>NC_137180.1:6062500-11798648 GCF_951804945.1 Podarcis cretensis | reverse complement strand
GGTTAAGTTGTTGAGGGCTGATTTTTTGTCCTGTGATAAAAAGCCTTCTGTTTCGACCGCCAAACCTCTCAGGGGAGCATTTGAAACCGTTTGGCACCATTTTTGAATGAATTGGAAAAAGTCAGATTTTTGCTGAAATTGTGACCCCGGGGCTTAGGGATTTTTTCAATAAAATCTTTTTCCGCCGGTTAAGTTGTTGAGGGCTGATTTCTTGTCCTGTGATAAAAAGCCTTCTGTTTCGTCCGCCAAACCTCTCAGGGGAGCATTTGCAACCGTTTGGCACCATTTTGGAGTGTATTGCCAAAAGTCAGATTTTTGCTGAAATTGTGACCCCGGGGCTTAGGGATTTTTTTAATAAAATCTTTTTCCGCCGGTTAAGTTGTTGAGGTCTGATTTCTTGTCCTGTGATATAAAGCTTCTGTTTCGACCGCCAAACCTCTCAGGGGAGCATTTGCAACCGTTTGGCACCATTTTTGAATGAAGTTGAAAAAGTCAGATTTTTGCTGAAATTGTGACCCCGGGGCTTAGGGATTTTTTCAAAAAAATCTTTTTCTGCCGGTTAAGTTGTTGAGGGCTGATTTTTTGTCCTGTGATAAAAAGCCTTCTGTTTCGACCGCCAAACCTCTCAGGGGAGCATTTGCAACCGTTTGGCACCATTTTTGAATGAATTGGAAAAAGTCAGATTTTGCTGAAATTGTGACCCCGGGGCTTAGGGATTTTTTCAATAAAATCTTTTTCCGCCGGTTAAGTTGTTGAGGGCTGATTTCTTGTCCTGTGATAAAAAGCTTCTGTTTCGACTGCCAAACCTCTCAGGGGAGCATTTGCAATCGTTTGGCACCATTTTTGAATGAATGGGAAAAAGTCAGATTTTTGCTGAAATTGTGACCCCGGGTCTTAGGGATTTTTTCACTAAAATCTTTTTCCGCCGGTTAAGTTGTTGAGGGCTGATTTCTTGTCCTGTGATAAAAAGCCTTCTGTTTCGTCCGCCAAACCTTTGAGGGGAGCATTTGCAACCGTTTGGCACCATTTTGCAGTGTATTGCCAAAAGTCAGATTTTTGCTGAAATTGTGACCGCGGGGCTTAGGGATTTTTTTAATAAAATCTTTTTCCGCCGGTTAAGTTCTTGAGGGCTGATTTCTTGTCCTGTGATATAAAGCTTCTGTTTCGACCGCCAAACCTCTCAGGGGAGCATTTGCAACCGTTTGGCACCATTTTTGAATGAAGTTGAAAAAGTCAGATTTTTGCTGAAATTGTGACCCCGGGGCTTAGGGATTTTTTCAATAAATTCTTTTTCCGCCGGTTAAGTTGTTGAGGGCTGATTTCTTGTCCTGTGATAAAAAGCTTCTGTTTCGACCGCCAAACCTCTCAGGGGAGCATTTGCAACCGTTTGGCACCATTTTTGAATGAATTGGAAAAAGTCAGTTTTTTGCTGAAATTGTGACCCCGGGGCTTAGGGATTTTTTCAAAAAAATCTTTTTCTGCCGGTTAAGTTGTTGAGGGCTGATTTCTTGTCCTGTGATAAAAAGCCTTCTGTTTCGACCGCCAAACCTCTCAGGGGAGCATTTGAAACCGTTTGGCACCATTTTTGAATGAATTGGAAAAAGTCAGATTTTTGCTGAAATTGTGACCCCGGGGCTTAGGGATTTTTTCAATAAAATCTTTTTCCGCCGGTTAAGTTGTTGAGGGCTGATTTCTTGTCCTGTGATAAAAAGCCTTCTGTTTCGTCCGCCAAACCTCTCAGGGGAGCATTTGCAACCGTTTGGCACCATTTTGGAGTGTATTGCCAAAAGTCAGATTTTTGCTGAAATTGTGACCCCGGGGCTTAGGGATTTTTTTAATAAAATCTTTTTCCGCCGGTTAAGTTGTTGAGGGCTGATTTCTTGTCCTGTGATATAAAGCTTCTGTTTCGACCGCCAAACCTCTCAGGGGAGCATTTGCAACCGTTTGGCACCATTTTTGAATGAATTGGAAAAAGTCAGATTTTTGCTGAAATTGTGACCCCGGGGCTTAGGGATTTTTTCAAAAAAATCTTTTTCTGCCGGTTAAGTTGTTGAGGGCTGATTTTTTGTCCTGTGATAAAAAGCCTTCTGTTTCGACCGCCAAACCTCTCAGGGGAGCATTTGAAACCGTTTGGCACCATTTTTGAATGAATTGGAAAAAGTCAGATTTTTGCTGAAATTGTGACCCCGGGGCTTAGGGATTTTTTCAATAAAATCTTTTTCCGCCGGTTAAGTTGTTGAGGGCTGATTTCTTGTCCTGTGATAAAAAGCCTTCTGTTTCGTCCGCCAAACCTCTCAGGGGAGCATTTGCAACCGTTTGGCACCATTTTGGAGTGTATTGCCAAAAGTCAGATTTTTGCTGAAATTGTGACCCCGGGGCTTAGGGATTTTTTTAATAAAATCTTTTTCCGCCGGTTAAGTTGTTGAGGGCTGATTTCTTGTCCTGTGATATAAAGCTTCTGTTTCGACCGCCAAACCTCTCAGGGGAGCATTTGCAACCGTTTGGCACCATTTTTGAATGAAGTTGAAAAAGTCAGATTTTTGCTGAAATTGTGACCCCGGGGCTTAGGGATTTTTTCAATAAATTCTTTTTCTGCCGGTTAAGTTGTTGAGGGCTGATTTCTTGTCCTGTGATAAAAAGCCTTCTGTTTCGACCGCCAAACCTCTCAGGGGAGCATTTGAAACCGTTTGGCACCATTTTTGAATGAATTGGAAAAAGTCAGATTTTTGCTGAAATTGTGACCCCGGGGCTTAGGGATTTTTTCAATAAAATCTTTTTCCGCCGGTTAAGTTGTTGAGGGCTGATTTCTTGTCCTGTGATAAAAAGCTTCTGTTTCGACTGCCAAACCTCTCAGGGGAGCATTTGCAATCGTTTGGCACCATTTTTGAATGAATGGGAAAAAGTCAGATTTTTGCTGAAATTGTGACCCCGGGTCTTAGGGATTTTTTCACTAAAATCTTTTTCCGCCGGTTAAGTTGTTGAGGGCTGATTTCTTGTCCTGTGATAAAAAGCCTTCTGTTTCGTCCGCCAAACCTTTGAGGGGAGCATTTGCAACCGTTTGGCACCATTTTGGAGTGTATTGCCAAAAGTCAGATTTTTGCTGAAATTGTGACCCCGGGGCTTAGGGATTTTTTTAATAAAATCTTTTTCCGCCGGTTAAGTTGTTGAGGGCTGATTTCTTGTCCTGTGATATAAAGCTTCTGTTTCGACCGCCAAACCTCTCAGGGGAGCATTTGCAACCGTTTGGCACCATTTTTGAATGAATTGGAAAAAGTCAGATTTTTGCTGAAATTGTGACCCCGGGGCTTAGGGATTTTTTCAAAAAAATCTTTTTCTGCCGGTTAAGTTGTTGAGGGCTGATTTTTTGTCCTGTGATAAAAAGCCTTCTGTTTCGACCGCCAAACCTCTCAGGGGAGCATTTGAAACCGTTTGGCACCATTTTTGAATGAATTGGAAAAAGTCAGATTTTTGCTGAAATTGTGACCCCGGGGCTTAGGGATTTTTTCAATAAAATCTTTTTCCGCCGGTTAAGTTGTTGAGGGCTGATTTCTTGTCCTGTGATAAAAAGCCTTCTGTTTCGTCCGCCAAACCTCTCAGGGGAGCATTTGCAACCGTTTGGCACCATTTTGGAGTGTATTGCCAAAAGTCAGATTTTTGCTGAAATTGTGACCCCGGGGCTTAGGGATTTTTTTAATAAAATCTTTTTCCGCCGGTTAAGTTGTTGAGGGCTGATTTCTTGTCCTGTGATATAAAGCTTCTGTTTCGACCGCCAAACCTCTCAGGGGAGCATTTGCAACCGTTTGGCACCATTTTTGAATGAATTGGAAAAAGTCAGATTTTTGCTGAAATTGTGACCCCGGGGCTTAGGGATTTTTTCAAAAAAATCTTTTTCTGCCGGTTAAGTTGTTGAGGGCTGATTTTTTGTCCTGTGATAAAAAGCCTTCTGTTTCGACCGCCAAACCTCTCAGGGGAGCATTTGAAACCGTTTGGCACCATTTTTGAATGAATTGGAAAAAGTCAGATTTTTGCTGAAATTGTGACCCCGGGGCTTAGGGATTTTTTTAATAAAATCTTTTTCCGCCGGTTAAGTTGTTGAGGGCTGATTTCTTGTCCTGTGATATAAAGCTTCTGTTTCGACCGCCAAACCTCTCAGGGGAGCATTTGCAACCGTTTGGCACCATTTTTGAATGAATTGGAAAAAGTCAGATTTTTGCTGAAATTGTGACCCCGGGGCTTAGGGATTTTTTCAAAAAAATCTTTTTCTGCCGGTTAAGTTGTTGAGGGCTGATTTTTTGTCCTGTGATAAAAAGCCTTCTGTTTCGACCGCCAAACCTCTCAGGGGAGCATTTGAAACCGTTTGGCACCATTTTTGAATGAATTGGAAAAAGTCAGATTTTTGCTGAAATTGTGACCCCGGGGCTTAGGGATTTTTTCAATAAAATCTTTTTCCGCCGGTTAAGTTGTTGAGGGCTGATTTCTTGTCCTGTGATAAAAAGCCTTCTGTTTCGTCCGCCAAACCTCTCAGGGGAGCATTTGCAACCGTTTGGCACCATTTTGGAGTGTATTGCCAAAAGTCAGATTTTTGCTGAAATTGTGACCCCGGGGCTTAGGGATTTTTTTAATAAAATCTTTTTCCGCCGGTTAAGTTGTTGAGGGCTGATTTCTTGTCCTGTGATATAAAGCTTCTGTTTCGACCGCCAAACCTCTCAGGGGAGCATTTGCAACCGTTTGGCACCATTTTTGAATGAATTGGAAAAAGTCAGATTTTTGCTGAAATTGTGACCCCGGGGCTTAGGGATTTTTTCAAAAAAATCTTTTTCTGCCGGTTAAGTTGTTGAGGGCTGATTTTTTGTCCTGTGATAAAAAGCCTTCTGTTTCGACCGCCAAACCTCTCAGGGGAGCATTTGAAACCGTTTGGCACCATTTTTGAATGAATTGGAAAAAGTCAGATTTTTGCTGAAATTGTGACCCCGGGGCTTAGGGATTTTTTCAATAAAATCTTTTTCCGCCGGTTAAGTTGTTGAGGGCTGATTTCTTGTCCTGTGATAAAAAGCCTTCTGTTTCGTCCGCCAAACCTCTCAGGGGAGCATTTGCAACCGTTTGGCACCATTTTGGAGTGTATTGCCAAAAGTCAGATTTTTGCTGAAATTGTGACCCCGGGGCTTAGGGATTTTTTTAATAAAATCTTTTTCCGCCGGTTAAGTTGTTGAGGGCTGATTTCTTGTCCTGTGATATAAAGCTTCTGTTTCGACCGCCAAACCTCTCAGGGGAGCATTTGCAACCGTTTGGCACCATTTTTGAATGAAGTTGAAAAAGTCAGATTTTTGCTGAAATTGTGACCCCGGGGCTTAGGGATTTTTTCAATAAATTCTTTTTCTGCCGGTTAAGTTGTTGAGGGCTGATTTCTTGTCCTGTGATAAAAAGCCTTCTGTTTCGACCGCCAAACCTCTCAGGGGAGCATTTGAAACCGTTTGGCACCATTTTTGAATGAATTGGAAAAAGTCAGATTTTTGCTGAAATTGTGACCCCGGGGCTTAGGGATTTTTTCAATAAAATCTTTTTCCGCCGGTTAAGTTGTTGAGGGCTGATTTCTTGTCCTGTGATAAAAAGCTTCTGTTTCGACTGCCAAACCTCTCAGGGGAGCATTTGCAATCGTTTGGCACCATTTTTGAATGAATGGGAAAAAGTCAGATTTTTGCTGAAATTGTGACCCCGGGTCTTAGGGATTTTTTCACTAAAATCTTTTTCCGCCGGTTAAGTTGTTGAGGGCTGATTTCTTGTCCTGTGATAAAAAGCCTTCTGTTTCGTCCGCCAAACCTTTGAGGGGAGCATTTGCAACCGTTTGGCACCATTTTGGAGTGTATTGCCAAAAGTCAGATTTTTGCTGAAATTGTGACCCCGGGGCTTAGGGATTTTTTTAATAAAATCTTTTTCCGCCGGTTAAGTTGTTGAGGGCTGATTTCTTGTCCTGTGATATAAAGCTTCTGTTTCGACCGCCAAACCTCTCAGGGGAGCATTTGCAACCGTTTGGCACCATTTTTGAATGAATTGGAAAAAGTCAGATTTTTGCTGAAATTGTGACCCCGGGGCTTAGGGATTTTTTCAAAAAAATCTTTTTCTGCCGGTTAAGTTGTTGAGGGCTGATTTTTTGTCCTGTGATAAAAAGCCTTCTGTTTCGACCGCCAAACCTCTCAGGGGAGCATTTGAAACCGTTTGGCACCATTTTTGAATGAATTGGAAAAAGTCAGATTTTTGCTGAAATTGTGACCCCGGGGCTTAGGGATTTTTTTAATAAAATCTTTTTCCGCCGGTTAAGTTCTTGAGGGCTGATTTCTTGTCCTGTGATATAAAGCTTCTGTTTCGACCGCCAAACCTCTCAGGGGAGCATTTGCAACCGTTTGGCACCATTTTTGAATGAAGTTGAAAAAGTCAGATTTTTGCTGAAATTGTGACCCCGGGGCTTAGGGATTTTTTCAATAAATTCTTTTTCCGCCGGTTAAGTTGTTGAGGGCTGATTTCTTGTCCTGTGATAAAAAGCTTCTGTTTCGACCGCCAAACCTCTCAGGGGAGCATTTGCAACCGTTTGGCACCATTTTTGAATGAATTGGAAAAAGTCAGTTTTTTGCTGAAATTGTGACCCCGGGGCTTAGGGATTTTTTCAATAAAATCTTTTTCCGCCGGTTAAGTTGTTGAGGGCTGATTTCTTGTCCTGTGATAAAAAGCCTTCTGTTTCGTCCGCCAAACCTCTCAGGGGAGCATTTGCAACCGTTTGGCACCATTTTGGAGTGTATTGCCAAAAGTCAGATTTTTGCTGAAATTGTGACCCCGGGGCTTAGGGATTTTTTTAATAAAATCTTTTTCCGCCGGTTAAGTTGTTGAGGGCTGATTTCTTGTCCTGTGATATAAAGCTTCTGTTTCGACCGCCAAACCTCTCAGGGGAGCATTTGCAACCGTTTGGCACCATTTTTGAATGAAGTTGAAAAAGTCAGATTTTTGCTGAAATTGTGACCCCGGGGCTTAGGGATTTTTTCAATAAATTCTTTTTCTGCCGGTTAAGTTGTTGAGGGCTGATTTCTTGTCCTGTGATAAAAAGCCTTCTGTTTCGACCGCCAAACCTCTCAGGGGAGCATTTGAAACCGTTTGGCACCATTTTTGAATGAATTGGAAAAAGTCAGATTTTTGCTGAAATTGTGACCCCGGGGCTTAGGGATTTTTTCAATAAAATCTTTTTCCGCCGGTTAAGTTGTTGAGGGCTGATTTCTTGTCCTGTGATAAAAAGCTTCTGTTTCGACTGCCAAACCTCTCAGGGGAGCATTTGCAATCGTTTGGCACCATTTTTGAATGAATGGGAAAAAGTCAGATTTTTGCTGAAATTGTGACCCCGGGTCTTAGGGATTTTTTCACTAAAATCTTTTTCCGCCGGTTAAGTTGTTGAGGGCTGATTTCTTGTCCTGTGATAAAAAGCCTTCTGTTTCGTCCGCCAAACCTTTGAGGGGAGCATTTGCAACCGTTTGGCACCATTTTGGAGTGTATTGCCAAAAGTCAGATTTTTGCTGAAATTGTGACCCCGGGGCTTAGGGATTTTTTTAATAAAATCTTTTTCCGCCGGTTAAGTTGTTGAGGGCTGATTTCTTGTCCTGTGATATAAAGCTTCTGTTTCGACCGCCAAACCTCTCAGGGGAGCATTTGCAACCGTTTGGCACCATTTTTGAATGAATTGGAAAAAGTCAGATTTTTGCTGAAATTGTGACCCCGGGGCTTAGGGATTTTTTCAAAAAAATCTTTTTCTGCCGGTTAAGTTGTTGAGGGCTGATTTTTTGTCCTGTGATAAAAAGCCTTCTGTTTCGACCGCCAAACCTCTCAGGGGAGCATTTGAAACCGTTTGGCACCATTTTTGAATGAATTGGAAAAAGTCAGATTTTTGCTGAAATTGTGACCCCGGGGCTTAGGGATTTTTTCAATAAAATCTTTTTCCGCCGGTTAAGTTGTTGAGGGCTGATTTCTTGTCCTGTGATAAAAAGCCTTCTGTTTCGTCCGCCAAACCTCTCAGGGGAGCATTTGCAACCGTTTGGCACCATTTTGGAGTGTATTGCCAAAAGTCAGATTTTTGCTGAAATTGTGACCCCGGGGCTTAGGGATTTTTTTAATAAAATCTTTTTCCGCCGGTTAAGTTGTTGAGGGCTGATTTCTTGTCCTGTGATATAAAGCTTCTGTTTCGACCGCCAAACCTCTCAGGGGAGCATTTGCAACCGTTTGGCACCATTTTTGAATGAATTGGAAAAAGTCAGATTTTTGCTGAAATTGTGACCCCGGGGCTTAGGGATTTTTTCAAAAAAATCTTTTTCTGCCGGTTAAGTTGTTGAGGGCTGATTTTTTGTCCTGTGATAAAAAGCCTTCTGTTTCGACCGCCAAACCTCTCAGGGGAGCATTTGAAACCGTTTGGCACCATTTTTGAATGAATTGGAAAAAGTCAGATTTTTGCTGAAATTGTGACCCCGGGGCTTAGGGATTTTTTTAATAAAATCTTTTTCCGCCGGTTAAGTTGTTGAGGGCTGATTTCTTGTCCTGTGATATAAAGCTTCTGTTTCGACCGCCAAACCTCTCAGGGGAGCATTTGCAACCGTTTGGCACCATTTTTGAATGAATTGGAAAAAGTCAGATTTTTGCTGAAATTGTGACCCCGGGGCTTAGGGATTTTTTCAAAAAAATCTTTTTCTGCCGGTTAAGTTGTTGAGGGCTGATTTTTTGTCCTGTGATAAAAAGCCTTCTGTTTCGACCGCCAAACCTCTCAGGGGAGCATTTGAAACCGTTTGGCACCATTTTTGAATGAATTGGAAAAAGTCAGATTTTTGCTGAAATTGTGACCCCGGGGCTTAGGGATTTTTTCAATAAAATCTTTTTCCGCCGGTTAAGTTGTTGAGGGCTGATTTCTTGTCCTGTGATAAAAAGCCTTCTGTTTCGTCCGCCAAACCTCTCAGGGGAGCATTTGCAACCGTTTGGCACCATTTTGGAGTGTATTGCCAAAAGTCAGATTTTTGCTGAAATTGTGACCCCGGGGCTTAGGGATTTTTTTAATAAAATCTTTTTCCGCCGGTTAAGTTGTTGAGGGCTGATTTCTTGTCCTGTGATATAAAGCTTCTGTTTCGACCGCCAAACCTCTCAGGGGAGCATTTGCAACCGTTTGGCACCATTTTTGAATGAATTGGAAAAAGTCAGATTTTTGCTGAAATTGTGACCCCGGGGCTTAGGGATTTTTTCAAAAAAATCTTTTTCTGCCGGTTAAGTTGTTGAGGGCTGATTTTTTGTCCTGTGATAAAAAGCCTTCTGTTTCGACCGCCAAACCTCTCAGGGGAGCATTTGAAACCGTTTGGCACCATTTTTGAATGAATTGGAAAAAGTCAGATTTTTGCTGAAATTGTGACCCCGGGGCTTAGGGATTTTTTCAATAAAATCTTTTTCCGCCGGTTAAGTTGTTGAGGGCTGATTTCTTGTCCTGTGATAAAAAGCCTTCTGTTTCGTCCGCCAAACCTCTCAGGGGAGCATTTGCAACCGTTTGGCACCATTTTGGAGTGTATTGCCAAAAGTCAGATTTTTGCTGAAATTGTGACCCCGGGGCTTAGGGATTTTTTTAATAAAATCTTTTTCCGCCGGTTAAGTTGTTGAGGGCTGATTTCTTGTCCTGTGATATAAAGCTTCTGTTTCGACCGCCAAACCTCTCAGGGGAGCATTTGCAACCGTTTGGCACCATTTTTGAATGAAGTTGAAAAAGTCAGATTTTTGCTGAAATTGTGACCCCGGGGCTTAGGGATTTTTTCAATAAATTCTTTTTCTGCCGGTTAAGTTGTTGAGGGCTGATTTCTTGTCCTGTGATAAAAAGCCTTCTGTTTCGACCGCCAAACCTCTCAGGGGAGCATTTGAAACCGTTTGGCACCATTTTTGAATGAATTGGAAAAAGTCAGATTTTTGCTGAAATTGTGACCCCGGGGCTTAGGGATTTTTTCAATAAAATCTTTTTCCGCCGGTTAAGTTGTTGAGGGCTGATTTCTTGTCCTGTGATAAAAAGCTTCTGTTTCGACTGCCAAACCTCTCAGGGGAGCATTTGCAATCGTTTGGCACCATTTTTGAATGAATGGGAAAAAGTCAGATTTTTGCTGAAATTGTGACCCCGGGTCTTAGGGATTTTTTCACTAAAATCTTTTTCCGCCGGTTAAGTTGTTGAGGGCTGATTTCTTGTCCTGTGATAAAAAGCCTTCTGTTTCGTCCGCCAAACCTTTGAGGGGAGCATTTGCAACCGTTTGGCACCATTTTGGAGTGTATTGCCAAAAGTCAGATTTTTGCTGAAATTGTGACCCCGGGGCTTAGGGATTTTTTTAATAAAATCTTTTTCCGCCGGTTAAGTTGTTGAGGGCTGATTTCTTGTCCTGTGATATAAAGCTTCTGTTTCGACCGCCAAACCTCTCAGGGGAGCATTTGAAACCGTTTGGCACCATTTTTGAATGAATTGGAAAAAGTCAGATTTTTGCTGAAATTGTGACCCCGGGGCTTAGGGATTTTTTCAAAAAAATCTTTTTCTGCCGGTTAAGTTGTTGAGGGCTGATTTTTTGTCCTGTGATAAAAAGCCTTCTGTTTCGACCGCCAAACCTCTCAGGGGAGCATTTGCAACCGTTTGGCACCATTTTTGAATGAATTGGAAAAAGTCAGATTTTTGCTGAAATTGTGACCCCGGGGCTTAGGGATTTTTTCAATAAAATCTTTTTCCGCCGGTTAAGTTGTTGAGGGCTGATTTCTTGTCCTGTGATAAAAAGCCTTCTGTTTCGACCGCCAAACCTCTCAGGGGAGCATTTGCAACCGTTTGGCACCATTTTGCAGTGTATTGCCAAAAGTCAGATTTTTGCTGAAATTGTGACCGCGGGGCTTAGGGATTTTTTTAATAAAATCTTTTTCCGCCGGTTAAGTTCTTGAGGGCTGATTTCTTGTCCTGTGATATAAAGCTTCTGTTTCGACCGCCAAACCTCTCAGGGGAGCATTTGCAACCGTTTGGCACCATTTTTGAATGAAGTTGAAAAAGTCAGATTTTTGCTGAAATTGTGACCCCGGGGCTTAGGGATTTTTTCAATAAATTCTTTTTCCGCCGGTTAAGTTGTTGAGGGCTGATTTCTTGTCCTGTGATAAAAAGCTTCTGTTTCGACCGCCAAACCTCTCAGGGGAGCATTTGCAACCGTTTGGCACCATTTTTGAATGAATTGGAAAAAGTCAGTTTTTTGCTGAAATTGTGACCCCGGGGCTTAGGGATTTTTTCAAAAAAATCTTTTTCTGCCGGTTAAGTTGTTGAGGGCTGATTTCTTGTCCTGTGATAAAAAGCCTTCTGTTTCGACCGCCAAACCTCTCAGGGGAGCATTTGAAACCGTTTGGCACCATTTTTGAATGAATTGGAAAAAGTCAGATTTTTGCTGAAATTGTGACCCCGGGGCTTAGGGATTTTTTCAATAAAATCTTTTTCCGCCGGTTAAGTTGTTGAGGGCTGATTTCTTGTCCTGTGATAAAAAGCCTTCTGTTTCGTCCGCCAAACCTCTCAGGGGAGCATTTGCAACCGTTTGGCACCATTTTGGAGTGTATTGCCAAAAGTCAGATTTTTGCTGAAATTGTGACCCCGGGGCTTAGGGATTTTTTTAATAAAATCTTTTTCCGCCGGTTAAGTTGTTGAGGGCTGATTTCTTGTCCTGTGATATAAAGCTTCTGTTTCGACCGCCAAACCTCTCAGGGGAGCATTTGCAACCGTTTGGCACCATTTTTGAATGAATTGGAAAAAGTCAGATTTTTGCTGAAATTGTGACCCCGGGGCTTAGGGATTTTTTCAAAAAAATCTTTTTCTGCCGGTTAAGTTGTTGAGGGCTGATTTTTTGTCCTGTGATAAAAAGCCTTCTGTTTCGACCGCCAAACCTCTCAGGGGAGCATTTGAAACCGTTTGGCACCATTTTTGAATGAATTGGAAAAAGTCAGATTTTTGCTGAAATTGTGACCCCGGGGCTTAGGGATTTTTTCAATAAAATCTTTTTCCGCCGGTTAAGTTGTTGAGGGCTGATTTCTTGTCCTGTGATAAAAAGCCTTCTGTTTCGTCCGCCAAACCTCTCAGGGGAGCATTTGCAACCGTTTGGCACCATTTTGGAGTGTATTGCCAAAAGTCAGATTTTTGCTGAAATTGTGACCCCGGGGCTTAGGGATTTTTTTAATAAAATCTTTTTCCGCCGGTTAAGTTGTTGAGGGCTGATTTCTTGTCCTGTGATATAAAGCTTCTGTTTCGACCGCCAAACCTCTCAGGGGAGCATTTGCAACCGTTTGGCACCATTTTTGAATGAAGTTGAAAAAGTCAGATTTTTGCTGAAATTGTGACCCCGGGGCTTAGGGATTTTTTCAATAAATTCTTTTTCTGCCGGTTAAGTTGTTGAGGGCTGATTTCTTGTCCTGTGATAAAAAGCCTTCTGTTTCGACCGCCAAACCTCTCAGGGGAGCATTTGAAACCGTTTGGCACCATTTTTGAATGAATTGGAAAAAGTCAGATTTTTGCTGAAATTGTGACCCCGGGGCTTAGGGATTTTTTCAATAAAATCTTTTTCCGCCGGTTAAGTTGTTGAGGGCTGATTTCTTGTCCTGTGATAAAAAGCTTCTGTTTCGACTGCCAAACCTCTCAGGGGAGCATTTGCAATCGTTTGGCACCATTTTTGAATGAATGGGAAAAAGTCAGATTTTTGCTGAAATTGTGACCCCGGGTCTTAGGGATTTTTTCACTAAAATCTTTTTCCGCCGGTTAAGTTGTTGAGGGCTGATTTCTTGTCCTGTGATAAAAAGCCTTCTGTTTCGTCCGCCAAACCTTTGAGGGGAGCATTTGCAACCGTTTGGCACCATTTTGGAGTGTATTGCCAAAAGTCAGATTTTTGCTGAAATTGTGACCCCGGGGCTTAGGGATTTTTTTAATAAAATCTTTTTCCGCCGGTTAAGTTGTTGAGGGCTGATTTCTTGTCCTGTGATATAAAGCTTCTGTTTCGACCGCCAAACCTCTCAGGGGAGCATTTGCAACCGTTTGGCACCATTTTTGAATGAATTGGAAAAAGTCAGATTTTTGCTGAAATTGTGACCCCGGGCTTAGGGATTTTTTCAAAAAAATCTTTTTCTGCCGGTTAAGTTGTTGAGGGCTGATTTTTTGTCCTGTGATAAAAAGCCTTCTGTTTCGACCGCCAAACCTCTCAGGGGAGCATTTGAAACCGTTTGGCACCATTTTTGAATGAATTGGAAAAAGTCAGATTTTTGCTGAAATTGTGACCCCGGGGCTTAGGGATTTTTTCAATAAAATCTTTTTCCGCCGGTTAAGTTGTTGAGGGCTGATTTCTTGCCCTGTGATAAAAAGCCTTCTGTTTCGTCCGCCAAACCTCTCATGGGAGCATTTGCAACCGTTTGGCACCATTTTGGAGTGTATTGCCAAAAGTCAGATTTTTGCTGAAATTGTGACCCCGGGGCTTAGGGATTTTTTTAATAAAATCTTTTTCCGCCGGTTAAGTTGTTGAGGGCTGATTTCTTGTCCTGTGATATAAAGCTTCTGTTTCGACCGCCAAACCTCTCAGGGGAGCATTTGCAACCGTTTGGCACCATTTTTGAATGAAGTTGAAAAAGTCAGATTTTTGCTGAAATTGTGACCCCGGGGCTTAGGGATTTTTTCAATAAATTCTTTTTCTGCCGGTTAAGTTGTTGAGGGCTGATTTCTTGTCCTGTGATAAAAAGCCTTCTGTTTCGACCGCCAAACCTCTCAGGGGAGCATTTGCACCCGTTTGGCACCGCTTTGGAGTGTATTGCCAAAAGTCAGATTTTTGCTGAAATTGTGACCCCGGGGCTTAGGGATTTTTTCAATAAATTCTTTTTCCGCCGGTTAAGTTGTTGAGGGCTGATTTCTTGTCCTGTGATAAAAAGCTTCTGTTTCGACCGCCAAACCTCTCAGGGGAGCATTTGCAACCGTTTGGCACCATTTTTGAATGAATTGGAAAAAGTCAGATTTTTGCTGAAATTGTGACCCCGGGGCTTAGGGATTTTTTCAAAAAAATCTTTTTCTGCCGGTTAAGTTGTTGAGGGCTGATTTCTTGTCCTGTGATAAAAAGCCTTCTGTTTCGACCGCCAAACCTCTCAGGGGAGCATTTGAAACCGTTTGGCACCATTTTTGAATGAATTGGAAAAAGTCAGATTTTTGCTGAAATTGTGACCCCGGGGCTTAGGGATTTTTTCAAAAATCTTTTTCCGCTGGTTATGTTGTTGAGGGCTGATTTCTTGTCCTGTGATAAAAAGCTTCTGTTTCGACCGCCAAACCTCTCAGGGGAGCATTTGCAACTGTTTGGCACCATTTTTGAATGAATTGGAAAAAGTCAGATTTTTGCTGAAATTGTGACCCCGGGGCTTAGGGATTTTTTCAAAAAAATCTTTTTCTGCCGGTTAAGTTGTTGAGGGCTGATTTCTTGTCCTGTGATAAAAAGCCTTCTGTTTCGACCGCCAAACCTCTCAGGGGAGCATTTGCAATCGTTTGGCACCATTTTTGAATGAATGGGAAAAAGTCAGATTTTTGCTGAAATTGTGACCCCGGGACTTAGGGATTTTTTCAAAAATCTTTTTCCGCTGGTTATGTTGTTGAGGGCTGATTTCTTGTCCTGTGATGAAAAGCCTTCTGTTTCGACCGCCAAACCTCTCAGGGGAGCATTTGCAACCGTTTGGCACCATTTTTGAATGAAGTGGAAAAAGTCAGATTTTTGCTGAAATTGTGACCCCGGGGGGTTAGGGATTTTTTCACTAAAATCTTTTTCCGCCGGTTAAGTTGTTGAGGGCTGATTTCTTGTCCTGTGATAAAAAGCCTTCTGTTTCGACCGCCAAACCTTTGAGGGGAGCATTTGCAACCGTTTGGCACCATTTCTGAATGAATTGGAAAAAGTCAGTTTTTTGCTGAAATTGTGACCCCGGGGCTTAGGGATTTTTTCAATAAAATCTTTTTCTGCCGGTTAAGTTGTTGAGGGCTGATTTTTTGTCCTGTGATAAAAAGCCTTCTGTTTCGACCGCCAAACCTATCAGGGGAGCATTTGCAACCTTTTGGCACCATTTTTGAATGAAGTGGAAAATGTCAGATTTTTGCTGAAATTGTGACCCCGGGGCTTAGGGATTTTTTCAAAAAAATCTTTTTCTGCCGGTTAAGTTGTTGAGGGCTGATTTTTTGTCCTGTGATAAAAACCTTCTGTTTCGACCGCCAAACCTCTCAGGGGAGCATTTGCAACCGTTTGGCATCATTTTTGAATGAAGTTGAAAAAGTCAGATTTTTGCTTAAATTGTGACCGCGGGGCTTAGGCATTTTTGCAAAAAAATCTTTTTCCACCGGTTAACTTGTTGAGGGCTGATTTCTTGTCCTGTGATAAAAAGCCTTCTGTTTCGAACGCCAAACCTCTCACGGGAGCATTTGCAACCGTTTGGCACCATTTTTGAATGAATGGGGAAAAGTCAGATTTTTGCTGAAATTGTGACCCCGGGGCTTAGGGATTTTCTCAAAAAAATCTTTTTCTGCCGGTTAAGTTGTTGAGGGCTGATTTCTTGTCCTGTGATAAAAAGCCTTCTGTTTCGACCGCCAAACCTCTCAGGGGAGCATTTGAAACCGTTTGGCACCATTTTTGAATGAATTGGAAAAAGTCAGATTTTTGCTGAAATTGTGACCCCGGGGCTTAGGGATTTTTTCAATAAAATCTTTTTCCGCCGGTTAAGTTGTTGAGGGCTGATTTCTTGTCCTGTGATAAAAAGCTTCTGTTTCGACTGCCAAACCTCTCAGGGGAGCATTTGCAGTCGTTTGGCACCATTTTTGAATGAATGGGAAAAAGTCAGATTTTTGCTGAAATTGTGACCCCGGGGCTTAGGGATTTTTTCAAAAATCTTTTTCCGCTGGTTATGTTGTTGAGGGCTGATTTCTTGTCCTGTGATGAAAAGCCTTCTGTTTCGACCGCCAAACCTCTCAGGGGAGCATTTGCAACCGTTTGGCACCATTTTTGAATGAAGTGGAAAAAGTCAGATTTTTGCTGAAATTGTGACCCCGGGGGGTTAGGGATTTTTTCACTAAAATCTTTTTCCGCCGGTTAAGTTGTTGTGTGCTGATTTCTTGTCCTGTGATAAAAAGCCTTCTGTTTCGTCCGCCAAACCTTTGAGGGGAGCATTTGCAACCGTTTGGCACCATTTCTGAATGAATTGGAAAAAGTCAGTTTTTTGCTGAAATTGTGACCCCGGGGCTTAGGGATTTTTTCAATAAAATCTTTTTCTGCCGGTTAAGTTGTTGAGGGCTGATTTTTTGTCCTGTGATAAAAAGCCTTCTGTTTCGACCGCCAAACCTATCAGGGGAGCATTTGCAACCTTTTGGCACCATTTTTGAATGAAGTGGAAAATGTCAGATTTTTGCTGAAATTGTGACCCCGGGGCTTAGGGATTTTTTCAAAAAAATCTTTTTCTGCCGGTTAAGTTGTTGAGGGCTGATTTTTTGTCCTGTGATAAAAACCTTCTGTTTCGACCGCCAAACCTCTCAGGGGAGCATTTGCAACCGTTTGGCATCATTTTTGAATGAAGTTGAAAAAGTCAGATTTTTGCTTAAATTGTGACCGCGGGGCTTAGGCATTTTTGCAAAAAAATCTTTTTCCACCGGTTAACTTGTTGAGGGCTGATTTCTTGTCCTGTGATAAAAAGCCTTCTGTTTCGAACGCCAAACCTCTCACGGGAGCATTTGCAACCGTTTGGCACCATTTTTGAATGAATGGGGAAAAGTCAGATTTTTGCTGAAATTGTGACCGCGGGGCTTAGGGATTTTTTCAATAAAATCTTTTTCCGCTGGTTCTGTTGTTGAGGGCTGATTTCTTGTCCTGTGATAAAAAGCCTTCTGTTTCGTCCGCCAAACCTCTCAGGGGAGCATTTGCAACCGTTTGGCACCATTTTGGAGTGTATTGCCAAAAGTCAGATTTTTGCTGAAATTGTGACCCCGGGGCTTAGGGATTTTTTCAAAAAAATCTTTTTCTGCAGGTTATGTTGTTGAGGGCTGATTTCTCGTCCTGTGATAAAAAGCCTTCTGTTTCGACCGCCAAACCTCTCAGGGGAGCATTTGCAACCGTTTGGCACCATTTTTGAATGAATGGGGAAAAGTCAGATTTTTGCTGAAATTGTGACCCCGGGGCTTAGGGATTTTTTCAAAAAATCTTTTTCTGCCGGTTAAGTTGTTGAGGGCTGATTTTTTGTCCTGTGATGAAAAGCCTTCTGTTTCGACCGCCAAACCTCTCAGGGGAGCATTTGCAACCGTTTGGCACCATTTTTGAATGAAGTGGAAAATGTCAGATTTTTGCTGAAATTGTGACCCCGGGGCTTAGGGATTTTTTCAATAAATTCTTTTTCCGCCGGTTAGGTTGTTGAGGGCTGATTTCTTGTCCTGTGATAAAAAGCTTCTGTTTCGACCGCCAAACCTCTCAGGGGAGCATTTGCAACCGTTTGGCACCATTTTTGAATGAATTGGAAAAAGTCAGATTTTTGCTGAAATTGTGACCCTGGGGCTTAGGGATTTTTTCAAAAAAATCTTTTTCTGCCGGTTAAGTTGTTGAGGGCTGATTTCTTGTCCTGTGATAAAAAGCCTTCTGTTTCGACCGCCAAACCTCTCAGGGGAGCATTTGAAACCGTTTGGCACCATTTTTGAATGAATTGGAAAAAGTCAGATTTTTGCTGAAATTGTGACCCCGGGGCTTAGGGATTTTTTCAATAAAATCTTTTTCCGCCGGTTAAGTTGTTGAGGGCTGATTTCTTGTCCTGTGATAAAAAGCTTCTGTTTCGACTTCCAAACCTCTCAGGGGAGCATTTGCAATCGTTTCGCACCATTTTTGGATGAAGTTGAAAAAGTCAGATTTTTGCTGAAATTGTGACCCCGGGGCTTAGGGATTTTTTCAAAAATCTTTTTCCGCTGGTTAAGTTTTCGAGGGCAGATTTCTTGTCCTGTGATAAAAAGCTATCTGTTTCAACCACCAAACCTCTCAGGGGAGCATTTGCAACCGTTTGGCACCATTTTGGAGTGTATTGCCAAAAGTCAGATTTTTGCTGAAATTGTGACCCCGGGGCTTAGGGATTTTTTCAAAAAAATCTTTTTCTGCCGGTTATGTTGTTGAGGGCTGATTTCTTGTCCTGTGATAAAAAGCCTTCTGTTTCGACCGCCAAACCTTTGAGGGGAGCATTTGCAACCGTTTGGCACCATTTTTGAATGAATGGGGAAAAGTCAGATTTTTGATGAAATTGTGACCCCGGGGCTTAGGGATTTTTTCAAAAAATCTTTTTCTGCCGGTTAAGTTGTTGAGGGCTGATTTTTTGTCCTGTGATTAAAAGCCTTCTGTTTCGACCGCCAAACCTCTCAGGGGAGCATTTGAAACCGTTTGGCACCATTTTTGAATGAATTGGAAAAAGTTAGAATTTTGCTGAAATTGTGACCCCGGGGCTTAGGGGTTTTTTCAATAAAATCCTTTTCCGCTGGTTATGTTGTTGAGGGCTGATTTCTTGTCCTGTGATAAAAAGCCTTCTGTTTTGAGCGCTAAACTTCCCAGGGGAGCATTTGCAACCGTTTGGCACCATTTTTGAATGAATGGGAAAAAGTCAGATTTTTGCTGAAATTGTCACCCCGGGGCTTAGGGATTTTTTCAATAAAATCTTTTTCCGCCGGTTAAGTTGTTGAGGGCTGACTTCTTGTCCTGTGATAAAAAGCTTCTGTTTCGACCGCCAAACCTTTGAGGGGAGCATTTGCAACCGTTTGGCACCATTTCTGAATGAATTGGAAAAAGTCAGTTTTTTGCTGAAATTGTGACCCCGGGGCTTAGGGATTTTTTCAATAAAATCTTTTTCCGCCGGTTAAGTTGTTGAGGGCTGATTTCTTGTCCTGTGATAAAAAGCCTTCTGTTTCGACTGCCAAACCTATCAGGGGAGCATTTGCAACCTTTTGGCACCATTTTTGAATGAAGTGGAAAATGTCAGATTTTTGCTGAAATTGTGACCCCGGGGCTTAGGGATTTTTTCAAAAAAATCTTTTTCTGCCGGTTAAGTTGTTGAGGGCTGATTTTTTGTCCTGTGATAAAAACCTTCTGTTTCGACCGCCAAACCTCTCAGGGGAGCATTTGCAACCGTTTGGCATCATTTTTGAATGAAGTTGAAAAAGTCAGATTTTTGCTTAAATTGTGACCGCGGGGCTTAGGCATTTTTGCAAAAAAATCTTTTTCCACCGGTTAACTTGTTGAGGGCTGATTTCTTGTCCTGTGATAAAAAGCCTTCTGTTTCGAACGCCAAACCTCTCACGGGAGCATTTGCAACCGTTTGGCACCATTTTTGAATGAATGGGGAAAAGTCAGATTTTTGCTGAAATTGTGACCCCGGGGCTTAGGGATTTTTTCAATAAATTCTTTTTCCGCCGGTTAAGTTGTTGAGGGCTGATTTCTTGTCCTGTGATAAAAAGCTTCTGTTTCGACCGCCAAACCTCTCAGGGGAGCATTTGCAACCGTTTGGCACCATTTCTGAATGAATTGGAAAAAGTCAGTTTTTTGCTGAAATTGTGACCCCGGGGCTTAGGGATTTTTTCAATAAAATCTTTTTCCGCTGGTTGTGTTGCTGAGGGCTGATTTCTTGTCCTGTGATAAAAAGCCTTCTGTTTCGACCGCCAAACCTCTCAGGGGAGCATTTGCAACCGTTTGGCACCATTTTGCAGTGTATTGCCAAAAGTCAGATTTTTGCTGAAATTGTGACCGCGGGGCTTAGGGATTTTTTCAATAAAATCTTTTTCCGCTGGTTCTGTTGTTGAGGGCTGATTTCTTCTCCTGTGATAAAAAGCCTTCTGTTTCGTCCGCCAAACCTCTCAGGGGAGCATTTGCAACCGTTTGGCGCCATTTTGGAGTGTATTGCCAAAAGTCAGATTTTTGCTGAAATTGTGACCCCGGGGCTTAGGGATTTTTTTAATAAAATCTTTTTCCGCCGGTTAAGTTGTTGAGGGCTGATTTCTTGTCCTGTGATATAAAGCTTCTGTTTCGACCGCCAAACCTCTCAGGGGAGCATTTGCAACCGTTTGGCACCATTTTTGAATGAAGTTGAAAAAGTCAGATTTTTGCTGAAATTGTGACCCCGGGGCTTAGGGATTTTTTCAATAAATTCTTTTTCCGCCGGTTAAGTTGTTGAGGGCTGATTTCTTGTCCTGTGATAAAAAGCTTCTGTTTCGACTGCCAAACCTCTCAGGGGAGCATTTGCAACCGTTTGGCACCATTTTTGAATGAATTGGAAAAAGTCAGATTTTTGCTGAAATTGTGACCCCGGGGCTTAGGGATTTTTTCAAAAAAATCTTTTTCTGCCGGTTAAGTTGTTGAGGGCTGATTTCTTGTCCTGTGATAAAAAGCCTTCTGTTTCGACCGCCAAACCTCTCAGGGGAGCATTTGCAATCGTTTGGCACCATTTTTGAATGAATGGGAAAAAGTCAGATTTTTGCTGAAATTGTGACCCCGGGTCTTAGGGATTTTTTCAAAAATCTTTTTCCGCTGGTTATGTTGTTGAGGGCTGATTTCTTGTCCTGTGATAAAAAGCCTTCTGTTTCGAACGCCAAACCTCTCACGGGAGCATTTGCAACCGTTTGGCACCATTTTTGAATGAATTGGAAAAAGTCAGATTTTTGCTGAAATTGTGACCCCGGGGGTTAGGGATTTTTTCACTAAAATCTTTTTCCGCCGGTTAAGTTGTTGAGGGCTGATTTCTTGTCCTGTGATAAAAAGCCTTCTGTTTCGTCCGCCAAACCTTTGAGGGGAGCATTTGCAACCGTTTGGCACCATTTCTGAATGAATTGGAAAAAGTCAGTTTTTTGCTGAAATTGTGACCCCGGGGCTTAGGGATTTTTTCAATAAAATCTTTTTCTGCCGGTTAAGTTGTTGAGGGCTGATTTTTTGTCCTGTGATAAAAAGCCTTCTGTTTCGACCGCCAAACCTATCAGGGGAGCATTTGCAACCTTTTGGCACCATTTTTGAATGAAGTGGAAAATGTCAGATTTTTGCTGAAATTGTGACCCCGGGGCTTAGGGATTTTTTCAATAAAATCTTTTTCTGCCGGTTAAGTTGTTGAGGGCTGATTTCTTGTCCTGTGACAAAAAGCCTTCTGTTTCGAACGCCAAACCTCTCACGGGAGCATTTGCAACCGTTTGGCACCATTTTTGAATGAATGGGGAAAAGTCAGATTTTTGCTGAAATTGTGACCCCGGGGCTTAGGGATTTTTTCAATAAATTCTTTTTCCGCCGGTTAAGTTGTTGAGGGCTGATTTCTTGTCCTGTGATAAAAAGCTTCTGTTTCGACTGCCAAACCTCTCAGGGGAGCATTTGCAATCGTTTGGCACCATTTTTGAATGAATGGGAAAAAGTCAGATTTTTGCTGAAATTGTGACCCCGGGGCTTAGGGATTTTTTCAAAAATCTTTTTCCGCTGGTTATGTTGTTGAGGGCTGATTTCTTGTCCTGTGATGAAAAGCCTTCTGTTTCGACCGCCAAACCTCTCAGGGGAGCATTTGCAACCGTTTGGCACCATTTTTGAATGAAGTGGAAAAAGTCAGATTTTTGCTGAAATTGTGACCCCGGGGGGTTAGGGATTTTTTCACTAAAATCTTTTTCCGCCGGTTAAGTTGTTGAGGGCTGATTTCTTGTC
Source organism: Podarcis cretensis (assembly GCF_951804945.1). Classification (NCBI taxonomy): domain Eukaryota; kingdom Metazoa; phylum Chordata; class Lepidosauria; order Squamata; family Lacertidae; genus Podarcis; species Podarcis cretensis. Next base: position 11,776,914 of record NC_137180.1, on the reverse strand, counting down.
CTGTGATAAAAAGCCTTCTGTTTCGTCCGCCAAACCTTTGAGGGGAGCATTTGCAACCGTTTGGCACCATTTCTGAATGAATTGGAAAAAGTCAGTTTTTTGCTGAAATTGTGACCCCGGGGCTTAGGGATTTTTTCAATAAAATCTTTTTCTGCCGGTTAAGTTGTTGAGGGCTGATTTTTTGTCCTGTGATAAAAAGCCTTCTGTTTCGACCGCCAAACCTATCAGGGGAGCATTTGCAACCTTTTGGCACCATTTTTGAATGAAGTGGAAAATGTCAGATTTTTGCTCAAATTGTGACCCCGGGGCTTAGGGATTTTTTCAAAAAAATCTTTTTCTGCCGGTTAAGTTGTTGAGGGCTGATTTTTTGTCCTGTGATAAAAACCTTCTGTTTCGACCGCCAAACCTCTCAGGGGAGCATTTGCAACCGTTTGGCATCATTTTTGAATGAAGTTGAAAAAGTCAGATTTTTGCTTAAATTGTGACCCCGGGGCTTAGGCATTTTTGCAAAAAAATCTTTTTCCACCGGTTAACTTGTTGAGGGCTGATTTCTTGTCCTGTGATAAAAAGCCTTCTGTTTCGAACGCCAAACCTCTCACGGGAGCATTTGCCACCGTTTGGCACCATTTTTGAATGAATGGGGAAAAGTCAGATTTTTGCTGAAATTGTGACCCCGGGGCTTAGGGATTTTTTCAATAAAATCTTTTTCCGCTGGTTCTGTTGTTGAGGGCTGATTTCTTGTCCTGTGATAAAAAGCCTTCTGTTTCGTCCGCCAAACCTCTCAGGGGAGCATTTGCAACCGTTTGGCACCATTTTGGAGTGTATTGCCAAAAGTCAGATTTTTGCTGAAATTGTGACCCCGGGGCTTAGGGATTTTTTCAAAAAAATCTTTTTCTGCAGGTTCTGTTGTTGAGGGCTGATTTCTCGTCCTGTGATAAAAAGCCTTCTGTTTCGACCGCCAAACCTCTCAGGGGAGCATTTGCAACCGTTTGGCACCATTTTTGAATGAATGGGGAAAAGTCAGATTTTTGCTGAAATTGTGACCCCGGGGCTTAGGGATTTTTTCAAAAAATCTTTTTCTGCCGGTTAAGTTGTTGAGGGCTGATTTTTTGTCCTGTGATGAAAAGCCTTCTGTTTCGACCGCCAAACCTCTCAGGGGAGCATTTGAAACCGTTTGGCACCATTTTTGAATGAATTGGAAAAAGTCAGATTTTTGCTGAAATTGTGACCCCGGGGTTTAGGGATTTTTTTAATAAAATCTTTTTCCGCCGGTTAAGTTGTTGAGGGCTGATTTCTTGTCCTGTGATATAAAGCTTCTGTTTCGACCGCCAAACCTCTCAGGGGAGCATTTGCAACCGTTTGGCACCATTTTTGAATGAAGTTGAAAAAGTCAGATTTTTGCTGAAATTGTGACCCCGGGGCTTAGGGATTTTTTCAATAAATTCTTTTTCCGCCGGTTAAGTTGTTGAGGGCTGATTTCTTGTCCTGTGATAAAAAGCTTCTGTTTCGACCGCCAAACCTCTCAGGGGAGCATTTGCAACCGTTTGGCACCATTTTTGAATGAATTGGAAAAAGTCAGATTTTTGCTGAAATTGTGACCCTGGGGCTTAGGGATTTTTTCAAAAAAATCTTTTTCTGCCGGTTAAGTTGTTGAGGGCTGATTTCTTGTCCTGTGATAAAAAGCCTTCTGTTTTTACCGCCAAACCTCTCAGGGGAGCATTTGAAACCGTTTGGCACCATTTTTGAATGAATTGGAAAAAGTCAGATTTTTGCTGAAATTGTGACCCCGGGGCTTAGGGATTTTTTCAATAAAATCTTTTTCCGCCGGTTAAGTTGTTGAGGGCTGATTTCTTGTCCTGTGATAAAAAGCCTTCTGTTTCGACCGCCAAACCTTTGAGGGGAGCATTTGCAACCGTTTGGCACCATTTTTGAATGAATGGGGAAAAGTCAGATTTTTGCTGAAATTGTGACCCCGGGGGGTTAGGGATTTTTTCACTAAAATCTTTTTCTGCCGGTTAAGTTGTTGAGGGCTGATTTTTTGTCCTGTGATTAAAAGCCTTCTGTTTCGACCGCCAAACCTCTCAGGGGAGCATTTGAAACCGTTTGGCACCATTATTGAATGAATGGGAAAAAGTCAGATTTTTGCTGAAATTGTCACCCCGGGGCTTAGGGATTTTTTCAATAAAATCTTTTTCCGCCGGTTAAGTTGTTGAGGGCTGACTTCTTGTCCTGTGATAAAAAGCTTCTGTTTCGACCGCCAAACCTTTGAGGGGAGCATTTGCAACCGTTTGGCACCATTTCTGAATGAATTGGAAAAAGTCAGTTTTTTGCTGAAATTGTGACCCCGGGGCTTAGGGATTTTTTCAATAAAATCTTTTTCCGCCGGTTAAGTTGTTGAGGGCTGATTTTTTGTCCTGTAATAAAAAGCCTTCTGTTTCGACCGCCAAACCTCTCAGGGGAGCATTTGCAACCGTTTGGCACCATTTTGCAGTGTATTGCCAAAAGTCAGATTTTTGCTGAAATTGTGACCGCGGGGCTTAGGGATTTTTTCAATAAAATCTTTTTCCGCTGGTTCTGTTGTTGAGGGCTGATTTCTTCTCCTGTGATAAAAAGCCTTCTGTTTCGTCCGCCAAACCTCTCAGGGGAGCATTTGCAACCGTTTGGCACCATTTTGGAGTGTATTGCCAAAAGTCAGATTTTTGCTGAAATTGTGACCCCGGGGCTTAGGGATTTTTTTAATAAAATCTTTTTCCGCCGGTTAAGTTGTTGAGGGCTGATTTCTTGTCCTGTGATATAAAGCTTCTGTTTCGACCGCCAAACCTCTCAGGGGAGCATTTGCAACCGTTTGGCACCATTTTTGAATGAAGTTGAAAAAGTCAGATTTTTGCTGAAATTGTGACCCCGGGGCTTAGGGATTTTTTCAATAAATTCTTTTTCCGCCGGTTAAGTTGTTGAGGGCTGATTTCTTGTCCTGTGATAAAAAGCTTCTGTTTCGACCGCCAAACCTCTCAGGGGAGCATTTGCAACCGTTTGGCACCATTTTTGAATGAATTGGAAAAAGTCAGATTTTTGCTGAAATTGTGACCCCGGGGCTTAGGGATTTTTTCAAAAAAATCTTTTTCTGCCGGTTAAGTTGTTGAGGGCTGATTTCTTGTCCTGTGATAAAAAGCCTTCTGTTTCGACCGCCAAACCTCTCAGGGGAGCATTTGCAATCGTTTGGCACCATTTTTGAATGAATGGGAAAAAGTCAGATTTTTGCTGAAATTGTGACCCCGGGTCTTAGGGATTTTTTCAAAAATCTTTTTCCGCTGGTTATGTTGTTGAGGGCTGATTTCTTGTCCTGTGATAAAAAGCCTTCTGTTTCGAACGCCAAACCTCTCACGGGAGCATTTGCAACCGTTTGGCACCATTTTTGAATGAAGTGGAAAAAGTCAGATTTTTGCTGAAATTGTGACCCCGGGGGTTAGGGATTTTTTCACTAAAATCTTTTTCCGCCGGTTAAGTTGTTGAGGGCTGATTTCTTGTCCTGTGATAAAAAGCCTTCTGTTTCGTCCGCCAAACCTTTGAGGGGAGCATTTGCAACCGTTTGGCACCATTTCTGAATGAATTGGAAAAAGTCAGTTTTTTGCTGAAATTGTGACCCCGGGGCTTAGGGATTTTTTCAATAAAATCTTTTTCTGCCGGTTAAGTTGTTGAGGGCTGATTTTTTGTCCTGTGATAAAAAGCCTTCTGTTTCGACCGCCAAACCTATCAGGGGAGCATTTGCAACCTTTTGGCACCATTTTTGAATGAAGTGGAAAATGTCAGATTTTTGCTGAAATTGTGACCCCGGGGCTTAGGGATTTTTTCAATAAAATCTTTTTCTGCCGGTTAAGTTGTTGAGGGCTGATTTCTTGTCCTGTGATAAAAAGCCTTCTGTTTCGAACGCCAAACCTCTCACGGGAGCATTTGCAACCGTTTGGCACCATTTTTGAATGAATGGGGAAAAGTCAGATTTTTGCTGAAATTGTGACCCCGGGGCTTAGGGATTTTTTCAATAAATTCTTTTTCCGCCGGTTAAGTTGTTGAGGGCTGATTTCTTGTCCTGTGATAAAAAGCTTCTGTTTCGACTGCCAAACCTCTCAGGGGAGCATTTGCAATCGTTTGGCACCATTTTTGAATGAATGGGAAAAAGTCAGATTTTTGCTGAAATTGTGACCCCGGGGCTTAGGGATTTTTTCAAAAATCTTTTTCCGCTGGTTATGTTGTTGAGGGCTGATTTCTTGTCCTGTGATGAAAAGCCTTCTGTTTCGACCGCCAAACCTCTCAGGGGAGCATTTGCAACCGTTTGGCACCATTTTTGAATGAATTGGAAAAAGTCAGATTTTTGCTGAAATTGTGACCCCGGGGCTTAGGGATTTTTTCAATAAAATCTTTTTCCGCCGGTTAAGTTGTTGAGGGCTGATTTCTTGTCCTGTGATAAAAAGCTTCTGTTTCGACTGCCAAACCTCTCAGGGGAGCATTTGCAATCGTTTCGCACCATTTTTGGATGAAGTTGAAAAAGTCAGATTTTTGCTGAAATTGTGACCCCGGGGCTTAGGGATTTTTTCAAAAATCTTTTTCCGCTGGTTATGTTGTTGAGGGCTGATTTCTTGTCCTGTGATAAAAAGCTATCTGTTTCAACCACCAAACCTCTCAGGGGAGCATTTGCAACCGTTTGGCACCATTTTGGAGTGTATTGCCAAAAGTCAGATTTTTGCTGAAATTGTGACCCCGGGGCTTAGGGATTTTTTCAAAAAAATCTTTTTCTGCCGGTTATGTTGTTGAGGGCTGATTTCTTGTCCTGTGATAAAAAGCCTTCTGTTTCGACCGCCAAACCTTTGAGGGGAGCATTTGCAACCGTTTGGCACCATTTTTGAATGAATGGGGAAAAGTCAGATTTTTGCTGAAATTGTGACCCCGGGGGGTTAGGGATTTTTTCACTAAAATCTTTTTCTGCCGGTTAAGTTGTTGAGGGCTGATTTTTTGTCCTGTGATTAAAAGCCTTCTGTTTCGACCGCCAAACCTCTCAGGGGAGCATTTGAAACCGTTTGGCACCATTATTGAATGAATTGGAAAAAGTTAGAATTTTGCTGAAATTGTGACCCCGGGGCTTAGGGGTTTTTTCAATAAAATCCTTTTCCGCTGGTTATGTTGTTGAGGGCTGATTTCTTGTCCTGTGATAAAAAGCCTTCTGTTTTGAGCGCTAAACTTCCCAGGGGAGCATTTGCAACCGTTTGGCACCATTTTTGAATGAATGGGAAAAAGTCAGATTTTTGCTGAAATTGTCACCCCGGGGCTTAGGGATTTTTTCAATAAAATCTTTTTCCGCCGGTTAAGTTGTTGAGGGCTGACTTCTTGTCCTGTGATAAAAAGCTTCTGTTTCGACCGCCAAACCTTTGAGGGGAGCATTTGCAACCGTTTGGCACCATTTCTGAATGAATTGGAAAAAGTCAGTTTTTTGCTGAAATTGTGACCCCGGGGCTTAGGGATTTTTTCAATAAAATCTTTTTCCGCCGGTTAAGTTGTTGAGGGCTGATTTTTTGTCCTGTAATAAAAAGCCTTCTGTTTCGACTGCCAAACCTATCAGGGGAGCATTTGCAACCTTTTGGCACCATTTTTGAATGAAGTGGAAAATGTCAGATTTTTGCTGAAATTGTGACCCCGGGGCTTAGGGATTTTTTCAAAAAAATCTTTTTCTGCCGGTTAAGTTGTTGAGGGCTGATTTTTTGTCCTGTGATAAAAACCTTCTGTTTCGACCGCAAAACCTCTCAGGGGAGCATTTGCAACCGTTTGGCATCATTTTTGAATGAAGTTGAAAAAGTCAGATTTTTGCTTAAATTGTGACCGCGGGGCTTAGGCATTTTTGCAAAAAAATCTTTTTCCACCGGTTAACTTGTTGAGGGCTGATTTCTTGTCCTGTGATAAAAAGCCTTCTGTTTCGAACGCCAAACCTCTCACGGGAGCATTTGCAACCGTTTGGCACCATTTTTGAATGAATGGGGAAAAGTCAGATTTTTGCTGAAATTGTGACCCCGGGGCTTAGGGATTTTTTCAATAAATTCTTTTTCCGCCGGTTAAGTTGTTGAGGGCTGATTTCTTGTCCTGTGATAAAAAGCTTCTGTTTCGACCGCCAAACCTCTCAGGGGAGCATTTGCAACCGTTTGGCACCATTTCTGAATGAATTGGAAAAAGTCAGTTTTTTGCTGAAATTGTGACCCCGGGGCTTAGGGATTTTTTCAATAAAATCTTTTTCCGCTGGTTGTGTTGCTGAGGGCTGATTTCTTGTCCTGTGATAAAAAGCCTTCTGTTTCGACCGCCAAACCTCTCAGGGGAGCATTTGCAACCGTTTGGCACCATTTTGCAGTGTATTGCCAAAAGTCAGATTTTTGCTGAAATTGTGACCGCGGGGCTTAGGGATTTTTTCAATAAAATCTTTTTCCGCTGGTTCTGTTGTTGAGGGCTGATTTCTTCTCCTGTGATAAAAAGCCTTCTGTTTCGTCCGCCAAACCTCTCAGGGGAGCATTTGCAACCGTTTGGCACCATTTTGGAGTGTATTGCCAAAAGTCAGATTTTTGCTGAAATTGTGACCCCGGGGCTTAGGGATTTTTTTAATAAAATCTTTTTCCGCCGGTTAAGTTGTTGAGGGCTGATTTCTTGTCCTGTGATATAAAGCTTCTGTTTCGACCGCCAAACCTCTCAGGGGAGCATTTGCAACCGTTTGGCACCATTTTTGAATGAAGTTGAAAAAGTCAGATTTTTGCTGAAATTGTGACCCCGGGGCTTAGGGATTTTTTCAATAAATTCTTTTTCCGCCGGTTAAGTTGTTGAGGGCTGATTTCTTGTCCTGTGATAAAAAGCTTCTGTTTCGACCGCCAAACCTCTCAGGGGAGCATTTGCAACCGTTTGGCACCATTTTTGAATGAATTGGAAAAAGTCAGATTTTTGCTGAAATTGTGACCCCGGGGCTTAGGGATTTTTTCAAAAAAATCTTTTTCTGCCGGTTAAGTTGTTGAGGGCTGATTTCTTGTCCTGTGATAAAAAGCCTTCTGTTTCGACCGCCAAACCTCTCAGGGGAGCATTTGCAACCGTTTGGCACCATTTTTGAATGAAGTGGAAAAAGTCAGATTTTTGCTGAAATTGTGACCCCGGGGGTTAGGGATTTTTTCACTAAAATCTTTTTCCGCCGGTTAAGTTGTTGAGGGCTGATTTCTTGTCCTGTGATAAAAAGCCTTCTGTTTCGTCCGCCAAACCTTTGAGGGGAGCATTTGCAACCGTTTGGCACCATTTCTGAATGAATTGGAAAAAGTCAGTTTTTTGCTGAAATTGTGACCCCGGGGCTTAGGGATTTTTTCAATAAAATCTTTTTCTGCCGGTTAAGTTGTTGAGGGCTGATTTTTTGTCCTGTGATAAAAAGCCTTCTGTTTCGACCGCCAAACCTATCAGGGGAGCATTTGCAACCTTTTGGCACCATTTTTGAATGAAGTGGAAAATGTCAGATTTTTGCTGAAATTGTGACCCCGGGGCTTAGGGATTTTTTCAATAAAATCTTTTTCTGCCGGTTAAGTTGTTGAGGGCTGATTTCTTGTCCTGTGATAAAAAGCCTTCTGTTTCGAACGCCAAACCTCTCACGGGAGCATTTGCAACCGTTTGGCACCATTTTTGAATGAATGGGGAAAAGTCAGATTTTTGCTGAAATTGTGACCCCGGGGCTTAGGGATTTTTTCAATAAATTCTTTTTCCGCCGGTTAAGTTGTTGAGGGCTGATTTCTTGTCCTGTGATAAAAAGCTTCTGTTTCGACTGCCAAACCTCTCAGGGGAGCATTTGCAATCGTTTGGCACCATTTTTGAATGAATGGGAAAAAGTCAGATTTTTGCTGAAATTGTGACCCCGGGGCTTAGGGTTTTTTCAAAAATCTTTTTCCGCTGGTTATGTTGTTGAGGGCTGATTTCTTGTCCTGTGATGAAAAGCCTTCTGTTTCGACCGCCAAACCTCTCAGGGGAGCATTTGCAACCGTTTGGCACCATTTTTGAATGAAGTGGAAAAAGTCAGATTTTTGCTGAAATTGTGACCCCGGGGGGTTAGGGATTTTTTCACTAAAATCTTTTTCCGCCGGTTAAGTTGTTGAGGGCTGATTTCTTGTCCTGTGATAAAAAGCCTTCTGTTTCGTCCGCCAAACCTTTGAGGGGAGCATTTGCAACCGTTTGGCACCATTTCTGAATGAATTGGAAAAAGTCAGTTTTTTGCTGAAATTGTGACCCCGGGGCTTAGGGATTTTTTCAATAAAATCTTTTTCTGCCGGTTAAGTTGTTGAGGGCTGATTTTTTGTCCTGTGATAAAAAGCCTTCTGTTTCGACCGCCAAACCTATCAGGGGAGCATTTGCAACCTTTTGGCACCATTTTTGAATGAAGTGGAAAATGTCAGATTTTTGCTGAAATTGTGACCCCGGGGCTTAGGGATTTTTTCAAAAAAATCTTTTTCTGCCGGTTAAGTTGTTGAGGGCTGATTTTTTGTCCTGTGATAAAAACCTTCTGTTTCGACCGCCAAACCTCTCAGGGGAGCATTTGCAACCGTTTGGCATCATTTTTGAATGAAGTTGAAAAAGTCAGATTTTTGCTTAAATTGTGACCCCGGGGCTTAGGCATCTTTGCAAAAAAATCTTTTTCCACCGGTTAACTTGTTGAGGGCTGATTTCTTGTCCTGTGATAAAAAGCCTTCTGTTTCGAACGCCAAACCTCTCACGGGAGCATTTGCCACCGTTTGGCACCATTTTTGAATGAATGGGGAAAAGTCAGATTTTTGCTGAAATTGTGACCGCGGGGCTTAGGGATTTTTTCAATAAAATCTTTTTCCGCTGGTTCTGTTGTTGAGGGCTGATTTCTTGTCCTGTGATAAAAAGCCTTCTGTTTCGTCTGCCAAACCTCTCAGGGGAGCATTTGCAACCGTTTGGCACCATTTTGGAGTGTATTGCCAAAAGTCAGATTTTTGCTGAAATTGTGACCCCGGGGCTTAGGGATTTTTTCAAAAAAATCTTTTTCTGCAGGTTATGTTGTTGAGGGCTGATTTCTCGTCCTGTGATAAAAAGCCTTCTGTTTCGACCGCCAAACCTCTCAGGGGAGCATTTGCAACCGTTTGGCACCATTTTTGAATGAATGGGGAAAAGTCAGATTTTTGCTGAAATTGTGACCCCGGGGCTTAGGGATTTTTTCAAAAAATCTTTTTCTGCCGGTTAAGTTGTTGAGGGCTGATTTTTTGTCCTGTGATGAAAAGCCTTCTGTTTCGACCGCCAAACCTCTCAGGGGAGCATTTGAAACCGTTTGGCACCATTTTTGAATGAATTGGAAAAAGTCAGATTTTTGCTGAAATTGTGACCCCGGGGTTTAGGGATTTTTTTAATAAAATCTTTTTCCGCCGGTTAAGTTGTTGAGGGCTGATTTCTTGTCCTGTGATATAAAGCTTCTGTTTCGACCGCCAAACCTCTCAGGGGAGCATTTGCAACCGTTTGGCACCATTTTTGAATGAAGTTGAAAAAGTCAGATTTTTGCTGAAATTGTGACCCCGGGGCTTAGGGATTTTTTCAATAAATTCTTTTTCCGCCGGTTAAGTTGTTGAGGGCTGATTTCTTGTCCTGTGATAAAAAGCTTCTGTTTCGACCGCCAAACCTCTCAGGGGAGCATTTGCAACCGTTTGGCACCATTTTTGAATGAATTGGAAAAAGTCAGATTTTTGCTGAAATTGTGACCCTGGGGCTTAGGGATTTTTTCAAAAAAATCTTTTTCTGCCGGTTAAGTTGTTGAGGGCTGATTTCTTGTCCTGTGATAAAAAGCCTTCTGTTTTTACCGCCAAACCTCTCAGGGGAGCATTTGAAACCGTTTGGCACCATTTTTGAATGAATTGGAAAAAGTCAGATTTTTGCTGAAATTGTGACCCCGGGGCTTAGGGATTTTTTCAATAAAATCTTTTTCCGCCGGTTAAGTTGTTGAGGGCTGATTTCTTGTCCTGTGATAAAAAGCCTTCTGTTTCGACCGCCAAACCTTTGAGGGGAGCATTTGCAACCGTTTGGCACCATTTTTGAATGAATGGGGAAAAGTCAGATTTTTGCTGAAATTGTGACCCCGGGGGGTTAGGGATTTTTTCACTAAAATCTTTTTCTGCCGGTTAAGTTGTTGAGGGCTGATTTTTTGTCCTGTGATTAAAAGCCTTCTGTTTCGACCGCCAAACCTCTCAGGGGAGCATTTGAAACCGTTTGGCACCATTATTGAATGAATGGGAAAAAGTCAGATTTTTGCTGAAATTGTCACCCCGGGGCTTAGGGATTTTTTCAATAAAATCTTTTTCCGCCGGTTAAGTTGTTGAGGGCTGACTTCTTGTCCTGTGATAAAAAGCTTCTGTTTCGACCGCCAAACCTTTGAGGGGAGCATTTGCAACCGTTTGGCACCATTTCCGAATGAATTGGAAAAAGTCAGTTTTTTGCTGAAATTGTGACCCCGGGGCTTAGGGATTTTTTCAATAAAATCTTTTTCCGCCGGTTAAGTTGTTGAGGGCTGATTTTTTGTCCTGTAATAAAAAGCCTTCTGTTTCGACCGCCAAACCTCTCAGGGGAGCATTTGCAACCGTTTGGCACCATTTTGCAGTGTATTGCCAAAAGTCAGATTTTTGCTGAAATTGTGACCGCGGGGCTTAGGGATTTTTTCAATAAAATCTTTTTCCGCTGGTTCTGTTGTTGAGGGCTGATTTCTTCTCCTGTGATAAAAAGCCTTCTGTTTCGTCCGCCAAACCTCTCAGGGGAGCATTTGCAACCGTTTGGCACCATTTTGGAGTGTATTGCCAAAAGTCAGATTTTTGCTGAAATTGTGACCCCGGGGCTTAGGGATTTTTTTAATAAAATCTTTTTCCGCCGGTTAAGTTGTTGAGGGCTGATTTCTTGTCCTGTGATATAAAGCTTCTGTTTCGACCGCCAAACCTCTCAGGGGAGCATTTGCAACCGTTTGGCACCATTTTTGAATGAAGTTGAAAAAGTCAGATTTTTGCTGAAATTGTGACCCCGGGGCTTAGGGATTTTTTCAATAAATTCTTTTTCCGCCGGTTAAGTTGTTGAGGGCTGATTTCTTGTCCTGTGATAAAAAGCTTCTGTTTCGACCGCCAAACCTCTCAGGGGAGCATTTGCAACCGTTTGGCACCATTTTTGAATGAATTGGAAAAAGTCAGATTTTTGCTGAAATTGTGACCCCGGGGCTTAGGGATTTTTTCAAAAAAATCTTTTTCTGCCGGTTAAGTTGTTGAGGGCTGATTTCTTGTCCTGTGATAAAAAGCCTTCTGTTTCGACCGCCAAACCTCTCAGGGGAGCATTTGCAATCGTTTGGCACCATTTTTGAATGAATGGGAAAAAGTCAGATTTTTGCTGAAATTGTGACCCCGGGTCTTAGGGATTTTTTCAAAAATCTTTTTCCGCTGGTTATGTTGTTGAGGGCTGATTTCTTGTCCTGTGATAAAAAGCCTTCTGTTTCGAACGCCAAACCTCTCACGGGAGCATTTGCAACCGTTTGGCACCATTTTTGAATGAAGTGGAAAAAGTCAGATTTTTGCTGAAATTGTGACCCCGGGGGTTAGGGATTTTTTCACTAAAATCTTTTTCTGCCGGTTAAGTTGTTGAGGGCTGATTTTTTGTCCTGTGATAAAAAGCCTTCTGTTTCGACCGCCAAACCTATCAGGGGAGCATTTGCAACCTTTTGGCACCATTTTTGAATGAAGTGGAAAATGTCAGATTTTTGCTGAAATTGTGACCCCGGGGCTTAGGGATTTTTTCAATAAAATCTTTTTCTGCCGGTTAAGTTGTTGAGGGCTGATTTCTTGTCCTGTGATAAAAAGCCTTCTGTTTCGAACGCCAAACCTCTCACGGGAGCATTTGCAACCGTTTGGCACCATTTTTGAATGAATGGGGAAAAGTCAGATTTTTGCTGAAATTGTGACCCCGGGGCTTAGGGATTTTTTCAATAAATTCTTTTTCCGCCGGTTAAGTTGTTGAGGGCTGATTTCTTGTCCTGTGATAAAAAGCTTCTGTTTCGACTGCCAAACCTCTCAGGGGAGCATTTGCAATCGTTTGGCACCATTTTTGAATGAATGGGAAAAAGTCAGATTTTTGCTGAAATTGTGACCCCGGGGCTTAGGGATTTTTTCAAAAATCTTTTTCCGCTGGTTATGTTGTTGAGGGCTGATTTCTTGTCCTGTGATGAAAAGCCTTCTGTTTCGACCGCCAAACCTCTCAGGGGAGCATTTGCAACCGTTTGGCACCATTTTTGAATGAATTGGAAAAAGTCAGATTTTTGCTGAAATTGTGACCCCGGGGCTTAGGGATTTTTTCAATAAAATCTTTTTCCGCCGGTTAAGTTGTTGAGGGCTGATTTCTTGTCCTGTGATAAAAAGCTTCTGTTTCGACTGCCAAACCTCTCAGGGGAGCATTTGCAATCGTTTCGCACCATTTTTGGATGAAGTTGAAAAAGTCAGATTTTTGCTGAAATTGTGACCCCGGGGCTTAGGGATTTTTTCAAAAATCTTTTTCCGCTGGTTATGTTGTTGAGGGCTGATTTCTTGTCCTGTGATAAAAAGCTATCTGTTTCAACCACCAAACCTCTCAGGGGAGCATTTGCAACCGTTTGGCACCATTTTGGAGTGTATTGCCAAAAGTCAGATTTTTGCTGAAATTGTGACCCCGGGGCTTAGGGATTTTTTCAAAAAAATCTTTTTCTGCCGGTTATGTTGTTGAGGGCTGATTTCTTGTCCTGTGATAAAAAGCCTTCTGTTTCGACCGCCAAACCTTTGAGGGGAGCATTTGCAACCGTTTGGCACCATTTTTGAATGAATGGGGAAAAGTCAGATTTTTGCTGAAATTGTGACCCCGGGGGGTTAGGGATTTTTTCACTAAAATCTTTTTCTGCCGGTTAAGTTGTTGAGGGCTGATTTTTTGTCCTGTGATTAAAAGCCTTCTGTTTCGACCGCCAAACCTCTCAGGGGAGCATTTGAAACCGTTTGGCACCATTATTGAATGAATTGGAAAAAGTTAGAATTTTGCTGAAATTGTGACCCCGGGGCTTAGGGGTTTTTTCAATAAAATCCTTTTCCGCTGGTTATGTTGTTGAGGGCTGATTTCTTGTCCTGTGATAAAAAGCCTTCTGTTTTGAGCGCTAAACTTCCCAGGGGAGCATTTGCAACCGTTTGGCACCATTTTTGAATGAATGGGAAAAAGTCAGATTTTTGCTGAAATTGTCACCCCGGGGCTTAGGGATTTTTTCAATAAAATCTTTTTCCGCCGGTTAAGTTGTTGAGGGCTGACTTCTTGTCCTGTGATAAAAAGCTTCTGTTTCGACCGCCAAACCTTTGAGGGGAGCATTTGCAACCGTTTGGCACCATTTCTGAATGAATTGGAAAAAGTCAGTTTTTTGCTGAAATTGTGACCCCGGGGCTTAGGGATTTTTTCAATAAAATCTTTTTCCGCCGGTTAAGTTGTTGAGGGCTGATTTTTTGTCCTGTAATAAAAAGCCTTCTGTTTCGACTGCCAAACCTATCAGGGGAGCATTTGCAACCTTTTGGCACCATTTTTGAATGAAGTGGAAAATGTCAGATTTTTGCTGAAATTGTGACCCCGGGGCTTAGGGATTTTTTCAAAAAAATCTTTTTCTGCCGGTTAAGTTGTTGAGGGCTGATTTTTTGTCCTGTGATAAAAACCTTCTGTTTCGACCGCAAAACCTCTCAGGGGAGCATTTGCAACCGTTTGGCATCATTTTTGAATGAAGTTGAAAAAGTCAGATTTTTGCTTAAATTGTGACCGCGGGGCTTAGGCATTTTTGCAAAAAAATCTTTTTCCACCGGTTAACTTGTTGAGGGCTGATTTCTTGTCCTGTGATAAAAAGCCTTCTGTTTCGAACGCCAAACCTCTCACGGGAGCATTTGCAACCGTTTGGCACCATTTTTGAATGAATGGGGAAAAGTCAGATTTTTGCTGAAATTGTGACCCCGGGGCTTAGGGATTTTTTCAATAAATTCTTTTTCCGCCGGTTAAGTTGTTGAGGGCTGATTTCTTGTCCTGTGATAAAAAGCTTCTGTTTCGACCGCCAAACCTCTCAGGGGAGCATTTGCAACCGTTTGGCACCATTTCTGAATGAATTGGAAAAAGTCAGTTTTTTGCTGAAATTGTGACCCCGGGGCTTAGGGATTTTTTCAATAAAATCTTTTTCCGCTGGTTGTGTTGCTGAGGGCTGATTTCTTGTCCTGTGATAAAAAGCCTTCTGTTTCGACCGCCAAACCTCTCAGGGGAGCATTTGCAACCGTTTGGCACCATTTTGCAGTGTATTGCCAAAAGTCAGATTTTTGCTGAAATTGTGACCGCGGGGCTTAGGGATTTTTTCAATAAAATCTTTTTCCGCTGGTTCTGTTGTTGAGGGCTGATTTCTTCTCCTGTGATAAAAAGCCTTCTGTTTCGTCCGCCAAACCTCTCAGGGGAGCATTTGCAACCGTTTGGCACCATTTTGGAGTGTATTGCCAAAAGTCAGATTTTTGCTGAAATTGTGACCCCGGGGCTTAGGGATTTTTTTAATAAAATCTTTTTCCGCCGGTTAAGTTGTTGAGGGCTGATTTCTTGTCCTGTGATATAAAGCTTCTGTTTCGACCGCCAAACCTCTCAGGGGAGCATTTGCAACCGTTTGGCACCATTTTTGAATGAAGTTGAAAAAGTCAGATTTTTGCTGAAATTGTGACCCCGGGGCTTAGGGATTTTTTCAATAAATTCTTTTTCCGCCGGTTAAGTTGTTGAGGGCTGATTTCTTGTCCTGTGATAAAAAGCTTCTGTTTCGACCGCCAAACCTCTCAGGGGAGCATTTGCAACCGTTTGGCACCATTTTTGAATGAATTGGAAAAAGTCAGATTTTTGCTGAAATTGTGACCCCGGGGCTTAGGGATTTTTTCAAAAAAATCTTTTTCTGCCGGTTAAGTTGTTGAGGGCTGATTTCTTGTCCTGTGATAAAAAGCCTTCTGTTTCGACCGCCAAACCTCTCAGGGGAGCATTTGCAACCGTTTGGCACCATTTTTGAATGAAGTGGAAAAAGTCAGATTTTTGCTGAAATTGTGACCCCGGGGGTTAGGGATTTTTTCACTAAAATCTTTTTCCGCCGGTTAAGTTGTTGAGGGCTGATTTCTTGTCCTGTGATAAAAAGCCTTCTGTTTCGTCCGCCAAACCTTTGAGGGGAGCATTTGCAACCGTTTGGCACCATTTCTGAATGAATTGGAAAAAGTCAGTTTTTTGCTGAAATTGTGACCCCGGGGCTTAGGGATTTTTTCAATAAAATCTTTTTCTGCCGGTTAAGTTGTTGAGGGCTGATTTTTTGTCCTGTGATAAAAAGCCTTCTGTTTCGACCGCCAAACCTATCAGGGGAGCATTTGCAACCTTTTGGCACCATTTTTGAATGAAGTGGAAAATGTCAGATTTTTGCTGAAATTGTGACCCCGGGGCTTAGGGATTTTTTCAATAAAATCTTTTTCTGCCGGTTAAGTTGTTGAGGGCTGATTTCTTGTCCTGTGATAAAAAGCCTTCTGTTTCGAACGCCAAACCTCTCACGGGAGCATTTGCAACCGTTTGGCACCATTTTTGAATGAATGGGGAAAAGTCAGATTTTTGCTGAAATTGTGACCCCGGGGCTTAGGGATTTTTTCAATAAATTCTTTTTCCGCCGGTTAAGTTGTTGAGGGCTGATTTCTTGTCCTGTGATAAAAAGCTTCTGTTTCGACTGCCAAACCTCTCAGGGGAGCATTTGCAATCGTTTGGCACCATTTTTGAATGAATGGGAAAAAGTCAGATTTTTGCTGAAATTGTGACCCCGGGGCTTAGGGTTTTTTCAAAAATCTTTTTCCGCTGGTTATGTTGTTGAGGGCTGATTTCTTGTCCTGTGATGAAAAGCCTTCTGTTTCGACCGCCAAACCTCTCAGGGGAGCATTTGCAACCGTTTGGCACCATTTTTGAATGAAGTGGAAAAAGTCAGATTTTTGCTGAAATTGTGACCCCGGGGGGTTAGGGATTTTTTCACTAAAATCTTTTTCCGCTGGTTAAGTTGTTGAGGGCTGATTTCTTGTCCTGTGATAAAAAGCCTTCTGTTTCGTCCGCCAAACCTTTGAGGGGAGCATTTGCAACCGTTTGGCACCATTTCTGAATGAATTGGAAAAAGTCAGTTTTTTGCTGAAATTGTGACCCCGGGGCTTAGGGATTTTTTCAATAAAATCTTTTTCTGCCGGTTAAGTTGTTGAGGGCTGATTTTTTGTCCTGTGATAAAAAGCCTTCTGTTTCGACCGCCAAACCTATCAGGGGAGCATTTGCAACCTTTTGGCACCATTTTTGAATGAAGTGGAAAATGTCAGATTTTTGCTGAAATTGTGACCCCGGGGCTTAGGGATTTTTTCAAAAAAATCTTTTTCTGCCGGTTAAGTTGTTGAGGGCTGATTTTTTGTCCTGTGATAAAAACCTTCTGTTTCGACCGCCAAACCTCTCAGGGGAGCATTTGCAACCGTTTGGCATCATTTTTGAATGAAGTTGAAAAAGTCAGATTTTTGCTTAAATTGTGACCCCGGGGCTTAGGCATCTTTGCAAAAAAATCTTTTTCCACCGGTTAACTTGTTGAGGGCTGATTTCTTGTCCTGTGATAAAAAGCCTTCTGTTTCGAACGCCAAACCTCTCACGGGAGCATTTGCCACCGTTTGGCACCATTTTTGAATGAATGGGGAAAAGTCAGATTTTTGCTGAAATTGTGACCGCGGGGCTTAGGGATTTTTTCAATAAAATCTTTTTCCGCTGGTTCTGTTGTTGAGGGCTGATTTCTTGTCCTGTGATAAAAAGCCTTCTGTTTCGTCTGCCAAACCTCTCAGGGGAGCATTTGCAACCGTTTGGCACCATTTTGGAGTGTATTGCCAAAAGTCAGATTTTTGCTGAAATTGTGACCCCGGGGCTTAGGGATTTTTTCAAAAAAATCTTTTTCTGCAGGTTATGTTGTTGAGGGCTGATTTCTCGTCCTGTGATAAAAAGCCTTCTGTTTCGACCGCCAAACCTCTCAGGGGAGCATTTGCAACCGTTTGGCACCATTTTTGAATGAATGGGGAAAAGTCAGATTTTTGCTGAAATTGTGACCCCGGGGCTTAGGGATTTTTTCAAAAAATCTTTTTCTGCCGGTTAAGTTGTTGAGGGCTGATTTTTTGTCCTGTGATGAAAAGCCTTCTGTTTCGACCGCCAAACCTCTCAGGGGAGCATTTGAAACCGTTTGGCACCATTTTTGAATGAATTGGAAAAAGTCAGATTTTTGCTGAAATTGTGACCCCGGGGTTTAGGGATTTTTTTAATAAAATCTTTTTCCGCCGGTTAAGTTGTTGAGGGCTGATTTCTTGTCCTGTGATATAAAGCTTCTGTTTCGACCGCCAAACCTCTCAGGGGAGCATTTGCAACCGTTTGGCACCATTTTTGAATGAAGTTGAAAAAGTCAGATTTTTGCTGAAATTGTGACCCCGGGGCTTAGGGATTTTTTCAATAAATTCTTTTTCCGCCGGTTAAGTTGTTGAGGGCTGATTTCTTGTCCTGTGATAAAAAGCTTCTGTTTCGACCGCCAAACCTCTCAGGGGAGCATTTGCAACCGTTTGGCACCATTTTTGAATGAATTGGAAAAAGTCAGATTTTTGCTGAAATTGTGACCCTGGGGCTTAGGGATTTTTTCAAAAAAATCTTTTTCTGCCGGTTAAGTTGTTGAGGGCTGATTTCTTGTCCTGTGATGAAAAGCCTTCTGTTTCGACCGCCAAACCTCTCAGGGGAGCATTTGAAACCGTTTGGCACCATTTTTGAATGAATTGGAAAAAGTCAGATTTTTGCTGAAATTGTGACCCCGGGGTTTAGGGATTTTTTTAATAAAATCTTTTTCCGCCGGTTAAGTTGTTGAGGGCTGATTTCTTGTCCTGTGATATAAAGCTTCTGTTTCGACCGCCAAACCTCTCAGGGGAGCATTTGCAACCGTTTGGCACCATTTTTGAATGAAGTTGAAAAAGTCAGATTTTTGCTGAAATTGTGACCCCGGGGCTTAGGGATTTTTTCAATAAATTCTTTTTCCGCCGGTTAAGTTGTTGAGGGCTGATTTCTTGTCCTGTGATAAAAAGCTTCTGTTTCGACCGCCAAACCTCTCAGGGGAGCATTTGCAACCGTTTGGCACCATTTTTGAATGAATTGGAAAAAGTCAGATTTTTGCTGAAATTGTGACCCTGGGGCTTAGGGATTTTTTCAAAAAAATCTTTTTCTGCCGGTTAAGTTGTTGAGGGCTGATTTCTTGTCCTGTGATAAAAAGCCTTCTGTTTTTACCGCCAAACCTCTCAGGGGAGCATTTGAAACCGTTTGGCACCATTTTTGAATGAATTGGAAAAAGTCAGATTTTTGCTGAAATTGTGACCCCGGGGCTTAGGGATTTTTTCAATAAAATCTTTTTCCGCCGGTTAAGTTGTTGAGGGCTGATTTCTTGTCCTGTGATAAAAAGCTTCTGTTTCGACTGCCAAACCTCTCAGGGGAGCATTTGCAATCGTTTCGCACCATTTTTGGATGAAGTTGAAAAAGTCAGATTTTTGCTGAAATTGTGACCCCGGGGCTTAGGGATTTTTTCAAAAATCTTTTTCCGCTGGTTATGTTGTTGAGGGCTGATTTCTTGTCCTGTGATAAAAAGCTATCTGTTTCAACCACCAAACCTCTCAGGGGAGCATTTGCAACCGTTTGGCACCATTTTGGAGTGTATTGCCAAAAGTCAGATTTTTGCTGAAATTGTGACCCCGGGGCTTAGGGATTTTTTCAAAAAAATCTTTTTCTGCCGGTTATGTTGTTGAGGGCTGATTTCTTGTCCTGTGATAAAAAGCCTTCTGTTTCGACCGCCAAACCTTTGAGGGGAGCATTTGCAACCGTTTGGCACCATTTTTGAATGAATGGGAAAAAGTCAGATTTTTGCTGAAATTGTCACCCCGGGGCTTAGGGATTTTTTCAATAAAATCTTTTTCCGCCGGTTAAGTTGTTGAGGGCTGACTTCTTGTCCTGTCATAAAAAGCTTCTGTTTCGACCGCCAAACCTCTCAGGGGAGCATTTGCAACCGTTTGGCACCATTTTTGAATGAATGGGGAAAAGTCAGATTTTTGCTGAAATTGTGACCCCGGGGCTTAGGGATTTTTTCAAAAAAATCTTTTCCTGCCGGTTATGTTGTTGAGGGCTGATTTCTTGTCCTGTGATAAAAAGCCTTCTGTTTCGACCGCCAAAACTCTCAGGGGAGCATTTGCAACCGTTTGGCACCATTTTTGAATGAAGTGGAAAAAGTCAGATTTTTGCTGAAATTGTGACCCCGGGGGGTTAGGGATTTTTTCACTAAAATCTTTTTCCGCCGGTTAAGTTGTTGAGGGCTGATTTCTTGTCCTGTGATAAAAAGCCTTCTGTTTCGTCCGCCAAACCTTTGAGGGGAGCATTTGCAACCGTTTGGCACCATTTCTGAATGAATTGGAAAAAGTCAGTTTTTTGCTGAAATTGTGACCCCGGGGCTTAGGGATTTTTTCAATAAAATCTTTTTCTGCCGGTTAAGTTGTTGAGGGCTGATTTTTTGTCCTGTGATAAAAAGCCTTCTGTTTCGACCGCCAAACCTATCAGGGGAGCATTTCCAACCTTTTGGCACCATTTTTGAATGAAGTGGAAAATGTCAGATTTTTGCTGAAATTGTGACCCCGGGGCTTAGGGATTTTTTCAAAAAAATCTTTTTCTGCCGGTTAAGTTGTTGAGGGCTGATTTCTTCTCCTGTGATAAAAAGCCTTCTGTTTCGACCGCCAAACCTTTGAGGGGAGCATTTGCAACCTTTTGGCACCAATTTTGAATGAAGCGGAAAAAGTCAGATTTTTGCTGAAATTGTGACCCCGGGGCTTAGGGATTTTTTCAATAAAATCTTTTTCTGCTGGTTATGTTGTTGAAGGCTGATTTCTTGTCCTGTGATAAAAAGCCTTCTGTTTCGACCGCCAAACCTTTGAGGGGAGCATTTGCAACCGTTTGGCACCATTTTTGAATGAATGGGAAAAAGTCAGATTTTTGCTGAAATTGTGACCCCGGGGCTTAGGGATTTTTTCAATAAAATCTTTTTCCGCTGGTTATGTTGTTGAGGGCTGATTTCTTGTCCTGTGATAAAAAGCCTTCTGTTTCGACCGCTAAACTTCTCAGGGGAGCCTTTGCAACCGTTTGGCACCATTTTTGAATGAATGGGGAAAAGTCAGATTTTTGCTGAAATTGTGACCCCGGGGCTTAGGGATTTTTTCAAAACAATCTTTTTCCGCCGGATAAGTTTTCAAGGGCTGATTTCTTGTCCTGTGATAAAAGGCTTCTGTTTCCAAAGCCAAACCTCTCAGGGGAGCATTTGCAACCGTTTGGCACCATTTTTGAATGAATTGGAAAAAGTCAGATTTTTGCTGAAATTGTGACCCCGGCGCTTAGGGATTTTTTCAAAAAATCTTTTGCTGCCGGTTAAGTTGTTGAGGGCTGATTTTTTGTCCTGTGATAAAAAGCCTTCTGTTTCGACCGCCAAACCTCTCAGGGGAGCATTTGAAACCGTTTGGCACCATTTTTGAATGAATTGGAAAAAGTCAGATTTTTGCTGAAATTGTGAACCCGGGGCTTAGGTATTTTTTTTATAAAAAAAAATCTTTTTCCGCTGGTTATATTTTTGAGGGCTGATTTCTTGTCCTGTGATAAAAAGCCTTCTGTTTCGACCGCCAAACCTCTCAGGGGAGCATTTGCAACCGTTTGGCACCATTTTTGAATGAATGGGGAAAAGTCAGATTTTTGCTGAAATTGTGACCCCGGGGCTTAGGGACTTTTTCAAAAAATCTTTTTCTACCGGTTAAGTTGTTGAGGGCTGATTTTTTGTCCTGTGATAAAAAGCCTTCTGTTTCGACCGCCAAACCTCTCAGGGGAGCATTTGCAACCATTTGGCACCATTTTTGAATGAATTGGAAAAAGTCAGATTTTTGCTGAAATTGTGACCCCAGGGCTTAGGGGTTTTTTCAAAAAAATCTTTTTCTGCCGGTTAAGTTGTTGAGGGCTGATTTTTTGTCCTATGATAAAAAGCCTTCTGTTTCGACCGCCAAACCTCTCAGAGGAGCATTTGCAACCTTTTGGCACCATTTTTGAATGAAGTGGAAAAAGTCAGATTTTTGCTGAAATTGTGACCCCGGGGCTTTGGGATTTTTTCAATAAAATCTTTTCCGCCGGTTAAGTTGTTGAGGGCTGATTTCTTGTCCTGTGATAAAAAGCCTTCTGTTTCGACCGCCAAACCTTTGAGGGGAGCATTTGCAACCGTTTGGCACCATTTTTGAATGAATTGGAAAAAGTCAGATTTTTGCTGAAATTGTGACCCCGGGGCTTAGGGTTTTTTTCAAAAAAATCTTTTTCTGCCGGTTAAGTTGGTGAGGGCTGATTTCTTGTCCTGTGATAAAAAGCCTTCTGTTTCGACCGCAAACCTATCAGGGGAGCATTTGCAACCTTTTGGCACCAATTTTGAATGAAGCGGAAAAAGTCAGATTTTTGCTGAAATTGTGACCCCGGGGCTTAGGGATTTTTTCAATAAAATCTTTTTCTGCTGGTTATGTTGTTGAAGGCTGATTTCTTGTCCTGTGATAAAAAGCCTTCTGTTTCGACCGCCAAACCTATCAGGGGAGCATTTGCAACCTTTTGGCACCATTTTTGAATGAAGTGGAAAAAGTCAGATTTTTGCTGAAATTGTGACCCCGGGGCTTAGGGGTTTTTTCAATAAAATCTTTTTCTGCTGGTTATGTTGTTGAAAGCTGATTTCTTGTCCTGTGATAAAAAGCCTTCTGTTTGGACCGCCAAAACTCTCAGGGGAGCATTTGCAACCGTTTGGCACCATTTTTGAATGAATTGGAAAAAGTCAGATTTTTGCTGAAATTGTGACCCCGGGGCTTAGGGATTTTTTCAATAAAATCTTTTTCTGCCGGTTAAGTTGTTGAGGGCTGATTTCTTGTCCTGTGATAAAAAGCCTTCTGTTTCGACCGCCAAACCTTTGAGGGGAGCATTTGCAACCGTTTGGCACCATATTTGAATGAATTGGAAAAAGTCAGATTTTTGCTGAAATTGTGACCCCGGGGCTTAGGGATTTTTTCAATAAAATCTTTTTCTGCCGGTTAAGTTGTTGAGGGCTGATTTTTTTCCTGTGATAAAAACCTTCTGTTTCGACTGCCAAACCTCTCAAGGGAGCATGTGCTACCGTTTGGCACCATTTTTGAATGAAGTGGAAAAAGTCAGATTTTTGCTGAATTTGTGACCCCGGGGCTTAGGGGTTTTTTCAATAAAATCTTTTTCTGCTGGTTGTGTTGTTGAAGGCTGATTTCTTGTCCTGTGATAAAAAGCCTTCTGTTTCGACCGCCAATACTCTCAGGGGAGCATTTAAAACCGTTTGGCACCATTTTTGAATGAATTGGAAAAAGTCAGATTTTTGCTGAAATTGTGAACCCGGGGCTTAGGTATTTTTTTTATAAAAAAAATCTTTTTCCGCTGGTTATATTGTTGAGGGCTGATTTCTTGTCCTGTGATAAAAAGCCTTCTGTTTCGACCGCCAAACCTCTCAGGGGAGCATTTGCAACCGTTTGGCACCATTTTTGAATGAAGTGGAAAAAGTCAGATTTTTGCTGAAATTGTGACCCCGGGGCTTAGGGATTTTTTCAATAAAATCTTTTTCTGCCGGTTAAGTTGTTGAGGGCTGATTTTTTGTCCTGTGATAAAAAGCCTTCTGTTTCGACCGCCAAACCTATCAGGGGAGCATTTGCAACCTTTTGGCACCATTTTTGAATGAAGTGGAAAAAGTCAGATTTTTGCTGAAATTGTGACCCCGGGGCTTAGGGATTTTTTCAAAAAATCTTTTTCTGCCGGTTAAGTTGTTGAGGGCTGATTTTTTTGTCCTGTGATAAAAAGCCTTCTGTTTCGACCGCCAAACCTCTCAGGGGAGCATTTGCAACCGTTTGGCACCATTTTTGAATGAATTGGAAAAAGTCAGATTTTTGCTGAAATTGTGACCCCGGGGCTTAGGGATTTTTTCAAAACAATCTTTTTCCGCCGGATAAGTTTTCAAGCGCTGATTTCTTGTCCTGTGATAAAAGGCTTCTGTTTCCAAAGCCAAACCTCTCAGGGGAGCATTTGCAACCGTTTGGCACCATTTTTGAATGAATTGGAAAAAGTCAGATTTTTGCTGAAATTGTGACCCCGGGGCTTAGGGATTTTTTTCAAAAAATCTTTTTCTGCCGGTTAAGTTGTTGAGGGCTGATTTTTTGTCCTGTGATAAAAAGCCTTCTGTTTCGACCGCCAAACCTTTGAGGGGAGCATTTGCAACCGTTTGGCACCATTTTTGAATGAATTGGAAAAAGTCAGATTTTTGCTGAAATTGTGACCCCGGGGCTTAGGGTTTTTTTCAAAAAAATCTTTTTCTGCCGGTTAAGTTGGTGAGGGCTGATTTCTTGTCCTGTGATAAAAAGCCTTCTGTTTCGACCGCCAAACCTATCAGGGGAGCATTTGCAACCTTTTGGCACCAATTTTGAATGAAGTGGAAAAAGTCAGATTTTTGCTGAAATTGTGACCCCGGGGCTTAGGGGTTTTTTCAATAAAATCTTTTTCTGCTGGTTATGTTGTTGAAAGCTGATTTCTTGTCCTGTGATAAAAAGCCTTCTGTTTGGACCGCCAAAACTCTCAGGGGAGCATTTGCAACCGTTTGGCACCATTTTTGAATGAATTGGAAAAAGTCAGATTTTTGCTGAAATTGTGACCCCGGGGCTTAGGGATTTTTTCAATAAAATCTTTTTCTGCCGGTTAAGTTGTTGAGGGCTGATTTCTTGTCCTGTGATAAAAAGCCTTCTGTTTCGACCGCCAAACCTTTGAGGGGTGCATTTGCAACCGTTTGGCACCATATTTGAATGAATTGGAAAAAGTCAGATTTTTGCTGAAATTGTGACCCCGGGGCTTAGGGATTTTTTCAATAAAATCTTTTTCTGCCGGTTAAGTTGTTGAGGGCTGATTTTTTTTCCTGTCATAAAAACCTTCTGTTTCGACTGCCAAACCTCTCAGGGGAGCATGTGCAACCGTTTGGCACCATTTTTGAATGAAGTGGAAAAAGTCAGATTTTTGCTGAATTTGTGACCCCGGGGCTTAGGGGTTTTTTCAATAAAATCTTTTTCTGCTGGTTGTGTTGTTGAAGGCTGATTTCTTGTCCTGTGATAAAAAGCCTTCTGTTTCGACCGCCAAAACTCTCAGGGGAGCATTTAAAAGCGTTTGGCACCATTTTTGAATGAATTGGAAAAAGTCAGATTTTTGCTGAAATTGTGAACCCGGGGCTTAGGTATTTTTTTTATAAAAAAAATCTTTTTCCGCTGGTTATATTGTTGAGGGCTGATTTCTTGTCCTGTGATAAAAAGCCTTCTGTTTCGACCGCCAAACCTCTCAGGGGAGCATTTGCAACCGTTTGGCACCATTTTTGAATGAATGGGAAAAAGTCAGATTTTTGCTGAAATTGTGACCCCGGGGCTTAGGGATTTTTTCAATAAAATCTTTTTCCGCCGGTTAAGTTGTTGAGGGCTGATTTCTTGTCCTGTGATAAAAAGCTTCTGTTTCGACTTCCAAACCTCTCAGGGGAGCATTTGCAATCGTTTCGCACCATTTTTGGATGAAGTTGAAAAAGTCAGATTTTTGCTGAAATTGTGACCCCGGGGCTTAGGGATTTTTTCAAAAATCTTTTTCCGCTGGTTAAGTTTTCGAGGGCAGATTTCTTGTCCTGTGATAAAAAGCTATCTGTTTCAACCACCAAACCTCTCAGGGGAGCATTTGCAACCGTTTGGCACCATTTTGGAGTGTATTGCCAAAAGTCAGATTTTTGCTGAAATTGTGACCCCGGGGCTTAGGGATTTTTTCAAAAAAATCTTTTTCTGCCGGTTATGTTGTTGAGGGCTGATTTTTTGTCCTGTGATTAAAAGCCTTCTGTTTCGACCGCCAAACCTCTCAGGGGAGCATTTGCAACCGTTTGGCACCATTTTTGAATGAATTGGAAAAAGTTAGAATTTTGCTGAAATTGTGACCCCGGGGCTTAGGGGTTTTTTCAATAAAATCCTTTTCCGCTGGTTATGTTGTTGAGGGCTGATTTCTTGTCCTGTGATAAAAAGCCTTCTGTTTTGAGCGCTAAACTTCCCAGGGGAGCATTTGCAACCGTTTGGCACCATTTTTGAATGAATGGGAAAAAGTCAGATTTTTGCTGAAATTGTCACCCCGGGGCTTAGGGATTTTTTCAATAAAATCTTTTTCCGCCGGTTAAGTTGTTGAGGGCTGACTTCTTGTCCTGTGATAAAAAGCTTCTGTTTCGACCGCCAAACCTTTGAGGGGAGCATTTGCAACCGTTTGGCACCATTTCTGAATGAATTGGAAAAAGTCAGTTTTTTGCTGAAATTGTGACCCCGGGGCTTAGGGATTTTTTCAATAAAATCTTTTTCCGCCGGTTAAGTTGTTGAGGGCTGATTTTTTGTCCTGTGATAAAAAGCCTTCTGTTTCGACCGCCAAACCTATCAGGGGAGCATTTGCAACCTTTTGGCACCATTTTTGAATGAAGTGGAAAATGTCAGATTTTTGCTGAAATTGTGACCCCGGGGCTTAGGGGTTTTTTCAATAAAATCTTTTTCTGCTGGTTGTGTTGTTGAAGGCTGATTTCTTGTCCTGTGATAAAAAGCCTTCTGTTTCGACCGCCAAAACTCTCAGGGGAGCATTTAAAACCGTTTGGCACCAATTTTGAATGAAGCGGAAAAAGTCAGATTTTTGCTGAAATTGTGACCCCGGGGCTTAGGGATTTTTTCAAAAAAATCTTTTTCTGCCGGTTAAGTTGTTGAGGGCTGATTTCTTCTCCTGTGATAAAAAGCCTTCTGTTTCGACCGCCAAACCTTTGAGGGGAGCATTTGCAACCTTTTGGCACCAATTTTGAATGAAGCGGAAAAAGTCAGATTTTTGCTGAAATTGTGACCCCGGGGCTTAGGGATTTTTTCAATAAAATCTTTTTCTGCTGGTTATGTTGTTGAAGGCTGATTTCTTGTCCTGTGATAAAAAGCCTTCTGTTTCGACCGCCAAACCTTTGAGGGGAGCATTTGCAACCGTTTGGCACCATTTTTGAATGAATGGGAAAAAGTCAGATTTTTGCTGAAATTGTGACCCCGGGGCTTAGGGATTTTTTCAATAAAATCTTTTTCCGCTGGTTATGTTGTTGAGGGCTGATTTCTTGTCCTGTGATAAAAAGCCTTCTGTTTCGACCGCTAAACTTCTCAGGGGAGCATTTGCAACCGTTTGGCACCATTTTTGAATGAATGGGGAAAAGTCAGATTTTTGCTGAAATTGTGACCCCGGGGCTTTGGGATTTTTTCAAAACAATCTTTTTCCGCCGGATAAGTTTTCAAGGGCTGATTTCTTGTCCTGTGATAAAAGGCTTCTGTTTCCAAAGCCAAACCTCTCAGGGGAGCATTTGCAACCGTTTGGCACCATTTTTGAATGAATTGGAAAAAGTCAGATTTTTGCTGAAATTGTGACCCCGGCGCTTAGGGATTTTTTCAAAAAATCTTTTGCTGCCGGTTAAGTTGTTGAGGGCTGATTTTTTGTCCTGTGATAAAAAGCCTTCTGTTTCGACCGCCAAACCTCTCAGGGGAGCATTTGAAACCGTTTGGCACCATTTTTGAATGAATTGGAAAAAGTCAGATTTTTGCTGAAATTGTGAACCCGGGGCTTAGGTATTTTTTTTATAAAAAAAAATCTTTTTCCGCTGGTTATATTTTTGAGGGCTGATTTCTTGTCCTGTGATAAAAAGCCTTCTGTTTCGACCGCCAAACCTCTCAGGGGAGCATTTGCAACCGTTTGGCACCATTTTTGAATGAATGGGGAAAAGTCAGATTTTTGCTGAAATTGTGACCCCGGGGCTTAGGGACTTTTTCAAAAAATCTTTTTCTACCGGTTAAGTTGTTGAGGGCTGATTTTTTGTCCTGTGATAAAAAGCCTTCTGTTTCGACCGCCAAACTTCTCAGGGGAGCATTTGCAACCATTTGGCACCATTTTTGAATGAATTGGAAAAAGTCAGATTTTTGCTGAAATTGTGACCCCAGGGCTTAGGGGTTTTTTCAAAAAAATCTTTTTCTGCCGGTTAAGTTGTTGAGGGCTGATTTTTTGTCCTATGATAAAAAGCCTTCTGTTTCGACCGCCAAACCTCTCAGAGGAGCATTTGCAACCTTTTGGCACCATTTTTGAATGAAGTGGAAAAAGTCAGATTTTTGCTGAAATTGTGACCCCGGGGCTTTGGGATTTTTTCAATAAAATCTTTTCCGCCGGTTAAGTTGTTGAGGGCTGATTTCTTGTCCTGTGATAAAAAGCCTTCTGTTTCGACCGCCAAACCTTTGAGGGGAGCATTTGCAACCGTTTGGCACCATTTTTGAATGAATTGGAAAAAGTCAGATTTTTGCTGAAATTGTGACCCCGGGGCTTAGGGTTTTTTTCAAAAAAATCTTTTTCTGCCGGTTAAGTTGGTGAGGGCTGATTTCTTGTCCTGTGATAAAAAGCCTTCTGTTTCGACCGCCAAACCTATCAGGGGAGCATTTGCAACCTTTTGGCACCAATTTTGAATGAAGCGGAAAAAGTCAGATTTTTGCTGAAATTGTGACCCCGGGGCTTAGGGGTTTTTTCAATAAAATCTTTTTCTGCTGGTTGTGTTGTTGAAGGCTGATTTCTTGTCCTGTGATAAAAAGCCTTCTGTTTCGACCGCCAAAACTCTCAGGGGAGCATTTAAAACCGTTTGGCACCATTTTTGAATGAATTGGAAAAAGTCAGATTTTTGCTGAAATTGTGAACCCGGGGCTTAGGTATTTTTTTTATAAAAAAAATCTTTTTCCGCTGGTTATATTGTTGAGGGCTGATTTCTTGTCCTGTGATAAAAAGCCTTCTGTTTCGACCGCCAAACCTCTCAGGGGAGCATTTGCAACCGTTTGGCACCATTTTTGAATGAATGGGAAAAAGTCAGATTTTTGCTGAAATTGTGACCCCGGGGCTTAGGGTTTTTTTCAAAAAAATCTTTTTCTGCCGGTTAAGTTGGTGAGGGCTGATTTCTTGTCCTGTGATAAAAAGCCTTCTGTTTCGACCGCCAAACCTATCAGGGGAGCATTTGCAACCTTTTGGCACCAATTTTGAATGAAGCGGAAAAAGTCAGATTTTTGCTGAAATTGTGACCCCGGGGCTTAGGGATTTTTTCAATAAAATCTTTTTCTGCTGGTTATGTTGTTGAAAGCTGATTTCTTGTCCTGTGATAAAAAGCCTTCTGTTTGGACCGCCAAAACTCTCAGGGGAGCATTTGCAACCGTTTGGCACCATTTTTGAATGAATTGGAAAAAGTCAGATTTTTGCTGAAATTGTGACCCCGGGGCTTAGGGATTTTTTCAATAAAATCTTTTTCTGCCGGTTAAGTTGTTGAGGGCTGATTTCTTGTCCTGTGATAAAAAGCCTTCTGTTTCGACCGCCAAACCTTTGAGGGGAGCATTTGCAACCGTTTGGCACCATATTTGAATGAATTGGAAAAAGTCAGATTTTTGCTGAAATTGTGACCCCGGGGCTTAGGGATCTTTTCAATAAAATCTTTTTCTGCCGGTTAAGTTGTTGAGGGCTGATTTTTTTTCCTGTGATAAAAACCTTCTGTTTCGACTGCCAAACCTCTCAGGGGAGCATGTGCAACCGTTTGGCACCATTTTTGAATGAATTGGAAAAAGTCAGATTTTTGCTGAAATTGTGACCCCGGGGCTTAGGGGTTTTTTCAATAAAATCTTTTTCTGCTGGTTGTGTTGTTGAAGGCTGATTTCTTGTCCTGTGATAAAAAGCCTTCTGTTTCGACCGCCAAAACTCTCAGGGGAGCATTTAAAACCGTTTGGCACCATTTTTGAATGAATTGGAAAAAGTCAGATTTTTGCTGAAATTGTGAACCCGGGGCTTAGGTATTTTTTTTATAAAAAAAATCTTTTTCCGCTGGTTATATTGTTGAGGGCTGATTTCTTGTCCTGTGATAAAAAGCCTTCTGTTTCGACCGCCAAACCTCTCAGGGGAGCATTTGCAACCGTTTGGCACCATTTTTGAATGAATGGGAAAAAGTCAGATTTTTGCTGAAATTGTGACCCCGGGGCTTAGGGATTTTTTCAAAAAATCTTTTTCTGCCGGTTAAGTTGTTGAGGGCTGATTTTTTGTCCTGTGATAAAAAGCCTTCTGTTTCGACCGCCAAACCTCTCAGGGGAGCATTTGCAACCTTTTGGCACCATTTTTGAATGAAGTGGAAAAAGTCAGATTTTTGCTGAAATTGTGACCCCGGGGCTTAGGGATTTTTTCAATAAAATCTTTTTCTGCCGGTTAAGTTGTTGAGGGCTGATTTTTTGTCCTGTGATAAAAAGCCTTCTGTTTCGACCGCCAAACCTATCAGGGGAGCATTTGCAACCTTTTGGCACCATTTTTGAATGAAGTGGAAAAAGTCAGATTTTTGCTGAAATTGTGACCCCGGGGCTTAGGGATTTTTTCAAAAAATCTTTTTCTGCCGGTTAAGTTGTTGAGGGCTGATTTTTTGTCCTGTGATAAAAAGCCTTCTGTTTCGACCGCCAAACCTCTCAGGGGAGCATTTGCAACCGTTTGGCACCATTTTTGAATGAATTGGAAAAAGTCAGATTTTTGCTGAAATTGTGACCCCGGGGCTTAGGGATTTTTTCAAAACAATCTTTTTCCGCCGGATAAGTTTTCAAGCGCTGATTTCTTGTCCTGTGATAAAAGGCTTCTGTTTCCAAAGCCAAACCTCTCAGGGGAGCATTTGCAACCGTTTGGCACCATTTTTGAATGAATTGGAAAAAGTCAGATTTTTGCTGAAATTGTGACCCCGGGGCTTAGGGATTTTTTTCAAAAAATCTTTTTCTGCCGGTTAAGTTGTTGAGGGCTGATTTTTTGTCCTGTGATAAAAAGCCTTCTGTTTCGACCGCCAAACCTTTGAGGGGAGCATTTGCAACCGTTTGGCACCATTTTTGAATGAATTGGAAAAAGTCAGATTTTTGCTGAAATTGTGACCCCGGGGCTTAGGGTTTTTTTCAAAAAAATCTTTTTCTGCCGGTTAAGTTGGTGAGGGCTGATTTCTTGTCCTGTGATAAAAAGCCTTCTGTTTCGACCGCCAAACCTATCAGGGGAGCATTTGCAACCTTTTGGCACCAATTTTGAATGAAGTGGAAAAAGTCAGATTTTTGCTGAAATTGTGACCCCGGGGCTTAGGGGTTTTTTCAATAAAATCTTTTTCTGCTGGTTATGTTGTTGAAAGCTGATTTCTTGTCCTGTGATAAAAAGCCTTCTGTTTGGACCGCCAAAACTCTCAGGGGAGCATTTGCAACCGTTTGGCACCATTTTTGAATGAATTGGAAAAAGTCAGATTTTTGCTGAAATTGTGACCCCGGGGCTTAGGGATTTTTTCAATAAAATCTTTTTCTGCCGGTTAAGTTGTTGAGGGCTGATTTCTTGTCCTGTGATAAAAAGCCTTCTGTTTCGACAGCCAAACCTTTGAGGGGTGCATTTGCAACCGTTTGGCACCATATTTGAATGAATTGGAAAAAGTCAGATTTTTGCTGAAATTGTGACCCCGGGGCTTAGGGATTTTTTCAATAAAATCTTTTTCTGCCGGTTAAGTTGTTGAGGGCTGATTTTTTTTCCTGTGATAAAAACCTTCTGTTTCGACTGCCAAACCTCTCAGGGGAGCATGTTCAACCGTTTGGCACCATTTTTGAATGAAGTGGAAAAAGTCAGATTTTTGCTGAATTTGTGACCCCGGGGCTTAGGGGTTTTTTCAATAAAATCTTTTTCTGCTGGTTGTGTTGTTGAAGGCTGATTTCTTGTCCTGTGATAAAAAGCCTTCTGTTTCGACCGCCAAAACTCTCAGGGGAGCATTTAAAACCGTTTGGCACCATTTTTGAATGAATTGGAAAAAGTCAGATTTTTGCTGAAATTGTGAACCCGGGGCTTAGGTATTTTTTTTATAAAAAAAATCTTTTTCCGCTGGTTATATTGTTGAGGGCTGATTTCTTGTCCTGTGATAAAAAGCCTTCTGTTTCGACCGCCAAACCTCTCAGGGGAGCATTTGCAACCGTTTGGCACCATTTTTGAATGAATGGGAAAAAGTCAGATTTTTGCTGAAATTGTGACCCCGGGGCTTAGGGATTTTTTCAATAAAATCTTTTTCCGCCGGTTAAGTTGTTGAGGGCTGATTTCTTGTCCTGTGATAAAAAGCTTCTGTTTCGACTTCCAAACCTCTCAGGGGAGCATTTGCAATCGTTTCGCACCATTTTTGGATGAAGTTGAAAAAGTCAGATTTTTGCTGAAATTGTGACCCCGGGGCTTAGGGATTTTTTCAAAAATCTTTTTCCGCTGGTTAAGTTTTCGAGGGCAGATTTCTTGTCCTGTGATAAAAAGCTATCTGTTTCAACCACCAAACCTCTCAGGGGAGCATTTGCAACCGTTTGGCACCATTTTGGAGTGTATTGCCAAAAGTCAGATTATTGCTGAAATTGTGACCCCGGGGCTTAGGGATTTTTTCAAAAAAATCTTTTTCTGCCGGTTATGTTGTTGAGGGCTGATTTCTTGTCCTGTGATAAAAAGCCTTCTGTTTCGACCGCCAAACCTTTGAGGGGAGCATTTGCAACCGTTTGGCACCATTTTTGAATGAATGGGGAAAAGTCAGATTTTTGATGAAATTGTGACCCCGGGGTTTAGGGATTTTTTCAAAAAATCTTTTTCTGCCAGTTAAGTTGTTGAGGGCTGATTTTTTGTCCTGTGATTAAAAGCCTTCTGTTTCGACCGCCAAACCTCTCAGGGGAGCATTTGAAACCGTTTGGCACCATTTTTGAATGAATTGGAAAAAGTTAGAATTTTGCTGAAATTGTGACCCCGGGGCTTAGGGGTTTTTTCAATAAAATCCTTATCCGCTGGTTATGTTGTTGAGGGCTGATTTCTTGTCCTGTGATAAAAAGCCTTCTGTTTTGAGCGCTAAACTTCCCAGGGGAGCATTTGCAACCGTTTGGCACCATTTTTGAATGAATGGGAAAAAGTCAGATTTTTGCTGAAATTGTCACCCCGGGGCTTAGGGATTTTTTCAATAAAATCTTTTTCCGCCGGTTAAGTTGTTGAGGGCTGATTTCTTGTCCTGTGATAAAAAGCTTCTGTTTCGACTTCCAAACCTCTCAGGGGAGCATTTGCAATCGTTTCGCACCATTTTTGGATGAAGTTGAAAAAGTCAGATTTTTGCTGAAATTGTGACCCCGGGGCTTAGGGATTTTTTCAAAAATCTTTTTCCGCTGGTTAAGTTTTCGAGGGCAGATTTCTTGTCCTGTGATAAAAAGCTATCTGTTTCAACCACCAAACCTCTTAGGGGAGCATTTGCAACCGTTTGGCACCATTTTGGAGTGTATTGCCAAAAGTCAGATTTTTGCTGAAATTGTGACCCCGGGGCTTAGGGATTTTTTCAAAAAAATCTTTTTCTGCCGGTTATGTTGTTGAGGGCTGATTTCTTGTCCTGTGATAAAAAGCCTTCTGTTTCGACCGCCAAACCTTTGAGGGGAGCATTTGCAACCGTTTGGCACCATTTTTGAATGAATGGGGAAAAGTCAGATTTTTGATGAAATTGTGACCCCGGGGTTTAGGGATTTTTTCAAAAAATCTTTTTCTGCCAGTTAAGTTGTTGAGGGCTGATTTTTTGTCCTGTGATTAAAAGCCTTCTGTTTCGACCGCCAAACCTCTCAGGGGAGCATTTGAAACCGTTTGGCACCATTTTTGAATGAATTGGAAAAAGTTAGAATTTTGCTGAAATTGTGACCCCGGGGCTTAGGGGTTTTTTCAATAAAATCTTTTTCCGCCGGTTAA
The DNA here is from genome assembly GCF_951804945.1 of Podarcis cretensis. Classification (NCBI taxonomy): domain Eukaryota; kingdom Metazoa; phylum Chordata; class Lepidosauria; order Squamata; family Lacertidae; genus Podarcis; species Podarcis cretensis. The sequence continues at coordinate 11,743,881 of NC_137180.1, read as the reverse complement.
GTTGTTGAGGGCTGACTTCTTGTCCTGTGATAAAAAGCTTCTGTTTCGACCGCCAAACCTTTGAGGGGAGCATTTGCAACCGTTTGGCACCATTTCTGAATGAATTGGAAAAAGTCAGTTTTTTGCTGAAATTGTGACCCCGGGGCTTAGGGATTTTTTCAATAAAATCTTTTTCCGCCGGTTAAGTTGTTGAGGGCTGATTTTTTGTCCTGTGATAAAAAGCCTTCTGTTTCGACCGCCAAACCTATCAGGGGAGCATTTGCAACCTTTTGGCACCATTTTTGAATGAAGTGGAAAATGTCAGATTTTTGCTGAAATTGTGACCCCGGGGCTTAGGGATTTTTTCAAAAAAATCTTTTTCTGCCGGTTAAGTTGTTGAGGGCTGATTTTTTGTCCTGTGATAAAAACCTTCTGTTTCGACCGCCAAACCTCTCAGGGGAGCATTTGCAACCGTTTGGCATCATTTTTGAATGAAGTTGAAAAAGTCAGATTTTTGCTGAAATTGTGACCCCGGGGCTTAGGGATTTTTTCAATAAAATCTTTTTCCACCGGTTAACTTGTTGAGGGCTGATTTCTTGTCCTGTGATAAAAAGCCTTCTGTTTCGACCGCCAAACCTCTCAGGGGAGCATTTGCAACCGTTTGGCACCATTTTGCAGTGTATTGCCAAAAGTCAGATTTTTGCTGAAATTGTGACCGCGGGGCTTAGGGATTTTTTCAATAAAATCTTTTTCCGCTGGTTCTGTTGTTGAGGGCTGATTTCTTCTCCTGTGATAAAAAGCCTTCTGTTTCGTCCGCCAAACCTCTCAGGGGAGCATTTGCAACCGTTTGGCACCATTTTGGAGTGTATTGCCAAAAGTCAGATTTTTGCTGAAATTGTGACCCCGGGGCTTAGGGATTTTTTTAATAAAATCTTTTTCCGCCGGTTAAGTTGTTGAGGGCTGATTTCTTGTCCTGTGATATAAAGCTTCTGTTTCGACCGCCAAACCTCTCAGGGGAGCATTTGCAACCGTTTGGCACCATTTTTGAATGAAGTTGAAAAAGTCAGATTTTTGCTGAAATTGTGACCCCGGGGCTTAGGGATTTTTTCAATAAATTCTTTTTCCGCCGGTTAAGTTGTTGAGGGCTGATTTCTTGTCCTGTGATAAAAAGCTTCTGTTTCGACCGCCAAACCTCTCAGGGGAGCATTTGCAACCGTTTGGCACCATTTTTGAATGAATTGGAAAAAGTCAGATTTTTGCTGAAATTGTGACCCCGGGGCTTAGGGATTTTTTCAATAAAATCTTTTTCCGCCGGTTAAGTTGTTGAGGGCTGATTTCTTGTCCTGTGATAAAAAGCTTCTGTTTCGACTGCCAAACCTCTCAGGGGAGCATTTGCAATCGTTTGGCACCATTTTTGAATGAATGGGAAAAAGTCAGATTTTTGCTGAAATTGTGACCCCGGGTCTTAGGGATTTTTTCAAAAATCTTTTTCCGCCGGTTAAGTTGTTGAGGGCAGATTTCTTGTCCTGTGATAAAAAGCCTTCTGTTTCGACCGCCAAACCTTTCAGGGGAGCATTTGCAACCGTTTGGCACCATTTTTGAATGAAGTGGAAAAAGTCAGATTTTTGCTGAAATTGTGACCCCGGGGGTTAGGGATTTTTTCACTAAAATCTTTTTCCGCCGGTTAAGTTGTTGAGGGCTGATTTCTTGTCCTGTGATAAAAAGCCTTCTGTTTCGTCCGCCAAACCTTTGAGGGGAGCATTTGCAACCGTTTGGCACCATTTCTGAATGAATTGGAAAAAGTCAGTTTTTTGCTGAAATTGTGACCCCGGGGCTTAGGGATTTTTTCAATAAAATCTTTTTCTGCCGGTTAAGTTGTTGAGGGCTGATTTTTTGTCCTGTGATAAAAAGCCTTCTGTTTCGACCGCCAAACCTATCAGGGGAGCATTTGCAACCTTTTGGCACCATTTTTGAATGAAGTGGAAAATGTCAGATTTTTGCTGAAATTGTGACCCCGGGGCTTAGGGATTTTTTCAATAAAATCTTTTTCTGCCGGTTAAGTTGTTGAGGGCTGATTTCTTGTCCTGTGATAAAAAGCCTTCTGTTTCGAACGCCAAACCTCTCACGGGAGCATTTGCAACCGTTTGGCACCATTTTTGAATGAATGGGGAAAAGTCAGATTTTTGCTGAAATTGTGACCCCGGGGCTTAGGGATTTTTTCAATAAATTCTTTTTCCGCCGGTTAAGTTGTTGAGGGCTGATTTCTTGTCCTGTGATAAAAAGCTTCTGTTTCGACTGCCAAACCTCTCAGGGGAGCATTTGCAATCGTTTGGCACCATTTTTGAATGAATGGGAAAAAGTCAGATTTTTGCTGAAATTGTGACCCCGGGGCTTAGGGATTTTTTCAAAAATCTTTTTCCGCTGGTTATGTTGTTGAGGGCTGATTTCTTGTCCTGTGATGAAAAGCCTTCTGTTTCGACCGCCAAACCTCTCAGGGGAGCATTTGCAACCGTTTGGCACCATTTTTGAATGAAGTGGAAAAAGTCAGTTTTTTGCTGAAATTGTGACCCCGGGGCTTAGGGATTTTTTCAATAAAATCTTTTTCCGCTGGTTGTGTTGCTGAGGGCTGATTTCTTGTCCTGTGATAAAAAGCCTTCTGTTTCGACCGCCAAACCTCTCAGGGGAGCATTTGCAACCGTTTGGCACCATTTTGCAGTGTATTGCCAAAAGTCAGATTTTTGCTGAAATTGTGACCGCAGGGCTTAGGGATTTTTTCAATAAAATCTTTTTCCGCTGGTTCTGTTGTTGAGGGCTGATTTCTTCTCCTGTGATAAAAAGCCTTCTGTTTCGTCCGCCAAACCTCTCAGGGGAGCATTTGCAACCGTTTGGCACCATTTTGGAGTGTATTGCCAAAAGTCAGATTTTTGCTGAAATTGTGACCCCGGGGCTTAGGGATTTTTTTAATAAAATCTTTTTCCGCTGGTTAAGTTGTTGAGGGCTGATTTCTTGTCCTGTGATATAAAGCTTCTGTTTCGACCGCCAAACCTCTCAGGGGAGCATTTGCAACCGTTTGGCACCATTTTTGAATGAAGTTGAAAAAGTCAGATTTTTGCTGAAATTGTGACCCCGGGGCTTAGGGATTTTTTCAATAAATTCTTTTTCCGCCGGTTAAGTTGTTGAGGGCTGATTTCTTGTCCTGTGATAAAAAGCTTCTGTTTCGACCGCCAAACCTCTCAGGGGAGCATTTGCAACCGTTTGGCACCATTTTTGAATGAATTGGAAAAAGTCAGATTTTTGCTGAAATTGTGACCCCGGGGCTTAGGGATTTTTTCAATAAAATCTTTTTCCGCCGGTTAAGTTGTTGAGGGCTGATTTCTTGTCCTGTGATAAAAAGCCTTCTGTTTCGACCGCCAAACCTCTCAGGGGAGCATTTGCAATCGTTTGGCACCATTTTTGAATGAATGGGAAAAAGTCAGATTTTTGCTGAAATTGTGACCCCGGGTCTTAGGGATTTTTTCAAAAATCTTTTTCCGCTGGTTATGTTGTTGAGGGCTGATTTCTTGTCCTGTGATAAAAAGCCTTCTGTTTCGACCGCCAAACCTTTCAGGGGAGCATTTGCAACCGTTTGGCACCATTTTTGAATGAAGTGGAAAAAGTCAGATTTTTGCTGAAATTGTGACCCCGGGGGTTAGGGATTTTTTCACTAAAATCTTTTTCCGCCGGTTAAGTTGTTGAGGGCTGATTTCTTGTCCTGTGATAAAAAGCCTTCTGTTTCGTCCGCCAAACCTTTGAGGGGAGCATTTGCAACCGTTTGGCACCATTTCTGAATGAATTGGAAAAAGTCAGTTTTTTGCTGAAATTGTGACCCCGGGGCTTAGGGATTTTTTCAATAAAATCTTTTTCTGCCGGTTAAGTTGTTGAGGGCTGATTTTTTGTCCTGTGATAAAAAGCCTTCTGTTTCGACCGCCAAACCTATCAGGGGAGCATTTGCAACCTTTTGGCACCATTTTTGAATGAAGTGGAAAATGTCAGATTTTTGCTGAAATTGTGACCCCGGGGCTTAGGGATTTTTTCAATAAAATCTTTTTCTGCCGGTTAAGTTGTTGAGGGCTGATTTCTTGTCCTGTGATAAAAAGCCTTCTGTTTCGAACGCCAAACCTCTCACGGGAGCATTTGCAACCGTTTGGCACCATTTTTGAATGAATGGGGAAAAGTCAGATTTTTGCTGAAATTGTGACCCCGGGGCTTAGGGATTTTTTCAATAAATTCTTTTTCCGCCGGTTAAGTTGTTGAGGGCTGATTTCTTGTCCTGTGATAAAAAGCTTCTGTTTCGACTGCCAAACCTCTCAGGGGAGCATTTGCAATCGTTTGGCACCATTTTTGAATGAATGGGAAAAAGTCAGATTTTTGCTGAAATTGTGACCCCGGGGCTTAGGGATTTTTTCAAAAATCTTTTTCCGCTGGTTATGTTGTTGAGGGCTGATTTCTTGTCCTGTGATGAAAAGCCTTCTGTTTCGACCGCCAAACCTCTCAGGGGAGCATTTGCAACCGTTTGGCACCATTTTTGAATGAAGTGGAAAAAGTCAGATTTTTGCTGAAATTGTGACCCCGGGGGGTTAGGGATTTTTTCACTAAAATCTTTTTCCGCCGGTTAAGTTGTTGAGGGCTGATTTTTTGTCCTGTGATAAAAAGCCTTCTGTTTCGTCCGCCAAACCTTTGAGGGGAGCATTTGCAACCGTTTGGCACCATTTCTGAATGAATTGGAAAAAGTCAGTTTTTTGCTGAAATTGTGACCCCAGGGCTTAGGGATTTTTTCAATAAAATCTTTTTCTGCCGGTTAAGTTGTTGAGGGCTGATTTTTTGTCCTGTGATAAAAACCTTCTGTTTCGACCGCCAAACCTCTCAGGGGAGCATTTGCAACCGTTTGGCATCATTTTTGAATGAAGTTGAAAAAGTCAGATTTTTGCTTAAATTGTGACCCCGGGGCTTAGGCATTTTTGCAAAAAAATCTTTTTCCACCGGTTAACTTGTTGAGGGCTGATTTCTTGTCCTGTGATAAAAAGCCTTCTGTTTCGAACGCCAAACCTCTCACGGGAGCATTTGCCACCGTTTGGCACCATTTTTGAATGAATGGGGAAAAGTCAGATTTTTGCTGAAATTGTGACCGCGGGGCTTAGGGATTTTTTCAATAAAATCTTTTTCCGCTGGTTCTGTTGTTGAGGGCTGATTTCTTGTCCTGTGATAAAAAGCCTTCTGTTTCGTCCGCCAAACCTCTCAGGGGAGCATTTGCAACCGTTTGGCACCATTTTGGAGTGTATTGCCAAAAGTCAGATTTTTGCTGAAATTGTGACCCCGGGGCTTAGGGATTTTTTCAAAAAAATCTTTTTCTGCAGGTTATGTTGTTGACGGCTGATTTCTCGTCCTGTGATAAAAAGCCTTCTGTTTCGACCGCCAAACCTCTCAGGGGAGCATTTGCAACCGTTTGGCACCATTTTTGAATGAATGGGGAAAAGTCAGATTTTTGCTGAAATTGTGACCCCGGGGCTTAGGGATTTTTTCAAAAAATCTTTTTCTGCCGGTTAAGTTGTTGAGGGCTGATTTTTTGTCCTGTGATGAAAAGCCTTCTGTTTCGACCGCCAAACCTCTCAGGGGAGCATTTGAAACCGTTTGGCACCATTTTTGAATGAATTGGAAAAAGTCAGATTTTTGCTGAAATTGTGACCCCGGGGTTTAGGGATTTTTTTAATAAAATCTTTTTCCGCCGGTTAAGTTGTTGAGGGCTGATTTCTTGTCCTGTGATATAAAGCTTCTGTTTCGACCGCCAAACCTCTCAGGGGAGCATTTGCAACCGTTTGGCACCATTTTTGAATGAAGTTGAAAAAGTCAGATTTTTGCTGAAATTGTGACCCCGGGGCTTAGGGATTTTTTCAATAAATTCTTTTTCCGCCGGTTAAGTTGTTGAGGGCTGATTACTTGTCCTGTGATAAAAAGCTTCTGTTTCGACCGCCAAACCTCTCAGGGGAGCATTTGCAACCGTTTGGCACCATTTTTGAATGAATTGGAAAAAGTCAGATTTTTGCTGAAATTGTGACCCTGGGGCTTAGGGATTTTTTCAAAAAAATCTTTTTCTGCCGGTTAAGTTGTTGAGGGCTGATTTCTTGTCCTGTGATAAAAAGCCTTCTGTTTTTACCGCCAAACCTCTCAGGGGAGCATTTGAAACCGTTTGGCACCATTTTTGAATGAATTGGAAAAAGTCAGATTTTTGCTGAAATTGTGACCCCGGGGCTTAGGGATTTTTTCAATAAAATCTTTTTCCGCTGGTTCTATTGTTGAGGGCTGATTTCTTATCCTGTGATAAAAAGAAATCTCTTTCAACTGCCAAACTTCTCAGGGGAGCATTTGCAATCGTTTCGCACCATTTTTGGATGAAGTTGAAAAAGTCAGATTTTTGCTGAAATTGTGACCCCGGGGCTTAGGGATTTTTTCAAAAATCTTTTTCCGCTGGTTATGTTGTTGAGGGCTGATTTCTTGTCCTGTGATAAAAAGCTATCTGTTTCAACCACCAAACCTCTCAGGGGAGCATTTGCAACCGTTTGGCACCATTTTGGAGTGTATTGCAAAAAGTCAGATTTTTGCTGAAATTGTGACCCCGGGGCTTAGGGATTTTTTCAAAAAAATCTTTTTCTGCCGGTTATGTTGTTGAGGGCTGATTTCTTGTCCTGTGATAAAAAGCCTTCTGTTTCGACCGCCAAACCTTTGAGGGGAGCATTTGCAACCGTTTGGCACCATTTTTGAATGAATGGGGAAAAGTCAGATTTTTGCTGAAATTGTGACCCCGGGGGGTTAGGGATTTTTTCACTAAAATCTTTTTCTGCCGGTTAAGTTGTTGAGGGCTGATTTTTTGTCCTGTGATTAAAAGCCTTCTGTTTCGACCGCCAAACCTCTCAGGGGAGCATTTGAAACCGTTTGGCACCATTATTGAATGAATTGGAAAAAGTTAGAATTTTGCTGAAATTGTGACCCCGGGGCTTAGGGGTTTTTTCAATAAAATCCTTTTCCGCTGGTTATGTTGTTGAGGGCTCATTTCTTGTCCTGTGATAAAAAGCCTTCTGTTTTGAGCGCTAAACTTCCCAGGGGAGCATTTGCAACCGTTTGGCACCATTTTTGAATGAATGGGAAAAAGTCAGATTTTTGCTGAAATTGTCACCCCGGGGCTTAGGGATTTTTTCAATAAAATCTTTTTCCGCCGGTTAAGTTGTTGAGGGCTGACTTCTTGTCCTGTGATAAAAAGCTTCTGTTTCGACCGCCAAACCTCTCAGGGGAGCATTTGCAACCGTTTGGCACCATTTTTGAATGAATTGGAAAAAGTCAGATTTTTGCTGAAATTGTGACCCCGGGGCTTAGGGATTTTTTCAAAAAAATCTTTTCCTGCCGGTTATGTTGTTGAGGGCTGATTTCTTGTCCTGTGATAAAAAGCCTTCTGTTTCGACCGCCAAAACTCTCAGGGGAGCATTTGCAACCGTTTGGCACCATTTTTGAATGAAGTGGAAAAAGTCAGATTTTTGCTGAAATTGTGACCCCGGGGGGTTAGGGATTTTTTCACTAAAATCTTTTTCCGCCGGTTAAGTTGTTGAGGGCTGATTTCTTGTCCTGTGATAAAAAGCCTTCTGTTTCGTCCGCCAAACCTTTGAGGGGAGCATTTGCAACCGTTTGGCACCATTTCTGAATGAATTGGAAAAAGTCAGTTTTTTGCTGAAATTGTGACCCCGGGGCTTAGGGATTTTTTCAATAAAATCTTTTTCTGCCGGTTAAGTTGTTGAGGGCTGATTTTTTGTCCTGTGATAAAAAGCCTTCTGTTTCGACCGCCAAACCTATCAGGGGAGCATTTCCAACCTTTTGGCACCATTTTTGAATGAAGTGGAAAATGTCAGATTTTTGCTGAAATTGTGACCCCGGGGCTTAGGGATTTTTTCAAAAAAATCTTTTTCTGCCGGTTAAGTTGTTGAGGGCTGATTTCTTCTCCTGTGATAAAAAGCCTTCTGTTTCGACCGCCAAACCTTTGAGGGGAGCATTTGCAACCTTTTGGCACCAATTTTGAATGAAGCGGAAAAAGTCAGATTTTTGCTGAAATTGTGACCCCGGGGCTTAGGGATTTTTTCAATAAAATCTTTTTCTGCTGGTTATGTTGTTGAAGGCTGATTTCTTGTCCTGTGATAAAAAGCCTTCTGTTTCGACCGCCAAACCTTTGAGGGGAGCATTTGCAACCGTTTGGCACCATTTTTGAATGAATGGGAAAAAGTCAGATTTTTGCTGAAATTGTGACCCCGGGGCTTAGGGATTTTTTCAATAAAATCTTTTTCCGCTGGTTATGTTGTTGAGGGCTGATTTCTTGTCCTGTGATAAAAAGCCTTCTGTTTCGACCGCTAAACTTCTCAGGGGAGCATTTGCAACCGTTTGGCACCATTTTTGAATGAATGGGGAAAAGTCAGATTTTTGCTGAAATTGTGAACCCGGGGCTTAGGTATTTTTTCAAAAAATCTTTTGCTGCCGGTTAAGTTGTTGAGGGCTGATTTTTTGTCCTGTGATAAAAAGCCTTCTGTTTCGACCGCCAAACCTCTCAGGGGAGCATTTGAAACCGTTTGGCACCATTTTTGAATGAATTGGAAAAAGTCAGATTTTTGCTGAAATTGTGAACCCGGGGCTTAGGTATTTTTTTTATAAAAAAAAATCTTTTTCCGCTGGTTATATTTTTGAGGGCTGATTTCTTGTCCTGTGATAAAAAGCCTTCTGTTTCGACCGCCAAACCTCTCAGGGGAGCATTTGCAACCGTTTGGCACCATTTTTGAATGAATGGGGAAAAGTCAGATTTTTGCTGAAATTGTGACCCCGGGGCTTAGGGACTTTTTCAAAAAATCTTTTTCTACCGGTTAAGTTGTTGAGGGCTGATTTTTTGTCCTGTGATAAAAAGCCTTCTGTTTCGACCGCCAAACCTCTCAGGGGAGCATTTGCAACCATTTGGCACCATTTTTGAATGAATTGGAAAAAGTCAGATTTTTGCTGAAATTGTGACCCCAGGGCTTAGGGGTTTTTTCAAAAAAATCTTTTTCTGCCGGTTAAGTTGTTGAGGGCTGATTTTTTGTCCTATGATAAAAAGCCTTCTGTTTCGACCGCCAAACCTCTCAGAGGAGCATTTGCAACCTTTTGGCACCATTTTTGAATGAAGTGGAAAAAGTCAGATTTTTGCTGAAATTGTGACCCCGGGGCTTTGGGATTTTTTCAATAAAATCTTTTCCGCCGGTTAAGTTGTTGAGGGCTGATTTCTTGTCCTGTGATAAAAAGCCTTCTGTTTCGACCGCCAAACCTTTGAGGGGAGCATTTGCAACCGTTTGGCACCATTTTTGAATGAATTGGAAAAAGTCAGATTTTTGCTGAAATTGTGACCCCGGGGCTTAGGGTTTTTTTCAAAAAAATCTTTTTCTGCCGGTTAAGTTGGTGAGGGCTGATTTCTTGTCCTGTGATAAAAAGCCTTCTGTTTCGACCGCCAAACCTATCAGGGGAGCATTTGCAACCTTTTGGCACCAATTTTGAATGAAGCGGAAAAAGTCAGATTTTTGCTGAAATTGTGACCCCGGGGCTTAGGGATTTTTTCAATAAAATCTTTTTCTGCTGGTTATGTTGTTGAAGGCTGATTTCTTGTCCTGTGATAAAAAGCCTTCTGTTTCGACCGCCAAACCTATCAGGGGAGCATTTGCAACCTTTTGGCACCATTTTTGAATGAAGTGGAAAAAGTCAGATTTTTGCTGAAATTGTGACCCCGGGGCTTAGGGGTTTTTTCAATAAAATCTTTTTCTGCTGGTTATGTTGTTGAAAGCTGATTTCTTGTCCTGTGATAAAAAGCCTTCTGTTTGGACCGCCAAAACTCTCAGGGGAGCATTTGCAACCGTTTGGCACCATTTTTGAATGAATTGGAAAAAGTCAGATTTTTGCTGAAATTGTGACCCCGGGGCTTAGGGATTTTTTCAATAAAATCTTTTTCTGCCGGTTAAGTTGTTGAGGGCTGATTTCTTGTCCTGTGATAAAAAGCCTTCTGTTTCGACCGCCAAACCTTTGAGGGGAGCATTTGCAACCGTTTGGCACCATATTTGAATGAATTGGAAAAAGTCAGATTTTTGCTGAAATTGTGACCCCGGGGCTTAGGGATTTTTTCAATAAAATCTTTTTCTGCCGGTTAAGTTGTTGAGGGCTGATTTTTTTTCCTGTGATAAAAACCTTCTGTTTCGACTGCCAAACCTCTCAGGGGAGCATGTGCAACCGTTTGGCACCATTTTTGAATGAAGTGGAAAAAGTCAGATTTTTGCTGAATTTGTGACCCCGGGGCTTAGGGGTTTTTTCAATAAAATCTTTTTCTGCTGGTTGTGTTGTTGAAGGCTGATTTCTTGTCCTGTGATAAAAAGCCTTCTGTTTCGACCGCCAAAACTCTCAGGGGAGCATTTAAAACCGTTTGGCACCATTTTTGAATGAATTGGAAAAAGTCAGATTTTTGCTGAAATTGTGAACCCGGGGCTTAGGTATTTTTTTTATAAAAAAAATCTTTTTCCGCTGGTTATATTGTTGAGGGCTGATTTCTTGTCCTGTGATAAAAAGCCTTCTGTTTCGACCGCCAAACCTCTCAGGGGAGCATTTGCAACCGTTTGGCACCATTTTTGAATGAATGGGAAAAAGTCAGATTTTTGCTGAAATTGTGACCCCGGGGCTTAGGGATTTTTTCAAAAAATCTTTTTCTGCCGGTTAAGTTGTTGAGGGCTGATTTTTTGTCCTGTGATAAAAAGCCTTCTGTTTCGACCGCCAAACCTCTCAGGGGAGCATTTGCAACCTTTTGGCACCATTTTTGAATGAAGTGGAAAAAGTCAGATTTTTGCTGAAATTGTGACCCCGGGGCTTAGGGATTTTTTCAATAAAATCTTTTTCTGCCGGTTAAGTTGTTGAGGGCTGATTTTTTGTCCTGTGATAAAAAGCCTTCTGTTTCGACCGCCAAACCTATCAGGGGAGCATTTGCAACCTTTTGGCACCATTTTTGAATGAAGTGGAAAAAGTCAGATTTTTGCTGAAATTGTGACCCCGGGGCTTAGGGATTTTTTCAAAAAATCTTTTTCTGCCGGTTAAGTTGTTGAGGGCTGATTTTTTGTCCTGTGATAAAAAGCCTTCTGTTTCGACCGCCAAACCTCTCAGGGGAGCATTTGCAACCGTTTGGCACCATTTTTGAATGAATTGGAAAAAGTCAGATTTTTGCTGAAATTGTGACCCCGGGGCTTAGGGATTTTTTCAAAACAATCTTTTTCCGCCGGATAAGTTTTCAAGCGCTGATTTCTTGTCCTGTGATAAAAGGCTTCTGTTTCCAAAGCCAAACCTCTCAGGGGAGCATTTGCAACCGTTTGGCACCATTTTTGAATGAATTGGAAAAAGTCAGATTTTTGCTGAAATTGTGACCCCGGGGCTTAGGGATTTTTTTCAAAAAATCTTTTTCTGCCGGTTAAGTTGTTGAGGGCTGATTTTTTGTCCTGTGATAAAAAGCCTTCTGTTTCGACCGCCAAACCTCTCAGGGGAGCATTTGAAACCGTTTGGCACCATTTTTGAATGAATTGGAAAAAGTCAGATTTTTGCTGAAATTGTGAACCCGGGGCTTAGGTATTTTTTTTATAAAAAAAATCTTTTTCCGCTGGTTATATTGTTGAGGGCTGATTTCTTGTCCTGTGATAAAAAGCCTTCTGTTTCGACCGCCAAACCTCTCAGGGGAGCATTTGCAACCGTTTGGCACCATTTTTGAATGAATGGGAAAAAGTCAGATTTTTGCTGAAATTGTGACCCCGGGCTTAGGGACTTTTTCAAAAAATCTTTTTCTGCCGGTTAAGTTGTTGAGGGCTGATTTTTTGTCCTGTGATAAAAAGCCTTCTGTTTCGACCGCCAAACCTCTCAGGGGAGCATTTGAAACCGTTTGGCACCATTTTTGAATGAATTGGAAAAAGTCAGATTTTTGCTGAAATTGTGACCCCGGGGTTTAGGGATTTTTTTAATAAAATCTTTTTCCGCCGGTTAAGTTGTTGAGGGCTGATTTCTTGTCCTGTGATATAAAGCTTCTGTTTCGACCGCCAAACCTCTCAGGGGAGCATTTGCAACCGTTTGGCACCATTTTTGAATGAAGTTGAAAAAGTCAGATTTTTGCTGAAATTGTGACCCCGGGGCTTAGGGATTTTTTCAATAAATTCTTTTTCCGCCGGTTAAGTTGTTGAGGGCTGATTTCTTGTCCTGTGATAAAAAGCTTCTGTTTCGACCGCCAAACCTCTCAGGGGAGCATTTGCAACCGTTTGGCACCATTTTTGAATGAATTGGAAAAAGTCAGATTTTTGCTGAAATTGTGACCCTGGGGCTTAGGGATTTTTTCAAAAAAATCTTTTTCTGCCGGTTAAGTTGTTGAGGGCTGATTTCTTGTCCTGTGATAAAAAGCCTTCTGTTTTTACCGCCAAACCTCTCAGGGGAGCATTTGAAACCGTTTGGCACCATTTTTGAATGAATTGGAAAAAGTCAGATTTTTGCTGAAATTGTGACCCCGGGGCTTAGGGATTTTTTCAATAAAATCTTTTTCCGCCGGTTAAGTTGTTGAGCGCTGATTTCTTGTCCTGTGATAAAAAGCTTCTGTTTCGACTGCCAAACCTCTCAGGGGAGCATTTGCAATCGTTTCGCACCATTTTTGGATGAAGTTGAAAAAGTCAGATTTTTGCTGAAATTGTGACCCCGGGGCTTAGGGATTTTTTCAAAAATCTTTTTCCGCTGGTTATGTTGTTGAGGGCTGATTTCTTGTCCTGTGATAAAAAGCTATCTGTTTCAACCACCAAACCTCTCAGGGGAGCATTTGCAACCGTTTGGCACCATTTTGGAGTGTATTGCCAAAAGTCAGATTTTTGCTGAAATTGTGACCCCGGGGCTTAGGGATTTTTTCAAAAAAATCTTTTTCTGCCGGTTATGTTGTTGAGGGCTGATTTCTTGTCCTGTGATAAAAAGCCTTCTGTTTCGACCGCCAAACCTTTGAGGGGAGCATTTGCAACCGTTTGGCACCATTTTTGAATGAATGGGGAAAAGTCAGATTTTTGCTGAAATTGTGACCCCGGGGGGTTAGGGATTTTTTCACTAAAATCTTTTTCTGCCGGTTAAGTTGTTGAGGGCTGATTTTTTGTCCTGTGATTAAAAGCCTTCTGTTTCGACTGCCAAACCTCTCAGGGGAGCATTTGAAACCGTTTGGCACCATTATTGAATGAATTGGAAAAAGTTAGAATTTTGCTGAAATTGTGACCCCGGGGCTTAGGGGTTTTTTCAATAAAATCCTTTTCCGCTGGTTATGTTGTTGAGGGCTGATTTCTTGTCCTGTGATAAAAAGCCTTCTGTTTTGAGCACTAAACTTCCCAGGGGAGCATTTGCAACCGTTTGGCACCATTTTTGAATGAATGGGAAAAAGTCAGATTTTTGCTGAAATTGTCACCCCGGGGCTTAGGGATTTTTTCAAAAAAATCTTTTCCTGCCGGTTATGTTGTTGAGGGCTGATTTCTTGTCCTGTGATAAAAAGCCTTCTGTTTCGACCGCCAAAACTCTCAGGGGAGCATTTGCAACCGTTTGGCACCATTTTTGAATGAAGTGGAAAAAGTCAGATTTTTGCTGAAATTGTGACCCCGGGGGGTTAGGGATTTTTTCACTAAAATCTTTTTCCGCCGGTTAAGTTGTTGAGGGCTGATTTCTTGTCCTGTGATAAAAAGCCTTCTGTTTCGTCCGCCAAACCTTTGAGGGGAGCATTTGCAACCGTTTGGCACCATTTCTGAATGAATTGGAAAAAGTCAGTTTTTTGCTGAAATTGTGACCCCGGGGCTTAGGGATTTTTTCAATAAAATCTTTTTCTGCCGGTTAAGTTGTTGAGGGCTGATTTTTTGTCCTGTGATAAAAAGCCTTCTGTTTCGACCGCCAAACCTATCAGGGGAGCATTTGCAACCTTTTGGCACCATTTTTGAATGAAGTGGAAAATGTCAGATTTTTGCTGAAATTGTGACCCCGGGGCTTAGGGATTTTTTCAAAAAAATCTTTTTCTGCCGGTTAAGTTGTTGAGGGCTGATTTCTTCTCCTGTGATAAAAAGCCTTCTGTTTCGACCGCCAAACCTTTGAGGGGAGCATTTGCAACCTTTTGGCACCAATTTTGAATGAAGCGGAAAAAGTCAGATTTTTGCTGAATTTGTGACCCCGGGGCTTAGGGATTTTTTCACTAAAATCTTTTTCCGCCGGTTAAGTTGTTGAGGGCTGATTTCTTGTCCTGTGATAAAAAGCCTTCTGTTTCGTCCGCCAAACCTTTGAGGGGAGCATTTGCAACCGTTTGGCACCATTTCTGAATGAATTGGAAAAAGTCAGTTTTTTGCTGAAATTGTGACCCCGGGGCTTAGGGATTTTTTCAATAAAATCTTTTTCTGCCGGTTAAGTTGTTGAGGGCTGATTTTTTGTCCTGTGATAAAAAGCCTTCTGTTTCGACCGCCAAACCTATCAGGGGAGCATTTCCAACCTTTTGGCACCATTTTTGAATGAAGTGGAAAATGTCAGATTTTTGCTGAAATTGTGACCCCGGGGCTTAGGGATTTTTTCAAAACAATCTTTTTCCGCCGGATAAGTTTTCAAGGGCTGATTTCTTGTCCTGTGATAAAAGGCTTCTGTTTCCAAAGCCAAACCTCTCAGGGGAGCATTTGCAACCGTTTGGCACCATTTTTGAATGAATTGGAAAAAGTCAGATTTTTGCTGAAATTGTGACCCCGGCGCTTAGGGATTTTTTCAAAAAATCTTTTGCTGCCGGTTAAGTTGTTGAGGGCTGATTTTTTGTCCTGTGATAAAAAGCCTTCTGTTTCGACCGCCAAACCTCTCAGGGGAGCATTTGAAACCGTTTGGCACCATTTTTGAATGAATTGGAAAAAGTCAGATTTTTGCTGAAATTGTGAACCCGGGGCTTAGGTATTTTTTTTATAAAAAAAAATCTTTTTCCGCTGGTTATATTTTTGAGGGCTGATTTCTTGTCCTGTGATAAAAAGCCTTCTGTTTCGACCGCCAAACCTCTCAGGGGAGCATTTGCAACCGTTTGGCACCATTTTTGAATGAATGGGGAAAAGTCAGATTTTTGCTGAAATTGTGACCCCGGGGCTTAGGGACTTTTTCAAAAAATCTTTTTCTACCGGTTAAGTTGTTGAGGGCTGATTTTTTGTCCTGTGATAAAAAGCCTTCTGTTTCGACCGCCAAACCTCTCAGGGGAGCATTTGCAACCATTTGGCACCATTTTTGAATGAATTGGAAAAAGTCAGATTTTTGCTGAAATTGTGACCCCAGGGCTTAGGGGTTTTTTCAAAAAAATCTTTTTCTGCCGGTTAAGTTGTTGAGGGCTGATTTTTTGTCCTATGATAAAAAGCCTTCTGTTTCGACCGCCAAACCTCTCAGAGGAGCATTTGCAACCTTTTGGCACCATTTTTGAATGAAGTGGAAAAAGTCAGATTTTTGCTGAAATTGTGACCCCGGGGCTTTGGGATTTTTTCAATAAAATCTTTTCCGCCGGTTAAGTTGTTGAGGGCTGATTTCTTGTCCTGTGATAAAAAGCCTTCTGTTTCGACCGCCAAACCTTTGAGGGGAGCATTTGCAACCGTTTGGCACCATTTTTGAATGAATTGGAAAAAGTCAGATTTTTGCTGAAATTGTGACCCCGGGGCTTAGGGTTTTTTTCAAAAAAATCTTTTTCTGCCGGTTAAGTTGGTGAGGGCTGATTTCTTGTCCTGTGATAAAAAGCCTTCTGTTTCGACCGCCAAACCTATCAGGGGAGCATTTGCAACCTTTTGGCACCAATTTTGAATGAAGCGGAAAAAGTCAGATTTTTGCTGAAATTGTGACCCCGGGGCTTAGGGATTTTTTCAATAAAATCTTTTTCTGCTGGTTATGTTGTTGAAGGCTGATTTCTTGTCCTGTGATAAAAAGCCTTCTGTTTCGACCGCCAAACCTATCAGGGGAGCATTTGCAACCTTTTGGCACCATTTTTGAATGAAGTGGAAAAAGTCAGATTTTTGCTGAAATTGTGACCCCGGGGCTTAGGGGTTTTTTCAATAAAATCTTTTTCTGCTGGTTATGTTGTTGAAAGCTGATTTCTTGTCCTGTGATAAAAAGCCTTCTGTTTGGACCGCCAAAACTCTCAGGGGAGCATTTGCAACCGTTTGGCACCATTTTTGAATGAATTGGAAAAAGTCAGATTTTTGCTGAAATTGTGACCCCGGGGCTTAGGGATTTTTTCAATAAAATCTTTTTCTGCCGGTTAAGTTGTTGAGGGCTGATTTCTTGTCCTGTGATAAAAAGCCTTCTGTTTCGACCGCCAAACCTTTGAGGGGAGCATTTGCAACCGTTTGGCACCATATTTGAATGAATTGGAAAAAGTCAGATTTTTGCTGAAATTGTGACCCCGGGGCTTAGGGATTTTTTCAATAAAATCTTTTTCTGCCGGTTAAGTTGTTGAGGGCTGATTTTTTTTCCTGTGATAAAAACCTTCTGTTTCGACTGCCAAACCTCTCAGGGGAGCATGTGCAACCGTTTGGCACCATTTTTGAATGAAGTGGAAAAAGTCAGATTTTTGCTGAATTTGTGACCCCGGGGCTTAGGGGTTTTTTCAATAAAATCTTTTTCTGCTGGTTGTGTTGTTGAAGGCTGATTTCTTGTCCTGTGATAAAAAGCCTTCTGTTTCGACCGCCAAAACTCTCAGGGGAGCATTTAAAACCGTTTGGCACCATTTTTGAATGAATTGGAAAAAGTCAGATTTTTGCTGAAATTGTGAACCCGGGGCTTAGGTATTTTTTTTATAAAAAAAATCTTTTTCTGCCGGTTAAGTTGTTGAGGGCTGATTTTTTGTCCTGTGATAAAAAGCCTTCTGTTTCGACCGCCAAACCTCTCAGGGGAGCATTTGCAACCGTTTGGCACCATTTTTGAATGAATTGGAAAAAGTCAGATTTTTGCTGAAATTGTGACCCCGGGGCTTAGGGATTTTTTCAAAACAATCTTTTTCCGCCGGATAAGTTTTCAAGCGCTGATTTCTTGTCCTGTGATAAAAGGCTTCTGTTTCCAAAGCCAAACCTCTCAGGGGAGCATTTGCAACCGTTTGGCACCATTTTTGAATGAATTGGAAAAAGTCAGATTTTTGCTGAAATTGTGACCCCGGGGCTTAGGGATTTTTTTCAAAAAATCTTTTTCTGCCGGTTAAGTTGTTGAGGGCTGATTTTTTGTCCTGTGATAAAAAGCCTTCTGTTTCGACCGCCAAACCTTTGAGGGGAGCATTTGCAACCGTTTGGCACCATTTTTGAATGAATTGGAAAAAGTCAGATTTTTGCTGAAATTGTGACCCCGGGGCTTAGGGTTTTTTTCAAAAAAATCTTTTTCTGCCGGTTAAGTTGGTGAGGGCTGATTTCTTGTCTTGTGATAAAAAGCCTTCTGTTTCGACCGCCAAACCTATCAGGGGAGCATTTGCAACCTTTTGGCACCAATTTTGAATGAAGTGGAAAAAGTCAGATTTTTGCTGAAATTGTGACCCCGGGGCTTAGGGGTTTTTTCAATAAAATCTTTTTCTGCTGGTTATGTTGTTGAAAGCTGATTTCTTGTCCTGTGATAAAAAGCCTTCTGTTTGGACCGCCAAAACTCTCAGGGGAGCATTTGCAACCGTTTGGCACCATTTTTGAATGAATTGGAAAAAGTCAGATTTTTGCTGAAATTGTGACCCCGGGGCTTAGGGATTTTTTCAATAAAATCTTTTTCTGCCGGTTAAGTTGTTGAGGGCTGATTTCTTGTCCTGTGATAAAAAGCCTTCTGTTTCGACCGCCAAACCTTTGAGGGGTGCATTTGCAACCGTTTGGCACCATATTTGAATGAATTGGAAAAAGTCAGATTTTTGCTGAAATTGTGACCCCGGGGCTTAGGGATTTTTTCAATAAAATCTTTTTCTGCCGGTTAAGTTGTTGAGGGCTGATTTTTTTCCCTGTGATAAAAACCTTCTGTTTCGACTGCCAAACCTCTCAGGGGAGCATGTGCAACCGTTTGGCACCATTTTTGAATGAAGTGGAAAAAGTCAGATTTTTGCTGAATTTGTGACCCCGGGGCTTAGGGGTTTTTTCAATAAAATCTTTTTCTGCTGGTTGTGTTGTTGAAGGCTGATTTTTTGTCCTGTGATAAAAAGCCTTCTGTTTCGACCGCCAAAACTCTCAGGGGAGCATTTAAAACCGTTTGGCACCATTTTTGAATGAATTGGAAAAAGTCAGATTTTTGCTGAAATTGTGAACCCGGGGCTTAGGTATTTTTTTTATAAAAAAAATCTTTTTCCGCTGGTTATATTGTTGAGGGCTGATTTCTTGTCCTGTGATAAAAAGCCTTCTGTTTCGACCGCCAAACCTCTCAGGGGAGCATTTGCAACCGTTTGGCACCATTTTTGAATGAATGGGAAAAAGTCAGATTTTTGCTGAAATTGTGACCCCGGGGCTTAGGGATTTTTTCAAAAAATCTTTTTCTGCCGGTTAAGTTGTTGAGGGCTGATTTTTTGTCCTGTGATAAAAAGCCTTCTGTTTCGACCGCCAAACCTCTCAGGGGAGCATTTGCAACCTTTTGGCACCATTTTTGAATGAAGTGGAAAAAGTCAGATTTTTGCTGAAATTGTGACCCCGGGGCTTAGGGATTTTTTCAATAAAATCTTTTTCTGCCGGTTAAGTTGTTGAGGGCTGATTTTTTGTCCTGTGATAAAAAGCCTTCTGTTTCGACCGCCAAACCTATCAGGGGAGCATTTGCAACCTTTTGGCACCATTTTTGAATGAAGTGGAAAAAGTCAGATTTTTGCTGAAATTGTGACCCCGGGGCTTAGGGATTTTTTCAAAAAATCTTTTTCTGCCGGTTAAGTTGTTGAGGGCTGATTTTTTGTCCTGTGATAAAAAGCCTTCTGTTTCGACCGCCAAACCTCTCAGGGGAGCATTTGCAACCGTTTGGCACCATTTTTGAATGAATTGGAAAAAGTCAGATTTTTGCTGAAATTGTGACCCCGGGGCTTAGGGATTTTTTCAAAACAATCTTTTTCCGCCGGATAAGTTTTCAAGCGCTGATTTCTTGTCCTGTGATAAAAGGCTTCTGTTTCCAAAGCCAAACCTCTCAGGGGAGCATTTGCAACCGTTTGGCACCATTTTTGAATGAATTGGAAAAAGTCAGATTTTTGCTGAAATTGTGACCCCGGGGCTTAGGGATTTTTTTCAAAAAATCTTTTTCTGCCGGTTAAGTTGTTGAGGGCTGATTTTTTGTCCTGTGATAAAAAGCCTTCTGTTTCTACCGCCAAACCTCTCAGGGGAGCATTTGAAACCGTTTGGCACCATTTTTGAATGAATTGGAAAAAGTCAGATTTTTGCTGAAATTGTGAACCCGGGGCTTAGGGATTTTTTTTATAAAAAAAATCTTTTTCCGCTGGTTATATTGTTGAGGGCTGATTTCTTGTCCTGTGATAAAAAGCCTTCTGTTTCGACCGCCAAACCTCTCAGGGGAGCATTTGCAACCGTTTGGCACCATTTTTGAATGAATGGGAAAAAGTCAGATTTTTGCTGAAATTGTGACCCCGGGCTTAGGGACTTTTTCAAAAAATCTTTTTCTGCCGGTTAAGTTGTTGAGGGCTGATTTTTTGTCCTGTGATAAAAAGCCTTCTGTTTCGACCGCCAAACCTCTCAGGGGAGCATTTGCAACCGTTTGGCACCATTTTTGAATGAATGGGAAAAAGTCAGTTTTTTGCTGAAATTGTGACCCCGGGGCTTAGGTATTTTTTTTATAAAAAAAATCTTTTTCTGCCGGTTAAGTTGTTGAGGGCTGATTTTTTGTCCTGTGATAAAAAGCCTTCTGTTTCGACCGCCAAACCTCTCAGGGGAGCATTTGAAACCGTTTGGCACCATTTTTGAATGAATTGGAAAAAGTCAGATTTTTGCTGAAATTGTGACCCCGGGGTTTAGGGATTTTTTCAATAAATTCTTTTTCCGCCGGTTAAGTTGTTGAGGGCTGATTTCTTGTCCTGTGATAAAAAGCTTCTGTTTCGACCGCCAAACCTCTCAGGGGAGCATTTGCAACCGTTTGGCACCATTTTTGAATGAATTGGAAAAAGTCAGATTTTTGCTGAAATTGTGACCCTGGGGCTTAGGGATTTTTTCAAAAAAATCTTTTTCTGCCGGTTAAGTTGTTGAGGGCTGATTTCTTGTCCTGTGATAAAAAGCCTTCTGTTTTTACCGCCAAACCTCTCAGGGGAGCATTTGAAACCGTTTGGCACCATTTTTGAATGAATTGGAAAAAGTCAGATTTTTGCTGAAATTGTGACCCCGGGGCTTAGGGATTTTTTCAATAAAATCTTTTTCCGCCGGTTAAGTTGTTGAGGGCTGATTTCTTGTCCTGTGATAAAAAGCTTCTGTTTCGACTGCCAAACCTCTCAGGGGAGCATTTGCAATCGTTTCGCACCATTTTTGGATGAAGTTGAAAAAGTCAGATTTTTGCTGAAATTGTGACCCCGGGGCTTAGGGATTTTTTCAAAAATATTTTTCCGCTGGTTATGTTGTTGAGGGCTGATTTCTTGTCCTGTGATAAAAAGCTATCTGTTTCAACCACCAAACCTCTCAGGGGAGCATTTGCAACCGTTTGGCACCATTTTGGAGTGTATTGCCAAAAGTCAGATTTTTGCTGAAATTGTGACCCCGGGGCTTAGGGATTTTTTCAAAAAAATCTTTTTCTGCCGGTTATGTTGTTGAGGGCTGATTTCTTGTCCTGTGATAAAAAGCCTTCTGTTTCGACCGCCAAACCTCTCAGGGGAGCATTTGCAACCGTTTGGCACCATTTTTGAATGAATGGGGAAAAGTCAGATTTTTGCTGAAATTGTGACCCCGGGGGGTTAGGGATTTTTTCACTAAAATCTTTTTCTGCCGGTTAAGTTGTTGAGGGCTGATTTTTTGTCCTGTGATTAAAAGCCTTCTGTTTCGACCGCCAAACCTCTCAGGGGAGCATTTGAAACCGTTTGGCACCATTATTGAATGAATTGGAAAAAGTTAGAATTTTGCTGAAATTGTGACCCCGGGGCTTAGGGGTTTTTTCAATAAAATCCTTTTCCGCTGGTTATGTTGTTGAGGGCTGATTTCTTGTCCTGTGATAAAAAGCCTTCTGTTTTGAGCGCTAAACTTCCCAGGGGAGCATTTGCAACCGTTTGGCACCATTTTTGAATGAATGGGAAAAAGTCAGATTTTTGCTGAAATTGTCACCCGGGGCTTAGGGATTTTTTCAATAAAATCTTTTTCCGCCGGTTAAGTTGTTGAGGGCTGACTTCTTGTCCTGTGATAAAAAGCTTCTGTTTCGACCGCCAAACCTCTCAGGGGAGCATTTGCAACCGTTTGGCACCATTTTTGAATGAATTGGAAAAAGTCAGATTTTTGCTGAAATTGTGACCCCGGGGCTTAGGGATTTTTTCAAAAAAATCTTTTTCCGCCGGTTAAGTTGTTGAGGGCTGATTTTTTGTCCTGTGATAAAAAGCCTTCTGTTTCGACCGCCAAACCTATCAGGGGAGCATTTGCAACCTTTTGGCACCATTTTTGAATGAATTGGAAAAAGTCAGATTTTTGCTGAAATTGTGACCCCGGGGCTTAGGGATTTTTTCAAAAAAATCTTTTTCTGCCGGTTAAGTTGTTGAGGGCTGATTTCTTCTCCTGTGATAAAAAGCCTTCTGTTTCGACCGCCAAACCTTTGAGGGGAGCATTTGCAACCTTTTGGCACCAATTTTGAATGAAGCGGAAAAAGTCAGATTTTTGCTGAAATTGTGACCCCGGGGCTTAGGGATTTTTTCAATTAAATCTTTTTCTGCTGGTTATGTTGTTGAAGGCTGATTTCTTGTCCTGTGATAAAAAGCCTTCTGTTTCGACCGCCAAACCTTTGAGGGGAGCATTTGCAACCGTTTGGCACCATTTTTGAATGAATGGGAAAAAGTCAGATTTTTGCTGAAATTGTGACCCCGGGGCTTAGGGATTTTTTCAATAAAATCTTTTTCCGCTGGTTATGTTGTTGAGGGCTGATTTCTTGTCCTGTGATAAAAAGCCTTCTGTTTCGACCGCTAAACTTCTCAGGGGAGCATTTGCAACCGTTTGGCACCATTTTTGAATGAATGGGGAAAAGTCAGATTTTTGCTGAAATTGTGACCCCGGGGCTTAGGGATTTTTTCAAAACAATCTTTTTCCGCCGGATAAGTTTTCAAGGGCTGATTTCTTGTCCTGTGATAAAAGGCTTCTGTTTCCAAAGCCAAACCTCTCAGGGGAGCATTTGCAACCGTTTGGCACCATTTTTGAATGAATTGGAAAAAGTCAGATTTTTGCTGAAATTGTGACCCCGGGTCTTAGGGATTTTTTCAAAAAATCTTTTGCTGCCGGTTAAGTTGTTGAGGGCTGATTTTTTGTCCTGTGATAAAAAGCCTTCTGTTTCGACCGCCAAACCTCTCAGGGGAGCATTTGAAACCGTTTGGCACCATTTTTGAATGAATTGGAAAAAGTCAGATTTTTGCTGAAATTGTGAACCCGGGGCTTAGGTATTTTTTTTATAAAAAAAAATCTTTTTCCGCTGGTTATATTTTTGAGGGCTGATTTCTTGTCCTGTGATAAAAAGCCTTCTGTTTCGACCGCCAAACCTCTCAGGGGAGCATTTGCAACCGTTTGGCACCATTTTTGAATGAATGGGGAAAAGTCAGATTTTTGCTGAAATTGTGACCCCGGGGCTTAGGGACTTTTTCAAAAAATCTTTTTCTACCGATTAAGTTGTTGAGGGCTGATTTTTTGTCCTGTGATAAAAAGCCTTCTGTTTCGACCGCCAAACCTCTCAGGGGAGCATTTGCAACCATTTGGCACCATTTTTGAATGAATTGGAAAAAGTCAGATTTTTGCTGAAATTGTTACCCCAGGGCTTAGGGGTTTTTTCAAAAAAATCTTTTTCTGCCGGTTAAGTTGTTGAGGGCTGATTTTTTGTCCTATGATAAAAAGCCTTCTGTTTCGACCGCCAAACCTCTCAGAGGAGCATTTGCAACCTTTTGGCACCATTTTTGAATGAAGTGGAAAAAGTCAGATTTTTGCTGAAATTGTGACCCCGGGGCTTTGGGATTTTTTCAATAAAATCCTTTTCCGCCGGTTAAGTTGTTGAGGGCTGATTTCTTGTCCTGTGATAAAAAGCCTTCTGTTTCGACCGCCAAACCTTTGAGGGGAGCATTTGCAACCGTTTGGCACCATTTTTGAATGAATTGGAAAAAGTCAGATTTTTGCTGAAATTGTGACCCCGGGGCTTAGGGTTTTTTTCAAAAAAATCTTTTTCTGCCGGTTAAGTTGGTGAGGGCTGATTTCTTGTCCTGTGATAAAAAGCCTTCTGTTTCGACCGCCAAACCTATCAGGGGAGCATTTGCAACCTTTTGGCACCAATTTTGAATGAAGCGGAAAAAGTCAGATTTTTGCTGAAATTGTGACCCCGGGGCTTAGGGATTTTTTCAACAAAATCTTTTTCTGCTGGTTATGTTGTTGAAGGCTGATTTCTTGTCCTGTGATAAAAAGCCTTCTGTTTCGACCGCCAAACCTATCAGGGGAGCATTTGCAACCTTTTGGCACCATTTTTGAATGAAGTGGAAAAAGTCAGATTTTTGCTGAAATTGTGACCCCGGGGCTTAGGGGTTTTTTCAATAAAATCTTTTTCTGCTGGTTATGTTGTTGAAAGCTGATTTCTTGTCCTGTGATAAAAAGCCTTCTGTTTGGACCGCCAAAACTCTCAGGGGAGCATTTGCAACCGTTTGGCACCATTTTTGAATGAATTGGAAAAAGTCAGATTTTTGCTGAAATTGTGACCCCGGGGCTTAGGGATTTTTTCAATAAAATCTTTTTCTGCCGGTTAAGTTGTTGAGGGCTGATTTCTTGTCCTGTGATAAAAAGCCTTCTGTTTCGACCGCCAAACCTTTGAGGGGAGCATTTGCAACCGTTTGGCACCATATTTGAATGAATTGGAAAAAGTCAGATTTTTGCTGAAATTGTGACCCCGGGGCTTAGGGATTTTTTCAATAAAATCTTTTTCTGCCAGTTAAGTTGTTGAGGGCTGATTTTTTTTCCTGTGATAAAAACCTTCTGTTTCGACTGCCAAACCTCTCAGGGGAGCATGTGCAACCGTTTGGCACCATTTTTGAATGAAGTGGAAAAAGTCAGATTTTTGCTGAATTTGTGACCCCGGGGCTTAGGGGTTTTTTCAATAAAATCTTTTTCTGCTGGTTGTGTTGTTGAAGGCTGATTTCTTGTCCTGTGATAAAAAGCCTTCTGTTTCGACCGCCAAAACTCTCAGGGGAGCATTTAAAACCGTTTGGCACCATTTTTGAATGAATTGGAAAAAGTCAGATTTTTGCTGAAATTGTGAACCCGGGGCTTAGGTATTTTTTTTATAAAAAAAATCTTTTTCCGCTGGTTATATTGTTGAGGGCTGATTTCTTGTCCTGTGATAAAAAGCCTTCTGTTTCGACCGCCAAACCTCTCAGGGGAGCATTTGCAACCGTTTGGCACCATTTTTGAATGAATGGGAAAAAGTCAGATTTTTGCTGAAATTATGACCCCGGGGCTTAGGGATTTTTTCAAAAAATCTTTTTCTGCCGGTTAAGTTGTTGAGGGCTGATTTTTTGTCCTGTGATTAAAAGCCTTCTGTTTCGACCGCCAAACCTCTCAGGGGAGCATTTGAAACCGTTTGGCACCATTATTGAATGAATTGGAAAAAGTTAGAATTTTGCTGAAATTGTGACCCCGGGGCTTAGGGGTTTTTTCAATAAAATCCTTTTCCGCTGGTTATGTTGTTGAGGGCTGATTTCTTGTCCTGTGATAAAAAGCCTTCTGTTTTGAGCGCTAAACTTCCCAGGGGAGCATTTGCAACCGTTTGGCACCATTTTTGAATGAATGGGAAAAAGTCAGATTTTTGCTGAAATTGTCACCCCGGGGCTTAGGGATTTTTTCAATAAAATCTTTTTCCGCCGGTTAAGTTGTTGAGGGCTGACTTCTTGTCCTGTGATAAAAAGCTTCTGTTTCGACCGCCAAACCTCTCAGGGGAGCATTTGCAACCGTTTGGCACCATTTTTGAATGAATTGGAAAAAGTCAGATTTTTGCTGAAATTGTGACCCCGGGGCTTAGGGATTTTTTCAAAAAAATCTTTTTCCGCCGGTTAAGTTGTTGAGGGCTGATTTTTTGTCCTGTGATAAAAAGCCTTCTGTTTCGACCGCCAAACCTATCAGGGGAGCATTTGCAACCTTTTGGCACCATTTTTGAATGAATTGGAAAAAGTCAGATTTTTGCTGAAATTGTGACCCCGGGGCTTAGGGATTTTTTCAAAAAAATCTTTTTCTGCCGGTTAAGTTGTTGAGGGCTGATTTCTTCTCCTGTGATAAAAAGCCTTCTGTTTCGACCGCCAAACCTTTGAGGGGAGCATTTGCAACCTTTTGGCACCAATTTTGAATGAAGCGGAAAAAGTCAGATTTTTGCTGAAATTGTGACCCCGGGGCTTAGGGATTTTTTCAATTAAATCTTTTTCTGCTGGTTATGTTGTTGAAGGCTGATTTCTTGTCCTGTGATAAAAAGCCTTCTGTTTCGACCGCCAAACCTTTGAGGGGAGCATTTGCAACCGTTTGGCACCATTTTTGAATGAATGGGAAAAAGTCAGATTTTTGCTGAAATTGTGACCCCGGGGCTTAGGGATTTTTTCAATAAAATCTTTTTCCGCTGGTTATGTTGTTGAGGGCTGATTTCTTGTCCTGTGATAAAAAGCCTTCTGTTTCGACCGCTAAACTTCTCAGGGGAGCATTTGCAACCGTTTGGCACCATTTTTGAATGAATGGGGAAAAGTCAGATTTTTGCTGAAATTGTGACCCCGGGGCTTAGGGATTTTTTCAAAACAATCTTTTTCCGCCGGATAAGTTTTCAAGGGCTGATTTCTTGTCCTGTGATAAAAGGCTTCTGTTTCCAAAGCCAAACCTCTCAGGGGAGCATTTGCAACCGTTTGGCACCATTTTTGAATGAATTGGAAAAAGTCAGATTTTTGCTGAAATTGTGACCCCGGGTCTTAGGGATTTTTTCAAAAAATCTTTTGCTGCCGGTTAAGTTGTTGAGGGCTGATTTTTTGTCCTGTGATAAAAAGCCTTCTGTTTCGACCGCCAAACCTCTCAGGGGAGCATTTGAAACCGTTTGGCACCATTTTTGAATGAATTGGAAAAAGTCAGATTTTTGCTGAAATTGTGAACCCGGGGCTTAGGTATTTTTTTTATAAAAAAAAATCTTTTTCCGCTGGTTATATTTTTGAGGGCTGATTTCTTGTCCTGTGATAAAAAGCCTTCTGTTTCGACCGCCAAACCTCTCAGGGGAGCATTTGCAACCGTTTGGCACCATTTTTGAATGAATGGGGAAAAGTCAGATTTTTGCTGAAATTGTGACCCCGGGGCTTAGGGACTTTTTCAAAAAATCTTTTTCTACCGATTAAGTTGTTGAGGGCTGATTTTTTGTCCTGTGATAAAAAGCCTTCTGTTTCGACCGCCAAACCTCTCAGGGGAGCATTTGCAACCATTTGGCACCATTTTTGAATGAATTGGAAAAAGTCAGATTTTTGCTGAAATTGTTACCCCAGGGCTTAGGGGTTTTTTCAAAAAAATCTTTTTCTGCCGGTTAAGTTGTTGAGGGCTGATTTTTTGTCCTATGATAAAAAGCCTTCTGTTTCGACCGCCAAACCTCTCAGAGGAGCATTTGCAACCTTTTGGCACCATTTTTGAATGAAGTGGAAAAAGTCAGATTTTTGCTGAAATTGTGACCCCGGGGCTTTGGGATTTTTTCAATAAAATCCTTTTCCGCCGGTTAAGTTGTTGAGGGCTGATTTCTTGTCCTGTGATAAAAAGCCTTCTGTTTCGACCGCCAAACCTTTGAGGGGAGCATTTGCAACCGTTTGGCACCATTTTTGAATGAATTGGAAAAAGTCAGATTTTTGCTGAAATTGTGACCCCGGGGCTTAGGGTTTTTTTCAAAAAAATCTTTTTCTGCCGGTTAAGTTGGTGAGGGCTGATTTCTTGTCCTGTGATAAAAAGCCTTCTGTTTCGACCGCCAAACCTATCAGGGGAGCATTTGCAACCTTTTGGCACCAATTTTGAATGAAGCGGAAAAAGTCAGATTTTTGCTGAAATTGTGACCCCGGGGCTTAGGGATTTTTTCAACAAAATCTTTTTCTGCTGGTTATGTTGTTGAAGGCTGATTTCTTGTCCTGTGATAAAAAGCCTTCTGTTTCGACCGCCAAACCTATCAGGGGAGCATTTGCAACCTTTTGGCACCATTTTTGAATGAAGTGGAAAAAGTCAGATTTTTGCTGAAATTGTGACCCCGGGGCTTAGGGGTTTTTTCAATAAAATCTTTTTCTGCTGGTTATGTTGTTGAAAGCTGATTTCTTGTCCTGTGATAAAAAGCCTTCTGTTTGGACCGCCAAAACTCTCAGGGGAGCATTTGCAACCGTTTGGCACCATTTTTGAATGAATTGGAAAAAGTCAGATTTTTGCTGAAATTGTGACCCCGGGGCTTAGGGATTTTTTCAATAAAATCTTTTTCTGCCGGTTAAGTTGTTGAGGGCTGATTTCTTGTCCTGTGATAAAAAGCCTTCTGTTTCGACCGCCAAACCTTTGAGGGGAGCATTTGCAACCGTTTGGCACCATATTTGAATGAATTGGAAAAAGTCAGATTTTTGCTGAAATTGTGACCCCGGGGCTTAGGGATTTTTTCAATAAAATCTTTTTCTGCCAGTTAAGTTGTTGAGGGCTGATTTTTTTTCCTGTGATAAAAACCTTCTGTTTCGACTGCCAAACCTCTCAGGGGAGCATGTGCAACCGTTTGGCACCATTTTTGAATGAAGTGGAAAAAGTCAGATTTTTGCTGAATTTGTGACCCCGGGGCTTAGGGGTTTTTTCAATAAAATCTTTTTCTGCTGGTTGTGTTGTTGAAGGCTGATTTCTTGTCCTGTGATAAAAAGCCTTCTGTTTCGACCGCCAAAACTCTCAGGGGAGCATTTAAAACCGTTTGGCACCATTTTTGAATGAATTGGAAAAAGTCAGATTTTTGCTGAAATTGTGAACCCGGGGCTTAGGTATTTTTTTTATAAAAAAAATCTTTTTCCGCTGGTTATATTGTTGAGGGCTGATTTCTTGTCCTGTGATAAAAAGCCTTCTGTTTCGACCGACAAACCTCTCAGGGGAGCATTTGCAACCGTTTGGCACCATTTTTGAATGAATGGGAAAAAGTCAGATTTTTGCTGAAATTATGACCCCGGGGCTTAGGGATTTTTTCAAAAAATCTTTTTCTGCCGGTTAAGTTGTTGAGGGCTGATTTTTTGTCCTGTGATAAAAAGCCTTCTGTTTCGACCGCCAAACCTATCAGGGGAGCATTTGCAACCTTTTGGCACCATTTTTGAATGAAGTGGAAAAAGTCAGATTTTTGCTGAAATTGTGACCCCGGGGCTTAGGGATTTTTTCAAAAAATCTTTTTCTGCCGGTTAAGTTGTTGAGGGCTGATTTTTTGTCCTGTGATAAAAAGCCTTCTGTTTCGACCGCCAAACCTCTCAGGGGAGCATTTGCAACCGTTTGGCACCATTTTTGAATGAATTGGAAAAAGTCAGATTTTTGCTGAAATTGTGACCCCGGGGCTTAGGGATTTTTTCAAAACAATCTTTTTCCGCCGGATAAGTTTTCAAGCGCTGATTTCTTGTCCTGTGATAAAAGGCTTCTGTTTCCAAAGCCAAACCTCTCAGGGGAGCATTTGCAACCGTTTGGCACCATTTTTGAATGAATTGGAAAAAGTCAGATTTTTGCTGAAATTGTGACCCCGGGGCTTAGGGATTTTTTTCAAAAAATCTTTTTCTGCCGGTTAAGTTGTTGAGGGCTGATTTTTTGTCCTGTGATAAAAAGCCTTCTGTTTCGACCGCCAAACCTTTGAGGGGAGCATTTGCAACCGTTTGGCACCATTTTTGAATGAATTGGAAAAAGTCAGATTTTTGCTGAAATTGTGACCCCGGGGCTTAGGGTTTTTTTCAAAAAAATCTTTTTCTGCCGGTTAAGTTGGTGAGGGCTGATTTCTTGTCCTGTGATAAAAAGCCTTCTGTTTCGACCGCCAAACCTATCAGGGGAGCATTTGCAACCTTTTGGCACCAATTTTGAATGAAGTGGAAAAAGTCAGATTTTTGCTGAAATTGTGACCCCGGGGCTTAGGGGTTTTTTCAATAAAATCTTTTTCTGCTGGTTATGTTGTTGAAAGCTGATTTCTTGTCCTGTGATAAAAAGCCTTCTGTTTGGACCGCCAAAACTCTCAGGGGAGCATTTGCAACCGTTTGGCACCATTTTTGAATGAATTGGAAAAAGTCAGATTTTTGCTGAAATTGTGACCCCGGGGCTTAGGGATTTTTTCAATAAAATCTTTTTCTGCCGGTTAAGTTGTTGAGGGCTGATTTCTTGTCCTGTGATAAAAAGCCTTCTGTTTCGACCGCCAAACCTTTGAGGGGAGCATTTGCAACCGTTTGGCACCATATTTGAATGAATTGGAAAAAGTCAGCTTTTTGCTGAAATTGTGACCCCTGGGCTTAGGGATTTTTTCAATAAAATCTTTTTCTGCCGGTTAAGTTGTTGAGGGCTGATTTCTTGTCCTGTGATAAAAAGCCTTCTGTTTCGACCGCCAAACCTTTGAGGGGAGCATTTGCAACCGTTTGGCACCATTTTTGAATGAATTGGAAAAAGTCAGATTTTTGCTGAATTTGTGACCCCGGGGCTTAGGGGTTTTTTCAAAAAATCTTTTTCCGCCGGTTAAGTTGTTGAGGGCTGATTTTTTGTCCTGTGATAAAAAGCCTTCTGTTTCGACCGCCAAACCTCTCAGGGGAGCATTTGCAACCGTTTGGCACCATTTTTGAATGAATTGGAAAAAGTCAGATTTTTGCTGAAATTGTGACCCCGGGGCTTAGGGATTTTTTCAAAAAAATCTTTTTCTGCCGGTTAAGTTGTTGAGGGCTGATTTTTTGTCCTGTGATAAAAACCTTCTGTTTCGACCGCCAAACCTCTCAGGGGAGCATTTGCAACCGTTTGGCACCATTTTTGAATGAAGTGGAAAAAGTCAGATTTTTGCTGAAATTGTGACCCCGGGGCTTTGGGATTTTTTCAATAAAATCCTTTTCCGCCGGTTAAGTTGTTGAAGGCTGATTTCTTCTCCTGTGATAAAAAGCCTTCTGTTTCGACCGCCAAAACTCTCAGGGGAGCATTTGCAACCGTTTGGCACCATTTTTGAATGAATGGGAAAAAGTCAGATTTTTGCTGAAATTGTGACACCGGGGCTTAGGCATTTTTTCAATAAAATCTTTTTCCGCCGGTTAAGTTGTGGAGGGCTGATTTTTTGTCCTGTGATAAAAACCTTCTGTTTCGACCGCCAAACCTCTCAGGGGAGCATTTGCAACCGTTTGGCACCATTTTTGAATGAAGTGGAAAAAGTCAGATTTTTGCTGAAATTGTGACCCCGGGGCTTAGGGGTTTTTTCAATAAAATCTTTTTCCGCTGGTTATATTGTTGAGGGCTGATTTCTTGTCCTGTGATAAAAAGCCTTCTGTTTCGACCGCCAAACCTTTGAGGGGAGAATTTGCAACCGTTTGGCACCATTTTTGAATGAATGGGAAAAAGTCAGTTTTTTGCTGAAATTGTGACCCCGGGGCTTAGGGATTTTTTCAAAAAATCTTTTTCTGCCGGTTAAGTTGTTGAGGGCTGATTTTTTGTCCTGTGATAAAAAGCCTTCTGTTTCGACCGCCAAACCTCTCAGGGGAGCATTTGCAACCGTTTGGCACCATTTTTGAATGAATTGGAAAAAGTCAGATTTTTGCTGAAATTGTGACCCCGGGGCTTTGGGATTTTTTCAAAAAAAACTTTTTATGCCGGTTAAGTTGTTGAGGGCTGATTTTTTGTCCTATGATAAAAAGCCTTCTGTTTCGACCGCCAAACCTCTCAGGGGAGCATTTGAAACCTTTTGGCACCATTTTTGAATGAAGTGGAAAAAGTCAGATTTTTGCTGAAATTGTGACCCCGGGGCTTTGGGATTTTTTCAATAAAATCCTTTTCCGCCGGTTAAGTTGTTGAGGGCTGATTTCTTCTCCTGTGATAAAAAGCCTTCTGTTTCGACCGCCAAACCTTTGAGGGGAGCATTTGCAACCGTTTGGCACCATTTTTGAATGAATTGGAAAAAGTCAGATTTTTGCTGAAATTGTGACCCCGGGGCTTAGGGATTTTTTTCAAAAAATCTTTTTCTGCCGGTTAAGTTGTTGAGGGCTGATTTCTTGTCCTGTGATAAAAAGCCTTCTGTTTCGACCGCCAAACCTCTCAGGGGAGCATGTGTAACAAGTTTGGCACCATTTTTGAATGAATGGGGAAAAGTCAGATTTTTGATGGGGCTTAGGGATTTTTTCAATAAAATCTTTTTCCGCTGGTTATGTTTTTGAGGGCTGATTTCTTGTCTGTGATAAAAAGCCTTCTGTTTTGACTGCCAAACCTCTCAGGGGAGCATTTGCAACCGTTTGGCACCATTTTTGAATGAATGGGGAAAAGTCAGATTTTTGCTGAAATTGTGACCCCGGGGCTTAGGGATTTTTTCAAAAAAATCTTTTTCCGCCGGTTAAGTTTTCGAGGTCCTGTGATAAAAAGCAATCTGTTTTGACTGCCAAACCTCTCAGGGGACCATTTGAAACCGTTTGGCACCATTTTTGAATGAATGGGAAAAAGTCAGATTTTTGATGAAATTGTGACCCCGGGGCTAAGGGGTTTTTTCAATAAAATCTTTTTCCGCTGGTTATGTTGTTGAAGGCTGATTTCTTGTCCTGTGATAAAAAGCCTTCTGTTTCGACCGCCAAACCTCTCAGGGGAGCATTTGAAACCGTTTGGCACCATTTTTGAATGAATGGAAAAAAGTCAGAATTTGCTGAAATTGTGACCCCGGGGCTTAGGGATTTTTTCAATAAAATCTTTTTCCGCTGGTTATGTTGTTGAGGGCTGATTTCTTGTCCTGTGATAAAAAGCCTTCTGTTTCAACCGCTAAACTTCTCAGGGGAGCATTTGCAACCGTTTGGCACCATTTTTGAATGAATGGGGAAAAGTCAGATTTTTGATGAAATTGTGACCCCGGGGCTTAGGGATTTTATCAAAAAAATCTTTTTCCGCTGGTTATGTTGTTGAGGACTGATTTCTTGTCCTGTGATAAAAAGCCTTCTGTTTAGACCGCTAAACTTCTCAGGGGAGCATTTGCAACCGTTTGGCACCATTTTTGAATGAATGGGAAAAAGTCAGATTTTTGATGAAATTGTGACCCCGGGGCTTAGGGATTTTTTCAATAAAATCTTTTTCCGCTGGTTATGTTGTTGAGGGCTGATTTCTTGTCCTGTGATAAAAAGCCTTCTGTTTTGACCGTCAAATCTCTCAGGGGAGCATTTACAACCGTTTGGCACCATTTTTGAATGAATTGGAAAAAGTCAGATTTTTGCTGAAATTGTGACCCCGGGGCTTAGGGATTTTTTCAAAAAAATCTTTTTCTGCCGGTTAAGTTGTTGAGGGCTGATTTCTTGTCCTGTGATAAAAAGCCTTCTTTTTCGACCGCCAAACCTCTCAGGGGAGCTATGCAACCGTTTGGCACCATTTTTGAATGAATGGGGAAAAGTCAGATTTTTGATGAAATTGTGACCCCGGGGCATAGTGATTTTTTCAATAAAATCTTTTTCCGCTGGTTATGTTGTTGAGGGCTTATTTCTTGTCCTGTGATGAAAAGCCTTCTATTTCGAACGCCAAACCTCTCAGGGGAGCATTTGCAACCGTTTGGCACCATTTTTGAATGAATGGGGAAAAGTCAGATTTTTGAGGAAATTGTGACCCCCGGGGCTTAGGGATTTTTTCAATAAAATCTTTTTCTGCCGGTTAAGTTGTTGAGGTCTGATTTCTTGTCCTGTGATAAAAAGCCTTCTGTTTCGACCGCCAAACCTCTCAGGGGAGCATTTGCAACCGTTTGGCACCATTTTTGAATGAATTGGAAAAAGTCAGATTTTTGCTGCAATTGTGACCCCGGGGCTTAGGGATTTTTTCAATAAAATCTTTTTCCGCTGGTTATGTTGTTGAGGGCTGATTTCTTGTCCTGTGATAAAAAGCCTTCTGTTTTGACCGCCAAACCCCTCAGGGGAGCATTTGCAACCGTTTGGCACCATTTTTGAAGAATTGGAAAAAGTCAGATTTTTGCTGAAATTGTGACCGCGGGGCTTAGGGATTTTTTCAATAAAATCTTTTTCCGCCGGTTAAGTTGTTGAGGGCTTATTTCTTGTCCTGTGATGAAAAGCCTTCTATTTCGAACGTCAAACCTCTCAGGGGAGCATTTGCCACCGTTTGGCACCATCTTTGAATGAATTGGAAAAAGTCAGATTTTTGCTGAAATTGTGACCCCGGGGCTTAGGGATTTTTTCAATAAAATCTTTTTCTGCCGGTTATGTTGTTGAGGGCTGATTTCTTGTCCTGTGATAAAAAGCCTTCTGTTTAGACCGCTAAACTTCTCAGGGGAGCATTTGCAACCGTTTGGCACCATTTTTGAATGAATGGGAAAGAGTCAGATTTTTGATGAAATTGTGACCCCGGGGCTTAGGGATTTTTTCAAAAAAATCTTTTTCCGCCGGTTAAGTTGTTGTGGGCTTATTTCTTGTCCTGTGATAAAAAGCCTTCTGTTTTGACTGCCAAACCTCTCAGGGGAGCATTTGCAACCGTTTGGCACCATTTTTGAATGAATTGGAAAAAGTCAGATTTTTGCTGAAATTGTGACCCCGGGGCTTAGGGATTTTTTCAAAAAAATCTTTTTCTGCCGGTTAAGTTGTTGAGGGCTGATTTCTTGTCCTGTGATAAAAAGCCTTCTGTTTCGACCGCCAAACCTCTCAGAGGAGCATTTGCAACCTTTTGGCACCATTTTTGAATGAAGTGGAAAAAGTCAGATTTTTGATGAAATTGTGACCCCGGGGCTTAGGGATTTTTTCAATAAAATCCTTTTCTGCCGGTTAAGTTGTTGAGGGCTGATTTCTTGTCCTGTGATAAAAAGCCTTCTGTTTCGACCGCTAAACTTCTCAGGGGAGCATTTGCAACCGTTTGGCACCATTTTTGAATGAATGGGAAAAAGTCAGAATTTGCTGAAATTGTGACCCCGGGGCTTAGGGATTTTTTCAATAAAATCTTTTTCCGCTGGTTATGTTGTTGAGGGCTGATTTCTTGTCCTGTGATAAAAAGACTTCTGTTTCGACCGCCAAGCCTCTCTGGGGAGCATTTGCAACCATTTGGCACCATTTTTGAATGAATGGGAAAAAGTCAGATTTTTGATGAAATTGTGACCCCCGGGGCTTAGGGATTTTTTTCAAAAAAATCTTTTTCTGCCGGTTAAGTTGTTGAGGGCTGATTTTTTGTCCTGTGATAAAAAGCCTTCTGTTTCGACCGCCAAACCTCTCAGGGGAGCATTTGCAAGCTTTTGGCACCATATTTGAATGAATTGGAAAAAGTCGGATTTTTGCTGAAATTGTGACCCCGGGGCTTAGGGATTTTTTCAAAAAATCTTTTTCTGCCGGTTAAGTTGTTGAGGGCTGATTTTTTGTCCTGTGATAAAAACCTTCTGTTTCGACTGCCAAACCTCTCAGGGGAGCATGTGCAACCGTTTGGCACCATTTTTGAATGAATGGGAAAAACTCAGAATTTGCTGAAATTGTGACCCCGGGGCTTAGGGATTTTTTCAATAAAATCTTTTTCCGCTGGTTATGTTGTTGAGGGCTGATTTCTTGTCCTGTGATAAAAAGACTTCTGTTTCGACCGCCAAGCCTCTCTGGGGAGCATTTGCAACCATTTGGCACCATTTTTGAATGAATTGGAAAAAGTCAGATTTTTGCTGAAATTGTGACCCCGGGGCTTTGGGATTTTTTCAAAAAAATCTTTTTCCGCTGGTTATGTTGTTGAGGGCTGAATTCTTGTCCTGTGATAAAAAGCCTTCTGTTTTGACCCTCAAACCTCTCAGGGGAGCATTTGCCACCGTTTGGCACCATCTTTGAATGAATTGGAAAAAGTCAGATTTTTGCTGAAATTGTGACCCCGGGGCTTAGGGATTTTTTCAATAAAATCTTTTTCCGCTGGTTATGTTGTTGAGGGCTGATTTCATGGCCTGTGATAAAAAGCCTTCTGTTTCGACCGCTAAACTTCTCAGGGGAGCATTTGCAACCGTTTGGCACCATTTTTGAATGAATGGGAAAAAGTCAGATTTTTGCTGAAATTGTGACCCCGGGGCTTAGGGATTTTTTCAAAAAATCTTTTTCTGTCGGTTAAGTTGTTGAGGGCTGATTTTTTGTCCTGTGATAAAAAGCCTTCTGTTTCGACCGCCAAACCTCTCAGGGGAGCATTTGCAACCATTTGGCACCATTTTTGAATGAATTGGAAAAAGTCAGATTTTTGCTAAAATTGTGACCCCGGGGCTTAGGGGTTTTTTCAAAAAAAAATTTTTCTGCCGGTTAAGTTGTTGAGGGCTGATTTTTTGTCCTATGATAAAAAGCCTTCTGTTTCGACCGCCAAACTTCTCAGGGGAGCATTTGCAACCGTTTGGCACCATTTTTGAATGAATGGGAAAAAGTCAGATTTTTGATGAAATTGTGACCCCGGGGCTTAGGGATTTTTTCAATAAAATCTTTTTCCGCTGGTTATGTTGTTGAGGGCTGATTTCTTGTCCTGTGATAAAAAGCCTTCTGTTTTGACCGTCAAACCTCTCAGGGGAGCATTTACAACCGTTTGGCACCATTTTTGAATGAATTGGAAAAAGTCAGATTTTTGCTGAAATTGTGACCCCGGGGCTTAGGGATTTTTTCAAAAAAATCTTTTTCTGCCGGTTAAGTTGTTGAGGGCTGATTTCTTGTCCTGTGATAAAAAGACTTCTGTTTCGACCGCCAAGCCTCTCTGGGGAGCATTTGCAACCATTTGGCACCATTTTTGAATGAATTGGAAAAAGTCAGATTTTTGCTGAAATTGTGACCCCGGGGCTTTGGGATTTTTTCAAAAAAATCTTTTTCCGCTGGTTATGTTGTTGAGGGCTGATTTCTTGTCCTGTGATAAAAAGCCTTCTGTTTTGACCCTCAAACCTCTCAGGGGAGCATTTGCCACCGTTTGGCACCATCTTTGAATGAATTGGAAAAAGTCAGATTTTTGATGAAATTGTGACCCCGGGGCATAGGGATTTTTTCAATAAAATCTTTTTCCGCTGCTTATGTTGTTCAGGGCTGATTTCTTGTCCTGTGATAAAAAGACTTCTGTTTCGACCGCCAAACCTCTCAGGAGAGCATTTGCAACCATTTGGCACCATTTTTGAATGAATTGGAAAAAGTCAGATTTTTGCTGAAATTGTGACCCCGGGGCTTAGGGATTTTTTCAATAAAATCTTTTTCCGCTGGTTATGTTGTTGAGGGCTGATTTCATGGCCTGTGATAAAAAGCCTTCTGTTTCGACCGCTAAACTTCTCAGGGGAGCATTTGCAACCGTTTGGCACCATTTTTGAATGAAGTGGAAAAAGTCAGATTTTTGCTGAAATTGTGACCCCGGGGCTTAGGGATTTTTTCAAAAAATCTTTTTCTGCCGGTTAAGTTGTTGAGGGCTGATTTTTTGTCCTGTGATAAAAAGCCTTCTGTTTCGACCGCCAAACCTCTCAGGGGAGCATTTACAACCGTTTGGCACCATTTTTGAATGAATTGGAAAAAGTCAGATTTTTGCTGAAATTGTGACCCCGGGGCTTAGGGATTTTTTCAAAAAAATCTTTTTCTGCCGGTTAAGTTGTTGAGGGCTGATTTCTTGTCCTGTGATAAAAAGCCTTCTTTTTCGACCGCCAAACCTCTCAGGGGAGCTATGCAACCGTTTGGCACCATTTTTGAATGAATGGGGAAAAGTCAGATTTTTGATGAAATTGTGACCCCGGGGCATAGTGATTTTTTCAATAAAATCTTTTTCCGCTGGTTATGTTGTTGAGGGCTTATTTCTTGTCCTGTGATGAAAAGCCTTCTATTTCGAACGCCAAACCTCTCAGGGGAGCATTTGCAACCGTTTGGCACCATTTTTGAATGAATGGGGAAAAGTCAGATTTTTGATGAAATTGTGACCCCCGGGGCTTAGGGATTTTTTCAATAAAATCTTTTTCTGCCGGTTAAGTTGTTGAGGTCTGATTTCTTGTCCTGTGATAAAAAGCCTTCTGTTTCGACCGCCAAACCTCTCAGGGGAGCATTTGCAACCTTTTGGCACCATTTTTGAATGAAGTGGAAAAAGTCAGATTTTTGCTGAAATTGTGACCCCGGGGCTTTGGGATTTTTTCAATAAAATCCTTTTCTGCCGGTTAAGTTGTTGAGGGCTGATTTCTTGTCCTGTGATAAAAAGCCTTCTGTTTCGACCGCCAAACCTTTGAGGGGAGCATTTGCAACCGTTTGGCACCATTTTTGAATGAATTGGAAAAAGTCAGATTTTTGCTGAAATTGTGACCCTGGGGCTTAGGAATTTTTTCAAAAAATCTTTTTCTGCCGGTTAAGTTGTTGAGGGCTGATTTCTTGTCCTGTGATGAAAAGCCTTCTGTTTCGACCGCCAAACCTCTCAGGGGAGCATTTGCAACCGTTTGGCACCATTTTTGAATGAATTGGAAAAAGTCAGATTTTTGCTGCAATTGTGACCCCGGGGCTTAGGGATTTTTTCAATAAAATCTTTTTCCGCTGGTTATGTTGTTGAGGGCTGATTTCTTGTCCTGTGATAAAAAGCCTTCTGTTTTGACCGCCAAACCTCTCAGGGGAGCATTTGCAACCGTTTGGCACCATTTTTGAAGAATTGGAAAAAGTCAGATTTTTGCTGAAATTGTGACCCCGGGGCTTTGGGATTTTTTCAATAAAATCCTTTTCTGCCGGTTAAGTTGTTGAGGGCTGATTTGTTGTCCTGTGATAAAAAGCCTTCTGTTTCGACCGCCAAACCTTTGAGGGGAGCATTTGCAACCGTTTGGCACCATTTTGAAATAAATTGGAAAAAGTCAGATTTTTGATGAAATTGTGACCCCGGGGCTTAGGGATTTTTTCAAAAAATCTTTTTCTGCCGGTTAAGTTGTTGAGGGCTGATTTCTTGTCCTGTGATGAAAAGCCTTCTATTTCGAACGTCAAACCTCTCAGGGGAGCATTTGCCACCGTTTGGCACCATCTTTGAATGAATTGGAAAAAGTCAGATTTTTGCTGAAATTGTGACCCCGGGGCTTAGGGATTTTTTCAATAAAATCTTTTTCTGCCGGTTATGTTGTTGAGGGCTGATTTCTTGTCCTGTGATAAAAAGCCTTCTGTTTAGACCGCTAAACTTCTCAGGGGAGCATTTGCAACCGTTTGGCACCATTTTTGAATGAATGGGAAAGAGTCAGATTTTTGATGAAATTGTGACCCCGGGGCTTAGGGATTTTTTCAAAAAAATCTTTTTCCGCCGATTAAGTTGTTGTGGGCTGATTTTTTGTCCTGTGATAAAAAGCCTTCTGTTTCGACCGCCAAACCTCTCAGGGGAGCATTTGCAACCGTTTGGCACCATTTTTGAATGAATTGGAAAAAGTCAGATTTTTGCTGAAATTGTGACCCCGGGGCTTAGGGATTTTTTCAAAAAAATCTTTTTCTGCCGGTTAAGTTGTTGAGGGCTGATTTCTTGTCCTGTGATAAAAAGCCTTCTGTTTCGACCGCCAAACCTCTCAGAGGAGCATTTGCAACCTTTTGGCACCATTTTTGAATGAAGTGGAAAAAGTCAGATTTTTGATGAAATTGTGACCCCGGGGCTTAGGGATTTTTTCAATAAAATCCTTTTCTGCCGGTTAAGTTGTTGAGGGCTGATTTCTTGTCCTGTGATAAAAAGCCTTCTGTTTCGACCGCTAAACTTCTCAGGGGAGCATTTGCAACCGTTTGGCACCATTTTTGAATGAATGGAAAAAGTCAGATTTTTGATGAAATTGTGACCCCGGGGCTTAGGGATTTTTTCAATAAAATCTTTTTCCGCTGGTTATGTTGTTGAGGGCTGATTTCTTGTCCTGTGATAAAAAGCCTTCTGTTTTGACCGTCCAACCTCTCAGGGGAGCATTTGCCACCGTTTGGCACCATCTTTGAATGAATTGGAAAAAGTCAGATTTTTGCTGAAATTGTGACCCCGGCGCTTAGGGATTTTTTCAAAAAAATCTTTTTCTGCCGGTTATGTTGTTGAGGGCTGATTTCTTGTACTGTGATAAAAAGCCTTCTGTTTAGACCGCTAAACTTCTCAGGGGAGCATTTGCAACCGTTTGGCACCATTTTTGAATGAATGTGAAAAAGTCAGAATTTGCTGAAATTGTGACCCCGGGGCTTAGGGATTTTTTCAATAAAATCTTTTTCCGCCGGTTAAGTTGTTGTGGGCTTATTTCTTGTCCTGTGATGAAAAGCCTTCTGTTTCAACCGCTAAACTTCTTAGGGGAGCATTTGCAACCGTTTGGCACCATTTTTGAATGAATGGGAAAAAGTCAGAATTTGCTGAAATTGTGACCCCGGGGCTTAGGGATTTTTTCAATAAAATCCTTTTCCGCCGGTTAAGTTGGTGAGGGCTGATTTCTTGTCCTGTGATAAAAAGCCTTCTGTTTCGACCGCCAAACCTTTGAGAGGAGCATTTGCAACCGTTTGGCACCATTTTTGAATGAATGGGAAAAAGTCAGAATTTGCTGAAATTGTGACCCCGGGGCTTAGGGATTTTTTCAATAAAATCCTTTTCCGCCGGTTAAGTTGGTGAGGGCTGATTTCTTGTCCTGTGATAAAAAGCCTTCTATTTCGACCGCCAAACCTTTTAGGGGAGAATTTGCAACCGTTTGGCACCATTTTTGAATGAATGGGAAAAAGTCAGATTTTTGCTGAAATTGTGACCCCGGGGCTTTGGGATTTTTTCAAAAAATCTTTTTCTGCCGGTTAAGTTGTTGAGGGCTTATTTCTTGTCCTGTGATAAAAAGCCTTCTGTTTCAACCGCTAAACTTCTCAGGGGAGCATTTGCAACCGTTTGGCACCATTTTTGAATGAATTGGAAAAAGTCAGATTTTTGCTGAAATTGTGACCCCGGGGCTTAGGCATTTTTTCAATAAAATCTTTTTCTGCCGGTTAAGTTTTCGAGGGCTGATTTCTTGTCCTGTGATAAAAAGCCTTCTGTTTCGACCGCCAAAACTCTCAGGGGAGCATTTGCAACCGTTTGGCACCATTTATGAATGAATGGGGAAAAGTCAGATTTTTACTGAAATTGTGACCCCGGGGCTTAGGCATTTTTTCAATAAAATCTTTTTCCGCCGGTTAAGTTGTTGAGGGCTGATTTCTTGTCCTGTGATAAAAAGCCTTCTGTTTTGACCGTCAAACCTCTCAGGGGAGCATTTGCCACCGTTTGGCACCATTTTTGAATGAATTGGAAAAAGTCAGATTTTTGCTGAAATTGTGACCCCGGGGCTGAGGCATTTTTTCAATAAAATCTTTTTCCGCCGGTTAAGTTGTTGTGGGCTTATTTCTTGTCCTGTGATGAAAAGCCTTCTATTTCGAACGCCAAACCTCTCAGGGGAGCATTTGCAACCGTTTGGCACCATTTTTGAATGAATGGGAAAAAGTCAGAATTTGCTGAAATTGTGACCCCGGGGCTTAGGGATTTTTTCAATAAAATCTTTTTCCGCTGGTTATGTTGTTGAGGGCTGATTTCTTGTCCTGTGATAAAAAGCCTTCTATTTCGACCGCCAAACCTTTTAGGGGAGAATTTGCAACCGTTTGGCACCATTTTTGAATGAATGGGAAAAAGTCAGATTTTTGCTGAAATTGTGACTCCGGGGCTTAGGGATTTTTTCAAAAAAATCTTTTTCCGCCGGTTAAGTTGTTGAGGGCTGATTTCTTGTCCTGTGATAAAAAGCCTTCTGTTTCGACCGCCAAACCTCTCAGGGGAGCATTTGCAACCGTTTGGCACCATTTTTGAATGAATTGGGAAAAAAGTAAGATTTTTGCTGAAATTGTGACCCCGGGGCTTAGGCATTTTTTCAATAGAATCTTTTTCCGCTGGTTCTGTTGTTGAAGGCTGATTTCTTATCCTGTGATAAAAAGCAATCTCTTTCAACCGCCAAACCTCTCAGGGGACCATTTGCAACCGTTTGGCACCATTTTTGAATGAATGGGAAATAGTCAGATTTTTGCTGAAATTGTGACCCCGGGGCTTAGGGATTTTTTCAAAAAAATCTTTTTCCGCAGGTTATGTTCTTGAGGGCTGATTTCTTGTCCTGTGATAAAAAGCCTTCTGTTTCGACCGCCAAACCTCTCAGGGGAGCATTTGCAACCGTTTGCAACCATTTTTGAATGAATGGGGAAAATTCAGATTTTTGATGAAATTGTGACCCCGGGGCATAGTGATTTTTTCAATAAAATCTTTTTCCGCTGGTTATGTTGTTGAGGGCTTATTTCTTGTCCTGTGATGAAAAGCCTTCTATTTTGAACGCCAAACCTCTCAGGGGAGCATTTGCAACCGTATGGCACCATTTTTGAATGAATGGGGAAAAGTCAGATTTTTGATGAAATTGTGACCCCGGGGCTTAGGGATTTTTTCAATAAAATCCTTTTCCGCTGGTTATGTTGTTGAGGGCTGATTTCTTGTCCTGTGATAAAAAGCCTTCTGTTTTGACCGTCAAACCTCTCAGGGGAGCATTTGCCACCGTTTGGCACCATCTTTGAATGAATTGGAAAAAGTCAGATTTTTGCTGAAATTGTGACCCCGGCGCTTAGGGATTTTTTCAATAAAATCTTTTTCTGCCGGTTATGTTGTTGAGGGCTGATTTCTTGTCCTGTGATAAAAAGCCTTCTGTTTAGACAGCTAAACTTCTCAGGGGAGCACTTGCAACCTTTTGGCACCATTTTTGAATGAAGTGGAAAAAGTCAGATTTTTGCTGAAATTGTGACCCCGGGGCTTTGGGATTTTTTCAATAAAATCCTTTTCTGCCGGTTAAGTTGTTGAGGGCTGATTTCTTGTCCTGTGATAAAAAGCCTTCTGTTTCGACCGCCAAACCTCTCAGGGGAGCATTTGCACACCGTTTGGCACCATTTTGGAGTGTATTGCCAAAAGTCAGATTTTTGCAGAAATTGTGACCCCGGGGCTTAGGGATTTTTTCAATAAAATCTTTTTCCGTCGGTTAAGTTTTCGAGGGCTGATTTCTTGTCCTGTGATAAAAAGCCTTCTGTTTCGACCGCTAAACTTCTCAGGGGAGCATGTGCAACCGTTTGGCACCATTTTTGAATGAATTGGAAAAAGTCAGATTTTTGCTGAAATTGTGACCCCGGGGCTTAGGGATTTTTTCAAAAAATCTTTTTCCACCGGATAAGTTTTCAAGGGCTGATTTCTTGTCCCGTGATAAAAAGCTTCTGTTTCGACCGCCAAACCTCTCAGGGGAGCATTTGAAACCGTTTGGCACCATTTTTGAATGAATTGGAAAAAATCAGATTTTTGCTGAAATTGTGACCCCGGGGCTTAGGGATTTTTTCAAAAAATATTTTTCTGCCGTTTAAGTTGTTGAGGGCTGATTTTTTGTCCTGTGATAAAAAGCCTTCTGTTTCGACCGCCAAACCTCTCAGGGGAGCATTTGCAACCGTTTGGCACCATTTTTGAATGAATTGGAAAAAGTCAGATTTTTGGTGAAATTGTGACCCCGGGGCTTAGGCATTTTTTCAAAAAATCTTTTGCTGCCGGTTAAGTTTTCGAGGGCTGATTTCTTGTCCTGTGATAAAAAGCCTTCTGTTTTGACCGTCAAACCTCTCAGGGGAGCATTTGCCATCGTTTGGCACCATTTTTGAATGAATTGGAAAAAGTCAGATTTTTGCTGAAATTGTGACCCCGGGGCTGAGGCATTTTTTCAATAAAATCTTTTTCCGCCGGTTAAGTTGTTGTGGGCTTATTTCTTGTCCTGTGATGAAAAGCCTTCTATTTCGAACGCCAAACCTCTCAGGGGAGCATTTGCAACCGTTTGGCACCATTTTTGAATGAATGGGAAAAAGTCAGAATTTGCTGAAATTGTGACCCCGGGGCTTAGGGATTTTTTCAATAAAATCTTTTTCCGCTGGTTATGTTGTTGAGGGCTGATTTCTTGTCCTGTGATAAAAAGCCTTCTATTTCGACCGCCAAACCTTTTAGGGGAGAATTTGCAACCGTTTGGCACCATTTTTGAATGAATGGGAAAAAGTCAGATTTTTGCTGAAATTGTGACTCCGGGGCTTAGGGATTTTTTCAAAAAAATCTTTTTCCGCCGGTTAAGTTGTTGAGGGCTGATTTCTTGTCCTGTGATAAAAAGCCTTCTGTTTCGACCGCCAAACCTCTCAGGGGAGCATTTGCAACCGTTTGGCACCATTTTTGAATGAATTGGGAAAAAAGTAAGATTTTTGCTGAAACTGTGAC
This sequence comes from Podarcis cretensis, assembly GCF_951804945.1. NCBI lineage: Eukaryota > Metazoa > Chordata > Lepidosauria > Squamata > Lacertidae > Podarcis > Podarcis cretensis. Next base: position 11,700,274 of record NC_137180.1, on the reverse strand, counting down.
CCCGGGGCTTAGGCATTTTTTCAATAGAATCTTTATCCGCTGGTTCTGTTGTTGAAGGCTGATTTCTTATCCTGTGATAAAAAGCAATCTCTTTCAACCGCCAAACCTCTCAGGGGACCATTTGCAACCGTTTGGCACCATTTTTGAATGAATGGGAAATAGTCAGATTTTTGCTGAAATTGTGACCCCGGGGCTTAGGGATTTTTTCAAAAAAATCTTTTTCCGCAGGTTATGTTGTTGAGGGCTGATTTCTTGTCCTGTGATAAAAAGCCTTCTGTTTCGACCGCCAAACCTCTCAGGGGAGCATTTGCAACCGTTTGCAACCATTTTTGAATGAATGGGGAAAATTCAGATTTTTGATGAAATTGTGACCCCGGGGCATAGTGATTTTTTCAATAAAATCTTTTTCCGCTGGTTATGTTGTTGAGGGCTTATTTCTTGTCCTGTGATGAAAAGCCTTCTGTTTCGACCGTCAAACCTCTCAGGGGAGCATTTGCAACCGTATGGCACCATTTTTGAATGAATGGGGAAAAGTCAGATTTTTGATGAAATTGTGACCCCGGGGCTTAGGGATTTTTTCAATAAAATCTTTTTCCGCTGGTTATGTTGTTGAGGGCTGATTTCTTGTCCTGTGATAAAAAGCCTTCTGTTTTGACCGTCAAACCTCTCAGGGGAGCATTTGCCACCGTTTGGCACCATCTTTGAATGAATTGGAAAAAGTCAGATTTTTGCTGAAATTGTGACCCCGGCGCTTAGGGATTTTTTCAATAAAATCTTTTTCTGCCGGTTATGTTGTTGAGGGCTGATTTCTTGTCCTGTGATAAAAAGCCTTCTGTTTAGACAGCTAAACTTCTCAGGGGAGCATTTGCAACCTTTTGGCACCATTTTTGAATGAAGTGGAAAAAGTCAGATTTTTGCTGAAATTGTGACCCCGGGGCTTTGGGATTTTTTCAACAAAATCCTTTTCTGCCGGTTAAGTTGTTGAGGGCTGATTTCTTGTCCTGTGATAAAAAGCCTTCTGTTTCGACCGCCAAACCTCTCAGGGGAGCATTTGCAAACCGTTTGGCACCATTTTGGAGTGTATTGCCAAAAGTCAGATTTTTGCAGAAATTGTGACCCCGGTGCTTAGGGATTTTTACAACAAAATCTTTTTCCGTCGGTTAAGTTTTCGAGGGCTGATTACTTGTCCTGTGATAAAAAGCCTTCTGTTTCGACCGCTAAACTTCTCAGGGGAGCATGTGCAACCGTTTGGCACCATTTTTGAATGAATTGGAAAAAGTCAGATTTTTGCTGAAATTGTGACCCCGGGGCTTAGGGATTTTTTCAAAAGAAATCTTTTTCCACCGGATAAGTTTTCAAGGGCTGATTTCTTGTCCCGTGATAAAAAGCTTCTGTTTCGACTGCCAAACCTCTCAGGGGAGCATTTGAAACCGTTTGGCACCATTTTTGAATGAATTGGAAAAAGTCAGATTTTTGCTGAAATTGTGACCCCGGGGCTTAGGGATTTTTTCAAAAAATATTTTTCTGCCGGTTAAGTTGTTGAGTGCTGATTTTTTGTCCTGTGATAAAAAGCCTTCTGTTTCGACCGCCAAACCTCTCAGGGGAGCATTTGCAACCGTTTGGCACCATTTTTGAATGAATTGGAAAAAGTCAGATTTTTGCTGAAATTGTGACCCCGGGGCTTGGGGATTTTTTCAAAAAAATCTTTTTCTGCCGGTTATGTTGTTGAAGGCTGATTTCTTGTCCTGTGATAAAAAGCCTTCTGTTTCGACTGCCAAACCTCTCAGGGGAGCATGTGCAACCGTTTGGCACCATTTTTGAATGAAGTGGAAAAAGTCAGATTTTTGCTGAAATTGTGACCCCGGGGCTTAGGCATTTTTTCAAAAAATCTTTTTCCGCCGGTTAAGTTGTTGAGGGCTGATTTTTTGTCCTGTGATAAAAAGCTTCTGTTTCGACCGCCAAACCTTTCAGGGGAGCATGTGCAACAGTTTGGCACCATTTTTGAATGAAGTGGAAAAAGTCAGATTTTTGCTGAAATTGTGACCCCGGGGCTTAGGGATTTTTTCAAAAAATCTTTTCTGCCGGTTAAGTTGTTGAGGGCAGATTTTTTGTCCTGTGATAAAAAGCCTTCTGTTTCGACTGCCAAACCTTTCAGGGGAGCATTTGCAACCGTTTGGCACCATTTTTGAATGAAGTGGAAAAAGTCAGATTTTTGCTGAAATTGTGACCCCGGGGCTTAGGGATTTTTTCAAAAAATCTTTTTCTGCCGGTTAAGTTGTTGAGGGCAGATTTTTGGTCCTGTGACAAAAAGCTTCTGTTTCGACCGCCAAACCTCTCAGGGGAGCATGTGCAACCGTTTGGCACCATTTTTGAATGAATGGGAAAAAGTCAGATTTTTGCTCAAACTGTGACCCCGGGACTTAGGGGTTTTTTCAATAAAATCTTTTTCCGCTGGTTATGTTGTTGAAGGCTGATTTCTTGTCCTGTGATAAAAAGCCTTCTGTTTCGACCGCCAAAACTCTCAGGGGAGCATTTGCAACCGTTTGGCACCATTTTTGAATGAATTGGAAAAAGTCAGATTTTTACTGAAATTGTGACCCCGGGGCTTAGGGATTTTTTCAAAAAAATCTTTTTCCACCGGATAAGTTTTCAAGGGCTGATTTTTTGTCCTGTGATAAAAAGCTTCTGTTTCGACCGCCAAACCTCTCAGGGGAGCATTTGAAACCGTTTGGCACCATTTTTGAATGAATTGGAAAAAGTCAGATTTTTGCTGAAATTGTGACCCCGGGGCTTAGGGATTTTTTCAAAAAATATTTTTCTGCCGGTTAAGTTGTTGAAGGCTGATTTTTTGTCCTGTGATAAAAAGCCTTCTGTTTCGACCGCCAAAACTCTCAGGGGAGCATTTGCAACCGTTTGGCACCATTTTTGAATGAATTGGAAAAAGTCAGATTTTTACTGAAATTGTGACCCCGGGACTTAGACATTTTTTCAATAAAATCTTTTTCCGCCGGTTAAGTTGTTGAGGGCTGATTTTTTGTCCTGTGATAAAAAGCTTCTGTTTCGACCGCCAAACCTCTCAGGGGAGCATGTGCAACAGTTTGGCATCATTTTTGAATGAATTGGAAAAAGTCAGATTTTTGCTGAAATTGTGACCCCGGGGCTTAGGGATTTTTTCAAAAAAATCTTTTTCCACCGGATAAGTTTTCAAGGGCTGATTTCTTGTCCCGTGATAAAAAGCTTCTGTTTCGACCGCCAAACCTCTCAGGGGAGCATTTGCAACAGTTTGGCACCATTTTTGAATGTATTGGAAAAAGTCAGATTTTTGCTGAAATTGTGACCCCGGGGCTTAGGGATTTTTTCAAAAAATATTTTTCTGCCGGTTAAGTTGTTGAGGGCTGATTTTTTGTCCTGTGATAAAAAGCCTTCTGTTTCGACCGCCAAACCTCTCAGGGGAGCATTTGCAACCGTTTGGCACCATTTTTGAATGAATTGGAAAAAGTCAGATTTTTACTGAAATTGTGACCCCGGGACTTAGACATTTTTTCAATAAAATCTTTTTCCGCCGGTTAAGTTGTTGAGGGCTGATTTTTTGTCCTGTGATAAAAAGCTTCTGTTTCGACCGCCAAACCTCTCAGGGGAGCATGTGCAACAGTTTGGCATCATTTTTGAATGAATTGGAAAAAGTCAGATTTTTGCTGAAATTGTGACCCCGGGGCTTAGGGATTTTTTCAAAAAAATCTTTTTCCACCGGATAAGTTTTCAAGGGCTGATTTCTTGTCCTGTGATAAAAAGCCTTCTGTTTCGACCGCTAAACTTCTCAGGGGAGCATTTGCAACCGTTTGGCACCATTTTTGAGTGAATGGGGAAAAGTCAGATTTTTGCTGAAATTGTGACCCCGGGGCTTAGGGATTTTTTCAATAAAATCTTTTTCAGCTGGTTATGTTGTTGAGGGCTGATTTCTTGTCCTGTGATAAAAAGACTTCTGTTTCGACCGCCAAACCTCTCAGGGGAGCATTTGCAACCGTTTGGCACCATTTTTGAATGAATTGGAAAAAGTCAGATTTTTGCTGAAATTGTGACCCCGGGGCTTAGGCATTTTTTCAAAAAATCTTTTTCCGCCGGTTAAGTTGTTGAGGGCTGATTTTTTGTCCTGTGATAAAAAGCCTTCTGTTTCGACTGCCAAACCTCTCAGGGGAGCATGTGCAACCGTTTGGCACCATTTTTGAATGAAGTGGAAAAAGTCAGATTTTTGCTGAAATTGTGACCCCGGGGCTTAGGCATTTTTTCAAAAAATCTTTTTCCGCCGGTTAAGTTGTTGAGGGCTGATTTTTTGTCCTGTGATAAAAAGCTTCTGTTTCGACCGCCAAACCTTTCAGGGGAGCATGTGCAACAGTTTGGCACCATTTTTGAATGAAGTGGAAAAAGTCAGATTTTTGCTGAAATTGTGACCCCGGGGCTTAGGGATTTTTTCAATAAAATCCTTTTCCGCCGGTTAAGTTGTTGAGGGCTTATTTCTTGTGCTGTGATAAAAAGCCTTCTGTTTCGACCGCTAAACTTCTCAGGGGAGCATTTGCAACCGTTTGGGACCATTTTTGAATGAATGGGAAAAAGTCAGATTTTTGAAGAAATTGTGACCCCGGGGCTTAGGGATTTTTTCAATAAAATCTTTTTCCGCTGGTTATGTTGTTGAGGGCTGATTTCTTGTCCTGTGATAAAAAGACTTCTGTTTCGACCGCCAAACCTCTCAGGGAAGCATTTGCAACCGTTTGGCACCATTTTTGAATGAATTGGAAAAAGTCAGATTTTTTCTGAAATTGTGACCCCGGGACTTAGACATTTTTTCAATAAAATCTTTTTCCGCCGGTTAAGTTGTTGAGGGCTGATTTTTTGTCCTGTGATAAAAAGCTCCTGTTTCGACCGCCAAACCTCTCAGGGGAGCATGTGCAACAGTTTGGCACCATTTTTGAATGAAGTGGAAAAAGTCAGATTTTTGCTGAAATTGTGACCCCGGGGCTTAGGCATTTTTTCAATAAAATCCTTTTCCGCCGGTTAAGTTGGTGAGGGCTGATTTCTTGTCCTGTGATAAAAAGCCTTCTGTTTCTACCGCCAAACCTTTGAGGGGAGCATTTGCAACCGTTTGGCACCATTTTTGAATGAATTGGAAAAAGTCAGATTTTTGCTGAAATTGTGACCCCGGGGCTTAGGCATTTTTTCAATAAAATCTTTTTCCGCCGGTTAAGTTGTTGAGGGCTTATTTCTTGTCCTGTGATGAAAAGCCTTCTATTTCGAACACCAAACCTCTCAGGGGAGCATTTGAAACCGTTTGGCACCATTTTTGAATGAATGGGAAAAAGTCAGAATTTGCTGAAATTGTGACCCCGGGGCTTAGGGATTTTTTCAATAAAATCTTTTTCCGCCGGTTAAGTTGTTGAGGGCTGATTTTTTGTCCTGTGATAAAAAGCCTTCTGTTTCGACCGCCAAACCTCTCAGGGGAGCATTTGCAACCGTTTGGCACCATTTTTGAATGAATTGGAAAAAGTCAGATTTTTACTGAAATTGTGACCCCGGGACTTAGACATTTTTTCAATAAAATCTTTTTCCGCCGGTTAAGTTGTTGAGGGCTGATTTTTTGTCCTGTGATAAAAAGCTTCTGTTTCGACCGCCAAACCTCTCAGGGGAGCATGTGCAACAGTTTGGCATCATTTTTGAATGAATTGGAAAAAGTCAGATTTTTGCTGAAATTGTGACCCCGGGGCTTAGGGATTTTTTCAAAAAAATCTTTTTCCACCGGATAAGTTTTCAAGGGCTGATTTCTTGTCCTGTGATAAAAAGCCTTCTGTTTCGACCGCTAAACTTCTCAGGGGAGCATTTGCAACCGTTTGGCACCATTTTTGAGTGAATGGGGAAAAGTCAGATTTTTGCTGAAATTGTGACCCCGGGGCTTAGGGATTTTTTCAAAAAATATTTTTCTGCCGGTTAAGTTGTTGAGGGCTGATTTTTTGTCCTGTGATAAAAAGCCTTCTGTTTCGACCGCCAAACCTCTCAGGGGAGCATTTGCAACCGTTTGGCACCATTTTTGAATGAATTGGAAAAAGTCAGATTTTTACTGAAATTGTGACCCCGGGACTTAGACATTTTTTCAATAAAATCTTTTTCCGCCGGTTAAGTTGTTGAGGGCTGATTTTTTGTCCTGTGATAAAAAGCTTCTGTTTCGACCGCCAAACCTCTCAGGGGAGCATGTGCAACAGTTTGGCATCATTTTTGAATGAATTGGAAAAAGTCAGATTTTTGCTGAAATTGTGACCCCGGGGCTTAGGGATTTTTTCAAAAAAATCTTTTTCCACCGGATAAGTTTTCAAGGGCTGATTTCTTGTCCTGTGATAAAAAGCCTTCTGTTTCGACCGCTAAACTTCTCAGGGGAGCATTTGCAACCGTTTGGCACCATTTTTGAGTGAATGGGGAAAAGTCAGATTTTTGCTGAAATTGTGACCCCGGGGCTTAGGGATTTTTTCAATAAAATCTTTTTCAGCTGGTTATGTTGTTGAGGGCTGATTTCTTGTCCTGTGATAAAAAGACTTCTGTTTCGACCGCCAAACCTCTCAGGGGAGCATTTGCAACCGTTTGGCACCATTTTTGAATGAATTGGAAAAAGTCAGATTTTTGCTGAAATTGTGACCCCGGGGCTTAGGCATTTTTTCAAAAAATCTTTTTCCGCCGGTTAAGTTGTTGAGGGCTGATTTTTTGTCCTGTGATAAAAAGCCTTCTGTTTCGACCGCCAAACCTTTCAGGGGAGCATGTGCAACAGTTTGGCACCATTTTTGAATGAAGTGGAAAAAGTCAGATTTTTGCTGAAATTGTGACCCCGGGGCTTAGGGATTTTTTCAATAAAATCCTTTTCCGCCGGTTAAGTTGTTGAGGGCTTATTTCTTGTGCTGTGATAAAAAGCCTTCTGTTTCGACCGCTAAACTTCTCAGGGGAGCATTTGCAACCGTTTGGGACCATTTTTGAATGAATGGGAAAAAGTCAGATTTTTGAAGAAATTGTGACCCCGGGGCTTAGGGATTTTTTCAATAAAATCTTTTTCCGCTGGTTATGTTGTTGAGGGCTGATTTCTTGTCCTGTGATAAAAAGACTTCTGTTTCGACCGCCAAACCTCTCAGGGAAGCATTTGCAACCGTTTGGCACCATTTTTGAATGAATTGGAAAAAGTCAGATTTTTTCTGAAATTGTGACCCCGGGACTTAGACATTTTTTCAATAAAATCTTTTTCCGCCGGTTAAGTTGTTGAGGGCTGATTTTTTGTCCTGTGATAAAAAGCTCCTGTTTCGACCGCCAAACCTCTCAGGGGAGCATGTGCAACAGTTTGGCACCATTTTTGAATGAAGTGGAAAAAGTCAGATTTTTGCTGAAATTGTGACCCCGGGGCTTAGGCATTTTTTCAATAAAATCCTTTTCCGCCGGTTAAGTTGGTGAGGGCTGATTTCTTGTCCTGTGATAAAAAGCCTTCTGTTTCGACCGCCAAACCTTTGAGGGGAGCATTTGCAACCGTTTGGCACCATTTTTGAATGAATTGGAAAAAGTCAGATTTTTGCTGAAATTGTGACCCCGGGGCTTAGGCATTTTTTCAATAAAATCTTTTTCCGCCGGTTAAGTTGTTGAGGGCTTATTTCTTGTCCTGTGATGAAAAGCCTTCTATTTCGAACACCAAACCTCTCAGGGGAGCATTTGAAACCGTTTGGCACCATTTTTGAATGAATGGGAAAAAGTCAGAATTTGCTGAAATTGTGACCCCGGGGCTTAGGGATTTTTTCAATAAAATCTTTTTCCGCCGGTTAAGTTGTTGAGGGCTGATTTTTTGTCCTGTGATAAAAAGCCTTCTGTTTCGACCGCCAAACCTCTCAGGGGAGCATTTGCAACCGTTTGGCACCATTTTTGAATGAATTGGAAAAAGTCAGATTTTTACTGAAATTGTGACCCCGGGACTTAGACATTTTTTCAATAAAATCTTTTTCCGCCGGTTAAGTTGTTGAGGGCTGATTTTTTGTCCTGTGATAAAAAGCTTCTGTTTCGACCGCCAAACCTCTCAGGGGAGCATGTGCAACAGTTTGGCATCATTTTTGAATGAATTGGAAAAAGTCAGATTTTTGCTGAAATTGTGACCCCGGGGCTTAGGGATTTTTTCAAAAAAATCTTTTTCCACCGGATAAGTTTTCAAGGGCTGATTTCTTGTCCTGTGATAAAAAGCCTTCTGTTTCGACCGCTAAACTTCTCAGGGGAGCATTTGCAACCGTTTGGCACCATTTTTGAGTGAATGGGGAAAAGTCAGATTTTTGCTGAAATTGTGACCCCGGGGCTTAGGCATTTTTTCAAAAAATCTTTTTCAGCTGGTTATGTTGTTGAGGGCTGATTTCTTGTCCTGTGATAAAAAGACTTCTGTTTCGACCGCCAAACCTCTCAGGGGAGCATTTGCAACCGTTTGGCACCATTTTTGAATGAATTGGAAAAAGTCAGATTTTTGCTGAAATTGTGACCCCGGGGCTTAGGCATTTTTTCAAAAAATCTTTTTCCGCCGGTTAAGTTGTTGAGGGCTGATTTTTTGTCCTGTGATAAAAAGCCTTCTGTTTCGACTGCCAAACCTCTCAGGGGAGCATGTGCAACCGTTTGGCACCATTTTTGAATGAAGTGGAAAAAGTCAGATTTTTGCTGAAATTGTGACCCCGGGGCTTAGGCATTTTTTCAAAAAATCTTTTTCCGCCGGTTAAGTTGTTGAGGGCTGATTTTTTGTCCTGTGATAAAAAGCTTCTGTTTCGACCGCCAAACCTTTCAGGGGAGCATGTGCAACAGTTTGGCACCATTTTTGAATGAAGTGGAAAAAGTCAGATTTTTGCTGAAATTGTGACCCCGGGGCTTAGGGATTTTTTCAATAAAATCCTTTTCCGCCGGTTAAGTTGTTGAGGGCTTATTTCTTGTGCTGTGATAAAAAGCCTTCTGTTTCGACCGCTAAACTTCTCAGGGGAGCATTTGCAACCGTTTGGGACCATTTTTGAATGAATGGGAAAAAGTCAGATTTTTGAAGAAATTGTGACCCCGGGGCTTAGGGATTTTTTCAATAAAATCTTTTTCCGCTGGTTATGTTGTTGAGGGCTGATTTCTTGTCCTGTGATAAAAAGACTTCTGTTTCGACCGCCAAACCTCTCAGGGAAGCATTTGCAACCGTTTGGCACCATTTTTGAATGAATTGGAAAAAGTCAGATTTTTGCTGAAATTGTGACCCCGGGGCTTAGGGATTTTTTCAATAAAATCCTTTTCCGCCGGTTAAGTTGTTGAGGGCTTATTTCTTGTCCTGTGATAAAAAGCCTTCTGTTTCGACCGCTAAACTTCTCAGGGGAGCATTTGCAACCGTTTGGGACCATTTTTGAATGAATGGGAAAAAGTCAGATTTTTGAAGAAATTGTGACCCCGGGGCTTAGGGATTTTTTCAATAAAATCTTTTTCCGCTGGTTATGTTGTTGAGGGCTGATTTCTTGTCCTGTGATAAAAAGACTTCTGTTTCGACCGCCAAACCTCTCAGGGAAGCATTTGCAACCGTTTGGCACCATTTTTGAATGAATTGGAAAAAGTCAGATTTTTTCTGAAATTGTGACCCCGGGACTTAGACATTTTTTCAATAAAATCTTTTTCCGCCGGTTAAGTTGTTGAGGGCTGATTTTTTGTCCTGTGATAAAAAGCTCCTGTTTCGACCGCCAAACCTCTCAGGGGAGCATGTGCAACAGTTTGGCACCATTTTTGAATGAAGTGGAAAAAGTCAGATTTTTGCTGAAATTGTGACCCCGGGGCTTAGGCATTTTTTCAATAAAATCCTTTTCCGCCGGTTAAGTTGGTGAGGGCTGATTTCTTGTCCTGTGATAAAAAGCCTTCTGTTTCGACCGCCAAACCTTTGAGGGGAGCATTTGCAACCGTTTGGCACCATTTTTGAATGAATTGGAAAAAGTCAGATTTTTGCTGAAATTGTGACCCCGGGGCTTAGGCATTTTTTCAATAAAATCTTTTTCCGCCGGTTAAGTTGTTGAGGGCTTATTTCTTGTCCTGTGATGAAAAGCCTTCTATTCCGAACACCAAACCTCTCAGGGGAGCATTTGAAACCGTTTGGCACCATTTTTGAATGAATGGGAAAAAGTCAGAATTTGCTGAAATTGTGACCCCGGGGCTTAGGGATTTTTTCAATAAAATCTTTTTACGCTGGTTATGTTGTTGAGGGCTGATTTCTTGTCCTGTGATAAAAAGCCTTCTGTTTCGACCGCTAAACTTCTCAGGGGAGCATTTGCAACCGTTTGGCACCATTTTTGAATGAATGGGAAAAAGTCAGATTTTTGCTGAAACTGTGACCCCGGGGCTTAGGGGTTTTTTCAATAAACTCTTTTTCCGCTGGTTATGTTGTTGAAGGCTGATTTCTTGTCCTGTGATAAAAAGCCTTCTGTTTCGACCGCCAAAACTCTCAGGGGAGCATTTTCAACCGTTTGGCACCATTTTTGAATGAAATGGAAAAAGTCAGATTTTTGCTGAAATTGTGACCCCGGGGCTTAGGGATTTTTTCAAAAAATCTTTTTCTGCCGGTTAAGTTGTTGAGGGCAGATTTTTTGTCCTGTGATAAAAAGCTTCTGTTTCGACCGCCAAACCTCTCAGGGGAGCATGTGCAACCGTTTGGCACCATTTTTGAATGAATGGGGAAAAGTCAGATTTTTGCTGAAACTGTGACCCCGGGGCTTAGGGGTTTTTTCAATAAAATCTTTTTCCGCTGGTTATGTTGTTGAGGGCTGATTTCTTGTCCTGTGATAAAAAGCCTTCTGTTTCGACCGCCAAAACTCTCAGGGGAGCATTTGCAACCGTTTGGCACCATTTTTGAATTAATTGGAAAAAGTCAGATTTTTGCTGAAATTGTGACCCCGGGGCTTAGGGATTTTTTCAAAAAATCTTTTTCTGCCGGTTAAGTTGTTGAGGGCTGATTTTTTGTCCTGTGATAAAAACCTTCTGTTTCGACTGCCAAACCTCTCAGGGGAGCATGTGCAACCGTTTGGCACCATTTTTGAATGAAGTGGAAAAAGTCAGATTTTTGCTGAAATTGTGACCCCGGGGCTTAGGGATTTTTCAAAAAATCTTTTTCTGCCGGTTAAGTTGTTGAGGGCAGATATTTTGTCCTGTGATAAAAAGCTTCTGTTTCGACCGCCAAACCTCTCAGGGGAGCATGTGCAACCGTTTGGCACCATTTTTGAATGAATGGGAAAAAGTCAGATTTTTGCTGAAACTGTGACCCCGGGGCTTAGGGATTTTTTCAATAAAATCTTTTTCCGCTGGTTATGTTGTTGAAGGCTGATTTCTTGTCCTGTGATAAAAAGCCTTCTGTTTCGACCGCCAAAACTCTCAGGGGAGCATTTGCAACCGTTTGGCACCATTTTTGAATGAATTGGAAAAAGTCAGATTTTTTCTGAAATTGTGACCCCGGGACTTAGACATTTTTTCAATAAAATCTTTATCCGCCGGTTAAGTTGTTGAGGGCTGATTTTTTGTCCTGTGATAAAAAGCTTCTGTTTCGACCGCCAAACCTCTCAGGGGAGCATGTGCAACAGTTGGCACCATTTTTGAATGAAGTGGAAAAAGTCAGATTTTTGCTGAAATTGTGACCCCGGGGCTTAGGGGTTTTGTCAATAAAATCTTTATCCGCCGGTTATGTTGTTGAGGGCTGATTTCTTGTCCTGTGATAAAAAGCCTTCTGTTTCGACCGCCAAACCTCTCAGGGGAGCATTTGCAACCGTTTGGCACCATTTTTGAATGAATTGGAAAAAGTCAGATTTTTACTGAAATTGTGACCCCGGGGCTTAGGCATTTTTTCAATAAAATCTTTTTCCGCCGGTTAAGTTGTTGAGGGCTGATTTTTTGTCCTGTGATGAAAAGCCTTCTATTTCGAACGCCAAACCTCTCAGGGGAGTATGTGCAACAGTTTGGCACCATTTTTGAATGAATGGGAAAAAGTCAGATTTTTGCTGAAACTGTGACCCCGGGGCTTAGGGGTTTTTTCAATAAAATCTTTTTCCGCTGGTTATGTTGTTGAAGGCTGATTTCTTGTCCTGTGATAAAAAGCCTTCTGTTTCGACCGCCAAAACTCTCAGGGGAGCATTTGCAACCGTTTGGCACCATTTTTGAATGAATTGGAAAAAGTCAGATTTTTACTGAAATTGTGACCCCGGGGCTTAGGCATTTTTTCAATAAAATCTTTTTCCGCCGGTTAAGTTGTTGAGGGCTGATTTTTTGTCCTGTGATAAAAAGCTTCTGTTTCGACCGCCAAACCTCTCAGGGGAGTATGTGCAACAGTTTGGCACCATTTTTGAATGAAGTGGAAAAAGTCAGATTTTTGCTGAAATTGTGACCCCGGGGCTTAGGGATTTTTTCAAAAAATCTATTTCTGCCGGTTAAGTTGTTGAGGGCTGATTCTTTGTCCTGTGATAAAAACCTTCTGTTTCGACTGCCAAACCTCTCAGGGGAGCATATGCAACCGTTTGGCACCATTTTTGAATGAATTGGAAAAAGTCAGATTTTTGCTGAAATTGTGACCCCGGGGCTTAGGGGTTTTTTCAATAAAATCTTTTTCTTCTGGTTATGTTGTTGAGGGCTGATTTTTTGTCCTGTGATAAAAAGCCTTCTGTTTCGACCGCCAAACCTCTCAGGGGAGCATTTGCAACCTTTTGGCACCATTTTGGAATGAAGTGGAAAAAGTCAGATTTTTGCTGAAATTGTGACCCCGGGGCTTAGGCATTTTTTCAATTAAATCCTATTCCGCCGGTTAAGTTGGTGAGGGCTGATTTCTTGTCCTGTGATAAAAAGCCTTCTGTTTCGACAGCCAAACCTTTGAGGGGAGCATTTGCAACCTTTTGGCACCATTTTTGAATGAATTGGAAAAAGTCAGATTTTTGCTGAAATTGTGACCCCGGGGCTTAGGCATTTTTTCAATAAAATCTTTTTCCGCCGGTTAAGTTGTTGAGGACTGATTTCTTGTCCTGTGATAAAAAGCCTTCTGTTTCGACCGCCAAACCTCTCAGGGGAGCATTTGCAACCGTTTGGCACCATTTTTGAATGAATTGGAAAAAGTCAGATTTTTGCTGAAATTGTGACCCCGGGGCTTAGGGATTTTTTCAAAAAATCTTTTTCTGCCGGTTAAGTTGTTGAGGGCTGATTTCTTGTCCTGTGATAAAAAGCCTTCTGTTTCGACCGCCAAACCTTTGAGGGGAGCATTAGCAACCGTTTTGCACCATTTTTGAATGAATTGGAAAAAGTCAGATTTTTGCTAAAATTGTGACCCCGGGGCTTAGGCATTTTTTCAATAAAATCTTTTTCCGCCGGTTAAGTTTTCGAGGGCTGATTTCTTGTCCTGTGATGAAAAGCCTTCTATTTCGAACGCCAAACCTCTCAGGGGAGCATTTGCAACCGTTTGGCACCAATTTTGAATGAATTGGAAAAAGTCAGAATTTGCTGAAATTGTGACGCCGGGGCTTAGGAATTTTTTCAATAAAATCTTTTTCCGCTGGTTATGTTCTTGAGGGCTGATTTCATGGCCTGTGATAAAAAGCCTTCTGTTTCGACCGCTAAACTTCTCAGGGGAGCATTTGCAACCTTTTGGCACCATTTTTGAATGAATTGGAAAAAGTCCGATTTTTGCTGAAATTGTGACCCCGGGGCTTAGGGGTTTTTTCAATAAAATCTTTTTCTGCTGGTTATGTTGTTGAGGGCTGATTTCTTGTCCTGTGATAAAAAGCCTTCTGTTTCGACCGCCAAAACTCTCAGGCGAGCATTTGCAACCGTTTGGCACCATTTTTGAATGAAATGGAAAAAGTCAGATTTTTGCTGAAATTGTGACCCCGGGGCTTAGGGATTTTTTCAAAAAATCTTTTTCTGCCGGTTAAGTTGTTGAGGGCAGATTTTTTGTCCTGTGATAAAAAGCTTCTGTTTCGACCGCCAAACCTCTCAGGGGAGCATGTGCAACCGTTTGGCACCATTTTTGAATGAATGGGAAAAAGTCAGATTTTTGCTGAAACTGTGACCCCGGGGCTTAGGGGTTTTTTCAATAAAATCTTTTTCCGCTGGTTATGTTGTTGAGGGCTGATTTCTTGTCCTGTAATAAAAAGCCTTCTGTTTCGACGCCAAAACTCTCAGGGGAGCATTTGCAACCGTTTGGCACCATTTTTGAATTAATTGGAAAAAGTCAGATTTTTGCTGAAATTGTGAACCTGGGGCTTAGGGATTTTTTCAAAAAATCTTTTTCTGCCGGTTAAGTTGTTGAGGGCTGATTTTTTGTCCTGTGATAAAAACCTTCTGTTTCGACTGCCAAACCTCTCAGGGGAGCATGTGCAACCGTTTGGCACCATTTTTGAATGAAGTGGAAAAAGTCAGATTTTTGCTGAAATTGTGACCCCGGGGCTTAGGGATTTTTCAAAAAATCTTTTTCTGCCGGTTAAGTTGTTGAGGGCAGATTTTTTGTCCTGTGATAAAAAGCTTCTGTTTCGACCGCCAAACCTCTCAGGGGAGCATGTGCAACCGTTTGGCACCATTTTTGAATGAATGGGAAAAAGTCAGATTTTTGCTGAAACTGTGACCCCGGGGCTTAGGGATTTTTTCAATAAAATCTTTTTCCGCTGGTTATGTTGTTGAAGGCTGATTTCTTGTCCTGTGATAAAAAGCCTTCTGTTTCGACGACCAAAACTCTCAGGGGAGCATTTGCAACCCTTTGGCACCATTTTTGAATGAATTGGAAAAAGTCAGATTTTTACTGAAATTGTGACCCCGGGGCTTAGGCATTTTTTCAATAAAATCTTTTTCCGCCGGTTAAGTTGTTGAGGACTGATTTCTTGTCCTGTGATAAAAAGCCTTCTATTTCGAACGCCAAACCTCTCAGGGGAGCATTTGCAACCGTTTGGCACCAATTTTGAATGAATGGGAAAAAGTCAGAATTTGCTGAAATTGTGACCCCGGGGCTTAGGAATTTTTTCAATAAAATCTTTTTCCGCTGGTTATGTTGTTGAAGGCTGATTTCATGGCCTGTGATAAAAAGCCTTCTGTTTTGACCGCCAAACCTCTCAGGGGAGCATGTGCAACCGTTTGGCACCATTTTTGAATGAAGTGGAAAAAGTCAGATTTTTGCTGAAATTGTGACCCCGGGGCTTAGGGGTTTTTTCAATAAAATCTTTTTCTGCTGGTTATGTTGTTTAAGGCTGATTTCTTGTCCTGTGATAAAAAGCCTTCTGTTTCGACCGCCAAACCTCTCAGGGGAGCATTTGCAACCTTTTGGCACCATTTTTGAATGAAGTGGAAAAAGTCAGATTTTTGCTGAAATTGTGACCCCGGGGCTTAGGCATTTTTGCAATAAAATCCTTTTCCGCCGGTAAAGTTGGTGAAGGCTGATTTCTTGTCCTGTGATAAAAAGCCTTCTGTTTTGACCGCCAAACCTCTCAGGGGAGCATTTGCAACCTTTTGGCACCATTTTTGAATGAAGTGGAAAAAGTCAGATTTTTGCTGAAATTGTGACCCCGGGGCTTAGGCATTTTTGCAATAAAATCCTTTTCCGCCGGTAAAGTTGGTGAAGGCTGATTTCTTGTCCTGTGATAAAAAGCCTTCTGTTTTGACCGTCAAACCTCTCAGGGGAGCATTTGCCACCGTTTGGCACCATTTTTGAATGAATTGGAAAAGTCAGATTTTTGCTGAAATTGTGACCCCGGGGCTTAGGGATTTTTTACAAAAAAATCTTTTTTGCCGGTTATGTTGTTGAGGGCTGATTTCTTGTCCTGTGATAAAAAGCCTTCTGTTTCGACCACTAAACTTCTCAGGGGAGCATTTGCAACCGTTTGGCACCATTTTTGAATGAATGGGGAAAAGTCAGATTTTTGATGAAATTGTGACCCCGGGGCATAGGGATTTTTTCAATAAAATCTTTTTCCACTGGTAATGTTGTTGAGGGCTGATTTCTTGTCCTGTGAAAAAAAGACTTCTGTTTCGACCGCCAAACCTCTCAGGGGAGCATTTGCAACCGTTTGGCACCATTTTTGAACGAATTGGAAAAAGTCAGATTTTTGCTGAAATTGTGACCCCGGGGCTTAGGGATTTTTTCAAAAAATATTTTTCTGCCGGTTAAGTTGTTGAGGGCTGATTTTTTGTCCTGTGATAAAAAGCCTTCTGTTTCGACCGCCAAACCTCTCAGGGGAGCATTTGCAACCGTTTGGCACCATTTTTGAATGAATTGGAAAAAGTCAGATTTTTGGTGAAATTGTGACCCCGGGGCTTAGGCATTTTTTCAAAAAATCTTTTGCTGCCGGTTAAGTTGTTGAGGGCTGATTTCTTGTCCTGTGATAAAAAGACTTCTGTTTCGACCGCCAAACCTCTCAGGGAAGCATTTGCAACCGTTTGGCACCATTTTTGAATGAATTGGAAAAAGTCAGATTTTTGCTGAAATTGTGACTCTGGGGCTTAGGGATTTTTTCAAAAAATCTTTTTCTGCTGGTTAAGTTGTTGAGGGCTGATTTCTTGTCCTGTGATAAAAAGCTTCTGTTTCGACCGCCAAACCTCTCAGGGGAGCATGTGCAACAGTTTGGCACCATTTTTGAATGAAGTGGAAAAAGTCAGATTTTTGCTGAAATTGTGACCCCGGGGCTTAGGCATTTTTTCAATAAAATCTTTTTCCGCCGGTTAAGTTGTTGAGGGCTTATTTCTTGTCCTGTGATGAAAAGCCTTCTATTTCGAACGCCAAACCTCTCAGGGGAGCATTTGAAACCGTTTGGCACCATTTTTGAATGAATGGGAAAAAGTCAGAATTTGCTGAAATTGTGACCCCGGGGCTTAGGGATTTTTTCAATAAAATCTTTTTCCGCTGGTTATGTTGTTGAGGGCTGATTTCTTGTCCTGTGATAAAAAGCCTTCTGTTTCGACCGCTAAACTTCTCAGGGGAGCATTTGCAACCGTTTGGCACCATTTTTGAATGAATGGGAAAAAGTCAGATTTTTGCTGAAACTGTGACCCCGGGGCTTAGGGGTTTTTTCAATAAAATCTTTTTCCGCTGGTTATGTTGTTGAAGGCTGATTTCTTGTCCTGTGATAAAAAGCCTTCTGTTTCGACCGCCAAAACTCTCAGGGGAGCATTTGCAACCGTTTGGCACCATTTTTGAATGAATTGGAAAAAGTCAGATTTTTACTGAAATTGTGACCCCGGGGCTTAGGCATTTTTTCAATAAAATCTTTTTCCGCCGGTTAAGTTGTTGAGGGCTGATTTTTTGTCCTGTGATAAAAAGCTTCTGTTTCGACCGCCAAACCTCTCAGGGGAGTATGTGCAACAGTTTGGGACCATTTTTGAATGAAGTGGAAAAAGTCAGATTTTTGCTGAAATTGTGACCCCGGGGCTTAGGGATTTTTTCAAAAAATCTATTTCTGCCGGTTAAGTTGTTGAGGGCTGATTCTTTGTCCTGTGATAAAAACCTTCTGTTTCGACTGCCAAACCTCTCAGGGGAGCATGTGCAACCGTTTGGCACCATTTTTGAATGAATTGGAAAAAGTCAGATTTTTGCTGAAATTGTGACCCCGGGGCTTAGGGGTTTTTTCAATAAAATCTTTTTCTTCTGGTTATGTTGTTGAGGGCTGATTTTTTGTCCTGTGATAAAAAGCCTTCTGTTTCGACCGCCAAACCTCTCAGGGGAGCATTTGCAACCGTTTGACACCATTTTGGAATGAAGTGGAAAAAGTCAGATTTTTGCTGAAATTGTGACCCCGGGGCTTAGGGATTTTTTCAAAAAAATCTTTTTCTGCCGGTTAAGTTGTTGAGGGCTGATTTCTTGTCCTGTGATAAAAAGCCTTCTGTTTCGACCGCCAAACCTTTGAGGGGAGCATTTGCAACCGTTTGGCACCATTTTTGAATGAAGTGGAAAAAGTCAGATTTTTGCTGAAATTGTGACCCCGGGGCTTAGGCATTTTTTCAATAAAATCTTTTTCCGCTGGTTATGTTGTTGAAGGCTGATTTCTTGTCCTGTGATAAAAAGCCTTCTGTTTCGACGACCAAAACTCTCAGGGGAGCATTTGCAACCCTTTGGCACCATTTTTGAATGAATTGGAAAAAGTAAGGTTTTTGCTGAAATTGTGACCCCGGGGCTTAGCCATTTTTTCAATAAAATCTTTTTCCGCCGGTTAAGTTGTTGAGGACTGATTTCTTGTCCTGTAATAAAAAGCCTTCTGTTTCGACCGCCAAACCTCTCAGGGGAGCATTTGCAACCGTTTGGCACCATTTTTGAATGAATTGGAAAAAGTCAGATTTTTGCTGAAATTGTGACCCCGGGGCTTAGGGATTTTTTCAAAAAATCTTTTTCTGCCGGTTAAGTTGTTGAGGGCTGATTTCTTGTCCTGTGATAAAAAGCCTTCTGTTTCGACCGCCAAACCTTTGAGGGGAGCATTAGCAACCGTTTGGCACCATTTTTGAATGAATTGGAAAAAGTCAGATTTTTGCTGAAATTGTGACCCCGGGGCTTAGGCATTTTTTCAATAAAATCTTTTTCCGCCGGTTAAGTTTTCGAGGGCTGATTTCTTGTCCTGTGATGAAAAGCCTTCTATTTCGAACGCCAAACCTCTCAGGGGAGCATTTGCAACCGTTTGGCACCAATTTTGAATGAATTGGAAAAAGTCAGAATTTGCTGAAATTGTGACGCCGGGGCTTAGGAATTTTTTCAATAAAATCTTTTTCCGCTGGTTATGTTCTTGAGGGCTGATTTCATGGCCTGTGATAAAAAGCCTTCTGTTTCGACCGCCAAAACTCTCAGGGGAGCATTTGCAACCGTTTGGCACCATTTTTGAATGAAATGGAAAAAGTCAGATTTTTGCTGAAATTGTGACCCCGGGGCTTAGGGATTTTTTCAAAAAATCTTTTTCTGCCGGTTAAGTTGTTGAGGGCTGATTTTTTGTCCTGTGATAAAAACCTTCTGTTTCGACTGCCAAACCTCTCAGGGGAGCATGTGCAACCGTTTGGCAGCATTTTTGAATGAAGTGGAAAAAGTCAGATTTTTGCTGAAATTGTGACCCCGGGGCTTAGGGATTTTTCAAAAAATCTTTTTCTGCTGGTTAAGTTGTTGAGGGCAGATTTTTTGTCCTGTGATAAAAAGCTTCTGTTTCGACCGCCAAACCTCTCAGGGGAGCATGTGCAACCGTTTGGCACCATTTTTGAATGAATGGGAAAAAGTCAGATTTTTGCTGAAACTGTGACCCCGGGGCTTAGGGATTTTTTCAATAAAATCTTTTTCTGCTGGTTATGTTGTTTAAGGCTGATTTCTTGTCCTGTGATAAAAAGCCTTCTGTTTCGACCGCCAAACCTCTCAGGGGAGCATTTGCAACCTTTTGGCACCATTTTTGAATGAAGTGGAAAAAGTCAGATTTTTGCTGAAATTGTGACCCCGGGGCTTAGGCATTTTTGCAATAAAATCCTTTTCCGCCGGTAAAGTTGGTGAAGGCTGATTTCTTGTCCTGTGATAAAAAGCCTTCTGTTTTGACCGCCAAACCTCTCAGGGGAGCATTTGCAACCTTTTGGCACCATTTTTGAATGAAGTGGAAAAAGTCAGATTTTTGCTGAAATTGTGACCCCGGGGCTTAGGCATTTTTGCAATAAAATCCTTTTCCGCCGGTAAAGTTGGTGAAGGCTGATTTCTTGTCCTGTGATAAAAAGCCTTCTGTTTTGACCGTCAAACCTCTCAGGGGAGCATTTGCCACCGTTTGGCACCATTTTTGAATGAATTGGAAAAGTCAGATTTTTGCTGAAATTGTGACCCCGGGGCTTAGGCATTTTTTCAAAAAATCTTTTTCTGCCGGTTAAGTTGTTGAGGGCTGATTTTTTGTCCTGTGATAAAAACCTTCTGTTTCGACTGCCAAACCTCTCAGGGGAGCATGTGCAACCGTTTGGCACCATTTTTGAATGAAGTGGAAAAAGTCAGATTTTTGCTGAAATTGTGACCCCGGGGCTTAGGGATTTTTCAAAAAATCTTTTTCTGCCGGTTAAGTTGTTGAGGGCAGATTTTTTGTCCTGTGATAAAAAGCTTCTGTTTCGACCGCCAAACCTCTCAGGGGAGCATGTGCAACCGTTTGGCACCATTTTTGAATGAATGGGAAAAAGTCAGATTTTTGCTGAAACTGTGACCCCGGGGCTTAGGGATTTTTTCAATAAAATCTTTTTCTGCTGGTTATGTTGTTGAAGGCTGATTTCTTGTCCTGTGATAAAAAGCCTTCTGTTTCGACGACCAAAACTCTCAGGGGAGCATTTGCAACCCTTTGGCACCATTTTTGAATGAATTGGAAAAAGTCAGATTTTTACTGAAATTGTGACCCCGGGGCTTAGGCATTTTTTCAATAAAATCTTTTTCCGCCGGTTAAGTTGTTGAGGACTGATTTCTTGTCCTGTGATAAAAAGCCTTCTATTTCGAACGCCAAACCTCTCAGGGGAGCATTTGCAACCGTTTGGCACCAATTTTGAATGAATGGGAAAAAGTCAGAATTTGCTGAAATTGTGACCCCGGGGCTTAGGAATTTTTTCAATAAAATCTTTTTCCGCTGGTTATGTTGTTGAAGGCTGATTTCATGGCCTGTGATAAAAAGCCTTCTGTTTTGACCGCCAAACCTCTCAGGGGAGCATGTGCAACCGTTTGGCACCATTTTTGAATGAAGTGGAAAAAGTCAGATTTTTGCTGAAATTGTGACCCCGGGGCTTAGGGGTTTTTTCAATAAAATCTTTTTCTGCTGGTTATGTTGTTTAAGGCTGATTTCTTGTCCTGTGATAAAAAGCCTTCTGTTTCGACCGCCAAACCTCTCAGGGGAGCATTTGCAACCTTTTGGCACCATTTTTGAATGAAGTGGAAAAAGTCAGATTTTTGCTGAAATTGTGACCCCGGGGCTTAGGCATTTTTGCAATAAAATCCTTTTCCGCCGGTAAAGTTGGTGAAGGCTGATTTCTTGTCCTGTGATAAAAAGCCTTCTGTTTTGACCGCCAAACCTCTCAGGGGAGCATTTGCAACCTTTTGGCACCATTTTTGAATGAAGTGGAAAAAGTCAGATTTTTGCTGAAATTGTGACCCCGGGGCTTAGGCATTTTTGCAATAAAATCCTTTTCCGCCGGTAAAGTTGGTGAAGGCTGATTTCTTGTCCTGTGATAAAAAGCCTTCTGTTTTGACCGTCAAACCTCTCAGGGGAGCATTTGCCACCGTTTGGCACCATTTTTGAATGAATTGGAAAAGTCAGATTTTTGCTGAAATTGTGACCCCGGGGCTTAGGGATTTTTTACAAAAAAATCTTTTTTGCCGGTTATGTTGTTGAGGGCTGATTTCTTGTCCTGTGATAAAAAGCCTTCTGTTTCGACCACTAAACTTCTCAGGGGAGCATTTGCAACCGTTTGGCACCATTTTTGAATGAATGGGGAAAAGTCAGATTTTTGATGAAATTGTGACCCCGGGGCATAGGGATTTTTTCAATAAAATCTTTTTCCACTGGTAATGTTGTTGAGGGCTGATTTCTTGTCCTGTGAAAAAAAGACTTCTGTTTCGACCGCCAAACCTCTCAGGGGAGCATTTGCAACCGTTTGGCACCATTTTTGAACGAATTGGAAAAAGTCAGATTTTTGCTGAAATTGTGACCCCGGGGCTTAGGGATTTTTTCAAAAAATATTTTTCTGCCGGTTAAGTTGTTGAGGGCTGATTTTTTGTCCTGTGATAAAAAGCCTTCTGTTTCGACCGCCAAACCTCTCAGGGGAGCATTTGCAACCGTTTGGCACCATTTTTGAATGAATTGGAAAAAGTCAGATTTTTGGTGAAATTGTGACCCCGGGGCTTAGGCATTTTTTCAAAAAATCTTTTGCTGCCGGTTAAGTTGTTGAGGGCTGATTTCTTGTCCTGTGATAAAAAGACTTCTGTTTCGACCGCCAAACCTCTCAGGGAAGCATTTGCAACCGTTTGGCACCATTTTTGAATGAATTGGAAAAAGTCAGATTTTTGCTGAAATTGTGACTCTGGGGCTTAGGGATTTTTTCAAAAAATCTTTTTCTGCCGGTTAAGTTGTTGAGGGCTGATTTCTTGTCCTGTGATAAAAAGCTTCTGTTTCGACCGCCAAACCTCTCAGGGGAGCATGTGCAACAGTTTGGCACCATTTTTGAATGAAGTGGAAAAAGTCAGATTTTTGCTGAAATTGTGACCCCGGGGCTTAGGCATTTTTTCAATAAAATCTTTTTCCGCCGGTTAAGTTGTTGAGGGCTTATTTCTTGTCCTGTGATGAAAAGCCTTCTATTTCGAACGCCAAACCTCTCAGGGGAGCATTTGAAACCGTTTGGCACCATTTTTGAATGAATGGGAAAAAGTCAGAATTTGCTGAAATTGTGACCCCGGGGCTTAGGGATTTTTTCAATAAAATCTTTTTCCGCTGGTTATGTTGTTGAGGGCTGATTTCTTGTCCTGTGATAAAAAGCCTTCTGTTTCGACCGCTAAACTTCTCAGGGGAGCATTTGCAACCGTTTGGCACCATTTTTGAATGAATGGGAAAAAGTCAGATTTTTGCTGAAACTGTGACCCCGGGGCTTAGGGGTTTTTTCAATAAAATCTTTTTCCGCTGGTTATGTTGTTGAAGGCTGATTTCTTGTCCTGTGATAAAAAGCCTTCTGTTTCGACCGCCAAAACTCTCAGGGGAGCATTTGCAACCGTTTGGCACCATTTTTGAATGAATTGGAAAAAGTCAGATTTTTACTGAAATTGTGACCCCGGGGCTTAGGCATTTTTTCAATAAAATCTTTTTCCGCCGGTTAAGTTGTTGAGGGCTGATTTTTTGTCCTGTGATAAAAAGCTTCTGTTTCGACCGCCAAACCTCTCAGGGGAGTATGTGCAACAGTTTGGGACCATTTTTGAATGAAGTGGAAAAAGTCAGATTTTTGCTGAAATTGTGACCCCGGGGCTTAGGGATTTTTTCAAAAAATCTATTTCTGCCGGTTAAGTTGTTGAGGGCTGATTCTTTGTCCTGTGATAAAAACCTTCTGTTTCGACTGCCAAACCTCTCAGGGGAGCATGTGCAACCGTTTGGCACCATTTTTGAATGAATTGGAAAAAGTCAGATTTTTGCTGAAATTGTGACCCCGGGGCTTAGGGGTTTTTTCAATAAAATCTTTTTCTTCTGGTTATGTTGTTGAGGGCTGATTTTTTGTCCTGTGATAAAAAGCCTTCTGTTTCGACCGCCAAACCTCTCAGGGGAGCATTTGCAACCGTTTGACACCATTTTGGAATGAAGTGGAAAAAGTCAGATTTTTGCTGAAATTGTGACCCCGGGGCTTAGGGATTTTTTCAAAAAAATCTTTTTCTGCCGGTTAAGTTGTTGAGGGCTGATTTCTTGTCCTGTGATAAAAAGCCTTCTGTTTCGACCGCCAAACCTCTCAGGGGAGCATTTGCAACCGTTTGACACCATTTTGGAATGAAGTGGAAAAAGTCAGATTTTTGCTGAAATTGTGACCCCGGGGCTTAGGGATTTTTTCAAAAAAATCTTTTTCTTCTGGTTATGTTGTTGAGGGCTGATTTTTTGTCCTGTGATAAAAAGCCTTCTGTTTCGACCGCCAAACCTCTCAGGGGAGCATTTGCAACCGTTTGACACCATTTTGGAATGAAGTGGAAAAAGTCAGATTTTTGCTGAAATTGTGACCCCGGGGCTTAGGGATTTTTTCAAAAAAATCTTTTTCTGCCGGTTAAGTTGTTGAGGGCTGATTTCTTGTCCTGTGATAAAAAGCCTTCTGTTTCGACCGCCAAACCTTTGAGGGGAGCATTTGCAACCGTTTGGCACCATTTTTGAATGAAGTGGAAAAAGTCAGATTTTTGCTGAAATTGTGACCCCGGGGCTTAGGCATTTTTTCAATAAAATCTTTTTCCGCTGGTTATGTTGTTGAAGGCTGATTTCTTGTCCTGTGATAAAAAGCCTTCTGTTTCGACGACCAAAACTCTCAGGGGAGCATTTGCAACCCTTTGGCACCATTTTTGAATGAATTGGAAAAAGTAAGGTTTTTGCTGAAATTGTGACCCCGGGGCTTAGGCATTTTTTCAATAAAATCTTTTTCCGCCGGTTAAGTTGTTGAGGACTGATTTCTTGTCCTGTAATAAAAAGCCTTCTGTTTCGACCGCCAAACCTCTCAGGGGAGCATTTGCAACCGTTTGGCACCATTTTTGAATGAATTGGAAAAAGTCAGATTTTTGCTGAAATTGTGACCCCGGGGCTTAGGGATTTTTTCAAAAAATCTTTTTCTGCCGGTTAAGTTGTTGAGGGCTGATTTCTTGTCCTGTGATAAAAAGCCTTCTGTTTCGACCGCCAAACCTTTGAGGGGAGCATTAGCAACCGTTTGGCACCATTTTTGAATGAATTGGAAAAAGTCAGATTTTTGCTGAAATTGTGACCCCGGGGCTTAGGCATTTTTTCAATAAAATCTTTTTCCGCCGGTTAAGTTTTCGAGGGCTGATTTCTTGTCCTGTGATGAAAAGCCTTCTATTTCGAACGCCAAACCTCTCAGGGGAGCATTTGCAACCGTTTGGCACCAATTTTGAATGAATTGGAAAAAGTCAGAATTTGCTGAAATTGTGACGCCGGGGCTTAGGAATTTTTTCAATAAAATCTTTTTCCGCTGGTTATGTTCTTGAGGGCTGATTTCATGGCCTGTGATAAAATGCCTTCTGTTTCGACCGCCAAAACTCTCAGGGGAGCATTTGCAACCGTTTGGCACCATTTTTGAATGAAATGGAAAAAGTCAGATTTTTGCTGAAATTGTGACCCCGGGGCTTAGGGATTTTTTCAAAAAATCTTTTTCTGCCGGTTAAGTTGTTGAGGGCTGATTTTTTGTCCTGTGATAAAAACCTTCTGTTTCGACTGCCAAACCTCTCAGGGGAGCATGTGCAACCGTTTGGCAGCATTTTTGAATGAAGTGGAAAAAGTCAGATTTTTGCTGAAATTGTGACCCCGGGGCTTAGGGATTTTTCAAAAAATCTTTTTCTGCTGGTTAAGTTGTTGAGGGCAGATTTTTTGTCCTGTGATAAAAAGCTTCTGTTTCGACCGCCAAACCTCTCAGGGGAGCATGTGCAACCGTTTGGCACCATTTTTGAATGAATGGGAAAAAGTCAGATTTTTGCTGAAACTGTGACCCCGGGGCTTAGGGATTTTTTCAATAAAATCTTTTTCCGCTGGTTATGTTGTTGAAGGCTGATTTCTTGTCCTGTGATAAAAAGCCTTCTGTTTCGACGACCAAAACTCTCAGGGGAGCATTTGCAACCCTTTGGCACCATTTTTGAATGAATTGGAAAAAGTCAGATTTTTGCTGAAATTGTGACCCCGGGGCTTAGGCATTTTTCCAATAAAATCTTTTTCCGCCGGTTAAGTTGTTGAGGGCTGATTTCTTGTCCTGTCATAAAAAGCCTTCTGTTTCGACCGCCAAACCTCTCAGGGGAGCATTTGCAACCGTTTGGCACCATTTTTGAATGAATTGGAAAAAGTCAGATTTTTGCTGAAATTGTGACCCCGGGGCTTAGGGATTTTTTCAAAAAATCTTTTTCTGCCGGTTAAGTTGTTGAGGGCTGATTTCTTGTCCTGTGATAAAAAGCCTTCTGTTTCGACCGCCAAACCTTTGAGGGGAGCATTAGCAACCGTTTGGCACCATTTTTGAATGAATTGGAAAAAGTCAGATTTTTGCTGAAATTGTGACCCCGGGGCTTAGGCATTTTTTCAATAAAATCTTTTTCCGCCGGTTAAGTTTTCGAGGGCTGATTTCTTGGCCTGTGATGAAAAGCCTTCTATTTCGAACGCCAAACCTCTCAGGGGAGCATTTACAACCGTTTGGCACCAATTTTGAATGAATGGGAAAAAGTCAGAATTTGCTGAAATTGTGACCACGGGGCTTAGGAATTTTTTCAATAAAATCTTTTTCCGCTGGTTATGTTGTTGAAGGCTGATTTCATGGCCTGTGATAAAAAGCCTTCTGTTTTGACCGCCAAACCTCTCAGGGGAGCATGTGCAACCGTTTGGCACCATTTTTGAATGAAGTGGAAAAAGTCAGATTTTTGCGGAAAATGTGACCCCGGGGCTTAGGGGTTTTTTCAATAAAATCTTTTTCTGCTGGTTATGTTGTTTAAGGCTGATTTCTTGTCCTGTTATAAAAAGCCTTTTGTTTCGACCGCCAAACCTCTCAGGGGAGAATTTGCTACCGATTGGCACCATTTTTGAATGAATTGGAAAAAGTCAGATTTTTGCTGAAATTGTGACCCCCGGGGCTTTGGGATTTTTTCAAAAAAAATTTTTTCTGCCGGTTAAGTTGTTGAGGGCTGATTTTTTGTCCTGTGATAAAAAGCCTTCTGTTTCGACCGCCAAACCTCTCAGGGGAGCATTTGCAACCTTTTGGCACAATTTGTGAATGAAGTGGAAAAAGTCAGATTTTTGCTGAAATTGTGACCCCGGGGCTTAGGCATTTTTGCAATAAAATCCTTTTCCGCCGGTAAAGTTGGTGAAGGCTGATTTCTTGTCCTGTGATAAAAAGCCTTCTGTTTTGACCGTCAAACCTCTCAGGGGAGCATTTGCCACCGTTTGGCACCATTTTTGAATGAAGTGGAAAAAGTCAGATTTTTGCTGAAATTGTGACCCCGGGGCTTAGGGGTTTTTTCAATAAAATCTTTTTCTTCTGGTTATGTTGTTGAGGGCTGATTTTTTGTCCTGTGATAAAAAGCCTTCTGTTTCGACCGCCAAACCTCTCAGGGGAGCATTTGCAACCGTTTGACACCATTTTGGAATGAAGTGGAAAAAGTCAGATTTTTGCTGAAATTGTGACCCCGGGGCTTAGGGATTTTTTCAAAAAAATCTTTTTCTGCCGGTTAAGTTGTTGAGGGCTGATTTCTTGTCCTGTGATAAAAAGTCTTCTGTTTCGACCGCCAAACCTTTGAGGGGAGCATTTGCAACCGTTTGGCACCATTTTTGAATGAAGTGGAAAAAGTCAGATTTTTGCTGAAATTGTGACCCCGGGGCTTAGGCATTTTTTCAATAAAATCTTTTTCCGCTGGTTATGTTGTTGAAGGCTGATTTCTTGTCCTGTGATAAAAAGCCTTCTGTTTCGACGACCAAAACTCTCAGGGGAGCATTTGCAACCCTTTGGCACCATTTTTGAATGAATTGGAAAAAGTAAGGTTTTTGCTGAAATTGTGACCCCGGGGCTTAGGCATTTTTTCAATAAAATCTTTTTCCGCCGGTTAAGTTGTTGAGGACTGATTTCTTGTCCTGTAATAAAAAGCCTTCTGTTTCGACCGCCAAACCTCTCAGGGGAGCATTTGCAACCGTTTGGCACCATTTTTGAATGAATTGGAAAAAGTCAGATTTTTGCTGAAATTGTGACCCCGGGGCTTAGGGATTTTTTCAAAAAATCTTTTTCTGCCGGTTAAGTTGTTGAGGGCTGATTTCTTGTCCTGTGATAAAAAGCCTTCTGTTTCGACCGCCAAACCTTTGAGGGGAGCATTAGCAACCGTTTGGCACCATTTTTGAATGAATTGGAAAAAGTCAGATTTTTGCTGAAATTGTGACCCCGGGGCTTAGGCATTTTTTCAATAAAATCTTTTTCCGCCGGTTAAGTTTTCGAGGGCTGATTTCTTGTCCTGTGATGAAAAGCCTTCTATTTCGAACGCCAAACCTCTCAGGGGAGCATTTGCAACCGTATGGCACCAATTTTGAATGAATTGGAAAAAGTCAGAATTTGCTGAAATTGTGACGCCGGGGCTTAGGAATTTTTTCAATAAAATCTTTTTCCGCTGGTTATGTTCTTGAGGGCTGATTTCATGGCCTGTGATAAAAAGCCTTCTGTTTCGACCGCCAAAACTCTCAGGGGAGCATTTGCAACCGTTTGGCACCATTTTTGAATGAAATGGAAAAAGTCAGATTTTTGATGAAATTGTGACGCCGGGGCTTAGGGATTTTTTCAAAAAATCTTTTTCTGCCGGTTAAGTTGTTGAGGGCTGATTTTTTGTCCTGTGATAAAAACCTTCTGTTTCGACTGCCAAACCTCTCAGGGGAGCATGTGCAACCGTTTGGCAGCATTTTTGAATGAAGTGGAAAAAGTCAGATTTTTGCTGAAATTGTGACCCCGGGGCTTAGGGATTTTTCAAAAAATCTTTTTCTGCTGGTTAAGTTGTTGAGGGCAGATTTTTTGTCCTGTGATAAAAAGCTTCTGTTTCGACCGCCAAACCTCTCAGGGGAGCATGTGCAACCGTTTGGCACCATTTTTGAATGAATGGGAAAAAGTCAGATTTTTGCTGAAACTGTGACCCCGGGGCTTAGGGATTTTTTCAATAAAATCTTTTTCCGCTGGTTATGTTGTTGAAGGCTGATTTCTTGTCCTGTGATAAAAAGCCTTCTGTTTCGACGACCAAAACTCTCAGGGGAGCATTTGCAACCCTTTGGCACCATTTTTGAATGAATTGGAAAAAGTCAGATTTTTGCTGAAATTGTGACCCCGGGGCTTAGGCATTTTTCCAATAAAATCTTTTTCCGCCGGTTAAGTTGTTGAGGGCTGATTTCTTGTCCTGTCATAAAAAGCCTTCTGTTTCGACCGCCAAACCTCTCAGGGGAGCATTTGCAACCGTTTGGCACCATTTTTGAATGAATTGGAAAAAGTCAGATTTTTGCTGAAATTGTGACCCCGGGGCTTAGGGATTTTTTCAAAAAAGCTTTTTCTGCCGGTTAAGTTGTTGAGGGCTGATTTCTTGTCCTGTGATAAAAAGCCTTCTGTTTCGACCGCCAAACCTTTGAGGGGAGCATTAGCAACCGTTTGGCACCATTTTTGAATGAATTGGAAAAAGTCAGATTTTTGCTGAAATTGTGACCCCGGGGCTTAGGCATTTTTTCAATAAAATCTTTTTCCGCCGGTTAAGTTTTCGAGGGCTGATTTCTTGTCCTGTGATGAAAAGCCTTCTATTTCGAACGCCAAACCTCTCAGGGGAGCATTTGCAACCGTTTGGCACCAATTTTGAATGAATGGGAAAAAGTCAGAATTTGCTGAAATTGTGACCACGGGGCTTAGGAATTTTTTCAATAAAATCTTTTTCCGCTGGTTATGTTGTTGAAGGCTGATTTCATGGCCTGTGATAAAAAGCCTTCTGTTTTGACCGCCAAACCTCTCAGGGGAGCATGTGCAACCGTTTGGCACCATTTTTGAATGAAGTGGAAAAAGTCAGATTTTTGCGGAAAATGTGACCCCGGGGCTTAGGGGTTTTTTCAATAAAATCTTTTTCTGCTGGTTATGTTGTTTAAGGCTGATTTCTTGTCCTGTTATAAAAAGCCTTTTGTTTCGACCGCCAAACCTCTCAGGGGAGAATTTGCTACCGATTGGCACCATTTTTGAATGAATTGGAAAAAGTCAGATTTTTGCTGAAATTGTGACCCCCGGGGCTTTGGGATTTTTTCAAAAAAAATTTTTTCTGCCGGTTAAGTTGTTGAGGGCTGATTTTTTGTCCTGTGATAAAAAGCCTTCTGTTTCGACCGCCAAACCTCTCAGGGGAGCATTTGCAACCTTTTGGCACAATTTGTGAATGAAGTGGAAAAAGTCAGATTTTTGCTGAAATTGTGACCCCGGGGCTTAGGCATTTTTGCAATAAAATCCTTTTCCGCCGGTAAAGTTGGTGAAGGCTGATTTCTTGTCCTGTGATAAAAAGCCTTCTGTTTTGACCGTCAAACCTCTCAGGGGAGCATTTGCCACCGTTTGGCACCATTTTTGAATGAATTGGAAAAAGTCAGATTTTTGCTGAAATTGTGACCCCGGGGCTTAAGGGGTTTTTTCAATAAAATCTTTTTCCACTGGTAATGTTGTTGAGGGCTGATTTCTTGTCCTGTGAAAAAAAGACTTCTGTTTCGACCGCCAAACCTCTCAGGGGAGCATTTGCAACCGTTTGGCACCATTTTTGAATGAATTGGAAAAAGTCAGATTTTTGCTGAAATTGTGACCCCGGGGCTTAGGGATTTTTTCAAAAAATCTTTTTCTGCCGGTTAAGTTGTTGAGGGCTGATTTTTTGTCCTGTGATAAAAAGCTTCTGTTTCGACCGCCAAACCTCTCAGGGGAGCATGTGCAACAGTTTGGCACCATTTTTGAATGAAGTGGAAAAAGTCAGATTTTTGCTGAAATTGTGACCCCGGGGCTTAGGGATTTTTTCAAAAAATCTATTTCTGCCGGTTAAGTTGTTGAGGGCTGATTCTTTGTCCTGTGATAAACACCTTCTGTTTCGACCGCCAAACCTCTCAGGGGAGCATTTGCAACCTTTTGGCACCATTTTTGAATGAAGTGGAAAAAGTCAGATTTTTGCTGAAATTGTGACCCCGGGGCTTAGGGGTTTTTTCCATAAAATCTTTTTCTTCTGGTTATGTTGTTGAGGGCTGATTTTTTGTCCTGTGATAAAAAGCTTCTGTTTCGACCGCCAAACCTCTCAGGGGAGCATGTGCAACAGTTTGGCACCATTTTTGAATGAAGTGGAAAAAGTCAGATTTTTGCTGAAATTGTGACCCCGGGGCTTAGGGATTTTTTCAAAAAATCTATTTCTGCCGGTTAAGTTGTTGAGGGCTGATTCTTTGTCCTGTGATAAAAACCTTCTGTTTCGACTGCCAAACCTCTCAGGGGAGCATGTGCAACCATTTGGCACCATTTTGGAATGAAGTGGAAAAAGTCAGATTTTTGCTGAAATTGTGACCCCGGGGCTTAGGGGTTTTTTCCATAAAATCTTTTTCTTCTGGTTATGTTGTTGAGGGCTGATTTTTTGTCCTGTGATAAAAAGCCTTCTGTTTCGACCGCCAAACCTCTCAGGGGAGCATTTGCAACCTTTTGGCACCATTTTGGAATGAAGTGGAAAAAGTCAGATTTTTGCTGAAATTGTGACCCCGGGGCTTAGGCATTTTTTCAATTAAATCCTTTTCCGCCGGTTAAGTTGGTGAGGGCTGATTTCTTGTCCTGTGATAAAAAGCCTTCTGTTTCGACCGCCAAACCTTTGAGGGGAGCATTTGCAACCGTTTGGCACCATTTTTGAATGAATTGGAAAAAGTCAGATTTTTGCTGAAATTGTGACCCCGGGGCTTAGGGATTTTTTCAAAAAATCTTTTTCTGCCGGTTAAGTTGTTGAGGGCTGATTCTTTGTCCTGTGATAAAAACCTTCTGTTTCGACTGCCAAACCTCTCAGGGGAGCATGTGCAACCGTTTGGCACCATTTTTGAATGAATGGGGAAAAGTCAGATTTTTGATGAAATTGTGAACCCGGGGCTTAGGGGTTTTTTCCATAAAATCTTTTTCTTCTGGTTATGTTGTTGAGGGCTGATTTTTTGTCCTGTGATAAAAAGCCTTCTGTTTCGACCGCCAAACCTCTCAGGGGAGCATGTGAAACCGTTTGGCACCATTTTTGAATGAATTGGAAAAAGTCAGATTTTTGCTGAAATTGTGACCCCGGGGCTTAGGGATTTTTTCAAAAAATCTTTTTCTGCCGGTTAAGTTGTTGAGGGCTGATTTTTTGTCCTGTGATAAAAAGCTTCTGTTTCGACCGCCAAACCTCTCAGGGGAGCATGTGCAACAGTTTGGCACCATTTTTGAATGAAGTGGAAAAAGTCAGATTTTTGCTGAAATTGTGACCCCGGGGCTTAGGGATTTTTTCAAAAAATCTATTTCTGCCGGTTAAGTTGTTGAGGGCTGATTCTTTGTCCTGTGATAAAAACCTTCTGTTTTGACTGCCAAACCTCTCAGGGGAGCATGTGCAACCGTTTGGCACCATTTTTGAATGAAGTGGAAAAAGTCAGATTTTTGCTGAAATTGTGACCCCGGGGCTTAGGCATTTTTTCAATTAAATCCTTTTCCGCCGGTTAAGTTGGTGAGGGCTGATTTCTTGTCCTGTGATAAAAACCCTTCTGTTTCGACCGCCAAACCTTTGAGGGGAGCATTTGCAACCGTTTGGCACCATTTTTGAATGAATTGGAAAAAGTCAGATTTTTGCTGAAATTGTGACCCCGGGGCTTAGGGATTTTTTCAAAAAATCTTTATCTGCCGGTTAAGTTGTTGAGGGCAGATTTTTTGTCCTGTGATAAAAAGCTTCTGTTTCGACCGCCAAACCTCTCAGGGGAGCATTTGCAACCGTTTGGCACCATTTTTGAATGAATTGGAAAAAGTCAGATTTTTGCTGAAATTGTGACCCCGGGGCTTAGGCATTTTTTCAATAAAATCTTTTTCCGCCGGTTAAGTTGTTGAGGACTGATTTTTTGTCCTATGATAAAAAGCCTTCTGTTTCGACCGACAAACCTCTCAGGGGAGCATTTGAAACCGTTTGGCACCATTTTTGAATGAAGTGGAAAAAGTCAGATTTTTGATGAAATTGTGACCAGGCTTAGGGATTTTTTCAATAAAATCTTTTCCCGCTGGTTATGTTGTTGAGGGCTGATTTTTTGTCCTATGATAAAAAGCCTTCTGTTTCGACCGACAAACCTCTCAGGGGAGCATTTGAAACCGTTTGGCACCATTTTTGAATGAATTGGAAAAAGTCAGATTTTTGCTGAAATTGTGACCCCGGGGCTTAGGGATTTTTTCAAAAAATCTTTTTCTGCCGGTTATGTTGTTGAGGGCTGATTTCTTGTCCTGTGATAAAAAGCCTTTTGTTTCGAGCGCTAAACTTCTCAGGGGAGCATTTGCAACCGTTTGGCACCATTTTTGAATGAATGGGAAAAAGTCAGATTTTTGCTGAAATTGTGACCCCGGGGCATAGGGGTTGTTTCAATAAAATCTTTTTCCGCCGGTTAAGTTGTTGAGGGCTGATTTTTTGTCCTGTGATAAAAAGCCTTCTGTTTCGACCGCCAAACCTCTCAGGGGAGCATGTGCAACAGTTTGGCACCATTTTTGAATGTATGGGAAAAAGTCAGCTTTTTGCTGAAATTGTGACCCCGGGGCTTAGGCATTTTTTCAATAAAATCTTTTTCCGCCGGTTAAGCTGTTGAGGGCTTATTTCTTGTCCTGTGATGAAAAGCCTTCTATTTCGAACGCCAAACCTCTCAGGGGAGCATTTGCAACCGTTTGGCACCATTTTTGAATGAATGTGAAAAAGTCAGATTTTTGCTGAAATTGTGACCCCGGGGCTTAGGGATTTTTTCAATAAAATCTTTTTCCGCCGGTTAAGTTGTTGAGGGCTGATTTCTTGTTCTGTGATAAAAAGCTTCTGTTTCGACCGCCAAACCTCTCAGGGGAGCATTTGCAACCGTTTGGCACCATTTTTGAATGAATGGGAAAAAGTCAGAATTTGCTGAAATTGTGACTTCGGGGCTTAGGGATTTTTTCAATAAAATCTTTTTCCGCTGGTTATGTTGTTGAGGGCTGATTTTTTGTCCTGTGATAAAAAGCTTCTGTTTCGACCGCCAAACCTCTCAGGGGAGCATGTGCAACAGTTTGGCACCATTTTTGAATGAATGGGAAAAAGTCAGATTTTTGCTGAAATTGTGACTTCGGGGCTTAGGGGTTTTTTCAATAAAATCTTTTTCCGCTGGTTATGTTGTTGAAGGCTGATTTCTTGACCTGTTATAAAAAGCCTTCTGTTTCAACCGCCAAACCTCTCAGGGGAGCATTTGCAACCTTTTGGCACCATTTTTGAATGAAGTGGGAAAAGTCAGATTTTTGCTGAAATTGTGACCCCCGGGGCTTTGGGATTTTTTCAATAAAATCCTTTTCTGCTGGTTAAGTTGTTGAGGGCTGATTTCTTGTCCTGTGATAAAAAGCCTTCTGTTTCGACCGCCAAACCTCTCAGGGGAGCATGTGAAACCGTTTGGCACCATTTTTGAATGAATTGGAAAAAGTCAGATTTTTGCTGAAATTGTGACCCCGGGGCTTAGGGATTTTTTCAAAAAATCTTTTTCTGCCGGTTAAGTTGTTGAGGGCTGATTTTTTGTCCTGTGATAAAAAGCTTCTGTTTCGACCGCCAAACCTCTCAGGGGAGCATGTGCAACAGTTTGGCACCATTTTTGAATGAAGTGGAAAAAGTCAGATTTTTGCTGAAATTGTGACCCCGGGGCTTAGGGATTTTTTCAAAAAATCTATTTCTGCCGGTTAAGTTGTTGAGGGCTGATTCTTTGTCCTGTGATAAAAACCTTCTGTTTTGACTGCCAAACCTCTCAGGGGAGCATGTGCAACCGTTTGGCACCATTTTTGAATGAAGTGGAAAAAGTCAGATTTTTGCTGAAATTGTGACCCCGGGGCTTAGGCATTTTTTCAATTAAATCCTTTTCCGCCGGTTAAGTTGGTGAGGGCTGATTTCTTGTCCTGTGATAAAAACCCTTCTGTTTCGACCGCCAAACCTTTGAGGGGAGCATTTGCAACCGTTTGGCACCATTTTTGAATGAATTGGAAAAAGTCAGATTTTTGCTGAAATTGTGACCCCGGGGCTTAGGGATTTTTTCAAAAAATCTTTATCTGCCGGTTAAGTTGTTGAGGGCAGATTTTTTGTCCTGTGATAAAAAGCTTCTGTTTCGACCGCCAAACCTCTCAGGGGAGCATTTGCAACCGTTTGGCACCATTTTTGAATGAATTGGAAAAAGTCAGATTTTTGCTGAAATTGTGACCCCGGGGCTTAGGCATTTTTTCAATAAAATCTTTTTCCGCCGGTTAAGTTGTTGAGGACTGATTTTTTGTCCTATGATAAAAAGCCTTCTGTTTCGACCGACAAACCTCTCAGGGGAGCATTTGAAACCGTTTGGCACCATTTTTGAATGAAGTGGAAAAAGTCAGATTTTTGATGAAATTGTGACCAGGCTTAGGGATTTTTTCAATAAAATCTTTTCCCGCTGGTTATGTTGTTGAGGGCTGATTTTTTGTCCTATGATAAAAAGCCTTCTGTTTCGACCGACAAACCTCTCAGGGGAGCATTTGAAACCGTTTGGCACCATTTTTGAATGAATTGGAAAAAGTCAGATTTTTGCTGAAATTGTGACCCCGGGGCTTAGGGATTTTTTCAAAAAATCTTTTTCTGCCGGTTATGTTGTTGAGGGCTGATTTCTTGTCCTGTGATAAAAAGCCTTTTGTTTCGAGCGCTAAACTTCTCAGGGGAGCATTTGCAACCGTTTGGCACCATTTTTGAATGAATGGGAAAAAGTCAGATTTTTGCTGAAATTGTGACCCCGGGGCATAGGGGTTGTTTCAATAAAATCTTTTTCCGCCGGTTAAGTTGTTGAGGGCTGATTTTTTGTCCTGTGATAAAAAGCCTTCTGTTTCGACCGCCAAACCTCTCAGGGGAGCATGTGCAACAGTTTGGCACCATTTTTGAATGAATGGGAAAAAGTCAGCTTTTTGCTGAAATTGTGACCCCGGGGCTTAGGCATTTTTTCAATAAAATCTTTTTCCGCCGGTTAAGCTGTTGAGGGCTTATTTCTTGTCCTGTGATGAAAAGCCTTCTATTTCGAACGCCAAACCTCTCAGGGGAGCATTTGCAACCGTTTGGCACCATTTTTGAATGAATGTGAAAAAGTCAGATTTTTGCTGAAATTGTGACCCCGGGGCTTAGGGATTTTTTCAATAAAATCTTTTTCCGCCGGTTAAGTTGTTGAGGGCTGATTTCTTGTTCTGTGATAAAAAGCTTCTGTTTCGACCGCCAAACCTCTCAGGGGAGCATTTGCAACCGTTTGGCACCATTTTTGAATGAATGGGAAAAAGTCAGAATTTGCTGAAATTGTGACTTCGGGGCTTAGGGATTTTTTCAATAAAATCTTTTTCCGCTGGTTATGTTGTTGAGGGCTGATTTTTTGTCCTGTGATAAAAAGCTTCTGTTTCGACCGCCAAACCTCTCAGGGGAGCATGTGCAACAGTTTGGCACCATTTTTGAATGAATGGGAAAAAGTCAGATTTTTGCTGAAATTGTGACTTCGGGGCTTAGGGGTTTTTTCAATAAAATCTTTTTCCGCTGGTTATGTTGTTGAAGGCTGATTTCTTGACCTGTTATAAAAAGCCTTCTGTTTCAACCGCCAAACCTCTCAGGGGAGCATTTGCAACCTTTTGGCACCATTTTTGAATGAAGTGGGAAAAGTCAGATTTTTGCTGAAATTGTGACCCCCGGGGCTTTGGGATTTTTTCAATAAAATCCTTTTCTGCTGGTTAAGTTGTTGAGGGCTGATTTCTTGTCCTGTGATAAAAAGCCTTCTGTTTCGACCGACAAACCTCTCAGGGGAGCATTTGAAACCGTTTGGCACCATTTTTGAATGAATTGGAAAAAGTCAGATTTTTGCTGAAATTGTGAACCCGGGGCTTAGGGATATTTTCAAAAAATATTTTGCTGCCGGTTAAGTTGTTGAGGGCTGATTTCTTGTCCTGTGATAAAAAGCTTCTGTTTCGACTGCCAAACCTCTCAGGGGAGCATGTGGAACCGTTTGGCACCATTTTTGAATGAATGGGAAAAAATCAGATTTTTGCTGAAATTGTGACCCCGGGGCTTAGGGATTTTTTCAATAAAATCTTTTTCCGCCGGTTAAGTTGTTGAGGGCTGATTTCTTGTTCTGTGATAAAAAGCTTCTGTTTCGACCGCCAAACCTCTCAGGGGAGCATTTGCAACCGTTTGGCACCATTTTTGAATGAATGGGAAAAAGTCAGAATTTGCTGAAATTGTGACTTCGGGGCTTAGGGATTTTTTCAATAAAATCTTTTTCCGCTGGTTATGTTGTTGAGGGCTGATTTTTTGTCCTGTGATAAAAAGCTTCTGTTTCGACCGCCAAACCTCTCAGGGGAGCATGTGCAACAGTTTGGCACCATTTTTGAATGAATGGGAAAAAGTCAGATTTTTGCTGAAATTGTGACTTCGGGGCTTAGGGGTTTTTTCAATAAAATCTTTTTCCGCTGGTTATGTTGTTGAAGGCTGATTTCTTGACCTGTTATAAAAAGCCTTCTGTTTCGACCGCCAAACCTCTCAGGGGAGCATTTGCAACCTTTTGGCACCATTTTTGAATGAAGTGGGAAAAGTCAGATTTTTGCTGAAATTGTGACCCCCGGGGCTTTGGGATTTTTTCAATAAAATCCTTTTCTGCTGGTTAAGTTGTTGAGGGCTGATTTCTTGTCCTGTCATAAAAAGCCTTCTGTTTCGACCGACAAACCTCTCAGGGGAGCATTTGAAACCGTTTGGCACCATTTTTGAATGAATTGGAAAAAGTCAGATTTTTGCTGAAATTGTGAACCCGGGGCTTAGGGATATTTTCAAAAAATATTTTGCTGCCGGTTAAGTTGTTGAGGGCTGATTTCTTGTCCTGTGATAAAAAGCTTCTGTTTCGACTGCCAAACCTCTCAGGGGAGCATGTGGAACCGTTTGGCACCATTTTTGAATGAATGGGAAAAAATCAGATTTTTGCTGAAATTGTGACCCCGGGGCTTAGGGATTTTTTCAATAAAATCTTTTTCCGCCGGTTAAGTTGTTGAGGGCTGATTTCTTGTTCTGTGATAAAAAGCTTCTGTTTCGACCGCCAAACCTCTCAGGGGAGCATTTGCAACCGTTTGGCACCATTTTTGAATGAATGGGAAAAAGTCAGAATTTGCTGAAATTGTGACTTCGGGGCTTAGGGATTTTTTCAATAAAATCTTTTTCCGCTGGTTATGTTGTTGAGGGCTGATTTTTTGTCCTGTGATAAAAAGCTTCTGTTTCGACCGCCAAACCTCTCAGGGGAGCATGTGCAACAGTTTGGCACCATTTTTGAATGAATGGGAAAAAGTCAGATTTTTGCTGAAATTGTGACTTCGGGGCTTAGGGGTTTTTTCAATAAAATCTTTTTCCGCTGGTTATGTTGTTGAAGGCTGATTTCTTGTCCTGTTATAAAAAGCCTTCTGTTTCGACCGCCAAACCTCTCAGGGGAGCATTTGCAACCTTTTGGCACCATTTTTGAATGAAGTGGGAAAAGTCAGATTTTTGCTGAAATTGTGACCCCCGGGGCTTTGGGATTTTTTCAATAAAATCCTTTTCTGCTGGTTAAGTTGTTGAGGGCTGATTTCTTGTCCTGTCATAAAAAGCCTTCTGTTTCGACCGACAAACCTCTCAGGGGAGCATTTGAAACCGTTTGGCACCATTTTTGAATGAATTGGAAAAAGTCAGATTTTTGCTGAAATTGTGAACCCGGGGCTTAGGGATATTTTCAAAAAATATTTTGCTGCCGGTTAAGTTGTTGAGGGCTGATTTCTTGTCCTGTGATAAAAAGCTTCTGTTTCGACTGCCAAACCTCTCAGGGGAGCATGTGGAACCGTTTGGCACCATTTTTGAATGAATGGGAAAAAATCAGATTTTTGCTGAAATTGTGACCCCGGGGCTTAGGGATTTTTTCAATAAAATCTTTTTCCGCCGGTTAAGTTGTTGAGGGCTGATTTCTTGTCCTGTGATAAAAAGCTTCTGTTTCGACCGCCAAACCTCTCAGGGGAGCATGTGGAACCGTTTGGCACCATTTTTGAATGAATGGGAAAAAGTCAGATTGTTGCTGAAATTGTGACCCCGGGGCTTAGGGATTTTTTCAATAAAATCTTTTTCCGCCGGTTAAGTTGTTGAGGGCTGATTTCTTGTCCTGTGATAAAAAGCTTCTGTTTCGACCGCCAAAACTCTCAGGGGAGCATTTGCAACCGTTTGGCAGCATTTTTGAATGAATTGGAAAAAGTCAGATTTTTGCTGCAATTGTGACCCCGGGGCTTAGGGATTTTTTCAAAAAAATCTTTTTCCGCCGGATAAGTTTTCAAGGGCTGATTTCTTGTCCTGTGATGAACAGCCTTCTATTTCGACCGCCAAACCTCTCAGGGGAGCATTTGAAACCGTTTGGCACCATTTTTGAATGAATGGGAAAAAGTCAGATTTTTGCTGAAATTGTGACCCCGGGGCTTAGGGATTTTTACAATAAAATCTTTTTCCGCCGGTTAAGTTTTCGAGGGCAGATTTCTTGTCCTGTGATAAAAAGCCTTCTGTTTCGACCGCCAAACCTCTCAGGGGAGCATTTGCAACCGTTTGGCACCATTTTTGAATGAATTGGAAAAAGCCTTCTGTTTCGACCGCCAAACCTCTCAGGGGAGCATTTGCAACCGTTTGGCACCATTTTTGAATGAATGGGGAAAAGTCAGATTTTTGCTGAAATTGTGACCCCGGGGCTTAGGGATTTTTTCAAAAAATATTTTTCTGCCGGTTTAGTTGTTGAGAGCTGATTTTTTGTCCTGTGATAAAAAGCCTTCTGTTTCGACCGCCAAACCTCTCAGGGGAGCATTTGCAACCGTTTGGCACCATTTTTGAATGAATTGGAACAGGTCAGATTTTTGCTGAAATTCTGACCCCGGGGCTTAGGGATTTTTTCAATAAAATCTTTTTCCGCCGCTTAAGTTGCTGAGGGCTGATTTCTTGTCCTGTGATAAAAAGCTTCTGTTTCGACCGCCAAACCTCTCAGGGGAGCATTTGCAACCGTTTGGCACCATTTTTGAATGAATGGGGAAAAGTCAGATTTTTGCTGAAATTGTGACCCCGGGGCTTAGGGATTTTTTCAATAAAATCTTTTTCCGCTGGTTATGTTGTTGAGGGCTGATTTCTTGTCCTGTGATAAAAAGCCTTCTGTTTCGACCGCCAAACCTCTCAGGGGAGCATTTGCAACCTTTTGGCACCATTTTTGAATGAAGTGGGAAAAGTCAGATTTTTGCTGAAATTGTGACCCCCGGGGCTTTGGGATTTTTTCAATAAAATCCTTTTCTGCTGGTTAAGTTGTTGAGGGCTGATTTCTTGTCCTGTCATAAAAAGCCTTCTGTTTCGACTGACAAACCTCTCAGGGGAGCATTTGAAACCGTTTGGCACCATTTTTGAATGAATTGGAAAAAGTCAGATTTTTGCTGAAATTGTGAACCCGGGGCTTAGGGATTTTTTCAAAAAATCTTTTGCTGCCGGTTAAGTTGTTGAGGGCTGATTTTTTTGTCCTGTGATAAAAAGCCTTCTGTTTCGACCGACAAACCTCTCAGGGGAGCATTTGCAACCGTTTGGCACCATTTTGGTGTGTATTGCCAAAAGTCAGATTTTTGCTGAAATTGTGACCCCGGGGCTTAGGGATTTTTTCAAAAAATCTTTTTCTGCCGGTTAAGTTGTTGAGGGCTGATTTCTTGTCCTGTGATAAAAAGCTTCTGTTTCGACCGCCAAACCTCTCAGGGGAGCATTTGCAACCGTTTGGCACCATTTTTGAATGAATTGGAAAAAGTCAGATTTTTGCTGCAATTGTGACCCCGGGGCTTAGGGATTTTTTCAAAAAATCTTTTGCTGCCGGTTAAGTTGTTGAGGGCTGATTTCTTGTCCTGTGATAAAAAGCCTTCTGTTTCGACCGCCAAACCTCTCAGGGGAGCATTTGCAACCGTTTGGCACCATTTTTGAATGAAATGGAAAAAGTCAGATTTTTGCTGAAATTGTGACCCCAGGGGCTTAGGGATTTTTTCAAAAAATCTTTTTCTGCCGGTTAAGTTGTTGAGGGCTGATTTTTTGTCCTATGATAAAAAGCCTTCTGTTTCGACCGACAAACCTCTCAGGGGAGCATTTGAAACCGTTTGGCACCATTTTTGAATGAATTGGAAAAAGTCAGATTTTTGCTGAAATTGTGACCCCGGGGCTTAGGGATTTTTTCAAAAAATCTTTTTCTGCCGGTTATGTTGTTGAGGGCTGATTTCTTGTCCTGTGATAAAAAGCCTTTTGTTTCGAGCGCTAAACTTCTCAGGGGAGCATTTGCAACCGTTTGGCACCATTTTTGAATGAATGGGAAAAAGTCAGATTTTTGCTGAAATTGTGACCCCGGGGCTTAGGGGTTGTTTCAATAAAATCTTTTTCTGCCGGTTAAGTTGTTGAGGGCTGATTTTTTGTCCTGTGATAAAAAGCCTTCTGTTTCGACCGCCAAACCTCTCAGGGGAGCATTTGCAACCGTTTGGCACCATTTTTGAATGAATTGGAAAAAGTCAGATTTTTGCTGAAATTGTGACCCCCGGGGCTTAGGCATTTTTTCAATAAAATCTTTTTCCGCCGGTTAAGCTGTTGAGGGCATATTTCTTGTCCTGTGATGAAAAGCCTTCTATTTCGAACGCAAAACCTCTCAGGGGAGCATTTGCAACCGTTTGGCACCATTTTTGAATGAATGGGAAAAAGTCAGAATTTGCTGAAATTGTGACTTCGGGGCTTAGGGATTTTTTCAATAAAATCTTTTTCCGCTGGTTATGTTGTTGAGGGCTGATTTTTTGTCCTGTGATAAAAAGCTTCTGTTTCGACCGCCAAACCTCTCAGGGGAGCATGTGCAACAGTTTGGCACCATTTTTGAATGAATGGGAAAAAGTCAGATTTTTGCTGAAATTGTGACTTCGGGGCTTAGGGGTTTTTTCAATTAAATCTTTTTCCGCTGGTTATGTTGTTGAAGGCTGATTTCTTGTCCTGTGATAAAAAGCCTTCTGTTTCGACCGCCAAACCTCTCAGGGGAGCATTTGCAACCTTTTGGCACCATTTTTGAATGAAGTGGGAAAAGTCAGATTTTTGCTGAAATTGTGACCCCCGGGGCTTTGGGATTTTTTCAAAAAATATTTTGCTGCCGCTTAAGTTGTTGAGGGCTGATTTCTTGTCCTGTGATAAAAAGCCTTCTGTTTCGACTGCCAAACCTCTCAGGGGAGCATTTGCAACCGTTTGGCACCATTTTTGAATGAATGGGGAAAAGTCAGATTTTTGCTGAAATTGTGACCCCGGGGCTTAGGGATTTTTTCAAAAAATCTTTTGCTGCCGGTTAAGTTGTTGAGGGCTGATTTTTTTTGTCCTGTGATAAAAAGCTTCTGTTTCGACCGACAAACCTCTCAGGGGAGCATTTGCAACCGTTTGGCACCATTTTTGAATGAATTGGAAAAAGTCAGATTTTTGCTGCAATTGTGACCCCGGGGCTTAGGGATTTTTTCAAAAAAATCTTTTTCCGCCGGTTAAGTTGTTGAGGGCTGATTTCTTGTCCTGTGATAAAAAGCCTTCTGTTTCGACCGCCAAACCTCTCAGGGGAGCATTTGCAACCGTTTGGCACCATTTTTGAATGAAGTGGAAAAAGTCAGGTTTTTGCTGAAATTGTGACCCCGGGGCTTAGGGATTTTTTCAAAAAAATCTTTTTCTGCTGGTTATGTTGTTGAGGGCTGATTTCTTGTCCTGTGATAAATAGCCTTCTGTTTCGACCGCTAAACTTCTCAGGGGAGCATTTGCAACCGTTTGGCACCATTTTTGAATGAATGGGGAAAAGTCAGATTTTTGCTGAAATTGTGACCCCGGGGCTTAGGGATTTTTTCAAAAAATCTTTTTCTGCCGGTTAGGTTGTTGAGGGCTGATTTTTTGTCCTATGATAAAAAGCCTTCTGTTTCGACCGACAAAACTCTCAGGGGAGCATTTGAAACCGTTTGGCACCATTTTTGAACGAATTGGAAAAAGTCAGATTTTTGCTGAAATTGTGACCCCGGGGCTTAGGGGTTTTTTCAATAAAATCCTTTTCCGCTGGTTATGTTGTTGAGGGCTGATTTCTTGTCCTGTGATAAAAAGCCTTCTGTTTCAACCGCCAAACCTCTCAGGGGAGCATTTGCAACCGTTTGGCACCATCTTTGAATGAATTGGAGAAAGTCAGATTTTTCCTGAAATTGTGACCCCGGGGCTTAGGGATTTTTTCAAAAAATCTTTTTCTGCCGGTTAAGTTGTTGAGGGCTGATTTTTTGTCCTATGATAAAAAGCCTTCTGTTTCGACCGACAAACCTCTCAGGGGAGCATTTGAAACCGTTTGGCACCATTTTTGAATGAAGTGGAAAAAGTCAGATTTTTGCTGAAATTGTGACCCGGGATTTTTTCAATAAAATCTTTTTCCGCCGGTTAAGTTGTTGAGGGCTGATTTCTTGTCCTGTGATAAAAAGCCTTCTGTTTCGAACGCCAAACCTCTCAGGGGAGCATTTGCAACCGTTTGGCACCATTTTTGAATGAAGTGGAAAAAGTCAGGTTTTTGCTGAAATTGTGACCCCGGGGCTTAGGGATTTTTTCAAAAAAATCTTTTTCTGCTGGTTATGTTGTTGAGGGCTGATTTCTTGTCCTGTGATAAATAGCCTTCTGTTTCGACCGCTAAACTTCTCAGGGGAGCATTTGCAACCGTTTGGCACCATTTTTGAATGA
Organism: Podarcis cretensis; assembly: GCF_951804945.1. Classification (NCBI taxonomy): domain Eukaryota; kingdom Metazoa; phylum Chordata; class Lepidosauria; order Squamata; family Lacertidae; genus Podarcis; species Podarcis cretensis. The sequence goes on along the minus strand of NC_137180.1, from coordinate 11,657,055 downwards.
ATGGGGAAAAGTCAGATTTTTGCTGAAATTGTGACCCCGGTGCTTAGGGATTTTTTCAAAAAATCTTTTGCTGCCGGTTAAGTTGTTGAGGGCTGATTTCTTGTCCTGTGATAAAAAGCCTTCTGTTTCGACCGCCAAACCTCTCAGGGGAGCATTTGCAACCGTTTGGCACCATTTTTGAATGAAATGGAAAAAGTCAGATTTTTGCTGAAATTGTGACCCCGGGGCTTAGGGATTTTTTCAAAAAATCTTTTTCTGCCGGTTAAGTTGTTGAGGGCTGATTTTTTGTCCTATGATAAAAAGCCTTCTGTTTCGACCGACAAACCTCTCAGGGGAGCATTTGAAACCGTTTGGCACCATTTTTGAATGAATTGGAAAAAGTCAGATTTTTGCTGAAATTGTGACCCCGGGGCTTAGGGATTTTTTCAAAAAATCTTTTTCTGCCGGTTATGTTGTTGAGGGCTGATTTCTTGTCCTGTGATAAAAAGCCTTTTGTTTCGAGCGCTAAACTTCTCAGGGGAGCATTTGCAACCGTTTGGCACCATTTTTGAATGAAGTGGAAAAAGTCAGGTTTTTGCTGAAATTGTGACCCCGGGGCTTAGGGATTTTTTCAAAAAAATCTTTTTCTGCTGGTTATGTTGTTGAGGGCTGATTTCTTGTCCTGTGATAAATAGCCTTCTGTTTCGACCGCTAAACTTCTCAGGGGAGCATTTGCAACCGTTTGGCACCATTTTTGAATGAATGGGGAAAAGTCAGATTTTTGCTGAAATTGTGACCCCGGGGCTTAGGGATTTTTTCAAAAAATCTTTTTCTGCCGGTTAGGTTGTTGAGGGCTGATTTTTTGTCCTATGATAAAAAGCCTTCTGTTTCGACCGACAAAACTCTCAGGGGAGCATTTGAAACCGTTTGGCACCATTTTTGAACGAATTGGAAAAAGTCAGATTTTTGCTGAAATTGTGACCCCGGGGCTTAGGGGTTTTTTCAATAAAATCCTTTTCCGCTGGTTATGTTGTTGAGGGCTGATTTCTTGTCCTGTGATAAAAAGCCTTCTGTTTCAACCGCCAAACCTCTCAGGGGAGCATTTGCAACCGTTTGGCACCATCTTTGAATGAATTGGAGAAAGTCAGATTTTTCCTGAAATTGTGACCCCGGGGCTTAGGGATTTTTTCAAAAAATCTTTTTCTGCCGGTTAAGTTGTTGAGGGCTGATTTTTTGTCCTATGATAAAAAGCCTTCTGTTTCGACCGACAAACCTCTCAGGGGAGCATTTGAAACCGTTTGGCACCATTTTTGAATGAAGTGGAAAAAGTCAGATTTTTGCTGAAATTGTGACCCGGGATTTTTTCAATAAAATCTTTTTCCGCCGGTTAAGTTGTTGAGGGCTGATTTCTTGTCCTGTGATAAAAAGCCTTCTGTTTCGAACGCCAAACCTCTCAGGGGAGCATTTGCAACCGTTTGGCACCATTTTTGAATGAAGTGGAAAAAGTCAGGTTTTTGCTGAAATTGTGACCCCGGGGCTTAGGGATTTTTTCAAAAAAATCTTTTTCTGCTGGTTATGTTGTTGAGGGCTGATTTCTTGTCCTGTGATAAAAAGCTTCTGTTTCGACCGCCAAACCTCTCAGGGGAGCATGTGCAACAGTTTGGCACCATTTTTGAATGAATGGGAAAAAGTCAGATTTTTGCTGAAATTGTGACTTCGGGGCTTAGGGGTTTTTTCAATTAAATCTTTTTCCGCTGGTTAAGTTGTTGAGGGCTGATTTCTTGTCCTGTCATAAAAAGCCTTCTGTTTCGACCGACAAACCTCTCAGGGGAGCATTTGAAACCGTTTGGGACCATTTTTGAATGAATTGGAAAAAGTCAGATTTTTGCTGAAATTGTGAACCCGGGGCTTAGGGATTTTTTCAAAAAATATTTTGCTGCCGGTTAAGTTGTTGAGGGCTGATTTCTTGTCCTGTGATAAAAAGCCTTCTGTTTCGACCGCCAAACCTCTCAGGGGAGCATTTGCAACCGTTTGGCACCATTTTTGAATGAATGGGGAAAAGTCAGATTTTTGCTGAAATTGTGACCCCGGGGCTTAGGGATTTTTTTCAATAAAATCTTTTTCCGCCGCTTAAGTTGCTGAGGGCTGATTTCTTGTCCTGTAATAAAAAGCCTTCTGTTTCGACCGCCAAACCTCTCAGGGGAGCATTTGCAACCGTTTGACACCATTTTTGAATGAAATGGAAAAAGTCAGATTTTTGCTGAAATTGTGACCCCGGGGCTTAGGGATTTTTTCAAAAAATCTTTTGCTGCCGGTTAAGTTGTTGAGGCTGATTTTTTTGTCCTGTGATAAAAAGCCTTCTGTTTCGAGCGACAAACCTCTCAGGGGAGCATTTGCAACCGTTTGGCACCATTTTGGTGTGTATTGCCAAAAGTCAGATTTTTGCTTAGGGATTTTTTCAAAAAATCTTTTTCTGCCGGTTAAGTTGTTGAGGGCTGATTTCTTGTCCTGTGATAAAAAGCTTCTGTTTCGACCGCCAAACCTCTCAGGGGAGCATTTGCAACCGTTTGGCACCATTTTTGAATGAATTGGAAAAAGTCAGATTTTTGCTGCAATTGTGACCCCGGGGCTTAGGGATTTTTTCAAAAAAATCTTTTTCCGCCGGTTAAGTTGTTGAGGGCTGATTTCTTGTCCTGTGATAAAAAGCCTTCTGTTTCGAACGCCAAACCTCTCAGGGGAGCATTTGCAACCGTTTGGCACCATTTTTGAATGAAGTGGAAAAAGTCAGGTTTTTGCTGAAATTGTGACCCCGGGGCTTAGGGATTTTTTCAAAAAAATCTTTTTCTGCTGGTTATGTTGTTGAGGGCTGATTTCTTGTCCTGTGATAAATAGCCTTCTCTTTCGACCGCTAAACTTCTCAGGGGAGCATTTGCAACCGTTTGGCACCATTTTTGAATGAATGGGGAAAAGTCAGATTTTTGCTGAAATTGTGACCCCGGGGCTTAGGGATTTTTTCAAAAAATCTTTTGCTGCCGGTTAAGTTGTTGAGGGCTGATTTCTTGTCCTGTGATAAAAAGCCTTCTGTTTCGACCGCCAAACCTCTCAGGGGAGCATTTGCAACCGTTTGGCACCATTTTTGAATGAATGGGGAAAAGTCAGATTTTTGCTGAAATTGTGACCCCGGGGCTTAGGGATTTTTTTCAATAAAATCTTTTTCCGCCGCTTAAGTTGCTGAGGGCTGATTTCTTGTCCTGTAATAAAAAGCCTTCTGTTTCGACCGCCAAACCTCTCAGGGGAGCATTTGCAACCGTTTGACACCATTTTTGAATGAAATGGAAAAAGTCAGATTTTTGCTGAAATTGTGACCCCGGGGCTTAGGGATTTTTTCAAAAAATCTTTTGCTGCCGGTTAAGTTGTTGAGGGCTGATTTTTTTGTCCTGTGATAAAAAGCCTTCTGTTTCGAACGACAAATCTCTCAGGGGAGCATTTGCAACCGTTTGGCACCATTTTGGTGTGTATTGCCAAAGGTCAGATTTTTGCTGAAATTGTGACCCCGGGGCTTAGGGATTTTTTCAAAAAATCTTTTTCTGCCGGTTAAGTTGTTGAGGGCTGATTTCTTGTCCTGTGATAAAAAGCTTCTGTTTCGACCGCCAAACCTCTCAGGGGAGCATTTGCAACCGTTTGGCACCATTTTTGAATGAAGTGGAAAAAGTCAGGTTTTTGCTGAAATTGTGACCCCGGGGCTTAGGGATTTTTTCAAAAAAATCTTTTTCTGCTGGTTATGTTGTTGAGGGCTGATTTCTTGTCCTGTGATAAATAGCCTTCTGTTTCGACCGCTAAACTTCTCAGGGGAGCATTTGCAACCGTTTGGCACCATTTTTGAATGAATGGGGAAAAGTCAGATTTTTGCTGAAATTGTGACCCCGGGGCTTAGGGATTTTTTCAAAAAATCTTTTGCTGCCGGTTAAGTTGTTGAGGGCTGATTTTTTGTCCTATGATAAAAAGCCTTCTGTTTCGACCGCCAAACCTCTCAGGGGAGCATTTGCAACCGTTTGGCACCATTTTTGAATGAATGTGAAAAAGTCAGATTTTTGCTGAAATTGTGACCCCGGGGCTTAGGGATTTTTTCAAAAAATCTTTTGCTGCCGGTTAAGTTGTTGAGGGCTGATTTTTTGTCCTATGATAAAAAGCCTTCTGTTTCGACCGCCAAACCTCTCAGGGGAGCATTTGCAACCGTTTGGCACCATTTTTGAATGAATGGGGAAAAGTCAGATTTTTGCTGAAATTGTGACCCCGGGGCTTAGGCATTTTTTCAATAAAATCTTTTTCCGCCGGTTAAGCTGTTGAGGGCTTATTTCTTGTCCTGTGATGAAAAGCCTTCTATTTCGAACGCCAAACCTCTCAGGGGAGCATTTGCAACCGTTTGGCACCATTTTTGAATGAATGTGAAAAAGTCAGATTTTTGCTGAAATTGTGACCCCGGGGCTTAGGGGTTGTTTCAATAAAATCTTTTTCCGCCGGTTAAGTTGTTGAGGGCTGATTTTTTGTCCTGTGATAAAAAGCCTTCTGTTTCGACCGCCAAACCTCTCAGGGGAGCATTTGCAACCGTTTGGCACCATTTTTGAATGAATTGGAAAAAGTCAGATTTTTGCTGAAATTGTGACCCCGGGGCTTAGGCATTTTTTCAATAAAATCTTTTTCCGCCGGTTAAGCTGTTGAGGGCTTATTTCTTGTCCTGTGATGAAAAGCCTTCTATTTCGAACGCCAAACCTCTCAGGGGAGCATTTGCAACCGTTTGGCACCATTTTTGAATGAATGGGAAAAAGTCAGAATTTGCTGAAATTGTGACTTCGGGGCTTAGGGATTTTTTCAATAAAATCTTTTTCCGCTGGTTATGTTGTTGAGGGCTGATTTTTTGTCCTGTGATAAAAAGCTTCTGTTTCGACCGCCAAACCTCTCAGGGGAGCATGTGCAACAGTTTGGCACCATTTTTGAATGAATGGGAAAAAGTCAGATTTTTGCTGAAATTGTGACTTCGGGGCTTAGGGGTTTTTTCAATAAAATCTTTTTCCGCTGGTTATGTTGTTGAAGGCTGATTTCTTGTCCTGTGATAAAAAGCCTTCTGTTTCGACCGCCAAACCTCTCAGGGGAGCATTTGCAACCTTTTGGCACCATTTTTGAATGAAGTGGGAAAAGTCAGATTTTTGCTGAAATTGTGACCCCCGGGGCTTTGGGATTTTTTCAATAAAATCCTTTTCTGCTGGTTAAGTTGTTGAGGGCTGATTTCTTGTCCTGTCATAAAAAGCCTTCTGTTTCGACCGACAAACCTCTCAGGGGAGCATTTGAAACCGTTTGGCACCATTTTTGAATGAATTGGAAAAAGTCAGATTTTTGCTGAAATTGGGAACCCGGGGCTTAGGGATTTTTTCAAAAAATATTTTGCTGCCGGTTAAGTTGTTGAGGGCTGATTTCTTGTCCTGTGATAAAAAGCCTTCTGTTTCGACCGCCAAACCTCTCAGGGGAGCATTTGCAACCGTTTGGCACCATTTTTGAATGAATGGGGAAAAGTCAGATTTTTGCTGAAATTGTGACCCCGGGGGTTAGGGATTTTTTTTCAATAAAATCTTTTTCCGCCGCTTAAGTTGCTGAGGGCTGATTTCTTGTCCTGTAATAAAAAGCCTTCTGTTTCGACCGCCAAACCTCTCAGGGGAGCATTTGCAACCTTTTGGCACCATTTTTGAATGAAGTGGGAAAAGTCAGATTTTTGCTGAAATTGTGACCCCCGGGGCTTTGGGATTTTTTCAATAAAATCCTTTTCTGCTGGTTAAGTTGTTGAGGGCTGATTTCTTGTCCTGTGATAAAAAGCCTTCTGTTTCGACCGCCAAACCTCTCAGGGGAGCATTTGCAACCGTTTGGCACCATTTTTGAATGAATGGGGAAAAGTCAGATTTTTGCTGAAATTGTGACCCCGGGGCTTAGGGATTTTTTCAAAAAATCTTTTGCTGCCGGTTAAGTTGTTGAGGGCTGATTTTTTTGTCCTGTGATAAAAAGCCTTCTGTTTCGACCGCCAAACCTCTCAGGGGAGCATTTGCAACCGTTTGGCACCATTTTGGTGTGTATTGCCAAAAGTCAGATTTTTGCTGAAATTGTGACCCCGGGGCTTAGGGATTTTTTCAAAAAATCTTTTTCTGCCGGTTAAGTTGTTGAGGGCTGATTTCTTGTCCTGTGATAAAAAGCTTCTGTTTCGACCGCCAAACCTCTCAGGGGAGCATTTGCAACCGTTTGGCACCATTTTTGAATGAATTGGAAAAAGTCAGATTTTTGCTGCAATTGTGACCCCGGGGCTTAGGGATTTTTTCAAAAAAATCTTTTTCCGCCGGTTAAGTTGTTGAGGGCTGATTTCTTGTCCTGTGATAAAAAGCCTTCTGTTTCGAACGCCAAACCTCTCAGGGGAGCATTTGCAACCGTTTGGCACCATTTTTGAATGAAGTGGAAAAAGTCAGGTTTTTGCTGAAATTGTGACCCCGGGGCTTAGGGATTTTTTCAAAAAAATCTTTTTCTGCTGGTTATGTTGTTGAGGGCTGATTTCTTGTCCTGTGATAAATAGCCTTCTGTTTCGACCGCTAAACTTCTCAGGGGAGCATTTGCAACCGTTTGGCACCATTTTTGAATGAATGGGGAAAAGTCAGATTTTTGCTGAAATTGTGACCCCGGGGCTTAGGGATTTTTTCAAAAAATCTTTTGCTGCCGGTTAAGTTGTTGAGGGCTGATTTTTTGTCCTGTGATAAAAAGCCTTCTGTTTCGACCGCCAAACCTCTCAGGGGAGCATTTGCAACCGTTTGGCACCATTTTTGAATGAATTGGAAAAAGTCAGATTTTTGCTGAAATTGTGACCCCGGGGCTTAGGGATTTTTTCAAAAAATCTTTTTCTGCCGGTTATGTTGTTGAGGGCTGATTTCTTGTCCTGTGATAAAAAGCCTTTTGTTTCGAGCGCTAAACTTCTCAGGGGAGCATTTGCAACCGTATGGCACCATTTTTGAATGAATGGGAAAAAGTCAGATTTTTGCTGAAATTGTGACCCCGGGGCTTAGGGGTTGTTTCAATAAAATCTTTTTCCGCCGGTTAAGTTGTTGAGGGCTGATTTTTTGTCCTGTGATAAAAAGCCTTCTGTTTCGACCGCCAAACCTCTCAGGGGAGCATTTGCAACCGTTTGGCACCATTTTTGAATGAATTGGAAAAAGTCAGATTTTTGCTGAAATTGTGACCCCGGGGCTTAGGCATTTTTTCAATAAAATCTTTTTCCGCCGGTTAAGCTGTTGAGGGCTTATTTCTTGTCCTGTGATGAAAAGCCTTCTATTTCGAACGCCAAACCTCTCAGGGGAGCATTTGCAACCGTTTGGCACCATTTTTGAATGAATGTGAAAAAGTCAGATTTTTGCTGAAATTGTGACCCCGGGGCTTAGGGATTTTTTCAAAAAATCTTTTTCTGCCGGTTAAGTTGTTGAGGGCTGATTTCTTGTCCTGTGATAAAAAGCCTTCTGTTTCGACCGACAAACCTCTCAGGGGAGCATTTGAAACCGTTTGGCACCATTTTTGAATGAATTGGAAAAAGTCAGATTTTTGCTGAAATTGTGACCCCGGGGCTTAGGGATTTTTACAATAAAATCTTTTTCCGCCGGTTAAGTTGTTGAGGGCTGATTTCTTGTCCTGTGATAAAAAGCCTTCTGTTTCGAACGCCAAACCTCTCAGGGGAGCATGTGCAACCGTTTGGCACCATTTTTGAATGAAGTGGAAAAAGTCAGGTTTTTGCTGAAATTGTGACCCTGGGGCTTAGGGATTTTTTCAAAAAAATCTTTTTCTGCTGGTTATGTTGTTGAGGGCTGATTTCTTGTCCTGTGATAAATAGCCTTCTGTTTCGACCGCTAAACTTCTCAGGGGAGCATTTGCAACCGTTTGGCACCATTTTTGAATGAATGGGGAAAAGTCAGATTTTTGCTGAAATTGTGACCCCGGGGCTTAGGGATTTTTTCAAAAAATCTTTTGCTGCCGGTTAAGTTGTTGAGGGCTGATTTTTTGTCCTGTGATAAAAAGCCTTCTGTTTCGACCGCCAAACCTCTCAGGGGAGCATTTGCAACCGTTTGGCACCATTTTTGAATGAAATGGAAAAAGTCAGATTTTTGCTGAAATTGTGACCACGGGGCTTAGGGATTTTTTCAAAAAATCTTTTTCTGCCGGTTAAGTTGTTGAGGGCTGATTTTTTATCCTATGATAAAAAGCCTTCTGTTTCGACCGACAAACCTCTCAGGGGAGCATTTGAAACCGTTTGGCACCATTTTTGAATGAATTGGAAAAAGTCAGATTTTTGCTGAAATTGTGACCCCGGGGCTTAGGGATTTTTTCAAAAAATCTTTTTCTGCCGGTTATGTTGTTGAGGGCTGATTTCTTGTCCTGTGATAAAAAGCCTTTTGTTTCGAGCGCTAAACTTCTCAGGGGAGCATTTGCAACCGTTTGGCACCATTTTTGAATGAATGGGAAAAAGTCAGATTTTTGCTGAAATTGTGACCCCGGGGCTTAGGGGTTGTTTCAATAAAATCTTTTTCCGCCGGTTAAGTTGTTGAGGGCTGATTTTTTGTCCTGTGATAAAAAGCCTTCTGTTTCGACCGCCAAACCTCTCAGGGGAGCATTTGCAACCGTTTGGCACCATTTTTGAATGAATTGGAAAAAGTCAGATTTTTGCTGAAATTGTGACCCCGGGGCTTAGGCATTTTTTCAATAAAATCTTTTTCCGCCGGTTAAGCTGTTGAGGGCTTATTTCTTGTCCTGTGATGAAAAGCCTTCTATTTCGAACGCCAAACCTCTCAGGGGAGCATTTGCAACCGTTTGGCACCATTTTTGAATGAATGTGAAAAAGTCAGATTTTTGCTGAAATTGTGACCCCGGGGCTTAGGGATTTTTTCAAAAAATCTTTTTCTGCCGGTTAAGTTGTTGAGGGCTGATTTCTTGTCCTGTGATAAAAAGCCTTCTGTTTCGACCGACAAACCTCTCAGGGGAGCATTTGAAACCGTTTGGCACCATTTTTGAATGAATTGGAAAAAGTCAGATTTTTGCTGAAATTGTGACTTCGGGGCTTAGGGGTTTTTTCAATAAAATCTTTTTCCGCTGGTTATGTTGTTGAAGGCTGATTTCTTGTCCTGTGATAAAAAGCCTTCTGTTTCGACCGCCAAACCTCTCAGGGGAGCATTTGCAACCTTTTGGCACCATTTTTGAATGAAGTGGGAAAAGTCAGATTTTTGCTGAAATTGTGACTTCGGGGCTTAGGGATTTTTTCAATAAAATCTTTTTCCGCTGGTTATGCTGTTGAGGGCTGATTTTTTGTCCTGTGGTAAAAAGCTTCTGTTTCGACCGCCAAACCTCTCAGGGGAGCATGTGCAACAGTTTGGCACCATTTTTGAATGAATGGGAAAAAGTCAGATTTTTGCTGAAATTGTGACTTCGGGGCTTAGGGGTTTTTTCAATAAAATCTTTTTCCGCTGGTTATGTTGTTGAAGGCTGATTTCTTGTCCTGTGATAAAAAGCCTTCTGTTTCGACCGCCAAACCTCTCAGGGGAGCATTTGCAACCTTTTGGCACCATTTTTGAATGAAGTGGGAAAAGTCAGATTTTTGCTGAAATTGTGACCCCCGGGGCTTTGGGATTTTTTCAATAAAATCCTTTTCTGCTGGTTAAGTTGTTGAGGGCTGATTTCTTGTCCTGTCATAAAAAGCCTTCTGTTTCGACCGACAAACCTCTCAGGGGAGCATTTGAAACCGTTTGGCACCATTTTTGAATGAATTGGAAAAAGTCAGATTTTTGCTGAAATTGTGAACCCGGGGCTTAGGGATATTTTCAAAAAATATTTTGCTGCCGGTTAAGTTGTTGAGGGCTGATTTCTTGTCCTGTGATAAAAAGCTTCTGTTTCGACTGCTAAACCTCTCAGGGGAGCATGTGGAACTGTTTGGCACCATTTTTGAATGAATGGGAAAAAATCAGATTTTTGCTGAAATTGTGACCCCGGGGCTTAGGGATTTTTTCAATAAAATCTTTTTCCGCCGGTTAAGTTGTTGAGGGCTGATTTCTTGTCCTGTGATAAAAAGCTTCTGTTTCGACCGCCAAACCTCTCAGGGGAGCATGTGGAACCGTTTGGCACCATTTTTGAATGAATGGGAAAAAGTCAGATTGTTGCTGAAATTGTGACCCCGGGGCTTAGGGATTTTTTCAATAAAATCTTTTTCCGCCGGTTAAGTTGTTGAGGGCTGATTTCTTGTCCTGTCATAAAAAGCTTCTGTTTCGACCGCCAAACCTCTCAGGGGAGCATTTGCAACCGTTTGGCACCATTTTTGAATGAATTGGAAAAAGTCAGATTTTTGCTGCAATTGTAACCCCGGGGCTTAGGGATTTTTTCAAAAAAATCTTTTTCCGCCGGATAAGTTTTCAAGGGCTGATTTCTTGTCCTGTGATGAACAGCCTTCTATTTCGACCGCCAAACCTCTCAGGGGAGCATTTGAAACCGTTTGGCACCATTTTTGAATGAATGGGAAAAAGTCAGATTTTTGCTGAAATTGTGACCCCGGGGCTTAGGGATTTTTACAATAAAATCTTTTTCCGCCGGTTAAGTTTTCGAGGGCAGATTTCTTGTCCTGTGATAAAAAGCCTTCTGTTTCGACCGCCAAATCTCTCAGGGGAGCATTTGCAACCGTTTGGCACCATTTTTGAATGAATTGGAAAAAGCCTTCTGTTTCGACCGCCAAACCTCTCAGGGGAGCATTTGCAACCGTTTGGCACCATTTTTGAATGAATTGGAACAGGTCAGATTTTTGCTGAAATTCTGACCCCGGGGCTTAGGGATTTTTTCAATAAAATCTTTTTCCGCTGCTTAAGTTGCTGAGGGCTGATTTCTTGTCCTGTGATAAAAAGCTTCTGTTTCGACCGCCAAACCTCTCAGGGGAGCATTTGCAACCGTTTGGCACCATTTTTGAATGAATGGGGGAAAGTCAGATTTTTGCTGAAATTGTGACCCCGGGGCTTAGGGATTTTTTCAATAAAATCTTTTTCCGCTGGTTATGTTGTTGAGGGCTGATTTCTTGTCCTGTGATAAAAAGCCTTCTGTTTCAACTGCCAAACCTCTCAGGGGAGCATTTGCAACCGTTTGACACCATTTTTGAATGAAATGGAAAAAGTCAGATTTTTGCTGAAATTGTGACCCCGGGGCTTAGGGATTTTTTCAAAAAATCTTTTTCTGCCGGTTAAGTTGTTGAGGGCTGATTTTTTGTCCTATGATAAAAAGCCTTCTGTTTCGACCGCCAAACCTCTCAGGGTAGCATGTGAAACCGTTTGGCACCATTTTTGAATGAATTGGAAAAAGTCAGATTTTTGGTGAATTTGTGACCCCGGGGCTTAGGGATTTTTTCAAAAAAATCTTTTTCCGCTGGTTATGTTGTTGAAGGCTGATTTCTTGTCCTGTGATAAAAAGCCTTCTGTTTCGACCGCCAAACCTCTCAGGGGAGCATTTGCAACCTTTTGGCACCATTTTTGAATGAAGTGGGAAAAGTCAGATTTTTGCTGAAATTGTGACCCCCGGGGCTTTGGGATTTTTTCAATAAAATCCTTTTCTGCTGGTTAAGTTGTTGAGGGCTGATTTCTTGTCCTGTCATAAAAAGCCTTCTGTTTCGACCGCAAAACCTCTCAGGGGAGCATGTGGAACCGTTTGGCACCATTTTTGAATGAATTGGAGAAAGTCAGATTGTTGCTGAAATTGTGACCCCGGGGCTTAGGGATTTTTTCAATAAAATCTTTTTCCGCCGGTTAAGTTGTTGAGGGCTGATTTCTTGTCCTGTGATAAAAAGCTTCTGTTTCGACCCCCAAACCTCTCAGGGGAGCATTTGCAACCGTTTGGCACCATTTTTGAATGAATTGGAAAAAGTCAGATTTTTGCTGCAATTGTGACCCCGGGGCTTAGGGATTTTTTCAAAAAAATCTTTTTCCGCCGGATAAGTTTTCAAGGGCTGATTTCTTGTCCTGTGATGAACAGCCTTCTATTTCGACCGCCAAACCTCTCAGGGGAGCATTTGAAACCGTTTGGCACCATTTTTGAATGAATGGGAAAAAGTCAGATTTTTGCTGAAATTGTGACCCCGGGGCTTAGGGATTTTTACAATAAAATCTTTTTCCGCCGGTTAAGTTTTCGAGGGCAGATTTCTTGTCCTGTGATAAAAAGCATTCTGTTTCGACCGCCAAACCTCTCAGGGGAGCATTTGCAAGCGTTTGGCACCATTTTTGAATGAATTGGAAAAAGCCTTCTGTTTCGACCGCCAAACCTCTCAGGGGAGCATTTGCAACCGTTTGGCACCATTTTTGAATGAGTGGGGAAAAGTCAGATTTTTGCTGAAATTGTGACCCCGGGGCTTAGGGATTTTTTCAAAAAATATTTTTCTGCCGGTTTAGTTGTTGAGAGCTGATTTTTTGTCCTGTGATAAAAAGCCTTCTGTTTCGACCGCCAAACCTCTCAGGGGAGCATTTGCAACCGTTTGGCACCATTTTTGAATGAATTGGAACAGGTCAGATTTTTGGTGAAATTTTGACCCCGGGGCTTAGGGATTTTTTCAATAAAATCTTTTCCCGCCGCTTAAGTTGCTGAGGGCTGATTTCTTGTCCTGTGATAAAAAGCTTCTGTTTCGACCGCCAAACCTCTCAGGGGAGCATTTGCAACCGTTTGGCACCATTTTTGAATGAATGGGGAAAAGTCAGATTTTTGCTGAAATTGTGACCCCGGGGCTTAGGGATTTTTTCAAAAAATCTTTTTCTGCCGGTTAAGTTGTTGAGGGCTGATTTTTTGTCCTATGATAAAAAGCCTTCTGTTTCGACCGACAAACCTCTCAGGGGAGCATGTGAAACCGTTTGGCACCATTTTTGAATGAATTGGAAAAAGTCAGATTTTTGCTGAATTTGTGACCCCGGGGCTTAGGGATTTTTTCAAAAAAATCTTTCTCCACTGGTTATGTTGTTGAGGGCTGATTTTTTGTCCTGTGATAAAAAGCCTTCTGTTTCGACCGCCAAACCTCTCAGGGGAGCATTTGCAACCGTTTGGCACCATTTTTGAATGAATGGGAAAAAGTCAGAATTTGCTGAAATTGTGACTTCGGGGCTTAGGGATTTTTACAAAAAAATCTTTTTCCGCCGGTTAAGTTTTCGAGGGCTGATTTCTTGTCCTGTAATAAAAAGCCTTCTGTTTCGACCGCTAAACTTCTCAGGGGAGCATTTGCAACCGTTTGGCACCATTTTTGAATGAATTGGAAAAAGTCAGATTTTTGCTGAATTTGTGACCCCGGGGCTTAGGGATTTTTTCAAAAAAATCTTTTTCCGCTGGTTATGTTGTTGAAGGCTGATTTCTTGTCCTGTGATAAAAAGCCTTCTGTTTCGACGGCCAAACCTCTCAGGGGAGCATTTGCAACCTTTTGGCACCATTTTTGAATGAAGTGGGAAAAGTCAGATTTTTGCTGAAATTGTGACCCCCGGGGCTTTGGGATTTTTTCAATAAAATCCTTTTCTGCTGGTTAAGTTGTTGAGGGCTGATTTCTTGTCCTGTCATAAAAAGCCTTCTGTTTCGACCGACAAACCTCTCAGGGGAGCATTTGAAACCGTTTGGCACCATTTTTGAATGAATTGGAAAAAGTCAGATTTTTGCTGAAATTGTGAACCCGGGGCTTAGGGATATTTTCAAAAAATATTTTGCTGCCGGTTAAGTTGTTGAGGGCTGATTTCTTGTCCTGTGATAAAAAGCTTCTGTTTCGACTGCCAAACCTCTCAGGGGAGCATGTGGAACCGTTTGGCACCATTTTTGAATGAATGGGAAAAAATCAGATTTTTGCTGAAATTGTGACCCCGGGGCTTAGGGATTTTTTCAATAAAATCTTTTTCCGCCGGTTAAGTTGTTGAGGGCTGATTTCTTGTCCTGTGATAAAAAGCTTCTGTTTCGACCGCCAAACCTCTCAGGGGAGCATGTGGAACCGTTTGGCACCATTTTTGAATGAATGGGAAAAAGTCAGATTGTTGCTGAAATTGTGACCCCGGGGCTTAGGGATTTTTTCAATAAAATCTTTTTCCGCCGGTTAAGTTGTTGAGGGCTGATTTCTTGTCCTGTGATCAAAAGCTTCTGTTTCGACCGCCAAACCTCTCAGGGGAGTATTTGCAACCGTTTGGCACCATTTTTGAATGAATGGGGGAAAGTCAGATTGTTGCTGAAATTGTGACCCCGGGGCTTAGGGATTTTTTCAATAAAATCTTTTTCCGCCGGATAAGTTTTCAAGGGCTGATTTCTTGTCCTGTGATGAACAGCCTTCTATTTCGACCGCCAAACCTCTCAGGGGAGCATTTGAAACCGTTTGGCACCATTTTTGAATGAATGGGAAAAAGTCAGATTTTTGCTGAAATTGTGACCCCGGGGCTTAGGGATTTTTACAATAAAATCTTTTTCCGCCGGTTAAGTTTTCGAGGGCAGATTTCTTGTCCTGTGATAAAAAGCCTTCTGTTTCGACCGCCAAACCTCTCAGGGGAGCATTTGCAACCGTTTGGCACCATTTTTGAATGAATGGGGAAAAGTCAGATTTTTGCTGAAATTGTGACCCCGGGGCTTAGGGATTTTTTCAAAAAATATTTCTCTGCCGGTTTAGTTGTTGAGAGCTGATTTTTTGTCCTGTGATAAAAAGCCTTCTGTTTCGACCGCCAAACCTCTCAGGGGAGCATTTGCAACCGTTTGGCACCATTTTTGAATGAATTGGAACAGGTCAGATTTTTGGTGAAATTTTGACCCCGGGGCTTAGGGATTTTTTCAATAAAATCTTTTTCCGCCGCTTAAGTTGCTGAGGGCTGATTTCTTGTCCTGTGATAAAAAGCTTCTGTTTCGACCGCCAAACCTCTCAGGGGAGCATTTGCAACCGTTTGGCACCATTTTTGAATGAATGGGAAAAAGTCAGATTTTTGCTGAAATTGTGACCCCGGGGCTTAGGGATTTTTTCAATAAAATCTTTTTCCGCTGGTTATGTTGTTGAGGGCTGATTTCTTGTCCTGTGATAAAAAGCCTTCTGTTTCGACCGACAAACCTCTCAGGGGAGCATTTGCAACCGTTTGACACCATTTTTGAATGAAATGGAAAAAGTCAGATTGTTGCTGAAATTGTGACCCCGGGGCTTAGGGATTTTTTCAAAAAATCTTTTTCTGCCGGTTAAGTTGTTGAGGGCTGATTTTTTGTCCTATGATAAAAAGCCTTCTGTTTCGACCGACAAACCTCTCAGGGGAGCATGTGAAACCGTTTGGCACCATTTTTGAATGAATTGGAAAAAGTCAGATTTTTGCTGAATTTGTGACCCCGGGGCTTAGGGATTTTTTCAAAAAAATCTTTTTCCACTGGTTATGTTGTTGAGGGCTGATTTTTTGTCCTGTGATAAAAAGCCTTTTGTTTCGACCGCCAAACCTCTCAGGGGAGCATTTGCAACCGTTTGGCACCATTTTTGAATGAATGGGAAAAAGTCAGAATTTGCTGAAATTGTGACTTCGGGGCTTAGGGATTTTTACAAAAAAATCTTTTTCCGCCGGTTAAGTTTTCGAGGGCTGATTTCTTGTCCTGTAATAAAAAGCCTTCTGTTTCGAGCGCTAAACTTCTCAGGGGAGCATTTGCAACCGTTTGGCACCATTTTTGAATGAATGGGAAAAAGTCAGAATTTGCTGAAATAGTGACCCCGGGGCTTAGGGATTTTTTCAATAAAATCTTTTTCCGCTGGTTATGTTGTTGAGGGCTGATTTCTTGTCCTGTGATAAAAAGCCTTCTATTTCGACCGCCAAACCTTTTAGGGGAGAATTTGCAACCGTTTGGCACCATTTTTGAATGAATTGGAAAAAGTCAGATTTTTGCTGAAATTGTGACCCCGGGGATTAGGGATTTTTTCAATAAATCTTTTTCTGCCGGTTAAGTTGTTGAGGGCTGATTTTTTGTCCTGTGATAAAAAGCTTCTGTTTCGACCGCCAAACCTCTCAGGGGAGCATGTGGAACCGTTTGGCACCATTTTTGAATGAATGGGAAAAAGTCAGATTTTTGCTGAAATTGTGACCCCGGGGCTTAGGGATTTTTTCAATAAAATCTTTTTCCGCTGGTTATGTTGTTGAAGGCTGATTTCTTGTCCTGTGATAAAAAGCCTTCTGTTTCGACCGCCAAAACTCTCAGGGGAGCATTTGCAACCGTTTGGCACCATTTCTTAATGAATTGGAAAAAGTCAGATTTTTGCTGAAATTGTGACCCCGGGGCTTAGGCATTTTTTCAATAAAATCTTTTTCCGCCGGTTAAGTTGTTGAGGTCTGATTTCTTGTCCTGTGATAAAAAGCCTTCTGTTTCGAACGCCAAACCTCTCAGGGGAGCATTTGCAACCGTTTGGCACCATTTTTGAATGAATGGGGAAAAGTCAGGTTTTTGCTGAAATTGTGACCCCGGGGCTTAGGGATTTTTTCAAAAAAATCTTTTTCTGCTGGTTATGTTGTTGAGGGCTGATTTCTTGTCCTGTGATAAAAAGCCTTCTGTTTCGACCGCTAAACTTCTCAGGGGAGCATTTGCAACCGTTTGGCACCATTTTTGAATGAATGGGGAAAAGTCAGATTTTTGCTGAAATTGTGACCCCGGGGCCTAGGGATTTTTTCAAAAAATCTTTTGCTGCCGGTTAAGTTGTTGAGGGCTGATTTTTTGTCCTGTGATAAAAAGCCTTCTGTTTCGACCGACAAAACTCTCAGGGGAGCATTTGCAACCGTTTGGCACCATTTTTGAATGAATTGGAAAAAGTCAGATTTTTGCTGAAATTGTGATGCCGGGGCTTAGGGATTTTTTCAAAAAAATCTTTTTCCGCCGGTTAAGTTTTCGAGGGCTGATTTCTTGTCCTGTGATAAAAAGCCTTCTATTTCGACCGCCAAACCTTTCAGGGGAGAATTTGCAACCGTTTGGCACCATTTTTGAATGAATTGCCAAAAGTCAGATTTTTGCTGAAATTGTGACCCCGGGGCTTAGGGATTTTTTCAAAAAATCTTTTTCTGCCGGTTAAGTTGTTGAGGGCTGATTTCTTGTCCTGTGATAAAAAGCCTTCTGTTTCGAGCGCTAAACTTCTCAGGGGAGCATTTGCAACCGTTTGGCACCATTTTTGAATGAATGGGGAAAAGTCAGATTTTTGATGAAATTGTGACCCCGGGGCTTAGGGATTTTTTCAATAAAACCTTTTTCCGCTGGTTATGTTGTTGAGGGCTGATTTCTTGTCCTGTGATAAAAAGCCTTCTGTTTCGACCGCTAAACTTCTCAGGGGAGCATTTGCAACCGTTTGGCACCATTTTTGAATGAATGGGGAAAAGTCAGATTTTTGATGAAATTGTGACCCCGGGGCTTAGGGATTTTTAAAATAAAATCTTTTTCCGCCGGTTAAGTTTTCGAGGGCAGATTTGTTGTCCTGTGATAAAAAGCCTTCTGTTTTGACCGTCAAACCTCTCAGGGGAGCATTTGCAACCGTTTGGCACCATCTTTGAATGAATTGGAAAAAGTCAGATTTTTGCTGAAATTGTGACCCCGGGGCTTAGGGATTTTTTCAAAAAATATTTTTCTGCCGGTTAAGTTGTTGAGGGCTGATTTTTTGTCCTGTGATAAAAAGCTTCTGTTTCGACCGCCAAACCTCTCAGGGGAGCATTTGCAACCGTTTGGCACCATTTTTGAATGAATGGGAAAAAGTCAGATTGTTGCTGAAATTGTGACCCCGGGGCTTAGGGATTTTTTCAATAAAATCTTTTTCCGCCGGTTAAGTTGTTGAGGGCTGATTTCTTGTCCTGTGATAAAAAGCTTCTGTTTCGACCGCCAAACCTCTCAGGGGAGCATTTGCAACCGTTTGGCACCATTTTTGAATGAATGGGGAAAAGTCAGATTGTTGCTGAAATTGTGACCCCGGGGCTTAGGGATTTTTTCAATAAAATCTTTTTCCGCCGGATAAGTTTTCAAGGGCTGATTTCTTGTCCTGTGATGAACAGCCTTCTATTTCGACCGCCAAACCTCTCAGGGGAGCATTTGAAACCGTTTGGCACCATTTTTGAATGAATGGGAAAAAGTCAGATTTTTGCTGAAATTGTGACCCCGGGGCTTAGGGATTTTTACAATAAAATCTTTTTCCGCCGGTTAAGTTTTCGAGGGCAGATTTCTTGTCCTGTGATAAAAAGCCTTCTGTTTCGACCGCCAAACCTCTCAGGGGAGCATTTGCAACCGTTTGGCACCATTTTTGAATGAATTGGAACAGGTCAGATTTTTGGTGAAATTTTGACCCCGGGGCTTAGGGATTTTTTCAATAAAATCTTTTTCCGCCGCTTAAGTTGCTGAGGGCTGATTTCTTGTCCTGTGATAAAAAGCTTCTGTTTCGACCGCCAAACCTCTCAGGGGAGCATTTGCAACCGTTTGGCACCATTTTTGAATGAATGGGAAAAAGTCAGATTTTTGCTGAAATTGTGACCCCGGGGCTTAGGGATTTTTTCAATAAAATCTTTTTCCGCTGGTTATGTTGTTGAGGGCTTATTTCTTGTCCTGTGATAAAAAGCCTTCTGTTTCGACCGCCAAACCTCTCAGGGGAGCATTTGCAACCGTTTGGCACCATTTTTGAATGAATTGGAACAGGTCAGATTTTTGGTGAAATTTTGACCCCGGGGCTTAGGGATTTTTTCAATAAAATCTTTTTCCGCCGCTTAAGTTGCTGAGGGCTGATTTCTTGTCCTGTGATAAAAAGCTTCTGTTTCGACCGCCAAACCTCTCAGGGGAGCATTTGCAACCGTTTGGCACCATTTTTGAATGAATGGGAAAAAGTCAGATTTTTGCTGAAATTGTGACCCCGGGGCTTAGGGATTTTTTCAATAAAATCTTTTTCCGCTGGTTATGTTGTTGAGGGCTGATTTCTTGTCCTGTGATAAAAAGCCTTCTGTTTCGACCGACAAACCTCTCAGGGGAGCATTTGCAACCGTTTGACACCATTTTTGAATGAAATGGAAAAAGTCAGATTTTTGCTGAAATTGTGACCCCGGGGCTTAGGGATTTTTTCAAAAAATCTTTTTCTGCCGGTTAAGTTGTTGAGGGCTGATTTTTTGTCCTATGATAAAAAGCCTTCTGTTTCGACCGACAAACCTCTCAGGGGAGCATGTGAAACCGTTTGGCACCATTTTTGAATGAATTGGAAAAAGTCAGATTTTTGCTGAATTTGTGACCCCGGGGCTTAGGGATTTTTTCAAAAAAATCTTTTTCCACTGGTTATGTTGTTGAGGGCTGATTTTTTGTCCTGTGATAAAAAGCCTTTTGTTTCGACCGCCAAACCTCTCAGGGGAGCATTTGCAACCGTTTGGCACCATTTTTGAATGAATGGGAAAAAGTCAGAATTTGCTGAAATTGTGACTTCGGGGCTTAGGGATTTTTACAAAAAAATCTTTTTCCGCCGGTTAAGTTTTCGAGGGCTGATTTCTTGTCCTGTAATAAAAAGCCTTCTGTTTCGAGCGCTAAACTTCTCAGGGGAGCATTTGCAACCGTTTGGCACCATTTTTGAATGAATGGGAAAAAGTCAGAATTTGCTGAAATAGTGACCCCGGGGCTTAGGGATTTTTTCAATAAAATCTTTTTCCGCTGGTTATGTTGTTGAGGGCTGATTTCTTGTCCTGTGATAAAAAGCCTTCTATTTCGACCGCCAAACCTCTTAGGGGAGAATTTGCAACCGTTTGGCACCATTTTTGAATGAATTGGAAAAAGTCAGATTTTTGCTGAAATTGTGACCCCGGGGCTTAGGGATTTTTTCAAAAAATCTTTTTCTGCCGGTTAAGTTGTTGAGGGCTGATTTTTTGTCCTGTGATAAAAAGCTTCTGTTTCGACCGCCAAACCTCTCAGGGGAGCATGTGGAACCGTTTGGCACCATTTTTGAATGAATGGGAAAAAGTCAGATTTTTGCTGAAATTGTGACCCCGGGGCTTAGGCATTTTTTCAATAAAATCTTTTTCCGCCGGTTAAGTTGTTGAGGTCTGATTTCTTGTCCTGTGATAAAAAGCGTTCTGTTTCGAACGCCGAACCTCTCAGGGGAGCATTTGCAACCGTTTGGCACCATTTTTGAATGAATGGGGAAAAGTCAGGTTTTTGCTGAAATTGTGACCCCGGGGCTTAGGGATTTTTTCAATAAAATCTTTTTCCGCCGCTTAAGTTGCTGAGGGCTGATTTCTTGTCCTGTGATAAAAAGCTTCTGTTTCGACCGCCAAACCTCTCAGGGGAGCATTTGCAACCGTTTGGCACCATTTTTGAATGAATGGGAAAAAGTCAGATTTTTGCTGAAATTGTGACCCCGGGGCTTAGGGATTTTTTCAATAAAATCTTTTTCCGCTGGTTATGTTGTTGAGGGCTGATTTCTTGTCCTGTGATAAAAAGCCTTCTGTTTCGACCGACAAACCTCTCAGGGGAGCATTTGCAACCGTTTGACACCATTTTTGAATGAAATGGAAAAAGTCAGATTGTTGCTGAAATTGTGACCCCGGGGCTTAGGGATTTTTTCAAAAAATCTTTTTCTGCCGGTTAAGTTGTTGAGGGCTGATTTTTTGTCCTATGATAAAAAGCCTTCTGTTTCGAACGACAAACCTCTCAGGGGAGCATGTGAAACCGTTTGGCACCATTTTTGAATGAATTGGAAAAAGTCAGATTTTTGCTGAATTTGTGACCCCGGGGCTTAGGGATTTTTTCAAAAAAATCTTTTTCCGCTGGTTATGTTGTTGAGGGCTGATTTTTTGTCCTGTGATAAAAAGCCTTTTGTTTCGACCGCCAAACCTCTCAGGGGAGCATTTGCAACCGTTTGGCACCATTTTTGAATGAATGGGAAAAAGTCAGAATTTGCTGAAATTGTGACTTCGGGGCTTAGGGATTTTTACAAAAAAAACCTTTTTCCGCCGGTTAAGTTTTCGAGGGCTGATTTCTTGTCCTGTAATAAAAAGCCTTCTGTTTCGAGCGCTAAACTTCTCAGGGGAGCATTTGCAACCGTTTGGCACCATTTTTGAATGAATGGGAAAAAGTCAGAATTTGCTGAAATAGTGACCCCGGGGCTTAGGGATTTTTTCAATAAAATCTTTTTCCGCTGGTTATGTTGTTGAGGGCTGATTTCTTGTCCTGTGATAAAAAGCCTTCTATTTCGACCGCCAAACCTTTTAGGGGAGAATTTGCAACCGTTTGGCACCATTTTTGAATGAATTGGAAAAAGTCAGATTTTTGCTGAAATTGTGACCCCGGGGCTTAGGGATTTTTTCAAAAAATCTTTTTCTGCCGGTTAAGTTGTTGAGGGCTGATTTTTTGTCCTGTGATAAAAAGCTTCTGTTTCGACCGCCAAACCTCTCAGGGGAGCATGTGGAACCGTTTGGCACCATTTTTGAATGAATGGGAAAAAGTCAGATTTTTGCTGAAATTGTGACCCCGGGGCTTAGGGATTTTTTCAATAAAATCTTTTTCCGCTGGTTATGTTGTTGAAGGCTGATTTCTTGTCCTGTGATAAAAAGCCTTCTGTTTCGACCGCCAAAACTCTCAGGGGAGCATTTGCAACCGTTTGGCACCATTTTTGAATGAATTGGAAAAAGTCAGATTTTTGCTGAAATTGTGACCCCGGGGCTTAGGCATTTTTTCAATAAAATCTTTTTCCGCCGGTTAAGTTGTTGAGGTCTGATTTCTTGTCCTGTGATAAAAAGCCTTCTGTTTCGAACGCCAAACCTCTCAGGGGAGCATTTGCAACCGTTTGGCACCATTTTTGAATGAATGGGGAAAAGTCAGGTTTTTGCTGAAATTGTGACCCCGGGGCTTAGGGATTTTTTCAAAAAAATCTTTTTCTGCTGGTTATGTTGTTGAGGGCTGATTTCTTGTCCTGTGATAAAAAGCCTTCTGTTTCGACCGCTAAACTTCTCAGGGGAGCATTTGCAACCGTTTGGCACCATTTTTGAATGAATGGGGAAAAGTCAGATTTTTGCTGAAATTGTGACCCCGGGGCCTAGGGATTTTTTCAAAAAATCTTTTGCTGCCGGTTAAGTTGTTGAGGGCTGATTTTTTGTCCTGTGATAAAAAGCCTTCTGTTTCGACCGACAAAACTCTCAGGGGAGCATTTGCAACCGTTTGGCACCATTTTTGAATGAATTGGAAAAAGTCAGATTTTTGCTGAAATTGTGATGCCGGGGCTTAGGGATTTTTTCAAAAAAATCTTTTTCCGCCGGTTAAGTTTTCGAGGGCTGATTTCTTGTCCTGTGATAAAAAGCCTTCTATTTCGACCGCCAAACCTTTCAGGGGAGAATTTGCAACCGTTTGGCACCATTTTTGAATGAATTGCCAAAAGTCAGATTTTTGCTGAAATTGTGACCCCGGGGCTTAGGGATTTTTTCAAAAAATCTTTTTCTGCCGGTTAAGTTGTTGAGGGCTGATTTCTTGTCCTGTGATAAAAAGCCTTCTGTTTCGAGCGCTAAACTTCTCAGGGGAGCATTTGCAACCGTTTGGCACCATTTTTGAATGAATGGGGAAAAGTCAGATTTTTGATGAAATTGTAACCCCGGGGCTTAGGGATTTTTTCAATAAAACCTTTTTCCGCTGGTTATGTTGTTGAGGGCTGATTTCTTGTCCTGTGATAAAAAGCCTTCTGTTTCGACCGCTAAACTTCTCAGGGGAGCATTTGCAACCGTTTGGCACCATTTTTGAATGAATGGGGAAAAGTCAGATTTTTGATGAAATTGTGACCCCGGGGCTTAGGGATTTTTAAAATAAAATCTTTTTCCGCCGGTTAAGTTTTCGAGGGCAGATTTGTTGTCCTGTGATAAAAAGCCTTCTGTTTTGACCGTCAAACCTCTCAGGGGAGCTTTTGCAACCGTTTGGCACCATCTTTGAATGAATTGGAAAAAGTCAGATTTTTGCTGAAATTGTGACCCCGGGGCTTAGGCATTTTTTCAATAAAATCTTTTCCGGTTGACAGCGATCCGAGCGCAAGCGGGGATTTTCCCTCCTGGGGAATCCCGAGTTTTTCGGAGGATTGGGGGCGTCACAGGGCGCAGTGACCCCCTGAAGTAGTGTCAGGAGGGTGTCCTGACACTCAGGTTCCCGCAGGCAGCCGAAACGCGAACCTCCCGGCCGTCAGGTAGCTCTTAATAAGAGCGACGAGAACGGCGGGGGGGAGAGCGGGTTGCAGGGAGGCCATAGCTACCTCCGAGAAACGAAGCCCCGAGCTTGCAAGGAGAGCTCTCAATTCTCGATTTGAAAGGAATTCGGACTTAATTGGATATTAAGAAGACTATTGAAAATTAAGGAAAGTAACCGGAGGAAAAATTGGAAGTTACGAGACCAGCTTTCCGTCCGCAATCAGCTTAGACGCATAGAAACAACAAAGCGCTTAAAAGTGAAAGTAAGTTACCGCTCGCGGCTATTGTTTCTTCCCCCCTTTTAACTGAACAAAAATAACCCTTTTTGGGAAGATATTAGTTATCAAAGAAGATTTAAAGGAAAAGGGGGGACAGAGGAGCAAGACGGAGTTGTTCAAGTCCTTTGGGGGGCTTGTGAAATTGACTTATTGCAATTAGACTTTGGTGCGGTGGTGAAATTAAAACTGCGCAATAAAAGGGGATTTCCAGACTCCATTGTTAAAGTTATACAGGATTGTCTGATGTTTGCCGAGAAAAGAAGGTTCGTTTTAAACTGATCTGGACTGGCGCTTAGGACTAAACACAATTCGGCTCACTCTTTTGAAGATTTATTTTTATTTTTGGACGGCAATTTCTTTTTATTGAATAATTAATATTTTGAGCAACTTAATACGGTTTGGAGACCTTGCCCCTAGTGGTCAGAAGATACACAACAACTTGTTTTTTATTTGCTTGGTTCTCTTCGGGATTTTTTTTTCGGTTTTTTTTCTTGTTTTTTTTCTGATAAACCTCTTGGCTTTGGGATTACTGATATACACAAATTTGGATTAGCCTATTTGGTGGCAGAAGATTTCCCATTTATATCGATTTTAAGGATTAGCCTAATTGGTGGCAGAAGATTGTTTTTGCTTAGTTTTGGATACTTTTCTTCTTTGGGTTCCCTCTAACTCCAGCAAATTGGTAAAAGTTGGGTCACATTTAAACAAATACCCGTACTGATGGAATAGCCAAATTGATGGCAAGAAGACGTTCATAGACAATTTGAACTGTGGAGTTTAAATTGGACTGTATCTGATTATATTGACTATATTGAGACTTGGGACTGGGCTGGATGGTTTTTGTTTTCTTCTTGAATTGAATTTTGAAAAAAAGTGTCATTTATATATTTGAGATAAGAATTGTTTGGAGGAGGGACACAGTATAATTTAAGGTTTAGATCCAACTGAATTGGGGATAGTGGGACTGCTTTATATAAAAAGGGAACGGATAGTAAGTAAGGGGAGGGAGAAAATGTCTCACCCACAGAAGAAAGCTGGGGAAGGAGGAACACCGGGAGAAAGAAGGGGTTCAAAACCTGAGGCAGATTTCAAATCAGAAATTTTAAAAATGTTTGCAGAAATTAGACAAAGTGAAAAGAATTTGGAGGATAAATTAGAACATGTAAATACTAGAATTGAGCAGGTGGATAGCAAAATAGGTAAAATGGACCAAAAGATTGATGATACAGTAAAAGAGCTGAAAGGTCAAATAAAAGAAGTTAGTAAGAGAACACAATCGGTTGAGGAAGGATTAAAAAAGACAAAAGTGGAGATAAAAGAAGTTAAAAAAGAAGAGGAGAGGATGAAAGCGGGAATTTCAGAAATGACTAAAACACAGGAGGAGTTATGGGATGCAATCTCCATGAATGAATTGAGACAACGGGAGGTGAACCTAAGATTGAGAGCAGTTCCAGAGGTTCAAGGAGAAGATATAAAAGATAAATTAATAACTGAAATTGCTCAATGGCTGGAATTACAAAAAGAAGATGTAGAGAAGAGAGTTCAAAACGCATTCAGGATGAGAGTAAGGACAACCAAGGCAAGGAAAGTCACAGGAGATTGCTTGATTACTTTCAAAGATAAAGACATGAGGAATTTAATACTCCCAAAAAATAGAGAGAAACGACTGAATATTGATGGGAGTTACATAATTATTTTTAAAGATATACCGGTGAGATTGTTGAAACGGAGAGACCCTTATAAACCATTGGTCCAAATTTTGAAGAAAAACAAGATTGAATTTAAGTGGGAATTCCCTCAGGGGATCTCCTTTATATACAAAGCCAAGAGACATAGACTGACAAGTCCCGAAGAAACAAGCAAGTTTCAGAGACGTTACAAAGAATTGATGGTAGAAGAGGAGGAGGAAGAAGGTGCAGTAGGAGGAGTTGACCCAATGGGAGGGAAATTTTTAAAGGAAAAATCCAAAAAGAACAGAGAGACAGATGAAGAGGAGGAGGAGAAGGATGAAGAAGAAGAAGAGGAGGAGGAGGAAGAAGAAAAAGAGGAATCATAAAGAGAAAATTTGACAAAATTGTATATTTTAATTATCGGAAGACATGGCGTTGAAATTATGGAATTGGAATATCAATGGGATGAACGATAAGAAGAAAAGAAACAGTATTGAACAATATTTAAAAAGAAAAAATTTGGATATCATCTGTCTACAAGAAACACATGTGGCAAAAAAGCATAAAAAAATCTTGATTAATAATAGATTGGGCAATGAATTTATATCCTCAGACAAAGAAAAGAAGAGAGGCATAGTCCTTTATGTTAGGAAAAATATAGAAGCTCAACAGATCTTCAAAGATGAAGAAGGAAGAATAATTGCAATACAGATCAATTGGCAGGGCGAAAAACTAATAATTGTCGGGATCTATGCACCTAACGGAAATAAGACTGATTTTTACAAGAAATTGGAAGAAAGACTGTTTGAATACATGGATCAAAAAATCATAATAATGGGAGATATGAATGGAGTTGTTTCAACGGAAATGGACAGATTAAGAGAAAAAAGTGACAGCAAAGAGGGGAAACTACCGAAGACCTTTTTTACACTGGTGCATAACCTCAATTTAATCGATATCTGGAGACTCAGACACCCATTAGAAAAAGAGTTCACATTTTATTCAGAACCGAATCAGTCCATGTCAAGAATAGATCAAATCTGGATCTCGAATGAACTAATTACTAGAATTCAACAAATAGAAATCCAACCTAGAGTAATTTCGGATCACAATCCAATAAAAATGGAGATAAAGATGTATGAAGAAAGAACATTTAGATGGAGATTGAAAGACTACCTTTTGGAAGATGAAAGAATCATTCTAGACGCCCGGAAAAAACTGATGGAGTACTTTGCAGATAATATGAATAAAGGCACAAAGATTAGTACAGTTTGGGATGCAAGCAAAGCGGTAATGAGGGGATTCTTCATCCAGCAGAATGCGATCAAAAATAAGAACAGAGAGAAAGGGAAGAAGGAAATCCTAAAACAAATAATGGACAATGAACAAAAGTTAATTAAGAAGCCAAATAATATCAAGATAAAACAAAATATTAAAATTCTGCAGACACAATTCGCCATGATTATAAACAAAGAAGTTGAATGGAACATTAAAAGGCTGAGACAAAGGAACTTTGAATTCGCAAATAAACCTGGAAAATGGTTGGCATGGCAAATAAAAAAAAGGAAAGAACAAGGTACAATTAACAGAATTATTGTGGATGGCGAGGAAATAGAGAACCCAAAAGGTATCAGAAAAGGATTTTTGGATTTCTACAAACATCTATATGCAAAGCGAGAGAAAAACAACATAAAGAAGATAGAGAACTTTTTGAAAGGAAAAAAGGTGCAAAAGATCCCGACAGAAATGAAAGACAGACTGAATGCCCCAATAGAGAATGAGGAGATAGTAGAAATTATAAAACAGATGAAAAAAGGAAAGGCACCAGGACCAGATGGATTTACAGCAACGTATTATAAAGAAATGAGGGACTCCTTGACGGTACCACTTAAAGAAGTTATGAACAACATCTTGAAACAACAGGACATACCAGGAACATGGAAAGAAGCCTTTATAACACTCATACCTAAACAAGACTCTGATCTCACACAAGTGAAGAATTATAGACCGATATCTCTACTAAACACAGATTATAAGATTTTTTCGGGTATTTTAGCATCAAGATTTAAGAAGATATTGCAACAGCATATCCATAAAGATCAAGCAGGTTTCTTACCTGGCAGACATATGAAGGACAATGTAAGAAATATAATAAATATTTTGGAATATTTGACTGCCAGCAATGAGAGACAAGCTGTTTTAATGTTTGTGGATGCAGAGAAAGCGTTTGATAATGTTTCATGGGAATTTATGCTGAAAAACTTGGAAATGATGGAAGTGGGAGAAGATTTCTATAATGGTATAAAGGCAATATATACAGAACAAAGAGCTAAATTGATAGTAAATAATGTAATTACAGAGGAAGTGAAAATAAAGAAGGGTACAAGACAGGGATGCCCTCTTTCACCACTGTTATTCATCATGGTTCTGGAGGTCCTACTGAGTTCTATTAGACAAAATGAATTAATAAAGGGGGTAACAGTAGGTCAAAACCAATATAAAGTTAAAGCCTTTGCCGATGATCTGGTAATTACGATGGAAGATCCGACAAATAGTTTAAAAGAAGTCATAAAAGAAATTGATCAATTTGGAAGAGTGGCCGGATTTGTATTAAATAAAAGGAAAACTAAACTTATGGTGAAGAATCTGGATCAAAGCGCGATTGAAGAAGTGCAAAGAGAAACAGAGATGGAAGTGGCGAAGAAGGTAAAATATTTAGGAATATGGTTAACCCAAAAAAATATTGACTTATTCCAAAACAATTACGTGACAATTTGGAACAATATTAAGAGAGACCTCGAAGTGTGGAGCAGGATGAAGTTATCCTTTTGGGGCAGAATTTCTTCAATCAAGATGAGTGTGCTTCCAAGGATGTTGTTTCTATTTCAAATGATTCCAATAATCAAGGGGACAAAGATCTTCAGAGATTGGCAAAGAACGATCTCAAAATACATCTGGCAGGGCAAAAAGCCACGAATACAATTTAAACTACTAACTGACGCGAAAGAAAGAGGTGGCTTCGCCCTGCCGGACTTGAAACTTTATTATGAAGCATCTTGTCTCTGGTGGATAAAGGATTGGATAACACTAAAAGACAATAAGCTACTGGACTTGGAAGGGTTTGATAACAGGTTTGGCTGGCATGCCTATTTATGGGCAGGAAAGAAGAAAGCTCATAAAAGTTTTGCCAACCACATTTTCAGAGGTGCCCTTTTAGAAATATGGGACAGGTACCAAAATATTTTGGAACCAAATGTACCACATTGGTTATCCCCACTAGAGGTCATGAGTGTTAAAAAGATAAACATGAGAAAGGATTGGATGACTTATGGAGATATTGTAATTAAAGAAGGGGGGAAATGGAAACTGAAGCCATATGAACAAGTTAAAAAATATGTATATGATTGGTTGCACTACTTCCAAACAAATGATATGTTTAAGAAAGATTGTAAAGAGAGGAAATATATTGAAGGAGAGTCTAGATTTCAGAAGGAAATAATTAATAATGATTATAAGGTATTGTCAAAAATGTACAAAATGTTACTGGAATGGCAAACAAAGGACGAAGAAGTTAAGTCAGTTATGATACACTGGGCCAGGGATTTTGGTTACAATATACAGTTAGCAGACTGGGAGAAGGTGTGGAATGAAAATATGAAATTCACTGCATGCATGACGATAAAGGAAAATATTATGAAAATGGTATACAGATGGTATATCACTCCCGTAAAATTAGCAAAAATGTATAAGACATGTAACAAATGTTGGAAGTGTAAAGAGAGGGAAGGGACATTTTACCATATGTGGTGGGAGTGTAAGAAGGTAAAAGGCTTCTGGGAAATGATATATAATGAGTTGAAGAGGATGTTTAAGTACACGTTTGTGAAAAAACCAGAAGCTTTTTTGTTAGGAATTACAGGAAGAGAAATTAATAGAAGCGATTATAAACTTTTTCAATATGCAGTGACTGCGGCAAGAATTTTAATGGCTCAAAAATGGAAACAAGAAGAATTACCAACATTGGAAGAATGGAGACGGAAATTGATGGACTTTGCTGAACTAGACAAACTGACAGGAAAAATTAGATATCAGAAAGATCACAAGTTCACACAGGACTGGAGAAAGTTTACGACTTATCTGGAAAATATTTGTGATGAACAGACAACGCTAGTTGGATTTAAAGAGGCTTTGTGATGAGAAAGGGTATTGTGGGAGGGATAAGAGTTGTAAAGATTAATTAACTGGCAATACAACTATAAAGGAAATGTGAAATAAATATAAAATTATGAGGATTGTGGAGGGAGCGGGGGGAAGTCCAAAAGAAATTTGACATTATGGTTGATGTGAATGTGTTATTTAAATTTGTAAAAGAAAATTTTTCTAAAAATTTATTAAAAAATAAAAAAAAATAAAATCTTTTTCTGCCGGTTAAGTTGTTGAGGGCTGATTTCTTGTCCTGTGATAAAAAGCTTCTGTTTCGACTGCCAAACCTCTCAGGGGAGCATGTGGAACCGTTTGGCACCATTTTTGAATGAATGGGAAAAAATCAGATTTTTGCTGAAATTGTGACCCCGGGGCTTAGGGATTTTTTCAATAAAATCTTTTTCCGCCGGTTAAGTTGTTGAGGGCTGATTTCTTGTCCTGTGATAAAAAGCTTCTGTTTCGACCACCAAACCTCTCAGGGGAGCATGTGGAACCGTTTGGCACCATTTTTGAATGAATGGGAAAAAGTCAGATTGTTGCTGAAATTGTGACCCCGGGGCTTAGGGATTTTTTCAATAAAATCTTTTTCCGCCGGTTAAGTTGTTGAGGGCTGATTTCTTGTCCTGTGATCAAAAGCTTCTGTTTCGACCGCCAAACCTCTCAGGGGAGCATTTGCAACCGTTTGGCACCATTTTTGAATGAATGGGGAAAAGTCAGATTGTTGCTGAAATTGTGACCCCGGGGCTTAGGGATTTTTTCAATAAAATCTTTTTCCGCCGGATAAGTTTTCAAGGGCTGATTTCTTGTCCTGTGATGAACAGCCTTCTATTTCGACCGCCAAACCTCTCAGGGGAGCATTTGAAACCGTTTGGCACCATTTTTGAATGAATGGGAAAAAGTCAGATTTTTGCTGAAATTGTGACCCCGGGGCTTAGGGATTTTTACAATAAAATCTTTTTCCGCCGGTTAAGTTTTCGAGGGCAGATTTCTTGTCCTGTGATAAAAAGCCTTCTGTTTCGACCGCCAAACCTCTCAGGGGAGCATTTGCAACCGTTTGGCACCATTTTTGAATGAATTGGAACAGGTCAGATTTTTGGTGAAATTTTGACCCCGGGGCTTAGGGATTTTTTCAATAAAATCTTTTGCTGCCGCTTAAGTTGCTGAGGGCTGATTTCTTGTCCTGTGATAAAAAGCTTCTGTTTCGACCGCCAAAGCTCTCAGGGGAGCATTTGCAACCGTTTGGCACCATTTTTGAATGAATGGGAAAAAGTCAGATTTTTGCTGAAATTGTGACCCCGGGGCTTAGGGATTTTTTCAAAAAATCTTTTTCTGCCGGTTAAGTTGTTGAGGGCTGATTTTTTGTCCTATGATAAAAAGCCTTCTGTTTCGACCGACAAACCTCTCAGGGGAGCATGTGAAACCGTTTGGCACCATTTTTTGAATGAATTGGAAAAAGTCAGATTTTTGCTGAATTTGTGACCCCGGGGCTTAGGGATTTTTTCAAAAAAATCTTTTTCCACTGGTTATGTTGTTGAGGGCTGATTTTTTGTCCTGTGATAAAAAGCCTTTTGTTTCGACCGCCAAACCTCTCAGGGGAGCATTTGCAACCGTTTGGCACCATTTTTGAATGAATGGGAAAAAGTCAGAATTTGCTGAAATTGTGACTTCGGGGCTTAGGGATTTTTACAAAAAAATCTTTTTCCGCCGGTTAAGTTTTCGAGGGCTGATTTCTTGTCCTGTAATAAAAAGCCTTCTGTTTCGAGCGCTAAACTTCTCAGGGGAGCATTTGCAACCGTTTGGCACCATTTTTGAATGAATGGGAAAAAGTCAGAATTTGCTGAAATAGTGACCCCGGGGCTTAGGGATTTTTTCAATAAAATCTTTTTCCGCTGGTTATGTTGTTGAGGGCTGATTTCTTGTCCTGTGATAAAAAGCCTTCTATTTCGACCGCCAAACCTTTTAGGGGAGAATTTGCAACCGTTTGGCACCATTTTTGAATGAATTGGAAAAAGTCAGATTTTTGCTGAAATTGTGACCCCGGGGCTTAGGGATTTTTTCAAAAAATCTTTTTCTGCCGGTTAAGTTGTTGAGGGCTGATTTTTTGTCCTGTGATAAAAAGCTTCTGTTTCGACCGCCAAACCTCTCAGGGGAGCATGTGGAACCGTTTGGCACCATTTTTGAATGAATGGGAAAAAGTCAGATTTTTGCTGAAATTGTGACCCCGGGGCTTAGGGATTTTTTCAATAAAATCTTTTTCCGCTGGTTATGTTGTTGAAGGCTGATTTCTTGTCCTGTGATAAAAAGCCTTCTGTTTCGACCGCCAAAACTCTCAGGGAAGCATTTGCAACCGTTTGGCACCATTTTTGAATGAATTGGAAAAAGTCAGATTTTTGCTGAAATTGTGACCCCGGGGCTTAGGCATTTTTTCAATAAAATCTTTTTCCGCCGGTTAAGTTGTTGAGGTCTGATTTCTTGTCCTGTGATAAAAAGCCTTCTGTTTCGAACGCCGAACCTCTCAGGGGAGCATTTGCAACCGTTTGGCACCATTTTTGAATGAATGGGGAAAAGTCAGGTTTTTGCTGAAATTGTGACCCCGGGGCTTAGGGATTTTTTCAAAAAAATCTTTTTCTGCTGGTTATGTTGTTGAGGGCTGATTTCTTGTCCTGTGATAAAAAGCCTTCTGTTTCGACCGCTAAACTTCTCAGGGGAGCATTTGCAACCGTTTGGCACCATTTTTGAATGAATGGGGAAAAGTCAGATTTTTGCTGAAATTGTGATGCCGGGGCTTAGGGATTTTTTCAAAAAAATCTTTTTCTGCCGGTTAAGTTTTCGAGGGCTGATTTCTTGTCCTGTGATAAAAAGCCTTCTGTTTCGAGCGCTAAACTTCTCAGGGGAGCATTTGCAACCGTTTGGCTCCATTTTTGAATGAATGGGGAAAAGTCAGATTTTTGATGAAATTGTGGCCCCGGGGCTTAGGGATTTTTTCAATAAAACCTTTTTCCGCTGGTTATGTTGTTGAGGGCTGATTTCTTGTCCTGTGATGAAAAGCCTTCTGTTTCGACCGCTAAACTTCTCAGGGGAGCATTTGCAACCGTTTGGCTCCATTTTTGAATGAATGGGGAAAAGTCAGATTTTTGATGAAATTGTGACCCCGGGGCTTAGGGATTTTTAAAATAAAATCTTTTTCCGCCGGTTAAGTTTTCGAGGGCAGATTTGTTGTCCTGTGATAAAAAGCCTTCTGTTTTGACCGTCAAACCTCTCAGGGGAGCATTTGCAACCGTTTGGCACCATCTTTGAATGAATTGGAAAAAGTCAGATTTTTGCTGAAATTGTGACCCCGGGGCTTAGGGATTTTTTCAAAAAATATTTTTCTGCCGGTTAAGTTGTTGAGGGCTGATTTTTTGTCCTGTGATAAAAAGCCTTCTGTTTCGACCCCCAAACCTCTCAGGGGAGCATTTGCAACCGTTTGGCACCATTTTTGAATGAATTGGAACAGGTCAGATTTTTGCTGAAATTGTGACCCCGGTGCTTAGGGATTTTTTCAATAAAATCTTTTTCCGCCGCTTAAGTTGCTGAGGGCTGATTTCTTGTCCTGTGATAAAAAGCTTCTGTTTCGACCGCCAAACCTCTCAGGGGAGCATTTGCAACCGTTTGGCACCATTTTTGAATGAATGGGGAAAAGTCAGATTTTTGATGAAATTGTGACCAGGCTTAGGGATTTTTTCAATAAAATCTTTTTCCGCTGGTTATGTTGTTGAGGGCTGATTTCTTGTCCTGTGATAAAAAGCCTTCTGTTTCGACCGCCAAACCTCTCAGGGGAGCATTTGCAACCGTTTGGCACCATTTTTGAATGAAATGGAAAAAGTCAGATTTTTGCTGAAATTGTGACGCCGGGGCTTAGGGATTTTTTCAATAAAATCTTTTTCTGCCGGTTAAGTTGTTGAGGGCTGATTTCTTGTCCTGTGATAAAAAGCCTTCTGTTTCGAACGCCAAACCTCTCAGGGGAGCATTTGCAACCGTTTGGCACCATTTTTGAATGAAGAGGAAAAAGTCAGGTTTTTGCTGAAATTGTGACCCCGGGGCTTAGGGATTTTTTCAAAAAAATCTTTTTCTGCTGGTTAAGTTGTTGAGGGCTGATTTCTTGTCCTGTGATAAAAAGCCTTCTGTTTCGACCGCTAAACTTCTCAGGGGAGCATTTGCAACCGTTTGGCACCATTTTTGAATGAATGGGGAAAAGTCAGATTTTTGCTGAAATTGTGACCCCGGGGCTTAGGGATTTTTTCAAAAAATCTTTTGCTGCCGGTTAAGTTGTTGAGGGCTGATTTTTTGTCCTGTGATAAAAAGCCTTCTGTTTCGACCGCCAAACCTCTCAGGGGAGCATTTGCAACCGTTTGGCACCATTTTGGTGTGTATTGCCAAAAGTCAGATTTTTGCTG
Source organism: Podarcis cretensis (assembly GCF_951804945.1). Lineage (NCBI taxonomy): Eukaryota > Metazoa > Chordata > Lepidosauria > Squamata > Lacertidae > Podarcis > Podarcis cretensis. The sequence goes on along the minus strand of NC_137180.1, from coordinate 11,623,279 downwards.
AAATTGTGATCCCGGGCTTAGGGATTTTTTCAAAAAATCTTTTTCCGCCGGTTAAGTTTTCGAGGGCTGATTTCTTGTCCTGTGATAAAAAGCCTTCTGTTTCGACCGCTAAACTTCTCAGGGGAGCATGTGCAACCATTTGGCACCATTTTTGAATGAATTGGAAAAAGTCAGATTTTTGCTGAAATTGTGACCCCGGGGCTTAGGGATTTTTTCAAAAAATCTTTTTCTGCCGGTTAAGTTGTTGAGGGCTGATTTCTTGTCCTGTGATAAAAAGCCTTCTATTTCGAACGCCAAACCTCTCAGGGAGCATTTGCAACCGTTTGGCACCATTTTTGAATGAATGGAAAAAATCAGAATTTGCTGAAATTGTGACCCCGGGGCTTAGGGATTTTTTCAATAAAATCTTTTTCCGCTGGTTATGTTGTTGAGGGCTGATTTCTTGTCCTGTGATAAAAAGCCTTCTATTTCGACCGCCAAACCTTTTAGGGGAGAATTTGCAACCGCTTGGCACCATTTTTGAATGAATTGCCAAAAGTCAGATTTTTGCTGAAATTGTGACCCTGGGGCTTAGGGATTTTTTCAAAAAATCTTTTTCTGCCGGTTAAGTTGTTGAGGGCTGATTTTTTGTCCTGTGATAAAAAGCTTCTGTTTCGACCGCCAAACCTCTCAGGGGAGCATTTGCAACCGTTTGGCACCATTTTGGTGTGTATTGCCAAAAGTCAGATTTTTGCTGAAATTGTGACCCGGGGCTTAGGGATTTTTTCAATAAAATCTTTTCCGCTGTTATGTTGTTGAGGGCTGATTTCTTGTCCTGTGATAAAAAGCCTTCTGTTTCGACCGCTAAACTTCTCAGGGGAGCATTTGCAACCGTTTGGCACCATTTTTGAATGAATGGGGAAAAGTCAGATTTTTGCTGAAATTGTGACCCCGGGGCTTAGGGTTTTTTTTCAAAAAATCTTTTTCTGCCGGTTAAGTTGTTGAGGGCTGATTTTTTGTCCTGTGATAAAAAGCCTTCTGTTTCGACCGCCAAACCTCTCAGGGGAGCATTTGCAACCGTTTGGCACCATTTTGGTGTGTATTGCCAAAAGTCAGATTTTTGCTGAAATTGTGACCCCGGGGCTTAGGGATTTTTTCAATAAAATCTTTTTCCGCCGGTTAAGTTGTTGAGGGCTGATTTCTTGTCCTGTGATAAAAAGCTTCTGTTTCGACCGCCAAACCTCTCAGGGGAGCATTTGCAACTGCTTGGCACCATTTTTGAATGAATTGGAAAAAGTCAGATTTTTGCTGCAATTGTGACCCCGGGGCTTAGGGATTTTTTCAAAAAAATCTTTTTCCGCCGGATAAGTTTTCAAGGGCTGATTTCTTGTCCTGTGATAAAAAGCTTCTGTTTCGACCGCCAAACCTCTCAGGGGAGCATTTGAAACCGTTTGGCACCATTTTTGAATGAATGGGGAAAAGTCAGATTTTTGCTGAAATTGTGACCCCGGGGCTTAGGGATTTTTACAATAAAATCTTTTTCCGCCGGTTAAGTTTTCGAGGGCAGATTTCTTGTCCTGTGATAAAAAGCCTTCTGTTTTGACCGTCAAACCTCTCAGGGGAGCATTTGCAACCGTTTGGCACCATTTTTGAATGAATTGGAACAGGTCAGATTTTTGCTGAAATTGTGACCCCGGGGCTTAGGGATTTTTTCAATAAAATCTTTTTCCGCTGGTTATGTTGTTGAGGGCTGATTTCTTGTCCTGTGATAAAAAGCCTTCTATTTCGACCGCCAAACCTTTTAGGGGAGAATTTGCAACCGCTTGGCACCATTTTTGAATGAATTGCCAAAAGTCAGATTTTTGCTGAAATTGTGACCCTGGGGCTTAGGGATTTTTTCAAAAAATCTTTTTCTGCCGGTTAAGTTGTTGAGGGCTCATTTCTTGTCCTGTGATAAAAAGCTTCTGTTTCGACCGCCAAACCTCTCAGGGGAGCATTTGCAACCGTTTGGCACCATTTTTGAATGAATGGGAAAAAGTCAGATTTTTGCTGAAATTGTGACCCCGGGGCTTAGGGATTTTTACAATAAAATCTTTTTCCGCCGGTTAAGTTTTCGAGGGCAGATTTCTTGTCCTGTGATAAAAAGCCTTCTGTTTTGACCGTCAAACCTCTCAGGGGAGCATTTGCAACCGTTTGGCACCATTTTTGAATGAATTGGAACAGGTCAGATTTTTGCTGAAATTGTGACCCCGGGGCTTAGGGATTTTTTCAATAAAATCTTTTTCCGCCGCTTAAGTTGCTGAGGGCTGATTTCTTGTCCTGTGATAAAAAGCCTTCTGTTTCGACCGCCAAACCTCTCAGGGGAGCATTTGCAACCGTTTGGCACCATCTTTGAATGAATTGGAAAAAGTCAGATTTTTGCTGAAATTGTGACCCCGGGGCTTAGGGATTTTTTCAAAAAATCTTTTTCTGCCGGTTATGTTGTTGAGGGCTGATTTCTTGTCCTGTGATAAAAAGCCTTTTGTTTCGAGCGCTAAACTTCTCAGGGGAGCATTTGCAACCGTTTGGCACCATTTTTGAATGAATGGGGAAAAGTCAGATTTTTGATGAAATTGTGACCCTGGGGCTTAGGGATTTTTTCAAAAAATCTTTTTCTGCCGGTTAAGTTGTTGAGGGCTGATTTTTTGTCCTGTGATAAAAAGCTTCTGTTTCAACCGCCAAGCCTCTCAGGGGAGCATTTGCAACCGTTTGGCACCATTTTGGTGTGTATTGCCAAAAGTCAGATTTTTGCTGAAATTGTGACCCCGGGGCTTAGGGATTTTTTCAATAAAATCCTTTTTCCGCCGGTTAAGTTGTTGAGGGCTGATTTCTTCTCCTGTGATAAAAAGCTTCTGTTTCGACCGCCAAACCTCTCAGGGGAGCATTTGCAACCGTTTGGCACCATCTTTGAATGAATTGGAAAAAGTCAGATTTTTGCTGAAATTGTGACCCCGGGGCTTAGGGATTTTTTCAAAAAATCTTTTTCTGCCGGTTATGTTGTTGAGGGCTGATTTCTTGTCCTGTGATAAAAAGCCTTTTGTTTCGCGCGCTAAACTTCTCAGGGCAGCATTTGCAACCGTTTGGCACCATTTTTGAATGAATGGGGAAAAGTCACATTTTTGATGAAATTGTGACCCCGGGGCTTAGGGATTTTTTCAATAAAATCTTTTTCTGCCGGTTATGTTGTTGAGGGCTGATTTCTTGTCCTGTGATAAAAAGCCTTCTATTTCGACCGCCAAACCTTTTAGGGGAGAATTTGCAACCGCTTGGCACCATTTTTGAATGAATTGCCAAAAGTCAGATTTTTGCTGAAATTGTGACCCTGGGGCTTAGGGATTTTTTCAAAAAATCTTTTTCTGCCGGTTAAGTTGTTGAGGGCTGATTTTTTGTCCTGTGATAAAAAGCTTCTGTTTCGACCGCCAAGCCTCTCAGGGGAGCATTTGCAACCGTTTGGCACCATTTTGGTGTGTATTGCCAAAAGTCAGATTTTTGCTGAAATTGTGACCCCGGGGCTTAGGGATTTTTTCAATAAAATCTTTTTCCGCCGGTTAAGTTGTTGAGGGCTGATTTCTTGTCCTGTGATAAAAAGCTTCTGTTTCGACCGCCAAACCTCTCAGGGGAGCATTTGAAACCGTTTGGCACCATTTTTGAAGGAATTGGAAAAAGTCAGATTTTTGCTGAAATTGTGACCCCGGGGCTTAGGGATTTTTACAATAAAATCTTTTTCCGCCGGTTAAGTTTTCGAGGGCAGATTTCTTGTGCTGTGATAAAAAGCCTTCTGTTTTGACCGTCAAACCTCTCAGGGGAGCATTTGCAACCGTTTGGCACCATTTTTGAATGAATTGGAACTGGTCAGATTTTTGCTGAAATTGTGACCCCGGGGCTTAGGGATTTTTTCAATAAAATCTTTTTCCGCCGCTTAAGTTGCTGAGGGCTGATTTCTTGTCCTGTGATAAAAAGCCTTCTGTTTCGACCGCCAAACCTCTCAGGGGAGCATTTGCAACCGTTTGGCACCATTTTTGAATGAATGGGGAAAAGTCAGATTTTTGATGAAATTGTGACCCCGGGGCTTAGGGATTTTTTCAATAAAACCTTTTTCCGCTGGTTATGTTGTTGAGGGCTGATTTCTTGTCCTGTGATAAAAAGCCTTCTGTTTCGACCGCCAAACCTCTCAGGGGAGCATTTGCAACCGTTTGGCACCATGTTTGAATGAAATGGAAAAAGTCAGATTTTTGCTGAAATTGTGACCCCGCGGCTTAGGGATTTTTTCAAAAAATCTTTTTCTGCCGGTTATGTTGTTGAGGGCTGATTTCTTGTCCTGTGATAAAAAGCCTTCTGTTTCGACCGCCAAACCTCTCAGGGGAGCATTTGCAACCGTTTGGCACCATCTTTGAAAGAATTGGAAAAAGTCAGATTTTTGCTGAAATTGTGACCCCGGGGCTTAGGGATTTTTTCAAAAAATCTTTTTCTGCCGGTTATGTTGTTGAGGGCTGATTTCTTGTCCTGTGATAAAAAGCCTTTTGTTTCGAGCGCTAAACTTCTCAGGGGAGCATTTGCAACCGTTTGGCACCATTTTTGAATGAATTGGAAAAAGTCAGATTTTTGATGAAATTGTGACCCCGGGGCTTAGGGATTTTTTCAATAAAACCTTTTTCCGCTGGTTATGTTGTTGAGGGCTGATTTCTTGTCCTGTGATAAAAAGCCTTCTGTTTCGACCGCCAAACCTCTCAGGGGAGCATTTGCAACCGTTTGGCACCATTTTTGAATGAATGGGAAAAAGTCAGATTTTTGCTGAAATTGTGACCCCGGGGCTTAGGGATTTTTTCAAAAAAATCTTTTTCTGCTGGTTATGTTGTTGAGGGCTGATTTCTTGTCCTGTGATAAAAAGCCTTCTGTTTCGACCGCTAAATTTCTCAGGGGAGCATTTGCAACCGTTTGGCACCATTTTTGAATGAATGGGGAAAAGTCAGATTTTTGCTGAAATTGTGACCCCGGGGCTTAGGGATTTTTTCAAAAAATATTTTTCTGCCGGTTAAGTTGTTGAGGGCTGATTTCTTGTCCTGTGATAAAAAGCCTTCTATTTCGAACGCCAAACCTCTCAGGGGAGCATTTGCAACCGTTTGGCACCATTTTTGAATGAATGGGAAAAAGTCAGAATTTGCTGAAATTGTGACCCCGGGGCTTAGGGATTTTTTCAAAACAATCTTTTTCCGCTGGATAAGTTTTCGAGGGCTGATTTCTTGTCCTGTGATAAAAAGCCTTCTGTTTCGAGCGCTAAACTTCTCAGGGGAGCATTTGCAACCGTTTGGCACCATTTTTGAATGAAAGGGAAAAAGTCAGAATTTGCTGAAATTGTGACCCCGGGGCTTAGGGATTTTTTCAAAAAAATCTTTTTCCGCTGGTTATGTTGTTGAGGGCTGATTTCTTGTCCTGTGATAAAAAGCCTTCTATTTCGACCGCCAAACCTTTTAGGGGAGAATTTGCAACCGCTTGGCACCATTTTTGAATGAATTGCCAAAAGTCAGATTTTTGCTGAAATTGTGACCCCGGGGCTTAGGGATTTTTTCAAAAAATCTTTTTCTGCCGGTTAAGTTGTTGAGGGCTGATTTTTTGTCCTGTGATAAAAAGCTTCTGTTTCGACCGCCAAACCTCTCAGGGGAGCATGTGGAACCGTTTGGCACCATTTTTGAATGAATGGGAAAAAGTCAGATTTTTGCTGAAATTGTGACCCCGGGGCTTAGGGATTTTTTCAATAAAATCTTTTTCCGCCGGTTAAATTGTTGAGGGCTGATTTCTTGTCCTGTGATAAAAAGCTTCTGTTTCGACCGCCAAGCCTCTCAGGGGAGCATTTGCAACCGTTTGGCACCATTTTTGAATGAATTGGAAAAAGTCAGATTTTTGCTGCAATTGTGACCCCGGGGCTTAGGGATTTTTTCAATAAAATCTTTTTCCGCTGGTTATGTTGTTGAGGGCTGATTTCTTGTCCTGTGATAAAAAGCCTTCTGTTTCGACCGCCAAACCTCTCAGGGGAGCATTTGCAACCGTTTGGCACCATTTTTGAATGAAATGGAAAAAGTCAGGTTTTTGCTGAAATTGTGACCCCGGGGCTTAGGGATTTTTTCAATAAAATCTTTTTCCGCTGGTTATGTTGTTGAGGGCTGATTTCTTGTCCTGTGATAAAAAGCCTTTTGTTTCGAGCGCTAAACTTCTCAGGGGAGCATTTGCAACCGTTTTGCACCATTTTGAAGTGTATTTCCAAAAGTCAGATTTTTGCTGAAATTGTGACCCCGGGGCTTAGGGATTTTTTCAATAAAATCTTTTTCCGCTGGTTATGTTGTTGAGGGCTGATTTCTTGTCCTGTGATAAAAAGCCTTTTGTTTCGAGCGCTAAACTTCTCAGGGGAGCATTTGCAACCATTTGGCACCATTTTTGAATGAATGGCGAAAAGTCAGATTTTTGCTGAAATTGTGACCCCGGGGCTTAGGGATTTTTTCAAAAAATCTTTTGCTGCCGGTTACGTTGTTGAGGGCTGATTCTTTGTCCTGTGATAAAAAGCCTTCTGTTTCGACCGCGAAACCTCTCAGGGGAGCATTTGAAACCGTTTGGCACCATTTTGGAGTGTATTGCCAAAAGTCAGATTTTTGCTGAAATTGTGATCCCGGGGCTTAGGGATTTTTTCAAAACAATCTTTTTCCGCCGGATAAGTTTTCGAGGGCTGATTTCTTGTCCTGTGATAAAAAGCCTTCTGTTTCGAGCGCTAAACTTCTCAGGGGAGCATTTGCAACCGTTTGGCACCATTTTTGAATGAATGGGGAAAAGTCAGATTTTTGATGAAATTGTGACCCCGGGGCTTAGGGATTTTTTCAATAAAATCTTTTTCCGCTGGTTATGTTGTTGAGGGCTGATTTCTTGTCCTGTGATAAAAAGCCTTTTGTTTCGAGCGCTAAACTTCTCAGGGGAGCATTTGCAACCGTTTGGCACCATTTTGAAGTGTATTTCCAAAAGTCAGATTTTTGCTGAAATTGTGATCCCGGGGCTTAGGGATTTTTTCAAAACAATCTTTTTCCGCTGGATAAGTTTTCGAGGGCTGATTTCTTGTCCTGTGATAAAAAGCCTTCTATTTCGAGCGCTAAACTTCTCAGGGGAGCATTTGCAACCGTTTGGCACCATTTTTGAATGAAAGGGAAAAAGTCAGATTTTTGATGAAATTGTGACCCCGGGGCTTAGGGATTTTTTCAATAAAATCTTTTTCCGCTGGTTATGTTGTTGAGGGCTGATTTCTTGTCCTGTGATAAAAAGCCTTTTGTTTCGAGCGCTAAACTTCTCAGGGGAGCATTTGCAACCGTTTGTCACCATTTTTGAATGAATGCGGAAAAGTCAGATTTTTGATGAAATTGTGACCCCGGGGCTTAGGGATTTTTTCAATAAAATCTTTTTCCGCTGGTTATGTTGTTGAGGGCTGATTTCTTGTCCTGTGATAAAAAGCCTTCTATTTCGACCGCCAAACCTTTTAGGGGAGAATTTGCAACCGCTTGGCACCATTTTTGAATGAATTGCCAAAAGTCAGATTTTTGCTGAAATTGTGACCCCGGGGCTTAGGGATTTTTTCAAAAAATCTTTTTCTGCCGGTTAAGTTGTTGAGGGCTGATTTTTTGTCCTGTGATAAAAAGCTTCTGTTTCGACCGCCAAACCTCTCAGGGGAGCATGTGGAATCGTTTGACACCATTTTTGAATGAATGGGAAAAAGTCAGATTTTTGCTGAAATTGTGACCCCGGGGCTTAGGGATTTTTTCAATAAAATCTTTTTCCGCCGGTTAAGTTGTTGAGGGCTGATTTCTTGTCCTGTGATAAAAAGCCTTCTGTTTCGACCGCCAAACCTCTCAGGGGAGTATTTGCAACCGTTTGGCACCATTTTTGAATGAATTGGCAAAAGTCAGATTTTTGCTGCAATTGTGACCCCGGGGCTTAGGGATTTTTTCAAAAAAATCTTTTTCCGCCGGATAAGTTTTCAAGGGCTGATTTCTTGTCCTGTGATAAAAAGCTTCTGTTTCGACCGCCAAACCTCTCAGGGGAGCATTTGAAACCGTTTGGCACCATTTTTGAATGAATGGGAAAAAGTCAGATTTTTGCTGAAATTGTGACCCCGGGGCTTAGGGATTTTTACAATAAAATCTTTTTCCGCCGGTTAAGTTGATGAGGGCTGATTTCTTGTCCTGTGATAAAAAGTCTTCTGTTTCGAACGCCAAACCTCTCAGGGGAGCATTTGCAACCGTTTGGCACCATTTTTGAATGAAGTGGAAAAAGTCAGGTTTTTGCTGAAATTGTGACCCCGGGGCTTATGGATTTTTTCAAAAAATCTTTTTCTGCTGGTTATGTTGTTGAGGGCAGATTTCTTGTCCTGTGATAAAAAGCCTTCTGTTTCAACCGCCAAGCCTCTCAGGGGAGCATTTGCAACCGTTTGGCACCATTTTGGTGTGTATTGCCAAAAGTCAGATTTTTGCTGAAATTGTGATCCCGGGGCTTTGGGATTTTTTCAATAAAATCCTTTTCCACCGGTTAAGTTTTCGAGGGCTGATTTCTTGTCCTGTGATAAAAAGCCTTCTGTTTCGACCGCTAAACATCTCAGGGGAGCATTTGCAACCGTTTGGCACCATTTTTGAATGAATGGGAAAAAGTCAGAATTTGCTGAAATTGTGACCCCGGGGCTTAGGGATTTTTTCAATAAAATCTTTTTCCGCTGGTTATGTTGTTGAGGGCTGATTTCTTGTCCTGTGATAAAAAGCCTTCTCTTTCGACCGCCAAACCTTTTAGGGGAGAATTTGCAACCGCTTGGCACCATTTTTGAATGAATTGCCAAAAGTCAGATTTTTGCTGAAATTGTGACCCCGGGGCTTAGGGATTTTTTCAAAAAATCTTTTTCTGCCGGTTAAGTTGTTGAGGGCTGATTTCTTGTCCTGTGATAAAAAGCCTTCTCTTTCGACCGCCAAACCTTTTAGGGGAGAATTTGCAACCGCTTGGCACCATTTTTGAATGAATTGCCAAAAGTCAGATTTTTGCTGAAATTGTGACCCCGGGGCTTAGGGATTTTTTCAAAAAATCTTTTTCTGCCGGTTAAGTTGTTGAGGGCTGATTTCTTGTCCTGTGATAAAAAGCTTCTGTTTCGACCGCCAAGCCTCTCAGGGGAGCATTTGAAACCGTTTGGCACCATTTTTGAATGAATGGGAAAAAGTCAGATTTTTGCTGAAATTTTGACCCCGGGGCTTAGGGATTTTTTCAATAAAATCTTTTTCCGCTGGTTATGTTGTTGAGGGCTGATTTCTTGTCCTGTGATAAAAAGCCTTCTGTTTCGACCGCCAAACCTCTCAGGGGAGCATTTGTAACCGTTTGGCACCATTTTTGAATGAAATGGAAAAAGTCAGATTTTTGCTGAAATTGTGACCCCGGGGCTTAGGGATTTTTTCAAAAAATCTTTTGCTGCCGGTTAAGTTTTTGAGGGCTGATTTTTTGTCCTGTGATAAAAAGCCTTCTGTTTCGACCGCCAAACCTCTCAGGGGAGCATTTGCAACCGTTTGGCACCATTTTGGAGTGTATTTCCAAAAGCCTTCTGTTTCGACCGCCAAACCTCTCAGGGGAGCATTTGCAACCGTTTGGCACCATTTTTGAATGAATGGGAAAAAGTCAGATTTTTGCTGAAATTGTGACCCCGGGGCTTAGGGGTTTTTTCAATAAAATCCTTTTCCGCTGGTTATGTTGTTGAGGGCTGATTTCTTGTCCTGTGATAAAAAGCCTTCTGTTTCAACCGCCAAACCTCTCAGGGGAGCATTTGCAACCGTTTGGCACCATTTTTGAATGAATTGGAAAAAGTCAGATTTTTGCTGAAATTGTGACCCCGGGGCTTAGGGATTTTTTCAAAAAAATCTTTTTCCGCCGGATAAGTTTTCAAGGGCTGATTTCTTGTCCTGTGATAAAAAGCTTCTTTTTCGACCGCCAAACCTCTCAGGGGAGCATTTGCAACCGTTTGGCACCATTTTTGAATGAAATGGAAAAAGTCAGATTTTTGCTGAAATTGTGACCCCGGGGCTTAGGGATTTTTTCAAAAAATCTTTTGCTGCCGGTTAAGTTGTTGAGGGCTGATTCTTTGTCCTGTGATAAAAAGCCTTCTGTTTCGACCGCCAAACCTCCCAGGGGAGCATTTGCAACCGTTTGGCACCATTTTGGAGTGTATTGCCAAAAGTCAGATTTTTGCTGAAATTGTGACCCCGGGGCTTAGGGATTTTTTCAAAACAATCTTTTTCCGCCGGATAAGTTTTCGAGGGCTGATTTCTTGTCCTGTGATAAAAAGCCTTCTGTTTCGAGCGCTAAACTTCTCAGGGGAGCATTTGCAACCGTTTGGCACCATTTTTGAATGAATGGGGAAAAGTCAGATTTTTGATGAAATTGTGACCCCGGGGCTTAGGGATTTTTTCAAAAAAATCTTTTTCCGCTGGTTATGTTGTTGAGGGCTGATTTCTTGTCCTGTGATAAAAAGCCTTCTGTTTCGAGCGCTAAACTTCTCAGGGGAGCATTTGCAACCGTTTGGCACCATTTTTGAATTAATGGGGAAAAGTCAGATTTTTGATGAAATTGTGACCCCGGGGCTTAGGGATTTTTTCAAAAAATCTTTTTCTGCCGGTTAAGTTGTTGAGGGCTGATTTTTTGTCCTATGATAAAAAGCCTTCTGTTTCGACCGACAAACCTCTCAGGGGAGCATTTGCAACCGTTTGGCACCATTTTTGAATGAATTGGAAAAAGTCAGATTTTTGCTGAAATTGTGACCCCGGGGCTTAGGGATTTTTTCAAATAATCTTTTGCTGCCGGTTAAGTTGTTGAGGGCTGATTTTTTGTCCTGTGATAAAAAGCCTTCTGTTTCGACCGCCAAACCTCTCAGGGGAGCATTTGCAACCGTTTGGCACCATTTTGGAGTGTATTTCCAAAAGCCTTCTGTTTCGACCGCCAAACCTCTCAGGGGAGCATTTGCAACCGTTTGGCACCATTTTTGAATGAATGGGAAAAAGTCAGATTTTTGCTGAAATTGTGACCCCGGGGCTTAGGGGTTTTTTCAATAAAATCCTTTTCCGCTGGTTATGTTGTTGAGGGCTGATTTCTTGTCCTGTGATAAAAAGCCTTCTGTTTCAACCGCCAAACCTCTCAGGGGAGCATTTGCAACCGTTTGGCACCATTTTTGAATGAATTGGAAAAAGTCAGATTTTTGCTGAAATTGTGACCCCGGGGCTTAGGGATTTTTTCAAAAAAATCTTTTTCCGCCGGATAAGTTTTCAAGGGCTGATTTCTTGTCCTGTGATAAAAAGCTTCTTTTTCGACCGCCAAACCTCTCAGGGGAGCATTTGCAACCGTTTGGCACCATTTTTGAATGAAATGGAAAAAGTCAGATTTTTGCTGAAATTGTGACCCCGGGGCTTAGGGATTTTTTCAAAAAATCTTTTGCTGCCGGTTAAGTTGTTGAGGGCTGATTCTTTGTCCTGTGATAAAAAGCCTTCTGTTTCGACCGCCAAACCTCCCAGGGGAGCATTTGCAACCGTTTGGCACCATTTTGGAGTGTATTGCCAAAAGTCAGATTTTTGCTGAAATTGTGACCCCGGGGCTTAGGGATTTTTTCAAAACAATCTTTTTCCGCCGGATAAGTTTTCGAGGGCTGATTTCTTGTCCTGTGATAAAAAGCCTTCTGTTTCGAGCGCTAAACTTCTCAGGGGAGCATTTGCAACCGTTTGGCACCATTTTTGAATGAATGGGGAAAAGTCAGATTTTTGATGAAATTGTGACCCCGGGGCTTAGGGATTTTTTCAAAAAAATCTTTTTCCGCTGGTTATGTTGTTGAGGGCTGATTTCTTGTCCTGTGATAAAAAGCCTTCTGTTTCGAGCGCTAAACTTCTCAGGGGAGCATTGGCAACCGTTTGGCACCATTTTTGAATTAATGGGGAAAAGTCAGATTTTTGATGAAATTGTGACCCCGGGGCTTAGGGATTTTTTCAAAAAATCTTTTTCTGCCGGTTAAGTTGTTGAGGGCTGATTTTTTGTCCTATGATAAAAAGCCTTCTGTTTCGACCGACAAACCTCTCAGGGGAGCATTTGCAACCGTTTGGCACCATTTTTGAATGAATTGGAAAAAGTCAGATTTTTGCTGAAATTGTGACCCCGGGGCTTAGGGATTTTTTCAAATAATCTTTTGCTGCCGGTTAAGTTGTTGAGGGCTGATTTTTTGTCCTGTGATAAAAAGCCTTCTGTTTCGACCGCCAAACCTCTCAGGGGAGCATTTGCAACCGTTTGGCACCATTTTGGAGTGTATTGCCAAAAGCCTTCTGTTTCGACCGCCAAACCTCTCAGGGGAGCATTTGCAACCGTTTGGCGCCATTTTTGAATGAATGGGAAAAAGTCAGATTTTTGCTGAAATTGTGACCCCGGGGATTAGGGGTTTTTTCAATAAAATCCTTTTCCGCTGGTTATGTTGTTGAGGGCTGATTTCTTGTCCTGTGATAAAAAGCCTTCTGTTTCAACCGCCAAACCTCTCAGGGGAGCATTTGCAACCGTTTGGCACCATTTTTGAATGAATTGGAAAAAGTCAGATTTTTGCTGAAATTGTGACCCCGAGGCTTAGGGATTTTTTCAAAAAAATCTTTTTCCGCCGGATAAGTTTTCAAGGGCTGATTTCTTGTCCTGTGATAAAAAGCTTCTGTTTCGACCGCCAAACCTCTCAGCGGAGCATTTGCAACCGTTTGGCACCATTTTTGAATGAAGTGGAAAAAGTCAGGTTTTTGCTGAAATTGTGACCCCGGGGCTTAGGGATTTTTACAATAAAATCTTTTTCCGCCGGTTAAGTTTTCGAGGGCAGATTTCTTGTCCTGTGATAAAAAGCCTTCTGTTTTGACCGTCAAACCTCTCAGGGGAGCATTTGCAACCGTTTGGCACCATTTTTGAATGAATGGGGAAAAGTCAGATTTTTGATGAAATTGTGACCCCGGGGCTTAGGGATTTTTTCAAAAAAATCTTTTTCCGCTGGTTATGTTGTTGAGGGCTGATTTCTTGTCCTGTGATAAAAAGCCTTCTGTTTCGAGCGCTAAACTTCTCAGGGGAGCATTTGCAACCGTTTGGCACCATTTTTGAATTAATGGGGAAAAGTCAGATTTTTGATGAAATTGTGACCCCGGGGCTTAGGGATTTTTTCAAAAAATCTTTTTCTGCCGGTTAAGTTGTTGAGGGCTGATTTTTTGTCCTATGATAAAAAGCCTTCTGTTTCGACCGACAAACCTCTCAGGGGAGCATTTGCAACCGTTTGGCACCATTTTTGAATGAATTGGAAAAAGTCAGATTTTTGCTGAAATTGTGACCCCGGGGCTTAGGGATTTTTTCAAATAATCTTTTGCTGCCGGTTAAGTTGTTGAGGGCTGATTTTTTGTCCTGTGATAAAAAGCCTTCTGTTTCGACCGCCAAACCTCTCAGGGGAGCATTTGCAACCGTTTGGCACCATTTTGGAGTGTATTGCCAAAAGCCTTCTGTTTCGACCGCCAAACCTCTCAGGGGAGCATTTGCAACCGTTTGGCGCCATTTTTGAATGAATGGGAAAAAGTCAGATTTTTGCTGAAATTGTGACCCCGGGGATTAGGGGTTTTTTCAATAAAATCCTTTTCCGCTGGTTATGTTGTTGAGGGCTGATTTCTTGTCCTGTGATAAAAAGCCTTCTGTTTCAACCGCCAAACCTCTCAGGGGAGCATTTGCAACCGTTTGGCACCATTTTTGAATGAATTGGAAAAAGTCAGATTTTTGCTGAAATTGTGACCCCGAGGCTTAGGGATTTTTTCAAAAAAATCTTTTTCCGCCGGATAAGTTTTCAAGGGCTGATTTCTTGTCCTGTGATAAAAAGCTTCTGTTTCGACCGCCAAACCTCTCAGGGGAGCATTTGCAACCGTTTGGCACCATTTTTGAATGAAGTGGAAAAAGTCAGGTTTTTGCTGAAATTGTGACCCCGGGGCTTAGGGATTTTTACAATAAAATCTTTTTCCGCCGGTTAAGTTTTCGAGGGCAGATTTCTTGTCCTGTGATAAAAAGCCTTCTGTTTTGACCGTCAAACCTCTCAGGGGAGCATTTGCAACCGTTTGACACCATTTTTGAATGAATGGGGAAAAGTCAGATTTTTGCTGAAATTGTGACCCCGGGGCTTAGGGATTTTTTCAAAAAATCTTTTTCTGCCGGTTAAGTTGTTGAGGGCTGATTTTCTGTCCTGTGATAAAAAGCCTTCTGTTTCGACCGCCAAACCTCTCAGGGGAGCATTTGCAACCGTTTGGCACCATTTTGGAGTGTATTGCCAAAAGTCAGATTTTTGCTGAAATTGTGACCCCGGGGCTTAGGGATTTTTTCAATAAAATCTTTTTCCGCCGCTTAAGTTGCTGAGTGCTCATTTCTTGTCGTGTGATAAAAAGCCTTCTGTTTCGACCGCCAAACCTCTCAGGGGAGCATTTGCAACCGTTTGGCACCATCTTTGAATGAATTGGAAAAAGTCAGATTTTTGCTGAAATTGTGACCCCGGGGCTTAGGGATTTTTTCAAAAAATCTTTTTCTGCCGGTTAAGTTGTTGAGGGCTGATTTCTTGTCCTGTGATAAAAAGCCTTCTCTTTCGACCGCCAAACCTTTTAGGGGAGAATTTGCAACCGCTTGGCACCATTTTTGAATGAATTGCCAAAAGTCAGATTTTTGCTGAAATTGTGACCCCGGGGCTTAGGGATTTTTTCAAAAAATCTTTTTCTGCCGGTTAAGTTGTTGAGGGCTGATTTCTTGTCCTGTGATAAAAAGCTTCTGTTTCGACCGCCAAGCCTCTCAGGGGAGCATTTGAAACCGTTTGGCACCATTTTTGAATGAATGGGAAAAAGTCAGATTTTTGCTGAAATTTTGACCCCGGGGCTTAGGGATTTTTTCAATAAAATCTTTTTCCGCTGGTTATGTTGTTGAGGGCTGATTTCTTGTCCTGTGATAAAAAGCCTTCTGTTTCGACCGCCAAACCTCTCAGGGGAGCATTTGTAACCGTTTGGCACCATTTTTGAATGAAATGGAAAAAGTCAGATTTTTGCTGAAATTGTGACCCCGGGGCTTAGGGATTTTTTCAAAAAATCTTTTGCTGCCGGTTAAGTTTTTGAGGGCTGATTTTTTGTCCTGTGATAAAAAGCCTTCTGTTTCGACCGCCAAACCTCTCAGGGGAGCATTTGCAACCGTTTGGCACCATTTTTGAATGAATGGGAAAAAGTCAGATTTTTGCTGAAATTGTGACCCCGGGGCTTAGGGGTTTTTTCAATAAAATCCTTTTCCGCTGGTTATGTTGTTGAGGGCTGATTTCTTGTCCTGTGATAAAAAGCCTTCTGTTTCGACTGCCAAACCTCTCAGGGGAGCATTTGTAACCGTTTGGCACCATTTTTGAATGAAATGGAAAAAGTCAGATTTTTGCTGAAATTGTGACCCCGGGGCTTAGGGATTTTTTCAAAAAATCTTTTGCTGCCGGTTAAGTTGTTGAGGGCTGATTTTTTGTCCTGTGATAAAAAGCCTTCTGTTTCGACCGCCAAACCTCTCAGGGGAGCATTTGCAACCGTTTGGCACCATTTTGGAGTATATTTCCAAAAGCCTTCTGTTTCGACCGCCAAACCTCTCAGGGGAGCATTTGCAACCGTTTGGCACCATTTTTGAATGAATGGGAAAAAGTCAGATTTTTGCTGAAATTGTGACCCCGGGGCTTAGGGGTTTTTTCAATAAAATCCTTTTCCGCTGGTTATGTTGTTGAGGGCTGATTTCTTGTCCTGTGATAAAAAGCCTTCTGTTTCAACCGCCAAACCTCTCAGGGGAGCATTTGCAACCGTTTGGCACCATTTTTGAATGAATTGGAAAAAGTCAGATTTTTGCTGAAATTGTGACCCCGGGGCTTAGGGATTTTTTCAAGAAAATCTTTTTCCGCCGGATAAGTTTTCAAGGGCTGATTTCTTGTCCTGTGATAAAAAGCTTCTTTTTCGACCGCCAAACCTCTCAGGGGAGCATTTGCAACCGTTTGGCACCATTTTTGAATGAAATGGAAAAAGTCAGATTTTTGCTGAAATTGTGACCCCGGGGCTTAGGGATTTTTTCAAAAAATCTTTTGCTGCCGGTTAAGTTGTTGAGGGCTGATTCTTTGTCCTGTGATAAAAAGCCTTCTGTTTCGACCGCCAAACCTCCCAGGGGAGCATTTGCAACCGTTTGGCACCATTTTGGAGTGTATTGCCAAAAGTCAGATTTTTGCTGAAATTGTGACCCCGGGGCTTAGGGATTTTTTCAAAACAATCTTTTTCCGCCGGATAAGTTTTCGAGGGCTGATTTCTTGTCCTGTGATAAAAAGCCTTCTGTTTCGAGCGCTAAACTTCTCAGGGGAGCATTTGCAACCGTTTGGCACCATTTTTGAATGAATGGGGAAAAGTCAGATTTTTGATGAAATTGTGACCCCGGGGCTTAGGGATTTTTTCAAAAAAATCTTTTTCCGCTGGTTATGTTGTTGAGGGCTGATTTCTTGTCCTGTGATAAAAAGCCTTCTGTTTCGAGCGCTAAACTTCTCAGGGGAGCATTTGCAACCGTTTGGCACCATTTTTGAATGAATGGGGAAAAGTCAGATTTTTGATGAAATTGTGACCCCGGGGCTTAGGGATTTTTTCAAAAAATCTTTTTCTGCCGGTTAAGTTGTTGAGGGCTGATTTTTTGTCCTATGATAAAAAGCCTTCTGTTTCGACCGACAAACCTCTCAGGGGAGCATTTGCAACCGTTTGGCACCATTTTTGAATGAATTGGAAAAAGTCAGATTTTTGCTGAAATTGTGACCCCGGGGCTTAGGGATTTTTTCAAATAATCTTTTGCTGCCGGTTAAGTTGTTGAGGGCTGATTTTTTGTCCTGTGATAAAAAGCCTTCTGTTTCGACCGCCAAACCTCTCAGGGGAGCATTTGCAACCGTTTGGCACCATTTTGGAGTGTATTGCCAAAAGCCTTCTGTTTCGACCGCCAAACCTCTCAGGGGAGCATTTGCAACCGTTTGGCGCCATTTTTGAATGAATGGGAAAAAGTCAGATTTTTGCTGAAATTGTGACCCCGGGGATTAGGGGTTTTTTCAATAAAATCCTTTTCCGCTGGTTATGTTGTTGAGGGCTGATTTCTTGTCCTGTGATAAAAAGCCTTCTGTTTCAACCGCCAAACCTCTCAGGGGAGCATTTGCAACCGTTTGGCACCATTTTTGAATGAATTGGAAAAAGTCAGATTTTTGCTGAAATTGTGACCCCGAGGCTTAGGGATTTTTTCAAAAAAATCTTTTTCCGCCGGATAAGTTTTCAAGGGCTGATTTCTTGTCCTGTGATAAAAAGCTTCTGTTTCGACCGCCAAACCTCTCAGGGGAGCATTTGAAACCGTTTGGCACCATTTTTGAATGAATGGGAAAAAGTCAGATTTTTGCTGAAATTGTGACCCCGGGGCTTAGGGATTTTTACAATAAAATCTTTTTCCGCCGGTTAAGTTTTCGAGGGCAGATTTCTTGTCCTGTGATAAAAAGCCTTCTGTTTTGACCGTCAAACCTCTCAGGGGAGCATTTGCAACCGTTTGACACCATTTTTGAATGAATGGGGAAAAGTCAGATTTTTGCTGAAATTGTGACCCCGGGGCTTAGGGATTTTTTCAAAAAATCTTTTTCTGCCGGTTAAGTTGTTGAGGGCTGATTTTCTGTCCTGTGATAAAAAGCCTTCTGTTTCGACCGCCAAACCTCTCAGGGGAGCATTTGCAACCGTTTGGCACCATTTTGGAGTGTATTGCCAAAAGTCAGATTTTTGCTGAAATTGTGACCCCGGGGCTTAGGGATTTTTTCAATAAAATCTTTTTCCGCCGCTTAAGTTGCTGAGTGCTCATTTCTTGTCGTGTGATAAAAAGCCTTCTGTTTCGACCGCCAAACCTCTCAGGGGAGCATTTGCAACCGTTTGGCACCATCTTTGAATGAATTGGAAAAAGTCAGATTTTTGCTGAAATTGTGACCCCGGGGCTTAGGGATTTTTTCAAAAAATCTTTTTCTGCCGGTTATGTTGTTGAGGGCTGATTTCTTGTCCTGTGATAAAAAGCCTTTTGTTTCGAGCGCTAAACTTCTCAGGGGAGCATTTGCAACCGTTTGGCACCATTTTTGAATGAAATGGAAAAAGTCAGATTTTTGATGAAATTGTGACCCCGGGGCTTAGGGATTTTTTCAAAAAATCTTTTGCTGCCGGTTAAGTTGTTGAGGGCTGATTCTTTGTCCTGTGATAAAAAGCCTTCTGTTTCGACGGCCTAACCTCTCAGGGGAGCATTTGCAACCGTTTGGCACCATTTTGGAGTGTATTGCCAAAAGTCAGATTTATGCTGAAATTGTGATCCCGGGGCTTAGGGATTTTTTCAAAACAATCTTTTTCCGCCGGATAAGTTTTCGAGGGCTGATTTCTTGTCCTGTGATAAAAAGCCTTCTGTTTCGAGCACCAAACTTCTCAGGGGAGCATTTGCAACCGTTTGGCACCATCTTTGAATGAATGGGGAAAAGTCAGATTTTTGATGAAATTGTGACCCCGGGGCTTAGGGATTTTTTCAAAAAATCTTTTTCTGCCGGTTAAGTTGTTGAGGGCTGATTTTTTGTCCTATGATAAAAAGCCTTCTGTTTCGACCGACAAACCTCTCAGGGGAGCATTTGCAACCGTTTGGCACCATTTTTGAATGAATTGGAACAGGTCAGATTTTTGCTGAAATTGTGACCCCGGGGCTTAGGGATTTTTTCAATAAAATCTTTTTCCGCCGCTTAAGTTGCTGAGGGCTGATTTCTTGTCCTGTGATAAAAAGCCTTCTGTTTCGACCGCCAAACCTCTCAGGGGAGCATTTGCAACCGTTTGGCACCATCTTTGAATGAATTGGAAAAAGTCAGATTTTTGCTGAAATTGTGACCCCGGGGCTTAGGGATTTTTTCAAAAAATCTTTTTCTGCCGGTTATGTTGTTGAGGGCTGATTTCTTGTCCTGTGATAAAAAGCCTTCTGTTTCAACCGCCAAACCTCTCATTGGAGCATTTGCAACCGTATGGCACCATCTTTGAATGAAATGGAAAAAGTCAGATTTTTGCTGAAATTGTGACCCCGGGGCTTAGGGATTTTTTCAAAAAATCTTTTTCTGCCGGTTATGTTGTTGAGGGCTGATTTCTTGTCCTGTGATAAAAAGCCTTTTGTTTCGAGCGCTAAACTTCTCAGGGGAGCATTTGCAACCGTTTGGCACCATTTTTGAATGAATGGGGAAAAGTCAGATTTTTGATGAAATTGTGACCCCGGGGCTTAGGGATTTTTACAATAAAATCTTTTTCCGCCGGTTAAGTTTTCGAGGGCAGATTTGTTGTCCTGTGATAAAAAGCCTTCTGTTTTGACCGTCAAACCTCTCAGGGGAGCATTTGCAACCGTTTGGCACCATCTTTGAATGAATTGGAAAAAGTCAGATTTTTGCTGAAATTGTGACCCCGGGGCTTAGGGATTTTTTCAAAAAATCTTTTTCTGCCGGTTAAGTTGTTGAGGGCTGATTTTTTGTCCTGTGATAAAAAGCCTTCTGTTTCGACCGCCAAACCTCTCAGGGGAGCATTTGCAACCGTTTGGCACCATTTTTGAATGAATTGGAACAGGTCAGATTTTTGCTGAAATTGTGACCCCGGGGCTTAGGGATTTTTTCAATAAAATCTTTTTCCGCCGCTTAAGTTGCTGAGGGCTGATTTCTTGTCCTGTGATAAAAAGCTTCTTTTTCGACCGCCAAACCTCTCAGGGGAGCATTTGCAACCGTTTGGCACCATTTTTGGATGAATGGGGAAAAGTCAGATTTTTGATGAAATTGTGACCAGGCTTAGGGATTTTTTCAATAAAATCTTTTTCCGCTGGTTATGTTGTTGAGGGCTGATTTCTTGTCCTGTGATAGAAAGCCTTCTGTTTCGACCGCCAAACCTCTCAGGGGAGCATTTGCAACCGTTTGGCACCATCTTTGAATGAATTGGAAAAAGTCAGATTTTTGCTGAAATTGTGACCCCGGGGCTTAGGGATTTTTTCAAAAAATATTTTTCTGCCGGTTATGTTGTTGAGGGCTGATTTCTTGTCCTGTGATACAAAGCCTTTTGTTTCGAGCGCTAAACTTCTCAGGGGAGCATTTGCAACCGTTTGGCACCATTTTTGAATGAATGGGGAAAAGTCAGATTTTTGATGAAATTGTGACCCCGGGGCTTAGGGATTTTTTCAATAAAATCTTTTTCCGCTGGTTATGTTGTTGAGGGCTGATTTCTTGTCCTGTGATAAAAAGCCTTCTGTTTCGACCGTCAAACCTCTCAGGGGAGCATTTGCAACCGTTTGGCACCATTTTTGAATGAATGGGGAAAAGTCAGATTTTTGCTGAAATTGTGACCCCGGGGCTTAGGGATTTTTTCAAAAAAATCTTTTTCCGCCGGTTAAGTTTTCGAGGGCTGATTTCTTGTCCTGTGATAAAAAGCCTTCTGTTTCGACCGCTAAACTTCTCAGGGGAGCATGTGCAACCGTTTGGCACCATTTTTGAATGAATGGGGAAAAGTCAGATTTTTGCTGAAATTGTGACCCCGGGGCTTAAGGATTTTTTCAAAAAAATCTTTTTCTGCCGCTTAAGTTGTTGAGGGCTGATTTCTTGTCCTGTGATAAAAAGCCTTCTATTTCGAACGCCAAACCTCTCGGGGAGCATTTGCAACCGTTTGGCACCATTTTTGAATGAATGGAAAAAATCAGAATTTGCTGAAATTGTGACCCCGGGGCTTAGGGATTTTTTCAATAAAATCTTTTTCCGCTGGTTATGTTGTTGAGGGCTGATTTCTTGTCCTGTGATAAAAAGCCTTCTATTTCGACCGCCAAACCTTTAAGGGGAGAATTTGCAACCGCTTGGCACCATTTTTGAATGAATTGCCAAAAGTCAGATTTTTGCTGAAATTGTGACCCTGGGGCTTAGGGATTTTTTCAAAAAATCTTTTTCTGCCGGTTAAGTTGTTGAGGGCTGATTTTTTGTCCTGTGATAAAAAGCGTCTGTTTCGACCGCCAAACCTCTCAGGGAAGCATGTGGAACCGTTTGGCACCATTTTTGAATGAATGGGAAAAAGTCAGATTTTTGCTGAAATTGTGACCCCGGGGCTTAGGGATTTTTTCAATAAAATCTTTTTCCGCCGGTTAAGTTGTTGAGGGCTGATTTCTTGTCCTGTGATAAAAAGCTTCTGTTTCGACCGCCAAACCTCCCAGGGGAGCATTTGCAACCGTTTGGCACCATTTTTGAATGAATTGGAAAAAGTCAGATTTTTGCTGCAATTGTGACCCCAGGGCTTAGGGATTTTTTCAAAAAAATCTTTTTCCGCCGGATAAGTTTTCGAGGGCAGATTTCTTGTCCTGTTGTAAAAAGCCTTCTGTTTTGACCGTCAAACCTCTCAGGGGAGCATTTGCAACCGTTTGGCACCATCTTTGAATGAATTGGAAAAAGTCAGATTTTTGCTGAAATTGTGACCCTGGGGCTTAGGGATTTTTTCAAAAAATCTTTTTCTGCCGGTTAAGTTGTTGAGGGCTGATTTTTTGTCCTGTGATAAAAAGCTTCTGTTTCGACCGCCAAACCACTCAGGGGAGCATGTGGAACCGTTTGGCACCATTTTTGAATGAATGGGAGAAAGTCAGATTTTTGATGAAATTGTGACCCCGGGGGCTTAGGGATTTTTTCAATAAAATCTTTTTCCGCCGGTTAAGTTGTTGAGCACTGATTTCTTGTCCTGTGATAAAAAGCTTCTGTTTCGACCGCCAAACCTCTCAGGGGAGCATTTGCAACCGTTTGGCACCATTTTTGAATGAATGGGAAAAAGTCAGATTTTTGCTGCAATTGTGACCCCGGTGCTTAGGGATTTTTTCAAAAAAATCTTTTTCCGCCGGATAAGTTTTCAAGGGCTGATTTCTTGTCCTGTGATAAAAAGCTTCTGTTTCGACCGCCAAACCTCTCAGGGGAGCATTTGCAACCGTTTGGCACCATCTTTGAATGAATTGGAAAAAGTCAGATTTTTGCTGAAATTGTGACCCCGGGGCTTAGGGATTTTTTCAAAAAATCTTTTTCTGCCGGTTATGTTGTTGAGGGCTGATTTCTTGTCCTGTGATAAAAAGCCTTTTGTTTCGAGCGCTAAACTTCTCAGGGGAGCATTTGCAACCGTTTGGCACCATTTTTGAATGAATGGGGAAAAGTCAGATTTTTGATGAAATTGTGACCCCGGGGCTTAGGGATTTTTTCAATAAAACCTTTTTCCGCTGGTTATGTTGTTGAGGGCTGATTTCTTGTCCTGTGATAAAAAGCCTTCTGTTTCGACCGCCAAACCTCTCAGGGGAGCATTTGCAACCGTTTGGCACCATTTTTGAATGAAATGGAAAAAGTCAGATTTTTGCTGAAATTGTGACCCCGGGGCTTAGGGATTTTTTCAAAAAATCTTTTTCTGCCGGTTATGTTGTTGAGGGCTGATTTCTTGTCCTGTGATAAAAAGCCTTTTGTTTCGAGCGCTAAACTTCTCAGGGGAGCATTTGCAACCGTTTGGCACCATCTTTGAATGAATGGGGAAAAGTCAGATTTTTGATGAAATTGTGACCCCGGGGCTTAGGGATTTTTTCAATAAAATCTTTTTCCGCCGGTTAAGTTGTTGAGGGCTGATTTTCTGTCCTGTGATAAAAAGCCTTCTGTTTCGACCGCCAAACCTCTCAGGGGAGCATTTGCAACCGTTTGGCACCATTTTTGAATGAATTGGAACAGGTCAGATTTTTGCTGAAATTGTGACCTCGGGGCTTAGGGATTTTTTCAATAAAATCTTTTTCCGCCGCTTAAATTGCTGAGGGCTGATTTCTTGTCGTGTGATAAAAAGCCTTCTGTTTCGACCGCCAAACCTCTCAGGGGAGCATTTGCAACCGTTTGGCACCATCTTTGAATGAATTGGAAAAAGTCAGATTTTTGCTGAAATTGTGACCCCGGGGCTTAGGGATTTTTTCAAAAAATCTTTTTCTGCTGGTTATGTTGTTGAGGGCTGATTTCTTGTCCTGTGATAAAAAGCCTTTTGTTTCTAGCGCTAAACTTCTCAGGGGAGCATTTGCAACCGTTTGGCACCATTTTTGAATGAATGGGGAAAAGTCAGATTTTTGATGAAATTGTGACCCCGGGGCTTAGGGATTTTTTCAATAAAATCTTTTTCCGCTGGTTATGTTGTTGAGGGCTGATTTCTTGTCCTGTGATAAAAAGCCTTCTGTTTCGACCGCCAAACCTCTCAGGGGAGCATTTGCAACCGTTTGGCACCATTTTTGAATGAAATGGAAAAAGTCAGATTTTTGCTGAAATTGTGACCCCGGGGCTTAGGGATTTTTTCAAAAAATCTTTTGCTGCCGGTTACGTTGTTGAGGGCTGATTCTTTGTCCTGTGATAAAAAGCCTTCTGTTTCGACCGCCAAACCTCTCAGGGGAGCATTTGCAACCGTTTGGCACCATTTTGGAGTGTATTGCCAAAAGTCAGATTTATGCTGAAATTGTGATCCCGGGGCTTAGGGATTTTTTCAAAACAATCTTTTTCCGCCAGATAAGTTTTCGAAGGCTGATTTCTTGTCCTGTGATAAAAAGGCTTCTGTTTCGAGCGCTAAACTTCTCAGGGGAGCATTTGCAACCGTTTGGCACCATTTATGAACGAATGGGGAAAAGTCAGATTTTTGATGAAATTGTGACCCCGGGGTTTAGGGATTTTTTCAAAAAATCTTTTTCTGCCGGTTAAGTTGTTGAGGGCTGATTTTTTGTCCTATGATAAAAAGCCTTCTGTTTCGACCGACAAACCTCTCAGGGGAGCATTTGCAACCGTTTGGCACCATTTTTGAATGAATGGGGAAAAGTCAGATTTTTGCTGAAATTGTGACCCCGGGGCTTAGGGATTTTTTCAAAAAATCTTTTTCTGCCGGTTATGTTGTTGAGGGCTGATTTCTTGTCCTGTGATAAAAAGCCTTCTGTTTCGACCGCCAAACCTCTCATTGGAGCATTTGCAACCGTTTGGCACCATTTTTGAATGAATGGGGAAAAGTCAGATTTTTGATGAAATTGTGACCCCGGGGCTTAGGGATTTTTTCAATAAAACCTTTTTGCGCTGGTAATGTTGTTGAGGGCTGATTTCTTGTCCTGTGATAAAAAGCCTTCTGTTTCGACCGCTAAACTTCTCAGGGGAGCATTTGCAACCGTTTGGCACCATTTTTGAATGAATGGGGAAAAGTCAGATTTTTGATGAAATTGTGACCCCGGGGCTTAGGGATTTTTTCAATAAAACCTTTTTCCGCTGGTTATGTTGTTGAGCGCTGATTTCTTGTCCTGTGATAAAAAGCCTTCTATTTCGACCGCCAAACCTTTTAGGGGAGAATTTGCAACCGCTTGGCACCATTTTTGAATGAATTGGAAAAAGGCAGATTTTTGCTGAAATTGTGACCCCGGGGCTTAGGGATTTTTTCAAAAAATCTTTTTCTGCCGGTTAAGTTGTTGAGGGCTGATTTTTTGTCCTGTGATAAAAAGCCTTCTGTTTCGACCGCCAAACCTCTCAGGGGAGCATTTGCAACCGTTTGGCACCATTTTTGATTGAATTGGAACAGGTCAGATTTTTGCTGAAATTGTGATCCCGGGGCTTAGGGATTTTTTCAAAACAATCTTTTTCCGCCGGATAAGTTTTCGAGGGCTGATTTCTTGTCCTGTAATAAAAAGCCTTCTGTTTCGAGGGCTAAACTTCTCAGGGGAGCATTTGCAACCGTTTGGCACCATTTTTGAATGAATGGGGAAAAGTCAGATTTTTGATGAAATTGTGACCCCGGGGCTTAGGGATTTTTTCAATAAAATCTTTTTCCGCTGGTTATGTTGTTGAGGGCTGATTTCTTGTCCTGTGATAAAAAGCCTTCTGTTTCGACCGCCAAACCTCTCAGGGGAGCATTTGCAACCGTTTGGCACCATTTTTGAATGAAATGGAAAAAGTCAGATTTTAGCTGAAATTGTGACCCCGGGGCTTAGGGATTTTTTCAAAAAATCTTTTTCTGCCGGTTAAGTTGAAGAGGGCTGATTTTTTGTCCTATGATAAAAAGCCTTCTGTTTCGTACGCCAAACCTCTCAGGGGAGCATTTGCAACCGTTTGGCACCATTTTTGAATGAAGTGGAAAAAGTCAGATTTTTGCTGAAATTGTGATCCCGGGGCTTAGGGATTTTTTCAAAAAACTCTTTTTGTGCTGGTTATGTTGTTGAGGGCTGATTTCTTGTCCTGTGATAAAAAGCCTTCTGTTTCGACCGCTAAATTTCTCAGGGGAGCATTTGCAACCGTTTGGCACCATTTTTGAATAAATGGGGAAAAGTCAGATTTTTGCTGAAATTGTGACCCCGGGGCTTAGGGATTTTTTCAAAAAATCTTTTGCTGCCGGTTAAGTTGAAGAGGGCTGATTTTTTGTCCTATGATAAAAAGCCTTCTGTTTCGACCGACAAACCTCTCAGGGGAGCATTTGAAACCGTTTGGCACCATTTTTGAATGAATTGGAAAAAGTCAGATTATTGCTGAAATTGTGACCGCGGGGCTTAGGGATTTTTTCAATAAAATCTTTTTCCGCCGGTTAAGTTGTTGAGGGCTGATTTCTTGTCCTGTGATAAAAAGCCTTCTGTTTCGAACGCCAAACCTCTCAGGGGAGCATTTGCAACCGTTTGGCACCATTTTTGAATGAAATGGAAAAAGTCAGAATTTGCTGAAATTGTGACCCCGGGGCTTAGGGATTTTTTCAAAAAAATCTTTTTCCGCTGGTTATGTTGTTGAGGGCTGATTTCTTGTCCTGTGATAAAAAGCCTTCTATTTCGACCGCCAAACCTTTTAGGGGAGAATTTGCAACCGCTTGGTACCATTTTTGAATGAATGGGGGAAAGTCAGATTTTTGCTGAAATTGTGACGCTGGGGCTTAGGGATTTTTTCAAAAAATCTTTTGCTGCCGGTTAAGTTGTTGAGGGCTGATTCTTTGTCCTGTGATAAAAAGCCTTCTGTTTCGACCGCCAAACCTCTCAGGGGAGCATTTGAAACCGTTTGGCACCATTTTTGAATGAATTGGAAAAAGTCAGATTTTTGCTGAAATTGTGATCCCGGGGCTTAGGGATTTTTTCAAAACAATCTTTTTCCGCCGGATAAGTTTTCGAGGGCTGATTTCTTGTCCTGTGATAAAAAGCCTTCTGTTTCGAGGGCTAAACTTCTCAGGGGAGCAATTGCAACCGTTTGGCACCATTTTTGAATGAAAGGGAAAAAGTCAGATTTTTGATGAAATTGTGACCCCGGGGCTTAGGGATTTTTTCAATAAAATCTTTTTCCGCTGGTTATGTTGTTGAGGGCTGATTTCTTGTCCTGTGATAAAAAGCCTTTTGTTTCGAGCGCTAACCTTCTCAGGGGAGCATTTGCAACCGTTTGGCACCATTTTTGAATGAATGGGGAAAAGTCAGATTTTTGATGAAATTGTGACCCCGGGGCTTAGGGATTTTTTCAAAAAAATCTTTTTCTGCTGGTTATGTTGTTGAGGGCTGATTTCTTGTCCTGTGATAAAAAGCCTTCTGTTTCAACCGCTAAACTTCTCAGGGGAGCATTTGCAACCGTTTGGCACCATTTTTGAATGAATGGGGAAAAGTCAGATTTTTGCTGAAATTGTGACCCCGGGGCTTAAGGATTTTTTCAAAAAATCTTTTGCTGCCGGTTACGTTGTTGAGGGCTGATTCTTTGTCCTGTGATAAAAAGCCTTCTGTTTCGACCGCCAAACCTCTCAGGGGAGCATTTGCAACCGTTTGGCACCATTTTGGAGTGTATTGCCAAAAGTCAGATTTTTGCTGAAATTGTGACCCCGGGGCTTAGGGATTTTTTCAAAAAATCTTTTTCTGCTGGTTATGTTGTTGAGGGCTGATTTCTTGTCCTGTGATAAAAAGCCTTCTGTTTCGACCGCCAAACCTCTCAGGGGAGCATTTGCAACCGTTTGGCACCATTTTGAAGTGTATTTCGAAAAGTCAGATTTTTGCTGAAATTGTGATCCCGGGGCTTAGGGATTTTTTCAAAACAATCTTTTTCCGCCGGATAAGTTTTCGAGGGCTGATTTTTTGTCCTGTGATAAAAAGCCTTCTGTTTCGAGGGCTAAACTTCTCAGGGGAGCATTTGCAACCGTTTGGCACCATTTTTGAATGAAAGGGAAAAAGTCAGATTTTTGATGAAATTGTGACCCCGGGGCTTAGGGATTTTTTCAATAAAATCTTTTTCCGCTGGTTATGTTGTTGAGGGCTGATTTCTTGTCCTGTGATAAAAAGCCTTTTGTTTCGAGCGCTAACCTTCTCAGGGGAGCATTTGCAACCGTTTGGCACCATTTTTGAATGAATGGGGAAAAGTCAGATTTTTGATGAAATTGTGACCCCGGGGCTTAGGGATTTTTTCAAAAAAATCTTTTTATGCTGGTTAAGTTGTTGAGGGCTGATTTCTTGTCCTGTGGTAAAAAGCCTTCTGTTTCGACCGCTAAACCTCTCAGGGGAGCATTTGCAACCGTTTGGCACCATTTTTGAATGAATGGGGAAAAGTCAGATTTTTGATGAAATTGTGACCCCGGGGCTTAGGGATTTTTTCAATAAAATCTTTTTCCGCTGGTTATGTTGTTGAGGGCTGATTTCTTGTCCTGTGGTAAAAAGCCTTCTGTTTCGACCGCCAAACCTCTCAGGGGAGCATTTGCAACCGTTTGGCACCATTTTTGAATGAAATGGAAAAAGTCAGATTTTAGCTGAAATTGTGACCCCGGGGCTTAGTGATTTTTTCAAAAAATCTTTTTCTGCCGGTTAAGTTGAAGAGGGCTGATTTTTTGTCCTATGATAAAAAGCCTTCTGTTTCGAACGCCAAACCTCTCAGGGGAGCATTTGCAACCGTTTGGCACCATTTTTGAATGAAATGGAAAAAGTCAGATTTTAGCTGAAATTGTGACCCCGGGGCTTAGGGATTTTTTCAAAAAATCTTTTTCTGCCGGTTAAGTTGAAGAGGGCTGATTTTTTGTCCTATGATAAAAAGCCTTCTGTTTCGAACGCCAAACCTCTCAGGGGAGCATTTGCAACCGTTTGGCACCATTTTTGAATGAAGTGGAAAAAGTCAGGTTTTTGCTGAAATTGTGATCCCGGGGCTTAGGGATTTTTTCAAAAAACTCTTTTTGTGCTGGTTATGTTGTTGAGGGCTGATTTCTTGTCCTGTGATAAAAAGCCTTCTGTTTCGACCGCTAAATTTCTCAGGGGAGCATTTGCAACCGTTTGGCACCATTTTTGAATAAATGGGGAAAAGTCAGATTTTTGCTGAAATTGTGATCCCGGGGCTTAGGGATTTTTTCAAAACAATCCTTTTCCGCCGGATAAGTTTTCGAGGGCTGATTTCTTGTCCTGTAATAAAAAGCCTTCTGTTTCGAGGGCTAAACTTCTCAGGGGAGCATTTGCAACCGTTTGGCACCATTTTTGAATGAATGGGGAAAAGTCAGATTTTTGATGAAATTGTGACCCCGGGGCTTAGGGATTTTTTCAATAAAATCTTTTTCCGCTGGTTATGTTGTTGAGGGCTGATTTCTTGTCCTGTGATAAAAAGCCTTCTGTTTCGACCGCCAAACCTCTCAGGGGAGCATTTGCAACCGTTTGGCACCATTTTTGAATGAAATGGAAAAAGTCAGATTTTAGCTGAAATTGTGACCCCGGGGCTTAGGGATTTTTTCAAAAAATCTTTTTCTGCCGGTTAAGTTGAAGAGGGCTGATTTTTTGTCCTATGATAAAAAGCCTTCTGTTTCGAACGCCAAACCTCTCAGGGGAGCATTTGCAACCGTTTGGCACCATTTTTGAATGAAGTGGAAAAAGTCAGATTTTTGCTGAAATTGTGATCCCGGGGCTTAGGGATTTTTTCAAAAAACTCTTTTTGTGCTGGTTATGTTGTTGAGGGCTGATTTCTTGTCCTGTGATAAAAAGCCTTCTGTTTCGACCGCTAAATTTCTCAGGGGAGCATTTGCAACCGTTTGGCACCATTTTTGAATAAATGGGGAAAAGTCAGATTTTTGCTGAAATTGTGACCCCGGGGCTTAGGGATTTTTTCAAAAAATCTTTTGCTGCCGGTTAAGTTGTTGAGGGCTGATTCTTTGTCCTGTGATAAAAAGCCTTCTGTTTCGACCGCGAAACCTCTCAGGGGAGCATTTGCAACCGTTTGGCACCATTTTGGAGTGTATTGCCAAAAGTCAGATTTTTGCTGAAATTGTGATCCCGGGGCTTAGGGATTTTTTCAAAACAATCTTTTTCCGCCGGATAAGTTTTCGAGGGCTGATTTCTTGTCCTGTGATAAAAAGCCTTCTATTTCGAGCGCTAAACTTCTCAGGGGAGCATTTGCAACCGTTTGGCACGATTTTTGAATGAATGGGAAAAAGTCAGATTTTTGATGAAATTGTGACCCCGGGGCTTAGGGATTTTTTCAATAAAATCTTTTTCCGCTGGTTATGTTGTTGAGGGCTGATTTCTTGTCCTGTGATAAAAAGCCTTCTGTTTCGACCGCTAAATTTCTCAGGGGAGCATTTGCAACCGTTTGGCACCATTTTTGAATAAATGGGGAAAAGTCAGATTTTTGCTGAAATTGTGATCCCGGGGCTTAGGGATTTTTTCAAAACAATCTTTTTCCGCCGGATAAGTTTTCGAGGGCTGATTTCTTGTCCTGTAATAAAAAGCCTTCTGTTTCGAGGGCTAAACTTCTCAGGGGAGCATTTGCAACCGTTTGGCACCATTTTTGAATGAATGGGGAAAAGTCAGATTTTTGATGAAATTGTGACCCCGGGGCTTAGGGATTTTTTCAATAAAATCTTTTTCCGCTGGTTATGTTGTTGAGGGCTGATTTCTTGTCCTGTGATAAAAAGCCTTTTGTTTCGAGCGCTAAACTTCTCAGGGGAGCATTTGCAACCGTTTGGCACCATTTTTGAATGAAATGGAAAAAGTCAGATTTTAGCTGAAATTGTGACCCCGGGGCTTAGGGATTTTTTCAAAAAATCTTTTTCTGCCGGTTAAGTTGAAGAGGGCTGATTTTTTGTCCTATGATAAAAAGCCTTCTGTTTCGAACGCCAAACCTCTCAGGGGAGCATTTGCAACCGTTTGGCACCATTTTGGAGTGTATTACCAAAAGTCAGATTTTTGCTGAAATTGTGATCCCGGGGCTTAGGGATTTTTTCAAAACAATCTTTTTCCGCCGGATAAGTTTTCGAGGGCTGATTTCTTGTCCTGTGATAAAAAGCCTTCTATTTCGAGCGCTAAACTTCTCAGGGGAGCATTTGCAACCGTTTGGCACGATTTTTGAATGAATGGGAAAAAGTCAGATTTTTGATGAAATTGTGACCCCGGGGCTTAGGGATTTTTTCAATAAAATCTTTTTCCGCTGGTTATGTTGTTGAGGGCTGATTTCTTGTCCTGTGATAAAAAGCCTTCTGTTTCGACCGCCAAACCTCTCAGGGGAGCATTTGCAACCGTTTGGCACCATTTTTGAATGAAATGGAAAAAGTCAGATTTTTGCTGAAATTGTGACCCCGGGGCTTAGGGATTTTTTCAAAAAATCTTTTTCTGCCGGATAAGTTGAAGAGGGCTGATTTTTTGTCCTATGATAAAAAGCCTTCTGTTTCGAACGCCAAACCTCTCAGGGGAGCATTTGCAACCGTTTGGCACCATTTTTGAATGAAATGGAAAAAGTCAGATTTTAGCTGAAATTGTGACCCCGGGGCTTAGGGATTTTTTCAAAAAATCTTTTTCTGCCGGTTAAGTTGAAGAGGGCTGATTTTTTGTCCTATGATAAAAAGCCTTCTGTTTCGAACGCCAAACCTCTCAGGGGAGCATTTGCAACCGTTTGGCACCATTTTTGAATGAAGTGGAAAAAGTCAGGTTTTTGCTGAAATTGTGATCCCGGGGCTTAGGGATTTTTTCAAAAAACTCTTTTTGTGCTGGTTATGTTGTTGAGGGCTGATTTCTTGTCCTGTGATAAAAAGCCTTCTGTTTCGACCGCTAAATTTCTCAGGGGAGCATTTGCAACCGTTTGGCACCATTTTTGAATAAATGGGGAAAAGTCAGATTTTTGCTGAAATTGTGATCCCGGGGCTTAGGGATTTTTTCAAAACAATCTTTTTCCGCCGGATAAGTTTTCGAGGGCTGATTTCTTGTCCTGTAATAAAAAGCCTTCTGTTTCGAGGGCTAAACTTCTCAGGGGAGCATTTGCAACCGTTTGGCACGATTTTTGAATGAATGGGAAAAAGTCAGATTTTTGATGAAATTGTGACCCCGGGGCTTAGGGATTTTTTCAATAAAATCTTTTTCCGCTGGTTATGTTGTTGAGGGCTGATTTCTTGTCCTGTGATAAAAAGCCTTCTGTTTCGACCGCCAAACCTCTCAGGGGAGCATTTGCAACCGTTTGGCACCATTTTTGAATGAAATGGAAAAAGTCAGATTTTAGCTGAAATTGTGACCCCGGGGCTTAGGGATTTTTTCAAAAAATCTTTTTCTGCCGGTTAAGTTGAAGAGGGCTGATTTTTTGTCCTATGATAAAAAGCCTTCTGTTTCGAACGCCAAACCTCTCAGGGGAGCATTTGCAACCGTTTGGCACCATTTTTGAATGAAGTGGAAAAAGTCAGATTTTTGCTGAAATTGTGATCCCGGGGCTTAGGGATTTTTTCAAAAAACTCTTTTTGTGCTGGTTATGTTGTTGAGGGCTGATTTCTTGTCCTGTGATAAAAAGCCTTCTGTTTCGACCGCTAAATTTCTCAGGGGATCATTTGCAACCGTTTGGCACCATTTTTGAATAAATGGGGAAAAGTCAGATTTTTGCTGAAATTGTGACCCCGGGGCTTAGGGATTTTTTCAAAAAATCTTTTGCTGCCGGTTAAGTTGTTGAGGGCTGATTCTTTGTCCTGTGATAAAAAGCCTTCTGTTTCGACCGCGAAATCTCTCAGGGGAGCATTTGCAACCGTTTGGCACCATTTTGGAGTGTATTGCCAAAAGTCAGATTTTTGCTGAAATTGTGATCCCGGGGCTTAGGGATTTTTTCAAAACAATCTTTTTCCGCCGGATAAGTTTTCGAGGGCTGATTTCTTGTCCTGTGATAAAAAGCCTTCTATTTCGAGCGCTAAACTTCTCAGGGGAGCATTTGCAACCGTTTGGCACGATTTTTGAATGAATGGGAAAAAGTCAGATTTTTGATGAAATTGTGACCCCGGGGCTTAGGGATTTTTTCAATAAAATCTTTTTCCGCTGGTTATGTTGTTGAGGGCTGATTTCTTGTCCTGTGATAAAAAGCCTTCTGTTTCGACCGCTAAATTTCTCAGGGGAGCATTTGCAACCGTTTGGCACCATTTTTGAATAAATGGGGAAAAGTCAGATTTTTGCTGAAATTGTGATCCCGGGGCTTAGGGATTTTTTCAAAACAATCTTTTTCCGCCGGATAAGTTTTCGAGGGCTGATTTCTTGTCCTGTAATAAAAAGCCTTCTGTTTCGAGGGCTAAACTTCTCAGGGGAGCATTTGCAACCGTTTGGCACCATTTTTGAATGAATGGGGAAAAGTCAGATTTTTGATGAAATTGTGACCCCGGGGCTTAGGGATTTTTTCAATAAAATCTTTTTCCGCTGGTTATGTTGTTGAGGGCTGATTTCTTGTCCTGTGATAAAAAGCCTTTTGTTTCGAGCGCTAAACTTCTCAGGGGAGCATTTGCAACCGTTTGGCACCATTTTTGAATGAAATGGAAAAAGTCAGATTTTAGCTGAAATTGTGACCCCGGGGCTTAGGGATTTTTTCAAAAAATCTTTTTCTGCCGGTTAAGTTGAAGAGGGCTGATTTTTTGTCCTATGATAAAAAGCCTTCTGTTTCGAACGCCAAACCTCTCAGGGGAGCATTTGCAACCGTTTGGCACCATTTTGGAGTGTATTGCCAAAAGTCAGATTTTTGCTGAAATTGTGATCCCGGGGCTTAGGGATTTTTTCAAAACAATCTTTTTCCGCCGGATAAGTTTTCGAGGGCTGATTTCTTGTCCTGTGATAAAAAGCCTTCTATTTCGAGCGCTAAACTTCTCAGGGGAGCATTTGCAACCGTTTGGCACGATTTTTGAATGAATGGGAAAAAGTCAGATTTTTGATGAAATTGTGACCCCGGGGCTTAGGGATTTTTTCAATAAAATCTTTTTCCGCTGGTTATGTTGTTGAGGGCTGATTTCTTGTCCTGTGATAAAAAGCCTTCTGTTTCGACCGCCAAACCTCTCAGGGGAGCATTTGCAACTGTTTGGCACCATTTTTGAATGAAATGGAAAAAGTCAGATTTTTGCTGAAATTGTGACCCCGGGGCTTAGGGATTTTTTCAAAAAATCTTTTTCTGCCGGTTAAGTTGAAGAGGGCTGATTTTTTGTCCTATGATAAAAAGCCTTCTGTTTCGAACGCCAAACCTCTCAGGGGAGCATTTGCAACCATTTGGCACCATTTTTGAATGAAATGGAAAAAGTCAGATTTTAGCTGAAATTGTGACCCCGGGGCTTAGGGATTTTTTCAAAAAATCTTTTTCTGCCGGTTAAGTTGAAGAGGGCTGATTTTTTGTCCTATGATAAAAAGCCTTCTGTTTCGAACGCCAAACCTCTCAGGGGAGCATTTGCAACCGTTTGGCACCATTTTTGAATGAAGTGGAAAAAGTCAGGTTTTTGCTGAAATTGTGATCCCGGGGCTTAGGGATTTTTTCAAAAAACTCTTTTTGTGCTGGTTATGTTGTTGAGGGCTGATTTCTTGTCCTGTGATAAAAAGCCTTCTGTTTCGACCGCTAAATTTCTCAGGGGAGCATTTGCAACCGTTTGGCACCATTTTTGAATAAATGGGGAAAAGTCAGATTTTTGCTGAAATTGTGATCCCGGGGCTTAGGGATTTTTTCAAAACAATCTTTTTCCGCCGGATAAGTTTTCGAGGGCTGATTTCTTGTCCTGTAATAAAAAGCCTTCTGTTTCGAGGGCTAAACTTCTCAGGGGAGCATTTGCAACCGTTTGGCACGATTTTTGAATGAATGGGAAAAAGTCAGATTTTTGATGAAATTGTGACCCCGGGGCTTAGGGATTTTTTCAATAAAATCTTTTTCCGCTGGTTATGTTGTTGAGGGCTGATTTCTTGTCCTGTGATAAAAAGCCTTCTGTTTCGACCGCCAAACCTCTCAGGGGAGCATTTGCAACCGTTTGGCACCATTTTTGAATGAAATGGAAAAAGTCAGATTTTAGCTGAAATTGTGACCCCGGGGCTTAGGGATTTTTTCAAAAAATCTTTTTCTGCCGGTTAAGTTGAAGAGGGCTGATTTTTTGTCCTATGATAAAAAGCCTTCTGTTTCGAACGCCAAACCTCTCAGGGGAGCATTTGCAACCGTTTGGCACCATTTTTGAATGAAGTGGAAAAAATCAGATTTTTGCTGAAATTGTGATCCCGGGGCTTAGGGATTTTTTCAAAAAACTCTTTTTGTGCTGGTTATGTTGTTGAGGGCTGATTTCTTGTCCTGTGATAAAAAGCCTTCTGTTTCGACCGCTAAATTTCTCAGGGGATCATTTGCAACCGTTTGGCACCATTTTTGAATAAATGGGGAAAAGTCAGATTTTTGCTGAAATTTTGACCCCGGGGCTTAGGGATTTTTTCAAAAAATCTTTTGCTGCCGGTTAAGTTGTTGAGGGCTGATTCTTTGTCCTGTGATAAAAAGCCTTCTGTTTCGACCGCGAAACCTCTCAGGGGAGCATTTGCAACCGTTTGGCACCATTTTGGAGTGTATTGCCAAAAGTCAGATTTTTGCTGAAATTGTGATCCCGGGGCTTAGGGATTTTTTCAAAACAATCTTTTTCCGCCGGATAAGTTTTCGAGGGCTGATTTCTTGTCCTGTGATAAAAAGCCTTCTATTTCGAGCGCTAAACTTCTCAGGGGAGCATTTGCAACCGTTTGGCACGATTTTTGAATGAATGGGAAAAAGTCAGATTTTTGATGAAATTGTGACCCCGGGGCTTAGGGATTTTTTCAATAAAATCTTTTTCCGCTGGTTATGTTGTTGAGGGCTGATTTCTTGTCCTGTGATAAAAAGCCTTCTGTTTCGACCGCTAAATTTCTCAGGGGAGCATTTGCAACCGTTTGGCACCATTTTTGAATAAATGGGGAAAAGTCAGATTTTTGCTGAAATTGTGATCCCGGGGCTTAGGGATTTTTTCAAAACAATCTTTTTCCGCCGGATAAGTTTTCGAGGGCTGATTTCTTGTCCTGTAATAAAAAGCCTTCTGTTTCGAGGGCTAAACTTCTCAGGGGAGCATTTGCAACCGTTTGGCACCATTTTTGAATGAATGGGGAAAAGTCAGATTTTTGATGAAATTGTGACCCCGGGGCTTAGGGATTTTTTCAATAAAATCTTTTTCCGCTGGTTATGTTGTTGAGGGCTGATTTCTTGTCCTGTGATAAAAAGCCTTTTGTTTCGAGCGCTAAACTTCTCAGGGGAGCATTTGCAACCGTTTGGCACCATTTTTGAATGAAATGGAAAAAGTCAGATTTTAGCTGAAATTGTGACCCCGGGGCTTAGGGATTTTTTCAAAAAATCTTTTTCTGCCGGTTAAGTTGAAGAGGGCTGATTTTTTGTCCTATGATAAAAAGCCTTCTGTTTCGAACGCCAAACCTCTCAGGGGAGCATTTGCAACCGTTTGGCACCATTTTGGAGTGTATTGCCAAAAGTCAGATTTTTGCTGAAATTGTGATCCCGGGGCTTAGGGATTTTTTCAAAACAATCTTTTTCCGCCGGATAAGTTTTCGAGGGCTGATTTCTTGTCCTGTGATAAAAAGCCTTCTATTTCGAGCGCTAAACTTCTCAGGGGAGCATTTGCAACCGTTTGGCACGATTTTTGAATGAATGGGAAAAAGTCAGATTTTTGATGAAATTGTGACCCCGGGGCTTAGGGATTTTTTCAATAAAATCTTTTTCCGCTGGTTATGTTGTTGAGGGCTGATTTCTTGTCCTGTGATAAAAAGCCTTCTGTTTCGACCGCCAAACCTCTCAGGGGAGCATTTGCAACCGTTTGGCACCATTTTTGAATGAAATGGAAAAAGTCAGATTTTTGCTGAAATTGTGACCCCGGGGCTTAGGGATTTTTTCAAAAAATCTTTTTCTGCCGGTTAAGTTGAAGAGGGCTGATTTTTTGTCCTATGATAAAAAGCCTTCTGTTTCGAACGCCAAACCTCTCAGGGGAGCATTTGCAACCGTTTGGCACCATTTTTGAATGAAATGGAAAAAGTCAGATTTTAGCTGAAATTGTGACCCCGGGGCTTAGGGATTTTTTCAAAAAATCTTTTTCTGCCGGTTAAGTTGAAGAGGGCTGATTTTTTGTCCTATGATAAAAAGCCTTCTGTTTCGAACGCCAAACCTCTCAGGGGAGCATTTGCAACCGTTTGGCACCATTTTTGAATGAAGTGGAAAAAGTCAGGTTTTTGCTGAAATTGTGATCCCGGGGCTTAGGGATTTTTTCAAAAAACTCTTTTTGTGCTGGTTATGTTGTTGAGGGCTGATTTCTTGTCCTGTGATAAAAAGCCTTCTGTTTCGACCGCTAAATTTCTCAGGGGAGCATTTGCAACCGTTTGGCACCATTTTTGAATAAATGGGGAAAAGTCAGATTTTTGCTGAAATTGTGATCCCGGGGCTTAGGGATTTTTTCAAAACAATCTTTTTCCGCCGGATAAGTTTTCGAGGGCTGATTTCTTGTCCTGTAATAAAAAGCCTTCTGTTTCGAGGGCTAAACTTCTCAGGGGAGCATTTGCAACCGTTTGGCACGATTTTTGAATGAATGGGAAAAAGTCAGATTTTTGATGAAATTGTGACCCCGGGGCTTAGGGATTTTTTCAATAAAATCTTTTTCCGCTGGTTATGTTGTTGAGGGCTGATTTCTTGTCCTGTGATAAAAAGCCTTCTGTTTCGACCGCCAAACCTCTCAGGGGAGCATTTGCAACCGTTTGGCACCATTTTTGAATGAAATGGAAAAAGTCAGATTTTAGCTGAAATTGTGACCCCGGGGCTTAGGGATTTTTTCAAAAAATCTTTTTCTGCCGGTTAAGTTGAAGAGGGCTGATTTTTTGTCCTATGATAAAAAGCCTTCTGTTTCGAACGCCAAACCTCTCAGGGGAGCATTTGCAACCGTTTGGCACCATTTTTGAATGAAGTGGAAAAAGTCAGATTTTTGCTGAAATTGTGATCCCGGGGCTTAGGGATTTTTTCAAAAAACTCTTTTTGTGCTGGTTATGTTGTTGAGGGCTGATTTCTTGTCCTGTGATAAAAAGCCTTCTGTTTCGACCGCTAAATTTCTCAGGGGAGCATTTGCAACCGTTTGGCACCATTTTTGAATAAATGGGGAAAAGTCAGATTTTTGCTGAAATTGTGACCCCGGGGCTTAGGGATTTTTTCAAAAAATCTTTTGCTGCCGGTTAAGTTGTTGAGGGCTGATTCTTTGTCCTGTGATAAAAAGCCTTCTGTTTCGACCGCGAAACCTCTCAGGGGAGCATTTGCAACCGTTTGGCACCATTTTGGAGTGTATTGCCAAAAGTCAGATTTTTGCTGAAATTGTGATCCCGGGGCTTAGGGATTTTTTCAAAACAATCTTTTTCCGCCGGATAAGTTTTCGAGGGCTGATTTCTTGTCCTGTGATAAAAAGCCTTCTATTTCGAGCGCTAAACTTCTCAGGGGAGCATTTGCAACCGTTTGGCACGATTTTTGAATGAATGGGAAAAAGTCAGATTTTTGATGAAATTGTGACCCCGGGGCTTAGGGATTTTTTCAATAAAATCTTTTTCCGCTGGTTATGTTGTTGAGGGCTGATTTCTTGTCCTGTGATAAAAAGCCTTCTGTTTCGACCGCCAAACCTCTCAGGGGAGCATTTGCAACCGTTTGGCACCATTTTTGAATGAAATGGAAAAAGTCAGATTTTTGCTGAAATTGTGACCCCGGGGCTTAGGGATTTTTTCAAAAAATCTTTTTCTGCCGGTTAAGTTGTTGAGGGCTGATTTTTTGTCCTATGATAAAAAGCCTTCTCTTTCGACCGACAAACCTCTCAGGGGAGCATTTGAAACCGTTTGGCACCATTTTTGAATGAATTGGAAAAAGTCAGATTATTGCTGAAATTGTGACCGCGGGGCTTAGGGATTTTTTCAATAAAATCTTTTTCCGCCGGTTAAGTTGTTGAGGGCTGATTTCTTGTCCTGTGATAAAAAGCCTTCTGTTTCGAACGCCAAACCTCTCAGGGGAGCATTTGCAACCGTTTGGCACCATTTTTGAATGAAATGGAAAAAGTCAGAATTTGCTGAAATTGTGACCCCGGGGCTTAGGGATTTTTTCAAAAAAATCTTTTTCCGCTGGTTATGTTGTTGAGGGCTGATTTCTTGTCCTGTGATAAAAAGCCTTCTATTTCGACCGCCAAACTTTTTAGGGGAGAATTTGCAACCGCTTGGTACCATTTTTGAATGAATGGGGGAAAGTCAGATTTTTGCTGAAATTGTGACGCTGGGGCTTAGGGATTTTTTCAAAAAATCTTTTGCTGCCGGTTAAGTTGTTGAGGGCTGATTCTTTGTCCTGTGATAAAAAGACTTCTGTTTCGACCGCCAAACCTCTCAGGGGAGCATTTGCAACCGTTTGGCACCATTTTGAAGTGTATTTCCAAAAGTCAGATTTTTGCTGAAATTGTGATCCCGAGGCTTAGGGATTTTTTCAAAACAATCTTTTTCCGCCGGATAAGTTTTCGAGGGCTGATTTCTTGTCCTGTGATAAAAAGCCTTCTGTTTCGAGGGCTAAACTTCTCAGGGGAGCAATTGCAACCGTTTGGCACCATTTTTGAATGAAAGGGAAAAAGTCAGATTTTTGATGAAATTGTGACCCCGGGGCTTAGGGATTTTTTCAATAAAATCTTTTTCCGCTGGTTATGTTGTTGAGGGCTGATTTCTTGTCCTGTGATAAAAAGCCTTTTGTTTCGAGCGCTAACCTTCTCAGGGGAGCATTTGCAACCGTTTGGCACCATTTTTGAATGAATGGGGAAAAGTCAGATTTTTGATGAAATTGTGACCCCGGGGCTTAGGGATTTTTTCAAAAAAATCTTTTTCTGCTGGTTATGTTGTTGAGGGCTGATTTCTTGTCCTGTGATAAAAAGCCTTCTGTTTCGACCGCTAAACTTCTCAGGGGAGCATTTGCAACCGTTTGGCACCATTTTTGAATGAATGGGGAAAAGTCAGATTTTAGCTGAAATTGTGACCCCGGGGCTTAGGGATTTTTTCAAAAAATCTTTTTCTGCCGGTTAAGTTGAAGAGGGCTGATTTTTTGTCCTATGATAAAAAGCCTTCTGTTTCGAACGCCAAACCTCTCAGGGGAGCATTTGCAACCGTTTGGCACCATTTTTGAATGAAGTGGAAAAAGTCAGGTTTTTGCTGAAATTGTGATCCCGGGGCTTAGGGATTTTTTCAAAAAACTCTTTTTGTGCTGGTTATGTTGTTGAGGGCTGATTTCTTGTCCTGTGATAAAAAGCCTTCTGTTTCGACCGCTAAATTTCTCAGGGGAGCATTTGCAACCGTTTGGCACCATTTTTGAATAAATGGGGAAAAGTCAGATTTTTGCTGAAATTGTGATCCCGGGGCTTAGGGATTTTTTCAAAACAATCTTTTTCGGCCGGATAAGTTTTCGAGGGCTGATTTCTTGTCCTGTAATAAAAAGCCTTCTGTTTCGAGGGCTAAACTTCTCAGGGGAGCATTTGCAACCGTTTGGCACCATTTTTGAATGAATGGGGAAAAGTCAGATTTTTGATGAAATTGTGACCCCGGGGCTTAGGGATTTTTTCAATAAAATCTTTTTCCGCTGGTTATGTTGTTGAGGGCTGATTTCTTGTCCTGTGATAAAAAGCCTTCTGTTTCGACTGCCAAACCTCTCAGGGGAGCATTTGCAACCGTTTGGCACCATTTTTGAATGAAATGGAAAAAGTCAGATTTTAGCTGAAATTGTGACCCCGGGGCTTAGGGATTTTTTCAAAAAATCTTTTTCTGCCGGTTAAGTTGAAGAGGGCTGATTTTTTGTCCTATGATAAAAAGCCTTCTGTTTCGAACGCCAAACCTCTCAGGGGAGCATTTGCAACCGTTTGGCACCATTTTTCAATGAATGGGGAAAAGTCAGATTTTTGATGAAATTGTGACCCCGGGGCTTAGGGATTTTTTCAAAAAAATCTTTTTCTGCTGGTTATGTTGTTGAGGGCTGATTTCTTGTCCTGTGATAAAAAGCCTTCTGTTTCGACCGCTAAACTTCTCAGGGGAGCATTTGCAACCGTTTGGCACCATTTTTCAATGAATGGGGAAAAGTCAGATTTTTGATGAAATTGTGACCCCGGGGCTTAGGGATTTTTTCAATAAAATCATTTTTCCGCTGGTTATGTTGTTGAGGGCTGATTTCTTGTCCTGTGATAAAAAGCCTTCTGTTTCGACCGCCAAACCTCTCAGGGGAGCATTTGCAACCGTTTGGCACCATTTTGAAGTGTATTTCGAAAAGTCAGATTTTTGCTGAAATTGTGATCCCGGGGCTTAGGGATTTTTTCAAAACAATCTTTTTCCGCCGGATAAGTTTTCGAGGGCTGATTTTTTGTCCTGTGATAAAAAGCCTTCTGTTTCGAGGGCTAAACTTCTCAGGGGAGCATTTGCAACCGTTTGGCACCATTTTTGAATGAAAGGGAAAAAGTCAGATTTTTGATGAAATTGTGACCCCGGGGCTTAGGGATTTTTTCAATAAAATCTTTTTCCGCTGGTTATGTTGTTGAGGGCTGATTTCTTGTCCTGTGATAAAAAGCCTTTTGTTTCGAGCGCTAACCTTCTCAGGGGAGCATTTGCAACCGTTTGGCACCATTTTTGAATGAATGGGGAAAAGTCAGATTTTTGATGAAATTGTGACCCCGGGGCTTAGGGATTTTTTCAAAAAAATCTTTTTCTGCTGGTTATGTTGTTGAGGGCTGATTTCTTGTCCTGTGGTAAAAAGCCTTCTGTTTCGACCGCTAAACCTCTCAGGGGAGCATTTGCAACCGTTTGGCACCATTTTTGAATGAATGGGGAAAAGTCAGATTTTTGATGAAATTGTGACCCCGGGGCTTAGGGATTTTTTCAATAAAATCTTTTTCCGCTGGTTATGTTGTTGAGGGCTGATTTCTTGTCCTGTGATAAAAAAGCCTTCTGTTTCGACCGCCAAACCTCTCAGGGGAGCATTTGCAACCGTTTGGCACCATTTTTGAATGAAGTGGAAAAAGTCAGGTTTTTGCTGAAATTGTGTTCCCGGGGCTTAGGGATTTTTTCAATAAAATCTTTTTCCGCTGGTTATGTTGTTGAGGGCTGATTTCTTGTCCTGTGATAAAAAGCCTTCTGTTTCGACCGCTAAATTTCTCAGGGGAGCATTTGCAACCGTTTGGCACCATTTTTGAATAAATGGGGAAAAGTCAGATTTTTGCTGAAATTGTGACCCCGGTGCTTCGGGATTTTGTCAACACAATCTTTTTCCGCCGGAAAAGTTTTCGAGGGCTGATTTCTTGTCCTGTGATAAAAAGCCTTCTGTTTCGAGCGCTAAACTTCTCAGGGGAGCATTTGCAACCATTTGGCACCATTTTTGAATGAATGGGGAAAAGTCAGATTTTTGATGAAATTGTGACCCCGGGGCTTAGGGATTTTTTCAATAAAATCTTTTTCCGCTGGTTATCTTGTTGAGGGCTGATTTCTTGTCCTGTGATAAAAAGCCTTCTGTTTCGACCGCCAAACCTCTCAGGGGAGCATTTGCAACCGTTTGGCACCAATTTTGAATGAAATGGAAAAAGTCAGATTTTTGCTGAAATTGTGACCCCGGGGCTTAGGGATTTTTTCAAAAAATCTTTTGCTGCCGGTTAAGTTGTTGAGGGCTGATTTTTTGTCCTGTGATAAAAAGCCTTCTGTTTCGACCGCCAAACCTCTCAGGGGAGCATTTGCAACCGTTTGGCACCATTTTGGAGTGTATTGCCAAAAGCCTTCTGTTTCGACCGCCAAACCTCTCAGGGGAGAATTTGCAACCGCTTGGCACCATTTTTGAATGAATTGCCAAAAGTCAGATTTTTGCTGAAATTGTGACCCCGGGGCTTAGGGATTTTTTCAAAAAATCTTTTTCTGCCGGTTAAGTTGTTGAGGGCTGATTTTTTGTCCTGTGATAAAAAGCTTCTGTTTCGACCGCCAAACCTCTCAGGGGAGCATGTGGAACCGTTTGGCACCATTTTTGAATGAATGGGAAAAAGTCAGATTTTTGCTGAAATTGTGACCCCGGGGCTTAGGGATTTTTTCAATAAAATCTTTTTCCGCCGGTTAAGTTGTTGAGGGCTGATTTCTTGTCCTGTGATAAAAAGCTTCTGTTTCGACCGCCAAACCTCTCAGGGGAGTATTTGCAACCATTTGGCAGCATTTTTGAATGAATTGGAAAAAGTCAGATTTTTGCTGCAATTGTGACCCCGGGGCTTAGGGATTTTTTCAAAAAAATCTTTTTCCGCCCGCTAAGTTTTCAAGGGCTGATTTCTTGTCCTGTGATAAAAAGCTTCTGTTTCGACCGCCAAACCTCTCAGGGGAGCATTTGCAACCGTTTGGCACCATTTTTGAATGAAATGGAAAAAGTCAGATTTTTGCTGAAATTGTGACCCCGGGGCTTAGGGATTTTTTCAAAAAATCTTTTGCTGCCGGTTACGTTGTTGAGGGCTGATTCTTTGTCCTGTGATAAAAAGCCTTCTGTTTCGACCGCCAAACCTCTCAGGGGAGCATTTGCAACCGTTTGGCACCATTTTGGAGTGTATTGCCAAAAGTCAGATTTTTGCTGAAATTGTGACCCCGGGGCTTAGGGATTTTT
Source organism: Podarcis cretensis (assembly GCF_951804945.1). NCBI lineage: Eukaryota > Metazoa > Chordata > Lepidosauria > Squamata > Lacertidae > Podarcis > Podarcis cretensis. Next base: position 11,580,234 of record NC_137180.1, on the reverse strand, counting down.
TCAAAAAATCTTTTTCTGCTGGTTATGTTGTTGAGGGCTGATTTCTTGTCCTGTGGTAAAAAGCCTTCTGTTTCGACCGCTAAACCTCTCAGGGGAGCATTTGCAACCGTTTGGCACCATTTTTGAATGAATGGGGAAAAGTCAGATTTTTGATGAAATTGTGACCCCGGGGCTTAGGGATTTTTTCAATAAAATCTTTTTCCGCTGGTTATGTTGTTGAGGGCTGATTTCTTGTCCTGTGATAAAAAGCCTTCTGTTTCGACCGCCAAACCTCTCAGGGGAGCATTTGCAACCGTTTGGCACCATTTTGAAGTGTATTTCGAAAAGTCAGATTTTTGCTGAAATTGTGATCCCGGGGCTTAGGGATTTTTTCAAAACAATCTTTTTCCGCCGGATAAGTTTTCGAGGGCTGATTTCTTGTCCTGTGATAAAAAGCCTTTTGTTTCGAGCGCAAACCTTCTGAGGGGAGCATTTGCAACCGTTTGGCACCATTTTTGAATGAATGGGGAAAAGTCAGATTTTTGATGAAATTGTGACCCCGGGGCTTAGGGATTTTTTCAATAAAATCTTTTTCCGCTGGTTATGTTGTTGAGGGCTGATTTCTTGTCCTGTGATAAAAAGCCTTCTGTTTCGACCGCCAAACCTCTCAGGGGAGCATTTGCAACCGTTTGGCACCATTTTGAAGTGTATTTCGAAAAGTCAGATTTTTGCTGAAATTGTGATCCCGGGGCTTAGGGATTTTTTCAAAAAATCTTTTGCTGCCGGTTACGTTGTTGAGGGCTGATTTCTTGTCCTGTGATAAAAAGCCTTCTGTTTCGACCGCCAAACCTCTCAGGGGAGCATTTGCAACCGTTTGGCACCATTTTGGAGTGCATTGCCAAAAGTCAGATTTTTGCTGAAATTGTGACCCCGGGGCTTAGGGATTTTTTCAAAAAATCTTTTTCCGCTGGTTATGTTGTTGAGGGCTGATTTCTTGTCCTGTGATAAAAAGCCTTCTGTTTCGACCGCCAAACCTCTCAGGGGAGCATTTGCAACCGTTTGGCACCATTTTTGAATGAAATGGAAAAAGTCAGATTTTAGCTGAAATTGTGACCCCGGGGCTTAGGGATTTTTTCAAAAAATCTTTTTCTGCCGGTTAAGTTGAAGATGGCTGATATTTTGTCCTATGATAAAAAGCCTTCTGTTTCGACCGCCAAACCTCTCAGGGGAGCATTTGCAACCGTTTGGCACCATTTTTGAATGAAGTGGAAAAAGTCAGGTTTTTGCTGAAATTGTGACCCCGGGGCTTAGGGATTTTTTCAAAAAAATCTTTTTCTGCTGGTTATGTTGTTGAGGGCTGATTTCTTGTCCTGTGATAAAAAGCCTTCTGTTTCGACCGCTAAACTTCTCAGGGGAGCATTTGCAACCGTTTGGCACCATTTTTGAATGAATGGGGAAAAGTCAGATTTTTGCTGAAATTGTGACCCCGGGGCTTAGGGATTTTTTCAAAAAATCTTTTGCTGCCGGTTACGTTGTTGAGGGCTGATTTCTTGTCCTGTGATAAAAAGCCTTCTGTTTCGACCGCCAAACCTCTCAGGGGAGCATTTGCAACCGTTTGGCACCATTTTGGAGTGTATTGCCAAAAGTCAGATTTTTGCTGAAATTGTGACCCCGGGGCTTAGGGATTTTTTCAAAAAATCTTTTTCCGCTGGTTATGTTGTTGAGGGCTGATTTCTTGTCCTGTGATAAAAAGCCTTCTGTTTCGACCGCCAAACCTCTCAGGGGAGCATTTGCAACCGTTTGGCACCATTTTTGAATGAAGTGGAAAAAGTCAGGTTTTTGCTGAAATTGTGACCCCGGGGCTTAGGGATTTTTTCAAAAAATCTTTTTCTGCTGGTTATGTTGTTGAGGGCTGATTTCTTGTCCTGTGGTAAAAAGCCTTCTGTTTCGACCGCTAAACCTCTCAGGGGAGCATTTGCAACCGTTTGGCACCATTTTTGAATGAATGGGGAAAAGTCAGATTTTTGCTGAAATTGTGACCCCGGGGCTTAGGGATTTTTTCAAAAAACTCTTTTTGTGCTGGTTATGTTGTTGAGGGCTGATTTCTTGTTCTGTGATAAAAAGCCTTCTGTTTCGACCGCTAAATTTCTCAGGGGAGCATTTGCAACCGTTTGGCACCATTTTTGAATGAATGGGGAAAAGTCAGATTTTTGCTGAAATTGTGACCCCGGGGCTTAGGGATTTTTTCAAAAAATCTTTTGCTGCCGGTTAAGTTGTTGAGGGCTGATTCTTTGTCCTGTGATAAAAAGCCTTCTGTTTCGACCGCCAAACCTCTCAGGGGAGCATTTGCAACCGTTTGGCACCATTTTGAAGTGCATTTCCAAAAGTCAGATTTTTGCTGAAATTGTGATCCCGGGGCTTAGGGATTTTTTCAAAACAATCTTTTTCCGCCGGATAAGTTTTCGAGGGCTGATTTCTTGTCCTGTGATAAAAAGCCTTCTGTTTCGAGGGCTAAACTTCTCAGGGGAGCATTTGCAACCGTTTGGCACCATTTTTGAATGAAAGGGAAAAAGTCAGATTTTTGATGAAATTGTGACCCCGGGGCTTAGGGATTTTTTCAATAAAATCTTTTTCCGCTGGTTATGTTGTTGAGGGCTGATTTCTTGTCCTGTGATAAAAAGCCTTTTGTTTCGAGCGCTAAACTTCTCAGGGGAGCATTTGCAACCGTTTGGCACCATTTTTGAATGAATGGGAAAAAGTCAGATTTTTGCTGAAATTGTGACCCCGGGGCTTAGGGGTTTTTTCAATAAAATCCTTTTCCGCTGGTTATGTTGTTGAGGGCTGATTTCTTGTCCTGTGATAAAAAGCCTTCTGTTTCGACCGCCAAACCTCTCAGGGGAGCATTTGCAACCGTTTGGCACCATTTTTGAATGAAATGGAAAAAGTCAGATTTTTGCTGAAATTGTGACCCCGGGGCTTAGGGATTTTTTCAAAAAATCTTTTGCTGCCGGTTAAGTTGTTGAGGGCTGATTTTTTGTCCTGTGATAAAAAGCCTTCTGTTTCGACCGCCAAACCTCTCAGGGGAGCATTTGCAACCGTTTGGCACCATTTTTGAATGAATTGGAAAAAGTCAGATTTTTGCTGAAATTGTGACCCCGGGGCTTAGGGATCTTTTCAAAACAATCTTTTTCCGCCGGATAAGTTTTCGAGGGCTGATTTCTTGTCCTGTGATAAAAAGCCTTCTGTTTCGAGCGCTAAACTTCTCAGGGGAGCATTTGCAACCGTTTGGCACCATTTTTGAATGAATGGGGAAAAGTCAGATTTTTGCTGAAATTGTGACCCCGGGGCTTAGGGATTTTTTCAAATAATCTTTTGCTGCCGGTTAAGTTGTTGAGGGCTGATTTTTTGTCCTGTGATAAAAAGCCTTCTGTTTCGACCGCCAAACCTCTCAGGGTAGCATTTGCAACCGTTTGGCACCATTTTGGAGAGTATTTCCAAAAGCCTTCTGTTTCGACCGCCAAACCTCTCAGGGGAGCATTTGCAACCGTTTGGCACCATTTTTGAATGAATTGGAAAAAGTCAGATTTTTGCTGAAATTGTGACCCCGGGGCTTAGGGATTTTTTCAAAAAAATCTTTTTCCGCCGGATAAGTTTTCAAGGGCTGATTTCTTGTCCTGTGATAAAAAGCTTCTGTTTCGACCGCCAAACCTCTCAGGGGAGCATTTGCAACCGTTTGGCACCATTTTTGAATGAAATGGAAAAAGTCAGATTTTTGCTGAAATTGTGACCCCGGGGCTTAGGGATTTTTTCAAAAAATCTTTTGCTGCCGGTTAAGTTGTTGAGGGCTGATTTTTTGTCCTGTGATAAAAAGCCTTCTGTTTCGACCGCCAAACCTCTCAGGGGAGCATTTGCAACCGTTTGGCACCATTTTGGAGTGTATTGCCAAAAGTCAGATTTTTGCTGAAATTGTGACCCCGGTGCTTAGGGATTTTTTCAAAACAATCTTTTTCCGCCGGATAAGTTTTCGAGGGCTGATTTCTTGTCCTGTGATAAAAAGCCTTCTGTTTCGAGCGCTAAACTTCTCAGGGGAGCATTTGCAACCGTTTGGCACCATTTTTGAATGAATGGGGAAAAGTCAGATTTTTGATGAAATTGTGACCCCGGGGCTTAGGGATTTTTTCAAAAAAATCTTTTTCCGCTGGTTATGTTGTTGAGGGCTGATTTCTTGTCCTGTGATAAAAAGCCTTCTGTTTCGAGCGCTAAACTTCTCAGGGGAGCATTTGCAACCGTTTGGCACCATTTTTGAATGAATGGGGAAAAGTCAGATTTTTGATGAAATTGTGACCCCGGGGCTTAGGGATTTTTTCAAAAAATCTTTTTCTGCCGGTTAAGTTGTTGAGGGCTGATTTTTTGTCCTATGATAAAAAGCCTTCTGTTTCGACCGACAAACCTCTCAGGGGAGCATTTGCAACCGTTTGGCACCATTTTTGAATGAATTGGAAAAAGTCAGATTTTTGCTGAAATTGTGACCCCGGGGCTTAGGGATTTTTTCAAATAATCTTTTGCTGCCGGTTAAGTTGTTGAGGGCTGATTTTTTGTCCTGTGATAAAAAGCCTTCTGTTTCGAACGCCAAACCTCTCAGGGGAGCATTTGCAACCGTTTGGCACCATTTTGGAGTGTATTGCCAAAAGCCTTCTGTTTCGAGCGCCAAACCTCTCAGGGGAGCATTTGCAACCGTTTGGCACCATTTTTGAATGAATGGGAAAAAGTCAGATTTTTGCTGAAATTGTGACCCCGGGGCTTAGGGGTTTTTTCAATAAAATCCTTTTCCGCTGGTAATGTTGTTGAGGGCTGATTTCTTGTCCTGTGATAAAAAGCCTTCTGTTTCAACCGCCAAACCTCTCAGGGGAGCATTTGCAACCGTTTGGCACCATTTTTGAATGAATTGGAAAAAGTCAGATTTTTGCTGAAATTGTGACGCCGGGGCTTAGGGATTTTTTCAAAAAAATCTTTTTCCGCCGGATAAGTTTTCAAGGGCTGATTTCTTGTCCTGTGATAAAAAGCTTCTGTTTTGACCGCCAAACCTCTCAGGGGAGCATTTGAAACCGTTTGGCACCATTTTTGAATGAATGGGAAAAAGTCAGATTTTTGCTGAAATTGTGACCCCGGGGCTTAGGGATTTTTACAATAAAATCTTTTTCCGCCGGTTAAGTTTTCGAGGGCAGATTTCTTGTCCTGTGATAAAAAGCCTTCTGTTTTGACCGTCAAACCTCTCAGGGGAGCATTTGCAACCGTTTGGCACCATTTTTGAATGAATTGGAAAAAGTCAGATTTTTGATGAAATTGTGACCCCGGGGCTTAGGGATTTTTTCAAAAAAATCTTTTTCCGCTGGTTATGTTGTTGAGGGCTGATTTCTTGTCCTGTGATAAAAAGCCTTCTGTTTCGAGCGCTAAACTTCTCAGGGGAGCATTTGCTACCGTTTGGCACCATTTTTGAATGAATGGGGAAAAGTCAGATTTTTGATGAAATTGTGACCCCGGGGCTTAGGGATTTTTTCAAAAAATCTTTTTCTGCCGGTTAAGTTGTTGAGGGCTGATATTTTGTCCTATGATAAAAAGCCTTCTGTTTCGACCGACAAACCTCTCAGGGGAGCATTTGCAACCGCATGGCACCATTTTTGAATGAATTGGAAAAAGTCAGATTTTTGCTGAAATTGTGACCCCGGGGCTTAGGGATTTTTTCAAATAATCTTTTGCTGCCGGTTAAGTTGTTGAGGGCTGATTTTTTGTCCTGTGATAAAAAGCCTTCTGTTTCGACCGCCAAACCTCTCAGGGGAGCATTTGCAACCGTTTGGCACCATTTTGGAGTGTATTGCCAAAAGCCTTCTGTTTCGACCGCCAAACCTCTCAGGGGAGCATTTGCAACCGTTTGGCACCATTTTTGAATGAATGGGAAAAAGTCAGATTTTTGCTGAAATTGTGACCCCGGGGCTTAGGGGTTTTTTCAATAAAATCCTTTTCCGCTGGTAATGTTGTTGAGGGCTGATTTCTTGTCCTGTGATAAAAAGCCTTCTGTTTCAACCGCCAAACCTCTCAGGGGAGCATTTGCAACCGTTTGGCACCATTTTTGAATGAATTGGAAAAAGTCAGATTTTTGCTGAAATTGTGACCCCGGGGCTTAGGGATTTTTTCAAAAAAATCTTTTTCCGCCGGATAAGTTTTCAAGGGCTGATTTCTTGTCCTGTGATAAAAAGCTTCTGTTTCGACCGCCAAACCTCTCAGGGGAGCATTTGAAACCGTTTGGCACCATTTTTGAATGAATGGGAAAAAGTCAGATTTTTCTGAAATTGTGACCCCGGGGCTTAGGGATTTTTACAATAAAATCTTTTTCCGCCGGTTAAGTTTTCGAGGGCAGATTTCTTGTCCTGTGATAAAAAGCCTTCTGTTTTGACCGTCAAACCTCTCAGGGGAGCATTTGCAACCGTTTGGCACCATTTTTGAATGAATTGGATCAAGTCAGATTTTTGCTGAAATTGTGACCCCGGGGCTTAGGGATTTTTTCAATAAAATCGTTTTCCGCTGGTTATGTTGTTGAGGGCTGATTTCTTTTCCTGTGATAAAAAGCCTTCTGTTTCGACCGCCAAACCTCTCAGGGGAGCATTTGCAACTGTTTGGCACCATTTTTGAATGAATGGGGAAAAGTCAGATTTTTGCTGAAATTGTGACCCCGGGGCTTAGGGATTTTTTCAAAAAATCTTTTTCTGCCGGTTAAGTTGTTGAGGGCTGATTTCTTGTCCTGTGATAAAAAGCCTTCTGTTTCGACCGCCAAACCTCTCAGGGGAGCATTTGCAACCGTTTGGCACCATTTTGGAGTGTATTGCCAAAAGTCAGATTTTTGCTGAAATTGTGACCCCGGGGCTTAGGGATTTTTTCAATAAAATCTTTTTCCGCTGGTTATGTTGTTGAGGGCTAATTTCTTGTCCTGTGATAAAAAGCCTTCTGTTTCGACCGCCAAACCTCTCAGGGGAGCATTTGCAACCGTTTGGCACCATTTTTGAATGAAATGGAAAAAGTCAGATTTTTGCTGAAATTGTGATCCCGGGGCTTAGGGATTTTATCAAAACAATCTTTTTCCGCCGGATAAGTTTTCGAGGGCTGATTTCTTGTCCTGTGATAAAAAGCCTTCTGTTTCGAGCGCTAAACTTCTCAGGGGAGCATTTGCAACCGTTTGGCACCATTTTTGAATGAATGGGGAAAAGTCAGATTTTTGATGAAATTGTGACCCCCGGGCTTAGGGATTTTTTCAATAAAATCTTTTTTCCGCTGGTTATGTTGTTGAGGGCTGATTTTTTGTCCTGTGATAAAAAGACTTCTGTTTCGACCGCCAAACCTCTCAGGGGAGCATTTGCAACCGTTTGGCACCATTTTTGAATGAATGGGGAAAAGTCAGATTTTTGCTGAAATTGTGACCCCGGGGCTTAGGGATTTTTTCAAAAAATCTTTTTCTGCCGGTTAAGTTGTTGAGGGCTGATTTCTTGTCGTGTGATAAAAAGCCTTCTGTTTCGACCGACAAACCTCTCAGGGGAGCATTTGAAACCGTTTGGCACCATTTTTGAATGAATTGGAAAAAGTCAGATTTTTGCTGAAATTGTGACCCCGGGGCTTAGGGATTTTTTCAAAAAAATCTTTTTCCGCTGGTTATGTTGTTGAGGGCTGATTTCTTATCCTGTGATAAAAAGCCTTCTGTTTCGACCGCTAAACTTCTCAGGGGAGCATTTGCAACCGTTTGGCACCATTTTTGAATGAATGGGGAAAAGTCAGATTTTTGCTGAAATTGTGACCCCGGGGCTTTTGGATTTTTTCAATAAAATCTTTTTCCGCCGCTTAAGTTGCTGAGGGCTGATTTCTTGTCCTGTGATAAAAAGCCTTCTGTTTCGACCGCCAAACCTCTCAGGGGAGCATTTGCAGCCGTTTGGCACCATTTTTGAATGAAATGGAAAAAGTCAGATTTTTGCTGAAATTGTGACCCCGGGGCTTAGGGATTTTTTCAAAAAATCTTTTGCTGCCGGTTAAATTGTTGAGAGCTGATTCTTTGTCCTGTGATAAAAAGCCTTCTGTTTCGACCGCCAAACCTCTCAGGGGAGCATTTGCAACCGTTTGGCACCATTTTGGAGTGTATTGCCAAAAGTCAGATTTTTGCTGAAATTGTGACCCCGGGGCTTAGGGATTTTTTCAATAAAATCTTTTTCCGCTGGTTATGTTGTTGAGGGCTAATTTCTTGTCCTGTGATAAAAAGCCTTCTGTTTCGACCGCCAAACCTCTCAGGGGAGCATTTGTAACCGTTTGGCACCATTTTTGAATGAAATGGAAAAAGTCAGATTTTTGCTGAAATTGTGACCCCGGGGCTTAGGGATTTTTTCAAAAAATCTTTTTCTGCCGGTTAAGTTGTTGAGGGCTGATTTTTAGTCCTATGATAAAAAGCCTTCTGTTTCGACCGACAAACCTCTCAGGGGAGCATTTGCAACCGTTTGGCACCATTTTTGAATGAAATGGAAAAAGTCAGATTTTTGCTGAAATTGTGACCCCGGGGCTTAGGGATTTTTTCAATAAAATCTTTTTCCACTGGTTATGTTGTTGAGGGCTGATTTCTTGTCCTGTGATAAAAAGCCTTCTGTTTCGACCGCCAAACCTCTCAGGGGAGCATTTGTAACCGTTTGGCACCATTTTTGAATGAAATGGAAAAAGTCAGATTTTTGCTGAAATTGTGACCCCGGGGCTTAGGGATTTTTTCAAAAAATCTTTTTCTGCCGGTTAAGTTGTTGAGGGCTGATTTTTTGTCCTATGATAAAAAGCCTTCTGTTTCGACCGACAAACCTCTCAGGGGAGCATTTGCAACCGTTTGGTACCATTTTTGAATGAATTGGAAAAAGTCAGATTTTTGCTGAAATTGTGACCCCGGGGCTTAGGGATTTTTTCAAAAAATCTTTTGCTGCCGGTAAAGTTGTTGAGGGCTGATTTTTTGTCCTGTGATAAAAAGCCTTCTGTTTCGACCGCCAAACCTCTCAGGGGAGCATTTGCAACCGTTTGGCACCATTTTGGAGTGTATTTCCAAAAGCCTTCTGTTTCGACCGCCAAACCTCTCAGGGGAGCATTTGCAACCGTTTGGTACCATTTTTGAATGAATGAGAAAAAGTCAGATTTTTGCTGAAATTGTGACCCCGGGGCTTAGGGATTTTTTCAATAAAATCTTTTTCCGCTGGTTATGTTGTTGAGGACTGATTTCTTGTCCTGTGATAAAAAGCCTTCTGTTTTGACCGCCAAACCTCTCAGGGGAGCATTTGCAACCGTTTGGCACCATTTTTGAATGAATTGGAACAGGTCAGATTTTTGCTGAAATTGTGACCCCGGGGCTTAGGGATTTTTTCAATAAAAGCTTTTTCCGCCGCTTAAGTTGCTGAGGGCTGTTTTCTTGTCCTGTTATAAAAAGCTTCTGTTTCGACCGCCAAACCTCTCAGGGGAGCATTTGCAACCGTTTGGCACCATTTTTGAATGAATGGGGAAAAGTCAGATTTTTGCTGAAATTATGACCCCGGGGCTTAGGGATTTTTTCAAAAAAATCTTTTTCTGCCGGATAAGTTTTCGAGGGCTGATTTCTTGTCCTGTGATAAAAAGCCTTCTGTTTCGACCGCCAAACCTCTCAGGGGAGCATTTGCAACCGTTTGACACCATTTTTGAATGAATTGGAAAAAGTCAGATTTTTGCTGAAATTGTGACCCCGGGGCTTAGGGATTTTTTCAAAAAAATCTTTTTCCGCTGGTTATGTTGTTGAGGGCTGATTTCTTGTCCTGTGATAAAAGGCCTTCTGTTTCGACCGCCAAACCTCTCAGGGGAGCATTTGCAACCGTTTGACACCATTTTTGAATGAAATGGAAAAAGTCAGATTTTTGCTGAAATTGTGACCCCGGGGCTTAGGGATTTTTTCAAAAAATCTTTTTCTGCCGGTTAAGTTGTTGAGGGCTGATTTTTTGTCCTATGATAAAAAGCCTTCTGTTTCGACCGACAAACCTCTCAGGGGAGCATTTGCAACCGTTTGGCACCATTTTTGAATGAATTGGAAAAAGTCAGATTTTTGCTGCAATTGTGACCCCGGGGCTTAGGCATTTTTTCAATAAAATCTTTTTCTGCCGGTTAAGTTGTTGAGGGCTGATTTCTTGTCCTGTGATAAAAAGCCTTCTGTTTCGACCGCCAAACCTCTCAGGGGAGCATTTGCAACCGTTTGGCACCATTTTGGTGTGTATTGCCAAAAGTCAGATTTTTGCTGAAATTGTGATCCCAGGGCTTAGGGATTTTTTCAAAAAAATCTTTTTCCGCCGGTTAAGTTTTCGAGGGCTGATTTCTTGTCCTGTGATAAAAAGCCTTCTGTTTCGACCGCTAAACTTCTCAGGGGAGCATGTGCAACCGTTTGGCACCATTTTTGAATGAATTGGAAAAAGTCAGATTTTTGCTGAAATTGTGACCCCGGGGCTTAGGGGTTGTTTCAATAAAATCTTTTTCCGCCGGTTAAGTTGTTGAGGGCTGATTTTTTGTCCTGTGATAAAAAGCTTCTGTTTCGACCGCCAAACCTCTCAGGGGAGCATGTGGAACCGTTTGGCACCATTTTTGAATGAATGGGAAAAAGTCAGATTTTTGCTGAAATTGTGACCCCGGGGCTTAGGGATTTTTTCAATAAAATCTTTTTTCCGCCGGTTAAGTTGTTGAGGGCTGATTTATTGTCCTGTGATAAAAAGACTTCTGTTTCGACCGCCAAACCTCTCAGGGGAGCATTTGCAACCGTTTGGCACAATTTTTGAATGAATGGGAAAAAGTCAGATTTTTGCTGAAATTGTGACCCCGGGGCTTAGGGATTTTTTCAATAAAATCTTCGTCCGCTGGTTATGTTGTTGAGGGCTGATTTCTTGTCCTGTGATAAAAAGCCTTCTGTTTCGACCGCCAAACCTCTCAGGGGAGCATGTGGAACCGTTTGGCACCATTTTTGAATGAATGGGGAAAAGTCAGATTTTTGCTGAAATTGTGACCCCGGGGCTTAGGGATTTTTTCAATAAAATCTTTTGCTGCCGGTTAAGTTGTTGAGGGCTGATTTTTTGTCCTGTGATAAAAAGCCTTCTGTTTCGACCGCCAAAGCTCTCAGGGGAGCATTTGCAACCGTTTGGCACCATTTTGGTGTGTATTGCCAAAAGTCAGATTTTTGCTGAAATTGTGACCCCGGGGCTTAGGGATTTTTTCAAAAAAATCTTTTTCCGCTGGTTATGTTGTTGAGGGCTGATTTCTTGTCCTGTGATAAAAAGCCTTCTATTTCGACCGCCAAACCTTTTAGGGGAGAATTTGCAACCGTTTGGCACCATTTTTGAATGAATGGGAAAAAGTCAGAATTTGCTGAAATTGTTACCCCGGGGCTTAGGGATTTTTTCAATAAAATCTTTTTCCGCTGGTTATGTTGTTGAGGGCTGATTTCTTGTCCTGTGATAAAAAGCCTTCTATTTCGACCGCCAAACCTTTTAGGGGAGAATTTGCAACCGTTTGGCACCATTTTTGAATGAATGGGAAAAAGTCAGATTTTTGCTGAAATTGTGACCCCGGGGCTTAGGGATTTTTTCAATAAAATCTTTTTCCGCCGGTTAAGTTGTTGAGGGCTGATTTCTTGTCCTGTGATAAAAAGCCTTCTATTTCGAACGCCAAACCTCTCAGGGGAGCATTTGCAACCGTTTGGCACCATTTTTGAATGAATGGGGAAAAGTCAGATTTTTGCTGAAATTTGACTCCGGGGCTTAGGGATTTTTTCAAAAAAACTTTTTCTGCCGGTTAAGTTGTTGAGGGCTGATTTTTTGTCCTGTGATAAAAAGCTTCTGTTTCGACCGCCAAACCTCTCAGGGGAGCATGTGGAACCGTTTGGCAGCATTTTTGAATGAATGGGAAAAAGTCAGATTTTTGATGAAATTGTGACCCCGGGGCTTAGGGATTTTTTCAATAAAATCTTTTTCCGCCGGTTAAGTTGTCGAGGGCTGATTTCTTGTCCTGTGATAAAAAGCCTTCTGTTTTGACCGTCAAACCTCTCAGGGGAGCATTTGCAACCGTTTGGCACCATCTTTGAATGAATTGGAAAAAGTCAGATTTTTGCTGCAATTGTGACCCCGGGGCTTAGGGATTTTTTCAAAAAATATTTTTCTGCCGGTTAAGTTGTTGAGGGCTGATTTTTTGTCCTGTGATAAAAAGCCTTCTGTTTCGACCCCCAAACCTCTCAGGGGAGCATTTGCAACCGTTTGGCACCATTTTTGAATGAATGGGGAAAAGTCAGATTTTTGATGAAATTGTGACCAGGCTCAGGGATTTTCTCAATAAAATCTTTTTCCGCTGGTTATGTTGTTGAGGGCTGATTTCTTGTCCTGTGATAAAAAGCCTTCTGTTTCGACCGCTAAACTTCTCAGGGGAGCATTTGCAACCGTTTGGCACCATTTTTGAATGAATGGGGAAAAGTCAGATTTTTGCTGAAATTGTGACCCCGGGACTTAGGGATTTTTTCAAAAAATCTTTTGCTGCCGGTTAAGTTGTTGAGGGCTGATTTTTTGTCCTGTGATAAAAAGCCTTCTGTTTCGACCGCCAAACCTCTCAGGGGAGCATTTGCAACCGTTTGGCACCATTTTTGAATGAATGGGAAAAAGTCAGATTTTTGCTGAAATTGTGACCCCGGGGCTTAGGGATTTTTTCAATAAAATCTTTTTCCGCTGGTTATGTTGTTGAGGGCTGATTTCTTGTCCTGTGATAAAAAGCCTTCTGTTTCGACCGCTAAACTTCTCAGGGGAGCATGTGCAACCGTTTGGCACCATTTTTGAATGAATTGGAAAAAGTCAGATTTTTGCTGAAATTGTGACCCCGGGGCTTAGGGATTTTTTCAAAAAAATCTTTTTCCGCTGGTTATGTTGTTGAGGGCTGATTTCTTGTCCTGTGATAAAAAGCCTTTTGTTTCGAGCGCTAAACTTCTCAGGGGAGCATTTGCAACCGTTTGTCACCATTTTTGAATGAATGCGGAAAAGTCAGATTTTTGATGAAATTGTGACCCCGGGGCTTAGGGATTTTTTCAATAAAATCTTTTTCCGCTGGTTGTGTTGTTGAGGGCTGATTTCTTGTCCTGTGATAAAAAGCCTTCTATTTCGACCGCCAAACCTCTCAGGGGAGCATTTGCAACCGTTTGGCACCATTTTTGAATGAATGGGAAAAAGTCAGAATTTGCTGAAATTGTGACCCCGGGGCTTAGGGATTTTTTCAATAAAATCTTTTTCCGCTGGTTATGTTGTTGAGGGATGATTTCTTGTCCTGTGATAAAAAGCCTTCTATTTCGACCGCCAAACCTTTTAGGGGAGAATTTGCAACCGTTTGGCACCATTTTTGAATGAATTGGAAAAAGTCAGATTTTTGCTGAAATTTTGACCCCGGGGCTTAGGGATTTTTTCAAAAAAACTTTTGCTGCCGGTTAAGTTGTTGAGGGCTGATTTTTTGTCCTGTGATAAAAAGCTTCTGTTTCGACCGCCAAACCTCTCAGGGGAGCATGTGGAACAGTTTGGCAGCATATTTGAATGAATGGGAAAAAGTCAGATTTTTGCTGAAATTGTGACCCTGGGGCTTAGGGATTTTTTCAATAAAATCTTTTTCCGCCGGTTAAGTTGTTGAGGGCTGATTTCTTGTCCTGTGATAAAAAGCTTCTGTTTCGACCGCTACACCTCTCAGGGGAGCATTTGCAACCGTTTGGCACCATTTTTGAATGAATTGGAAAAAGTCAGATTTTTGCTGCAATTGTGACCCCGGGGCTTAGGGATTTTTTCAAAAAAATCTTTTTCCGCCGGATAAATTTTCAAGGGCTGATTTCTTGTCCTGTGATAAAAAGCTTCTTTTTCGACCGCCAAACCTCTCAGGGGAGCATTTGCAACCGTTTGGCACCATTTTTGAATGAATGGGAAAAAGTCAGATTTTTGCTGAAATTGTGACCCCGGGGCTTAGGGATTTTTACAATAAAATCTTTTTCCGCCGGTTAAGTTTTCGAGGGCAGATTTGTTGTCCTGTGATAAAAAGCCTTCTGTTTTGACCGTCAAACCTCTCAGGGGAGCATTTGCAACCGTTTGGCACCATCTTTGAATGAATTGGAAAAAGTCAGATTTTTGCTGAAATTGTGACCCCGGGGCTTAGGAATTTTTTAAAAAAATATTTTTCTGCCGGTTAAGTTGTTGAGGGCTGATTTTTTGTCCTGTGATAAAAAGCCTTCTGTTTCGACCCCCAAACCTCTCAGGGGAGAATTTGCAACCGTTTGGCACCATTTTTGAATGAATGGGGAAAAGTCAGATTTTTGATGAAATTGTGACCAGGCTCAGGGATTTTTTCAATAAAATCTTTTTCCGCTGGTTATGTTGTTGAGGGCTGATTTCTTGTCCTGTGATAAAAAGCCTTCTGTTTGCAACCGTTTGGCACCATCTTTGAATGAATTGGAAAAAGTCAGATTTTTGCTGAAATTGTGACCCCGGGGCTTAGGGATTTTTTCAAAAAATCTTTTTCTGCCGGTTATGTTGTTGAGGGCTGATTTCTTGTCCAGTGATAAATAGCCTTTTGTTTCAAGCGCTAAACTTCTCAGGGGAGCATTTGCAACCGTTTGGCACCATTTTTGAATGAATGGGGAAAAGTCAGATTTTTGATGAAATTGTGACCCCGGGGCTTAGGGATTTTTTCAATAAAATCTTTTTCCGCTGGTTATGTTGTTGAGGGCTGATTTCTTGTCCTGTGATAAAAAGCCTTCTGTTTCGACCGCCAAACCTCTCAGGGGAGCATTTGCAACCGTTTGGCACCATTTTTGAATGAATGGGAAAAAGTCAGATTTTTGCTGAAATTGAGACCCCGGGGCTTAGGGGTTGTTTCAATAAAATCTTTTTCCGCTGGTTATGTTGTTGAAGGCTGATTTCTTGTCCTGTGATAAAAAGCCTTCTGTTTCGACCGCCGAAATTCTCAGGGGAGCATTTGCAACCGTTTGGCACCATCTTTGAATGAATTAGAAAAAGTCAGATTTTTGCTGAAATTGTGACCCCGGGGCTTAGGGATTTTTTCAAAAAATCTTTTTCTGCCGGTTAAGTTGTTCCGGGCTGATTTCTTGTCCTGTGATAAAAAGCCTTCTGTTTCGAGCGCCAAACCTCTCAGGGGAGCATTTGCAACCGTTTGGCACCATTTTTGAATGAATTGGAAAAAGTCAGATTTTTTGCTGCAATTGTGACCCCGGGGCTTAGGGATTTTTTCAAAAAATCTTTTTCTGCCGGTTAAGTTGTTGAGGGCTGATTTCTTGTCCTGTGATGAAAAGCCTTCTATTTCGAACGCCAAACCTCTCAGGGGAGCATTTGCAACCGTTTGGCACCATTTTTGAATGAATGGGAAAAAGTCAGATTTTTGCTGAAATTGTGACCCCGGGGCTTAGGGATTTTTTCAATAAAATCTTTTTCCGCTGTTTATGTTGTTGAGGGCTGATTTCATGTCCTGTGGTAAAAAGCCTTCTATTTCGACCGCCAAACCTTTTAGGGGAGAATTTGCAACCGCTTGGCACCATTTTGGAGTGTATTGCCAAAAGTCAGATTTTTGCTGAAATTGTGACCCCGGGGCTTTGGGATTTTTTCAAAAAATCTTTTTCTGCCGGTTAAGTTGTTGAGGGCTGATTTTTTCTCCTGTGATAAAAAGCTTCTGTTTCGACCGCCAAACCTTTTAGGGGAGAATTTGCAACCGTTTGGCACCATTTTTGAATGAATGGGAAAAAGTCAGATTTTTGCTGAAATTGTGACCCTGGGGCTTTGGGATTTTTTCAAAAAATCTTTTTCTGCCGGTTAAGTTGTTGAGGGGTGATTTCTTGTCCTGTGATAAAAAGCCTTCTATTTCGACCGCCAAACCTTTTAGGGGAGAATTTGCAACCGCTTGGCACCATTTTGGAGTGTATTGCCAAAAATCAGATTTTTGCTGAAATTGTGACCCCGGGGCTTTGGGATTTTTTCAAAAAATCTTTTTCTGCCGGTTAAGTTGTTGAGGGCTGATTTCTTGTCCTGTGATAAAAAGCCTTCTATTTCGACCGCCAAACCTTTTAGGGGAGAATTTGCAACCGTTTGGCACCATTTTTGAATCAATGGGAAAAAGTCAGATTTTTGCTGAAATTGTGACCCCGAGGCTTAGGGATTTTTTCAAAAAATCTTTTTCTGCTGGTTAAGTTGTTGAGGGCTGATTTTTTGGCCTGTGATAAAAAGCTTCTGTTTCGACCGCCAAACCTCTCAGGGGAGCATGTGGAACCGTTTGGCACCATTTTTGAATGAATGGGAAAAAGTCAGATTTTTGCTGAAATTGTGACCCCGGGGCTTAGGGATTTTTTCAATAAAATCTTTTTCCGCCGGTTAAGTTGTTGAGGGCTGATTTCTTGTCCTGTGATAAAAAGACTTCTGTTTCGACCGCCAAACCTCTCAGGGGAGCATTTGCAACCGTTTGGCACCATTTTTGAATGAATGGGAAAAAGTCAGATTTTTGCTGAAATTGAGACCCCGGGGCTTAGGGGTTGTTTCAATAAAATCTTTTTCCGCTGGTTATGTTGTTGAA
Source organism: Podarcis cretensis (assembly GCF_951804945.1). Taxonomy (NCBI): domain Eukaryota; kingdom Metazoa; phylum Chordata; class Lepidosauria; order Squamata; family Lacertidae; genus Podarcis; species Podarcis cretensis. The sequence goes on along the minus strand of NC_137180.1, from coordinate 11,563,599 downwards.
GGCTGATTTCTTGTCCTGTGATAAAAAGCCTTCTGTTTCGACCGCCGAAACTCTCAGGGGAGCATTTGCAACCGTTTGGCACCATTTTTGAATGAATTAGAAAAAGTCAGATTTTTGCTGAAATTGTGACCCCGGGGCTTAGGCATTTTTTCAATAAAATCTTTTTCCGCCGGTTAAGTTGTTGAGGGCTGATTTTTTGTCCTGTGATAAAAAGCCTTCTGTTTCGACCGCCAAACCTCTCAGGGGAGCATTTGCAACCGTTTGGCACCATTTTTGAATGAATTGGAAAAAGTCAGATTTTTTGCTGCAATTGTGACCCCGGGGCTTAGGCATTTTTTCAATAAAATCTTTTTCTGCCGGTTAAGTTGTTGAGGGCTGATTTTTTCCTCCTGTGATAAAAAGCTTCTGTTTCGACCGCCAAACCTCTCAGGGGAGCATGTGGAACCGTTTGGCACCATTTTTGAATGAATGGGAAAAAGTCAGATTTTTGCTGAAATTGTGACCCCGGGGCTTAGGGATTTTTTCAAAAAAATCTTTTTCCGCCGGATAAGTTTTCAAGGGCTGATTTCTTGTCGTGTGATAAAAAGCTTCTGTTTCGACCGCCAAACCTCTCAGGGGAGCATTTGAAACCGTTTGGCACCATTTTTGAATGAATGGGAAAAAGTCAGATTTTTGCTGAAATTGTGACCCCGGGGCTTAGGGGTTTTTTCAATAAAATCTTTTTCCACCGCTTAAGTTGCTGAGGGCTGATTTCTTGTCCTGTGATAAAAAGCTTCTGTTTCGACCGCCAAACCTCTCAGGGGAGCATTTGCAACCGTTTGGCACCATTTTTGAATGAATGGGGAAAAGTCAGATTTTTGATGAAATTGTGACCCCGGGGCTTAGGGATTTTTTCAATAAAATCTTTTTCCGCTGGTTATGTTGTTGAGGGCTGATTTCTTGTCCTGTGATAAAAAGCCTACTGTTTCGACCGCCAAACCTCTCAGGGGAGCATTTGCAACCGTTTGGCAACATTTTTGAGTGAATGGCCGAAAGTCAGATTTTTGATGAAATTGTGACTCCGGGGTTTAGGGATTTTTTTTTTTTTAAAAAAAATTCTTCAGGTTAAGTTGTCGAGGGCTCATTTCTTTTCCTGTGATAAAAAGCCTTCTGTTTCGACCGCCAAACCTCTCAGGGGAGCATTTGCAACCGTTTGGCAATATTTTTGAGTGAATGGCCGAAAGTCAGATTTTTGATGAAATTGTGACCCCGGGGCTTAGGGATTTTTTCAAAAAAATCATTTTATGCAGGTTAAGTTGTCGAGGGCTGATTTCTTTTCCAGAGATAAGAAGCCTTCTGTTTCGACCGCCAAACCTCTCAGGGGAGCATTTGCAACCGTATGGCAGCATTTTTGAGTGAATGGCCGAAAGTCAGATTTTTCATCAAATTGTGAACCCGGGGCTTAGGGATTTTTTCAAAACAATCTTTTTCTGCCGGTTAAGTTGTCGAGGGCTGATTTCTTTTCCTGAAATAAAAAGCCTTCTGTTTCGACCGCCACCATGGCTTTAACTATACGGACCTTTGTTGGCAAGGTGACGTCTCTACTTCTCAAGATGCTGTCTAGGCCTGTCATTGCCCTTCTCCCAAGAAGCAGACGTCTTTTAATTTCGTGGCTGCTGTCACCATCTGCAGTGATCATGGAGCCCAAGAAAGTAAAATCTCTCACTGCCTCCATTTCTTCCCCTTCTATTTGCCAGGAGGTGATGGGACCAGTGGCCATGATCTTCGTTTTTTTGATGTTGAGCTTCAGACCATATTTTGCGCTCTCCTCTTTCACCCTCATTAAAAGGTTCTTTAATTCCTCCTCACTTTCTGCCATCAAGGTTGTATCATCTGCATATCTGAGGTTGTTGATATTTCTTCCGGCAATCTTAATTCCAGCTTGGGATTCATCCAGCCCAGCCTTTCGCATGATGCATTCTGCATATAAGTTAAATAAGCAGGGAGACAAAATGCAGCCTTGTCGTACTCCTTTCCCAATTTTGAACCAGTCAGTTGTTCCATATCCAGTTCTAACTGTAGCTTCTTGTCCCACATAGAGATTTCTCTGGAGACAGATGAGGTGATCAGGCACTCCCATTTCTTTAAGAACTTGCCATAGTTTGCTGTGGTCGACACAGTCAAAGGCTTTTGCATAGTCAATGAAGCAGAAGTAGATGCGTTTTTGGAACTCTCTAGCTTTCTCCATAATTCAGCACATGTTTGCAATTTGGTCTCTGGTTCCTCTGCCTCTTCTAAATCCAGCTTGCACTTCTGGGAGTTCTCGGTCCACATACTGCTTGAGCCTTCCCTGTAGAATTTTAAGCATAACCTTGCTAGCGTGTGAAATGAGTGCAATTGTGCGGTAGTTGGAGCATTCTTTGGCACTGCCCTTCTTTGGGATTGGGATGTAGACTGATCTTCTCCAATCTTCTGGCCACTGCTGAGTTTTCCAAATTTGCTGGCATATTGAGTGTAGCACCTTAACAGCATCATCTTTTAAAATTTTAAATAGTTCAGCTGGAATACCATCACTTCCACTGGCCTTGTTATTTGCAGTGCTTTCTAAGGCCCATTTGACTTCACTTTCCAGGATGTCTGGCTCAAGGTCAGCAACCACACTACCTGGGGTGTACGAGACATCCATATCTTTCTGGTATAATTCCTCTGTGTATTCTTGCCACCTCTTCTTGATGTCTTCTGCTTCTGTTAGGTCCTTACCACTTTTGTCCTTTATTATGGTAATCTTTGTATGAAATGTTCCTTTCATATCTCCAATTTTCTTGAACAGATCTCTGGTTCTTCCCATTCTGTTGTTTTCCTCTATTGTTTGCATTGCTCGTTTAAGAAGGCTTTCTTGTCTCTCCTTGCTATTCTTTGGAAATCTGCATTCAATTTCCTGTATCTTTCACGATCTCCCTCACATTTTGCTTGCCTTCTCTCCTCCGCTATTTGTAAGGCCTCGTTGGACAGCCACTTTGCTTTCTTGCATTTCCTTTTCATTGGGATGGTTTTTGTTGTTGCCTCCTGTACAATGTTACGAGCCTCCATCCATAGTTCTTCAGGCACTCTGTCCACCAAATCTAAATCCTTAAACCTGTTCCTCACTTCCACTGTGTATTCATAAGGGATTTGACTTAGATTATATCTTACCGGCCCAGTGGTTTTTCCTACTTTCTTCAGTTTAAGCTTGAATTTTACTATAAGAAGCTGATGATCTGAGCCACAGTCAGCTCCAGGTCTTGTTTTTGCTGACTGTATAGAGCTTCTCCATCTTTGGCTGCAGAGAATATAATCAATCTGATTTCGATGCTGCCCATCTGGTGATGTCCATGTGTAGAGTCGTCTCTTGTGTTGTTGGAAAAGCGTGTTTGTGATGACCAGCTTGTTCTCTTGACAGAACTCTATTAGCCTTTGCCCTGCTTCGTTTTGATCTCCAAGGCCAAACTTGCCAGTTGTTCCTTTTATCTCTTGACTCCCTGCTTTAGCATTCCAATCCCCTATAATGAGAAGAACATCCTTCTTTGGTGTCACTTCTATAAGGTGTTGTAAGTCTTCATAGAATTGGTCAATTTCAGTTTCTTCAGCACCAGTAGTTGGTGCATAAACTTGGATTACTGTGACGTTAAAAGGTCTGCCTTGGATTCGTATCGAGATCATGCTATCATTCTATTCTATGTATAACTCCATACCATCCAACATTTCTCCCATGAACATAGGGACGTCCTAAGGAAAAGCAGGATAACATCAGAAACCAGGACAGCTTCAATAAATATGGGACTGTCCCGGGAAAATTAGGGACAACTGGAAGGTTTGCAAAAGTGGGGAAGTTAAGATCAAGGAACAAGAGAGAAGTCATGAGTGAAGGACAAGCCAAAGGAGAGGTTGAGGGAGGAGGCTTATTGGTTTGTTCTGGTTCTTTTTTTTATTGTCTATTGTGTGTTTTTTACCTTGCATTTTTAAGTTGTAAACCAACCTTAAATCTACGGATGAAGGGCAGTATATACAATTAATAAAATAGTAAGAATACTATTTGTTACTATAGACAGGCATGCCATTGTTCAGGAAAGTCTACTGTATAAATAGTAAAGGAGGATAAGTAATAAAGTAGCAGTAGTAAAGTGGAAGTAAAGTGGTAGTAAAGCAATAGTAAACCAGTAGTGAAGTAGCAGTTAAGCAATGGTAAAACAATAGTAAAGAAGTAGTAGTAATGCAGTAGTAAAATAGTAGTAAAATGGTAGTAAGGCAGTGGTGAAACAGCAGTAAGATAGTAGTAAAGTAGTAGTAAAGCGGTAGTAAAATGGTCCAATAGTAAAGCGGTGGAATAGTAGTAAAATAGCTTTAAAGTAGTAGTAAAGTTGTAGTAAAAGGATCGCAAGGTAGTAGTAAAATGATACCAAAGCAGTAGTAAGGTAGTAGTAAAATGGTAGTAAATTAGTAGTAAGTCGGTAGTAAAGTAGTAGCAAAGTAGTGGTGAAAGGGTAGTAAAGTAGTAGTAAAAGGATAGCAAGGCAGTAGTAAAATGATAGATAGCAAAACAGTAGTAAGGTAGTAGTAAATCGGTAGTTGTAAAACGGTAGTAAGTGAAGCGGTAGCAGCAAAGCAGTAGCAAAGCAGTAGTAAAGTAGTAGTAAAGTAGTAGTAAAGTGGTTGTAAATCGGTAGTAAAGTAGTAGTAAAGTGGTTGTAAATCGGTAGTAAAGTAGTAGTAAAGTGGTTGTAAATCGGTAGTAAAGCAGTAGTAAAGTGGTAGTAAAGCAGTAGTAAAGTGGTAGTAAAGTAGTAGTAAGAATGACCTCCGAAGTGTTCGTTGTACAAAAAGGCGCCATGTTGGTAGCCTCAATCACAGAGGTTTTCCCAGTTGTTTCCATATAAAGTAGTGGGGCGGGGGGAATGGCTTCTCAGTGTTTGTATGTTGATCCCACTATTATGTTAAAAAGTACACCAGAATTTAGTGGCGTTGCATATTTTGGGTCCCAAAATGTCCCCACCAGCAGTGGCTGCATAAAATCCTTTAGTCAGAACTGAGCGATGGGCAACACACTGTCGTGAGTCAGGAGCTGTGTGAGGAGCCAGTAGTCAAAATAAGGGATGTGACTTAGATTATATCTTACCGGCCCAGTGGTTTTTCCTACGTTCTTCAGTAGGCACCATTTCTGAGTGAATTGGAGAACATCAGATTTTTGATGAAATTGTGACCCCCGGGGCTTAGCGATGTTTTCAAAAAAATCGTTCTCGGCTGGTTAAGTTGTCGAGGGCTGATTTCTTTTCCTGAGATAAAAAGCCTTCTGTTTCGAGCGCCAAACCTCTCAGCGGAGTATTTGCAACAGTTTGTCACCATTTTTGAGTGAATGGCCGAAAGTCAGATTTTTCATCGAATTGTGACTCCGGGGCTTAGGGATTTTTTCAAAAAAATCTTTTTCTGCCGGTTAAGTTGTCGAGGGCTGATTTCTTTTCCTATGATAAAAAGCTTTCTGTTTCGACCGCCAAACCTCTCAGCGGAGTATTTGCAACCGTATGGCAGCATTTTTGAGTGAATGGCCAAAAGTCAGATTTTTCATCAAATTGTGACCCCGGGGCTGAGGGATTTTTTCAAAGAAATCTTTTTCTTCCTGTTAAGTTGTCAAGGGCTAATTTCTTGTCCTGTGATAAAAGGCCTTCTGTTTCGACCACCAAACCTCTCAGCGGAGCATTTGCTACCGTTTGGCACCATTTCTGAGTGAATTGGAGAACGTCAGATTTTTGATGAAATTGTGACCCCCGGGGCTTAGCGATGTTTTCAAAAAAATCGTTCTCGGCTGGTTAAGTTGTCGAGGGCTGATTTCTTTTCCTGAGATAAAAAGCCTTCTGTTTCGACCGCCAAACCTCTCAGCGGAGTATTTGCAACCGTTTGGCAACATTTTTCAGTGAATGTCCGAAAGTCAGATTTTTCATCGAATTGTGACTCCGGGGCTTAGGGATTTTTTCAAAAAAATCTTTTTCTGCCGGTTAAGTTGTCGAGGGCTGATTTCTTTTCCTATGATAAAAAGCTTTCTGTTTCGACCGCCAAACCTCTCAGGGGAGCTTTTGCAACCGTATGGCAGCATTTTTGAGTGAATGGCCGAAGGTCAGATTTTTCATCAAATTGTGACCCCGGGGCTGAGGGATTTTTTCAAAAAAATCTTTTTCTTCCTGTTAAGTTGTCAAGGGCTAATTTCTTGTCCTGTGATAAAAGGCCTTCTGTTTCGACCACCAAACCTCTCAGGGGAGCATTTGCTACCGTCTGGCACCATTTCTGAGTGAATTGGAGAACGTCAGATTTTTGATGAAATTGTGACCCCCGGGGCTTAGGGATTTTTTCAAAAAATTCGTTCTCGGCCGGTTAAGTTGTCGAGGCCTGATTTCTTTTCCTGAGATAAAAAGCCTTCTGTTTCGACTGCCAAACCTCTCAGGGGAGCATTTGCAACCGTATGGCAGCATTTTTGAGTGAATGGCCGAAAGTCAGATTTTTCATCAAATTTTGACCCCGGGGCTGAGGGATTTTTTCAAAAAAAATAATAATCTGCAGGTTTAGTTGTCGAGGGCTCATTTCTTTTCCTGAGATAAAAAGCCTTCTGTTTCGACCGCCAAACCTCTCAGGGGAGCATTTGCAACCGTTTGGAACCATTTTTGAGTGAATGGCCGAAAGTCAGGTTTTTGATGAAATTGTGACCCCGGGGCTTAGGGATTTTTTCAAAAAAATCTTTTTCTCCCGTTTAAGTTGTCGAGGGCTGATTTCTTTTCCAGAGATAAGAAGCCTTCTCTTTCGACCGCCAAACCTCTCAGGGGAGCATTTGCAACCGTTTGGCACCATTTTTGAGTGAATGGCCGAAAGTCAGATTTTTCATCAAATTGTGACCCCGGGGCTTAGGGATTTTTTCAGAAAAATATTTTTCTGCCGGTTAAGTTGTCGAGGGATGATTTCTTTTCCTGTGATAAAAGGCCTTCTGTTTCGACTGCCACCATGGCTTTAACTATACGGACCTTTGTTGGAAAGGTGACGTCTCTACTTCTCAAGATGCTGTCTAGGCCTGTCATTGCCCTTCTCCCAAGAAGCAGACGTCTTTTAATTTCGTGGCTGCTGTCACCATCTGCAGTGATCATGGAGCCCAAGAAAGTAAAATCTCTCACTGCCTCCATTTCTTCCCCTTCTATTTGCCAGGAGGTGATGGGACCAGTGGCCATGATCTTCGTTTTTTTGATGTTGAGCTTCAGACCATATTTTGCGCTCTCCTCTTTCACCCTCATTAAAAGGTTCTTTAATTCCTCCTCACTTTCTGCCATCAAGGTTGTGTCATCTGCATATCTGAGGTTGTTGATATTTCTTCCGGCAATCTTAATTCCAGCTTGGGATTCATCCAGCCCAGCCTCGATCAGATCAGATGTTTGATCGTTTTGTGACTGAGGGGCTTAGGGTTTTTTTTAAAAAACCCGGGGCTTAGGGATTTTTTCAAAAAAATCTTTTTCAGCCGCTTATGTTGTCGAGGGCTGATTTCTTTTCCTGAGATAAAAACCCTTCTGTTTCGACCGCCAAACCTCTCAGGGGAGCGTTTGCAACCGTTTGGCAAGTTTTTTGAGTGAATGGCCGAAATTCACATTTTTGATGAAATTGTGACTCCGGGGCTTAGGGATTTTTTTTTTAATTTTTTTTTCTGCCGGTTAAGTTGTCGAGGGCTGATTTCTTTTCCTGTGATAAAAAGCCTTCGGTTTCGACCGCCAAACCTCTCAGGGGAGCATTTGCAACCGTTTGGCAACATTTTTGAGTGAATGGCCGAAAGTCAGATTTTTGATGAAATTGTGACTCCGGGGTTTAGGGATTTTTTTTTTTAAAAAAAAATTCTTCAGGTTAAGTTGTCGAGGGCTCATTTCTTTTCCTGTGATAAAAAGCCTTCTGTTTCGACCGCCAAACCTCTCAGGGGAGCATTTGCAACCGTTTGGCAATATTTTTGAGTGAATGGCCGAAAGTCAGATTTTTGATGAAATTGTGACCCCGGGGCTTAGGGATTTTTTCAAAAAAATCATTTTATGCAGGTTAAGTTGTCGAGGGCTGATTTCTTTTCCAGAGATAAGAAGCCTTCTGTTTCGACCGCCAAACCTCTCAGGGGAGCATTTGCAACCGTATGGCAGCATTTTTGAGTGAATGGCCGAAAGTCAGATTTTTCATCAAATTGTGAACCCGGGGCTTAGGGATTTTTTCAAAACAATCTTTTTCTGCCGGTTAAGTTGTCGAGGGCTGATTTCTTTTCCTGAAATAAAAAGCCTTCTGTTTCGACCGCCACCATGGCTTTAACTATACGGACCTTTGTTGGCAAGGTGACGTCTCTACTTCTCAAGATGCTGTCTAGGCCTGTCATTGCCCTTCTCCCAAGAAGCAGACGTCTTTTAATTTCGTGGCTGCTGTCACCATCTGCAGTGATCATGGAGCCCAAGAAAGTAAAATCTCTCACTGCCTCCATTTCTTCCCCTTCTATTTGCCAGGAGGTGATGGGACCAGTGGCCATGATCTTCGTTTTTTTGATGTTGAGCTTCAGACCATATTTTGCGCTCTCCTCTTTCACCCTCATTAAAAGGTTCTTTAATTCCTCCTCACTTTCTGCCATCAAGGTTGTATCATCTGCATATCTGAGGTTGTTGATATTTCTTCCGGCAATCTTAATTCCAGCTTGGGATTCATCCAGCCCAGCCTTTCGCATGATGCATTCTGCATATAAGTTAAATAAGCAGGGAGACAAAATGCAGCCTTGTCGTACTCCTTTCCCAATTTTGAACCAGTCAGTTGTTCCATATCCAGTTCTAACTGTAGCTTCTTGTCCCACATAGAGATTTCTCTGGAGACAGATGAGGTGATCAGGCACTCCCATTTCTTTAAGAACTTGCCATAGTTTGCTGTGGTCGACACAGTCAAAGGCTTTTGCATAGTCAATGAAGCAGAAGTAGATGCGTTTTTGGAACTCTCTAGCTTTCTCCATAATTCAGCACATGTTTGCAATTTGGTCTCTGGTTCCTCTGCCTCTTCTAAATCCAGCTTGCACTTCTGGGAGTTCTCGATCCACATACTGCTTGAGCCTTCCCTGTAGAATTTTAAGCATAACCTTGCTAGCGTGTGAAATGAGTGCAATTGTGCGGTAGTTGGAGCATTCTTTGGCACTGCCCTTCTTTGGGATTGGGATGTAGACTGATCTTCTCCAATCTTCTGGCCACTGCTGAGTTTTCCAAATTTGCTGGCATATTGATTGTAGCACCTTAACAGCATCATCTTTTAAAATTTTAAATAGTTCAGCTGGAATACCATCACTTCCACTGGCCTTGTTATTTGCAGTGCTTTCTAAGGCCCATTTGACTTCACTTTCCAGGATGTCTGGCTCAAGGTCAGCAACCACACTACCTGGGGTGTACGAGACATCCATATCTTTCTGGTATAATTCCTCTGTGTATTCTTGCCACCTCTTCTTGATGTCTTCTGCTTCTGTTAGGTCCTTACCACTTTTGTCCTTTATTATGGTAATCTTTGTATGAAATGTTCCTTTCATATCTCCAATTTTCTTGAACAGATCTCTGGTTCTTCCCATTCTGTTGTTTTCCTCTATTGTTTGCATTGCTCGTTTAAGAAGGCTTTCTTGTCTCTCCTTGCTATTCTTTGGAAATCTGCATTCAATTTCCTGTATCTTTCACGATCTCCCTCACATTTTGCTTGCCTTCTCTCCTCCGCTATTTGTAAGGCCTCGTTGGACAGCCACTTTGCTTTCTTGCATTTTCTTTTCATTGGGATGGTTTTTGTTGTTGCCTCCTGTACAATGTTACGAGCCTCCATCCATAGTTCTTCAGGCACTCTGTCCACCAAATCTAAATCCTTAAACCTGTTCCTCACTTCCACTGTGTATTCATAAGGGATTTGACTTAGATTATATCTTACCGGCCCAGTGGTTTTTCCTACTTTCTTCAGTTTAAGCTTGAATTTTACTATAAGAAGCTGATGATCTGAGCCACAGTCAGCTCCAGGTCTTGTTTTTGCTGACTGTATAGAGCTTCTCCATCTTTGGCTGCAGAGAATATAATCAATCTGATTTCGATGCTGCCCATCTGGTGATGTCCATGTGTAGAGTCGTCTCTTGTGTTGTTGGAAAAGCGTGTTTGTGATGACCAGCTTGTTCTCTTGACAGAACTCTATTAGCCTTTGCCCTGCTTCGTTTTGATCTCCAAGGCCAAACTTGCCAGTTGTTCCTTTTATCTCTTGACTCCCTGCTTTAGCATTCCAATCCCCTATAATGAGAAGAACATCCTTCTTTGGTGTCACTTCTATAAGGTGTTGTAAGTCTTCATAGAATTGGTCAATTTCAGTTTCTTCAGCACCAGTAGTTGGTGCATAAACTTGGATTACTGTGACGTTAAAAGGTCTGCCTTGGATTCGTATCGAGATCATGCTATCATTCTATTCTATGTATAACTCCATACCATCCAACATTTCTCCCATGAACATAGGGACGTCCTAAGGAAAAGCAGGATAACATCAGAAACCAGGACAGCTTCAATAAATATGGGACTGTCCCGGGAAAATTAGGGACAACTGGAAGGTTTGCAAAAGTGGGGAAGTTAAGATCAAGGAACCAGAGAGAAGTCATGAGTGAAGGACAAGCCAAAGGAGAGGTTGAGGGAGGAGGCTTATTGGTTTGTTCTGGTTCTTGTTTTTATTGTCTATTGTGTGTTTTTTACCTTGCATTTTTAAGTTGTAAACCAACCTTAAATGTACGGATGAAGGGCAGTATATACAATTAATAAAATAGTAAGTATACTATTTCTTACTATAGACAGGCATGCCATTGTTCAGGAAAGTCTACTGTATAAATAGTAAAGGAGGATAAGTAATAAAGTAGCAGTAGTAAAGTGGAAGTAAAGTGGTAGTAAAGCAATAGTAAACCAGTAGTGAAGTAGCAGTTAAGCAATGGTAAAACAATAGTAAAGAAGTAGTAGTAATGCAGTAGTAAAATAGTAGTAAAATGGTAGTAAGGCAGTGGTGAAACAGCAGTAAGATAGTAGTAAAGTAGTAGTAAAGCGGTAGTAAAATGGTCCAATAGTAAAGCGGTGGAATAGTAGTAAAATAGCTTTAAAGTAGTAGTAAAGTTGTAGTAAAAGGATCGCAAGGTAGTAGTAAAATGATACCAAAGCAGTAGTAAGGTAGTAGTAAAATGGTAGTAAATTAGTAGTAAGTCGGTAGTAAAGTAGTAGCAAAGTAGTGGTGAAAGGGTAGTAAAGTAGTAGTAAAAGGATAGCAAGGCAGTAGTAAAATGATAGATAGCAAAACAGTAGTAAGGTAGTAGTAAATCGGTAGTTGTAAAACGGTAGTAAGTGAAGCGGTAGCAGCAAAGCAGTAGCAAAGCAGTAGTAAAGTAGTAGTAAAGTAGTAGTAAAGTGGTAGTAAAGTGGTTGTAAATCGGTAGTAAAGTAGTAGTAAAGTGGTTGTAAATCGGTAGTAAAGTATTAGTAAAGTGGTTGTAAATCGGTAGTAAAGTAGTAGTAAAGTGGTTGTAAATCGGTAGTAAAGTAGTAGTAAAGTGGTAGTAAAGCAGTAGTAAAGTAGTAGTAAAGTGGTAGTAAAGCAGTAGTAAAGTGGTAGTAAAGTAGTAGTAAGAATGACCTCCGAAGTGTTTGTTGTACAAAAAGGCGTCATGTTGGTAGCCTCAATCACAGAGGTTTTCCCAGTTGTTTCCATATAAAGTAGTGGGGCGGGGGGAATGGCTTCTCAGTGTTTGTATGTTGATCCCACTATTATGTTAAAAAGTACACCAGAATTTAGTGGCGTTGCATATTTTGGGTCCCAAAATGTCCCCGCCAGCAGTGGCTGCATAAAATCCTTTAGTCAGAACTGAGCGATGGGCCACACACTGTCGTGAGTCAGGAGCTGTGTGAGGAGCCAGTAGTCAAAATAAGGGATGTGACTTAGATTATATCTTACCGGCCCAGTGGTTTTTCCTACGTTCTTCAGTAGGCACCATTTCTGAGTGAATTGGAGAACATCAGATTTTTGATGAAATTGTGACCCCCGGGGCTTAGCGATGTTTTCAAAAAAATCGTTCTCGGCTGGTTAAGTTGTCGAGGGCTGATTTCTTTTCCTGAGATAAAAAGCCTTCTGTTTCGACCGCCAAACCTCTCAGCGGAGTATTTGCAACCGTTTGGCACCATTTTTGAGTGAATGGCCGAAAGTCAGATTTTTCATCGAATTGTGACTCCGGGGCTGAGGGATTTTTTCAAAGAAATCTTTTTCTTCCTGTTAAGTTGTCAAGGGCTAATTTCTTGTCCTGTGATAAAAGGCCTTCTGTTTCGACCACCAAACCTCTCAGCGGAGCATTTGCTACCGTTTGGCACCATTTCTGAGTGAATTGGAGAACGTCAGATTTTTGATGAAATTGTGACCCCCGGGGCTTAGCGATGTTTTCAAAAAAATCGTTCTCGGCTGGTTAAGTTGTCGAGGGCTGATTTCTTTTCCTGAGATAAAAAGCCTTCTGTTTCGACCGCCAAACCTCTCAGCGGAGTATTTGCAACCGTTTGGCAACATTTTTCAGTGAATGTCCGAAAGTCAGGTTTTTGATGAAATTGTGACTCCGGGGCTTAGGGATTTTTTCAAAAAAATCGTTCTCGGCCGGTTAAGTTGTTCGAGGGCTGATTTCTTTTCCTGAAATAAAAAGCCTTCTGTGCTGGTCCTGGGGGAAAGGTACCCTTACCGTAGTCCGAGTTCACAAGATGAGAGGCGAGGTCCGAAACTGGGAGCCGGGCGGGAACAGGAACGCTGGAAGGACAGAAGCAGGAGGCCGGGCAGGGAACAGGAACGCTGGAAGGACAGAAGCAGGAGGCCGGGCAGGGAACAGGAACACTGGAAGATCTGAAGCCAACAACGACGTTGCTCCCGCAACCTGGGACCGGGCTGACAGACCTTTATCTTCTTCTAAGGCCAGGGGCCGTCCCGGCCCCCAGGAGCCCCGCCTCCTCTGGCCTTAAGGCGAGCACTCCTCCTGGGAGCAACCAGTTCCCTTCGCCTCTCTGCCCTAAACCTCTGCAGTTCAGGAGAGGCCGAAGGGTTACTGGGCCCTGGAGGAGGCTCACCTGTAGCCACTGAATCCTCAAGCACCTCTGGGGCCAGAAGGGTTTCACCTGGTGCCTGCTCTTGAGGAACTGACACAGGTGCAGGCTCCTCAGAATCTAGGCCCTGCCCCAGTTCAGCCGGCCCTGGAGGCAGGGACTCCTGTGCAGGCTGGGATTCCTCTGGTTCAGCCTCTGAATCGGAATCCCAGGCCATCACACCTTCTGTTTCAACCGCCAAACCTCTCAGGGGAGCATTTGCAACCGTTTGCAACATTTTTGAGTGAATGGCCGAAAGTCAGATTTTTGATAAAATTGTGACCCCGGGGCTTAGGGATTTTTTGAAAAAAATCTTTTTCAGCCGGTTAAGTTGTCGAGCGCTGACTCCTTTTTCCTGAGATAAAAAGCCTTCTGTTTCGACCGCCAAACCTCTCAGGGGAGCATTTGCAACCGTTTGGCACCATTTTTGAGTGAATGGCCGAAAGTCAGATTTTTCATCAAATTGTGACCCCGGGGCTTAGGGATTTTTTCAGAAAAATATTTTTCTGCCGGTTAAGTTGTCGAGGGATGATTTCTTTTCCTGTGATAAAAAGCCTTCTGTTTCGACTGCCACCATGGCTTTAACTATACGGACCTTTGTTGGAAAGGTGACGTCTCTACTTCTCAAGATGCTGTCTAGGCCTGTCATTGCCCTTCTCCCAAGAAGCAGACGTCTTTTAATTTCGTGGCTGCTGTCACCATCTGCAGTGATCATGGAGCCCAAGAAAGTAAAATCTCTCACTGCCTCCATTTCTTCCCCTTCTATTTGCCAGGAGGTGATGGGACCAGCGGCCATGATCTTCGTTTTTTTGATGTTGAGCTTCAGACCATATTTTGCGCTCTCCTCTTTCACCCTCATTAAAAGGTTCTTTAATTCCTCCTCACTTTCTGCCATCAAGGTTGTGTCATCTGCATATCTGAGGTTGTTGATATTTCTTCCGGCAATCTTAATTCCGGCTAGGGATTCATCCAGCCCATCCTTTCGCATGATGCATTCTGCATATAAGTTAAATAAGCAGGGGGACAAAATGCAGCCTTGTCGTACTCCTTTCCCAATTTTGAACCAGTCAGTTGTTCCATATCCAGTTCTAAATGTAGCTTCTTGTCCCACATAGAGATTTCTCTGGAGACAGATGAGGTGATCAGGCACTCCCATTTCTTTAAGAACTTGCCATAGTTTGCTGTGGTCGACACAGTCAAAGGCTTTTGCATAGTCAATGAAGGTAGTAAGGCAGTGGTGAAACAGCAGTAAGATAGTAGTAAAGTAGTAGTAAAGCGGTAGTAAAATGGTCCAATAGTAAAGCGGTGGAATAGTAGTAAAATAGCTTTAAAGTAGTAGTAAAGTTGTAGTAAAAGGATCGCAAGGTAGTAGTAAAATGATACCAAAGCAGTAGTAAGGTTGTAGTAAAATGGTAGTAAATTAGTAGTAAGTCGGTAGTAAAGTAGTAGCAAAGTAGTGGTGAAAGGGTAGTAAAGTAGTAGTAAAAGGATAGCAAGGCAGTAGTAAAATGATAGCAAAGCAGTAGTAAGGTAAATCGGTAGTTGTAAAACGGTAGTAAGTGAAGCGGTAGCAGCAAAGCAGTAGCAAAGCAGTAGTAAAGTAGTAGCAAACTAGCAATGAAGCGGTAGTAAAGTAGTAGTAAAGTAGTAGTAAAGTGGTTGTAAAATGGTAGTAAAGTAGTAATAAAGTGGTTGTAAATCAGTAGTACAGTAGTAGTAAAGTGGTAGTAAAGCAGTAGTAAAGTGGTAGTAAAGTAGTAGTAAGAATGACCTCAGACGTGTTCGTTGTACAAAAAGGCGCTATGTTGGTAGCCTCAATCACAGAGGTTTTCCCAGTTGTTTCCATATAAAGTAGTGGGGCGGGGGGAATGGCTTCTCAGTGTTTGTATGTTGATCCCACTATTATGTTAAAAAGTACACCAGAATTTAGTGGCGTTGCATATTTTGGGTCCCAAAATGTCCCCGCCAGCAGTGGCTGCATAAAATCCTTTAGTCAGAACTGAGCGATGGGCAACACACTGTCGTGAGTCAGGAGCTGTGTGAGGAGCCAGTAGTCAAAATAAGGATTATATCTTAGATTATATCTTACCGGCCCAGTGGTTTTTCCTATGTTCTTCAGTAGGCACCATTTCTGAGTGAATTGGAGAACATCAGATTTTTGATGAAATTGTGACCCCCGGGGCTTAGCGATGTTTTCAAAAAAATCGTTCTCGGCTGGTTAAGTTGTCGAGGGCTGATTTCTTTTCCTGAGATAAAAAGCCTTCTGTTTCGACCGCCAAACCTCTCAGCGGAGTATTTGCAACCGTTTGGCAGCATTTTTGAGTGAATGGCCGAAAGTCAGATTTCTGATGAAATTGTGACCCCGGGGCTTAGGGATTTTTTCAGAAAAATCTTTTTCTCCCGGTTAAGTTGTCGAGGGCTGATTTCTTTTCCTGTGATAAAAGGCCTTCTGTTTCGACCGCCACCATGGCTTTAACTATACGGACCTTTGTTGGAAAGGTGACGTCTCTACTTCTCAAGATGCTGTCTAGGCCTGTCATTGCCCTTCTCCCAAGAAGCAGGCGTCTTTTAATTTCGTGGCTGCTGTCACCATCTGCAGTGATCATGGAGCCCAAGAAAGTAAAATCTCTCACTGCCTCCATTTCTTCCCCTTCTATTTGCCAGGAGGTGATGGGACCAGTGGCCATGATCTTCGTTTTTTTGATGTTGAGCTTCAGACCATATTTTGCGCTCTCCTCTTTCACCCTCATCAAAAGGTTCTTTAATTTCTCCTCACTTTCTGCCATTAAGGTTGTATCATCTGCATATCTGAGGTTGTTGATATTTCTTCCGGCAATCTTAATTCCAGCTTGGGATTCATCCAGCCCAGCCTTTCGCATGATGCATTCTGCATATAAGTTAAATAAGCAGGGGGACAAAATGCAGCCTTGTCGTACTCCTTTCCCAATTTTGAACCAGTCAGTTGTTCCATATCCAGTTCTAACTGTAGCTTCTTGTCCCACATAGAGATTTCTCTGGAGACAGATGAGGTGATCAGGCACTCCCATTTCTTTAAGAACTTGCCATAGTTTGCTGTGGTCGACACAGTCAAAGGCTTTTGCATAGTCAATGAAGCAGAAGTAGATGCGTTTTTGGAACTCTCTAGCTTTCTCCATAATTCAGCATATGTTTGCAATTTGGTCTCTGGTTCCTCTGCCTCTTCTAAATCCAGCTTGCACTTCTGGGAGTTCTCGATCCACATACTGCTTGAGCCTTCCCTGTAGAATTTTAAGCATAACCTTGCTAGCGTGTGAAATGAGTGCAATTGTGCGATAGTTGGAGCATTCTTTGGCACTGCTCTTCTTTGGGATTGGGATGTAGACTGATCTTCTCCAATCTTCTGGCCACTGCTGAGTTTTCCAAATTTGCTGGCATATTGAGTGTAGCACCTTAACAGCATCATCTTTTAAAATTTTAAATAGTTCAGCTGGAATACCATCACTTCCACTGGCCTTGTTATTTGCAGTGCTTTCTAAGGCCCATTTGACTTCACTTTCCAGGATGTCTGTCTCAAGGTCAGCAACCACACTACCTGGGGTGTCTCTCCTTGCTATTCTTTGGAAATCTGCATTCAATTTCCTGTATCTTTCACTATCTCCCTCGCATTTTGCTTACCTTCTCTCCTCCGCTATTTGTAAGGCCTCGTTGGACAGCCACTTTGCTTTCTTGCATTTCCTTTTCATTGGGATGGTTTTTGTTGTTGCCTCCTGTACAATGTTACGAGCCTCCATCCATAGTTCTTCAGGCACTCTGTCCACCAAATCTAAATCCTTAAACCTGTTCCTCACTTCCACTGTGTATTCATAAGGGATTTGACTTAGATTGTATCTTACCGGCCCAGTGGTTTTTCCTACTTTCTTCAGTTTAAGCTTGAATTTTGCTATAAGAAGCTGATGATCTGAGCCACAGTCAGCTCCAGGTCTTGTTTTTGCTGACTGTATAGAGCTTCTCCATCTTTGGCTGCAGAGAATATAATCAATCTGATTTCGATGCTGCCCATCTGGTGATGTCCATGTGTAGAGTCGTCTCTTGTGTTGTTGGAAAAGCGTGTTTGTGATGACCAGCTTGTTCTCTTGACAGAACTCTATTAGCCTTTGCCCTGCTTCGTTTTGATCTCCAAGGCCAAACTTGCCAGTTGTTCCTTTTATCTCTTGCCTCCCTACTTTAGCATTCCAATCCCCTATAATGAGAAGAACATCCTTCTTTGGTGTCACTTCTATAAGGTGTTGTAAGTCTTCATAGAATTGGTCAATTTCAGTCAATTTCAGTTTCTTCAGCACCAGTAGTTGGTGCATAAACTTGGATTACTGTGACGTTAAAAGGTCTGCCTTGGATTCGTATCGAGATCATTCTATCATTCTATTCTATGTATAACTCCATACCATCCAACATTTCTCCCATGAACATAGGGACGTCCTAAGGAAAAGCAGGATAACATCAGAAACCAGGACAGCTTCAATAAATATGGGACTGTCCCGGGAAAATTAGGGACAACTGGAAGGTTTGCAAAAGTGGGGAAGTTAAGATCAAGGAACAAGAGAGAAGTCATGAGTGAAGGACAAGCCAAAGGAGAGGTTGAGGGAGGAGGCTTATTGGTTTGTTCTGGTTCTTGTTTTTATTGTCTATTGTGTGTTTTTTACCTTGCATTTTTAAGTTGTAAACCAACCTTAAATCTACGGATGAAGGGCAGTATATACAATTAATAAAATAGTAAGAATACTATTTGTTACTATAGACAGGCATGCCATTGTTCAGGAAAGTCTACTGTATAAATAGTAAAGGAGGATAAGTAATAAAGTAGCAGTAGTAAAGTGGAAGTAAATCTACGGATGAAGGGCAGTATATACAATTAATAAAATAGTAAGAATACTATTTGTTACTATAGACAGGCATGCCATTGTTCAGGAAAGTCTACTGTATAAATAGTAAAGGAGGATAAGTAATAAAGTAGCAGTAGTAAAGTGGAAGTGAAGTGGTAGTAAAGCAATAGTAAACCAGTAGTGAAGTAGCAGTTAAGCAATGGTAAAACAATAGTAAAGTGGTGGAATAGTAGTAAAATAGCAGTAAAGTAGTAGTAGTAATGCAGTAGTAAAATAGTAGTAAAATGGTAGTAAGGCAGTGGTGAAACAGCAGTAAGATAGTAGTAAAGTAGTAGTAAAGCGGTAGTAAAATGGTCCAATAGTAAAGCGGTGGAATAGTAGTAAAATAGCTTTAAAGTAGTAGTAAAGTTGTAGTAAAAGGATAGCAAGGTAGTAGTAAAATGAAAGCAAAGCAGTAGTAAGGTAGTAGTAAAATGGTAGTAAATTAGTAGTAAGTCGGTAGTAAAGTAGTAGTAAAATGATAGCAAAGCAGTAGTAAGGTAGTAGTAAATCTGTAGTTGTAAAACGGTAGTAAGTGAAGCGGTAGCAGCGAAGCAGTAGCAAAGCAGTAGCAAAGCAGTAGTAAAGTAGTAAAGTAGTAGTAAAGTAGTAGTAAAGTAGTATTAAAGCGATAGTAAAGTAGTAGTAAAGTAGTAGTAAAGCGGTAGTAAAGCAGTAGTAAAGTGGTAGTAAAGTGGTAGTAAAGCAGTAGTAAAGTGGTATTAAGGTAGTAGTAAGAATGACCTCAGAAGTGTTCATTGTACAATAAGGCGCCATTTTTGTGTTTTTTTTAATAAATATTTATTGAGATTTTTTAAAATACAAAATGCAAAAATAATAAACAATATAACATGGATCATAACACATTTTTCAGAACTTCTTTGGACTCCCTCGCGTCTCCCACTCCCACTTACATCGTTATAATTTTTTTCCAGCAATTTATCATCTTGTTTATATTCTTAAATTTTGTTCAGTTGATTTAATCTATTCTCCACAAATTTTATGTTTCCCTCAATCTCACTTATCGTCAAGTTCAGATCTTATTCAATGGTAGGCAATTATTTATGATCTAGCATCCTTCTTAGCATTCAACCAAATTACAATACTTTTGTAGATAAATCTTGAATTTCTTCCATTCTTCTTCAACCCTCTCTTCTCCCAGGTCTCGAATTCTGCCAGTCATCTCGGCCAGTTGCATATAGTCCATCAGCTGCATCTGCCACTCTTCCAGTGTGGGTAGATCTTGAGTTTTCCAGCTCCTAGCGATAAGTATCCTTGCTGCCGTTGTTGCATACATAAAAAATGTTCGGTCCTTCTTTAACACCTTCTGGCCGACAATGCCCAGAAGGAAGGCCTCTGGTTTCTTAGTGAAGGTATACTTAAATACCTTTTTCAACTCATTATATATCATTTCCCAGAAGGCCTTCACTCTAGGGCAAGTCCACCAGAGGTGAAAGAATGTTCCTTCGTGTTCTTTACATTTCCAACATTTATTATCAGACAAATGGTATATTTTGGCAAGTTTAACTGGGGTCATGTACCATCTATATATCATTTTCATTACGTTTTCCTTCAAAGCGTTACATGCAGTGAAGTTCAGCCCAGTGGTCCACAACCTTTCCCAGTCCTCAAACATAATATTATGCCCAATATCCTGAGCCCACTTTATCATAACCGATTTAACCATTTCGTCTTGTGTATTCCATTTCAGCAGCAAGTTATACATTCTTGATAATACCTTAGTTTTTGGTTCTAACAATTCTGTTTCCAACTTCGATTTCTCCACCTGGAACCCTACCTTTTTGTCATTTTTAAAAACTTCTTTAATCTGAGCGTAATGTAACCAGTCTCGCACTTTATCCTTCATTTTCTCCAAACTCTGCAATTTCCAATTATCTTCATCTTTTTCTAAAATTTCCCAATATTTTGGCCATTTGGCCTCCATATTGGGTCTTTTTCGGGCCTTAGCTTCCAGAGGTGAAAGCCACCTCGGAGTTTTGTTTTCCAGTAAGTCTTTGTATTTTGTCCAGACATTAAAAACTGCTTTCCTGACAATATGGTTCTTGAAGACCTTATTGATCTTAACCTTATCGTACCATAGATATGCATGCCATCCAAAGGCGTTGTTAAACCCTTCCAAATCCAATACGTCAGTGTCTTCGAGAAGTAGCCAGTCTTTTAGCCAGCAAAAGGCTGCGGCTTCATAATACAACTTTAAGTCCGGCAGGGCAAAGCCCCCTCTTTCTTTCGCATCAGTTAGTATCTTAAACTTAATTCTGGGCTTTTTGCCCTGCCAGACAAATTTAGATATATCTCTCTGCCACTTCCGGAAGCACTCTGTTTTATCCACAATCTGCAATGTTTGAAACAAAAACAACATCCTTGGCAATACATTCATCTTAACAGCAGCAATTCGGCCTAACAAAGAAAGCTTCAATTTTGTCCAACTATCCAAATCTCTCTTAATTTCAAACCAACATTTTTCATAATTATCCTTAAATAGACTCAGATTTTTTGCTGTTATGTTTACCCCTAGGTACTTTACTTTTTTGACCACAGTTAGTTCTGTTTCTCTCTGAAACTGTTCCAACTCTACATCTGTCAGATTTTTCTCCAACACCTTAGTTTTCTGTTTATTTAGTTTAAATCCCGCCACCCGACCAAAATCTTGGATCAGTTGTAATACTCTTTTTGTACTAGATTCTGGCTCCTGCAGGGTCAGAACTAGGTCATCTGCAAAGGCTTTAAGTTTATATTGTTTCGCTCCGACCTGAATCCCTTCCACCAACCGGTCCCCTCTAATCATATTCAAGAGCACCTCCAGAACTGATATAAACAACAAAGGGGAAATCGGGCAGCCTTGTCGTGTTCCTTTTTCAATTTTAAACTCTTCAGTGACCACATTGTTTACTATCAATTTAGCCTTTTGTTCTGAATATATTGCATCAATCCCATTCTCAAAACCCCGACCCACTCCCATTTCTTTTAAATTTCCCTTCATGAATTTCCAAGAGATATTATCAAAGGCCTTCTCCGCATCTATAAAGATTAGCACTGCTTTTGTATTTATGTCAGTTTGCAAAAGCTCCAAAATGTCAATAATGTTCCTTGTATTGGCAAACATGTGTCTACCTGGGAGAAAGCCTGCCTGGTCTTTATGAATTACTTCGTTTAAAACTTTTTTAAGTCTACTTGCCAAAACGTCTGCAAATATTTTATAATCCACATTTAAAAGGGAGATGGGACGGTAGTTCTTAAGTTGTGTCTTTTCAGCTTCCGATTTTGGTATCAATGTGATGAAAGCTTCCTTCCACGATTCCGGCGCCCTCCTCCCCTCCATAATTTCATTGCTAACCTCCATCAATGGTTGTATCAAATGGTCTTTTAATATCTTATAGTACTTGGAGGTTAGCCCATCTGGCCCTGGAGATTTGCCCAGTTTCATGTTTTGAATGGCTTGTTCAATTTCTTGGCATGTTATTTTACTGTTCAGGAGAGATCTATTTTCTTGTGACAACTTTTTAAGTCCATTTTTCTCCAAAAATTGTTTAATCTCAACCTCATTCTGTGGCCCTTGGGTGTATAATTTTTTGAAGTATTTCCAAAAACACTTTCTAATCTCCATGGGGTTCTGAATATTTCTTCCTTCAATTTCCAAATTTGTAACTGTATTCAATTTTTGTCTCTTCTTCAACTGCCAAGCTAGCAGTTTCCCACATTTATTTGCCGATTCAAAAGTTTTTTGTTTCATTAATTTAATCTTCCACTCTATTTCCTGATTTATCAGTTTAGAATACTGTGCTTGATAGAGTTTGATTTCTCTCAAGATCGGCAGGGACTTCGGGTTTGATCTTAACTTCTTCTCTAATTCTTTTATTTTCTCCAAAATCTTATCTTTTCTGTCATTTTGTGTCCTCTTCCTTGCAGCATTCTGTTGTATCAAGAACCCCCTCATCACAGCTTTACTTGCATCCCAAATAATTCTTTTTTCCACCGTAGTGTTCATATTTATCTCAAAGTAATCCTTCAATGCTTTCTGGGCCTTCTTAATAATCTCCTGATCTCTGAACAAATTGTCATTCATCTTCCATCTAAAGGAGCCAGTTGGTAATAGTATCATATCCATTTTCAGTGCATTATGGTCGGAGCAGGTTTTTGGGCAGATTTCCACCTTTCTGACCTTCGGTGCCAGACCTCTAGTTATCCATATTTGGTCGATTCTTGTCCAAGTTAGCTGAGCTTCAGAGAAGAATGTTCCTTCTTTTCCCAAGGGGTTCTTCGTTCTCCAAATGTCAATCCAGTCCATATTGTCAGTCAGTTCAAAAAAGGTCTTTGGTAGTCTGCCATCTTTAGTGACATTCTGGCTTTGTGACTTATCCATGTTAGTTGATACGACCCCGTTCATATCTCCCATCATGATGATGTTGTCATAATCCAGATATTCCAGCATAGTCTCATGCAACTTCTTGAAAAATTCCGACTTCCCTTCATTTGGTGCATAAATTCCTAATATCAGAATCTTTTCTCCTTGATGTTGTATTTCGATTGCCAAAATTCTTCATTTTTGAATGAATTGCAGAACGTCAGATTTTTGCTGAAATTGTGACCGCTTAGGGATTTTTCCAAAAACAGTTGTTCAGAGGTTGAGGGCTAATTCTGTTTCCGATGATAAAAACGCATCTGTTTCCACCGAAAAACCTTTCAGGGGATCGTTTGCAATAGTTTGGCACCATTTTTGAGTGAATTGCAGAAAGTCAGAAATTTTGAAGAAATTTTGACCGCGTGGCTTAGGGATTTTTTAAAAAAAAAGTTGTTCAGACGTCGAGGCTGAATTCTGTTTCAAATGATAAAAACCCACCTGTTTCCACCGAAAAACCTTTCAGGGGATCGTTTACAACAGTTCAGAACCATTTTTGAATGAATTGCAGAAGGTCAGATTTTTGCTGAAATTGTGACCGCGCGGCTTAGCGATTTTTTCAAAAAAAAGTTGTTTGGACGTCGAGGCCTAATTCTGTTTCCGATGATAAAAACCTATCTGTTTCCACCGCAAAACCTTTCAGGGGATCGTTTGCAACAGTTCAGCACCATTTTTGATTGAATTGCATTTGATGTTGAGCTTCAGACCATATTTTGCGCTCTCCTCTTTCACCCTCATTAAAAGGTTTTTTTAATTCTTCCTCACTTTCTGCCATCAAGGTTGTATCATCTGCATATCTGAGGTTGTTGATATTTCTTCCGGCAATCTTAATTCCAGCTTGGGATTCATCCAGCCCAGCCTTTCGCATGATGCATTCTGCATATCAATTAAATAAGCAGGGAGACAAAATGCAGCCTTGTCGTACTCCTTTCCCAATTTTGAACCAGTCAGTTGTTCCATATCCAGTTCTAACTGTAGCTTCTTGTCCCACATAGAGATTTCTCAGGAGACAGATGAGGTGATCAGTCACTCCCATTTCTTTAAGAACTTGCCATAGTTTGCCATGGTCGACACAGTCAAAGGCTTTTGTATAGTCAATGAAGCAGAAGTAGATGTCTTTCTGGAACTCTCTAGCTTTCTCCATAATTCAGCACATGTTTGCAATTTGGTCTCTGGTTCCTCTGCCTCTTCTAAATCCAGCTTGCACTTCTGGGAGTTCTCGGTCCACATACTGCTTGAGCCTTCCCTGTAGAATTTTAAGCATAACCTTGCTAGCGTGTGAAATGAGTGCAATTGTGCGATAGTTGGAGCATTCTTTGGCACTGCCCTTCTTTGGGATTGGGATGTAGACTGATCTTCTCCAATCTTCTGGCCACTGCTGAGTTTTCCAAATTTGCTGGCATATTGAGTGTAGCACCTTAACAGCATCATCTTTTAAAATTTTAAATAGTTCAACTGGAATACCATCACTTCCACTGGCCTTGTTATTTGCAGTGCTTTCTAAGGCCCATTTGACTTCACTTTCCAGGATGTCTGGCTCAAGGTCAGCAACCACACTACCTGGGGTGTACGAGACATCCATATCTTTCTGGTATAATTCCTCTGTGTATTCTTGCCACCTCTTCTTGATGTCTTCTGCTTCTGTTAGGTCCTTACCACTTTTGTCCTTTATTATGGTAATCTTTGTATGAAATGTTCCTTTCATATCTCCAATTTTCTTGAACAGATCTCTGGTTCTTCCCATTCTGTTGTTTTCCTCTATTGTTTGCATTGCTCGTTTAAGAAGGCTTTCTTGTCTCTCCTTGCTATTCTTTGGAAATCTGCATTCAATTTCCTGTATCTTTCACGATCTCCCTCACATTTTGCTTGCCTTCTCTCCTCCGCTATTTGTAAGGCCTCGTTGGACAGCCACTTTGCTTTCTTGCATTTCCTTTTCATTGGGATGGTTTTCGTTGTTGCCTCCTGTACAATGTTACGAGCCTCCATCCATAGTTCTTCAGGCACTCTGTCCACCAAATCTAAATCCTTAAACCTGTTCCTCACTTCCACTGTGTATTCATAAGGGATTTGACTTAGATTGTATCTTACCGGCCCAGTGGTTTTTCCTACTTTCTTCAGTTTAAGCTTGAATTTTGCTCTAAGAAGCTGATGATCTGAGCCACAGTCAGCTCCAGGTCTTGTTTTTGCTGACTGTATAGAGCTTCTCCATCTTTGGCTGCAGAGAATATAATCAATCTGATTTCGATGCTGCCCATCTGGTGATGTCCATGTGTAGAGTCGTCTCTTGTGTTGTTGGAAAAGCGTGTTTGTGATGACCAGCTTGTTCTCTTGACAGAACTCTATTAGCCTTTGCCCTGCTTCGTTTTGATCTCCAAGGCCAAACTTGCCAGTTGTTCCTTTTATCTCTTGACTCCCTACTTTAGCATTCCAATCCCCTATAATGAGAAGAACATCCTTCTTTGGTGTCACTTCTATAAGGTGTTGTAAGTCTTCATAGAATTGGTCAATTTCAGTTTCTTCAGCACCAGTAGTTGGTGCATAAACTTGGATTACTGTGATGTTAAAAGGTCTGCCTTGGATTCGTATCGAGATCATTCTATCATTCTATTCTATGTATAACTCCATACCATCCAACATTTCTCCCATGAACATAGGGACGTCCTAAGGAAAAGCAGGATAACATCAGAAACCAGGACAGCTTCAATAAATATGGGACTGTCACGGGAAAATTAGGGACAACTGGAAGGTTTGCAAAAGTGGGGAAGTTAAGATCAAGGAACAAGAGAGAAGTCATGAGTGAAGGACAAGCCAAAGGAGAGGTTGAGGGAGGAGGCTTATTGGTTTGTTCTGGTTCTTTTTTTTATTGTCTATTGTGTGTTTTTTACCTTGCATTTTTAAGTTGTAAACCAACCTTAAATCTACGGATGAAGGGCAGTATATACAATTAATAAAATAGTAACAATACTATTTGTTACTATAGACAGGCATGCCATTGTTCAGGAAAGTCTACTGTATAAATAGTAAAGGAGGATAAGTAATAAAGTAGCAGTAGTACAGTGGAAGTAAAGTGGTAGTAAAGCAATAGTAAACCAGTAGTGAAGTAGCAGTTAAGCAATGGTAAAACAATAGTAAAGTGGTGGAATAGTAGTAAAATAGCAGTAAAGTAGTAGTAAAATAGCAGTAAAGTAGTAGTAATGCAGTAGTAAAATAGTAGTAAAATGGTAGTAAGGCAGTGGTGAAACAGCAGTAAGATAGTAGTAAAGTAGTAGTAAAGCGGTAGTAAAATGGTCCAATAGTAAAGCGGTGGAATAGTAGTAAAATAGCTTTAAAGTAGTAGTAAAGTTGTAGTAAAAGGACCGCAAGGTAGTAGTAAAATGATACCAAAGCAGTAGTAAGGTAGTAGTAAAATGGTAGTAAAGCAGTAGTAAGGTAGTAGTAAATCGGTAGTTGTAAAATGGTAGTAAGTGAAGCGGTAGCAGCAAAGCAGTAGCAAAGCAGTAGTAAAGTAGTAGTAAAGTAGCAATGAAGCGGTAGTAAAGTAGTAGTAAAGTGGTTGTAAATCGGTAGTAAAGTAGTAGTAAAGTGGTAGTAAAGCAGTAGTAAAGTGGTAGTAAAGTAGTAGTAAGAATGACTTCAGAAGTGTTCGTTGTACAAAAAGGCGCCATGTTGGTAGCCTCAATCACAGAGGTTTTCCCAGTTGTTTCCATATAAAGTAGTGGGGCGGGGGGAATGGCTTCTCAGTGTTTGTATGTTGATCCCACTATTATGTTAAAAAGGACACCAGAATTTAGTGGCGTTGCATATTTTGGGTCCCAAAATGTCCCCGCCAGCAGTGGCTGCATAAAAATCTTTAGTCAGAACTGAGCGATGGGCAACACACTGTCGTGAGTCAGGAGCTGTGTGAGGAGCCAGTAGTCAAAATAAGGGATGTGACTTAGATTATATCTTACCGGCCCAGTGGTTTTTCCTACGTTCTTCAGTAGGCACCATTTCTGAGTGAATTGGAGAACATCAGATTTTTGATGAAATTGTGACCCCCGGGGCTTAGCGATGTTTTCAAAAAAATCGTTCTCGGCTGGTTAAGTTGTCGAGGGCTGATTTCTTTTCCTGAGTGAATGGCCGAAAGTCAGATTTTTCATCGCATTGTGACTCCGGGGCTTAGGGATTTTTTCAAAAAAATCTTTTTCTGCCGGTTAAGTTGTCAAGGGCTAACTTCTTGTCCTGTGATAAAAGGCCTTCTGTTTCGACCACCAAACCTCTCAGGGGAGCATTTGCTACCGTTTGGCACCATTTCTGAGTGAATTGGAGAACGTCAGATTTTTGATGAAATTGTGACCCCGGGGCTTAGGGATTTTTTCAAAAAAATCGTTCTCGGCCGGTTAAGTTGTCGAGGCCTGATTTCTTTTCCTGAGATAAAAAGCCTTCGGTTTCAACCGCCAAACCTCTCAGGGGAGCATTTGCAACCGTTTGGCACCATTTTTGAGTGAATTGCCGAAAGTCAGATTTTTCATCAAATTGTGACCCCAGGGCTGAGGGATTTTTTCAAAAAAATCTTTTTCTGCCGGTTAAGTTGTCGAGGGCTGATTTCTTTTCCTGAGATAAAAAGCCTTTTGTTTCGACTGCCAAACCTCTCAGGGGAGCATTTGCAACCGTATGGCAGCATTTTTGAGTGAATGGCCGAAAGTCAGATTTTTCATCAAATTTTGACCAGCTTGTTCTCTTGACAGAACTCTATTAGCCTTTGCCCTGCTTCGTTTTGATCTCCAAGGCCAAACTTGCCAGTTGTTCCTTTTATCTCTTGACTCCCTGCTTTAGCATTCCAATCCCCTATAATGAGAAGAACATCCTTCTTTGGTGTCACTTCTATAAGGTGTTGTAAGTCTTCATAGAATTGGTCAATTTCAGTTTCTTCAGCACTAGTAGTTGGTGCATAAACTTGGATTACTGTGATGTTAAAAGGTCTGCCTTGGATTCGTATCGAGATCATTCTATCATTCTATTCTATGTATAACTCCATACCATCCAACATTTCTCCCATGAACATAGGGACGTCCTAAGGAAAAGCAGGATAACATCAGAAACCAGGACAGCTTCAATAAATCTGGGACTGTCCCGGGAAAATTAGGGACAACTGGAAGGTTTGCAAAAGTGGGGAAGTTAAGATCAAGGAACAAGAGAGAAGTCATGAGTGAAGGAGAAGCCAAAGGAGAGGTTGAGGGAGGAGGCTTATTGGTTTGTTCTGGTTCTTGTTTTTATTGTGTATTGTGTGTTTTTTACCTTGCATTTTTAAGTTGTAAACCATCCTTAAATCTACGGATGAAGGGCAGTATATACAATTAATAAAATAGTAAGAATACTATTTGTTACTATAGACAGGCATGCCATTGTTCAGGAAAGTCTACTGTATAAATAGTAAAGGAGGATAAGTAATAAAGTAGCAGTAGTAAAGTGGAAGTAAAGTGGTAGTAAAGCAATAGTAAACCAGTAGTGAAGTAGCAGTTAAGCAATGGTAAAACAATAGTAAAGTGGTGGAATAGTAGTAAAATAGCAGTAAAGTAGTAGTAGTAATGCAGTAGTAAAATAGTAGTAAAATGGTAGTAAGGCAGTGGTGAAACAGCAGTAAGATAGTAGTAAAGTAGTAGTAAAGCGGTAGTAAAATGGTCCAATAGTAAAGCGGTGGAATAGTAGTAAAATAGCTTTAAAGTAGTAGTAAAGTTGTAGTAAAAGGATAGCAAGGTAGTAGTAAAATGAAAGCAAAGCAGTAGTAAGGTAGTAGTAAAATGGTAGTAAATTAGTAGTACGTCGGTAGTAAAGTAGTAGCAAAGTAGTGGTGAAAGGGTAGTAAAGTAGTAGTAAAAGGATAGCAAGGCAGTAGTAAAATGATAGCAAAGCAGTAATAAGGTAGTAGTAAATCGGTAGTTGTAAAACGGTAGTAAGTGAAGCGGTAGCAGCAAAGCAGTAGCAAAGCAGTAGTAAAGTAGTAGTAAAGTAGCAATGAAGCGGTAGTAAAGTAGTAGTAAAGTGGTTGTAAATCGGTAGTAAAGTAGTAGTAAAGTGGTAGTAAAGCAATAGTAAAGTGGTAGTAAAGTAGTAGTAAGAATGACCTCAGAAGTGTGCGTTGTACAAAAAGGCGCCATGCTGGTAGCCTCAATCACAGAGGTTTTCCCAGTTGTTTCCATATAAAGTAGTGGAATGGCTTCTCAGTGTTTTATGTTGATCTCACTATTATGTTAAAAAGTACACCAGAATTTAGTGGCATTGCATATTTTGGGTCCCAAAATGTCCCCGCCAGCAGTGGCTGCATAAAATCCTTTAGTCAGAACTGAGCGATGGGCAACACACTGTCGTGAGTCAGGAGCTGTGTGAGGAGCCAGTAGTCAAAATAAGGGATGTGACTTAGATTATATCTTACCGGCCCAGTGGTTTTTCCTACGTTCTTCAGTAGGCACCATTTCTGAGTGAATTGGAGAACATCAGATTTTTGATGAAATTGTGACCCCCGGGGCTTAGCGATGTTTTCAAAAAAATCGTTCTCGGCTGGTTAAGTTGTCGAGGGCTGATTTCTTTTCCTGAGATAAAAAGCCTTCTGTTTCGACCCCCAAAACTCTCAGGGGAGCATTTGCAACCGTTTGGCACCATTTTTAAGTGAATTGCCGAAAGTCAGATTTTTGATGAAATTGTGACCCCGGGGCTTAGGGATTTTTTCAAAAAAATATTCTTTTGCCGGTTAAGTTGTCGAGGGCTATTTTCTTTTCCTGAGATAAAAAGCCTTCTGTTTCGACCGCCAAACCTCTCTGGGGAGCATTGGGAATAGTTTGGCACCATTTTTGAGTGAATGACCGAAAGTCAGGTTTTTGATGAAATTGTGACCCCGGGGCTTAGGGATTTTTTCAAAAAAATCTTTTTCTGCCGGTTAAGTTGTCGAGGGTTGATTTCTTTTCCTGAGATAAAAAGCCTTCTGTTTCGACCGCCAAACCTCTCAGCGGAGTATTTGCAACCGTTTGGCAACATTTTTCAGTGAATGTCCGAAAGTCAGATTTTTGATGAAATTGTGACTCCGGGGCTTAGGGATTTTTTCAAAAAAATCGTTCTCGGCCGGTTAAGTTGTTCGAGGGCTGATTTCTTTTCCTGAAATAAAAAGCCTTCTGTGCTGGTCCCGGGGGAAAGGTACCGTTACCGTAGTCCGAGTTCACAAGATGAGAGGCGAGGTCCGAAACAGGGAGCCGGGCGGGAACAGGAACACTGGAAGGACTGAAGCAGGAGGCCGGGCAGGGAACAGGAACACTGGAAGATCTGAAGCCAACAACGACGTTGCTCCCGCAACCTGGCACCGGGCTGACTGACCTTTATCTTCTTCTAAGGCCAGGGGCCGTCCCGGCCCCCTGGAGCCCTGCCTCCTCTGGCCTTAAGGTGAGCACTCCTCCTGGGAGCAACCAGTTCCCTTCGCCTCTCTGCCCTAAGCCTCTGCAGTTCAGGAGAGGCCGAAGGGTTACTGGGCCCCGGAGGAGGCTCACCTGTAGACACCTCTGGGGTCAGAATGGTTTCACCTGGTGCCTGCTCCTGAGGATCTGAGACAGGTGCAGGCTCCTCAGAATCTAGGCCTTGCCCCAGTTCAGCCGGCCCTGGAGGCGGGGACTCCTGTGCAGGCTGGGATTCCTCTGTTTCAGCCTCTGAATCGGAATCCCAGGCCATCACACCTTCTGTTTCGACCGCCAAACCTCTCAGGGGAGCATTTGCAACCGTTTGGCACCATTTTTGAGTGAATGGCCGAAAGTCAGATTTTTGATGAAACTGTGACCCCGGGGCTTAGGGATTTTTTCAAAAAAATCTTTTTCTCCCGGTTAAGTTGTCGAGCGGTGACTCCTTTTTCCTGAGATAAAAAGCCTTCTGTTTCGACCGCCAAACCTCTCAGGGGAGCATTTGCAACCGTTTGGCACCATTTTTGAGTGAATGACCGAAAGTCAGATTTTTGATGAAACTGTGACCCCGGGGCTTAGGGATTTTTTCAGAAAAATATTTTTCTGCCGGTTAAGTTGTCGAGGGATGATTTCTTTTCCTGTGATAAAAAGCCTTCTGTTTCGACCGCCACCATGGCTTTAACTATACGGACCTTTGTTGGAAAGGTGACGTCTCTACTTCTCAAGATGCTGTCTAGGCCTGTCATTGCCCTTCTCCCAAGAAGCAGACGTCTTTTAATTTCGTGGCTGCTGTCACCATCTGCAGTGATCATGGAGCCCAAGAAAGTAAAATCTCTCACTGCCTCCATTTTCTTCCCCTTCTATTTGCCAGGAGGTGATGGGACCAGTAGCCATGATCTTTGTTTTTTTGATGTTGAGCTTCAGACCATATTTTGCGCTCTCCTCTTTCACCCTCATTAAAAGGTTCTTTAATTCCTCCTCACTTTCTGCCATCAAGGTTGTGTCATCTGCATATCTGAGGTTGTTGATATTTCTTCCGGCAATCTTAATTCCAGCTTGGGATTCATCCAGCCCAGCCTCGATCAGATCAGATGTTTGATCGTTTTGTGACTGAGGGGCTTAGGGTTGTTTTTTTTAAAACCCGGGGCTTAGGGATTTTTTCAAAAAAATCTTTTTCAGCCGCTTATGTTGTCGAGGGCTGATTTCTTTTCCTGAGATAAAAACCCTTCTGTTTCGACCGCCAAACCTCTCAGGGGAGCGTTTGCAACCGTTTGGCAAGTTTTTTGAGTGAATGGCCGAAATTCACATTTTTGATGAAATTGTGACTCCGGGGCTTAGGGATTTTTTTAAAAAAATTTTTTTCTGCCGGTTAAGTTGTCGAGGGCTGATTTCTTTTCCTGTGATAAAAAGCCTACTGTTTCGACCGCCAAACCTCTCAGGGGAGCATTTGCAACCGTTTGGCAACATTTTTGAGTGAATGGCCGAAAGTCAGATTTTTGATGAAATTGTGACTCCGGGGTTTAGGGATTTTTTTTTTTTTAAAAAAATTCTTCAGGTTAACTTGTTGAGGGCTCATTTCTTTTCCTGTGATAAAAAGCCTTCTGTTTCGACCGCCAAACCTCTCAGGGGAGCATTTGCAACCGTTTGGCAATATTTTTGAGTGAATGGCCGAAAGTCAGATTTTTGATGAAATTGTGACCCCGGGGCTTAGGGATTTTTTCAAAAAAATCATTTTATGCAGGTTAAGTTGTCGAGGGCTGATTTCTTTTCCAGAGATAAGAAGCCTTCTGTTTCGACCGCCAAACCTCTCAGGGGAGCATTTGCAACCGTATGGCAGCATTTTTGAGTGAATGGCCGAAAGTCAGATTTTTCATCAAATTGTGAACCCGGGGCTTAGGGATTTTTTCAAAACAATCTTTTTCTGCCGGTTAAGTTGTCGAGGGCTGATTTCTTTTCCTGAAATAAAAAGCCTTCTGTTTCGACCGCCACCATGGCTTTAACTATACGGACCTTTGTTGGCAAGGTGACGTCTCTACTTCTCAAGATGCTGTCTAGGCCTGTCATTGCCCTTCTCCCAAGAAGCAGACGTCTTTTAATTTCGTGGCTGCTGTCACCATCTGCAGTGATCATGGAGCCCAAGAAAGTAAAATCTCTCACTGCCTCCATTTCTTCCCCTTCTATTTGCCAGGAGGTGATGGGACCAGTGGCCATGATCTTCGTTTTTTTGATGTTGAGCTTCAGACCATATTTTGCGCTCTCCTCTTTCACCCTCATTAAAAGGTTCTTTAATTCCTCCTCACTTTCTGCCATCAAGGTTGTATCATCTGCATATCTGAGGTTGTTGATATTTCTTCCGGCAATCTTAATTCCAGCTTGGGATTCATCCAGCCCAGCCTTTCGCATGATGCATTCTGCATATAAGTTAAATAAGCAGGGAGACAAAATGCAGCCTTGTCGTACTCCTTTCCCAATTTTGAACCAGTCAGTTGTTCCATATCCAGTTCTAACTGTAGCTTCTTGTCCCACATAGAGATTTCTCTGGAGACAGATGAGGTGATCAGGCACTCCCATTTCTTTAAGAACTTGCCATAGTTTGCTGTGGTCGACACAGTCAAAGGCTTTTGCATAGTCAATGAAGCAGAAGTAGATGCGTTTTTGGAACTCTCTAGCTTTCTCCATAATTCAGCACATGTTTGCAATTTGGTCTCTGGTTCCTCTGCCTCTTCTAAATCCAGCTTGCACTTCTGGGAGTTCTCGGTCCACATACTGCTTGAGCCTTCCCTGTAGAATTTTAAGCATAACCTTGCTAGCGTGTGAAATGAGTGCAATTGTGCGGTAGTTGGAGCATTCTTTGGCACTGCCCTTCTTTGGGATTGGGATGTAGACTGATCTTCTCCAATCTTCTGGCCACTGCTGAGTTTTCCAAATTTGCTGGCATATTGAGTGTAGCACCTTAACAGCATCATCTTTTAAAATTTTAAATAGTTCAGCTGGAATACCATCACTTCCACTGGCCTTGTTATTTGCAGTGCTTTCTAAGGCCCATTTGACTTCACTTTCCAGGATGTCTGGCTCAAGGTCAGCAACCACACTACCTGGGGTGTACGAGACATCCATATCTTTCTGGTATAATTCCTCTGTGTATTCTTGCCACCTCTTCTTGATGTCTTCTGCTTCTGTTAGGTCCTTACCACTTTTGTCCTTTATTATGGTAATCTTTGTATGAAATGTTCCTTTCATATCTTCAATTTTCTTGAACAGATCTCTGGTTCTTCCCATTCTGTTGTTTTCCTCTATTGTTTGCATTGCTCGTTTAAGAAGGCTTTCTTGTCTCTCCTTGCTATTCTTTGGAAATCTGCATTCAATTTCCTGTATCTTTCACGATCTCCCTCACATTTTGCTTGCCTTCTCTCCTCCGCTATTTGTAAGGCCTCGTTGGACAGCCACTTTGCTTTCTTGCATTTCCTTTTCATTGGGATGGTTTTCGTTGTTGCCTCCTGTACAATGTTACGAGCCTCCATCCATAGTTCTTCAGGCACTCTGTCCACCAAATCTAAATCCTTAAACCTGTTCCTCACTTCCACTGTGTATTCATAAGGGATTTGACTTAGATTGTATCTTACCGGCCCAGTGGTTTTTCCTACTTTCTTCAGTTTAAGCTTGAATTTTGCTCTAAGAAGCTGATGATCTGAGCCACAGTCAGCTCCAGGTCTTGTTTTTGCTGACTGTATAGAGCTTCTCCATCTTTGGCTGCAGAGAATATAATCAATCTGATTTCGATGCTGCCCATCTGGTGATGTCCATGTGTAGAGTCATCTCTTGTGTTGTTGGAAAAGCGTGTTTGTGATGACCAGCTTGTTCTCTTGACAGAACTCTATTAGCCTTTGCCCTGCTTCGTTTTGAACTCCAAGGCCAAACTTGCCAGTTGTTCCTTTTATCTCTTGACTCCCTACTTTAGCATTCCAATCCCCTATAATGAGAAGAACATCCTTCTTTGGTGTCACTTCTATAAGGTGTTGTAAGTCTTCATAGAATTGGTCAATTTCAGTTTCTTCAGCACCAGTAGTTGGTGCATAAACTTGGATTACTGTGATGTTAAAAGGTCTGCCTTGGATTCGTATCGAGATCATTCTATCATTCTATTCTATGTATAACTCCATACCATCCAACATTTCTCCCATGAACATAGGGACGTCCTAAGGAAAAGCAGGATAACATCAGAAACCAGGACAGCTTCAATAAATATGGGACTGTCACGGGAAAATTAGGGACAACTGGAAGGTTTGCAAAAGTGGGGAAGTTAAGATCAAGGAACAAGAGAGAAGTCATGAGTGAAGGACAAGCCAAAGGAGAGGTTGAGGGAGGAGGCTTATTGGTTTGTTCTGGTTCTTGTTTTTATTGTCTATTGTGTGTTTTTTACCTTGCATTTTTAAGTTGTAAACCAACCTTAAATCTACGGATGAAGGGCAGTATATACAATTAATAAAATAGTAAGAATACTATTTGTTACTATAGACAGGCATGCCATTGTTCAGGAAAGTCTACTGTATAAATAGTAAAGGAGGATAAGTAATAAAGTAGCAGTAGTAAAGTGGAAGTAAAGTGGTAGTAAAGCAATAGTAAACCAGTAGTGAAGTAGCAGTTAAGCAATGGTAAAACAATAGTAAAGTGGTGGAATAGTAGTAAAATATCAGTAAAGTAGTAGTAAAATAGCAGTAAAGTAGTAGTAGTAATGCAGTAGTAAAATAGTAGTAAAATGGTAGTAAGGCAGTGGTGAAACAGCAGTAAGATAGTAGTAAAGTAGTAGTAAAGCGGTAGTAAAATGGTCCAATAGTAAAGCGGTGGAATAGTAGTAAAATAGCTTTAAAGTAGTAGTAAAGTTGTAGTAAAAGGATCGCAAGGTAGTAGTAAAATGATACCAAAGCAGTAGTAAGGTAGTAGTAAAATGGTAGTAAATTAGTAGTAAGTCGGTAGTAAAGTAGTAGCAAAGAAGTGGTGAAAGGGTAGTAAAGTAGTAGTAAAAGGATAGCAAGGCAGTAGTAAAATGATAGATAGCAAAGCAGTAGTAAGGTAGTAGTAAACAGGTAGTTGTAAAACGGTAGTAAAGTAGTAGTAAAGTAGTAGTAAAATGGTTGTAAATCGGTAGTAAAGTAGTAGTAAAGTGGTAGTAAATCAGTAGTAAAGTGGTAGTAAAGTAGTAGTAAGAATGACCTCAGAAGTGTTCGTTGTACAAAAAGGCGCCATGTTGGTAGCCTCAATCACAGAGGTTTTCCCAGTTGTTTCCATATAAAGTAGTGGGGCGGAGGGAATGGCTTCTCAGTGCTTGTATGTTGATCCCTGTTTACACTATTATGTTAAAAAGTACACCAGAATTTAGTGGCGTTGGATATTCTGGGTCCCAAAATGTCCCCGCCAGCAGTGGCTGCATAAAATTCTTTAGTCAGAACTGAGCGATGGGCAACACACTGTCGTGAGTCAGGAGTTGTGTGAGGAGCCAGTAGTCAAAATAAGGGATGTGACTTAGATTATATCTTACCGGCCCAGTGGTTTTTCCTACGTTCTTCAGTAGGCACCATTTCTGAGTGAATTGGAGAACGTCAGATTTTTCATGAAATTGTGACTCAGGGGCTTAGGGATTTAAAAAAAAAAAAAAAAATCGGCAGGTTAAGTTGTCGAGGGCTGATTTCTTTTCCTGAGATAAAAAGCCTTCTGTTTCGACCGCCAAACCTCTCAGGGGAGCTTCTGCAACCGTTTGGCACCATTTTTGAGTGAATGGCCGAAAGTCAGATATTTCATCAAATTGTGACCCCGGGTCTTAGGGATTTTATAAAAAAAAAAAAATTCTGCCGGTTAAGTTGCTGAGAGCTGATTTCCTTTCCTGTGATCAAAACCCTTCTGTTTCTACCGCCAAACCTCTCAGGGGAGCATTTGCAACAGTTTGGCATCATTTTTGAGTGAATGGCCTAAAGTCAGATTTTTCATCGAATTGTGACCCCGGGGCTGAGCGTTTTTTTCAAAACAATCGTTCTTTTCCAGTTAAGTGCTGATTTCTTTTCCAGAGAATAATTGTTGAATAATTGGCGTGGCTAATTGGATTGGACCCCAATTAGGTGCAGCTACTTGAATGGAAGCGCGGCACACTTCCGTCTGGCGCCTCTCTCCCGGTCCTCCTCCGGCAGCCACAAATGCAGAGCGTTTCACGCAGCGTGTTGCTGCTCCCCGGTGTTAAGCAGATCAAACACACCTAGGCGTCAGTGTGTTTATAATTCAGTCTTTATTCAAGCAGTTAAACAATTACGGAGCTTTCCTGGACTCAGCTCACACATTTTGCTTCCGTCTCTTTTGGACGCAGAGACAAACAGGCAGTGAGTTAAAGCCACTCCCTCCTTCTGGTCACGCCTCAGGAATGGAGAGACGTCACTCAGAACTCCTTAACCCTGTGAGTTCTGAAACTAGTAACAGCCTTCTGTTTTGACCGCCAAACCTCTCAGGGGAGCAATCGCAACCGTTTGGCACCATTTTTGAGTGAATGGCAGAAAGTCAGATTTTTCATCAAATTGTGAACCCGGGGCTTAGGGTTTTTTTCAAAACAATCTTTTTCTGCCGCTTATGTTGTTGAGGGCTGATTTCTTTTCCTGAGATAAAAGTCGGTAGTAAAGTAGTAGCTAAGTAGTGGTGAAAGGGTAGTAAAGTAGTAGTAAAAGGATAGCAAGGCAGTAGTAAAATGATAGATAGCAAAGCAGTAGTAAGGTAGTAGTAAATAGGTAGTTGTAAAACGGTAGTAAGTGAAGCGGTAGCAGCAAAGCAGTAGCAAAGCAGTAGTAAAGTAGTAGCAAAGTAGCAATGAAGCGGTAGTAAAGTAGTACTAAAGTAGTAGTAAAGTAGTAGTAAATCGGTAGTAAAGTAGTAGTAAAGTGGTAGTAAAGCAGTAGTAAAGTAGTAGTAAAGCAGTAGTAAATCGGTAGTAAAGTAGTAGTAAAGTAGTAGTAAATCGGTAGTAAAGTAGTAGTAAAGTGGTAGTAAAGCAGTAGTAAAGTGGTAGTAAAGTAGTAGTAAGAATGACCTCAGAAGTGTTCGTTGTACAAAAAGGCGCCATGTTGGTAGCCTCAATCACAGAGGTTTTCCCAGTTGTTTCCATATAAAGTAGTGGGGCGGGGGGAATGGCTTCTCAGTGTTTGTATGTTGATCCCACTATTATGTTAAAAAGTACACCAGAATTTAGTGGCGTTGCATATTTTGGGTCCCAAAATGTCCCCGCCAGCAGTGGCTGCATAAAATCCTTTAGTCAGAACTGAGCGATGGGCAACACACTGTCGTGAGTCAGGAGTTGTGTGAGGAGCCAGTAGTCAAAATAAGGGATGTGATTTAGATTATATCTTACCGGCCCAGTGGTTTTTCCTACGTTCTTCAGTAGGCACCATTTCTGAGTGAATTGGAGAACATCAGATTTTTGATGAAATTGTGACCCCCGGGGCTTAGCGATGTTTTCAAAAAAATCGTTCTCGGCTGGTTAAGTTGTCGAGGGCTGATTTCTTTTCCTGAGATAAAAAGCCTTCTGTTTCGACCGCCAAACCTCTCAGCGGAGTATTTGCAACCGTTTGGCAACATTTTTGAGTGAATGTCCGAAAGTCAGATTTTTGATCGATTTGTGACTCCGGGGCTTAGGGATTTTTTCAAAAAAAAATTTTCTGCCGGTTAAGTTGTCAAGGGCTGATTTCTTTTCCTGAGATAAAAAGCCTTCTGTTTCAACCGCCAAACCTCTCAGGGGAGCATTTGCAAAAGTTTGGCACCATTTTTGAGTAAATGGCCGAAAGTCAGATTTTTCATCGAATTGTGACTCCGGGGCTTAGGGATTTTTTCAAAAAAATCTTTTTCTGCCGGTTAAGTTGTCGAGGGCTGATTTCTTTTCCTATGATAAAAAGCTTTCTGTTTCGACCGCCAAACCTCCCAGGGGAGCTTTTGCAACCGTATGGCAGCATTTTTGAGTGAATGGCCGAAGGTCAGATTTTTCATCAAATTGTGACCCCGGGGCTGAGGGATTTTTTCAAAAAAATCTTTTTCTTCCTGTTAAGTTGTCAAGGGCTAATTTCTTGTCCTGTGATAAAAGGCCTTCTGTTTCGACCACCAAACCTCTCAGGGGAGCATTTGCTACCGTTTGGCACCATTTCTGAGTGAATTGGAGAACGTCAGATTTTTGATGAAATTGTGACCCCCCGGGGCTTAGGGATTTTTTCAGAAAAATCGTTCTCGGCCGGTTAAGTTGTTGAGGCCTGATTTCTTTTCCTGAGATAAAAAGCCTTCTGTTTCGACTGCCAAACCTCTCAGGGGAGCATTTGCAACCGTATGGCAGCATTTTTGAGTGAATGGCCGAAAGTCAGATTTTTCATCAAATTTTGACCCCGGGGCTGAGGGATTTTTTCAAAAAAAATAATAATCTGCAGGTTTAGTTGTCGAGGGATGATTTCTTTTCCTGAGATAAAAAGCCTTCTGTTTCGACCGCCAAACCTCTCAGGGGAGCATTTGCAACCGTTTGGCACCATTTTTGAGTGAATGGCCGAAAGTCAGGTTTTTGATGAAATTGTGACCCCGGGGCTTAGGGATTTTTTCAAAAAAATCTTTTTCTGCCGGTTAAGTTGTCGAGGGCGATTTCTTTTCCTGAGATAAAAAGCCTTCTGTGCTGGTCCCGGGGGAAAGGTACCGTTACCGTAGTCCGAGTTCACAAGATGAGAGGCGAGGTCCGAAACTGGGAGCCGGGCGGGAACAGGAACGCTGGGAGGTCAGAAGCAGGAGGCCAGGCAGGGGACAGGAACGCTGGAAGATCTGAAGCCAACAATGACGTTGCTCCCGCAACCTGGGACCGGGCTGACTGACCTTTATCTTCTTCTAAGGCCAGGGGCCGTCCCGGCCCCCAGGAGCCCCGCCTCCTCTGGCCTTAAGGCGAGCACTCCTCCTGGGAGCAACCAGTTCCCTTCGCCTCTCTGCCCTAAGCCTCTGCAGTTCAGGAGAGGCCGAAGGGTTACTGGGCCCTGGAGGAGGCTCACCTGTAGACACCTCTGGGGCCAGAATGGTTTCACCTGGTGCCTGCTCCTGAGGATCTGACACAGGTGCAGGCTCCTCAGAATCTAGGCCTTGCCCCAGTTCAGCCGGCCCTGGAGGCGGGGACTCCTGTGCAGGCTGGGATTCCTCTGGTTCAGCCTCTGAATCGGAATCCCAGGCCATCACACCTTCTGTTTCGACCGCCAAACCTCTCAGGGGAGCATTTGCAACCGTTTGGCACCATTTTTGAGTGAATGACCGAAAGTCAGATTTTTGATGAAACTGTGACCCCGGGGCTTAGGGATTTTTTCAAAAAAATCTTTTTCTCACGGTTAAGTTGTCGAGCGCCGACTCCTTTTTCCTGAGATAAAAAGCCTTCTGTTTCGACCGCCAAACCTCTCAGGGGAGCATTTGCAACCGTTTGGCACCATTTTTGAGTGAATGACCGAAAGTCAGATTTTTGATGAAACTGTGACCCCGGGGCTTAGGGATTTTTTCAAAAAAATCTTTTTCTCCCGGTTAAGTTGTTGAGGGCTGATTTCTTTTCCAGAGATAAGAAGCCTTCTGTTTCGACCGTCAAACCTCTCAGGGGAGCATTTGCAACCGTTTGGCACCATTTTTGAGTGAATGGCCGAAAGTCAGATTTTTCATCAAATTGTGACCCCGGGGCTTAGGGATTTTTTCAGAAAAATATTTTTCAGCCGGTTAAGTTGTCGAGGGATGATTTCTTTTCCTGTGATAAAAAGCCTTCTGTTTCGACCGCCACCATGGCTTTAACTATACGGACCTTTGTTGGCAAGGTGACGTCTCTACTTCTCAAGATGCTGTCTAGGCCTGTCATTGCCCTTCTCCCAAGAAGCAGGCGTCTTTTAATTTCGTGGCTGCTGTCACCATCTGCAGTGATCATGGAGCCCAAGAAAGTAAAATCTCTCACTGCCTCCATTTCTTCCCCTTCTATTTGCCAGGAGGTGATGGGACCAGTGGCCATGATCTTCGTTTTTTTGATGTTGAGCTTCAGACCATATTTTGCGCTCTCCTCTTTCACCCTCATTAAAAGGTTCTTTAATTCCTCCTAACTTTCTGCCATCA
Organism: Podarcis cretensis; assembly: GCF_951804945.1. NCBI lineage: Eukaryota > Metazoa > Chordata > Lepidosauria > Squamata > Lacertidae > Podarcis > Podarcis cretensis. Next base: position 11,523,596 of record NC_137180.1, on the reverse strand, counting down.
AGGTTGTGTCATCTGCATATCTGAGGTTGTTGATATTTCTTCCGGCAATCTTAATTCCAGCTTGGGATTCATCCAGCCCAGCCTCGATCAGATCAGATGTTTGATCGTTTTGTGACTGAGGGGCTTAGGGTTTTTTTTTTAAAACCCGGGGCTTAGGGATTTTTTCAAAAAAATCTTTTTCAGCCGCTTATGTTGTCGAGGGCTGATTTCTTTTCCTGAGATAAAAACCCTTCTGTTTCGACCGCCAAACCTCTCAGGGGAGTGTTTGCAACCGTTAGGCAAGTTTTTTGAGTGAATGGCCGAAATTCACATTTTTGATGAAATTGTGACTCCGGGGCTTAGGGATTTTTTTAAAAAAATATTTTTCTGCCGGTTAAGTTGTCGAGGGCTGATTTCTTTTCCAGTGATAAAAAGCCTACTGTTTCGACCGCCAAACCTCTCAGGGGAGCATTTGCAACCGTTTGGCAACATTTTTGAGTGAATGGCCGAAAGTCAGATTTTTGATGAAATTGTGTCTCCGGGGTTTAGGGATTTTTTTATTTATTTTTTTAAATTCTTCCGGTTAAGTTGTCGAGGGCTCATTTCTTTTCGTGTGATAAAAAGCCTTCTGTTTCGACCGCCAAACCTCTCAGGGGAGCGTTTGGAACCGTTTGGCAATATTTTTGAGTGAATGGCCGAAAGTCAGATTTTTGATGAAATTGTGACCCCGGGGCTTAGGGATTTTTTCAAAAAAATCATATTATGCAGGTTAAGTTGTCGAGGGCTGATTTCTTTTCCAGAGATAAGAAGCCTTCTGTTTCGACCGCCAAACCTCTCAGGGGAGCATTTGCAACCGTATGGCAGCATTTTTGAGTGAATGGCCGAAAGTCAGATTTTTCATCAAATTGTGAAAGAGGGTAAAAAGCTTTGATGAGAAATATATAGCCAACCTCTATGAACTATCTGGTACCTCTCATTGTCTGTTTCTAGCTAGCTATTGAAATCCCTCAAAGAATAAAAAAGAACAAATAAAACACTTATAGGGATTTTTTCAAAACAATCTTTTTCTCCCGGTTAAGTTGTTGAGGGCTGATTTCTTTTCCAGAGATAAGAAGCCTTCTGTTTCGACCGTCAAACCTCTCAGGGGAGCATTTGCAACCGTTTGGCACCATTTTTGAGTGAATGGCCGAAAGTCAGATTTTTCATCAAATTGTGACCCCGGGGCTTAGGGATTTTTTCAGAAAAATATTTTTCAGCCGGTTAAGTTGTCGAGGGATGATTTCTTTTCCTGTGATAAAAAGCCTTCTGTTTCGACCGCCACCATGGCAGTAGTAAAATGATAGATAGCAAAGCAGTACTAAGGTAGTAGTAAATAGGTAGTTGTAAAACGGTAGTAAGTGAAGCGGTAGCAGCAAAGCAGTAGCAAAGCAGTAGTAAAGTAGTAGCAAAGTAGCAATGAAGCGGTAGTAAAGTAGTACTAAAGTAGTAGTAAAGTAGTAGTAAATCGGTAGTAAAGTAGTAGTAAAGTAGTAGTAAATCGGTAGTAAAGTGGTAGTAAAGCAGTAGTAAAGTGGTAGTATAGTAGTAGTAAGAATGACCTCAGAAGTGTTCGTTGTACAAAAAGGCGCCATGTTGGTAGCCTCAATCACAGAGGTTTTCCCAGTTGTTTCCATATAAAGTAGTGGGGCGGAGGGAATGGCTTCTCAGTGCTTGTATGTTGATCCCTGTTTACACTATTATGTTAAAAAGTACACCAGAATTTAGTGGCGTTGGATATTCTGGGTCCCAAAATGTCCCCGCCAGCAGTGGCTGCATAAAATTCTTTAGTCAGAACTGAGCGATGGGCAACACACTGTCGTGAGTCAGGAGTTGTGTGAGGAGCCAGTAGTCAAAATAAGGGATGTGACTTAGATTATATCTTACCGGCCCAGTGGTTTTTCCTACGTTCTTCAGTAGGCACCATTTCTGAGTGAATTGGAGAACGTCAGATTTTTCATGAAATTGTGACTCAGGGGCTTAGGGATTTAAAAAAAAAAAAAAAAATCGGCAGGTTAAGTTGTCGAGGGCTGATTTCTTTTCCTGAGATAAAAAGCCTTCTGTTTCGACCGCCAAACCTCTCAGGGGAGCTTCTGCAACCGTTTGGCACCATTTTTGAGTGAATGGCCGAAAGTCAGATATTTCATCAAATTGTGACCCCGGGTCTTAGGGATTTTATAAAAAAAAAAAAATTCTGCCGGTTAAGTTGCTGAGAGCTGATTTCCTTTCCTGTGATCAAAACCCTTCTGTTTCTACCGCCAAACCTCTCAGGGGAGCATTTGCAACAGTTTGGCATCATTTTTGAGTGAATGGCCTAAAGTCAGATTTTTCATCGAATTGTGACCCCGGGGCTGAGCGTTTTTTTCAAAACAATCGTTCTTTTCCAGTTAAAGCAGTAGTAAATCGGTAGTAAAGTAGTAGTAAAGCAGTAGTAAAGTGGTAGTAAAGTAGTAGTAAAGTGGTAGTAAAGCAGTAGTAAAGTGGTAGTATAGTAGTAGTAAGAATGACCTCAGAAGTGTTCGTTGTACAAAAAGGCGCCATGTTGGTAGCCTCAATCACAGAGGTTTTCCCAGTTGTTTCCATATAAAGTAGTGGGGCGGGGGGAATGGCTTCTCAGTGTTTGTATGTTGATCCCACTATTATGTTAAAAAGTACACCAGAATTTAGTGGCGTTGCATATTTTGGGTAGCAGTAAAGTAGTAGTAGTAATGCAGTAGTAAAATAGTAGTAAAATGGTAGTAAGGCAGTGGTGAAACAGCAGTAAGATAGTAGTAAAGTAGTAGTAAAGCGGTAGAAAAATGGTCCAATAGTAAAGCGGTGGAATAGTAGTAAAATAGCTTTAAAGTAGTAGTAAAGTTGTAGTAAAAGGATTGCAAGGTAGTAGTAAAATGATACCAAAGCAGTAGTAAGGTAGTAGTAAAATGGTAGTAAATTAGTAGTAAGTCTGTAGTAAAGTAGTAGCTAAGTAGTGGTGAAAGGGTAGTAAAATAGTAGTAAAAGGATAGCAAGGCAGTAGTAAAATGATAGATAACAAAGCAGTAGTAAGGTAGTAGTAAACAGGTAGTTGTAAAACGGTAGTAAAGTAGTAGTAAAGTAGTAGTAAAATGGTTGTAAATCGGTAGTAAAGTGGTAGTAAAGTGGTAGTAAATCAGTAGTAAAGTGGTAGTAAAGTAGTAGTAAGAATGACCTCAGAAGTGTTCGTTGTACAAAAAGGCGCCATGTTGGTAGCCTCAATCACAGAGGTTTTCCCAGTTGTTTCCATATAAAGTAGTGGGGCGGAGGGAATGGCTTCTCAGTGCTTGTATGTTGATCCCTGTTTACACTATTATGTTAAAAAGTACACCAGAATTTAGTGGCGTTGGATATTCTGGGTCCCAAAATGTCCCCGCCAGCAGTGGCTGCATAAAATTCTTTAGTCAGAACTGAGCGATGGGCAACACACTGTCGTGAGTCAGGAGTTGTGTGAGGAGCCAGTAGTCAAAATAAGGGATGTGACTTAGATTATATCTTACCGGCCCAGTGGTTTTTCCTACGTTCTTCAGTAGGCACCATTTCTGAGTGAATTGGAGAACGTCAGATTTTTCATGAAATTGTGACTCAGGGGCTTAGGGATTTAAAAAAAAAAAAAAAATCGGCAGGTTAAGTTGTCGAGGGCTGATTTCTTTTCCTGAGATAAAAAGCCTTCTGTTTCGACCGCCAAACCTCTCAGGGGAGCTTCTGCAACCGTTTGGCACCATTTTTGAGTGAATGGCCGAAAGTCAGATATTTCATCAAATTGTGACCCCGGGTCTTAGGGATTTTATCAAAAAAAAAAAATTCTGCCGGTTAAGTTGCTGAGAGCTGATTTCCTTTCCTGTGATCAAAACCCTTCTGTTTCTACCGCCAAACCTCTCAGGGGAGCATTTGCAACAGTTTGGCATCATTTTTGAGTGAATGGCCGAAAGTCAGATTTTTGATGAAATTGTGACCCCGGGGCTGAGCATTTTTTTCAAAACAATCGTTCTTTTCCAGTTAAGTGCTGATTTCTTTTCCAGAGAATAATTGTTGAATAATTGGCGTGGCTAATTGGATTGGACCCCAATTAGGTGCAGCTACTTGAATGGAAGCGCGGCACACTTCCGTCTGGCGCCTCTCTCCCGGTCCTCCTCCGGCAGCCACAAATGCAGAGCGTTTCACGCAGCGTGCTGTTGCTCCCTGGTGTTAAGCAGATCAAACACACCTAGGCGTCAGTGTGTTTATAATTCAGTCTTTATTCAAGCAGTTAAACAATTACGGAGCTTTCCTGGACTCAGCTCACACATTTTGCTTTCGTCTCTTTCGGACGCAGAGACAAACAGGCAGTGAGTTAAAGCCACTCCCTCCTTCTGGTCACGCCTCAGGAATGGAGAGACGTCACTCAGAACTCCTTAACCCTGTGAGTTCTGAAACTAGTAACAGCCTTCTGTTTTGACCGCCAAACCTCTCAGGGGAGCATTCGCAACCGTTTGGCACCATTTTTGAGTGAATGGCAGAAAGTCAGATTTTTCATCAAATTGTGAACCCGGGGCTTAGGGATTTTTTCAAAACAATCTTTTTCTGCCGCTTATGTTGTTGAGGGCTGATTTCTTTTCCTGAGATAAAAGTCGGTAGTAAAGTAGTAGCTAAGTAGTGGTGAAAGGGTAGTAAAGTAGTAGTAAAAGGATAGCAAGGCAGTAGTAAAATGATAGATAGCAAAGCAGTACTAAGGTAGTAGTAAATAGGTAGTTGTAAAACGGTAGTAAGTGAAGCGGTAGCAGCAAAGCAGTAGCAAAGCAGTAGTAAAGTAGTAGCAAAGTAGCAATGAAGCGGTAGTAAAGTAGTACTAAAGTAGTAGTAAAGTAGTAGTAAATCGGTAGTAAAGTAGTAGTAAAGTAGTAGTAAATCGGTAGTAAAGTGGTAGTAAAGCAGTAGTAAAGTGGTAGTATAGTAGTAGTAAGAATGACCTCAGAAGTGTTCGTTGTACAAAAAGGCGCCATGTTGGTAGCCTCAATCACAGAGGTTTTCCCAGTTGTTTCCATATAAAGTAGTGGGGCGGAGGGAATGGCTTCTCAGTGCTTGTATGTTGATCCCTGTTTACACTATTATGTTAAAAAGTACACCAGAATTTAGTGGCGTTGGATATTTTGGGTCCCAAAATGTCCCCGCCAGCAGTGGCTGCATAAAATCCTTTAGTCAGAACTGAGCGATGGGCAACACACTGTCGTGAGTCAGGAGTTGTGTGAGGAGCCAGTAGTCAAAATAAGGGATGTGACTTAGATTATATCTTACCGGCCCAGTGGTTTTTCCTACGTTCTTCAGTAGGCACCATTTCTGAGTGAATTGGAGAACATCAGATTTTTGATGAAATTGTGACCCCCGGGGCTTAGCGATGTTTTCAAAAAAATCGTTCTCGGCTGGTTAAGTTGTCGAGGGCTGATTTCTTTTCCTGAGATAAAAAGCCTTATGTTTTGACCGCCAAACCTCTCAGCGGAGTATTTGCAACCGTTTGGCAAAATTTTTGAGTGAATGTCCGAAAGTCAGATTTTTGATCGATTTGTGACTCCGGGGCTTAGGGATTTTTTCAAAAAAATCTTTTTCTGCCGGTTAAGTTGTCAAGGGCTGATTTCTTTTCCTGAGATAAAAAGCCTTCTGTTTCAACCGCCAAACCTCTCAGGGGAGCATTTGCAAAAGTTTGGCACCATTTTTGAGTGAATGGCCGAAAGTCAGATTTTTCATCGAATTGTGACTCCGGGGCTTAGGGATTTTTTCAAAAAAATCTTTTTCTGCCGGTTAAGTTGTCGAGGGCTGATTTCTTTTCCTATGATAAAAAGCTTTCTGTTTCGACCGCCAAACCTCCCAGGGGAGCTTTTGCAACCGTATGGCAGCATTTTTGAGTGAATGGCCGAAGGTCAGATTTTTCATCAAATTATGACCCCGGGGCTGAGGGATTTTTTCAAAAAAATCGTTCTCGGCCGGTTAAGTTGTCGAGGCCTGATTTCTTGTCCTGTGATAAAAGGCCTTCTGTTTCGACCACCAAACCTCTCAGGGGAGCATTTGCTACCGTTTGGCACCATTTCTGAGTGAATTGGAGAACGTCAGATTTTTGATGAAATTGTGACCCCGGGGCTGAGGGATTTTTTCAAAAAAAATAATAATCTGCAGGTTTAGTTGTCGAGGGCTGATTTCTTTTCCTGAGATAAAAAGCCTTCTGTTTCGACCGCCAAACCTCTCAGGGGAGCATTTGCAACCGTTTGGCACCATTTTTGAGTGAATGACCGAAAGTCAGGTTTTTGATGAAATTGTGACCCCGGGGCTTAGGGATTTTTTGAAAAAAATCTTTTTCTGCCGGTTAAGTTGTCGAGGGCTGATTTCTTTTCCTGAGATAAAAAGCCTTCTGTGCTGGTCCCGGGGGAAAGGTACCGTTACCGTAGTCCGAGTTCACAAGATGAGAGGCGAGGTCCGAAACTGGGAGCCGGGCGGGAACAGGAACGCTGGAAGATCTGAAGCCAACAATGACGTTGCTCCCGCAACCTGGGACCGGGCTGACTGACCTTTATCTTCTTCTAAGGCCAGGGGCCGTCCCGGCCCCCAGGAGCCCCGCCTCCTCTGGCCTTAAGGCGAGCACTCCTCCTGGGAGCAACCAGTTCCCTTCGCCTCTCTGCCCTAAGCCTCTGCAGTTCAGGAGAGGCCGAAGGGTTACTGGGCCCTGGAGGAGGCTCACCTGTAGACACCTCTGGGGCCAGAATGGTTTCACCTGGTGCCTGCTCCTGAGGATCTGACACAGGTGCAGGCTCCTCAGAATCTAGGCCTTGCCCCAGTTCAGCCGGCCCTGGAGGCGGGGACTCCTGTGCAGGCTGGGATTCCTCTGGTTCAGCCTCTGAATCGGAATCCCAGGGAAATCACACCTTCTGTTTTGACCGCCAAACCTCTCAGGGGAGCATTTGCAACCGTTTGGCACCATTTTTGAGTGAATGACCGAAAGTCAGATTTTTGATGAAACTGTGACCCCGGGGCTTAGGGATTTTTTCAAAAAAATCTTTTTCTCCCGGTTAAGTTGTCGAGGGCTGATTTCTTTTCCAGAGATAAGAAGCCTTCTGTTTCGACCGCCAAACCTCTCAGGGGAGCATTTGCAACCGTTTGGCACCATTTTTGAGTGAATGGCCGAAAGTCAGATTTTTCATCAAATTGTGACCCCGGGGCTTAGGGATTTTTTCAGAAAAATCTTTTTCTGCCGGTTAAGTTGTCGAGGGATGATTTCTTTTCCTGTGATAAAAAGCCTTCTGTTTCGACCGCCACCATGGCTTTAACTATACGGACCTTTGTTGGAAAGGTGACGTCTCTACTTCTCAAGATGCTGTCTAGGCCTGTCATTGCCCTTCTCCCAAGAAGCAGACGTCTTTTAATTTCGTGGCTGCTGTCACCATCTGCAGTGATCATGGAGCCCAAGAAAGTAAAATCTCTCACTGCCTCCATTTCTTCCCCTTCTATTTGCCAGGAGGTGATGGGACCAGTGGCCATGATCTTCGTTTTTTTGATGTTGAGCTTCAGACCATATTTTGCGCTCTCCTCTTTCACCCTCATTAAAAGGTTCTTTAATTCCTCCTAACTTTCTGCCATCAAGGTTGTGTCATCTGCATATCTGAGGTTGTTGATATTTCTTCCGGCAATCTTAATTCCAGCTTGGGATTCATCCAGCCCAGCCTCGATCAGATCAGATGTTTGATCGTTTTGTGACTGAGGGGCTTAGGGTTTTTTTTTTAAAACCCGGGGCTTAGGGATTTTTTCAAAAAAATCTTTTTCAGCCGCTTATGTTGTCGAGGGCTGATTTCTTTTCCTGAGATAAAAACCCTTCTGTTTCGACCGCCAAACCTCTCAGGGGAGTGTTTGCAACCGTTAGGCAAGTTTTTTGAGTGAATGGCCGAAATTCACATTTTTGATGAAATTGTGACTCCGGGGCTTAGGGATTTTTTTAAAAAAATATTTTTCTGCCGGTTAAGTTGTCGAGGGCTGATTTCTTTTCCAGTGATAAAAAGCCTACTGTTTCGATCGCCAAACCTCTCAGGGGAGCATTTGCAACCGTTTGGCAACATTTTTGAGTGAATGGCCGAAAGTCAGATTTTTGATGAAATTGTGACTCCGGGGTTTAGGGATTTTTTTTTTTAAAAAAAAATTCTTCAGGTTAAGTTGTCGAGGGCTCATTTCTTTTCCTGTGATAAAAAGCCTTCTGTTTCGACCGCCAAACCTCTCAGGGGAGCGTTTGGAACCGTTTGGCAATATTTTTGAGTGAATGGCCGAAAGTCAGATTTTTGATGAAATTGTGACCCCGGGGCTTAGGGATTTTTTCAAAAAAATCATATTATGCAGGTTAAGTTGTCGAGGGCTGATTTCTTTTCCAGAGATAAGAAGCCTTCTGTTTCGACCGCCAAACCTCTCAGGGGAGCATTTGCAACCGTATGGCAGCATTTTTGAGTGAATGGCCGAAAGTCAGATTTTTCATCAAATTGTGAAAGAGGGTAAAAAGCTTTGATGAGAAATATATAGCCAACCTCTATGAACTATCTGGTACCTCTCATTGTCTGTTTCTAGCTAGCTATTGAAATCCCTCAAAGAATAAAAAAGAACAAATAAAACACTTATAGGGATTTTTTCAAAACAATCTTTTTCTGCCGGTTAAGTTGTCGAGGGCTGATTTCTTTTCCTGAAATAAAAAGCCTTCTGTTTCGACCCCCACCATGGCTTTAACTATACGGACCTTTGTTGGAAAGGTGACGTCTCTACTTCTCAAGATGCTGTCTAGGCCTGTCATTGCCCTTCTCCCAAGAAGCAGGCGTCTTTTAATTTCGTGGCTGCTGTCACCATCTGCAGTGATCATGGAGCCCAAGAAAGTAAAATCTCTCACTGCCTCCATTTCTTCCCCTTCTATTTGCCAGGAGGTGATGGGACCAGTGGCCATGATCTTCATTTTTTTGATGTTGAGCTTCAGACCATATTTTGCGCTCTCCTCTTTCACCCTCATTAAAAGGTTCTTTAATTCCTCCTCACTTTCTGCCATCAAGGTTGTATCATCTGCATATCTGAGGTTGTTGATATTTCTTCCGGCAATCTTAATTCCAGCTTGGGATTCATCCAGCCCAGCCTTTCGCATGATGCATTCTGCATATAAGTTAAATAAGCAGGGAGACAAAATGCAGCCTTGTCGTACTCCTTTCCCAATTTTGAACCAGTCAGTTGTTCCATATCCAGTTCTAACTGTAGCTTCTTGTCCCACATAGAGATTTCTCTGGAGACAGATGAGGTGATCAGGCACTCCCATTTCTTTAAGAACTTGCCATAGTTTGCTGTGGTCGACACAGTCAAAGGCTTTTGCATAGTCAATGAAGCAGAAGCAGATGCGTTTTTGGAACTCTCTAGCTTTCTCCATAATTCAGCACATGTTTGCAATTTGGTCTCTGGTTCCTCTGCCTCTTCTAAATCCAGCTTGCACTTCTGGGAGTTCTCGGTCCACATACTGCTTGAGCCTTCCCTGTAGAATTTTAAGCATAACCTTGCTAGCGTGTGAAATGAGTGCAATTGTGCGGTAGTTGGAGCATTCTTTGGCACTGCCCTTCTTTGGGATTGGGATGTAGACTGATCTTCTCCAATCTTCTGGCCACTGCTGAGTTTTCCAAATTTGCTGGCATATTGAGTGTAGCACCTTAACAGCATCATCTTTTAAAATTTTAAATAGTTCAGCTGGAATACCATCACTTCCACTGGCCTTGTTATTTGCAGTGCTTTCTAAGGCCCATTTGACTTCACTTTCCAGGATGTCTGGCTCAAGGTCAGCAACCACACTACCTGGGGTGTACGAGACATCCATATCTTTCTGGTATAATTCCTCTGTGTATTCTTGCCACCTCTTCTTGATGTCTTCTGCTTCTGTTAGGTCCTTACCACTTTTGTCCTTTATTATGGTAATCTTTGTATGAAATGTTCCTTTCATATCTTCAATTTTCTTGAACAGATCTCTGGTTCTTCCCATTCTGTTGTTTTCCTCTATTGTTTGCATTGCTCGTTTAAGAAGGCTTTCTTGTCTCTCCTTGCTATTCTTTGGAAATCTGCATTCAATTTCCTGTATCTTTCACGATCTCCCTCACATTTTGCTTGCCTTCTCTCCTCCGCTATTTGTAAGGCCTCGTTGGACAGCCACTTTGCTTTCTTGCATTTCCTTTTCATTGGGATGGTTTTCGTTGTTGCCTCCTGTACAATGTTACGAGCCTCCATCCATAGTTCTTCAGGCACTCTGTCCACCAAATCTAAATCCTTAAACCTGTTCCTCACTTCCACTGTGTATTCATAAGGGATTTGACTTAGATTGTATCTTACCGGCCCAGTGGTTTTTCCTACTTTCTTCAGTTTAAGCTTGAATTTTGCTATAAGAAGCTGATGATCTGAGCCACAGTCAGCTCCAGGTCTTGTTTTTGCTGACTGTATAGAGCTTCTCCATCTTTGGCTGCAGAGAATATAATCAATCTGATTTCGATGCTGCCCATCTGGTGATGTCCATGTGTAGAGTCGTCTCTTGTGTTGTTGGAAAAGCTTGTTTGTGATGACCAGCTTGTTCTCTTGACAGAACTCTATTAGCCTTTGCCCTGCTTCGTTTTGAACTCCAAGGCCAAACTTGCCAGTTGTTCCTTTTATCTCTTGACTCCCTACTTTAGCATTCCAATCCCCTATAATGAGAAGAACATCCTTCTTTGGTGTCACTTCTATAAGGTGTTGTAAGTCTTCATAGAATTGGTCAATTTCAGTTTCTTCAGCACCAGTAGTTGGTGCATAAACTTGGATTACTGTGATGTTAAAAGGTCTGCCTTGGATTCGTATCGAGATCATTCTATCATTCTATTCTATGTATAACTCCATACCATCCAACATTTCTCCCATGAACATAGGGACGTCCTAAGGAAAAGCAGGATAACATCAGAAACCAGGACAGCTTCAATAAATCTGGGACTGTCCCGGGAAAATTAGGGACAACTGGAAGGTTTGCAAAAGTGGGGAAGTTAAGATCAAGGAACAAGAGAGAAGTCATGAGTGAAGGACAAGCCAAAGGAGAGGTTGAGGGAGGAGGCTTATTGGTTTGTCCTGGTTCTTGTTTTTATTGTGTATTGTGTGTTTTTTACCTTGCATTTTTAAGTTGTAAACCAACCTTAAATCTACGGATGAAGGGCAGTATATGCAATTAATAAAATAGTAAGAATACTATTTGTTACTATAGACAGGCATGCCATTGTTCAGAAAAGTCTACTGTATAAATAGTAAAGGAGGATAAGTAATAAAGTAGCAGTAGTACAGTGGAAGTAAAGTGGTAGTAAAGCAATAGTAAACCAGTAGTGAAGTAGCAGTTAAGCAATGGTAAAACAATAGTAAAGTGGTGGAATAGTAGTAAAATAGCAGTAAAGTAGTAGTAAAATAGCAGTAAAGTAGTAGTAGTAATGCAGTAGTAAAATAGTAGTAAAATGGTAGTAAGGCAGTGGTGAAACAGCAGTAAGATAGTAGTAAAGTAGTAGTAAAGCGGTAGTAAAATGGTCCAATAGTAAAGCGGTGGAATAGTAGTAAAATAGCTTTAAAGTAGTAGTAAAGTTGTAGTAAAAGGATTGCAAGGTAGTAGTAAAATGATACCAAAGCAGTAGTAAGGTAGTAGTAAAATGGTAGTAAATTAGTAGTAAGTCTGTAGTAAAGTAGTAGCTAAGTAGTGGTGAAAGGGTAGTAAAATAGTAGTAAAAGGATAGCAAAGCAGTAGTAAAATGATAGATAGCAAAGCAGTAGTTAGGTAGTAGTAAACAGGTAGTTGTAAAACGGTAGTAAAGTAGTAGTAAAGTAGTAAAATGGTTGTAAATCGGTAGTAAAGTAGTAGTAAAGTGGTAGTAAATCAGTAGTAAAGTGGTAGTAAAGTAGTAGTAAGAATGACCTCAGAAGTGTTCGTTGTACAAAAAGGCGCCATGTTGGTAGCCTCAATCACAGAGGTTTTCCCAGTTGTTTCCATATAAAGTAGTGGGGCGGAGGGAATGGCTTCTCAGTGCTTGTATGTTGATCCCTGTTTACACTATTATGTTAAAAAGTACACCAGAATTTAGTGGCGTTGGATATTCTGGGTCCCAAAATGTCCCCGCCAGCAGTGGCTGCATAAAATTCTTTAGTCAGAACTGAGCGATGGGCAACACACTGTCGTGAGTCAGGAGTTGTGTGAGGAGCCAGTAGTCAAAATAAGGGATGTGACTTAGATTATATCTTACCGGCCCAGTGGTTTTTCCTACGTTCTTCAGTAGGCACCATTTCTGAGTGAATTGGAGAACGTCAGATTTTTCATGAAATTGTGACTCAGGGGCTTAGGGATTTAAAAAAAAATAAAAAAATCGGCAGGTTAAGTTGTCGAGGGCTGATTTCTTTTCCTGAGATAAAAAGCCTTCTGTTTCGACCGCCAAACCTCTCAGGGGAGCTTCTGCAACCGTTTGACACCATTTTTGAGTGAATGGCCGAAAGTCAGATATTTCATCAAATTGTGACCCCGGGTCTTAGGGATTTTATCAAAAAAAAAAAAAAAATTCTGCCGGTTAAGTTGCTGAGAGCTGATTTCCTTTCCTGTGATCAAAACCCTTCTGTTTCTACCGCCAAACCTCTCAGGGGAGCATTTGCAACAGTTTGGCATCATTTTTGAGTGAATGGCCGAAAGTCAGATTTTTCATCGAATTGTGACCCCGGGGCTGAGCGTTTTTTTTCAAAACAATCGTTCTTTTCCAGTTAAGTGCTGATTTCTTTTCCAGAGAATAATTGTTGAATAATTGGCGTGGCTAATTGGATTGGACCCCAATTAGGTGCAGCTACTTGAATGGAAGCGCGGCACACTTCCGTCTGGCGCCTCTCTCCCGGTCCTCCTCCGGCAGCCACAAATGCAGAGCGTTTCACGCAGCGTGTTGCTGCTCCCCGGTGTTAAGCAGATCAAACACACCTAGGCGTCAGTGTGTTTATAATTCAGTCTTTATTCAAGCAGTTAAACAATTACGGAGCTTTCCTGGACTCAGCTCACACATTTTGCTTTCGTCTCTTTCGGACGCAGAGACAAACAGGCAGTGAGTTAAAGCCACTCCCTCCTTCTGGTCACGCCTCAGGAATGGAGAGACGTCACTCAGAACTCCTTAACCCTGTGAGTTCTGAAACTAGTAACAGCCTTCTGTTTTGACCGCCAAACCTCTCAGGGGAGCATTCGCAACCGTTTGGCACCATTTTTGAGTGAATGGCAGAAAGTCAGATTTTTCATCAAATTGTGAACCCGGGGCTTAGGGATTTTTTCAAAACAATCTTTTTCTGCCGCTTATGTTGTTGAGGGCTGATTTCTTTTCCTGAGATAAAAGTCGGTAGTAAAGTAGTAGCTAAGTAGTGGTGAAAGGGTAGTAAAGTAGTAGTAAAAGGATAGCAAGGCAGTAGTAAAATGATAGATAGCAAAGCAGTACTAAGGTAGTAGTAAATAGGTAGTTGTAAAACGGTAGTAAGTGAAGCGGTAGCAGCAAAGCAGTAGCAAAGCAGTAGTAAAGTAGTAGCAAAGTAGCAATGAAGCGGTAGTAAAGTAGTACTAAAGTAGTAGTAAAGTAGTAGTAAATCGGTAGTAAAGTAGTAGTAAAGTAGTAGTAAATCGGTAGTAAAGTAGTAGTAAAGTGGTAGTAAAGCAGTAGTAAATCGGTAGTAAAGTAGTAGAAAGCAGTAGTAAAGTGGTAGTAAAGTAGTAGTAAAGTGGTAGTAAAGCAGTAGTAAAGTGGTAGTATAGTAGTAGTAAGAATGACCTCAGAAGTGTTCGTTGTACAAAAAGGCGCCATGTTGGTAGCCTCAATCACAGAGGTTTTCCCAGTTGTTTCCATATAAAGTAGTGGGGCGGGGGGAATGGCTTCTCAGTGTTTGTATGTTGATCCCACTATTATGTTAAAAAGTACACCAGAATTTAGTGGCGTTGCATATTTTGGGTCCCAAAATGTCCCCGCCAGCAGTGGCTGCATAAAATCCTTTAGTCAGAACTGAGCGATGGGCAACACACTGTCGTGAGTCAGGAGTTGTGTGAGGAGCCAGTAGTCAAAATAAGGGATGTGACTTAGATTATATCTTACCGGCCCAGTGGTTTTTCCTACGTTCTTCAGTAGGCACCATTTCTGAGTGAATTGGAGAACATCAGATTTTTGATGAAATTGTGACCCCCGGGGCTTAGCGATGTTTTCAAAAAAATCGTTCTCGGCTGGTTAAGTTGTCGAGGGCTGATTTCTTTTCCTGAGATAAAAAGCCTTATGTTTTGACCGCCAAACCTCTCAGCGGAGTATTTGCAACCGTTTGGCAACATTTTTGAGTGAATGTCCGAAAGTCAGATTTTTGATCGATTTGTGACTCCGGGGCTTAGGGATTTTTTCAAAAAAATCTTTTTCTGCCGGTTAAGTTGTCAAGGGCTGATTTCTTTTCCTGAGATAAAAAGCCTTCTGTTTCAACCGCCAAACCTCTCAGGGGAGCATTTGCAAAAGTTTGGCACCATTTTTGAGTGAATGGCCGAAAGTCAGATTTTTCATCGAATTGTGACTCCGGGGCTTAGGGATTTTTTCAAAAAAATCTTTTTCTGCCGGTTAAGTTGTCGAGGGCTGATTTCTTTTCCTATGATAAAAAGCTTTCTGTTTCGACCGCCAAACCTCCCAGGGGAGCTTTTGCAACCGTATGGCAGCATTTTTGAGTGAATGGCCGAAGGTCAGATTTTTCATCAAATTGTGACCCCGGGGCTGAGGGATTTTTTCAAAAAAATCTTTTTCTTCCTGTTAAGTTGTCAAGGGCTAATTTCTTGTCCTGTGATAAAAGGCCTTCTGTTTCGACCACCAAACCTCTCAGGGGAGCACTTGCTACCGTTTGGCACCATTTCTGAGTGAATTGGAGAACGTCAGATTTTTGATGAAATTGTGACCCCCGGGGCTTAGGGATTTTTTCAAAAAAATCGTTCTCGGCCGGTTAAGTTGTCGAGGCCTGATTTCTTTTCCTGAGATAAAAAGCCTTCTGTTTCGACTGCCAAACCTCTCAGGGGAGCATTTGCAACCGTATGGCAGCATTTTTGAGTGAATGGCCGAAAGTCAGATTTTTCATCAAATTTTGACCCCGGGGCTGAGGGATTTTTTCAAAAAAAATAATAATCTGCAGGTTTAGTTGTCGAGGGCTGATTTCTTTTCCTGAGATAAAAAGCCTTCTGTTTCGACCGCCAAACCTCTCAGGGGAGCATTTGCAACCGTTTGGCACCATTTTTGAGTGAATGACCGAAAGTCAGGTTTTTGATGAAATTGTGACCCCGGGGCTTAGGGATTTTTTGAAAAAAATCTTTTTCTGCCGGTTAAGTTGTCGAGGGCTGATTTCTTTTCCTGAGATAAAAAGCCTTCTGTGCTGGTCCCGGGGGAAAGGTACCGTTACCGTAGTCCGAGTTCACAAGATGAGAGGCGAGGTCCGAAACTGGGAGCCGGGCGGGAACAGGAACGCTGGGAGGTCAGAAGTAGGAGGCCGGGCAGGGAACAGGAACGCTGGAAGATCTGAAGCCAACAATGACGTTGCTCCCGCAACCTGGGACCGGGCTGACTGACCTTTATCTTCTTCTAAGGCCAGGGGCCGTCCCGGCCCCCTGGAGCCCCGCCTCCTCTGGCCTTAAGGCGAGCACTCCTCCTGGGAGCAACCAGTTCCCTTCGCCTCTCTGCCCTAAGCCTCTGCAGTTCAGGAGAGGCCGAAGGGTTACTGGGCCCTGGAGGAGGCTCACCTGTAGACACCTCTGGGGCCAGAATGGTTTCACCTGGTGCCTGCTCCTGAGGATCTGACACAGGTGCAGGCTCCTCAGAATCTAGGCCTTGCCCCAGTTCAGCCGGCCCTGGAGGCGGGGACTCCTGTGCAGGCTGGGATTCCTCTGGTTCAGCCTCTGAATCGGAATCCCAGGGAAATCACACCTTCTGTTTTGACCGCCAAACCTCTCAGGGGAGCATTTGCAACCGTTTGGCACCATTTTTGAGTGAATGACCGAAAGTCAGATTTTTGATGAAACTGTGACCCCGGGGCTTAGGGATTTTTTCAAAAAAATCTTTTTCTCCCGGTTAAGTTGTCGAGCGCTGACTCCTTTTTCCTGAGATAAAAAGCCTTCTGTTTCGACCGCCAAACCTCTCAGGGGAGCATTTGCAACCGTTTGGCACCATTTTTGAGTGAATGGCCGAAAGTCAGATTTTTCATCAAATTGTGACCCCGGGGCTTAGGGATTTTTTCAGAAAAATATTTTTCTGCCGGTTAAGTTGTCGAGGGATGATTTCTTTTCCTGTGATAAAAAGCCTTCTGTTTCGACCGCCACCATGGCTTTAACTATACGGACCTTTGTTGGAAAGGTGACGTCTCTACTTCTCAAGATGCTGTCTAGGCCTGTCATTGCCCTTCTCCCAAGAAGCAGACGTCTTTTAATTTCGTGGCTGCTGTCACCATCTGCAGTGATCATGGAGCCCAAGAAAGTAAAATCTCTCACTGCCTCCATTTCTTCCCCTTCTATTTGCCAGGAGGTGATGGGACCAGTGGCCATGATCTTCGTTTTTTTGATGTTGAGCTTCAGACCATATTTTGCGCTCTCCTCTTTCACCCTCATTAAAAGGTTCTTTAATTCCTCCTCACTTTCTACCATCAAGGTTGTGTCATCTGCATATCTGAGGTTGTTGATATTTCTTCCGGCAATCTTAATTCCAGCTTGGGATTCATCCAGCCCAGCCTCGATCAGATCAGATGTTTGATCGTTTTGTGACTGAGGGGCTTAGGGTTTTTTTTAAAAAACCCGGGGCTTAGGGATTTTTTCAAAAAAATCTTTTTCAGCCGCTTATGTTGTCGAGGGCTGATTTCTTTTCCTGAGATAAAAACCCTTCTGTTTCGACCGCCAAACCTTTCAGGGGAGCGTTTGCAACCGTTTGGCAAGTTTTTTGAGTGAATGGCCGAAATTCACATTTTTGATGAAATTGTGACTCCGGGGCTTAGGGATTTTTTTAAAAAAAATTTTTTCTGCCGGTTAAGTTGTCGAGGGCTGATTTCTTTTCCTGTGATAAAAAGCCTACTGTTTCGACCGCCAAACCTCTCAGGGGAGCATTTGCAACCGTTTGGCAACATTTTTGAGTGAATGGCCGAAAGTCAGATTTTTGATGAAATTGTGACTCCGGGGTTTAGGGATTTTTTTTAAAAAAAAAAATTCTTCAGGTTAAGTTGTCGAGGGCTCATTTCTTTTCCTGTGATAAAAAGCCTTCTGTTTCGACCGCCAAACCTCTCAGGGGAGCATTTGCAACCGTTTGGCAATATTTTTGAGTGAATGGCCGAAAGTCAGATTTTTGATTAAATTGTGACCCCGGGGCTTAGGGATTTTTTCAAAAAAATCATTTTATGCAGGTTAAGTTGTCGAGGGCTGATTTCTTTTCCAGAGATAAGAAGCCTTCTGTTTCGACCGCCAAACCTCTCAGGGGAGCATTTGCAACCGTATGGCAGCATTTTTGAGTGAATGGCCGAAAGTCAGATTTTTCATCAAATTGTGAACCCGGGGCTTAGGGATTTTTTCAAAACAATCTTTTTCTGCCGGTTAAGTTGTCGAGGGCTGATTTCTTTTCCTGAAATAAAAAGCCTTCTGTTTCGACCGCCACCATGGCTTTAACTATACGGACCTTTGTTGGCAAGGTGACGTCTCTACTTCTCAAGATGCTGTCTAGGCCTGTCATTGCCCTTCTCCCAAGAAGCAGACGTCTTTTAATTTCGTGGCTGCTGTCACCATCTGCAGTGATCATGGAGCCCAAGAAAGTAAAATCTCTCACTGCCTCCATTTCTTCCCCTTCTATTTGCCAGGAGGTGATGGGACCAGTGGCCATGATCTTCGTTTTTTTGATGTTGAGCTTCAGACCATATTTTGCGCTCTCCTCTTTCACCCTCATTAAAAGGTTCTTTAATTCCTCCTCACTTTCTGCCATCAAGGTTGTATCATCTGCATATCTGAGGTTGTTGATATTTCTTCCGGCAATCTTAATTCCAGCTTGGGATTCATCCAGCCCAGCCTTTCGCATGATGCATTCTGCATATAAGTTAAATAAGCAGGGAGACAAAATGCAGCCTTGTCGTACTCCTTTCCCAATTTTGAACCAGTCAGTTGTTCCATATCCAGTTCTAACTGTAGCTTCTTGTCCCACATAGAGATTTCTCTGGAGACAGATGAGGTGATCAGGCACTCCCATTTCTTTAAGAACTTGCCATAGTTTGCTGTGGTCGACACAGTCAAAGGCTTTTGCATAGTCAATGAAGCAGAAGTAGATGCGTTTTTGAAACTCTCTAGCTTTCTCCATAATTCAGCACATGTTTGCAATTTGGTCTCTGGTTCCTCTGCCTCTTCTAAATCCAGCTTGCACTTCTGGGAGTTCTCGATCCACATACTGCTTGAGCCTTCCTTGTAGAATTTTAAGCATAACCTTGCTAGCGTGTGAAATGAGTGCAATTGTGTGGTAGTTGGAGCATTCTTTGGCACTGCCCTTCTTTGGGATTGGGATGTAGACTGATCTTCTCCAATCTTCTGGCCACTGCTGAGTTTTCCAAATTTGCTGGCATATTGAGTGTAGCACCTTAACAGCATCATCTTTTAAAATTTTAAATAGTTCAACTGGAATACCATCACTTCCACTGGCCTTGTTATTTGCAGTGCTTTCTAAGGCCCATTTGACTTCACTTTCCAGGATGTCTGGCTCAAGGTCAGCAACCACACTACCTGGGGTGTACGAGACATCCATATCTTTCTGGTATAATTCCTCTGTGTATTCTTGCCACCTCTTCTTGATGTCTTCTGCTTCTGTTAGGTCCTTACCACTTTTGTCCTTTATTATGGTAATCTTTGTATGAAATGTTCCTTTCATATCTCCAATTTTCTTGAACAGATCTCTGGTTCTTCCCATTCTGTTGTTTTCCTCTATTGTTTGCATTGCTCGTTTAAGAAGGCCTTCTTGTCTCTCCTTGCTATTCTTTGGAAATCTGCATTCAATTTCCTGTATCTTTCACTATCTCCCTCGCATTTTGCTTGCCTTCTCTCCTCCGCTATTTGTAAGGCCTCGTTGGACAGCCACTTTGCTTTCTTGCATTTCCTTTTCAATGGGATGGTTTTCGTTGTTGCCTCCTGTACAATGTTACGAGCCTCCATCCATAGTTCTTCAGGCACTCTGTCCACCAAATCTAAATCCTTAAACCTGTTCGTCACTTCCACTGTGTATTCATAAGGGATTTGACTTAGATTATATCTTACCGGCCCAGTGGTTTTTCCTACTTTCTTCAGTTTAAGCTTGAATTTTGCTATAAGAAGCTGATGATCTGAGCCACAGTCAGCTCCAGGTCTTGTTTTTGCTGACTGTATAGAGCTTCTCCATCTTTGGCTGCAGAGAATATAATCAATCTGATTTCGATGCTGCCCATCTGGTGATGTCCATGTGTAGAGTCGTCTCTTGTGTTGTTGGAAAAGCGTGTTTGTGATGACCAGCTTGTTCTCTTGACAGAACTCTATTAGCCTTTGCCCTGCTTCGTTTTGATCTCCAAGGCCAAACTTGCCAGTTGTTCCTTTTATCTCTTGACTCCCTGCTTTAGCATTCCAATCCCCTATAATGAGAAGAACATCCTTCTTTGGTGTCACTTCTATAAGGTGTTGTAAGTCTTCATAGAACTGGTCAATTTCAGTTTCTTCACCACCAGTAGTTGGTGCATAAACTTGGATTACTGTGATGTTAAAAGGTCTGCCTTGGATTCGTATCGAGATCATTCTATCATTCTATTCTATGTATAACTCCATACCATCCAACATTTCTCCCATGAACATAGGGACGTCCTAAGGAAAAGCAGGATAACATCAGAAACCAGGACAGCTTCAATAAATCTGGGACTGTCCCGGGAAAATTAGGGACAACTGGAAGGTTTGCAAAAGTGGGGAAGTTAAGATCAAGGAACAAGAGAGAAGTCATGAGTGAAGGACAAGCCAAAGGAGAGGTTGAGGGAGGAGGCTTATTGGTTTGTTCTGGTTCTTGTTTTTATTGTCTATTGTGTGTTTTTTACCTTGCATTTTTAAGTTGTAAACCAACCTTAAATCTACGGATGAAGGGCAGTATATACAATTAATAAAATAGTAAGAATACTATTTGTTACTATAGACAGGCATGCCATTGTTCAGGAAAGTCTACTGTATAAATAGTAAAGGAGGATAAGTAATAAAGTAGCAGTAGTAAAATGGAAGTAAAGTGGTAGTAAAGCAATAGTAAACCAGTAGTGAAGTAGCAGTTAAGCAATGGTAAAACAATAGTAAAGTGGTGGAATAGTAGTAAAATAGCAGTAAAGTAGTAGTAAAATAGCAGTAAAGTAGTAGTAGTAATGCAGTAGTAAAATAGTAGTAAAATGGTAGTAAGGCAGTGGTGAAACAGCAGTAAGATAGTAGTAAAGTAGTAGTAAAGCGGTAGTAAAATGGTCCAATAGTAAAGCGGTGGAATAGTAGTAAAATAGCTTTAAAGTAGTAGTAAAGTTGTAGTAAAAGGATCGCAAGGTAGTAGTAAAATGATACCAAAGCAGTAGTAAGGTAGTAGTAAAATGGTAGTAAATTAGTAGTAAGTCGGTAGTAAAGTAGTAGCAAAGTAGTGGTGAAAGGGTAGTAAAGTAGTAGTAAAAGGATAGCAAGGCAGTAGTAAAATGATAGCAAAGCAGTAGTAAGGTAGTAGTAAATCGGTAGTTGTAAAACGGTAGTAAGTGAAGCGGTAGCAGCAAAGCAGTAGCAAAGCAGTAGTAAAGTAGTAGTAAAGTAGCAATGAAGCGGTAGTAAAGCAGCAGTAAAGTAGTAGTAAAGTGGTTGTAAATCGGTTGTAAAGCAGTAGTAAAGTAGTAGTAAAGTGGTTGTAAATCGGTTGTAAAGCAGTAGTAAAGTGGTTGTAAATCGGTAGTAAAGCAGTAGTAAAGTGGTATTAAAGTAGTAGTAAGAATGACCTCAGAAGTGTTCGTTGTACAAAAAGGCGCCATGTTGGTAGCCTCAATCACAGAGGTTTTCCCAGTTGTTTCCATATAAAGTAGTGGGGCGGGGGGAATGGCTTCTCAGTGTTTGTATGTTGATCCCACTATTATGTTAAAAAGTACACCAGAATTTAGTGGCGTTGCATATTTTGGGTCCCAAAATGTCCCCGCCAGCAGTGGCTGCATAAAATCCTTTAGTCAGAACTGAGCGATGGGCAAACACACTGTCGTGAGTCAGGAGCTGTGTGAGGAGCCAGTAGTCAAAATAAGGGATGTGACTTAGATTATATCTTACCGGCCCAGTTGTTTTTCCTACGTTCTTCAGTAGGCACCATTTCTGAGTGAATTGGAGAACATCAGATTTTTGATGAAATTGTAACCCCCGGTGCTTAGCGATGTTTTCAAAAAAATCGTTCTCGGCTGGTTAAGTTGTCGAGGGCTGATTTCTTTTCCTGAGATAAAAAGCCTTCTGTTTCGACCGCCAAAACTCTCAGGGGAGCATTTGCAACCGTTTGGTACCATTTTTAAGTGAATTGCCGAAAGTCAGATTTTTGATGAAATTGTGACCCCGGGGCTTAGGGATTTTTTCAAAAAAATATTCTTCTGCCGGTTAAGTTGTCGAGGGCTATTTTCTTTTCCTGAGATAAAAAGCCTTCTGTTTCGACCGCCAAACCTCTCAGCGGAGTATTTGCAACCGTTTGGCAACATTTTTCAGTGAATGTCCGAAAGTCAGATTTTTGATGAAATTGTGACCCCGGGGCTTAGGGACTTTTTCAAAAAAATCGTTTTCTGCCGGTTAAGTTGTCGAGGGCTGATTTCTTTTCCTATGATAAAAAGCTTTCTGTTTCGACCGCCAAACCTCTCAGGGGAGCATTTGCAACCGTATGGCAGCATTTTTGAGTGAATGGCCGAAAGTCAGATTTTTGATGAAATTGTGACTCCGGGGCTTAGGGATTTTTTCAAAAAATAATTTTCTTCTGCTTAAGTTGTCGAGGGCTGATTTCTTTTCCTGAAATAAAAAGCCTTCTGTGCTGGTCCCGGGGGAAAGGTACCGTTACCGTAGTCCGAGTTCACAAGATGAGAGGCGAGGTCCGAAACTGGGAGCCGGGCGGGAACAGGAACGCTGGAAGGACGGAAGCAGGAGGCCGGACAGGGACAGGAACGCTGGAAGATCTGAAGCCAACAATGACGTTGCTCCCGCAACCTGGGACCGGGCTGACTGACCTTTATCTTCTTCTCCAAACCTCTCAGGGGAGCATTTGCTACCGTTTGGCACCATTTCTGAGTGAATTGGAGAACGTCAGATTTTTGATGAAATTGTGACCCCCGGGGCTTAGGGATTTTTTCAAAAAAATCGTTCTCGGCCGGTCAAGTTGTCGAGGCCTGATTTCTTTTCCTGAGATAAAAAGCCTTCGGTTTCGACCGCCAAACCTCTCAGGGGAGCATTTGCAACCGTTTGGCACCATTTTTGAGTGAATGGCCGAAAGTCAGATTTTTCATCAAATTGTGACCCCGGGGCTTAGGGATATTTTCAAAAAAATATTTTTCTGCAGGTTAAGTTGTCGAGGGCTGACTCCTTTTTCCTGAGATAAAAAGCCTTCTGTTTCGACCGCCAAACCTCTCAGGGGAGCATTTGCAACCGTTTGGCACCATTTTTGAGTGAATGGCCGAAAGTCAGATTTTTGATGAAACTGTGACCCCGGGGCTTAGGGATTTTTTCAGAAAAATCTTTTTCTCCCGGTTAAGTTGTCGAGGGCTGATTTCTTTTCCTGAAATAAAAAGCCTTCTGTTTCGACCGCCACCATGGCTTTAACTATACGGACCTTTGTTGGAAAGGTGACGTCTCTACTTCTCAAGATGCTGTCTAGGCCTGTCATTGCCCTTCTCCCAAGAAGCAGGCGTCTTTTAATTTCGTGGCTGCTGTCACCATCTGCAGTGATCATGGAGCCCAAGAAAGTAAAATCTCTCACTGCCTCCATTTCTTCCCCTTCTATTTGCCAGGAGGTGATGGGACCAGTAGCCATGATCTTCGTTTTTTTGATGTTGAGCTTCAGACCATATTTTGCGCTCTCCTCTTTCACCCTCAATAAAAGGTTCTTTAATTCCTCCTCACTTTCTGCCATCAAGGTTGTAACATCTGCATATCTGAGGTTGTTGATATTTCTTCCGGCAATCTTAATTCCAGCTTGGGATTCATCCAGCCCAGCCTTTCGCATGATGCATTCTGCATATAAGTTAAATAAGCAGGGGGACAAAATGCAGCCTTGTCGTACTCCTTTCCCAATTTTGAACCAGTCAATTGTTCCATATCCAGTTCTAACTGTAGCTTCTTGTCCCACATAGAGATTTCTCTGGAGACAGATGTGGTGATCAGGCACTCCCATTTCTTTAAGAACTTGCCATAGTTTGCTGTGGTCGACACAGTCAAAGGCTTTTGCATAGTCAATGAAGCAGAAGTAGATGCGTTTTTGGAACTCTCTAGCTTTCTCCATAATTCAGCATATGTTTGCAATTTGGTCTCTGGTTCCTCTGCCTCTTCTAAATCCAGCTTGCACTTCTGGGAGTTCTCGATCCACATACTGCTTGAGCCTTCCCTGTAGAATTTTAAGCATAACCTTGCTAGCGTGTGAAATGAGTGCAATTGTGTGGTAGTTGGAGCATTCTTTGGCACTGCCCTTCTTTGGGATTGGGATGTAGACTGATCTTCTCCAATCTTCTGGCCACTGCTGAGTTTTCCAAATTTGCTGGCATATTGAGTGTAGCACCTTAACAGCATCATCTTTTAAAATTTTAAATAGTTCAACTGGAATACCATCACTTCCACTGGCCTTGTTATTTGCAGTGCTTTCTAAGGCCCATTTGACTTCACTTTCCAGGATGTCTGGCTCAAGGTCAGCAACCACACTACCTGGGGTGTACGAGACATCCATATCTTTCTGGTATAATTCCTCTGTGTATTCTTGCCACCTCTTCTTGATGTCTTCTGCTTCTGTTAGGTCCTTACCACTTTTGTCCTTTATTATGGTAATCTTTGTATGAAATGTTCCTTTCATATCTCCAATTTTCTTGAACAGATCTCTGGTTCTTCCCATTCTGTTGTTTTCCTCTATTGTTTGCATTGCTCGTTTAAGAAGGCCTTCTTGTCTCTCCTTGCTATTCTTTGGAAATCTGCATTCAATTTCCTGTATCTTTCACTATCTCCCTCGCATTTTGCTTGCCTTCTCTCCCCCGCTATTTGTAAGGCCTCGTTGGACAGCCACTTTGCTTTCTTGCATTTCCTTTTCATTGGGATGGTTTTCGTTGTTGCCTCCTGTACAATGTTACGAGCCTCCATCCATAGTTCTTCAGGCACTCTGTCCACCAAATCTAAATCCTTAAACCTGTTCGTCACTTCCACTGTGTATTCATAAGGGATTTGACTTAGATTGTATCTTACCAGCCCAGTGGTTTTTCCTACTTTCTTCAGTTTAAGCTTGAATTTTGCTATAAGAAGCTGATGATCTGAGCCACAGTCAGCTCCAGGTCTTGTTTTTGCTGACTGTATAGAGCTTCTCCATCTTTGGCTGCAGAGAATATAATCAATCTGATTTCGATGCTGCCCATCTGGTGATGTCCATGTGTAGAGTCGTCTCTTGTGTTGTTGGAAAAGCGTGTTTGTGATGACCAGCTTGTTCTCTTGACAGAACTCTATTAGCCTTTGCCCTGCTTCGTTTTGATCTCCAAGGCCAAACTTGCCAGTTGTTCCTTTTATCTCTTGACTCCCTGCTTTAGCATTCCAATCCCCTATAATGAGAAGAACATCCTTCTTTGGTGTCACTTCTATAAGGTGTTGTAAGTCTTCATAGAATTGGTCAATTTCAGTTTCTTCACCACCAGTAGTTGGTGCATAAACTTGGATTACTGTGATGTTAAAAGTTCTGCCTTGGATTCGTATCGAGATCATTCTATCATTCTATTCTATGTATAACTCCATACCATCCAACATTTCTCCCGTGAACATAGGGACGTCCTAAGGAAAAGCAGGATAACATCAGAAACCAGGACAGCTTCAATAAATATGGGACTGTCCCGGGAAAATTAGGGACAACTGGAAGGTTTGCAAAAGTGGGGAAGTTAAGATCAAGGAACAAGAGAGAAGTCATGAGTGAAGGACAAGCCAAAGGAGAGGTTGAGGGAGGAGGCTTATTGGTTTGTTCTGGTTCTTGTTTTTATTGTCTATTGTGTGTTTTTTACCTTGCATTTTTAAGTTGTAAACCATCCTTAAATCTACGGATGAAGGGCAGTATATACAATTAATAAAATAGTAAGAATACTATTTGTTACTATAGACAGGCATGCCATTGTTCAGGAAAGTCTACTGTATAAATAGTAAAGGAGGATAAGTAATAAAGTAGCAGTAGTAAAATGGAAGTAAAGTGGTAGTAAAGCAATAGTAAACCAGTAGTGAAGTAGCAGTTAAGCAATGGTAAAACAATTATGTTAAAAAGTACACCAGAATTTAGTGGCATTGCATATTTTGGGTCCCAAAATGTCCCCGCCAGCAGTGGCTGCATAAAATCCTTTAGTCAGAACTGAGCGATGGGCCACACACTGTCGTGAGTCAGGAGCTGTGTGAGGAGCCAGTAGTCAAAATAAGGGATGTGACTTAGATTATATCTTACCGGCCCAGTGGTTTTTCCTACGTTCTTCAGTAGGCACCATTTCTGAGTGAATTGGAGAACATCAGATTTTTGATGAAATTGTGACCCCCGGGGCTTCGCGATGTTTTCAAAAAAATCGTTCTCAGCTGGTTAAGTTGTTGAGGGCTGATTTCTTTTCCTGAGAAAAAAAGCCTTCTGTTTCGACCGCCAAAACTCTCAGGGGAGCATTTGCAACCGTTTGGCACCATTTTTAAGTGAATTGCCGAAAGTCAGATTTTTGATGAAATTGTGACCCCGGGGCTTAGGGATTTTTTCAAAAAAATATTCTTCTGCCGGTTAAGTTGTCGAGGGCTATTTTCTTTTCCTGAGATAAAAAGCCTTCTGTTTCGACCGCCAAACCTCTCTGGGGAGCATTGGGAATAGTTTGGCACCATTTTTGAGTGAATGACCGAAAGTCAGGTTTTTGATGAAATTGTGACCCCGGGGCTTAGGGATTTTTTCAAAAAAATCTTTTTCTGCCGGTTAAGTTGTCGAGGGTTGATTTCTTTTCCTGAGATAAAAAGCCTTCTGTTTCGACCGCCAAACCTCTCAGCGGAGTATTTGCAACCGTTTGGCAACATTTTTCAGTGAATGTCCGAAAGTCAGATTTTTGATGAAATTGTGACTCCGGGGCTTAGGGATTTTTTCAAAAAAATCGTTCTCGGCCGGTTAAGTTGTTCGAGGGCTGATTTCTTTTCCTGAAATAAAAAGCCTTCTGTGCTGGTCCCGGGGGAAAGGTACCATTACCGTAGTCCGAGTTCACAAGATGAGAGGCGAGGTCCGAAACTGGGAGCCGGGCGGGAACAGGAACGCTGGAAGGACAGAAGCAGGAGGCCGGGCAGGAAACAGGAACGCTGGAAGGACAGAAGCAGGAGGCCGGGCAGGGAACAGGAACACTGGAAGATCTGAAGCCAACAACGACGTTGCTCCCGCAACCTGGGACCGGGCTGACTGACCTTTATCTTCTTCTAAGGCCAGGGGCGGTCCCGGCCCCCAGGAGCCCCGCCTCCTCTGGCCTTAAGGCGAGCACTCCTCCTGGGAGCAACCAGTTCCCTTCGCCTCTCTGCCCTAAGCCTCTGCAGTTCAGGAGAGGCCGAAGGGTTACTGGGCCCCGGAGGAGGCTCACCTGTAGACACCTCTGGGGCCAGAATGGTTTCACCTGGTGCCTGCTCCTGAGGATCTGACACAGGTGCAGGCTCCTCAGAATCTAGGCCTTGCCCCAGTTCAGCCGGCCCTGGAGGCGGGGACTCCTGTGCAGGCTGGGATTCCTCTGGTTCAGCCTCTGAATTGAAATCCCAGGCCATCACACCTTCTGTTTCGACCGCCAAACCTCTCAGGGGAGCATTTGCAACCGTTTGCAACATTTTTGAGTGAATGGCCGAAAGTCAGATTTTTGATAAAATTGTGACCCCGGGGCTTAGGGATTTTTTGAAAAAAATCTTTTTCTGCCGGTTAAGTTGTCGAGCGCTGACTCCTTTTTCCTGAGATAAAAAGCCTTCTGTTTCGACCGCCAAACGTCTCAGGGGAGCATTTGCAACCGTTTGGCACCATTTTTGAGTGAATGGCCGAAAGTCAGATTTTTCATCAAATTGTGACCCCGGGGGGCTTAGGGATTTTTTCAGAAAAATATTTTTCTGCCACTTAAGTTGTCGAGGGATGATTTCTTTTCCTGTGATAAAAAGCCTTCTGTTTCGACCGCCACCATGGCTTTAACTATACGGACCTTTGTTGGCAAGGTGACGTCTCTACTTCTCAAGATGCTGTCTAGGCCTGTCATTGCCCTTCTCCCAAGAAGCAGACGTCTTTTAATTTCGTGGCTGCTGTCACCATCTGCAGTGATCATGGAGCCCAAGAAAGTAAAATCTCTCACTGCCTCCATTTCTTCCCCTTCTATTTGCCAGGAGGTGATGGGACCAGTGGCCATGATCTTCGTTTTTTTGATGTTGAGCTTCAGACCATATTTTGCGCTCTCCTCTTTCACCCTCATTAAAAGGTTCTTTAATTCCTCCTCACTTTCTGCCATCAAGGTCGTGTCATCTGCATATCTGAGGTTGTTGATATTTCTTCCGGCAATCTTAATTCCAGCTTGGGATTCATCCAGCCCAGCCTCGATCAGATCAGATGTTTGATCGTTTTGTGACTGAGGGGCTTAGGGTTTTTTTTTTAAAAAAACCGGGGCTTAGGGATTTTTTCAAAAAAATCTTTTTCAGCCGCTTATGTTGTCGAGGGCTGATTTCTTTTCCTGAGATAAAAACCCTTCTGTTTCGACCGCCAAACCTCTCAGGGGAGCGTTTGCAACCGTTTGGCAAGTTTTTTGAGTGAATGGCCGAAATTCACATTTTTGATGAAATTGTGACTCCGGGGCTTAGGGATTTTTTTAAAAAAATTCGGAATGCAAAGGGACGGATCGGACGGTATATCTGCACGTCAAGATGATTGATGAGGTATTTGCTACTGCTCCGGGCAGCCTGCCAGCATCTAATTAATGGCTATATGGCTGGACTTTGAACTTTTATGTCCGTTTGCCGGGAACAGGCAGTGGCTATGGCTATGCTGGGGAAATCGAAAGTAACTTTTGCTGCTTTTGGGCTGAAGCAGCTGCAGATAACAGTGACGCAGCATGATTTAGGGCAGCAGAGAGAAAGCACTTTTGAACTTGCCTTTGGAATGAGGCTTGAAGCAGCACAGACGCAGCTTGTATAAAGCAGCTTGTTTAAAGCAGCAGAGATGATGCAGAAGGCTAATGCCAGAGTCATGATGGCCCTTCAGGATGCTTGTGGGATTCCCAAGCTCAATAAGAAGAACTATGTGGACTGGGTTATCTATGCAGAGGCTATTCTGCGGAAAGAGGGTCTGTTTGAAGTTATTACAGACACCCCCCCAGCTCCAATTACAGATGCATGGAAAGCTAAAGATTCCAAAGCAAGGGGAACTCTTACATTGATAGTATCCCCAGAAGAGCTCTGTCTATTGCGTGATAAGACCTCAGCCAGAGAAATTTGGCACGCTTTGAGAGAGGCTTACATGAGGACAGAAGCTGGATCTACTATGTTTTATTTTAACAAGCTGCATAAGATGGCTAGCTGCAGAAGGCTGGCTGATGCACGTGGGGAATCTGATGCCAATCAGCCACATGCTCAGCTCAGACTAGCCTGTGATACTGCCGTGATTCAGAATGAAGCAGATTGCTAGGGTGATAGCTGCATGGGAAAGGGGGAGTCTTCACAGACGTCATCCCATAGTGCAGTGGAACCACCAGATGGCGCCAAAGCTTTGAAGGCAGTGAAATGCTACTCGTGTGGACGTCTAGGCCATATGAAGAGGGAATGCAAATATCCCAGGGCCAAGACAGAGCAGCGCAGCGAAAGCTCATCGCGTGGAAAAGGCCGAGGCAAAGGCAAAGTGCAAGGCATGCGCAGCAAACAAGATGAAAATGGCTGCGAAAGGTAAGGTGCCTAGTAGGCAAGCTACAGAACCATACCAAATTGTTCATGCTGATTTGGTTGGACCACTAGCGCCCTCTTTGGGAGGAAATAGGTACTTCATGGTTCTCATTGATGCATTTTCCAGGTATATTTATGTGTACAATCTCAAGCAGAAATCAGAGGCTTTTCCTAGGTTCAAGGAATTCTGTGCTTGGTTGGAAAATGTGCATGGTAAGAAGGTAAAGACTCTTTTCAGTGATCGCAGAGGAGAATTCACTTCTCAGCAGTTTGAAGCTTTTCTGTCTGAGAAAGGAATTCAACACGATTTGTCCAGTCCTCGCTCGCCATGGCAGAATGGACTTTGCGAACGGGCAAATCAAACATTGCTTCAAGGGTTAAAAACCTTGCTACATGATGCAAATCTTCCAGAGAGTTATTGGGCCGAAGCTCTCTCATGTTTCACTTACAGTTATAATCGCAGGTTATCTTCAGCGATTGGTTGTACCCCCTATGAGAAGATGTTTGGCAAGAAGCCATACATCAAACACATGAGAATTTTTGGTTCTGACATGTGGGTTCACTCACCACAAAACTCCAAGTTAGACAAGCGTGGTTTGCATGGTATCTTTCTAGGTTATGAGAAAGGTTCTTACAGAATAAGGATGACTGACTCTAAGACAATTAAGCTCACAAGAAGTGTTGAGTACAATGCCAAGTGGGGGGAGAATGTGGGAATTTTCCAATGTTATCCTGATGACAGTGATGAGACTGAGGATAGTCAAAAGCAACCACAGCAACCCACACCCACTGATGAAAGTTCTGATTCTGAGTCTGAAACTGAATCAGGTGATTCAGAGGATTTCAAGAGTGCGAAAGCCTCTATGCGACCCTCTGAAAGTTCTGATCAAGAATTGGAGGAACCATTGTTCACAATAGGTCGCTTTTCTCCCAAGAAGGAAGAGGAGAGTGTTGAAGACCTAAGGCTAATTCGCAGGTCACAGAGAGCCACAAAAGGCAGACCTCCAAAGAGATTTGCTGATGAGTTTGCTAAGATAGCAGTAACAGCTGTTAAAAGCTCCAAGAAGGTATTTGAACCTTCAAGTTTCCAAGAAATCCAGGATTTGGATTCAAAGGAAGCTGAGCCATGGTTAAATGCCATGAAGGCTGAGCTTGATTCCTTGGAAAGGAACAAAACATGGGAACTTGTTCCAGTAGTTCCAGGAATGAAACTGCTTGGAAGCAAATGGGTCTTCAAAGCGAAGACTGATCAAAATGGCAAGATAGTCAGACACAAAGCCAGATTGGTAGCCAGAGGTTTTGCACAGGTACCAGGTGAAGACTATCACGAGACCTACTCACCCACAGTGAGGTATGAGAGCATTAGGCTTATGCTCAAGCTAGCTGCAGAGGAGAATCTACACATTAGTCACCACGATGTGAATACAGCTTTTCTGTACAGATCTCTAAATGAATCACTTTATATGCTTCCACCTGATGGCGTACAGGTAAAACAGGGATTTGTTTGTGCTCTGAAAAAGTCCCTTTATGGTCTCAAACAAAGTGCACGGTGTTGGCACACAAAACTCACTGAAGTATTGTTTTCTCTAGGTTTTAAGCAAGGGAAAGCTGATCCATGTGTATTTGTCAAAGAGGAGGGGCAAAAGAAACTGTATTGTTTGTTTTATGTTGATGATTTATTATTCTTTTGGGATGATGTCACAATGTACAATAACGCCCTAGCTCAACTGAAAGAGCACTTTGACATGAAAGATCTTGGTGAGGTAAACAACTACCTATCTCTGGAAATAGAGAGAGATCAAGATGGTAACATTCTAGTACACCAGTCACGGAAAATTGCTGATGTGTTAAACAAACTAAACCTGATGGATGCTAACCCTGTAGACACACCGATGATAACAGGTTATCAGGTAGATGACACTGAAGAAGCATTTTCTGACACTACACTGTACAGAAGTGTGCTAGGCAAGCTAAACTTCATTGCCAGATGTTCAAGACCAGATATTGCTGTTAGCTGTAATTTGCTAAGCAGACAAGTCAACAATCCTACTGTTAAGGATTGGAAAGCTCTGAAACGCATAGCGCGGTATTTGAAAGGCACTATGCATTACAGACTGAGATTTAACAATCAGAAGTCTGGTGGTCTTGAGATATTTGCAGATGCAAGTTTTGGAAGTGACACTACAGACAGGAAAAGTACGTCTGGAGTTTGCTACATGTACAATCAGGCTCTATTTGATTGGTCATGCAAGAAGCAAACAACAGTTAGCTTAAGTACTTGTGAAGCTGAACTGAATGCACTGTCTTATTCACTTAAAGATTGTGAATGGTTGTTACAATTGTGCAAAGACATGAAAATTCCTGTCAAATGTCCAATCCAGGTTTACCAGGACAACAAAGCATGTTTGGCTTTGCTGAATTCTGAAGGTTGTAAGCAAAGCTCGAAGCACTTGCAATTGAAGTTGCAACATGCTAGGGAACGTATTCAGAAGGGACTCGTAACGGTGTCCTATATGCCAGGTAATGAAATTCCTGCGGATGTATTGTCTAAGATTGTATCAAGGGATCAACACTGTACCTATGTGCAGAAGTTGGGTTTGTACTGATATTGTACGAACACGCTGCCCAGTGGTGTTCACAGAAAGGGGGAGGATGTTGGTTTCTGCTCTCTTCACTGTGCAGCGAAAGGCTTGTCACAAGACAATGTTTACATTCCACAGAGTTACTGTTGGAGTTTTCCCACGGGAAAGGGAGACTGGATGTGACGTATACTGGTTTCCTGTTTTTCACTGTTCTTTGCAGTTCAGTGTGATTCTCTCTGTGCTTCAGAGGAGAGAGGATGCCTTTTCTGCTCCGGCAGAGTCAAGATGTTTTTCTGTAATCTACCAGCTTTGAAATGTAAATAAAGCAATATAGAGTATGTGCACGTATTCCTCATCATTCCGCTGTGCACGGACACTGCTACAACTCAACAATACGGACCTTTGTTGGCAAGGTGACGTCTCTACTTCTCAAGATGCTGTCTAGGCCTGTCATTGCCCTTCTCCCAAGAATCAGACGTCTTTTAATTTCGTGGCTGCTGTCACCATCTGCAGTGATCATGGAGCCCAAGAAAGTAAAATCTCTCACTGCCTCCATTTCTTCCCCTTTATTTCCCAGGAGGTGATGGGACCAGTGGCCATGATCTTCGTTTTTTTGATGTTGAGCTTCAGACCATATTTTGCGCTCTCCTCTTTCACCCTCATTAAAAGGTTCTTTAATTCCTCCTCACTTTCTGCCATCAAGGTCGTGTCATCTGCATATCTGAGGTTGTTGATATTTCTTCCGGCAATCTTAATTTCAGCTTGGGATTCATCCAGCCCAGCCTTGATCAGATCAGATGTTTGATCGTTTTGTGACTGAGGGGCTTAGGGTTTTTTTTTTTAAACCCGGGGCTTAGGGATTTTTTCAAAAAAATCTTTTTCAGCCGCTTATGTTGTCGAGGGCTGATTTCTTTTCCTGAGATAAAAACCCTTCTGTTTCGACCGCCAAACCTCTCAGGGGAGCGTTTGCAACCGTTTGGCAAGTTTTTTGAGTGAATGGCCGAAATTCACATTTTTGATGA
This sequence comes from Podarcis cretensis, assembly GCF_951804945.1. NCBI lineage: Eukaryota > Metazoa > Chordata > Lepidosauria > Squamata > Lacertidae > Podarcis > Podarcis cretensis. The sequence goes on along the minus strand of NC_137180.1, from coordinate 11,490,801 downwards.
AATTGTGACTCCGGGGCTTAGGGATTTTTTTAAAAAAATTTTTTTCTGCCGGTTAAGTTGTCGAGGGCTGATTTCTTTTCCTGTGATAAGAAGCCTTCTGTTTCGACCGCCAAACCTCTCAGGGGAGCATTTGCAACCGTTTGGCAACATTTTTGAGTGAATGGCCGAAAGTCAGATTTTTGATGAAACTGTGACCCCGGGGCTTAGGGATTTTTTCAGAAAAATCTTTTTCTCCCGGTTAAGTTGTCGAGGGCTGATTTCTTTTCCTGAAATAAAAAGCCTTCTGTTTCGACCGCCACCATGGCTTTAACTATACGGACCTTTGTTGGAAAGGTGACGTCTCTACTTCTCAAGATGCTGTCTAGGCCTGTCATTGCCCTTCTCCCAAGAAGCAGGCGTCTTTTAATTTCGTGGCTGCTGTCACCATCTGCAGTGATCATGGAGCCCAAGAAAGTAAAATCTCTCACTGCCTCCATTTCTTCCCCTTCTATTTGCCAGGAGGTGATGGGACCAGTGGCCATGATCTTCGTTTTTTTGATGTTGAGCTTCAGACCATATTTTGCGCTCTCCTCTTTCACCCTCAATAAAAGGTTCTTTAATTCCTCCTCACTTTCTGCCATCAAGGTTGTATCATCTGCATATCTGAGGTTGTTGATATTTCTTCCGGCAATCTTAATTCCAGCTTGGGATTCATCCAGCCCAGCCTTTCGCATGATGCATTCTGCATATAAGTTAAATAAGCAGGGAGACAAAATGCAGCCTTGTCGTACTCCTTTCCCAATTTTGAACCAGTCAGTTGTTCCATATCCAGTTCTAACTGTAGCTTCTTGTCCCACATAGAGATTTCTCTGGAGACAGATGAGGTGATCAGGCACTCCCATTTCTTTAAGAACTTGCCATAGTTTGCTGTGGTCGACACAGTCAAAGGCTTTTGCATAGTCAATGAAGGTAGTAAGGCAGTGGTGAAACAGCAGTAAGATAGTAGTAAAGTAGTAGTAAAGCGGTAGTAAAATGGTCCAATAGTAAAGCGGTGGAATAGTAGTAAAATAGCTTTAAAGTAGTAGTAAAGTTGTAGTAAAAGGATCACAAGGTAGTAGTAAAATGATACCAAAGCAGTAGTAAGGTAGTAGTAAAATGGTAGTAAATTAGTAGTAAGTCGGTAGTAAAGTAGTAGCAAAGTAGTGGTGAAAGGGTAGTAAAGTAGTAGTAAAAGGATAGCAAGGCAGTAGTAAAATGATAGCAAAGCAGTAGTAAGGTAGTAGTAAATCGGTAGTTGTAAAACGGTAGTAAGTGAAGTGGTAGCAGCAAAGCAGTAGCAAAGCAGTAGTAAAGTAGTAGTAAAGTAGTAGTAAAGTGGTTGTAAATCGGTAGTAAAGTAGTAGTAAAGTGGTTGTAAATCGGTAGTAAAGTAGTAGTAAAGTGGTTGTAAATCGGTAGTAAAGTGGTAGTAAAGTGGTAGTAAAGCAGTAGTAAAGTGGTAGTAAAGTGGTAGTAAAGCAGTAGTAAAGTAGTAGTAAGAATGACTTCAGAAGTGTGCGTTGTACAAAAAGGCGCCATGTTGGTAGCCTCAATCACAGAGGTTTTTACCAGTTGTTTCCATATAAAGTAGTGGGGCGGGGGGAATGGCTTCTCAGTGTTTGTATGTTGATCCCACTATTATGTTAAAAAGTACACCAGAATTTAGTGGCGTTGCATATTTTGGGTCCCAAAATGTCCCGCCAGCAGTGGCTGCATAAAATCCTTTAGTCAGAACTGAGCGATGGGCCACACACTGTCGTGAGTCAGGAGCTGTGTGAGGAGCCAGTAGTCAAAATAAGGGATGTGACTTAGATTATATCTTACCGGCCCAGTGGTTTTTCCTACGTTCTTCAGTAGGCACCATTTCTGAGTGAATTGGAGAACATCAGATTTTTGATGAAATTGTGACCCCCGGGGCTTAGCGATGTTTTCAAAAAAATCGTTCTCGGCTGGTTAAGTTGTCGAGGGCTGATTTCTTTTCCTGAGATAAAAAGCCTTCTGTTTTGACCGCCAAAACTCTCAGGGTAGCATTTGCAACCGTTTGGCACCATTTTTAAGTGAATTGTCGAAAGTCAGATTTTTGATGAAATTGTGACCCCGGGGCTTAGGGATTTTTTCAAAAAAATATTCTTCTGCCGGTTAAGTTGTCGAGGGCTATTTTCTTTTCCTGAGATAAAAAGCCTTCTGTTTCGACCGCCAATCCTCTCAGGGGAGCATTTGCAACCGTTTGGCACCATTTTTGAGTGAATTGCCGAAAGTCAGGTTTTTGATGAAATTGTGACCCCGGGGCTTAGGGATTTTTTCAAAAAAATCTTTTTCTGCCGGTTAAGTTGTCGAGGGTTGATTTCTTTTCCTGAGATAAAAAGCCTTCTGTTTCGACCGCCAAACCTCTCAGCGGAGTATTTGCAACCGTTTGGCAACATTTTTCAGTGAATGTCCGAAAGTCAGATTTTTGATGAAATTGTGACTCCGGGGCTTAGGGATTTTTTCAAAAAAATCGTTCTCGGCCGGTTAAGTTGTTCGAGGGCTGATTTCTTTTCCTGAAATAAAAAGCCTTCTGTGCTGGTCCCGGGGGAAAGGTACCGTTACCGTAGTCCGAGTTCACAAGATGAGAGGCGAGGTCCGAAACAGGGAGCCGGGCGGGAACAGGAACGCTGGGAGGTCAGAAGCAGGAGGCCGGGCAGGGGACAGGAACGCTGGAAGGACAGAAGCAGGAGGCCGGGCAGGGAACAGGAACACTTGAAGATCTGAAGCCAACAACGACGTTGCTCCCGCAACCTGGGACCGGGCTGACTGACCTTTATCTTCTTCTAAGGCCAGGGGCCGTCCCGGCCCCCTGGAGCCCCGCCTCCTCTGGCCTTAAGGCGAGCACTCCTTCTGGGAGCAACCAGTTCCCTTCGCCTCTCTGCCCTAAGCCTCTGCAGTTCAGGAGAGGCCGAAGGGTTACTGGGCCCCGGAGGAGGCTCACCTGTAGACACCTCTGGGGCCAGAATGGTTTCACCTGGTGCCTGCTCCCGAGGATCTGACACAGGTGCAGGCTCCTCAGAATCTAGGCCTTGCCCCAGTTCAGCCGGCCCTGGAGGCGGGGACTCCTGTGCAGGCTGGGATTCCTCTGGTTCAGCCTCTGAATCGAAATCCCAGGCCATCACACCTTCTGTTTCGACCGCCAAACCTCTCAGGGGAGCATTTGCAACCGTTTGGCACCATTTTTGAGTGAATGGCCGAAAGTCAGATTTTTCATCAAATTGTGACCTCGGGGCTTAGGGATTTTTTCAGAAAAATATTTTTCTGCCGGTTAAGTTGTCGAGGGATGATTTCTTTTCCTGTGATAAAAGGCCTTCTGTTTCGACTGCCACCATGGCTTTAACTATACGGACCTTTGTTGGCAAGGTGACGTCTCTACTTCTCAAGATGCTGTCTAGGCCTGTCATTGCCCTTCTCCCAAGAACCAGACGTCTTTTAATTTCGTGGCTGCTGTCACCATCTGCAGTGATCATGGAGCCCAAGAAAGTAAAATCTCTCACTGCCTCCATTTCTTCCCCTTCTATTTGCCAGGAGGTTATGGGACCAGCGGCCATGATCTTCGTTTTTTTGATGTTGAGCTTCAGACCATATTTTGCGCTCTCCTCTTTCACCCTCAATAAAAGGTTCTTTAATTCCTCCTCACTTTCTGCCATCAAGGTTGTATCATCTGCATATCTGAGGTTGTTGATATTTCTTCCGGCAATCTTAATTCCAGCTTGGGATTCATCCAGCCCAGCCTTTCGCATGATGCATTCTGCATATAAGTTAAATAAGCAGGGAGACAAAATGCAGCCTTGTCGTACTCCTTTCCCAATTTTGAACCAGTCAGTTCCATATCCAGTTCTAACTGTAGCTTCTTGTCCCACATAGAGATTTCTCTGGAGACAGATGAGGTGATCAGGCACTCCCATTTCTTTAAGAACTTGCCATAGTTTGCTGTGGTCGACACAGTCAAAGGCTTTTGCATAGTCAATGAAGGTAGTAAGGCAGTGGTGAAACAGCAGTAAGATAGTAGTAAAGTAGTAGTAAAGTGGTAGTAAAATGGTCCAATAGTAAAGCGGTGGAATAGTAGTAAAATAGCTTTAAAGTAGTAGTAAAGTTGTAGTAAAAGGATCGCAAGGTAGTAGTAAAATGATACCAAAGCAGTAGTAAGGTAGTAGTAAAATGGTAGTAAATTAGTAGTAAGTCGGTAGTAAAGTAGTAGCAAAGTAGTGGTGAAAGGGTAGTAAAGTAGTAGTAAAAGGATAGCAAGGCAGTAGTAAAATGATAGCAAAGCAGTAGTAAGGTAGTAGTAAATCGGTAGTTGTAAAACGGTAGTAAGTGAAGCGGTAGCAGCAAAGCAGTAGCAAAGCAGTAGTAAAGTAGTAGTAAAGTAGTAGTAAAGTGGTTGTAAATCGGTAGTAAAGTAGTAGTAAAGTGGTTGTAAATCGGTAGTAAAGTAGTAGTAAAGTGGTTGTAAATCGGTAGTAAAGTAGTAGTAAAGTGGTAGTAAAGCAGTAGTAAAGTGGTAGTAAAGTAGTAGTAAGAATGACTTCAGAAGTGTTCGTTGTACAAAAAGGCGCCATGTTGGTAGCCTCAATCACAGAGGTTTTTACCAGTTGTTTCCATATAAAGTAGTGGGGCGGGGGGAATGGCTTCTCAGTGTTTGTATGTTGATCCCACTATTATGTTAAAAAGTACACCAGAATTTAGTGGCGTTGCATATTTTGGGTCCCAAAATGTCCCCGCCAGCAGTGGCTGCATAAAATCCTTTAGTCAGAACTGAGCGATGGGCAACACATTGTCGTGAGTCAGGAGCTGTGTGAGGAGCCAGTAGTCAAAATAAGGGATGTGACTTAGATTATATCTTACCGGCCCAGTGGTTTTTCCTACGTTCTTCAGTAGGCACCATTTCTGAGTGAATTGGAGAACATCAGATTTTTGATGAAATTGTGACCCCCGGGGCTTAGCGATGTTTTCAAAAAAATCGTTCTCGGCTGGTTAAGTTGTCGAGGGCTGATTTCTTTTCCTGAGATAAAAAGCCTTCTGTTTCGACCGCCAAACCTCTCAGCGGAGTATTTGCAACCGTTTGGCACCATTTTTGAGTGAATGGCCGAAAGTCAGATTTTTCATCGAAATGTGACTCCGGGGCTTAGGGATTTTTTCAAAAAAATCTTTTTCTGCCGGTTAAGTTGTCGAGGGCTGATTTCTTTTCCTATGATAAAAAGCTTTCTGTTTCGACCGCCAAACCTCCCAGGGGAGCATTTGCAACCGTATGGCAGCATTTTTGAGTGAATCGCCGAAAGTCAGATTTTTCATCAAATTGTGACCCCGGGGCTGAGGGATTTTTTCAAAAAAATCTTTTTCTGCCGGTTAAGTTGTCGAGGGCTGATTTCTTTTCCTGAGATAAAAAGCCTTCTGTTTCGACTGCCAAACCTCTCAGGGGAGCATTTGCAACCGTATGGCAGCATTTTTGAGTGAATGGCCGAAAGTCAGATTTTTCATCAAATTTTGACCCCGGGGCTGAGGGATTTTTTCAAAAAAATATTTTTCTGCAGGTTAAGTTGTCGAGGGCTGATTTCTTTTCCAGAGATAAGAAGCCTTCTGTTTCGACCGCCAAACCTCTCAGGGGAGCATTTGCAACCGTTTGGCACCATTTTTGAGTGAATGGCCGAAAGTCAGATTTTTGATAAAATTGTGACCCCGGGGCTTAGGGATTTTTTGAAAAAAATCTTTTTCTGCCGGTTAAGTTGTCGAGCGCTGACTCCTTTTTCCTGAGATAAAAAGCCTTCTGTTTCGACCGCCAAACCTCTCAGGGGAGCATTTGCAACCGTTTGGCACCATTTTTGAGTGAATGGCCGAAAGTCAAATTTTGATGAAACTGTGACCCCGGGGCTTAGGGATTTTTTCAGAAAAATCTTTTTCTCCCGGTTAAGTTGTCGAGGGCTGATTTCTTTTCCTGTGATAAAAGGCCTTCTGTTTCGACCGCCACCATGGCTTTAACTATACGGACCTTTGTTGGAAAGGTGACGTCTCTACTTCTCAAGATGCTGTCTAGGCCTGTCATTGCCCTTCTTCCAAGAAGCAGACGTCTTTTAATTTCGTGGCTGCTGTCACCATCTGCAGTGATCATGGAGCCCAAGAAAGTAAAATCTCTCACTGCCTCCATTTCTTCCCCTTCTATTTGCCAGGAGGTGATGGGACCAGTGGCCATGATCTTCGTTTTTTTGATGTTGAGCTTCAGACCATATTTTGCGCTCTCCTCTTTCACCCTCATTAAAAGGTTCTTTAATTCCTCCTCACTTTCTGCCATCAAGGTTGTGTCATCTGCATATCTGAGGTTGTTGATATTTCTTCCGGCAATCTTAATTTCAGCTTGGGATTCATCCAGCCCAGCCTCGATCAGATCAGATGTTTGATCGTTTTGTGACTGAGGGGCTTAGGGTTTTTTCTTTTAAACCCGGGGCTTAGGGATTTTTTCAAAAAAATCTTTTTCAGCCGCTTATGTTGTCAAGGGCTGATTTCTTTTCCTGAGATAAAAACCCTTCTGTTTCGACCGCCAAACCTCTCAGGGGAGCGTTTGCAACCGTTTGGCAAGTTTTTTGAGTGAATGGCCGAAATTCACATTTTTGATGAAATTGTGACTCCGGGGCTTAGGGATTTTTTAATTTTTTTTTTTTTCTGCCGGTTAAGTTCTCGAGGGCTGATTTCTTTTCCAGTGATAAAAAGCCTACTGTTTCGACCGCCAAACCTCTCAGGGGAGCATTTGCAACCGTTTGGCAACATTTTTGAGTGAATGGCCGAAAGTCAGATTTTTGATGAAATTGTGACTCCGGGGTTTAGGGATATTTTTTTTTTTTTTTAATTCTTCAGGTTAAGTTGTCGAGGGCTCATTTCTTTTCCTGTGATAAAAAGCCTTCTGTTTCGACCGCCAAACCTCTCAGGGGAGCGTTTGCAACCGTTTGGCAATATTTTTGAGTGAATGGCCGAAAGTCAGATTTTTGATGAAATTGTGAACCCGGGGCTTAGGGATTTTTTCAAAACAATCTTTTTCTGCCGGTTAAGTTGTCGAGGGCTGATTTCTTTTCCAGAGATAAGAAGCCTTCTGTTTCGACCGCCAAACCTCTCAGGGGAGCATTTGCAACCGTATGGCAGCATTTTTGAGTGAATGGCCGAAAGTCAGATTTTTCATCAAATTGTGAACCCGGGGCTTAGGGATTTTTTCAAAACAATCTTTTTCTGCCGGTTAAGTTGTCGAGGGCTGATTTCTTTTCCTGAAATAAAAAGCCTTCTGTTTCGACCGCCACCATGGCTTTAATTATACGGACCTTTGTTGGCAAGGTGACGTCTCTACTTCTCAAGATGCTGTCTAGGCCTGTCATTGCCCTTCTCCCAAGAAGCAGACATCTTTTAATTTCGTGGCTGCTGTCACCATCTGCAGTGATCATGGAGCCCAAGAAAGTAAAATCTCTCACTGCCTCCATTTCTTCCCCTTCTATTTGCCAGGAGGTGATGGGACCAGCGGCCATGATCTTCGTTTTTTTGATGTTGAGCTTCAGACCATATTTTGCGCTCTCCTCTTTCACCCTCATTAAAAGGTTTTTTTTCATTCTTCCTCACTTTCTGCCATCAAGGTTGTATCATCTGCATATCTGAGGTTGTTGATATTTCTTCCAGCAATCTTAATTCCAGCTTGGGATTCATCCAGCCCAGCCTTTCGCATGATGAATTCTGCATATCAATTAAATAAGCAGGGAGACAAAATGCAGCCTTGTCGTACTCCTTTCCCAATTTTGAACCAGTCAGTTGTTCCATATCCAGTTCTAACTGTAGCTTCTTGTCCCACATAGAGATTTCTCTGGAGACAGATGAGGTGATCAGGCACTCCCATTTCTTTAAGAACTTGCCATAGTTTGCTGTGGTCGACACAGTCAAAGGCTTTTGCATAGTCAATGAAGCAGAAGTAGATGCGTTTTTGGAACTCTCTAGCTTTCTCCATAATTCAGCACATGTTTGCAATTTGGTCTCTGGTTCCTCTGCCTCTTCTAAATCCAGCTTGCACTTCTGGGAGTTCTCGGTCCACATACTGCTTGAGCCTTCCCTGTAGAATTTTAAGCATAACCTTGCTAGCGTGTGAAATGAGTGCAATTGTGCGGTAGTTGGAGCATTCTTTGGCACTGCCCTTCTTTGGGATTGGGATGTAGACTGATCTTCTCCAATCTTCTGGCCACTGCTGAGTTTTCCAAACTTGCTGGCATATTGAGTGTAGCACCTTAACAGCATCATCTTTTAAAATTTTAAATAGTTCAAATGGAATACCATCACTTCCACTGGCCTTGTTATTTGCAGTGCTTTCTAAGGCCCATTTGACTTCACTCTCCAGGATGTCTGGCTCAAGGTCAGCAACCACACTACCTGGGGTATATGAGACATCCGTTTCTTTCTGGTATAATTCCTCTGTGTATTCTTGCCACCTCTTCTTGATGTCTTCTGCTTCTGTTAGGTCCTTACCACTTTTGTCCTTTATTATGGTAATCTTTGTATGAAATGTTCCTTTCATATCTCCAATTTTCTTGAACAGATCTCTGGTTCTTCCCATTCTGTTGTTTTCCTCTATTGTTTGCATTGCTCGTTTAAGAAGGCCTTCTTGTCTCTCCTTGCTATTCTTTGGAAATTTGCATTCAAATTCCTGTATCTTTCACTATCTCCCTCGCATTTTGCTTGCCTTCTCTCCCCCGCTATTTGTAAGGCCTCATTGGACAGCCACTTTGCTTTCTTGCATTTCCTTTTCATTGGGATGGTTTTCGTTGCTGCCTCCTGTATAATGTTACGAGCCTCCATCCATAGTTCTTCAGGCACTCTGTCCACCAAATCTAAATCCTTAAACCTGTTCCTCACTTCCACTGTGTATTCATAAGGGATTTGACTTAGATTGTATCTTACCAGCCCAGTGGTTTTTCCTACTTTCTTCAGTTTAAGCTTGAATTTTGCTATAAGAAGCTGATGATCTGAGCCACAGTCAGCTCCAGGTCTTGTTTTTGCTGACTGTATAGAGCTTCTCCATCTTTGGCTGCAGAGAATATAATCAATCTGATTTCGATGCTGCCCATCTGGTGATGTCCATGTGTAGAGTCGTCTCTTGTGTTGTTGGAAAAGCGTGTTTGTGATGACCAGCTTGTTCTCTTGACAGAACTCTATTAGCCTTTGCCCTGCTTCGTTTTGATCTCCAAGGCCAAACTTGCCAGTTGTTCCTTTTATCTCTTGACTCCCTGCTTTAGCATTCCAATCCCCTATAATGAGAAGAACATCCTTCTTTGGTGTCACTTCTATAAGGTGTTGTAAGTCTTCATAGAATTGGTCAATTTCAGTTTCTTCAGCACCAGTAGTTGGTGCATAAACTTGGATTACTGTGACGTTAAAAGGTCTACCTTGGATTCGTATCGAGATCATTCTATCATTCTATTCTATGTATAACTCCATACCATCCAACATTTCTCCCATGAACATAGGGACGTCCTAAGGAAAAGCAGGATAACATCAGAAACCAGGACAGCTTCAATAAATATGGGACTGTCCCGGGAAAATTAGGGACAACTGGAAGGTTTGCAAAAGTGGCATGCCATTGTTCAGGAAAGTCTACTGTATAAATAGTAAAGGAGGATAAGTAATAAAGTAGCAGTAGTAAAGTGGAAGTAAAGGGGTAGTAAAGCAATAGTAAACCAGTAGTGAAGTAGCAGTTAAGCAATGGTAAAACAATAGTAAAGTGGTGGAATAGTAGTAAAATAGCAGTAAAGTAGTAGTAAAATAGCAGTAAAGTAGTAGTAGTAGTAATGCAGTAGTAAAATAGTAGTAAAATGGTAGTAAGGCAGTGGTGAAACAGCAGTAAGATAGTAGTAAAGTAGTAGTAAAGCGGTAGTAAAATGGTCCAATAGTAAAGCGGTGGAATAGTAGTAAAATAGCTTTAAAGTAGTAGTAAAGTTGTAGTAAAAGGATCGCAAGGCAGTAGTAAAATGATAGCAAAGCAGTATTAAGGTAGTAGTAAATCGGTAGTTGTAAAGCGGTAGTAAGTGAAGCGGTAGCAGCGAAGCGGTAGCAAAGCAGTAGTAAAGTAGTAGTAAAGTAGCAATGAAGCGGTAGTAAAGTAGTAGTAAAGTAGTAGTAAAGTGGTAGTAAAGTGGTAGTAAAGCAGTAGTAAAGTGGTAGTAAAGCAGTAGTAAAGTGGTATTAAAGTAGTAGTAAGAATGACCTCAGAAGTGTTCGTTGTACAAAAAGGCGCCATGTTGGTAGCCTCAATCACAGAGGTTTTCCCAGTTGTTTCTATATAAAGTAGTGGGGCGGGGGGAATGGCTTCTCAGTGCTTGTATGTTGATCCCTGTTTACACTATTATGTTAAAAAGTACACCAGAATTTAGTGGCGCTGCATATTTTGGGTACCAAAATGTCCCCGCCAGCAGTGGCTGCATAAAATTCTTTAGTCAGAACTGAGCGATGGGCAACACACTGTCGTGAGTCAGGAGTTGTGTGAGGAGCCAGTAGTCAAAATAAGGGATGTGACTTAGATTATATCTTACTGGCCCAGTGGTGTTTCCTACGTTCTTCAGAAGGCACTATTTTTGAGTGAATGGCCGAAAGTCAGATTTTTGATCGATTTGTGACTCAGGGGCTTAGGGATTTTTCAAAAAAATAAAAATAAATAAAAATCGGCAGGTTAAGTTGTCGAGGGCTGATTTCTTTTCCTGAGATAAAAAGCCTTCTGTTTCGACCGCCAAACCTCTCGGGAGCATTTGCAACCGTTTGGCAACATTTTTGAGTGAATGGCCGAAAGTCTGATTTTTGATGAAATTGTGACCCCGGGGCTTAGGTTTTTTTTCAAAAAAATCTTCTTCTGCCGGTTAAGTTGTCGAGGGCTGATTACTTTTCCTGTGATAAAAAGCCTTCTGTTTCGACCGCCAAACCTCTCAGGGGAGCATTTGCAACTGTTTGGCAGCATTTTTGAGTGAATGGCCAAAAGTCAGATTTTTGATGAAATTGTGACCCTGGGGCTTAGGGATTTTATTTTAAAAAAAAATTCTTCACATTAAGTTGTCGAGGGCTCATTTCTTTTCCTGAGATAAAAAGCCTTCTGTTTTGACCGCCAAACCTCTCAGGGGAGCATTTGCAACCATTTGGCAACATTTTTGTGTGAATGGCCAAAAGTCAGATTTTTGATGAAATTGTGACCCCGGGGTTAGGGATTTTTTCAAAACAATCTTTTTCTGCCGCTTATGTTGTCGAGGGCTGATTTCTTTTCCTGTGATAAAAAGCCTTCTGTTTCGACCGTCAAACCTCTCAGGGGAGCATTTGCAACCGTTTGGCACCATTTTTGAGTGAATGGCCGAAAGTCAGATTTTTGATGAAATTGTGACTCCGGGGCTTAGGGATTTTTTTCAAACGTATATTTTTCTGCCGGTTAAGTTGTCGAGGGCTGATTTCTTTTCCTGAAATAAAAAGCCTTCTGTTTCGACCGCCAAACCTCTCAGGGGAGCAGTTGCAACTGTTTGGCAGCATTTTTGAGTGAATGGCCAAAAGTCAGATTTTTCATCAAATTGTGAACCCGGGGCTTAGGGATTTTTTCAAAAAAATCTTTTTCTGCCGGTTAAGTTGTCGAGGGCTGATTTCTGTTCCTGTGATTAGAAGCCTTCGGTTTCGACCGCCAAACCTCTCAGGGGAGCATTTGCAACCGTTTGGCAACATTTTTGAGTGAATGGCCAAAAGTCAGATTTTTGATGAAACTGTGACTCCGGGGCTTAGGGGTTTTTTCAAAAAAATCTTTTTCTGCCAGTTAAGTTGTTGAGGGCTGATTTCTTTTCCTTAGATAAAAAGCCTTCTGTTTCGACCGCCAAACCTCTCAGGGGAGCATTTGCAAACGTTTGGCACCATTTTTGAGTGAATTGCCGAAAGTCAGATTTTTGATGAAATTGTGACCCCGGGGATTAGGGATTTTTTTTTTAAAAAAAATCTACAGGTTAAGTTGTCGAGGGCTGATTTCTGTTCCTGTGATTAGAAGCCTTCGGTTTCGACCGCCAAACCTCTCAGGGGAGCATTTGCAACCGTATGGCAGCATTTTTGAGTGAATGGCCAAAATTCACATTTTTGATGAAATTGTGACTCCGGGGCTTAGGGATTTTTTTCAAACGTATATTTTTCTGCCGGTTAAGTTTTCGAGGGCTGATTTCTTTTCCTGAAATAAAAAGCCTTCTGTTTCGACCGCCAAACCTCTCAGGGGAGTATTTGCAACCGTTTGGCACCATTTGCGTGGACAGGCGGAGTCCCCAGATCCCGAGTGGTCCCCCCCGTCATGTGGAATAACGACTCTAGACAACGTGCTATGGGATTAAATTGGCCACAACTTTATTAAATTTCAAATGTGGGTAGACCTTGGCTCAGGCATTGGGCGTTCTCCCTCCCTAGTCCCCAGCCGGGGACCTAGGGAGCATCAGGGTTATCCAGTGTGTGGGGGGGGGATGGGCCGGCTCTGGAGAACATATGTTCAAGCAGAGATAGCCGCCCCCGTTACGCCGCCGCAGGGGAGAGCAATGACGACCTTTCGGCGTACGGCCAAAGCCTCCCTTCAAAAACCCCTTTAACGGGGAACCCTGGTATCGCCGCCGCAAAGAGGAAGATGGACTAAAGGATTCCGCCCAAGGCCTGATACCGCCAAAGTTGTGACGTTTTGCTACGGGAAAGGCGAAACCTGCCAATGCAGGGAAATTCCTTTCCGGCCCTTTAACAGCAACCTTATCGTAGCAGCGCCCGTATACCTGTGGAGAGGTTAACCTGCAAAACCTATGAAGAAAAGTTAACCTGCAAAAGAAGACATTAACTGAGGGTGGGTAGGGTGGGAGAAGCTCTGGAGCCAAGTGAGGATTAACAAGTAAGATCCACCCTCTATTGTGTGGGCAGGTAATCCCTCCCCTTACCTGGCCTGGTTTCCCTGGCAACGCTTCCCCCAGGTGGGATTGGACAACTCACTGGGGTAGGCGGGGACCTCCAGGTATCCCACCTGAGGGAAGGCAAAGCCTATGCTGATGGGGCCACTCCAGATCCAGGGCTGCACGCGTCCACGCAAAAGGCGCCCCCCGTTTTAAGTGGGGAGCGGTCATTGCGTGGACAGGCGGAGTCCCCAGATCCCGAGTGGTGCCCCCCGTCATGTGGAATAACGACTCTAGACAACGTGCTATGGGATTAAATTGGCCACAACTTTATTAAATTTCAAATGTGGGTAGACCTTGGCTCAGGCATTGGGCGTTCTCCCTCCCTAGTCCCCAGCCGGGGACCTAGGGAGCATCAGGGTTATCCAGTGTGTGGGGGGGGGGATGGGCCGGCTCTGGAGAACATATGTTCAAGCAGAGATAGCCGCCCCCGTTACGCCGCCGCAGGGGAGAGCAATGACGACCTTAAGTGAGGATTAACAAGTAATATCCACCCTCGATTGTGTGGGCAGGTAATCCCTCCCCTTACCTGGCCTGGTTTCCCTGGCAACGCTTCCCCCAGGTGGGATTGGACAACTCACTGGGGTTAGGCGGGGACCTCCAGGTATCCCACCTGAGGGAAGGCAAAGCCTATGCTGATGGGGCCACTCCAGATCCAGGGCTGCACGCGTCCACGCAAAAGGCGTCCCCCGTTTTAAGTGGGGAGCGGTCATTTTGAGTGAATGACCGAAAGTCAGATTTTTGATGAAATAGTGACCCCGGGGCTTAGGGATTTTTTTAAAAAAACTTTTTCTGCCGGTTAAGTTGTCGAGGGCTGATTTCTTTTCCTGAGATAAAAACCCTTCTGTTTCGACCGCCAAACCTCTCAGGGGAGCATTTGCAACCGTTTGGCAATATTTTTGAGTGAATGGCCAAAATTCACATTTTTGATGAAATTGTGACTGCGGGGCTTAGGGATTTTTTCAAAAAAATCTTTTTCTGCCGGTTAAGTTGTCGAGGGCGTATTTCTTTTCCTGTGATAAAAAGCCTTCTGTTTCGACCGCCAAACCTCTCAGGGGAGCATTTGCAACCGTTTGGCACCATTTTTGAATGAATGGGGAAAAGTCAGATTTTTGCTGAAATTGTGACCCCGGGGCTTAGGGATTTTTTCAAAAAATCTTTTTCCGCTGGTTATGTTGTTGAGGGCTGATTTCTTGTCCTGTGATAAAAAGCCTTCTGTTTCGACCGACAAACCTCTCAGGGGAGCATTTGAAACCGTTTGGCACCATTTTTGAATGAAGTGGAAAAAGTCAGATTTTTGCTGAAATTGTGACCCAGGGGCTTAGGGTTTTTTTCAATAAAATCTTTTTCTGCCGGTTATGTTGTTGCGGGCTGATTTCTTGTCCTGTGATAAAAAGCCTTCTGTTTCGACCGACAAACCTCTCAGGGGAGCATTTGCAACCGTTTGGCACCATTTTTGAATGAATGGGGAAAAGTCAGATTTTTGCTGAAATTGTGACCCCGGGGCTTAGGGATTTTTTCAAAAAATCTTTTGCTGCCGGTTAAGTTGTTGAGGGCTGATTTTTTGTCCTGTGATAAAAAGCCTTCTGTTTCGACCGCCAAACCTCTCAGGGGAGCATTTGCAACCGTTTGGCACCATTTTGGTGTGTATTGCCAAAAGTCAGATTTTTGCTGAAATTGTGATCCCGGGGCTTAGGGATTTTTTCAAAAAAATCTTTTTCCGCCGCTTAAGTTGCTGAGGGCTGATTTCTTGTCCTGTGATAAAAAGCTTCTGTTTCGACCGCCAAACCTCTCAGGGGAGCATTTGCAACCGTTTGGCACCATTTTTGAATGAATGGGGAAAAGGCAGATTTTTGATGAAATTGTGACCCCGGGGCTTAGGGAGTTTTTCAATAAAATCTTTTTCCGCTGGTTATGTTGTTGAGGGCTGATTTCTGGTCCTGTGATAAAAAGCCTTCTGTTTCGACCGCCAAACCTCTCAGGGGAGCATTTGCAACCGTTTGGCACCATTTTTGAATGAAATGGAAAAAGTCAGATTTTTGCTGAAATTGTGACCCCGGGGCTTAGGCATTTTTTCAAAAAATCTTTTTCTGCCGGGCTTAGGCATTTTTTCAAAAAATCTTTTTCTGCCGGGCTTAGGCATTTTTTCAAAAAATCTTTTTCTGCCGGTTAAGTTGTTGAGGGCTGATTTTTTGTCCTATGATAAAAAGCCTTCTGTTTCGACTGACAAACCTCTCAGGGGAGCATTTGAAACCGTTTGGCACCATTTTTGAATGAATTGGAAAAAGTCAGATTTTTGCTGAAATTGTGACCCCGGGGCTTAGGGTTTTTTTCAATAAAATCTTTTTCTGCCGGTTATGTTGTTGCGGGCTGATTTCTTGTCCTGTGATAAAAAGCCTTCTGTTTCGACCGACAAACCTCTCAGGGGAGCATTTGAAACCGTTTGGCACCATTTTTGAATGAATGGGAATAAGTCAGATTTTTGCTGAAATTGTGACCCCGGGGCTTTGGGATTTTTTCAAAAAATCTTTTTCTGCCGGTTAAGTTCTTGAGGGCTTATTTATTGTCCTATGATAAAAAGCTTTCTGTTTCGACCGACAAACCTCTCAGGGGAGCATTTGAAACCGTTTGGCACCATTTTGGTGTGTATTGCCAAAAGTCAGATTTTTGCTGAAATTGTGATCCCGGGGCTTAGGGTTTTTTTTCAATAAAAATTTTTTCCGCTGGTTATGTTGTTGAGGGCTGATTTCTTGTCCTGTGATAAAAAGCCTTCTGTTTCGACCGCTAAACTTCTCAGGGGAGCATGTGCAACCGTTTGGCACCATTTTTGAATGAATGGGAAAAAGTCAGAATTTGCTGAAATTGTGACCCCGGGGCTTAGGGATTTTTTCAATAAAATCTTTTTCCGCTGGTTATGTTGTTGAGGGCTGATTTCTTGTCCTGTGATAAAAAGCCTTCTATTTCGACCACCAAACCTCTCAGGGGAGCATTTGCAACCATTTGGCACCATTTTTGAATGAATTGGAAAAAGTCAGATTTTTGCTGAAATTGTGACCCCGGGGCTTAGGGATTTTTTCAAAAAATCTTTTTCCGCCGGTTAAGTTGTTGAGGGCTGATTTTTTGTCCTGTGATAAAAAGACTTCTGTTTCGACCGCCAAACCTCTCAGGGGAGCATTTGCAACCGTTTGGCACCATTTTGGTGTGTATTGCCAAAAGTCAGATTTTTGCTGAAATTGTGATCCCGGGGCTTAGGGATTTTTTCAATAAAATCTTTTTCCGCTGGTTATGTTGTTGAGGGCTGATTTCTTGTCCTGTGATAAAAAGCCTTCTGTTTCGACCGACAAACCTCTCAGGGGAGCATTTGAAACCGTTTGGCACCATTTTTGAATGAAGTGGAAAAAGTCAGATTTTTGCTGAAATTGTGACCCCGGGGCTTAGGGATTTTTTCAAAAAAATCTTTTTCTGCTGGTTATGTTGTTGAGGGCTGATTTCTTGTCCTGTGATAAAAAGCCTTCTGTTTCAACCGCTAAACTTCTCAGGGGAGCATTTGAAACCGTTTGGCACCATTTTTGAATCAATGGGGAAAAGTCAGATTTTTGCTGAAATTGTGACCCCCGGGGCTTAGGGATTTTTTCAATAAAATCTTTTTCCGCCGGTTAAGTTGTTGAGGGCTGATTTCTTGTCCTGTGATAAAAAGCTTCTGTTTCGACCGCCAAACCTCTCAGGGGAGCATTTGCAACCGTTTGGCACCATTTTTGAATGAATTGGAAAAAGTCAGATTTTTGCTGCAATTGTGACCCCGGGGCTTAGGGATTTTTTCAAAAAAATCTTTTTCCGCCGGATAAGTTTTCAAGAGCTGATTTCTTGTCCTGTGATAAAAAGCTTCTGTTTCGACCGCCAAACCTCTCAGGGGAGCATTTGCAACCGTTTGGCACCATTTTTGAATGAATGGGGAAAAGTCAGATTTTTGATGAAATTGTGACCCCGGGGCTTAGGGATTTTTTCAATAAAATCTTTTTCCTCTGGTTATGTTGTTGAGGGCTGATTTCTTGTCCTGTGATAAAAAGCCTTCTGTTTCGACCGCCAAACCTCTCAGGGGAGCATTTGCAACCGTTTGGCACCATTTTTGAATGAATTGGAAAAAGTCAGATTTTTGCTGAAATTGTGACCCCGGGGCTTAGGGATTTTTTCAAAAAATCTTTTTCCGCCGCTTAAGTTGCTGAGGGCTGATTTCTTGTCCTGTGATAAAAATCTTCTGTTTCGACCGCCAAACCTCCCAGGGGAGCATTTGCAACCCTTTGGCACCATTTTTGAATGAATGGGGAAAAGTCAGATTTTTGCTGAAATTGTGACCCCGGGGCTTAGGGATTTTTTCAATAAAATCTTTTTCCGCCGGTTAAGTTGTTGAGGGCTGATTTCTTGTCCTGTGATAAAAAGCCTTCTATTTCGACCGCCAAACCTCTCAGGGGAGCATTTGCAACCGTTTGGCACCATTTTTGAATGAATGGGAAAAAGTCAGAATTTGCTGAAATTGTGACCCCGGGGCTTAGGGATTTTTTCAATAAAATCTTTTTCCGCTGGTTATGTTGTTGAGGGCTGATTTCATGTCCTGTGATAAAAAGCCTTCTGTTTCAACCGCTAAACTTCTCAGGGGAGCATTTGCAACCGTTTGGCACCATTTTTGAATGAATGGGGAAAAGTCAGATTTTTGCTGAAATTGTGACCCCGGGGCTTAGGGATTTTTTCAAAAAATCTTTTGCTGCCGGTTAAGTTGTTGAGGGCTGATTTTTTGTCCTGTGATAAAAAGCCTTCTGTTTCGACCGCCAAACCTCTCAGGGGAGCATTTGCAACCGTTTGGCACCATTTTGGTGTGTATTGCCAAAAGTCAGATTTTTGCTGAAATTGTGATCCCGGGGCTTAGGGATTTTTTCAAAAAAATCTTTTTCCGCCGCTTAAGTTGCTGAGGGCTGATTTCTTGTCCTGTGATAAAAAGCTTCTGTTTCGACCGCCAAACCTCTCAGGGGAGCATTTGCAACCGTTTGGCACCATTTTTGAATGAATGGGGAAAAGGTAGATTTTTGATGAAATTGTGACCCCGGGGCTTAGGGAGTTTTTCAATAAAATCTTTTTCCGCTGGTTATGTTGTTGAGGGCTGATTTCTGGTCCTGTGATAAAAAGCCTTCTGTTTCGACCGCCAAACCTCTCAGGGGAGCATTTGCAACCGTTTGGCACCATTTTTGAATGAAATGGAAAAAGTCAGATTTTTGCTGAAATTGTGACCCCGGGGCTTAGGCATTTTTTCAAAAAATCTTTTTCTGCCGGGCTTAGGCATTTTTTCAAAAAATCTTTTTCTGCCGGGCTTAGGCATTTTTTCAAAAAATCTTTTTCTGCCGGTTAAGTTGTTGAGGGCTGATTTTTTGTCCTATGATAAAAAGCCTTCTGTTTCGACCGACAAACCTCTCAGGGGAGCATTTGAAACCGTTTGGCACCATTTTTGAATGAATTGGAAAAAGTCAGATTTTTGCTGAAATTGTGACCCCGGGGCTTAGGGTTTTTTTCAATAAAATCTTTTTCTGCCGGTTATGTTGTTGCGGGCTGATTTCTTGTCCTGTGATAAAAAGCCTTCTGTTTCGACCGACAAACCTCTCAGGGGAGCATTTGAAACCGTTTGGCACCATTTTTGAATGAATTGGAATAAGTCAGATTTTTGCTGAAATTGTGACCCCGGGGCTTTGGGATTTTTTCAAAAAATCTTTTTCTGCCGGTTAAGTTCTTGAGGGCTTATTTATTGTCCTATGATAAAAAGCTTTCTGTTTCGACCGACAAACCTCTCAGGGGAGCATTTGAAACCGTTTGGCACCATTTTGGTGTGTATTGCCAAAAGTCAGATTTTTGCTGAAATTGTGATCCCGGGGCTTAGGGTTTTTTTTCAATAAAAATTTTTTCCGCTGGTTATGTTGTTGAGGGCTGATTTCTTGTCCTGTGATAAAAAGCCTTCTGTTTCGACCGCTAAACTTCTCAGGGGAGCATGTGCAACCGTTTGGCACCATTTTTGAATGAATGGGAAAAAGTCAGAATTTGCTGAAATTGTGACCCCGGGGCTTAGGGATTTTTTCAATAAAATCTTTTTCCGCTGGTTATGTTGTTGAGGGCTGATTTCTTGTCCTGTGATAAAAAGCCTTCTATTTCGACCGCCAAACCTCTCAGGGGAGCATTTGCAACCATTTGGCACCATTTTTGAATGAATTGGAAAAAGTCAGATTTTTGCTGAAATTGTGACCCCGGGGCTTAGGGATTTTTTCAAAAAATCTTTTTCCGCCGGTTAAGTTGTTGAGGGCTGATTTTTTGTCCTGTGATAAAAAGACTTCTGTTTCGACCGCCAAACCTCTCAGGGGAGCATTTGCAACCGTTTGGCACCATTTTGGTGTGTATTGCCAAAAGTCAGATTTTTGCTGAAATTGTGATCCCGGGGCTTAGGGATTTTTTCAATAAAATCTTTTTCCGCTGGTTATGTTGTTGAGGGCTGATTTCTTGTCCTGTGATAAAAAGCCTTCTGTTTCGACCGACAAACCTCTCAGGGGAGCATTTGAAACCGTTTGGCACCATTTTTGAATGAAGTGGAAAAAGTCAGATTTTTGCTGAAATTGTGACCCCGGGGCTTAGGGATTTTTTCAAAAAAATCTTTTTCTGCTGGTTATGTTGTTGAGGGCTGATTTCTTGTCCTGTGATAAAAAGCCTTCTGTTTCAACCGCTAAACTTCTCAGGGGAGCATTTGAAACCGTTTGGCACCATTTTTGAATCAATGGGGAAAAGTCAGATTTTTGCTGAAATTGTGACCCCCGGGGCTTAGGGATTTTTTCAATAAAATCTTTTTCCGCCGGTTAAGTTGTTGAGGGCTGATTTCTTGTCCTGTGATAAAAAGCTTCTGTTTCGACCGCCAAACCTCTCAGGGGAGCATTTGCAACCGTTTGGCACCATTTTTGAATGAATTGGAAAAAGTCAGATTTTTGCTGCAATTGTGACCCCGGGGCTTAGGGATTTTTTCAAAAAAATCTTTTTCCGCCGGATAAGTTTTCAAGAGCTGATTTCTTGTCCTGTGATAAAAAGCTTCTGTTTCGACCGCCAAACCTCTCAGGGGAGCATTTGCAACCGTTTGGCACCATTTTTGAATGAATGGGGAAAAGTCAGATTTTTGATGAAATTGTGACCCCGGGGCTTAGGGATTTTTTCAATAAAATCTTTTTCCTCTGGTTATGTTGTTGAGGGCTGATTTCTTGTCCTGTGATAAAAAGCCTTCTGTTTCGACCGCCAAACCTCTCAGGGGAGCATTTGCAACCGTTTGGCACCATTTTTGAATGAATTGGAAAAAGTCAGATTTTTGCTGAAATTGTGACCCCGGGGCTTAGGGATTTTTTCAAAAAATCTTTTTCCGCCGCTTAAGTTGCTGAGGGCTGATTTCTTGTCCTGTGATAAAAATCTTCTGTTTCGACCGCCAAACCTCCCAGGGGAGCATTTGCAACCCTTTGGCACCATTTTTGAATGAATGGGGAAAAGTCAGATTTTTGCTGAAATTGTGACCCCGGGGCTTAGGGATTTTTTCAATAAAGTCTTTTTCCGCCGGTTAAGTTGTTGAGGGCTGATTTCTTGTCCTGTGATAAAAAGCCTTCTATTTCGACCGCCAAACCTCTCAGGGGAGCATTTGCAACCGTTTGGCACCATTTTTGAATGAATGGGAAAAAGTCAGAATTTGCTGAAATTGTGACCCCGGGGCTTAGGGATTTTTTCAATAAAATCTTTTTCCGCTGGTTATGTTGTTGAGGGCTGATTTCATGTCCTGTGATAAAAAGCCTTCTATTTCGACCGCCAAACCTTTTAGGGGAGAATTTGCAACCGCTTGGCACCATTTTGGAGTGTATTGCCAAAAGTCAGATTTTTGCTGAAATTGTGACCCCGGGGCTTTGGGATTTTTTCAAAAAATCTTTTTCTGCCGGTTAAGTTGTTGAGGGCTGATTTTTTCTCCTGTGATAAAAAGCTTCTGTTTCGACCGCCAAACCTCTCAGGGGAGCATGTGGAACCGTTTGGCACCATTTTTGAATGAATGGGAAAAAGTCAGATTTTTGCTGAAATTGTGACCCCGGGGCTTAGGGATTTTTTCAATAAAATCTTTTTCCGCCGGTTAAGTTGTTGAGGGCTGATTTCTTGTCCTGTGATAAAAAGCTTCTGTTTCGACCGTCAAACCTCTCAGGGGAGCATTTGCAACCGTTTGGCACCATTTTTGAATGAATGGGAAAAAGTCAGATTTTTGCTGAAATTGTGACCCCGGGGCTTAGGGGTTTTTTCAATAAAATCTTTTTCCGCCGCTTAAGTTGCTGAGGGCTGATATCTTGTCCTGTGATAAAAAGCTTCTGTTTCGACCGCCAAACCTCTCAGGGGAGCATTTGCAACCGTTTGGCACCATTTTTGAATGAAATGGAAAAAGTCAGATTTTTGCTGAAATTGTGACCCTTAGGGATTTTTTCAAAAAATCTTTTTCTGCCGGTTAAGTTGTTGAGGGCTGATTTTTTGTCCTATGATAAAAAGCCTTCTGTTTCGACCGGCAAACCTCTCAGGGGAGCATTTGAAACCGTTTGGCACCATTTTTGAATGAAGTGGAAAAAGTCAGATTTTTGCTGAAATTGTGACCCCGGGGCTTAGGGATTTTTTCAAAAAAATCTTTTTCTGCTGGTTATGTTGTTGAGGGCTGATTTCTTGTCCTGTGATAAAAAGCCTTCTGTTTCAACCGCTAAACTTCTCAGGGGAGCATTTGCAACCGTTTGGCACCATTTTTGAATGAATGGGGAAAAGTCAGATTTTTGCTGAAATTGTGACCCCGGGGCTTAGGGATTTTTTCAAAAAATCTTTTGCTGCCGGTTAAGTTGTTGAGGGCTGATTTTTTGTCCTGTGATAAAAAGCCTTCTGTTTCGACCGCCAAACCTCTCAGGGGAGCATTTGCAACCGTTTGGCACCATTTTGGTGTGTATTGCCAAAAGTCAGATTTTTGCTGAAATTGTGATCCCGGGGCTTAGGGATTTTTTCAAAAAAATCTTTTTCCGCCGCTTAAGTTGCTGAGGGCTGATTTCTTGTCCTGTGATAAAAAGCTTCTGTTTCGACCGCCAAACCTCTCAGGGGAGCATTTGCAACCGTTTGGCACCATTTTTGAATGAATGGGGAAAAGGCAGATTTTTGATGAAATTGTGACCCCGGGGCTTAGGGAGTTTTTCAATAAAATCTTTTTCCGCTGGTTATGTTGTTGAGGGCTGATTTCTGGTCCTGTGATAAAAAGCCTTCTGTTTCGACCGCCAAACCTCTCAGGGGAGCATTTGCAACCGTTTGGCACCGTTTTTGAATGAAATGGAAAAAGTCAGATTTTTGCTGAAATTGTGACCCCGGGGCTTAGGCATTTTTTCAAAAAATCTTTTTCTGCCGGGCTTAGGCATTTTTTCAAAAAATCTTTTTCTGCCGGTTAAGTTGTTGAGGGCTGATTTTTTGTCCTATGATAAAAAGCCTTCTGTTTCGACCGACAAACCTCTCAGGGGAGCATTTGAAACCGTTTGGCACCATTTTTGAATGAATTGGAAAAAGTCAGATTTTTGCTGAAATTGTGACCCCGGGGCTTAGGGTTTTTTTCAATAAAATCTTTTTCTGCCGGTTATGTTGTTGCGGGCTGATTTCTTGTCCTGTGATAAAAAGCCTTCTGTTTCGACCGACAAACCTCTCAGGGGAGCATTTGAAACCGTTTGGCACCATTTTTGAATGAATGGGAATAAGTCAGATTTTTGCTGAAATTGTGACCCCGGGGCTTTGGGATTTTTTCAAAAAATCTTTTTCTGCCGGTTAAGTTCTTGAGGGCTGATTTATTGTCCTATGATAAAAAGCTTTCTGTTTCGACCGACAAACCTCTCAGGGGAGCATTTGAAACCGTTTGGCACCATTTTTGAATGAATGGGAAAAAGTCAGAATTTGCTGAAATTGTGATCCCGGGGCTTAGGGATTTTTTCAATAAAATTTTTTTCCGCTGGTTATGTTGTTGAGGGCTGATTTCTTGTCCTGTGATAAAAAGCCTTCTGTTTCGACCGCTAAACTTCTCAGGGGAGCATGTGCAACCGTTTGGCACCATTTTTGAATGAATTGGAAAAAGTCAGATTTTTGCTGAAATTGTGACCCCGGGGCTTAGGGATCTTTTCAAAAAAATCTTTTTCCGCTGGTTATGTTGTTGAGGGCTGATTTCTTGTCCTGTGATAAAAAGCCTTCTATATCGACCGCCAAACCTTTTAGGGGAGAATTTGCAACCGTTTGGCACCATTTTTGAATGAATGGGAAAAAGTCAGAATTTGCTGAAATTGTGACCCCGGGGCTTAGGGATTTTTTCAATAAAATCTTTTTCCGCTGGTTATGTTGTTGAGGGCTGATTTCTTGTCCTGTGATAAAAAGCCTTCTGTTTCGACCGCCAAACCTCTCAGGGGAGCATTTGCAACCGTTTGGCACCATTTTGGTGTGTATTGCCAAAAGTCAGATTTTTGCTGCAATTGTGACCCCCGGGGCTTAGGGATTTTTTCAAAAAAATCTTTTTCCGCCGGATAAGTTTTCAAGGGCTGATTTATTGTCCTATGATAAAAAGCTTTCTGTTTCGACCGACAAACCTCTCAGGGGAGCATTTGAAACCGTTTGGCACCATTTTGGTGTGTATTGCCAAAAGTCAGATTTTTGCTGAAATTGTGATCCCGGGGCTTAGGGATTTTTTCAATAAATTTTTTTTCCGCTGGTTATGTTGTTGAGGGCTGATTTCTTGTCCTGTGATAAAAAGCCTTCTATATCGACCGCCAAACCTTTTAGGGGAGAATTTGCAACCGTTTGGCACCCTTTTTGAATGAATTGGAAAAAGTCAGATTTTTGCTGAAATTGTGACCTTTCTGCCGGTTAAGTTGTTGAGGGCTGATTTTTTGTCCTGTGATAAAAAGCTTCTGTTTCGACCGCCAAACCTCTCAGGGGAGCATGTGGAACCGTTTGGCAGCATTTTTGAATGAATGGGAAAAAGTCAGATTTTTGCTGAAATTGTGACCTCGGGGCTTAGGGATTTTTTCAATAAAATCTTTTTCCGCCGGTTAAGTTGTTGAGGGCTGATTTCTTGTCCTGTGATAAAAAGCTTCTGTTTCGACCGCCAAACCTCTCAGGGGAGCATTTGCAACCGTTTGGCACCATTTTTGAATGAATTGGAAAAAGTCAGATTTTTGCTGCAATTGTGACCCCGGGGCTTAGGGATTTTTTCAAAAAAATCTTTTTCCGCCGGATAAATTTTCAAGGGCTGATTTCTTGTCCTGTGATAAAAAGCTTCTGTTTCGACCGCCAAACCTCTCAGGGGAGCATTTGAAACCATTTGGCACCATTTTTGAATGAATGGGAAAAAGTCAGATTTTTGCTGAAATTGTGACCCCGGGGCTTAGGGATTTTTACAATAAAATCTTTTTCCGCCCATTAAGTTTTCGAGGGCAGATTTGTTGTCCTGTGATAAAAAGCCTTCTGTTTTGACCGTCAAACCTCTCAGGGGAGCATTTGCAACCGTTTGGCACCATCTTTGAATGAATTGGAAAAAGACAGATTTTTGCTGAAATTGTGACCCCGGGGCTTAGGGATTTTTTCAAAAAATCTTTTTCTGCCGGTTATGTTGTTGAGGGCTGATTTCTTGTCCTGTGATAAAAAGCCTTTTGTTTCGAGCGCTAAACTTCTCAGGGGAGCATTTGAAACCGTTTGGCACCCTTTTTGAATGAATTGGAAAAAGTCAGATTTTTGCTGAAATTGTGACCCCGGGGCTTAGGGATTTTTTCAAAAAATCTTTTTCTGCCGGTTAAGTTGTTGAGGGCTGATTTTTTGTCCTATGATAAAAAGCCTTCTGTTTCGACCAACAAACCTCTCAGGGGAGCATTTGCAACCGTTTGGCACCATTTTTGAATGAATTGGAAAAAGTCAGATTTTTGCTGAAATTGTGACCCCGGGGCTTAGGGATTTTTTCAAAAAATCTTTTTCTGCCGGTTAAGTTGTTGAGGGCTGATTTTTTGTCCTGTGATAAAAAGCTTCTGTTTCGACCGCCCAACCTCTCAGGGGAGCATGTGGAACCCTTTGGCACCATTTTTGAATGAATGGGAAAAAGTCAGATTTTTGCTGAAATTGTGACCCCGGGGCTTAGGGATTTTTTCAATAAAATCTTTTTCCGCCGGTTAAGTTGTTGAGGGCTGATTTCTTGTCCTGTGATAAAAAGCCTTCTGTTTCGACCGCCAAACCTCTCAGGGGAGCATTTGCAACCGTTTGGCACCATTTTGGTGTGTATTGCCAAAAGTCAGATTTTTGCTGCAATTGTGACCCCCGGGGCTTAGGGATTTTTTCAAAAAAATCTTTTTCCGCCGGATAAGTTTTCAAGGGCTGATTTCTTGTCCTGTGATAAAAAGCTTCTGTTTCGACCGCCAAAACTCTCAGGGGAGCATTTGAAACCGTTTGGCACCATTTTTGAATGAATGGGAAAAAGTCAGATTTTTGCTGAAATTGTGACCCCGGGGCTTAGGGATTTTTAAAATAAAATCTTTTTCCGCCAGTTAAGTTTTCGAGGGCAGATTTCTTGTCCTGTGATAAAAAGCCTTCTGTTTCGACCGCCAAACCTCTCAGGGGAGCATTTGCAACCGTTTGGCACCATTTTTGAATGAATTGGAACAGGTCAGATTTTTGCTGAAATTATGACCCCAGGGCTTAGGGATTTTTTCAATAAAATCTTTTTCCGCCGCTTAAGTTGCTGAGGGCTGATTTCTTGTACTGTGATAAAAAGCTTCTGTTTCGACCGCCAAACCTCTCAGGGGAGCATTTGCAACCGTTTGGCACCATTTCTGAATGAATGGGGAAAAGTCAGATTTTTGATGAAATTGTGACCCCGGGGCTTAGGGATTTTTTCAATAAAATCTTTTTCCTCTGGTTATGTTGTTGAGGGCTGATTTCTTGTCCTGTGATAAAAAGCCTTATGTTTCGACCGCCAAACCTCTCAGGGGAGCATTTGCAACCGTTTGGCACCATTTTTGAATGAATTGGAAAAAGTCAGATTTTTGCTGAAATTGTGACCCCGGGGCTTAGGGATTTTTTCAAAAAATCTTTTTCCGCCGCTTAAGTTGCTGAGGGCTGATTTCTTGTCCTGTGATAAAAATCTTCTGTTTCGACCGCCAAACCTCCCAGGGGAGCATTTGCAACCCTTTGGCACCATTTTTGAATGAATGGGGAAAAGTCAGATTTTTGCTGAAATTGTGACCCCGGGGCTTAGGGAATTTTTCAATAAAATCTTTTTCTGCCGGTTAAGTTGTTGAGGGCTGATTTTTTGTCCTGTGATAAAAAGCTTCTGTTTCGACCGCCCAACCTCTCAGGGGAGCATGTGGAACCCTTTGGCACCATTTTTGAATGAATGGGAAAAAGTCAGATTTTTGCTGAAATTGTGACCCCGGGGCTTAGGGATTTTTTCAATAAAATCTTTTTCCGCCGGTTAAGTTGTTGAGGGCTGATTTCTTGTCCTGTGATAAAAAGCCTTCTGTTTCGACCGCCAAACCTCTCAGGGGAGCATTTGCAACCGTTTGGCACCATTTTGGTGTGTATTGCCAAAAGTCAGATTTTTGCTGCAATTGTGACCCCCGGGGCTTAGGGATTTTTTCAAAAAAATCTTTTTCCGCCGGATAAGTTTTCAAGGGCTGATTTCTTGTCCTGTGATAAAAAGCTTCTGTTTCGACCGCCAAAACTCTCAGGGGAGCATTTGAAACCGTTTGGCACCATTTTTGAATGAATGGGAAAAAGTCAGATTTTTGCTGAAATTGTGACCCCGGGGCTTAGGGATTTTTAAAATAAAATCTTTTTCCGCCAGTTAAGTTTTCGAGGGCAGATTTCTTGTCCTGTGATAAAAAGCCTTCTGTTTCGACCGCCAAACCTCTCAGGGGAGCATTTGCAACCGTTTGGCACCATTTTTGAATGAATTGGAACAGGTCAGATTTTTGCTGAAATTATGACCCCAGGGCTTAGGGATTTTTTCAATAAAATCTTTTTCCGCCGCTTAAGTTGCTGAGGGCTGATTTCTTGTACTGTGATAAAAAGCTTCTGTTTCGACCGCCAAACCTCTCAGGGGAGCATTTGCAACCGTTTGGCACCATTTCTGAATGAATGGGGAAAAGTCAGATTTTTGATGAAATTGTGACCCCGGGGCTTAGGGATTTTTTCAATAAAATCTTTTTCCTCTGGTTATGTTGTTGAGGGCTGATTTCTTGTCCTGTGATAAAAAGCCTTATGTTTCGACCGCCAAACCTCTCAGGGGAGCATTTGCAACCGTTTGGCACCATTTTTGAATGAATTGGAAAAAGTCAGATTTTTGCTGAAATTGTGACCCCGGGGCTTAGGGATTTTTTCAAAAAATCTTTTTCCGCCGCTTAAGTTGCTGAGGGCTGATTTCTTGTCCTGTGATAAAAATCTTCTGTTTCGACCGCCAAACCTCCCAGGGGAGCATTTGCAACCCTTTGGCACCATTTTTGAATGAATGGGGAAAAGTCAGATTTTTGCTGAAATTGTGACCCCGGGGCTTAGGGAATTTTTCAATAAAATCTTTTTCCGCTGGTTATGTTGTTGAGGGCTGATTTCTTGTCCTGTGATAAAAAGCCTTCTGTTTCGACCGCCAAACCTCTCAGGGGAGCATTTCCAACCGTTTGGCACCATTTTGGAGTGTATTGCCAAAAGTCAGATTTTTGCTGAAATTTTGACCCCGGGGCTTAGGGATTTTTTCAATAAAATCTTTTTCCGCCGGTTAAGTTGTTGAGGGCTGATTTCTTGTCCTGTGATAAAAAGCCTTCTATTTCGACCGCCAAACCTCTCAGGGGAGCATTTGCAACCGTTTGGCACCATTTTTGAATGAATGGGAAAAAGTCAGAATTTGCTGAAATTGTGACCCCGGGGCTTAGGGATTTTTTCAATAAAATCTTTTTCCGCTGGTTATGTTGTTGAGGGCTGATTTCATGTCCTGTGATAAAAAGCCTTCTATTTCGACCGCCAAACCTTTTAGGGGAGAATTTGCAACCGCTTGGCACCATTTTGGAGTGTATTGCCAAAAGTCAGATTTCTGCTGAAATTGTGACCCCGGGGCTTTGGGATTTTTTCAAAAAATCTTTTTCTGCCGGTTAAGTTGTTGAGGGCTGATTTTTTCTCCTGTGATAAAAAGCTTCTGTTTCGACCGCCAAACCTCTCAGGGGAGCATGTGGAACCGTTTGGCACCATTTTTGAATGAATGGGAAAAAGTCAGATTTTTGCTGAAATTGTGACCCCGGGGCTTAGGGATTTTTTCAATAAAATCTTTTTCCGCCGGTTAAGTTGTTGAGGGCTGATTTCTTGTCCTGTGATAAAAAGCTTCTGTTTCGACCGCCAAACCTCTCAGGGGAGCATTTGCAACCGTTTGGCACCATTTTTGAATGAATGGGAAAAAGTCAGATTTTTGCTGAAATTGTGACCCTTAGGGATTTTTTCAAAAAATCTTTTTCTGCCGGTTAAGTTGTTGAGGGCTGATTTTTTGTCCTGTGATAAAAAGCCTTCTGTTTCGACCGACAAACCTCTCAGGGGAGCATTTGAAACCGTTTGGCACCATTTT
Organism: Podarcis cretensis; assembly: GCF_951804945.1. Lineage (NCBI taxonomy): Eukaryota > Metazoa > Chordata > Lepidosauria > Squamata > Lacertidae > Podarcis > Podarcis cretensis. Next base: position 11,462,127 of record NC_137180.1, on the reverse strand, counting down.
TGAATGAATGGGGAAAAGTCAGATTTTTGCTGAAATTGTGACCCCGGGGCTTAGGGATTTTTTCAAAAAATCTTTTGCTGCCGGTTAAGTTGTTGAGGGCTGATTTTTTGTCCTGTAATAAAAAGCCTTCTGTTTCGACCGCCAAACCTCTCAGGGGAGCATTTGCAACCGTTTGGCACCATTTTGGTGTGTATTGCCAAAAGTCAGATTTTTGCTGAAATTGTGATCCCGGGGCTTAGGGATTTTTTCAAAAAAATCTTTTTCCGCCGCTTAAGTTGCTGAGGGCTGATTTCTTGTCCTGTGATAAAAAGCTTCTGTTTCGACCGCCAAACCTCTCAGGGGAGCATTTGCAACCGTTTGGCACCATTTTTGAATGAATGGGGAAAAGGCAGATTTTTGATGAAATTGTGACCCCGGGGCTTAGGGAGTTTTTCAATAAAATCTTTTTCCGCTGCTTATGTTGTTGAGGGCTGATTTCTGGTCCTGTGATAAAAAGCCTTCTGTTTCGACCGCCAAACCTCTCAGGGGAGCATTTGCAACCGTTTGGCACCATTTTTGAATGAAATGGAAAAAGTCAGATTTTTGCTGAAATTGTGACCCCGGGGCTTAGGCATTTTTTCAAAAAATCTTTTTCTGCCGGGCTTAGGCATTTTTTCAAAAAATCTTTTTCTGCCGGTTAAGTTGTTGAGGGCTGATTTTTTGTCCTATGATAAAAAGCCTTCTGTTTCGACCGACAAACCTCTCAGGGGAGCATTTGAAACCGTTTGGCACCATTTTTGAATGAATTGGAAAAAGTCAGATTTTTGCTGAAATTGTGACCCCGGGGCTTAGGGTTTTTTTCAATAAAATCTTTTTCTGCCGGTTATGTTGTTGCGGGCTGATTTCTTGTCCTGTGATAAAAAGCATTCTGTTTCGACCGACAAACCTCTCAGGGGAGCATTTGAAACCGTTTGGCACCATTTTTGAATGAATGGGAATAAGTCAGATTTTTGCTGAAATTGTGACCCCGGGGCTTTGGGATTTTTTCAAAAAATCTTTTTCTGCCGGTTAAGTTGTAGAGGGCTGATTTCTTGTCCTGTGATAAAAAGCCTTCTATATCGACCGCCAAACCTTTTAGGGGAGAATTTGCAACCGTTTGGCACCATTTTTGAATGAATGGGAAAAAGTCAGAATTTGCTGAAATTGTGACCCCGGGGCTTAGGGATTTTTTCAATAAAATCTTTTTCCGCTGGTTATGTTGTTGAGGGCTGATTTCTTGTCCTGTGATAAAAAGCCTTCTATTTCGAACGCCAAACCTCTCAGGGGAGCATTTGCAACCGTTTGGCACCATTTTTGAATGAATGGGAAAAAGTCAGAATTTGCTGAAATTGTGACCCCGGGGCTTAGGGATATTTTCAATAAAATCTTTTTCCGCTGGTTATGTTGTTGAGGGCTGATTTTTTGTCCTGTGATAAAAAGCTTCTGTTTCGACCGCCAAACCTCTCAGGGGAGCATGTGCAACAGTTTGGCACCATTTTTGAATGAATGGGAATAAGTCAGATTTTTGCTGAAATTGTGACCCCGGGGCTTAGGGAATTTTTCAATAAAATCTTTTTCCGCTGGTTATGTTGTTGAGGGCTGATTTCTTGTCCTGTGATAAAAAGCCTTCTGTTTCGACCGCCAAACCTCTCAGGGGAGCATTTGCAACCGTTTGACACCATTTTTGAATGAAATGGAAAAAGTCAGATTTTTGCTGAAATTGTGACCCCGGGGCTTTGGGATTTTTTCAAAAAATCTTTTTCTGCCGGTTAAGTTCTTGAGGGCTGATTTATTGTCCTATGATAAAAAGCTTTCTGTTTCGACCGACAAACCTCTCAGGGGAGCATTTGAAACCGTTTGGCACCATTTTGGTGTGTATTGCCAAAAGTCAGATTTTTGCTGAAATTGTGATCCCGGGGCTTAGGGATTTTTTCAATAAAATTTTTTTCCGCTGGTTATGTTGTTGAGGGCTGATTTCTTGTCCTGTGATAAAAAGCCTTCTATATCGACCGCCAAACCTTTTAGGGGAGAATTTGCAACCGTTTGGCACCATTTTTGAATGAATGGGAAAAAGTCAGAATTTGCTGAAATTGTGACCCCGGGGCTTAGGGATTTTTTCAATAAAATCTTTTTCCGCTGGTTATGTTGTTGAGGGCTGATTTCTTGTCCTGTGATAAAAAGCCTTCTATTTCGACCGCCAAACCTCTCAGGGGACCATTTGCAACCGTTTGGCACCATTTTTGAATGAATGGGAAAAAGTCAGAATTTGCTGAAATTGTGACCCCGGGGCTTAGGGATTTTTTCAATAAAATCTTTTTCCGCTGGTTATGTTGTTGAGGGCTGATTTCTTGTCCTGTGATAAAAAGCCTTCTATTTCGATGGCCAAACCTTTTAGGGGAGAATTTGCAACCGTTTGGCACCCTTTTTGAATGAATTGGAAAAAGTCAGATTTTTGCTGAAATTGTGACCCGGGGCTTAGGGATTTTTTCAAAAAATCTTTTTCTGCCGGTTAAGTTGTTGAGGGCTGATTTTTTGTCCTGTGATAAAAAGCTTCTGTTTCGACCGCCAAACCTCTCAGGGGAGCATGTGGAACCGTTTGGCAGCATTTTTGAATGAATGGGAAAAAGTCAGATTTTTGCTGCAATTGTGACCCCGGGGCTTAGGGATTTTTTCAAAAAATCTTTTTCCGCTGGTTATGTTGTTGAAGGCTGATTTCTTGTCCTGTGATAAAAAGCCTTCTGTTTCGACCGCCGAAACTCTCAGGGGAGCATTTGCAACCGTTTGGCACCATTTTTGAATGAATGGGAAAAAGTCAGATTTTTGCTGAAATTGTGACCCCGGGGCTTAGGCATTTTTTCAATAAAATCTTTTTCCGCCGGTTAAGTTGTTGAGGGCTGATTTTTTGTCCTGTGATAAAAAGCCTTCTGTTTCGACCGCCAAACCTCTCAGGGGAGCATTTGCAACCGTTTGGCACCATTTTTGAATGAATTGGAAAAAGTCAGATTTTTGCTGCAATTGTGACCCCGGGGCTTAGGCATTTTTTCAATAAAATCTTTTTCTGCCGGTTAAGTTGTTGAGGTCTGATTTCTTGTCCTGTGATGAAAAGCCTTCTATTTCGAACGCCAAACCTCTCAGGGGAGCATTTGCAACCGTTTGGCACCATTTTTGAATGAATGGGAAAAAGTCAGAATTTGCTGAAATTGTGACCCCGGGGCTTAGGGATTTTTTCAATAAAATCTTTTTCCGCTGGTTATGTTGTTGAGGGCTGATTTTTTGTCCTGTGATAAAAAGCTTCTGTTTCGACCGCCAAACCTCTCAGGGGAGCATGTGCAACAGTTTGGCACCATTTTTGAATGAATGGGAAAAAGTCAGATTTTTGCTGAAATTGTGACCCCAGGGCTTTGGGATTTTTTCAAAAAATCTTTTTCTGCCGGTTAAGTTCTTGAGGGCTGATTCATTGTCCTATGATAAAAAGCTTTCTGTTTCGACCGACAAACCTCTCAGGGGAGCATTTGCAACCGTTTGGCACCATTTTTGAATGAATTGGAAAAAGTCAGATTTTTGCTGAAATTGTGACCCCGGGGCTTAGGGATTTTTTCAAAAAATCTTTTGCTGCCGGTTAAGTTGTTGAGGGCTGATTTTTTGTCCTGTGATAAAAAGCCTTCTGTTTCGACCGCCAAACCTCTCAGGGGAGCATTTGCAACCGTTTGGCACCATTTTGGTGTGTATTGCCAAAAGTCAGATTTTTGCTGCAATTGTGACCCCCGGGGCTTAGGGATTTTTTCAAAAAAATCTTTTTCCGCCGGATAAGTTTTCAAGGGCTGATTTCTTGTCCTGTGATAAAAAGCTTCTGTTTCGACCGCCAAACCTCTCAGGGGAGCATTTGAAACCGTTTGGCACCATTTTTGAATGAATGGGAAAAAGTCAGATTTTTGCTGAAATTGTGACCCCGGGGCTTAGGGATTTTTAAAATAAAATCTTTTTCCGCCAGTTAAGTTTTCGAGGGCAGATTTCTTGTCCTGTGATAAAAAGCCTTCTGTTTCGACCGCCAAACCTCTCAGGGGAGCATTTGCAACCGTTTGGCACCATTTTTGAATGAATTGGAACAGGTCAGATTTTTGCTGAAATTATGACCCCAGGGCTTAGGGATTTTTTAAATAAAATCTTTTTCCGCCGCTTAAGTTGCTGAGGGCTGATTTCTTGTCCTGTGATAAAAAGCTTCTGTTTCGACCGCCAAACCTCTCAGGGGAGCATTTGCAACCGTTTGGCACCATTTTTGAATGAATGGGGAAAAGTCAGATTTTTGATGAAATTGTGACCCCGGGGCTTAGGGATTTTTTCAATAAAATCTTTTTCCGCTGGTTATGTTGTTGAGGGCTGATTTCTTGTCCTGTGATAAAAAGCCTTCTGTTTCGACCGCCAAACCTCGCAGGGGAGCATTTGCAACCGTTTGGCACCATCTTTGAATGAATTGGAAAAAGTCAGATTTTTGCTGAAATTGTGACCCCGGGGCTTAGGGATTTTTTCAAAAAATCTTTTTCTGCCGGTTATGTTGTTGAGGGCTGATTTCTTGTCCTGTGATAAAAAGCCTTTTGTTTCGAGCGCTAAACTTCTCAGGGGAGCATTTGCAACCGTTTGGCAACATTTTTGAATGAATGGGGAAAAGTCAGAATTTTGCTGAAATTGTGACCCCGGGGCTTAGGGATTTTTTCAAAAAATCTTTTGCTGCCGGTTAAGTTGTTGAGGGCTGATTTTTTGTCCTGTGATAAAAAGCCTTCTGTTTCGACCGCCAAACCTCTCAGGGGAGCATTTGCAACCGTTTGGCACCATTTTGGTGTGTATTGCCAAAAGTCAGATTTTTGCTGAAATTGTGATCCCGGGGCTTAGGGATTTTTTCAAAAAAATCTTTTTCCGCCGCTTAAGTTGCTGAGGGCTGATTTCTTGTCCTGTGATAAAAAGCTTCTGTTTCGACCGCCAAACCTCTCAGGGGAGCATTTGCAACCGTTTGGCACCATTTTTGAATGAATGGGGAAAAGGCAGATTTTTGATGAAATTGTGACCCCGGGGCTTAGGGAGTTTTTCAATAAAATCTTTTTCCGCTGGTTATGTTGTTGAGGGCTGATTTCTGGTCCTGTGATAAAAAGCCTTCTGTTTCGACCGCCAAACCTCTCAGGGGAGCATTTGCAACCGTTTGGCACCATTTTTGAATGAATGGGAAAAAGTCAGAATTTGCTGAAATTGTGACCCCGGGGCTTAGGGATTTTTTCAATAAAATCTTTTTCCGCTGGTTATGTTGTTGAGGGCTGATTTTTTGTCCTGTGATAAAAAGCTTCTGTTTCGACCGCCAAACCTCTCAGGGGAGCATGTGCAACAGTTTGGCACCATTTTTGAATGAATGGGAAAAAGTCAGATTTTTGCTGAAATTGTGACCCCAGGGCTTTGGGATTTTTTCAAAAAATCTTTTTCTGCCGGTTAAGTTCTTGAGGGCTGATTCATTGTCCTATGATAAAAAGCTTTCTGTTTCGACCGACAAACCTCTCAGGGGAGCATTTGCAACCGTTTGGCACCATTTTTGAATGAATTGGAAAAAGTCAGATTTTTGCTGAAATTGTGACCCCGGGGCTTAGGGATTTTTTCAAAAAATCTTTTGCTGCCGGTTAAGTTGTTGAGGGCTGATTTTTTGTCCTGTGATAAAAAGCCTTCTGTTTCGACCGCCAAACCTCTCAGGGGAGCATTTGCAACCGTTTGGCACCATTTTGGTGTGTATTGCCAAAAGTCAGATTTTTGCTGCAATTGTGACCCCCGGGGCTTAGGGATTTTTTCAAAAAAATCTTTTTCCGCCGGATAAGTTTTCAAGGGCTGATTTCTTGTCCTGTGATAAAAAGCTTCTGTTTCGACCGCCAAACCTCTCAGGGGAGCATTTGAAACCGTTTGGCACCATTTTTGAATGAATGGGAAAAAGTCAGATTTTTGCTGAAATTGTGACCCCGGGGCTTAGGGATTTTTAAAATAAAATCTTTTTCCGCCAGTTAAGTTTTCGAGGGCAGATTTCTTGTCCTGTGATAAAAAGCCTTCTGTTTCGACCGCCAAACCTCTCAGGGGAGCATTTGCAACCGTTTGGCACCATTTTTGAATGAATTGGAACAGGTCAGATTTTTGCTGAAATTATGACCCCAGGGCTTAGGGATTTTTTAAATAAAATCTTTTTCCGCCGCTTAAGTTGCTGAGGGCTGATTTCTTGTCCTGTGATAAAAAGCTTCTGTTTCGACCGCCAAACCTCTCAGGGGAGCATTTGCAACCGTTTGGCACCATTTTTGAATGAATGGGGAAAAGTCAGATTTTTGATGAAATTGTGACCCCGGGGCTTAGGGATTTTTTCAATAAAATCTTTTTCCGCTGGTTATGTTGTTGAGGGCTGATTTCTTGTCCTGTGATAAAAAGCCTTCTGTTTCGACCGCCAAACCTCGCAGGGGAGCATTTGCAACCGTTTGGCACCATCTTTGAATGAATTGGAAAAAGTCAGATTTTTGCTGAAATTGTGACCCCGGGGCTTAGGGATTTTTTCAAAAAATCTTTTTCTGCCGGTTATGTTGTTGAGGGCTGATTTCTTGTCCTGTGATAAAAAGCCTTTTGTTTCGAGCGCTAAACTTCTCAGGGGAGCATTTGCAACCGTTTGGCAACATTTTTGAATGAATGGGGAAAAGTCAGAATTTTGCTGAAATTGTGACCCCGGGGCTTAGGGAGTTTTTCAATAAAATCTTTTTCCGCTGGTTATGTTGTTGAGGGCTGATTTTTTGTCCTATGATAAAAAGCCTTCTGTTTGGACCGCCAAACCTCTCAGGGGAGCATTTGCAACCGTTTGGCACCATTTTTGAATGAATTGGAAAAAGTCAGATTTTTGCTGCAATTGTGACCCCGGGGCTTAGGCATTTTTTCAATAAAATCTTTTTCTGCCGGTTAAGTTGTTGAGGGCTGATTTCTTGTCCTGTGATGAAAAGCCTTCTATTTCGAACGCCAAACCTCTCAGGGGAGCATTTGCAACTGTTTGGCACCATTTTTGAATGAATGGGAAAAAGTCAGAATTTGCTGAAATTGTGACCCCGGGGCTTAGGGATTTTTTCAATAAAATCTTTTTCCGCTGGTTATGTTGTTGAGGGCTGATTTTTTGTCCTGTGATAAAAAGCTTCTGTTTCGACCGCCAAACCTCTCAGGGGAGCATGTGCAACAGTTTGGCACCATTTTTGAATGAAATGGAAAAAGTCAGATTTTTGCTGAAATTGTGACCCTGGGGCTTTGGGATTTTTTCAAAAAATCTTTTTCTGCCGGTTAAGTTCTTGAGGGCTGATTTATTGTCCTATGATAAAAAGCTTTCTGTTTCGACCGACAAACCTCTCAGGGGAGCATTTGAAACCGTTTGGCACCATTTTTAAATGAATTGGAAAAAGTCAGATATTTGCTGAAATTGTGACCCCGGGGCTTAGGGATTTTTTCAAAAAAATCTTTTTCCGCTGGTTATGTTGTTGAGGGCTGATTTCTTGTCCTGTGATAAAAAGCCTTCTGTTTTGACCGCTAAACTTCTCAGGGGAGCATTTGCAACCGTTTGGCACCATTTTTGAATGAATGGGGAAAAGTCAGATTTTTGCTGAAATTGTGACCCCGGGGCTTAGGGATTTTTTCAAAAAATCTTTTGCTGCCGGTTAAGTTGTTGAGGGCAGATTTGTTGTCCTGTGATAAAAAGCCTTCTGTTTTGACCGTCAAACCTCTCAGGGGAGCATTTGCAACCGTTTGGCACCATCTTTGAATGAATTGGAAAAAGTCAGATTTTTGCTGAATTTGTGACCCCGGGGCTTAGGGATTTTTTCAAAAAATCTTTTTCTGCCGGTTATGTTGTTGAGGGCTGATTTCTTGTCCTGTGATAAAAAGCCTTTTGTTTCGAGCGCTAAACTTCTCAGGGGAGCATTTGAAACCGTTTGGCACCATTTTTGAATGAATGGGGAAAAGTCAGATTTTTGATGAAATTGTGACCCCGGGGCTTAGGGATTTTTTCAATAAAATCTTTTTCCGCTGGTTATGTTGTTGAGGGCTGATTTCTTGTCCTGTGATAAAAAGCCTTCTATTTCGACCGCCAAACCTCTCAGGGGAGCATTTGAAACCGTTTGGCACCATTTTTGAATGAATGGGAAAAAGTCAGATTTTTGCTGAAATTGTGACCCCGGGGCTTAGGGATTTTTACAATAAAATCTTTTTCCGCCGGTTAAGTTTTCGAGGGCAGATTTGTTGTCCTGTGATAAAAAGCCTTCTGTTTTGACCGTCAAACCTCTCAGGGGAGCATTTGCAACCGTTTGGCACCATTTTGGTGTGTATTGCCAAAAGTCAGATTTTTGCTGCAATTGTGACCCCGGGGCTTAGGGATTTTTTCAAAAAAATCTTTTTCCGCCGGATAAATTTTCAAGGGCTGATTTCTTGTCCTGTGATAAAAAGCTTCTGTTTCGACCGCCAAACCTCTCAGGGGAGCATTTGAAACCGTTTGGCACCATTTTTGAATGAATGTGAAAAAGTCAGATTTTTGCTGAAATTGTGACCCCGGGGCTTAGGGATTTTTACAATAAAATCTTTTTCCGCTGGTTATGTTGTTGAGGGCTGATTTCTTGTCCTGTGATAAAAAGCCTTCTGTTTTGACCGCCAAACCTCTCAGGGGAGCATTTGCAACCGTTCGGCACCATTTTTGAATGAAATGGAAAAAGTCAGATTTTTGCTGAAATTGTGACCCCGGGGCTTAGGGATTTTTTCAAAAAATCTTTTTCTGCCGGTTAAGTTGTTGAGGGCTGATTTTTTGTCCTATGATAAAAAGCCTTCTGTTTCGACCGACAAACCTCTCAGGGGAGCATTTGCAACCGTTTGGCACCATTTTTGAATGAATTGGAAAAAGTCAGATTTTTGCTGAAATTGTGACCCCGGGGCTTAGGGATTTTTTCAAAAAATCTTTTTCTGCCGGTTAAGTTGTTGAGGGCTGATTTTTTGTCCTGTGATAAAAAGCTTCTGTTTCGACCGCCCAACCTCTCAGGGGAGCATTTGCAACCGTTTGGCACCATTTTTGAATGAATTGGAAAAAGTCAGATTTTTGCTGAAATTGTGACCCCGGGGCTTAGGGATTTTTTCAAAAAATCTTTTTCTGCCGGTTATGTTGTTGAGGGCTGATTTCTTGTCCTGTGATGAAAAGCCTTCTATTTCGAACGCCAAACCTCTCAGGGGAGCATTTGCAACCGTTTGGCACCATTTTTGAATGAATGGGAAAAAGTCAGAATTTGCTGAAATTGTGACCCCGGGGCTTAGGGATTTTTTCAATAAAATCTTTTTCCGCTGGTTATGTTGTTGAGGGCTGATTTTTTGTCCTGTGATAAAAAGCCTTCTGTTTCGACCGCCAAACCTCTCAGGGGAGCATTTGCAACCGTTTGGCACCATTTTGGTGTGTATTGCCAAAAGTCAGATTTTTGCTGCAATTGTGACCCCGGGGCTTAGGGATTTTTTCAAAAAAATCTTTTTCCGCCGGATAAAATTTCAAGGGCTGATTTCTTGTCCTGTGATAAAAAGCTTCTGTTTCGACCGCCAAACCTCTCAGGGGAGCATTTGAAACCGTTTGGCACCATTTTTGAATGAATGTGAAAAAGTCAGATTTTTGCTGAAATTGTGACCCCGGGGCTTAGGGATTTTTTCAAAAAATCTTTTTCTGCCGGTTAAGTTGTTGAGGGCTGATTTCTTGTCCTGTGATAAAAAGCCTTCTGTTTCGACCGCCAAACCTCTCAGGGGAGCATTTGCAACCGTTTGGCACCATTTTTGAATGAATGGGAAAAAGTCAGATTTTTGCTGAAATTGTGACCCCGGGGGTTAGGGAATTTTTCAATAAAATCTTTTTCCGCTGGTTATGTTGTTGAGGGCTGATTTCTTGTCCTGTGATAAAAAGCCTTCTGTTTCGACCGCCAAACCTCTCAGGGGAGCATTTGCAACCGTTTGACACCATTTTTGAATGAAATGGAAAAAGTCAGATTTTTGCTGAAATTGTGACCCCGGGGCTTTGGGATTTTTTCAAAAAATCTTTTTCTGCCGGTTAAGTTCTTGAGGGCTGATTTTTTGTCCTATGATAAAAAGCTTTCTGTTTCGACCGACAAACCTCTCAGGGGAGCATTTGAAACCGTTTGGCACCATTTTTGAATGAATTGGAAAAAGTCAGATTTTTGCTGAAATTGTGACCCCGGGGCTTAGGGATTTTTTCAAAAAAATCTTTTTCCGCTGGTTATGTTGTTGAGGGCTGATTTCTTGTCCTGTGATAAAAAGCCTTCTGTTTTGACCGCTAAACTTCTCAGGGGAGCATTTGCAACCGTTTGGCACCATTTTTGAATGAATGGGGAAAAGTCAGATTTTTGCTGAAATTGTGACCCCGGGGCTTAGGGATTTTTTCAAAATATCTTTTGCTGCCGGTTAAGTTGTTGAGGGCTGATTTTTTGTCCTGTGATAAAAAGCCTTCTGTTTCGACCGCCAAACCTCTCAGGGGAGAATTTGCAACCGTTTGGCACCATTTTTGAATGAATTGCCAAAAGTCAGATTTTTGCTGAAATTGTGACTCCGGGGCTTAGGGATTTTTTCAATAAAATCTTTTTCCGCTGGTTATGTTGTTGAGGGCTGATTTCATGTCCTGTGATAAAAAGCTTCTGTTTCGACCGCCAAACCTCTCAGGGGAGCATTTGCAACGGTTTGGCACCATTTTTGAATGAATTGGAAAAAGTCAGATTTTTGCTGCAATTGTGACCCCCGGGGCTTAGGGATTTTTTCAAAAAAATCTTTTTCCGCCGGATAAGTTTTCAAGGGCTGATTTCTTGTCCTGTGATAAAAAGCTTCTGTTTCGACCGCCAAACCTCTCAGGGGAGCATTTGCAACCGTTTGGCACCATTTTTGAATGAATTGGAACAGGTCAGATTTTTGCTGAAATTATGACCCCGGGGCTTAGGGATTTTTTCAATAAAATCCTTTTCCGCCGGTTAAGCTTTCGAGGGCAGATTTCTTGTCCTGTGATAAAAAGCCTTCTGTTTCGACCGCCAAACCTCTCAGGGGAGCATTTGCAACCGTTTGGCACCATTTTTGAATGAATTGGAACAGGTCAGATTTTTGCTGAAATTATGACCCCGGGGCTTAGGGATTTTTTCAATAAAATCTTTTTCCGCCGGTTAAGTTGTTGAGGGCTGATTTCTTGTCCTTTGATAAAAAGCCTTCTGTTTCGAACGCCAAACCTCTCAGGGGAGCATTTGCAACCGTTTGGCACCATTTTTGAATGAAGTGGAAAAAGTCAGGTTTTTGCTGAAATTGTGACCCCGGGGCTTAGGGATTTTTTCAAAAAAATCTTTTTCTGCTGGTTATGTTGTTGAGGGCTGATTTCTTGTCCTGTGATGAAAAGCCTTCTGTTTCGACCGCTAAACTTCTCAGGGGAGCATTTGCAACCGTTTGGCACCATTTTTGAATGAATGGGGAAAAGTCAGATTTTTGCTGAAATTGTGACCCCGGGGCTTAGGGATTTTTTCAAAATATCTTTTGCTGCCGGTTAAGTTGTTGAGGGCTGATTTTTTGTCCTGTGATAAAAAGCCTTCTGTTTCGACCGCCAAACGTTTTAGGGGAGAATTTGCAACCGTTTGGCACCATTTTTGAATGAATTGCCAAAAGTCAGATTTTTGCTGAAATTGTGACTCTGGGGCTTAGGGATTTTTTCAAAATATCTTTTGCTGCCGGTTAAGTTGTTGAGGGCTGATTTTTTGTCCTGTGATAAAAAGCCTTCTGTTTCGACCGCCAAACCTTTTAGGGGAGAATTTGCAACCGTTTGGCACCATTTTTGAATGAAGTGGAAAAAGTCAGGTTTTTGCTGAAATTGTGACCCCGGGGCTGAGGGATTTTTTCAAAATATCTTTTGCTGCCGGTTAAGTTGTTGAGGGCTGATTTTTTGTCCTGTGATAAAAAGCCTTCTATTTCGACCGCCAAACCTTTTAGGGGAGAATTTGCAACCGTTTGGCACCATTTTTGAATGAATTGCCAAAAGTAAGTTTTTTCCTGAAATTGTGACTCCGGGGCTTAGGGATTTTTTCAAAAAAATCTTTTTCCGCCGGTTAAGTTGTTGAGGGCTGATTTCTTGTCCTGTGATAAAAAGCCTTCTGTTTCAACCGCCAAACCTCTCAGGGGAGCATTTGCAACCGTTTGGCACCATTTTTGAATGAATTGGAAAAAAAGTAAGATTTTTGCTGAAATTGTGACCCCGGGGCTTAGGGATTTTTTCAATAAAATCTTTTTCCGCTGGTTCTGTTGTTGAGGGCTGATTTCTTATCCTGTGATAAAAAGCAATCTCTTTCAACCGCCAAACCTCTCAGGGGACCATCTGCAACTGTTTGGCACCATTTTTGAATGAATGGGAAATAGTCAGATTTTTGCTGAAATTGTGACCCCGGGGCTTAGGGATTTTTTCAAAAAAATCTTTTTCTGCCGGTTATGTTGTTGAGGGCTGATTTTTTGTCCTGTGATAAAAAGCCTTCTGTTTCGACCGCCAAACCTCTCAGGGGAGCATTTCCAACCGTTTGGCACCATTTTGGAGTGTATTGCCAAAAGTCAGATTTTTGCTGAAATTGTGATCCCGGGACTTAGGGATTTTTTCAAAAAAATCTTTTTCCGCCGGTTAAGTTTTTGAGGGCTGATTTCTTGTCCTGTGATAAAAAGCCTTCTATTTCGAACGCCAAACCTCTCAGGGGAGCATTTGCAACCGTTTGGCACCATTTTTGAATGAATGGGAAAAAGTCAGAATTTGATGAAATTGTGACCCCGGGGCTTAGGCATTTTTTCAATAAAATCTTTTTCCGCTGGTTATGTTGTTGAGGGCTGATTTCTTGTCCTGTGATAAAAAGCCTTCTATTTCGACCGCCAAACCTTTTAGGGGAGAATTTGCAACCGTTTGGCACCATTTTTGAATGAATTGCCAAAAGTCAGATTTTTGCTGAAATTGTGACCCCGGGGCTTAGGGATTTTTTCAAAAAAATCTTTTTCCGCCGGATAAATTTTCAAGGGCTGATTTCTTGTCCTGTGATAAAAAGCTTCTGTTTCGACCGCCAAACCTCTCAGGGGAGCATTTGAAACCGTTTGGCACCATTTTTGAATGAATGGGAAAAAGTCAGATTTTTGCTGAAATTGTGACCCCGGGGCTTGGGGATTTTTACAATAAAATCTTTTTCCGCCGGTTAAGTTTTCGAGGGCAGATTTGTTGTCCTGTGATAAAAAGCCTTCTGTTTTGACCGTCAAACCTCTCAGGGGAGCATTTGCAACAGTTTGGCACCATCTTTGAATGAATTGGAAAAAGTCAGATTTTTGCTGAAATTGTGACCCCGGGGCTTAGGGATTTTTTCAATAAAATCTTTTTCCGCTGGTTATGTTGTTGAGGGCTGATTTCTTGTCCTGTGATAAAAAGCCTTCTGTTTCGACCGCCAAACCTCTCAGGGGAGCATTTGCAACCGTTTGGCACCATTTTGGTGTGTATTGCCAAAAGTCAGATTTTTGCTGAAATTGTGATCCCGGAGCTTAGGGATTTTTTCAGTAAAATCTTTTTCCGCTGGTCATGTTGTTGAGGGCTGATTTCTTGTCCTGTGATAAAAAGCCTTCTGTTTCGACCGCTAAACTTCTCAGGGGAGCATGTGCAACCGTTTGGCACCATTTTTGAATGAATTGTAAAAAGTCAGATTTTTGCTGAAATTGTGACCCCGGGGCTTAGGGATTTTTTCAATAAAATCTTTTTCCGCTGGTTATGTTGTTGAGGGCTGATTTCTTGTCCTGTGATAAAAAGCCTTCTATTTCGACCGCCAAACCTTTTAGGGGAGAATTTGCAACCGTTTGGCACCATTTTTGAATGAATTGGAAAAAGTCAGATTTTTGCTGAAATTGTGACCCCGGGGCTTAGGGATTTTTTCAAAAAATCTTTTTCTGCCGGTTAAGTTGTTGAGGGCTGATTTCTTGTCCTGTGATAAAAAGCTTCTGTTTCGACCGCCAAACCTCTCAGGGGAGCATGTGGAACCGTTTGGCACCATATTTGAATGAATGGGAAAAAGTCAGATTTTTGCTGAAATTGTGACCCCGGGGCTTAGGGAATTTTTAAATAAAATCTTTTTCCACTGGTTATGTTGTTGAGGGCTGATTTCTTGTCCTGTGATAAAAAGCCTTCTGTTTCGACCGCCAAACCTCTCAGGGGAGCATTTGCAACCGTTTGGCACCATTTTGGTGTGTATTGCCAAAAGTCAGATTTTTGCTGAAATTGTGATCCCGGAGCTTAGGGATTTTTTCAGTAAAATCTTTTTCCGCTGGTTATGTTGTTGAGGGCTGATTTCTTGTCCTGTGATAAAAAGCCTTCTGTTTCGACCGCTAAACTTCTCAGGGGAGCATGTGCAACCGTTTGGCACCATTTTTGAATGAATTGTAAAAAGTCAGATTTTTGCTGAAATTGTGACCCCGGGGCTTAGGGATTTTTTCAATAAAATCTTTTTCCGCTGGTTATGTTGTTGAGGGCTGATTTCTTGTCCTGTGATAAAAAGCCTTCTATTTCGACCGCCAAACCTTTTAGGGGAGAATTTGCAACCGTTTGGCACCATTTTTGAATGAATTGGAAAAAGTCAGATTTTTGCTGAAATTGTGACCCCGGGGCTTAGGGATTTTTTCAAAAAATCTTTTTCTGCCGGTTAAGTTGTTGAGGGCTGATTTCTTGTCCTGTGATAAAAAGCTTCTGTTTCGACCGCCAAACCTCTCAGGGGAGCATGTGGAACCGTTTGGCACCATTTTTGAATGAATTGGAACAGGTCAGATTTTTGCTGAAATTGTGACCCCGGGGCTTCGGGATTTTTTCAATAAAATCTTTTTCCGCCGCTTAAGTTGCTGAGGGCTGATTTCTTGTCCTGTGATAAAAAGCTTCTGTTTCGACCGCCAAACCTCTCAGGGGAGCATTTGCAACCGTTTGGCACCATTTTTGAATGAATGGGGAAAAGGCAGATTTTTGATGAAATTGTGACCCCGGGGCTTAGGGATTTTTTCAAAAAAATCTTTTTCTGCCGGTTAAGTTGTTGAGGGCTGATTTCTTGTCCTGTGATAAAAAGCTTCTGTTTCGACCGCCAAACCTCTCAGGGGAGCATGTGGAACCGTTTGGCACCATTTTTGAATGAAGTGGAAAAAGTCAGATTTTTGCTGAAATTGTGACCCCGGGGCTTAGGGATTTTTTCAAAAAAATCTTTTTCTGCTGGTTATGTTGTTGAGGGCTGATTTCTTGTCCTGTGATAAAAAGCCTTCTGTTTCAACCGCTAAACTTCTCAGGGGAGCATTTGCAACCGTTTGGCACCATTTTTGAATGAATGGGGAAAAGTCAGATTTTTGCTGAAATTGTGACCCCGGGGCTTAGGGATTTTTTCAAAAAATCTTTTGCTGCCGGTTAAGTTGTTCAGGGCTGATTTTTTGTCCTGTGATAAAAAGCCTTCTGTTTCGACCGCCAAACCTCTCAGGGGAGCATTTGCAACCGTTTGGCACCATTTTGGTGTGTATTGCCAAAAGTCAGATTTTTGCTGAAATTGTGATCCCTGGGCTTAGGGATTTTTTCAAAAAAATCTTTTTCCGCCGCTTAAGTTGCTGAGGGCTGATTTCTTGTCCTGTGATAAAAAGCTTCTGTTTCGACCGCCAAACCTCTCAGGGGAGCATTTGCAACCGTTTGGCACCATTTTTGAATGAATGGGGAAAAGGCAGATTTTTGATGAAATTGTGACCCCGGGGCTTAGGGATTTTTTCAATAAAATCTTTTTCCGCCGCTTAAGTTGCTGAGGGCTGATTTCTTGTCCTGTGATAAAAAGCCTTCTGTTTCGACCGCCAAACCTCGCAGGGGAGCATTTGCAACCGTTTGGCACCATCTTTGAATGAATTGGAAAAAGTCAGATTTTTGCTGAAATTGTGACCCCGGGGCTTAGGGATGTTTTCAAAAAATCTTTTTCTGCCGGTTATGTTGTTGAGGGCTGATTTCTTGTCCTGTGATAAAAAGCCTTTTGTTTCGAGCGCTAAACTTCTCAGGGGAGCATTTGCAACCGTTTGGCACCATTTTTGAATGAATGGGGAAAAGTCAGATTTTTGCTGAAATTGTGACCCCGGGGCTTAGGGAGTTTTTCAATAAAATCTTTTTCCGCTGGTTATGTTGTTGAGGGCTGATTTCTGGTCCTGTGATAAAAAGCCTTCTGTTTCGACCGCCAAACCTCTCAGGGGAGCATTTGCAACCGTTTGGCACCATTTTTGAATGAAATGGAAAAAGTCAGATTTTTGCTGAAATTGTGACCCCGGGGCTTAGGCATTTTTTCAAAAAATCTTTTTCTGCCGGTTAAGTTGTTGAGGGCTGATTTTTTGTCCTATGATAAAAAGCCTTCTGTTTCGACCGACAAACCTCTCAGGGGAGCATTTGAAACCGTTTGGCACCATTTTTGAATGAATTGGAAAAAGTCAGATTTTTGCTGAAATTGTGACCCCGGGGCTTAGGGTTTTTTTCAATAAAATCTTTTTCTGCCGGTTATGTTGTTGCGGGCTGATTTCTTGTCCTGTGATAAAAAGCCTTCTGTTTGGACTGCCAAACCTCTCAGGGGAGCATTTGCAACCGTTTGGCACCATTTTTGAATGAATTGGAAAAAGTCAGATTTTTGCTGCAATTGTGACCCCGGGGCTTAGGCATTTTTTCAATAAAATCTTTTTCTGCCGGTTAAGTTGTTGAGGGCTGATTTCTTGTCCTGTGATGAAAAGCCTTCTATTTCGAACGCCAAACCTCTCAGGGGAGCATTTGCAACCGTTTGGCACCATTTTTGAATGAATGGGAAAAAGTCAGAATTTGCTGAAATTGTGACCCCGGGGCTTAGGGATTTTTTCAATAAAATCTTTTTCCGCTGGTTATGTTGTTGAGGGCTGATTTTTTGTCCTGTGATAAAAAGCTTCTGTTTCGACCGCCAAACCTCTCAGGGGAGCATGTGCAACAGTTTGGCACCATATTTGAATGAATGGGAAAAAGTCAGATTTTTGCTGAAATTGTGACCCCGGGGCTTGGGGAATTTTTCAATAAAATCTTTTTCCGCTGGTTATGTTGTTGACGGCTGATTTCTTGTCCTGTGATAAAAAGCCTTCTGTTTCGACCGCCAAACCTCTCAGGGGAGCATTTGCAACCGTTTGACACCATTTTTGAATGAAATGGAAAAAGTCAGATTTTTGCTGAAATTGTGACCCCGGGGCTTTGGGATTTTTTCAAAAAATCTTTTTCCGCTGGTTATGTTGTTGAGGGCTGATTTCTTGTCCTGTGATAAAAAGCCTTCTGTTTCGACCGCCAAACCTCTCAGGGGAGCATTTGCAACCGTTTGACACCATTTTTGAATGAAATGGAAAAAGTCAGATTTTTGCTGAAATTGTGACCCCGGGGCTTAGGCATTTTTTCAAAAAATCTTTTTCTGCCGGTTAAGTTCTTGAGGGCTGATTTTTTGTCCTATGATAAAAAGCTTTCTGTTTCGACCGACAAACCTCTCAGGGGAGCATTTGAAACCGTTTGGCACCATTTTTGAATGAATTGGAAAAAGTCAGATTTTTGCTGAAATTGTGACCCCGGGGCTTAGGGATTTTTTCAAAAAAATCTTTTTCCGCTGGTTATGTTGTTGAGGGCTGATTTCTTGTCCTGTGATAAAAAGCCTTCTGTTTTGACCGCTAAACTTCTCAGGGGAGCATTTGCAACCGTTTGGCACCATTTTGGTGTGTATTGCCAAAAGTCAGATTTTTGCTGAAATTGTGATCCCGGAGCTTAGGGATTTTTTCAATAAAATCTTTTTCCGCTGGTTATGTTGTTGAGGGCTGATTTCTTATCCTGTGATAAAAAGCAATCTCTTTCAACCGCCAAACCTCTCAGGGGACCATCTGCAACTGTTTGGCACCATTTTTGAATGAATGGGAAATAGTCAGATTTTTGCTGAAATTGTGACCCCGGGGCTTAGGGATTTTTTCAAAAAATCTTTTTCTGCCGGTTAAGTTGTTGAGGGCTGATTTCTTGTCCTGTGATAAAAAGCTTCTGTTTCGACCGCCAAACCTCTCAGGGGAGCATGTGGAACCGTTTGGCAGCATTTTTGAATGAATGGGAAAAAGTCAGATTTTTGCTGAAATTGTGACCCCGGGGCTTAGGGATTTTTTCAAAAAATCTTTTTCTGCCGGTTAAGTTGTTGAGGGCTGATTTCTTGTCCTGTGATAAAAAGCTTCTGTTTCGACCGCCAAACCTCTCAGGGGAGCATGTGGAACCGTTTGGCAGCATTTTTGAATGAATGGGAAAAAGTCAGATTTTTGCTGAAATTGTGATCCCGGAGCTTAGGGATTTTTTCAATAAAATCTTTTTCCGCTGGTTATGTTGTTGAGGGCAGATTTCTTGTCCTGTGATAAAAAGCCTTCTGTTTCGACCGCCAAACCTCTCAGGGGAGCATTTGCAACCGCTTGGCACCATTTTTGAATGAATTGCCAAAAGTCAGATTTTTGCTGAAATTGTGACCCCGGGGCTTAGGGATTTTTTCAAAAAATATTTTTCTGCCGTTTAAGTTGTTGAGGGCTGATTTTTTGTCCTGTGATAAAAAGCCTTCTGTTTCGACCCCCAAACCTCTCAGGGGAGCATTTGCAACCGTTTGGCACCATTTTTGAATGAATTGGAACAGGACAGATTTTTGCTGAAATAGTGACCCCGGGGCTTAGGGATTTTTTCAATAAAATCTTTTTCCGCCGCTTAAGTTGCTGAGGGCTGATTTCTTGTCCTGTGATAAAAAGCTTCTGTTTCGACCGCCAAACCTCTCAGGGGAGCATTTGCAACCGTTTGGCACCATTTTTGAATGAATGGGGAAAAGGCAGATTTTTGATGAAATTGTGACCCCGGGGCTTAGGGGTTTTTTCAATAAAATCATTTTCCGCTGGTTATGTTGTTGAGGGCTGATTTCTTGTCCTGTGATAAAAAGCAATCTCTTTCAACCGCCAAACCTCTCAGGGGACCATTTGCAACCGTTTGGCACCATCTTTGAATGAATTGGAAAAAGTCAGAATTTTGCTGAAATTGTGACCCCGGGGCTTAGGGATTTTTTCAAAAAATCTTTTTCTGCCGGTTATGTTGTTGAGGGCTGATTTCTTGTCCTGTGATAAAAAGCCTTTTGTTTCGAGCGCTAAACTTCTCAGGGGAGCATGTGCAACCGTTTGGCACCATTTTTGAATGAATGGGGAAAAGTCAGATTTTTGATGAAATTGTGACCCCGGGGCTTAGGGATTTTTTCAATAAAATCTTTTTCCGCTGGTTATGTTGTTGAGGGCTGATTTCTTGTCCTGTGATAAAAAGCCTTCTGTTTCGACCGCCAAACCTCTCAGGGGAGCATTTGCAACCGTTTGGCACCATTTTGGTGTGTATTGCCAAAAGTCAGATTTTTGCTAAAATTGTGATCCCGGGGCTTAGGGATTTTTTCAAAAAAATCTTTTTCTGCCGGTTAAGTTGTTGAGGGCTGATTTCTTGTCCTGTGATAAAAAGCCTTCTATTTCGAACGCCAAACCTCTCAGGGGAGCATTTGCAACCGTTTGGCACCATTTTTGAATGAATGGGAAAAAGTCAGAATTTGCTGAAATTGTGACCCCGGGGCTTAGGGATTTTTTCAATAAAATCTTTTTCTGCCGGTTATGTTGTTGAGGGCTGATTTCTTGTCCTGTGATAAAAAGCCTTCTGTTTCGACCGCTAAACTTCTCAGGGGAGCATTTGCAACCGTTTGGCACCATTTTTGCTGAAATTGTGACCCCGGGGCTTAGGGATTTTTTCAAAAAATCTTTTGCTGCCGGTTAAGTTGTTGAGGGCTGATTTTTTGTCCTGTGATAAAAAGCCTTCTGTTTCGACCGCCAAACCTCTCAGGGGAGCATTTGCAACCGTTTGGCACCATTTTGGAGTGTATTGCCAAAAGTCAGATTTTTGCTGAAATTGTGATCCCGGGGCTTAGGGATTTTTTCAAAAAAATCTTTTTCCGCCGGTTAAGTTTTTGAGGGCTGATTTCTTGTCCTGTGATAAAAAGCCTTCTATTTCGAACGCCAAACCTCTCAGGGGAGCATTTGCAACCGTTTGGCACCATTTTTGAATGAATGGGAAAAAGTCAGAATTTGATGAAATTGTGACTCCGGGGCTTAGGCATTTTTTCAATAAAATCTTTTTCCGCTGGTTATGTTGTTGAGGGCTGATTTCTTGTCCTGTGATAAAAAGCCTTCTATTTCGACCGCCAAACCTTTTAGGGGAGAATTTGCAACCGTTTGGCACCATTTTTGAATGAATTGCCAAAAGTCAGATTTTTGCTGAAATTGTGACCCCGGGGCTTAGGGATTTTTTCAAAAAAATCTTTTTCCGCCGGATAAATTTTCAAGGGCTGATTTCTTGTCCTGTGATAAAAAGCTTCTGTTTCGACCGCCAAACCTCTCAGGGGAGTATTTGAAACCGTTTGGCACCATTTTTGAATGAATGGGAAAAAGTCAGATTTTTGCTGAAATTGTGACCCCGGGGCTTAGGGATTTTTTCAAAAAATCTTTTTCTGCCGGTTATGTTGTTGAGGGCTGATTTCTTGTCCTGTGATAAAAAGCCTTTTGTTTCGAGCGCTAAACTTCTCAGGGGAGCATTTGCAACCGTTTGGCACCATTTTGGTGTGTATTGCCAAAAGTCAGATTTTTGCTGCAATTGTGACCCCGGGGCTTAGGGATTTTTTCAAAAAAATCTTTTTCCGCCGGATAAAATTTCAAGGGCTGATTTCTTGTCCTGTGATAAAAAGCTTCTGTTTCGACCGCCAAACCTCTCAGGGGAGCATTTGAAACCGTTTGGCACCATTTTTGAATGAATGTGAAAAAGTCAGATTTTTGCTGAAATTGTGACCCCGGGGCTTAGGGATTTTTTCAAAAAATCTTTTTCTGCCGGTTAAGTTGTTGAGGGCTGATTTCTTGTCCTGTGATAAAAAGCCTTCTGTTTCGACCGCCAAACCTCTCAGGGGAGCATTTGCAACCGTTTGGCACCATTTTTGAATGAATGGGAAAAAGTCAGATTTTTGCTGAAATTGTGACCCCGGGGGTTAGGGAATTTTTCAATAAAATCTTTTTCCGCTGGTTATGTTGTTGAGGGCTGATTTCTTGTCCTGTGATAAAAAGCCTTCTGTTTCGACCGCCAAACCTCTCAGGGGAGCATTTGCAACCGTTTGACACCATTTTTGAATGAAATGGAAAAAGTCAGATTTTTGCTGAAATTGTGACCCCGGGGCTTTGGGATTTTTTCAAAAAATCTTTTTCTGCCGGTTAAGTTCTTGAGGGCTGATTTTTTGTCCTATGATAAAAAGCTTTCTGTTTCGACCGACAAACCTCTCAGGGGAGCATTTGAAACCGTTTGGCACCATTTTTGAATGAATTGGAAAAAGTCAGATTTTTGCTGAAATTGTGACCCCGGGGCTTAGGGATTTTTTCAAAAAAATCTTTTTCCGCTGGTTATGTTGTTGAGGGCTGATTTCTTGTCCTGTGATAAAAAGCCTTCTGTTTTGACCGCTAAACTTCTCAGGGGAGCATTTGCAACCGTTTGGCACCATTTTTGAATGAATGGGGAAAAGTCAGATTTTTGCTGAAATTGTGACCCCGGGGCTTAGGGATTTTTTCAAAATATCTTTTGCTGCCGGTTAAGTTGTTGAGGGCTGATTTTTTGTCCTGTGATAAAAAGCCTTCTGTTTCGACCGCCAAACCTCTCAGGGGAGAATTTGCAACCGTTTGGCACCATTTTTGAATGAATTGCCAAAAGTCAGATTTTTGCTGAAATTGTGACTCCGGGGCTTAGGGATTTTTTCAATAAAATCTTTTTCCGCTGGTTATGTTGTTGAGGGCTGATTTCATGTCCTGTGATAAAAAGCTTCTGTTTCGACCGCCAAACCTCTCAGGGGAGCATTTGCAACGGTTTGGCACCATTTTTGAATGAATTGGAAAAAGTCAGATTTTTGCTGCAATTGTGACCCCCGGGGCTTAGGGATTTTTTCAAAAAAATCTTTTTCCGCCGGATAAGTTTTCAAGGGCTGATTTCTTGTCCTGTGATAAAAAGCTTCTGTTTCGACCGCCAAACCTCTCAGGGGAGCATTTGCAACCGTTTGGCACCATTTTTGAATGAATTGGAACAGGTCAGATTTTTGCTGAAATTATGACCCCGGGGCTTAGGGATTTTTTCAATAAAATCCTTTTCCGCCGGATAAGCTTTCGAGGGCAGATTTCTTGTCCTGTGATAAAAAGCCTTCTGTTTCGACCGCCAAACCTCTCAGGGGAGCATTTGCAACCGTTTGGCACCATTTTTGAATGAATTGGAACAGGTCAGATTTTTGCTGAAATTATGACCCCGGGGCTTAGGGATTTTTTCAATAAAATCTTTTTCCGCCGGTTAAGTTGTTGAGGGCTGATTTCTTGTCCTTTGATAAAAAGCCTTCTGTTTCGAACGCCAAACCTCTCAGGGGAGCATTTGCAACCGTTTGGCACCATTTTTGAATGAAGTGGAAAAAGTCAGGTTTTTGCTGAAATTGTGACCCCGGGGCTTAGGGATTTTTTCAAAAAAATCTTTTTCTGCTGGTTATGTTGTTGAGGGCTGATTTCTTGTCCTGTGATGAAAAGCCTTCTGTTTCGACCGCTAAACTTCTCAGGGGAGCATTTGCAACCGTTTGGCACCATTTTTGAATGAATGGGGAAAAGTCAGATTTTTGCTGAAATTGTGACCCCGGGGCTTAGGGATTTTTTCAAAATATCTTTTGCTGCCGGTTAAGTTGTTGAGGGCTGATTTTTTGTCCTGTGATAAAAAGCCTTCTGTTTCGACCGCCAAACGTTTTAGGGGAGAATTTGCAACCGTTTGGCACCATTTTTGAATGAATTGCCAAAAGTCAGATTTTTGCTGAAATTGTGACTCTGGGGCTTAGGGATTTTTTCAAAATATCTTTTGCTGCCGGTTAAGTTGTTGAGGGCTGATTTTTTGTCCTGTGATAAAAAGCCTTCTGTTTCGACCGCCAAACCTTTTAGGGGAGAATTTGCAACCGTTTGGCACCATTTTTGAATGAAGTGGAAAAAGTCAGGTTTTTGCTGAAATTGTGACCCCGGGGCTGAGGGATTTTTTCAAAATATCTTTTGCTGCCGGTTAAGTTGTTGAGGGCTGATTTTTTGTCCTGTGATAAAAAGCCTTCTATTTCGACCGCCAAACCTTTTAGGGGAGAATTTGCAACCGTTTGGCACCATTTTTGAATGAATTGCCAAAAGTAAGTTTTTTCCTGAAATTGTGACTCCGGGGCTTAGGGATTTTTTCAAAAAAATCTTTTTCCGCCGGTTAAGTTGTTGAGGGCTGATTTCTTGTCCTGTGATAAAAAGCCTTCTGTTTCAACCGCCAAACCTCTCAGGGGAGCATTTGCAACCGTTTGGCACCATTTTTGAATGAATTGGAAAAAAAGTAAGATTTTTGCTGAAATTGTGACCCCGGGGCTTAGGGATTTTTTCAATAAAATCTTTTTCCGCTGGTTCTGTTGTTGAGGGCTGATTTCTTATCCTGTGATAAAAAGCAATCTCTTTCAACCGCCAAACCTCTCAGGGGACCATCTGCAACTGTTTGGCACCATTTTTGAATGAATGGGAAATAGTCAGATTTTTGCTGAAATTGTGACCCCGGGGCTTAGGGATTTTTTCAAAAAAATCTTTTTCTGCCGGTTATGTTGTTGAGGGCTGATTTTTTGTCCTGTGATAAAAAGCCTTCTGTTTCGACCGCCAAACCTCTCAGGGGAGCATTTCCAACCGTTTGGCACCATTTTGGAGTGTATTGCCAAAAGTCAGATTTTTGCTGAAATTGTGATCCCGGGACTTAGGGATTTTTTCAAAAAAATCTTTTTCCGCCGGTTAAGTTTTTGAGGGCTGATTTCTTGTCCTGTGATAAAAAGCCTTCTATTTCGAACGCCAAACCTCTCAGGGGAGCATTTGCAACCGTTTGGCACCATTTTTGAATGAATGGGAAAAAGTCAGAATTTGATGAAATTGTGACCCCGGGGCTTAGGCATTTTTTCAATAAAATCTTTTTCCGCTGGTTATGTTGTTGAGGGCTGATTTCTTGTCCTGTGATAAAAAGCCTTCTATTTCGACCGCCAAACCTTTTAGGGGAGAATTTGCAACCGTTTGGCACCATTTTTGAATGAATTGCCAAAAGTCAGATTTTTGCTGAAATTGTGACCCCGGGGCTTAGGGATTTTTTCAAAAAAATCTTTTTCCGCCGGATAAATTTTCAAGGGCTGATTTCTTGTCCTGTGATAAAAAGCTTCTGTTTCGACCGCCAAACCTCTCAGGGGAGCATTTGAAACCGTTTGGCACCATTTTTGAATGAATGGGAAAAAGTCAGATTTTTGCTGAAATTGTGACCCCGGGGCTTGGGGATTTTTACAATAAAATCTTTTTCCGCCGGTTAAGTTTTCGAGGGCAGATTTGTTGTCCTGTGATAAAAAGCCTTCTGTTTTGACCGTCAAACCTCTCAGGGGAGCATTTGCAACAGTTTGGCACCATCTTTGAATGAATTGGAAAAAGTCAGATTTTTGCTGAAATTGTGACCCCGGGGCTTAGGGATTTTTTCAATAAAATCTTTTTCCGCTGGTTATGTTGTTGAGGGCTGATTTCTTGTCCTGTGATAAAAAGCCTTCTGTTTCGACCGCCAAACCTCTCAGGGGAGCATTTGCAACCGTTTGGCACCATTTTGGTGTGTATTGCCAAAAGTCAGATTTTTGCTGAAATTGTGATCCCGGAGCTTAGGGATTTTTTCAGTAAAATCTTTTTCCGCTGGTCATGTTGTTGAGGGCTGATTTCTTGTCCTGTGATAAAAAGCCTTCTGTTTCGACCGCTAAACTTCTCAGGGGAGCATGTGCAACCGTTTGGCACCATTTTTGAATGAATTGTAAAAAGTCAGATTTTTGCTGAAATTGTGACCCCGGGGCTTAGGGATTTTTTCAATAAAATCTTTTTCCGCTGGTTATGTTGTTGAGGGCTGATTTCTTGTCCTGTGATAAAAAGCCTTCTATTTCGACCGCCAAACCTTTTAGGGGAGAATTTGCAACCGTTTGGCACCATTTTTGAATGAATTGGAAAAAGTCAGATTTTTGCTGAAATTGTGACCCCGGGGCTTAGGGATTTTTTCAAAAAATCTTTTTCTGCCGGTTAAGTTGTTGAGGGCTGATTTCTTGTCCTGTGATAAAAAGCTTCTGTTTCGACCGCCAAACCTCTCAGGGGAGCATGTGGAACCGTTTGGCACCATATTTGAATGAATGGGAAAAAGTCAGATTTTTGCTGAAATTGTGACCCCGGGGCTTAGGGAATTTTTAAATAAAATCTTTTTCCACTGGTTATGTTGTTGAGGGCTGATTTCTTGTCCTGTGATAAAAAGCCTTCTGTTTCGACCGCCAAACCTCTCAGGGGAGCATTTGCAACCGTTTGGCACCATTTTGGTGTGTATTGCCAAAAGTCAGATTTTTGCTGAAATTGTGATCCCGGAGCTTAGGGATTTTTTCAGTAAAATCTTTTTCCGCTGGTTATGTTGTTGAGGGCTGATTTCTTGTCCTGTGATAAAAAGCCTTCTGTTTCGACCGCTAAACTTCTCAGGGGAGCATGTGCAACCGTTTGGCACCATTTTTGAATGAATTGTAAAAAGTCAGATTTTTGCTGAAATTGTGACCCCGGGGCTTAGGGATTTTTTCAATAAAATCTTTTTCCGCTGGTTATGTTGTTGAGGGCTGATTTCTTGTCCTGTGATAAAAAGCCTTCTATTTCGACCGCCAAACCTTTTAGGGGAGAATTTGCAACCGTTTGGCACCATTTTTGAATGAATTGGAAAAAGTCAGATTTTTGCTGAAATTGTGACCCCGGGGCTTAGGGATTTTTTCAAAAAATCTTTTTCTGCCGGTTAAGTTGTTGAGGGCTGATTTCTTGTCCTGTGATAAAAAGCTTCTGTTTCGACCGCCAAACCTCTCAGGGGAGCATGTGGAACCGTTTGGCACCATTTTTGAATGAATTGGAACAGGTCAGATTTTTGCTGAAATTGTGACCCCGGGGCTTCGGGATTTTTTCAATAAAATCTTTTTCCGCCGCTTAAGTTGCTGAGGGCTGATTTCTTGTCCTGTGATAAAAAGCTTCTGTTTCGACCGCCAAACCTCTCAGGGGAGCATTTGCAACCGTTTGGCACCATTTTTGAATGAATGGGGAAAAGGCAGATTTTTGATGAAATTGTGACCCCGGGGCTTAGGGATTTTTTCAAAAAAATCTTTTTCTGCCGGTTAAGTTGTTGAGGGCTGATTTCTTGTCCTGTGATAAAAAGCTTCTGTTTCGACCGCCAAACCTCTCAGGGGAGCATGTGGAACCGTTTGGCACCATTTTTGAATGAAGTGGAAAAAGTCAGATTTTTGCTGAAATTGTGACCCCGGGGCTTAGGGATTTTTTCAAAAAAATCTTTTTCTGCTGGTTATGTTGTTGAGGGCTGATTTCTTGTCCTGTGATAAAAAGCCTTCTGTTTCAACCGCTAAACTTCTCAGGGGAGCATTTGCAACCGTTTGGCACCATTTTTGAATGAATGGGGAAAAGTCAGATTTTTGCTGAAATTGTGACCCCGGGGCTTAGGGATTTTTTCAAAAAATCTTTTGCTGCCGGTTAAGTTGTTCAGGGCTGATTTTTTGTCCTGTGATAAAAAGCCTTCTGTTTCGACCGCCAAACCTCTCAGGGGAGCATTTGCAACCGTTTGGCACCATTTTGGTGTGTATTGCCAAAAGTCAGATTTTTGCTGAAATTGTGATCCCTGGGCTTAGGGATTTTTTCAAAAAAATCTTTTTCCGCCGCTTAAGTTGCTGAGGGCTGATTTCTTGTCCTGTGATAAAAAGCTTCTGTTTCGACCGCCAAACCTCTCAGGGGAGCATTTGCAACCGTTTGGCACCATTTTTGAATGAATGGGGAAAAGGCAGATTTTTGATGAAATTGTGACCCCGGGGCTTAGGGATTTTTTCAATAAAATCTTTTTCCGCCGCTTAAGTTGCTGAGGGCTGATTTCTTGTCCTGTGATAAAAAGCCTTCTGTTTCGACCGCCAAACCTCGCAGGGGAGCATTTGCAACCGTTTGGCACCATCTTTGAATGAATTGGAAAAAGTCAGATTTTTGCTGAAATTGTGACCCCGGGGCTTAGGGATGTTTTCAAAAAATCTTTTTCTGCCGGTTATGTTGTTGAGGGCTGATTTCTTGTCCTGTGATAAAAAGCCTTTTGTTTCGAGCGCTAAACTTCTCAGGGGAGCATTTGCAACCGTTTGGCACCATTTTTGAATGAATGGGGAAAAGTCAGATTTTTGCTGAAATTGTGACCCCGGGGCTTAGGGAGTTTTTCAATAAAATCTTTTTCCGCTGGTTATGTTGTTGAGGGCTGATTTCTGGTCCTGTGATAAAAAGCCTTCTGTTTCGACCGCCAAACCTCTCAGGGGAGCATTTGCAACCGTTTGGCACCATTTTTGAATGAAATGGAAAAAGTCAGATTTTTGCTGAAATTGTGACCCCGGGGCTTAGGCATTTTTTCAAAAAATCTTTTTCTGCCGGTTAAGTTGTTGAGGGCTGATTTTTTGTCCTATGATAAAAAGCCTTCTGTTTCGACCGACAAACCTCTCAGGGGAGCATTTGAAACCGTTTGGCACCATTTTTGAATGAATTGGAAAAAGTCAGATTTTTGCTGAAATTGTGACCCCGGGGCTTAGGGTTTTTTTCAATAAAATCTTTTTCTGCCGGTTATGTTGTTGCGGGCTGATTTCTTGTCCTGTGATAAAAAGCCTTCTGTTTGGACTGCCAAACCTCTCAGGGGAGCATTTGCAACCGTTTGGCACCATTTTTGAATGAATTGGAAAAAGTCAGATTTTTGCTGCAATTGTGACCCCGGGGCTTAGGCATTTTTTCAATAAAATCTTTTTCTGCCGGTTAAGTTGTTGAGGGCTGATTTCTTGTCCTGTGATGAAAAGCCTTCTATTTCGAACGCCAAACCTCTCAGGGGAGCATTTGCAACCGTTTGGCACCATTTTTGAATGAATGGGAAAAAGTCAGAATTTGCTGAAATTGTGACCCCGGGGCTTAGGGATTTTTTCAATAAAATCTTTTTCCGCTGGTTATGTTGTTGAGGGCTGATTTTTTGTCCTGTGATAAAAAGCTTCTGTTTCGACCGCCAAACCTCTCAGGGGAGCATGTGCAACAGTTTGGCACCATATTTGAATGAATGGGAAAAAGTCAGATTTTTGCTGAAATTGTGACCCCGGGGCTTGGGGAATTTTTCAATAAAATCTTTTTCCGCTGGTTATGTTGTTGACGGCTGATTTCTTGTCCTGTGATAAAAAGCCTTCTGTTTCGACCGCCAAACCTCTCAGGGGAGCATTTGCAACCGTTTGACACCATTTTTGAATGAAATGGAAAAAGTCAGATTTTTGCTGAAATTGTGACCCCGGGGCTTTGGGATTTTTTCAAAAAATCTTTTTCCGCTGGTTATGTTGTTGAGGGCTGATTTCTTGTCCTGTGATAAAAAGCCTTCTGTTTCGACCGCCAAACCTCTCAGGGGAGCATTTGCAACCGTTTGACACCATTTTTGAATGAAATGGAAAAAGTCAGATTTTTGCTGAAATTGTGACCCCGGGGCTTAGGCATTTTTTCAAAAAATCTTTTTCTGCCGGTTAAGTTCTTGAGGGCTGATTTTTTGTCCTATGATAAAAAGCTTTCTGTTTCGACCGACAAACCTCTCAGGGGAGCATTTGAAACCGTTTGGCACCATTTTTGAATGAATTGGAAAAAGTCAGATTTTTGCTGAAATTGTGACCCCGGGGCTTAGGGATTTTTTCAAAAAAATCTTTTTCCGCTGGTTATGTTGTTGAGGGCTGATTTCTTGTCCTGTGATAAAAAGCCTTCTGTTTTGACCGCTAAACTTCTCAGGGGAGCATTTGCAACCGTTTGGCACCATTTTGGTGTGTATTGCCAAAAGTCAGATTTTTGCTGAAATTGTGATCCCGGAGCTTAGGGATTTTTTCAATAAAATCTTTTTCCGCTGGTTATGTTGTTGAGGGCTGATTTCTTATCCTGTGATAAAAAGCAATCTCTTTCAACCGCCAAACCTCTCAGGGGACCATCTGCAACTGTTTGGCACCATTTTTGAATGAATGGGAAATAGTCAGATTTTTGCTGAAATTGTGACCCCGGGGCTTAGGGATTTTTTCAAAAAATCTTTTTCTGCCGGTTAAGTTGTTGAGGGCTGATTTCTTGTCCTGTGATAAAAAGCTTCTGTTTCGACCGCCAAACCTCTCAGGGGAGCATGTGGAACCGTTTGGCAGCATTTTTGAATGAATGGGAAAAAGTCAGATTTTTGCTGAAATTGTGACCCCGGGGCTTAGGGATTTTTTCAAAAAATCTTTTTCTGCCGGTTAAGTTGTTGAGGGCTGATTTCTTGTCCTGTGATAAAAAGCTTCTGTTTCGACCGCCAAACCTCTCAGGGGAGCATGTGGAACCGTTTGGCAGCATTTTTGAATGAATGGGAAAAAGTCAGATTTTTGCTGAAATTGTGATCCCGGAGCTTAGGGATTTTTTCAATAAAATCTTTTTCCGCTGGTTATGTTGTTGAGGGCAGATTTCTTGTCCTGTGATAAAAAGCCTTCTGTTTCGACCGCCAAACCTCTCAGGGGAGCATTTGCAACCGCTTGGCACCATTTTTGAATGAATTGCCAAAAGTCAGATTTTTGCTGAAATTGTGACCCCGGGGCTTAGGGATTTTTTCAAAAAATATTTTTCTGCCGTTTAAGTTGTTGAGGGCTGATTTTTTGTCCTGTGATAAAAAGCCTTCTGTTTCGACCCCCAAACCTCTCAGGGGAGCATTTGCAACCGTTTGGCACCATTTTTGAATGAATTGGAACAGGACAGATTTTTGCTGAAATAGTGACCCCGGGGCTTAGGGATTTTTTCAATAAAATCTTTTTCCGCCGCTTAAGTTGCTGAGGGCTGATTTCTTGTCCTGTGATAAAAAGCTTCTGTTTCGACCGCCAAACCTCTCAGGGGAGCATTTGCAACCGTTTGGCACCATTTTTGAATGAATGGGGAAAAGGCAGATTTTTGATGAAATTGTGACCCCGGGGCTTAGGGGTTTTTTCAATAAAATCATTTTCCGCTGGTTATGTTGTTGAGGGCTGATTTCTTGTCCTGTGATAAAAAGCAATCTCTTTCAACCGCCAAACCTCTCAGGGGACCATTTGCAACCGTTTGGCACCATCTTTGAATGAATTGGAAAAAGTCAGAATTTTGCTGAAATTGTGACCCCGGGGCTTAGGGATTTTTTCAAAAAATCTTTTTCTGCCGGTTATGTTGTTGAGGGCTGATTTCTTGTCCTGTGATAAAAAGCCTTTTGTTTCGAGCGCTAAACTTCTCAGGGGAGCATGTGCAACCGTTTGGCACCATTTTTGAATGAATGGGGAAAAGTCAGATTTTTGATGAAATTGTGACCCCGGGGCTTAGGGATTTTTTCAATAAAATCTTTTTCCGCTGGTTATGTTGTTGAGGGCTGATTTCTTGTCCTGTGATAAAAAGCCTTCTGTTTCGACCGCCAAACCTCTCAGGGGAGCATTTGCAACCGTTTGGCACCATTTTGGTGTGTATTGCCAAAAGTCAGATTTTTGCTAAAATTGTGATCCCGGGGCTTAGGGATTTTTTCAAAAAAATCTTTTTCTGCCGGTTAAGTTGTTGAGGGCTGATTTCTTGTCCTGTGAGAAAAAGCCTTCTATTTCGAACGCCAAACCTCTCAGGGGAGCATTTGCAACCGTTTGGCACCATTTTTGAATGAATGGGAAAAAGTCAGAATTTGCTGAAATTGTGACCCCGAGGCTTAGGGATTTTTTCAATAAAATCTTTTTCTGCCGGTTATGTTGTTGAGGGCTGATTTCTTGTCCTGTGATAAAAAGCCTTCTGTTTCGACCGCTAAACTTCTCAGGGGAGCATTTGCAACCGTTTGGCACCATTTTTGCTGAAATTGTGACCCCGGGGCTTAGGGATTTTTTCAAAAAATCTTTTGCTGCCGGTTAAGTTGTTGAGGGCTGATTTTTTGTCCTGTGATAAAAAGCCTTCTGTTTCGACCGCCAAACCTCTCAGGGGAGCATTTGCAACCGTTTGGCACCATTTTGGAGTGTATTGCCAAAAGTCAGATTTTTGCTGAAATTGTGATCCCGGGGCTTAGGGATTTTTTCAAAAAAATCTTTTTCCGCCGGTTAAGTTTTTGAGGGCTGATTTCTTGTCCTGTGATAAAAAGCCTTCTATTTCGAACGCCAAACCTCTCAGGGGAGCATTTGCAACCGTTTGGCACC
Organism: Podarcis cretensis; assembly: GCF_951804945.1. Taxonomy (NCBI): domain Eukaryota; kingdom Metazoa; phylum Chordata; class Lepidosauria; order Squamata; family Lacertidae; genus Podarcis; species Podarcis cretensis. The sequence continues at coordinate 11,430,634 of NC_137180.1, read as the reverse complement.
ATTTTTGAATGAATGGGAAAAAGTCAGAATTTGATGAAATTGTGACTCCGGGGCTTAGGCATTTTTTCAATAAAATCTTTTTCCGCTGGTTATGTTGTTGAGGGCTGATTTCTTGTCCTGTGATAAAAAGCCTTCTATTTCGACCGCCAAACCTTTTAGGGGAGAATTTGCAACCGTTTGGCACCATTTTTGAATGAATTGCCAAAAGTCAGATTTTTGCTGAAATTGTGACCCCGGGGCTTAGGGATTTTTTCAAAAAAATCTTTTTCCGCCGGATAAATTTTCAAGGGCTGATTTCTTGTCCTGTGATAAAAAGCTTCTGTTTCGACCGCCAAACCTCTCAGGGGAGTATTTGAAACCGTTTGGCACCATTTTTGAATGAATGGGAAAAAGTCAGATTTTTGCTGAAATTGTGACCCCGGGGCTTAGGGATTTTTTCAAAAAATCTTTTTCTGCCGGTTATGTTGTTGAGGGCTGATTTCTTGTCCTGTGATAAAAAGCCTTTTGTTTCGAGCGCTAAACTTCTCAGGGGAGCATTTGCAACCGTTTGGCACCATTTTTGAATGAATGGGGAAAAGTCAGATTTTTGATGAAATTGTGACCCCGGGGCTTAGGGATTTTTTCAATAAAATCTTTTTCCGCTGGTTATGTTGTTGAGGGCTGATTTTTTGTCCTGTGATAAAAAGCTTCTGTTTCGACCGCCAAACCTCTCAGGGGAGCATGTGCAACAGTTTGGCACCATATTTGAATGAATGGGAAAAAGTCAGATTTTTGCTGAAATTGTGACCCCGGGGCTTAGGGAATTTTTCAATAAAATCTTTTTCCACTGGTTATGTTGTTGAGGGCTGATTTCTTGTCCTGTGATAAAAAGCCTTCTGTTTCGACCGCCAAACCTCTCAGGGGAGCATTTGCAACCGTTTGACACCATTTTTGAATGAAATGGAAAAAGTCAGATTTTTGCTGAAATTGTGACCCCGGGGCTTTGGGATTTTTTCAAAAAATCTTTTTCCGCTGGTTATGTTGTTGAGGGCTGATTTCTTGTCCTGTGATAAAAAGCCTTCTGTTTCGACCGCCAAACCTCTCAGGGGAGCATTTGCAACCGTTTGACACCATTTTTGAATGAAATGGAAAAAGTCAGATTTTTGCTGAAATTGTGACCCCGGGGCTTTGGGATTTTTTCAAAAAATCTTTTTCTGCCGGTTAAGTTCTTGAGGGCTGATTTTTTGTCCTATGATAAAAAGCTTTCTGTTTCGACCGACAAACCTCTCAGGGGAGCATTTGAAACCGTTTGGCACCATTTTTGAATGAATTGGAAAAAGTCAGATTTTTGCTGAAATTGTGACCCCGGGGCTTAGGGATTTTTTCAAAAAAATCTTTTTCCGCTGGTTATGTTGTTGAGGGCTGATTTCTTGTCCTGTGATAAAAAGCCTTCTGTTTTGACCGCTAAACTTCTCAGGGGAGCATTTGCAACCGTTTGGCACCATTTTTGAATGAATGGGGAAAAGTCAGATTTTTGCTGAAATTGTGACCCCGGGGCTTAGGGATTTTTTCAAAAAATCTTTTGCTGCCGGTTAAGTTGTTGAGGGCTGATTTTTTGTCCTGTGATAAAAAGCCTTCTGTTTCGACCGCCAAACCTCTCAGGGGAGCATTTGCAACCGTTTGGCACCATTTTGGTGTGTATTGCCAAAAGTCAGATTTTTGCTGAAATTGTGATCCCGGAGCTTAGGGATTTTTTCAGTAAAATCTTTTTCCGCTGGTTATGTTGTTGAGGGCTGATTTCTTGTCCTGTGATAAAAAGCCTTCTGTTTCGACCGCTAAACTTCTCAGGGGAGCATGTGCAACCGTTTGGCACCATTTTTGAATGAATTGGAAAAAGTCAGATTTTTGCTGAAATTGTGACCCCGGGGCTTAGGGATTTTTTCAATAAAATCTTTTTCCGCTGGTTATGTTGTTGAGGGCTGATTTCTTGTCCTGTGATAAAAAGCTTCTGTTTCGACCGCCAAACCTCTCAGGGGAGCATGTGGAACCGTTTGGCAGCATTTTTGAATGAATGGGAAAAAGTCAGATTTTTGCTGAAATTGTGACCCTGGGGCTTAGGGATTTTTTCAAAAAATATTTTTCTGCCGGTTAAGTTGTTGAGGGCTGATTTTTTGTCCTGTGATAAAAAGCCTTCTGTTTCGACCCCCAAACCTCTCAGGGGAGCATTTGCAACCGTTTGGCACCATTTTTGAATGAATTGGAACAGGTCAGATTTTTGCTGAAATTGTGACCCCGGGGCTTAGGGATTTTTTCAATAAAATCTTTTTCCGCCGCTTAAGTTGCTGATGGCTGATTTCTTGTCCTGTGATAAAAAGCTTCTGTTTCGACCGCCAAACCTCTCAGGGGAGCATTTGCAACCGTTTGGCACCATTTTTGAATGAATGGGGAAAAGTCAGATTTTTGATGAAATTGTGACCCCGGGGCTTAGGGATTTTTTCAATAAAATCTTTTTCCGATGGTTATGTTGTTGAGGGCTGATTTCTTGTCCTGTGATAAAAAGCCTTCTGTTTCAACCGCTAAACTTCTCAGGGGAGCATTTGCAACCGTTTGGCACCATTTTTGAATGAATGGGGAAAAGTCAGATTTTTGCTGAAATTGTGACCCCGGGGCTTAGGGATTTTTTCAAAAAATCTTTTGCTGCCGGTTAAGTTGTTGAGGGCTGATTTTTTGTCCTGTGATAAAAAGCCTTCTCTTTCGACCGCCAAACCTCTCAGGGGAGCATTTGCAACCGTTTGGCACCATTTTGGTGTGTATTGCCAAAAGTCAGATTTTTGCTGAAATTGTGATCCCGGGGCTTAGGGATTTTTTCAAAAAAATCTTTTTCCGCCGCTTAAGTTGCTGAGGGCTGATTTCTTGTCCTGTGATAAAAAGCTTCTGTTTCGACCGCCAAACCTCTCAGGGGAGCATTTGCAACCGTTTGGCACCATTTTTGAATGAATGGGGAAAAGGCAGATTTTTGATGAAATTGTGACCCCGGGGCTTAGGGATTTTTTCAATAAAATCTTTTTCCGCCGCTTAAGTTGTTGAGGGCTGATTTCTTGTCCTGTGATAAAAAGCCTTCTGTTTCGACCGCCAAACCTCTCAGGGGAGCATTTGCAACCGTTTGGCACCATTTTGGTGTGTATTGCCAAAAGTCAGATTTTTGCTAAAATTGTGATCCCGGGGCTTAGGGATTTTTTCAAAAAAATCTTTTTCTGCCGGTTAAGTTGTTGAGGGCTGATTTCTTGTCCTGTGATAAAAAGCCTTCTATTTCGAACGCCAAACCTCTCAGGGGAGCATTTGCAACCGTTTGGCACCATTTTTGAATGAATGGGAAAAAGTCAGAATTTGCTGAAATTGTGACCCCGGGGCTTAGGGATTTTTTCAATAAAATCTTTTTCCGCCGGATAAATTTTCAAGGGCTGATTTCTTGTCCTGTGATAAAAAGCTTCTGTTTCGACCGCCAAACCTCTCAGGGGAGTATTTGAAACCGTTTGGCACCATTTTTGAATGAATGGGAAAAAGTCAGATTTTTGCTGAAATTGTGACCCCGGGGCTTAGGGATTTTTTCAAAAAATCTTTTTCTGCCGGTTATGTTGTTGAGGGCTGATTTCTTGTCCTGTGATAAAAAGCCTTTTGTTTCGAGCGCTAAACTTCTCAGGGGAGCATTTGCAACCGTTTGGCACCATTTTTGAATGAATGGGGAAAAGTCAGATTTTTGATGAAATTGTGACCCCGGGGCTTAGGGATTTTTTCAATAAAATCTTTTTCCGCTGGTTATGTTGTTGAGGGCTGATTTTTTGTCCTGTGATAAAAAGCTTCTGTTTCGACCGCCAAACCTCTCAGGGGAGCATGTGCAACAGTTTGGCACCATATTTGAATGAATGGGAAAAAGTCAGATTTTTGCTGAAATTGTGACCCCGGGGCTTAGGGAATTTTTCAATAAAATCTTTTTCCACTGGTTATGTTGTTGAGGGCTGATTTCTTGTCCTGTGATAAAAAGCCTTCTGTTTCGACCGCCAAACCTCTCAGGGGAGCATTTGCAACCGTTTGACACCATTTTTGAATGATATGGAAAAAGTCAGATTTTTGCTGAAATTGTGACCCCGGGGCTTTGGGATTTTTTCAAAAAATCTTTTTCCGCTGGTTATGTTGTTGAGGGCTGATTTCTTGTCCTGTGATAAAAAGCCTTCTGTTTCGACCGCCAAACCTCTCAGGGGAGCATTTGCAACCGTTTGACACCATTTTTGAATGAAATGGAAAAAGTCAGATTTTTGCTGAAATTGTGACCCCGGGGCTTTGGGATTTTTTCAAAAAATCTTTTTCTGCCGGTTAAGTTCTTGAGGGCTGATTTTTTGTCCTATGATAAAAAGCTTTCTGTTTCGACCGACAAACCTCTCAGGGGAGCATTTGAAACCGTTTGGCACCATTTTTGAATGAATTGGAAAAAGTCAGATTTTTGCTGAAATTGTGACCCCGGGGCTTAGGGATTTTTTCAAAAAAATCTTTTTCCGCTGGTTATGTTGTTGAGGGCTGATTTCTTGTCCTGTGATAAAAAGCCTTCTGTTTTGACCGCTAAACTTCTCAGGGGAGCATTTGCAACCGTTTGGCACCATTTTTGAATGAATGGGGAAAAGTCAGATTTTTGCTGAAATTGTGACCCCGGGGCTTAGGGATTTTTTCAAAAAATCTTTTGCTGCCGGTTAAGTTGTTGAGGGCTGATTTTTTGTCCTGTGATAAAAAGCCTTCTGTTTCGACCGCCAAACCTCTCAGGGGAGCATTTGCAACCGTTTGGCACCATTTTGGTGTGTATTGCCAAAAGTCAGATTTTTGCTGAAATTGTGATCCCGGAGCTTAGGGATTTTTTCAGTAAAATCTTTTTCCGCTGGTTATGTTGTTGAGGGCTGATTTCTTGTCCTGTGATAAAAAGCCTTCTGTTTCGACCGCTAAACTTCTCAGGGGAGCATGTGCAACCGTTTGGCACCATTTTTGAATGAATTGGAAAAAGTCAGATTTTTGCTGAAATTGTGACCCCGGGGCTTAGGGATTTTTTCAATAAAATCTTTTTCCGCTGGTTATGTTGTTGAGGGCTGATTTCTTGTCCTGTGATAAAAAGCTTCTGTTTCGACCGCCAAACCTCTCAGGGGAGCATGTGGAACCGTTTGGCAGCATTTTTGAATGAATGGGAAAAAGTCAGATTTTTGCTGAAATTGTGACCCTGGGGCTTAGGGATTTTTTCAAAAAATATTTTTCTGCCGGTTAAGTTGTTGAGGGCTGATTTTTTGTCCTGTGATAAAAAGCCTTCTGTTTCGACCCCCAAACCTCTCAGGGGAGCATTTGCAACCGTTTGGCACCATTTTTGAATGAATTGGAACAGGTCAGATTTTTGCTGAAATTGTGACCCCGGGGCTTAGGGATTTTTTCAATAAAATCTTTTTCCGCCGCTTAAGTTGCTGATGGCTGATTTCTTGTCCTGTGATAAAAAGCTTCTGTTTCGACCGCCAAACCTCTCAGGGGAGCATTTGCAACCGTTTGGCACCATTTTTGAATGAATGGGGAAAAGTCAGATTTTTGATGAAATTGTGACCCCGGGGCTTAGGGATTTTTTCAATAAAATCTTTTTCCGATGGTTATGTTGTTGAGGGCTGATTTCTTGTCCTGTGATAAAAAGCCTTCTGTTTCAACCGCTAAACTTCTCAGGGGAGCATTTGCAACCGTTTGGCACCATTTTTGAATGAATGGGGAAAAGTCAGATTTTTGCTGAAATTGTGACCCCGGGGCTTAGGGATTTTTTCAAAAAATCTTTTGCTGCCGGTTAAGTTGTTGAGGGCTGATTTTTTGTCCTGTGATAAAAAGCCTTCTCTTTCGACCGCCAAACCTCTCAGGGGAGCATTTGCAACCGTTTGGCACCATTTTGGTGTGTATTGCCAAAAGTCAGATTTTTGCTGAAATTGTGATCCCGGGGCTTAGGGATTTTTTCAAAAAAATCTTTTTCCGCCGCTTAAGTTGCTGAGGGCTGATTTCTTGTCCTGTGATAAAAAGCTTCTGTTTCGACCGCCAAACCTCTCAGGGGAGCATTTGCAACCGTTTGGCACCATTTTTGAATGAATGGGGAAAAGGCAGATTTTTGATGAAATTGTGACCCCGGGGCTTAGGGATTTTTTCAATAAAATCTTTTTCCGCCGCTTAAGTTGTTGAGGGCTGATTTCTTGTCCTGTGATAAAAAGCCTTCTGTTTCGACCGCCAAACCTCGCAGGGGAGCATTTGCAACCGTTTGGCACCATCTTTGAATGAATTGGAAAAAGTCTGATTTTTGCTGAAATTGTGACCCCGGGGCTTAGGGATTTTTTCAAAAAATCTTTTTCTGCCGGTTATGTTGTTGAGGGCTGATTTCTTGTCCTGTGATAAAAAGCCTTTTGTTTCGAGCGCTAAACTTCTCAGGGGAGCATTTGCAACCGTTTGGCACCATTTTTGAATGAATGGGGAAAAGTCAGATTTTTGCTGAAATTGTGACCCCGGGGCTTAGGGAGTTTTTCAATAAAATCTTTTTCCGCTGGTTATGTTGTCGAGGGCTGATTTCTTGTCCTGTGATAAAAAGCCTTTTGTTTCGAGCGCTAAACTTCTCAGGGGAGCATGTGCAACCGTTTGGCACCATTTTTGAATGAATGGGGAAAAGGCAGATTTTTGATGAAATTGTGACCCCGGGGCTTAGGGATTTTTTCAATAAAATCTTTTTCCGCCGGTTAAGTTTTCGAGGGCAGATTTCTTGTCCTGTGATAAAAAGCCTTCTGTTTCGACCGCCAAACCTCTCAGGGGAGCATTTGCAACCGTTTGGCACCATTTTTGAATGAATGGGGAAAAGTCAGATTTTTGATGAAATTGTGACCCCGGGGCTTAGGGATTTTTTCAAAAAATCTTTTGCTGCCGGTTAAGTTGTTGAGGGCTGATTTTTTGTCCTGTGATAAAAAGCCTTCTGTTTCGACCGCCAAACCTCTCAGGGGAGCATTTGCAACCGTTTGGCACCATTTTGGTGTGTATTGCCAAAAGTCAGATTTTTGCTGAAATTGTGATCCCGGAGCTTAGGGATATTTTCAATAAAATCTTTTTCCGCTGTTTCTGTTGTTGAGGGCTGATTTCTTATCCTGTGATAAAAAGCAATCTCTTTCAACCGCCAAACCTCTCAGGGGACCATCTGCAACTGTTTGGCACCATTTTTGAATGAATGGGAAATAGTCAGATTTTTGCTGAAATTGTGACCCCGGGGCTTAGGGATTTTTTCAAAAAAATCTTTTTCTGCCGGTTATGTTGTTGAGGGCTGATTTCTTGTCCTGTGATAAAAAGCCTTCTGTTTCGACCGCTAAACTTCTCAGGGGAGCATTTGCAACCGTTTGGCACCATTTTTGCTGAAATTGTGACCCCGGGGCTTAGGGATTTTTTCAAAAAATCTTTTGCTGCCGGTTAAGTTGTTGAGGGCTGATTTTTTGTCCTGTGATAAAAAGCCTTCTGTTTCGACCGCCAAACCTCTCAGGGGAGCATTTGCAACCGTTTGGCACCATTTTGGAGTGTATTGCCAAAAGTCAGATTTTTGCTGAAATTGTGATCCCGGGGCTTAGGGATTTTTTCAAAAAAATCTTTTTCCGCCGGTTAAGTTTTTGAGGGCTGATTTCTTGTCCTGTGATAAAAAGCCTTCTATTTCGAACGCCAAACCTCTCAGGGGAGCATTTGCAACCGTTTGGCACCATTTTTGAATGAATGGGAAAAAGTCAGAATTTGATGAAATTGTGACTCCGGGGCTTAGGCATTTTTTCAATAAAATCTTTTTCCGCTGGTTATGTTGTTGAGGGCTGATTTCTTGTCCTGTGATAAAAAGCCTTCTATTTCGACCGCCAAACCTTTTAGGGGAGAATTTGCAACCGTTTGGCACCATTTTTGAATGAATTGCCAAAAGTCAGATTTTTGCTGAAATTGTGACCCCGGGGCTTAGGGATTTTTTCAAAAAAATCTTTTTCCGCCGGATAAATTTTCAAGGGCTGATTTCTTGTCCTGTGATAAAAAGCTTCTGTTTCGACCGCCAAACCTCTCAGGGGAGCATTTGCAACCGTTTGGCACCATTTTTGAATGAATGGGGAAAAGTCAGATTTTTGATGAAATTGTGACCCCGGGGCTTAGGGATTTTTTCAATAAAATCTTTTTCCGATGGTTATGTTGTTGAGGGCTGATTTCTTGTCCTGTGATAAAAAGCCTTCTGTTTCAACCGCTAAACTTCTCAGGGGAGCATTTGCAACCGTTTGGCACCATTTTTGAATGAATGGGGAAAAGTCAGATTTTTGCTGAAATTGTGACCCCGGGGCTTAGGGATTTTTTCAAAAAATCTTTTGCTGCCGGTTAAGTTGTTGAGGGCTGATTTTTTGTCCTGTGATAAAAAGCCTTCTCTTTCGACCGCCAAACCTCTCAGGGGAGCATTTGCAACCGTTTGGCACCATTTTGGTGTGTATTGCCAAAAGTCAGATTTTTGCTGAAATTGTGATCCCGGGGCTTAGGGATTTTTTCAAAAAAATCTTTTTCCGCCGCTTAAGTTGCTGAGGGCTGATTTCTTGTCCTGTGATAAAAAGCTTCTGTTTCGACCGCCAAACCTCTCAGGGGAGCATTTGCAACCGTTTGGCACCATTTTTGAATGAATGGGGAAAAGGCAGATTTTTGATGAAATTGTGACCCCGGGGCTTAGGGATTTTTTCAATAAAATCTTTTTCCGCCGCTTAAGTTGTTGAGGGCTGATTTCTTGTCCTGTGATAAAAAGCCTTCTGTTTCGACCGCCAAACCTCGCAGGGGAGCATTTGCAACCGTTTGGCACCATCTTTGAATGAATTGGAAAAAGTCTGATTTTTGCTGAAATTGTGACCCCGGGGCTTAGGGATTTTTTCAAAAAATCTTTTTCTGCCGGTTATGTTGTTGAGGGCTGATTTCTTGTCCTGTGATAAAAAGCCTTTTGTTTCGAGCGCTAAACTTCTCAGGGGAGCATTTGCAACCGTTTGGCACCATTTTTGAATGAATGGGGAAAAGTCAGATTTTTGCTGAAATTGTGACCCCGGGGCTTAGGGAGTTTTTCAATAAAATCTTTTTCCGCTGGTTATGTTGTTGAGGGCTGATTTCTTGTCCTGTGATAAAAAGCCTTTTGTTTCGAGCGCTAAACTTCTCAGGGGAGCATGTGCAACCGTTTGGCACCATTTTTGAATGAATGGGGAAAAGGCAGATTTTTGATGAAATTGTGACCCCGGGGCTTAGGGATTTTTTCAATAAAATCTTTTTCCGCCGGTTAAGTTTTCGAGGGCAGATTTCTTGTCCTGTGATAAAAAGCCTTCTGTTTCGACCGCCAAACCTCTCAGGGGAGCATTTGCAACCGTTTGGCACCATTTTTGAATGAATGGGGAAAAGTCAGATTTTTGATGAAATTGTGACCCCGGGGCTTAGGGATTTTTTCAAAAAATCTTTTGCTGCCGGTTAAGTTGTTGAGGGCTGATTTTTTGTCCTGTGATAAAAAGCCTTCTGTTTCGACCGCCAAACCTCTCAGGGGAGCATTTGCAACCGTTTGGCACCATTTTGGTGTGTATTGCCAAAAGTCAGATTTTTGCTGAAATTGTGATCCCGGAGCTTAGGGATATTTTCAATAAAATCTTTTTCCGCTGTTTCTGTTGTTGAGGGCTGATTTCTTATCCTGTGATAAAAAGCAATCTCTTTCAACCGCCAAACCTCTCAGGGGACCATCTGCAACTGTTTGGCACCATTTTTGAATGAATGGGAAATAGTCAGATTTTTGCTGAAATTGTGACCCGGGGGCTTAGGGATTTTTTCAAAAAAATCTTTTTCTGCCGGTTATGTTGTTGAGGGCTGATTTCTTGTCCTGTGATAAAAAGCCTTCTGTTTCGACCGCTAAACTTCTCAGGGGAGCATTTGCAACCGTTTGGCACCATTTTTGCTGAAATTGTGACCCCGGGGCTTAGGGATTTTTTCAAAAAATCTTTTGCTGCCGGTTAAGTTGTTGAGGGCTGATTTTTTGTCCTGTGATAAAAAGCCTTCTGTTTCGACCGCCAAACCTCTCAGGGGAGCATTTGCAACCGTTTGGCACCATTTTGGAGTGTATTGCCAAAAGTCAGATTTTTGCTGAAATTGTGATCCCGGGGCTTAGGGATTTTTTCAAAAAAATCTTTTTCCGCCGGTTAAGTTTTTGAGGGCTGATTTCTTGTCCTGTGATAAAAAGCCTTCTATTTCGAACGCCAAACCTCTCAGGGGAGCATTTGCAACCGTTTGGCACCATTTTTGAATGAATGGGAAAAAGTCAGAATTTGATGAAATTGTGACTCCGGGGCTTAGGCATTTTTTCAATAAAATCTTTTTCCGCTGGTTATGTTGTTGAGGGCTGATTTCTTGTCCTGTGATAAAAAGCCTTCTATTTCGACCGCCAAACCTTTTAGGGGAGAATTTGCAACCGTTTGGCACCATTTTTGAATGAATTGCCAAAAGTCAGATTTTTGCTGAAATTGTGACCCCGGGGCTTAGGGATTTTTTCAAAAAAATCTTTTTCCGCCGGATAAATTTTCAAGGGCTGATTTCTTGTCCTGTGATAAAAAGCTTCTGTTTCGACCGCCAAACCTCTCAGGGGAGTATTTGAAACCGTTTGGCACCATTTTTGAATGAATGGGAAAAAGTCAGATTTTTGCTGAAATTGTGACCCCGGGGCTTAGGGATTTTTTCAAAAAATCTTTTTCTGCCGGTTATGTTGTTGAGGGCTGATTTCTTGTCCTGTGATAAAAAGCCTTTTGTTTCGAGCGCTAAACTTCTCAGGGGAGCATTTGCAACCGTTTGGCACCATTTTTGAATGAATGGGGAAAAGTCAGATTTTTGATGAAATTGTGACCCCGGGGCTTAGGGATTTTTTCAATAAAATCTTTTTCCGCTGGTTATGTTGTTGAGGGCTGATTTCTTGTCCTGTGATAAAAAGCCTTCTGTTTCGACCGACAAACCTCTCAGGGGAGCATTTGCAACCGTTTGGCACCATTTTTGAATGAAATGGAAAAAGTCAGATTTTTGCTGAAATTGTGACCCCGGGGCTTAGGGATTTTTTCAAAAAATCTTTTTCTGCCGGTTAAGTTGTTGAGGGCTGATTTTTTGTCCTATGATAAAAAGCCTTCTGTTTCGACCGACAAACCTCTCAGGGGAGCATTTGCAACCGTTTGGCACCATTTTTGAATGAATTGGAAAAAGTCAGATTTTTGCTGAAATTGTGACCCCGGGGCTTAGGGATTTTTTCAAAAAATCTTTTTCTGCCGGTTAAGTTGTTGAGGGCTGATTTTTTGTCCTGTGATAAAAAGCTTCTGTTTCGACCGCCAAACCTCTCAGGGGAGCATGTGGAACCGTTTGGCACCATTTTTGAATGAATGGGAAAAAGTCAGATTTTTGCTGCAATTGTGACCCCGGGGCTTAGGCATTTTTTCAATAAAATCTTTTTCCGCCGGTTAAGTTGTTGAGGGCTGATTTTTTGTCCTGTGATAAAAAGCCTTCTGTTTCGACCGCCAAACCTCTCAGGGGAGCATTTGCAACCGTTTGGCACCATTTTTGAATGAATGGGAAAAAGTCAGAATTTGCTGAAATTGTGACCCCGGGGCTTAGGGATTTTTTCAATAAAATCTTTTTCCGCTGGTTATGTTGTTGAGGGCTGATTTTTTGTCCTGTGATAAAAAGCTTCTGTTTCGACCGCCAAACCTCTCAGGGGAGCATGTGCAACAGTTTGGCACCATATTTGAATGAATGGGAAAAAGTCAGATTTTTGCTGAAATTGTGACCCCGGGGCTTAGGGAATTTTTCAATAAAATCTTTTTCCACTGGTTATGTTGTTGAGGGCTGATTTCTTGTCCTGTGATAAAAAGCCTTCTGTTTCGACCGCCAAACCTCTCAGGGGAGCATTTGCAACCGTTTGACACCATTTTTGAATGATATGGAAAAAGTCAGATTTTTGCTGAAATTGTGACCCCGGGGCTTTGGGATTTTTTCAAAAAATCTTTTTCCGCTGGTTATGTTGTTGAGGGCTGATTTCTTGTCCTGTGATAAAAAGCCTTCTGTTTCGACCGCCAAACCTCTCAGGGGAGCATTTGCAACCGTTTGACACCATTTTTGAATGAAATGGAAAAAGTCAGATTTTTGCTGAAATTGTGACCCCGGGGCTTTGGGATTTTTTCAAAAAATCTTTTTCTGCCGGTTAAGTTCTTGAGGGCTGATTTTTTGTCCTATGATAAAAAGCTTTCTGTTTCGACCGACAAACCTCTCAGGGGAGCATTTGAAACCGTTTGGCACCATTTTTGAATGAATTGGAAAAAGTCAGATTTTTGCTGAAATTGTGACCCCGGGGCTTAGGGATTTTTTCAAAAAAATCTTTTTCCGCTGGTTATGTTGTTGAGGGCTGATTTCTTGTCCTGTGATAAAAAGCCTTCTGTTTTGACCGCTAAACTTCTCAGGGGAGCATTTGCAACCGTTTGGCACCATTTTTGAATGAATGGGGAAAAGTCAGATTTTTGCTGAAATTGTGACCCCGGGGCTTAGGGATTTTTTCAAAAAATCTTTTGCTGCCGGTTAAGTTGTTGAGGGCTGATTTTTTGTCCTGTGATAAAAAGCCTTCTGTTTCGACCGCCAAACCTCTCAGGGGAGCATTTGCAACCGTTTGGCACCATTTTGGTGTGTATTGCCAAAAGTCAGATTTTTGCTGAAATTGTGATCCCGGAGCTTAGGGATTTTTTCAGTAAAATCTTTTTCCGCTGGTTATGTTGTTGAGGGCTGATTTCTTGTCCTGTGATAAAAAGCCTTCTGTTTCGACCGCTAAACTTCTCAGGGGAGCATGTGCAACCGTTTGGCACCATTTTTGAATGAATTGGAAAAAGTCAGATTTTTGCTGAAATTGTGACCCCGGGGCTTAGGGATTTTTTCAATAAAATCTTTTTCCGCTGGTTATGTTGTTGAGGGCTGATTTCTTGTCCTGTGATAAAAAGCTTCTGTTTCGACCGCCAAACCTCTCAGGGGAGCATGTGGAACCGTTTGGCAGCATTTTTGAATGAATGGGAAAAAGTCAGATTTTTGCTGAAATTGTGACCCTGGGGCTTAGGGATTTTTTCAAAAAATATTTTTCTGCCGGTTAAGTTGTTGAGGGCTGATTTTTTGTCCTGTGATAAAAAGCCTTCTGTTTCGACCCCCAAACCTCTCAGGGGAGCATTTGCAACCGTTTGGCACCATTTTTGAATGAATTGGAACAGGTCAGATTTTTGCTGAAATTGTGACCCCGGGGCTTAGGGATTTTTTCAATAAAATCTTTTTCCGCCGCTTAAGTTGCTGATGGCTGATTTCTTGTCCTGTGATAAAAAGCTTCTGTTTCGACCGCCAAACCTCTCAGGGGAGCATTTGCAACCGTTTGGCACCATTTTTGAATGAATGGGGAAAAGTCAGATTTTTGATGAAATTGTGACCCCGGGGCTTAGGGATTTTTTCAATAAAATCTTTTTCCGATGGTTATGTTGTTGAGGGCTGATTTCTTGTCCTGTGATAAAAAGCCTTCTGTTTCAACCGCTAAACTTCTCAGGGGAGCATTTGCAACCGTTTGGCACCATTTTTGAATGAATGGGGAAAAGTCAGATTTTTGCTGAAATTGTGACCCCGGGGCTTAGGGATTTTTTCAAAAAATCTTTTGCTGCCGGTTAAGTTGTTGAGGGCTGATTTTTTGTCCTGTGATAAAAAGCCTTCTGTTTCGACCGCCAAACCTCTCAGGGGAGCATTTGCAACCGTTTGGCACCATTTTGGTGTGTATTGCCAAAAGTCAGATTTTTGCTGAAATTGTGATCCCGGGGCTTAGGGATTTTTTCAAAAAAATCTTTTTCCGCCGCTTAAGTTGCTGAGGGCTGATTTCTTGTCCTGTGATAAAAAGCTTCTGTTTCGACCGCCAAACCTCTCAGGGGAGCATTTGCAACCGTTTGGCACCATTTTTGAATGAATGGGGAAAAGGCAGATTTTTGATGAAATTGTGACCCCCGGGGCTTAGGGATTTTTTCAATAAAATCTTTTTCCGCCGCTTAAGTTGTTGAGGGCTGATTTCTTGTCCTGTGATAAAAAGCCTTCTGTTTCGACCGCCAAACCTCGCAGGGGAGCATTTGCAACCGTTTGGCACCATCTTTGAATGAATTGGAAAAAGTCAGATTTTTGCTGAAATTGTGACCCCGGGGCTTAGGGATTTTTTCAAAAAATCTTTTTCTGCCGGTTATGTTGTTGAGGGCTGATTTCTTGTCCTGTGATAAAAAGCCTTTTGTTTCGAGCGCTAAACTTCTCAGGGGAGCATTTGCAACCGTTTGGCACCATTTTTGAATGAATGGGGAAAAGTCAGATTTTTGCTGAAATTGTGACCCCGGGGCTTAGGGAGTTTCTCAATAAAATCTTTTTCCGCTGGTTATGTTGTTGAGGGCTGATTTCTGGTCCTGTGATAAAAAGCCTTCTGTTTCGACCGCCAAACCTCTCAGGGGAGCATTTGCAACCGTTTGGCACCATTTTTGAATGAAATGGAAAAAGTCAGATTTTTGCTGAAATTGTGACCCCGGGGCTTAGGCATTTTTTCAAAAAATCTTTTTCTGCCGGTTAAGTTGTTGAGGGCTGATTTTTTGTCCTATGATAAAAAGCCTTCTGTTTCGACCGACAAACCTCTCAGGGGAGCATTTGAAACCGTTTGGCACCATTTTTGAATGAATTGGAAAAAGTCAGATTTTTGCTGAAATTGTGACCCCGGGGCTTAGGGTTTTTTTCAATAAAATCTTTTTCTGCCGGTTATGTTGTTGCGGGCTGATTTCTTGTCCTGTGATAAAAAGCCTTCTGTTTGGACTGCCAAACCTCTCAGGGGAGCATTTGCAACCGTTTGGCACCATTTTTGAATGAATTGGAAAAAGTCAGATTTTTGCTGCAATTGTGACCCCGGGGCTTAGGCATTTTTTCAATAAAATCTTTTTCTGCCGGTTAAGTTGTTGAGGGCTGATTTCTTGTCCTGTGATGAAAAGCCTTCTATTTCGAACGCCAAACCTCTCAGGGGAGCATTTGCAACCGTTTGGCACCATTTTTGAATGAATGGGAAAAAGTCAGAATTTGCTGAAATTGTGACCCCGGGGCTTAGGGATTTTTTCAATAAAATCTTTTTCCGCTGGTTATGTTGTTGAGGGCTGATTTTTTGTCCTGTGATAAAAAGCTTCTGTTTCGACCGCCAAACCTCTCAGGGGAGCATGTGCAACAGTTTGGCACCATATTTGAATGAATGGGAAAAAGTCAGATTTTTGCTGAAATTGTGACCCCGGGGCTTGGGGAATTTTTCAATAAAATCTTTTTCCGCTGGTTATGTTGTTGAGGGCTGATTTCTTGTCCTGTGATAAAAAGCCTTCTGTTTCGACCGCCAAACCTCTCAGGGGAGCATTTGCAACCGTTTGACACCATTTTTGAATGAAATGGAAAAAGTCAGATTTTTGCTGAAATTGTGACCCCGGGGCTTTGGGATTTTTTCAAAAAATCTTTTTCCGCTGGTTATGTTGTTGAGGGCTGATTTCTTGTCCTGTGATAAAAAGCCTTCTGTTTCGACCGCCAAACCTCTCAGGGGAGCATTTGCAACCGTTTGACACCATTTTTGAATGAAATGGAAAAAGTCAGATTTTTGCTGAAATTGTGACCCCGGGGCTTTGGGATTTTTTCAAAAAATCTTTTTCTGCCGGTTAAGTTCTTGAGGGCTGATTTTTTGTCCTATGATAAAAAGCTTTCTGTTTCGACCGACAAACCTCTCAGGGGAGCATTTGGAACCCTTTGGCACCATTTTTGAATGAATGGGAAAAAGTCAGATTTTTGCTGAAATTGTGACCCTGGGGCTTAGGGATTTTTTCAAAAAAATCTTTTTCCGCTGGTTATGTTCTTGAGGGCTGATTTCTTGTCCTGTGATAAAAAGCCTTCTGTTTTGACCGCTAAACTTCTCAGGGGAGCATTTGCAACCGTTTGGCACCATTTTTGAATGAATGGGGAAAAGTCAGATTTTTGCTGAAATTGTGACCCCGGGGCTTAGGGATTTTTTCAAAAAATCTTTTTCTGCCGGTTAAGTTGTTGAGGGCTGATTTCTTGTCCTGTGATAAAAAGCTTCTGTTTCGACCGCCAAACCTCTCAGGGGAGCATGTGGAACCGTTTGGCAGCATTTTTGAATGAATGGGAAAAACTCAGATTTTTGCTGAAATTGTGACCCCGGGGCTTAGGGATTTTTTCAAAAAATATTTTTCTGCCGGTTAAGTTGTTGAGGGCTGATTTTTTGTCCTGTGATAAAAAGCCTTCTGTTTCGACCCCCAAACCTCTCAGGGGAGCATTTGCAACCGTTTGGCACCATTTTTGAATGAATTGGAACAGGACAGATTTTTGCTGAAATTGTGACCCCGGGGCTTAGGGATTTTTTCAATAAAATCTTTTTCCGCCGCTTAAGTTGCTGAGGGCTGATTTCTTGTCCTGTGATAAAAAGCTTCTGTTTCGACCGCCAAACCTCTCAGGGGAGCATTTGCAACCGTTTGGCACCATTTTTGAATGAATGGGGAAAAGGCAGATTTTTGATGAAATTGTGACCCCGGGGCTTAGGGGTTTTTTCAATAAAATCATTTTCCGCTGGTTATGTTGTTGAGGGCTGATTTCTTGTCCTGTGATACAAAGCAATCTCTTTCAACCGCCAAACCTCTCAGGGGACCATTTGCAACCGTTTGGCACCATCTTTGAATGAATTGGAAAAAGTCAGAATTTTGCTGAAATTGTGACCCCGGGGCTTAGGGATTTTTTCAAAAAATCTTTTTCTGCCGGTTATGTTGTTGAGGGCTGATTTCTTGTCCTGTGATAAAAAGCCTTTTGTTTCGAGCGCTAAACTTCTCAGGGGAGCATGTGCAACCGTTTGGCACCATTTTTGAATGAATGGGGAAAAGTCAGATTTTTGATGAAATTGTGACCCCGGGGCTTAGGGATTTTTTCAATAAAATCTTTTTCCGCTGGTTATGTTGTTGAGGGCTGATTTCTTGTCCTGTGATAAAAAGCCTTCTGTTTCGACCGCCAAACCTCTCAGGGGAGCATTTGCAACCGTTTGGCACCATTTTTGAATGAAATGGAAAAAGTCAGATTTTTGCTGAAATTGTGACCCCGGGGCTTAGGGATTTTTTCAATAAAATCTTTTCCCGCTGGTTATGTTGTTGAGGGCTGATTTTTTGTCCTGTGATAAAAAGCCATCTGTTTCGACCGCCAAACCTCTCAGGGGAGCATTTGCAACCGTTTGGCACCATTTTGGTGTGTATTGCCAAAAGTCAGATTTTTGCTAAAATTGTGACCCCCCCGGGGCTTAGAGATTTTTTCAAAAAAATCTTTTTCTGCCGGTTAAGTTGTTGAGGGCTGATTTCTTGTCCTGTGATAAAAAGCCTTCTATTTCGAACGCCAAACCTCTCAGGGGAGCATTTGCAACCGTTTGGCACCATTTTTGAATGAATGGGAAAAAGTCAGAATTTGCTGAAATTGTGACCCCGGGGCTTAGGGATTTTTTCAATAAAATCTTTTTCCGCTGGTTATGTTGTTGAGGGCTGATTTCTTGACCTGTGATAAAAAGCCTTCTATTTCGACCGCCAAACCGTTTAGGGGAGAATTTGCAACCGCTTGGCACCATTTTTGAATGAATTGCCAAAAGTCAGATTTTTGCTGAAATTGTGACCCCGGGGCTTAGGGATTTTTTCAAAAAATCTTTTTCTGCCGGTTAAGTTGTTGAGGGCTGATTTTTTGTCCTGTGATAAAAAGCTTCTGTTTCGACCGCCAAACCTCTCGGGGGAGCATGTGGAACCGTTTGGCACCATTTTTGAATGAAGTGGAAAAAGTCAGGTTTTTGCTGAAATTGTGACCCCGGGGCTTAGGGATTTTTTCAAAAAAATCTTTTTCTGCTGGTTATGTTGTTGAGGGCTGATTTCTTGTCCTGTGATAAAAAGCCTTCTGTTTCGACCGCCAAACCTTTTAGGGGAGAATTTGCAACCGTTTGGCACCATTTTTGAATGAATTGCCAAAAGTCAGATTTTTGCTGAAATTGTGACTCCGGGGCTTAGGGATTTTTTCAATAAAATCTTTTTCCCCTGGTTATGTTGTTGAGGGCTGATTTCATGTCCTGTGATAAAAAGCTTCTGTTTCGACCGCCAAACCTCTCAGGGGAGCATTTGCAACCGTTTGGCACCATTTTTGAATGAATTGGAAAAAGTCAGATTTTTGCTGCAATTGTGACACCGGGGCATAGGGATTTTTAAAATAAAATCTTTTTCCGCCGGTTAAGTTTTCGAGGGCAGATTTCTTGTCCTGTGATAAAAAGCCTTCTGTTTCGACCGCCAAACCTCTCAGGGAAGCATTTGCAACCGTTTGGCACCATTTTTGAATGAATTGGAACAGGTCAGATTTTTGCTGAAATTATGACCCCGGGGCTTAGGGATTTTTTCAATAAAATCTTTTTCCGTCGCTTAAGTTGCTGAGGGCTGATTTCTTGTCCTGTGATAAAAAGCTTCTGTTTCGACCGCCAAACCTCTCAGGGGAGCATTTGCAACCGTTTGGCACCATTTTTGAATGAATGGGGAAAAGGCAGATTTTTGATGAAATTGTGACCCCGGGGCTTAGGGATTTTTTCAAAAAATCTTTTGCTGCCGGTTAAGTTGTTGAGGGCTGATTTTTTGTCCTGTGATAAAAAGCCTTCTGTTTCGACCGCCAAACCTCTCAGGGGAGCATTTGCAACCGTTTGGCACCATTTTGGAGTGTATTGCCAAAAGTCAGATTTTTGCTGAAATTGTGACCCCGGGGCTTAGGGATTTTTTCAATAAAATATTTTTCCGCTGGTTATGTTGTTGAGGGCTGATTTCTTGTCCTGTGATAAAAAGCCTTCTATTTCGACCGCCAAACCTTTTAGGGGAGAATTTGCAACCGTTTGGCACCATTTTTGAATGAATTGGAAAAAGTCAGATTTTTGCTGAAATTGTGACCCCGGGGCTTAGGGATTTTTTCAAAAAATCTTTTTCTGCCGGTTAAGTTGTTGAGGGCTGATTTCTTGTCCTGTGATAAAAAGCTTCTGTTTCGACCGCCAAACCTCTCAGGGGAGCATGTGGAACCGTTTGGCAGCATTTTTGAATGAATGGGAAAAAGTCAGATTTTTGCTGAAATTGTGACCCCGGGGCTTAGGGGTTTTTTCAATAAAATCATTTTCCGCTGGTTATGTTGTTGAGGGCTGATTTCTTGTCCTGTGATAAAAAGCAATCTCTTTCAACCGCCAAACCTCTCAGGGGACCATTTGCAACCGTTTGGCACCATCTTTGAATGAATTGGAAAAAGTCAGATTTTTGATGAAATTGTGACTCCGGGGCTTAGGGATTTTTTCAATAAAATCTTTTTCTGCCGGTTAAGTTCTTGAGGGCTGATTTCTTGTCCTGTGATAAAAAGCCTTCTGTTTCGACCGCCAAACCTCTCAGGGGAGCATTTGCAACCGTTTGGCACCATTTTTGAATGAAATGGAAAAAGTCAGATTTTTGCTGAAATTGTGACCCCGGGGCTTAGGGATTTTTTCAATAAAATCTTTTTCCGCTGGTTATGTTGTTGAGGGCTGATTTTTTGTCCTGTGATAAAAAGCCTTCTGTTTCGACCGCCAAACCTCTCAGGGGAGCATTTGCAACCGTTTGGCACCATTTTTGAATGAATGGGAAAAAGTCAGAATTTCCTGAAATTGTGACCCCGGGGCTTAGGGATTTTTTCAATAAAATCTTTTTCCGCTGGTTATGTTGTTGAGGGCTGATTTCTTGACCTGTGATAAAAAGCCTTCTATTTCGACCGCCAAACCGTTTAGGGGAGAATTTGCAACCGCTTGGTACCATTTTTGAATTAATTGCCAAAAGTCAGATTTTTGCTGAAATTGTGACCCCGGGGCTTAGGGATTTTTTCAAAAAATCTTTTTCTGCCGGTTAAGTTGTTGAGGGCTGATTTCTTGTCCTGTGATAAAAAGCGTTCTGTTTCGACCGCTAAACTTCTCAGGGGAGCATTTGCAACCGTTTGGCACCATTTTTGAATGAATGGGGAAAAGTCAGATTTTTGCTGAAATTGTGACCCCGGGGCTTAGGGATTTTTTCAAAATATCTTTTGCTGCCGGTTAAGTTGTTGAGGGCTGATTTTTTGTCCTGTGATAAAAAGCCTTCTGTTTCGACCGCCAAACCTTTTAGGGGAGAATTTGCAACCGTTTGGCACCATTTTTGAATGAATTGCCAAAAGTCAGATTTTTGCTGAAATTGTGACTCCGGGGCTTAGGGATTTTTTCAATAAAATCTTTTTCCGCTGGTTATGTTGTTGAGGGCTGATTTCATGTCCTGTGATAAAAAGCTTCTGTTTCGACCGCCAAACCTCTCAGGGGAGCATTTGCAACCGTTTGGCACCATTTTTGAATGAATTGGAAAAAGTCAGATTTTTGCTGCAATTGTGACCCCCGGGGCTTAGGGATTTTTTCAAAAAAATCTTTTTCCCCCGGATAAGTTTTCAAGGGCTGATTTCTTGTCCTGTGATAAAAAGCTTCTGTTTCGACCGCCAAACCTCTCAGGGGAGCATTTGCAACCGTTTGGCACCATTTTTGAATGAATGGGAAAAAGTCAGATTTTTGCTGAAATTGTGACACCGGGGCATAGGGATTTTTAAAATAAAATCTTTTTCCGCCGGTTAAGTTTTCGAGGGCAGATTTCTTGTCCTGTGATAAAAAGCCTTCTGTTTCGACCGCCAAACCTCTCAGGGGAGCATTTGCAACCGTTTGGCACCATTTTTGAATGAATTGGAACAGGTCAGATTTTTGCTGAA
The DNA here is from genome assembly GCF_951804945.1 of Podarcis cretensis. Taxonomy (NCBI): domain Eukaryota; kingdom Metazoa; phylum Chordata; class Lepidosauria; order Squamata; family Lacertidae; genus Podarcis; species Podarcis cretensis. The sequence continues at coordinate 11,409,700 of NC_137180.1, read as the reverse complement.
ATTATGACCCCGGGGCTTAGGGATTTTTTCAAAAAATCTTTTTCTGCCGGTTAAGTTGTTGAGGGCTGATTTTTTGTCCTATGATAAAAAGCTTCTGTTTCGACCGACAAACCTCTCAGGGGAGCATTTGAAACCGTTTGGCACCATTTTTGAATGAATTGGAAAAAGTCAGATTTTTGCTGAAATTGTGACCCCGGGGCTTAGGGATTTTTTCAATAAAATCTTTTTCCGCCGGTTAAGTTGTTGAGGGCTGATTTCTTGTCCTTTGATAAAAAGCCTTCTGTTTCGAACGCCAAACCTCTCAGGGGAGCATTTGCAACCGTTTGGCACCATTTTTGAATGAAGTGGAAAAAGTCAGATTTTTGCTGAAATTGTGACCCCGGGGCTTAGGGATTTTTTCAAAAAAATCTTTTTCTGCTGGTTATGTTGTTGAGGGCTGATTTCTTGTCCTGTGATAAAAAGTGTTCTGTTTCGACCGCTAAACTTCTCAGGGGAGCATTTGCAACCGTTTGGCACCATTTTTGAATGAATGGGGAAAAGTCAGATTTTTGCTGAAATTGTGACCCCGGGGCTTAGGGATTTTTTCAAAATATCTTTTGCTGCTGGTTAAGTTGTTGAGGGCTGATTTTTTGTCCTGTGATAAAAAGCCTTCTCTTTCGACCGCCAAACCTTTTAGGGGAGAATTTGCAACCGTTTGGCACCATTTTTGAATGAATGGGGAAAAGTCAGATTTTTGCTGAAATTGTGACTCCGGGGCTTAGGGATTTTTTCAATAAAATCTTTTTCCGCTGGTTATGTTGTTGAGGGCTGATTTCTTGTCCTGTGATAAAAAGCCTTCTGTTTCGACCGCCAAACCTCTCAGGGGAGCATTTGCAACCGTTTGGCACCATTTTTGAATGAATTGGAAAAAAAGTAAGTTTTTTGCTTAAATTGTGACGCCGGGGCTTAGGGATTTTTTCAATAAAATCTTCTTCCGCTGGTTCTGTTGTTGAGGGCTAATTTCTTATCCTGTGATAAAAAGCAATCTCTTTCAACCGCCAAAACTCTCAGGGGACCATTTGCAACCGTTTGGCACCATTTTTGAATGAATGGGAAATAGTCAGAATTTGCTGAAATTGTGATCCCGGGGCTTAGGGATTTTTTCAAAAAAATCTTTTTCTGCCGGTTATGTTGTTGAGGGCTGATTTCTTGTCCTGTGATAAAAAGCCTTCTGTTTCGACCGCTAAACTTCTCAGGGGAGCATTTGCAACCGTTTGGCACCATTTTTGAATGAATGGGGAAAAGTCAGATTTTTGCTGAAATTGTGACCCCGGGGCTTAGGGATTTTTTCAATAAAATCTTTTTCCGCCGGTTATGTTGTTGAGGGCTGATTTCTTGTCCTGTGATAAAAAGCCTTCTGTTTCGACCGCCAAACCTCTCAGGGGAGCATTTGCAACCGTTTGGCACCATCTTTGAATGAATTGGAAAAAGTCAGATTTTTGCTGAAATTGTGACCCCGGGGCTTAGGGATTTTTTCAATAAAATCTTTTTCCGCCGGTTAAGTTGTTGAGGGCTGATTTCTTGTCCTTTGATAAAAAGCCTTCTGTTTCGAACGCCAAACCTCTCAGGGGAGCATTTGCAACCGTTTGGCACCATTTTTGAATGAATTGCCAAAAGTCAGATTTTTGCTGAAATTGTGACTCCGGGGCTTAGGGATTTTTTCAAAAAAATCTTTTTCTGCTGGTTATGTTGTTGAGGGCTGATTTCTTGTCCTGTGATAAAAAGCCTTCTGTTTCGACCGCTAAACTTCTCAGGGGAGCATTTGCAACCGTTTGGCACCATTTTTGAATGAATGGGGAAAAGTCAGATTTTTGCTGAAATTGGGACCCCGGGGCTTAGGGATTTTTTCAAAATATCTTTTGCTGCCAGTTAAGTTGTTGAGGGCTGATTTTTTGTCCTGTGATAAAAAGCCTTCTGTTTCGACCGCCAAACCTTTTAGGGGAGAATTTGCAACCGTTTGGCACCATTTTTGAATGAATTGGAAAAAGTCAGATTTTTGCTGAAATTGTGACCCCGGGGCTTAGGGATTTTTTCAATAAAATCTTTTTCCGCCGGTTAAGTTGTTGAGGGCTGATTTCTTGTCCTTTGATAAAAAGCCTTCTGTTTCAAACGCCAAACCTCTCAGGGGAGCATTTGCAACCTTTTGGCACCATTTTTGAATGAAGTGGAAAAAGTCAGGTTTTTGCTGAAATTGTGACCCCGGGGCTTAGGGATTTTTTCAAAAAAATCTTTTTCTGCTGGTTATGTTGTTGAGGGCTGATTTCTTGTCCTGTGATGAAAAGCCTTCTGTTTCGACCGCCAAACGTTTTAGGGGAGAATTTGCAAACCGTTTGGCACCATTTTTGAATGAATGGGGAAAAGTCAGATTTTTGATGAAATTGTGACCCCGGGGCTTAGGGATTTTTTCAAAATATCTTTTGCTGCCGGTTAAGTTGTTGAGGGCTGATTTTTTGTCCTGTGATAAAAAGCCTTCTGTTTCGACCGCCAAACGTTTTAGGGGAGAATTTGCAAACCGTTTGGCACCATTTTTGAATGAATTGCCAAAAGTCAGATTTTTGCTGAAATTGTGACTCCGGGGCTTAGGGATTTTTTCAAAATATCTTTTGCTGCCGGTTAAGTTGTTGAGGGCTGATTTTTTGTCCTGTGATAAAAAGCCTTCTGTTTCGACCGCCAAACCTTTTAGGGGAGAATTTGCAACCGTTTGGCACCATTTTTGAATGAAGTGGAAAAAGTCAGGTTTTTGCTGAAATTGTGACCCCGGGGCTGAGGGATTTTTTCAAAAAAATCTTTTTCTGCTGGTTATGTTGTTGAGGGCTGATTTCTTGTCCTGTGATGAAAAGCCTTCTGTTTCGACCGCCAAACCTCTCAGGGGAGCATTTGCAACCGTTTGGCACCATTTTTGAATGAATGGGGAAAAGTCAGATTTTTGATGAAATTGTGACCCCGGGGCTTAGGGATTTTTTCAAAATATCTTTTGCTGCCGGTTAAGTTGTTGAGGGCTGATTTTTTGTCCTGTGATAAAGAGCCTTCTGTTTCGACCGCCAAACGTTTTAGGGGAGAATTTGCAAACCGTTTGGCACCATTTTTGAATGAATTGCCAAAAGTCAGATTTTTGCTGAAATTGTGACTCCGGGGCTTAGGGATTTTTTCAAAATATCTTTTGCTGCCGGTTAAGTTGTTGAGGGCTGATTTTTTGTCCTGTGATAAAAAGCCTTCTGTTTCGACCGCCAAACCTTTTAGGGGAGAATTTGCAACCGTTTGGCACCATTTTTGAATGAAGTGGAAAAAGTCAGGTTTTTGCTGAAATTGTGACCCCGGGGCTGAGGGATTTTTTCAAAATATCTTTTGCTGCCGGTTAAGTTGTTGAGGGCTGATTTCTTGTCCTGTGATAAAAAGCCTTCTATTTCGACCGCCAAACCTTTTAGGGGAGAATTTGCAACCGTTTGGCACCATTTTTGAATGAATTGCCAAAAGTAAGTTTTTTCCTGAAATTGTGACTCCGGGGCTTAGGGATTTTTTCAAAAAAATCTTTTTCCGCCGGTTAAGTTTTTGAGGGCTGATTTCTTGTCCTGTGATAAAAAGCCTTCTATTTCGAACGCCAAACCTCTCAGGGGAGCATTTGCAACCGTTTGGCACCATTTTTGAATGAATGGGAAAAAGTCAGAATTTGATGAAATTGTGACCCCGGGGCTTAGGCATTTTTTCAATAAAATCTTTTTCCGCTGGTTATGTTGTTGAGGGCTGATTTCTTGTCCTGTGATAAAAAGCCTTCTATTTCGACCGCCAAACCTTTTAGGGGAGAATTTGCAACCGTTTGGCACCATTTTTGAATGAATTGCCAAAAGTCAGATTTTTGCTGAAATTGTGACTCCGGGGCTTAGGGATTTTTTCAAAAAAATCTTTTTCTGCCGGTTAAGTTGTTGAGGGCTGATTTCTTGTCCTGTGATAAAAAGCCTTCTGTTTCGACCGCCAAACCTCTCAGGGGAGCATTTGCAACCGTTTGGCACCATTTTTGAATGAATTGGAAAAAAAGTAAGATTTTTGCTGAAATTGTGACGCCGGGGCTTAGGGATTTTTTCAATAAAATCTTTTTCCGCTGGTTCTGTTGTTGAGGGCTAATTTCTTATCCTGTGATAAAAAGCAATCTCTTTCAACCGCCAAACCTCTCAGGGGACCATTTGCAACCGTTTGGCACCATTTTTGAATGAATGGGAAATAGTCAGAATTTGCTGAAATTGTGATCCCGGGGCTTAGGGATTTTTTCAAAAAAATCTTTTTCTGCCGGTTATGTTGTTGAGGGCTGATTTCTTGTCCTGTGATAAAAAGCCTTCTGTTTCGACCGCTAAACTTCTCAGGGGAGCATTTGCAACCGTTTGGCACCATTTTTGAATGAATTGGAACAGGTCAGATTTTTGCTGAAATTGTGACCCCCCCGGGGCTTAGGGATTTTTTCAATAAAATCTTTTTCTGCCGCTTAAGTTGCTGACGGCTGATTTCTTGTCCTGTGATAAAAAGCTTCTGTTTCGACCGCCAAACCTCTCAGGGGAGCATTTGCAAACGTTTGGCAACATTTTTGAATGAAGTGGAAAAAGTCAGATTTTTGCTGAAATTGTGACCGCGGGGCTTAGGGATTTTTTTCAATAAAATCTTTTTCCGCTGGTTATGTTGTTGAGGGCTGATTTCTTGTCCTGTGATAAAAAGCCGTCTGTTTCGACCGCTAAACTTCTCAGGGGAGCATTTGCAACCGTTTGGCACCATTTTTGAATGAATGGGAAAAAGTCAGATTTTTGATGAAATTGTGACCCCGGGGCTTACGGCTTTTTTCAATAAAATCTTTTTCCGCTGGTTATGTTGTTGAGGGCTGATTTCTTGTCCTGTGATAAAAAGCCTTCTGTTTCGACCGCCAAACCTCTCAGGGGAGCATTTGCAACCGTTTGGCACCATTTTTGAATGAATTGGAAAAAGTCAGATTTTTGCTGAAATTGTGACCCCCCAGGGGCTTAGGGATTTTTTCAATAAAATCTTTTACTGCTGGTTATGTTGTTGAAGGCTGATTTCTTGTCCTGTGATAAAAACCATTCTGTTTCGACCGCCAAACCTCTCAGGGGAGCATTTGCAACCGTTTGGCACCATTTTTGAATGAATTGGAAAAAAAGTAAGATTTTTGCTGAAATTGTGACCCCTGGGCTTAGGGATTTTTTCAAAAAAATCTTTTTCTGCCGGTTATGTTGTTGAGGGCTGATTTCTTGTCCTGTGATAAAAAGCCTTCTGTTTCGACCGCCAAACCTCTCAGGGGAGCATTTGCAACCGTTTGGCACCATTTTTGAATGAATTGGAAAAAGTCAGATTTTTGCTGAAATTGTGACCTCGGGGCTTAGGCATTTTTTCAATAAATTTTTTTTCCGCCCGTTAAGTTGTTGAGGGCTTATTTCTTGTCCTGTGATGAAAAGCCTTCTATTTCGACTGCCAAACCTCTCAGGGGAGCATTTGAAACCGTTTGGCACCATTTTTGAATGAATGGGGAAAAGTCAGATTTTTGCTGAAATTGTGAACCCGGGGCTTTGGGATTTTTTCAATAAAATCTTTTTCTGCCGGTTAAGTTGTTGAGGGCTGATTTCTTGTCCTGTGATAAAAAGCCTTCTGTTTCGACTGCTAAACTTCTCAGGGGAGCATTTGCAACCGTTTGGCACCATTTTTGAATGAATGGGGAAAAGTCAGATTTTTGCTGAAATTGTGACCCCGGTACTTAGGGATTTTTTCAAAAAATCTTTTGCTGCCGGTTAAGTTGTTGAGGGCTGATTTTTTGTCCTGTGATAAAAAGCCTTCTGTTTCGACCGCCAAACCTCTCAGGGGAGCATTTGCAACCGTTTGGCACCATTTTGGAGTGTATTGCCAAAAGTCAGATTTTTGCTGAAATTGTGATCCCGGGGCTTTGGGATTTTTTCAATAAAATCTTTTTCTGCCGGTTAAGTTGTTGAGGGCTGATTTCTTGCCCTGTGATAAAAAGCCTTCTGTTTCGACCGCTAAACTTCTCAGGGGAGCATTTGCAACCGTTTGGCACCATTTTTGAATGAATGGGGAAAAGTCAGATTTTTGCTGAAATTGTGACCCCGGGACTTAGGAATTTTTTCAAAATAATCTTTTTCCGCCGGTTAAGTTTTCGAGGGCAGATTTCTTGTCCTGTGATAAAAAGACTTCTGTTTCGACCGCCAAACCTCTCAGGGGAGCATTTGCATCCGTTTGGCACCATTTTGGAGTGTATTGCCAAAAGTCAGATTTTTGCTGAAATTGTGACCCCGGGGCTTAAGGTTTTTTTCAAAAAAAAACTTTTTCCGCCGTTTACCTTCTCGAGGGCTGATATCTTGTCCTGTGAAAAAAAGCCTGCTGTTTCGACCGCCAAACCTCTCAGGGGAGCACTTGCAATCGTTTGGCACCATTTTTGAATGAATGGGGAAAAGTCAGATTTTTGCTGAAATTGTGACCCCGGGACTTAGGCATTTTTTCAAAAAATCTTTTGCTGCCGGTTAAGTTGTTGAGGGCTGATTTTTTGTCCTGTGATAAAAAGCCTTCTGTTTCGACCGCCAAACCTCTCAGGGGAGCATTTGCAACCGTTTGGCACCATTTTGGAGTGTATTGCCAAAAGTCAGATTTTTGCTGAAATTGTGATCCCGGGGCTTAGGGATTTTTTCAAAAAAATCTTTTTCCGCCGGTTAAGTTTTCGAGGGCAGATTTCTTGTCCTGTAATAAAAAGCCTTCTGTTTCGACCGCCAAACCTCTCAGGGGAGCATTTGCAACCTTTTGGCACTATTTTTGAATGAATTGGAAAAAGTCAGATTTTTGCTGAAATTGTGACCCCGGGGCTTAGGAATTTTTTCAAAATAATCTTTTTCCGCCGGTTAAGTTTTCGAGGGCAGATTTCTTGTCCTGTGATAAAAAGACTTCTGTTTCGACCGCCAAACCTCTCAGGGGAGCATTTGCATCCGTTTGGCACCATTTTGGAGTGTATTGCCAAAAGTCAGATTTTTGCTGAAATTGTGACCCCGGGGCTTAAGGTTTTTTTCAAAAAAAAACTTTTTCTGCCGTTTACCTTCTCGAGGGCTGATATCTTGTCCTGTGAAAAAAAGCCTTCTGTTTCGACCGCCAAACCTCTCAGGGGAGCACTTGCAATCGTTTGGCACCATTTTTGAATGAAGTGGAAAAAGTCAGATTTTTGCTGAAATTGTGACCGAGGGGCTTACGAATTTTTTCAAAAAAATCTTTTTCCGCCGGTTAAGTTTTCGAGGGCAGATTTCTTGTCCTGTGATAAAAGCCTTCCGTTTCGACCGCCAAACCGGTGAAATTGTTGAGGGCTGATATCTTGTCCTGTGATAAAAAACCTTCTGTTTCGACTGCCAAACCTCTCAGGGGAGCATTTGCAACCATTTGGCACCATTTTTGAATGAATTGGAAAAAGTCAGATTTTTGCTGAAATCTTTTTCCACCAGTTAAGTTGTTGAGGGCAGATTTCTTGTCCTGTGATAAAAAGCCTTCTGTTTCGACCGCCAAACCTCTCAGGGGAGCATTTGCAACCGTTTGGCAGCATTTTGGAGTGTATTGCCAAAAGTCAGATTTTTGCTGAAATTGTGACTGCGGGGCTTAGGCATTTTTGCAAAAAAAACTTTTTCCGCCGGTTAAGTTGTTGAGGGCTGATTTCTTGTCCTGTGATAAAAAGCCTTCTGTTTCGACCGCCAAACTGCTCAGGGGAGCATTTGCAACCGTTTGGTACCATTTTTCAATGAATGGGAAAAAGTCAGATTTTTGCTGAAATTGTGACTCCGGGGCTTAGGGATTTTTTGAATAAAATCTTTTTCCGCCGGTTAAGTTTTCGAAGGCAGATTTCTTGTCCTGTGATAAAAGCCTTCCGTTTCGACCGCCAAACCCGTGAAATTGTTGAGGGCTGATATCTTGTCCTGTGATAAAAAACCTTCTGTTTCGACTGCCAAACCTCTCAGGGGAGCATTTGCAACCATTTGGCACCATTTTTGAATGAATTGGAAAAAGTCAGATTTTTGCTGAAATCTTTTTCCGCCAGTTAAGTTGTTGAGGGCTGATTTCTCGTCCTGTGATAAAAAGCCTTCTGTTTCGACCGCCAAATCTCTCAGGGGAGCATTTGCCACCGTTTGGCACCATGTTTGAATGAATTGGAAAAAGTCAGATTTTTGCTGAAATTGTGACCTTAGGGATTTTTTCAAAAAAATCTTTTTCCACCGGTTATGTTTTCGAGGGCAGATTTCTTGTCCTGTGATAAAAAGCCTTCTGTTTCGACCGCCAAACCTCTCAGGGGAGCACTTGCAATCGTTTGGCACCATTTTTGAATGAAGTGGAAAAAGTCAGATTTTTGCTGAAATTGTGACCGAGGGGCTTAGGAATTTTTTCAAAAAAATCTTTTTCCGCCGGTTAAGTTTTCGAGGGCAGATTTCTTGTCCTGTGATAAAAGCCTTCCGTTTCGACCGCCAAACCGGTGAAATTGTTGAGGGCTGATATCTTGTCCTGTGATAAAAAACCTTCTGTTTCGACTGCCAAACCTCTCAGGGGAGCATTTGTAACCATTTGGCACCATTTTTGAATGAATTGGAAAAAGTCAGATTTTTGCTGAAATCTTTTTCCACCAGTTAAGTTGTTGAGGGCAGATTTCTTGTCCTGTGATAAAAAGCCTTCTGTTTCGACCGCCAAACCTCTCAGGGGAGCATTTGCAACCGTTTGGCAGCATTTTGGAGTGTATTGCCAAAAGTCAGATTTTTGCTGAAATTGTGACTGCGGGGCTTAGGCATTTTTGCAAAAAAAACTTTTTCCGCCGGTTAAGTTGTTGAGGGCTGATTTCTTGTCCTGTGATAAAAAGCCTTCTGTTTCGACCGCCAAACTGCTCAGGGGAGCATTTGCAACCGTTTGGTACCATTTTTCAATGAATGGGAAAAAGTCAGATTTTTGCTGAAATTGTGACCCCGGGGCTTAGGGATTTTTTGAATAAAATCTTTTTCCTCCTGTTAAGTTTTCGAGGGCAGATTTCTTGTCCTGTGATAAAAAGCCTTCCATTTCGACCGCGAAACCTTTCAGGGGAGCATTTGTAACCATTTGGCACCATTTTTGAATGAAGTGGAAAAAGTCAGATTTTTGCAAAAAAATCTTTTTCCGCCGGTTATGTTATTGAGAGCTGATTTCTTCTCCTGTGATAAAAAGCCTTCTGTATCAACCGCCAAACCTCTCAGGGGAGCATTTGTAACCGTTTGGCACTATTTTGGAGTGTATTGCCAAAAGTCAGATTTTTGCTGAAATTGTGACCCCGGGGCTTAGGGGTTTTTTCAAAAAAATCCTTTTACCCCTGTTTAACTTCTCGAGGGCTGATTTCTTGTCCTGTGTTAAAAAGCCTTCTGTTTCGACCGCCAAACCTCTCAGGGGAGTATTTGCAACCGTTTGGCACCATTTTTGAGTGAATTGGAAAAAGTCAGATTTTTGCTGAAATTGTGACCCCGGGGCTTATGGATTTTTTCAAAAAAAACTTTTTCCGCTGTTTAACTTCTCGAGGGCTGATTTCTTGTCCTGTGATAAAAAGTCATCTGTTTCGACCGCCAAACCTCTCAGGGGAGTATTTGCAACCGTTTGGCACCAATTTGGAGTGTATTGCCAAAAGTCAGATTTTTGCTAAAATTGTGACTGCGGGGCTTAGGTATTTTTTTCAATAAAATCCTTTTCCGCTGGTTAAGTTGTTGAATGCTGATTTCTTGTCCTGTGATAAAAAGCCTTCTGTTTCGACCGCCAAACCTTTGAGGGGAGCATTTGCAACCGTTTGGCACCATTTTTCAATGAATGGGAAAAAGTCAGATTTTTGCTGAAATTGTGACCCCGGGGCTTAGGGTTTTTTTTCAAAAAAATCTTTTTCTGCCCGTTAAGTTTTCAAGGGCTGATTTTTTGTCCTGTGATAAAAAGCAATCAGTTTCGACCGCCAAACCTCTTAGGGGAGCATTTGCAACCGTTTGGCACCATTTTGGAGTGTATTTCCAAAAGTCAGATTTTTGCTGAAATTGTGACCCCGGGGCTTAGGGATTTTTTCAATAAAATCTTTTTCCGCTGGTTATGTTGTTGAGGGCTGATTGCTTGTCCTGTGATAAAAAGCCTTCTGTTTCAACCGCCAAACCTCTTAGGGGAGCATTTGCAACCGTTTGGCACCATTTTTGAATGGAAAAAGTCTGATTTTTGCTGAAATTTTGATCGCGGGGCATAGGGATTTTTTTTTAAAAAAACTTTTTCCACCGGTTAAGTTGTTGAGGGCTGATTTCTTGTCCTGTGATAAAAAGTCTTCTGTTTCGACCGCCAAACCTTTCAGGGGAGCATTTGCAACCGTTTGGCACCATTTTTGAATGAATGGGAAAAAGTCAGATTTTTACTGAAATTGTGACCCCGGGGTTAGGGGTTTTTTCAAAAAAATACTTTTTCCACCGTTTAACTTCTCGAGGGCTGATTTCTTGTCCTGTGATAAAAAGCCTTCTGTTTCGACCGCCAAACCTTTCAGGGGAGCATGTGCAACCGTTTGGCACCATTTTTGAGTGAATTGGAAAAAGTCAGATTTTTGCTGAAATTGTGACCCCGGGGCTTATGGATTTTTTCAAAAAAAACTTTTTCCGCTTTTTAACTTCTCGAGGGCCGGTTTCTTGTCCTGTGATAAAAAGTCATCTGTTTCGACCGCCAAACCTCTCAGGGGAGTATTTGCAACCGTTTGGCACAAATTTGGAGTGTATTGCCAAAAGTCAGATTTTTGCTAAAATAGTGACTGCTGGGCTTAGGTATTTTTTCAATAAAATCCTTTTCCACCGGATTAAGTTGTTGAATGCTGATTTCTTGTCCTGTGATAAAAAGCCTTCTGTTTCGACTGCCAAACCTCTCAGGGGAGCATTTTCAACTGTTTGGCAGCATTTTTGAATGAAGTGGAAAAAGTCAGATTTTTGCTGAAATTGTGACCCCGGGCTTAGGGATTTTTTCAATAAAATCTTTTTCCGCTCGTTAAGTTGTTGAGTGCGGATTTCTTGTCCTGTGATAAAAAGCCTTCTGTTTCGACCGCCAAACTGCTCAGGGGAGCATTTTCAACCGTGTGGCACCATTTTTGAATGAAGTGGAAAAAGTCAGATTTTTGCTGAAATTGCTTAGGTATTTTTTCAATAAAATCCTTTTCCGCTGGTTAAGTTGTTGAATGCTGATTTCTTGTCCTGTGATAAAAAGCCTGTTTCGACCGCCAAACCTCTCAGGGGAGTATTTGCAACCGTTTGGCACCATTTTTCAATGAATGGGAAAAAGTCAGAATTTGATGAAATTGTGACCCCGGGGCTTAGGCATTTTTTCAATAAAATCTTTTTCCGCTGGTTATGTTGTTGAGGGCTGATTTCTTGTCCTGTGATAAAAAGCCTTCTATTTCGACCGCCAAACCTTTTAGGGGAGAATTTGCAACCGTTTGGCACCATTTTTGAATGAATTGCCAAAAGTCAGATTTTTGCTGAAATTGTGACTCCGGGGCTTAGGGATTTTTTCAAAAAAATCTTTTTCTGCCGGTTAAGTTGTTGAGGGCTGATTTCTTGTCCTGTGATAAAAAGCCTTCTGTTTCGACCGCCAAACCTCTCAGGGGAGCATTTGCAACCGTTTGGCACCATTTTTGAATGAATTGGAAAAAAAGTAAGATTTTTGCTGAAATTGTGACGCCGGGGCTTAGGGATTTTTTCAATAAAATCTTTTTCCGCTGGTTCTGTTGTTGAGGGCTAATTTCTTATCCTGTGATAAAAAGCAATCTCTTTCAACCGCCAAACCTCTCAGGGGACCATTTGCAACCGTTTGGCACCATTTTTGAATGAATGGGAAATAGTCAGAATTTGCTGAAATTGTGATCCCGGGGCTTAGGGATTTTTTCAAAAAAATCTTTTTCTGCCGGTTATGTTGTTGAGGGCTGATTTCTTGTCCTGTGATAAAAAGCCTTCTGTTTCGACCGCTAAACTTCTCAGGGGAGCATTTGCAACCGTTTGGCACCATTTTTGAATGAATGGGGAAAAGTCAGATTTTTGCTGAAATTGTGACCCCGGGGCTTAGGGATTTTTTCAATAAAATCTTTTCCCGCTGGTTATGTTGTTGAGGGCTGATTTCTTGTCCTGTGATAAAAAGCCTTCTGTTTCGACCGCCAAACCTCTCAGGGGAGCATTTGCAACCGTTTGGCACCATTTTTGAATGAATTGGAACAGGTCAGATTTTTGCTGAAATTGTGACCCCCCCGGGGCTTAGGGATTTTTTCAATAAAATCTTTTTCTGCCGCTTAAGTTGCTGACGGCTGATTTCTTGTCCTGTGATAAAAAGCTTCTGTTTCGACCGCCAAACCTCTCAGGGGAGCATTTGCAAACGTTTGGCAACATTTTTGAATGAAGTGGAAAAAGTCAGATTTTTGCTGAAATTGTGACCGCGGGGCTTAGGGATTTTTTTCAATAAAATCTTTTTCCGCTGGTTATGTTGTTGAGGGCTGATTTCTTGTCCTGTGATAAAAAGCCGTCTGTTTCGACCGCTAAACTTCTCAGGGGAGCATTTTCAACCGTTTGGCAGCATTTTTGAATGAAGTGGAAAAAGTCAGATTTTTGCTGAAATTGTGACCCCGGGCTTAGGGATTTTTTCAATAAAATCTTTTTCCGCTGGTTATGTTGTTGAGGGCTGATTGCTTGTCCTGTGATAAAAAGCCTTCTGTTTCGACCGCCAAACCTCTTAGGGGAGCATTTGCAACCGTTTGGCACCATTTTGGAGTGTATTTCCAAAAGTCAGATTTTTGCTGAAATTGTGACCCCGGGGCTTAGGGATTTTTTCAATAAAATCTTTTTCCGCTGGTTATGTTGTTGAGGGCTGATTGCTTGTCCTGTGATAAAAAGCCTTCTGTTTCAACCGCCAAACCTCTTAGGGGAGCATTTGCAACCGTTTGGCACCATTTTTGAATGGAAAAAGTCTGATTTTTGCTGAAATTTTGATCGCGGGGCATAGGGATTTTTTTTTAAAAAAACTTTTTCCACCGGTTAAGTTGTTGAGGGCTGATTTCTTGTCCTGTGATAAGAAGTCTTCTGTTTCGACCGCCAAACCGCTCAGGGGAGCATTTGAAACCGTTTGGCACCATTTTTGAATGAAGTGGAAAAAGTCAGATTTTTGATGAAATTGTGACCCCGGGGCTTATGGATTTTTTCAAAAAAAACTTTTTCCGCTGTTTAACTTCTCGAGGGCTGATTTCTTGTCCTGTGATAAAAAGTCTTCTGTTTCGACCGCCAAACCTTTCAGGGGAGCATTTGCAACCGTTTGGCACCATTTTTGAATGAATGGGAAAAAGTCAGATTTTTACTGAAATTGTGACCCCGGGGTTAGGGGTTTTTTCAAAAAAATACTTTTTCCACCGTTTAACTTCTCGAGGGCTGATTTCTTGTCCTGTGATAAAAAGCCTTCTGTTTCGACCGCCAAACCTTTCAGGGGAGCATGTGCAACCGTTTGGCACCATTTTTGAGTGAATTGGAAAAAGTCAGATTTTTGCTGAAATTGTGACCCCGGGGCTTATGGATTTTTTCAAAAAAAACTTTTTCCGCTTTTTAACTTCTCGAGGGCCGGTTTCTTGTCCTGTGATAAAAAGTCATCTGTTTCGACCGCCAAACCTCTCAGGGGAGTATTTGCAACCGTTTGGCACAAATTTGGAGTGTATTGCCAAAAGTCAGATTTTTGCTAAAATAGTGACTGCTGGGCTTAGGTATTTTTTCAATAAAATCCTTTTCCACCGGATTAAGTTGTTGAATGCTGATTTCTTGTCCTGTGATAAAAAGCCTTCTGTTTCGACTGCCAAACCTCTCAGGGGAGCATTTTCAACTGTTTGGCAGCATTTTTGAATGAAGTGGAAAAAGTCAGATTTTTGCTGAAATTGTGACCCCGGGCTTAGGGATTTTTTCAATAAAATCTTTTTCCGCTCGTTAAGTTGTTGAGTGCGGATTTCTTGTCCTGTGATAAAAAGCCTTCTGTTTCGACCGCCAAACTGCTCAGGGGAGCATTTTCAACCGTGTGGCACCATTTTTGAATGAAGTGGAAAAAGTCAGATTTTTGCTGAAATTGCTTAGGTATTTTTTCAATAAAATCCTTTTCCGCTGGTTAAGTTGTTGAATGCTGATTTCTTGTCCTGTGATAAAAAGCCTGTTTCGACCGCCAAACCTCTCAGGGGAGTATTTGCAACCGTTTGGCACCATTTTTCAATGAATGGGAAAAAGTCAGAATTTGATGAAATTGTGACCCCGGGGCTTAGGCATTTTTTCAATAAAATCTTTTTCCGCTGGTTATGTTGTTGAGGGCTGATTTCTTGTCCTGTGATAAAAAGCCTTCTATTTCGACCGCCAAACCTTTTAGGGGAGAATTTGCAACCGTTTGGCACCATTTTTGAATGAATTGCCAAAAGTCAGATTTTTGCTGAAATTGTGACTCCGGGGCTTAGGGATTTTTTCAAAAAAATCTTTTTCTGCCGGTTAAGTTGTTGAGGGCTGATTTCTTGTCCTGTGATAAAAAGCCTTCTGTTTCGACCGCCAAACCTCTCAGGGGAGCATTTGCAACCGTTTGGCACCATTTTTGAATGAATTGGAAAAAAAGTAAGATTTTTGCTGAAATTGTGACGCCGGGGCTTAGGGATTTTTTCAATAAAATCTTTTTCCGCTGGTTCTGTTGTTGAGGGCTAATTTCTTATCCTGTGATAAAAAGCAATCTCTTTCAACCGCCAAACCTCTCAGGGGACCATTTGCAACCGTTTGGCACCATTTTTGAATGAATGGGAAATAGTCAGAATTTGCTGAAATTGTGATCCCGGGGCTTAGGGATTTTTTCAAAAAAATCTTTTTCTGCCGGTTATGTTGTTGAGGGCTGATTTCTTGTCCTGTGATAAAAAGCCTTCTGTTTCGACCGCTAAACTTCTCAGGGGAGCATTTGCAACCGTTTGGCACCATTTTTGAATGAATGGGGAAAAGTCAGATTTTTGCTGAAATTGTGACCCCGGGGCTTAGGGATTTTTTCAATAAAATCTTTTCCCGCTGGTTATGTTGTTGAGGGCTGATTTCTTGTCCTGTGATAAAAAGCCTTCTGTTTCGACCGCCAAACCTCTCAGGGGAGCATTTGCAACCGTTTGGCACCATTTTTGAATGAATTGGAACAGGTCAGATTTTTGCTGAAATTGTGACCCACCCGGGGCTTAGGGATTTTTTCAATAAAATCTTTTTCTGCCGCTGTCAGGGGTTCAGGGAGAGAGGCGCAGAGGAGGGAGGAGACCGAGAGTGAGGGAGAAGGATTCCAGCCTGACGAGGAAGAGGACGACAATGACCCGAGATGGTCCATGAGTCCGTCCAGTGAATCGGAGGATTCCCAAAAGGGAGCCCCCCTGGTCAAGCCAAGGGGAGCCCAAGGGGGAAGCAGTCAGGAGCAGGGGAACGTAGGGGGAACCGCCAGTGGGAGTTGGAGATCGAGACCTGCTTCTCCACCGGAACGGAGTGAAGAGGGTGGAGTTACCAGTGTGTCGGGAGGAATAGAACAAGGAGCAGAGGGGGGAAGGAGATCGGGGCAAGACGTCCTGCCGGAAGGGGCGGAAAGCAGTACCGGGAGCAGTGTGGCTGTTGAAAGGAAGGTGAGGAGCAACGTACGCGCGCCAAGTTCAAATGTGGAGGCGCGCGGAAGTGGGGAGAGCTCTGGGGAGGAGCCTGGTGCTAAAGCACGAAGGAGGGGGCAGCAGGCAGGAGAAGACTCAGCCTCTGGGGAGTCCCGGAAAGAGGGAACACAGGGGGGCAGGAAGACCCTGCGGAAAAGGAAGGAGAGGAAAAGGTGGAGCAGCACAAGCCTCTTAAATTGGTGCAGGGGAGGGACGGACTCAGAGGGGACCCCTAACATCTAAGGGTAACAGATGTGGAGCCACGGAGTTTGGATGTAATGACGACAATGATCTTCAATAAAACCTTTTGTATATAACTTGGACTGGACTTTGGTCTCTTGTGAGCTGGGACCCAGGGTGGCTCTGACAGCCGCTTAAGTTGCTGACGGCTGATTTCTTGTCCTGTGATAAAAAGCTTCTGTTTCGACCGCCAAACCTCTCAGGGGAGCATTTGCAAACGTTTGGCAACATTTTTGAATGAAGTGGAAAAAGTCAGATTTTTGCTGAAATTGTGACCGCGGGGCTTAGGGATTTTTTTCAATAAAATCTTTTTCCGCTGGTTATGTTGTTGAGGGCTGATTTCTTGTCCTGTGATAAAAAGCCGTCTGTTTCGACCGCTAAACTTCTCAGGGGAGCATTTGCAACCGTTTGGCACCATTTTTGAATGAATGGGAAAAAGTCAGATTTTTGATGAAATTGTGACCCCGGGGCTTACGGCTTTTTTCAATAAAATCTTTTTCCGCTGGTTATGTTGTTGAGGGCTGATTTCTTGTCCTGTGATAAAAAGCCTTCTGTTTCGACCGCCAAACCTCTCAGGGGAGCATTTGCAACCGTTTGGCACCATTTTTGAATGAATTGGAAAAAGTCAGATTTTTGCTGAAATTGTGACCCCCCAGGGGCTTAGGGATTTTTTCAATAAAATCTTTTACTGCTGGTTATGTTGTTGAAGGCTGATTTCTTGTCCTGTGATAAAAACCATTCTGTTTCGACCGCCAAACCTCTCAGGGGAGCATTTGCAACCGTTTGGCACCATTTTTGAATGAATTGGAAAAAAAGTAAGATTTTTGCTGAAATTGTGACCCCTGGGCTTAGGGATTTTTTCAAAAAAATCTTTTTCTGCCGGTTATGTTGTTGAGGGCTGATTTCTTGTCCTGTGATAAAAAGCCTTCTGTTTCGACCGCCAAACCTCTCAGGGGAGCATTTGCAACCGTTTGGCACCATTTTTGAATGAATTGGAAAAAGTCAGATTTTTGCTGAAATTGTGACCTCGGGGCTTAGGCATTTTTTCAATAAATTTTTTTTCCGCCCGTTAAGTTGTTGAGGGCTTATTTCTTGTCCTGTGAAGAAAAGCCTTCTATTTCGACCGCCAAACCTCTCAGGGGAGCATTTGAAACCGTTTGGCACCATTTTTGAATGAATGGGGAAAAGTCAGATTTTTGCTGAAATTGTGACCCCTGGGCTTAGGGATTTTTTCAAAAAATCTTTTTCTGCCTGTTAAGTTGTTGAGGGCTGATATTTTGTCATGTGATAAAAAGTTTCTGTTTCGACCGCCAAACCTCTCAGGGGAGCATGTGCAACCGTTTGGACCCATTTTTGAATGAATTGGAAAAAGTCAGATTTTTGCTGAAATTGTGACCTCGGGGCTTAGGCATTTTTTCAATAAATTTTTTTTCCGCCCGTTAAGTTGTTGAGGGCTTATTTCTTGTCCTGTGATGAAAAGCCTTCTATTTCGACCGCCAAACCTCTCAGGGGAGCATTTGAAACCGTTTGGCACCATTTTTGAATGAATGGGGAAAAGTCAGATTTTTGCTGAAATTGTGAACCCGGGGCTTTGGGATTTTTTCAATAAAATCTTTTTCTGCCGGTTAAGTTGTTGAGGGCTGATTTCTTGTCCTGTGATAAAAAGCCTTCTGTTTCGACTGCTAAACTTCTCAGGGGAGCATTTGCAACCGTTTGGCACCATTTTTGAATGAATGGGGAAAAGTCAGATTTTTGCTGAAATTGTGACCCCGGTACTTAGGGATTTTTTCAAAAAATCTTTTGCTGCCGGTTAAGTTGTTGAGGGCTGATTTTTTGTCCTGTGATAAAAAGCCTTCTGTTTCGACCGCCAAACCTCTCAGGGGAGCATTTGCAACCGTTTGGCACCATTTTGGAGTGTATTGCCAAAAGTCAGATTTTTGCTGAAATTGTGATCCCGGGGCTTTGGGATTTTTTCAATAAAATCTTTTTCTGCCGGTTAAGTTGTTGAGGGCTGATTTCTTGCCCTGTGATAAAAAGCCTTCTGTTTCGACCGCTAAACTTCTCAGGGGAGCATTTGCAACCGTTTGGCACCATTTTTGAATGAATGGGGAAAAGTCAGATTTTTGCTGAAATTGTGACCCCGGGACTTAGGGATTTTTTCAAAAAATCTTTTGCTGCCGGTTAAGTTGTTGAGGGCTGATTTTTTGTCCTGTGATAAAAAGCCTTCTGTTTCGACCGCCAAACCTCTCAGGGGAGCATTTGCAACCTTTTGGCACTATTTTTGAATGAATTGGAAAAAGTCAGATTTTTGCTGAAATTGTGACCCCGGGGCTTAGGAATTTTTTCAAAATAATCTTTTTCCGCCGGTTAAGTTTTCGAGGGCAGATTTCTTGTCCTGTGATAAAAAGACTTCTGTTTCGACCGCCAAACCTCTCAGGGGAGCATTTGCATCCGTTTGGCACCATTTTGGAGTGTATTGCCAAAAGTCAGATTTTTGCTGAAATTGTGACCCCGGGGCTTAAGGTTTTTTTCAAAAAAAAACTTTTTCCGCCGTTTACCTTCTCGAGGGCTGATATCTTGTCCTGTGAAAAAAAGCCTTCTGTTTCGACCGCCAAACCTCTCAGGGGAGCACTTGCAATCGTTTGGCACCATTTTTGAATGAATGGGGAAAAGTCAGATTTTTGCTGAAATTGTGACCCCGGGACTTAGGCATTTTTTCAAAAAATCTTTTGCTGCCGGTTAAGTTGTTGAGGGCTGATTTTTTGTCCTGTGATAAAAAGCCTTCTGTTTCGACCGCCAAACCTCTCAGGGGAGCATTTGCAACCGTTTGGCACCATTTTGGAGTGTATTGCCAAAAGTCAGATTTTTGCTGAAATTGTGATCCCGGGGCTTAGGGATTTTTTCAAAAAAATCTTTTTCCGCCGGTTAAGTTTTCGAGGGCAGATTTCTTGTCCTGTGATAAAAAGCCTTCTGTTTCGACCGCCAAACCTCTCAGGGGAGCATTTGCAACCTTTTGGCACTATTTTTGAATGAATTGGAAAAAGTCAAATTTTTGCTGAAATTGTGACCCCGGGGCTTAGGAATTTTTTCAAAATAATCTTTTTCCGCCGGTTAAGTTTTCGAGGGCAGATTTCTTGTCCTGTGATAAAAAGACTTCTGTTTCGACCGCCAAACCTCTCAGGGGAGCATTTGCAACCGTTTGGCACCATTTTGGAGTGTATTGCCAAAAGTCAGATTTTTGCTGAAATTGTGACCCCGGGGCTTAAGGTTTTTTTCAAAAAAAAACTTTTTCTGCCGTTTACCTTCTCGAGGGCTGATATCTTGTCCTGTGAAAAAAAGCCTTCTGTTTCGACCGCCAAACCTCTCAGGGGAGCACTTGCAATCGTTTGGCACCATTTTTGAATGAAGTGGAAAAAGTCAGATTTTTGCTGAAATTGTGACCGAGGGGCTTACGAATTTTTTCAAAAAAATCTTTTTCCGCCGGTTAAGTTTTCGAGGGCAGATTTCTTGTCCTGTGATAAAAGCCTTCCGTTTCGACCGCCAAACCGGTGAAATTGTTGAGGGCTGATATCTTGTCCTGTGATAAAAAACCTTCTGTTTCGACTGCCAAACCTCTCAGGGGAGCATTTGCAACCATTTGGCACCATTTTTGAATGAATTGGAAAAAGTCAGATTTTTGCTGAAATCTTTTTCCACCAGTTAAGTTGTTGAGGGCAGATTTCTTGTCCTGTGATAAAAAGCCTTCTGTTTCGACCGCCAAACCTCTCAGGGGAGCATTTGCAACCGTTTGGCAGCATTTTGGAGTGTATTGCCAAAAGTCAGATTTTTGCTGAAATTGTGACTGCGGGGCTTAGGCATTTTTGCAAAAAAAACTTTTTCCGCCGGTTAAGTTGTTGAGGGCTGATTTCTTGTCCTGTGATAAAAAGCCTTCTGTTTCGACCGCCAAACTGCTCAGGGGAGCATTTGCAACCGTTTGGTACCATTTTTCAATGAATGGGAAAAAGTCAGATTTTTGCTGAAATTGTGACCCCGGGGCTTATGGATTTTTTCAAAAAAAACTTTTTCCGCTTTTTAACTTCTCGAGGGCCGGTTTCTTGTCCTGTGATAAAAAGCCTTCTGTTTCGACCGCCAAACCTCTCAGGGGAGCATTTGCAACCGTTTGGCACCATTTTTGAATGAATTGGAAAAAGTCAGATTTTTGCTGAAATTGTGACCTCGGGGCTTAGGCATTTTTTCAATAAATTTTTTTTC
Organism: Podarcis cretensis; assembly: GCF_951804945.1. Classification (NCBI taxonomy): domain Eukaryota; kingdom Metazoa; phylum Chordata; class Lepidosauria; order Squamata; family Lacertidae; genus Podarcis; species Podarcis cretensis. Next base: position 11,389,470 of record NC_137180.1, on the reverse strand, counting down.
CGCCCGTTAAGTTGTTGAGGGCTTATTTCTTGTCCTGTGATGAAAAGCCTTCTATTTCGACCGCCAAACCTCTCAGGGGAGCATTTGAAACCGTTTGGCACCATTTTTGAATGAATGGGGAAAAGTCAGATTTTTGCTGAAATTGTGACCCCTGGGCTTAGGGATTTTTTCAAAAAATCTTTTTCTGCCTGTTAAGTTGTTGAGGGCTGATATTTTGTCATGTGATAAAAAGTTTCTGTTTCGACCGCCAAACCTCTCAGGGGAGCATGTGCAACCGTTTGGACCCATTTTTGAATGAATTGGAAAAAGTCAGATTTTTGCTGAAATTGTGACCTCGGGGCTTAGGCATTTTTTCAATAAATTTTTTTTCCGCCCGTTAAGTTGTTGAGGGCTTATTTCTTGTCCTGTGATGAAAAGCCTTCTATTTCGACCGCCAAACCTCTCAGGGGAGCATTTGAAACCGTTTGGCACCATTTTTGAATGAATGGGGAAAAGTCAGATTTTTGCTGAAATTGTGAACCCGGGGCTTTGGGATTTTTTCAATAAAATCTTTTTCTGCCGGTTAAGTTGTTGAGGGCTGATTTCTTGTCCTGTGATAAAAAGCCTTCTGTTTCGACTGCTAAACTTCTCAGGGGAGCATTTGCAACCGTTTGGCACCATTTTTGAATGAATGGGGAAAAGTCAGATTTTTGCTGAAATTGTGACCCCGGTACTTAGGGATTTTTTCAAAAAATCTTTTGCTGCCGGTTAAGTTGTTGAGGGCTGATTTTTTGTCCTGTGATAAAAAGCCTTCTGTTTCGACCGCCAAACCTCTCAGGGGAGCATTTGCAACCGTTTGGCACCATTTTGGAGTGTATTGCCAAAAGTCAGATTTTTGCTGAAATTGTGATCCCGGGGCTTTGGGATTTTTTCAATAAAATCTTTTTCTGCCGGTTAAGTTGTTGAGGGCTGATTTCTTGCCCTGTGATAAAAAGCCTTCTGTTTCGACCGCTAAACTTCTCAGGGGAGCATTTGCAACCGTTTGGCACCATTTTTGAATGAATGGGGAAAAGTCAGATTTTTGCTGAAATTGTGACCCCGGGACTTAGGGATTTTTTCAAAAAATCTTTTGCTGCCGGTTAAGTTGTTGAGGGCTGATTTTTTGTCCTGTGATAAAAAGCCTTCTGTTTCGACCGCCAAACCTCTCAGGGGAGCATTTGCAACCTTTTGGCACTATTTTTGAATGAATTGGAAAAAGTCAGATTTTTGCTGAAATTGTGACCCCGGGGCTTAGGAATTTTTTCAAAATAATCTTTTTCCGCCGGTTAAGTTTTCGAGGGCAGATTTCTTGTCCTGTGATAAAAAGACTTCTGTTTCGACCGCCAAACCTCTCAGGGGAGCATTTGCATCCGTTTGGCACCATTTTGGAGTGTATTGCCAAAAGTCAGATTTTTGCTGAAATTGTGACCCCGGGGCTTAAGGTTTTTTTCAAAAAAAAACTTTTTCCGCCGTTTACCTTCTCGAGGGCTGATATCTTGTCCTGTGAAAAAAAGCCTTCTGTTTCGACCGCCAAACCTCTCAGGGGAGCACTTGCAATCGTTTGGCACCATTTTTGAATGAATGGGGAAAAGTCAGATTTTTGCTGAAATTGTGACCCCGGGACTTAGGCATTTTTTCAAAAAATCTTTTGCTGCCGGTTAAGTTGTTGAGGGCTGATTTTTTGTCCTGTGATAAAAAGCCTTCTGTTTCGACCGCCAAACCTCTCAGGGGAGCATTTGCAACCGTTTGGCACCATTTTGGAGTGTATTGCCAAAAGTCAGATTTTTGCTGAAATTGTGATCCCGGGGCTTAGGGATTTTTTCAAAAAAATCTTTTTCCGCCGGTTAAGTTTTCGAGGGCAGATTTCTTGTCCTGTGATAAAAAGCCTTCTGTTTCGACCGCCAAACCTCTCAGGGGAGCATTTGCAACCTTTTGGCACTATTTTTGAATGAATTGGAAAAAGTCAAATTTTTGCTGAAATTGTGACCCCGGGGCTTAGGAATTTTTTCAAAATAATCTTTTTCCGCCGGTTAAGTTTTCGAGGGCAGATTTCTTGTCCTGTGATAAAAAGACTTCTGTTTCGACCGCCAAACCTCTCAGGGGAGCATTTGCAACCGTTTGGCACCATTTTGGAGTGTATTGCCAAAAGTCAGATTTTTGCTGAAATTGTGACCCCGGGGCTTAAGGTTTTTTTCAAAAAAAAACTTTTTCTGCCGTTTACCTTCTCGAGGGCTGATATCTTGTCCTGTGAAAAAAAGCCTTCTGTTTCGACCGCCAAACCTCTCAGGGGAGCACTTGCAATCGTTTGGCACCATTTTTGAATGAAGTGGAAAAAGTCAGATTTTTGCTGAAATTGTGACCGAGGGGCTTACGAATTTTTTCAAAAAAATCTTTTTCCGCCGGTTAAGTTTTCGAGGGCAGATTTCTTGTCCTGTGATAAAAGCCTTCCGTTTCGACCGCCAAACCGGTGAAATTGTTGAGGGCTGATATCTTGTCCTGTGATAAAAAACCTTCTGTTTCGACTGCCAAACCTCTCAGGGGAGCATTTGCAACCATTTGGCACCATTTTTGAATGAATTGGAAAAAGTCAGATTTTTGCTGAAATCTTTTTCCACCAGTTAAGTTGTTGAGGGCAGATTTCTTGTCCTGTGATAAAAAGCCTTCTGTTTCGACCGCCAAACCTCTCAGGGGAGCATTTGCAACCGTTTGGCAGCATTTTGGAGTGTATTGCCAAAAGTCAGATTTTTGCTGAAATTGTGACTGCGGGGCTTAGGCATTTTTGCAAAAAAAACTTTTTCCGCCGGTTAAGTTGTTGAGGGCTGATTTCTTGTCCTGTGATAAAAAGCCTTCTGTTTCGACCGCCAAACTGCTCAGGGGAGCATTTGCAACCGTTTGGTACCATTTTTCAATGAATGGGAAAAAGTCAGATTTTTGCTGAAATTGTGACCCCGGGGCTTAGGGATTTTTTGAATAAAATCTTTTTCCGCCGGTTAAGTTTTCGAAGGCAGATTTCTTGTCCTGTGATAAAAGCCTTCCGTTTCGACCGCCAAACCGGTGAAATTGTTGAGGGCTGATATCTTGTCCTGTGATAAAAAACCTTCTGTTTCGACTGCCAAACCTCTCAGGGGAGCATTTGCAACCATTTGGCACCATTTTTGAATGAATTGGAAAAAGTCAGATTTTTGCTGAAATCTTTTTCCGCCAGTTAAGTTGTTGAGGGCTGATTTCTCGTCCTGTGATAAAAAGCCTTCTGTTTCGACCGCCAAATCTCTCAGGGGAGCATTTGCCACCGTTTGGCACCATGTTTGAATGAATTGGAAAAAGTCAGATTTTTGCTGAAATTGTGACCTTAGGGATTTTTTCAAAAAAATCTTTTTCCACCGGTTATGTTTTCGAGGGCAGATTTCTTGTCCTGTGATAAAAAGCCTTCTGTTTCGACCGCCAAACCTCTCAGGGGAGCACTTGCAATCGTTTGGCACCATTTTTGAATGAAGTGGAAAAAGTCAGATTTTTGCTGAAATTGTGACCGAGGGGCTTAGGAATTTTTTCAAAAAAATCCTTTTCCGCCGGTTAAGTTTTCGAGGGCAGATTTCTTGTCCTGTGATAAAAGCCTTCCGTTTCGACCGCCAAACCGGTGAAATTGTTGAGGGCTGATATCTTGTCCTGTGATAAAAAACCTTCTGTTTCGACTGCCAAACCTCTCAGGGGAGCATTTGTAACCATTTGGCACCATTTTTGAATGAATTGGAAAAAGTCAGATTTTTGCTGAAATCTTTTTCCACCAGTTAAGTTGTTGAGGGCAGATTTCTTGTCCTGTGATAAAAAGCCTTCTGTTTCGACCGCCAAACCTCTCAGGGGAGCATTTGCAACCGTTTGGCAGCATTTTGGAGTGTATTGCCAAAAGTCAGATTTTTGCTGAAATTGTGACTCCGGGGCTTAGGGATTTTTGCAAAAAAAACTTTTTCCGCCGGTTAAGTTGTTGAGGGCTGATTTCTTGTCCTGTGATAAAAAGCCTTCTGTTTCGACCGCCAAACTGCTCAGGGGAGCATTTGCAACCGTTTGGTACCATTTTTCAATGAATGGGAAAAAGTCAGATTTTTGCTGAAATTGTGACCCCGGGGCTTAGGGATTTTTTGAATAAAATCTTTTTCCTCCTGTTAAGTTTTCGAGGGCAGATTTCTTGTCCTGTGATAAAAAGCCTTCCATTTCGACCGCGAAACCTTTCAGGGGAGCATTTGTAACCATTTGGCACCATTTTTGAATGAAGTGGAAAAAGTCAGATTTTTGCAAAAAAATCTTTTTCCGCCGGTTATGTTATTGAGAGCTGATTTCTTCTCCTGTGATAAAAAGCCTTCTGTATCAACCGCCAAACCTCTCAGGGGCGCATTTGTAACCGTTTGGCACTATTTTGGAGTGTATTGCCAAAAGTCAGATTTTTGCTGAAATTGTGACCCCGGGGCTTAGGGGTTTTTTCAAAAAAATCCTTTTACCCCTGTTTAACTTCTCGAGGGCTGATTTCTTGTCCTGTGTTAAAAAGCCTTCTGTTTCGACCGCCAAACCTCTCAGGGGAGTATTTGCAACCGTTTGGCACCATTTTTGAGTGAATTGGAAAAAGTCAGATTTTTGCTGAAATTGTGACCCCGGGGCTTATGGATTTTTTCAAAAAAAACTTTTTCCGCTGTTTAACTTCTCGAGGGCTGATTTCTTGTCCTGTGATAAAAAGTCATCTGTTTCGACCGCCAAACCTCTCAGGGGAGTATTTGCAACCGTTTGGCACCAATTTGGAGTGTATTGCCAAAAGTCAGATTTTTGCTAAAATTGTGACTGCGGGGCTTAGGTATTTTTTTCAATAAAATCCTTTTCCGCTGGTTAAGTTGTTGAATGCTGATTTCTTGTCCTGTGATAAAAAGCCTTCTGTTTCGACCGCCAAACCTTTGAGGGGAGCATTTGCAACCGTTTGGCACCATTTTTCAATGAATGGGAAAAAGTCAGATTTTTGCTGAAATTGTGACCCCGGGGCTTAGGGTTTTTTTTCAAAAAAATCTTTTTCTGCCCGTTAAGTTTTCAAGGGCTGATTTTTTGTCCTGTGATAAAAAGCAATCAGTTTCGACCGCCAAACCTCTCAGGGGAGCATTTTCAACCGTTTGGCAGCATTTTTGAATGAAGTGGAAAAAGTCAGATTTTTGCTGAAATTGTGACCCCGGGCTTAGGGATTTTTTCAATAAAATCTTTTTCCGCTGGTTATGTTGTTGAGGGCTGATTGCTTGTCCTGTGATAAAAAGCCTTCTGTTTCGACCGCCAAACCTCTTAGGGGAGCATTTGCAACCGTTTGGCACCATTTTGGAGTGTATTTCCAAAAGTCAGATTTTTGCTGAAATTGTGACCCCGGGGCTTAGGGATTTTTTCAATAAAATCTTTTTCCGCTGGTTATGTTGTTGAGGGCTGATTGCTTGTCCTGTGATAAAAAGCCTTCTGTTTCAACCGCCAAACCTCTTAGGGGAGCATTTGCAACCGTTTGGCACCATTTTTGAATGGATAAAGTCTGATTTTTGCTGAAATTTTGATCGCGGGGCATAGGGATTTTTTTTAAAAAAAACTTTTTCCACCGGTTAAGTTGTTGAGGGCTGATTTCTTGTCCTGTGATAAGAAGTCTTCTGTTTCGACCGCCAAACCGCTCAGGGGAGCATTTGAAACCGTTTGGCACCATTTTTGAATGAAGTGGAAAAAGTCAGATTTTTGATGAAATTGTGACCCCGGGGCTTATGGATTTTTTCAAAAAAAACTTTTTCCGCTGTTTAACTTCTCGAGGGCTGATTTCTTGTCCTGTGATAAAAAGTCATCTGTTTCGACCGCCAAACCTCTCAGGGGAGTATTTGCAACCGTTTGGCACCAATTTGGAGTGTATTGCCAAAAGTCAGATTTTTGCTAAAATTGTGACTGCGGGGCTTAGGTATTTTTTTCAATAAAATCCTTTTCCGCTGGTTAAGTTGTTGAATGCTGATTTCTTGTCCTGTGATAAAAAGCCTTCTGTTTCGACCGCCAAACCTTTGAGGGGAGCATTTGCAACCGTTTGGCACCATTTTTCAATGAATGGGAAAAAGTCAGATTTTTGCTGAAATTGTGACCCCGGGGCTTAGGGTTTTTTTTCAAAAAAATCTTTTTCTGCCCGTTAAGTTTTCAAGGGCTGATTTTTTGTCCTGTGATAAAAAGCAATCAGTTTCGACCGCCAAACCTCTCAGGGGAGCATTTTCAACCGTTTGGCAGCATTTTTGAATGAAGTGGAAAAAGTCAGATTTTTGCTGAAATTGTGACCCCGGGTTTAGGGATTTTTTCAATAAAATCTTTTTCCGCTGGTTATGTTGTTGAGGGCTGATTGCTTGTCCTGTGATAAAAAGCCTTCTGTTTCGACCGCCAAACCTCTTAGGGGAGCATTTGCAACCGTTTGGCACCATTTTGGAGTGTATTTCCAAAAGTCAGATTTTTGCTGAAATTGTGACCCCGGGGCTTAGGGATTTTTTCAATAAAATCTTTTTCCGCTGGTTATGTTGTTGAGGGCTGATTGCTTGTCCTGTGATAAAAAGCCTTCTGTTTCAACCGCCAAACCTCTTAGGGGAGCATTTGCAACCGTTTGGCACCATTTTTGAATGGAAAAAGTCTGATTTTTGCTGAAATTTTGATCGCGGGGCATAGGGATTTTTTTTAAAAAAAACTTTTTCCACCGGTTAAGTTGTTGAGGGCTGATTTCTTGTCCTGTGATAAGAAGTCTTCTGTTTCGACCGCCAAACCGCTCAGGGGAGCATTTGAAACCGTTTGGCACCATTTTTGAATGAAGTGGAAAAAGTCAGATTTTTGATGAAATTGTGACCCCGGGGCTTATGGATTTTTTCAAAAAAAACTTTTTCCGCTGTTTAACTTCTCGAGGGCTGGTTTCTTGTCCTGTGATAAAAAGTCTTCTGTTTCGACCGCCAAACCTTTCAGGGGAGCATTTGCAACCGTTTGGCACCATTTTTGAATGAATGGGAAAAAGTCAGATTTTTACTGAAATTGTGACCCCGGGGTTAGGGGTTTTTTCAAAAAAATACTTTTTCCACCGTTTAACTTCTCGAGGGCTGATTTCTTGTCCTGTGATAAAAAGCCTTCTGTTTCGACCGCCAAACCTTTCAGGGGAGCATGTGCAACCGTTTGGCACCATTTTTGAGTGAATTGGAAAAAGTCAGATTTTTGCTGAAATTGTGACCCCGGGGCTTATGGATTTTTTCAAAAAAAACTTTTTCCGCTTTTTAACTTCTCGAGGGCCGGTTTCTTGTCCTGTGATAAAAAGTCATCTGTTTCGACCGCCAAACCTCTCAGGGGAGTATTTGCAACCGTTTGGCACAAATTTGGAGTGTATTGCCAAAAGTCAGATTTTTGCTAAAATAGTGACTGCTGGGCTTAGGTATTTTTTCAATAAAATCCTTTTCCACCGGATTAAGTTGTTGAATGCTGATTTCTTGTCCTGTGATAAAAAGCCTTCTGTTTCGACTGCCAAACCTCTCAGGGGAGCATTTTCAACTGTTTGGCAGCATTTTTGAATGAAGTGGAAAAAGTCAGATTTTTGCTGAAATTGTGACCCCGGGCTTAGGGATTTTTTCAATAAAATCTTTTTCCGCTCGTTAAGTTGTTGAGTGCGGATTTCTTGTCCTGTGATAAAAAGCCTTCTGTTTCGACCGCCAAACTGCTCAGGGGAGCATTTTCAACCGTGTGGCACCATTTTTGAATGAAGTGGAAAAAGTCAGATTTTTGCTGAAATTGCTTAGGTATTTTTTCAATAAAATCCTTTTCCGCTGGTTAAGTTGTTGAATGCTGATTTCTTGTCCTGTGATAAAAAGCCTGTTTCGACCGCCAAACCTCTCAGGGGAGTATTTGCAACCGTTTGGCACCATTTTTCAATGAATGGGAAAAAGTCAGATTTTTGCTGAAATTGTGACCCCGGGGCTTAGGGATTTTTTTCAAAAAAATCTTTTTCTGCCCGTTAAGTTTTCAAGGGCTGATTTTTTGTCCTGTGATAAAAAGCAATCAGTTTCGACCGCCAAACCTCTCAGGGGAGCATTTTCAACCGTGTGGCACCATTTTTGAATGAATGGGTAAAAGTCAGATTTTTGTTGAAATTGTGACCCCGGGGCTTAGGGATTTTTTCAAAAAAACCTTTTCCCACCGGTTAAGTTGTTGAGAGCTGATATCTTGTCCTGTGATAAAAAGCCTTCTGTTTCGACTGCCAAACCTCTCAGGGGAGCATTTGCCATCATTTAGCACCATTTTGCAGTGTATTGCCAAAAGTCAGATTTTTGCTGAAATTGTGACCTTAGGGATTTCTTCAAAAAAATCTTTTTTTGCCGGTTATGCTGTTGAGGGCTGATTTCTTGTCCTGTGATAAAAAGCCTTTTGTTTCGATCGCCAAACCTCTCAGGGGAGCATTTTCAACCGTGTGGCACCATTTTTGAATGAATGGGGAAAAGTCAGATTTTTGTTGAAATTGTGACCCCGGGGCTTAGGGATTTTTTCAAAAAAACCTTTTCCCACCGGTTAAGTTGTTGAGAGCTGATATCTTGTCCTGTGATAAAAAGCCTTCTGTTTCGACTGCCAAACCTCTCAGGGGAGCATTTGCCATCATTTAGCACCATTTTGCAGTGTACTGCCAAAAGTCAGATTTTTGCTGAAATTGTGACCTTAGGGATTTCTTCAAAAAAATCTTTTTTTGCCGGTTAAGTTGTTGAGGGCTGATTTCTTGTCCTGTGATAAAAAGTCTTCTGTTTCAACCGCCAAACCTCTCAGGGGAGCATTTGCAACCGTTTGGCACCTTTTTTCAATTGTTGCTGAAATTGTGACACTGGGTTTTCCGCCGGTTAATTTGTCAAGGGCTGAAATTGTGAAGCCCCGGTTTCACAATTTCAGCAAAAATCTGACTTTTTCCAATACATTCAAAAATTGTGCCAAACGGTTGCAAATGCTCCTCTGAAAGGTTTGGCGGTCGAAACAGAAGGCTTTTTATCACAGGACAAGAAATCTGCCCTCAACAACCTAACAGGCGGAAAAAGATTTTATTGAAAATATCCTTAAGCCCCGGGGTCACAATTTCATCAAAAATCTGACTTTTTCCAATTCATTCAAAAATTGTGCCAAACGGTTGCAAATGCTCCTCTGAAATGTTTGGCGGTCGAAACAGAAGGCTTTTTATCACAGGACAAGAAACCTGCCCTCGAGAAGTTAACCGGCGGACCAAGATTTTTTTAAAAAAATCCCTAAGCCCCGGGGTCACAATTTCAGCAAAAATCTGACTTTTGGCAAAACACTCCAAGATGGTGCCAAAGGGTTCCAAATGCTCCCCTGAGAGGTTTGGCGGTCAAAACAGAAGGCTTTTTATCATAGGACAAGAAATCATCCCTCGAAAACTTAACAGGCGGAAAAAGAGTCTTTTGAAAAAATCCCTAAGCCCCGGGGTCACAATTTCAGCAAAAATCTGACTTTTCCCCATTCATTCAAAAATGGTGCGAAACGGTTGCAAATGCTCCCCTGAGAGGTTTGGCGATTGAAACAGAAGGCTTTTTATCACAGGAGAAGAAATCAGCCCTCGAAAACTTAACCGGTGGGAAAAGATTTTTTTGAAAAAATCCCTAAGCCCCGGGGTCACAATTTCAGCAAAAATCTGACTTTTTCCAATTCATTCAAAAATTGTGCCAAACGGTTGCAAATGCTCCTCTGAAAGGTTTGGCGGTCGAAACAGAAGGCTTTTTATCCCAGGACACAAAATCTGCCCTCGAAAACTTAACCGACGGAAAAAGAAAGCCTTCTGTTTCGACCGCCAAACCTCTCAGGGGAGCATTTTCAACTATTTGGCAGTATTTTGTAGTGTATTGCGAAAAGTCCGATTTTTGCTGAAATTGTGACCCCAGGACTTAGGGATTTTTTTTTAAAAAAAAACTTTTTCCGCCAGTTAACTTCTCGAGGATATTCCAACTTCTTGGAATCTCAACATTCAAAATGAGCTAAAAGCAGCAGTTCTCTTCCTATTTACCTGGGAGTCTTCTTCTTTGGCGACCCCTCGTAGCCGAGTAAGATTCCATAAGTGACTGTGGAGACCAATTCTGGATCCACACATCCTTCCACAGTGGGGACAGTGGTTTCTGGGTGGGAGTTGATCAAAGTGTGGATTTGCCAAGCGTGCCTTCCTCTTAGCACATTTCTCCCTTGCGTCATGAGTTCGAGTGTCTTCAAAGCCCTTGACACCTTTGGTAAAGGCTTTCCTCCAGCTGGAGCGCTCGCAGGCCAGTGTTTCCCAGTTGTCAGTGTTTATACAACATTTTTAAAGATTTGCCTTGAGACAGTCTTTAAACCTCTTAACCTGGGAGTAAAGCCCGGTGAAGACAGATGGGCTCACTTCTGAGTAGATAGGTATAGGATTGTGCTGTAAAAGATGAAAACAGGGGTTGCCCCCTTAAAACACACACACACACACACTGGCAAATCTTTAGCATGGAGATATGTTATTATCAGGTCTGGTTACATGAAGTGCTTCTCTGGAAGTGGAAACACAGTTGTTGGCCAACAACCATACGCCAAGCTTAGCATGTACTTAATTTTCTCATCAGCCTCCTTCTGTTCTCTTCTTTCTTTTCTTTTCCTGTACTCATTCTCTTGTGTTATTAATTAGACTCAAAAGGTTTCAAGTAGGGTATTTTTTATAAAAAAAGAATTTTCCATAGTGGCAAATATTATTCAGTGTATAGCTGAATAATATTAACAGTTGTATTCCTAACAAGACAACAACGACAACAAAATAATGATTATATTAACTTGTGGGATTAAAGGCTGTTGGAACAAGTTGTGAAGCAAAACTCAACATATTTTGCTAAAACAAAGAATATTGTCTGGAACAGAAAATGCTTTTCAAACAGACCCCCTATCAGAATTCCATGAAACATTATACAATATCCTGGCTTCAACGTTAACACTCAGGAGCAGGCATAGTCCCCACATTCCAGAAGTTGAATGTTTTTCTCCCTCTCTGTCTTTTTTTTTAAACATAATTTTTATTAAATTTTTCTGTTTTACAATTGAAAATAGTCATTTAAACAAACTTAAAACACCAGCGACTTCCTTTCTTCTCTTTCCAGGGTTCATTTTGCATAACATAAATCCCTGCATATTTTATATAAACTAGGCCATTCAGTTTTCCATTATTACATCTGTCAAAACTTATTTACACTGTGGAATTTATCTTAAGGCTGCCAACATTTTCAAGTGTACACAATTTGTCCCCATATATTCCATAAACATTTTCCAATCTTCTTTAAACGTATGTCCTTCTTGTTCTCTTATTCTATGAGTTAGGTCTGCAAGCTGCGCATATTCCATCAGTTTATGTTGCCATTCTTCTTTGGTTGGGACCTCACTTTTTTTCCATTTGGGGGCTAATAAAACACGGGCCGCAGTAGTAGCTTACATAAACAACCTGTTTTGACACCTGGGAATTTCCATCTGAATTATCCTCAACAGAAAGGACTCTGTTTTTTGTTTTTGTTTTTTGATAAGTGCTTTTAAACATTTTTTTCAATGAATTATAAATTACTTCCCAATACTCTTTTATCCTTTTACAGGTCCACCACATATGAAAGAATGTACCCTCGATCTCATTGCATCTCCAGCACTGATCTGATTCAGTTTTATACATCTAACAGGCCAACTCGCAGTTAAATACCATCTGTAAATCATTTTCAAGTAGTTCTCCTTCAAGGAATAACATGCCGCAAACTTCAGATCGCTCTTCCAGAGTTTTTCTCCCTCTCTCATCACACTACAACTTGTGGGCATTCAAAGAAGATGAACATTGGAAGATTTAGGACACATAAAAGTAAGTAATTCTTCACACAGTCAAACTAGGGAAGTCGCTTCCCCAAGAGGCAGTGATGGCTACCCACTTGAATGGTATTATTATTATTATTATTATTATTATTATTATTATTATTATTAATTATATACCGCCCTATACTCTGAGGGTGGTTCACAGAAAAGACTACAACATATATAAACAGAATGAAAACAACCCAGTAACATCCCTCCTACAAAAGAGCCACATTTTAAATGTAAAACAGATCAACCAAAGGCCTGGTTTAAAAGCAATGTTTTTGCCTGGTGCCTAAAGGTGTATAATAAAAGTGCCAGGCGAACTTCCCTGGGGAGAGTGTTCCACAGATGGGGAGCCACTGCAGAGAAGGCCCCGTTCTTGTGCTGCCACCCTCCATACCTCTCGAGGAGGAGGCACACCAATCCTCTGAAGATGATCTCAGGGTCCAGGTAGGTTCATATGGAAAGAGGCTGTTCTTGAGGTATTGCAGTCCTGAGCCAAAACCAGCACTTTGACTCGGGCCCGGAAACTAATTGGTAGCCAGTGCAGTCAGACCAGGATTGGTGTAATATGCTCAAACCGTCTTGCTCCAGTGAGCAACCTGGCCGCTGAATTCTGCGCTGGCTGAAGTTTCCGAACCGTGTTAAAAGATGATTGGGGGGGGGGGAATTAATGTTCACTAGCAGGCTATCAATGATTACTAGCTGTAATGGCTATGTTTTACCTCCACAGTTGGAAGCAGCAATACCAGTTGCTGGAAACTGCAGAAGGGGAGAGGCCTCTTGTTCTCATGGTCTGCTCACTGGTTTCCCACAAGCATCTGGTTGGCCAGTGTGAAAACCGGATTCTGGACTAGATGGGCCATTGGCCTGATTCAGCAGGCTCTTATGTTCTTAATGCAGCCTACAGTGTAAAAGATGGGTGTGAGAAGTAACTGCCTCCAGAAGTAAGGTAAAGGTAAAGGGACCCCTGACCATTAGGTCCAGTTGTGGCCGACTCTGGGGTTGCGGCGCTCATCTCACTTTATTGGCCGAGGGAGCCGGTGTACAGCTTCCGGGTCATGTGGCCAGCATGACTAAGCCACTTCTGGCGAACCAGAGCAGCGCACGGAAATGCCTTTTACCTTCCTGCCAGAGCGGTACCTATTTATCTACTTGCACTTTGTGCTTTCAAACTGCTAGGTTGGCAGGAGCAGGAACCAATTGGCAAGTCCTAGGCTCTGTGGTTTAACCCACAGCGCCACCCGCATCCCTAACCCGCCTCCAGAAGTGGTGGGCTCTTATTCACTGGAGATATTTAAGCAGAGGCTGAGTGGCTAGTCGTATTGTGGATCCTGTATCAGGCTGGACTAGATCATATTCTTGTTCCCTGATACCAAGATGAGGGATTCTATGGAATGCAGATAGAGAAAATTGATAAGAATAATGATCTGTTGTGACCTTGACCGAAGCGTACAATAGATGAGCCTTCTTGTGTTTTGGCTCATTCCCCCCCTTTCCCCCTTCCTTCCTTCCTTCCTTCCTTCCTTCCTTCCTTCTCCTTCTCCTTCTCCTTCTCCTTCTCCTTTTTTCTTTCCCATAATGGCTTATGTTCTATGCCATGTACTTTGATATTTTTTGTAGTTTTTTTTTAGCCTTTTCCATTATTATTATTAAGGATTTTTCTTTTGTAATTTTGGTTGTTTATATTTATCTGTATTTGTTTAAAGCAAAATATAAATTACTATTTATTTATTTTTAAAAGATCATATTCTTAAACCTTGGGTCCCTGGATGCCAGGCGGCTGAGGTTGCCAGGAATGGATAAGACAAGGAAAAGTCCTTACTATCTTCTTTTATTCAATATTTACAGAGAGAGGCTTGGGAATGCAGCCTCTTAGAATAATGGCGTTGTCCTGAGTAAATCTCCATTCCCCTTCTCTTCTGCTTACCCATTTGCCATCTCTTCTATGGGTGGTGCTAAGGGCCCTTTGCGCTCTCCTCCTTTTAAGGCTCATTGGGTTCTGGGAGATGATGGGTCTGGAATGCTTTCTAGTGATAGCATGTCAGCCAGCTGCTCCGGCCCTGCTTCCTCCTCATCTCCCATTATTTCCCAATTCCATCCACCACCCTTCCAAGATGGTGAATTTGCAACTCAGTACCTCTCATGTGATCTAAGGTTAAAACACTATGTCAGAGCTGCCTGAGAACAACAAGTTAATTATCAACCCATCAAGGCAGCTCACAGAGCCCTTTTTGTTCTTCATTTAGCTTTGTCTATTTCATTAGGAATGGAAATGGTTTATTGAATATTTACAGATAAATTGTAAACAGATAAGAACATTGGCAGGATTATTGTAATAAACTGCAGTTTCATAAGAGTACATATTTAAAGCAGATGAATAAATGAGCAAATTAAGTTAATTTGGATATGCAGAAGATACCCGTATTAAAAATAAATTTAAGGAACTGCAGAAAGAGGGGGAAGTCAAGTTTTGAAATGTTAAAATGATTGTAAAATTAGTGAAATGTGTAAACCTGAAAAGTATGTATATATAAGCTTTGTATACTTCATTGGACTCTTCCACCAACACAAACAGGCATTCCTATTTCAGTGTGAATTAATCCAATTATACTTAATAGGGTGCACACACATGAATAAATGGCTTGCTTTTTACCATATGCATGCAAATAAATTATGTGACAGGTTTATGTGAATCCATGGTTTTGACTGCCCATTCCAACTTTTGACCCTGCCTACCAGTGGAATGTGGAACTTGGATGGTTGGCCGACCCCTCTGAATCCACTCCTCTGACCAAAATAACTTTGTACGTGAATAACTTTGCAATGAATCTTTTCTGTGAAATGTTGCCAGTCTCTGATTGCTTCCACTTGCTTCACTACGAAAAGGATGGGTGGGAAAGTTCTGCTGCTTGAAGAATATACAGCAGAGGAGCAAACTTATATCCCCAACCCTGCACAAATCTCTTTAAATCTCTTTAAAGGAATTGCATGTTCTCCTATCAGCAGTTCTCCATTTGCTTCATTATTTTTTGCATTCCATGCAAAATAATTCCTAAACTGTGATGAAAGTACAGTCCTCTAGTTACCCATCCTAATTATTAAAGAAAAGCTTTCTCTGTGTTGATTAGAAAACAAGCTCACTGTATACCAGCAAACTCAGCAACTGACAGGCTTCTGCAGGAAATTGGAGAATAAAATAAACATCACAGAACTGAGTCCAATTAGCTATGCTCTCACTAAGCTCAGAACTGCCAAAGAATGTTTTTTTTGTGTCAACTGAGAGCAGTTGATCCTGAATAGACATGGAACAGCTACTCAATTGACCCTAAGCAGTCATTTCCATACATCACTTGGCCTGCGGTAACATTTCCCTTGCCTCTTTTCCACCTCTGACTTGTTTACATGTTCAAGGGTTGATCAGAGCCTCAAGTTTCTAAAAGTGAGACAGCAAACTTTGGCAAAACTTTGACTTGCGTGTCATAAATTGTGTGTGTATGATATAAATACAGCAGTAGTATTGTTACCTCTCGGTTTGACAAGGTGGATGAAGTTTACTTTGACAGACACTGATCATCTGCGAATAACTCAGATCCAAGGGTGTTTTGATGCTTACTCCCTATGACTCCCTGCTGTATAGTCAATGTTGGTTCAGGATGTCAATCCTGAGATAATAACCTCTGAATTCTATTGAATAAATGCCTTAAACCAACAGAGGAGATGAAGGAACTTGCAGGGAACTTAGATATTCTCCAGTTCACTTCTAGACTTCTTTTCTTTAAAGGTGATGCAAGTCCCTCCTGGAGTGAATTAGGAAATGTCCGTGGAGTGGGAAACCTGTGGCCCAAACTGAAATTCCCAACATCTCTGACCATTGGCCATCCTGGCTGGGAATGATGGGAGTCCACCAAGATCTTGAGGACCACAGAGTCCCTATTCCTGCTCTGTTACAGAACACTCAATTCAATTAAGGAACCAAAATATTTTTGTTGAGTTCAAGGATTGGAAGGAGATAATCTAGAAACTTGGGACATTTTCATACATGCATGGTTTCTCACTGCTTGATTACTTGTAGCTTGGAATGTGTGAATGGTCATTCTCCCCTCTCCTCGCCTCCATGCTCTGGAATGTTCTCCAGCTCTCCTTCCCATATGACCCCCTTGAAATCTGTTCTGTGGTTTCTACCAACCCTCCAGAGCAGATTTGGAGATGGCATAGGGCACACATGGGGGGAGGGGAGGAGGGGAAAATCTTGTGGCAATCCTTGCATGAACATTGGTATCTGAAGTCTTATGAAATTTCCACCTGTAGTGTTTGAGCTGTGATGGCTCATTCACACATGGAATGATGGGCAGCTCAGTGACAGAGCAATCTTGCTTTGACCTCTGTCTGATATCCTGGAGAGCCCTGCCAGTGTGTAGACGACACTGAGCTACATGGACCAATGGTCTGACTTAGTATAGCTCAGCTTCCTATGCTTCTTTCTTTATTTAAGATATAATTTATTAATTTTATAATAACACAAAGCCAAATACACACACACACACACACACACACACACACCAGAATCGAAAAGCCTCTCCTCCTCCAAGAGGGGAGGTGTTGTGGGCGGGACGCGATTTCTGCGTCATACAGGGGGCATTACGCCCCCTGCTCCACACACCTGGATGGTGCACCACGCCCATAGGTAAGCGCCCAACCGGGCGGCTTGGAGGGGGTGTGGTTTGCAGTTTAACTTACTGCTGCACCAGCCATTCCGCCTCATTTTCCGCCTTCTCGTCGTGAGTCAGCTTGGAGTCAGCTAGGAGTCATCGTCGCGGTTAGCAGAAGCCAGGGAAGAGCTCGGCCACAAGGTTTGGAGTCGGGGTGTATGTGTGTGGAGGCTTCCTGGTTCCTGGCTTGCCTTTTAAATTTAGGAGGCTTGTGTGCGCTCATTGCTTTACTGCTTTTAAAAACCCAGGCATCCAGGTTCGCTATCTGTGTTAGTTTTTGCAATCTGCCTTGCTGTGTTCTCTTTTCCATACAAAAACCTACATTTAACCTTCTATTAATCAATAAAGTTGTGGCCTTTTCTTGCCCATTAACCTTATACTCTGTGTCTGTGTGTCTTCATTCCACAAAGCGGGGATCGGGTCCTCGAACCACAATCATACATATTAATTCACTTCCCTTCAACTCCCCCTCCTGGTTCCATTATTTTATACTTATTTATACACATACACAAAATCTTATACTTAACTATCTATTTTTAAAACCTTATTCATGTTATTACAAGTGATCTTTTAAAGTTCAACTAATGTAAAAGCCGATACACAAAGCTTGCTAATTATGCCTTAAACATGTCTCTCCCCCCCCCTTTTTAAAAAGAAAACAATGTCCCTTTTCTTTCTAGGGTTTCAGATTGTCTAGTATGTCCACCATAGTTCCTTAGTTTGTTTTGCCAATCTCCTTCATCTTCTTTGGCCGTGGCTTCTTCCTTCTATAGGGATGGGCTGGCTTTCGCCTGGCATCCTTTCTCAGATGAAGGAACAAAGTCTTTAGCATGGTAAATCCATTAAGTCCTGTACCTTTCAAAATCATAGCTTCTATTTTTTTTTTAAACAAAAGTCATTTTCAGCATTCTCTTCAAATCTTTATACAGTGGGTGCTTGGGTTGTGAACGTGATCCGTGCGGGAGGCATGTCCGCAACCCGCAGCGCCACGTCTGTGCACACACAGGTTGCGATTCGGCGCTTCTGCGTGCGAGCACTGAAACCTGGAGGTACAGTCATACCTAGTCTTACAGACGCATCAGGTTGCGTGTTTTGCAGGTTGCGCACCATGCCAAACCTGGAAGTACCAGAATAGGTTACTTCCAGGTTTTGGCGCTTGTGTATGTACAGAAGCGCTAAATCGTGCTTTGTTTTTTAAAATTAATTTTCCACTTTATAACAAACATAACAACAAACATAAAAAGAAAACATCAAAAAACAAACATACAAACAAACATTTATCCTGACTGTAACAAACCCAGTTTTGTTATCATTGTTGGGTGACTTCCTCGAGTCCCTCTGGCGGATTTTCCATATAAGTAATTGTAGCAGTTTTCCAAAACTATTTTCACATAATATTTACTTGGTCAATTAGCATCTTTCTTTCTTTTCATTTTGACTTTTATCCATATTATTCTACAGCATCACATTTTAAATCCTAGGCCAATCTGTTACCCGCAAGTAATTCTATTTAAGTTATCTTAACATATTTAACTAAATAACCTTTAAATTTCTTCCATTCCTCTTGATACTCCTCCTCCTTCTGGTCACGGACTCTTCCGGTCAGGTCGGCTAGCTCCAAAAAGTCCATCATCTTCATCTGCCATTCCTCCACTGTTGGTACATCTTGTAACTTCCAATTTTTGGCCAGCAAAATTCTAGCTGCAGTTGTGGCATACAAAAATAATCTAACATCTTTCTTGGGCAATTCCAAACCTGTTATTCCAAGTAGAAAGGCTTCTGGTTTCACTAAACGCATGCACAACAGCACCCAATCATGACCCGCGTGTGCACAGATGCAGCACTGTGGGTTGCGAATGTGCCTTCTGCACGGATCACGTTTGCAACCCAAACATCCACTGTAACCCGTTCTGGTACTTCCGGGTTTCGGCACATCCGTAACCCGAAAACACACAACCTGAAGCGTCTGTAACCCAAGGTATGACTGTATATCACTTCCCAGGCTTTTAAAATACCTTTTACCTGCCCTTCCTGCTTCTTCTCCATCACCAGTTTCCTATGCTTCTATGCCGTCACATGATTAAATGGTCTCCCTTCCAACTCTACAATTCTAAGTGATGGTTCTGCATGTGAGAATCAGCCTTTACTTGCTACCACGAGGACGAAAAAGAAGTGAAGTTTTAAATCTCCCACTGTATATATTGTTGTCCTCTTAAACCACATGTTGCTTTTGTATAGACTAGAGAACGAACCAAAGCCACAGTTCTGTTAGGTGCAATAAATCAGCGACTACTGAAAAGAGCTGCCAGGTTTGTGGCAGGGACTGTAAATTATTCAAGTATTTCCAATAGCAGCTAAAAAACGAGAATATCTAGAAAAGCCAGAGATCAATCATCTTGCAGGGAAAAAACCAAAAAACCTTTCTCAGACTGCCAAAGGAAATTAGGTGAGACAAAGTCCCACAGCCTTATCAGAAGACCTTTGTCACTGGCAATAGCCGGGAAAGGACATATTTGTGAAAACACTTACACACTGGAGAGACCGGGTCTCCTTCCTCTTTTTTATATATGCAACCTTCATTTGATGATCTTTGCTTTCACTCCAGAGAAAATGGCATAAATTTAACACTGGCAGGGCACTTAAAAGGTAAAGGTAAAGGTACCCCTGCCCGTACGGGCCAGTCTTGACAGACTCTGGGGTTGTGCGCCCATCTCACTTAAGAGGCCAGGGGCCAGCGCTGTCCGGAGACACTTCCGGGTCACGTGGCCAGCGTGACATCGCTGCTCTGGCCAGAGCCAGAGCCAGAGCCGCACACGGAAACGCCGTTTACCTTCCCGCTGGTAAGCGGTCCCTATTTATCTACTTGCACCCGGAGGTGCTTTCGAACTGCTAGGTTGGCAGGCGATGGGACCGAGCAGCAGGAGCGCACCCCGCCGCAGGGATTCGAACCGCCGACCTTTCGATCGGCAAGCCCTAGGCGCTGAGGCTTTAACCCACAGCGCCACCTGCGTCCCCCGGCAGGGCACTTAGACATCGGTAATTGGCTGCAATAATCTCTTACTCAATATCAAATAAATATCAAAGGGAGCTAGCACTCCAACTGATCACATGCCACTTAGGCGAAAGGAAGGGAGAAAGAAGCAAAACATTAATGGTAATGGGGAGTGAGCATAACTATGACATCAGTTTAGCAGTAAGATAAATGGAATACAGTCCACTTTTTATAATTTAGTACAACATGGCACTATATTGATCAAAATGCTGCAGTTCCATAACACAACAGGTACAGCAATGTAAAAGAACGTTAGGAATCAGAACAAAACCACTTGCATTATAACCAGGCGAACTAAAGCAACAAACTGCGTGTGAGAATGAAGCCTAAGCCAGCTGTTTTCTCCAGTTTAGTAAGATGTGGGGCTGCATATCAATGCTTCTCTTTCTCAAAGACCTGGCAAAATGCCAAGGACTTGGCAAAATGGCAGCTGTAGAAGGCATGCCTAGTAAGCTGCCATTTAGTACTTTCCATGGGGCACATGATCTCACTTGCTGTCAGTGATTTCATATGTAAAGGTAAAGGGATCCCTGACCATTAGGTCCAGTCATGGCCGACTCTGGGGTTGTGGTGCTCCTCTCACTTTACTGACCGAGGGAACCAGCGTACAGCTTCCGGGTCATGTGGCCAGCATGACTAAGCCGCTTCTGGCGAACCAGAGCAGCGTACGGAAACGCTGTTTACCTTCCCGCTGGAGCGATACCTATTTATCTACTTGCACTTTGATGTGCTTTCGAACTGCTAGGTTGGCAGGAGCTGGGACCGAGCAACGGGAGCTCACCCCGTCATGGGGATTCGAACCGCCGACCTTCTGATCGGCAAGTCCTAGGCTCTGTGGTTTAACCCACAGCGCCACCCGCATCCCTACAGTGATTTCATAACATAGCTAAATATGATTGGTGAGGAAGTGAACTGACACTATCCTGCACACCAGGCATAGGCAAACTCGGCCCTCCATATGTTTTGGGAGTACAACTCCCATCATCCCTAGCTAGCCTGACCAGTGGTCAGGGATGATGGGAATTGTAGTCCCAAAACATCTGGAGGGCCAAGTTTGCCTATCCCTGCTGTGCACCCTAGGAAGTAGGAAGCAGTAGCAATGGTGGGTGGGGAACTGGAGCTGAGCACCATGGAACAAAATATTGGGGGGCTCCAGGTAAGCTATGCCTTACATAACTGATTGCAAGTCACGGCCCATGCACACCATTTGAATGACAATGCTCATCAACTTGAGGGGTTTGTGTGAAGGAACCTCATCCCCTAGGAGTTGGCTCCTGTTATGTACTGAGTTGAATAGGATCCAAAATGCAGCAGTCTGATTGGTCCTAGAACAATAGGATCCAAAATGCAGCAGTCTGGTCCTAAAACAATAGGATTCAGAATGCAGCAGTCTGATTGGTCCTAGAACAATGCAGCAGTATGATTGGTCTGCAGGAGCCACCCAATCCAGCTCCAGATGGAAGTGAATCCACAACCTGATTGGCCTCCAGGAGAATTCCGGAATTAGCCAATCACGTGGGGCCCATTGTGTAAATAATGTATATAAAGCAGATACTTTGGGGAAACTTTCATTCCTCCTCACCACTATGAGCTGAATAAAGAGCATGAAATCCACTCGCGACTCTGAGTATATTTCAGCTCCTATGGTGCCGAGCACACAGGTTAAAACAATAAGGATTCAAGGACGGAAGATGCTTTTGTCAGGCGTGAGCTGCAGCGACATCCCGGAGCCGAGCTAAATGTGACGTCAGTTGAGTGAATGCAATTAATGGATATTCTTAAAAAGATACATAAACAGCAGCCGGATGATGGGACAACGGGAGGCATGGTGGGGAAATTCAACCCTGGTGTGGTGCTGATAAACATCCTTGCTCCACAAAGCTCCCTGATGCAAACAGCTACTTG
Organism: Podarcis cretensis; assembly: GCF_951804945.1. Classification (NCBI taxonomy): domain Eukaryota; kingdom Metazoa; phylum Chordata; class Lepidosauria; order Squamata; family Lacertidae; genus Podarcis; species Podarcis cretensis. The sequence continues at coordinate 11,367,903 of NC_137180.1, read as the reverse complement.
GGAGCGGTAATCCTTGTCAGGATCACTTTGGTGAGTTCATCATTCTCTCCACTTCCTGTGGTTCAGATGTTGCTCCCCGGCTGTTATTTACATTTTTAAAATGTTAATTGCATTCCGGCAATCAGATTTACTTTTTGTTTTACTAATCAGTGGTCGTAGCCTGACAAAAGGCATCGGGAAGAACTTTGGTCTTATCTCATCTGAATAATAAACCCTCCCCATTTTAGCTTCAGGGCCACTGGGAGCATCCCAGATAGCTCTGTCAACTTCAAAGCTCTCGCACAGAGGGGCTTGTTTGGGATTTCAGTCTTCCGCAGTGAATCTTTGACCTGTGTCTGCTTGAGAGAAACAACAACCATAATAAAAAGAAGAAGTATGTTCTATCAGTCCGTACCGTGGGATTGACAGGATAAGACCCAGTTGTGTTTTCAAATTGGCAATCATTGCACTGTGTTAAAGAGCAAAACAGCATGGAAGCCGCTGCACACTGCTGAGCCTTGTTGTTGTGTGGGCTTACTATGCATCGCAGGGGTTTACATGAATGACATTTCTAACAGAACATATTGCTGCTCTCCCAGAGCCTTGGTTCTGATGTTCCTGGCAGCATCTGTCAAAGGAGGAAGAAGTGACCAAAAAAAAGGAGGGATAACTAAAAATGATCATTGGGAACGAAGCATATTTTAATTTTTAATTTTTTGTACATAATTTTTATTACATTTTCTGTTTTACAATTTAGAATATTTATTTAAACATCCTTAAAATATCCATGACTTCCCTTCATTTTGTATATCACAAATCCTTGCATATTTTACAAAAACTAAACCATTCACTATTCCATTATTACATCCATCAAAACTTACGTACGCTGTTGAATTGATGTTAATGCTGCCAACGCTTTTAAGTGTACACAATCCCCCCCATATATTCAATAAATGAAGCATCTTTTTAAAATAAACTTAACACTGATAGAGCTTTAGGAAAGAAAGGAAAGCCAAAGGATCTTGGTACTAGATGATAGCAGAACAGGATGTAATAATATCCCCCCCTTTCTAAACTGGGGGGGGGGAGGAGCTGTGGCCCTCCATATATTGTTGGACTACAACCCCATATCATTCCAGACCACTGGCTGGACAGGCTGAGGTAGATGGGAGATAAGAGTCCAGCAATATCTGGAGGACCACAGCTCCCCCACCTGAGCCAGTGTGGTGTAGTGATTAAGAGCGGTGGACTTGTAATCTGGTGAACTGGGTTCGATTCCCCACTCCTCCACATGCAGCTGCTGGGTGACCTTGGGCCAGTCACACTTCTCTGAAGTCTCTCAGCCTCACTCACCTCACCTCGCAGAGTGTTTGTTGTGGGGGAGGAAGGGAAAGGAGAATGTTAGCCGCTTTAAGACTCCTTAGGGTAGTGATAAAGCGGGATATCAAACCCAAACACCCTCTCTCTCTCTCTCTCTCTCTCTCTCTCTCTCTCTCTCTCTCCTTCATATCATAGAATCATAGAATCATAGAACTGCAGAGTTGGAATGGACTGTTAGAATTCCTACTCCATGATTGCAGTCATGGGATTGTTGTCTTTCACATGACGGTATATGTTTTGACTCCACAGAGTGGGAAGTGATGGAGACAGGATGTTTGTGTTACTGTGTTCCGAGAAGTGGGACTATTGTCCTTTGTTGACAGGGTCGTCTAGTCCAACCCCCTGCGATGCAGATCGCCATCCAACCTCTGCTTAAAAACTTCCAAGGAAGGAGAGTCCACCACCTCTGGTGGAAATCTGTTCCAATGTTGAACAGCTCTCGTGGTCTGAAAGTTCTTCCCAATGTTTAGTCAGAATCTCCTTTTTTGTAACTTGAATCCATGGTTTGATTCCTACCCTCCAGAGCAGGAGGGGAAAAAAAAAGTTGCTCTATCTTCCACGTGACAGCCCTTAAAATGTACAATCTTGATTATTTGGATTAAAAATAAAACCTGAGACATTCTGTACCAACAGACATTTGAGTAGTGTAAATTCTAAGAATATGTTTATATGCAGAATTGTTGGTTTGGGGCATGTTAATGTTGAATGGAAAACAGACAAGGAAACCAAAGTACACTTTCTTAAAAAGAAGAAGAAGAAGAAATCATGAGAATTTGAAACTCTGTGGAATTTCCATGTCGACTTCTTCTTTCTTTTGTGAATATTGTATTTAAGAATAAGAAAAATATGGGGTCTGGGTGATTATTTATAATTCCTTTTACTATTCTGATTAATTCATAGCATATTAAAGTTTTAAACTGTGATTTAGCTTGTAAAATAATAATAAAGCGCAGTTCCTCGGTGCCATTAAAATGTGTATTATTCATTTGCAAGCGCGCTTACCGACAAAAGACAAGTTGTACAAGCTTCTCAAATTTTAGTTGACGATTGAGGATAAGATAGCAATGAGAACACCTACACCACATTAATTCAAGGTTAGGGTGAATAAATAGGTTCCTTTGCCAGTGAAACCACGGGAGCGCCTGTTGCTGTGTCCACGCTGCCCCCAGCTGGAACAATACTTGTACAAATGCCACACAGATGAAAGTATTATAGATTCACCAGATTTTTCACAGAATTCAGGGTTGTTGTTTTTTTGTAGTAGAAGAGAAAGCATTTTCTGACTACATTATTCTGGAACATTAGCTGAATACTGGCATCATCATGTGGCAGCATGTCCCCAAACCGGGAAAAACACAGCAGCTATACCAGAGGCTCCGAGTTGCATCCGACATTGGGAGGGTCTGTTGCGGGTGTGTGATCTCACGCATGCATTGTCATATGTGCAACGCGCAACACATGATATTGCATGCATCAAAATGTCCTTTTACTGCTGCAGATGATGTGCAGCTCAGGACAACCTCTAGCCAAGACACGCCAGGTTGCGTGGCATCTCTGAAGGCAGTGGACAACAGCAGACAAAGGCAGGGGTGGAGGAAGGGGGATGCGGTAGGGGTGGGCTGCCCCAGGTGTCACCACTGAGGAGGATGACAAAAGGCTCGGTGGCACTCACCTCAGGGTCTGCAGCATGCCTGAGCCACATGTCTCTCCTGGGAGTGACGCGGTGGCTTGGGCACCCGCAGGCTCTGTGCTGCCCCAAGCGGTCTGCCTGCTGCCTCTCCCTTAGCTGTAGGGTGGCTGAGTGGGAGGAGGCAGGCAGACTCATTGGATGCCCCACAGAACATCCTGCCCTGGCTGGCCCTGCCCCGCAAGCAGCTGGCCCTGCCCCTGGGCACAGGGCACACACGCCACCCCAGGCACCCGATCGGCTTGCTCCGCTGCTGGACAAAGGTAAAAGAGAGTGGGGAGGGAGGGGGCCAGTGGGCAAGGAAGGGATAGCTCTTCCACCCCCTGAAGATTAGGGGGGCTCAGCCCCATCCCAGCAGACATGTGGGGGACTGAAGACATCTCAGCCCTATAGAGCTGGTGTCTGTGAGTTTTCAACCAGTGTGCCGTGGCAGCCTGGGATGCCTTGAATGGTGGTCAGGGGTGCCATGGGCAACCCTGGTCTCGGTCCCTCTTTCCTTCCCTCCCTCCTCTGCAGGGCCGGATTTAGATGAAGAGGGGCCCTAGGCTACTCCACTTGTGAGGCCCCTTCCCCACCTTCAGAACTAGAAGAAAATGGAAGTGTGTTATAAACAAAATTGAGTGACACCAAGGATGGTGATGGGTATTTAAAATTCTGCAATTCACAATTTCTCCTTTAAAGAACATAAGATATTGTTGTTAAATACCATGGTGATTTTTTAAAAATGCATAAACTTAACACTGAAAAACTTTTCAGTAACTGAACTTTGTAAACCTGGACTTCCTGTTATACAGCCTGCTGGGATTGACAAGGCACCTGACCCTCACCTGAATCTCATAGCTCTCCTGACGAGTGCTTTGGTCTGTTACAATCTCCTTCTCATTTAAGTAATCATTTTTTTTTTATCTAGAATTTAAATTCTGAAAACTTTCCTATTTGTTTATTTGAGCAAGTAAACTACTGCTCTCACTTCATTACAAACAGTAATTCTACCTGCAACACACTTGCAATTAACCAACTAGGATTACTCCTAATAGCACATTTTCCTATAACTAGATATTGCTGGATAGCTTTGATGAACTGCAAAAGCATTTTTAGTTTGCTTTCTGTTGCCCTGGAACTGTTCTTTATTAGTGCCACTTTGTTTTGTATGATTCCTTGCAAATGAAAGAAAACAACTTTTCTGCTTGTATATGTTGGTAATATAATTTTGGTTACTGAGGACAAACAAGATTGTACAAAAGACAAAGATTGGGTGCAGGCCTGGCCAGGACATAGGCATCCTGACTGTGACAAAGGTGACCTGTGTGTCTGCTTGCTTGATTAGCAGCTGTTGGGAACTTCAAGGCCCTTGCTCTCCCTTCTTATGGTCTTTGTACTGGACCTGGAGACTCCAATAGAGAGCATTCCATGTCAAGAAGGAGGGCAAGTGGGCACCCTATCAAATGACAGGGCAGGAGCTACATGGAGCAGGGCCTTTTCACTGGTGGTGCCCATTGTATGCCTCGCTCTTCCCAGACCTGCTTTCTTTTGGCCTGTATTTTAGAGCTTTATAATTTAGGAAAACCTTGGAAGAACTGGTTGACAAGTCTTATGAGTCACTGACATATGAGCGGATTTTATTTGCTGCTATTCTGGGCTTCTGGTGCACCAGGGTTTACACCAGCATAATAGAGATGGCCAGGATGCCAGAAGGGATACAATTTACGAGCTTTCTCCATTATTTGCACAGCAGGGGGTGTTCAGTCAACAGTGCAAAGGCTGAGCTGAAGCATTCCCTGCTGATTACCTGCTTTCAGCAATAGGGGTCGCTGTTTGGTAGTACCCAATTGGTTAGCTGTCAGATTCTAGAGCTCCCTATTGGTGGCTCTTAGATAATTCACAAAATACAGAGTCCATTCATAAAACACAGTGTTCATTCATAAAGCAGTAACATAAATCTCCATTGCTAGATATTGGGTGTATATTTCAGCAGTTGAACGTACAGGTTTATGGCCATGCTGTAGTGTAGTGCTTATGCGATTGTGAATAAAAGGTGGCTGGGCTGATTGTCACAGGGTTGAGGGGGGGGGGGAAGAGGTGACAAAACTGATTTCCAATAAGTGCCCCCCCTTTATTTCCATAACAAGTCCTTGAGTCTGTACTCTGAATAGTGACACCAGGGACATAGAAGGTGCAGGGCTTGTCAGTCCAACCTCTGCACAGTCTCATCAGGGCTGGCCTTAAGGCAATTGGAGAAATTTGGCCAAATTGCTCCTAAGGGGGGCCCTGCACCAGGGCAATCTAGATGGATTTTATTTATATCTATAAGATTTTGCAGACTTTGGCTGTGAACTGGGGCCCTGCCAATAAATAAATAAATAAATAAATAAATAAATAAATAAATCAAGTTGTACCCCACTGCTTCAAATGGGGCCCCACTGGCTAGTCCGGAGTCTCATAGTTGCTGGGCCTGAGTTGCCCTGCCCTTGCATGAAGTCTTGGGTTCACAATTTTGGGAAAGGGGAGACTGCAGCACGGGGGAGCAGGCAGGTTGGCAAGGCCCCCTAGGTTTAGAGGCCCAAGTTGCCCTACCCTCGCATGAAGTCTTGGGTTTGCAATTTTGGGAGATGGGAGACTGCCCACTGGGAAGCGGGCAGGCTGGCAAGGCTCCCTAGATTTAGAGGTTCTAGGCTTCAGCCTACTTAGCCTATGCCTAAATCCAGCACTGCTCCTCTGATGCCCTCTTGTATCTTTGCTTCCCAAAGGCTCGCACAGCTGTTTGTTGCAGCGACCCTGGCTACAAGCTCCCCAGGTGAATGGTGCTTCTGGGGCTGGCCAGGGGGTGCTTCCCAGGCCCCTGTGTGGCATTGTAAGGAGGCACCTCTCTTTGGAGCAGGGGCACAGCTCAGAGAGTGGGGCAGCAGCAGCGGCTGCTGGAGGACTCCCAAGGAGAGGGGAGAGGAGGCTGAGGGAGCACTCCACAAGGGAGGGTGTTCAATAAAAGGTGAGAGGCTGCCAGCTCTGCAGGCAAGGGGTGACATAACTGGGCTCCTGAGTCCCACAGGGGTGCTTCAGAAAGAATGTGGTTCAAGGGAGCCGTGGACTCAAAAAGGTTGAAAGCCTCTGAGCTATACCACCAAAAATGGTAAGTGTAGAAAGATGCAAAGACAGGTCAGCATGGGAATTGCTGTCTTCTAGTGGGGCCATAGCATCTGCTTCTCTGCCATCTTATCTCTCATGAAATGCTGTGTGTGAATAAGCCCTTTGAGTGTGTCATCTTAACTAAAAGCATCTAATTGCTTTTGTGAAGTACTGTTGTCCTAGTTTTCGTACATTACCAGTAGGATGATAAAAAAACCACTGGTATTTTCCCCCTCTGTGTTATTGAGGAAAGCATTATCGAAAACCTTGTTTCTCTCCATTTATTCTGTGCTGTTAGGAAAGGTTTGTTTTCCACCCCACCCCACTCTCAACAACTACTTATATTTCTTTTCTTCAATTGCTTCTGCCTTGTCTAGGGTGAAAAATAATTTGACATGCTTTAGAAATGTTTGGGGGAGCTGATCCTTTTGTCATATGATAAACCACTTTGTTCTCCCTCACACAACTGTATATTCTGAGGGGAAGAAAAACCCACACACTTCCTAGCAGAGTACTACATTCTGAAGTTTGCTGCAGGTTTATTGATCTTTACCATCACCCCCTCCACCTCCCTCCCCAGATCTCCTTACATTCTTGGTCTACTTGCTCTGCTTGCTGTGCACAGTCTTTGTGATAGTTTCACTCAAGTCTTTCCCCCTCTTTATTTTGCCTGACAGGCAAGCGTTATTTCTAGAATGGAGTAATGCTCAATATTTTCCATACCCTATATGTAATAGCACTTTTGATTGATTCACACACACACACACACACAGCTCCCCATTTTACTCTCTTAACATTTACAACTTCTCTACTTCACCGCAGACCCAAGACTACTTCTTTTTTTTATCTTAAAGTTTAAAATCATTGCTTTCCTTGCAGAGGGTACTTTCAGACCTTTTAGAAATCACAGCAGCCTGAGGTTACTTTGACCGAAACTGCTCCAGTTTTTAAAAGGGTACGTCTAAAATAGTCACATGTAGTTCGGTGGCAAATTGGTGTAAAGGTTGTCGGGATGAAGCATAGTTTTCCAAGTCCCTTCTTTCTCTTCATTTTGCTTTTGCTATCTCCTGTTCACCCTGGCTCTCCACAAATTGTCCATGCAGCTTACCTTAATCTTTCACTCCCTCGGTATATAAGGACATGCCTTACACAGAGTAAAATCAATGTTCTATTTAGCCGAGTACTATCAACCTTGACTTCAGATATTGGCATCTCAATCTTATCCTGCTGCAGCTTATGATGGTAGGATTGAGAACAATCCTGATCTGACTAAGTAGGAGAACACATGCAGCTTACAATAATAGGCATTTCTGTGACAAACCACAATGAAGGCTGGTACAAAACCCAAACCCAAAGGTAGACATGAAAAAAATGCAAAATTCACATTAGGGCAATACTTAAAAAAATTAAAAAACTGGCAAGATGTTACACAAAGCACAGGGGCGGGAATTTTATTTTATTTTTAAGTACAGAAATGAGGCTGGCTGGTCTAGCTTTTAGAGTCAGTTCCAAGGTACAGATTGAAGACTGGATACCAAGCCACATACCTAGGACTCTGGGCTGCAATGGCTGCTCCGCTGTTTCTCAAAGCGTAAAGGCTGACTGTTACAGATCATCGTTCCGCTCCTTGTTCTGTGTCACATCTGGCCTTATGAAATGTCCTGGAGAGAGACTAGAAAGCTTGCTGCTATTTTTACATTATGGCTGGCTCTAAAAAAATGGTATTGCCCAGCTGAGGATAAAAAAGAATAACAAGTTGCAAAGCAAGACCACATATCACATAGCCCTAATATATTGATGACATTTGATGCTTGCATTGGACTGGATTAATATGGGAAAACCAGGCCTCATAAATCACACTCAAGAAGCTAAGTACAACCTCTAACCTGTGAAGTGACACAAATGAGGATTGCTCAGGGGGGTGGAGCCTGGGCCAAAGAAAAGAAAATGGTTTATCTGATGCAGGGAGCATGTTCCTAGAGCGAAGGTCTACTTGTGCTCTGGGTAGGACATAGATGAATTGGAGGGCTTTAACCCTTAGCCTTTTCTTTTTAAAAGAGTCATACCAGGCCAAAACATAATGTCTAGTTTGGCCCCTAGAACTTTATTTCAGTACAGTTAGTTAGTTAGTTAGTTTGATTTATTACGGCCATTGGCCCATATCGAAAACAATACATCAAAATTTATCCATAAACAATACAATTTAAACAGTTAAAATCCAAGTTAAAACACCCATATAAAACCAATTTTACTTCAATTAAGTAAACACTATACACAATAAGCTCCCTCTATGTAAACCGAAATTCAAATCCCTCGGATTTTGGGAGATATGCGTCTTAGTTCTGGCACTTATTGATGGTTCTTAAGTTTAGCTAAGCTGTCAGAGTCATACAGTGATCCATTTCTCCTCTTTTGAAATAAGACATTAATCAGGTATCTAGCGACTGCAAGGGATCTACTTGTGTCTTCGTCGTTTAATAAGTATATTATTTGGGCTTCCTGAGGTCTGTCAGCAATTCTCGATAAATATGGGGCCAGAAACTTGGACCGTGAAGCCGAATGTAATGGACAACAGAAGATTATATGATATAACGATTCTATAGATCCACTTTTACAGTCACAGAGGAGTGAGATCTGTCCGTTGGAGAGTCTGTTACCCAACACATTTGATGGGAAAACATTGAATCTAGCCTTTATAAAGGCGTATCTGTGCATCACCACAGATAAGGTAGTTAAATAAGATGGAAGTTTTGTTGGAGGTGTTAAGCCAAGGTTTATCGGCGAACAGGTGCCACCACCTGTCGTAATATTAAATTGTAAATCCATCTCCTCTAATTTGTGAGTTATAATTCTCTTGGCAGAAATTAAATCCAATTTTAGTAGTTCAGATGGAGATAATCCTAAGGACACAAGTTTCCCATGTATTATTTTTGCCCAAGGGCTAGGGAAGTCATCTCTCCAGAGACACTGTATCAAGTGGAGATTTGGAAGTTTATGCCATAATGCCAACCAGTAACAGAGGATGCATTTCCATAATGTGGTTTCTAGAGATGTAACATTTAGTTCGAGTCGTATAGCAGTATTGCTTACACACCTGGGTAATTTTAGCAACCTTCTTAGAAGCTGGTTTTGGATTACCTCCAATTGGGTTAGATTAACAAAAGACCCCCATATTGGAATTGCATATGCTATTGTTGCAATCACCTTTGCCTTGAAAACTTTTAACACTGATGGAATATGGAAAGCCCCATCTGAAAAGAAAAAACGCAGTAGCGCAAAGGAAAGGGCTTTAGCTCTATTTAATACATATGCAAGATGGACCTTCCAGCCCATGTTGTGTTTATTTCAGTAGAATTGACTGTATTTTGTAACTCAAGTTTGAAGCGCACAGGAAATGAAGCCCAAATCTTCTTCGGAGTAGATAACAAGATCCCCGCAATAGCCCCTTTGAGATGTTATTCGAGGGTTAAATGTGCATGTGCAGGGAGCAGCTCTGAGGCAGTGGCAGCAGGCCAACCAACCTATGTTCAGTATAATTGGTTTAATTGACACTGAAATGAAAATGTGTGTGTTAACGAAGGTTTGAAATGGAAAATGACTAAATATGTATTGCTAACATTGGGGTTTTTTCCACGGTAGTTTTCTAAGAGCACTCTGAGCTCTTGCTAAGTTGATAATTAAATAACAGAACGTTGCTCTTTGGCAGCTAACATGTGAGTGTTGTAACCTTAGATCATGTGATGGAGGTATAGGGTTGCAAATCTCCACTTTGAAAGGGAGTTGCCTTTAGTTTTTGTCTCCCAAACTCCATGCAGTGAGGATGTAAAGAAAGTTCTCCTGAAAGGAGAGTAAACAACATAAGGCCAATGGAGGCAGGAAAGCAGGCTATGGGGAGAGACAGACCTTTGCTTCTAGGTCTGTTTGGATTATTTCATATTTTCTAAGATGCTGAACCTGTGCTGAGCAGCACAAGACATTGTATGGATATTTTGGGATGCACCTTTGATGCTTATATTCTGTTTTTGAAGAGTTCTGCCACTAAAGGTTTGAATAATACTTTTATGGATCTGGACAATGGTTCATTTCCAAAAGAAGTCAAACTGCACAATACTAATATCTGCAATAACCATAGGCCCTTGTGAGCAAAGCTTTACACATGAGGACTATCTACATATATTTTAAGGAATGCACATATCTGAGGGGATGGCTTTATATTGGAGGCAGTAAACCAGTTGCTAGGGCCAGCCCAAAACATGTTGGCACCTGAGGTGAACCACAAAATGGTAACACCCCCCTCCCCAGGAAGAAGTGAGTGAAGCTCTACATTGGGAACAAGGGTGAGAGGAGACCAGAAGTGCCTCTTATTGGTCAAGAGGCCATTGAAGAGATGGCATGGGGGGTTGGGAATTTCACCTCCAAGGAGTGCACCGAAGCTATCACTGCCAACACTGCAGCAGCAGCAGTATGTGATGCATTCCTTGGAGGACAGATTTGCTGCTCCTGTGGATTCTGCCACCTGAGGCAGTCGTCTCACCTTGCCTCGTGGGTGGGCTGGCCCTGCCAGTTGCTGGGAGAGTGTTGATGCACTCAGGTCCTGCTTCTGGGCTTCCTGTGGGCATCTGGTTCACCGTTATAAGAACAGGACAGGATGGGCCTAGGATCTGAATCATAGAATCATAGAATCATAGAATCATAGAATCATAGAATCATAGAATCATAGAATCATAGAGTTGGAAGAGACCACAAGGGCCATCGAGTCCAACTCCCTGCCAAGCAGGAAACACCATCAGAGCACTCCTGACATATGGTTGTCAAGCCTCTGCTTAAAGACCTCCAAAGAAGGAGACTCCACCACACTCCTTGGCAGCAAATTCCACTGTTGAACAGCTCTTACTGTCAGGAAGTTCCAGTTACAGATAGGTAGCCGTGTTGGTCTGCCATAGTCAAAACAAAATAAAAAAATTCCTTCTAGTAGCACCTTAAAGACCAACTAAGTTAGTTCTTGGTATGAGCTTTCGTGTGCATGCACACTTCTTCAGATACTGTGTAGTTCTTCCTAATGTTTAGGTGGAATCTTCTTTCTTGTAGTTTGGAACCATTGCTCCGTGTCCACTTCTCTGGATTCAGCTGGGCTCTTCCTTTGTTCCCATGATGCCGTGATGGCATCCCACAACATGTTTAGCCTTGCAACCACATCTGAAAAGGGCTAATATTAAATTATCTGTGATCTCTTTAGGGCAGAATAATAATAATAATAATAATAATAATAATAATAATAATAATAATAATAAAAATTTTATTTATATACCGCCCTCCCCAGCCGAAGCCGGGCTCAGGGCGGCTAACAACAATCAAACAATCAAACAATCAGATAATCGCACATTCTAAAAATATTTCATTATAAAAATCAATTAAAATCAAATTAATGGCAACTGATTAAGCAAGATTCTGTGCAGGTTGCCAAAGGAGGGAGTCAGGCTGCGCCCTGACCAAAGGCCTGGTGGAACAACTCTGTCTTGCAGGCCCTGCGGAAGGATGTCAGGTCCCGCAGGGCCCTAGTCTCTTGTGACAGAGCGTTCCACCAGATTGGAGTCGCAGCCGAGAAGGCCCTGGCTCTAGTTGAGGCCAGCCTAACCTCTCTGAAGAAACATGGGAGTGCAGAGAAGCATTATTCTACAAGTTCCAGCAAGCATTTTGAGCTTTCTAATCATGCCATTAATTTTTGGTCAAAAAAAAAATCCATCAGCAATGCAATGTTTCCTTCACAGTGTTCTTGGCCTTCCAAAGCACGTGGCTGGTCATCTGTGAGCTGCAGATGCAAGATATGACATCTGTTTCCTTGGCAGACCCCAGAGGCGTCACTGTGAGCAACCCGGCTGTTGCCTCTGGCTATGCCACCTGCTTCAGCTGCTGCTCAATGTGCAGTTTGCAAGAGAGCTCATAACCCACTTGTCCTGATTGTGAATGCACATTTTGTTGCTGTGTACACCGGCAGTGAGAATTCAACCTCCTTCTCAAGAATGAACTGCAGGACAGACTTGTAATAATTTATATACAGCACTGAACCCACTAGGTATGAATAGTGAATACAATCACTGGCTCACTTACTTAACACTGACTAACACACTTGTGACTACCATTGCTGGGAAATTCTAAGAAGTCATTAAAATTTTTTTTTTAAAAAATATTTTTTTAGAGCCATTGTGGTGTAGTGGTTAAGAGCAGTAGACTCGTAATCTGGTGAACCGGATTCGCTTCCCAGCTCCTCCACATGCAGCTGCTGGGTGACTTTAGGCTAGTCACACTTCTTTGAAGTCTCTCAGCCACACTCACTTCACAGAGTGTTTGTTGTGGGGGAGGAAGGGAAAGGAGAATGTTAGCCGCTTTAAGACTCCTTAGGGTAGTGATAAACCGGGATATCAAATCCAAACTCTCTCTCTCTCTCTCTCTCTCTCTCTCTCTCTCTCTCTCTCTGTCTCCCTCTCTCTCTCTCCTTCATATCATAGAATCATAGAATCATAGAATCATAGAACTGCAGAGTTGGAATGGACTGTTAGAATTCCTACTCCATGATTGCAGTCATGGGATTGTTGTCTTTCACATGACGGTATATGTTTTGACTCCACAGAGTGGGAAGTGATGGAGACAGGATGTTTGTGTTACTGTGTTCCGAGAAGTGGGACTATTGTCCCAGGATATCAAATCCAAAACTCTAAAAAATATATATCAGTGCAGCTTTGAAAGGTTCACTCTGTCAACTTGATTCAAAATGCCATGCAGTTGTATCCAAACATAGATAAAAAAAGTTGCTACTTGACCTCAGGGGGGGGGGGGGCAAGGAGCATGTGTGCTGGCCATCTCCACTCCAGCCCTGCTGGGTAGGTCTGAAATGGGTTTCTATTTATGATCAGCTGAATGTGCTTAGAATCCCCCTCTGACAAGGAATGGAAACAGGGAAGATTCTAAGCACTTCAAGCTCAGTGTGCTTAGAATCAACTAGCAAAGATCAGGAGTGAAGGAAGCAGGTGTAGCACAGGCAAGAAAGTTGTGGCATGGGTGGACATTGGTAATATGGCACCCTGAGCAAGGACAAAATTTGGCACCCCCTGGCAAATAGTTCTTCTTTTCACAATCATTCCTTTTCGTACAGTTGCTTTTTTAAAAAAACGTATTTTTTATTAAAGATTTCTTGGTTTACAAAAGTATGTGCATGCCTCTTTTTTCAAGTTACATTTTCTACAGATCAGTTTCACTCGTTGAGACATCTGTGTTACATTAGGAAGAAAAGGGGGAAAGAGGTGGAGGGGGCCGTGGTGAGGGGGGTGGAGTCGGGTGCCGATGTTTCTGTTTTACTTATTCTATGTGTGGGGTTTTGTGTCAGCGTCGCTTGTGCCGGTTCTCTTTACTATTCGCTTGTGTTCCTTTGGTGGTGAGAGAGGTGGGGGTTGGCCTAGGGTGTGGTTGCTCATTTGTGGTGAGCTTTGTTTTCATGTGTGAGTGGGGTGGATGGGTGTTTTGGATCAGGTTAGCGAAATGATTTGTATGCTGTTGGTGGATTCTTGTCATTGTCTTGTTGGGTTGTGTATGTGATAAAGGGGAGCCATACTGGGGTGAAGGCTTCTTCATCCATTTGTCCCCATGTCAGTTTCAGTTTATTGGTTAGTTTTTCTAATAAGGCTGTTTCCCATACTCTTTGGTACCATTGGCCCATGCTTACTCCTGACAGGTCTCTCCAGTGTATGGCTATGATGCTTCTGGCTGCTGAGAGTAGGTGGGTTATGAGCTCTTTGTGATGTGAGTAGGCGTTGTTATCTTGGAAGATGTTTAGTAGGGCCAGTTCTGGGGTGACTTCTAATACTTGCTTAGTTATTTTGCATATTTATTGTACAGTTGCTTTTTAATAGATCTTTTCAATGGGCTCACTGAAACTTCCTGTTGTTGTTGTTGTTGTTGTTGTTGTTGTTGTTGTTGTTGTTGTTGTTATCTTGGCTCAGTGCCCTGTGTGGGGATCAATACATTATGGTGGCTTTAGGAAGTCATAAAAGGACAGCTTGAGGGGCATTCTGATGCAACCTCTCACATGATTGTTCCTGTACAAGGTCTGAATGTTGTGTACGTGGCAACCCTCTTGTGCCAGACTATTTCCTTGTCTAATTAAGAGATAGGATATAAATATTTCAAGGTAAACATGACATTAATATCTGCGAACTTCAGGGGAGATGACGCAATGGTTCTTAAGTGATTTTTCCAGTTGAAATCGATACTTTGATGGTGGTAGATCCTTCCCCCCAGTTTGCTGACTTTGCTTCTGTTGGGAATACATTTTCCCTATCTTTTTCTGGAATTTTATAATTAAAAGAAAAATTGGAACAAAGCCAGGCTAGCTCACAGATTTAGTGTTGTCTCCGATTTTCCTGATGGACTTGGGCAGCTAATTATTTACAACTGTGATGTTCTACCAAAGCACAGAGATATGAGCCTGGACCTTGCCCAGAAATGCTTGGAAGGCTTTCAAAATATTGCTAGTATGTTTTAATAATAATATGTTTTAATAATAATATAGTATATTTTAAGGTGCAAGAGAGAGATGGCCACTTGCTAAGGCCAACAGAGTCTTAAGGTACTGTGCCTAAACAGCTGTAATGAGACTGCAGTACAAAGCAACATTTATTAGGAGGTGCATATTGAATTCAGAAGGATTTAGTATCAAGTTAAGATACTTACAATTGGACAATTGGACTTCATTATGGCTGTGGGCATTCTCTTAATTCCTGGCTAAACTAAATTTGTTTCTGCCTTCTAACCAACAGTTTCCTTGTTGCCTGGAACTTGTTGACATAAGTGCTAACTTAAAAACCTTTACGTGTTCTTGCTTTTGAGAAGAAATCTTGTTCTTAAAGTGTTATTGATCAATGCATTTTTGGTGATTAACTCACATAACCGGCTTGAAGCTGCTGTTTCCATTTTCAGGTGACAAACAGCTACAAAGACTGCTCCCAACTTCTGAGATTATACAGTCTAAGAATTGCACAGAAACACAAACAGTAAACACAAACCACTGTGTTAGTATTTCACTCCCCCGATGCTTCAGATGAGATTGGTGTAAATCACATGCCCGTCTGGGAAGAGTGTGGGAACAGAAGACAGTCTTACTTTTCCGCTGTATGTACTACAGTGGTACCTCAGGTTACAGACGCTTCAGGTTACAGACACTTCAGGTTACAGACTCCACTAACCCAGAAATAGTACCTCAGGTTAAGAACTTTGCTTCAGGATGAGAACAGAAATCGTGCGGCGGTGACACAGTGGCAGCGGCAGGCCCCATTAGCTAAAGTGGTGTCTCAGGTTAAGAACAGTTTCAGGTTAAGAACGGACCTCCAGAACGAATTAAGTTCTTAACCTGAGGTACTGTACTTTTGCTTTTACTTGTTCCTGTTTTCTCCTCTCAGAGCTGGAGAGAGAGGACGCCATGATTTCTTTGTCTGTACATAGTGTGTAAATAAATACGTAGATTAGCTCTACGATGTCTCACGCTTCTTGCTGTGTTATGCTAGAAGATTAGTGTGCATCTATCATTTGATATATGTCACTGAAGCGCACTGGAGAAGAAGGGAAATGCCTTTTCCAGAGCTGTGCATACCGGAGGACGCTCGGAGTTCGGGGCTGCAGGGGCACCCCCAGGGCGTTATCTAACGGTTGCATGAGTGGAAGGCATCTTGCACAACCATTTCCCCCCTACTTCCTTGACTCCCTTGCCCTTAATGTTGGAGAGATAATGACTGCAGTGGGAAGCCTTCTCTGTTGATGCTCCCACTGACTGCATAGAAAGCCACTCCCGACCTAATGAGGGGGTGGGGTTGCGGGTTCATGCCCCCAACTACAATCTCGCGGGGCTGGCGTCAGCCCCGCGGGACCCAGGGATTCCTTTAGCTCATCAATATTCATCACCCTCAGCGCCAGCCAATCGGATGGCGCTGGGGGCGGGCTTACCAGGTGCACTTAAGGTCAGGGCAGCCCTGACTCGCCCCCTTTTCTTTCCTGCAGCAGCTGCGGTTTCCCACCCACCCGCCCTCTAGGTTTGCATTCGGACTTTGCTATAGGCTTTGGCTGGTCACCGCAAGGGGCCTGGTAGGAGTTTTTCCATTTGGCAAATTGGCTGTATTTTTAAGCCACTTGGTTTTTTTGCCTAAAGGTAAAGGTACCCCTGCCCGTACGGGCCAGTCTTGACAGACTCTGGGGTTGTGCGCCCATCTCACTTAAGAGGCCAGGGGCCAGCGCTGTCCGGAGACACTTCCGGGTCACGTGGCCAGCGTGACATCGCTGCTCTGGCGAGCCAGAGCCGCACACGGAAACGCCGTTTACCTTCCCGCTGGTAAGCGGTCCCTATTTATCTACTTGCACCCGGAGGTGCTTTCGAACTGCTAGGTTGGCAGGCGCTGGGACCGAGCAGCGGGAGCGCACCCCGCCGCAGGGATTCGAACCACCGACCTTTCGATCGGCAAGCCCTAGGCGCTGAGGCTTTAACCCACAGCGCCACCTGCGTCCCCTGGTTTTTTCGCCTACCTCGTAGCAAAACGTCACAACTCTTGGTTTTGGCGGTTAGGCATTGGCAGGGGTATTGTTATGCAAATGAAGTCGGGGGGGAGGAACGCCATCACCTCCCCCAAATCTTGATGGGTAGTTCGTTAAAGGACTCCAGGGGGCATCGCCTTGTCCGAAACCTACGGAGGCTAGGGCCTAAAGCGCGCCCCTGAGCGGTAACCCCTTGGGGAGCGCCCAGGGATGTGCATCTCGGGGGCTCCCCCTGTTGGTGCTTAACCCTTCCTGGTTAGATGCCTAAAAGCCTAAAAGCCAATACCGCTCTTACCTGTAATCAATAAAGTTGTGGCCATTTTCGCCCATTAACCTAAATTCTGGTGTCCGGTGTCTTTATTTACTCCATCTGTGGGAGGGGGCGGGTATTGCCACGCAAGCTACTTCTCTAATGCATGGAGGGTTATGGAGCCAAATGGCAGGAACATGATGGAGGGTGTGGGGCCAACAAATCCACTAATCCAGTTATTTTGAGACTTATAAAGTTTGTACATCTATTGAAAACACACACAGAAGACCAAAAGGTGATACGATAAGTCATCTTCAAATATATGAAGGGTTGTCACGAGGGCTGTCACAACAGGCTTGTTTTCTGCTGCTCCAGGGAGTAGGATCCAAGCCAATTGATTCAAATTACAAGAAAGATGATTCTGACCAAATACTAGGAAGACCATGCTGGAATAGTGGAGCAATAGTGGAATGGACAACCTTGGAAGATGGTGGATTCCCCTTCACTGGAGGTTTTTGAAAGGAGGTTGGATTGCCAACTGTCAGGGATACTTTAATTGCATGTCAAAGCCCCAGGCCACCCCCACGAGAATAAATACACAAGGGCACAGGATTTTAGGTTAATGTTAATGGGCAAAATTTAGGCCACAACTTTATTGGTTACAGAATCTGAGCGGTATTGGCTTAGGCATTGGCATCAACAGACTATATCTGACTCCTGTCCGCCTTGCAGGGAGTCTGGTAAGGGTAAACCACCAGTAGGGGGAGCCCCGCCAATGTGGATCGACTCGAGCATCCCCTGGGTTCCCACTGCGGTTGTGGCATTGCCCTAGCCCCTCCCTGGGCTTCGGATGATATCCACACCCCCAGATTCCTTTAACGGAATACCCTTGAGCATGGAGGGGCAGGTCATGGCCGCACCTCCTCTCCCCTACACATCGCTATTCCAATGCCTAACCGCCAAAGCCTTACAATGTTGCGATGACTGCTACGAGGTAGGCGAAAACCAAGTGGCTGGTGCCAATTTGCCAAGTGGAAAAAGTCCTACCAGGCCCCTCAACGGTGACCAACCGAACGGGGCGATTCAGCATCATTTTGTGGTTTAAATTGGCCCTGGCCACACCCCCAAGCCACCTGATTGGCCGCTTGGCTAACTGGCATGGCCGGGCCTCCCCAGCGCAAGGCAGAATGCAGTCCCACCCCCCACACTGAGGGGGGAGGCTTGGTGGCTTGCCCCCAATGTGTCCCCACAAAGAGGTGGAGTTGATTGTGATTCTAGCATTGCAGGGGTTGGACTAGATGACTCTGTGGGTCCCTTCCAACTCCGCTGTCAGGGAACTGCCATCAGAGCCAGAGGGAGAGGGAGGGCTCCAGAGGGATTCCGGAGAGCGTACCAGGAGGGAGAGAAGCAGCCCATCTTCTGGGGAAGAAAATCAGTGTAACGCTAGTGGAGAAGGGGGGCAGATGGGGGAATTGGCAAGGTGGCTCCATGACTCCTCGCTGGAGACCAGCGGGGAGATCACTGGTCCTCTGCTGCCCACACCCTCCCTGCGTAGAAGGCTTCCGCGCAGGGAGAGTAGGCGGAGACTAGGCGTCAAAGAGCTTCTTTGCTGGAAGAAGTTCAAGAAACGCCCACTGACAGATTCTGCCAGCGATTGAGACAGCCACGGGTGAGTGGCTGTCCGGACGGAAAGGGTTAATCCAGGTAACTCAGCCAAGCATGGCGCCGATTTACGCACGAGCAACCCCTAGAACCATTACATCCGCAATTCTATGGTTCTATATGCACCCAAGAAGAGAAGGAAAATGGAGACAGGACAAACAAGGGAATTGACCTGCTTGGTAGCCTGGAGGGGGCAGAACCTGGGTTGGTGCCTTTCCTGTTGTGCCCCACTACCTCCATGCTGCTATATTGCTATAAATACTCACAGCTGAGGTTTTCAACTTTGAAGTGTGTGAGAGAGGAAGCCATTAAAAGAAGACTGGAGTGGGGTGGGTCAGAAACTCCCCTGTTGAGCAAAGGGTCTGAGCAAAGCTACATTTTGTTGAAGTTCCCACATGTCTAAACCATCTGTGGCAAATGGCTTTCCCCTCAAACCCATCAACTCTGATAGGTTGTACCCGTGTTAGCTGTTGGAATAGACAGCCTCTAGACTGGACAGTCTGTATTAAGATTGTAAAAAAGAAAGAAAGTACAGTGGTACCTCGGGTTACATACACTTCAGGTGACATATGCTTCAGGTTACAGACTCCGCTAACCCAGAAATCGTGCTTCAGGTTAAGAACTTTGCTTCAGGATGAGAACAGAAATCGTGCTCTGGCGGTGCGGCAGCAGCAGGAGGCCCCATTAGTTAAAGTGGTGCTTCAGGTTAAGAACAGTTTCAGGTTAAGAACGGACCTCCGGAATGAATTAAGTACTTAACCCGAGGTACCACTGAAAAGGTAAAGGACCCCTGGACGTTTACAGTAAGTCCAGTGAAAGACAACTATGCGGTTGCAGTGCTCATCTCGCTTTCAGGCTGAGGGAGCTAGTGTTTGTCCACAGACAGCTTTCCAGGTTGTGTGGCTAGCATGGCTAAACTGCTTCTGGCACAACGGGACACCGTGAAAGAAACCAGAGCGCACAGAAACGCCATTTACCTTCCCCCCACCATGGTACCTATTTATCTACTTGCACTGGCGTGCTTTCAAACTGCTAGGTTGAGGTGTTGGCTAAGATGGCGGCTGTAACAACTTCTCCTCCGTGAACCCTCTGGATTACAAACCTTTTACAGCCTTTTACAGCCTTTTATAGCCGTTTTATAGTTGTTTTTATTAGACTTTTAATTATTTTACCTCTGTTAGAAGTTTTAACTGTTTTATCTCTACTGTTGGCCAGTCGTGGCCAATATACGTATTAACAAGGATATTCAAACCTTCTGCTGAGAAAGCCTGCTGCCGATTAGAAACGCCGCCTTGAAGACTGGGTTATGTTGAGCAGTGAACTGCTAGGTTGGCAGGAGCCGGGACAGAGCAACGGGAGCTCATCCCTTCGTGGGGATTCGAACCGCCGGCCTTCTGTTTGGCAAGCCCAAGAGGCTCAGTGGTTTAGACCACAGCACCACCTGCATCTCTGTCTTAAGGCTGTATCCCATGTTGGAACAGGTAACTCCTTGATTAATTCTTTATACCTAGGAAGCCACAGTTCAAGCTGGGGGAATCTTCATTTGAAGGAGAAAAAAAATCCAGAAGAATGACCTTTCTCCATGGTGTGTGTGTGTGTGTGTGTGTGTGTGTGTGTGTGCTGAAAGTTTTCTTTGGCAACATCTTGAGGAAATTAAGCCAAGTGCATCCTCTGCCAGAGTACATGTCCTTCTGGAAGCCTCTTGAGGAACTGGCTGCTTGCTTGAGCTAAGCCAGCTGAATTGCTGCCAAGCTTCCCTTCAGATACGTCTCTAGGCTCTGCTATGGGCACTGGCCCCTCTCCTTTTTGCAGTCTCATGATATTTGATCTTGTTTTCAGCCCTGCAGCTTGAAATTTGACACACCTGCTTTCTTAATTGCTTTTTCTCACTTGGAAATTAAATGTTCCTTAAAGAGTTAAACACAATTATCTTTGCCTTGAAAACTATTTTGAGTCTGTAGTCATTTTTTTTTTAAAAAAACCATGCTTATTATTGCAATATTTAGACGAAGACTCGTCAAAAATTAGTAGCGGAGCTCCTATCATGGTGTCCCAAGTGTATGTGCTTCTTACCCCATGTTTTTAACTTCATAATTCAATAGCCAAGGGTAAAGCTTTCTCTGTAAATCCTGCCTTCAATATGAAAGTTTAAAATGAGGACTTGTAGGTAAAAAAATATTTTTAAAATCCCATACTGGAGATATCCCAACAGTAAAGCTGTCAGCAGCACAAGATCAAAGCAAAATTTGTCTTAAAATCCAGAGGGTTGCATAATTGTCCTTAATTTTTTAAAAAATCATTAGTACTCAAAGACCAATTATGCTCTTGCTTCTATCGTGGCTCTCATCTGATCAAGGACTCAGACTCAGACTATGGATTCTGCCAGAAACTTCAACGATAAAATCCGTAGAGTACCAAGGCAAAGTAGAGATCAAAGGCATGACAGGCATGGCTATGCTAGCTAAGACATTGATCCAATGGTTGCCATTCCCCCAAAACTACTACTACTACTACTACTACTACTACTACTACTATTAATATACTGACTTTTCCCCTGATGGGGCCTGGAGTGGGCATGGCTTTAGCCTGGGAAGTGTGAAGCATCTTTGGACTAGTCAAGCAAATGGGAACGTCACACTGATGCTGGCATCTCTCTGGTGAGACAGCACCAGCTTGGAGTCAGACTTGGCTTGGGACACTTCCTCCATGCGTGGAGGTTTGTCCACACAAAAAGATGGAAGGGAAGGTGCCGGCAGCTCCAGCACTTGCCTTTCAGATCTGGGATGTATTTCATACTATTGCTGACATATTAACCATGGTTTGGCTTATGGGAACCAGGGCTTGTGGTTTACCTCACGGCAAGCAAAATACAAACAATAGCCAACACTTGTCCTAAGAAACAGGGCAGCCCTCTGGGAGCCCATATGTTTGCTTGTTTGTGCTAAACCATGGTTTGGCTTAGTGTTATGTAAGAACTGGGACTCAGTCTGTTTGATTAAATGTAGATTAGATCTAATTAGATTAACTTTTATAAAAGAATAAATTGTTTAGAAATAACGGCTCCTTTTAAAAATAAGGTTTTATTCGTTTTTCCATGTAGAAATCACATTTGTTGCTCAACAGTTATATTCCAATTCAACAAAGCTAGTGACTTCACACTCACCCAACTTAATGTTTATAACCCGAATTTCATACAACTGCATTTTAAGGTCCTGTCTTATCTAATTTCAGCCTTCCTAACATGTTTCTTAATGTATTCTGCTATTTTCTTACACTTCAAACCCTGCTGTGGTCTTCACATATGGGAAATAATTTTTTATATAGACTAAAAGGGGTGTCCAGGCTTCTTTAAAAGATTCCAAATTTGTATCTTTTATCAGTGCCATCAATTTTGCCACCTCTGCATATTCCAAGATTTTCATCAACCGTGCAGGACTTGACATCTTTCTGCAAGGCCTGCAAGACAGAGCTGTTCCACCAGGCCTTTGGCCAAGGCGCAGTCTGACCCCCTCCTTCTGTAATCCTCATAGAACTCTAGCCCAATGGTTGCCATTAATTTGATTCTGAATTGATTTTAGAATGAATTGGTTTTAGAATGTATTCCAATTAATTGATTGTGATTTTATTTAAATTGTGCTATTTTTACTGTTGTTAGCCGCTCTGAGCCCGGCTTTGGCTGGGAAGGGCATGATATAAGTAAAATTTTATTATTATTCTTCCTTTGAGAGTGTTCTTTCCTCCTTCCATTTCTGTGCATAGAGAATCCTTACAGCTATAGTCACATACATAAATACTGTTGAGGTTTTCAATATTTCATTTTCTAGTATCCCCAACAGGAATAATTCTGTCCTCTTGGGAAAAGTCACTTTTAAAAATTCATTAATTTCATTATATATCACGTCCCATAGAAATATTAGAGCCTGAAGAAATCTTGAAGATGGGAAAGGACTGGATTACAATCAAGTAGGTTTCTGAAGGTTTGTACCACTTTGCAATCTTGTCTGAGCCTCTGGTTTACTTATATGACATTTATATTCTTATTGCAGTTGGAAACATGGCAGTTCATCTGGCAGCCCTGTGTCTTACATGGTGGACCTAGTGACAAATTATTTTTCTGAGTTGCCTTTTTCTTGGCCTGATCTAACTACAGACCAGCAAGACTAAGAATTAATCAGGTTTGGTGACCTTTTGAACCAGAACTTCACTCTCTATTATTCTCCTAATTTATCTGAAATTGCATTTCATCTTCTTGTCATAGAGGCAAGATACTAATTTCACTTCCAGCTTGCTTTTCGATTCAAAAATTGACAACAGAGAAAGAATATGCATCTTTCTTCACCTCCAGCAGGAGTGTGGGGAAGCTCTACTCTCATATAAATGACCAAAATATTTGCCGCTGTTGTGTTATTGTCTTATCTGATGCTGGTTTTGCTTTAAGTGTAGTAAGCCTACTGCAATGATGCTTAGTGATATTGCTGATTTCACAGGAGAAGCTACACTTGTCAATCATCTGCTGCCTCATGACCATTAAAGGCACAGGAGCTGTTTTCAAAGCGGTAGTATTCAATGTTATATTGAGTACTTTTATAAGCTATGTTTTCTACAAGAATCTCAGAGCAATTTGCACAGATTAATGAAATTTTGGAGTTGGAAGGGGCCTTGGAAGTAATCTGGTCCAACCTCTCGCTCTTGCTCAGTGCAAGAGTTAAGCCATTTGATCCTTGGAACAACTTGTGGGGCAAGTTAGATAGCAAGCTATTCCCTTGCCCAAGCCCATCCAGCAAATTCCACAGCTCTGCAGGGATGACAAGCTAGGGCTTGCTGGGTCAAGTCTAACTTTGGCCATTGCACCCCACTGGATTTCCAAAAGCTTGTATCCAAAATATTACTTGTGGGCAGGGGTGCTGTCTCCTAGGGGCTAAGGTGTCTTGGGCCTTCCCAATAATTATTTTGAGCCCCCACAATGACAGGAGCAGCAGGAGGCCAAGTGTCAGAGAGATGAAGCCATCGGCCATTGAAGAATCAAGTATACACTTTCACAGTTAACACTAAATACATTACTTCTGGTAAATGAGCCACAATAGCAGCTAGAGGGCCATGAAAATTGTATGCCTGGGCTTTTTAGACTCGTCTACCCATGTACTAGGGATGCGGGTGGCGCTGTGGGTTAAACCACAAAGCCAAGGGCTTGCTGATCAGAAGGTCAGCGATTCAAATCCCCGTGATGGGGTGAGCTCCCGTTGCTCAGTCCCTGCTCCTGCCAACCTAGCAGTTCAAAAGCACAAAGTGCAAGTAGATAAATAGGTACCACTCCAGTGGGAAGGTAAACAGCATTTCCATGCGCTGCTCTGGTTCGTCAGAACCAGACCCGGAAGCTGAACACCGGCTCCCTCGGCCAGTAAAGCGAGATGAGCGCTGCAACCCCAGAGTCGTCCGTGACTGGACCTAATGGTCAGGGGTCCCTTTACCTTTACTTTTTACCCATGTACTATTTGAAACCAAAGGTGTGCATTGGTTTCCAGATGTGAAATATATTGACATTATTTTCAGCTCTCCTAAATATAAAAAGGCAAAGGACCCCTGGATGGTTAAGTCCAGTTAATGGCAACTATGGGCTTGTGGCTCTCATCATGCTTTCAGACTGAGGGAGCCAGACTTTGTCCACAGACAGCTTTCTGGGTCATGTGGCCACCATGAATAAACTGCTTCTGGTGCAATGGAACACTGTGACAGAAACCAGAGCACACGGAAACGCTGTTTACCTTCCTGCCACAGCAGCACCTATTTATCTACTTGCACTGGCATGCTTTCCAACTGCTAGGTTGGCAGGAGCTGGGACAGAGCAATGGGAGCTCACCCTGTTGTGGGGATTCGAACCCCCAACTTTCTGATTGGCAAGACCAAGAAGCTCTGTGGTTTAGACCACAGCACCACCTTCAGCTCTCCTATCCCACTATTGGCTCCTCTTGATGTTGTGATGTGACATCGTACACTGCGCAACCCCTCCCCCCAATCTTTGGCTCAAGATGGAGCCTCTGCTTGTGAGCATAGGAATTATTTCATCCATTTTACCTTCTAACTGATGGCAGATGCACTGATGGCTCTCGGTTAGGAAAATTGTGTGGAGAAGCAGCACAGTCTTTGCATTACAGGGCTTCGTCTGCATGTTTTTCTTCCATGGTTGAGTAACCCAAGATGTAAAAGGCATTTTTGTTGAGACAAATACCTGTGTCAGATTCAGAGTATCTCCTGCATGGTCTGCCACCCGTTCATCTCCTCTTCTTCATTTTGAAAATTTGTTGCAGTTTGTGCTTTCTTGAAGTGATATAGTTACTTGTCTCAGTGACGATGCCGATCCTAGAATGAATATTTGTCTTGGGATTGTTTGTGTGTGTGACAATGGTCTTGCGTATCCTTGCCTAAGTAGCCTTGCTCTTTTAGAGGCAGCTGTGAGCTAGCCTTCTGTTGGGGTTGGACACGGCTGGCTCAGCCATTAGGCTTAGGCTAACAAGGCTGTAGCATTAAGTCTTCATATTTTCAGACTCACATTTTTCCAGCTTAAATAGTTCACTGCGTCAGGAGTTCAGCCTACACTTGAGTAGGGCCCTGGCAGAGACACATGCCCGACTGGCATGTTCCCTCCCTCCTGGTCGATCGTTAGGGAGCTTCATAAGCTTTCTTCAGCCCGAACATCACAGCGACCAATGCCAACCGACACTAGCACACTTAGGGATCCACAGAGTTTGTGTATCATGGCGCATGACAGACCTCAGCAACTCAGCATTTGGCTAATCTACTTTATTTACATATAAACACACATGGAGCACTGCAACATGGCTCCCTCTCTCTCTAGCATCAGACAGCAAAGAGAAAAAGAACAAAGGACAACAGTCCCACTTCACGGAACACAGTAACACAAACATGCTGTCTCTGTCACTTCCCACTCTGTGGAGTCAAAACATATACCATCATGTGATAGACAACAATCCAACGACTGCAATCATGGAGCAGGAATTCTAACACACTGGGTGACTATGTACCAATCCTCTCTCTCGCTTGCTCAGTCATGGAGTTGGAAGAAACCACAAGTGCCATCTAGTCCAACCCCCTGCAATGCTGGTATCTTTTTGCCCAACATGGGGCTCGAACCCACAACCCTCAGATTAAGAGTCTCATGCTGTACCATCCCATTTGTACCTTCTTCACAGGGTTGCTGTTGAAAAGGCAGGTGAAGAGGGAAATCCGTGTATGTATGCCACCTTGAGGTCCTTGGAGAAAGGTAAGAAGTGAAACCATTTTTGAAAAGGAAACGAACAGGGTCCAGACTCAGGAAGGTCCTGAAAAGTATAATATATTAAAGTAGCCTTTCACAGCATGGCTTTCAAGACCTAATAGACATATCAGAGTGATAGTCATGTGGTATGGAGAGCACTGAAACAGAATCATAATAAAGGCAACTTTTATCACATGTGGTGGAAATGTAAGGCAGTAAAAGAATTTTGGGAAATGATGTATAATGAGTTGGAAAAAAAAATGTTTAAAATAACCTTTTCTTTAAAAACCCCCTAACCCCTTCATGGATCACTGCCTTGTTGTGACGAAGGGGCTTGAATAACTCAGAGAAGCTATGAGCTATGTCGTGCAGGGCCACCCAACACAGACAGGTCATAGCCGAGAGTTTAGACTAAATGTGATCCACCTGGAGAGGGAACTGGCAAACCACTCCAGTATTTTGCCAAGAAAACTCCACGGATATAAAAAAGGAGAAGCTTTGAGAAAAAAGTGAGAGTTCCCAAGGCATGCTCTGGTTCATAGGGTTGCGGAGAATCGAACACGACTAAACAACAACAAAAAACCTGAAGCTTTCCTTTCAAGTACGGTATTTTAGGTGCCGAAATCCCAAGGGAGCAGAAAAGACTATTTCTTTATGCGACCACAGCTGTGCTGTGAAATGGAAAGAAGATAAAGTCCCTACCAGAGAAGAATGGCAGATGAAGTTGATGGACTATGCCGAAATCGCTAAAATGACCAGAAGAATCAGAAAACAGGAAGATCAAAAGTTTAATAAGGAATGGGGAAAATTTAAAGCTTATCTTAAATACCATTGTAAAGAGTTAAAATCGTTAGTAGGATTGGAATATCACTTGTAGTTTAAGGGTGAATTTTGGATACAATGGAGAGATAAAAGATCTGGATTATTATAAACGATGCAGGAGGAAATGATTAACAATAGGACCCACAAAGGGGAGGAGGGAAGTCCAAGAGATTCCTTGGAATCTAGTTTTTATGTTGTATGTGGGATATGAGACTGTAAAATTTCAATCTGAAAAACCAAATAAATAAATTTCTGAAGGGAAAAAAAGAAACAGAATCATAATACAGCTTCATCTTCTTCCAGGAACTTTTATGCTGAGACCTGTGTAAACCCATCAAGTCAATGTTGATCCTGGACCACTTGAACACTAACCAATGCTTTCCCGAGCAGAGAACATGTTGTAGCCGTCGCTGGGCTGGTCCAATTGCCAATCCCTGAGGCTGCTGCCAGGAGGGTTCTCATCCATCATTCTACTTCCTAGCACATTATACTCCTAAAATTAATTTTATTGGTCTAATAGGACACAGAGGGACACTGGAGTTTTTCCTGAGCCTCATTTCCAAAATTAAATAGTGCAGCACAGTACATTAGGAGTCGGGGGGAAGGCTCTGTTTAGTCAGTACCTATTAAGAATGAAAAGTCCCAGCTTGCTATCAAGCTGAAGCATCAAAACACCATCCTAATTACAGTGATTTAAGTGAATCTGTCCTTGGGGTGAAGTTTCAATGTTCTAGCCCAATCTGCAGGCCACTTAAGCTGAAGTACTTGGACCTAAGCCAGTTTGGTCCTGTTGACTTAGATGAAATGAAATTGGCTTAAGTCCAAGTACTTTTTTGACTTAAATGGGTTACGGGTTGGGTTGCGAGGTGGGCATGTTTCATTGCAGTAGGGAGCCAGTAGTCAGATTAAGAGATTCTTGATGGAACGAGGCATTTGAAGCAGTGCCTGTAAATGGGACACTAATGGCATTTACACAGGAAGGGAAATATTGGGAGATGTGGGCAAATTCCAGTGAATCAGAGCATGAATCTAAAGAGAAAGAAGTAGAAGAAGGAGGATCCTGGGAATTCTCCTAAGAAAACTGAATAAACAAAATGCAGAAAGTGTTGGGTCTGGAATTAGACTTGTTTTTTGTTGTTGTTTAGCTGTTTAGTCGTGTCTGACTCTTTTTGACCCCCTGGACCAGAGCACGTCAGGCACTTCTGTCTTCCACTGCCTCCCGCAGTTTGGTCAAACTCATGCTGGTAGCTTCGAGAACACTGTCCAACCATCTCGTCCTCTGTCATCCCCTTCTCCTTGTGCCCTCCATCTTTCCCAACATCAGGGTCTTTTCCAGGGAGTCTTCTCTTCTCATGAGGTGGCCAAAGTATTGGAGCCTCAGCTTCAGGATCTGTCCTTCCAGTGAGCACTCGGGGCTGATTTCCTTAAGAATGGATAGGTTTGATCTTCTTGCAGTCCATGGGACTTTCAAGAGTCTCCTCCAGCACCATAATTCAAAAGCATCAATTCTTCAGTGATCAGCCTTCTTTATGGTCCAGCTCTCACTTCCATACATCACTACTGGGAAAACCATAGCTTTTACTAAACAGACCTTTGTTGGCAAGGTGATGTCTCTACTTTTTAAGATGCTGTCTAGGTTTGACACTGCTTTTCTCCCAAGAAGCAGGCATCTTTTAATTTCGTGGCTGCTGTCACCATCTGCAATGATCATGGAGCCCAAGAAAGTAAAATCTCTCACTGCCTCCATTTCGTCCCCTTCTATTTGCCAGGAGGTGATGGGACCAGTGGCCATGATCTTCGTTTTTTTGATGTTGAGCTTCAGACCATATTTTGCGCTCTCCTCTTTCACCCTGAATAAAAGGTTCTTTAATTCCTCCTCACTTTCTGCCATCAAGGTTGTGTCATCTGCATATCTGAGGTTGTTGATATTTCTTCCACCAATCGTAATTCGTCCAGCCCAGCCTTTCGCATGATGTATTCTGCATATGTTAAATAAGCAGGGAGACAATATACAGCCTTGTCGTACTCCTTTCCCAATTTTGAACCAATCAGTTGTTCCATATCCAGTTCTAACTGTAGCTTCTTGTCCCACATAGAGATTTCTCAGGAGACAGATGAGGTGACCAGGCACTCCCATTTCTTTAAGAACTTGCCATAGTTTGCTGTGGTCGACACAGTCAAATTACACTACTTAAGTGTTAAAAAACATCAGAAGCCCTGCTTTGTGCAGAATGTGAAACCGGCATAGAAGTTGTGATTTGGCTCCATATGTGTATTTACGGTAACTTGAGTTGTGATCTTCTAGTTGCAGAAAGAGAGAAACTTCTGGTAAAATAGAGAAATAGCTACCATACCTTTCCGTGTATAAGATTGTTTTTTTTCTTTAAAAATCATGCTCAGAAGTGGGGGTCCTCTTATACATGGGTAGTGCATAGGGTAGACATTTGATTGGTTGCTGCCAAGAATGTCAGTGGCTATTGTGCGTGTTATTGGTTGCTGCATCAGTGGATGTTGTTTTTCTGACGCTCCAGCAGGCGAGCGATTGGTAGCTTCTGCCGGTGATGGGACAGACGGGAGGCTGATTTAGCGACGCATGGGGGTGAGCAATTTTCGGCACCCCCCCCCCACAACTCTATGCCATCTCCCCACATTTTCTTAAATTTGAGTCCCCCAAAAGACATGGGGGACTTATACATGGGGGCGTCTTATAGGCAGAAAAGTACGGTAATTTATAATTATGTTTTCATGAAAAATGGGTGCAGGAAAAACCATCTGCTGATGAGGAATGATCCCAGTGTCTGTGAAACAGCATTAAAATTTTTAGGCAACAGTTGACAACACAATTGCACCAGAAGTCAGGTTCCTAGATCTTGGACAGCATCTCCGAGGTCTGGCGAAGGCTCAGAGATGCTGTCTGAGGTCTTGCAAGGCCTCGGAACCTGAGTTCCAGTGTCACAGCATCTCTGAAGTCTTGCGAGGCCTCGGACATGACTTTCAGTGCTTTGCAGAAGTTGCATCAGGGGCTCTGTGGTGTGGGTGCTGAGCACCCATCACAAAATTGTGGGTGCTTGGGCCCCCAGGGCCTCCAATAGTTGCCGCCCCTGGTTAGCAAGGGGTTTTTTTGAACCGGAACTCAGTTCCAGCACCTCTCAGATGGGCACCATTGCCATTATAAGAAAAGAAGGGAGGTGTTCATGTTGAGTTCCAGCACCTCTTTTTCTAGAAAAATAGTGTCTGTATCTAGCCTGAGCTTACTATGAAAATGACTGATGGATGAAAATCATTTAGATAAAGCTGGGCATATGCAAAATAGTCAGGGTTTTGGCTGCTATATGCACATTTATCTAAGTGCAGGCTGAATAAAGCATGGAATCATCCAGTCAGTATCCTGGCGGCGTGTGTTTGTGTAACAGCCATTTCTAATAACTTACTCTGCATGTGTCAGACACACTGCTAATCCTAGTAATGTGTTTTCTGTGCACCAATTCCTAATGGGACATATGTAAATTAGTATGCAGAGGAGGAAAGATGAGTCACAGTTTGAACAGCAAATGGGCTCCTCTACTTCCAGACACAACTGCTGTCATTTGTGCCAGAGCAAGACACTGTACATTGAGTGATTCAGTTTACACTTTGCTAGCTAAGTGCTCTCTGACTCATGGACACAGATCTCGCGAATCTGAGCTTCAGGGTGGATCTTACTGGCATCAGTATAACTGTAGTATAAAAAGCAAAGGTGGTACCTATACGGTTCATTAGAACAATGTCCAAATCCACGACTGTGAGATGCTTTCATTAAGAGCAACCAAAACCTCACAAAAGTGTAAGTGGACTTTTGAGTTCTCTAGAAACACATTATCAGGTTGGATATTATGCTGAACAGGGAGTGGGGGGAGGAGGGAAATGAAATAAAAAAGAAAGAACAGAAAAGAACTATGTCCTAAAGTTGCAGCCATAATGCTAACACTGAGTAAATTGGCAAAAAATGTATAAATGTCTTGCAGTAAGGTTAAAACTTACTGGAAAATGATAATGAACTGAAAAGGTTGTTTAAAATACCGGTAACACTTGTAAAAAAAAACCCAGAAGCTTTTCTTTGGGAATTATAGGGACAGAACTACCTAAACTATAGAAACTTATTCATGTATGCTACTACAGGGGCAAGAATGTTACTCACTCCAAAATAGAAAGAAGCAGAAAGGAAGAATGGATACCAGCAAAGGAAGAATGGATACAAAAACCTACAGAATATGCAGAAATGGCAAAACCTACTGGAAGAATAAGAAATCATGATAACAAGCTTTCTATAAAATAATGGAAATGATTTATTGAATATTTACAGATAAATTGTAAACAGATAAGAACATTGGCAGGATTGTTGTAATGACCTGCAGTTTCATAAGAGTATATATTTAAAGCAGATGAATAAATTAGCAAATTGGGTTAATTTGGATATGCAGAAGATATTAAGAATACATTTAAGGAACTGCAGAAAGGGGGGAAAGAAGACAAGTCTTGAAATGTTAAAGTGATTGTGAAATTAGTGAAAGATATTGTCAGAGCCACCCTGGGTCCCAGCTCACAAGAGACCAAAGTCCAGTCCAAGTTATATACAAAAGGTTTTATTGAAGATCATTCTCGTCATTACATCCAAACTCCGTGGCTCCACATCTGTTACCCTTAGATGTTAGAAGTCCCCTCTGAGTCCGTCCCTCCCCTGCACCAGTTTAAGAGGCTTGTGCTGCTCCACCTTTTCCTCTCCTTCCTTTTCCGCAGGGTCTTCCTGCCCCCCTGTGTTCCCTCTTTCCGGGACTCCCCAGAGGCTGAGTCTTCTCCTGCCTGCTGCCCCCTCCTTCGTGCTTTAGCACCAGGCTCCTCCCCAGAGCTCTCCCCACTTCCGCGCGCCTCCACATTTGAACTTGGCGCGCGTACGTTGCTCCTGACCTTCCTTTCAACAGCCACACTGCTCCCGGTACTGCTTTCCGCCCCTTCCGGCAGGACGTCTTGCCCCGATCTCCTTCCCCCCTCTGCTCCTTGTTCTGTTCCTCCCGACACACTGGTAACTCCACCCTCTTCACTCCGTTCCGGTGGAGAAGCAGGTCTCGATCTCCAACTCCCACTGGCGGTTCCCCCTACGTTCCCCTGCTCCTGACTGCTTCCCCCTTGGGCTCCCCTTGGCTTGACCAGGGGAGCTCCCTCTTGGGAATCCTCCGATTCACTGGACGGACTCATGGACCATCTCGGGTCATTGTCGTCCTCTTCCTCGTCAGGCTGGAATCCTTCTCCCTCACTCTCGGTCTCCTCCCTCCTCTGCGCCTCTCTCCCTGAACCCCTGACAGATATAAATTTGGAAAGCATAAATAAAAATTTTAAAAAGAAAAAAAATTGATGTTGTAGCCATAATTTAAATATTTCAGTTGTAACTGAGGCAGACGCACAAAGTTGCCCCCAACATGCTGCATGTGCAAGACATCACGCATGCACTGCCCCACCAACCCTAGTCAGGCCAACTAGGCCCATCACCCCCACCCCACAGCCACTTTACCTTTGTGAAAAGGATGAACTGGGGCAAAGAAGCTTCACCCTGGCAGAAATTGCCAGAGCTCTCTTCTGGAAGGTGAGCCTCAAAGGGACTGTTGCAGGATTGGGGTGACAGTCCTCACCTTGGTCCTCACCTTGAAAATATTTTTTTTTGGGGGGGCTCGCTCCCCCATCCCTCCCTAGATGGCACCCCTGAAGTGAAGTTACTTTCAGGACAGAGACTGCAGGCGGGACTGGATTCATCTCTGTTAGATGCTGACTACATGAAACATACAAAGAAGATAATAAGAAAGGATTTAGCTACACGATATCTAGATATCAAAGGGAAGTGATACAAGGGAAAGTAAAGCTGTTGAAAGGTGCATATAGTATTCTGTTAGAATGGGAGACGAAAGACGAAGAGGTGAAATCAGTTATGATTAAATGGGCACAAGATATAGGTCATAATATTATGTTGGAAGATTGGGAAAGGTTATGGAAAATTGATTTAAAATTTACAGATTGTTCCTTGTTGAAAGAAAATTATATGAAGATGATGTATAGATAGCATATAACACCAGTGCAGCTAGGAAGAATGTATAAAACTAGTTCAAATATGTGTTGGAAGTGTAAAGAAAAGGAAGGGACCCTTTACCATATGTGGTGGGATTGTAATGAAATTAAAAAGTTTTGGTAAATGATATACAATGAACTGAAGAAAATGTTCCATCTAACATTTGTTTAAAAACCTGAAGCATTTTTGTTAGGGATTATAGGGAAAGACCGGCCAAGGAAATGGAAAAATATCTTCATGTATGCGACAATGGCAGCAAGAGTCTTAATATCACAAGGATGGAAGAACGAGGAAATCCTGACTCAAGAACGATGGCAAGAGAAACTGATGGACTACTCAGAATTGGCTAAATTGACACATAAACTATGTGACAAGGATAACTGTGACTTTAAAGATGACTGGGAACCTTTTACAAAGTACTTAAAGAAACAACAAAATGAACTGGACTCCTTGGCAGGTTTTGAATAAACATTCACATACAGTTTTGTAATATGCAGATGTAATGGTATTGTGTGGTTACTCGTGCGTAAACTGCCTCCACTTCGATTAGGTGGTTTGCTCAAACATGTTCAGGGTTAGAGCTCGCCCTCCGTGACCTGTTAGTCACTTGCAGAATCTGCCAGTGGGCGTTTCTTGAATCTCTTCCAGCATAAAAGCTGCTTGACCTATGTTCCCTGCGCGGAACGCGTCTGCGCAAGTAAGGGGATGGCAAGGGCGTGCCAGCGCTCTCTCCGCTGGTTTCGGTTGAAGGGTCTTGGAGCCCTGACACCGATTCCTCCAGCTCCTCTCTATTGGTGTCACACTGAATTCCTTCCCCCAGACTGGTTCCCTCTCCGGCATCGCTCTGGAGCCCTGCCTCCGCTTCTCGCTCTGATGTCAGTTCCCTGACATCCACCTCCTCCCCAGGACCCCCTCCACCCCCGGCCTGACCCGGTGACGTGACCTTGTCCCCACCTTCAGCCGACGATGCAGGGAACCCTCGAAAGGAGCTGTCGTCATCGTCCGAGGACTCAAACCCCGCTTCCCACCCGCCCCGGTTTCTGACGGGAGGGGCTTCCCAATCTGATTCCTCCTCTCCTGACGACTCCCCTCCTTCCTCTGGCGACTCTGGAAAACCCACAAAATCCTCCTCCTCATCATCGGTGGTGGCAAATTGCTCCTCCCAGAATCTCCCCAGAGGTTTGGGCTTCCTCGGATACCTGTTGTGGAACTCTTCCACTAGATACCCACCATCTATTTCCCCTTCTGGAACCCACGTGTATTCTGACTCGGGCTCCCCCTCCCACGCTACTAGATATTCCACCTGCCGCCCCCGCCACCGCGAATCCAGGATCTCCATTATCTGCTGGTGGTGTTCCTTCTCTTCCAGTGGTGGGTGTCTGAGCCCTTCTCCTCCTACCTCCCGGACTCTCCGCTCCCCTCGGTATGGCGAGAGCAGTGACCTATGAAATACCGGGTGGATTTTCATGTTGTCTGGCAACTTGAGCCTGAATGCCACCGGGTTGACTTGGTGTATCACCTCGAAAGGCCCCAGCCGCTTCGGCCGGAGTTTCTTACACCCACCCTTGAAGGGCAATCCTTGAGTGGATAACCACACCCGGTCCCCCACCCTAATGGTCTCCCCTTCCCGGCGACGTTTATCCGCTTGCCTCTTGTACTCTTCCTTGGCCCTTTCCAGATTCATCTTAAGCTGCTGGTGCAGTGCTTCCATTTCTTCCACGAACTGCTCTGCGGCGGGCACGCTCCACTCTTCCTCCCCCCTCCCGGGAAAGGCCCTGGGGTGACACCCATAATTAGCCAAGAATGGGCTCATCCCCGTGGACACATGCTCCGCATTGTTATACGCAAACTCGGCCAGTGCTAGCTTATCTACCCAGTCGTTCTGCCTCTCGTTGACGTAACAGCGGAGATATTGCTGCAATATGCTGTTCGCCCTCTCTGCCTGCCCGTTAGTTTCCGGGTGCCTCGCCGTCGAGAATCCCACCTCCACCTGCAATAAGCTCATAAGCTTCCTCCAGAACCTCGAGGTAAATTGTTTCCCTCGATCAGAGATAACCCTTGAAGGATCTCCATGCAACCTGAAGATGTGAGTAACAAACAGTTGTGCGGTTTCCTCGGCTGTCACCGCATGAGAGCATGATATAAAATGGCACATCTTGGTTAACAGATCTACTACTACCATGACTGCTGTCTTACCTCTGGATCTGGGCAAATCTGTCATGAAATCTATTGATACCACCTCCCAGGGTCTCCCCGGCGTGGGCAAGGGTTCTAGTAACCCTGCCGGGGCTGCCCGCTCCCCCTTGGCTCTTTGGCAGCGGTCACACCCTCGTACATACTCTCGTACATCTTCCCTCACCTTCGGCCACCAAAACTCCCTAGTGACCAGTAACATGGTCTTGTGTTGCCCAAAGTGTCCCGCTGTGGGGTTGTCGTGAAGTTGTCGGAGCACCCTTTCCCGTAAGGCCCCCCCGGGCACATACATTGCTCCCTTGTAATACAATAACCCTTCCCTTACCTCGAAGTCCCCCCGGTCTCTCCCATTTTCCCTTAGTTCCCTGATTCTGGTTTGGGCAAATTCATCCTGGTGAATCAACTCGGTTAGTTCTCGTTTCCCAACCAACGCCCCCCCACAAACCCATCGTTCCTCAGGGAACACATGTCGAGCGTCCGGTGGTCTTCCTCCTTCCGTGTACTCTGGTTTCCGTGAAAGCGCGTCTGCTCTCACGTTCTCTTGCCCTGGCACGTACTTGATCTCAAAGAAGAACTTGGAGAACTCCTGTGCCCACCGAATCTGTCGCTGGTTGAGCACTCGCGCTGTCCTCCAGTATTCCAAGTTCTTGTGGTCAGTGCAAACCTGGATCTTGTGCTGAGCCCCTATCAGGAGATGTCTCCACTGGCGAAACGCGGCATAAATAGCTAACAGTTCACGATCGTACACCGTGTAGTTCTGTTCCGATTCGTTCAGCTTCCTTGAGTAGAAGGCGCACGGCCTCCATGTGTCTTGGGCCGGTCCCGGCTGGAGCAACACCGCTCCTATCGCTCTGTCCGACGCATCGGTCTCTAGCCTCATCGGTTTCTGCAGATCCACATGCAGGAGCTGTTCCTCCGAGGCGAACGCCTGCTTTAGCCCCTCGAAGGCACGTTGGGCCCCTTCCGTCCAGACGAACTTCTTTTTGCTACTGAGACAATCCGTGATGGGTGCGGTTAAGTGGGCAAAGTTCTTGATGAACTTCCGGTAGAAGTTGCTGAACCCTAGGAACCTCTGCACATCCTTCCGGGTTTTGGGAGCCTTCCATTCCAGCACTGCCTGCACCTTGCCGGGGTCCATGGCTAGACCTCTGTCTGACAACCTGTATCCCAGAAATTCCACTTCCTTGGCGTGAAACTGGCACTTTTCCAGCTTGACCCACAGTTGGTGCTCTCGTAGCCTTTTCAGCACTTCCCTGACGTCCTGGACATGCTGTTTTTCATTGTCCGAATAGATCAGTACGTCGTCCAGAAATGCTACGCAGTTCTTGTACAGTAGGGGACCCAGCACATGGTGCATGAAGCTTTGAAAACAGGCAGAGCCTGACTGTAATCCAAATGGCATAACCAAATATTCAAAGGCCCCCAGGGGGGTGAACATGGTGGTTTTCCATTCGTCCCCCTCTCTCATTCGAATCATATTGTAGGCCCCCCTAAGGTCCAGCTTGGTAAAAATCTTACCCTTCCTTACCCTGGTCAGAATATCATCAATTCTGGGCATTGGGAAGGTCACGGGTTCTGATACCAGGTTTAACCTTCGAAAGTCCACGATGAGCCTCAGCTGATCCGTGTGTTTTTTATCCACAAAAAACACAGGGCTGCCCCCCACTGCCTTAGATTCTCTTATAAACCCCCTTTTCAAGTTCTTGTCTATAAAGTCTCGCAACTCCTGCATCTCTCTGTCGGACATGGCATACAGCTTACCCACCGGCAGCTGTGCTCCAGGGAGAAGGGCTTGGATGTCAGGGAACTGACATCAGAGCGAGAAGCGGAGGCAGGGCTCCAGAGCGATGCCGGAGAGGGAACCAGTCTGGGGGAAGGAATTCAGTGTGACACCAATAGAGAGGAGCTGGAGGAATCGGTGTCAGGGCTCCAAGACCCTTCAACCGAAACCAGCGGAGAGAGCGCTGGCACGCCCTTGCCATCCCCTTACTTGCGCAGACGCGTTCCGCGCAGGGAACATAGGCGGAGACTTGGGGTCAAGCAGCTTTTATGCTGGAAGAGATTCAAGAAACGCCGACTGGCAGATTGCTGTAATGGTATTGTGTGGTTACTCGTGCGTAAACTGCCTCCACTTCGATTAGGTGGTTTGCTCAAACATGTTCAGGGTTAGAGCTCGCCCTCCGTGACCTGTTAGTCACTTGCAGAATCTGCCAGTGGGCGTTTCTTGAATCTCTTCCAGCATAAAAGCTGCTTGACCCCAAGTCTCCGCCTATGTTCCCTGCGCGGAACGCGTCTGCGCAAGTAAGGGGATGGCAAGGGCGTGCCAGCGCTCTCTCCGCTGGTTTCGGTTGAAGGGTCTTGGAGCCCTGACACCGATTCCTCCAGCTCCTCTCTATTGGTGTCACACTGAATTCCTTCCCCCAGACTGGTTCCCTCTCCGGCATCGCTCTGGAGCCCTGCCTCCGCTTCTCGCTCTGATGTCAGTTCCCTGACAGCAGAGAATAGCATTTGTTGATAAACCAGAGAGAGGAGCTGAAGGAAGTCGGTGGGGGGAGGGGAGGGTGGGTTACTTTTTGGGGAGGGGGAGGGGGAAAATAGGGGGGAAATTAAGGATGATTTTTTAAAATAAAATGTTTTGTTGAAATTCCTAATAAAAAATATTTATATATTAAAAAATCTCTGTTAGATGCTGCAGGTATCGGGTTACCCATAAGAATATGAAAGAAACAGGTAATGGTAGACAACCCCCCCCCCAAAAAAAAACCCTAGTGGAACACAGTGCAAGGCTAGCTAGTGCGTAGGCACTCCCTCTCTCCTTCCCCTTGCCATAGCGCTTTGCTGAATTCCTCCCTATATTATATATGTGTCTCTGTAATACAGAACATGATAATATGCCATTAAGCAAAGGATTCAGAAAGTCTTGTTGTTAATAACTGTGATGTATTTCTTGTGCAACAGTGTGTGTTTTTGGGGGCGTACAATGGCACAGTGAATTGCAGTTGCTGCAGTCTGTAGCCAGGGTGGTGCAGCTTTGACCTTGCCAAATTCTCATCTCACTACCCCAGGTGTCATGCGGCACAGCTCTCCGAGATTTGCTTAACTAAGATTAATAGTCACAGAGCAACGTTTGGGGAAGCACGCACTAGCACATTCAGCTTTCTGGTGATACCACATTACTACTAGCATGAAATAAAATAATCTGTTTTGATAGTTTGGGTTCAGGGCATGGGAGTTAGAGAGCAGGGGTGTGCGGTGAATGTGTGATTTGCCTTGTAGAATTTGGAAGCAGTCCAATATCTGTTTCCAATCCACTCTCTGTTGCTCTGATTCAATTCATTATTTGTGTTTAAATCTGATCTTTGGCATATGAAGCTCTGTTTCACTCCACTGACCATAAGGAGTCTAAAAATGGCTATAACTTCTTTGCTTTTCACATAAGTGAATGGAATTTGCAGGCAAATATAAACCCATCCAGAGCAAACGAAATTTCAGCAGATGCACCAAAATTTTGTTTTTTTGTGTGTACAGGAATCATTACTGATTAAAAGGAAAAGAAAGAAAAGGGTTCTAACTTTTTAAAATTTTCTGGAATTGGGTGGAAATTTCAGGTGTGGTTGTCCTTTCTGAGGAGATGAAACATCTATATTTCAGAAGGGTCGTTGCAATGGTTCTCCAGGAAGGAAGGGCTTCACTGATTTGGAATAAGAAAATACATACAATGTTTCCTCCACTTTTCCACTTTTCATCAGCTGGGGTTGAAAGCATGGCACATGAGGGAGGCGCTCCTCGGTAAACCTACCTAAATAAAGACAAATATATTTGTATTGTGCTAGCTGATTTGACCATTGTTATAGAAACCTGGAAAAGTTAGTTTTCTCAGGAAGTATTCTTCATGAAGAAGAAAGAACAAACAAACAAACAAACAAACAAACAAACAGAAACTATCACACACAAAGCGCAAAGAGCAGGAGGGAAGGAACTCTATGAGAAGTTTGCACAAACCCAAGAAAAAAGAAACAGAATGAAAAACTGATAATTATTTTACTTCTTTGTATATCACTTAATTACCAAAGCTTCTAAGCTGTTTGCAGAAAGATTACAAAAAGCATACCTTGCAATTAAATAAGCTGGTGGGTTGTTTTTTGTTAAAGAAAACAGAAAGTAATTATAAAAAGAAGAAATAAATCACAGAAAACTGGTAGAACTTAACTCATAGAGAAGGAAAGTGGAATGACCCTATTACTAAGCTGTTCAAAAGGTTCATGAACGACAAACAAAAAGGACCTCAAAATGGAAGGAAGGAAGGGATGAAGAGAGGGAGGGAAAGAAGAGTGAAAACAAGTTGTCTGAAATATTATCCCTAGGTTTTTAATTGATTCTTAGGGGAAAATAATTCACTGTGTTTAAAAGCTAGACCTGACCATCAGAATGAAAGGTCCTCTACCCTGTCCCCTCTCCTGTTCACTCCCTCCCCTCTTGAGCTATGGATATTTTCCTGACCAGCTTGGTTTTGTTTCTCAAAAATGAAAAGGGAAGAAAGATAATGCATCTATGTTTTTGGAAAAACTGAGGCTACAGAGTGACTCAGACATTTAGCCTCGAGACACGTTGTTCGCAGCACAATCCAACTGGGGAATGTGAATCTGATTTTAGTCACCCCAAATGACCTGGGTTTTGCAGGGTTCACATTGAGACAATGCACACCCCTATTATGTATCATTCTTCTCCTGTCTGAGTGCATCTGGTCCATTTATTTCTGTATCCCATACAACTTCAGATTATCTTCTGGACACACAGCACAATACAATATGAACTCTGAATGCTTAAAAAGTTGCCCACAACAAATATTTCTTGTGTGTGCTGAAAACTGATGACGTCTTACACTTTCCCAAGGCACCACTTATGTTCTTGTATCTGTCTTTTATCAAGAATTTGCTAATCAATTACAGCAAATATTCCCTCCCTTCCATTCATGTTTCATCTCATTTCATAATCAATGCCAGGTTTATTTTCAGGGCTTGTTGCACAAACACATTTTAATGCTTTTGGAGGTGATTTTCATGTGTTTATTTACTTTCCCCTACTACACCTAAGCTACATTTCTGAAGACACAAAGGGGAGATCCCAACACACACACAATTCTGGATGTCCAAAACAACTCATCCAATGTTCTCCTTGTAAGATCACTCATTCAGTTTTCATCCTGTTTCTGGCATTGAGTTTCCTAGATACATTTATTCCCTGAAGTAATGCCTGCAAGTACAGCTGCAAATTACTTAATATCCAGAGTGCAGATCTGAAAGGTTTAAGATAATAATAATAATAATAATAATAATAATAATAATTTTTATTTATACCCCGTCCTCCCCAGCCAAGGCCAGGCTCAGAGCAGCTTACAAGCAATAATAAAAACAAGTTGAATGATTACAACTTAAATACAACATTAAAATACAACATTAAAATATTGAAACATTAAAATATTAAAATGTAGCCTCATCGCAGGAGGAGAAGGAAAGGAAAAAAGAAAGAGAGGGAGGGAGGGAGGGAATCAAATTGGCTCCAAGCCAAAGGCCAGGTGGAACAACTCTGTCTTACCGGCCGTGCGGAAATAAATCAGATCCTACAGGGCCCTGGTCTCATGAGGCAGAGCGTTCCACCAGGCCGGAGCCAGAGTTGAAAAGGCCCTGCCTCTGGTTGAAGCTAGTCTAACTTCCTTAGGGCCCGGAACCACTAGGGTGTTGCTATTTATGGACCTTGAGGCTCTCTGTGGGACATACCGGGAGAGGCGGTCCCGTAGGTACGAGGGTCCTAGGCCGTGAAGGGCTTTAAAGGTCAAAAGCAGCACCTTAAATCTGACCCTGTACTCTACCGGGTCCATCAAACTGTGCTGGTCCTTTAACCTATGCTGGTTCCTCACCTCCCCTTGCTTATTTACAGTGCAGACTGTGATAAGAATAGCACAGGCCATGAATGGCTGTAGTAGCTCTATAATCTTGCAGCAAAGAGCTCCTTTTTATGTACCCAACAGACTTGGCTTGGAAGCTGCAACTATATAAAATTCACAAATTGCATACTATTAAGAAGGAATTACATGAAAATGATGTATAGATGGTATGTCACACCAGTGAAAATGGCAAAGATGTTTAGGAATGAAAATAACAGATGTTGGAGATGTAAGGAAAAGGAAGGAACATTTTATCATATGTGGTGGGAATGCAATTGCATTAAAAAAAATTAGGAAATGATATACAATGAATTGAAAAAAATGTTTAAAATGAATTTTGTCAAACACCCTGAAGCCTTTTTGTTAGGTATCTGAAATCAAGAGCTACCAAAAGAAAAATGGACATTATTTATGTATGCTACAACAGCGGCAAAAATCTTGATTGCACAATATTGCACAATATTGGAAGGCGGAAGAAATACCATCAAAAGAACAATGGCAAGAAAAGCTGATGAACTATGCAAAATTGGCTAAGCTAACAGACAAACTACGAGAGGACAAAAAGGACTTCAAAAGAGTTTGGGAACCA
Organism: Podarcis cretensis; assembly: GCF_951804945.1. Taxonomy (NCBI): domain Eukaryota; kingdom Metazoa; phylum Chordata; class Lepidosauria; order Squamata; family Lacertidae; genus Podarcis; species Podarcis cretensis. Next base: position 11,326,335 of record NC_137180.1, on the reverse strand, counting down.
TTTACAGTTTATTTGCAAAAACAACAGAATGGACTGGATTCACAGGCAGGATTTGAATACACTTTCACAACTTCATTTGAGTAACAGATATTTTAGAGAAATGATAAGGGATTTTATTTTTGTGTAGGAAAAGCAGGATACGATAAATAAAACTAAATAATTCAGCAGAGGGGGAGCTGAGGGAAGTCCAGGCAAGGGGAGGGAGAATAATTGTAAATAACATGATGAATGAGATTTGTATCATTAATTGTTATAAAATTCAATAAATATTCCAAAAAAAGGAGCAAGATGCAACTAATACAGAATGATGCAACTAACAGGAACATCATACCAAGTTTGCCCTTACTGAAACATTATGAGAAATGAAAGGCATTCATCCTTAGAGATTCACACTTTTCCAAATTAATGCATACAAAAATGTATACACTGGTACCTTGGTTTAAGAACAGCTTAGTTTATGAACAACTTGGATAAGAACGCTGCAAACCCAGAAGTAGGTGTTTTGGTTTGTGAACTTTGCCTTGGAAGCAGAACATGTTCCACTTCCTGCTGAGTGTGTTCCATTTGTAAATTGAGTCCCCCGCTGCTATGGGAAGGCACACCTTGGTTTAAGAACGCTTTGGTTTAAGAACGGACTTCCGGAACAGATTAAGTTTGTAAACCAAGGTACCACTGTACATTTGGGGTGTAAATTTTGCATAAAGGTGCAAATATTAATGAAAATAATATACAAAACACATTAGGAAAACAAAAAATGCATATTAGCTAAATTCACTCTAAAATGCTGATGAATTTTCACAAGTTTTTAAGCAAACAAATTGCAAGCTGATATAGAAATATAAGAACTAATTTGAAGGCGGAAAAAACTGAGAAACCAAGAGAAACCAAAGAGGAAGATTCCTCCATTCCTATTTGATTCATGGCTTGTTGGGGCTCCTTTGGTGGCAACCAAGAAATGGGCATTCTCAGTTGTGGGGCCAATGTAATGGAATAGTTCCCTGTCCTCTGATGGGCACCTCCAGTTGCTTCATTCCTCTGGCAAATGAAACCATTTTTAGTGATGCAGGCGTTTGATGAACTTTCATCTTTTTTTCTGCACAGTGCTTCTTTTGTCTCCTGTTTTATTTTCAGCCTATGGAATTTTCTAAAAATGTGATTCATGTTATTGCTGCACACCAACTTGATATGAAAGACGGTATGCAAGTTTTTTCCCCTTAGCAGGCAAGCAAATAAATATTCACCCTCTCTCCAAAAGTTGCTTTGCGTTTCCCCATGTATTACAGATTGGCTGAATAATGAATAGAAATGTTTCGGCGGCAGTTGTTCTAATGCTACCAGGCCACCATTTTTTGTCGCAGAAAGGGAGCTGATCAACAGGTGATGCCCACTACAAAAGCATATGGTCAATTAACAACACACCTGTGGTGCTTTCCTGTGTATCGTTCGTTGCCTTGACTCTTATTGATGATGAACATTTGGTCAGGCTAAGGTTCAGAGCTTTTAAAGATCTGTCTGGTGCCGAGCTAATGCTGGCAAATTATGTACTGCAGAAAGCATATCAAGAAAGGCTGCTCTCATTAGCCGAGAAATGCAATTCCTGTGAACAAAGCAGCAAGAAGGGTTGCCCATTTTCAGAACAATATAACTGTCTTTGTCACTTGGAAAAAAACACACGCACTCCACTTTTGTGTTTCTTTGTAACTCAAAAAGGTAGCTGTTGCTTGTGGAGGTGTCATGAGATTTTGCTGTGTTATCACGATTTGCTGCTGTTCAGTGACCTGATCAACACATTCCTTCTTATTTTTTAAAAAAACTATGGTTGGGCACCAGATGTTGAAAGTCTGAGGGGAAAACAACAGTTTTGCAGAATGTTGTGATCCTTGAGCTTACATAGTAAAGCAAAAATATTTTGGGGTGTGTGTGTGTGTGTGTGTGCACGCAATGACAAACCTAGACAGCATCTTAAAAAGCAGAGACCACCTTGCCAACAAAGGTCCGTATAGCTAAAGCTATGGTTTTCCCAGTAGTGATGTATGGAAGTGAGAGCTGGACCATAAAGAAGGCTGATTGCCGAAGAATTGATGGTTTTGAATTATGGTGCTGGAGGAGACTCTTGAGAGTCCCATGGACTGCAAGAAGATCAAACCTATCCATTCTTAAGGAAATCAGCCCTGAGTGCTCACTGGAAGGACAGATCCTGAAGCTGAGACTCCAATACTTTGGCCACCTCATGAGAACAGTGTTAGGATATTTCCGTTCCACCTTAATAAGGGAGGAGGTTGTTGTGTCACAGCCTGTGTATTTCCTGTTCACAGGAAGTTTATGTTTTGTACATTGCTTTCGTTTTTCTCTCTGTGCCTGAACATCGAAGCAGGCAGTCACGTTTTTTCTTTGTTCTGACCAACGCTGAATAAAGTTGTAAATAATGCTCTCCTGGGTGCATCTTTCGTTGTACGAACTCTGCTGAAAGAGCGTGTACCAGCCTTGGAATGTGGCATGTTATTTCTGAGGCTCGTGTTGCTAATTGACTGATACTGCGTTACTATGGGAGATCGATGGATCGCAACGGAGACGGTGTGGGGGCATGATGGCCTTTGTCTCCCTGGCAGTATCCCAACAACGAGAAGACTCCCTGGAAAAGACCCTGATGTTGGGAAAGATGGAGGGCACAAGGAGAAGGGGTCAACAGAGGATGAGATGGCTGGATAGTGTTCTCGAAGCTACCAGCATGAGTTTGACCAAACTGCGGGAGGCAGTGGAAGACAGGAGTGCCTGGCATGCTCTGGTCCATGGGGTCACGAAGATCGGACACGACTAAACAACTAAACAACAACAACACTGTGTGTACACACACACACACACACACACACACACACACACACGGTAATCTGACTGTATTCTTGTATGATCCTGACTACAACAGTTTTTGCTCCAAGAGTTTGGAGAAGACCTTTGAGAAAGATATACAGGTCTGCTATGTTAGGATTGTTGCCTGACCGTGTTGTGAGAAGGAATGCTCTTTATCTCAAATCTTGTTTCTGACGGATTGAAATACCAGCAGCAATGGTCTTTCTAAACAATAGCCACCCGCAGCATCATTAAAGGCTGGACCATCAGAGATCAGAAGAACAGGTGCAGGCTGAAGCAAGGGTGGCTAACCTTTGACTCTCCGAAGTTCAACAATGACTGAAGGGTTAGCTACTGCTGTAAGCATTATTTCATTAAGGGTTTCTTAATGAGCTAATATGGCTAATACAAATGTTGTACGAGGTCCACATGAGGGTGTCTTTAAAAAGTGCTTGGAAACTTCTGCTGGCACAGAATGTAGCTGCTGGCCTATCAGAGCAGAAAACAATTATAGGTTGCGACTGCTACATTGTCTTCCAGTTGGTTCCTTGGCCTCATTCAGAGTTCCGGTCTTGACCTTTAACGTTCTTGTTTTCAGTTCAGTTTACAGTGGTACCTCGGGTTACGAACTTAATTCGTTCCGGAGATCCATTCTTAACCCAAAACTGTTCTTTCGCTAATGGGGCCTCCTGCTGCTGCTGCGCCGCAGGCACGCGACTTCCGCTCGCATCCTGGGGCAAAGTTCACAACATGGAGCATCTACTTCCAGGTTAGTGGAGCTCGTTACCCAAAGCATTTGTAAGGAGGACGGTACGTAAACCGAGGTTCCACTGTACTTGAAAATTTACTTCCCTAAAAACCTACTACAGTGGTACCTTGGGTTAAGTACTTAATTCGTTCCGGAGGTCTGTCCTCAATCTGAAACTGTTCTTAACCTGAGACACCACTTTAGCTAATGAGGCCATTTTGACTCAAGCTGGTGTACCAAAACAATGCTTTGGCATGAATTCACATTTTTTTGGATATACTCTTGACATCATCTTGAGATATTGCTTTGAAATTTGGCATGAGGGTTCCTAGGTTGGGAGTAGAAATTTCCACCACAATTTGGATTCCAGATGCCAATTTGAATCAACATGCCTTTGTTGTGACTTAGCCTGATTTTTGTCATGATGGGTGCAAACTTAAAAATTACAATATGCATTTAAAAAACCTCATTATTATTTGTGGTTTCTAAAAAATCCTTGGCAGCATTAGGTATTCCTCGCTAATATTGATAAAGTGCTGCTGTTTTGGTGGTGGTGATTGCTATTATTATTATTATTAATTGGGTTTTAATAACTGCCCTGTGGGTTTCTGAATTTAAAGGAGATGTTAAAAATGTTTTTGGCAAAATGTTAAACACTCTTCCTCCTTCTTACTTACTAATATATGGCATGGAAAGTCATTTGCCCCTGAAAAGTATATACTGAGTATTGAGAACAAAACAAAATTCAAAACAAAAGTTACATTTCCTTGAGTTAGCCTTGGAATGTTTGACCCTAAATCTATTCTGCAGTACAACAGGGAACAATTGCTTTGAACAGTTTTATGACAGTGCCAAAAAGCTTCTTTTTATCACTTGTCTCTGGTTCCTTGGTGCTAATTACATGCACCATCTGCCAATGAACTTAATATTGCCTCATCTTAACACTGAAGAATGTGTTTTGGGGCACAGGTTTTATTTATTTATTTATTTAGTGACATTTATAGCCTGACATTCACCATGTGGTCTCAGAGTGGGGTGCGCATAGCTCACTACATGAAATATAGCTTTTGCCGCTCTGCTATCCAACATTTGGGACCACATCTCCCAACAGGTGTTGGTTGGGGGATTTGATGAGATTTGTAGTCCAGAACGTCTGGATGGTGCCTGGTTGACGGATATTCTAAACATATGCAATGATCAGGCCAGGCACTCCTTGGAGGGGAGGACATTCCACAACCTGGGGCCCACCAGGAAGAAGGCCATCTCATGTACTGCTGCCCTACAAACTCCCCAGGGCAGTGGAACTACCCACAGGGCCCTACTTTCAGATCTCAACAACCAGGGAGGGTTCTATGGGAGTAGGCAGGGTCTTAACTACATGCTATGATGGATGCCTGCCTGCTTGGGGGCCTAAATTTTGTTAGGTTTCTGTTTATGCCACTGTGCAGTTTTTGGAGTCACAAGACTCTGTTTACATTCCAGACTGTTGGAAGTCTCATGGGAGACGGGACATGGATGTTGATGTTACTGGTTTCCTTTTTTCTTTGTCCTGTTTGTTCATTGACTGTCACAGAGAGCAGATGCATTTCTTTTCTGTCCTGCATAGTTAGAAATAAAACATAGTGGTGTAGCTCATATTTCTCGTCCTGCTGCTGTTTGTATACTCTGTGGAATGGGAATGTGCCTGAAGCCTCATCAAAGGCTTAGGTCATTAATCGGAGGAGATGCTGAAGACTCGACCGGAGGAGTAGCTCAGTTGAATGGAGTTCTGACACATTTCCCATTCTCCTCTTGAGTCTTTGTGGCAACACTGGTTTAAATAAAAGTACCCTGTGGTATCCCAGTGCTTCAGGCATGAAGCCTCTCTTGGCCAGGGCTTTTGGATTGCCAATTAGTTGACGTGTCTTCTATTGCTTGACTGCCTTAAAAATCAGGCAGGGTGGAAGACACCAACATATTCTGGAGTTCTCATGCTTCTGCCTAGCTGGTGAATGTGCTAAAGGAGGAGAGTCTTTGCTTTTGTTCCAGAGTGCCTCTAAACATACTTTGCAGTTCCCTAGAGTCAGTGCTTTTTCCCACCCTAAAAAAATGTTTAGGGTACTCTCATTTTCCTACTCAAATTGAAATACTACCCCTCAATGAGGCCAAACTTAGACTCACAAAATGTTTAGGGGTATGCGTACCCCTGTGTGTCCCCCCCCCCCCAGAAAAGAAGCATTGAGAGTAGGTGCTTCATCTATTTCCATCTATATTTATGCTAATGTCTGGAGTTTTAGTAAGGCTTCTTTAGCCATCACCTGAGGCCCCTTTTTATGTGCCTCTCCCACAAGAGGTCTGGAGGATGGCGACACAAGAAAGAGCCTTTTCTGTGGGGGCTCCCCATTTATGGAATGCTCTGCCCTTCACTACATATCTTTAGGTGCCAGGCGAAAATGTTTTCTTAAGCAAGCCTTTGGCTGATTAACATTATATGGCCTTTTAAATGTGTTGGTGGAAGGGAGCTTATTGCTTTATTTTTATTTCTGTTTCTCTTTTAGTATGCATTTTGTGTTCTGTATTTCTATGTTGTGAACTTCCCTGTGATCTTCAGATGAGGGTGGTATACAGATTTAATAAATAACCGAGTTTCCATGAGTTGTTGTTGTTGTTGTTGTTGTTGTTGTTGTTGTTGTTGTTGTTCTTCTTCTTCTTCTTCTTCTTCTTCTTCTTCTTCTTCTTCTTCTTCTTCTTCTTCTCCTCCTCCTCCTCCTCCTCCTCCTCCTCCTCCTCCTCCTCCTTCTTCTTCATCTTTGGCGATCACTCGTAGCTGAGTAAGATTGTCTTCCATAAACATGGTTTTAACAGTGAGTCCGTAAGTGACTGTGGAGGCCAATTAAGGAGCCTCATGTCCTTCCAGGTGGGAGTTTATCATGGTGAGGGTTTATCAAGCGTGCCTTCCTCTTAGCACTTTTCTCCCTTTCCTCCTGAGTTCAAGAGTCTGCAAACTCCATGACACATTTGGTAAAGGCTGCTCTCCAACTGGAGCGCTTGCAGGCCAGTGTTTCCCAGTTGTCAGTGTTTATATTACATTTTTAAAGATTTGCCTTGAGAGAGTCTTTAAACCTCTTTTGTTGACTGCAAGCATTATGCTTTCCACTTTAAAGTTCAGAATACAGGTAGAGTACAGTCATACCTCAGGTTACAGATGCTTCAGGTTGTGTTTTTTTGGGTTATGGACCCACCAAAACCCGGAAGTACCAGAATGGGTTACTTTCGGGTTTTGGCGGTTGAGCATGCACAGAAGTGCCAAATTGCAACCCGCGCTGCGCAGACGCGCTGCTGCGGTTTGCGAATGCTGCAGGTTGCGAACATGCATCCTGCACGGATCACGTTCGCAACCTGAGCATCCACTGTAGTTGTTTTCGAAGGCAATAATCAGGCATCTGCACAACATTACCAGTCTAACGAAGTTGATGTTGAAGAATCATCGCTTCAACACTGGTGATCTTTGCTTCTTCCAGTACACTGGCATTAGTTCGCCTGTCTTCCCAAGTGATGTGTAAAAATTTTCAGAGACACCATTGATGGAAACTTTCAAGGAGTTGGAGATGGCATTTATAAGTGGTCCTTGTTTCACAAGTGTTCAGTAAAGTTGGTAGCACAATAGTTTTCTAAACAAGCAATTTGGTTTCCCTGTGAATGTCCCGGTCCTCAAACACTCTGCTCATGGGGCACCCCTTCTTGTGAGAGGGGGGGGGGATATTTTTGCTGATTCTTTCTTCTCCCAGTCCCCCTTGAAAAATCTGCTTGAGAAGTTTGGGGGGCCCTTCAGAACAATGTTGGTAGTGGAATGGAGGCTGAAGCAGCAGGTAGAGAGAATTAGGAATCATTAGTTCCAGTTACAGATGGGTAGCCGTGTTGGTCTGCCATAGTCAAAACAAAATAAAAAAATTCCTTCCAGTAGCACCTTAAAGACCAACTAAGTTAGTTCTAGGTATGAGCTTTCGTGTGCATGCACACTTCTTCAGATACACTTTACGATTAGAACAAATACTTCTTCAGAACATTTCAGACTACTGATGCTAAAAGGGGGTATGTTACAGATTTAATGGCAGGAAGAGAATGGATTATTCATACAGCTTGATCCTAAGTATCATTGAGCTATAAAGCTTGGGGAAAAATAGCATTCCTGTTCTCTGATCTCTGCTGTTAGTTTTTGGAGCCAATACAAAGGCTAAAACATAATTTGCCTTTTCTTAAGATCAATAATATGAAAGGCAGAGAATCTTAAATAGTTTAATATTCTAGTAAAACTCTTTGCACAAATGGATGGGATGCGCCTTATTTTAGTAACAGAGAACCTTTTGAAAGGTAGCTAAAAGTTCAGTTCATACTTCAGTATCACTTCATCCAATTGATTTCATTAAAGACACCAGCTGGGTCCATACATGTTTGAGATGGCTGCAAATGTTGTCAAAGTCATCTTCCACTTTTTATGTTCTTGTTCTGCTTTTCTCACTGCATTTAAGCTGGCAAAAGCCCAAAGCAATAATCAAAGGTATCACCATTAGTACGCCCTGAATGTTAATAGGCTTTGGTAATAGAAGCAACTTTAATAGATTATTCTCTTAAATGAGGGGGGACAAGTGATAGGCAGGAACAAGTTATGGCTTCTCCATGGGCAGATAGTGACTGGGTAGCTGGGCTTGGAGCTGGGCTTGTGTGGAAGAGGAAGCATTTAGGCTGGCTGGTGACAATGCAGAGTAGGTGGGTTATGTAAATTGTCATTGGGCTTGGAGACCACCTGGGAAAATGTGAAGACAACCATAACATTCTTAACAAAGTCACATCAGATCTTCACCCTTACTATGAACTCGCTTTCCACACATGTATAAATGTAGGTAGAACACAGGATCAGTACATAATAGCATAAGAAGAGTTTGCTTAATAATAATAATAATAATTTATTATTTATACCCCACATATCTGGCTGGGTTTCCTCAGTCACTCTAGGTGGCTTACAACAGAATATTTAAATACAATAATCTATTAAACATTAAAAGCTTCCCTAAGCAGGGCTGCCTTCAGATGTCTTCTAAAAGTCTGGTAGTTGTTTTTCTCTTTGACATCTGCTGGGAGGGCGTTCCACAGGACAGGCACCACTACCGAGAAGGCCCTCTGCCTGGTTCCCTGTAACCCGGCTTCTCACAGGGAGGGAACCGCCAGAAGGCCTTTGGCACTGGACCTCAGTGTCCAGGCAGAACAATGGGGGTGGAGACGCTCCTTTAGGTATGCTGGACCGAGGCTATTTAGGGCTTTAAAGTTCAGCACCAACACTTTGAATTCTGCATGGAAATGTACTGGGAGCCAGTGTAGGTCTTTCAAGACCAGTGTTATGTGGTCTCGGCGGCCACTCCCAGTCACCAGTCTAGCTGCTGCATTCTGAATTATTTGTAGTTTCCAGGTCACCTTCAAAGGTAGTCCCACATAGAGCGCATTGCAGTAGTCCAAGCGAGAGATAACTAGAGCATTCACCACTCTGGCGAGACAGTCTGTGGGCAGGTAGGGTCTCAGTGCGACCAAGGCAGTTTCAGTCCCATGATGAGGCCTGAATCCCGACTGGAAGGGATCCAAATGGTCCGCTTCTTCCAGGCGTGCCTGGAGTTGTTCAGCAACCACTCACTCAATCACCTTGCCCAAGAGTGGAAGATTTGAGACTGGGCGATAATTGGCCATCGTGGCTGCATCTAAAGATGGTTTTTTAAGAAGCAGTTTAATAACCGCCTCTTTCAGCTAACCGCCTCTTTTAGGCTAATGGCCCATCTAGTCCAGCATCCTGTTCTTTCAATGGCCAACTAGATGTCTGTTGGAAACCCATAGGCAGGACTGAGCTCAAGAGCACTCCCCCCCCCCGTGGTTTTCAGCAACTGGTATTCAGAAGCACTGGTGCCTCCAGCACTCCAGTTGAGTTTCTAATACTGTGTCTTAAAACAACTTCCAAGCATTTCGGAGCAATTTGACCTTCTTGACATTGCCTTTCAACATCCTTTTTACCAGTCTTTTCATTGGGGGAAAGTTTCTTCTTTTGAAATCAAATGTGACCTCTAAGAATTAAAAAAAATAATAATAATAAATTTCAAGATACAAAACTGTTCCAGGGATTAGTGATGGCACGCATACTAGCCAATAGGCTCTTTGCCATAATGTGCTGCAAGCTTGCTGCACTGTTCCTCGGAGCTCAAGCAGGACATTAAAATGCATGTATGTTTTCTGAACATCAAAAGACTTCACTTTCAAAAGGCATTTTCAAACTGACTTTGCCATCCTTAAAATATCTGTCTGAACCCTAAAAGTGTCAGGGCCTGTAAGTTGTTTGAAGTGACTGGCATAGTGTGGTGCCAAGACTATAATTAGAATGGTGCTAGCATTGTCATGTTCAGAAAATCTTCGCTATGTCATGGTGATTGAATGCTGATTTCGAAGGGTTCAGCATTAAGCACGACCTTTCAAGGAATATATTGTGAATATTGTCAATCGGAACAATGTCTATCGTCTTTAATTCACATCTACAGCAATCCGAAGGACATAATCAAAACTTATTCCCAGCATTTCAAGCCATGTTTTCCATATGAGCTGTATTCTCACAATGGGCAGAGAGCTAAAATAAATTGCTGTGATAATGGTTATTCATATCACCTTGAGCAGCAACTTAACCTCAAGCAGGCAGCTAATTTCTTTGTTAATATTCCAGTAGAGTTCTTGGAATGTCACATCCTAGGTGAAATTCAGACTGCATTCAGTACAGAATATATATTTAAGCAAACATTCATCTACTTGACCCAGAAGTTATTTTTTCCTCCTTAAAAAGAGCAGCACTTTCTAGAGAAGCATAGGGACTTAACTACATGCTACGATGGATGCCTGCCTGCTTGGGGGCCTACATTTCCCATTCTCCTCTTGAGTCTTTGTGGCAACACTGGTTTAATAATAATAATAATAATAATAATAATAATAATAATAATATTTTATTTATACCCCACCCCCACCCCCAGCCAAGACCGGGCTCAGGGTAGCTAACAACCAACAATAAAAACAAGTTGATTAAATTAAATAATAAAAACAAGTTGATTAAAAATAAGTTGATTAAAATACAACTTAAAAAAACAAGATTAAAATACAACATTAAAACATTAAGATGCAGCCTCTTCACAGGAGGAGAAAGGAAAAAGAAAGAGGGGGATGGAATCAAATTGATTCTAAGCCAAAGGCCAGGTGGAACAACTCTGTCTTACAGGCCCTGCAGAAAGAAATCAGATCCCGCAGAGCCCTGGTCTCATGAGAAAGATCGTTCCACCAGGCTGGAGCCAGTGTTGAAAAGGCCCTGGCTCTGGTTGAGGCTTAGGGCCTGGGACCTCTAGAGTGTTACTATTTATGGACCTTAAGGTCCTCCGTGGGGCACACTGTGGTATCCCAGTGCTTCAGGCATGAAGCCTCTCTTGGCCAGGTCTTTTGGATGCCCAATTAGTTGACATCTCTTGACTGCCTTAAAAATCAGGCAGGGTGGAAGACACCAACATATTCTGGAGTTCTCATGCTTCTGCCTAGCTGGTGAATGTGCTAAAGGAGGAGAGTCTTTGCTTTTGTTCCAGAGTGCCTCTAAACATACTTTGCAGTTCCCTAGAGTCAGTGCTTTTTCCCACCCTAAAAAAAATGTTTAGGAGTACTCTCATTTTCCCACCCATATTGAAATACTGCCCCTCAATGAGGCCAAACTTAGATTCACAAAATGTTTAGGGGTATGCGTACCTCTAAGTCCCCCCAGGAAAAAAGCAGTGCCTGGAGTCAAGGTGCTTCAGGAAACACTTAAAATGGCAGCAAGTCCATTGAGCCCCTTCTCCCACCTGCTGATTGTGCAGATGGTGGAAGTTCTGGTCTGGGGGTGCATAAGCAATGGAGGTTGATGCTAATTCAAAACAGGCATCACAGATACTGTTTGGTTATATGAGGTGGTTCTCTGACACCTCCTCTAATTAGATTATCGGTGTACCATTTTAGAACAGCTTGAAATCTTTTTTAGTGCATAGAAACAGATTATTACAGGTAACAGACAGTGAAGAATTCATAAAAAGCAAATCTTTTAAACCCATAATTAAGAGAGATTCGTGCTTATTGGCCTAGGCGAAGTTGAACTGAGAGTGAAGAGTTGCAATTTTTTGACACCTGAGGTGTGAGATGCACTTTCTTGGCTCAGCTGCCGGATAACAGAACAGCTTGTGACTCAGGTCACCTGTTGAAATGTCAAACTGTTTCGTTCCTTTCTAAGCTACCCCCCAACAGGTACAAAGCACCAAATTTAGCTTTGTAACATTTGAGGGAATATCAAAGCTCTTCACAAATGAATTAGTTCAAGACTTCTTGGAATCATGTCTCTGCAAGTCAAATGAGCTGATGTTTGTACTCATCTATTCTGCAGATACTAAGCCCAAGCAAATGCCATTAGTTATAAAGGAATATCACAGTTCATTGGTATTTGGCTGTACCAGTGCTAATGTTATATTTTTAAGGGCTGGGAACACACTGGTGTTACTCTTTGAGGGCTGATCTACATTTTCAGAACTTTAATCACTTCAGAAAGTAGGTGGGGAGTGACTTCTTTTATTTATTTTGGATATGTATGATCACCTGTTCTCCCTACATCAAAATTACCTGCATGAAATTTGAGCACAAGAAGACTAGGATTTTCCTTGACAAACATGCCTTCTACAGGCAGTATAGAAATGGGGGATGTTCTATCACCCACATTAATAGAAGATTTTTGGCGTTGTAATTAGTCCTAATGATCATACTGCAATTCTGCCACTGGATGGCATAATCTGGAAAGGTGTTATCATGTATAAACAACAAACTTGACTTGTTGACTTTAGGGCAGAGTATGAGCAAGACAAAGGCAACACCATTACATTCTATGGAATTGTTCTTGTATACCTTTTAAAGAGAGGCCCATGGACAGCAAGAAGATCAAACCTATCCATTCTTAAGGAAATCAGCCCTGAGTGCTCACTGGAAGGACAGATCCTGAAGCTGAGGCTCCAATACTTTGGCCAACTCATGAAAAGAGAAGACTCCCTGGAAAAGACCCTGATGTTGGGAAAGATGGAGGGCACAAGGAGAAGGGGACGACAGAGGATGGTTGGAGTGTTCTCGAAGCTATGAACATGAGTTTGACCAAACTGCGGGAGGCAGTAGAAGGCAGGAGTGTCTGGTGTGCTCTGGTCCATGGGGTCACAAAGAGTCGGACACGACTAAATGACTAAACAACAACAACACCTTTTAAAATAATGAAAGTTTTTGCAACATTAAATCAAAAGCTCACTTCAGTCTACCGCTTGCATAAGCTGGATTTCAGAACATCAAGTGTCACTTGTGATTCTATGATCTGCTCAGTATATCTGAATGACTGATTCCTTGTTCTGTAACCAGCACAATGGAGAATGGTTGTTGTTGTTTTGCTTTGATAATATGTTTTAAATAAGTGAAAATAACGTAAAATGAGTGTCTCTGTGAAAGCACATAGGTTTCTCCTGGAAGGTTTGGCAGATTAAGTGGTGCTGATCATTAGTAGGGATTTGAGTCACCTCAGTCCTTTATATATTGTACTTCACCAGATCTTAACCTGTTACAGTATTTGTAAGAATAGATTCCAAATATCATTGTCCACGGCAAGTCTGCGTTTATGTGCAAGTTGTTCCTTTGCTGCGAGTTTATATAAGTCTTCAATCCAATCGTAGAAGGGAGCCGCATTTTTATTTTGCCAATTCATCAGTATCAGTCATTTTGCTGTGGTAAGGGCACAGAGAGTCCACTCGTATTGTCCTTTTGTAAGGTTCCAAGTGCTGGGTATATAATTCAAAAGGATATTTTGCTCTGTAAGAAATAGAGTTGTTTACATATCGTGAATCAACTCCTCGGTGGGACTTAAGAGCGACAAATGCCAAAATTTACGATGGATAAAGTGATGTTATCTACGAAGGAGATATATGGAAACCATCTGGACTTAGTGAAGGAACGGGAAATCCACACAGGATTATTACACTTGCTATCGGCTTAAGGAGACTAACAGAAGAGATCGTAAAGGAAAAAGAGAAACTATACGAACAAGATATGATGTGGCAACACCAAGATAAGACTGGATAGAATTATGAACTTTGTTTGGACTGATTGGGACTGATTTGGACATTAATGCAGTAATAAGAAGATGATCTGAATTCCCCTTTGGATCTTGAAGTATGGGTTCCCCCAACAAAATTTAAAAATTTGGCTTTGTAATTCGGAATTTATATGATGTGATTTAATTTGATGTGATTGGCCAGTTAATAAAAATTATTTTAAAAAAACAAAAAAAAACAAAAGGATATTTTGCTCTGTAAATGTAAGGTTGTTCTGTACAGTTCTGTTGATAGACCTTCTGCCAAAAAAAATTCAATATAGGACAATGAAAAAACAAATGGAGAACGGTGACTGCCTCAGTGAGGCACAGAGAAGTCATCTTCTCATTGCCTCCTGTGCTGCCACCATGTTTGTTAGACTGGTCCACCATGCTTCAGCAAGAGCACTGGTGCCGTAGAGCTCGTGGGTTCCTTGGCTGCCATTGCTAAACTAGTCTACAGTAGCCCAGATGTTACAATGCCCTGCTCCCAACTGCTCTCTCTCCTCTGTGTAGAGTGGTGAGTCTCAGCCCTGAATTCATAGTCATAGTCTGACATAGTTGGCCAGAGATGCTAACGAAGGAGTTGTTTTTCAGATTATGATGGTTGTCCATAATGTGTCACTGCATCTTAGCCTCCTCCACCTGGGTACTCTGCAAATGTTTCGGACTACAACTCCTGTCATCCCTATACAGTGGTACCTCAGGTTACATACGCTTCAGGTTACATAAGCTTCAGGATACAGACTCTGCTAACCCCGAAATATTACCTCGGGTTAAGAACTTTGCTTCAGGATGAGAACGGAAATCGTGCTCCGGTGGCGCAGCGGCAGCAGGAGGCCCCATTAGCTAAAGTGGTGCTTCAGGTTAAGAACAGTTTTAGGTTAAGAACAGGCCTCCGGAACAAATTAAGTACTTAACCCGAGGTACCACTGTATTGATCAGGGCTGATCAGATTTGCATTCCAAAAAATCTAGAGGCTTCTGATTGGGGAAGGCAGGTGTACTGCATGCCAAGTGCTAAATGAGAGCCGGAGGGGGTGGGAGAAGAGACCTTTTGAAGAAGTTCCATCAAATTACTGACAGTTGCCAAAATGGGTGCAATTTCCTGTAATTATTTCGTACTCCCATGTGTTATGGAGCGCCAAGGAACACAATTGTTAATTATTAAAGCATCAGAAATACACCGAACACTTGATGAGAGTTTTTGATCCAGCACGGATGAAAGGAAAGTCAATGAGAATAAAAGAAGTTGCAGGAAAGAAGAGAGAGAACATTGGCATAGACACACGGCCAGCATCAAGATGGCAACTCCACCCAGTCTCTCTTAATTAATAAGCTCTGTACAGATTGATGAATCATTGTTTTGTGAGATCTCCTATTGCAGGAGGGAAATCACAACTGTTGTGGCTCTGTCACATGCCCAGCATGAAGGACTAGAATTCTCCAAGGTACTGGTATTTAGTATAGAGGCAAGAGGAAGTTGCCACCATTTTGTGCAAATCCTTGGTAAACAATGACTTGTGCAGTCTAGAATGTATCCGGTTTCCTTCTGGGAATCCTTCTAGCCTTAAGGCATAGCTCACCACACACAGAGATGTGTACATCTCTGTCAAAATCTCAATGCACTTAAAGCTAAGCTATTTGCTAAGGCAAATACATAAAAATCAGAAGTGCATTAGATTTCTTTTTTTTAAAGCACATTACACTAGCATTGTTTAATCTTATACAATCAATGGATCTTTCACACGGAATAAGAAAGCCACGATTCAAAGGTCCTGTTGATTTTCACCTCTTTGCTTCCTATTCCCTGCCCGTGCGCTTTTTGCAGAGGGAGTCCTGTCAGAACTTGTTCCATCAATTGGCGACACACGTCTGTGTAACCATTCCTTCGTTCAAGCTCAGAAACCGCAGTCAAGCCTTTTCATCTTCCAACACATCATGGAAGTGCTTCTCTTTGATATTCAAATCCTAATACATGTATATTGCCTGATGTTCTTACAGGCAAGACCGAGTGACGCGAACAGGGTTAGCTTTATGGACAACACTAATTAATTTTTTGATAATTTGCGACTTAACTTGAATGACGATAATGACCCATTATTGTAGACTTCAAATGATCCCAAAACCTGATGATTAAATTGGGCATCAAAGACAGTAAGAAAATACAAGCAAATATTCCCAGTGCAACAAAGCAGGTACACACACATAAAAAACCACTCACACAAAAGCACAGTCACACACACAGAGAGAGATAACACAAAATATTAAAATCATATAAAGGTGTAGCCAAAACCAGAGGGGACAATGAAAGGTCAAACAAAATAAATACAGCAAACACGTTAGGAATAAAAATGGTAAAATGGCAGCCTTTCCCTCTACTTTTCCTGAAGCAAAAAATAATCTACTTTAGGGTTGTTGTTTTTACTTGTTTGAAAGTTAGTTGTGGATACCAGGTGTCATGGACCACCTTTTGGGATACAATCGATGTGGCCTTTTCCTTAGGTGGGTCTTCCACAGAGAGGATATTTCACCCCCGTGGCTGTTGTAATCAAGATAAAGGCCTGAGCTGCATGCCATGTTAACAGCATGTGAGCCATTAATGCACAAAACTTAAACATTTAAACAACTGCTAGAGTGGGTGGCAAGCAAGATCTAGTTGTTGGCATATAAGGGCAGGAGGTTAAGTTCCCACCACAGTCCTGACATAAAATATCTAATCACAAAGCTCCATTAGCCACAGAAGGGAAGCCTTCATTGGTGCTAACCTAGAGACAGTTATTTGAACCCCCTTTGATTACCTGCATACAGGGCCGGCCCACCCATGAAACAAAGTGAGGCAGCTGCCTCAGGCAGCAGAATGCACAGGGCTGGCTGATCCATCCTCCTTGGAGTCCTGATCTGTCGCCGCCTTGGCAGTTCCCCTCTCTGCCACGCCACCTCTACAGCTGCCTCTCAGTGAATAGGAGGCACGGCTGGTCTCCTCCCACCCCCTGATTCCGATATTGATCTTTATTATTTTCCTTGCCCCTTTTTAAAAATAAATTTTATTTTTGCATTTTCTATTTTACATAAACAAATGAATTAAATACACAAGCATATAATCCCTCCCCCCCCCCCCCGTTGTGAATCTTAATAGAATGATTTCCCCCTCTGCATCTCTTTCCTAACTCTGTTCTTATAAATCCTTTGTCAATCCATAGATCTTGTCCTCCCTAAAAGAGGGCACATGTTGCGGTGAGATCTGGAGACTGACCTCTTGGTTGTGGGTGGGTCCATTGGATGGATAGCCACAACACCCAATTGGTAGGTCCTTCAATGCTGGGTTTCAATCTGGCCAATGGGGTTGCAGTCTAAACAGATGGAGGGGCCTATATAAACCCATGCAAGTAACTCAGAGCTTCCTCTTTCAGCTTGTGCATTGGAACACCCGACCACCTCTCCCTAATTTTAGGGCCTTTTGTGATTGATCTTGCTGTGCCGTCATGTGTCGTCTGTTGTTGGGACAGGGGCATGGCAGGAATTTTCCCACTTGGCTGATTGGCTGTTGCCATTTGGGTTTTGCCTGCCATGTAGCAAATCGTCACAACTTGTAAGGTTGTGTATAGGCATGGGTTCATGTGATAGGGATGGGAGAACGGTCTTGCCATCCCTATGTGAAGGGCATTCTGTTAAAGGAATCCAGGGACTCAACTTGGTTTTGTCAACCCCCGAAAAGGGGTTGTGCCTGTGCCTGAGTCCAGGGGAGCATCTGGAATGTGAATAGTCTGCTCCCAGGCTTTTCACCTGCCTCAGATGTTCACCCTTGGCTGACCTATGATAGAGCTCTGGGTCAGCGCTACTTGCAAGGGTGCAGGGAGCTAGTTGAACCAGAGCCTATGCAACCACTCACTTTTCTGTAATCAATAAAGTTGTGGCTTAAATTCTGCCAAAAACCAAAACTAAAATTTGAGTCAAATGTGTCTTTATTTAGGAGGGAGGTCTCTGGGTCTGAACACGCAATTCAAATTTTTACTACAGGTTTTCGGTCAATCCTACCAATGTATGTAATTGTTTGCAATAGCTTTTCGAATAAATTATAAACTTTCCCCAGTCTTTATTAAAGACCTCCTCTTCCTGGTTTCTAATTCTTCCTGTAAGCTTTGCCATCTCGGCATAGCTCATCAGTTTTGTCTGCCACTCTTCTTTGGTCGGAGTTCTATCTCTTTCCATTTCTGAGCTTACAGAGTCAACACAGCTGTGGTTGTGTACATAAATAGTTTCTTCTGGTCCTTTGGGATCTCTGGTCCTATAATACCTAAAAGAAAAGCTTCTGGTTTCTTAGGAAAAGTTATTTTCAACATTTTTTCAGTTCATTATATATCATTTCCCAGAAGTAATTTATCATCTTACATGACCACCACATGTGATAAAAAGTACCCTCTTTTTCTTTACATTTCAAGCCCGTTTTAGAATTTGATTAACAGCAGCAGCAGCAACAACAACATTTTTTTTATTTATTTATACCCCGCCTATCTGGCTGCGTTTCCCCAGCCACTCTGGGCTGGGAAACAGAATATTAAAAACACGATAAAAAATCAAACATTAAAAACTTCCCTAAACAGGGCTGCCTTCAGATGTCTTCCAAAAGTCTGATAGTTGTTTATTTCCTTGACATCTGATGGGAAGGCATTCCACAGGGTGGGTGCCACCACCCAGAAGACCCTCTGCCTGGTTCCGTAACCTCACTTCTCACAATGAAGGAACCGCTAGAAGGCCCTCGGCGCTGGACCTCAGTGTCAGGGCTGAACGATGGGGGTGGAGACGCTCCTTTATACATCTTAGCTAATTTACTAGGAGTTAAATGCCAACAATACATCATTTTCATATTATTCTCCTTCTGGTTTCTCTTCAGAATAATAAATCTTTTGCCTTGTTCCTCATACAGCTCTTCACTCCCTTCTTCTTCACTGGAAGGTGGGGACCGCACCATTCTGTTGGTTTGCCTCAGGTGCCAAAATGTCTTGGACCGGCATAGTACTAGAGCTGGTTCTGCAGTGGTGGCTAAACCTGCTGAACTTTTGGATTTGTCAGACAGTATGTGTGGCTGGATGGAGTGCACCTCCCCACAAACCATCCCTCACCTTTGTACTTGTTTTTTCCTGCCTTTCACCCAACTGCAGGCAAAAGTGAGAGCAATGCCGATTTTATATTTTATTTTGAGAGTTATCTTCCTTTATTTTCTGAAACTGTGTTGTTTGGGAAATGAACTGGTGGAATTATGTATTGTATGTATGTCTCATTCATCCCCCCAAAGACATTGGATAGCTAACATTATTATGGACTTGATTCAGAGACCCTTTTTGCGTCTCATATCCAACTTAGATGATGCAATCTTAAAGCATGGCTCCAAGATCTCTTTTTAGAACAGGATATGGATGCCATTACTTTCTCCAGATTCTCCAGTCCTTTCTCCACTTTAAAATTGCATTATGAAGAAGAGAAATACTTAAATCCACCTTTTCTCCACAACAAACTTACAGCCCTGCTTTTTCAGACCATGATGTCAAATTTTCTGGAAGGTAAATTTAAGAAAAGCCCCTAATGTTGGTACTTTTGTATACCGGTATGTGGGAGCCCTTGGGTAGAGGACATACACTGTATGTTATACGATCAACTGTATAGGCAAAAATATTTAGAGAAATCTTTGGTGGTGGTTGCTACCCCCAGTGATAAGATTAAATATCTGTTGTCTAGTTCAGACAAGTTTAATACAGCTAAATTTACAGTGAAGGCTGTTCAGCTTAGATAAGGTCATGTGGCCTCTCTTGAGATTTAAGTTTCTGTTTTTCACTGTATGTTATTTATTGTATAGGCCAAGTTTTTGTTTACATGGATAATTCTTATGTACACGTTATGTCCATAGAATTCTGTTTGGCCGCAACCTGTATTTGGTTGCCTTATTAATAATTTTTTGGGGAAGCCTGGGGCTGGGGCTGGGGAAGCATGTCTGTTTACAAGGAGGATGAGGTAAGCAATTTTGAAAGGAAAAAGATGCATAGACATAATTTCCAACAGGCTGAGCATCCTTTGGTACTATATTTCAAGAAGGGTTTCTCTCCCAAAATAATGGTTTGGAGATGGTTGGAGGTGGATTTCCTGGCTTCTCACCTCAGGAATGGAGATAAAGGGTAAAGGGACCCCTGACCATTAGGTCCAGTCGCAGACGACTCTGCGGTTGCGGCGCTCATCTCACTTTCTTGGCTGAGGGAGCCAGTGTACAGCTTCTGGGTCATGTGGCCAGCATGACTAAGCCGCTTCTGGCGAACCAGAGCAGCGCACAGAAACGGCGTTCACCTTCCCGCTGGAGTGGTACCTATTTATCTACTTGCACTTTGATGTGCTTTTGAACTGCTAGGTTGGCAGGAGCTGGGACCGAGCAACAGGAGCTCACCCCGTTGCAGGGATTCGAACCACCGACCTTCTGATCAGCAAGTCCTAGGCTCTGTGGTTTAACCCACAGCGCCACCCATGTGCGCCATGGAGATAGGCTCAGGTAATTTAGTAATATAAGATTGCTGCTTTGAAATGAACACTGTGCAGCTGATGGTTAGTGACACTAATGGCATAATGTTGCTGAATTTTATCAGTATTTTGGATTGACTTGAGTGAAGCAAAAGACTGAAGTGTAACAGTCAGAACTCTGCCCACAGATGACATGTCCTTCAAGGACTGATAGCAATCAGGTTCAAGTGATTTTGAATAAATATTCCGGCATCTCTTTGTGTCATGCAGACAATTGATATACTTTGCCTTTCACATTCATGTGGATGTTAGTGAGAGATGTTGAAGATCTTGCTTATTAAAAGCGGCCTTAAGAAAAAATGAAGTGGGTAAAGAATGAACTTTCTTTGTACTTCTTCGGGGCGCTAAAGATGCCAAAAGTCTAGTTTCATTACTGTATGATTTAGAGTATATAACAGAATGAACTCCTTGGCCTTTTAAATTTGCACCTGCAGCATGTGCTCATTGTTTTGTTGCCATTATCCCAGAAAATAATTAGATTTATCTTCATTTTATGTTGCACTTAATTGCCCTCTAAGACAGCCCTGGTGCTTTAAGAGAGCACCAGTGTGCTGGCTATGGGAAAGCATGCGAGGGGCGTCATATTTTAAAGATGAGATGTCATTTTCTCCTTCTTTCCCCTTCCAGGTCTAATCTACAAGTACCCTTGCCAGCACAAGACAAGGTCAAAGCCACAAATTAAAACATCTATATGCAAATTATATATTTTCCATAAAAAATGAGGGTTTGAGTTAAAGCCATTCTGGGCAGTAATTCCACCAACTACATGATTGTGGTCCTTTGATTTAAGTTTCCAATTATTACTTTTTTTGTATTTTTTAAAATTAAAAAAAGGCATTTTAGGAATTGCTGATGCTTCATTAACACTGGCAACGTGACCTGCCTTGCTGTTTGTTGAGGGCTGTGTTATAGACAGGATTACATCGTTACGCACCACTTAAGGCATGTTGCAAAAGTGCAGCATCAACAAAGTTCCTTCCTCTTGGCTAAAATTATTGCCCAAATAAGGCTGTCTATTCCCCGTGCTGCTTTGCCACCACTTGTGACTTTGCCACAGTCAATTAGAAGCCCTCAGGATATACAAGGCAAACAAGCAAGGATGAAGGCAATGCAAGGTAGAAAAAGAACTCTTGCGAATTGCAACTAATTCATTACTGCTGGGCACAGGGGAACACAAGGCAGAGACTGCCTCGTTTCATTAAAACAAGCACATAAGTTATACACATCAGCCCATTTTTAAGCATCCAGCTTCTTGCCCTTGCAGCTTCCGGAGATTTCTGAATCATCCTGAGCCTATATGTCCTTGTTGTATGCTTGATACTCTTTGAACTGTGCGCTAGGAGTTGATCCCCTATGGCTGCATCAAGTGTCCAGGATTCCAATTGCCGGTTGCTCTTGGCAGTCAATTTTATTTCTTTCCCCTATTAATGGGTTCCATTCCTAGAGGACTTGTTGAAGTTACAATTTGTTCAACTACCAGAACACAGCCGTTATCAACAGTTCTACAGCAGATTTCCAGAGGTTTGTCTAAAGCTTTTGAGCAACCACCGGCTGAGCAATGGGACATCTGGACAGGAGAGGCTATAGTGAAGAAGTGAAAAAGAAAAGAAAAGAAAACTGATGAAATAACTCAATGCAACAAGATTAGGTACCACTTTCCTGTTCAGCCAAACATTTATCACATTTCATTTCACAATCTCCTTTCAGATGATGTAGATTTTATTCTGTTTGGGGGTGGAACAGTTTTAAGAGCTAAACTGCCAGAATATCTGTTACAGTGGTACCTCGGGTTAAGAACTTAATTCGTTCTGGAGGTCCATTCTTTTTTAAAAAATATATTTTTATTAAACCATTTTAACAAAACAAATTATCAATCAAAATAACCAATTACATCCCCCCCGTTCCCTTCCCTCCCTCTCCCACCCCTAAGGACTTCCCTCAGCTCCCCTCTCTGATTTGTTTGCACATATTATTCTCTGCATGTTAAAAACTGTGCATATCATTGTCTTATCTGTCATATGTTCTACTAATAAATTTGTGGATGTTTATTCAAAACCTGCCAAGGAGTCCAAATCATTTTGTTGTTTTTTTAGATAGTTTGTAAAAAGTTCCCATTCTTCCTTGAAGTCACGATTGTCCTTATCACGTAATTTATATGTCAACTTTGGCAACTCCGCATAACTCATCAGTTTTTCTTGCCATTGTTCTTTCGTTGGGGTTTCCTTGTTCTTCCACCCTTGGGTTAACGAGGCTCTTGCCGCTGTTGTTGCATACATAAATAAATTCTTTGTTTTTCTTGGCAGGTCTCGTCCTAAAATCCCTAGCAAAAACGCTTCTGGCTTCTTTACAAATGCCAATTTAAACATTTTTTTCCAATTCATTATATATCATCTCCCTTTTTTTTTATCTTCTCTACATTCCCACCACATATGAAGTTCTGGAGGTCCATTCTTAACCTGAAACTATTCTTAACCTGAGGAACCACTTTAGCTAATGGGGCCACGCCGCCAGAGCACGATTTCTGTTCTCATCCTGAAGCAAAGTTCTTAACCCGAGGTACTATTTCTGGGTTAGCGGAGTCTGTAACCTGAAGCATCTGTAACCTGAAGCATCTGTAACCCGAAGTACCACCGTAGTTTGTTAAAAAACTAGCTTAATTGGTGAACTATCCAGTGGGATATCTTAATGGGTTTCTAGTGGATTGACACTGTAGGCCAGCTCATAAAATAAGCTGTAATTTGCCACTGTTTGAACTAGAGGTTTTCAACCTTTTTGAGGCCATGGCTCCCTTGAACTAAATTCTTTCTGCAGCACCCCTGCGGGGCTGGGCAGTCCAGTTTTATCACCCCATGCCTGCAGAGCTGGCAGCCTCTCACCCTTTTTCAAACACTTTCCCTTGTGGAGTCTTCCCTCAGCCTCCTCTTCTTTCTCCCCTCTCCTTGAGAGTTCTCTGGGCAGCCGCTGCTGCGACCCCTAGTCTCTGAGCTGCCCCCCTGCCCCAAAGAGAGCTGCCTCCTCAAACTGCCCCACGGGGGCCTGGGAACAACCCCCTAGCCAGCCCCAGAGGCACGATTTGCCTGGGGAGCTTGTAGCCAGGGCTGCTGCAATGAACAGCTGTGCAAGCTTTCGGGAGAGAGATGTGAGAGGGCATCTGAGGAGGGAGGGAAGGAAAGAGGGACAGAGGCCAATGTTACCCATGGCACCCCTGACCACCATTCAGTGCACCCCAGGGTGCCATGACACTCTGGTTGAAAACCACTGGTTTAAACTAATATTGATCAGAATACAGTGTTTTCATAAGTTTTGCCATATGCTGAAAATTCCCCATCATGACTGGAGGGCTTGCCCTTCTCCCATAATGCATTAGTGGGCATTCAGTTTTGACTCTCTGAGTTTGTTTTTTCTATATCTTGGAACATGTGAGGATTTCCCTTTCAGCCACTTAAGAGATGACCATCTATGCTTGGAGTTCTAGGATGGTTCACCAGAGCCATGGCAACAGTCATGGTTGCAGTGCATGCTTTGCATGTGGAATGTAGGAGATCCAATCACTAGCATCTCTTGTTAAGAATAGACTTGGGTACCAGATGCTGCAGGAGGATCTTGGAGAGCCCCTGTCAGATTAAAATAATGCTAAACTGGATGGACAAGTAGTCTGATCTTTTTTTCCATGAAAGCAAGAGCTGAAAAAGCAATTAAAGCATTTTTTTTTAAAAAAATTGTATCAACCACCTGCTTTTTAACCAATTGATTAATTACTCAATTACAGTTACCGGTAAATACATATCCTTATTACCAAAGCCTAAATATATAGGTGCTGAAGAAAACATGTGATGGCATTTGTCTATCTATTTATATTCCACAAGATTTACATACCTTTTAATCATCAAAACCGCCTAAGTGTTTTACATAAAACATACAATTAAATAAACAAAAGTTGTTACAAGCAAAAAGTCATATTTAATACAAAGTCATCTTTAATGATGCAGTATAGCTTCAATTGAATTTTACTCTTACCTCTTAAATTGGGCACAACATTAGGAGGTCAAGCTAGTGATGAAAGCCTGTAGCTCTAATTTAAGATGTAATAAATGTTCACGTCTGGTTTCTGAATATTTTCACATGCTTCCTTCATGTTTTTTCAATACAGAGGGGCTCAGACTTATTAAAAATGAGGCATACCTTTGCCCATTAGGCTGAACATCCAATGAGTGTACAGTCTGTCTACCTGTGTAGACAAATAGTTGAACTGTACAAAGAAACAAGTGTATACTCTTTCACACAAACACTTGTACACATGTAGATATGGTTTGTACCTGTGTCTACTGTAATGCATGAAGAAGCTTGTCAGGTTGCACCAACAAGTTATTTTAATGGCAAAAATAACTAACCTAGGTCTCTCCTCATGATTTGGAGTATTGCACATCACTTCCAGAATTCCCAACATGCAAGACTCTAGACATGCGAATGGATGTGGGCATAAGACTCATGAAGACAAACATTTTAATATGTATAGGAGTCGGTCCTGGGATTCTCAGGGCCCCAGCGCTATGTGAATAATAAAAGAAGCCCTTCAAACATTGCGTGCGGAGTACGTTGCAATCTGTGAAATGGAAGCTCGTTTTAGCAACCCCCTGTGAGAGATGATGGGCAATTTGTTTTGCTAATTCTCATTTTGCAGATATAGGAATATGGTAACAATGCAATGTAGTAGCAGAACTGCAATGTTAATTGCTCCCTCCCATCTAGAACACATTGCAAAGATGTCATCAGCTCACCAGACAGTTGTGTTTTTCATTTTTGGGGTGGGTGGGTGGAGAGGTCAGTCTGTTAACCTCTGACTAATAACTTTCATCTCAACTTTTCACTACTTCTCATTAAAACCCAAATTCTCTAAAGAAGCTTCAGTTTTACCATTTGCTTTTCATTCAGAAAGCTGCTTGCCAAGTTGTTAATAGTTCATTTGTAAGTTGCTTTCCTACGTGGACTTTTGCTCTCCCTCATCATTGTAATCTTTCAGCGAAAATGTGCCTTAAAGATAATTAAACTCCATGATCATCATTGTACAGATATTTTTCAGGGGAGATCTAAAATGTTTACAACCATGGAGGGCATTGTTAGAAAGGGAAGCTGTCTGCTTTTTAGATCTGCCCTCCCAATACTTGGTATAATGTTATCCTGTTAAATGCAAGCCTACTTTTTGAAGGGACGCGGGTGGCACTGTGGTCTAAACCACTGAGCCTAGGGCTTGCCAATCGGAAGGTTGGCGGTTCGAATCCCCGTGACGAGGTGAGCTCCGTTGCTTGATCCCTGCTCCTGCCAACCTAGGAGTTCAAAAGCATGCCAAAGTCCAAGTAGATAAATAGGTACTGCTTTGGCAGAAAGGTAAACAGCGTTTCCATGCACTGCTCTGGTTTCTCCAGAAGTGGCTTAGTCCTGCTGGCCACATGACCCGGAAAAACTGTCTGTGGACAAATGCCGGCTCCCTCAGCCAGTAAAGAGAGATGAGTGCCGCAACTCCAGAGTCATTCGCGACTGGACTTAACTGCCAGGGGTCCTTTACCTTTTTACTTTTTGAAACAATAGATGAGCCCAAATGCAGCTATCCTTTGCAGCGCGAACAAATTTGTGATGCACTTTTCCAGT
Source organism: Podarcis cretensis (assembly GCF_951804945.1). NCBI lineage: Eukaryota > Metazoa > Chordata > Lepidosauria > Squamata > Lacertidae > Podarcis > Podarcis cretensis. The sequence continues at coordinate 11,300,348 of NC_137180.1, read as the reverse complement.
CAAATAACGAGCACAAAAATGTGTGCATTTGGGGAGGCGGGCATAAAAATGCAGATCCCAGTGAAAATAACCTACAAAAATGAATTTTAGAGGAAATTCTGTATATGAGCTAGAATTCAATATGAAAATGCATATATTGGGAGCAGTTCACATAAACTGCTGATAAATTTTCATCAGGACACATATGGAAATGTGAAGAGTTGAATTTAAGAGTGTAAGATTGAGAAAACAAAATTGACAGAATATTAAAAACATGATAAAACATCAAACATTAAAAACTTCCCTAAACAGGGCTGCCTCGGTAGTGGCACCCGCCCTGTGGAACGCCTTCCCATCAGATGTCAAGGAGATTAACAACTATTTGACTTTTAGAAGACATCTGAAGGCAGCCCTGTATCGGGAAGCTTTTAAAGTTTGATGTTTTAGCATATTCTGCTGTGAGCCACCCAAAGTAGCTGGGGAAAATATTATTATTATTATTATTATTATTATTATTATTATTATTATTATGGCTTGAAATGTAAGCCAACACAAAATATCAAAATGGTGGTGCCAGTAACGTACAGCATAGTGGAGTAGAGGGACTTACCTGAGCTTCTAACAGGTGAATCTCTGCCACTTACTGGGAGTGGGGAGAGAGGTCAGAGTGGTGCAAATGCACCAGCAGAGCCAATCCGCAGCTCATGCCACTGAGGCAGCACCATGCCAGCATCTCCCCATAAATGATTTCTGTCCCACTATAAATTTCACTACAGGGTGATGCTAACAAATGGAATAGGCAAAGATAATTGTAACTACTATATGTGGGGATGATTAGAGAGGCAGGAGAGGATATATTATTTAATGATATCCTTTCTAACTTGCGCTAGCAAGTTCCATATTCTAGCAGAGTTCCAAACATCCCCCTTTTTAAATTATACAGCCGTCAGCTTGTTGCTGACTCACCTGAGTCTTACTGTTAAAGATTCCTTCCTGGTAGCATCCCTTCTAATCCCTCTTAAAAATTATAAACACAAGAATCTGATTCACGTTAATATAATAGTAGTTTACTCACAGATTCATTCAGGTTCACAGACATATCCCTGAAGGCAGGCTTAGGTTACATAACAACTAGAACTATTCCATAAAGAAGTTAGTTCCAAGTGACTGTGACTATGCCGTCACTTCTCCAAACACACAGCAACATACAAAATGGAGAAGACACACTGAGCCGTGTGCACCTCCATCAAAGTACAACAGACCACACCCTCTGCAATTCACATGTAGTGGAAGTCTGTCCCAGCCCAGGGGGAAACAGGAAGTCTTCTCCTGAGTGGTACAAAACATCCCCTAACATGTCCACAGTAGGAATGTTATACTTGACTGCAGTTTTACATCCCAAGCTATAGCCAGCAACTAGGGCTGTATATAAATTCAAACAACAACAACAACAGCAACATGGATTATGCAATTACAGGTTGCATCTGGCTTCTCATTTGGTGGTTAGATTCTGGCTTTGTTTCAAAGAAAGAATCCACTCACATGGTTGTTTTTCTTTGTCCATGCTATTTGTCCTGCAGAATGAAAAATAAAACAAAAACAGCAGCATGGAAAAAGTATAGCGGGACATTTCCAGAACTCTAGGAACATTCCCCTCCTCAGCTTCTCTGATCATGAAAATAGCTGCAGGCTGTTGTGGATCCCCTCAGTGCAGAGTCTGATATGCACAAATGTTTCCCCACACAACCCCATCCAATTAGGGGGAGGAAACTCTTGGGTTCGCTGGTTGCGAAAGTTGCCTTGTGAATGCTGCAATGCGCACAGTGCCTTTTGCTCCTGGAGTCGCTTGCTTTGCTCGGCCACAAACAAAACAAGCCCATCAGGCATGGGGAAGGCATTGTACTCACCTTTTCAGCTTTCAGCCATGCCTGAACTTTCCCCAAATGCTTTGTGATGTGTCACAGCAAGCTGCTGTTAACAAACAACAAAAACAAAAAAACACACAGAGAGATTGAAAAGACATAGAGTTGTGTGGTTGCCTGGACTGCTGGCCCCACCTATGGTACTACCGATAGCTTCAGAGAATATTTCCAGTTGCTCAGCATTCCCATTCATGTATGATCAGTAGGATTATTGACAGTCCGTTGAAAAGAATAAGCAGCATGTCAACACAGCCTATTGTGAGAGGCATATCAATAAGCAAAGTTTGTAGAAAACAAGAGAAGGGGAAATTGGGTTCGAAAGCTACACTTAAAAGATGCTCGGCCCTCACTTTGGGACAGCATTCTGCCAAAACCTTTTGGTGCTCTCAATATAGCTCTTTACACCCATAGATGATGAGGGGGGGGGGGCGCAGTGATCTAAACCACTGAGCCTCTTGAGCTTGCCGATCGGAAGGTCGATGGTTCGAACCCTGCGATAGAATGAGCTCCCATTGCTCTGTCCCAGCTCCTGCCAACCCAGCAGTTCGAAAGCACGCCAGTTCAAGTAGATAAATAGGTACTGCTGCTGTGGGAAGGTAAATGGTGTTTACGTGCCCTCTGGTTTCCATCATGGTGTTCTGTTGTGCCAGATGCTCCATCATGAGATGTCTACCAGTTTCCAACCACAGATACCAGCAGCCTTCAAGCAAGCAAACTTGCCTTATTATCACTCCCTAGCATCCCACTGCCAGAGGATTGCCTCCTTCCATTCACCAGTTTGTCTCCTCCAAGTGAAAGAAACCTGGGCAGTGCTGAATGTCACATCCATTGCCAGGTGTGTCCTGCTGGAAACAGAAAAGGGCTTTCCCCTTGGCCTGCCTTTATATCCACTCTGTTGCCTAGTGCTTTTGTGACATCACAAGAAACCCACAGCCAATGGCAACAGCTGGGGAGGCATCATCTTCATTGCTTTGAGCCTCACAATGGCGGGTGGACCTATCAGTGATTGTGTGCTTGTTTATTTGGGATGTGGGTGGCGCTGTGGTCTAAACCACTGAGCCTTTTGGGCTTGCTGATCAGAAGGTCAGTGGTTCGAATCCCTGTGATGGTGTGTGCTCCCGTGGCTCTGTTCCAGCTCCTGCCAACCTAGCAGTTAGAAAGCACACCAGTGAAACTAGATAAATAGGTATTGCTGCAGCAGGAAGGTAAACAGCATTTCTGTGTGCTCTTGTTTCTGTCACAGTGTCCCATTGTGCCAGAAGTAGCTTAGTCCTGCTGGCCACATGACCCGGAAGGCTGTCCACAAACACTGTCTCCCTCGGCCCGAAAAGCAAGATGAGCGCCACAACCCCATAGTCGCCTTTGACTGGACTTAACTGTCCAGGGGTCCTTTACCTTTTTTTTTTTTTTTTTACACTAATATAGGTAGTGCAGTGCCACAGATAGGAAAAGCTACGATTCAAAAGTTCAGATAGATTTCCCACGGAAACGCATTACTCTAAGTCTGGGAAAATGGATTTAAAGACTTCCTCCAAGGGGTTTTTCACTTCCTTAATTAAAATCTGCATCTGCAGTCTGGTCTATTAAGGAGGGCTATAGAAAGGTCTCCAATAAAACATTTAAGAGATGGATAAAGCAGTTGCCTAAATGAAATTACAGCTGCCCATTGCTTGATTTCTATAATAAGAAATACTCAAGTTGAAGCCTGCTTCCAAATGTGACCAGGCTGCTTTCTAGACTCACTAGCAAGGGCCATTTATTCAGCACGTGCTCAGATGCACTGATTTTATTTTGATTAATTCACATGTTTCAGAGCTCAGCTTTGGCACTGCAAACAGGTCCAAGGACTGTTGTCGTGATTCCTGGCTGACAAATTAGGACCACTGCTGTGAAGCACCGTCCTTTTTACACTTCAGCAGTTTTAAGTCTTTTAATTTGTATCAGCATTGCATATAATAGATTGCTCAGTGAATAGCAAATAGTTTTCTGTGTGGAAAAAAAAGAGAGAAGAAGATTTGGCTGGCACTACAGCCTACTCCCAGATGAGGTGTTTACTCTGAAACCAGAGCAGTGCACGGAAACGCCGTTTACCTTCCCGCCGGAGCAGTACCTATTTATCTACTTGCACTGGTGTGCTTTCGAACTGCTAGGTTGGCAGGAGCTGGGACAGAGCAACAGGAGCTCACCCTGTCGCAGGGATTTGAACTGCAGACCTTCTGATTGGCAAGCTCAGTGGTTTAGACCACAGCACCACCTGCATCCCAATCGGTGGCATATAAATAAAATCATCACCATTTTCACCATCATCAAGGACTTCCTTATTTCCATTGGAGAAGTGTTGGAGGGTACGCAGTTGCACTTTCTGGTTTCACCTCTGCTATTTGCATTTTTGTTTTAGCCCCCCCCCCCACCAGCTGGATGTAGTGTCTCTGATGCCATACAGGATAAAGTCCAATTAAGGCACATGGTGTAAAGGGTCCTCCAGGAGGCATGGGTGACATCTTGCAATGCTTCATCTTTCTCTGTGACTTCTTCAATGCTTCATGTGCATTCCCTGTTGTTAATTGTTCGGGAATTGTAGAGCTGGAAGGGGCCACAAGGACCAACCGCCTGCACTGCAGGAAATCTTTGCCCAGTGAGGGGCTTGAACCCAAAACTATGAGATTAAGAGTTTCGTGCTCTGCCAACTGAGCCAACCCAAGTATTGGGTTGGGCCAACCACCAGGGGTACTTGTGGTGAGCACACAGCAGTGTCCAGAGGCAGCAGAAATAGAATATTGTTGTGTGTTTTTTAAAAGGAGATAGATAGATAGATAGATAGATAGATAGATAGATAGATAGATAGATAGATAGTGTTATGTACTGAGTTGAATAGGATCCAAAAGGCAGCAGTCTGTTTGGTCCTAGAACAATAGGCTCCAGAATGCAGCAGTCTGATTGGTCCTAGAACAATGCAGCAGTATGGTTTGACTGCAGGAGCCACCCAATCCAGCTCCAGGTGGAAGTGAATCTGCAACCTGATTGGCCTATAGGAAAATCCCAGAATTAGCCAATCACGTGGGGCCCATTGTGTAAATAATGTATATAAAGCAGACATTCTGGGGGTACATCCATTCCTCCTCACCACTATGAGCTGAATAAAGAGCATGAAATCCACTCTCGACTCTGAGTAAATTTTAGATAGATAGATAGATAGATATATAGATGGCGGTGTTCAGGTGAAATGAACTCCCCTGCTGCACCCAGTTAGCTGTGCCATGCCTTCTAGTGCAGAAAGGATGCTCAAAGGCTAGAAACTGTGATTGCCCCCCCCCCCCAAATGTGGAAATTCAGCTCTGCAATTCCACATGCAGTTTACAGTGGAAGAGCAATGAATGGATTGTGTTAGGAGCTCCCATTCTTGAAACACCCTAAATCTAAAGTATAATAGGCATGACAGCAGCTAAAACGGTCTGCTGGAAACAGTAACAAAATGCCAGTTTCGCTAGCGAGTTAATTACAAACATCTGCACTTTATTTTTAGGCTTAAATTTACTACCATATTCGTCAGCCCCCGTGACTGCCAGTGATACTGTAAATTATGCATAACAACGGGAAATAATTAAACAGAAGCATTAGGGATTGCTGTTTGTGTGGCAAATAAAAGCTTGCATACTTTGAAGTAGGCTGCTGCTATTATCCCGCCCCCTCTTTCTCTCCCCGTCTCTTTGGTCTTCATCTCATTGAATCCCAAATATGGAGCTAGGCGATGAAAAGGGTTTGTATACCAATGGCTCTGGTTTAATCCTCGAGGAGAAAAGATAGCTATTTCAGTTCCAACGGTTCTAGGGCTTATTAGCAACATTGCAGAGATAAAAGGGATGGGTCTATTTACTCACCAGCAACGTGATGGGACCGTGGGGACCATTTTAAATAGCAGGTGGGAGCTGCGTTTGGCAGAAAGCCATCTGAGAAACTTTGTCAAGCCGACATCTATCAGTGCCAAAATAGAAGCATCCTATGAAGCAACAAGAATAGATCATCTGCACACAAAAGTGCAATTTTGGGCGGCTGTCCTATACAGAATCAGTCTGATTAAAGTTGATAGGACACCATCCTCCTTCACAAGATTGCACTCTTAAAGATTTAATTTCAAGCCAAATGACGATACTAAGGCAATTGTCTGGTTCTGTATTCCCCCCACTCCTGCTTGCAAAATGTGCAGATATAAAATTCCAAAATTCAGGGACTCAGCTACTTTAGTAAAAGGAAAAATAAAAAGTGTGACACCAGATGGCGCTGTTGGGTTCCGTCTTTCGGCAACGGTATTTCCCATTGTGAGGTTTACAATGCGTTTTCCTGAATTTGTTTAGTTTTTAATTATGCTTTTCAAGTTTATACATTTCATTAGTTCCTTCTCCCTTCTGCGGTTCCTTAAACTTATTTTTTAATATCTTCTGCATATCCAAATTCATTTAATTTGCTCATTTAATCATCTGCCTTAAATAAATACTCTTATGAAACTGCAGGCTATTACAATAATCCTGCCAATGTTTTTATCTGTTTGCAATTTATCTGTAAATATTCAATAAACCATTATAAAAAGTTTGTTATCTTGATTTTTTATTCTTCCAGTAAGTTTCGCCATTTCTCCATATTCCAAAAAATTTTGTATCCATTCTTCCTTTGCGGGGAATTCTGCATCTTTCCACATTGGGGCAAGTAGCATTCTTGCTGCTGTAGTAGCATACATAAATGGATTTCTATACACATTTAGGTAGTTCTGTCCCTATAATTCCCAAAAGAATTATTATTTTTCCTGATTTTTTTTTTATGTGTCTAGATCCAGCCCAGGAAAGGAATGAGGTTATTACAACCAGGTTTGAAGAGCTTCGATCTGATAGGTGCTTATATTGCTATCACAAACAGCATGTTGGTTTTGAAGGCAATCAGTTTCAGCCCTGAAGTAGCTAGCTAAAGAGCATTCCTGTGTGCCCACTGCCCAGTGCAGTCCATGGAAAGAATCACTGCATATGCAGAAGTAACCTCTGCCCATGTGTGTCCTACAGGGATAGGTGAAATAAAACTTGCAAAAAGTTAAAATTAACTACTACTACCACCACCACTACTAATTTATTTTTTGAATCCCACCCATCTGACTGGGTTGCCCCCAAAACACCTCTTCTTCTTTGGCGATTACTCATAGCTGAGTAAGATGGTCTTCCGTGAACACAGTTTTAACAGTGAGTCAGTAAACTGACTGTGGAGGCCAATTCTGGATCCACACCACCTTCTACAGTGGGGACATAGGTTTCCAAGTGGGAGTTGATCACAGTGAGGGTTTGCCAAGTGTGCCTTCCTCTTAGCACGTTTCTCGTCCTGAGTCCGAGCATCTTCAAAGTCCATGACACCTTTGGTAAAAGCTGTTCTCCAACTGGAGTGCTCGCAGGCAAGTGTTTCCCAGTTGTTGGTGTTTATACTACATTTTTTAAGATTTGCCTTGTGAGAGTCTTTAAGCCTCTTTTGTTGACCACCAGCATTAAGCTTTCCATTTTATGTTTGGAAAACACCAACACCACAACATAACAGATTAAGAGCATCCCTATACTGGGCTGCCTTCCGATGTCTATAGAAGGTCCTATAATTATGTATCTCTATGAGATCTGACACAAGGTCATTTCACAGGATAGGTGCAACTACTCAGAAGGTCCTCTGCCTGGTTCCCTGTAATTTCACTTCTTGCAGTGAGGGAACCGCCAGAAGGCCCTCAGAGCTGGACCTCAGTGTCTAGGCTGGACAATAGAGATGCTCCTTCAGGTATACAGAGCCAAAGCTGTTTAGGACTTTAAAGGTCAACACCAACACTTTGAATTGTGCTCAGAAATGTACTGAGAGCCAAGGTGGGGCATTTAGGACTGGTGTTATATGGTCTTGGTGGCCACTCCCAGTCACCAGTCTGGCAGCCACATTCTGGATTAATTGTAGTTTCTGGGTCACCTTCAAAGGTAGACCCATGCAGAGCGCATAGCAGTAGTCCAAGCGGGGGAGAACTAGAGCATGCACCACTCTGGCGAGACAGTGTGCAGGCAGGTAGGGTCTCAGCCTGTGTACCAGATGGAACTGGTTGATAGCTGCCCTGGACACAGAATTGACCTGTGCCTCCATGGTTAGCTGTGAGTCCAAAATGACCATAAGGCTGAGCATCTGGTCCTTCAAGGGCACAGTTATATCATTGTGGACCAGGTAGCCTGCACTGGGAAAAAAGACCTATAAATAGGAAAAGCTTATGATGTACGAGAGGGGGGGAATCAGGAATTATGAGTCTCAGAAATCAGAAATTAAGAGTCTTGTTCTATTTGCTCCTGAATTTGACTATTTGATTTTATCATCAGAAGTTCATTGTGGGGAATTCGTATTATTTTTGGGTTGTCAGTGTCTGTCCTTTCCTGTGCACTGTGTGTTTTATTGTTTCATAAAATAATAACAAACACTCAGAAGTTTGGGAAACCCCGGTTTAACACAGGAACAACTCAATAGTCTGAATCCAAAGAGAAAATTAGACATTTCCTTCTTGTAAACACAAAAGGTGCTGGGTACACCAGAGTGGCTGCTTTGCATACAGAAATTTAATTTACCTTGGTACAAGGTGATAAGAGCCAAGAGATATTGCATATGAAGACCTCCCAAACCACCCCCAAATGAAGACACAATAGACACAGATTTTAGTTTAAGGTTTTTTGGCATTAAATTTGGGCCACAACTTTATTGATTACAGTATGTGAGTAATTGCTCAGGCATTGGTTCCAGACTACCTGAACCTGCACAATGGCAGGAACAGGACTGATACTGGGCACCACCATATGTCAGTAAGGGAAAGCGAGAACTCCTTTGATCTCACAGTTCACCCCAGATGCTCCCAGGGGCTCTGGCGTGGCCCAAGCCCCTTGACAGGGTTCGGACAAAAGCAAGGCGAGGCCCTGGATTCCTTTAACAGAATTCCCTAGCAGCATCAATGGAGGGGCAGGCACAGCCAACCACGTCCCCTCCCCAAAACATTGAACCAAATGCCTAACCGCCAACCTTACAAAGTTGTGATGATTTTCTACATGGTAGGCAGAAACCAAGTGGCAACAGCCAATCAGCCAAATGGCAAAATTCCTACTGGGCCCCTGCTACAAAACAGAGACCCCCTAGACAGGCATAGCAAGGCCAAAGAACAACCCTAAATATAGGGAGAGGAGGGCGGGTGATCTGTTGCACGTTGCAAGAATGTGAAACTCTCCAGGAATGTGCAGCAGCTTAAGTAGCCCCCTCAGCAGCCAATAGCCAACCCAACCAACCAAATTTCTGCCCCAGCAACAGAGGGGCAACCAATGAGGTGTTGTGGCCATCCAAATGGTCCCACCCCACAACAGGGAGGCAATTTCTGGTGATCTCACCGCAACACGTGCCCTCCATGATGGAGGACCCGACTTATACAGCTCCTCAGTGGAAGAAGTTCCTCTCTTCAAACTCTCTATTAAATCAAAAATTCCCAAATCGAAATGAATGCAAGCACAGAAAAGCTTTTCTTCGTTTCTGATTACTGTTGTATTTTATGTTCTTTCAACATTTTCTCAGTCAATTGTATTTGCCTGTGATAGAGAGGGAACGGTACGGGGGAGGTAGGGAGGAAGAGAGAGAGAGAGAGAGAATTTAAATTCAAGGAAGGTTTTATCAGTGAGAAACAACATAATTGAGCAGTGAGCATTTCCTTGTTTTGCAGAAAGGAATAAAATGTTATGTTCACACGCTGCTTTCCAGCAGAGAAGTTCATTTTTGATCTTGCTTTGACGGTGAAGTATTCCCAGTAACTGCAGAGAATATTTTTTTTTTAACCTCAGAGTGCTTGTAAAACCTGGCGAGTGAGGACATTGATGGATGAAGGTCTCCTCAAGGCTTGACATCTAGTTTTGGAGAGGCAGTGGAGAATGTAAGGAGACTGGGACAAGGCAGGACAAGAGCAGAATTACCTGTTAACCACACAGATGAAAGATTTTCAGAATCAGAGAGTTCATTCTGAAACTCTAATCAGGGATGAGGGCAGAAAATTTCGAATGGGGCCCCTTTGAACCTCCTTGTATGAAGAGGTTTAGGCTGAGAAATCTCCAAATCTCTTCCAGCCCCAACATAAATGATACTTTATTGGGATTATGGCTCTGTATTTATTTGTAGCTCTCTTTCTTTCTCCCCATGTAAACGCAGGTATTTGAGGGCATGACCTATCATAAAGAAGGGAGCATGAGGGCTTCTACTCTAATCTTGTTGGATTTCAGTTGTTCATAGCCTTCTGAAACTTTCACCTTCCGTAGACTAAATTGCTCCAAGCATGGCTCTTACTGGAGGTAAAAAGAAGTCATTTCAGACTTTCTGTGATTACTTCTAAGGCCTTAAAGAAAAAAAGTGGAGTGGAAATGCAACATGAAAGTGAACATAAAACAGAATATAGATTTTATTATAATATACATTGTTTTGCAACTGTTGAGTGATCGGGAAACATCTTAGAATGAATTCAGAATGAATGGGTTTCAATTGGGATCTCAAGAAGCATGCATGTACTGGATATTTTCAGATTTTCAGACGACACAAAAGATGTTGCTGATTTACATCAAGCTGGCATGTGCTAATTTTTATGTATAGCTAATTTTTATGTATAGCTAATTACAGTGGTACCTCTGGATACGTACACCTCTGGTTGCGTATCCTTCGGGTTATGCATGCGACAAACCCAGAAATATTTTTCCGGGTTTCACCATGTGTGCATGCACAGAAGCGCTCTACCACGCCACGTGCATGCGCAGAACAGGCACCTCCGGTTGCGAATTCCTCAGGATCCGACTGGAGGTCCGGAACAGATCCTGTGCACAACTGGAGGTACCACTGTATTATGATTTATTTTATTTTTTAATTTATTTAATATAATTGTTACAAAATATAAGCAAAATATTGCAAATACATACATATATATTTCAAATATGCACATATATATGAAAAAAGGAACAAAAGAAAAAAGAAGATGAAAAAAGAAGAAAGAAGAAAAAATAAAGAGAAAAGAAGAAAAAAAGTTGGAAGAATTTCTTCCAAGTTTATTCTACAAATATCTCAATATGAAAATAATAATAAAATTTCATTGATTGACTTCCATCACTTACACTGCACTTCCTATATATATTTTAAGGAAGATTGTATCTGTTATTCCGTATTTCCCCCATACAATCTCACACAAATATTCTAATCAATAAGTTTTCTAAATCTTTCATAAATCTATTCTAAACACAACCAATTTTGTTGTTGTTTAGTCGTTTAGTCGTGTCCAACTCTTCGTGACCCCATGGACCAGAGCATGCCAGGCACTCCTGTCTTCCACTGCCTCCCGCGGTTTGGTCAAACTCATGCTGGTAGTTTCTAGAACACTGCCCATCCATCTTGTCCTCTGTCGTCCCCTTCTCCTTGTGCCCTCCATCTTTTCCAACATCAGGGTCTTTTCCAGGGAATCTTCTCTTCTCATGAGGTGGCCAAAGTATTGGAGCCTCAGCTTCAGGATCTGTCCTTCCAGTGAGCACTCACGGCTGATTTCCTTCAGAATGGAAAGGTTTGTTCTTCTTGCAGTCCATGGGACTTTCAAGAGTCTCCTCCAGCACCATAATTCAAAAGCATCAATTCTTCGGCGATCAGCCTTCTTTATGGTCCAGCTCTCACTTCCATACATCACTACTGGGAAAACCATAGCTTTAACTATATGGACCCTTGTTGGCAAGGTGATGTCTCTGCTTTTTAAGATGCTGTCTAGATTTGTCATTGCAACACAACCAATACCTTATATTTAATCCTTTAATCCTTCTGGATTATATTATTTGGTTTTTGTCTTATCAAATCAGTCAACTTTGCTAATTCCAAGTATTCGCATAATTTATTCAGGCATTCTTCTTTGGTTGGAACATGGTCTCATTTTAGACCATTTCAATAGCTGCTTATTCTGTCTGCCGAAAGCAGACTCTCTTTCTTTACTCTCTTTCGTCTCAACTAAAAAAGTAATAATCCTAGTGATGAAATATTGCTGAATTTTCCAGACAACTGGGTTTGTAAGATGACTGTTAAATACAAGCACTATATAAACTGAGTCCCTTTGGTTTGAAGGCTAATACAATGGTAGGCATTAGAAATGTGAGTTCCAGCATTGTTCCTGCTTGCAGTTGTGGTTCGAGGACCCGACCCCCGCGAAGTGAAATAAATACACAGGGACACGTGATATAAGGTTAATGGGCTATAAAAGGCCACAACTTTATTGATTACAGCAATGAAAAGGTATTGGCTTAGGCATTGGATCGCGAAACAAGTGGGTTTATTCACCAGAGGTTCATCACCTGTTGATGCTAATCCAACTATAGGCTCACCCCTGATGTCACCGAGGGTCGTGCCATGGCCTCCCGCCAAGCAGGCTTCGGACGGAATACACGACCGCCAGATTCCTTTAACGGAATACCCCTAAAGATTGAAGGCATAGGCGATGGCCACACCTAGCACTTCGACACACCACAACACATTATTCCAATGCCTAACCTACCCACCAATACCACAAAAGTTGTGACGATTGCTACGAGGTAGGCGAAAAAACCAAAAAGCCTAATGCCAAATGGAAAAACTCCTACCAGCCCCCCCGGGCAACCGGGGTGACCAACCTAAGGTCCATAGCAAGGCCAATGACCTAAGCCCTAACTCAAAGGGAGTGGAGGGTGGGTGACTTGCATAGGACGAGGAGGAGAAATGAGGCCGGTGAGAGGCTGGCACTGCAGCATAAAGGCTGCTGGACACCCCCCCCCCCGAGGCACCTGGTTGGATGGCCACCTGGGGGGGGCGTGAGTGCCAGCCAGGTGAGCTGGAGGCAGGGGGCAACACCCCCTGCAGGAGCGGAGTTCGGGCTCCCGTCCACAACCACTCCCCTCTCTTTCAGGGAGGAGAGTCTTTGTGGTTCGAGGACCCGACCCCCGCGAAGTGAAATAAATACACAGGGACACGTGATATAAGGTTAATGGGCTATAAAAGGCCACAACTTTATTGATTACAGCAATGAAAAAGTATTGGCTTAGGCATTGGATCGCGAAACAAGTGGGTTTATTCACCAGAGGTTCATCACCTGTTGATGCTAATCCAACTATAGGCTCACCCCTGATGTCACCGAGGGTCGTGCCATGGCCTCCCGCCAAGCAGGCTTCGGACGGAATACACGACCGCCAGATTCCTTTAACGGAATACCCCTAAAGATTGAAGGCATAGGCGATGGCCACACCTAGCACTTCGACACACCACAACACATTATTCCAATGCCTAACCGCCACCCGAGCTAAAGGCTCGCCGCCAATACCTTCAAAGCTGTAACCAATCCCAGATGCCTCTGCTAACACTAGCTAACCAAATGTCCTTCCCCAGATCCGATAGGTGGACACCGTCATTCCGGTACAAAGCTTGGTCGCCGTTCCGGATACGGTCATGATAAATGACTCGGCCATACATAAAGCGCACCCAACGGACTACCGCCCGATTTATGAGTTTCCTGGTTCTTTCAATGGCCATACAGCTTTGCGCACCGTGCCAAACAGTTCTTTTCCGGATACGGTCATGATAAATGACTCGGCCATACATAAAGCACACCCAACGGGCTACCGCCCAATTTACGAGTTTTCTGGTTCTTTCAATGGCCATACAGCTTTGCACACTGCGCCAAACAGTTCTTTTTAAGAAGGAGGACCAGAACACCGTTGTTCTGGGACACAAGGCTGCAAATGCATTCAAGTCTCTTTTTATGCTCCACAACAAGTCCACACTCCTTCTGTTAGTGAGGTCATTCTCCCCCAAATGAATCACAAGGATGTCGGGAGGGCCAAACTTGGCTACTTTCTCCCACAGCAATGGCATAAGCTCCTCCCAACGCATGCCTCTTCTCGAAAACCAGGAAACTCGAACACCATGTGGAAGGCCAAGGTTGTGTGCAAGGCCGCAGCTCACCGCTCGCACGCGGGCCCAATGAACTATACTGTAGCCGCAAATCCACACGCTTCTCCTGAGCATAGCTGGGGGTACAAGACAGAAAAGAAAAGGCAGATAAGTAGGGTAAAGCTGCAGGTCGCATATTAGACTTATAAGCATTGGATTTCCACCGGCCCATTCCTTTGATCCTGCTGCCGGTAGCCCCAGGTGCGCGGCCGTGGTTGCGGCGCCAATGCAGCATAAAGGCTGCTGGACACCCCCCCCCCCGAGGCACCTGGTTGGATGGCCACCTGGGGGGGCGTGAGTGCCAGCCAGGTGAGCTGGAGGCAGGGGCAACACCCCCTGCAGGAGCGGAGTTCGGGCTCCCGTCCACAACCACTCCCCTCTCTTTCAGGGAGGAGAGTCTTTATCCAGCTTTACTGAGCAGAGTTTGGGCAAACTAATTGAGATTACATTGCAAGATCCTGCTAGGGGCCTTGAGACTACTATAGGTCTCTGCATATCCTGTTTTTGTCTACACAGTCTCTGTCTAGTAGGATGAGACTTTTCTAACCTCCAGAGCCTACCTTTTGCCATGTAATGTGTGTTGGTGGCAAGGAAAAAATAGGGATAAAGAGAGGAGACTTCCTAGCTGCCAAGATCCAGACTTGGGCAAAATATTAATTGTTGAAAACCCCCCAGCATAGATTTAAAATCACAAAACACGGAGCAAAGTAAAGTGTGGAAAGAGGCTGTTAGATCTTTAAAATATGCCCTTGTGAGTTCCTTCCAAAGTCCCCCTCTCCCCCTATTTAGTAACCATTTAGTAAGTGATAAAATGGTATACTGACAAACTCTCCAAAGGTCAGATTCATGTGCTTTTCTATACAGCATTCAGAAAAAGTTGCACAGGCAGTAAAACGTGGCTTAGTTACATTGGTGACTACTAAATTATTGATACAGGAACTAAATTATTGATACAAGTTCCTAAATTATTGATACAGGAACACAAGAATGGCTTGTAAGAGCCATGCGGTCTGAGCTTGGAGCAACCAACTCAGACCTCTTGCATGCTGCACTTCTCAGGTAGACTGAAGATGAACAAAGGCCTTGATTGCCTTCCTTCTAAGGTGACGGAGACATACCTAGCTAAGCCTGACAGGACAGTTTACTCTATGGCATTAACCCCTTCATGCATTAATTAGACTTAAGCATGTTGGTTATATGAGGCTGGTTATTCTACAGTGGCGGGGGGTAAGATGCAGCAGCAATAGGAGAAACTGCACTTGATAATTTTTTCTTCTTTCTGCTAAAGGTACAGAAGGATTTGGGCTTTGCAAACGTAGGAAGCTCAGTATTTTAATGCATTTATGAAGGTAAGCATTATGAAAACTCTGCAGAGTTTGGCTAACAGTAGCATTTAGGGAAGAAAGAAAAACGCTTGTGCTGAAGCCTGGAATGTCTCCACTCTGCTAGCCTTAAAACACCCAATAAAACCAAAGCCCTTGACTTTATTGCAACATTGCTTCACTAATGGCAATCTTGTGCTGCAGAGATAAAGCTGGGATTGCACTGCTTGCTGTTTTATCGGCCCTACAACGGAATCGTTGTTTCTCCAAGAGAACATTGAAAAGTCAACACCTGATAATGAGTTTGTTCTAATTCATTAAGGAATATATCTCTCGACTTAAAAACCTTCACCTTGTGTTAAATTGTTTTGCATCAAAGAATGGGAATAGCTAATGGCGCGAAAGCTTGCATCTCAGTGTAGCATCAGCCCGAATGACACGGTTCCATGGCTCTTACCTCTTCAATTCTATTTCATAGATACAAGCCTGATGCCGTTCTCTGCTGCGTAGATGTGCTAAATCCAGGGAGACTTTTGTATGTGTGTTTTCTACTCATTCATCTATGTCCTGGTCTTTTTAAACAAACAACAGACTCTCAGTGGCCTGGACCAATCAAAGTGTGGGCAGGGGAATGCCAAGACGAACATTTGGCTAAGGTCCTCCAGATCAAAAGGGGCCTCGCTTGTTAATTTTTTTGGCATTTGGTAAGTTCCACAACTTGTTTTTATGTGCAGCTGATCAAATTCTGACACATTCCCTCAGCTCAGAGGTGCGAATTTAAGTAAACAAAAGATGTGATTTAGTAAAAGATTCTTTTGTTGTTAACTGTCATTTTTGTCATATGATTAGCATCCACTGTGACATTGCACAGTAGATGGCTAGAAACAGTTGTGCTGTTTAGTTAGATTATAAATCCTGTCTTTTCATTCTTTGTAATATTCTTTATAATACTACACACACACACACACACACACACACACGTATATGGCTAATTTGTTGTTGTTGTTTAGTCATTTAGTCGTGTCCGACTCTTCGTGACCCCATGGACCAGAGCACGCCAGGCACTTCTGTCTTCCACTGCCTCCCGCAGTTTGGTCAAACTCATGTTCGTAGCTTCGAGAACACTGGCCTACCATCTCGTCCTCTCTCGTCCCCTTCTCCTTGTGCCCTCAATCTTTCCCAACATCAGGGTCTTTTCCAAGGAGTCTTCTCTTCTCATGAGGTGGCCAAAGTATTGGAGCCTCGGCTTCACGATCTGTCCTTCCAGTGAGCACTCAGGGCTGATTTCCTTCAGAATGGATAGGTTTGATCTTCTTGCAGTCCATGGGACTCTCAAGAGTCTCCTCCAGCACCATAATTCAAAAGCATCAATTCTTTGGCGATCAGCCTTCTTTATGGTCCAGCTCTCACTTCCATACATCGCTACTAATAATGTATTTCAACCCAACAGAAATACCTTCACTTAAAAGCAACAATTGCAAGTGCTTCCCCCTTTTTTGTTGTTGTATCTGTGTTGTAGTTTGGACTGTGACTTGGTTCCAGTGTACTCATGTTAAGGACTCCTCAGGGCCCTCTGCCTAGATTTATTGACCCCCAAATCTTTGGGATCTGGAGTCTGAGGAGGAACTCCTGAGGAACATTCTGAACAGTAGAATGAGTTGTCAGGCTTTCAGCCAGGAGGAACCGCTCAGAAATCTTGGCTACTCCTTCAAAGCAGGAAGTAGGTCCTTCAAAGCAACAGGTTCTTCAAAGTGTTCCAATGGAGAGGACACAAGAAGAAGCCACTCAATGGCACCACACTGTGACTCTTCAAGGTCTGCTACCCATTCAAATTCATTGATTGGTGGTAGTTCAAGTCCTCCAACACTCTCAGTTTAGCTTCCCTAGAAGTTCCTACTACAGATCCTGAGGGTCTAACCTTACCTCTTGGGGACCTGTACTGTGGACCTGCTGTCTGGAATCTGGTATAGTTGTACCTCAGCTTCCGGACGCCTGGGGAGTCAAACGTTCCAGCTCCTGAACAACTGAAAACCGGAAGTGAGTGTTCCGGTTTTTGAATGTTCTTTTTGAAGCTGAACGTCCAACGGGGCTTCCGGGGCTTCCGATTGGCTGAAGCAGCTTCCTGCAGCCAATCAAAAGCTGAGCTTTGGAAGCTGAACATTTCAGAAGTTGAACAGACTTCTGGAACAGATTCTGTTCGACATCTGAGGTACGACTGTGCTTGACGTTGACAAACACCGGCTGAGGATCCATGTCCACAAGGTCCCCACAATGTGAGAGGTTTGATTCAAAATTCCATGTTACTACAGAGTGCTGACAGCTGCTTGGGGTGGTCAAATGTCTTGGTCGGACCCTGCCTAAAGGACCAGAGAGAAAACTCCCCTTGAATATAGATAGGCATGTGTCTATTAAAAAGAGAAAGATAAGTGTGGAGCAGGCTTTCTTGAAACATAGCAGAGGATAATTAGACAGAAGCCTGACTGCATGCACTATGTAGGATTTGAGTGTTTTGCCCTGGGCAATATGAAGATGGATTCTGGGGTGGTTGAATGCTATTTCATCAGTGCCTCCAAAACATTATTGCTTACAAACATGAACACATTGTGGAATATTTCTGTTGTGAGAACAAAAAAAAAGGAGGGGTGCAGGAAACTTGATTTTTTCCCCTCTCTTTCATTTTTCCTTTCCTTTCCTTTGTTTTTATTTTTTAAAAATTTAGATTAGCTTGCTTTTAATTTCATTGCATGATGAAAAGTTTCAATTAAAAATTATGAAAAATGAAATCTGCAAGCTAAGCACCTGAAGTTGTTGGCAGCAAATTTGTTTTATTATAAAAGAGGTAATTTTTGATGGCTTATATTAATACTTGTGAGAAGGCAAATTGGTGATGGGTTATCTGCCCCCTTCTTGGGGAAGGTGGGGGAGAGACCTCTGGTGGGGCAGTAGCAGGCATTCTTGAACAATAGGGACTGTTTAGATCCAATGTCATCTGGATTCAGGCCTGGCCATGGAGCTGAGTCAGCCTTGGTCGCCCTCTTGGGTAGAAACATCTTTTTGTCAGATGCACCTGTATGTCAGTGATGGCTGGACCAGGAGAGCTCAATCATAGTAGTTCAGGCCTCAAGACTGGACTACTGTGATGTACTCTCTGTGGGGCTCCCCTTGCACTTAACTTGGAAGTGGCAGTTAGTGTAGAATAAAAGGCAAAGGTAAAGGACCCCTGACAGTTAAGTCCAGTCGCAGATAACTGTGGAGTTGCGGCGCTCATCTTGCTTTACAGGCCGAGGGATCCGGCGTTTGTCTGCAGACACTTTTTCCGGGTCATGTGGACAGCATGACTAAGCCACTTCTGGCACAACCAGAGCAGTGCATGGAAATGCCGTTTACCTTACCGCCGGAGCGGTACCTATTTATCTACTTGCACTTTTGACGTGCTTTCGAACTGCTAGGTTGGCAGGAGCTGGGACCGAGCAATGGGAGCTCACCCCATTGCGGGGATCCGAACTGCTGACCTCCTGATTGGCAAGCCCAAGAGGCTCAGTGGTTTAAACCACATCACCACCCGCATCCCTCTTTAGTGTAGAATGTTGCTGCACAATTGTTGAGAGAACTGAGACCATGGGGGCATATTGCACCTTTGCTCAAAGATACGCACTGGTTGTTGATTCATCACGGGGCCAAGTTCAACTGCTTCAAATGTTTGTTGGAAATGTAAGGAGAAGGAAGGCACATTCTACCACATGTGGTGGATGTGCAAGATAACAAAAGCATTATGGGAAATGAATTATAATGAGTTGAAAACAATATTTGTGGAAAAGCCAGAGGCTTTTTTATTAGGTATTTTAGGTGCAGAGATACCAAAGGAGCAGAAATGATGATTTATGTATGCAACAACAGCAGCGTGGGTACTACTGGCCCCGAGATGGAAAGAAGATAAAGCCCCTACCAGAGAAGAATGGTTGATGAAGAGGATGGACTATGCCGAAATTGACCGGGAAAATCAGAAACCAGGAAGAGAAGATCGTTAAGAAGGAAAGGGGAAATTTTACAATGTATTTAAGAGAACACTGTAAATAACTAAAACTTGAGAGATGCTTGTAATGTACTAAAAACTATGGTAAAAATGGATTATTATTATTTTTTTAAACAGAGAAAATTAGTGAAGCAGCTGAAAAAAGGATTGATAATGGTAACCATGGAAGAGTGGGGGGGGGGGAGTCAAAGGATTCAGGGAAACCTAAATGATGATGTTGATGTTTAATGTTTGAATTTAAATTTGCAATGTGAAATTCAATAAAAAAAATTTGACAAAAAAAAAGTTCAAGGCATTAAGATGGGTATATAAAACCCTTAATAGCTTGGGATGCTTTGCCCCATAAGTGCCCACCCCCAGATACAGAACTGTCACCATTACAAACACCACATGACACTTGTTCTGCAAATGTAAGAAATCCATAGTTTATTGTGACAGCACCTACACACTGAGACTCCCTGCACCTTCAGTTCTTTCCAACACTTTTGTTTAAGTGAGTCTATCCGGACATGTAGATGATGAGGTGTTTTAATCTCTTTTTACTATTAATTCTAATTATCTTTAAATGTTTTTTAAATTGTTTTCAACTGTTTTTACTGATAACTTTAATGTTCCTTGCAACCCACTTAGAGGTCTTATTACAGTCAAGCCGTCCTGTACATTCAATTTTCTTAAATGAATAAATAAGCTGCGGACAGTATTGCTTGTGTTTAAGCAAAATCACTTTGCAAACTGCCCAGGTAGTAAGAAGATGAAATGCAAATGGCCTGAAGTACTGGCAAATGCTTTTGCCCATATCCCATTAAGCAAGCTGTTACAGCCCAGATTATCTCCTGCTGGCAAATGACAAGTTTTACTTAGAACTGGCTAATTATCAATTGAGTTCTAAATTAGTGTCAGGCAAGGTCTTCATCTCAGCTCAGCTATAATGGATTAATTGTTTCTTTTTAAAAGAAAGCCACAATCCAAGACTGTTCCAGAGTTTGGACCCTATAATTAAAGAGTTGGAAGGGACCCTGAGGATAATCTAGTTCAACTCCCTGCAACGTGGGAAAATGAAGGTGTCCCAAACTGGGATCAAACCAGCAACCTTGCTGTTAGCAGCACTAAGCTCTAACCAACTGAGCCACGCAGTGCTGATGTGTTACAGATGTTCCAAAGCCTATCACATTCACTCAATGGTGTAAGTGTTGATCACTTCTCTTACCTAGGCAGTTATCTTTCCACAAGGGCTGACAATGATGCTGAAATCCAGCATTGCCTGAGCTCTGCAGGTGCAGCTTTCTCCCAATTGAAGTGCAGAGTGTTTGAGGACTGGGACATTCACAGGGAAACCAAATCGCTTGTTTAGAAAACTATTATACTACCAACCTTAATGTATGCTTATGATACAAGGACCACTTATAAACACCTTCTCCAACTCCTTGAAAGGTTCCATCAATGGTGTCTCTGAATTTTGTTACACATCACTTGGGAAGACAGGCGAACAAATGCCAGTGTACTGGAAGAAGCAAAGATCACCAGTGTTGAAGCAATGATTCTTCAACATCAACTTCGGTGAACTGGTCATGTTGTGCGGATACCTGATTATCGTCTTCCAAAGCAACTACTTTATTCTGAACTTAAAAATGTAAAGAGTAATGCTGGTGGTCAACAAAAGAGGTTTAAAGACTCTCTCAAGACAATTTTTTTAAAAATGTAGTATAAACACTGACAACTGGGAAACACTGGCCTGCGAGGGCTCCAGTTGGAGAACAGCCTTTACCAAAAGTGTCATGGGCTTTGAACACACTCAAACTCAGAACGCAAGGGAGAAACATGCTAAGAGGAAGGCACACTTGGCAAACCATCACCCTGGTCAACTCCCGCCCGAAAACTTATGTCCCCACTGTGGAAGGACGTGTGGATTCAGAACTGGCCTCCACAGTCACTTACAGACTCACTGTTAAGATCATGTTTATGGAAGACAATCTTACTCAGCTATGAGTGATCGCAGAAGAAGAAGAAGAAGAAGAAGGAAGAAGAAGAAGAAGAAGAAGAAGGAAGAAGAAGAAGAAGAAGAAGAAGAAGAAGAAGAAGAAGAAGAAGAAGGAAGAAGAAGAAGAAGATAGCAACAGAAGTGTACCAGAGCCCCAAGCCCCCAC
This sequence comes from Podarcis cretensis, assembly GCF_951804945.1. Taxonomy (NCBI): domain Eukaryota; kingdom Metazoa; phylum Chordata; class Lepidosauria; order Squamata; family Lacertidae; genus Podarcis; species Podarcis cretensis. The sequence goes on along the minus strand of NC_137180.1, from coordinate 11,278,939 downwards.
ATTTCCCATGGACCCTCCAAAACTACAGAGTCCCCTGTTGGTGGTAGCAATAAAAAGTTGATTGTCTGCTAGTCAATTGTCTCCATTATGCCTGAGGAATCTGCAGCAGAATCCTTGGCCAGCACCAAACTTCAGAGGGACTTTGAGCTCAGCTTGTAACTGAGTCTAGAATTCAGAATTGGCTGAATGCATTTCCAACCCCTTCTGCACAATTCTAAAATGTGATTCCATCACTAATCCAAATTGCTAAGCTTAGTAGCCTTCAGAATTATGAGAGCAGTGCAGAGCAGCAAAATTGCAAGCTAAACAGAGAGGGAAGAATTTATATGTAAGCTAGAACAAGCGTTAATGTTCACGAATGGAACATTAATATTTCTATGGGCAGAAGAAAGCTTTCTCTTTCTGGAAACAGAAATGCTGCTGCTATTCTTTCTGCTTCCCCAGCTTGCAAATCCTAGGGGTTTGTTTTCATAAAAACAGGAGGAGTTGAAAGGGAAAGAGAGGGAGAAAGAGAGCACAACTTTTATTATTCAACACTTTTGGCAGCTCTGGGAATTATTTATTGCAACTCTAGTATGTGGATATTTTAGCTGCTCTGTCAAGATTAGGGGTGGGGGAGGGAGAAGAATATATTACAGCTAGAAAATTCTGACAATATTTTCTTCTGCAAAACAGTTCTAGGACATCTTTACATGCTTTATCTTCAATTTTTCTTGGATTATGAGGCAAATAGAAGAGACAACTGTTTGTGCATCCGAATGGTAATAATATATATATTACCTTTAACTTCCTAGGAAGTACTCCATTTAAATGTTGCATTTTATCTTCTTCTGCCTTGATTCTGAAAATGACTATTCTGAACCATAAATGTTGACAATAGCAGAGGATTATTTTGTTGTGTTGGTGGGGAGGGGGGATGTGCCATAGCATTTTTGTCAGCAGGTTATGTTTTATTAAAATGATGCCCTTGCATTCATTCCTGTGGGCCACTTCATGCATTTCTTATTAAGCTGTACACTGATAATGTTTAGCATGTGCCTCTAAAAATTATTATTATTAATAATAATAATATTTATTAAATTTATATACCGCCCTATACCCAGGGGTCTCAGGGCAGTACACAGAATAAAATCAAGACATAAAACCACAAAATACATAATAAAAATATAAAAACAACAACCCAATAGCCCTCCCCCAACCAAAAAAACAAAAACAAAACACATTTTAAAAGGGCATAGGATGTAAATCAGATCAACCAAAAGGCCTGCTTAAAAAGGAACATTTTCTCCTAGTGCCTAAAGGTGTATAATGAAGGCACCAGGCAAACTTCCCTGGGAAGAGGATTCCACAGAAGGGAGCCACTGCAGAGAAGGCCCCGTTCTCATGTTGCCACCCTCCGGACCTCTTGAGGAGGAGGCAAATGAAGAAGGGCCTCAGAAGATGATCTCAGGGTCTGGGTAGGTTCATATGGAATGAGGCGGTCCTTGCAAACGGTCAAATGCAATAAGCATATTTGCAAACACACATTTAATAAAACCACTACAGGGTTTTCTTTTGGGTTGTATCCTCGGTGGCAAAAATGCATAATGTGTGAAATGGCCCCAGATTTCTTATGGGTAACGAATAAAGACAAACCAAGGTCCAGGGAGGTTTCCAGTTCCATTTAGTTTTGCAGCAACAGTGAGATTCAAGTCCATCCACCAGCCGAAACGGACCTATTCTGTTTGTTGAGTCTGGTACTTATGGAAGGATTTGCATGGAGGCCCACACAATTGCCCAACACACCATTCAACTAACTTTTACCATGCTAACATAAGTGATTTGTTTGGCCCTTATATATGCATTGAGCAATAAGCTTGGTTGTGCTGAAACAATCATATGTGTTCACTCAGACTGAATCCGCTTGGAGTACATATGCACTATGATCAAACACTATCAAGTCCCAAGTTTCAGTTGAGTGATTCAAGATATGCTTACCTCTCCTGGAGCTTTAAAATGCTTAAACTGGGATGAAATAGGGTCTTACATTAGTTTGGTCATGGGTATTGGACCTCAATCTAAATAGCAGAAGTCATAATGCCATTGGTGCTATTACCAGCTGTTTTCCATTTCCATAATGTCTGAAGAAAGTTAATATAAACAGGCTTCAGTTGTGCTTGCAAAGCCAATGCCTGCTTATCGGATGAGCTTTGTCTCCATCACATCATTATTAAGATTCCTCTCTAGGATAAATAAGCCGTGGGATCTGATTCCTGAAATAAAGGTCATATTTTGTTTGCCACAATCCCAGAGCTCTTTCCGGCATGGCAAATTCAACGATCTTCTATTCGCTAATGCTTAAAAATAGTTATTTTACAGCGAGAGGTATCAATTTTTAATGCCGACAACTTTGTGTTCTTCCCAGTGTTTTCTTAAGCACTCAAGTTGTTTGGAAAAAGCTGAAGCGTAAACTTGGATGACCCTCGGAAACAGGGAATTCCATCTATAAAGCGTACTGTTCAATTTTAGAACTTTTACTCCCATATAAATTTCTTATACAAAGCCATAACTTCCAGTCAATACAGAACATCAGGTGAATGAGCAAGTACCCTGATACAGCTCTGTGTTTGTGTTCTGCCATAGACAGAGTGGATATTTTTGTGCTTTTATGGGAGTGGGGGGTAGAAAGGTCAAGGAGGCATTATTTATGAACATCCTTTTGCTATAGTCCAGTAATGCTATTATCCCCACAGGCATTCAGGAGACTAGCCAAGTTCATGCTCTCTTTCATATGGAGAGGGGAGGAAAACGGAAAAATCCTGTCTACAGCTCCACTTATAGTGGGAGCCTTTCCTGCATAGTGAGTCCATGATGGCGCTGTGGTCTAAACTACTGAGCCTCTTGGGCTTGCCGACCAGAAGGTCAGTGGTTCAAATCCCCATGACGGGGTGAGCTCCCATTGATCTGTCCCAGCTCCTGCCAACCTAGCAGGTTGAAAGCATGCCAGTTCAAGTAGATAAATAGGTACTGCTGTGGCGGGAAGGTAAACAGTGTTTCTGTGTGCTCTGATTTCTGTCACAGTGTCCCGTTGTGCAGGAAGTGGTTTAGTCATGTTGGCCACATGACCCAGAAAGCTGTCTGCGACAAACGCCGGCTCCCTTGGCCTGAAAGCGAGAGGAGCACCGCAACCGTATAGTCGCCTTTGACTGAACTTAACCTTACTGTATCAAATGAATAACTGAAGCAGATTGGATTCAATTGCATGCTTTTGTGTAGTGATATTCAATGGGTCCACAGAGACCTTTCTGGAAGTTTGCAGTGTCCTCCCCCAAAAAACCTTGAAATTAGTCTTAAAAGAAGCATTTTGTTGTAGCCAATAGGTTGTGGTGTGTGTGTGGTGCCCACGGCAGATTCTCTGATTTGCAAGTGTGCCCACAGGCCTACAAAGGTTGGTGACCCTTGTACGAAGGATTCTTTGTCATATGCTCTGGTCACCTCAAGGTTAGATTACTGCAAGGCATTATACGTAGGGCTGCCTCTGAAAGCGGTTCGGAAACTTCAGCTAGTGCAGAATTCAGTGGCCAGGTTGCTCCCCAGGACTGTTTGAGGATATAATACCAATCGTGGTCCAACTGCACTGGCAACCAATTTGTGGGCCCAATGCAAAGTGCTGGTTTTGACCTATGAAGCCTTAAATGGCTCAGGACTGCAATACCTCAACAACTGCCTCTTTCCATATGAACCTACCCAGACCCTGAGATCATCTTCTGAGGCCCTTCTTCAAGTGCTTCCTTCTTGAGAGGTCTGGAGGGTGGAACACAAGAACGGGGCCTTCTCTGCAGTGGCTCCCCATCTGTGGAATGTTCTCCCCAGGGAAGTTTGTCTGGCACCTTCATTATACACCTTTAGGCACCAGGCAAAAACATTCCTTTTTAACGAGGCCTTTGGTTGATTCGATTGACATCCCATGCCCTTCTAATTATATTTTTGGGGTGTGTGGGGTGGACTATTGAGTTCTTGCTTTTATTTTTATTGTGCATTTTGTGGTTTTATATTTTGATTTTATTCTGTGAACTGCCCTGAGTTCCCCCAGGTTTAGGGTAGTATATAAATTCAATAAATAGTAATAATAATAAATAATTCCTAAAGTGGATCAGTACAAAACCTCTACCACTATTGATAACCACTTTTTTTGGGGGGGAGGGCAAACTGTAGTCATACCGGGGAGTTGAAGAAACTCACGTGAATTCACAATGTGGCCAAAACATTCTGAATGTTTGTGCAATCCATTTTGGATTTGGGGGGATGATGTCCAGCTGTGAGGCTACGTGGCACAATGAAATGTACAGCGCCAGCCATTCATTTCAGCAAAAGACCGACTGAAGCAAAATAAATGTTTATACAATTACACTTCAGGCACTTTTTGACAGGTTTATCTGTTGTTTTATTCACTCTGATGGACAGTTCTGTGGTGGATCCGGAGCACAGAATCCTTGACCTTTTTACAAACCGACAGAGCTTGCTGTGAAGCAGATGAGCAACTAAACAAAACACACAAAGACCTTTATGTCAATCACCATCAGTGCAAAAACTACAATTGTAGCAGCTGTTAAAAGCGAAAGACTCAGGTTAGGTCTGAAAAGTAAACATTCATGCAAGCCACCATAGAAACTAGTTAGCTACCAGGTGCTCTATTGTACAACACAGGAATATGATTTTAGCAGTTTTGTTGAACGGTTAGGGAGCTTAATCCAGATACTGTCGCTTAGATGTAGGTGAAAATTACACTGCAAAGTGACCTTAGCTTAATATCCACAGTGGAGCCAGGAATTACTTGTTCACTGAGTCAGGTTGGTTAAGGGTTAAGGGGTGGGGGTGGGAATTCAGTGTGGTTCACATTTCATGTTCAACCTACCCAAGTCACACTTTCTGAAGCAACGTGTGAAGCAAAACACAGCCATACAACGAACTCTCAGTTCTCCGAATTTTGCAAGACGATTTCGGAGCCAAGTGATATGCATCAAAATGCACGCACAAGAGCAAAGTGTGAATCAAAATCCACGTCATCAGTAATACTCTGCAATAAAAAAAAGATATATTGGACAAATTTGCATACAAGATTATGCTTATGAATTGAAACACATACACAAATGCTGATGAATTTTCACGAGGACAGGCTCTTTAAAATGCAAACAAATGTGGAGAACTGATTTTAAGGCTGGGAAAACAAGAAACTGAAATTGACAGATTAACCAATCCCTTTTAGGGATTGAGGACCCTTTCCAGCTTCCCAAATTTGTTTTTACCTCTTTCTGTTTTTATTTGGCTTAGCTACCTAGTTTACTATATCATCCCTTGCCTGCAAGCACCTCTGGCGTGGTGGATCGTGTTAGTTCCTGCTTCCTGCTTGTAGCATGTTATAATCCGGATAATGTGTGTTAATCTTTAGTGGATAAACATATACAAATTCTTGCCTCTGGGTAAAGGGTTTGGATGAGATACTCTTCCCATCCCTTTGAGCTCCCCTGTGTCTATGAATATATTTCATAATTTTGAGGAGTGCCGGATAAGAGTCTATCCTTACTGGTTTCATTAGAGCGAATTCTTAAGTATCCTCCTTAATCTTATGCTTCCATGATACAAACAGCGATTGTTTTTAAGATGAAAAGAAACAGACTTCAATAGCCTGTTGTCTTTGAGGCTATAAGCAAAGCATGCTAACCTTATGACACTTCCAGATTACAGCCTCCTCCATCTTCTTCACAATAGGTAATTTGCTTAAACATAGACAATCCTTGTCATTCTCACACATCCCCTCAGTAGTTTCTAAACTGTTAACGATTGTTCAGGTATGGCTGAAAATGGTTGTAAAATATACACTGCAGTTGCACACATTTTTTTGAACGACATAGACAGAGGAATCCTAAGAGGAAATTTCTCTTTGCAGGGGTTGAATAATGTGACAAATTGACCACTACACGTCAAGCCCTGCCCTACCACTGACAGCAAAAGGGGGTGGGGTGGGGTGATTTTGTCACATGTTCCCCTGCTATGGCAGCTGATGGTAGCTGATGGACTGAAGAACCTGACTTTGGGGAGATCCATAGGCTTTGGAACCAGCAGATCCAAACCTGTCAGTGACCTGCCTCCCATCCCCAAGCACCTAATTTGAGGGTTTTCTGCTTGTTTCCATTGGTGGTAGAATTGCCAGCAATAGCTCTCCATCCGTGAGGGCAGCAAACTTCAAATCTGGGTCCCCAGATGTTGATGGACTACAAGTTCCATTGCCCCCAGTTAACTTAGTCAATGGTCTGAGATGATGAGAGATGTAATTCAACAACATTTAGGGACCCAAGGTTGATGACACTGTGTTAGGGGTGCAACTAAAGCCTTCGCTCTAGTTGAGTACATAATAATAATATTTTTTATTTATACCCCACCCATCTGGGTTGGGTTATCCTCATGAACCATAGCTTTCAACATCAGGGGAGGTATTGGGGTTATAGTCTTGGCTCTTACTTAAAGTATTCATATTTTAACTACAGTAGAATGCCTACTTACGGACGTAATCAGTTCTGGAGGTCCGTCCGTAAGTTGATCTGGGTCACTGGTAGAAGCGCCATTCTGCGCGTTCACATTCGGCAGCGGCACACTTCTGCGCATGTGCAGACGGCGGCAGCCACTTTTGTGCTTGCGCAAACAGCAGGTGCCACTTCTGCACGTGCATGAATTGCGGCAAACCCTGTATTTACTTCTGGGTTTGCCGCGGTATCAACTTGGATAAAGCCCAAGTAGAGGCGGTCATAAGTAGAGGTTCTACTGTACTGTGTTTCCAGTTGCTGTAATGTTCATTATTACCAGGCCCTGGCCCAATTTCATTTATTGTGCTGGTGAAACACACTCTGTCTCTCTTCCCTCAATTCATCACTCCCCTCCCCCATTCTTTTTTATTTTTAAGTGGAAATGGCATTGTTCTGTGGAATAATTCAAGTTGTCTCTTTCACCCTCCTTCAATTTCACATCCCATGAGCTAATTCTGGATGTGGGCATACAGGGAGAGCAGCTAAAAAAGAAATGTGCACAAACAGTTATTTTAAAGGTAAAGAAAATGCCACTATTTTGATGAGACAGGAGCTGAATGTCATCTCTGCCTAAGCAGTGTGTAGAACTACACTGGATGCTGCTGCAAGACTCAAAACCTTAGCTGGTAGAAATGGAAATTTTGCATTTTTGTTACAGTTATAATAATTCATATTTAGAATCAAGAGAGGGAATACTTGAAAATCTAGCCCATGTTCCAGAGGTTTTATAATCTAATATATAAATGGGTTATATATTATATGATGAAATATGATGGCCAGCATCATATAGGGTGCACTGAAATGTGATGTTTTAATGTAACTTAAACTTTGCTTTCCCCCACAGAAGTGTGGTGTTGTGTGTGTAAGAGAAAGAGACAAAGAGAAAGTGTAGCAATCTAGTAATTTAGAATGAGAAGTAATCCCTGTGTATATACCGTATATAAAAAGCAATCTGAATAGTCACCTGGAGGCAGTAATAAAAATGTGCTCAGGCCTCTTCTCTCAACCTTTAAACATTGATTGAGCTATCTAGCTATATTCGTAAATAAGTTGTATTGGTCTAGATCAGGGTGGGGAACTTTTGGCAGACAAAGGGCCATGTTGCCTCACGGATAACCTTCCAGGAACCACATGACAGTGGTAGGTGGGGCCAGAGGAAAAATGGGTGGAGCAACAGATATGACTCTTACTTTTGCACAGTAAGCTACATTCCAGCCATGTAAATGTGAAAGGTTTCTACATGTACAATTTTCCATTTAGTCAAGTTAGAGGCATGATCACCATTGAACGTCACATTCCAGCCAGTCAAAATGTCAAGGAGCTGTCAATATGTTGGTAGGATTGCAAGAAGCTTTGCAAGGAAAGGTACAAAACCCACTGCAGATAAGAATAAGAATAAGAATGTATGATGTTTTAATGTTTTGGATTTTAAAGCAATGGTTAAATAGTGAAAATGCAGAAATTTGAAATGAAAGATGGAAAATTATAAGGAAGTTTTGAAGTCAGGGCCCTAAGAAGCCAAAATGTAATATAAGAGGAGATATTGCAATGAAAATTATTATTGTAAAATTAATAAAAATGATATGGAGAAAAAAAATGTCAAGGAGCTGTCAGGCAAGCGTAGGTCATCCACAGGGTGGGAAAGATCTTGAGGCACAAAATGCAATTAGCTTTTATGCAAAGAAAGTAACAGCATAGCAGGGCTACGCTGGCTTGTCTCAATTCAGCTGCAGACATTGCTGAAACTGACCACTGGCCCTTCCCTTCCCCTCTAGTCTCACACTCTGGATCCCTCCCTAGCAGATGAAGACGTCAGCGTGGGGGTGGTCTCCTCCTGTGAGCCTGTCTGGCCTATTGCTCGGCAGTTTACAGGATTCTCCTTGAGTTGGTGTCAGAGGGAGAGCCAATAGGACTGGGACTGTCCTGCTGCTGGGTAGCGACAGCAACCTCTGACTCCTCTCTGTCTGAGTCTAAGCTCACACTGTGAGTCTCAGCCTGCCCTGGAAGGGCCTCCTCCTTCTGACCCCCTTGACCACTCCAACCTCCTGCTTCTAGCTGTTAGGGTATTCCATTCCACCTTAAGTACAGGCATGACTGTTGTGTGTCACATGCCTGTTTACACTCCAGCACAGCTTGCTGGGAACTTCCGTTTGTGTATAGCTTTCGCTTTTAGCTGCTTGCTTTTGGACACGAAAGAGAGAAGACATGTTTTCCTTTTCTCCTGATGTATGCTGAATAAATATGCTCAACACGGCCTCCCTCTGTCATTTCTGTTGCACAGCGTTATTTACTCTGCTGAGTGTGTGTGCCCAGCTTCTGAAGGCTTTCTGAAGCTAGGGTCACAGTTTTATGCTGATCCAAGGACTGGAGATTGCCTGACACACCGGCCGGTGGTCTGGGGCCGTCTGGGGCCTGCCAATTGCCCCCGATTTCTTGGCTGCATCCCAACACTAGCACCTCCCAGCTCATCCACCCCCTAGACTGCTCCCCAGTGTCCCACCACCATGACCTAAGTTGTATTCTTCTGTGTCATTCCTGGGAGGCTTTTGGGCTGGCGGCACCCACCACTCTGCTTCATCCAGCCAGTTCCTGACCCAAAAGCACTTGAGGAGGGCATGGAGTAGGGCTGCTGAGGGGTGGGGCATGGGAATAAGGGGGGTGGTCTAAGGGGGGTGTTGTTGACCGAGAAGAATCCCAAGGGCTGAGTAGAGAGGCCAGGGTGGTGGTGGGCTATATGTGTCCACTGGGCCTGAGGTTCTGCACTCCTGGTCCAGGTTGTCTCCTATGATGTGACTCTTGAATGAATGATGTGCAATGAAATGGATATGCAGGTTCCATGCAAGAGTGAATGAATATGTGAAGCTTGGGAGTAGAGTCATCAGGCACAATCCAGTGCTTTTTCTGGGGGTACACAGGGGTATGCATATCCCTAAACATTTTGTGAATCTAAGTTTGGCCTCATTGAGGGGCAGTATTTCAATATGAGTAGGAAAATGAGAGTACCCCTAAACAATTTTAAAGAAAAAAAGCACTGCTGCTCCCCCAAACCATGCCTTGAATATTCCTGGGTTTCATGTTATTTGCAGAGGGCTACTGGGAGTTGGCAGAGATAGATAGAATACTGATTTTGTATGCGCAGGTAAGCATGAATATAGGACAAGTGAGCCTGTATGTCGCATACGCAGGGAGAAACGATTGAAGGAACTGAGAAACTAGATATGATCAGAGTAGCTGGTGGCAAGCTATTTTAGCAGATTACTATAAAGAGGGGTGTGAGCATCCAGGTGAAATTAAAGATGAAACAGTCAAGAGAGCTGCAGTAATCAAAGGCAGAGTTGGCGCGGAGTCTGTTTCCTTACGTATTTCAGCTTCTGAGTGCCATAATGGGATTGAAAAGTCTTTAAGAGCTCTAGCTAATTTGGAATACTGGACAGTAAGAGGCTGTATATTAGTATAATACATCGCTTGAATCAAGATGTCTGGTGCAATTTTGGGGGGCGATGTTATTCCTGAAGATCCATAATGATTGTCAGTGTAAATTAATATCAATGGCTTCTCCCCCTAAATAAGTAAATACAGTGGTACCTCGCAAGACGAAATTAATTCGTTCTGCAAGTTTTTTCGTCTTGCGATTTTTTTCATCTTGCGAAGCACGGATTTTGGAAAAGCTTCAAAAATCACCAAAGTCTTCAAAAACCTCAAAAAAGGCTACCACACCGCGTGCTATGAGTTGCTCCTCGAAGTCAAGTCGCAACTGCACCCCCTGAATGCACGGTTTCAATAAAAAGGAAACAAACTTGCAAGACAAAGGAAACAAACTTGCAAGACGTTTTCGTCTTGCGAAGCAAGCCCATAGGGAAATCCGTCTTGCGAAGCAACTCAAAAAACGATAAACTCTTTCGTCTTGCGAGTTTTTCATCTTACGAGGCATTCGTCTTGCGAGGTACCACTGTAAATAAACCCACCATTCCATTGTCCTAATAGGTAAGTGAGCTGTAGGAGCTGAATTTGGGCTACGTCAGATGATCACAAGTGAGGTTCCATGTGCATACTGCATCCCTCTGCAAATGCAGTTGGTTGTCAGAAGAGAAATATATTTGGCCGTATCTTGCACCAAAAGCTACAAGGGTGTCTTGGATACATGAGGGTCCATACAATGTAAATGCCTAGCTGTATGAAACACTAGAATTGTGTGAGTACCAGCATGGTGCATCTCTAAATCTAGGTTTTAGAGAGGAGGAGCAAATTGGGCATAGTGATGCTCAGATTCTCCTGTCTACATCTCCATCTCCACTGATAGTGGGCCTGAAATGGCCGTAGATCAGCCTTTCACAAACTGGATCCCTACAGATTTCTTTGGACTACAACTTCCACTAAGCCTAGCTAACATGGTCTGTGATGAGGAGAGTTGCAGTTGAAAATATTTGGAAGGCACCAGGTTGGAGGAAGCAGTGGTAGATGTTCCCATAAAGACCAAGAAAGGGAAAACTGTTATAATAGCCTAGCCAAAAAGAACCCCGCCATTTGAATTCAGTGTTTGCCACTGAGAATTTAAGTCTTAAGGGGACTGCTTTGCGTTCCAAGGGAGTCTGCATATTTCAGTTTTCCATTTCCTTGACTATAAACTTTGAGAAGTTACTTTCTTGGAAAGAAGGGTGGAGAGTTAAAAGACAAGAAGACTATGAATAATTTAATTTTGAAATCATCAAAGTAGGAGAAACATTAGGGACCTGCCCCCCTCCCTAATGTAGGAGTCCATGTGAAATGCAAATGGCTGGAAGACAGCCAAAGGTTTAGGCTACAAGTAAAAAAAATAATCTCATTTTGAAAGGTTTTAGAGCACTGAATTATTTGCTCTTGCAGCAGAAAGAAACCAAGTTGTTTACTTTCACAGTATAGAATTTTCTCAAGATGAAGCATAATTTAAATATTCATTCACTTCAGTACTTTGAGGTTTATAGAGCTCCATACTAAGTAATAGGATTGAATTCATATATACTATTACTAATCGGAGTGGAGGGACCAAATAGAAGACTAGAGGGATGGAAACATTATTGGCAACAGGACACCACAGCAAAGCTACAATAAGCTACAATATGTAAAGGGACAAAATTAAAGAAGAGTAAAACTGCACCCATTAAAACACTGCTTTGGTAACCTGGTTGTATCTGCAGCAAAATTCAGAAGCTGGCAACTAACTTGCAATAGATATATCTATACAGTGGTACCTCAGGTTACAAACACCTTGGGTTAAAAACGCTTTGGGTTACAAACTCTGCTAACCCGGAAGTAGTACCTCAGGTTATGAACTTTGCCCCAGGATGAGAACGGAAATTGGGGGGGGGGCAGTGCGGCAGCAGTGGGAGGCCCCGTTAGTGAAAGCGTGCCTCAGGTTAAGAAAGGTTTCAGGTGAAGAACAGACTTCCGGAAAGAATTAAGTTCGTAACCCAAGGTACCACTGTATATGTACCATCAAAATGCATGGTAATAAAAAAAGCTAAAGAAATTACAGAATCATAGAATTGTAGAGTAGAAACGACCTCAATGGTCATCTAGTCCAATGCAGGAATCCTGCCCACAGTTTAATAAATTTATCTACATGATTCGCAAGCCTTTGCAAAGCTTAAAAAAAAAAAAATGAAGAAGAAGCCTGAATTCAGAAAGTGGTTCGGACAATCAACCTTCTTGATTATCTCACTGTTAAATATTTCAACATATGCTTTTGCACTTGGTGGTTTTGTGTGGAAGTTTAAAATCACTCGGGTTATATAATTTTATTAAGTTTTCTGTTTTACAATTTAAAATACTTATTTTACATCCTTAAGATGTCAGTGACTTCCCTTCTTTTCTTTCCGTGGTTCATTTTGCATACTATAAATCCCTGCATATTTTACAAAAAGGATATTCATTATTCCATTCTTGCAGCCATCGAAACTTGTTTACACGGTTGAATTTATCTTAATGCTGCCAGCATTTTCAGCTGTACACAATTATTTCCCATATATTCAATAAACGTTTTTCAGTCTTCTTTAAACATATGTTGTTCTTGTTCTCTTATTCTCTATGTCTGCAAGTTGTGAATATTCTGTCAACTTAAGTTGCCATTCTTCTTTGGTTGGGACCTCACTCGTTTTCCATTTTGGGCTTAACAAAAAATGGGCCACAGTTGTTGCATGCATAAATAATCTTTTTTGTTAGCTGGGAACGTGGGCTGAATTATCCCCAACAGAAAGGACTCTGGTTTTTGGGGGGGAAAGTACCTTTAAACATTTTTTTCAATTCATTATGGATCATTTCCCAATACTTTTTTACCCTTTTGCAAGTAACTCAGGATAAATACAATTGAGCCGAGCACAGTGGACTCCCGGCACCATCTTCTGAAATCAGGCAGCTAGGTAGAACTGAGAAACTTGCAACCTCCCCTCCAAATCCTTAAACCATATAGCCTATTCAAAGGAATGCGTCCACATTCAGGTAGGTAGCATGTTGGTCTGACGTAGTTGAAATATGTAAAAAATAAAAAAATTTGTCCAGTAGCACCTTAGAGACTAAGTTTAGAGAGAGATTCCATAATAATAATTTATTCCCTGTGCAGGGTGAAAATTCACTCACAAGTCATCCTCTTAAATTTCTGAGCAAACATAGCACTATAATCTGTCATCTCACTTTAGAACTAGTATTGCTAATAAACTCAAGATTTCATTTTTATGCAGATGTCCTGTTCATTACCCAGTTCATAAGTGGATCAAAATTCACTGTGGAAATGACACTATTGCTTAACCTTATACTTGTGATTACCCAAATGTTTTTCTTGTTTTTGTTTTTGTTTTAAAGCCCAAGCCTTTTGCTTCACCTATGGCTTCCAGGTATGCAATCAAAATGTAACCAATGGTGTGCTATTGTTTTTCAGATATGGTGGCCATTGCCTACTCATTTGCATATATTGTTTGGAAGCTGAATAACCAATATGGTGTGAACATCCCAAGAGACATCTCTTCCAAGTAGACTTAGACTGAGAGTTGACCAAGCCCTAGACCAGGGGTTAGCAACCTTTTTCAGCTGTGGGCCGGTCCACCATGGTGTGGTGGGCTGGACTCTCTTTTGAAAAAAATAATGAATGAATTCCTATGCCCCACAAATAACCCAGAGATGCATTTTTAATAAAAGCACACATTTTACTCATGCAAAAACACGCTGATTCCCAGACCATCCGTGGGCCGGATTGAGAAGGTGATTGGGCCGCATCTGGCCCATGGGCCTTAGGTTGCCTACTCCTGCCCTAGACATACAGCCATTGTGACTGGGCCATCAACTGAGGTGGCCTCAGAACTGATAGCACCTGCTACTGTGAACAACAAGAGAAAGCTGTCACCTCTACAGTCAACTCAATGAAATAAAACCATAGGAACTGTGTACTTCATGTAACAGTCTTGTCTGTCCTGCACACACAGCTGTGAAATGGGATTGTGAATAAATTACTCTGGTAGCATGTGCTATGATGCAAGATCTGTGAAATTTCTTTCTATTGTTTCTAGTATTTTACAGTTTAGGATTATCACACTATTAGTCTTTGACAGCTATTATAGTTATCTTACATGCATGGGGTGCAGATGGCACTGTGATCTAAACCAATGAACCACTTGGGCTTGCTGATCAGAAGGACGGCGGTTTGAATCTCTGTGATGGAGTGAGCTCCCATTGCTCTGTCCCAGCCCCTGCCAACCTAGCAGTTCAGAAACACACCAGTGTGTTTGAGCCCCACATTTGGCAAAAGATTCCTGCATTGTAAGGGGTTGGGCTAAATGACCCTCAAGGTCCCTCCCAAACTCGACTCCCTGATTCTCTGATTCCATGAAACCAATATCCCTCCCCCATGGGTTCCATCTATTAATGAATTTCACACATCACATTCGTGCACATGCAAACACCATTCTGCCTCAACCACATTTGAAACCTCCCATGTACTCACACAAACATATACCAGCTGACATCCAAAAACATGACATCCATTCATGTTCGTGCCCTGGCTTCAGTCCACAAATATCCACTGGCTTCTGTTGACTGTCTTCCAAAGGTGAACTTCCATCAGCCGACATCCACAAACATCAGTCTGCTTTAGCCTTGTAGCCTCCACCAACTTCCAAATCCAAAAGCCACTGGCTTCCATCCACCAACATCTGCCAGCTTCTCTTAGGTCCATCATGAGACGTCCACCAGCTTCCAACCATGGATGCCAGCAGGCTTCAAGCAAGCAAACTTGCCTTATTATTGCTCCCTAGCATCCCACTGCCAGAGGATTGCCTCCTTCCATTCACCAGTTTCCCTCCTCCAAGTGGAAGAAACCTGGGCAGTCCTGAATGTCACATCCATTGCCAGGTGTCAAAATAGTTAAACAACTACCTTACATTTAGAAGACATTTAGAAGGCAGTCCTGTTCAAGGAAGTTTTTAATGTGTGAGATTTTAATGTATTTTTAATCTTTGTTGGAAGCCACCCAGAGTGGCTGGGGAAACCCAGCCAGATGGGCAGGGTACAAATAATAAATTATTATTATTATTATTATACAAAGATAACAAAGGTATTTACAACATAAGCAAAATATTTCTCAATTGCAGGCGGTTGGACTAGATGACCCTCTTCATGATATGAAGGCTGGCAACATTAACTCCACCATGTGGAAATCCCTTGCAGATGACTGCAGTGCCTGGAGACAGACCATCAGGTTGTGTATCCACAGCACTGACCAGAGGAGCAATGACTGCTGGGAGGAGCACGGAGAGAAATGCCATGATACACCTGTATCAGCACAACTGGATGCCTTCATCTGCCCCAGCTGCAACAAAACATGTCTCTGCCATATTGGTCTCTACAGTCACAGCAGGCGCTGCCACTTTCCAGTGGTTTGACTTCACTCCCAAACTTCCATTGTCTCCCCAGACAGACAGATGCCAACAAACCATTCAGTGATCCTAGCAAAAAATAAAATGGTAGGGGAGGATGAATCATGGCAGGGTGGTAAATATAATTGGCAGCAACACTGTAGTGTAATATAGACTGAGCAGAAAATATGCCAATGACAAGTTATGCAGGGTAGGGTCTCAATCTTAGGTATTTAACACCAATCTGTTCTACCTTTGAGATCCACAAGAGATCGAGAACCGAAATATGATCTTGAATATTTAAACCTCACCAAATGCGATTCCGCCTTGCATCTTCAAAACCTGAATGGATGGACTCAAGCTCATATTGAATAAATCTTTTCATCTTAGGTAAAGGTAAAGGGACCCCTGACCATTAGGTCCAGTCGTGACTGACTCTGGGGTTGCGGCGCTCATCTCGCTTTATTGGCCGATGGAGCCAGCATACAGCTTCCAGGTCATGTGGCCAGCATGACTAAGCCGCTTCTGGCAAACCAGAGCAGCGCATGGAAACGCCGTTTACCTTCCCGCTGGAGCAGTACCTATTTATCTACTTGCACTTTGACGTGCTTTCGAACTGCTAGGTTGGCAGCAGCAGCGACAAAACAACAGGAGCTCACCCTGTCTCGGGATTTGAACCGCCGACCTTCTGATCGGCAAGTCCTAGGCTCTGTGGTTTAACCCACAGTGCCACCCGCATCCCAACATAAATTGGTACCCACATGCAAATGATAGATCAATTGTTGGCCTATTTCTAATCAAGTTGATTAAATGATCAGGTGTATATCCAAGTTTAAGAGGCTGATAATAGACCTGTAGAACAAATGCCAAAATTGGTTTGGCCTCACTTCCTTTGCCAGACATCTTAGGTCATTCACCTAACTGACTCCCATCACTGACTCCCATTCTCTCCAGCAATTCACAGGTGAAAATAGTAACACACTTTTATATATGTAAACACTCCTAATAGCATGGGTCATTGCCTGGACATCCTTTAAAGATAGCTGAAGTCTCTTCCCTGCTTGCTCCACATTAAACTGACCAGCATTTTTTATTAAAAAAACAAGTAAGAATGTTTAATCTCTCAATGGATCTGGTACAGAACAACTGTAACTGGAACACATTCACCAACATTTACTATCTGAGCAAGTAGTCATGGGGGTGGATTGTGGTCTGTAGGGAAGCAGTGATAGGTTTATCTGTGTCCATGCACATTTATTAAAGTGAAGTTGCCTTTGCCTCGGTGAGAGGTTTAGCTTTGAAACACTGGCTGGATGTGAGCTGAAACCACAGCAGTTCTACTGTATTTGTGCACGCTTAGTAAACCTGTTTGAAAGCCACTGGCAACACCCCCACAAAATGCAAAACAGGGCCAGGGTTTCTCCAGGGACAGGAATCAGAAAGTGGGGACCATCTCTGGTAAACAGGGACAGGTGAGGCATTTGGGCTGTGTATTGTAGGGGAATTTGCAAGAGTGTTGCAGGGAATAGGTCAAAGTCATGCTATTTGAGCAAAGTTAATTGAATGGCAGCTCAGTGGTTTGTATCCTTTTTGGGTGTCCTGTTGGAAATGAGCACAATTTGGATTCTTTTTGAAGTATTTAATCTTTTGCTGTTGGCTGGATTATATCATGCTAATCCTTTGAGAGTGCCTTGCTACTGTCTAAACTGTTGTAAAGAGTGAATTTTAAAGTCAGGAACTTTTCATTAACAAGTGAAGGTCTTTTAGGAAATGCTTTTTTATTGAGTATTTAAACACTTCACATTTATTTTAAAAAACCACCTTGGAGGTTCTTTTCTATTGGGGTAAAGAAAGAACAGGATCAGGGAACAAAGGAGCTTAGGCATTGGATGGAAAGAAGTGAGGAAGAAAGGGGCAATGGAAGTCTTGAGCAATAATATTAATATTAAAACCAAAATTAAAATTAAAATTATTATAGCTGCTTTAATAGTCTTCTATAACGCTGTTCAATATTCTTCTTTGGAATGTTATATATTCCTGGCTTCATTGACCACATTGCTTGGTAAACTTCAATTATTCCTAATCTTTTATGAATTTCCATATCTGAGAGTGTTTCTGTCCATTGTTCTCTTCTGGATAGTTCCTTATATTTCCAGTTTAATATTTCTGTTTCTTTTGCTACCAAGGTATGTAGGGAATGCATAGCTTATTTTTTTCTTGCATATCTTATTTTTCTCTGTATAATTAACATGAATAATTTGGTAAGCTATGTTTTGCTGTTTTCGTTTCACAGGGTAATTTTCAGCAAACAAAGGAGGGAAGCAAAAACAATTAACCACCTTATTGCATTACCATTGTGTGTTCAGTATTCATCTCTCGGTAATTAGCTTATATAAATAAAAGCTGATATTTATTGACATAATTTGGCGGTATTCTGTAGTTATGAAATGGTGGAACTGAGTTTCATGTTTCATTACCTGGATGGTACCAAAGAACATTCATGAACACAGAGAAGTTTGCTGATCAGGTCAATTTTAATTTAATTTTGGGGAAATTGTTCAGGAAAAGCAATTTTTCAGGAAAAGTGCTACAAGTTCACCCAAACAAATGCTGGCAAGGAAGCACAAATATTTTAAAAATATACAGCATTTGATGTTTTGCTTGGTCCATCCCAAAAGCCATGTAAAAATTGCCCCAATCCCACAGTCCTCTTCCACACATGGCTTGCACACCTGTTGAGATCCTGCTATGCAATAACAATGACAACAACAGCCTTCTTCAGCCTGGTACCCTCCAGATGTTTTTGACTACAATTCCCATTAGCCCCAGTAAGCATGGCCAATGTTCAGGCATGACAGGAATTTTAGCTCAAAACATCTGGAAGGGTACCAAGTTGGGGAAAGCTTCCATGGAGATTGGCAGAGTGAATCTGCACATCTCATTTCATGTATACTAAGAATAACAGCTGTAGTACAGTGAAGATAACCAGTCTGTCCTCTCAGATCAGCTATTGACATTTTGAGGTAGCTGGCCAGTGTTTATCTGCCTATTACTGCTGATGCTTTGGTGAATACATACTTTGGTGAAAACTAGGGGTGTACACCAACTACAATATTAAGTTTGTATTCTGTTTTGGTGTTTTGTATAATAGCCCTATTCTTCTGGTGGTTGTCTGACTCAGTTTGGATCCAAATAATGATTTAGAAAAACAATGCACTGCGCCTTCCCCACTCACTGTTTTGGAGAAGATGTTTCTTTCCCACTTTGACAGAAAGGAACTTTCCTCATTTTGAAAGTATTGGATGAAATTGCAAGCATGGTAGCCCTATTTGATGGGACGTATTGTCAAGTATAATGGTTTAATTGACACAGAAATGGGAAAAAAGTGGCTAAAGGTGTACTGCAGGAGGTTTAACATGGTGCTTTTGTTAAAGTCAAGGAGAGCACTTTGATCTCTTGCTAAGTTAATGATCAACTAACCGATTGTTGTTTCTCTGTAAGCTAACATGTGAGTGTTGTAACCTTAGATCATGTGAGAGGCACTGAGTTGCAAATCTCCACTTTGAAGGGAGTTGCCTTTGAGGGTTTCCCCCACCTCCCAAAATCAATGGATTGAAGGTGTAAAATGAAGCTCTCCTGAAGGGAGAGCAAACAGCTTGGAGGCTGGAATGCAGGCTGTGGAGGGAGCCAGAGATCATTGCTTTTGCATCTGTTTGGATTATTTCATATTTTCTGACAGAAAGCTCAAGTTCTACCAGCTGAAGCAGAATACGCCCAAGCTCAACTGGGTTGAGGGAGCTACACCAACATAGCCCCAGCTCAGCCATGGCAGGCTATTCTTAACCCACTTGCTCTGAAAGCCACAAAATCAGTAGAAGGCAATGAAGGGGATTCTCCTTATGAACAGATATTGAGTCATTGGCATCATGAGTGACATTTTAGAGATACACTGTTACTAGGGGTAACAGGGTTCCTATAATTAGGATTGCTCTGTAACCCTGTTGTATCAGAGAACTGAGGAAGACTGGAATAGAAAATTGGTCCTAAGATTGAAGCACCCTTGGCTAAGATAATATACTTGTGAAGGTGACCTGCTACTCAAGCAAACTTCCTTTAAAAGCAGAGATTTTTCCACACATTTGCCACAACATTGCCAAACCTCAGCAGCATGCAAATGGTAAAAAAGAAAGGAAAGAAATATTAATAGATGATTATTAGAGCTCCGTCTTCTTTTGTTGTCTTTTTATTGCAAAATCCATTTGAGGTCTATATCTTGAATGAATTTAGACACCCGGAGAATTCTTTGCAACGATTAAATCTAGATTGCATCCACAGCACAGTAATTTCCTGTAATTTAATAGGCACTCAAGTAGATGATAGAGATCCATTTCCAAATTGTTAATCAAACATGTTCTTCTTTGCTCAATTCATTTTGTATTAAAATATCAATAGTTTTTTGGTGTGTTTTTTTTTAACATCCTGGAACTTTTGAAAAGCTGTTTAAAATTCAGCCAAGAAAATCCTTCTGCACAGCACATTTCTTTTCAATACATTTTTGTCGAATTTTACCAGAAATTGTTGCATGTCAGGTGAAGTTGAGATCAAATATGCCAGAAACATTGTTATTTTTTTACAGTTATTAGGTATTTCTGACAGAATACGCAAATGCAGCTTAAAGCTTATTCTGGGGGTGTTAACAGTTCTTTATATAAAGAGCAAGCTTCCTTGAGAACAAAATCAAATATATTATTTAAGATTCCTCTTTTGTAATTTGCATTGACGTCCTGTACATCATCAGTTCTCAGGAAAAGCTTACTAGTTGTATTTCCTTCTATAGGACTTTTCCTAACAGGGACAAAAGCTCAAAAGGCTTTCAGTTGTATATACAAGTTGAATAGAATTGTCTGTGTGTAATGTATAAGTTTAAGAATGTAAAATGGAATTTGATTACTGCCACATTTCTAGGTTGTACTTCAAAGAAATGAATGGAAAATCAGGGATTTCCACATTGCCTACATAAATGTATATAACCCAGTTCTCAAGTCCAGGTTTCTATTTGTGTACTAGTCATTGGGTCAGGATCAAACATAATTTGGTTCTTATCCTAAAGATGACCTCTTAGATTTCTATTGGCTGCTGCTCATATGGAGACTGTCAGATGTTGGAAAACTGGTGATGGTCTGAACATTGATTCTTGGTATAACAGAGTATAGTCAGTAGCATTGGCTGAGAAACTAACAAGCCAGGTGAGAGTGGTAAAGGGCAAACACAATCCATATTCCTTTTATAAAATATGACAAAAGTTTATTGAATACATAAATTGTTTGGACTGTGGCAGGAATCCACCCAGCACTCATGGGAAAATGTGGCATGATCTCTTAGAGTAATCAAATGAAACTTTAACACATGGCATGATAAAAGTCTGTAATTTTAACAGGACAAGTTACTTGTTGCTTGCTATTGTAGCAATTGTTTTCTCAAAATTTATCTTCTGTGCCATGAAAATAAATAAAAACAGTAGTTTTTATTTTAAAAAATGATTTGGTTCTCACTATGAGTTGGTACAAGCCTTGGACTTGATCACCTCCCAACCTGTCATCTCCTGTTTCAAACTGAAAGTTTCTGTTTCCAGTTTTAAACCAACCACAGTTTCTTGTAATGTCTGAACTGTGGTTTATTCAAACTATGGCATGACAACAAACCAGGATCTGAAAACAAAATTTTGTCTGGACTTGTTCTCACTAGCCAAAGAAGCCACATTTTTCAGTTCAGACACCACAGGAAATTGCGGTTAGTTTCCAATCACAAATCTTAGTGTCAGAAACCTGTAAGCTGAATGGGAAAAGTTCTTTTTTAAAGTATGCACTGTACATTTTCTGTACAGGGGATTATAGACCTTTAGTTTAGTAAATATAAAGTGGAACCTGGCCTCACACTTATCTGATCTCATCCTGTGACACCTTACTCTGTTTATGAAATGTGAAGAATTAACTACTCTAGCATTTCATTGACTTTTACTTTATTGTTAAAATAAAATCAGTTGGGAGGGGGGAATATCAGCTGTCTGAGGAAAAACCCTAATGGTAGAAAATGAAGTAGTTCAGGTAGAAAACAGTCTCTTGTAAATCAAAACAAGAAAAAAGTGAAACCAAGTCCTCAGTTTACCTTGTGACTGTTTCGATGTGCAGATTTTTAAAAGGATTTCCTAAAATTATTTCATTCTTTCCACTGCAAATGTTGCTCAATAAACCCTTAATTTTTTTATCAGTTCAGTGTGTAGGGATCAGACAGAATGAATGGTTCCCTTGAGAATGTGGGTGTCACACACTGTGGTCTACTTTGTCTAGTAGTAACTTTGGGCCCTGCTTAGAATACATTAGTTGTTTGCCTTTTCCCTAAGCCTAGCCTTTTCATTGTTTGCTTATGGGTCATACAGAAAACACTGTTTGTTCCATAACAAAGGCAAAAAAAGCCCATTGCCTTAAAAAATAATAATTAATGGCATATTTATAATACGCCCCATGAAAAATAAAATGCTAGATATTACAAAGGAACAATTATTGCACATTTAGTGTAGTGTGCCATGAGAAAATGGATTCAAAATATCTAGCAATTTAAGCTATGCAAATTGTTTCAGCATCTTTGCCTAGGATGTATAATTGACAGCAATGGATATCAAAACAATGTTAGTTGAACTAAACCAAATGAAAGCGAAATTGGACAGTGTCCCTTTCTTATGGAACATAATTGCATAGCTTTTGTCTGCAAATTGAAGTTTACATCAAAAATATCACTCAGCTACTGAGTCATTTTGCTGGTCTTTGATCACATACTTATATCTGTTAAGTACTTAAGCTTAATTTGTCTTTTTGCAATTTACTTCCACATGCATTTTGAAATATCCAGATCACTGACAGCTCTTGCTGAACCATTTAATTTATGATAGGTTATGATACAGTGCCTATGTATTAAGAACATGAGACTCTATACCTTTGGTTGACTTCTCTGCTAAATTTAGGTTCTGCTCACACATGCATAGTTTGGGGTTACTGTAAAAAATAAAATAAAATAAGCTTCCCAGTGTTTCACAGAAATCATTTATACACAACCAGACAATCTGCTCATGTAGCCCAATATTTTGTAAAAATATGTCTGGCAGCAGCTCTCAGGTAGCAACATAGGCTTTCCCATTGGTGCTTTTTACTGGAGATATGAATGGTTAGGGAATGAATGGCTGTGGTTCATTGGAAGTGCATCTGCTTTGCTTGCAAAAGGTCCAAAGTTCAGTTCATGTTAGGCTGGGAATATTCTCTGTATGAAACCCTGGAGAGCCAGTCAGTGCTAGTCAGTGTCAACAGTATAGAACTATAGGAACACATGGTCCAGTACAGTATAAAGCTTCTGACTATATTTCTATGTTTTGCCTATGAGTCTAATATTTTTTGTTGGCAGGCATGTGAGTAGGACCTCAAAGGCTGATCTTAGGGTCAGGACAGGCTCATATGGATGCAGGCAATTCTTCAACAAGCTTGGTTCCAATTGTTCCAATTGTAACCACTACATGGGCTTGGAAATGAATTGGCAACCAATTTAGCTGACACAGACGTGGGTGGCGCTGTGGTCTAAACCACAGAGCCTAAGGCTTGCCAATCAGAAGATTGGTGGTTTGAATCCCCATGACAGGGTGAGCTCTCATTGCTGGGTCCCAGCTCCTGCCAACCTAGCAGTCTGAAAGCACCCGAAAAAGTGCAAGTAGATAAATAGGTACCGCTCTGGTGGGAAGGTAAACAGTGTTTCCATGTGCTGCTCTGGTTCGCCAGAAGCAGCTTAGTCATGCTGGCCACATGACCCGAAAGCTGTAAGCCGGCTCCCTCGGCCAATAAAGCGAGATGAGCGCCACAACCCCAGAGTCGTCTGTGACTGGACCTAACGCTCAGGGGTCCCTTTACCTTTACTTTTAGCCGACACAAAATAGGTGCCATGTGTTTCAACATGCACCAACTCAGGCTTCTGAACTATTTCTAAGATAGATCCACATGGAGCACAGCTAAGATATTAACTTGGATCAGAATCTGACCATTCAATAAATCTTGTGAGCAGAGAAATATTTTACTACTTAACTGCTGCATTTTGCTTTCTCCTGCTACCTGTTGTAAGAACAAATTGACAAATAGCAGTCAACAAGCAAGATAGTATTGACCTCTGACATTGGAATTTGCTCTGCAGCTAATGAAACCTGCTTGAGGTAATTATTTCCTTTGCAGAAACTTTTTCAGCTTTCTGTGTCATTATTGAACAACTAAGCCAAACAACTATTTTGTTTTTCTCTATTCTCCAATAACAGAATTGATTTTCTCAAATAAAACAATCAATCATTCCCCACTTTGCACCAAAGTGGAAAAACTATTATCCCCAGTGCAATCTCAGGGTCAGAATTGCACAGCTAGTTTCCATTTCTGAGAGCATGAATGTCTCTTTCTTAATATAAAAAGCTGGTTAGAAAAGGAAAGAGGCACTTATTCCCCCACATTCTACTCTTGATTGGTATGTATCTAATTTATCATTTAATAATAGTCCAGTTTGATTTACTTGACTAAATACACGATTAACCTGGATTGATCCAGTTTGCTATTAGTTTTCAAGTTAATACAGTACTGCAAAAAATATTGTATACAACATTGCATGGGCAATCTCCTGCAACTGATCTTTCTTTCCTTTTACACCCCCCATACCGTGTTGAAAATATCAGGGTAACCTCCAAACACTCTAGGCTGTGTCATATGGGGCTGCACTGGAGGAGTGGGGATTGCTTAAAATTGAGTGCTCATTTGGGTGCTCCTCCCACTGCAGCCTCATATGACCTGCAAGATCTGCTGGGTAAGCTTGCCTTCAGCTAGTACAATGTCAGATGCAATTCAATGTCTAGGTAAAGGACCCCGGATGGTTAAGTCCAGTCAAAGGCGACTATAGGGTACATTTCACTTCAGGCCAAGGGAACTGGCGTTTGTCTGCAAACAGCTTTCCAGGTCATGTGGCCAGCATGACTAAACCACTTCTGGTGCAACTGAACACTGTGATGAAAGCCAGAGCTCATGGAAATGCCATTTACCTTCCAACTGCAGTGGTACCTCTTTATCTACTTGCACTAGTGTGCTTTCAAACTGCTAGTATGGCAGAAGCTGGGGACAGAGCAATGGGAGCACACCTTGTCACGGGGATTCAAACCCATAGGCGCCGACTCCATGGGGCCTGAGGGGGCCCGAGCCCCCACAAAAATTCGTTTGGGGGGCTCTGCCCCCCCAATAATTTAAGAAAAACAAAGCCACTCCCGATCTAGAGAGGGGGTGGGGTTGCGGGCTCTCGACCCATCAACAATCTCGCGGGGCTGGCGTCAGCCCCATGAGAAGCGGGGATTCCCCCTAGCTCATTAATATTCACCGCCCACGGCGGCAGCCAATCGGCTGCCGCAAAGGGCAGGCCCTCACAGGTTCACTTAAGGTCGGGGCAGCCCGGGGCTCGCCCCTTTCGTTCCCCCAGCAGCAGCGGTTTGGAGGTCTTGGGCCCCCCCAATATTTTTTATAAGTCGGTATGGGCCTCCGCCCCCCCCAATATTTTTTATAAGTCGGTATGGGCCCCCGCCCCCCCAATATTTTTTATAAGTCGGCGCCCCTGTTCAAACCGACCTTCTGATTGGCAAGCCAAAGAGGCTCAGTGGTTTAGACCACAGCTCCACCCGTGTCCCAAATAAACAAGCACAAAATCACTGATAGGCCCACCCACCATTGTAAGGCTCAAAGCAATGAAGATGATGCCTCCTCAGCGGTTGCCACTGGCTATAGGTTTCTTGTGATGTCACAAAAGCACTTGGCAACTGAGTGGATATAAAGGCAGGCCAAGGGGAAAGCCCTTTTCTGTTTCCAGCAGGACACACCTGGCAATGGATGTGACATTCAGCACTGCCCAGGTTTCTGCTACTTGACGGAGGCAAAGTGGTGAATGGAAGGAGGCAATCCTCTGGCAATGGGATGCTATGGAGGTTTCTGGTATCCATGGTTGGAAGCTGGCGGATGTCTCATAATGGACCTAACAGTAGTTTCTGACACAATTCAGTGTCTAGCTGTATGTGACTGTTAGCCCAGTGATAGCTGCTTGCCGATTGCTCCCCCAGTTTTTGCCTCTGGCCATGTCCCTCCACTGACTTGTGAATACCAGCTCTGAAATGATGCCTGTGAGAGAATGCAGCCCTCAGCCACAAAAAGTTCCTTATCGGTGCTATAGCTTTATGTTGAAGCAGATAGCAGAAATGCAGGATGTTATATGGTCTCCAACTTCACATTAGCTATATAACCATTCCCCCGGACTTCGTCCCCAGCTGTTCAGTCCAGAAACTCTTGGACAGAATGGACAATGGATTGCAGCTAACAGTACGTACTGTAGTTATATTCTTACTTTTATTTTGTACAATGCTGTTTTTAACAAGAGCAAGAACATCTCTCAAATATCTATGACCTAGCAATAAAGTATTAACCACATATTTTCCCTTTAATAATGCAGTAATCCCTCAAGTCACCGGATGGAGAAGTGAATAAACACGTAAAGAAAGAGAGACTCCTATAATCTCTGCCTGGCACTCAAAGCAAACACATTTGTAGGAATCAGGCGAGAAAGCGCAGCCCTGCCGTATATTGAAAGCGCAAATCAAATAGAATTTAGCCTGATGTTTCTTTGCATTTACTTTTGAATTAACTGGTGTAATCAATGCTGCTGTCTCCGTAGTAGATATATTAGAAGCCGACTTAAAATTAGGGTCAGAACATTTTTTTTAAAAAAAAATTATCTTGCTAAAAATAAACTTCAGTGCCTCTGGGGCATGAAACAAACTGGGTTCATTTTGTGGATTTTCATTCTACATTTTTATTAGGTATTCATAAAAGAGAGCAAGTTTCAAGATAACCTTTTATCAGGCAATAAGTTTACCATTTATAACATATCAAAGAAAATTCTGGCGTTTGTGTCATTTATTAAATATTGTAATTTAATAATTTGCAATATTAGTTGTGCTCAGAATAGACCTCTTGAAATCAATGCATTTAAGGCCATTGATTTAATGTATGACTAATGTTAGAGATCACCCAATATTTGTTTTGCAACCGCGGCTGACATTTTATTTTATCATTAGTTTCCTTTTTCCTAAAACAAATAATCTCTGCACATTGTACTTGTTCTAGCTGAAGAAATTTAGTATCACCGCAGTCACAAAATGCTAATTTCTTTGCACCTGTTTATTTTTTGGTAGCCTGCATTTGGACCATGTCTTGGTTACAAAGATCTCTATTCAGATTCAATAAGCTTTTTAATGGCATTTCCTAATTTCAAACTCTCTAATATTAAATTTTTGACATGAACCTACTTTACAATAGATTGCATTAACTTTAGAGTGTGCAGCAGGAAAAAAAAGTTGAGATAGTCAAGCAAAACTATGAAAGAAAACCTTTCCATTTGGTAAGCAGGTTGTCTTCACTGGGCCATTACCCATTTACCAAGAGCTAAGTGTCGAGAAACCCGAAAACTTCATATAGCTTGCAACCTTTGCCACACGTTAGAATGAGTGTCATAAAATATTAACATACTTGGTCACAATCATGTCAATAATACATTGTTTCGCAGGAAGGAAAACCACCGCGTTGTCACTTATTTGAGTATCTTGATTGACATTTCCATCCATGGGATGGAACATGGATATGATACTGCTATGGGTAAAAGGACCCCTGGACAGTTAGGCTCAGTCAAAGGCGACTATGGGGTTGCGGTGCTCATCTTGCTTCAGGGCAAGCGAGCCGGCATTTGTCCACAGACAGCTTTTGGAGTCATGTGGCCAGCATGACTAAACTGTTTCTGGCACAACGGAACACTATGATGGAAACCAGAGTGCACAGAAATGCCGTTTACCTTCCCACCGCAGTGGTACCTATTTATTTACTTGCACGGATGTGCTTTCGAACTGCTAAGTTGTCAGGAGCTGGGATAGAGCAATGGGAGCTCACCTCGTCACAGGGATTTGAACTGCTGACCTTCCAACCGGCAAGCCCAAGAGGCTCAGTGATTTAGATCACAGCACCACCCGTGTCCTGAGTAAACAAGCACACAGTCACTGATAGGTCCACCCACCATTGTGAGGCTCAAAGCAATGAAGATGATGCCTCCCCAGCTGTTGCCATTGGCTGTGGGTTTCTTGTGAAAGCCCTTTTCTGTTTCCAGCAGGACACACCTAGCAATGGATGTGATGTTCATCACTGCCCAGGTTTCTGCTACTTGAAGGAGGCAAAGTGGTGAATGGAAGGAGGCAATCCTCTGGCAGTGGGATGCTAGGGAGCAATAATAAGGCAAGTTTGCTTGCTTGACGGCTGTTGGTATCCATGGTTGGAAGCTGGTGGACCTCTCATGGTGGACCTAAGAGAAGCTGCCAGATGTTGGTGAAAACATTATCTGGAGAGCTCATCTCAGACTGCAGCAAGCAGATGAAGGGTAAAGGTAAAGGTAAAGGACACCTGGACAGTTAAGTCCAGTCAAAGGCAACCATGGGGTTGCGGTGCTCATCTCGCTTTCAGGCCGAGGGAGCTGGCGTTTGTCCACAGACAACTTTCCAGGTCATGTGGCCAGCATGACTAAACCACTTCTGGCACAACAGAACACCGTGATGGAAGCCAGAGTGCACAGAAACGCTGTTTACCTTACAACCGCAGTGGTACCTATTTATCTACTTGCACTGGCATGCTTTCAAACTGCTAGGTTGGCAGGAGCTGGGACAGAGCAATGGGATTTGAAGAGGCTCAGTGATTTAGACCACAGCACCACCCGCGTCCCACCTCTGCTATGGTACAGTATTGTGAGTAGTCATTGGTAAGAATATAGAGGATCACATTTAACTTTGTTGTATGCATAAGCAAATCTGCATGTGCTGCACCGCTATGGACCCATGTTAATTCATATGTGAAGTGCTCAGTTTCTCCTTCATCCAGTACGGACTTTTGCACCAGGAAGCTTGTTCTTACCCATACTAATCATTGCTCATGTTCAAATAACTCTATTCTATGTGTGTGGATCCCCTATTATGGAAGCAAACCAGTTACTAGATTGGAGTCAATACATTAAGTGATTATTCATCATGACTCAGTAATAGAGAGTTGGACTACTGGGAAATTTGGGTTCAGATTTCTACTCAGCTTTTGGAAAGCTGTATCTATTGTATCATAATTGAAATAAATGGCATAAGTAACAAGCATGTTGCAAAGACAGAAAAAGTTACTTTGGTATCAAGGGCTGATGAAGTTTATAAGAGTTGTTCAGATAGCCCGGGGAATATATTTGAATTTTTAAAGAGTGAAATAGATGGCATTCATTGCAACTCTGGATTCAGGAAAGATGAAGTCTGTCACAGAAATTTGTAAGGATAATAAATGATAGATAATGTTGAGACATGATAAATAAGCTACATTTTGAGTTAAGAGCTTTTCATCATCTTATTCCATCAGTGACTAGAAGATGTTATATTTTTGTTCAAAAAGGAAGTGAAAGTCAAGTTGAGAACGTTGGAGATGGAGAAAGTTCTTAGGAATGTGACATATGCCACAAGGGGCATACGAGAAATTTTTAAAATAGTACTCAAAAACACACATGACAGCTTAAGTATTATCCTCTGAGCTGAGGCTGTAGAATGCTAGAACACTGGGGGAGGCGTAGTGTTCTCAAGGAAGGATGTGTGTAGGTCAGCAAAGTGGGCAGGATGCATAAGAAACTACGGAAGTGGGGTTGAGGGGGAGTCAACCCCATAGTCGCCTTTGACTGGACTTAACCATCCAGGGGTCCTTTACCTTTTATAACACACACCTGCACAGTGGAGACACCACTGAAAAGGCCCTCTCACTCACTGCTATCCAACACTTGGTGAGGGCATTCTAAGAAGGGCCTCAAATGAAGATGTCTTTGTGGATCCTTGTGAAAGAGGGATTCGTTCAAGTCCTGAGGTCCCAAGCTACAAAGAGCCTTAAAGGCCAAACCCAACACTTTGAATTGAAACAGAAGCCAATCAAACAACAACAACAACAACAACAACAACAACAACAACAACAACAATTTATTTGTACCCCGCCCATCTGACTGGGTTTCCCCAGCCACCATGGGCAGCTTCCAACAAAGATTAAAAATACATTAAAATGTCACACATTAAAAGCTTCCCTAAACAGGGCTGCCTTCAGATGTCTTCTAAATGTCAGGTAGTTGTTTATCTCTTTGATATCTGATGGGAGGGCATTCCACAGGGCAGGTGCCACTACCAAGAAGGCCCTCTGCCTGGTTCCCTGTAGCTTTGCTTCTCGCAGTGAGGGAACCGCCAGAAGGCCCTCGGCGCTGGACCTTAGAATCTGGGCAGAATGATGGGGGTGGAGACGCTCCTTCAGGTATACTGGGTCGAGGCCATTTAGGGTTTTAAAGTCAACACCAACACTTTGAATTGTGCTCGGAAATGTACTCAAAAATGGAAGAGTACTGGCATAACATTTTCATAATATCCAGTCCATTAATAATATTACTGCCATATTCTGTGCAGTATTCGGGGACACATTCAAAGGCAGCCCCACATCCAATGCATTGCAATAATTCGAGTGGGAGGTCATCAGGCCACAGATGGTTGAAGCAATGCTATTGCTCTCCTGACAGGGTCATAGATGTTAAGTTGGACAAAATTGGTAAAAGACGCTCTGAGCTCTAGGAGCTGCTTGGTGAAGGTTCACTTTTCTTATCAGAATTATAACATTTGTGAGGTTTTCTAAATGGGTGTTGGACCCCACATTGCATGAATTTGTTTATTAAAAAGAAATACTTTTAGCTTCAGGGGCTTCCCTTCATTTTCTAGCAGCTAATTTCTCGTCAGCTATCCGTTTCACATTATAAACCAATTTCCATCATAATGCATCTAAATAATGTAAACACCTCGTTAATTCTAATAGCTAAAATTGCAAGATGAATGCAAGCAAGATATGATAACTGATTGTGATGTGTTTGGAAAAGTTGTGTTTGGGTTTTTCAGACGGGAGGCTACAAAAAGTATTCTCTAGCCACTCAGATGCCTTTATCAGTGTTGTTAACATTCTTCTCTTCAAAGTCACTGATGCTTGTCCCTGAAGGCTCATTGCACAATATGACTTGAGTGTATTCTATGATTTGGCATTCTATAGACCACAAAATTTCCCTTATAATATGCCTGCATGATTACAGCTCTCAGATTGGTGTTATGGCATACGTCCAAAAGGGTGACAAGAATGGAGCCATCCTTTCTTTTAGGCTAATCTCCTTTTGAAAGCAGGAAGCCAACTACATGCAGTAACCATTTCATGTGAGGGTTCCATTCCCCCTCCCCACATTTCAGTGGAGTGTGCATAAGCGCCTCACCCCATTCTGCCCCAGTTCTGCCCTCTTCCGAGTCCAAAAGGACGTAAAGGTAAAGGGACCCCTGACCATTAGGTCCAGTCGTGGCTGCCTTGGGATTGTGGCGCTCATCTCGCTTTATTGGCCGAGGGAGCTGGCGTACAGCTTCCGGGTCATGTGGCCAGCATGACTAAGCCGCTTCTGGTGAACCAGAGCAGTGCACGGAAACACCATTTACCTTCCCGCTGCAGCAGTACCTATTTATCTACTTGCACTTTGACATGCTTTCGAACTGCAAGGTTGGCAGGAGCAGGGACCGAGCAACGGGAGCTCACCCCATTGTGGGGATTCGAACCGCCGACCTTCTGATCGGCAAGTCCTAGGCTCTGTGTTTTAACGCACAGTGCCACCTGCGTCCCCCCAAAAGGACATGCACGTCGCCAATTGCATGTCCATTGGACGTGCCTAAAATTCAGGTTACACAGCCCAGCTTTATGAATGTATCTCTTTTCTCTATGTATTGTGTTGAGGTGGGGCTTTCCCACCAGGATCCCATGAGCTACTTTCGGCAAGTCTGAAATGTAGGGATGAAGAGAAATTTGATTCAGTTTGCTTTTAAAGTGAAGTGACCTAATTCTCACTGTCCAAAAAAAAAAAGAAAAGACAGTGGTACCTCGGGTTAAGAGCTTAATTCATTCTGGAGCTCCATTCTGAACCTGAAACTGTTCTTAACCTGAGGTACCACTTTAGCTAATGGGGCCTCCTGCTGTTGCCACGCTGCCACCGCACAGTTTCTGTTCTCATCCTGAACATAGCTGTCAACTTTTCCCTTTTCTTGCGATGAATCCTATTCGGAATAAGGGAATTTCCCTTTAAAAAGGGGAAAGTTGACAGCTATGCTCCTGAAGCAAAGTTCTTAACCCGAGGTACTATTTCTGGGTTACCGGAATCTGTAACCTGAAGCGTCTGTCACCCGAGGTACCACTGTATGTGAGCTGAAACACAGTCACCCTTTAAAATTCACTCCTATGAATTTTCAAAGACACATAGTCTGTACAAAAATGCATATACCAGAGGTTTTCAACCTTTTTGGGTCCACAGCTCCCTTGACCAACTACATTCTTTCTGTGGCACCCCTGTGGGGTTCAGTAGCCCAGTTATTTCATCCCTTGCCTGCAGAGCTGTCAGCCATTCACCTCTTATCGAATGCCCTCCTTTGTGGTGGGTTTCCTCAGCCTCCTCTATTCTCCCCACACCTTGGGAGTTCTTTGGGCAGCCACCTCTAGTCTCTGAGCTGACCCCCCCTTCCCTAAAGAGAGGTGCCTCCTGCACCCCCCCCCAGGGGCCTGGGAAACACCTCCTGGTCAGCCCTAGAGGCACCATTCGTATGTGGAGCTTATAGCCAGGGCTGCTGCAACAAACAGCTATGCAAGCCTTTGGGAGGCAAAGATGGAAGAGTGGGCATCCGAGGAGGGAAGGAAAGAGGTATTGGAAAACAAGCCTTCTCAGGAGAGGCTGGCAACTCTCCCAGACTCCCGGCTTGCTTACTGGTGATCTGCCCTGGCTGCAATCCCCGCAATTCTAGGATAGATCTCGATAGGCGACATTTCCCAGCGTGGGAAAATGCACACCCCTTCTCCCCCTTCGCAGGGGAAAGAAGAGTAGTCAGAAAGTCCTTTTACTACATGTTTATTTCTGACCGTACAAACTCTACTAGAAAACACATCCGATCACTTCAGCCTCCTTCAAGCAAGTGACGACAGGAAGGTTTCATATTACACACTTCACAAAGACTTTTCCAGCCTGTGAACTTCCGGGAAGATTCTTTCCCACAGCTAGTCGCATCACATGATGTCAACAAGCTGGCTGTTTGCAGCTGCGATGTTCTCATATTGTTACAAGAGGGACAGAGGCCAGTGTTGCCCAGGGCATCCCTGACCATCATTCAAGGCACGCTAGGGTGCCATGGAACACTGACTGAAAACCAATGACATATGCTAAAGTGTGCATATCAATGGGTGACCCGGAAACTACGACTGATCCAGAATGCGGCAGCTAGACTGGTGACTGGGAGCGGCCGCCGAGACCACATAACACCAGTCTTGAAAGACCTACATTGGCTCCCAGTACGTTTCCGAGCACAATTCAAAGTGTTGGTGCTGACCTTTAAAGCCCTGAACGGCCTCGTTCCAGTATATCTGAAGGAGCGTCTCCACCCCCATTGTTCTGCCCAGACACTGAGGTCCAGCACCGAGGGCCTTCTGGCGGTTCCCTCACTGCGAGAAGCAAAGCTACAGGGAAACAGGCAGAGGGCCTTTTCGGTAGTGGCACCCACCCTGTGGAACGCCCTCCCACCAGATGTCAAAGAGAAAACAACTACCAGACCTTTAGAAGACATCTGAAGGCAGTCCTGTTGGAAGCTGCCCAGAGTGGCTGGGGATCATCATCATCATCATCTGGCTGGGTATAAATAATAATAATAATTATTATTATTCAGTAAAAAAAAAACCATACAAAATACATTGTATCAAAAGTTTGCAAAAGGGCATATCAGCCTAATTGAGGCGCCCTGGATTGCAGCCAAGGTGTGGAGAGCTGTTCACAGCCCTAACTAAAATCCTCACATTGATGTAAACACATGGAGAACTGAATTTAAGATCGGAAAAATGAGAGACCAAGAGAAACCAAACTCGACAGATTTGCCCCTCTGAATGTCCAGTTTCCCTTGGGTATGTTAGACCCTTTTCTTTTTGGACAGCAGACATAATGTGCCCTCTCACAAGCTGCTTTCAGAAGAGATTTGCAATGTGATGTGCATGTCTGTTTCTGTATATGTGGGTGTTCCTTGAGAAATACAAGCCCAAACCTCTCTTGGCTGCATGTGCAACATATGCTTGCTTAAATCCAGTCCTTGGTATGTCACAACCCACACCGTTAATTCGGGCACCAGTTGCCAACATATTTAAACGATGCACTGTTCTCTGATGAATTCGGAGGATGCCTGTCCCATGTGTCGAACAGGATACTGAAGTCTAGGTGCAGTTGCATTCCACAAAATAATGACCACCAGAAATGGAAGTAATTGGTCCCTTTGCTTGACCATGTCTACAGGCAGCTCGTAGATTTCCGGCAGACAGAAACTCGATTGTACTCTGAATCCTAGGGAAGGTGGTTCAAAACCAAACTACAGTGGGGTTACTGATGTCTGAATCTTCCTCAAAGTGCCATAGAAGTTCTGCAGATAGATTAACATTGTATATTCCAGGGCAGCCAACCTTACATTTTCCATTAGCTCTACCTTCACTTTAAAACTGAACTAAAATGTCAGAGATACAAGAAGGGACATCTCATCTATCCTCCTGCAGCCCAAGGGAAATAGGCAGGGCAAATCCAACCCATTTGGTTTCTTTCCTTTTTTGCTTTTGAATTGCAGGAAGAAGTCTGAGCAGTTGGCATTTTGAAAGGGAACAGGATAACCTGCTCAGTACTGAATGATGGGGAGCCACTGTGATGGCAGACAGCAGGCAATGCAAAAAAGAGGAGAGGTGGCTGGAGCGAAAGAAATCACAGGAGGCAACCCGCAAAGGCTAGAATTCAGCACGGCCATTTTTGTTTGCATTCAGCATCAAGTCAGATGTCTGCTGAGAATTAAGAAGAGAGGGGGAATTCATTGTGGTCAAACAAAGGCAATTGGTTTTCCTTAAAGGAGAGACTGAAACAAAACAGCTGCAGGCAAGGAAGAATGGAAGCGTGGAAGGAGACTCCTGTGGAGTTTGTTCCTTTAATTTTCACATATGAGGATCAAATGAAGCCATGAGTTGAGAAAACCGATCCTGGCAAATGTCGTTTCTGAGAGTGAAACGTGTTGCTTTGTTTTCCACAAGGAGAGAAACGTCAGATTTCTAATTTGCCAGAGAAACATAAATGAAAGAAGGGATACAGGAAAAGCCTGAGATCTGGCTGGGTTCCATCTCATTCTCCTGTTGCCACGCGTTAGGTATACACTGTCAGAGTATGTTATGGCATGTCATATTACGCTTGATATGATGTGACAGGACAGTAAAATGGAATGCAAAGAATATTAAAATAACATTGAGGCAAAAGCAATCTCTAGCCAGAGCTCTTTCTGATTGTTTCAAGAAGTATATAGCTCCCATTCTGGTAGATAAGATGCTTTGATAATCTAAACTGAAATAGCTTCCCTGTGGTATCTGTCAAGACCAGAAACCATCACAGAAATTCACAATGACATGCTGTTTTTCTCTGAGAAAAATGGGGCTTTCTGTGTACTTTTGTTTGTCCCACACACTCCAGAGAAGTTCTTCTCCCTCTCTCAATATAATAAAAACCAATGAAAGTGAAGGCTATGAGCTTTGGGCACACAAAAGGAAGTTTACTTCATGCATTGCTATGGGATTCACTTCCACAAGCCGTAATGATGAAAGGCTGAAAAGCGGGATTGGAAAAATCCATAGGGCAGGGCTTCCCAAACCTGGCACTCAAACTGTTTTTGGACTACAACTCCCACCATCCCTAGCTAGCACGGGCAGTGGTCAGGGATGATGGGATTTGTAGTCCAAAAACAGCTGGAGACCCAGGTTTGGGAACCCCTGCTATAGAGAATAAGGCTTTCAGGTGGCTACTAGCAAGCCCATGTACCCAGAGGGGGCATGTAGGTACGCTTGCCCCAGGCCTCTGAGGGCTAAGGTAGCCGGGGAGTAGGGGCTTCCAGGTTCCTGCTGGACTTACGCTATCATGCCAAGAATGCCCTGTGTCTCCCAGCTTCCCTGGGCCTCAGGCAAGCTATGTGCAGGCCTGTCTACTAGTGATAATAGCTATTATAGTACCTGCAGCATCTGAGGCAATGTGCCTGTAGCAGTAGTAATAATAATAATAATAATAATAATAATAATAATAATAATAATAATACAATGGTACCTCAGGTTAAGTACTTAATTCGTTCTGGAGGTCCGTTCTTGACCTGAAACTGTTCTTAACCTGAAGCACCACTTTAGCTAATGGGGCCTCCCACTGCTGCCACGCCGCTGGAGCACGATTTCTGTTCTCATCCTGAAGCAAAGTTCTTAACCCAAGGTACTATTTCTGGGTTAGTGGAGTCTGTAATCTGAAGCGTATGTAACCCAAGGTACCACTGTAATAATAATAATAATAATAATAATAATAATAATAATAATAGTAGTTATATACTTATCCAGTGGCAGGGGATGGCGGCTCCCTCAACATTGGGGGGGGGGAGGTGTCTCAGCTCCCTGCCCACAAATATTGAGGGGGCTGAAACCCCTTCCGTCCCTATAGTTGGCTCCCCTGGTGCCACCCCCTGGCCAGATGCAAGGGAAAAGTCCAGCAGATGAAGGTCTCATTTGCCTCAACAGCAGAGCCATAGCTAGGTGATCTTGCACCCCTGGCAGAACCGTCTAGATTGCACCCCCCTAGCCACGGACAAAGTAGCTCTTCTTTCCGCCTCCCTTCAACCCCCCACCCCCCACTAATTCAATTCACCTTCTATTTCAGGCGTGGGCAAACTCGGCCCTCCAAATGTTTTGGGACTACAACTCCCATCATCCCTAGCTAACAGGACCAGTTGTCAGGGATGATGGGAACTGTAGTCCCAAAACATCTGGAGGGCCGAGTCTGCTTATGCCTGCTCTATTTAAAATCATTTCTTACGAGGCAATAATCAATATTTATATTTATGGACATATTTTTAGCCAATTTTGTGTCGCCCATTGCCTGTGCCCCTGGTGGGGGCCCACCTCGACACCCCCCAACTACAGCCCTGCCCAACAGAGAAGCTTTGACTATCTGTAGAAAATGTCATTTTCGAAAGCTCATCAAAATCTAGCTCAGCAAAGAAAGGCTTTCTTTCCCGATGCACTAATTCTCTATGTGCGGAGAAGTTTCAAATGACAGAATGGGGGGGGGGGAGGGAATCCACTCCCCACCTATGGAACACTCCCAGAATAACTCTCATATGGCATTATGAGGATGTAGCTCAGCTTTCTGAAAATTTGCCTTGGGAGGAAGTGAAACAAATCTGTCTTGGTGTAAGGAGAGGTATCCACAAAACAGGGCACACCTACATAAACTTTTGCCACCACTGTGATTGATATGGATCTTATTTTCTTATTAAAGAGAGGTCTGGCATATGCCTTTGGCATAACACTTTTCAAAAAAAAATAGCTCATGACCTGTTCATAACGAGCAAATCATCTACACAAATGGGACAAAATGTAGAAGCAACTCAGTTTCCCCCCTTCTAATTAAGTTTGCCATTAACCCCCCTTTTTAATAGTGAAATCCAAATGCACACCAGAGAACTTTTCAAAATCCAATTCTTCTCGCTAATGATTGTACTGTTAAGATACTCACACCTGTTTGCTGCTCACTAAAGAATGCTTTTATGTTTTGCTTGGAGTCTGGGCTGAATAACGAAAAGCATTGTGCACAAGGGTTGTATAATTACACTAATCACCTGTTTTGATCAAAGAGCCAGGTGAGAGTTTGTAGTTTAGTATAGCTCTAATTGTGTGAACTGGAACTACTGTTTTCGAAGTGGGATGGTGGTGGCGCTGTGGTCTAAACCACTGAGCCTCTTGGGCTTGTCGATCAGAAGGTTGGCGGTTTGAATCTCCGTGATGGAGTGAGTTCCCATTGCTCTGACCCAGCTCCTGCCAACCTAGCAGTTGGAAAGCACGCCAGTGCAAGTAGCTAAATAGGTACCTCTGTGGTGGGAAGGTTAACGGCGTTTCCATGCGCTCTGGTTTCCATCATGGTGTCCTGCTGTGCCAGAAGCTACTGTTAGGTCCATCATGAGACATCCACCAGCTTCCAACCAGGGACACCAGCAGCCTTTAAGCAAGCAAACTTGCCTTATTATTGCTCCATAGCATCCCACTGCCAGAGGATTGCCTCCTTCCATTCACCAGTTTTCTTCCTGCAAGTGGCAAAAACCTGGGCAGTGCTGACTGTCACATCCATGGCCAGGTGTGTCCTGCTGGAAATAAAAAAAAAGGCTTTCTCCCTGGTCTGCCTTTATATCCACTCAGCTGCCAAGGGCTTTTGTGACAACACAAGAAACCCACAGCCAATGGCAACACCTGGGGAGGCATCATCTTCATTGCTTTGAGCCTCACAATGATGGGTGGACCTATCAGTGATTGTGTGCTTGTTTATTTGGAATGCGGGTGGTGCTGTGGTCTAAACCACTGAGCCTCTTGGACTTGCCAAGCTGAAGATCAGCAGTTTGAATCTCCATGACGAGGTGAGCTCCCATTGCTCTGTCCCAGGTCCTGCCAACCTATTAGTTTGAAAGCACGCCAGTGTAAGTAGATAAATAGGTACCACTGCGGCAGGAAGGTAAACAGAGTTTCTGTGCGCTCTGGTTTCCATCGCGGTGTACCGTTGTGCCAGAAGCGGTTTAGTCATGCTGGCCACATGACCTGGAAAGCTGTCTGTGGACAAATGCTGGCTCCCTTGGCCTGAAAGCAAGATGAGCACCACATCCCAGAGTCACCTTTGACTGGTCTTAACCATCCGGAGTCCTTTACCTTTACCTACTGATCCATTCTTATGGGGCCCCTAAAGGGCATGGGACCCATAGGCTGGTACCTACTCTGCCTATTTGGCAATCCAGCACTGCACCCCAGGTGTCTGGAACTGGCAGACTATCGTCTTAGGTAATCAGCAAGCAGTAGTTGTATTTACAAAAAAGATTTATTATACCCAGTAATTAATCACACTAGTGGCTGTATTTCAAGATGAAGTTGAGGCATCTGAGCTCCAATTATGTCGCAAACAGGAAACATGAAAGTGTCCCACCTCTTCTTCTTTGATTGACGCCTTTCTTTAACTTTGTTCATCTGCGAGCCCTTGGACTTTCAGGGTCATTTCCCACCTCTTCCTCTGACGAAGAGTTCCCCCTCCTCTGTGAGGTGACTAATGGCTGCTCCTCAGAGACTTGGCCTCCGTCCAGCCTGCTCTCACTGTTCTGATAAGGTTGAGTCTCTCCTCCTTCTGAAAAGGGTTTTTTTTTAGCCCTTTGCCTTTGGCTGGCTGAGAAAAAGGCAAGTCTCTTTCTTCCTCTTCTGACTGCCCACCCCTCACCGTGATCAACTCCTGCCCGGAAACTTATGTCCCCACTGTGGAAGGAAATGTGTATCCAGAATTGACCTCCACAGTCACTTATGGACTCACTGTTAAGACCGTGTACATGAAAGACAATCTTTTTTTTTTTTTTTAAATTATTAAAGTTTTCAAAGAATTATCTAAGATAGAAAAAACAAGAAAAAAGAGAAAAAAGAAAAAAAGAAAGAATACATACAAAACATACAAACCACATACAATAACAAGTATAATTTCAATCCCTTATATTCATAAGACTTACTTTCCCGACCTCCTCATACCTCCCCTTCCTGTATTCCAATCTCCAATTAATCCGATTCAGCAAATCCTTCCCCTAATTTCTGTTTAATATTTTAATCTTTCTTTTCTTAATACCTAATCATTACCGCTGAGAACCCCTTAATTTCTAAATCAACATCGTTCTATCATTCAATAATTTTACAATTTTTCTTAAGATAGTCCTTAAATTTCTTCCATTCTTCTTCCGCCGTCTCTTTTCCCTGGTCTCGGATTCTGCCAGTCATTTCTGCCAGTCCCATATAGTCTATAACTTTCATCTGCCATTCTTCAACGGTGGGTAGATCTTCTGTCTTCCAATACTTTGCGATGAGTATTCTTGCTGCTGTTGTAGCGTACATAAAGAATGTTCTATCCTTCTTTGGCACCAATTGGCCGACCCTGCCCAGGAAAAAGGCCTCTGGTTTCTTCAAGAAGGTATACTTAAATACCTTTTTCATTTCATTATAGATCATCTCCCAGAAAGCCTTAATCCTTGGGCACGTCCACCAAAGGTGAAAGAATGTACCTTCAGTTTCTTTACATTTCCAACATTTATTATCGGACAAGTGGTAAATTTTTGCAAGCTTGACTGGGGTCATGTACCACCTATAAATCATTTTCATAATATTCTCTCTTAGGGCATTACATGCCGTAAATTTCATGCCGGTGGTCCATGGAAGGCAATCTTAGTCAGCTACGAGTGATCACCAAATAAGTACTACACTTATTTTTACTCGGTGCTTTCTGAGCACTGCAGATTACTACGCTCTGTATGTAGTCATAAGAATGACCCTCTGAAAAATTCATAAATACCGCAAAGTAGGTTTGTCTTACATCATTACTTTGGTTTTCATCCTTTGTGAGCTGAATTTAAAGTTAAAAACCGTGTTTGGGCATGTTATTCACTGAAGCATTTCTAAATGCCTGTGGCACAGCGCTCCTTAGGATGGAAACATTTGCATTTAAAAATTTCCCTTCTGAAAGATGAGCTGTATTTAAATACTGTGCAATTTCTATGAATGGTTGTGTAAATATATGGCTACTATTGTTTTATGATCTATTTCAAACCTGAATCTCATTCTAAACTTATTATGTCGGGTGTGCTGTTTATGACAGATTTGTACATAAATTATTGTGTTATAAATTGTTTTGGGGGGCAAATATATCAAGAAACAAATAGGAGGCATACCATAATTGTGCAAGCAATTTCTTAGATACATGGTGCAACGCCATGAAAATTACCCTGCTTGTGTGCCAAGTAGATGACTTGTCAAACATCAACATAAGATACTTCATTTGCTATGTGACAGGGAAGAAGTTTTGCACCATTACTGCTAAACTCTCTCACAGTCGGAGGAAAACTGAGAGCCTTGTAGACTCGAGGTTTAGGATAAGTGTAAACAGCCTGATTTGGCTCAGATCAATCCAGAGGTTTCCTGATTCGGCTTAGGGAGTTGAGTTGCAATATTTCAGTTTGAGGAGGTAATGGGTGAAGAGACATCTCCATGAAGCACATTGAC
Source organism: Podarcis cretensis (assembly GCF_951804945.1). Classification (NCBI taxonomy): domain Eukaryota; kingdom Metazoa; phylum Chordata; class Lepidosauria; order Squamata; family Lacertidae; genus Podarcis; species Podarcis cretensis. The sequence continues at coordinate 11,238,136 of NC_137180.1, read as the reverse complement.
TGTCTCTTGAAACGTGACTCATCTGGCTGCTCTTAAGGAAAACTTACCATGGAAATTTTGGGACAGGGTTCACTTAACAGAAAACCTTCTTGATAAGGGGAGCAACTTCACCCTTTCCCTGTACGCTTTGCCTTGGAGCCTGTTAATTGTTACTTTAACAACGTGGTTGGCATTCATGTAAAGATTGCAGTCTAAGCTACCATTCCTGAACATGCTAACAATGGTGAGGTTGGGAGACCTGCAGATTGGTGGTGGAAGAATGTAGATCAGTAGATCCCAACCTTTTGGGGGGGGGCATGCCCCACCTAAGCATCTCTAAAATCCTGATGCACCCCCCCCAACATATAATTCTTATTATTCAAACAATGAACTCCTATTCAAGTGGAGGCCATTAACTAAAAGGTCATTAACTGTTAATAACTCATTCTCAAATTGCCCCCTTTAAAAATCAAATTGCCCCTCTGTGGGGCGTGGTTGGGAACAACAGGTGTAGATGTTAGGAAAACACCAGGGAACTGTGTCTTTCCTTCTGAAGTGCCCTTTGTGATGATTCATCACTCCTCTGTCCCGAGTCGCTACTGCGATATATATCCGAAGATATATGCTCACACAAACATAGCAGAGTTCAAAGCAGAAGCTGGACTTGAGGTGTAGAATACTAAGCTAATTTATTGTGTTCAAGATCAAGTGTTACAGAACAAAGAAATCATGGCTCTCCTTTTCGTCCGAGAGAGAACAGAAAAAGCAAAAGCATGTTGATCTCAACCAAAACTCCCTGCTAACGGCTGCTTAGTCTGTGTTGTCCAGGATGATGACTCAGGAACATAACCTGCTGGACAGTGACTTGCTTTGTATTTGCTTTTATTATATACAGAGTATAGCACAGCTTTGTACAAGTTACTATATACACAGACTCGATTCAACTCTACATACCAACCTCTGAACTCCAACACCAAGCTACTGTGTCATGCTGCTTATAAGGGAAAACTTTTAGCCAATCACCACCTGTTGCAAGGCTTCCCTATCTCCAAACAGACTTTCTCACGTATTCTTGTTTCACTTGGCTTCTTGCCAACTCACTAATTGTCCACTTCAAAGCTGCAGTTTCTCACAAACGTCAACAAAGCATAACATAACGGAACAGTCTAACTGAACTTCCATTCTCATGACTTCAACAGTATGGAATGTCAACACAGACATGTGATGAAAACAATCACACATCAGCAGTGGGAAGGAATGAAATCCCAACAGTAGATGCAAACACATCTGCTGGGCCACTGCAGCCAGCTCAAAATTAATCTGTCTTTGATGCTCCAGCCCATCTTGGTGACTGGCAGTGTCTCTGGGGGGCAGAGGGACCACCACTCCACCAACTCAGAAGCCAATGATGTCGTTTTCTAGAGCATACACACATTGAGTGGATATTTGATTTGGTTTCACTTTAACTGTACTTTCAAAATACCATGTAGCTCTTGCTGCATGTTTTCTCATAATTAACTTTAAAGGCTTAAAAAAACACCAACCCAAACCTGTGGAGTTCTTACTTTCTTTCTTCATCCCTGAAGTGTTTAAAAGCAGAATGTAAATGCCTGCAAGGCATTTAGTATTCTTAATGTTTTTCTTACAGTATTCAATAGATTTTATGCTATCTCTTCATGCTGGCAGCTAACAGCTACAAAGATCTCCAGAGGGACAGCCACTTCTAGACCTCTGATATTATGAACATTGGTATCTTTGCTTGGGCTGTTTAGACTCATAAATAGCACAGTCAAATGTCTAAATTGCAACAGCATTGATGTACTTCTGGAATAGCAGAAACTGGAATTGTTTTCTGTGCACCAAAGAGTCGGTTATTGTTTAGTCATTTGGTCATGTCAGGCTCTTCGTGCCCCATGGACCAGAGCATGCCAGGCACTCCTGTCTTCCACTGCCTCCCACAGTTTGGTCAAATTCATGTTAGTCGCCTCGAGAACACTGTGCAACCATCTCATCCTCTGTCGTCCCCTTCTCCTTGTGCCCTCCATCTTTCCCAACATTAGGGTCTTTTCTAGGGAGTCTTCTCTTCTCATGAGGTGGCCAAAATATTGGAGCCTCAGCTTCAGGATCTGTCCTTCCAGTGAGCACTCAGGGCTGATTTCCTTAAGAATGGAGAGGTTTGATCTTCTTGCAGTCCATGGGACTCTCAAGAGTCTCCTCCAGCACCATAATTCAAAAGCATCAATTCTTCGGCGATCAGCCTTCTTTATGGTCCAGCTCTTACTTCCATACATCACTACTGGGAAAACCATAGCTTTAACTATACAGACCTTTGTCGGCAAGGTGATGTCTCTGCTTTTAAGAGTCTGGGAAAGTCTAATTAATAAATTAGAAGGAAATTCTACTGCATTCAGTGGGGCTTACTCCCAGGTAAGTGAGGTTAGGATTGCAGCATAAAATGTTATATAAATAAAGATAGAAAAGAGGTTGGGTGAGGGAAGAACCACCCAATCTTAATCTGCCCCATTTGGCAGCAAAAGTTTAACAGTAAAATTGATTGCAAGTTGAGCTACGATATATGAAAGCAAAAGGCGTTCCCTAACCAAATGGAACTGTCAAAGCTGTCAGTTGTTTTTGCATATATTTATTGGTAAGTAGTTTCTATAGGGCTGATCTACGAATAGCACCATTAATGTAACTTGTGTTGAGTGCAGATGCAATGTATGGTTGATACAATGTATGGCTGCCCAGGAGGACTCCCCTGAGTGAGTGCTTGAGGGTCCTGCTCTTGCCACTTACCATCTGGCCTGGGGCGGGGCCTGAAGCCTCACAAGGACTGCTTGGTGCTTGCTGCCTGCTGCCCAGGAGGACTCCCCTGAGTGAGTGCTTGAGGGCCCTGCTCTTGCCACTTACCATCTGGCCTGGGGCGGGGCCTGAAGCCTCACAAGGACTGCTTGGTGCTTGCTGCCTGCTGCCCAGGAGGACTCCCCTGAGTGAGTGCTTGAGGGCCCTGCTCTTGCCACTTACCATCTGGCCTGGGGCGGGGCCTGAAGCCTCACAAGGACTGCTTGGTGCTTGCTGCCTGCTGCCCAGGAGGACTCCCCTGAGTGAGTGCTTGAGGGCCCTGCTCTTGCCACTTACCATCTGGCCTGGGGCGGGGCCTGAAGCCTCAAAAGGACTGCGTGGTGCTTGCTGCCTGCTGCCCAGGAGGACTCCCCTGAGTGAGTGCCTGAGGGCCCTGCTCTTGCCACTTACCATCTGGCCTGGGGCGGGGCCTGAAGCCTCACAAGGACTGCTTGGTGCTTGCTGCCTGCTGCCCAGGAGGACTCCCCTGAGTGAGTGCTTGAGGGCCCTGCTCTTGCCACTTACCATCTGGCCTGGGGCGGGGCCTGAAGCCTCACAAGGACTGCGTGCTGCTTGCTGCCTGCTGCCCAGGAGGACTCCCCTGAGTGAGTGCCTGAGGGCCCTGCTCTTGCCACTTACCATCTGGCCTGGGGCGGGGCCTGAAGCCTCACAAGGACTGCTTGGTGCTTGCTGCCTGCTGCCCAGGAGGACTCCCCTGAGTGAGTGCCTGAGGGTCCTGCTCTTGCCACTTACCATCTGGCCTGGGGCGGGGCCTGAAGCCTCACAAGGACTGCTTGGTGCTTGCTGCCTGCTGCCCAGGAGGACTCCCCTGAGTGAGTGCCTGAGGGTCCTGCTCCTTCCTGCCACTTACCACCTGGCCCAGGGCGGGGCCTGACAGGCCTCACTAGGACAGTTGTTATTGCAAGAGGGGCACAGAGTGGTTTTAAAATGTTTTTTAAAATTTTCTTTTGGATTTTTTGTATGTGGGGGGTGGGGGAGGGATGGATGTTTGGTTGGGTCTGAGGAATTATTATTTTTTTATTTTGATGTTTTTGTAATTTTTACATTTTTGTTGTTGTATTGTTTTATTGGTTTTGTTTGTTTGTTTAAGGTGTTATTTTGTTCTTAGGGGGAGGGGTCAGGGCTGCCGGGGAGTGGGCCCCAGCCCACAAAATGGCTGGGGCATGTTCCACAGGGGGGGGGGATGCACTGGGACAACCGATCTCAGTGATCACGGGTAGGAGGAGGAGTTACGCTAAGACTAGACCATGTCATTACAGAGGGGGCAGGTTTAGTCGTTATCTGAGGACTATTCCTGCCTCCGGGTCTGGTCCTGACCGGATGGATACTAGAATCAGCAAGGGATACCCACATGACCTGAAGGTGCTGCTGTGCAATGCCAGGTCAATGATTCATAAGACCACTGCCATCCATGACTTGATCATGGATGGAGGACTTGACCTGGCATGTGTAACAGAGACTTGGTTGGATGAAGCAGATGGGCCTGTCCTTGCCGCTGCTTGTCCACCAGGTTTCTCTTATGCACAGCAACCCAGGTCATGTGGGCGGGGAGGGGGGGTTGCAGTGATTTTTAGAAAGTCATTAGTTTGCACCAGGCGTCCTATTGGGAAGACCCAGTTTTCCGAGTGCATGTTCTGGAAGTTGGGCAATAGGGGCAGTACAGGATTCCTTTTGGTGTACCGACCTCCCCGCTGCACCAAGGATTCCCTGCCCGAGCTGCTTCAAGTCGTGGCGGATGTTCTCCTGGAGACACCCAGCTTGGTTGTCCTAGGGGATTTTAACATCCATGCCAACACGACCTTACAAGGGGCCGCTCGGGACTTCGTGGAAAGCATGGCCTCCATGGGGCTGTCCCTGAATAAGTCTGGCCCAACCCATAGCCGCGGACATGCCTTGGACCTGGTGTTTACCTCTATGGATGTTGGTGATCTGACACTAACTAAAAGCGAAACGAAAGAAGTGCCATGGTCAGATCACTTCCTGGTGCAACTGGACTTCTCTGCGACCCATCCCCTCTGCAGGGAGGTGGGACCAATTCGGATGGTCCGCCCCCGCCACTTAATGGATCCAAATGGTTTCCAGAGAGTGGTAGGGGATGCTTTATCCCATGTTGATGGCCATTCAGCCGATTCCCTGGTGGCCCGCTGGAATGCGGAGTTAACCAGGACTATTGACTGTTTGGCTCCGAAGCGCCCTCTCCGATTGCATGGAGCCCGGACAGCCCCGTGGTTTTCCACGGATCTGAGGGCAATGAAACAATCGTTGAGACGGCTAGAGCGCCGGTGGCGGATAACTCATTCCGAATCTGACCGGACACAGGTTAGAGCTCAACGTCGAGCCTACCAAGTGGCGATAGCGACGGCAAAGAAGAATTTCTTCACCGCCTCTATTGCATCTGCAGAAAACAGCAGCAGGAGACTTTTTCAGGTGGTTCACAATTTAGCGGAACCACCTGCAACATCGGGGCCCAGTACGGGCCACATGTTCTCCTGCAATGATTTTGCAAAGTTTTTTGCAGATAAAATCGCTCAGATTCGGGAAGAAGTAGACTCCACCGTGGGAGCAGGACCGGGGCGGGAGAGTGCTAGAGTTCTGTCTCGTCAAGTTGAGTGGGATCAATTCCAATCTGTTACCTCCGAGGATGTGGACAGGCTGCTTGGACGAGTGAAACCAACCACCTGTCTCCTGGATCCTTGCCCATCCTGGCTTATAAAAGCTAGCCGGGAAGGACTGGGCGATGGGCTTCGTGGGGTGGTGAATGCTTCCCTCTGTGAGGGAGCCTTCCCAGACCCGCTGAAAGAGGCGGTTATTAAACTGCTTCTTAAAGAACCATCTTTAGATGCGGCCACGATGGCCAACTATCGTCCAGTCAAATCTTCCATTCTTGGGCAAGGTGATTGAGCGAGCGGTTGCCGAACAACTCCAGGCACGCCTGGAAGAAGCGGACCATTTGGATCCCTTCCAGTCGGGATTCAGGCCTCATCATGGGACTGAAACTGCCTTGGTCGCACTGGTTGATGATCTCCGGCGGGCTAGGGACAAAGGTGAGAGCTGTTTCCTAGTTCTGCTGGATCTCTCAGCGGCGTTTGATACCATCGACCATAACATCCTTCTGGACCGTCCTGAGGGGCTGGGAGCTGGGGGCACTGTCATACAGTGGTTCCGCTCCTTCCTCCTGGGCTGTGTTCAGAAAGTGGTGGGGGGGGGATGAGTGTTCAGACCCCTGGGCTCTCACTTGTGGGGTGCCTCAGGGTTCTGTCCTCTCCCCCATGCTTTTCAACATTTACATGCAGCCGCTGGGAGAGATCATCAGGAGGTTTGGGCTGGGTGTTCATCAGTATGCGGATGATACCCAGCTCTACCTCTCTTTTAAATCAGAACCAGTGAGGGCGGTGAAGGTCCTGTGTGAGTGTCTGGAGGCGGTTGGAGGATGGATGGCAGCTAACAGATTGAGGTTGAATCCTGACAAGACAGAAGTACTGTTTTTGGGGGATAGGAGGCGGGCAGGTGTGGAGGACTCCCTGGTCCTGAATGGGGTAACTGTGCCCCTGAAGGACCAGGTGCGCAGCCTGGGAGTCATTTTGGACTCACAGCTGTCCATGGAAGCACAGGTCAATTCTGTGTCCAGGGCAGCTGTTTACCAGCTCCATCTGGTACGTAGGCTGAGACCCTATCTGCCTGCGGACTGTCTCGCCAGAGTGGTGCATGCTCTGGTTATCTCCAGCTTGGATTACTGCAATGCACTCTATGTGGGGCTACCTTTGAAGGTGACTCGGAAACTACAACTAATCCAGAATGCGGCGGCTAGACTGGTGACTGGGAGCGGCCGCCGAGACCATATAACACCGGTCTTGAAAGACCTACATTGGCTCCCAGTATGTTTCCGAGCACAATTCAAAGTGTTGGTGCTGACCTTTAAAGCCCTAAACGGCCTCGGTCCAGTATACCTGAAGGAGCGTCTCCACCTCCATCATTCTGCCCGGACGCTGAGGTCCAGGGCCGAGGGCCTTCTGGAGGTTCCCTCATTGCGAGAAGCAAAGCTACAGGGAACCAGGCAGAGGGCCTTCTCGGTAGTGGCCCCCGCACTGTGGAACGCCCTTCCAGCAGATGTCAAAGCGATAAACAACTACCTGACATTCAGAAAACATCTTAAGGCAGCCCTTTTCAGGGAAGTTTTTAATGTGTGATATTTTACTGTATTTTTGGTTTTTATGGAAGCCGCCCAGAGTGGCTGGGGAGGCCCAGCCAGATGGGCGGGGTATAAATAATAAATTCTTCTTCTTCTTCTTCTTCTTCTTCTTCTTCTTCTTCTTCTTCTTCTTCTTCTTCTTATACAAAAACATAAACTGGAATTCATTTGTAACATTGTTTTGCATTTTTCTTGCCTTGTGGATTTCCTGGCTCATATCTTCCCCCTCAAAGGAATGCTTAATGCTTGAAAGGAAAGTCATGAGAATAAATGGGAAGGCTGGAATTTAGACTGGTATTGCAGTAGTAGTGAATGGGAGAATGATCTGTTTCTGACTGAGTAGCCCTCACTGACCTGGTAGCCTTAACTCAGGCTTCCTCAACCTCGGCCCTCCAGATGTTTTTGGCCTACAACTCCCATGATCCCTAGCTAGCAGGACCAGTGGCCAGGGATGACGAGAATTGTAGTCTCAAAACATCTGGAGGGCCGAGGTTGAGGAAGCCTGCCTTAACTGCTATGCTGCAATAATAGAGGGCAAAATATGTCCAGTAACAACATGAAATGTGGAAATGGGAAATACTGTTTGCGGGTGTTTTTAACCTGCTTGACTCTCAGCACCAGATGATGATTTGGCCCAAGTGTGGGTAGGCATAAAATGCAAATCAAGACACACTCCTTTGCTTTGGAATCAAAGGACTATCTAGCAAAACAAATCCAATGTAGGAGGGAGTCCTTGTCTGCACTTGGCAAATGACAGGCTGTATCTAAGTTAATCATGTCCATGAATTTCAATAGGTCTCCTCTCAGTATGGCTAGCATTGGCCACAGCCCTGAGTTCTTGTGTTTTGTAGGCTTCATCAGTGTCCATAGTGATTGACGCCATCAATCTTGGAACAATTATTATCCCAGACTGCAAGGGAGAACTCTTCTTTGTCCTTCTGATAATCGGTTAAAAGATATGAGACTCATCTACAATATACTATGTTCCTTCTCCCACTTGAGTGGGCGCATATGCATGGCCAAAAAGAAGAAATTAATCGCTGTAAAAGAGGGCAGTAATTCACAAAATAAAAAATAAAAATATGTTTTTCATTTTATTTGGTTCTCTTAAAGTTTTTGTTTATACTTTTCAAGTTTATACATTTCATTAGTTTTACAATCAATTTAACATTTCAAAGTTTGACTTCCTTCCCCCTCTTTCTGCAGTTCCTTAAATTTATTTTTTAATATCTCCTGCATATCCAATTCATTTAATTTAGTTGTTTAATTATCTACTTTAAATATATACTCTTAGGAAACTGCAGGTTGTTACCATAATCCTGCCAATGTTTTTATCTGTTTGCTATTTATCTGTAAATATGCAATAAACCATTTCAATTCTTTTATAAAAAGTTGGCTATCTTGATTTTTTATTCTTCTGGTAAGTTTTGCCATTTCTGCATATTCCGTAAGTTTTTGTATCCATTATCCATTATTCATTTTGTTTGTATTCCACTTTTACACACCCACATACCCATACCCACACACTCCATGCTCAAAGCAGCTTGCAAGAAACAAAACAACACATTTCAAAACCGAATAGTGCAAAAGGAATTCCCTACTAACAGTAGCAAATATAATAATGTACAGAGAACATTTCAGAACTACAAATATAACAAGATTACGTAAACAAGATCCCAGCATCCAATAACAAAAATAAAAAGGGACGTTGCTAGTAGTCCTCCACCACAAACCCAGACAATTTGCGTGGCAAGTCCCCTCCCCCCATGTGAAATGAAAACACCAGACACATTATTTAAAGTTAATGGGCGTAAAAGGCCACAACTTTATTGATTACAGGAATTAGAAGGTATTGGCCTTAGGCATTGGCTCCTATCGACTACCCGGCATGGAAGGGTTATCCACCAGCCGTGGGAGTCCTGTTGAAGTACGCCAACTAGGATCCCACAGGTGTCACCGCTCGGGGGCGTGCTGGAGGCCCTCACCTCCCTAGGTTTCGGACAAGGCAACGCCCCCCGGAGTCCTTTACCGGCCTACCCTTTTCCATTGGGGGAAGATGATGGCGTTTCTTTTCCCCCTTCATTTGCATAGCAATTACCCCTGCCAATGCCTAACCGCCAATACCGAGGAAGTTGTGACGTTTGCTACGAGGTAGGCGAAAAAACCAAATAGCTGGAAGTGTGCCAAGTTGGAAAAATTCCTACCAGGCCCCTTGCAGCGACCAACCGGAGTCCATAGCAAGGTCAGAGCTAGCTAAGCCTAAAGGGTGGGTGGGATGGGAAAACCGGGCAGCTGGAGCGGGGCAAAGAGGGCGGTCCCTGGGCGCGCCTGGCCTTAAATGGGCTAGGCCACGCCTCCCCAGCCCGCCAATTGGCGTGCAGGGTTGCAGGCATGCCCGGGGATTCCCTCGTTCTTCCGGGGGCCCACAGCCCCACCTCCTCCCAAGCTCGGAAGTGGCTTTGCTTAAAATTGTAAAAATCCCCCCAATGAGCATGTAGATCCCTCAAAAGTGGACATGTCTGTGATTTCCCAGACATATGACAACCCTAAGTACACAGCTTTCTCCTGCAGTATTCTCCAAGCAGAAGGACCATGTGTGCAACCTGGGAGTCATTTTGGACTCATAGCTGTCCTTTTTTTATATATATATAGAATATTTTTCAAGATATAATACAAAATAAACTGAAAAAAGCAAGCAAAAATAAAAAGATAGCAAAAATACAAAAAAGAACAACACAAAAATACAGAGATAGTTAAAAACACATAAAATTTCCATCACTTATTTTCTTTTAACTTATTTTCCAGACCTCCTCATACCTCCCTTTCTTGTATTCCAATTCAAGTTGTTAGTTCAACAAATCCTCACCATTAGTTTATACTTATTTCTGAACATTATTTTTCATATCTCTTAAGCATTACAGCTGGAAACCACTTAATTTCTGTCCAACATCATCCTAACATTCATTAATTTTACAATATTTCTGCAAATAGTCTTTGAACTTCTTCCAATCTTCTTCCGCCGACTCTTTTTCCTGGTCTCGGATTCTTCCGGTCATTTCTGCCAATCCCATATAGTCTATCATCTTCATCTGCCATTCTTCCAAGGTGGGGGACTCACAGCTGTCCATGGAGGTGCAGGTTAATTCTGTATCCAGGGCAGCTGGCTACCAGCTCTATCTGGTACGCAGGTTGAGACCCTACCTGCCCGCAGACTGTCTCGCCAGAGTGGTGCATACGCTAGTTATCTCCCGCTTGGACTACTGCAAGGTGCTCTACGTGGGGCTACCTTTGAAGGTGACTCGGAAACTACAATTAATCCAGAATGCGGCAGCTAGACTGGTGACTGGGAGTGGCCGCCAAGACCATATATCATCGGTCCTGAAAGATCTCCATTGACTCCCAGTATGTTTCCGAGCACAATTCAAAGTGTTGGTGCTGACCTTTAAAGCCCTAACCAGCCTCAATCCTGCATACCTGAAGGACAGTCTCCACCCCCATTGTTCTGCCCGGACACTGAGGACCAGCGCCGAGGGCCTTCTGGCGGTTCCCTAACTGCGAGAAGCCAAGTTATAGGGAACCAGGCAGAGGGCCTTCTCGGTAGTGGCGCCTGCTCTGTGGAACGCCCTCCCACCAGATGTCAAGGCAATAAGCAACTATTTTACTTTTAAAAGACAACTGTTTAGGGAAGTTTTTAATGTTTGATGCTGTATTGTTTTTAATATTTGGTTGGAAGCCACCCAGAGTGGCTGGGGAAACCCAGCCAAATGGGCAGGGTATAAATAATAAACTGTTGTTGTTGTTGTTGTTGTTGTTATCCTCTGAATTTAGAAAAATAACCGCAACAAAATCGCCAGACCTTTCCGGACTCTTTGGATTATGTGAGACCCTTTGCGTGGACAGGTGAAGTCCCCCAAACCTTGGGTGCCCCCCCCCCCGTGTGGAATAACGACTCAAGACAACATGCTATGGAATTAAAATTGGCCACAACTTTATTATATTTCAGATGTGGGTAGACCTTGGCTCAGGCATTGGGTGTTTATCCCTCCTAGTCCCCCGCTGAGGATCTGGGGAACATCAGGGTTATCCAGTGTGGGGGGGGATGGGCTGGCTCTGGAGAACATATGTTCAAGCAAAGAGAGCCCACCCCCATTACGCCGCCATTACAGGGGAGAGCAATGACAACCTCTAGGCGTATGGTTGAAGCCTGCCCTCAAAAACCCCTTTATCGGGGAACCCTGGTATCGCCGCCACAAAGAGGAAGGGAGCGTGGGTCACCACTGCACGCCCCCCCCCATTCAGGGAAGATAGATTAAAGGATTCCGCCCAAGGCCTGATACCACCAAAGTTGTGACGTTTTGCTACGGGAAAGGCAAAACCTGCCAATGCAGGGGAAATCCTTTCCGGCCCTTCAACAGCGACCTTGACGTAGCAGCGCCTGCGTACCTAGGGAGAAGAGGTTAACCCGCAAAAGAAGGCTTAACTGAGGGTGGGTAGGGTGGGAGAAGCTCTGGAGAAAACTGAAGATTCCCCGGTAATATCCTCCCTCTATTGTGTAGGCAGGTAGTCCCTCCCCCTACCTGGCCTGGTCACCTTGGCAACGCCTCCCCAGGCAGGATTGGGCAACTGACTGAGGTAGGTGGAGTCCTCCAGGTATCACACTGGGGAAGGCGAAGCCAAGCCTGTGCTAATGGAGCCGCATAGGGTCCAAGGGCTGCGCGCGACCACACAAAGGGCACCCCCCGTTTAATGTGGGGAGCGGTCATTACCAAAAAAATTCTTGTTGGACTGCAACAAATTGTCAGTTTACATTGCGTATTTCGTGTGGTTGCTTTTTCAGCAAGACCAAAGAGAAATGACTGATAACCATGTATGACTTCTTTCATACAAGATTCTGCTTAAAGACTGAGAAAAAGCATGAATGGCAGCTTTTCAAACTGTGAAAGGCAGAGGCATTGTTCAGCATATATGAAAAGATGTAAGAACTATTGAACTGGTGAACATATGAATATCTAATGCACTAAAAGGGAACGATAGGAGATGATTGACTAGTAAAGTGAAATATTGAGCGAGCCCACATTTGTCACTGAACATTTCTGTGCCTGACTGAGTTGCTCTGATTATATGCAACTGTGGTTCGTACAATGGATGGTGGAGCTTAAGAGACAGTTTGTGTTGAAGTGTGAGCAGTGAATCGCTTCTGCTTTCGTATTTCCATTACTCTGTAAAACAAGCTTCTTCTAAGTACATTGCCACGTGAGATTTGGAAGGATGGAGTCCACGAAGGCATCTTATGTTAAAAATGACAGGATGGATTGTAGTAAGGAATGACACACTTCTTTGACACAGTCCCTTAGCATATCCGAGCAAGGCTAAAAGCAGCTGGCCTTGTCAAAGAAGAGATTACAAGAAGCTCTCACGGCTTCCATGGACTTTTGCCCCAGGGCCTTTAGTCAACCATGATGGGGATATTGGGCATATGCTAAAGCAGTGAAAGTAAAAAGTGGCACGAGACAATTACATTTTGGCATAGAAAAAGAGTCAGCAGAAGATGACGTCGTTTTGCACATTTTGACTATTTCTGAATGTACCTGACAGCTGAGGAAAACAGCATACAGCCTGCAGAATTTTTACATCCATGTACTCTTCAGGAAAAAGTGATGCGGGTGGCGCTGTGGTTTAAACCACTGTGCTGCTTGGACTTGCCAATTGGAAGGTCTGCGGTTTGAGACCCCGCAATGGGGTGAGCTCCTGTTGTTCAGTCCCAGCTCCTGCCAACTTAGCAGTTCAAAAGCACGTCAAAGTGCAAGTAGATAAATAGGTACCGCTCCAGCGGGAAGGTAAACAGCGTTTCCGTGCGCTGCTCTGGCTTCGCCGGAAGCGGCTTACTCCTGCTGGCCACATGACCAGAAGTGGACAAATGCCGGCTCCCCCGGCCTGTAAAGCGAGATGAGCGCTGCAACCCCAGAGTCGTTCGCGACTGGACCGAACTGTCAGGGGTATCTTTACCTTTACTCTTCGGGAGCCTGCATATTTTAGAATCTCATTCTACCAGGGAACATTCAGAGGACAGCTGTGGGCCGGATTCCTGCATTGCAGGAGATCACACTAGAGGATCCTTAGGGTCACCTCCAAATCTATGATTCGATGATTCCGAAGCTATTTTATTCTGATTTTAACAGAATAAAGTCACCTTGAGTTTTGGTGATGTGACAGTCACAAGGGATACTCAGGGTTTTGCTGGCACATTGGAGCACGGTGAAACTGTTATATCGGTGTAAAGGCTGTGCCATTGTAATTCTGCCAGTGTAGGGGGAAATGGATGTAGATTAACTGGTAAAGAAAAAGCAATTTACATGCGTTGTATATGCGATATAACATTGTGCCACAAGATGGCGATATGGAGTCCTGTTTTTCTCTACCTGTTTTCACTGTTTAAATTTGTGCTTTTAACCAAAACACTTCTTTGGTGTGTCTAGATCAGGGGTCACCAAACTAAGGCCCATGGGCCAGAAGCGGCCAGTGGAGGTCATGTGACCAGCCCACAAGCCGCCCCTGAACCGTACCGAACTGAGCCGCCCGTCCACTGCACTAAACTGGTGCAGCACGATGCGGGGACTTGCTTCTGCGGCACTGAAAATTGCATCTGCACACGCGCAGATGACACAAATTGCGGGCAGGCGTGCAATCTGACCCACGGAAGGATCTCTGGGGGACCAATCCGGCCCAGGCAAGATAAACCTTGCCGACCCCTGGTCTAGATGTAGCTGGGTTCTGGCGGAAAAGGAATAGGGGGAGTGGCTAGCTTGGTTGAAATCTTTTTTTTGTGGGCTTGTTATGCCTCTCCCTCAGCTTTAGAGGTCCAAAAGTCTATGCGTTATAAGTCTGTGTGGTTGTGAAGTTGTTCTCTGGAGCACGAATTCTGGGTTCTAGTTCTGTTGTCTCTGTTTTCCATTTGAACAGACTGTTCAGCCTGTTTGAACAGTTTGAACAGACCTAAACGGCCTCGGTCCAGTGTACCTGAAGGAGCATCTCCACCCCCATCGTTCTGCCTGGACACTGAGGTCCAGAGCCGAGGGCCTTCTGTTGGTTCCCTCACTGCGAGAAGGCAAGTTACAGGGAACCAGGCAGAGGGCCTTCTCGGTAGTGGCACCCGCCCTGTGTTACGCCATCCCCCCAGATGTCAAAGAGAACAACTACTAACAGACTTTTAGAAGACATCTGAAGGGAGCCCTGTTTAGGGAAGCTTTTAATGTTTGAGGCTTTACTGTATTTTAATATTTTTTGGGAAGCCGCCCAGAGTGGCTAGGGAAGCCCAGCCAGATGGGCGGGGTATAAAAAAATTATCATCATCATCATCATCATCATCATCATCGTTATCATTATTCAAAACATACCAAAATATTAGGCTTGCCCCATAGATAGATGTCCCTTCAACAATAACCCACATTCTGCTTCCCTAACACACATCCCACTGAGCTAGGAGCCAGATCACATTTCTTCTTGCAACCTTACTGATGTAAATTTTGAATTTGCCAAGAATAGGGTGGATGGAGAGAAATTGAATCCTTTTTTTCTTTTACAGGGATTTTTTTTTTTTTTTTTTTTTTTTTTTTAGAAATTGGAGAACAGATTTTGAGACAACCCTAGGTACAACAGTTGGTCTTAATGGACAGGGGGATTCACATAAGTGGGCATAAGGGGCTTCAGAGAGGATCCTTCCCAAGCTGTTTAGGGCTTTAAAGATAATAATTAGCACCTTGAATTGCACCCAGAAATGATCTGGAAGTCAGTGCAGCTGACACAATAAGTGGGTCACATGATCGCAGCCCCAATAGAGTTTTTAGCAGGAAAATTCTGGGCCAGTTGAGGTTTCCGGATGATTTTTAGGGGTGGCCTAATACCAAATAAGAGAAACTAATCTTACCATCTCACGAAATGGTACTTTGTCTTTAAAGTGATGCTGACTAAACCTTAACAGGCATGGTGAAGATGGGCCAGGTCCGTCTCATATCATCTTCAGAATAAAACAACTTTATGGAGGCCTGAGTTTCCACAGATCCATCAGTAAGTTTTAAATACTTAACAGCGGAAGCAGCTCTCTAAAGCTTAATGAAATTAACGTGCTAATGAGTTTTTAATTTGAACTCTATTTTTCCTCACTTCATTTCACAATATGCTTCTAATTATCTGCCATCAGTGACATCAGGAAATATTGAATGCAGAAATTGTTCGTAATGTCTTCTAACCTGGTAGTTAATACAGGCTGACTGACAATGAGAACATATGCTCAGGTCATTTTTTAGGGTGCATTCAGATCCAAGAAGCATTGTGTTAGTTTTCCTGATTATATGTCTGATGTAGAAAAATAGCTAAAGAAGCTGAAAACCAAGACCAAATAAACCAAATGAAGACAACCTTTTCCTCAATTTTGCCTTTAGTATGCTCTCCTTTTAATTCGCTTCTCCCATGATTCTCCTCCTTTAAATCCTATTTTTCCTTTCTGTCAAATAAATCATTTTTCTTTCCTCCCTGCACTGTCCATTACCCTATTTCCTCAATTTATCCTATGTCTGTTTTTATAATTGTATCCAAGTATCCTTTTGTAATTGTAAGCAAGTATTTTTATTTATTTATTTTTTATACATATATAGAGGGACGCAGGTTGCGCTGTGGTCTAAACCACTGAGCCTCTTGGGCTTGCCAATCATAAGGTCGGCGGTTCGAATCCCAACAATGCCAAAAAGTGCAAGTAGATAAATAGGTACCACTCCGGAGGGAAGGTAAACAGTGTTTCCGTGCGCTTCTCTGGTTTCCTAAAATGAAGGGGAAATCTGGGTGCGTCCTATGGGGTGAATGTAGGCTTTCGCTGAAGCTTGGAGAGCGAGAGGGGTTGACGCGCACCAACCCCTCTCGCTCTTCAGGCTTCAGGAACACATCCGCAGCCTAGGCAGCCCTGCGGGAGTTCCCGCAGGGCTGTCTAGGCTACAGATAGCAGCCTGCTTCCCAGAGCGCCGGGCGCGCTGAAAGCAGAGCGCCCGGCGCTTTGGGAACACATCCGCAGCCTAGGCAGCCCTGCGGGAGTTCCCGCAGGGCTCCCTACGCTGTGGATAGCAGCCTGCCGCCCGGCGCGAGGGGTGCCCTGAAGCAGAGCGCCCCTCGCTCCGGGCAGACATCCGCAGCGTGTTGGAGCCCTGGGGAGTTCCCCGCAGGGCTCCCCACGCTGCGGATAACAGCCTGCCGCCTGGCTCGAAGGGCGCCCTGAAGCAGAGCACCCTGAAGCAGAGTGCCCCTCGCGCTGGGCAGACATCGGCCAGCCCCACAAGCTCGGGGGACAGCAAGGAGGCGCAGCGCCGCCATCCCGCTGTTCCTCAACCTGGTTCGGTTTCCCCGACCTGGTTTTGGGGGGGAAATAAAGGGGGAAAATTCCTTTATTTCCCCCCCAAAAAACTAGGTGCATCCTATGGGATGGAATGTCCTATGAGACGAAAGATACGGTACATGGGAAAAAAATACAAGAGAGAGACATTGCACATACCTTTGTGAATCAAGAAAATCTTTAATAAAAATACATATTATTATTTTAAAAAAACTCTTATCCAGGGGTAGGCAACCTAAGGCCCGGGGGCTGGATGTGGACCTTCTCAATCTGGCCCGTGGATGGTCTGGGTATCAGTGTGTTTTTACATGAGTAGAATGTGTGCTTTTATTTAAAATGCATCTCTGGGTTATTTGTGGGGCATAGGAATTCGTTCATTTCCCCCCCTTCAAAATATAGTCTGAGGGATAAAAATCTAGGATCCCGAAATATTTTTGGCCTCACTTCTTGAAGAAAATCAGTCTTGTAATGTTCCACTTCTTTTCATTTCCGAAGCATAGCAAATGAACTGAAGCACAGCTTTGAAGCATCCTTTGGTAAATGATTTGTTGTTTTAGATGACTGCATGAGGATATTGAACCACAATATGAGCTTACTGAGTTAACACTGTTAAAGGTTTATTCTTCTTAATGAAGGGCTATAAAAATGAACATGGTCTTTCTTGAGTGCTGTATGCACATTTATTTTCTCTCTTTTTTAAAGAAAGGGCAAGACTGCTCTTGGATTTAATCAAGAAATAAGTGGTCTCTGAAAAGCTAGCCCTGTTAAGTTTAATTACCAAAGTGTTTTTTCAGCTGTAGAAAATTGAGCTACGGGTGTTTGCTCTTTGGTGTGGTGTTAACGTGGTTTGGAATTTTAACTTATCAAAGAAAAGAAATTCAAGGGGCGGGAGGTGACATTATTCAAGAAAGTGACAGATGCACACTTCATAAAAATGCCATGAAATGCAAATCGTGTCCTCCCTCAAAAAGGGCACCTGTTGCGGTGCGACCTAGCAACCAAACCCTGTGTTGTGGGTGGGTACGATTGGATAGCCACAACACCCTATTGGTAGGTCCCTTGATGCTGGGTTTAATCAGGCCAATGGGATGCTAGCCAAACGGATCGAGGGACCTATATATGCCCATGCACGTGACCCTGAGCTTCCTCTTTGGGCCAGTGCATCGGAACAGCTGCCCACCTCTCCCTATATTTAGGGCTTGCGCTTCTCCTTGCTATGCCGTCGTGTGTCGTTGGTCGTTGGGACAGGGGCACGGCAGGAATTTCCCCCACTTGGCTGATTGGCTGGTGCCATTTGGGTTTTGCCTGCCACGTAGCAAATCGTCACAACTTGTAAGGTTGCGGATAGGCTCTGGTTCAGGTGATAGGGATGGGGGAACACTCTCGCCAGCCCTATGTGAAGGGTATTCCGTTAAAGGAATCCAGGGACTCAATGGTTTGGTCAACCCTGAGTGGGGTTGTGCCCATGTCTCAGTCCAGGGGGACTTCTGGGTGGTGGACAAGCCTGTTCCCGACTTTCCGCTGTTCCAGGTGTTCACCCTTGGCTGACCTATGCTGGTGCCCTGGGTCAGCGCTACCTGCCACGGTGCAGGGAGCTAGTCGAACCAGAGCCTATGCAACCACTCACTTGCTGTAATCAATGAAGTTGTCGCGTAAATTGTGCCAAAAAACCAAACCAAAATTTGAGTCTTGTCTGAATTTATTTAAGGGGGAGGTTAAAAGCTCTAAACACGCAAGTCCCGGGCATCTGCAATTTATTTGCTGAGCCTCTCAGCAATCATCAGCTATCTTACTTTCATAGCTGTTATCTTGAGCCTAAAATAGATATCTGCCCATAACGATCAAGGAGGAGGCTTGACCTTTCACAGGATGGGAGAAAGCCTACACAGTGTGGATGAGTCATTCCCAGATTTAGATACTTTTTTGGGCATTTCTTTTCACACCAGTGAGGTTTGGCCATTCTGTCATTGCCTTCATGGCAGCTTTGCAGAGCTCCATTGAAACTGTGCTCAAGAGGTATTATTTATTGCCTCTTACCTACAATTAGAGGGAACTCGGGTGCAAATTAGGCGTAATAAATTAAGAAATATTTCAAAATTTGGTTTTGAAGATTGGTTTGATGAATAATCTGGAAAAGACCCTCTAGATCTTAAGAATAATGGTATATCAGTTTGACAAAGTTAAGAATTTTGCACTGCGTTTATTATAAGAGCATTGGAAAAACCTCACACTATAAATAATAATAATAATAATAATAATAATAATAATAATAATATCCAGGAGTTACATGGTCCAGGTTGCATATAGCCTCTCACATGCTTTTTGATGCTTTGGCTCTCATTTAAAAGAGTTTACAAGACTCATAATAAAATATAACTTTAAACAGGTTGATAGGCTCAAAAAGTCGACATTAACTCAATAAAATTTCTCACACAAAATTTCTAATATGATCCCAGGGTGGGGTACAAATACAGGATAAACAATGAAAAAAGCAGATAAAAGCCTTACATGTAAAAAAAAGTTCATTTTAAAATTAAGAACAGAAAAGGTTGTGTCAATTGGTCCTTGATATATAAGTTCCAAGGAGCTTTATGTTCAGTAAATAATAACCACAACTGAAAATGCTTTGGAATATTTTTGCCATCCTTTTCTTTACCGTTTACCAGTAATCCCAGGATGAAGACGCTAATTCCTTCAAATTCACTTATAATGGAACATCTGGTTTCCCTAAATAACATGTGCTCACGGCTCGTCCTTCGAGATGTTTGCATTGTGTGAGTGATGAAAGCTGAGCTGAAATGTCTTCTACTGCTCCCTCTGCACCTTTTTTTCTCATTTAATTGAAGCGCTTATCGTGTAGGACGGACATACATAGAAATTTAGTAATTTTGCATTACTAATGCTATAAGCCCAAGAGAGCATTGGATACTGAAGCAAGTAGTAATAATGAAGCAATGTATATATTCACATATACGCTCATCGACCTGGTGTGATAGAGCTATGAAAAAGTTGCTAAGGATCATTAGGAAAGGAATTGCATATTTTTTAACAAACAACAACAACAATTTATTCATACCCTGCCCATCTGGCTGGGTTTCGCCAGCCACTCTGGGCAGCTTCCAACAAAAGGTTAAGAATACATTAAAACATCAGTCATTAAAAACTTCCCTAAACAGGGCTGCCTTCAGTTGTCTTCTAAACATCAGATGGTTGTTTATTTCCTTGACATCTGCTGGGAGGGCATTCCACAATGAGGGCGCCACTACCGAGAAGGCCCTCTGCCTGGTTCCCTGTAACCTCACTTCTCACATTGAGGGAACTGCCCGAAGGCTCTCAGCACTGGACCTCAAACGACAATTGCCAATGTCATAACTCAGTTATACAATTATACAACTCTATGGTGAGGCTGCGTTTGGAATACTTCAAACCTCAAAAACACATAATTACATATTTCTGCCTTAAAATAGAAACACAGTAGCTTTTAAAGTGCAAATAATAAGTATTTTGCTAATGCTGGAACACAACCTGTGCATCCTGTGGGCCTAACAAATTTTTTCCTGAGGAACGTTTTCTGAAACTGTCACCTCAGGGAATCATTATAATCTATGCGGATTACCTAAATCACACGGGGCCTACTTAAGACATTCATTCATAAATAAAAAAATATCAACTGCCAATATGATTATTTTGTTGCTTTCGGAAGTGGGGGAAGATGCCAAAAGGATATGAAAGCTTTGCCATTACAGTGGTGCCTCGCAAGACGAAAAGAATCCGTTCCGCTATTCTCTTCGTCTAGCGGTTTTTTCGTCTTGCGAAGCAAGCCCATTGACGGCTTAGCAGATTAGCGCTATTAGCGGTTTAGCGGCTTTTAGAGTCTTATCAGCTTAGCGGATAAGCTGATAAACGGCTTAGCGGCTTAGAATAAGTGGGGGGAAGGGAAAAAACCCACAGGAACTCGCAAGACATTTTCGTCTTGCGAAGCAAGCCCATAGGAAATTCGTTTTGCAAAGCACCTCCAAAACAGAAAACCCTTTCGTCTAGCGGGTTTTTCGTCTTGCGAGGCATTCGTCTTGTGGGGCACCACTGTATTATCCTATGAGAGAAGAATGGAAGATGAAGTTGATGGACTATGCTGAAATGGCTAAAATAACCAGAAGTGTCAGAAATCAGGAAGACCAAAATTTTAACAAGGAATGGGGAAAATTTATAACTTATCTTAAAGATCATTGTAAACAGTTAAAATCATTGGTGGGATTGGAATATCACTTGTAGTTTAAGGATGAATTCTGGACACAATGGAGATGAGAAAGATTTGGATTATCATAAAAGATGTGGGAGGAAATGATTAATAATAGGACCCACAAAGGGGAGGCTGGAAGTACAGGAGATTCCTTGGAATCTTGTTTTTATGATTTAACTTGGATAGATCTCTGTAAAGTTTTAAATTGAAAAACCAAATATATATATACAGTGGTGCCTCGCAAGACGAAAAGAATTCGTTCCGCAATTCTCTTCGTCTAGCGGTTTTTTCGTCTTGCGAAGCAAGCCCATTGACGGCTTAGCGGCTTAGCGCTATTAGTGGCTTAGCGGTTTAGCACTGTTAGCGGCTTAGCGGCTTTTAGCGGCTTTTAGCGGCTTATCAGCTTAGCGGATCAGCTGATAAATGGCTTAGCAGCTTAGAAAAAGGGGGGGAAAGGGGGAAAAAGTCGGAAAAACTCGCAAGACATTTTGTCTTGCGAAGCAAGCCCATAGGGAAATTCGTTTTGCGAAGCGCCTCCAAAACGGAAAACCCTTTCGTCTAGTGGGTTTTCCGTCTTGCGAGGCGTTCGTCTTGCGGGGCACCACTGTATATATGAGAAAGCTTTGCCAGTATTTAATGGAATAATGGAAGCATGTTCAGGTCTTGGAATTTCAATGGTGTGGTTCCAACTTTGCGTCCTGTACTACAGTGATGACACATCCCATCATGAACAATTTTCAGGGATGATGAGACGTGTAGTGCAAAAATTCTGGGAGCCCCACAGGTTTTCACAACTATGGCCCTATAAAGCAGGTCATGGGAATAGTGCATGCATATTAAGTGATTGTGTTGAGAATATAACGAGGGGTGCCACAACATTTTCCACTGGATTGGAAGTCCAGTTTCACCAGCTGAGACACTTATTGAAATGTTGTGTCAGAATGAATGGCATGCCACAAACTGCTCTGGTGGTAGAAAATGCTTCCTTCTCTGTGTATTTTTGGTCTTTGTGGAAGCCGCCCAGAGTGGCTGGGGAAACCCAGCCAGATGGGTGGGGTACAAATAATAAATTATTATTATTATTATTATTATTAACCCTCACCAATCTGTGAGGATGCTAGGTATGAGAGGGATCGCACGGTATATTAAGAAGTACTCCTGGTTTTTTTTACAAATGTAAAAAAACCAGAAGCATTTTTGTTAGGGATTGTAGGACAAGACCTGCCAAGGAATATAAAGAACTTATTTATGTATGCCACAATAGCAGCAAGAGTCTTGATAGCACAAGGATGGAAGAATGAGGAAACCCCGACAAAAGAACAGTGGGAAGAGAAACTGATGAACTATGCAGAACTGGCGAAACAGACATACAAACTGCGAGACAAGGACAACTGTGACTTCAAGGAAGAATGGGAACTTTACACAAATTATTTAAAAACACATCAAAATGAACTGGACTCCATGGCAGGTTTTGAATAAGCATACACAAATTTATTGTTGATAACATGATGGATAGATATGCAAGGATAGATACAATTTTATAATATGCAGAGAAAATATGTGCAGCGAAATCAGGGAGAGGAGCTGAGGGAGGTCCTTGGGGAGGGGGGAAGGGAAAAAAATTATGTAGGTGATTATATGGTTTGATAATTTGTTATGTGGAAATTGAGCAATTTTTTTTTTTTTTAAAAGAAGAAGTACTCCTGGGTTGTAAGCTGTGGGCCTAATTCAGTCCAGAAGGGGTTATATTTAACATCTGATGTAGCTCCCAGCTGAAAATGGCCCTTGCAGACACTGCCAATCAAATGACAATCAGGTCCCAATGACAAGAAAAAGAATTTAGACCAAACATTAGGAAGAATATCTTTGCTGCTAGTAATTGTTCAACAGTGAACAGGCTGCCTCTTAAGGTGATAGACTCTCTTTCATCAGAGGATGTGAAGCAGAGGCCTAACAATGACAGGGGCAGATGGGGTCAGACTAAGTGACTTTTGGGGCACCTTCCAATTATAAGATTCTATTTTTGTGACATGAATCTGTTGAAGTCGGGTCTCCTTAGCAGGTTCATGTTTTAAAAAAAGTCCATGTCGCACGACTCTTCGGTCTCTTTCTCTTCCTCCTCCCCCATCCCTTTATTTTATCATCCTCCTTTATTTTATAAAGGAAGTTGTGACGAAATGCAGCACCATTTCCTGAACGCCGTGACAGTGCCTTTGCTAAATTCACTGTTTCTTTCTCCTTGTAATTTACATTATAGCATGCAGTTCTGCATTGGTGTTGAACAATGAGTTCTAGCAGCTTTAATGAAAAAACGGGGAGGGGGCCTTATTGTTTGTTCAACGTTAAGGCCTTAAAAATCCATCCTGTAATATATTTGCTAGATAATTTATGTAAAAAGAGGTGGCTGAATTTGACCCTAATCTGGCTAAACTTTGTTACAGCTAATGTAGCACCCTGCTTGTGGTTAACGCTTAGCTGGAATGAAATATTCAACGCAGCAATAGAGAAATTAAAATAATAATTTATTTGTCAGACAAATAAATGAGAGGCACAGTGGTATATGGTTACCAAGCTCTGGCCTGGCCTCCTGCCATTCTGGCCAGCACTTATATTTCCTTAATCCAGCCCCCTTGCTCCTCCT
Source organism: Podarcis cretensis (assembly GCF_951804945.1). Lineage (NCBI taxonomy): Eukaryota > Metazoa > Chordata > Lepidosauria > Squamata > Lacertidae > Podarcis > Podarcis cretensis. The sequence continues at coordinate 11,214,849 of NC_137180.1, read as the reverse complement.
GTGGCTGCCTCTGTCCAATCAGCCTGGTTGAAATTCCTATTGGCTGTTTGCTAGAACCAATCACAAAAGATACACCCATTTCCTCTTGCCCTTTTATGGGAATCAAAAAGCTATATATTCTTCTATCTATAAATGACAAATAAGTAGTAATATATCTTACATGTGTCTCAACAAGGAACCTTAATTACCAGCTCACCTCTTGCCCTCCTTGCCCTATTGCCCTCCAAAACAGATGGTTAATCTTAAATTTTTATCTTAAACAGATGTCAAGGATCATCATTGAAAGATCTCCTTCCTTTGGAGGTCTCTAAACAAAAGCTTGACAAATGCTCTAATGATGTTTCCTGCTTGGCAAGGGGGGCTAGGCTGGTGGCTGATGGCCCCTGTGATCTCTTCCAACTATATGAAATAAGAATCTAGCATAAGGATTTAACATTTCTTAGCTTCTAATTCCTTTGCATATTACATTTAAGCCAATATATTTAATACATAACATAAATAACCTTTTAAAAGGAAAAGAAATCTTAAAAGGATCTCAGTTTAAGAAAGAAACAACTTTAGAAAAAGACTTCCCAAAATACTCTCTTCCTTTCTGCCAGCTAGATGCTTTTCCATTGCTCTTGACCTTTCAACCTTAGGAAAATATGGCTCAAGTTTAATGGGAGGCACATGGTTTTATTTTACTATTTACCCACTCTTAATTATGTTTATCTCTGCTTTTTTATCTTCTGTAATATGTAGGGTCAGTGTAACCTTGGCTGTCAGCCTGTAATTCCCTTTTTACGACTTTGAGAATTGTTTTCTGCTATAAATCAGGGGGCCCCCTTGTCTAGGAGGAAAAACATTTTGCCAAGGTTCTTAGGCAGCTGGTCTTCTGCCTGGCATGAACATTTGAAAATCTTTAAGCTTTTTAAGATACAGGCCCTGATCAAAATATAAGCTTGATAAGAATGCAGGCTTATGATTAGATGCCTCACTAACAGCACAATCCTTTGCATGTTTATTCAAATACAATCCCTATTGAGTTCAGTGGGACTTATTCTCAGTTTGTACAAGGTGATGGTTGTTGTTGTTGCTGCTGTTGTTGTTGTTGTTGCTATATTTCTCACCCTTGCTCGCAAAGCATTGCAACTATAGTTTCATTAGAGGCCAACAGAACAGGTTAATTGTAAATAACTTGTTTATTTCCATGCACACTTTTGCGAGCGTGAGTCCCATTCAGTCAATGGGACTTCTGAATAAAATTGCGTCAGATCTCACTGATAGCCGTGAATTAACTTTAACTGAACTGAAGCCTTTTCATCATGTCTCTAGCAGTGCTAAAACTGCACAGACAACAACAGACTGGGGAAATGTAAAGTAATGGAATGTAATTGTGTGCATCTCAATTCATACACTTGCACATAAAAAGGTTTCTGGAACAATGTATTTTGTGGATTATCAAGAATGAATACCTTCCCAAATACATGTCTAAAATATTTATTTTTGTAGATGGAAAAATTCATCATAATCAGTATTCAGAATTACATGCTGTGGGCTTTTGGAGAGAGGTACTTGGAATAAATAGCACATTTTCTCTGTTGTTTTAAGGCATACTTCAGAATAATGCAGCCTGATTTTTGCTAATAGTTCTTCAAAAATATTGTGTCTGTTGGGGTTTGTGAATATTTTTAGTGTATCTGTCTTAAAAATCAACATCAGGCTGTAACTCCATACTGACAATGTCAATGGTGACATTTTTTTTTCCATGCTCTGTGTTGGCTAAATGCACATAACTTGCCTTTAACAGGCACACATGGACTATAGGTCAGAGAAAGGATGTATGTTGCATGCAGGAAATATGTTTATGATGCCAGGCAGCTCCAAGATGAGATGCACTGAACCACTTATGAGATGCATAAAGAGGCCATTAGCTAATGACACTCAGCTCTATTTCATAAGAAGAACAAATTGTGTCCTCCCTAAAAGAGGGCATGTGTTGCGGTGAGACCTGGAGACTGACCTCCTGGTTGTGGGTGGGTCTATTGGATAGCCACAACACCCTATTGGTAGGTCCCTCATTACTGGGTTTCATCTGGCCAATGGGGTGCAGTCTAAATGGATCGGGGGACCTATATAAACCCATGCACGTGTCCCAGAGCTTCCTCTTTCGGCTCGTGCATCGGAACACACGCCCACCTCTCCCTAATTTTTGGGCATTTTGTGACTGACCTTGCTATGCCATTGTGTGTAGTCTGTCATTGGCACAGGGGAACAGCAGGAATTTCCCCCACTTGGCTGATTGGCTGGTGCCATTTGGGTTTCGCCTGCCGCGTATCAATTCGTCACAACTTGTAAGGTTGCGGATAGGCACTGGTTCAGGTGATAGGGATGGGAAAACGGTCTCGCCATCCCTATGTGAAGGGTATTTCGTTAATGGAATCCAGGGACTCAATTTGGTTTGGTCAACCCCTGAAAGTCCAGGGGAGCATCTGGGGAATGAACAGAGTCTTTCCCCAGGGTTTTCACCTACCTCAGGTGTTCACCCTTGGCTGACCTATGATAGAGCTCTGGGTCAGCGCTACCTGCAGGGGTGCAGGGAGCTAGTCGAACCAGAGCCTATGCAACCACTCACTTTTCTGTAATCAATAAAGTTGTGGCCTAAATTCTGCCAAAAACCCAAACTAAAATTTGAGTCAAATGTGTCTTTATTTAGGGGGCAGGTCTCTGGGTCTCAACATGCAACAACTTGTACCCCGTCCATCCTGACTGGGCTGCCCCAGCCACTCTGGGTGGCTTCCAAAAGAATATAAAGAACACACAATACATCAGACATTAAAAGCATCCTGATACAGGGCTACCTTCAGATGTCTATGGTAAGTCGTATAAATGTTTATCTCTTTGACATCTAAGAGGAGGGTGTTCCACAGGGTGCCACTACCAAGAAGGCCTTCTGTCTGGTTTCCTGTAACTTCAATTCTTGCAAGAAGGGAACCACCAGAAGGCTCTTGAAGCTGGACCTTAGTGCCCAGGCTGAACAACAACCCAGGTGTCCGAACACTCACCCCTAAACCACTTTCTGGACACAGCCCAGAAGGAAGGAGTGGAACCATGGCATAAACAGTGCCCCCAACTCCTAGGCGGTCCATAACATCTGAATTAGAAGAGGCCATGCAGGGCTTGGTTGTGAGATGGATGGAGAAAAACGAGCTGAACCAGAATCCTGGCAAGACGGAGACACTGTGGGCGAGTAGCTCCCGTGTCTGAGAAACTGGTCAATTGCCTACGCTGGATTGAGTTGCATTCCCCATGAAGGAGGAGGTTTGCAGTTTGAGGGTGCTTCTAGATCCAGTTTTGGAGGGTCAAGTAGTCTCAGTCACTAGAAGCGCCCGTTTCCATCTGCAGTTGGTTTGACAACTATGACCATTCCTGGATTGGGAGAGCTTGGCTTTTAATTCAAAATGCAGATAGCCTTGCAAAGAAGTGTTGCATTGAGCACTGAGGTGAAGTAAGTACTCCCATGAAAGAGAAAGGGGGAAAGCTACCTGCCTTTGCTGGACTATTTTTCCCATTCTTTGACTTCCTTTATACAAATTTGCCACAAACTTGAAAGCTTCATTATCACTCCTCATCCCCTTGGCAATGTAAGGGGTGTCCATCAGTTACCCTGGTGTTCTGGCACGTGACATGGAATCAAAGAATTGTAGACTTGGAAAGGACCATGAGAGTCATCTAGTCCAGTGTTTCCCAACCTTGTGCCTCCAGCTGTTTTTGAACTACAACTCCTATCATCCCTGACTAGCAAGACCAGTGGCAAGGGATGATGGGAATTGTAGTCCAAAAACAGCTGGAGGCACAAGGTTGGGAAACACTCATCTAGTCCAACACCCTGTAATGCAGGAATATTTTGCCCAACATGGGACTCAAACCCATGTCCCTGAGATTAAGAGTCTCATGTTCTACTGAGCTATCTGTTGCTTAGAACACTGCCCCCCCCAAAAAAAAACCCTACACACATTCCAGACCTGCACTACTCTGTTACTTGTTTTCCCCTCCTCTAGCTGTTCACCTGAGATATTAAATTCCACTCTCAATCTGGCTTCTTAAAAATCAAGTCTCTTTCTAAATTTCCCAGTTTACTGGAAGAGAACAAAGGTCATCGGCAGTTGTTTGATTGGATTCACTGAGATTGCTCAAGTATTTTAAGACTTGTTCTGTTTCATGCACATTTGAGTCCCTTTGCCTCCGTTCCTGTCAATATTGCTGGTTGAAACATTGCAGCAAACCTCATTCGCAAAGGTGAAAGCACAGCTGACACAGAGTCATTCTGTTTTCTTGGCATCGCCTGTCACTGTGTTTCCCTCTGAGCTAAGCGGCTGACATTGTGTATCCCTCAATGCCCTCCTTGGCTTTGAACAAGTTTCTAAATCCCCCTCTTATTGTTCTACATCCCACACTCAGTGAGGTTCATACTGCGGTCATGTTACTTCAGCATGCTTGGCTTAGAAACATGCAACGCTTCCCTTTGGGATTGCTGTCTTATGGAAATAATATGACACACTGGCTTGCTGGCATTGTTTTACGGCAGTATCATTTGGGTATATGCATAGGGTGATGGTCAATGCAAGCACTACTCAGAGTAGACCCACTGACATTAATGGGCATGATGTACTTAGGTACGTTTCCGAGCACAATTCAAAGTGTCGGTGCTGACCTTTAAAGCCCTAAACGGCCTCGGTCCAGTATGCGTGAAGGAGCGTCTCCACCCCCATCATCCAGCCCGGACACTGAGGTCCAGCGCTGAGGGCTTTCTGGCGGTTCCCTCACTGCGAGAAGTGAGGTTACAGGGAACCAGGCAGAGGGCCTTCTCAGTAGTGGTGCCCACCCTGTGGAATGCCCTCCCATCAGATGTGAAAGAGATAAATAACTACCTGACATTAGAAGACATCTGAAGGCAGCCCTGTTCAGGGAAGTTCTTAATGTGTGACATTTTAATGTATATTTAATCTTTGTTGGAAGCCACCCAGAGTGGCTGAGGAAACCCAGCCAGATGGGCGGGGTACAAATAAATAATAATAATAATAATAATAATAATAATTATTATTATTATTATTATGGCTGTACTCTTAGTAGGACCATGTTGAAAACAACCCATAGACCAATATGTACAGCAACAATATACAGCCCATCTGATTGGGTTGCCCCAGCCACTCTGGCCTGCTCCCAACAAAATACTAAAAACACAATAAAGCATTAACCATCACAAAGAGGGCTGCCTTCAGATGTCTTCTAAAACTCAAATAGTTGCTCATCTCCTTGACATATGATGGGAGGGTGTTCCACAGAGTGGGTGCCACTACCAAGACGGCCCTCTACCTAGTTCCCTGTAGTTTCATGTCTCAAAGTGAGGGAACCACCAGAAGTCCCTCAGAGCAGATAGTAGATATATATGCCTTTCACAACTAGATGGATGTTCCTGAGAGCCACTGTTTGATTTATGCTTTTTTTAGTTATTTGATTTAACTCATGCCCTTTCAAAGGAGCCCAGGGCAGCAGGTGCAATAGTAATAAAACAGTAAAATAACAGCAGCAACTAAAAACAGTTTTAAAAAAAGAAAATGTCAAAATGACAGTAGATCCTAAAACTGAACGTGGAACTCACTTGCGCAGCCAGTCCAAAAACTGGGAATGCACTATAAGACTCCCACATGTTCACCAACAGCCACATCTACACCAGCCCAATGCCTGATGTCGCCTATGACTTCAAAGGTGAAACAGATGGGAATGATTTAAGCATATCGGCCCAATTTGAAGGTTCTCCACCCCTGACGTACGCTGCCCTGAGCCAACTGGAGGAAGGGTGGGATTACAAAGCCAATAAATAAGATACTGTATGTGATTAGGTGAATGGTAACTTGCTTTCCCCAATAAATATATCCAGAGTAGACTCTTTTGACAAGTGAAAAGAAATCTGAGAAATTGGGGAAAAGTCAGATAAGATGAGCTTGGTGAAGTCAGTTGAAGCAATCCAGTTATTTCCTTTCAACTGAACCACACTGTCATATTGTTCAGATGTACTTTTTTCTCTATATCTTTCCTTTTCATATCAAAGGCTTCTCTCTTTCTCTTTTACTCCCTCTCTGCATTTTAGGCTTCACGGTGAATTCATTTAATATGTATTACTTTACTTTCATTTGCTTATTTGGCTTCAGTGAAGCCTATGTTGTTACACTGCTTTCTGGCAAGGCCTGTTTCCCAGCCCACAAACATCCCAATTCGCATCATTTTTCTTTTTTTCTTTTGAAAACAATAATTTTTCCACACTTTGGGATGTTTTGTCTACTTACCTGACCATTGCTTTCCCATGATACCTGCCACAACTCTTTTAAAAATGTAACTTGAAACATCTGATTTCATTTGAATGTGTTTCTTTTGGTTAGATTAGGAGCACAGATCAAATGATGTATCTGTTTTGAGTGCTAGTGAAAAATACAGTGAACAGGATGTGCCTTTTGATGAAATTTCTCTTAAAAATAACATGTGCTAATAGCATCTTACATATCTCCCTTCAAACATAATCTTCTAATAAGGACTCATATGCTCTTATATTTTGCCCCCTACTTCCAAGACACAGGTTCATGCTCTAAAGGCACGAGAGGTTCGGAGGCTGGCAATACGAGAACGGGGCCTTCTCTGCAGTGGCTCCCCATCTGTGGAATGCTCTTCCCAGGGAAGTTCGCCTGGTGCCTTCATTATACACCTTTAGGCTCCAGGCAAAAACCAGGACTTTGGTTGATCTGATTTACATCCTATGCCATTTAAAAAAAATTGGGGGGGGGGCTATTAGGTTGTTGTTTTATTTTTATTAGGTATTTTGTGGTTTTATGTCTTGATTTTATTCTGTGAACCGCCTTGAGACCCCCGGGTATAGGGTGGTATATAAATAATAATAATAACAATGTTGTGCTGAATCCAAGCATCCCTGTCCCCCCTTTATGCTCCTGTGCTTTCCCTGTGAAAACCCACTCTTTAACTTTGAATTGCAACAAACAGCATTTTTTAATTTCTGTGGATTGCCACTCACTCCAATTCAGTGGTAAACAGTGGATTTTTACAAGGAAAACGCCAGGGCAGCAGCAACAGAAACAACAACAACAACAAAAGCGCTCAGACATGACACCTTAAATTGTGAACCTGTGCCTAGAACATGAGCCACAAAAGAAAGCCTGGATGAGTCCTAATTCTGTGCATAGAACCTTTCAGTTTTCTTTATAATGGAAATATGCAGTCAGAAGGAAAAGGTATATGTTCTTTGAACTTAATCTGCGGCATTTGAGTGAGATGGCTGCAGAAGATTCAGGCCCCCTATTTTAAACATCCCAAAAGCAATGCTCTCACTCTGAAATGGCTTTATGACAAGTCCATACTATTCTGCCTATCAGATTTGGCTATGCAACATCAGCAGAAAACTAATCAGTAAAGGCTTCTTTCGCTTACTCTGAAATCAAGAGCAGAAGAGTGAGTTGTGGACCAGGGCTCTTGTAAAATCTTTTGCTTCCTGAAAATCCCTCTCTTGGAGCTGAAAATGTTTGTGAAATATGACATACAGCTCTACCCTAATTTTAAGCTTTGTCTCTGAAGTGTTATGTATTTTGTACTTTGCTATGAGTATCCAAGAAGAGGAAGGGGGGAAATCATTAAAAACACTCTAAAGCTGTCGGAATGGCCTTCTAACATGTCTTTGGTGTGGCGCAACCTTAGAAAGCAGAATGTTTTTACATGGTTTGCTGAAGGTGAAGGTTATTTTTATGAAGTCAGCATTTTCATTTAGGTATAAGTTAATGTATTTTTAATAGGCTTTTGTTTTGTCTGATTATACCCAGAGACTTCAGAATGTAGACTCAAACACATTTCTTAATAGAGAATAAAACTCTGCATATAGAGTAGCATTCTTCATGAAGAACAATCAACAGAATAGTTGCACAGGTTTTGCAAGAAAGTGTCTGTCGGCCTGCTTTTTATTTTTCCTATTACTCACTCAGTATTTCGTGCCAAACAAGTCAGGGAACTTCAGGGAGCGAAGTAATTTCCCCTTAACATTCTGATCCTCAACATTCATTTTGCCTGCATTCTTCTCTTCTGCCCCAGGGCTATAAAACTTAAAACCACCTCCTCTCTTTTTAGCAATGTATTTGATACTAAAATGGGGATAAAGATCTGGTTTTGAAAGTGGCGTTGCTTTTGACCACTTCGTGATGAGCTCACATAATAGCAGAGGCAAACAGTCACCGCCGCATGCCTTGGAAAAGCCTTCATCACATGTTTAATGTCTATAGAATGAGGATAACCATCGAGAGAAAGATGCAGCCATCCTGAGGGCATGCCATTTTCTGCCCACCCTCCGTCTTACTCAAACACATTCAGGTCACAAAGTACAGTTAATTAAGCGGTCTATTTTCCATGCTGGAAGCACAGCTGAATATTCTAGTCATTTTAATTTGTTTCACTTCCAGAGCTCGAAGGGGAGAAAACAATTATATACTGTATAGCGATCCAATTGCTTGGCAATTATCTATGTTATTATCCCATTGGCTCATTCTGAATGCTAGTAATGGCCAGCAAAGCTGAGATATATTAGTAGGAGACAACTTTTATTCAAATTGATGAGGCTCAACTTCACACGACAGTGTTGCAAAATTTATACCATGTTGTTATCTCGGGGGATTGAATAAATCAGACATTTTAAGGGGCTTATTGGCGGGGCTATCCCATGAAAGGAGATCTCATTGAATCACATCCTTCCCCCACAATAGATCCTGATGCCTATAAGCATGCTGTCTTCCATCCATCCGTCTGTTTGCAGACGGCGGGGAAAGGAGGCCAGATTACAATTTGATTCAGTGTGCAGTAGGCCTTATAAACACTGAGGTAGAAAATTGTGCTTAATAATAATATAATAATATTTATTATTTATACTCCACCCATCTGGCTGGGTTTTCCCAGCCATTCTGGGCAGCTCCCAACAGAATATTAAAAACACAATAAAACACCAAACATTAAAAATCTTCACAAACTGGGCTGCCTTCAGATGTCTTCTAAAAGTCAGATAGTTGTTTATTTCCTTGACATCTGATGGGAGGGTGTTCCACAGGGCGGGTGCCACTACCGAGAAGGCCCTCTGCCTGGTTCCCTGTAACTTCGCTTCTCACAGTGAGGGAACCACCAGAAGGCCCTCGGAGCTGGACCTTAGTGTCCGGGATGAACGATGGGGGTGGAGATGCTCCTTCAGGTATACTGGGCTGAGGCCACTTCATACGCATCCCTTCCCTTTGATGCATCTAGTAGAAGCAATACAGGTATAGGCCAATGCCTATACATGTTTTCATAATAAAACAAAGGAACAGATGAATCTGTCAATAGCACCAGCAACCTTAAATACAGCAGAGGGTTTGCCAACTTCAGGCTATGTTGAACAATTAAAACTCGCTAATGCCCATGAAGACAGAGTCAGCTCCTAACCTATAAAACAGAAGCAGGCTTAGTGTCAGCCAGGCCAAACTCTAGGAGGACCTTCCAAAATTGGGTTGAGTGTCAAGACCCCGAAGCCACCCCCTCGTTGAAAAATAACACACACAAGGACACGGATATTAGATTAAGGTTATTGGGCAAATTTGGCCACAACTTTATTGATTACAGAATGTAAGCAGCATTGGCTTAGGCATTGAATGGACCCGACTATATCTTTCTCCTGCCCGATGCGCAGGAAGTCCAGTAAGGGTAAACCTCTGGAAGGGGGAGCCCTGTCGATGCAGACCAACTTGAGCTCTCCCTGGTGTTCCCATTGGGGTCGTGTCATGGCCCTAGCCCCCAACCTGGGCTTTGGACAACACCCCTCGATTCCTTTAATGGAATACCCTTAAGCTTGGAGGGGCAGGTGATGGCCACACCTCACCTCCCCCATCACAAGGTCAAACAATGCCTAACCACAACCCTAACAAAGTTGTGACGATTGCTATGAGGTAGGCGGAAACCAAATGGCCAGTGCCAATTTGCCAAGTGGAAAAATTCCTACCAGGCCCCTCAATGGCGACCAAGTGAGGTCCATAGCAAGGCCAGTGACTAAAACCTGCAAAATAGGGAGGGATGGCAGGTGATTGAGAAAGCGAGCCAAAGAGGAAGCCCTCCGGCTCGCGCCTCTGTTTAAATGGTCCTGGACACGCCCCCCGGCCAGCGGATTGGCTGGGCAGGCTCTGACATGGCCGGGATCCCCTGGGCAACGGGGGACTAAATCCCCTGCCCCCGGAGGGGAGTGGATGGCCTTGCGGTCCACCGCAACTCCTCCCCACTGGGAAGTGGAGCGCATATGCCAACATGGAGAAGCCAGGAAGACATAATACTTCATGAGATTCAGAAAGGCATCTTACCTGCTTTATTTATCATGAATTTCCCTCTCCACAGGATTATGAATAAAAACCAATTGTTATTTATTTGCTTACTTACGTAAATTGTACTATCAGTGTACATCTCAATGCCTTTGTTTCCCTGCATAGGTCTCTCTTTCTTTCACAATAACTTGCAAGAATATAACACATTGTAAAGAGGAAGTTAAGTGTATGCAGATCTATATAATTTTGTTGTATTCAGTTTTTCCTGCCACGAAATTGTATTATTTTTAGCCCAGAGATTATTTTAACTCCCGCCGCAGCTGTTTTTGCACATCTTCAGCTAAGCACAACATGGAAAGCAGCCTTCGTTGTCAATTTAAATGTCACAGGAGTTGCCATTCCTCCGCTGATCAGTACCATTAAAGGATTATGGCTCATTGTTGATCAGACACTTTCACGCTCCCCAATAATCATAAATCATGGTTTGTTGACAAAGGGTTGTATCTAACGCTGTTGTTGCATGAGTGGAACAGGCCAACCTATGCAATAGGACTTCCTCTTCTCTCCTCTTCCTCCCCCCGCAGTCCTGTGCACCCTCAGAAACTTTTGTGGAGGGTTGAAGGAAGGTCTGGAACAGATTTGGGGGCACAGGGGGGTCTGCAGGCGAGGAAAGCAAGGAGAAGTCCCATTGCATGAGTGAACTCGATTCATGCAGCATGTGGTATGTACAACCCTGTGCAGGTATGCTTTCGTTCTTCTATTGTGGCCTTGATATTGTTATGATATGGATGCAATGCAGCTGCAAAGTGCTAGCTTGAAAAGTAAACATGATGGGAATGTTGGGACTGCCCGTGGGAATCAGAGGGACAGTCAATTCACAGTGCGAAGCACTGGAATTAGCTCAGAGTGTAATATGAGCTCTTCCGTTTATTCCTATCCAGGAAGTGTTTGTCTCTAGACTGCTGGAGCTTGAAGAGAGCAGTCACGTTTTTTGTAATGCTGCAAAGACAGAAATAAAGGCATGTAAATACGTTTCTGTCTATCTCTTTCCCCTGCCCCGGGGGGGGGGCAGGAAAGAGGGGTGTGTTCTTCTCACGCTGAGAAGGATTGCCTATTGCGACCTAGCCTGTATCTTGCTGGGGAATGCAGCCAGGGAGGTCAACAGGAGATCAAGCCGGGTGCCTGGGAGAGTTGCCAGTTTCTCCTGATATGGGCTTGATTTCCGACAGATATATGGTACCAGAAACCTTCCTAACATGTCATAGTGTAGGGTGGTGCTGTGGTCTAAACCACTGAGCCTCTTGGGTATTTTTGTACTTTCATGAGAGTGGGACGAAGAAAAGTCAAAGAGGAATTATTTATGGACATCCTTTGCTATGGTTCAGTAATGCTATTATCCCCACAGGCACTCAGGAGACTAGCCAAGTTTATGCTGCCTTTCATATGGAGAGAGGAGGAGAATGGAAAAATCCTGTCTACAGCTCCAATTATGGTGAGAGCTTTTCCTGCATAATGAGTCATGATCCATTATGGCACTATGTTCTAAACCACTGAGCCTCTTGGGCTTGCCAGTCAGAAGGTCAGTGGTTCAAATCCCCATGACGGGATGAGTTCCCATTGCTCCGTCCCAGCTCCTGCCAACCTAGCAGGTCGAAAGCATGCCAGTGCAAGTAGATAAATAGGTACAGCTGTGGAGGGAAGGTAAATGGTGTTTCTGTGCGCCCTCTGGCTTCCATCACAGTGTCATGTTTTGCTGGTTTAGTCATGCTGGCCACATGACCCAGAAAGCTGTCTGTGGACAAACGTCGGTTCCCTCAGCCTGAAGCGAAATGAGCACTGCACCCCATAGTCACCTTTGATTGGACTTAACTGTCCAGGGGGTTCATAACTTTTACCTTACTTTAGTGTCACATTGGAAAATGTTGATCACTTTCCAACAGTTATCTTTCCAGAAGGGCTGACATTGATGCTGAAATCCAGCATCGCCTGAGCGGTGTCCTGGGACATTTGCAGGGAAACCAAAATGATTGTTTATAAAGCTATTGTAATTCCAAGCTTACTGTATGCTTGTGAAACATGGCCCACTTATAAACACCATCTCCAACTCCTCAAAAGATTCCATCAACGGTGTCTCTGAAAAATTTTACACATCACTTGGGAAGACAGGTGAACTAATGCCAGTGTACTGGAAGAAGCAAAGATCACCAGTGTCAAAGCAATGATTCTTCAACATCAACTTCATTGGACTGGTTATGTTGTGCAATTATTGTCTTCCAAAGCAACTACTCTACTCCGAACTTAAAAATGGAAAGCGTAATGCTGGTGGTCAACAAAAGAGGTTTAAAGACTCTCTGAAGGCAAATCGAAAAAAAAGTAGTATAAACACTGACAACTGGGAAACACTGGCCTGCGAGTGCTCCAATTGGAGAACAGCCTTTACCAAAGGTGTCATGGGCTTTCAAGATGCTTGAACTCAGGACGCAAGTCAGAAATGTGCTAAGAGGAAGGCACAGATCAACTCCTGCCGGGAGACACATGTCCCTACTGTGGAAGGACATGTGAATCCAGAATCGGCCTCCACCGTCACTTACAGACTTACTGTTAAAACTGCGTTCATGGAAGACAATCTTACTCGGCTATGAGTGCTCACCAAAGAAGAAAGACTTTAGTGTAAAACACCTGTTAGGCACACGCTCTTCATTAGAGCATTTTGGACATATTTATGCTTGTGACATTTACGATGTAGAGCAATGAGTGTCCTGTGGGAATAATCATCTTGGCAGCTTGGCTCACAGGCCAGTATTAACAGCGCTGAGAATAAACAGATAAAATATAACCCACTATACGAGAAACAATCATTTTTGCTTGCTAAGATGGGAACAGATATTGGTCCCTATGATAACAATGAAAAGATATGTTTGGAAAAACAGCCTTTTTATAAGTATGATTTTAAGAAACACTCTGAAATCCACTGCAAATTGGCTTACAATTGAATCAAAACAAAACAAACAATTGTCCACGGAAGTCAGTGATTGCTAGCAGCACATAATTGAAAGCAGGATTAATGTAAGAAGACAAAGTTTGGGGCTGAGAAATTTCAGATAACTTGAAATGTTTTTAAATTGAAATGTGTTTGACTGGTACACATTTCTTTCTCTTTTTTTCTTTTTGGTGATATAATGGCCATTACTAAAAACCGAAATGTGTAGTAGCAAGGTGTTCCCCATACAATATACAAAGCAAGCAACAAATAAATATCAGGAGGAAGAAATTGTAACACGCCAATAGAAATCCAGACACCCAAATTTCCAGAAACATTTTCTATGTGTCAAAGCAAGAATCACATTTTTGTGGCACCTTGAAGACTATCCTATTGTGACAATAGGTTACAGCTCTGTTAATTGCATGAAATGTTATCCATGATTGGCAGATGAACATATACGTATATACATGGGAACAGGAGGAGGTGGCAAACTAAATTCAGGTGTTTGACTAGGTGTGAAGTCTGTTGGACAAAAGGTAAAAAAGGTAAAGGACCCCTGGACAGTTAAGTCCAGTCAAAGGCAACTATGGGGTTGGGGCACTCATCTCGCTTTCATGTCGAGGGGGCCGGCGTTTGTCCGCATACAACTTTCCGGGTCATGTGGCCAGTATGACTAAACTGCTTCTGGCACAATGGGACACTGTGACGGAAATCAGAGCGCACGGAAATGCAGTTCATCTTCCTGCCACAGTGGTACCTATTTATCTACTCACACTGGTGTGCTTTTGAACTGCTAGGTTGGCAGAAGCTGGGACCGAGCAACGGGAGCTCACCCCGTCATGGGGATTTGAACAGTCAACCTTCTGATTGGCAAGCCCAAGAGGCTCAGTGGTTTAGACCACAGTGCCACCCGCACCCCCCCCACTGTTGGACAAGCAGCTACTGTCCTCTCTGTCCCTGTGGTATGTGTTGCAATAGTCCAGCAATATCTGAAGGTCCACTGCTATATGCTGAACAATGATGGGGCTATGCAGCTAGACTGGGCTATGCAAATACTGTCCCTGTACAATGCCAGAAGATCTTGCTTGTCCTGAAACAACAGGACAATGTTTCTCCCAACCTGCATAGGTTCTGACTGGTACAAGGCATAGTCAGTGGCGTAGCATGGGGGGTGCAGGGGGGGCCGGCCACACCGGGCACAACATCTGGGGGGGGGCACGCTCGCACTCGCAGCTCTCTGCCCCTACCTGCTCACTCACTCTCTCTCACTGCAGTGCTGGCTGTGCGAATCCAATCCGAGCCGCCGGGTTGCCGCCCACTGTGGAGGGGGGGGGTGCCAGGTGTGCGGGTTAGGGGGCGCAAATTACTTGCCTTGCCCCTGGTGCTGACAACCCACGCTACGCCACTGGGCATAGTGTAGCTTTTTAGATTGGGGCAGGGTGTTTATTTTGATAATATTCTGTACAGGCACTTCAGATTTTGGTGATGGTTTCCATTTCCATGCACGTAGCTGTTGTTTGAATCTCCCTTTCATTGCAATTTGTTTCCAGAGTGCTACCCTCCCTTGAACGCCTTGATTTATTCTCTGTCTTCAGAATAGAGAAAGATAACGGTGAAGTGTTGTATAGTTCTGAATTCAAAGCATTTGGACATTTTCCAAATATTTTCAGTAACGTCAAGCCAAAAAGGGACCGATATTGTGAAATGCTCCATTAGAATCATAATCCTTCCCTTTTGATTATTTTTCCTTGTGAAGGGGGTGAGAAAGTGTTGGTTTCTAAATTTATCCCTGATTGCCCATGAAGCATTGTCGCACTCTGAGGGCTTGCATTTGCCCTTAATATCCTCACAACGTAGCTGAATCCAATTGGCTCATGGCGTTCTGACAATGTCCAATCCAGTACCTAAACCCTTATTACTTGAGGAGGAATACAACAGTCAATATTGCAGCTGATTAGTAGAATGGAGGAAAAACAGTGTCAGAAAACAGTTCAATACGACTGTTCAGCAACTGCAAACAGCCACAGAAAAGGCTATTGGGAGAGGGAGTGTCAGTTATCCTTGAAATCACTACTTTTGTGGTAAAAATCAAACCCAGACAGCATTTGGCATGGTGCTAATTTTCAAGCCTTTCTGCTGAATTGAATTCAATACACCACTAGGGCAATGATCTCACTAAACAGAAGTCTAACAATACTAACACTGATGTTAGAGAAGAGACACTTGGCTAAAACATAATGTAATTGCCAATTTCTTTAATGTGCATTTGTAATGAGTTTTATCAGAAGCCTGATTCACATGAACATGCACAATTAGCTCTGACCAAGGCGAATGCGCCACTCTTGCCACATTAGCCGCAGTTTCATTACCGTTCGGAAGTGTGTTTTCCAATGCGTAACTGGGCTGTGTAGCAACCCTCTCGAGTATTCCTTAATACACTGTGCAGTCTTGAAGGACACCCGCCTTTCAAGTAGAGATGCTCAGCATGCCCAGTTGGGCAGATAATTTCTTGAGGGGGAAATGAGGGCGTTGCTGCCTCATCACTGCCTGGCTTCAGAAGCAGGTAGCAGGATGAGACACTGCTGTTGAGCCAGCCTTCCAGCAGCACCATCACAACCACTAACTGTGATGGTGCAAAGGTGGGACTGGATAAGTGGTGAGAGTGCAGCGGTAGCTCTAGCACTATTAACTGTTCACCACAAACCATTTACATTGAAGGAGACTCCTTTGAAATGGGGTCCCCATTGTGCCTTGCAATGAAACCAGATCTTCTGCTTTGGGTGCACCATTTCCTTAAGGACCAATAAACTGATTTTTGGTTGTACCAATTTAGCTCCAGACCCTATAAACAGAAAGTCATCTACAGTCATACCTCGGGTTGCGAACATGATCTGTGCGGGAGGCACATTCGCAACCCGCAGTGTTCGATACCCACAGTGGCGCATCTGCACATGCGCGTGATGTGATCCGGTGCTTCTGTGCATGTGCGTGGCATCATTTTGTGCTTTTGTGCATACGCAAGCGCTGAAACCCAGAAGTAACCCGTTCTGGTACTTCCAGGTTTGGCGCGGTCTCCAACCCAAAAACGTGCAACCCGCAGTGTTCACAACCCGAGGTATGACTGTACCTGATCTTGAGCAAAATGAATCTGCTCCATCCCTATTTGCTTGTGTTCTGAGCAAAGAAGTAGCCTTTGATCCAATGGAACCTAGTTCATTTGGATTTAAATTTCTAAAATCCTTCCACTCCTCGAGGCTTGGTTGTTTCGTTATTGACAAAGTAGATGTCCTAACGAGGTGCACCATCAGCTGTCATTTCTAAATCAACTACCTTTATAAGAGAATGAGTGACTAGGCAGCATCAGCTAGCTGAAGTCAAGCCCTGAAGTTGGGAGCTTACTCTCTAGAGTTCATCATCTATGCAAAATTGCCCTCTGCTGAACAGGTAGCTGAGGGATCAAAGCTATGGTAATACAGTGGTACCTCAGGTTACTTATGCTTCAGGTTACATACGCTTCAGGTTACAGACTCTGCTAACCCAGAAATAGTACCTTGGGTTAAGAACTTTGCTTCAGGATGAGAACAGAAATCGCTCGCCGGTTGTGCGGTGGCAGCTGGAGGCCCCATTAGCTAAAGTGGTGCTTCAGGTTAAGAACAGTTTCAGGTGAAGAACGGACTTCCAGAACGAATTAAGTACTTAACCCGAGGTACCACTGTAGTTTCCAATATTCCCTGTAATTGCCGACTCCAGTTTCAAGCTTGTACAGAGGAGTTTGCTCATCACCAAATGAGAGCTACTATGTGTATGGCACTGTGTTGCTGCCCTCCTGACAGGTCTTGAATGATGGGGAATAGCTGCAGGCAGAATCAAAGAAAATAATAATAATAATAATAATAATAATAATAATAATAATAATAATAATTTATTTATACCCTGCCCATCTGACTGGGTTTCCCCAGCCAGTCTGGACGGCTTCCAGCAAAACAGTAGCCCGTCAAACATTAAATGCTTCCCTAAATAGGGCTACCTTCAGATGTCTTCTAAAAGTCTGGTAGTTGTTCTCTTTGACATTTGCTGGGAGGGCGTTCCACAGGGTGGGTGCCACTACCGAGAAGGCCCTCTGCCTGGTTCCCTGTAACTTCACTTCTTGCAGCAAGGGAACCACCACTCGGTGCTGGACCTCAGTGTCCGGGCAGAATGATGGGGGTGGAGACGCTCCTTCAGGTCTACTGGGCCGAGGGCGTTTAGGGCTTTAAAGGTCAACACCAACACTTTGAATTGTGCTCGGAAATGTACTGGGAGCCAATGTATGTCTTTCAGGACTGGTGTTATGTGGTCTTGGTGGCCGCTCCCAGTCACCAGTCTAGCTGCCGCATTCTGGATTAGTTGTAGTTTCCGGGTCACCTTTAAAAGTAGCCTCACATAGAGCGCATTGCAGTAGTCCAAGTGACAGATAACCAGAGCATGCACCACTCTGGCGAGGCAGTCCATGGGCAGATAGAAAGCAAGCAAGGTCTTAAGTAGAAATGAAGGATTTAAAATGTGATTTTGTAGGAGTACACTGTCAACTGATTAAATGATTCTCAGGATACCTCCTAATTCTATGATTAGTTAGACTAGTTTTAGTAAGAAAGCAGTGAATGGTTTCAGATGGATCAATAGGCTTTGGCCAGACAGGGGTTGTTGCTGAGCTCATGCTCCCAGCTGCAATCCTGTTGTCCACATGGTCAGAACTCTCTTACTGGGTCTGGTCCTCTAGCGGGAAGAATAGCAGCTAGTGCAATGGGGCAGTGTTGCTCTGCCGTCCTCCTGAGGATGCTGTTCCCTCTACAAAATAATTTTCTCTGGAGGGGCATGGCAGGGGGTTGCTGGGGAGTGAGAGAACTTGAGAAAATTGACCTTCTACCCATTCTGCAGATGGATGCCTTCTCTCAGCAAAGGAACACAAGTTGGATCCAACCCAGAATCTTGGTGTATGTGTGTGTGTGTTTTACTTCTCCTGTTCCTCTTCCCTTGTCCACTCTCACTAAACCCTAATGGTTCAGATAGACAATCTGATTAAAAACCTAGATTTCCCTCTCTTGATTTTTCTTTTGTACATTGTCCTACATCACAACCTTTTTGTCTGTTTGTTTTAAATCACTTTATATACTGCAATTAGTCATATATGGTAAAGTAGCAGATTATCTACAAAACCGTTCTGTAATGGTATATTATACGGTTTCATGGGATGCACTTTTATTTTACAATTTGCTGTCTTGCATCTTATCAACCAAGGGAATATTTTCTCTTTTATTGTCCTCAGAATTTACAGCAAGCCGTATACAGAACTTTGGAAACCCTCAAAGCTGATCTCTTTTTTTGCAATAAGTTATGCTGAAGAAAGTCCCTTTTGAAATTCTGATAGAAACTATTTTCCCCCGTTGATAATGAGGAATGAGAATCTATTAACACTGATTATTTTCATGACGCCAATTCATTACTTTTTGTGGATAATCAAATCAAAATTCATCATATAAATTGACTACCCTTTTTCATCTGGCAATGATCCATTTTTCTTTCTAATTACTGTCTTAATTCTCTCCAAGCTGTGCACCAAACTATTCAGAGTCCCTCCCCCACAACTTCCTGACAAGTACTATTAGAACTAAAAGCCTTTCAGAAGAGAGAATTTCAGGGAAACGGAAAACAGCTCCTCCAAAACAAGCCCAGAGTTACCGTATTTTTCGTCCTATAGGGCACACCGGCCCATAGGATGCACCTCGGGTTTTTTTTTTTTTTTGGGGGGGAATGAATTAAAAAAAAATATTTCCCCCCCAGCCGCGGCTGCCACCCCAAGCCTTGCGCACACCTGCCCGAAGCACGGGGCACCCTCCGGAGGGCTCCCTGTGCTTCGGGCGGCAGGCTGCCACCCCAAGCCTCGCGTGCTCAGCGGGACCTCCTGCCAGGAGTGCAAGGCTTGCGGACACTCGCTGGGGCTGCAGGCTGCTGCCCGCAAGCCTTGTGAGCCCACGGGAACTCCCGCCGGGCTTGCAAGGCTTGTGGATAGCTTCCTGAAGCCTGGACAGCGAGAGGGGTCGGTGCGCACCGATGCCTCTCGCTCTCCAGGTTCAGCGAAAGCCTGCATTCGCCCAATAGGACGCACACACATTTCCCCTTCATTTTTGGAGGGGAAAAAGTGTGTCCTATGGGGCGAAAAATACAGTATTATGGCAGGCATCAATAAGCAATAATCTATAATCACTGCATTGCCAAATGGATGCAAAAGGACCCTTATATCTTTCTAAAATAAGCTGTTGTGTGAGCTAGTTAGATTTAATGGTCAATAAGCAAATTCAGATTCGGAATATTTATTTGTGCTAAGATGACATATCTTTGGAAACCTCCATTACGATCAAGGGCAACAGATGGGAAAACAAAGTGATGATTTTCAGGTTATGTAATATTGCACCAATTTATTGCCAAGCTGTCCTTTTAAAAGCATAGCCCCGCCTGCATTAAGAGAGAAACATCTGCCCCTCGGATCCGGCGCTTGGGTCATCCTCGCAAGTTAGCCAGCATAAACCAGCCTGACTTGGTGGTGTTTGTGAGCAGAGAGCAGGGATATGCAGAGCAAATCAATACAGATGACTCCAGCCAAAAGAGCAAGAGGCAGCCAAGGGACCAAGGTCTTTAGCCAATAAAATCCAAAATGAATCCCATATATCCCCAGTTGCAGAAGCGGGGAAAGAATGAAACACTGGGGACACAGACACTGCATCTAGACACATCACAAAGTCATTTCAGTTAAAAGCGTTGTAAATTTAAACAGGGAAAACAGGTAGGGAAAAAAAGGTGGCAAGTGGGAAGAGGGCAGGGGATCATGACTTTGAGCAGAAAAATTATGTCTCTGGTTGCAGAGCTCGGTCGTTGTTATAGGAAAATTTTGGGGCTCACTTGGATTGCCAGACAAAGACATCAGCCAAGAATATTGGAGCAAAACAGCAGCCTGTAGGCCTGATCTTTATTCAAGGAACTGTTGCAACAGGACTTCTACTCACCACATGGGAGAAGCCCAGAACAAAGGATAGCTCCAACTTTTATAAGTTTCCCTTTTTACTCACAACACCCTTAGTGAAGCATCACACAAACATCATTTATACATCACAGCTATGTCATAATCTGGGAGGGGTCTTCTGGCAAAAACCTGAGTATCAGGTTTCCCCCAATCCCTCCCTTGACCTCCACCTCACACTCATTAACTAAAACAAAAGGTAAGTATGCACATGTTCCTGTTCTCCCAGTCAAGTTAATCGCACCCCTTTGTCTTGACCAAGGTCCTAATCAACTGAAGTTGGGTTTACCATTGTCTCTGGAAGAGCTCTCCCTGTCTGGCGCTCAGGGGCCAGGATGTCAGAGATTATCTCCCGTGCAAGAGGCTGCTGAGTACGTGATCTCAGGCTTGAGGGATTATGGCTGCCCACATCCCAGGCTTCCCCCTTGGTAGCCATTCCTTTCCTGAACAGAACAAAGTTGGAACAGCACAAATCTAATACTGGAGTGACTTTTTATGACTTTGCGTGTCAAGGTCCCCAAGCCACCCCTAAATAAACACAATTCACACAGAATTTTTGTTTAAGGTTTTTGGCATAATTTTTGGCCACAACTTTATTAAAATACAAAATATGAGTGCTTGCTTAGGCATTGGTTGCGACCATCTGTCCCCGCCCAAGGGCAGAACAGACATCCGCAAGCCTGCGAAAGTCAGCAAGGGAAAACATCTTGGGGAGAGAATGGAGCTGGGCACCAGGCTCTCACCTCTCCCCAAATGCTCCCAGGGGCTCTTGTGTGGCCCTAGCCCCTTGACAGGGGTTTGGACAAGAGCATGGCGAGCCCCTGGGTTCCTTTAACGGAAAACCCTTGCAGCACCAGCACTGGAGGGGGAGGCACAGCCAAATCCATACCCCTCCACCAACCAATACATTAAAACCAATGCCTAACCACAAACCTTACATGTTGTGACGATTTGCTACGCAGTAGGCAAAAACCAAATGACAGCAGCCAATCAGCCAAATGGACAAAATTCCTACCAGGCCCCTGCCCCAAAGGCAGACGACCCCATGACAGGCATAGCAAGGTCAAAGCAAACAACCCTAAATATAGGGAGGGTGGGCAGGTAATCTGATGCACGCAGCGAAAAGAGGAAGCTCAACGCTGCGCGCAGGGAATGTAAAGCTTCTAGGCTGTCAATCAAAATTAGCAACATTAAAATCTCTCCAACAACATAGAAGAGCCCAATCGCATTTGTGGCCATCTAAACTTACCCGCCCAGCAACAGAGGGACGACTTGTTAGACTCCACTGCAACACACGCTCTCCATGAAGGAGAACACGCCTTCTAAAGTTTTCCCATTGAGCCTGTATGTAGACACATTTATCAGTGAATTTTTACGCTTGGTAATGTGCAACGGAGGTCCTTTGAATAGAGATGGGGGAAAAAACCTGTGTGATAAAGTGTTTTGTGGGGACGCTTGCAGGAGTGATTGTGTTTTGGGTAGTCAAGGGGTGTGTGTGTATGATGTCTGCTGGAGGGGCAAACCTCCCCCCCAACCTTTCTCAAAATTCTGCTAACAGTTATGGATCAAACGCTTTGCTTCAAGCAGATCCTGGATTCAGTCCTCAGCATCATGAGTTGAAAGGCTGAGGGAACAGGTGTTTTGAAAGACCTCGGCTAGAGAAATCCTGAAAATCAGAGTGTGTTGTGAGCCCTGTGGAGATGTCATGGAGGGAGGGAGTGGATCCTGAGAAAGGGTGGGTGGGGGAGAGAGATCATGGAGTTGGAGATGATCCAGGGGAGGGTGAAATAGGAGCTTCAAGAAATGTCTGAGTTGAAAGAGAAGGTCAGTGATGAAGACAGTGGCCGCAGGGACCATATAACACCAGTCCTAAAGGATCTTTATTGGCTCCCAGTACATAGCCAAGCACAATTCAAAGTGTTGGTGCTGACCTTTAAAGCCCTAAACCGCCTCCGTCCAGTATACCTGAAGGAGTGTCTCCACACCCATCATTCTGCCCAGATACTGAGGTCCAGCTCCGAAGGCCTTCTGGTGGTTCCCTCACTGCAAGGTTACAGGGAACCAGGCAGAGGGCCTTCTTGGTGGTGGTGCCCACCCTGTGGAACACCCTCGCATCAGATGTCAAGGAAATAAACAACTATCTGACTTTGGGAAGACATCTGAAGGCAGTCCTGTTTAGGGAAGTTTTTAATGTTTGATGTTTTATCATGTTTTTAATATTCTGTTGGGAGCCACACAGAGTGGCTGGGGAAACCCAGCCAGATGGGTGGGGAATGAATGAATGAATGAATGAATAAAGCATGCCCCAAATAACCCCTGTTACTATCATTTGCCCCTCACAGAGCTATCATTTCCAGTGCCTTTATACTACAATTCCCAGGATTATCATATGTGTGTGTGTGTGTGTGTGCGCGTGCAATTTAAATTTATGTTGTCTATGCAGCCTATAATTCTTCTACCCAAGTTTGTTTTAAATGAAACATAGCAGGGGGGGGGCGGAGCTCAGAAATCTAGAGCAGAGGATCTGTAGGGGGTGGAAAGCCTGTTTAATGTTTTATCTGCTTGCTGCTCATACAATTCACCTCCTGTCCCAGCTGCTTTCCCACCCGTATCTCTGTCCCCACCCCCAGGGCAAACTGCAGCTCAGGTGCATGTGAAGCTGAGCAGTCAAACAGCAGGCTGGGAAACAGTTATGTTGCCCCTTACCCCCGGGGGTTATTCTTCACTCCTGTTTTCAGCCAGGATTCGGAAGGGAAAAACCATGGGAATGCTCATCACACAAAGTTTTGTCTTTGGTGTTAACGCTTGCCTTGGGCAAGCTGAACCGCCAAATTGAATTTCTTTACCCACTGAGCTCCAGCTAAAGGGGAAGAAAAAGTTTTCTTAAATTAAGTATTATGCACCTTTGTGTATTATTTGGAATGATAACGACACATGGATTTCCTAAGCCTCTGCCGTTTCCTGGGAGGACTGCAAGAAGACAAGCAGTATATTTGCTAGAAGAGAGACCAACTTTTGCTGTTGAGAGTCTGACCACTCTTCAGGCTTCGTGGATCTCTAATTGGTAGTGAATATCTGGTTAAAAGCTGCAGGAGAAGGAATCTGAACGGACTGATTAAAATAACAAAAAAAGTTAATAGCTAATCTATTCTTTCCTGTGACATTACTTTGTTAATCCATTTAATCAGATCCAATAATTAGCCCTTGCTGAAAGAGTGAACATTTCATTTGAGAGCAGTATGAGGCCAGGAGGAGGTAGGATTTAAAAACCTGTCCCTGTGCTCCTGTTCTTCAGTCATCTCTGTGAGAGATCCATTATTATTTTTTCCCCTGAAAAAAGCATCCAAGAAGGGGAATGAGCCAGCTTTTCCTTTGTGAACTGAGGAATTAACTCCACACAGAAATATATATTAATTAGAGAACCAGCATGGTTAAACAAAAAACAAAAAAACCACTTCTCTGAAATAAATTAAACAGAATCATTGGACCTCTATTAATATCAAGTAGTTCATTGCATTGAAAAGGGTTGTGAAATGGGAAATTGGGAAGAGGATGCTAGAGGAATAAAGTAATAAGGGGGGCGGGAATGGGGATACAGCCTGGAAAAGCAATGGAAGTTCATCTAAAGCAGGGGTGGTTAACCTGGCGTCCTCCAGATGTTGTTGAACTCCCATTTCCATCAGCTCTAGCTGGCAAGGCCAGTGGTCAGGGATGATGGCAGTCATCCATCAGCAACATCTGGAGGGTACATTGTTGGTTTTGCTTGTATGCAGATACAACTACAATGCCTCAGTTCTTGATGCTAGGGTGGTTTGTCCCAACATTTCTGAGTACAGGGACCCCTCATTCATTCATTCATTCATTGCAGGATCCCCCCCCCAATAATAATTATTGTAATTTTAGGCCATCTTGTCCGAGAGAACAAATAATCTAAATCTATAGTGTTTTATTGTTGTTGTTTAGTTGTTTAGTCGTGTCCGACTCTTCGTGACCCCATGGACCAGAGCACGCCAGGCACTCCTGTCTTCCACTGCCTCCCGCAGTTTGGTCAAACTCATGCTGGTAGCTTCGAGAACACTGTCCAACCATTTCGTCCTCTATCGTCCCCTTCTCCTTGTGCCCTCCATCTTTCCCAACACCGGGGTCTTTTCCAGGGAGTCTTCTCTTCTCATGAGTTGGCCAAAGTATTGGAGCCTCAGCTTCAGGATCTGTCCTTCCAGTGAGCACTCAGGGCTGATTTCCCTCAGAATGGATAGGTTTGATCTTCTTGCAGTCCATGGGACTCTCAAGAGTCTCCTCCAGACCATAATTCAAAAGCATCAATTCTTCGGCAATCAGCCTTCTTTATGGTCCAGCTCTCACTTCCATACATCACTAGTCTATTTCAGGCTTCCTCAACCTTGGCCCTTCTAGATGTTTTGAGACTACAGTTCCCATCATCCCTGACCAATTGTCCTGCTAGCTAGGGATCATGGGAGTTGTAGACCAAAAACACCTGGAGGGCCGAGGTTGAGGAAGCCTGGCCTATTTCATCATTTTTGTTGCCAGATTTGCATGGATGATGCAAATACCTTTCATTTATTACCATATTTTTGCATGCATGTATCTGATCACAATCTCTCAAGGTCACTCAGAGATTGTTTGTTGAATGGGCACCACCAGTGTTGTAAATTTCTGCGCAAATCATTGCAGGTCAGTGTGTTTGCAAGTGAAGACAAATTGTTTTTGCTATTTGTTTCAGCTGCAGAGTGCATAGTTTAGTAAATAGCCCTTGAAATACAGTCTGCAAGCCTTATGCCTCATGCTTTCAGTTTGATATCTTACCCTCTTCTCCTAGCTGGGACACTTGGCTACGGATGTGACACTACCATTTTGAGGTAGGAAATAAGTGTTTCTGTGGAACTGTACCTGCAGTAGAGCAATTCATAATGTTTTGGATATGACTTAATGCAATACTGGGGTGGGAAGTGGTGCAAGGTGATTCTAGATGAAGCTATAAATCTGGAAATAAAAGTTCTTACACAAGTTTGTCAACTGCAGAATCCAAAAGGCGCATTGCATCAACGCCTACCCAAGAGTAGCTCTGTGTTTGCTAAAAAGTCTTTGCAGTTACAGGGAGAGGGCAGAGAAAGGTCCACATTAATACTTTTCACAATTGTTTGCTTTGTTCCAGGATGAATACTGGTGAAATTATACAGATGAAAGAGAACAACTTTCTCCCCAGCATTGATCAAATGGCATGGAAGACAGGAGAACCCAAATTATCACTTGCTGATTTACTGTAAGTGAAATTGAAATGTCACATCGTTTTGAAAGGAATATGCAAACCTTAAAAGCAAACAAGAAACCTATAATCTATGGTTCAGTTGATGGAATATTAAAAATAAGAAAAAAAAATTGGGAAGAACTTTACCACAAATTGCAGCCAAAGTGTCACACACACCCTTTCCAGCAACTACTCAGAGTTTATTTGCTGAACCTGCATTTAAGTAAAAAGCACTTGTGTTGCCCTCATTACAATTCCCATGCTGTGCTTTTCTATATATATGCTGATCTTAATATTTGACAAGCGATGGTTTTATTTTGGGGTGGGGTTAAGAGAGATCTCAGCAGGGACTTCAGTTCTCTTCGGCAGCTCTTCCTCTGAGTAGGGACAATTTTCCCCCTCGGAGACGTGATACGCAGAGCTTTGCTCGCGGTGCAAATCCTAGATCAGCAACAGAGCGAATTGCAAAGCATTTCAAGGTGCTTCTGATGCAGTAGTGCTGTGCTCTTCTTGGTGCCAATTTATAGTGCACTAAATGAACCATGGCTCCTTATTCTGCGGAATTACGATGTTTCCTCTTGTCCTTTCTGTTGCATGGGTACCACTTTTTCCACCATACTAATATAAATAACTGTATTTTTCGGTCTAAAAGACCGAATGTCCCTATGTATAAGATGGCCCCTATTTTGGGGGACTCAGATTTAAGACAATTGGGGGGAAATGCCCCCATGTATAAGACGGCCCCTAATTTTTGACATTTTTTATAGGAAAAAACCCTAGTCTTAAACATGGAAAAATACGGTATATTGTATTACCGGGGAAGTGTAACAATGATCACATCCCATTCAATATCAAGTACTGTGTGAATGTCAGAGGCACCAATTGGATTATGCCAGTAATGTCTCAAATACGTGAACATTTATGTCTTCAGCTGCTTTATGCTCCCCCATAGCATGGCCATAAGATTTGAGTGCCCATGGAAGAACTAGTTTTTGTTTTTATTTATTGTGTTTTAAATCTAAAGCTTGGAAAGCAACCAAGGTGTCTTCCTTTCTCCTTGTGACCATCCAAGGAATTTGTAGGGTGGGAACAGGTCAGATCTTGCTTGAATGCATTTTATTTTGCTTCTTCTTCTTTGGCAATCACTTGCAGCCGAGTAAGATGAACATGGTTTTAACAGTGAGTCCGTAAGTGACTGTGGAGGCCAATTTTGGATCCACACGTCCTTCCACAGTGGGGACATAGGTTTCTGGGTGGGAGTTGATCACGGTGTGGATTTGCCAAGGGTGCCTTCCTCTTAGCACTTTTCTCCCTATTGGCAGAACCTATTTGGTGTTTTGCAACTTTCTGACTAGTTGCAGGACCTTAGCCAGACCTAGCAGAGTACACGCAGAATCCACGAAAGCAAGTGGCAACTTGGCAGCAGACAGGATAGACGAAGCAGGAACCAGGAACTTGTAGTTAGGTGTTTATTATATACAGTGGACTATTTACAGGAACAGAACACAGATCTTTTGCTAGCTCTCTCATGACACAACTCACAACTCCTACACTGACACAGAACTCTGAACTCACAAACTCTGAACTAATACATTCCAGTTAGTAGGCCATTAATTATCACTCCCTTGAGAGAGCTTGACCAATCAGGGAGCTGTCTCCATGTCTCTGTTATCACCAGGCAGACTTACTCCTTCACATGACCTTCTGGCTCTCTGCCAAACCTTAATTGACTCTGTGTGAGTAGCTGCACATACACAGTTTCCCAACATTCCTCTTAGCACATTTCTCGCTTTCGTCCTGAGTTTGAGTGTCTTCAAAGTCCATCACACCTTTGGTAAAGGTTGTTCTCCAACTGGAGCACTTGCAGGCCAGTGTTTCCCAGTTGTTGGTCTTTATACTACATTTTTTAAGATTTGCCTTGAGAGAGTCTTTGAACCTCTTTTGTTGACCACCAGCATTACACTTTCCATTTTTAAGTTCCATTTTGTAGTGCAACAGGATGTTGATAAATCTGAAGGAAGAAAACTCGGAATGAGTGAAGTGACATCTCCAACTGGTTACAGCTTTTCAAGCATGTAGGGTTTTCAACGTGCAGGGAACTTTACGTGTTGTATAAAACCTCCTGAGGGGAATTAATTCTCCTTGCCCCTCAAACTATTGTCTTTGATGACTGTAATTTGGTCCTTTCTCTACTATCATAATGATGATCATTTGCTGAGCCTTTTCACGGCTTCATAGGTATTTAGAATGCAAATACGAGACATTACTGATTATTGCTGTCTACACCATAGGCTCTGCATAGCTTGGGTGCTGTGGCTGAGGTTTTTGACAGTCTAGGTGTGACTGCATTGCACATAACAGCAAAGCAAATATATATATTTTACATTCGATCCTGTTCTCACCAGCCCTTTGCATTCAGAATTTGGCCATCTCTAATTCTGGAGTGCCTTGGTTTTATCACAATTATTTGAACTCCCAACCATTTCCCTATATATATATATATATCTTTTATAGTGAGAGGGTAATGCAAATCTGTTGTTGTTGTTGTTCTAAAAAAAGCATTAGCATCCCACTCTAATCAGCCTACTGCTTTTTATCTGTGGGTTCAGAAAGACTGCATGAGCAACATATGTCGCTTCAAACTATAATAGGCGGGGGGAGGAGAGAAGGTTCTTGTTTTGGTTGTGGGTTTGTGTGTTATTGTGAGGGGGGAGCTGCAATTTCTAGCGAATGCTCAAAGTGCAGCTAACGGCACTCTTGTGTTATTAATTAAATGGGGAACTCTAAAGATGTTTGCTATGAAAAGGACCAAATGAAAGCAATTTTAAAAACAATTATTGCATTTGTTATGAGCCTCCTAAAAGCCTTTAAAAGATAAATCTGCCAATATCCCTCTTGTTTCAACCAGCCTAAAATATCACATCTTAAAATGTCATGCTACACAATGAAGAACTTTCTATGGGCTCTTTTGGACATAGTGCTGAACCATAGTTTAGGGTTACAAGAATAAACCTAGGTGAGCTTTGAGCTTGTGTGCGCCACTCATCTTTCTTTTCTGGAATGGCTATAAGGAGGATTTTGGAGATTTCCATTTCCATTTTGGATGAACCTTAGCTTGCCTTGTCATGTGAGCCTGGACAAAGTCTGTTTAAACTTTACTATGGTTCAGTGAAATAAAGAAACTTCAAATCACAGTTAATGAAGCAGTTTTGCTTTCACTAACTGTAGTTAAGATTCACCATAGTTTGGGTTACAGATGTATCGACTATATGGGACTGGCAGAAATGACCGGCAGAATCCGAGACCAGGGAAAAGAGTTGGCAGAAGATTGGAGGAAATTTAAAGATTATTTGCAGAAATATTGCAAAATTAATGAATGTTAGAATGTTGTTGGACAGAAATTAAGTGGTTACCAGCTGTAAAGTAAAAGTGGAGTAATATTAAAATAAGTTATAAATAAGTTAAAATAAGGATTTGCTGAATTAAGATTTGAACTGGAATACAAAAGGGGGAAGTGAGAGGAGGTTCGAGAAACAAGGTAATAGAAATAAGTTTTGGAAACTATATTTGTTTTGTTTTGTTTTGTTTCTTCTTTTTTGATTGTGTACTTTTGTACTTTTGTATTTTTGTTTTTTGTATTAAATTGGAAAATCTAATAAATATCTATTAAAAAAAACAAAAAAACAGATGTACTAAATTGAGATGGAAAGAAGATAAAGTCCCTACCGGGGAAAAATGGCAGATCAAGTTGATGGATTATGCTGAAATGGCAAAAATGACCGGAAGAATCAGAAATCAGGAAGACCAAAATTTTAATAAAGAATGGGGAAAATTTATAATTTTTCTTAAAAAACAGTTGCAAACAGTTAAAATTGTTAGTGGGATTGGAATAACACTTGGTGATTTTTGGATATAATAGAGATGTAAAAGATTTGGATTGTTATAAAAAAAATGCAGAGGGAAATGGTTAAAAATAAGACCCACAAAGGGGAGGAGTGTAGTCCAGGAGATGCTTTGGAATCTTGTTTTTATTTTGTATGTTGGATGTGTGATTGTAAAACTGTAATTTGAAAAACCAAATACATATACATATACATATACATATACATATATATATGTATATGTATATATGTGTGTGTGTGTGTGTGTGTGTGTGTGTATAAATGTTGCTAATCTAAAATGAAATCAATCTCCTCCTCATGACCACACTGGAGGGAGTGGCAAGCAAACTCTGCGTGGCTCATCCTCATCATGCAAAACCATGATTTGCCAATAGATGTGCAGAAAAGACCCATTGTCTTTTTTAAAAAAGGTCCACATAGTTGTAATCTGAAATTTGTTAGTGCCATGCACAATCCACCACATTCCACTGAAGCAAATTTGTTGACAAAATTCAGCAACATTTCAGTGGGCTCTCTTTACAATTCTGATTGAATATATGGGCTCGCTGCCAAACTTTTCATGGGAAAGTAAGACGGCAGTTGCTGTTTTAAGAAAATAAAGAAGACCAGTCAAGGCCTCCGATTTTCACTTTAATGAATGCTGAAGAAGGAGCTCATATGGCAGGTCAGTGCTGGTGCACTTCTTCCTGTCCTTCGCCAGCAGTGACACTTCCACATATAATATATTTAACCACATCATGAGCACC
The DNA here is from genome assembly GCF_951804945.1 of Podarcis cretensis. NCBI lineage: Eukaryota > Metazoa > Chordata > Lepidosauria > Squamata > Lacertidae > Podarcis > Podarcis cretensis. The sequence continues at coordinate 11,184,534 of NC_137180.1, read as the reverse complement.
ACTTACACAGAAAGTTGCAGAGCTAATTTTCTGAAGCCTCCATGAGCTCTGCGATGTCACATGAAGTATGTGCTGTGTGCTAGGATGCTTCAGAAAGCCAGGTTGCTTGGTGTGAGAACAGCTCTAGCTAACAAATCAACGCAATTCATTTGCATAAGAAGAGCATGATAATCTGAGCAAGATGACATCTTGGAGGAGACAATGCAAAAGCAAAATAGCATTAATAGAAGAAGCCAATAAATTCAGGAGTGCTCCTGTGCTTTTAATCCTGAGGTATTGTGTGCTACCAAATGTCTTCATATAATTCTTTGGCAGAGGCCCTCTCCAACACAAACAATCTCACATTGAATGTATAAATAGCAAATGTACTTCAAGTAACATATTTCCTTCCCTAATGACTTTTGAGATGTAGAGACATAATTGTTCCCCTACACACAAAGCGAAGCAATTTGATAATCTAGTAGTGAGCATTTCAGTTTGAAGTATAACTCTGCTTTACCAAATAATGAAAGCATTAAATCCTGAGCACTCAGCAGAAGTTCTATAGATAAATAGCTATCTCATCATGTCCTCTTTTCTCAGAAGGGCTGCTTTTCATTTAAAACAACCAAATGAAAAATTCCTTAATCTCTCTGGCTGTGACAAACAGCATTTTGATGTCCTGGGCGCAATATGCCCATGGAGCTGGTCTGGCTTCAGGTACAAACATTTTTTGTCCAGTGGCTCTGGCATAGCCTCCAACATTTCTCTGATGAAAATAGGGACATCCCATTCCACAATGATAATTTTCCTATTTATAACCCAAACATCTGACTGGGCTGCCCCAGCCACTCTGATCAACTTCCAACATATATAAAAACAAAATAAAACATTAAACATTTTTTAAAAACCCTTCTGTATACAGTATTGCCTTCAGACAGCTCAGGGGTCAGATAACTCCATACTCCCCAACATTTCTTCAATGAATCCTTCTTCAATCCTTAAGGAAAAGTGGAACATTCTGAGACCAAATCAGAAAGAGGGACGGCTTCTCTAAATTAGGGATGTCCCTGGGAAATAGGGACAACTTGGAGTTCAACTGCATTCCAGTTCAGCCCAGGCAATGCATTTGTCGGTGTCCCAATGTCATTAGCATAAAATGGCTGCCTGTATTCCTGCCCCCACCCATTGTAAACTGGATTGTTCCTTTCTGTAGAAGATCTGATTTATTTATTTATTTATTAAAAATTAATAGCAACACAACAACACTGTTGCCAATGACCCATTTACAGTATCTGAATGATCAATTTGAAGTATTAAATTCCCATCTTGGAAGCACCCTCTGAAAGAGGGGCAGGGAACTTCATGTGTGAACTGCTGATACATGAGTGGTTCTTGACTGAATGAAGCTTCTGAGCCTGTGCTTAAAGTTCCTGCCTCTAGAGTAGGAACTTCAAATTCATCCCCAGTCAAAAAGGTCTGAGCCCACCCTGACAAAAGCAATCTTGTTCAGAGTTAGGGCGACTGAATATTCTGATTTGCAGCAGCTCTCCAGCTTCTCAAGTTGAGGATTTTCCAGTCCCCCGACATCCTTAACTGTACATACCACTGAATCAGTCTTGGACCTTCTGAATGCAAAGCATGTGTTCTATCACCAAGCTATGGTCCCAGCTGGAGATAGGTATGTGCTGGTGTCTGCAACTTTGCTGGATTTTGATGGTGAATGAAGTTCTTCAGCAGTTCTTAACATAATGTTGATCTCCCACTCTCATAAGACTCAGCCAGAAAGGTTGCTCAGCATTTGGGGATAATGAGAGTCCGACAACATCTGAAGATTCCCTATCCCTGGTGCATGCAAAAGCTATCCCATTTTTTCCCCCCTAGGCTGCTGCATGTGAACAATCCCAGGAAGAGATCTGCAGATCATTTTATGACATTGTTGAAAACTGGGCAATGAAGCCCTTATTCTGAGGATGATGATGATGATGATGATGATGATAATTATATTTCTTTTTTGGTGATCACTTGTAACCAAGATTGTCTTCTATGAACATGGTCTTAAAAGTGAGTCCGCAAGTGACTGTGGAGGCCAATTCTGGATCCACACGTCCTTCCACAGTGGAGACATAGGTTTCCGGGTGGGAGTTGATCATGGTGAGGATTTGCCAAGCGTGCTTTGCTCTTAACTCATTTCTCCCTTTCATCCTGAGTTTGAGTGTGTTCAAAGCCCATGACACCTTTGGTAAAGGTTGTTCTCCAACTGGAGCGCTCGCAGGCCAGTGTTTCCCGGTTGTCAGTGTTTATACTACATTTTTTTAGATTTGCCTTGAGAGAGTCTTTAAACCTCTTTTGTTGACCATCTGCATTACGCTTACCATTTTTAAGTTCAGAATAGAGTAGTTGCTTTGGAAGACATCCGGACAACATGATCAGTCCAACGAAATTAATGTTGAAGAATCATTGCTTCAACACTGGTGATCTTTGCTTTTACTTTATTATTTATACCCTGCCCATCTGGCTGGGTTTCCCTAGCCATTCTGGGTGGCTTATAGCATATATTATAAATGTTCATTACTATTTCTTTCCGGTCTATAGTTTTGTGTTGTTTTTGTTTTTGTTTTGTTCTGTGATGTGTTTTTTTAAGACAGTGTTCCACTCGTTCCTGAGTTTATAAAAAAGACTGAGATTTCTTTTATCGCTATTTTTATTGACTCCTTTTGTAAGCTGCTTTTTTTAAAAAAAATCAGTTTAAAGGCAGAATATATTTGCTTTCAGCAAACAAACAAAGAATAATGATTCCCTGTGGGGCATGGATGACTTGATGTGTTTGCAGTTCGTTCACCCACAAGGACTTACCCCTTCCACTTCAGAGAAAAAGGCAAAGGGAGGCAGGCAGGCAGGCGTGGAGCTGCCCTGTCCATTGACATGAATGGGTAAGCCTACTCAGAAGTAAACATCTGAATGGAAACAAAGGATTTCAATCAGATGCCAGAGTGTATATGACATTTGCTCCTCAGCTAAAATAATATAACCCTTCTAAATCCGTAAGTCCCTGAAGGCTTGAAAGAGCTGGAATTAGTTTAGCCTGGGTTACACCCCTAATTGCCTAATGTCGCAAAACATGTCAAGAAAGAGGCAAACGCACATTTTAGGAGGATAATAAAAATGGCAGTCATTTTCATGCCATTGCACCAGCCTCACCCCCTTTTGCTCCCTAATGGAGAAAGATGATCAAAGCTGAAGTCTCCACTGCCCATCACCGGCAATAGAAAGAACATTTCATCTTGAAACAGGGCGTCAATTTCCACCGAGCAGTGACAGCAGCAGTACGGTGGCTTGACCAGTTGGAAAAGTTTATTCTCTGTTCTGCACAGCTTTTTCACCCCACACCCGCAATGCGAAGCATCCATCTAGAATGAAATGGACCACAAGCTAGAAATGTTTCTCAAGCATCTCCAAATGCGCAACAAGGTAATTTAATCTTTGAAATACTGGAAACATTCTGTTTTTGTTTGCTTGACATTACAAGAGGAAAATACTTTCTTTTTTCCCCTTCATAAAGGTCTGTGCAGAGGGATGAGTTCCAGTTTCTCCCAATTTATCATTTTTACAATCTTACATTCAGTTCTCCACATCAATTTGTGGGTTGTTGTTGTTGTTGTTTAAAAAAGCGCTCATGAAAATTCACTACGAAATTTCTCAAAATACCGTATTTTTTGCTCTATAAGACTCACTTTTCCCCTCCTAAAAAGTAAGGGGAAATGTGTGTGCATCTTATGGAGTGAATGCAGGCTGCACAGCTAACCCAGAAGCCAGAACAGCAAGAGGTATTGTTGCTTTCACTGCGCAGCGATCCCTCTTGCTGTTCTGGCTTTTGAGATTCAGAATATTTTTTTTCTTGTTTTCCTCCTCCAAAAACTAGGTGCGTCTTGTGGTCTGGTGCGTCATTTAGAGCAAAAAATACGGTATATAGTTTTCTGTATGCAGTTTTGTCTAAAGTAGTTTTTTGCAAATATACCCCCCCCCCCCATGTGATGGATTTTTCTGTGTTATTTTCACTATATACATTTTAATGCACACTTCATCCTAGTCTCTGCATTTTTTGTTCACATTACTTGGCTGTAGAACTGTGGTGCAGCATTCAGAGAACTGAAAAATTTGAAGGATGTCTGGGTTTCATTTCTTGTATAGTTTCAGAAAGTGATATTTAGCCTTGTAAGTGTGCCCTAAATCAAATTTCTTCTCCTTCCCTACAGGATACCAATTGCTAAGGGCAAATTTGCAGAAATCAGAAGTTGAGGTTCCCCCAAAATGTGTTTGTACATTGTATAGTAATAATAAAACAAAATTATATATGACAATAATCAGTTCAACCACAGCCCAGTCTACCTGTGCTGTCTCTTAAACCATATAGCACTAAGCTCTTACATAAAACTGATTAAAAAATTCCTTCCAGTAGCACCTTAAAGACCAACTAAGTTAGTTCTTGGTATGAGCTTTTGTGTGCATGCACACTTCTTCAGATAAAGATCTGAAGAAGTGTGCATTGAAAGCTCATACCAAGAACTAACTTAGTTGGTCTTTAAGGTGCTACTGGAAGGAATTTTTTTATTTTGTTTTGACTATGGCAGACCAACACGGCTACCTATCTGTAAATAAAACTGATTATAACACTGCTCCTGTAACAAAGGCATGCTTCCTTAACAAGTGCCTTATTTTTAGGAAATCATCAATCTGCATTACTAATATGAAAGCTTAATGAAATGATCTTTGTTTAGTCAAATTATTCCTATACCACAGAACTGTGTTTTGCTGGAATGCTTCTAATACTAAAATTACGTGTGCTGAACTTCCTAGCGTGGCAGGCTTGAGATTGTGTGTGTGTGTGTGTGTGTGTGTGTCCTTTTCACATTATATCATGCTTAGATTCTCTGAACCAGCAAGAAAAGATCCATGTGCAGAAACAACCTTCTGTATGTAAGGACAATGTGGCTATATGTAGGTGTACTGGAAGAAGCAAAGATCACCAGTGTGATTCTTCAACATCAACTTCGTTGGACTGGTCGTGTTGTGTGGATGCCTAATGATCATCTTCCAAAGCTTTATTCCCAACTCAGTAATGGAAAGCGAAATACCTGTGGACAACAAAAGAGGCTTAAAGACTCTCTCAAGGCAAATCTTTAAAAATGTAGTATAAACAGCGACAACTGGGAAACACTGGCCTGCAAGCACTCCAGTTGGAGAACAGCCTTTACCAAAGGTGTCATGGACTTTGAAGAAGCACAAACTCAGGACGAAAAGGAGAAATGTGCTAAGAGGAAGGCACGCTTGGCAAACCCTCACCGTGATCAACTCCCACCTGGAAACCTATGTCCCCACTGTGGAAGGACGTGCAGATCCAGAATTGGCCTCCACAGTCACTTACGGACTCACTTTTAAGACCGTGTTCATGGAAGACAATCTTACTCGGCTTTGAGTGATCACCAAAGAAGAAGATGTAGAGTCATAGATCGTCTCCTGCATCACAATGGTTGAGGATAGGTTTTGAACCAGATGGATGGATATTAACTTTCCACCGAGAGTCACAAATTAATTGTATGCCTCTGCTGTGGGTTAAACCACAGAGCCTAGAACTTGCCGATCAGAAGGTTGGTGGTTCAAATCCCCGCGACGGGGTGAGCTCCTGTTGTTCGGTACCTGCTCGGTACCTGCCAACCTAGCAATTTGAAAGCACGTCAAAGTGGCGGGAAGGTAAACGGCATTTCCATGTGCTGCTCTGGTTCGTCAGAAGCTGCTTAGTCATGCTGGCCACTTGACCCGGAAGTTGTACGCTGGCTCCCTTGGCCAATAAAGCGAGATGAGCGCCGCAACCCCAGAGTTGGTCACGACTGGACCTAATGGTCAGGGGTCCCTTTACCCTTTACCTTTATCCTTTTAGTAAATCGTAGCACAACCCTACCCTCGTCTACTCAAAAGCAAGTCCGATTGAACTCCGTGAACCCACTTCACCTGGGTTTAGGATTGTGCTCTTAGTTGACCATCTTAACCCCCTGAATCAAAGGGGTTCAATTCAAGCCTAAGGATTGGCTTGAATGCACACATTACAGCGACTTCCTTAAAAGTGATGCAGGTTTGAGTCTGGATGAGTCAGGATGTGGATGGGAGATTGATAGAGAACTTGTAAGCAACACCTTGACCTCCCCAGAGGAGAGGTGGGATAGAAATGTCAGAAGTTCACCGCTCCGCTTGTAAATACGTCTAGAAACAGTAGAAGTCTTGAGCTCTTTAAAATTCAGAATGTATTCATGTTATGTCTTAGCAGCCTCCAGGAATCAGCAACAATTATCATCCATGTTGCTTAATTTTGGAACTGTGAATAATCCAATCCTCACCCTCTGTCTGCATCTTTGCTCTTATTTTCTATGCACAGCATTGCTCAACTGATGTTAAAAATACTCAACGTTGGTATCATTCTGCACCCAGTTTTCAACAGCATTTGTTGCCTTGACAGATCGCCTTCAGTATGCAGCTGCCAAAGCAGCTTTCTTTCGTTCTTTTATTACATTTTCTGTGCTTCCCACTTGTTCCTCAGCATTTGCGCTAAATCTCCATCAGTATTTATCTATTGCATCTAATACAAGTGATTATGTGTGGGGGCGGAGGGAAAAAAAATAAAACTTGCAGGCTTAGCATTATTAGTTTAATTAAACTGGTCTAGATTTGTATTTCCAGTTACTTTAAGTCCTTAGGAAACGGTTAGCTTTGAAGTTAATTACTGATTGTCTTGCTGGTGGGGAGGCAAAGACCATCGCTTTGGATTTGGTCATGTTGGCATACTTCTAAAGGCTTGCTCGAGGCACTGAAAAAGCTCTGTTGTTTTCACTGAGACAAAGTAAGAACCATTTGACAATCTCTAGCGTGGATTGTGGCACCTTGAGGAAGTTTTCTGTGGGATATAAAATGCTTGCATTTTATTTTACTTAGTTCATTAACCCTCTAAAACAATTCTTAGACTTTTCTTGTACAGTCAGAGGGGAAGACTGCATTTTCCCCTCAATTGGGTATATGAATTTTGCATTGTTTGGGGCTCCATGCGGTATTTGTAAGCTAAAAACAGAAAGTGGATGAAGTTTGGGATGAGGATTGCAAATTGTTGTGCAGGGCACCTACAACTATAGCTGGGTACCTACAACTATAGTTGCTACTATAGTTGACATGGTGGTTCTCATGCCCCTGCCCCACTTGAATAGTACAGAGGTACCCAACCTTTTAGAGTCCAGGGGCACATTTTTGAAATCAAACCAGCAGTCATGGGCAGAGGCTTCGTCTTGCGCCCAATACTGAGGGGGCGCAAAGTCACGCACCTGTGGTGTCATGCATGCAATGCACACGCATCGTTGGGAGGAGGCCAAGCGCAGAGTGCAACACCACACACCTTCAATGACCGGGGCTTCTCGTCTCGCACACTCAGGAGGAGCTGGCCAAAGATGCTGCACCACGCTTGGTCTCCTCCATTCCCTCAACATTGGGGGGCTCAGCCCCCTGCCAACATATATTGAGGGTGCCAAATACACCTGCACCCCTAGGAGTTGGTGCCTATGGTCATAACGTTATATATAGTGGGCAGATGAACAATCAGAAGTTATTTATTATTCCTTCCTTCCTTCCTTCCTTCTTTCCTTCCTTCCTTCTCTCTCTCTCTTCCTCTTTCTCTGGTTCTTTCTTTCCTTCTTCCTTCCTTTTTTCATTATCTCCTCTCTTTCTCTCCTCTTCTCTCCTTTATCCCTTCTCTATAGTTCTCCATCCTTCTCTCTCTCTCTCTCTCTCTCTCTCTCTCTCTCTCTTCCTTCTTTTCTTTCCTTTTAATTTTTTTTCTTTCTGGTCTGTGTTTTTATTTAGATTAATGTCTTAGAGTTTTTATAAAAAGATAGTAGATGATAATCTTGATCCCTTTTTCCAAATTCTAATAAAATTACTGGGGGGCGGGGGAGAAAAAAAGAACAGACAAGACTAGGAAATAGTCTGATCTGGCATAAGGCAATTTCCTGTGCCTCAGGGTTCTAAGTAGCACAATATCAGTATATAACCCCTGACATCTGGCTCTTCCTCTTATGTGGGTTTTAGGTTGCTGAACACTATGGTGACAAACTGACCATTTAGATAAGATACATTTTGTGTGTATGAAATAGCACATTGACACGGGTATATCATTCTATACCCCAGTGCCCCCATGCTATCAAATGCAATATTCAGAACAGTGGTTTGCATGAGCCACTAAGGACGATAATAACACAATACAATTCAAAACAGTAACCATGGATTGCACATTTATTTAAAATCCAATTAAAACTATTTATTGTAATGAATTCAACAAATTTGTTGATCTTGATCTAGTGATATTAGCTTTTCAAAGTTTGATAGTTATTTTCACTTCCAGTGACACTCCCCCCACGCCACTCCCTTGCTTCTTAGCACCCCGGGGTGTGGGTGCTCACTTTGGGAACCACTACGCTAAACGAAATACAGCTCTGTGGCATGTTAAGATTTTGTCAATAGTAGGAGGTGGCGCATTTCTCTCCCTCTCTACACATTTTTTCTACACATTTTCTCTACATTTTCTCTCCCTCTCTGTGCGGGTGCCGCCATTCTCCAGCAGACACTATGCCGGCCCTCAGACTGTTGCAAGTATATAAGGAATACCTGTTGCCCACTTAAATTGTGTCCAAGAATCTACAGACGCAGCAGTGGAGAAAAAGAAGGCAAAGTTTATTGCTGAGCAAAAAGGACCCAGTGGAATAGCTTCCAGAGCCTGGGCCCCGAAGCCCCTGTGCATTGGCTTTTTATACCTGATTACAAACAGCATAAAACATGACATATTCATATATTGCAGCAAAATCAAACCAATGAGTGGTCACAAGCTCTTCCCCTGCCCATGTAAAGAATACTTCTGCTTTTCTCAGATGAGACATCACTTTGCCCTTTACCCCAATTTTCAGCAATAAAGAGGAAAAGAAACCTATTTGACCGTTGAAACCTGAATAACCCCCACCATCTGTTATCGGCTTAGAACATTGCATTGTGGCTGGCTGCTTTTTCCTGCTCCCCAACTCAGCCCCATCTTGTGAGCCTGAGAAGCCGTCTGGAGATGGTTCCCTATAGAAAAATGCCAACACATCAGATTTATTGTTTCCTCTTTTTTAAAAAAATAATTTTTATTGAATGATTTTTATGTTACAAAAAACAATACAGCCATACTACCACTAAATATAATTAAGAAATAAAAATTACATACATCAATATTTAGTTTGTTATTTGTTATTTACTGTCTTATTTCCTCCCAAACTTTGCATACAACAACACACATATGTGCAGACACCCACACACCCAGACCCGCACACAAAATGATAATAATGAAAGTAAATATTTTTCCCCTTTTATCTTCCAAAATCTTTTCTTCAGCTTTGACTTCCTCCCTTTGCATATATTTTATCTTACATTTGAATGTACACAAAACAATAAACCTTTCTATATAATTTTTCTAATACATTCTGAAAACATAATAAATCCTGAATTGTTGTCCACCTCCTTTTAGTTCCTTTATCACTCAAATGCTAGCACGGAGTCAAAACTATTATTGTATTTTTGAACATATCTTCTATAACCACCCCATTTTTCCGCAAATTTTTGCTTTGAGTTTCCTCTGAGTTTACTAGTCAGTTGAGCCGCCTCCACCAATTCCTGTAATTTGATTTGCCAATCTGTTATTTTTGGAGCCTTGTGATCACAATTTATTGTTTCCTTCAAGCACAATAGCAGGGCAGAGAGAGAAATAGGGCAGAGGGCAACTTTTGGATTTTTAAGATTTAAGCACTTTTAGCTCGGCTGAAGCCTTAGTGATTTTAAGCATCATTAGGATACATGGTTATATATATGGATATATGATTATATAGAAATCATAAAGGTAAAATTCTTCCAGGTGGTCTTGCCACAAGACCCCTCATCAAGGCTAAGATCGTCAAGAAGAGGACGAAGAAGTTCATCCGCCATCCTTCTGACCACTATGTCAAAATTAAGCATAACTGGTGGAAGCCCAGCTGTATTGACAACAGAGTTCTCAGAAGGTTCAAGGGCCAAATATTGATGCCCAACAATTTACGGTAGCAGTAAGAAGACAAAGCACATGTTGCCTTAAGCATTCAGAAAGTTCCTTTGACACAACGTCAAAGAGCTGGAGGTGCGGCTGCTGAGCAACAAGTCCTGTTGTGCAGAGATTGCTCACTAGGTTTCATCCAAGAATCGGAAGATAATTGTGGAAAGAGCAGCTCAGCTTGCTATCAAAGTCACCAATCCAAATGCCAGGCTTCGCAGTGAGGAAAATGAATAGTTGCTCTTGTCCAACTGTACTATATTTAATAAAAAGTCAAAAAGTGGAAAAAAAGTGAAGAAGAAAAACCAGTAGGATGTGGCTACGTACTGGGGCCTGTTCTTTTTTTCTTTGGTGATATTTGCATATTGCAAAGTCAAAAGCATCTTTCACAGCATCATCCAAAGCAGATGGTTAATGAATCAACAGAAAACACACATTTTATAAAACAGAATGCAGCCTTGAAGCAGGAATGTGCAATTGTGAAAAGGCATTCCTTAGAAAGGAATGCGCAAAGTGATGCCATGTTCGTGTTTTTTTAAATAGGTTTTCCATATTATTGGTGTGTGCAAAATCAGAAATCTTTCTCAACCCGTGTGAGGCACTGAACCCTCTAACCTGAGTGTTGGGATGATGATGTGTTCATAATGGGAACACCAGTTTACAGAGAAAGTTGCTTTTTAGCAAACACCGTGTTGTAGGTATGATGGGAATAAGCAAAAATGCTGAATGAAAGAGCTTTTCCGGGAGATCAAAGAAGAGTGCTTGCCTTTAATTATTTAAAACATACAAAACTGAGTTGTTTGTTGACAGTAATTACTCTGAACTAAGGTTAAAAACAATATAATGGCATGTCTTCCTCATCTGTCATGAGCAGAAACTTGGAGAGCACTTATCACAATGCATAAGCTTGTGGAGGAATGGTAACACTGTATTTTTTAAGCAACCTGGCTTTTAAAGGATCCTGGGTTTCTTAACTGAAGGATTGAGAAACGTGTTTCTCTACATTGGTGTTAAACCTTAAAAGCAAGGATTTTTAGGGTGCATTCGGGGCACTTTGTGGCACGATGCAAAGGGCAAGATACTACTGCATCCCCATTCCTGTCCTCCAACAAAGGGAAATAGCCAGGAGACTTAGGAGGAACAGCCAGATTATTGGGTGGCGCTGTGGGTTAAACCACAGAGCCTAGGGCTTGCCGATCAGAAGGTCAGTGGTTAGAATCCCCATGACGGGGTGAGCTCCCGTTGCTCGGTCCCTGCTCCTGCCAACCTAGCAGTTTGAAAGCACACAGTGCAAGTAGATAAATAGGTACCACTCAATAAGTGCCAGAACTAAGACGCATATCTCCCAAAATCCGAGGGATTTGAATTTCGGTTTACATAGAGGGAGCTTATTGTGTATAGTGTTTACTTAATTGAAGTAAAATTGGTTTTATATGGGTGTTTTAACTTGGATTTTAACTGTTTAAATTGTATTGTTTATGGATAAATTTTGATGTATTGTTTTCGATATGGGCCAATGGCCGTAATAAATCAAACTGAACTGAACTGAACTAGGTACCACTCTGGTGGGAAGGTAAACTGTGTTTCCGTGCGCTGCTCTGGTTCGCCAGAAGTGGCTTAGTCATGCTGGCCACATGACCCGGAAGCTGTACACCGGCTCCCTCAGCCAATAAAGTGAGATGAGTGCCGCAACCCCAGAGTGGTCCACAACTGGAACTATAGGCCAGGGGTCCCTTTACCTTTACCTTTAACTCAGTATTATTTACACTGTTTGGCAGAAGATCTACAGGGTTTCATTCTCTCCTAGCCCTGTCATGAACCTGGGACCACGTTTCCTTGCTGTTGCAGGCTGACATTCTTGCTTAAGGTAATTTTGTCTATCATGAGTGTCCAACAACGGGTGTAAACCTGCTATTTTGCAAATAAAAAATTAATAATAATGAAACAATATGCTATGGTTATTTTCAGGGACACTGCTTCAGAAACTGGCACCAGCATTGCTTAATTTCATTTGCATGCAAGTTACGGTAATAGCACAGCAAATTAAATTCTGGTCCAGCTTGGGCTCCAAGTTTGTAGATTTCCTCTCCTAGTGAAAGACTGCCTGCTCCAGTCCTAGGCAAAGCTGTGATGGTAGTTGTGCTACCTGGACCTATAAAAACATCATGCTGAGCTCCCATTTTGTTAGCCCTGCAGGCTCATACATAATTAGAGCTTTAATGGGAAGAGCCAGTGGTAAGTGAGAAGTTCCAACATCTCTGTAGAGGGAGATAGTTAAAAGAAATAGCCTATTTAGAAAGTGTCAGCAAGATGGGCCCAGTGGCCTTTACATGTTCCAAGAATATCATCATATACCTTCTGCAAGGTCCTGGTTCACTGGAGGATGACTCCCTGGGTCTGGTGGCTGCATCACTTTCTCTGTAATAGATTTTCCTTTTTCCAATCTGTTGCGTTCTCTGACAGCTGCTCACCAGGGTGACACAATTTGTGGTTTATCTGTCTGTTCTGAAGGCTTGGGACATGTGCGGGGATAGTGTTGTGACAGTCACGTTCGGCCTGTATTGTACCATCTTCTCTTTAATCATGGATAAATATTGATTGAAATATTTTGCTTGGAATTAATTCTCTCAACATTTCTGTGTTCCAAACAAAACAAGCAGATTGACAGGGTTGCTCCTTTTCCTTCCAAAACGACAGGAAATGGCCTTAGAGCCGCTGCAAAATGGAGTGCAGTGCAATTCATGGTCTCTTGCGACTGAAGAGCAAGACCTGGCTTCGTAAACAAGAGCTTACATTTTGTAAAGCCTTCTAAGGCTAGTAGAACACAATGATATGCCTCTTAGGTTTTCAATAATAATTACTTCTTACTGGGTTAATTGTGCTCCCATTCCACCTCTGGTTTTATTTTGCTGTGCAAGAAATACAAGGAAGCACACATGAAGAACTTTGATCACCTGTCTCGCCTGCTAATTGATTTATCTATTAAACTCACATAAATTTGTACATGGATGAAACGATAGCTCTGAAGCAAGAAGCATTGTGTTTCTGTTCTTAAATGACACAGGCGGTCTCGTAACAGGTGTCATGTTAGAATGAGGCATCTAATCATAGCCTGCATTTTAAAAAGGTAAAGGTAAAGGTACCCCTGCCCGTACGGGCCAGTCTTGACAGACTCTGGGGTTGTGCGCCCATCTCACTTAAGAGGCCAGGGGCCAGCGCTGTCCGGAGACACTTCCGGGTCACGTGGCCAGCGTGACATCGCTGCTCTGGCCAGAACCAGAGCCAGAGCCGCACACGGAAATGCCGTTTACCTTCCCGCTGGTAAGCGGTCCCTATTTATCTACTTGCACCCGGAGGTGCTTTCGAACTGCTAGGTTGGCAGGCGCTGGGACCGAGCAGCGGGAGCGCACCCCGCCGCAGGGATTCGAACCGCCGACCTTTCGATCGGCAAGTCCTAGGCGCTGAGGCTTTAACCCACAGCGCCACCTGCGTCCAGCCTGCATTTTACTTAGGCTTATATTTTTGATCAGGGCCTGCATTTTAAAATGAGCTTAAAGATTTTCAAATGTTTCATGCCAGGCAGAAGACCAGCTGCCTAAGTACTTTGGCAAGATGTTTATCCTCCTGGACAAGGGGGCCCCCTGATTTATAGCAGAAAACAATTCTCAAAGTCGTAAAAAGGGAATTACAGGCTGAGAGCCAAGGTTACACTGACCCTACATATTACAGAAGATAAAAGAAGGCTGAGAAAACATAATTAAGAGTGGGTAAATAGTAAAATAAAACCATGTGCCTCCCATTAAACTTGAGCCATATTTTCCTAAGGTTAAAAGGCCAAGAGCAAATGGCTGGAGAAGGGGAGTGTAAACAGAAGAAGAGGTTTCTTCCTATTTTTATATTGAGACTGTAAAATGTTCCTTCCTTTTTTACCTTGAGAAGGTTTATTCTTCTAAAAGGCTATGATAATGTATGAAATATATTAGCTTAAATGTAATTATGCAAAGGATTTAGAAACCAAGAAATGTTAAATCCTTATGCTAGATTCTTATTTCATATAGTTAGAAGAGACCACAGGGGCCATCAGCCCAGCCCCCCTTGCCAAGCAGGAAACATCATTAGAGCACACAAATGGTTGTCAGGCCTTTGTTTAAAGACCTCCAAAAGAAGGAGATCTTTCAATGTTGATGTGAACTCAAGATCCTTGACATATGTTTAAGATAAAAATTTAAAACTATTAACCATATGTTTTGCAGGGCAATAGGGCAAGGAGGGCAAGAGGTGAGCTGGTAATTAAGGTTCCTTGTTGAGACAAATGTAAGATATATGACTACTTATTTGTCATTTATAGATAGAAGAATATATAGCTTTTTGTTTCCCATAAAAGGCAAAAGGAAATGAGTGTATCTTTTGTGATTGGTTCTAGCAAACAGCCAATAGGAATTTCAACCAGGCTGATTGGAAAGAGGCAGCCACAGGAGGAGCAAGGGGGCTGGATTAAGGAAATATAAGTGCTGGCCATAATGGCAGGAGGCCAGGCCAGAGCTTGGTAACCATATACCACTGTGCCTCTCATTTATTTGTCTGACAAATAAATTATTATTTTAATTTCTCTATTGCTGCGTTGAATATTTCATTCCAGCTAAGCGTTAACCACAATCAGGGTGCTACAAGAAGAAGCATTCCCTTCTACGGGGTGAGGAGAGGAAGAATACGTCTTTGCCACCTGCAGTTATCTGGCTCTGCCTGCAGCCTTATTAGACCGAGTTTATTTATCTCTGGATTAATTGAAAGGGGGAGCAGGGTCGAGATTATTATTATTATTTTAAAGCTTTAGGCATCTGCATCTAATCTTGCCGCTTTCTAAAATTTATTTATTAGTGTGTGTTTTGCTTTTTCTAATCAAAGAATAAAATAAAATCTGGATTAAGAGGTTTTCTCAGAATGGTGGAGGTGGTGTGTGCTGTCTTGGGCTTCCCGATCGGAAGGTCAGCGGTTCGAATCTGCTTGTCGGGGTGAGCTCCCGTTGCTCTGTCCCAGCTCTTGCCAATGTAGCAGTTCGAAAGCACGCCAGTGCGAGTAGATAAATAGGTAGCGCTGTGGTGGAAAGGTAAACGGCATTTCTGTGTGCTCCGGCTTACGTCACAGTGTTCTGTTGTACCAGAAGCAGTTTAGTCCTGCTGGCCACATGACCCGGAAAGCTGTCTGCGGACAGACACCGGCTCCCTCGGCCTGAAAGCAAGATGAGCACCTCAACCCCAGAGTCACCTTTGACTGGACTTAACCATCCAGGGGTCCTTGACCTTTCAATTAGTAGTGGAGTCACTCACCCTTCTTCTTACAGGAAATGCTTTGCAGTGTGGGAGGGGAGGGGGCAAAAATGGCGGGGTCATTCATGATCCTTTGGAAGGAGTGAAAAATTTCCCTATCTTGATCCGAGGAATATTGGAGGGACTGCTGCTTCTGAGCTATGTGACCCATCTAGGCTCTGTGGTAGTCTGTTGCATGCTATAATTCAGGCCTGAGATGTGGTAGCAGCGGCTGGGATATGCAGCCTCCTCTTCTTTCTAAGCAGAAACATTGCTTTTTTTAAAAAAGGACAGTGCTTGCAGGCCTGGCTACTTGAAAGCAAGCAACAACCCATTTGCACATGGGATTCCGTCTCAAGCCAGGGATATACAAGCAGAGGCCAGCTTCAGTGTTGTGTTAAATGGGTGTACATTAGTATTTGTATTGTGTGTGTTTCAAACAGAAGCTGTCTGAAGGCTTCCAATGTGGATCAGGACCGTGGCATGTGGGGAGTGGGTTTTAACACTTTTACCCATACTGCATATTGTTGTTGTTGTTTAGTTGTGTCCAACTCTTCGTGACCCCATAGATCAGAGCACGCCAGGCACTTCTGTCTTCCACTGCCTCCCGCAGTTTGGTCAAACTCATGCTGGTAGCTTCGAGAACACTGTCCAACCATCTCATCCTCTGTCGTCCCCTTCTCCTTGTGCCCTCCATCTTTCCCAACATCAGGGTATTTTCCAGGGAGTCTTCTCTTCTCATGAGGTGGCCAAAGTACTGGAGCCTCAGCTTGAAGCTGTCCTTCCAGTGAGCACTCAGGGCTGATTTCATTAAGAATGGATAGGCTTGATCTTCTTGCCGTCCATGGGACTCTCGAGAGTCTCCTCCAGCACCATAATTCAAAAGCATCAATTCTTCGGTGATCAGCCTTCTTTATGGTCCATCCAGCTCTCACTTCCATACATCACTACTGAGGAAACCATAGCTTTTACTATACATACCTTTGTCGGCAAAGTGATGTCTCTACTTTTTAAGATGCTGTCTAGGTTTGTCATTGCTTTTCTCCCAAGAAGCAGGCATCTTTTAATTTCATGGCTGCTGTCACCATCTGCAGTGATCATGGAGCCCAAGAAAGTAAAATCTCTCACTGCCTCCATTTCTTCCCCTTCTATTTGCCAGGAGGTGATGGGACCAGTGGCCATTATCTTCGTTTTTTTGATATTGAGCTGCATACTGCGTATTACAGTGTTGCATTTTTTAAAGAAGGCACAGGTAAATAGGAGGAAGCAACAACCCCAGAAGTCTTGCACTTTTGAGTTATTCTTTCCTTTGTCTTTTAGTTGTCTGTCTTGCCACCAAGAACTGACACATAGTTTGACAAATTTGTCTTGTTCCTAAATTTCCAGAGGCACAACATGAAAGCATACAGAGAAAAAAACAGCCAAGGAAGAATAAATGAAAATTCTTTCCTAGCTCAAGGTCTTGGATCAAGTTTGTAATCTTTCTAGTATTCTTTATAAACCAAGAAATCAAAGTTGCTTTTTCCTTTCCTACTGACCATAGATAACGGATTCTTTCTAGGGGATAAACGGCTTGCTCTCACAAAACGTTTTGCTTCTTTCATTGTTTACACTGCCTCCTTGCACTCTCTGCTTCTCCTTCCAATGCTAGTCAAGGTATTTCATCCTCTTTTTATATATATGACAGTCTGAAGCAATCAGGAAAGAAAATGACACTTTGTGCTTGTTTTCAAGGTCCCCTGCACCTGGACTGCCAATCCTGTAGCTGAACAAAACAAAAGTTTTGGACAGTTCAGACACCATCTCTTGTGATATGCGAGCAGTTCCACTTACTCTTTGACACAGGGTAACATGGAGAAATGGAGGACTGAGTATTTATTTGACAGAGTATATCGGAGTAGGATGCTTCTTAAAATGACGGTGCTTCTTAAAATGACGGTGGCACCCACCTGAGAGGTGCCAGAACTGAGTTCTGGTTGAAAAAAAAGCTCTGGGTAGGAAGTCCCCATTTTCACTGGAGAAAAATTGGAGGTTATGGAGTTATGTGACCTCTGAGCCAAGTAGAGAAGTAACTATGCAACCTTTAGAAGACATCTGAAGGCAACCCTCTACAGGGAAGGTTTTTTTAAAAAAATGTTTAATGCTTTATTATGCTATATATGTTTGAAGCCACCCAGAGTGGCTGGGGCAACCCAGTAAGATGAACAGGGTATAAATAATGGGATAAGGTAAAGGTAAAGGGACCCCTGACCATTAGGTCCAATCGTGGCCGACTCTGGGGTTGCGACGCTCATCTCGCTTTATTGGCCGAGGGACCCGGTGTACAGCTTCCGGGTCATGTGGCCAGCATGACTAAGCCACTTCTGGCGAATCAGAGCAGCACACGGAAATGCCATTTACCTTCCCGCTGGAGGGGTACCTATTCATCTACTTGCACTTTGATGTGCTTTCGAACTGCTAGGTTGGCAGGAGCAGGGACCGAGCAACGGGAGCTCACCCCATCGTGGGGATTCAAACTGCCGACCTTCTGATCGGCAAGTCCTAGGCTCTGTGGTTTAACCCACAGCGCCACCCGCGTCCTTTAAATAATGGGATAGGACATCCCTATTTTCATCAGAAAAATGTTGGAGGGTATGGAGCAAAAGGTGTGACTTTTAAAAGTAAAAGTCACTGTGTGGAAAGGCCCTATGTGTAACCCACATTCTGAGGTGATTAAGGGAAGTTACAGAGATTTCTGGGTTGGACCACACCATTAACAAAAGCATCTTGAGGTGGATCAGGGGCTGCCTTCACAAGGCAGTTTATTCCATTTTTGTGTCTTTTCCAGAACTGTTAATTAGGGATATACAGTAGGTGAGTGTCCATATGATGTAAAGTCACTTCTGGTACTATAGTGGAATATAATGCAAGCTTAGCACTCATTTCTATGTTATTTGGAGTGGCTGGGGAATCCCAGCCAGATGGGTGGGGTATATATAAACAAACAAACAAACAAACAAACAAACAAATAGCAAACTCCCCCCCCCCCGCCGCCGCCGCAAGTTAACAAAACAGAAATGAGCACTCAACTTGTACTATAATTTCACCATAATTCCAGAAATGGCTCGAAAGCTCAACTGTAGTGCAGAACCTAACAGTTCAGTTAGGGGAAAGGCACGAAAAGAGAATAAACTACCTTTTGAATGTAGCCAGGGACTCCCTACATTTGAAATGACTCTGTGACCTTGGCTGTTCAAAATAACAAAGGGCCATTTCCCCCCTGGAGAAATGAAACCAAGTCAGCTGGGGAATGTCAAGAGCATGAGAGGGTGGCTCTATTATTAGGCAATGACACAGTCCAAGGACATGATCCAGCCAGGCCAAAGCACTCAATGAGGGCATAGAATAGGATAGGGCCATTGAATCATGTAGTTTAGGGATGGGGTGTGCCCTGGGAAAAGTACCACGAGTTGGATGCAGATACTAGAGGGCCATATTTGACACACACCAGTGAGGCTCGCAATCCGTGTTCATATTGCATTTCAGCCATGTTGCTTTTTGACACTGCTGGCGCACAAAGGTATTTCATTAGTTATAGTTAAACAATACACATTTTACTATGAGACTTGGGCCTCAGAGGTATGTGGCAGTGATATGAGAAGTAAGTAAAATTAAAGTAAAGGACCACTGGATGGTTAAGTCCAGTCAAAGGTGACTATGGAGTTGCAGCACTCATCTCATTTTCAGGCTGAAGGGGCCAGCGTTTGTCCACAGACAGCTTTCTGGGTCATGTTGCCAGCATGACTAAACTGCTTCTCGCGTGCTTTCGAACTGCTAGGTTGGCAGAAGCTGGGACAGAGCAACGGGAGCTCACCTTGTCAAAGGATTCAAATTGCTGACCTTCTGATTGGCAAGCCCAAGTGGCTCAGTGGTTTAGACCACAGCGCCATCCACATCCCAAATAAACAAGCATACAATCACTGATAGGTCCACCAGCCACTGTGAGGCTCAAAGCAATGAAGATGATGCCTCCCCAGCTGTTGCCATTGGCTGTGGGTTTCTTGTGATGTCATAAAAGCCCTTGGGAACTGAGTGGATATAAAGGCAGGCCAAGGGGAAAGCCCTTTTCTGTTTCCAGCAGGGCACACCTGGCAATGGATGTGACATTCACCACTGCCCAGGTTTCTTCCACTTGGAGGAGGCAAACTGGTGAATGGAAGGAAGCAATCCTCTGGCAGTGGGATGCTAGGGAGCAATAATAAGGCAAGTTTTCTTGCTTGAAGTCTGCTAGTATCCATGGTTCGAAGCTGGTGGACGTCTCATGATGGACCTAAGAGAAGCTGGCAGATGTTCGTGAAAACATTATCTGGAGAGTTAATAATAATAATAATAATAATAATAATAATAATAATAATAAATTTTATTTATATCCCGCCCTCCCCAGCCGAAGCCGGGCTCAGGGTGGCTAACAACACTAAAACAGTGCAACATTATAAAAACATTATAAAAATTAATTAAAATCAAAATTGATGGCAACCATAAACTAAAGTTTTGTAAAGATTGCCAAAGGAGGGAGTCAGGCTACGCCCTGACCAAAGGCCTAGTGGAACAGCTCTGTCTTGCAGGCCCTGCGGAAAGATGTCAAGTCCTGCAGGGCCCTTGTCTCTTGTGACAGAGCGTTCCACCAGGTTGGAGCTGCAGCCCTGGCTCTAGATGAGGCCAGCCTAACCTCTCTGTGGCCTGGGACCTTCAAGATGTTTTTATTTGAAGACCGTAAGTTCCTCTGTGGGGCATACCAGAAGAGGCGGTCACGTAGGTACGAGGGTCCTAGGCCGTATAGGGCTTTGAAGGTTAAAACCAGCACCTTGAACCTGATCCTGTACTCCACCGGGAGCCAGTGCAGCTGGTATAGCACCGGATGAGTGTGATCTTGCAGCGAAGACCCCGTAAGGAGTCTCGCTGCAGCATTCTGCACCCGCTGGAGTTTCTGGGTCAGTCTCAAGGGCAGCCCCACGTAGAGCGAGTTACAATAATCCAGTCTGGAGGTGACCGTTACATGGATCACAGTGGCTAGGTCAGGGAGAGAGAGGTAAGGAGCCAACTGTTTAGCTTGGCGGAGATGAAAAAATGCCGCCTTTGTTATAGCTGCAATCTGCGCCTCCATGGAGAGGGAGGTATCGAAGATTACACCCAAACTCTTAACGGACGGTGCTGGCACTAATTGCACCCTCGCAAGAGATGGGAGTTGCCCCCTCAATCCCATATCGTCCCGTCCCAGCCAGGGGACCTCTGTCTTTGAAGGATTTAACTTCAACCGGCTCCCACGTAACCATCCAGCCATAGCTTCCAAGCATCTGATCAGTTTGTCTGGGGCCGAGTCAGGATGGCCATCTATCAACAGATAGAGTTGGGTGTCATCAGCATACTGATGGCAGCCCAGCCCAAAACTCCGGACAAGCTGGGCAAGGGGGCGCATAAAGATGTTAAAAAGCATCGAGGAGAGTATCGCACCCTGGGGCACTCCACACACCAAGGAGTGGCGGGATGACAATTCCCCCCCAAGCGCCACCCTCTGTCCCCGACCAGAGAGAAACGAGCGCAGCCATTGAAGGACTGTGCCCTGGATCCCCACGTCGTTCATCTCAGACTGCAGCAAGCAGAAGAAGAGTAAAGGTAAAGGTAAAGGACCCCTGGGCAGTTAAATTCAGTCAAAAGCGGCTATGGGGTTGCGGCACTCATCTTGCTTTCAGGTGAAGGGAGCTGGCATTTGCCAATAGACAGCTTTCCAGGTCATGTGGCTGGCATTACTAAACTGCTTCTGGCTCAACAGAACACTGTGAAAGAAACCTGAATGCACGGAAATGGTGTTTACCTTCCCACCACAGTAGTACCTATTTATCTACTTGCACTGGCTTGCTTTCAAACTGCTTGGTTGGCAGGAGCTGGGACAGAGCAACAGGAGCTGACCCCGTTGCGGGGATTCGAACCGCTGAACTTCTAATCAGCATGCCCAAGAGGCTCAGTGGCTTAGACCACAGCACCACGTGCTGTAATAACATTGGCCTGTCCACTCTATGTGATTCTGTTACATGCTTCACAAGGAACTAGGCCACATGGGGGTAAAAATAATAATTATTGATATCATTTATACCCTACCAATCTGGCTGGGTTTCCCCAGCCACTCTGGGTGTCTTACAGCACATATAAAAACATATGAAAACATCAAACATTAAAAACTTCCCAATACAGGATTCTGCACAGTTAGACATCCAAATTCAACCCTTAAGGGGTTTCTGCAGAAACAGTGCTAGTTCTGCGCTTCCATCCCCACATCAAAAGTATGCTGTCCACCTCTCTGTTCTCAGTTACCATCTCACAGAGTGTCTTTTCCTGCAGAAAAGAGAATGTTAGGTACATACATACATTTGCATTTGATGTGTACGTTTTGCCCTGAAGTCAAGAAATAAATGGGGGAAACACAACTTGAACTAAATGACCCGGAGAGTTTTCATTTCATAAGAGTTAAGGACATTAGTGGAACACAAGCAACATTTTAAGAGAGCATGGGGAGAAGAGACAAACAGCAAGTTTTTGGCATTCATTCAATGTACACAAGTCTCCTTGTGGATTAAGTGAATACTTGAGGGTCGATTTCAAAATATTCCACTGGAAAAATGGTTATGTCCATGTGGAGATGGAGTCAGTGGCTCATGTGCTTCTGGCTTGCACTCTTTATAAAGATTTAAGGAGTGAGGTTATTACCCCTCTACTATTGTCCATGCTACTGTGTCCTTTCTTTTAGCAGATCAAGATGATCAGGCGACAGCAAAAACTGCAAGGTTTTTAGTGGGAGCAATTAGAATAAGATCTACTATTGGATTATTGATGTAAACCCCCAAAATATATTTTCTATAGTTTTTACTTCGATCTTCAGTACATTTTATTTTATTGCTATGGCTAGTGGCTGATGTAAATGAGGATTCTTCTGATTCTGAATGCATGAGGAGAAAAATGTACGGGCTGCCTGCACATCTCCCTCCAACTCGCCACAATTCTTGGATCAACTCAAATTAGCCTGGTTAGGGATCCAGGATTTGGCCGGATGTGGTGCACATTCCCAATGAAGGTAGACTTTGCGCTGAACAAATTCAGCAGGTCCTACAATGGAAGGCAGAGGGCCTTCTCGGCAATGGCGCCCTCCCTGTGGAATGCCCTTTATCAAGGAGATAAAGAACAACACAAGTTTTAGAAGGCATCTGACGTTTATTGTGTTTTTATGTGTGTTGGAAGCTGCCCAGAGCAGTTGGGGCCAACCAGCCAGATGGGCATGGTCGGGGACAGAGGGTGGCGCTTGGGGGGGGGAACTGTCATCGCGCCACTCCTTGGTGTGTGGAGTGCCACAGGGTGCAATACTCTTCCCAATGCTTTTTAACATCTTTATGCGCCCCCTCGCCCAGATTGTCCGGAGTTTTGGTTTGGGCTGCCATCAGTATGCTGATGACACCCAACTCTATCTGTTGATGGACGGCCATCCTGACTCGGCACCAGACACACTGATCAGATGTTTGGAAGTGATGGCTGGATGGTTACGCGGGAACCAGTTGAAGTTAAATCCTTCGAAGACAGAGGTCCTTTGGCTGGGTCGGGAAGATATGGGATTGGGGGGGCAACTCCCATCTCTTGTGGGGGCACAATTAGTGCCAGCACCATCCGTTGAGAGTTTGGGTGTAATCTTTGACAACTCCCTTTCCATGGAGACACAGATTGCAGCTATAACAAAGGCGAATTTTTTTCATCTCCACCAGCCTAAGCAGTTGGCTCCTTACCTCTCTCTCCCTGACCTAGCTACTGTGATCCATGCGACGGTCACCTTCAGACTGGATTATTGTAACTAGCTCTACGTGGCGCTGCCCTTGAGACTGACCCAGAAACTCCAGTGGGTGCAGAATGCCACGGCGAGACTCCTTACGGGGTCCTCACCGCGGGATCACATTCACCCGGTGCTATACCAGCTGCACTGGCTCCTGGTGGAGTACAGGATCAGGTTCAAGGTGCTGGTTTTAACCTTTAAAGCCCTATACGGCTTAGGACCCTTGTACCTACGGGACCGCCTCTCCTGGTATGTCCCATGGAAGACCTTATGGTCTTCAAATAAAAATATCTTGGAGATCCTGGGCCATAGGGAAGTTAGGCTGGCCTCAACCAGAGCCAGGGCTTTTTTGGCCGTGGCCCCGATCTGGTGGAACGCTCTGTCACAAGAGACTAGGGCCCTGCGGGACTTGACATCTTTCCGCAGGGCTTGCAAGACAGAGCAGTTCCACCAGGCCTTTGGCCAAGGCACAGTCTGACCCCCTGCTTCAGTAATCCTCACAGAACTCTAGCGCAATGGTTGCCATTAATTTGATTTTGAATTGATTTTAGAATGAATTGGTTTTAGAATGCATTTCAATAAATTGATTGTGATTTTATGTAAATTGTGTTACTTTTATTGTTGTTAGCCGCTCTGAGCCCAGCTTTGGCTAGGGAGGATGGGATATAAATAAATTATTATTATTATTATTATTATTATTATTATTATTATTATACCTGAAACTCCAACAAGGGATGTTCTGTTTTTCATAACTAAGTAAAACATTTGAAACAGAGGGAGAGGAGACTCATTGCCACTTGTCAAAAAATTAAAAAGGCAAAATATGTTCCTGAATTGACAGTATTAAGAAGCAAATTGCCTCATATTTCCATTATGCACTGGCTTTTTGTCTGTGTATGTGCTGTGGGTGTTAGCTAGAGAGACATTTTTCTGCTTCCTGACTTCCAAAATTAATACAGCATTTATTTTGGTGCCTATCTGAATGTGTTAATAATGCTGTTGCTGAAAGGCATGCAGAATGCTAACTAAAGAGAAATATGGACATTGCCCAAACTAATTGGTTTTACATTTTAAAACGAGTATGCATAGAAATTTTTCACTGCAGCTACCCGTTTTTGGGGTATCCTTATTAATCATCAAATAGGCAGTAAGATTTGACCTACTTCCTGTCCTTCACTAGCGTAATAATTTAAGGAAAGGGTCGGATTCTAAGGACCAATTCCAGTATTATAAGCAGGAATGACTGATGTGAACAACACTTGTATTGCTGTATCTGCAGTAAAAAGAAAAGGGGAGAAAAAGCATTTGGTATCTGGTCAGAGCTTGGGATTTTGTGGGAATATATATTCATAACTAGATAATTTAGATATGCATTTAAATGCAGGATTTTATTTTATTTTTTAAAAAATGCCGATTAATGCAAAAAATACAGAAATCACCCACCCAATACTATTTTTTATTAAACTATTAATAAATTTTAATTTATTAATTTATATCCACCTTTTAATCAAGGTTCCAAAGGCAGCATAGATTGGGAAGAAGAAGAAGAGCTTGGATTTGATATCCCGCTTTATCACTACCCTAAGGAGTCTCAAAGTGGCTAACAATCTCCTTTTCCCTTCCTCCCCCACAACAAACACTCTGTGAGGTGAGTGGGGCTGAGAGACTTCAGAGAAGTGTGACTGGCCCAAGGTCACCCAGCAGCTGCATGTGGAGGAGCGGGGAATCAAACCCGGTTCACGAGATTATGAGTCCACCGCTCTTAACCACTGCCCTGTCCCTGCAAAAGGTAACCTGGAAACTAAAACCAAAATTAAAAATCAAATTAGTGTAGACTAATACAGGAATGTGAACAGTCTAAACCAGGGGTAGTCAACCTTTTTATGCTTAACTCCTACTAACAATTTTTTCTTGGTGGTAAAATTTCCTTACCGCCCACCAGCGCTCAATGGAAGGAGGATTCCGCTTGCGCCATAGAACCCCCTACCGCCCACCTAGAACCCTGAAACACCCACTAGTGGGCGCTAGGGACCAGGTTGAAAACCCCTGGTCTAAACAGAGCAATATCAGATTTCTGAACAAGGCTTCCCGTGTAAGATTCTTTTTCCTGTTTGTATGGAGTGAAGGGATCAGGTGAACCTTCCAAGCCCTGAGTGCCACTACTGAACAGCCCCTGCTAGATACCCATCTACTGTACGACATCTGTGTATCCATTTTGGGAAAGTAGAGGAAATCTCTGAGGTTGCCTATAGACTGTCAGTATTGTGCAGGAGCGACTGAAATGCACTCTGGAAATTTACCAGTAGGTTTGAATAATTAAAGTGGATTAAAGCTCTGTGTCAGCCCAACACAACAGATCCACCAATAAGAAAGAAAGAAAGAAAGAAAGAAAGAAAGAAAGAAAGAAAGAAAGAAAGAGATAGTGCTTTTTTCTGGGGGTATGCAGGGGTATGCATACCCCTAAACATTTTGTGAATCTAAGTTTAGCCTCACTGAGGGGCAGTATTTCAATATTTGCAGGTAAATGAGAGTACTCCTGAACATTATTATTTTTTTACAAAGAAGCACTGATAATAATAATAAATCTCAGACCTTCCGTGATAGGGAAAGACACTGTAAAGTGTGGGATGAATGCATTATTAACAGGAAGATTTATAAAACTTTGCACAAGCAAATCAGGAGTATGAAAATTCATTGCAATATAACTACTCTGTAAACAGATGAGAATGAATGCTCAATAAAGACCAGGCATAATCTTGTGCATAATGTATAGGTAACCCATGCGGGGTAATCAATAAAAGAATTGGCTGGGTCCCAGGATCCAAAGTATGGGGCTAAACACACCCTCCAGCAACAGAGAGCCCCCAGCAGAGTTCAGAATCATGCAGCACAGTGAAGAGTGGGAATAATAGGACGTTAGATCTTTGAAATACCCAATTCTAGCTACTTACAGCACTTCCCCTCTCTTGCGATGAACGGACCACAACATTTCACAATTTAGAATGCTTTACTTACAAACTCCAAAGATCAGATTCATGTGTTGTTTCATACAGCAGCAAGAGGAGCACAGGTAGAAATCTTGGGTTACAAAATATAGTGAAATGGTCTAAACATGCAGCCTGAACTTCTAGCAAGCAAGTGCAGGCATGTGGTATCTTGGTGAGTTCACATGGTGAAAGAGAATGAACAAAGGAGGAAAATTCATTCCAAGTGAGGGACATGATCTAGCTGACTCTAGAAATACAGTTCTATGATCTGAACCCCTTCATGCATTAACTAGCCCTAAGCTTACTAGTTATATTTGACTATAATTTCCCATAAATCTAACCTCTGTATCAGCTTGGAGCAAGCAGATCAGGATGAATAATACTCAACAGACCTAGAAGAGCCCTGAAATCCATTTTGCAGCAATTTTACCTAACTTATGTATGGTCCAAGTGGTTCATGATTTGCATTGCTCTCTGCATTCCCGCAACCTTCCAAATGTGGATCACATGTTGGTGTTCTGAACTGTCACCTGGGCTGCCATGTTTTGAAGAGCAAAAAAGAGGACACAATTCCTGACTTCTACTTTTATCTATGGATCGCTATGATGACTCTCATTTTACATACCCATGAAAAAGAGGATGTGTCCTAGAAAAGATCACATATGGCAACCCTAAATGATGGCTACTTCAGCCTCCTGTTACTGTATCTGTTGTATTTAAACCATAGAACTTGGGGGAGCAAATTTTATTTACAGCAGACTTGATGTTTTGTTTTTCAACGTCCCTTAATCCGGTTTGGATATTGCGATAAATATATTGCTCACTTGAATTATACAAGGGTTCAGAAAGTGTGCTGTGTAAGAGCTGAAATCATCTGGATTCATAAGAGTCCTTAAGTAAGTCAGAGAGCAACAAAATTTGGCAACAAAATTAATAATTCCATCCCAATTTCAGTGTTAGCCCAACTGAATGTTTTCCCCTCAGCTCTTGTCAAGGGCAGATATTCAAACATCCCCAGAAATGATAGACATTGCAGATGTTATTTGAATGTGCTGGACGCTGTAGAACATATCCTTTTCTACTGAACATTGTACAACCAGCTACACAAAAAAGTGCTATCCCCTTTTTTTGGGTAGTCTAACATCACGGCACAATGAAAATATCAGATTCTGTCTGTCTGACATTAACCCGGAAGTAACTGCAAGGGTGGCTGAGCTTTTGTCAATAGTATCCCTTAGACTGATTTACAAAAGAATGGAAATGGTTTGTTGAATATTTACAAATAAATTGTAGACAGATTAAAAACACTGGCAGGATTATTGTATTATGCAGCTACATAAGAGTATATATTTAAAGTAGATGAATAAATGAGCAAATTAAGTTAATTTGGATATGCAGAAGATATTAAAAATAAATTTAAGAAACCACAGAAAGAGAGGGAAGGAAGTCAAGTTTTGAAGTGTTAAAATGCTTGTAAAGTCAGTGAAATGTATATATCTGAAAAGTTGTTTTTTTAAAAAATAAAAATAAAAATAGTATCTCGTTGTTGTTGTTTAGTCGTTTAGTCGTGTCTGACTCTTCGTGACCCCATGGACACACCAGGCACTTCTGTCTTCCACTGCCTCCCGCAGTTTGGTCAAACTCATGCTGGTAGCTTCGCGAACACTATCCAACCCTCTCGTCCTCTGTCGTCCCCTTCTCCTTGTGCCCTCCATCTTTCTGAACATCAGGGTCTTTTCCAGGGAGTCTTCTCTTCTCATGAGGTGGCCAAAGTACTGGAGCCTCAGCTTCAGGATCTGTCCTTCCAGTGAGCACTCAGGTCTGATTTCCTTCAGAATGGATAGGCTTGATCTTCTTGCAGTCCATGGGACTCTCAAGAGTCTCCTCCAGCACCATAATTCAAAAGCATCAATTCTTTGGCGATCAGCCTTCTTTATGGTCCAGCTTTCACTTCCATACATCACTACTGGCAAAACCATAGCTTTTACTATACGGATCTTTGTTGGCAAGGTAATGTCTCTACTTTTTAAGATGCTGTCTAGGTTTGTCATTTCTTTTCTCCCAAGAAGCAGGCGTCTTTTACTTTCGTGGCTGCTGTCACCATCTGCAGTGATCATGGAGCCCAAGAAAGTAAAATCTCTCACTGCCTCCATTTCTTCCCCTTCTATTTGCCAGGAGGTGATGGGACCAGTGGCCATGATCTTCGTTTGTTTGTTTTTATGTTGAGCTTCAGAACATATTTTGCGCTCTCCTCTTTCACCCTCTTTCACTCTAAGTATCTCTTAGAGTGGTGAATTTAGTGAGAAGAAATCCCAATGAAAATCCTCATCATTATATATTTTACATGGCTGTTTATTTGTATATATTTTAAAATTTTATATATGGATGTTTTATGGTGTTTTATGAGGGCCTATACTTGTAATGCCTAATAAAGGTTTGGTGAAGTACTTCACCCTCAATTCAGTGCTCACAATTCATCCGTAGAACACTTCTTGCTATGCAGGCAAATTCACGTGAATGCTAAAATACTTTCGGTCTTCAAGGAAAGCAGCCATTTCTCCTTCTAGAACTTTTTCAGTTTTGACTTCCAAACGTAATATGAGAACCATGCCTTTCAAGCTTGTGTAAGATGCCCAGTTGAGTTCGGTCGTTGGCTGAAAAGGTGAAGAATAACAGAATTTTATTTAGACAGTTTGGTCTTCTACGAGCTGAGAAGGAAGTGTGTAGGGTAAACTTGTGTTGCCGTAAGGCAAGAAAATGATTGATTGTGTGTGTTGAAGGCGACTCAACAAATGTGTGTCCTCATGTGTGTAATAGGTTGTGCCAGAAGCTTGTGTTGGGTGAGGAACTGGAAGAAAAGAAAATGGCAATCTATTTTTGAAAGGGAATTTTTGTTACTAGCCCCCCCCCCCCCCAGTATTAACAAAAGCTGAAATGTTTCACAGGAAAACAGGTGTAGCTAAACAGAAACTTAAATACCTTTCTCACATTATAGTGCATATTTAATACCCTAATAAACTGAAGAAGCTTTTAAAATCTTAAAAATTCAGTTGGCTATTAAGTTTGTTGATATATTTTACCTAAAAGCACTTGGTTGCAAAGGAATAAAACTGCCTTTGCAACATCCATTCGTAAGGTACTGCTTTTTGCATTGCAATATGACCAAATAAATATGTAGTCTACAGTAACTGAAATTTCCCCCTCAAAATAATAATAACTCTCATTGTGTGGATCATTTAAAATATTGAATTCCATGAATGCAATTAGTATTAGATGCAGGTAAGTGAAGAAAGACAAGAATTCTGCCTTTTATACCCATCTATACAAGTAAAACAGAAGTTCATTTTTTATTGGAAATCTAGGGCACTTTTGCAGGGGAGATGTAAGTATTTTTGAGATTTTTTTAATCTTCACCACACAATAAATCTAGAGATGTTGATTTTCATTGCCTAAAATGATCAACCTGGGGCATCTCCAAGTCTCGTGCCTGAGGCAAAAATTCAAATTTTACTCTGTTGGGATAATGCAAGGCTCCAGGCAAGCTGATTTTTAAATTTCTCATCCTACTTTTCCTATCTGTGAATCCTTCCTTCCCTCCACAGCTTAATTGGGATAATACAGAATAAACAGGAGCAGCTAAGTAGTGTTGATTCTAAGCAAGTGCTTGCAAGCTGAATGATTAGAAATTCACTACAGGGTAGTTAGAACAGAAGAAGAAATATGTCTGTTACATGCATGGTGAAATAAGATGATGACCAAGCCTGACTGCAGCTTATAGTTAGTGAGCTCAAGTTTGAGACTGGGTTGGGATGGCATACCTTTAAGCCAAGAATGGCACAGAAGCAAAAAGGACTGCAAAACAAAGTGGCTGGGAGCACTTCTCTTAGGACTCAGCTACGTTGGCAAAGAAAGAGTGTTTTATATGCATTGTATATGCATTATACAATGCAGCACTCAGGGCTGAAGGCCGATCGCCAAAGAATTGGTGCTTTTGAATTATGGTGCTGGAGGAGACTCTTGAGAGTCCCATGGACTGCAAGAAGATCAAACCTATCCATTCTGAAGGAAATCAGCCCTGAGTGGTCACTGGAAGGACAGATCGTGAAGCTGAGGTTCCAATACTTTGGCCACCTCATGAGAAGAGAAAAGACCCTGGAGAAGACCCTGATGTTGGGAAAGATGGAGGGCACAAGGCGAAGGGGACGACAGAGGACGAGATGGTTGGACAGTGTTCTCGAAGCTACCAGCATGAGTTTGACCAAACTGTGGGAGGCAGTGGAAGACAGGAGTGCCTGGCATGCTCTGGTCCATGGGGTCACGAAGAGTCAGACACGAATAAATGCCTAAACAACAACAACAATATGCATTATAACACTGTGGCAGCAGAGGGCGATATGGAGTTCCGTTTTTGCTAACTCGATTTCTCATTCAAAGTTTGCAACACGTTTTTAAAAGAACCTCCAGGACCGATATAAAAAGCAATGGAGAGATTGGGCAGCCTTGTCGTGTTCCTTTCTCTATCTTAAATTCTTCCGTCACTACATTATTCACAATTAATTTAGCCTTTTGTTCTGAGTAAATTGCACCTATACCATTTCCAAACTCTTGACCAACCCCTATCCCTTGTAAGTTTTTCTTCATGAAACTCCAAGAAATATTGTCGAAGGCTTTCTCCGCGTCCACAAATATCAGAACTGCTTTAGTATTAATATTCACTTGTAATTTCTCTAAGATATTAATTATGTTCCTCGTATTGTCAGACAAGTGTCTGCCCAGGAGAAAGCCCGCTTGATCTTTATGAATTTCTTCTACTAACACCTTTTTTAGTCTTTTAGCCAAAATATCTGCAAAAAAATTATAATCCACATTAAGCAAAGATATGGGGCAGTAACTCTTAAGCTTTCGGTATAAGTGTAATATAAGCTTCCTTCCACGACTCTGGTGCCCTTTTCCCTTCCAATATTTCATTACAGACTTCTTTCAAGGATCTATAGTATCTTGAAGTCAAACCATCCAGTCCTGGGGATTTATCTATTTGCATGTTCTGAATGGCCCCTTCTACCTCCTGGTCCGTTATTTTGTAATTCAACATTAACTTGTTTTCTTGAGAGATTTTTTGTAGTCCATTTATTTTCAAAAAACAGTCAATGTGATTGAGAGAGAGAGGTTTCAGAAGGAGACAGGATTAACACTGGTTAAGAAAGTGAAATACCTAGGGGTTAATATGACTGCCAAGAATGTGAACTTATTTAAGGATAACTATGAAAAATGTTGGATGGAAGTGAAAAAGGACTTCGAAATATGGTCAAATCTGAAGCTATCATTGCTAGGCCGAATTGCTGCGATAAAAATGAATGTACTGCCTAGGATGCTGTTTTTGTTTCAAACATTGCAAATTCTGGATAAAATGGATTGTTTCAAGAAGTGGCAGAGAGATATTTCTAGATTTGTCTGGCAGGGCAAGAAACCTCGAATAAAATTTAAGATACTAACTGATGCTAAAGAAAGAGATGGATTTGCCCTGCCAGACCTTAAACTTTATTATGAATCAGCTGCTTTTTGCTGGCTGAGAGAATGGTTGCTTCTTGAAAACACTGATGTGTTGGATCTAGAAGGTTTTAACAACGTATTTGGGTGGCATGCATATTTGTGGTATGATAAGGTCAAAGCACATAAAGCGTTTAAAAATCATATTGTCAGAAAAGCATTGTTTAACGTCTAGATAAGATATAAGGACTTGCTCGAAAATAAAACCCCAAGGTGGTTGTCACCAATGGAAGCGAAGGCTCAGAAAAAGCTCAATATGGAGGCCAAATGGCCGAAATATTGGGAAATTCTGGAACAAGAGGGAGATAAATTAAAACTACAGAGTTTTGAAAAACTTAAAAATAGAGTGCGGGATTGGCTCCATTATTATCAAATAATGGAGGCATATAATCTGGACAAAAAAACTGGCTTCCAGGTGGAAAAATCAAAATTGGAAATAGAGCTGTTAGATCCCAAAAGTAAGAATTTGTCAAGAATGTATAACTTGCTGTTGAAATGGAACACTCAGGATGAAACGGTGAAATCAGTTATGATTAAATGGGCACAAGATGTTGGACATAATATTATGATGGCTGACTGGGAACAGTTATGGACCACAGGTATGAAATTTACGGCATGTAATGCCTTAAGAGAGAATATAATGAAAATGATTTACAGGTGGTACATGACACCAGTCAAGCTTGCAAAAATTTACCATTTGCCCGATAATAAATGTTGGAAATGTAAAGAGACTGAAGGTACATTCTTTCACCTTTGGTGGACATGCCCAAGGATTAAGACTTTCTGGGAAATGATCTACAACGAAATGAAAAAGGTATTTAAATATACTTTTCTGAAGAAACCAGAGGCCTTTCTCCTGGGCATGATCGGCCAATTGGTGCCAAAGAAGGATAGAACTTTCTTTATGTATGCTACAACAGCAGCAAGAATACTTATTGCAAAGTACTGGAAGACACAAGATCTACCCACCCGGGAAGAATGGCAGATGAAGGTGATGGACTACATGGAACTGGCGGAAATGACTGGCAGAATCCGAGACCAGGGAGAAGAGTCGGTGGAGGAAGATTGGAAGAAATTTAAAGTTTATTTACAGAAACATTGTAAAATTAAGGAATGTTAGAAGGAGGCTGGAATGAAGTTATGTGGCTTTAGCAGAAATATTATAAAGGACTAAGTAAAAATAGACTGTTAATGGATGAAAGGAGGAAAGGTAAAGTTACATTACATTAAGATAAATTATAGGATAAAAATTGGGAAGGATGGAAAGGATTTGTTGAAATAGCTAACCGAACTAGAATACAAAAAAGGGAGGTGTGAGGAGGTCAAGGAAACAAGCAAATGAAAGATAAGTTATGGGAAGGTTTGTTGTGTTTTTGTGTGTGTTTTTAAATTGTTTTCTATTTTTCTATTTTTCTGTTTTTTTTACAAGTTTGTGTTTAACTTGGTGTGTTTTCTTTTTCTTTTTGTAACCTTTAAAACCTTAATAAATATTATTTTTTTAAAAAAGTTTGCAACACGTTTAACTGAAACACGTCTTTGATGGGTCTAGATCCAGCCTTAGTTTGGCTTCATGTATCATGCAAGGTAAAGGTAAAGGGACCCCTGACAGTAAGGTCCAGTCACGGATGACTCTGGGGTTGTGGCACTCATCTTCTTATTTACTGCCACATGGGAGGAAGGCAATTCTCCGAAGTCTGACACTACCCCACTGAAGAAGCAGGAATATGTGAACCAGCATTCACCAACTTGGAGCCCTCGAGATTCTTTGGTTTAGAAAAACCATCAGCCCCAGCCAGGGTAGCCAGAATGGTTGGGCCTGATGGGAGTTGTGGCGCGACGCCTCTGGAGGACACCTGTTTGAGGAAAGCTGAACTAACCAAACCTCCCATTTCATGCAAATCCGGATGTCTCAAAGGAATGTGCCCTCTAACCTTCTTCTGAGAGGCTCTGTTAATCTCAAGGTGTCACTTTTCCAGATGCATGCTTTGAAAAGCGCGGTGCTCATCTTGTGCAAGGGCAGCAAGGAGAATAAAGGGCAATGACATACATGACCAAGTGCTTCAAAGCCAGTTAATGAGACACTCTGCATAAGAATGAGCTTCTTTGAAACAGACACCATCTCAACTTTAGTGGCTACATGGAGAATAGATTCTCATTAAGTTTTGAAGATTAATGATCAAAATCAGAATTCTGAATGCCATATGTATGACAGGGATGTCAGAGTCAAAAGGATAAACACCCCACTTTCCCCCCTCAGCCTCTATAATATGTGCCCCATGATGCGATGCAAATTCAATTATGTGTCTTGTGAGGCCCCCTCATTCATTTGCTAGAATTTTTTTTTTTAAAAATAATATATAGAAATCATGTCTTGTAAATCTGACCTTTTCAGCATTCTGTATTTTGACTAGCTATCTAATTCACCCCCCTTCCACAATTCACTCTGAAGCAGTAAACAAGGTAAGAACAGAAAAGGACCATGAATGGCATCATGGAACTTTGAAAAGGCCACCATGAAAAGGCTTAAAAGGACCTGTCAAAAATCCAAGGTGCTATAAAGAGTTTGATACTGTTCTCAAGACAAAAGAAACACTGTACAGCCAGCCCCCATAAACCAGAGAGCAAACAAAGCCTAACTTCAATTTAATATTAGGTTCTACTGCAGGGGTCGGCAAACTTTTAAAGCAGGGGGCTGGTCCACTGTCCTTCAGACCTTGTGGGGGGCCGGACTATATTTTGAAAAAAATAATGAAC
Organism: Podarcis cretensis; assembly: GCF_951804945.1. Classification (NCBI taxonomy): domain Eukaryota; kingdom Metazoa; phylum Chordata; class Lepidosauria; order Squamata; family Lacertidae; genus Podarcis; species Podarcis cretensis. The sequence continues at coordinate 11,149,965 of NC_137180.1, read as the reverse complement.
GAATTCCTATGCCCCACAAATAACCCAGAAATGCATTTTAAATAAAAGGACACATTCTACTCATGTAAAAACAGGCTGATTCCCGGACCGTCCGTGGGCCGGATTTAAGCAGTTATTGGGCCGGACCTGGCCCCCGGGCCTTAGTTTGCCTACCCATGTTCTATAGGGTCTTGTGTAATGCAACTTTTGTCAATGTGGTCCCCCTCGTTTCTGGTTGACAGCAGCTCCCATCAACCCCAGTCAGGCATTATGGGAGATTGGCCCTTATGGGGGATCTATATCTATATCTATATAGATAATAATTTTCTTAGTTTTCAATTACAGTCCAAAAGTAGCCTCATTATAACAATGCCAAATTACAATACAATTACTAATACCAGTCTTTCAAATTAAGGTAAAAGGACCCCTGACCATTAGGTCCAGTCGTGACCGACTCTGGGGTTGCGGCGCTCATCTCGCTTTATTGGCCGAGGGAGCCGGCGTACAGCTTCCAGGTCATGTGGCCAGCATAACTAAGCCTCTTTTGGCAAACCAGAGCAGTGCACGGAAATGCCGTTTACCTTCCCGCCGGAGTGGTACCTATTTATCTACTTGCACTTTGACTGCTTTCAAACTGCTAGGTTGGCAGGAACAGGGACCGAGCAATGGGAGCTCACCGTGCTGCGGGGAGTCGAACCGCCAACCTTGTGATCGGCATACCAAATTATAAAATTTATGTGCCCCCCCCCCATGCTAGAATAGATGGCCATTATGGGAGATTGGCCAGAATGGCTGATGTATTTTGCACATCTGCACATAATGGTAAAAAATGAGCTGTTAGCAGCTGTCTGGTAGAAGACTGAAGGTGTAATAACTAAAGTTATTGCTTAGGTCACTCATATATATTAATCAACCACTTTAATCATAGCATCCTTTTAACCTATAATAGGGCATTAGTGCATATTCACTTTGGCAGTTTTGAAGGCATATTGCTTTTCTTCACAACTGGTCAGTGGTACTGAATGGGGTGGAAAGGGACACAGGTGGCATTGTGGTCTAAACCACTGAGCCTCTTGGGCTAGCTGATCAGAAGGTAGTCATTTCGAATCCCTGTGATGAGGTGAACTCCTGTTGCTTGGTCCCAGCTCCTGCCAACCTAGCAGTTTCGAAACTGAGAGCCAAAATGAGAGTACCCCTAAACATTTTTTTAAAAGAAAAAAAGCACTGTGTAGTAGTATATAGAAGTCTAAGCTAAATTCAGTCCCGATAGTTTAGCTGGAAACAACTAAAAATCAGGACAGGTCAGGGCCTTTAGTACCACGTGCTTCAAATATACTGCAATTTCTCCAGAAGAGCATCTCTCAGCCACAAAATTCAACCAGTCTAACTGCTTCTTCGCAAAAACTTTTGTGAGTTGTCACTCTTTGAAGGAACTGGGGAGTTTCTAGCTCAGTGTGCACAGGTGTTTCACAAATGCTCAGTTTCCTTGGAGGAAGCAGGGGGGTTAAACCAGCATAAGACAAATTTATGTCTGTAGCTTACATGTGCTCTAATGCAACCTCTGCAATACAAACCACGGTACCTAGCCTTTTAAAAGCACTTAGAAATGAACAATATTTTATGCCTGCAATTCACTATTATTATTTTTTTAAAAAAATATTTCTACTTCTCCCACTAAAACCAGACATATCTTCCAGATTTTAAAATATACCGTATTTTTCGCTCTATAACACGCACCTGACCATAACACGCACGTAGTTTTTAGAGGAGGAAAACAAGAAAAAAATATTCTAAACGAAACAGTGGATGTATGATTTTTGTGGTTCATGCTGTGGCCACAGACATGTGATCTGACGGTGAGTTTGGGGTAGCCCAATGCAAAAATCCTGAGGATCCATGTGGATCCATGCTTTGTAACCACATTTTTGTGCCATTGCGGCCCCATGAAACAGTGGGTGCGTGTGTTTTTTGGTGCAGGCTGTAGCCATGGATATGCTATGTGATCTGATGGTGAATTTGGGGTGACCTAGTGCAAAAATCCTGAGGATCCATGTGGATCCGTGCTTTGTAACCACGTTTTAAGTGGGGAGGGAAGGAAAAGAACTCAAGGGACAAGGAGCACGCGTGGGGTGTGTGGAGGAGGATGCTGCTGATAATGCAGGAGAGGCTCCTCTCCGGCTTTGCTCCTTTAGAACAAGCAGGCTCTGCGTCTCTCCCTCCTCCCCGGCAAGGAAACCATGATAGTAACCACTCTGAGACAAATCAAGAAAAATTGCGACCAACACTCTCCCCCAACAAGCGCAGTGAAGTCAAAACACACACACACACGCAGAGAGAGAACTGGCCCTAAAGTCGCAGGGCGCTGGAAGTCGCAGGGGCGCTGGGGGAGTGAACGGGAAGCAAGAGAAGGAGAAGGAGCCCTCTCTCTCACACACACACAGAGACACACAGAGTGTCAATTCTAAAGAGGGAGAGCGCAGGGAGAGTGAACGGGAAGCAGGAGGAGGAGAAGGAGCCCTCTCACACACACACAGACACACAGAGTGTCAATTTTAAAGTCGGAGGGAGAGGGCAGGGAGAGTGAACGGGAAACAGGAGGAGGAGAACGATAGCTCAAGCACACACACACACAGCCCCTACAGTGGCTAATCCAAAATCGGACAGCAAAAAACTGCAGGCAGGGACAGAGAGCACGGGGTTGTTTTAAAGCAGCCAACCCCGCTCTGCTTCTCTCCCTCCTCCCGGCTAGGCTGGCTGAAAAGCTTTGCTGCTACTTAGCAGCTCAGTGGGGAGGAGAGAGGAACATAGAGGACGGGGTTGTTTTAAAGCAGCCAAGCCCGCTCTGCTTCTCTCCCTCCTCCCCAGCTCGGCTCGCTGACAGGAGCCGCTTACACCCGCTTTGCTGTTTCAAAGCGAGCCACAGACTGCTCACAACTGCAGCAGATTCCCCCGCCATCTGTAGGCATTCGCTCCATAACACGCACAGACATTTCCCCTTACTTTCTAGGAGGAAAAATCTGCGTGTTATGGAGCGAAATTTACGGTAATTTCAGAGTCTGCAAATGTTGCAAAGGGTTGGATTAATGTTTCTCTTCTCCTCTTTCCCTTTAGGACCTTACAGCTGGAAATTATACTGTATACTATATATAAACTGTGGGTAAAACCTCAGCGCCTAGGACTTGCCGATCGTATGGTTGGCGGTTCGAATCCCCGTGACAGGGTGAGCTCCCGTTGCTCAGTCCCAGCTCCTGCCCACCTAGCAGTTCGAAAGCACCCTTAAGTGCAAGTATATAAATAGGTACCGCTTTATAGCGGGAAGGTAAACGGCGTTTCCGTGTGCTGCGCTGGTGCTGGCTCGCCAGAGCAGCTTCGTCACGCTGGCCACGTGACCCGAAAGTGTCTCCGGACAGTGCTGGCCCCCGGCCTCTTAAGTGAGATGGGCACACAACCCTTGAGTCGGACACGACTGGCCCGTATTACTAATAGTATATTGAATGAGAAACAAATAGGCAAGGATGATACACTTGTGGGGAGAGCTTTTCAGATGGCAATATATACACTAGCTACAGAAAACAATGGTGCTTCATTTCCAGTGAAAATCAAAGAGAGCAGAGGAAAAAACAAGAATCTTTTCGTACTGCTAGAAAGTTGTCTTGTTGCTTAAGGTCATGAGTTGTCCTTGTGGAGATGTCCAGAAGAAGGGTTAAGCTCCGTTAAATTGAACTTCTGTAAAAGGTTGAATTACACACATGAACCAAGTTTCCAAGTCTTAGCACGAGCCAATTGATTTCATGGGAATTTTGCTTGAGTAAGCAAATTCCACAGTAGGCTGGAAGGCCATTTTAAAGATGATCTTTTTAAGCCCAGAAAAAGGAGAAGCATCAATTTCCCGTGTTTCAGCAAATGGCTAATGCGCTTGTTATGGTACCACTGGAGGCAAAAACAAGCTGTAGCAGTGGAAGAAAACTGACAACCATTTTTCACACACAGACTGTCATAATACTGGAAAAAGTGAAGCATGAAAATATTGCCTTATGGGACATACTAAGCCGAATGAGCAAAATTTCCAGGAGTTCATAGATTTAAAAGAAGATACAAACCCTCTACATGATTTCATGCTGGACATGCAAGGGCAAAAGTGTTCAGAGGGGTGCATGTCAGCCCCTAAAGGCAAACTTAATTAATTCATATTTTCCCAAACAATTGGTGGACCAAAACTCAGCGACCTCCCAGCTTAAAAATTGCATTGCTCAGACTTTTGCAGTGGAGTCCTTCAGCCAGGTAATTTGTACACAATGCACAAAATAACAAAATTCACTGTATATGGGGAAACTGCTTTGAAAAATGTGTATATCAGGCAAAATGGCCCAGAAAACATATTTATTAGGAGGAATTTGCATAAGACTGACCATCTGGAGAAATTTGCAGTACAACAAAAAAAGACCTGGTCAACAGCTACTATTAGTCTTGGGGAGATGGAAGCTGTCAGTGGCACTAATGGGAAATTTAAAGGTAAAGGTAAAGGTAAAGGTAAAGGTAAAGGTACCCCTGCCCGTACGGGCCAGTCTTGACAGACTCTGGGGTTGTGCGCCCATCTCACTTAAGAGGCCAGGGGCCAGCGCTGTCCGGAGACACTTCCGGGTCACGTGGCCAGCGTGACATCGCTGCTCTGGCCAGAGCCAGAGCCAGAGCCAGAGCCGCACACGGAAACGCCGTTTACCTTCCCGCTGGTAAGCGGTCCCTATTTATCTACTTGCACCCGGAGGTGCTTTTGAACTGCTAGGTTGGCAGGCGCTGGGACCGAGCAGCGGGAGCGCACCCCGCCGCAGGGATTCGAACCGCCGACCTTTCGATCGGCAAGCCCTAGGCGCTGAGGCTTTAACCCACAGCGCCACCTGCGTCCCAATGGGAAATTTACCTCATGCCAAACTGGTAGTACCTGGAGCGGGTGGACTGTTTCTTAAGACTGCAGCAGGGAAGGAAAGGACTCTCCAGATGTACCTCAGTCCAGATTCTCCTGCAATTTGTGTGTTGTTGTTTGTTTGTGTGTGTGTGTATGTAATTTTATTAAATTTTCGATTTACAATTTAAAGTACTCATTTTTACATCCTTAAAATGACAATGACGTCCCTTCTTCTCTTTCCATGGTTCATTTTACATATCATAAATCCCTGCATATTTTACAAAAACTATATCATTCAGTATTCCATTATTACATCCATCATGACTTACTGACACTGTTGAATTTATCTTAATGCTGCCAGTGTTTTTAGCTGTACACAGTTATTTCTCATATATTCAATAAACATTTTCCAATCTTCTCTAAACATATGTTCTTCTTGTTCTCTTATTCTATATGTTAAGTCTGCAAGCTGTGCATATTCCGTCAATTTAAGTTTCCACTCTTCTTAGGTTGGGACCTCGCTCGTTTTCCATTTTGGGGCTAACGAAACATGGGCCACAGTAGTAGTGTACATAAATAATCTTTTTTGTCACCTGGGAATTACAGTCTGAATTATCCCCAACAGAAAGGACTCTGGTGTTTTGGGGGAAGTACTTCTAAACATCCCCCCCCCCCAATTCATTATGAGTCATTTCCCAATACTCTTTTACCCTTTTACAAGTCCAACACATATGAAAAAACATTCCCTCAACCTCTTTGCATCTCCAGCACTTATCTGATTCAGTCTTATAAAAGTCTATTCGGAGATAAATACCATCTGTGAATCATTTTCAGGTAGTTCTGCTTCAAAGAAAAACATGCTGTGAACTTCAAATTCTGCAAACACACTTGGAAGAGGCCAACTGGTGAATGGAAGGAGGCAATCCTCTGGCAGTGGGTTGCTAGGGAGCAATAATAAGGCAAGTTTGCTTGCTTGAAGGCTGGAAGCTGGCTGATGTCTCATGATGGACCTAACAGTGGCTTCTGGCACAATAGGTCACCGTGATGGAAACCAGAGCAAACGGAAACACCATTTATCTTCCTGCCACCAGCAGTAGCTATTTATCTAGTTGTCCTGGTGTGCTTTCGAACTGCTAGGTTGGCAGGAGCAGGGACCGAGCAACGGGAGCTCACCCCATCGCGGGGATTCGAACTGCCGACCTTCTGATCGGCAAGCCCAAGAGGCTCAGTTGTTTAGACCACAGCTCTACCCACATCCCAAATAAGCAAGCACACAATCACTGGTAGGTCCACTCGCCATTGTGAGGCTCAAAGCAATGAAGATGATGCCTCCCCAGCTGTTGCCATTGGCTGTGGGTTTCTTGTGATGTCATAAAAGCACTTGGCAACTGAGTGGATATACAGGCAGGCCAAGGGGAAAGCCCTTTTCTGTTTCCAGCAGGACACACCTGGCAATGGATGTGACATTCAACACTGCCCACGTTTCTTTCACTTGGAGGAGGCAAACTGGTGAACGGAAGGAGGCAATCCGCTGGCAGTGGGATGCTAGGGAGCAATAATAAGGCAAGTTTGCTTGCTTGAAGACTGCTGGTATCTGTGTCTGGAAGCTGGTGGACGTCTCACGATGGACCTAACAGAAGCTTCTGGCACAACGGGGCACCGTGATGGAAACCAGAGCACACAGAAATGCTGTTTACCTTCCTGCCACAGTGATACCTATTTATCTATTTGCACTGGTGTGCTTTTGAACTGCTAGGTTGGCAGGAGCTGGGACAGAGCAATAGGAGCTCACCCCATTACAGGAATTTGAACTGCTCATCTTCTGATTGGCAAGCCCAAGAGGCTCTGTGGTTTAGACCACAGCACCACCACGATATGTGGTGCCACCACCAGGAACGGGTCTTAAAAATGATTGACTGTAGTATACATCATGAACGCAACTTTCACCCCCCACAAATCTGATTTCAGGGGAGAATCTGGCAACCCCTGGCCATGCTCTCAGCAGAGAGTACAAGCTTACTTGATGCTAGGCTCATCGAACATCCGGCTACTGCATTCAGGAGAAGGTAAAACATGAGCATCACAATATTATCGTGCAACAGAGGAACGGCTACCAAATATACAGTTACACTGATGGGTGTTCCAACAGAGAAATAAAGGTTCGTTCCCCATGTTCGAGGCTGCTTATCAGTTTCACACAGGCCACATTGCCTAACTGCATAGCTTTGCATAGAATTAGAAGAACGTTGAAGGTGAATATCCATCTTCGCAACAATCATGGATTGCTTCGGAATACACTGCAGAGCTCAGCCTGAAATGGACAGGTGCCAAAAATCAGTGATGTGCAGAGCTTCTCCTTTGTTTTCCTAAGCATCAGAGCTGCAGCACATCAGACGAACAAAACAAAAGCTGTCTTTTACACCTCCGAATACCACAAAAGACAAAGCGCACAAAAATACTCACCTGTGGGCTCCTGATTACAAATTGCTGCTATGTAAAAACCAAACGCAGGAAAATGTAAACATCAGTTGAAGTGAAGTAGCATGGTGGGTTGTTGTTGTTGTTTTGAGGTGGTTGGGGTTTTTTTTTGCACACTTCAGGAAACTATTTTTGTCCGTCATCCGGCAGGAGCCCATATGTTTTATTTGTCTGCATATCATTTTGTGTAGTGAAAGCCAGCTATTCACATCAAAGTTAAGCGTAAATGACATCTGCCGGAGGAAAGCATAAAAATGGCAGTACTGTGCTAGGATGGTGTAGTATAACACATGGAAGTATATAAATTTCAGAGAGCCTTAGTAAAAGAGTAGTTAAGCCACTCAGGACATATTTATAGTATCTGTGATGATGTGTCATTTTTGAAAAAGAAACTTTTTCCCCCATATGATGAATAAGCAGGCACTAATCCCTAAAGCTCCAGATATTTGACAATGAGTTTTCAAAATGGATTATGCATCATATTTTTGAATACTATATAATATTATTGTATGTCGATTTTAACCACAAAATTAGTCAGTCTAGTGCGAAGTATGCTCATCTAGTTTGTGTGAATTGCTTAACTTTTTTTCTAACATATGGAAGTACATTGTACATTGAAAGATGAGTTGCTACCTGGCTGAAATTATGTACATGCTTTTTTCAGTTTTTCCAACTTTATTTATACTTTTCAAGTTTATACATTTCACTAATTTCACAGTCGTTTTAACATTTCAAAAACTGACTTCCTTCCCTCTCTTTCTGTGGTTCCTTAAATTTATTTTTAATATCTTCTACATATCCAAGTTAACTTAATTTGCTCATTTATTCATCAACTTTAAATATATACTCTTATAAAACTGCAGGTTGTTACAATAATCCTGCCAATGATCTTATCTGTTTACAATTTATCTGTAAATATTCAAGAAACCATTCTTTTACAGAAAGTTTGTTAACGGAAAAATAAGAAATCAAGATAAGTTTCGCCATTTCTGCATATTCCATAAGTTTTTGTATCCATTCTTCCTTTGCTGGGACTTCTGCTTCTTTCCATTTTTGGGGCGAGTAACATTCTTGCTGCTTGTAGTCACATACATGAATAAGTTTCTATACAGTTTAGGTAGTTCTGTCCCTATAATTCCCAAAAGAAAAGCCTCTGGTTTTCTTTTTTCTTTTTGTTTTTTTACAAAGGTTATTTTAAACATCCTTTTCATTTCATTATATATCATTTAATGGGAAATGAGATTATGTACATGCTTACCTTGAAGTAAAAACTACTGAAGTCAGTGTAACTTGGCCCCCATAGGCATTATAAATTTAAAGCAGTAGCATACCATTTTAAACAGGCACATCTCTCCTCAAAGAATTCAGTAAGCGGCCGTTTGTTAAGGACAATGAGAGTTATTAGGAGACCCCATTTCCCTCACAGAGCTACAGCTCACAGAGCTGTTTAACAAACAATTCCTCTTCATGGGGAATTTTTGGGACTGTGGCGAAGTAGCAGCCTTAATGTAGTACATACATCAAGAAAACAGAAGAAAACAAACACTGAAAAACATATTTCTATATGTCCTGCTGCCCAGTTTTGCCTCTCAAAATGGCCAATATTTCATGCAGCTGCTGAATAACGGGCAGGGTTGGGAAGAAGATTTCGACAGCATCAAATGTGCCAGTGAAAAACCAACAATAATTTATTTTCATCATTATTTTGTTTTCAGCCAGCAAGACAAGCCTAGGAGGGCTGTCACGCGGAAGCAGGTGGCAGGTCTAATTAGGTGGGTTGGCTGTATCAGGATTGTTTCAAATGCACCTTTGTCATATTCTTTCCACAGTATGTACCACAGGGTCCTTAATCCAAGGATTAAAATAAAAATAAAAATCAAGAATCAAGCAGTTAGCAGTTTTGTACAGACTAGCTACCTGAAATTGCTACCTGTCATGATCTGCTACATAGACTACTGTCTCTCCCACCTGCCCTCCTCTGGTGTAGACAAGGTATCATTATAAGTTTTTGTCGCGAATTCTCTGCGGCACTTTAGCAGAAATGCTCAGAGTTCCAGGTTCTTCAGTACAGTGCAGTATATTTATAGAATCATAGAATCATAGAGTTGGAAGAGACCACAAGGGCCATCGAGTCCAACCCCCTGCCAAGCAGGAAACACCATCAGAGCACTCCTGACATATGGTTGTCAAGCCTCTGCTTAAAGACCTCCAAAGAAGGAGACTCCACCACACTCCTTGGCAGCAAATTCCACTGTCGAACAGCTCTTACTGTCAGGAAGTTCTTCCTAATGTTTAGGTGGAATCTTCTTTCTTGTAGTTTGGATCCATTGCTCCGTGTCCGCTTCTCTGGAGCAGCAGAAAACAACCTTTCTCCCTCCTCTATGTGACATCCTTTTATATATTTGAACATGGCTATCATATCACCCCTTAACCTCCTCTTCTCCAGGCTAAACATGCCCAGCTCCCTTAGCCATTCCTCATAAGGCATCGTTTCCAGGCCTTTGACCATTTTGGTTGCCCTCCTCTGGACACGTTCCAGTTTGTCAGTGTCCTTCTTGAACTGTGGTGCCCAGAACTGGACACAGTACTCCAGGTGAGGTCTGACCAGAGCAGAATACAGTGGCACTATTACTTCCCTTGATCTAGATGATATACTCCTATTGATGCAGCCCAGAATTGCATTGGTTTTTTTAGCTGCTGCGTCACACTGTTGGCTCATGTCAAGTTTGTGGTCAACCAAGACTCCTAGATCCTTTTCACATGTACTGCTCTCAAGCCAGGTGTCACCCATCTTGTATTTGTGCCTCTCATTTTTTATTTTTTTTGCCCAAGTGCAATACTTTACATTTCTCCCTGTTAAAATTCATCTTGTTTGTTTTGGCCCAGTTCTCTAATCTGTCAAGGTCGTTTTGAAGTGTGATCCTGTCCTCTGGGGTGTTAGCCACCCCTCCCAGTTTGGTGTCATCTGCAAATTTGATCAGGATGCCCTTGAGTCCATCATCCAAGTCGTTGATAAAGATGTTGAATAAGACCGGGCCCAAGACAGAACCCTGTGGCACCCCACTAGTCACTCTTCTCCAGGATGAAGAGGAACCATTGATGAGCACCCTTTGGGTTTGGTCAGTCAGCCAGTTACAAATCCACTGAGTGGTAGCATAGTCAAAACCGCATTTTACCAGTTTCTTTACAAGAATATCATGGGGCACCTTGTCAAATGCCTTGCTGAAATCAAGGTAGGCTACATCCACTGCGTTCCCTTCATCTACCAGGCTTGTAATTCTGTCAAAAAACGAGATCAGGTTAGTCTGACATGACTTACTTTTCAGAAATCCATGCTGACTATTGGTGATCACAGCATTCCTTTATAGGTGCTCACAGACTGTTTGCTTAATGATCTGCTCCAGAATCTTCCCTGGTATTGATGTCAGACTGACTGGGCGATAATTATTTGGGTCCTCTCTTTTCCCCTTTTTGAAAATAGGGACAACATTTGCCCTCCTCCAGTCTGCCGGGACTTCACCTGTTCTCCAGGAATTCTCAAAGATGACTGCCAGTGGTTCTGAGATCACATCTGCCAGTTCTTTTAATACTCTTGGATGCAGTTCATCTGGCCCTGGAGACTTGAATACATCTAAACTAGCCAAGTATTCTTGTACTATCTCCTTAGTTATTCTGGGCTGTGTTTCCTCTGCTGAATCATTTGCTCCAAATTCTTCAGGTCGGGCATTGTTTTCTTTATCGGAGAAGACTGAGGTAAAGAAGGCATTGAGGAGTTCAGCCCTTTCTGTGTCCCCTGTTTGCATTTCACCATCTTCTCCTCTGAGTGACCCCACTGTTTCTTTGTTCTTCCTTTTGCTACGAACATACCCATAAAAGCCTTTTTTGTTGCTTTTAACCCCTCTAGCAAGCCTGAGTTCATTCTGTGCTTTAGCTTTTCTGACTTTGTGTCTACACGTGCTGTCTATTTGTTTGAATTCCTCTTTGGTGGTTTCCCCCCTTTTCCATTTTTTGTACACATCCTTTTTTTAATCTTAACTCAGTTAAAAGTTCTTTAGATAGCCACCCTGGCTTCTTTAGGCACCTTCCATGTTTCCATCTCATTGTTATTGCCTGAAGTTAACCTCCCTCTTAACAAACTCCCAGCCATCATGAACTTCCTTTCCTTTTAGTATTACTGTCCATGGGATCTCACCCAGCACTTCCCTAAGTTTTATGAAGTCGGCTTTCTTAAAGTCAAGAAACTGAGTCCTAGTATGCTTGGCTGCTCCTTTCCGCTGTATAGTAAACTTCAGAAGAGCATGATCACTCGCGCCTAATGATCCTTCCACTTCTACCCCACTAACCAGGTCATCAACATTGGTTAGGACCAGATCTAAAATGATTTCCACATTTCACAATAGGCCATAAAATCAGCCCTTGGTGCCCTAACACAATTTCACCAATTTTGCACAATTTTGCCAAAAACCTGATGACGGCCAAATCACTTAAAAGCAGTGGCAAACAGCTATAAGCTTGTCCATGCAACGTTTGGCAGGGAAAACCCCCACATTTAATGGCACCCCACAAAATGAGCTTTTAGCGCCCTATCCCACGGAGTCACGGTTTCACCGAAAACCTGACCTTGTCTGATTCACAGCAAAGTGCCGCTATACACAAGCCAAAGGCCTCCTGCAAAGTTTGGCGGTGAAAACCCCATATTTCATGGCACCCCGCAAAATGAACCCTCAGCGTACTATCCTGCGGGGTTACGGTTTTACCGAAAACCCGGTGTTGTCTGTCTCACTCCAAAGTGGCGCAAAATACCTGCAAAGGTATTGGCAGTGAAAACCACACATTCCATGGCACCTGGTACAATGAGCCAATACAATGAGCCTTCAGCGCTCTAACCCACGGGGTCACGGTTTTGCCAAAACATAATAAATAGGTTTTAATAAATATTGTCATCTGGTGTACCCCAGGATGCTGATGTACAACCTGAGCCTGAGATGGAGGGGTTCATGGCACTAACCTACTAAAATATTCCTGTTTCTCTCATTCCCACAGCCTTGGATTCAAGCAGGCATCTGGCATGGCTTTCTCTCCAGTGGTGGACATTGGGGTCTCAAATTTCTCTGGCATCTTGTGCGATGCCAAAATTCAGTGCCCCCCGCCTCTCACCTTCCAGTCTACATCATAGTTGTTGTGCCGTCTGCAGTGCTCTTAAGGTTCTGCACCCAGTGTGACCGAACCCGTTGTGCTCTCCTAAATCTGCCTCTGTTCCCCTACTTTTGGAGAAAAGGGGCAGGGCATCTTTAATCATGAAGCCTGCATTGTAGAATGCATTCCCCAGGGAAATGCTCCTTGCCCCATCTTTAGAGTTGTTCCACCATTATTCTGGGGCTTTTTGGGGAAACTTTTGTGGGATGATGACTCCTTTTGTGGGATGTTTGACTCCTTCCAAACACTCTAAACTCTGGCTTTATCTGTTGCTGCCTTGCACCGAACCCCATCACCCAGGCTATCACCTCACCAGGAAGCTAGCCTGGCTATTCCAAGAATTAAAAACCTTGATTAAATTCTAACACTTGCTGGATCCAGGATTAGAGGGGTCTGGCACCCAGCTTAACATCCCAAACTCATAATACCATGCTTGGCTTTGCCTAGAGAATCATTGCTACTCCCCTCTAACCCATGCTCCCTGCCTGATGCATGTCAGCTAAAGATTTCCTTTCCTTTCCTGGGGGACTATCAGTCTAGGATTAGTGAGCAATTACTGTTTATTTTCCTTTTGATGCATCTTCTGCTTCCTCTCCCTCACTTTCTCTGGACTCCTGTAATAAAAGACTTGCATTAAACCTACAGACTTGATTAAGCGTTTTGCTAACTGAGGATCAGTCTAACCCACTTGCATAATTTTCAGTCTGTGCTCCAAGGTTTCACAAGGAAAAGGGGAGTCTTGTAAGAGGCCTGTCTTTTCTCTGTGAATACATTCAGATTACATGTACTCAGATTTTGGAAATTCTTTGAAGAGTGTGCCTTCCCACCTGTCCTACCTTGCAAGTAAAGTGTGAGCAAGTGAGCATTTCGTTACAGTCTATCAGGTCCTCTGCTCCCCCCCCCCCAATAATACGTACCTCATTTCTGCGAAGCTACAACTTTCCCCTTGCTTCAATGAAGAGAGACAGTTCTAACCTCCTTTCTACGACGGATGGAGGTTTCTTGGCATTTTGCTTAGAGACAATTTACACCCTTGTCACATAAGATGAACTAAGATTTATAAGACAATACCGAGCAGATCTGAACGTCGTATCCCCTGTAATGAAAACAAAAACTCATCGGCCTGGGAAGGTTCTTTTCCACTGAAAATAAGCAATTCTGGAGAGGGGGTGGTGAGCGACTGCTAAAATTGTATGTCAATGGCTGACCTGTACAATGGCGTATAGAAAAGCTGAACTTTGATCTATTGTATACCTTTCCTTTGAGACTAAAACTGGGAGAGAGAGAGAGAGAGAGAGAGAGAGAGAGAGAGAGAGAATTCAAATGCCAAATAAGCAAAAAGAGGTCATCAACTCAAACAATTAAAAAGAGAAGTCCGTAGAAGAGATTGTTTTCGAAGAAGAGCTCTAATTTCATGCAAATTTCCATGCACAGAGGACCCAGCAGTGGTTCAAGAGTACAAACCATGTCAGAATAAGAGGCTCTTGACATTTTATCAATGGTCAGCTAATCGAGTTTTTGATGGAATATGTATTAGTAACCAAGCCTAAAGCAAGCCTTGAACTTGATGACCTGAAGGACGGTAGACAGGAATTTAATCTATGCTCAAACCATTTAACTCTGGCCATGGAGGGGAAGTTCAGGGACACAACCACGCTACCCACAGAAGCCTACATGGGTTTTGCACACACGAGAGTGTTAACGCATATATGGGATGCACAGATCTGATTTTCCTGTGTGTGCTTTTGTGCACATTCATTTGCACATGAGTGATTGTAATTGAACTCTCTCAGGGTTTCCCATCCACACTGGTGCTGTTTACCTTCCTGCTACAGCAGTACCTACATGCACTGGTGTGCTTTCAAACCCCTGGGTTGGCAGGGGCTGGGACAGAGCAACGGGAGCTCACCCCATCATGGGGATTTGAACCACTGACCTTCCGAATAGCAAGCCCAAGAGGCTCAGTGGTTTAAACCACAGCACCACCTGCATTCCGTTTCTTTACCTTTACCTGCAAGTAGGACCTGAGCACAACAGCACTCTGCTGACATGTGATTCTGAACAACTTGTATTCAGAGACAGCGATGTCATGGGTGTGCTTAGATATATTTTATTTTCAGAAAAACAGACCATCATGTCATCCAAAAAATAAAAATAAAAAGCATCTTTCACGCAAGAATACTATCCAGCTTTTCCCTTGTTTTGCTGTTTTTGCTTTTTCCAACTGCAGAGCTTTGTGTTCAATAAAACTGTGCTTAGCTAGTTGTTTATATTCCATTATTGCAGCTATAAAACATCTGCTTGACATGAAGTCTTAATGCTATTCCCATAAGCTTAGTATGGCCAGAACTGGCTAACTTTATCTTATGAATAACATTAATTAAAATAATAAAGCAGGATTGTTAATGTGATGCAGTCTTTTCATTTAAAATATTATAATTCAAAAGTATAAATGTGATCATAGTCAGGCCAGCATAATTCATGTAAACCTGCTGTGAAAATGTTATTCCAAGCTAGCTGCTGCTTATAGCATATAACAACCGCTACCTAATGCATGGCACTTTGATGATTTCCACAAACGATAGATGATGCTTTTTAAAGGTTATATTCCAAACCATAATATATGCTACTGTGCTTGATGGATTAAAACAGCATGCCTTCCATTTGTGATATCTTTTAAAATAGCTGGAAACGAGTTTTGAAGTATGCTTAATGTTCACTTCTGACATGAGCGAAAGATGCTCTTCATGTCACCATGATTTGTCAAAGAGATGTAGTAGACAGTAAAATTACAACTACAAAAAGGCACTGATAACCATGATTCTTTCGAACATGTCTATTTTCAGCCATTAACACACGCACCCCACCCCAACCCCCCCACCAAAATATACCACCCCAAAAACTAATGAATCACAAATCATTGTCAGAGTGATAATCAGGATCAATAACATCACATTTGTTTTATTCCTGTTTAGAGTAGCATCTGCTTTGGTTATGAGCAAAGCTTTAAATCATTGCAAACATGAAGAGCATTTTTTATATATTGTTGTGAGCTTCGGGGTGCAGGGCGTTAGTCTGCATGCTACCTAATTCTCTTGTAGTTCTTCAGGTCTTGGATCTCGCAAGGGTTAAACTGTAATGGAAGATTCAATTGTTGAAGGAGTTCCTCAATGATACACTGGGTATTAGATAATGGTAATTACACACACACACACACACACACACACACACACAGTGGTACCTCAGGTTAAGAACTTAATTTGTTCTGGAGGTCCGTTCTTAACCTGAAACGGTTCTTAACCTGAGGTACCACTTTAGCTAATGGGGCCTCCTGCTGCCGCCACTGTGCGATTTCTGTTCTCATCCTGAGGTAAAGTTCTTAACCCGAGGTACTATTTCTGGGTTAGCAGAGTCTGTAACCTGAAGTGTTTGTAAGTAACCTGAAGCGTCTGTAACCCAAGGTACCACTGTAAAGGTAAAGGTAAAGGTACCCCTGCCCGTACAGGCCAGTCTTGACAGACTCTGGGGTTGTGCGCCCATCTCACTTAAGAGGCCAGGGGCCAGCGCTGTCCGGAGACACTTCCGGGTCACGTGGCCAGCGTGACATCGCTGCTCTGGCCAGAGCCAGAGCCAGAGCCAGAGCCGCACACAGAAACGCCGTTTACCTTCCCGCTGGTAAGCGGTCCCTATTTATCTACTTGCACCCGGAGGTGCTTTCGAACTGCTAGGTTGGCAGGCGCTGGGACCGAGCAGCGGGAGCGCACCCCGCCGCAGGGATTCGAACCGCCGACCTTTCGATCGGCAAGCCCTAGGCGCTGAGGCTTTAACCCACAGCGCCACCTGCGTCCCTAAGGTACCACTGTATATATATCTTTATTGCAGTCCATAGACCCACAACACAGTTTGAAAACAAGATAAAGTTAAGACAACCAAACAGGTGAAAGAGACCGAGGTAGTCATTTTGTTATGTCTAGAGCATGATGGTCTTTGTTTCTTGCGACCTCCGAAGGAAACTTTGCCATGGTCAGTGTAATATCATTTGACCTATCCTGCAGAAGGTATTTTATATGGGAGGCTTCAGATTTCCCTGGCAAATTTGCTAATAAGGATTTGATCAGTTGATCCCTTGCTTGCTCATACTGCCCACAATGCAGTAGGGGTCATAATACAGATATGGAAGCATGGGAACAATTGTGGAATATGGATATAAAATTTACAGCATTTTAGGGTTTAAGAGAAAACTTATATGAAAATGATATATCGCTGGCATCTAACTCCACCCCCATCAGCCCGGACACTGAGGTCCAGCTCCGAGGGCCTTCTGGCAGTTCCCTCACTGCGAGAAGTGAGGTTACAGGGAACCAGGCAGAGGGCCTTTTCGGTAGTGGTGCCCGCCCTGTGGAATGCCCTCCCATCAGATGTCAAGGAAATAAACAACTATCTGACTTTTAGAAGACATCTGAAGGCAGTCCTGTTTAGGGAAGTTTTTAATGTTAAATATTTTACAATTTTTAATGTTTTGTAAGCTGCGCAGAGTGGCTGGTGAAACCCAGACAGATGGGCGGGGTAATAATAATAATAATAATAATAATAATAATAATAATACATTAATTATTAATTATTAATTATTTTTATTTTTATTACTAAACAAATGTGTCTAATGGGTGGTGGGCAGCACTCTTCTCCTCCTCCTTCTAACTATTCTTCATCCTGTCTTTCATGTTCTGAAAAGTTGAGAAATAGAAAGGAAATGTGTGAGACAGAGAGTTCACATTACTTTGATACTTATTTGCACTGGAAGATTATTTGTTACATTGTGTAACACCCTTCACCTAAGGCACTTGGAGTAATGTTTCCCGTTTGGAATGACCCAATTTAATAAATTAGGGGGAATGAGAAAAAGCTATGCAAGGCTGTCTAGTAAGCTTTATGGTGGAACGGGAATTTGAACTTTTCAGTTGTATCCAAAGTTAGTCGTACTTAGAGTAAACCCAGAGAAATTAATGGACATGACAAACTTTCAGTGGGCCTACTTTGAATAGGACTTAGCTAGCTATAGCTCAATGTTTTCTATTTATAAATTTAATATGGAAGTTACTACACTAGACTGATATCATGAACTGCAATTTATGACCCATTTTCCAAAGCATGATAATTTACTCCAACCTGTGCTGTTTTGACAGCATCTTGAAAAGCAGAGACATCACCTTGCCGAGAAAGGTCCGTATAGTTAAAGCCATGGTTTTCCCAGTAGTGATGTATGGACGTGAGAGCTGGACCATAAAGAAGGCTGATCGCCGAAGAATTGATGCTTATGAATTATGGGGCAGGAGGAGACTCTTGAGAGTCCCATGGACAGGAAGAAGATCAAACCTATCCATTCTGAAGGAAATCAGCCCTGAGTGCTCACTGGAAGGACAGATCATGAAGCTGAGGCTCCAATACTTTGGCCACCTCATGAGAAGACTCCCTGGAAAAGACCCTGATGTTGGGAAAGATTGAGGGCACAAGGAGAAGGGGATGACAGAGGACGAGATGGTTGGACTGTGTTCTCGAAGCTACTAACATGAGTTTGCCCAAACTGCAGGAGGCAGTGGAAGACAGGAGTGCCTGACATGTTCTGGTCCATGGGGTCATGAAGAGTTGGACACGACTAAACGACTAAATGACAACAAAAAGCTATTTTGATCAGGTGAGGATACTGATAACTTTTCCCTTTGTGATTATTAAGAACTTTGACATTACCTTATAAGAATGACAGTGCATTGAACTCCAAAGGGACACTTTATTGCTCAAGAATGCATATGAGTGATGAAAACAATCAACAGTTTACAAGGAAGTGCGAACATGCTTGTTTTCTTCTGCTCTGGACGATAGGACTTGAACCAATGGCTTCAAGTTACAAGAAAGGAGATTCCAACTAAACATCAGGAAGAACTTTCTGACAGCAAGAGCTGTTCAACAGTGGAACAGATTCCCTCTGGAAGCTGTGGACTCTTCTTCCTTGGAGGTTTTTAAGCGGAGGTTGGATGGCCATCTGTAATGGATGCTTTAGTTCAGGCGTAGGCAAACTCAGTCCTATAGATGTTTTGGGACTACAATTCCCATCATCCCTAGCTAACAGGACCAGTGGTCAGGGATGATGGGAATTGTAGTCCCAAAACATCTGGAAGGCCGAGTTTGCCTATGCCTGGTTTAGTTGAGATTCCTGCATTGTAGAGGGTTGGACTAGATGATCCTTGAGTCCCTTCCAACTCTAAGATTTGATGATCTGTAACAATTTATATATATCCAGAAACACACATTTCAAATAAAATACTTAGAGTAGCATGTGGCTTTTGGGTCTGCCCCCAGGCTCCTGATGCAGTATCTCTCCAAAGCAACATGGGGAATTAAAATGGCAGGTGCATTCATTGATATTGCTATAATTTGGCTATTATTGGGGGAATATTGGACAACTAACAAAAACCTATTTGCAATAAAATAATAAAATAAAATAAAATAAAATAAAATAAAATAAAATAAAATAAAATAAAATAAAATAAAATAAAATAAAATAAAATAAAATAAAATAAAATGGCAGGTGCAGTCAGGTTCCTGGTGCTGCTCAGAGCACTGATCCTGCCTTTCACCAGTGACCCCAGAGAAGCCTGCTGTGGCCCCAGCAGGAGGAGGAGCTCAGCAAATAGCATTTTGCCCAGAAAGCCTCTCAAGCCTTACAAAGCTTGTTTCTCTTTGTTATGTTTTGTCTTTATAAATATGGACTTGATTAAGGTATTTACTCGGGTTTTCCTTCTAAAAGGCTAGCCAATGAAAGAAGGACTCCCAAGAAAACAGGAGCCCCCAGGTCTGCAGAAATCTGGCGAATGAGAGCATGCTTTTCTGTTTATGAAGTTCTAGCTGTGGCAGTGATATATTGGTGTGACCTTTGCACTGAGCGTCTCTGAGCTTTCAAAACTTCTCTGCCTTTCACTTCCTGCAGCTATTTATTTATTAGTTACATTCCTCCTGCTCCATCTCCCTGCCCTTCCTCTCTAAGGAGTCACACCTACAGACGTTGCTATGGGCTTGGAGTGCCGCAGGTGATTTTCTGCTGAAGCAAAAGCTTGCTTGCACGATGGGAAAGATGTCAAATTCAACTTGCTTCCACTGTGTTACTTTATTTGTTTGTTTTGTTGACAGAAATAGTCACAATTAGCCAAAGCGTATGTCAGAAATGCTTATGGTTGATGTCATATTTTGGTGTCTGCATTTCTGCCGTTTGTTGCCTAGGAAAGTACCGAGAAAAAAATCAGACCAAAAGGAAGGGAATATGCTGAATGCTTTTCCAAATAGGAAATGCCATCCTTGGGAATGAAAGAGGAATACCTCAGTTTTGGAAACAGAAGGGGGTTGTGTGATTTGCTAAAAGGGAGTTTGAAAATAAAAATAAAGAAAGAAGACTTAGAATAGGGAGGTAGGGTCATGTAAGGGCTTTCCTAATTAATTTCCAATAATTCAGGTAGTCTTTGAGTAACGTCTTGAGCTGCAACCCTTTCCAAATTTATATATGATGTGTTTCATTCATTTCAGTGGGACTTTCCCACACACCTGTGAGTAGGAAGAAAGTGATTTCCCCCCCTTTGGCATTCACAGTAGAAAGAGCAGACTGGAATATCAGACTGGCTTAGGGAACAAGAGGAATTGGAGGGAGAAGACATTTTGCGTTGCGCAAAATAGGAAATGAGGAATGGAGAAATAGCAATTGCATCACTGAATAGAGACAGAAAATAGACCAAGGTGTATGCAAGCGAGATTGATGGTGAGATGAAAAGAGGGAGGAAGACAGAGGAAGAGCCAGGTGGGTGTGAAAGTTGGGTCAAGGTGAATTGAATCTGAAACAGGTCAGTGAATCAAACTTCATCTAAATGTTCTCATTTTGAGCACCCTCAGACTTGCATTATAGGTGGGTGTAAGAGCCCAGGAATGAATTAGAAACAGCTCCTTCAGGTATTAAATCGAAGTCCAAAGGTCACTGCACTGTGATAACATCTATGAATTTTATCTGTCTGCATAATTAAAGCAGCACTGAATGAAAAGCTAACACCGAAACATGGCCTATATTAAAATGCTGTTTGAGTACTTTTTAGCTGCAGAGAAGTTAGAACGTCCCAAAGTTCCTCTGAAGTTGAGACTTGACTCCAGAATCTTATCTATATTTATAAAATTATATTATGGCTTCTCAGGCAGTAAACACTTATGAATTTTTATTTTTTTCGGCTCAGGGTTTGTTCACAATACGGACATTGTAGGACTACAAAACCCATCATCTACTGGCCATGCTAGCTACATTTGATGAGAGTTGAACAACATCTGGAAGGTCACACAAGTTAGTTACACCTGCCTTACTAGTAAACTTCTTTCCCATGTATTCTGTTATTGTCCCTTTAACAAACAAATGAACTTGGCACATTGAGGAAACCCAGATAATGGGAGAAATTCAACGTAGCACTAAGTAGATCACTCTTGTCGGCAAAAGCATTTTTGCTTGCCTGATGGTGGAATTTTCTCTGTCCACCCCCCACAAAAAACATGTTCTGGGAGGTTTTCCCAACCTCCCTGAGCCAATATGGGGAGGTTATGGGGATGCATAGTGGGGGAGTAAAGAGGAAAGCCCCACTGCATTCGATCTTAATGCCCTTGCTACATCTGAATGTATAAACACCCACTTTGTTTGGAAACTTATCCAGACATTCAAATGACATAAATCAATCTGTATGTGTACATTAAGAAGAAAATATTGTTGCTTATTATATTGCAAACATGAGCTGATATTTTTGTCTCTATTCCTTTTCTCCATTTTGTGCTTTATTCCCTGACTTGTTACTTTTCCTTAATAAATTTGCAATAAAAACAGAATAAAGAAAGACTACCAATTTAAAAATTATGAAAATGGCAGAACCTCTCTTCATTTTAGTGATACAGTGGTACCTCTGGTTATGGATTTAATTCATTTTGGGGTGCCATGCGCACCCCCAAAAATCCATAACTAGAGGTGCTGTTTCTGCGCATGTGTGCGGCATGATAGAGCGCAAAACTTCCAGGTTTGTCGCAGCCGTAACCCGAAGATTCCATAACTTGAAGGTTACACAACACGAGGTACCACTCTACTGGATTGGACCTCTATCAGCTTGGCTCATGTTTCAACAAAGCAGTAAGCCTGAAATTTGATCATAACTAAGTGGCGCATACATTGAGCTCCCTCTCAAAAACAAGAGCATTTTTTATTCCGAATCATAGAAGAGGTCACAGATGTCCACCACCCTAGTAACAGCCACTGATGTATGCATACAGCTTTCTTGGTGGCAAAAGCTGCCCTATTTCCTTTAATGGATAAAGCTGATGGAGATGTGGGCACATAGTGTATGCCTTGAATTCTAAAGGGGGAGCCACGGTTGAGGCTGGGCTGCAAACAATTGATGGGCATATCAGCTGATAGAGATGGGTTTTTCTGACAATGCCCAGCAGAACCTTTAAAAACAGGTCAGAGTGATGAACAATATATATATATACAGTGGTACCTTGGGTTACATACGCTTCAGGTTACAGACACTTCAGGTTACATACACCGCTAACCCAGAAATATTACCTTGGGTTAAGAACTTTGCTTCAGGATGAGAACAGAAATTGTGCTCCGGCGACGCAGCAGCAGCGGGAGGCCCCATTAGCTAAAGTGGTGCTTCAGGTTAAGAACAGTTGCAGGTTAAGTACGGACCTCCAGAACGAATTAAGTACTTAACCTGAGGTACCACTGTGTTGTATCTTAGGATATTTTGCTTTGCCTGGGCAAGCTCAGTATGTGACCCATGAGAGCAGCAAAATAGCCAGACTGTACAACGGTGATGGGATAAAATCAGGCCAAATGTTTATTGACACCAGCAGGCAGGGCAAGGGTTGGCATGGCATTGGGTCCCAGGATCAGTTCATCATTCCACAAGCCCCATGTTGATGGAATAGATCTGCTGGGTTTGGATCACTCCAAACCAGTATGACAGGAGTCGGCCAGTGTTGAACCTTGCCGTGGTGCAAGCCAAGCAAGCAAGGTCTTACTGGGGAACCAGGGTGCAGATTCCAACCAGGCAGATACCGAACCCACACTTGGGTTTGCCGTGGTCAAGCCTCTCGTCAGGCCCCCTATACTATGCTGATCCTGACCAATGCAATTTCCACCCTCATACAATGTTCTTCTGCCTAACAAAGGGAAGCCATAATTTGACAGAGGGAAGGGCGAAAAAACCCACAGCGAAGTACCAATCAGGTTGAGAGAGAAAAATTTATTTCCTGCCCTGTCAACCAGCAACCCAAAATTGCTTAGTGAAGGGTGCTTAGTGAACACCCAAGGGCGGGTGTGCAGCAAGCAAAATGGCTCTGAGCTCCAGGGGAAGCAGCCTTATATAGGCTTTCCCCTCCCCACTTCAGCAAAGGCTCATGGGACAGCTTTTTCCCACAAGCCCATCACACAGAGACGATACTGGGCAAGACCTTGCCCAGTATTTTGCTGCAATCGATGCGCCATGGCTCTGCTGGGTAAAGGTTTCCCGATATTATTGGGCACGGAACAGGACTTATTAAAAATTGTGATTGAATAGAGAAATGTAACTTAGGTTCACTTACATCGCTCTCAAAGTGCTTCTGATTATATCCATTCATTTATTAGCTTTATATATCTGGCCTTTCTTCCAGTGAGCTCCAGGCAATAGGCTTGGTTTTTCTCTTCCACATTTTATCAACCCTGTGAAGTAGGTTAGGCTGAAAGATTGTGAATGACCCAAGAGCGAGCTTTGTGGTAGAATGGGAATTTGAACCTGAGGCTCACCAGTCCTGGCCTTCTTGCTTAAGACACAGTTGTTATTTGGAGAGCATTCTGTTTTTCTTGCTTTTATCTTTTTTTAAAAAAAATGCAAACTGTTCCTTTTGGTAAACCAAATGGAGAAATCTCCATTTACAGGGCTTCTGGTTTAGAAATTTAATGTTAAAATCATGGTTTTTGTGTGATTTTGTGTGCTGCCTTTCTTTTTCCAGCCATGCCATTTGAACTGTGCTTAGCAAATCCATGAACTGCTTTTCTTTTGCACCTCAGATGCGCCCATAAAGCCTGACAATTACAATGCACTTACATTATTATTTTTTTTAGTATGTATGAAGGCTCTTGAAGCATATTTCCTCATGACAATCTCAAAATGTCTGGTTCAGCATTTTCTAATTCAATGATAAGAAAAATACAACTGTAATAAATTTTTTGATGCTATTGGCTGTGAACATTTTCTCTCTCCTTTGCAACAGCTGCTGCTGAGGCACTGAAACATTTGTCAAAATATCAAGAGTTGCTGGCAGATATTTATGGATTATTTTTCTATTGCCCAGGTGGGTTGTATTTCCTGCTCCCTCTATGAAATATCTGCAGTTTGCATATATTCCCTGAATATCGAACAAGACAACCAGTTTCTGCCCCCAACCCCACCACAGTTTGATGATGTTACACTATTGTTTGCAATGTGGAAGGAGCTGTTGAGGCACCTCAGAAATGCATACAAGGAATCATTTTTTCCTTACAGAAAAAACCTAGGCTGAATGTCAGTCTTTTACTGATTGCCCTTTACATCAATTTGTATTTCTGCTTCAACAGGCTTGCTCAGAAAACTGAACTCAACACCTCCACAAAATCCATTTTCTAGCTTTACATCTGAATCATGACCTGATTTTCCACGTTTAGTCATAGAGAACAGAGGACTCCCATTTTACTTACTTCCCATACTCGGCTGTGATTCAAATATTAAACCAAAGGCACAATCTTGGTCTCTCTCTTGGGGCCTCTTGGATTGTTGTGGTTTTGCTTTTTATAAGTACGCCGTGTTTATGGGAATTGCAAAGCTATAAAACACAATGAGGCAACCATATCTGCAAGGTCTAAATAGCACATAAAAGCATATTGTTTGGGATTCATAGGTTCCCACTGTGTTGTCACCAATGGGGAGAAAATATTTCCCCTTCCTCCCATGATATATGAAAGTTTTTGGATGACTACATCTGTTTCTTAGGGTGTTTAGATGGATGCAAAGTATTTATGGAACGGTACTGTAGCAATCTTGTACTCACTACCTGCGACAAAGGAAAAGCAAGGTAATTTGTGTAATACTGCAAATAATCCAATCTTGCAATTGGACTGAAAAGCTGAAAAAGTTTCCAAGAACAACTCAATACATCTATGCCAAGGAACTTTCACAGCTTGCACCTTTGTAAAAGGGAATTAAGGTTGAAGAGCAGAAAAGAGACCGATGATAACACAAAACAAAGAGAAAGCAAGAAAATGCAAGGAAAGAAGGAAATTAGTTTTACCAATTTTCTTCCCCATAAATGTCCAGAAAAATGTGATCAAGTTTTCTGGAATGTGTTCCTTTTGTCCAGGTAAATAGTACATTCATTTATTCATTTGCAACTAACTCAGGCATTCCCTCTAAAGAGGCTTCAGTTGAGGGCTACCCTCAGCCTCCATTTATTCAGAAGTTGCCTTTCTTTTTCAATTTTTTTACTGTGAGAGTTGTCCTGACAAATCAGAGGAATCTGTGAGGGTCCCTGCCAGTTAAGTCCCATTGTGGCAACTGTCACCATTGCTAAGCTGGCAATTGGAGGCATGGGTGCTGTAATGAATGTATGGGGTTGCTCGTGCGTAAGTTGCCACCACGCCTGGCTAGGTAGCCTGGTTAAACCTTTCCTGACTGGACAGCCATTCACTTCGTGGCTGCTCAGTCGCTAGCAGAATCCGTCAGTGGGCGTTTCTTAAACTTCTTCCAGCACAAAAGCTCTTTGATGCCAAGTCTACGCCTACTTTCCCTGCGTGGAAGTCTTCTGCGCAGGGTGGGTGTGGGCAGAGGAGGACCTGTGCTCTCCCCGCTGGTGTCCAGCGAAGAGTCCTGGAGACCCCTCTCCGATTCCCCTGACCGCCCCCCTTTATCCCTGGTGTTACGCTGATTTCCTTCCCCAGCCAATGAGTTCCCTCTCTCCCTGCTTGGCCCTGCCTCCACTTCTGGCTCCAATGTCAGTTCCCTGACAGGTGCAAAGGCTGGGATAGGATATCAGACCCAAACTCCAACTCACAGAGGGTCTAGAGCCCTTCTTCATCATGGGCTGGAATTGGAGAAGAGTCTTTGCCTGTTCTGCACTTTCTCTGTAGCTAATTTGTGAATGAGTGGGACGCAGGTGGCGCTGTGGGTTAAAGCCTCAGCGCCTAGGGCTTGCCGATCGAAAGGTCGGCGGTTCGAATCCCTGCGGTGGGGTGCGCTCCTGCTGCTCGGTCCCAGCGCCTGCCAACCTAGCAGTTCGAAAGCACCTCCGGGTGCAAGTAGATAAATAGGGACCGCTTACCAGCGGGAAGGTAAACGACGTTTCCGTGTGCGGCTGGCCACGTGACCCGGAAGTGTCTCCGGACAGCGCTGGCCCCTGGCCTCTTAAGTGAGATGGGCGCACAACCCCAGAGTCTGTCAAGACTGGCCCGTACGGGCAGGGGTACCTTTACCTTTACCTTAATTTGTGAATGATTCTCCTTTTTTAAATGAGAAGCCTCCCTTTATTCTTGTTTTCTGCTGTCTTGTCTGGAACGTCTTGTTGTCTTGATATTAAATGCAGTATAACAAGGGTAGTCAATGTGGTACCTCCCCAGATGTTAGGCTACAGCTCCCATCATCCCTGACTGCTGACTGGGACTGATAGCAGTAGTGGTTCAACATCTGGAGGACACAATGTTGGTTGCCCATGAAGTACCAGATGTTGATGTGGACCCTTGAAGTTAAGGAAAAGGAAACCAAAAAGGAAAGTTTCCTTTCTTACTTCTTTAGCCTTTTATGATCCATGCTGACTGGATAATTTGTCAGGAAAGAATTGGACATTTCTGCTGAATATAGAGTTCAAGCCAGCATATAATCAAATTTGATTCTTGCTACAGAGTTCTTGCTATCTTTACTGCTCTTTCCAAGCAGTTACACACCGATTCAAGCTACCGGTACTCCCTTAACTTTGTGTCTTGGTGGATTTGTATTGATAAGCATTCTTGAATTCCTGAAGCTGAGAGGAGTTCTGGAGCAGTGTAACAGAGTTGAGTTTACTTTGGATGAGAGGGCATAGGAGAATTATGGTGCGAGTAATATCTGCTTATTTACAAGCATGTAAGCATTTCCTCTGTTGCAAATAGCAAGTTTCTGCACAACACAACCGCTAAACCCGCTACAGGTTATTCAAGTGCATATTCATGTCAGTCAAATTCAGCCATAAGTTTTCTTTGATCTGTTATAAGAATTTAAGGTCTCAAATATATAAATTAAATGTTATAAATTTACAAGGCAAACGCATACATAAGTATGTAAACCACATGTCTGAAATAGTACCGGAGAACAATCTTGAAACCATGTTGACTCTCCCATGTTGACTTCAAATGTTTCTCTGCAAGGAGGAAAGAAATGGGAAAGCCTCTCCATTGTCTCTGTGCTCACAAATCCTGCCTTAAGGGCACATTTGGGTATGAATAGGGTGAGCCTGTGACCTGGACTCAGGAATTAAGTATTTATCATCAGAAAAGAATGGCTAGCCTGTCCAGGTAAACCCATTACCAGGTTTCCTGCCAGACAGGATTCTGCTGTAGAATCTGTGATGTATGTATGATGTTTTGGGAGGTGGTCTTGAGCTACAAGGTGGGCAATTTGAAATGTCTATATAAGGGCTGGCCAGTGGCGTAGCGTGGGGGGTGCAGGGGGGGCTGGCCGCACCGGGCACAACACCTGGGGGTTAGGGTTAGGGGGCGCAAATCCATGGGTTAGGGGGCGCAAATTACTTGCCTTGCCCCGGGTGCTGACAACCCACGCTACGCCACTGGGGCTGGCGCACCTTTGTTCGGAGTTCCTCCTCCCTCCTGCGTGTGGTGAGTAAACACCCTGTTGCGACAGTTTAATAAAGATCAGGCTTACTAGCTGCTTTGCTTCTCAATACAGTGGTTGTTGTTGTTGTTTAGTCGTTTAGTCATGTCCGACTCTTCGTGACCCCATGGACCAGAGCACGCCAGGCACTTCTGTCCTCCACTGCCTCCCGCAGTTTGATCAAACTCATGCTGGTAGCTTCAAGAACACCATCCAACCATCTCACCCTCTGTCGTCCCCTTCTCCTTGTGCCCTCCATCCATCCCAACATCAGGGACTTTTCCAGGGAGTCTTCTCTTCTCATGAGGTGGCCAAAGTACTGGAGCCTCAGCTTCAGGGCTGATTTCCTTCAGAATGGATAGGTTTGATCTTCTTGCCATCCATGGGACTCTCAAGAGTCTCCTCCAGCACCAATACAGTGGTACCTTGGGTTAATAACTTAATTTGTTCTGGAGGTCCATTCTTAACCTGAAACTGTTCTTAACCTGAAGCAGCACATTAGCTAATGGGGCCTCCCTCCGCTGCCGTGCCATTGCCATGCAATTTCTGTTCTCATCCTGGAGCAAAGTTCTTAACCCGAGGTACAATTTCTGGATTAGCGGAGTTTGTAACCTGAAGCATCTGCAAGCTGAAGCTCCTGTAACCCGAGGTACCACTGTATTCTCTGGTTGGCCTCTGTTATTTTTTCCTACTGTTAGGGAACCCACTTAAGGACTCTATACGGGCTCTTGAAAACCTCATAAAGGAAAAGCACCAGATTTTTTAAATAACAGATCACATCCATCTAAAGCACTCTTATAGCACTTTAACAGCCATGGCTTCCCCCACAAGAAACCTGGGCACTGTAGTTTGCTGAGAGTGTTGAGGACTATGGCCCTGGGAAGGGTCACCTAACAACTTTCAGCATCACTACAGTTCCCAGGACTCTTTGGGGGATGCTGTGATGGTTAAAGTGGTCTAAGAGTGCTTTAAAAGGGATGATGTAAATCCATTGTATATTGTACATTGTCAATCTTTTGCGTTTGAATCAAACTTGCAATGAACTATGTCTCTAATCCTCCAGCTAGCTGAAAACAGGAGAGTGATTTACAAGAAACTGAAAACATTTACAAGAAAGCCAAACTCAAATGGGAACCTTTTTCCTATTGCAAATAAGAAATATGGCAGGGATGTTACTTGCTCCTAAATGGAAAGAAGAAGAAGTCCCAGCAAAAGAAGAATGGATACAAAAATTTATGGAATATGTAGAAATGGCAAAACTTACCAGAAAAGTAAGAAGTCAAGCAAGATAACAAACTTTTTATAAAAGAATGGAAATGATTTATTGAATATTTACAGATACATTGTAAACAGATAAGAACATTTGCAGGATTATTGTAATAACCTGCAGTTTTATAAGAGTATATATTTAAAGTAGACGAATAAATGAGTAAATTAAGTTAATTTGGAATATGCAGAAAACATAAAAAACAAATTTAAGGAACCACAGAAAGAGGGGGAAGAAAGTTGAGTTTTGAAATGTTAAAATGATTGTAAAATTAGTGAAATGTATAAAACTGACAATCATAAATAAAATAATAATAAACAAATAAGAAATGTGTTGGGTGATGGTGATAGTTCATGACTGATAGTAGCAGAATGAGAATATGTTGGGAAAACCTCTTCCTCCAATGTCCTGGTCACATTCTGGTTCAGCTCAACCATGCTGGATATCCATTTTTTAAAAAAACAAATAAACAAATAGCTATGGTTTGCTGAACTACATGAGAAATGTTGCATTTTCCCCATCCCGAGGGGGAAAAAAATCTATACTTGGAAGTCGATGAATGTAAACCACAGTATTCTAGCCTTCTGAGCACAAGTAGTAGAACTGAATTCATTTCTTGCAACACAGGGAAAAGCAAATCACATTCAACCAACTTGAGAACTTGGAGCTAACTTCTATTCCATGTATTACCCTTGAATTTAACTGATTGGTTGCTTAATGCTGGTAATGCAAATATCCTACAATTCTAAGCAGCTGAGAAGTTAGACACTATCCAGCTCCTTAACACATCTCCGGTGGGGATCATGACCTAATTGAAATTGATCCACAAATTCACTTAAATGAGTGTCAGGCAGACAAGGACTCCATTTGACATATCCTCCAAACTCTTCTTTAGACCATAGAATACCTCTTTAACATGATTTCTCTTACCAAGTCTCTGACACTGATCAATAACTATTTTATATGCTTTAGTCTCATGTGCCATGACATAAAATGTAGGATACAAAAGCCCACTATAACAGATAAAGTTATATTAACTATGGGATTTCTTCTGAATAGATAGAATTATGTCATGTCGGTTAGTGCCATATTATTTGATATATACTAAAATAAAGCATACATACATATTTTTTTAAAATAAGGAAATGTTGGGGGGGGGATCATGACAGTGCTGCAATAACTGGTGTTTTAAATATGATGACCAACTGAAACTGAGAAAGTCAGTTGAGGCAAAAGGTTTTTGGACTTCTGTCAGCTTTACAGTTTACAACTTTGAAAATGTAGGAAAATGAGGTAAGAAGCCATGATTCAATTGTTAACACAACAAACAGCAGTACTACTCCCCACAGAGATATGATTTCATTATTTTGCTCATTATACTGATAGAGTGACATTAAGAAAGAATTCTGCCCCAGAAATCCATCACTAATAAAATCCACATCTACATCTATCAGAGAGAACATATTAAAAATAACCCACAGATATTATTATACCAAGTGAAAATAACACACATGCTGAGTAAAATGTCACCAGAGTCTGGAGGGGCTGCAGTTAATGGGGTACTTACATTCAGCTGAGGTGGAAGTATCTACAGGTAGATAAAATGGTTAGAAGATCAAAATGAATGCGATTTACACTGTTTGACTTTGGAGGAAGCAATTAAGGACATGATTAGTTTCACGTTATTTGAAGGCAGACAAAGATGTTATAACACAACTCTGGAAGAGTAAAGTAGCCATGACCATAGTTCACTGGGACAGTAAACATTAGAAAATTGCGACTGTTTATTTGTCAAAACCTTGCAATCATGGGGAAAAGTGAAAAGGATGTCCCCTTTTTTGGAAGAATAAAGTAGTTTAATTTTTTTATATTAATAAGGTTAGCTGTACAAAGGACACTGTTCAAAGATCTCTAAATACAACCTTCAGCAAATGAGGATGGCCAGTCCTCCAAGCAAAAATGGTTCTTTTCCAACTGTCTAGGATGTCACTTCGACAATGGGACAGGCAGACGATGCCTGGTCTTCAACCAACACAACTGGAGCTAATTGTGCTTGCCTTCTATTGCTTACTTTCTGCTTTTCCCCTTCCCCTTTTATAATCCCCTTGCGTACCTAGTCTCAGCACCTGGTCCTCTGGGAGCCAGGACACCAAGGGTGAATAAAAGGACAAGACAACTTTTGTGCTGCTGAGAGCAATGCCGGTCCATTTTTAAGCCCTGGAAGTGGACCAGAGTGGAAACCTTACAAGCCCTGCCCGAGCCACCACAGATTGGCCCCAAATCAAACAGGGCCTGGCAGGAACCCAGTGAGCACTGCGGCAGCCAAGGGTAGGGACCAGTGGCCAAAACAATCATGGCATGGCTCCATGGGAGGTAGGAGCCACCTTGCTGGGTTGCAAGTGCTGCCCACTCTTGGACCGGGTAAGTGGCCATTGCTTTTCTAATGCTACAACCTTCTATGCCCTGTTCTTGAAAAAAAAAGTGGTTGATAACCTCATACTACTTTTTTTTCTTAAACTACCACCTGTGGTGGGTGGCACTGTGGTCTAAACCACTGAGCCTAGGGCTTGCAGATCGGAAGGTCGGCGGTTCGAATCCCCGTGACGGGGTGAGCTCCTGTTGCTCAGTCCCAGCTCCTGCCAACCTAGCAGTTCGAAAGCACATCAAAGTGCAAGTAGATAAATAGGTACCACTCCAGTGGGAAGGTAAACGGCATTTCCGTGTGTTGCTCTGGTTTTGCCAGAAGCGGCTTAGTCCTGTTGGCCACATGACCCGGAAAAACTGTCTGCGGACAAACGTCAGCTCCCTCGGCCAGTAAAGCGAGATGAGCGCTGCAACCCCAGAGTCGTTCACGACTGGACTTAACTGTCAGGGGTCCTTTACCTTTACCACCTGTGCTGCATAAAATGGCTCTGTAAAGCCTCTGGGTAGGAGGAAGTCATCCTCCTCTTCAAATGGATCAAAGGTGTGATCTTTACCAAACTTTCAGAATACCCCTGACTATCCAGCTTAATTACTCCTCCGTTGTTATCTTGACCTCTCTCAACTGCACATTGCACTTATCCTTTTGCTTCTTCCAGTTTCTGCCAACTCTGCATGGCCTTTCACAATTCAGTTCACAGTTCAGCTTGTCAGCTCTCTAGTGCAGACAAACGGGTACATATTTCACACATTTCTACATTTTTGGTTAAGTGCAAGCATAGGCATAATTGCTTCATGCAGATTCAAAGTACTGTAAAAGATTTCCTCGCGTCAAGTTAGCTCTGCTCTATGCTTCTGTGCTGCTTAGCATCACTAGAAATTACCTGAATGAAGGAACAGAGGAGATGTTTATCAAATTTGCAAATGACAATGTTATGTACTGAGTTGAATAGGATCCAAACTGCAGCAGTCTGATTGGTCCTAGAACAATAGGATCCAAATTGCAGCAGTCTGATTGGTCCTAGAACAATAGGATTCAGAATGCAGCAGTCTAATTGGTCCTAGAACAATGCAGCAGTATGATTGGTTGGCAGGAACCACCCAATCATGCTCCAGATATAAGTGAATCCACAACCTGATTGGCTTACAGTAGAATTCCAGATTTAGGCAGTCATGTGCAGCCCATTGTGTAAATAATGTATATAAAGCAGATACTTTGAGGGGACTTTCATTCATTCCTCCTCACCACTATGAGCTGAATAAAGAGCATGAAATCACTTTGCGACTCTGAGTATATTTCAGACAACAAACAGAATTCAAGATTATCTCGACAGGACAGGGAACGGAGTTGAAGCTAACAAAATGAATTCAGCAGAGATTAAGGTAAAGTTCTCTCCTTAGGTAGGGAGAATCAGATATATAAATCTAAGATGTGATGCATGTGGCCTGATAGCTGTGCATGTGAAAAGGATCTAGACCACAAATTAAACACAAGTCAGTAGTACCATGCAATGGCTTAGAAGACAAACACAATACTAGTGTCAAGACTGCAAGATGCAGATGTATCATTCTATTATGTTTTAGTCAGACCTCACCTGTGTCAAGTTCTCTGGTTTCTGTCATGGTGTCTCATTGCACCAGAAGCTACTGTTAGGTCCATCATGAGATGTCCACCAGCTTCTAATCCCAGATACCAGCAGCCTTCAAGCAAGCAAACTTGCCTTATTATCACTCCCTAGCATCCCACTGCCAGAGGATTGCCTCCTTCCATTCACCAGTTTGCCTCCTTCAAGTGGAAGAAACCTGGGCAGTGCTGAATGTCACATCCATTGCCAGGTGTGTCCTGCTGGAAACAGAAAAGGGCTTTCCCCTGGGCCTGCCTTTATATCCACTCTGTTGCCCAGTGCTTTTGTGACATCACAAGAAACCCACAGCCAATGGCAACAGCTGAGGAGGCATCATCTTCCTTGCTTTGAGCCTCACAATGGTGGGTGGACCTAACAGTGACTGTGTGCCTGTTTATTTGGGACACGGGTGGTGCTGTGGTCTAAACCACTGAGCCTCTTGGGCTTGCCGATCAGAACATTGGCAGTTTGGATCCCTGCAACGGGCTGAGCTCCCACTACTCTGTCCCAGCTCCTGCCAGCTTAGCAGTTTGAAAGCACACCTGGGCATCTAGATAAATAGGCACTGCTGTGGTGGGAAAGTAAAATGTGTTTCCTTGCACTCTGGTCTCTGTCACAGTGTTCCATTGCACAAGAAGCAGTTTAGTCCTGCTGGCCACATGACCTGGACACTGTCTGCAGACAATCACCGGCTCCCTCAGCCTGAAAGCGAGATGAGTGCCACAACCCTATAGTCACCTTTGACTGGACTTAACCATCCAGGGGTCCTTTACCTTTTATACCACAGTTTTATAAGGATACTGACAAACAAACATAAGGATGTGAACAAATGGAAAATGCCCAGAGGAGAGTGACGAAGACAGTAAGAGGTTTGAAAGCCAAATCCTATACAGAAAGGTTGAAGGAACCAGGTATACGTAGCCTAAAGAAAAAGTGATTAAGAGGCGATATGATAGCTATTTCAGATAACTGAAGTGCTGTAACAAAAGGTAGAGCCTAAACCAGTGGGTTCAGATTACAAGAAAATAAATTTCAAGTCAACATTAGGAAGAACTTCTTGATGTTACAAGCTGTTCCAGCTATGGAAGAGACTACATTGTCCTTTGTTACAGATTTTTAAGAAGGCTTAAACATCAGTAGTGAATTTCTTGAATTAGCAGGAAGGCTAAACTGGATGACCTTTGACTTCCCTTCCTACCTTAATTTTCTATCTATTCTGGTGGGATTATTTTTTAGACTGAGCACTGGGATGCTTGCCAGACTTACTTGCACACAATGAAACTAACATGTACCGGTGCTTTCAGTAATCTTTGTAGACTTCATTGTAAAAATCATGTGCAGTGGTAAAGCAAGTCACGAAGCGTACTTTAGATAGGCTTTCCTGATGTGCACCACTGGCAGATGGCTCAATACCCTCGCCTTTATTGAGGACACTCTAGGATATGTTTTCAAAGAACTGCTCATTAGCTGTTCAACTTGCCTTGACATTAATGGTAGTCATACTGCTAAATCACGGCATGACATGTTGATAGTGTTCTCTCTCCTTCAGTTATATCCATGTCAAAGGATACCAGAGCGAGATACATGCACTGTATACTAAAGCATCTGCTGATTTGCCATTGCTATACTCTCCCACCTTTAAAGGATAACGAAGAACTCTGATTTGTAGGCAATAGAACCCAAACCCCAAGACACCAAATCTCTTCTTAAGGAAAGAGGCTTTTGAACTATCAGTTTTTACACATCCTTTTGAGAGCTTAGAGATCTGATAACTGTACATTGTACTCAATGTACAACTGTACAACTTTACTCAATCGCCAGGGACTGCAGAACTGGATAGGGTATGTTTCTCTTAGTCTTGTGTGTGAAGGGGGGGAAAGTCCATGTTTGAAGATCTCATGCATGGAACACCATCTTTTTCTCCCGTTCAGGCAACTGAATAATGGGGGCAGGAGGACAAAAGAAGAAACTTTCCACCTTTTCTTTTTATTTTTATTAAAAAACAGAGTCCTGAGAACTTGGGAAAATTTGATCCATGTGGTTCATATTATA
This sequence comes from Podarcis cretensis, assembly GCF_951804945.1. Taxonomy (NCBI): domain Eukaryota; kingdom Metazoa; phylum Chordata; class Lepidosauria; order Squamata; family Lacertidae; genus Podarcis; species Podarcis cretensis. The sequence goes on along the minus strand of NC_137180.1, from coordinate 11,115,102 downwards.
TACGTAAGCATGAACCTAGAAGAAATATTATTGTTTTTGAAAACACACACTTCTCAGGATCTGTGTACATTGTCTTATTCTTAAAATTTGGGGAACACAACTGCAAACTGAAATACTTCTTTTCAGGATCTCATATGCTGAACTTTAGTTTCTTGTTAGGTCATGTGATTATTTTACCAAATAATAACTTGAATGGAAATGGGAACTGTGTTATAAAGCGTGTATAGCATGTGGCCGATTGGATGTTGGGACTATAATTCCCATCAAGCTGACGATGTTGGGTGGAGCTGATGGAAGCTGGTGTCCAATAACATCTGGAAGACCACAAATTAGCCACTAATTATCCATGTTTGAAGTTGGCTTGTTTCCCTAAACCATAGATAACATGAGCCATAGTTGGTCTGAGTTCAGACATAATGAGTAGATAGTTGAAAAGAGAAGTGAAAACTTCAAATCTCCTCCTCATAGTTATGCTAGGCCAACTCTCAAGAGACTGTGATCTACTTTCAGAATTCAAAACTGGCAGTGATCTACCCCCAGTTTTTTGGATTCAGCTCAAAGCCCCATTTTTTAAGGAGAAGAAAAGCCCAATTTTTTAAGGCAAGGGACAAAGGGGTACGGTCATTTACAAAAAGATTGCTATGGATCAAAACAGCAGCACAGAGGAAACTCTGTCTTTCCTTCCAGAAGTCATACAACAATGGAGGGCAGGGCGAGGGGGTGGGGCAGGAGTCAGTTTTAGCAATGCTAAGGAAAGGGAGACAGAGATCGACCGCAATCTACCAAAACCTCACTGGGATCTACCTGTAGATCGCGATTGACTTGTTCGACATCTCTGTGTTAGGGGATTCACATACACAAATTCAGAAGGTCATGCATTCAATGCTTAACCATAGTTTGGCATTCCAATGCTGACCAGCAAATATTTTTATACCGAATACAGGATAAGTTTACAATGAGCTGATGCACTTAATTTCACATAATTTACAAACTTCTGACACAGGGTCATCAAGTAGAAAAGGGAGACAATTGTGAAGTGTCTTCTAAGCATAAGTTCATTTGGCCATATATCCCCATATCAGTAATTACAAAATCTTTTTTATTGCCAGAAGCAGGAAGCCTAGAAAAATAAATACAGGAATATTAAATAATAGTGCCATTTTTGCTTGCTGTACTAACATTATGAGTTTATCCATTGCAAATGTAGCAGCTCAACTGACGAATGAATTGGACTTGTCTATTCAAATTAGAACAGCAGCCTTTTGCAAGCACAGCAAAACACCAGTTGCTACAGCACATAATTTATTTTCACGTTAGAACAACTGGTGCATGCACTCTCAAACGGGATATAATTCCACAAAGGGAACGGTTGTTCTCAGGAGGTGAAATCATCTTATTGTATGTCTATTTCTGTGGTTAAATGAATCTGTTTGCAATAGACTCAGGAGAAAATTGTAGGCAGCAAATGGAAGGAATAAAGTCTGGAAATCTCCACTAACTATGTATCATGGCAATAAAGAAGAGTTTCACAGTGAGGCAGAAAGGAATAGCGTTACATCTCCAAGTCATCTAAGGTTGTTGAGCATTTTAAGTACAATATAGACGGGTCTAATTTCAGCCATACATTCAGGCCCTTTAAAAAGTCTTGTTTTGCTCTGGAAAGAGATTCCAAAGACTTCTGCTACTTATTTAGGCTTCTATAAATATTTATGAAATTTATAAATATTTTATTTATTCCAAGACTTGATGGTGGAACAGAGGATGCCCATAAAATGCAATCACTGGGGAAATATGTCTAGTAGCAGACTAACAGCCAGTTACTTTTTTTGTGTAATTGTGGCCCGACACCGATGCCATTCTCTTCTCTTGGTCTACAAAGCTGGAAACTGTTGACCTTCAGCCAGCTTGTACATAATACAAGAGCATGCTTATTTAGGTTATCCTCCGCCTTTGTTTTGAGGTTGTAAAGCATTCTAATTAGCTATGTCTTTCTTAGACCTTGGAATGCTAAAATGAGGACAGATGGCTTCAGTTCTGCAGCTCTTTCATTCCAAGTGCCTGTTAGACCACCAGAGGAAATTCTCAGGGATTTGAGACTGCAATACTTCCAATACAGGTCATGGCAGTTGGATTCTGTACCACAAGGCTGCTAAACATGCCACACTCATCGATGCTCATGAGATTCATGTGCATCTCAAGAGTTCAACTGAAGACTTTCTATCTTGCCCTTAACCACTCTCCCATATGAGTTCCTTGGTGGTGGTGGAGAGAAACCATATGTTGAGAAACCATATTCAGAAAGGATGAGTCAATGCCCATTTTTTCTTCTAGGTTCGTGCTTACATATATGATATGAACCACCTGGATCAAATTTTCCCAAGTTCTCAGGACTCTGTTTTTTAAGAAAAAGAGGAAAGTTTCTTCTTTTGCCCCCCCCCCATTCAGTTTTTAATTCATTTAATTCATGCGGCCTAGGACCCATGCACCTATGGGACCGCCTCTCCTGGTATGCCCCACTGAGGACCTTAAGGTCCACAAATGACAACACTTTGGAGGTCCCAAGCTGCATGGTGGTTAGATTGGTCTCAACTAGAGCCAGGGCCTTTTCAGTACTGGCCCCGACTTGGTGGAACGCTCTGTCACAAGATACTAGGGCCCTGTGGGACTTTTTTTCTTTCTGCAGGGCCTGCAAGACAGAGCTGTTCCACCTGGCCTTTGGTTTGGACTCAGTCTGCCCCTGAGAGGCTGTGGCTATCTAAGAAACTTTGTCACTTAAGTAGTAGATTTTGAGAAGAAATTGGGAAGCAGCTGAAAAGAAGGAGCAAAAAGGGTTTTCTTGTGTGTGTGTTTCTTTGTGGCTGATTAGCTGCTCTCCCTGTGCAAAGGTCAGAGGGGGCAGGGTTTCTGTTGAGTCAGATAATTAGCTGTGGGAGGAGCTTATCAGAGCTTGCAGGGCAGCGGCGCGCACCTAGCGGTGCGCACAGTTTGATCCATCTTTTAGATTTAGGGGAGCTAGTCTCAAACGTTTGTTGGGGGAGACCTAGGGTTTTTTTTTGGGGGGGGGAGTTATTTGTCCTGTCTTCACGCTTTTTATGATGGAGGACCGCTGTAGCCACCCCCAACGACACGTTCTCAAGATGGAGGGTGAGGGAACAGCTGCAGTCGCCTGCGGTTCCTGCGCAATGTTTGCCATCTTGCCAAAGGTTGCAGGCAGATTTACCTGCAGCAATTGCATGTTGATTGCCCTCTTAGAAGACAAAGTCCAGCAACTGGAGGAACATGTAGCTATGCTCCAAAGAATTAGAGAGCTGGAGCTCTTCTTGGAAGCAACAGAGCACACCGTCTCCACCAAGGAGGAGACAGGGGACTCCCCTGAGAAGGAGGCTAGTTCACCAACACAGGAGCCAGATATATGGAGAAATGTGACTCAAAGTAGGAGGCCCAGGGTTCACTCTGATTGTTTAGAAATACACAATCGCTTTGAGGTCCTCTCCCCTAGCATGGAAGACGAAGAGCAGACTCCATTTGAGGATCTCTCCTTCATTACAGTCGATCAGGTATATGAAGACGAGCAGCAAAGTCAGTCCTCAGGGAATGTGCAAGTGACCTTGGAACGGACAGCTCACGGAAGAACCCTGACTAAACCTAAGAGGAGGCATGTAGTGGTGATAGGGGATTCCCTACTGAGGGGAACAGAAGCAGTGATCTGTGGGCCTGACAAGATGTCTCGGGAAGTGTGCTGTCTCCCCGGGGCTAAGATAAGATCCAAGATGTAACTGAACAACTGCAAGGAATCATAAAACCCACTGACAAATACCCCTTCCTCTTGGTTCATGTGGGAACCAATGACACTGCAAGCAATAGCCTCCAGAAGATCAAAAGAGACTACGAGGCTCTGGGCAGGAAATTGAAGCAATTAAATGCACAAATTGTCATCTCATCTGTCCTCCCAGTTGAACGACGTGGCCCAGGGAGAGAGGGAAAAATAGTGGAAGTGAACAGCTGGCTTCGCAAATGGTGTAAACAGGAACGGTTTGGATTCTTAGATCACGGACTGCAGTTTCTTGAAGATGAACTTCTGGCAAGCGATGGGCTGTACCTCACAACGGTTCGGAGGAATATTTTTGCCAAAAATCTCAGACACCTCATCAGGAGGGCTTTAAACTGACTAATGTGGGGGAGGGAGACAGTGCTCCTGAAGGTAGGAGTCTATCAATTGATGAAGATGATCATCCAAATGTCATAGACCGAATGGAGCAAACAGAACGCAGACCTAGTGGTGGGAGGAAAAAATCCTTAAATAAGAGACACGGGGGAATGATTAATGGACTTCAATGTCTGTACACTAATGTGCAAAGCATGGGAAATAAACAAGATGAGCTTGAGCTCTTGGTACAGCAAACTAAATATGACATAATAGGCATCACTGAAACCTGGTGGGATAAGTCCCACGATTGGAATGTAATAATGGAGGGATACAATCTATTTCAGAGAAACAGACCAGACAAGAAAGGAGGAGGAGTGGCGTTATATGTCAGGGATGTGTATACCTGTGAAGAGATCCAAGATTTAGAACCTCAAAGCCAAAGTGAGAGCATTTGGGTCAAAATTAAGGGAGAGAAGAATAACAGTGACCTCATTGTGGGAGTTTACTATAGATCCCCAAGCCAAACGGAGGACATAGATGATGCCTTCCTGGAACAGATGGCCAAGCATGAAAAAGGAAGGGAGATAGTAGTAATGGGGGACTTCAATTACCCAGATATTTGTTGGATGTCAAACTCAGCCAAGAGCATAAGGTCAAACAGATTCCTCACTGGCCTTGCAGACAACTTCATTGTACAGAAAGTGGGAGAAGCAACAAGAGGAACAGCCATTTTAGATCTGGTCCTAACGAATGCTGATGACCTGGTTAGTGGGGTAGAAGTGGAAGGATCATTAGGTGCGAGTGATCGTGCTCTTCTGAAGTTTACTATACAGCGGAAAGGAGCAGCCAAGCATACTAGGACTCAGTTTCTTGACTTTAAGAAAGCCGACTTCATAAAACTTAGGGAAGTGCTGGGTGAGATCCCATGGACAGTAATACTAAAAGGAAAGGGAGTTCATGATGGCTGGGAGTTTGTTAAGAGGGAGATAGTAAAAGCACAACTTCAGGCAATACCAATGAGACGGAAACATGGAAGGTGCCTAAAGAAGCCAGGGTGGCTATCTAAAGAACTTTTAACTGAGTTAAGATTAAAAAAGGACGTGTACAAAAAATGGAAAAGGGGGGAAACCACCAAAGAGGAATTCAAACAAATAGCCAGCACGTTTAGACACAAAGTCAGAAAAGCTAAAGCACAGAATGAACTCAGGCTTGCTAGAGGGGTTAAAAGCAACAAAAAAAAGCTTTTATGGGTATGTTCATAGCAAAAGGAAGAACAAAGAAACAGTGGGGTCACTCAGAGGAGAAGATGGTGAAATGCAAACAGGGGACACAGAAAGGGCTGAACTCCTCAATGCTTTCTTTGCCTCAGTCTTCTCCGATAAAGAAAACAATGCCCGACCTGAAGAATTTGGAGCAAATGATTCAGCAGAGGAAACACAGCCCAGAATAACTACGGAGATAGTACAAGAATACTTGGCTAGTTTAGATATATTCAAGTTTCCAGGGCCAGATGAACTGCATCCAAGAGTATTAAAAGAACTGGCAGATGTGATCTCAGAACCACTGGCAGTCATCTTTGAGAATTCCTGGAGAACAGGCGAAGTCCCAGCAGACTGGAGGAGGGGAAATGTTGTCCCTATTTTCAAAAAGGGGAAAAGAGAGGACCCAAATAATTACCACCCAGTCAGTCTGACATCAATACCAGGGAAGATTCTGGAGCAGATCATTAAGCAAACAGTCTGTGAGCACCTAGAAAGGAATGCTGTGATCACCAATAGTCAGCATGGATTTCTGAAAAGTAAGTCATATCAGACTAACCTGATCTCGTTTTTTGACAGAATTACAAGCCTGGTAGATGAAGGGAACGCAGTGGATGTAGCCTACCTTGATTTCAGCAAGGCATTTGACAAGGTGCCCCATGATATTCTTGTAAAGAAACTGGTAAAATGCGGTTTTGACTATGCTACCACTCAGTGGATTTGTAACTGGCTGACTGACCGAACCCAAAGGGTGCTCATCAATGGTTCCTCTTCATCCTGGAGAAGAGTGACTAGTGGGGTGCCACAGGGTTCTGTCTTGGGCCCGGTCTTATTCAACATCTTTATCAACGACTTGGATGATGGACTCAAGGGCATCCTGATCAAATTTGCAGATGACACCAAACTGGGAGGGGTGGCTAACACCCCAGAGGACAGGATCACACTTCAAAATGACCTTGTCAGATTAGAGAACTGGGCCAAAACAAACAAGATGAATTTTAACAGGGAGAAATGTAAAGTATTGCACTTGGGCAAAAAAAAAAAAAAATGAGAGGCACAAATACAAGATGGGTGACACCTGGCTTGAGAGCAGTACATGTGAAAAGGATCTAGGAGTCTTGGTTGACCACAAACTTGACATGAGCCAACAGTGTGACGCGGCAGCTAAAAAAGCCAATGCAATTCTGGGCTGCATCAATAGGAGTATAGCATCTAGATCAAGGGAAGTAATAGTGCCACTGTATTCTGCTCTGGTCAGACCTCACCTGGAGTACTGTGTCCAGTTCTGGGCACCACAGTTCAAGAAGGACACTGACAAACTGGAACGTGTCCAGAGGAGGGCAACCAAAATGGTCAAAGGCCTGGAAACGATGCCTTATGAGGAATGGCTAAGGGAGCTGGGCATGTTTAGCCTGGAGAAGAGGAGGTTAAGGGGTGATATGATAGCCATGTTCAAATATATAAAAGGATGTCACATAGAGGAGGGAGAAAGGTTGTTTTCTGCTGCTCCAGAGAAGCGGACACGGAGCAATGGATCCAAACTACAAGAAAGAAGATTCCACCTAAACATTAGGAAGAACTTCCTGACAGTAAGAGCTGTTTGACAGTGGAATTTGCTGCCAAGGAGTGTGGTGGAGTCTCCTTCTTTGGAGGTCTTTAAGCAGAGGCTTGACAACCATATGTCAGGAGTGCTCTGATGGTGTTTCCTGCTTGGCAGGGGGTTGGACTCGATGGCCCTTGTGGTCTCTTCCAACTCTATGATTCTATGATTCTATGAGTTTGGCTTGAGTGGATGGATGCTCCCTTTTCCAAGCAGATGAGCAGGACATATTCTGCCTGAAGGAAATGTCGGAAGGAAGAGAAAGAGCAGAAAATTTATTCTGTTCAAATTGGCGCACCATTTACATTCCATGTTATTCCTTTCAATACTATGGGCGGTGCTTTTATCCCAGGGGGTACTCAAGGATACTTAGTACCGGCATCTGTTTTGTTGTTGATGTTAAAGTTATAAAGTGTGGCACTTACTGTAACAACTTCATGGTGAGTACGGGCACCTATTTTTCTTTAAGAAAAAAGCAGACTACAGACCTATCGTCTTTTCCCACTTCTAGCTGCAGACTTCTGTTAGCCAGAGTCCCAGAATATTGGGGAAAGTACATGGAAACACAAAGTTCTCATCATTTTTGAAGTTACAGATAGGTAGCCGTGTAGAAGTGTGCATGCACACGAAAGCTCATACCAAGTACTAACTTAGTTGGTCTTTAAGGTGCTACTGGAAGGAATTTTATCATTTTTGAAAGCAGTGATACTTAAGACAAATCGCATGCAGGGCTTATCCAAATTTCTGTTTGTGGTATGCTGAGACAGCATGGGTCCAAGTGGTTTTCTGTTTGACCTGTACTTTCTAGGCATGAGTTCAAGCGGTTTCCCTCATGTCCCACTCCTTGTCCAAGGGAAAACCCAGTTTTGGCAATACAGCAGAAGAAATCTCAATCTGGGGGGAACCTGAATTGCCATTTTCTCTGGTTTTCTCTGGGGAGAAGCAGCAGAACGAGACAAGCTGTGGATAAGCCTACACCAAAGGATAAACGGACATAAATCTGATATCAGGAATCACAAGACAGAGAAACCAGTAGGAGAACACTTCAGTCTCCCAGGACATTCTATACAAGATCTCCAATTAGCTGTCTTATTACAAAAGAATTTCAGAAATAGACTGGAAAGAGAAATTGCTGAATTGCAACTTATTACCAAACTTAAAACCATGGAGAGACCTGGTCTGAATAGAGACGTTGGATTCTTATCTCATTATACATGATAAAGCTATTTTTAGCCATCTCACCCCTTGCTTTTTCCTGTAAGACCAATTGCAGTCATTAACAGTAGTCAACAGGTTTACCACACCTATCAGTCAATCACCCATTCCCACCACCTTTCTGAGTAATACCCCTCCCCACCCTCTTACTATATATAAGGGTCTGGTGACTTCTGTTTCAGTGTATCTGAAGAAGTGTGCATGCACACGAAAGCTCATACCAATAACAAACTTAGTTGGTCTCTAAGGTGCTACTGGAAGGATTTTTTTTTATTATTTTGTGGATAATAATAATAATAATAAATTTTATTTATATCCTGCCCTCCCCAGCTGAAGCCGGGCTCAGGGCGGCTAACAACAGTACAACAGTACAACACAACAAAACACAACACAACACAACACAACACTCTAAAATCATTCATTATAAAATTAATTCAAATCAAACCAATGGCAACCATTGGGCCAGAGCTTAGGTAAGCTTAGGTAAAGGTAAAGGACCCCTGACAGTTAAGTCCAGTCACAGACGACTCTGGGGTTGCGACGCTCATCTCGCTTTACAGGTTGAGGGAGCTGGTGTTTGTCCGCAGACAGTTTTTCCGGATCATGTGGCCAGCATGACTAAGCCGCTTCTGGCGAAACCAGAGCAGTGCACGGAAATGCTGTTTACCTTCCCACCAGGGTGGTACCTATTTATCTACTTGCACTTTGATGTGCTTTCGAACTGCTAGGTTGGCAGGAGCTGGGACCGAGCAATGGGAGCTCACCCCATCACGGAGATTCAAAAAACCAACTTTCTGATTGGCAAGCCCAAGAAACTCAGTGGTTTAGACCACAGTACCACCTGTATAACATGTATATTCTTATAATCAAAGTGTTTGGCCAAAATATTGGCTCTCTTTAAATCTGCCAGTAGACCACTTTTTACGCCTCCTTTGCATTTTTTTTTAAAAGCAACCACCTTGTAACAGCAAGCAACAATGTACCATTTGTAAGCAAAGCAATTAATGTTATGTACTGAAATTCTCACCCTGGGCCAGCAGGGGGATACTGTAGATAGTTTTCACTCAGGTCCACATATGCAAATTGAAAGTGACGTTCAGTGATTGGATAGTTACAGAAAATGGTTACTGTTGCGTTCTAGTGGAGCTCTATATAAACAGGCTGGCTGAACCCTTCAGTTCTGTTCTGTTCTGGCCTGTGAATAAACAAGAGCTGTTTGAAGAATCACTGTGTCGTCTGATATGCTCATCCACAACTTAACAATTAATATCTTCAAGGGGAAGAAAGATTCTTTATTGTTGGTACCGCTCGGGTTACAACAGCTTAAAGAGCTGTTCCCACTTCCCCTTTGGCAATTGCACTTTCATTATCCATCCCATTATAACTCCCCAAACTGCTGTTCCCAGGAGTGGCTATTATAAAGTTTCACTGTAATTTCAAAATACATGATATATCTGAGGTCTTTAATGTTTCACATACACTGTCATATAGAATATATGAAACCTTAAATTATAGCAGGTAGCTTTAACAACGGGAATATTTTGAAATAAACTGGATAAGTGAAAACGGAATCAGTCATGGCTGCCACACAGACCCTCCAAGTGTTCCTATTTTCCAGGGACAGTCCCGGATTTACAGAAGTTGTCCTGGTTTCTTATTTGATCCCAGAATGCCCCCCTTTTCCTTAGGAATGTCAAACACTGCCTTACGTGTGGAGGAAAAAACTTAAACACGTTGCAGAGTTCAGCAGAGTTTCCAAAAATAAACCAGAGGCAATATTTCATTCAGCAGAGCTTTTACTTGTGCTGAAGGCAAATATAGCTGAATGGTAACAAATCCAATACAATCGGGATTGTCTCAGTTCATACAGAATTCAGTTGCAGCACTTAAAAACTTATAACAAGACTAAACCTTAACACTATATAGCATGCAGAAACAGAAACACCACACCAGAAGGAATGGAGATAGAAAGAGAAAAGTAAAGACCCAGGCTCCTTCTGGCCTATATTTATAGTCAGCGTAAATGCAGAATAGAGATAAGAGAACCAGTTCAAACCAGCTTCCCAGAAGGTATAACCCAAACTTCCCAGAAGGTATAACTCCTCTGTCTGCTTCTCTCACCCAGAGAAGCTTCTAGTATTAATCAAAATAGAAAAGAATCCTTACACATGAGATCAATACTTTCTGCACCAAGAAACGCAAACTGACAAGGATGTCCCTATTTTCCTCAGAGAAATGTTGGCGGGTATGGAGTTATCTAACCCCCAAGCCAAGGAAATAAATAACTATACTTAGAAGATATCTGAAGGCAGCACCATATAGGATAGATGTTAAAACATTTAAAATAATGTTTTATCATGTTTTTATATATGTCAGAAGCTGCACAGAGTGGCTGGGGCAACCCAGTCAGATGAACAAGGTATAAATATGATTATGATGGTGATGAAATTGGATGTCCCTATTTTCATGGCAGAAATGTTGGAGGGTATGCTTACCCACTAAACTATCTTCTAGGTAAACTGGTCCCAAGTTGTTAAGAGCTTTAGATGCTAAGAACAACATCTTGAACTTGGCCCAGTAGCAAATTGGCAACCAGTGCTGATCTCTGAGCACAGATTTCATATGCTGACAAGACCTCGCTCCTGTCAGCAATTGTGCTGCAGCATTCTGCACTAACTACAGTTTCTGGCTCAAGCTCAAGGGAAGCCTCACATTGAGTTCCATGGCTGCAATTCTCCATCGACTGGTTTTTATTCCCCAGGTTAAAAAAACCCCACACCGTATATATATATTGGAAACTTTGGGGTTCCCTGAGTACACTGCTCTCTCTCTCTCCTTTGTTTCTCAAAGACCTCATTCCTGTCAGTACCCAACACCTGAGCACTATTGGAAGCAGAAATAGATATCAGCCGGTTCCAGCATTTTGTCTTGTTCTGCCAAGACTGCAATACCATATAGCATGGCCAAGAAACAGAACTCAGGAAAAGGCTATACAGATTGTACACAGGGTGTGTGTGGTGAGGCAGGAGACTTGATTCTTAACGCCTCGTGTCACGAAGGGCAGAGTGTAATTTCAGCACTCATCCCAAACTGCATTTCCTTGCTTTCCTTGATATAAATTAATGGTTGCTATAACAGGAGATTAGATCACTCAGAATTTAATGGATACAAATGTTGCTGCAATTAATTAATTCATCTCTAGCTCAGGGAAAGAGCAGCATTTATGATACCGCAGGCCAGGCTGGAAGGCAACCAGGATTTTAAATCTGATAGGATGTCCCTTTTATGGTAAGGATGAGAGGTTCATTTGTAAAAATAATAATATATTAATTGTAAACAACTCTAGGTGCCCCATGACTCTATGTAATAAATCATTTTTTGGTGTGTGAGCACATGCAGAACTGGCAAAAGGTTTTTTTGGGGGTGTTTCTTTCTGCTCCAGGGAAATTAATTTTTTGCCATCCTCTGCATATTATATGCATTCTTATTGTTTGCGGACATCTTCTCAACTTAGCTTTCTCAAACACAAGCAGAGTCTGAACATTCTGCATGTGTGAACTCAAGTATACAAAGATATGGCTTCCGTTTAAAAAATGTTACTTGAGCAGCTGCGAATTCTAATGCCAGAATTGCCAGAAGATGGGAGATCACATCCTTCTGAGCGCTTAAGAACATCATCTCCTTTGATCTGTAGCAGACATGTGACATTATTGTTATATGTCTGACCTGGAGCTGAGTTGGTAGATATGGCAGTACACAAAGGACAAGATAAATCTTCATTGCCTTTTTACTCTTCTTGTCAGTTGCTGGGAAACAGCTTTGGTGGTTTTATATAAAAACATTCAACACTGATATGAAGATTTTAGGTATCCTATCTTGAGCTGCTATTGCCACCCATAAGAGCCTTGACTGCAGTGGTCCATAATTTTGTCACTTTGGAGAACCACAAGAAAGGATTTTTTGCCTATTTTCCTATTCATTTTCCATGCATTTCATTTACTCTTTTCACTTTTTCTCTCCTTTGGGCTTTGTGCAACTCTTGGTGGCAAATGCTTGACCATTTCATTAGTGGTTACCAAAACATCATTGTAAACAATGATGACATTAACACAACAGTGAGTTCAGAACTTCCAATTGTCCCTATTTTCTGGGGACAGTCTTGGATATACAGAAGCCATCCCAGTTTTCAATTTGATCCCAGAATGTCCCACTTTTCCTTAGCTTGTCCCTATTTTCATTGGAGAAATGTTGGAGAATATTGAGTTATGTGACCCCTGAGCAAAAGAGATATGTAGCTATACAACCTTTAGAAAACACCTGAAAGCAGCACTGCTTTTAAAGGTTTAATGTTTTATTATGTTTTTATATATGTTGGACACTGCCCAGAGTGGCAGGGACAACCCCATCAGATGAGCGGGGTATAAATATAATAATAATAATTAAATAGGATGTCCCTATTTTCACTGGAAAAATGTTGGAGGATATGTGAGTTGGACCTAAAACAGCTTCCTTCACTATAGGAAGCACCATTTTCTGTTGGAAGAAATGCTTTCCTTCCTCTCTTTCAACAGTTTATATATTGGGTTTTCCAGTGGAGGGAGGTCTATTGGGATGAATGGGGCATTGTTCAAACAACCTCAGTCTGCCCTCAGCCAGTCCCACTTTACTTACATCCAAACTGTAATGGATGTATGGGGGTTGCTCGTGCGTAAGTTCCCACCACTCCTGGCTAGGTAGCCTGGTTCAACCTTTCCTGACTGGACAGCCCTTCACTTCGTGGCTGTTCAGTCGCTAGCAGAATCCGTCAGTGGGCGTTTCTTAAACTTCTTCCAGCACAGAAGCTCTTTGACGCCAAGTCTACGCCTACTTCCCCTGCGTGGAAGTCTTCTGCGCAGGGTGGGTGTGGGCAGAGGAGGACCTGTGCTCTCCCCGCTGGTCTCCAGCGAAGAGTCCTGGAGACCCCTCTCCGATTCCCCCAACCGCCCCCCTTTATCCCTGGTGTTACGCTGATTTCCTTCCCCAGCCAATGAGTTCCCTCTCTTCCTGCTTGGCCCTTCTCCGGCATCGCTTGGGAGCCCTGCCTCCACTTCTGGCTCCGATGTCAGTTCCCTGACACAATCCAAGGGGGGATCTTTTGCAGGATCTAATCTTAAAGCAGAAGCTTCGGAAGACACCTTGTATGAGACTGCAATTTGTCCAACCCAGGAACCTCCTAGTTTCTGTCTTTGGTCCAGATGCACTGAGCGCATCAGAACCATTTGAGGTGTTTAGGTGACCATTTCTTAGCCTAAGCATTTTTCTTATGGAATGGGAGCAAATGGGTTTAGAGGGTGAGAGGTTGGAAGTAAGATCAGAAACTGCATCAGAACAGTTCTTGGGTTAATTTGTGTTCTGTTGTACATATTTTTCTGCAGTGATTACCATTTATATGTTTCACTTCTAACTGAAGCTCCTGGAAAAGGGGCGGGCAACAGGAAAAGGCTTTGTTTTTTTAAAAAAGAAAATGTTAATAAGTAAATTTGAAAAAAAACAGAAATTTCTGAACTTAATATGAGCTAGAGTTCACCATGGCTCTGCCCCAGAAACAGGGTTTAAAAATCATGGCTTCCACCACTGAATATAAAGCATAATAATTAAGGTTGCCTCTGATCATATGTAATTTGACTGTTTCCTCCCTCTGAGCATCCTAAAATCATCTGTGATTAGTGAGTCGAGTGTTTAGGTCAGGGGAGTTGAGCCTAGTAACTCTTTGTAAAGATCAACCATTGATTGCATTGTTCAGCTTTCATCTACTCAATTTTAGTCATTGATGGATTTAAACTAAGCAACTAAGTAAAATTGTACTGTAATTTATATGCATAACTTGTAAATTTTGAGCAAATACTGTTACTCAAAGATATGTTTTCAGGTAAACCTTTTGGGGAGAACTTTGTCTATGAACCTAACATGTTGACTTAGTTAAAGTTTATTCATTTTATAAATGTGCCGTCCACTCGACCAGAAAGCTCTCCAAGTGATGTACAAATAAAAGCATAGCTAAAACACGGCTAAAATGCTAACGTTACAGTGAGCCACAAAATAGCTCAGGTTTTTCATTTGAAAATGTCACTGCCATTTGGCAGTTCCTTCCTCTGATCTGCTCATACTTTTTTTTCCAGGCCATCGTGCAGCACCGGTTCATGTTGTATAAAAATAAAAAGGACTATTGAATATCTCCCATAGTTTTCTATTCATCTGCTTCAACAAAATCCTGCCGGAAGACTGGAAATGGCTTCCTTTGCTCCTCCTCTCCAATGCACTTCATGGACTTGATATTATTGATCCTTCTGAAGCATTTCTTTATCAGCCTGGCCTTGGAAGTTGCTGAGCTACACCCAGGAAGTACCGAAGCCTCTTATTTCTATTGAATGTAATAAGTTGTGGTCTTGAGCTCCTTGGAGAATTAAGTGTATACTAAGTACTGCACTAAGGGACGCAGGTGGCGCTGTGGGTTAAAGCCTCAGCGCCTAGGGCTTGCCGATCGAAAGGTCGGCGGTTCGAATCCCTGCGGCGGGGTGCGCTCCCGCTGCTCGGTCCCAGCGCCTGCCAACCTAGCGGTTCGAAAGCACCTCCGGGTGCAAGTAGATAAATAGGGACCGCTTACCAGCGGGAAGGTAAACGGCGTTTCCGTGTGCGGCTCTGGCTCTGTCTCTGGCTCTGGCCAGAGCAGCGATGTCACGCTGGCCACGTGACCCGGAAGTGTCTCCGGACAGCGCTGGCCCCTGGCCTCTTAAGTGAGATGGGCGCACAACCCCAGAGTCTGTCAAGACTGGCCCGTACGGGCAGGGGTACCTTTACCTTTTACCTTTAAGTACTGCACTAAATTGTAAGCGGGATATTCGATCAATACTTTTCTGTATCACAAGAGGCTAATCCAGTCATAAAAGAATATTTAGATCTGTTTCTGGAAGCTCACAAGCTTGTAATATGAAGCTACTGTATACGTTTTTCCAGTGGACATGCAGAAAGATGGCTTCTAGCATTTTTCCACAGGAAGTTATAAAGTCCTCACATACATTTGAATTCTAAACATGGCTGATTAGAAAGCAGAGTTCAAGTTGGGAACATAGGAAACTGCCTTTCGCAGGTCAGAGCATTGGTCCACTCAGCTCAGTCTACTCTGATAGGTAGCACCTGTCCAGGATTTCAAACACAGGTCCAGCTCCAAGGGCCTTCTGGCGGTTCTCTCACTGTGAGAAGTGAGGTTATAGGGAACCAGGCAGAGGGCCTTCTTGGTAGTGGCGCCTGCCCTGTGGAACACCCTCCCATCAAATGTCAAGGAAATAAGCAACTATCTGACTTTTAGAAGACACCTGAAGGTAACCCTGTTTAGACTGGGGTAACCGAGTCATATGGGTAACATGTAAATAAATTATTATTATTATTAATATTAAATATATCTAGAATTCTAAAGAGAAATGTCATTGAATAGGAAATAGATGCTTAAGAATGAAAGTGTTAATGGTTAATGGCATCGTGATCTTAGGACATATTGCTTACCAACATGAATATCCCAGAGTTCTAAATCTGATTTCTTTATTGACAGCTGCACGAGTTAATATAGCTAGGAAGTGGAAGGGGCAAGGTGAATATAAAATGCAAGAATGGTATAAAGAGGCATGGGATATAGCTACTGATGATAAATTAACACGTGCAATTAAGATAAAATGGGGAATATGCAGGATAAATGATTTTGAGGAGATATGGAAGGTGTTTGTTGAATTTGTACTGGTAAAACAGGAAGGGGACAAACCATCGCAAGAGGTGTTGATATTTTGGGAGGTTGGATAGTTACAATGGAATGGTCTTGGGATGGGGTGCACATTTTTATTCTTATTTATTTATTATTACTTTGTCAAAATAAAAAAAAGAATTTTTTTTTTTAAAAAAAAATCTGATTTCTGAAGCTATGCGTAGTTAACCCAGTATTGAATTTGGCTAGGACACTGCTCAGGGACACCAGTGCAGCTAAAATATAATGTATGAATGTGGGAAATCTATATGCTCATTCTGGTGTAAAATTGCCTGAGGGTCACGGTTCAATTCTCAGTCTACACCAGCTGGTATTGAACTTGGAAGACAAAATCAGAAGAAGCATCTGAGGCAGAGGACCTTGTTGAAAGAGATGCCAAGTAGGAAGGTGACTTCCCAGTGCCTCATATTTGATCCAAAATAAAACTGATGTTAAAAGAGCAAGACTAATTCTACACTGAAATGAAGAGGACTGTGGACTGAGTCACTAAAATGTCATGCAGATTGAAAGTCTTTAGCACTTCCCATTAGAACTGTAAATTATTAGGAAGTTATTAGGGAGCGCAAGAGAGAAACATGACCCTTACCACATAGACAGCATGAGCTCATTATAACCGAGACAGATAAAATCCACTTTCAGGGCTAGGTAGTAGCTGGTGCTGTTGCATTAGAAAGTAATATCTGGATCCGAGTTGCTTCATAAACTCTGCATTTGGATATTTGTTTTGCCAGTGTCAATGCCAGTGTCTTCGTCTTTGTGATTGATTTCGGGTGAGTACATGGAAGATTCAAGCAGAGTTCACAGTAGCCAACGTGAGGTGGACAATTGTACAGCATGACTAGATAAATAACAGTTGGGAGCGGGGAGAGGAAGAATACAAACCTCTGCACTTTGGAAGGAAAATTGTTTGCTGAGCCGCCAGGGCAAATCTAACTGCCTGAATATTATTAAATGATGGCACAGCAATGATATCAATCTCATATATCCAATCAGGGTGCATAATTAAAAACATAAACTCCTGTGGGGCTGACAACTTATCATAAAACAGTCCCCTAACTCCCTGCCAAATCTCACTTCCTTGTCTTCCGGAATGGAGAAGCCTGGAACCTGGATGCCATCATCAATTGCAAGAGACCAGAAGAGGTTGCAGATGAGCTTAAAGGTTGCACACTTCAGCTAGTTTCTCATTGTTCTACTGTAGCATGAGGAGGATTCCATGGTACGATTGTACGTGGTATTTTACTTACTACGGATGGCTCCTGCTCCTAAGACTTTGAAACAGATAAGACAGTGGGGAACAGGATAAAGGTAAAGGTAAAGGAAGTGGTTCCTGTTTATCTACTTGCACTGGCATGCTTTCAAACTGCTAGGTTGGCAGGAGCTGGGACAGAGCAAAGGGAGCTCACCCTGTCATGGGGATTCGAACCACCGACCTTCCAATCCGCAAGCCCAAGAGGCTCAGTGGTTTAGACCACAGCGCCACCCGCTTCCCTGTCATCATGTCTACAAGTTTGGTGACAGGTGGGAAAGAGCTCAGAGGATAAATAAAAAGCAGGGGTTGGGAAATGATGGGAAGAGTTTTGAGAAAGAGGGAAGTATGGGTGGCACCACATACAGATTGGGAGGAGTAGGCTAGGGAGAAGACTATTTTTAAACAAGGACAGAAAACTTCCATCATTTTGTAGCCATTATCCTTTTTTTAAAAAATGTAGGTGCCCGATTTACAAATGGTCATATCCTAATATTTTGCCCTTCCTAAGATTGTGAGTCTTTGTATCTCATTTTCTTTTTAAAAAGTCCTGTGCAAAGTATAACTTTGTATAATAGTCGTAGTAGTTCTTCCTCTTTTTCTTCAACACTGTTAACAGCACAACTGGCCAGAGTGGTTGTGGCAACTCAATCAGATGGGTGGGGTACAAAAAATAAACTGTTGTTGTTGTTGTTGTTGTTACTAAGAAGCTCTGTTTATGAGGAACAAAGGAACATGGTAGACTGCTATGGCGATTAGTATAATTTCCTGCCTTGCTGCCAACATTTACCTCAGAAGCAAGCCGCATTTTTAAAAAATAGGATTTACTTCAAAGCAAATGAGCATAGCCTTCCCTAATTGGATGCTCTCTATATGTTGCTGTACTACAATTCCCATCATTCTGGACTAACGTCTGTGTGGGACAGAGGTGTTGGGACTTGTAGTCATTTGAAGGGCTCCGCTTTGGTGAAAACTAGTATATGGGCATGCATCCTTTACATGTTTAAATTTTATCAAAAAATAAAATACAGAGAACAATAAGTTTCTCTTGAATTGGATTCTGGGTTTTGTTGTTGTTTACTTCTAGAAGTATTATTTGACAAATTGCAATCCCCTTTCTTTTAAACACAAGGTCTGAAAGGACAATTTTATGGAGCTTTGTAGATAAAAGTAGCCTCTGGTGCTTTTAGCCGTGCAGAGAAGCAATTCATAAAAATTAAGAACAATAAATAAAATGAATAGCCATCATGGCATGCCTTGTGTTTATTTAAAGGCATAATAAAATAAATACAAACAGAAAGACCACCCTTTAATAAATGATTGGGGACTACAGAGAAATTACTGTTTCAATAACAGAGGATTTCCAATAGAAATCTCTCCATTTCCGCATGCCTCTGAGGAGGCTGAGGCCTCAATAGGAATGTGAGACCAGGAATAAAGAAACATGGTAGACTTATTAACTTGTAGAGCACTTTCTTTAAAAAGTATCCTAAAGCTGGATATTCTCCAAAGGTAATATTTAAAAATGATATTTAAATGTCTCAGGTGCTGCCTGCCTGCCATCATGTCCAAAGCTAATGTATTTGACAACCGCCCTCCACTGCCATATGATCAACCATGGCATTGAGTGAAAATGTTAAACTTAATAAACTGCGTGGTTTTTCTTGGTTAGTCTTTCCAGAACAAAATTCTAAGTCCATATTTCCGGCCATATTTTTTGTGACCCTGCAAAATATTTTTTCCATGGAAGGAGAAACACATCACCCCTTGTCTTGCAGTTTTAAAGCAACCATCAGTCTAAGAAGGCTTTCCTTTTCCTTTTGTTTTCTGCAACACATTATCAACCTTGCTAAATATGATCTCTTCAGTCAGGATGCTATTAGCAAAGTCTCAATTGCAAAGAAATATAATCTTTTGAAATTGGATATCCTGGACCATGCGAAAAGCTTAAGTGTCATGTTTCATCCCATTTTTTTTTTTAAAAAAACCCATTCAGAAAAACCATATTTTTATTAATAATTTTTGAAATCTGTAGAACTAATTCTATGCCTTTCTTGCTGTGGCTGGGCTGCCATGCCACATTTTAAATCTGTGAGAATAAGTATCCAATGTGTCTTATTTGTAAAACATAAAATGTGAATGTCCTATACACGAATACTGTCAAATGACTCTGTCAAGGGCTGGAGTTTCAGAGGGTGGGAAACAAGGCAGAGAGTTGAACTGCTAAGTGGTTGGACTGGCAAGCAGGTGACAGAGACACAAACGCAGGTAGGAGCACTGAGCAATTCATGGTACTAAGACTTGGAGGGATTTTAGGGCCAGTCAGACCCTATTGGCTCCTTATATCAGATGATCCCTGCTACACTACTCACTATGTGAGTGGAGAGCAAGCCAGTAGCATCTTCTGGCAAGCTCTTACAGTCGGGCCCCTGGATCTTACATTCTTGGTATACAGTGGTACCTTGGGTTACAGATGCTTCAGGTTACAGACTCTGCTAACCCAGAAATAGTACCTCAGGTTAAGAACTTTGCTTCAGGGTGAGAACAGAAATCGTGCAGCGGTGGCGTGGTGGCAGCGGGAGGCCCCATTAGCTAAAGTGGTACCTCAGGTTAAGAACAGTTTCAGGTTAAGAATGGACCTCCATAATAAATTAAGTTCTTAAGCTGAGGTACCATTGTATTCAGCTTTTGGCAGAACTTCCAAGTGTCCCTATATTCCAGGGACAGTCCCAGATTTACGGAAGCCACCCTGCTTTCTGATTTGATCCCGGAATGCCCCAATTTTCCTTAGGACACCCCTATTTTCATAGGAGAAATGTTGGAGTGTATGGAGTTATCTGACCCCCTAGCCATCTGAAGCCTGCCCTGTATAGGGAAGTTTTTAAAGTTTGATTTTTTTATTAAGTTTTTATCTATGTCAGAAGCCATTCAGAGTGGTTTGGGCAACCCAGGCATATGGAAGGAGTATAACTAGTAAAATAAAAGTAATAATATGGGGCTACTACTAATAATAATTGAATAGGACATCCCTATTTTCATAGGAGAAATGTTGGAGGGTATGCCTTTGGTGCAGTTGGTACAGGGCAGTGGTCACGAATTTTGGGGGGGCCAATGAGGATATTTGGAATTTTGAGAGAGGGTTGCAGGGAACACAGACCCGTGAATCTGCTCCAGCAAAAAGCAAGCAGAACCTGAGCTCTTGCATAACAGTAGAAGTAGGTGCTGCCTAGTTGTTTGGTGCAACCCTGTTGCAAGCTGCTGCTTGTCTTAGAGGGCCCCAGAATATTCCAGCAACCAGCTACTGCAACAGAGCCTGTGGTCTAAACCACAGAGCCTCTTGGGCTTGCTGATCAGAAGGTCGGCGGTTCAAATCCCTGTCACGGGGTGAGCTCCCGTTGCTCTGTCCCAGTTCCTGCCAACCTAGCCATTACAAATCACGCCAGTGCAAGTAGATAAATAGGTACCGCTGTGGTGGGAAGGTAAACGCCGTTTCCATGCACTCTGGTTTCTGTCGCACTGTTCCGATGTGCCAGAAGTGGTTTAGTCCTGCTGGCCACATGACCTGGAAAGCTGTCTGCAGACAAACACTGGCTCCCTCGACCTGAAAGCGAGATGAGCGCCGCAACCCCGCAGTCGCCTTTGACTGGACTTTACCGTCCATGGGTCCTTACCTGGAGTGGTTAGAGTGTGGAACAAGGACCTGGGAGACCCAGAATTCAAATTCTCACCTGGCTACCTTGGGCCAGCTACTGTGTCTCAGCTTAGCCTATTTCATAGGGGGTTTTTTTGGGGGGGGGGAATTAAATGATGAACAGGAGAACCATATAGGCTGGGTTGCCTGGACAAAATGGTGGGATCTAAATGTAACAAACAAACAAATAAAACTCTGCAAAGGAGCCTTCCGAATCAGGCAACCCTTTACTATGTATAAATCCCATTGTACATTTGTAAATCACAACTTTACCTCAGAAAAAAAATACGATTTCTCCACAGATGCAAGCTGCAATGTGATGTTCATGGAACATAGTGCAACCTTGTGCTCTTTAATACACCTGTCACACCTACGTCATACATTTTTAATCACTTTAAATACTTTCAAATCACTCTCGAATACTCTCAAACAGTCATGTTGTTATTTAGTCATTTAGTCATGTCCAACTCTTCGTGACCCCATGGACCACAGCACACCAGGCACTCCTGTCTTCCACTGCCTCCTGCAGTTTGGTCAAACTCATGCTAGTAGCTTCGAGAACACTGTCCAACCATCTCATCCTCTGTCGTCCCCTTCTCCTTATGCCCTCTATCTTTCCAACATCAGGGTCTTTTCCAGGGAGTCTTCTCTTCTCATGAGGTGGCCAAAGTATTGGAGTCTCAGCTTTAGGATCTGTCCTTCCAGTGAGCACTCAGGGCTGATTTCCTTCAGAATGGATAGGTTTGATCTTCTTGCTGTCCATGGGACTCTCAAGAGTCTCCTCCAGCACCATAATTCAAAAGCATCAATTCTTGGGCGAGCAGCCTTCTTTATGGCCCAGCTCTCACGTCCATACATCACTACTGGGAAAACCATAGCTTTAACTATACGGACCTTTGTTGGCAAGGTGATGTCTCTGCTTTTTAAGATGCTGTCTAGGTTTGTCATTGCTTTTCTCCCAAGAAGCAGGCGTCTTTTAATTTCATGGCTGCTATCACCATCTGCAGTGACATGGCTTCTCCCAAAGAATCCTGGGAACTGAAGTTTGTGACTGGTGCTGGGAAGGGATGTCCTAACAATTCTCAGCACCCTGAACAAACTACAGTTCCCAGGATTCCTTGGGGGAAGTTATAAGAGTGTTTTAAATGCATGATTTGGATAGGATGTTTCAACAGTCAGAAAACACAAGTGCGCCTTCTTTTTTGCATTCTGTACCTCAGGCACCCGTCGTGCCTTTCGGGGGACGAAGATGACATCAGAGTATGATATACTTTGAGCTACATTTTACAGAGGGAGTGGAAGGAATTTGGCATAGGGCTGCCATTTTAGCTGACAGCTCATAACACTTTCCACCTTTAGAGCTGACAAAAAGTTACAAACACAGTTATTATTTTTCACCTTTAAAAAGGGGACCAACCTTCTAAGCCACTTGCTTGTTTCCTGGGTACATTTTGTACCCAAATACAACAGGCAATGTCATAAGAAAATGGCATTTTCCAGAGCACTAGAGACTGCAGTAAACAAGAACGCTAAGTTGATCCTACTTCGATTTTATTCTCCGAAAATCTAGCAAGAAATTGAAATATGCGAACGGGCAGGTGTTTTGAAAGGGCATCATTCTCTGTAGCTGCCTTATGCTAGCAAGTGTTCTCTACCCTTCCAGTAGAGGAAAATCTTCCCACTTGCCTGCCATTTGATCAGCTGGAGTCTTGATCTAAGTCAAAGACTAACTAACTTTAATGTTCAGATTTCTTCAGCGACTCTGCAGGCATTTCCCAGTAGCATGTTTTCACACAGCGAGGCTTTCATTGTATCACCGCTCTTCATTATTCACAGCATATTCAGTCACGTAGAGAGCGAAGATCGCGGGGCTCATTTTTCATTGGCACCACGCTGCCTTCCCTACTCTGTTGGCTGCCTGTTTAGAGCTTGCACATTCCCAGGAACCTGTGTTTAATACTCTCTCTTCCTTTCCTTCATCCCCATCCATCATTTGTACTGTAATTATTGTTTATTTTTTTTTATCAGCTTTAGTTATGGTGTTGCCCCCAGAAGCTGCTTGGATCAATGTGTGAACGTGTTGTGCTCACTTGATTGATTTCTCACTCCCTGTATCTGCCACCAGACTCACGATGGAAATCTAACCAAGTTATTTTCACATTTTAAAACAGCTTCTGGGAACTTTGGGTGATGCGATTCATCTGAAAGCTTGCAGGAAATATAAACCTATATTAGTAATAATTTTATTATTTATGCCTCACCCAACTGGCTGGGTTTTCCCAGCCACTCTGGGCGGCTTACAGCACATTAAAAATGGCAAAACATTAGGCATTAAAAATTCCCTGACACAGGGTTGCCATCAGATGTTAATAATCAATGCCCTATCTTCATTATCGAAAAGTTGAGTATGAAAATGCAATATGAATATTCTTATGAGAGACAAGGACAGCGATGGCAAATTCAATATGTTTTTCAAAACATTTTTTCACGTTTAAGAGAAAATTATATGAAACTAATATATCGTTGGTATCTAACACCGAGTAAACTGGGGGGAAATGTATAAATCTAAACCAAACAAGTGTTGGAAATGTAAAGAGAAAGAAGATTATTTTTATCCTGTGTGGTGGTCTCGTAGTAAGGTTAAAGTTTACTGGGAAATGATATATAATGAATTGAAAAGGATATTCAAAAGAACATTTGTAAAAAACAAACAAACAAACAAAAACACCCAGAAGCTTTTCTTTTGGGAATTATAGGGACAGTACTACCTAAATTGTATAGAAATTTATTTATTTATGTATGCTACTACAGCAGCCAGAATGCTACTCGCCCCAAAATGGAAAGAAGTCCCAGGAAAGGAAGAACGAATACAAAAAACTTATGGAATATGCAGAAACAGCAAAACTTACTGGAAGAATAAGAAATCAACAAACTTTTTATAAAAGAATGGAAGTGCTTTATTGAATATTTACAGATAAATTGCAAACAGATAAAAACATTGGCAGGATTATTGTAATAACCTGCAGTTTCATAAGAGTATATATTTAAAGTAGATCATTAAACAAGCAAATTCAATGAATTTGCATATGCAGAAGATATTAAAAAAATAAATTTAAGGAACCACAGAAAGAGGGGGAAGGAAGTAAAACTTTGAAATGTTAAAATGATTGTAAAATTAACAAAATGTATAAACTTGAAAAGTATAAATAAAAAGGTTTTTTTAAAAAAAAAGATTTCTGGTTTTGTTTTTAAAAAAGCATTTTTACAGCACTTCCACTACCAGGATGTGTGAGAAGCTGAACATCAGGTATGGATGTTGCAGTGATAGATATGCAACTCACCCAATAATGCCAGAGGAACACTCTGCAATTTTGGGAATAGCGATTTTCTCCTCTCTTTTTATTTATATTTTATTAGTATAGGACATGCTGGGAAGTAAGTCCAATGGAACTCATCGGAACTACTGGCTAAGCAGTTGTAGCTGGTGCCCATTAAGACTGGTGGGGAATCAGATAAGTGCTGGAGATGTAACGAGGTTGAGGGTACATTGTATCATATGTGATGGACTTGTAAAATGGTATTGGGAAATGATATATAATGAACTGAAAATAATATTTAAAAGCACCTTTCCAAAAGAACTCCCGCCCGGAAATCTATGTTCCCACTGTGGAAGGATGTGTGGATCCAGAATTGGCCTCCACAGTCACCTGTGGTCTCACTGTTAAGATTGTGCTCACAGAAGACAATCTCACTTGGCTATGAGTGATCACCAAAGAAGACACCAAGGATGGTTAACCTGTGGTCCTTCAGATGTTGCTGGACTCCAACTCCCATTTGCTAAAGCCAGCATGGCCAGTGATCAGGGATGATGGAAGTGGTAGTTCAACAACACGTGTAGGCCAGCAGGTTAGCCACACCTGCCTTAAACAGTTATCTGGTTGTAACAATGTCCATGTGTGTTGTGTGAACTGGTAAACTAGTATAGCACTGAAGCTGTAGGCAGTGATAGCTAGTTTCCTAGAAGTAAGTCCTATAGAACTCAGTGGGACTTACTTCTGAGTTAGGTATCTATAGGCGTGCCCTGTTGATCTTCAATTGTAGCCTTATTGGAGTTCACCGGTTGGGTCAGCGTTGCTCCGGGACAGGAGGAAGGAAGTCAAATGACACTGAGGTTGATTCAAAGAAAGAGTTTATTCTGCTCACCGGAGAGCAGAAGGCACTTGCGTGATCAAGTCCACAGCAATTCCAAAGAAATGACAAGTTTCATGCAGTATATATATCCTCCAGGCACACTCTCCCTCCTTCCCATATAAATCCAACCATGTCAGCCTATGTACGCAGGTTGACGTCACATATGTTCTTTCTCTGGTATTCTTAAGCATTGTTCCCAGACTTGGGTCTGTGTGTCTTTTGTGGTCAGCACATAAGATAAGGTACAGATGTGTCTTCTCTGTTCTACCAGTGCAGTCAGGGTCATTCCTGCCATCACAAACTGATAAAGCAGAGGGCTCTGAGCACGGCCAGGTTTCTGTTTATACATTGACTCAGAGCTCAAGTTAATGGATTTTAGCTAAGGAAAAATAGGGATTTTGGTGCAGGTTCAAACTGCCTGCGCAGTCAGTTTTGGGTTTGGGAAACCCGTTCCTTCACAATAGTTCAGTTTTCCTTGCTGTAGTTACGGATATAATTGTGTCTTCATTCCAGCATCCAACAAAACAACTCATCACATGGCATGCCTGCTATCCAGGAACAGTTTGAAAGCAACCTTCCTGTAGTAACTGTCTCAGAGAAAGTAACCCTCAAGCTGCATGGGAAAAAGCTGCTTTTTGACAAATTTTTCAGTCCTATGTTCCACTTTCGGGTGACCTTTAATCACACCCTGACTTTTCCTGTAAATTAGATTCCTTGCACCAAAGGGGTCCTTTCTTTCTCTCTAGTTATCTGCTGCCTATTTCATGGATTGTGTCATCTTTTTTTTGATGGAGCTTTGTTCTTCTGCAAAGTAAAATGCCCCATTCTTGCTAATTCCCTTTGTATCTGTCTCAGTAGTAGCTTTTAAGGCTGCTAAAAATATTGGCGGAAACTAAAGCGTACGGGCAATCAAGCTTGATGAGATAGTTGGAATACAAAACATGGCTTTATTCTGGAAAGAGTTTGAACTTGATAATGCTTCTAATCCCAAGCAGTAGTTTAGATACTCATCTAATGTGCTGGGCAGAGTTTCAATTAACATACCATTGGTATGATTCTATGCAGTATCTTCTCAAAAGTAAGTTATAAAGTTAAGGAGCCATAATAAGTATGTTTAGGCTTACAGTACAAAGTTGCTATCCAATGCACAATATTTGGAGAAAGTCCCATTGAATACAGTCAGAGTGGGGCTTGGGGAAGAAGGAATTCCTCAAGGTGTGGGGCCACCACTGAAAAGGACCTGCCCCATGTCAATCTGTTCAACCTTAGCAGCAGGTCCAAGTGCCTGAAAGGTCTTAGTTTGGAAAAGATCATATGCTTATAGGTGGCCCTTGGCATAACCTGATCCTAGAACATTCAGAATTTTAAAGATTCTAGCACTATAAACATTCAGAATTTTAAAGATTCTAGCACTATAAACTGAGCTTAAAAATTAACAGGTGCAAAATTGAGGTGACATGACCAATAATGTTTTTTGCTGAGTTGGGAATTGTGCAGACCTATTTCAAACTGAAGTGACAAAATTCTGCTTTTGAAGGTTTCTGCTCTGATGTGCTTCCTGTGATGTTTGTCACATGAAAGCTGTTCTAGACAAATGGCTCCCTATCGCTCAAAGGAAAAGGAAAAATCAGTGTGTGAGGACTTAATTTCAATACTTTTAAGCACGTGCCACATGAAATAAAATGTCCCATATGTTGTCATGCTTAGGGAGGAATAAAGTAGTTCTAATTAGAAGCTTGAAGGATAGACAGAATGGGCTTTGCTATAATAACCATCCCTGGTTTCTTCTTCTTTGGTGACCACTCATAGCCGAGTAAGATTGTCTTCCATGAATATGGCCTTAACCAGGAATCAGCAAACTTTTTCAGCAGGGGGCCAGTCCACTGTCCCTCAGACCTTGTGGGGGGCCAGACTATATTTTTTTTGAGGGGGAAAATGGATGAATTCCTATGCCCCACAAATAACCCAGAGATGCATTTTAAATAAACACACACATTCTACTCATGTATAAACATGCTGATTCCCGGACCGTCTGTGGGCTGGATTTAAAAGGCGATTGGGCCGGATCTGGCCCCCGGGCCTTAGTTTGCCTACCCATGGTCTTAACAGTGTGTTAGTAACACTGCAGTAGTTTAGATACTCATCTAATGTGTTAGAGTCCCATGGACTGCAAGAAGATCAAACCTATCCATTCTTAAGGAAATCAGCCCTGAGTGCTCACTGGAAGGACAGATCGTGAAGCTGAGGCTCCAATACTTTGGCCACCTCATGAGAAGAGAAGATTCCCTGGAAAAGACCCTGATGTTGGGATGGATGGAGGGCACAAGGAGAAGGGGACGACAAAGGATGAGATGGTTGGATAGTGTTCTTGAAGCTACCAGCATGAGATTGACCAAACTGCAGGAGGCAGTGGAAGATAGAAGTGCCTGGCGTTCTCTGGTCCATGGGGTCACGAAGAGTTGGACACGACTAAACAACAACAAAGTAACACTGCTGAGACTTGCAGTCTGAATAAGCTAAACTGGATTTAGTATGTAAACTAAAATCCCATGTATTGGTTTGGAGAAGCATTCCGAAAACTGAACACAAAACTGCTAGACAATCTTTTGAAAGATTTAATGCAGTTTTACTACAGAACAGAAGACTAATTTTATGAGAAGTCAAGCCTTAATTCAAATATTATCAGATGCATCACCTGAAAACACTATGAAAGCCTCTGCTATTTAAAAAGTCCAACAGAAAAAGAGATTAATTGTAAGATAATGTTTTTAATTACCAATGGGATTTCCCTTTTGAGCTAACTGGGTTTCTTTTTTTCCAGGACTGAACACTGACACTATTTATTATTATTCATGAAGAAGATGTTGGGGTTTTTTTAAAAAAAGAATTTGTTATGAAACAGTAGTTAAAGTGGATGCAACTTAAGTGTCTGTTTTGAATTACTTTTCTTGCCTCTGAGCAATTCAATGGATCTTTCTAATTGTTATGTGTATTTTGGGGTGTAGGATCCTGATATTCTTATTTTAATATTATTAGATGAGACAAAATTAGGATGGCTAGGAATCTCATTTTTAATCCCTCCAAGCAAAAGATAAATAAAGCAGAAATAATCAAGCAGAAGAAAAATGGGCATCATAAAGGTAAACCTTGGCAGTTGAAATCTTTAGCCTTAAAGATTATTTTGTGTTCGCTTTTTCACTGCAGTGTTTATTCTATTTTGCTCCTTCTCAAGTTATCAGACTACTTCATTCACATTTTTCAGTTTTTGTTGTTGTAACCATTAAAAAATTCCAGCAGATGTGCTATTGTTAACACAGCTGTGCAGACAAACTATTTCCTTTCCTTTTTTTTTTAAAAAAAGAGCGCCCCAGGTGCCCATTGAGCCATTTAATTGATAGCTGCATAAACAATCACCCCCCAAAAGCTACCCAAATCTCCTCCAACAATAAAATAATTTGTTCACTAATTGAAAAGGCCTTAACTTTGGTTGTCAATGGAAAATGCTTACTTTAGGGAGCTAAGGCGATTACAAATAAAGCACAATAACTGCAAACTAAGGAATGTGGTCACCAGCTGCCACAAATGCAGATAACTCCTAAAGTTTGGTTCGCCAGGAGAAACTCCTGCTGTGCATAAAACTAGGTGTCTCATAGTTATTAAAAGGTCACTGTTATCTGCTGGCTATTTCATGCTTCTACTGATGCTAATTGTTTGGCTGTGATCTAGACAGCCCCTTCTCCAAGTAGAAGGTACCTTTGCTTACACAAACAGATATGATTTCAACTGATTTCCACCTCCCACCAACCAGAGCCCCCACTTCATGCCAGGTGATTTTCAAAAATAATGGAGCACTTACCTGAGGCAGTGTTGGGTTTGTGGGAAGGTGGCGCTGTGGTCTAAGCCACTGAGCCTCTTGGGCTTACTGATCAGAAGGCTGGCAGCTCGAATCCCTGCAATGGGGTGAGCTCCTGTTGCTCTGTCCCAGCTTCTGTCAACTTAGCAGTTTGAAAGTACGCCAGTGCAAGTAGATAAATAGGTACCGCTGCGGTGGGAAGGTAAATGGTGTTTCTGTACGCTCAGGTTTCTGTCAGTGTCCCATTGTGCCAGACGCAGTTTAGTTATGCTGGCCACATGACCCAGAAAGCTGTCTGCGGGAAAACTCCGGCTCCCTTGGTTTGAAAGCAAGATGAGTGCCACGACCCCATAGTCACCTTTGACTGGACTTAATCATCCAGGAGTCCTTTATCTTTAGCTTTTGGGTGGTTTGTGGGCATCCCTTAGTCACTGTTGCCAGGCATGGCCTGCTGGTGCTAGGGGTGCCCTTTGGCCTGATGGACACATCGGGGTGAACATTGATCAATGGCGCCACAGTGTGCCTGCTAGGCTTTAACATCCAAGGTCCGTGCAGCAGGGAGAGAGAAATCTCAGGAAACTTTGCTGCATGCACACAGGGTGAGGCTGTTAACTTGTCCAGGTGCTGAGAATAGAAATTACCCCCATATATCAATGAACACCTGCCCAGACTTAAATTGATTTGGTTACATTGGTTGAATCTGACTAGTTCATTTGTTTTGCAGATCCTCAAGTTGTCATATTTAATAAAGAGAACCTATTTATCCACATCTGGTTGCCTTGATTCTTCTTCCTGGTGTGCTGGCAAGGTACCTTTGCTTACACAAACAGGTATGGGATTTCAGCTGATTTCAGTCTCCTGCCAGCTGTAGTCCCACATCCCACACCAAAGGACATGAAAAACAGAACCCAGAGAGGAAGGGTTAAATCGGGTTTCAGCACAGGTAATGACCGCTCCCCACTTAAAACGGGGGGCGCCTTTTGCGTGGACGCGTGCAGCCCTGGATCTGGAGTGGCCCCATCAGCATAGGCTTTGCCTTCCCTCAGGTGGGATACCTGGAGGTCCCCGCCTACCCCAGTGAGTTGTCCAATCCCACCTGGGGGAAGCGTTGCCAGGGAAACCAGGCCAGGTAAGGGGAGGGATTACCTGCCCACACAATAGAGGGTGGATCTTACTTGTTAATCCTCACTTGGCTCCAGAGCTTCTCCCACCCTACCCACCCTCAGTTAATGTCTTCTTTTGCAGGTTAACTTTTCTTCATAGGTTTTGCAGGTCAGCCTCTCCACAGGTATGCGGGCGCTGCTACGATAAGGTCGCTGTTAAAGGGCCGGAAAGGAATTTCCCTGCATTGGCAGGTTTCGCCTTTCCCGTAGCAAAACGTCACAACTTTGGCGGTATCAGGCCTTGGGCGGAATCCTTTAGTCCATCTTCCTCTTTGCGGCGGCGATACCAGGGTTCCCCGTTAAAGGGGTTTTTGAAGGGAGGCTTTGGCCGTACGCCGAAAGGTCGTCATTGCTCTCCCCTGCGGCGGCGTAACGGGGGCGGCTATCTCTGCTTGAACATATGTTCTCCAGAGCCGGCCCATCCCCCCCACACACACACTGGATAACCCTGATGCTCCCTAGGTCCCCGGCTGGGGACTAGGGAGGGAGAACGCCCAATGCCTGAGCCAAGGTCTACCCACATTTGAAATTTAATAAAGTTGTGGCCAATTTAATCCCATAGCACGTTGTCCAGAGTCGTTATTCCACATGACGGGGGGGACCACTCGGGATCTGGGGACTCCGCCTGTCCACGCAAATGAGGATCAAAGAGGCCCGATGGAAATGACATAGTCAAAGACAAGGATAAAGGGATATTGGCAAGGCATGGTGGTTTGATTTTTTATTTAGCCGAGTTTGGCCCAGCTGTCAGTGACAGAAGGAATAAGCTGCATGGACCCTTCTGCCAGAGTTCCTGGTCCCCCATTTGTGGTGTGTGGAACCTCAATGTTAGCTTTTGAGGTGACACAGCGGTCCACAGTGGGAAGGAGAAGGCAGGAAAACTCCATTGCATGTAATCCTATGCACACCTCTCTGACCCACTCAAGCAATTGTGATTTCAATGGTCAGCGCATGATGTCATAAAGAGTACTTGTCATGAGCCAGGAGTCAGCAGCCTGAAGGGGAAAAAGGCAGAGGGGCTCCACCTGCAGCTGATCAGCCTTCAAGGACTCTGAAGAGAAGGCACTGATGAGAACCAGCTGGCTTCAGTCAGATGCTGGAAACAGCAGGTGTTGTTCGTGGCCCAGTATTGCTGTTTCTTGATCCTCTTGACCTTTGATCATCAGATTCCCTGACCCCTGGAGTGTCTGACCGCATGATTAGCTGTTGCCTGATCCTAGGACTGGACCTGACTTTGGATCCAGACTCTGCCTACAGGTAAGTGCACCCCATAGACTCTGTTGGTTGGCTGGCCTCTCACTCCCCTGAGCTTGCTCGTTGCTGCTCAGCATGGTACTGTGACAGTATTGTGTATAACTTAGGGTGCCCCATGACCTTGTCCTTTAGACTTATTTGGTCTGTTTCCGTACCTGACTGTTGCTCTTCACATCTGAAATTTCCAATTAGTAGCCAAAATTGTGTGAAACCTTTCGGGGCAAGTGTCTTTCTGAGGTTTGATTGTTCACTTATTGCATTACATTCTTCATTAAATTATCTTTCCATTGATATATAATTACTCAAAAAAGGGGGGAGTTATGAGCCTCAGAAATACACTTTTCCCAAAAGGTTTTCACAATTTTGGCCACTAGTGTATTTTAAGTCAACATAAGGATAAGGACTGTACCAAATATTCACTTCTAATGCTTAACTTGAAAATGATGATTACAACAAGGAGGTATAAATATTTCTCCTATCTTCCTTTTAGAGAGGCAGTCATAATTTCCATTATTTGCTGCTGCTTTTTGCACATATCTTCCCTTCTGGTGCCTGGCTTCTTTCTCCTTCCTGGATTGGTCACATGGGTGACTCCAGCTCATCAATAGGTAGTGAGTAGGATAAGACCTTCCAGGGGAAGGCGAAAGAATTCCCATCAACCTGAGCCAGCATTGTCAATGGTCAGAAGAGAGGAGAAATGTTGTCTGAAAAATCTGAAAGGCACCCAAGTTTGCTACTGTTGTCCTGCACAATTAATCAGATATGGGTACATAATAGAATCGCTGTGGGCAAGGACAGCAAGAAGAGAGGGCAATGCTATGACTAGTCATACTTCCCCAAAAATGGGGGGTTGCCCCAAAATTGTAAGAAAGTGGAGACATTTTCAGCACCACTGAAAATGCTTATAAAATAGAAAGAAAGAAAAAAATTGTAAGAGGGAATAGAGAACCGTTTCTCTTTTGTATTTTTATTTTTTAAAAGCATACTGCGCATCCGTGGAAATGACTTACTGTTGAATAACTTTTGATGTCAATCAGTGTCTAGTTTCTGCTTTGCATTCCCCACAGGGACTACCATGGTAGTTTAGCATGCCTGAATGAGCTAAAACAGATAGAGGCATTCTGATCTGTTAGTTGCAGCTGATTTTTATTCTCTCGGAGGATCTGAGGAGAGAAAAGGAGAACTCTAACAAACTGTTGTGACTCCAAGTATGCCACTATTCATGATCATATCCCGGTGAAAACCTTAAGTTCTGTATTTCCCAAAGAAATTTGGTTTGTTGTTTTTCTTTTTGAATGAGCTTTGTTATTCAAAAGAGCTTGTAGCGTTTTTTGCATAACGTTGGCATCCTGCTGGCTCTGACACACACTTGCAGATTCCCGCTGAAGCTGATTCAATTAAAAACAGAGAAATCAATATAAATTTGAGAAAATGCATTAGACAAATGATCTGCCACTCACAGAGCTTTTAGTACTGGGCAGGTTACCATGTAAGAAGCAGGCTTTTCCAAGTGGTTTGCGTCTTTTGGTTAATCAAGAATAATTTCATATAATGAGTGGAAGCTGCTGCTGTGTGTTAATTTGTTTTGGTACAGCTGTAATGGCATGTGTTTATATAGTTAAATAAAGGACATTATTTAAGCAGCTTATAGTTTAAAAACATTTTGCAATTACATTTTTAGAATTATGCTTTAGGGTTATTATTACTTACCGTATTTGTCGCCCCATAGGACGCACTTTTTCCCCTCCAAAAATGAAGGGGAAATGTGTGTGCGTCCTATGGGGCGAATGCAGGCTTTCGCTGAAGCCTGGAGAGCGAGAGGCATCGGTGCGCACTGACCCCTCTCACTCTCCAGGCTTCAGCAAGCTATCCGCAAGCCTTGCAAGCCCGGTGGGAGTTCCCGCGGGCTCACAAGGCGTGCGGGCAGCAGCCTGCAGCCCGAAGCACAGGGTGCCCTCCGGAGGGCGCCCCGTGCTTTGGGCGGGTGTGTGCAAGCCTTGCGTGCTCGGCGGGAGGTCCCGCTGGGCGCGCGAGGCTTGGGGCGGCAGCCGCGGCTGGGGGGGGAATATTTTTTTTAAATTCACCCCCCCAAAAAAAACACACGAGGTGCGTCCTATGGGCTAGTGCGCCCTATAGGACGAAAAATATGGTAAATGCGGAGAAATCGTTCATATTGACAATCAAACTACACGGGAGGAAGTTTTTTCACCCAAGTTATCTTGATCGACTATACAAGTCTAGTAAGGAGGCTGTAATCAGATATCGGGTACATCTGTGCAACAAAATATATGTTTTATGATAGCCTATATTTGTAATACCAAATAAAGGTTTGGCGAAGTAAGTCTTCAAGGTGTGTGAGACTCCACAGTTTCCAGCACTTACCTCTGGGTTTGGTTTCCTTGAAATGAAGGTCACTGAAGATTGTGGTGCCTTCGGACTTCCGGTTTGGGTCGCGATCGGTGAAGAAGCGCAGAAAGTCACTCTAAGGGCTTTCTGATCATTGCGGAGGCTTGGGGGTGTTGCAAGGGCACTGCACCCCCCCCCAAATCCCAGGGGGGAGACCCTGGGGGATAGGTTTCCCGGCAGCGTGGGAGCAGCTTGTGGTCTTCGAGCCTTTTTCTCGGAAGAGACTCGGGACGGGGCTGCGAGCGCAAGAAAGGGAAAACACCGACTCCGTGCTGAGATGCCTCTAGCTTCAGCCGAGGAGAAAGCGACGAACCTCCACAAGATAAGAACGGATTCTTCTACGTGTGGGGTGTCAGATTGATAACAAAATTTGGAATTTAAGCGAGGAGAGCCGTGGATGTATAAAGATTACGCTGAGGAATTCATCCGGCTAAGAGTAGAAAAATGGCGCGGGTCACGGAATCTCAGGCGTACAAAGAAGGAAGCACGGATTCAGTCTTCCGGATCATTGCCTGACTGAGTGAGTACGGACCACCAAGGCTCTTCTGCCTGAGTAAACTAGCAACTAACCATTAACTACAAAGTAACGAGGAGGTTGCCTGCTTGAATTTTACTTTTACTTTATCTCCTTGCTGCGTACTTTACCTCCCCGGGGAGAGATACAGTTACAAACTTCAATCGGAACTCTGCAATCGGGGAGGGTAGTGAAAGTGACTGCAAATGGGGAAAGCCTGAGAAGAAGAGTGACGCAGATAGAGTGAAAAGACAAAAGAGAAGGTAACAGACGGAGGCATACGGAGGTGGACTTACAACTGCAGACGTCTTGAGAAGCAAAATATAAGGGACTAGGAAACTGTGAAAGCTGCAAGACACTGCAAGTTTTTCTTTTTTCTTTTTTTTTTTCTCTTCTCTTCTTTATCTCCCTCTTGAGGCCCCACTTCCCCCTCCTCCCCTCTATTATCCTATTAAGCTATATGATTTGTTAATAACTGTTTTGGGGAATTTTGATGAATGCTGCAACCTCTTCAATGAGGGGTTGTTAATGAGGGGAAAAGTCTGAGGCAAACTTGAACACCGGACTTATCATTATGATTTGTGCCTCTAATAACTAAGAGCGATCTTTTCCTCCCCCCTCCTCCCTCCCCTCCCCCTCTCCCTCCCCTCTCCTCCCTTACTGCTTATTGTTAATAATTGTGCTGGTCAACTCTGCAACTCTACAATAATTTCGAATTTTGAATTTTAAAACTTTGAAACTCTAAAATTTTGAAACTCTGAAACTCTGAAAAATTCTGAAAAAGCCCTCTTTGCAGACTGCAAGGCTTACCTCTCGGGGTTGGATTAGGCCTCCAAGTGGCTGAAGAACACAGAGTGAAGTTGGACTGATTAAATAATATTGGTAAAATACCCTAAGGGATAGCCCATTTTTGGCTAAATACTCTGTAAGGAGTTGAAGCCCCTAGTATTTATACTATTTGGACGCGTTCAAAGATTGTGAGCCCTTTAAGGGAGAGTTTGGTTATAAGTTACAGAACGCGGAAAACTGGGATACAATGTGGGGAAAAGATGGAAAAAAAGGGGGGGCAACCCCAAATGAAAGAAAGTTATCCCGACAGGAGGAAATTAAAGACCTAGACGTCCTTTGGCTAAAGATTAAGGAGGAGTTTAAACAGAATGAAACCCACATAGAAAGTAAACTAGGAGAAATGCAAGAGCTCATAGATAGAAAGATAGAAGGAGCAGTAGGAGAACTCTCCACTAAAATTAAAGAATTGTCTATCAAGTCAAAAATATATGAGGAAACTAATAAAAAAATTCAAAAAGAGCTGAGAGAGCAGAAAAAAGAGACAGAAAAGATAAAGGAAGAGGTGAGAGAAGTGAATAAAATGCAGGAGCAAATATGGGATAATTTAGCGATGACAGAAATGCGACAGAAACATCTTCAATTAAAATTCAGAGGAATAGGAGAGGAAATGAAAGGGAACATAAAAGAGAAAATGATTGAGGAGTTGGCTAAGTGGTTGGGTTTGAAAGAGGAAGAGGTGGCCTGTACGGTGGAGAATGCTTTTAGAATAAGACTGAGATCTCAACAAAACAGGTTAAAGAAACCTCTTGAGGACTGTCTAGTAATTTTAAACTCAATTGAGATGAAGAACTTAATACTAAAAACCAGTTATCATAAAAAATTAATAATTGGTGGTAAACCAATTATTGTTCTTAAAGTGATCCCACTCAGGCTTTTGCGTAAAAGGGAAAGGTATGGACAGATAGTTGGTGCCCTGAGGAGAAATGGTATACAATATAGATGGGAGTTCCCTGAGGGGATCTCCTTTTTCTTTAAAGACAAAAAATTTAAACTGACAGATATCCAAGAGGTGGAAAAATTTCTAAGAAGGTATGAGAGGGAGTTCGGGAAGGGGGAGGAGAGGATAAAAGACAGAGAAGGATCCAGAAACGAGAAAAAGAAAAAGAAAGATAGGAGGGGGGGACAGGAAGAAGGAGAAATTGGAGAAGAAGAAATAGAAGAGGAAGAGGGTGCAGCGGGAGGTGAGGAAGCAGAAGAGGAGGACTATATTGGGAGCGGAAGCCCCAAAACATAAGTTTAAAAACCCTGAGTGAATAAAGAGTCTAAATAGTTAGGAATGTCTCTGAACCTTTTGACCTGGAATGTGAACGGCTTGAACGAAAAATCAAAAAGGAATAAACTAGAAAAAATCGTGAGGAATAAAAACTATGATGTGATTTGCTGGCAAGAGACACACGTAGCCCAAAAACACAAACATATATTGATAAATAAAAGGTTGGGAGTGGAGTTTATTAACTCGGATGTAGGAAAAAAAAGAGGGTTGGTAATTTATATTAAAGAAAAATGGGAACCAGTACTGATTTGCAAAGACTCCGAAGGAAGAATCTTGGGAGTTCAAATTAACTATTGTCAGAGCTGCCTCCAGGTCCCAGCTCACAGAGGACCAACGCTAGGCTGTAGTTATGTACAAAAGTCTTTATTGAGATTCAGTCTCCATTTTAAAGCCGCAGCGTGCAGCTCTACGTCCCGACCTTAGACCGGCGAAGTCCTGTCTGAGTCTCCTCCCCCTCCACACCAGTTTAAGGCTCTCGCTTTGCTCCACCTCTTCCTAAATTCCTTTCTCCTCTGGGTCCTCCTGCCCGCTAGGGTCTCATCCTTCCTGGACTCCTCTGACGCTGACCCTGACGATTCTTGCCCCTCCTTCCGGCGGGCTTTAGGACCTGGTTCCCTATCCGGGCTACCTTCTGTGCCGCTCGCCTGTACCTTTGAACTTGGCGCGCGCGCCCAGCCTGCAACTTTCCTCTTAACCGTTAACTCGCTCTCTGATGGAGGCGTGGTCCACCCTGACTCATCTTCTCTCGCTGGTGGTGCATGTGTGGGCTCTGACACCTGGAACTCCTCCCCCCCACTACGCTCTGGTGGGGAAGCTGGTCCTGATTTGCAACTGCTGCTCTGGGAGTCCCCGCTGGCCCCTTGCTTCTGGGGTGTCCCCCTTGGGTCGCCCCTTGTCCTGCCCATCGGCGCCCCTTTCTGTGAATCTTCCGATTCGCTGGAGAGGCTCATGGAATCTATCGAGCTGCTGTCATATTCTCCTACGCTGCCCTCGGATTGCTCCCCCTCGCTTTCCATCTCCTCTCCTCCCTGCGCTCCCGCTGAGTCCCTGACATCCATCCCCCCCTCGAAGCCCCCCCTTCCCCCCTCCCCCTCTTCTGGCGTGGGTTCCGGGTGCTCCAATGCTATGGGGGTGCCTGCCGGATACCGGTCTTCCCCCCTGGCATGTTGCCAGTCCGTGACGGGTACATCGACGTCGCTCTCCTCCGCTTCCATCTCGTTGCCGGCGTGCTCGAAACCAGGATCCTCCCCCAACCCGTCCATGCCCCCTTGTTCCCCCATTTCCTCTGGGTAGTCTGCGTGCCAGGGCCCTCTGAGCAGTCTCCTGCGCCACTCCTCCTCGGGTTGAGTGTCCCACCAATAAGAGCGCTCCGCACCCAAGTCTGAGACCGACCCCTCCGGCGAGGTAGTCTCTGGAACCGTCTCCTCAGCCGAGGAGAACCCCTGAAACGTACTGGCTGAGAGTGTG
This sequence comes from Podarcis cretensis, assembly GCF_951804945.1. Taxonomy (NCBI): domain Eukaryota; kingdom Metazoa; phylum Chordata; class Lepidosauria; order Squamata; family Lacertidae; genus Podarcis; species Podarcis cretensis. The sequence continues at coordinate 11,077,179 of NC_137180.1, read as the reverse complement.
GGGGTGAAAAGATATTCATCAAAATAATCCTCCGGCATGGGCCTGTGTGGGAAGAGTGCGTGGAACTCGTCTTTGAGGTAGTGCTCCTCCACCGCATAGTACGGCACCCAGCTGTTGGCGCTGGCCGGGGCACCTTCCCTTGCGATGAGATATTTGACGCCCTCTTCCCCCCATCTCGAGTCCAAAATCTCCGTCACCTCGTTGAGTGGCCCCGCCCTCGGCGACCCCCCTGTCATGGGTGCATCTCTAAGCGGACTGGGAGCTGTTCCTGGCTCCTGAAACCTGTGAGGTGCCTTGTAGGGCGTTAGCACCGATCTATGAAAGACCGGGTGCATTCTGGAACCCTCCGGTAGTGTCAAACGGAAAGCCACTGGGTTGATCTGTGCCTCGACTAGGTAAGGGCCCAACTGCTTGTGTCCTAGCTTCTTCTTAGCTAAGGATCTGGCCGGCACTGCCTGGGCCGCTAACCAGACCCAGTCCCCTACCCGTATGTCCTCCCCCACTCTTCTGTGTTTGTCTGCTTGCATCTTGTATACGTGTTTTGCTAGGTCTAACTGTCTACGGAGCTGTTCATGGACCTCCTGTAACTCCTCTGCCAATGCCTCTGCTCCCTGTGGCTCCCCCTCCCCCTCTTTCTCTAAGCCCGGGAAGGTCCTGGGATGTCGCCCGTGGTTGGCAAAAAACGGTGTCACCCCCGTGGACACGTGTTGTGTGTTGTTGTAGGCAAACTCGGCCAGGGGCAGATAGTCCACCCAGGTCGAGGGCTGCTGGTTGGCGTAACATCTCAGGTACTGCTGCATGACGGCGTTGACCCTCTCCGCTTGTCCGTTGGTCTGCGGGTGTCTTGCCGACGCTAGGTTGACCTTGACGTTCAGGATTCCCATCAGCTTCCGCCAGAAACTCGAGATGAACTGGCGCCCCCTGTCGGACAGGATAGACCGTGGCAGGCCGTGCACCTTGAACACGTGGTCTATGAACAGCTTGGCTGTCTGTTCCGCTGTGGCCACCTTCGCGCAAGGAATGAAGTGCGCCATCTTGGTGAACATGTCGACTACCACGAGTACTGCTGTTTTGCCCCTCGAGCTGGGCAGGTCAGTGACAAAGTCCAAGGCTACCCTCTCCCACGGTTCGGACGGGGTCTGTAGCGGTTCTAACAGTCCCGCCGGCGGTCTGTGTACTGGCTTGGCCCTTTGGCAGGTGTCGCACCTCGTAACGTAATCCGCGACTTCTCCCCGCATCTTGGGCCACCAAAAGTCTCTGGCTACTAATTCCACTGTCTTTTCCTTGCCGAAATGTCCGGCGCTGGGTGCGTCGTGTAGCTGTTGCAGTACTGTCGCGCGGAGTTCATCTCCCGGTACGTAGATGGCCCCCTTGCGGAGGAGCAGTCCGTCGCGTATCTGGAACTCGTCGTCCTTTGCCGTGCCGCTGCGCACCTCCTCCATCTTGGAGCGCGCGAAGGAATCTGTTAGCAGCTCGCGCCGTATCGCTTCCAGGTCTACTGTGGCAGAAGCGCATGCCCACGCCTTGGGTGCGAAAATGTGTTTGGCCGCTACCGGTGCTGCTTCCTCCAGATACTGCGGCTTCCTGGATAGCGCATCAGCCATGACGTTGTTGTCTCCGGGGATATATTCTATCCTGAAGTCGAAATCCGCAAAGAACTCCGCCCAGCGGATGTGTCTCTGGTTCAGGAACCGCGCCGTGCGCCAGTACTCCAGGTTCTTATGGTCCGTGCGAACTTGCACCGTGTGTTTGGCTCCGATGAGGAAGTGCCGCCACGCCTTGAATGCTGCATGAATGGCCAGCAACTCTCTGTCCCAGATGGTGTAGTTCTGCTCCGACTTGCTGAGTTTCCTGGAGTAGAAAGCACACGGCCTCCAATCCCCTTGCGGGTCTCGCTGCAACAGGACTGCCCCCACGGCTCTGTCGGAGGCATCCGTCTCCACCCTCATGGGCTTGCTGGGGTTCACATGCAGCAGTTGTTCCTCGGAAGCAAAAAGACGCTTGAGTTTCTGAAAGGACTGCTCCGCCTGCTCCGTCCAGATGAACTTCTTCTTCTTGGAGCTGAGGGTGTCCGTGATGGCCGCCGTCTGCATAGCGAAACCCTTGATGAACTTGCGATAAAAGTTAGCAAAGCCGACAAACCTCTGGACCTCCTTCCGATTGCGCGGGCTCTTCCAGTCCAGTACTGATCGTACCTTGGCACTGTCCATGGCGATTCCCTTGTCGGACAGCTTGTAGCCCAGGAAATCCACCTCCGTCATGTCGAACTGGCATTTCTCCAGCTTGGCGTAAAGCCTGTGCTCCCGTAGTCTTTGCAGGACTTCCTTGACATCTCCCTCGTGAGCCTCCTGCGATTCCGAGAAGATCAGAATGTCGTCCAGGAAGCAGACACACTTCTTGTAGAGGAGCCCCGCTAACACGTGATGCATGAATGCTTGGAAGCAGTGGGAGCCATTTTGTAAACCGAAGGGCATAACCCTATACTCATAGGTGCCCAAGGGCGTGAACATGGCCGTCTTCCACTCGTCGCCCTCCCGCATGCGTATAAGATTGTACGCCCCTCGTAGATCCAGCTTGGTGAAGATGCGTCCCTTCCTCACCGTCGCGAGCAAGTCGTCGATCTTGGGCATCGGGAAAGCCGTGGGCTTGGTTTTCGAATTTAAAATTCTGAAATCAACTACAAGCCTCTTCTGGGGCGTGTCCTTCTTCTTCACAAAGAACACAGGACTGCCCCCCACTGCTTTGGATTCTCGGATGAATCCCCGCTTCAAATTGTGATCTATGAACTCCCTGAGCTCTTGCAGTTCGTCTTCAGACATGGAGTACAGTTTTCCGGTCGGCAGCGTTGCCCCCGGCAGGAGGTCAATCTTGCAGTCGTAGGGTCTGTGGGGAGGCAGCTTGTCTGCTTCCTTCTCGCAGAAGACCTCCAAAAACGCCTTGTACTTGTCGGGTACCGCTTGCAGCATGCCCAGTTGTAGCTGTGGGTCATCCTCTTGCCCCTCGTCCTCCTGGTTAGTCATGATGCAATGTTCTGAGCAGTAGGAGGAGCAGAAGGTCAATTTACGCTGGTACCATGCCAATGCCGGGCTGTGCCTGTCCAACCAGCTCATGCCCAACACTATGGGCGTGTCTGACAGTTGGGTGACGTTGAAGCTGATGACTTCGCGGTGATTTCCAATGCGCATCACCATTGGCGGCGTTTGCTGTACCACCTGTCCCCCCAGCAATTCTCTTCCATCGACTGTCACTACTTTCAGGGGCATCGTGGCAGGCAGGAGCGCTATGCTATGTTGCTTGATGAAATCCACCCCCATAAAGTCTGCATTGCTACCAGAGTCAATGGTAATAGGCACTTCCATGGTGAGCCCATTGGGAAGCTGGAGTGTTGCGGTGAGCTGCACCACTGGTTTGGGCGGGAGGGGGTCTGTGGGCTGTAAGATTCCTGGGGACTGCTTTACTGATTCGTCTGGCTGGGCCCCAGCGGCTCTGCTTCCAGCCAGACTTCGTCGTTTCCCTGCTGCGGTTCTTTCTGCTGAACTGCTTCTGTTACTGTTGCTGAGGCTGCATTGTGCTTGTGGAGCCTCTGGGGGCACTCTTTTGCCATATGCTGAGCACTTTCGCAGATGTAACACTTCCTGTTCCCTCTAGGAGGCTTCACCTTGGCTGCTCCTGGTGTGAGGGCTCTGGTCGCTGACTGAGCCTTGGCACCACCTATCTCCATCGGCTCCTCTCCCCCTCCCAGTGGAGGCGTGGATTGAGCGCGCGCTGAGTCTCTGGGGAAGAAAGGAGGTGCCCTTGCTGGCGTGCGTCCCCAACGCCCTTCATCTTTGCTCCAGGGACGTTCTTCCAGCCGCACCCCAATCGTCAGCGCCTTCTGGACCACTTCTTGAGTGCTCCTTGGCCTCTCCCCCCTTGCGATTTCGTCTTTCACAGCCCCGTTGAGCCCCTCCCAGAACAGGTCCCTGACGGACGCTGAGTCCTTTTCCCATCCCAGCGCGTTGACCAATGCAAAAAAGCGGGAATGATATTGCCTTACAGTGGCTCTGCCTTGTTTCAGACCGTGAATCTCTCTTCTAGCGACATCCACATCTATCTCTGATAAAAAACAAGCGTCCATCGCCTTAATGAAGGCTTTTGCGTTTTGGAGGGCTGGATCATTATCTCTCCACAGATTGCGCAACCACGCTTTAGCTTCTCCATGGAGATGCGTTAGTATGAAGCCTACTTTCTCCTGCTCATCTCTAAAGTCCTTCTCCAGCAACTTTAGCGCAAAAACTACGTCTGCTCTGAAGTTAGGATATTGCTGCAGACTCCCATCGAAATGCGACACCAGGCTCCCCCCTCTCTTCCCGAGCCCGATCCCTTCGGATTTGGCTGCCGGTGGCCCCTGTTTAGTCAACATTTCCAACCTGTTTTGCAGATCCTTGCAGACAGCATCTGATTCCTCTTCTCTCCTCCTTGCCGCTCGTATTTCTGCGTTAAGTTGTACCACTGCTTCTTGCAAAGCTGCCAGTCGTTCTTCTGTAGTCATCTTGTGCTGCTTTTGTGAGCTCGCGAAGCACCAATCTTCGCCCCTCGCTGCGTCCTCTCACGTTGCGAGGTTCTTTGAAATTTGAGACAGGACTTACTGTCAGAGCTGCCTCCAGGTCCCAGCTCACAGAGGACCAACGCTAGGCTGTAGTTATGTACAAAAGTCTTTATTGAGATTCAGTCTCCATTTTAAAGCCGCAGCGTGCAGCTCTACGTCCCGACCTTAGACCGGCGAAGTCCTGTCTGAGTCTCCTCCCCCTCCACACCAGTTTAAGGCTCTCGCTTTGCTCCACCTCTTCCTAAATTCCTTTCTCCTCTGGGTCCTCCTGCCCGCTAGGGTCTCATCCTTCCTGGACTCCTCTGACGCTGACCCTGACGATTCTTGCCCCCCCTTCCGGCGGGCTTTAGGACCTGGTTCCCTATCCGGGCTACCTTCTGTGCCGCTCGCCTGTACCTTTGAACTTGGCGCGCGCGCCCAGCCTGCAACTTTCCTCTTAACCGTTAACTCGCTCTCTGATGGAGGCGTGGTCCACCCTGACTCATCTTCTCTCGCTGGTGGTGCATGTGTGGGCTCTGACACCTGGAACTCCTCCCCCCCACTACGCTCTGGTGGGGAAGCTGGTCCTGATTTGCAACTGCTGCTCTGGGAGTCCCCGCTGGCCCCTTGCTTCTGGGGTGTCCCCCTTGGGTCGCCCCTTGTCCTGCCCATCGGCGCCCCTTTCTGTGAATCTTCCGATTCGCTGGAGAGGCTCATGGAATCTATCGAGCTGCTGTCATATTCTCCTACGCTGCCCTCGGATTGCTCCCCCTCGCTTTCCATCTCCTCTCCTCCCTGCGCTCCCGCTGAGTCCCTGACAACTATCAAGGGGAAAAATTTAATGTGGTAACTGTCTATGCACCCAATACAAAGAAAGCAGAGTTTTTTAAAAAATTGGAGCAGATGTTATTAGAACTAGAAAATCACAAATTAATTCTGCTTGGAGATTTGAATGGAGTACCATCACCAGAACTAGATAGAAATGGGAAAAAAAGGAAATCGAATCAAGGGAAACTCCCAAAATCATTTAACAACCTCCAAGAAAACTTGGACTTAATAGACATTTGGAGGTACAAAAACCCAATAATGAAACAATTTACATACTTTTCAGAACCGCATCAGAGTTGGGGCAGAATCGATCAGATATGGGTTTCAAGTGAGTTATCGACAAGAGCAAGGAAATGTGAAATACAACCCAGAACCCTTTCTGACCATAACCCAATAGTGTTGGAAATAAAATGCAAATCAGCTGGCCCATATAGATGGAGACTGAACGAATATTTACTCGAAAACGAGGAGATAACTGAAAAGGCTAAGACTACTCTTAAAGAGTATTTTGATATGAATTTGAATAAAGAAACAAAAATTGATATAGTTTGGGACGCCAGTAAGGCGGTCCTAAGAGGATTTTTTATTCAGCAAAATAATTATAGAAAGAAAATAAGAGAATCAAAGAAGGAAGAAATAGTTAAACAATTAAGAGAATGTGAGAAAAAACTAATAGTAAACCCTAAAGATGAAAGGATTAAACAAACCTCTAAAATGCTGCAGACGCAGTATTCGATATTAATAAGTCAAGAGGTTGAATGGAGAATTAGATCAATGAAACAAAAATATTTTGAATCTGCGAACAAAACGGGACGGCTACTGGCGTGGCAACTTAGAAAAAGGAAAAAACAGAATGTGATTAATAAAATTAAAGTAGAAGAACAAATAATTGAGGACCCCGGTAAAATAGAGGAAAAATTTCTTCAATTTTACGAAAATTTGTATAAAAAGGAAGATGAAGGCACGGAAGAGATAGATAAGTACTTGGAAAAGAACAGAGGAGAGCAACTGACGGATGAAGAGAAAATTTATTTAAACAAACAAATAACGGTTGAGGAGATCAAGGAAGTAATTAAGAGGATGAAACCAGGAAAGGCACCAGGTCCAGATGGGCTATCCCAAAAGTATTACAAAGTTCTAGAAGAATATCTGGCCCCGGTCCTTGGTAATGTAATGAATAATATTCTACAAGGAGGCTCGGTGCCCGACTCTTGGAAAGAGGCACACATCACGTTAATCCCCAAATCAGAACCTGATAAGCTGGACATAAGAAATTACAGACCGATATCACTACTCAATAATGACTATAAGATCTTCGCAGAAATAATGGCAAATAGGCTCAAAAAATATTTATCGAAATCTATCCATAAAGACCAAGCAGGTTTTCTACCTAATAGGTATCTAAAGGACAACGTGAGACATATAATAAATATTATTGAGTATTTGGAACTTAAGATTGATATCCCCGCAGCCTTGATCTTTATTGATGCCGAAAAGGCATTCGATAACGTATCATGGAGGTTTCTACTAAAAGGTCTGGAGAGGGTAGGTATAGAAGGGCCCTTCTTGGAAGGCATAAAAGCGATATATTTAGAACAAAGGGCTAAATTGATTATTAATAATAACTTAACTAACTCATTTCAGATCTCGAAGGGTACAAGACAGGGATGCCCTCTATCCCCCCTCTTATTTATTTTGGTATTAGAAGTGATTACAAATAAGATCAGGGAAACCTCAGAAATAAAGGGAATCAGATTAGGAACCAAAGAATACAAACTAAAAGCTTACGCTGACGATTTGGTAATATCGCTAGGAGATCCGGTAGTGGGTATTGCTAAAGTCTTAGAACTACTTGAGGAGTTTGGAAATCTGTCCGGCTTTAAATTAAATAAAGCGAAAACTAAAATGCTGACAAAGAACTTAACTGAAGAGTCAAGAAGCCTGTTAGAGTTAAAAACTGGAATTAAGGTGGTGAAAAAGGTGAAATATCTGGGCATTTGGGTCTCCGCGAAAAATATAAATTTAGTAGAAGATAATTATACAAGGACCTGGAAAGAGATTAAAAAAGACCTGGACACCTGGAGTAGGCTAAGACTTTCGTGGTCGGGTAGAATGGCCGCAATCAAAATGAATGTTCTCCCAAGGTTGCTGTTCTTATTTCAGAACATTCCGGTGATCAGGGGTACGACATCATTTAAAGACTGGCAGAGAACCCTGTCCAGATTTATTTGGCAGGGCAAGAGAGCAAGAATTAAATTTAAACTACTCACAGACCGCAGCGATAGGGGAGGATTTGCTGTTCCTAACCTAAGACTATATTATGAAGCCGCGTGTCTGTGTTGGATTAAGGATTGGATTACCCTGAAGAACGTAGATCTGCTGGACCTGGAGGGGTTTGACGCCAGATTTGGCTGGCACGCGTACCTATGGCAAGATAAGGAGAGGGCCCATAAAGGATTCTATAACCATATAATTAGAGGTGCGCTACTTGAGGTATGGAATAGAAATAAGAAACTTTTAGAAAAGGACACCCCCTGGTGGCTATCACCGGTTGATATTTTGACAATAAAAAAAGCTAACATGGAGGGTCAAAGATGGACTTATGAGGATCTACTGGTAAAATCAGATAAAGGGTGGAAACTCAGACCATATGAAGAACTTAAAGAAAAATTAACAACCTGGCTACAATTCTACCAAATCAATTCCCTATGGAATGAACATAAAAAAATAGGGATGAGTGAGAAAAAGTCCAGATTCCAGGTGGAAATAATAGAAGGAAACTCCAAACTCCTATCTAAAATGTATAACCAACTATTAGACTGGGACACGAAGGATGAGGAGGTAAAGGAGGTAATGATCAAATGGGCCATAGATCTTGGTTATAACTTAGATTATGACAGATGGGCGAAACTCTGGAATAAGGACATGAAATTTACGGCATGTGTTGACCTTCGAGAAAATCTACAAAAAATGATGTACAGGTGGTATCTTACCCCTGTGAAATTAGGTAAAATGTACAGGACGGGTGATAAAACATGCTGGAAATGCAAGGTGAAGGAAGGAGATTTCCATCATATGTGGTGGACCTGTGAAAAAATAAAAAGGTTTTGGGGACTCATCCATGATGAACTAAAAAAATTTTTGAGATACACCTTCCCTAAAAAACCTGAAGCCTTCCTTTTAGGGATGGTGGGGAAGGAGATCAGACAAGAGGACCAAACCATGTTTCAATATGCAACAGTAGCTGCCAGGATACTGCTAGCGCAAAACTGGAAAACCCCTAATATTCCAACCATTAGAGACTGGCAATCTAAGTTATTTGAGTATATAGAGCTAGCAAGGATGACACAGAAGATCAGGCATCAGAAAAATGTAAAATTTATTAACGATTGGAGTAAATTCCTTATATACATGGAAGCAAATCTAGGTAACGTTAAAATCACAGTTGGCGATATATAAAGTTTGAGAGGTGTAAACAAGGTAATAAAAATACCCCGCAGGAAAATAACATGGGAGTATAACTCAAGCCGTTTTGAAGGGAAGTCAATCACTGTTTTGGGATGGGTGGGTGTATATATATATATATATATATGTGTGTGTGTGTGTGTGTGTGTATGTGTATATATATATATATATATTCTCTTTTCTGTATGGTTGTATGTGTTGGTGGTTTTGTAACTTTGCTATATGATACCTTTGTTTGTTATTTCTTGTCCTTTTTTTTTTTCCCTTGTATTCGTTTTTTTTTGTTTGTTTGTTTGTTTTTGGTCATATGAAAAAGAGCTCAATAAAAATATTTATAAAAAAAAAAAAAGAAGATTGTGGTGCCTTCATGATACATGAATTTATTTACACATACATTCAAATTGAACATATAAAGGATTATTTCATCTATGAAAAAGCTTTTGGTCCACTTGAAGGATCCTTCACACTGGTGAAAGAGGGCAGGTGACTTTTGACAATTTCCCCTCCTCCTGCTCACCCCAGAAGGACCCTTGGAATAGGCAAAAGTCAGCTCCAGTTGGAGTGAATTTCTGGATCTTAGTCACTGTGTTTTTCCCTTTGAAACAAATTGTGGTATACTTTAGTGTTGTACCATGGATTGCTCCCACTCGGCCAGTGGATACACTGCTGTCAACATGTGGCGGCAGCTTTAAATTGCTCCATGTGGCTTTGGGGATAGATTAGTCACTGAACACAAATGTTTCCATACACAGACCTTTGCTATATGAAACATTTCAGATTACCTCTACCTTGGATGGTTCTATATCTGGATTATTTAGCAGCACCTAACCGCTGCTGTTTCACTTTATGCTGCCCAGGAAGTGACTTGCTAAAAAGAGTTGACTCCTAGAGAGGGGAGAGGGACCATAGAGAAGGCAATGTCTAGAGCATGGGTAGGCAACCTAAGGCGCGGGGGCAGGTCCGGCCCAATCACCTTCTAAATCCGGCCTGTGGGTGGTCCAGAAATCAGCGTGTTTTTACATGAGTTGAATGTGTCCTTTTATTTAAAATGCATCTCTGGTTTATTTGTGAGGCATAGGAATTCCTTCTATTTTCTTTTCTTTTTCTTCAAAATATAGTCCAGCCCCCCACAAGGTCTGAGGGACAGTGGACCGGCCCCCTGCTGAAAAAGTTTGCTGACCCCTGGTCTCGAATAATCTATACAAGCCGTAACTAGCCCCCCCCCCAAACCCCACTGCACATCTGTGTGATCTGTGTTCTACAACTGAGGACATTTTGCAGTTGTTCCTTTGGGTGAAAAGTCAGATCTTCTGATCTCCGGAATAAAAAAAAAAAGTTTGTTCCTCATGTAACATGTTATTTTCACAGAGCCAATCTCTTAATTTTGTAAGCAGCTGCCTAGCATAGAGTTTGGAAGGAACATCCAGTAAACGAATAGGACAGTCATTTTTTTGGGAGGGGGCAGGCCGTATCCCCTTTCTTGTGAATTGGCATGATGATATTTAATTTCTAACCTTCTGGCATTTGTGTTGTATTATTTGTCTGTGTGAAGAGCCTAGCCAAGATGGGTTCCCACCAGTCTATGAGAGATTTTATTTCTGTAGGGGCTACTGCTTGCCATTCTGGTGGTTTTGACCAGTCAATGGTCACCTCAGCATCCAATGGTTGCCTTGCCTGTTCTCCAAATAGTTCTATATAGTACTTCACCCAATGTTGTGCCAGTATGGTGGCATCTAGTGTTGATTTTGTTTCATTCATGCCCTAAGCCACCGGGTCCCAGAATTTATCCTCCCTTTGTTCAGACACTGCCAGCCCTAGTTTTTGCCACTGACATCCCACAAAACTTGCTTTTTTTATTCTTAAGGATTTTCTTGTATGCTCCTCTGATCTTACTCATATTTCCCTTATTAATTTCAGAGGGTTTTCCCCCTGAAATGTCATAAGGGCTCTTAAAAGGTCTTTTTTTGCCTCCTTATATATGTAAAATGAGCTGCTAGGCTCCAAAGATGTTTCTGTAGGACAAATGTCCCGAGAAAATTCCCTGCTGCTACTACTTGCGGGTAATGTGACCTTGACTTTTTTTTTAAAAGTGTTCCGTCTTGGGTATATTTGACATTTTATGAACCATAGGTAGTTTGTGAAATTGAAACAAGAAAGTAACATTCCAATGCTTTGTTCACATCTGAAATATGCCATTGCTTTCAGTCATGCATAGACAACAGTAATCATATCAGTGTTTTTCTCCTCAGCTGACTAAAGGCACTAAAGCCCTGTGTGATTTTCAAATGGCAAAGGAAACAGATGCCCAGTCGCTTTGTCAGCTTCTTCCACTCAACGCCTTTGTGTTGTTCCTATCAAATATTGCTCTGCAGAGAGTTTTGCTGGAGCTGATGAACACAAAATGAATGCATTATGGTTGATAAGGAGCTGCAGCCAAAACTGACAGCCCAATGGCCCTGTAATTCACCAAGTGACATGACGCCATCTTTCCATGAGTTTCCCTACCTCAGTGAGTGGCAGACAGTGACTTGGACCTGGGCCTGGGGAAATACACTATGTAATGATGCCACATAATACTACTAGAAATTACATGGAAATGAAGAGCCAGAAATGGGAACTTTTTTTTTTTTTAAAAAAAGCACTACTGTATTGTCCATAATACCTAGCGATTGCTAATATACCTTAAAGCTTCTCTCCCCTTTCATCACCCAGTTTATTATTCATATTGTGTTAGAAACAGGTTACACGGAAACTTTTTTTATTTTTCATTTAAAGAAAAAGAATTAGAATGGTGTCTCCAAACCAGTAAAGCAAGGGCCAGCCCAATATTATTTTTTTCTGCCTGAGTCGAAGGACAAAATTGCTCCCCGTTCCATTTGCTCAGGTCAACTGGTCTGACAGTACTTCTACACTGACAGTGGGATGGCGTTTCTGTGCACTCTGGTTTCCGTCATGGTGTTCCATTGCACCAGAAGTGGTTTAGTCCTGCTGGCCACATGACCTGGAAAGCTGTCTGTGGAAAAACGCCACCTCCCTCGGCCTGAAAAGTGAGATGAGCGCCGCAACCCCATAGTCACCTTTGGCTGGACTTAACCATAACTGTGTTCTCCACTGCAGGCTAGTTTAGGAAGTGAAGGCCAGCCTTCTTAGCACACAAGCTCTGTTCCCCGGCATCTGCTGCCTGAGGCAGCCACCTCAATCTGCCAAATTATAGGACTGGCTCTGAGAGAGGTCCTACTACACCCTAGAGGTTGTTCACAAGCCATCAGATAGGTTTGCATGGACGGACACTTTTAAGGGTCTGTTGCAAGGAATGGATGAGGTGCATTTTCAACTTCCTGTACTGAAAATATGGCATCTGATTTGGCAGAAGGCTGCTTCAGTTCAACTGGAAGAAATGACATCTTGTTCATGTGTTTACCTCAGGAGCATGCCTATCATTTGTTCGTTCGTTTCAAAATGGATGTGCCGCAAATCCTTAATACTATTTGCAGGACAATTCCAGTGACATGCTGGTTTGATGTAGGCTGAGGGCATTGCTAGGCAAGTATGCTGTTGCACTCAGAGGTAATAAGAACCTGTTAGCTTGGCTTCAGTAACTGGTGAGCTATTGTGTATGGGGATGAATTAAAACCATGTATTTGTTCAGCATGACTTCTGGCTGAGTTTAAATGCCATTTATTCTACCCTCTCGTTTCTAAAGGTGGTTTCCCCTCTGCATAAATAACAAATAAATGAATCTTGTCTGGCACTTTATAACCAAGTAGAATGGTTTTCTTTTGGAGGAAAACCAGAGTGTGGTACAGGAATTGGCCAGGCTTTGTCATGAACAAATGGTACTCTCAACTTTTCCAAAGTCACTGATAAAATGTTTGTCTGTCTAGTGGGACCTTTGATACAGAAGTGCAGGGCACAACAGGGCTTTTTTAAACTTCCAATGACAATATCCTGTTTGCATGCGATAAACAAAGTCTAGCTGGAGTAAGACAGCTTTATTGCATGTCGAGGTCCCCAAGCCACCCCTCAAATAACTCACAACTCACACATAATTTTTGTTTAAGGTTTTTGGCATAATTTTGGCCACAACTTCATTAAAATACATACCAGTGAGTGGTTGCTTAGGCATTGGTTAAGACTATCTGTCCCCCCGCCTGGGACAGAACTGACTTCCGAACTTCCTCAGAAGCCAGTGAAGGGAAAACAATTTTGGGGAGCAGTGGAGCTGAGTCACAGGCCCTCACTGATCACCCACATGCTCCCCAGAGCTTGCCAGCCCTAGCCCCATTTCAGGGATTCGGACAAAATTGTGGCAAGCCCCTGGATTCCTTTAATGGAATTCCCTTCCACACCAGCACTGGAGGGGCAGGCCCAGCCTATCCTTACCCCTCCTCCAACCAATTTATAACCAATGCCTAACCGCAACCTTACAAGTTGTGACGATTTGCTACATAGGCAAAAACCAAATGGCTCAGCCAATCAGCCATATGGACAAAATTTCTACCAGGCCCCTGCCCCAACAGCAGATGACCCCATGACAGGCATAGCAAGGTCAACCAAAACACCCTGAACTCAGGGCGGGCGGGCGGGCAGGCGATCCAGTGCTCTCAGGGAAAGAGAAAGCAATAAGCTGAATGCCCCAGTATTTAAAACCTTCGATCCCACCCAACACATTGCAACATGCAATTTGCCGCAGCAACTCAGCCATCCAGTCATTGCCCCAGGTCATCATATTCAACCCTGCCTGGCAACAGAGGGATGGCTCGGTGGACCCCACCGCAACACGTGCTCTCTTTTCAGGGAGCACATGCTTAGTCATTATACATATTTCTCTGTGCAGAAGATGGGAATATACCCTCTCCACACATGCATAAACACAAACGTGTGGAATACTCTCCTTAGGGAGATGTGCCTGGCACCGTCCTTATCAATTTTTAAGTGTCAGGCTAAGCTTTGATTTACACAGGCTAATTACTGTTGCCTCCTATGGTGATGCTGATATTTTAATGGACTGGGTGGAGCCTGTCCTTATGAATACATTGGTGGGTGAACATTTCATCTACAGTGGAACCTCGGTTGTTGAATGTAATCCATTCTGGAATTATGTTGGACTTCCGAAACGTTTGACAACAGAGGCGCAATTCCCAGTCAGCAAATTCCTTTTGAAAAATGGAGAAACGAGGCACATTTGAAAATGGAAGCATTCACTTCCGGATTGTTGGTGTTCGGGTTCCGAATTGTTCGGCTTCCGAAGTATTCGACAACCAAGGTTCCACCGTATTTTGAATTATTAGTTGTTTTATTTTTTTAGGGTTTTAAATTGCTTTTATATGTTGGACAGTAGTACCTTGGGTTAAGAACTTAATTCATTATGGAGGTCCATTCTTAACCTGAAACTCTTCTTAACCTGAGGTACCACTTTAGCTAATTGGGTCTCCCACTGCTGCTGCACTGCCGCCACATGATTTCTGTTCTCATCCTGAAGCAAAGTTCTTAACCCGAGGTACTATTTCTGGGTTAGCGGAGTCTGTAACCTGAAGTGTCTGTAACCTGAAGCATCTGTAACCCAAGGTACCACTGTATTTTACTTTGCCAAGTAGCGTTGAAGACATTTTTATCGCATAAAGCTCTAACACCAATCATGTTCTGATATGTTACGATGGAGTCTGTTCACTGCCAGTTGTTCTATGTATAAAGGTCAAAAGGTAAAGAACCCCTGGATGGTTAAGTCCAGTCAAAGGTGACTATGGGTTGCGGCACTCATCTAGCTTTTCAGGCCAAGGGAGCTGGCATCTGTCCACAGACAACTTTCTGGGTCATGCGGCCAGCATGACTAAACTGCTTCTGGCGCAATGGGACACTGTGATGGAAATCAGAGCGCACAGAAATGCTGTTTACCTTCCTGCCACAGCAGTGCCTATTTATCTACTTGCACTGGCATGCTTTCAAACGGCTAGGTTGGCAGGACCTGGGACAGAGCAATGTGAGCTCACCCCATTGCGGGGATTCGAACCGTCAACCTTCCGATCGGCAAGTCCAAGAGGTTTAGACCACAGCGCCACCTTCAAGTGATTCTCCTTCCCTCTGCATCTGCTTGTGGAGACTCCATCACATAAATGTTTTTCATTTCTTTGGAACGTAGAACTTTTCAAATGTCTGAATATACATAGCTTAACCTTTAGGTCTGGTACAGTGGCATGCTGTTATCTGCATCAAATGCTTCTATTTTTGCACTATCCAGGAGTGCAGCAACAGAAGCTGCACACCTTCCTTTATATTTTCTTCCTTATCATAATGGCTATTGCCTTCCTGTATAAGATACATTTTTTGTCTGGAACTTTTGTAAACTGATATTGCCTTAGCTGAGCACTTCAGTTCTTTAAGGTCCCTCGTTCTGTTGCATGCATTCCTGTCCATACCTGACAGTGCAACCTTATATGCATTTACTCTGAAATCATCCCTGAGTGCTCACTGGAAGGACAGATCCTGAAGCTGAGGCTCCAATACTTTGGCCACCTCATGAGAAGAGAAGACTCCCTGGAAAAGACCCTGATGCTGGGAAGGATGGAGGGCATGAGATGGTTGGACAGTGTTCTTGAAGCTACCAGCATGAGTTTGACCAAACTGCAGGAGGCAGTGGAAGACAGGAGTGCCTGGCGTGCTCTGGTTCATGGGGTCACGAAGAGTCGGACACGTCTAAACGACTAAACAACAACAACAACAAAAGTCACACTGTATTCATTCACAATTACTCCACAGTTAAGGACTACAGCCTCAATCCACACTAACTACAAGTTCTATATATAAATTCCATGTAAGCTTATAAATAATGATTCTCAAAACTGATTTGCTAACCATGAAATGTTTTATTTGTAGTAAGATTACTAGGACTCTGCATGCAACAGCTTCAAAATATATTTCCATGCCTTTTAAAAGCTGGATCTTAAAACATCTGAGGAAGAGAAGGAAGAACAAACAGACTCTTTAACACTTCTAAAATCAGAGCAAATCCCAAGAGCCAATTTTAATTGAAGACAAAGAGCAAGGATGTCCTGGGACCTCCAGATATCTCATTATTACTTTAGCAGACTGATTTAATAAGTGTCAAGTAAAATCTCTCTATTTTATCTCTTTTAAAAGTCTTGCACACAGGAGATCTCAAATCAGTCGGCCTGTAGGTTGTATTCCAATTCTCCTTTCAACTGAAGAACTTGATACAGAAAATATAAAAAGCTACCTTCCTACGGTCCTTTAAAGTAGGAATTATGAGTTATATTCACAAATAATGATTGTGGATTTTTTTAAAAAGTATCAGTTTAAATGATGCTTTGTAGAAAAAAATGTATGTACATAGGTCCTTGCCCTAAGGAATTTAGAGACCAAGTCTATGCATATCACAAGTCATGGTGAAACTGTACATGACACTTAATGTAAACTGTACAGTTATGTCTCTTGGATTTTTCAAAACGAACTACAGCTGTTTGCATTGGGGTGACTGTTAGCAGGACCACCATGTGCTGAGAGATGCAAAAAGAGATTGGATTTTTTTAAAAGGACAGATACGAGGCAAATTGTGGGCCCTGGAATACATCCCAAAGGGCTTGATACATAGCTGTCAACTTACAGATTTGAAAATAAGGGACCAGCAGCCTCGAAAATAAGGGATCAGCAGCCAATATAAGGGATTTTCTGGGCACAGGTATGTTCAACTTCTGAGCCCCCCCCCCCCCCCGAGCCAAAGGCAGAAAGCCCAGTCAGCAGCCAAACAAAGCCTCAAGTGGTGGTTCCCACAGCACAGCAACCCAGCAAAGGGGATGCAGCAAGGAAAACCACCGTCACCTCTCCACTGGGAAGCACTGAGCAAAGGCGAGTCCCCAGGCAACGCGGCCGATTTGATTGGCACAAGGCATGCAAACTCCACCCCCCCCAGTCATTCTTAGACTCCTTATTGGGTGAGCAATGCAGCCAAGCAACACAGTTGGAGCCTCCTTCCTCCCTGGCCGGCAGGGAGGGAGGGAGAGGAGCTGAAATGAATTGAGCAACCCCCATGAATGTGACACACCTGTTGCCCGAGAGCAGGAAAACTTTCCCATGTCCATATTAAACTGAACACATTGATCCTTGCTGTGTCTGCTTTCACTGTATAAATAATAAATAATGTAAAATTGAATTTATAATCTTTAGGGACCATATTTTTCTCTCTATGTTCAAGATAGAGTGGTTTTTTAAAAAAAAAATCGTAACTTTTTATTGATCTATTTCTTCTTTTAATGTTTCTAACATAGCAATCCTACATTCACATTCTGTGAAAATAACACACCACAGTCATGCTGGTGCAACAGCTGTTGTATCCAAGGCACACTCGGCCAGGGAAAGGAGGGGAAAATATATTATTATTATTATTATTATTATTATTATTATTATTATTATTATTAATAAAATAAAATAAAAACAAATAAATAAATGTACTATTTATACCCCACCCATCCGGCTGGGTTTCCCCAGCCACTCTGGGTGGCTCCCAACAGAATATTAAAAACCCAATCAAACATTAAACACTTCCCTAAACAGGGTTGCCTTCAGATGTCTTCTAAAAGTCAGGTAGTTATTTATCTCCTTCACATCTGAAGTTCTACAGGGCGGGCGCCACTACTGAGAAGGCCCTCTGCCTGGTTCCCTGTAACCTCACTTCTTGCAGTGAGGGAACCGCCAGAAGGTCCTTAGAGCTGGACCTGTGTCCAGGCTGAACAATGGGATGGAGATGATCCTCAAGGTATACTGGGCCAAGGCCATTTAGGGCTTTAAAGGTCAGCACCAACACTTTGAATTGTGCTCGGAAACATACTGGGAGCCAATGTAGGTCTTTTAGGACTGGTGTTATACTGTCCCTGCAGCCGCTCTAGCTGCCGCATTCTAGTTTAGTTGTAGTTTCTGGGTCACCTTCAAAGGTAGCCCCATGTAGAGTGCATTGCAGTAGTCCAAGCAGGAGATAACCAAAGCATACACCACTCAGTCTGCGGGCAGGTAGGGTCTCAGCCTGTGTACCAGATGGAGCTGGTAAACAGTTGTCCTGGACACAGAATTGACCTGTGCCTCTGTGGATAGATATGAGTCCAAAATGACTCCCAGGCTGCGCACCTGGTCCTTCAGGGGCCCAGTGTCCCCATTCAGGACCAGGGAGTCCTTCACACCTGCCCGCACCATCCCCCCAAAACAGTACTTCTGTCTTGTCAGGATTCAACCTCAATCTGTTAGCCGCCATCCATCCTCCAACCACCTTCAGACACTCTCACAGTGTGCCAGGGCTTGGGGGAAGAAAACACAATTGTGTAAAATGGATACTAGATGACCCTCAGGTTCCTTCTAGCTGTACAGTTCTGTGATTCTATGATACATTTCTCAGAAATACTAAACAGTGTTGGACATCAGATGATTTCAGCAGCCCGTTGTTCATATTGGTTTTCTTGAGGTTCCATCTTAAAGTTCTGCATGAGGATGTTGTCATCTAGGTAACCTAATTCATACAATTTTCAGGAGGAAGCAACATTTATAACAAATACTATAATTTGTGACCCAAAGTGTTATGCTGTAGCAATTATAATTATAATTATTTATTAAATTTCTACATCATCCTTCGTCTGAGGATCGCGGAGCAGCTTACAAAGCGTGTTCTCACTAGCAGAGAGCACGTGTTGCGGTTGGGGAGCAGGCCACCATTATGACTAGGCAAATTTGGTGGGAACCCAAGCCTGTAAAGGGTTAAAGGGGTTGCTGGGGATTTTTGAGTGTTGCCAATTCGGAGGAGTGGTCAGAGTCTATAAGTAGGGGAGACAGACGAGAGGACGTTCTCTTGGCCGTTTTGCATCGGATCACCCGCCCCCCCTCCCTTTTATAGGGTGGTTCTTGGGTTCAATTGACCTTGCTATGCCTGTCATGGGGTCGTTCGCCTTTGAGCGGGGGCCTGGTAGGAATTTTGCCATTTGGCTGATTGGCTGTTGCCATTTGGTTTTTGCCTACTGCGTAGCAAATCGTCACAACTTGTAAGGTTGGCGGTTAGGCATTGGTTAAATTGGTGCTTGGAGGGGTAAGGTGCCTATCCCTCCAAATGATGCGAAAGGGAATTCCGTTAAAGGAATCCAGGGGCTTGCCATTCTTTCGTCCTTGTCCGTGGTGCCGGGCTTGGGCCGTGCAAGCCCCACCGGAACATGAGGGTGAGCGGTGTTGGACTGATTCCCAGCCTCATTTCTCCCCAATATTTGTTTCCCATGCTGGCTTCCGGTGGTGTCCGGAAGGGACCAGCTCTGTCCTTGGGGAAGGACAGATAGTCATAACCAATGCCTAAGCAACCACTCACATTTGCTGTATTTGAATAAAGTTGTGGCCAAAATTATGCCAAAAACCTTAAACAAAAATTAACGTGTGATGTGTGAATTTTTTGGGGGTGGCACTGTGGAACTCAACACGCAAATAGTCTGTGGTAATTGCTACAAACAGACTGATACAAAATATCAGTACTTCTGTAATTTGAAATTAAGAGATGTTGGAAACAATTTATGATGGAACTTGTGGTGTTGAAATACATAGGTTGAATATAAGTATTTGCTTCTTTTGACAAATATACAGGGGTATTTTGGTTCTCGAATGTCTCCATTGACAAACGTACTGTGCATTTGAGTATTTGTAGAGTTTGGAAGGGACGCGGGTGGCGCTGTGGGTTAAACCACAGAGCCTAGGACCTGCCGATCAGAAGATCGGCAGTTCAAATCCCCACGACGGGGTGAGCTCCCGTTGCTCGGTCCCTGCTCCTGCCAACCTAGCAGTTCGAAAGCATGAAGTGCAAGCAGATAAATAGGTACCGCTCCGGTGGGAAGGTAAACGGCGTTTCCATGTGCTGCTCTGGTTCGCCAGAAGCGGCTTTGTCATGCTGGCCACATGACCCAGAAGCTGTCTGCAGACAAACGCTGGCTCCCTCGGCCTATAGAGTGAGATGAGCGCACAACCCCAGAGTCGGTCATAACTAGACCTAATGGTCAGGGGTACCTTTACCTTTTACTTTGAGTTTTGAAATTGCTCAGTGGTCCCTCCTAACCTACAATTATAGCTTGCCGCAGTCTAGTTAGAGTTATCATGAAAAATCCTAACTGGAAAACAAGGCTAGTTGGGAACGTCTCAGAAATAAATACTTTTTTTTTCAAATTCGGAGAGCGAATGTAACAAAATGCATGAAGAGAAAATATGAAAAAATCCCTCATGTTTTGTCAATATTTGTTCTACATAAACTTCATTTATGTAAGCATAAGATGCTTTGATGACTCCTGAATAAAGTATTTTTATTTTAAGGTACGTATTAAATTGCAGAACTAAAACACTTACTAGGCAGCAGGAAAGAAAACTTTTATGATAATGTATAATCAGATCCTACAAATGAACAAGGTTCAAGTAAACATGAGAGTATAGTAGCATGAAACTAAGACTTCCTTGGTATTCTAATCTCCATAATAGAGATAAATATAGTTAAATGACCTATAAATTTGCATGGGTAACATTTTAGAGGCCTCTGCATGGTAGAAGTCTACACCCCAATTTATATACAGGTTTTTCTCTCCTAAATCATGTGTGACCTTTAAAAACCATTGAATTGTTCCTGATTTATTGACTACTCAAGCTGAGGGACTGAAGACAGATATTAAAGCACATTAGACCTTTCTACTCTGGATGCTTTGTTCAAAATATGTTGTCAGCTATTGAAACTACCCACTCTTGGGGGGGAAATACATAATATCCCGAGGGCCAGTATTTTCTAATTATATCAGGAGCCAAGCAGCTAGTTTTGCTCTAGTGATCAAATGGGTGCAATGATGCCGCTTCAAAGAGACCCAAGTGATTCTTAAGAGTCCTTAGTTGCCTTGTAAACATCTTAATTCTTTTCAGAGATGTTTTGCCTCATAGACTAGGGTGCGGTGGGGCCCATGCAGCAAATCTTACATTCTTCGGATGGCCCAATTGCTGCTTCCACATAATTCTGCCCCACTCAAATTCAGCAATGTTTGAACAGGTAAATCCCACGAGAGAGATAAATGGTTTGGCAATTTCCCATGTTCTTTTTTTTTATTTTACTTTTTATATAAGGTTTTATTGGTTTTACATAAAATTTATACCCAACAAATGTAACATTCCAAAAATAAGAAAAAGCGGTTCTTTCGAACCTTTGCACCTCCTTCTCTCCCTCCATGGATTCCGTTTCTATAGCTTATTCCTGCATATTTTAATGTAATCTATCCATTATATAATAATGCTTTCCAAAGGTCATGTTGTGGTTCGAGGACCCAATCCCCGCATAGTGGAATGAAAACACAAGGACACGTGATATAAGGTTAATGGGCAAGAAAAGGCCACAACTTTATTGATTACAGCAAGTGAAAAGGTATTGGCTTAGGCATTGAATTACGTCAGCTGACTCCACCCACTCAGAGAGGGGTGAGTCTAAAAAAGGAGGGTTTATTCACCAGTAGGTGGAGCCTGTTGATGCTAATCCAACTATAAGCTCTCCCCTGATGTCACCGAGGGTCGTGCCATGGCCTCCCGCCACTCAGGCATCGGACAGAATACACGACTGCCGGATTCCTTTAACGGAATACCCAAAATTGAAGGCGCAGGTGATGGCCACACCTAGCCCTTCGACACACCACAACACATTATTCCAATGCCTAACCTACCCACCAATACCACGAAAGTTGTGACGATTGCTACAAGGTAGGCGAAAAAACCAAAAAGCCTAATGCCAAATGCCAAATGGAAAAATTCCTACCAGCCCCCCCGGATAACCAGGGCGACCAACCTAAGGTCCATAGCAAGGCCAAAAGAAAACTGAAACCCTGAGCTCTAAGGGAGTGGAGGGTGGGTGACTCGCGACGGGACGACGAAAAGTGAGGCCGGGAGGCTGGCGCCGCAGAAATTCAGGCTGCTGTACACGCCCCCTTGTAGGCACCTGGTTGGGTGCCTGGCCGAGGGCGGGGGCGCCAGCCAGGTGAGTGGGAGGCAGGGGGCAAACGCCCCCTGCTTGAGGCGGAGTCCGGCTCCCAGCCACAACCACTCCCCTCTCTTGCAGGGAGGAGAGTCTTTACTTTACAAGTGTCCTTGTATTCTTGCCAATGACTTCAACTGTTTACAGTGGTCTCTCAAATATGTTAAAAAATTATTCCAGCCTTTTAGGAATACTTGATCTTCCTGGTTTTTTAACAAAAGTTATCTTAAACATTTTTTCAGCTCATTATATATCATTTCCCAGAAAGCTTTTACCTCCCCACATGTCCAAAAAGTACCCTCTTTCCTTTTACATTTGCAGCAAACATCTGAGCTGCTTCTAGACATATTCACAATTTTACTGGGTGTCAAATATCAGCAGTAGATCATTTCCATATCGTTTTCTTTCAATGAACACCAGCTTGTAAACTTCAAATCCTCTTTCCATAACTTTTCCCATGATCAAAGCTGTATACTATAACCAAAATCTCTTGCCCAGTGGCAATTTCCCATGTTCCAGTGTCTCCTGCTGAATTATGAAGAACATGTCAAATTTCCACAGTCTTGAACCGGGCAGTGTGTGTGACTGTGCTTGCAAACTTCTAAGAACATCCCCTTAAACCAAGCCTGCTCTCTTGCTTCAGTTGTGTCTTTGGCTCTTTGATAGAGATAAAAAAATGTATGGCACAGGCCATGTTGCTTCCACATCCTAGTTCTTCATGGTTTAAAAAGAAAGGCAGATGCTAGTTTTACTCACTGCTACTCTTGCAGGAAATGAATATACAATCTCAGTCTGGTTTTCCCCTGCCATCTGCAGGCAGTAGGGAAGGTACCAACCTTCTCTGTTCTTTTTTCGTGGGCTTGGAATTACTTTTCTCACAGAAGACGTCGCTGTTCCCACAGGTGTTTAAGTCGCTTTAACATTTTCACTGTGCTAGGACTGCTTCAGATACTTTTCTCTCTCTCTCTCTCTCTCTTAAAAAAAAAAATTACAGTGGTACCTCGGGTTACATAGGCTTCAAGTTACATACGCTTCAGGTTACAGACTCTGCTAACCCAGAAATAGTGCTTCAGGTTAAGAACTTTGCTTCAGGATGAGAACAGAAATCGTGCTCCGGCGGCATGGCGGCAGCAGGAGGCCCCATTAGCTAAAGTGGTGCTTCAGGTTAAGAACAGTTTCAGGTTAAGAACGGACCTCCGGAACGAAGAAAGTACTTAACCCGAGGTACCACTGTATTAACAATTTCAACATAACAATATATCAAAACATACCGTATTCATTATTTTCCCCTCATTACCCATCAAACCCTCCCCCCTGAGACTTCCCTCAGCTCCTCTTTCTGATTTCTCAGCACATATTATAAAATTATTTCAATCCTTATATTATCTATCTACCATGTTATCAATCACTAAATTTGTGTATGTTTATTCAAAACCTGCCAAGGAGTCCAATTCATTTTGTTGTCTTTTAAAATACTTTGTAAAAAGTTCCCATTCTTCTTTGAAGTCACAGTTGTCCTTATCTCGCAGTTTGTATGTCAGCTTAGCCAATTCTGCATAGTTCATCAATTTTTTCTTGCCACTGTTCCTTTGTCGGGTTTTCCTCATTCTTCCATTCTTGTGCTATCAAGACTCTTGCCGCTGTTGTAGCATACATGAATAAGTCATTTGTTTTCCTTGGCAGGTCTTGTCCTACAATCCCTAACAAAAATGCTTCTGTTTTTTTTTTACAAATGTCATTTTAAACATTTTCTTCAATTCATTACGTATCATTTCCCTTTTTTAAAAAATTCTCTACATTACCACCACATATGATAAAAGGTCCCTTCCTTTTCTTTACATTTCCAACATATGTTCAACCTGGCTTTGTACATGCTTCAGATGCTTTTTGGTTGTCTAATTCTAGCAAACAGTAGCAGCTGAAAACTATATTCTTATTTCTGGAAACTTCAAACACATTGTACAACTAAAGTAGGGACGTTCACTTTTATGAAAACGTTTGAAATCCTCATCTTTTTGACCCTGTTTGAAGAACTTGGAACTTGATTTTCTAATGTTCTTGTGTCTTGATGTTCCACCCTGTGTAAGAACTTTGGGAAGTTGCCTTATTCTGAGTGAGACCATTGGCTGTTCTGTTGTCCACAGTTACTCAAACGGAGATTTGGCCCAGCCATACCTGAAGATTCCAGGAACTGACCCCTTCTGCATGCAAAGCAGATGTTCTGCAACTGAGCTACAGCCTTTTCCCTAAATGTAGTTGTCTTAGACATAATACTGTTATAGAATGGGGGAAACCCCTCTAAACTCTAGAAATTAATAAATGGTAGAATTTTGATTAGTTTGGACGTGAAGGGAGAAATGCATGTTGCAGAAGAATTGCTGAGCTAGCCTATGTACCTACCTGGACCTTGATATCATCTTCTGAGGCCCTCCTTTGTGTGCCTCCTCCTCGTGAGGTCCAGAGGGTGACAATATGAGAACGGGGCCTTCTCTGCAGTGGCTCCCCATCTGTGGAATGCTCTCCCCAGAGAAGTTCGCCTGGCATGTTCATTATACACCTTTAGGTGTCAGGCAAAAACATTCCTTTTTAACCAGGCCATTGGTTGATCTGATTGACATCCTATGCCCTTTCTAAACGTGGCTTTTGCGGGGGGGGGGGGCATTGGGTTGTTTTATTTTGATTATATATATTGTGGTTTTTAGGTTGATCTTTTCTGAGACCTCTGGGTATAGGGTCGTATATAAATTCAATTAATAATAATAATAATAATAATAATAATAATAATAATATGCAAAATGACCTGGCCAAGCTAGGGCCATTAAGAAACAATTCAGGGTCATTGAGAGCCACTGTCAATGCAAGAGAACTCCTTTCTCCCTGCCCTGAGGTGTAAACAGAGACTGGGGGTTTGGGAGATTGCCAGGGTAACTGGGTGTGAGGTGACAGGAAAAGAGAGTTTTTAGTAGGGTGTTCTGGGAAGAAGGGGAAAGAAGAAAGAATGGGATCCATCTTGGGCAGACTGGCTGAGGCGGCTGGGAGAAATGTCTTGGACTCCAGGGCTGCGCTGCTGTGGAGCACAAGCCACTCTTGAAATGATCAGGCTGTAAGATCTGGGCTCTCTCCATGCAAACTGAAGGTGAATAAACTATATTTCTTACAGCTACAACAGTTTTTTTTAAATGTTTAATGTTTAATGATGTTTTTATATATGTTGGAAACTGCCCAGAGTATCTGGGCAAATCAGTCAGATGGGTGGAATATAAATAGTATACTAATAATAATTGTTATTGTTATTGTTGTTAATTGAATTTATATACCTCCCTATACCCAGACGTCTCAGGGCGGTTCACAGAAAAGATCAACATAAAAACTGCAATATATATAATCAAAATAAAAACAACAACCCAAATATTGTTAGTGTTATTATTGTTATTATCGGTGCTTTTTTCCTAAAAAAAATGTTTAGGGGTACTCTCATTTTGACTCAAGGAAGTCACCATTTTATAGTTCCAATCGGGTATGTGATATATTACTAGAACAATCTCAACCTGTCCTTAATTGTTGGTATTTTTTGTTGTTACTGGTTGTTGTTGTCTGTTGTTTGTAAAAAAAAAAAAAAAAGTCAACAAAACGTTTTTAAACCCCCAACTATATAGTCCTTTGCTGTTGTTCTTAAAGATCTCTAGAATGCTTTTGAGGCTTAACAAAGGCTGTCACCAGTTTTTAGTCCTGTGCCTCTAACAATTTTGTGCCAGGCAGAAACAGTACAGTGGTACCTCGGGTTACAGATGCTTCAGGTTACAGACGCTTCAGGTTACAGACTCCACTAACCCAGAAATAGTACCTCAGTTTAAGAACTTTGCTTCAGGATGAGAACAGAAATCGTGCGGCGGCAGCAGGAGGCCCCATTAGCTAAAGTGGTACCTCAGGTTAAGAATGAACCTCCAGAACAAATTAAGTTCTTAACCCAAGGTACCACTGTAATGGGATGAGAGTTGTACCTTGAAAGTAGATCTGTCCCTTTTGCTTGAAGGGCAGCTCTGCCGACAGCTAAACCTGACGACTTGCTACTGCTGTTTACGAATGCTGTTTATTATCCTTCAGGGGCATCTAACACCTTGCTATACTACAGCAATAAATGTTATATCTGAGACCTAAGCTTCAGAAAAGCAGAGCACATGTTTTGAGGTGTCCAATTATTATTATTTTTTTCAAAAAGCTTTATGGTTCAATTAAAATCCGACAGAATGTACATTTATCATAATTAGGGAGCTGGCAGATTGCTCTAACACTTGCTTGTGAGCAAATAAACGGCATTCAATCAGCCAGAGCCTGCCATTTCAAAGGATAAAAGAACACAACCTTTCCTTAAGGCCACCTGCTGAATTATTTCTGAACATTTGCCACATACCGTTTAGACTCCAAACACATTCTGTATGTACCAGGTAATTATTTTTGAAAACACATTCCAAAGGAGTACTTTCTTAGCTGCTATAATTACATTATCTCCATTAAAGTCGACAACACTATTATTTAGCCGGTGCTAGCAGCAAATATAGCCGGTTGCTCAAATGTTAAGGTGCACAAATGTTTAAAGTATATTCACTTGCTCCAGGCACATTTCAGGGCTGCTTTGCATATTTCAGAGACGTGGCAAGAGAAGAAGCACGAGGGGCCTTTATCAGCCGAGTGTTAGCTGTGATTATTGTACCCTCCGTACAAAAAGCTCATCCATACTCTCCCCATGCTTAGGAAGCACAGTCCGAGACGTTTTCCACTTGTCCTGCATACCCTCTGAAGAAAATAGTGATTCCCTGTTCCATAATAATATGAATAATAATAGTTTTACTATTTATACCCCACACATCTGACTGGGGGCCCCCAGCCATTCTGGGCAGCTTCCAACATATATTTAACATTAAACATTATTAAACATTAAAAAAACAAAAACAACTTCCCTATGCAGGGCTGCCTGCAGATGACTCGGGGGTTGGCTCCAACATTTCTCTGATGAAAATAGAAACGTCCTAAGGAAAAGTGGGACATTGAGGATCCAGTCAGAAACCGGGACAGTTTCTCTAAGTCCGGGACTGTCCCCGGAAGATAGGGACACTTGGAGGATATGGTCCTATGCATTTTGGGCACAGGTCAGAGCATCTTATCATTTGTCCTGATGCTATTCCCAGGAAAACCTGCTGTTTACTGCTGAATGTGAACAAACGTTAATCTGCAGAAAAATTGAGGGGGGGGGGGAGTGTAGATGACCCAATAGACTTAATGCATGGTGAGAAGAGGACTCATGGCCCCACCTCAGGAGTTCCATACCCAGTAGAATAGCTAGGGGTACGTGGGGGTGGGGTTGGATGCCCCCAGTAGCACTTAGGGGCGTGCTGGAGCCCAAGGTTTAAGGCATTGTGAGAACTCACTCTCTGTAGCATCCAACTATGGGCAGAGAAAAGCAGAACGTTAATATTAGCTAACATTTCAGGAAACTGAACAGTACAACTTCTGCCTGCAGAATTAGTGCATAAGAAAGGGGCTTAATTGCTGCATCAAGAAACGTTAATGATTTTGCTTTTCCAATCAGTCAACATAAGCTTTTATAGGTAAGATTGATTTTTTTTCCAGAGAGCTCTTTATTATCTACAGCATTCATCTGTTTTGCAAAATTCAGTTGTTTGTTTAATGTGCATCTCCACCTACCTAGATTAAAAATAAATTAAAAATTATGGGAAATCATTTTGAATAGTTAAGCAAATGGTAATTAAGACTACTCTTCTCTTTTTCCTCTTTGAAATGAAAAGTCTGATATCTCCCTGTGTATTGGAAACCTGATTAACGGCTTTAAAAATGATTTAAGTAAGAGAATGCTAGAAAGTTCCGAAATATGTCCTTTGATGTAAAACATATATTCTGGGCAATTTCCCCCATCAGAAATAAAATGTTTCGATTCAATTCAAATTGCATTAAATGCAATGAGGATGATAATTTCATCTTCTGATATTCAGCTTTGCTGAATGCCCCTGAATTCTAGTGTTATGTGACATGTGCACAAGTATACTTAACCATTGGCTAGGTTGGCTGCTGCTGCTGCTAAGAGTGCAGGCCCAGCAGGATGGAAATATTGTGCTACTACTTGGCACCCCCTGCTAAAAGTTTACATTCAGCAGTAGGGTTGTGGAATCAAGGGGTCTCTCTCTCTCTGTAAACACCTGTAACAAATGTGAGGAGGTTGCTATGCAGCTCCTTGCCAAGGGCGCTGTCAGTATTTTCATCCCTCCCATTGCAAGGATCACCTGATCATGCTGTTTTACTTTTTGTGAGAAAGGAGGGGGCAGAAGCTACTCTTTGAGACTTCCATCTCTGTCTTGTGGCAGGATGGCTGTATGAGAGCTGCTCCTCTCGTACATGTTTGTTATGTTCTTTTATTTACAGTGGACGCTCGGGTTGTGAATGTGATCCGTGCGGGATGCACGTTGGCAACCCGTGTCTGCGCATCTGCGCACGCGTGGGTTGCGATTTGGTGCTTCTGCACATGCACAAAGCGTGATTTAGTGCTTCTGTGCATGCGCAACTGCCGAAACCTGGAAGTAACCCGTTCCGGTACTTCCGGGTTTCAGCAGTCCGCAACCTGAAAAAAACACACAATCTGAAGCGGCTGTAACCTGAGGTATGACTGTGTTTGTTTGGTAGAAATAAATTGGGTATGCTATGAAAAAAGAAATAAATTAGGTATGCTATGAAAAAAGAAATAAATTAGGTATGCTATGAAAAAAGAAATAAATTAGGTATGCTATGAAAAAAGCAGAGACATCACCTTGCCAACAAAGGTCTGTATAGTTAAAGCTATGGTTTTCCCAGTAGTGATGTATGGAAATGAGAGCTGGACCATAAAGAAGGCTGATCACCGAAGAATTGATGCTTTTGAATTAAGGTGCTGGAGGAGACTCTTGAGAGTCCCATGGACTGCAAGAAGATCAAACCTATCCATTCTGAAGGAAATCGGCCCTGAGTGCTCACCGGAAGGGCAGATCCTGAAGCTGAGACTCCAATACTCATGAGAAGAGAAGACTCCCTGGAAAAGACCCTGATGTTGGAAAGATGGAGGGCACAAGGAGAAGGGGACGACAGAGGAGAAGATGGTTGGACAGTGTTCTCGAAGCTACCAGCATGAGTTTCACCAAACTGCAGGAGGCAGTGGAAGACAGGAGTGCCTGGCATGCTCTGGTCCATGGGGTCATGAAGAGTCGGACACGACTAAACGACTAAATGACAATGAAACCTCCACAGCTTTGCTTCCATTTACTCTGCTCAATTCTGGTGCTCACAAGAGCAGTTGTGAGTCCACAGCACCAGGACCTATTCCTTGGAATGCTGCATTGGTGTTCCTGCATTCCTGTGATTGGAAGGTCAGAGAAGGTGCTCCCATTGCCTGGTCCATGCAGCCGCTGAAGACGTGGGCTGAACATGGGTGTACAGAAAGGGGCAAGGGATGGGGTGGTGGCAGGGGGGCACCAATATGGCTCCTTGCCAAGGGAGCCTAGGTATTGGCAGGGACTGGGCAGAGGAGGAATGGCCTGACCCTTCCAGAGACAGAGAAGAAGAAGACAGTTCAGAATTACAACAGGAGTTTGAGGGAGGTCACAGCTCAGAGGAAGATGAGGGGAAAAGTTGGGAAATAATGGGAGAGGAGGAGGAAGAATGAGGGCCAGAGCAGCAGCTGGCTGACACGATGTCACTGGAAAGCATTCCAGATCCTGTTAGTTTCTGTTTGTGCCACTGTGCAGTTGCTTGGAGTCACAGGACTCTGTTTACATTCCAGGGATTCCAGACTGTTGGAAGTCTCATGGAAGACAGGAGACGGATGTGACATTACTGGTTTCTTGTTCCTTTGTTTTTCAGTTGCTCTCTGCTCTCACAGAGAGAGGATGTATTTTCTTTTCTGTCTGCATAGTTAGCAATAAAACCCTTTAGCCATGTAGCTCATACTAACTTGTCCTTCCGCATGCTGCTGTATACTCTGCGTAATGGGGGGAACGTGCTTGGAGCCTTATCAAAGGCTCAGGTCATTAATCATCGTTGGAGGAGATTTGGAAGGCTAGACCAATCCACCCCCACTGTCCCAGAACCTGGCAAGCATTGAAAGTAGGAGAGCAAAGAGCTTGAAGACAGAGGGCACTTAGTGGCACTCGTAGAGGAGGTGATGATGATGATGATGATGAATGAAGAAGTGGGAGAGAAGGGGGTTGGATATTCACTCGGGACAACACCTGTAATGGTTGTAAGGGGGTTACTTGTGCGTAAGTTGCCTTCAGTTTTAGTTATATTGCCTGGCCAACCATGCTTTGGCTGACAGCTCACACTCCGTGACCAGTCAGTCACTTGCACAATCCGTCAGTGGGCGTTTCTTGAACCTCTTCCAGCATAAGAGCTGTTTGACGCCTAGTCTCCTCCTACTTTCCCTGCGCGGAACTCGTCTGCGCAAGTACGGGGAAGGCAGGGGCGTGTCAGCGCTCTCTCCACTAGTCTCTGGTGAAGGGTCTTGGGGAGCTGTCTCCACTTCCTCCATCTCCCTCTCTTCTCTACTGGTGTTACACTGAAATCCTTCCCCCCTGCTGGTCCCCTCTCCAGCATCGCTCTGGAGCCCTGCCTCCGCCTCTCGCTCTGATGTCAGTTCCCTGACAACACCATTATCCCAGAGGCTGCATTTCCATGTCTCTCTCTGTAAATATTGAAGAAAAGCAGATGGCAAGGTCTTTTCCTTGTCTTATCCATTCCTGGCAACTGGACATGGGGGTTGGTTCCTCTGCCACCTGACAAGTACGCATCTGGTGACAGGAAGAAAGAAAAATCTTAATAATAATAATAATAATAATAATAATAATAATAATAATTTTTTATTTATACACCGCCCTCCCTGGCCAGAGCTGGGCTCAGGGCAGTTAACACCAGTAAAATTACAGTAAAAACATAATAGGGAAAAAACACCAATTTAAAATACAGGTTAAAATGCAATTTAAAATGCAGCCTCATTTTAAAAGTGGCCCATAGATCAAAACCATAAGGGGAGGGAAACATAAGGGTCAGACTGAGTCCAAACCAAAGGCCAGATGGAACTGCTCTGTTTTGCAGGCCCTGCGGAAAGATGTCAAGTCCCACATGGCCCTAGTCTCTTGTGACAGAGCGTTCCACCAAGTCGGGGCCAGTACTGAAAAGGCCCTGGCCCTAGTTGAGACCAATCTAACCACCTTGCGACTTGGGGCCTCCAAAATGTTGTCATTTGTGGACCTTAAGGTCCTCCGCGGGGCATACCATATCCTTTTTCTCAGTGCTTTTCTTCAAGAAAAAAGGGTGCTGGTCCGTATTGTGAAGTTGTTCTCTATATACACTTTTATAGTATCACTTCTTAATGCCTTTTTCTCTAAACGACAAAGCCCCAAATGCAGTGTCCAGTGTCTAGTGAGTAGTAGTGGCTCCTCCTTTGTCGTCGTCTTCAACATTTCCCCAGCACCACCACTTCCTTCACCTCCATCTTCGCAGTCTAAAGCCAGTCTTAGTCTGTTGATGGATAATAATTTAATGAGAACAAAGTGGATTGTTTTCAGACGAATATGACAATGTTCTGAATTTTGAATTAATCACCTAAGCAGAAGGTAAAAGGAGCTTATTCAGGAAAGAGTGTCGAAATGCAATTGACCCAAGCTGGCAGCAGTCTCTTTATTCAATGTAATAATTGAATTTCGTCTCCGCTATAAACGAAGTCTATTTGCACCATCCACTTAAGGAGTCTTCTCAGAGAATAGTAGACTTCATGGGCAGGAAACAGAGAGGGGGCTGTGTCTGAAAAGAGTTTTTCCTTGAGTAAGTTGAACAACATCTAAGACAAATACAATAATCTCCTTTAAACGCAAAAGTTTCCAAAGTGATCTTAACGAAAGGGGTCTGAATTTTTGTTCCCCTGACAATTGCTCAGAATAGAAAGGATTTCCGTTACCTTAAGATACAATTTGACACATGGGAGATAATCTTCACCCTTCAAATGCAATTAACACTGTCTGAGTGAACACTGCAGAGTGTGAAATGGGATTTAGTAAAACAAATGAGATTTTTTCCCCCATGTACCAGAAGAGCTATTGAATTAAGTATAAATTCAGCATTGTTCTCGTTGCATTGTCTGTAATCCGGAGATGTGCTTTCTCAGAGTACCTGACACTCCATATAGCTAGAAGTAGATGCAAGTACCTTTGCCAAATATGATAGCATTAAAAAAAAGCCTGAAGGTTTGTCCATTGTCTGGAGCAGCGGCAGTAAAGTGATTACCAAGAGGGAGAAGTTGGGTGCTCTGTGACAGTATTGGAGGCAGGTATCATGGAGGCATTTGGCTGCTGATTGGCCAACAGTGTTTTGCATCAATGTTTATCATTGGCTCACATGGGCTGCTAGCCACATAAATGCTGTTGACCTCACTATCATTGGTTGGTTGGAGAGTGGTGCGGATAATGCCAAGGTTGCAGGTTCAATCCTTGTACGAGGCAGCTGCCTAGTCCTGTCTTGAAGTAGATGATCCTCAGGTTCCCTTCCAACTCTGATTCCATCAGATGTCTCAAGTAAGGTAAAAAGGGAATGGACTCCTGGATAGTTAAGTCCAGTCAAAGGTGACTATGGGGTTGCGGCACCCATCTCACTTTCAGGCTGAGGGAGCCGACGTTTGTCCGCAGACAGCTTTCTGGGTCATGTGGCTAGCATAACTAAACTGCTTCTGGCACAATGGAAACGCCATGACTGAAACAAGAGCACATGGGGATACTGTTTACCTTCCCGCCGGAGCGGTACCTAGTTATCTACTTGCACTAGTGTGCTTTCAAACTGCTAGGTTGGCAGGAGCTGGGACAGAGCAATGGGAGCTCACCCCATCGTGGGGATTCGAACTGCTGACCCGATTGGCAAGCCCAAGAGGCTCCGTGGTTTAGACCACAGTGCCACCCATGTCCAGTGGTTTTCTGTCTCCAGCGCTAGTGAGCAGCATCCTCTTGGTCACCATTCAGAGGTGACAGTCGTTTGCCAGCATCTCAACATTTCAGTAGCTGATGGCCAAAATAAAAATAAATTCCATTTCCATGAAAACATTTATCATTTCTGGGGGGTTGTTCTTTCCCAATGTTTTGGAACCCATACTGAGGACATTGAGCATTCTTTATTGGGGTCCTTCGGTCCGCATGAAATTCTACTCAATATTGGTCCAGAGCAGATTCCAATGTATACTTAGCAGAGTAAAAACATAAACATGTTGCAGGATTCCCCCCCAAAATAGACCAGAGGCCGTTGTATTTCATCCAGCAGAGCTTTACTGCTACTGAAGGCAAATGAGCATAATGGTCACAAATCCCATACGTTCAGGATTGGCACTGTCCATAAGAAATCCAGTTGCAGCAGACTAACTTTCAATAACTTATCATAAGTCTAAACCTTAAGAGAAAGAGAAAGTGAAACCCAGGCTCCTTCTGGCCTTACTTTTATAGTCAGCATGACCTTGAAGAAGAGATAAGAGAACCAGTTTAAACCAGCTGTACTCAGCTTCTCTGAAGGAATAACCCAAACATCATGAGCCTTCTGCTTGTTTCTTTCACACAGAGAAGCTTCCAGAACCCTCTTGAATTAATTAAAATAGGAAAGATCTCTACACATCAAATCAATACTATCTGCACTAAGAAATGCAAACTGACACTCCCCCCATTTATCAGGTGCAGGAAGTATTGATATGCAAAACACCTAGAGAAAAACATTGCATGTTCACCTTTCCTTCTACAATAAGAAATCCTAGTCTTTTTTTTTTTTTTTTTTTGCTAGACCTGCAATTTACCAGCAGAGAACACATACTTACCAGCATGTCAAAAAGCAGGGTCGTGTGGGCAACCATAATGGGGGGCGCTACATTCACACATTGCCCATCAGGACGACCCTCCAGATATTTCTGGCTACAGTTGCTGTCATCCCTGATTATTGACCATGCCATCTGAGGATGTTGAAAGCTGGAGTTCAGCAACATCTTGAGGGTTGTTCTAAAGAGACATGCTGTGCATCAACTGTGTAATCCCTACATGAGCCCTTAAAGGACATATATGAAGATGTTCCACAGCTTCAGCGGAGAGGTTATGAAGGTTTATTCAATCCATAATGAGTCCTGAAGGGACATTCAAGGAGAAGCTGCCCAGACTTCCAAGAGGAGAGCTGTGTAATCCCCAGCTAGCCTGGCTTCTACGGTCCCTCATTGAACTTTGTAAGATCTGTGCAGCCTGTGCATGCAGTCCAAGCAGACCCAGCTTGGAGATGCTCCATGGCCCAACTGGGAGTTCAGAAGGCTTCTTTTTCATATGTCTAGTTTATATTTAGGGACGCAGGTGGCGCTGTGGGTTAAAGCCTCAGCGCCTAGGGCTTGCCGATCGAAAGGTTGGCGGTTCGAATCCCTGCGGCGGGGTGCGCTCCCGCTGCTCAGTCCCAGCGCCTGCCAACCTAGCAGTTCGAAAGCACCTCTGGGTGCAAGTAGATAAATAGGGACCGCTTACCAGCGGGAAGGTAAACGGCGTTTCCGTGTGCCGCTCTGGCTCTGGCTCTGGCTCTGGCCAGAGCAGCGATGTCACGCTGGCCACGTGACCCGGAAGTGTCTGCGGACAGCGCTGGCCCCTGGCCTCTTAAGTGAGATGGGCGCACAACCCCAGAGTCTGTCAAGACTGGCCCGTACGGGCAGGGGTACCTTTACCTTTACCTAGTTTATATTTCTCCTCTCACAGCACAAATCCTCCCAGCAGCCTCCCTGCCCTTTGCCCTGACCTGACTCAGAAACAGAAGAGCTATGGGGAGGGCTTTGCACAAAAAGCCTGGGTTTTCGCAAAATGCAGTGTTTGCTTTCAGTTTTAGCACTATGCTAAAACCCTGTGTCCAGAGCACTCTTAACGAAAGCCCTTTTCATTCCAAGTCCTAAGAAATGAGAAACACTGAGGGCCTTTTTTAAAAGGCTAAATGCATCCCCGTTCTATAAA
Source organism: Podarcis cretensis (assembly GCF_951804945.1). NCBI lineage: Eukaryota > Metazoa > Chordata > Lepidosauria > Squamata > Lacertidae > Podarcis > Podarcis cretensis. Next base: position 11,042,261 of record NC_137180.1, on the reverse strand, counting down.
ACATGCAAAGAAATCATTTTTACTGTATTCCCATTAGTGCCAAGTTGCACTCATCATGACAAATGTCATCGTATAAATATAAATACTGCAGGGATTAATGTGTAGGTCATTAATTTTTGAGTATTCCCAAAACAATTTTTATAGAAGCCTGATACAGTTAACTCATCTAAATTGTGTATTACAGTATATAGTGATGTTGGGTGTGTGTGTATGTGTGTTGTTTTTTTTTAAAGAATCCTATAGCACAGCTATGAAAAATAATGTATTCAAAAGAGTCGCTACCATTGCCTATATTTCAGAAACCTCGGTAGCACACCCTCACGCTAGCTTTACAAATCATTCTCCCAATTTTACAATCAGCTTTAGACAGATGCCCAAGATCTTAACATATTGTTTGCTCTTATTATACAGCCAGCCCAACCCACAGCTGTGCAGACTTAAATACACAGGCAGGGAGGAGATGCTTGTGCTGAACTCAGCAGTTCTGTACACACGATGGAGGTGCACTGCACTGGGGAAATGTACACAAATGAATAAAATGATCAGATATTTTAACGAAATTTTACAGCGGATTGATATAATTTCAGAGACTCTGATTACGTACATACTTGTTCAGTGGGTGCAGCAAGCAAGGTTTCCTTTTCCTTTTCTGATGACACCATCGTTTCCAGTTGTTTTATGTAGAAACACCCTTCATGCTTCCCTGGGTCAAATTCCAGTTGTACTTGTGTTTTTCCTTATTATTTCCTTATTCACAGAGGACCATATTTGCAACCCAAATCCCTCTCTTAAATGTCTTGTGGGAGAGTTGGGTGTTCATTTTCCATCAGGAGACCCTCATCCATTGCACTCGCGGTGTGCTGACCCTTGTGATTTCCCCAAATGCAGGAAACTCCACTTCCTAATCTTCAGGTGAAGGAAGGGTTCGTTCCTAGAAGCAGTATGACATGTTGCCCATCTGATCATTTGAGCGGAGTAGCCAGATGCATAGGGACTTGCATTTGAATTTAAAAAGGCTGCTCCCAGCATCTGTCTGCTGCAGAGTAGCTCAAAAACTGACATTTAAGTTAGATAGGCTTTTTAAAAATTATCTTTGGAAGAGCACAAGTGAATCTAAATTGATCATTTGGAGAACTACTTGAAATATTACTGCCAATTAGGCGTGTACTTTGTGGTATGGCTGGCACAAAAAGAAGGGGGGATTTTGTGTTGGCTTATCATAGATTTACAGTGTTGGAAGGGACCTTTTGAGGTTCCCTTTCCTCAATGCAGGATCTATAATGCATATGTAACTACAATATGTAAGGGATGCGGGTGGCACTGTGGTCTAAACCTAGGGCTTGCCGATCAGAAGGTCGGTGGTTCGAATCCCCATGACGGGGTGAGCTCCCGTTGTTCGGTCCCAGCTCCTGCCCACCTAGCAGTTCAAAAGTACGTCAAGTGCAAGTAGGTAAATAAGTACCACTCCGGCAGGAAGGTAAACGACGTTTCCGTGCACTGTTCTGGTTGGCCAGAAGCGGCTTAGTCATGCTGGCCACATGACCCGAACGCCGGCTCCCTTGGCCTATACAGCAAGATGAGTGCTGCAACACCAGAGTCGTCTGTGACTGGACCTAATGGTCAGGGGTACCTTTACCTTTACCTTTAACTACAATAGCCCTGACAGATGGTTGTCTAGCATCTTTATACATGCCTCCAGCTGAGGGTGAACTGAGCAGTTAACTCCTGAATCAGGGCTTCGCCATACTACAAGCTCACAGCTCACTCTATCTCAGGGGTCAGCAACCCTTTTCTGCCATGGGCCAGTCCACTGTCCCATGGGGGGCCGGACTATATTTTTTTTTGGAGGGGGATGAACGAATTCCTATGCCCCACAAATAACAAAGAGATGCATTTTAAAGAAAAGGACACATTCTACTCATGTAAAAACACGCTGATTCCCAGACCGTCCGCAGGCCAGATTGAGAAAGTGATTGGGCCGCATTTGGCCCATGGGCCTTAGGTTGCCTACCCCTGCTCTATCTGAAACGTCTTCCTTACATAAGGCTGAGCTGAGAGGGAAGGCAGAATCTCATGAACATTTTGAATTTTTTTAGCACTTTGGGACATTTTGTAAGGATTGTTGTGAAAGGGGGAATAACCATTCACTTATTCAGGAAGCTAGAAGAATCCATCCTTTCGAGAATTTGCTTGTTTCTTTTGCGTATGGTATTGATTCTGTTGATTTTGGAGAGCTTATGCTCAGCTTTCTCCTTCAGAGATTATCAAGGGAAAGCTAGGAAGATTTCATGTGGCTCTGGGGTGTTTCTTTCTTTTATAAAATGTAGGTTTTCTTGTGTTAGGTATTTGCTCTGGTCAGTGGCATTCTCTCCAGGTTTATGACTCATGGGGTATGTTCACCCTTCAGGCTTCGGGTTTGGACCTAAGATGTGTATATTTTAAGCACAAACCTAATATTGCAAAGTGTATATGTGACAAATATATGTGCTTGAAAGCATATGTATCATATGGGTAGATTATCCAGAAAAACACAATTGACCGATGCTCTCTAATGAGGGTACACTTAATGGCAAACCCAGTTTTACTTCTATCTGGTGGTTAGTAAAGAAAAGGTCCAGTTTGCATTTCCTGTTGCATATATTCTTTACTGAGAGGCAGTTGCTTTTAGTATTGTTCTCTGCGACATATTTCCAAATTTGACCCAAACACGGCGTAGTGCTCTATACAGTTCTCTCACGCAGCTTGTGCCCATGAGAAAGGAATCCAGATTGATACAAGCAGGGCATATCTTCTAACATGCTTTAAACCCATTTCATTTTCATGTGCTTTTTCCTAACACCTTCTAAAAATGTACATTATACTGTATATTTAGTACACCACGCACTAATTATATATTGAGACACTGCTTTTACTGCTTCAACATTTTGTGTGAAGTGTTTTACAGGTAAGTGTATGTCATTCTTTTAATTTCTCTGCCATACGCTCACTGTTTTAGCTAAATGTGCTTTCTGCCTATGCATTTTAAATTTTTGCGACCAGCGTGTATTTCTTTACATTTGTCTATAAGTTTTATTGGGCAAGTCAGTAAACTTAGTTATACACTATGACTCAGGTCCTTTTGATTTTTACTTCCTGCTTGCTCTAACTTTACAGCACATCTTAAATTTATATTATCCACAAATTGAAGTTGCTGAAGATGCTTCTCCGCCTCTCTCTCCCAGCGTCCTTCTGTTCCCCACTTCTGAATGTACTGTATTGCAAACCAGGGAAAGGAGAAACAGGAGCTCTTCCATTAAGACTGATGAACTTGTTTCAGGGCATAAATGCAAATGCCTGTCTTACATATTTTAGCCTTTATGGGACAGTTGTGCAATTCTGGATACAAAAGCAGGAGCTCAAAATCCAGGGCATATTGGAGGGGGAGTAAACTTGCTGTGATTGCAGGTTTGTAGGGGAAAAAACCATGCAATTGCTTCTGCCCAGTGCTGGATTTACATATAAGCTAAACCAGTGGCAGAGCTTCATGCTCCAGCACCGGGGGGCAGAGATCAGGTGGAGGTGTGGCAGGTGCACATCCCGGGAGTGTGGTATGCCTCCTGCAGGGGCTCAGCACACATTCTGGGGGTTACCAGCATGAGTTTGACCAAACTGCAGGAGGCAGTGGAACACAGGAGTGCCTGGCGTGCTCTGGTCCATGGGGTCACAAAGAGTTGGACAAGACTAAACGACAACAACAGCATATAGTGTCATACATACACATATATCCTTAGGCTGTTATTTTCATTATACCATTCCACTGTCTTTCCCATTATTGTGTGATGCTGCATTTGGAACCCAGCCAATCACACCAGAGCAGGGCTAGAAATATTCATGATGGGAACATCATCCTGACACTTCCATTGAAGCCTCTGCATTGCCATTCTTCTTGAATACAAAGGGCTCAGCGACTTGTGCTTATGTATTGCGCTGGAGCTAAGATAAATATGTGCAATGAAATCTGCTCTTAGTATCATTATTTTTTAGAGTAAAAATACTACCCAGTAAAACTGGGCAGATAAGTCAACATGATGGAATGAACTACTTGCATGAGTAAACGCTACTCTGTGTGAATGAAGGTTGCCAAATTATTCCCTGAAGGAAAACTTCCAAGAGAAAGAGAGAGATTACCAAGCCATTCAAGCTCGATGTATAATATAAATGGCCGAAGCTTTTGATCAAAACCCAATTAACTTGTCATATAATCTTTTCTTTAGCCCCTTCTCATTATTGATGATGAACCAAATTTTCTGTTTGCAAACAGAAACTCTTTTCCTGGGAGACTTTCAGACCTGATTTATTTAATGATACTAGACAGTGGGTATACTATCATACTTTCCAGTGGTGAGTTATGATGATAAAGTGAGAATTAGTGATGTGTGCAATGCACATAGCTTCAGCTAAATCTGAATCTGGATGGCCTGGGTTAGGGCTATGAAACCCACACATCTATTTACAACCCCTCTCCAGAGATTTCTGCTCCTATCACTGTTCTGTGGCTGTTCTTCTCCTTTCTATAAATTGCTTCATTGCTCTGATTGCTATTGGAGTTTCCTGTTTGGTATGACAATTAAGAGTGAGAAGAAATATGAAGGGCTGGGGAGAGAGGGAGAAGTAACCTTCTCCTTGCTGGGTTACACTGTCATCCCAGCTAAATGTATTTCACACGGGAAATCTGAATGTATTGGTACACCATGCAGCATCACAAGACCCATACAAGAGCAATGTTTCCTACCCACATTCTGATTTATCCAGTTCAACTTTGTCTTGAAGCCAGTACTAAGCGAGGCAAATGCTTCCTGCCTTCACTCTGAATGGGTAACCCCATTCCCCCATGCTTTCATCCTAGGGGACACCTTTTGCAAAGGACAAACAGTTTTGACTATCTATATGGCTATGTATACAGATACAGTTGTAGATGTAGGACGTACCTTACTTTTCTGATTGCAAAATGTTTTAGATGGTTTCCATATAGTTATTTTCATGTTGTTGTAACCCACCCTGGGAACTTATGGTGAAGGACAGGCAAGAAGTAACACTGGTTCTGCTTGTAACTCACTGTGGTTCAGCTGGCAGGTGGCTGTTGTGTGGAGGAGACATAGGTAGGTAGTTGCTTGTTTGGTTCTAGTCCTCATTAGCTCTGTTGATGCCACCATCATAAAAATATTATGTTGATACTACCATTATATAAAGGGGACGCAGGTGGCGCTAAAGGTTAAAGCCTCAGCGCCTAGGACTTGCCGATCGAAAGGTCGGCGGTTCAAATCCCTGCGGCAGGGTGCGCTCCCGCTGCTCGGTCCCAGCGCCTGCCAACCTAGCAGTTCGAAAGCACCTCCGGGTGCAAGTAGATAAATAGGGACCGCTTACCAGCGGGAAGGTAAACGGCGTTTCCGTGTGCGGCTCTGGCTCGCCAGAGCAGCGATGTCACGCTGGCCACGTGACCCGGAAGTGTCTCCGGACAGCGCTGGCCCCTGGCCTCTTAAGTGAGATGGGCGCACAACCCCAGAGTCTGTCAAGACTGGCCCGTACGGGCAGGGGTACCTTTACCTTTACCTTTACCATTATATAAATATAGCAAGAGGATCCAACCAGGTCCAGTTGTACCTGAACACATGGGAAATGAAATGTTAGAAGAATTATTTAAGAAACTCATAATAATTTATGTTGATAATAATAATTATAATAATTTAGTTGATCTTTAAGGTGCCTCTGGAATTATTTTAAAAAAGCTTTTTTCATCTTTCATCTTGTTTTTTATTAAGAAACTCAGACCCAGGTCCCTATCACCCATAGGTAGAAAAGGAAAACATGGGACGAGGGTAGTGCTGTGGCCTGAACCATGGAGCCTCTTGGGCCTGCCGATCAGAAGGTTGGCAGTTCGAATCCTCGCAACGGAGTGAGTTCCTGTTGCTCTTTTCCAGCTCCTGCCAAGCTAGCAGTTTGAAAGCACACCAGTGCAAGTAGATAAATAGGTACAGCTGTGGCGGGAAGGTATGCGGTGTTTTCGAGCATTCTGGCTTCTGTTACGGTGTTCCATTGCACCAGAAGCGGTTTAGTCATGCTGGCCACATGACCCGGAAAGGCGTCTGTGGACAAACGCCAGCTTCCATAGCCTGAAAGTGAAATGAGCGCCGCAACCCCATAGTCACCTTTGGCTGGACTTAACCGTCCTGGTGTTCTTTACCTTTTTAGGTAGAAAAATGTCATAAACTGAAGTGATATAAAACAAGTGGCTACCACGAGCACAGCAGTCATGTGCTGTGTCCCTCAAGGACTGAGAACATGCCAGTGTGGATTTTTGAAAATTTATTTCTTCGATTCATATCTCCCCTTTTCCTCCAAAGAGCTCAAAATGGTACAGCGTGCTGCCAGTGTGGTGTAGTGGTTAAGAACAGTAATCTCGTAATCTGGGGAACTGGGTTCGCGTCCCCACTCCTCCACATGCAGCTGCTAGGTGACCTTGGGCCAGTCACACTTATTTGAAGTCTCTCAGCCCCACTCACCTCACAGAGTGTTTGTTGTGGGGGAGGAAGGGAAAGGAGAATGTTAGCCGCTTCGAGACTCCTTCGGGTAGTGATAAAGCGGGATATCAAATCCAAACTCTTCTTCTTCTACACATGGTTTTCACCCCAATCATTTTATCCCCACCACAGCTCTATGAGACAGGCTGGGCTTAAAGGTACTTTAGTGACTACCTGCCTAAAATAATCCAGTGACCTTCATGGCTGAGTGGGGAATTCTAGTCCAACATTCTAATCTCTATACCCCACTGGCTTTTGCCTTCTCTGCAAGTCAAAACTTGGGAATTTAATGGAATATTTGTTACTGAATTGTTGGCTCATAGTATGGAGCCGAGTTGGTTTGATGCCTCAGTGCAGTTGTGTTTTCAATATAGGCTTCCTGCGCTGCCAATTAGCATGACATAACTGTCTCACACCGTTTGTTTAAATTATATTTGGTGATAGACTGTGTATGCAGCTGTTACATCATAATCACTGTTCTTCATTAAATCAGCAGGAGTGGGGTGTTTGTTCTTGCTATTTTAATTTTGTATATTGCAGATACGATCTGTCATGGAAAATTACACCCTCTGAAAGATCTGTGCAAACGACTGTAGGGAAAAGTCAGGTTAGCTGTTGCTTCTGCTGTTGTTTGCATAACCCAAAGGGCAGGGAAAACTGCTTGGTTCTATTAGTCATTCCTTAAATGTGCTTATTTAATTGTGCATACAAGTGCAAAGAGCATAGGCATTGTTTGTTGCACTTCCTAATTGCAGGTCTGCACAACTGCTGACCCACCAAGATCATCAAATCCCATCAGCTATGCAGTGTGGCCTACCAGATGGGTCCTCCACTCTTCTTCTTCTTCTTCTTCTTCTTCTTCTTCTTCTTCTTCTTCTTCTTCTTCTTCTTCTTCTTCTTTTGCTATCTTCTAAAATAGAAGGTTTTATCAAGCCATGAGTGGTTTGTAGCTCACAAATTGTGCAGCCCTGTACCAACAGAATATATTGTTGTGGTCAATAGAGGTCTTGACAGAGTTCTCTCCAACCAGTTCTGGAAAAGACTTTGAGGGCTCTCTGCAAATTTTCTCCTGCTCAGATTAAAATCTAGGCAGAAGAAGAACTGTTAGTTCCGCTGGCCAGCAGGTGAATGAAATAAGGCAAGGTAGAGTTACTGTATTTAATAAGTGAAGAATTCAGACACAGCAGGAGCAAACCCACCGTGGGTCACCCATGGGAGAGGAATCCCCCTCCTTGGTTTTTGCCCCTGCAGGGTTTTAATCTCCCAAACCAAATTCAATAGAGCAATGCTACCTTGTTACATTCAGCAGAGGGAAAGTGGGAGGGGAGCCCTGACTTAGATGTATCCTAGAATTTTGAGTTGAAAATAAAGCCTGTTTAGTTCTCTTTGAGACCTAGAATCATAGAATCATAGAGTTGGAAGAGACCACAAGGGCCATCGAGTCCAACCCCCTGCCAAGCAGGAAACACCATCAGAGCACTCCTGACATATGGTTGTCAAGCCTCTGCTTAAAGACCTCCAAAGAAGGAGACTCCACCACACTCCTTGGCAGCAAATTCCACTGTCGAACAACTCTTACTGTCAGGAAGTTCTTCCTAATGTTTAGGTGGAATCTTCTTTCTTGTAGTTTGGATCCATTGCTCCGTGTCCGCTTCTCTGGAGAAGCAGAAAACAACCTTTCTCCCTCCTCTATGTGACATCCTTTTATATATTTGAACATGGCTATCATATCACCTCTTCTCCAGTCTAAACATGCCCAGCTCCCTTAGCCGTTCCTCATAAGGCATCGTTTCCAGGCCTTTGACCATTTTGGTTGCCCTCCTCTGGACACATTCCAGTTTGTCAGTGTCCTTCTTGAACTGTGGTGCCCAGAACTGGACACAGTACTCCAGGTGAGGTCTGACCAGAGCAGAATACAGTGGCACTATTACTTCCCTTGATCTAGATGCTATACTCCTATTGATGCAGCCCAGAATTGCATTGGCTTTTTTAGCTGCCGCGTCACACTGTTGGCTCATGTCAAGTTTGTGGTCAACCAAGATTCCTAGATCCTTTTCACATGTACTGCTCTCAAGCCAGGTGTCACCCATCTTGTATTTGTGCCTCTCATTTTTTTTGCCCAAGTGCAATACTTTACATTTCTCCCTGTTAAAATTCATCTTGTTTGTTTTGGCCCAGTTCTCTAATCTGTCAAGGTCGTTTTGAAGTGTGATCCTGTCCTCTGGGGTGTTAGCCACCCCTCCCAGTTTGGTGTCATCTGCAAATTTGATCAGGATGCCCTTGAGACCATCATCCAAGTCGTTGATAAAAATGTTGAATAAGACTGGGCCCAAGACAGAACCCTGTGGCACCCCACTAGTCACTCTTCTCCAGGATGAAGAGGAACCATTGATGAGCACCCTTTGGGTTTGGTCAGTCAGCCAGTTACAAATCCACTGAGTGGTAGCATAGTCAAGACCGCATTTTACTAGCTTCTTTACAATAATATCATGGGGCACCTTGTCAAATGCCTTGCTGAAATCAAGGTAGGCTACATCCACTGCATTCCCTTCATCTACCAGGGTTGTAATTCTGTCAAAAAACGAGATCAGGTTAGTCTGACATGACTTATTTTTCAGAAATCCATGCTGACTATTTGTGATCACAGCATTCCTTTCTAGGTGCTCACAGACTGTTTGCTTAATGATCTGCTCCAGAATCTTCCCTGGTATTGATGTCAGACTGACTGGGCGGTAACCTCCTCATTTTCAATATCTAATGCAGTCCGAGCTGAAGAAAATTGGGAAATAGGCAGTGTTAGTCCTACTCACAGTAGACCTACTGAAATGAATGAACATGTCTAACAGCATATATACTTTTGGCAATTATTTTTTCTAGCTTCTCACTTAGGAAGCTCAAGAAGGCTTACATGGCGGCGTCCTGTTTCCGGCGGGGATTCAAACTGCCAACTTTCTGATTGGGAAGCAAGAAGCACAGTGGTTTAGACCACAGCACCACCTGCTTCCTGAATAAACAAGCACACAATCACTGATAGGTCCACCTGCTATTGTGAGGCTCAAAGCAATGAAGATGATGTCTCCCCAGATGTTGCCATTGGCTGTGGGTTTCTTGTGATGTCACAAAAGCACTTGGCAACTGAGTGGATATAAAGGCAGGACACACCTGTCAATGGATGTGACATTCAGCACTGCCCAGGTTTCTTCCACTTGGAGAAGGCAAACAGGTGAATGGAAGGAGGCAATCCTCTGGCAGTGGGATGCTAGGGAACGATAATAAGGCAAGTTTGGTTGCTTGAAGGCTGCTGCTATCTGTGGTTGGAAGCTGGTGGATGTCTAATGACGGACCTAACAGTAGCTTCTGGCACAATGGGACACTGTGATGGAAACCAGAGCCCATGGAAAAATTGTTTTCCTTCCCACTGCAGAGGTACCTATTTTTTCTACTTGCACTGATGTGCTTTCAAAGTGCTAGGTTGGCAGCAGCTGGGATAGAGCAAAGGGAGCTCACCCCATCGTGCAGATTCAAACCACCAACCTTCCGATCCCAAAGCCCAAGAGGCTCAGTGGTTTACACCACAGCACCTTAGAGAGATATAGAATCAATGGCTGACTCCCACATGACCAGACTCCAGCCGTGCCCATAATTCAGGGCTGATATGGGGGTAATTAGCCCTGGCAGACTCCCCAGGTTGGGGGAGAACTGTCTCGTAGACCCACAGATTGTCCAAGAATGCCGACTTGCATCAAGGTGCAAGCGGTAGGACACTGGGTCGCACAGCCGGTATGGCCGGCACTCTCCAATGCCATTCTCATAGCTGGGGATATCTGTTTGAAAAAATGAATAGATTTGGACAATAAACAGACATGGACTGGATTGAAGAAGCTTTAGAAAAAACCTGCAGAAGTGTTCAGTCCCTGGAGGTTTCAGCTCGGACTTCAAAAAGATTCTCATCATGGTGTATGGATAATGGAGGTGTTTGGTATGGGTTTTTTCCTCTCTACTTAACATCTACAATTGGTTTTCAATGCCAAGCCTCATTAAGAACTTATTTTTTTTAAAAAAAGTACAGATGGACTTCTGTTTATAATTAGGCATTTAATTGTGCGGCTTTACTTAAGACTTGAAAGACTTGATAAAGATGGAAGAGGAGGCAAGATGGCGCTCACAAATATGACGCAGCATGGAAAAATATATTCCTCCCTTCGAGGGAAGCAGGAGTTATTTGAGATAACAACTTGGAACAATGCACAGTGCAGCTGTTTGCAGAAGTTTTTCATATTCATTATGCGTGAGAGAGAAGGCTAAGTGGTGTCTAGCAGCCCCCCCCCCCCAGGGCCCAGGGGGCGGGGGAGAGTGCGGTCTTCAAAAGCTGATCGATTGCCAAATGACTGGTATTTGTGGAATACAGTTTATCTACATTGCAATATTGCAAACAGTTTTGCCTAACAATTTAACTTGGAAGGTATTGGTTCAATAAAGCTCAAAAGGAAGGTTTGGACAATTAGTGATTGGGAGTTGCTGTCTCAGATAACAGATTTGGACAACATTCTGGATTGGAATGGAGTCAGAGGAAGCTGCGCTGATAAAAAAGCAGTTGGAAAAAATATATACTAACAAAGCTATATTTGATGGATGAAAGTATATTATGTTTTACATGACTGAGAATCGTGAACTCAGGGACAGAGAATTATAAAGCGTCAAAATCGAGATGTGGAAAGGACAGGACTGGGATGTGGAGATACGCTTCCGAGGCCCAGACTCTGGCGAGCTCCAAAAAATTAATAATCATAATTTGGACTATAATTTGGTCTTTTTTATTTTAGTTTTTTATTTTAATTGGAGTGTTATGATTGGATATATTAATTGGATGTTTTTTATTGGAAAATCAATAAAATGATTTTTTAAAAAGAAGGCTTACATGGGATTCTCAGTGGTCCCCTGAAGCATCTATGAGGTGCACCCAGTGCCAGATTTATGTATAAGCTAAACAAGCTATAGCTTAGGGCTCCACTCTCTTGGGCCCCCCAAAAAAATTAAAGGAAAAAAACGCACCTGAATGTACATTTCCAAAATATAAGATAAAATAAAAATAAAATAAAACCTACATACAGCAACGGTGTTTTGTGTTGTGTAGGGCTCCTATGATGTCAGTAGTGAGCCCAGCCGGCTCCCCTGCTCCCTAAAATATCACTGGTTTGCTCATTATGAGTCTTTGTAAATTGTGTTTCTAAAGGAACTTTTGTCATTGCCAAATGCCAATGTGTTTGCATTATTAAGTTTGTTATGAATAAAAAATCATTTTAAATTCGAGCTTAATAATTATTTCACTATTAATATACTTCTTCTTAATTGTATTTCACTGTTAATATAATTCTTAATTGTATTTCAGTTCAACAATTACTTTGATAAAATACATATTTTGTGATGTGCAAATGGCTTTAGATACCTACTAGGTCCATAAATTACCACATAGCATATATTCAACACAAAAACAGCGACAATTTGTTGTTGACAAAGGACAGCTGGACATATAAAGGGCCCCATTACCTTCAGTCACTTAGGGCCTATCAAACCTAAATCTGGCCCTGGGTGCACCCGTGCTTAGTTTTAACAGTGTTGCAATATGACATGCTCCTGAACTAATATAAAAACACTGCAATGTCAATACCATGAAAAAACAGTGGTGTCAACTCACCATGAAAATTGTCAACCCTCCGTGCAGTTCTGGAGTGTATGGGATTTTGTTCTTTAAAAACTAGCGTCCTCAGTATTCCAGATAGCAGGAATTTTTGGGGAAGACATTTCAGTTTTCACAATAAAAGTTGGAATGGAGAGCGGGTTAAACTTTTCCTCCTGACATTATGAAACTTACTTTTCCTCTTTATCATTTTCTCAGTTGTGTGCAGTTGTTTCATGAACATTTTGTTGCTCTTTAAAGTTAAACAGTCTGACTTTTCAAAAGTTTGTTCTTGTGAAGGCAGGCGACGGAGACTCAAAATTCATTTCCACCTCAAGTTGCACGGCGACAACCTGTGCAAATGAGCCACTCATCTGCACACACTTTGTCAAAATAGGAGCTAATTTGTTCAAGTTACAAGTCTAAAAGTAGCAACAGGAGCAACTGGCATTTGGGTATAAAATTATCTCTTCCGGCTCCTGCACTTTCCTGCTTAATACATAAGATTTCTCCTACTTGGATAAGACAATGATACAAGGCTCCTGATAACTGGTGTTTTTTTTACCCAATAACTTTATGGAGTGTAATAAATACCAGCCCCAGTGAAACATGCTTTCAAAATATGGACCAGAATCACTGTGAGCTATCAAATATTTCAGCTTGAGTGAGAATATATAAATCTTTTTGTTGAATGTTTGGAAGCTATACTGTGTCTGCATGGCAGGACGTTGGACTAATGACTGTCGTGGTTCCTTCCAATACTACAATTCTATGATTCTATGATTTTATGGGACTGAAGAAGCAGTGTCATGTAGTAGAAACAAATCCTAAAGCAGGCTGAGGCAAACTCCAGCCCTTCAGATGTTTGGGACTTCAATTCCCATCATCCTTAGCTAACAGGACCAGTGGTCAGGGATGATGGGAACTGTAGTCCCAAACATCTGGAGGGCCAGAGTTTGCCTATGCCTGTCCTAAAGGATGCCTTGGCTTTCTGCCCTGGAAGAAACCCAAAACTGTATACTTTACAAAGTTGTTATTGTGCTTCACCATATCTTAATCTATTACAGTATTTGTAAGAATGGATTCCAAATATCATTGAATTTGTCCACAGCAAGTCTGCGTTTACATGCAAGTTGTTCATATGTTGTGAGTTTGTATAAGTATTCAATCTAATTGCAGAAGGGAGCCGCATTTTAATTTTTCCAGTTCATCAGTATCAGTCTTTTTGATGTGACAAGGGAACGGAGAGTCCACTCATATTGTCCACTTAGGGCCAAATTAGATGCACAAACTCACCTCTATTTGCCCTGTGTGTATTTTACTTTCAAAATTCTAGCCAAGCTTGTTTCTCCAGAAATTCCCTTTTCACTCTTCTGTGCCCCATAATATTCCCCAGTGCCATGCCTGACCAGATATTTAATCAAAGAGCTATTAATAAGATCCTCCCTATTTTTTTGCTTTAATTTAAAAACAGATATTGAGATGCCGGCACTGTGGGATGAGGTTTAACCCTTCCCGCGCATCAATTTTCCTGATTGAAATCTCCGCTGGAGTTGTTAGTCCCACAGGGAGAGCACAAAAGTAGCTCTGGAAGGAGGGAAGAAAGAGACCTGCCATCTTTATCTCACTACCACACCGGTGTTGTTGTTGTTGTTTTAAGACAGTTGTGAAGTTGTGTGGGAGAGATAATTTACATTTTGTGTGAGAGAAGTGAGTTCATCTCCTACTCAGAGACAAAGTTGTTGGTTCAAAATGCTTATGTTCGCTAGATACAGGTGTCTCTTGTCCTCTTCTACTGCCCATGCACCACTCAGGGTAGCGTGTGAGGGACACTCATTAATTTTAATAAATTACCATAAAAAATTATTAAATATATATCACAGAAACAATGTGGCTTTTAAAAGGAACAATGGCAGAGATCACAGAATTGACCTCAACAGGTAATACTTAGCAGGCAAGTGTGTGCTGAAATAAAAAATATCTTTACCAGCTGGTGATAGGCAAGCAGAGGGTGGACGCTGGGAGGAGATTTTACATATATATAAATATGTAAGTACAGTGGTACCTCAGGTTACATACGCTTCAGGTTACAGACTCCGCTAACCCAGAAATAGTACCTCGGGTTAAGAACTTTGCTTCAGGATGAGAACAGAAACCGTGCTCCAGTGGCGTGGCCGCAGTGGGAGGCCCCATTAGCTAAAGTGGTGCTTCAGGTTAAGAACAGTTTCAGGTTATGAACGGACCTCTGGAACAAATTAAGTACTTAACCCAAGGTACCACTGTAGGTTTAAGGTTGTTTTAATAAATTATCAGTGCAGCCAGTGAAAAGGCCCTTTCTCTTGTCATCAACTGTGCCTCCACCCTAGGTGGGACACTGAGAAGTATCTCCTTCTGATTTTAGCGAGCGGGTGGCAATGTGGTCTAAACCACCGAGCGTCTTGGGCTTGCCGATCAGAAGGCCAGCGGTTCGAATCCTCGCTACGGGGTGAGCACCTGTTGCTCTGTCCCAGCTCCTGCCAACCTAGCAGTTTGAAAGCATGTCAGTGCAAGTAGATAAATAGGTACCGCTGTGGCAGGAAGGTAAATGGTGTTTCCGTGCACTCTGGCACTCATCATGGTCCTCCGTGTGCCAGTAGCGATTTAGTCCTGCTGGCCACATGACCCGGAAAGCTGTCTGTGGACAAACGCCGGCTCCCTTGGCCTGAAAGCGAGATGAGCACCACAACCCCATAGTCACCTTTGACTGGGCTTAACCGTCCAGGGGTCCTTTACCTTTACCCTTCTGATTTTAGGGGTCCCTCAAGTACCTCAACCTCCTGTGCCATCTTACCTAGCTGGTACTATGAGTTGTTGAGGTTCATGTTCTAAATAAGTGAATTCCAAAGCCTGGCAGCCTCTTTACCTTAAAAGTGTGTGTGTGTGTGTGTGTGTGCGCGCGCGCTTGTGAACACACACTGGTAGTTCTACACTGCCTGACTCAAGGGCCACCTCATGAGTGTATGAAATGGAGCTCTATTTTTGCCACACACAAGAAAGAAGAAGAAGAAGAGTTTGGATTTGATATCCCGCTTTATCACTACCCGAAGGAGTCTCAAAGCGGCTAACATTCTCCTTTCCCTTCCTCCCCAACAACAAACAGTCTGTGAGGTGAGTGGGGCTGAGAGACTTCAGAGAAGTGTGACTAGCCCAAGGTCACCCAACAGCTGCATGTGGAGGAGCGGAGATGCGAACCCGGTTCACCAGATTACGAGTCTACCACTCTTAACGACTACACCACACTGGCTCTCACATATTGCCAAGCTCTTCGCTTATGCATGTGGCTTGATGTGGTTCTTGATAGGGCTGCTTACTGCTCATAAAGATCTACCCTGGACAGGATTATTATGTTTTTAATGTTAGCTTTATGATTGCTTTATAACAGTTTATTTTGGACACTGGCAGCCTTGAGTGGCAAAGAAAGATGGGGTACACATTTTGACATAAATAATTTCTGCTGTCTTGGAAATAAACAGCATTTTAGAGTAGGCAGCAGGGAAATGCTTGACAATTTCACTTTTATAACAATGTCATTGATTTCATAGGGCTACAGTTCAACAAATTAGTTAATACGCACCAGGCTGGTTTATTATTCTTTATATATATATCATTTCCTGCATGATGCTAAGCAAGGCCTTCTGTATGAAACTTGAGTAATAGTAGGTACTGCTGTTCATAGAAATACGCAATAAATATACAAGCCCCCCGATTGCTCATAAACATCTGCTATTTCGCAGTA
The DNA here is from genome assembly GCF_951804945.1 of Podarcis cretensis. NCBI lineage: Eukaryota > Metazoa > Chordata > Lepidosauria > Squamata > Lacertidae > Podarcis > Podarcis cretensis. The sequence continues at coordinate 11,026,252 of NC_137180.1, read as the reverse complement.
TTCAAAGCAAAGTTCCTGCAAGAGCGCAGAAAACAGCTGTCAATGTTCAATGCAGTCTTGATGTTGCAATGAATTTTACTGCCTCCCCCCTTCCTTTATGGTAAATATGAGTCTTTGCAAGCTTATGGTATACATTTTCCCTGTTAATAATTTACATAATAGCTTGGTTAATCTTCAACGCATTGTAAATGCACAAAAAATAACAGTGATGAACAAGCAAATAAAAGCACATTCCTACCTTGCCTATAGCATATTTATCTCAGTACAGTCCATAACCTTGAGCCCAATGAGACTATTTATTTGCCACAAGAACCCGAAACAATCATAATATTCTGTTCAAACAAATTTCATTGAGACTAAGTGTATACATTGGTACCTCAGGTTACATACACTTCAGGTTACATATGCTTCAGGTTACAGACTCCGCTAACCCAGCAATAGTGCTTCAGGTTAAGAACTTTGCTTCAGGATGAGAACAGAAATCGTGCTCCGGTGGAGCGGCGGCAGCAGGAGGCCCCATTAGCTAAAGTGGTGCTTCAGGTTAAGAACAGACCTCCAGAACGAATTAAGTACTTATCCCGAGGTACCACTGTACTTTATTGTTTGTTTAGTTGTTTAGTCATGTCCGACTCTTTGTGTCCCCATGGACCAGAGCACGCCAGGCACTCCTGTCTTCCACTGCCTCCCGCAGTTTGGTCAAACTCATGCTGGTAGCTTCACAAACACTGTTCAACCATCTCATCCTCTGTTGTCCCCTTCTCCTTGTGCCCTCCATCTTTCCCAACATCAGGGTCCTTTCCAGGAAGTCTTCTCTTCCTATGAGGTGGCCAAAGTATTGGAGTCTCAGCTTCAGGATCTGTCCTTCCAGTGAGCACTCAGGGCAGATTTCTTTAAGAATGGAAAGGTTTGACCTTTTTGCAGTCCACGGGACTCTCAAGAGTCTCCTCCAGCATCATAATTCAAAAGCATCAATTCTTCAGGGATCAGCCTTCTTTATGGTCCAGCCACCCCAATCTCAGAGTGGTGCAAGATTCCAGTGGTTCCAGGCATTCATCCAGGGTTTGTGCTTCTTCTTGGAAATAAGGCACAGCGGAGACTGTGGGGTCTTTATGATATATGGCTTATTTACACATATATACAACCTGAGCCTATAATGGAGAGGTTCACAGCATAAACACCCCAAGAGGGTCTTGTTTCTCCCATAGCTGCAGCCTTGGATTCAGTCAGCCCTCAAACCTTGCTCAGACTCTCCTACTTCATGCCTTACTTCTGGTTCACATCACATCCCCAAAATTGCTTCAAACACCTGCTTGTCTTCTAGCACAGAGCTTTCTTAATGGCCCATCACCCAGGTGAAAAGCAGCCTGTCTTGATGGGCTTTCAACACTTCTTGATGCAAGGATGAAGTGTCTGGCACCCAGTTTAACACCCCAAGCCTTGATTAAATTCTAACACTTACTGGAGCCAGGAATTTAGGGGAGTCTGACAACCCTGAACTCATAACAATATTTTTATAATGAAGCATCTTCTAGAGCAGAGTTCGTGTGACTGTTTACACCATTGCCTATCTAAGAAAACTTATAGCACTTTGATAAATTAGCAATAATTCAGTAGTTGATCTCACTGGATAAAGATTCCATACAGCTTTTTAAAAATCTTGCTGCGCTACTTATGATATGACCATTCACCTGGCCCCCGTGATGAGTAACATTTTGCATTTAGAAAAGGCTGGCACAGCCATTTCTTTTTGAGTAGAATTTGTAATTCCTGGCATGTCCAAGGAGTGACTTGCAAGATAATGTTAAGTTCTTTGAGGGAGCAGGACAATTTAGGATGTTCATTATAACGAACTGCACATTAATGCAGCCTTAAAAATATGCAGTCCAAAATACATTGTTTTTAAATAAAAAAGTAACACCCTCTATTTTCAAATGTCTTTTAAAAACATCAATGTTGTTCTCAAATTAGATGCTAATCAGATTCATCTCATATTGTTCAAGGTATTTTGACATTTAATTTGGGGGGACCCACAATTTTTATCTGAATAAGTAGCCTTTTTTATATTAAAAAAGCTGACCTTCTAGCTGATCACCCTCAAAGAATTAATAAGCTCTGTAAACATGCTATGTATGAGAATAATTAAAAATTGACAGAAAAGCCAACACCTGATGGTTTTGTGAGGTCTCTATATTTTGGATATATCATATCCACATTTTTTAGTTCCCTGTAATGTCTTAGCTTTTTAATGGAATATAAGCTACTCTTGCCTCTCAACTGAATTATCTTGAGTATTATCAATGACTTCTCTTATCAACAATTAACCTTAATTAGTCAAGTTCCATGGGAAGATTCAAGTCCAAACAATTTACAGTTTGGAGGTATAAGAATACATCTTGAAAATGTCCCATGATTTGAAGAAAGGTCTGTCTGAAAGCAAGCTGACAATTTAGTTAGTTAGTTACTTTGAAGGCCCAATGCCATGATTTGCCCATAAAATAGTCATTATTTTTATGTTCTGAAATAGTAAAGGTACCGCAGACAACATGACTGGGGGTCGTCTAGCTGCACAACAAGATTTCTAGACAGCCTGTTAAAAAGTGAATGTGTGAAAACACTGCAATAGCACACAAATGAGAATCCTTTGAAGTCAAATCAGCTTGCTCTTCAAACCAGGTTATGGAATCCATGTTTCTGTACAATACCTATAGCAAAGGATAAAAATTAGGATTTAAGCCCCTATGTTATCATACCAATTGCTCCCAGAAAACATCACTAAAATCCCAAACAGGGAAATGGGAAATACCAGTAAATAACCAATTTTAAAAGCTGATCTTTATTTTCTGTTCAGAGTAAAATAGCACACACATACACATAGGACGGCATAACATTTTTAAAAAATGCAATATGATTAAGTTTTTATCTTTAGTCAAGGGAACAAAATTAGATTTTAAATCAGTGCAGGTAAACAAATAAAACAGCTGGTGTGCAGCCTTCTGTAACGTGTTAGAGTACGTGTTCAGGGGTGTGAGTGGAATTGGAAAACAAAAACCACCATGAACAAGTGATGAAGAAAATTATAGGTTTTACTTTCCCAAAAAAGACAAAATAGGGAATTTCTTAGAGGGTAGATGCTATTGCGTCTGGTGAAGAGTATAAATACTCGAGCCACACTGGGCATATTAGCAACAAAATGTGAAGCTTTTATGAATAAAATTTCCTATTTTGTTCAGCATCTTTTGAGATTCTATCCTTTTCCCGCTATTGATGGGCATTCTTACCTTTCCAGTTGATAGTCCATCCCTCATCAGTTTAATCTTAGAACAAGAGTATGAAATATTTTCTTGCAATCATTATTAATGCTGCCATAGTAAGATCTTACCTCAGCAATTCTGCAAGTGTCTAAGACAGACTCCTGGCTGTATTCTGCTTTTTCACACCAGACTTTTTCAGTTACTCCATATAGGTAAGTTCTCACATCACAATACTTAAGCAAATTGTTAGTTACTTGTGCTGTGCTTTATGAGTACTACACATAAAAGAAATACCTGCATTTTCTGTCAGTTCTAGGGATTATACTAGCATTAAAAGATTGAATCGGAAGTCCTGAGAAATGAAGTATTTTTCAACATCACTTTTGCTTTCAAAAGAATACATGAAAATATATCACATGAAAAGCATGGCATGCAATTATATAATCACATAACCCAATACTTTCCTAAAGAGACAGTCAGAGAAAAACACACAGAGAGCAAAATTAGCTTAGAGTGCATAGAAGAATAACCAGGATATGTTTTGATGTTGACCCATGCTGTTCTCAAAGAACCAAGAGGCTGCGTGACAGAATTCTTTGCTACCTCAACTTCTATATTTATACTGTTTAGTGGTGGGTTCGTATGTGAAATCCTACACAAAACTTCCAGTGGCTCTCAATTTTATCAGAAAGCCTCCATTTTGAGCTGAGGATTTTATGTTTCCAGTATCTCTCTTGCTTTCATCTTCAAACCAAGATTTTGTCAGATGTTCTACTTGAGCCTGAGGAGGGGAGTTCAATCTTGTTCACCACTTGACAGTGGAAAGCCAATAAGTCAAAGGTAGCATATGATAAAAGGTTAAACAGGATGAAGACATCTATTGAAATAATGTCCTTGGCATGCCATTATTACAGGAGCCTGTGAGGTCCCTCAGATTTCTCTCCAAGGAATTTTCTCATGCCTAGCTCCGGCAGTGTCTTGCTGCAAGACTGAGCTCTGCTTAATTTTTTCTCACAACTTCACCTCAGGAAGAGCCCTTGGCTTAATTTCCAAGAAGAATGAGTCAGGTCTAAAGGAGATCTACCACTCTCTGTCTTTGGGAGGGGAGGCTGATAAGATGAATATAGGACCAAGAAAAAATATTATCTGGGAAAATGCATAGTATGGAGTTGAGTCCTTTTCCATTGAGTCATAGAGGGAGAGTTGGGCTGGGCAAAGGAAACACCAAGAAAATACCGATCTCTTGTCACAAAGCAATTCCCCTTGAAATAATAGCTCTTTAGTATCCTTTCCCTCTCACATCTAAGACCACAATGTTATCTAAGTGGGAAGCAATTATTTGGATAAGAGTTGGCTCTACTGTAGAGAGGAGTGGAGACAACTTCTTCGGGCTGGCACTATGGTTAGGAATGAAAAATTGGAGACTTAATGGTGTAGCGAGACTCTATTCTGTCAGGCCATACTTTCTTACATTGCTGCAAGGACGCGGGTGGCGCTGTGGTCTAAACCACTGAGCATCTTGGGCTTGCCGATCAGAAGGTCGACAGTTTGAATCTGTGTGACGGGTGAGCTCCCGTTGCTCTGTTCCAGCTCCTGCCAACCTAGCAGCTGGAAAACATGCCAGTGCAAGTAAATAAATTGGTACCGCTGTGGCGGGAAGTTAAATGGTGTTTCTATGCACTCTGGTTTCCGTCACAGTGTCCCATTGTGCCAGAAGCTACTGTTACGTCCATCATGAGACGTCCACCAGCTTCTGATCACAGATACCAGCAGTCTTCAAGCAAGCAAGCTTGCCTTATTATCACTCCCTAGCATCCCACTGTGGCGGGAAGGTAAACAGCGTTTCCGTGTGCTCTGGTTTCCATCACGGTGTTCCATTGTGCCAGAAATGGTTTAGTCATGCTGGCCACTGTTGGGTGATAACGCCGAGGCCTGGTGCCTCCCCCCAACTCAGCGTTGCCCGGGATTCATTCTTCTGATCTCCCATCACGCTGATGTGGCCCATATCCAGGGACATGAGCGCACGAGAAGCAGAGTTCAAAACAGAAGCTCAGCCTTGAGGAGCAACATCTAAGCCTAATTTATTGCAAATTAAATCAAACGTAACAGAACAAAGAAAACATGGCTCCTCTCTCTGTCTTTCTTCATCGGAGGTCAAGGTAAAGGGACCCCTGACCATTAGGTCCAGTCGCGGATGACTCTGGGGTTGCGGCACTCATCTCACTTTATTGGCCGAGGGAGCTGGTGTACAGCTTCCGGGCCATGTGGCCAGCATGACTAAGCTGCTTCTGGCGAACCAGAGCAGCGCACGGAAACGCCGTTTACCTTCCCGCCAGAGTGGTACCTATTTATCTACTTGCACTTGACGTGCTTTTGAACTGCTAGGTTGGCAGGAGCAGGGACCGAGCAATGGGAAGCTCACCCCGTCGTGGGGATTTGAACTGCCAACCTTCTGAATGGCAAGCCCTAGGCTCTGTGGTTTAGACCACAGTGCCATCTGCGTCCTTATAGAGAGAGCTGCAAAAGCAATAGCTATACTGAGCAGAAACAGCGTATCTCAATTTCCTCTCACAAGACTCCAACAATCAGTGCTAGAATGTAAACAGACATGTAACAATCCCACACACATCTGCAGCACGGGAGGAATGGAATTCTCAACAGCCACATGACCTGGAAAGTTGTCTGTGGACAAATGCAGGTTCCCTCAGCCTGAAAGCAAGATGAGCATTGCAACCCCATAGTCACCTTTGACTGGGCTTAACTGTCCAGGAGTCCTTTACCTTTACCTTTTACCTTTTTGCATTGCTGCAATCAGGCAGTTAATGCTGGATCCCTTGTCTTGGGGATAGGGAAGAATAACGCCTAGAGACGTAGTCCCCTCTCTGCCCTGCCTCCAAGCAATTTTTGCATGTTTAAGGTGTAGTTTGTTCCTAAGGCTGCAACCTTTTACCTACTTAGCTGGGAGCAATCCCTGGTGAACTCCAGGAGACATACAAGTATCGCTCATTAAAGATTTCCCCTGACCCACTTCTGGTTATCGTAGGAGGATGAAATGGCCCATGTACATCTCCCCATAGGTAACGTGGTAATTTGTGGCTCAGAACTCCTAACAGTTTTTCTGTTATGGATGCTAATGTGGAGTAACGTCTGATAATGGAACCAGATGAATGCAGAGCAGTCATCAGGTTCCTGTACTTGAAAGGATGCACACCACGGGAGAAGTTCGATAAGATGAAAGAGACTTATGGAGAGGATGTCCCATCATATGACGTAGTCAAGCACTGGCATCGTCAGTTCAAGTGTGGTCGGACTTAGGTGGAACGGCTCCAATTCCTGGGCGACCACAGTCTGCCATTGCTGAAGACACCATCCAGCAAGTGAAGGCCGCCATTTTGGAGGATCGCTGCATAACTGTTCGCCAACTAGCTGCAGATGTCAAGATCAGTGTGGGCTCTGTAGAAAAAAACTCCATGACTATTTGCACATGGGAAAGGTGTCCGCATGGTGAGTTCCTCGGCTGCTGACACTTTTCCAGAAGCAGAAACAAGTCACATGCTCAGGGGCTCTTTTGGCCATGTGTCACGAAAACCATGATGACTTCTTTGCCAGACTAATTACTCAGGACAAAACATGGGTCCTTCATTATGACCCAGAGATTAACTCCCAGTACAAACAATAGAAGCACTCTGCCTCACCACCTCCAAAGTAGGCATGTGTGATGGCCTGGGAATTGGATTCAGAGGCTGAACCTGAGGAATCCCAGCCTGCACAGGAGTCCCCGCCTCCAGGACCGGCTGAGCCGGGGCTGGGGCTTGAACCTGAAGGGCCCTCACCTGTGCCGGATCCTCAGGAGCAGACACCAGCTGAATCTGCTCTGGCTTGAGAGGTGATTGAGGACCCATTGCCTGCAGGTGATCCACTCTCATCCCCGTCAGGGGAAGGTGAGGTTGCCTCTGGGTCTGGTAACCCTCCAGCCTCTCCTGAGCTGCAGAGGCTCGGGGCAGAGAGGCGGAGGGAACTAATTTCCAGCAGGAGGAGTGCTCGCCTCCAGGCCAGGAGAGGTGAGTCACCTGTGGACCTGGGCCGCCCTATGCCTTAGGGCAGATAAAAGCCAGTCAGCCCCAGTCCCAGGTTGCGGGAGCAACGTTGTTGCTAGCCTGTTCCTGCCTGCACCCTGTCCTGCTCTTCTGCCAGAGTTCCTGACCCCACCCGACTCCCCGCCTTGCACCCAGCTACAGCTTTGATGGACAGCCTCCATAACGCACCATCGACCTCAGACTGGACTTGGACCACGCCGCACAGTGACCCCCCGGGACCAGCACAGCACGTGTCCAACTGTCAACAGGCAAGGTCATGCTCACAGTCTTTTGGGACCAGCTACAGAAATTGCGGAAGGCCATCAAAAATGAGAGGCATGGTATGCTGACCAAAAGTGTCCACCTCCTGCAGGATAATGCCCCGGTTCACAACTCACATGTTGCTCAGACGGAAGCATGGTTCTGTGGCTATGAAATCCTTCCTCAACCCCCTTATTCTCCTGACCTCACACCATCGGACTTCCACCTCTTTCCAACCATGAAGTTATTTTTGACTCTTGCTGGTAGCTATGTAAAGGTAAAGGTAAAGGTACCCCTGCCCGTACGGGCCAGTCTTGACAGACTCTGGGGTTGTGCACCCATCTCACTTAAGAGGCCAGGGGCCAGCGCTGTCCGGAGACACTTCTGGGTCACGTGGCCAGCGTGACATCGCTGCTCTGGCGAGCCAGAGCCGCACACGGAAACGCCGTTTACCTTCCCGCCGGTAAGCGGTCCCTATTTATCTACTTGCACCCGGAGGTGCTTTCGAACTGCTAGGTTGGCAGGCGCTGGGACCGAGCAGCGGGAGCGCACCCCGCCGCAGGGATTCGAACCGCCGACCTTTCGATCGGCAAGCCCTAGGCGCTGAGGCTTTAACCCACAGCGCCACCTGCGTCCCGGTAGCTATGTAGTGAAGGACTAATAACTGTGCCCAGTTTCATTTGTCTCAGTCCACAGGAAGTACATCAGGGGAAATCTTTAATGACCGCCCCTCGTATCTGTCAGTAAACTGATAAGTAGCATGATTTTGAACTGTTGGAGACATTCATTTATTCATGGAGACAAGACAGGTAGGATAATAATACTGTTATCAGACCTAATTCCACAAAGTCTTCAGTCCATAATTTCTCTATAAGGACTTGTCAACTGAATTAGCCATATCATGAGGGAATAAGGTTGAACCCAAGTGGAATTTCAAGCTCTAGGGAATAACCATGTTGACAAATCTCTACAAACTGCAGTCTTTCTACAGTGTCTGCAAATCCATTAATTCATCAGCTCACACATAATGTAAATTCTATTTTGGTCCTCCTCCAATAGTCAAATTTTGGTCCCTTGAGGTTTTCCCAAATTCTCACACTTCCTTTGCAGGGCTGTTAAAAATGGAAAATCCCATTTTCAATTGTAAGGATACTCCTTAAAGCAAATTATTTAAAGTGAGAAATGTTTACTAAAAGCTGTTAATGTAAGTGGCTGGGGTTAATAAAGAGGAGGGGGGGGAGCCTAACTGCACCCAATTTGCGAGTGAATTGCTAGCTCACAGAGCTATTAACATTAGGAAATGGATTGTGGCAGGAGTGCTGAAAGCGCCTTTGACTTTTCCCTTCCAGTAGTGACATGGTCTTGTATTTTTCTTATTGAAAACAATAAATGACAGCCTGAATTCTGCATAGCCACAAATGTGTCGTGTCTAAGATAATGCATTAATTGAAAGAGTAACAATGTGCCAAACTATCAAATGAAGGTGTTTTCTTTGGAGGGGGGAAGAAAATGAAGAGCAAAGGTCAGCCAGTGAACTGAAATCGGAATCCTCCTGGACCAGTGAACCCTATACTTATCAGTTATCATTAACTATGAGGTATGTATGAGGAATGGGACGCGGGTGGCACTGTGGGTTAAACCACAGAGCCTAGGACTTGCTGATCAGAAAGTCGGTGGTTTGAATCCCCGCAACGGGGTGAGCTCCCGTTGCTCGGTCCCTGCTCCTGCCAACCTAGCAGTTCGAAAGCACGTCACAGTGCAAGTAGATAAATAGGTACTGCTCCGGCGGGAAGGTAAACGGCGTTTCTGTGCACTGCTCTGGTTCGCCAGAAGTGGCTTAGTCATGCTGGCCACATGACCCGGAAGCTGTACGCCGGCTCCCTCAGCCAATAAAGCGAGGTGAGCATTGCAACCCCAGAGTTGGTCACGACTGGACCTAAATGGTCAGGGGTCCTTTAACCTTAAAAGTGTATGAGGAAATTGATCTCTGACCACATCTTTCCCTCTAAGTTGACTAATTTGTAGATTGGAACTTAGTAATTCACTAGCTTTTAACATCTCTGTACTACTTGTGCAGTTCTCAGCCCAAGAACTCACAAAAATGCATTTAAGTATTTATGTTTTGAGAGAAAATGCACCTAAAGATTTGTTTAAATGTGAGTTTCCCCATGCTTTCCCTATATATCAAAAAATAGATTGACAGAGACACTGGATAGAATGGACAGGGGTAAATATATGCTGAAATGACACAGATTTAAATAATTTCCATTCCACTCTTAAGCAAAAACTGGCTTCCAAAACAGCTTACAGATCCCTACAAGAAAGACAGTCCCTGTCCTCAGGATGAACGATCTGAAAAAGATAAGTGCTGCAGCCATCTGGATCTGACCCTGTCAGTAGTCAGGAATGTTGGAGGTTGTACTCCCAGCAACCTCTGCCACAGGTTCAACAAGCCAATCTGACACTTCTATCAGCATGGTACTAAATTTAGATTCTTACACTTTCCCATCCATACCTGTACCTTCCCCCACAACAGAGCACTTAAGCACTATATCTCTGTCAGCTAGCATAAATTGGCTTTAACAATTCACTTAGTAGATCACAGAATATTAGTCTAAGGGCACCTGCAGAACAGTGAATAGAGACCTGGGACAGACAGATTTCAAATCCCTCTTTGTGAAGCTTCTTACATGAACTTGGCCTTGGAAAGATCAATTCACAAAACCACGAGGTGATCAATGGCCATTGGGAAGTTTCTGGAAATCCCTGCATCCATTGGCTTGCTGCCTAAGTCAAATGGCCATGTGCAAGAATTGTGCTTTAAGCTCATCTTCTCTCTCTCTCTCTCTCTCTCTCTCTCTCTCTCTCTCTCTCTCTCTCACACACACACACACACACCCACACACACACCCACACACACCCATTTCGAACTGTTTGTGTTGGTGGGCAAAAAGAGAATTCATCAGCATTATGTCTTCATTCTATATGCATATAATATGTGAAATTGGGGTTTGATTCCTAGAACTAAATGAGATGCACCGAGATACAAAGCCTAATCCTATTGGCGTAGCTAGCCATTTTTGCACCATTTGCCATTAAAATATTTATATACTGCCGATTATGGAAACATCTCAAGACTGTTTGCAATAAAATCTATTTAAAACGCAACAACACATCAACAAACAAGAGCAGCTCATTTCAAAACACAAGAAAATACCTTGAATTGAAGCCAAAATGGGAATGGTCTTTTGGTCCCCAATTTTAAAAAATATATTAAATAGCAAATTTTATAGACTGGATAATAGAACTTTTGCCCAGTATATCATGCTTCAAAAGCTAAAGAATAAAAGCTTCTTTACAGACTATCTTGAGGAATAATAACAACTGTAGATATAAATGTTGTTGTTGTTTAGTCGTTTAGTCGTGTCTGACTCTTCGTGACCCCATGGACCAGAGCACGCCAGGCACTCCTGTCTTTCACTGCCTCCCGCAGTTTGATCAAACTCATGTTGGTAGCTTCGAGAACACTGTCCAACCATCTCATCATCTGTCGTCCCCTTCTCCTTGTGCCCTTAATCTTTCCCAACACCAGGGTCTTTTCCAGGGAGTCTTCTCTTCTCATGAGGTGGACAAAGTATTGGAGCCTCAGCTTCAGGATCTGTCCTTCCAGTGAGCACTCAGGGCTGATTTCCTTCAGAATGGATCGGTTTGCTCTTCTTGCAGTCCATGGGACTCTCAAGAGTCTCCTCCAGCACCATAATTCAAAAGCATCAATTCTTTGGTGATCAGCCTTCTTTATGGTCCAGCTCTCACTTCCATACATCACTACTGGGAAAACCATAGCTTTAACTATGCGGACCTTTGTCAGCAAGGTGATATCTCTGCTTTTTAAGATGCTGTCTAGGTTTGTCATCGCTTTTCTCCCAAGAAGCAGGTGTCTTTCAATTTCGTGGCTGCTGTCACCATCTGCAGTGATCAGGGAGCCCAAGGAAGTAAAATCTCTCACTGCCTCCATTTCTTCCCCTTCTATTTGCCAGGAGGTGATGGGACCAGTGGCCATGATCTCAGTTTTTTTTATAGTTACAGATAGGTAGCCGTGTTGGTCTGCCATAGTCAAAACAAAATAAAAAAAATCCTTCCAGTAGCACCTTAAAGACCAACTAAGTTTGTTCTTGGTATGAGCTTTCTTGTGCACTTATCGTGGGATTGGCACTTATTACCAAACTTAAAACCATGGAGAGACCTGGTCTGAACAAAGACATTGGATTCTTATCTCATTATACATGACAAAGCCATTTTTCACCTTCTCACCCCTTGCTTTTTCCTGTAAGACCTATTGCAGTCATTTAGAGTCGTCAACAGGCTCATCACAGCTATCTGCCAATCACCCAATCCGACCACCCTTCTGAGTAATACCCCTCCCCACCTTCTCACTATATAGAAGGGTCTGGTGACTTCTGTTTCAGTGTATCTGAAGACCTGTGCATGCACACGAAAGCTCATACCAAGAACTAACTTAGTTGGTCTTTAAGGTGCTACTGGAAGGAATTTAGTTTTTTTTATGTTGAGCTTCAGACCATATTTTGTGCTCTCCTCTTTTATCCTCATTAAGAGGTTCTTTAATTCCTCCTCACTTTCTGCTATCACCATCATCTGCATATCTGAGGTTGTTGATATTTCTTCTGGATATCTTAATTCCGGCTTGGGATTCATCCAGTCTAGCCTTTCACATGATGAATTCTGCATATAAGTTATATATGTAGGGAGACAATATACAACCTTGTCGTATTCCTTTCCCAATTTTGAACCTATCAGTTGTTCCATATCCAGCTTCTTGTCCCACATAGAGATTTCCCAGGAGACAGATATAAATACACATGAATATTTTTAAAATAACAAATTGGTGGAAAACATGGGAGTGGCAAAGAATAGCCAGTATAGATATGTGTAGCTTGCTTGCATTTCTACAGAGCAAAGCACTTCATATATGTTTTGAAACAATACAATAACCAAGCAACTAAAATGCGAGCAATGAGCCAGCTAAGATAACTTTAAATGAGAGACTGTCCTGGTTTTATTTCATGCTCAGATTGAGGGCATTGTACTGACAACAAAGAAGGAAATTTTCTCCAGGCTAAAATGACCAACTTCTGTTGCTTTTGCCTCTGTGAGAGTGCTTTGCTTCTTTTGTAAAAGTGTCTCTGATTCTTGTTTCAAATGTCAATTGGACCTTAGCATTAAAAATGGATCATATCAGTACCTTGAATCAGAATTGCTAGTAATAATCCAAACTGTTTTCAAAAAAACAGGGAATGAGCTTATTTTCCTGCCACTCTAAATTTGGCTTTTTAATTTCCTGCGTGAGAACCTTCAAAATTTTGATTAAAATCCAAGTCAGATAGGAATTTTGCTCATCTTGCATTTGGACCCAAATATAGCAAATTTTGCCAGCCTCTCAATTTGCCTGGCTCTTGCCTTGATTTTACCTGCTCTGGCCCCGTAAGCCTACATGCTTCTTATTGTTTTCCCTTCGCCATCATTACTGCTTAGTTATAACATGAAAAGATAAAGTTTGGGAGGTAAAATTGGTAGTGTGTTCCATGTAGAGATGATCATCAACTTCAAACACAATTTGAAAAGATGATTTAGATCAAAAGGTTAAAATGGCTGAAAACACCAAAGACGATGTCTTGATTTATATGAATGGTGGCTGCTGTAGTTTGGGAGTCATCCGCTCGATTATTGCATTTGACAGGTCAAAATCTCCATAGACCAGCCAGACTTTGTAACTCCTGTATCCCCTTTCTTTTGAGCATATATTGGCAATTGAATTAGACATACATTTCACATTCTTGTGTGCTGATTTGGAACAACACTTGCTCCAACAGAGTTTTCAAAGGAGCTGATAGAAAGAAAGGCTGACCTCGTTCAGTTTCCCAATTTCTGCTCACCATGCTAGGGGAGATCATTAAACCTGTTGTTTCCAAGATTCACTTGGAAATGGAATTGCCAGTGGTTGTGTGGTTGTGTGTCTTTTAACAGCTGCACAACAGGTAAAAATTGATGAAGGTTTCCATGGCATGTGTTGCTGTTAAAGGAAATGTGTTACCTGTTCAATTTCTATCTGATGGGTAGTTCTTGGGGCTGGATTAGGAATGTGGGTGGTCATGCCAAATGCCAAGACTAATGAGACAGCAAAGCTCCAGGTCTGGTTGTCCCATCTCTTTTATTTATTTATACATACATACATACATACATACATACATACATACGGGACGCGGGTGGGGCTGTGGGTTAAACCACAGAGCCTAGGGCTTGCTGATCAGAAGATCAGCACTCACTTCTGTAACCAATAAAGTTGTGGCCTAATTTATCCCATAAACCTAAAGACTCATGTCTGTGTGTTCATTATCTAAGGGAACTGCGGGGTCCAGTGCCTTGGCAGGCAAATGCAACCCACTTGTGAATGGGGGGGGGGTGAACAGGGGCTGTTTCAGTCCACCCCAGCACAGATATAAGTCCAGAAACGTCCCCATCAGGAGACACTAAGATGGTGACATAAATCATTCTGTACATCTCAGTAAAAGCAGAACGTCCATTTTACTCAACCGCGTTTAAAGAAGAGTTTTCTAACCTGTCACGATTTCGCCAATATCACGGTAAATGGAAGCCAACAAAAAATGTAAAGCCCCCTGGTTGCTTTGAGAAGTTGACAGTAAACACACATTGCTGTCGACAGATGCCTCTTGCAAAACACACAATAGGATTGTGGCATTGATTGAAACTGGCGATGAGCTAGGATAGCCGTCCAACATTGTGGTGCTCATCTTGTCCTCTTAGATTCATTTTATAATGACTGGCACAGGTATGCATTTGAAAGAGGCTTTCTGCTGAAGACATTTCTCCCTCCCTGTTCCTCCACAAGAAAACTGTCATTTCAAGAACAATTTATCCAGCAACAGTTTCCTACAAATTGTGTTTTAAACAAGAAAATGTAAGTGTGCCATAGAAGACATTTCACAAAGCAAATAATAAAAAAAAAACCTGATACAGTGAAAGCAAGATTGCTTTAATGAGTATTTCTGAAACTGGATGGGGAAATATTGGTCTGCAAGTAAATAGGGGGTAATTACCAGCAAAGTGAATATGATTTGTTTTCTTCTGCTTTGGAGAATGAAAGTTTATACAAGAGTGGATGGTTACAGATTTTGAGTTGACCCATCACAAACATCCTAGGTTGTATTCATGATTGGCGTAGCTGCACTCATGTTGGAGGAAGGAGGTAGAGAGAGATTTTATCCTGTTCTTCCTTATCTCTAAATATCCCTGTGCCCCTTGAAAATCTGAGCACCATGAGGGACCGGGTGGGGGTGTGTGTTCAGGGGATTTGGCCAAAACCACCCAATTTGCTGCACCAGGGGTCCTCCACTGGATCTTAGCCCCTTCCATAAATGAAAGGATCACTACTGTTCTTTGAAGAGCCAGCCAGAATCCAATCCTGTATGTGAACCTGCCAAGGTGTTCAGGTGTGTGGGCATCTTGGTGGAGTATTCCAGCTCTTCTCTTGGAGAGTGGCCTCGCTGTATGCTTTTGACGTCTTTCCCATCTTGTCATCTCACCAAGGGCTACGTTTTACTGTTTGGAAAATGCTTCAAGTCAGGAATCTTATATGCCCCTAATCAACATAAGCTGTTCCAGTCCAAGGGAAAAGAGTGTGGCTGATTGGCTGATTCACTGCAGTGATTTCAGGCCGCTGCTGTTTAGGAGTGGAGCAATGAACTTCAATAAGATGTAACATGGAACAGAGATAGCCATGAGAAAAGGGCAAGCCCACCTGCCCCAGCTACCTCTCTGAAATTTCTGAAACAATCTTAACCCCTCTAATCTTGGTGATACATCAGTCTCTAAAAGTTCTAGCCAACTTTCATTTTTAAAAGCAGCTCCTGAGACTGCAGGTTGCTCATTTAACATGTCTCTATATAAGGGACGCAGGTGGCGCTGTGGGTTAAAGCCTCAGCGCCTAGGACTTGCCGATCGAAAGGTCGGCGGTTCGAATCCCTGCGGCGGGGTGCGCTCCCGCTGCTCGGTCCCAGCGCCTGCCAACCTAGCAGTTCGAAAGCACCTCCAGGTGCAAGTAGATAAATAGGGACCGCTTACCAGCGGGAAGGTAAACGGCGTTTCCGTGTGCGGCTCTGGCTCGCCAGAGCAGCGATGTCACGCTGGCCACGTGACCTGGAAGTGTCTCCGGACAGCGCTGGCCCCTGGCCTCTTAAGTGAGATGGGTGCACAACCCCAGAGTCTGTCAAGACTGGCCCGTACGGGCAGGGGTACCTTTACCTTTTATATAACCTTGGCTTCCGTTTATACATGACTCCCCGCTCCCCCAGAAAAGAATCCTAGGAACTGGAATGTCACCCTCACAGAGCTTCAGTTCCCAGAAACCTTTAAAAGAAACCTACAGTTCCCATGCTTCTTCAGGTGAAGTCTTGTCCTTTAAAATGTGTGTCGGATGTACTTTCAATGTGCTGTAGATCTGCTCTCTGCTTGTATGAAGGGCTGGAAGGTTGAATGAAAGCATCAAATGTGATTCTGATTTGCAGCACAAATTCCATCTAGCAAAAGTTTGGGTGGTAAAAAGCAACTAGTCTGAAAATAAATTCAATATGTGTCTTAATATAGCTGCCTTTTACAGTTCACTACAATTGTCTGACCACCACAGAAAACACAACAGATACCAAGACCATCAGCTTGAATTTGTCTATGCCCATAGGTTTATGGCAAACTGAGCAAAATAATTGTGAATAAACAATATAATGGTGTTCAATCTAGTGGAAAAAAAGAACTGATAAGGAAACTCAGTAAAGTTTATTACCAATATAGGAAATACATTTTATTAGTTGACATTTACAGATGGATGAGCTGCTTAAGGTTAGCATTTAAATATTTTAAGTTCCTCCTAAACTTTTTGTTAAAAGTTAATATGGTATATGCTTTTTGCTATTGAATAATTCCTGAAATTTAACACCAGGGAAGCAGCAATCTTTCAAATCCTCTCTCAGATTCTTTGTTTAAATAGAGATATTTGCAGAAATGTAACGACACATGACAGAACATTGCAGCTAGCTGTAGTTTCAGTATAAGGGAATGAGTTAATGCAGGCAGATGCTTAACACAGAGATAACACATCGTTTGGTGCACACAAAATCATCTCAGGGGCTTGGGCAAGCTTCAAGCAAAAAAAGGAAAAAGAAACAGTCACTTAATCAGTAGAGGCAGAGTTGAGGATGTCAACAAGAGCTAACCGGATGGACAGTGAGGGTTCTGTTATGTTGATCTGCAGTGCGTATGCAATGTTTATTTTCTTGTTTGAGAGCATCATAGACAACACTTGCAGGAAGGGCAAAGTGGTTGCTCTGTTGCATTAGACAGTAAGAGGAACGGTAAGAGAAAATTTCCACACCTGCTCATTAGAGAAGACGACTGTTTGGACAGAATGGAGGAGACAACACTACAGCAAAGACCAAAGAAGGAAGAAACCATCAGATGTCATGGAAGAAAGTGCAAGAAGAGCAGAAATAAGACAATCAGAAGATATTGTGAACCATGAGTGGCACTGACTATCTTAACAGAGGAGAGTTGCTGCAGGCCACACTGGGTTCCGAATCGCAAGCTTTCAAGGGCAGAGGGGAATCAACCACAACTTTCAGGAAGAGAGATGTGGTGGTTTGGGATGCCTTCCTGCAAAGGTACAGATGCTCTTCTGTGAAGTGACTGAGTGGAAGCTGCCTCCCCATTTCCTGGCAAAGTGTCTTCATCCACTGGTGACTGGGAATAGGGCCTTCTCCTTGATGGGAATGTTACATCTATTTATCAAAGCATAGTCTGGGATTTGCAGTCCCCATCCCAGCTCCAGCCAGTAAAAGATGCTCCATCACCTTTTGTCTCCCTCTTACCCTGCATCATTTTTTAAACTTTCCTTGCAGTTATATCCTGTCTTTGGCACACATTTTAGTTATTGGCAGTCATCCAGCAAGACACCGAGAGACTTGGATATGCTTAAGCTTCAGCAAAATGGTGGCTCATGTGTCATTAGACCACGGGGTTGGCAAACTTTTTCAGCAGGGGGCCAGTCCACTGTCCCTCAGACCTTGGGGGGCGGATTATATTTTTTTGGGGGGGGAATGAACAAATTCCTGTGCCCCACAGATAACCCAGAGATGCATTTTAAATAAAAGGACATATTCTACTCATGTAAAAACACACTGATTCCTGGACCATCTGCAGGCCGGATTTAGAAGGCAGTTGGGCTGGATCCGGCCCCCGGGCCTTAGTTTGCCTACCCATGAGTTAGACCATACTGTTCTCCAGACCACACCCTGATTTCTCCACCTTTGGGCAAGGACAGGGGGTGGAGAGTTCCATGTGCCTGCTTTTATTTTGGTCACAAGAATTCCAGGAGGGAGGATCACTGATGGACGCTCACATACCTGCAAGAGATCTGATCGATGGCTTTTTCTCCAATGAGGGGTGATTGCTTTTTCAGTTTTTTTTAGAGCTATGCTGTCCATGATCATCCTTTTAGACTAAAAGAGATCAGTATCTTGAATGTGTGAATTATGGATGACCATAGCTCCGATCCATGTTGCAAAGCACCACACCATCATCAACTTCTTTGGCGATCACTCGTAGCTGAGTAAGATTGTCTTTCATAAACACGGTTTTAACAATGAGTTCATGACTGTGGAGGCCAATTCTGGACCCACACGTCCTTCCACAGTGGGGACATTGGTTCCCAGGCAGAAGTTGATCACAGTGTAGATTTGCCAAGCATGCCTTCCTCTTAGCACGTTTCTCCCTTGCATTCTGAGTTTGAGTGTCTCCAAAGTCCACAACACCTTTGGTAAAGGCTGTTCTCCAACTGGAGCGCTCACAGGCCAGTGTTTCCCACTTGTCGGTATTTATACTACATTTTTGGGGATTTGCCTTGAGAGAGTCTTTAAACCTCTTTTGTTGACCACCAGCATTATGCTTTCCATTTTTAAGTTCGGAATAGCATAGTTACTTTGGCACATGATAATCAGGCATCCGCACAACATGACCAGTCCAACGAAGTTGATGTTGAAGAATCATTGCTTCAACACTGGTGATCTTTGCTTCATCCAGTACACTGATATTAGTTCGCCTGTCTTCCCGAGTGATGTGTAAGATATTTTGGAGACACCGTTGATGGAATCTTTCGAGAAGTTGGAGATGGTGTTTATAAGTAGTCCATGTTTCACAAGCATACAGTAAGGTTGGTAGTACAATAGCCTTGTAAACAAGCATTTTGGTTTCCCTGCGAATGTCCCAGTCCTCAGACACTCTGCACTTTAATCGGGAGAAAGCCACACCAGAGTCTATTATCAATTTTTGAAGCAGTTTTTTTAAAAAAAGAATTTCCACAAAGTTTCCTTAAAAAATAATAATAATAAAGGTTCTGTCATCGCACAGCAGCAACCAAGGTAGTATTTTGCTCCTTGCTGACTCTTTAAAAAATAGACCAGTGGCATTCCAAGAAAATGCTATCAGAATGTTAGTTAGGCACTTCCAGTTTGTCTAACATGCATTAGCATTCGGTGAAAAATCACAAAGTAGTCCTTTAATAAACAGATATGGTAAAAGGGAAGGGAAGGCTGGGAAAGTAAAACTTTACTCATGGACTGCAGAGGCTGTTTTGCCCTGTATCTGCTTCACTAAACATGAATCCTACCATGAAAGCCTTCAGTCTGCTGATTTAGTTTTGGCTCCCTGCTGAGTTCACAGTCTCGGAAATGCAATGTGCATGAGTATTACCAGCTCATGACATGAATCATTTGTCTCGTATTATTTTGAATCATTTCTAAAATGTGTAAACAAACTGGAGCCACAGATCAGAATGAGGATTGGGGGCTCTCAGCTTGAAGATTTCTGGGCATTTAACCCTTTGCTCTTAAGACTTCATTGCCCACAGGCTAATTTCCATATTTTACTTATGAGCTATTGGAGAGGGGAGGGTTGTTGGCTATCGTGGTGCCAAAAATACAACAACACCCCAGCCCACAATGCCATCAAACTCCTCTGAAAAAAACCTGCACATGAACTGTTTCAAAGAACCAGCGGTAGCACTGAACTCCAAAGCCTCTTGCTGAAATGTCACCAATCAGAATATACATATAAATGAACAAGGGTGGGGTGGGGTGGCAGAAAGTAACTCATTTATAATCTGCAAGCATTCTCTTAGACATTAATTAAAATTATCTGAAACACTTGAGATATAATTAAGAAGAAAACAACAAACACTCCAGCCCTGCAAAGATTATCTGTGAAATAATCTACAACAACCTGGTGTGCATTGTTTAAAACGGGAAATATGTAAGTCAACGAAAGGCTTTAGAAGGTTATTGCCTTACACACAAAAAACCCTAAAGCCTTATGTTGTTTACGTAGAT
The DNA here is from genome assembly GCF_951804945.1 of Podarcis cretensis. Lineage (NCBI taxonomy): Eukaryota > Metazoa > Chordata > Lepidosauria > Squamata > Lacertidae > Podarcis > Podarcis cretensis. The sequence goes on along the minus strand of NC_137180.1, from coordinate 11,006,197 downwards.
TAGCAATTTACATTAATTTGAAATGTAAAACAAAGGATACATTTCTAATTTGCTAATCCATAAATGATAAACATGTGGGGACCAAGAATTTGAATCGACGTATGTGGTTTGCATGGTAATCCGACTATACATGTGATTTAGTGATGCAATTATAAATGACAGGACCATTGTATGCCCTTGGAAACAACATATGTATAATACAACTTTTTGGATAGTAACACAGAGAGAGGTCTGTTCTCCTCATGTCCCGATTGTGATTTTTCCGTAGGCTCCTGTGTGCATACTTATCCCAGTGGTTTGGTCTCCTGATGGATTATTGGGAACTCAAATCCTGATTTAAATCTTCTCTTAATTTCCTCGGGATTCAGAATAGGATTAGTGTGGAAACAGATGCAGAAACAATGAAGCCGAACAAGAACATTTGTATCATCGGTCAGTATAGCATTCTTATCGAGGGCCTAATAACATAGGGGTACAAAACAGGAGGAGCTACACAATAAAAACATGAAAATAGCACAAACGCCCAATACAGCTCAGGACCGCAATACTTCAAAGACTGCCTCTTCCCATATGAACCTACCCGGACCCTGAGATCATCTTCTGAGGCCCTCCCTTTGTGTGCCTCCTCCTTGAGAGGTCCAGAGGAGCGGGGCCTTCTCTACAGTTGTTCCCCATCTGTGGAATGCTTTCCCCAGAGAAGTCCACCTGGTGCCTTCATTATACACCTTTAGGCACCAGGCAAAAATGTTCTTTTTTAACCAGGCGTTTGGTTGATCTGAATGACATCCTATGCCCTTTTAAAATGTGGGGGTTTTTTTTGGGGGGGGGGCTGTTATTGGGTGGTTGTTTTTATTTTTATTATGTATTTTGTGGTTTTATATCTTGATTTTATTCTGTGAACCACCCTGAGACCCCTGGATATAGGGTAGTATATAAATTAAAATACAGTCATACCTCGGGTTAAAGTCACTTCAGGTTGAGCATTTTCAGGTTGCGTTACTTCCGGGTTTTGCCGCTTGCGCATGCACAGGCACTCAAAATGACATCATGCGCATGTGCAGAAGTGGCAAATTGTGACCCGCGGGTTGCGTTCTGCTCTGGATGTGAACGGGGCTCCAGAACGGATCCCGTTTGCATCCAGAGGTACCACTGTAAATAACAACAACAACAACAACAACAACAACAACAACAACAACAACAATAATAATACTTATTTCTGTGTTAAATGGACACGTGAGAGTAGCCATGGGTGTAGCCCTCACCCTCACGCCAGGGTGGCACCACAATCACCCAGGGCTATTGCCCAATCAATTTGAATGGGTAATCATGGGGGAATGTATAAAAGTGGCAGTGCAACGTGTGCCAAGCACCTACTTCACACTGCCAAACACCCACCCACCCTCCCTTTAACTTAAGTGTCCTTTGGTGTTGCTTTGGACTTCGGTTGGTTACCCGACTTGGGACTGGGTAGAAATTTTTCCATTTGGCTAATTGGCATGAGCCACTTGGTTTTTGCCTACTTCTTAGCAATCGTCAGAACTTTGTCAGGTTTGGCGGTTAGGCATTGGCTTATTGTTGAGTGGGGGAGGGGAGGTCGGCCATCGCCTGCCCCTTCATTTCAAGGGTATTCCGTTAAAGGAATCTGGGGCCTGGATCTTGTCCAAAGTCTGCTTGAGGGGCTAGGGCCATTCCAGGCCTCTGGGAACACCAGGGGAGATGCAGGCGGGTTCCCCCTGAAGCAGTTTCCCTTTGGGTGGTTTACCTTTACAGACTTCCTGCAAAGGGGGCAGGAGTCAGATATAGTCTTTTGCCAATGCCTAAGCCATGATGGCACGAGTGGTGCTGTGGGTTAAACCACAGAGCCTCTTGGGCTTGCCGATCAGAAGGTCGGCGGTTGGAATTCCCGCAACAAGGTGAGCTCCCGTTGCTCGGTCCCTGCTCCTGCCAACCTAGCAGTTCGAAAGCACGTCAAAGTGCAAGTAGATAAATAGGTACCTCTCCGGCGGGAAGGTGAACGGCATTTCCGTGCACTGCTCTGGTTCACCAGAAGTGGCTTAGTCATACTGGCCACATGACCCGGAAGCCGTACGCCGGCTCCCTCAGTCAACAAAGCGAGATGAGCGCCGCAACCCCAGAGTCGGTCATGACTGGACCTAATGGTCAGGGGTCCCTTTACCTTTACCTTTAGGCCAATACCACTCTCATTTCCTGAAATCAATAAAGTTGTGGCCCAAAAAATTGCCCAATAACCTTAAACAAAAATTCTGTATCTGTGTGAATTTCTTTATGCTAATGGGGGGTTGGCTTGAGGGTCTTGCCACACAACCATTGAGCCACTCTCAGAAACCTTGAAGTAGAATGGCAATATATATATGTTTACATGAAAAATTAGGATTTTAGCACCCAGTGAAATAGTTGCACAAACACTTCAGAGAGCCAGTGTGGTGTAGTGGTTAAGAGCAGTAGTCTCGTAATCTGGGGAACCGGGTTCGAGTCTCCACTCCTCCACATGCAGCTGCTGGGTGACCTTGGGCCAGTCACACTTCTGTGAAGTCTCTCAGCCCCACTCACCTCACAGAGTGTTTGTTGTGGGGGAGGAAGGGAAAGGAGAATGTTAGCCGCTTTGAGACTCCTTAAAGGGAGTGAAAGGCGGGATATCAAATCCAAACTCTTCTTCTTCTTCTTCTTCTTCAGTGCACACTGCCACCAAATTCCTTGCACGGATCTCTCCATAACCCACAATCCCTTAATTTATTCTGTACACAAAACATGAAAACTAAATAGGTATGTTCAGATGGGATGACCACACCTGTATTTACTTCAGAGTGCCTCCGTGCAGTGAGAAACTATAATTGACTACAACTTGCTGCACGTGCATGCAGTAAAATAGATTAGCGTTGACCTGAAATATTTCCACACCCTAATTTGCCGCCCCGTTCATAGGATATGAAGCTAGGGCAGGGACATTTTCAGATGATTTGGGGCAGAATGCTTATTTGAATCCCCACTCCCTGGTACTGTGTGTCAATACCATATAATCCTTTCAAAAAAAGCATTTATATGTTGGGTTTTTATGTCGCTTAAATCAAGCATGCAATCATACACACACACACACACACAGAGAGAGAGAGAGAGAGAGAGAGAGAGAGAGAGAGAGAGAGAGAATTAGTTTGCATTCACTTAGATTCTTCACTGTTGCTTCCAAAAGTTGGCAGCAATGCCAGTGTGTGAGTTAAATTTGCCTACAGCAGCAATTGCACTCCAAAAAGCTGGTGGACCACCCCCCCCAATAATTGTGATGCCCTTATTCTGCTTGCTTTATTTTACTCTTTCATTTTCATTTTTATTTTTTAAAAAACAATTCTATCTCACCCTTCAGTGCACAAGCACTACTCAGGGAGTCTTACGACATTTAAAATCATAATTTCATAAAAAAAGCAAGGAGAGTGAAACAGCAATTAAAATCACGTGTAAAACAACACAAGCCACATACAACAAAAGCCAGACAGAAAAAAGTGGTGCTTAGTCACCAAAAAGAAAGCCAACTATACTTCGCAAGGAAAGGTATTCCATATTCTTGGTGCAGCTACTGAGAAGGCCCTGTCTGCTTTGCGATGATACCATGTTGGTGATTGCGAGGCAGTTTCATGGCATCTTTAACCAAGCATTTGAGCGAATGCAACACATGAACTTTCAGCTCTGCTCTGAACTAGAAAGAAATGCAACTGTCTCACATGAATATCTACGTGTGAAGTTATGTTTCTGCTTTGACACATTTTTTAACGCACATTTTTTACATTTCCCTTCTGTGTAGGAGGTGTGCAGTATTTGCGATGGCCCCGAGTTATTCAGATTGGCACTAAACTTGCCCCGCATGGGAGGATAAGCTGCTAAAAAAGCAGCATTCAACGTGAAAAACAAAAGGGGGTTTTTGATTAAAAAGATGGTATCTTTCTCTCGCACATGTGCCCACAGATTTTCAAAGGAAAAGACAGTTTCAAACATTCACGGGTTAATTCTGAAGAGTGGAAAGCCATTAAATATTTATTTTGCCTGTGTCCTTGTAAAATTGTTTTATCTGTTTCATTTTGTTGTGCTTTTATACATCATTAAAATACAACAGAATTTTAAGTGCCACACGGGGCCAGGGTGGGCATCCGCATGGGCTTTTGCCAACACTTCTAATTAGTTTTTACGTGAGCAAACTATGCATTACACTGAAGGGCAAGTCAAGAAATTATGCTGCTTTGTGGTCTTTCAAGGTAAGGTTTTCTGCATCACAGCCGGTCTTAAGTTCCAGAATTCAGGTTTTCAAACATATGGCAGAAATAGCTAGAAATCAGCTAGAGACCAGAGTGGATCACTCTGGAGTAGCTGAGAATGAAAACAGCTGCCTTTCCCATTCTGTATTCTTCCTCCAACTCTACAATTCTCTGTACCAGATGTGATGGTGATATTGCATCCCTCCCAACCGCTGCCCAAAATGGTGGCATTTACTCAAAAACCCACTTCACAGCTGGATGCAAATCAGCAATCTGTTCCATGGCTGTCTCTGTGCCTCAGCAAATACCTTGCTGGAGCGAGGAGCATGTAACTTGCCACAGTCACCTTTATAGCCATGGGTGTGATACTGACACTGTCAGAAGGACAAAGCCAATTAATTGAGATAGAGCCACTGTCACAAAAGGCAAAGAAGATGTCACATGTTTCTGTGCTCCCAATTAGCACGCACGAGAAAGCATGGGAGATGTCTCTATAAAAGGCAGCCGGCGTTTCCCAAGGGATAACCCAACACTCTCTTAAATCACAGTGAGACCCACATTTGCAAAAATTATCTCCATCTAGTGAAAAGCAAATGTGATAGTAAAATGTCAGAAACTGTACAATGAGCAAAATCAGGTGGTAAAGTTTTTCCCAGGCAGTGTCACTTTCGATTATAGGTGTGTACTGTCTGTGTACATGTGAGTGTGTACAGGCCAATAGAGAAGCCAAGCCTTTTCTCTGGTGTGGAATTTTTCTTTCTGTAGGAAGTTTTTAATTTTGTTTTATGGGAGAGCTTGGAACCGTATAAGCTTGAGCAAATCTGCAGATAAGTTGCACACTCTTGTGCCTTAAAGCCTGTGTCATTTTATCAAAAGCAGCTGAGTTGTGTTGCATTGCATCAGGTTTTTTAAAAAACAGGTAGAGCCTGTTACAGAATAGCATGACTGTAGGTGCATGTACAAGCACCTAGCAGCTCAAAAGCAGTTCAAAAGCATGCCAGTGCAAGTAGATAAATAGGTACCCATGCAGTGGGAAGGGAAACGGCGTTTCCATGCGCTCTGGTTTCCGTCAGTGTCCCATTGTGCCAGAAGCTACTGTTAGGTCCATCATGAGACATCTGCCAGCTTCCAACCACAGATACCAGAGGATTGCCTCCTTCCATTCACCACTTTGCCTCCTCCAAGTGGAAGAAACCTGGGCAGTGCTGAATAACACATCCATTGCCAGGTGTGTCCTGCTGGAAATAGAAAAGGGCTTTCCCCTTGGTCTGCCTTTATATCCCCTCAGTTGCCAAGTGCTTTTGTGACATCACAATAAACCCACAGCCAATGGCAACAGCTGGGGAGACATCATCTTCATTGCTTTGAGCCTCACAATGGCGGGTGAACCTATCAGTGATTGTGTGCTTGTTTAGGTAAACGTAAAGGTACCCCTGCCTGTACAGGCCAGTCTTGACAGACTCTAGGGTTGTGCGCTCATCTCACTCTAGAGGCCGGGAGCCAGCACTGTCCGCAGACACTTCCGGGTCACATGGCCAGCGTGACGAAGCTGCTCCGGCGAACCGGCACCAGAGCAGCACACGGAAACGCCGTTTACCTTCCCGCTAGTAAGCGGTCCCTATTTATCTACTTGCACCCGGGGGTGCTTTTGAACTGCTAGGTTAGCAGGCGCTGGGACCGAAAGACGGGAGCGCACCCCGCCGTGGGGATTCGAACCGCCAACCATGCGATCGGCAAGTCCTAGGTGCTGAGGTTTTGCCCACAGCGCCACCCGCGTCCCCGTGTGCTTGTTTATTCACGCCCAAAAGTGCAAGTAGATACCACTGTGGGGTAGGGATAATATTTATCTAGGGATGCGGGTGGCGCTGTGGTCTAAACCACTGAGCCTCTTGGGCTTGCCAATCAGAAGGTCAGCAGTTCGAATCCCCTCGACAGAATGAGCTCCCATTGCTCTGTCCCAGCTCCTGCCAACCTAGCAGTTCGAAAGCACACCAGTGAAAGTAGATAAAAAGGTACCGCTGCGGCAGAAAGGTAAATGGTTTTTCCATACTCTCTGGTTTCCATCATGATGTTCCATTGTGCCAGAAGCGGTTTAGTCATCCTGGCCACATGACCCGGAAAGATGTCTGCGGACAAACGCCGGCTCCCTCGACCTGAGAGCGAGATGAGCGCCACAACCCCATAGTCGCCTTTCACTGGACATAACCTTCCTTTTTTCTGTACGCTACAACAGCAGCAAGGATACTCATCGCTAAAAGCTGGAAAACTCAAGAATTACCCACACTGGAAGAATGGCAGATGCAACTGATAGACTATATGGAATTGGCGGAGATGACGGGCAGAATCCGAGACCTGGGAGAAGAACTGGTGGAGGAAGACTGGAAGAAATTCAAGGACTATCTACAAAAATATTGTAAATTGTATGATTGTTAAGAAAGATGTAAGACCTGCAAAAACATGGCTTCAACAAATTAATTATAAAGAATACAAATTTAAATTTAATTGGAAGATGAAAAGATAAATTTTGGGTATGTAACATTTTATAATTAAGTGTCAATAAGAGTATGTTAAAGTTTAAAACCTGAGATATTAATACTGAAAAATTATACTATATGAATTAAACCAAGTTAATAATTTGCTGGTAAAATTTATGAGCTTAGAAAGCAGGAACAAGGGTTGTGAGGAAGTCCAAAGATGAATATGAAATGTGGATTTTGGAAAAGATTGTGTTATTACCTATGTACTTTATTGTTAAACTAAAATTTAATAAATATTATAAAAATAAAAAAAAAAAAACATTCCAGGGGTCCTTTACCTTTACCTTTTACCGTCTAAGCATAAAAATTATGTGATAGACATGACCTTGCAATGCCAGCCAGCATGATCTTAAAGCAGTTTTCATCTGCCACAAAGTACTTATTTTCTCTTCTGAAAAAGAAATTCATCCCCTACTACTGATAAGTTAATCTACACTTTTAATTTGTAAAGTCCTTCACATTTTTATTAGGCTGTCCTTCGTGTATTGGTATTATGGGTTAAATCACTGGGTCAGCATTGTGGATACAACTTGTTTAGTCCAGCGTGGCAAACAAAGAGATAAAAAGTGGAACCTGCAACCATCTCTTGCAATTTATATCTACCCCCAAACAGGGAATTTCCTATTCAGGGTCCCATCTACTGTAATTATACCCTTCTCCAAGCTATTATAAGTGGTTAAGGCTGGGAAACACCAGTCTCAGACAGTAATTTTTTCTTTAAAAAAAATGTTTAGAGGTACTCTCATTTTGACTCAAGAAAACCACCATTTTATAGTTCAAATTGGGAAAAATGAATACAGTACAGTGGTACCTCAGGTTACATATGCTTCAGGTTACATACGCTTCAGGTTACAGACTCTTCTAACCCAGAAATAATGCTTCAGATTAAGAACTTTGCTTCAGGATGAGAACAGAAATTGTCCTCCGGCGGCACAGCGGTAGCAGGAGGCCCCATTAGCTAAAGTGGTGCCTCAGGTTAAGAACAGTTTCAGGTTAAGAACGGAACTCCGGAACGAATTAAGTACTTAACCCGAGGTACCACTGTAATTGGACAAAAGCACAAAGGCAATTTTTTTAAGGGTATGTGTACCCCTGTGTCCCCCCAGAAAAAAGCACTGGTCCCAGATATCTCATGCAGCCCAGCAGAATACTTTATCCAGTCCCCAAGACTCTCAGAAGTGATATTGCCTTCTGAAAGTGCACAACCTCTTGCCAGGCCACCTCTATTTTATCCTGCTCCCTATCCCACCCAGCTGTAATGTATCGCAGAGATGTGATAAAGCCACTTTCCTAAGTTTAAAGACAACTTCCAGGCAGTGTGGCAGAGTGGAGCTGGCAGAAGCACTCTCTTGGCCACATCATGCAAAATGGCTCACTCGGAGGAAGAACCCCTTGGCCCCTCCCCAGAGTGAGGTAGGAAGGAGGAGAACTCACCAGCAGCAAAAAGCCAAATTGAAAGTGCTGATTTTGACCCATAAAGCCTTAAACGGCTCAGGACCTCAATACCTCAAGGACCGCCTCTTCCCATATAAACCTACCTGGACCCTGAGATCGTCTTCTGAGGCCCTTTTTCGTGTGCCTCCTTCTCCAGAGGTCCGGAGGGTAGCAACATGAGAACGGGGTCTTCTCTGCAGTTGCTCCCCGTCTGTGGGATGCTCTCTCCAGGGAAGTTCGCCTGGCGCCTTCATTATACACCTTTAGGCTCCAGGCAAAGATGTTCCTCTTTAACCAGGCCTTTGGTTGATCTTATTGACATCCAACACCCTTTTAGAATGTAGTATGGGGGGAGGGAGTTGGGGTTGTTGGTTTTTATTTCTAGTACCGTATTTTTTGTTCTATAAGACGCATCCGACCATAAGACACAGCTAGTTTTTAGAGGAGGAAAACAAGAAACAAGAAAGCAACACAAAGCCTCTTGAGCAAAGAGGCAGGTGTGTTCCTGCTGTGCTCAAGAGGCTTTGCTTGGCTATCGCTGAAGCCAGAAGAGCAAGAGGGATTGGTACGCACCGATCCCTCTTGCTCTTCTGGCTTCAGTGATAGCTGCACAGCCTGCATTCGCAGCATAAGACACACACACATTTCCCCTTACTTTTTAGGAGGAGAGTTGGACTAGAAGACCCTCGGGGTCCCTTCCAGTTCTATGATTCTTTGATTCATCCAGTCATTTATTCCTATTGCAAACTGACTTTAAGATCCCATTAAGCACCAAGAGAGAGGGATGCGGGTGGCACTGTGGGTTAAACCACAGAGACTAGGACTTGCTGACTGGAAGGTTGGTGGTTCGAATCCCCGTGACGGGGCGAGCTCCCGTTGCTCAGTCCCTGCTCCTGCCAGCCTAGCAGTTTGAAATCACATCAAAGTGCAAGTAGATAAATAGGTACCGCTCCAGCGGGAAGGTAAACGGCGTTTCCGTGCGCTGCTCTGGTTCGCCAGAAGCGGCTTAGTCATGCTGGCCACATGACCCGGAAGCTGTACGCTGGCTCCTTTGGACAATAAAGTGAGATGAGCTCCGCAACCCCAGAGTTGTCTACAACTGGACCTAATGGTCAGGGGTCCTTTTATCTTTTAAGCACCAAGAGAAGGGATGCACTTCAGAGATGCACCGAGGAGCTACTTCCATCGGACTTAATGGCACCTACATCTGAAGTTTTGAATAGATATCCATAGGATTACACTGATAATAATAATAATAATTTATTATTTATACCCCGCCCATCTGGCTGGGTTTCCCCAGCCACTCTGGGCTGCTTCCAACAGAATATTAAAATACAATAATCTATTAAACATTAAAAGCTTCCCTAAACAGGGCTGCCTTCAGATGTCTTCTAAAAGTCTGGTAGTTGTTTTTCTCTTTGACATCTGGTGGGAGGGTGTTCCACAGGGTGGGTGCCACCACTGAGAAGGCCCTCTGCCTGGTTCCCTGTAACTTGGCTTCTCACAGCGAGAGAACCGCCAGAAGGCCCTCGGCGCTGGACCTCAGTGTCTGGGTAGAATGATGGGGGTAGAGACGCTCCTTCAGTGTATTGTCAAGCACTCAGCACCCCACCAACCTGTTTTAGGCTTCTGCAGCCTGACTAGTTCCAGGCTAGCCAGACCCTCTATCCACCTCTCCTCCCATTGTTTCCACAATATACCTACTGCCCTCACTGGTTATATCAAGCTAGATCAGGGGTAGGCACCCTATGGCCTGGGGGCCAGATGAGGCCCAATCACCTTCTCAATCCAGCCCCCAGACAGTCCAGGAATCAGCGTGTCGAATGTGTCCTTTTATTGAAAATGCATCTCTGGGTTATTTGTGGGGCCTGCCTGGTGTTTTTACATGAGTAGAATGTGTGCTTTTATTTAAAATTTATCTCTGGGTTATTTGTGGGGCATAAGAATTTGTTTATTTCCCCCCCCCCCTTCAAAATATAGTCCGGCCCCCCCACATGGTCTGAGGGACGGTGGACCGGCCCATGGCTGAAAAAGGTTACTGACCCCTGAGCTAGATGCTCATCATAGAAAAGGACAAAACTCCTACATTCAAATAGAAGTCCAAATATATAAAAGAAACTTTTTCTGGCTGGCCAAAGTTGCCGGTAACTTTAACGGTGGTGGTGGGGACACACTAGAATAAGTTATTATTTGCATCATGGAAATCATGGCCAGGAGAAACATAACCCTTAATGATGAGCCTTCATTTACACTATAAAAGGGAAAATATTTTTGTTCTAAGAGTTTTTAAGGCAACTTCAAAGGCAGGAAACTGCCTTTAATCCTGCCTGAAAACTATTGAAAAGAAAGGGCCTGTGCTCTGCCACAGCCCATCCAGGATCTTTAAGATATTCAGAGAAAAGCCTAGTCCTGTTCATGAATAATTTTTAAAAGAACTAAAGAAATCTTTCAAAAAAATACTGGGCCTTTTTCATAGAAAGGACAGCACTTGAACAATGTTACAACTAAAATGTGTAATGTACACTGGGATAGAGGTAGATAATATAGATTTTTAAAATATTAAGCAGTATATAAACCTTCCAACATTTCCCCAATGAAAACAGGGATGTCCTACCACATCATCATTATAATAATCATCATTTTATTATTTATACCCCACCCATCTGACTGGATTGCCCTAGCCACTCTGGGTGGCTTCTAACACATATAAAAACATAATACTAATAATAATAATAATAATAATAATAATAATAATAATAATTTATTTGAATCCCGCCCTCCTTGGCCAAGGCTGGGCTCAGAGCGCTAACATCCATAAAAACAACACAAAACATAACATTTAAAATAAGCAACCCACATCACAAAAGTAACATTCAACAAACATTAGGACAGCATTAATAATAATAATAATAATAATAATAATAATAATAATAATGTCAACATATAAAAGTTAAACAGAAATCCACTCAACACTTGCAATCAATAATTTCTAAACTATAATCAATAAAACAATGGCAAGCCACAGTACATAAAATAATACAATGCAAATTGAGAAGAAGAGACTAGAGGATGGAGCAAGGCAGGTGGAAGAAGGCCTTGGAAGAATTTTTACCCACATTCCTCAACTGGGGAACTGCATTGGCAACACCTTCCCCAGGTGGGATTGGACAATTGACTGAGGTAGGCGGAGACCTCTAGGTATCCCACCTGAGGGAGCAAAGCCAAGCCTATGCTGTTGGAGCCGCTTCAGATCTAGGGGCTGTGCGCGTCCACGCAAAGGGCGCCCCCCGTTTTAAGCGGGGAGCGGTCATTGTAAAATTCAGAGAAGTGAACATGTTGAAGGATGACTGCATGTTTTGTTTGCATGTTGTTTTGAAAAGTGCAATAATAATAATAAATAATGCATTTTTATTTATACCCCGCCCTTCCAAGTTTAAAAACAAAGCTCAGGGCGGCTAACAGCAAATATAAAACACTGATTAAAATGCAACTTTAAAAAAGCACAAAACAGCATAAAATACAACATCAATATCAATAAAATTCAAAAATTCAGGGATCATTTTGGAATATCCCAGTCAGTAGACATCAAATGATCACCAGGGCTAACTTCAGGTGTCTTCTAAAGGATGTATAGTTACTTATCTCTTTGCCAATTTCAAGGGGGGTGGTATTTTAAACAAAAAGCCCTTAGAAAAACCCCAAACACTGCTCTATTACTAATCCCCTCTATTTGATTTAGAAATGTTTACACCATCTCTTTCATTTCTGTAGTAGAACTTCCTATTATTTTTACGAAACCAAGAAGTTAAACAAAATATGTGGGTTGCTATCATTCAAGCCGAAACATGCGAAAGAAGAATCTACTTGGGAGGTTGTCTTTACGGGCAATTTCAAGGTTAAAATCAAAATGATGAAAGATTCATAATTTGGTCACCTCACGGCACTCCTATTTTTTCTCAAGCTTGTTCATATAATCACCGCAAAGTTCCAAAACAGGGAACTTTGTGCCTTGCTAAATCACTCACATTTATTTTCAAGTATGCTCTCAACATGTTTGTTCTACACTCGAATGCTTCCTGATTGCAGGCACAGATATCAAATTAAAGGGCTCTTTATACTTGGGATGAAGTAATCTTTCTCTATTCACTGCTCCAGATAGGGAGAAAGTCAAAGTTGATGCTTCTCCATTCCAAAAGGCACCACTTTCAAATGCACCACTACCTGTATTCAGAATTTACTATTAACTGACTTCCTGTGATATATAGCACAATCACTGGCAGTGCCTAAATAATCCAGGATGCATTGCTGTTTAAATGATTACTAATAGCACCATGAAGAATTGTAATGATTCACATTTATTTATTTATTAGCTGACTGCAGTTTCTGGGAGTTCACGACCAGGACATGTAAACAGGGGCATTTGTGAGGATTGGTGGTGGAGAGTGAAGAGAGATATCTTGTGTCCTTTGGATTAAGGCTGGTCACTTGTCTAAGCTGTTTGGAGCATGGGACCATCTTAATAGATGGTCCTGGTTGCGGGCAGGATCTCAACCTGGTTCCCCCTACCCTGGCGTGGGTGGAGTTATTGCCCACAATAACTCCACAATCATCCAGGGCTATTGCCCAATCATGTTGAAGGGTGATAGTGGGGGAAAGTATAAAACTAGTACCGCGACGTGTGCCAGGCTCCTGCTTCGCGCTGCCAAACACCCGCCCACCCTCCCTTTAATTTAAGTGTCCTTTGGCCTTGCGTTGGACTTTGGTTGGTTGCCTGTCTTGAGTCGGAGACCGGGTAGGATTTTTTTCCATTTGGCAAATTGGCACGGGCCACTTGGTTTATGCCTACCTCTTAGCAATCGTCAGAACTTTGTAAGGTTTGGGGGTTAGGTATTGGCTTATGGTTGGATGGAGGAGGGGGAGGTCAGCCATCGCCTGCCCCTCCATTTCAAGGGTATTCCGTTAAAGGAATCTGGGGCCTGGTTCCTGTCCAAAGTCCACTTGGGGGCTAGGGCCATTCCAGGCCTCTGGGAACACCAGGGGAGATGCAGGCGCGTTCCCCCAAAGCAATTTCCCTTTGGGTGATTTACCCTTACAGACTTCCTGCAAGGGGGACAGGAGTCAGATATAGTCTTTTGTCAATGCCTAAGCCAATACTGCTCTCATTCCTGTAATCAATAAAGTTGTGGCCAAAAATTTTGCCCAAAAACCTTAAGCAAAATATCCGTGTCTGTGTGAATTTCTTTACTCTAATGGGGGGACAGCTTGAGGGTCTTGCCACACAACTTGATTGTGAGTTTGTTTGTGGGTGTGTCTGTCTTCTTTGATTGAGCACATGGTCTCATAGAATCAAAGAATGGTAGAGTTGGGACACCGAGGGTCATATAGATAGACATCTTTTCAAGATGAGAACAAGAACATCAAGTGATACTGAGGACAATCCTAGCTGTGATCCAGACCTGCCATTTGAGCAAAGTGCTGGAGACGACTCATTTATTTTGGAAATGATTTGGGAATGATTCATGTTCTTAAGCAGCTGCATCGTTTTATAATTTCTGGATTTCCCGTGGTCATGTGTTAAAGCAGTTCTATGCTATAAATCAAGCACTGCCAAGAGATTCATTTGCCTTCCAATGTATTTCTTATCAATTAAAAATTTGGTGCAAGCGAATGTATATTCTGAAAGTGTGTCCCAGGGAAAAAAGTTTGAGAACCACTGGGTTACAGACAGGACACATCCTTGCAAAAGGTGGTCCTTCTTTTGCAAGTCTTGTTCTTCTCTATGATGGGAAACATCCAGCAGACATAATTAAGCCCACCATTGGTTCCAGTTTGGCCTGTGAGGCCATGCCCCACAAACCACTTCCACGTAAAACCTTTAAAATAAAATAAAAATACTGCATCTCTCTCAGAGCCCCACCTCTCATCTGCCCTTCCTTTCCATTCAAAATCCTACATTACAGCCTAGAAGGAACTCTTTACATGATCAAAGGCCTGCATTGACAAATATTAACAAATTAATCTTCACAACACCTGAGGAAAATTGCTCTCCTTACATAATGCAGTACTAATATGCTCTCTGTTGGCTAATCTTCTACTGAGTTCAAAGACAGGTTTTGCATACCAAGCTAATGCCCTATTTACTAAATATGAAAGTTAGTAACAAGCGATAGCAAGAGTCTTCTGTGTTTAATACTGCACTATGCAGACAGTTAAAATCGCTCGCAGACCTAGCCAGTTACTTATGACGGACTCGAAATCCCATTCTGGTTCCATATTGTGTTCTGTGTCTTTGATGTCCCAAAATTGCATGATTGAGCCACTGTATCTATTTTGTTTCTTTGATACTTTGAGACCAACACAGCAGCAGCTCTCCATACCATTATACCATTATACTTAAAAGGATGTGTATTCAACTCCCTAGAATATAGAGCAGCTGGTTGAGAGAAAATAAAGAACACAGAAGTGCAGGGGACATATTCTCTTGTTGCCTAGCCATTCAAGTCAAACCCAGCAGTTCCAAAAAAATCAGAGTCTTGCTGCAAAAATTCTTACAGCAGTGGTTTAAATCTGCCAGTTTTTCATCAAATCTGTCACACATTCATCCAGCAAAGCAACAGAGCCAGCAAGGGAGAAAGTGGCAATTTTAAGTTAAGCACCTGTCACTTGGAATTGTAGTATTTAATATCACATACATTTGCATTGTTCCTGACTGCAGGCTATCTTAGGCTTGTTGTATTTATTTGGAAAACTATCTAACAAACAACAGCAGATCTTTTCTTTTAAAAAAAAAATCTAACTAGCTTTATGATGCTCTTACCCTACTCCAAAAATACAACTCCAAAGCTCTCACGGGGTTAATAGACTATATACTTCTTTAATAAAACAAACATGAATAAATAAGTCTGAATAAATCTTATGACAATTATGAAAATACAATACAGTTGAAAGTGAAGGTATTGTTATATTTACTTTGCAAATGGAAAAGTAATAACAGAAAAAAAATCTTTTTATAAGCAAACAGCAATCAAATATTGAACATGCACCAATTTCCTTACTAGACACAGTTGAATGGCTGTTTATTAGGAAAATAAACATTTATTCTATCATTTCAAAGAAAAAAAGCAAACAAATAGATTAATCTCTTTTGTGGAGTGGCACACTGAAAGAGAGTCAAATCCTCAGAGAATTTAGAAAATTAATCTCCAAATTATTATTTTTTTAAAGTGCTGCAGAAGATTTAGCAAATCTTCACAGCTCCACTCTAAAGTGTGTGCGTTTTCACGATGACGCTTAGCATTTATTAACGGTATAGTTTGAAGAGGTGCAAAATGATTTGCAAAATATGGTCCACAAATGGCTGAAGCCATTTGAAAATATGCTGTCTAACATATATAACATATATAACATAAATATTATGTTGACCATCATTCAGCTAAACACCCACAACCCACTTCCTCGGCAATACTGGGAATGGAATCAAAAACTTCTGCAACTGACCTATTTGCAAATACTGAAAATGAGAAACCTATTCATAACTGGAGCCCTGAAAGAGGATAATTGAATTCTCACTGAGAACATAAAAAAGAATCCTGCCAAATCAGGCCAAAGGCTTATCTGGTCCAGCATTTGGTTCCCACTGTGGCCAACCAGATACCTATGGGAGGCCAACCAACAGAATATGTGCTCAACAGCATTCTCCTGCTTGCGTTGCCCAGCAACTATTATTGAGAGGCACACTGACTCATAGTCATTGATAGCCTTGTTCTCCAGGAATGAGACTAATCTCCTTTTAACGCCGTCCAAGTTGGCAGCCACCACTTCACCATGTGTTAGTCAATTTCAACTATTTTAGCTGTCATCTGAATGAAGAAATGCTTTCTTTTCGTCTCCCGCCATTCAGTTTCATTGGATTGCCTTGGGTTTTCGTATTCTAAACTGTGCTCAGGATTAGGGTGCTCACCTACTGTTTGGAGACCATGCCCATCCAAGTAGAAAACAGAAATCCCATCTCTGAATGGAAGGGAAAGCTGGATGCATGAACCACATGCTAATGCACATATTTGTAAAAAGGAAAAAGGTAAAGGTAAAGGATCCCTGGACGGTTAAGTCCAGTCAAAGGCGACGATGGGGATGCAGCACTCAGGTCGCTTTCAGGCCAAGGGAGCCGGTGTTTGTCCACAGACAGCTTTCCAGGTTATGTGGCAAGCATGACTAAATCACTTCTGGCACAATGGAACACCGTGATGGAAACCAGAGTGCATGGAAACTCCGTTTATCTTCCCGCTGCAGCAGTACCTATTTATCTACTTGTGCTGGCATGCTTTCAATCTGCTTGGTTGGCAAGACCTGGGGCAGAGCAATGAGAGCTCACTCCATCACGGGGATTCAAACCACTGACCTTCTGATTGGCAAGCCCAAGAGGCTCAGTGGTTTAGGCCACAGTGCCACCTGCTTCCTGAATAAACAAGCACACAGTCACTGATAGGTCCACCTGCCATTGTGAGGCGCAAAGCAACAAAGATTATGCCTCCCCAGCTGTTGCCATTGGCTGTGGGTTTCTTGTGATGTCACAAAAGCACTTGGCAACTGAGTGGATATAAAAGCAGGCCAAGGGGAAAGCCCTTTTCTGTTTCCAGCAGGACATACCTGGCAATGGCTGTAACATGCAGCACTGCCCAGGTTTCTTCCACTTGGAGGAGGCAAACTGGTGAATGGAAGACGGCAATCCTCTGGCAGTGGGATGCTAGGGAGCGATAATAAGGCAAGTTTTCTTGCTTGAAGGCTGTTGGTATCTGTGGTTGGAAGCTGGCGGACATCTCATGATGGACCTAACAGTAGCTTTTGCCACAATGGCACCTCACTTTTCAAATCCTTATAAAGAGTGCAAGCCAAAAGCACATGAGCCACTGACTCCATACTGCCATCTCCACATAGACATAACCATTTTTCCAGCGGAATTTTTTGAAATTGACCCTCAAGTACAGCCAAAGGCAGTATATTCAATCTAGCGAAAGTGAAAGTACTTCTGTATTTTGGAATTGTTAATTTTTGCCAATAGGGAGCCAAAGTGTCAAACTGACTGGGTGGGAAATCATCATACCATGGACAAAATTTCCTTATCGTGGCCAAATTACTCTGTTGCTCAATATCATATGGGCACTGTCTAATTATAACAGTGTTAATAACCGTTGTGGTGATAAACCAGAAAAGTAAAGCTTTTGGTTTACAATTTTGGCCCAAGCGCTCTCATGACAATCTTGCGATACTAAGGGTAGTAGACCAGTGGGGTTTAAATTTAGACGAAGGCAATAATTCAATGTCTTACACCAAATCTGCCATTCAACAGCAAGGAGATTAGCCTCCAAGCGCAATGAAGCATTTGGAACACAGGGATGCAGGAGGAAAAAAATTGCCTTCCGACAAATTTGCCTACCGGTAGGACGGAAGTTAACATGGATTTTTTTTTGGGGGGGGGGTTTAAGGACCAGAATGTATCACCTAAAGCAGGATCCTTCCATCCCTCCAGATTGGTTGCTGGAAAATCTCCCTGGCTGCTGAATTATGCAAAAATAACTGCAACCATGCGTGCAAGTGTCCCTGTGAAATGTTTTAAAGTATGTGACTGGCTTACAAGCAAGATGATTAATTCCTTAATACAAATCTGTGTGTAAAAATAGATGAAGGTAGCAGTACCGCATGACGGCTGTACGTGTTAGGGAATAATCCCTTTTATTTCACAAATAGGGGCAGGTGACTTAACTGGATGCCCTGAATCGTGTGCTTTAATTTTGAGTGCATCTGTCAGCGTCACGAGGCTTTCATATCATTCTCTAATCACCTGCTTTCGTTAGTAATGTAGGGAAACAATCAAGGATCCTTACTTAAATGCAGGCTAATTTAGCTCTGCTTTTGAAAAAAAAATGAAACGAAATTCATAGTTTTGCTTCATGTTTCCCCCCGGTTATTATATTTATTTCCAGTTTATGTCATCCTGTTAAGTGGACTAACCCCTCTTCACCTTTCACCTCTGTGGACCTTGCTAAGATGAAGGTCACTTCCAGCTTCTTCAAGTACCTTCAAGTTCTTCATCATCCTTGGCTTTTTTCCCAGGCTCAAGAAGAACAGAATACAAAACAGCTGCTCCACCACACAGGCTGTTTAATAAAACACACAGAAACACTTCACTTTGCTCACTCTTCATTGTGTTTCCTCTATGGTTAGGCAGCTCTCCAATCAATAGGAGTAATTAAAATAATCTATTATCAAGAATATGGCCATTTCGCGGAGCACCTTTATCTCGGAGCACTTTTCTTCTTCTGCTACATCAAATTGCTTTGCGGTCTTACAGATCTAATGAGAGTCATCTTATTGCGGCTTCTTTCTACAAGTCATTAGTACCCATTCATTCATACTTTGCCTTCCATATGTTAGCCCAAATCATTTGGCAAACTCCAAGGCTCCCTTCTATCTTTCCAGTATCGATGGGATGATAAGGTCTGCTCTGCCATGATAATAATAACTACTGTTTTTTTTCGTCTATAAGATGCCCCCATGTATTTTGGGGGACTCACATTTAAGAAAATGGGGGGAGATGGCCCCGTGTGTAAGACGCCCCCTAATTTTTGACATTATTTTTAAGGAAAAAAACCTAGTCTTATATGATATTATTATTATTATTAATATTATTAATGGGCTGTGTTATTGGGTTGTGGGGGGTATTATTGGGTTTTTATTTTTATTATATATATTGTGGTTTTTATGTTGAGCTTTTCTGTGAACCGCCCTGATACCTTCAGGTATAGGACAGTATATAAATTCAATAAACATTATTATTATTATTATTATTAAACATTTTTATCCTTCTTCTCAGAAACAGTGTCTAATAATAATAATAATAATTTATTATTCCCCCCCCTGCCCATCTGGCTGGGTTTCCCAAGCCACTCTGTGCTGCTTCGAACAAAGTATGAAAATACAGTAGTCTGTTAAACATTAAAAGCTTCCCTAAAGAGGGCTGCCTTGACCAGCTGGGATTGGAAAAAACTGAAAGGAGGGGCCCCTAATGTTGCAGGCCATTCAGAAGATCGTAAGGAGAGCCCTAATAATAATAATAATAATAATAATAATAATAATAATAATTTATTTATACCACACCCATCTGGGTGGCTCTGGGTGGCTTCCAGCAAAATATTAAAATATAAGAATTCATCAAATATTAAAAGCTTCTCTAAACAGGGCTGCCTTCTTCCTTGTTCCCCTCATCCTATAGCCTTGGGATGTTCTTGTCATGTGCTGCAATACATTCATCGTTTCCAAACCCGGGTGGGTGAAGGGAAACTGTGTTTCTAACCATTCCCCATTTCTCTATTCTTCTCCTTCCCTAATTTCGGTGTAAAATTGCTGTTGAGTAAATGTCTACGCAATTGCTGTCATCATCTGCAGCTGAAGTGTCCTCAAGAGATGTGCCATCATTGAATCTGGCTACTAATCCATCTCTATCTGTCATCCTCTGTTCCTATTATGGGTTTTTTAAATAGGCTCAATTTCTGATTAAAAAGTGATCTGTCTAGTAAGGCAGGCATGCTGATTTTTAGCACTAAGCTCAGTACAGAAGAGATAAAAGTATCTTTGCTAAATGGAATGACAGGATCTCAGTAATCATTAACATGCAGGAATTATACAGTTACCGCTAAGCCTTTGGAAATCAACAAAATACGTTTAACACAGCTCCTGGGGACAAAAAGAAAAATTAAGAAATTAAATCAAAATAGTTTTTGTACCTTTGCTCTCTTTTTTCTTTTATTATAAGATTTTTCATCTTTCTTTTCCCACCCTCTCTCATGCCTCCTTGCACATAAATTTTTCTTTCAATATATATTTGAAAGACTCTAATCCAAAGGTTTCATATGAATAAAGCTACCGTTGCAAGCTTCACCTGAAGCAGGATAACATTCTAAAGCAGTCTACTCTTTAATCTCCATTCAGATTGCCTCTAGCAAAGTTCTATAAGAGAATCCGAAAGGCAAGGAAGGTATGCTATTTTATTTCAATAGTGAAATAGAGTCTTTTGCTATAGCTATTCCCTGGAATAGAGAGAGAGAAGGTGATGAAGTTTTACACACACACACAAATTCTTAAAACAGTGCATGATCACATCACTTCCTCTGATAAGAACAGCAGCACTGAGGTCAATAAACTTAATTTCAGGAGGTTTGTGAATGCGTGCATTTAGCTTAATTGCTTTTTTTTAGTTTTAAAGGTTTAGTTTAGGTTGCTGAAGGTACGCTTGATGTGATTGATATGTATTTAAACTATAAAATTCAGAATGGACTGAGCATTTGGTTGCAAAGAAAGATGCAGTTCTTTCAATCTTAACTACACCTGACAGCAATAGGTGGAGCTCCAGCAAGTAATTGCATGTATTTTGGGGCAAGGTAAGAATGATAATGAGGGACGCGGGTGGCGCTGTGGGTTAAACCACAGAGCCTAGGACTTGCCGTTCAGAAGGTCGGCAGTTCGAATCCCCGCGACGGGGTGAGCTCCCGTTGCTCGGTCCCTGCTCCTGCCAACCTAGCAGTTCAAAAGCACGTCAAAGTCAACTACAGTAGTGCCTCGCAAGACAAAATTAATCCGTTCCGCGAGTCTCTTCGTCTTGCGGTTTTTTTGTCTTGTGAAGCACGGCTATTAGCGGCTTAGCGGCTTAGCGGCTATTAACGGCTTAACAGCTTAGCAGCTATTAGCGGCTTAGCGGCTATTAACGGCTTAGCGGCTTAGCGGCTTTAAGAAGACGTTTTATCTCGCGAAGCAAGCACATAAGGAAATTCGTCTTGCGGAACGACTCAAAAAATGGAAAACTCTTTTGTCTTGCACGTTTTTCGTCTTGCGAGGCATTTGTCTTGCGAGGTACCACTGTAGATAAATAGGTATCACTCCGGTACACACTCCGTGTGCTGCTCTGGTTCACCAGAAGCGGCATAGTCATGCTGGCCACATGACCTGGAAACTGTACGCTGGCTCCCTCAACCAATAAAGCGAGATGAGTGCTGCAACCCCAGAGTCGGTCATGACTGGACCTAATGATCAGGGGTCCCTTTACCTTTACCTTAAGAATGATAACGCCACTTTTGCATGGTAAATGGAGAAACAAGCAGGTAAACAGCAGTGACTGGCCTACGTTTTGGGGGTCCTGCAGCTTAGACTGTCATGTTAGACTTTCATAACAGCAGTGCGGTCTCAATAACTACTGCTATCTTTTTCTGTGGGATTATTCCATGACAGATCACCACACCTTTCCAACATTTGTGCTGCTGACTATCAAACTTTGGGATTGTACTCCCCAAAATTTGAGTGAAACCACACAAATGGGATCTACTACTCATTTTTTAAAGAAATGTGGACTAAAGTTGCTTTTAGGGCCCCTTTGGGATTAGGTGCCCTGGGGGAATTGCTTGACTGGAAAGGGGAAAAGTTGAAGCAGCCCCTCACCCAACTGGGCCTCTGCACCCAACTTCCACCTCCCTTAGAAGCTTTGTATTAGAAAGCATATTGGAATTAGGAATCACAAAACCTGCAGTTTTATATATATATATATATAGAGAGAGAGAGAGAGAGAGACCGCATTTGTACCCTGCTGTTCAGTCCAAAAGGCTCCCAGAGATCAGTGGGTTACATACAATAAATTTGCACATATACAAATCTAAATTGCATGAGATTTGGTGTTGTGGGGCTTCCAGAGTTGTCATCAGTCTTTCACTCTTGCATGCTAGCTTTCTAAAATGAGGGGATTTGGGGCTGGTATGGAGGAATTACCCCTCATGTGGCTCTCATCTGATCTATGTAGTGGTGTAGCTCAGTCAGACTTTTACAATCTTAAGGTGAAACTAGCCTATGACTGCACCCACCAAGTGCTTTTCCCAGTGTGATGGCCTGAGAGTCTGATTCAGAGGCTGAACCAGAGGAATCCCAGCCTGCACAGGTGTCCCCGCCTCCAGGGCCGGCTGAGCTGGGGCAGGGCCTTGAATCTGAAGCGCCTGCACCTGTGCCGGATCCTCGGGAGCAGACACCAGATGAATCCACTCTGGCTCCGGAGGTGATTGAGGACCCATTGCCTGCAGGTGCTCCTCTCCCAGCCCTGTCAGGGGAAGGTGAGGTTGCCTCTGGGTCCAGTAACCCTCCAGCCTCTCCTGAGCTGCAGAGGCTCAGGGCAGAGAGGCGGAGGTAACTGGTTTCTCCCAGGAGGAGTGCTCGCCTTCAGGCCAGGAGAGGCAGGTCACCTGTGGGCCGGGACCGCCCCTGGCCTCAGAGAAGATAAAGGCCAATCAGCCCAGTCCCAGTTGTGGGAGCAATGTCGTTGGAAACCTGTTTCTGCCAGCACCCAGACCTGTTCTTCCGGAGTCCCTGACCACGCCCGGCTTCCTGCTTTGGACCCCACTTCACCCTTGGTGGACAGTCTCCAGACCCTTGACCCAGGACCGGACTCTGACCACGCCTCTCGGTAACACCCCCCTCCCCGGTCCAGCACACCCAGTTAAAAACAGCAGTTTGAGGCTGAAATCACTAGATGTAATACAGATGCAAGTTTAGAACCTGAGAACTAGGAAAATGTCAAATTTATTCATGTTTTATTGGCGCCTATTTCCAATGCCATTAAAAAAACATGCTACTTATCACAACTGGAATGCTATCATTAATTTAAAGGTTATACTAACTTGCAGGTCCAGGCATCGTGCTCCTCATACTGCAGCCCATATAAATAAGAGACCAGTAAGACTGGTTTGGTGTCAAAACAGGCCACAACTTCATTGAATACAGATGAAAGAGGTTTGGCTTGGGCATGGGGCAATCAAAATACTTCTGGTCCGCTCACTGGAAGTGAAGCATGGTCAATCCAGGCGGGAGTTCCTAAGACTCACATCAAATAGGGTGACCCCCACAAGGACCATCGTCTGGGGGAGTGCCTTCAGCCCTGGCCCCGCCTGAACATGTGGACATGGCCACTTTCCTCGGATCCCTTTAATAGGATACCCCAGTGTTTGGAGGGACAGGCAGAGACTACAACCCCCCCTCCATCTAAGTCAAAGGATTGCCCCAATGCACAACCAGTTGTGACGATTGCTATGAGGTAGGCGAAAACCACCAGGTCAGCCAGAAGCATTTTTGTTAGGGATTGTAGGACGAGACCTGCCAAGGAAAATAAAGAATTTATTTATGTATGCTACAAAAGCGGCAAGAGTCTTGATAGCACAAGGATGGAAGAATGAGGAAACCCCGACAAAAGAGCAGTGGCAAGAGAAATTGATGAACTATGCAGAACTGGCGAAACTGACTTACAAATTGCAAGATAAGGACAACTGTGGTTTCAAATAAGAATGGGAACTTTTTCCAAATTATTTAAAAAGACAACAAAATGAACTGGACTCCTTGGCAGGTTTTGAATAAACATGCAAACATTTATTGAGGATTAATATAGTAGATAGATAATAAAAGGATGTATACAATGTTACAGTATGCATAGAACAACATGAGTTGAGAAATCTGAGAGGAGCTGAGGGAAGTTTTTTTGGGGGGAAGTGGGGGTTCTTTGGGGAGGGGGGAATAATGAAGATGACTTGTTTTGATAATTTGTTATGTTGAAATTGTTAATTAAAAAATTATTTTTCAAAAAAGAAAACCACCAGGTCAGAGCCAATTAGCCCTATGGGCAAATTCTCACCTGACCCCTTAAAGAATAGCGACCACTGTAGCCACAGCAAAGTCATTGACTATCAGTTTAAACCAAGGGTGGGCGAGTGGGGAAACCCAGCGAAGGAACAAACAGGTAGTGCCCCAGGTGCAGGCTGCTTAAATGGGCAAGAGGCGGACCCAGGGGAAGTCTTCCCCTTCCGTTGGCTCCGCCCCCTGGCACTGCCCAAGTCCCAGCCTGCATTCCCATTTGCCAAAGCAGGGTGCATGCTAGGATCTGGTTCCTGATAGGCAGAGGGGGCTTATGCCCTCCCCCGCCTATCAGGAAGGGCACTGAGGTTCAACTTCCCTTGATGGGACCCCAGTGGAGCCTCTGCCGTCCTGCAATGCCACCACACCAAGACGGGTGAGCAGACACTTAGACCATTACTCTGTCCACAGCTGCCTAGTAGTTAGCTTCACTTATCCCAGTGAGACTTACTTCTGAGTAGATGTGTGTAGGATTTGTGTTGCGTGTTGAGGTCCCCAGGGCCACCCCAATAACTCACACATCACACAGAATTTTTTGTTTAAGGTTTTTGGCATAATTTTGGCCACAACTTTATTAAAATACAAATTTGTGAGTGGTTGCTTAGGCATTGGTTGCAACTATCCGCCCCCACCATGGGGGACAGACTGACATTCCGCACGATGCGAAAGTCAGAATAGGGGAATACACTTGGGGGTAGCGACGGAGCAGGGAACCTGCCCTCACCCCAAATGCAACCAGGAGCTCATTGCTATGGCCCGAGCCCCCTTGTCAGAGTGGACAAGCAATAGTTAGCTCCCAATTCCTTTAATGGAATCCCTTGCAGCAGCAGCATTAGAGGGGCAGGCACAGCCAATCCATGCCCCTCAACCAACCAAACCATAAACCAATGCCTAACCGCAACCTTACAAGTTGTGACAATTTGCTACGCAGTAGGCAAAAACCAAATGGCCCCAGCCAATCAGCCAGATGGACAAAATTCCTACCGGGCCCCCGCTCCAAAGCAGACAACCCCATGAAAGGCATAGCAAGGTCAAAGTGAACAACCCTATTCTAGGGAGGGGGGACGGGCAATCCGATGCACGGGCGAGAAGAGGAAGCTCTAGCCTCGTGCAAGGAGTTTTAGCATTTCTGGCTGTCAATCAACAAATGGCAACATTAACTTCTTCCCAACAACAAGGTAAGCCCCAATCGCATCAGTGGCCAACGATCAATTAACCTGCCCCCAACTTTGGAGTGCCCTGGCGGCCCCCACTGCAACACGTGCTCTCCATGAAGGAGAACACGCTTTGTGTTATTGCCAAAAAGAGGGTACTTTTGTAACAGAGAAAATTATTTTCAAAAGGTTAGAATAAGTTCTTTTCGGGAGTAACTAATGTGTAGTTACAGTCCACAGTCATTTTAAAATATGAAGCTTCAGTCTCCTGAATAGGCTAATTCTAATATCCTGTGGAGAAACATTATTCTTTACTGTGGCAGCTTGAAATAGTAAATGCATTATGATTTGGACCGAACGTAGTTTGCAGGTTACCTCAGGTCAAAATCCCCAGAGACATTTATAAAGTTGCAATTTCCCCCTTTTTTCCTTCTCCCTTTCAGCTACTCTGCAGGAAAAAAGGTAACACTAATGGGAATAGCCTTATGGAAAACTCCCCTGCTGTTATGAATATCTGATATGCTCTACAGCTTCCCAGAAGTTGATTTTGATACCTGCAGAAAACTTGCAAAAAGCAATCCAACTTTTGCAGAAGCTGTGCGTGTTCTTTCCAGCAGGGCGCTATTGTAGGTTGACAATAACCATCCTTGACTGAGATCAGCTATTGTTATTTCCTATTTTAGGCCTGATTTGCATTTTGTAGTTTTGTGCTCTTATTTTAGGGTAATCTAAGGTGGTTTTAAGAGACGCGGGTGGCACTGTGGGTTAAACCACTGTGCTCCTTGGGCTTGCTGATCGAAAGGTCGGCGGTTCAGATCCTTGTGATGGGGTGAGCTCCTGTTGCTCGGTCCCAGCTCCTGCCCACCTAGCAGTTTGAAAGCACATCAAAGTGCAAGTAGATAAATAGGTACCACTCCGGTGGTAAGGTAAGCGGTGTTTCCATGCGCTGCTCTGGTTCGCCAGAAGTGACTTAGTCATGACCTGGAAAAACTGTCTGCGGAAGAGGACAAACGCCGGCTTCCTCGGCCTTTAAAGTGAGATGAGCGCCGCAACTCCAGAATTGTTCACAACTGGACTTAATTGTCCCTTTACCCTTTAAGGTGGTTTTAGTTGAGCACAGAATGAAAGACTTGTGACCACACTATCCATTTAAAGCACCAGGAAGCCGCTTTGTCCAGTCATAAAGGTAAAGGTAAAGGTACCCCTGCCCGTACGGGCCAGTCTTGACAGACTCTGGGGTTGTGCGCCCATCTCACTTAAGAGGCCAGGGGCCAGCGCTGTCCGGAGACACTTCCGGGTCACGTGGCCAGCGTGACATAGCTGCTCTGGCGAGCCAGAGCCGCACACGGAAACGCCGTTTACCTTCCCGCTGGTAAGCGGTCCCTATTTATCTACTTGCACCCAGAGGTGCTTTCGAACTGCTAGGTTGGCAGGCGCTGGGACCGAGCAGCGGGAGCGCACCCCGCCGCAGGGATTCGAACCGCCAACCTTTCGATCGGCAAGTCCTAGGCGCTGAGGCTTTAACCCACAGCGCCACCTGCGTCCCTTTGTCCAGTCATGGCTTACCCCAAATAAGTTTGGAAACTGTAGTTGAGGGTGATGAGAGTTCTTTTGAGGCCTGTTCCCCCTCCCTGAGCTACAGTTCCCAGTTTCCCATGTGAAGAGAAAGAAAATGGTTTAACAACCATTGTCATTCAACAGGTAGCTAGTGGGAAGCAAAGAGAGACCAGATAGAAGGAACATCTCTGCCCGGTCTACCAACTCACCCCATCTAATGCAAAGAGGGGTTGGATTGTGTTCTTAGAGCTCAGCTACGGAAAGCTTTTCAAAGTTCAAACGTTCTCCTAATTCTGATGCCTATAATTGCAGGTCTTCCCCTGGGTTGAGCCTCTTTAATTCCTGAATGCTTCCAACTGGGGAATTATTTTATTATTGGCTATAGAAAATATATATGAGGTGGCTGCATTGGAGACAGTTCAAGGTAAGCAGAAAGCTCTGTTGTCCTGGGATCAATGCCAAGCTGGTGATGGTGAAAATCTGTGGTTAAGCATCTCGTTGAAGAAAGATGCTTACATTTTAAAAAATAAAAATAAAAATAAATCTTGTTTATCCCAAGCTTTTCCTCTTTAACCTTTCTTGATATTTGGACTGTTGTAGTGTCTTTGGGTATTTGTTTAGCTTAATGTAAGAATGGAGTCTGAGAACCCACTAGGTTGATGAAGGCTCTTTATGCATTGGTAGATAAAGAGGTTTTCTTGAATTATTCAGGCCTCTCAAATATGGAGTCGAAAGGGCTAACAAACAACTTTGTAAGTGCTTTAGAAATGTCAGTATGTCAGCACAATTATAATTGATGTCTGAGTCAGAACATTTAGGATTCCTTATGGAACAGAGTTGTCATGGGTAATCGAGTTGAATATCTGAAAGATGTTCTAGTGGTACCATAGAATAAACGACTCAGATTTCCTCAGGCTTTAATGCAACATTCAAGGGGAGGAGAAACATAATTTATTAAATGCGAATCAGCAGAACAAAGTGCAAGAAGACCAAGTTTAATATCTGTACATTTCTGCCCTTAACATTTCCCTCAGCTCTGACAGCGAGCCATAAATTTAGTTTGGGGGTGGTGGTTTTACATTTTCAAAGAGTATCATGTCTGCTAAAGGTCTGATAAGATGTTATAAAATGCTCTGCTGCAAAATTGAGAAAAAATGCTTTCTATATCTGTGAGGAGCAACTTCCAAGAAGAAAAACATATGAAAAATTATAGTGCAACTTATGTGAGTTGAAAGTTATTTTATGACTCTCAAACTTTGTACAGTGTGTAATTGTTTGTTTTTCTTTAGCTTTTGAGGGTTCAGCTTGACGTTACATGAAAAGTTGTGCATGAAAATCCCAGAAGCCCATTTCTTTGTCACAAAGCATTGCAATTTGTAATAGAAAAGTCACGGGGGCTGCATTTTGTATGGCTTTATTGTGTTGTGTGTTTTTTTATTAGTGCTTGCCAAGCGCTCTGGAAATTTTGACTTGAAGTAACATAAGTGTTTTAATTTAATTAACTAAACAAACCCAACATGCCACTTGGTTTGCATAATGAGAAATCAATTTGCACAATAGTTATTTAATTTAATTTATTTATAAAAGTTACTTACGTACCACCGCCCACTCATATTAATGCTGTATGTGCTAGTTTGCTGTCCAGGTTTGAAGACTGGAATATGGCAACCCTACGCAATGCACACCCCCTACATTACGGTGCATTAGTGGGTGCCCAAATAATCCCATAATTGTAGCTGCAAGTTTCAAAAAATGGTGGCATCTCACGCTACTATATTTTTTCACATGATTATTTCAACAGCTTTCTAGGGAACAGTTTCCCAGTAATGCTGTCTTTCTGTTTTTGTTGGTGTCTGGGGAGAAGGAATACCGCTCCTGGAAATACTTAGAAGTAGTAAAGAGCTTTCTTCAATATATTTCTCTTCCAGATCCTTTTATCTAAAATAACCTAATTTAACTGACTGGATACAGCAGAAATGTTGTGAGGCTAATTTAAATAAAATAAGCTTCAAAAACACATCTTTATGCTATTTTGTGGAATGCCTCCAATAACTTCTCTGTCTCCTGCTTTTTGTAAAATAGCAGGGGGTTCCCCTTCAGTATATTGGTTTTATGTGGCTGGGGGGTGGGATATATGAAATGGAGATTAAAATAAAATAAAGAACATTATTCCTACCTCTTCCCCGGGAAGTAACAATACAATCTACACTTTACTCCTTCCACGAAACTGACTTAACAAACGAGGCATTTTGGTTTGCCCTAAGCATATCTGAAGATGATTTACAACCCAGTAAAATCAAATTATTTGAAATTATGCCGATGATTGCCCCATTGACATAAATATGTAATATCCATCTGACTTGGCATTGAATCTGAGCTCTGATCACTGATGTCACTGGGCTTTAATATCATTGCATGAGGCCTGAAAGGAAATAAATAGTACTAAAAAAGAAAAAAAGAAACTTGTGATTCATTAATATTTTTATAAGGCGGCTATTTTTTGGTTAAACAGCTGAGTCTGCAGTATGTCTCTGTCTGTCTGACCTGCTCATGTATATCATTTATGCAGCCGTGGTTTCAGTCAATCAGTTTAACTGTTGAGGACAAGAACAGGAAGCCCTAGTGACAGCTTCAAGGTAGAAGAAACCAAATTAAATGCTGTCCATGTATTCATTACTTGGCAGTATTGGTCAAACAATGTCACCCACTATATGCTTCGAATATTGCATTCTGTGAGTCAGATGATAAATGTTGTGTGTTATTACGTCAGGGTTTTTTAAATAAAAAAATCTGCCCTAAGGCAATTAGAAGTGGCATACTTTTCCCACTCCACAATGAACCCCACATTAAGCAGTCACTAAATATACACCTTTAGGCGCCAGGCAAAAATGTACCTATTTATCTACTTGCACTTTGACGTGCTTTTGAACTGCTAGGTTGGCAGGAGCAGGGACCAAGAAACGGGAGCTCACCCCGTCATGGGGATTCGAACCGCCGACCTTCTGAATGGCAAGTCCTAGGCTCAGTGGTTTAACCCACAGCGCCATCCATGTCCCATGATTGACATCCCATACCCTTTAAAAACATGGCTCTGTTTCGGGGGTGTTATTGGGTTATTGTTTTTATTTTGATTTTATATACAGTCGTACTTTGGAAGTCAAATGGAATCCATTCTGGAAGTCCGTTCAACTTCCAAAACGTTCGAAAACCCTGATTGGCTGCAGGAAGCTTAGGTTGTGTACCCCTGGTGTAGAGTAAGTGAACAAGTGAAGTCCAAGCATCTCCCCCCCCCAAATTCCTTCTCAGACCCTGGAAAACAGAAGATTAGCTTGTAGGCTCATACCGCAAAGGGGCAGCAGGATAGATGCTGAATAAAGAAGGGAGAATGTAGGGTGGAACGTGGGGTGAACATTGGGTGGAACATTGGGCAGAATCATCCTCAAGTTGTAACATCTATCCCTAGGGAGATGCCACCTCTTCTTGCAGGGGGAGGAGGGGTATGGCAAATTAGCCTCCTCCCCGCCCCCCAATAAACAGAGGAAAAGACATTGTTCCTGCTACAAGTGGAATAATTCTTTTCTATTTGACCTTTCTCTAAAAAGGTTTTTCTTAAATGAGCCAGCATGTCAGCACCCTGGAAGCATTTGTGAACAATAGGGAAATTAGAATTTTCTAAGTGATGGATGTTTAACAATTAGGGACCTTACAAAGCAGGTGCGGTAACTTGAAAGGAAAGTATAGGCAGCGACTCTCGAGAATAAATGACTCTGAGAGTTGGATTAATAAAACATGGGCAAAGAGAAAGTGAGTATCCGGGTGGGGAGATGATTTGGGAAAGTGTGGGGAGATGGAGAAAAAGAAAAAGCTCAATGAAGAAAAGGAATATAGCTTAAAAACCAGGGACGCAAACTCCTAACTTGCAAAATTCTTATCAATTAGAACCTTCTTTTCATGTTACCATCATCCAGCACCATAGCTTCCTGATACTCTGATTTGTTTTCAGCATGAACTGCTGCTGCAGATGATGATGATTCAATTTCTGAAAAATTCCAAGTGGTTTACTTCATAAGAGAAGGCAGTTTTAACAGGAAACATCATAATGTTAACAGATTAACAGCCAAAGAAAGCATTTGTTGTTGTTTAGTCATTTAGTCGTGTCCAACTCTTTGTGACCCCATGGACCAGAGCACGCCAGGCACTTCTGTCTTCCACTGCCTTCCGCAGTTTGGTCAAACTCATGTTGGTAGCTTCGAGAACACTATCCAACCATCTCGTCCTCTGTCGTCCCCTTCTCCTTGTGCCCTCCATCTTTCCCAACATCAGGGTCTTTCCCAGGGAGTCTTCTCTTCTCATGAGGTGGCCAACGTATTGGAGCCTCAGCTTCACGATCTGTCCTTCCAGTGAGCACTCAGGGCTGATTTCCTTCAGAATGAATAGGTTTGATCTTCTTGCAGTCCATGGGACTCTCAAGAGTCTCCTCCAGCATCATAATTCAAAAGCATCAAGTCTTTGGCAATCAGCCTTATTTATGGTCCAGCTCTCACTTCCATACATCACTACTAGGAAAACCATAGTTTTAACTATGTGGACCTTTGTTGGCAAGGTTGGCAAGAAAGCATTGTTGTTGTTGTTGTTTAGTCTTTTAGTCGTGTCCGACTCTTCGTGACCCCATGGACCAGAGCACGCCAGGCACTCCTGTCTTCAAGAAAGCATTAGCCTTGGCCAAAAGTCTTGTGGAAGAGGTATATCTTGCAACCTCCTCCAAAAGTGATCAAAGAGAGCGGCTTATCACTTTAGGGAGGGCTTTGTACAATTTCAGTTATGCCTCCTGGCCTTCATTCTCTGGACTTATTGAAAAGAAAGCACAGACAACAAAGCCTGTTGAGTAGATCTTAATGTTATGTATTCAGTGGTCTGTGTTTGCCTGAGCTTGAGTCTGGACTAAGGATTCTGAGTCCCTGTGTTCAGACTCGATACATGATATCCAATCACAGAACATTTCAGAATTTTGGCCTCCACTATTGGCCCTTAAACTCATAGCTTGGAAGTTTAGATAGCCAAACACGTTGGGAGTGGGAGTGGCCCAGGCCTTCAGAAAGGTATCTAAGCAGTTCCTTTGCCCCTGTTGTCCAGTTATGTAGTTCAATAAAGGTTCTTGATGTTATCATTGTGCCTTGCCTTGTGGGAACCCACCTACATTTCCCTTAACTTGGGAGTGTGTTCACACAAAGGATGAGGGCCTCAGACTAGGAAAGGCTCTAAAACCAGCATCTTGAACTGGTATCACCAGCAAATTAGTAGCCTATATCACTCATGCAAAACACCTGTTAGAGAACAGTCAAGTAGCACTGTGCACCAGGTATAGATCTAGACACTGGTTTAAAAATGCTACAAATAAGTCAGAAATTAAAGCGCTAAAACAACAAAAACAAAGCCTATGTAAAAATCCATATAAACTCCTTTTTGCTCTCTGGCACCATATGGTGTTGTTTATCAAATATTCAAAACATATTCTTATGACAAATGTGGGATGCTGGTGGTGCTGTGGTCCAACCACAGATACCAGCAGCCTTCAAGCAAGCAAATTTGCCTTATTATCGCTCCCTACCTGGGCGGTGCTGAATATCACATCTATAGCCAGGTGTGTCCTACTGGAAACAGAAAAGGGCTTTCCCCTTGGTCTGCCTTTATATCCACTCAGTTGCCAAGTGCTTTTGTGACATCACAAGAAACCCACAGCCAATGGAAACAGGAGGCATCACCTTCATTGCTTTGAGCCTCACAATGGCAGGTGGACCTATCAGTGATTGTATGCTTGTTTATTCAGGAAGCAGGTGGTGCTGTGGTCTAAACCATCGAGCCTCTTGGGCTTGGCAATCAGAAGGTCAGTGGTTCAAATCCCCATGATGGAGTGAGTTCCCGTTGCTCTGTCCCAGCTTCTGGCAACCTAGCAGTTCAAAACTACACCAGTGCAAGTAGATAAATAGGTACC
Source organism: Podarcis cretensis (assembly GCF_951804945.1). NCBI lineage: Eukaryota > Metazoa > Chordata > Lepidosauria > Squamata > Lacertidae > Podarcis > Podarcis cretensis. Next base: position 10,973,550 of record NC_137180.1, on the reverse strand, counting down.
CCTGCGGCGGGAAGGTAAATGGCGTTTCTGTCATGGTGTTCCGTTGTGCCAGAAACAGTTTAGTCATGCCAGCCACATGACCTGGAAAGCTGTCTGTGGACAAACACCAGCTCCCTTGGCCTGAAAGCAAAAAGAGCGCCGCAACCCCATAGTCGCCTTTGACTGGACTTAACCATCCAGGGGTCCTTTACCTTTTTACCTTTTTATTATATTGTGATGGCCATTCGCTGTAAACAATAAAATCTACCGACTGGCAAGTCAAGATGTTACAATTGGTATATAAATCCTTGGAACAGTTTACTTGTGGGATCTCCTTGCCACGTATGTGTCCATTCAACCGCTTTTGATCTACAGAACTGGCACTGTTACAGGTGCCACATAATACTTGTTCTGCAGTTGTAAGAAATATTTTTATGTATTCTTTGGAACTCCCTGCCTATTGACATCAGGCAGCTGCATTCCCATGAGCTCGTCCTACACTCGAGTAGTACCCTGGCAGAGAGACATGCCCGACTGGTATGTTCTCTCCCTCTTGGTCAATCGTTTGGGAGCTTCAAAAGCTTTCTTCAGCCCTAACACCACAGTGACTGATGCCAACAGACATCGGCACACTTAGGGATGTGCAGAGTTTGCGCTGCTTGCATAACAGACCTCAGAAACTCAGCATTTTGGCTAATCTACTTTATTTACATATAAACACACACGGAACACTGCAGCATGACTCCCTCTCTCTCAAGATTCAGACAGCAAAGAGAAAAAACAAAGGACAATACTCCCACTTCACGGAACACAGTAACACAAACATCCTGTCTCCGTCACTTCCCACTCTATGGAGTCAAAACATATACCATCATGTGATAGACAACAATCCCATGACTGCAATCATGGAGCAGGAATTCTAACAGCTTTTCTGGGTTCCGTTGTGCGGAAGCAGTTTAATCATGCTGGCCACATGACATGGAAAGCTGTCTGTGGACAAATGCCAGCTCCCTTGGCCTGAAAAGTGAGATGAGCACTACAACTCCATAGTGGCCTTTGACTGAACTTAACCATCCAAGGGTCCTTTACCTTTTTTTCTTTTACCTTAATGTGACGAATGTAGCTGAGTTCCAGTTGAAACCTCCAAATCATCTAAGGGTGGACTCCTGTAGATGGTATAATCAAGTTTGAAAGTTACAAAAGCAAAGACTCAGCATAGCAGGAGGATCTGGGAGCCTTTTGGCAGTAATTACAATTTGCTTCTAAGGATGCAGCAAGGAGACTAGGGAGACCAGGAATACCCCTGGTTTCATTGCCTGATGTCACAGAGACTCATAGTGAGGTCATGCCCCAGCCTAGACCATGGGCATTTGTTCTCAGTATCATCTCCAACTTGTCTGGATTAACCTCCCTCAACCCTGAAAACACTGGTTTGTGGCAGATACAGTTACTCCTGGATTATTTGCAGAAGACATAGAGAACTGGAGATGGTTGGTATATTTAGGAAACTCAGATGACCTCTGAATGTCCGTAACTGGGAGCCTGGATATCAGGCATCTAAATTGTCAACCAAAGGTAACAGGTAAGATCTTGATTTACCATAATGCTGCAAATGATCTTTAAGAAGCATTTGCAGTGGCTTCCTAAACTGCGATGCAGGAAGTGCCAAGGTGAGAGCTTGGATATGTAGATCCATTTTGTTGCCAATATATATCAGTCTCAGTAATGCTAACTCATGACCAGGGAATGGATCAGTATCTAGGGAGCATTCTTTGCAGCAGAACCAAATAACAGGTGAGGTGAAATAAAAATCAGTAGAATTTTGCCACATTTAAGTCTAGTCTCAGCAAAATTACTGAAAATAGGACCCAAGATGGACACATGAATCAACCCTCATGCTGTAGTTTTGAGTGAATATCCTTAAAATCCAGTCACTATTCAGTATGAAGACTTGTTTCTTTAAGGTCTGTGAAGTACCTCATGTAAGATATTGTCAGACCAGCACTAATGTTCAAGGAGGAAACAGAACAGGGGTCCTTAAGTGTATTATCTTCATTAGTTTCAGAATTATTAGAGGGCTTATGAATGTGGACCTGCACTATCCAAAGTAAATACAACTGTCAGTGTTTGGTACTGTGAGAGAAAGAGAGGCAGAGATGGGAAACCACAGACTGCTGTTCTAATGCTAACATTTATTGTGATATGTGTGCCCAATGATTTTTCAAGGGCAAACTAATCTTGCGCTTTTTTATTCTGACGGCAACGGCAGCTCACTTACAGAATGTCCAAATGATTCTGCGCCATGTCATAGACAAGATGCAAATAATATTATATTGACCAGTCAAACGTGTACTTTGCATGTGAAAATAAAAGCTGAAGAGGGAATAATTGGGCACACATACAGGTTTAAAAACACAGTGGTGAAAATGATATGAAACTCAAAACAAGCGGTGAAAGAAAGGAAAACAGCTGAAAGAAATGAACATTCGTCTCTGTTTCAAATTATGAGCATTAGCACTGCATAATGTGTCACAACTTAATGGAAATGAGTCAGCTCTAGACCTGACAATTTGAAGAACTATTTTTGAAAGGTGTGAGGAAAAATTAGAAATTAGCCTTCAACAGCTAAGAGCTGAGGAGTAAGAACTGTATTTTTCTCCTGTTTTGAGATTTAGTTTCCGATCTTTCTCTGCTGGTTAGAACTGAATATATTAGAGAATGGAAAGACAGAGCCTCTTCTACTCTTCCTCTGGTAGTAGGCAGTACATGAATCAACATTTGCTTTATATTTGCTGCTTCCAGCCACATCTTCCAGAAAATTCTTAATTTGCTGAGGGAAAGGCAACCTTGTCTGGAATCATAGCTGTCAACTTACAGATTTGAAAATAAGGGACCAGCAGCCTTGAAAATAAGGGACCAGCAGCCAAAATAAGGGACCTGCAGCCTCAGCTGTTCCAGGCACTCCAGTCTTCCTGTCCTCCTGCAGTCTGGTCAAACTCATGCTGGTAGCTTCGAGAACACTGTCCAACCAACTTTGCAACCAGAGGTTCAACTGAATAGAATCTGAATCACATGCACCACAAGGCCTATGCAGCCTCAACTTAAGATGGCTCCCCGGCCTGGCTTTGCACTGCAAAGTTTGCAGCAGCATGTGCAACAAAATGGCGTCCAGCATTCAAAAAAACCCTCAGCTTTCATTAACTAGCCACACACAAGGCATGCAAGCTCCACCCCCAGGTCATTCTTAGACTTCTTATTGGGTGAGCAACACAGCCAAGCAACACAGTTGGAGCCTCCCTCCTCCCTGGCCGGCAGGGAGGGAGGGAGAGGAGCTTCTTCCTTTGAAATTTAAGGGACATCATTTAAGGGACATTTAAGGGACATCCATCAATAAGGGACAGCAGCGGGACATGGCGCTGGAATAAGGGACTGTCCTTTCAAATAAGGGACACTTGACAGCTATGCCTGGAATCCCTGCCTTCTCATCTTAAATGGGTGTTATCTGAAAGAAAATCTGCATGTGCTCAAGAATGAATGCGTCATCAACCAGATTCTGTTCCTCATAAGACTCCTGCAAAATGGTTCTTCTTCAGCATGTAATCCTCAGCTCAAGTTAAACACCAAAGATACTTGTTTACAGTGGTGGCCAATGAAGTGGGCCAGGGGATAATTCAGATATCATTGGCCTGAAGCAATGCTGGCTGAACAGTAGAAATGTGTATGCAGAATACTGATCGGATTGCTCCCTGCATCAATGTCCATGTATAAGACTATGTTTTTTCCCTTTAAAAATCATGCTAGAAAATGGGGATCATCTTATACATGGGGTGGACAATTGATTGGTTGCTGCTACGGCTGTCAGTGGCTATTGTGCGTGTTATTGGTTGCTGCGTCAATGGGTGGTGTTGATTGGCTGACAGTCCGTCAGTTGGGCAGGCAATAGGTATCTTCCGCTGGTGATGGGACAGACAAAAGGCAGATTTTGCGATGTGTGCAGGTGAGTGTTTTTTGGCAATCCCCCCCTAAGAAAAGCTCAAGAACCCTGGGCGATGCTCCGCAGAAAAACTCAAAAATTCTGTGCCATCTCCCCCCATTTTCTTAAATTGAGTCCCCCAAAATAGGGGGCATCCTATACATGGGGGCCTCTTATAGATGAAAAAATACGGTACTCACTCATTCTCATATATTAAAAGAAAAGTTTGCTTTCCTCTCCTTCCTCTTCACCCTCCAAAACCTGCAATAGGTTTCCCTTCTTCTCTCCAGACCAGCTTTGGAGATGGTTTAGATTGCCATATTTCAAAAAGTGAAAATCTGGACACAAAAGTTCTTGAGGTCTTTTCTTTTCTTTTCTTTTCTTTTCTTTTCTTTTCTTTTCTTTTCTTTTCTTTTCTTTTCTTTTCTTTTCTGGTCCCCTTTTTTGTAAAACAAAATGAAGGGGGTTTTTTTGGTGTGTTTTTTTGAAAATTCACCCAAATACAGTGGTGCCCTGCAAGACGAACGCCTCGCAAGACGGAAAATCCGCTAGACGAAAGGGTTTTCCATTTTGGAGGCACTTCGCAAAACGAATTTCCCTATGGGCTTGCTTCACAAGACGAAATGTCTTGCGAGTTCCTGCGGGTTCCCCCCTTTTTTTCCCCTTTTCCTAAGCCGCTAAGCCGCTTATCAGCTGATCCGCTGATAAGCCGCTTAACAGCTGATCGCTAAAAGCCGCTAAACCGCTAATAGCGCTAATCCGCTAAGCTGTCAATGGGCTTGCTTCGCAAGATGAAAAAACCGCTATACGAAGAGCCTCACGGAACGGATTAATTTCTTCTTGCGAGGCACCACTGTACGCACTTCCGTCATGGGTTCCCATACATCCGAATTTGCGCCCAGACACTGTTTCCAATGGCCAAATCCTGGCTATGTCTCTATATGGAAAATCATATTGCATAGAAGTTCACAGCATGTTATTCTTTGAAGGAGAACTACTTGAAAATGATTTACAGGTGGTATTTAACTCCGAGTAAACTTGCTAAGATGTATAAGAATGAATCAGATAAGTGCTGGAGATGCAATGAGATTGAGGGAACGTTTTTTCCTTTGTGGTGGACTTGTAAAAGGGTAAAAGAGTATTGGGAAATGATCCATAATGAATTGAAAAAAAAAATGTTTAAAAGTACTTTCTCCCCCAAAATTCCCAGAGTCCTTTCTGTTGGGGATAACTCAGACTGAAATTCCCAGGTGTCAAAAAAGGTTATTTATGTATGCTACTACTGCAGCCCGTGTTTTGTTAGCCCCAAAATGGAAAATGAGTGAGGTCCCAACCAAAGAAGAGTGGCAACTTAAATTGACAGAATATGCACAGCTTGCAGACTTAACATGCAGAATAGGAGAACAAGAAGAACATACGTTTAGAGAAGATTGGAAAACATTTATTGAATATAGGGGAAATGTGTTTTCAGCTGTACACAGTTAAGATAAATTCAACAGTGTAAATAAGTTTTGATGGATGCAATAATGGAATACTGAAGGGTATAGTTTCTGTAAAATATGCAGGGATTTATAATATGTAAAATGAATCACGGAAAGAGAAGGGAAGTCATTGATATTTTAAAGATGTAAAAATGAGTACTTTAAATTGTAAAACATATATATATACACACACACACACACACACACACACACACACACACACACAGTGGTACCTCAGGTTACATACACTTCAGGTTACAGACACTTCAGGTTACAGACTCCGCTAACCCAGAAATAGTGCTTCAGGTTAAGAACTTTGCTTCAGGATGAGAACAGAAATCGTGCTCAGAGGCGGCGCAGCGACAGCAGGAGGCCCCATTAGCTAAAGTGGTGCTTCAGGTTAAGAATAGTTTCAGATTAAGAACAGACCTCCGGAACAAATTAAATACTTAACCCGAGGTACCACTGTATGTATGTGTGTGTGTATACACACACATACATACAGTGGTACCTCTGTATGGAAAGTACTGTTGCATGAGTGGTGGTCGCTGTACCTTTGCATAAAGCTTTGTTTAGCATGTTGCTTTTTCTTTTACTATTTACACTTGCTGGTTTCTTGGTGTATTTTGTTTTCTGTTTTGACTTTGTGAGCCTTTTTTTTTTGCCCGTTCCAAACAAAGCAGAATAATGCCATGCACTAGATTAGGCATTTGACACACTGCAGAAAAATTAAATCTGTACTTGATGTGCTTAGGAGAAACAAAGCTTCATTTGTTCTTAGTGTGATTCTTTTCTCCATTGGCATTAGAAATATGGGCATTAAGTAGTTGTTTGAAGGTTCTGTTATACTGCCAGCAATGTAGCCTGTTATGCTTTATGCCTGAATCACTTTGATATATACAGAATATTATTTTTAAGTTTCCCACTCTCTCTCTCTCTTTTAATCTAACAAGGAAGCTTCAGGGATATTTTCTGCACTGAAGATTCATAGGGATTTTTTTTTCTTTTTTTTATACTAAATGCTTCATAAACATCTACCGGGTACATTGTTATGATGTCAGCAATAAAATGAAGGTGAGCTTGAAAGTAACATTGCAGTCAGTAAGGCAGGATTTTAATTATACTCATCACCTTCCTTGCCACCATCACATGCCTCTCTGTTGCTGACTACATCTTTTGTGACAGGTCAGTGGAAGGTGACTTCTTTCCACTTTTCAGTGTATTCTCAAGTATACTGAATTTTTTGCTGCCGTGATTACGCAGAGTTGGCTTCTGATGCCACTGCTATTAACATATGCTACAGCAGTAGCCCCTCTTTTCCATGCAATCTGTGAAATTAAATGAGAGGTGGGGAACCTCAAGCCTCGGGGTCAAATGTGGCCCTCTGGGCCTCTTTATGTGGCCCCCGGTTCTCTTCCCAGGCCACATGCTCTCTGGAGCCCTACGTCTCACCAGCCTTGCTTTTCACACTCATTGAGTGAGGGTGAAATGTTAATGTAAACTCTGATACTGCTTCTAGCTTGCCTAGATGGTTTGGAAACTTCAGCTAGCGCAGAATTCAGCAGCCAGGGTGCTTAAGAATATTTGAGCATATTACACTGATCCTGGCCCAATTGCACTGGCTACCAATTGGTTTCCAGGCTCAGTTCAAAGTGCTGGTTTTGAGCTATAAAACCTTAAATGGCTCATGACAGCAATACCTCAAGGACTGCCTCTTTCCATATGAACCTGTCCAAACCCTGAGATCATCTTCTGAGGCCCTCCTTCGTGTGCCTCCTCAAGAGGTCTGGAAGGTGGCAACACAAGAACGGGGCCTTTTCTGTAGTGGCTCCCCATCTGTGGGATGCTCTCCCTAAGAAAGTTTGCCTGGTGCCTTCATTATACACCTTTAGGCACCAGGCAAAAATGTCCCTTTTTAATCAGGCCTTTGGCTGATTGACATCCAATACCCTTTTAAAATCTGTTGGGGAGAGGGAGATTATAGGGTTGTTTTTGTTTTTATGGTGTATTTTGTGTTTTTATATTGTGATTTTATGTTGTGACTACCCTGAGACCTGCAGGCATAGGGTGGTATACAGATTTTAATAATAATAATAATAATAATAATAATAATAATAATAATACAGAAAGAGATTTAGTGTGGGAGCAAGGTTGAGGGGAAATACATTCTGATATCTGTGACAGCTGCGTTTGCAAAAGCCAGCTGCATCCATTATACCTCAGCTGTCGACCAAATCTTTGAGCTTTTCATTCTTCTGTTGAGACAAGAGAAAGGTTAAAAAACTGTAGAAACTGATTAATCAAGGACTCCATGATCTGTTCATTATTTTTATTCTTCACACTGACAGCAAGCAATTATTCTGGTAGCTTTTTTCCCAACCTTCCAGTTCTCCTACTACTTTGACTTGTGGTGGGAGGGTACTTGAAGATTGTCAATGCAGGCTAACTGCTGGGTGAATCAGAATACGCTAATAAAACAGTCTCCTTTGTCCCAGCAACCAAGTTGGAAATATCTCCCAATCTGTTAATGTCAATACAGTATAGTCATTTGACAGGCCCTATCAGCACCACAATTGTGTCACAGTAAACAGATTAGAGAGGGACGCGGGTGGCGCTGTGGGTTAAACCACAGAGCCTAGGACTTGCCGATCGGTTCCTGCTCCTGCCAACCTAGCAGTTCGAAAGCACGTCCAAGTGCAAGTAGATAAATAGGTACTGCTCTGGTGGGAAGGTAAATGGCGTTTCCGTGCGCTGCTCTGCTTCGCCAGAAGCGGCTTAGTCATGCTGGCCACATGACCCAGAAGCTGTGTGCCGGCTCCCTCGGCCAATAAAGTGAGATGAGCGCCACAACCCCAGAGTCGGCCATGCCTGGGCCTTAATGGTCAGGGGTCCCTTTACCTTTACCTTTATCAGCACCAAACCTTTGCACTATTTCACTTTTCTTCTGTGCATAGCATTGCAGCTCAGTTTCTTTCATTGATGACTAAGGCAGACTCTGCATTAGTTGAAAGGGGGTACAGTTTGTTTATATTGAGGCATCTAATCATAAGCCTGCATTTTTATCAAGCTTATATTTTTTGATCAAGGTTGTATCTTATAAATGAGTTCAAATTCACAAATGTTTCATGCCAGACAGGAACTAGGCTGGCTAAGATTTTGGCAGATGTTCATCCTCTTGGCCAGAGAGGCCCTCTGGTTTATTGCGGTCATAAAAGGCTGAGAGCGAGGTCACTGACCTTGCATGTTGCAGAGTACAATTAAGCTACAATTAAGTTGGTAAATAGTAAGAATTATTGTGCCTCCCGTTAGAGACTTGAGCCACATTTTCCTAAGGGCAAGAGCTAATGGAAATAGGGAAAGAAAGTGTTTTAAGTTTTTTCTTACTTTGAAAACGTCTTTGCTTATAAAAAAAATTATATATGTTATGTATTAAATATATTGGCTTAAATGTAATTATGCAAAGGATTTAAGAAATGTTGGATTCTTATTTCATATAGTTGGAAGAGATCGCAGGGGCCATCAGCCACCAGCCTAGCCCCCCCTGCCAAGCAGGAAAGCACCATCAGAGCACTCTAGACAGATGGTTGTCAGGTTTTTGTTTAAAGGAACCTCCAATGAAGGAGATCTTTCATTGATGATGCGTACAAAAGATCTTTGATACCTGTTTAAAATAGAATTAGCCACCATCTGTTTTAGCCATCTGCTCTATTTTAGAATTAAGGGGGCAAAGGTGATTTGGTAATTAAGGTGCCTTGTAGAGGTTAATGGCTACTTGTTTGCCAATTATAAATATAGCTTTTATTTCCCATAAAAGGCAATAGGAAATGGTTGTATCTTTTGTGATTGGTTCTAGCAAACAGCCAATAGGAATTTCAACCAGGCTGATTGGACAGAGGCAGCCAAAGGAGGAGCAAGGGGGCTGGGTTAAGGAAATATAAGTGCTGGCCAGAATGGCAGGAGGCCAGGCCAGAGCTTGGTAACCATATACCACTGTGCCTCATATTTATTTGTCTGACAAATAAATTATTATTTTAATTTCTCTATTGCTGCGTTGAATATTTCATTCCAGCTAAGCGTTAACCACAAGCAGGGTGCTACAATATGGTCTCATCAGTGCTGGCTGCTGCCAGTGAGAGGCATCATTCATGGGATTCACAATCCTAAAAGACGGCAAGCAAAGAGAAGCAGAAAAAAAGTGCCTTGGACAATACAAGTTGCGAGTGTCTTGTTTTTCATTCAATGAATGCCTTTGAGCACCAAATCTATTTCACATCTTTCTTTTCTTTTTGGGTAGACAAGATCAACTTTTGTCAAAGTCTAAGGGCTGTTACAGACGAGCCCTGGCAGAGATCTACTTACATTCACCCACATGGCATTGGAAAATATTCCCCTTTCCCCATTAGAGTACTTTGGTCTCCCTGCTGTTCAGGGCTGGATTTAGGTTTGATGAGGCCGTAAGCTACTGAAGGTAATGGGGCCCTTTATATGCCCAGCTGTCCTTTGTCAGCAATAAATTGCTACTGTTTTTGTGTTGAATATAGGCTATAAGAAGCCTACACAACACAAAACACTGTTGCTGTATGTAGGTTTTATTTTATTTGTTTTTTATCTTATATTTTGGAAATTACATCCAATTTGTTTTCCTTTAATTTTTTTTTTGGGGGGGCAGGAGAGTGGGGCCCTAAACTATAGCTTATTTAGCTTATACAGTGGTACCTCGGGTTACAAACACTTCAGGTTACAGACGCTTCAGGTTACAGACTCTGCTAACCCAGAAACAGTACCTCGGGTTAAGAACTTTGCTTCAGAATGAGAACAGAAATTGTGCGGCCGCGGCGCAGCAGCCCCATTAGCTAAAGTGGTACCTCAGGTTAAGAACAGTTTCAGGTTAAGAACAGACCTCCTGAACAAATTAAGTTCTTAACCCGAGGTTCCACTGTACATAAATCTGGCACTGCTACTGTTCCGTCATAGCAGCAAAGATCATAAGAAACAATTTCCATTTTTTAAAAAGGCAACTATGCCCTCCTACCTATGAAACACAATTTTTGGACAGACCCCCCCCCCCAACACCAGGGTTTATATAATAAATACTTCCTTCTGGCATGGATTTCAAGTGTGTTTTCTGCCTATCATATGCAGTAATGGTTTGATTTGACTCCCCTTTCCCCTTGACCTCTTAGTCTGACCCCTGCTTTGTAAACTGCATTGCACGGTGCATGGACAGATTCATTAGTTCACCAGTTACTTCTGTGAGATTATCTCCTTTCGCCAACTGTCGGGTATCAGTAGGATGACTGATAAAGAGTTGATAATGAGATTACGCTTGAGGTTATGACATTTTAATGAGGATATACCATTTCCCATACAAAAGGAGTGTGCACAGAGGGAAGAGATGAAAGCGGGCTTTAATTGTAGCGTTTCTGCTGTTGAAGCATAAAGGGATTGCACACTGGGTGCAATTTGAATAAAAATTCGAATAACAAGTCACACACACACACAACGTCCAAGTGGCTGGGATTTCAGAGCAACCTTCACAGGGCAATTTAGAATATAAGTTTGATGAATGACCCCGTAAACATGGACTGTAGCCCTATGGATGCCCACCTAAGACTCAATAAGCCCCAACACATTGTAATCTTTTCTGAGCAACTATGCATAGGGATTCCTATGTGAGCCAGTGTGGTGTAGTGGTTAAGAGCGGTAGTCTTGTAATCTGGGGAACCGGGTTCGAGTCTCCGCTCCTCCACATGCAGCTGCTGGGTGACCTTGGGCCAGTCACACTTCTTTGAAGTCTCTCAGCCCCACTTACCTCACAGAGTGTTTGTTGTGGGGGAGGAAGGGAAAGGAGAATGTTAGCCGCTTTGAGACTCCTGAAGGGGAGTGAAAGGCGGGATATCAAATCCAAACTCTTCTTCTTCCTGGGTTGCAAGGCAAGCACTTTGACTTGCACTCAGTAGATCTTGGGTGACTTCAATATTGGATCACTGCCATGCACTCAATGCAGGGCTTCACTTATGCTTGACCCAGAAACTGCCGTTAGTACAGAATGCAGCAACATCCTTTCTGACAGGAGTGAGATTCAGTCGCCATAAAAAGCACCTCTGCTCAGAGAGCCATACTGGTTGATGAATTGTTACTGGGCCCAATTCAAGACGTTACAGGGGCGTAAAATCTAGGGGGATCTGCACCCACAAAAAAATTGTTGTGGGTGCTCAGCACCCACACTGCAGGGTCCCCTACACAACTTCTGGTGGTGTGGGAGGCACCGGAAGTCAGGATCCAGGGTCTCACGATACCTCAGACAGCATCTCTGAGGCCTTCACGAGACCTCAGATATGCTTTGCGAGGTGTCAGAACCACTGGAAGTCAGGTTCCGTTGCCGAGGGGTGTGTATGACATCATAACTGTCATTTAATTCTACTCAATATTGATCCAGGGCAGAACTCCAATGTATAATTAGCAGAGTAAAAACTTAAACACATTGCAGGTTCTCAAAAAATAGACCAGAGGCAATTGTGTTTCACCCAGCAGAGCTTTACTGCTACTGAAGGCAAATAAGCATAATGGTCACAAATCCAACACATTCAGGATTGGCACTGTCCATAAGAAACCCAGTTGCAGCACTTAACTTACAGTAACTTATAAGTCTAAACCAGGGGTAGTCGACCTTTTTTTACCTTCCGCCCACTAATGCATCTTTCTTGATGGTAAAATTTCCTTACCGCCCACCAGTGTTCGATGGAAGGAGGATTCAGCTTGTGACATAGAACCCCCTACTGCCCACCTAGAATCCTGAAACGCCCACTAGGCGGTAGGGACCAGATTGACAACCCCTGGTCTAAACCTTAACACTAAGCATACTATGTACAAAACACCACACCAGAAGGAAGGAAGATAGAAAGAGATAGTAAAACCCAGGCTCCTTCTGGCTTCTTATTATAGTCAGCATGACGCTGACAGAAGAGATAAGAGAACCAGTTTCAGCCAGCTGTACTCAGCTTCTCTGAAGGTATAATTCAAATATCATGAAGCTTCTTTCACACAGAGAAGCTTCCAGAACCCTCTTGAATTAAGTAGAATAGGAACGATCTCTACACATCAGATCAATACTTTCTGTACTAAGAAATGCGAACTGACAATAACATCATGTCGCAGCGCAACATCACGATGTCCCATAACCTGGGGCCCAAGTTGGCTCCCCTCAGATGTTCTAGTTGATAGCTAGTCCTCCTTTTTTTACAATAGTTTCCAAATTTGATATGTAGCCTTCTCATACCAATATGGGTTAATGAGATGAGTGCCATGCCATCTGCATATAGCAAGACTGGGAACTTCTGTTTCCCAACTGAAGGGGGGAAAGCATGAGATGAAGAGGAAAGCTCCTGGTGTATATAATTTATGTAAAGATTGAATGGGGTAGTGATAAGATGCAGCCTTGTTTGATTCCCTTTACTGTTGGAATTGAATCAGATAGAAAACTTGTCCTGCCAAGAAGGTTGGCGGTTCGAATCCCCACAACGGAGTGAGCTCACATTGCTCTGTCCCAGCTCCTGCCGACCTAGCAGTTCAAAAGCATGCCAGTGCAAGTAGATAAATAGATACCACTGCAGCAGGAAGGTAAACAGCATTTCTGTGCACTCTAGTTTCTGTCACGGTGTTCCGTTGCACCAGGAGTGGTTTAGACATGCTGGCCGCATGACCCTGAAAACTGTCTGTGGACAAACGCTGGCTCCCTTGGCCTCAAAGCGAGATGAGCGCTGTAACCCCATAGTAGCCATTGAGTGGACTCAACCACCCAGGGGTCCTTTACCTTTTTACTGTATTGTGATGGCCATTGGCTATGAACAATAAACTCTACTGACTGGCAAGTCAAGATGTTACTATGGGTATATAAACCCATAGAACAGTTTACTTCTGGGATCTCCTTTCCACGTATGTGTCCATTCAACCGCTTTTGATCTACAGAATTGGCACTGTTACAGGTGCCACATAATACTTGTTCTGCAGTTGTAAGAAATCTTTTCGTGTAGTCTTTGGAATTCCCTGCCTATTGACATCAAGCAGTTGTGTTCCCATGATGCTTTTCTGTGCCTTCTTGAAACTTTATTTATTTTATTTTGAGGCAACACATATCCAGACATATTTATGTTGATGTGTTTTCATCTTTTTTCCTGATAATTTTAACTATCCTCAAGTGCTTTTAATTGTTCTTAACTATTTTTATTGATTTTTTTTTGAAAAAAAAATATTGGGAACTGCTTAGAGGTTTTAGTATAATTAAACAGTATACAATTTTTATTAAAGAAATAAATTCATAACCAGTGGAGTGTTTTCAACATTAAATAAGTATGTTCCTGCTTGGGTAGCTTTTCCTGGAGAGTAAGCAGGCATTCCCACATCTTTAAGAGCAGGCCCATGTGAAACAAATATTTATCTGGGAATAGTCCAGATCTGAGGATAACAGTCCATGTATCAAAGTGGTCTGACAGGCTTTTTTCAGAAGAGAGCAGAGTTGGCGAGCCAACCAAAGTTGGTAAATTTGACATACACAAGTGCTGATTTGGGGTGAGTGGGTGCATATTTAAAATATTCCCCAGAATTATGAAAATGTACATTCAAAATCACTCCATGATAAATGATTGTTTCATTTAGTGCCCATATAATAGAGGTTGTACAGATGTTGATGGATAGCTTATCCAAAGCAAATATCGATCCCATCCCTAATTAAAACTCGAATGTGTAATAGGAGCATTTTAAAACAAACTTCTTTCACATGCAGGGAAATTTACTGCTATCCGGAGGGCTCACACAAGGCTTATAAACCACTTGATTCCCACTTAAGCTCTCAAAATAAGACATAAAACACTGTGCCAAAGTACTGAATTGCTCACATAATGCATACATATTAACAAATTACTAGCAGGATGCACACAAAATGGGATCAGAGGTTGTAAGATGTTGGGCTCATTTGCAAAGTAGCCAGTTCCTAAGAAATTCCAAGCTGGGTTTTTTTTTTTTCCTTTCCTTTTTGGGGGTGGAGAGTAGGATGGTGATACAAGAAGGTTCGTCCCTCTCGAGAACATTCAGCCGTTGGTTAGAAAGAGACCAAATCTTTGTATTTCTTGCTCTTTAGATTTTGTAAATATATGCAGAAACACCCTGCTGAGTCAATTTACACAGCCATAACTTAGGTACTCATTTTTAAATGAGCTTTTTTACTGGGCCAACACATTGCCCTTTAAAAAATAATAATAAGCAAGCCTAAAGCTTCTCAAGAAAGCATTAACACCTTTGTCAATCAAGCAAACCAAACATGTATTAAAATATTTCATTTTCTCAAACGAGACCATTGTTTTCATTCTATGTTGGTGACAAAATATCAGAAAGCAGGACAATCAGCTCCTACTATTTTACTTGATAGTTACCAGTTTACACGTGATGATTATCCGTCACTGACTGCTTGCAATTGCTCCATATGTCAGCTGCCTCTGTACTGTCTGCAAGGATAAATTTTTATGTGCAGCATCTCACTGTGGTTAAATTGGGGAATTTCCTCCTGGATTGACCATTGCCCTGGACAGTGGGACGAACATATGCGTTTCCATCTGTTTCTGTCTTAATACACCTGAGAGAGCACATTCTAATGTATTTTGTCTGGAGCCATTGTGTGAACCTAGGAAGCTGCTTTCCTAGTGAGTCAGAGCTTTCATCCAGCTAACTCATCACTGTTTCTTTTTTTTAAAAAAAAAATAATATTTATTACTTTTAAAGCTTACAAAAAAGAAAGAAGAGAAAGAAAACAAAAAAGAGAAAAAACAATACAATACAATATATAAACAATACAAAGCACAACCTTAACACATTAAACTAAACACAATAAACAAAACTAAACAAAACAAAAACAATTTAAAAGCATACATCATAACTTTTCCATACTCTATCTTTCATTCCCTTGTTTCATCGACCTCCTCTCACCTCCCTCTTTGTATTCCACTTCCATTAATTGTTTCAGCAATTCCTTTCCATCTTTCTCTATTTTCTGTCATATAAACGTCTTAACATATTTTTAATCTTATTTCCATTAAAACTAGTATACTTATTTAAGCTTAACTCCTTATAACATTTCTACTAAGGCCATAAAATTTCATTCCAACATTTTTCTATCACTCATTAATTTTACAATATTTCTATATATAGACTTTAAATTTTCCAATCTTCTTCCACCATCTCCTCTCCCCAGTCTCGGACTCTGCCAGTCACTTCCGTCAACTCCATACAGTCCATCAACCTGGAGATCTTATGTCCGAGGCTCTTAACTCTTTTCCAAGTCCCTTCTGCAGGTCTTCTTCATATTCTTTGGTGCTATAGAGCAGATCTTGGGGAAACTCCGACCTAACAATACTTTTGTTCCTTCTCGACAGGTCAGCCAAATTTCCATAGTTAAAGCTAAAATCCATGAAGTATTTCAGGACATGTTTCAAGATTCCTCCAAATCCAAAGGCCCCCAGAACTCCAGTCTCCTCCTGACCCAAGTCCATGTCCCAAAAGTCGGTTAATCCCTGCATGGAGGGATCTTTCCAGCTTTCCTTCTCCAGTCCAAGCCGGGCTCCGATCCTCAAATTCTGACTTTTTCTAGATTCAATCATAAAAGGCCTCAACTTATAGTCCTCAATTTGCCTCTGTAAGGCTGAGGCTCCCACTTGTATTACTTTAGGTTCGACAATAGCAACTTTCTCCTTCTCCACATTTTGTTCTGCTAAAGTAGATTCCTGTAGCAAATCCTGAATAATTTCTGTATTGGTGCTCACTTTTTGTCCCAAATTAATCACTTTTTGTCCCAAGTTATCAATTTTAGTAGCCATAACATCCGTCTTCTTGTGAAGCTGTTCCAATGAATAGCTTATCTTGCATAATGCAGTCACTAAGGCTTCTCCTGTCGACATTCTTAAATGGTCCAAGGTCAATCCTTGATTCTCACAGTTCTTATCCTGCAGCTGGAGATTCCCCAGCTCCACTCTTGTAACAGTTTCAAAAGCTCCCTCTAGAGGGAAACAGTCTCCACTTGTATCAATCCTTTCAAGCACAGTTCCAAAAGTAAAGTTAGTTTCAATTTTCAGTTACTTTTCCTCCTTTTTAAACGCAGAGGAGGGCAATGGAAACAATATATTTCTCTTATTTAACTAACTGTCAGCATACGTTTTATTCACAGTCAATGAACTCTCCCAAAACGGCAATCTACTGGCAGCCCGTTTCCAGGTTCAGAGCAGTGGTAATTTAATTTTTATCACTCTCTCCTGCAGGCTTACACGATCCAAAATTTCCCCCCTCTTCTCCTGCTTCCAAAGGGGGTTTAATGATTTTAATCAATGGAAGTTTAATCCTTTACATAAGGCTTTCCAAGACCTTAGCTTGCATCTTCTTTGCTTCAATCTATTTACAAAAGGGGAAGGCGGACTTCCTGTTTGAAACCTTCCCGTTTCGGTACCAAATTAAGACGTTTGTAAATCCAATTTTCCGTTCTATTCACGGGTAGTTGTTTAGAGTCAAATTGTCCACAGGAAAAAGTCAGCGCTCTCCGTGAAAAAAGCAGTCAATTCGAAGCACCACGCCACTCACCCCACGTCACTCCGGATCCCCAAAACTGGGTTTCCCCGCAAGCAGGGGGGACGCAAAGGGTGCCAGCCGAATCCCACGTTCACAAGCTTCTCCCGCCTGTGATTTTAGTGGGTCTCCACCTTCGCCGTGGCGGTCAGACCCTGATTTCCACGGAGCAAATTCCTCCCGATCGGAGGAACTCCGCTATTGCCGGAGGCGCCAACCCGGAAGCCAACTCATCACTGTTTCACGGTAGCTACCAAGCATTTCAATTTTTTTATTTACACTATTCAGGTTTATACATTTCACTGATTTTACAATCATTTTGACATTTCAAAACTTGACTTCCTTCCCCCACTCTCTGCAGTTCCTTAAATGTACTTTTAATATCTTCTGCATATCCAAATTAACTTAATTTGCTCATTTATTCATCTTCTTTAAATATATACTCTTCTTTTTAAACTGCAAGTTATTACAATAATCCTGCCAATGTTCTTATCTGTTTACAATTTATCTGTAAATATCCAAGAAACCATTTCCATTCTTTTATAAAAAGTTTGTTATCTTGATTTCTTATCTTTTCCGTTAAGTTTTGCCATTTCTGCATATTCCATAAGTTTTTGTATCCATTCTTCCTTTGCTGGGACTTCTGCTTCTTTCCACTTTTGTGCAAGTAACATTCTTGCCCTTCATGAATTTGTGTGTCAACCTTGCGCTAATATTTTCTGTATCATTCCAATTTTTTAGTATATGTGCTGCCGAAGAGAGCACAGCTGCCTAGCATTTCAGACCCAGGACTCAGCTACATTAGCAGAGAAACAGTGATGTGAAGGCACTATAAACAGGCAACACCATATGGAACCAGAGAGCAGGGAATTTTAAAACACAATTTTCCATAGGGATTTTCTTTTCTTTTGTTAGGTAAAGGTAAAGGTACCCCTGCCCGTACGGGCCAGTCTTGACAGACTCTGGGGTTGTGCGCCCATCTCACTTAAGAGGCCAGGGGCCAGCGCTGTCCGGAGACACTTCCGGGTCACGTGGCCAGCGTGACATCGCTGCTCTGGCGAGCCAGAGCCGCACATGGAAACGCCGTTTACCTTCCCGCTGGTAAGCGGTCCCTATTTATCTACTTGCACCCGGAGGTGCTTTCGAACTGCTAGGTTGGCAGGCGCTGGGACCGAGCAGCGGGAGCGCACCCCGCCGCAGGGATTCGAACCGCCGACCTTTTGATCGGCAAGTCCTAGGCGCTGAGGCTTTAACCCACAGCGCCACCTGCGTCCCTCATTTCTTTTGAAATAGAATCTGTGCTAAAGTCTTCTTCTTCTTTGGCGAACACTTGTAGCCAAGTAAGATTGTCTTCCACGAACACAGTCTTAACGGTGTGACTGTAAGCGACTGTGGAGGCCAATTCTGGACCCATGCGTCCTTCCACAGTGGGGACATAGGTTTCCTGGTGGGCATTGATCACGGTGAGGGTTTGCCAAATGTGCCTTCCTGTTAGCATGTTTCTCCCTTTCATCCTGAGTTTGAGCATCTTCAAAGCCCACGACACCTTTGGTAAAGGCTGTTCTCCAATTGGAGCGCTCGCAGGCCAGTGTTTCCCAGTTGTTTGTGTTTTTACTACATTTTTTGGGATTTGCCTTGAGAGAGTCTTTAAACCTCTTTTGCTGACCACCAGCATTACGCTTTCCATTTTTAAGTTCGGAATAGAGTAGTTGCCTTGGAAGACAATAATCAGGCATTCGCTCAACATGACCAGTCCAACAAAGTTGATGTTGAAGAATCATTGCTTTAACACTGGTGATCTTTGCTCCTTACAGTACGCTGGCATTTGTTCACCTGTCTTCCCAAGTGATGTGTAAAATTTTTCAGAGACACTGTTCATGGAATCTTTTGAGGAGTTGGAAATGGCATTTATAAGTGGTCCACATTTCACAAGCATACCGTGAAACAAGCATACCATAAGGTTGGTAGTACAATAGCTTTGTACACAAGCGTTTTGGTTTCCCAGTCCTCAAACCAGGGAATACACTTCAATTGTGTTATGTACTGAGTTGAATAGGATCCAAAAGGCAGCAGTCTGATTGGTCCTAGAACAATAGGATTCAGAATGCAGCAGTCTGATTGGTCCTAGAACAATAGGATTCAGAATGCAGCAGTCTGATTGGTCCACAGGAGCAACCCAATCCAGTTCCAGGTGGAAGTGAATCCGCAACCTGATTGGCCTACAGGAGAATCCCGGAATTAGCCAATCACGTGGGGCCCATTGCGTAACTAATGTATATAAAGCAGACATTCTGGGGGAACTTCCATTCCTCCTCACCACTATGAGCTGAATAAAGAGCATGAAATCCACTCTCGACTCCGAGTATATTTCAAATTGGGAGAGAGCTGCACTCGCAGAGCTTAGTCGATACTGGATTTTGGCATCAGTGTCGGCTCTCGTGGAAAGATAACTGCCCAAGTAGTTTTAATTTTAGAGTTTTGAAATAAAATCTGTGCTGGAGTACTAAAGGAAGCTGATATTTAGCCACAGGAGTGATTCCATAAAGAATTAATGTATGGCTGAGCTGCAAATGGGGTGCTGGTATCAGTGTTCGGTACCATAATAAGAGGGCAGAAGAGAAGAAAGGGTTGGGACCTCCAATGGCAGACCACAATGGCAATGGCTTCTGGAGTGGCAAGTGTTCAGTGGAATCTCCCAAGCATCTCCAGCACAGCAGCCATAGGTGAAACCTATGCAGAACAACTCATGGTCATTGACTAGGGTTTCTAGTAAATATGTGGTGGACCTGTCCCAAAACTAAAAAATTCTGGGACATGGTCTATGAAGAACTAAAGAAAATGCTCAGAGAAACGTTTACTAAAAGACCAGAGGCTTTTCTACTGGGCCTTATGACAATAAACATGCCTAGAATAGACAAAAGTGTATTTCTTTGTACAACAACTGCAGCTAGAGTATTAATTGCCAAGGATTGGAAACAAGACCAGATCCCAGCTAAGGCAGACTGCAAAAGAAATTTGTGAATATGTTGAATTAGCCAAAATGACAGAAGCAGTAAGAAATCACCTGAGCTCAAGAGTGAAAAATGAATGGGATTGTTTTAAAAATTACATGAGTAAACATGGTTCCCAAATCCCAAACCTGGGTGTACCTTGGGTAAATTTCACAAAATAAAAGTTAATTGGAGGAGATATCCTATACAAAGAAAAGGTTGAAGGTATACTGGAACACAGTACAAAGGAAAAGAAATAAAGAGAGAAGATGAAGCTGTTAAGAGGTAGAGGGAAGTTAAGCATTATAGAGAAATAGATGATTATGAATATGTATAGAAAGAAAAATAGATTATGTACTGTATGTAACTGTAAAGGAAAAAGATGCTGTAAGATCTGTAAATTTTTAAATAAAAAAATTAAATAATAATTTTTAAAAATTCATGGTCATTGACCTCAACCCATACCATATTATTGTTCTCCAGCTCCTAGCTTTGAGCCCAAACCAGTGATGAGGGAAAACTTACCTCCAGTTGCTCAGAAGCTTGGACCAGATGAGGACAGAGACTTGGAAGGCCCACATGAACAGTCCCAGATTGTGACGCCAGCAATGAACTTACATAAGCACATTACAAACAAAAAATGTTCCTAATGTCATGAACTGTCTTGAACTAGGACAAGCACATAATGTGGAGTTTGGGAAGATCTTCTAAGAGTACTATTGCATTTCTGATTTGCTCTATGATCTTGGAAAGAATATGAATCTCTGCTTTTCTTTTTAACTAGCTGCCAAAGCTGCCTCAGGCAATGCGCTGTCAAAGCTAGATCATATTGTTAAACTGCTATATTCAAGCAGAATTTCTTCAAAAGCAATGAATAGCACAGGTGAGATTTGCACTGTAGTTGTTCATTCTTATTTGATATTCATCATATCACGCACTGTGTAGACTTCTGCCTAAGAGCGATAGTGTTTTGAAAGCTTCAGGTTGTATCCAGCATTAGTCATACTCAGAGAAGGCCCATTGAAATATATGTGGCTAACTTAGGCCAGTTAAATTCAATGGGTCTAATCTAAGTGAACTTTAGTGGGTTGCATTTTTTGGTATTTTTTCAGAGCCCAGGCCAGTTTAGATACATTTGATGTGTGACAATATCAGAACTGTAAAATGGTAAAGTACTCCAACTAAGGCAATTCCATAATTTCATTCACAGAGCACGCTCTCGCAAAATTCATAGACTTTTAAAAGTGTGTGCTAGAACTAACTTATACTTAAAAGCCCTCAGCCATTGTTGTTCACTGGATATGGTCATGGATCTTAATGAAGTTGACAATAAAATATGGGGAATTTATTGCACATAAACACATCATCAAGCATGACGTGAATCAATACTTTCAAGACAGCAATACAATATGAATGCTTGAGTATGCTCCCAGCTTAAGTCCTTACACAGTCAAGTTCTTGACATAATGTGACAATAGGACACACAGATTAAAAACAAGAGAATTAAGTACACATCAGATTACACCATCATAACCAGTACATCAGGCAGGACATTCTTAAACAGATCTCAGCTGCCACATTTTGGTATCTTTACCATTACAATGTGAAGTTGCAGAGTTGGGACTTATTAGCAAATCTGTCATGTGACACTTAGGCTCAGTTGAGAGTAGAAGGGACCAGCTCACTCTACAAAGCTGTTGTTTTTCTTTAGGTGCTGCTCTATCCTATTAATTTTGTTGTGTTTTTCATCTTGGGCACCTAGTTCCAAAAAGCAGAGAATGAATGAAGGCACCAATTTTGTCTTTGCCATTTGGAAGATGGTCTGGCCAACGCAGGAAAAGGCCAATGCTCTGCAGGTTCCAGGTTCAATTTCCTGCATCTGCAGGAAAAGATGAGAGAAGAGTAGTGTCTGAAATCCTGGATTTCAAACTTTCTAGTGATATGGGTGGTGAAAAAGATACAAGAAACTTTCCTTCCTTGAACTTCAGTATGTTGACTTAGGATCGAAGCAAGCATCTTTTGTGAGGAAGCCTGTTGATGTCTATATCATGTACTAGAGAAAGCATGCACACGAAAGCTTATACCTAGAACTAACTTAGTTGGTCTTTAAAGTGCTACTGGAAGGAATTTTTTGTTTTGACTATGGCAGACCAACACGGCTACCTATCTGTAACTAGAGAAAGTATGAAGGAGAAGTCCTCCTATCCGAGACATCTCCCTCTTCCAAAAAGAAAACATATCAAAATGTGTGTGGGCTTTGTGTGTGGGCTTTTCTTGTTTTTCTAGGAGGAGTTACTTGAAAGAAATGAAATGCATCTGCACAAAGTTAAAAGTTAAGTTAAAAGAAATGCATCTGCACAAAGAACCATGGAGGAAAGTCTTGTATTCAACTCTTTCCTTCTATATTACTTCTAAATCTCACCTGGGATGATAACAAGCACAGAGAATTTCAGCCCCCACAGATGCATTACAGAAAATCCAAGTAATACAAAAGCAGTGTTACTAAAGAAGCCACATTTCAGCTTTAACTATATCACACAGCACTGCGCTCACTATCATAAATGTTTGATTTTTTTCCTTTTACCTCTAAACCTTAGGATATCTGAATTTACATTGCATTGTTACAGACGCTTCTTTTCATTCTCTCAGCTCAATGGCAACATCCCATGGCTAAGTGAATTTGACTGCAGGTTTGATCTAGGAAACTTTAGACTCACAAACCCCATGAAATTCACAAGAGAAGGATAGTGATGGATGAAAGATGTGTATTGTGAATACGTTCTTTTGACATTGAATTATTATTATTTTTTTAAAAAAAGGTTTGTAGTCCTGTAGTAGTAGCCTGAGGGTTGAAGCATGTTTAATGTGACTTATTTGACTCCAAACATGTCACTTCAGAAAATGAACATTTCAGGGGCTGGAAATGCTACATGTAATAACTTAATACACAGCACCTTAGTCTTTGTGTTCAATGTATAAGCTTTGCTAACTTCATGTGCACAGTTCAGGGCCTTCTTTCATTACAATTCTCAAAAATGTTCAGTGGTTTGAGGTCATTTTAAAACCCTAGTTCTTGTCTTATATGGGCTGCAACATGCAGAAGATGTTCATAAAATAGGTCAAAAATACAGGATGGTTATTTCCCTGTGCAATTCTGCTGCTGTACGCAGCGATGTTGGGGGACTGCAAAAAAACTGGGTTTGGACATGTGGGATTCTGATATATCAGCAAGCCCTTGTGAGCATTCCAGGCAAGCACAAAGGGTTGAGGCTTGGCAAGCATTCATTGAAAACCTTTGCAATGTACCCAGCTCCACCTCTGCTGCTTCCCCCTTTCATCTATCAGCCCCCAGCAGAACATATTCTCTTTCTGGAAGCTGAAGAGCACTGGGTAATAAAAGACATAAAGGTAAAGGTAAAGGGACCCCTGACCATTAGGTCCAGTCGTGACCGACTCTGGGGTTGCGGCACTCATCTCGCTTTATTGGCCGAGGGAGCCGGCGTACAGCTTCCGGGTCATGTGGCCAGCATGACCAAGCCGATTCTGGCGAACCAGAGCAGCACACCGAAACGCCGTTTACCTTTCCGCCAGAGCGGTACCTATTTATCTACTTGCACTTTGATGTGCTTTCGAACTGTTAGGTTGGTGGGACTGAGCAACAGGAGCTCACCCCGTCGTGGGGATTCGAACCGCCAACCTTCTGATCAGCAAGCCCTAGGCTCAGTGGTTTAACCCACAGCGCTATCCGCGTCCCTTAATAAAAGACATACAGTGCACTAAATACTACATAGAGATGAGATCTCATTTGCCTATCCTTGGATTAGACCTATGTGCAAATATATCCTTTCCCTCCCAGGGCATTCCATCATGCACACATGGAAGGTAGGTAACCAGGCACATAGCATACTCTGCGATGATACCACAGTGGTCTGTGCCAAGATTCTGGACTGGCAAGAGCCAGCATAATCTATAGCACCCCAAAGAGTCCCTACTGGTGTAGAATTGCTCTGGCAGTACACTTCTAATCATTCACAATAGTAAGGCACCTATGGGCCCCACGCTTTTCAGGGGTCTCGTGACATCAAATCAAAATACCGTATTTTTCTGTGTATAAGACTAGGTTTTTTTAACAAAAAAAATAGGTTTAAAATTGTGGCTCGTCTTATACACGGGTAGTGCTGAGGGGTGTTTTCTTAATTTGGAGTCACCAAAAATAGGAGGTGTCTTATACATGGGGGTGTCTTATACACGGGAAAATACTGATTTGATTGAAAGAAAATTACAATCAAGCTTTCTTTCTTTTTTAATAATATTTTTTATTAATTTTCAACTACATCCAATAATAGCCTCATTATAACAATTCCAAATTATAATACAATTACTAATACCAATCATTCTAATACTGAATTATATAATTTAGGTGGCCCCTCATGTGCTACATTCGATAGTTTGATGATTTTCTTTATTTCTGCGTTCCAAAATCTTATTAATTTCAATTACATTCTGGTCAAAAAAAAATCCCTTATACAACAACTGCAGTATTATTAGCTTCCATTTGTGTTGACACATTAAATGATTTACAGAACTACAAGCGAAGCACTCGAACTAGATCCTTGTTCTTCCTGTGTGGCAGTTATTCTGTCCGTGGTATTTCTTCCTGTCCTTGTAAAATGTTATGTCTATCTTTTCCCGGTTGTTGCTGTTCTCTATCAAGCTTTCTCGGTTCAATGTTATCCCACTAGACCACACACACAAAGGGGCCCCCGAGATTTCGACTGCCTAGGGCATCCATAGGGTTTAATACAGCAGTGCTCCGAAACTAACAATGCTTACTGTGGGGAAAGAAGTAGACTTTATTGGAAGCCTGACCATGAAACCCACAGACCCAGCTCTTTCTCTCCCTTGGAATATTGAGTAAAACAGAAGGCACAACATGTTGTTGTTGTGCTCTGTTTCCTCCCCACTTTGCAGGGTGCAGTTTCCAGGGGGAGAGAAAACTTGAGTACAATGGGATCACATCAAGCACTTAGTTTTAGACATTGGCTATAGACAGTTTCAAGGTGTCTGTGTCAGGTGGCAACCGCTTATGACTCGCAAATGTGTTTTTCCAGCATAAGATGCTTTTGAGAAGCACTGATCACAATTGCGGCTGAATGCAAAGGCACACAAATGTTTCAAAGTTCAATGCCCTTTTTGACTTTGAGTTCTCCTTCCCTCGCTCCTCCTGTAGCAATATCCGGCTCAATAAATGTGTGTGTCAATGAACATTACCTGAATTTCGTTATGGTGAAATATTGCTATAATGCACTGCTATGGACTTGTTTTTTTAAGGAAATGGATGAAAAGACAAAATCAGTTTCCGCTACCCCATCTAACAATTTTGTTTTGTTTTGTTTTTTTATAAATATTTTATTAAATTTTCAAAATACATAATAAAACAGAAAAAAGAGAAAAATATAACCAACCATTCAATAAAGCTTTTCTTATAACTAACTGGACTTCCTCACATCTCCTTACCCTGCGTTATTTATAATCAGAATGTCAGCAAATTATTACCTTATTTCATACCTTATTTTATACTTTCCAAATATTATACTTCTAAATTTAAAGCAATTTTTATCAATTACTCATACCTTAAAATTAAACAAAATGTTGCCTTAAATTTTGACCTTTTCTTACTTATAACTTAATTTTCTATCTTACAAAGCCTATTTGCTGGAGCTGGTATTTTCTAAATCGTGCCCCATCTAACAATTTTGGCATGATAATATCTGTGCAGCAGCTAGAAGGCAAAGGTGAATATGAAATTCTGCTGTGAATATTGGTTCAGATACTGGCCTAGGGAGCAATATGTATCCTGTTGTGATATACATGATGGCTGGTGCGGTAGGAAAAGTGACAGTCCGTTGTCATGCCTTCTCCCCACCCCCCACCCCCATAAACACACCACCACATAAGAACACAAGAAGACCCCTGGTGGAAAAGGCCAAACATCTGTTTCAGCTTTCTGGTGTCAAAGTGTCCAACCAGTTGCCTATGGGGAGTCTGCAAGAAGTGCCTGAATGCAACAGTGCTGTCCTCACTGCTGAGAGTAGGTGGGTAATAATAATAATAATAATAATAATAATAATAATAATAATAATTTATTATTTATACCCCGCCCATCTGGCTGGGTCCCCCCAGCCACTCTGGGCGGCTTCCAACAAAACACTAAAATACAATAACCTATTAAACATTAAAAGCTTCCCTAAACAGGGCTGCCTTTAGATGTCTTCTAAAAGTTTGGTAGTTATTTTTCTCTTTGACGTCTGGTGGCAGGGCTTTCCACAGGGTGGGCACAACTACCGAGAAGGCCCTCTGCCTGGTTCCCTGTAACTTGGCTTCTCGCAGTGAGGGAACCGTCAGAAGGCCCTCGGCGCTGGACCTCAGTGTCCAGGCAGAATGATGGAGGTGGAGACGCTCCTTCAGATATACTGGACCGATGCCGTTTAGGGCTTTAAAGGTCAGCACCAACACTTTGAATTGTGCTCGGAAACGTACTGGGAGCCAGTGTAGGTCTTTCAAGACCGGTGTTATATTTTATATGGTGTTATGAGCTCTTTATGATGTGAATGGGCATTATTATATTGGAAGATGTTTAGTAGGGAAATAATACTTTCTTTTGTCTGTCCTCAAGCTTCCAACATCATCAGATGTCCCTATGTTCCAGCATTACAAAAGTGGCAGAAAAACTTACTGCTACCCGTTTTCTCCAATAACTTTTTACACCTGGTTCATGTCCGTTTTTACTAGACATTTCTCTGGGCTAAAAAGTCTCGAGTGTTGTAAACTTTTCTCGTAGATGCGTTGCTCCACCCCGTGAACACTTTGGTTGCCCTTTCCAGGAGCTTTTTCCAGTTAACCAGAACTATTCTAAGTGTACTTGCATCATGGGAAGAGTGCAAATATGCCACAAGAGCCATTGGTTCAGTCTGTGAAGACAGTGGATCTAGACCAGGCTTCCTCAACCTCAGCCCTCCAGATGTTTTGAGACTACAATTCCCATCATTCCTGACCACTGGTCCTGCTAGCTAGGGGTCATGGGAGTTGTAGGCCAAAAACATTTGGAGGGCCGAGGTTGAGGAAGCCTGATCTAGACCTTAACACTGAGTTCAAGTCAAGCCCTCTGAACCTGACATTGGCCACCTCTGCCTTAAAGGCTCTCCATTCTTCTGGAGAGGCAGTCAAACCCAAAGGTACACAGTGCCTAGCAGAGCAAATTGTCTGCTTCTAGCACTCTGAAAGACCTATATCTCATTCCTTTTGTTTTCTCAATGTTCAACATATGATGGAAAACAGCCTGTTTGATCTCTCCATAACCCCATGGAATTTGCTGTCCATGGGTTTCAACCTCATGAGGTCTGGACACATGAATGTCCAACAGCCATGAAGAAGAGAAGAAGAGTTTGGATTTGATATCCCGCTTTATCACTACCCGAAGGAGTCTCAAAGCGGCTAACATTCTCCTTTCCCTTCCTCCCCCACAACAAACACTCTGTGAGGTGAGTGGGGCTGAGAGACTTCAAAGAAGTGTGACTGGCCCAAGGTCACCCAGCAGCTGCATGTGGAGGAGCGGAGACACGAAGCCGGTTCCCCAGATTACGAGTCTACCGCTCTTAACCACTACACCACACTGGCTCACATGATTTACATCACTCCATTTCATTCAGTTTCAAAGTAGCTGCACTAAGGGGCCTCTGTGATTTAACAAAACACTTGTCGTATCTGGAATCTGGACCCGTATGTATCATTTGCTAGTGTTTGAAAATCAGATCTAAGCACACTCAGATTTCTACAGTTCCACTCTGTTGTTATTCTGCGTTTCTGTTGCGGCTCAACTTCTGCTTATCTCCTGACAAGAAAGAGAATTCCGGAACGCTGATAATGGGTTTTGCGCAAGAAAAAAGTCTTTCATTTCTTTGACTTTTATAAATCTAGAACAAATAAAAGATCAGCTTCCAAAACATATTGGGCTGTGTTTCTACAGAAGCTCACAAAGACTCCTGCACAATGAAGAAGAAATTTAAACTTGAACACCTGAAAAAAGAGAATAACTGCTTCAGCTAGATAAAAAAGGGTATTTTTTAATTACTAATTTCATCCCACAAGAGA
Organism: Podarcis cretensis; assembly: GCF_951804945.1. Classification (NCBI taxonomy): domain Eukaryota; kingdom Metazoa; phylum Chordata; class Lepidosauria; order Squamata; family Lacertidae; genus Podarcis; species Podarcis cretensis. The sequence continues at coordinate 10,945,372 of NC_137180.1, read as the reverse complement.
CCTCCAGCACACTCTTATGCATCCTCAACCATAACATCAAAAAGCCCTTTAAAAATAACTGCTTCATTGGAAAGCGGCTATTGGCTATTATTTTTTAATCTTTCATACAACATGAGGGCTCCAGTGCCCCTGCAAAACATAAATACGGCAAAAACTTTAAAACCCCTTCAGAAATAATTGGTTTAGTTGAGGATTACTGCCTCCAACTGTGGAGGTAGAGCATTGCCACCATGGCTAGTAATTTTCAATAGCCCCTTCTTCTATGAATTTGTACAATCCCCTTTTTAAAGACATCCAGATTGGAAGCCAGTTCCATAGTTTAACTATGTGCTGCATGAATGAATACTTTCATTGCATGAATTGATACCTCCTCTTCTTAAGAGTCCTCTTTTACCCCCCAAAAAAACTAATAATATGAAAGAGAAACATCCATCTGATTTCAGTGATAGGTCCAGCATGTGAGGTCAGACTTAGCTAGCAGCAAAGTACTGACATTCTTCACTAAAGATGGTGGGATGAAATGTGCCAGAGATATGAGCCTTCAAAGTACAGAAAGCTAATGAGCAAAATTCAAATCACACAAGATCCTCTGCATTGCAAGTAGTTTCTTAAACTAAAAATAAGGCCATGTTATTACATCTTCCCTATATTTATTCAGAAATTCCTCTCTTTAAAGTCCTTCCTATTTTTGCCTTAGGGACAGAGATGGATAGAGAAGGAGGGTAGGTTTTTACTAGAGCAAAATGCTCTGGAGAGAAAGAAATCCACACCAGCATCACCCTACTGACATGGAGTCCCTGCTTCTTCATGTTGGATGTGTGGGTTACAGTGTGTCAGGAATGAGCCAGCTCCGAGCGAAGGTTTGCAGCCAACAGCAGATAGCAGCCAGGAACAGAGAGGCTTAGATGTTAGTCAGACAGGGGAGAGCCAGCAGCTGCAGACTTCAGCTCTTCCTGACCTTGACGGAGAGACTGATAAGGCAGTAGCTGAGAGCAGGTTAGAACACAGCCAGAGTTCGCAGGAAGCACAAAACGGAACAAACAAACTCAAAGACAGCCTCTCAGAACAGGAAGAGGTTGGAGCTGATCCTCTGAGTCCAAAGAGCTGGCAAATGGGAGGGCTGCTAGACAGGAAAGAAAACAAGAGATGTAAGGGTCATAAGTTCAATATCTTCTATCAATGCTCGAAGCAGTCATCAGAAGGGTCATCTTGTGTAATGATGCTGGAGGCTTTGTTAGAGCCATCCGGAGCTATCTGTTTGTTTTTGGAATAAATCCTCCTTTTTAATTACCTATGCTTACTGTGTTATCAAGCTGGGAACCTGGACTCCTGACACAGTGCCACCAGCAGCAGAAAGGCCCAAAATGGGTCGAGAGAAGATGGGGCTAAGCCAGCCTGGGATTAATCCAATCCCAGTTTAGGTTAGAGCATGGGTAGGCAAACTAAAGCCTGGGGGCCAGATTCGGCCCATCCTTCTAAATCCAGCCCCCGGACGGTCTGGGAATCAGTGTGTTTGTACATGAGTAGAATGTGTCCTTTTATTTAAAATGCATCTCTGGGTTATTTGTGGGGCCTGCCCGGTGTTTTTACATGAGTAGAATGTGTGCTTTTACTGTACAGTGGTACCTCAAGTTAAGAACTTAATTCATTCCGGAGGTCCATTCTTAACCTGAAACTGTTCATAACCTGAGGTACCACTTTAGATAATGAGGCCTCCGGCTGCCACCACGCCACAGCCACACAATTTCTGTTCTCATCCTGAAGCAAAGTTCTTAACCCGAGGTACTATTTCTGGGTTAGCAGAGTCTGTAACCTGAAGCGTCTGTAACCTGAAGCGTCTGTAACCCAAGGTACCACTGTATTTAAAATGCATCTCTGGGTTATTTGTGGGGTATAGGAATTCCTTCATTTTTATTTTATTCTTCCAAAATATAGTCCAGCCCCCCACAAGGTCTGAGGGACAGTGGACCGGCCCCCTGCTGAAAATGTTTGCTGACCCCGGTTTAGAAGGTGATGATAAGTGGCAATGGGGACTGTGTGATGATGCTTTAGTGTTGCAGAACAAGGGTTGAAATGGCCTGTATTCTTTCTCCACTTTTGTTTCGCTATTAACTTTGCTGCTGGGTGTGCATAGGATTGAAACTATTTCAGTGTTAATTCTAGCATAGTCCCCCCCCCCACCTGAACAATAACTGCCTGCCCATGAATGTCATGATCTTTATTCGGGGAGATTACTGAGACCAGAATTCTGTCTCATTCCGACTATAAGACTTGGAGCTTTCCAGACAATCATTTATAGAGCAGTCGGTGCAGAATTTCTTATTCACCTCCATGTAGACACTTCTGGGGATATCACATTTCATCAACCATTTGCTGACACTTTTATTTTACTCTGGGAGGCTGCACAGTCCCCATCCTGCAAGGGATGCTTTCAAAAGCAATGAACATAGCAGCAAGTCTATCCCCATCCAACTGAAGTTTCTACAGATGGGATCAGCATACATGTGCATCTTATCTCCCAGCCATATTCAACATCTTGCAAGCTTAGCAGCCAGAAAGCTACAGTTTCCAGTGCTATTTGACAATCAATTCCTGTTCCCAAGGAACTATGAAAATTGCTGGAGATGTAAAAAGGAAATAGGAACAATGTATCATATTTGGTGGGGATGTAGGAATATAAAACAATTTTGGTGTAATATATATGAAAAACTAAAAAAGATTTTTAAAGTATCATTTAAGAAAAAAACAGCAGCTTTCCTTCTGGGTTTGATGACAGAAGACATCCCCCAAATTATGAAAAACATATTCTTATTTGAATTGATTTTATAATGAAATGATTTTAGTATGTTGTATCATTTTACTTTTGTTAGCTGCTCTGAGCCCGGCTTCGGCTGGGGAGGGTGGGATATAAATATTATTATTATTATTATTATTATTATTATTATTATTATAATACACAACAGCATCTGCCAGGATATTGACTGCAAAAAATTGGAAAGGGGAACATGTCCCAACAATAAGGGAATGGCAGAGTAATTGTTTGAATTTATAAATATGGCAAAACTGACAGCAATCATAAGAGGAAATTCAAATCAAAAAATAATGGAAGAATGGAGTTGCGTAAAAGAATATATGAAAAAAATATTTTTTGGGTATTGATATATTGATATGAAGACTAGAACACTGCAAGGTGAAGGGAAAGGGTTACAATAGGCAAAACAGAGACAGTGGCAGAAGATAGTCTATGAACACAACGAGTGATCTTAAATCTAAAAGAAAAAGTCACACACGGGTGGAGGGAAGTCGTGTTTATTTGTGTGTTACTTCATTTTGTGTTGTTTTGTATATTCATGTAGATGTATGTTTCCATTTGAAACCCGTCTTCTTTGATTTCTGTAAAATAAAAGGGCATTAAAAAGAAAAGAAAAGAAAATTGTAGCTCTGTGAGGGGAAAGAGTTTATCCCCCAGCAACTATCAGCACCCTTAACAAACTACAGCTCCCAGAATTCTCTGGTGGAGCCACAACTATTTAAAGTGCTTTAAATGTTTGTGAACATGGCCCAGACTTTCTTTGTCTCCACCTCCATCGTTCTGCCCGGACACTGAGGTCCAGTGCCGAGGGCCTTCTGGCGGTTCCCTCGCTGCGAGAAGCCAAGTTGCAGGGAACCAGGCAGAGGGCCTTCTCAGTGGTGGCGCCTGCCCTGTGGAACGCCCTCCCACCAGATGTCAAAGAGAGAAACAATTACTAGACTTTTAGAAGACATCTGAAGGCAGCCCTGTTTAGGGAAGCTTTTAATGTTTAATAGACTACTGTATTTTAATATTCTGTTGGAAGCCACCCAGAGTGGCTGGGGAAACCCAACCAGATGGGCGGGGTATAAATAAATTATTATTATTATTATTATTATTATTATTATTATTATTATTATTATTATTACAGTGGTGCCCCACAAGACGAATGCCTCGCAAGACAAAAAACCCACTAGATGAAAGGGTTTTCCGTTTTTCGAGGCGCTTTGCAAGACAAATTTCCCTATGGGCTTGCTTCACAAGACAAAAACGTCTTGCGAGTCTTGCAATTTTTTTTGCTTCCCCCCCCTTTTTCTAAGCCGCTAATAGCCGCTAAGCCACTAAGCCTTTAATAGCTGCTAAGCCGCTAAGCCTTTAATAGCCGCTAAGCCGCTAAGCCGCTAATAGCGCTAAGCCGCTAAGCCGCTAATAGGGGTGCTTCGCAAGACGAAAAAATCGCAAGACGAAGAGACTTGCGGAACGAATTATTTTCATCTTGCGAGGCACCACTGTATTATTATTTGAGCTCCCCAAGAGAGTTCTGCAGAAGGTTCTCTGGTGGCTCCAATCATTCTTTGATCTCTTCAGAGCTACCCCCAAATGTCAAATATATAAGCTTTCCTGTACTGTGCCTTCCGCTTTCTAGTCTCAAGGGTTTTATTGTGTGTGCACGAACATCTGTTTGATTCCAGAGCAATAAAGTGCAGAGATTCCTGTGTAAAATGGATATACAAGATTATGGTGTGATTTACTATGTAGCAGCAGGCTTTCCTTATCCAAAGCAGCAGGCTATCCTGAGTCTACTGCAGTGTGTTTTTAAGGAAAGGGAAAGACGAAAATCACTATGGTAAAGATAAATAAAGCCTGTCTCCGCTCTCCTCCCCTTTGGTCTGCCCCACTGTCAATACTCACATTCCCCGCAGTACATTTTCAGTGCTGTCCAGTTCATTTGTAATGGGCTGTTAACTCTGAGGCCTAGTTTAATTCGCTGTTTAAATGCTCACATTGTTAACAAATTTAACTGCTGATCCTTGTAGCAGAAACAACCAATTAATGCGCTCCATCCATGGTATCTATGCATGTCTTATTTACTCTGTGATTTTATCCATTTGTTACTTTTTATGCACAAAGGGAAAGCTTAACCCAATTGTCCATCAATTGTACTTTAAAAAGGTAAAGGTACCCCTGCCCGTACGGGCCAGTCTTGACAGACTCTGGGGTTGTGCGCCCATCTCACTTAAGAGGCCAGGGGCCAGCGCTGTCCGGAGACACTTCCGGGTCACGTGGCCAGCGTGACATCGCTGCTCTGGCGAGCCAGAGCTGCACACGGAAACGCCGTTTACCTTCCCGCTGGTAAGCGGTCCCTATTTATCTACTTGTACCCGGAGGTGCTTTCGAATTGCTAGGTTGGCAGGCGCTGGGACCGAGCAGCGGGAGCGCACCCCGCCGCAGGGATTCGAACCGCCGACCTTTCGATCGGCAAGTCCTAGGCGCTGAGGCTTTAACCCACAGCGCCACCTGCGTCCCCAATTGTACTTTAAGGATGCACAATTTAAATTAGGGGATACAACTTGAGTGTGGACAAAACAGCAGGTACAAGTCATATACTCTGTTGAGCCCTTCATCATATTTTACTACTGGTTGCTTTTTAAACTATTGCTTGACATTCATGCATGGTTTTCATTGCCCCCCTCCCCATTGTTTGCATTCTCATCTTTTTCCACTTTGTTGCACAAATTTGCCCCAGGGATCTTCCCCAGAGGGAGTCAGTTGCTCTGTGAGAAGAATGAGTCTGACACTGAGACCAGGCAAAACCAAATGTTGTTTATTCTCAAGACAGCACCGCACGGGCAACTCCCCAGCCCATGCTGTAAAGGTACTTTACATCAAAGGTACTTTATGCCCAAAATCAGTCTGAATTTCCTTCCTACATTCTCCTATTGATTAGGAGACTGCAGTTTACAGACTTCCCGGTCTGCCTGTTTCATATTTTCCCCTTGATATGTATCCCCTCCATTACATACACCCCATGATCATGCGGATTAGCTCTAGCTCCACCAGGGACGGTTTGACTAATATTCATATCCCTTTTAAGCAAGCACAATACAGTGCTACCTCAGGTTAAGTACTTAATTCGTTCCGGAGGTCCGTTCTTAACCTGAAACTGTTCTTAACCTGAAGCACCACTTTAGCTAATGGGGTCTCCCGTTGCCGCTGCACCGCCGGAGCATGATTTCTATTCTCATCCTGAGGCAAAGTTCTTAACCCGAGGTACTATTTCTGGGTTAGCGGAGTCTGTAACCTGAAGCGTATGTAACCTGAAGTATATGTAACCTGAGGTACCACTGTAGTTTTCTAACTGTTCTCCTACATTTTCCCTTGTGGTTCTGAGTCACCCACAAACCTTCCTAATACAGTGGTACCTCAGGTTAAGAACTTAATTCATTCTGGAGGTCCATTCTTAACCTGAAACTGTTCTTAACCTGAGGTACCACTTTAGCTAATGGGCCTCCTGCTGCTGCTGTGCCGCCGCTGTGTGATTTCTGTTCTCATCCTGAACAAAGTTCCTAACCTGAGGTACTATTTCTGGGTAAGTGGAGCCTGTAACTTGAAGCGTCTGTAACCCGAGGTACCACAATAAGGGATTACCTTTTGACTATTCTCAGTGATTTCTTAACTTGACTTATTACCACAAGTTTCCTCTTTCTTTGAAATGCAAGCAGTTACAACAGCAAGGCTTTGAAAATGCTAGGTTGGCAGGAGCTGGGACTGAGCAACAGGAGCTCACCCCATCATGGGGATTCGAACTGCCAACCTTCTGACTGGCAAGCCCAAGAGGCTCAGTGGTTTAGACTCCCCACCCCACACCGTATCCTGCTACAGTAGGATGCTCTGTTTACATCACCCCATGAAATCAAATGTTCCCAATGTTTAAGAGTTCCAAAGCAGTCCTCAACTTCTCACATTGGACTGCTAGCTACAGTGCACAAGCCTCGAAGCCAGCTTCCCTTCTCTAAACATCTCTAAAAAGCAACATTTTCAGTGGGCATACAATAGCCCACAAGGAATCTGCATTGTGTTGCAAATTACCCCAGTTCTTTTCATGTCCAGCACTTTGCCAGATGTTCATTGTGCAAGGGTTATAAAAGTTAAATGCCTGTCTGAGAAACAGACTGCAGAGCCTGCCTCAGCTAAATACCAATCTCTCCTATATATACAATATTCTTTGCTTACAGCTAATATAGCCTGGGCTGCTACTGTCATTTCTTTTACCCCACCCTGGCCCAGATTTTTAAAGCATGACAAATAATTTCATTCCTTAGAATATTTTAATGCAGTTCCAGGGGTTTCAAAAAAGGGCATTATTATGCTAAGTGTAACTATACTGACCATTATTCTTTAAATGAATCTGTCTAGGATGTTTAATTTTCCATAAAACCCAACTGGTGTTTCCCCCCCCCCCAACCTTGACTAAATAATTATCAACAGATTACTCTTTTCAATGTTGTAAGGTTTCCGAGTATACTTCAGTTAGCAAAGTTGAGACAAAATATGCCCCTCACTGGGAGGAGGTCACTAGAGGTTTATTGGCGTTGTGTATTATTTGCATGTATTTACAGAAAGAAAGATTTATCATAGGTAGACACAAGTTAAGCTCTTCAGCAGACAGTCAAAGCTGCCTACTTCCACATCAGGTCTCTGCGGTGACAGACAACACCCAAGAATGCTTTCAGAACACAAAGTCATCTTTCTGTGTCTCTTGTCAGTCCCTCTCCTTTTGTTTTCTTCTCACACAGAGATACCTAGATCATATCATCCTCACCAGGCATGTTGACAGGGCATGAGGAAGTATTTCCTGTAATGTGGTGGTAGATTTTGAGGCGAAGGAGCTGGTCATCACAGCTCCCAAAGCCTCACTTCCAAAAATAGTGCACAAATGCAAGCAGCTGCATTGATCCATGGTTACACACCTCTTCTTCTTCTTTGATGATAACTCATAGCTGAGTAAGATTGTCTCCCATGAACAGAGTCTTAACAGTGAGTCCATAAGTGACTGTGGAGACCAATTCTGGATCCACACGTCCTTCCACAGTGGGGATATAGGTTTCTGGGCGGGAGTTGATCACGGTGAGGGTTTGCCAAACTTGCCTTCCTCTTAGCATGTTTTTCCCTTTCATCCTGAGTTTGAGCATCTTCAAAGTTCATGACACCTTTGGTAAAGGCTGTTCTCCAATTGAAGTGCTTGCAGGCCAATGTTTCCCAATTGTCTGTGTTTATACTACATTTTTTGGGATTTGCATTGAGAGAGTCTTTACACACACAAACAGAGAGAGAGAGAGAGATGCAACCCAGGATCAGATGAAAGCACAGGAACCAATGCCTGGGGCATCCATTTGAAAAAATAAAGCCTTATTAATTATAATATTCAATCACACAAACTCCTTGGGGATAGAATTGTCACAGATGGATGCTCTGTCAAACTAGATGGCCAGTCTAGTAGCACAGAGAGATGGATGGAGCCAGGAGATGGAGGAAGCTTCCCACTGCTCCTTGGGTGCTACAGCTGTCTCTGTCCTCAAAGTACTTATTCTTTTTCTGCCTCCCGTTCAATTCTTGCCTCTTGGTCTTCAGTCCCCTCCAAGACAGCAAACCCATTGATGACACATTCAGAAAGTCTTGAAGTCTTCAGAAAGTCCTAGAGCATCTACCAAGTTGTTTTGGTACCAAGTTGAAAAAGTAGAATCTTCTTTAAGAGATGCAAGGCAAGGTTCATTTAGTACCCAAATCTGTATCTCAAATAACTAAACTGTCTCCAATGGATCCAAACCACCAACATTGTTTAGTGTGCAACCATACAGATTCCATACACTGGCAAACACATTGTATAATTGTCTATCCTAAATTGGCTCATGTCACAGAAAACATTAAGCAGAATAGAAGTTCTCTCTAGTTCATTCCGGGCAATTTGCAGCAAAAAGCTTTCAGAGTCTGCAGACCTTGATCACTACATTTAAGGGAAAAATTGGAAACCTGATGAATAGAAATAGAAGCAAATACTTGGGCAACCAACTGGACAGTGAGTCATTGTGCTCTCAAATGCCTTCTTTCCCGCCTGAAGAAAGGAGTTTGATTTTGTGCAACTCTTAGATTGGATCAGAAAATAAATATTTATAAGAAGAAAAGTACTTCATTTAAGCCGCATGGCCTAAATGAATTCTTTTCCTCTTATGTTCCTGACAAGTTATATTAGTTTGCTGACAATCTAAATTATGGAACATCTAACATGTGGACAACTATCAAAAGGAGTCTACATTAGAATCATATTAAATATCTGGGACACACAACTTTCTGTGCATAGGAAACCTGACACTTTGCATCAATGTGGAATACCATGCCTTCCTTGCTAGAGAGAAAGGAAAATAAACACCAAATAAACAGCTACGGTTTCATTTTAACTCTCGTTATTCAAACACAGAACCAAATGTGTCTTTTGATTTGAAAGCAGATGTGTAACATTTGTTAGAAATAATTCAGAATGAGCAAACAGACCCATTATTAAAATTTAATTTAATATGGAGACCATCCATTGAGAGCAGGGAATAGGTAATCCAGCCAATATTAGACACATTAGAAGAGTGTGAAGTGTGATTTTTACCCAAGGCCATTTTGTATCAAAATAAGTAGGTATGTAAACAAACACAACTGTTCAATCACATTTGCTTCATCTTTCATATGCATATGATGTTTTCACATGTTTTCAATCAGAAACCTGCTTTAATCGAAAAAATGCATTTCTGAAGCCCAGTGGGTGTATGCAATGGTTGTTTTATGTTGTAATCTGTAATCAAGTAGAATACTAAGTCAAGTGTAACATGAACTTTGGGAATCCCAGAGTTTGGGTCTGCAAATCACAATTTGCTAAATTTTATAGTACAAAGATTGACGCGAGTGGCGCTGTGGTCTAAACCACTGAGCCTCTTGGGCTTGCCTATCAGAAGGTCAGTGGTTCAAATCCCCACAACGGGGTGAGCTCCTGTTGTTTGGTCCCAGCTCCTGCCCACCTAGCAGTTTGAAAGCACATCAAAGTGCAAGTAGATAAGTAGGTAGCACTCCGGCGGGAAAGTAAAAACAAAAACAAATTGGTGTTTTCGTGCGCTGCTCTGGTTCACCTTATAAACATTTTTTAAAAATCATTACGAATAATTATTATTATTAATGAATAATGACACTGCCTTTTTCTAGATGAAAGAGAAAGAGAAATCACAGAAATTTCCTCCAAATTTTTCTTTCCCTGAGAAATTTCGACTCAGTTCCAAATGCAAGTTTAGCTATGGCAAGTCCAATGCTTTAGTTTGTAAGAGTTGCCCTGCATACCCATGTGTAACCTCAGTTAATTTTCTTGAGCCATTTTAGTACTTCTGTGTAGACCTAATAAAATACTTCATTAATGTTTAGCAGGAAATTAAACACTTCATGAAAGGTCAGATTGCAATTCAGTATTTAAAAAAACCTTCTGTGTACATAAAAAACCCCTAGATTATAATGTGATAGTTATGCTTCAGTTATTCTTTCTGCTCCCATCAGTGCAGAAAGATTAAAAACTAGAAAATACCAGATGAAGAACTAGCAAAGACCAGAAGGAGTAATATTAGACTTTTATGCCATTAATAAAGAATCTTACAATTCTTCAGTAAATTTAATGTTCATAGATTACTAACAGAACTGAGACATTAGATCAGCTGTAGACCACATACCACATAATAAAATACATAACACCGTTACAACTTTCATTCTGTATAATGATAATGCGGGTGGAAAACGTTCATAAATATATATTTTAGGTGTCCACTTAATAGGCATCCATAATGCTCAGTATTCTGTTTAGTTTTGGCAATTCAAGGCGAAAATCTATTTTAGAATGCATCGCTAGGCTAATAAGTAAAAGGAGAATCTCTTCAGCATTTCTATGCCCAGCCATCTTTATTAAAGCAAAAGCAAGCATAAGTCTCATAGCTTACATAATGTGCGTATGCCAACCGAGCACATATTAAAGCTGACCCACGATGACATCACCAATATTTCCTGTACTTTTTTCACCATTTTGCTATGCATGGACTGAATAATAAGTGTTTCTAAATGCCTGCCAGATATAGAACACATTCATTTAAGCAACTTTTCTGCACATAAGAATCGGGTTGTGGAGCTGTGGAGATATTTCCTTCAGGAGAACTCTCTTCACCCTCCTCCCATGTGAGGAGAAGATATGGACCTCTATGAAATTAACGGACTGTATATTGTTGAAAGAGAATTACATGAAAATGGTGTATAGGTGGTACATTAGACCTGCAAAACTGGCAAAAATGTATAAAACAGAACAAAAGAACTGTTGGAGGTGCAAAGAAGGGAAAGGTACATTTTATCACATGTGGTGGGATTGTAAGATTATTTTTTAAAAATTGGGAAATGATATACAATGAACTGAAAAAAAATGTTTAAAATAACATTTGTCAACAAAACAGAAGCTTTCTTATTAGGTATTTTAGGACAGGAGTTGCCGAAAGAAAAACGGACACTATTTATATATGCTAAAACAGCGGCAAGAATTTGAATAGCCCAAATTTGGAAGACTGGAGAAGTACCATCAAAAGAACAATGGCAAGAAAAGTTGATGAACTGTGCAGAGTTAGCAAAGTTAACGGACAAACTGCATGAAAAGGACAATGGTGATTTTGAAAAAGAATGGGAACCCGTTACAGTATATTTGCAGAAACAAACAAAAAACAAAAAAATGGACTCGTTGGCAGGATTTAAATAAACATTTACAATTTTATTTACAGAAAACAAGAAGTATAACAATGTGATAACATAGTGTTATATAGAAACAGCAGAAGGTATCATTTGATGTAACAAACCAGAAATGAAAGCTGAGGGAAGTCAACAGGGAGGGGGAAAATTGGAAAATGAATGTTTAGTAAGGATGTTGGATATTTATCATGAGAAAATAAAATCAATAAAAAATATTATTATTTTTAAAAAGAGAAGATATGGACCTCACATGGGATAAACCAAGGTGTGTATTCTCCTCCTCCTCCTCCGGGCTGCCACCATTAGGCAACACTGCCTCTGACGCAGGGGTGGCCCATCTCGTTTCGCTGCCTGAGGGACAATGGGACCTTGCATGTGTCACCTTGCATGTGAGCAGCTCACCGTGACACCCCTTTGCCACCCCTGCCAAAGCCACGCTTCTCTGGGTCGCTTGGCTGTGGCTTCTGCGAGATTCCAGCGAGATCTCGGGAGACCCCTGTGAGATCACATGGAGGCCTCCCTCTGTGAGATTCCACAAGGGTCTTGCAAGATCTCACCGGAATCTACCACAACCACTTCAGTGAGGAAGGAGATAGGATCTGCCCATGTGATGCTCACCTGGTGGAAACTCTAGCTCAAATGGACCTTAAATGTAAAATGTATGATGATCTCTGCCAACAATTTTTAGACCATCTATATATTCCAACATGGAAACCAGAGACATGGGGAGAGACCAGGAGCTCACAAAGACAGTAGCTAAGTTCCTCTATTTGTTTTTGTTTTTTTGTCGCCAAAGTACGCTATGGGATCCTGCCCTTGCTGGAGACCCACAGAGATGAAATAGATTGCTCGCCTCTTCTTCCCTTTGGCAAATGACTGTACTGTTGAAATGGCGAAGAGATCACACTGGCCTATTTATTTTGAATATTTGTAAGTGATGCCAATAAAGGTTTGATGATGATGATGACTTCAGTGGGCGAGGTGTGCCCATGGAGGAGACTCTTGGCATCTGCCATCTGAGACACCTGCCTCAGTTTGCCTCATGGAAGTGCTGGCCCTGATCTGTTATGTCCCCAGACCAGGAAATGTCAGGACCACCCTTTCTCAAATGCTAGCTTCTATAAAAATGGTTGGAGCATAGCGTGGAAAGGAAGTTACAGATTGAAATGCTGCTTCACTTCCAAGTAGAGCTGAACCAAAATGGATCCTGCCATTTTCATTTCACTTCAGTTCTGCTTGCGGTGTTTAGATTTGTGGCAGAAATGAAAAATTTGCCCAAGAGGAAAACTATCAGGATGGAGGAGTTTGGGGAAGATGGAGAATTCGTTCAGTTCCATCCATGCATATGTTGTCTCTCCCAGACACCATCTTATATTCTTATATTCTTATAGTCTGTGACACAGTGCATTCTCCTCCAATTAATGATTTGGCAAAGCAGCCTTGGAACCTAATTCACAGCTCAGTCAACAATTGATAAAAAACAATGGCAAATGGAAATGATGTGGGTATGGATATGAGGAGGGATACAAGATTTGTTTGATGGATGTTGTGCAGCTCCTGGAGGAAAGTAATAACATATGATAACTCTGAGGTAAGCTTGCAGGATGGCTTGCTCCGTAACTGGATGACTTGTTCCATAACTAGGTTGGCACCATTGACATAACCTCTGGATTTGGACTATGATTTGTTAATTTTTCTCAGGCAGTGTCATAATGTAACTTTCCACAACATAAATCTGTCACTCTTTCATTGCTGATTATTTCGGTCTCCGCTCACCAGTCTGTGGATTGATTTATGGGTGAATTGTCCAAGCCCATTCATAGAGGTTTTGTTGCCTTTTATCTCACGTAGCTGAAAACGGCTCATGCTTTTGTCAATTGCTTGTTATTGTTCCAAAAGAAAGTAAATCATGATCTGCTCATTTCTCTCTGCAATGACAGAAACATCCTTGGGAAAGGATCCAAGACTTTCATTTTCTTGGTTCAAGGATCCCTGCTAATTCTTCTCGAGCTCTCAGCGGCTTTCGATACCATCAGCTATGGTATCCTTCTGAAGCGACTGTCCAAACTAGGGGTGGGTGGCTTAGATGGTTGTTCCCTGAGGGTGTTGCTTGGGGAATGCTTTTCAGCCCTGTGGAACCTTCAATATAGGGTTCTGCAGGGCTCAATCTATCTCCTACATTGTTTAACATCTACAAGAAAGTGCTGGGTGGGGTTATCCAGAGGTTTGGAGTACATTGTCAGCAGTATGCTGATGACACTCAGCTCGATTTCTCCTTTACATCTGTAGGTGAGGCAGTGGAAGTGCTGGACTTGCCTCGGTAAGGGACTGGATGAGAGCCAACAAACTGAAACTCAATCCAGATAAGACTGCGACACTTTTAGTGGGTGGTTCCCAAGACTGGATGGGTGAGAGATTACCTGCTCCTGATGGGGCCCTTCTTCATGTGCGTCCTCCTCGAGAGGTTGGGAGGCTGGCAACACTCTGGGCGGCTTCCAACAAAATATTAAAATACAGTAAAATACAGTATAGTACGGTATATAAATTCAGTGAAGAAGAAGAAGAAGAAGAAGAAGAAGAAGAAGAAGAAGAAGAAGAAGAAGTTGTTACTCTAGCAATGTATGACCTTGTTGATACTGCCCACATTTTCAAATTATCCACAGAATAATTTTAATTCCCAATGCTCTTTTGGTATTTCTGTTCCTCATCCTGAATGTATTGTCCTTAACAACAAGGATGCAAAAGAGATTTGGATGTGAGGAAAGAAAAGGCATTTCAGTGCTGGAGTGCCTCAGTGCACAAGCAAGAAGTATAAAAAGCAAATGGCATTTTGCAGGGAGGGATTTGAAGACGTAGAGCAGGTCTGAGAATGGGAGAGCAGAATGAAAGTGCAGGGGTGCCTTCCAGCTTCTATCTTAAAGATGAAGGAAATATGTATGTCAATAAATTAATTATGTGGTCAAAAATGGAATATATGGCCCATTAACTTTGTCGTAATAAAGCAGTCTCACAGAATCCAGGAAAACCCCAGAGAGATTTGTGGGTTGCAGCCATAGCAGTGCTGAGATTCATAAATATGAAACACAGCAGCAACTGCTTGAGGACAGATCTGTCAGTGGCTACCAGCCAAACATGAAAGCACCATATCCAGAGGCCATGCGGAATGCAAACAACATGGGCTGCCCATCTTGATTTTGCCCTGCTCTTGATCATAATCATAATGAAATTATTAATGTGAACAATGAATAATGAAGACAGGATAGTGGGTCAAGATGGAGCTTTATCTTGACTCAACAAAGGCATGTTCTCGTATTTTCAGTGCCTATCCGTGGAAATTAAGGATTTTATAACCTTTATCAGTACTTGTCAGGGAACTGCCATCGGAGACAGAGGAGGAGAGAGGGCTCCAGAAGGATGGCGGAGAGGGTCCCAGCAGGAAGAGGGAAAGCCCATCTGCTGGGGAAGGAAATCAGCGCAACACCAGTGGAGAAGGGGGGCAGAGGGGGGAATCGGTGAGGGGACTCCAGGACTCCTCGCCGGAGACCAGCGGGGAGAGCACAGGTCCTCCGCTGCCCACACCCTCTCTGCGCAGAAGACTTCCGCGCAGGGAGAGTAGGCGGAGACTTGGCGTCAAAGAACTTCTTTGCTGGAAGAAGTTCAAGAAACGCCCACTGATGGATTCTGCCTGCAATTGAGACAGCCACGGATGGGTGGCTGTCCGGACAGAAAGGGTTCACCCAGGTAACTCAGCCAGGTGTGGCGACGACTTATGCACGAGCAACCCCCTAGAACCATTACAGTACTGAAACCCTTTAATATCAATATATGGTGTTTGATGGCAAGCTAATGTCCCATCAGTTCCCCAGGAGCCAACTCTGACCCTGTTCAGAAATTACCATTAGACATATTACATTACATGTGGTTGGTATGTAACTCTTTGGATCATTACACACACCATTTCCCCTCTTTAATGAGGACAAATCTCCCCATCACGATACATATTCTGGATTATACTCCTGTGAAATCATCTCCTGTCTCTTCTGGAAAAGGTGCAGTATATCTCTGAATGAGCTACTGACTGGTAATGCAAATCCCTTTCTGAGACATAATCGAATAACAAATCATTTACAAAAGATAACATCGCAAAATTAACATTTCACGTTCTAATGAGCCATCTCCAAGTGATGGATTATAGTTCTCACAAGATGTTCAAACACAAGCAGTGCCCTGTACAACATCTCATCTCATCTCATGGTTAAAATATTAAATAAAAGTGAAGAGCAAGCTGGGCCACAGATAAATCTCAGGTGGGTCTTTCTGAGGGTACACGGAGCACTGTAATGTCCTTTTGATATGTGTGCTCAGAATAAGTGGCGCCTTACAAGCCCATATGAATCTGAAGTGTAAGACGTGACTGGGTCAGAGATTGTGGGAAGGTTGCAGACTCTTCTTATTTCATGCCACGATGTTCAGTCATCCCTATAATACATGGTTGACTTCACATTTGCAGCTTCCCTGTCATTCATCAAACCTGCTCAAGTGGTGCTCACTTGCAGTTTATAATGGAAGCAGAGTCCCTTGAGTGAATTACGGCTCTGTGTTTGCTTGGAGGCTGTATATTATCACGCAGAGCTGATGTGGAAGTACTTTTTACAAGAGAGGGGAAAAGACACTCACATTTTTACTCTGGGTGATCTCATGCTTTTTTCCCTTTAAAGTGGGCTCTAGAGTGAGAAAAAGAATTTGGATGTATTCCATCCCATCATGCGTCAATTTATTTAATTTATTTTTAAGAAATATGCATTATGAAATGGGGGCACACTTTTCCTTCTTCTCCAGTGGGGCCTGCCCACCAGTGGGAGAGGTTTTCTTTTCCCCTGTACTTCCTACAGGTGCCTCAGATCTTTTCCATAGGGTCAGGGGTCCCTCCAAAGAAGAATTGGAGGGGGTCTTCAGGACAGAGAGGACCACTCACACAGCAGCTGTCAGGCATAGAGAATCCTCTTCTCCCCTGTAGTGTCAGAGGCAAGAAGAAGAAGCAGTTCATAGTTTATAGTCTTTTTGTTCAGTCATCTGGTTACAAGACAAAGAATCCATGTCTCCACACAAAAAGAGACATTGGCTACTTTATATATTTTCCATTTAATAATATATATTCACATCATTATTATCTACTTTACTTCCCTGGCTCTTTAGAGCCTATCGATTTCCTTCCCTCCCTCCTCATGGCTTTCAAAATTAACCTTTATATCATTGCATTTTGTACGTTTTCCAATTCCAATTACACTCATTACAAAATAGCTCAAAATTTAAATAAATATAGAAAGGTAGAAAACTTGGAAAACACCCTGGAAAAGACCCTGATGTTGGGAAAGATTGATGGCACAAGAAGAAGGGGACGACAGAGGACGAGATGGTTGGACAGTGTTCTCAAAGATACCAATATGAGTTTGACCAAACTGTGGGAGGCAGTGGAAGACAGGAGTGCCTGGCGTGCTCTGGTCCATGGGGTCACGAAGAGTCGGACACAACTAAACGACTAAACAACAAAGAAAACTTCTCATTACAAGTCTTCTGGTAACCCTGCTAGTGATGATAATTGCTTACGGTAATCTTTCAAATATTGTATAAATTTACTCCAGTCCTTTTGGAATACTTGATCATGCTTGTTTCGGATTTTTCCTGTCAGCTTCGCCAGTTCTGCAAAGTCCATCATCTTCATCTGCCACTCTTCTTTTGTTGGTACTTCTTGTTGTTTCTGAGACATTGGCTACTCTGAGCCTCTCCTCTTCCATCCACAACAACATCCTGAAAGTTTATGGGAAGTCCCAGGAGTCTTACTCCTTCCCATCCTTTGTTCTTGAATGCATAGGGACCTACGAGCCCTTGGTGAAGGATGATCTTCCAGACTTCCCAGTGAGGTCTCTGCTGGCTGCTCTCTAGCTCCTCCCTCCTTCTCTTCCACTATCTCATAACTAAGCATTCTTCACACAGCTGTGAAGCAGCCCTGTCTCCTTCTCCTTCTGAAACTGCTGGAGACAGGGAGGGGGGCAAAACTTCCCACTCCTCTTCTTTTTCTGAGAGGAGCTAAGCAGACACCAGCCTATCCACATCGTGTGCTGAAGAGAATGCTCCTTACCAGCAGTACAGTGGTACCTCAGGTTACAGACGCTTCAGGTTACAGATTCCGCTAACCCGGAAGTAGTACCTCAGGTTAAGAACTTTGCTTCAGGATGAGAACAGAAATTGTGTGGCTCTGGCGGCACGGTGGCAGTGGGAGGCCCCATTAGCTAAAGTGGTGCTTCAGGTTAAGAACAGTTTCAGATTAAGAACGGACCTCCAGAATGAATTAAGTTCTTAACCCAAGGTACCACTGTACCTAGTGAAACAATTCAGAATGCTGGTGTTGACCTATGAAGCTTACTTCTTATTTCACCAAACCTTTATTAGGCATTACAAGTATACACCATCATAAAGCATCCATATATAAAATTTTAAAATATATACAAATAAAGAGCCATGCAAAATATGTAACGATTAGGATTTTCATTGGAGTTTCTTCCCGCTAAATAATTCCGTTCACTAAGAGATACTATTGACAAATCTCACCCACCCTTGCAGTTACTTCCAGGTTAATGTCAGACAGATAGCAATATTACAAACCCTCCAAGTGTCCCTGTTTTCCAGGGATGTCCCTCATTTAGAAAAGTTGTCCCAGTTTCTGGTTTGATCATGCAGTATCCCACTTTTCCTTAGGATGTCCCTATTTTCATTGGAGAAATGTTGGAGGGTATGGAGTTATCTGACCTCCGAGCCATCTGAAGGCAATCCTGTATAGGGAAGGTTTTCAAAAAAATGTTTTATTATGTTTTAAAATATGTTGGAAGCTGCCCAGAGTGGACAAACCAGTAACATGTGTGGGGTATAAATAATAAAATTATTATTATGTAATGGGATGACCCTATTTTCACTGGAAGTATTCTCTTACTGCTACTAGAGACACTGCTTAGAGACACATTTTGCCCAATGCCCTTCTAAGAATCTAACCTGATTAATAGTGGAAAGCTAAATTTTCGTCTAACTCAGTAAAGGAAAAGGGACCCCTGACCGTTAGGTCCAGTTGTGGATGACTCTGGGGTTGCGGCACTCATCTCACTTTATTGGCTGAGGGAGCCGGCATACAGCTTCTGGGTCATGTGGCCAGCATGACTAAGCCACTTCTGGCAAACCAGAGCAGCGCACGGAAACGCTGTTTACCTTTCTGCCAGAGCAGTACCTATTTATCTACTTGCACTTTGATGTGCTTTCGAACTGCTAGGTTTGCAGGAGCAGGGACTGAGCAATGGGAGCTCACCCCGTCGTGGGGATTCGAACTGCCAACCTTCTGATCGGCAAGCCCTAGGCTCTGTGATTTAGACCACAGTGCCACCCGCATCCCACTCAGTAGTAGCTGCATAAAGGCTCTTCTTTGCATAAGGCATCTCCTTTAGGGTGGGGTAGGAGGGGCATTTATTTTTGAACTGGTAGCTCTGTTTCTCAGCATGTCACAACATTGGTGTGTTTTGTAACATCTGATGACATTACCGAATGGGAATAAATGCATGCATTTTGTCTTAGCCCCTTAAGTGCCTTGAATATGTCTTAATGACAAGACACTTGTATTGGCCCTAGAGGGGGAAGTCTCATCATTGTAACATTTACTTTAGCAGATTCACACTTTAAAGCATGGCTCTTGGTGCTTAGACTATGGTACTTAGAAGACGATAGGAGGTCACAGAAATACCATTCCTTCTCTTTCTGCAAATACCTGCATGCTACTATGGGTAGCAAAAGCACCCCAGGCCATTAAATAAGTAATAATTGTTTGCTGCTATGACCTATAAGGCCTTACACAGCTGAGGACCTCAATACCATATGGATCGCCACTCCCCATATGTACCGACCCAGACTCTATGCTTGTCTTCTGAAGCCCTTTTCTATGTCCCCGTGGAGGGATAAGTAAGGAAAAGACAGAGTTGGGGACCAGAAGGGATCACTTCTCTGTAAAGCAGGAACAGTGGTGGTCAAGAGCATAGGTGTTGGCTCCCTGGGGCCCTGGGTGCCCAAGCACCCACAAAATTGCCCATGAAGGGGCTGAGCACCCACAAATTTTGGCACCAGTTGCAGGGCCAAGCTAGCACTTCTGGCCAAGAGAGAGGGAGTTGGCATGGGGAGGAGAGAACATAGGGTGCCATAAAAAAGGAAAACAGAGAGGGTTACACTACCATGAAATTGCTCCCCGCCATTATCATTTCACAGCAATTCCCCCCTCACCCAACTGTTCACAGCAACACTTTTTCATGAGTATTACGTTCATTTCAGTTTGCATACACTGAATTTTTCATAGGAATGGTTATGCAGGCATGTCCAAAGTTCGTTTTGGGGGCCTAATCTGGCCTGCCAGTTGGTTTAACCCAGCCCCTGTGGCAGTTTATTGGGGCGGGGGGTAAATCCTAAAAGAAACCTCTCAACAACTCCAATCCCAAAAGAAGGTCAAAGTTCGTTTTGGGGGCCTAATCTGGCCTGCCAGTTGGTTTAACCCAGCCCCTGTGGCAGTTTATTGGGGCGGGGGGTAAATCCTAAAAGAAACCTCTCAACAACTCCAATCCCAAAAGAAGGTCAACAACTATGGGGTAAAATCATAAATAAAGCTCACAATCCTAAAAAAAAAAAAAAAAAGGTTGACCCTTTGGTCGGCCCCCACAGCCCTTCAATTCATCAAATCTGGCCCTCTTTGAAAAAAGTTTGGACACCACTGGAAGGACTCTAAGCAGCGTGAAGCTGGTTTGAGAAACAAGGCATCAAACATCAGTAAACATAAGCATTGTTGATAACGTTGTATGAACTCACAGCTTAAAAACCCAGAATCACAGGGAGTGCACAGAAAATGTAAGTGTGAACACTGACAAATTGTGCTTCCACCTGCTGGCTCCGACCCCAGCCACTACTGGCTTGCAACCGTTGACTTGAAGAAAATGGGGCCCTGAAAGAAAAAAGATTTCCCACCCTTGCTTTAGAGTAACCTGTCTTCACAATGTAAAATGTAATTAGAATATCTTAATGATACACTACCAGTATGTGGGTGCCTAATGATCAATTCAGTCACAGATAGTTACATTTTCTTCATTAAAATTAAAGGGAAAACCAATCAAATTAGAAGCACCCTCATAAAAGTGGCAATCAAGGCATTGTCCTTAGAATCCTTTAGCAAACTTTCTCTTCTTTCTGTTTCCCCTAGACAACAGCAATAAACATAATCACGGAGTCTAATCAGAATTCATCATTAGGTCTCAACTCGGAAAGCCAGAAATCAATAAACTTATTGCTGTGTTTTGCCAGAAACATATCGCAAAGGGTAGAAAGCCTTTAATATCTCAGAGGTAGTTATGCAGCTCTTTTTATAGGTTGTGAAATGTGAATTAGATCTATAAACATTTATGTTATTTTCACAAGTGGCTCTCAAATTGGTTTTTGCATTTCCCACATCTGTAAATCGAATGAAAAAACACACTACATTGACTAGAAGAATGTGTGTTCCATTTAAACATGGCCTCCTTGTGTTTTGTAGGCCACATCTGTAACATTCACAAAGTGATGCACTCGTTATTATAGTTCTCCACAATGAAACACACACCACAACTTATTCTATTGGCTAGAACAGATCAAACTTCCTTCAGATCAAACTTCAGCCATGGGAAGATTTTTCAGGTACTAAGGAAGGCCTCTGTAGGCATATGCGTGCCGTAGGATTCACATTGGTGACCCCTGAATAGAGTGAGATTTCCAGATCCCCACCTCTTCTTTTCCAAGATCTTCTTGTTGACATCTATCAGCCTCGAGAGACAATGGAGAAGTGAATCTTTGGTGTGAAGTCAGACTGTTGGAAGGTTGCAGCATCTTCGATGGCTGTAGAGACCGATATGGGGGAGAGATGTTTAGTTGCGGCTGGGGCAGATTAAGGTGACTGGTTGTCCTGCTGCAGATGCACTATGGTGTTTCTTCTCTCTGTGCTCCTCCCAGCAGTAATTTTTCCTCTGGTCACTGCTATGGATACACAACCTGACAGCCTTCATGTCACATTTGCAGACATTTGCAGTGTGTTCAACATGCAAGCCTGGTAGACCTTCATCTTGATATTTATTAGTCATGGGCATCACATTCTCCTACACCCTTTTGGCATGGGATGCGGGTGGCACTGTGGTCTTAATCACTGAGCCTCTTGGGCTTGCTGATTGGAAGGTCGGAGGTTTGAATTCCCACACTGGGGTGAGCTCCCGTTGCTCTGTCCCAGCTCCTGCCAACCTAGCAGTTCAAAAGCACACCAGTGCAAGTAGATAAATAGGTACCACTGTGGCGGGAAGGTAAACGGCATTTCCGTGCACTCTGGTTTCTGTCACGGTGTCCCATTGCTTCAGAAGCTACTGTTAGGTCCATCATGAGACGTCCGCCAGCTTCTAATCACAGATACCAGCAGCCTTCAAGCAAGCAAACTTGCCTTATTATCTGTTGTGTTCCATTGTGCCAAAGGTGGTTGGTCGTCCTGGCCACATGACCTGGAAAGCTGTCTGTGGACAAACGCCAGCTCCCTCAGCCTGAAAGCGAGAGGAGCACCATCTGCTCCCTTAGCCAGGCAAAAACACTCAAGGGTGGAAAACAGAGGTGGGGAGCCTTCTGATGGCCATATAGAGAGGCCTGGCGGACCCCTGGGAGACCCCCGGGACTGAGATTTCCCACCTCTCGTCTAAGTTCATAGACCCCCACCCTACCCAGGCACCTCCCAGTTTGGTTTGATTTCCCCTGTGAGATTGAGTTTTCCTTTTAAAAGTCTAAAGCTGCAATTCTGCATCGCCTTACCTAGAAAGAAGCCCCCTTGAACTCAGTGAGGCTCACCTTTGATTAGACAGTGGATGGGATTAAGTTGCAGAAGAGTTAAACTTTCAAAACTGGAGATGAATAAAAGCCACATTATGAAACACAGCAAGTTCCTCATTGAATCCTCTACCTAATTTTCCTATTTCATCCAGAAACCACACCTGTCAAAGCCAATCATTCCAAAGCTGGCAGGCTGCAAGAAGCTATGCTAGTTCCTAACAATCACCTATCAGCCACCTAGAAGTGGATGGTCGGTTAATTTTCATGGATTGGTATCTTGTGACAGGAGCATATAAATTTTTCTTATAATTGCTCTTGGATTAAGTGGGAAGGGAAGTCCATTCCATTTATTAAATAAATATGTTGCCTTTCCCCCCCAACGAGGCACAGTAATTGAACAGGACTGTAACAAATCCTCAAATTTCATCTTCAAACCACGGTTCCTCCTAACATACCGGTAATAGGAAAATACACCACAATATTTTTTTTTTCCCTTTCCCTTTTTCTTTTACACATGACCAACATGTTGTATATCTGGTCGGAACAAATAATCTGTGGGTTAACTCTTAAATTAGCCATGCTAACATACCGTATTTTTCGCTCCATAGGACGCAATTTTTCCCTCTTAAAAACTACGGGGGAAAGTCTGTGCGTCCTATGGAGCGAATGCATGGGGGAGGCAGGCAGGAAAAGCCCCCAAAAGCCTCACACAAGCTTCGTGTGGCTCTTGCCGGCTTTTCCTCAGGAGAGAGAAGGGACTGATACAGCCAGTCAGTCCCTTCTCGCTCCTCGTAGAAAAGCCTGCGGGAGCCGCGTGCTCCTTAAAGGGTGCATGGCTCCTGTGGGCTTTTGCAGGAGATGGGGGAATTGCCGGGAGAGGCTGCACAAGGTTAAAGAAGCCAAGGCAGCGAGCGTGATCCATCTCGTTCGCTGCCTTGGCTTCCTCTTTAGCCTTGCACAGCCTCTCCTGGCAGAAGCCAAAACAGCCAGCGGGATGGATTCCGCTCGCTGTCTTGGCTTCTTTGCTCTTTGGGACTGGGGGGGGGGGGATAATATTTTTTTCTTGATTTCCCCCTCTAAAAACTAGGTGCGACCTGTGGTCTGGTGCATCCTATGGAGCGAAAAATAAGGTATGTAATTAAGTGTTAATCCACAGCTTATTTGTGCCAACCAGATATACAAACATGTATAACTTTCCTCAAGTGAGTCACAGGGTTGGTATCATGACATATCACCATAGGCCAAAATGATTATTTAGTACAATTAATCCTAATAATAATTATAATTTATTATTTATACCCTGCCCATCTGGCTGGATATCTGCAGGTTGCATCCATACCATACATTTAAATCACTCTTACATCACATAGCTTCTCCCCCAAAAATCCTGGGAACTGTAGTTGGTTAAGGATGCTGAGAGTTTTTAGGGAACCCCTTGCCGATTCCTTTGATTCCTAGTAGTTTTCAAGACTACATTTCCCAATATTCTTCGGGGTAAGCCATGACAGCTAAAATGATATGAGCAGGCCCTTGATATATGCAACCTGCTCTTTGTATAGTCCTCTTGTTGTGAAAAGATATTGGACCTCATATTTGGGGTTTTTTTATAGACTACTGACCCCTCCACAGAGAAAGAGGGAGAGGGCAGACTAGCTCAATTCAGGTGAATCACTCATGTGTTCTGTCACATCAATATGTCTCTGATATTGCACACCATTGAGTTTCACAGCTTGTATGACCCGTCCACACATTGTTAGATCACATGATAGATCACTGATAGATCACATGATGGGGTCACCGGGTCACCCCACTCCAAGTGGCACATAGTCAAAGATGTCTGACTCAGTGTTACGCAAGGAAAAACCTATCCTATGATGTGGTGGTGGCAATTTTCTACACATCTCAAATACTGGCCTATTCAGCTCTAGGTTGGACAATATATACTTCATCCTAAGTACCCAGTAAATAACGTGTTTGGGCTGTGATGATGAAAGTACTCAGACTGCAGGTTGAAAGAGTCGTAAAATTTAAAATATTCAGATAGCACATATCCGAATATTCAGATGAATGATTTATAGAAATGTAGACTTCTGGATGTCAGTTTTAGAAAGAGAAGTCCGCTCATCCTTTCGGGTGCATTGTCATTGCAGGACAGCAGAGGCCCCAATCCTCAGAGCCTTAGTCAGAGAGGGCCTATCAGATGCTGGATCCTAGCCTGCATCCCAGATTGACCAATGGGAGTGCAGGCCAGGACACGGGCTGGGCCGTGGGACAGAGCCAATGGAGCAGGAAGTCTTCCCTCAGGTCCTCCCCCCAGGGAAGTTCGCCTGGTGCCTTCATTATACACCTTTAGGCGCTGGGCAAAGACGTTCCTTTTAAACCAGGCATTTGGTTGATCTGATTGACATCCTATGCCCTTTTAAAATGTGGCTGCCAGTCAATGCAAACAATACTGAACTAAGTTAACCAGTGGAGCTGTTGCCAGCCAGTGTTGGCAATGCTGAATTCGGGTTGATCTTGAGAGCTGCTGCCCGTCAGTGTAGATGATAATGAACTAGGTTAATCAATGGAGCTTCTGCCAGTTGGTGTTGGTAATACGTAAGAATTGCTGCCAGTCAGTGTAGACGATCTTGGGTGCCCTGCTCGGCATAAATCATAGCTTCTCTGAGTTATTCAAGCCCCTTTGCCACGATGGCAGAAAGTGAGGGGGAATTAA
Organism: Podarcis cretensis; assembly: GCF_951804945.1. Taxonomy (NCBI): domain Eukaryota; kingdom Metazoa; phylum Chordata; class Lepidosauria; order Squamata; family Lacertidae; genus Podarcis; species Podarcis cretensis. Next base: position 10,920,149 of record NC_137180.1, on the reverse strand, counting down.
AGAACCTTTTAATGAGGGTGAAAGCGCAAAATATGGTCTGAAGCTCAACATCAAAGAAACGAAGATCATGGCCACTGGTCCCATCACCTCCTGGCAGATAGAAGGGGAAGAAATGGAGGCAGTGAGAGATTTTACTTTCTTGGGTTCCATGATCACTGCAGATGGTGACAGCAGCCACAAAATTAAAAGACACCTGCTTCTTGGGAGAAAAGCAATGACAAACCTAGACGTCATCTTAAAAAGCAGAGACATCACCTTGCCAGCAAAGGTCCATATATTAAAAGCTATGGTTTTCCCAGTAGTGATGTATGGAAGTGAGAGCTGGACCATAAAGAAGGCTGATCGCCAAAGAATTGATGCTTTTGAATTATGGTGCGGGAGGAGGCTCTTGAGAGTCCCATGGACTGCAAGAAGATCAAACATCCATTCTTAAGGAAATCAGCCCTGAGTGCTCACTGGAAAGACAGATCCTGAAGCTGAGGCTCCAATACTTTGGCCACCTCATGAGAAGAGAAAACTCCCTGGAAAGACCCTGATGTTGGGAAAGATGGAGGGCACAAGGAGAAGGGGACAACAGAGGACGAGATGGTTGGATAGTGTTCTCGAAGCTACCAGCATGAGTTTGACCAAACTGTGGAAGGCAGTGGAAGACAGGAGTGCCTGGCGTGCTCTGGTCCATGGGGTCACGAAGAGTCGGACACGACTAAACAAAAACAACAACAACAAGTGTAGACAATACTGAACTGGGTTAACCAGTGGAGCTGCTGTCAGTCGGTGTTGCCAATAAGCAACTAAGCTGAGCGGTATAGCTGCTGCCAGTCCGGTGGATAATAGTGAGCTGGGTTTATGTGCTGAGCTGCTGCCAGTCAGTGTAGGCTTTATAAAGCTATCATCCTGTTTGTACCATCTGGTGGCAAGGCTTTGACATTGCTGTATGGTTTTTCTTCTCTTGGGGTTAATAGGGCCATCTGTGTGTTTTCTTACTTCGCCATTTGTAAAGTACTTCTACTGGATGAGTTATTTATAGAAACACAGACCTCTGAACGTCAGTTTTAGAAAGAGAAATTGGAGTGGGTTGTCACATGACTTTAGGCTTTGCAGAAGTCATCAAGGTTGCTATTGGACCATTTGGTTCCCCCTTGTGTTCTTACTGAGCAAAAAAATAAATCATTTTGGAAAGGTGATCTAAGACAAGGGCAAAGCCAAAAGTAAGTTACAGGTACACCCAGTTCTGACAAGTATGTGTGTGAAATCATTTTTGATTTTTTAATAAATAAATAAATACACACACACACAATTTGCGTCAGCCATGTCCTGAATTTCAGTTTTATTTTGAGATAACCTATTTTCCTAGCCAGGTGAGAAGAAGGTCAAATACCTGCAAATCCAATTACCTTGAAAGATGACCTACTTCTCAACAATAGATTCACCTGCTAATTAACTTCCTCCAAAAAACCCATTGCTCATCACATATACTATTAATAAATTTGCAAGGAAACTGTGTCTCCACTTTTGACAGCAGTATCAATGGCAGTATATTACCTTTGCTTTTCACTTTCATCCAGCCATGTTGGCTCAAACGAAGGTTTTGTGAAATGTCTGCCGCTCAGAATCACCAGATTTTTCAAAACAGGTGCTAATCTGAAAGTAGAAAATCAGAAGGCATTCCTAAAAGCTAGGGTATACTTGTGACTGACTAGACACCATCAGAAAGAGGCTGCCAGTTTCAAAAAAAAAAAAAAAAGCAATGCTAATTTTTCTACTGTGAAGTATGTCTTGTAATATTCCACATGAAGTTCTGATTTTAAAGCTGGACAGAATGAGTTTCCTAAGAAGACACAAGTCCTAAAATACATCTTCCTTCCTTCCTTCCTTCCTTCCTTCCTTCCTTCCTTCCAGAAAGAAATAATAGGAAGATGAAGGACACATTTGTTCATTCCCGTGTTATTAATTATTTTTTCATTACAACTTTGGTTGAGGGGTGTCTCTGGTCAATGAGGTGTGGCAGGGTTTTCTCAAGAGCCAGTGTGGTGTAGTGGTTAAGAGTGGTAGACTCGTAATCTGGTGAACCGGGTTCGCTTCCCTCCACACGCAGCTGCTGGGTGACCTTGGGCTAGTCACACTTCTCTGAAGTCTCTCAGCCCCACTCACCTCACAGAGTGTTTGTTGTGGGGGAGGAAGGGAAAGGAGAATGTTAGCTTCTTTGAGACTCCTTCGGGTAGTGATAAAGCAGGATATCAAATCCAAACTCCTCCCCTTCTTCTTCTTCTTCTTCTTCTTCTTCTTCTTCTTCTTCTTCTTCAAGACCCCAGTTGGTTCATGGCTTTTGGTAGCAGAGGAATGAGACAACCAGCAGGAGTGAATGGGTGGGTGATTTGTATTTTCTGAATGATCTGAAGAGTTTAGTGGTAACTCTTAGCTGGTAAAAAGGGTAAAAGCTTGTAATCTGAATATCTCATGCCTGAGGCTAGTGACTCACCTTTATATTGGTTCTATTAGCCAGCTTTGCACTGACGTGCCAATTTAATAATGTGGTCTGTTTAGTACCCAGACTTCGTATTGTTCCTTCCTTTGTCCGTACAAAAACTGTACGGTACTACTTTTTGCTGATAAGTTTCGGGGTGGAGTGGGGAGAGAGATACTATCAAAATACCCTACTAAGAACTGGAGAGTTTTAAGAGAAAGAAGCAACTACAGCTGATGGAACTAGTAACATCAGGAAAATAATTTTATCTTCCATCTTTTATAGATTTGGTCTGGGCAGAGGTGGAGATTTACCTTACCTGCTACTGTCAGACAATTACCATAGAACCCGCACAGATAAGATTTGCGTGCAAAACTCTTTCCTTCAGCCTGTGCTATTTTTCTTTGCTCTCTTATTAATATGGGTCATCAAAGGGGAAAGAAAAATAAAGTAGTTTGTCCTAAATCATACTGCAGGAAAGGGATATAACTCCTTATGTTGCCATCAGCTGGACACCATCACTTCATATATCCAGTGTCTATCGTTTTCAAGCTTCGTTCGGTGATATTATAGACATTCATAAATCACTTCTCAGTTCACTAGCATAGGTTTCTAGGTGGAGGAAAAAAATGACCCTACATTTTACATAGGAATGGCTTGGGTTTTTTTAAGTATGGAAAATGAGTGATAGAAGTCTTTCTTCCAGTTGCAGAAAATAGTTTGCAGTAGTCAGAGGGAATCTAGGGATTATTCAGCATGGAAAACCCTTTTGAAACATCAGTCCTACATGCCCATCGTATATAAAATCTCTTCAAAAAGCTATTCTTATCCTTTTGACTATACATCAAGTATTCTCAGCAAGTCTAGACTTTTGAAGGGTTTAGTCTAGAAAATGTATTTACCGTATTTTTCGCTCTATAACACGCACCAGACCATAACATGCACATAGTTTTTAGAGGAGGAAAACAAGAAAAAAAATATTCTAAATGAAATAGTGGATATATGATTTTTGTGGTTCATGCTGTGGCCACAGACATGTGATCTGACAGTGAGTTTGGAGTAGCCCAATGCAAAAATCCTGAGGATCCATGTGGATCCATGCTTTGTAACCACAGAGGAGGGAAGGAAGGGGAACCATGGATCCTCTGCTCATGACTGCAGCAGATCCCCCCCCCCGCCACCCACAGGCATTCACTCCATAACACGCGCACAGACATTTCCCCTTACTTTCTAGAAGGAAAAAAGTGAGTGTTATGGTGCAAAAAATACGGTACTTCTTTTTCCCCGCAATCCGTATTCAACGTTTCCATCACAAAACACCCTCAAGCAGTGGTAGTATCCGAAATTTATATATATATATATATATATATATATATATATATATATATATATAGGCACAGTGGGGGAAGTTCATTTTAGGGTCAAGAGCTTGTCCCAGATATTTGACTTCTGCAAGATATCTGACTTCTGCAAGAAAAATAGTGATATAGTTCACATTAGCATTTCATTTTAAACATATTGTTACAGCATCTGTCTGAACCCGCATGTGAATCCAGCACTCGCATGTATTCAGACGCACACACCAATAAGAGGTGAGGGATCTTTTCCTACAGTTATAACATCCATCTGTTTGTGAATATGCGCTTGCCTCTATTACTACTGAAATAAAACTCCAGACACCCGGTACTTAATTCTGGACTGCGATCCTAAGGACATCTTAAATGCCAGACAGGCAACCCAGTAATTTTTAAGAGGCATACAAATATCTTTACATTAAGATTCTCGAGAGACACGTTAACAAAGAAAGCTTGGTTTATTATATGTCATGAAAATGACAGAATACATATGTGCCGTTTTAGACAGTAAAATTGCAATTTAAGTAGGCGGCAAATACTTCCATAGATGCACACCTTGATCTAAAGAGTGGAAGAATCCCTACCTACTCTCAAAAGCCTACAGAAGTGAGTCTGGCAATTTTGCCAGCAGCATTCACACTAATAGAAGTTAATGTAAGTTGTGGAGGTGAGAGCATACGTGTCCTTAAGCACATGTGTGTTTGTTCCTTTTGAGCAATGAATTAAGGTCCTCGGCTGGGGACAGCAAAAATGACTGTTTTGAATGTGGGCTATTTTCTTGGTCAAGGTACGGAGAGGAACTGAGCAGTTAGTTTCACAGTGCTTTTGAATTCATCCCATAATTTCCTGTCCTCTTCTCACCTCTCCCATCTTGCAAATGAAGTGTTTGAATGAAAATCACCCTAGTCGGCTGTGACTGAACTGGCAATCTTTTGCCATGGCAACTTGATTTACATGTGTTAAACTTTACAAGGTGAGAGGAACTCAGGAGATGTCTGAATGCCTTTCAGAAGATGGGGCTCAGATCAGGCTCGTACCAAGGTCAAGCAACAACAACAACAACAATAATAATTTATTATTTATACCTCGCCATCTGCCTGGGTTCCCCAGTCACTCTGGGTGGCTTCCACCAAAGTATTAAAATACAGTGGTCTGCTATTAAACATTAAAAGCTTCCCTAAACAGGGCTGCCTTCAGATATCTTCAAAAAGTCTGGTAGTTGTTCTTCTCTTTAACATCTGGTGGGAGGGCGTTCCACAGGGCGGGCGCCACTACCGAGAAGGCCCTCTGCTTTCGAACTGCTAGGTTGGCAGGAGCTGGGACAGAGCAATGGGAGCTCACTCCATCACAGGGATTTGAACTGCCAGCCTTCTGATCGGCAAGCCCAGTGGTTTAGACCAAGCCTCAGTGGTTTAGACCATAGCACCACCTGCATCCCAAGCAATGGGAGCTCACCCCATCACTGGGATTCAAACTGCCGACCTTCTGATTGGCAAGTCCAAGAGGCTCAGTAGTTTAGACCACAGCACCACCTTCACAATACTGGACACAAGGCAATGTCATGCTCTGAAAGAAATTGCCTACATGATCTGCTGTTGCTACCAGGGAAGGAGAGGTGGAATGGCATGGCAGTGGGGAAATTAGTGCCATGGAAACTCCTCTGTCATCTCAACTCTCTCCCTCCCAGTAAACAGCAGCAACTCAGCTGTCAGGAGGTCAGGTGAGCATCACCATGCTGTCCAGATTGGTTTAAAGACTAATGTCTTACTGCTTTCCTCTCCCACAGTCTGTGTGCATATTTGTAGAAAAGTAAGATATTGGTTGGAAAAATCTGTAAGTCTCCGGTTGAAACAATGGTCTCTAGTCTCTAGTACTCTTTCCTCATACAAGAAAACTTTCAAGTCAAAGCCTACGTCTGAGACTTACCGTCTCCCCTAAGGTGGGAGCCCAATTCTTTGTTTTATACAGAGGAACTGCTTAGCATTGGAACTGTGCTTTCCAGCTTCACCCGTGATGCATTCTGGAAACGGACTCAGCTCTTAAAAGACTCTTAGAATTACTTCCTCTTCAGTTATGTGGGCGATTTCTTTTAGAAAAGCCCCACTTAAATCGTGTCTGAAATTTCGTATACAATGCTTGCCATCTCCCCTTATTAAATGTCTGCCTATATGAGCTATAAAATGTTTCCTCTTGAAATTTTCTAGCCCTCTTGAAGTTTTATCTCTTAGGTACTCCCCCCGCCCACTTTAAATCTAAGAACATTTAGGAGGCCTCAAAGTATCTCAGAAGGATAAATGGAGAGTATTAGTATCAAAGCCAGTTCCTCCCCACCCACCCCGGTGAAAGTTGATTTATAAAGCTGGGCGCAGGCTCCCTCCCACCCACAGTGATGCTGCGATAAAAGGCAGGAGGGATTTTACATTTAGACAGTCCTTTAAACTTGAGATACAGAGAATATACTTATTTTGGAAGAAGGGGTGTAACAATGAGATGGAGGAAATGGTATTTCTGATAAACAATGCAAGGACAGCAAGAGCACAATCCAGACCCTGTGTTGGGCTCCCTCCCATACAGATGCTTCATTGGACATACTGATAGTCATTCTGTACTTAGAGACCTGCAACCCCCCCCCCCAAAAAAAAAAAAAAAAAATCAGAGGAGGGAAGGGAGAGGAGAGAGGAACAGAGGAGAGTTTTTCTTTCTTTCTTTCTTTCTTTCTTTCTTTCTTTCTTTCTTTCTTTCTTTGCCGAGCCTTGCTTTTCAAGGATCCCAAAGCAGGTCACATCAGTAAATGATGCGCTAGGCCATCAGGCCTATGAATTAAAATGACAAGACACACAAGGGTAGGGGGGTGGAAAGGCAAGGCAGAGGAGATTACCGTATTTTTTGCACCATAACACTCACTTTTTTTCTCCCAGAAAGTAAGGGGAAATGTCTGTGCGTGTTATGGAGGGAATGCCTACGGGTGGCGGGGGGGGGGGGATCTGCTGCAGTCGTGAGCAGAGGATCCATGGTTCCCCTTCCTTCCCTCCTCCGTGACTCGCTTTGAAACAGCAAAGAGGGAGAAGAGCTGCTGAGTGGAGAGGAGAGAGGACAGAGAGCCTGCTTCTTTAAAGGAGCAAAGCGGGAGAGGAGAGGAGCTGCTTACACGAGTGTAAGCGGCTCCTGTCTGGTTGGTTCCTTTAAAGCAATCAAGCTCTCTGTCCCTCTCTCCTCCCCACTCAGCTTGCTACATAGCAGCAAAGTTTTTCAGCTCGCTAAGCCGGGGATGAGCGGGGAGGAGGGAGAAAAGCAGAACCTGCTTGCTTTAAAGGAGCAAAGTGGGAGAGGAGAGGAGCCTTCTCCCCTTAAACCCCTCTTCTGCATTATTAGCAGCATCCTTCTCCACACACCCCACGCGTGCTCCTTGTCCCTTGAGTGCTTTTCCTTCCCTCCCCACTTAAAACGTGGTTACAAAGCACGGATCCACATGGATCCTCAGGATTTTTGCACTGTGTTACCCCAAATTCACCATCAGATCACATAGCATGTCCATGGCTACATCTTGCACCAAAAAAATCACGCACCCACTGTTGCCTGGGGCCACAGTGGTGCAAAAACGTGGTTACAAAGCATGGATCCTCAGGATTTTTGCATTGGGCTACTCCAAACTCACTGTCAGATCACATGTCTGTGGCCACAGCATGAATCACAAAAATCATGCATCCACTGTTTCGTTTAGAATATTTTTTTTCTTGTTTTCCTCCTCTAAAAACTACATGCGTGTTATGGTCGGGTGCGTGTTATAGAGCGAAAAATACGGTAGTTACTCGAGGTCAGAACAAAATGGCCAGCTTATAAGTGACCATTGAGATCCAATTCAGGTTGGATTGATTTTCCCTTGCTGGTTTTCTTGCTTAAATAGCAATTGGTGGTGCTTTTTCCCTTGGCCAGAGTGCCCCTTTTCTTGCTTCTGCAGTCCTTGAGTAACCATCACTTGGAGATTTCTTTCGTACAAGGAGGTGAGAAGAACCTTACAGTTGCTCTTTTTCTGGCCAATGGATGGAGCCAGGTTGGTCTCTCTCTTGTCTTGATGCTATTCCAGGGAGGTTGATGGTGTAGCTGTTGGTCCCCAAGCTAATGACAAGAGCCAGAATGTGAACATTGAAATTTGTCTCATATTGAGACACATCTAGCTCAGAATTGCCTGCATTGCCTACAGTACTTCTCCAGGATTTCAGGCCAGGGGTCTGCCCAGTCCCAGGGCAACTGGTCCTTCAAGACTAGCCTCACATAAGGAACTCCACTTTGACATAGAGCTGTGACTGGGACATGTATGACTGAGACCAGGTCTGAATTCAGAAGGATAGGATGCAACTGCTTTAATCCAGGCCGTCTAATAATCTAGGATTCCTCCTCCCTAACTGAAATGCATTTGCTCATATTGATCGCTTTTTGCCTGGGCTCCTTCCTTTCCTCCCAACCATTTGTTGTGTCATCTGCTGTTGAAATTTCGATTACAAGTCGTCAGGGGAGACAACAGCCCGTCCATCTATTCTTCTGTAAAGCAGCACACATCCCAATGGTGCCAAAGCCATAAATAATTAAAGAAGTGAATTCCTACTATATCTGATCAATTTTTATTATGAGATCTCTTCTGAATATAATTGTATTCAGAACGGCCTTTGAAATAGTAAGGGAAAATGTAAATGACTATTTGTGATGATGAAAGAAAGAGCAAACATGCCAGTGAAATGGCTGCTTTAAGCATTCGTTTTAGTAACAAATGAATGGAGTGGGGGGGGGGTTGGGGGAGAAAAATCAATTTTAGAAGATTGGCCAATATCTCTTTGAGGAGAGTATGATCTCTGTGGTTCTAAGGGTTGTCTTAATGCACTAAGATCGGTGCGTTAGAAACAAACACTTCAAGATTATGAGAAAAGCATGATTAGCACTTCAGTGTGGCTGAAAGTAGAGTTCATAGAAACCATGTCTGCAGCTTCTGCTTCTTTCTCTGGGTCTGCTGCTGTAGTTCAAAGGAAGCCCAAACCTCATAATTGTAGCTCAGAAAGACAAATGTCCTTCCATTTTCAAGAGACTGAAAAGTGGATGCGAAAGGTTACAAAGCAATAATAACTTTTAATGGTGACAGAATACTCAAAGGAGAGCCGTTAAGAAAACAGCATGAAAGAGAAGGAAATAAATTCTGACTGAATCACTTGACTTCGGCGCTTGCAAGTTATAACACGGTTGAAATTTAAATGGGGTTGTGTCACATCTCTAAAACTAAAAAGAAATGAGGCTGAATGGTTTATAGGAGTGATCTGTGGGATTAAAAGCTTGGGAACATCTATGTTAACTCGTCAGATATGGGGACAGCCACATTTGGTTTGTCTCATTTCCAGTTGGATGTGGGGTCTGATTTAGCATCCAAAGGGGCCTGTGGGTGAGGCTAGCTGAATCTCCCCCAGTTTTCACACACATTTTCTCCCATTCCATCATAGTGTCAGAGCTGAACTGGTGGTGGAAGACAAGATCTTTGGGTGACTCAAGGTGGATTAGTAAGGCAGGGGAGGAGGGAAGTTAATTTGTCCCTTGGACATTAAAACTGATCTGCTGCCTCTGCTGTGTCACCGCCGGAGCATGACCTCAGCTTTTTGGACTTTTGGGTTGGAAGGATCTCCAGTGACAGAGACTAAACGAAAGCCTTAGCTCTAGGCTGTGAGGGGAAATGTCTCCTGAAGGTGATTTCATTTGCATGAGGTCAAGCCGACTGCAGGAACTCTCTGCTTATGTCAGCGTTCCATATAATTTCTATTCATAAATATTAGCAACAGCTGTACGAACCTTGATAGATTATGATTTTAAAAGGCAAACTCACTTATTTATATTCGTTCTTCATTGCACATTCAAGGGATGTTAACAGTTCGCTTGAAGAAGTAAAGGATAACGGGGTGTGTTTCAAAGGCTATTTCCTATAAGAACTGAAGACTCGTGGCCAGAACCCATTTTCACAGCCAGCTTCAATGTATTGGTCGGTTCTCGTTCTGATTACAAGCCCACTTGAATGCAATTTTCATGTGCAGATTTTTACAAATTGCAGATTAATGCTGGAACAGGATGGAGCTTATTAACAAATGAATAGGAAAGTGACACACACCAGACTGCTTCATGCCCACTCTTGAATTTCAGCACTCTTCTGCCAGCCATTTGCAGGAATATGCTAAGGGTATCCCTTCATTTGGGGTGGAGAGGCTAAGAGATTATGGCTTTTGTAAGAGCAGCTACTGATTACATGGAAGAAATGAAGACCTGAACTGAAAACATTAGGGTCTGCAGCTCAGTTGCTCAGCCATGAAGACAGGGATGGGGAGCCTAAGGATCTTTAGATGTTGCTGGACTCCAGCTCCCATCAGCCCCAGCCAAGAGGGATGAATTGTGGAGAACTGTGGAGTTGGAAGGGACCTTGAGGATCATCTAGTTCAACCCATGAAATGCAGGAATATGCAACTGTCTCATATGGGGACCGAACCTGCAACCTTGGCATTATCAACACCACACTCTAACCAACTGAGCTATCCAGAAACACCTTGAGAGCCACAAGTCCCCCACCATGACACTAAGGTATATTGGCTTTCAAATGAGCACACACTTGCAGTGCATAATGACTGTGGTTCTGGAGACTTGCAGTCATCACAGACAGAGGCTCCTGTGCTAGAGGTGGTCATGAAAGTGGGCTTTCATTTGGTATCTAGACCTCGATTCCCTTTGCCTTTCACTTGTCATCTGCATCAGTGCAAATCCTCTGACAGTATCTCCTCCCGACGACAAGGTGAGCTTTTTATATCCACACCAAAGTTAATTTGTTCTGTTGTAAATGCTCACATATTTACTATGGATGTGGCAGCTCATAAAGGGTCACTTTGTCTATGTACCTCAAATATATTCCCAGATCTAGGGCAGGTTTACCTCTACCTACCATAATTATAATGTGTTATGTTACTTGTTTCCATTGATATTTTTACTTTCATAAACTGAAAATCCATTTAGCTAACTGCCCCAATTTTTATACTTGGCAGCTTATTGCAAATACTGAGGACCTTACTGGGACAAACCTTTTATTATGTATCTTATCTGGCCTTGCTCTTTCAGGTGTTGCCCTTGAATGGGAAACTGGCTGGATAGGTTTGACAAGCATCTTGCCCTCAATCATTCTGAGTTTGGCACTGCCAGTTATTTGTAAAGTATAACAAACTTCTCAGTTTCCCCTTCTCAGAGGCTAGAACAGCCAGCTTTGAGGGCTCTCTTTTACTAAATCAGAACTGTATTTCAGTTCTCCCTTGGCCTATCTTAAATGGCCTCTCCCTTTTAGAGAAGGCCATATTATGTTTCCTAACTAGGCCAGGTTTCCAACAGGGGATGTAAGCACACAGTTAAGTTAAGTTACATTATACAGAGTTTGATTATTGGATCATAGAATCATAGAATTGTATCTAGTCCAACCTCCTGGAATCTCAGCTAAAGCTTCCATGTCAGATGGCCACCCAACCTCAGCCTAAAAACCTCCAAAGAAGGAGATTCCACAACCTTCCCAAGGGAGACTGTTTCACTGTCAAACAGCTCTTACTGTCAGAAAGTTGACATTTAGTTGGAATCTCATTTCTTGTAACTTAAAGCCATTGGTTTGAGTCCTACCCTCCAGAGCTGGAGAAAATGAGCTTGCTCCACCTTCCATGTGACAGCCTTTGAGATATTTGAAGATGGCTATCATATCTCCTCTCAGTCTCCTCTTTTCCAGGCTAAACACACTCAGCTCCTTCAACTGCTGCTCAGAAGGCTTGGTTTCCAGACCCTTGATCATCTTGGTTGCCCTCTTCTGCATCCTCTAAATTGTGGTGCCCATCTAGCTCAATGTTGTCCATACAATAATGGACAATATTGTACAGTGGTACCTCTGGTTAAGTAATTAATTCATTCCGGAGGTCTGTTCTTAACCTGAAACTGTTCTTAACCTGAAGCACCACTTTAGCTAATGGGGCCTCCTGCTGCTGCCCTGCCGCTGGAGCACGATTTCTGTTCTCATCCTGAAGCAAAGTTCTTAACCCGAGGTACTATTTCTGGGTTAGCAGAGTCTATACCCTGAAGCGTATGTAATCTGATGTGCATATAATCCGAGGGACCACTGTGCTGTAATATTTTCCACAGTATTGTACAGCAGTTCTACAGGGGACATTCTCAGCTCTACCTAGAGATGTGTTGCAGTTAGAGGGATTCATGTCCTATTGCCACTTTCATATAAAACATCATCAGTAAGCAAACTGCATTTGAACTAGTATGGGTGCAACTGGAAATATTTATGTAGACCTCACACAATGCATTAAAATGTTGTCAGTTTCTCAAATATCATAATTAAATAAATTGAGGATTTGTAAAAAAGGGAGAGAGAGAGAGAGAGAGAGAGAATCAGAATTGCTGCTATTGCTAAAGCATAAAACATCTGCAGTCACTATCCCATTGCATGTTATACACCATCGGTGTGTGGACTGTGGGAATACATTCATTCTTAGGTTACAGTATTTCTAGTGCCTTAATAGTTTCACAATCTTCCATACTAGGACCAAACCACATAGATACAATGACAATGGGAAAAGAAAAGACAAGAAAAAAGGCACAAGTTTAGTGATAAATATGAAATTTGTGATTTTATTTTAAGAGGACATTACAGTGAAAACTGGAGTGTTAGCTTTAATGCAATCACATTGTAAAGCCACCGGCAATCATCTGTTCATAAAAAGAAATGAAGACTTATTAAAGGAAGAGGAAGAAGCATGTTTAGTTTGCAATTTTTCTGGAAGTTTGTAGTGAATTAGGAAGTTAGGTACAGCTCTTTTTCTGTCCACCCCCCCTCTCTGCCCCTGAATGCCAAATACAGTAGTCTTCTTCAGGCCCAGGACTTCTGAGCTTCACTTGCAACGTGATGCCAGCATCACTCCAACAGCATGGAGCTTCCCCTTCTGCTTAGGAACTGTGCAGATAGGTGAAAGTGCAGCAGCCAGCAGAAAGCCCCAAAATGGGATGTAGGGAGGGGAAGAGCCTTAGTTGGCCTGGGATCTGTTGGATCCTGAGCCAGCCTCACAGCCATCCTGTGATGGCATCAATCCCAAACCAGGCTTGATCACTGCACCAGCTCCAGGATGGCACAACCATCTGCCCTACCCAACAACTTTCATCCTGGTCACCATGTTCAGCATGGCTAGGGATGTGGGTGGCACTGTGGTCTAAACCACTGAGCCTCTTGGGCTTGCCGATCAGGAGGTTGGTGGTTCAAATTCCCTTTTTTTTTTTTTAATAATTTTTATTCGTTTTTCAGACAGATAATAAAAACAATATAGAACAATATAGCTTCAAACTCATCATTTCATACCCTTCTTTCTTTTGACTTCCCCATACCTCCCCATCCCTGCATCCTTGTTTGATGGTTCTTTAGCAACCCTTAGGTCCATTGTCTTAATTCCCTTTCATAAAGATTCCTTTAGATTTTTTGATTACTGCTGCAATTCTTTACCTCTTACCCCCTGACATCTTAACATTCCTCAATTTTACAATTATTTTTAAGATATATTTTAAATTTCTTCCAGTCCTCTTCCACTGTCTCCTTCCCCTGGTCACGGATTCTGCCCGTCATCTCGGCCAGGGTGGTTCAAATTCCCAAAACAGGGTGATCTCCCGTTGCTCTGTCCCCACTCCTGCCAACCTAGAAGTTCAAAAGTATACCAATGCAAGTAGATACATAGGTACCGCTGCAGCAGGAAGGGAAATTGTGTTTCCATGCGCTCTGGTTTCCGTCACAGTGTCCAATTGTGCCAGAAGCTACTGTTAGGTCCAGCATGAGATGTCCACCAGCTTCTAATCACAGATATCAGCAGCCTTCAAGCAAGCAAACTTGCCTTATTATCGCTCCTTAGCACCCCACTGCTAGAGGATTGCCTCCTTCCATTCACCACTTTGCCTCCCCCAAGTGGAAGAAACCTGGGCAGTGCTGAATGTCACATCCATTGCCAGGTGTGTCCTGCTGGAAATAAAAAAGGGCTTTCCCCTTGGCCTGCCTGTATATCCACTCAGTTGCCAAGTGCCTTTGTGACATCACAAGAAACCCACAGCCAATGGCAACAGCTGGGGAGGCATCATTTTCTTTGCTTTTAGCCTCACAATGGCAGGTGGACCTATCAGTGATTGTATGCTTGTTTATTCAGGAAGCAGGTGGCGCTGTGGTCTAAACCACTGAACCTCTTGGCCTTGCCGATCAGCAGTTTGAATCCCCTGACAAGGTGAGCTCCCAATGCTCTGTCCCAGCTCCTGCCAACCTAGCAGTTCGAAAGCACACCAGTGCAAGTAGATTAATAGGTACCACTGCAGCGTGAAGGTAAATGGCATTTCTATGCACTCTGGCTTATGTCACGGTGTTCCATTGTGCCAGAAGTGGTTTAGTCCTGCTGGCCACATGACCCGGAAAGCTGTCTGTGGACAAATGCCGGCTCCCTCAGCCTAAAAGCGAGATGAGTGCTTCAACCCCATAGTCGCCTTTGACTGGACTTAACCGTCCAGGGGTCCTTTACCTTTTTTTTAACCTAGATAGGGTGGTCAAACCTTGATTTGTTAAACTCTGTGAGGGTTTTAGTCAGACCTAAGAGTTCCTTCAAACTCTGACTAGTACATGGTAATATATTACATCCCCCAATGAACTATATCAATGGAAGGAAAAAGTTAAAATCACTGGAGAACTGTGACTCCCATGAAAAAGAACAGTCTCATATCTTTTCTCTCCCCCTGCTAATGTTTCATAAGTAAAAAATGCAATATGCAACGTAATTCCACAAGCAGCTGCTAGGGAAATAGAGTGTGTGACGAGTGCAACAGCACCTTTTCCTCTCATGCTGTTGGGCCCGTTCTCACTTAGATAAATTGCCCCAACCTCACTGAACATCCCTTTACCTGAAGGTTTCGTTTCCTTTCCTCTTAAAATTCTAGCCCAGAGTATCCTGTGGGCGACATTTGTGAGGGGATATTTAGTAAGTTGTAGTCTCAGACAGGTTTTCTTTAAATAAACAATAAAGATTTATTTAAGGCAAGATAGTATATAACACAAATGGATTAAACTTAGGTTACTTCAGGCATACAATACGATTACACTTAATTCGTCCTCAGTTGTTTTTGCATTATAGGTTTGGTTCCTTTATACGGTGATACTTTCTTTCAGTTATCCACCCCCTTTAACAATCCTGTTCCTGAGGTACCTTAAGCAATAGACCCAAGGGGTCTCCACACACCCCTCCCTTCACTGGCTTTGCGAGTTTCTTCTTTTCCTTAGAAGATTTCCTACTGCTACTGAAAAGAGTAATCCCACAGATATTGATACAGATGCATATGCATCTCCCTGAGGAGACCAGGACATAACAACAAAGGTTAGCAGCAAACATACAGCCTTCTGTATGAATGTGCTCAGGTGAATGAATGTGACACTTTCCCCTTTACATTTTTTGTTTGAATTGGGTTTTTTCCCCAGGAACTTTCACTGTCCCCATCATTATTATTTATTTAGAATCCAATGCATGCCCACATATTTTTTTTGCCCAAGAGGAAAATGTGGATAGATTCATTGATTAGCTTTTCAGGCTTCATAACTGTATTTGGTATAATGTGCTATTAAAAATTCCATGGGAGTTTTCCAAAAGGCTTTTCTGTAAACTCTATTTTAAGTAACAGAGTCATTTAAATTTAAATTAAATAACCTGTTGCTTCTTACCCCCCCCCCCCCCGCCCCCTCTGCCATTAGAAGCTGGTAAGAATGAAAATGAATATCCCCAAATTACTGTAACTGTTCTTGTGGAACAGGCAGGGCATTGTAAGAAGCCCATCCCTGTTGCTTTTATTTAAAGCTCTGCTTCTTGCTCATTATAGTTACGCTTTCCATTTTGCATGTTGAGGGAAACCCAGACCTCAAATGACTCTGAGGGAAACATTTGTAGGATTTCTCTTTATTTCCCCACCCTCTCTAAACACTTTTGTCTTCCATGAAATTTTGAAGAATCCTTTAGAATTTTCTTTAAGGTCAGTGAATATACTACATACTGAAACTTCATAAGCTCAGGTAGGAAGCCGTGTTGGTCTGACACAGTCGAAATAAATAATTATAATAATAATAATAAAATTGTCCAGTAGCACCTTAGAGACCAACTAAGTTTGTTCTGGGTATAAGCTTTTGTGTGCATGCACGCTTCTTCAGGTACACTGAAACAGAAGTCACCAGAACCTTCTATATAGTGTGAGGGTGGGGCGGGGTTTTTCTCAGAAGGGTAGTAGATTTTATTTATTTATTTCATAAGCTCAAACAGTCACGTGTAGCAGATCATAGCAGCTTAATCAATGGAGCCTTCCCAAGCTTTCCATCAAGGGAGAAATCCTATGCCCAAGAAGCTGGCGTATGTTAAGTCAGCACAAAGTTACACCAGATCCAAACCTCATAAAGCAATAGGGCCAGGGGCGGAGCAAGCTGGGAGTGGGGGGCGGGTCACCCTGTGTGTCATCACCGAGGGAGTGACATTTGGTGCTCTGCCCGCCCATGACTCAAGTCGTCGGGGAAAGGGGGGAGATGTACCGCTTTGCCAGTGGCCTTCCCCCCTTCCCTTTGACAGCCCTGTGTTCCTGGGGCTGCAGGAGGAGGCAGGGAGCTGGCGGGAAGGAGGCTGGCGAGTAAACAAGCAGAGGGTGGAGGGAAGGAGATGAAGCAGAAGCTCCCTCAAGTCAGGACCCAAACCCTGTAACCCCCCAAAAAGCTCAACAACTTTGGCCGGCCCTCCCCTTAAAAAAAGCAGCTCAACAATGACAATATGTAGATCACAGCCAGTATTTTTATACTGTGAGTAGATTGCATTCTCTTGGGAGTCCAACTAGATTTCAATGTGTGTGTGGGGGGGGGGGACAAGAATTTTTCTGCACCGGATACCACCTGACCTTGCTACGCCACTGAATAGGGCTGCTGCTGTTCTGCTTAAGCCTGGCAGGGAGAAAACAAGGTTTAAGCACATAAGCACTTGCCCCTCCTGCAGGTCCCATCAACTGATATTCAAAAGCATTACTGCCTCCAACCATGGAGGCAGGGCATAGCCATCATTGTTGGTAGCCATTGTCTTATCTTGCATTATTTTTTCCAGTTCTCTTTTAAAGATGCATCGGGAAGAGGCCACAGGGCCCAGCAAGGCCCTCTGCCACTGTGGGTAAGCCTGCTGAGGCCTTCCACTGCCATGGGTAGGCCCAGTGGGGCCAGCCCTTCAAGAATGGGGGGCTCAGCCTCATCACTGCATACTGGCGAGGGGTGGGGAGCTGAGTTGCCCTCAGCCCCATAGAGTTGGCGCCTATGAAAGCCATCCAAAATAGAAGCCATCACCACCTCCGTTGGAATTGTGTTTCGTAGTTTCACTATGTACTACATGAAGAAGCACTTTTTGAAATCTGTACTGAATCTTCCAACATTCAGTTTGGAAGAGGACGCCTTCACCCCAGTATGGCTCCCCTTTATCACATACACAGAACAACACGACAACAACAAGAACCCACCAACAGCATCTGAATAAATTTTCAGGCAAAATGGGAAAAGGTTCCGGGGAAACACACAAAATACGCTCTCTTGGTAAAAGTGATTAACATGAATTGGGACCTTCCATTGCAATCCTGTGCATGGTTACTCAGATGCAAGCCCTCCTGAGTTAAATTGGATTTACAGTATCAATATGTTACTGCCTTGTGGTAGCAATTTCCCCACTAATAGTTCTAAATGAAATCAACAATCATATACTTGTTACTTTTACTGCTACATTATTCACATGGAGCAAATCACTTCCCTTGGTCTGTAAGCATTGTTATAAGCTCTAATAATCTTCACATTATGTTGGTATCTTTTTATGAACTGACTAGATCAGAACTACCATCTGTCATTCTCTGCAAGTGGCTGAAAATGACGAGAGTACTATTTTCGATTAAATTGCAAGTAATTGTGTGACTGCAACTGTCAGAGAATTATCATCCCTTTTTGGATATATATATTTTATTACTATTATGATTATGTGCCCTTAACAACCTCCCTTGTCTAGGTACATGATGTTCTTTCTTTGTGCCTACTGGAAACAGCAGAGATACCATCATGGTACATAGATAAGTAAGAATTCCATCTTTGGTATTTTCGCCTTCTGCTTTGTCATTTTTATGACTAACCCTTAAGGCACTGCAGTTATCCCTGCTTCACCTTTCAGGTAATACATATGCATGTCTTGATCCATTCAAAAGAAGTGCTCCTCCTAAAATAATAAGACAAGAGAAATAATAGCTAAAATTGGCAACTGCAAAAGCAATAGATCATGGTAGTCTTTTGATTAGCACTCATCGAGCTCCTCCTGAGTTGTGGGAGGCAGTAGCTTCTACATTTCCTGAGCCAAATTATGAGTCTGAGTGTTGTGGGATCTGATACCTTCCGCATCTCCTTCCCATCAAATCGTCCCTGTAGCAGCTCATAACATATCAAATCAACAGCAACAGTTCAAAAAAATGGTAGAAACAATTAGAAATAACCATAAGTAAAAACAAAAAAAATAAAAATCTATATGCAACATTATATAGTAAAGGTAAAGGGACCCCTGACCATTAGGTCCAGTCGTGACCGACTCTGGGGTTGCAACACTCATCTCGCTTTATTGGCTGAGGGAACTGACGTACAGCTTCCGGGTCATGTGGCCAGCATGACTAAGCCGCTTCTGGCGAACCAGAGCAGTGCACGGAAACACTGTTTACCTTCCCGCCAGAGCGGTACCTTTTTATCTACTTGCACTTTGATGTGCTTTCGAACTACTAGGTTGGCAGGAGCAGGGACCGTGCAAGGGGAGCTTACCCCATTGTGGGGATTCGAACTGCCAACCTTCTGATTGGCAACTCATAGGCTCTGTGGTTTAACCCACAGCGCCACCCGCATCCTGCAACATAATATAAAACAATACAAATGCCTTAAACTAATTCAACAGCTTAAACTAAACAATACTCCATAGAACAATACAAAAAACTTAATGCTGTGGTCTAAACCACTGAGTCTCTTGGGTCTGCCAATCAGATGTTTGGCAGTTCAAATCCCCATAACGGGATGAGCTCCGGTTGCTCTGTTCCAGCTCCTGCCAATCAAGCAGTTCGAAAATACGCCAGTGCAAGTAGATAAATAAGTACCACTGCAGCGGGAAGGTAAACGGTGTTTCTGTGCACTCTGGTTTCCGTCACGGTGTTCCATTGCACCAGAAGCAGTTTAGTCATGCTGGCCACATGACCCAGAAAGCTGTCTGTGGACAAACGCCGGCTCCCTCAACTTGAAAGCGAGCCTACTGAAACTGATACAGGAACAAATAGAAGAAGACGCCTTCACCCCAGTATGGCTCCCCTTTATCACATACACAGCCCAACAAGACAACAAGAACCCACCGACATCATCCAAATACTAAGCCTTCCTCCCATCATAATTGCAAAGAAACCGCACTGCAGCCGGCCACAGACAACCAACCACACGCTGCCCTCCCAATCCCTCTCATTACAGGTCCTGTAACAAGCGAATAAAAAGAAAACCTATCCAGTTGATGCTGACGCAACCCCCCCCCCCCAAACTAAGTAGAAGAATTTATATTATTTGCCACCACCCTTTTTCTCTTCCCAATATTACACTGCATATAAGATACATACAACACCAATGTCTCGCAACTAATATAAATGATCTGTAGAAAACTCAACCTGAAAAAAGAGACAATGCGTGTACTTTACAAAAAAACCCCTTTAATATATATTTTTTAAAATGCACCCATATCCAACACTTTGGATCCAATGGAATCCCACTTCTGTACCAATCAGTTTCCGTCTTCATCTCCCCATCTTTCTTCCTTTCGTAAAATAAGACACAATTTCTACGATTAATTTCCTTTCTCTTTGTGTCCTATCAATTTAAATGAAGGGACTATAAGCAGAGCCTTAACTTTTCCCCTCTATGCGCCCCTCTTACATCTCCTTTAGTTGTAAAATACATAATAAAAAGTCTAGTTTAAAACATGGAGGTCATTATGAGACGGGTAGAAGAGTAGTTTCAAGTACACATTGCTGGATCTGCCATAAATTAAGGGCTCATCGGAACTTCCTTGTGTGCCACATTTCTAGAAACGGTTTCATGCTTTAAAGCTCTGTGTCAGAGTGCTGCTATTATTATTTTTTACCTCCAGCACTTTCCCCATGAAAACCCATTGGAAACAATTCTGCAGAAAACTCGAAATGCTGTTTGTTCCAATTCAGCATCAAGAGAGTGTTTTCCTGAGGAAGGCTGTGGGAAGCACTTGCACACAGACTCGTAAAGACTGGGGCATGGGTGATGCTGTGGTCCAAACCACTGAGCCTCTTGGGCTTGCCGATCAGAAGGTCGGTGGTTCAAATCCCCATGATGGGATGAGCTCCCGTTTCTCTCTCCCAGCTCCTGCCAAACTAGCAGTTCAAAAGCACACCAGTATGAGTAGGTAAATAGCTACTGCTGTAGGAGGAAGGTAAACAGCGTTTCCAGTGTGAGTAGATAAATAGGTACCACTGTGGCGGAAAGATGAACTGCATTTCCATGCACTCTGGCACTTGTCACAGTGTCCAATTGTGCCAGAAGCAATTTAGTCCTGCTGCCCACATAACCCGGAAAGCTGTCTGTGGACAAACGCCAGCTCCCTCTATTATCTGAACTGAGTTTGCATATGTTTAAATGTTGTGCTAACTTTCTCTGAAAGACTTCATTAATGGGCTGAAATGCTGACATTAGGTTCTGGAGCTACTAGGGAAGAAAAAATGTTTCAATTAACTGTTGAAAGTCATCAGCAAGCATCAAAATTTAAGATGTTTGTGGTGGTGGGTTTTTGTGTTACTTAAAAAATGAACATTAAAAATTGTGAAATGTTGCCAGGTTTTCAATGTGCATAAAACTTATTTTCAACTGTAACTCCACACAGATTTATTTGGGAGTGGTTCCTATGGGTCAATAGCACTTACTTCAAAATAATTGTGTTTAGACTGATAATTTGAATTTTGTGTTTTGACAATAGCATCTCTTGGTGGTTAGACTTCTTATATGTGACTGTTACATTTAAAGTACGTATCCTTAAGTTTTTGTTGCCATTTCTTAAACTACAAATGAATTTTCAAGACTGCTTCCAGCCACCTACTGTTGCTCTACAGATGGAATACATTCTCAAGAAGTATAAGTGGGTATCTGCTCAGATATGTGTGGGTTGATAGCACAGTTCTTTGTCTTCTCTCTCTTTTCTTTCAGTCTAGTTGCTCTAGTTGAATAAGATTCATTCACTTTGGCCTTATGCCTTGGCAATTAAACATCTTATTCAGAAAGTATCTTCATGCCACAATAATTGCAACTAGTGCTAGACTGAAGTATTTGACCCAGAAATTCCTGTAAATTAGATTAATTTTCAGGGGAATGCGTGAATGTTAAGGATTTTTGTCCTTTTAAATATGAGATTACTGAGTCTCTTTCCCTCGTTCTCACTCACTTCTACAAAAAGATAGAAACCTTTGACACTGTTTCAAGCTGCTCTCAGCAGCACATCTATATCCTTGGAAAAGAATAGCCCATGAGAACAATGCTATATTGTGATTCATTCCTGCAGGGGGCAAGAAAGAGGTTTGGTCAATCCCATCTCGGTGACTTTCTTGTATATAGGTATGTGTTTGGTGTTGCCCATGTGAATGCAGGCCTTTAAATGTTACCATAATGTCATAGGGCGATTCCACAGAGAAGCTTGCAATGTTTCCCATTCATACTATTCACCCAAATTGCAGGGGAGGGATATGGAAGGTGTGAAAACATTCTTCTGGCCCTGTGCTTGTTCTCAAGCATCAACAAGTCCCGCCTCTTCTTTTTGCATTTAGTCCTTTTCTTCACACCAGGTGCAAAGTCATGGCTTAGCTAGTGAAGAAGACTGAGATGGAAAAGGAAGCAAGAGGTCAGAGTGGACACGCCTCAAAAAAAAAAAAAAAAATCAGTGAAAAGGGACTTGAGATCAGAGCTGGAAACATGAGCTTCACCTCTCTCCACCGCTTGACTAGTAAACACAAGCTACACATTACAGCTGCAATTCTGTTTTAATCCAATTGACTTCAATGGTATTTAGGCAGTCTGTGTGCAAGATTGAAGCCTACATAACATATACTGTGGTTTTTAAAAAGAGAGAGAGAAAGGGGATGGAGGAAACATTCAGCAAGCATGCTAAAATTCCACGCAATGCACTTTGGAGCCAATCTTTACTGTCTCAAATCCTTGGCAGCATAAACAGAGAGAATTTCCAATTAAAATAATAGAAGCCTTCGAATAAATGGTTTCCTACAGGGGATGCTGTAGTAGATTTGATTCTCGAAGCTGTTTTGTTTGATGGCAGCTGGAGTCAATTTGTGTCCACATTGAGCAGTTCATATTTGCCACCAGTAAAATGCTATGTCTGTAAAGTATCTTAAAGAGAAAAGCAGTCTGTGCTATGATGGAAACTTAAGAGAGGGAAAGAGAGGGATAAATATCACTAAAGACAAATGTGGAACAGGTAATCACCAATTGTGGGACTATAATTGCCCACTTGGTTTAAATTAGATTTTCTGCACTCACTCAATCAACACACGGCCCAGTGCCCTGCAGTTTACATGGCAAGGCTCTTATCTGCATTGCAGTTTCTTCTTAAAAATTGTACATCAGCAAAGATTTCAGCTTTGCTAAACAGTTGCCTGTTCTCTTGTGCCAAAGCCTCCAAGCCTAGCAGCAGAGATTTCGGCCAGTTTGTAAGTATAGAATATGCATTGTTAGATGGACTCTTTAAGCTGTGGATAGGCTATTCATTTGGGTCAATTCATTTGAACATGAAGATTTGTTTGTAAACCTTCAAAGCCTTTAGCTATTCACTAAAAGGTTCATATACAAGCTGTTAACATGAGATTTGGGGACGGTAGAAAGATAACCAAGGATCTGTCAACACACTTAATTCAGCCAGCAAGGTGATCTATTATATCCTGGTGCACTAAATTCCACTAGGGTTGCCCAGGCTGAGCTTAAGGGTAATTTTTCCTAGGGAGTGTGTGTGTGTTTTTAACCGTCTCCAAAGTCACTGGCAATAAAATCATTACATGACAAAAATGGATGCTTACTTGGTTTGCAGAAAGCTTCCAGGCAGAGCAACCCTACCAGGAATATGTGTGCTGGGGTGGGCAGGGCAGAGGATTCCAATCTTACAAAGCCTTCCAGACATGCAGCAGAATGGTTAAGTGGGGAGAAAATTCATTCTCCTTTCCCTTTCTGGGATTTTCTTTTTCATTTTACAATTTTCATTACATGGTCTCTAAGAAGAGGGAGAATGCATATGCCAGAATAAGAATAATAAGAATATAATTTATTACTTATACCCTGGCCACTCTGTGCGGCTGCCAACAGAATATTAAAAACACGATAAAACATCAAACATTAAAAACTTCCCTAAGCAGGGTTGCCTTCAGATGTCTTCTAAAAGTCAGATAGTTGTTTATTTCCTTGACATCTGATGGGAAGGTATTCCACAGAAGGTCCTCTGCCTGGTTCCCTGTAACCTCACTTCTCGCAGTGAGGGAACTGCCAGAAGGCCCTCGGAGCTGGACCTCAGTGTCCGGGCTGAACGATGGAGGTGGAGACATTCTTTTAGGTCTCCATCTCCTGGTTCAGGGTGTGTTGAGGAAACAGGAAGGCTGTAGATCCTTTTGACTCAAGTGATCCCCTGATCTGTCACTACTAACCTATAATACAGCTCTGACATTAGTAAAGCAGGGGTTGTTGAGGTTTCCACAACAGCTGGCGGAGGCCTTGTGAGACGTCCCTCTCAGAGGACAGCCAACATCTAATGGCCTCTGGGTCCATCTCCCAGGGACCATGCCATTGCATCCTCAATGGATTTTGATGACTGGTTCTGCTAGTGGAGGGGTGACTAACTCCCAAGAGACTGTGATCTACTTATAGACTTGAGGACTGGCAGTGATCTACCCCTGGGATTCAGGTCAAAGTTGTTGAGCTTTTTTAAGGAAGGAAATCCCTGTGCTACTGCAAAGGCAAAGAAATGCAAATTAGGGTTATGTTCTATTTTGAGCAATGGCTTCGGCAGCAGCAAGGTTTCTCCATGC
The DNA here is from genome assembly GCF_951804945.1 of Podarcis cretensis. Classification (NCBI taxonomy): domain Eukaryota; kingdom Metazoa; phylum Chordata; class Lepidosauria; order Squamata; family Lacertidae; genus Podarcis; species Podarcis cretensis. The sequence goes on along the minus strand of NC_137180.1, from coordinate 10,896,101 downwards.
AGAGCTCTGGCATGCAACTCCATAAGAGTTGAGCTCAAATGTTGTTTCAGCAGCAGTCATCCTGGAACTGAGCTTTAAATAGGTGCCGCACCTCTATTTCACAGCTCACTTCACTTTCCATGAGAGGACTGTCTTCAATGAAAGGGACACAGCATACATTAGCAATCACTGACTCTGAATGAGCAGGAAAGATTGCAATTGCCCAAGGTCTTCTGAGCTGGAGTCTTTGGGTCAGAAAGGTCCTGCCAAAATGGGCGCCTTTGGAGCAAGTGCTTCTGGTTCAGTATCTGCATCTGAGGGATATTCCCTTTCCCAATCTCAACCCCCAGCCTCATCCTCTGAGGAAGGAGAGTCTGACCACAGGTTCAAGACAGACTTTTTCTTGAAATAGGAAAGAAAGTCAATGCAACGGTGAAAGTGCCTTGATCCACAGGGTGGTCAGGGTACTAGATTGTGCAAGTTAATATCCATATACAAAGGTCTGATGCCTTAGAGGTTATCCCCAGAACAGTAGCAGCAAGGCAGTGGCATAGCGTGGGGGGTGCAGGGGGGCTGGCCGCACCGGGAGGAACATCTGGGGGGGGGGGTGCGCTCGCCGCCTCCGGAGTCGCCGAAGAGCCTCGGGCGCAGGCTGTAGCAGAGCCCCATGTCTCGTGGAACCCACGAGCTGTGTGCGCGTCCAGGCTGAAGGCGTCCGGCAGGCAGTGACTCTCAGCGCTCGCCGCAGTCCCTGTGCGTCAGGGCCACAGAGGGCGCGCCAGGCAGCCCCTCCTCACAGCCCCGCTGCTGCTGCTGCAGCTGCTGGGCCATGTTGCATTTTCCTCGCCTCTCTGCCCTCCTCCTCCTCCGGGCAAGCGGCGTCTGTGTCCCCCCCAAAAAAAGACTAAAAGGGAAACTTTTTATTTATCTGTTTATTTATTTTAAATATGTAGAGGTTTCCTTTAGAAAACCCATTCAAGATGCCTTACATCATGGGTAGGCAAACTAAGGCCCGGGGGCCGGATCCAGCCCAATCGCCTTCTAAACCCGGCCTGCAGACGGTCCAGGAATCAGCCTGTTTTTACATGAGTAGAATGTATCCTTTTTAAAATGCATCTCTCTGGGTTATTTGTGGGGCATAGGAATTCGTTCTTTTTTTCCCTTCCAAAATATAGTTTGACCCCCCCCACAAGGTCTGAGGGACAGTGGACCTGCCTCCTGCTGAAAAAGTTTGCTGACCCCTACCTTACATGATAGAATCAGACAGAAATGCACTGTTGACTCTCTTCCTTATGTTTGCTGCTCCAAACTATTGCAAATAAAGCCCACCTGTCTGTGAATATGTCTGCCTGTTGTCCATTGGCTGATCTTCTATGGTAGGCCCATTTTGAAAAGATTGCAGAGTTCCACCCTCTGACATAGCATTGAGCAGTTGACATTCTCCAGCTGGCTGCAACTTACATTTTGGAAGCTGTTATGTGCATTAACGATAACGTCAAGGTCAGTGCCATCAACCAAATCTTTATGGCAATACTACAATCTATTTGGGGTTTCTGCGGTATAGCATGTCATTAATTAACTTCAAAATAATAGTTCAAATGGACAGGCCCCAAAGATATGCAAGGATCAGCAGTCCCACACTTTACACTGAAGATATACTGGTTTGTGTCTCATGCAGCAAACATGTAAAGAACGAACATCCTGCGTATGACTTGAAACATCCATGTATGTATATATGTCTGAGACCTCTTGTCCATTTGGAGTTTCAGATGCATGTACATTGATGTTTACAAATGCTTCTGTGATGTGGACACCATACAGCAATTGGGCTTGCCAAGTAATGAATGGAGTTTCATTCTGATGAGGATAACAAGACCCCAGCTAATAACCCTTTTGCCAAAGAAACCCCTAACATCAACAGTAGCCCAGTTCACATAACTGTACGACAAGAGGCAACAGGCTCTGTATCTTGCTGTTTGTGCATTATTTTGTGGGCAAGTCTGCAACATACCTTTTAAGGTAAAGGTAAAGGACCCCTGGACAGTTAAGTCCAGTCAAAGGCAACTATGGGGTTGTGGTGCTCACCTCGCTTTCAGACCGAGGGAGTCGGAGGTTTTCCACAGACAGCTTTCTGGGGTCATGTGGTCACATGATTAAACTGCTCCTGGTGCAACAGAACACTGACAGAAACCAGAGTGCATGGAAACACCATTTACCTTCCCACCACAGCGGTACCTATTTATCTACTTGCACTGGTGTGCTTTCAAACTGCTAGGTTGGCAGGAGCTGGGACAGAGAAACAGAAGCTCACCCTGTTGTGTGGATTCAAACCGCCAACCTTCTAATCGGCAAGCCCAAGAGGCTCAGTGGTTTAGACCACAGAGTCACCCACACCCCCGCTTTACACCTTTATCTGCACACAGAGGTCATCACAGTTGAAAAGGCTGGTTTCCCAACTTCATGGAAAGCTGCCTATGTGCATTTGCACAATGGAGACATGAACCTGCTCCTGCCCACTGTTATACAAACTGAGGCTGAATCAGGTTGTGTACATCATTTTCTGATGGGAACTGCAATAGAAAAGCTTGAGTTCTTATACCAAGCAACACGTGTGAGCAAACTGTTAGAATCCTGTCTTAACACATTGGATGCAACATGCCGCCCACATGGCATTGCCACCGCTCCTATTGTCAGTACATTTTGTTATTTTAATATCAGTATGAGGAAAAATATATGTTGACAGTAGGCTTCTATGATCCTTTTTCTTTTTTTGTTACTGAGCCCCTTTTCTGTGGAGTTTAATTATAATCTGTCACTGGAATTTGTCACAGCTGTCTTCGCTCCAGATCCACAAATCAAATGAGGTGTTTGTTTCAAAGCCATGGGGGGGAGAGAGAGAGAGAGAGAGAAAAGGGTTTCTTCAATGTGGCCAATTCCTGCTTGTGTGTGTGGTTTCACCTTAATATTTTTAGAGCAGAAAACAATAAGCAATATCATATGGAAGAAAGAGAAACAGACACACCTACAACTGCTTTGTGCTTCTATTGCACCATTCAAAACATCTAACACAATGAGTTTCAAACAGGGATAGCATTCTATACTTCCGATTCCTATTTCAGGTCTGGCAGACAATGTTTTTAAGATTAAACTTCAAAGTTGGGTAGAATTCAGTGGCATTTGTTAGTTGGAAACATCTAATTAGAATGTAAGAGAATGCCCAGAAATTCTTCAAAGACAGTCAATTTTTTTAAATACATGTAACAATGTAACATGGTTCGTCTTTCCATTCATGCTAACCACAGGATCTTTAGCAACTGGGCAGGTTGTTCAGCAGTGAGCAGCCTGATCTAGTATTTTAATGAAGTTTCCTCAGGACAGAAATACAATTTGTGTGATGATTTCTTTAGTTCTCAAAACCTCACTTGCAGTTCCACTCCTAAGGTTGCGTCCTATCTGCTGATAGAAAGCATCTATCAACAGCAGGAGAGGGAGGAAGGTTTTTCCCTCCTCCCCGTAGTCCCATTCCCCCCAAAATCTCCTTTCATTGTTGGGGCACCCCCTTGCCCAAATTAGGATATTCACCAATCACTAAAATCACCATAAATTACCACCGTCACCTGCTCCACTGATTCCTTCTATCGGCAGAGAGAAACCCCTGGATGCAAGAGGAAGTATTGCTGCAAGGAAAAGTTTGGCAAGTACAGTGGACGCTCAGGTTGTGAACGTGATCCATGCGGGAGGCACGTTCGCAACCTGCAGCGTCCCCAACCCGCAGCACCACATCTGCGCACGTGTGGGTTGCAATTTGGTGCTTCTGTGCATGCGCAAAGCATGATTTAATGCTTCTGCGCATGCGCGAGCGCCGAAACCAGGAAGTAACCCATTCCAGTACGTCCGGGTTTTGGTGCGTCCGTAACCCGAAAACACGCAACTTGAAGCATCTGTAACCCGACTAATGACTGCATTACTTTTGCTGTGATGGTGGCAGCCTGGCCACTAAATTCTGCACCATATGCAGTTTGAAGACTGTCTGCAAAGCAGCCTGATGCATAATGCAGTAGTCCAACTTAGATGTTCCCGAAGCATAAACAACAAATGTTAGACTTTCCCTGTCCTAGATACGGCTGCTGCTGAACCACCAGTGAGAGCTGATGGAAGACACTCCATGCCACCAAGGTCACCTGAGCCTTGAATGACAGTAGTAGTCCCAGAAGTACCCGCAAGCTGAGTCCCTGCTCCTTTAGAGGGAGCATAACCCACTCCAATTTGCAATAGTTCCATAATAAATACCTGATTAAAAGAACAGCTGTATGTGTTCACATTTCATTACTAAACAGAAAGAGAATGACTTAGGAGGCCCATTTGAAGGACAGAAGTAAAAAAAAGCTAAAGGACCCCTGGATGGTTAAGTCCAGTCAAAAGTGACTATGGGGTTGCAGCACTCATTTCACTTCCCAGGCCGATGGAGCCAGTGTTTGTCCACAGACATATTTCCAGGTCATGCGGCCAGCATGACTAAACCACTTATGGTGCAACGGGACACCATGATGGAAACCAGAGCATGCAAACGGAGCAGTACCTATTTATCTACTTGCACCAGTATGCTTTCAAACTGCTAGGTTGGCCACCCACGGTTTTGAAGGACAGAACCAGCCCTGAAACCCAGGTACTGCCAGGGCAGAGTGAGACACCTCTGGTCTAGATGGAAAATGGTAAGATCTCTCTTCTGGCATGGTGGCTTTTTCACTGCTAGGTAATCTCAAGAACTCTCTGCCTCACCTTAAAGGTAAAGGTAAAGGTACCCCTGCCCGTACGGGCCAGTCTTGACAGACTCTAGGGTTGTGCGCTCATCTCACTCTAGAGGCCAGGAGCCAGCGCTGTCTGCAGACACTTCCGGGTCACGTGGCCAGCGTGACGAAGCTGCTCTGGCGAACCGGCACCAGAGAAGCACACAGAAACGCCGTTTACCTTCCCGCTATCAAGCGGTACCTATTTATCTACTTGCACTTAAGGGTGCTTTCGAACTGCTAGGTGGGCAGGAGCTGGGACTGAACGACGGGAGCTCACCCCGCCGCGGGGATTCGAACCGCCGACCATGCGATCGGCAAGTCCTAGGCGCTGAGGTTTTACCCACAGCGCCACCCGCGTCCCCTGCCTCACCTTAGATCTTAACAAAACAACAAATGCAAATAGAAACAGCCCAGGGAAGCAAATGCAGCTGTAGTGCTGTTCTAGCAAGCTGCCTCAGCTTCTGTAGGCTGAAAGCTAGCCTTAGCTGGACAGCAGCAGATCAAGTTGGAGTTGTGCTCACAATCATGCGATTATGAAGAAGAGATAACATGGCTGTGATCTGTTTTATACAAGTGCCTCATTCTTAATCCCTACACAGTCTGTGGTTTAGTGGAGTGCATCTCTCAATAGACCCATCAGTCACTGAAAAGTATTTATTCTGAAAGGAGGGAAGATCTTCAAGGTCTCCAGCAAGAGACCATTGAATTAAAGTTTCTTTTTTTAAAAAAATAATATTTTATTAAGTTTTATCAAAGAGAAAAGTTACATAAAGAAAAACAGAACAAATAAACACTCAAGCAAATAAACATTCAAACATAATACAAAAAACAAACAATTAACATGTATGAAGAAAAAAAGGAAAAAAAAGAAAAAAAGAAAAAGAATAAAACACTAAAAAGATTCAAAAAATTAAAAATAAAAATCCCTCTCTTTAATTTCTTACCATCCATAATCTTATTTCTTTGACTTCCTCACACCCCCTTTCTTGTATTCCAGTTTAGAATTAATTAGCAAATTCCTTCTTATTAATTTTATCCTTAATTATCTTTCTTCACATATTATTTGTTCCTGATTATTATCTAATATCTATCCCTTCTTTCATATTCTTATTTTACCCTTTTTACTAGAACCTCTTCATTTCATTTCAATGTCATCAACATTCAAAAATTTTACAATGTTTTTGTAGATAGATTTTAAATTTCTTCCAATCTTCTTCCACCAACTCTTATTGAATTAAAGTTTCTACCTCTGCTACAATCATAGTGACCTGTGAGTCTCATTGATCACTGTACTTCTACACCCTCCTAAGCCACGGAGCCCCTTGGGCTTGCTGATCCCATTGTGCCAGAAGCTACTGTTAGGTCCATCATGAGACGTCTGCCAACTTCCAGTCACAGATACTAGCAGCCTTCAAGCAAGCAAATTTGCCTTATTAGCATCCCAGTGCCAGAGGATTAATTCCTTCCATTCACCAGTTTGCCTCCTCCAAGTGGAAGAAACCTAGGCAGTGCTGAATGTCACATTCATTGACAGGTGTGTCCTGCTGAAAATAGTAAAGGGCTTTCCCCTTGGCCTGCCTTTATATCCACTCAGTTGCCAAGTGCCTTTGTGACATTACAAGAAACCCACAGCCAATGGCAACAGCTGGGGAGGCATCATCTTCATTGCTTTTAGCCTCACAATGGTGGTGGGCCTATCAGTGATTGTGTGCTTGTTTATTCGGGACACGGGTGGAGCTGTGGTCTAAACCACTGAGCCTGTTGGGCTTGCCAATCGGGAGGTTGGCGGTTTGAATCCCCGTGACATGGTGAGCTCCGGTTGCTCTGTTCCAGCTTCTGCCAACCTAGCAGTTCGAAGCCACGCCAGTGCAAGTAGATAAATAAGTAACACTGCAGCAGGAAGGTAAATGGTGTTTCTGTGCACTCTGGCACTCGTCACAGTGTCCCATTGTGCTAGAAGTGGTTCAGTCATACTGGCCACATGACCCAGAAAGCTGTCTGTGGACAAACGATGGCTTCCTTGGCCTGAAAGTGAGATGAGCCCATAGTTGCCTTCGAGTGGACTCTCCAGGGGTCCTTTACCTTTACCTTTGCTCCCTCCCAAGGACCTTAATCGCGTTCCCAGTTTTCAAGGTTACTTGTGCTCTGGGAAGGGCATGCAATCTGTTCCATGTTCCAATACTCAACAGTGCTAAAGCTAATGTAGTCATGGGCTATATAGCTCTTGACTTCTCTTGTTTTCTTTCCTAAGACCCATGATCATGCCTGTTTATTTGGTTGGAATGTCTTTCCTATATTTTTATTTATTCATTAAGCTATTTCCTGTGGTTTCTTCAAGCCCTGAGCCTACTTCTCCTTTAAATGATGTAGCAAGACCAATGTCCAGCCTGCATACTTTTCTTATGGGGAAGACATTCAAATGGGATTTGATCACGCTAGGTATGTAAGAATTCTATTATAGAGTTCACCTGTCTCCAGAAAGAAAATGCCTATTTTAAATAATTATCTTGAAGGAGTTTTTAGTGGAGAGAGGGTGTCTTTCTTATCACTCTGATTGTAAAAATTCATCATTCATATATCAATGGGGAAATAATTTTTTCTATAATGATATGACAATGATCACACAAGAGGCCTCTAATGAATCCTCCAGTTAATTATTGCTGAATTGATATAAATGTGTGACCTAATCAGTATTGTATTTCTGCTATTCAAATGGCAGAAATACACCTTTATTGAGCCAAAACAGTGGGAGTTCTTTGATATAATGTAGCCCAACTTATCCTGTATATCAGAACCCAGGTTGCCAACTAAGTAGAAGGGATGTCAGAGGATTCTCATAGAAATGGAAATAGGGGCAGAAATCACTGATATTAGTATATTTTTCCTATGCTCACAACAAAAATCAATCGAGCAAATAAAGTCAGTATCCATGGCAGTTTTCAGTCTGCAAATGATACAACAATTGATCATGTTCCCCCCATTTGCATTGCAATTCTTTTGCATTAAAAAAAATGTGAGTTGCAGTGAAATGAATTTTGTGAGATAACATAATAATCACACAATTAATTTTTAAAGATTTGCCTTGAGAGAGTCTTTAAACCTTTTTTGTTGACCACCAGCATTACGCTTTCCATTTTTAAGTTCAGAATAGAGTAGTTCCTTTGGAAGATGATAATCAGGCATCCGCACAACATGACCAGTCCAACGAAGTTGATGTTGAAGAATCATTCTTTCAATATTGGTGATCTTTGCTTCTTCCAGTACACTGGCAATAGTTCACCTGTCTTCCCAAGTGCTGCTGGATTCACCACTGTATATGGCAGCTTCCTATGCCAGGAAGTACCAGCATGAGTTGTGTCTGCTGTGAGTAGCCATGCCAAGTGTCTATCACAGTTTAAAATGGGCTTGGAGAAAACTTCTCGCCACCTTACTTAAGGCATGGCAACCCAGTTTCTGCAACATTTCCAACTGGACTATGCAGAGATGGCAGGATTAACTGGGAAAATCAGAAACCAGGAGGAACAAAGCTTCGATAAAGATTGGGACAAATTTATATTATACCTGAAATACCACTGTAAACACTTGAACTCTTTAGCAGGTTTTAAATAACTCTAGCATTGATACATAGATCTTGGATACAGTAAAAATAAAGGTAAAGGTAAAGGGACCCCTGACCGTTAGGTCCAGTCGTGACCGACTCTGGAGTTGCGGTGCTCATCTTGCTTTACTGGCCGAGGGAGCCGGCGTACAGCTTCCGGGTCATGTGGCCAGCATGACTAAGCCGCTTCTGGCGAACCAGAGCAGCGCACGGAAATGCCGTTCACCTTCCCACTGAAGCCGTATCTATTTATCTACTTGCACTTGGACGTGCTTTCGAACTGCTAGGTGGGCAGGAGCTGGAGCTGAGCAACGGGAGCTCACCCCGTCACAGGGATTTGAACCGCCAACCTTCTGATCGGCAAGTCCTAGGCTCTGTGGTTTAACCTACAGTGCCACCCGCGTCCCTTCTTGGATGCAGTGGAGGACAGTAAATTGAATGGACTTACAATATGCAGTTTAAAAGTCACTCAAAGAACTCATGGAAGGGAGGAGGGAAATCTAGAGATTCAGAAGAAGCTTGTGAATAGTTTTTGTTTTTTATGTTTTTGTTTTGTTTGTATTGTTTTTTTTTTACTATGGATGAATATGAATATGAACAAATTTGTAAAACCAAATAAAAAAAATATTTTAAAAAAGAAAAAGAAAACTGCAATATTTTGCCCACTTCCCCCATATGAGTAGAATTCGCCTCCTCTTCTTTCACTGAGGAAGAATGCTCCCCACAAAATGGGAAGGGAAAATTGGTTCCACTCTACCGGAAATACAAACATTGTCATCATAGAGGAAAAGTTATGGGGGCCTTTTTATTTATAAGATTAACGATTTCCCCAAGATGACTTTTTAGAAGTGTGTGTGTTTTAAGAACAGCACACCACTGAACTAATTGATGCATGCATCTGGAAATAATATCACAGTTGTAGCTCATGTTATGTAAGTAATTAGGGTTATTTCAAAGGGGGTCTTCTTGTTTGTTACCATAATCACACATTTCATTTCATGGTGAAAATTAACTTCAAAATTATATGCAATTAACTTGTGTCATAAACATCATCAAGTTACCTGCTATTGTACAGCATGGTGGGTCAATAACGATCAATATACATTGTTGAGTATGCAGTAGGGCATTTTCAGTAACTCAAATTAAAAATATGGGAAGCTTGAATGAAGCTCTGCTAAAATCCTAGATGAAAATAGTTATTGCAACTCATCATCTTTGCAATCTCTTTTTTGATTCCAAAAAAGATGTTACTTGGCTTCAGATTTTAGCAGCTACTTTAGATAACATTGCCAAAAGTCTAATTCCCAGGTGCATTCCCGTCCTTGAGTAATGATGACTGGATGAGGATAGGATTGCTACTAAATCCCTTGTGCTGCATAATGTAGCTATGTTACAATAGTGAAAGAGCAGAGTCCCTTTGGGGGTCAACTGATTACACAAATACTATTTCAAGTGTTGGAGGTGGAAAAATACAAATGCATAAATTACATTCATGTGTGTGAGCCATGAACATACTAGCCTACAGAGGAAGAGACACTTGTCATGGGTAATACCGTATTTTACTTGCTCATTGTCTCAAAAGAGTTTTACAGTCTGGATTTTCTTTCTTAGGAGAAGGTAACCTGGTATTTCAAAGGTCTCACAAGAGGATTACAGGAGCTGAGATGTCAAAGTATCTACCTATGTTATATGCTTAGACAAATGGAAGAGGGCGTATCACAATCTGTTTGTGCTCAAAGTAACTCACAACATTTCAAATAAGTATTCATTTATTTATTGCATTTATATCTCTCCTTTCCTCTAAGGAAAGCCCAAAGTGACGTGCATGATTCCTCCCAATTTTATTCTCACAACTACCCGGTGAAGTAGGTTAGGCTGTGAGACTGTGACTGAGTGGCCCAAAGTCACGTTGTGAGATTCATGGCTGAGCTAGGATTTGTTTTGTTTTTTTATATCATTTTTTATTGATTTTAACATACAAATTATAAAACGTACCACACAGTTTATCACTTATACAATCTTATTGGACTTCCATCAGCACCTCTGATGATCCTCCGTCCTAACCACTTCTTATGCATTTCTTAACTTTATATTGCCTTTACTTCTCTTAACATATCATCCCCCCTTCTCCATTTTTGCAATACTTCCAATAGTACTCCTCACAAAACTTCTTGCAAACCTACAAACATCGTCTGGTCTTCACAAATACTTTTCAAATAATCTGTAAATTTACTCCAGTCTTTGGTTAACTTCTGCTCCCTCCCACCAGTTTCGAATCTTTCCTGTTAGTTTATCCAATTCTGCATAGTCCATTAGCTTCATCCTCCATTCTTCTATCGTCGGCAATTCTTCTTGTTTCCATATTTGGGCCAATAATAATCTTGCTGCTGTTATCACATATAAAAAAAGCTTACATTCCTTTCTATTTATATCACTCCCAACAATGCCCAATGGAGCTACGATTTGAACCCTGGTTTCTCAGGTCCTAATCCATCACTGTAACCAATAAATACACCATGCTGGCTCGTAGTATAACCATTCAGAAGCATTAGAAACAATAATAAATCACAGTATCAATGAATACAAAAAATATACATCACTCAGTATTATTATTATTATTATTATTATTATTATTATTAATTTATACCCTGCCCTCCCCAGCCAAGACCAGGCTCAGGGTGGCTAACACCAGGTAAAAACAGTTGATTAAAATACAACTTAAAAACAAGATTAAGTACAACATTAAAACATTAAAATGCAGCCTCGTTGCAGTAGAAACTCAAATCAAAAATTTTTTGGGGATAAAAACGTCAAATCTTCACCAAGGCCAACTATCCAGATTGGTCCTACATGGGCCAGAAAAAAAAGCCAGGGAAGGCCCCAAATATGAGTTCCATCACAGAAGGAGAAAGGAAAAAGGAAAGAGGGGAGGGGGATCAAGATGATTCCAAGCCAAAGGCCAGGCGGAACAACTCTGTCTTATAGGCCCTGCGGAAAGAAATCAGATCCCGCAGGGCCCTGGTCTCATGAGACAGAGCGTTCCACCAGGCCGGAGCCAGTGTTGAAAAGGCCCTGGCACTGGCTGAGGCTAATCTGACTTCCTTAGGGCCCAGGACCTCTAGGGTGTTGCTATTTATGGACCTTAAGGTCCTCTGTGGGGCATACCGAGAGAGGCAGTCCCATAAATACGAGGGTCCTAGGCCATACAATATAGGGTAATAAATAAACAATAAACTAACCTACTTTAACAGCTTAAACTAAACACCATTGCATAAAACGATGCAAATAAGCTAGGTTAATTAAAGGTCTGAAACTAAACAGAAGAAAAAAGAATACAAAAAGTAGGAGTGGGATATGAACATTTGGTCTGATACTCAATCTTCAATACCCAAGGACCTCGCCCCACCTACCACCTGGGGTAATTCAGTTGCTCTTACTTTGATGGACTTTATACCCACCATTATTGTGGGTTATCACAACACATGGCAGTCCTTCCAAACTCTCCCATCAGAGAACATATATTCACCCAAGCTGGGAGCCATTAAGCAAGGCTTTAGGGTGTAGACACCTCACTCTTCTGGGGTCCTAGCTCCCACCAAAGACCAAATCCAAAAGGAAATAAACTTTTATTATAGTAGTCTAATGGTATACACTCAGGGGCTAGGAAAGAGGAGAACCTAGTCTAGGTGTTCATTCAATGCAAAGGAGCAGCAACAATGAATGTAGTCTGAGAAGACATTGCAAACCAATTATCTTATTGAGGAGTAATCATTATAGAAATGATGTAGTCATTTATATTTAAATATAAAATACTAATAATATTTATGAGCAAAGTCTGGCAGTTCATCTCCATGGTTCTGATTAGCATTTCCTTTTATGAGTCATTTTGGTATTTGGCAAAGTAATTGACAATAGTATGTTGACACCGTTATTTGGGAAAAATATAGAGTCAGTTATAATGAACATGAAGTCAATTTACAGAGCTTTTGTTTTTACTGCACCACATGCCTGCTTTAATTGAGCAGCTTGTATACTTCACCAATGACAATTGAAGTTTTTAAATGATATACATGTCACTAATAATCTTGCCGAAAGTATTTACTTGTGATATTTCAAGTTCTGAATAATGAGTTTCTATATAACAGATGTTTGTGAAAGGATATGTTAGACTATTGTGTAGGTCAAGACCTGCATGTCAATTTAGCGAGAACACCGTTCTAATGTGGTTCATTTTAGCAGCTGGTAGGACTTTAAAATAAATTGCCACAAGACTATCCAGATGCACTTGCATGCTCGTTCGGTAACGAACATTACATCTATTAAGGTTTATTTCCAAGACACAGTTACTGCATTGCCAAGAATGCTCTGAAATAAGTAAGTGACTTCACAGATAGGTAAATATTATATGGCTGCTAAAAGGGCTCACTTGCAGAAAACATCCCTCTGAATCCATGGTAAGGCTGTTAGGGCCAAATTAGATGCAATATTGAACTAGCTATATTGCATGCTGACAGGCACATAGTAAATAGTCACTGAGTAGGATTGGGACAAGGGCAGCAGGAGAGGAGGGAACTTAAGCCTCGATCTCCCAATTGTGATCCTGGCAAAAATCACCTTCTGCACTCCAGCTGGTACCATCACCTCCTGGCAAATAGAAGGGGGAGAAATGGAGGCAGTGAGAGATTTTACTTTCTTGGGCTCCATGATCACTGCAGAAGAAAAGCAATGACAAACCTAGACAGCATCTTAAAAAGCAGAGACATCACCTTGCCGACAAAGGTCCATATAGTTAAAGCTATGGTTTTCCCAGTAGTGATGTATGGAAGTGAGAGCTGGACCATAAAGAAGGCTGATCGCCGAAGAATTGATGCTTTTGAATTATGGTGCTGGAGGAGACTCTTGAGAGTCCCGTGGACTGCAGGAAGATCAAACCTATCCATTCTTAAGGAAATCAGCCCTGAGTGCTCACTGGAAGGACAGATCCTGAAGCTGAGGCTCCAATACTTTGGCCACCTCATGAGAAGAGAAGACTCCCTGGAAAAGACCCTGATGTTGGGAAAGATGGAGGGCACAAGGAGAAGAGGACGACAGAGGAGCACTCCAGCTATTTGGATCCTAACCTGTCACATGTACCCATTAATTAGCCATGGAGATCACTGAGATTTCAAGGTCCTTTACCAGAACTACTTTCACAAACCTAGAACCACTTGTGTTTTGTTACCCCACTCTCTAATTATCTCACAACCTCTGAAATGGGTGGCTGGAATTTTCTTGGCCTCTGCCTGTCAAGTTTTTGAAGCTCCCTACTGGGTTCGCATCCCAGGACCTCCAAACTCCAGGAAAGGCTCTTGCTGTGTGATAAATGTAACTTGACTTAGCATGGGATCCTAACTCATCATGCTAATGGAAACTAGAGCAGGGATTCCCATCAGTGCAACAAGAATTCCCCCCTCTCCTCTTCTATATCTGCTCTAGAGTGTTGGGAGAACAGAGACAGATTTAGGAAGGTGCACAGAGGGAAGAGATGGGGAAATCCTTGTCTTGGTGGAACCTTAACCTTTGTGCTTGGCTGAATATAAGCCGTGGCTCTGAGTGTGAGAGCATAGACTAAAGGTTTAACAATGGCAATATGCCCCCCCCCTTACCTTTGCAGCGAAACACATTTTATCACATGTGAACAAAAGCCTTTTATTCATAGACTAAACAGCAGGAAGACTTGAGAATATGTTAACTGTCAGTCTCTTCAGTTTCTTTCATGCTCCCATCAAAGGGCCCACAAAATCAAAATGTTTTAAACTCAAAGTATTTGGAGAATCCAATGGCTCTGTGAATTAATCCTCCAAATTTCATGGACTCTGATCATGTGGATTTGAAAAGTATTTAATGCCTTAATTCCGATTATATTTATGTCACAGCTCTCAGTGCCTTGCCTCAATTGTCCCTTGGAAACTGATTTGGAGGTGTTAAACTAATTAATATGAAAATGCAAATCTAATTAATGCTAACCAACAATGCAAATTTAAATCTTAGTTCCAAAACCAATTTACATTAAAGATTAGTCCATTCCGAACCAGTTCTTTTGGTCCTCTGGCTTTTCTTGAAATGTAACCAAGAAACTGCACAGTCTTTTAAAGTGACTGAACAGGTCTTGTAGTGACAGGACATCAAAAATATGTTGGACCCACTCACCTTAGAAGAGAAGGTCATTATGCTTCCATTTTTTGGCCTGCATTGTGAAATATGTAGATAAATCACCATGACTCAGAGGCATATAAAAATACTACAGGTCCAAGAGGTCAAGCCAAGAATATTAAAGCAATTGAATGTGTGGCACAAGAGGAATGAATTTCAAGGCACAGTCACTGCCACTAGTAATATAACCCCATCCTTCTTGGCCAGTATGGCAGGGAAATTATTTCTGCTAATAAAAAATGCCTACTGTGATGTGTGCATTGGATTTAAATGTTTTGTGTCTTTTTGACTGACCTGGCAAATGCACATTAAAGCTCTACAATTTTCTTGTCGTGTTCTGCAAAATTATCTTAAACTGTTTCCATCCATTTTCATGAATAAAATAATTCAGTGTCCTCCCCACTTATCTAAAGAAATCTGCCAGTATTTAGTTATAGGCTCTAATCTGACTAAAAGAGAAATATTTTCTTCACAGGTCCCCCTCAGTTAATGAAGATGCCATGCCTGCACATTAATGTTCTTAAAAGTATGGGTGGGGAGGGGGAAGGATAAGATGAATAGTTCAGTTGGTAGAGCATGAGACTCTTAATGTCATGGTCACGGGTTCAAGCCCTGTGTTGGGTGAAAGATTCCAGCATTGCAGGTGGTTAGACTAGATGATTCTCATGGTTCCTTCCAACTCTATGATTCTATGACATCCATGACATCTATGAATGCTCCCATTCCCCATTCCATCCCCTCTGCTTTCCTCTTTTGTCAACATTCTCTATACAGGAATGGATAATGGGGGGGATGAGGGTGGTGCTGTAGTCTAAACCACTGAGCCTCTTGGACTTGCTGATCAGAAGGTCAGCAGTTCAGATCCCTGTGACGGTGTGAGCTCCCATTGCTCTGTCCCAGCTTTGGCCAACCTAGAAGCTTGAAAGCACACCAGTGCAAGTAGATAAATAAGTACCACTGCAGCAGGAAGGTAATTCTGGTTTCCGTCACAGTGTTCCATTGTACCAAAAGCTACTGTTAGGTCCATCATGAGACGTCCGCCAGCTTCTAATCACAGATACCAGCAGCCTTCAAGTAAGCAAACGTGCCTTATTATCACTCCCTAGCATCCCACTGCCAGAGGCTTGGCTCCTTCCATTCACCAGTTTGCCTCCTCCAAGTGGAAGAAACCTGGGCAGTGCTGAATGTCACATCCATTGCCAGGTGTGTCCTGCTGGAAATAGAAAAGGGCTTTCCCCTTGGCCTTCCTTTGTATCCACTCATTTGCCTAGTGCTTTTGTGACATCACAAGAAACCCAAAGCCAATGGCAACAGCTGGGGAGGCATCATCTTCATTGCTT
This sequence comes from Podarcis cretensis, assembly GCF_951804945.1. Classification (NCBI taxonomy): domain Eukaryota; kingdom Metazoa; phylum Chordata; class Lepidosauria; order Squamata; family Lacertidae; genus Podarcis; species Podarcis cretensis. Next base: position 10,880,202 of record NC_137180.1, on the reverse strand, counting down.
TGAGCATCACAATGGTGAGTGGATCTATCAGTGATTGAGTGCTTGTTTATTCGGTATGCGGGTGGCGCTGTGGTCTAAAGCACTGAGCCTCTTGGGCTTGCTGATCAGAACGTCAGTGGTTCAAATCCCCACAACGGAGTGAGCTCCTGTTGCTCTGTCCTAGTTCCTGCCAACCTAGCAGTTTGAAAGCACACCAGTGCAAGTAGATAAATAGGTACCACTGCACGGGAAGGTAAACGGCATTTCCGTGCACTCTGGTTTCCATCATGGTGTCCCGTTGCACCAGAAGCGGTTTAGTCATGCTGTCCACATGACCCGGAAAGCTGTCTGTGGACAAATGCCAGCTCCCTCGGCCTGAAAGTGAGGTGAGCGCCACAACCCCATAGTCCCCTTTGACTGGACTTAACTATCCAGGGGCCCTTTACCTTTTTACCGGAATACTTTGGGCTAGGGAAAGCACAGCATTTCAAAATAAATTCACATGAACTTTGGATAAAACGTCTTATTGATCAGTAGGGTTCATCCAAGCTGATATTGTACCTAATTGGGGTGTGCATCAGCTCTGTGGGTGCCCAGAATAATTTATTCATGTATTTGATTTATATCCCGCCTTTCTTCCAAGGAGCCCATGTGGCGTACATAGTTCTACCACATCTCATTTAATCCCCACAAAAACTGTGAGGCAGGTTAGTCTTAGAGACAATTCTTGGCCTTCAGGGCTGAGTGTGAACTTGAGCCCTGATCTCCCAAGTCCCGGTTCAAACACTCTAACCACTGCACCACAGGCTGATTTGGAGCATGAGCTCACATTCCTGAATTGGAAGATGCTATCAAGAAGACATTTCAAATTGGATGAGGGAGTCCCCCACCTTCCCAATTGCCCTGTTGCCTTGGTTTTTTCTCCAGTAAGTTAAACACACCTCTTCCCTGCCCCCTTTATCAGAACCAAACTGAAGCTAACTGGGGAGCCACCAAGAGCTCACAAGGGGAGGGCTGGGACAGTGAGGAATGAGGACCTGTTGTTTTATAGGCAGGTCTAACAATCACAATACAGTGGTACCTCAGGTTACATACGCTTCAGGTTACGTACGCTTCAGGTTACAGACTCCGCTAACCCAGAAATAGTACCTCGGGTTAAGAACTTTGCTTCAGGATGAGAACAGAAATTGTGCTCCGGCGGCGTGGCGGCAGCGGGAAGCCCCATTAGCTAAAGTGGTACCTCAGGTTAAGAACAGTTTCAGGTTAAGAACGGACCTCCAGAATGAATTAAGTTCTTAACCTGAGGTACCACTGTACATTATTTTCCAATTGCACTTTAATCACAGTGATTTGGCAGAGGGTGGTTGAAATAAACAAATATATCACTCATGATGGGATCATACTTCTCAGAGTTTGGGATATGAGAGCAGGGCATGAATGCCGATATTAAACTATTGGGGTGGACTGCATCTTTCTCAATATTTTCCTTAACAAACTCTCTTTTTCTCTTTCTGTTTCTCTCTTTCATGAATGGTGTTTCCATGAAAAAGAAATGGTAGGAAGAAAAAACGGATTTTTCCATATTTGTAAGTCTTCATCTACTCTTGGAGGGGCTCCCCTGGCCTGCAAATTTTATCCACTTATGTGAAAATGAAATAAAGTTTGTCGTTTCCCTGTTATAGTCAAGGGGAACAAATCAGAGCTTCAGATTTAAATCATCAGATTTAGACTTAAATAATGAATTTCCACCGTTCCCTGGGAAGAGAAATTGTTAAACAACACTGGGAATTTTAGGTCTGTGTGGGGAAAAGGGGTTCCTAACTCTCAGCACCCTGACCAAATAATATTCCCAAAACTCTTTGGGGGGAACCATGACTACTTAAAGTGATACATTACTACTTTAAATAAATACTGCAGAAGGAGCCTAAATTTATCAGGCTCCTTAGTATCTAGGATGGTACTTGACGGTGCTGAGGGTACCAGAAAGAAAGATATATCTTTCTGGATTAAGATTCAGCCTAGAGGACAACTTCAAAAGAAACTTTGCTCACTTTGTAATAATGCTTTGTGTGAGCATTCTGAGCCGGACAAGTTCATATTCTGAAATAAATCATTTTGAACTTTGTTACCACCTCTACTAATGAGCAGTTACTCTCCTTTTGGCTCATTCTAGCAATGAGCCAAATGCATTATAATTAGCCAATGCTAGCAATTAGTCGTTAATCACATTTGTTGAAACCTTCTACTAGGACTAAGACTGTGCTATTTGCATTGCTGTACATTCCCATGAAATGCCACCCCAAGCCTCCATATTCAACACTGAGAAAGCTGTTATGCTTAATTGTAGTATATGTGCTTTTTGACCACTGTGCTGTGAAATATGCAAATTAATGAAAACTAAAGAATTGCTGAGCTCGGAAACAAAATAACACACCTAATCATCTTTAGATACTTCTGAATGGCTTCCGTAATACTTGCAGCTTGCTTTATACCTCTCAGGAAGGTTAAAAGTTTAAACTTAAACATTTTATACCTTCCAAATTGCCAAAACAACTGCACAGCTGGGTTAAATTACGGTCACATTAATTGATTTGTAATGATAGTAATAGAAAATACACCATTAGTCTATTTAACTTCTGTGCTTTAGAGAGTAAAGAGAGAAGCTGGTTTTATTCCTACTTTGGAAGGGACAATTTACCATCTCTATATGGGCACATAAGTAGTTTAATGCTTTTCCGGAGTTCTTTAGTATCTTCAGTAAGCATAAAAGGATGGCTTGAAATCCTTCTCCACTGTATCATTTTTGGAGAGCGAATAATAAAAAAGAGAGCTGGCCTTAGATTTGTAGGCATTCTGGTGTTTAAATTATCTGTCTTCATTGAAAAGCATGAGGTCTGAAAAGAAAGTGAAAAATAAAAATTCAATAAAAATGTTTTGTAAGAGACACTGAAAAATACCACTAAAGTTCTCTGCCCTCTAATCTTCACCAGTGTGTGCGTTTATGTGCATGCATTTGTTTCCAATTTCTCTGACGAGAGAGAGAGGGGGGGGGGGACTGAGAAGTTTCACTGTACAGTGGGAAAAAACTCAAAATGAAGTTCAGAATGTTAATAAAAGTCGTATCTACACTAGGGCACAAGGGTGCATTTTTACATCGGGAAGAGTTTAATGGGATTTTGAAGGAGAGTTTTTAATATATATATATATATATATCTAAAGAGAGATAAAATGTTGATGGGAAGATGGGAAATGAACATTGCTTTATTTCCAGCATGAAGGTCTGCATTCGGGGCACTTAGGGTGAAGGACGTAAGGTACCCCCTAAAACGGGATCCTGGTTACAGTTCTCAAGCTGCACACTCTGTTGTTCCTAAAGGATACATGCAAGAGAACTATGTCTTTTTCCTTTTCTCTTTCTCTTTCTCTTTCTTTCTCTTTCTCTTTCTCTTTCTCTCTGTGTTCGTGTGTGTGTTTGTGTGTTTGGAGAATGTCCCCACTGTTATTTCCACATCAAATCATCCTGTACTTTTGGGTGTGCTGTGATGGATTTATAGGTGTGTATGAGGCATCTGATCAAGGCCTGTATTTTAAAATGAGTTTAAAGATATATTTGCAAATGTTTATATGTTTCATGCCAGGCAGAAACCAGCTGGCTAAGTACTTTGGCAGTTGTTTATCTTTCTGCTCTCCTGAACAAGGCCCCCCCCTGATTTATAACAGTAGCAGGAGACAAGTTTCTCAAAGTTGTAAAAGGGAATTACAGGCTGGGAGCAAATGTTACACTGACCCTACATATTACAGAATACAATCAAGCTGCAAAAACACTAATTAAGAGTTGGTAAATAGTAAGATTTATTGTTTAACAGAAAATAATACCATGTGCCTCCCATCAGACTCTAGCCATATTTTCCTAAGGTTTAAGAGAGTTAAAGGGCAATAAATTTTGGGAAGAGCTAATGGGAAAAGCAGCTGGCTGGGAAAGGGGTGTGTGTGTAAACTGAAGAGGCTTCTTTTGAAGCTGTTTTTTTTACTGAGTTCCTTTTTACTTTGCAAAGGCCTTTTCTTCTAAAAAGCTATCTATGTTATGTATGAGATTTGTTGGCTTAATGTAATTAGGCAAAGGATTTAGAAAGTTGTCTCCCATAAAAGGTAATAGGAAATGGGTGTATCTTTTATGATTGGTTCTAGCAAACAGCCAATAGGAATTTCAACCAGTCTGATTGGACAGAGGCAGCCAAAGGAGGAGCAAGGGGGCTGGGCTGAGGAAATATAAGTGCTGGCCATCAGGGCTGGAGGGGGCAGAGCTTTGGTAACCATATACCACTGTGCCTATCATTTATTTGTCTGACAAATAAATTATTATTTTAATTTCTCTATTGCTGCGTTGAATATTTCATTCCAGCTAAACGTTAACCACAAGCAGGGTGCTACATGTACACTATGCTCAGTGGGACGCGGGTGGCCACAGAGCCTAGGACTTGCTGATCATAAGGTCAGCGGTTTGAATCCCCACAACGGGGTGAGCTCCCATTGCTCGGTCCCTGCTCCTGCCAACCTAGCAGTTCGAAAGCACGCCAAAAAGTGCAGGTAGATAAATAGGTACCGCTCTGGCAGCAAGGTAAATGGCGTTTCTTTGTGCTGCTCTGGTTTTGCCAGAAGTGGCTTAGTCCTGCTGCCCACATGACCCGGAAATACTGTCTGTGGACAAACGTTGGCTCCCTAGGCCAGTAAAGTGAGATGAGCACAGCAACCCCAGAGTCGTTTGTGACTGGACTTAACAGTCAGGGGTCCTTTACCTTTACGTTTTTACACGATGCTCAGAATTAGAGCTTTCTGTGTCTGAGGGTCCCTCAATTTATTGCTAGACATGTTTACCAGAGAGGATATCCTTGAAACATGGCTACAAAGAAAGAATTGCCATTGTTGAATTCTAGGATTTTAGTGTGTTGTGTTTGCACTCTTCATTTCTCCTAGTCCCCAAAGTCAGTGGAGGATGGTCGATTAGGGCTGGGCTCACCAACTTGGTGCCCATGTTAGACCTTCATTGGTACCCCAAATAAAGCCATCAGACTCTGTGCTTCCTTTATTTTTTTTAAAAAAAGAAATATCTAGTCCTTCTGGAAAGAAACTTATGAACTGTTATGTGCAAATTTTAGGCAATTTCTGCTAAATGTGCCAGCCTTGCTGCTCCTGCCTGTCACTGAGTACAGCACAGCTTGGTCCATCTCCAACCATCCTATGGCCACCTCCTATGCCCTTTCCATGGTACTTTAACTAGGTAGCAGTATTGTAACCACCTTAGCATGACAAAGGTAGTGCTAGGTCTTTCTATCCATGGCTGGATTTATTAGTTTACAAAATACATGCATTATGCAGAAGAGTTGGATTTTGGGACATTCCTACCACCTCCCCTTTGTGGGTCCTATTATTAATCATTTCCTCCTGCATCCTTTTTTTAATACATGTTTTTTTTATTAAAGATTTATTGGTTTACAAAAGGATGTGCAATGCCTCTTCTTTCAACTTACATTTTCTACAGATCAGTTTCATTTGTTGAGACATTAGTGTTACATTAGGAAGAAAAGGGGGAAAGGTGAGTGTGATGGCCTGGGACTCAGGCTCAGACTCAGTGGAGTCTCAGTCCGCACCGGATCCTTTGCCTCAGGTGGCATCTGAACCGAGTCTGAGGTCTGATTCTGAAGAGTCCCAGTCTGCACTGGTACCTCTGCAACAAGCACCAGCTGGGTCAAGTCAGGGGCCTGAGCCTGCCCTGACTCCAGATGCGGGGATTACCTCATTGTCCTTTGCTGGGTAATCACATGCAGCTGCTCCACTACTGGTTTGGTCAGGAGAGGCTGAGGCAGCTTCTGGCTCTAGTAACCCACCGACGTCTCCTGAGCTGCAGAGACTCAGGTCTGAGAGGAGGAGAGACCTGAGTACTTGCAGGAGGAGTGCTCACCTTCGGGCGAGACAGGGAGGTGAGTCACCAGGGGATCAGGACTGGATGTTACCCCGTCAGAGGTAAAAGGCTGCCGGACCCCGCCCCGGGTTGCGGGAGCAACATTGCTGCTTACTGGAACCTGCCTGTTACCCTGTGCCTGGCCTAGACTGATTTTCTGCATTGGCCCTGTTGGACTGACTTATTGTGGAATCCTTGGATTTGGGACCGGACCTGGACCGCGTTGCTCAGGTTAACCCCCGGGCCCAGCACAGTGAGTGGGGGTGGGGTGGGGTGGCGATGTTTCTATTTTACTTAATGTATGTGTGGGGTTTTGTGTCAGTGTCGTTTGTGCGGGTTTTCTTTACTCTTCGCTTGTGTTCCTTTGGTGGTGAGAGAGGTTGGGGTTGGCCCAGGGTGTGGTTGTTTGTTTGTGATTGGCTGTGGTGAAATTTGTTTTCATGTCACATTTCACAGAACTCTAGCCCAATGGTTGCCATTAATTTGATTTGAACTGATTTTATAATGAAATGATTGTAGAATGTTGTATTATTTTACTATTGTTAGCCGCTCTGAGCCCGGCTTCGGCTGGGGAGGGCGGGATATAAATAAAAAAAATATTTTTTATTATGTGTGAGTGGGGTCGGTGGGTGTTTTTGAATCAGGTTAGCCATATTGATTTGTATGCTGTTGGTGGATTCTTGCCGTTGTCTTGTTAGGCTGTGTATGTGATAGAGGGAAGGCATCTTCTTCCATTTGTCCCCGTGTCAGTTTCAGTTTATTGGTTAGCTTTTCTAGTAAGGCTGTTTCCCATACTATTTGGTACCATTGGTCCATGCTTACTCCTGACAGGTCTCTCCAGTGTATGGCTATGATGTTTCTGACTGCTGAGAGTAGGTGGGTTATGAGCTCTTTGTGATGTGAGTAGGCGTTGTTATCTTGGAAGATGTTTAGTAGGGCCAGTTTTGGGGTGACTTCTAATACTCACTTAGTTCTAGATACAGGTAGGTAGCCGCGTTGGTCTGCTGCAGTTGAAACAAAATAAAAAAATTCCTTCCAGTAGCACCTTAGAGACCAACTAAATTTGTTATTGGTATGAGTTTTCACGTGCATGCACACTTCTTCAGATACACTGAAACAGAAGTCACCAGACCCTTATATATAGCGAGAGGATGGGGAGGGGTATTACTCAGAAGGGTGGTGGGAATGGCTGATAGGTGTGGTAAACCAGTTGACGACTGTTAACGACTGCAATTAGTCTTACAGGAAAAAGCAAGGGTTGAGATGGCCAAAAATAGCTTTATCGTGTATAAGAATCCACTGTCTCTATTCAGACCAGGTCTCTCCATGGTTTTAAGTCTGGTAATAAGAAGAAGAAGAGAAGAAGAGTTTGGATTTGATATCCCGCCTTTCACTCCCTTTAAGGAGTCTCAAAGTGGCTAACATTCTCCTTTTCCCTTCCTCCCCCACAACAAACACTCTGTGAGGTGAGTGGGGCTGAGAGACTTCACAGAAGCGTGACTGGCCCAAGGTCACCCAGCAGCTGCATGTGGAGGAGCGGAGACGCGAACCCGGTTCCCCAGATTATGAGACTACCGCTCTTAACCACTACACCACACTGGAAGACACTACACCACACCACACTGGAAGTTGTAACTTTTCTTTCCAGTCTATTTCTGAAATTGTTTTGTAATAACTTGCTTAGTTATTTTGCATATTTCTCGTATGGTTGTTGTCGAGACTAGTTGGATTTTGGGGCATTCCCACCACATGTGGAGGTGCACCCTCTCCAGCATTTTGGTGAGGCTCCTGGGTGTATCAGCAGTAGTTTCCATGGTGTTAGGTACCATCTGTGAGTTTCAGAGTGAGTTCTTTTCTTTTCGCTGATACGGATTCAAAGGGAGGTTTAGCCCACATTCTAGCCCATCGGGTGGGGTTAATCTCATAGCCTATGTCGTCTTGCCATGGTATTTTTATTAGGTCAAGGGGGTTTGTGGGATTTTGGAGCAGTATTTTGTATATTGTGGATACCATCCCCTTTGGAAAACCTCCTCTTAAATAGCCACAGTTGAAAGATGTACAGTGGTACCTCGGGTTAAGAACTTAATTCATTCTGGATGTCCGTTCTTAACCCGAAACTGTTCTTAACCTGAGGTATCACTTTAGCTAATGGGGCCTCCTGCTGCTGCCGTGCCATCGCCATGCGATTTCTGTTTTCATTCTGAAGCAAAGTTCTTAACCCGAAGTACTATTTCTGGGTTAGCAGCGTCTGTAACCTGAGGTACCACTGTATCCTTAATTGCCTGCATAGGAATAGGAAAGCTTTCAGCAGGCGTTAAATGGTTAGCCCTCCTCAATGTTCATTGGGAGCAATGCCCAGGTACAACACTGTTGCGTCTGGGCTTTATGCAGTTGTGCAAGCCAGGAATGCAGCAGCAGCTCCTTTCCCTGCCACAGTGGGGTAGCAGCTCCCAGCCCATGACGGCAGCAGCAGCAGGAGGAGGAGGCAGAGCAGCCACTAGCCAAAGAAACCAAGCTGCTGTGCAATGCCCAGACAGTGTAGCATGTGGGTATCACTTTGATGTCCAGGCATCATGCGCAACATCATGACATTGCGCATTACATCAGCTCTGCCCCCCCCCCAATATTTTTCTGGAATGGCGCACCTGACCACCTCTTTTGGTTCTAATAAAAATCAATTATGGCTTTCTCTGTCTGGCTTCCCAGCTTACAATTTTTTTTCCAGCTTCTAGCTTCTAGCTCACATCACTGCAACCCTCCACTTGGGCCTTTTGCCTTTCTAATTACCAGTCAGTTCAGGGAGGGGGCCACCCATTCACCATCTGCACAGATCCACTATAGCCTGGCTTCTAGTTTAACACTTGCTGGATCCAGGGGTCAGATCAGTCTCAGCATACTGTCTACTCCACTACCACCCCCCCCCCCCAAATAACTCATAACAATATTTTAAAACGATTATTCTGGACCCTGTCTGCCCCAGCTATCCCCCCAGTTAGCTTAATCGATTATTTTATTTTATTTTTTGTACATATATTTTACTGAACAATTTTAACAAATTATCAGTCAATATAACCAATTATATTTTCCCCCTCTTTCTTATTCCCACCCGCCAAGGACTTCCCTCAGCTCCCCTCTCTGGTTTCTTTACACATATTGCTCTCTGCATGTTATAAAGTTGTACATATCGCCTTATCTATCATGTATTTATCTAATAAATTTGTGGATGTTTATTTAAACCTACCAAGGAGTCCAAATCATTTTGTTGTCTTTTTAGATGATTTGTAAAAAGTTCCCATTCTTCCTTGAAGTCACGGTTGTCCTTGTCCCGCAGTTTATATGTCAATTTGCCCTGCCAGACCTAAAGCTGTATTATGAATCAGCAGCTTTTTGCTGGCTGAAAGACTGGCTACTTCTTGAGAACACTGATGTTTTAGATTTGGAAGGATTCAACAATGCATTTGGGTGGCATGCATATTTGTGGTATGACAAGGCTAAAATACATAAGAATTTTAAGAACCATGTTGTCAGAAAAGCAATATTTAATGTCTGGTTGAAATATAAAGACTTATTGGAAAACAAGACCCCAAGGTGGCTATCGCCAATGGAGGCTAAGGCCCTGAAAAAACTCAATATGGAGGCCAAATGGCCGAAATATTGGGAAATTATAGAAAAAGATGGAGATACCTGGAGGTTGCAGAGTATGGAGAAAATAAAAGATAAAGTGCGAGATTGGTTACATTATGCTCAGATTAAAGAAGTTTTTAAGTTGGATAAAAAGATAGGATTCCAGGTGGAAAAATCAAAGTTAGAAACAGAACTGTTAGAACCCAGCTCTAAGATACTTTCAAGAATGTATAACTTGCTGTTAAAATGGAATACACAGGATGAAACGGTTAAATCAGCTATGATAAAATGGGCACAGGACATTGGCTATAACATCATGTTTGCTGACTGGGAAAAGTTATGGACCACCGGTATGAAGTTTACGGCATGTAATGCCTTGAAAGGAAACATTATGAAAATGATATATACGTGGTACATGACCCCAGTCAAGCTAGCAAAAATATATCACCTGTCAGACAATAAGTGTTGGAAATGTAAAGAAGCTGAAGGAACATTCTTTCACCTCTGGTGGACTTGCCCTAGAGTGAAGGTTTTCTGGGAAATGATTTATAATGAACTGAAAAAGGTATTTAAGTATACCTTCCCTAAGAAACCAGAGGCCTTCCTCTTGGGCATTGTTGGTCAGAGTGTGCAAAAGAAGGACCAAACTTTTTTTATGTATGCTACTACAGCAGCAAGGATACTCATCGCTAAAAGCTGGAGAACTCAAGAATTACCCACACTGGAAGAATGGCAGATGCAACTGATAGACAATATGGAATTGGCCGAGATGACTGGCAGAATCCGAGACCTGGGAGAAGAACTGGTGGAGGAAGACTGGAAGAAATTCAAGGACTATCTACAAAAATATTGCAAATTGTATGAATGTTAAGAAAGATGTAAGATTAGTAAAAATATGGCTCCAACAAACGAGTTATAAAGAATTTAAATTTAAAGTAATTGGAAGATTAAAAGATAAATTGTGGATGAGTAATATGTTATGATTAAGCTTCAATGCGAGTAAGTTAAATCCCAAAATTTGAGATATTAAATATTGAAATTATATTATATGAATTAAATTAAGTTAATAATTTGCCGGTAAAATTTATGAGTTTAGAAAGCAGGAACAAGGGTCGTGAGGAAGTCCAAAGATGAATATGAAATGTGGATATTGGAAAAGACTGTGTTATTATCTATGTATTTTACTGTTAAACTAAAAAATTTAATAAATATTATTAATATATATATATATATATATGTCAATTTGGCCAATTCCGCACAGCTCATCAAAGCTTAATAGATCTTTTAAAAGCATCAAATAGAATGGTGTGCCTGGGTCGTGGAACGTATAGCAAGGGGTGGGGAGAGATTCTTAGTAAAATAACTTGAGAAATGAAAGAATTGGGCAGAAATTAATCGGATGAAATCCCATTGAGATAAATCAAAGGAAGGAAATGTGACTTAGTAGCAGGATGAAATGAGTGAGAATTAGCTGAAATCCATCTGCTCCAGGAAGAAGCGGAAATCACTGAAATTAGATATGGTGCGATTCCTCTTTGCACGTCAAATAATGCCAAGAGCAATGGCTTCAACACAGGGGCAACCTCTTCACTGAAATGAAGCTTCATCAAATGAAGCTCTTTTCCTGCCAGGAATAGGCAAAAGAAGCTCGGGACTGCAATCCCCATCATACAATGATAAGAACTGTAAACTAGAACATCTAGGGCTTTTACACTCGCAAGATTGAATGTATTGCCCTCGGCTGTACTTGAGGGACGATTCCAACAGATTCCACATAAAAAATGCTTATGTCCCTGTGGAGATGGCAGTCCTGAATCAGTGGCGGATGCCCTCCTGGCTTGCACTCTTTATAAAGACTTGAGGAATGAGATTATCACCCCTCTTTTATTGTCCATTCCAGGTCGCCCAACCACTGCCACAGTGTCCTTTCTCTTGGCAGATCAAGATGAGCAGGTGACAGCAAAGGTTGCAAGGTTTCTAGCTGGGGCAATCGGAATAAGATCCACCATTTGACTATTGACCCGAAACCCCAAAATGTATTTTATATAATGGACTTTTTATTTCTATTATTTGTATATTGTATTGTTGTTTTATTGCTATGGCCGATGGCGCTGACACCAATAAAGATTATTTCATTCATTCATCTAGGGCTCTAGGTTGCCTATCCCCAATCTATGTATTGTAATTGCCAGCATACGCTAGCTGATTATGACGTTGGCATGCGTAGTCCAGGCTAGGAGACCCAGAAGTCCTAAGATACACTTTAAAAAGGCTGCAAACCTGCTGGACCTGTTAGCTCCCTTCCCTGATACAAGTGGGGAGCCACTGGGGAAAAGGCCCGTTCTCATGTTTCCGTCACAAAGGAGGCCCTCAGAGGATGAACTCTGGGTCCAGGTTGCTTCATATGGGGAGAGGTGGTCCTTGAGGTACTGCAGTCCTGAGTCGTTTGAGGCTTTATAGGTCAAAACTCCTGGTATGCCCCATGGAGGACCTTAAGGTCCACAAATGACAACACTTTGGAGGTTGCAAGGTGGTTAGATTGGTCTCAACTAGGGCCAGGGCCTTATCCTTATACTGTAGTTTTGATCTATGGGCTGCTATTAAAATGAGGCTGCATTTTAAATTGTATTTTAATCCTTATTTTAAATTGGTCCCCCCCCATTATGTTTTTATTGTAATTTTACAGGTGTTAGCCACCCTGAGCCTGGCTCTGGCTGGGGAGGGCGGGGTATAAATAAAATTTTATTATTATTATTATTATTATTATTATTATTATTATTATTAAAACCAGAACTTTGAATTGGGCCCAGAAACTATTATGTCTTTTGTGTTTTTCCTCTTGTACTTTTATGTTATGAACGGATGTAGGGATGTACAGGGCAGTATGACGTGTATGTATGAAGGGCAGTATACAAATTTAATAAATGACTTAATTAACAAACAGTTAAAATTATTAAAACCATTTAGAGTAGCAGTGTCATCTCTGCCTCTGCTTTGTAGCTGGTGCTGCAGCCAGGAGATGTAGATCGGACGCAGATTTCCCAAGACTACTGATGCTCTCGGTGGCTTGGGCTGGCTTGCCTAATGGTGAGAGGCTCAGCAGGTGCTAGGCTAATAGAAGGGAGGAAGTAGCTGTAGGTTGTGATAAGTCTCTCCTATGACCCTATCTCTCCCCTGTTTGCCTCCTTGCCACAAATATTAGCATCTTGTTTCCTGGACAAGCCATCTCCGACTGCTCGGAGAATCTGTCTCCTTTGCACAAAATGATTCTGTTAGGTTACACTTTGTTCTGTATGTGTGTGTTGCTGTGATCTAAGAGAGGAAAAGCAACAATAAAAAATATTAAAGTTATAATTTATGAGGACAAAGAGATCCTAGAAACAGCAACACAGCAAGGAGAAAAGGAACAATGGTTGGAATAGAGCACTCATAAATGCTTAGGAGTTACCGGTAATAGCTATGTAAGGAAAAGCAGAAGAGGATGTGGAAAGAAGGACACAAAAGGAAGGCTTGGCTAGAAAAAACAAGATGTTTACAATAAGATTGTTACAACGGCAAAGAGTACATCTCAGGAAGGCTTACAAAGAACCATAGAGTGGGGCGGGGAAAATTCTATTGAAGAATGCTCTAAACAGCTGTTGACAGGCTTCTGATGACATCCTGTTTTGAAAATCTTCCTCACATGATAACACCTGAAAAGTGTTTCAAGGTGCTATTGCCATTTTCACAACTGGGTGGACTTCAGGAATGTCTGTCTCTCCAGAGAAATTACTCAATTCCAAGAAAATAATGCCAATGGAAGGGTCCCAAATTATGAGCTGGTGGTTGCTCCCACAGCCCGCCCATACCCTCCAATATGTTGAGTCCCAAAACTGGTATGTGGGTCTTCCTGTCCATGCTCCCATGCGAGTCACGTGACCTGCACAAGATCATGGAGGCCCAAAGATGTACTTTTCCATGCTCTCATGGGGATGGATGGACGGACAAGGTGTCTTGTTTTTTCTGGGATACTTGTGGGGTATGCCTTCCATATGTTGGGGGCTCAGCTTCTACAGCAGAACTTCTTAAGACTCCCTGTGCAGCTTAGAATCCAGGGAGATATGAGTTCTAGATCACACAGGTAACCTATACAAGCTCAGCCTTGAAGGGGCTGTGGGAAATATAATGGTATTCAAAGGGAACAAGTGGGAACAGGGAGTGCAACACCACTTTCCCCCTCATGTGATCTAGCAGACAGCCATATAAACATGAAAATGATAGCGAAAATAGTAATAGAGATTTATATTTCTGCTCCTTAACCTTTAAATAATAAATCATTTCTCATATCCACTTCTCATGTGATGGTGAAGAGCATGGGTGCCAACTTGAATAAAATATTTTTTGGGGGGGGGCAGAAAAGCCCCACCTCACATAGTCGATCACAAAATACAGCATCCATCCACCATTCGCCTTAAAAAGCCCTTAATGGCCTCAGCCCAGTATACCTGAAGGAGCATCTCCACCCCCATCGTTCTGCCCAGACACTGAGGTCCATCTCCGAGGTCCTTCTGGCGGTTCCCTCACTACAAGAAGTGAAGTTACAGGGAACCAAGCAGAGGGCCTTCTTGGTGGTGGCGCCAAGTAGTACACCCTCCCATCAGATGTCAAGGAGATAAACAACTTTCTGACTTTTAGAAGACATCTGAAGGCGACCCTGTTTAGGGAAGTTTTTAATGTTTGATGTTTTTAATATTCTGTTGGCAGCCGCACAGAGTGGGCAGAGTATAAGTAATCAATTATATTATTTTTAATATTCTGTTGGGAGCCACCTAGAGTAGCTGAGGAGGCCCAGCCAGATGGGCAGGGTATAAATAATAAATTTGTTGTTGTTTGAATGGCAATGTCCATCAACTTGTGGGGCGGCTCAAATATTTTATTGGGTTATGGTTAGAGATTGTGGCCCCTAGGAGTTGGCTCCTATGGCTTAGAATGACTGTCTGAAAAGGGCTTTGTGGGTTGAACATTTGATTGAAAAATAACTCAACAGATTATTGTTCAACTGTATATAAACTAATATGGGACCTTCAAAACTGTGTATATTTTGAGGAAACTTCCCTAAAGCAGAACACTTCCAACTCATTGTTCGGAGGATGGCTTTGAAATAGCTGTCCGTATAGATACTGAACTTCTTAAAACTGAAGTCTAGGCCCGTGATATTTTCCATACTGAACCTCAATAAGAGTACAAAACACATGTAACCAAGAGGTGAACTGCACAATAGCAAGAACGTCTGTTACCCTCATAGAAATACTTGGAGGTCACGCTATTGTAAAATCCCCTGAACGCACTGGGTAGGAGAATAAAGAGATGTATGCCGCTCATTCCCCACTGCAGATTTCTTGCTCTGGTGAAAGAAAAAAGTAAACTACACAGAAACACAACCCTGATAATGTAAGGTGTTGAAGCTACAAATAGCTTCCACCCTTTAATACGCAGCTATTGTGTGATTTCAGTTGACACTGGGATCATATTCTATCCTCACAGAGTAAAGGGAGAGGAGAAAAAGAAAGGGGTTCAGGAGAAATCAGGCCTTTTTACAAGAACTGTTGCTATTGGTATTATTAGACCTGGTGTCCAATGTAAGCATGAAGCTTAACATATTTATCGGTTCAATAAAAAAGACTTGGTAGTGTAAAGGCAATGGTGGATATCAGAGTGCTTAGCTTGGAAGGATAGGGCAAGACAAAGCAAGAATTTTACAAATATTTTTGGAGGACCATCAGTGGCACACAGGGAGGAAAATGGTGAGGAGCTGGGAGCTGTAGGGGTTTGATGAAGTCCAGTGATGTTATTGCTTTCTGGGGTGGGGGCACAGAGGAGCAAGTGAATGAAATGAAATTTGGCAAGTAATGTGTGATTACCTATCGATTCTTAAGGAAATCAGCCCTGAGTGCTCCCTGGAAGGACAGATCCTGAAGCTGAGGCTCCAATATTTTGGCCACCTCATGAGGAGAGAAGACTCCCTAGAAAAGACCCTGATGTTGGGAAAGATTGAGGGCACAAGGAGAAGGGGACGACAGAGGACGAGATGGTTGGACAGTGTTCTCGAAGCTACCAACATGAGTTTGACCAAACAGTGGAAGACAGGGGTGTTTGGCGTGCTCTGGTCCATGGGGTCACGAAGAGTCGGACATGACTAAACGACTAAACAACAGCAACAACAACATTGTGTGAACAGGTGGCACATTAGAATTAGATGACAAGTATGGAGAGGAAGAAATTTATTGGGGTTTTTGCATTTTAAAGTGAACCTACCTATTTTGTAGAGCTGTCCATGCTCCATGGCATGATCCAGTGCTTCAGGATTCTCCTGAATTTGAGCTGGGTACCTCAGCTTATCTGGATCCAGGCCCTGAACCTAGTACAGGGTCTTGCACAATACTTAATTGGGATTTAAAACCTGGCTTGGACATGCAGTTGGGGTGGGGATGGAGAAGATGACACAGGCAGGCTACCTGGGTCTACAGTGGTATCTTGGTTTAAGAACAGTCCTGTTTACAAACAATTCGGTTCACGAACTCTGCAAAACCAGAAGTAGTGTCCCGGTTTGTGAACTTTACCTCAGTCTGAGAAAGGAAGCTGAATGGGGGAAGGTCACCTGTGGAGGAATGCCTCATTAGGGAAAGCATGCCTCGATTTAAGAATGGTTTTGGTTTAAGAACAGACTTCCGGAACAGATTAAGTTCGTAAACCGAGCTACCACTGCATTTGTTCTCCTTCCCCCTCCCCACCGATTGGTTTCCTAACCCCAATTTGCTCCCAATGAACTGGGTCTAACCCACTCCAGCTGAATTCTGGGTCGACCCAAATGCAGTTTGCAACACAGTTACCCAACCAAAACCAATGTACAAGAATGCTGTATTAGGGAAAGTTTACATTAAAAAGTATATTGCAGTGAAAATGACCGCTCCCCACTTAAAACGGGGGGCGCCTTTTGCGTGGACGCGTGCAGCCCTGGATCTGGAGTGGCCCCATCAGCATAGGCTTTGCCTTCCCTCAGGTGGGATACCTGGAGGTCCCCGCCTACCCCAGTGAGTTGTCCAATCCCACCTGGGGGAAGCGTTGCCAGGGAAACCAGACCAGGTAGGGGGAGGGATTACCTGCCCACACAATAGAGGGTGGATCTTACTTGTTAATCCTCACTTGGCAGTGAAAATAATATGAAAAATGCATTATATTAAGGAAAATTGCTTCCAAAATGGTGCACGTTAGGCAAAATCATGTAGATACATGGGTGCAGTAGGACTCCCCCCAAAAAAAATAAAAATAAAAAAATCACAAACTGAAATGTGGCAAACTGAACTTTAGGGGTTTTTTTTTATTGAATGAAGTCAAAATTTAGATACTTGCCCATCCTTAATAACAAGTTA
This sequence comes from Podarcis cretensis, assembly GCF_951804945.1. Taxonomy (NCBI): domain Eukaryota; kingdom Metazoa; phylum Chordata; class Lepidosauria; order Squamata; family Lacertidae; genus Podarcis; species Podarcis cretensis. Next base: position 10,863,231 of record NC_137180.1, on the reverse strand, counting down.
AATGGTTAAGAGCTATTCACTGTCCCCTTAGAGTTTTACTATTTTTTTTCCAAATGAAAATATCTGCTGATGGGCAGCCAGTTATGCAGAATGTTTGAACTTAACAAACCTGAATCTTTAATAATATGAGAATTATTACGGCTACATTTTTAATTTATGTTTATAATACCGATGTACATTATGGTGATTGAGGGTTAACTAATCCGACTCAGCTCCAGTAGCATCTCATTTCAAATAATTATGAAGGAACCCAAAGGAACTTCTCACTGTAACTTTGTGCTAATTTGAAAGAAGAATAGGTTCTTTGCTATGTTGTAGCCACATGAATAGTAAACAGACATGCTGCACAAAGCACTTTCAGCTCTAAATGGCAAAGGTTCATCTGTAATGCCGAGATGCAGGTGTTCTGTTCTGGTGAACAACCAAACCTCCTAATTACCAACAATAAGATGGATTAGGTCTTGCCATCTGAAGTGAGACTGAGCAGTGCAAATGTAATGATGAAAGCAAATACTTCTTAAAGGTATGAAGCACAAGCCTTTTGGGCAAACCTAAGCAAGAGGTGTGACTTGGGTGCAAAAACATGGTGTTTTGTGGAGGAGCCATCCACTTTAAAGCTGGTGCATTCCTGATGATTTGAATGCTTTGAATGAAACCGAATCTAAATAAGAACCATATTGGCTTTGCCTAAATTTAAACCCCACCGGTCTACTACCCTTAGTATCCCATGAGAGCTCCAGGACTAAAATTGTCAACCAAAAGCTTTACTTTTCTGGTTTATCACCACAACAGTTATTAACACTGGGCTTCAGTAAATTGTTGTTGTTGTTGTTGTTTAGTTGTTTAGTCGTGTCCGACTCTTCATGACCCCATGGACTGGAGCACGTCAGGCACTCCTGTCTTCCACTGCCTCCCACAGTTTGGTCAAACTCATATTAGTAGCTTCGAGAACACTGTCCAACCATCTCGTCCTCTGTCGCCCCCTTCTCCTTGTGCCCTCAATCTTTCCCAACATCAGGGTCTTTTCCAGGGAGTCTTCTCTTCTCATGAGGTGGCCAAAGTATTGGAGCCTCAGCTTCAGGATCTGTCCTTCCAGGGAGCACTCAGGGCTGATTTCTTTCAGAATGGATGGGTTTGATCTTCTTGCAGTCCATGGGACTCTCAAGAGTCTCCTCCAGCACCATAATTCAAAAGTATCAATTCTTCAACGATCAGCCTTCTTTACAGTCCAGCTCTCACTTCCATACATCACTACTTCAGTAAATAGAATAATTTAATTAGACAGCCCCTATATCATATCGAGCGACAGAATAATTTGGCCACAATTAAGAAATTTTGTCCATAGTGTGATTATTTTCCACCTAATCATTCTGATACTTTGGCAACCTATTTGCAAACTGCGCCTTCACTTTCAAAATATTGAATATACTGCCTTCGGCTGTACTTGGGGATCAATTTCAAAAAATTCCACTGGAAAAATGGTTATGTCCATGTGGAAATGGCAGTATGGAGTCAGTGGCTCATGTGCTTCTGGCTTGCACTCTTTATAAAGATTTGAGGAGTGAGGTTATTACCCCACTACTATTGTCCATGCTGGGTCGCTCAACCATTGCTACTGTGTCCTTTCTTTTAGCAGATCAAAGTGATTGGGTGACAGCAAAAACTGCAAGGTTTCTAGCGGCGACAGTTAGAATAAGATCTGTTATTTGATTATTGATGTAAACCTCCAAAATGTATTTTGCATAGTTGAGTTTTTACCTCTATCTTCAGTACATTTTATTTTATTGCTATGGCTAGTGGCTGATGCAAATAAAGATTCTTCTTCTGTTGCAATAAAAACCATGCAATGTTGTAAGCAGATAAATAGGTACCACTCCAGCGGGAAGGTAAACAGCATTTCTGTGCATTCCTCTGGTTCGCCAGAAGCGGCTTAGTCATGCTGGCCACATGACCCGGAAGCTGTACGCCGGCTCCCTCAGCCAATAAAGCTAGATGAGCACCGCAACCTCAGAGTTGGCCACGACTGGACCTAATGGTCAGGGGTCCCTTTACCCTTAATGTTGTAGGTAGACCTAGGCTAGCAGAGTCTTGTATGTATTGCCACCTCCTGCCATTTTGTAGTTGTGTTTGCTCTACTTTTCTCAGGCATTAGTCGCCCACCTAAAGGTTAATGTGTGGAGGAAAGGAGGGTGATGTCTCTTATCCCTGACCGCCACTCTGATCAGCCTCCAGACACCCATGCCTTGGCAGAGGTATGAAGGGGCACCTGTGTCCTTAACCCCTGGCCTACCTCGCAGCAAGGAAGTGTGCCAAGTCCAAACTCGCACAGTCCAAACATCAGGAAATAGGTTCAGAGTCCATTAGTAAAAATTCAGCATTGGAGATGTCAGATATTTTTTTCCATTCACAAACAGGCTCACATTAGACGTATACCACGATCAATTTGTGTACAGTAAAACCTCAGAACTCGAACGTAATCCACTCTGGAAGACCATTTGACTTCCAAAACGTTAGACTCAAGCGGAAGCCGTGTCAGATGTTCGAGTTCCAAGGAACAGTTGAAAACCCGAACACTTACTTCTGGGTTTTCGGCGTTCGGGAACTGAAACGTTTGGCAATGGAGCTGTTTGAGTTTTGAGGTTTGACTGTATTATCTTCTTGGCTTTCATGAAGACTTAGCTGTTTGATGGCATTTTTTACATATTCAAAAATGCTCACCTGTTGGTAGGAAAATCTTGAATCAGACACTATGGAATTGTGAAAGTATGGTCTTCAAAATTAAGAGAGTTGAAAATATGGATTTTTAATTCTTTATTCATGCAGAGGGTTGATTTTTTTTTTTTTACCCAATCTATAAGCATGGCTAAGACTGCATGTCAAATTCATTCCTGTAATCTTGAGGACTAGAGACTTACATATCAGATGCATCTTCCATATGTAAAGAAATTCCTCAGAGCCATGTGTAGTTCAGGAGCTGTACTGACTGCTCTCACTAACTTAAGCCTTTTCCATGGGCAATTGCATAGCTCACTGTGCAGTTATTAGCACTCAGAATAGCCCCAGAATTATATACAGTGGTACCTCTGGTTACATACTTAATTCGTTCTGGAGGTCCATTCTTAACCTGAAACTGTTCTTAACCTGAAGCACCACTTCAGCTAATGGGGCCTCCCGCTGCTGCTGCTGCGCCACCACCATGCGATTTCTGTTCTCATCCTGAGGTAAAGTTCTTAACCCGAGGTATTATTTCTGGGTTAGCGGAGTCTGTAACCTGAAGCGTATGTAACCTGAAGCATATGTAACCCGAGGTACCACTGCATAGACAGATGGATATATTGCTGACATGAACATCCTAAAAGTGGAAGGGGAGGGGAGAAAGTTGAAGTGCTAAAAACAACAAGGAAGAGGAAATGTTGCTCTCCTAATGGTGCCAAATGCCTTTCAGTTTAGGAAGATACTTTCAGGAGAAGAGCTGAATTTGCAGATCCAGAACATGAGTTAAGTGAGACAGAAATTAATGACAATGTCATGAGTTGGGAAAACAATGCTAGCTGTGGCCAAATAAGCAAGCCGTAAGACGCGGTGATATCTGTCACAGAGAATTTACTAGAAGCAAACAATACCAGGGTTAGGATAATTGAATATTTCTCAGCAACTTGTTGTCGTCCTTTGTTGACTATGTCTGAGGAGCAATTCCTGTCAAGTCCTTCTTTTCTTTCTGCCTTGTATAAATACAAGGCAACACTACTCTTTTCCTGGATGTGCCCCTGTATTTTAGTGACGAGTTCCACAGTCTCAAGAAGTTGTAGCTGTGGTATAAGGGATTTTATCAAGAATTGATTGCATTTGGTTTGAGCAATAGTCTTGAGGCAGAATTAAAGGGAATCAGACCCTGAAGTACAGCACGTGGGAAGCCATACAAAGTTTATAATTGGCTAGGTAATTGATTTGTATCTCAATTGGTATTAATATAATTTGACGCAGTACCACTGTACTGTTAAAACGGAATGGGGTCAAACCATTGTAAGAGGTGCTGAAATTTTGGGAGGTTGGATAGTTACAATGGAATGGTCTCGGGGGTGGGGTGCACATTTTATTCTTGTTTGTTTATTATTATTACTTGGTCAAAATAAAAAATAAAATTATTTTTTTTAAAAAATAACTTGCACTGTCCCTCCAAAGACAGTTAAAAATAAACTTATAAACATTGGCCAGGATATGAAGAACAAGTGCAATCAAGTGGGCTTTGGGAATTAGATTAACTGAAAAACAGCCCCACCCATGCATGACAAATAGTGTTTGAAACTGATGAACAATTTACACTGTGCCACTGAGGCAGGTGCCCCATCACTAGGAGAGCGAGGAAAAGACAGAGAACGTCTGCTGCCCTGTTCTCTGATCTTCAGTCACCCCTTTGGATTCCAGTTCTCTGCATAAAAATGGCCATCAGGATACGCATGAAAAGATCCCACACAATTCTGCCCAGAGAAAAGCCTTCTACCCCATTTGGAATGTTTTCAAGCTTTTTATGTATCATGCCAGGAAGACGTTTGTTCGGGAGACAACACATCTCTAAATGCCCTTGCTCTCTGAAGCTGTTGCTGTCAGGACAATACTTCCAGCGGGCTACAGATATCATGGTCGGGGCAGAGCAAAGGTGGCAAATAGAATGGTAATTGTGTGTTAAATTCCTTCAGGACAACCTTGATCCTTTGGATATGCAAAGGTCCGGCCTGGTCCTCTTCTGATAGTGCCTGGCTCTCTCAAAGGCATGCCTTCACTATTCTTGGCTGCCTTTGGACAGCTGTAAAAAGCCACTCTGGGGCTTCCCTGGCCATGCAAAAGCATTTTGCAGGCAGCCAGAGATTGGAGGAGGCTCAAAACAGTTCCTGATCCCTGGCTGCCTTTGACATTTTATCATGGCCAGCAGCTTCCTCTGCCGAGGTAAGCTGTTACAATCTGGAGATTGAGGGTTTGAATTCTCATAATACCAGGCTGCAAATGCTTGCAATAGTCAGGAGAAGTCATGGCAGGGTTTTTCCTGCCTATGTGAAGCTAGTTGGACATGAGGTCTGGAGAAAATATTATACTCTGTTTTGCATTCTAATTCAAGCTGGAGAAGAACTGGGGAGGTTGCAAATGTCATCTCTGTTCTTAGGAAAGCATTCTGAACTAGGGCTGGGCAAATTTGTTGATTCCGGTTTCTGATTCTTCCAGTCTTACATTCAGTTCTTAATATCTTCCATCAGTTCATGATTTTTAAAAGGCCTCATGAAAATCCATCGGCAATGTTGCCCAATATGCACATGTTTGCAAAGCAATTTTCCATGATATAGTGCATTTTGCTTGCTGTTTTCACAAAAACATGTGGTTCCCCTCAGTTTATACACCTTTGCACTTGTTGCTCGGCTAGAAAACTGCACTGCAAAATTTGTAGAAGTGTGAATCTGGAAGGACAACTGTGTTTCAGTTTTTGTATTATTTCAGAATGTGTGAATTAGGTTGATTCACAATGAATTTGGCAGAATACCAATGATTCAAGCCCTCTCCCCATCCCATTCTGAATCCCTGAAGCTCATATCCAGACCCAGGGCTGAGGACTTATAGTAGTATCTCTACCCAATAGACAGGTTGTGTGTGCCCTATTCTTAGTAAATGTTCAACTAACTCCCTAATCCCAACAGGAATCTTCTATAGAGTTCGTGTGAACTTTACTGTTGTAATAAACGTCTGCGGCAGACTGGCATGCAGCCTTCAAGTGACTAATTGTATGAAATAATACTCACACAATGCTTTGAAACAAAACTATTGTTCCAGGTATCTTCCATATCCAAACTTTTTTGGGGGGGTAATGTGTCGGAGAAATACATTAGCAACACTTGGGAATAAAATTGTGGTGTCATTTCCCCACATAAATTAGCTGCACAGTTAAAACCTGAATCCATTAAGTCAAACTAGTTAAATTACTGGTACAATATATCACATAATTATTGAATTAAAACTAGGAGTAATTATGCTAATAGGCAGGCATCATGTCATAGAGTGAAGTATCATTTTCCGGACAAAAAACACTTTTCTGAAGTATTATGGGCAGGTATTGTACTGACGTTTTCAATTCAAGTGCTTTATTCAGTTCATGTTAATTGTTTCCAGTGATTATGAAGTATCCGTACACAAATATATTCTGAGACAAGGGAATCTTTTCTCAAGAGAACCAGTGCTTTTGACACTGCTATTGACAAGCATACAGTGAATTAGTATATCATTAGCATACAACTTTTTGACATAGGAAACTGCATAACGGTCCCTCAGGGGAAAACAAATTTACCTTCAGAACCTCTGTCCAAGGACTGATAATGATCTTAATACTTCTCCTTGAAACATTTGGTGACAGACAATGGCTGTTTCCCCCTTATATAGGAGAGGATTTAACAAAGCGTCTCTATCAGTTCTTGGGTTCCTTGATGGTAAAATCTGGTCAGCTACTTAAAAATCTTTTGGTCCTCTGAAATTGGTAGGGAAATTGCCTCCCCTAGAATCTGCAGCTTCTTTAGACCTAGACCTTCCTGCCAGTAACTTCAGTTGGGAAGAAAGAAGGAATGTGGAGAAACACACAAAACCCGTGTTTTCCACCACCTAAGAGAACGTGCGGGCAATGGCAGAGAAAGCGAGGTGCGGTGGGGATGGGCCACCCCAGGTGTATGTTAGAATTCTTGCTCCATGATTGCAGTCATGGGATTGTTGTCTATCACATGACGGTATATGTTTTGACTCCACAGAGTGGGAAGTGACGGAGACAGGATGTTTGTGTTAGTGTGTTCTGTGAAGTGGGACTATTGTCCTTTGTCCTTTTTCTTTTTGCTGTCTGATACTAGAGAGAGAGTGAGCCATGTTGCAGTGCTCCATGTGTGTTTATATGTAAATAAAGTAAAGGTAAAGGTAAAGGTACCCCTGCCCGTACGGGCCAGTCTTGCCAGACTCTAGGGTTGTGCGCTCATCTCACTCTATAGGTCGGGAGCCAGCGCTGTCCGCAGACACTTCCGGGTCATGTGGCCAGCGTGACAAGCTGCATCTGGCGAGCCAGTGCAGCACACGGAAACACCGTTTACCTTCCCGCTGGTAAGCGGTCCCTATTTATCTACTTGCGCCTGGGGGTGCTTTCGAACTGCTAGGTTGGCAGGCGCTGGGACCAAACGACGGGAGCGCACCCCGCCGCGGGGATTCAAACCGCCGACCATGCGATCAGCAAGTCCTAGGCACTGAGGTTTTACCCGCAAGATTAGCCAAAATGCTGAGGTCTGTTACACAAGCTGCGAAGACTCCACGGATCCCTAAGTTTGCCGGTGTCTGTTGGCATCGGTCGCTGTGATGTTCGGGCTGAAGAAAGCTTTTGACGCTCCCGAACGATCGACCAGGAGGGAGAGAACATGCCAGTCGGGTATGTGTCTCTGCCAGGGTCCTACTCGAGTGTAGGATGAGCTCCTGACAGTGTCATCCCTGAGGGGGTGTCAAAATGGCACCCCGTGTGGGGGGGCACTTATTGCCCCGCGCTGCCCAAAATGGAAGCATTGGCCTTGTGTCCACCACACGGACTCTGTGGGCAGCTCCCCGCACCACTCCCCTGGACAGATCACCGCGTCTCCCCCCCCCCGCCATGGGCAAATTGCCGAGCCACCCCTGTGCACGGATCGCCCTGCCCCCGCCAGTCCGGGAGCCGGAGCGGCTAGCTACACCCCTGCGTGCGGGGGGAGAATTGTATGGAACATTTAGGACAGGGGACCTGGCCCACCAGATTCCTTTTGCTGTGTTATGCCCCACTGCACCCCTAGAAATTCACTTGACCCTGCTCACCTACTGGGGGGGGGGGAATGCATGAAAGGTTTTTGCTGTGTGCGTAGCTGCGTCCAGCATCAAAGTGTTTGCCAGACCCTCCCTGCCCGAAACGCCCCCCCCCCTGTGGTTTTTGGTGATCAGGTGAAGAAATCCTAAAATTACACAGATGCACAGAGCTCCACAGAGGGGGATGTTAGGCCAAGCAGAATTGTCCCTTATGTGGAGCAGTTGTACATGCATGAATTCATCTGTATTTGAGTTCATCCCCTTTATGTAGCCACTAAATGTCGGAGGTGCTTTCAGTTCATGAACCACCCTGTTCATCTCTGTATCTTTTAATTCCTTTGTCTTCACCCACTTTTTAGGCCGTAACTGCCAAATTTAGAGTGATTCTGGGAGCTACAGAAGAAAGGACCAGAATCCTCTATTAAGTAATTGGATCAGCACTCCTGGATAAATGGATCAGAACCTGTGCATGTGTGATTTTTACCAGGTATTACTGGATTATAAGCAACTGTATATTTTCAGCTTGCATTTTCTGGAGGACTTGAACATTTTGAACTATTTTTATTTCATGCAATGTACTTCTTGCCATAATTTTCTGTCCCAGAAAAAGCTATATTTAGTGTAAAAAAGAAGAGAGGGGAAAAGTTGAAAAGACTGCCGCTTTTTAATGACTTCACATGCCTTTTTTGTTTTGTTTTTTATGGGAAAAGACACAGTGATAAGACATTTTTTTCTGATTTACTCATTTGCTAAACTGTGAGGAAATTAATTATCTAAAAATCAAATGTGTGGTAACAAATATATTCTGGGAAATGACTCCCGTTCAAATCATATGACAGAGAAAAAGTCAATATGTGTCTAATACTTTTTGTAATATAAAAAGCTCAATTTCCGTCGGAAAGCTGACCTTCATTTTCACCCTTTATTAGTTCACTGATGAGTAGGTCATCTGAAGGCAAGGCCAAATGTTCTCATTTGGTTTATCTGCCTGCAGTGTTGACAAATTCCAATTCACTGTAATGCTGTCTGACATTGTGCTGGTATAGTGGCAGATAGTTTCACCACATCCTTAGCACTTAATTTGCTAGTGTTGCAAGTCCTAAAATGGATCTCTGATAATATGCACTTATATAAGGCATTTTTCATGCTATCTCCAACACCTTTTTCTTAAGGTACTGTCTCAGAATGCAGCCCCTGGGCCTAGACGGCACATTGAGAATGCAAATTCTGAGTGGATAATCCTGCTGCTGTGTGTATTTGCACTTGCACAGATGTACAGTGGTGCCCCGCAAGACGAATGCCTCGCAAGACGAAAAATTCGCTAGACGAAAGAGTTTTCCGTTTTTTGAGGTGCTTCGCAAGACGAATTTCCGTATGGGCTTGCTTCGCAAGATGAAACGTCTTGCGTGTTCTTGCGAGTTTGTTTCTTTTTTCTTAAAGCCGCTAAGCCGTTAATAGCCGCTAAGCCGCTAAACCGTTAATAGCCACTAAGCCACTAATAGCCGCTAAGCTGCTAATAGCCGTGCTTCGCAAGACGAAAAAACCGCAAGATGAAGAGACTCACGGAACAGATTAATTTCGTCTTGCGAGGCACCACTGTACATGCCTCACAGAGTATAATACTGCAACTCCTAGGACTCAGCGACATGAGTAAAGAAACAGCGATTTGAATGCGCTTTAAACATGCAACACCAGATGGCACCAGAGAGCAGAAAAATTAAAATGTGATTATCCATAGAGATTTTTTTTCTTTTGCTTTAACGATCTCATTTCTGACTTATTTATAGCGTGCGCGCCCCTGTCTAGATCCACCCCTAATGACTTGCTCACGTAGACTTCATAAAGCACTGGGGACAAAATAGTGCCCGGAGGAGCCCCAGAGCAGAGATGCCAGGGAGTCAAAGCGCCATATTTTTCACCCTATAGGACGCACCGGCCCATAGGACGCACCTAATTTTTTTGGGGGGGAAATAAAGAAAAAAAAATTATTCCCTCCCCCAGCCGCAGGGGAAGACTGAGCTTTTAAAAATGCACCTACCGTAGTTTTTAGAAGAGAAAAGGATATCTGCCCGAAGCGCGGGGCGTTCTGCTTCAGCGCGCCCCGCACTCCGGGCAGCAGGCTGCTATCCGCAGCAGGCTGTATCTGCAGGCTGCGGATATCTTCCCAAAGCGCTCCGGGCGGCAGGCTGCTATCCGCAGCCTAGGGAGCCTTGCGGGAATCTGCCCGAAGCCTGGAGAGCGAGAGGGGTCGGTGCCTGCATTTGCCCCATAGGACGCACACAGATTTCCCCTTCATTTTTGGAGGGGAAAAAGTGAGTTCTATAGGGCAAAAAATACGGTATACTATTCTGAGGCTATTTTGAGGGCTAGACAATGCAGATAGAGATGTCAGTTAGTTACAAAGACCTGTAGGGACATATGATGGAGCGAATTTGCTTGTTGGTCAGGCGCAGGCACAGAAATAGTCAGGAATGTCAATGGAAATGGGTTTACACATGCAGAGAAAAGGGACAAGAAAAGGTGGATTTGCGTGTGCTGGTTATTTTTAGGTGCATTTGTCCTGCATCTGCAATAGTTAAGTGTGAATCGGCAAGCGTGTGAGAGTCAGTGGTGGAGGAAGGGGGTGCGGTGGGTGCTGTCCACCCTGAGTGTCATCTTTGTCTTTGAAGCAAGTTTGCTCATGGCCGCTGCCATTGGCTAGAGCCTAATCTGTATTGGAACCCTGCAAAAAGACGGTATGCTACAACTGTATGTAACTGCTAAGCTATGGAACTGTATTATGTTGTCAGTAAAGGAACTGACAATTTGATTTTTAAGGGGGGCAATTCGAGAATTAGTTAGACCAAGTTAATGGATTTTTAGGCTTCCTCCACATGAATAGGAGTTCACTTTTTGAATAATAAAAATTATATGTCATGTGGGCGGGGGCATCAGGATTTTAGAGATGCTTAGGTGGGGAATAGCCAAAAAAAGGTTGGGAACCACTTCTCTACCCTTCACAAGATTGAATGTATTGACTTCAGCTGTACTTGAGGGGCAATTCCAACAGATTCCACATGAAAAATGCTTATGCCCCTGTGGAGATGGCAGTACCGAATCGGTGGTGCATGCCCTCCTGGCTTGCACTCTTTATAAAGACTTGAGGAATGAGATTATCCCCTCTCTTTTATTGTCCATTCCGGGCCGCCCAACCACTGCCAAAGTGTCCTTTCTCTTGCCAGATCAAGATGAGCAGGTGACAGCAAAGGCTGCAAGGTTTTTAGCTTGGGCAATCAGAATAAGGTCCACTATTTGACTATTGATTTAAAACCCTAATATGTATTTTATATAATGGACTTTTTATTTCTATTCTTTGTATATTGTAGTGTTGTTTTATTGCTATGGCCGATGGCTGACACAAATAAAGATTCATTCATTCATTCTTTCAATGCTCTACCCCAATTGACTGGTGTTTTCTGTTCCATTGGCGCATTCTGCTGGTGTGTTGAATGGGCAGTCTGCAGATGCCCCAGCAAGGAAAATCTATGTATTTTCCCCTCCACTTGAAAAAAATCAACTGAACAGTAAATCAGTTTATTCTGCATTTAGTTCTGGACCTGATGTGCAAAAGAAGCCAGAATGGAAGACTTGACCTCTTCCCTGGCTCAAATCTGGGTGTCACAATGTTCAGCCTGCGTTTTAAGCAAACAGAGCAAGTCGCGGGGAGCTGTGTTTTCAGACCCAGAATGGCTGGCGCGGCTGCATTTGAGCAGCAAACCATGCCCCCCTTCCGAGCCTCCCGGTTGTGTGCCCGACCGGGGGGGTGTGGCACGCCAGCCATGACGACGGGGCAGGAGGCATAACGCCTCCTCCGTGACGCGGGAATCGTCTCCCGCTCACAACACCTCCCCTCCGGAAGGAGGAGAGGCCTTTTCAGACCCAGACATATGAAGCATGGTGACATCATTCATTAGAGCTACTGATTTAGTACTGAACAGTGTTTAATATTTACATCTTTATTTATTGGCTTAACACTCATTATATTAAGAGCTGCTCTTAACAATATCCAAGCCAAAATCGTAGAGCAAGATCACCAGTGATTTAATATCAGTGATGCCATAACTGGTGTTTTTGTGTGTTGTTTTTTTTTATAAAAAAAACATTACCATTCTGATATATCTCACCAATATTATAAGCAACTTTCCCTCTTTTTAATGCATGGGATATTTAAGGTTTCAAAGTGAACCAATTGTGCTTGAAATCTTGATTTGGCCTCTCCTGTATTTTAGGTTCTTTTCTAAACTAGAGCGCTGCAGGTAATGGAACAGCTTAACGTTGCATTTTCTCTTTTGACAGTCTAGGCTGGAGTTTTTGTTTCAAGGACTCTATAATCATTTCCCATGTAATTATGCACTCGTGCCAGATGTTTAAGCATGTTTAGAGCTGGGAGTTGTTTGTTTCAAATAGCGTGTTCTGTATGCGTGCTGACTTACCTGCCCCTTTCGAAGAAGAAACAAACCTGGATGCAACACAACTGTAGCATATGGCCATAACTAAAGCATTGTGGCTTATTTAGCTTTAAACTAATTTCCTTTATTCTTTAAGATCTTGAAAGCTTCGTCCCCAAGCCTGCAGCTGTCAGTCGTCAAGGAGCAATTCATGCAGATGCATTCCTCTTTATGTGATTCTTTCAGAAGAAGCCTTTTCAGAAAGCACATAGGCTTAATGTGTCCCCAGTTATATCAGAACACAGGAAATCTTAATGTGCATGACCCCCCCCCCCTCTTTTGTGGCATCCTCCCGTTCAAGGATAGGGACGCGGGTGGCGCTGTGGTCTAAACCACAGAGCCTAGGACTTGCTGATCAGAAGGTTGGCAGTTCGAATCCTGCAATGGGGTGAGCTCCTGTTGCTCAGTCCCTGCTTCTGCCAACCTAGCAGTTCGAAAGCATGTCAAAGTGCAAGTAGATAAATAGGTACCGCTCCGTCGGGAAGGTAAACAGCATTTTCGTGTGCTGCTCTGGTTCGCCAGAAGTGGCTTAGTCATGCTGGCCACATGACCCAGAAGCTGTATGCCGGCTCCCTTAACCAGTAAAGCGAGGTGAGTGCCGCAACCCCAGAGTCGTCCTCAACTGGACCTAACGGTCAGGGGTCACTTTACCTTTACCTTACCCGTTCAAGGATAGGCAACCTAAGGCCCGGGGGCCAGATGTGGCCCAATCGCCTTCTCAATCCGGCCCACGGGCAGTCCGGGAATAAGCCTGTTTTTACATGACTAGAATGTGTCCTTTTATTTAAAATGCATCTCTGGGTTATTTGTGGGGCATAGGAATTCATTCATTCCCCCCGCCAAAAAAAAATATAGTCCCTCCCCACAAGGTCTGAGAGACAGTGGACCAGCCCCCTGTTGAAAAAGTTTGCTGACCCCTGAGTTAGCTGGATGAAAGCTCTGACTCACTAGGAAAGCAGCTTCCTAGGTTCACACAATGGCTCCAAACAAAATAGAATGTGCTCTCTCAGATGTATTAAGTTAGAAACAGATGGAAACGCATATGTTCATCCCACTGTCCAGGGCAATGGTCAATCCAGGAGGAAATGCCCCAATTTAACCACAGTGAGATGCTGCACATAAAAATTTGTCCTTGCAGACAGTACAGAGGCAGCTGACATATGGAGCAATTGCAAGCAGTCAGTGACGGATAATCGTCACGTGTAAACTGATAACAAGTAAAATAGTAGGAGCTGACTGTCCTGCTTTCTGATATTTTGTCACCAACATAGAATGAAAATCATGGTCTCGTTTGAGAAAATGAAATATTTTAATACATGTTTGGTTTGCTTGATTGACAAAGGTGTTAATGCTTTCTTCCCCCAAAAAAATATAGTCCGGCCCTCTATATGGTCTGAGGGATGGTGGACCAGCAACGGAGGAGTGAAATGCTAACACAGGCGCCCGGTCAGCTAACTCTGCCACTGGGTCTTGTTAACCATCGGTGCTGTTGAAAGTGCAGCCAAATCCGATTGCATTCATGCAGTGAATGCAATGTTGTCATAATATCATGTGCACTGTGCGTAGTGTTATGACAGTATTGCGTTTACTCCATGATCAGTAAAAACCCACCAGTGAAACATCAACAGATAACAAATGCAAATAATAGCTAAGAGAATTGGGACAGGGGGTGGGAGGGAACAAACTCTCTATTAAGCTTTTCTCAACTAATTTCAGCCCTCTCGATGCAGTGCTGGTGATCCAAAGTAGCAGAATATTTTGCACAGCCTTGCACTTGGGAAATCAGAAGCTATTTCTATGGTTGAAGCCATTGGGGTCTGGGAGGGCAGGGGCTAACTTAGCTGCAATCAGGAAAATGCTTGTTTGCATAATTTATGCTAAGTCTTCCTCTATGTAACTATGCATGCATACCCTCCAACATTTCTCCAATGGAAATAGGAATGTCCTATTTAATGATGATGATGATGATGATGATATCCTGCACATCTTACTGGGTTGCCCCAGCCACTCTGCGTGGCTTCCAACATATATAAAAACATTTTTTAAAAAACCTTAAACATTTTTTAAAAAACTTCCCTATGCAGGGCTGCCTTCTAATGTCTTCTAAAAGTTGTATAGTTACTTATCTTTTTGGCTCAGGGGTCACATAACTCCATACTCTCCACATTTCCCTGATGAAAATAGGGACATCATAAGGAAAAGTGGGACATTCCGGGATCAGATCAGATCAAATCAAATTAAATCAGAAACCAGGATTGTCCCTGGGAAATGGGGACGCTTGGAGGGTCTGTGCATATGAAAGTATGGATGAATTTCTCTGTGCAAAATGGTCTGAAATGCAAACTAAGCATGTGATGAGAAATTCACTGATGACTTGGGCAAGGACACACAGAAGCAAAACCAGTGGTCTGCTTGTGCTGGAGAGTGCCTGCCTTTATTTCTGCTGCTGCTTCTTTTTTCATTTGAGAAGCAGCAATCACATTTGCAAGAAACATGTCCTGCGGCGAATGACTGCCCCATTCTTATTTTCTATAGATACCTCCAATTCAAGTTAATTAGCATCAGCAACTTCAAGGAACTTTCAGAATGAGCATTGACCAATGGTGCTCGAGTCATTAAACTTTAATGTTTGTTGGTAACACTATCGATATTTTTAAAAGCAAATCCAGTCCAGTGTTGTCGACTTCAAAATTTAACATTTGGACATTGCCTTGTTCGCTATATATAGTCTCCCCTCTTTTGAAGAAGATTTAAGACTGCTGCAATTTCCCTTTCCCCTTCACTCTCTTTAAAATAAATCATTGTCCTGTAGACAATATTGTAGAGATACATTCTTTAAGTTGGTGGCAAACAAAAGGTTACTTCATGAAGTAAATGAAAGCAAGCAACACCAATTTGTGGCGATGTGAGCGTAATTCAAGAATGGCAGTCGACAGAATGTAGCCAGGCACCATCAATATGCTCTAAGGAGTTGTGTAAATGTCTGTAAACACAAAAGGCTGCATTCAGCCTATTTTTCTTCTCCTTTATGCATTTAAACAGGAACAGATTCTTGGGCATTCAGGTCAATTCGTTGCCAGAGGAAAAATCATTTAAATGGAGCCAGATTGATTGGTTGGGATAATCACACTTGAACTGTGATGGTCTCTAACTCCACGCAATATGAGAAGCTGCAAACTAAACACTCGGGGTGAGCAACTTCCAAGAATTAACTTTTGTAGCATTAGTTTTCTTTGGTGTCAGAACTCCATAACCATTTTACTGGCAAGACCACATTTCCTTCAAAGGCTGAGCATATGCTGTTATGCTAAGGAATGAGTTAAGGACTGTTCTCTGCCGCATGAGTCTTTTTTCTATGTCGCACTGCCATCTGACAGGTGGTGGGTAATATCCAGATGGATAAAGGACCTCTTTCATTGCAGCATCATGACTTTGGAAGCTGTCTGCAAGGAGCTGCACCTGTGTACTAAGTTTTCTTTTGGAAGCCGAGCACTTGTTGTTCTGATTTTAGTGCTGTTTCATTCTGTAGGGCTGTCGTCTCTTTCTTTAAATGGTTCTAAATTGTTTCGTTGATTTTTGTGTTTTAATTAAGGTGGAATCTACACATGTATAAAAAACACTGTGAAAATGCTTTTTTACAGTATGTTTTGAAAAATGACATGGAATTCGGCATAGCTCACTGTTGCCATCTGGTGTCATAATTGTATATTGCACTTTGCAACACATTTAAAATGTTTTATTTGCAACTGTGTAGCTGAGTCCTAAGCCTCTCTGGCATGGGTAGGCAAACTAAGGCCCAGGGGCCAGATCTGGCCCAATCACCTTCTAAATCTGGCCCACAGACAGTCTGGGAATCAGCGTGTTTTTACATGAGTAGAATGTGTCCTTTTGTTTAAAATGCATTTCTGGGTTATTTGTGGGGCCTGCCTGGTGTTTTTACATGAGTAGAATGTGTGCTTTTATTTAAAACACATCTCTGGGTTATTTGTGGCGGATAGGAATTCGTTCTTTTGAGGTAACACTCTGAATTCCTCTTGATTTTAATGAATTAGGCTTCATTCTTTGGCTGTGATCCTCAAGATGGCACTGCATCTGTATATTTTGTTCCCTTTGTTTACCTCCTTCCTAGTACTACAATCGTACCTCAGGTTATAAACACCTCTGGTTACAAACACTTCAGGTTATAGACTCTGCTAACCCAGAAGTAGTACCTCGGGTTAAGAACTTTACCTCAGGATGGGAACAGAAACTGTGTGCCAGTGGCGCGGCAGCAGCAGGAGGCCCCATTAGCTAAAGTGGTACCTCAGGTTAAGAACGGTTTCAGGTTAAGAACAGACCTCCGGAACGAATTACCAGAGGTACCACTGTATTAGATACTGTGGTGGCAAAAATATGGGAGCAAACCCAATAATTTTTGACCAGTTCAGTGCCACAAATGAGCTGGTATTGTTATGCAGGACATTGTGACAGTTCGACAGCTGTTGCATGACAACAGCCATCAGCCAGTGTTACAGCAGAAATAGGGCAGGACTAATGATGGACTTCCTTACACACTGCCCTTAAGGTCTTTTGATAGCTAGCTATGTCAGCACAATCCTATAACTGAGAAATAGTGTAGAAACAAGCCTGATTGAAATGTGAGTGTAATTGCATCAGAGGGACCAGTCTCATGTAGGAAGCAATTATAGACAAGTTTGCACAGTGATTTTCAAATTCCCTTTACTAGTCTTGGGGTATGTTCTGAAGAATGATGAGGCCACAAACTTGAAGCTAAGTCTGGGTCTGTTAGTGTCTGGATGGGTGACAGCTTGGGAACTATCTAGGGTTCCAGGATAGAACAAATGTGAGGTTAAATGTAAGAATATATTTGTTGTTGTTTAGTCGTCTAGTCGTGTCCGACTCTTCGTGACCCCATGGACCAGAGCACGCCAGGCACTCCTGTCTTCCACTGCCTCCCGCAGTTTGGTCAAACTCATGTTCGTAGCTTCGAGAACACTATCCAACCATCTCGTCCTCTGTCGTCCCCTTCTCCTTGTGCCCTCCATCTTTCCCAACATCAGGGTCTTTTCCAGGGAGTCTTCTCTTCTCATGAGGTGGCCAAAGTATTGGAGCCTCAGCTTCAGGATCTGTCCTTCCAGGGAGCACTCAGGGCTGATTTCCTTCAGAATGGATAGGTTTGATCTTCTTGCAGTCCATGGGACTCTCCAGAGTCTCCTCCAGCACCATAATTCAAAAGCATCAATTCTTCGGCGATCAGCCTTCTTTATGGTCCAGCTCTCACTTCCATACATCATGTCAGGGAACTGCCATCGGAAGAACAGGTGGTGGGAAGGCTCCAGGAGAATAGGAGAGACACTTCAGCAGAAGAGGGAACCAGTAGGGGGAGAGCAGGAGCTCCAAGGGAAAGGGAGTCGGAGGGGAGGCTCTGGGATACTTCCAGTGAGAACAGTGAGGAGGTATCAGGACCCCCTTTAAGGACCCCCACCCCTCGCCGGAAACTGTCATGCAGAGAATCCAGGAGACGCATTTCCGTCAAACAGCTTTTATGTTGGAAACGTTTCCGCAGACGCCCACTGTCAGATTCTACCAGCGACTGACGGAGCCATGCCAAAGGGCTCCACTCAAGGCAGAGCTTCACTACACTGAGTAAGCTCTGAGGGATCAAGCTTTTACGCACAAGCAGCTCATTATCCCACCACACATCACTACTGGGAAAACCGTGAGAATATATACCACCCCCCATACCACTCTTTCTACATTAGCATCTCTGCCAAGGAACGTCTATTACATTCATACCCAGAGGATGTAGTGAACTCTGGAATATATATTAAAGGCACATGCTCAGTTGATATGACTAGACTAAAGGTAAAAGGTAGGTAAAGGACCCCTGCATGGTTAAGTCCAGTCAAATGTGACTAGGGGGTTGCGCCGCTCTTCTCGCTTTTAGGCTAAGGGACTCGGTGTTTGTCCACAGATAGCTTTCCGGGTCATGTGGCCACATGACTAAACTGCTACTGCCACAAAAGCACAGCGTGACGAGTGCCAGAGCGCACAGAAACACTGTTTACCTTCCCACCACAGCGGTACCTATTTATCTTCTTGCACTGATGTGCTTCCGAACTGCTAGGTTGGCAGAAGCTCGGACAGAGCAATGGGAGCTCAACTTGTCAAGGGGATTCAAATTGCTGACCTTCTGATTGGGAAGCCCACGAGGCCCAGTGGTTTAGACCACAGCGCCACCCACATCCCTAATAAACAAGCACACAATCACTGATAGGTCCACTCGCCATTGTGAGGCTCAAAGCAATGAAGATTATGCCTCCCCAGCTGTTGCCATTGGCTGTGGGTTTCTTGTGAAGTCACAAAAGCACTTGGCAACTGAGTGGATATAAAGGCAGGCCAAGGGGAAAGCCCTTTTTTATTTCTAACAGGACGCACCTGGCCATGGATGTGACATTCAGCACTGCCCAGATTTCTTCCACTTGGAGGTGGCAAACTGGTGAATGGAAGGAGGCAATCCTCTGGCAGCGGGATGGTAGAGAGCGATAATAAGGCAAGTTTGCTTGCTTGAAGGCTGCTGGTATCCATGATTGGAAGCTGGTTGACATCTCATGATGGACCTAACAGAAGCTGGCAGATGTTGGTGGGTGAAAGCCAGTGGCTTTTGGATTCAGAAGCTGGTGGATGCTACAAGGCTAAAGCAGACTGGTATTTGTGGAAGTTCACCTTTGGAAGCCAGTCAACAGAAGCCAGTGGATATTTGTGGATTGAAGTAGGAGACAAACGTGGATAGATGTCATCTTTTTGGATGTCAGTTGGTATATGTTTGTGTGAGTAAATGGCAGGTTTCAAATGTGGTTGAGTCAGAATGTTGTTTGCATGTTCACAAATGTGGTATGTGAAAGAATAGATGAAATCCATGGGAGTTTCATAGAAACAGAAAATCAAGTTTGGGAGGGACAATGAGGGTCATCTAGCCCAACCCCTTACAATGCAGGAATCTTTTGCCCAAAGTGGGGCTCAAACCCATGGCCCTGAAATTACCTGAAAGGTAAACAGCATTTCTGTGTGCTCTGGCTTCTGTCATGGTCCTCCGTGTGCCAGAAGCGGTTTCGTCATACTGGCTACATGACCCAGAAAGCTGTCTGTGGACAAATGCCGGCTCCCTTGGCCCGAAAGTGAGATGAGCTCTGCAATTCCATAGTCACCTCTGACTGGACTTATTCATCCGAGGTCCTTTACCTTTTACCTTATCTTCCAGCAGGAGTTCAGGGTTCTAGCCATATCACCTCCAAGAGACTCCATCTGTCCCAGCCTCTTTTCCAACTGACGTTCAATATTCCTTGGCTACTGAATATGCTGAGTCTTCACTGGGCTGTTTTGGGGGCTGCCAGTTATGCCCTTAGGTTGCTTTTCTTTAAGAGTACCGGTATTCCTACAAACCTCAAAGTATTCCTCAAACCTACAAAACCCTACTAGGGTTTCCTTTAGGTCCATCCTTGTTGCCCTTATGTCTAATTTCTAGAAGGATCCCTATCTCCCGTGCAGATCAAAATTCAAACAAGTTTGAGAAATTCATTGCTTTAATGAAGTGGGTCATTAATTGCTCTCATTAAAAAAGTAGATTCTTCCCTGAGTGCATTTTAGGATTCCAAAGGGAAGGTTGCCATCCTACAATTACTTAAAGGGTTGTAGCTTGGCCATTAAGCTTTTATGCGATCAAAGTAAGAGTCTAAAGTGACATATCGATTATGTTTTCCCCTTTAATGTTGTTGGGCTGTTGTTGTTTTTAAAATCCATTTTGCGAGATTAATGCTTCTTTGACAGAGCATCCCAAGCATGGATGGGAATGATTCTTTTCAGAGCAAAGCCAAAGCCTTATCCATCCCAAACACTATAAAATTCCAGCCAACAGTGTATAAGTCAGTGGTGTCCAAACTTTTTTCAAAGAGGGCCAGATTTGATGAAGTGAAGGGCCGTGAGGGCCGACCAAAGGGCCAACCAAAGTTGTTAACCTTTTTTTAGTTATTGAGGTTTTTTAGGATTTTACCCGAGGAAATAAACTATAAACTGCCACAGGGGCCAGATTAAACCGATTGGTGAGCCAAATTAGGCCCCTGAAACGGACTTTGGACATGCCTGGTATAAGTAGTTCAGTACATCATAAAGGGGAATTTGGGCTCCTCTGCATAAGAATTCATATCTTTAGCCAGCAATATTTCCCCCTTTTTAAAGTAAGGCTAGACTTTCACCTTCAAAGGGACGCGGGTGGCACTGTGGGTAAAACCTCAGCGCCTAGGACTTGCCGACCACATGGTCAGCGGTTCGAATCCCCGCGGCGGGGTGCGCTCCTGTCGTTCGGTCCCAGCGCCTGCGAACCTAGCAGTTCGAAAGCACCCTTAAGTGCAAGTAGATAAATAGGGATCGCTTACCAGCGGGAAGGTAAACGGCGTTCCATGTGCTGTGCTGGCTCGCCAGATGCAGCTTGTCACACTGGCCACGTGACCCGGAAGTGTCTGTGGACAGCGCTGGCTCCCGGCCTCTAGAGTGAGATGAGCGCACAACCCTAGAGTCTGTCAAGACTGGCCCGTACGGGCAGGGGTACCTTTACCTTTACCTAGACTTTCACCTACTTTTTTTTACAATGCCTCGCCAATGTCCTCATAAAAAGTTGACATTTAAGGATGAAAGATCAGTATTAGACCAGTATTATCTGCTCGGATTGACAATGGTTCTCCAAGATTGGAAGCTGTCTTCCCCACAATTGCTTCTTGTGATCCTTTGACGAGAAATGCCTGCAAGACATTTTGCTTGCAAATCATGTGGATCTTCTGCAAGCAGATCAATCCTGAGATTTCTACATAAGGCAACATAACAACAACAACAACAACAACAACAACAACAACAACAACTAATGTGTGCTTCCATGAAGCTACAATCTCATTCCACTTGGGACTGTCAATCTCTGCTTCTATTCTTACATCTGAGAAGCAGTTGCTCATGTAACTTGTCCATGAGTTCATGATGAGTCCTGGATTATAGTTGCAGAGTACATCAACTGCAAGTACACAGATGAAAAAGAACATCTGAAGCAAGGGTTCGGAAATGTAAGTGATGTTAAGAGCTCCCTTGCAATGCAAAGCTCGGTTTGGCAACAGGGCAAGCACAGAAGGGACAGGGTAGGATAGAGTGGAACAGGAAAAGGAAAGCATAGATGTGGAACAATCCTCAATTCCTCACCTAATACGTATTTATGGGATTTGGCTCTTTTTTTTTTTTCAGGCTTCTCTGTTGTTTATTTTCATTAAAGGTGTGATTAAGGACACAGCTACATTAGTAAAGAAAAAGCGTTTTATATGTGTTAAAACACTGTGGCACCAGATGGCACTGCAGAGTCCCGTCTTTCGCCAATGTGATTTCCCATTTTGAAGTTTACAACACGTTTTCCTGAAACACATTTTTTGATTTGTCTAGATCCAGCCTAAGTTGTTACATCTATATTGAGCAGCCAGGCCCGAAGGAAACACCCTTAATGGGGAAAATAGTTTCTATCCTACTCTCCCCCTCTTAAAAAAAATGCAAATGAAAAATCCCTAGGGCTTGTGGAAAAAACGTCAAATGTCGGTAAAAATCAATATAGTTTTTCTCAAGTCTATCTCTATCCGCTCCTTTCCTGACCCTGTCTCTTCTGCCCTCTTGTGATGGGAGAGAGAATATTAATTGGTGATGTTTAATGTGTATTTAAAAAACTCAGGCATTTTAAGGGTCCTTCCAGGTAGGGACTTTGTTTGTTTGTTTGTTTTTAAAATATATTTTATTAAGGGTTTTCTTGTTTTACAGTGTAAGTGTAATGCCTCGTATTTTTTTTTTTTCCCGTGTAACATTTTTACAAATCCATTTCATTTGTTGAGGCATTAGGGGGAGAAGAAAAAAGAAAAGAAAAAAAAGAAGAAGAAAGGAGGGTGGAAGGAGGGGAGATGGATGGGGATGGGGTGGGGTAGCGATGTTTCTATTATGCTTAATGTATGTAGTTTGGTGTCAGTGTGCTTGTGTTGTTCACTTGTGTTCCTTTGGTGGTGAGAGAGGTTGGGGTTGGCCTAGGATGTGATTGTTTGTTTGTGATTGGCTGTGGTGATCTTTGTTTTCGTGTGTGAGTGAGGTGGGTGGGTGTTTTGGATCAAGTTAGCCATATTGATTTGTATGCTGTTGGTGGATTATTGTTATTGTCCTGTTGGGCTGTGTATGTGATAAAGGGGAGCCATACCGGGGTGAAGGTGTCTTCTTCTGTTTGTCCCCGTGTCAGTTTCAGTTTGTTAGTTAATTTTTCTAGTAGGGCTGTTTCCCATACTATTTGGTACCATTGGTCCATGCTTACTCCTGACAGGTCTCTCCAGTGTCTGGTTTATGGTGTTTCTGGCTGCTGAAAGTAGGTGGGTTATGAGTTCTTTGTGGAGTAAATGGGCATTGTTGTCTTGGAAGATGTTTAGTAGGGCCAATTCTGGGGTGAAGTCTAATACTTGCTTTGTTATTTTACATATTTCTTGCATGACTGTTGTCCAGAATAGTTGGATTTTGGGGCACTCCCACCACATGTGGAGGTATGTGCCTGTGGAGGTGCACCCTCTCCAGCATTTTGGTGAGGTTCCTGGGTGTATTAGCACTAGTTTCCTTGGTGTTAGGTACCACCTGTAGGTGAGTTTCAGTGTGAGTTCTTTTCTTTTCGTTGATATGGATTTAAAGGGGGGTTTAGATCACATTCTGGTCCATTGAGTGGGGTTAATCTCATAGCCTATGTCATTCTCCCATTGTTTTTTGATTGCGTCTAGGGGATTTGCGGGATTTTGGAGTAGTATTTTGTATATTGCGGATACCGTCCCTTTACCATTTCCCTTTGTTGTTAGGAGGAGGTTTTCAAAGGTTGTCAGGGGCCTAGTTGCTGCTGATTTTACTGTTGGGTTGTTTAAGAGGGCATGTAGTTGGTGTTGTGTTAACCAGGGCATTTGGGTGTCTTCTAGTTTGTCTTGTATTTCTTGTGTTGACAAGGGTTTGTTATTTTTATAAAAGTCTATTAGGCGATATAAGCCTTTGGTTCGCCAGGCTTTTATCTGGAGGTTTTGTGCTGCATGGTGGAATAATGGGTGGTACGCCAGGGGGATTAGTGGGGATGGGGTTGGGGATAGTTTGCCTATTTGTGTTTTCCATGCTTTGAGCATGGTCTGTGTGTACCTGTTAAGTGTAGTGGGAATTTTCTTTAGTTTGTTTGGGAGGAGTGGGTATGTTGTGGGATTTGGCTCTTTTTAATGCTCTGAGCAAAAGCCTTTATTTTTCACTATGTTACAGGCTATCAAAAGTGAAAGGGGGGGGGAATAGAATGGGGTCAATGAAACTTTTTTTCCATTAAGCTCTGGAATGATTAGTCATAGTGAGGAACAAAACAGTCTTAAGTACCAAGAACCTTTTCACAACATTCTGAGAAGTGTGAAATAAGTTTGATGTGCATGTTAGAGACCTAAAGAACATTGTGTATAAGAATTCACCAAAACATCCCTAAGTAATCACTGGCTCAAATCCTTCTTTTTCTTTATTAAAAACATGTGCATTCATTTTCATTTTATTTTTTTGCAGCAGTGCCCTGTGAATTTACTGAAACCAGAAGGTTATTTGTCATGCAGGATGGTGGAGAATTTTGATTCAGTTCACATTCTTAACCAATATGCACTTGCACAAACTGAAACACAGTCATCTTTCAACATTCATACTTTTCCAAATTTTGCAATGCAGTTCTACAGCCAACTAATGTGTGCAGAAATGCACATATCTGGGTACAATGTGCATATAAATATTAGTGAATTTAACATAGAGAAATGCAAAAAATGTGTCTATTAGGAGAAATAGGGAAATACTGATGAATTTTCATAATGACTGTGAAGACCTGAGCTTAAAATTGGAAAAAGTACCAAACTGAGATAAACCGATATTTCTATCTTCACCCTTCCCTATTTGCCATATAAACTACCCTGGGTAGTATATAGCTATAGATTTTCAGATTGATCCACACTAGATTTCCCACCACTTTTGATGTTATGATTACCAAATACGGAGGATGGAGGGGGTCTGATTTAATATCTATTTGTGTTGCCCAGTAACCTTTTCATTGACCTTCAATGGTGTCAAGTAGCCAGGCCCTTAATTTTATGTTTTCAGCGAAAGCTGCACAAAAAATGACAGGTTATTTAGCTTGAAGAATGTCTTTTTTCCCCCAAGCCCTGGCAATCTTTCAAATGCTACTGAGGCATCAAATGCTATCATTCATTCTCTGTTATGATCCATGACTGACAGAGTCCTCAACATATAAACCGTTAAGTTCAATCATGAATGGTTGTCCCATTGATGTACAGTTGTCACATTGGAAGTTTGATGTGTGTGCACGAGAGGGGAGGGGAGCGCAAAGCTCACTCTCATGGTGAATTTAGCAGATAGGCCATTTTCAACTGGAATAAATATGTAGTTGGAAAGAAGAATATTGTGGTACCCTTTGAACCATCATGCTCAATGGTGTTAATTCTAAGAGACCTAGGAGCCAAATGTCCATTTGAAGGGGCCCTTCCTTCTCATTGCATAATGTATCGATATTTCCCCCTCAGATATAATCCTCAGCTTTAACTATGGATATTGTAACAGTCCATTCCAAGCTCCAAGTGGTGTAAGAATCCAGGGGTACCAGGCATGCTAATCAGGATCACTGTTTCTGTCAGGAACAAGTCTGCCCAAAATAGAGAAGTACAGCATGCAGTCAGCAAGAGAGGCTTGCATTTCTTTCACATACCTGGAAGCAGTTGGCTGTCAACTCCCCACCCCCCCCTTCTTGACAATGAAAGGAATGCAGACAAGCCATTAGCAGAGGGCGGGCTGGAGATAAGCCAATGCTATCAAGAAGGACAGGCAGGCACTGGAAGAGGAGGCAGCTAACCCCATGAGCCCTAGAAGTAGACGAATGGGGAAGGTATTAGATAGAAAACAAACCCAGAAACGTAAGGTTCACAGGTTCAGGATGTTCTGCAGAAGCAGGAATCACTCTTCAGAAAGGTCAAATGAATCAAAATAATAATAATAATAATAATAATAATAATAATAATAATAATATTTATTATTTATACCCCGCCCATCTGGCTGGGTTTCCCCAGCCACTGTGGGCGGCTTCCAACAGAACACTAAAATACAATAGCCTATTAAACACTAAAAGCTTCCCTAAACAGGGCTGCCTTCACATGTCTTCTAAAAGTTTGGTATTTATTTTTCTCTTTGACATCTGGTGGGAGGGCGTTCCACAGGGTGGGTGCCACTACTGAGAAGGCCCTCTGCCTGGTTCCCTGTAACTTGGCTTCTCGTAGCGAGGGAACCACGAGAAGGCCCTTGGCGCTGAACCTCAGTGTCCAGGCAGAACGATGGAGGTGGAGATACTCCTTCAGGTAAGACATGGACGCTTGGCTAGAGTGTCAGAGGCTAATTGTTTGCTTTGCAATAAATCTTCCAGCTAATTACAACTTGCGTGCTGTGTTATCAAGATGGCAGCCTGGGCTCCTGACAGTTTCCTTTTGGAACAATGAGGCACAGTGGAGTCTGTGGTGTCTTTAGGATATGGTTTGTGTCAGGCAGGAGAGGATCCAACCCACGCGGCAGGTTGCCAGGAATGGATAAGACAAGGAAAAGTCCTCACCAACTGCTTTTTATTCAATATTCATGGAGAGAGGCTTGGAAAGGCAGCTTCTTGGAATAATGGCGTTGTTATGTATGCTACAGCAGCAGCAAGAATACTCATCGCAAAGCATTGGAAGACACAAGACCTACCCACCTTGGAAGAATGGCAGATGCAAGTAATGGACTATATGGAATTGGCTGAAATGACCGGCAGAATCCGAGACCAGGGAGAAGAGTCGGTGGAAGAAGATTGGAAGAAATTTAAAATCTATCTACAGAAACATTGTAAAATTATTGAATGTTAATGACGTTGGAATGAAATGAAGTGGTTCTAGTAATAAGATAAAATAAGAATATGCAAGAAGTGATGGATATTAGATGAAAATTTGAAGTTTGAATATGTGAGGATAAATAATTTAAGGGTAAAATAAGAGGCTATGAATTTGCTGAACAAATTTTTAAATGGAATACAAAAAAGGGAGGTGTGAGGAAGTCACAAAAATAGGTAAATGAATGTAAGATATTATAAAAGAGGGATTTTTGGTTTTTCTTTTTTCTTTTTATGTTGGATTTTGGTTTTTGTATTTTTGTATTTTCTTTTATGTGTTACTACTTTGTAACTCTTTTCTGTTAAAAATTTAATAAATATTATTTTTTAAAAAAGGAATAATGGCGTTGTCCCAAGTGAGTCTCCACCCCCTTCCTCTCCCATGCGTCACAGCTACGGGTGCTGAAAAATGCCCTCTGCCTTTGAGCTCTTTGCTCTCCTGCTTTCAATGCTTGCTGGGCTCTGGGGAAAAGGGGTCTGGAATGTTTTCTAAAGACATGGTGTCCATCAGCTGTCCCATCTCTGGTGCTTCTTCTTCCTCCTCTCCCATTATTTTCCAGCTTTCCCCCTCATCTGCCTCTGAGCTGTGATCTCCCTCAAACCGCTGTTATAATTCTGAACTGTCGTCATCGTCTTCTCTGGAAGGGTCAGGCTGGGGGGGCGGTCTCCACCATTCCTCCTCTGCCCAGTCCCTGACAGTTTATTTACACATATATACAACCTGAGTCTAGGGACGTGGGTGGCGCTGTGGGTTAAACCACAGAGCCTAGGACTTGCCGATGAGAAGGTCGGCAGTTTGAATCCCCGTGACGGGGTGAGCTCCCGTTGCTCAGTCCCTGCTCCTGCCAACCTAGCAGTTCGAAAGCACGTCAAAGTGCAAGTAGATAAACAGGTAACTTCTTATTATTATTTAAAATCAACAACACGTGCAATAACAACATTATGGGAGGTTTTGCTTTTAATTTCAGAAGGGAACATTGAGTACCACAAATAGGTTTGGAGAGAGATGAAAAGGGTTATTTTGACCATTGTGTGGGTTTTTGTTATAATCCCTGCAAATACCCGTTGTTCATTCCAAATATTCGCCCCTAAGCTATATCTGGAAGTGAGGGAAGAGGATGTTTAAATCTGCAAATTGTCAGGACTGAAATAAAATTAACCCTCTTATTGCCAACCATAAATCCTTGTGGTGCATAGGCCCTACCTAAGATTGCATTATTCCTTCAGTCCAGAGCTTGCCAAACAATTCAGCTTACTTAATTTTACTATGCAATATTATGTACACTTACATGGGAATATGCCCCTTCTGAGTAAATAAGAGTAGGATTGCAGTGTTAGTCTGTGGTTTTTGCCTCATATCAATCAATGATCAGTATAATAACATAGCACAATTTATTTTAATCTTGAGTCTTTGGAAGCCAAGCTGAGTTTGGGAGACGCTGGGTACAAACATTTCAATTAAACAACATATCGGATCTTCAACTGCATGCACCAATTGAACAACATTGGGAAATGGAATCCTGATGCAATCCTGCAACCACATAAATATTTTGTGTGTGTGCAAGGTCTGCAATTTGCAATATTGCTTCTATAAAATATAAGGGTGGGAGACACCCCAAACTGAAAACTGAAGTCTGGAAAACAAAAGTAGAATCATGGCAGCTTTCTAATATATCAGGGTCACTCTGTAAACAAGTAATTCGGTACCTATAAATCTAGGGAAGAATTCAGATGGGAAGAAATTCATAAACTGCCCAAATTGTGTGAAGCGATGGGCTGGAATTCCTTATAAGAGTGTATGTGCTCAATTAAATAACAGCAGTCTCGAGCCCTCATTCTGCTGTGTTTGAGTGAAGTGTCCAAGACTATGTGCACTTAACTTTGTCAGAAAACCATCAGCCATGTGGGCCAGATGTTCAGTGTGTCGAGGAAGGGCCAGGGAGACTGAATCTGGCCTACTCCTCCTCCAAAACAGGCAATTGGCAATATCCTCAATTTTTTGATAGAACTATATATGCATGACCGCAGCAGCTGATCAGGGGAAGAACTGTGGATGCAACATCTCTTATGTTGAGTGCTTGTTCATCTGTCAAGAGGGGCACATTGCCCCCTGCTCATCATTCACCCGACATTTTGTTGGCTTCCTGTCCTTTGCCCACAGAGAAGATGGATCACAGTTAGGATTATTCAAAACATCTGATGTACCCACAAGGTTTTCCCTCACTTTTCTTTTTTATATATATATAAGTTATAATTAATGTGAAAGGGGAAATGTCTGGAATATTTCTGAGATAGAGTGAAAACAGTTTACAGGGAAGAAATATATATGTGGGGTTGAATTGCCAAGACTTTTATCATAAGCATTTCCATTTCTCCTTGTCTGGCAACAAACTTTTATTTACAAAACATGCTGTTTATTTGAGCAAGGTGTTTTCCCTCTGATACTGCATACCAGGTAGCAATTATAGTACTATGGAAGAGCAATATTCAAGGTGAATTTGTATAAATGAGTAATTTCTCTCAGGCTTTGAGGAATACATGCTGATGACTCATAGCTCTCGGTGACATTACCATAAAAATAGTTAGGGGATTTACATTTCATGAATGCAGCTCAGGAAAGCAAAAATAAAATGTGATACATAGATATATGTGAACTTATTATTCTAGGAATTTCTATCTCAAAAGAAGCTTGTTATCTATGTTGTAATTTTATTGTGACGAGCGACTCTCAGAGGCCAATTGACTGAGTCCATGTGATATCATGTTCATGAGACTTCACCTTCACAGAATAAAGCTGTCATATGCTTTGCAAGTCCAGCTTCTGTGAAGGAAAAATGTCACTTTAGCTGCAGTGAAAAGAACTTTAGCCATACAGTCATTTATGTCATCTACTGGGCTAAGTTCAAGGGGCTGGTTTGAGTGTCGTGGGGGAAAGTGGCCCTGCTCACACAATTTACAAATCACTAAGTGGTAGCGTACAGTATGTGCAAAAATAACCCCAATGCAAAAATAGGCTATTCATCCCCATGAAATCCAATGGCTGCTCTGCATTATTTACTGATGGAATACGGAGTTGTCTGCCAAGTGTTCTTATATCACCTCGGAAAGATACAAGCCAACATTTTTCTGTTCTTAGGAGAAACGAGCGCTGGAGCTCAAGAACAGTCACCGAGGCCAACTCTTTGCTGACTCACTATTTAATATGCAAAGGATTCTATTTATGCACTGCCTTCAGCTTCCCATTTAGAAAGATGTAAGCGATTTAAGTCATCTTATCAAAGACATGTCAGGCCCAGATCTTTGCCCTTGCTTGTTGCCATCTCTTTTGGCAAATATGTAATTAGAACCATGGAACAAACAGGGCATATAGCCTTGGAGATCCTCTTTCTCACACACAGAATCAATAGCAGATACTGCCTTCCCATTTCAGGGGCAGGATCCTGTCCCCATAAAGCATTTATAAATTGATACATTCTCTTGCCTCCTGACCCCACCCCACCCCTGATATCCTGTAGGCTCCAGCCCCAGTGACTTCCTGGCCATACCACCAACTTCGTGTCCTTCACTGTACTTCTATATGCATAAAGTTTCTCTGTGTGGATTCTGTGCTCAATGTACTGGGATCAAAATTGATGAGGCACATGATGCCAGGCATATGGCCAGGAGGCATGTTCCTGCACTTCCTCTGTGTGTTAACTCTTTGCCCAAATAGAATCTACGTGGGACTTTGGTCTGATTCCATAAAACTACTCTTCTGTTCTCCAACATTTTCTGGTACAGTGGGGAAATGTGGCTCTACTTACTTCCAGATCCTTCTTCTCCTTGGAAATTTCTGTCCCCTCTCTGAGTTTTTGCCAAACCTATTCCTTCTCTGGGATTTTCCCATCATTTGAAAACCTTCAATGCAAAGGGCTGCCTGTATTAACCCATAATATGATTTTAATATGATACATGGATCAAAATGATTTTTCCTGAGTTATTTGATTTCAGTTGCGTGTCGAAATCCCCAGGTCCACCCCAATAACTCACACATCACACAGAAATTTTTGTTTAAGATTTTTGGCATAATTTTGGCCACAACTTTATTAAAATACAAATTTGTGAGTGGTTGCATAGGCATTGGTTGCGACTATCTGCCCCCACCATGGGGGACAGACTGACATTCCGCACGATGCGAAAGTCAGAATGGGGGAATTCACTTGGGGGTTACGCGGAGCAGGGAACCTGCCCTCACCCCAAATGCAACCAGGAGCTCATTGCTATGGCCCGAGCCCCCTTGACAGAGTGGACAAGCAATAGTTAGCTCCCAATTCCTTTAACGGAATCCCTTGCAGCAGCAGCATTAGAGGGGCAGGCACAGCCAATCCATGCCCCTCAACCAACCAAACCATAAACCAATGCCTAACCGCGAACCTTACAAGTTGTGACGATTTGCTACGCAGTAGGCAAAAACCAAATGGCCCCAGCCAATCAGCCAGATGGACAAAATTCCTACCAGGCCCCCACTCCAAAGCAGACAACCCCATGACAGGCATAGCAAGGTCAAAGCGAACAACCCTATTCTAGGGAGGGAGGGACGGGCAATCCAATGCACGGGCGAAAAGAGGAAGCCCTAGCCTCGTGCAAGGAGTTTTACTATTTCTGGCTGTCAATCAATAAATGGCAACATTAACTTGTTCCCAACAACAAGGGAAGCCCCAATCGCATCAGTGGCCAATGATCAATTAGCCCGCCCCCCAACTTTGGAGTGTCCTGGCGACCCCCACCGCAACACGTGCTCTCCATGAAGGAGAACACGCTTTGCCAATTTCTTGTCATCGGCCAATGTCTAAAAAAAGTAATAATAATCCCCTGCCTCCAGCAGCAATTAATATTGAGGATAAAAGCTCCGACCTCTAGTTTGAGCCTCAATCTCAGGTGCATCTCTTCCATCTTGGTAAAAATATACAGCTTTCCAGCAGTGTTAAAAGATACTAGCGTTACAATATCAAAAATCATCCCATCTAATTTTCCATCTATTCTGGTGCATTGATTTGAGATGAATTTTGTTTATCATGGAAAGTCTATCTTTAGATAACACACTGTAAAGTTTTAAATGGGTTGGGTTTTCATTCACCTTGAGGCGCCGAGGGTGAAGGAGATGTGAACCTGGTATAGCAAATATTGATTAGAGGCTGAAAGGAATGACACTGGATAGCCCCAGGAGAGGATAAGCTTGGCTGTATGGATTGTTTTTTTTTGTTTTTTTTTGTTTTTTGCTGCAATGTTGTCAATAGAGTGGATCTTTTTAAATTCTGACAGGAGCTTCCATAAAACCTGTTTAAAGATAAATGTCTCGAAGGTGTGTCTAATTACTCCCCGTTGGTTTTACTGTTTGTCTCTCTGAAATCCCCTCCTCCACAGATATCACATGCCCACCTGATTGTTTAGAACCTGAACCTGGCTCATGATGGCCAAACTTGGAACATGGGTAGGAACTGGAACTTGGCTCTCAATAAGAGTTCATCTGCATAGCTTCTTTAGATGATCATTGTTTTCAGCACATCTGAACCAGAGCAGACAGATAATTTATTACGGTCTGAGACCAGCTTATAAAACACACTTGGGAGTACAGTCCCAGAAGGAAAACAAACAATTAAAACAGTGCACAACAATAAAACTTAAAACTTAAAACTTTAAGATAACACTCAAAACTTTAAGATAAACTACCACAGAGAGCTGACCCAGAGTTACCCATGGAACCAAGTTTGGGGATTTTTTTCAGTGAACTAGTTTGAGTTGGGAGATGGTCTGCACCTACAGAGAATCTGGCGACCATCTGGGTCGTCTTCTGATCTTTGCCTAACAGGAAAAGGTCAAAGTTTTGCTTTTCCGGGAGTCAGCGAGCCTCACCAGTAGGGGATCAATGGTCTTACTACGTGCCTCTTCATAAAAGGGACATCTAAAGAACAAGTGTTCTGGGCTTCCTGTTTCCCCCAATGAACAGATGCAATGAACCAGAGTATGTAGAAGCCTTGTCTGAGGAGCCCTTATGAGACTGCTGGTAGCTCTGTAGTCTTGACAACTAAGTTCCTGCCTTCAGCATATGGATTTCTCAACAGAGAGGACCTATCTACAGATATTTTTCTGGTTGTGTTGTGCAGTATGACCAAGGACAGTGGCATATGAGCTTGTCTTTAGGTACTTAACTCATTAGATCCATGAATTCAGGGATCTGATTCCCATTCTCAGTTAGAGTTATTCCCCAAACTGCTTTTCACACAAATCTCTCTATTTTGAACCTTTAGCACTGTATGGCAACCTTCTGATAATACAGATGTTGCTCTTATTCTCCTAATCAAAACAAAGCAAACTCCAATAGGGTTTGGACAGAACTAGATTCTTAGTTTCTTCAAGGTACAAGAGAGACCTTGAATGTGACTCTTTGAAATGTAAAGCTGAATCCATTCCTATTTTCTATTTTATTCCAATTTTGGCCACTATATTCCTCTATCCACTAATATGTTTTGAATCCACTAATATGATTTGAATCTATAAATGTACCTTTCTAGATTGCCAGCAGCGTTATAATTCTGAACAAATGGCATGCATTCTCATTCCAAACATAATTTGCCCAGTGGATTTCAGTCACACAGATTTTTACTAATAAGAAATGCAAGCGATTACTTCAGTAATTAAAGCAGTTTCTGCTGTGGTCATAATAAAGGGAAAGGATGGAGTTTTTCTTCTCTTTTCTTTCTTCTTTCAGCCCTGCAAACACTCTGAAAAGATAATGTGATATTTACTCATGCAATGTAGCAAGCAAAATGTCTGAAAATTATTTTTTCCACATGGAAAAGTCTGGCAGGATATATATAATGCAGGTCTCATAGTTCAGCAGTCAGTACTGGGTTTGGATTGCAATCTCTGAATCTCTACCCTGTGAAGGTGATAGAGCTGGGAACTAGATGCTTTTAGAGAGAGAAGGGAGGGAGGGATTGGTGTGCATGAATTGGTGAATAATTCAGAACCATGCCTTTCAAAATACATTGCTATGTTCTTTATTTATTTTTTTAATGCAGTTCTGAGAAAGGATAATGTTCTTTAGCTTTATCTGCTATTTCTAACTATCACCCCCCCCCCACTCACAAGTAACACAAACAACTTTATCTGTATTCTCACTATTCTGTTTTTATTATCAGCAATAAATAAAGGGACATCTAGGAAACTGGTGGTCTTCAGTGCTCTAGTTATGAATAAGAAACGAAAGCTATACTGAATAAACCATTCCCTGGATTCTGAGCTTTAATGCACTCGGTCAACTTTTTGCTCTCCATACATATTTTACATGCAGAAGAGGGCAATATGGATTCGGGTACTGCTAACATCACAGCTTCAGCAGCACTTTCAGAAAGAGGTCTGAAGTAGTCAAAAAGGCGGACAGCTAATCAACCTCTAAGGAATACCAGCTGCAATCTTTGCAGACTTGCAGTCCTGAAACCTGCCATACTTTTGAGTCTTCAGAAAGTGCAACAGAGCCTGAAGATGTGGGACAGTGAAATAATAATACAGTGGTACCTTGCTTCTCAAACAACTTGGAACCCAAACACTGCAAACCCGGAAGTAAGTGTTCCAGTCTGCGAACTTTTTTCGAAAGCCGAATGTGCTCCATTTTGAGTGTTACACTTCCGTTTTGAGTGCCACACTTCTGTTTTGAGCGTTATGTTGAGGTCTGTCTATTTTTACTATTTATTTTGTGTTTTCGTTTTTGCAGCTCTTTTTGTTTTGTTTTTGTCACTGTGTGGAACCCAGTTCAGCTACCGATTGATTGATTGATTGTGTGACTGCAGTACATGGTTTATTGCTTCCATTTTATGGATCAATAGTCTCATTAGATAGTAAAATTCATGTTGGATTGCTGTTTGAGGGGTTGTTTTTAAAAGTCTGGAATGGATTAATCCATTTTGCATTACTTTCTATGGGAAAGCATGCCTTGGTTTTGGAACGCTTTGGTTTTGGAACAGACTTCCAAAACAGATTTAGTTTGAGAACCAAGGTACCACTGTATTGATCAATCATAGCAAAGCCCTGCATCTTCATAAAATTCTCTGTGTTTGCATATTTGTAATTTATTTGTAATTTGTAATTTAATTTCATCATTGAACATTAAGTTACAATAAAGGCTTATTTGACTTTGAAAAACAATCTATCATTCTATTAGGGAGTTAAATGGCTCAGTGTAGAACTAGCCTCCGTGTTCCATAATGAGCTAAGGACCTCCGCAGAATCACAAACTTTGTCTACTGCGAAATCCCCCAGCGTACTCAGGACTCTATCAGATTTGATAAATCTCAAAGGGCAGACTATTGCTCAGTGAATATACCAGTTGGTATGTATAGTCACCTAAGTGAGATTCATTTGTCTTTTAAGAGAAAGAAAGAAAGAAAGAAAGAAAGAAAGAAAGAAAGAAAGAGAGAGTAGGGATGTTCCCATGCGAGTACCAACATTCACTAAATTTCAGGCATTTATTGTAAGGACAGTTTTATTACTGGAATTGGTAACTGCATTAT
This sequence comes from Podarcis cretensis, assembly GCF_951804945.1. Taxonomy (NCBI): domain Eukaryota; kingdom Metazoa; phylum Chordata; class Lepidosauria; order Squamata; family Lacertidae; genus Podarcis; species Podarcis cretensis. Next base: position 10,828,330 of record NC_137180.1, on the reverse strand, counting down.
CAAAATTAACTTTTAAAATGTTCTTCCACAGTTTTACAAACACACTGGAAATGTATTTGCAGAATGAGCTGCAGCAGAACTGTGATCCTATTAGGCCCATGTGTATGAATGAACTGAAAATGAAGATCCTGGCAGGGAACCTTGATGGAAATGGCTTTAATATTAGAGTGAGCTTTTAATAAAACACCTTGATAACTAGTTCTGCAACTGGATAAATCCTGGGCAGAGACCAATTCATTAATGTCACTCTGAATAATGATTTATGACTGTGTCTTTAGCAGGAAGATCCCTCAGATACTGCAAGCTGTTGCGGCAGCAATTGAGCCCCTCTAATTAGTTTGCTGACATACAGGGTGGTTCCTTCAAGATGGTACACCGTCTGGTTTTGCTGACATGCAAAACAATCATCAACAAAGAGGAAATTGGCAATGACAAACAGAAATGAAGCTTCTAATAACAGGAGTAGAGAGAGACAGCTGGTACAGCAGGTCAACTCCAAAAAACCACCAGGAGACAACTTAGAGCAAGTGACCTGTTAAAAAACATATGTAATATGGCAAACAGATCTCAGCAAATGTCATAACATATGGAGGGCTAGTCACAAGATTTGCACTCCCATGCCTAAAAAAAACTATATATGGGGATAAAGAGAATATGATTTACAGAGGGGAGAAAACACTTAGAGGATGGAAACGGAATCAAAAGGATTTGTGATGTTGTTATGAGTTTGTGGGTGCTCTGTGCAGAGAATCTTCAAACCCACGGCTCCAGCATGTGTTGAAATATAAGCCAGGCTAGCTTCCTGTCTTGAGATGATAGTCTGGGTAATGGGCCATTAAGCAAAACAAAGGAAAGTGGATCTGTAAGAAATGGCAAATGCGGGGCAGTCTCACTCAACCCACTGGTAGTAGGGGGGGGGGGGAAGGGTGAGAGTTGAGAGTTTGCAGTGACGTGACCTAGAATGAAAACAGCAAGCTGGAGAGTCAGAGTAATGTTTGAGAGCCAGAGTAGGTTTTTGTTGGAATCCAAGGCTGTGGCTATGGGAGAAGCAAGACCCCCTTGGGGTGTTAATGCTGTGAACCCCTCAATTGTATATATGTTTAAATAAACCATATATCATAAAGGTGAATGTGAAGGTACATGGGAAGCGGGTGGCACTGTGGTCTAAACCACTGAGCCTCTTGGGCTTGCCAATTGGAAGGTCGGCGGTTCGAACCCCCACAATATGGTGAGCTCCCGTTGCTCTGTCCCACCTCTTGCCAACGTAGCAACTCAAAAGCACACAGTGCAAGTAGATAAATAGGTACCACTGCGGCAGGAAGGTAAATGGCATTTCCGTGTGCTCTGGTTTCTGTCACGGTGTCCCATTGTGCCAGAAGCTACTGTTAGGTCCATCATGAGATGTCTGCCAACTTCCAGTCACAGAAACCACCAGCCTTCAAGCAAGCAAACTTGCCTTATTAGCATCCCAGTGCCAGAGGTTTGCCTCCTTCCATTCACCAGTTTGCTTCCTCCAAGTGAAAGAAACCTGGGCAGTGCTGAATGTCACATCTATTGCCAGGTGTGTCCTGCTGGAAACAGAAAAGGGCTTTTCCCCCTGGCCTGCCTTTATATCCACTCAGTTGCCAAGTGTCTTTGTGACATCACAAGTAACCCACAGCCAATGGCAACAGCTGGGGAGGCATCCTCTTCATTGCTTTGAGCCTCACAATGGTGGGTGGACCTATCAGTGATTGTGTGATTGTTTATTTGGGGCACAGGTGGAGCTGTGGTCTAAACCACTGAGCCTCTTGGGCTTGCCGATTGGAAGGTCAGCGGCAATGGGGTGAGCTCCTGTTTCTCTGTCCCAGCTCCTGCCAACCTTGAAAAGCATGCCAGTGCAAGGAGATAAATAGGTACAGGAACAGGAAGATTTTTGAGCTGATATAATATGATGCTATCACAGGTGCTAAAGGAGATATTCGTGTTAATTGTTGGCATCACATAGACAACCACTGGGTTAGATTTTAAGGAGACCTTCCTTGAATAACAGGTGCCATTCCATAAATGGAAGGATTTTGGTTGAAGTGGCAGACACTACTAATGGAATGCCACTGGGGGGGAAAACGTATTGCTAGGCAACCCTGTTATGAGGTTGTGCGCTTGGTTCCTGGCTTCAGGACTCACAAATACTGCACAGAATTCCACTCCAGTAGTCATTATTCTATGTTCTTCACATGCCGACGTGATACACTGAAGAATTGGGAGAATAGGTGGGTGCATTTTGCTCTCGCTTGGAATGTTATGAGCTCCCAGACTGACCCCAGAGAAGATATCTCCTCCATCTTTGGCTATAGTTGGCTTGAAGTTGCCTGGAAGTGAAGGTTCCTCGGGTGCCCTTCAAAGCAGCACATCTGCAGTGGCATGCTGTGGCAAGTTCTGTAAGACGGTCCACAAGAACCTGGTGAATGGACAGTACGACCTTTAGCTCTATAATGATAGGAAGAGTAGAATGCCAGGAAGCTTTATGTGTCTGTGTAAACTCAATCAGCCAATGGAATGGGTGGCAAATTATAAGAGGAGGTCCTGCCTGGCTGTGCTGTGGTTAAATCTCCCATGGCCTCTCCCCTCCCGGTGCTTATTGGTTAGAAGTGCCATGTAGGGCAGGCCCCTCCCAGTGCCAGTGACGTGGTCAGAATGATGCAGAAGCAGGCATCACTTCCCTGCCCCTGATTGGATCGCAATTGAGTCCCTGCTTGCCTGGCCGCAACGCCACCCACTGGAAAAGGTGTCTGGATTTATATATATGCAATTTCCATTGTTTGTATTGGATATATATCGGGGATATGATAGCAGAAAATAATAATAACTTGAATTGCATGGCTTCAACTTCTCCTTGGAAAAGGTTGAGAATTACTGCATCTCCTCCGACACCCTAGCCATGACGTATTGCTGCTAAAATACAAACATATATAGTGAGATGTCAGATGCAGTTGGAAATGCTTGCGAGCTGAACTGCTTCACCCCCAGAATTATTACTGAAGCGTTGCCTTTTATTGTTGTACTTCTGAGAATGATGTGACAGAGGTTTTTAAAAGCTCTTCCGTGCATCCCTTTGAAGGAGCCTTACTTCTGGTTGAGGTGAAAGGTATTTTTTTGATGAAGTTCAGCTATAGCTTTCTTGGCTTTAAGCACACATTTCTCATCAGCATATTTTCCATGTTAGGGAATTATTGCCACTCTCCTGGATTCTTTCGGATACTTATTCTTCATTTTGCCTGACAGCTGCTCTTCTGACAGTGCTTCAGAGTTCACAGCCCTTCCCCTACTTCACTTTCCTGGGTGATCATCCATGCTGATGACTCACAAACATCAATTTTTCTCTCTTGTTCTCAACCACAAACTGTCTTTCTGACACATCCATACCATCTGACACTCCTATCATCTTCCTCCAGTTTCTTCAAAATGTCAGTGTTAAAATTATTCCAGCTTTTACATTCTCCCCCAACTGATTTTGTATGCTGGTGGTAGCCACTTTCCACTGGAGAAATACAGCCTAACTTTTTTTTTACTTTTTTTAGTGTTGCTTACTGTGCTTTATCATGTAAGCCTGTACAGTCAAGCCCTCTGTGGGACGATTGAACCACAGCCCTTTTGGCCCTTAGGCACTGCTATAGGAGACTGAAGCGTTTGTTCTCAGGAGGTTGGGAAAGAGTTCTGAGAAGAGTGGATTGAAGAATGGAGAGCTGAAAAAAAGGAGGAAAGGAAAGGAAAACAGATGAAGACGGTTACAGAGAGGGGAAGAGAGAGTGAAAAAAGAACTATCCACAGAAGATGGGAGAGACAATGGCAGAAGCGTCTTCCCCTCACACTGGAAATATCCACTCGAGGAATGACAAAGACCGAGGACTTCAGTTGCATCTCAGTCAAGGACTGAGTAAACCAGCAGTAGCCAATGGAGTGACCTCCCTGTAGTCTTGGACTACCAGCCTAGAACTCTCCTGACCTCACTGCCGCCAGCTTGTCTTGCCAGTAATAATAATAATAATAATAATAATAATAATAATAATAATAATAAATTTTATTTATATCCCGCCCTCCCCAGCCGAAGCCGGGCTCAGGGCGGCTAACAACATTAAAACAGTGTGACATTATAAAACATTATAAAAATGAATTAAAATCAAAATTGATGGCAACCATAAACTAAAGCTTTGTAAAGATTGCCAGAGGAGGGGGTCAGGCTGCGCCCTGACCAAATGCCAGGTGGAACAGCTCTGTCTTGCAGGCCCTGCGGAAAGATGTCAAGTCCTGCAGGGCCCTTGTCTCTTGTGACAGAGCGTTCCACCAGGTTGGAGCCGCAGCCGAAAAAGCCCTGGCTCTAGTTGAGGCCAGCCTAACCTCTCTGAGGCCTGGGACCCTCAAGGTGTTTTTATTTGAAGATCGTAAGTTCCTCTGTGGGGCATACCAGGAGAGGCGGTCCCGTAGGTACGAGGGCCCTAGGCCGTATAGGGCTTTGAAGGTTAAAACCAGCACCTTAAACCTGATCCTGTACTCCACCAGGAGCCAGTGCAGCTGGTATAGCACCGGATGAATGTGATCTCTAAGCGAGGACCCCGTAAGGAGTCTCGCTGCGGCATTCTGCACCCGCTGGAGTTTCTGGGTCAGTCTCAAGGGCAGCCCCACGTAGAGCGAGTTACAATAATCCAGTCTGGAGGTGACCGTCGCGTGGATCACAGTGGCTAGGTCAGGGCGAGAGAGGTAAGGAGCCAACTGCTTAGCTTGGCGGAGATGAAAAAATGCCGCCTTTGTTGTAGCTGCAATCTGCGCCTCCATGGAGAGGGAGGTATCGAAGATTACACCCAAACTCTTAACGGACGGTGCTGGCACTAATTGCACCCCCGCAAGAGATGGGAGTTGCCCCCTCAGTCCCATGTCGTCCCGTCCCAGCCAGAGGACCTCTGTCTTCGAAGGATTTAACTTCAGCCGGCTCCCACGTAACCATCCAGCCACAGCCTCCAAGCATCTGATCAGTGTGTCTGGGGCCGAGTCCGGGTGGCCGTCCATCAACAAATAGAGTTGGGTGTCATCAGCATACTGATGGCAGCCCAGCCCAAAACTCCGGACAAGCTGGGCGAGGGGGCGCATAAAGATGTTAAAAAGCATCGGGGAGAGTATTGCACCCTGAGGCACACCACACACCAAGGAGTGGCGGGATGACAATTCCCCCCCAAGCACCACCCTCTGTCCCCGACCAGAGAGAAATGAGCGCAGCCATTGAAGGACTGTGCCCTGGATCCCCACGTCGGCAAGGCGGTGGTCCAGGAGTTCGTGATCGACCATGTCGAAGGCTGCTGACAGGTCTAGAAGAATCAGCAGCCCCGACCCGCCTCGATCCAGCTGCCTGCGGAGATCATCTGTTAGGGCGACCAGAGCCGTCTCGGTCCCATGACCAGCGCAGAAGCCGGACTGGAATGGATCCAGAGCTGATGTTTCATCCAGAAACCTACTAAGCTGTTCAGCAACCGCTCTCTCAATCACCTTACCCAGGAATGGAAGATTCGAAACCGGGCGGTAATTGGATAGATCTAAGGGATCTAATGATGTTTTCTTTAAGAGCGGGCGCACCACTGCCTCCTTCAGTTCCCCTGGGAATGTCCCGGTGCCAAGGGACAGATTGATGATATCCCCCAGGGGGGCCCGCACCTCTTCTGGACACGCTCTAATCAGCCAGGACGGGCACGGGTCGAGAGGACAGGTGGTGGGCTTTCCAGCTCGGAGGAATCTGTCTACATCAGCTGGGGATATCCAGTCAAAGTGGTCCAATACTGAACCCGAGGACAGTCGAGGGGCCTCCAGTTCCTTTATTGTATCCAAATTGGCAGGGAGGTCATGGCGGAGCAACAAGACCTTCTCCGCAAAAAAGCTCGCAAATGCCTCACAGCTGTGTGTCAAATTGTTATTTAAATTTGGCTGTCCTTCGAGGGACGTTAAAGACCGAATTATACTAAATAATTGTGCCGGGCGAGAGCTAGCGGATGCAATGGAGGCCGAGAAGTAGGACTTTTTAGCGGCCTTCACTGCCATCTCATAGGTTTTCATAAAAACCCTATAAGATGTTCTTGAGGCTCCGTCACGGGCACCCCGCCATACTCGCTCTAGCCGTCTGAGGTCCCGCTTCATTTTCCGGAGCTCCTCGGTAAACCAGGGAGCCCGGTTTCTGCGGGGTCGCAGAGGGCGCTTAGGTGCGATCTCATTGATGGCTGCCAGGAGCTGGGTATTCCAGGCCTCAACAAGCTCAGTCAATGAGTCGCCAGGGGGAGAAAGGTCCCGCAAGGCTTGACGGAATCTATCAGGGTCCATCAGCCTCTGCGGGCAAGCCCAAATTGGCTCGCCACCCAAGCAGGGTGGGGGTGGAACGTCAATCCTGGCTTTCAGAGCATAGTGATCAGACCATGGCACCTTCATCGAAGGAAACATGATCACATCTATACCGACGCCAAAGATCAAATCCAGCGTGTGGCCTGCTTGATGTTTGGGGCCCGAAACAAACTGGGAGAGCCCTAGTGTCGCCATGGAAGACACCAGGTCCAGAGCCTGTGAGGAGGGAGTGGCATCAGCATGGATGTTGAAGTCCCCCAATACCAATAGGTTAGGGAACTCCAAGGCCCAGCTGGCCACCGCCTCCAGCAGGCCTGACAGGGTGGCTGCTGGTGCGCTAGGTGGCCAGTACACCAGCCAGACAGCCAAGCTCACCTCGGAGCCCCACACTAGGCCAACACATTCAATGCCGGGGATCGATGGCGATGGTAGAGCCCTGAAAGAACAATCTTCCCGGATTAATAACGCCACCCCTCCCCCCCGGCCCACAGTCCGCGACTGGTGAAGGACGGAGAAACCCGGGGGCGCCATCTCTCGTAAGGTAACAGTATCCCCTTCGCGCACCCAGGTCTCAGTCACACATGCCAGGTCAACCCCCTGCGAGGTGAAGAAATCTCGCAGGGTGGCGGTTTTGTTGCCTATAGACCTGGCATTGCACAACACCAGTGACGGAGGTGAGTAATCCTTGCTCACCCTACCCTCGTCTCTCGGGATGGGGCGCAGATTGGAAGGGGTACGAGCATATCCGTATCTCGATCCCCTTCGCCTATGACATCTGCCCCCACCACCATACCTCCCTCGCCCCTCCACAGTAGGAATCCCAAGCCTCATACTTGCCTCCATTTACAGAATATAAAAGCAAACAAACAAAAACAATTACATGAAAACAAAACCAATCCCCACCCCACTCCCCAACCACCCCACCCCAACCCACAATAAATCAAAACAAAATAAGAGTACATGGATAAAAACCACCGCTTATGGTGGTACAACAAAGCAAAAAAATAAAAACAGTTTAAAACATATAAAAACACTTCCAACAACCGCTGCAGCAGCACCAGTGTCCCCGAGGCTGTGTCGGTGGTGAGCGTGGGCCCCGCCCCCTGGCCTGGTGGAGAGTGGGCCTGCAGGGGGAAGAGCCCTCCCCACAGACGCACGGCAAAGCGGCAGCAGCGATGTTCCGAGGCCTCCTTGGAGCCTTATATCCTGAGGTGGAGTCTGGGGCCCGCCCCCAGGCCCAAGGTGGAGAATGGGCTTGCAGGGGGAGCGGTCCTCCCCAAGACTCACCGGCAAAGCGGCAGCAGCAGTGTCCCGGGCCTCCTTGGAGTCCTTCACGCTGAGGTGGAGTATGGGCCCGTCCCCAAGCCCAAGATGGAGAATGGGCTAGCAGGGGGAAGAGCCCTCCCCACAGACGCACGGCAAAGCGGCAGGGGTAAAAAAAAGAGGGGTAAACCGGCCATTTCCTCTCAGTTTTCTCCTTTTTCCAAACAAGTACAGTTCTCCATGTTTCTACATCAGTTTGTGCCCCCCTCCCTCCCCGCACCAAAGGAAGAAGCACAGATTCCGGAGAAATGCCACCAGCTGATTCTCATAGTATACACATTTGCAGGGCCTTCTGCACAATATCTATAATTTTGCAAAACAGAATTTCCTCAATATAATTTCTTCAACGACATTTTCACGGATAGATGGATTTTTTACACACACTTTACCCCAGTGTATGCATTTCTGTATGAAGATTACTTGGCCTGCAAAATTCAGAGAAGCGTACCTTGTGAAGGATGGCTGCGTTTAGGTTCGCATATTGTTTTGGAAAGCGTATATTAGGTAGGTTTGCCTTTAAAAACAAGCCGAATCAAATTTCTTCCCCATCCCTATCCCTGGAAAGATACCATGGCCTCCACTCTTCTTCGCAAGCCTCCATTGACCATGAATGGTGTTACATTTGAACCAAACAGTTGATAGCTAACCAACCTACCCTAATGTGGATTGAATGCAGGAACTTTAAATTGTGCTAGGAAACGTACCAGGAACCAATGTAGGTCTTTTAGGACCAGTGTTATATGGTCTTGGCGGCCACTCCCAGTCACCAATTTAGCTGCCACATTCTGTATTAGTTGTAGTTTCCAAGTCACTGTCAAAGGTAGCCCCATGCAGAGCACATTGCAGTAGTCCAAGCAGGAGATAGCCAGAGCATGCACCACTCAGGCGAGAATGTAGAAAATGGGCTGAGAGCAGCATGGCTAGAGTAAACATGGAAGACAAGAGTAGGAAGAGGATGAATTATACTATGAAGTAGCCATGTTGGCATGTAAGAAACCACACACACACACACACACACACACACACCCCAAAATACATATCAGGGCAATACTTTTATTTGATGAACCAAAACTTTACAAAATAGTGTGCAAGCTTGTTAGATTTCCAGAGCTCTTCCTCAGGCTATATGATGTGAAACACAAAGAGTGGAGGAGATTTTTGTTCAAGTCACCCTTGTCTGCATCTTGAAAGAGTCTTAAGATGGAGCATGGGACAGCAAACAGGCCAATGGGACAATTTATGGTCCTCTGCAGGTTTCAGGTTTCTTCCAGGCCTCCTGGGAAAGAGAATACACACAATAGCTTATTCCCCCATCTGTGGAAATACAACAACCAGCTGTTACTCAGTTTTACCTCCTTGGTTAGGTAAAACGCACAGGTTCCTTTGGTAGGTGGGGTGTCACCACTGATGGGGATGACAAAGTGCTGGGCAGCACTCGCCGCAGGGCCTGCTGCACACCTGAGCCATGTGTCTCTCCTGGGAGAGACGTGGTGGTTCGTGCAGGCTCTGGGCTGCAGAAACTGTCTGTCCGCTGCCTCACCCCCCAGCTATAGGGTGGCTGAGTCAGAGGAGGCGGGCAGACTCTGGAGGCTCCGCGGTGTGACCTGCCCCTATGGGCAGCTCACCCCACCCCTATGAGTGGTTCGAGTGACTTTCTCTGCCGCTGACCTTCAGATGCTGTTTGAGTACAATTTCTGTAATCTCTGAGCATTGGTCATGCTGACTGGAGCAGATGTTAGAGGTCCACAGATTCCCCATTCATAAGCTACAGCAACATGTGCATTTGGCATCCATAGCCAAATATGACATGCACAAACCAGCGTATGCACAATCTGCTCTCTTCCTCCATTTGCAACGCAGAAGTCCTATTTGTGGATACAAAGCAGCATTGCTAGTTTGTAGTCATTACCTGAATTTCTGCATGGATCATTTAAAGCAATACTATCAGCATAGAAGTAATCTCCGGAGAGGCCATTCCAATTAAAATCTGATCTACATTCAATATTTTTAATCTACCCTCATTAGTGCTGAAAACATTAATTGGAAGGAATAAAGCTGTATATATGCATACAAGTCCTCAATATTAAAGGACAAGAGTGTTTACAATTCCATTCAGAGTCAAGGGGTGCATTCAAGCACAGTGTGATAGGGCAGGAACTCCTGGAAGACCAGTCGAAAAAAGTGTTCTAGTGGAGTGTTATAAACTGCCCTTATGTGTTGGGGCATTATTCTGGCTGGTATATTCCAATACATGCTTAGATGAGATTCCCATGGGTTTTGTGTTTTCATACAGCTTGATGTCTGTCGGTTTAAGTGGGCATGTATGTGTTGTACTGCTGTCAGCAACCCAGGGACAAAATAAGTATCATTGCTTCCTGTTTCCAGGCACTTTTGACAGCTACATGAGATGGGCAGAAATACAATTCTCCTATGAAATGGAGGAGGGGGGTGGGGAGACTCTGCTAATATTAAAAAACAGCTTTAGTGTACCATAGTGCCCTTTCGATTATTACTTGTGTTAACATTTCCAGTCTCATAATGCCTCTTGTAGGGCTTTGTTAAAAATAAAAATAAAAAAATGCATTTCAGTATGCAGGTCAGGTTTTTTCTGTGTGTGTGTATGTGTAAGCAGGTATTTGAAACCTGTAGAATTTTTGCTTTATTCCAGGGGTAAGGAACTGGTGACTACCCAGATGTTGCTGAATTTTAACTCTTATTAACACTGACTATTGGTTATTCTGGCTGGGGAAGGATGGCATTGACATCCCACCACACCCAGGGCGCCACATGGTCCCCATTACTGTTCTAAAGCAATCTTCTGCCTTCATTTTATCTGCCAATATTATGCCAAAAGAATGGTGATTTTTGTTGTTGCTCACCCTTCCTACTGAAATTTCATCACGTTCATCAGATGTGGAAAACACGTTATAACTTAAATGCTGTTCACCTAAGCAGTTTTGGAATATTAATAATAAGACATTTTATATAGTACACATTCTCTGTCACATATGCACATAGAAACACAGGAGGCTGCCTTAGACCAAGTCAAATCATTGTGTTATCTAGCTCAGCTGCCAGGGGCTGGACTGAGGAGGAATGGTGGGGATCGCCCTGCCCTCCCTCCTTCTGAACCTTCCTGAGAACAGGACAGTATAGATTTAGAACAGTGGTTTGCAGAAGGGCATAGTTCTGAGGCTGCAGAGGGCGGAAGCTGGAAAATATCAGAAGAGAACCATCAGGAAGAAGAAGCAGCACCAGGGGAGAGACAGCTGACAGACTCAGTATCTTTGGAAAGCAATACTGACACACACACCCTTTCCAAGGACCAGACGAGCATTGAGGATATTATAACAGAAAGCTCAGAGGCAGAAAGCTCAGATTAGCCGAGGCAGGGGTGATGTAGAATAGGGGAGACATAGGGGGTGGGACTTTACTTGGAGCAACGCCATTGTCTTCAGGAGACTGCATTCCTTCGCCTCTCTCTGTGAATATTGAATAAATTACTTAGTAAGAACTCTTTTGTTTCTCTGCTTCTTGGCTGCCACCATGGGAGCAGGGCTGGAGTTAGGTTTGATGAGGCCCTAAGTTATTCATTTATATGTCCAGCTGTCCTTTGTCAACAACAAATTGCCGCTTTTTTTGTCTTGGATATATGCTATATGGTAATTTATGGACCTAATAGGTATCTAAAGTCATTTGCACGTGCAGAATGTAGGCACCCTATATATAGAAATGAGCAAACCAGTGATATTTGAGGGAGCAGGCTAGCAGGCGGGGCCCATGACTTACATCATAGGAGCCTACACAACACAAAACACTGTTGCTGTATGTGGATTTTATTTTATTTGTTTTTCATCTTATATTTTGGAAATGTATATTGAGTTGTTCTTTTTCCTTTAATTTTTTTTTGGGGGGGGCAAGAGAGTGGGCCCCTAAGTTATAGTTTGTTTAGCTTATATGTAAATCCGGCGTTGCATGGTAGGGATAGGATTCCCTGAAGCCTACCTGGAGATGTTGGGGATAAGACTTGGGATCTTCTGCATGCAAAGCATATGGTCTGTCACTGAGCTCTGGCCCCCATTTGCTGAGGTTAGTGAGAAACTGCAGCTTTGAAGTGGACAATTAGTGAGTTGGCAAGAAGCCAAGTGAAACAAGAATACGTGAGAAAGTCTGTTTGGAGATAGGAAAGCCTTGCAACAGGTGGTGATTGGCTAAAAGCTTCACCTTATAAGCAGCATGACACAGTAGCTTGGTGTTGGAGTTCAGAGGTTGGTGTATAGAGTTTGAATTGAGTCTGTGTATACAGTGGTGCTTCAGGTTACATACGCTTTAGGTTTCAGACTCCGCTGACCCAGAAATAGTGCTTCAGGTTAAGAACTTTGCTTCAGGATGAGAACAGAAATCGGGCTCTGGTAGTGCAGCAGCAGCAGGAGGCCCCATTAGCTAAAGTGGTGCTTCAGGTTAAGAACAGTTTCAGATTAAGTACAGACCTCCGGAACGAATTAAGTACTTAACCTGAGGTACCACTGTATAGTAACTTGTACAAAGCTGTGCTATACTCTGTATATAATAAAAGCAAATACAAATCAAGTTACTGTTCAGCAAGTTATGTTCCTGAGTCGTCATCCTGGACTACACGGACTAAGCAGCCGGTAGCAGAGAGTTTTGGTTGAGATCCATCAACAAACTCCCAATTAATAGTTCCATAGCTGGGAAGCAACAACAGGAGACTGTGGCCTCCATACCCAGTAAGCTTCACATGCATGTTTAAAGTAAGGAAACCCATGATCAAAGGTACTTCTACTTCAACATTTTGCTTTCCACATTAGGCATCTAGATGGTTCTAGGAAGCCCTTTAGTTCCTGTTTTCAGGAATTCAGTCTCAAGACTTGAACTTTCTGGTTGCCTACCATAAACCTGTTATATGTTGTTAAAAGATAGATAAAAGGGAATCCCTGTGGGGGTTTTTACCCATCATTACTGAACGTACATGTGGAAAATCTTGTTTTCTATTCCAAGTCATAGGATGATTTCTCAGAAAAATAATGCTTGGCTCTCAATACATCTGAGCATTAATAGATGGGAAAATTTGCATTTCACGAACTAGGTAAATTGTAAACAATTATCCTTCTACAACTGAAAATTGTATAAGTGGCAAACCATACCGTGAGACCTATGGAAAACTGCAAGAGCAATATTCTTGACTGATGTGGTGCATGAGACGTCAAAGCAGATCCATGGCACCTGTCCTCATCCAAATCCCTTGATCTTTTCCCCTATTTTAAGATTAAAATATTGGTAGAAGAAAGCTCATTTTAGATTCTTGGTCAATAAAAACTAAAGCTCCAGAGAGCTCTAAACATGGAACGTTTTTATGAAGCAAATTCAATAATTCATGAATAGCTGGGAAAAGTTTTATTTATCTTGCATGATACAAAAATAGGAAGAAAATATTAGTATTCAGTTTTGCTTGGGAGAATGTATGGGAAAAGATTCCAAATAAGAGGGCAAGAAGCAGTCCAGGAGACACAGAAGATGAATTAGTGCCCTGCTTCAAGAAGAGCAAACAAACAATTTAAATCCAACAAGACTGACAAAACATCAGACTTATAAGTTATAAACTTTGACCCTATAAGTGATATTATTGTAGGAAAATTTGATATGTGAAATCCAAATTATTACTCTTTTTTAAAATAAATAAATAATTTTTATTGGTTTTTCCATGTATACATCCTCTAACAATATTCTTCTAACAATTTTCCATATCCCCCCCTCTCCCCTGGACTTCCCTCATATTCCCATTTTGTTTTATTTCCATATTACTCACCCTGCGTGTTGTTTCCCAAAATTTTCCCAATACATAAAGTCTTACTTTTAGTTATATACAATTGTGTTTGTTTATTCAAACCCTGCCAATGAGTCCAATTCTTTATGTTGCTTCTTCATATATGTTGTAAATGGTTTCCATTCTCTTTTAAAGTCTTTGTTATCCTTTTCATGTAATTTATCTGTTAATTTTGCCCATAGTCCATAAGTTTCCCTTGCCATTGTTCTTTCATTGGTATTTCTTTTGTCTTCCAAGCTTGTGCTAATATAATTCTTGCTGCTGTTGTTGTCCAAATTATTACTCTTGAAAATGGTCCTGAGAAGTTGTTGATTTGTTCTCAATCTAAAAAACTTAATTTGAGAAATATAAGACAAAGGCAAAGATCTGAACAACAAGCGCTTGTTGAAGTTCATTATATAAGCCACATAGACTCGCTGTCTCTTGAATTTAATAAATTTTTATTTAGCCAGGAAACATGTTCCAAGCTGTGGTGATCCAAGCTGTTAACACCATGTCTACTGTGCTATGATGCTTCCCCATCACTTGGCGTACATTCTCCTTGTATCATCCAGAATCTGTTGGCATATGCAAGAACCTGCAAGGTTCATTTTCAAATTTGACGTCTGACTTCATGTTTGTGCAAAGATTAGCTTGGAAACTTTTAGGCTGAAAACAAGTGAAACTTGGTGCTTCTGCGGAATTGTTGCACTTTGTTCTTCTGCTTTTTATGAGAAATCTATACAAATGGAAACTAGTCTACAACCTTCATTACATATCTTTAGGTGTCAGGTGAAAACATTACTTTTCTTCTTTGCCTTTGGCTAATTAAACAATCTATGGATTTTAAACCCCGGAAGGGTTTACTGTTTTGTTTGTTAGTATTCTCTATGTATATATTGTTCTTATACTGTAAAGCAGGGGACAGCAACATTTTTCAGCCATGGGCCAGTCCACCGTCCCTCAGGCCTTGTGGGGGGCCAGACTATATTTTTTTTTGGGGGGGGGTGAATGAATTCCTATGCCCCACAAATACAGTGGTACCTCAGGTTAAGTACTTAATTCGTTCCGGAGGTCTGTTCTGAACCTGAAACTGTTCTTAACCTGAAGCACCACTTTAGCTAGTGGGGCCTCCTGCTGCTGCTGCGCCGCTGGAGCACAATTTCTGTTCTCATCCTGAAGCAAAGTGCTTAACCTGAAGCACTATTTCTGGGTTAGCAGAGTCTGTAACCTGAAGCGTATGCAACCTGAAGCGTATGTAACCCGAGATACCACTGTAACCCAGAGATGAATTTTAAATAAAAGGACACACTCTACTCATGTAAAAACACCAGGCAGGCATCACAAATAAGCCAGAGATACATTTTAAACAAAAGGACACATTCTACTCATGCTGATTCCTGGACCATCTGCGGGCCGGATTTAGAAGGTGATTGGGCCTCATTCTGTCCCCCGGGCCTTAGGTTGCCTACCTCTGCTGTAAAGCAACCAGTGATCCTTGGGTGAAGGGAATCATAATCATAATCATAATCATAATAATTTTAGTTCAGAAGAGCTGACTTTGGGTGATAAAGCAGAGCAACAGAACAATTCTGGCAGCTGCAGATTTCCCCAGACCTTTCACATGCAAAATGTATGCTCTACTATTGTGCTGCTGTTCTGCTTCCATCTATTTACAGGATCTTTCTTGTCTCCCTGCAACATCAGACTCTGTATAGCAGGTACACATGATGCAAGGCACTGCTGGGAAAACAATGCGGTGAAAAATGCAAATCCTTACCTAAGCAGCTGACTAGAAATTGCTTAGTGGTTAAAAGCCAGTGTTCATTAATGCAAGGGGGCATGTGGCAGCTTAACATGGAGTGGAAAGAGCGCGGAATGTTAGAAGGCTGGTGAAATTGCTATTGACATTTTGGAGTTATGGAAAATGTCTGTTCGCTGAACTTCTGTGGAACGTACAGAATATTGTATCTGAAGATGGTTAAGCCCACTCCAGGTGTTCCAACTTTGCATGCAAAAGGACAAGTGGGGAATCCTGAACAGCAATGCTTCATGCAACGGGAACACTCCCTGGCCAATGCTAGTTTGGTGTTAGTCTAGGGATGCGGGTGGCGCTGTGCTCTAAACCACTGAGCCTATTGGACTTGCCAATTGGAAGATCGGCAGTTCAAATCCCCATGACAGGGTGAGCTCTCATTGCTCTGTCCCAGTTCCTGCCAACCTGGCAATTCGAAAGCACACCAGTACAAGTAGATAAATAGCTACCATTACAGAAGGAAGGTAAACAGTGTTTCCGTTTGCTCTGGTTTCCATCACAGTGTCCCATTGCACCAGTAGCAGTTTAGTCATGCTGGGCACATTTTCCGGAAAGCTGTGTGTGGACAAACGCCGGCTCCCTCGACCTGAAAGCAAGATGAGGGCTGTAAACCCATAGTCGCCTTTAACTTAACTGTCCAGGGGTCCTTTACCTTCATCTTTTTTACCTAGTGTTAGTCTGAAGAGGGCTGGCATACGTGGACAAGACTTTTGGTTAGCCAGGGTTCCATACCTCTACACATGAGTAAGACAACCCCTTTCAGATGAATGACTTTCACACCTGGTACATGCATCACTGAGAGAGAGAGAGAGAGGCTTAGATCACTCATCCCACCAGCCACTTCAGCCTGAATGTCTGAGCATGGTTTCTATTCAATATAAAGGTAAAGGTAAAGGTACCCCTGCCCGTACGGGCCAGTCTTGACAGACTCTGGGGTTGTGCGCCCATCTCACTCAAGAGGCCAGGGGCCAGCGCTGTCCGGAGACACTTCCGGGTCACGTGGCTAGCATGACAAAGCTGCATCTGGCGAGCCAGAGCCGCACACGGAAACGCCGTTTACCTTCCCGCTGGTAAGCGGTCCCTATTTATCTACTTGCACCCGGAGGTGCTTTCGAACTGCTAGGTTGGCAGGCGCTGGGACCGAGCAGCGGGAGCGCACCCCGCCGCAGGGATTCGAACCGCCGACCTTTCGATCAGCAAGTCCTAGGCGCTGAGGCTTTAACCCACAGCGCCACCTGCGCCCCTGTCTATTCAATATACTTAAGAACAATTATTTATCATCACCTTTAATAATCATTGGGCTTTCAGTGCAGCATATCTTATGAAGCTTCTGATAGTCATTTTGAAGGATCACTTGCTCCTGTTGGAAAACGCCCTGGGGGTGAGCCTGCAAGCCCCCAAACTCTGAGCATCCCCCAGTATGCACAGCACTGGAAAAGGCATTTCCCTTCTTCTCCAGGGTGCTCCAGTGACATAAATCAGATGATTTACTCACGTTAATCTTCTGGCAAAACATAGCAAGAAGAGTGAGACATCGTAGATCTAGCCTACTACAGTGGTACCTCGGGTTACATACGCTTCAGGTTACAGGCTCCGCTAACCCAGAAATAGTACCTCGGGTCAAGAATTTTGCTTCAGGATGAGAACAGAAATCGTGTGGCAGTGGTGCGGCAGCAGCCAGAGGCTCCATTAGCTAAAGTGGTGCTTCAGGTTAAGAACAGTTTCAGGTTAAGAATGGAGCTCCGGAACAAATTAAGTTCTTAACCCGAGGTACCACTGTATTTATTTACACACTATGTACAGACAAAGGCATAATGGTGTCCGTTCTCTCCAGCTCCGAGAGAACAAACAGAACAAGTAAAAGACATAAGACTGTCTTCTGTTTCTCACGCTCTTCTCAGACAGGCATGTGATTTACAACAATCTCATCTGCAGCACCGGAGGTATGAAATACTAACATCTCCATCCTGAATTGGGCAGACAACAGTCCAGAAATTAATTATAGTATGGTTGCTAGCTAATCCCTATTTTATTTGCACACAAGACACATCATATGGAGTCTTCCGGGGAGGAAAAATGGCGGGCACCATGGCAACGGGCAGCAAGCAGCTCCTGAAGCCAGGCTGCTGAGGCTGCCGCTGCCACATTTCCCGGGGACAGATTTTCAAATCTGGGGACATTCCAGGGATGGAATTTGTCTGGGGACAGACTTGCAAATCTGGGGACTGTCCCCGGGAACCTGGGACGTCTGGTAACCCTATCTTAAATGGCATAGGACTGCAATACCTTAAGGACCCCTCTCCTCATCTGAACCAAGCTGGACCCTGAGATCCTCATCTGAGGCCCTTCTTCGTGTGCCTCTTCCATAAGAGGTCCAGAGGGTGGCAACACAAGAACGGGCCTTTTCTGCAATGGCTCCCAGTTTGTGTAATGCTTTCCCCAAGTAGGCTCACCTGTTGCCTTCTGTACATATCTTTAGGTGCCCAGCAAAAACATCCCTCTTCTTCCAAGCCTTTGGCTAATTAAACAATATATGGTCTTTTAATTGGGATGGGGGGATTGTTGTTGTGTTACTATGGTGGGCTTTTTGTGTTTTTATATTGTAAACCACCCTGTAATCCTCAGGTAAAGGGTGGTGTAGTAAATAAATAAATGTATCAGCAATTGACAGTCTATTTATTTATGCTATTCAAAGACCATAACATATGATTTGTTTCAGTGGATTTAAAGTCTTGCCCATTTTCTGATGTGTAATTTGTGTTTGGAAACATAAGCACTCAGAAATCAGAAACTCTGCAAATGGCATACCTTACATGTGGGTAGCAATTTACCAAGTACAATAATAGTAACATGGCTAATGTCATCCTTTGCAGAATACAAGTATAAAATTAGAAATAGGAGATAGCATTGGTATATATTTTGTTAAATCAACAGATTGTAGAAGTTAATTTTAACTTCCCACCCCCACGCCAACTCCAGAACAATCATGGCAAAGCATATATGATAAATATGCTTTAGATTGTATTTTTGTTTGTTTTGCAAAAGGAAGCTTTTTGCATATTTCTCGTTAACATGGCACACCCATTTTGACAAAGCGTGTTCTCCTTCATGGAGAGCACGTGTTGCGGTGGGGGCTGCCAGGACACTTCAAAGTTGGGGGCGGGCTAATTGATCGTTGGCCACTGATGCGATTGGGGCTTCCCTTGTTGTTGGGAAGAAGATAATGTTGCCATTTGTTGATTGACAGCCAGAAATGCTAAAACTCCCGCTTCGGAACTTGAAATATGGGTCTCCCCAACAAAAAATTAAAATTTGGCTTTGTAATTCGGAATTTATGTGATGTGATTTGATTTGATTTGATTTGATTGGTCGGTTAATAAAAATTATTTTTTAAAAAAAGAAATGCTAAAACTCCTTGCACGAGGCTAGGGCTTCCTCTTTTCGCCCATGCATCAGATTGCCCATCCCCCCCTCCCTAGAATTAGGTTGTTCGCTTTGACCTTGCTATGCCTGTCATGGGGTCGTCTGCTCTTGGGGCAGGGGCCTGGTAGGAATTTTGTCCATCTGGCTGATTGGCTGGGGCCATTTGGTTTTTGCCTACTGCGTAGCAAATTGTCACAACTTGTAAGGTTGCGGTTAGGCATTGGTTTATGGGTTGGTTGGTTGAGGGGCATGGATTGGCTGTGCCTGCCCCTCTAATGCTGCTGCTGCAAGGGATTCCATTAAAGGAATTGGGGGCTAACTATTGCTTGTCCACTCTGTCAAGAGGGCTCGGGCCATAGCAATGAGCTCCTGGTTGCATTTGGGGTGAGGGCAGGTTCCCTGCTCCATCGCTACCCCCAAGTGTATTCCCCTTTTCTGACTTTCGCATCGTGCGGAATGTCAGTCTGTCCCCCATGGTGGGGGCAGATAGTCGCAACCAATGCCTAAGCACTCACATTTTTGTATTTTAATAAAGTTGTGGCCAAAATTATGCCAAAAACCTTAAACAAAAAATTCTGTGTGATGTGTGAGTTATTGGGGTGGCCCTGGGGACCTCGACATGCAAAATCAAAATGTATATACTGTATTTATTTGCTGGTAAAGAGATGCTTTTTCAAGTGTTTGCAAGTCTGTCCTCTCAGGAGATATTATAATGTGTGTGCCCATTAAAGTCTGATTTCAGATAAGTCCCCTTTTAATATTTTAATAACTTTATTGAACGTTATTGACATGCACATAAATGCCAACTTACATAAGACATGATAACATTTCATTAAGAAGCCATAAAGTATACTCAGCATGTACATCTAACTTTATAAAAAAAATCTACTTTCCCCCCCCCCCCCGCAAAAAAAACTTATAATTGGTTGGTTTTACTTGATGCAGCAATGGTGATATTACTTGACAAATCATTCAATAATGTTTTATAATATTTCTTACATACCGTCAAATTATTTGGATCAATAGGGAAGGTGCATACTCTCTCTGTTCCCCCCTCCCCAATATTCTATGTATTAGAAGGTTTACTTGTGAATCCCGTTTAACAGATGAGCAACTATTAACGG
This sequence comes from Podarcis cretensis, assembly GCF_951804945.1. NCBI lineage: Eukaryota > Metazoa > Chordata > Lepidosauria > Squamata > Lacertidae > Podarcis > Podarcis cretensis. The sequence continues at coordinate 10,808,463 of NC_137180.1, read as the reverse complement.
CTAAACTGCTAATCATGTCCAGTACAGAGTGGTCCAGGTTAGAGCTTTTCTGCTTCAGTGAATTTTAATTATATTTGATGGATCATTTTCAGCATAATACGATGAATGTTCCATTGCAGTGCTATAAGGTTTTGCTCTGATTTCCCCCTCTTTATTATTATTATTATTAAAGAACAACAACAACAACTTGCAGGTGAGGCTGAAGAGCTGTGCCAAGTGTGTTTTGGGGAGTGAGAATTGCAGAGGAATAATATGTCCTGTATTTCATTTTGGTGATGTCCACACAAAGTGAATGGAGCACATGTCTTCTTCTCCTACTGCTGTTCATACAACCCTTTCCATACAATCAGACCCACTGAGGAGCTCTCTAGAAATGCATGTTAGACTTTCCATGTAGACAAAAATAGTGGTTGCTAGACTCAGTTCTCCATTCAGCGTATTGGAATTTATTGGACAGCTTTCTTGTGCATGTTATGGGTTCACATGAATGGGTTCAGCTCATATAAGCATTTTAATTTCAGGGAAAAGGACGAACCAAGAACCTCTCTCTTCTTCCATAAAAAACTATCTATCTCTATCTATCTATCTATCTATCTATCTATCTATCCATCTATCTATCTATCTATCCATCTATCTATCTATCTATCTATTGCATACTATCTTCCTCTTCACAAAGGACTCCCCATCTTCTGCATGTCCCTTCATCTGCTATTACAAGCAATTATTTGCACAAGTAAACTTGCTAATAGATCATTTGCACCATCTTAAGGGACAATTATTGTGGGTGAACTGCAAGCAAGGCTTATATTGTGTGCTTGTTTTGTACCGGGGTGGGGGTGGGGGTGGGGGCTGTTTTCTGGTAGCAGAAACAAAAAGTACTTGCTTCCCATTTCTCTTACTAAATGGATAGTGTCAATAAATTTATTAGGCTTCCTCTGGTTCCATTACTTGGTGGGCAGTACAGATTGCATAGATTACATCAGAAGTAATTAAATTTCAGTGCATGGTTGCTCAGTGCAAGAATAGGCCACCATCCTGTTTCAAATTGTTTCATTAATTTTGTGGATATTGTTTTCTTTTTAATTGATGTGCCGATTCTCAAATTCATATGGGGGCTGGAAAATGAGAGAAACATTTCTAAAAAGCTACTTCCGGCCTGCCCAGGAGGTGCGGTTGCGGGCTTCACGCCCACCCCCACGTGAGCGGGGGCTGGTTTCAGCCCCCGCGAGAACAGGGGAATCCCGGCCGGGTCTGCCCTATTTAGGGCCGGCACAGAGGATGCTCGCCCTCTTTTCGCCGGCTAGCCCTCACGTTTGTTTCCCACATATCAGCTGTTCCTGCTTGTCGGAGATTGCTCGTGTGGCGGTAGGCACTGGTAAGAAGGGGTTAAGAGGATGTGTGTGTGGGGAGGAACGCCATCACCTCCCCCCAGTGAGCGAAGGGTGGTCCGTTAAAGGACTCCGGGGGGCGTGGCCCTGTCCGAAGGCTATGGAGGTGTGGGCCAAAGGCACGCCCCAGAGCGGTGACCCGGGGGAGCTCCTAGTCGACGTGCCTTGGCAGGAGACTCCCCCGATAAAGTGTTAACCCTTCCCCGTGTCTCCAGAAAATGGCCTGGAGCCGGATAGTCGATAGGACCAATGCCTAAGCCAATGCCTCTCATTCCTGAATTCAATAAAGTTGTGGCCTAATTCGCCCAATTAACCTTAATTATGGTGTCTCGTGTCTTTATTTATCCTGGTGGGGGGCGGGAACTCGCCACGCAATGGATATTTTATTCATTAATAGTGGAAATGTCCTAAGGCAGGGAAATGGGTGCATTATGCTTGAGGTTTTAAATGTCCCCCCCCCCCCCCAAATTAGGGTAATAATCAAAAATAAAAAAATTAATAAACAGCTTACACACAAATTATGTACACACCAAATCCATTTAAAGGCAGAGGGGAGGGAGTGTCATTTGTGTTTCTGTATGTTCAGAAAAGGAACATACAAATAAATTTGTCATTTTAGCACTGACCTTTCAATGCTTTTGGTTTATATGCCAACTCTCTTAATAGTCCAGCACCTTTGCATACCAGTAATCAATGCCAGCTTCCAATACATCTCTCCCAAATCTCACTATAAGTGAGGGTGGGCAAATATTTTCCTAATATATAGAATAGATTTTCCCTCCATAAAAATATTTATAAGTGCTAATGGTGTGAAGTTGATATTTTTTAAAACACAGCGCCACTTCTCTCGCAGAGATTTTTCTGAATGGTCTTCAGCTGAAGCTCGTATTTGGCACAATATGTTTATCTGCAGTTACAACCCGGCTCCTGCATGTTTCCAGGTGCCAAATTTTCCAACTGTCACTTACGCAGCTGCCAAGGCTTCCAGTATTTTTCAGGCAACTCTGAAAGGACATCTGAGCAATGTGCTATCAGTATAAAAATCTGTTGCCCATTTAAGGGATTGTGCAGAATGAGTCTATTTTCAAAGCAAATTAGTCTAACAAAAGGGATAGTTGGCTGTGAACCATTTACATGCAAAAGTCTTTGTTACTTTGGTTTACATGAATATCAGCTGAATTTTCAGCCTGAATCTTCAGACCTACATATTTATGGGAATATTTACAAATTATGGCTCAGCAGTAGAGCATTGCTTTGCATGCAAAAAGTCCCTGCTTCGAACCCCAGCATCTTCAGGTAAGGAAAGGAAAAACCTCTGCTTGCAAACCTTTGGCGAACTGCTCCCATTCAGCAGTGCTGGGTGAGATGGAATAATGCTCAGGCTCTGTATAAAACAAGCTTCCTGTATTCCTACCAACACATGTGACGCAAACATTGGGTACAGCCGACTTTTATGCATTGCTGGCTGATCTGACAAGGTCTGCAGCCAGCCAGCAAAGCATATGGCCCATCTGGTGGGGCCTCTGATTGGCCTATTTGAAGCTGGCATTTTGATGGGGAATCCCCGCTCCTTGATTCTGCCAGCTGGGGAATTCCCTAATGGCTGGCAAAACACATGGGCCCTAGCTGCTGGGGATGGTGGGTGGAAGTGAGGTCCACAACTGCCACCCACCTGAGAAGGGGTGAGCAGTCATTCCTACTAAACACCATTTAAGAAGTTTCATAGCCAGCTTTGCCATGAAGCAGAGTAATATTACTTTTTATATATATAATAAATTTTATTATTACAACAATCCAATAATAGCCTCGTTATAACAATGCTAAATTATAATACTGCTGCTAATACCAATCATTTAGATGCCAAAATAGATAATGTAGATGGCCCCCCACAAGCTAGAATTGATGGTTTGGTGATTTACTTTATTTCTGGGTTCCAAAATCTTATTAATTTCAATTACACTCCAGTCAAAATAACAATCCCTTATACAACTGCAATATCAACAACTTCCATTTGTATTGACACATTAAATGATTTATAAATCTACAGGTGAAGCATTCAAATGATATCCTTGTTCTTCCTGTGTGTGGCAATGATTCTGTCTGTGATGTTTCTTCCTGTCCTTGTAAAATATTATGTCAACTGTTTCCCGGTTGTTGCTGTTCTCCATCATGACTTGGATGGAGCTAACATCCCATTGTTGTTTCAGAAGTTCTCCGTTGCTCCGTCCAGAGTGATATTATTGCCTCTTTGGTAGATACTGGAGGGTAAAGAGGGGCTGTGTGTCTCATGGTGTCCCCTCTTCAGCTGCTAAGGTAGCCTGCTGCTCTCAGATATGGTAGAGAATGCACTTCCATTGCCAGTGTCAAAGTAGGATTTGTTTACTAGCATAGTTAGCTGCTATCTGTGTGATGAGGGGGTGCCATCTTGTCCTTTGCCAGGAATCAAAACGTTGAATTCAACTCACTAGCTACTAGACAGTGAGTGCATGTAGTTCTCTTGTAAACAGTCATGTGGGCGAATTGCTATTATTCCCCAGTGAACAGGTTCAACACTGAAAGATAAAAGGTGTTGTAGGAAAGAGCTGGAAACAAAGGCAGTCATGTTGTAGTCATAGCAGCACCTTGTGATGGATTGTGTCTTTTCAGCTACTAAGCAAAGTTATTAATCAATTCCAAATATGTGCTATAGAATCTCTCTCTCACACACACTCTTTACAAGCGCAAGTAGTTGTCTTCTCCTAGATAATTGGTAAAAACCAACTTACTTTGTCCGATACAACTGAAGTGCAATGCAAGTGGCTATTTTCATCATTATCATGTCATAGTTGTATGGTGAGTGTTGCATCGTACCTTACCCTGTTTATTTAAATGACAGTATTTTGAGCTTTGGGGGAATGGCTGAAATAACGTTAAACATGAATATTATTACATGTTATCCTCCTCATTCTCTCAGGGCTGTGTACATGATTCTTCCCTCCTATGGCCACTTCATCCTCCTGACCACCCTGGGAAGTTGGTTAAGCTAACAAGTGACTGGCCTGCGGTTGCCTGAGTTTCATTCCGAATAGGAATTTGAACCCTCATCTAGGTTCACACTATAACCACTAAACCACACCGACATTTTCTAAATAAATTAAATTGGTTATGACTGGGAGGGCATATAAACTGAAGCAGATGGCAAGAAGGAGAGCACATGGAGAACACAGAATGATCTTGCCAAAGTGGCAGCTTTGTCTTGTACAACGACGATACATGTTAAAAGAGGACTATAATAATCATACACATATACAGTGGTACCTCAGGTTACAGACACCTCGGGTTACAGACGCTTCAAGTTACAGACTCCACTAACCCAGAAATAGTACCTCAGGTTACCTTTACCTCAGGATGAGAACAGAAATCGTGCAGTGGCAGCGCAGCAGCAATGGGAGGCCCCATTAGCTAAAGTGGTGCCTCGGGCTAAGAACAGTTTCAGGTTAAGAACAGACCTCCAGAACGAATTAAGTTCTTAACCCGAGGTACCACTGTATATCATACTTCAAATAAATAATACCCATGTTGACAGATTTATTATCTTAGATAACCAGAGACCTTTATTCATATCTGATATACAGTACTTTTAGTTTAAGGCAATGTATGTCTCATAGTTGGGCTGTAAACTTAATCCAATGTATCCATTTGTAAGTAGTTCTGTAGGTGACATGTTGTGCATAGTGTCAGGAACGTTCCTTCCCAGGGTGACAGTGAGGGCTCCAAAGACAAAGGGGGGTGGCAGGCAAAAAGAGACATAGGCTTGCTTTCTTCCCATATGGAGAGTGAAGCGAGCCCCTCCCGTTCCATTGGAATGCACGTAATAAATCCCCAATACAGTGTAAGGCAGGCAGAGAGGCCACAGATCGCAGACACATTCTCAGAGGAGGAGGGACAAACTGGGCAAGCTGCTCCTAAATCTCCTTGTAGTTGGAGAAGTAGAGTCCAGGCTTGGTGTGAGTCCAACAGGAGGAGGGGCAGCTGATGGTGGATATCCTGTTGGCAGAAAGCCCACCTTTCAGTGGACTCAACAGACTCATCAGGTGCAGAAGATTGAGCTGTGTGCTCAGACAGAAACTAAGTGTAAATACTAATAAATCTAAATGTAACAAAACCTTCAGCCTGCCATCTCTTGGTGTGAGAGGGAGATCGTAAATCCTGACACATAGTGAGTAAAATCTGTGAACTTTTCAAACTCGGTACAGATTCGTTGACTGAAACAATACCTAACTGTAGAGACAGGTGGAAAGGGAGAGACCGATTGCTGACCTACGGTTGGGAGGGTCCTCTGATCTGTCCGGATGCAGCTGCTGTGAACCAGAAAGAGTTTATGTAAAGCTAAATAGACTGGATTAGCTATGGCGCTTCAAACTAGTTATCTGACTAGCAGCATTTGCAAGCCTTGTGTTCATGGGTATTCATGGCTGACCGTGACTGGACTTGGAAGAGAACACAGTGTTCTTTAGATGTTCTTCCAGCTGTGTTGGAGGCACTTATCCATGAGCAGCTCCTACATAGCTGGGAGAATATTTAAATTATTCAAGCACATGGCTGAGACTTGTGGGTCCTATACTGCTGGGAGAACTTTGAAAAAGCAGATGTGCTTAGTTCTGATGGTTTTCAAAAGATAAACCTGAGCATGGGGTCTTAATGCATGGGAAAATAAATAATAAATAAATACTGTGGGTGGCTTATTGTGGAATAAATTCATTCAACAAAAGCTTTAGCACACCTCATTTGAATTTCTTGTTGTAAGAGACTGCCAGTGCTACTTGAACTAAAAGTTGAAACCTTATGCGTAATTCCTGGGGGCAAGCCCAACTGAACATTGCAGGACTTACTTCTGAACAGGCATGATCAAGATTGTGCTGCACAAAAATTATTTTGGGAAGCTAAATTTTAAACCATATAATTGTAAATAGTTCCCTGGTTTCATCTACCCATTGTTGTCAAGTATGCTCAAGACACACATCTCTATATGCATCATAAACCACTTCTCCTTTCCACAACCCAAATGATGGAAAGTGGATTTAGCTAGAGGGATCCCTCTAAACTACAATCCTGCCTTTATTCTGCCAGAGGACAGGCAACTATAAATCCAGCTGAGAAATCCCAGAAATTATCACACTTACCAAAATAAGTGGATAGCATGAGTAATTTATGAATGTAGAGATGAGATCAGAACTTTTCCAGAAACCATTTTTATGGAGAAAGCAAAACAAAAGACTATTTACAAGAGACTGAACAGTGATGGAGGAGAAAGAGGAGAGTTATATCATTCTTTCTCCTGTATGCTCTGTCCAAAACAGCAGGAAAGTGGGAAAGGATTCCTTAGTGTCAGGGTAAATTCAAAAGGGAAAGAGAGAGAAAACAAACCTTACTTGGACACAGTGAGCTTTACTACTGGATGTCTGAGTACACAAAAGGAACACTGAAAGCCAGGCTGCATTATCTCAGTAGGATTTCTTCTGGGATTCAGGCATTCAAAGGTGCAAGAGCAGAAACACAACTGAGAGCTTCAAAAGCTAGTCAAACAGAGGGACAGTCTTTGGAATAACATTTCCCCTCCCCAACCCAAGGATCTAAAACAAGTTTTACTTTTACAAAAGAAAAAGTCTCAAAAGGGTAGGCTGGTCCTAGAAGCATCAATTTTCTGGTGGGGGAAAAAAGGACAAACTTTTTCTATGTAAAAGAAAAGGGGAATGTCTAGGTTCTAGCTGGATGAGTTCTGGTCCTCCTTGGGAAATCGCTCAAAAACACAGGGCCTCAAAACTCAAAAACTAAGGCCTCTACATAGCCGATTGAGTACATTGTTGCCTTGATTTAATTAAGAAATTCTTCGTCTTCTTTGGCGATCACTCGTAGCCGAGTACCACTGTTTTCCATAAACATGGTTTTAAAAGTGAGTCAGTAAGTGACTGTGGAGGCCAATTCTGGATCCACACCCCTATCATCCAGAGTTCGAGCATCTTCAAAGCTCATGACAGCTTTGGTAAAGGCTGTTCTCCAATTGGAGCGCTGGCAGGCTAGTGTTTCCCAGTTGTCGGTGTCTATACTACATTTTTTAAAGATTTGCCTTGAGAGAGTCTTTGAACCTCTTTTGTTGACCACCAGCATTACAGTTTGCATTTTTAAGTAGTTGCTTTGGAAGACAATAATCAGGCATCCACACAACATGACCAGTCCAATGAAGTTGATGTTGAAGAATCATTGGTGATCTTCTTCCAGTACACGGGCATTAGTTCACCTGTCTTCCCAGGTGATGTGTAATTTTTTTCCCGGAGACACCTTTGATGGAATCTGTCGAGGAATTGGAGATGGCATTTATAAGTGGTCCACATTTCACAAGCATACATGATTTAATTAAGAAATAGAGGAAGATTAAACACAAGAGATTCCAAGAGGGTCCACACCAGCATACAGGCTCTACACTTTAGAGAATGGGACACTCTTGCATGTCTCAATAAAGAATATGAGCAGGAAATGAAAAGGCACAATGCGAAACAGAGATTGATGCTCATGAAAGGTGTCTCCACTCAATTTTCATTGATCTTCCTCCATTCACTGTTCCATGACCAACCCATTGAGGAGGTCACCAACTCTTAGAAGAGGTCATTTTTGGTGGTAGGGGAACTCAAGGGCATGCTAGGGGTATGAAGGGGCAGGAAAAACCACCTTCTGACTTCCCCCTTCTATGGATTGTTGTCTAGATACAAACTAGCTGCATTTGAAGAAGAAGAAGAAGAAGAAGAAGAAGAAGAAGAAGAAGAAGAAGAAGAAGAGTAGTAGTAGTAGTTTGGATTTGATATCCCGCTTTATCACTACCCGAAGGAGTCTCAAGGCGGCTAACATTCTCCTTTCCCTTCCTCTCCCACAACAAAACACTCTGTGAGGTGACTGAAGCTGAGAGACTTCAAAGAAATGTTACTAGCCCAAGGTCACCCAGCAGCTGCATGTGGAGGAGTGGAGACGCGACCCTGGTTCCCCAGATTACGAGTCTACTGCTCTTAACCACTACACCACACTGGCTCTCTTTGGTTTGCTTAGTGCCATAATTTGTAAACTATTCACTAAAACTTACGAAAAGTGGTGAAATGTAATGAAAACTCAAGAGCAAAGGCCTAGCTAATAATGGCGTTCTAAAGGATGGCTAGTTTCTTGCTTCTTAAAAGAGAGGAATCAATAATTCTTGTCAGTAACAGATGTTAGTCACTCTCTACTAGCTTTAATCAGCTATGATGGACTTGGATCCTTCTTACAAGTTGATGCCCAAATAAATCCTTAAGTGCTTTCAACATCCATTTCTCAACCTTAATGTGAGACTCGGAACCAAACCCTTCTGCCTAATGTAATAAACGCTACTCTCTCTTCCTTACAAATTCCTCGCGATGACTCATTTTCTCTGAAACCTAGCTATTACTGTTTTGCTCCTCTGCTGAAATGAAACCTAGAAAAGCTTGACAACCACAGAAAGTGCATAGGATTGCCCTTTATGTAACGTCTGCCTTGGTATTGAGTTGAACTGATTACCACAGGAATCCCTAACTGCATGCTTGACAGGCCCATGCATTCTTTTGCTTCTGTTTTCTGCCCAAAAGCTCTCTTCATTCAGAGGTGGATCAACACTGGGTTTCTGATGGCTTATCGGGACTCCCTAAAACAAAAAAAGGGGAGCACCTGGCTTGCTACCCACATCTTATTCCTCTGGGTCTCCCAGTCCAGCCTGTTGGCTTTGCCGTATTTTTGCTTACCAACTCATAGCACTACTGATCCACTCACTCCATGATCTCCCCAAGGTTCAACCCAAGGACTTTCACACTTTCAGGGAGGCTCCATAGTATTTTTATAAGAAGCAATCCAAGGCAGTATCTGAAGCTGCTTTTGAAAACCAGGTTTCAAAAACAGTGAACCAAATGAGTTCCCAGCTAGTGCTAATTATGAACATCGCCACCAGTTCAACAACCCCACAGTGATGATTTAATAATTGTGCAAAATAGCTTTCCCATGATATTATATGGAGACATACTTAAGTTTCCATGAAGCAGGTGGTGCTGTGGTCTAAACCACTTTGCCTCTTGGGCTTGCCAATCAGAAGGGCAGCAGTTCTAATCCCCGTAATGTAGTGAGCTCCTGTTGCTCTGCCCCAGCTCTGCCAACCTAGCAGTTCGAAAGCATGTCAGTGCAAGTACATAAATAAGTACCGCTGCGGCAGGAAGGTAAATGGCGTTTCTGTGTGCTCTGGTTTCTGTCACGGTGTCCCATTGTGCCAGAAGCTACTGTTAGGTCCATCATGAGACGTCCACCAGCATCTGATCACAGATACCAGCAGCCTTCAAGGAAGCAAACTTGCCTTATTATCGCTCCCTAGCATCCCACTGCCAGAGGATTGCCTTCTTCCATTCACCAGTTTGCCTCCTCCAAGTGGAAGAAACCTCGGCAGTCACATCCATTGCCAGGTTTGTCCTGCTGGAAAGAGAAAAGGGCTTTCCCCTTGGTCTGCCTTTATATCCACTCAGTTGCCAAGTGCTTTTGTGACATCACAAGAAACCCACAGCCAATGGCTACAACTGGGGAGGCATCATCTTCACTGCTTTGAGCCTCACAATGGCAGGTGGACCTATCAGTGATTGTGTGCTTGTTTATTTGGGACACGGGTGGAGCTGTGGTCTAAAGCACTGAGGCTCTTGGGCTTGTCTATCAAAAGGTCAGCTGTTTGAATCCCCTTGATAAGGTGAGCTCCTGTTGCTCTGTCCCAGTTCTTGCCAACTTATCAATTCGAAAGCAGGCCAGTGCAAGTAGATAAATAGGTACCACTGTGACGGGAAGGTAAATGGTGTTTCCGTGCACTCTAGTTTCCATCACAGTGTTCTGTTGTGCCAGAAGCAGTTTAGTCATGCTGGCCACATGACCTGGAAAGCTGTCTGTGTTTAAATGTCAGCTCCCTCAGCCTGAAAGGGAGATGAGCACCGCAACCCCATAGTCACCTTTGACTGGACTTAACAGTCCAGGTATCATATACCTTTTTTTTACCTTTCTTTTTTCACCTTTTTACCCATGACAGGTTCTCTATATAAAGCAATCCTATGCCTGAATACATGAGTGGTGGTGGTGGTGTTTTAATACAGCTTTCCACAAGCCAGTACCCTTCAGATATTTTGGACTATAGTTCCCATCAGTACTAAGGAGGGATAATAGGACTGGTAATTCAAAACACAATGAGGGCACCAAGTTGGGAAAGGTTAACTTCACACATCTATGGACAGTTTAGAAGTTGACAAATGTAATATTCCATTAATGTTTTGGCAATAATTCCAGGGAAATGCTAGAGGTAAAGGGTGGATTGTGAATATTGATGCAATATCCTAAAGGAGAGAAGAAACAAAGATCAACAGAATAAAACTAAGTATTTCTTACCTCAGATGAGAAAATAAAATGAGCCTGAAATGCTAAAGAAGAGGAGAGAAAAAATTAAATTCAATTCATGCAAGTGGTTGAAGATTTGTGCTAGCCACAGAAGTGCAGTGACTTCTCAAATGTCCAATGTTTCCACTTTAACCTATGGCTCAGTTCTCAGGTGCGACTGTGTGACTCACCAACTGTATTGTCTGCCCTACAGCAATGCTAGCTCATCCAAACAGCACTAATGGTAGCTAAAAACAAGCACCAAAACAAAATGCTCAATTAAAGTTCCTTTAAAAATGTATGGTGAATCCATGAGCGTGTGGAAAGGAAATTTAAAAGGTTATCACATCTGCACAGAGAACTATCCATTCCATTTTAACAGGGGAAAGCAGATAATGAGGAACACTAATGGATTAAAGGTGACATTTTATATTAGAAAGAATTCATCTGGATGGGAATTCATGTAGGCCAGGGATACGCGATGCCACATGTATTTTACTGCTTATTCTGGAAGGTTTCTCAGCCTCTCACTGGACCCCAAAGGCCCAGAGACTCTCCAGAGTGGCATTCCATGGCACATAAAGGACTCTGCCACAGGAAAATCAGGAAATTCACCCAAACACTTTGTAAAAACAATGCATAGGCTACTTCCTTTTTAGTTCCCAACTATATTGTTTAAAGTCCAAGAGAGGAAAAAATACAGTGGGCAATAGATAAAGGACATAATATAGATTTTAATCTCTGGGAAAAACTTTGGAAAAGCGGTTTGAATTTCACAGCATGTTATTTTTTGAAGGAGAACTACTTGAAAATGATTTACAGATGGTATTTAACTCTGAGTAGGCTTGTTAAGATGTGGGGACTTACTTCCGTGATGCTGGCATGGCTTCTGGGTGGGCAGCAACGCTGGCGCAGCTTTGAATTGGCTGCAGGAAGTTCCTGCAGCCAATCTGAAGCCTCGCCACCCACCCGCCAAGGATGGAGAAGCTGGCCGGCGGGCTGCAGGTCTGGACCATGCCATGGGCATTTATATTTTTCAAAATATAGTCTGGCCCGCCACAAGGTCTGAGGGACAGTGGACTGGCCCCCTGATGAAAAGGTTTGCTGACCCCTGTTCTAGGTAGCCAACAAGTTTTGTGAGTGTTGTTTCTTTCATTCTACATATCATCTCCCTGGGGATCAGCACCTCCTGCCAATATCCTGGAACTGTAAGCAGTTTAGGCCACCATCTTGTAACCGATCTACCTACGAATAAGTCTTACTGAACTCATAGGACTTACTTCTGAGTAGTCATATATAGTTTTGCACTGTTAGATATGTAAAAATTTCAACAAGCATAATGGAAACATTTTGAATTATGGTACTGGAGGAGACTCTTGAGAGTCCCATGGACTGCAAGAAGAACAAACCAATCCATTCTTAAGGAAATCAGCCCTGAGTGCTCACTGGAAGGACAGATCGTGAAGCTGAGGCTCCAATGCTTTGGCCACCTCATGAGAAGAGAAGACTCCCTGGAAAAGATCCTGATGTTGGGAAAGATGGAGGGCACAAGGAGGAGGGGACGATGGAGGACGAGATGGTTGGACAGTGTTCTTGAAGCTACGAACATGAGTTTGACCAAACTGCGGGAGGCGGTGGAAGACAGAAGTGCCTGGCGTGCTCTGGTCCATGGGGTCACGAAGAGTCGGACACGACTAAACGACTAAACAACAATGGAAACAATCCATTTAGAAGTTATCTTATGCAAAACCTAATTGGAACCGCCTGGGCATTTGCCTTAGTAAGTTATCTAAGATCAGATTTACTCTAATGCAAAACATCCCTCTGAACTTCAGAGGAAATGCAACTATTTTAAGTCTGGCAACTTCAGTTGTTTTTAAAAGTCTAGCACTTCTGTGCACATTAACATCTGCTTGGCAACTCTTAATTAAATGCCTTTGTCCCAAACATTTAAATGTCAAACAATAATAAAGCTTGACTGTGAAATGACTTGCTTCTGTTGCTAAGGGAATGGCTTACCTGTTATCTGCTTGTTCATGTATATATTAAAGTTTTCTGGACTGGGAGCAAGTGGCAGAGCCACATGTGAGCATGCAACAGCATAACAATAGCAGATCATGTCAAGGAACAACTCTGCATTCCAGCAATTGAAGTCACATCTGTTAGTCATATACTGTATTTCATCCTGTACAATAGATCTATCTGAAGCTGGCAAGCAGCTCAGGCATAAGCAAATAGGAAGATGCTACCTAAGCTAAAAAAAAAAAAAAAAGAGCTAAAGGTAAAGGGACCCCTGACAGTTAAGTCCAGTCACAGACGACTCTGGGGTTACGGCGCTCATCTCGCTTTCCAGGCCTAGGGAGCTGGCGTTTGTCCACAGACAGTTTTTCCAGGTCATGTGGCCAGCATGACTAAGCCACTTCTGGCGAAGCCAGAGCAGTGCACGGAAACACCGTTTACCTTCACGCCGGAGCAGTACCTATTTATCTACTTGTACTTTTTGGTGTGCTTTCGAACTGCTAGGTTGGCAGGAGTTGGGACCGAGCAACGAGAGCTCACCCCGTCACGGGGATTCGAACTGCTGACCTTCTGATCGGCAAGCCCAAGAGGCTCAGTGGTTTAGACCACAGTGCCACCCGCGTCCTTTGCTAGCAGACCAGGAGGTGGACTTTGAATTGAGCCCAAGGTGACTATTTTATGCAGCTCTGCAAATTCTTTGGCTATCATCCTTTTCTCATACAACCTTCCAAAGCTAGGCATGAAATTTGATGGACATGGAAATTGTAGAAGTTGAAAAACATTGTATTCAGACTACATTTTTACTTGCTTTTAAAATATATTATTCTTTAAAAGTATTTCCTGTTATATTTCAATTCTTTCACTACAACAGTAAGTGCAGATATGCAACTCTTAAATAATAGGAACAGAGACTCCCATGATTCTTATAATTTCAGGAAATCACACAATACTTTAAGTTTCTATGAAGGTTCATGGGTGGTGAGCAACCCCTTCCCAAATGAAGATCAGGTACTGAATGGTCCTAAGTCTTTAGTATCCAGTTGATAGAAAGTACCCTTTGGATCTTAAGGTTGGCATTTCCATTACATTTAATGCTAGGTTTTGAAATGTAACCTAAATTTTACTTTTTATGATTGCCTGTTTCAAAAATAAATAAATGAGGAAACAAACCGCTGCAAATTAATGTGAAGGGATGATAAACTTGAAGAAGTGTCTTAATAGTGTTCCCAAATAAATTATATGTACTTCAAAAATGATTTCTTTGTTTATGGCTCATGTAATGTATTCTAGTTTTTTGTCATGCCGATTTGATGTGCATATGGAAACTTAATGGAAATGCAGCAACAGAAGTTTTGCTTGAATTGTTTCTTGGAGTGAGACCGATTTTAAAAAGATGCAAAACCAGAGCATGGAAACTTAGCATGGCATCACGGACAATGAATTTATGACATGTTGATGGCAAGTGAATTAGAAATTCATCATTACTCTAAATTATGGAATATATTGTACAAGAAAGCTTGGATGCTGTGAGATGTTTTTCTTACCCAATTGCTAAAGGAATTATCTGTCTGAATAATAACAGTACCTTTTTCATTCTGTTATTAAAAATGAATTGTGTTATATTGTCAGAGCAAACAACAGCCGGATTAGTATGCATGTTTGTTGCATTTAAAAAAAATGAACATTTCAGCTTCTAGATAATGGAATTGTCTAATGGATTTCTTTACGGGAACAAATAGCATAATCTGCTATTTCCATCATGTTCACAAATAACTTGAATTCTGGATAAGCTACTGAGCTCAGTTCTTTTAAAGGAAAACTCAGCAATAACAACAACAACATCTTTTTAGTTTTAAAAAAGGCACAATGAAAAGGTGTTCATTTCCTCAAGTTCCCTATCACTTTCACAGCTGACAAATGGCAAATTCATCAATAAATTTTGTGACTATCAGTCTGCTCCAATATAGCAGAGAATGCACCTGACTTTTGGGTGTCTAGTATGTACCAGAGGCCAAGTGGGAAAATCCAAGAGATAATTCAGTGGAATTTGTATGGCATGGCATGGAAACTGATATAGATCCAAAAGTGAGCAGTTAGGACGGGTTTCAAACAGTTGCGTGTCGAGGTCTCCAGGGCCACCTCAATAACTCACACACCACACAGAATTTTTTGTTTAAGGTTTTTGGCATAATTTTGGCCACAACTTTATTAAAATACAAAAATGTGAGTGGTTGCATAGGCATTGGTTGCGACTATCTGCCCCCACCATGGGGGACAAACTGACATGCAGCACAATGCGAAAGTCAGAATAGGGGAATACACTTGGGGGTAGCGATGGAGCAGGGAACCTGCCCTTCCCCCAAATGCAACCAGGAGCTCATTGCTATGGCCTGAGCCCCCTTGACAGGGTGGACAAGCAATAGTTAGCCCCCGATTCCTTTAACGGAATCCCTTGCAGCAGCAGCATTAGAGGGGCAGGCACAGCCAATCCATGCCCCTCAACCAACCAAACCATAAACCAATGCCTAACCGCAACCTTACAAGTTGTGACAATTTGCTACGCAGTAGGCAAAAACCAAATGGCCCCAGCCAATCAGCCAGATGGACAAAATTCCTACTGGGCCCCTGCCCCAAAGCAGACGACCCCCATGACAGGCATAGCAAGGTCAAAGCGAACAACCCTAAATATAGGGAGGGGGGGACGGGCAATCCGATGCACGGGCGAAAAGAGGAAGCCCTAGCCTCGTGCAAGGAGTTTTACTATTTCTGGCTGTCAATCAACAAATGGCAACATTAACTTCTTCCCAACAACAAGGGAAGCCCCAATTGCATCAGTGGCCAACAATCAATTAGCCCGCCCCCAACTTTGCAGTGTCCTGGCGGCCCCCACCGCAACACGTGCTCTCCATGAAGGAGAACACGCTTTACCGCATAGAGCCCTGGTCAGGCAATTAAGAGAAGGTGAAGATTTTGGTGCAAGGCCTCATCCCTGACCTCGAAATGTTGTCTGTTGCTCACAGGCACTGATGATACCACGCTTGCTGAAGACATTCAGTTCACTTCTGCACATTTGCAGATCAGTTTGCAATCATGAAAACTGATCAGCATTTTAGTAGGAATTTCTCCTAATTTAGATTTTTGATTCAATTTTGTCTAATACAGTACAGTCAAACCTCGGTTGTTGAATGTCTCAGCTGCTGAACACCGACAACACAGAAGTGACTGCTTCCGTTTTCGAATGAAGTGCGTTTCTCTCTTTTCCCCCCCAATTAGATTTGCCAGCTGCCACTTTTCTGGGTGGCAGCGAGAGAGGCAGCACCATGAAGGCATCGGGCACCCTGAGGAAGTGCAAAGTTGTTGGGGAGATGCCTCCCCACTCCTAAGTGCCCCAAACCACCTCTCTATTGTATGTGCCTCTTTGCTCCCAGTCATGTTGTTGCAAAGTCCCGTTTCTGGTACTTTGTCTCTCAGCTGAAGAAGATGAAGAAGTCTTCTGGGGGAATTGTGTACTGTGAACAGGTTTTTGAGAAGTCTCTGTTGAAGGTGAAAATTTTTGGTATCTGGCTGCGCTGTGATTCTCGAAGTAGAACTCATAACATGTACAGGGAGTACAGGGATTTGACAACTGCTGGAGCTGTTACACAGTGCTGTCGTGATATGGGAGCCCGTCACAGAGCTCATGCTCAATTTAGATCATGAAGGTTGAAGAGCTGTCAAGCAGTTCGATGATTCCAAAATAATTTTAATATTCATATATATATATATAAATATATATGATTAATTTTCCATTTAATAAGATACAATCACATCATTTTTATCCACTTTACCTCTCTGGCTCTCCTTCCCTCCCGCCTCATGTCTTTCAAAATTAACCTTTATATCATTGCATTTTATGTGTTTTCCAATTCTAATTACACTCATTACAAAATACCTCAAAATTTAAATAAATCTCAAAAGGGAGAAAATTTCTCATTACAAGTCTTCAGGCAACCCTGCTAGGGATGTTAATTGCTTACAATGATCTTTCAGATATTGTATAAATTTACTCCAGGCCTTTTGGAATACTGGATCATGCTGGTTTCGGATTTTTCCTGTCAGCTTCGCCAGTTCTGCATAGTCCATCACTTTCATCTGCCATTCCTCTTTCGTTGGTGCTTCTTGTTGCTTCCATTTGGGGGCTAAAAGAATTCTCACCGCTGTTGTTCAGGCAACCTCCATTTTAGGCGTGACTGATATGTGTGCAATTGCACACATGTGCACAGGGCTGAATCTGGAAGTGACCCAGATATGTCATAAAAGACGTCACAAAAAGGGTGAGTGGGGGCAGGGCGGAGCAGGGGCAGAACAGGGTGTTTCAATTGCAAACAATTCCGTGCAAGTATGCAATGACGCACAATGCAACCCCCATGCAGATTGGAGGTTGCCTGTATATGCTTATATATGCACACTATACCATAGTATATGCACTTTTGTACATATTACATAGCCGAGGAATTTGCACTGCAAAATTTGGAGAAGTGATAATTTCTTTCTTTCTGTCTTTTTTTTTTCTTTTTGCAAATATTAAAGGACAGCTGTGTTTCAGTTTGCATATTGCTTCAGAAAGTGAGAATTATGTAAATTCCCAAACCGAAACCCAAATTATAGAACCTGACAATGTCATACACAACGCCAGGCAGATCATTCAGCTGCTTGCCTTTCCATTGTGATACACAGCATGTTTTGCCAACAACGAACAATATGCCTTCTGCATTCTGCATTCTACAACCGTATCTATGCAAAGGAATAAACGGACAGAAATCTGATGTCAGAAATGGCTACATTCCAAAAGAGTGGAGAAACAATTTGATTTCCAGTGTATTCCATAACTGATATTAAGGTGGCCAACCCTGAAAAAAATGAACTTCAGAGGGAGACTGCAACATGCAACCACTGAATTACAGTTCGTCAAGAGGTTTAGTGCTATCATTTGTCTACAGAATTAGTAGAGAGAGGGATTTTTTATTTAAAAAAACCCACTACCTGTGATAATTGGCTTACCAATGCTAGGATGTCTGTGTCATCAACAACTCTTTTTGTGTGAATAATCAGTGTTAATAACATAATTACCGCCACCTGTGCATTCTGCATTGATTTCCATCTGACTTCACAATCTATGATTCTTCTCCCAGCTATGTCTGTGTGCACCTATCAATAAAGATAATTCTGCATGTATCGGCTGAAGAGGGCTATGACCCATGAAAGCTTATGCCATAATATTTTTTTCTTTAAGGTGCTACGTGATTTTAGTTTTCCCTTCTACAATTTGAACACAAACATACTGAACAGGGAAGTTGAAAGGTTTTTAAAAAAATCAGGTGTTTGTTTTTTTTAAATGGACGATACAATATTCTCTAGTGATTTTACTGAGCTGGGTGTAAGTCTGAGACAGGTTTATTTATTATTTATTCAAAAGAATTACATTGAGTTTTAATGATGATAAATATTTTCTAGCTTCAATGGTTTATGATGACTTTATTGATTTCCTGCTTTCTCCTCCGCCCCTCCTCATGTGATGACTCATTCTTAGAATCACTGTTTACATCTTCATACCTACACATTCCCTTCTCTAAATAACCCAGGATTCTTGGTGGTGGCATTTTGTTTTGTTTCGGTCTTTAATTTTGCATGTTAAATATATTGTTTACTTTTTTGCAATGCACATATTGTGCTCACCAACCTAATCTGTCAGCAAATTTAGTGTGCCAAAAATAATTCCCTGTGATGGACCAAATATTAAATTTTGTCTGTGTTCACCCATTGTAAATAACAATGTAGAGTATCTACTTGGCAGCATCACTGAAAATCCTCCTGACGTTGTTTATTACTAATTACCGGCATTGCAGAGTGTTCACATCATCATGGTTAAGGTCATGTCAGCATTTCCATGATCAAATTATACTTTGAAGACATTAAGCAATGCATGCTTAAGGAACAATCTATACTGTACTATGTCTTGCAAATGGCAATAATTAAAATATAAAGCTAATATTTGTAATGGGAGCATTCATCCCCCACCCCGTCAATAATTAACATATTGAAGTAGTATATCATTACCAGGGATGGAGGAGAATATCATTTGACCCACATTTTTAAGTGGCCTGGCTTAATGTGCACCTCCTGAACTAATGGGTGCGCTTGTTCCTTTCTGGTCGGGGACAGAGGGTGGCACTGGGGGGTTGCTGTTATCGCACTACTCCTTGGTGTGTGGAGTACCGCAGAGCGCAATTCTCTCCCCGATGCTTTTTAACATCTCTATGCGCCCCCTCACCCAGCTTGTCTGGAGCTTTGGCTTGGGTTGTCATCAGCATACTCTATCTGTTGATAGACGGCCACCCTGACTCGGCCCCAGACACACTGATCAGATGTTTGGAAGCCGTGGCTGGATGGCTACGTGGGAGCCGGTTGAAGTTAAATCCTTTGAAGACAGATGTCCTTTGGCTGGGTTGTGATGATATGGGGTTAGGGGCCCAACTCTCATCCCTTGCAGGGGCGTAATTAGTGCCAGCGCCTTCCATCAAGAGTTTGGGTGTAATCTTTGTTCCTCCTCCTAGCAGACCTTCTTGCGCTCTCTCTCTCTCTCTCTCTCTCTCTCTCTCTCTCTCTCTCTCTCGTCTGCACTCGTCCCTTCTTTCCTCTCCTCGCTGCCTTCTGGCTCGCTCTCAGGGACTGCCTTGCTGTGCCACCATCTTGGGAGCCGGCCCAGCCGAAACCAGGCAAAATCTGGGGACAAGCCCACTCCAAGCCAATTTTTGTTAGATCATGAATATAAGATGCACGTTAACTTTTCATGGACAGATTTTTTTGGGGGGGAGGGGAGGTGTAAGGCTTATATTCGGGCCAATACATAGTACTTTTTGATAAAATATCCAGTTAAATTCATACGTATTTTAAAGGAATTTAAAATACAGATTAATGAACAGAGCAGAATGTGCTTTATTCACAAAGCTGCACTTGTGATGTTGACACATGCCAGAAACAGATGACCCATCCACCCTATATCATTGCAAGCATGTTTGCGGCATCAGTATCTTCAAAGATAACTTTTCTTCCAAGCAGTGGTAGAGCACCTGCTTGGGAAAGATTTCTTTAAACTAGATGCTTTCTTTAAAAAGCAACAAAGAAGTCATGCCCACAGCAACATTCCTGTTTGACACTACCTGTCTGATCCTCGCCACGTCTATGACATCCCTCCCAGGTTAAAGTAAAACCATGCTTACCATGTGAATGGGCATTTATCAACACAAGCACTCTTGTTTACATAAAATGAGTTTGCTCATTTACCATTAAAAAAATCCCACTGAATTTGGATAATTTTTATTATTACAATATTCATCTTGATTTCTACTAAATACAACTAAAATCGATAGACTGCTAAACCAAGGCAGATATAATAAAAGCATTTATTTTAAAAATCTGAAAACAACAGTTTTAGAAACAACATATTAAATAAAATTATAAGTGCTTAGACATGCCTAAGGGAGGGACGCAGGTGGCGCTGTGGGTTCAACCACAGAGCCTAGGGCTTCCCGATCAGAAGGTTGGCGGTTCGAATCCCCGTGACGGAGTGAGCTCCCGTTGCTCGGTCCCACCTCCTGCCAGCCTAGCAGTTTAAAAGAACACCAGTGCAAGTAGATAAATAGGTACCACTGTGGCAGGAAGGTAAATGGCGTTTCTGTGTGCTCTGGTTTCTGTCACGGTGTCCCATTGTGCCAGAAGCTTCTCTCAGGTCCATCATGAGACGTCCGCCAGCTTCCAATCACAGATACCAGCAGCCTTCAAGCAAGTAAACTTGCCTTATTAGCATCCCACTGCCAGAGGATTGCCTCCTTCCATTCACCAGTTTGCCTTCTCCAAGTGGAAGAAACCTGGGCAGTGCTGAATGTCACATCCATTGCCAGGTGAGTCCTGCTGCAAATCCACTCAGTTGCCAAGTGCTTTTATGACATCACAAGAAACCCACAGCCAATGGCAACAGCTGGGGAGGCATTATCTTCATTGCTTTGAGCCTCACAATGGTGGGTGGACCTATCAGTGATTGTGTGCTTGTTTATTCAGGAAGTGGGTGGTGCTGTGGTCTAAATCACTGAGCCTCTTGGGCTTGCCGATCAGAAGGTCGGCAGTTCGAATCCCTGCAATGGGGTGAGCTCCTGTTGCTCTGTCCCAGCTCCTGCCAGCCTAGCAGCTCGAAAGCATGAAGTGCAAGTAGATAAATAGGTACCACTCCAGCGGGAAGGTAAACGGCGTTTCCGTGCACTGCTCTGGTTCACCAGTAACAGCTTCATCATGCTGGCCACATGACCCAGAAGCTGTATGCCTGCTTCCTCGGCCAATAAAGTGAGATGAGTGCCACAACCCCAGAGTCTTCCACAACTGGACTTAATAGTCAGGGGTACCTTTACCTTTACCTTTAGACCTGCCTAAACAGTATATTTTTAGCAGCTAATACAACGAAAGTGACTGCCTAAAAGTAATATGCAGGATGTTCCAGCCAATAGGTGCTGCCACACTAAAATTTTGATTTTTCACAAATACAGAACAAACATTATATAGCACATGTAAAAGTGCCAGTTCCCCAGGTAGAAGCAGTTTAGTGGGCACAGTTGGAATAATCATTGGCTTCATCGGGGCTGCTTCTTAGGACATTTGCTAATGTTGCATCTGAGCTGATGGCATTTAGGTAATACTTTGCTTTGTGTTTTGCTTTATATTTAAGATTATGGCTTTATTTTTGGACTTCTTTTTCTGATCCGTTGATTGCAATAAATTGATGTTAATTATGATTGTAATAAATTGATGTTAATTATGATGATGCAATATTTGGAGTTAAGCCTTATGAATATTGTCAAAATGGCTTCAATGTAGCTAAGTAATGAATTGAGCTAGAATTCTCTCAACTACAGTCAAACAGCAGTGGAAATAAAGTATTTATCATGTTTCATGTTCAGTCAGAACATTAGCACAGTATTTCATGTCTTTATTAGGCTGAAGTTTCTAATAATGTAGAATAATTTAAATGTCAATATTTGTCAATGATAAGTGAATGAGAGAAAATGAATGTCTGTGCATTTAATAATAATATAAAAAAGATGTCATGTCTCTTCTGGTGTTGAGAAAGTATATCGTAACTGAATATCAATGCCAGCAATCATTCACTATAGTAAAAGTCTGGGAAGTTGTGAATTATTTGATTTTCCTCAAGTCCACAGGCAATTTTAAAAAGTCATTTTTAAGGCCAGGTTTAGATGACGCTATAAAGGCTTGTCCTTCTAAACGCTAGTCAAACTTCTTTTTGCCAAAGTAAAAAGTCTCAGCCAGAAAGCGCAGAGTCCCCTTGTGGTTTTCAAGCTCTCTTGGGAAATAAAAAAGAGCTTTGATCCCCTCTATCTTTCATTTTCTGACATATATCCAAATCAGAAAGGCTGGGGCTGACATGGACTGTTTTACAGCCAACACAACTGAATTTGATACACACAAAGATAGACACCTCTTATATTAATGGGGTTGACATGCTTGTTTCCATCATGTCCATCTTGTTGCCTTTTGGGGACCAACTGATTTATACATGAGCCACTGAAGCATTTAGTTTGCAAAATAGTTGTAAACTAGGTTTATTGTTTTTATCTTTATTCTGCTGGGCTGCATGCTATTGCCATTGATACTGCTGTTTTTATCACTATTTCATTGCTGATTCCAACACTGTTTATGATTTAAACTAAGTATTGGTTGTAGTTCATATGGTGGCAGCCAACCTTTGAGGGGTTTATCATAAAATGAGGCCTAAGCTGTCTATGAAATTATAATCGGCACCTTAATAAGAATATAGCAAGGTGGAATACACAAATAAGGATACAACTGTTTAGAAAAACCATAGAAACATAATTAAACGCTTCAGTTAAAATCAATACATAGGCATTTCCAATATCATATATATTTTTTGTTAACAAATCACTGTTTTCAAAAGACATCTGAAGGGACCACCAGAACTGCCCCATCAGAAGATCTCAGTGGTTGAGGTGGAGTATAAGGATTCAGGTGATGATGGAGTACAAGAGCCATGATCCCCAGATGTGAATTCTTTCCACCAAATAAGAGGCCCAACAGACCTCTTCTCTGGTTGAAAAAAAATGCTAGGAACTCCATTGGCTAATCACCCAGGGATCATGGGCCTTGCACTTCAACCTCATCATCCATAGTGGAGAAAAATGCCCAGAGTGTCATTTTCTATGAAAGGCTTCTCCCATCTTCTCTGGTGTCCTCCACAACCTGCGAGCTATTCCTCTAGGAAGGTTTTTATTTGTTTGTTTGTTCCCTTTGCAAAATAGGGGGTGTGTGAATGTGTCAAATGAGTTGGCAATTCACTGTGCGCTTTGAGAAATGTCGTCAAACACCCTGAGGACTTTCTTGTGGGTTTTGAGCACTAAGCAGTAATGCAAGAGGGGCACAATTGCTTTGGGATGAAAGTACTTTGGTGCTTATCCTTTCCAAATGGTTTGCAAAGCCCTCTCATCAAATAAAGTGGGGGTAATAAATTTTAACAATGCGGCACACATAGATTTATCGCTTTTGAGGCAATGTTTCTAAGCCAAGGAAGTGCTGGCGAGGGGCGGAGAGGAGTGTTCAGCTGAACAAATGAAAATTGTTGAGCTCAGAATACACTAAGCAAGACAAATACGATTAGTTCAAGGTGTTCCCACAGAATGAGGAGAAACAATGCCGATAAGGGAAGATGCCTTTTACCAGAGGTACTTTGATTTCAATCTCCAAAGTGACAGGCTAATAAAATGTATTTGCTTACCTTCTTTGTCTCCCTGGTAAACATTCCCAGGGAAAATGTTTGTCTGATTACAAAATCAAGGACTATATTATACCCATCAGTTAAAGTAAGCTATGTTGAAAGGAGCCACAGTGCTATATATATAATTAAAATGACTGTATATTCTTGTCCTGATGCAAACTATGCCTGAGCTGTTTTTGCATCTGAAGTGAAATAACATAATCAAATTCCTCTCTTGCTCATATCTCCAGAGATGGAAGGTGCAGGCAGAAAAATAATGCCTGCAGTGTAACTTGTTGCCCAATGTGAATTCCTAACATCATTTCATGTTAAGGTCAGTCCTGTTGAGATGGCAAGCTTATTTCCATGTTACTTACTGGTATCTAGAACCCATAAATATTCCTGTCTACACAGTACGTAAGGAAAGGTGCAGAACCAACATGAGCTCCATTTTTCATAGTTGGATTCCCATAAAGCTGGTCTGGATCCTAAGTTAACTGAAGAAGTTTTATGGGAAGTTTTCCAATCCCTCCTTCCCTCTGCAGACATCTGTGTCCCAGGAATGACCGCTCCCCACATAAAATGGGGGGACCTTTTGCATGGTCATGCGCAGCCCCCCGGATCCCAGTGTGGCTCCCGGTAGTACGGGCGGGCTTCGCCCTCCCCAGACTGGATACCTGGAGGTCTCCGCCTACCTCCGCCAATTGCCCAATCCCGCCTGGGGAGGATCAACCAGGTAGGGGGAGGGACCACCCTGTCAGCACAACTAAAGGTGAACCTTACCTGCGAAGCATCAGGAAAAGCCTCTTTGGAGCGTTGTGGGGTAAAGTCTTCAGCAATGTGGGATGGGGTATGGGGGCATCCTCTATAAGAAGAAGAAGAAGAGTTTGGATTTGATATCCCACTTTATCACTACCCGAAGGAGTCTTAAAGCGGCTAACATTCTCCTTTCCCTTCCTCCCCCTCAACAAACACTGTGAGGTGAGTGGGACTGAGAGACTTCAGAGAAGTGTGACTGGCCCAAGGTCACCCAGCAGCTGCATGTGAAGGAGCGGAGACGCGAACCTGGTTCACCAGATTACGAGTCTACTGCTCTTAACCACTACACCACACTGGCTCTTGAGAGAAATGTCCAAAAATTGGAAGTTAACTTAAGGAAGTTCAGAGAAGGAATCCTTCCCCAAGAATTTCCCATACTATCCCATGTTGTTCAGGGATGACCCTTATGATAAGTTAGCCTTCCATGAGCTTCCTTTAACTTATCTTAATATCTTAGCAATTGCATTTATAGAGAACTTTTTGATCTGTAACACATTCTTGTTATTCACTTGAATACAAGTGTGTACACCAGATGTGTACTTGATGTTCTGCATAACAATGTGACATGTCTTGCAGTGCTGAGCTTATTGCCCTCCTTTTGTAACAACGAGGGGTTGAATTTTCTGAAAATCAAGTTAATTAGCACATTTTTTAATACATAATTGCTGTTTCAATTCTTAATTTTGACAAGAAATAAGTCCTCCAGATGTCAAACTCGGCCCTCCGGATGTTTTGAGACTACAATTCCGATCATCCCTGACCACTGGTCCTGCCAACTAGGAATCATGGGAGTTGTAGGCAAAAAACATCTGGAGGGCCGAGGTTGAGGAATCCTGCACTAACCAGTATCCTCACTCCCCTAAAAAGAACAATTATTGCATTGTATATATATAATATTATTATATATATTACCGTATTTTTCGCCCTATACGACGCACCATCCCATAAGGTGCACCTAGTTTTTTTGGGGGGAAATAAAGGAAAAACATTTTATTTCCACCCCAGGCGCAGGGCTGGGGCGGGGGAAGCCCGAGCTTCCCCTGACCCCAGCCCCCAGAACAGGCAACTCTCCGCAAGCTGTGGGAGCCCAGCGCAGGGCTCGCACGCCTTGCGGAGAGCTGCGTGAAGTCTGGGCGCGCTGAGCTCAGCGCGCCCAGCCTTCAGCATGCAGGCAACTCTCCGCAAGCCACGGGAGCCCAGCGCGGGCTCCCACAGCTTACAGAGATCTGCGTGAAGCCTGGAGAGCGAGAGGGGTCGGTGCACCCCGACCCCTCTCGCTCTCCAGGCTTCAGTGATAGCCTGCATTCACCCCATAGGATGCACACACATTTCCCCTTCATTTTTAGAGGGGGAAAAGTGCGTCCTATGGGGCGAAAAATACGGTATCTATATTATGATACACATAATACTATATGCATTTTATATGCATATGCACCCCAGATTTCCTAAACGGACCATCATATAAACCAGTGTTTCCCAACCTTGTGCCTCCAGCTGTTTTTGGACTACAATTCCCATCATCCCTTGCCACTAGTCTTGCTAGTCAGGGATGATGGGAGTTGTAGTTCAAAAACAGCTGGAGGCACAAGGTTGGGAAACACTGACATAAACAAATACACACAACAATGCATATAACTGTATAAACAGACTTAGGCATTAATAACACTTACAAAATTATGTTGCAAAAATATCCTAAAGCCTGGGTCCTGACCATTATACATATTTTTGCATATAATTGGACAGGATTTTTTTATTTAAAAAAACAAAAACAACCAGCCATGCACAAGTGACTCTAACATAAGTGGTCACTCGGTGTAAAAGGTGGTCTGCTGTTAGTAAAGTTCTGTTGGGTTGTAGCCACCTACCAATCGGGTGTTGTGGCTGACCACTCGTACCCACCCGCAACACAGGGTGTCGGTTTCCAGGTCTCACCGCAGATCGGAGGACCCGAACTTTCATTGTGATGAGATGGTCAAAGGCTTTCTGGCTCTTTTCCCCACTTTTCATTTCAGAAATCATTTCTAGCTGCCTGCTGCAACTAAGCAGCACATTGCTCACCAGATTCATCAAAACGTTTAGAGCACAATGCCCCTGGAAGTGGCCGCCTCTTCCTAGGTACTTGTATTGAGAAAAAAGATGGGTGCCCCATGTACTTATACAGTCATACCTCATGTTATGTCTGCTTCATGTTATGTTCTTTCAGGTTAGGTCCTGTGGCGACCAGGAAGTACCGGAAAGGGTTACTTCTGGGTCTCACCACCTGCACATGAGCAGAGGCACAAAATGATATCACGCGCATGCGCAGAAGCAGCGAATTGCAACCCGTGCATACGCAGACGTGCCGCTGTGGGTTGCGCTCTTTTCATGTTGTGAGCGGGCCTCCGGAAGGGATTCCGTTCGCAGCCAGAGGTACCACTGTAAATCATTTCCCAGTAATTTTTAATTATTTTGCAATTCCACCACATATGAAAAAAGTGCCTTCTTTTTCTTTACACTTCAAACACTTATTGGAGCCTGTTCTATACATTTTTGCTATTTTTGAAGGTTGTTTTTTTTAACTGCATCACATCTTAAATGGCTTGTGGGAAAAGAATACTCTCCTCAGAGTGGACCACTGAATAGCTCAGTTGGTTAGAGTGTGGTGCTGATAACACCAAGGTTGCAGGTTCAGTCCTCATATGGGACAGTGACATATTCCTGTACTGAGGGGACTGGGACTAGATGATTTTCAGGGTCCCTTCCATCTCTACGATCCTATGATCTTTTCTATACATGTGTAGCGGAAGCGCCAATGTGCCTAACTCTTTCAGTCACCTATGCAACATTCAGTCCCAACACTGAATGTTGCACTGACGTCTCCATTTTATAATCTCACGATGTTCTCTGGGTACCAGCTTAAACAATAGCGTTTTCTATCATTGCTTCATGTGGCGAATCTATTAAGCTCTGTGATAACAGGTTCATCTGCTCAGTTTATTTCCCATATGCTGTACATTTAAGTGTTTGCCCCGATTGCTGGGATAAAAATAAAGGATTTTTTTCTTTTGGTATAATGATGCAGATGCCATCATGCCCTCAGATGAACATAGCTTATGCTGCCATGGCTTCAAATTGCTCTCTTTAAGAAAATATCTCACAAATTTGGCTCTGCTAAGGAAAGAAAGGGACGCGGGTGGCGTTGTGGGTAAAACCTCAGTGCCTAGGACTTGCCGATCGTATGGTCGGCGGTTCAAATCCCCGTGGCGGGGTGAGCTCCCGTCTTTCAGTCCCAGCTCCTGCCCACCTAGCAGTTCGAAAGCACCCTTAAGTGCAAGTAGATAAATAGGTACCGCTTTATAGCGGGTAGGTAAACAGCGTTTCCGTGTGCTGCGCTGGTGCTGGCTTGCCAGAGCAGCTTCGTCACGCTGGCCACGTGACCCGGAAGTGTCTGCGGACAGCGCTGGCTCCCAGCCTCTTAAGTGAGATGAGCGCACAACCCTAGAGTCGGACACGACTGGCTCGTACGGGCAGGGGTACCTTTACCTTTAAGGAAAGAAATCTGTACTGATAATGGGCTTAATGGTTGTGTAGAGATATACAGACTGTTTAGCAATGGAAGGACAGATTCTACATGGCCTCTACCCAGCTGCAGACCTTTAGGGTATCTACCTTCGGTGTTTAGGAAAGTGCAAAGACAGCTTTCTCCCCTTTCCATTACAAGGTTGTATGATGACCCTGAAGCAGGGACAAGATTGACTTCATTTTCCTCCAGCCTTGCATACCAATGAATGCAAGCAGCTGCACTCTCGTTGCAGCCAGACTTCGATCATGTGCAAAGAATTAAGAATGTCTCCTAGGACAATGCCTCTGTACTCCTTTCTCTGCTCCACCGCACTCTGCTGACTTCATCAGATCCAACCCTAGATGAGCCCATGCCTTAACAGTATGGCGTTGATGCTTGCCAGGAAATGTACTGCTGCCTTTCTTGGTTCTTCCTCATTTTAGGATCCATGACTGAGCAGCGAATACATTTTGATCACATAAGGAACACTATCTATCTATTATCTATCACCCATCATTTATCTAGCTGTCGTACTACATCTTTTCAGACATCACAGTTGAAATCAGCTTTTGTTATACTCAATTTTGTATTCCGTTGCAGGTTCTGTACTACTGTACATGTGCTACTGTACATGTGCATCTGCTGTAGAAGAACTTGAAAAATTGGGGGGAAGTGACCCAGAGGATCTATAGGTCCCCTGTGCAAAGGCTAAAGGTGTGGTTTCATCAGCCGATGGGTTTCCATCAGGCGATGGGTTATGAATCCCATCGCCTTCATAACCCCAGGACTAGTTTCTCCACCCTACCTAAGATAATTTCCTGTAGCCTTTCATTGCCAGAGTAATTCCATGGCAAAATGATAGGTGCATGTATTGGCAACCCATGCTAGGAGTCTTTTTGGCAGCTTGGCAGAGGGCTGAAATAACTTTGCTTTTATTATATTTTTAATTTTTTAAATGTTTTTATTAGCAATTTCAGCATAACTTATCAAAACATATCACATTCATTATTTTTCTCCCTCCCCCCACCCCCCTCAAACCCTCCCTCCCCTCCCCCAGAGACTTCCCTCCGCTCCTCTCTCTGACTTCTCAACACATATTATTCTTTGCATGCTATAAAATTATGCAAATCCTACATTATCTATCTGCCATGTTATCAATCAATAAATTTGTGTATGTTTATTCAAAACCTGCCAAGGAGTCCAGTTCATTTTGTTGTCTTTTTAGTAATTTGTGAAAAGTTCCCATTCTTGTTTAAAGTCACAGTTGTCCTTATCTTGTAGTTCATATGTCAGTCTCGCCAGTTCTGCATAGTTCATCAGTTTCTCTTCCCACTGTTCTTTTGTCAGGGTTTCCTCATTCTTCCATCCTTGTGCTATCAAGACTCTTGCTGCTGTTGTAGCATACATAAATAAATTCTTTATTTTCCTTGGCAGGTCTTGTCCTACAATCCCTAACAAAAATGCTTCTGGTTTTTTTTTAACAAATGTCATTTGCTAGTACCTCCAAATAACTTTGCTTTTATAACCCATAGGTAGAATTCCCTAGTTCTTTATGCCAGATTCCACCAGCAGACCCCAAGGCTTTATGCCAATGTACAGGTGTATTACCAAGTAATAAAGCAAAATCCAGGTTCCTCTCCTCATATATAAAAATGCTAATCCATGACAATACTTTATACCTTAAGAGAATAATCAACAGCTATGCTTAGAATGGGACGCAGGTGGCGCTGTGGGTTAAAGCCTCAGCGCCTAGGACTTGCCGATCGAAAGGTCGGCGGTTCGAATCCCTGCGGCGGGGTGCGCTCCCGCTGCTCGGTCCCAGCACCTGCCAACCTAGCAGTTCGAAAGCACCTCCGGGTGCAAGTAGATAAATAGGGACCGCTTACCAGCGGGAAGGTAAACGGCGTTTCCGTGTGCGGCTCTGGCTTGCCAGAGCAGCGATGTCACGCTGGCCACGTGACCCGGAAGTGTCTCCGGACAGCGCTGGCCCCTGGCCTCTTAAGTGAGATGGGCGCACAACCCCAGAGTCTGTCAAGACTGGCCCGTACGGGCAGGGGTACCTTTACCTTTACCTTTCTTTATGCTTAGAATAGTGATGGCCAAACTTGGCCCTCCAGCTGTTTTTGGACTACAATTCCCATCATCCCTGACCACTGGTCCTGTTAGCTAGGGATGATGGGAGTTGTTGTCCCAAAACATATGGAGGGCAGAGTTTGGCCATCACTGGCCTAGAATAATATATATGCCAATACAACAAATAAATACAATAAGAAACATCCTGCTGCATCTGAGAAAGCACAACCAGATGCCTTCATCTGCCCCAACTGCAACAAAACATGTCTCTCCCGTATCGGTCTCTGTTGCCACAGCAAGTGCTACTGTAACCTTCCAATAGTTTGACTTCACCATAAAAGGCTCACTCTTCCCTTGTCTCCCCAGACAGACGGGTACTAACAACAATAACAAAATATCCCCTTGCTTTTTTTAAAGATCAAATTACCTGGAAACCAAAACACCCCATCGTCAAGAGTGCTCATACATCTTCATGTTCTAAAAAATCTACCAAAATTATCATTTGGTAATTTTTGAGATTCAAATACCGTTTATCTAATTGTTCATATTTAATTGGTGAGTTATTCAATGTAGCTTACAATATGGTATCCACCACTGTGTGGGACAATTTAAAGGTGCTTCCACCAGGTGACTTTAGATGTGTGTGTGTTTGTTTGTGTTTGTTTGTTTCAATCAAGCAATAAAAAACATCCCATTAAATAAATAAAAATACCTGTGATTGAGTATCATTTCAGGGGATTCTAAAAGTAAATTATTATTGTTCATTTCATTTATATACTGCTATATATATATATATATATATATATATATATTTGGGGGGGGGGAATCTCAAAGCAGTTTACAACCTATATTAAAACATCAAATAAAACAGCCCAGAATGAAACATTACTGAAGACAGTCAAATATAAAGCATACATTTAAATATAATTAACATTCATTCAAACATAATTAACAGGAAACTAAAATGTTATCCTAAACATTTAAAAACAAAAACAGAGGAGGTCAGCTGCAGAATGCACATTTAGCAGAGCAAAGTTAACAAAAAATTATCTTAAACATTTTAAAAGAAGTTACAGGGTAGGCAGCCATGTTGGTCTGCTGGAGTCGAAACAACAGCAACAAAAATTCCTTCCAGTAGCACCTTAGAGACCAACTAAGTTTGTTATTGGTATGAACTTTTGTGTGCATGCACACTTCTTCAGATACCTATGGAAGGCACCACACTGAGCTGCATGAAATGGAAGTCCATCAACCTCACTGATATCTGAAGAAATGTGCATGCCCACGAAAGCTCATACCAATAACAAACTTAGTTGGTCTCTAAGGTGCTACTGGAAAGAATTTATTATTATTATTATTATTTCAAAAGAAAGCATTACTAAGTGAAGTCAAATATAAAATTCGCATTTGAAACAGCATAGCTAGCAAAAGAATAAAATACAGTGGTGCCTCGCAAGACGAAAAGAATCCGTTCCGCGAGTCTCTTCGTCTAGCGGTTTTTTTGTCTTGCGAAGCAAGCCCATTAGCAGCTTAGCGCTATTAGCGGCTTAGCGGCTTTTAGCGGAGAAGCAGAGAAGCGGAGAAGCAGCTTAGCGGCTTAGAAAAAGGGGGAGAAAGGGGGGAAAAGTCGGAAAAACTCGCAAGACATTTTTGTCTTGCGAAGCAAGCCCATAGGGAAATTTGTCTTGCAAAGCGCCTCCAAAACGGATAACCCTTTTGTCTAACGGGTTTTTCGTCTTGCGAGGCATTCGTCTTGTGGGACACCACTGTATTCTCATAAGCATAGAACGTATCTGCTGCTGTAGCTGCAAATCCAGCCAACGGTGGTTCATGGCAGGGACTACGGGTGCTCATGCTCAATGTGCCAGGTATGCACAAAAAGGCAACCAAGAGAGTCTCTGGCCTCTTCAGCAGCCTCAGCTTTTGTAGCTGGAGTCAGTCCAGGCTCTGCCCTCCCTGTCCTGGTAGAAAAAGACCTGCAAGGCAGGGAGTGTTGGTTTCTATTTCCCTCACTGAGCAGCAACTGCAGTCACGGGACATTGTTTTGCATTCCACAGTCAGAGTTACTGTTGGGTTCCCACCGGAATGGGAGACTGGATGTGACGTTCACTGGTTTCCTGTTTTTCACTGTTCTCTCGGTGTTCTTTGTTTCCGAGAGGAGTTGCTTCTCTGCTCTCACAGAGGCAAGATGCATGTTTGTATTCTCTCAGCATAGAGTGTAAATAAAAATTAAGAATGTAGCACATACTGCTTATCCTTCTGCTGTGTGACAACGCTCTGCTTGGGCTCAAAATATGACGAGCCTGTATCAGCTTCAGCTTCAGATGGGCCGAAGCTGGTCAAAATCTCACAGGGAGCAGGTCTTCCAGGACTCACAGCCAATTTAGATGAACAGAAGCACTTTTCCAGGCAAATGGCAAACATAAGGGTTTTTTCTTAATGTTGTCAACAAGCAACACTCAGTTTGAAGTGTATGTTTTTGGGGTGTGTGTATATTTGTAGGGTGTGAAGTAATGTTACAGTACATTCACTAATGGAGAAAAACATTATTCATCAATGTCTTGGTTTCTCTTTTTCTCTCCTTAGGACAGGCAAAATAGAACATCAGATATAATAATAATAATAATAATAATAATAATAATAATAATAATAATAATAAGTTATTACTTATACCCTGCCCATCTGGCTGGGCCTCCCCAGCCATTTTGGGTGGCTTCCAACAAGAGATTAGAAATACACTGACACATCAGTCATTAAAAATTTCAATAAACAGGGCTGCCTTCAGATGTCTTCTAAATGTCAGATAGTTGTTTATTTCTTTGACATTGGATGAGAGGGCATTCCACAGGGCAGGCACCACTACCGAGAAGGCCCTCTGCCTGGTTCCCTGTAAAAGCCACTATATATTTTGCATACTATTCCTTTTTACACTTTTTAAAATGTACTGGAGATTATTTCTTTTATATATTTCTCCCTTCTTCTTTTTTTGCAAACTGTGAAAGAAGACATGTGCCCAAATGAAATGCAATATGGGTTATATCAAGAAAGTTTCTAAAAACATATTTTTTCATTAATATAATTACAGTTAATTTTTTCCTTTTTTTTCTTTTTTCCTATAATCCACTCTGAGCCTTAGGAAAAGGGCAGGAGAGAAAAACGAATTAATTCAGCTGGTAATTATGCACCCATTATGCCAGATGTTTAGATATTATCACAATCTCACCGGACTGTTCCATCAGTTGATTCTAGGCAATATTTTAACAACTAAATTAGAACATGTCATCCACCTCACGTGGATATCCAAATCTTCAAGTGCCCGTTTTTGTCATCCCCTGCCAAAAAAACCCAAAAGCAGAACACAACACACTTCTAGTTTTCTAAAATTATTATTTTTCTGCTGGTTTGGAAATGTTCCAAGACTAGATAAATTAGATTTTTGAATGCCAGACAATACCACAGGGAGCACTAATGTAGCTTTCATATTACCAGTGTGCCTATCAGAACTTGACTGAATGTCCTGAATAACTTTTTCCAACTCTTTCTGCCTTGGGTTAAGTAATATTCACGTTCCGGCATCTTTCTTTCAGTCCCTTTCTCTCCCCATCTTTGCATTCCACCTTCCCTGTTTATCCTAATTCAGCTTCACACATGTCTGCCTGGCCTCTTCCAATTGGCATTGGGTCTTCTAATCTTTTGCACCCTTTAGCCTTACCCAAATAATTGCCAATCCAGTTTAAATATACAGTGATACCTCTGGTTACAGATGCTTCAGGTTACATATGCTTCAGGTTACAGACTCCGCTAACCCAGAAATATTACCTCGGGTTAAGAACTTTGCTTCAGGATGAGAACAGAAATTGTGCTCTGGCAGCACGGCAGCAGCAGGAGGCCCCATTAGCTAAAGTGGTGCTTCAGGTTAAGAACAGTTTCAGGTTAAGAACGGACCTCCGGAACGAATTAAGTACTTAACCCAAGGTACCACTGTAGTGCTATTTTTCTAGAAAAAGAGGTGCTGAACTCACCATGAACTCTTCTCTTGTTCTCTTATAATGGCAATGGCGCCCACCTGAGAGATGCTAGAACTGAGTTCCAGTGAATTCTGGCTGAAGGGGGGGAAAAGCTGCCCAAACTGTACAGAAATTTATTTATGTATGTTACTACAGCAGCAAGAATGTTGTTGTTTAGTCGTTTAGTCGTGTCCGACTCTTCGTGACCCCATGGACCAGAGCACGCCAGGCACACCTGTCTTCCACTGCCTCCCGCAGTTTGGTCAAACTCATGTTAGTAGCTTCGAGAACACTATCCAACCATCTCGTCCTCTGTCGTCCCCTTCTCCTTGTGCCCTCAATCTTTCCCAACATCAGGGTCTTTTCCAGGGATAAATAAAGCTGCCCAAACTGTACAGAAATGTATTTATGTATGCTACTACAGCAGCAAGAATGTTACTTGCCCCAAAATGGAAAGAAGCAGAAGTCCCAGCAAAGGGAGAATGCATACAAAACATTACGGAATATGTAGAAATGGCGAAACTTACCAGAAGGATAAGAAATCAAGTTAGCAAACTTTTTTTCTTATAAAATAATGAAAATGGTTTATTGAATATTTACAGATAAATTGTAAACAGATAAGAACATTGGAAGGATTATTGTAATAACCTGCAGTTTCATAATATTTGGTGAATAAATGAACAAATTAAGTTAATTTGGATATGCAGAAGATATTAAAAATAAATTTAAGGAACCGCAGAAAGAGGAGGAAGGAAGTCAAGTTTTGAAATGTTAAAAAGACTGTAAAATTACTGAAATGTATAAACCTGAAAATCATTTTTTTTCTTTAAAAAAAAAAGCCCTGCCAATCTTTCCTTTCTGGAAAAAAAAACCCTTCACATTCACCAATCTTGGCATCCTTGCTGGTTTCCCCCTCCCAATAAATTGTATATTTGTTTTTCCCTGAGCTTTGCTTTGCCACCTGATTCCTGATTCTTCCTTGTATTAGTGCAATTGGTCCTGTGGACTCCAAAGACATGCCATATGTTCCTTCTGTATATGGTCTTCCCCTACATGTGTAGATGTGGGCACGTGGCAACAACTATCACACAACAACGTGGCTGAACAGCCTTCAATGTAATGAGATCGCAAGGATAGCTCCCCTTCAGTAGCCGATTGCACCCATGACCTGTAAGAAATTGGGTGGCTGGATGTTCTTTCTCTGGAAAAGTGCCCCAGGTTGCTTACTTGACTAGCATCTGTTTACTTCCCTCCCTCGCGGGTGGTGCTGTGGGTTAAACCACAGAGCCTAGGACTTGCCGATCAGAAGGTCGGCGGTTCGAATCCCCACGACAGGTGAGCTCCCGTTGCTCAGTTCCTGCTCCTGTCAACCTAGCAGTTCGAAAGCACGGCAAAGTGCAAGTAGATAAATAGGTACCACTCTGGCGGGAAGGTAAATGGCGTTTCCGTGCACTGCTCTGGTTTGCCAGAAGCGGCTTAGTCATGCTGGCCACATGACCCGGAAGCTGTACACCGGCTCCCTCGGCCAATAAAGCGAGATGAGCGCCGCAACCCCAGAGTCGGCCACGACTGGACCTAGTGGTCCTTTACCTTTACTTCCCTCCCTAACCACAACAAATCTTGTCATTAGAAGAAGAAAAACCCAGTTACATTGCTATAATAATGCCTAAGAAATACTGCAGCATGGAACAGGGATGAAAGGTGCTCTCTTTTGCAAATCTGAAGCACACTTCAAAAGCACCTACTTAATCTCCTGAACTAGCAACTGGGTAATCCAATGCTACAGTTTTGGGGGTGGGCCGGGCTTCAGATCAGACAAATGCTCAGAGAGGGACGAGACATGCCTGGCATTCAGATAGTTCCAGGCTCAATCTTTGGCATCTCTAGTTAAAAGAATCAGATAGCAGGTGGCGGGGAAGATTTCTGCCATAGACCCCGGAGACTTGGTGTCAGTCAGAGTAGACAGTACTATAATAGGTGAACAAACAGCCCAGCTTGATGCAAGAATGCTTTCTATGGCAGCAGTGTGAAAAAGCTTTCCCATGATATGGCTACAAATCCCTTAACTAAAATATAGGTCTCTCAAAGTTCCCACAGTCTTCCAAGAAAATTGTGTACCTTGGCATATCTAATTTGAAACACCATTTGTCTAAGTGTCCCTGTTAAATGGAACAATAGTTATTCTAGCAAATTGTGAGCTGATTTAACATTTAACTATAGCCTGATAAAACATGAAACAGACAGTTCAGTATAATGCATTCAACCTCTTCCCCATTTTCCTAAAGCAACCGGTCTTACTGTTCTCTCACTTTGAAGAAGGGAAGCAAATTATAAGAGTCTGACTTAACTCACAGCTGAGCAACAGAATTAAACTTCCCATCTTGATGCTGCAGCTTTGCTTCCTTTAGATTTGTCTATTTGACTCCAATTAATGTTAATTGAAGCTATAGGCGTGCAATGGGATATAGCCCTTAACTATCATTGCCTTGTCAGTGTACATTAAATACCTTAGGTGGAAAAAGTTCTCTCTTGGACTAAAATACAGTGGCACCTTGTTTAAGAACAGCCTATTTTATGAACAAGGGGACGCAGGTGGCGCTGTGGGTTAAAGCCTCAGCGCCTAGGGCTTGCCGATCGAAAGGTCGGCGGTTCGAATCCCTGCGGCGGGGTGCGCTCCCGCTGCTCGGTCCCAGCGCCTGCCAACCTAGCAGTTCGAAAGCACCTCCGGGTGCAAGTAGATAAATAGGGACCGCTTACCAGCGGGAAGGTAAACGGCGTTTCCGTGTGCTGCTCTGGCTCTGGCTCTGGCTCTGGCCAGAGCAGCGATGTCACGCTGGCCACGTGACCCAGAAGTGTCTCCGGACAGCGCTGGCCCCTGGCCTCTTAAGTGAGATGGGCGCACAACCCCAGAGTCTGTCAAGACTGGCCCGTACGGGCAGGGGTACCTTTACCTTTACCTTTACCTTTATTTTATGAACAACTTGGATTAAGAACGCTTCAAACCCGGAAGTAGGTGTTTTGGTTTGTGAACTTTGCTTTGGAAGCATAACATGTTGAGCATGTTCCATTTGTAAATTGAATCCCCTGCTGCTATGGGAAAGCACAACTTGGTTTAAGAAGGCTTAGGTTTAAGAACGGACTTCCGGAACGGATTAAGTTTGAAACCAAAGTACCACTGTATTATTGAAGTACTGGGACTCGAAAAAGAAAAGGTGGGTTTTGGTGGGGATATTTTTTGCATTCCTAAATGTATAATTTTAATGTGATTGCATATACAAAGGAAGAGCTTAAAGGAGATATGAATTCTAAATATATATATATATTGGTGATGAAAAATTCCAAAGAAATGTATGCTACAATAAACCATTAATCTCATAGTTTAGCCATATACTTCAGTAGTGTGATGTGCTGACTACTGTGCTTTAATGACCGCTCCCCACTTAAAACGGGGGGCGCCTTTTGCGTGGACGCGTGCAGCCCTGGATCTGGAGTGGCCCCATCAGCATAGGCTTTGCCTTCCCTCAGGTGGGATACCTGGAGGCCCCCGCCTACCCCAGTGAGTTGTCCAATCCCACCTGGGGGAAGCGTTGCCAGGGAAACCAGGCCAGGTAAGGGGAGGGATTACCTGCCCACACAATAGAGGGTGGATCTTACTTGTTAATCCTCAGTGAAGACACTGAGAGCACATTCTTTTGAATGCCTGGAGAAGATTCAGGAGCTAGAGGAAGATCTAACATCTATATCAATAGGAAAGGGGTAATAAATTCTATGTTAAACTAAAGGAGGTAGAGCAGCTATCCCAGAAGGTAAATATATAATTAAGACCAACCCAGTCTTTTTCTTTTAAAAAACTAAGTAACTCCATGAAGGTCAGGCTTCACTTGATCAAAGTAGCTGTGCGAGATTTTTCGGCCAAGCAGGTCGAGGCAATATTATTATTATATTTATTAAAGTAAATAAATTTTATTAAATTTCTATGACACCCTTCATCCGAGGCTCAC
Organism: Podarcis cretensis; assembly: GCF_951804945.1. Lineage (NCBI taxonomy): Eukaryota > Metazoa > Chordata > Lepidosauria > Squamata > Lacertidae > Podarcis > Podarcis cretensis. Next base: position 10,770,367 of record NC_137180.1, on the reverse strand, counting down.
AGGGGAATACTCAGATTCCCAAAGAAGGCTTCCCATACCACTAGGTTGATCAGGTCTTAGTAGTTTATTAAAGGGGAAAGTGCAAGCTTGCAACTGAAAGCTCCTTTCTTACCCCCTGCCTACTACATTCCATGGGACAGATTCCACAGCAAGGAGATAGCTTGTCCTCACCCAGGCACTGGGGCATATGGGACACGGGTGGCACTGTGGTCTAAATCACTAGCCTCTTGGTCTTGGCAATCAGAAGGTCAGCAGTTTGAATCCCTGCAACGGGGTGAGCTCCCGTTGCTCTGTCCCAGCTCCTGCCAATCTAGTACAGTGGTACCTCAGGTTAAGAACTTAATTCGTTCCGGAGGTCCGTTCTTAACCTGAAACTGTTCTTAACCTGAGACACCACTTTAGCGAATGGGGCCTCCCGCTGCCGCTGCGCCACCGTCGCACGATTTCTGTTCTCATCCTGAAGCAAAGTTCTTAACCTGAGGTACTATTTATGGGATAGCAGAGTCTGTAACCTGAAGCGTCTATAACCCAAGGAACCACTGTAGTTCGAAAGCACACCAGTGCAAGTAGATAATAGGTACCACTGCGCTGGGAAGGTAAATGGTGTTTCCATGTGCTCCGGCACTCATCACAGTGTCTCTTTGTGCCAATAGCAGTTTAGTCCTGCTGGCCACCTGACCAGGAAAGCTATCAGTGGAGAAACACTGACTCCCTCAGCCTAAAAGTGAGATGAGCGCTGCACCCCATAGTCACCAATTGTGAGGTCATCTTGAGTATTCAGCTGGTGCTAGCAGAGCTCCTGAAACAAACCACTTCTGGGTCAACACACTTCCTTATTGTTCATTGGCTACACTGAGTCTTTGTTTCCTTTTCAGATTAAATGCCAAGGCTGAGACCTGCACATAAGCACTTCATCCCCAGATTGACTTTGGACGCCTGGTGCTCAATTTCCTCCACTGAATTTTTGGTCCCAAATCCCAGGTGTGCAAGCAAATCTTGGCATGTACCCTCACACCACGGGAGAGTGACGCACTGTTACATACCTCCAAATCCTTCAGACTGTCATTTTAGTCCTGAAGGATTTTCTGATTATTTCGAGTTTGCCACTCAGAATGACAGCAGTGTACATGAATCGTAATTAAGACTTGGTGGAACAGAATAGCCATAACATGCTTGGCCCTTGGATTTAAAAGCTAGACAAGAACAACTGCTAGCTTGTGGAAAAAAAGATAACTGGACTGAGCTGAGCTGGCTAACTAACTGGAAATAAAAATCCCTCCATAGCTAAAACTACCATGATCTGCTATATATTTTGGAAAGTGATTTCTGTGTCTGTCTGTTTTCCATATACATTTGGATACTTCTTGAGACATCACCACCAAACTCTGTTCCTCAGGTGAGGAGGGGCAGACTTCATCACCATTGGGATACCGGGTGCCATTTTGAATCAAGGTGGTAGGCTGAAATGTGATTTTGGCATACCTTCACCCATTCTTTGACATAAGAAGAAGAAGAAGAAGAAGAGTTTGGATTTGATATCCCGCTTTATCACTATCAGAAGGAGTCTCAAAGCGGCTAACAATCTCCTTTTCCCTTCCTCCCCCACAACAAACACTCTGTGAGGTGAGTGGGGCTGAGAGACTTTAGAGAAGTGTGATTAGCCCAAGGTCACCCAGCAGCTGCATGTGGAGGAGCAGAGACGTGAACCCGGTTCATCAGATTATGAGTCTACCGCTCTTAACCACTACACCACACTGGTTCACACTGGTCAAACATAGGTTTGACCGCCTCACAAGAGATCATTGCCAAACTTGGCATGTGGTTTCCTGATGGTTTTGTTGATGGTTTGATGCCAGGTACTATTTTGAATGAAGAATTCTTGTCTCTATGAATTTCTCAGAGTGAATGATCCCTGATACTATACTGCTCTCCCTTCCTGCGCACAACTCTGTAACTGCAACTAATGCAAGCAAACACTTTCACGAAGCATATTGTTACCAGTTTGGGGGACAGGGTGAGAAAGTTGGTTGTATGTGAGATCCTTCCAATCCCTGGATCAAGCAAGTGTTAAAATATAAGCCAGGCTAGCTTCCTGTGCCGAGATGATTGCATGGGTGATGAGCCATTAAGCAAACAAAGAAAACGAGGCTCTGTGTGAGCTGACAGATCCATAACTCAGAGATAGTTAGAAGCCTGAATTTAGAGTTTGCAGTGATGGGACCTAGAAGTAAAGCAAAAATCTGCAGCGATAGTCAGAGAGCAATGTTTGATGGCTGTTTGAATAAAGGCTCTAACTGTGGAAGAATAGAGACCCTCTTGGGGTGCTAAAGATATGAACTCCTCCCGTGTAGGCTCAGGTTGTCGATATGTGCAAATAAACCATATGTCATAAAGGAACCACGGTCTCCACTATGCTTCATCCCCAAAGGAAACATGATCAGAGATTGGAGTGGCATGATGCAATATTAAGGCAGATTATAAGACACAAACTATAATAAAAACAGTCCATCAGAATCCGTAAAACATAATTTAATTTTTTTTGTCGGCTAGTTGATTCTGTCTTTGTGAGTTCCTGCATTTATTCTTCTAGAATGCTTTAGGTTCAGCAAATGATACTGCATTGCAAAGCATTGCTAGCTTCCCCCCACCCACCTTAGACTGGCTTCAATGCTGACAACTCTGCTTCTGTTCTTAGGAAGACCATTATGTTCGCTTTTACTGTTGCTTTGTGGCACTGGGTCCAGCAGCAGCAGATGTGTAGGGAACAGCAGCCATTTAGCTACTACTAGAAGTGTGATTGATGTTCCCAAACCAACAGAGCTAGAAGGTGCCAGGGAAGAGGCAGGCGGTGAGTCTTCTCCTTTCTCTCCTCCTTTCTCTTTCACAGGCTAGCAGCCAGGGGCTCCAGGTTAAAGAGAAGAAATAAAAACACAGGAAAGTGTTGGATTTCTGCTAGAGTTGTTCATTGTCCTTTGCCAGGGCACAGCTCACTGAATCACTGCTCTGTTGAAGGGTGTGTGGTTTAAGGAAATGGCTAAAATATGAAACATCTATACAAAAAAGGAAGGAAGTCTCACTATATTCAGACATGCAGCACATGGAATCATGAAATCAGTGGGCTGCCTGCAGAGAATATCTGTGTAACAAGGCTGGAGGAAGCTGATTTTCCCATCTTCTCTTCTCCTTGCCAGTCCCCAGAGCTTCCCCAAATGCTCCCCTTAGATTCTGGGACAGGGGATGGGACAGGTGGATAAGGGGGAAAGGGGTGGTGGTAGAAAAACAGGTGAATGAATCTTCTGTCAATGCAGAATAATATGCCACTATCTGGTTTTCTGCCATCTTCCCCTGCAATTAGTCTATGCCACTCATCAAGGTTCCCTCACTCTTAGGACAACATTTTCTTTGGGGTGAATGGGATGAATCCATCAGGCAGAGCAGAAGAGAGAGAGGTGCATCATCTGGCAGCCTTCTACTGGCAAATCTATGGACTCAACTATGTAGTTGGGAGGTGTGTCATCTACTGTGGGAACGCGGGTGGTGCTATGGTCTAAACCACTGAGTCTCTTGGGCTTGCTGATCAGAAGGTGGGAGGTTTGAATCCCTGCGACGGGGTGAGCTCCTAATGCTCTGTCCCAGATCCTGCCAACCCAGCAGTTCGAAAGCACACCAGTGCAAGTAGATAAATAGGTACCACTGCAGCAGGAAGGTAAATGGTGTTTCCGTGTGCTCTGGCTTCTATCATGGTGTCCCATTGTGCCAGAAGCTACTGTTAGGTCCATCATGAGATGTCCGCCAGCTTCTAATCACAAATACCAGCAGCCTTCACACAAGCAAACTTGCCTTATTATCGCTCCCTAGCATCCCACTGCCAGAGGATTGCCTCCTTCCATTCACCAGTTTGCCTCCTCCAAGTGGAAGAAACCTGGGCAGTGTTGAATGTCACATCTATTGCCAGGTGTGTCCTGCTGGAAATAGTAAAGGGCTTTCCCCTTGGCCTGCCTTTCTATCCACTCAGTTGCCAAGTGCTTTTGTGACATCACAAGTGTGTTGGTCCAGGGGGGAGGTTACCGTGGGGCGAGGTCCAGGACAGGACCTGAGTCGAGGGTTGGCAGACAGTCCTCCACGAGCAAAGCGGGGTCCACAGCGAGGAGCCGGGCAAGGACAGGAACTCTGGGGGAACCGGACTGGGTGCTGGCCGAAACAGCTCTTCAACGACGTTGCTCCCGCAACCTGGCCTTTATCTTCTCTGAGGCCAGGGGCGGTCCCAGCCCCCAGGAGACCTGCCTCTCCTGGCCTTAAGGCGAGCACTCCTCCTGGGAGAAACCAGTTCCCTCCGCCTCTCTGCCCTGAGCCTCTGCAGTTCAGGAGAGGCTGAAGGGTTACTGGACCCAGGGAGAGACTCACCTGTAGGCACTGAGTCCTCAACCACCTCTGGAGCCAGAGTGGAATCACCTGGTGACTGCTCCTGAGGATCCGGCACAGGTGCAGGTGCTTCAGAATCAAGGCCCTGCCCCAGTTCAGCCGGCCCTGGAGGCGGGGACTCCTGTGCAGGCTGGGATTCCTCCGGTTCAGCCTCTGAATCGGATTTCCAGGCCATCACAACAAGAAACCCACAGCCAATGGCAACAGCTGAGGACACATCATTTTCATTGCTTTGAGTCTCACAATGGCAGGTGGACCTATCAGTGATTGTGTGCTTGTCTATTCAGGATTCAGGTGGCAGCCTCTTGGGCCTGCCAATCGGAAGGTCAGTGGTTTGAATCCCCACGACATGGTGAGCTCCTGTTGCTTTGTCCCAGCTCCTGCCAACTGAGCAGTTTGAAAGCACACCAGTGCAAGTAGATAAAGAAGTACCACTGTGGAGGGAAGATAAATGGTGTTTCCGTGCACTCTGATTTCTATCACGGTGTTCCGTTGTGCCAGAAGCTGGCCACATGACCCAGAAAGCTGTCTGTGGACAAACGTGGGTTCCCTCAGCCTGAAAGCGAGATGAGCACCTTTGACTGGACTAACCATCCAGGGGTTGTTTACCTTTTACCTTTAACATCTACTGTACACCAAACCCTTTGACTACATATTTTATATTTGGTTTTTGGTCCCTATTGTTTCCCATTTCAAGCTTTTGGGATGTTGCCTGCGATCCCCTATTAATAAATTCAGAAATGAACATATTGTTAGTTCCTGCAGCAGCAGCAGCTGTGTAATGCAACTGGCTTTGTCAAGGGCTCCCTTTGTGATTGTGTTCAGTTTTTCAAATCACTAATTCATAGCTGCAAGATGGAAATATATATAACAGTCTGAAAGGCAAATGGTTACATAATTTCTGTGACATATAGGAACCACTGTAGCTGACTTACCCAATTCAGTACACATTCATTTTTTTGTTCTTTTTAAATATTAAGTTTTTTGGGGGGACATCCCTCCCAAAGAAAAGTTCCTTGAGAAAAATCATTTGCGTGGACAGGCGGAGTCCCCAGATCCCGAGTGGTCCCCCCCGTCATGTGGAATAACGACTCTAGACAACGTGCTATGGGATTAAATTGGCCACAACTTTATTAAATTTCAAATGTGGGTAGACCTTGGCTCAGGCATTGGGCGTTCTCCCTCCCTAGTCCCCAGCCGGGGACCTAGGGAGCATCAGGGTTATCCAGTGTGTGTGGGGGGATGGGCCGGCTCTGGAGAACATATGTTCAAGCAGAGATAGCCGCCCCCGTTATGCCGCCGCAGGGGAGAGCAATGACGACCTTTCGGCGTACGGCCAAAGCCTCCCTTCAAAAACCCCTTTAACGGGGAACCCTGGTATCGCCGCCGCAAAGAGGAAGATGGACTAAAGGATTCCGCCCAAGGCCTGATACCGCCAAAGTTGTGACGTTTTGCTACGGGAAAGGCGAAACCTGCCAATGCAGGGAAATTCCTTTCCGGCCCTTTAACAGCGACCTTATCGTAGCAGCGCCCGCATACCTGTGGAGAGGTTGACCTGCAAAACCTGTGAAGAAAAGTTAACCTGCAAAATAAGAGATTAACTGAGGGTGGGTAGGGTGGGAGAAGCTCTGGAGCCAAGTGAGGATTCCCAGGTAAGATCCTCCCTCTATTGTGTGGGCAGGTAATCCCTCCCCTACCGGGCCTGGTCTCCTTGGCAACGCTTCCCCCAGGTGGGATTGGACAACTGACTGAGGTAGGCGGAGACCTCCAGGTATCCCACCTGAGGGAAGGCAAAGCCAAGCCTATGCTGTTGGAGCTGCTCCAGATCTAGGGGCTGCACACGTCCACGCAAAGGGTGCCCCCCGTTTTAGGCGGGGAGTGGTTATTGTATTCATTGAAGTTTTCTTATGAGTAAATATGCACAGGATTGTGTTGTAAGTAAGCTTAATTTAGAAATTTGATCTTCTGTTAATTTTGTAATGCATTTATAAACCCATTTGAAAAACACCTGCTATTAATCTGAACAGAGCTAAAGGGGGGATAGGTAGACACTATTCTTCAAGCTACGCTCAACTGCAATGTCTCAGAGCAGAGACAGAATGAAATATTTTCCTCTCTTTGCTGCTTTGCTTTTTATCGCTTTCACTCTACTTCCCCCAGGTATGTCTAATATCTGTGCCAGTAAAAGAGTTCAAGTATTTAAATTTATTTATTTTTTAACCCTGTGGCACTCATGCTGGAGTGTCAAATCACTTAAATAATAGCATCAACTGCCCCTCCTCAATGCTTTTGCAATTCTATTTCCTTTTAGGCATTCCTGCAAAGTACTAAAAAAAAAAAAAAAAATGTTGAGAGGGGTAAGCAAAAGTACATTGAATTGAATGAGTTCCCCTATATAGGAAAAATAAGAGGAAAACCACTACTTTAAGATATTAACCAGATCCTTGCTTAATTGAGGGGAGGAGATTTCCTTTAACTAATAATTTGCTTCTTGTGAACCTTATTTAAAATCATGCTGCACAGTTGATTCCAAAGGGAATTAACCAAAATGTGATGGAAGCATGTAAGCAGTAATTGTAAGAGATTGTCGTTTCCGCTTCTCCAGCCAAACCAGTAGTTGTATGAACACCATTCACACATAGAGGGGGAACCATAGAATTGTAGAGTTGAAAAGGACCCTGAGAGTCATCTTGTCCAATCCCCTGAATTGCAAGAATCTCAGCTGAAGCATCCATCCAACTTCTACTTAAAAACCTCAAAGGAAGGAGAGTTCACAACCTCCCGAGAGAGACACTTCCACTGTCAAAGAGCTCTTACTATTAGATCATGCCTTCTAGCCATGCCTCCTAATAACAGTGTGTAGTCCCTGCCGAACACACATTTGGCAAACATCAGATAGGGCATGGGCTATTCAGATCATGGGCTCCGCCCTTCAAACGTCTGTGGAGTCAACAAAACAGTATGGAAGGGAGAAAATTGAGTCCGTTCAAATTTATTCACACTTTCTGAAACATTGCATGACCAGGCGGCGACAGCCCCAGCCCCCAGGTATCATAAGAAAGGAATAAAGACCCCGACAACGTTATATGGAGTTAAAATTAGGCCACAACTTTATTAAACTTCTGAATGTAGGAAGACCTTCGCTTAGGCATTGGGTGTGTATCCCTCCCAGCCATAGCTGTCAACTTTTCCCTTTTCTTGTGAGGAATCCTATTCAGAATGAGGGAATTTCCCTTAAAAAAGGGAAAACATTGACAGCTATGCTCCCAGCCCCCCAGCTGGGGAAACTGGGGCACATCAGGGTAAATGGGATATGGGGGTGCTCTGAGAGACGTAAGTGTACGCAGGCAGCCCAGCCCAGGGTAGTTCACTGACAACCTTTCAGTGCATGGCCAGTGACACCCATATTACAACCCCTTTTAAGAGGGGACCCTGGAATCGCCACCACAGGGGTGTGAGTCACCACTTCACACACACACCCCATATAGGGAAGAAAAGACAAAAGGATTCCACCCAGGCCATAAACAGCCAAAGTTGTGACGAATTGCTACGGAGAAGACAAAACCTGCCAATGCAGGAAACTTTATTCCCGGTCCTTCAACAGCAACCAGTCATAGACTGTAGCAGCAACTGCTAAACAGGAAGAAAAAGTTAACCTGCAAACAAGAAAACATTAAAGTAAGGGAGGTGAGGGAGGGTGAATCTCCAGAGCCAACTGCCTGGCTACTGTCGGCTCCACCCCCTATTTATAAATGGGACTGACCCCACCTCTCAGGCCACTGGGTGTGAACCTCCAAATAATAACTCTGAGAGGCAAGCCAGCCCCTGTTTGCCATTAAGTTCCCTGGGAACCATGCGCGATCCTGCAAAGGGCACCCACTATGTAAAGTGTGAGTGCTTATTATGCAAAGCAAAACACAGCCACACTTCAAAACCCCGCCTTTGAAATCCCAATTTTGCAATGCATTTCTCTAGCCAAGTAATGTGCATCAAAAACATATATCAGGGTAAACTGTGCATAAAAATGCATATACTAGTGAAAACAGCACAAACATGTACTATATTGGACAAAACAGCTTTTCTAAAACTGTGGTGAATTTTCACGAGTTTTTTTTTTAAAAAAAATTAATTCTACAAGCTGGTGTGGGAAATATGAAGAACTGAATTTTGGATTGGAAGAAATAAGAAACTTAAATGGGCAGACTTGCAGCTTCCCAACAGATGGTATAAAACTACCGTATATAATAAGCTGAGTTAGCCTTAAATATTCCCTATATCTTTGTAAAAGGGGCAGTTCTTCAAAAGAAGGTGAATCACATTTGCTCAGGCAAATGATCTGAATTCAGAAATACCAGCCAGAATAACAGACCATATTGGCAGGAAGATCTGCTCTCTGCCTTGCTGGCATTTGCCCACCTGGCCTGTGGGGGCAGGGCTGTGACTGACTCCAGCTACAAAAGCTGAGGATGCTGTACAGACTCTTGAGCTGCAGTATTGCTTAGGGGTTTTTGTTGGGTGGGGTTGTTGCTGTTATTGATATAGTTATTATTATTTTATCTTTATTTTAAATCTTATTATGATTTATTCAGAAATTATTCAATTTGTGTATTTTTTGTATATGTTTCATTTATTGTTTATGACTACATTATGCTGTAATTATGTATTTTTTTCATGTTGTAAGTTGCCTTGAGCATGGGTTGAACTATAGAAAGGCGGCACAGAAATAAAGTTCTATATGCATGTATTCAGTATTCCTCCGTTTTTCAGACATCTGTGAAAATAAGACATACAATTCAGGAGTCATATATATATATATATATATATATATATATATATATATATGAATATATATATATATATATGAATATATATATATATGAAAGTTTGTAATTTACACATAATTTTAAAATATTGTTCCAGCAATTTAAAATATTTATGTCCTGTATTTCAGCTGTAGCTGAAGGGTGGCGAGGGACTTTTTTTTTAATAACATGAACTTGGTACCTGAAATGTCTGAGGTGAACAGAAATACAGTAATCAGTTGACTCTCAAATGAGATTTTGAAATGGAATGCTGATTGGTTTGCCATAAATATTCAGCTTCTTTTTGTGTGCATCCAGTATTGGCAAATAATTTCATTTATCTACATGGAACTAAAAACAGCGAGGGTTCATGCCTGCATCTTTGCAGGCAGTCACATCTTTTAATTATCCCTATTTCTCTTATAGATTAAATAAGAAATAATATAAACTGTTATAATTTGCATTCACATGTTGTGTGATGAAATTGCTTTCCAAAGTTATACATAGCCAGCAGAATGCTTAATTTAATTTCTCCACATTAAAGTTAGAGGCATACAAGGAGCTCAGAAAGTGAGGCGAAGTATAGTTGTTGAATATATTGGGTAATGACTCTCTAAATTAATCATTACAAAAGGTACTATGCGCTATAATGCTGTCTGAAGTTGTTAAAAAAATATTATCTCTTTGCTTTGTAATTTAAAAGTTTTAAAAATATTTATCTGATACTTGGAGCCAGTTAATTCATAAAGGCAAACTTGCCTGAATGCAATCTCTCCTTGGCATCTTCTGGGATGGGTTAAGTCATTTTTAATTAATGCTGCTAATTATGTTTTTATGTAAATGATGAAAATAATTTTGATGTTTTTCTTATATTTCATCTCTCTTTTTTTGGTAAACCACTCTGTGCTGAAGTGCAGTATAGAAATTTCTCACTAAACAAACAAACATTTCACTGCGCAGTGATCCCTCTTGCTGTTCTGACTTCTGAGATTCAGAATGTTTTTTTTTCTTGTTTTTCTCCTCCAGAAACTAGGTGCGTCTTATAGAGCGAAAATACGGTATATGTTTGGAGCGCCATGTATCCTGTCCTTACTCACTGGATCATCCTAAATATCTTCACAGAAGCTTACAAAAAGCTTGGCCTATCGCTGCATGTCCAAAAAACCAAAGTGCTGCACCAACAAGCACAAAACAACCCCTTTGCAGTGCCACAAATCTAAATCAATGGTATAACATTGGAAAGTGTCAATCACTTCTCCAACCTGGGCAATTATCTTTCCACAATGGCCAACACTGATGCTGAAATCCAGCATCACCTGAGCTCTCCAAGTGCAGCTTTCTCCCAAGTGAAGAGTGTGTGAGGACTGGGACATTCACAGGGAAACAAAAATGCTTGTGTACAAAGCTATTGTACTACCAACCTTACTGTATGCTTGAGAAATGTGGACCACTTATAAACGCCATCTTCAACTTCTCGAAAGATTCCATCTTTGGTGTCTCTGAAATTTTTTACACATCACTTGGGAAGACAGGAGAACTAATGCCAGTGTACTGGAAGAAGCAAAGATCACCAGTGTTGAAGCAATGATTCTTCAACATCAACTTCGTTGGACTGGTCATGTTGTGCAGATGCACCCTCGCTTCCACCCTTTACAGTGGAGGCAGGTGAGAGAATTTAAGAAATGGTTGCTTAAACAGCGGAGGCATTAAAGGGGTTAGAGATATTCCTTGCTCAGCTTTTATTGATTTGGTGTCTTTAGGTGTGACCTTTAGGCACATGGAGCAAGGAGGGAGGATTCCTTCCAAACCTTGCTGCATGGCCACAGAATGTAGCTGTAAACATGCCCAGGGAAAGCAGTCATATGATCTCCCCACAGCTTGGATAATTTATCTTCCTAGATTACATTATCTTCCTAGATTACCTATCCATTCTTAAGGAAATCAGCCCTGAGTGGAAGGACAGATCATGAAGCTGAGGCTCCAATACTTTGGCCACTTCATGAGAAGAGAAGACTCCCTGGAAAAGACCCTGATGTTGGGAAAGATGGAGGACACAAGGATAAGGGGATGACAGAGGATGAGATGGTTGGACAGTGTTCTCGAAGCTACCAGCATGAGATTGACCAAACTACGGGAGGCAGTGGAAGACAGGAGTGCCTGGCATGCTCTGGTCCATGGGGTCACAAAGAGTTGGACACGGCTAAATGACTAAACAACAAAGATTACACTGATTTGGCTAATTTGCGTAATTGGTTTTTGCTGGATTTTGGCATCACTGTCGGCCCTTGTGGAAAGATAACTGCCATGTAGGAAAAGTGATCAACATTTTCCAACATTATACCATTGAGTTGGATTTGTGGTCCTGCAGAGGGGCTGTTTTGTGCTTGTTGGTGCAGCACCTTGTTTTTTTTGGATGTTGAGTTTTATTCATTTCTGTATGCATTACTTGGCTGGCAACCTTCACCACAAAATTAAGAGAAGAGTGCATTTCATCTATTGTTTCAGAAAGTGTGAATCGGGCAGGTTCGCCTTTGAATGTGAACTGGATTAAATTTGGGCCCCATGCCTTCCTTTCGCCCACATGTGTACTGTTATGCTCTCCCCAGTCTCTGAGTGACGAAAGGTTTTAGCAGTTCAGCACGTTCCCTGAGACAGGTTTCTTAGGATGAAGGGCACTGGAGAGCTCATGGCATATATTGTACATGCTGAGCAGATGATGGAAGTTTCAGAATATTAACCCTCCAACACATCTTGTTCCCCCATTAGATTTTTAGGAGATCCCCAATACCATACAGACCATCTCAGAGGTACGCCAGGGCCTGACAGTGCACAGCCTTGCATTAAGGAAAACGTGGATTTAGGAAAGCTCTACTGGTTCACCAAGAGCGGGGGGGGGGGGGGCGGTGGCAGCATCACAATTATGATGTAGTGAATTGAGCAGAACAGAAGACAAGAGGTGTGGACTGGAAAAAAATGGCCTCTCTGAAATGCGAAAGACCAAAGACTGCCCCTAACTAAGGACAGGAAGGAGAGATTGAGAGGCTGTGGGATGGAGGGACTTTATGACTAAGATGACCATACATTGAACATTCAACTCTGCCCCTCACATGTGATACTGATCAGTTTATGTGAGGTGGACTCATGCTACTGTCACCAGTAGCCTGACTTCCAGTCATGAAAATGAAGAATTATCAGTGTACAGTGGTACCTCGGGTTAAGTACTTAATTCGTTCCGGAGGTCCGTTCTTAACCTGAAACTGTTTTTAAACTGAAGCACCACTTTAGCTAATGGGGGCTCCTGCTGCCGCCGTGCTGCCGCTGCACAATTTCTGTTCTCATCCTGAAGCAAAGTTCTTAACCCAAGGTAATATTTCTGGGTTAGCGGAGTGTGTAACCTGAAGCTTATGTAACCTGAAGCATCTGTAACCCGAGATACCACTGTATTACTTCTAGCTATGGTTACAATGTCTAAATAAGGGAGCAGGTGGCACTGTGGTCTAAACCACTGCGCCTCTTGGGCTTGCCGACTGGAAGGTCAGTGGTTTGAATCCGCATGACGGGGTGAGCTCCCGTTGCTGTGTCCCAGCTCCTGCCAACCTAGCAGTTTGAAAGCACACAAGTGCAAGTAGATATATAAGTACCACTGCGGTGGGAAGGTAAATGGCATTTCTGTGTGCTCTGGTTTCCGTCACAGTGTCCCATTGCACCAGAATCGGTTTAGTCATGCTGGCCACATGACCCAGAAAGCTGTCTGTGGACAAACGCCAGCTCCCTTGGCCTGAAAGCGAGATGAGTGCTGCACATCATAGTCACCTTTGACGGGACGTAACCATTTAGGGGTCCTTTGCCCTTTTGAAAAACCTTTTACAATGTCTAAATATTACATGATTTGCAGGATGATTCTTCATCAAACACACCACATGGATAATGTAATATATCTAAGTAGGATGACCAGGTTCAGTACAGTCAATACTGGGGTTCTCTCTCTATCTTTAATGGTTCCTCAGAAGAGGACATTTTGTTATGTCCAGAATACACAGGTGTTCTGCACATACACAGAAACCAATGACATTATTTTTATTGCAGTATTCTGAGGTCTCCTATGAGATGAAGTCAATGAAGTGAGGTTCTCTCTCTATTAACTCGACAGGAAGGGTGCTCTCAAGACAAAACGCAAGAAACAAACAGTTTTGCCTGAAGTGAAATATGTTTTTACTTGACATGTTTAGTAGCTTCTTCCACAGCATTTAATCTACAGTGTGTCAGAACTGACCCTGCTTGGGAAAATTCACTCCAAACCCATAAAACACTAGTTGTATACTTTCATCTACACACTGATAGTGCTGACCATGCACATTTGCCTTGGTCAAACTGTAGTTTTCATTGAGTCTTGAAGGAGCTTAGGACTTGATATAACTTTGCATACATATACTTGTCTCCGTATACACACACACACACACACACAACACACACAACACACACTTTTGCAGGTTTTGCAGAGCATAGGTTTACATTCAGGAGCAATCACAGCCTCCAAAAGGCAACAGTGGAAAAGCCATTTCTGTCCCACTTTCACTTTTGCTGAACTGTAAGCCAGTAGCGAAGGGGAAGGGCAAATCAGACTCCCTTGTCCTGTACTAAATAAGAGGAAGGTTTAGCAGGGCTCACTAAAATCAGGTATAGGGATTCTTGGGATTTTTGTCCACATGTAGCAGTCTGGTTTTTTAAAAAGTAGATAAGTGCACTAAACGTGGTGAGACATAAATAAAAGAAAGAGAAAGAGAAAGAGCACCCATGTAGAAGGGAAAATAAAGGGGGAAGGGGGAAAACCCCCAAACTGTATACTTTACAAAGTTGTTATTGTACTTCACCAGATCTTAACCTATTACAGCATTTGTAAGAATGGATTCCAAATATCATTGAATTTGTCCATGGCAAGTCTGTGTTTATATGCAAGTTGTTCATATGTTGCAAGTTTGTAAAAGTCTTCGGCCCAATCGTAGAAGGGAGCTGCATTTTTATTTTTCCAATTAATCAGTGTCAGTCTTTTTTGCTGTGGTAAGGACAGAGAGAGTCCACTCGTATTGTCCTTTTCTAAGGTTCCTTGTGCCGGGTATTTAATTCAAAAGGACATTTTGCTCTGTAAATGTAAGGTTGTTCCGTACAGTTCTGTTGATAGTTTCAGATACCTTTTGCCAAAAATCTTTCAATAATAGGACAATGAAAAAACTTATGTTTTAGAGAAGCATTCTCCCTATTGCATCTCCAACAGTCAGATATCTTACATAGCCCTTTTTTAAACAAATGTACTGTAATGGGGTCCAGTATATTCTAAATATTATTTTTTGTTGTATGTAGCAGTCTGTTGCAGAAATGGCAATGGGCAAATGGAAATCTGTTTCTGTACACTGAACACTCCTTCCTGGATCAAGGCTGCTGTCTAGCAACCCAATGACTCGTGCATCTTTGTTTTTCCATGTTTAAAAAATGCAATTTAAAAACAAATCCAGTGAGGATATTTTCATATGATTTCTTATAGAAATTAATCATTAGAGGGAATGATAACTACTCAAAGGTGGAAAAACACCAACTCGCCCTATATATAATGGAATTATGGTTAATTAGGTCTGAGACATTATTTCTTCTGTTATTGAACAAGTGAGCATATTAAGGATTTATTCCTAACGTGTTGACATGAAAACACACTGTATGTGATGTAACACAGGGTGAAACCTCATATATGGTATTTTCTCTTACACATCATTGTAATTATGTTTTATTGTTTTCATAACTATACTGAAAAATACAGGGATGAAATAGTTCATATTGCTAAGTAATTAGAAGTAAGAGATAACAGCAAATCAGTTTTCTTAACAACGTGATAACAGCTCATGCTGAGCAAGTTCAAGCACTGAATGCAGCATTTACAGAAGTAGCCCAGCACTCTGAACATACATTGTTGATGCTGGTCTACAGTATTTGGAATAACAATGATTTATTTATTTTTATAATTTATGCATCACTCTTAACCATGGAAAAATATTTAATTGTTGACTGTGTCCATCCTTGACAGCCCTGTGAATTCGCCGACTTTACTATTGGGAATGATAGACATAGCTTGCTCAAAGTCAACTAAGGGCTGAACAGATATGTCTGCTGCCAGGATTTTTATGCTATATGGCACACCTAAGAAGACTTGCCTCTTCCTTTTCTCCTTCCTTAAGCAGGGGTAGCTAAACACTGCAGGGTTTGTTGGGACCCCGACTCCCATCAGCCCCAGGCATGATGGACATTATAATCCATCAGCATCTGGAGGGCAACTTGTTGGCCACCCCTGTCTTAGATGGCCTCATAACCAGGATAGGGTTGATTCCATCAATGGAGATCTTAGGACCTCCTTAGTTCCTTCTTACCCCCTTCATCATGGAGTTAGAGTCTCTTCTCATCTGAATACATCATGTCTTGGCTTGCTTCTACAGTGGTACTTCGGGTTACATATGCTTCAGGTTACATACGGTTCAGGTTACAGACTCCGCTAACTCAGAAATAGTACCTCGGGTTAAGAACTTTGCTTCAGGATGAGAACAGAAATCGTGCTCCGGTGGTGCAGCAGCAGCAGGAGGCCCCATTAGCTAAAGTAGTGCTTCAGGTTAAGAACAGTTTCAGGTTAAGAACGGACCTCCAGAACGAATTAAGTACTTAACCTGAGGTACCACTGTATTTGCAATGTTAAATGGAAGTTATCTGTTCTTCTCTCTGTTATTTCCTTTACATAAGAATACAGGAAACCAGCATGTACTAAGTCAGACTACTGGTCCATCAAGCTCAGAATTCCTTACCTTGTCTGGCAGGTTCTCAGACAGGGGACATTCCCACCCCTACCTGGATATAGTGAGAATTGAATCAAGGACTTTCTGCATGCAAACAGATGCCCTACCACTGAGCTATAGCCCTCCCTCCAATTTATTTCAAAGGCAATCTTCCTGGTAGCCTCTCCAATGGTTCCTCATCCTATAAACAATATCTGGTTGTCATGATGTCATGGACTGGTTGCATGAAGAGGAATGGTAGGAGGAGCCAGTGGAGGAAAGAGCAAGGGAAGAAGGCAGGAGATTGGCGGTGGGACAATGATGAGTGGTGAGAGGGAGAAGACTGGCAGGAGGTGTCAGAAGCTGAAGAGGTAACAGAGCTTAGTGAGTGAGGGGAGTCTGTGGAAGAGAGCAGTCCAGACTCAGAGGCAGAAGCTGAAGCAGGAGGAGAGGGAGCCCAAGAAGTAGAGATGAGTCTGGTTGGTGAAGAGGCACAAGTGTTTCCTCAGCCTGCAGTGACAAGTTCCCCTCTCCTCTGGTCCAGCAGAACTGGACGAGGTATGAAGAGAGAGGAGCAGAAGTTAGCTTCACACAGGCACAGTCTCAGATTGCTTGGGGAAAACCTAAGTAGCGGGGAAGTGGGATGGACCTTCAGTCTCTGCAACTACTTCATGGGGCTAAGACCTGCCAGAGAAGAGGTGCTTTGCTCAGTAGGCCTGACACTCCTATGCAGATCCTGTTTTTGCTAATAAGGAATTAACTCCAACTTTCTGAGTGTGGTTTCCTGCTTGCTTGCTTGCTCCTGCCACATTAACAGTAGTAAGTAAACAATGTAATACTATAACCATTGTGAACATCTTCTCCAGCATCCCAGCAATGCTGTTCCTGGGCCCACCTATCTTCCGTATGCCTAGGCATCCTCTCGATGCTTAGAAATTTTCCATATAAATACATGGCATCTTTTGACTGTCATGCACTAAGGACTCTCTCAAATTGAATCAATGCAATATATATATATATAAGCAGCAAGGGATGGTTTCGTGGGTTAAACAACCTATTTAGCAGTTCCGGAACATATGCAGGATCTTGTTACACAACATTTCTACTGATTTGAATACATTTTTGTACAATAAATGCTACCCCCTTTTTAATAGCATAGTGATTTACTCTGCATTGTGACTGAAAAATGAAGAGCTGGAAGGCAAATGAATTATTTCAACAGCATGTATGGTTTTCCAGAGAGATGGCAAAAATAATGGAATTCTAACAATCTTGTACTGCATAGTTATATTTACTGTTAAATATGAATTGTGTTGTTTGCAACAAGCCAGACAATTTGCTGATATATCCTATTCATCTCGGATTGGCAGACATTTAAAAAAACACATCTGCACTTTGTTCCATCAAGTTTGAGGCATCCCTGAGAAACAAGGGAATTCCATAAGGGTTATGTGGAGTTATGTTGCCGCATAATGAGGTGGGAGACTTTCAAAATTAAGTTATTCCAGCAAATAGTCAGTCGTTTCATATGAATGTGTTCCCCATGTTTCCCATTGCAAATTTCTCATATCTGAAATCCAAAGTCTGCAAGTCTGTGGTGGGCTAGCTTAAGCCTTATGTAGTTCTAAGGTACCTGCTATCACTACATTCTTGTGGCAGGGAATCCCATAAATCATAGAATAGAATCATAGAATCATAGAGTTGGAAGAGACCACAAGGGCCATCGAGTCCAATCCCCTGCCAAGCAGGAAACACCATCAGAGCACTCCTGACGTGGTTGTCAAGCCTCTGCTTAAAGACCTCCAAAGAAGGAGACTCCACCACACTCCTTGGCAGCAAATTCCACTGTCGAACAGCTCTTACTGTCAGGAAGTTCTTCCTAATGTTTAGGTGGAATCTTCTTTCTTGTAGTTTAGAACCATTGCTCCGTGTCCGCTTCTCTGGAGCAGCAGAAAACAACCTTTCTCCCTCCTCTATGTGACATCCTTTTATATATTTGAACATGGCTATCATATCACCCCTTAACCTCCTCTTCTCCAGGCTAAACATGCCCAGCTCCCTTAGCTGTTCCTCATAAGGCATCGTTTCCAGGCCTTTGACCATTTTGGTTGCCCTCCTCTGGACACGTTCCAGTTTATCAAAATCAAAACTGCATATTGTGCAGAAGTACTTTCTTTTGTCAATATGGAATCTATTGACACTCAATTTAATTGACCAACCTTCAAGTCTCTCTCACCCCCTCCCCCGCTGCACCCCGTTCCACCGCCATTTTGTGACTGCACATCAATTGGACATGCCAAAAATGGTCACTGCATGTACCTCCACCATCCAGTCCCCCTGCCCCATCTTCCAGAAAGGCTAGCATGAGCCTACCCTCAAAGTGATGGTCCTTTCGGTTTCCCCCTATCTGTCTCAATATCAAAAGAGCATTCAGAATCTGTTAAGAGCTGAAGCAAAATTACTCTGCATTACGTGGTCCCAAGTATGCATTCTTGCGACTTTCTGGGTCAGATCAAGCTTTGAAAGGACTGTTTCCTAAAGAGCTGCAATGTTCTGAAATAAGGATGGACCTTATAAAATTAGACGTGTGCCTCAAAATAAGAAAAAGATCTATGAGAATACTGTGACACATTCAGGCCCAGAGGAGAATGCAGCTGTAGAGAGACTGATTGCAAGAGACAGGAATGAGGTTTGAGTTCACCAGAGTGAAATTAATATGATGAAGGTATATTACTAATGATTTGAAACACTCCTTAGCCCCTCCCCACCAAAAAAAGGATCTTGTCTTCTCATCTAGCTTGGCATGAGCAGTTATTTGGCTGCTAGCGAATGAATTGGACAACTCTGCCCCTGCTGGCCAAACTACCAGAAATATGAGCATTGTGTTTTTCTTTTCGCTTTAACAAACATGTAATGTGCATGTCTCATTTTGCTAAGCTGTGCTGTTGCAGAAGGTTCTGTGTGGCTGTTTTTGTTGTTTTAGCTGAGACAATTCTATAAAGAGTCTATAAATATAGTGCAATGGATATGTTCTAGTTTCTTGCTATGTACAATATGGCATTGAGAGTTGTTTTTAAAATGTAGCACAGTTCTGTATGCTTTCTGTTAACACCGAATACTGGGCATTTCAGTGCTGAAATAAGTCAATTTCCAACAGAATGCCTAAGTGAAGCATGCATTTTTTAGAATGGTACACTCTGAAGAGGAATCCATAATAGCACAAGAGTTGCAATAACTGGCTGGGAGAAGGAGTCTTAACCTCAGGCAATAATGCAAGGAGAAGATCAATGTCCTTTGCAGAAGAACTATGCAGAAGAGCTGAGTTGTTCAATTAGAGTTGTGTGCAAATGGCCTCTCAGAATTTTCTACCCTATTTGTGGGCAGAGACAATTGGCCCCCTTTCTCCAGAGGGAGCAGAAAACCTCCAATACTAGGAAGGCTCATCCTCAATGTTAGCAGCAGCATAGCTTCTCCCCACCCCATTGCTTTTGTTTGCTTATTTTTCCTCCTGCTGCCGCACATAACAATAGCAGCAATTGTGCATGCAGCTAGCTACTGCTTTGCATCCTCCACAGCACCCCAGACTTAGTGTTGTCCCAGGCATTTTGTGTGTCGCAGGGAGGAAAGGGGGTGGCAGCCACTGCAAAATAATCGTGCAAAATATTCAGAGAAAAATTCCGCAAAGTGACCACTTTTTTCCAGGGGGACTTCATGAGTACAGTAATTCTATCCTCCCCAAAAAAAGTTATGTCTAATTAGAGAATAATTGCATGCCACCATTCTCCTGAAGATGCTTAAATGTGCAAAAATGAGATTTTAAATCATTATTATCCAGTGCATCTGCGTGGCACGAAATGAGAAAATTACAGTGAAGTGTATGTGGGAAGATAAAGTAGCGAAATAGACTTTTTTGTACATAAACTTCAGCATAGACAAGACGGCTATTTGTATGGAGGCGCAGGGGATAAACTAGGGGTGGGATTTTCTGAAAAACCTGCTGTCAAAGTTATTCACACGGATTTTTTTCCTCATTCCCATCTCACTCCTTGATGTTGATGAGAAGTGAGTTCAGGGAAAGTGCAATCCCATCCAGAGTAGGCAACTGACCTCAGAGTGCCGACACTCTTCCAATGCTACTTTTTGGATTCATTCCTGAAGGTAGGATCAGAAGCTTTGCGTGGACAGGCGGAGTCCCCAGATCCCGAGTGGTCCCCCCCGTCATGTGGAATAACGACTCTAGACAACGCGCTATGGGATTAAATTGGCCACAACTTTATTAAATTTCAAATGTGGGTAGACCTTGGCTCAGGCATTGGGCGTTCTCCCTCCCCAGTCCCCAGCCGGGGACCTATGGAGCATCAGGGTTATCCAGTGGGGGGGGGATGGGCCGGCTCTGGAGAACATATGTTCAAGCAGAGATAGCCGCCCCCGTTACGCCGCCGCAGGGGAGAGCAATGACGACCTTTCGGCGTACGGCCAAAGCCTCCCTTCAAAAACCCCTTTAACGGGGAACCCTGGTATCGCCGCCGCAAAGAGGAAGATGGACTAAAGGATTCCGCCCAAGGCCTGATACCGCCAAAGTTGTGACGTTTTGCTACGGGAAAGGCGAAACCTGCCAATGCAGGGAAATTCTTTTCCGGCCCTTTAACAGCGACCTTAACGTAGCAGCGCCCGCATACCTGTGAAGAAAAGTTAACCTGCAAAACCTGTGAAGAAAAGTTAACCTGCAAAAGAAGAGATTAACTGAGGGTGGGTAGGGTGGGAGAAGCTCTGGAGCCAAGTGAGGATTCCCAGGTAAGATCCTCCCTCTATTGTGTGGGCAGGTAATCCCTCCCCTACCTGGCCTGGTCTCCTTGGCAACGCTTCCCCAGGTGGGATTGGACAACTGACTGAGGTAGGCGGAGACCTCCAGGTATCCCACCTGAGGGAAGGCAAAGCCTATGCTGATGGGGCCACTCCAGATCCAGGGCTGCACGCGTCCCCGCAAAGGGCGCCCCCCGTTTTAAGTGGGGAGCGGTCATTGTAATACAGTGTCCTCAGTTCCCATTTGCCGGATGATAGCATGGTCAATGGTATCAAATGCCGGTGAGAGATCAAGTAGCAGAAACAAAGTTGCATTCCCCGTGTGCTGCTGTCTGCAAAATTGATCACCAGGGTGACCAAAGGTGACTTGGTTCTATGGCTGGGACTGGATCCAGGCTGGAATGGATCTAAATAATATGCCTGCATGTATGCCACAACAGCAGCAAGAATACTCATTGCAAAATACTGGAAGACACAAGATCTACCCACTCTGGAAGAATGGCAGATGAAGGTGATGGACTATATGGGACTGGCAGAAATGACCGGCAGAATCCGAGACCAGGGAAAAGAGTCGGCGGAAGAAGACTGGAAGAAATTTAAAGACTATTTACAGAAATATTGTAAAATTAAAGAATGTTAGAATGATGTTGGATAGAAATTAAGTGGTTTCCAGCTATAATGCTTAAGAGATATGAAAAAAAAAGGTTTAGAAATAAGTAAAAAACTAATGGTGAGGATTTGTTGAACTAACAATTTGAATTGGAATACAAGAAAGGGAGGTATGAAGAGGTCTGGAAAATTAGTTAAAAGAAAATAAGTAATGGAAATTCTATGTGGTTTTTTCCCTCTTTTTCTATTTTTAATTGTTTTTGTATTTTTGTATTTCTCTTATCTTTTCTTTTTATTTTTTACATTGTATTATTTCTTGAAAACCTTAATAAATATTCTATTAAAAATAAATAAATAATATGCCTGCATCTGCATCTACCACCTTCCTCCAAAAGGGGATATAGGCTGCTGGCTGATGGTTGTTCCAATCCAAAGGGTCCACAGCTTACGTCCTTAGGAGAAGTTGCTCCACTGCCTCTTTATATGCAGAAAGGACAATCCCTCGCACAACAAGGCATTAGCCGTACTCTGGACCCAACCAATCAGTCACCCTCTGCTAGATTTGATAAGCCAGGAAGGACAAGGGTCATGGGGGCATTGAGGATGATGGTGATGAAGAAAGAAAGGTTTATTAAGTGATACAGTGATTCCCGATTCCTCCACAGGAGGGATGGACAGAAAACCGCTTGGCCTAAAATATCCAGCTAAAGCAGGTGACAAATATGGGGGAATTTTAATTTTTACTGCAGTTAGGCTACTTAGGATACATCTTGTTCTTCAGTAATAAAGTCAGAGAGAGAGAGAGAGAGAGAGAGAGAGAGAGAGAGAGAGAGAGAGAGAGAGAAATGAAGAAGATCCTTTGGAGCAGAAAGGATGTTTTTTTTCCCCTGTAGAGGGGTCATGGAAAAAAGGCCACCACGATAGCATTAAATGGCATGATGATTAATGTCAGCAAACTACAAAAAGGACAGTAGGAAGGACTTTTAATAAGGAAAGAGAAGAAACAGGTTTAAAGTTTGGCAAGGCTGTAGAGGTGAGAGTTGAGTCCTTCAAGAGTACACATTTGATGTAAGAAATAA
The DNA here is from genome assembly GCF_951804945.1 of Podarcis cretensis. Classification (NCBI taxonomy): domain Eukaryota; kingdom Metazoa; phylum Chordata; class Lepidosauria; order Squamata; family Lacertidae; genus Podarcis; species Podarcis cretensis. Next base: position 10,747,843 of record NC_137180.1, on the reverse strand, counting down.
AGGGTCATTCAAGCAAGGAAGTTAAATAGCTTCTTGAGACATAAGAAAGGGAGAATGTTTTAACAACAGGGGTTTGGTGTGTATGTGTGTTTGCAGGTATATGATGAGATGAGGTCACACGGGAGATAGTGGTGGTCAAGGTGAGCCAAATATTATTTTGCTATTATCAACCAGACTTCATGTTACAAATCATATAGTATTTGAAGGAAGACCATAATGACAAACCTTTAGAATGCCAGCTATAGCTGTGTTTTAACATCTTTTTCTGGGACTCTGTGTATAACATAGGCAGCAGTGCTATTGTACAAAAAGGGCATTTTGTGCGGCTATAAAAATAGATAGATAACCGTATTGATTAGTCGTTTACTCAGAGGAAAACCTGTGACCTACCTTACTTTCAGACTTTTGATTTAATTGATCTCTGTCCCTTTGCAGGACAAATATTTGCTTAGAGTGGCACTAATCACCACCAGTTTTAGTTTGTTTTTTTGTAATATCAGAATAATAATTATGAAACCCTCAGGTTGCCTGACAACAATCTTTGAAAGGTTATCCTGTAGAGAATTATTGTCAAGGATTTTGTGTCTGACCTATTTCTTATGTGCATTCAGAGCTAACTATTGAGTCCAGGACATTCCTGCATGACCAGCCAAAGGCGTTTCATTGCCTGAAGCAAAACAGGAGAGGCATTCTCCTTCTGCACTGCCACCACACTAAGGCCAGGCAAGTTATGTTGGCACCCAAACCAGAAAATCCCACAAGCATCTCTGCTCGTCTCCAGCAAGTAGAATCTAATAACAAATTTAATAACTCACAATTTGCTGGCCTTTCATGATACTCAAAACCAACATCCTGAGGCAGCTGCCTCCCTCTGTCTAATAGGAGGCCTGGTGTGCTTAAGCAGTGAATTAACTTAAGATAAGTGGAATTTGACAGGCATTTCTTCCTGATGTCACAGCTCACATTAGAATCAAGCTTGAGCACATTTACTGTTACGTAAAAGTCTTTCCCACATAAATAGGGCAAACATTGAGGCTACTTATGTGAAACCCTATAATGCTTTTCTTGGTAGGAAGACGTTCAGAGAAATGTATATTTACTTAGGGCTTTTTTTCAGCCGGAACTCACTGGAACTCAGTTCTGGCACCTCTCAGGTGGGTGCCATTGCCATTATAAGAGAGCAAGGAAGGCATTCGTGCTGAGTTCTGCATCTCTGCTTCTAGAGAAATAGCACTGGTAATGTTGTTTATAATGAGCACTCACACTTTACATTGTGGTTGCCCTTTGTGGGATCACACGTGGTGCTGCAGTTCCCAGGGAACTTAATGGCAAACAGGGGCTGGCTTGCCTCTCAGAGTTAATTTTTGGAGGTTCACGCCCAGCCTCAGTAATCAAGTTTATTGCTGGGAAGTGGGGCCAGCCCCATTTATATATAGGGGGTGGAGCTGACAATAGCCAGGCAATTGGCTCTGGAGATTCACCCTCCCTTTGTTTAATGTTCTTGTTTGCAGGTTAACTTTTTCTTCCTGTTTAGCGGGCGCTGCTACGGTCTTTGACTGGTTGCTGTTGAAGGACCGGGAAGAAATTTTCCTGCATTGGCAGATTTTGTCTTCCCTGTAGCAATTCGTCACAACTTTGGCAGTTATGGCCTTGGGTGGAATCCTTTAGTCTTTTCTTACCTATAATGGGGGTGGGGTGGGAATGAAGTGGTGACTCACCCACCTGCGGCGGCGATTCCAGGGTCCCTCTCTTAAAGGGGTTATATATATGGGTGTCACTGGCCATACACTGAAAGGTCGTCAGTGAACTACCCTGCGTGTGGGGATATGGGGTGAGCTGCCTGCTACATTTACATCTCACAGAGCACCCCCATATTCCATTTACCCTGATGAGCCCCAGTTCCCCCCAGCTGGGGGGCTGGGAGAGATACACGCCCAAGGCCTAAGCCAAGGTCTTAATACATTTGGAAGTTTAATAAAGTTGTGGCCTAATTTTAATTCCATAGAACATTGTCAGAGTCTTTATTCCTTCCTTATGATCCCTGGGGGCTGGGGCTGTTTCCTCCTGATCACGCAAAAACACACAGTGATGTGGCAGTACTGTGTAGCAGCAGTGTATGGAATTAGGCAAATGCACATAATTGCACCATCTCCAGTTATATGAACTTCAGTTTGATTCCCTCAGACATGTTAATATTATTGTCTGTGGTGATGTTTGAAACTCTATATTCTCGAAGTAGAAAACGGATAGATTTGAAAGCTAGCTTCAGAATATTTCTGAGGGAAAACGTACATGCAAAAACGAGGTTCTGTTTCAAAATAGGTGGCATTTCTCTCCCCTTCACAGTCCTAAGGAAATGCACTGGCTTCAAGGTGAGCATGGCTGCCAGGTGGAGACTTGCAGATAGATTTTTCTGGCCTTCCCCATCTCTCTTCTTCTTAGCAGGCAACTGCTCTGCACCGTGAGAGTTGTCTTGTGGCATTTCACAGGGTCCCACCTTGTCCCCTGAGCTGTTAAACATTTATATGACATACAGCACTCGGGGTCCTCCAGGGAAAATGTTTGAGAAAAGGTGGGGCATATATATCACATACCTTCTGGTGTCCAGAAGACTGTGTTTTCCATCAGTACAGGATCAGTTTGGACTACAGTGGAATCTCGTGTTACGTACCACCCCCCTTGCGAACACTGCAGGTTACGAGCTCCGCTAACCCGGAGGTAGATGCTCCCAGCTGCAACCTTTGCCCCGGGATGTGAGCAGAAGTCATGTGCCAGCAGCAGTGGGAGGCTCCATTACTGAAAGTGTGCCTCACATTATGAGCAGTTTCGGGTTACAAATGGACCTCTGGAATGGACTGAGTTTGTATCTAGAGGTGCCACTGTATTGCAGGCTGCTTGTAGAAGTGTGGCCAATGATCTGCCCCCTTGATCCTTACACATCTTGGTTTCTTAGAGCTAGCCGTAGCAGGTTGAATGGGTGGGTTCAAGGAGTGTGTCACCGGAGGAAGGGGAAGTACAACCCGCCTTGAAGCAGGCAGGGTCCCATACTAAAGAAGACCTCCCTGGACTCAGAAGTCTTAAACTACCACCTAGTGGTACATATCCCCTTTGGGGCATGGTGCATGAGAAAGTGGTGGTGATCCATCCTCAGGCATGCTTGGAGGAAACAGTTTGCTTGGATCCACTCCAGCTCCATCTCAGGCTTGTCCACTCCACTGCTTGTGGATTGGACATGGTTGATGGCATTTACTGGGAGAGAGAGGGGTTGCGCAATCCTGCTTGTTCGCCTTGATCTCCCTGCAGCTTTCAATAATGTTAACCACTGTATCCTTCTGTAGCATCTCAGTGAAGTTGGGGGTTGGGGGCACTGTGCTTCAGTGGATCTACTTTTAACCACCAGAACTGTTTCCGGAAAGTAGCCATGGAAGGCTGCTGCTCTACACCATGAGAGTTGTCTTGTGGCTTTCCACAGGGTTCCATCTTGCCCCACCCCCAGCTGTTAAACATTTATATGACATCTCTAGGAGCTGCCAGGAGATATGGACTGAAATGATATCAAAATGCAGATGACACTCAGCTCTATCTGAATCAGAGGAGGCAGTTGATGCTTATACTGGTGTTTTAATGGGCTGGATGTGGCAAGGAATTGGGACTGAACCTTAAAAGGAGCACCGTTCTTTCAGACAGAAATGACTTGGCAACTGGACTCCATGCTCTTCCAGATTTGACTACTGCAATGTGCTGTATGTGGGACTGCCCTTGAAGATGACATGGGAATGCTGTTTCGTCCAAAGTTCAGCACCCAGTTTACTGGCTGGTGTTTCATTTAGATCACATATAACCCCTGTTTTAAAATAGCTGCATTGGTCGCCAGTCTGTTTCCAGGCTCAATTCAAGGTGCTGGCATTAGCTTTTAAAAGCCTAAATGTGTTAGGGCTCCTCCTTCCCTGCAGACCCTTTTGGCTCTGAAGATCTTCAGAGGCAAACTTTTCGTAGGTTTGCCACATTCGGAAGCTCAGAGAGCGGTGGCCCATCAGAGGACATTCTCTGTGGCATACCCTAATTGTGGAACTCCCCACAGATTCAAAAGTATTCCATTTGAAATAAAAAATTAGTGATGGCATCCCTGCTTTGGAATACTGTCATGAAGGAGGTAAAGACCAATGCTGACATTGTATTCTTTTCGCCACCAGGTCAATATGTTTTTATTTGCCCAGGCTTTTTAAAAAAACATTTATTGTATTGTTTTAGCTGACTGGGTAATTTTGATTTATTGCCTCTCAGATTTTATTATGTTGGTTTGATTTTTATTGTTTCATTCTAACATTATATTTGGAATGCTGATATATACTGCCCCAGAATCAATGTTTGGATGAAGGTGCAGCTTAAACATTTTTATTTTTTAAAAAAATTGACTCAATAAATGCAAAAATAAATGTTCTGGGATGAGGCGTGACATTGGACACTGGACACCAGGGAAGTCAGTTTGTTGTGGGTGTGTGCCATTTGCCAACCTGCATGGCCAATGGTCAGGCGTGACAAGATTTGTAGTCCAAACCATCTGGAGGATACCAAGCATATTATATGGGAACAAGCAACCGCTCTCTCAATTACCTTACTACGGAAGATTCAAAACCGGGTGGTAATTGGATAGATCTAAAGGATCTAGAGATGTTTTCTTTAAGAGCGGGCGCACCACTGCTTCCTTCAACTCCCCTGGGAAAGAATGAACCCAAATATGTGCCCTCTTCCCACGTTTTTGAGGTAGGCAAATTACACCACATTCAGGACTTTTCCCCCAGCTGAAATTCATCAGAACCCAGTACTGGTATCTCTCAGATGGGTACCACAGCCATTGTAAGAGGAAGAAGGAGGTGTTCATGGTGAGTTCCAGCAGCTCTTTTTCTAGAAAAATAGTACCAGTGCATTGATTTGTGCACATGTTGTTTGGTGATATTGTTTTCCCTCTCTCCCTTTCTCAGGGAGAAGGAACACACAAATTAGAGAGGATGTATACACATTCGCATTACATCGTCTGTGCTGTGGGCGGCCCTACTTTGCTTCTTTCTCTGTGTTACAAATTTCTACTCTAGTATATATGTGAATTGACGCTAAGTGTTATCTAAGTGTTGAGAGATTGAGAACTTTAGTAAGCAGGGGGAGAGATACTATAACACTAACTGGCAACAGTTCCAGAAGACTCTTTTGCAGTCCAAAAAAAAAACAAAACAGCATATAGAATAACCCTTTGCTGCCAAATAAGACCTGCATTAATGAAAACATATTAGGCATTCTTCATGAAGAAACATTACTGCTTTCTAGCACCCAGTATGGAACCAGCCTTTTCAAATTACTTTTAGTTTTTGGGTACCTCTTCCCATTTCCTCTGAAATAGTCTGAAAACTCATTTAATCTGAAGATGTCCTATTTACCAAAATTGAAATAAGTAGTTTTAGGATTTCAGCAAGGATATTATATGGGAACAAAGGCTATTGATCAGACAAGTAAGTTAAGTAGATATGCATATGACGCTTCAGTTTAGAGCATTCCAATGGCATGTCTCAGCAATCCCACTTGATTGTCTCAGTCTACTCTAAAGCTGTTTTACACAGCGGGGAGATCTGGAAATGATTATTATAGGTAGGAAAGATAAGCACGGGCAATGACAAAGCCAGTTCTACCTTTTCTAGGACTGTGAGGCATTTTTATGGTTGACTCCAAGTTGGCATGTTTTCTTATAACTAGGAATCCCGTCTAACTTTATGTCTAAAGACTAGCAAACGTATCAGTAATTCATGTTTCAGCTTGATTGCAGACTCTCTCTGTAGAAACTTCAAATCCTGTGCAATATTGCACTATCTCCCCCCCCCCCATCTCTGCAATTTCAACATTCATTATTTTAGTTCAAAGTCATTCCAGCTTGCTCTCTTTTATGCTCATGATTAAACTCTCTGAATGTGGAAAATAAAAGGCAAGATTGAGCTTCTGAAGTGGCATGTCACATATTTGTGGGATTACAATTTACAGAAATCTAGGCACTCCACGTCTTATTAAAGAAATAGTCTCGAGGGAACGTTCTGCAGCATCGCTGGAAAATGAATGTCGGATTGTACAGATGAATGCAAGATTTACTGCACATGTAAAGGCAAACTACAGTTTTGTGGCACGACAGAAATTCCCGATGTTAAATTATGACGTTCTCTTCCGTTCTTGTAAATGGTGTGGCAGCTGAAAGTTGTCATTAAATGCAGACTTCAGTGAAAAAGGATGGTCATAATGGAAACAAATAGGGTGGGGGGAAATCTTCCTTCTTCTCTCGCTCTTACTCTGTTTCCCTCCTCCCACTGCATGACCATAAAGAATTGGGAACAGTCGTAATCCGGCAGGGAGGCTGTACATGCACACATGTGCAGGCTGTTCCCTTTATTGTCTGGCTTTCATCATAGACTCACATTTCCTACCTGTCACCACAAGGGGTGTCCAGGACACATTATGAACGTGAAGCTTCAGTAACCAAACTGTACAGGGTAGTCGAGCAGTTTAGCTCTGAGTGATTCTGTGAAATTAGAGGAGAGATTCTTGCAGCTGCTCTTCGGGGATTGCTGTTGTTGGCGGGGGGGGGGGAGCAGATCTTGTGGTGTGCGTGTGTGAGAGAGAGGAGGGAGCGAGAAGATGCAGAGTGCATTTGACTGAGCTCCTTGGCTACTGGGAAGCATTGAAAGACAGGCAGAGAGAGAAAGAGAAAGGAGAGCAGAGGAAGCAAGGACAGGACTGAAGTACAGAGCAGCTGTGCCTGTTTCCTAATACTCTGGCACTTTTGGGTGCCTCCATCAATGAGAACATGGATTCTTTCATGGAGACCTTATTCAAGCTGCTGTTTCTGGTCCCTTTTCACCACTGGAATATATTAGTAGCAGGGAACAAATGTAAGTATTGCAAATGGATTTTTAAACTTGTACCAGATTGTCCTGAGAAACTTACAGCTTATTGTAACGAGATCTAGACATAGAAATGCAGTTCTTCAAAGAAATCAGTATTGCTGGGGAAAAATAATAATCATGCTAACAGCAGGTAAATGAGATGAAAATGTTCCAGGGGCTCAGAAATGCAATTTCCCATATTTCATCATTTATTGTTTTTACCAGACTGTAATCAGAGCACAGTTTGGACTAAGCCAGCCTCCAAAATAATGTGCAATTTGCATTTCACTATTTAACTGCATGTTCTCATTTTATTTCTTTTTTCTTAAAAAAAATAAAATGCTACCCATATATCAGCACAGTATTTTGCATGGAGTTAAGTCATTTATGGGGATTAGAGGCACACTGATATTTGCTGCTACTGCTACTGCTGCTGCTGCATCAACTTGGCTTTTAGCAATGTATAATTTCCCTTGTATATCCTTGAATTATGAGGAACTCCTTTGTACTGTAGAGCACAAGTGCATGGCAAATGTAACTGAGGAGCGAATGTTGAGAATGAGCTTTTACAAGATGCTCATCGATTACACAAAGGTTAATGTTCATGTGTGACCAGAATGTTAGCTGCAGCATGTAAAGTCCCCCCCCCCAATAAAACCTGAATGTTAGAATTGTAAAGAAAAGCCTACTGAAACTCTCAAACTTAAGAGTCACAGCACAATCCTATACATGCTTACTTGGAAGTAAGTACTACTATGTTCAATAGGGCTCACTCCCTGGTAAGTGTTTTTTAAGGACTGCTGCCTCAGCCCCCTAGAATTTGGGATAAAAAGCTTCCAAGGTTGAATCAGATATGACTGTCTTTGGTATGTACAAAGCGCATCACAGACAAATGTCTGAGTGCGCTCAATTTTATGTACTTGATAATTGATCTCAGGGGTCCTCAAAGCGCTCATAAAACATAGGCTTCATTTTGCACTAACACTGCAAACCTATGCATGTCTATTCAAAAGTAAGTTCCATTGAATTCAATGGGTGTTTATTCCCAGGGAAGTGTGTGCAAGACTGCAGCTTAAATGACCTAGCTGCTGTTTTAAAATTTGCATACTTCTTTCATTGGAGGTGCCACATGTGCAGTGTGGGAATCAGAGTAAAAAAGCGGTGTCTATAGTTGGAGGAACCAAGTGTTGAGGCTGGTAGGAATTCATGAATAGCATTATACCACTGTTTGAAGGGACAGCTCCTTGAGAACATCTAAGCAATAGATGAGGAAAGTGGAAGTTCTGAGATTTCATCAGGTGCTTTGTGCTTTAAGGGCTTAGAACTGATATATGCTATCACAAAAACAACAGATGCTCTGCAGGACCAAACTGATCTTTTGTTATCATCCAGTCATGCTACCTCATTTGACATTCAAGTGCACAGAGCAATCCTGAACATGAATAACAAGTTCTTCCTGTTAGCCCCCCTACTGCAATTTATCCAGATTTGGTGGTGTGTGTTTGTGTGTGTGTGTTTAGAAACAATTTCTTCATCCTTCTGCTTTGTGTACTTCATGAATTTAAAAGGCCATCATAATTGAATTTCACATTAATAACATTTTGCACGATGCACAGAATTAAATCGGATGCTTGCAGCAAGATGTACTAAATCTATAGCAAAATAGGACAGGGAACTATAATGAAACAGCAAAGCACTAGAGGTCACTCTTACAATTTAGGAAGCAAGGCTCAGAGACGTATATAAATATATATATATATACAGAGAGAGAGAAAGCAAACATCCTCTCAGCACAAAATAATGATGGATAAAAACATCAAATATGTGGACGGATTACCGCATTTACTTTCTGACACTTTGAGACAACAAAATTCTGATTTATTGAATGTTAGGAAGATACCGCTTTTCATGTGAAGCAATAATGCCTTTGCGATCTAGTGAATAATAGTCCTTCTTCAAACATTCAGGTGAGGAATGCAAAAATCAGTGAGTTTCTTCAGCTTTACGTAGGGGATGAATACTATAATTTTCAAAACAACTAATAATTGTGATATTTAAGCATATATCCCACCCTTTCCCAAAGACTCTGGTTGGGTAGTACTATACTGGTTGCAGATGTTATCCTTCTCTGTTAGTAACAGTGTCCTCATAACACCCCCTCCTATAAATTCCCATTGCACATCAAAGTTGCATTATACTTTTAATGCCATGCCCTTTATTTGATAATTGATGGATATACATCCCTGTAACCTTTTAGTGAAAATTTGTCAGGAAGTATAAAGGTCTATTTATAATTCCCAGTTTACACATCTGCCTTGGACTTCCAATATTGCTTCAGCTATTATATTCCTTGCATATAGAAGTCACAAATATATATAGTTGAGTCAGTAAACACCAAGGCTTCCAAGTAAATACTACAGTGTTCTTCCATGTGTAGCTTTAGTTCAATCATATTACCCTTATGTAAAGCACTGTGTTTAGTGGGGCTTACTCTCAAGGAAATGGATATAGGATTGACACTTTCTTAAAGAGACAGGGTATAATTATTACTCCTGGGAAGTAAACAAATAAATACAGATGGAAGGATGTGCATGGTGAGAAAAGTGACTCTCAGTGATTTTCTTTATGAAGGATCTCAGCTTTATTCTGAGAAATGAGGTGATACTCTCTAATTCCAGATTAATATGTCATTCCTATGGGTTGCTCTGATGCACCTTGACATCCACTCTTAGTTGTGTTTTTTTGTTGTTGTTTATAATCCCTGTCCTTGTTTAGGGCAACTATATATTAGTGAAATAATGGGTTGCATCAAACTCCTATTCAGAGTAGACCACTGAAAACAATGGACTTAAGTTAGTCATGGCCATTGAGTTCAGTGGGTTTCCTCTGAGTACAACTTAGATACAACCCAACAGATCTCTCTTACTGTCAGTTGACTTTGCCATAATTGCATCAATTCAATTCAAAGCTTGCCAGCTTTGAGAGAATATATTACAGAATTTGAACAGTCCATTTTGTTCACAGACCCTTTTTCATATATGTCATTGTTTTGAACATTTCTAGCATGAGTCAGAGATAGCCCACCATTGGGGAAAAAACAACAAAAAAAGTACATGCTTATTTAAGATATTAGAATTTGGTCAGCCTTATCAAAGGAAGCCTAAATGTATGACTTCGAAAGGCACATATTTTACTTGTTTCCTAAATATTATTGAAAGTTGGGATGTCAAGTATGGGAAATATTGTTACTTTTTAAAGAAGCAAGCAAAAAAATTGTATCTACCTGGAGAATTCAAACTTATAAAGCAATTCAAAAACACACAAGTGTTACAACCATTACAACCATAAATAAAAAATTGCAAAGGGTCACAATGAAGCATTCAGAGTACATTTGGAAGTTTTGCCAGTAGAGCCACTTTAGGTCTTTTTTGTTTTTATTTTCTTTTTCAAAGTTTATTTTTATTTGAAGATGGTTCCATAGCAGTTTATCAGCCAGTTGGCATTACAGCTCCTACCTCTGAACCAGAAACTGTGACATGAAACTTTGATATGTGTGACAGCGCCTTTGAAACTCTTTAGAAATGAAGTGTTATGTAAAACAAAATTAAACTTCATAAACATTTCAAGTCATCTGTGACTGAAATTTTTCAAATTAGTTTGATCTATGTGTGGAAACGCAACTGCCTATGCAAATATTTTTCACGCAAGATGCCTTGCAATTTCTGCAGAACAGAGCTGGGGGGGGGCTTTTAACTGATGCCTCCTCTGTATTCATAAATCCTCAAACCAACAAATGCAATTAACTTGGTTTTTTAGTTGCAAGAGTTTTTGTGGCACCTTAAAAACAACCAGATTATTGTGACCTGAGCTTTCATGGACTACAGCTGATGAAGTGGATCATGAAAGCCTATCTGAAAACTGGCTTCTTAGTCTTTAAAGTGTGACAATACTACTTCTTTTACCAGTATAGTGTTGTTGTTGCTGAGTTGTCTTAGTCGTTTTCGACACTCTGTGACCCCATGAACCAGAGCATGCCTTGGAAACTCTCACTTTCTTCTCAAAGCTTCTCCTTTTTTATGTCCATGGAGTTTTCCTGGCGAAATACTGGAGTGATTTGCCAGTTCCTTCTCCAGGTGGATCACATTTAGACTAAACTCTTGGCTATGACCTGTTCATCTTGGGTGGCCCTCCACAGCATAGCTCATAGCTTCTCTGAGTTATTCAAGCGCCTTTGCCACGACAAGGCAGTGATCCATGAAGGGGCAGTATAGTGTAGGACATCCTAAATTATTCTATTGGCAGGGTGCTGGTTAGACTGTCAGTGCAATCCTGTAAATGTCAAATATCACCTTCATGACTGATCCAATGATAGAAGATTTGGATCACAGATTCTTCTATCAGAGGTAAAGATGGGGGAGGAATTCAGTTTGGTCCACATTTCAAAATGCATCCAATCTAGTTCGCAGTTTCCAAAACAATATGCAAAATGAAGCACAGCCATCCTTTGAACTTCTCACTTCTCTGAATTTTGCAATTCAGTTCTTCAAAGAAGTAATGTGCATTAAAATGCATATACTAAGATGAATTGTACATAAAATGCATATATTATTTAAAATAGTATACAGCATGCTTTGGAGAAAAAATAAATATTAGGTAACTTATGCTGTTCGAATAAGGCAAAATTACATACAAAAATGCATGCATTAGGACAATTTTGCAGTAATTAGGATTTCAAAAAGAAAGAAAAAGAAAAGAATTTGCAACCTGATGTGGAAATATGGAGATCTAAACTGAAAACTAGAAATATGAGAAACTGGGAGAAATTAAAATTGACAGATTTGCCCACTCATAGGAGGAAGGGATCTTGGATTAATACAGTATTACATAGAATGAGTAATCAGAAAGAGAATATTTTCTTGAAGTTCACTGTTACTGGATATGAATCATAATAAACTCGTCTTTATAAGTTCATAATTTTATCCTCTCTACATTTTATTTGAGAAGTTTATAATAGTTAATGAGGAATTTACTGGCTGATCTCACTGCCACAGCCTTGACCGAACTTGTAGAAATGTGGAAGCCCAAGTGAAGTTATCTCAATGGAGTTGTGATTAAGAGGGTCATTATTATAGCATAATAATATAATCATAATAAGTGATGCCAAATCAAAGTTTATTAAACGGTCACAGACCAGATTAACTCGTACAGCTAGTCAGCAAAAGATAACACCAGAAGAACAAAGGACAATTTCAATACAGATTAGGTCATAACAACAATTTAAAATTAGACAGCATAAATAAAATTAAATATTTGCCTTCACCTGTATATTGACATTGGAAAGCTCTTGTTTCCTGCGCCTAATAGCAGCTACACAGAATTTGGCAACATTGATCGTAATTTCAGGGACCTTATCTTCTACCAAGGCTCTCATACATAGGAGTTCTGGTTTATTTTTAAGCTTTTGTAGAACTGGGGCAATAAAGGTCAGACGTAAGTCCTCGTAATAACTACAGTGCAGCAATACATGCAGACTTGTTTCCACTTCCGATGAGCCACATGGGCAAACACGTGACTCATATGGTTTGCCCTCATATCTGCCTAACAACAGGGCAGAGGGCAGAACGTTGAATCTGGCCAGGGTAAAGGAGTGTCTGTACTTAGGTATTTGTAAATCAGCCAGATAATTTGCGGGTGAGAACCCTCTCCCAAAGTCTCTAATTGTGGCATGTTTATCCATTTTGCCCATATGACATTGCAGCTCTATGTCCCTAATGCGTTGGAGCACTTGACTTCTGGCACTCTCATATCCTGCCGCTATTAAGATCTGCGGGGAGAATCCCAAGCTTCTTATCTTTTCAAACAGGGAAGCTTTCCAGGTAGAATGAAAGGTGTCTAAGAGTGTTAAGGGAGCCAAACCGGCCGGGGAAAAAATAAGTTTTAACCAGTAGTGTAACTTTAGAATCCACAGCCGTGCGTTAACGGGTGGTTGTCCAACTTCTAAGCGGACAGCTATATTAGATACACAAGGGGGGATCCCCAATAAACACCGATAGAATTTTGTTTGAAATGCCTCCATAGGCGCAAAATTTTTAAAACTGCAGACCTGGGATCCATAAGTGAGTTGTGGGAGTATTTTTGCAGCAAAAACCTGGGAGGCCGCCGGAACGTATTTTCCCCCTTTCCCATGAAAGAATCTTGTAAGGGCTTTACTGGCCCTTCCTGCGTTGGCAATGGCGTTTTTCATCTGTTGGTGCCACGAGACCCTTTCCTGAAAAGTTATTCCCACGTATTTGAAAGTTGCTACCTGGTCAATAGGTTGACCATTAATTCTCCATTTGTGTTTCCTTCTTTTTTTTGAGAACACCATAATTTTAGATTTGCTGTAATTTATTGATAGTTGTTCCGCTTGACAATAGTCAGCAAGTGATCTCAAAAGCTTCCTCAAGCCAACACAGGAGAAGGAGAGTAGGACTGCGTCGTCCGCATACAGAAGCACCGGGAGGGGCACACCTGCCAATTTGGGAGGGTGGGCATTTTCTTTCGCCATCTTTACTGCTAGAGAGTTGATATAAAAATTAAATAGCGTTGGCGCGAGGACACATCCTTGTTTAACCCCATAGTGCGTTTGAATTTCTTTAGTTAGATGGCCTGACCGATCGCATCTTACCCTCACCCTGGTGTTTTCGTATAGACCACGGATAAGGCGTAATAAGCGTTTATCTATGTTTGTAGCGCCAAGCTTTTCCCAGAGTCTGTCCCTTGGTATTAGATCAAAAGCCGATTTAAAATCGACAAAAGCTGCATATAAAGACCCCCCTTTTCTAGAGTATTTGTCTGCCAGGTGTTGAAGGACAAGGGCCTGGTCTATAGTTGAACGCTTTGCTCTAAAACCAGCTTGAGCTTCTGATAGAATATGCTCTCTTTCCATCCACTCCACCAATTTATCACATAAATGAGCAGCGTACAGTTTGCTAATAACGCTTAATAGACTGATTGGTCTATAATTAGCTGGCTCAGTTCTGTTTCCTTTCTTAAATATTGGAATGATGATGGCTAAACCCCAGTCCTCGGGGATAATAGCCGCTTGATTTATACTAGTGAACAAGGCGGCTAGCACAGGGGCCCACCATTCAACATTTGCCTTAAGAATTTCTGGTGGGATATTGTCAGCACCCGGGGCTTTCCCTGATTTAGGAGATTGAATAAGGCCAGTAATTTCTTCTGTGGTTACAGGGGGCCATTCCTTGCCAAATTCACTTGAAGCAGGAAGCAGAACTGGGGCCAGTTGATTTGATGAATATAATGAGTGGAAATAGGCCTCCCATGCTCCAGCGGGTATAGAGTATTCGATTTCAATCGGGGAGTCTCTCCAGCTTTTTGCAATTGTTTTCCAAAACGTGGCAGAATCTTTCTTTTGGGAGGCCTCCACTAGGCACTGCCATTCCTTCCTTTGTGCCTGGAGCTTTTTCTTGTTAATCAAAGCTTTATAACTGCGTTTTAACTCAAACCAGTCTAATGGTAGCGAAGGTAGGTTGGCTGATCTATAGTTCCTGTACTTATCCAGCAGGAGGCGTTTCATAGCCATGCATTCTTGGTCAAACCAAGGTTTGGATTTATTAGAGTGTAGAGATTGCCGTGGCGGTTTTTTGTTGCTCAGATAAGGTTGTAGGGACGAAATCAGTTCCTGGAACATGTCTAATCTAGCCTCAGGAGTTGGGGAATTAACGAGGTTCTCCTTTCTAGCAAGAAAAGTATCTGAGTGAAGTCTTTCCGATATTTCATCACTCAATTTGCTGGACCATTTAATACGTGAGTATCTTAGCTCCATGTTTTCGAAACATGGGGCTACAAGTTTATCAGAGCAAAATAAATCTTTTCTTATATCCAGTATTAAACAGAGCGGTAGATGGTCGCTGTCAACCCTCTCCACCACTTTGTATTCCCGTGCTCTGCTCAAGAGGTTAGATGACACCAGGACGTAATCGATAGTGGAGGCTCCCATGTTGGATATAAATGTAAATTCCCCACTGGGTTCTCTGTCGACACGACCATTTAATACAGTCAGATCCAGATTGTTGGAAAAACGTAGAAGACATAGGCCTGCATAGTTGCAGCCCTTGTCTTTTGAGAGCCTAGGGGGAATAAAATGGGCTTCTTCAGAAATGGGAGGTACGTCATGGAAATGGGCATATAACGCCTCGTCTGATTGGCCAATTCTGGCATTTAAATCCCCAGCCAGCAGCACTGCCGCTGCAGGAGTTTGATTCATTAGCTCATCGACATATGATTCTAGCCTATGCCAGATGTTTTTGATAAGCTGCTTGCCTCTTTGGGGAGGGGCATATATATTGATCAATAGAAGTGTGCAATATCTGCATTTCATTAATAATGCCATGGCCACACTACTCAGAGGCTCCAGCTCGATGAAAGATGCTCTCAGCCTTGTGGATATTAGAATGCCTAGCCCACCCTTAACTCGTCCCCCTTTGTTGCTTGGTGAACCTGCGAGCGAAAATGAGGCAAAACCATTTACATCTAAATCCCCTGTTAGCCATGTCTCTTGCAGGAAAACTATATCATGATCTTGAATAAAATTGACAAATGATTGGTCAGTTGCCTTGTTGAGCCAACCAGCAATGTTCCATGATAAAAATTTAAGATTAGCTTTATCACAGTCGAGTCTTTGTCAATTATTAGCTAACGTACTTTTAGGGTTTGTCGCTTTGTGTATCGGTCGCCTATCGTCTTTGTATGGCGGGCTATCCAGCCGCTCTATGATTTCAATAGGTGGATGCAAAGTGCTCACGTTTGTGAACACCAGATCTTTATTATGCATAAATTCCTTCTGTGGATATTCTGTTGCGGCCTGATTTTGGCCCAATTCTGTATCATCTAGGTATCTCATTTTGTCCCATACGTCTGGTGGGGTCACCTTAGGGATATTTCTCCTTCGGGGGGGTGATGGAATGCTCTCCTTGGAGGGTGGCACATTCTCTCTTGGTGGAAAGTTAATCTCCGCTTTAATCTGAAGGTTACATGTTGTGGTCTTTTTTTGGTCCCCCTTAATAACCTCGTTGCCTGAGGCTCTCTCGGCCAGCTTATCTCTTAGCTTGTCTAGTCTTCCCAAGATGTCAGTTTGAATTAATGGTGGGAACATCCAGAATTGGTCAATTAGGGTATTTTCTTCCATAGTAAAGGAATCCTCACCTTTGCTCACAAGGCATTGCGGATTCTGTTTGTCAGGCCAGAATTTTGAGAGTTGTTTCCCCTTTCTAGGATTTGCCTGCTTAGTTTTCAAAAGGGGGCCCAAAGGAGCCTTATTTTCAAAGAGCCTAAGTATAGTTATTCGGGCTTTTAAAAAGGCAGGTCTTGACCTAAAAATAAACTTGGCCAAGTTCTGGTCCCTAAAAGTGGTCAGTGCTCTCACTGAGTGACCATCATAATGTAGATATTCCACTGAGGTGATATCATTAGACTTAACCATTCCTGGCAGTATGTCATTTAGGCTAGATACAAAGTTCATTATTCGCTGTTTCCCTGTAAGGAAGCCCTTAGGCTTCGGAAAGTTCGTGAGTACCAATTTTGAGGGGTTTAGGATCAAATTCCAATCTCTTTCCTGACTAGAGGCTTGCCAGGTCTGAAGGGGGGTATCATCTCTACTAAACGCTTCCTCTTCCCCGCTGTTTGATTTGCTAAATGTTTTATTGCCTTCATAGGTAGAGGCCTCTACTTCCGCAGCATCAGGTTTGTTAAATAGTTGGTTATCCAGGGACTGAATTATTACTTCTGCCTTCTCACTTGCTACTGGAGTCAGCCTTGGCAAGTCCTCCGTAGCTGGTTGCTGTGTAACTATCTTTGTTTCTCTCTTTTTACCCTTCTTTTTACTGCCTCGTGTGGTCGATTTATTTGGGGCCGAGGGAAGAAGTTTAAACAGTTTCTGCCAATGTATATTTCGATTACTGCGGGTATACTTGGCTTTCCTTGTTGTTTTGATATTTTTACTTTTCTTCACTTTTACCCCTGGGTTATGTCTTTGCAGATTCTTATTTATTACTGGTTTGTTCGTCCCCACTAGCTCAACTGTTTTATGTTCTTGGGGCATATCACTTAATTTTGTCTCTTTTAATTGAGGTGTCAAGTTTTCTACTAACGTCAGCAGTAGCCCATTTGTTATTGTTAGATAGTTTTTTATGTTGGCTAGATCAGTACTTATTGCTAAGGAATAATCCAAAGGGTGGCCGTCACTCAATTCTGTTTGAGAGTATTTTGAAATAGGTATCTGGTTTTGATGGGTTGATGTAATTTCTTCCGTGGGCAACTGTTCCTTAGTAATAGAGGTATTTCCTTCCTGGAGTTCCTCGGCTAAAGCTAGTTCTTTCGCTAGGCTGTATGGGGAGTTAATATTTCCAGTATCTTGATATATCTCTTTAAAATAGGACGTCCAGTCAAGAACAGTTAGAGAGGGGGGTATTACTTCATCAAGAATTGACTCTTTTTGTGGACTCTTGCCCTCCTCCATCTTAGGAAAGTAATTTGTGATTTTTCTTTGTCTTCGTCTTTTACCAGGGCCCGGGGGGCTAATTGCCGAGTCAGGCAGTATCCCCAACTCCTTATATGTTCTTCTAGTGAAAACCATGGTAAAAGTTGTCTTGATATAGAGAGAGGGCAGTTTACCCCAGGTGCGAGTGTCTTAAATTGGGGGGCAAGTGGGGATATCAATCTATATTCCCACCTGCTCTCTGCAGGAGCTTCCTGATGTGCTCATCAACAGCTGCAGTCTATTTCTCTGTTTTGAGTTCTCTGCTTTTAGATCTTGGTGATTGTCCTAAGCCTATAGTTTCACCTCAATCATGCGACCAGCGCTGTTTCGCAAATGCTGCAACCTAGTCGGAATATGATAATAAAACAATGCTGCGAAAGGGGCAGCAATAATAAAACAGCTAAGAACTACATTAGAATTAAAATTGCCTTATTTAGGCAATTTATGTGCCGCTGGAAAAGGATAATAGCGGAGTTTGGCTATAGCTCATGTACAGCTATGATAACCTCATGTACAACTATGATAACCTTGTATTTCGGGCCCTAGCTTGGTCTTTAGAGGCCATCTCCCACCGCCCTATACTGAACGAAGGATATCCAAGAGCCCCAGAAGGGAAACTTTCTGTGGGCTGGTTCACTGATTCCTTCTAAGCAGTCTTTCAGAGCCTTTCTAAGCAGTCTTTCAGAGGCCTACCACATAAGGCAGGGAACAGAACGATATCTTGCTGAAGCCAGTTTTCCAAACCTCCAGAGGATCCTGTCCGATACACTGTTGTAGAGGTATTTTGTAAATTAAAAACTTCCTATAAAAAAAAAAAACACCTCAGGATGCCTTCACCAGGGGTCTCTGAGAGTATAAATGCTGGTCTCCTCAGAACAGTTTGTTAAAATGAAGAGTCTTTCCAGCTAATGCACTTCCTCTTCAGCTGCGAAGCAGGAATGCTGTCCCCAGCTAGTTCGCACAGCCCCCCAGCTGGGCGGAGGTCAATCAATCAGTTCAGTTAACCCCCGAATCTCCAAGCTTATCTTTCTCTGTGTTCAGCAAAGCTGGGAGACTATGGGCCAGTCTCAAAGCAGGGCTCACAGTCGTGTCTCTCCTTACCCTCCTCCTCCAGGCACCGTTGGTCGGGTAAGCAATTCAGTTTTGTCTTTAGACCTCTTCTCTCTCTGCTCTCAGTTCAGGCAGCAGCGTTCTCTCCTCTCTGACAACCTTGACCGGGCAGCTGATAAGGAGGGAGGGAGCAGGCTAGGACAAGCTGAAGACAAGCTGGGGCAGGCTGAAACTTGCAGAGCCAGCAGGAATTATAAAAGTACTCAGAGTCTTTAAAATGTTTTCCTTTTGTTAGAAATTGGCATCCGGAGGACAATAATAAGTGATGCATCTTTGTGGCACTTCCCAGAGAACCATATAAGGCAGACTCAAGAGTGTTTTGTCCATGTGCCCCTCCTGTGATTTGTGCCCTCAGCCGATGTTCAGCCATACCAACTCTTGACACCGGCCCTGAGGACAAGGAGCTGAAACCAAACACTTAGTACAAAAGGTGGACTTTAGGAACATAGGAAACTGCCATATACCAAGTCAGACCATCTAGCTCAGTACTTGCCTACACTGTCTGGCATAGGCACTCCATGGTTTTAGGCAGGGCCTCTCCTATCCCTACCTGTAGATGTTAGTGATTAAACCTGAGGCTTTCTGCATACAGTGCAGGTATGAGAAGTATTTGTTGAATAGTCACTGTAAAATGTGAAGGTTCCTTATTATTTCACAAGTTGTGTATGACTTTAAGGGCCAGGGCATATAACGAGACCCAGCCTTGCAGCTGTGAAACATAGCAGGTGCTGCTAGGTTGTGTTAATTAAGCTGTGTCAGCATTTGGGCATAGTATATAAGGAGCAGCACCTAGCTCTCCCATTACCCTGGGGGTGGGTTGGTGCATGTTTGTTGTTGTTGTTATCTTTAGTGTAAAAGGAGTTTTTGTTTTGTTATTAAAACCTTGTTTAAGATATTTTTGAGTTCCTTGTTATGCATGGTCTCCCCAGCAAGCTCTCTGCAGCGCTACTAAAATGCAAATATCCAACAGTATTCTCATAAGGTGTCCTGAGACAGACTAAAAGAGCATAGCACAGGAGTGGTTGCAGTTTAAGAAAGCTAAAGACTTTGAATTGATTGAGGATGATATTGTTGGAGGCGTAGGCAGGGATATACCAGGAGGAAACTGGGAAAGTTAAACAGAAAGCTGCAATTCACCAGTGAACGAACAGGGACTAATAGAAAGAGCAAGAAAAGAGTGGCAATAAGAGAACAACTGAACCACTATAGTGTTGAGGTTTATCATTCTTTTCAAAGATCTGGTTTCCAGGCGAAAATCTCCACACATCTGGCCATAAATAGTTTTGTCCACATGGCCTATTTTTTATTGGCCACAAACAACTGTAAACGAAGGGTACCAACTAAAGTTGCTTTGCTAGAGATTCTTAAATATATCATGAATTACTTGAGAATATACCTTTCAATTGCACCACCAAACGTACAAGTATTAGCTAGAATCCACAAACTGCTTATTTTGGGATTACCTAATGTAGGATTACCTGGGGATGTGCAATTATTGAATTGTTTGCTTGTATTTGCGGATTATACCATAGTTTTCATAAACTGTACTTATGAATATATTCACTCACACCTGCTAGCTAAGAAACAGAATGTGAGAATTTGGCCCTCTTTGGTAAATTCTGAGCAGTTCTGAGCATGCAGCTTCTAAGCATGCCTCTGTATTACATAAAAAAATTTAACAGGATGAAAACTTGTTATTCGTGATGTCCCATTATGGATTCTTTTTTTCTGGATATACTTTGTCAATGCTCCCCCCCCCTTAATAATAATGTTTAGGGGTACTCTCATTTTCCTACTCATATTGAAATACTGCCCCTCAATGAGACCAAACTTAGATTCACAAAATGTTTAGGGGTATGAGTTCCCCTGCGTCCACCCAGGAAAAAAGCACTGTGCTTTGTACCTTCCCTGTAGATTTAGTTTTGTTTATAATCTAGATTTCTCAGTGAACCATAACCAAAAGAGACCACAATCAGCAGTGTTCCATTTGATGAAAACTTCCATGGACTTTACCACTACACTATTGTAGTCTGCCAAATATGTAATTTAAATGATTCCATATTAGGGGTATGCACTGACCACAAAATTAAGTTCAGACCTTGATTCATTTCCTCAGGAAACAGTCCAACTTCATCTTAGGTGCTTCAAAGGCTGCTGAATAGGGTTAAGGGCCCATCCGAACTCACTTCACATCCCACTCCAATTCACTGCTGGGAACTGAGAAAACAGTATAATCCTTTTACCCTTCTGACAGAAGTGGATAAAATTTGCAGGCATACTAGCCCCTCAACAGAGGATAAAAACTGTCAAATTAATGGCAAAAGAATCCAGAGTTTTTGTGCATCTATAACTTTTTAATATTTTGATACAACTAGGTGAAATTTGCAGGAGAATAGGTGCATTCTTTTCCTGCAAAGACAGCTGTTAAAGCTTTGCAATGAGTAAAAAAGGAATCCCTTAATTCCCCCCCCCCCCAAGTTGTGGGCAAATTGCAGACATGAGAGAGATTATTCTGGGGAAGAAGCCTGCCAAACAGCAGACATATAGGTCCAAGCGATTTGGGCAAGGCACTTTTCAAGTTGACTTGGAGTGGGAAAGAACGAAAAGAAATTATCTTTCAATGCAAAAATCATTGCCTGTGAAAACAAACTTGACATGTCATTCACAACAGAGCTCTTCCTCTGCTCTCCCCATCCTGGCATCTTTCTCAAGCTCAGTGACATAGTTTTGCTCTTGCAGAGCTGCTCCTTCCCCCAATAGTATAAAGATACAAGAAGAGCCTGCTGAATTAGATCAGTGGCCCATCTAGTCCACCCTGTTCTCATAGTGGCCAACCAGATGTTCATGGCAAGTCCCAAAGTGGGACTTGAGTGCAATAGCACTCTCTTCACATATGACCAGCAGCTGGCATTCAGAGGCATATTGCTTCTGTGGTGGTGTAGTGGTTAAGTGTGGTAGACTCGTAATCTGGTGAACCGGGTTCACGTCTTTGCTCCTCCACATGCAGCTTCTGGGTGTAGTGTAGCCAGTGTGGTGTAGTGGTTAAGAGTGGTAGACTCGTAATCTGGTGAACCGGGTTCGTGTCTCCACTCCTCCACATGCAGCTGCTGGGTGACCTTGGGCCAGTCACACTTCTTTGAAGTCTCTCAGCCCCACTCACCTCACAGAGTGTTTGTTGTGGAGGAGGAAGGGAAAGGAGAATGTTAGCCGCTTTGAGACTCCTTCGGGTAGTGATAAATCCATACTCTTTTACTCTTCTTCTAATAGTGGAGGCAGAATATAATAACCTTGGCTAGTAGCCATTGATAGACTTATCCTCCATTAATTTGTCTAACCCTCTTCTGAAGCCATCCAAATTGGTGGCCAACACTACTTCCTGCAGGAGCAAATTCTATAGTTTTACTATGTGCTGCGTAAATATTTTGTCTATCCTGAATCTTCTAGAATTCAGCTCGATTGGATGCCCATGAAGGAGGGAGAAAGGTTTTTTCCTACCTTCTTTGTCCATACCATGAATAACTTTATACACCTCTATCTAAATTTATCAACCATGGAGGAGATTCCCATTTGTCATCTGGCTACATTCTTGATAAATTTAGAGATACCGTGTTGCTTTTAGTAGATACTGCAATATCATCATCATTAGTCTGAATTTCTGAGACGCCATGAAGCACTTCAGCACTTCCTGTTTCAAGTTGTGCAGCCTCCTACAGATTCCACTTTGTCACAGACAAGCCCAAAATCCTTCTGAGACACCCCACTTCAGTTCAGATTTGATATTCATCTGGATCTGATGCAAACTCTGGCTGTATCTGGTTGTTTTTGTGATCAAGAAAGCAACCAACAACTAGACAGCTGTTTAAACTCTTTTTAAATTTTATAAACAAGCATAGTCCCCTCAGCAGCCAATACAACCTATGTGTGAGTATGCCCTATGTCCTATGCATGAGTAGTGTGGCTTTTACAGTGGTACCTCGGGTTAAGTACTTAATTCATTCTGGAGGTCCGTTCTTAACCTGAAACTGTTCTTAACCTGAAGCACCACTTTAGCTAATGGGACCTCCTGCTGCCGCCGCGCCGCCGGAGCATGATTTCTGTTCTCATCTTGAAGCAAAGATCTTAACCCGAGGTAATATTTCTGAGTTAGTGGCATCTGTAACCTGAAACATATGTAACCTGAAGCGTATGTAACCCGAGGTACCAATGTATTGTAGTGTTTGCCAAGCAAACCTTGTTCCTCCATAAGTTCCTTTCATAGAACCAAGAACTGCAATGGAATTTTCCATCAAGCATGAATGAGAAAGAGATATGCTTTTGGTCCCACATATCCTGCTACATCTCTGTCCATAACCCACAGCCCTCCATATATCAGTGTCTGGATTTTTGCAGTGGGAAGCCTTTTCTGCTGGTGAAGGTTCCCTGTGTGATCTAGAACCCTTGTATTCCAGGGTTCTAAATCATGTGGAGGGTCCTACACAAGTAGTTCAGGCTTTCTTTTTCAGACATTTATCCTTCTAAAGTATTCTCTTTCTCCCTCTTATCCTTTGTGTTTTCCCTAAAGTTGTGATAAGCAATAGAGGAACAGTTAAGAGTTAGCCTCAAGGGACCAAAAAAGCCCAATTAAAGCGAAACAAAAGAAACCACAAGGAAGTTGAAAATACATGGTTTAGTCAAACTAGCATGGAAAATTCTCTACTAGCCTCTATGAAAGGCAAACAGCTGAGCTCATGCTGTTCTCCACCAGATTTCACATTTCCCAAATGCTCCAGTACAGTAGGGTACAGTAGAGTGTAAATGTGTATCTTGAGAAAAAGAAAAGTACATTTGGAAATGTGTACTTTGAGGGGAAAATATGTTTTAAATATACCGTACCTATTTAAATGTATATTTTTTGTCTGGATTTTTTTTAAATAATAAAAAAAAAAAAATTGTAGATTAAAACTATAATGAAAGGGGATAGGCATATGATGTTCAAGTCACATAGACCTGAAATATACTGATTTTTTAATTTCAAATGCTATTCCATGTCTCCCTCTTCATGAAAGGGAATGGGTGGGACCTGCATTGTACTTTGAAGGCCAAACTTTAAAAGGCTGTAATGCAATAGGCTTAACTATTGTGTGGACAGGTGGAGTCCCCTCAACTGCAGGCGACTCCCGAGTGGAATACTGACTCAAGACAACGTGCTATGGGATTAAAATTGGCCACAACTTTATTAAGTTTCAGATGTAGGGAGACCTTGGCTCAGGCATTGGGCGTTTATCCTTCCCAGTCCCCACCCAGGGATCTGGGGGACATCAGGGTTATCCAGTGTGTGGGGATTGGGCTGGCCTGGTTCTGAACTTAAAGCAATATAGAATGCTGCAGTAATCTACAACGCTGTACATGCAGGCTGTACTGATTTAGATCCTGTACGCGTTCTGTTCTAAAATAAAGTTCTGGGACTTTTCAATGGAAGCACCTCCGCTGCCTGCCTCTTCTTCTTGGTGCCAGTGCCTGTCGCTTTTCTATATACTGGAAACATTATGCGACACAAGCTGAATCACAGAGTTGGCATCTTTGGATTATTTATTGATTTATTATTAAATTTCTATACTGCTTTTAATCTGAGGATCACAGGGTTGTTTGCTACAGAAAAACACATAACATAGTAACAAACAAACAAAAATACTCCCCACCGCACACATTGTGTGTGTCTGTGTGGAAATGGAGGTATATAGAATCATAGAATCATAGAGTTGGAAGAGACCACAAGGGCCATCGAGTCCAATCCCCTGCCAAGCAGGAAACACCATCAGAGCACTCCTGACATATGGTTGTCAAGCCTCTGCTTAAAGACCTCCAAAGAAGGAGACTCCACCACACTCCTTGGCAGCAAATTCCACTGTCAAACAGCTCTTACTGTCAGGAAGTTCTTCCTAATGTAATTCCTAATATAATTGCAGATAAAGAATTAGTAAAGACTATGAACCCTGATAAGGGACGCGGGTGGCACTGTGGGTTAAACTACAGAGCCTAGGGCTTGCTGATCAGAAGGTCAGCGGTTCGAATCCCCACAACGGGGTGAGTTCCCATTGCTCGGTCCCAGCTCCTGCTAACCTAGCAGTTTGGAAGCACGTCAAAGTGCAAGTAGATAAATAGGTACCGCTCCGGTGGGAAGGTAAACGGCTTTTCTGTGCACTGCTCTGGTTCACCAGAAGCGGTTTAGTCATGTTGGCCACATGACCTGGAAGCTGTCTGCGGACAAACGCTGGCTCCCTCGGCCAATAAAGTGAGATGAGTGCCGCAACCCCAGAGTCGGTCACGACTGGACCTAATGGTCAGGGGTCCCTTTACCTTTACCTTTATGAACCCTGATGACTTCACTGGAATTTCCATAAAAGCAGGAGTGGGTCTTAAAGACTGTATTCATTATCTACAGTGAATTTGGGTTGTGGCTCACTAGCAAAAGACAAGCATTGACTGGCAGGGGGAAAAATGATACTGTTTATATTCCAGGTAATGAGTACCTTCAGTACAATAATTTGAAATGTGATTGAAGCCTGGAAACTTTTGGATTTTTAAGTAGTTTTAAATTAGTAACTACAGAATTATGAATTAAATACCATACCTATATAATAAGAGCAATGATGGAAGCTACCTTAAGGGTTTAAATCATAAGGGATAAAAAAGTAAAAACTCTATCCAGCTGGGAAGCAGGTCTACTAATTACATTTTTATTAAGTGTATCTCATTACTTTGTACTACTCAGGAATAAAATATGTCCAGTATCTAACTGGTGGAGGGTTTGTTTGTTTCTGTTACAAATCTTTTCGCAATTAATAACATTTGCATATGTGTCTTTAAGAAACAATTAGATTAGAGACTGCATGTGTGCAAATATTAATATTATTCTGAGCATTTGTTGAGCACTGTGCATTCTTCACTCTTGGATTTCTTATTAATAATTGCAACACATTGCCAAGAGCTTTTCAACAATACAGTTGTTTTAATGTCATTGGATGAAGGTTGCATTATTGACTTGTAATTATTTTTGGTACATTTGGTATCATCCAATAACTTGTGTATGTTGGATTCCAGCTCCCATAAGCTCCAGCCAACATGGCCAGGAATAATGAGAATTGTAGTCAAATCTGGAAAACATAGGGTCCTCATCTCTTGAGTCAAAACTGGGGAATCTGTGACCCTCAGGATCAGGGTTTCACAAACCTGGGTTTCCAGCTGGTTTTGGACTACAATTCCCATCATCCTTTACCACTGGTCCTGCTAGTTAGGGATGGTGGGAGTTGTAGTCCAACAACAGCTGGAGATCCAAGTTTGGGAAGCCCTGTTCTAGATGTTGTTGAACTGCAACTGATGCCGTCCCTGACCATTGACCACATTGGCTCGGGCTTATAGGAGCTGAAGTCTGACAACATCTTGAGAGTCACAGGTTCCACAGGCCTGCCTTACACAAGTAAACACAGGTGGTTTGTTATTTATTGTACAGTGGTACCTTGGGTTACAGATGCTTAAGTTTACAGGCGCTTCAGTTACAGACTCCACTAACCCAGAAATAGTACTTCGGGTTAAGAACTTTGCTTCAGGATGAGAACAGAATTCGCGCAGCGGCGGCAGCAGGAGGCCCCATTAGCTAAAGTAGTACCTCAGGTTAAGAACAGTTTCAGGTTAAGAACGGACCTCCAGAACGAATTAAGTTCTTAACCTGAAGTACCACTGTATTTGTATTGCTGCTCAATTAGCAGTTCTGAGCAGTGTACATTAAAACAAGCTATACAGAAACTAAAATAATAAAAAAGATCATAAACTCAGGCATATACCCAAACACTACCTTAAAATACCTGTTGAAATAAGAAAGTATTTGCCATGTACCTGAAGTTCATTGAGGAGAGTGCTGCACAAAACCACTGTAAATGTCACGACCTTTTTTGAGTCCTCATTCATTTAATAATTCAATCTTATTGAAACAGGAAAACTGACTTGATCAACTTGATCTGCCATTCTTCGCTGATCATGTTGATGGACTATGCCGAAATGGCTAAAATGACTGGAAGAATCAGAAATCAGGAAGACCGAAATTTTTAATAAGGAATGGGGGAAATTTATAACTTATCTTAAAGACCATTGTAAACAGTTAAAATTGTTAGTAGGGTTGGGATATCACTTGTAGTTTAATGGTGAATTTTGGACACAATGGAGAGGTAAAAGATTTGGATTATTATAAAAGATGCAGGAGGAAATGATTAACAATAGGACCCACAAAGGGGAGGAGGGAAGTCCAGGGGATTCTTTGGAATCTTGTTTTTATGTTGTATGTGGGAAATGTGAATGTAAAATTTTAATTTGAAAAACCAAATAAATAAATTTATTAAAAATAGAAATAGGAAAACTCAGCCAGATCCCCTAACCACCCCCTAACCATGTGGCAAGCATTAGCAATAGAGAGATGTTGAATCATTGAGCAGAACTCGTTCTGGCAAGGTGCTCTGAGAAGTAATGGGATTTTTAAAATAAGACCTCAGCCCAGTATACCTGAAGGAGCGTCTCCCCCCCCCCCATCGTTCTGCCCGGATCCTGAGGTCCAGCACTACAGGGAACCAGGCAGAGGGCCTTCTTGGTACTGGCACCCGCCCTGTGGAACGCCCTCCCATCAGATGTCAAAGAGATAAACAACTACCTGACATTTAGAAGACATCTGAAGGCAGCCCTGTTCAGGGAAGTTTTTAATGTGTGACATTTAAATGTATTATTAATCTTTGTTGGAAGCCGCCCAGAGTGGCTGGGGAAACCCCGCCAGATGGGTGGGGTACAAATAACTTCTTCTTCTTCTTCTTCTTCTTCTTCTTCTTCTTCTTCTTCTTCTTCTTCTTCTTCTTCTTCTTCTATTTCCTTTTAGTACATGTTACTCACACCCATTCGGGCTCAATTATCAAATGCACCTGAAGTAAACAGCTTGTAGGGGTGACTTCATCATGCCATTCATCTCTCCTTTGATTAGAAGTGGACACTACTAGTTAGTGTTGTGGGGATGCAGTAATTGTTTGACGATTCTGCACTATCATGTGCAAAAAATGAGCAGAATGGGACTGGAATGCTGCAGTAGTTCCGCGAATCTCTGCTTCTTCTGTGCAGTTAGCACACTGTGGTATCAGCCACATTGCCATGGTTCATGTACCTGCCCATCTTTTGATGCATTGCATCACCAGCCCCCAGGTTCCATTTGTGGGTTATTAAGAGCAAACAGGCCACTTGATGTAAGAGCACAAATGGAACATTTGAAATGGTGTATAGGAAATTGGTGACCATTTTGAGCTTACTGGACATTTCAAATGGCAATGTATCTGCAAAGGAAGCTAAGCTTTTTAAAGTCATCATTGGAATCCTGGAGGTCGCCAAGGTTCATATGAGATAACAGTTCACAAAAAATAGAAGCTTAATGTGATTGCAGCAGCAACATTATGCACACCTGGAAATAAATGGGGGGATGCATTTGTTTTCATTGTTTGAACCAATCCCAAGTGTTTCTATGTTGCTGAATTCAATTTATTAGTGCATGCGTTAAATTAAAATGTGTTCTTTCAGTCTCTTTTGCAAAACTGTTCTTTCAATGGATGCATAATGGCACCACATGATGCCTGAACACAGATTGATAGATAGATCTGAAAACATGTAAACACCACTGAAAGTTATCTCCAGCTCCTTAGCTGGATGGAGCCAATTCCAGAAGGGAAAGGTTAAGATAATTACTGGTCATCTGCACAAATATCCAACTTTTTAAAAATGTCTGTCGAGCACTTGATAAAGTTGGTTCTTATTTATGAAATCAATGAATTCATGCATCACTCAATTAGTCAGTTTTTAAGATGCCAAACAGCTCTGTTTGCTTCAGTAGACTTCCTCTGGACACATGGTCTGTTAGAGGGTAGCTTAAAATTAGCATTTTTATCTGTAATATTATTAATTTAAAGATGGCCCATAATTGTGAGCAGGAAGTGGTGTTTGTACATGTGTGTGAGCATGTTTTTGTGTGCGTGCAACTTTTTGAGTATTCAAGAAATGGCCTATCTAGGTTCTCCTGGTAGCATTTTGCATGTTTAACCTACCACACTTCTGGAATGAATGATTCTTTTCTCTGTTTTATAGCTTATGCCTATTCCTTTAAAGCATGTGTTAACTCCCCCCCCCCCCCAATGTGGCAGTACTGTACTTAATGAAGTCTTTTCTTCCTGCTGATAGCTTTTAGAAATCAGATGTATTTTTTTAAGGACATAAATGGTCAATAGACTGTGAATTAAAGCATTCTATTCTGGATCTCTGATAAGGCTGAAAAGATTATCTTGATGCCGTTATAGATTTTCCTCCAAACCTTCTCAGTATTCAGTGCTTAATGGTGGCAGTAATAACCAGACTGCCATCTAGCATGAAGTCCTGACACTTTCTGAGCTAGCAAACTGTTCAAATCACTAGAGCTTCCTTCAGTGATCAATGGAGGGATTCCTATCTAATTCTGTAGAGGAAATCTAAACCAGGACGTACTGATTTCTCTTTTAAGAGGCTCTTGTGCTATCTAGTGACTAAGTAAATACTTAGCGTTAGAACAAGAGAAATTCTGTGGCAATCATCCTTTCCCTCTCTTCTTACTGGGGATGGGCTGTGTGTGTGTGTGTGTGTGTGTGTGTGTGTGTGTGTGAGAGAGAGAGAGAGAGAGAGAGAGAGAGAGAGAGAGAGAATGTGTGTTCCAACTTACTGGAGTCCATTCTTAGAGCTTTCAATTGACACTGTCGGATTCCTAAGAAAGTCCTTCACACCTGCAGTCTAGTGCAGGCCTGGCCAAACTTGGCCCTCCAGATGTTTTGGGACCACAATTCCCATCATCCCTGACCACTGGTCCTGTTAGAAGAAGAAGAGTTTGGATTTGATATCCTGCTTTACCCAAAGGAGTCTCAAAGCGGCTAACATTCTTCTTTTCCTTCCTCCCCCACAACAAACACTCTGTGAGGTGAGTGGGGATGAGAGACTTTAAAGAAGTGTGACTAGCCCAAGGTCACCCAGCAGCTGCATGTGGAGGAGCGGAGACGCGAACCCAGTTCACCAGATTATGAGTCTACCGCTCTTAACCACTACACCACATTGGCTCTCTAGGGATGATGGGAGTTGTAGTCCCAAAACATCTGTAGGGCCAAGTTTGGCCATGCCTGGTCTAGTGCAATGGTGCTGGAAATCCAACACCCAGGGATGGGAAACTTTTGTCAGGCCAAGGAATACATTTCTTTTGGGGGCAACCTGTGGGGACCATATGCCAGAGGGCAGCAGGACAGAGGCAAAAGTGGGCAGGACAATGAGTGTAATTTATACCTTTGTACAGTAGGCTACTTTCTGTACACACTCAGATAATCCTCTCTATCCTGTATTCAAGCAAGCAAGAGTCACAATCAGAGTTCAAGGGCACCTTTCAGCCAGGTAAACACACTCAAGGATGATGCAAAGCAAGGAAGGTGTGGTTAGAGGTTAGCATCTAGCCTTATGAAAATGTAATGTTGCATCTGTAATATATGCTGTGCTCCCGCTCCGTTTCCTACACTCTTGCTATTCACTTGGCTTTGAAAGTGTCTCGTTAAAAATTACCTTAATAGGCAAATGTACAGAATGCCCACTTTTCTCTGCAAGCCTACATCACATACACATAAATTTTGCACACTGTTATTTGTCCCTAGGTGCACTGAACTCTACTTAGGTAAAAAGCTTGCAGACTGGACCTGCCTCATTGCCATCTCTGTACGACAGTTGCCCAACTTTTAGGTGCTCCATAAATTGAGCATGATGATATGATGATGCAAATGTCAAGTATCAGGTCAAATGGGCAAATGTCAGATCTTCCACAGTAACAATATTTCCCTCATATGGAAAGAACTAATGTAAATGCGATGTAAAATGTTATTTTACAACTAGATGCCTGGTGTTTGTGTGATTTGACAATATGAACATTCAGGGACGCAGGCTACAAAATTTACAGCTTTGAAGCTGTGCTCCTTAAGTGACTGAGATTACAAGGCAGACAATGACAGCCTGACCCATCTAACCAGAACTGCAATTACATTTACAGAACATTCCTTTTATACTGCAATCTGTAATGCATTATTGTCTGTGTCCCAAAGATACTGCTTTTTTTTTTTTAAGGTATCTGGTTCTTAATGGCGTTGTGTAAATTGGAGTGTATAATATTTTCTGATTCAAGCAGAACAAATATGATTCCAAATATTTTTGCGGCACTTTGATCTGGCTTGTCCCTTTCTTCCATATCTCAGAAGGAAGGGTTTTGGTCTGTGTTTGCTACCTGTAATCAAAACGTGCCCTTTGCCCTTCTCATTATGGTGGTTCAATGTCATTTAATACAAATTAACCATCTAACATCCAGGCAAGTTTGTCCACAAACCTCAGGGAACTCTGACCACTGCTGTTTCTGCTTCTGAGAGCCACACTAGATGCAATGCCATTCACACAATTAGCAACCATGCAAATGACTTTTTAAGAAGCCAACTTCAGAGGCATGGCTCTGTTTCTGTTCAGGACAGAGGTGTAGAAGGCAGGAGGATGTGAACTCTTTGCTCCCCGCTGAGCTCCCTTTCTGGCTCCAGTAAAGCGTGTTCTCCCTAACAGAGAGCACGTGTTGCGGTTGGAGGATACAAGCCACCCTGTTGTTGCTGGGCAGATTTGGATAACCCAAGCCATAAATGATTAAAATTGGGTTGCTGGGGAGTTTTGATTGTTGCCAATTCGGAGGAGGGGTCAGAGTCTTTAAATACCGGACGCCCAACGGTGGGCGTCCTCTTGGCTGTTTTGCACCGGATCACCCGCCCACCCTCCCTTTAATAGGGGGTGTTTCTTGATCGCTTTACCTTGCTGTGCCTATCATGGGGACATCTGCCTTGGAGCAGGGGCCTGGTAGGAATTTTGCCATCTGGCTGATTGGCTGGTGCCATTTGGTTTTTGCCTACTGCGTAGCAAATCGTCACAACTTGTAAGGTTGGCGGTTAGGCATTGGTTAAAATTGGTTGGTGGAGGGGTAAGTGCCTACCCCTCCAATGGTGGTGCGGAAAGGGAATTCCGTTAAAGGAATCCAGGGGCTTGCCATTCTTTTCGTCCTTGTCCCTGGCATCGGACTTGGGCTGTGCAAGCCCCGCAGGAACATGAGGGTGAGAAGTGAGGGACTGATGCCCAGCTTCATTTTCTCACCCGATACTTGTTTCCCACGCTGGCTTCCACTGGAATATGGAAGTCAGTTCTGTCCCTGGGGCAAGGACAGATAGTCATAACCAATGCCTAAGCAACCACTCACATTTTTTGTATTTTGAATAAAGTTGTGGCCAAAATTATGCCAAAGACCTTAAACAAAAATTGATGTGTGATGTGTGAAATTTTTTGGGGGTGGCATTGTGGGACTCAACATGCAACTACTATTTGTTGAATGGTCACTGTAAAATGTGAAGGTTCATTATTGTTTCACAAGTTGTGTATGTCTTTAAAGGCCAGGGCCAGGGCAAATAACGAGACCCAGTCTTACAGCTGTGAAACATAGCAGGTGCTGCTAGGTTGTGTTAATTAAGCTGTGTCAGCATTTGGGCATAGTATATAAGGAGCAGCACCTAGCTCTCTCATTACCCTGGGGGATGGGTTGGTGGTTGGGTTATGTTTGTTGTTATATTTAGTGTAAAAAGAGTTTTTGTTTTGTTATTAAAACCTTGTTAAAGTTATTTTTGAGTTCCATGTTATGCATGGTCTCCCCAGCAAGCTCTCTGCAGCGTTACTAAACTGCAAACAGCCAATACTATTTGCATTAGGGAGTCAGCAGCCATTCTTTATACATATATATATATATATATATATATATATATATATTATTTTTATTAAATTTTGTGTTTTACAATTTAAAGTACTCGTTTTTACATTCTTAAGATATCAATGACTTCCCTTCTTCTCTCTCCATGGTTCATTTTACATAATGTAAATTTCTGCATATTTTACAAAAACTATACCATTCAGTATTCCCTTATTGCATCCATCAAAACTTATTTACACTGTTGAATTTATCTTAATGCTGCTGGCGTTTTCAGATGTACACAGTTATTTCCCATGTATTCAATAAATGTTTTCCAATCTTCTCTAAACATATGTTCTTCTTGTTCTCTTATTCTATCTGTTAAGTCTGCAAGCTGCGCATATTCTATCAACTTAAGTTGCCATTCTTCTTTGGTTGGGACCTCACTCATTTTCCATTTTTGGGCAAACAAAACATGGGCTGCAGTAGTGGCATACATAAATAACCTTTTTGACTCCTGGGAATATCAGTCTGAATTATCCCCAACAGAAAGGACTCTGGTTTTTTTTTTTTTTTTTTTGGGGGGGGAGTACATTTGAACATTATTTGCAATTCATTATGTATCATTTCCCAGTACTCTTTTACAAGTCCACTAAGTATGAAAGAATGTTCCCTCTACCTCTTTGCATCTCCAGCACTTGTCTGATTCATTCTTATACATTTTAGCAAGCCTACTCAGAGTTAAATACCATCTGTAAATAATTTTCAAGTATTTCTCCTTCAAAGAATAACATGCTGTGAACTTCAAATCACTCAGTGATTTGAGAAAGCAGCCATTCACTGTCACTCACACTCTGTCTCTGTGTCGAAATGGTTAAAGTCTGCTTAAGCCCACACCAGGGTTTGTGACCCAAATCTGTTTCCTCAATGCCTGCAATTTATTTTGAAAATAGCTTAGGAAATGGGCCAGAGAGAGGGAGTTAAGGTTTTCCCCTGCAACAGTCCTGACCCAAAGTTGTTATTTGCATTTCAAGGAAAGCTCCTATTCACAAACTACCTTGAATCTATTATTAACCCAACAAAATGCATTTTGCCTCCTTTTGCGTCCCTGTTTTATAGATCACAAAGCTGAAAACACTTTCCAAGGAGATGAAAACTCTTGGTGAACTATGTTTTTTTGTGTGTGTGTCTGATGTACAGGCTTCACAGCAGATGCACAGCAAGGTACTCAGACAGATAATTGCTACAGTCAAGGCCATGCAATGAGTAGCAACATCTCTTTCTGCAAAGGTCATCTTCTGTATGCATCAAGCATGTGGAACTGCAGCTGATGTCTATGAAAACTCCAAACAAGATCTAGGTACAGCATAAATGAGCTTGCCGGTTTGGTTGTACCTCAGTTGACAAGCTGCAGTGTTTGTTCTTATCTGTTAAGCAACAAAAGAAAGATAGTTTCTTCTGTTCGAATCTTTACCAGAAACAGTATTTAGACAAGTCCACTCACCCCTTTTCAGTTGCAGGATGGCAGAGGTGCCTTCTTCTTTTTCTTTAGTGAACACTTGTAGCTGAGTAATCGCAGCATCAATGCTCCTTCTTGATAAGCCCCCGCCGCCTATCAGGACCCGGATCCTGGCTTTCATCCCAAATTGGCGAATGGGGATGCAGGCTTGGGCATGGACTGTGCCAGCGGGCTGAGCTGACGGAGGGGGGAGGCTTCCCTCGGGTCCACTCCCTGGCCATTGAAACGGCTCACACCTGGGGCCCTACCTGCTTTCCTTCATCGGGTTCTCCTTCATCAGGTTCCAGATGACCTCCTTCACCTCCCTTGCTCCATCTGGCCTTCTCTGCCAAGATTTTCCCGCTGTTCAGATCCATATAAGCCAGGTATCAGGCATTCTGGCACTGCTAAATTTCTGATTTGCAGAGTGATCCATATATACTTATATTCCATTGAACTCAGTGGGGCTTCTTCCCACTCCAGGTAAGCATGTGCAGGATGACAGTTTAAAAATCATAGTACAGATATTGATGTTAACTAAAAAGCTATAGTAACAATAATTGAAAGTGGCTGCTTGTAGCGGCACACAAAGCTGGACCACGGGCAATACAAGTTCTATAGAATATTTTATGGAAAGTGATTCATAATTGGAATAAAACTAAATAGGCAATAAATAGTTGATTTTTGCTTCTGTTACAGGTACTCTCTGTTTATGATTCTATCTTACCAGAATTTTAAAAAGAATATATATATATATGTTCTGTTTATTATCAGAGATAGTGGCAGACTGCTTCTATATTTGAATCAGTGAACATGGTTGTGATTCAAGCCTTAATCTGTCAGGGCATGGGAAGGCTACCAAAAATGGTGTATTATTTATCAACCATCCGGTACAGTATGATAGAACATACGGCTCGGAGAATGCATGCTGTACAAGTCTGAAATCTTATCTCCAAATCATGCCATAATGGATTGTCACGGTGTGCTTCAGGGTAGCTTTGTACATATGCTTATAACATCAGGACTGAAGGGGCCGTTGTGTCCAGGGTTCCCTATGACACACAGCTAACTTGCAAAACAACTACCTTGGATAATATATCATAAAAGGCACCTGTAAGTGATCCTGCTATGAATACAGTAGGATGTTATCCCCACTGAGAATTATGTGATAGCCAATGTCGATATGAACAACATGGCACAGGTTGGAGTAGTCAGAAGAAGAGCTTTGCCAAACATGGGGGAAACCCTAGAAAAAGCTGAAAACAGTATTTGTTCCAATGTCAGAATAAAATCAACCAAAAGTGATTCCAGCATAGCTGTTGCTCTTCATCAAAGGAATGATTGCAAAAGTAAATTAATTATGCTTAACAATCTGGAAAAGCATATCAATGCTCTAATTTATTATGTTTTTATTATGGTGCCTGCGTAAATTGCAATTGTTCAACAATATCTAATATATAAAGGAGGCCAGTCCCTTGCTTAAAAATCAATGCTAGTATACGAAGCTGTTGAATAAGGTATTTTAATAATTTAGCACCACGGTTCTCAACTTGGGCCCTTTGGACCCATGAGGAGCCACAGAATTATCCCAAGGAGTCTATGGAAAAGTTATCCCAGCCTCCCACCACCACTGCCTTCCCACTCACTTAAAGACAGTCTCCATACCCCCATTGGGAGCACAGGGACGGACTTAAAGCTGCAAAGCACCCTTCAAAGCAATGCTTACCCTATAAGCAATCTTTAAAGCAAAGTTGAATGCAAAAATGGGTGGCTGTTTCAAAGGGGACTTTACAAAAGTGGCCTTTGAAGCAGCTGCTCCTTTTAAACACCAATGCTTAAAGGAGGCTAAGGGTGCTTCAAAGATCACTTTTGTAAAGGGCTGTAACACAACCTCATGCTCCCATTGGGCATTGCCATGTTTCTATGTGCTTCTCTCTTAATTTTACCAGGCTCTGCTCTGTGGACCATTGGCAGGCTTTCTGCCTCCTAACTACTGATTGCATTTGGGTTCCTTAGTTTTGGAATTATTGAGGATTACTTCTGGTGCTTTGTTGGAATACATTCTGTAGATGTTGTTGTTTAGTCGTTTAGTCGTGTCCGACTCTTCATAACCCCATGGACCAGAGCATGCCAGATACTCCTGTCTTCCACTGCCTCCCACAGTTTGGTCAAACTCATGCTGGTAGCTTTGAGAACACTGTCCAACCATCTCGTCCTCTGTCGTCCTCTTCTCCTTGTGCCCTCCATCTTTCCCAACATCAGGGTCTTTTCCAGGGAGTCTTCTCTTCTCATGAGATGGCCAAAGTATTGGAGCCTCAGTTCCAGCGAGCACTCAGGGCTGATTTCCTTAAGAATGGATAGGTTTGATCTTCTTGCAGTCCATGGGACTCTCAAGAGTCTCCTCCAACACCATAATTCAAAAGCATCAATTCTGTAGATGGGGGTTACCTATTCTTTGGGGGGTCTAGCTTTTTTCTAGCTTGGATTTTTCTGTCTTGTAGGGCAGACCTTTGAGGGCTGCCTACTGCTCCAAACAGCAATTGCTACTCATGCCCACTGGCTTACAAAAAGGAAAAAATAGCAACAAATAATAAATATAAGTAAAACAGAATCAACTAATTTAATATAAAAATAGCTGTACTTACTGGGATTAGGGATTTTGTTTAACTATAGAATTGGTATTCCTGATTCTATACATAGGACTACATTATATTAATAATAATTAAAGTTTTTATTTTAATGCTTTGGGGGATTATTTTGAGTTCTCTTGTAAATAAATAAACTTATTAGTACTTGGTTTAATTTAATTGGGTTCTTGGTAACTGTGTATACTGTAGAAATAGATGAATGAATTTATAATTATAGATAAATCAAATTCTGTTTCAAACCTGTTTGAACTGATTAATTGGCTTGGTTACTAGTTATATTGAGGAAATAAATATATATGAAAAAGCAGAATAATATATGAATAACTTTTGAAAAGAATTACTTGAGTTATTGATTAGTGATGGTACTTTGTTTTTTGACACATTTGTAAATTTGTTTAAAAGCTTTACTGAATTCATAATCATTGTTTGTCATTATGTATTTTCTCAGTTCATGGAGCCTAACATTGCAACAATTAGCATGTGAGGGTCTGTGGATTTTTTGAGGTTAAAAAGCGATCCTCAAAATTATGAAGTTGGGAATCAATGACCATTGTGTTGTAAACCACCCTAAGATCTACAGATGAAGGATGGTATACACATTTAATAAATAATAATAATAATAATAATAATAATAATAATAATAATGAATGCCAGGTTTATAACTACCCACCTCAACACACAAAACTAGCTTAAAAATTGTTTGCCATTTTGAATTTGGAGGCTAAGAGGAATGTTTTGTGATAGCTCAGTCGGTAGAGCATGAGACTCTTAATCTCTTAATCTTGTGGGTTTGAGCCCCACATTGAACAAAATAATCCTGCATTCTTTCTTTTTCTTTGGTGGTCACTTGTAGCTGAGTAAGATTGTCTTCCATGAACACGGCCTTAACAGTGATTCCGTAAGTTACTGTGGAGGCCAATTCTGGATCCACACGTCCTTCCACAGTGGGGACAGAGGTTTCCGGGTGGGAGTTGATCACGGTGAGGGTTTGCCAAGCGTGCCTTCCTCTTAGCACATTTCTCCCTTTCGTCCTGAGTTTGAGCGTCGTCAAAGCTCATGACACCTTTGGTAAAGGCTGTTCTCCAATTGGAGCGCTCACAGTGTTCCCCAACTGTTGGTGTTTATACTACATTTTTTAAAAAAATAGATTTGGTATGTTTGGTATGTCTTGTTTTGATTTCATGTAAGCTCATCTGGGAGCCTTTTTGGTTGAAGAGTGAGGTACAAATGCTCTAAATAAATAAATAAATATCATACTTGGATCATGCAATGTGCATTATTTTTGCTAAGCTGTTGTGCTAAGACACTTACAGTGTAGTGCTCATTTGTGTTATCAGTGCCTCTCCCACACTTTATTTTCTGCACAAATAATCAGATGAGAGAGAGAGAGAGAGGCTGAGTTATTCCTCCCTTGAGAAAAAGCCCCAAGACTTGACTTAAATTACCAAAAGAGCTATGTCATTTCAGTGTCATTTAAAGTCTCAGCATGTGCCTGGAATTAATTACACACTTTGCAAAGATGTTATACATATGTTACTTACTGGAGCACCAAACATTAACAAATCCTGCAGATTCTAGCATGTTACAAATGCAAGTTACATTTGGTTAAAGTTTTCCCCTATCTTGTCAATATTTTGAAACAAGAAGTTCTGCTACGAAATGTTTCATAGCATTCAAGTCTGTAACAACACACTTGATACTGTAGCTTGCTGCAAATGACTGATAAAAGTAGTTTTGATTTCGATTAGTGGATTCAAAGATACCAGACCACAACAATGGATAATACCTCTAATTTAATGCTGAACTGTAATGCTGAACTTTATCAAGTGACCTTGTTGTGCTTGCCTTGAGATCACCCAGACTTCTAGTAAATGGAGGAAAATTATGTGCAGTGTTATAACAGCAGAGTTTAGGAATCAACTGTGGGAGTCTAGGTTTGAGCAGATGCACTCATCTCCTTGCCTGGTACTGAGGGAACTAACTCCTGCCTGCATTGCTGTATTAGTGCTAAAAGGAAAACTCCAGCATGGCATGTGACCACTTTACAACTGATTATTTGGAAGAAATGAAATAGTTCAGGGCCACTCACAGACAAAAATCCTGGCCTGCCTACTTTTTCTGGAATACAGCACTACAGGCCAAATGTGTACAGTGGTACCTCAGGTTAAGTACTTAATTCATTCCAGAGCTCTGTACTTAACCTGAAACTGTTCTTAACCTGAAGCACCACTTCAGCTAATGGGGCCTCCTGCTGCTGCCGTGCTGCCGCCACACGATTTCTGTTCTCATCCTGAAGCAAAGTTCTTAACCTGAAGCACTATTTCTGGGTTAGCGGAGTCTGTAACCTGAAGCGTATGTAACCTGAAGCGTATGTAACAAAAGGTACCACTGTACTTTGAAAAATCTGAGGAATTTAAGGCATCCTTTGAATTTTGCAAAAAAAAAATTATATGTCAGGATGCTGTCAGTGGCTCCCAGCTAGTTGCCCAGGAAAGTATAAAGATAAGGAAAAGTTTCTTACAGTCCTTTTTTATTTCAATATTACAGAGAGAGGCTATAGAACCCAGCCTCTTGGATAATGGCATTGTCCCGAGTGAATCTCCATCCCTCGTCTCTCCCACTTCCTCATTTGTCATTCTCATCATCTCCTCTACGGGTGCTGCTACATGCCCTCTGTCTTTGAGCTCTTTGCTCTCCTACTTTTAAGGCTTGCTGGGTTATGAGAGATGGAGGGTCTGGAATGCTTTCTAATGACAACGTGTCAGCCAGGTGTTGTTCTGGCTCTCCTATGATTTCCCAACTTTCCCCGTCATCTGCCTCTGAGCAGTGACCTTCCTCAAACCCCTGTTGTAAATCTATACTGTCTTCCTCTTCCTCCTCCTCCCTGGAAGGGTCAGGATGGGAGGCAGTCTCCACCATACCTCCTCTGCCCAGTCCCTGACATTATAGTATTTGTGGAACAAGTTTTGGTTCCTGTTCCTAGAGCAGCCTTACAGAGGTTGTTGGGCTACGACTGCCACCAGCATGTTCATAGTTGCTTTTTTGGTGACAGTAGAACATCTTTGCTTTTACCCTTTAAGCACATTGCAGTGCGGGAGCTACAAATCAAAAGTCTATTCTGCTGTTCCTCAAGTTCATGTCCCCACAGCCACTATGGAGAGAAGGAAGCCTACATGTGATGGCCTGGGATTCGGATTCGGATGCTGAACCTGAGGAATCCCAGCCCACACAGGAGTCCCCGCCTCCAGAACCAGCTGAGCTGGGGCAGGGGCATGAGCCTGAAGGGTCCTCACCTGTTCTGGATCCTCAGGTGCAGGCACCAACTGAGTCTGCTCGGGCTACTGAGGGGGTAGAGGACCCATTGCCTGCAGGTGTTCCACTCTCAGCCCCGTCAGAGGAAGCTGAGGTTGCCTCTGGGTCCGGTAACCCTCCAGCCTCTCCTGAGCTGCAGAGGCTCAGGGCAGAGAGGTGGAGGGAACTAAGTTCCCGCAGGAGTGCTTGCCTCCAGGCCAGGAGAGGCGAGTCACCTGAGGATTGGGGCCACCCTGTGCCTTGGGGCAGATAAAAGCCAGCCAGCCTCAGTCCCAAGTTGCAGGAGCAACTTTGTTGGTTGTCAGTTCCTGCCTGAACCCTGTCCTGCTATCCTGCCAGAGCTCCTGACCTCACCCCACTACCTGCCCTGCATCCAGCTTCAACTTCTTCAGACTGCCTCCATACTGCACCTTCGACCTCAGACTGGACTTGGACCCCGCCTCTAGATTAGCCCACGGGACCAGCACACTGCATGGTCATGGTCTCATGGTCTCTCCTCTCCTGACATACGGGTTCTTGCCTTCCTTTTCCTGGGGGCAAGCAAGGAGACAAGCTTTTGTACAGCCACCCATCTCTTCTAATAAGTGGAAGTTCCACTTCACAACCACACCACAGGGTTGTGAGGGCCTGACTCCTTCTTTGTGTTTCTGCTGGTCCAGCAGCAATGTCAAGGTGGAGTCTGGTCCAGGTGACCATGCAGCATGGGACACAGCCAGGAGAGGGGTGCCACTGCCCAAGGGATTTTGCCACCTGACATGAACCACAAAATAGTGCTGCCCTCCCCGGCAAGGAAGAATGGCTGGGTGAAGATCTACATCAAGAATAAGGGGGAAATAAAGATCTACATCAGGATCAGCTGCCCCTGTGGATCATGACACTTGAGACAGTTGCCTCACCTGGGTTTTTTTGTGACTAGGTTTATCTCATTCTCTGTGGAGCAAATCGTTTTTACGTTGTTGTTTACTTGCTGAATTTTTGTCCTTATATTTGCATTTTGTTCTTTTAATTCATGTGAATCACACAGCAAATGCATGCTGTTAGGTGACCTATATAAACATAGTAAATAAGACGAGCAACAGATAAAATAAATTGCATAATTCCCTGGTAGAAGTAAGATTAGACTTTATGACAACATAAACAGACCACTGGTGTGTTTCTTTCATCCAGCTTGATATGCAGTTGAGACAGATTGAAGTAAGGTATCTTATTTCTGTTAACTTTCACTAAGTTATCCTGACTTAGCCTTTGGCTCCAGGTGTTTGCATTGTTGTCAAAGTATTTAACTTCATGAAGAATGGTGGTTCTAAGCACAAGCATTAAATGTATTGGACAGGCAAGGAGGGCCTTTAATTTTATTCAGACGGAATGACAGTAAATCTATATGTAACGTGATTCCTATCAAAAACCTGGATGTATTATCAATAATCCAAACTACGATGTAGTGGTTAAAACTATGAGTAGCAGACTCGAGGATCTTGTAATCAATATGTGCCCGGGACACTCTGTTGATTTATCACAAGAGATAATTGTTATAGGGAGGGAGGTTATAAATGTTTAAATAAGGTTCCTCTTTTAAACGTGTCAAGTATTTTAGGAAATTGCTTTGATGTATATTGAATGGTGAGTCTTCCTTTTTGTTCCATAATGGAAGAGTTGCCCTACTTCATGATGTGATCCCTCTTGATTCACTTTGATATCAGTTGATGTTTGCTGTCCTTCTTTGTGAAAGCTATATGAATAAATGATTCTGTTGTGATGGATGATGCTTCCTATTGGAGCTAAGCTATTAATGAAAACTTAGTTGTCAGACTTTACTAACTCAAGTGGTCCAGAACTCATCTATGTCCATTTTTATTATTTTACAAGCTTTACAAGCAATGTTTTCAGCCCACTCGTCAAACAGAATG
Source organism: Podarcis cretensis (assembly GCF_951804945.1). Lineage (NCBI taxonomy): Eukaryota > Metazoa > Chordata > Lepidosauria > Squamata > Lacertidae > Podarcis > Podarcis cretensis. The sequence goes on along the minus strand of NC_137180.1, from coordinate 10,706,092 downwards.
ACCAACGGCCACAATCTTGTCCTTATTCATAAGTCTCATGTGTGATGGCAGTAAGGACAATAGCTGCATCACAACATCAGCAGACAAAGTCAGGTGCACAAAGCCATCTCAATATCGCATCTCTGTTCATGTCTCTTTCCCAGCCATGATATCCAGAGATATTTGGGGGTAAGAATAGCATTTTACAAATGAACAATTGTGTTAGATATACATTATTAAAGAAACAGATAAAAGTTCCTGGAAGCTTTCAAAAGGGTTCCAGAATTTTCTTTTGTGTGTAGGCATGGCACTCTAGGTTTGAGTGATCTCAGTTGTAGGCTGTAATTTCCGCACGAGGAAAACACACACACACACACACACACACACACACACACACACTGTCAGCATGCATGCTGACCACAAGGTTGGAAGTAAGACAATGGGTGCTGCTGATACTGTGAGTTTTGCTGTGTCAGGATTGTTAATTACTGGCCTGAGATTATACAGTGCTGGAGAGATAGAGAAGGAATGTAAATAGCTGGTATATAATAGTAACATAAATGCGTGTGCAACCAATCAAGCGATAAAGAATTTGAGTATGACTCCTGTTCTTGTCCTCTGCTTCCGCAGAAAACTCTGCTACAAACAGTAAGAAGTTGTTTTACCGAGGTGCCACCACACAAGCAGAAAAGCGCAGCAGAAGTGTGTTGGCGATAACCTCTAATAAATTACCCCTATTTCATCTGTGAACTATTGCAAAGTGTGAAGCTGGTGTCATATTTTATATGAATTGGTGCACTTGGAACACATGTTCAGTTATGGGGAGGAGGGAATGAGCCAAACATTTTTTTACCAAACAACTTTTTCAAAAAAGTGTTAGACCACCAACTAAATAATTTGGTGGCTGGAGCGGGGTGCTTTCAAACATCCAGCTCTTATATCAACATTTTCAAGGAACTGGAAATTATTCAAAATATGTAAGAGGTGGGGAATCAAGTTCTACAGAAACCTGAATACAAATACAGATATTCTAAAGTGGGTTTTTAAAATGAAATGTTGGTTAGGAATGAAAAAAAAAATCTTGTTCATTTCAGCACTGCTTTTTTATGAATTCAGAAGAACAATATATTGAAGCTCTGTTTTGCATTGAACAAAGCCAGCATCTGAAACGCAGGCATGAGTGCTCTGGATGAAAATGATTACTAGATTAGCTAGCTCTTCAAACATATAGATAAGATATATATTTTCTGTGTGGGAAATAGTTTGAAGGAAATGGAAGTTCCACTTGTCCTTGTGCTGAGTAGAGCTGATTTGGGATATGATTGCTTTTTTGTTATGCAGCATAGTGTGTGAGGTGTGCAGTTCGGCTAATTCAACTCTGAGCCACTGCAGGTAATTTTTCATATGAAATCTCATCAGCTTTCAAATTCTGAATGCCGACATGTCATCAGCCTCAAAAAACTAACCAGCTGGAGTTTTTTAGCTAGTTGACAGTCATTTATTTACTGAGAGACCTGTGAAAACCTTGTTTTACTTTGATGCAATCCAATTTTGCATTTCCCTTGATATATATAAACCTTCTTTAAATGATTAAATTTTCCAGCATTGTAACAGTAATGGCCTATAATTTTGAATAAACATGAGCAGTTAAATGGAATGATTGTTTTATGGAAATTGCTTTGGCTCTTTCCCAGCTTTTCAAGGCACCTTATTATTTAAATTAAACAACTTTTAGCTAATGATTACATTAAATAACAATATAAATACTGCAAAAAAAAATCTGGCTGAATTAAAAGTAGAAATGATTACTAAAGAGTTACTTTTAAAGCTGGGCATCACCTCCCACATATTGTCATAAGAAAATACTAAGCTAACGTTTACTCCATGTCTCACACGGCTTCAAAAATAACAGATGGGCCTGTTTCTTGAGTTAATAATAAAAGGAGACCTTAGAAACATCCTTGAAAAAGAAAGAACATTTATAGGCTATAACAGTAAATCAAATGATACAGACTTCAACCCAGGGAAGCTTTTGGGGGCTTGCAATGTCTTCCATGCATAGATACACTTCTCACTTCAAATAAATCCCTTGTGCTACATTTGTGGTTGTTTTGGAAGTGTCCCAAGATTCCAGGAACAATTTCAGTCCCTTTGATGTGTTATACTCATGAGGAGGGCTTTGTAAGACGATGAGGAAGAGAGACTGCACCACACGCTCAGCCCCAATGTCCACACGTTGAGTCTAGACATTGGAAGAAAAGCCTTTCTGCATAGTGCTCTACATGCATAGGCTTCCACGTACTCCAGAACCCTGATCATGCAAGGTTCCAGATTGTTTGGAAGTCTAAAAGTATAGGGTTCTATGTTGTTATACTTTCCTGCTTCAGATATAGCTCAGTGAGTGGATGTCTGGTAGGTGGGTTGCATCCAACACTGGGAGCAGGGCAAGCAGCATGGCCCCATGTTCCCTACTACTTATGGAACTACCTTCACAAGGGCTCCGATCAAGTGGTGCAAGGAGCTCTTTTCAGACAGAAGAGATGCTCACTGTGTAGCCTCTTCACAATCACATCATAGTTTCCAGTAGAGTGCCCTCAGTCAAGGTAGGAATTTTCAGAATGGCATAAGCTCTCCAAAACAGAGGACGAGTTCAAAGTTGATGACCACTTATGGCCCTCTTGTTAGTGCCACTGAAAAAATCTTCTACATGATGGTACTCGTGCAGCAGCTAGAGTACGAAGGAAGAACATCTCAAAGGTGCACAAAAGGCAATTTATTGCTCTGTGTGTTTCTTTTTGTTGTTGTTGTTTTGTACTTTTATTAAAGATTTTATTGGTTTACAAAAGTATGAGCAATCTCTCTCTCTCTTTTTCCAAATAACATTTTTGTATGGCTGTTGTCCAGAATAGTTGGATTTGGGGGCGTTCCCACCACATATGGAGGTATGTGCCTGGGGAGGTAACCCGCTCCAGCATTTAGGTGAGGTTTCATGTTAAAAATCCTTCTCATGGGAGTCTATGTTGGGGTTCTTCCTTGAAAGAACAAAATCAATCACTTTGTGATGAAATGGGAGATAAGAATTTCTTTTTCTTTTAGACGCGACGGCACCCACAAGAGAAAGAGGTTTAATTCAAAATATACTGGGCAATAATGGCCTAGTGCGCACCTTTCAGATATCACCAAGCATTCAGTGCCTTCTCTCCTCTGTTACTCATATGCAGAGCTGGCCTGACCCTGACACAAAGTGAGCTGCACTTCCCTCTTGTTGTCTCTGTCCACCTTTCCTCCTTCCCATCCACCCCCACTGCCCACTCAGGCATCCATACACTCACCCATCTGCAAGGAAGTTGGCTTCTAGTTCTGGATCGGTGTCTACCATATAGAAAAAGAATGTCTGTAAATTGCTTGTTATGTGGCCTGCCCTTAAAATTTGGTGCTTTACAAATGAAAGGAGAATGGCTATAATTTTGGCAGTCCCCATACAATGACTTCCAGGAATGTTTCAGGTTGCTGTTGGGCCTGCAGCTGAGCTAATGATGCTCAGGGGTAAATTGAATGAATCAACATCTCCACTTGGCCGTACGTGCAGCGCCTGCAACAGGCACAATCAGGCAGTTGTGGTTGTATTTTTAGGCTAAGACAATTCCACCCATTTCAATTGCATGGTGCATTAGTCGCAATATAGGGCTATGGCGACAGAGACCAGCATTCCAATTCCCACTCAGACATGAAACTCCTCGGTTGACCTTGGGTCAGTTGCCACCTTACAATCACTGGCTTGTTGTGGAGGGGTGTAAGACAGGGCTCCTTGGAGCTCCTTGGAGGAAATACAGTGTTTAAAGGAGATAATAAAAAAGAGGTTGCATGAGTACAGCATCTCTGTGATTTCCTGGCAAGCTCATGAGCTCACTTCCTGTCCCATTGAAGAATGGAGTTCATGAAGCAGCCCCATGCAGAGATGAACTAAACCATTTAATCACATTTGCTGAGATACATCAGGATTCCCTAATATGCAGATTGTCTTCACTAGGGACAAGGCTATTAGCATGGCAGGTCCTACCCTGTGGAACTTGCTGCCTGTAGCGGTTCAATAGGAAATATCTCTGCCTTCCTTTAGACATCTCATAAAAACTGTACTTTTTAGACCGGGGCGGCCAACTCCCAAGAGACTACAATCTACGCACAGAGTTAAAAACTGGCAGTGATCTACCCCCTTTTTGGGGGTTCAGGTCAAAGTTGTTGAGTTTTCTTTAGGGGAGACAAAGTTGTTGAGCTTCTTTGGGGGGAGCCAATGATCTACCGGTGATCTACCACAGACGTCCAGTGATCTACCAGTAGATCACGATCTACCTGTTGGACATGCCTGTTTTAGACAATGTGATTCCCCCCCCCCTTTTTTTTAACCAGCCAGTACCTACTGCTGTTTTATTGATATTTTCCCTAGGTTTTATAAATATTGATTGATGTTATTGAATTTTATATTATAAGACGTCTTCATAAAAGTGCAGATCATAAATATACCCAGCTCCCCCACAAATGTTAGAGTTAAGGGACTTGCAATTGTTACAGTAGTCCCCCTTCCCCTATTTTCACTGTAGCAGACTCTCTACTCAACTGCCATTGCCATCACCAATTGCTATAGTTTTGAAATTCTGATGATTTATGTAATAGCACTAAATATAGAGAGAGTGATGCAGAAAATGTGTTCCTATTCATAACAATTAAGGTCATGGAACTATGGAGCCATTCTCAATTCCACCGGGCCTTGTTATGTAAAGCTGGTATGTTTCATAAGTTCATTGTACAGTATATATGTATGTATGGCAAAGCACTTCTGCCTTTGTGGCCATTTAGTGCACATTATTCCAGTCCACTGATTTATTCATTTCCGCTGCTGTTTTGGCCAATTAATCATATTGGAGAACTGCAGTACTCGGGAGACATGAATATTGTTTACCTGCATTTGTTCTTTTGAACTTGGCTGCTATAGGGAGCTGGGTTGGTTATTTTATTAGCTGAATGCATACCCTCCAACATTTCTCCAGTGAAAATAGGGACGTCCTATACCATAATGACAATTTTACTATTTATACGTCACATGTTTGTTTGTTTGTTATTGAATTTATATTCCACCCTATACTCAGAGGTCTCAGGACAAAATAATAATAATAATAATAATAATAATTTATTATTTGTACCCCGCCCATCTGGCTGGGTTTCCCCAGCCACTCTGGGCGGCTTCCAACAGAGATGAAAAATACACTAAAATATCACATATTAAAAACTTCCCTGAACAGGGCTGCCTTCAGATGTTTTCTGAATGTCAGGTAGTTGTCCATCGCCTTGACATCCGATGGGAGGGCATTCCACAGGGCGGGCGCCACCACCGAGAAGGCCCTCTGCCTGGTTCCCTGTAACTTTGCTTCTCGCAGGGAGGGAACCGCCAGAAGGCCCTCGGAGCTGGACCTCAGTGTCCGGGCAGACCGATGGGGGAGGAGACGCTCCTTCAGATATACTGGACCGAGGCCATTTAGGGCTTTAAAGGTCAGCACCAACACTTTGAATTGTGCTCGGAAACGTACTCGGAAAATCAGAACACAAAACCACAAAATATATAATCAAAAGAAAAACAGCAACCCAATAACCTTATTGGGTTGCCTGAGCACTCTGGGCAGCTTCCAACATATCTAGAAACATAATAAAACATGAAACATGAAAAAAAACTTCCCTATACAGGATTGCTTTGAGAGGGCTTGCGGGGGTTGGATAACTCCAACCCTCCAACATTTCTCCAATGAAAATAGGAATGTCCTAATGAAAAGTGGGACATTCCAGGATCAAATCAGAAACTGGGACGGCTTCTGTAAATCAGGGACATCCCTGGAAAATAGGGACAGTTGGAGGGTATGTGAATACAGTTGTGTCTTTGACACAAGGTGTGAGTAATTATGTTCCAAAGAGACCCGCAATCTCACTATAGTGGTACCTCGGGTTACAGATGCTTCAGGTTACAGATGCTTCCGGATACAGACTCCGCTAACCCAGAAATAGTACCTCAGGTTAAGAACTTTGCTTCAGGATGAGAACAGAAATTGCGCAGTGGCGGTGCAGCGACAGCAAGAGGCCCCATTAGCTAATATGGTAAAAGGTAAAAGGTAAAGGTACCCCTGCCCGTACAGGCCAGTCTTGACAGACTCTGGGGTTGTGCGCCCATCTCACTCAAGAGGCCGGGGGCCAGCGCTGTCCGGAGACACTTCCGGGTCACGTGGCCAGCATGACATCGCTGCTCTGGCGAGCCAGAGCCGCACACGGAAACGCCGTTTACCTTCCCGCCAGTAAGCGGTCCCTATTTATCTACTTGCACCCGGGGGTGCTTTCGAACTGCTAGGTTGGCAGGCGCTGGGACCGAGCAACGGGAGCGCACCCCGCTGCAGGGATTCGAACCGCCGACCTTTCGATCGGCAAGCCCTAGGCGCTGAGGCTTTAACCCACAGCGCCACCTGCGTCCCTTCAGCTAATATGGTATCTCAGGTTAAAAACATTTTCAGGTTAAGAATGGACCTCCAGAACGAATTAAGTTCTTAACCCGAGGTACCACTGTACTGATACAGGTGTCATTTTTCAACTTGATGTTGATGAGTTTGAAGGATCTACTGGGGTAGACATAGAAATGTAATCCATAGTATATTTCCCCCCATTTCCATCTTCTCTTAGCAGCTTGTCAGGCAGCACAAACCTTTGACATTGGTGCCAATACCCGTATATTTGTTCTTTTTAAGCCCTGTGTCATGGTTGAGCTAAAGCTGGGGTCCTGGTACCTCAATATGGCCCACAACCAATAATGCTTGCCTGCACTGGGCCAGGTAGACCTCTTTCATCTCACCCCCCAACAATGACTATTAGCTCATCCCCGGTGTAGCATCTCTCCAAAGCGATGATAAATTAGGGTCAATCTTATGCACTTTAAAATGGCTCAGTGCACAAAACAGCAGCATCCCACAGCTTCTTTCAATGCCTGGGAGCCCCACTGCTACCATACACTTCACCCCACTCATTGATATCCCACCCCTGCTGCCGAATCTACTGCTTCTCCTGCTATCCACTCACCTGTTTAGTAAATCTACTGTACTGTAGCTTTGCACACAAAGGCCCAGTAATGGAGTTGAGGTAAGAGAGGGCAAAACAAGAGAGCAAGAGGGCACAGTGATGTCAGGCAACCCATAGCCCAAAAAGACCTGGAGCCAACCCTAATTCATTCTCTCTCTCTCTCTCTCTCTCATTCTCTCTCTCTCTCTCTCTCACACACACACACACATACATACATATATAAAATTGGTTTTTCCAAACACAACATCCCATCTTAATCAACATAACAGACCTTTGGCTATCACAGCCTAGGACTTCCACCAACCTCGACTGATGGTTTTCTAACTTCTTTTCTAATTTTTCATTTTTTTATTATAGTGGTACCTCAGGTTAAGTACTTAATTCATTCTGGAGGTCCGTTCCTAACCTGAAACTGTTCTTAACCTGAAGCACCACTTTAGCTAATGGGGCCTCCCGCTGCTGCTGCCACGCCAACACACAATTTCTGTTATCATCCTGAAGCAAAGTTCTTAACCCGAGGTATTATTTCTGGGTTAGAGGAGTCTGTAGCCTGAAGCGTATGTAACCTGAAGCGTACGTAACCCGAGGTACCACTGTATAGTTATTGCTGTAAAATCCAAATCCCAAATAAACTCCTTCTTAGTCCTCTTTCGCAATAATTCATATAGTTCTCCTTACAAAACTTCTTGTAAATACCGGTTTTTCCGTGATTCGCGCATGCGTAGAAGCAATTTCAGCACATGCCGTCATCTGCACATGCGCAGAAGTGCGCTGCCACCGAATGCACCTGTACACAACCGTGCTTCAACCAGCGGCCCGGATTGACTTCGGACGGATGTCCGGAACTGATTATATCCGTAAGTAGAGGTTCCACTGTAACACAGGCAACTTTGCAATCATATAAAAAACAGCAAGGTCCCTGAAACAGGGGTGACTCAGACCCTTTATATACTAACAAAGCATTCCACTTTGGAGCCTCACGGCCATCACCAGACTGGCCCTTCCAAGTAGCTATGGTTCCAAGGGAATAATGGCAGTGAGTCAGCTTCTGCCTCACACTGAGAAAAGGAAGATGATTTTATGCTATAACAGATGAAATAGCATTAATCCATCTGAATTAATTTTGGATCCATTCAAGTGCTTCACCCGGTGGAGGGGGATTTGGCCTTTAGTCTACTCTTGTGGTTACACTTAACAGTCTTAAACTCTCTTTATGGAACGTTAAGTACTGCTAGACTTTGGTCTGCATCATCAGCTGCAAATATAAATAAATCAACTCTACAGGCATCAGTTGACAACATGAAATAATGCATACTATTGTTGCCGGGCTCCAGCTAAGGAGAGTCATTTCACCCAAGCCCAAGACCTCACCTGTGGGGCAAGAAGCCTTCCCCGCTGCATGTTATTACCTCTGTCCAAAGTAAGGTTTCCGGTTGTTGTTAATTGCTTGAGAAAGTGGGAAAGTGATGGGAAAGGACAAGTAGTTGCTTGGGGGACTGCAAGTGCCTTTGCAAGTAGTCCCCAGATCAGATAAATCGGGGCTCAAATTGAAGTGAGGGTGGAAAAGATATGCTGGCATTCATTTATTTAGAGCAGAGGGATGAGGATCAGATCAAAGATATATTGGTCCAGCATTCCATTCTCAAAGTGGCCAACCAGGTGCCATGGGAAGCCCACAGCAGTGTATGAGTGCAACAACACCCTCCCCTCTTGTATACTGCAAGCTACCTCCAACTGGGACACAGGTGGCGCTGTGGTCTAAACCACTGAGCCTCTTGGGCTTGCCAATCAGAAGGTCGGCAGTTTGAATCCCTGTGATGGGGTGAGCTCCCTTTGCTATGTTCCAGCTCCTTCCTACCTAACAGTTTGAAAGCACGCCAGCGCAAGTAGATAAATAGGTACCATTGAGGCAGGAAGGTAAATAGCATTTCCATGTGCTCTGGTTTCCATCACAGTGTCCCATTGTGCCAGACGCTACTTTTAGGTCCATCATGAGACGTCCACCAGCTTCCAATCACAAATACCAGCAGCCTCCAAGCAAGCAAACATGCCTTATTATTGTTTCCTAGCACCCCACTGCCAGAGGATTGCCTCTTTCCATTCACCACTTTGCCTCCTCCAAGTGTGAGAAACCTGGGCAGTGCTGAATGTCACATCCATTGCCAGGTGTGTCCTTCTGGAAACAGAAAAGGGCTTTCCCCTTGGCCTGTCTTTATATCCACTCAGTTGCCATGTGCTTTTGTGACATCACAAGAAACCCACAGCCAATGGCAACAGCTGGGGAGGCATCATCTTCATTGCTTTGATCCTCACAATGGCGGGTCAGTGATTGTGTGCTTGTTTATTCGGGATGCGGGTGGAGCTGTGGACTAAACCACTGAGCCTCTTGGGCTTGGCCATCAGAAGGTCAGCGGTTAGAATTCCCGTGATGGAGTGAGCTCCTGTTTCTCTGTCCCAGCTCCTGCCATCCTAGCAGTTTGAAAGCACTCCAGTGCAAGTAGATATAGGTACCACTGAAACGTGAGGTAAATTGCATTTCCATGCGCTCTGGCTTCCGTCACAGTGTTCCGCTGCGCCAGAAGTGGTTTAGTCCTGCTGGCCATTTGCCCCAGAAAGCTGTCTGTGGACAAACGCCGACTCCCTTGGCCTGAAAGCGAGATGAGCACCACAACTCCATAGTCGTCTTGGACTGGACTTAACCATCCAGGGGTCCTTTAACTTTCCCTTTTTTACCTCCAGTTCTGGGCATACCAATACTAGCAGCTTTATCTTCCATGAATGTGCCTATTCCCCTTTTAAAGTCATCCAATTGGTAGCCACTGCTTCATTCATAGCAGTCACAGATGGGGTTTATATTCTCTGTGACCCTAAAGTTTCATTCCTGATCAGTCTCTGCCAGTACCCCCAATCTGCCCAAGCTATGGTTCCTGTTAATATGAGGGATGAGAGCTTTAAAGAGCACCGTGTGGAAGTCAGCCAGCAGCCATCATTTTAGAAGAAGCTGTGAGACTGTCACAGGAAGATTTTAGAAGCATTCCATAAAAAACCCCCCATTTTACAATCATGCCGCCTGATTAATTAAACATTTTTCATTTAATTAATGGGTTATATTTTGCAGCCCTAATGAATTTTCCTGATAGCATAGTCATTCAGAGCAAACAATCATGATATTTGTGTGGATAGTGAAATTGTGAGCAGAGGAACACATTCACTTTTAATTGGGAATACCCCTTTGAAAAGAAATGGAAATTTCAAAAGGCTCAACCACTGACTCAACTCAGTGGGGAAACTCCCATTGTTCTGAATGGATCTGGAAGCTACAGGTAATTGCCACATGTACTTGTTAGGGCAATTTCACTTCATGCTGACTTAACATTATCTGGTTCCGAAAATCAATGGGACCATTGCTGTTGCCTTCAATGGATGGAACACATGGTTCCCATGCTCTTCTCCATTGTGTAAAAGAATTGGGACAAGATTTCCTTTTATTGATGGGTTATTACTGCATTTTGACAATACCCTGTCATCCTCTTCTTTGTAAGGACCTCAGAAGAGATCCATGGTTTGTGGGTAAATAATGGATATATTATAAAGTGCTCCACAGCTCTGTTATCAGTAGGCTTTCTACTAGTTATTCTGTAATTACTTTTCAGATTTATCGCACGGTGCTTTACAGCAGCTAGCCCAATGGTGAATTGTATCATGCATAAATCATAAACAATTGCTGGACTCTCCAGTATTTATTTAAATATACTATGGTAAGGCAGAACTCCTTTCTCCATCTAAGAGGCTCTAATTATTTAGAGAGATGATGTTGTTACCCTCCGAGGATTTCTTTGCAGTGGATATAGCATTGATAAATCTAATCATAAGTGCTCATAAATTTTGGAAATGCAATATTGAATCATATGGTGTTCTTAAAATGAAAACCCAGGGAAGAATAATTAGTGTAGCCAACCAAATCAAGGTGATTTTAAAAACCTATTTTGTTCAGTTAATGCTTCCAAAACATATTGGACTCAACTCTGCTTATGCAGCACCATTTTCATTTGACTGGAGTTTTTTTTCTTCCCTTCTAGTGAGAACTCAGTCTAATGGTGATGCAGTCTTCTCACCAGGTTCATCTGCTGAAGTGTGAATATCTTTACATAATCCTTATTACCTTGGAACATTTTAAACTTTAATCTTTAATTTGCCGCAAGTACCAAAGTCTGAAAAAGTTGAGGTCTGCTTTACATTACATTACGTCAGTTGAAATGAAATATAATTTGACAAAATAGTTGGAGCATATTCAAATCAGGAAATAAATTTTCAATATTGGTTCTAACCCACTTACCCTGAGGTACAAAAAAAAAGGAGAGAAAAAAACTTCAGATGGATTTGGGCTCAGCTGGGAGTACAAGAGATTAAAATAATTTTCAAAAGGAACTCAAACTGTGATCCGCAACACAACCACTTGATCCATTGGGGTTATTTCAATTCCAGTAACTGTCTTTCAAGATATTGATATTGCTTCCATAAATGGGTTCAATGCCTAGGCAACCCTGTTAAGGAAAAAGAATATAAAAAGTAAATTTAATTTGTAAGTATTGTCCAAATAAACTATACTTTTAATCAGTGGATAAGTAATATAAGTCTATTGCTTTCATACTCTGTTCTGAGTATGTCTAACACTACATACCACCCATTGGATTCAAATACTGAATTTCATTTTCTTCCTCCCTCCCAATCCCTTTTTCTTTTGTGTTATGACTTTCAGATTGTAAGCTTCCAGGCATACTGATGCTTGTTAGTCTCTCTGGAAGCCTTCTTTGGCTGAGGAGTGGTTAAAAATAAATTAATTCCACTTGTTTTATGGAATCAAGGCAAGTCAAGGCCTCTCAGCTCCCACATAGAATCATAGAATCATAGAGTTGGAAGAGACCACAAGGGCCATCAAGTCCAACCCCCTGCCAAGCAGGAAACACCATCAGAGCACTCCTGACATATGGTTGTCAAGCCTCTGCTTAAAGACCTCCAAAGAAGGAGACTCCGCCACACTCCTTGGCAGCAAACAGTTGAGAAACAGTTGAGAAACAGTTTTTTTAAAAAAATCTTCACAGAACTGTAGTGAGAATGGCTGAATAAACATGCAATATTTTTGCAAAGTAACATGTAAATAACTTAAAATAACCTATGGGAAATTCACCCTAAATACTTGAGGGCAAGATGATGGCTTTAGATCATTATCATTTGGGGAGGTTACTTTAGTTTGGGACAAACTGTCTGGACAAAGGGACAAGAACAGGCAAACCATGGAATTTTTTCTCATTGCATGAAAGGTTATTACTTCCAGGTCCTTGGTACTCTTTAAATGCTTGACTTAGCCACATAATTCCTTGGGAAAGCCTCATCATTGAATGGCAGCTTCTGGGAACATAGGAAGTTGCCTTATGACAGAAGTGGGTCCTGAGACCCTCAAAATAAAATCTGAACAAAATTGGTGAAGCAGCAAAGAGTTTATTGATTACAAAATGTCCATTGCAAGAGCAGGTGTCCAGAGTAAAAGGTAAAGGTACCCCTGCCCGTACGGGCCAGTCTTGACAGACTCTGGGGTTGTGCGCCCATCTCACTTAAGAGGCCAGGGGCCAGCGCTGTCCGGAGACACTTCCGGGTCACGTGGCCAGCGTGACATCGCTGCTCTGGCCAGAGCCAGAGCCGCACACGGAAACGCCGTTTACCTTCCCGCTGGTAAGCGGTCCCTATTTATCTACTTGCACCCGGAGGTGCTTTCGAACTGCTAGGTTGGCAGGCGCTGGGACCGAGCAGCGGGATTGCACCCCGCCGCAGGGATTCGAACCGCCGACCTTTCGATCGGCAAGCCCTAGGCGCTGAGGCTTTAACCCACAGCGCCACCTGCGTCCCCTGGTGTCCAGAGTAGGCACACCCAAAATTGACACTGCATACACTTTTATTCCCTATCTCTGAAGCGCAGGATCTCTTTCTTGTTTCCCCATTGGCTGGGTACTTGAAACGTTTACAGCCTATCTTGACTGCCTAATTTCCATTCTAAAATCTCCGCCTTGGTTGACATCTCCCATTACCCTGATTTCGACGACCACCCCTCCTGTTAATTTTTCTTTTTATTTAGTCCATGTTTCTTATGTTTTAACATGCTAACTCAAGCGACAAAGCCATATCCTGACCACTGGAAGGTGTAAACGAGTTCTATACCTGCTGAAGCATACAAGTAAACTATTTTCCAGCTGCAAGCTATCCTATATACGAGCATCTTAACCGCAAGCTGTTCTAAATATGAGTGTAAGCAAGTCTGGGGCCGTTTGTGGTTGCGTGTCAACGCCCCCAAGCCAGCCCCCCTGTTAGAATCAAGAAATTCACACTGACACAGAATTTTGGTTTAAGGTTAATGAGCAAAATTTAGGCCACAACTTTATTGATTATAGCAAATGTGAGCGGTATTGGCTTAGGCATTGGCAAAAGACTATATTGGACTCCTGCCCCCTTTGCAGGAAGTCAGTAAGGGTAAACCACCAAAAGAGGGAGTCATATTGGGGGAAGCCACCTGCAGCTCTCCTCGTTGTTCCCAGAGGCCCTCAATTGGACTTTGGACAGGATCCAGGCCCTGGATTCCTTTAATGGAATACCCTTGGACAATGGAGGGGCAGGCGATGGCTGACCTCCCCTCCCCCACACATCAGTAAGCCAATGCCTAATTGCCAAACCTTACAAAGTTGTGACGATTGCTAAGAGGTAGGTGAAAACCAAATGGCCAGTGCCAATCTGCCAAATGGGAAACATTTCTACCTGGTCACCCTCCCAAGACAGCTGACCAACCGAAGTCCAAAGCAAGGCCAGAGGACACCTAAATTAAAGGGCAGGTGGACAGGTGTTTGGCAGGGCGAAGCAGGTGCTTTATACCCCCTCACGACCCCCTCACGACCACCCCGTTCAAAATGATTGGCCAAGAGGCCTCGGGTGATCGTGGTGCCACCCTGGCATAAGAGTATTACTCTACCCACGCCAGGGAGGGAAGGAACTGGGTTGATGGCCTACCCGCAACCAGGACCATCTTTTTAGATGATCCTATTTGCCTAACAGTTGCAGCATTGTGGCCGAGGTGAAAAAGCAATGTTATCATTCCTCACAACTTATACCAGGTACAACCATTGGCCCATCTCGTTGACTGACAGCAGCACTCCAGGCTTTCCTACAGAAGCTCTTTCAGCCCTACCCAGAGATGCCAGGGACTAAATATAAGACTCTCTGGTTGCAAAACATGTGTTCTATGACCAAACAATGGTCCAGCCTCTTTTGCAATCAGTGCACCAGTGATGGATGTTCTAGACACCAGAACAGGTTGAAGAGGGAAAGCAACTCATTAATGGTAGCAATAACTATGTATTTTAAATTAACGATGTTTTCTTATCAGAATTAAGGTGATTTCAACAACAGTTAAATTACTGTCTGGTTGTTTGCCAGGTTTGGTGGGAGGTTGTTTTTTTAGTGAAACACATAATGAAAATGTGCTACCTTCCCAGCTATAATGGGAGGGGGGTATAAAGAGAGTGACAATTTAATAATCTAGTGAGTATTCATAAGGCAGACTTATTTCAGAGGAGAATGACATTCTAAATAGTTATCAAATTAGTTGAAAGATATTATACAATGATATGCAGAAAAACCTTTTAAAAATATTTCCTTCTGTTTCCTTTGTATATTAATACAATATCATTTTTCATTTAAATTGGAGACCCATCTTACCTCCATTAATTTATTCATAAGCCCTATTGTGTTCTCTTTCAAGGTCTTACTGTTTTACTACCATACTATTAATACACTGCATGTGTATTCTAAGAATTTACATATTGAATTAACCTTTCCTACCTGCCCACAAAATGTTTGCACATGTTGGTAAAAGTGAAATGAACCATTTAACCTATCTCCTTATTCTCCACAAGGTAACGTTGATGTGATTTATAGCTTCAAAAAACAATGGTATTGCTTTTTAATAGCAAAATTCAAACTACTGTAGGCACTATCCTATATTACAGGGGAAAATGTGGATTAAAGTTTAGGAATACGGTTAAAGTCAAGTGAAGGAATAGCAGAATCTATTCTCAGTGTTAGTGCTAAGGCCCGGGATATTCAAAACAATATCATGGTGACTCTGAGCGTTGCAAAAGTCATCCCCTGCCTGCCCCACTACAACACTGCCACAATTTATGTATATATCTGAGATCAGGAATGCAATCTTCCAGGAAATAAGCATGGCTTAAACCGTGGCATCACATGCTACTCTAAAAACCACACAAGCGTACACAGTTCGGTTAGGCCGTATCACATAGCAAGAGCAATTATTTTTAAATTCTGCTCACACTGTAATACCCATTTTGGATGCAATCCAGCTCCTTTAAAATCAATGCTCTTTAAAATCAATGCCAGTCTTACCACTGTCTTCAATGGGAGAAACACTTGTGCTTTCTAAAGACCCCTTCTGGTATCTGATGTAGAGTGAATTGACTTAAAATTTCCCCGAGAGAGAGAGAAAAAAATGACTTCATACCTGAATATTCCAAATACCGAGGTTATCTTATTACACAGAATGCTTTGTTTATCTTAGACAGTCGGCAAGAGCCATCCTTGCATGTTTTAAGATGATAGCCAGTATCTGATGGGAAATGCTTTGTATTGCTAACAAATTAGAAGTTTAATCTGTCATGCTGCATTATCTGTTTCAATTGTATTCTAGTTCCTACCAGACTATCATGTCCACCATTTTTTATTTAGGAAAAAAAATGACAGTATACAGACCGTTATTAAAATCAATGATTCCCATGTGTTTTCGTGATTACTGAAAATGACTGTTATGAATATGAATTATATGTGAGCTAGAAATGCAGATGTTGCATTTTGTTTTTATTTATTTTTTGCATTGCTCTCCTGCTTTTCCTGTATCTTGGGACACAAGGTGGTATATAAGTGACTCCCAGCTAGTCAACCATCTGGGTGCAAGCCAGCTTCAGTACAGTGGTTGACTCATGTGCCTTGAGACCATATGTGTGGATATTGGAGGAGAAGCGTGGGATAAACACAAGAGCTGTAATGCCTGCATAGGCCTTCAGTTATTACAATAGTCCACTTAGTTCAAGTCATTTGGTTACTGCTGCATACAGCTCTACGCAGGTGGTGCTGTGGTCTAAACCACTGAGCCTCTTGGGCTTGCTGATCAGAAGGTTGGTGGTTTGGATCCCCACAATGGAGTGAGCTCCCGTTGCTCTGTCCCAGCTCCTGCCAACCTAGCAGTTCGAAAGCACGCCAGTGCAAGTAGATAAATAGGTACTGCTGCTGCTGGAAGGTAAACGGCATTTCTGTGTGCTCTGGTTTCCATCATGGTGTTCCATTGCACCAGAAGCAGTTTAGTCATGTTGGCCACATGACCTGGAAAGCTCTCTGTGGACAAATGCCGGCTTCCTCGGCCTGAAAGCGAGATGAGCGCTGCAACCCCACAGTCACCTTTGACTGGACTTAACCGTCCAGGGTTCCTTTACCTTTTTACGTTAACCTTACAGCTCCCAACCACCTTAAGAAAAATCTGTCTTAATCTTAAATATTTATTATCTGAATGTCTTAGTAAATGCTAAATAGACAATGCTGCTCTCTAGTTTATAAATGTGCAAACTACACATGGCATGAGATGGCACTGTTTTACAATGTAAAAAATAAATTTAGGGACCTGATAAGATTGATCTAGACATAATACTGCGGGACGCAGGTGGCGCTGTGGTCTAAATCACTAAGCCTAGGGCTTGCCGATCGGAAGGTCGGCGGTTCGAACAGGGTGAGCTCCCGCTGCTCGGTCCCTGCTCCTGCCAACCTAGCAGTTCAAGAGCATGTCAAAGTGCAAGTAGATAAATAGGTACCACTCCGGTGGGAAGGTAAAAGGCGTTTCTGTGTGCTGCTCTGGTTTCACCAGAAGCGGCTTAGTCATGCTGGCCACTTGACCCAGAAAAACTGTCTGCGGATAAACATCAGCTCCCTTGGCCAGTAAAGCGAGATGAGTGCTGCAACCCCAGAGTCGTTCGCGACTGGACTTAACTGTCAGGGGTCCTTTACCTTTAGACCTAATACACATCTGTGTGGATCTTTTCTTTAGTCTTCCAGCATATGTAGGCTCAGGCTGAAATCATGGATGCACAAATAAGAACTGTTGATTTTGATGGAAATTCTGAATGGACATTTTAGCAGGGATAGGGAACTGGTGACCCTGCGTAAATTGCTGAAGTATGGCTCACATCATCACTAACCAATGGCCATCCTGTCTGGGGCTGATAGGAATGGAGTCTGACAATATCTGAAGGGTCAGGTGGGTTAAAAATGCAATAAATAAATAAATAAAAATAAATAATTCCTACATTGTAGGAAATGATCTTAGTTTAGCTAGACTAAACAGTGCTGACAAAGTCCCAACCTAAACATATTACTGTTGTTATTTATTGTTTGTAAACTGCCCTTCATCAATAGATCTCAGGGCAGTTCACAGCATAAAAATACAATAAAAATATACATAATAAAAACAAGAATAAAAACAGCCTGAACCCACAACTCCTTACCCCATCTTGTGTTGGTCTGCTCAGAAATTAGTTCCACCGAGTTAAATGATGTGTTTGTATACTGTTATAGTTGAACAGTCCAAATTTATGCATATATTCTCAGCAGTAAGTCTCACTGAGTTCAATGGGGCTTATGCCCACGTAAGTGCATATACCATATACCAAATAATTTCCTCTGTAGTAATGAATGTAATTACTCCAGAGTATGTTAAAATTAGGAAAGTGCTCATGATTCTTGCCTCTAGCATGGTCCAGAATGCATGATTTGGCAAAGCAAGAAATTCTGAGTGTAAACAGACTTCATTTTATTTGAAAGCTGCGGATGCCAAATCTCTCAAGCATCATCGTAATCCTTTCTGAATTCCAAAGGGGAAAGAGCTAAATCATTTCCTCATTTTGCATCTGCAACCTTTGCCGCCATGCTGCTTTGAGAAATCTCGCACCCGCTCTTTTATTAAATCTGCATTGAAATTACGGTAGATTGTGGAATTAGGTTTTAGATAACGTGAATGAGCCTTAATTTGGCTGATGGGCCAATATTTATTTATATGTTGATCTACACTCTCCTGTGTCTGCATTTCATCTCCCCCAGGCCTTTCCTTTTAATTGCATTTCAGCTTTTCTCCTCCCATGCAATGTTCTCTCTTCATTTCCCTCTTTTGGCTTGCACTGCTCATTTGCAGACATCTGGTTTTTAAACTGCTACTATTATAAGTAAAGTCAATATACCGCTCCATCAGCCCCTGGCACCGCTGGTACCACAAGCAACTGTCTGCCTTCTTTCCCCCCACCCTTCTTTCCCCCTGAAGACTGCTTGAGCTAACTTTGCAACCTGTTCACTCTTCAGGCCCGAAGTCTGATAGTCTGCTTCAGCTTTTTCTGCCGCTGCTTGCAGATCAGCATCCCAATGAGCAGACACAACTTTGTGGAATGCATGCAGCCCCCTTTGTCTCTGCTTGGTTCGATGCTTGATGCATGCAAATGATGATTTGGCTGTCAATATCACTATCCTGGGTGTCATGAATGAGCCAGCCCCCAAGGGAAGTTTGCAGCCAGCTCCCAGGGAAGGAAGTAGCCAGCAAGAGAGAGGGTTAACTGCAAGACAGGAGGATTATAACCAATAGCCAACTCTCCCCCGCCATTAGGAATGCCAGCTGATAGCAGAGTTGCGGAGAGTCAGCCGGCAGCTTGCCAGCATGCCAGTGAAGGACAAAATGAAACAAAAGCAGCTCAGAGAGTGGAAAGGGCCACAGAAGTACATTATCAGTGAATGTGGAAGGGTGGAAGCTGACCCTCTTAGCCCAAGGTCTAGGCATATGGGGGGGGTCTTCAAGACAGAATACATCACAAGAGGAAGAACGGCTGTTTCTGGTCTCACCGGAAACACCCTCCTTAGAAGGGACATCTTTGATTTATGGTGGATGGCTGTGCTCACCGCTCTGGTGAACTCTGGCTTTTTTTGCAATAAATCTTTTTAATTAACTACTCTCGTTTGTTACCAAGACTCCCTGACACGGGTGCTGGGGGCTTTTTAAGAATTTATTTTTAGCTACAGCCAGGAATTTGGTTGGATATTGATATCAGTTGCGCATATCAACCTTGCTGATCTCTCTTATACTTGGCCTTACAAACCTTTCATTTCTGGCCATTCTCACTCCCATCTCTCATATTGTTTTGAAATGACAAATCGATTCCTCTTCACTGAGGGATCGCATTGCAATCGGATCCCTGAGCCCCCACCACCACCCTGTGTGGGCGGGGCTAAGCTCTGCTTCACTCTGGTTGGTGGCTTTCCAGTCACTTAGGCCCTAAAGCCAATCGCTTGGCTAGGGGGGTGGCTGGGAAACCCTTATTATACTTTGCACATTGTTTGCTGGTTCTCTTGCCTTTGTGCAGCAGATCCCCTGCCCACCTTCCCTTTACTTAGGTTCGTCTGGCCTTGCTATGGACATTGTTGGTCCCCTGTTTTGCAGTGGAGGCCCGTAGGAATTTTTCCATCTGGCAAATTGGAGGAGCCATTTGGTTTTCACCTACCATGTAGCAACTGTCACAATTTGGTAAGGATTGGCAGTTAGTCCCTTAATTGTCAGGGGTCCCTTTACCTTTATTAAGATAAATTCAATAGTGTGAATAAGTTTTGATGGATGCAGTAATGGAATACTGAATGGTATAGCTTTTGTAAAATATGCAGGGATTTATGATATGCAAAATGAACCGTGGAAAGAGAAGAAGGGAAGTCAATCATATTTTAAGGATGCAAAATGAGTAATTTAAATTGTAAAACAGAAAATTTAATAAAAATTATATATATAAAGAAGCTGATGGTTCTAGCTTTGTATTCATTTGAGTGCCAACTAATTGGCCACCACTGGAAACAGAATACTGGGCTACTTCATTCGCAGTTCTTACACTGTTCTTCCAAAAGGTCTTGTACCGAGGAAAATCCCAGCAGACTCTGTGCACCCTAGGTAAACAGCCACAAAATGAGGCTACCCAAATAAAGTGAATATAGGAATTCAGTGTAAATATAAAAACTCTACATACTGATTTGCATGACCACAACCTCTCTAGGGAGAAGGGAGAACGAAGGTGCTTGAAACCCCTTTGTGCAGATATTGTGAAAGAACCAGCACTCATAGTTCTCATCAGGATTTCTTCTATGGATATAATTGTTTTCGTTTTTCCTAGCTCCCTAAGAAATTATTGCTTTGGATAGGATGCTCAATGAATTAGAATTAATTCCTTCTTTAAAGGCAGATGTGATATTGTAAACCCTTATAGCTTCATTGAACACATCTCTTGGTAGAAGGCAAGATTCAGCATTGATCCTCTTTTACTCTGCTGAGTGCAACCAAAGAGACTACTCTTGACCCATCCAGCGCTATTTATTGGACCTATTGGTTACTTTTCCAACAGAGAAGTTTTACATAATTTTCTTGCTTTTACTAAACAGCAAATGCCAGCAGGGCCTAATCAGGGCAACATTTCCTGGCCTTTTTCTCTCTGTTTCCATTCAGTTTTCTTTCAGCTAAAACTAGAGCAGCTATTGATTCTCATTTATTTTTATTTTTATTTTATTTTTTGCAGATATAAATGGAGAAAGAATGCTTGTCCTGTTTAGCAATCAGGCTGGAAAAGGATTTAACATCCTGAAATATTGATTAGAATCTGCTTGCTTATGCGTCATTGATTGGGAACTGCTGCTAAATCCCCTTTTCTGAAACACTGTTGCTGCTTTGTGTTAAAAGCCCAAGACTTGCATACTAATAATTGCCTGATAATGATTTCATGTTCCTTCTACATCACAAACATTACCTCCCCCCCCCCACAAAAAAACAACCAGCCTGGCAGAACAAAAAAACCCACTTAGCTGAGTACCTCATCTATTCTTAATGCAGGCTTTTCTTTTTACAAAAATTCTCTAGAGATAGCTGTTCGTTGAAAGTGTGATAGCACTTTAACACCTAACGATATATATGGCATATGTACAGGGCATTGCTGGGTGTTACTCAAGCTGAAGCTGAACTAGCAGGTGTCAATTGTTCTGGTCGTAAATAATAGCTAGTAAGCTCCCGTCCATTTATCAAGTCTGTCTTCAAAGCTAAGTTAGAACAAGGGGCACTGAAAGAGTCAGAGAATCCAGTAAATTACACCATGGTAATCTGATGAAATATTGATCAAATACAAAGTGCCGGCTCAGGACTGGAACTTATAATAGACCCAAGACACACACTGTGGGGACGTGATCAGAAAAGTACAAGGTCAATTTTGATGTTTGCCAGTGTTCTGTTTTAGTTATGGTTTTCAGCAGTCCTTGTTTAAGTGCACGAGCCTGATGCATGATGTTTTTCTCTGACAGATAATTGTCACGATCAGCTGGTGTCTGCCTTGCCTCAATCATCGTTCAGTAGTTCAACGGAGCTGTCCAGTAGTCACAGCCCAGGATTTGCAAGGCTTAATCGAAGAGACGGTAAGGATTCTCACTTCATTGCTGTATGTTTGCCAAAGAGGACAAATGAACAGTATGGTGTCTTGTGTAGACTGCAAAATAGGAAGAACACATTTGTCAATATTTTCTAATTTTTGTGGTTGAGGCATATACCAATATAATTTTTTATGAACCAGACATTTATTATCCAGTGTTAGGTTGCTTTGCCAAGCACAGAGCATGAAACTAGAATACTGTTCAAATGCACAGGACCAGATCACCACTTATTTCTAATATTAATGGTTGGTAGGCCAATCAGAATGATAATGATATACTAATGCAAACTGCCTGGGATTATATAAGCCTCCTTAATTTGTAAGTTTAAAAACTGGAAAGGCATGACATTCAAGTTGTTTGGAGTATTTTGCTGTTTGCTTCCTCCCCTCTTCCCTCACCTGCACAGCTCAATGAATATCTGGTTTGATCAATCCATTGTTTGCCATATGTGTCTGAATTTGGATAACTCTAGTTTAGTCAAAACCTATCCATTCTGAAGGAAATCAGCCCTGAGTGCTCACTGGAAGGACAGATCCTGAAGCTGAGGCTCCACAACTAAACGACTAAACAACAACAACAGTTTGGTCAAAGCATGATCACAAAGTTGGGCTTTATCCTTTTATGTGATGCTGGGGCAAACTATGGTTTGATCAGACCATAGTTTGTCACATTTGGACACAATGTCAAGTGCTGGTTTGAATGTGAAACTAATCCACCAAAAAATATTGTAATATTTGAGTGTCTAGGTATATTTCCTGATGATGAATTCTGGAGGGGTAGGTAACTGTAGGCAGACTTAATTCATCTACTGTGAAGGTAACAACTTGCTGGAGAAAAGTCCTAACCAGAATTAGTGTGGAGATAAATACTCTAAATGTCTCAAAGGGTCACATATCTGTAAAGTAACAGTAGCGTGCTGGCGAAGGGCGCGAGAGGACGGCTTCCTGGCCACGTCACAGTTTAAGTTTCCCATGGCCATGCCTCCCGCTGGTGTTGTTTGGTCAGAGGGGCCAAACCTGGGCAGGACCCTGCCCAGCTCCGCCAACATGGCCCAGACAGTGACAAAGGGGGCGTCAATCACTGCCCTGATGCCTGCCTGCAACGCTGTCCACAAAAAAAGCAGAGCGGATTTGGAGAAAGAGCAGAAGCAATGCTCCCACAGGGTCACGGTTTTACTCCATTAGTAGAAAATAACCCGCAAACCCACAAACAAGGGTAGAGTCAGCGGTGTGGCAGAGCGGGGGCATAACAAACAGTCCTTGCAAACTGTGCCACTGGAGTGGCTCGGGGCTGGCAGGGCAGCAAAGGCCGCATGGCTGTTGCATCCTCCTCATGCCTCCCTGCCCGTCCCGAACCGCTTCGTGATGAGCGGCATCCCCACAGAAAAAAACTGCCCAGGGCCATTGCCCTTGCAGCCCCTTCCCCCACGCTGCACCCCTGGGTGGAGTCACAATGCTAGCTTCATAAGAACATAAGAAGAGTCTGCCGGATCGGACCAATGGTCCATCTAGTTACTTTTACTTTACTTTATTGTCGCTTGTACAACTTGTACACAGTGAGATTACATGAGCACCCCCAACTCCCCTCGTTTACTGACACACACACACCAAAGCTGAAAGTCAGTTGCCCTGTTGTTATCTTTTCAGTCAGCAGCCTAGCTGCCACGGATAGAAGCTGTTCTTTACCCTGTTGGTTCGACTAATCATGCATCTGTATCTTCTGCCCGAAGGCAGGAGATCAAGAAAGTGCCGGCCAGGGTGTGAATCATCCCTGAGAATTTTCCTCACTCTCCTGAGGCAACGTTCTTCCACTATTTCATCCAGCGGATTCATGGGACAGCCCATACTATCTTGTGCTGTATTCACCACCCTCTGTAGGCACTTCCTATCAGTTGATGTCAAACCAGCGTACCACACGGTGATGAAGTATGAAAGGACACTTTCATCAAATGTTGATTGACATAGTTCTTTCGCAATACTCTGAGGAGATGGAGCCTCTGTTGGGCTTTCTTAACCACCTGGGTTGTATTGATTTTCCAAGTAAGGCCTTCACTGAGATAAACATTCAACATCCTTTTCTCACATCAACCAGCCAGATGCCTAAGGAAAGCCTGCAAACAGGAGCTAAGCCCAAGACCTCTCTCCCCTCCTGCTTGCTGGCAAGTGTGTTGCGGTCACTTTCTGGGTGGAGTGTGGGTGCACTGGGATAAGTGCTAGATTGAGGCTGCTGGTGCACTCACACAACACTATGATCTCCATCACCTCAACCTCTCTTGGAAAGTGACCCATCTGCCCATCTGCAAGGAAGCTAGTGTTGTGTCTCTGCCCCGCTGATTGTGTTGCTTCCACGTATCTCACTGGATACTGAGGGATGGATGCAAGACCTCCTGGATGCAAGATCTTCAGGCAGCACATGTGAAGTTCCTAGTTAGCAAACTGCATAAGGAAAAGATCTGTTGGAATGGATTCTTGGAACTATTTGCTGAGTAATATCCCAATGACATCTACTGCCCACCTAGCAGTTCGAAAGCACATCAAAGTGCAAGTAGATAAATAGGTACTTCTCTGGTGGGAAGGTAAACGGCGTTTCCATGCACTGCTCTGGTTCGCCAGAAGCGGCTTAGTCATGCTGGCCACATGACCCAGAAGCTGTACGCCGGCTCCCTCAGCCAATAAAGCGAGATGAGCTCAGCGACCCCAGAGTCGGTCACTACTGGACCTAATGGTCAGGGGTCCCTTTACCTTTACCTTTATCCCAGTGACATGGGAAACGGAGTGCAATGTTGATTTTCTCTCTCCATTAAGTTAGTGTTATTATTTTTTGTTAGTTATAGTGGTACCTCAGGTTAAGAACTTAATTCGTTCTGGAGGTCCATTGTTAACCTGACACTGTTCTTAACCTGAGGTACCACTTTAGCTAATGGGGCCTACCACCGCCACCGCGCCACCAGAGCACGATTTCTGTTCTCATCCTGAAGCAAAGTTCTTAACCTGAGGTACTATTTCTGGGTTAAAGGAGTCTGGAACCTGAAGCGTCTGTAACCTGAGGTACCACTGTATTTGTAATATTCATGATGAAAGAAGTTATTCTATCCTAGTTTAATCCTCTTTTTGTATTAGCATTTGTTTAAATGTTTCTATTTGAACTGGTGTGAAGATTTTGGTGGAGAGGGAAGGAGGGTTGGGTGAAGAAGGGAAGGATGTAAGGAGAATTCTTGCGTGGAAGAGTCAAAAAAGAAATGTTAGAATCCCAAATAAACGATTAGTAAAAGAAAAAGGTATAATGGCACAGACACAGACCACTGCATATTAATATCCACGGAGACAAAGACCTCAGCACATTCAGAATTAAAATCATTAAATGCTATTTCCCCTCCCCCCTCATAATTGCCAGAATGATCAAGCCTTCAGCTGAGTCACCTCTCTAAATATTTCTCCAAACATTAATTATATAGCTCATCCTCTGAATGAATTTTATTATGTTCTGCCTTTGATATCTATATGATTAAATATTTAAACATGAATATAAGTGGAAGCAATTTTAGATGATATGCTCCCCCTGTCTGATCACACTGCAGACTTTGGATAGTCCATTGCATTGGATAATAATCTTGAAGCTCTTTAACTGCATCCATAGGGAGAATTGTGAGAATTGTCGTCCAAAGAACTCTAGAGAAAGCAGAAAATGCTATTTGCAATGTATGGGTGAATTTGAAACGTAATTGCATTTTGTCGGTGCATTTTTTCTCTAGTAGGTGTCCTGATCAGGTTTCCAAATTAATTACTAATCTAGTTTCACAGCTGGAATTCTTCAAATAAGGTCAAAGTTTTAAAAACAGATCAGTAAGGAATTGCAAAATGCCTAGATGCATATACGTGCCGGGGAACTGAATGTATATAGTCTGGTAGCAACAAGACAGATCTCAGGCAGATGAAGCTATTAGCCTGATGCTTGCTGCTCTGCAGCCTCACCCAAATAATGAAATAATGACCAGAAAGTTCTATGGCAGTTTACCAGCCCACCTGTGCCAGGCAAACTGGATAGCAAACAAGATGATGGCTGGTTTAGGAATGAGCTGAGTCACTGGTTCAGTCTCACTGTCACTCAAACATAGGTCTGTTCCATCCTGTTGCATATCATAAGAACCCTGTTTGTACCATTGTGTGCTATTCCATCCCTTTGTGTGCATTTTGTGACCCAACCAGCCATAAAGGGACTTGGAACTTGAAATGGATTGAACTAGGGCCTCTTATATTGATAACATCTGTAGGGGAAATGAGAAGTTTGGGAAATTAATATTACCCTTGGGGAAGCCAACCCCTTAAGGTAAAGGTAAAGGCACCCCTGACCATTAGGTCTAGTCGCGGACGACTCTGGGGTTGTGGCGCTCATCTTGCTTTACTGGCCAAGGGAGCCGGCGTACAGCTTCTGGGTCATGTGGCCAGCATGACTAAGCCGCTTCTGGTGAACCAGAGCAGCACACGGAAACGCCATTTACCTTCCCGCCGGAGCAGTACCTGTTTATCTACTTGCACTTTGACGTGCTTTTGAACTGCTAGGTTGGCAGGAGCAGGGACTGAGCAACAGGAGCTCACCCTGTCAAGGGGATTCGAACTGCCAACCTTCTGATCAGCAAGTCCTAGGCTCTGTGGTTTAGACCACAGCGCCACCTGCGTCCCATAAGCTTATTTCATTTCTACAACATTTCCCAAACTTGCTCCTTACCCATGCCAAAAGGCATGACCTAACCTTGAGTCTTACCATACAGGGAACAGAAGTCTTCCTGCCCTTAACATCTCTTACGACTCCAGTCAGGTGTGGTAGACAAGCCTCAAGGAAGTTCCATGTCGAGATTAAGGCTGTTCCTTCCACTTTCATGACTTTTCCTTATGATGTGAAAGTTACATCTGGAACTATAGTGGAATATATTGCAAGTTTCGTTTCCATGTTCCCGGTGGGTGGGTAGGAGACCTGCTTGAAAATAATATGGAAATGAGTGCTACATTTGTTCTATCTTCCACCATAGTTCCACTCTGGTTCCAGAAATGGTGCAAGCTCAGATATAATGTGGAAATTAACAGTTTGGGAAATGTGAAAATGAAATAAGCTGTCATGTGAATGCAGCCAAGGGACCCACAAGCCAGGGCATCTGGTCTCCAGAAAAATACCCTTTGTAGCCAAAGGTGCCAATGGATGCTCAAATGTTCCCTTAACCCACATTAGTTCTTCCTAGGCATCCTGCCAACGATGTGACCAAATTAACCTCTTTACGAGCACCCACCCCTACACATTTATTACTCCCAGCCTTCAGTGCAGAGTAGGTGAAGGAACATCCCCAACTCAATCTATCTCAGACTGGAAATTCTGTTGACTGGTGGGCTGGGCAGATGCAAGACTTCCGAGGAGGATGAATGGGGTATGGTGAAGCTTGAACTGCAGTTGTAGCTCTTGGGCTGCAGTGCTGTGCTGCTGGAGGGAGTGGACATGTGCAAATAAAACAGACATTTCCCCATGCTTTTCAATGCATTCAGCTGTAAAACCCACCTGTTGTATGCAACTTTGAAACGAAACACACATTTTTGTGTGTGCATCTGCACTTGAAAAATCTGGAGAAGTGTTTAATGTGATGGGGAATTGAGTTGCAATCCACATGCAAGGTTGGGAGTGTCGGACCGGATCAGTTCACTGCAAAACGTAAACCAAACAAAAATTCTTTCCCCATCCCAAAGCTGGCTTTATATAACTGCAGCCCTCAGGCTTTGTTCCTCAGTCTGAGCATCTAATCGGAGAGAGTGGATGCTTTAGAGACTCCTATGGCCTGCCTCGCTCCCTTGTGGAATATGACCATCTGTTTGTAGTGAAACATAAGCAGCTGTGTTATACTGAGTCAGATCACTGATCCATCCACCTCTGTATTGTCTACACAGGATGGCAAAGGCCTTTACGCTTATCCCTGGATATGTCAGGGACTGGACCTGGGACTTTATGCATTCATTTTTTTTAAAGTAATGTTTATTAAGATTTTACAAAATCAAAAATACAAAAATGCATAGTAAAACAAGAAACAGAAGAAAACTCTCAAACAAAAATACAAAATACAAAAAAACAGGAAAAATAGAAAATAGAAAGTGTCAGAGCTGCCTCTAGGTCCCAGCTCACAGAGGACCAACGCTAGGCTGTGGTAATGTACAAAAGTCTTTATTGAAGTTCAGTTTCCATTTCAAAGCCACAGCGTGCAGCCCTACGTCTTAAACCCTAGATCGGCGAAGTCCCGTCTGAGTCTCCTCCCCTATGACACCAGTCGCACTTATACGTTGTGTTTAAATTTGCTATTAGTTTATTTAAAATTTATTTAAATTTGCTATTAGTTTATGGATTTCTGTCTTGGGTATGTGCTGCCCTTGATCGCCTCCTGCCTCCTATTGTGAGGCTAAGGTCACACCTTATAGAGCAGCAAGGGGTATGTGACCTTATGCTTAAGGGATTATGGACACTGAAAAGGATATATCAAGAGCTCTGGCCAAAAGTTTCAATACAAGGAATAATTCCTACTCGAGAGTTGAAAAGAAAAACATGTATATTCTGCTAAGAATAACAGTTTTAAACTAATAGCAAATTTAAGCACAACGTATAAGTGCGACAGTTTTAAAATAATAGTAAATTTTCAAAAACGCACAGGGAAACGCAAGAAAATTTGGATTCATTTATCTAAGACGCATGTTGGAATAAGAAACACAAAAGAATTGAATGATACAGACTTCCAACAGATTTATATTTCTTAAAAAACCGAGCTGAAGAAGGCATTTACTCCGAAACAGGGCCCTGTCCTGGTCACCACTACTGAGTCGTACATCTAATTTATACTCCGGATACTTCTTTTTGGCCCTATTTGATTCTTTATTCTGACTTTATATAATATGGACTCTTTTTGACTGCCATTGAGACTTGTATAAAACAATTGTTGTGTATTGGTATTTTATTTACCTTTATACTATATTACTGCATATTTGAAACTACATTATTTTTGCACTTAAACGTTGTGTTTAAATTTACTATTATGTTAAAACTGTCGCACTTATACGTTGTACTTAAATTTGCTATTAGTTTAAAACTGTTATTCTTAGCAGAATATACATGTTTTTCTTTTCAACTCTTGAGCAGGAATTATTCCTTGTATTGAAACTTTTGGCCAGAGCTCTTGATATATCCTTTTCAGTGTCCATAATCCCTTAAGCATAAGGTCACATACCCCTTGCTGCTCTATAAGGTGTGACCTTAGCCTCACAATAGGAGGCAGGAGGCGATCAAGGGCAGCACATACCCCAGACAGAAATCCATCAGATTGGTGGATTGAATCCTGATACTTTCAAAGGAGAAGCACTGGAAAGCCTTGCAGCTAGGGGGATATGGAAATACTTTTACTGTTCTTTGGGGAAGAGCATAGTTAAAAGGTGTTGGGAACTGGGGTTATTGACATGGGTGGGTTGTGAGTCGAGGACCCACCACCCACTTAGAGATAAATAAGACACAGGGACACATGTATTTTAGGTTAATGGGCTAAAGAAGGCCACAACTTTATTGGTTACAGCATGTGAGTGGTATTGGCTTAGGCATTGGATCAAACAATCTATACATGACTCCACCCCGTTCAGTGGGGAGTCATCTGAAGGTTAACAACTAGTGGGAGAAGCTTGTTGATGCAAATACAACTGGAAGCTTCCCCTGAGGTCACTGGGGGTCGTTCCATGGCCCTAGCCACCAGCAGGGCATTGGACAGGATCCACGACTGCCGGATTCCTTTAACAGAATACCCAAAAGAGGAGGGGTAGATGATGGCCATACCCAATCCTCCAACACATGACACTTATTCCAATGCCTAACCGCCAATGCCCAAAAGTTGTGACGAATTGCTACGAGGTAGGCGGAAAACCATGAAAACAAATGGGTAAAAATTCCTACCAGGCCCCCTGGGCAACCAAGGCAACCAACCAAAGTCCATAGCAAGGTCAGAAGAATAGATATGACCTAAAGGGAGGGAGGGAGGGAGGGAGGGTGATCCATCGACTTCTGGGCGCACAATGAGGGCACGGAGTTGCCACGGCTTGAATGCGGCTAAACCCCGCCCCCAAGCTAGCCTGATTGGCTGGCCTACAGGCGCGGCACGGCAGCCAGGTAAGCTGACGCAGGGGGCCAAAGATGCCCTCCTGCTGACGGGGAACCGGCTCCTGCTCACAACACCTCCCCTCTGTTAGGAGGAGAGGCTTTATGGAATCATGTTTCTACATGCCAAACACTCCTACTTTGTTTTTTTTTTTTTTAATAAAATTTTTATTAATTTCCAAATTTTTAACATAAACAAAAGCAACATAAAAACAAATACAAAAAATCATTTTTTCTTAACCTTGTTTCCATAACCCTCTTTTCCCGGACTTCCCCATACCTTTCCCTTTTTGCATCCTTGATTTTAAACCATTATTCAGCAACCCTTCTTAACCAATTTAAATGAAAATTGATTCTCTTTTTCAATTCCACCCTAAAATTAAACACAATTTTCCGCTGCAATTCTACGTCTTCTTTTCCCTCAGCATTTTAGCACTCCTCAATTTTATAATAGTTCTTAAGATACATCTTAAATTTCTTCCAATCTTCTTCCACAGTCTCTTTCTCTTGGTCGCGGATTCTGCCGGTCATTTCTGCCAATCCCATAAAGTCAATCACTTTCGCCTGCCATTCCTCCAGCGTGGGTAGCTCTTGTGTCTTCCAATACTTTGCTAGAAGAATCCTTGCTGCCGTAGTAGCATACAAAAAGAAATTCTTATCCTTCTTCGACACCAGCTGGCCAACCATACCCAAGAGAAATGCCTCTGGTTTCTTGTTAAAGGTGCACTTAAGCACTTTCTTAATTTCATTATAAATCATTTCCCAGAAGGCCTTAATCTTTGGGCAGGTCCACCAAAGGTGGAAAAAGGTACCTTCAGTCTCTTTACATTTCCAACATTTGTTATTGGGCAAATGATAAATCTTCGCAAGCTTGACTGGGGTCATGTACTACCTGTAAATCATTTTCATAATGTTTTCTCGTAAGGCGTTACATGCCGTAAATTTAATACCTGTGGTCCATAACTGCTCCCAGTCAGCAAACATAATGTCATGACCTATGTCCTGTGCCCATTTAACCATAGCAGACTTCACTGTCTCATCTAATGTATTCCACTTCAACAGCAAGTTATACATTCTTGATAAATTCTTAGTATTGGGTTCTAACACAAACACTCCTACTTTGTGACGTATTTGTGATATATTGATGATGCTGTTGAAAAATGTATAATGGGAAATGGGGAGAGATTCACACAACCCCATGCTTGGGGTTCCCACTCTTTGTGTATTTGAACGTTGTTGCAACAAATAAGGATCAGGTCTACTGACTGCTGTTTTGCTTCTTTAACTTGTCTGGAGACTCCTTTTGCTGACCAGAGAGACCCACAGGGACTGGTACCCCGATGAGCTGGGCAGTGGAGCAAATCCCTGCACCCCAGGATTTTTTCCCCTTACCAGTGCTGTATATGAATATATGCATTTATAAAATATACATCCACTTCATTACATTTCCCAAGTGCTGAAGAAAAACCTTCCAGCTGTAAAGTAGTCCAGGCAACAGGGAAAGTATTGAGTTAGGTAGGTCTGAAAAGAGAACTCCGTGGATAAAAATCTCAGTCAGCAATTTAGAGATGCATTTAATTGGTCTCTAGACTGTTTAGAAAAAAGGGGGAAAGTTTTCTGCCCACCACTCAAACATAATTCTTAAACTAAAATTATTAATGTGTATTTAGGGCAAACAATTTTCAGTAAGGAACCCAGTGGCCCGTTCTAATGTGTTATATGGGGGATAGCATGGGAAGAATTGCAGCAATTAGCATTTGGTCTTGAAATATTATTTAGGAAGGGAAAAGAAAAGTAGATCATAACACGGGAAAGAAAAAATAGGAGCTGAAACACCAGAAATAAGTTTTTAAATATATATATACAAAGTATTTAATAATACATGCATGTACTATACCGCAGACCATGAAATTGCTTACAGAGATAGTTTTGATATAAAGCCCCTGAGATCCAATTCTTTTCAGTACTAAAAAGAGTTATTTATTTCATTAGGGTCACTGCTGCATGAAGCAGTCTGAGAAAGTATTTGATTGATATCCAAACTGAAGTTAACTTTGAGGAGGAGAGAGAGGGAGAAATGAGGGGAGGGGTAAAATAGAAAGGCTGCGTGAAACCACACCTTATAGAACAATAATACTGTTGTTGCAGATGTGCCTGATTTACAGTTCGGGGTGGAGGGAGCCATCAGTGCAGCTGAACTGGCAAATATGTCACTTGTATATAACATTGTTTGCAAAAGTCCAAATGAGAATAGGATCTCCCAAGGTACTCTGCCTTGTAGTGATCCAGGAATGTTAGGGTATGGATGGGTGCACAGGTTTAAAACAGAATCCACGTATTAGAAAGTGGATAATAAAGGACAATAGAAAGTGTCCTTTCATACTGCATCACGGTGTGGTACGCTGGTTTGACATCAACTGATAGGAAGTGCCTACAGAGGGTGGTGAATACAGCACAAGATATTATGGGCTGTCCCGTGAATCTGATGGATGAAATAGCAAAAGAAAGTTGCCTCAGGAGAGTGAGGAAAATACTCAGGGATGATTCACACCCTGGCTGGCAATTTCTTGATCTCCTGCCCTCAGGCAGAAGATATAGAAGCATGATTAGTCGCACCAACAGGGTAAAGAACAGCTTCTATCCATGGGCTGTTAGGCTGCTGACTGAAAAGATAACAACAGGGCAACTGACTTTTGGATTTGGTGGTTGTGCGTCAGTAAACGAGGGGAATTACGACTAAGAGTTGAGTGGGGAATGCTCATGTAATCTCACTGTATACAAGTTGTACAAGTGGCAATAAAGTATTTCAATTTCAATTTGTCCATCTTCAGCAGAGAGAACTTGCTGGTATGAAAGAAAATACTGGCTTATGCAACAAACCCTGTTACCACAATTGCTTGTAGCCTCAAACTGTTCTGCCAACAGCTTAAAGGCAATCTAATGCTCCCCATCACCACCCACACTTTCTCCATGATTCTTCCATAAAAAAGAATTGATGAACACACATGAACCACTGAGAATTCGATATCGGTGTGTCAGATTGTTTGCCTAGAACGGATGCTTAATTTCTTGCTAAAATATTGCCTCAGCTCTTTGTGGCTTAAAGCCCTTCTCATAAATTATCCTTCCAATCTTATCAGTTTCAGAATCTCTCCTTCATTTAGGAATGGTAAGTTTGATTCCAGTTTTATGTTTAATTAACTCTTGGGAGCACCCATAAGCCTGTTGAAGGAAAGGAAGTATTTAATCTGAAATTCAGAAATGTAAGGCTAGTTCTGGATATATCGTGTACTTTATTCCCAGAAGTGTGCCTTTGAATTAAAAATAACCAATATGGGGGGGGGGAGGATTTCAGAATAATACTGCAGTGGAACCTTGGTTTTTGAGTGTCTCAGAAGCCAAATGTCTCAGAAGCCAAATGTCTCAGAAGCCAAATGCCGAAAATCCGGAAATAATTGCTTCCGTTTCCAAACGCACCTCATAAGTTGAATTGCTTTTCGCAGCATGTTTTTCTTTTTCTCAATGGATTTTTCCATCCGCACATTGCTTCTCGGTTTTCAAATGTTTTGGAAGTCGAACGGTCTTCCAGAAAGAATTATGTTCAGAAACTGAGGTTCCACTGTACACCATTTTGTTGAAGCGGTCACTATTTGACTGAAATACACCATCCTTTCTTTTCATTTTAAATCTAGTCGTGGCAATAAATAGAGATAATCTTTTTTTAAAAAGCAGAAATGACTTCCACTGCTTAAGATTACAAATTTGAATAAGATAACACTATAGCATATCTAATTGAACTAGTTTAGTTTATCATTCTTCTCCATTTTTCCTATTAAAGCAATAAAAGTGGCTTATAATAAGAATATAGAAATACATCAAAACAATACAAAAGAATAGAAAATAGTACATATATTACCACAACTAAAAATGGCAGGAATTAAATTAAAACATCAAAAAGATAGCAGTGCAAAGATATAAAATTTTGATTTAAATTTTAGAGTAAAAAATATAAAAGAACAGATCATGTTTTAGAAGTTTGCTGGAGTAACTGAAGGGAAGAAAGGGAATCTGGGGGATCTCTTCCAGGAGGGAATTCCACAATCTTGGCATCATCACCAAGAAGATCCTTTTGCAGGACTGCTTCAGGAAACACAAGTACCTGTAATTGTACACAATTAATTGTGCTCAGGGCAAAAAGAAAAGAAAAGGGGAAAATAGTGTGTGGGACTGACACCATAAGGTTCCTTTAAAAGAGCCCTGGGGAGTAAATATGGTATGGCTGTGAATCTACTGATACACCTATAACTACAGAACAAGGGTTGAATACTGACAAGACAGAAAGCTGCTGAAACTAGGTTCTCGTTGTCACAGGTGTCGAATGAACCAGCAAAAATGGGTACTTAGTACCACATTGAAGTGGTGGTGGTAACTTCTTCTGAATCATCATGCAGCATTGTGCAAAAACCCTTAGACTTGAAGAATACTTGGGTTTTTTTCAGATATTTTTTTTTTTGGGGGGTGCGAAATTGCAGGCAGGGACTAGGGTGACCATATTCTTGAGAAAGAGGACAGGGCCTCCGCACATTTAATAAATGCATCGACCTGAAAGGGTTGGAGCTTGACTTCCACAGATGGTACTCCTGCTCTGGATGATGAAACTAGGGTTATCCAGAGGCTACTTGCAGAGTATTCTGTAGCTAGATGTCAAATTAATAGCCTAGAAGACCTTTCTGAGACAAAACCACCAAACTTTTAATTATATAGCTTTAGTGCTAACCTCCTTTCCGTGTCTTCATACCAGTTGTCTGATCATCTCTAGTGATGATTTATTGTTCTGCCTCATTACCAGACAGCTGCTTGCTTCTGCTTCTGTTGCTGCTGATATTGAGCCTTGAGGAAGCATTATGTGATGGGACCAATTTCAGAAACTCCAAGTCCGTGTTGCACTTCTGTTCCCCAGGCCTCTTGCAATTTCATTTCACACGGACATCACTGACATTTTGTAAACTTGACCTTGAGAAAAGGCGGCAGGCTTGGAAGTACAAACATGTGAGAGCAATTTAGGAAGAGCTGAGAAAGAAATGACACAATAAAGCCTTGTGTTTCACATCTCACTGCACTGTTTACTATACTTCTTAAAATGATTGACTTTCCTGTTGAGGAATGAAAGATGGATTTGTATTCAAGGATGGGAGCAGTCTTTTTGCAGAGACGGAGGAGTTTTCTTTTACTGACGGAGTAGACTCTAATGACTGTATAAAAGCTTTCAAATATCTAATTGTTTCTTAAAGTGCATAACTGCCTCTTCCATTGGGAAATCTTGTGAGTGATCTTGATATTTCAGTTTTCAATTTTGCTGCCTGTCGCAGTGGCCGGCAAGTTTCCATTGTTGCCCTGTGTGTTGATTTTAGCTGTTAATCTCTAGGAGAAAAAACAATCTGGTACGCATGTTTTTTCAGAGGTTGTGATGGGGCTTTTGGGTTATGCCTACAGGAACTGGGAGAATAGAAAACCCTTAGAATCCACAAATTGAGATATCCAGTAACAACACATCAGTGATGTATGCATGAAGCACATATTTTTGTGTGATGCTGTGGAGTTCTCTTCTTCTTCTTCGATCACTCGTAGCCAAGTAAGATCGTCTTCCATGAACACAGTTTTAACAGTGTGTCTGTAAGTAACTATGGAGGCCAAATCTGGATCCACATGTCCTTCCACAGTGGGGACATTGGTTTCCGGGCAGGAATTAATCACGGTGAGGGTTTGCCAAATGTGCCTTCCTCTTAGCACATTTCTCCCTTTCATCCTGAGTTCAAGTGTCTTCAAAGCCCACGACACCTTTAGTAAAGGCTGTTCTCCAACTGGAGCACTCACAAGCCAGTGTTTTCCAGTTGTCAGTGTTTATACTTTCTTTTTTTTAAAGATTTGCCTTGAAAAAGTCTTTAAACCTCTTTTGTTGACCACCAGCATTATGCTTTCCATTTTTAAGTTCAGAATAGAGTAGTTGCTTTGGCAAATGGCAATCAGGCATTCACACGACTTAGTCCAATGAAGCTGATGTTGAAGAATCATTGCTTCGACACTGGTGATCTTTGCTTTTTCCAGTACACTGACATTAGCTCTCCTGTCTTCCCAAGTGATGTGTAAATTTTTTGGAGACACACTTGATGGAATCTTTCGAGGAGTTGGAGATGGTGTTTATAAGCGGTCCATGTTTCACAAGCATACATTAAGGTTGGTAGTACAATAGTTTTGTAAACAAGCAATTTGGTTTCCCTACGAATGTCCTGGTCCTCAAACACTCTGCCCTTCAATTGGGAGAAAGCTGCACTGGCAGAGCTCAGGCGATGCTGGATTTCAGCATCAATGTTGGCCTTTGTGGAAAGATAATTGCCCAGGTAGGAGAAGTGATCAACACTTTCCAACATTACATCATTGAATTGGATTTGTGGCACTGCAGATGGGTTGCTTTGTGCTTGTTGGTGCAGCACTTTAGTTTTTTGGATGTTGAGCACTAGGGCAAGCTTTTCGTAAGCTTCTGCAAAGATATTTAGGATGGTTTGGAGGTCATCCTCTGAGTGTGCACAACTACGTTGTCATCACCTTGTCAACTTGAGCATTGTGGCTTGTGAACTGAGTTCATGAAGCCCCTGAAATACATCATTCACATTTATGTAAACCTGTTTATTCTAGTGGAATAGAATCTTTTGTAGCAGCTAATGGCTTGGATCGGAACAGAAGTAAACAGAAGAGTTTTTTTGCCTTCTCTTTGCAGCCTCCGCTTCCCCTGAAAAAATTATCTAGAGGATTGAGTGCCTTTCTGAGCAATACAGTAGTAAGGATGGATGACTCTGTCCATTTTAGTTTCTTTTTAAAACAACCTCATGAAAATTCTTCAGCATTCTAATGGAAATTTATCCTAAATATATACATTTTTGCAAGCAACTTTCCATAATATTAGGGATTTATATTTGTTGTTTTCACTAAGACATGGATTTTTATGCTCACTTTCCCCTAACATCAGCATATTATTTGGTTGCGAAACTACATCATAAAATTGGTTCAAAATCCAGTTCAATGCACTTTGAACTAGATTTTAGATCAAACAGGAAATCCATGAATTGCTCAATTTTGAATCCAAATGTAAAGAATTATGCTGCAACCTCGAACCTTCCACACACAAACATCGTATTTCCACACATTGTGATGACAAATGGAGAGTTGGCTCTTCTCCTTTCCATTTTTTGGCATTCTGCTGCAGCAGAAGACAATAATTGCTACTTTGGCAGTTTGTGCTAACGAGCTTGGAAACGTTCTGTGCCCCTGAAATAGTGAAAGGAAAGATCTGAACATCTTTGAGCATGTTTCTAAGCATAGGTGTGGAAGCACAGTGGGTAAAGCCTAATAAACAGGCATGCCTATAAACATGCCCTAAGTTAAATATACTCTAGTTTGGTCATTTGAGTAGTTTATGAGAGGTGAAAGTGGTTGCATGGGCTTTTGCCACAGAACAGCTCCACTAACAGGAAACGTGAAAGCAGAAATGTTACAAGGTTTATCTAAGACGTGCAGCTTAACAGAGGTGGTAAAAAGGAAATATGGAATATTCAGACAAGTTTCTCTTCTTTTCCCAGTGGGAATAGTTTAGAAAATGCAAGGAGATATCAACACCTAAGAAGAGTCAGATCCAAAATTTCAGAAAATTGTGGGGTGTGAAAATTATTATGCTACCCATATAATCTCATGTGGGGTGAAGGAGAGAGGAAGGACCTCCAGTTTTCCTGTGGGTAACTGACACAGCAGCGCAAGGATGGCTGCAAGGTCACATGAGTTTTCTCTGATTCACCATTCGTAGCTGGGTGGCAGGCAGAAGACACACATAAGCTCCACTCCCAGCAGCTGCCTTCCTGACCTGGTTTCTTCAGTTGGAGACAATCCACTGCAGTAGTCCATGAAGCATGAAAATGTGATCTGCAACACTTTCCTAATTATATGATTGAGGAATCCTCTATGATCTTTCACTTTATTATGTCCCAGATAGCTGTGCCATTGTCTCAACCCTCGATATCAAGTATACTCGTATTTTTTAAAGTCATCCAAACTTTAAACCAGATGAAGCATGTTGCTTCGTAGTATAATTTACTACGCTGGGACCTAGGCAAATCAGTGACAAAGTTCATGGATATGGTTTCCCAAGGTGCCTGGAGGGCGGGCTGGACAATGACAGTAGCAGCCTGACTGGGAATTCCCTACCGCTCTTGGCCCTCTGGCATGTCTTGCAGCAAAAACATACTTCTTGCCACTTGGTCATGAAGTGGTGAGTGTAGTTAGCTTTCTCTCCCTTGAAAAGTACATAAAGCTGAAGGAGGAAGTTGGAAGAGTGATGATCTTTCAGCTCTGCATGCTTTTCAAGGCACAGATTTATTTTCCTGGATCTGATTTTCACCCAAATCCCTTGGAAAAGCAAGGTACAGTGGTATCTCGGGTTACAGATGCTTCAGGTTACAGACACTTCAGGTTACAGACTCTGCTAACCCAGAAATAGTACCTCAGGTTAAGAACTTTGCTTCAGGATGAGAACAGAAATCATGCGGCAGCAGGAGGCTCCATTAGCTAAAGTGGTGTCTCAGGTTAAGAACAGTTTCAGGGTAAGAACTGACCTCCACAATGAATTAAGTTCTTAACCCGAGGTACCACTGTGTTCACGCTGTGTGTGGGTGTTCACACTCTGCTTCTATGTCTTAGGCGGTGGAGAGGAGATCTGATCAGGAGAAGTGGGGAATGAAATGCACTCACTCCAAAATCCAAGTGCGCTCAAGGGTCTAAAACATTTGGCACCCTCTGATCTATGTGAGCTAACACAGCCAATATACCGTATTTTTTGCTCCATAAGGTGCACCTGATCATATGGTGCACCTAGTTTCTAGTGGGGGGATTCAGGGAAAAAAAATTATTTAAAAGGAGTGCTGAGCAGAGCCTGTATTCATCCCAGGCTTTGCTCAGTGCTCCCTTTACAGAGCCGGGTGGAGTGTGTGTGTGGCTCTTGGGGGCTTTTCCCGAGGAGGGAGAAGGGAAGTCCCTTCTACCACCTCATAAAAAAGCCCACAGAAGCTGCATGCTCTTTAGAGGGTGCACGGCTCTTGGGGGCTTTTCCCTGAGGAGGGAGCGAAAAATACGATAATTGATGTGAGTTTGCTTCCCTGAACCCTTTTCAAACATAGCAATTTATGGTCTAAACCTGTGCATGCCTACACTGGAACTTTCTTCCTGGCAACTTTGTGTGGCAGTACTGCAGCCTTAATTTCTCTGCAAAATTGTATGAAGTAGCCCTGGGTTTTAAAATTAATTTTTAAAGACAGTCAACTAAAGTTCTATGGGATTCCTCTGTTCCTCTCAGTAGTAGGCATATTTAGCAAACTAATAACAGGCATCTGCAGAAACTTGAATATGCAGTAAATATTATGACTTTTTTACTTACAGTGTGTTCTGCAATTTCAGCCCTGCTGAGTGCTGTCCATTATAATTTGTCATTAAGCCTAAGAGGCTATAATGATCTGTGGAAGAGGATCCAAGTATGTATATGGGCACAATTTTCAAATGTAGCGCAGTCAAACATGGCCTGCTTGCTAGTGCATTAGTAATGTAACAGTTGCAATAAAGTTGGTGCTACATAATGCAAATATAAGTCCATGAAAATTCTCATTTGGCATTTGAAGTTGTCTGATTTAATTCCATAAACATAACGGCATTTGAGGAAATCACAAAAGGGGAACTGGAGGATTATCCAGCATTATGAGAAGCGAAATAATGGCAGGGAGTGTGGGAAGAGTATGTGCTCTGGTGTGAGAAAAGTAACGTCATTTTAATTCTAGCTTTCATCGCTGCTTGCGGAAAGTTTGGTGAAAAAACATGAAATAAAGATAAAAGCTAATTCTCATTATCTTTATGGATGCATTATGTATATGGAAAATTTAACCCCTCCAAATAGCAGCCGTATCGGTTATGGAAATCTAGCAAGTTGCAATGATATTTGCTGGAGTTACATTAGTCTAGCTCAATTGCATTTTCTATTACGCTTTTAGCATGATCTATCAATACAGTGACTTTGACGAGATTCATACTACTGCCGGTGGCAAGTTAAAATTGGCTAGCCAGAAGTACATTCTATTTATCCCATTTCTCAGCTCCCTTGGACTGCTTACTTTAATGCTTTTTCTCAGCCAGAAGGGTTTCTTTATTAATACCACTGTAATGCTATATCAACTAGAATCCATGAATTCTGATCCATGAGGCATCCAATGAGGTTGCAGTTCCCTTGGGTTTGAAGGGAAATCTATGGCCCAAGTTAAAACTTTGCTGCACTAATGGGAATTTTGAAATATTTTGTTGTTCCTGCCCCAAATACAGAATGTAAAGTAGAAAAATATAGTCATTTAACTGTAAGTTTCCTCCTTGTTCTGTAACCATTTTGCTGGTTCGACAGTGACCTTATCTGAATTCAGCCTAATAGAAATAAAGATAATTGAAGTAGCTATGTAGGCAAATTGAGCAGTCCCATGGTACATTAACAGAATCATACTTGGAAACTTCTAAAGTGGGATTACATGGCAATATATGGGTAGCTTCATAAGTTATCAGAGTTTTAACTTTGTATAATGTAACTTAATTAAAACCATTCTTCTGTAATCTCATTTTCCAAGAATGGGGAATATTTGGGTCAGTGGTTAACTCCTACAAAGGGAGAAACCTCAACCCTGCTTGGAAGTTGTATTGTATTTATGTTTATATTTAAAAGACTTAAATAATCAAAACATGCTCACCCAAAGCAGTTTACATAAATGCCAAAACACTGCTACATGCTCACCCCAAAAGCTTGCCCCCCCCTATATTTGTTGACTGAAAATGGCTTCTAATTGGTTAGGGGAATTATTTTCGCATGCATAGAAGTTCTATCAAAACAAATGAACTACCAGGTTCATAATGGGCATAATTTATCATTAACACCTCTTTCCAGCAGCCACAAAGACTCAATTCAGATCTTTTAAAAGACCTGTAGACTTAGTATAATAATAATAATAATCAGGCCAAACCTATGCTCACAGTTCACAAGAGGCCCCAAATCTTCCCAACTATGGGCAGCGACTGTCACAGCCTCACCTACACTGTATTCAGATGTTCTAAATTCGCTGGGTTGGAGCAGAATGAAGCCAAGTTGTTGTTTAGTCATTTAGTCGTGTCCGACTCTTCGTGACCCCATGGACCTTGGTCAAACTCATGCTGGTAGCTTCGAGAACACTATCCAACCATCTCGTCCTCTGTTGGCCCCTTCTCCTTGTGCCCTCCATCTTTCCCAACATCAGGGTCTTTTCCAGGGAGTCTTCTCTTCTCATGAGGTGGCCAAAGTACTGGAGCCTCAGCTTCAGGATCTGTCCTTCCAGTGAGCACTCAGGGCTGATTTCCTTAAGAATGGATAGGTTTGATCTTCTTGCAGTCCATGGGACTCTCAAGTGTCTCCTCCAGCACCATAATTCAAAAGCATCAAGTCTTCTTTATGCTCCAGTTCTCACTTCCATACATCACTACTGGGAAAACTATAGCTTTAACTATACGGACCTTTGTTGGCAAGGTGATGTCTCTGCTTTTTAAGATGCTAGAACCCAAATTAGCAATCTTTTAATTGGTTTACTCTGAGCTGGACTAGCACTGAGTATCTCCCAGTGCTTGGTAGTAAATTCAGTTACTTGAGTTAGGATGAATGGTGAAACTGTGGGGGGGGGGGGGGGAGGTTGAACCTGAGTCTTAGGACCAGGTTACAAGAAAAAATTGAAACACATCCCAAGTAAAAGATGGGCAATGTACAACATCTGCCAGCAGAAAAAGTGCTAAAAACAAAGAGTCTATTCCCAGGACCCTCAAGCTGCAGAAAAAAGATCTGTGAAATGCTCCGAAGCAAAGAAAGGGGCAAAACATGGGTGGGGAACATTTCTCAGTCTGATGACCACATTCCCTCACAGACAGTGGCGTAGCATAGGTTGCCAGTGCCCGAGGCTGTGCAGAATGGGGTGGGATAAAGGGAAAAAGATGGAGTACGCATGCACATTCAACGGCCTATCGGTGTCTGCATCACCCAGGAGATCACAGCCACAGAGGTAAGAAAGGAAGAGTCCTGCTGTTGTCTGAAAAGGTCACTTCCTGGTTCTCAGGGAGAAGCTGTTTTCAATGGAGCCCAGTGACAGAAGAGCACAGCTGTATTGAGGTAGCACTGGGTGATGAAATTTTGTGCCCCTAACAATTTTGCGCCCACGGCAACCACCCCTCTGCCCTCCCACAACATTACACCAATATTCATAGGTGTGGTCTAAACCACAGAGCCTCTTGGGCTTGCCGATCAGAAGGTCAGTGGTTTGAATCCCTGTGATGGAATGAGCTGAGCTCCCGTTGCTCTGCCCCAGCTCTTCCTAGCAATTCCAAAGCATGTCAGTGCAAGTAGATAAATAGGTATCTCTGCAGCGGGAAGGAAAACTGTTTTTCCGTGGGCTCTGATTTCCGTCACAGTGTCCCATTGTGCCAGAAGCTACTGTTAGGTCCATCATGAGAGGTCTGCAAGCTTCTAATCACAGATACCAGCAGTCTTCAAAGAAGCAAACTTACTTTGTTATTGCTCCCTAGCATCCCACTGCCAGAGGATTGCCTCATTCCATTCACCACTTTGCCTCCTGCAAGTGAAAGAAACCTGGGCAGTGCTGAATGCCATATCCATTGCCAGGTGTGTCCTGCTGGAAATAGAAAAGGGCTTTCCCCTTGGCCTGCCTGTATATCCACTCAGTTGCCAAGTGCTTTTATGACATCACAAGAAACCCACAGCCAATGGCAACAGCTGGGGAGGCATCGTCTTCATTGCTTTGAACCTCACAATGGTGGGTGGACCTATCAGTGATTGTATGCTTGTTTATTCAGGAAGCAGGTGGCGCTGTGGTCTAAACCACTGAGCCTCTTGGGCTTCTCAATAAGAAGGTTGGTGGTTCGAATCCCTGCAACGGAGTGAGCTCCCATTGCTCTGTCCCAGCTCCTGCCAACCTAGCAGTTCAAAATCATACCAGTGCAAGTAGATAAATAAGTACTGCTGCGGCGAGAAGGTAAATGGCGTTTCCGTGTATTCCAGCTTACGTCAAAGTGTTTTGTTGTGCCATAAGCGGTTTAGTCATTCCGGCCACACAACCCGGAAAGCTGTCTGTGGACAAACACCACTTCCTTTGGCCTGAAAGTGAGATGAGCGCCACAACCCCATAGTCGCCTTTGACTGGACTTAACCATCCTGGGGTCTTTTACCTTCTCCTTAAATAATAATAATAATAATAATAATAATAATAATAATAATAATAATTTATTTATATCCCACCCTTCCCAGCTGAAGCCGGGCTCAGGGCGGCTAACAACACCAAAACAGTGCAACATTATAAAAACATTATAAAAGTTAATTAAAATCCAAATTGATGGCAACCATAAACTAAAGTTTTGTAAAGATTGCCAAAAGAGGGGGTCAGGCTGCGCCCTGACCAAAGGCCTGGTGGAACAGCTCTGTCTTGCAGGCCCTGCGGAAAGATGTCAAGTCCTGCAGGGCCCTTGTCTCTTGTGACAGAGCGTTCCACCAGGTTGGAGCCGCAGCCAAAAAAGCCCTGGCTCTAGTTGAGGCCAGCCTAACCTCTCTGTGGCCTGGGACCTTCAAGATGTTTTTATTTGAAGACCGTAAGTTCCTCTGTGGGGCATACCTGGAGAGGCGGTCCCATAGGTACGAGGGTCCTAGGCCGTATAGGGCTTTGAAAGATAAAACTAGCACCTTAAACCTGATCCTGTACTCCACCGGGAGCCAGTGCAGCTGGTATAGCACTGGGTGAATGTGACAGTGATGGGTGAGGCCAGAGAGAAAGGTGGACAGAACAGTAGAGCAGGCCGCATATTAGCCACACAGGAGTCAGATTCCACCCACCCCACACACCACAAATGTATCCATCCATTCATGCAATAATCCCAGTTCAAGGACAATTTCTTACTAGAGAGTTGCACTCAACAAGAGTGCAGAGCAGGGTTGGACAACTGCCACTAAGGCTGAGCTGAAGTGCCCCTTCTAAATTTGCAATTTGGGACACTTTTTTTGAATTCATTTTTGCAGCTGGAGAAAGTTCTTGCTCCATTTACTGGGAATGTCATTCTCTGTCCTTGTGCTGGACTCCAAGCATTGCTTCCTTGTTTGCTCCTACTGATGGCCTCAATCTTGAAGCTATATAAATGTAAGTAGAAAATTAAGAATCAGGGCCTCACAGCTTCATCACTCTGGGTGATTCCTGGAATATTTCACAAAAAAATTGGATAATACACTGTATTCAATACAGAATGGGATGGTTGGGAAGGACAACCAGCACTCCTGCTAGTTGTGGGATCTGTAGGTTGTTTTGTTTCCTGACATTTTATTTTGTCGTGGGCGCATCAAAGTTTTGTTGCTGTCAGTATCCAGATGGAATTGGCTAATGTTCCCAGATGCGAGTTGTATCAATTTGGCGTCTGTAATAATGAAAGCAAAATTAAGCATTTATTTTTTTTAGTTTGCAGCATAAATGTAATAAGTGAGATTCTTTCTTTCACCATCTAATCCTACACGTTCCAACGTTTTATGTGTTTATCCCGTTTGACTGACTGTGCCATGTAGCAGTTGCTGTGAAAGATTCCAAAGTCACTGAATCAGCTTTTCCATTGTGGAACAAACATTTCCGGAAGCGTAAAGATCTGAAAAAAGATTCATCACAGACTCATTCTTGCATATTTGGACATGAATGATTGAATAGATGCATTTATGTATTTGAGTAGAACTAAAAGAAAGCAGGAGTGAAATGAAATGAAATAAGTAACACAAATATCATTCCTCTATTAACAAATCTAATACTTACTGGTTCTTAGGAGTGCACAATGGTTCCATCTGTATGCCACAAACCTTTTCAGGGTTTCAGCCTCAAAATATGATTCTTGCTGCCCTTAAAGCCATTATTTTTCTTTATAACTAGGCATTCTAGAAATTCAGAGTGCATCCAGTTGTTTACTAGCTTAT
Organism: Podarcis cretensis; assembly: GCF_951804945.1. Classification (NCBI taxonomy): domain Eukaryota; kingdom Metazoa; phylum Chordata; class Lepidosauria; order Squamata; family Lacertidae; genus Podarcis; species Podarcis cretensis. The sequence continues at coordinate 10,661,151 of NC_137180.1, read as the reverse complement.
AAAAATGACATGGGGCATACTCTTCCCTCCAGTAAAGACGTAAAAGGTAAAGGACCCCTGACAGTTAAGTCCAGTTGCAGACGACTGTGGGGTTGCTGTGCTCATCTTGCTTTACAGGCCAAGGGAGCCGGCATTGTCCACAGACAGTTTTTCCAGGTCATGTGGCCAGCATAATGAAGCCGCTTCTGGTGCAATGGAACACTGAAGCCAGAGCAGCGCATGGAAACACCATTTACCTTCCCGCTGGAGTGGTACCTATTTATCTACTTGCACTTTTTGGTATGCTTTCGAACTGTTAGGTTGGCAGGAGCAGGGACCGAGCAATGGAAGCTCACCCCAGCATGGGAATTTGACCGCCAGCCTTCTGATCTGCAAGCCCAAGGCTCAGTGGTTTAGACCACAGTTTTTCAGAGGCAGACTTGAATGTGGACTCCAGAGCTCTCAAAGATGGACTTTTAAGACCTTCCTGAGCCAACTAAGCCAGGATTGCCAGTGTGGCATCTTTGGGTGCTATAATGGCCCTGGTGGACTTCCCCTGGTGGCTGTGGAGCTCTCCTTCCATTCGCTGTTCCCTTGAGAGTGGTGGTGAACATGGCTACCTTAGAAAAATATGTGGATCCAAAGGAGGAAGGTAGAAAAGCTGAGGAGAGTGCAATAAAATTTTTGTTTCTCCTCTATCCACATAGAGTTTAGCCACTGGGTGCAGTGGGGATAGTTCCATCCCTACTGCACCCAGTGGCCAGACACCCATTGCCTTTATAGTTGGCACTCACAATAATGGGTTTTACTTGTACAGTGAATACGAAGATGGAGATCCATCACACGAAGGGGATCTTGAGTGGGCCAGGATCACACCTCTCTGTGTGTAAATATTGATACATACCTAAAGCCTCTTCATATCCTGGCACAATGCACAGCCAACATGTGTATGTTAGGGGGAACATGGTATGTACATTAGCAGTTGAGTGATTCCCCATCAATGCATTTGAGGAGATGGAAGGCTGTGGGAGGAAATAAAAGTTCATCTGGTGAAGCTTTTTGAAGCATTAAGTGTTAGGAAAAGTGTCACTTGTATTTTTTTAAAAAAAATTAATTACCTTTTTTTAAAAAGCAACAACTATTTTTATACTCAAAATGATCATTATTGCAAATGTAACTAGACTTTTACCCCATTAGCAGCTCTGAGAAAGAAAGATGTTCTACTAATATAGGTTCTTGTCCATGGGTAGGCTAACTAAGGCCCGGGGGCCGGACCCAACCCAATCACCTTCTAAATCCGGCCCGCAGACGGTGTGGGAATCAGTGTGTTTTTACATGAGTAGAATGCGTCCTTTTATTTAAAAAGCATCTCTAGGTTATTTGTGGGGCCTGCCTGGTGTTTTGACATGAGTGGAATGTGTCCTTTTATTTAAAATGCATCTCTAGGTTATTTGTGAGGCACAGGAATTCGTTCTTTTTCTTCTTCTTCTTCAAAATATAGTCTGCCCCTCACTAAGGTCTGGGGGACAGTGGACCAGCCCCCTGCTGAAAAACTTTGCTGACCCCTGTTCTTGTCCCTCTTCCTGGTGACAATAATGTATCTTCAAAATGCTGCTCAGCTGCAGAGCTCTCAAAGTGACAATTGTAACACGACTCTCCCATAGTCCTCCATATGTTATTGGACTCCCAGCTCTCATCAGCTCATCCAGAATGGCCAATGATCAAAGGAGATGGGAGATGTAGCTCAATAACATGGGTATAATCCCACATACCAAGGTGTTCAGGTCTGGCAAGTCTCCATGGGAAGGAGCTATGTAGTTGTGAGCCATAGAGAACATCTTTCTACAACTATAATATGTTTACTAGTTAACAGGTTAATCTTATTGAATAGCAAAAGGGAATCTAGGGGAAGGAGTAATTTCTAATGGAGGCATAGGCAAGCTCAACCCTCCAGATATTTTGAGACTACAATTCCCATCATCCCTGACCACTGGTCCTGTTAGCTAGAGATGATGGGAGTTGTAGTCCCAAAACACCTGCAGGGCCAAATTTGCCTATGCCTGTTCTAAGGTCTTTTGTGTATAAGGTTTCTGGGACTTTATGGGTCAAAACTTTGAACCAACACCTTATTTTTTCCTGGATGGAAGTCAGTATGAAGCCACGACAGATGCTAGAGATGCGTTGCTCTGAGCCAGCTGAATCTTGTGAACAGTTGGCAAGAGCAACCCCAGAAGGAGCTCATTTCAGTAGTCTAGACTCTAGTTTATGGGTGATGGCTACCAGTCTTTTATCTGATGAAAAAGGATTACAGCCTTCTCACCAGATGGTGCATACAATTGCCAAGTACACACTTAAACCATCCTTTCTGTAGCAGCAGCCAAATTTGGTAGTGTAGTATTCACATCCCAGACATGAATAGGGCTATTTCAGCTCTGTTCTGAATCTGTATATGCAGTTCCCAGTTCACATTATTTTACCATGCTGTACTGACACGGCACTTGCCAAAAAGCACAGCGGATTTTATAGTTCTTTGTAATGATGCCAGTGGACTGTCCCATTGATGCACGGTGTTGCCCATTGTTTCGCACAATGTCCCCCTGTAAGGTATTCACACAATTCTTGTTTGAGCAAGGATGTCTTCAAAAGATAAAAACAGTACTGTTTCACTGGCATCTCATCTAGTTATTTCACACATTCACTAATCAGGGCAAGCATTCGCACATCTGGCTAGTGATATGTAAATTGTATTTTTTTATTACCCAAGAGGATGGCTCCAGATCTAAGTAAGAAGCAAGGGTTGGGTGTTATTGCTGTTGTCTAATTTGCAAGGTTGCATTTGAATACGCCCTTTCATGTGTGGCAGGTGTCTTTTAATCAAAGAGGAGGCGTTTCTGACCTTGCGGTAGAATTTTGCATACTGAAATTGACACCAAGTCCAGAAACAATGTTCTCCTTGTGCAAGAGGTTTGGTTTACAGAAAAGTACAATAATTCATTATTCTACCTTTAAAAAAAAGTAATTCCAGATTGCACCCTAGGGACACCTGAACCTGTTGGCAGAAGTGGACTGAAATAGTGTGTCCGTTATGAAGTCTGGAGCCTTTATCATTGTGTGCAGAGTTTAGGAAGTCATAGAAACTTTGGGGTCAACAACATGGCAACTCACTCAAATGGGAATAAATAATTTCTTTATATGAAATGTACTTATTTGCAGCAAAACCATTCTTGCAACATAAAAGCAAAGTGTGTAATACAAGAACAAGCACTCGGTAGAAAAGAAAACGTATTGCAACATTTTGCTTGGCCCTATATTATTCAACAAACATAAGCAATCAAAGATTCTGGGCTTTGTTCAACATCCATATATGCTCCCCAGCAACTCCTTTTCTTGATGGAAGTGTCCTTCATCCCCATTTAGACCCATGTGCTCAGTTATACAGCCATGATTAAGTAATGCTTTGACACTGTTGCATTTCTGGTGGAAGTGCAGTAGCTCAGTGATAGAGCTTGGCATGTGGTTCAATCCCTGGCAACTTCAAATATGGCTGAGAATGCTTCCCATCATAAAGCATGGAGAGTTACTGTCATTCATTATAGACGATACTGAGCTGGATGGATCAATGGTCTACCTTAGTGCTGGACAGTTCCTGTGTCCTAACAGCAACAGTTATTAACAAAGATTTGTCCATTTGCATGTTGGCAGGTAGGATTAGTAACCCAAATTGTGTCATTGAATCCAGACAGTTCAAGGATCAGTCCACAGCATTAATAGTTAAAAGATCTTATGCCATGACGGAGGAAGTCCTCTTCTTAAAACTATATAGAGCTATTGCCATTTAGATCAAACTGTACTTTGATCTAAATGTAAAGGTAAAGGAAGACTGCTCTGGGCAGTTAAGTCCAGTTAAAGGTGACTATGGGGTTGCGGCGCTCATCTTGCTTTCAGGCCAAGGGAGCCGGTGTTTGTCCACAGATAGCTTTCCACTTCTGGCACAATGGAACACCATGACGGAAACCAGAGCAGACGGAAATGCCATTTACCTTCCTGCCACCGTGGTACCTTGCACCGGTGTGCTTTTGAACTGCTAGGTTGGCAGCAGCTGGGACAGAGCAACGCAAATTCACTCCATCACGGGGATTTGAACCGCCAACCTTCCAATCAGCAAGCCAAAGAGGCTCAGTGGTTTAGATCACAGCATCACCCGCGTCCCCCAATCTAAATGTAGATCTGGTCCGTGATTTGACTCAGCATAAGGCAGATACCGAGTGCTCACTGGAAGGACAGATCCTGAAGCTGAGGCTCCAATACTTTGGCCACCTCATGAGAAGAGAAGACTTCTTGGAAAAGACCCTGATGTTGGGAAAGATTGAGGGCACAAGGAGAAGGGGACGACAGAGGATGAGATGGTTGGACAGTGTTCTCAAAGCTACGAACATGAGTTTGACCAAACTGTGGGAGGAAGTGGAAGACAGAAGTGCTTGGCGTGCTCTGGTCCATGGGGTCATGAAGAGTCGGACACAACTAAGCAACTAAACAACAACAACAAGGCAGATACATATGATTTCATGCCAAGCTTATGAGATATGCAAAAATGTTGTAAGCAAAAACGAAGTCTGTCCACCCCGTGAAAATACACACACACACACACACACACACACTGCTTGCTGCCCAGACATGAGTGCAACGAGCCTGTTCCTGTCCCAAACAGGATGTCCTCATTGTCATGGATGTTTTGTGTTCGTGGTCAGCAACAGAGGAGGATTTGTGTGAAAAAATGATCAACTACTTAATCCCCAGAGTCACGGAGAAGTTAGCATTGTGGCAAAGGAAGGGTGATGATAACACACCAGGAAAAGCTGGGCAAATAGTTCCACAGGAAGAAAGAGCCAAGTTTGTATATTGGTTGAAAGAAGGCCACAATTTTATTGCACGTTCTGCAATAACTAGTGTGGGGGGGCAGCGAGTAAGAGGCTGTTATTAATCTAACTTGCATGGGAGCTGGCCTGGTTCTATATGCCTCTTTCTGTACCCTGCCCATACAGCTCACACCTCAGCTTCAAGTGAGCCCCTTGTAGAGATGCTATCAGATAAGTGTGGTTTCCAAACCTGAGGAGTGGCCAACTTCTGCCAGGTGCCTATCAAATCTTTTTGACTACAGCTTCCATCTTCTCTGACTATTGGCCTTCCTGGCTTAAGCTGATGGGAGTTAAGCATCCAACAACATCTAGGGAGCACCAAGTTGGAGGAGACTGGAATGCAGATGGATGTGCGACTCAGTTGAAAAACAAATATTCATTCCCAGTGGCAAGTCATGGCATTAGAAATACATTCTAGGCTAATATAGCAGAAAGTAATGCAACGTGTTTGTTCATGCAGCAGCCTGGTATTTGGAGAAATGATGAATCCCGTTGTTAAATCTAGCTATAACAATTGTGCATTGTGTCATATTTTCCTCAAGTTCCTACAATTTTGTGTTGAGCATTCAACGTGCCACAGAAGGGGAATAGAGATGGTATCTTTTGCCGGAATGCTTTTCTAATCCTAGAGGGGATGTACGCTGCTTAGTGCATGAATAGGTCTGCTGGTGTTCAGTAAGGCAAAACAACTCTAGAGAGAACTTGCATTAGTACTTTTCTTTATAGACAAGTCAGTAGCTGTCATATGGACACTTAAACAGAATGGTTCTGGCATTAAGAGCTGAAGAAAATCTATACTAAGTAGTTGCTTTTCTGCTTTGGCAATTTGGAATTGTCACTGATACTGCAATTTAATCAGTTTCATTAAACATGAGAAGGAACTTTCGAAAACCTCAGACGTCTTGCTTCACAACAGCTTTGCTTCAATCTCACTTCAATATCTTTTTATAATATCTGGTGCCAGACACATCAATTGATGTCTGCACTGTTTCACTTCATTGGCTCTATCCATATGGGAAATCCCTGTAATCCAAGAGTGAAATCATCTATGGCTTTATTTAAAAGACGGCTTCCTCTTAGATGTCACTGTAGGAAATATCTGCCAAGTCAAAATGTATATAAATGTTTATAAAAGGACTGTGTATGCTAGAGGTGCCATTGTCCTTTGTGCTGATCTAGCTTTCATTTTGTTTAATGTGTGTATTGTATCTAAAAAAAAAAAATAGTGTTTCTGGTTTTCACGTTTCATGCTGGAATCGTAGAACATGAAACTTGCTTCTAAGTCATATATTTAGGATCAAGGTATTAAGACAGAAAATCATAACCACATAAGCACATATTTTTGCAAGACACAAGGAATATGCATTCACAGTGGTGCCCCGCAAGACGAACGCCTCGCAAGACGGAAAACCCGCTAGACGAAAGGGTTTTCCGTTTTGGAGGCGCTTCGCAAAACGAATTTCCCTATGGGCTTGCTTCGCAAGACGAAAATGTCTTGCGAGTTCCTGTGGGTTTTTTTCCTCCCCCCCTTTTCTAAGCCGCTAAGCCGCTTATCAGCTGATCCGCTAAGCCGCTAAGCCGCTAAAAGCCGCTAAAAGCCGCTAATGGCGCTAATCTGCTAAGCCGTCAATGGGCTTGCTTCGCAAGATGAAAAAACCGCTAGACGAAGAGAATCGTGGAACAGATTCTTTTCGTCTTGCGAGGCACCACTGTAATTGTGTGTGTGTGTTCGCGCTAGATATAGATATAGATAATAGGAGCCAAATCCTAGGAGTTGAGCTCCTTTTGTCCCCCTCCCATAAAATTTTTGAGGGAGCCGCCCTCCCCTCAAGTTTATGGGCATTGCCATTCAAATGGTGTGCGTGCACTGTATCGTCTGATTGATTATGTGGGGCATGGCTTACCTGCCCCCCATATTTTATTCAAGTTGGCACCCCTGATATAGAGATAGAGAAAGATGATATCTATCTATCATCTATCTATCTATCTATCATCTATCTATCTATCTATCATCTATCTATCTATCTATCTATCATATGGATATGCTTACCACCAAGAACTTTGTCCATGTGGGCACTGCTGCACATGCACAAATGCCCAATTCTGCAGGTCAACTGATTGAGCATATAAGTGCAGTGGCGTAGCGTGGGGGGTGCAGGGGGGGCCGGCCGCACCGGGCGCAACATCTGGGGGTTAGGGAAATCCACGGGTTAGGGGGCGCAAATCCACGGGTTAGGGGGCGCAAATTACTTGCCTTGCCCCGGGTGCTGATAACCCACGCTACGCCACTGTATAAGTGGCACTGACTCCAAATGTGATGTGTAATGTTCCACTGACTTGCAATGATCTACATGGCAAAAACGAAGAATGAAGTGCTACTGACCATGCTAATGCAGGGCTTGAAACAGTCTTAGCTGAAACTAATTCGCAAGCAGTTAAATAAGATTCATAGTCATGGTCTGAGTAGCACAAAAAATAAAGGGTTTTTGTGTTTTTTTAAGTACCTATCATGTAAGTCAAGGGTAGTCAACACAGTGCTGGGGCGGACTTGGTAATGTTATGTAATATGGCACCCTGTGCGAGACCAACATTTGATGCCCCCAAATGGATTTTCTCAATTATGAATCTTCTCAACTTTGCTCCTCCTCAGCTCAGCGTCCTGTTGGGGCAGAACTGCAAAGGTGTATATTGGTTAATTGCACCACCCTGGTGCTGTGGGTTGAACCACAGAGCCTAGGACTTCCCAATCAGGAGGTTGGCAGTTCGAATCCCCGCAATGGGGTGAGCTCCCGTTGCTCGGTCCCAGCTCCTGCCAACCTAGCAGTTCAAAAGCACGTCAAAGTGCAAGTAGATAAATAGGTACCGCTCTGGCGGGAAGGTAAACTGTGTTTCTGTGCGCTGCTCTGGTTCACCAGAAGCGGCTTAGTCATGCTGGCCACATGACCCGGAAGCTGTACGCTGGCTCCCTCGGCCAGTAAAGCGAGATGAGCGGCACAACTCCAGAGTCAACCATGACTGGACCTAATGGTCAGGGGTCCCTTTACCTTCAAATCTGGTGCTGGTAGTGCCCTCCAAATGTTGTTGGACTAGAATTCCCATCCTCCCTGACCAATGATCTTACTGACTGGATCTGATTGGGCCTACTATTTTCTGTTGAATACGTCTTAGTCTTAGATCCATAGAGGCTATTTCCGTTGATTTTATACTTGACTCCCATATATCATTTGTTATCTGTACCCCTAACTCTTCACTCCATTTTTGTAGCTTTGTTTTTATTATTAACGCACATACGTTTAGCAAAACTGACCTTTAACAAGGCATTTTTACAGTAATACAAGCAAGTCCCACTATGCAAGAGAGTTCCTATGCCAAGACTAATGCTAACATAATGCAATCGCAATTGGGCATTTGCCCATCTCCAGAGTCAACAGTACCATGACTGCTGCAGCACCGTCAACAACCCAAAAACCTGAATGTAGCAAGACCAAATGATATTCTACCCCAGGAAAACTGGTGGAAGGTCGAGGATTAAAAGAGGATTAGACAAATTCATGGATATTGCTTTCAATGGCTACTACCTCCACAGTCATAGAATCATAGAATGGTAGAGTTGGAAGGGACAGGAATCTTAGCTAAAGCATCCATGGCAGATCGCTATCCAGCCTCTGCTTAAAAACTTCTAAGGATGGAAAGCCCACAACCTCCCAAGGGAGACTGTTCTACTGTTGAACAGCTCTTACTGACAGAAAGTTTTTCTGTATGTTTATTTGGAATCTCATTTCTTGTAACTTGAAGGCATTGGTTTGAGTCCTGCCCTCCAGAGCAGGAGAAAACAAGCTTGCTCCATCTTCCATGTGTAGCCCTTGAGATGTCTGAAGATGGCTATCATATCTCCTCTCAGTCTCCTCTTTACCAGGCTAAACATGCCCAGCTCCTTCAAGCATTCCTCATAAGGCTTGGTTTCCAGACACTTCATCATGTTGGTCACCCTCCTCTGCACATCTTCCAGCTTGTCAACATCCTTCTTAAATTATGGTGCCCAGAATTGGACACAGTATTCCAGGTGTGGTCTGACCAAGGCAGAATAGAGTGGTACTGTTACTTCCCTTGGTCTGGATACTATATTTCTGTTGAAGCAGCCTGGAACAGCATTTGCTTTTTTTGCTGCTGCATCACACCGTTCACTCATGTTAAGCTTGTGGTCCACCAAGACCTCTAGATCCTTTTCACATGCACTACTGACCAGACAGATGTCCCCCATCTTACATATGTGCAGCTGGTTCTTCCTGCCTAACCTTACATTTGTCCCTACTGAAATTTGTTTTGTTAATTTGGGCTCAGTTCTACAATCTGTTAAGGTCATTTCGAAGCCTAGTTCTATCTTCTGCAGCGTTAGCTACCCCTCCCAATTTGGTGCTCCTCTCTGCCCTCCAAATACCTGTTTTGTGGGTTGTAGAGAGCACAATTTGCCCTGGGAAAGAAGGTGCATGGGAATAATTTCAGGATAATTTCACAGCTCTCCATCTTTCGGTGTCTGTTTGTAGCTGCAGGCCATTTTTATATTTATTATTTTATTTTATCAGGCCCCTCCTGATAAAATAAACAGATTGACACAGGTTAAAGGTTAATGGGCAACATTTAGGCCACAACTTTATTGATTACAGAAATGTGAGTGGTATTGACAGGCATCGGTGAAACTATCTCTGACTCCTGCCCACCTTGCAGGAAGTCTGGAAGGGCAAACAACCAAAAGAGGGAGCTCCATCGATGGTGACCAACTGAAACTCAACCTGGGGTTCCCGTCGGGTCCTGGCATGGCCCTAGCCCCTCAACCGGACTTCAGACGAGATCCAGACCCACGGATTCCTTTACCGGAATACCCTTGTACCTGGAGGGGCAGGTGATGGCTGCATCTCCCCACCCCCACCCCTAACTAAACCAATGCCTAACCACCAAGCCTTACAAAGTTGTGACGATTGCTAAGAGGTAGGCAAAAACCAAATGGCCAGCACCAATCTGCCATGCGGAAAAAAATTCTACCTGGCCCCTGTTCCAAAACAGGTGACCAACCAAAGTCCAAATCAAGGTGAAAGCAGACACCTAAACCACTATGGTGGGTGTGCGGGTGTTCGGCGGCGCAAAGCCAGGTAAAGCCCCAGTGACATGACGCCGCCTTTAAAGAGGCCCCTCGATCATGCCACGACTCCCAATTAACCAACAGGCCGTGGCATGACTGTGGGGCCACTGCACGGCTCAGGCTGAACCCCCACCCCTCCTACAGATGGGGGGGAAGTGCCTTGGGCCCACATGCAATATGGACCTTCGAAAAAGAGGATCCGATTAAGGGTTAAAAGGTAAAGGTACCCCTGCCCGTACGGGCCAGTCATGTCAGACTCTGGGGTTGCGCACCCATCTCGCTTAAGAGGCCGGGGGCCAGCGCTGTCCGAAGACACTTCTGGGTCACGTGGCCAGTGTGACAAGCTGCATCTGGCGAGCCAGCGCAGCACACGGACACACCATTTACCTTCCCGCTGGTAAGCGGTCCCTATTTATCTACTTGCACCCGGGGGTGCTTTCAAACTGCTAAGTTGGCAGGCGCTGGGACCGCCGCGGGGATTCGAACCGCTGACCTGACAATCGGCAAGTCCTAGGCGCTGAGGTTTTACCCACAGCGCCACTCGCGTCCCTAGATTAAGGGTTAGTGGTGGGCAGATTTTGACTGTGCCATCTTTTGTAGATATTTACTTTGTCCCAGAGCAGCACACTTGAGAGCTGTGTCTGACTCCATCTACTGATCCTTCAAAAGCAAGGTCCCAACCTGGGCTCCATTTCTTGATGTGACTAGAGGAACCTACAATCCTGGGAATCAATAATGGACTCATAGTGAAAAAGGGAAAATGAAGTAAGCATGGCATCAGTATACGATAACATAAAACGACATTTCATTTTGAAATGCACATCTCAGCAGCTCACAGAGAAACCAATTTTGATGCAAAGTTGCATTTGAGTTGAAAAGGAGAAATCTGTTTATTTTATCAATCCCTGTAAAATAACTGATTTTGTTCCCTATGGTATCTGATTGAAAACATAGACCCAACCCTCTGATTACTCCATCACTAAATATTCTGGGTGGGAAACTGAGTCTGTTAAATGCATAATTAAACCTATGCTTAATAACGGAGACAGAAAATCGCGGCAGTATTAAAACAGCATTCAAACCTGTGGAACCTGCAGCAAAATACTGCAGAGTGGAGAGCTGTTGTTCTGAAGTCCAGCCACTCCATCCCATTCCCACACCTATTCCCCTCTCTCTCAACCAAAAATCTGGGAAAGTGTGAATTTGGAAGGATAGTTGCATGCCTTGTTTGGTGAAGTGAAAATTATTAAAATATGAACTGAACCATTTTGCTCCCCCATTACCAGTGGAAAGCACACAGCTCTCCTTTGTCCATTGCTTATTTATTCATTTATTCCATTTACATACCATATTTATCTTCCAAAGATCTCAAGAGGGTGTACATGGTTCTCTTCATATGCTGCTTCCCATCACGTCTCCTGTAGGAACTTTTCTCAGCTCACTTTTAGGCTCCGGGTTGCATCCAGTGAAGTCATTCCATTTGTGCAAGGACTTCTACTTCTGGAATGGAACTCCATCTCCTTTCCCTGCCTGCCCCCTGCCCCAAATCCGCTTAGGAGAGTTGGGATGGGCAGGGGAAGGAGAGGGAAGGGAAGTTCCACCGAGCCTGTGAAAATTCTTGCAGGAATGGAGCAACTTTGTTGGTTACAACCCTCAGGCTCAAATTGCTGGATTTTTTTTTTTAAAAAATATATCAAAGCTTTCACAAAGACATGACACACATTCAAGTCCTCATGTTTTGAAAATTAAAAGTAGCTGATGCTATCCTTCACGTACTACTTAAGTAAACAGCAGGTAGGGAGGAAGACTGGAAATTGAGCTCTTTATTGGCATTAGGATTTTTGCAAGGAATCAAAGTAAGGACAGATTAGTGGGAAAAGAGCAAATAAAAAAGCTGAATGAGAATAAATGCATATAATTATACAGATAAACAATTTTACTCCTGTGTTTTGGTTCAAAGTAATGTAATCCTTAAATTAAGAAACACTAGGTTTTGGAGAGTCTTAATTTTATAGAATGGCTGGATATTTTTCAGTATGGCAGCATACTTTTAATATAAGAAACTTTGTGTAGGCAAAGAACTTACAATATTGCATTGATCCAGAAGATGCTAATATTGGGTTGTTTGATTTATTCTTCAATTTAGATACTTGTACATTGATTCTGAATTCTCTACAGGTAAGGATGGGTCACTGTCAGCTTCAGTGCTAGGAAAAGATATCAAACCTCATGACTTTGAATCGTTGGTTCACAGGAGGCTTTCCAAGTTTGATTAACATGAAAATCCATGGCCTGTTGCCCAGAGGAACTGTCTTGAGGAGCCCCTGGTCAATATCAGGATGAAAGTTGAAATAAGGTGTTTTTTGTGTGAAAAGTAACTCTCAGACATTTTCATTTTAGACCTTCTGCCTTGAAATGAGCCGGCGTTTTTGTGACTTGCCCTGAATCTAAAGATTGTCATTTACAGTGGAATGCCAAGAGGTTGAAAATCATTATTGATTTTGCCTCTGCTTCATCATTTGCTTTTGAAATACTATTTCTGATCCCGTATTCCTTCCTGGTACGTTGGTGCTGATGAGACCCAGAAGCAACTTCACGTTTAAAAACTTTTTAAAAGTGACCCTTTTGTCATTTTATTAAGAATAGTTTCATTCAACCTTATTTACTATGTAATGCATGTGGACATTGATTTTTACACATTCAACTCAGTATCTGGAAATGCAAGAAAACAAAAGAAAACACAGCTGACCCCAGCTCAGAAATAGGCTTCCTCCAGACAGGCTCTTTTGATGGTGCCATATGTCCTGGACAGCTGCTCCATGATACTTATGTTTTATGAACTAGAATAAGGTAAAGGTAAAGGTACCCCTGCCCATACGGGCCAGTCTTGACAGACTCTGGGGTTGTGCGCCCATCTCACTTAAGAGGCCAGGGGCCAGCGCTGTCCGGATAGTTCTAGCTTATTCTGCTTTTGTGAACTGGAATAGTATGGTTATTTGCACCCCAGTCTCCTCCAAGCAGTGAGAGTTTTCAGGGATGCCAGAGCATATCTCAGGTTAGAATGAAGGTCAGTGGAGACTGTGATGTCTTTGTGATATATAGTTTTTGAAATATACTCGGAGTTGAGTGTGAATTTCATGCTCTTTATTCAGCTCATAGTAGCAATGAATGAAACTTTCCCCAAAACGTCTAGCTATATATACATTATTTACACATTGGGCCCCACGTGGTTGGCTAATTCTGAGCTGCTCCTGCAGGCCAATCAGGTTGCTGATTCACTTCATCCAGGAGCCTGATTGGCTGCTCCTGCAGAGTTCTGCATACAACACAGAGTCTCTTCCCAGCTCAGACCAAAATGAGACTGGCTCCAGGTCTATTCCACCAGTAACATCACTTCCAACTAGGGGAGAGAGGAAGGCCTGCCCCATTCAGCCAGTCCATTTCCAACTACAGTGGTACCTCAGGTTAAGTACTTAATTCGTTCCGGAGGTCTGTACTTAACCTGAAACTGTTCTTAACCTGAAGCACCACTTTAGCTAATGGGGCCTCCTGCTGCCGCAGCGCCACCGGAGCACAATTTTTGTTCTCATCCTGAAGCAAAGTTCTTAACCTGAAGCACTATTTCTGGGTTAGCGGAGTCTATAACCTGAAGCGTATGTAACCTGAAGCATATGTAACCTGAGGTACCACTGTACTAGTTTCTGTGGCAACCAGTCAACTATTCTCTTTAGACATGTGAGGAGCTACTTGACAGACTTAGTTAGAAAGCCATTGACTTAGCAAAGAGACTGGACTGAATACTGTAGCAGTTTCTTTTTCTATGAATCCCATCTTAGAAACAAAAACTTGAGGAGGATCCCAGACACCCCAATGCTACAACAGTATTCTTATTACTATTTCCTATTGTCAGAGCTGCCTCCAGGTCCCAGCTCACAGAGGACCAACGCTAGGCTGTAGTTATGTACAAAAGTCTCTATTGAGATTCAGTCTCCATTTCAGAGCCGCAGCGTGCAGCTCTACGTCCCGACCTTAGACCGGCGAAGTCCTGTCTGAGTCTCCTCCCCCTCCACACCAGTTTAAGACTCTCGCTTTGCTCCACCTCTTCCTAAATTCCTTTCTCCTCTGGGCCCTCCTGCCCGCTAGGGTCTCATCCTTCCTGGATTCCTCTGACGCTGACCCTGACGATTCTTGCCCCTCCTTCCGGCGGGCTTTAGGACCTGGTTCCCTATCCGGGCTACCTTCTGTGCCGCTCGCCTGTACCTTTGAACCTGGCGCGCGCGCCCAGCCTGCAACTTTCCTCTTAACCGTTAACTCGCTCTCCGATGGAGGCGTGGTCCACCCTGACTCATCTTCTCTCGCTGGTGGTGCATGTGTGGGCTCTGACACCTGGGACTCCTCCCCCCCACTACGCTCTGGTGAGGAAGCTGGTCCTGATTTGCAACTGCTGCTCTGGGAGTCCCCGCTGGCCCCTTGCTTCTGGGGTGTCCCCCTTGTGTCGCCCCTTGCCCTGCCCATCGGCGCCCCCTTCTGTGAATCTTCCGATTCGCTGGAGAGGCTCATGGAATCTATCGGGCTGCTGTCATATTCTCCTACGCTGCCCTCGGATTGCTCCCCCTCGCTTTCCATCTCCTCTCCTCCCTGCGCTCCCGCTGAGTCCCTGACATCCATCCCCCCCTCGAAGCCCCCCCTTCCCCCCTCCCCCTCTTCTGGCGTGGGTTCCGGGTGCTCCAATGCTGTGGGGGTGCATGCCGGATACCGGTCTTCCCCCCTGGCATGCTGCCAGTCCGTGACGGGTACATCGACGTCGCTCTCCTCCGCTTCCATCTCGTTGCCGGCGTGCTCGAAACCAGGATCCTCCCCCAACTCGTCCATGCCCCCTTGTTCCCCCATTTCCTCTGGGTAGTCTGCGTGCCAGGGCCCTCTGAGCAGTCTCCTGCGCCACTCCTCCTCGGGTTGAGTGTCCCACCAATAAGAGCGTTCCGCACCCAAGTCTGAGACCGACCCCTCCGGCGAGGTAGTCTCTGGAACCGTCTCCTCAACCGAGGAGAACCCCTGAAACGTACTGGCTGAGAGTGTGGGGGTGAAAAGATATTCGTCAAAATAATCCTCCGGCATGGGCCTGTGTGGGAAGAGTGCGTGGAACTCGTCTTTGAGGTAGTGCTCCTCCACCGCATAGTACGGCACCCAGCTGTTGGCGCTGGCCGGGGCACCTTCCCTTGCGATGAGATATTCGACTCCCTCTTCCCCCCATCTCGAGTCCAAAATCTCCGTCACCTCGTTGAGTGGCCCCGCCCTCGGCGACCCCCCTGTCATGGGTGCATCTCTAAGCGGACTGGGAGCTGTTCCTGGCTCCTGAAACCTGTGAGGTGCCTTGTAGGGCGTTAGCATCGATCTATGAAAGACCGGGTGCATTCTGGAACCCTCCGGTAGTGTCAAACGGAAAGCCACTGGGTTGATCTGTGCCTCGACTAGGTAAGGGCCCAACTGCTTGTGTCCTAGCTTCTTCTTAGCTAAGGATCTGGCCGGCACTGCCTGGGCCGCTAACCAGACCCAGTCCCCTACCCGTATGTCCTCCCCCACTCTTCTGTGTTTGTCTGCTTGCATCTTGTATACGTGTTTTGCTAGGTCTAACTGTCTACGGAGCTGTTCATGGACCTCCTGTAACTCCTCTGCCAGTGCCTCTGCTCCCTGTGGCTCCCCCTCCCCCTCTTTCTCTAAGCCCGGGAAGGTCCTGGGATGTCGCCCGTGGTTGGCAAAAAACGGTGTCACCCCCGTGGACACGTGTTGTGTGTTGTTGTAGGCAAACTCGGCCAGGGGCAGATAGTCCACCCAGGTCGAGGGCTGTTGGTTGGCGTAACATCTCAGGTACTGCTGCATGACGGCGTTGACCCTCTCCGCTTGTCCGTTGGTCTGCGGGTGTCTTGCCGACGCTAGGTTGACCTTGACGTTCAGGATCCCCATCAGCTTCCGCCAGAAACTCGAGATGAACTGGCGCCCCCTGTCAGACAGGATAGACCGTGGCAGGCCGTGTACCTTGAACACGTGGTCTATGAACAGCTTGGCCATCTGTTCCGCTGTGGCCACCTTCGCGCAAGGAATGAAGTGCGCCATCTTGGTGAACATGTCGACTACCACGAGTACTGCTGTTTTGCCCCTCGAGCTGGGCAGGTCAGTGACAAAGTCCAAGGCTACCCTCTCCCATGGTTCGGACGGGGTCTGTAGCGGTTCTAACAGTCCCGCCGGCGGTCTGTGTACTGGCTTGGCCCTTTGGCAGGTGTCGCACCTCGTGACGTATTCCGCGACTTCTCCCCGCATCTTGGGCCACCAAAAGTCTCTGGCTACTAATTCCACCGTCTTTTCCTTGCCGAAATGTCCGGCGCTGGGTGCGTCGTGTAGCTGTTGCAGTACTGTCGCACGGAGTTCATCTCCCGGTACGTAGATGGCCCCCTTGCGGAGGAGCAGTCCGTCGCGTATCTGGAACTCGTCGTCCTTTGCCGTGCCGCTGCGCACCTCCTCCATCTTGGAGCGCGCGAAGGAATCTGTTCGCAGCTCGCGCCGTATCGCTTCCAGGTCTATTGTGGCAGAAGCGCATGCCCACGCCTTGGGTGCGAAAATGTGTTTGGCCACTACCGGTGCTGCTTCCTCCAGATACTGCGGCTTCCTGGATAGCGCATCAGCCATGACGTTGTTGTCTCCGGGGATATATTCTATCCTGAAGTCGAAATCCGCAAAGAACTCCGCCCAGCGGATGTGTCTCTGGTTCAGGAACCGCGCCGTGCGCCAGTACTCCAGGTTCTTATGGTCCGTGCGAACTTGCACCGTGTGTTTGGCTCCGATGAGGAAGTGCCGCCACGCCTTGAATGCTGCATGAATGGCCAGCAACTCTCTGTCCCAGATGGTGTAGTTCTGCTCCGACTTGCTGAGCTTCCTGGAGTAGAAAGCACACGGTCTCCAATCCCCTTGCGGGTCTCGCTGCAACAGGACTGCCCCCACGGCTCTGTCGGAGGCATCCGTCTCCACCCTCATGGGCTCGCTGGGGTTCACATGCAGCAGTTGTTCCTCGGAAGCGAAAAGACGCTTGAGTTTCTGAAAGGACTGCTCCGCCTGGTCCGTCCAGATGAACTTCTTCTTCTTGGAGCTGAGGGTGTCCGTGATGGCCGCCGTCTGCATAGCGAAACCCTTGATGAACTTGCGATAAAAGTTAGCAAAGCCGACAAACCTCTGGACCTCCTTCCGATTGCGCGGGCTCTTCCAGTCCAGTACTGATCGTACCTTGGCGCTGTCCATGGCAATTCCCTTGTCGGACAGCTTGTAGCCCAGGAAATCCACCTCCGTCATGTCGAACTGGCATTTCTCCAGCTTGGCGTAAAGCCTGTGCTCCCGTAGTCTTTGCAGGACTTCCTTGACATCTCTCTCGTGAGCCTCCTGCGATTCCGAGAAGATCAGAATGTCGTCCAGGAAGCAGACGCACTTCTTGTATAGGAGCCCCGCTAACACGTGATGCATGAAGGCTTGGAAGCAGTGGGAGCCATTTTGTAAACCGAAAGGCATAACCCTATACTCATAGGTGCCCAAGGGCGTGAACATGGCCGTCTTCCACTCGTCGCCCTCCCGCATGCGTATAAGATTGTACGCCCCTCGTAGATCCAGCTTGGTGAAGATGCGTCCCTTTCTCACCGTCGCGAGCAAGTCGTCGATCTTGGGCATCGGGAAAGCCGTGGGCTTGGTTTTCGAATTTAAAATTCTGAAATCAACTACAAGCCTCTTCTGGGGCGTGTCTCTTTTCTTCACAAAGAAAACAGGACTGCCCCCCACTGCTTTGGATTCTCGGATGAATCCCCGCTTCAAATTGTGATCTATGAACTCCCTGAGCTCTTGCAGTTCGTCTTCAGACATGGAGTACAGTTTTCCGGTCGGCAGCGTTGCCCCCGGCAGGAGGTCAATCTTGCAGTCGTAGGGTCTGTGGGGAGGCAGCTTGTCCGCTTCCTTCTCGCAGAAGACCTCCAAAAACGCCTTGTACTTGTCGGGTACCGCTTGCAGCATGCCCAGTTGTAGCTGTGGGTCATCCTCTTGCCCCTCGTCCTCCTGGTTAGTCATGATGCAATGTTCTGCGCAGTAGGAGGAGCAGAAGGTCAATTTACGCTGGTACCATGCCAATGCCGGGCTGTGCCTGTCCAACCAGCTCATGCCCAACACAATGGGCGTGTCTGACAGTTGGGTGACGTTGAAGCTGATGACTTCGCGGTGATTTCCAATGCGCATCACCATTGGCGGCGTTTGCTGTACCACCTGTCCCCCCAGCAATTCTCTTCCATCGACTGTCACTACTTTCAGGGGCATCGTGGCAGGCAGGAGCGCTATGCTATGTTGCTTGATGAAATCCACCCCCATAAAGTCTGCATTGCTACCAGAGTCAATGGTAATAGGCACTTCCATGGTGAGCCCATTGGGAAGCTGGAGTGTTGCGGTGAGCTGCACCACTGGTTTGGGCGGGAGGGGGTCTGTGGGCTGTAAGATTCCTGGGGACTGCTTCACTGATTCGTCTGGCTGGGCCCCAGCGGCTCTGCTTCCAGCCAGACTTCGTCGTTTCCCTGCTGCGGTTCCCTCTGCTGAGCTGCTTCTGTTACTTTTGCTGAGGCTGCATTGTGCTTGTGGAGCCTCTGGGGGCACTCTTTTGCCATATGCTGAGCACTTTCACAGATGTAACACTTCCTGTTCCCTCTAGGAGGCTTCACCTTGGCTGCTCCTGGTGTGAGGGCTCTGGTCGCCGACTGAGCCTTGGCACCACCTATCTCCATCGGCTCCTCTCCCCCTCCCAGTGGAGGCGTGGATTGAGCGCGCGCTGAGTCTCTGGGGAAGAAAGGAGGTGCCCTTGCTGGCGTGCGTCCCCAACGCCCTTCATCTTTGCTCCAGGGACGTTCTTCCAGCCGCACACCAATCGTCAACGCCTTCTGGACCACTTCTTGAGTGCTCCGTGGCCTCTCCCCCCTTGCGATTTCGTCTTTCACAGCCCCGTTGAGCCCCTCCCAGAACAGGTCCCTGACGGACGCTGAGTCCTTTTCCCATCCCAGCGCGTTGACCAATGCAAAAAAGCGGGAATGATATTGCCTTACAGTGGCTCTGCCTTGTTTCAGACCGTGAATCTCTTTTCTAGCGACATCTACGTCTATCTCTGATAAAAAACAATCGTCCATCGCCTTAATGAAGGCTTTTGCGTTTTGGAGGGCTGGATCATTATCTCTCCACAGATTGCGCAACCACGCTTTAGCTTCTCCATGGAGATGCGTTAGTATGAAGCCTACTTTCTCCTGCTCATCTCTAAAGTCCTTCTCCAGCAACTTTAGCGCAAAAACTACGTCTGCTCTGAAGTTAGGATATTGCTGCAGACTCCCATCGAAATGCGACACCAGGCTCCCCCCTCTCTTCCCGAGCCCGATCCCTTCTGATTTGGCTGCCGGTGGCCCCTGTTTAGTCAACATTTCCAACCTGTTTTGCAGATCCTTGCAGACAGCATCTGATTCCTCTTCTCTCCTCCTTGCCGCTCGTATTTCTGCGTTAAGTTGTACCACGGCTTCTTGCAAAGCTGCCAGTCGTTCTTCTGTAGTCATCTTGTGCTGCTTTTGTGAGCTCGCGAAGCACCAATCTTCGCCCCTCGCTGCGTCCTCTCACGTTGCGAGGTTCTTTGAAATTTGAGACAGGACTTACTGTCAGAGCTGCCTCCAGGTCCCAGCTCACAGAGGACCAACGCTAGGCTGTAGTTATGTACAAAAGTCTTTATTGAGATTCAGTCTCCGTTTCAGAGCCGCAGCGTGCAGCTCTACGTCCCGACCTTAGACCGGCAAAGTCCTGTCTGAGTCTCCTCCCCCTCCACACCAGTTTAAGACTCTCGCTTTGCTCCACCTCTTCCTAAATTCCTTTCTCCTCTGGGCCCTCCTGCCCGCTAGGGTCTCATCCTTCCTGGATTCCTCTGACGCTGACCCTGACGATTCTTGCCCCTCCTTCCGGCGGGCTTTAGGACCTGGTTCCCTATCTGGGCTACCTTCTGTGCCGCTCGCCTGTACCTTTGAACCTGGCGCGCGCGCCCAGCCTGCAACTTTCCTCTTAACCGTTAACTCGCTCTCCGATGGAGGCGTGGTCCACCCTGACTCATCTTCTCTCGCTGGTGGTGCATGTGTGGGCTCTGACACCTGGGACTCCTCCCCCCCACTACGCTCTGGTGGGGAAGCTGGTCCTGATTTGCAACTGCTGCTCTGGGAGTCCCCGCTGGCCCCTTGCTTCTGGGGTGTCCCCCTTGTGTCGCCCCTTGCCCTGCCCATCGGCGCCCCCTTCTGTGAATCTTCCGATTCGCTGGAGAGGCTCATGGAATCTATCGGGCTGCTGTCATATTCTCCTACGCTGCCCTCGGATTGCTCCCCCTCGCTTTCCATCTCCTCTCCTCCCTGCGCTCCCGCTGAGTCCCTGACACCTATGCTTTTTGTTTTGTAAAGCCTGTTGTTGCGGGTCACTTTTATTTTCATTTTCAAATAAGCAATTAATCTAGATTGAAAATGAATGAATACAGTAAAATAACTAACAGAAAAGAATCACAAATGAGCAAATATCATGAAGGAGATGCAATCTACAGCCACAGAAAAAGCAATAGAAGCAAGTTGCCACTTCTCCATCTTCTCCTGGCTTAGTACGAGCAATTGATCCTTGCTCCTTTCCATATCAACTTTTTCTGGGAGGGACACATGGTACTAAAAGATTGGGGGTGCCATATACTGTCTTGTGAGTGCAGGAAAGTCCTTTCTATACTGCCTCCACACAGTGTGTTATGTACTGAAGTTCTCACCCTGGGCCAGCAGGGGGATACTGTAGATAGTTCAGGTCCACATATGCAAATAAGGGATCAAAAGTGACGTTCAGTGATTGGATAGTTACAGAAAGTTGTTACAGTTACATTGTACTGGAGCTCTATATAAGCAGGCTGGCTGAACCCTTCAGTTCAGTTCTGTTCTGACCTGTGAATAAACAAGAGCTGTTTGGAGAATCGCTGTGTCCTCTGATATGTTCGCCCACAACTTAACACAGTGGGTGAAATTTGCCCATATTCCCCCTCTCAACAAAGAATAAAAAATAAAAATAAATAAAATTAAGTGGAAATGGTATGCATATCTAATTGTGCAGTCTTCAAAAGGGGATGTGCTGTTTCAGCTGTTCCCTAAAAGCAGTAGCTTGTTGCTATGAACATGCTAAAAACAGTCAGCGCAACATGAAACAACCTAGTCCTTCCAGTCTCTTCACCTGCCCCCAGCCTCTTCCCATGCTTCTCCCCACCTGACATAGGGTTGCCATATTTCAAAAAGTGGAAATCCAGAAACAAACAAATTGTTGACCTTTTTTAAAAAAAAAAGAAAAAGAAAAAGAAAATTCCCAAAGTTGTTGAGCTTTCTTTTTTTTTTTTAAATTTTTTTATTATAAAATTTTTCATGAAAAACTCCAATCATATCAAATTACACATCACATATTTTAACTTATTGGACCTCCCTCAACTTCTCTGACAATCATTCGTAATTCAAGTCCTATCTTCACATTCCTTAATTTTAATATTGCCATTAAACACTATATTTCTGACCTTGTTTGCTTACAAGCAATATTCCTTGTATTTTCACAAAGCTTCTTTAAAGCACACTAGCGTTGTACAGTCCTCACAAACAGTTTTCAAATACTCCGTAAATTTCCCCCAGTCCTCAAAGAACCTGTGATCCTTTTGAAATCTGATTTTCCCAGTTAATTTATCCAGTTCTGCATAGTCTGTTAGTTTTGTCCTCCATTCTTCCAAAGTCGGCACTTCTTCTTGTTTCCATTTTTGGGCCAACAGTATTCTTGCTGCGGTGATTGCATACTGAAAAAGTTTACTATCTCTCCTATTTATGTCCATTCTTGTTATTCCCAGCAAAAAGGTTTCTGGTTTCTTAACAAAGCTATATTTTAGCATTTTCTTTAATTCATTATGTATCATCTCCCAGAACCCCCTTACTTTCTTACAATCCCACCACATATGCATGAATGTACCTTCTTTCTCCTTGCATTTCCAACACTTATTACAAGTTTTGTACATTTTTGCTAATTTTACTGGTGTCATATACCACCTGTATACCATCTTCATTACATTTTCTTTCAATGTGATACATGCCGTAAACTTCAGATTTTCATTCCATATTCTTTGCCAATCATCTATTTCTATGTTATATCCTAAATCTTTGGCCCATTGAATCATAACCACTTTTACTTCCTCATCCATTGTATGCCATTCCAACAGAATTTTATACATTTTAGAAATTATCTTGCAATCATTATTAACAATTTCTGTTTGAAATTTTGAATCCTTTTCTTTATACCCTTTTTCTTTCACATCCTTTTTAAACATTTCACTTATTTGATAATAGTGCAACCAATCATAGACATGTTCTTTTACTTGTTCGTATGGTTTTAGTCTCCACTTCCCCCCTTCCTTCACCACCAAGTCTCCATAGGTGATCCAGTCACTTCTCATATTAATTTTTTTGACACCTATAAAAGTTGTTGAGCTTTCAATTATGTTGCCAGGACAAACTGCCACTTTTCATAATTTCCGTCATTGAATGAAGGAATGAATCTTTATTTGCATCAGCCATCGGCCATAGCAATAAAACAACAATACGATATACAGAGGATAGAAATAAGAAGTCAATTATATAGCATACATTTTAGGGTTTTGAATCAGTAGTCAAATAGTGGATTTATGCACTGGCTCCCAGTACGTTTCCGAGCACAATTCAAAGTGTTGGTGCTGACCTTTAAAGCCCTAAATGGCCTCAGCTCAGTAGACCTGAAGGAGCGTCTCCACCCCCATCATTCTGCCCGGACACTGAGGTCCAGCTCCAAGGGCCTTCTGGCGGTTCCCTCATTGTAAGAAGTGAGGCTACAGGGAACCAGGCAGAGGGCCTTCTCAATAGTGGCACCCACCCAGTGGAACACCCTCCCATCAGATGTCAAGGAATTAAGCAGCTATCTTATTTTTAAAAGACATCTGAAGGCAGCCCTGTTTAGGGAAATTTTTAATATTTAATGTTGTATTGTTTTTAACACTCGATTGAGAGACACCCAGAGTGGCTGGGGAAGCTCAGTCAGATGGGCAGGGTATAAATAAATTATTATTATTATTATTATTATTATTATTATTATTATTATTATTTCCATCACTGAAATCCCAGTAATGTCTGGGGAAATCTAGACATATGGCGATTCTGCCTGACACCCCACTTGCCTGTGCATAGAGTACAGCGCTGTGCATTTCCATCTGCTAATTTTTAAATCCCCTAATTTTGCAAGAAATCCCTTTTATGTTTTATTTCCATATATTCAAGATCTCTACTTAGAGAAGAAGCTTACTGGGAGACCTTGGGTCAGTCATTATTTGTTAGTCAAACATCCGGGCTGTGCCTCAAGCTTGTTGACCAAAACTCCTTGAAGGAAAGGTGGAATCTAAATATACTAAAATAAATTATACAGTCTTCTCCTTTTAAAACTTGCCTATCAAGGCTATTAAACAGCTGAGAAGTAAATCACAGATGTGTCAGTTACGAACATCTGACCTGGAGCTGTTATTGATGGCTATATGAAAGCTATTCATTGTTTTGACTGTGTTTATTGATTAAACAATTATTTAAGCCTCTACAGATCTTTTATTAATTTCTTTGGTCCTTAGTCACACTCATCTAGCCAATGTTCACTGGATGCTGACAGAGGTGACCCCATTTACTAAGTGTAGAAGGAGAATTATGATCCCTGGAGCTGTGTCTACCATTGATTGTAGATGTTTCGACCAAGACCCAGAAATACAGCATCATTTGTGAATCTAGCATCACCAATATGTGTATTATAGGAAACAGTGGGTTGTATTCAAATAACTTTTACTCAGAGTTAGACTCGTAATTAAGGGACCTACATGAGTCATTAATTTCAGCTGCTCTGCTCTGAGTAAAAGTTAGTTGAGTACAACCCTCTGCTAGATAGAGAGCACTTACTGTTGGTAACAATTCATGGGAAGAAAAAAGATGATGCAGTTTTTAGTCTCGATTCAGTAAAAACAAACAAACAAACAGTGCAGCTTGCCAGATGGAAAGGTCCTTCCTCTTGTACCATATACCATATTTTTCGCTCCATAAGATGCACCTGACCATAATACGCACCTAGTTTTTAGAGGAGGAAAACAAGGGGGAAAATATTATGAATGAAACAGTGGATATATGATTTTTGTGGTTCATGCTGTGGCCACAGACCTGATATGTGATTTGATGATGAGTTTGGGGTAGCCCAATGCAAAAATCCTGAGGATCCATGTGCTTTTACCTCCCCCTCCCATGCAGCCTCCTTTATCTCTAGAGTCCCTTATCTCCCTCCCAATCCCTTGTGGATCAGCTGCTCAGCGGCTTTAACACCCCCTTTAACACCCCCTTTCTAAAAAAAAAAAAGAAGCACAATCTGCTTTTTGCCCCTGGGCAATTTGGCTCCAGGGACCACACATTCTCTCCATAAGATGCACAGACATTTCCCCTTACTTTTTAGGAGGAAAAAAGTGTGTCTTAAGGGAGTGAAAAATACGGTATGTGATTCTAGTGCTTCTCCCAATTCATCAGAGCCATTTTGGGGGGTACCGGGGGGTGAGTGGAGGAGGGGGGTGGAAGTCCCATTTCACAAGCTTCATGCAAGACTTTCTCTGATGGGTCTTGTTCCCCAAGTGTATTGTGGCACTTTAAAGATTAACAGATTTATCATGGCATAAGTTTGCATGGACCAGTCAGTCAGTTTTATTGCACATAGCCAAAGGCTACCGCAATGTACACAGAATCATTCAACGATTCTAAGAAAATATACTGGATTGATACAAAAAACTTAAAACGTTTATATTATCAAGACATTGCCTACTCTAAACAGAGCTATAAAAGTACCTTAATATACAAATTAAGACATTAAACAATAAAATTTATAAGCTAAAATTATCACATGGCCACTAATATATTTAAAAATAATCTTAATTAATACAGTGTGCAATTATATTTGGAGTTTGGTGATAAAGATAAAATATAGCTTGATGTAGATAGGGTCAAATAAATTCATCTCCTTTACAGTTGGTGGCTACCTTGGCTATATAATTTGCTCTAATTTTCCTAGCAGAGCATGGACCAGTCTACTTTGATCAATTTGCTGTTACTTTGCTGGAGCAAATTATTATTATTAATAATAATTACATTTGTACACCCAGGGCCGTCTTTAGCATATGTGGTGTAGGGGTGCACAAAACTGTCTAGTGCCACCAATTTTTTGGGAGGGGCACAGGCCAAAGTTGTTGAACTTTTTTTAGGGGGGCAGCTCAGAGTTGTTAAGCTTTGGGAGGGGGCACGCAACTCTCTCCCATGCCGCTGCGGGAGGAGAGCATTTCCCACAGAGACTTGGGAGGGAAGCTGCACACTTTGCTAACAGTGTGTGTGTGCTGGGTGGGCCTCTCGACGGCCAATCCGAGGCATGCAGGAGGGCCACCTCAGCACCTGCAGCAGAAAAGCCTGTGGCGCTCCGAAGGGCTCGGCTCGGCTCGGCAGCGGATGTCAACTGGCCTGGCTCTTCAATCCCCGGACTCTAAATCTTGACCCCGGACTCTCGGCCCAGTGCCCCTGAGAACCTGGCGCCCAGGTGTGCACACGCCTTGCGCCAATGGGTAAGCTGGCCCTGTGTACACCGCCCTATACCCGCAGGTCTCAGGGCAGTTCACAAGATAAAATCACAATATAAAGACACAAAATGCATAATGAAAACAAAAACAACCTGATAATCCCCTCTCCCCAACACATTTCGAAAGGGCATCGGATGTCAATCAGCCAAAGGCTTGGTTAAAGAGGAAAGTTTTTGCATGGATCCTAAAGGTGTATAATGAAGGCACCAGCTGAACCTCCCTTTTCCACAAAAGGGGAAAATTAACAGGGCTACCTCTCTGGAAAACCCAGTAAGATAATAATTTGATTTGTGTGTATTCTGTTGTGACAGAAGTGATTTGGCTCTGAAGAACGTTATGCTGCCATTAAGTCTGTATTTAAGGCTGCAGTCCTGTACACACTTACCTGGGAGAAACTCAGCAGGACTTACATTTGAGTAGACATGCACAGGCGTGCACCACACATCTTTAACTGCAAGGCAGTGAGTCAGTGCAGTCAGCTTGCAACTTGAAAGAAGGACCTTCTTCTTTTTATTTGAATGCATATTATGCAAATGCGCTCCTTGCAGACTCTATGTGAATTATGCTCCTTTGATGTAAAAGGGAGGAGCACGCTCAAGGGGAACGTAGGCCAAATGAAGTGATTACTTCTGCCTTAGAAAGAGAGAAAAATGTGTGGCATATTTTAGAGATGAAGTACCTCGAAGAGCTCCAATACTTCAGAAACCGAATACTTTACCTGAACTAAGTTGTCATAGTACTTCATCTTTAAATGGCTTTCCAGCTTTTAAATAGCTCTCACCTTTAAAAAACATCTAAAAGAAATTCTGGTACCTCATCAGAGGCAAAAGGTGCTTAGGAAGAGCTGTTTCGTGACATTTTATTTTTTTTACAAAGAGGGGACATCTCTTCACTTATTTAATGTTATCCTCCATGTGTAAACTTCATTACAATTGCTTACAACAATATACGGTTACCTCCAAGTATAAGCTCAGGATATTTTTTAAACATATGGTGAGATGTGACTTAATGTTTTTACACGGAAATTATTCCAGATCTATCTCCACGCAAACGTCTGATCTTCTCAGATACGATGTTGCCTATTATGAGCACAACTGAGTAACTGCAGTGGTATCTCGGGTTACGAACTTAATTTGTTCTGGAGGTCTATTCTTAACCTGAAACCGTTCTTAACCTGAGGTGCACTTTCGCTAATGGGGGTGGGCATTTACACTCCAATCTGAAGAACCCTGGGAGAGAAAATTGAGGACTTTGAACCTGGCTCAGTTGTAGTTGGCCATGTGCTCACATTTCTTGTCAGGCTGTCATATTATGCACCAACCTGGGCTTCCAGACCAAGCCAGGGACAGCCCCAAACAGAGCACAATGCAGTAATCCAGTCATGAAGTTGCCAGTGCATGAACTACAGAGGTCAGGCTACAATGGCCAATTTCAAACCACTTTTTATGAAACTGAGAACACTAAACTATAGTCAATCTAAAATGGAAATAGAAACTTCCATTCTTCTCCTTGTAGCCATGGTGGGGAACGATAAAGAAGCCAGAGTCTGCAAGTTCGGGGCTCAATGTAGCTTGTTCTCATAATGATAAACAATGGCTTATTGTTATATCTGAGCACAGCTGTTACATTTGTCAGTCGACAGAACCAATATTCCTGACTTGGCAGAGAAATCAACCGTTGATGTGCAGTGGCTTTGCTTTCTTTGAATCCATTCAAAAATGTTTCTCCTTAAAGCAAATGAGAAGCAAGGTTTAAATGAGCAATACAATGGTTTCGGTTTAAATGAGCAATACAACAGGGCTCATTCTTGGGGGGGGGGGGGGGAGGGGGCAGAATACTTTTAAGTCAGAGCTTCTTTGACAAACTTTTAAGAATAGCTGAATTTTAAGAATTTTAAGAATAGCCTTGCCTAGGTAGAATCTTCAAAATACTGCTTTTCTGACCTTCTGGCAATCCATTACAGTGGTAGCTTGGTTTGCATACATCTTGGTTTTCATACATCTTAGTTTGCATACGTCAAACCCGGAAGTGCACGTCCCAGTTTGCAACCTCCTTTTGAATTACAACCCATTATTATTATTATTTTTTAGATTACGAACAATTTTTTTGGAGGCCCCATTGGCGAAAGCATGCCTTGGATTACAACCTTTTTTGGCTTACAGACAGATCTCTGGAACCGATTATGGTTGTAAACCAAGGTAACACTGTATAAGCTATAAGATAAATGACCCCTAGAGGGTTAAGTCCAGTCAAAGGCGACTGTGGGGTTGTGATGCTCATCTTGCTTTTAGTCCTGCCAACTGCTAGGTTGGCAGGAGCTGGGACAGAGCAACGGGAGCTCACCCCGTCACAGGAATTCGAACCGCCAACCTTCTGATCAGCAAGCCCAAGAGGCTCAGTGGTTTAGACTACAGTGCCACCTGCGTCCCTTATATCACATTTTTATGGAGATAGGTTTCTGTATATATACAAGTTTCAATCAGCAGTTCAGTTTTGTGTCAACTACAGTTTTCCTTGAGGTTATGTGTGTATGTAATCCTCATAGGAAAGTAGCCCAATGGTTGCCATTAATTTGATTCTGAATCGATTTTAGAATGAATTGATTTTAGAATGTATTTCAATTAATTGATTGTAATTTTATGTAAACTGTGTTACTTTTACTGCTGTTAGCCGCTCTGAGCCCAGCTTCGGCTGCGGAGGGCGGGATATACCATATTTTTTGCTCCATAAGATGTACCAGACCATAAGGCACACCTAGGTTTGGGTGGAGGAAAACAAGGAAAAATTATTCTGAATCCCAGAAGCCAGAACAGCAAGAGGGATCTGGCTTCTGGGATACCGTGTGGCTGGGATAGCTGCACCAAGCCTCTTCAGGGCAGCGGGATGAAGGCTCCCCCTGCCCAAAGAGGCTACGCGCGGCTAAGGTAGAAGCCAGGACAGGCGCGTCGCTGAAGGGGCACTGCGCAGTTCTCCTTCTCTGCGCAGCACCTCTCCTTCGCAGGAGACGCACTCACATTTCCACTTACCTTTTAGGAGGAAAAAGGTGCGTCTTATGGAGCGAAAAATATGATAAATAAAATATTACTACTACTACTACTACTACTAATAATAATAATAATAATAATAATAATAATGTGAATAGATAGATATAAATTTTTTCATTCTTCCACTCTGAACTAATTTCTCCTTCCAATATTTTCCCTGTTCTATTTACCCCTAAAGGTGCTGGTGGCTGGACTCCACTCATATCAAATAAATATCAATGGCTGCAGATCGATCTGGGCGAGAGGACTGAAATTACGGCAGTGGCTACCCAAGGTGGATACGGGAGTTCCGACTGGGTAACAAGCTACCTCCTGATGTTTAGTGACAGCGGAAGGAACTGGAAGCAATATCGTCAAGAGGAAAGCATTTGGGTATGTTCTGTTAGTGACAAGCACCACAATGTTTTCAGTATGGTAATCACATTTGTGTGCATTTCTGCGCCATTTTTCACCAGGCTAATTTACACAGGACGTTTGAAATTTCTGAGTAAACAGAGGTGAATCTCCCTCTGTAAGATATAGACTGAATAGAGTTCCACCTTTTTTCAGTTAACAAATATTTTATTTCCCCTGGGAAATATGTAAGGTTTATATCGCCATTTGCACATCCCCCCCCCCATTTTTTAACTGTTGTGATTTGGAAAGAAGGAAAATAACTTTACTGTTTTCTCACAGGGCCTATATTGGGTGTGTAGTGAATTTAGTCTAAAACATTAGAAAATAAATATAAATCTTGATGTTTTCAAAACTCAAAGCCAAAGTTCAGTAAGACTAGGTTTATACAACATTGGCCAATGAACTATGTGGGTGCCTATAACAACAGATATGATTTTGTGCTTGCAGCACACAATATATAAAATATAAATAAAGCTTTATATACATTATAGCTGGAATCCTATATACTTCTCTTGAAATAATTCCCCTTTTACTCAGTGGGGCTTAGTTCTGAGTAGACATATTTAAGAATGTGACATAAGCCAAGGACCCCAAGAAAACATTATCTGAACCCCATTTATTTGGTCCACTTTTCACAGTGAACTAAGCCAATTTGATGTTCCGGAACTTGCTGATCAGAATGCAGCTATCACTCAAATTCTGCATTTCTTCAGTTTTGTGATTCAGTTTTGGTCTGAAAAATGAGGCACAAAAATATGTTTTAGGTAAAAATGTAGACACATATTGTTGTGGGGTTTTTTAAAGGGGATGCACTGAACAATGTGTATATTACAGCAAAACTGCACACAATTTACATGCATTCTTTTGGAAAGTGGGGCAATAGAAGTTAATTCAATAGCTTCTGATGCACATGGCCTTGCTACCTGAACATGGCACACAGAGGGTTCATTGAAGCAACATTGTTCTCTGTCCTGTATGAAGCAAGTAAGGTCATAGTTATGTTGTGAATCATATTATGCAAGCAATATCTTTCTCTGGATAGCATATGTATTTTGGATAAAACAATTATCATTTATGTAGACATTATTAAAATGAAATATTTATGTGAATGTCAGTAAAAAAGAAACTTTTGCATTCAATACTGAGTTCATTCTAGGATCCATTACCCTCTTATTCTAAGTGGATATTACATGTTTTTTAGAGAATAATTAGGAACATATTTGATGTCAAGACAGAATTTCTGTTTTGCTATATTTTATTAACATGGCCCCATTGAAACATTTGTCAGAGGTAGTTTTTTTCTACCAATCTGGGCTGAATTTCTCTATCATTTGTAACTGTCCTTCGCAGCATCACACCTAACCATTCCCTCAACTATTATTCATGGTAATGGAAAATGATTTGCCAATCTATAATTCTTGAGACCAGCCTCACTTTCTTTTCAGTCTGAATACTTTTGACCAGCCTCCAATTTTCTGGTGCAGCAGCTGTACTTAATGATAAAAATGCATATTTTTGTAAAAGACTTTGCCCTTCTAAAGGGGATTCATTTAATCTTTGCAAGAGATTAACTCGGCTCAAATGAACTTTATATGTTTTCCCCCTGTTAATTCCGTTAAAGAGGTATTGATTATGAACAGTGGAGAATGCTCTCCTGAATTTGGCGTCCATTAATTTGAACTGCACGGTCTTACTGCTGGAATGAGGACAGAACTGGTTTTGACTGTTGGCACTCTATCGCGGCCTTAGCTTTTCACTGATGTAGGAACAGCTATTACTTTCTCCTTACTTTCCTGAGGGCCAGTTGCTGTGGTAAGGTAAAGGTAAAGGGACCCCTGACCATTAGGTCCAGTCGTGACTGACTCTGGGGTTGCGGCGCTCATCTCACTTTATTGGACGAGGGAGCTGGCGTACAGCTTCTGGGTCATGGGGCCATCATGACTAAGCCGCTTCTGGCGAACCAGAGCAGCACACGGAAATGATGTTTACCTTCCCGCCGGAGCAGTACCTATTTATCTATTTGCACTTTGACATGCTTTCGAACTGCTAGGTGGGCAGGAGCAGGGACCGAGGAATGGGAGCTCACCCCGTTGCGGGGATTCGAACAGCCGACCTTCTGATCGGCAAGTCCTAGGCTCTGTGGTTTAACCCACAGTGCCACCTGCGTCCCTTAGTTGCTGTGGTAGCCAGATGCAAAGGAGGAGAGGGCCTTAGACCTTTAATTGTTCTAGAAGATGGCATTTCAGCAGGTGTAGTTTATATAACAGCTTCCTCCTTCCACCTTATCGGTTTCCTTCAAACCTCCTTTAAAGGCTTCCTAAGAATACTTTGGATCTATTCATTCCTTATCGCAGATGAATGTGCTAGTTGTCTGATTAGCCAGATAAAGCCAGATGTGCCTTTGATTTTAGTAGTTGCCGGTTTCCTACAGCAGCACAAATTGCTGCACAAATTTCTATAGTTAAAAGCTATCAGTACAGCTCGACTATTGCTCTTTTACAGCTTTTTATTACAGTGGTACCTTGATTCTCAAACTTAATCCATTCCGGAGGTCCGTTCCAAAACCAAAGCATTCCAAAACCAAGGCATGCAATCCCATACAGAGTAATGCAAAATGGATTAATCCGTTCAAAAATTTTATAGGTAAAAGGTAAAGGTACCCCTGCCCATACGGGCCAGTCTTGACAGACTCTGGGGTTGTGCGCCCATCTCACTCAAGAGGCCGGGGGCCAGCGCTGTCCGGAGACACTTCCGGGTCACGTGGCCAGCGTGACATTGCTGCTCTGGCGAGCCAGAGCCGCACACGGAAACGCCGTTTACCTTCCCGCTGGTAAGCGGTCCCTATTTATCTACTTGCACCCGGGGGTGCTTTCGAACTGCTAGGTTGGCAGGCGCTGGGACCGAGCAGCGGGAGCGCACCCCGCCGCGGGGATTCGAACCGCCAACCTTTCAATCGGCAAGCCCTAGGCGCTGAGGCTTTAACCCACAGCGCCACCCGCGTCCCTAAAAATTTTATAAACACCCCCTAAAACAGCAATTTAACATGAATTTTACTATCTAATGAGACCATTGATCCATAAAATGAAAGCAATAAACAATGTACTGCAGTCACACAATCAATCAATCAATCAGTAGCTGAACTGGATTCCACATAATCACAAAAACAAACAAAAAAGAGCCACAAAAACAAAAACACAAAATAAATAGCAAAAACAGACAGACCTCAGCGTAACACTCAAAATGGAAGTGTGGCACTCAAATCGGAAGCGTAACACTCATATCGGACGTGTAACACTCAAAGCAGAAGTGTGGCACTCAAATCAGAAGCGTAACACTCAAAATGGAGCACGTTCAGCTTCCAAAAGAAGTTCACAAACCGGAACACTATGGGGGTTTGCCATGTTTGGGTGCCAAGTTGTTTGAGTACCAAGGCGTTTGAGAACCAAAGTACCAGTGTCCTACTTTCATTTTGTGGTTCTGTTGACAAACTATCGCCAGAAGTCAGTCTGTGTGTATATAGCATAGTGTACAACCCACTAAGAATTCCTCCTTGGAATAATTGAGATCTTGAAAGAGCACACACATATTTCTCAATATTTTGTTACCCTCTTTCCCTCCCGCAGACATTTGAGAAACATTTGCACTTTCTTGTTTACAATGCTAGGGCATGTTGTTCTCCAGGTTATTTTGAGCCACTTCAGTGTAATTTAAGAAAGTATGGGATGGGCCAGTCTGTGTTCACCAGCATTACGTACATTCTGTGGAATTAAATTGCATTTCTAATACTTCCAACAGAGCATATTGTTTGTTGTTTGTCTTCCGCCAGTTATACCTATAAAATACATTTTTATTAGTAGTTTTATACTCTGCATTTTCTTACATATAAAATTTTAAATCCTGGATGAGTTAAAATATTTTTAATTCTTTTCTGGTCTCCCTCTTAGTGCCTTGGCCTCTTTATCATTCTGTTCTGTCTCTAAAATGTTGAAATGTCAGGGACTGGGCAGAGGAGGAATGGTAGAGACCGCCTCCCCAGCCTGAACCCTTCCAGGGAGGAGGAAGAGGAAGACAGTATAGATTTACAACAGTGGTTTGAGGAAGGTCACAGTTCAGAGGCAGATGAGGGGGAAACATGGGAAATAGGAAGAGGAGGAGGCAGAGCTGGAGCGGCTGCTGGCTGACACAGTGTCTTTAGCAAACATCCCTGGCCCTCCATCTCCCAGAACCCGGCGAGCCTTAAAAGTAGGAGAGCAAAGAGCTCAAAGACAGAGGGCATGTAGCAGCACCCGTAGAAGTGATAAATTAGGAAGTGGAAGAGAAGCAGGGTGGAGATTCACTCGAGACAACACCATTATCCAAGAGGCTGGGTTCTATAGCCTCTCTCTGTAATATTGAAATGAAAAAGAATGGTAAGAAACTTTTCCTTGTCTTTATACTTTCCTGGGCAACCAGTCAGGAGCCGCTGACAGCATCCTGACATGTAACATGTTGTAACACTGGCTTCTTGCATTGTATAGCTATACTGCTCAACTGCCAGCTAGTTTGGGCACTGGCTGAGGGCCCCACAACAGCTCAACTGCCAGCAACTCACTCACCACTGAGTCTTCCAGTGTGGTGTAGTGGTTAAGAGTGGTAGACTCGTAATCTGGTGAACTGGGTTCGCATCTCCACTCCTCCACATGCAGCTGCTGGGTGACCTTGGGCTAGTCATACTTCTTTGAAGTCTCTCGGCCCCACTCACCTCACAGAGTGTTTGTTGTGGGGGAGGAAGGGAAAGGGGAATGTTAGCAGCTTTGAGACACCTTCGGGTAGTGACAAAGCAGGACAGCAAATCCAAACTTATCTTAATTCAACACCATTGGCCCCTTATCTGCATGCTCCTACCGCTTGACACCTCCCTTTTGTCCTACCTGGAATCTAGTTTCTGAGAAATAATTTAGTCTTCTCAGGCATTCTGAACAAGGTGCCCTGGAGAAACTCCTGTCACAGTTTCCTGTAACAGCTCTAAATGTGTTTTAGATTTATTTCTTGAAAGCTTTTAAATTTAAAAAGTTTGGCCGCATGTCCCAGAATGCCTGACTCAGAAGGACCCCATATCTCTGATGAACCTCATTGACACTTTCTCACAGAAGCAGGAGATAGAGAAGCTACCAGAACTTCCACTGCTAAGAATGGAAAGAGAGGGGCTGGAAGGGAGAGCAAACGAAGTGGGTTGTTGGGGCGAGAGATCAGGACTATGTGGTACTGCTGCTACAAAGAGAAGGATGGGCAATAGGAGGGGTTGCAGTGGGGGAGGACAGCTATGGGGACATCAGTACATACCCTCCAACATTTCTCCAATGAAAATAGGGACGTCATAAGGAAAAGTCAGACATTCTGGAATCAAATCAGAAAACGGGATGGCTTCTCTAAATCAGGGACGTCCCTGGGAAATAGGGACACTTGGAGGGTCTGTCGGTAGTGTGCTGGGCCCATGAGCTGAACAGTGCTGAGGGCCTCCTGAACTCTGGTGCCAGCCCTGCTCTACAGATTTTGTAATCTGCTCCCATAAGCAATATTATGCACACAATCCAGCCACAGTTAAGCATTTTCTAAGTCTCATTGATCTTGGTTGGTGCTCAAATATTTGCCCTGAAAGTCCAACAAGACTGGGGGTGGGGCGGGTAGTATCCATTATTTTTGTAAGACTCTTGTCTTTGGTCACACAGCTCTTGTGCAATTATTTGGAATAATTCAGTTACTCTAAAAGATGCTGTCCAAATTCCAGATAAACTGAAGGAAAAGCAGACTATAATACTCACATTTTCATAAAACACAACATAATTTACCACAGTTTAAAAGGTCGGCTTCCTGCCACAGTCCTCCAACCAGTTACCTTGCTCAAAGAATAATTAATAAAATAAATAAATGAAACTTTAATCAAGATTAAGTGGTTTAAGGATCGAAGGCACTGTACATTTTTCAGAAAGTTCAGCCATTTAAGTTATATCCTAAAAAAGTTTACATGGATCAACATGAAAGAAATACCAGATATAAGAAGGCATGGATGATGATGCATTGACTTAATCTCAGAGTAAAGACCAAGGCAATTTATATTCAGCGCAATGTGTGCCAGTCAGGGAATTGAGACTTAAACAACAAAGGCTATAATGTGCATCTAAGTCCATCTTGTTCCAGAGTTTATGGAAGCTGGTGCTTTATAGGAATTAAAAGTTCACAGATCAAACATATCAATGTATTCTTTTTCACCACAATTGCACTGCTGCCAAGGTGATAAGGAGCAGTGGGAATGAAATCTGCCTCTTGGAGAACAGTGAGGTCAATGTAATAGTTGAGCGTGTTGAGTATTTTGCAAATAGGTTTAAAGGCCGCGACCTGAGGCTAAGGATATTACGCCTCTGCAAGGACTCATTTTGCTGCTCATTTCATTTTGATTTTGGTGATAATCATTTATCAGAAAACCACTGTAACAATCACAGAAATGGTTTCTAACACTCCCAGTTCTCAAGCGTTGGTTGATGTGCTACCTCTTCCTGAGTCTCATATAGCTGAAACTCATCTTGCACCCCCACCAACAGCATTCTCTCTTTGACAAATAGCAATGATTCTGAAGTAGAACGTACATCTTGCAAGTGCAAGTTCCAAGTTCTATCCCCAGCAGATCCAGACAGAGATGAAAAAGTCTCCTGTCTACCAGCTCCATCTGGTACGCAGGCTGAGACTCTACCTGCCTGCAGACTGTCTCACCAGAGTGGTGCATGCTCTGGTTATCTCCCGCTTGGACTACTGCAATGCGCTCAATGTGGGGCTACCTTTGAAGGTGACCCGGAAACTACAACTAATCCAGAATGCGGCAGCTAGACTGGTGACTGGAGTGGCCGCGAAGACATGTCTTGAAAGACCTACACTGGCTCCCAGTACGTTTCTGAGCACAATTCAAAGTGTTGGCACTTACCTTTAAAGCCCTAAATGGCCTCGGCCCAGTATACCTGAAGGCGCATCTCCACCCCCATTGTTCACTGAGGTCCAGCTCCAAGGGCCTTCTGGCTGTTCCCTCACTGCAAGATTACAGGGAACCAGGCAGAGGGCCTTCTCGGTAGTGGCATCTGCCCTGTAGAACGCCCTCCCACCAGATATCAAAGAGAAAGACAACTACCAGACTTTTAGAAGACATCTGAAGGCAGCCCTGTTTAGGGAAGCTTTTAATGTTTGACGCACTATTGTTTTTTAATATTTTGATGGAAGCCACCCAGAGTGGCTGGGGAAACCCAGCCAGATGGGCTGTGTATAAATATATTTATTATTATTATTATTAATTTATTACACAGCAAATTATTATTATTATTATTATTATTATTATTATTATTATTACAAAAGAAACAGGTAAAAAATGCTTTAATTTACAAGTATGCCGTGTTATGGTTTAGAACAAAATATCTAATATTGTTCTAATAATGTTAAAGAGGTCAATGTAGATCCAGCCCTAGTCAGCACAGGCTGGTAAAGGCTATTCCTATGAGTTAAACCATTTCTTAGGTTTTTTTGTGAATTTACAGAATAACAATGCATATATAGCGTTCAGTGATTTGTATATATTATCTCAGTAATCCTAACAATTATGTAGCATGGTATCCATATTCTGTTTTTCCCTTAGGTGCATTCCAGGATACCAATATGAGAGATCCTCTGTCTTACGCACGTTTCCCTAACTTTTAGAATGTGCAGAAATAATTATCTACAGCTACAAGGAAGGCACGAAGCACAAGATGAACTATCATAGCAGAAATGAGATTTGAGCAGTGTCAAGCTGTTTATCTCCAAAGAGCAGTTCCCAAAGCTGTGGGAACTTATTCCTGGGAATGTGCCCCTGTCAACAATTAGCAACACAGTACATTATCGCAGTGCAGACTGACCCAGATTTCTAATCTGACAGCCCCCAAATCTCTGCGATGCTTCAACCATTTTGAAATAGCTTGCTGAGATTTCGGGAGGCTGGGCCATACCCCATGTGAAGTAATTGAATTTACAAGCAGTAATTTAAAGAATCCATATTTCAAGAAATTCAGCCATCTGCTGTCACTCAGAAAGTCAGTCAAGTTGGAGAGGCAGTGTGGCACAGTGAATTGTATGTTGGACCTGGAGGAGACCTGGGGAGGAAATCAATCATACAATGCTAAGAGGATAACTCCCATCAGAATAAGCATTTCTGCTTGCCTGATGGAATTGTATGCCTCCCTCCCCACCTGTTATGTACTGAGTTGAATAGGATCCAAAATGCAGCAGTCTGATTGGTCCTAGAACAATAGGATCCAAAATGCAGCAGTCTGATTGGTCCCAGAACAATAGGATTCAGAATGTAGCAGTCTGATTGGTCCTAGAACAATGCCGCAGTATGATTGGTCCACAGGAGCCACTCAATCCAGCTCCAGGTGGAAGTGAATCCACAACCTGATTGGCCTACAGGAGAATCCCGGAATTAGCCAATCACATGCAGCCCATTGTGTAAATAATGTATATAAAGCAGATATAGTGGGGGAACTTCCATTCCTCCTCACCACTATGAGCTGAATAAAGAGCATGAAATCCATTCTCGACTCCAAGTATATTTCATCACCCCAGTATTCTGGGGGTTCTCCGAACCCCTCTAGAATCAATTTGGCAGTGGACTCTAGGGGGAGACCCCACTGCACTAGCAGAAATTCTTGTGCAGGCTTCCGCTGGTAGGACTATTTATCTGCAACTGGCCCTTGGCTTCCAATCTTCAGGCTTCCATGAAACTCAAGTTGAACTAGCTATTATATCTCAGCTTATGTTCTGATTTGGAAAGGGACAGTTGCAAATCTCCATAGTTGTATACCCTTGCCTTCAAGGCATACAGTGGTACCTTGCTTTAAGAACAGCTTAGTTTATGAACAACTGGGATTAAGAACGCTGCAAACTCAGAAGTAGGTGTTTTGGCTTGTGAACTTTGCCTTGGAAGCAGAACATGTTCCGCTTCCTGTTGAGTGTGTTTCATTTGTAAATTGAGTCCCCCGCTGCTATGGGAAAGCACGCCTTGGTTTAAGAACGGATTTCCGGAATGGATTAAGTTTGTAAATCAAGGTACCACTGTATTCCAAAGGCTTTAAATGTGAATATTAATTAGTTCCCTTTCCCTGAAGCCCAGTCGTATAGGATGTTTTAACCCTTACTAGTCCCTGCATGAGCACATGGTAGACAGTGACTAGTACAATACTATATTATGAATGTCTCTGTATCTTTCTCTCATTGGATCTCTCATTTCACAGCCATGAGTATGGAAAGCTGCAAGTCAGGTCTTTAATGTACTTTTCACATGAGGCAAGTCTGGAGTGAC
Source organism: Podarcis cretensis (assembly GCF_951804945.1). Taxonomy (NCBI): domain Eukaryota; kingdom Metazoa; phylum Chordata; class Lepidosauria; order Squamata; family Lacertidae; genus Podarcis; species Podarcis cretensis. The sequence continues at coordinate 10,622,570 of NC_137180.1, read as the reverse complement.
TAACTCAAAAAGAGAACAAGAATGTTGATTCTCCACCCCCTGTAATGCTGTAGAGGGCAAAACATAAAAGGTAAAGGTACCCCTGCCCGTACGGGCCAGTCGTGACTGACTCTAGGGTTGTGTGCCCATCTCGCTTAAGAGGCCGGGGGCCAGCGCTGTCCGAAGACACGTGGCCAGCATGACGAAGCTGCTCTGGCGAGCCAGCACCAACACAGTGCACGGAAACGCCGTTTACCTTCCCGCTATAAAGCGGTACCTATTTATCTACTTGCACTTAAGGGTGCTTTCAAACTGCTAGGTGGGCAGGAGCTGGGTCCGAACGACGGGAGCTCACCCCGCCGCGGGGATACGAACTGCCGACCATACGATCGGCAAGTCCTAGGCGCTGAGGTTTTACCGACAGCGCCACCCGCGTCAGGGCAAAACATACTAAAAGGCTATTAATGTTTCTTTGATTTCCCCGCCTAGTCATAATGGGTGGTATTCAATGCTAGTCCTATTAACTGAAGTTAATAAACATGACTAAGTTAGGTTCATGGATTTCAAAGGGTCTACTTTGAGTAGGACTTGGTGAGTTCCCCATTGCCATATGGTTGACCACTGTGAGAACAGGATACTAGGGAACTTTGGTCTGATTTAGCAGGGCTTTTCGTATTCCCCTGTGTGTGCAACTCAAACTGTCTCTTTAAAGTTTTGGGATCCGAAGTCGATACGGCATATTTTAGTTGCATTTTATTTGAAACCAAAACTATAGCCCTGCCACACACCATGATATATGGCTTCATGGGATCTTGCTGTTGTGTTTTGAGCAGTAATTAATAGCACTTTAATTAATGGAAGTTGATGAAAATCATTTTATCTCCTCCCAGCTCTTTGCCACAGTCCCCTTTAGAGTTTGTGACCTTCATTGACTAATTTTCATAGGGATTAGGTATATTGCACAATGAACAATCCTCATTATCTTCTGAGCGATAACCAGGAATGACCCTTTGCCCTTTTACTTGCAGTTTTAATGAATGCTAGTGATGGTTCTGTATTTTTTTTAAAGGGACATTCATTCTGTTATCAAGTTTGGAACTTGCAGACCTTCTTGCTATAACTAAATACTGCCTTGCTTTCCTCTTCAGTATTCCTAGAGTGGCCTTGCACTGCCTCAATAAAAACTTTGCTGATTGTTTTCTCCATTTATGCAAAATAGAGTTGTTGTTTTTATATTCTAACTGAAAACCTGCTGATAGTACAGTAGAGGATAGGCATTATGCCTGAATTTAATATTCATCAATATTATTTTCAGGTGGTATTGATCTGTTTACTGCCCTTCCTAAAAATATCCATTGTGGATAGGGCTTTACTTGATTTATAGTTCATGTGGAAAGAACATATTTGCAACTTCAGCAGGATAGAACAGAGTCTACAGAATGCTTTGGTAAAGTTTGAAATCATTTTTTTTTTTTTTAAGTCTCTGAATGAATATGAAGGAAGCATTGTAATTAATTGCACCTGCTATTCTACATCTGTATAACCAAGTTGGTTTCACCCTCTTGAGTGCACATGAAAATACGAATTCAGGCTGATGGAACATAATGTGAGACGACATTTCTGTCTTCATATATATCCCTGATGTTCTGTCTGTCCACTGCCCAGACAGCCTCAGCTACTGTTGAACTGGCTTTTTGCCCTATTTCAAGGGTCCAATTTAGCTGCATCGATGATGCCAATAGGCTTTTATGCCATTGCAGATAAAGCTGCATCCTACATTTGGCAAAGGCAGTAGAGCTATGCGACTGAGGCTTGCTTATCTTTTCCCCAAACTCTGATGAACGTAAAATAAAGGTGTCAGAATGTTCTTTATTAATAAGCTCTGCAGGCATTATGATGGCCCTTCTGATGGTGTATAAGGGATGCTTTGTGTATTTGAGCAAACCCAATGAGCAGCACAGAAAGTAAAGCAAGTATTCACTGTATCAGCACAGGAGATAGGTCAAATTTTGCACAATCCCTGTGCCAGCCTTTGTAAGGAACACTTTGCCTGACTCTGCAACTTATTATTCTCATGGCCCATGGACTTCTGGTATTGATTAAATTATAATACATCAGAATTCTTAAGGTGACACTATATAAGAAGGTTGGGCGACCTATTTGTTTTGTCTGTGCCCTGCAGTTGGTAGATTCAATTGGTTTCCAGACTTGTTCCTGGGTTGTTGTTTTTTAAATTGATGCAAATGGCTAGCTATACTGCAGAAATGTTGGCTGGACTCTGGTACTGTGAATAATATAGGGCTGTTAGCTTGATATATCTGACTGAAAGGCAACTCTAGAAAAGTTTGCACCAGTCTTAAATACCTTAAGTAGATGCACACAGAATTGCATTTTAGACATGTATTAAGCCCAATGGGGTTTACCTCTGAGTACATATGTATAACATTGTGCTAAACAGTTTGTTATTTCCAATTATATCCCATCCACAAATTGGAGAGAACTGCACTATTAGTGACTTTCAGGAAGCAGTACAGAAGCACAGCTCTCTTGTAATTTAACGCACATGTAAAAGTTCGTTGTCATCTCTCTTTCTCTCCCCTTCTTTCCCTTTGCATAGTTTCATTGATTTTTCCAGAGCATAAATGGTGGGGAGGATACCAACTCTTGCAGCCGAACTCAAAGGCATTAGTAGTAAAATCTGACAAACTGACTGTGGCATGTGAAATAGTATACAATAAATCAGAGAGAAATGTAACCAGAGGAAAACTGCAGATGTTATGCTTCAGTTCTGGCACCCTAACCGTAAACACATTTGCATTTATTAAAAGTCTTACATATTTCAATAGTAGAATTTTCTGCCTAGTAATTCTGCTTAGGAGCACAACTTTGCTAAAAAATAAATAAAGTTAAACTACACATTTTATTTAGGGGGAAAGAAACACATATGGTTCATCTAGCTCAGTATTGTCTACTCTAGGAACGTGGGTGGTGCTGTGGTCTAAACCACTGAGCCTCTTGGGCTTGTCGATCGGAAGGTCGGCAGTTCGAATCCCCATGATGGAGTCAGTTCCCGTTGCTCTGTCCCAGCTCCTGCCAACCTAGCAGCTCGAAAACACGACAGTGCGAGTAGATAAATAGGTACCACTGTGGAAAAGGTAAACGGCATTTCTGTGCACTCTGGCTTACGTCACAGTGTCCCGTTCCACCAAAAGCGGTTTAGTCATGCTGGCCACATGACATGGAAAGCTGTCTGTGGACAAATGCCGGCTCCCTCTGTCTGAAAGCGAGATGAGCGCCACAGACCCATAGTCGCCTTTGACTGGACTTAACCATCCAGGGGTCCTTTACCTTTTTTATCTTTTTGTCTACACTAAATGGCAGTAGTGCTCCAGAGTTTTTGACAGAAACCTTCTCTGGAGCTGTAAGGGAACCTGACCCGTTCTACATGCACAGCAGATGCTCTGCCATTTAACCACAGCCCTTTGTCAAAAGGTCTTGACATCTTAAAGAAAGGCTTTCCATCCTTAGGCCCAGTTATTACTCTTCATATGTAGTAGAAACAAATTTGAGGTGCCAAACTTTCCATTGCCTTCCCATTTGAATTCAGTGGAATTCATGATAATAGTGGGTATTTTGCTGCCTCAAGAGACTATTTTTGTCACTTGATGTTTAAATATATTTACAAAAAACACCTTAGGATGAGAGGCACTGCATGATTGTAAATATTATTACAATCTATTGGTTTAATTGAAACAAGTACAACCTAAATGGTTGTTTTCTGGAACATGTCCCAGGAGATTGATATTGCTTAATAACACTAAGTGTTAATGTCTCAAACTTAATTTGCACATTCCCACTAAAGCATGCATTTATTACTTCACAATAATTGAACAAAATTCCTGGGTGTTATGAAGCTTAAAAGATAAATGCAATCTCTCCCCCCCCCCCGTTTTATTTCATATATGTATAATACACTCAACACAAGTTTTTCTGGCACTTTGGAAAGCAGCCCAATCCTCGCTTTGTAATATGTCGAATTCCACTCATGTGGTTTGGGTTCAAAGCAGCTTCATTAAGAATAACCCTCTGTTCTCCAACGTTAACAATTATGGAGAATCAGGATGCAGCTATAAAAATTCCCCCTTGTGACAGAAGTCAATGAAATTTGCAGGCACACCAGCCCTTCTAGAGTTGATCAAATTCCCAAATTACAGCCATATACATGCAGGGGTTGGGAGTTTGACCATTTTTAAGAAAAAGAAAAGTCATTTACTCTTTTATTCTTGGGGAAAGAACTGGATGAATTTTGCAACCATGGTTGCCCCTTCTGAGGGCATAAAGCCTTCCAAATTTCAGAAGACTAAAGGCTGCTGTTCTGGTTTGGGTGGGTAAATAAAGGAGTGACTTGACCCTCCATAGTGTTTTGAGGGGCAATTGGTCTGAAACTTATTTTAGAGGTGCTCCTGAGTAACAAACCTGCTGAATTGCAAGTTGGTCAGGGAGTTTTAGCGCTATGCATATTTGAAGTTGGTTTGGGAATGGAAGGAAAGGGCACTCACTTTCCACCCTGTGGCTTTGTTTATATTAATGTATCCCCACCCTAAAACTTCCCCTCTGATGGAAAGCTAGCATGCCACTAGTGAGGGAACTCTCCAACATCCCCACACATTTCCCCATAAGTTTCATTTCTGGAAAGCTCCACCCTTACCCTACCTCTAGCTCACCCTTATGGTTAGTGAATGAAGCACCCCTTTTTAAAGCAAGGCATGTTGTTGTTGTTGTTGTTTAGTCATTTAGTTGTGTCCGACTCTTCATGACCCCATGGACCAGAGCACGCCAAGCACTCCTGTCTTCCACTGCCTCCCGCAGTTTGGTCAGACTCATATTGGTAGCTTCGAGAACAGTGTCCAAGCATCTCGTCCTCTGTCGTCCCCTTCTCCTTGTGCCCTCAATCTTTCCCAACATCAGGGTCTTTTCCTGGGAGTCTCCTCTTGTCATGAGGTGGCCAAAGTATTGGAGCCTCAGCTTCAGGATCTGTCCTTCCAGTGAGCACTCAGGGCTGATTTCCTTCAGAATGGATAGGTTTGATTTTCTTGCAGTCCATGGGACTCTCAAGACTCTCCTCCAGCACCATAATTCAAAAGCATCAATTCTTCAGTGATCAGCCTTCTTTGTAAGGTAAAGGTAAAGGTACCCCTGCCCGTACGGGCCAGTCTTGACAGACTCTGGGGTTGTGCGCCCATCTCACTTAAGAGGCCAGGGGCCAGCGCTGTCCGGAGACACTTCCGGGTCACGTGGCCAGCGTGACAAAGCTGCATCTGGCGAGCCAGAGCCGCACACGGAAACGCCGTTTACCTTCCCGCTGGTAAGCGGTCCCTATTTATCTACTTGCACCCGGAGGTGCTTTCGAACTGCTAGGTTGGCAGGTGCTGGGACCGAGCAGCGGGAGCGCACCCCGCCGCAGGGATTCGAACCGCCGACCTTTCGATCGGCAAGTCCTAGGCGCTGAGGCTTTAACCCACAGCGCCACCTGCGTCCCAATCAGCCTTCTTTGTGGTCCAGCTCTAACTTCCGTACAAGCAAGGCATGAAGACACAATATTCTACACACTTTATACAGCGAGGGTTACATCCAAGTCACAAAGCACCATTAAGAGCTCTGGCTGGTTCCCAGACCCCATCATGCCTCATAGGAACTCTTTCACACTGCCGAGGTATAGAGTTGTTGTTTAATGGTCTCCTTTTGGTGGTCTATTTGCAGTGGCATAGCGGCATAATTGCAGTTAAAAGGTTTTGTGGTACAGTATATGCAACATGAAAATGGCAACAGGACATCACTAACGTACCATTCTTGAGGTTAGGAAAGCAGACCTTGAAGTATTGAGAATTTTACATCACCTTTGGTCATGGTCTGACCTCTTAAGAAAACTAAATTGATTTATCCATATTGCTGTTCCTGAGAAGTGTCTCTCGGCAGTCCTGCAAACGACCTCAGATTACTCATTCAAATATATGCCCACTACTATGTTAGCGATACAATTTCTCATAGATTATCCTTCCAGCTAGCTATGGGTGGTTGTGTGCTTTTAAAAATAATGTATTGATTACAAGATAACCCATGACCATTAGCTATCGAACAAAATGGCTTGTAAATTCATCTTCCATTCACCTAAAGGGGAATGCTTGCCAATTCCCCTTCAATCTGCAGCCTCACCCATGCTATTCCCAGTGGTCCACAACCACCAGGAGCTGATTTGCAAGGGTGCAGAGAGGGAGAGGGAATGAAACCACGCTCTATTAATGCAAAACCTATTTGATGTAAATATGGGAAGTTAGATCCGAGACAGGGACGCAGGTGGCACTGTGGGTTAAACCACAGAGTCTAGGACTTGCCGATCAGAAGGTCGGCGGTTTGAATCCCTGCGACGGGGTGAGCTCCTGTTGCTTGGTCCCTGCTCCTGCCCACCTAGCAGTTCAAAAGCACGTCAAAGTGCAAGTAGATAAATAGGTACCACTCCGGCGGGAAGGTAAATGGTGTTTCCGTGTGCTGCTCTGGTTCGCCAGAAGTGGCTTAGTCATGCTGGCCACATGACCCGGAAGCTGTACATCGGCTCCCTCTGCCAATAAAGCGAGATGAGTGCCGCAACCCCAAAGTCGGTCACGACTGGACCTAATGGTCAGGGGTCCTTTTACCTTTACCTAGATCCAAGACAATATGTTAATTGTGAAAAACATAATCAGTAAGAATGCCAAGATGCTGTTGTTTAGACAATATTCCACAAATGTATTGATTATAATATTGGTTATAATATGCAGGCAGATGTTTGGGACTGCAAGGAAGCAGATAGGTCACCCTGATCTTGAATCCTCTTTTTATCTTTCCTCCTGCCATAGCTGGTGTGTCACAACCACCCAGCCCTCAACCCTTCATATGCCAATGTGGGTCATCTAGAGGCCCTGTTCATTTGGCTACCAGGAAGGGACAGGTAATTTTCTGTAGTGACCCCACAGCTATGGCACGCCATCCCCTGAGCTCTACAGACAGACAAGTTCTCCTTGGTAGCATTTAGGCAGGCTCTAAAAATGTTTTTGTTCAGGATTGCTTTTGATGACTGGATTTAATAGGCAGCAGTCTCCGTCTTTAGTCTTATGGTTGGTTTATGTGATATGATGATCTGAAATGCATTTGCTGCTGTTATTATGACTGTTCTTATGTTGTTTATATTTGATGTGGTTTTAAATTGCTTCAAATGTTACAAACTGTTATAGAATTATTATTATTATTTTGTAAGGATCTAACCCATGGGTAGGCAAACTAAGGCCCGGGGGCTGGATGCAGCCCAATCGCCTTCTAAATCCGGCCCGCGAATAGTCCAGGAATCGGCATGTTTTTACATGAGTAGAATGTGTGCTTTTATTTAAAATGCATCTCTGGGTTATTTGTGGGGCACAGGAATTAGTTCATTCTATTTTCTTCAAAATATATTCTGGCTCCCCACAAGGTCTGAGGGACAGTGGACCAGCCCCCTGCTGAAAAAGTTTGCTGACCCCTGATCTAACCAATATTTGATTACACAGTGAAACCCCACCACCACCACCATGAACCTCTAGAATATGTTCCAGAGCAGATTTGGGGAGGGTGCAAGGCACGCCCGGGGAGAAAGGGTAACATTCTGTTACAGAAGGAGCAATCTTTGTGCTTATGGAAGAACTGACATGGATACCAGAGTCTTTGTACAGTGGTTAATATTTTTTACAGAACAAATAAATAAAAATCTAGTTGCCACATTGTAGCCAAGCTCTGCCAGTGAGCAATGTGCGCCCTTGTTTGCAAACTTGTGGGATGAAGTGCTATGTTATTAATGTAATATGTTTCTATTTGTCATGTATTTAATGTAGAATGGCCCAAAAGGCATGGGATTATTAGGGACACACACTTTCTTCTTCTTCTGCTTGCGTTGCAGTGTCTGAAGTGGAACTTATGCATCTCCCCATGGAGAGAGATGTGAATCATCTCCCCATCTGGAGCTCATGCTCTTTATGCCACAGGGAGATGCAAGTTCTGCTTCGCTGATACATGAAATGAAAGTCATTTGTGCTTCTTGTATCTCTCACTCACCCTTCACATTTTGTACCACTCGAAATTCCTTCATTAAAAGCATTTAAAATCCTTTACAGGGCAATTTCAGAGGAGCGATGGACAAGTTTTTGAGGGGTAGGTCCAGTGGGTCTGAGTTGCTCATTCAAATTGTTTAAATACCCTGCTGTCCAGATGAGAAACTGCCTGCTTCTAAATACAGTGGTACCTCTGGTTACGAATGCTTCAGGTTACGAAGTAGCTGCTCCTGGTTGCGAATTTTGCCCCAGGATGAAAATGGAAACCTAATGCAGCAGGAGTTCCCATTAGCGAAAGCACGCCTCAGGATAAGAACAGTTTCTCTTTTTTTCCAATTTTTAAAATTAATTTTCCAAAAAATTTAAAACACAAACACACAAACACACAAACATACATCCTATTTAAATCTTGGTAACATTATTTAGTGACTTCCTCAAATCCCCTTGGTTGAATTTCATTATATATCATTTTAACAGTTTTCCAAACTCAATTTTCCCCAAAAGTAAACTTAGTCACTTGACATCTTTCATTCTTTCAAATTTGTCTTTAAACATCTTAAGTTGTATCCTTACATACTTAAATCCTAAGCCTATCTAATATTTGCAAGCTTTTCTAATTAAATTATTTTGACATATTTAGCTAAATAGTCTTTAAATTTCTTCCATTCTTCCTGGTATTCCTCCTCCTTCTGGTCACAGACTCTTCCAGTCAAGTCGGCCAGCTCCAAAAAGTCCATCATCTTCATCTGCCAATCTTCCACTGTTGGTACTTCTTGTGTTTTCCAGTTCTTCACTAACAAAATTTTAGCTGCGGTCCTGGCATACAAAAAAGAACAGTTTCAGCTTAAGAATGGACCTCTGGAATGAATTAAGTTCATAACCAGAGGTCCCACTGTACCAGTTTCTGGAAACCACAGGCATCTGGTTGGTCATTGTGAGAACAGGATGCTGGGCCAGATGGACCATGGGACTGATCCTGAAGGCTCTTATATTCTTACTGTTACATACTGAGTTGAATAGGATCCAAAATGCAGCAGTCTGATTGGTCCAGAACAATAGGATTCAGAATGTAGCAGTCTGATTGGTCCTAGAACAATGCAGCAGTATGATTGGTCTGCAGGAGCCACCCAATCCAGCTCCAGATGGAAGTGAATCCACAACCTGATTGGCCTACAGAAAAATTCCGAAATCAGCCAATCATGTGCAGCCCATTGTGTAAATAATGTATATAAAGCAGATACTGTGAGGGGACTTTCATTCCTCCTCACCACTATGAGCTGAATAAAGAGCATGAAATCCACTCTCGACTCTGAGTACCGTATTTTTTGCACCATAACACTCACTTTTTTCCTCCTAGAAAGTAAGGGGAAATGTCTGTGCGTGTTATGGAGTGAATGCCTGCGGGTGGCGGGGGGGATCTGCTGCAGTCGTGAGCAGAGGATCCATGGTTCCCCTTCCTTCCCTCCTCCGTGGTTACAAAGCATGGATCCACATGGATCCTCAGGATTTTTGCATTGGGCTACTCCAAACTCACTGTCAGATCACATGTCTGTGGCCACAGCATGAACCACAAAAATCATATATCCACTATTTCGTTTAGAATATTTTTTTTCTTGTTTTCCTCCTCTAAAAACTATGTGCGTGTTATGGTCTGGTGCGTGTTATAGAGCGAAAAATACGGTATATTTCACTTACATTGATGAATAAATTCAAAGTAGGATCAGTGTGGGGTGGGCTCTCCTGTTTCAGTCTCTGATGTCAGGATTTTGTCAAGTGAGCCCACCTGTCAATTGTGATGCCACAGTAAATGTAAAGGTAAAGGGACCCCTGACCATTAGGTCCAGTCGTGACCGGCTCTGGGGTTGCGGCACTCATCTTCCTTTATTGGCCGAGGGAGCTGGTGTACAGCTTCCGGGTCATGTGGCCAGCATGACTAAGCCGCTTCTGGCGAACCAGAGCAGTGCACAGAAACGCCATTTACCTTCCCGCTGGAGCGGTACCTATTTATCTACTTGCACTTTGACGTGCTTTTGAACTGCTAGGTGGGCAGGAGCAGGGACTGAACAACGGGAGCTCACCCTGTCATGGGGATTCAAACCGCCAACCTTCTGATCGGCAAGTTCTAGGCTCTGTGGTTTAACCCACAGCACCACCGGCATCCCTCTGATGCCACAGTAAGGTAAAGGTAAAGGTACCCCTGCCCGTACGGGCCAGTCTTGACAGACTCTGGGGTTGTGCGCCCATCTCACTTAAGAGGCCAGGGGCCAGCGCTGTCCGGAGACACTTCCGGGTCACGTGGCCAGCGTGACATCGCTGCTCTGGCGAGCCAGAGCCGCACACGGAAACGCCGTTTACCTTCCCGCTGGTAAGCGGTCCCTATTTATCTACTTGCACCCGGAGGTGCTTTCGAACTGCTAGGTTGGCAGGCGCTGGGACTGAGCAGCAGGAGCGCACCCCGCCGCAGGGATTCGAACCGCCGACCTTTCGATCGGCAAGCCCTAGGCGCTGAGGCTTTAACCCACAGCGCCACCTGCGGTAGCACCATCTAATTGCCAAGTGAGTTGTTGTACTCATTTGTCAAAGTTAGCCCATGGAAGCAAATCCAATTTAAATAAAAAATAAAAAAAATTCTGGTGTTCCATCAATGTGGGGGTTCTTCATCCACCTGACCTGATGATGTGCCCAATCTAGATTTCTCCTAGTTCAGGGTCAGCCTCACTATACTTAAATGATTCTGGGATGAAATTCTCCTTAAGCTATAATAACTCTGAGCAGTGAAGGGTCCTTACAGGTTGTAAGGAGTAACTCTGTTATTTGTCCAGGGCTGTGTTATATGTGGTTAAAAGAATTCTGAACTTAAATTCCAGCTGTTCCAATTTTAGGATTCTCAACCTAGCAATTCATAGGCACTTAAATGCATGTAGAGAGGATTAAAAAGCTATACATTTCTATTAGTTTTGAAAGGATTTCTGAATTTGTTTTTCTTTTAAACTCCATTTGGAAATGTAGCAGTCCCACTGAGTAAGTAACACTGTACATGGATATAGAAAAAATACTTGCATTTCTTTAAGCAGTCTTTTATTAATTTCCACAGGCATGTGAAGCTAAAAATGCACTTGGCATTTTTTTAAAAAAAAAACCAACAACAACAGAATCACTCCAAAAGTAAATTGGGCTTTATTCTAGGTATTTTGGAATAAAACTATTATCATTGCTGACCATTGGCCTGCTGACTGAGGCTGCTGAAGCCGAAATCCAAATTTTGATCTCTGCCCAGTTCTTAACAAAATGTACCAAGCAATTACAGCTAACATGAATTTGTGCCAGACACCATCTATTTGTTACCTTGAAAGCTTTTTTCTTGAAGCAAGAGTTAATAATGGGGGAAGCTATGGGTTGTATCCAGTGGTGGCTTTGTGCTAGGGGGAGAGCTTCTGTTTGTGCAGAGCAGGAAACCCAACTTTCCCAAATCTCCTCTGCCCAAGGCAGCACCCCTGTATCCCCAAAAGCTTTTCCTGATATTTGCTGGACTCTTCAGAACAATATGGAAAATGGCACCGAGTGCTGTAATCGAAAGGGGGGTGGGATTGGTGAAAATTAGGGGTCTTGCCTTGTTCTAGTGGAAGCATTTTCACTAGTGCAAAGCCACTATTGGGTAAATCTCTGTTAGGCACTGCTGGAATAAAACCAGGATTTTGTATTTCTTACAGATTTATTAGTAGATGGCTGTGATATTATAAATGCAGCCATTCTGCCATTGCAGAAGCACATGTTCACTCTGCTTTTTATTATAGCTAAGGCTACAGTTCTGCAAAGCTTCGTGTAAGATGCAATAACTGTTACTTTGATTAATTCTGCTGAAAAGCTTGATAGCACTATATGGAACCCAGAGTCATAGGCCTGCTCGTGACGATAATTTTTATGTTGAGGCTTAAAGCAGTAATTAAGAATGAGGGGCAATTCAGACTTTTGTTAACTGACTAAAAACCACTTCTTGACATCAGAGGGAAGTAACCCCTAGTCTTGACTTTCATGTGCAGTCATGAAATAGCAGTGTCTTATAATTATAATTTAAAATTCAAATAGGAAGCATTCCTGTGTAAGACTTGCGGCAATTCTACACTTATCTACTGTGATGATAGCCCCAAGTGTCCTTCAGGTTCTGTTCACCATGGTTTAAGATGGATATTGACAAACTGGAACTTGTTCAAAGGAGGGTAACAAATATATTGAGCCTAGATGCCATATCCTAGGAGGAAGGGCTAAAGAAGTTGGACATGTTTAGCCTGGAGAATAGTCAATCAAGAGGTAACATGATAGCCATCTCCAAACATTTGAAAGTCTGTCATACATTTCATGGAGCATATTTGTTTTTTGTTGTTCCTTTGGACCAAACATCAGTGGGTTCTAATCGCAAAAGTGGATTTTGACAGAATATTTAACTTACTGACAGCATGAGCTATCTGGCCAGGGAACAAATTTCATCAGAAGATGGCAGATTTTCCTTTGTCACAGAATTTTAGGCAGAAGCTGCATATGGCCACCCCACACAGTTGCCAAAACAGCAAATGTCCTGGATTGGCTGGCATTTGGAATAGATGACCTTTGTGGTTCCATTCAAATAGATGATACTATGTTTTAAATGGGACATCATGTGATCAGAATATTGATTAAAGCAGCCAGTGCTATGTCATTAGTTACAACTTTTATACCTCAGGTGCAGAGTTTGGCAGAATGCTTTTATGAACCATAAAAAAGAAATAAAATTGAAATTGTTAGGTAGGACTGTTTGACTATAATTGTGCCTGTTGCAGAGGCTCCGTTTGAGTGATATTATTTTTCACATAGATTCCCTCTTATAATAATCATTTTTGTGAGTGCTGTGCTGCAGTTGCAGGCGTGAGCAAAATTGGCACTCTGAAAAAGTTTGAAACAGCAAAAATAGGCTACAGTAGGAAATTCAAAGTGACACGGTGCAATTATTCTGTGCTGAATTCCTAGCACATGAATTGCATGTTTACTTGAGCTGCCGCTACATTGGTGAGAATGCATGTAGCATGTATTGAAATTCAGCAGCTGTAGGTCAATATACAAAAGTGCAGATACGAAGGATAAATATAAAAATCCTAATATAAAATCATGATTCCTCAGCAACACAGTTCAGGTGCCAGATTTACACTCAAAGAAAGTTCAGTATAAGTATAAAGTAGTTTCTGCATATTTCCAGGGGAAAAATGGCATCCCTAGAGAGTGTACTCTAACCATAGAATGCTAACTCACAGGGGTGTCACCAGAGTACTATTTTCATTTCAATATATTCAATATATTCCTCCAGAAATGGCTTGCCTGATGGAACAATCTCTTCAAACCTCCTTTGGGCTGTTCTGGGGGTCCTCATGACCCCCTAAGCCAAACAGGGGTCACACAGGAGGATGAGAGGGGGACTAGCTAGTTGAATCCAACCCTGTGTGACTGAATTTCAAAGTAAATTCCACTGTAGTGATAAACTAACTCTGTGTACTCCCTACTGTGCTTCAGTTGTGAAATATTTGTGTGTGTTTCTTTTCATACACAGGATGCCAAAAAAAATTCTTTTCAGCAAAAACAGCAATGAGGTTTGGGCCTAACATTGCCCTTCTGTCCTCTTATTCATAGATGTGGCTTGGATCTGCTGGGGACTCCAATTTACAGAAGGAGGTGGAGAGAGAATCATAGAATTGTAAACTTGGAGGGGGTCCCTATCTAGTCCACCCCCCCTGAAATGCAGGAATCTCAACTAAAGCGTGCATGATATCCTATCTTCAAAATACAAAATCAAGATCAAAACTAGTGTGGGAGCCATTATGTCTTCTGGTAGGCTTGAGGCAAAAGACGAACATTTCTTTTAGATAGGATGGAGGGAGAAGTTCACACTTAGCATCTGGAACTGACAAGGTGATGGTTGGGCCATATCACTGATTATGTGTTCAGACCCAGAGACCTCCCCCGCTAAATAAACACACATTTGACTCAAATTTTAGTTTTGGTTTTTGGCAGAATTTAGGCCACAACTTTACTGATTACAGAAAGTGAGTGGTTGCATAGGCTCTGGTTCAACTAGCTCCCTGCACCCTTGCAGGTAACACTGACCCAGAGCTCTATCATAGGTCAGCCAAGGGTGAACAGCTGAGGTAGGTGGAAAGCCCGGGAACAGACTCTATTCACTCCTCAGATGCTCCCCTGACTCAGACACGGGCACAACCCCTTCTTGGGGGTTGACCAAACCAAGTTGAGTCCCTGAATTGCTTTAACAGAATACCCTTCACATAGGGATGGCGAGAGCGTTCTCCCATCCGTATCACATGAACCAGTGCCTATCCACAACCTTACAAGTTGTGATGATTTGCTACACAGAAGGCGAAACACAAAAAGCAACAGCCAATCAGCCAAGTGGGGAAAATTGCTGCCGTACACCTGTCCCAATGACTGACAACACACGGCGGCATAGCAAGGTCAATCACAAAATGCCCTAAAATGAGGGAGAGGTGGGTGGCTGTTCCAATGCAGAAGACGAAAGTGGAAGCTCTGGGTCACGTACATAGGTATATATAGGTCCCTCAGTCCGTTTAGACAGCTCCCCATTGGCCAGATTAAACTCAGCAACAAGGGACCTACCAATCAGGTGTTGTGGCTGTCCAATATACCCACCCACAACCAGGAGGTCAGTCTCCAGGTCTCACTGCAACACGTGCCCTCTTTTAGGGAGGACACGCTTTATAGCTGAGTGGAAGAGAAGCATATTTTAAAGGAAAACATCTTTAAAGAAGATGTTCAACACTGCTTTGGAATTCAAGCTTGGTAAAGGAAATCTCCCAATCCCAATATTGGAAACGATGCTTCAAGACAGGTTTTATGAACATGCTGAAAATGAAATATTATGCAAAATATTATGCCCAAGAACAAGAGCAAACTTGCTTATCAGCCTCTTTACAGAAGCAATATAAAATTCATTTTTTAAAACAACTACAGTTCTTACTCATCAGTATGCTGAATCACAGGAGTATATAAAATAAAAATAACCAAATACAATCCGGGAATGAAGAGTTTGATCTGAAGATTCCCATTCATGAACAGACAGCAGTTCTCTTTGAACATGGGTGTGCATGACTGGGAAAAGCCACTGTTGACTTTCCTAAAGGTAAAGGTAAAGGTACCCCTGATGCGGACGACTCTGGGGTTTGTGGCACTCATCTCACTCTATAGGCCACGGGAGCTGGCGTTTGTGCAGACAGTTTTTCTGGGTCATGTGGCCAGCATGACTAAGCCGCTTCTGGTGAACCAGAGCACAGCATGGAAACGCTGTTTACCTTCCCGCCGGAGCAGTACCTATTTATCTACTTGCACTTGACGTGCTTTCGAACTGCTAGGTGGGCAGGAGCTGGGACCGAACAACAGGAGCTCACCCCGTCGTGGTGCCTCGAACCACTGACCTTCTGATCAGCAAGCCCAAGGCTCCACCTGTGTCCCCATTGACTTTCCTACTTCAATGCAAAATGCAAAAGTTAATGTCTGCAAAGTAGCCACCCTGTTCTTCATAAGACTGTAGAAAGCTGCCTTGTACCAAGTCTGACTGATGATACATCTAGCTCACTGATGGCAGGACTTCCCCAGAGTTTTAGGCAGGGAACCTTTACCAGCCCTACCAAAAAAACTAGGGATTGACCCTGAGATATTCTGTATGCAAAGCAGATGTTCACTATACTCACACTGAGCCTTTTGAGATCAAAAGCATTGCAGATGTTAAGGTAAATATTCACCTGACTTCTCCTGATCTTCTTGGCTGGAAGATACCGGTAGGTTGTGCACCAGCAATGAGTTTGCTGGCTGCTCTCTGATTTTTACCAGGCAAAGGATTCCACTGTAGACCAGCTTCATAGGTTCAATTTGTTAGTGCTCTTGGCTTCAGCATGGATGCTTGATCCACAATGGACTTCCAAGGGGCTTGACCTGGTTTAAGTACTTCAGATCAACTGTTTTGATCTGGATTGGCTTTAAAATCTACATCAGGAAGTATCATTCATTCAGGGCACATAACAGATAATACATATAATAGATAACCTGTAAATTTGTCTCTTACGGAATGTTTTACAGATAAATCTGCATGAACCCTAAGGAAACGGCATTTTAAGCTCTTTTCTGTGTCAACGCATGTAAATATTGACAACCTCATGAATATAATTTAGCAGGCAATAAAAGCTCAAGATAACAGGCTTGAAACATTTTATTGTGGCTTTGGCAAAACGTTGCATTTTACTGTCTGCAGAAGTGGTCAGATAAATGACTTAACTTTGTTTCTGAAGTTAATAGCTTTCAGAAATAATTAGTAATGAGTCTATGAGAAAGGTTCCTGCTGTACTTCATAGGTCACATAGTTTAACACTGTATTCTTCCTAGATTTTTTCTCTATCTCTCTCTCTCTGGAGGAATGGTGTCTATGAATAAATCCATCTTTGAGATATTTTGATAAGGCAAAATTCTGCTTAATCCATATGTAAATGCAACTTAAATATATTGGGCTGCCATTTCTCATTTCATACTGTTTCCTGGTGTCAACGACATCATTCATAGCTCCATATTTACTATCCAACATTTCTGGATAGAAGAGGCATATATAAACTTTTTCATTTGTGTGTGTTTGTTTGCATGTTATAGTCATCATAGTGAATACCTTGATCAGTAACTACTCTCACACAACAATGTATTAAAAGTATAAGGTATTATTTTATTGATTACATTGATATCCCATCTTTTCTCTGAGAAATTCAGAGTGGCTTATCTAGTTCTCCTCCCCATTTTATCCCCACAACAACCCTGGGAGGTAGGCTAGGCTGAGAGTGAGTGCCTAACTGTCTCAGGATCACAGAGCGAACTTTGTGGCTGTGTGGAGATTTGAACCCTTGTCTCCCAGGTCTGAATCCAGTGCTTTAACCACTGCACAACACTTAGTGTGGGTGGCCTTGTACATATATTTCAGTATGCAAGTAAAGGTAAAGGGACCCCTGACCATTAGGTCCAGTCGTGACTGACTCTGAGGTTGCGGCACTCATTTTTCTTTAAAGGCTGAGGGAGCTGGTGTACAGCTTCTGGGTCATGTGGCCAGCATGACTAAGCCGCTTCTGGTGAACCAGAGCAGAGCATGGAAACGCTGTTTACCTTCCTATTTATCTACTTGCACTTTGACGTGCTTTCAAACTGCTAGGTTGGCAGGAGCAGGGACCGAGCAACGGGAGCTCACCCCGTCGCAGGGATTCAAACCGCCGACCTTCTGAGTCTTAGGCTCTGTTTTTTAACCCACAGCGCCACCCACGTCCCATTTCAGTATGTAGATCAGTCCTATTTTCAATTCTACATATTATGTGAATCATGCATTCATGCGCATAACATTATTTGACACCCAATGCTGCTAACATGCCACCATGTATGCATGAAGTTGTTGCAGCCATTAGGCAGGGTGGGGCCATTGCCTCAGGCAATTCCACTCATCCCTTTTGCTGTGGCAGTGTTGCAGGACAGCAGAGACTTCACTAGGGCCCTGACAGAGGAATTGCAGCCCCCTGCCACCTATCAGGATTGGCGAATGGGGATGCAGGCTTGGACATGGGCTGTGCCAGGGGGTGGAACCGACGGAGGAGGAAGGCTTCACTTGGGTCCACTCCCTGGCCATTTAAATGGCCCACACCTGGGGCCCTAACTGCTTTCCTTCATTGGGTTCCACACCCACCCACCCTTGGTTCAAGCTGATGGTTAAGGACTTTGCTGTGGCAACAGTAGTCACTGTTTTATGGGGCCAGGTAGGAATTTGTCCACTGGGGAAATGATCCATCCCAGTGGCTTTTGTGGGAATGTTCAGGAATGCAGGAGAGGATATATTGTTTTATTATAGCCTTTCCAACTTGTGTTAACAAGTTCACAATTTAGCAGAGTAACATTCCCATTTTTAAACTCACAGCGGATGCATTTGCTCAGGCTTGCTAAAGCCTCTTTAATAACTGTTATTTCCTCCTTATTCCCTCATAAAAGATAAGACATGATACAGTCTTCTATAAAAGTATAAAAAGAGTTTACTCACATTCTGTTCACAATCGGATCCCAGAAGGCAGACTTAGCTTAGAAAAGTAACATACACCTGGAAACTATCTCATAAGGTGACAGTCCATTTGTCCTCTCTTGGCTGGAAGGCTGGAGAGCATCTTTGGCTAAGCAGATGTTGCTTCTTTGACAAAAGCAGTCATAGAGAGATAGATTGCTGCCCTGCCCTGTGCTTTTGTCATTACCTGCACAGGTGAGGCCACGCCCACCTCTAGTCACATGCAGAGGAAGTCTGTCCCAGCCCAGAAGGAAACAGGAAGTTTACCTGCTGACTGGACAAACATTCCTCCCCATGTGTACTTGACTGCTCTTGTGTTTCACATCCCACAGTTTTGCCTACCTCATAGCAATCATCACAACTGATTGGGCATTAGGGCAATCCTTTGACTTGGATGGAGGGAAGGTTGTAGTCTCCGCCTGCCATTCAAAACACTGGGGTATCCTGTTAAAGGGATCCGGGGGGAGTGGTCATGTCTGTGTGCCCGGGCGGGGCCAGGGGCGAAGGCACTCTCCCAAATGCTGGTCCCTGCAGGGGTTACCCTATTTGATGTAAGTCCTAGGAAACCCCCTGCCTGGGTTGACCTACCCATCACTTCTGGTGTGTGTGTGGGGAGGGACCAGAAGTATATTTGATTGCCCCATGCCCAAGATAAACCTCTTTCATCTGTACTCCATAAAATTGTGGCCTGTTTTGATTCAAACCAATCTTAGTGGTCTTAGCTGCCACCAGTGGCACTGGTATTGGTGCCGGTATCACGTGATCGCATGGTGTGTGAGATCTCGCTTGGATTCAAGGAGATCACACCCCAAATCAGTGCCAATACCAGTGGTGCTGCTTCTCTGCTAGTGGGAAGCTCTTGTTGTCATCTGGTGTCATGTGGTCCTGGTTTGCCTTAGTCCAGTAGGCTCAAGACGTATGCGGGTAAAAGTGGCCTGTGCATGTGTACATATGTAACACTTGGGGATTGTGGTAACTGTGTGGAACACATGGCTGGACTGTTCATTTATTACACAGTTGGGCACAGGTTGGGCACAGATAGTTTGGCAATGCCACATGCCTATTCAAAGGGTATGGGGCTAAACACAATCCCTCCACAGTAAAGAGATGGTTGGCATTGTCCAGAGCTGAGAGGACCAATCAGGAAATAATAATAATAATAATAATAATTTATTTGTACCCTGCCCATCTGGCTGGGCTTCCCCAGCCACTCTGGGCTGCTTCCAACAAAGATTAAAAATACATTAAAATGTCACACACATTAAAAACTTCCCTGAACGGGGCTGCCTTCAGATGTCTTCTAAATGTCAGGTAGTTGTTTATCTCTTTGACATCTGATGGGAGGGCATTCCACAGGGTGGGCGCCACTACCAAAAAGGTCCTCTGCTTGGTTTTCTTTAACTTTGCTTCTCACAGTGAGGGAACCGCTAGAAGGCCCTTGGTGCTAGACCTCAGTATCTGGGCAGAACGATGGGGGTGGAGACGCTCCTTCAGGTATACTGGTCCGAGGCCATTTAGGGCTTTAAAGGTCAGCACCAACACTTTGAATTGTGCTCGGAAACGTACTGGGAGCCAATGTAGGAAAGAGATGAAGAAACATGTGTTGGAAACCACCACTGTGAATGCAGATCATTTGGTTAGATTTGTATGGCTCATACAATTCAGAAGTTATTGAAAAAGCCAAGGAAAGCCTGAAAGAATATTTTAGATGGAATTTAAACAAAGAAACAAATTTGGAAGTTGTATGGGATGCAAGCAAAGCAGTCATGAGAGGGTTCCTGATCCAACAAAATAATTATAGAAGAAAGCTGAGAGAAAAGAAAAAAGAAGTTTTGGCACAATTTGAAGAGTGTGAAAAGAAATTAACGATAAAACCCAAAGATGATCAGATTAAACAAGCAATACAAATGTTACAAACTCAATTTTCGATATAGTTTTTTATTGGAATGGGATACCAAAGACGAGGAAATCAAGGAGGTGATGGTAAAATGGGTGATTGACCTGGGTTATAATATAGATTATGAGAAATGGACAACTTTATGGACCAAGGGAATGAAATTTATGGCATGTTCCACATTAAGGGAAAATCTAGAAAAAAAATGATGTATAGGTGGTATATTGCCCCAGTTAAATTAGTAAAAATGTATAAAACGGGAAACAAAGCTTGTTGGAAATGTAAAAGTAAAGATGGAGACCTATACCGTATGTGGTGGACATGCGAGAAAATGAAAAGATTCTGGGATCTAATATATAACGAATTAAAGAAAATTTTTAGGTATACCTTTCCAAAAAAACTGGAGGCATTTTTATTAGGAATAGTAGGGGATGAAATAAGAAAGGTTGATCATAAGTTAATTCACTATGCAACGGTGGCAGCCAGGATTCTAGCTGCACAAAAATGGAAAACATCAGAAATCCAAAATGTCATGGAATGCCAGGTAAAATTATTTGAATATACGGAATTAGCGAAAATGTCACATAGAATCAGAAACCAAAAAGGATCAAAGTTTGTAGATGAATGGAGTAAGTTTGTAACATACATAGAAATGAATTGTAGAATCTTAAGGACTACAGCAGGATTAGATTAACTCTTGTGATGTGTATATATATATATATATAGAGAGAGAGAGAGAGAGAGAGAGAGAGCGCGCTTGTCGAAACTGTAAGAGTTGAGAAATACTAAGAAAACCGCAACTGGGAAGGAGAGAAGTCAAGGCGTGATTTAGCGCAATGTAGATATGATGACAACATGCATGATGGTAAAGATTGTCTTATTTAATTTTTTATTGTTTATTTTTGTATTTTAGTTTTTGGAAAATGCTAATTTTTTTTTTTAAAGAGATTTGTATGGCTCATGGATTGGGAAAATCTTTGTGCTACAAGCAGATGTTCACCTGTATGCTGATACTAGTATCATGCAGAAGGAAAACACACCCAGTGCAGAAACATATGTGCCAATCCATCAGGGACGCAAGTGGTGCTGTGGTCTAAACCACTGAGCCTCTTGGGCTTGCCGATAAAAGGTCAGTGGTTCGAACCCCGTGACAGGGTCAGCTCCCGTTGCTCTGTCCCAGCTTCTGCCAACCTAGCTGTTCAAAAGCACTCCAGTGCAAGTAGATGAATAGGTACCGCTGCAGAGGAAAGGTAAACGGTGTTTCCGTGCGCTCTGACTTACGTCATGGTGTCCTGTTGCACCAGAAGTGGTTTAGTCATGCTAGCCACATGACACAGAAGGCTGTCTGTGGACAAATGCTGGCTCCCTTGGCCTGAAAGCGAGATGAGTGCCACAACCCCATAGTCGCCTTTGATTGGACTTAACTGTCCTGGGTTCCTTTAACTTTTTTTACCTTTACCAATCCACCTTAAGGTTTATTTCTAATTCTCTAATAGAAACTTTCATGTGTGTGAATGCACAAATATTATATTTATTTTAGAGCTAGTAAATAATACCACAGTTTACCTGGGTGAGTATGTATATATTTTTTTCCTGTAAATGCTATTCTTTATTTCTAGGTTAGCAATTTTTTCTCTCTCCCTTTTTCTAAAAAAAGCAGAGTAGATTACTATTTTCCTATTCCCATTACATTTTTTCCCCCTGTTTGCCCAGAAAGGCACTTGAATTTCTATTAGCACCAACTGCATTAATATTTGAACTTCACAGTATGTGTGACACTTCTGTAGCTGAGACAAAGATGGAGTTTAGTGCCTTTACAGGTCAGATCAGTGAGACAACTCTTTCTTTCTCAGCCCATTGGTCCTTGGCACCAGGCAGAATAGCACAAAGAGATTAAAGGCAAACCTAATTCACCAACTGGTCCCCCCACCTCCAACTCCCTGTATACATTTCTGATTTCTTCCATTTTGTGGATGAAAAGGTCAAGGCTTTCTTGCAGATGCATACAAAATTGTAGTGCAGCCACCACCAGTTTCAACTTCCTGCAGAGGCTTAAGTAAGAAGAAAAACATAGCTATATAAGAAAATGTACCTGTGTATCACATACGGACACACTTTGAGGGTCCTTGAAGGCCGAGTTGACCTGGTTATTTCTTTTTGGCATCAAGCAGAGAGCAAGCGAAAAAAAGGGGCAATAAAGATGCTTCTCTATATAGTGCACTGTTATCTATTTTAGCTCCTGACCTTCTTCCAGCAGCTCATGGTGTGTAACCGTGGTTCATATACATACCATGGACCCTCGAGTTATGTACAGTGGTACCTCGGGTTAAGTACTTAATTCGTTCCGGAGGTCCGTTCTGAACCTGAAACTGTTCTTAACCTGAAGCACCACTTTAGCTAATGGGGCCTCCTGCTGCTGCTGTGCCGCCAGAGCACGAGTTCTGTTCTCATCCTGAAGCAAAGTTCTTAACCCAAAGTACTATTTCTGAGTTAGCGGAGTCTGTAACCTGAAGCGTCTGTAACCCGAGGTACCACTGTACAGCTCTGGATACGTAACTTTTGGGTTGCAAACGCAGCAAACCTGGAAGTATATACTTCCTGGTTTTGCTGCATGCACATGCACAGAAGCATTCTGCGCACCGCACACAGCGCAGAAGTGCTCTGTGCACCATGTGCATGCACAGAAGCGCTCTATCATGCCGCGTGTGTGTACAGAAGCAGTGCCTCCAGTTACACACTTTTCAGGTTAAGTATATACCTCCAGAACTAATTTAATTCATATCCAGAGGGTCCACAGTACACACATCACACTTTATTCTCACAAAGAAGACATGGGCTTGGTGTCCTGAGCTCCCTTCAGCAGATGGCAGGGGCCACAATCCAGCAGAAGTTCCTACAGGTGGAAAGGTTGGAAGGGACTTTGGCAAATTTCCCCCTTGCTCTGCGTTTCCCTTTTCCAGAGGGTCACACAACACTCCGGATCAGTATTTCAGGAGCTGCGAGGATCAGCTGGAAAAAGGAGGAATCTAAGAAGGTCACCTTCCTACTTCTGCTGGTGTGACTGTCCTGTGTGTGGCAGTCCACATCATGGTGATTATTTCATTCAATAAGCCACAGCACTGAAAGAGATTTGAGTCCGGCTTTTTCTTGTGAGAGTTCAACATTCTTATTACACAACACTGGCTCTTTAAGGCATGCTAACATGGAAACCATGGTTAGCTAAATAACACAGCTATCCCCCACCCCACAAGTCACACATGACTAGGGCTATAGTTGCCTCAGTTTGGAATTGTTTTATATTCTTCTTTGTTCCTCTATATCAAATCAGCTTTTTATTCTGATTCCGACTGCTATCACTGCTAATAAATTGCTTTAGTTCTGTGTTTGCTTGTTGCTCATTACTCTGTCCAAAACCATAAATATTATCAAGAAAACAGCCATAACAGAGAAGATGGGTGGAATGGTGATTTTGAGGCTCTTTTTGACAAAGGGGGGGGGGTGCTGCATGACTGCAGTGGAACAAAGAATGAGTTGTTTTTGAGATGCTGTGCCTTTGGCAGCCTTAGAGAGCAATGGAGGGTGAGCAGCAGAGGGCATGAAATGAGTAAAGGGTCAGGCCTGAGAGAAATGACAGCAAGCAAAGGGCAGACTGGTAACAGATAACAGGTATAAGAAAGATAGATAGATAGATAGATAGATAGATAGATAGATAGATAGATAGATAGATGATAGATAGATAGATAGAAAGAGAGAGAGAGAGAGAGAGAGAGAGAGAGAGAGAGAGAGAGAGAGAGAGAGAGAGATGGGTCTAGCAGTCAGGAACATGCAATCAGAAAAGACCTGGCAGTCTCTATAGTTCTACTGAGTCATGAGAAAGTAATGGACTCTTTACATGGGAAAGTTAGTTTGTTTATATATATATATATATATATATATATATATATATATATATATATATATATTCTGTTTCACTATTTCAAATACACATTTTACATCCTTAAGATACCATTGACTTCCCTTCTTCTCTTTCCATGGTTCATTTTGCATATCATAAATCCCTGAATATTCTACAAAAACTATACCATTCAGTATCCCCTTATTGCATCCATCAAAACTTATTTACACTGTTGAATTTATTTTAATGCTGCCAGTGTTTTCAGCTGTACATAATTATTTTCCATAAACATTTCCCAGTCTTCTTTAAACATATGTTATTCTTGGTCTCTTATTCTATATGTTAAGTCTGCAAGTTGTGCATATTCTGTCAACTTAAGTTGCCCTTCTTCTTTGCTCATTTTCCATTTTGGGGCTAACAAAATATGGGCCTCAGTTGTTGCATACATAAATAAAATTTTCTGACGCCTGGGGATTTCAGTCTGAATTATCCTCAACAAAAAGGACTGGTTTTTTGTGAATGTACTTTTAAACATTTTCTTCAATTCATTATAGATTGTTTCCCAATACTCTTTTACCCTTTCACATGTCCACCATATATGTCCAGCACCTCTTTACACCTCCAGCACTTATCTGATT
Source organism: Podarcis cretensis (assembly GCF_951804945.1). Taxonomy (NCBI): domain Eukaryota; kingdom Metazoa; phylum Chordata; class Lepidosauria; order Squamata; family Lacertidae; genus Podarcis; species Podarcis cretensis. The sequence continues at coordinate 10,597,924 of NC_137180.1, read as the reverse complement.
CTGTCTTGTAAATCTTAGCAAACTACCTGAAAATGATTCCTAGATGGTATTTAACTCAGAGTAGGCTTGCTAAGGCTTGGGAAAGTTAGTTTCAGTTCAAGATACTGGAAGTTAACGGCCATTGAGCTGGCCAGACTGAATGGTGTGTGCTTTGCATCCATGAGGTAGGGGACATTTTCTGATTGAGGCCTCATTCCCTCATGAACGACCTGGTTTTCGGGGGGGGGGGGGCAGGTAGAAACAAAAGTTGGTGAAGCAATAGATGTTACTTTTGTTTTTCTACAGTTGGCTCATTCCAGCCAGACAAAAGCTCTCAGGGAAAGAATGAGAGAGGGTGGCTTCTGTATTCTGCATTTGTCTGACCAGAAACGGTATTAATCACACGGTTTACCAAACAATTGGCTGTCTTTGCTTTAGTTTCTGCTATACGTTCCCCATTTCCTACTCACACTGTGTATCTGAGAAGAAAAATGATATTATCCTATCACAGCTCCCCTCTTTCTTCCTTGTTTAATGGAGAGATAATGACACAATACACAGGCTCATTAGGCAATGACTGGCTTGGGCTAAAAGACTAAACTGTTTATCTGGTGACACAAGTGCTTTTAGGATTCCTTCCAAAAGTTGTAACATTGAAGAGATTCCAATATAACTTTAAGGCATGGGGGGAGCTAATTAAGACTAATGCTCCTTGCCAGTCTATTGCCTTGTGGGGACGTGGATGTGTCTTACTAAAACCCATAAGCCATCTACTTAGATTATAAAAATATTAAAATATATGGCGTAGAAAATGTGTACCAATAAAGTAAGGAGAATATATTATCTTAAAATGAGCACTGAATGCCAAATTCAAATATCCCTGTGGCTTATTTATAAAGTCGGTGCAGTTCTGAATTGTATGTGGGATGTGCTTAGGGAAGCAAAAGCGGACTTAAAGAATGAGAGAGGTCCATCTATACTAAAGAGTGCCTTCCCAATGTTGAATTCCAATGAGGTGATGGGAGTTGAACAACATCTAGAGGACGCCATATTAGCTAACCCCCAATCTATACTTTCCAGAGGGAGAGAATTTATGTGTGAGTGTGTGTGAAGTTCGCTTTGTACTGCTGCCTCACTTTGCAGAATGAAAGTGCAAAGCTTCACAGCTAAGTCTGCGTTGAGCCGTAGCCCAAGACTATCCTAATAATAATAATAATAATAAAATTATTTATACCCTGCCCATCTGGCTGGGTTTCCCCAGCCACTCTAGGCAGCTCCAAACAGAATATTAAAAACACAATACAGTGGTACCTCGGGTTACAGATGCTTCAGGTTACAGACTCCACTAACCCAGAAATAGTACCTTAGGTTTCCCCAGCCACTCTGGGCAGCTCCCAACAGAATATTAAAAACACAATACAGTGGTACCTCGGGTTACAGATGCTTCAGGTTACAGACTCCACTAACCCAGAAATAGTACCTCAGCTTAAGAACTTTGCTTCAGGATGAGAACAGAAATCATGTGGCAGTGGCGCAGCGGCAGGCCCCATTAGCTAAAGTGGTACCTGAGGTTAAGAACAGTTTCAAGTTAAGAACGGACCTCCAGAATGAATTAAGTTCTTAACCCGAGGTACCACTGTAAAACATCAAACATTAAAAACTTCCCTAAACAGGACTGCCTTTCCTTGACATCTGATGGGAGAGCATTCCACAGGGCAGACGCCACTACCAAGAAGGCCCTCTGCCTGGTTTCCTGTAACCTCCCTTCTCGCCGTGAGGGAAACCACCAGAAGGCCCTTGGAGCTGGACCTCAGTGTCCGGGCTGAACGATGAGGGTGGAGACTCTCTTTCAGGTATACTGGACTGAGGCCATTTAGGGGTTTAAAGGTCAGCACCAACACTTTGAATTGTGTTCGGAAATGTACTGGGAGCCAATGTAGGTATTTCAGGACTGGTGTTCTATGGTCTCGTTGGCCACCCGCAGTCACCAGTCTAGCTGCCGCATTCTAGATTAGTTGTAGTTTCCGGGTCACCTTCAAAAGTAGCCCTACACAGAGCGCATTGCAGTAGTCCAAGCGGGAGATAACTAGAGCATGCACCACTCTGTCCGCAGGCAGATAGGGACTCAGCTTGCTCACCAGATGGAGCTGGTTGACAGCTGCCCTGGACACAGAATTGGTGATTTGCTGGGGATATTTGACTAAGCCTGTCAAAAGGCGGCCATTTTTTCATTAGTCTGATACCATGCCGTTCCATGACACGGAAATTGGGAAAGGAGGGCAGTTGTGAATAGAAGGCTTCTTTTTCACCTAGATTTCGCAGGGCCGTTGGCTCATCAATGCTAACCTGAAAATACAGACAAATGGAACAAGTAAATATCTATCCATTAACTGTGGAATGATTACAGAAAATGCCCTCCCCCCCACTGATGTTGCCTCTCAAGGGACGGAAAAACAAGAGACACCACATTTCAGAATTGGAAGTCCCTTGATGTGAGCACACACTGAACATCTCCTAAAATGTGTGCCAATGTTTATCCTTTTTTTTAAAAAAAAAAAAGTCAGCCCTTACTGGTTTCAACCTAGAAAAAAATGCTTCTGTTCATCACAATATGGTGTTTGTTGACAAAAGAGCACAACTTTAGACAGTTTTGACAGTTGTTTGAGTTGTTTAAATGAAGACCCTTCTTTTAATACGTAATTGTTATTATTATTATTTTTAAATCTAATCTAAAGACAGATTTTCCCTGCTTCTGCATTCTTGTTGTCACACTCCTGGCCACATACTTCATCTACTGTCATGACTACATATTTTATTTTAAGGAAAGCAGTTCACTGTCTCTCCAGAAGATTTAAACCCTCATAATACAGCAGAAGGAATTGCCATTATATTATACTTATTCGCATGGAAGACGATGTAAATTATTTGATTTAATTCCTCATGATAAATTACTAAAAGACCCAAATTCCTGTATAAATACACTGTCATAGTTCTATTTAAAATGATCTGCAGCAAGACTCAATTCTAATAAGACCATTTCAGTCCTCAAAAGGCATTCATTGTGAGAGAATAGCAATGAGAGGAAGGCATATGGAAAGTTTCGCCACGGGCAACATCTCACTCTTCCAACAGCCTTATGAGCTACTAAAATGCCCTTTTGATCAGGTTAGCATTTAAGTTGTATTTATTACTTTTATTACAGCTCCGAGTCATGGAAACCAGAGAATACTGCATTTCTGCACTTGTGCTTTCATATAAACTAAGACTAATATTATTAAACCCTGAAACTCACAAAGAGAAATGGGAAATGAGAAATTGGGACAACAGTGATTTAGTGATGAATAATGTGGGCAACTGGATTTTTTTAAAAAAACAAACACACATTTCACTATAGCATTGCAAGCAAAAATATAATCCTGTTCCTGCTATGAGGAGTTGGCTCATGTTGGCTGCCTTTGCTATGGACTTATCCAGAACTTGCCTATACCGGGGTGGTCCACCTTGAGGCTTATTTCAGCAGGCCTCAATCCTTTTCGGGATGACCCTCGGTAACATTTGATGCCCCCCCCGGCAGCCCTCACACTGCCTTCCCAAAGCTAGGTAAGCAAAACACTGAGCTTTGGGAAGGAGGCGTGAGGGCTGTGACAGGGTCCTCGGGTCCTCCTGCCTTGTTCCCAAAGCCTAGTTAGCCCTTTTCCTCACCCGCAGGTTCTGTGTCAAAGTACTCTTGTGGTCCATTTGGCATGAAAAGTTGGACTGCCTTGGATACTTTCTTATCAGTAATTGGAAGCATGTAGCCGCCACATGTTCTTGGTGTTAGAATTCCTGCACCATGATTGCAGTCATGGGATTGTTGTCTATCACATGATGGTATATGTTTTGACTCCATAGAGTGGGAAGTGACGGAGACAGGATGTTTGTGTTACTGTGTTCCGTGAAGTGGGACTATTTGTTTTTTCTCTTTGATGCTAGAGAGAGAGGGAGCCATGTTGCAGTGCTCTGTGTGTGTTTATATGTAAATAAAGTAGATTAGCCAAAATGCTGAGTTGCTGAGGTCTGTTACACAAGTTGTGCAAACTCTGTAGATCCCTAAGTGTGCCGGTGTCTGTTGGCATCGGTCGCTGTGTTGTTCGGGCTGAAGAAAGCTACTGAAGTTCCTGAACGATCGACCAGGAGGGAGAGAACATGCCAGTTGGGCATGTGTCTCTGCCAGGGTCCTACTCAAGTGTAGGACAAGCTCCTGACACTTGGAAGCTAACTCCCATCTGCCGCAGCCAGTATAGTCCATGATTTGTAGAGATGTGTGTGATCCCCATGAAGCTTCAAAACCTGTGTGAACGGGGTTCTAAATCCCATGGGGGTGTTGACACATTCACAGCAGGTTCCTGGTTTAAGACCTTTCCCCAGTGTGTGGGGGGAGGGCAGCTGGGGAAATGGAGAAGTGATGGTGATCTTTCTTGGCAATTTTAATTCAGTGGAGCGAAATGCATGAAAGGGCCTAATGAGCTCAACAGATCTGTGGCAGAATCAAAATCTGAAGACAACAAATGTCCCTACTACATGCCCAAACTTTGATCTGTACAATGGATTGGATTTCACCTGAAACCCAATCTGGACATGCTGTGGTGGCTGGTCCATTGAGGCTGGTCCATTGGGACTGGTCCATTAGGGCACTGCCTCACCATCCTCACTTCCTAATCCACCCCCATCTGCATCCCTTTCTTAGTTACTTCCTGTCCCAGCAATGTTGCAAAATGAGTTGGCTCCACCTGTCATTGGCTCAACTCTGGCAGAACCTCACAGTGAAGACTCCAGCCCCTTAGAAGACTTTTCAGGAAATAGCTAGAGGATTGTATTGTATCTAGATATTTTATGAAGCTGTGCCAGATCCATAGTTGGGCGATGGGAGTAGAAATAAAGACAGTGGTGCCTCGCAAGACGAAAAGAATCTGTTCCGCGAGTCTCTTCGTCTTGCGGTTTTTTCATCTTGCGAAGCAAGCCTATTAGCGGCTTAGCGGATTAGCGCTATTAGCAGCTTAGCGGATCAGCTGATAAGCGGCTTAGCGGCTTAGCGGATCAGCTGATAAGCGGCTTAGCGGATCAGCTGATAAGCGGCTTAGCGGATCAGCTGATAAGCGGCTTAGCGGCTTAGAAAAAGAAGGGGAAAAGGAAAAAAAACCCGCAGGAACTCGCAAGACATTTTCGTCTTGCGAAGCAAGCCCATAGGAAATTCGTTTTGCGAAGCACCTCCAAAACGGAAAACCCTTTCGTCTAGCGGGTTTTCCGTCTTGCAAGGCATTCGTCTTGCGGGGCACCACTGTATTCAAATAGTCATATTATTAACTCCCAATATGCAGAAAGCAAAATTAATTAATTAATTATTCCCTTTGTTGTTTAGTTGTTTAGTCGTGTCCGACTCTTAGTGACCCCATGGACCAGAGCACGCCAGGCACTCCTGTCTTCCACTGCCTCCCGCAGTTTGGTCAGACTCATGCTGGTAGCTTCAAGAACATTGTCCAACCATCTCATGCTTTGTCGTTCCCTTCTCCTTGTGCTCTCCATCTTTCCCAACATCAGGGTCTTTTCCAGGGAGTCTTCTCTTCTCATGAGGTGGCCAAAGTATTGGAGCCTCAGCTTCATGATCTGTGAGTGCCCAGGGCTGATTTCCTTAAGAATGGAGAGGTTTAATCTTCTTGCAGTCCATGGGACTCTCAAGAATCTCCTCCAGCACCATAATTCAAAAACATCAATTCTTCGGCCATCAGCCTTCTTTATGGTCCAGCTCTCACTTCCATACATCACTACTGGGAAAACCATGGCTTTAACTATACGGACCTTTGTTGGCATGTCTCTGCTCTTTAAGGTGCTGTCTAGGTTTGCCATTGCCTTTCTCCCAAGGAGCAGCCGTCTTTTAATTTCGTGACTGCTGTCACCATCTGCAGTGATCATGGAGCCAAAGAAAGTAAAATCTCTCACTGCCTCCATTTCTTCCCCTTCTATTTGCCAGGAGGTGATGGGCCCAGTGGCCATGATCTTCGTTTTTTTTATGTTGAGCTTCAGACCATATTTTGCGCTCTCCTCTTTCACCCTCATTAAAAGGTTCTTTAATTCCTCCTCACTTTCTGCCATCAAGGTTGTGTCATTTGCATATCTGAGGTTGTTGATATTTCTTCCGGCGATCTTAATTCCGGTTTGGGATTCATCCAGCCCAGCCTTTCACATGATGAATTCTGCATATAAGTTAGATAAACAGGGAGACAATATACAGCCTTGCCGTATTCCTTTCCCAAATTTGAACCAATCAGTTGTTCCATATCCAGTTCTAACTGTAGCTTCTTGTCCCACATAGAGATTTCTCAGGAGACAGATGAGGTGATCAGGCACTCCCATTTCTTTAAGAACTTGCCAATTATTCCCTCCTACCCCTCAAAAAAGTTGTGCAGTTGTTTTCAATATATGGCAAATTACCATTTTCTGCATATATGTTCATAAACTGTGTTTCTTACGTGAAAAGTATTGCCTAATGTTGCTGATGTTGATTTTCTTACTATTATATCTGTTTGATACATGTTCAAAAGTATGGTGATTTAAATAGAGAGCAAAAGTCAACTGAGAGTCTTCATGTACCTTTGATGGGAGCTTTTCCTGGCCCTAAATTCTGAGCTACCTTTCTTTTTCTACATGCTCTGCAGTGATATAGTGGTAGGCTAAAGAAGGTAAGATTAAATTCTGTAATTGAAGAGTCACAAAGTACATGTTACAAGCCAAAGATCAGTTATAGGGTCATTTGTGGGGAGTTGATTTGCATAATCAAATGCTCACTGAAGCTGGTCTCTAATGCTGGTGGCACAACAGCGATGCTGATTGCAAAATCTAGCAGGAATCCATTCCAAGATAATTGCTGATTTCACTGCCACCAAAGGCCTCTCTCAAGAAGGAGACTTCAGGGCTGTTGTAGCTGGGTTTTTGCTTTGTTTTGCATTTTCTTAGCATTAGCAATGGGGATGGGAGTTGAATCTTTTTTGTTCTACTAGTAAATAATAATAAAAAACAAAATTGTTGGTTGGTACCGTAATTATTTTCAGTTAAGACAGAAGATGATTATTAAGTTACATTTATTTATTTATTTATTCATTCATACATACATCCTTTGAGTTGTTTGCTGGCTTTCCATAACTGGACCCATGCTCACGGTGGATTACAGCATGAAAATATTACATAATTACATAATACAACAAAAGTAGTCATAAACAATAAATAAAGCACATCAAAAAGCACACAGCCAAACTGAACAAGTTCTGCATAAATAATAAGATCCAAAATAAATATACAAAAAAATAATAATCTCAGTAACAGCAACAACCTCTTGCCCCACCACAACAAAATGTCCTAAACAAAACCCCAGCCTAAGAGGCTATTTAGCATTTGTAGCTGGAATCAGTCCATGCCCTACAACTTTACTCCCAGGAACTCAAGGTTCTGGGTATGGTTCTCTTCCCCACTCATTTATTCTCACAATTCTCCGGTCAGGCTGGCAGTGAATGAGCAGATTGTTGATGTTACCCAGTGAGCTTAATAGCTGAATGGAGTATTTAAACCTGGGTTTCTCTAGTTGTAGTCCAAAGCTGCTCAACACTAGGGGGTTAATCCCGCCTCCCTCCATTTGCCCCGCTGCTTCCTGCTGGGACAATCCAATCCTTAGCGCAGATTCAGAACAAACGGCAATCAGATTTTCCATGGATTTGTGTATGTTCTGATTTAACAGTAAAGAGCAGCTTTTCCAAGGGAAAGCAGTGGGGGAAAGGCAAGCTAGCTTGGACCCATGCCTAGAAAGTGTGGGGCAAGCTGCAAACTGCTCGGACCCATGCTTTGTAGGCATGGGGCAAGTGCAAGTGTGGACACGAGCCCTAGATCCCAGTGACCTACAGATATTATTGGAAATACTTTGTGCAAAGTGACAATTCCTGATTCATTGAGAGTTTAGCAACTGATTAGGTTTTGGATAACTGGGTTGTAACCAATAGTACCTATCTGCAAGAGTTCTGCTTCAACTATGGCACCCCCTTTCTCTCCTACCCACTACATCTGCTCTGGGGGGTTGAGGGATCCTCTGGAGCACATTGGGGGAAATGAAAGGGGTTGCGAAAGGGCTCCTGTAGCATGAGAGGAACACCACTCTTGCAACTTTGGATTCAGCCCTTTGTTTGTTGCTGCTAGTGATACGTATTGGCAACTCGAAGGAAGCAAACTCTGTTTCCTGCTGTTGGTGCCATAACTGCCTCTGGTAATAATGAACCACTCTCTTTGTAGTTAAAGGTGCTGAATTGTATTGATTTGTTGGTACTCCTGGCTGACAGCATATGTGATGATGGAATGTGTTAAACCTTTCCTTAAACATCAGGAAAGCATTGTAAATGTTATTTTTTTCTTCTTCAGTTACGGATTCTTTTGTTCTAGCTACCTTCCCTGAGTGCTTGTTTGAGAAAGGTTTAGCTTGAAGCTCAGAGAGTCCCAGAATAAAAGCTGTTCACACACGTGCAAATGCCATCTCTCCATTGTAGTCAAATCGTAAGGTAAACATAAATAATATAAAGGTTTTATGCGATTGTATTCAATTATCCATGCGTGGTGTCAATTACATACATGGAACACATATTCTTTGCTGCACATCAAAGACCTTCGTTGTAGGAATCTGGTGAGATGTGAAATAGCTTTTAAACACATTTTGCATTTGTTTTGCCTTTCCAGGTGCTTAATCTCTTCAGTTTAAATCAATGGCAATTAAAAGTACCGATCTCTCATGGGATTGCAGTCAGTCTTAATTTAAATATCATTATCATTGAATGGGTTTTGCTTAGAACACCGTCCTCTGGTATTGTGGCCATGTGTCTTACTTTGTAGAGGACAGTCTCTGTTAGAAGGAATCAACTATTTGAAGGGCTGTTTGGTCCAAGTCCAGTTTAAATATGCAGAAGTAGAAGAAAGGAAAGAAGAGGAATTGTCCTTCAACAATTAGCAACAGGGCAGAAGACACAAAGATCATTTAGTCAGCGTCTTCCCAACAGTAGTGAGATGTATTTCTGTTTAAAATGTGGCCGTTATTTCTAAATCATCATCTATGCATATAATCAGCCTATGCAAATGTCCTACCAATGATCCATGAGTGGCCACCTGTATTGTATACATATTTGTGCTTCTTCTGGTTAGAAGTAAAACCCAAATCTTGAATTAGCTGGATTCCAGTGGTGGACTGATGAGCTTTGCTCATCCAGGATAAATTTTATCCAGGATAAAATTGATATACTGTTATGTGTTGCTTCTTCCACATTAGCAAAGGACAAATCTATCCAATTCCGTTTCTCTTAATTTATCATTTTCTCCTTTATAAGGTAAGTTTTCCACACTGGTTTGCTTTTTTATTATTATTTTAAAAGTCCACCCTAAAATTCATTAGCATTGCAGTTCAAAATTATCCTGATAGACACTTGCAATTTTCCTATGAAACATATTTTTCAAAAGCAATTTCCCTTCATATACATAAAACTATTGAAGTGCCATGTTTTCACCAATATATTAATTTTTGTGCACCTTGCTTAGCTAGGGAATGGAATTCCAAAATTTGGAGAAGGGTGAATTTTGAAGGATGGTTGTGTTTTGCTTTGGGTGATGTCTCAGAAAGTACAAATTTAGTAGATTCACCTTTAAATGTGAACTGAATCAAATTTCTCCTCCATTCCTACTCAGTACAGATAAGGAAGCAGCCTTTTCTCATCTGTTGTATGCTGGACCTCATTAGACCTGGATGAAATCTGTGGAACAGATGTTTGTCAATGACATTGTTACCACATATCAGCATGCTGGATCTCATTCACAGTGTATCAAGAAGTTCCTAGTTCAGATCTGGAACTACAATATTATTTTTGAGCATCTGGCAAGTAATCTAGGAAGCCTGGATCATTTCCTAGTGTAAAATCAGGTTGTTTCTTCCTGGTTTTTATGGTCTGAATTAAGTTTTCTCACTTCTTAGACTCAGGTTTATATTATCAGATTCATTCTCTAGCTCATTCCCCTTCAAAATAGCATTGCTTAGGTCTAAAGAATCACTGACAAATATCTCTCCAGTGTCTTTTGAAAAATCCCAAGGAATGAGTTCCATAGCTTCCTTAGTCAGCTTGTTTGCAAGCACTTCCTAATATTTATCCTAGATTTATCTCCCTGTAGTTTAAGACTTTTGCTTTTCAGTCTATGGTCAAGGGCAAGTGTTGATAGTTGTCGTCCTTTTTCAGTTTGGCAATCTTTTTATATATTTGATAAATGACAGCCTATCCCACCTCGTTTTGCAATGAATCAGATTAATCTTTCACAACCACTGCTGCTGCAACTGCCATGCAAAACAATTGCCCCATGTGAAGCTTCATAATCATTGATGATATGGATGTGATGAAATTGTGTTATCTTTTCCATGTGATGCATGATGAACAGACAATGAAAGTCAGGGAAAACATGGCCATGGAAATCCTCTTTTTAATTAAAATACCATGCTTGCACTGGAATCACTGAGAATATTGATGTTCAACAGGAGATGAGAACGTAGACTAATTTGAAAATAAAATTGGCTACATGATGGAAAGATTCCACCTCTTCATTTTCAGAGTTCTTTGAGCCACCCAAGATGTAAATTATTATGACTGAGACTCATGATGAAGTTTCTTCATGTCAAGAGTGCTGGTAATTAACTGCAGGGGTCTTCCTTACATGGATTTAGATGTGCCTTAATACAGTTGCCTCATGTTTATTACTGAAAAATTTACACGAGGTTAATGAGATTAAGCTGTAGCAGCTGTCAACCTCTGTAACCAGCCTCAGCTGTGGATCAGCCGCTCTGGGATGCTACAAGCAGAGCTTGTAAAGATCCATATTTATCTATCATCCTTTCTCAGAAGGGCAAATTATGAGTTTCGCTGTGAAGGTTCATGCTTTCTTTCCTTTCAGAATGGCTTGATGGCTCCCACAAGTGCCATCAGGGGACAACGTAGGGGAGTTTTTGAGGGGCTACAGTTGGTGACGGTTCAGTAGATAATTTGTGGATCAGAGATCACTAAGTGACAGCAAAGAAGGGTGGAAAACAATAAGAGAGAATGACAGGCTGACTTCTGTATTCAGTTGGGTGTGAAATGAGGTGACTGTATCTCCAATCCAGATAGCCCATGTAGAGGACATTTAAACATACATGATAGTACTTTAAAATCTTTAAAAAAAATGGAATAAAATATCAAATTCAATGTATCCAGGCTCTCTTAAAGAAATGGAGGCTGCATAAGCAACCAAGATGTGCAGCTACTACAAATATATTAAAATCGGCCATTTGCACCCTAAGGTGCAAAATTTGCACTCTAAGGGCAATGTGGATTGTTACTTTCAAGAAGAGCATAATCTGCAAAGATGTTTCTTCTCCATGCTCTGCATTTTAATTGTGCAACAGATTGAACCTCTCTCATCCCTCTCCTCAGATGGTGTTATTTCATTTAAAATGACATCCTGTGGTATATGAATCAGGTAAACATGTCATATATTGGTAGGTGACAAATCAGCTTGGCAAGCTATCCTTTCTCTTAATAAATCTGTGTGCAACCTGTATATGTAAACAAAAATAGGGGCATGTGTGCTTTATGATTCTGCACTATTTCATACCTAAGAAAAATATCTTGTGTTTCAGCATAGATTTCAGTGGCAGCTTGTGCTTTGCTAATGTTTGATTTTGATTTTATTTTCCTCCCTTTTATTATTGTTATTCACAAAAATCTTATCTGAGTAAGATTTCACTAATGTTCAACGTTTGATAAGGAACTATCCTCACCAAGTAGAATGTTTGTGATGTTTGTGAATATTGCAAGACATTTCAGCAATGACTCCATCGGTGATGATGATTTTATTACAGTCTTCAGTGCAATAATCACAATATTTTTTATAGGCTAGGGATTCTGTTATAGCAAGGGAGTAGTTACAGGCACTGGTGAAAGTACTAAAAATACACTTTTCTGAACAGTTACACTTTGGCTGGACTCAGAAATCTGTCACAGTTAGTATCATTTTTATCTCAAAAGGAATATGATAAAAAGGATTCAACTTTCATTTGAAAACTACTGCAGCCTTTTGACGTGCTTCTACAAGCTTCTAGAAGCTCTGCACTCTCAAACATATCAGTTGCAACCAGAGATGTACGACTTAGTATTAACCTATAATGTGAATCCTTTCCACTTAATTTAAGTAATATTGATTAGCTTAGTTCCAAATATTCAGTTGGAACTTTTAAATTAAAAAAGACAAGAGAGGTTGTAGTTTATTGTGTCATATATGGCTGCATATATAGGGTCAATGAAAAATGAACCATGGAGTTGAATCTAGACTAGGACCATTCGTTGGACCTAAGTTAGTCATATTCATTAATTTCAGCTGGTCTTCTCTGAGTAAAATATGGTTGGCTGCAAACCATAGACATTTGAATAGGATGCGTGAAAAACCATATCCCACTTGCAGTCTGGTGGCTGTAGAAACAGACCGTCAATTTCCTTGTAAAATTGACATTAAAGCAGACTGTACTGCAGTCATATAATAAATATTTGCTTGAATAATTTGTGTGATATGTAGCAGAGTCTTATATTCAATTAGTTTCCAGTTTCCTTTCCTAAACACCATGCTGAGGTAGAGGAATAAATTTGACCAGTCAATTTAGAAGTAAACGAGGGTTTCCCCTCTACAACATCCAGTATGTTCAAATATTTACATGTACAGAATAAGTAGAAAAATGCCGCCGCCACCACATTTTACATTTTACCTAATTTCTTAATGTATTGACTAGGCTGAGTGCTCATTTGTACTTGAAAAGAAACAGGGAAGAGATGTGTGAGGAACTGGCTTATTGCACTTCCTTGTTTTCGAGTAATGCACATTGTCTTGCAATTCAGTCCCAAATGCATTTGAAACATGTATATGTCACTGCTGCAGAGAACGTGACCCAGAAGCTCAAGTCTTTTCCAGTTTATTTTTTGAATCCCTCATGCGATGAGAGACAGTGGGGAGAAGCACAGTCCTCATTCTGCTGCCATTCTTGTCACCCTCCACAAGTTGGGAGGATAACCTCTGAAGACACAGCCTTTACCATTCATGATCTATGTAGGCTCCACACACACTTTAAAAGCACCGGTCTTCTGTGAATAGAGCAGGGTGTTCAGCACAGATGTTTGCCCCCAAGTCATGGAAGGCAACAAGAATAGGAACTGAAGAAGGAGCTAACATGCTCATCCCACTCTCTTTTGCATGATCCAGATACGTCTGGGGGTTACAGCACCTCAACCGGGTGTCAAGGGGCTGACAGAAAGAGCAGGTCATTCACCAGTCACAGAGGAAGATGTGAGGCTAACATGCAGTTGTTGTTGTTTAGCTGTTTAGTCGTGTCTGACTCCTCGTGACCCCCTGGACCAGAGCACGCCAGGCACTCCTGTCTTCCACTGCCTCCCGCAGTTCGGTCAGACTCATGCTGGTAGCTTCGAGAACACTGTCCAACCATCTTGTCCTCCGTCGTCCCCTTCTCCTTGTGCCCTCCATCTTTCCCAACATCAGGGTCTTTTCCAGGGAGTCTTCTCTTCTCATGAGATGACCAAAGTATTGGAGCCTCAGCTTCAGGATCTGTCCTTCCAGTGAACGCTCAGGGCTGATTTCTTTAAGAATGGATAGGTTTGATCTTCCTGCAGTCCATGGGTCCCTCAAGAGTCTCCTCCAGCACCATAATTCAAAAGCATCAGTTCTTTGGCAATCAGTCTTCTTTATGGTCCAGCTCTCACTTCCATAGATCACTACTGGGAAAACCATAGCTTTAACTATACAGACCTTTGTTGGCAAGTTGATGTCTCTGCTTTAACCTGCAGTTAGTTTCTTTATTAAAGAAAGGGGGGGGAATACAATGAGGCTCATAAAGGCAAACTCCCCTAAAGAAGAAGTTGCTAAGACTAGTGTGCAACTCCTCCTTCGCTCTCTAGCCTTCTGGATCAGGGCTCCTCCCCGTAATCTTCTGATACTGCAAGCCCCAGATGCTTCTCTCTGTGTCCATTGCTCAGCAACATGTAACATCCTTTGCATTCCAGGAGTAAGTAGGGTCGGAGATCCATCAGCAGAGAAGCTGTCAGGATGGAGTTGTGGATTTTAACTTAAAATTGCAAAACCAGCATATTGTCATGGCTTGAGAATTCATTCATCCTTGATGTAAACAAATTGCTTTCTCCCTTTCAACCAACAAGTTTGTAGCAAATGACAGCTATAACTACCAGCCCTTCATTTTAAGAACCATTTGAGGGGGTCATTATTTAGCTGAGGAGACCTAGTTCTCTAGGAGTTATCACATCTCAGTTTCTGTTTTTGTTTAAAATAACGCACCAGTGCTATAGCATTTTATGCTACAAGTTTTGTGGCAAGTAAATGTTACCAGAGACAAAGGATATGCTGAAAGCTACAGAAAATAGAGACATTTATGTGATGACCAATTTACTCGGCTTTCATTTTGCACCATAAAGACCATTGCTACCTTCTTTTTTTGTATTGTCCCAACCTCGGTTGGATTCTGTCTGCTTTCTGGATTAACTGCACAAGTTCTGGAACATATACAGTTTGCTGCAATCCTTGGTCCTTGCCTTTTTGAGTTCTAAAGGCATTGCATCTGCCGCTATTCTCCCCTTCCATAGATAGATATTCTTGTGGGAAATCTTAGAATGATACATGAATGAGAAATGGAGACAGTTGGTGCTTCTGTGTTTGGATAGGGAAGAATCAAAGTGGGAATCTTGCTAACTGCAGGCTGTGCTCCAGTGGTGGACTTTGGGGTCTCAAGTTTCAGCTGTGCCCTGGGTGACACCAAAATTCAGCCCCTTCTGCCTCTCACCTTCCATTCTACCTCATAGTTGTGTTGCCCCCTGGGTCTCCCCTGAGGCTCTGTGCCCAGTGCGACTGAACCAGTCACACTTCCCTAAGTCTGTCTCTGTGTGCCCATTCCCATTCCAATCCAGGTAACAAAAATTCAAGCAAGGTTACTTGTATTGTTAAGGAGCTCACGTTGAAGTATTGGCCTACCCCAGTGGTGCTACATCACTCCAGATCTGCCCAGAACATAGCTTGATGATGATGATACTTTGTTCAATAGAGCTTACCTCCAAGCAAAGGTGTATAAGATTGCATCCTAACACTTGCAGAGTCAGCAAGACAATAGTTCATTTAAAGGCTTGTTCCCGAAAGAAGGAAGAATCTCTCTCTCTCTCTCTCTCTCTCTCTCTCTCTCTCTCTCTCACACACACACACACACGTGTGTGTGTGTGTGTGTGTGTGTGTGTGTGTTTCTTCCAACAGGCAATTAATTCCCTGCACTTTCTTGGCCTATTCTGCAAATGCAAAATATTGTTATGATTACCATTAATATTCTGAGTTGTCCAACATTGCAAGTTCAGCATAATGAATTAATTACAAAAAGATTCACACACCGCTGTTTGCTTGGAAGCTCAAGCTTTTGCATTATAAATGCTAGGTTACAGCTATAAATTGAATATGAAACCTTTTTTATTGCACTATTTTATTGCCTGTGACCCTCTGGACGTTAGAGTTACAAACCATTTCCATCACAATTTTTGTGTTGCATATTTAATGAGGTTCTTTCTTTCTGGTCATTTAATTCCATTTTCAGAATAAAGTGAGGAACTGTGTGCGATACAGTGTTCTCCAGTAATTTCCACCTATTCTTTTATATTCCTATCAAGAAATAAGCATCCCAAACATTATCTGGTCCGGTTACAGGCACTTTGTTAGCCTTACATCATAAAACAGTATGTATCACTCATTGCTTTCTTAAATGAATGCATTATTTCTTTTCATCTGCACTGGTAGGAAACAGAAAGCACCTCAGATACATAAAAACATGTTATTATTTGAAGTATGAAAAATTCACCACGGCCATTAAAAAGGGCAAAACAAACTGATAAAGGCAGGCCACAGTAGCAGTAAACTATCTGAAATTGAATGACAAGGTACCGTATTTTTCTCTCTATAAGACGCACCAGACCACAAGACACATCTAGTTTTGGAGGAGGAAAACAAGGGGGAAAAAATTCTGAATCTCAGAAGCCAGAACAGCAAGAGGGATCATCTGCTGCACAGTGAAAGCAGCAATCCCTCTTGCTGTTCTGGCTTCTGGGATAGCTGCACAGCCTGCATTCACTCCATAAGACGCACACACATTTCCCCTTACTTTTTAGGAGGGAAAAAGTGAGTTATAGAGCAAAAAATACGGTAACTGAATTTGACATTCTATAGAGTAGAAACAGAATATCTCTGTGTTTGGGAGAAAGTGTAGTGTTGGTAAGGCTTGTGTTTTGCCTGCTGAAGGTCCCAGGTTTCAAAATACCAAGTATCCTTGCAGGGTTGGTAAATATTCCTGTCCAAGAAAAAACACTGTCTGAGAATAGGGATTAAATTTGAATTTGTTTGTTCTGCTGTTCGCAGCACATTGACGCAGTCCAACTCTCCCAGTTTTGCTTGCAGATTGGAACACAACTGCCATTCAGGGTATGTATTCATTTGGGTTTTGCAATGCTTCTTCGATGTGTAAACAGTGTACACCAACATATGTATTTTATATAAAAATGCATACAGAATACATTCCTAAAGCGATGACTGCATAGGAAAGCATGGGGAAATGTGTTTTATGTTAGAAGTGCATACTAAATCTTTAAAATTTGAATTTTTAAAAAGTAAAATCTGCGCAAAATGTGATGGAGCAGACGTAGGATTGAGCAAAAATGGGATGGGGACAAAGTTAGGCTGCCTACAGGAAAGCCACACAATTCAGAGTAGAGATGCTAAGCTAGATGGACCTATTAGTCCAAGTATAAAACAACTACATATGTTCACTTCATACACGGGGATGTTGAGCCAAACCAGTCATGACAAAGGGAATGATAAGATTTCCCTCTTTATTTCTTTCACAAGCCCGTAGCTTGTGTTCCTTTCCTTCCATTTGAGGTTTGAAGTCCCCCCCCCTACAAATGGTTTAAACATTTTATGAAACAAATAAATGAATTTTGTGTCCACTTGTGGCATGCAAACTTTATGATGGCTGGTCAGCTGAGGTCCAAACAAGGGACACATGCACATAATGAGAGAACCATGTATGTGGCTGGATTTTTCCTTGCTATATTTGCTTCACGTCTGCCTCAGAAAGTAGAAGCCCTTGTCTATTCGGCAGTGGCAACTTCTTCAGGGAAAGCAAAAAGAAATATTTCAGCTGCAGGCATTGTTTTCTCCTGCATTAATGCATCTTTGGAGTCTGGCCACCTAAGGTCTTTGTTTGTTTTGTTTGCTGTCATTATGACATTGACAATGCAAAAAGGTGCAAACAAAGGGAAAATATTACTTTATGAATAGGAATATTGATTCATGTAAAGCAAGCCTGTCTTGGTGTACCAGAATGACCTCTAGTGGTTACAAATCATTTTACTTTGTATCTCATTGCTGTTCTAAAATCATGATAAGACAAGTTCTAGGAAGAGTAAGGTAAAAGATAAAGGAACCCTGGGCGGTTAAGTCAAGTCAAAGGCGACTATGGGGTTGCACCACTCATCTCATTTTCAGGCCGAGGGAGCCGGTGTTTGTCCACAGACAGCTGTCCATGTGGCCAGCATGACTAAACCGCTTCTGGTGCAACGGGACACTGTGACGAGTGCTAGAGCACAACAAAACACCGTTTACCTTCCCACCGCAGCAGTACCGATTTATCTACTTGCACTGGCATGCTTTCGAACTGCTAGCTTGGCAGGAGCTGGGATAGGGCAAAGGGAGCTCACTCCGTCACAGGGATTCGAACTGCTGACCTTCTGATCAGCAGGCCCAAGAGGCTCAATGGTTTAGACCCTAACCCTAACCCTAACCCTAACCCTAACCCTAAGGCCTGTGGGCCAGATGTGGCCCAATCGCCTTCTCAATCCAGCCCACGCAGTCCGGGAATCAGCATGTTTTTACATGAGTAGAATGTGTCCTTTTATTTGAAATGCATCTCTGGGTTATTTGTGGGGCATAGGAATTCATTCATTATTTTTTTCAAAATATAGTCCGGCCCACCACATGGTCTGAGGGACAGTGGACCGGCCCACAGCTGGAAAAGGTTTCTGACCCCTGGTTTAGATCGCAGTGCCACCCACATTCTAGGAAGAGTAAGCCATGTTAATTAGCAGCATTATCAATAACAGAAGAAGGGCTGGGATATCTAGCGCTTACTGAAGAAGATGCAATAAAAGCATCAAGATGGGGATTCCTAATTGGTATGTTAGGCTCAACCATTCATTTATATCACTCTGCCTAGTTGTCTTCAATTCAATTGAGATGAAAAATATGATTTTAAGAATGAGCTATAAAAAAACCTAATAATTGAAGGAAGACCTATTGCTATATTTAAAGAAATTCCAATCAGGCTCCTGCGTAAAAGGGACGGATATAGACAAATAGTAAGTGTTCTGAAAAGGAATGCTATATCTTATAGATGGGACTTCCCAGAAGGGATTACCTTCTACTACAAGGACAAGAGATTTAGATTGATGAATACCCAAGAAGTGGAAAAAATTTTGAGAAGATACGAGAAGGAGCTAGGGAAAGCAGAAGAAAGACTGGAAGAGAGAGAGAGATTCACAGAGGAGAGGGAGAGAAAGAGAAGGAAAGAGAAGGAAAAAAGAGAAAGTGGAGAAAGGGAAAGAAGTGGAGGAAGAAGAGGAAGAAAAAGAGGAAGAAGGTGCAGTGGGAGGAGAAGAAGAGGAAGAAAAGGAGGAAGAAATTACAAGGAACAGGAAAACTAGATTATAAGCCTGAGAACGTGTGTAGTACGAATTAAAAACAAACAAACAAACAAAACTATATACGATAATGACTCTTAAAATTCTATCTTGGAATGTGAACGGACTAAATGACAAATCTAAAAGGAATAAAATTTCGAAGGTTTTGATGAAAAAGAATGTTGATGTGATATGCTGTCAGGAAACACATGTGGCCAAAAAACACAAACATATTTTGATAAATAAAAGGTTGGCGGTTGAATTTATTAATTCAGATACAAACAAAAAAAGGGGAGTGGTGATATACGCAAAAGAAAAATGGGACCCTAAATTAATATGCAAAGATGAGGAAGGGAGAATTTTGGGGATACAAATTATTCATCAGGGAGAAAAATTCAATGTGGTTACTGTCTATGCCCCAAATACGAATAAAGCAGAATTTTTCAAAAAACTGGAACAAATATTATTGGACTTAGAGACTCATAAACTGATTTTACTCGGTGACTTAAATGGAGTACCAATACCAGAACTAGATAGAAGTGCAAAAAGGAAAAAATTGAGTCAAGGGAAATTACCAAGATCGTTTAAAAACCTTGAAGAAAATTTAGACCTGACGGATATCTGGAGACACAAAAACCCACTGATAAAACAATTTACATACTTTTCAGAGGTGCACCAGAGCTGGGGCAGAATAGACCAGATTTTGGTATCAGGAGAACTAGTAACAAGAGTCGAAAAATGTGAAATACAACCCAGAACTCTTTCTGACCACAATTCAATATCCCTGGAAATTAAGTGTGGAATTCAGGGGGTGTATAGATGGAGAATGAATGAATATTTATTTGAAAATGATGATGTGACTAAGAAGGCCAAAAACACCTTAAAAGACTTTTTTGATTTAAACCTTAATAAAGAGACAAATATTGATATAGTCTGGGATGCTAGCAAGGCGGTGTTAAGAGGCTTTCTAATCCAACAAAATAGCCATAGGAAAAAAATAAGAGAACAAAAGAAAGATGGAATCCTGACCCAATTAAGAGAATGTGAGAAAAAAATAATAACAAATCCCAGTGATGAACAGAACAAACAAACATCCAAACTGCTACAATTACAATATTCAATGATAATTAACCAAGAAGTCGAATGGAGAATTAAATCAATGAGGCAAAAAAATTTCGAATCAGCAAACAAAACGGGGAAATTCTTGGCCTGGCAACTACGAAAAAGGAAAAAGCAAAATGTGATTAATAAGATAAAAATAGAAGAACGGCTTGTGGAAGATCCAAATGAAATAAAGAAAAACTTCCTAAAATTCTTTGAAAAATTATACAAAAAAGAAGAAGATATAATAGAAACAGAAAAATACTTAGAAAACAACAGAATAACATCCATAATGGAGGAAGAGAAAACCCAACTGAACAAGTCCATAACAATAGATGAAGTCCAGGAAGCAATAAAGAGAATGAAACCAGGGAAAGCACCGGGCCCAGATGGATTATCAGCCAAATATTATAAAGTTCTGGGAGAATATTTAGCCCCGGTGTTACGTGCTGTAATGAATAATATCCTACAAGGAGGGAAGATACCGGACTCCTGGAAAGATGCTCACATCACAATGATACCTAAAGCGGACTCAGACAAATTGAATATAAAAAACTACAGACCGATATCGCTCCTTAACAATGATTATAAAATATTTGCTGAAATAATGGCAAACAGACTTAAGAAATACCTAAAAAATGTAATACATACGGATCAAGCTGGATTCCTTCCTAATAGACAATTAAAAGATAATGTTAGGCACATAATAAATATCATCGAATACCTGGAAAGGAAGAATGAAATCCCTGCAGTATTAATTTGTATCGATGCAGAAAAAGCATTTGATAATGTATCCTGGCAGTTCCTATTAATGTGTATGGAGACAGCAGGGATAGAAGGTGCCTTCATGGAGGGAATGAAAGCAATTTATTCAAGTCAAAGAGCCAAACTGATTATTAACAACAATTTATCTGACGCATTCGAAATTTCAAAGGGTACGAGACAAGGTTGCCCCCTGTCACCGCTTTTATTCATAATGGTATTGGAAGTAATCACAAATAAGATAAGGAAAACACCAGAGATACGAGGAATTAGAATTGGGGTGAAAGAATACAAACTGAAAGCATACACTGATGACTTGGTAATATCATTGGAGGACCCAAAACAAAGTATTGATAAAGTCCTGGTACTTCTAGAGGAATTTGGGAAAGTAGCGGGCTTTAAGTTAAATAAAACTAAAACTCAAATGATGGTTAAGAACATGGGGGAAGATTTAAGGAGGCAGTTAGAACTTCAATCTGGAATCAAAGAAGTAAAAAAGGTAAAATACCTAGGAGTTTCGCTAACGATGAAAAACATAAATTTAATGGCCGATAACTACATAAACACCTGGAAGGAAATCCAAAAGGAACTAGATATTTGGAATAGGATAAAACTCTCCTGGTCAGGTAGAATGGCAGCAATTAAGATGTGCATACTGCCGAAACTATTATTCTTATTCCAAAATGTCCCAGTGATTAGAGGAAGTGCAATATTCAAAAACTGACAAAAAATTCTCTCTAAATTTATATGGCAAGGCAAAAGACCAAGAATTAGATTTAAATTGTTAACGGATAGAAAAGACAGAGGAGGATTCGCGGTCCCAAATTTGAGATTGTACTATGAAGCCTCGTGCCTTTGCTGGCTCAGAGAATGGATTGTCTTTAAAAATACAGATCTGCTAGACTTAGAAGGCTTTGATTTAAGATTCAGTTGGCATGCTTATCTCTGGCAGAATAAGGAAAAGGTGCATAAAGGCTTCTCAAATCATATTATCAGAGGAACATTGTTAGAGGCATGGGAAAAGAATAGAAAACTGTTGGAAAAGAAATACCCCCTGGTGGCTATTGCCTATTGATATCTTAACTATTAAAAAAATAAATATAGAAGGTGAGAGATGGACCTATGAAGACCTCTTGGAAAGATCAGAAAGAGGATGGAAAATTAGACCACACGAAGAGTTAAAAAACAAATTAACAGGCTGGTTGCAGTATCATCAAATTAACGCCTTATGGAAGGAAGATAAAAAGATTGGGATGAATGAGAAAAAATCTAAGTTCCAGGTAGAGATAACAGAAAGTAAAACCAAACTTCTATCTAAAATGTATAATCAGTTATTAGAATGGGACACCAAGGACGAAGAGGTCAAGGATGTTATGGTAAAATGGGCGATAGACATCGGATACAATTTGGATTTTGACAAATGGACGAGGTTGTGGAGTAAAGGAATGAAATTTACAGCCTGCACTACCCTTAGAGAAAATATGGAAAAGATGATGTACCGTTGGTACATCACCCCTGTGAAATTGCAAAAAATGTATAAGACTGGAGATAAAAGGTGTTGGAAGTGTAAAACTAAAGAAGGAAGTTTCTACCACACGTGGTGGAAGTATGAAGAAATTAAAAAAAAATGGGAATCCATATACAACGAATTGAAAAAAATATTTAAATACACTTTGGTTAAAAACCCCAAAGCCTTCCTTCTGGGAATGATCGGAGACGAGATTAAGAAAGAAGACCAAATAATGTTTCAATATGCAACTGTAGCTGCCAGGATCCTGTTAGCACAAAATTGGAAAACCCCAAATATCCCGACCGTCAAAGATTGGCAAATTAAATTATTTGAATATATGGATTTGGCAAAAATGACGCAGAATATCAGACAGCAAAAAGGTACAAAGTTTATTGACGATTGCACCAAATTTATAATATACATGGAAACAAATTCTAGAGATATAAAAATCACAGTAGGTTTAATATAATCCTTGTGATGTGTAGATGATATAAAATGAAAACTGTAGAATGGAATTATTATTTTACATAACCCAAAACCGAGATGGAGGGAAGTCAACCATTATTTGTTGTTACTGGTCTGTTCATGTTTTCTGTTTTGGTTGATGTTTTCTTTTTTCTTTGGCGTGTTTATTTGTTGTTGTTTTTCTTTATTTTTCATTGTTTGGTTATAGAAAATGAATAAAAAGAATTTTAAAAAAACCATTTATATCACTCTTGTACTGCAATAGATTACTTATTCATTTATATCCTGCCTTTTTCCCAAGTTGGGATTCAAAGCAGCTTACATTAAAAAATATATCATTATAAAATGCAAAGCAATAAAAACAGTCTAGTTAAAATCAGTAGTTAAAACACATCAAAGTACACTTAGAGCTAGCATTAAAATACAGTGTGCTCTGACCCACTGGCCCATTGGTCAACATCATCATCTTGTTTTTCTTGTTTGGGTTCCATGTGTCTCGAGAGACAATGGAGTACACCTCCAGGGATGAAGTCAAACTGATGCATTAGCCGCACCAAAGTGACCGCCTGAGGACATAACTCAGGGCAAAATGAAATCCCAGGGTTGCCCATATGACAAGAACCTCCCCCTCCCTTGGTCTCACTTATGTGGTCCAAAGGAAAGCAGAGCAATGCATTTGGCACCAGCCTGGCTGCAGGAGTTGCTGGAAGGAGGCGAATAAGACACCACCCACCATCTTAGGGACTCCAGTCCAGATTTGTGTAGGGTCTTGATCATTCCCTCTTGATCATTGTACCTACTATTGGTCTCATCCACCCGAGCCTGGCTTTGCATGCAGGGGAAGTCCCCAACTCACTAAGGGTTTGAGACCCACCAGCTACCCCCACCTGGTTTAGCTGGCCAGTTAAAGTCATTCCTGGGGTGTGGCTGCTGTCATATGGTGACTGCTTCTTGGAGCCACAAGTGAGAGCTGAGTGCAGGGTGGGGACCAAACATGGGCAAGCTACCCCAGAAGGAGCACAATGTGTCACCACTTAGCCTCTTGGGCTTGCCAATCAGGAGGTCGGCGGTTCAAATCCCCTCAACATGGTGAGTTCTCAGCTCCTGCCAACCTAGTAGTTCAAAAGCATGCCAGTGCAAGTAGATAAATAGGTACCGCTGTGGCGGGAAGGTAAACAGTGTTTCTGTGCACTCTGGTTACTATCACGGTTGTGCCAGAAGTGGTTCAGTCATGCTGTCCACATGAAGCGGAAAGCTGTCTGTGGACAAACACTGGTTCCCTTGGCCTGAAAGCGAGATGAGCACTGCTACCCCATAGTTGCCTTTGACTAGACTTAACCGCCCAGGGGTCCTTTACCTTTTTTTTACCTGCTACCCCTCACCTAACACCCTAGACAATCCATCTACACCTTAGTTTTCAAAGGTCTGCCTGAATAGGAAAATCTTAGCCTGCTGGTGGAAAGATAAGAAGGAGGAAGCCAATCTAACCTCTTTTGGGAGGGAATTCCCCAATATGGGAGCAGCCATGGAAAAAGCTCTCTCTCGTGTCACCACCAATTGTGCCTCTGATGTCAGTGGGAACGAGAGATTCCATAGAGTGAGCTTGATAGCTCAAGAAACAATCACACTTATATTTTGGAGTCTGCTGCTTCTTGACTCAAGAAAAAAATCGGTTGGGGTTTTCCTCCCTCTAAAGCATCTGGGAACGGACTATGATGATTCAGAGTTGTATGTTGGCACACAAACAAAGTGCTGAGTTTGTTAGAAGGTGAACATCTAGGCAATTCTTCTTCTTACAAAGGAATCAATTATCTTCCAAGCTTCAACCCTGTCCAAAAAGATCTGAAAAAGAATGTGTGAACTGAGCTCCTGACTCTCACACACTCACATAATTTTGATATTATTTGATACATTGTAAACCACTGGTGTTTGTATTGATACATTAGAGATGTTTTTGCTATTGTAGTATTTGTTTTTACATTGCATACCACCTTGCTATATTTTCTATGAAAGTTCAGTTTATAAATATATAGAGAGGATATTTAAATGTGAATGATCTCTCAAAATAAGAATGCATATTTTTGTACTTAAAAGTGTTGAGAACTACACTGCAAAAATGTGAAATCTGATTCATGGCTATGCTCTGATCTGAACATATGGGTCAAGTGATTTCATATAGGAACTCAAAACTGCTGAATTCCTCAAGCATCTCTGGGAGGTGATGCATCAGTCATCAGAAAAATGATGGAGTGAAGCAAGATTGATACTGATGAGGCAGTTCTGTCATGAGGTCATAGGTGAGGAAACTTCAAGTAGAAAATACGGCATGCAAGCTATCCGTCAAAATCTATAGTCATTCTGCTGTGTGAAATTGCACATCCAAATGGATTGGCAGCAATATGCTTTCAAAATTAACAGCTTCTTAAATACAAGCATGCCTGACTTTAGCCTATTGACCATGTCTAAGTAATGAATTATGTTGGCTGACAATGCAAAAGTCAATTCAGGAAAATCTCCTCAGTCCTTCTGAAGCCTACCATGGTGATTGTGTGCTGTAAAACTAAGAAAAAATGATTTTCTGAGCCCCACTAAGAAATACTGCTACTCTTAGCCAAATGGTTTTTTGTTTACCTCAAAATGCTTTGGTCTTTTTATTTGAACAGAAACACCCATTATCATAGTGTAATATCGCTTTAGGTGAACTTTTCTGACAATTCTGTTTATTGAAAAAAGCATTTGCTTTTCATAAAAAAAATGTGTTTCATTGAAGTTGTTTAAGTGTCACAGAATTCAATAGTAATTGCAAAGAAAAGGAGAGAATATTGAATGTAATGCTTTCAGAAATGATTCAGAAATGCATGAATTACCGCTTAAAAGGAAATACCACATTGTACAGAAGTCATTAGATCTCACCACCTTTTTCAGTTTTACCTTTTTTGCTTTGTGATACATAACAGCCATTTTTTAAAAAAAATTGGGGGGATGCTGTACTTAAGAAGTATTATGATCAACCTGCTGGTTTTGCTTATTTCCAGAGGTGCTAAACCTTTGGCTCTATTATTATTATTATTATTATTATTATTATTATTATTATTATTATTAGAATATATATACTGCCCTATACCTGGAGGTCTCAGGGCGGTTCACAGAACAAGATCAACATAAGAACCACAATATATATAATCAAAATAAAAACAACCTGATAACACCCCTCCCCCCCCCAAAAGGGCCACATTTTAAAAGGACATAGGCTGTCAATCAAATCAACCAAATTCTAAATAGGTAGCAGAGCAGACCCAAAATCCATCAGGATGAGTAGAGTTTGGAATAGGCAGATCTCTGGCTGAGTTTGGGATCAGCTGTGGCTTTGCCAGCTGAGGTTTTTCAGCTTGGCTCTTTCAGAGCTATACCACGGAGATATAAGTCCTTCATCATGGCTCAGCCAAACCCTGCTCAGTAGAGCTTGGGATAAGTCCAGGCAGGGCAGTGAGAGACTTAGCTCAGAACGGACACATATGGAATTTACATTTGCAAAAAGGATAGCATTAGCCTACTTTTAATGCGTGTTTTCCCAGGCTCAGTTTGGCTCAGCCTGTGGTAGCCCAGCTTCTGAATTGAGTTTGGAATAGGGTGAAATTGCAGTGGCATAATCTACCTGACATAAATTATACTGGCCTCCTATAGTTTGGATTGCTCTCCCTGGCTGTTTGAAACCTATTGAAACTGAACAGTTTTAAGAATTGTCCCTGTACACAAGATTTCAGACAAACACAGGTCTGAGTTATGTAATATAAAGATTGTCACAAGGCTGTTGTGTAGGGAGCATAAAATTAAATTAGTCAATCAGTGGTATGATCAGCACAGTTTAGGTCATTGTATTATCACATCCAAGTATATAGGTTTTAGATCATTACTTCCATATTGTTTTGTGTGAATAAGGGGAAATGTATCGGGTACAAGTCTTGTCCAAGTCTCACTGGAATTAACAAGAGTTCCATGCAAAGTAGAGATTTATTTATAGTTACAGATAGGTAGCCATGTTGGTCTGCCATACTCAAAACAAAATAAAAAAATTCCTTCCAGTAGCACCTTAAAGACCAACTAAGTTAGTTCTTGGTATGAGCTTTCGTGTGCATGCACACTTCTTCAAATACACTGAAACAGAAGTCACCAGACCCTTCTATATAGTGAGAAGGTGGGGAGGGGTATTACTCAGAAGGGTGGTCGGATTGGGTGATTGGCAGATAGCTGTGATGAGCCTGTTGACGACTCTTAATGACTGCAATAGGTCTTACAGGAAAAAGCAAGGGGTGAGAAGGTGAAAAATGGCTTTGTCATGTATAATGAGATAAGAATCCAATGTCTTTGTTCAGACCAGGTCTCTCCGTGGTTTTAAGTTTGGTAATAAGTTGCAATTCAGCAGCTTCTCTTTCCAGTCTATTTCTGAAATTCCTTTGTAATAGAACAGCTACTTTGAGATCTTGTATAGAATGACCTGGGAGATTGAAGTGTTCTCCTACTGGTTTCTCTGTCTTGTGGATCCTGATTTCGGATTTATGTCCGTTTATTCTTTGGCGCAAGGTTTGGCCTGTTTGTCCAATATAGAGAGCTGAAGGACACTGTTGGCATTTGATGGCATACACAATGTTAGACGATGAGCAATTAAATAGTCCCGAGATGGTATGTGTGATGTTGTTGGGGCCAGTAATGGTGTTGTCCGGGTGTATGTGGCAGCAAAGTTGGCATCTGGGTTTATTGCAGGCTCTGGTGCCAGTGTCCGTGTTAAGTCTGGTTGTAGTATTATTGTGGGTTAGGAGTTGTTTAAGATTGGGTGGCTGTCTGTAGGCAATGAAAGGTCTTCCTCCCAGAGCTTGAGAAAGAGAATTGTCATTGTCCAGGAGAAGTTGTAGATCTCTGATGATGCGTTCTACTGTTTTAACTTGGGAACTGTATGTGATGACTAGAGGTGTTCTGTTATTTTCTTTTTTGGGTCTGTCTTGCAGCAAGTTCTCTCTGGGTATCAGTCTGGCTCTGTTGATCTGTTGTCTAACTTCATCTGCTGGGTATTTTAGTTCTAAAAAGGTTTGCTGTAGATCTCTTAGGTGAGAGTCATTAGATTTATTTATTGCACTGTTAAAAGAAAAAAACCTGCTCCTTTTCCCTTATGGAGTATCCAAGAGCCTATATAGAGTCTTTAAGTGAGTTCCCTATCAGTAGGAGAAAATAGCAGAGGCCAGCCAGAGAATATTGAGAAGCAAAGCAGCTAGTAAGCCTGATCTTTATTAACTACTGCAACAGGGTCCTCACTCACCACATGCAGGAGGGAGGAGGAACCCTGAACAATGGTGCACAAGCCCTTATATAGACATTTGAAATTGCCCACCCTGTGGCTCAAGACCACCTCACAAAACATCATACATACATCACAGAAGAGGGCAGTCTACAGCAGAAATACATCATAGGAGGCAGTCTACAGCAGAACTCATGTTTGCCAGGATATCTGTTAATGGTCACTAATTGCTTTACCTGGGCAGCCTGGCTATTCTTTTGTGATGCTAAATGCTTTAGTTCCTGAATCCAGGTCACAGGCTCACCCTATTCATACACAAATATGCCCTTACGACAGGTATGCAAACAGACTTTCCCATTTCCTTCCTCCTTGCAGAGAAATAAAAAGGTAAAGGTACCCCTGCCCGTACGGGCCAGTCTTGACAGACTCTGGGGTTGTGCGCCCATCTCACTTAAGAGGCCAGGGGCCAGCGCTGTCCGGAGACACTTCCGGGTCACGTGGCCAGCGTGACATCGCTGCTCTGGCGAGCCAGAGCCGCACACGGAAACGCCGTTTACCTTCCCGCTGGTAAGCGGTCCCTATTTATCTACTTGCACCCGGAGGTGCTTTCGAACTGCTAGGTTGGCAGGCGCTGGGACCGAGCAGCGGGAGCGCACCCCGCCGCAGGGATTTGAACCGCCGACCTTTCGATCGGCAAGTCCTAGGCGCTGAGGCTTTAACCCACAGCGCCACCTGCGTCCCAATTGCAGAGAAATAGTTGAGGTCAATTTGGGAGAGTCAGAATGGTTTGGGAGAATCAAAATGACTTCAGGATTGCTCTCCTGTACTATTTCAGAAACGTAGTTTGTATACTTATATATGTATTTGCCTTGTACATTTAGGAATGTTTATTTTATATTTGGGACCTTAGAATTATTATAACAGCACTAATAAGTTTCAGCATTTGGTTTTGGGAATGAAATTATTAGCCAGAAGCAGTAGGCTGACTAAAGACATATTTGCAGCAAGGGTAGTTCTTTGGTACTACTCTGAGTGTTACCCCCGACTGTTCTTTTTAAGCTGCACAAGAGTGACATATTTCAAAACTGTGATGATAACTAAGTTATCAATTCGTCTGCTTTTATGCTGGGCATGTGGAACACCAACTGCTTTTCAAAGACAACATGTTTTATGTACCTGCTTTGTGTCATTACACGACAGATTGTATTCTAACACTCTGAAGTGTAGTAAATATTCTGTCTGTATAATTTAGTGGCGTTCAACTCTGAGGGAGTGCATGGCAGGTTCAAGGCCTTTCTTTTAAAAGGAGAGGTTTGGTAGGATTGTAAATTTTCCGCAGTCGTGAGAGAATAAGACCGTAGTATGATAAAGAGAACGGTTAGTTGAACAGTATTTAATATAAAAAATTAAAACAGTGATACCATGAGTAATTCTAATGGACTATGGAAGGTGCAAAAATGGGGAGGGGGGGATAGAATTATAGGTGAACTCCCTTTGCTCCAACTCCCTGAATTAAGATCAGTGACAAAATATTAATTGTCCTCTTGGTATGAACAGAATGTTTTTGCTGTTAATTGTTTCTCATAGTAAAGGTCAAGGGACCCCTGACAATTAGGTCCAGTTGTGGCCGACTCTGGGGTTGCAGTGCTCATCTTGCTTTACTGGCCAAGGGAGCCGGAGTACAGCTTCCGGGTCATGTGGCCAGCATGACTAAGCCACTTCTGGCACAGAAATGCCGTTTACCTTCCCACCGGAGTGGTGCCTATTTATCTATTTGTACTTTGACGTGCTTCCGAATTGCTAGGTGGGCAGGAGCAGAGACCGAGCAACGGGAGCTCACCCTGTCGTGGGGATTCAAACTGCCGACCTGCTGATTGGCAAGCCCTAGGCTCTGTGGTTTAACCCACAGTGCCACCTGCGTCCCGTTTCTCATAGTAGTGAGCAGCAAAAATGCAAGCAGCAGCAGGGACAATAACAAATACTCTGTCTCCCCACACCCCTCAAATCGTAGTCTTTTGCCAGAGACTTTCCTGGGAGCCAATAAAAGACCAGCCTCTGACCTTCAGTGCTTCCTGTGTGTCTGCAGTCCTCAATCAGAGTAGTAGCATGACTCTAAGACTTGCAATTGACTGCCTTTAAATATTTAGTTCTAACACTTATTAGCATTATAGGTTATCACTAACAGCCACGTTCACAAGCTGTTCAGTGATTTTTAGTATCTTGAAGGGAGGGGTGGAGAGTGCTATGATATTATAGATACTTATGTGATTAGCTATATAAACCCAGCTTTGCTACATGATAAAGATGGAATGAGAAATGCCAGCACCATATGCATTAGCAAACATATCCTTCGTTTCATTTAGATAATAATAATAATTGCACTCTCTGTCTGCAAGTGGCTTTTGCAGCAATAGAAACATACTGGAGATGATGATAATTTAAATCATAGAATCGCAAATTGATTTTCATATGAAAAGATACTCTTACTTTGTGATTAAATTGAGCATTTATTCAATGAACAATTGAATTCTAAATGTGTAAAATACCTCTCACATATATTGAACAAATATTTAGAACAATGTTGGATAGTTCATTTTTAGACAATGGAACTGGTCGTTATGAGTAGAAAATGGACTGAAGTATTTCCTTTTGAATTTGATGCAATAGGAAGTTTATTAAGGTTACCTGAGATTTATCTCGAAGGAAGAACATTATTATTATTATTATTATTATTATTATTATTATTATTATTATTATCCCATGCAAGCAGGCATTTCAATGGCATCCATTGGCATCATGGGCAGCCTATAGTAATCTTTTGTAATATTGTACCTTGAACAAGAGCAAAATTCTGTTCCCCCAAATGGATCTTCTCAATTATGGATCTTTTCAATTTTGTCCCCACTTGGCTTGGTGCCCTATGGTGGGGAACCACCTGCGGTGGGCCAAAGAGCTTCACTTTCCATTTGAGCAATTGGGAAAACACTTGCATGTGTTAGAGCATAAAAAGTATAAAGCCATATTGTTTGCAAGAACAATGCATGTGCTCTTTAAATAAGCAATGTTCATTGTCACCTCTGGAATTCACAGCAAAAATGCATTGAGGACAATTAAGCAACCTCTGTTCAAACCTGACTATTCTACATTTATTATGTCAAAAGTAAACATCAGTGTTGAGAATGCTGGAACTCACCGCCAGAAACAATGAAAACAAACAGGATTGCAGATAAGCACACAGGAAAGCAGAAGCCCTGAATCACCCATCTCCAGCCATCCATTCTTTATCTCTGCTTATCTTATCTCTCCTTGGTAGCTGCTCCTTCTCCTCTCAACACTTAGCAACAATTAGCTGCCAAAGGAAATAGAAGCAGAGATAAGCAGTGTATAGATAGAGAAAAAGTTGCTGCGGAGTTTTTATTTCCCTGTGTGCTTGATTATGAGCCCCACTGCATGTTGCTTGAGAGCTTCGAACTGTCCAAGCCTGGCATTCACAACAAGGCTTTGACATGATGAATGGAAGGCACAGCTGGGCTCTAGAATTCAAGAGCGTTTCATTTTATCCAATTGGCTATTTATAGGTAGCACAAATGTTGTGCGCACTGACATACCTCCAACGTCTTTGAGTCCCAAAACCAAGACACGCATCTTCCCGCCACGCTCCCATGTGAGTCGCGTGACCACTGTGGCCACCATGTTGTCACATGAGAAAAAGGGATGTCCCATTTTTTTCCTGGGACACTTGTGGACTGTGCCCCAGCTGAATCCCAAACCGAACTGAGCCAAACACCCAGCAGGATGGAATTCCAAGGGGCACCCCCCTCCACAATTAGCTCCCCACCAGGCCTCTTTGCGACTGATCCCAAGGCCACCTTGCTGTGACAACCACCGGGATTATGACCAGCAGCAGCATAGTCTGGGCTCAGCAGGCCTTGGTTCCCTGCTCGCTTCTCCCTGGCCAAGACTTGGCCTCTGTCGTGCCACCTCACCTGCAGCCCAGCATAAATGAGAGCCAGCAACGAAAGGAGATGAGGTTTTACTTCCTCCTTTATTGCTGGGCCCCATAGTAGTAGTAGTAGTAGTAATAATAATAATAATAATAATAATAATAATAATAATAATAATAATTTATTATTTGTACCCCGCTCATCTGGCTGGGTTTCCCCAGTTACTCTGGGCGGCCTCCAACAAATACCATATTTTTCGCTCTATAAGACGCACCCAACCATATGACGCACCTAGTTTTTAGAGGAGGAAAACAAGAAACAGCGAAAGCAACACAAAGCCTCTTGAGCGAAGAGTCAGGAACACTCCCGCTGTGCTCAAGAGGCTTTGCATGGCTATCCCTGAAGCCAGAAGAGCAAGAGGGATTGGTGCACACAGATCCCTCTTGCTCTCCTGGCTTCAGCGAAAGCAACGCAAAGCTTCTTGAGCGCAGCAGGAGCTCTGCATTCGCTCCATAAGACGCACACACATTTCCCCTTACTTTTTAGGAGGAGAAAAGTGCGTCTTATAGAGCGAAAAATATGGTACATGAAAACACCAGTCATTAAAAACTTCCCTAAACAGAGTTGCCTTCAGATGTCTTCTAAACATTAGATACAGTGGACCCTCGGGTTGTGAACGTGATCCGTGTGGGAGGCATGTTCGCAACCTGCAGCGTTTGCAACCCACAGTGGTGCGTCTGTGCACGCAGGGGTTGCGATTCGGCGCTTCTGTGCATGCATGACCCCAAAACCCGGAGGTAACCTGTTCCCATACTTCCAGGTTTTGGCAGGTCCGTAACCCAAAAAAACGCAACCTGAAGCATTTGTAACCCGAAGTATGACTGTAGTTGTTTATTTCCTTGACATCAGATGGGAGGGCGTTCCACAGGGTGGGTGCCACTACCGAAAAGGCCCTCTGCCTTAGAATGTGCAAAGGAGATTTTAACAGTCCAGTAAACGAAGCAGTATGCTGCACCCTGCAGTTGGTAAGAAGACGATTGAAACTAGGTTTTTCTAACCCAGTTAAACATTAGCCCTGCCCCATAAATTGATTTTGAAGCAGATCTGGATTGCGTGGTTGACCTGGAAGGATGGCTCTGTGGATCCCTAGCCGCATTCTCATGCATACACCCCCTTTAACATTATTTTGCAATGTTTAAAGTATTATGAAACTGAAAATGCCATTCTCTCTAGCCCTAACACATCATTCTATTGGAAAATCACTGTCACCACCCTTTTCTTGCATAAATTTTCATTTGTCACTTAAGTGTTAGGATAAATGAACTAGGCTGAAAAGTTGACACTTCCAGACAGAATATCAACTAATACAAAAAGCAATCACATTACAATCCAAAAATAAAACACAAAATAGCTTCATTCCTTTACTGCCACATAGTAAAGAAACTGTAAAATGAGGGTGGGCGTGGTCCTACTCCCATTGACATCAATACATTTTTTTAAAAAAGAAAAGATTAGCAGAATAAGAATGTTTCTTTCATGCTTCAGAAGAAAAAAAAAAACATATTCTATTATTCATCTCAGGTGATCAAGTAAACCATAGCATGACCTCAGCATCACATCTTCCTTTCACCCACTCCTCCTCATTCATGCATGAATGAAAATTCACGTTAAGAACAAATTACAATTCTGTTACATCTGAGTGAGAAACTGAGGTTTGCTCTAATCAAAGATGGTTTAAACCCAGTGGGATTCAGCTACAGTTTCTGATTCTGGTTTGTCATCTAACTTTGGTTAGAAGAAGCCCACAGTATCCTGAGTTTTGACATTGTGTGATAGTTATGTTTTGCCCTTAACAGTGAAAGTAGAAGCTTTCCCTCTCGTCCATTGCCCACGTATTGAAAGGTGGAGCGGGAGAGGGTAGAAACCCAAGAATGTTCACTGTGGTGCGTTCTCAGTCACATGGACTCTGTTTAATGTGATCATCTGAACCAGATCTAAGTCTGGGGTTATATCTACGCAATGAGACATCTTACAGGAGAACAGTTACACCTCACTGAGCTTTTAGCACAGGTTCTCAGAGCGTACAAGGGAAAAAAGTTTCCATGTCAAGGTTTAAGAAATAAAGCCATACAGCAAATGCTGACTTTTAAATTGTCCTTTTCAGGCTTTTTCAGGAAACACCAATGCAGACACTGTGGTAACTTATAATCTCCAACATTCCATCAAAGCAAGATTTCTGCGGTTTGTCCCTTTGGATTGGAACCGCAATGGCAGGATTGGAATGAGGATCGAGGTCTATGGCTGTGCTTACAGTAAGTGATGCCTTTTCTTTGAGATGAATCACATAATTGAAATCTACAGGTGCATTCTAAATGGGGGGGGGGGACCTGCTAATTGGCCTTTAATGGAAATATAGATATTTGTGTGAGAGTTCTGTATCCTAACAGCATACCCCCCCCCATTATTATCTTGATATTTGCACATTGAGGTCAATTGCACCATATAATGAATTGAAGTATAGATCAATAATCTTAATTTAAGTGAAACAGAATACACATGCATAGTTCCCAAATTAGCTCTGTAGGGTTGCCATATTTTGAAGAGCACAAAAGAGGACACTATGACAACTCTGATTTTAAATATCCCTACTATACGTCTGCTATAGAAAGTGTGATCTATTGCCGGGGAGCAGGGCAGGAGAAGAGAAGAGGAAAGCAAGTCTGCAACCACCAGTTATGTCTATGTCTCATCCAGAAAGTATAGCCAGAGACATTTTGGCAAATTTAAAAAATCCACCCCGACAGAAATTTTACCCCTCAAAAAGAGGATGTGTCCTGGAAAAAGAGGGCACAGGGCAACCCACCATCTCCCAGAACCCGGCGAGTCTTGAAAGTAGGAGAGCAAAGAGCTCAAAGACAGAGGGCATGTAGCAGTGCCCATAGAAGTGATGAATGAGGAAGTGGGAGAGATGGGGGGGGTGGAGATTCACTCAGGACAATGCCATTATCCAAGAGGCTGGGTTCTATAGCCTCTCTCTGTAAAGATTGAAATAAAAAAAGGGACTGTAATAAACTTTTCCTTGTCTTTCTACTTTCCTGGGCAACTAGCCGGGGACCGCTGATAGCATCCTGATACACCTCATGCAACTACTAAAATTGTTTTTCACCATCCCAACCAGGGCCGTCTTAAGCATATCCGGCGCCGTGGTACAAAGATCTCTCTAGCACCCTCCCCCCCATTTCCCAGAGTTGTCAACCTTTTCCCAAGCCTCTGCGGGAATCACTCTCCTCTCGCGGAGGCTTGGGAAGGAAGCTGCATGTCCGCCAGCCATATGGTTGACGGGACACAGCTGGCGGGCATGGAGAGAAAGGGGAGGCCGCCGGCAAAGCCACGCTGCTGCCCCATTGCTGGGGCGCCCCTGAGAAGCTGGTGCAACGCACCACTAAGCCCAATAGAAAAGACCGCTCTGGTCCCAACCCCATTCTGAAGCCACTTCTCTCTTTTGTTCTGTATCCACTTTACACCCACTCTTAGTTTCACTTCCGGATGGATGGCCAGCTGTCATGGATGCTTCAGTTGAGATTCCTGCATTACAGGGGGTTGGCATAGATGACCCTCGGGGTCTCTTCCAACTATGATTCTATGATTCCATTCCTTTACCTCCTCCCACCTCCTTTTCTGCAACCCCACCCAGCCTTGCTCACAAACCACAATGCAGGAGATTATCACCCCTGTTGGTAATCTCCTGCGTTATCCATACATTGCAATTGCTACGTACTCTTTTCGGCTTCCACCCAGTTCTGAAGCCACACCACACCCCCTGCTATTTTCCCTTTGCTTTTGCTCTCCAACCCCACCCTGATTTCATGCAAAACCAGAATTTTGATTTGGCAAGACAAAAGGAATAGAAAGTTGTTCTGAAAGAAGTTTTCAAATACAACCCAGTCAGCTGGGCGGGGTACAAAAAATAAAATTATTAATGATCATTATGATTAAAACAGCTGCTGGGTACCCCAGCAACCAGAACTGTGTAGGAGGAATAAAGAAGGGAATGTGTTAAAAACCTGCTCGCAAAGTTGTATATGGGGTGCTGTTGTTTTTGCGAGAGGGGAGGACCCGCAAGCAGAAGCATATCACCCTTTTTCCAGCAAAGCGGTTCAAGCAATCCGGTACAGCATACAGTTGTGATGTCTTCCACAGCTGTGCTATGAAGTGAAATGTCACTTTTCTCAAAGTAGGGGAGACTTTCAGGCTGTCAGGAACTCATTGGGGCATGAGAAACATTTGCCTGATTAGAGTCATGGATGTTATTTTTAGGAAATCTACGAGACACAGTATCAGTAGGGAATTCAGATCAGGCAGAGAGATCAAGGACTGCGTTGACAAGGGCACAGGGCAAGCAGAGCAAGAAAGGCAGGCTGAGGAACGCGAGGCAAAGCTTGATGTCGGGCACTGCTAAAAAGTTCTGACCAAGCACTTTCGCAACAGCTTCCTTTTTCGCAAGAGTTTGTGGCAGGCTTGAGCCATTCAGGCCAAGAGCAATTGTGAATCGAGGACCCGCAACCTGCATAGGGGTAAATAAGACACAAGGACACATGTATTTTAGGTTAATGGGCTAAAGAAGGCCACAACTTTATTGGTTACAGCATGTGAGTGGTATTGGCTTAGGCACTGGATCAAACAACCTATATATGACCCCACCCCGTGCAGCGTGAGGAGGGGCATTTGAAGGTTAACAACCAGTGGGAGGAGCTTGTTGATGCAAATACAACTGGAAGCTTCCCCTGATGTCACCGGGGGGCGTGCCATGGCCCTAGCCACCAGCAGGGTATCAGACAGGATCCACAACCACCGGATTCCTTTAACGGAATACCCAAAAGGGGAGGGGTAGGTGATGGCCACACCCCGCCTACCAACACACAGCACATATTCAAATGCCTAACCTCCAATACCGGAAAAGTTGTGACGATTTGCTATGAGGCAGGCGAGACACCAAGAGGCTGGTGCCAATTTGCCAAATGGATAAAAATTCCTACCAGGCCCCCTGGTCTACCAGGGCAACCAACCAAAGTCCACAGCAAGGTCAAGAGCATAAATATGACCTAAAAGGAGGGCGGGCAGGTGATCTGATGACTCCAGGAAACCGAATGAGGTGTGGGGATGCTGCGGCCACTTGAATCTGGCTAGAGCCCACCCCTGAGCCAACCCTATTGGCTGGCCTGACGGGCGTGTCACGGCAGCCGGGAAAATGATGCAGGGAGCCGAATACAACCCCCTGCTGACGCGGGATGGGCTCCCGCTCACGACACCTCTCCTCTGGGAGGTGGAGAGGCTTTCTGTTCCAAGTATGCTTCAGATCCAATGCACACATTCTGGAAGCAGAGTGGTCCGCTATTCCTCTAGCAGGGAGCGTCTTCCACGAGATGAGCTTTGTGTGAAAGGAAACTAGTGCCGTGCCAAAATCTGTTGATGTCTCCAACGTTTTCTTCCCCTGTGAAGGAGACGTCCATTTGTTTTCTGCCTCCTTCTAAGGGCATTTGAGAATTTCTTTAGACTTCCAGAGGCTCTAGGGTTTTGAGCTTGCTTTGGTATTGCAAGGTGGTTGAGGGTGATCTGCTTTGCTTGCCCATAAACTTTTCCCCAGCCTCCTTGGCTGCTTGTATTTCCTGATTTTTTTTGGGGGGGAGAAGGCCCATGGGTAGTGTTACATTATCATGTCTTCGCCTGGGTTTTAATTGAAGTGCGGACACTGGGGAAGGCTGCAGAGCACAGAATACAGTGGTACTTCAGGTTACATACTGTCAGAGCTGCCTCCAGGTCCCAGCTCACAGAGGACCAACGCTAGGCTGTAGTTATGTACAAAAGTCTTTATTGAGATTCAGTTTCCATTTTAAAGCCGCAGCGTGCAGCTCTACGTCCCGACCTTAAACCGGCGAAGTCCTGTCTGAGTCTCCTCCCCTTCCACACCAGTTTAAGACCCTCGCTTTGCTCCACCTCTTTCTAAGTTCCTTTCTCCTCTGGGCCCTCCTGCCCGCTAGGGTCTCATCCTTCCTGGACTCCTCTGATGCTGACCCTGACGATTCTTGCCCCTCCTTCCGGCGGGCTTTAGGACCTGGTTCCCTATCCGGGCTACCTTCTGTGCCGCTCGCCTGTACCTTTGAACTGGGCGCGCGCGCCCAGCCTGCAACTTTCCTCTTGACCGTTAACTCGCTCTCCGATGGAGGCGTGGTCAACCCTGACTCATCTTCTCTCGCTGGTGGTGCATATGTGGGCTCTGACACCTGGAACTCCTCCCCCCCACTGCGCTCTGGTGGGGAAGCTGGTCCTGATTTCCAACTGCTGCTCTGGGAGTCCCCGCTGGCCCCTTGCTTCTGGGGTGTCCCCCTTGGCTCGCCCCTTGCCCTGCCCATCGGCGCCCCCTTCTGTGAATCTTCCGATTCGCTGGAGAGGCTCATGGAATCTATCGGGCTGCTGTCATATTCTCCTACGCTGCCCTCGGATTGCTCCCCCTCGCTCTCCATCTCTTCTCCTCCCTGCGCTCCCGCTGAGTCCCTGACACATACGCTTCAGGTTACAGACTCCACTAACCCAGAAATAGTACCTCAGGTTAAGAACTTTGCTTCAGGATAAGAACAGAAATCGCGCAGCGGCGGCAGGAGGCCCCATTAGCTAAAGTGGTGCTTCAGGTTAAGAACGGACCTCCAGAACGAATTAAGTACATAACCAGAGGTACCACTGTACTGGTGAGATGGTTTGCAGAAGGAAAGGAAAGGCACTGACAAACACCCCCCAGCCTCCTCAGAAAGCAAGTACAGTGGTACCTCGGGTTACAGACGCTTCAGGTTCATAGCTGTCAAGTGTCCCTTATTTAAAGGGACAGTCCCTTATTCCAGCGCCATGTCCCGCTGCTGTCCCTTATTGATGGATGTCCCTTAAATGTCCCTTAAATGATGTCCCTTAAATTTCAAAGGAAGCAGCTCCTCTCCCTCCCTCCCTGCCGGCCAGGGAGGAGGGAGGCTCCAACTGTGTTGCTTGGCTATGTTGCTCACCCAATAAGAAGTCTAAGAACGACTGGGGGGTGGAGCTTGCATGCCTTGTGTGTGGCTAGTTAATGCAAGCTGAGGGGGTTTTTAAATGCTGGATGCCATTTTGTTGCACGTGCTGCTGCAAACTTTGCAGTGCAAAGCCAGGCCGGGGAGCCATCTTAAGTTGAAGCTGCATAGGCCTTGTGGTGCATGTGATTCAGATTCTATTCAGTTGAACCTCTGGTTACAAAGTTGGTTGGACAGTGTTCTCGAAGCTACCAGCATGAGTTTGACCAGACTGCAGGAGGACAGGAAGACTGGAGTGCCTGGAACAGGTGACGCTGCAGGTCCCTTATTTTGGCTGCTGGTCCCTTATTTTCAAGGCTGCTGGTCCCTTATTTTCAAATCTGTAAGTTGACAGCTATGTTCAGGTTACAGACTCTGCTAACCCAGAAATAGCACCTTGGGCTAAGAACTTTGCTTCAGGATGAGAACAGAAATTGTGTAGCTGCGGCGTGGCAGCAACGGGAGGCCCCATTAACTAAAGTGGTGCTTCAGGTTAAGAACAGTTTCAGGTTAAGAACAGACCTCTGGAACGAATCAAGTTCTTAACCTGAGGTACCTCTGTACATTCAAAGCCCTGCACCACAGACAGCCACCCAATCTTAAACAACTCCTAACCCACAATAATACTACAAACAGACTTAACACGGACACTGGCACCAGATCCTGCAATAAACCCAGATGCCAACTTTGCTGCCACATACACCCGGACAACACCATTACTGGCCCCAACAACATCACACATACCATCTCGGGACTATTTAATTGCTCATCGTCTAACATTGTGTATGCCATCAAATGCCAACAGTGTCCTTCAGCTCTTTATATTGGACAAACAGGCCAAACCTTACGCCAAAGAATAAACGGACATAAATCTGACATCAGGAATCACAAGACAGAGAAACCAGTAGGAGAACACTTCAATCTCCCAGGACATTCTATACAAGATCTCAAAGTAGCTGTTTTATTACAAAGGAATTTCAGAAATAGACTGGAAAGAGAAGCTGCTGAATTGCAACTTATTACCAAACTTAAAACCATGGAGAGACCTGGTCTGAGCAAAGACATTGGATTCTTATCTCATTATACATGACAAAGCCATTTTTCACCTTCTCACCCCTTGCTTTTCCCTGTAAGACCTATTGCAGTCGTTAAGAGTCGTCAACAGGCTCATCACAGCTATCTGCCAATCACCCAATCCCACCACCCTTCTGAGTAATACCCCTCCCCACCTTCTCACTATATAGAAGGGTCTGGTGACTTCTGTTTCAGTGTATCTGAAGAAGTGTGCATGCACACGAAAGCTCATACCAAGAACTAACTTAGTTGGTCTTTAAGGTGCTACTGGAAGGAATTTTTTTATTTTGTTTTGACCCAAACAAATGTCACCAAAAATCGTCTCCTCTAATGTCTCTTCTTAACTATTACATGGGAAATGGTTTGGGGCACGTTTCTATGTCCAGTACACGTAGCTAATTCTGTTTTCTATTGTTCAATTGTGAATCACTTTGTGAAGAACGATGATCCTAAAAGGCAACATACAAATTGCCGAAATAAAATAAGTTGTAGGAGCATCAACTTGCATCCACCCTACCAAAGACTCTTGTGCTGATTTTTGAAGAAAAGGAGGAATGGAGGGCAAAGACAGAGGTTTCTGCAAAGCTTTGCCCCATCCACACCTTCTGTTGGTTGGTTGGTTGGTTTGGTCAGTACACAAACTGCAGAACTTAATATCTTTCCATGCACACTTGTACAATGCCTTCATACATCTCCAGAGACTGCTCTGGGCAATTTAGGTTTTGAGGGTTGTTTTATTTGTAGTTAAGAGTTATCTAGCAAACTAGAATTGAAGGAGGGCATGTGAGGCAAACATTAATCCTTGATTATCAAAGTCTTGGAAATCATTGCTTATTTTGCTTTTTGAAATATTTCTCATGGTTTTCAGACAAAACTTGAAATAATCCTTAGGAAAGAGGGGGAAACTTTGTATTTTCCTTTACCATGTACTGAGCCTAAAAAGTTTATTTCTGTAAATAAATGCATTCTTTTTTAATCAATTGATGATCGGAAAAGAGAAAACCCAGTAAGGATGATATTCAAAAGTGTATTTGAATAAATTAACGTAGAAGATGACAGATTGTGCAACGTGTATAGTAGAGAAATAGTATGAACCCATTCTGTTTCTTTTATGTATTTTGCTTTGATTTCATTCTTATTTCAATTTAAATTGAGATTTTATTCATCATATAGGTATATATTTTATGTGAGTCTGAGGTAAAGAAAATAATTATTAATAATGATAATGATATGATGGGGGGAATTGCCCTACCTGGGAACCTCCAGATACCACATCACAAACCTCTGAAGGTTACCAAAGTTGGGGGATGCTGGTGTAGAGATTACAAATAATTATCAATGCTAATGAATTCATTGATTGCTTTTTATTTATCTGCTGCCTTCTGTCAAAGGATAGGTGGCAACACATTTAAAATCGATTGAATGTGTAATTTGTTACTCGCTTGATGCCCCCGTTTTAGTGGTCTAATTTTCATAGTGGAAAATGTACTGATTAAAAAAAATGTGATTGATGCAGAGTCCTAGTGTTCTCCCTTGAACTGCCCTTACCAAAGTAAAACTTACTCATCTTATGTGACAGAACTGAGAATTAAACCAACTGACAGCTTAAGTTCAAAACAAGGCCCTTCTGCTTATAATTGGTGCGATTCTGCTGAATATTAATGACATTTTAAAAATATTATGAGTCACTCAAAATGGATAACTTTTCAAGAAGCTTAGGCACAATCCCTCAGAGATCACAGGTTCATTTCAGTGGGGCCTGCACAGGAGAATTTCTTAGAGCCTCGCTTCCAAAATATAGAGTGTTTTTTTTCTTTTCTTTGTCAAATTAAGCAAAGTTAGATAGCAGATTTCCATTGACTTAGAAGAGGACACTCAATGAATTGGAAAATGATTTCATATATTATTGGCTGTCTGCTACATCTTCATTTATTTCATAAGTGTATCTCTCAAGAACTATTACCTCCTTTGTCTTCTTTACTTATGCAGCGCGAATACACTACGAGCTTTACTTGAGTGCTATCTGTTCCTTTCTGTAGTTCTAAGTCAGACTGTAACAGATTGTGACAGATACTGTTTTATATTACTGGTCTAAAATCTGTTCTTTCCAGTCAAGTGGATATATATGACCTTGAAAGGGACTAGATAATGTGTCATGAGAAATGAAGTACCTTTTTAAATGGTGAAATCATTGCTACCTCTTCTGTCAATAAGAGTATTTCATATATGTGGAATAGGTAATTGCTTTAATTAAATTTATATCCTTTCTTCCCTCCAAAATGAGTGCAGAATGGCATGAAGAGAGCAGGCCTTTGAGTTTTTTTAATTGAATTACCGTATTTTTCACCCTATAGGACGCACTTTTCCCCCTCCAAAAATGAAGGGGAAATGCGTGTGCGTCCTATGGGGCGAATGCAGGCTTTCGGTGAAG
Source organism: Podarcis cretensis (assembly GCF_951804945.1). NCBI lineage: Eukaryota > Metazoa > Chordata > Lepidosauria > Squamata > Lacertidae > Podarcis > Podarcis cretensis. Next base: position 10,555,420 of record NC_137180.1, on the reverse strand, counting down.
CCTGGAGAGCGAGAGGGGTCGGTGCACACTGACCCCTCTCGCTCTCCAGGCTTCGCGGACCTCTCCGCAAGCACCGGGAGCGCTCCCGCTGCTTGCGGAGAGTTGCCTGCATGCTGAAACCTGTGCGTGCTGAGCTCAGCGCTCCAGGCTTCGCGGACCTCTCAGCAAGCAGCAGGAGCCAGCGCTGGGCACCCACGGCTTGTAGAGAGCTGCCTGTTTGGGGGCTGGGGTCAGGGGAAGCTCGGGCGGGCCTCCCCCGCCCCAGCCCCGCGCCTGGGGGGAAAATATTTTTTCCCCTTTATTTCCCCCCAAAAAAACTAGGTGCGCCTTATGGGATGGTGCGTCCTATAGGGCGAAAAATACAGTACTTCTCCCCCTCGCTCTCAACCACTGAAATTTCTTACCTTCCCCCACCCCCTTTGTTATTCCCACCTTTATAGTGATACCTTATGAAATGCTTGCTTCTGACTCCACAGTTTCACCTTGATTGGACGCAAAGACTCTCCCAGAAGAGGTGTCACCATTTAAACTGCTAGTGTGAAATATGAACCCCATTGAAGAAATTGAAAGTATAGGGCAGGGGTCAGCAAACTTACTGCGCCTTGGGCCGGTGTCTCCAGCACCGATCGCGCGGTGGGCTGGAGGGTGGGGGAGCACATGTCCATACGTGTGTGCACACACTATTTCTGGCGCACTTTTGGGTTGGAGGAGCACCGGAAATAGCTTTTGCGCATGTGCATGGGCCTCCTCTGATGCAGATGTGCACTGCAAATAACGTTTGCGCATGCGCACAAGCTATTTCTGGTGCTCCTCCGACCCAGAAGTGGGCAGCCGTGCAGCGCAGCGCCAGTAAGAGCCGGTGGCGGGGGTCTCTGCGGGCTGGATAAACGAGTCCCTCGGGCCTTATCCAGCCCACAGGCCTTAGTCTGGGGACCCCTGGTATAGGGGAATGGCTGTAATCATTGGTACAGCACAGGCCCTGCATGCAAAATGTCCTAGGTTGAATCCCTCATGTCTCCAGTAGAGTTGGGAAGGATCCCTACCTGAAATGCCTCAGAGCCACTGCCAGATAGTGTTGAACATGCTAGACAAGATGAATCAATGATCTGACTTGGCATTAGGTAGCTCCGTAGGTTCCTCTGCTTGATTTTCTCCCATCCTCTGACTCTAATCTGTCACAAGCAACACAAACACTTGGGCATCTCATTATCACATCATTCTGCTGTGAGAAGGTTTGTCACTTACCTGGTGCCTCACCAGCTGATGCCATTGCTCCAGCTCTGGGAAAAATAAAAAATAAAATCCCAGAGCTTTGTTCCTTCACATTTCTCCTCTGTTCTACAGAGAACCATGCTGCAAGATATAGGAACAGAACTCTGGCTTGTATATGATGCTTATAGGATGGCTTCGCATTTCTCATACTTGCTAAATGATTATCACACAAGGGCGGGGGCACTTCCTCTTCTTGGCAACCCATCATAAGAGACCCTTTATTTGTGTTATTCTCTTTTTAAATCTTTTTCTTAATAAAGTTTTTCTGACAGAAAAAGAAGTAAAAACTAGAAAAAAAACTTACAACCACAATCATTCAAAATAATTCAAATTACAATCATTTAACTTTCATATCACATTCTCAATAATTTTCCAAATACCACCCTCTATTTCCCTCCCTCCCACCCGACTTCCTCTCACCCATGTGAGACCTTATTGGCATTTGTATTATTGTTTCTTGTTGTGTTAGCAGTTATTTATACTTAATAGTCATATCCTTTATAATATCATCTTGTATCCTTGCGAGTCTTTCCTTTTATGTTTATCTTAAACTTAATTTCCATATCCACATTTTTTCATATATATCTCCACACACTCCCACTCTCTCTTAATTTTTTGCTTGGAGCAGCCCCTAATTGATGCCATTAATTTTGCCATCTCCATAAACTCACAGATCTTAATTCTCCATTCTGGTAATTCTGGTATTTTTTTCTGTTTTCCATTTGTTTGCCACTAATAATCTATCTTTGGGGATATTGTTGGTTATTAAGCCTAACAGGTATGCTTTTTGAGAATTGTGCTTTTAAATATTCTTTTGAACTCTTCATGTATCTTGGTCCAAAATTGTTTAATCACCTTACACCCCCACCACATATGGTGCATTGTTCCCACCTCTGCTTTACATCTCCAACAAAGGTTTGAATATTTTTTATAGATCTTTGCCAATTTTACTGGGGTGAGGTACCAACATTTTCATTATATTTTCTCTTATCAAATAACAAGCTGTGAAATTTATGTCAACACTCCATAATTTTTCCCACCTATCTAAATGTATTGTCTTGCCCAGATCTTGTGACCACTTTATCGTTGTTTCTTTATTACTTCATTTTTCAATTCCCACTCAAGGAGTAGATTGTACATTTTCAATATATATATATATTTGACTGCTTTGGTTGTGTTATTCTTAGGATCCGATGTGGCAGATTTTGATGGGAAGAGTTTCCTACTCTACAGATTTAACCCCAAATCCACCACAGCACTGAAAGACATAATTTCTCTGCAGTTCAAAACGATACAAAGAGATGGGATTCTGTTACACAGAGAAGGACAGAATGGAGATCACATCACCTTGGCATTAGTTAACGGAAAGCTTTCCTTGCTCATCAACATAGGTATCAAGTGCAAATTCATATTGCACACCTACTTAGTAATCTGCTTATTTTAAACTAACTAACTAACTATATATATAAGTTCACTGTCTTCATTGTTTCTTCCAACAGACCTAACAGTTTGTTTTTCTCCTCTTGAAGGTGATGCAAAAATATATTCTGCTGATGCCCAGGTTAATATCACTCTGGGTAGCCTATTGGATGATCAGCATTGGCATTCAGTCCTCATTGAACATTTCAATAATCAAGTGAACTTTACAGTTGATAAACACACTCACCATTTTCATGCAAAGGGAGAATTCAATTATTTGGACCTTGATTATGAGGTGTGAAAACTATCTTTCATTTATTAGACTTATTATTTTGTTATGTAAATGCAATTATGAAGCAGAAGGAGATGGTGAGCTGCTTAGGGAAGTGTTTCAGCATTCAGACTCTTGTCGAAGCTTGAAATTAAAGACTTTCACTAATGCTTTGCTTACATATGTGCCAACCCTTGACTTTTCTGCTTTGATGTCAATGCCCAAATGTTCCTTTTGTAATTGTACTGTTTACACTCTACTAGGGGACATCCTGCCACTTAGGTGGTACAGCTTTGCCATGCAGGACAGGGGATGTGAAGGGGTAGAGGAAGGGGGTGCAGTAGGGGCGGCTCACCCCGGGTGTCACCACTGAGGGGGGTGACAAAATGCCGGGTGGCACTCACCACGGGGTCTGCAGCATGCCCGAGCCACACGTCTCTCCTGGGAGTGACGCGGTGGCTTGAGCGCCCGCAGACTCGGCGCTGCACCAAGCGGTCCGCCTGCCACCTCCCCCTCAGCTGTAGGGCAGCTGAGTGGGAGGAGGCAGGCGGACTTCTCAGAGGCCCAACGGAGTGTCCTGCCTTGGCCGGCCCTGCCCCTGCAGGCGGCTGGTCCCATCTCTGGGCGCAGGGCATGTGTGCCGCCCCAGGCTCTGCCGCTGGGGATGTGAACAGAGAGCAGAGACAATAGGGTTACCAGACGTCCCCGGTTCCTGGGGACAGTCCCCGGATTTGTAGATCTGTCCCTGGACAAATTCCGTCCCTGGAATGTCCCCAGATTTGCAAAACTGTCCCCAGGAAACGTGGCAGCGGCAGCCTCAGCAGCCCGGAGCCAGCCTGTTAGTGCAGTTGGCTCTGGCTGGCTTCAGGAGCTGCTCACTGCTTGCTGCCATGGCGCCCACCATTTTTCCTGCGCCACGGCAGCGAGCAGCTCCTGAAGCCAGCCAGAGCCAACTGCACTACCAGGCTGGCCCCTCCTGGGCAATGGCTGCCCACCTGTGACTCCCGAGCCTCCCCTCATCTGTCAAAACAAAGCGGAAAGGAGATCGTGGAAGGCTTGGGAGTCACGGGCGTGCAGCGCACCATTGCCCACTTTTTTTAAAAAAACTATGCATTTATGTTTCACAGGGTGCGAAAGAAGGGCTTTGCACCTTTAAACAATATGCATGTGTGTTTGGGCCCAGGGTCTTTTGCCTCACCATCCCCACTACTGACTCCCTGTTGCTACTCAGCTTCCAAAAAATAAATAAAAGTGTCCCCAGATTCATTGAAAAATATCTGGTGACCATAAAATACAACAGTTCATAAAAGGCAGGTTTAGGTGGGTATAATAGATTGCATCTTGCACATCAGTGTGGTGTACACTTCAGATAAATCAGAAGCTTTGGTAGTTTCATTTGCGAGTCATCCCTTTCCCCACCTGCTGGTAAACCACAGAGATTCAGTGGTGCCTCGCAAGACAAAAAGAATCCGTTCCGCGAGTCTCTTTGTCTTGCGGTTTTTTCGTCTATGCGAAGCAAGCCCTTTGACAGCTTAGCGGATTAGCGCTATTAGCGGCTTAGCGGATCAGCTGATAAGCGGCTTAGTGGCTTAGAAAAAGGGGGGGGGAGGAAAAAACACACACGCAGGAACTCGCAAGACATTTTCGTCTTGCGAAGCACCTCCAAAACGGAAAACCCTTTCATCTAGCGGGTTTTCCGTCTTGCGAGGCATTCGTCTTGCGGGGCACCACTGTACTGTGCTGCTCAATGAATCTGCAGTTTAAAGAAGCACTGTAGCTCGCCAAAGTGGTGATTCTACAGCAGGTTTGGGGAACCTGTGGCCCTTTCGTCATCCCTGACAATTGCCCATATTGGCTGGGAATGGCGGCAATTGGAATCCAGGATCTGGGAGTCCACAGGTTCCCCATCTCCGGCCGAAAGCAAGGTGAGGTTGGGTCCTTGTGAAAGAGAGTCAGTTTCCCCTTGCACTGGGGCATTGCTGCTCTTATCCTGGATCCTATCAAACAAATTTATGGGAGTATGGGAGCTTTGGTGCTAAAGTGGCATTTGCCCACTCCCCCCCCCCAACCTATTAGCACTGGACAGCTTCCTTGCCACACCCAAAACTATTCCCTTATAGTTAAACTATATGAGAGAGTCCATTACTTCGAGAGCTCAGTGTGCGAAACCTATCGCACGCAGCATAGTGAACAGGCTTTCAATGTGTAGCTAACATAAGAAATAACAGTAAATATATTTGTTTAAATGTGTGCTTATGCTGTATTATTAATTTGAACATTTCAGATAGATTTCAGGTAAGTAGTTGCCATGGTCACATGAAAGACTGATACTGTAAGTTAAATAAGTATAATTATATATGATAATAATATAAATATATTTTTATCATTTTAAAAAGTATTAAGTAATGTGGAAAAATAAAGGAAGATTGAGAAGACATTTATATAAACGGAATTACGTATGAATAGTGCATCCTTACTTAAGAGTAACACCACTGAACATAGTGGGACTTAACATCTAAGTAAAGATTTGTCAGATTGCACTGTACTGTTATATAAATGTTAACTTCCAAAGAAAGGCACTTTTTTATTGAAATGATTGAATAAAACTAGCATTGTCAGAAAATAAAAGCACATTTATTTAAAAGGTATTTCTTTGGCCTCTTACTTTTTGTGTTATTTCTGAGCTGTGTTTCTTAACCTATATTTTAAGTTAATGCATTTGACAATTGAAAAGAAATAATAATGAAAAAAAGAGATTGATTCTCAATTGACCAATATGGAGCTACTGCTGTGCCATTGTTAACATTTTTTATCATAAACGTTGCAAGCAGATTGTCAGAAAATTGCTTAATACGATTATTGATTTTTCTTCTCTTTCTAAGCTCAGCTTTGGAGGGATTCCAGTACCTGGAAAATCAGGGCTGTTACCATGGAAAAACTTTCATGGGTGTTTTGAAAATCTTTATTACAATGGTGTGAACATTATTGATTTGGCCAAGAGACATAAACCTCAAATCAACATTATGGTAAGAAAAGTTGGGTTGGGGAGCACCTTGACTTGTATAACAATGTTCCAATCGCAGTCTAAGGCTGCAAACCACAAATCAGTTAGCTCGCTTTATGTAAGGGTGCAAGCCCTAAGATGATTTAATTTGAGAAAGTTCATAGCAGGAAAGTTTCCTATTGCATCCTTCACTGTTCAGCCACTGGCACTCGCCCAATTTTTTCTCTGGATCATGTTGCGATGTGAACAGATGTTAGGAGAGGATACATTTCTTAGATATTATCCTTCCTTCCGCATGTTTGAGAGTTCAGCAGACTGCTATCCCTTTGCAGCTTAAAAGGGAAGCTTAGATTAGCTAGTTTTAGCATTTTAGTTTAAGTAATCCAGGATGCTTCAGGGCACAAACAAAATAGTATTGTAAAAGGTAAAAAAAAAAGCATTTACTCACTCAGAATACTTGTTGAAGAGTAACAGATACAGCAGCTTTGTTCAGGCAGGCTTAAAATGGTAATTCAGTTTCAAAGACTTGCTTAGGTCTAGCTTAAAATGTAGTTTGAGCTTGGAGGTCAGAGTCTGTAGATGTTGTCACATTGCTGATAGAGTGGAAAGAGATGGAAAGATATGAATATGGTGTGCCCAGGCAGATAGGAGAATATATAGCTATGCGCTCCCCCTGTCAGGGCACAGTGGGCGTGTCTCTCACAGAGTTCTCTCTAGGAAGTTTACAAGAAAACTCTGTGAACTTCAGCTCCTATCATTTGCCTTTCTAGCAAAACGTGAATTGTTGGTTTGACTGCAATTCAAGTATCCTGCAGATCAGGAGGCCCTTCTGAACAACGTAGGATGGGATAGGGCTTCTTGGGTTGCTGGGAGAAGGAGGAGGAGAGAAATGTCATTTCTGCGGACTTCTTTAAGTTAAATGATTTTAGGAAGAAAATATGACTTCAGCTGATTGCATTCCCTCAGAAGCCCTCTGCACTTCATCTGCCATTGTGGACCCAACACCCCAAGAGGCTTTGGCGTAGGGCCACATTGAACTTTCTTAACATATATTGGGTTCCAAGCCAAGACAACTGTGCTCCATTACCTCCATTTGCATGAAAGTGGCTTACATTTAAGTACCCTCTTTTAATTGGGTTATGGATTAAGCTGTAAATCACGACGGAGAAGCTGGTATTATTGACTCTCTGTATGCAGGAACTGCAATGAAATGAGGGCATGGAATAAATGGTGGAAACTGACCCAGTTCTTCCATCATTCCAAAGTCACATAAATACGGGATGGAGACAAGATTAATGTAATCCCTAATGGTGTGAATAATGTGTCTTGTTTTGTGTTGACCTTGTTGTTGTTGGCATCCATCAGTCTTGAGAGACAATGGAATGTTTCTCTGGGGGTGAAGTCAAACCACTGTGATCTCCCTGGGGCGCAAGCCTGGTCAGTGTGTATGGAGGTCCTGGGTTGCCCAGATGACAAGATCTGTTTCTTGGCCTTGCTGATGTGGTCCAAAGGATAGCAGAGGAATGTGTTTGGCATAGAAAAGAGGACAAGGAGTTGCAGCTTAATTACAGCTGGAAATGACGATTAAGGAGTTAGCTGGAACTTTTGGATTGGATTGTGTCTGGATGATGTTGGCTGTGGTTACAATGAATAGCTAAAAGCCCAGTCTTAATAAGCTTTATTGTTTTCAGTACTTTCTCTGATAATAGTTGCTCATTTATTTAGAATCCCTTTCTGTAGCTGTGGATCTATGTGCCCTGCCCCCCGCCCCCATGAGAACTATTATATGTTGTTGTTCTCTACAAATTACAAGAGAGGCAAAATATACCTTCTTCTGTGCCAGTCTATCCACATCAGCAAGACTCTAGGGCTCCTTCAATTGTTGTGTCTATGTGGAAACTACAGTGGTACCTCAGGTTTCAGACGCTTCAGGTTACAAATGCTTCAGGCCTCCGCTAACCCAGAAATAGTACCTCGGGTTAAGAACTTTGCTTCAGGATAAGAAGAGAAATTACGCAGCGGCGGCGCGGCGGCAGTGGGAGGCCCCATTAGCTAAAGTGGTGCTTCAGGTTAAGAACAGTTTCAGGTTAAGAACGGAGCTCCAGAACGAATTAAGTTCTTAACCTGAGGTACCACTGTACTGAAAATTGCCTCCTCTTGCTGGTGTTTCATGCATCATCTTTAACATTTTGAAAGATGCTAACTCACTTTTTCCCACCAGAAAATATATCCCAGAACACAAAATCAAATAGGATAACATCTTCATGTCTGCCCCCCAAAGGTCTGCACTTCAAGGGCCCTCTTATCTCAGGCCCCATGTGGATTATATATTTAAAGCACTACAATGCTGCTTTAACTGTCATGGCTTCCACCAAAGAATCTTGGGAATTAGTTTGTTAAGGGGGCTGAGAGTTGTTAGGAAAACCCCTAGTCCACTCAGAGAACTATAATCCCCAGAATTCCCTGGGAGCAGGAACTGATGGTTAAACTGCTATGAATATTGTAGCTCTGTGAGGGGAATAGGGGTCTCCTAACAACACTCAGAACCCCTAACTAGCTACAGTTTCCAGGGTTCTTTGGCTGATGCCATGGCAGTTTAAAGCAATACCGTAGGGCTTTCATTGTATAGTGCAGATATGGCCTTAGTCTGTGAGCTGGAATGCAAGTCATTTAGCTGCAATTCTTTCTGCTTCTGGATGCAGCAACAGCATCCTAGTTAATCCCAGGACTCCTCACTATCACCAACGGGCAAAACGTAGGGCAGGCCTGTATTTTATCTGGTGCTTGCCACATATGGAATTTCCACACGAAACCACCAGCTGATGCAAAGAACCTGTGAGAGTCTTCTAATAATATGCTCAGACACTATCTATTTCACCTGAAAGCATTTACACAACAGCCTCCACCTTCTTCAAATCAGCCCTATATTTGTCCCGGGTTTGCCTGCAAAACCATTGACTGAGACATTGTAATGGTAGTCATTGTCAGGTTTGGAGTTGTTGCTTTGCATTATTCCATCTGTATCCTGTAATGAAACAACCAGCTAGATTCAGATTTTATCACTTCATACCTAATTATTGATAGACATACGCATTGAAAACTTGTTTGTTTATAAATTTACCCAATATTTTGTTTCTTTCATTTATTTCTAGGGCAACATATCTTTCGCCTGTTCGGAGCCCCCAATTATTCCAGTCACTTTTTTAAACCCCAATAGTTATCTCGCATTGCCTGGCACATCAGGGCATGATGAAATTTCGATCAGTTTTCAGTTTCGGACCTGGAACAACGAAGGGCTCTTACTGTCAAGTAAACTATATCAGACTTCAGGTGGCCTTCTCATGTATCTGAGTGATGGGAAGGTTAAACTGAGCCTCTATAAACCAGGAAAGACACAGAGTGACATCAGTGCAGGTAACAGAAAGCAGGTGAAAAATAATTGTGATGTGATTACACTGAAGTGTCACATTCCAGAGGTCCAATATAGCTGACTTCATTGTTTGTGGGGTTGTTGTTTTGTGTGTGTGTGTTTTTACACACCTTCCTTTTTCTCTTTCCCCCCTCACACAGAGGGCTCTATAAATGCTACGCTGACCCAAGATTTATCTTGCATATGTGCTTTTAAAAAAGAATCCAATCCGTTTCTGTGCTCTGAGCTGTCTGCTCCAATCTTTAATTTGTGTTTTGTTCTGCTCTATGTAAAACAAAGTTATGGGTTCCCCATCCATTCTAATGGGAAATCTAAACATGGCTATAGCTCTCCTCCTTTTGGCAGAAGTTGATGAAATCCGCAGGTGGAGGAGCCCTTTCAGAGTGGATGGGCAGAACAACCCAAACCCCAAATCAACCATGATGGGGAGGATAAAGTGAGTTGAAAGTGTCCCTTTGCCCAGCCTTGCACCAGCAGTGGGGAGCCCCATTGCCAAGGAGTGACACAACATACCCACTCAAACAGAACTCTAAAAAATGGGGCATTTGGGGTGTTGGGAGTCAGCAGACCTGCACCAGTACAGGGTTTTCTGGATCCTTTGCTGATCCTGCTGCCATCATATCCCTGGGAGCTGAAGGATCAGTTTGGGATCTGGAACAATGTGCTCCCACTTTCTGCCCTGGCTATCACGAGGAACAAGGTTGTGAAGTGGCAGCAGTTACACCACCAAACCTCACCAAAGTAGTCCATAGATTTGAAGTGACTCCTTCTCACACACTTATTGTCAAAGCTTCTGATTATCCAACTACTTTGAATTCTTACCAAGATATTTGGACAAAGGACAGTGTGGTGTACTGTCTACACTCTTGTAGTGCTTACTGCAGTATATAAAATGCACAAGACGGGATGTAGACCTTTCTGCTGGTCCGCTGCTGAAGGCAGAATGCTGAACTACCCAATTTGCATCCAGCCAGCTAGACCACACATTCAATGAATCCTTGTAGGGCTTATCCCCTTCCCCATAATGGTGCTTTCTTTTAAACCTAGCTTTTTACATGGGTATTTGGGACAAGCTGGTGGTACTGTTGGATTACGATTTGGCTACTGATTTATTTTACTGATGACGAGTAGTGTTTTTATGCGGATACATTTTGTTACACCTATTGCTGTGGTTTGTGAAATTGAAGGCCAATCTGAGATGGGATAGAACGTGATATAAATGTATAAACACCTGAATGGAGCGCCACACATACTCTGCACACACAGAGAGTTCTGACAGTGTGTTTGGTAACAATAAGTAGCAATGGTTTCTTATTGTGTGGACAGAGCCCTCCACTCATTTAACTGCAAATGTAGAGGCTTCAATATTTTGATGAATAAGTGTAGGGGAAGTATGGAGCCCATTGCCCTAGCCCTATGTGCATTCACTGATCTCATGTTTGGAACACCGGCATGGAACATGTAGTCTAGCACTCTGCTTCCAGTAGCATTCTGTTTCCAATCAGATGTGCCTGGAAAGATCTGGAAGCCTGAGCAAGCCTGAGCAAGACTCTGGTCCCAGCAAGGTCAATCTTACATTTGACAAACGATGTTCAGTCTTAGAAATATCAATGAGGCATTTTTTCCTAAAACCAGAAGTCCCTAATGCCTACACCCTGTCTGTCATTAAGTTCTTGCCTGGATCTAAGTTTCTCTTCTTATTTAAAGCATCTGTGCCCTATAGAAAGCATGATGAAATCCCCTTTTCAAAAGAAAACAGGATCTGCATCTCAACAATTACTTACAGCTCTCCATAATGAACGGTAACAGCAGTGTAAAATTTGAAATAATTGACTGGTTGCCAGCAGCAATCCAGTATCATGTTGATGATTTACATCGAGCGTTCATCCCAGAATGGAGGCTTTGACATTGATTTTAGTAGCAGCAGGATCAGCTTCAATGTATGCTAACCAATTCAAATAAATAATGCAGAGAGTGTGCCAATTTATGACTAACAGGCTTCCCTGAGCTCACCATCTGAAAATGTTAATTCCACGTTAAGAGTGTCACTGATGTGCAGTTTACTGTGATGTATCAAACTTCCTCCAGAGCAGTTTAAATCACAGTGCAATTACATGCATGTTAATGACACAATCTGAGTTCAGCGTCTCTTTAACAGGTTTCTGGAATGCGCTGTCATTTCCAACTGGCTTTCTGATACGCTATTCTGACAAACTGCCGAACTACAAACACAAATCAAAATCTCTAAAATATTCTTCAACAACTTGAAAATCCAAACAACAAAAAATCAAAGTGCTACATTAAAGTAGACTTTATGTTAATTTTAATGTGACTAAGGCAAAAGCCCTGCGCGGTTGCAAATGTAAGTTTATGTTTGCTTAGGCAACTGCAGCATGTTAAATCTTTCAATAAGACTCCTGCTTTCCTTAGCAAAAAGTTATCTAATGAAACCATACAGTGAACTCCCCCCCCCCCCCCTTTGTACATTTGAAGTGTTTATTGTAGCTACATTCATTGGAGCAAATCAAGTCTGCAAGTAGAGATTGAGTAATTAAATTATGGATGGTTGGACAGTTTTGTTCCCCCTACAGGCAAAGACTTATGACCTGGCTTTCACACATACAGTATGTGATAATTAAATCAGAGCATATTACTTTGAGCACAGCTCTGAGACTTCATTACCAGAGATTTATAAAGATTTCTTTGTCCACATAAAAACAGAGGAAAATGGCACATATTAATTCATGAATGATTAACTTACAATAAACCAAGACCTTCTGTTGCAGAAGGGTTGTTTTTATCTAATGATCCCTATGCAACCTCTTTTTTGAGTTGGCCATCAAATGTTTGGAAAGATGGAGGTTTTAAAGCAAGAAACTAAGACAAATATAACTTCAGCTAAATGATGGCTCTGAAGTTTTAAGAAGGCCAAAAGTCTGTGCTGTTAGAATTTTCATTAAGCTCTAGAGTTTTACCAGACTTTGCCAACTGCAATGGTGGAAGCAACGTGGTCTTCCAACAGAAATATGGTAATTTTGTGTGAGTTTGCACCATCTACCAATTAATCGTGACATCCTGGCAAAGAGGTTGGAATTACATACAGTGCTTCATCATGAATGCTTTGTAGCTGAAACCAAGCATAGCTAAACCAAGCAAAGGCAATCCAGGTGAATTTATTCATATGTTGTCTAGTACTCCCATTGGCAATGGCAAGCTTATGGAATACATTTTGCAGTATTCTATGAGTGAATGCATTGAATGTGATGCATTAATTTGCTCCAGTGTCTGGTGAACAGTTTCACACTTTGCTTCCATCCTATTAGAATTTGCTGTCTTGGTTCACTGCTAGTCAAAACATTTGACAGATACATGCATGCTTGAATATATTTCAGTGGGACTTCTGAAGAAGCACACTATAAAATGAGACTCAAAATTACAAATATCTGCTTCTGATTATTGAGATTATTGCATTAATATTCCCCCATGAGATGTTACACCAATCCACATTGCTGTTCGCAAACTTTTCTCAAATGCTTTCTTCTTTTAGGTGCTGAATTACATAATGGACAGTGGCATTCTGTATCTTTGTCAGCTAAAAGAAACCGCGTAAGCTTAGTAGTAGATAATGAGTCAACATCTTCCTCTCATGCATCAATACCTATACAGATTTTTTCAGGAGACACTTACTACTTTGGAGGTAAGATGGATTTTGTTGTTGCTGTTGTTTCTGGCCAAAGGTTGCTGACTTGGGTATGAATTTTGCAAATGAATTAATGGTGTTTTGTTACAGAATATTGGCAAGCAACATGCATGTTAGTCCTTAAAATAACACAAGTTCAACTTCATTTCCCGTGCAAGCCATTAGTATTTTCTGAAATTCTGGGTTTACACAGGATAATTGAAAACAGCTATCAATTGTTGTTGACTTTAGTGGATATCGTGATTGCATCTTCAGGCTATTAGACAGATAGAGATGGAATCTTAAAGCATTTTAAGCAGATTTCTGCTATATTTTACATAATACAAATTAACTGCTTTACTGCCCAATAGTTGTAGTTGTCATATTAAGGTTGCTCCCATTGTCTTTGCTTGTATATTGCCTGGATTGAACTTGATAGTAGCATTATTGGGAAACCATATGAGCAACCAGGCAAAAAATATCCATAGTACTTTTTCCTAAGATATTACAATATTGTCAAATGCTGTGCTAAGCAGAATGTGCATGTACAATGAATGAAAATGTCACTGACATTTCTAGGAGTGGTTTGAGACATTCTAAACCAGAATGGAGTGAGGCAAGCCTATGAGGTTCATCTCTGTTACCCCTGTTCTTTTTAGAAAGCAAAAACTGAGCCCATCCATCTTTTTTGATGGAAAATGTGTGTGCGGTCTCCGTTCTTGGGAAATACATGTATTGTCTTCACACCTGCTGCACATACATCTCCTATGAGAGGAGACGTGCATGTGCAACTTTGGGCATTATAAACAAGAAATGAGAATGAAGCACAGCTCACTGTATTTCCTCTGGGTGTAACTTTTGGCTTGCCTTTTTTAAGAATCAGAACACTCAAAATGGTACTAAGGCTTCATCCTCCCCTCCAATGTTATACCCCGTAATTGTGAAATGTCCATAATAGAATTGTAATTTGTTGGTTGTATACTGAGCATGAGTTTATAAATTTAGCATAAAGTATTTTAGGGTGGGATGCGGGTGGCGCTGTGGGTTAAACCACAGAGCCTAGTACTTGCCAATCAGAAGGTTGGCGGTTTGAATCCCCGCGACAGGGTGAGCTCCCGTTGCTCAGTCCCTGCTCCTGCCAACCTAGCAGTTCGAAAGCATGTCAAAGTGCAAGTAGATAAATAGGTACCGCTCCGGCGGGAAGGTAAACAGCGTTTCCGTGTGCTGCTCTGGTTCGTCAGAAGCTGCTTAGTCATGCTGGCCACATGACCCGGAAGCTGTACGCTGGCTCCCTCGGCCAATAAAGCGAGATGAGCAACGCAACCCCAGAGTCAGCCACAACTGGACCTAATGGTCAGGGGTCCCTTTACCTTTACCTATTTTAGGGTAGGGATGTAAGCTATGCTGAGGCCTTGGTTGTGCCCGATGTCTCCGATGGGTTTAACTCATGCTTGCATGCATTAGGTCTTTGGTTTAATCCATGATTTCTTCAGCTGCAGAGGTATTTGGGCTGCTTGATGAGGTGGCTTGAGAGTACAGTCATACCTCGGGTTAAATATGCTTCGAGTTGAGCGCGTTCGAGTTGCACTCCTCTGCAACCTGGAAGTAACGGAGCGCATTACTTCTGGGTTTTGCCGCTTGCTCATGCGCAGATGCTCAAAATAACATCATGTGCATGCGCAGAAGTGGCGAAAAGCGGCGCACGCATGCGCAGACACACCGTCGCTAGTTACGTTTACCTCTAGATTTGAACGGGGCTCCAGAATGGATCCCGTTCATACCACTGTACAGGGCTAGGTTGATCAATGCTGGATATATTAGGGATGGCACCAGAAGATAAGCAATGTGTGAGGTGGTCTCAATGGTGGTAGCACATGGCTGTAGTGGGACAGTAATGTTTACCTGACCTCCCAGCAGCTGAGTCACTGCTGCTTACTGGGAAAGGTGCTCTTGCATTTCTCCAAGCCAGCCTCCTCACTTGCTTCCTCCTCCATGCCATCCACTCCTGCTTGATGGGCAACAGTCCCCAGCAAAATACATTGTTTTCATGATTTGTTATCATTTTGTTCACCCACCCCACAATCTAAATGTCAGCACTTTAACTCCAGCTATCCTTATGATGTTTGTTGGGATTCATGCCCTCAGAAGGTGCCATCTTGCATCTGAATTTCATCAAATTTTACCCTAACCCTTGTATATATATTTGGAGGGGGAACATTTTTAAGATGCCCAGGGCAAAATTCTCTGAATCTATTTGCATGTAATTTGACAGGCCTTATTCACACTGGTAGGGCTAGCATACCTGCACATTTCATTCACTTCTGTCAAAAAGACAAAAACAAGGTTATAGCCATTTATTTATTTTAATTTCCTAATCAAAAAGGTTGAAAATTGACTGGATCTCAAAAAATGTAATGGCTTTCCTTGCAGAAGACTTATACAATCATTCTTCTGATATTAGACAGGATTCATGCCCTCTGAAGGCAAGGTCCTGCATGCACCTTTGCTTAATTTCAAAAATGTGTTTTTTAAAAAGTGTTAGACATTACTTTCTTCTTCTTCTTCTTCTTCTTCTTCTTCTTCTTCTTCTTCTTCTTCTTTAAAAAAGTTTCCTGCACAGAAACCCTTGTAACTATTCTTTGGTAGGCTTTAGCCCCTCTTGCAGGGACTACCATGTCTGAAAATTCCATTCATTTCTGCCAAAAGGTCAAAAAATTATAGCCATTTTTTAATTCCTCAATAGTGGATTGAGGGGTAAGGAGTGGACACAGATGGATGAATCAATTCAGGCAACCCATGAATCACCTCAGACCAAGGAGATCTGTTGTATAAAGTGCCAAATGTGAATCTAAATTGAACCATGTGGTCCTTTTTTAGTCCTACTGGGTATCTTACCTGAGGAGAGCAGTATGAATCCCTTATAAGAAAATTTATGCCAGGGACATTGGAAACTGAATTACTTACCCGTAACCCCAACCTCACTGAGAGAAAGCTTTGAGATCAAGACAGCAATTTGGACAGTGTAGTCCAAGCACTAATCTCTATTCAAACTGTTGTGGAAAAGTTAGGGAAGAATGCATGAAATCAGAAGTTCATCACTTCTGATTTGTAGCCCAGTCATGCACCCTGCAACTTTCTAAAATAATGGCTGATAGTGCCCCCCCCTTCCCTTCCCTTTCCCTTTAATCCAGGCACTATGGGATAAAATGTTTTTCTTGTATCATCTCAGTTGTTCCATTTTTCCAGAAGTTGTTCTGTTGAGTTGTATTGTAAAATGCCAAGTTTGTGGTAGCTAGTTTTGTTTGCTTTAAATCTGGAAGACAGAATACTTAAAAGGTGTGGAGATTTGTGTGTCTCCCTCCCTGCATAGATGTAATTAGTATTCAAATTCTCTATCGTTTTGAGGTCAGCCAGCATAGTCATGCATCTCGAGGTGGGAGACAAGAAGGTGCCTTCACATCAGACCTTGTATTTTAAAAAGTAAGCAGCAAGGGAAGATTAATGATAAAAGAGAGAGAAAACACAGCAAATTCATCAAATTCTATCATACATATTAAATGGTTTCTTTCACTTTGATATATATGAACTTAGCACACTGGTCTGAAATCTGACCATCTGTTCTGTTAATAATGGTGGTGAATGATTGTGAATGATTTATTATTTACCAAAAGAATCCTAGGACAAATTTTGTTATTGTATTGTTTTAGAGACAGATGTATATGAAGGAACCTTAGAGCAGTATCTTTTTATATCACTATCTTTACTCTGGAAAACAACTAAAAGTTAAAAAGCTAAAATTCTAAAATTCTAAGCATTATCAAACTCTGCTTCCCTCCTAAATGGACCATTTTGAAATGACAGTGAAGCTGAACAGAAATACGTAGTAAGCAATGTTCCCTTACTGCAAGCCAATGGCCTTCCTGTGTAATGAGGATTTAGTTTCCAAAGGTTTGAAAAGAGCAAAGAACCATCCTAGTTCCAGATCAGAGGATATATAATTGAGTACAGTTGTACTTCAGGGTACAGATGCTTCAGGTTACAGACGCTTCAGGTTACAGACTCTGCTATACAGAAATAGTACCTCAGGTTAAGAACTTTGCTTCAGGATGAGAACAGAAATTGCGCAGCGGAGGCAGAGGGAGGCCCCATTAGCTAAAGTGGTGCCTCAGGTTAAGAAGTTTCAGGTTAAGAACCGACCTCCAGAACGAATTCAATTGGTCAGGTATGGCTTGCAACCATGTCATTGTTGTTCCATCCTCTCTGAGGCCAGTAAGACATAGCTGCCTCCATATGCTTCAAGTCAGTGTGAATGCTATCAAGCATACAGGAGTTTGGGGTCAGTGAGAAAGACACTGGGCTTGTATTCCAAATTGGCCACATGTAGTTTTCACTATCCGTAAGAAATTCACCTTGTATCAGTGAAGATGGAAGGAAGATGGAGATTCCGGTATTGCAGGGGGTTGGACCCGGGATGCAGGTGGCGCTGTGGTCTAAACCACTGAGCCTATTGGGCTTGCCGATCAGAAGGTCGGCAGTTTGAATCCCTGTGACGGGGTGAGCTCCCGTTGCTCTGTCCCACCTCCTGCCTACCTAGCAGTTTGAAAGCACACCAGTGCAAGTAGATAAATAGGTACCGCTGTGGTGGGAAGGTAAACGGTGTTTCCGTGCACTCTGGTTTCCATCACGGTGTCCTGTTGTGCCAGAAGCAGTTTGTCATGCTGGCCACATGACCCAGAAAGCTGTCTGTGGACAAACGCCGGCTCCCTCGGCCTGAAAGTGAGATGAGTGCCACAACCCCATAATCTCCTTTGACTGCACTTAACCATCCAGGGGTCTTTTACCTTTTTACCTTTACCTGCAGGGGGTTACCTTTTCTCTAAGTGAACAAGCCCCCAGTACTGTAACGTTTTCTCATAGGGGGGTTCCCTTGATCATTTTGGGTGCCATTTTGTGCAACGTATCCCACTCCACAATATCCTTTTGAGCTGAGACAACCAGAACCAGTATTCCGGCTGTGGCAGTACCAAAGAATTGTGTCTTGCATTGGTAGTTTTCATTTCAGTTCCTTTCCTAAACACCTTAAAGATGGAATGCAGCTTTTTCACAGCTGCTGCATAGTGAGTCGACATCTTCATCGAGTGTCCACTATGACCCCAAAGTCTCATTCTTCTTTGTCCCCCCTTCATTTTAATTGTAATTAGTTGTGCACAATTTGCATTTAGATATATATATTTCCTGGTGTTATACAACTTAGGTATTCTGCTTTTATTTCACCTCGCCTACAAAAGTAGGCTTCAGCTTAAAAAGGGTTTCATTGAAAGTTATAAGGCTGGTTTCATCATTAATGCAGGCTTAAGTTATTGCCTGCTAATATTATGAGACAACAAGTCATTTGACTAATATCACCCAAGAGGCAACACTGTTTGATTAAAATCAAAGTAATGTCTTAGTACATCAGTCTTGAGGCAGCAATGTCCTGTAAGAAGAAAAAAAAAAAACAAGAAAAGAAGTAAGAGGCATCATTTGTCATCCCGAATAACCTATTAACATTTATAGTTCAAACTGGTGACTTCACCAAGGGCTTTCACTGTGGAACACAGTGTTACATAGAAAATGAAGAGTTACCAGTTTTCATATGCTGCTCACTATGATCTAATTGTTAATTTGCTTCCTTTTTCCTCACATCTTTTGGGCATTAAGTTTCATTTCTGTAATATATTTTGCTAATACTTTGATGTGCTCAGATATTACATCTGCGGAGTATCTAAAAACAATAGATGAATACGGGATGTTGATGACTGTGATGGCAATTATATTAACAATGAACAGCTACTGTAGATTTTATTGCAGAGTCACTGTTGTGGCCCTGTTGTTACGTGTGAGACAACTGAGTCGCATCATAATTATAATGAGAAGGAGGGGGCAAGGTTTTATGGTTCCTCATGTGAACATGGCTTAACTGTCGTTCGACGTGAATGGCATTAGTCACCAGACATTGCCACTTGCAACATGGAATGGTCGCTTTACAGCGGACCCTGCGGATATGAACTTAATTCGTTCCGGGGGTCCTTACATACCCCAAAAAGTCCGCAACATGAGGTGCTGCTTCTGCACATGTGTGCGGTGTGATAGAGCACTTCTGCGCATGTGCACGCTGCAAAACCTGGAAGCATACACTTCCGGGTTTGGTGCATTCACAACCTGAAAGTTATGTTACCCGAAGGTAACATAACCCGAGGGTCCACTGTAGTTGCATAGATTCCCTGAGGTCATTCCAGTAACAAACAAATTTGGGACTTAGGTCTGCCACTCTGCCACTGACAGCCACTCGTCTCCAACGGAGTGGTGAAGCTGGAGCTAACCACAAGATAAGATACCGCACCATATCAATATTCTCTATGTAATGAAAATGTTAAGGGTATGGCCCTTCACAGCTGTCATTCCCTAGCATTTTGGAGCCAATGTAATAAAGCAAAAGGGTTTTTGTTGTTGTTGTTGTTAACTGAATTTTGTAAGAAGTATGCTGTGGTGCTATTCTGATGCATTCCTGGTAGTGTTGGCAGGCAATCAAAACCTTTTAAAGCTGAAGACTACTTTTGTAGGCTGGGGTAGAAATAAAAGCAGAATGCATCAAAGTTAAAGGTAAAGGTACCCCTGCCCGTACGGGCCAGTCTTGCCAGACTCTAGGGTTGTGCGCTCATCTCACTCTATAGGCCGGGAGCCAGCGCTGTCCGGAGACACTTCCGGGTCACGTGGCCAGCGTGACAAGCTGCATCTGGCGAGCCAGCGCAGCACACGGAACACCATTTACCTTCCCGCTGGTAAGCGGTCCCTATTTATCTACTTGCACCCGGAGGTGCTTTCGAACTGCTAGGTTGGCAGGCGCTGGGACCGAACGACGGGAGCGCACCCCGCCGCGGGGATTCGAACCGCCGACCATGCGATCGGCAAGTTCTAGGTGCTGAGGTTTTACCCACAGCGCCACCCGCGTCCCGCATCAAAGTTACACAACACACAAAACCCTAAATTGATTGACCATGAATGGAAAACAAAGAATGAGACCTGGGGGTTATAGTGGATAGCTTGGTAAAGCTGTCAGGCAAAATTCCACATGCATCCAGGGGCCATAAAACATTTGCCACTATATGGTCCGAGCATCACCCTGCCACAAGAAGCATGTCCATTGATGCCCCATTACTCATGTTACTAGGGGTGCTGGTCTTATAGTTTCTGGCTGAGACCTTTTTGTCCCTACTCTAGTTACAACAGTAATATTTTCTGGCCACTGCGCCCTGTGATATCCAAAAAGTAAATTATGCCTGATGACTTCTAAGGTTCAGTTCCCCAATGGGAGACCTGACATCTAGGCTGCACATTTGTTATGAATGAATGTTAAGTTTCAGACTTGTAACTCTGCTGCCCAAAGGCAGACCATTAAAACATGTTGTGTAAATCTTTGGCTCTGCCTCTCTAGTGAAGAAGTGGAACTGTGACTGTGATGCGATTTCCTGATATGTCACAAGAGTGACACTCAAGGAGTTTTAGGGTCATGTGACTGCAGAGAGATGTGGAGCTGTTGCCAGCTCCTTTTGTATGAGCTTTTATTTTGAGAGCCATCATTCTATAGCTTTCTAAACTGTGACCAATATTTTCAGCTTATGCTTGTGGGTCGTAACTAAACATGAATGCCTGCGGTTAGATGTTGTACAAAAGTTATCAGAGAATTATTTTCCATTTCTACCACTATGCCTCTGAATACAGTGGTACCTCAGGTTATATATGCTTCAGGTTACATACACTTCAGGTTACAGACTATACTAACCCAGAAATAGTACCTCGGGTTAAGAACTTTGCTTCAGGATGAGAACAGAAATCATGCTCCGGCGGCACGGCAGCAGCAGGAGGCCCCATTAGCTAAAGTTGTGCTTCAGGTTAAGAACAGTTTCAGGTTAAGAATGGACCTCTGGAATGAATTAAGTACTTAACCCGAGGTACCACTGTACTGCCTGGAGATCACAAGTGAGTGGGACCAAGCCAACCCAGAAGTCTAAGTTTTGTGTCTCTTTTGTAGGAAATAGATACTTTTTGTGTGCTTTAGAGTAGCCTTTCCCCCCCTAGTTAACTCTTTCTTATGTGTTATGTTTCCAGGATGTCCTTCTAATGCCAACAGCTCAGAATGTAAAAATCCAATTGGTGGTTTCCTTGGGTGTATGAAACTAATTTCCATTGATAACAAAGCAGTGGATTTAATTTCAGTTCAACAGAACTCAATGGGGAACTTCAGTGACCTTCAGATAGATTTGTGTGGCATTATAGACAGGTAAGAACGGTTTCATTTTTCGGTGGGCTGTATTAATTTTGAACACTGCTAATGCTAGAATGTTTGGGTCTTTTCAAATTGCTCTCCTTTCTGGACTTTATATCTCATATGAGTTGGCCACATAAAAATGTTAGTCTGTCAGCTGCTTCTCCCTGAAAGGAGTGATTTGTAGCAGCAGTCCTTCAGGAGGCGAGGGCATGTTGATTCCTTCTCCTGACCGCTGCTTTTGCCCTAAAATAAATCCATTCTTCTCCAAGTCTCCTGCCCCATCCAAACAGCTTCTTGATTCTTATTTACTTTTGTTTTTCCTTCGGGTGGCTTTTCTGCTTTCTCGGTCTATGGGTGCATTTAGTAAGCCAGCCCAAAATTATTTTAAAGGCAAAAATTGTTCGGTAAACGTCTTCTGAAGTCTGTGTATCCTCAGACACAGAGGCTAGCAGATGCATTTGCTCTGATTACATCAAGCCCCCTATGGAAAACCTATACATGGCCTAGGGATACTTATTAGATGCCTCTAGATCCAAGATCTTGTGGCTGCCAGATGAAAACATTGAAATGAGTATTAGAATTTCCTTCCAAGCTCGTATCGCCCTACATATTTATTAGCTGCTATTAAGATGTATGTGGTAGATTAAACTGTTGTGTTTAAATTATGCCTTGTCAAGGTAGTCTTTAGCAGAGCAGTTTCTGATTATTTATAGTACATGGTTTTTCCTTTTAAGCTCCGTGATGCATTTAAAGGTGACAAATACAAGATCTGCTTTTCCATCTGTTTCTAAGGCTGAATCAAAATGTTTATCATGTAGTCAGAAATAACTACATATTATGTTCTCTTCTGTCAAAGCTCCCTCTTTAGTTATTTCTTAGTCCATGGAGCTGAGTCAACCTTGGTTGCCCTGAGGGATGACCTCTGCAGAGAGCAGCAAAGGGGAGTGTGACTTTGCTTTTGCTTCTGCTTCTTGATCGGCATAATTGGCAAAAGAGCAGGTGCCACATAATATCCATACTGCATTTGTAGGAACTCGATTGTTTAGTGTGGCTACACCTACAGTTTTATAATAACAAAAGTAATAATCTATTATTTATACCCCGCCCATCTGGCTGGGTTTCCCTAGCCACTCTGGGTGGCTCCCAACTGAATATTAAAAACACAATACAGCATTAAACATTAAAAACTTCCCTAAACAGGGCTGCCTTCAGATGTCTTCTAAAATTCAGATAGTTGCTTATTGCCTTGACATCAGGTGGGAGGGTGTTCCACAGGGCAGGCGCCACCACCGAGAAGGCCCTCTGCCTGGTTCCCTGTAACTTCACTTCTCGCAGTGATGGAACTGCCAGAAGGCCCTCGGAGATGGACCTCAGTGTCTGGGCTGAAATGATGGGGGTGGAGATGCTCCTTCAGGCATACAGGGCCAAGGCCGTTTAGGGCTTTGAAGGTCAGCACCAACTCTTTGAATTGTGCTCAGAAATGTACTGGGAGCCAATGCAGATCTCTCAGGACCGGTGTTATATGGTCTTGGCAGCCACACCCAGTCACCAGTCTAGCTGCCGCATTCTGGATTAATTGCAGTTTCCGAGTCACCTTCAAAGGTAGCCCCACATAGAGCGCATTGCAGTAGTCCAAGCGGGAGATAACTAGAGCATGCACCACTCTGGCAAGACAGTCCGCAGGCAGGTAGGGCCTCAGCCTGCGTACCAGATGGAGCTGGTAGACAGCTGCCCTGGACACAGAATTAACTCCCTGCCTATTGAGATTAAGCAGGCAACTTCCCTGTACAGTTGTACTTCAGAAGTCAAACGGAATCCGTTCCGGAAGTCCGCCCGACTTCCAAAATGTTTGGAAACCAAGGCGTGGCTTCGAATTGGCTGCAGGAAGCTCCTGCAGCCAATTGGAAACCATGGAAGCCATGTTGGATGTTCAGGTTCCAAAGAACGTTTGCAAACCTGAACACTCACTTCTGGGTTTGTGGCGTTCGAGAGCCAAAATGTTCGACTCACAAGGCGTTTGGCTTCCGAGGTACAATTGTACTCTTACTGGCTTCAGCTAAAAAAACTGCCTTAGTTAGGCAAGCCTATCTCAGATGTTTAGGATCTGTTTTAGTATATTAATTTTTGTATGATTTAAAGTTGTGTTGTATTATTTTCTTGATTTTAGCTTCCTATAGTTCTGTGAAAAGTTTTGAGGCTTTTTACAATCAAGCAATGTATAATTTTTTGTGGAATAAATAAATAATTTAATTACCCAAACTGGGCATTCACCAAAGGCCCGAGGATCCAGGTGCGCCCCTCATCGGTATCCTTTTGTTGCCTTTTGTCTTTGAAGATGTCTTCCCAATTACTGTGAACATGGTGGTGAATGTTCGCAGTCCTGGAATAGTTTCTACTGCAGCTGTGCAAACACAGGTTACATGGGAGCTACATGCCATTACTGTAAGTCTTAGGTATTTTATTATATTTTTTTAAAAAAAAAATATTTTAGAGGAGAAAGGTTTAACTGCAAAGTGTTTTTGTTTGGTCGGTTGGTTGTTCCTTTTTGAAATGCATATATCCGCCTATTTTAGAGAAATTGTGACAACTACCCATTCCAGCATTATTATTTTTAAGGCGGGTTGTTGTTAGAAAAATCTATATGAAAACTGATATTTAAATGTGCATTTATATACATTTCTCATCACAAATATGTACTTAAATATATATTTCATCTGCATGAATGTTTTCCTAAACATACCTACAATTACACCATTTAAAATGCATTTTGGTACGTTTTTAGAACCAAGAACAGGGTCACAAAATCAGGAGAAGTGCAAGATCTGAAGGATCATTGTTCTTCCATTCACTTATGAGTCCATGAGGTGTGGCTCAGGTTAGCTCACATTGGAATTCAGAGAAATCAATTTGTGCCAGCATCCCCAACTACTATTTGTGTTAAACTTTCTATAGAGAAGAACAGTGCTGTCTTACCTTCTGAAGCTTTCAATCTGGTTTCTGTCATACAGCCTGATTGTTTAAAAACCTAGGAGGAAAAAAACTCGAACGATTACAGATTGTATTTCTGGATAAAAGCTTCACCCAGTGTTCAGAACTTGTACTGTATTGTTCTCGTGCATAAAGAAATGTAGAAAAAGTGTGAGGTTTTTTTGTTCCTCGTAATTATTTTATCCCCCCTTACTCACTTCCCCTTTTGTAAACAAGTTACCTTTTGCATTTGTAAACAAGTTTCTCTTTTCCTTGAAAGAAAGTTTGAATTTGGTCGTATTTGATATGCATTAACATTAAATATAGGCTAAACATCGACAATTTTAACTGCATAAAATTTCATTTAAAAATTAACAGCTTTGTATTGCATAATTGTAAGATGGTGATGGGTTATTTTGGAAGTTTAGATGTGGAGCACTTTAGATGTGGAGTTATTGTTTGGGTAGATTACAGTGAGTGGCCTTTAACCTCAGCCGTTGGAAGGCTGAACGCAGAAGTCCATTTTTGTAACTTTATGTCAAAAGCTGTGGAATTCCCTCCCTACAGATATGAGTTTGGCACCCTTTTTGAATAGCTTTCATCATTTTTAGGATCCTCCCCATTATTCTGATTGTAAATTGTTTACTGGTTTTAAGATAGTGGTTTAAAATATGCCCTGAGACTTTTAGTCAGACCCACTGAAAACAATGAACATGGCTGTTAGGTCCATTAATTTCAACAGGTTCTACTCTGAGTAAGCCTTAGTTGTGATATGGCTCCTTATGATGAAGTGAAACTAATAAATCTAGATGATGCCGATAATCCCTTTTGAACTTGACTGCCACAACGTATGACGAACTGTCAAGCCAGAACTGCTACTGCTTATTGAACCTGAAATTAAAGGTTTGGGAGCTACTTGGTCCAGCTGCTCCAAGCAGGAAAGGGGGCAACATCCTTCTAATTGACCAGGATCATAAGCAGCGAATGTCAATCAATATGTACTTGATTTTAAGCCTGAAACATATTTCCCGTAGCTTCCATATTGTTGCTTGATGAAATGTTTCGCTGCACTGGGAACACAGATCACTGGACCCGGAGCTCAGGTCCTGGCAGAAAGAAGCCATTCATTTGACTAAAACAATGCTAAAACAGCCCCCACCATCTGTTATAGCTGCCTGTTGAAACCCCTACACAGCATAGCTGTTCATCACAGTGGCCTTTTCTGACACAAGAAGAGACTGATGAAGATGCTATTAAGTCTCTGGTGCTTTATTATTATGATCAATGGAGTGGCCATGCCTCTGGCACATATTGGCACTGGCAGATGCAGTAAGTCTGTGCCTCTCAAACTGCTTTTGGAATGTATCTCACTTTCCTGAAGCCCCACCCACCCCCTGTCAACCATCTTTACGGCAGGGGAATATGTGAAGATTCTTGTGTGTCATGGTATGGCACAGAAGAATATGGGGATGGAAGCGCATAGGTTTTAGAGACCATGCATAACTCCACCATCAACCATGCACTGTGGATTCTTAGTCAGCTTAACTCCATCCCTTCCGTACTCCAGGAATGCCCTGCTTTACTGGCAACCCCCATCCACCTGCAGTTTTGGCAAATGCAGCAGGAACCTTCATGGTTGGCTAGGTCTTGCACTGGTGGAAGCCAAGAGAACGAGGCAAAGGGCTGCTCTGCCACCTTTTGGTGTTCAGACCCAGAGACCTCCCCCTTTAATAAAGACACATTTGACTCCAATTTTAGTTTGGGTTTTTGGCAGAATTTAGGCCACAACTTTATTGATTACAGAAAAGTGAGTGGTTGTATAGGCTTTGGTTCAACTAGCTCCCTGAAACCTTGCAGGTAGCACTGACCCAGAGCTCTATCATAGGTCAGCCAAGGGTGAACAGCTGAGGCAAGTGAAAAGCCTGGGGGCAGACTCTGTTCACTCTCCAGATGCTCCCCTGCACTCGGGCATGGGCACAAAACCCTCTCGGGGGTTGACCAAACCAAGTTGAGTCCCTGGATTCCTTTAACGGAATACCCTTCACATAGGGATGGCGAGACTGTTCTCCCATCCCTGTCACATGAAACAGTGCCTATCCGCAACCTTACAAGTTGTGACGATTTGCTACGTGGCAGGTGAAACCCAAATGGCCACAACCAATCAGCCAAATGGGGGAAATTCCTGCCGTGCCCCTGTCCCAATGACAGATGATATACGATGGCATAGCAAGGTTAATAGCAAAATGTCCTAAAATTAGGGAGAGGTGTGCCAGTGTTCCGATGCACGAGCCAAAAGAGGAAGCTCTGGGACACGTTCATGGGTTTATATAGGTCCCTTGATCCATTTAGACTTCGCCCCATTGACCAGATTACACCCAGCAACAAGGGACCTACCAATCTGGTGTTGTGGCTATCCAATAGACCCACCGACAGCCAGGAGGTCAGTCTCCAGGTCTCACCGCAACACATGCCCTCTTTTAGGGAGGACACGGTTTCTAGCAAAGCAGATCAGGGTTTTGAGTTCTGCTGTGGCTTGGTTATTACTCAGTTCCTTTTGATTTTGAGATAAAGCAAGTTTCTTTATATGATTCACATTTGGTTTGACACTGCATGATTGGCCACCCACCTCTGGATATTTCCGCTGCGAACGTTGTTGTTCAGGAGGTGAAGAGAAACACGCACTGAGTTATTTTCTATTTAAAGGAGTGTAAATGCTGTTTACTTACGCCAAGAGAGGTGCAGCTTTGTATGTGTGAATTTCATCGGTTTCCCTCAGATTTGAATGCATGTGTTGTCTAGGCCTGGGCGATATATCAACATATTGCCCAGGACTGGCATGAGGAGCAGATCGCGATGAGGAGAACCTGAGCTTACAGGGTTAAAACAGCTCAGAGTGTACGCACTGCCCACTGTTGGGAGGGGGGAGATTCTACATCATGTCCGAGGGTCTCCAGCCTTTGTTCTTTTTCTCTACTTTCGCTTTTGAGGAGAGAGGGTGTGTGCTTTTGGAAGCACGGAGATGCCGGAAAGTTCCGATGGAATGAGACTGATTTATGGCTTGTAAATAAAACTGCTTCTAGCTGCTAAGATCCAGTCTGGACTTTATTTTAGCACACTGAAGAAAGCATTTGAGCTTACAGCTTTCTCTTAATGCTGCTTCAACTCTGCGTTTGCTCAGACCCTTTGGAATGTGGCCTTTGAAGTCCAACGTAGCTGCGCAGCCGAAGCGCACTGGACGCCAGGATTTATCTGAGCAATAAATCTACTATCTGACATATCGCTGGTGAAACTGTCACTGCTCCTGAGTCCCTCTGCTGGTAGCGTCCGCTAGAGTTCCTTCCTCCAGTGGCGCTGCTAGCAGAGGGACTCAGGAGCAGTGACAGTTTCACCAGCGATATATCACTGAGTGAAACCACCATCACACTCTGTCCTCATACGATGCAGAGTGAGAAACAAGCTGTATCAGTCAGGCGCCAATACAGCTTGTTCCTTCCTCTGCTTCTTTAAACTGCTTGACTGAGGAGTGTGCAGCTGCCCTTACCTCAGCGCTGGTTCCCATGAGCTGGCGGCAGTGTGGGGGCTCCATAAAACTGTTCAGCTGAGGGGAGCACGGTTGGCGCACACCACTGTGATCAGTTAAAGGAGCCCCAACTGACGTGTGCAAAGCAACCCTCGGAATCCTGCTCCTCATGGACGAGTCAGCAATGTCTAGGCAACACAATGACCATATACATACGTAATAGACAATCTTTATAGAATTCCTTCAAGCCATAACAAGTACAAAATGAAATCTTTAGTCTCAAAGTCTCTGAAAATCTTTAAATGAAGCGAGGTACCAAACTTTGTACGATGAAAGACAAGCTGTGAAGCTTTGTGTATTCAGCAAATATGATGTCCAACACTGAACAGTGATTTCGGATATTGACGACTGTTTCGTAGAATTCTTCATCAGCGTGGGGGGAGGATATACAATTGCTTCATAAACCCATCTGTCAGGGGCTCAGGAGCAGAGGCACAGGGAAGAGAGGAGATGGAGAGCGAAGGGGAAGAATCCGAGGGGAGCGTAGGAGAAGAGGACAGTGGACCGAGGGATTCCATGAGCCTCTCCAGTGAATCGGAAGATTCACAGAAGGGGGCGCCAGTGGCCAGGGGTAGGGGGTTCCCAAGGGGAATGCCCCAGGAGCAAGGGGGCAGCAGGGACTCCCAGAGCAGTAGCTGGAAATCAGGACCAGCTTCCCCACCAGAGCAGAATGGGGGGGAAGAGTCCCAAGGATCGGGGCCAGTGCATTCCCCACCAGGGAGAGAAGATAAGGCAGGGCTGACCACGCCTCCATCAGAAAGTCGGACAACGGAGGAGAGGTCAGATCCGGCCAGTGTCCCGGAAGAGGGAAGCAGTGACCGAAGTAGTGTAACGGTTAGGAGAAAGGTCACTGGGTTGGCGCGAGAGGCAAGTTCAAATGTACAGGAGCGCGGGACAGCAGAGAATGAGGATTGGGAACCGGGTCCTAAAGCCCGCCGGAGGGAGGGGGAGGAGCTAAGCGACTCAGCGTCGGAAGAGTCCAGAAAGGGCAATGCCCCAGCAGGCAGGAGGACCCAGAGGAGGAGAGAGCAGCGTAAAAGGTGGAGCAGGGCTAGGATCTTAAACTGGTGTCATAGGGGAGGAGACTCAGACGGGACTTCGCCGATCTAGGGTTTAAGACGTAGGGCTGCACGCTGTGGCTTTGAAATGGAAACTGAACTTCAATAAAGACTTTTGTACATTACTACAGCCTAGCGTTGGTCCTCTGTGAGCTGGGACCTAGAGGCAGCTCTGACACCATCTTATTTCGAATGAATGTATATAAATGAAAATATCAAATGCTGTGGAACAGTGCTCATGTAATAATGTAGTCACTGCTGAGCATTTGATATTTTCATACCTCGGGTTAAGTACTTAATTTTTTCCGGAGGTCCGTTTTTAACCTTAAACTGTTCTTAACCTGAAGCACCACTTTAGCTAACGGGGGCCTCCTGCTGCCGCTGTGCCGCCGGAGCACAATTTCTGTTCTCATCCTGAAGCAAAGTTCTTCACCCGAGGTAATATTTCTGGGTTAGCGGAGTCTGTAACCTGAAGCGTATGTAACTTGAAGCGTATGTAACCCGAGGTACCACTGTATATACATTCATTCGAAATAAGTTTCCTTTTTCCACACCGCGGTATATTGCCACACCACAATGTTTGGCTCTTGAAAAGCTGCTATCTCCCAGCCCTAGTGCTGTCTATTCCGACCCCCACCCCGAGAAATGTTCACGTTTCCGATACAATGCAAACAATGCCATTATGTTTGTGATGGAAGATGTTCTCTTACAGCTATTTATGAGCAATCGTGTGAAGCCTATAAGCACAGAGGGAACACTTCGGGCTTTTACTATATCGACTCAGATGGGAGTGGCCCCCTGGGACCATTTCTTGTATATTGCAATATGACAGGTAAGGTGCTAAACTCCCTTAACTCATGGCCGTCTCTGCGTGCATGTTCATTACATTGAAACACAATCTATCAAGTAGGAAGTGTACCTATTTTGGAACTTGTGAGTTTAAAGAATGAAACAGAATGAAGGTGACTTCTCAGCTCAGAATATTGGAAATGAATAAGGCAGAAAAATTACAGCAACAACGTAGGCTCAGATTGTGAGGCTACTATTTCCCCCCTCTGTAGCACCATCCGTAAGTGGGTTTATCTCATACTCAATTTACATTTTCTGTAGAGTTTTACTTTTGAGAAGTTAGCACTGCAAGTATGCAAGCAATTGGGAAAAAAAAGCTTTTACTGAAAAGATTATCGAGTTTATTAAATACTTCATTTCCTTCTGTACATCCAAACATGATGTATAGTGCTGCAAATGCATTCCCCCCTTGTCTTTATTATGACATTTCAGGTGATTTAATTTAATTTTATTGATTTGCCTTTTACAGCTGAGTGTTTAAAAATGATGGGCACATCTTCTTTTGCAGCTGTAATCAGCCAAAGTTAAGCACTTTTAAGGCCTATTAATTTCAATGGGGAATTAAGTGTGTCCTATTGAAATCAATGGAACTCGAATTAACCCAATCCAGCCACTGATCCATATTCCAGGCATTTATCCACAACTTCTTCCGTTATATTGGAATGCCTGATTGTGAACAGGTTTCTTTTCCATGGCAGCTGCTGTTGGTACTAGAATCCTAAGACTATTCTACTTGAATAATTTTAGATTTTTATATGCATTTATACTGGTATTTGGATTCTTTTGATACTGGAATGGAGGCAGAAATTGTCCCTGCAGCTGCACTAGAATGCTGAGACCCTACAAGCATCTGGGAAGCCCCGGGCAACTGTAGAAATTATTCTCTCCTCCTCTCCAGCTCAGAACATGGACCTGGAAGGAGAGCAGAAGAATGCCCTTGAGCTTACAGCACAAAGGAAGGAACAGTGTCTTAATGAACACAGAAATGCCAGCCAAGAATTGCAAACTCCTCTCTATTTCCTTCAGTGCCCTGTGCATGTACATTGAAATTGGCATAACTTTTGCCATGCCTCTTAAGAAAAAGGGAGATACAACCACTCATTCATTTTTGACCTGATCAAAGAGGTGGAGGGGGTGCAATTTAAGCACTCGGGTGATTTTAAACTCTGTCGAAAGGCCAGCCCTCTGAAGTAAAGTGCAGTTTGATTTATTCCTGTATACCAGGGAACAGCTGCCAGTTTTTTCATCAGTCACTCCTTATTCAACACATTAAGCAAATCTCATTGATCAGTTCCTCACCAAGAGATGCAATCTGACAGGCTGAATCTTCAGTATTTGTTTTCTTTCCCTGTTTCCTCACAACTGGTATTCCCTTTTCCCACTAGCAGCAATGGAGGCAGATGCCCAGATTTATTACACTACTGCCTTGTCATTGATATGCATGCAGTTTTCTTCTCAGGCAGATGGAAAGGGAGGTGCTGCTATCCTCTTTTATTTCTGGGGGGTCATTTTCAATACCACAAGCCTGAGGTCCACAGCTTCAAATCAGATGGCAAGAATGTGTGCATGGAATGTTTTTGTAAGATGACATTTTACATCTATCTATACACAGAGCAACATTTTGCTCACCTGATTTCTTCTGGACACTTTTATAGGACATAGCTATCTCTGTTTACTCAGAAGCAATTCCCACTGAGTTCAGTAGGCTTGCTCCAAGGTAAATGGGTATAATTCTACATCCTTGGAAATATCGACCCAACCACATAAATCTCCCCATTCCTGCTATAGCTGATTTACATGCCTTTTAAAAAATATTCCTTTTGCTGTCAGTCATTCCTAAGCTTCCATAAATAAAGGAAGCTTAAGGCAAGGTGTTCCTGCAGAATAGTTAAAACACTTAACTGTAAAATATTGATTCAGTTTCTTAGGAGACACAAAGGCTATAAATAAATTCAGTGGACTGGCTAAGATTATAGCAGTGAGCGCTTACATAAGGTAGGAATCCAGCAAGGGCAAAGGATGATAAACTAATAAAAAATGAAATTAGACAAAATGTACCCTAAGACATGCTGAGCAGTGGGTTCTAAATTTGACTTTACTGTCCAGCAAGCAGCCTTCCCTGTCAATGCTTTCACAAATACAGCACTGTAATTTGTTTTACACTGTTCTGCAATGGAGTGTTGGTCTTTTTGTCTGATGAAACTGTATGGACAATGAATGCCATAGCAATATCTAGAGGAGATTGTTAACTTCCATTCATGGTGACTAACAACTGCAATCACCTCAGAAGAAGGCCCCATTGAGTTCAGTGGAATTTACTGCCAGCTAAATGTGTATAGGCTCGCAGCCTTAAATATCACTGCCTCATATGAGAGATGAAAAGTGAAACTGCATTATTTTCTTAACATGCAAAACTGAGTTATGGAAATGATATTGTAGAGAATGGATTGGTTGCTTTCTCCAAATCGTATTCAATGGATAACCATTACGCCCAGCCAGCTTCTTTTACAATCCAGAAAATTATAGAACAAGTTCCTGCAGGAACTCAGCAGTGCTCAGCAGGTTTCAGGACTTTGTATTTCTCAAACAGGAGCCACACAAAAAAGTACACCATTGCTTCTTAAATTCTCCCCATCTAAACTCCTCTAATTTTTGAGTTCCAAATGATATGGTGATGTTTACAAAAGGTGAATTCTCGGTTCTCCAGTTTGCTGCAGCTTTCGGTTCTTGCAAGTACAGTAGTCTTTTCTCTGGCTCACACAAGCAGACACTGATAATATTCTACAAATAGCATTCTTCTTATAATCATATGCATCAAAATCTGGGGTCAGCAAACTTTTTCAGCAGGGGGCCAGTCCACTGTCCCTCAGACCTTGTGGGGGGCTGGAATATATTTTGAGAGAGAAAACGAACGAATTCCTATCCCCCACAAATAACCCAGAGATGCATTTTAAATAAAAGGGCACATTCTACTCATGTAAAAACACACTGATTCCCAGACCAGATTTAGAAGCCGATTGGGTCAGATCCACCCCTTGGGCCTTTGTTTGCCTACCCATGATCAAGATTATATGTGTATTTCTGTGCACTGATAAAACACCACCCACAATCCCCAGACTAAATGTGATATTATCAGTTGCATCAATATTCTTTTAGGGTTTTTTTTGTTCTTGCGTGGACAGGTGGAGTCCCCAGATCCCAAGCGGTCCCCCCCCGTCATGTGGAATAACGACTCAAGACAACATGCTATGGGATTAAATTGGCCACAACTTTATTAAATTTCAAATGTGGCTAGACCTTGGCTCAGGCATTGGGCGTTCTCCCTCCCCAGTCCCCAGCCAGGGACCTAGGGAGCATCAGGGTTATCCAGTGTGGGGGGGGGATGGGCCGGCTCTGGAGAACATATGTTCAAGCAGAGATAGCCGCCCCCGTTACGCCGCCACAGGGGAGAGCAATGACGACCTTTCGGCGTACGGCCAAAGCCTCCCTTCAAAAACCCCTTTAACGGGGAACCCTGGTATCGCCGCCGCAAAGAGGAAGATGGACTAAAGGATTCCGCCCAAGGCCTGATACCGCCAAAGTTGTGACGTTTTGCTACGGGAAAGGCGAAACCTGCCAATGCAGGGAAATTCCTTTCCGGCCCTTTAACAGCGACCTTAACGTAGCAGCGCCCGCATACCTGTGAAGAAAAATTAACCTGCAAAACCTGTGAAGAAAAGTTAACCTGCAAAATAATACATTAACTGAGGGTGGGTAGGGTGGGAGAAGCTCTGGAGCCAAGTGA
This sequence comes from Podarcis cretensis, assembly GCF_951804945.1. Lineage (NCBI taxonomy): Eukaryota > Metazoa > Chordata > Lepidosauria > Squamata > Lacertidae > Podarcis > Podarcis cretensis. Next base: position 10,521,799 of record NC_137180.1, on the reverse strand, counting down.
GGATTCCCAGGTAAGATCCTCCCTCTATTGTGTGGGCAGGTAGTCCCTCCCCTACCTGGCCTGGTCTCCTTGGCAACACTTCCCCCAGGTGGGATTGGACAACTGACTGAGGTAGGCGGAGACCTCCAGGTATCCCACCTGAGGGAAGGCAAAGCCAAGCCTATGCTGTTGGAGCCGCTCCAGATCCAGGGGCTGCACGCGTCCACGCAAAGGGCGCCCCCTGTTTTAAGCGGGGAGCGGTTATTTTAAAAAAAGCTGTTGTTTAGGAATCAGACTCAAAATCTCAGTGCAGTCGTAAATATGATTGCAACTAAAATGCTTTTCTGCAGTGTTCTATCAATGGCACTCCTACTCTCCAGCAGAGGTGAGTTGTCAAAGTCCCCCTTTCTAAGGAAGTTGTGAGATGGTCTGTCCCTAGGGGTAGCTAAAGGCCTTAGGGCCCAAGAGGATGAAGCATCTGGCTGGATATTTTAGCTGGTTCCACTCCCGGCAGCTGCTTCTTCTCATTTGTAGCACCTTCCCTCCCTTTATAAGATGGGTTTTGCCAGCTGCCTAGTTGGGGAATGAGTAGAATAGTTTTGGCACAAGGACGCCTGTTTGGCACTTGGGACTCCTCGTTTTCTGCCTGCTGAGCACTGTTGGGTTGTCCTGATTGACCTTTCAATGTGAAGTTAATTATTCAGTTTGTTGGGCATTTAATGCAGGCAGTTCAGGGAATTCAAGGACTTTGTGTACAGGCAGCCTGAGGCGTTATTGGGTTCAGGGCACTCTTGGGTCACCTTCCACAGCCTTTGGCTTGAGAAAGCTCCTCGGGGATGCCCTTTAGGCTTGGTGTTCACACCTTGGCAAGCAAAACCCAGTGGGCTGGGTATGTAAGTTGGGCTCACATACCCAAGGCTCACTTAGCAAGGAGGGGAAACTTTCTCCCTCTTTGGCTGCAGAGCCACAGATTACAGCTGCTAACATGCCCTGGGGATTGTAATGATACCTCCTCCAGTTATTTGAAATCCACCTGGTTGTTCTTTTATAATTCAGTTAATTGGTTTTATAGATCTTCTGTTGTTATATTCAATAAGTATTTCACCATTCCTTTGTCTCTTGAGTCTTCTTCAATATGTATAGGAGCATCGGTGCTAATATAGAAGGAGGAAACAAAGGAATTGAAGCTTTTTTCAAATGCTGCAGGCTGAAATTCTGTTACTAACATTAGAAATTATCCTAGTTAAACCCTAATTCAGGAGGAAAGTTGTGCAGGCCGAAGGGGAAAGGAAGGAAGTGCCATGGGGAAATTATTATTTTTTTCTTTGTTTAAGGCAGTTGTTTTGGATGTGTTTATTATGCACTGCTAAGTGTATACTGGGTGTTCAATGTTTATGTAACTGCCTATTTTCTGTCTGTTTTGCAAGACACCACTTGGACAGTTATACAGCACAACAACACCGAGTTAACTAGAGTCAAAAGTGCTAATCGAGAGAACCCACACACTGTGTTTTTCAAATATGCTGCCAACCTAGAACAGCTTCAGGCTACAATTAACCATGCAGAACACTGTGAACAAGAGCTTGCCTACCACTGCAAAAAGTCACGGCTTTCAAATAAGCGAGGTAAGTAACGCAGACAAATCTTATTATGCTACATAATGTGTTATACTCAATGAACCACTGTAGATATTTAATCTTGCCAAGGTTATGGCATCTTGCCACTATGGTTTGCTTTTTTTAAAAAAAAAGAATAACTTTTTTAAGATTTAGCAAACAAATCCCCAACCTGTAAATTGCTGAATAGCTTCTGAACCAGAAAAAGCACCAAGGTCAATTTATAATGAGCTTCATTCAAAGCATTAACTGCTTTCAAACTCAATTTCTCGCCTAATCCTACTGTTTAGCAGAAATTATAACAAAGCTCCTTCCTTGCCTACATGCAAAGGACTTTAAAATTTTGCCAACAGCAAAGTAAATATAGATTGTATCTTGATAACAGAGGCAAAGTACTGATGTTGAAAAAGCCACAAAATTGTCATGAGTCATTGTTGTTGTTGTTTAGTAGTGTCCGCCTCTGTGACCCCATGGGAGCAGAGCACACCAGGCACTCCTGTCTTCCACTGCCTCCCACAGTTTGGTCAAACTCATGCTGGTAGCTTCAAGAACACTGTCCAACCATCTCGTCCTCTGTCGTCCCCTTCTCCTTGTGCCCTCCATCTTTCCCAACATCAGGATCTTTTCCAGGGAGTCTTCTCTTCTCATGAGGTAGCCAAAGTACTGGAGCTTCAGCTTCAGGATCTGTCCTTCCAGTGAGCATTCAGGGCTGATTTCTTTAAGAATGGATAGGTTTGATCTTCTTGCAGTCCATGGGACTCTCAAGAGTCTCCTCCAGCACCATAAGTGAAAAGCATCAATTCTTCGGCGATCAGCCTTCTTTATGGTCCAGCTCTCACTTCCATACATCACTACTGGGGAAACCATAGCTTTAACTATACGGATGAGTCATAGTGACATGTATTCCAGGTGTTATTATCAGATGGTTCATTTAAACACAAATTCAGAGTGGTGGTGGTAATGAACTAGGGGTATTCACATTGCTGGCAAGGACAAGTGACATTGTTTTGGGATTTAGCAAGTAAATCTGCAAGGTTAAACAATCAGAAGGCTAAGAAGAAGTATATTATGCTATTTGTGATAGGGGAGAGCAGAAGAAATGTTCTATTGGTTTTTGCCAAATTTGTACATGGCTTTAGACTGGCTTGACATTGAAATTAACGTCGTACAGCTTGTTAAAATTTCCTAGCAGTACTATAGTGTCACCAAGCAGAGCTAGCTCAGGTTTTCAGATAGATAACTTATGTTGGCTTGCCTTTTCCCCTCAGGAGGACAGTTTACAGCTCTGGTCTATGAACATGCAAATTGGATTACATTCTGGAGACTTGGCTTATCTTTCCTCCGGGATCCTTCTGTTTGTGTGAAAACTCCACAGTAATCTGAGAATGCAGAACTCAGAAATGCACGCTCTGTTAGCCAAAACGTATTCACCCCCAATATCCAAAGCAAATTCCAGTCCACCTCCTTTGCCAATAGTTTGTTCAAGCAAACCTGTTCAAAGCACTAATACCTCTAGTTTGTATGGAAGGGGGAAAGAGTGGGATATGAGAGTATGTGTAGAAACTAGCCTACTGTACAAAGGGAAAATTTACATTTTTGGTCCATCAACTTTTTCCTTTGGCTGTGCACCCCACCCCCTGGCCAGCATATGAACCGTGGAAATTTGCCCAGAAAGGAATGTAGTCTTTAGGCTGAAAAAAGCTCCCAAGACCCTGACATAATATAATACTTAAATCCCTTGATCTCGGTTGTTCACCTGACAGAAAGGCCATAGCTGAGTGCCTTGCATACAAAAGTCCCCACATTCAACCCCTGGAAATTCCACTGGTGCATGCTTTGATCATATGGATGCATGCTTCAAAGTGCTTTCCATGTGCACACCTAGCACACCTTTCTGCTGCTGTGTTTAGATAGTGCCATAGTTCAGGGATAGGGTGATTGCATTGCATGCAGAAGGTCTCTTGTTCACACCCTGACATCTCCAGATAGAAGTGTGAATGTCCCCTGTTGAAACCCTGGACAGTCATTGCCAGTCAGTCTTACCAGTACTGAACAAGATGAAAAATCGTCTGATTCCATGTGAGGTAGCTTTGTTTCTTCCTAATAAACTGAAGAGGGACTGTTACTTACACACTTCATCATCTGAGGCCATGTGAAAGGAAGAGGAAAATGTTTCATGATACCTGCTAAATATTCAGCATCCCATTCACCTATTTGCATGTCTAATAAGTAGGCATCAGTGACAAACCATAGCATATTCTTGATTTCAAAGAAGATCCAAAGTCACAGTATGATATCTATTTTTTTTTAGATGTTTAAATATCCCCTAACTCTTTATAGTTTTCTCCCAAGTCAGAAGAAAATGGCACTCCAGAACCATTGAACTGTGGCATTTTTATATGGGTATGCATGCAGGATTTTAAAAAATGAGATTTTTCATAAATTGTGTAGACCTTTTATCTGGATTTCCTATTCCACCACCACCGTCCCACTCAAAATAAGTTGTAAAGCTAAAAAGACACACACACACACGCACACGCACACACACACACACACACACACACTATATGGGAGAGCATTCTTGCCATTATTCATCTTCTGGTTCTGTTTTTTTGAAGACCTGCTGGGCTGGCAGGTTGAATAGTATGTGAGCGAGTCGATATGTTGCAAGCAGAGAGGCTGCCAGGGTAGCAGAGGAGTTGTCAAACAGTGAGCTGCAATATGTACGGACAGTTGTTAGGAAGGCAAAGGGAGGCATAAGTTCCAGATTCTTGGTGGGGGGTTGTTGTTGAAAGCTTGAATGCTTCTCGCAAACAAAAGCAGAACTCACCAAAGTGTTGCCATACAATTTAATAGGGCATTATTCTCCCCGTGTGCCTCGACTTCTGCATTCATTGCAAAGTTCACCTTCCTTCATTCTCCTTTTAAGATTGATTATCTTCATGCTTCATATCCTCTAGTAATTATCCTTTTCTGTATATTTTGTGCATTTATCACTCTGTTTAGCTGGCAGCATCTCTCGCCTTAATGTACAGTAGTGTTGAATTAAGGCTCCCTCATTTTTACAGTAACCAGTGCTGCGGACAGAGTTGGCTCTGCAATGTCGTTTCTTGCCACCAGGCAAGTTATTAAAGCGACAGTGATTGCGTGTCGAGGTCCCCAAGCCACCCCCAAATAAATCACAATTCACACAGAATTTTTGTTTAAGGTTTTTGGCATAATTTTGGCCACAACTTTATTAAAATACATAAATGTGAGTGGTTGCTTAGGCATTGGTTCCGACTATCTGTCCCCATCCAGGGACAGAACTGACTTCCAGGTTCCAGCGAAAGCCAGTAAGGGAAAACAGTGTTGGGGAGAAAATGGAGCTGAGCCCCAGGCCCTCACCTCTCCCCGCATGCTCCCAGGGCTTGTGCGGCCCAAGCCCCATGCCAGGGATTCAGACGAAAGCATGGTGAGCCCCTGGATTCCTTTAACAGAATTCCCTTGCAGAAGCAGCAGCATTGGAGGGGCAGGCACTGCCAACCACATCCCCTCCACCAACCAAAAATTAACCAATGCCTAACCACAACTTTACATGTTATGACGATTTGCTACACAGTAGGCAAAAACAAATGGGACGCAGGTGGCGCTGTGGGTTAAAGCCTCAGCGCCTAGGGCTTGCCGATCGAAAGGTCAGCGGTTCGAATCCCTGCGGCGGGGTGCGCTCCCGCTGCTCGGTCCCAGCGCCTGCCAACCTAGCAGTTCGAAAGCACCCCCGGGTGCAAGTAGATAAATAGGGACCGCTTACCAGCGGGAAGGTAAACGGCGTTTCCGTGTGCGGCTCTGGCTCGCCAGAGCAGCGATGTCACGCTGGCCACGTGACCCGGAAGTGTCTCCGGACAGCGCTGGCCCCTGGCCTCTTAAGTGAGATGGGCGCACAACCCCAGAGTCTGTCAAGACTGGCCCGTACGGGCAGGGGTACCTTTACCTTTACCTTTAGGCAAAAACAAATGGCACCAGCCAATCAGCCAAATGGACAAAATTCCTATCAGGCCCCTGCCCCAAAAGCAGACAACTCCTTGACAGGCATAGCAAGGTCAAACGCAAGAGCCCTAAATTAGGGAGGGTGGGCGGGTGATCTGGTGCACGCAGCAAAAGAGAATGCTCAATGCTGTGTGCCCTGCATATAAAACCTTTTCATCCACCCCACAAATCGCCAACATCAAAATTAGCCCAGTAACCCAAGCAGCCCAATCACTGCCAATGGTCATCTAAACGATCCTGCCCAGCAACTGAGGGGGTGGCCTGTCAGACCCCACCTCAACATGTGCTCTCCATGAAGGAGAACACGCTTTAACACGGCACACCTTCGTAGCTGAAACTGACTCCCACAGGAGGCAGGGAATCAACTTGGATGGCTTTAAAAGATTAGCCCAAATCATTGGCTACTGTCACAATTGGAAGAAGCAGTGCTTCTGAAAACCAGTGGCTGGTAACCACAGGAGGAGAAAGTGTTCTTCCGCTTCAATCCTGTTTGCTGGTTTCCTACAGACCACTGTGAGAACAGGATGCTTCACTGAATGAGCCTGATCCTGCAGACTCCTCTTATAGTTCATTGAGAGCCAAAAAAACCCCTGCTACACGGTCTTACTCTTGACATTTGCAGTTCTCCCAGTAAGTACAGTCAAACTTCGGTTCTCAAACGGCTCCATTTTTTAATGTTTCGGCTTCCAAATGCCGAAAACCTGGAAGTAAATGCTCCGGTTTTCGAATGTTTTTCGGAACCTGAACGTCCAACGCGGCTTCCGCTTGGGTGCAAGAAGCTCTTGCAACCAATTGGAAGCCGTGCCTCAGTTGTCAAACATTTCAGAAGTCGAATGGTCTTCCCAAACGGATTATGTTCAACAACCGAGGTGTGACTGTACAGTGGTACCTCAGTTTACAAACTTAATCCATTCCAGAAGTTTGTTCTTAAACCAAAACCGCTCTTAAACTGAGGCGCACTTTCCCTAATGAGGCCTTCCACCGCCGGTGCCCTTCCACCGTTCGGATTCTGTTCTTAGACCGAGGTAAAGTTCGCAAACTGGGACACTACTCCCGGTTTTGCTGAGCTCGTAAACTGAATAGTTTGTAAACAGGGCTGTTATTAAACCAAAGTACCATTGTACACAACTCTGTTGGGCATATGCTCAATTAGTATATTAGTATATGCTGACTAATCTTTTATTATCAAAATGAGACCTTTATGAGATAAGACACTTGCAGTTTCCTCACTGGTAGACTCTTGATCATCTATTGATTTTTACATCACATAATAAATTACCTAGATTTTGGGGGATGAGGGCATTTCCTTCTTCATATGCTGTCATAAAGCAAATTGTGTAAGTGGCCTCCTTAAGATAAATGGTTCTAATACCATGCCTGACTGATTTAGGGACTACCAGTTCTCTTCTTCCAGTAATATAAGCAGAAAGTTTTGAAAGTAATTTAGTTCATGATAATGAAACATTAAAATGAAAAAAAAAGTTAGCATTTTAAAGAAGTATGGCCAATTTTATTTTTAAAAAACGTCACATTTTGCAACTTTTCATTTAGGTATCTTTTTTGCTTTAGAGTTGAAGGAAAACAGGTGGAACAGTAAATTGCAAATTTCTCTAACTTGTCTTTTAGATGGAATTCCATTTAGCTGGTGGGTTGGAAAAATCAATGAGACACAGACGTACTGGGGAGGCTCCAGGCCAGATGTTCAGAAATGTGCTTGTGGAATACAAGGAAGCTGCATTGATTCGCATCATGACTGCAACTGTGACGCTGACAGGAATGAATGGTGATTTTGTTTTCATTCTTTGCTTTGTTCTCATCAAGTTAAAATGTTGAATGTCAAAATATGTGGCACCCACTCATCCTACCAGAATTAATTCATGAGACATCCGTTGATATAAGGGCCATCTTTATTCATCTTATTCTGCAACAAGCATCAAATAACAACACAACCGAAGTATAGATGAGACAGTTGGCTACAAGGCTTCCCTTTTCTCCTGCTGGGCATTGCCAGTCTGGCTAAATACAATGGATCGATCAGATGTTGCTCTTTGCCTTCCTCATCTGCTCATCCAAAGGACAAGCTGAGAAGGCAGCTGGCTGCTACACAAACACGCACACACACACAAACCATGCTGAGCAGCATTTGATAGGCTAAAGTTTCCAGGATTCAAAGGCTTCTGCTAGCTGAAAATGGTAAGTAGGTGGACTAACATTAGGTTACCGGATGCCTCCATTTCCCAGGGACAGTCCCTGGATTTAAAAATCAGTCCCCATACAAAATACATTGAAGTTGAAAAGTGTCCCCGGATTCATTGAAAAAAATCTGGTAACCTTAGACTAACAATCCTTTCAGCCTCCAAGTGTATTACTTGTAGTAGTACGGTGTGGTACGCTGGTTTGACATCAACTGATAGGAAGTGCCTACAGAGGATGGTGAATACAGCACAAGATATTATGGGCTGTCCCGTGAATCCGCTGGATGAAATAGCGGAAGAACTTTGCCTCAGGAGAGTGAGGAAAATTCTCAGGGATGATTCACACCCTGGCTGGCACTTTCTTGATTTCCTGCCCTCAGGCAGAAGATAAAGAAGCATGATTAGTTGCACCAACAGGGTAAAGAACAGCTTCTATCCGTGGGCTGTTAGGCTGCTGAATGAAAAGATAACAGGGCAACTGACTTTCGGGTTTGGTGGGTGTGCGTCAGTAAACGAGGGGAATTAAGACTAAGAGAGCTGAGTGGGGGGTGCTCATGTAATCTCACTGTATACAAGTTGTACATGTGACAATAAAGTATTTCAATTTATTCCAATTAGGGTGCTTACCAAGGTTTCCAAACTTACTTCTCTTCCTGCCCACACTTTCTGACTATGAAAGAACAGGCAGCCAATTAAGTAAATCAGATACATACAACATCACCATGCACTTTAACATATGAGTAGGGAGTGCCACATGGGGTAAAAATCCTGACTCAGCCCTCAAATGGCTAATCCTACAATGTTGCATAGGTTTGTTAATGGGCAGAAAGGGAAGGCGGTGGTGCTGTTCCCTAAAGGTCTATGCCAACCCGATTGACCAGACGTCCTCCAAGTATTGGAATCCTGCTGTGCTCCCCACAAACACATGTCCACATTCCTGGCAACTCCTTCCCCTTCCTATCGGTGAGAAATGGCATTGTGATAGCTGCTTTTGTCTACCCAAGGATGATATAAATTTCTTTTTTTCCATGCTGTTTTGAGGTGCCTTCAGAATGATAGGGTGGAATTTTCGCAGCAACATCTTAAAAATTAGGATCCTAAATCCTTACTTAGATGGAAACAGCTATTTTTAAAGTATCAAAGTTCACCTGCTATTAGAGCAATTCTTTCTTCCTTACATGAACTCAGAAGCCCAACCTCAGGCACACAGCTTGAAAATGTGTCCTAGATTTTTATCTCTCTCTTTTTTTTGGGGGGGGGGGGTTTGTTAAAGGTCATTTTTTGTTGTCGTGCTGTAATTTTGTCCTAAAGTGTTCCCTGTGACAAGGAGAAATCTCGGACAGATATATATATGAGAAAAGGTTTAGTTAGGCACACGGATAAACTTGGGAACTATAATAGTCCCACATAGTAATAGCTTTCATAAAGGAATAAGCATTTTCAGACAGTAAGGTCACATCAATGGGCCACAGTAACTGGAGTGTGGAACAACTCTCTGAGATTCACTTCTGATTTGAACATCTCATGTGGATGGGAAAGCATGGAGTTCAGGCTAGTCATTTTGTCTGGTGACCAAGGGACCAGCTTCATACTGTCAATGAAACTATGAGGTCCCTGGCTCCGCAGGCATGATGCTCTTTGGTACAATCCTTCAGATTGTTTCCCCAGTCCTTTCAGATGTTTCCCCAATTTTCCGTTCTGGGTCTTTGGGGGTCTAATGTGACTAAAGGGCAAAATGAACACTGGTTTTTTGTCTGCCAGTAGCTTGGAGGTTATTGACTAGAGGGCAGAGCTACCTTTAGAACCTGTCAAATGGCCACCAGCCACACAACACTCACCATTTAAACTGGTCACCCCATCCCGTCCTGAGTCAAGCACAAAAGACTCAATAGATTGTGGGGGACTCATCGTCTCCTGCTAATGAAAAACTTATAGATATGAGGGATTGGAAATGCTGAGGCTCAAAGGAAATGCTGAAATGGCAAGCATAAAAATGGATAGCAAAAGAAGTAGAAAATGTATGCCTTTTCTTGCAAGTTTCTCAGTTTTTCTTCCATCATATATTACACACACACACACACACACACACACACACATGCTTGCCTTTTGTAAGAATTTGAACAATTGACAAATGTAAGAGCCTCCTGCCCTTATAGAAACTGAAATGAACATAAACACTATATATTCTCAATTGGAAAAGATGGGGAAACAATAGCTTGTGGCATTCAGGTATCAATAATGATTATGGTCTTTTTTGTTATTTCCATTATTTGTTGCAGACAAATGATTGTTTCCATACTAAAAGGTCAGACCTTGCTATCTCCAGGTAGGCCATGAAAGGGTCCTTTCAGAAACTCTGGAGAGCTGTTGCCAGTCCGTGTCGACAATACTAAGCTAGATAGGTGAATGATCTGACTCAATGCACGTCAGTTTCACATCAGAGCTGAGTTATGTGTGGAACTTGATTACTCCAAAGGACATCTTCCTTGCAAGGAATACACACACGGGTCTGAGCACAGACACAACTTTTTAGCTTTGTTACATTGTCATGAAAGAGATCTGAATTCTCATTGCTTTCATCAAACTCTCCATGAATCTGGGGGGCAATATATGTCGACTTCCTTTGACAAGGTTATTGGCCAAAACTGGACTTGAGAAATGTCGTCCTTATATAAAACTGCATGTAGTTCTAACTCCTCCCCGCCCCCTCTGTTGCCATTTTGGTAAACATTTCTATGGCTTCACTGTATTATCCATCTACATTTGCTAAAAATGAAGCCATTTGCTAGACACAACTAACACAAAGACAATGACATCCATTCACATAACTGCTTAATACATTATCTGAAAGTTTGTTTGTTTGTATGTTCTAGGACCAATGACACTGGGCTCCTATCCTATAAAGACCACCTACCAGTAACAGAACTTTTCATCACCGATACAAACCGGCCAAATTCTGAAGCAGCTTACAAACTTGGGCCTTTGCTTTGCCAGGGTGATAGTAAGTAATTCTGTTTTTTGAACTTATGTCAACTAAACATCTTCTCCCTGAGATCATACACTTCATATGGGACTTATGGGACTTAATTTGAGCTGCTGTTTCTTAGGCCTTGACATTTAACCATTATTTTTCTTTCATTTCTTACACTAAATTTACTTTTTGTGTTTCCCGTGTCAGCAATCTGAATGTAATAACCTACTTGCATTGGCTAAACATACATTTTGCTACAAAATTTGATGTTTCAAATAGAGCTGGACTTAATTGAGAAGGACCATTTTACCCGCCTTAGAATAGAGTGCTTTCTTTCAGCTATGCATTGGGGAGTGGGGTGAAGCAAAATATTTTTTTGTGGGTGGGGCGGAGAGAATTAAAGTGGCATTTAAATGTGGAGATAGTTTCACCACCTATAGTTCCAATGGTTGAAACATCAGCTGCTTCTTCTGAACTGTGAGCCAAGTTGTTGTCATCTCTGTCTGAGAGAGTGGCTGGCGAAAAATATATCTCTCAGCCCAGTGCATGCACTCCAACTTTTGAGGATAAAATGTAAGTGACCCCGCAATGGCAAGTATCCTCAAGGGCAAGAACTTGATAAGGGAAATGGGGAGGTACCACAAGCAAGGGAGGTCTACCTATTACTCCTAATAATATAACAAGCATAGCTAGGTGGCATTGGTACAGTATTTCTCCAGAAAGATTAGATAAGCAATTCATGCAAGACAGGTCTATCAGTGGTTGGGAGAGCACTATTGCAGTTATTAATTCTGTGCAGCATGAAGCAACTGAATGCATAACAGCTGACTCCTTTTGGAATAAAAATTGTCCAGACCCATAATGATTATTCAAAGCTTTCCTGAAAAGAACTTCTTCAAAACAGGCACAAAAACCATCAATGATACATCCAGAAAGTTGAAAAAAGCATATGCCTGTTCACGCAGAGGTTCTTCTTCTTAAATATATAACTTAATTATGATTGGAGCTGAAATCAAAGCTCTATGTCTCCCATAGCCTGCCTCAGCCTGCATGTCAGCTAAATGGAACCACTATGCTCAATGGCAGTACATCTGTAAATTACAGATTTGTGGGAGCAAAGGGATAGTTTAGGATGAGAGGAGAAAATGACCTTTGCAGAAGATGGTTGCAGCCTGTGTGTTCTCTGCATGAATGGCCCTGGGTGAGGACCAGAGCCGGATTTAGGTTTGATGAGGCCCTAAGCTACTGGAGGTAATGGGGGCCTTTATATGCCCAGCTATCCTTTGTCAACAACAAATGGTCACTGTTATTTGTGTTGAATATATGCTATATGGTAATTAATGGACCTAATAGGTATCTAAAGCCATTTGCACATAATGCAATATGTATTTTATCAAAGTTTTTTTTCCTTTAAATTTTTTTTGGGGGCCCAAGAGAGTGGGGCCCTAAGCTATAGATTGTTTAGTTTATACGTAAATCTAGCACTGGTGAGGACTCTAGGAGGCATTGGTGATTCTGCACTGGAGGAGCAAATCTAGCAGGGTATTCTAAGCTCAAGGGACGCAGGTGGCGCTGTGGGTTAAAGCCTCAGCGCCTAGGGCTTGCCGATCGAAAGGTCGGCGGTTCGAATCCCTGCGGCGGGGTGCGCTCCCGCTGCTCGGTCCCAGCGCCTGCCAACCTAGCAGTTCGAAAGCACCTCCGGGTGCAAGTAGATAAATAGGGACCGCTTACCAGCGGGAAGGTAAACGGCGTTTCCGTGTGCGGCTCTGGCTCTGGCTCTGGCTCTGGCCAGAGCAGCGATGTCACGCTGGCCACGTGTCCCGGAAGTGTCTCCGGACAGCGCTGGCCCCTGGCCTCTTAAGTGAGATGGGCGCACAACCCCAGAGTCTGTCAAGACTGGCCCGTACGGGCAGGGGTACCTTTACCTTTACCTATTCTAAGCTCAAAGCCTTTCAGAAGATTTTGAGAAAAGCATATTGCCTTTCCCAGACTAAATTTTGCAACATTCCTCCACACACAGACTACTAGTGCACAGTAAATGTCAGTCACCCCTCTCCAATAAAATCTTGCTGTTGAATCATTCACCACCGTTTTCTTTTCTTAAAAAAAAATACTAGCTTTCTAGCATCCTTTCTGTGTAATCTATCTCTGTCTCTATAAACGGAAGGCATGGGAGCATCTAGGAGGCTCGTAAAAATGTTTACTCTCAACCAAATGAGATGATGGAAGGAGCAAACTGACTGCTACTTACTATATGTTATAGTAACAGAAGATTTGCAATTGGCTCTTTTCCTGAAAGAACTCTCACACAGATCTTTCTGTGTTGTAGATAGGCAACCAGAGGCCACCAGCTTCTTAAATTGTTGCTAACAGGCACCAAAAGTCTAAGAGAGGGTAGTCACTCAAAATGAATCAGTGGAACAAAGGAAGGAGGGTCCATTTCATGAAAACTTCTCTCCTCAAAGCTCTGCATCAAATTCATGATTTTGATTTTGATTTTGGTGGAATCGCTGTTTTGGTGCAGCCTGGCCTTGTCTTGGTCTAGTGTCAAACTTTCAGAAATCATTTCTGAAAAGAGCTCTGCCTTCCAGTTGTCATTCATTTTTATTTTTTATTTTTTATTTTTTTATTTTTTTTGCAGCAGCCTTAATGATATTTATTAAGTTTCACAAAATATAACAAACTTCAAAACAACAAACAACAAACAGTTGTCATTCATTTTAATTTCTTGTTCATACGCATTGTTTTGCTGAGTTGCTCCTCTGCTGTTCTGGCAGTTAATTGCCCTCCAGAATTTCAGCGCAAGACATTTGCTCCTATCCAGCTCTAGCTCTGCACAGCCGTGTGAGACCACTCACTGCTAACATGTGAGGGATTATTTAGCTAAGCATCTAAGTGCATATCCCACTGAAAATAATGTATGAATGGACAATATTTGCAGTTTAGATGTTCATCCAGGCATCCTTCTAAAAGCAAGGGCTAGCTCTCCACATCACTTTCTGCGAAAGGTAGGTTATTGAATGTGCATCTCAACCCCTATTATGCCCCAGTTAGCGAACTACACGTAACTGATCAGGCAAAAGGAATGTTGGCCAATTTGCCTCAGTAATGTGAATATGTTCCCCCTACTTTTTTTCCGTACCCCCACTTCCCAAACATGTCACGCTGGTAACCAGTTTTGCACCATTTTATAAAGTGGTGCAAAGTAATTAAAAGCAGGGAAACATTTTATTAGTTCATTAGTTGTAACTCCTTCTGGCTTTGGGGCGACATTTTTAATACATTTAATACATTCTGCTCAAAGCACTTTTAATCCTAATAGACCCACCCTCCTTATATCTGGAGTCTGCTGGTAGCATTTCAACTACAACACGTGCAAAGATACCCTAACTTGTTTTTACACCATTATATTATATTATATTATATTATTATATTATATTATATTATATTATATTATATTATATTATATTATATTATATTATACTATATTATATTATATTTTTATTTAATTTATATTTATATATTCATATTATATATTTTATATTTTTATATTTTTTATATATATACACTCCTCCCCCTCTTTCTTTTTTCCTTTTTCCTTCTGTGATGGAACTCCTACTTGGGGACTTCCCTGGCTTTTCTCTGGCCCACGTAGGGCCAGTCTAGATAGTTAGCCTTGGTGAAAAATCCCATTTTTCAGTCGCTCCCTGTTTTCTTTTATGTTCCAAAATCTGCATGTGAACTCTATTGCAATAACTGCCCTGCTTTATCTCTCTTAGTTTTGTGTTATCTAACTGTCCCTTGCACAGTAAGTCTCAAGCTGCAGTTGTGCACAGCTTGGAAAAAGCAGTGGACAAAGTCACTTGGGCAGCTAGGGTGGCATGCCCAGGGGAGGGGTAAGCCGCCCATCGGGGCAGGATAAGGGTGAGGTGAGCCGTCCATAGGGGCAGGGCACACCGTGGGGCCTCCGGAGTCTGCCTGCCTTCTCCCACTCAGACACCCTACAGCTGGGGGGCGGGGCGTGGCAGAGGCAGCAGGCAGACCATTTGGGCAGCATGAAGCCTTGGGATGCCCAAGCCACCACATCTCTCCCCTTCCTCTGTCCCTGCTTGGAAATAAAATTAAAATTATTTGGTACTTACTGAGTAAGTATGCATAAGATTGTGCTTTGCGTGTCGAGGTCCCCAGGTCCACCCCAATAACTCACACATCACACAGAAATTTTTGTTTAAGATTTTTGGCATAATTTTGGCCACAACTTTATTAAAATACAAATTTGTGAGTGGTTGCGTAGGCATTGGTTGTGACTATCTGCCCCCACCATGGGGGACAGACTGACATTCCGCACGATGCGAAAGTCAGAATGGGGGAATACACTTGGGGGTAGCGACGGAGCAGGGAACCTGCCCTCACCCCAAATGCAACCAGGAGCTCATTGCTATGGCCCGAGCCCCCTTGTCAGAGTGGACAAGCAATAGTTAGCTCCCAATTCCTTTAATGGAATCCCTTGCCCCAGCCAATCAGCCAGATGGACAAAATTCCTACCAGGCCCCCGCTCCAAAGCAGACAACCCCATGACAGGCATAGCAAGGTCAAAGCGAACAACCCTATTCTAGGGAGGGAGGGACGGGCAATCCAATGCACGGGCGAAAAGAGGAAGCCCTAGCCTCGTGCAAGGAGTTTTACTATTTCTGGCTGTCAATCAATAAATGGCAACATTAACTTCTTCCCAACAACAAGGGAAGCCCCAATCGCATCAGTGGCCAACGATCATTTAGCCCGCCCCCCAACTTTGGAGTGTCCTGGCGGCCCCCACCGCAACACGTGCTCTCCATGAAGGAGAACACGCTTTCCTGCAGCTATTATTCATTCAACTTTCATGAGTAGGCTTGACCTATACAAACAACTGAGCTGTTTTCATTCAGGGATGGGGATTGGCCTCCACCCCCATCATTCTACCCAGACACTGAGGTCCAGCGCCGAGGGCCTTCTGGCAGTTCCCTCACTGTGAGAAGCTAAGCTACCGGGAACCAGGCAGAGGGCCTTCTCAGTAGTGGCACCTGTCCTTTCTCTCTGCCAGCTCAGCCTGCACTCCTCTTTGAGCTGCCCCCTCTCTTTCAGTAATCCCCTGAAGGAGCAACAGTTTTCAATAATACTTGAACAGCATCAAGCAAATGTTATTAAAATATGGAGTGTATTTTAAAATGCTAAAATAAGACCAAAGACAAATTAATAAGCAGACTCCTCTACAGAAACATAAAATACAGGGAATGGAATACAGCTTAGTTTTCTTTTAAGTTCAGAGTATTAGTGAGCTGTTTTCTAATATGCACTTGCAGATTTTGGGAAATGCCATAACATTTGTGTCCAGTCTTCCTTTTAGGGCTGCTGAACAATGCAAATAAGAGCAAGCAGGGAAGAAAGGGGAAAGAAATAAAAATGGATATTGCTGGGCCCAGGAACATAGTTTGACTGCCCACCAGAGATCCTTGTTTCTGTCTGCTGCTACCACTCTCAAAAACCAAATTATATTACTCCACTAAAAAGTCTATCTCCTCGTATAACACATATTCTGTCTTTTTAACATGCATAAATCCTTATTCTCATAGTTGTTCACCTAGACACTATTTGGAAGGCAGCATGAAAGAACATCTACTTCAATTTCTGACCCAAATACCAAAGGCTCCATTAAATGGATTGGAATGGAAAACTGCTGTAATCTCTCGGGTCCAATAACCACCCTGCCGTGTGCTTACATAATAAAAGACCTGTTTAAGGAAAACAGGAAAGCTAAATAGGGTTATAAATTATTATGTCCTAAAACGGGCTTATGTTGTGCTTTTTTATTATTAAAAACAGCAGCTTTAGCTTTGATATTCAAAGTCCATTTATCATCTTTAATTTTATTTTAATTCAAGAGGCTGATCCACGGGCACATTTTGGAATTTTGAGGAAGTGTTGAGCGTGAGATTGCCCAGTGGAACTAAGTACACGGCAGAGGTGGAGTCTGAGCCACAAAACATAGACCCACTCCTTTGAATCCCTGATTTTCTGTTCCGAAAGAACACACTTTCACAGAAGTCAATTCACAGAAGCCTTTCTCTCTCTGCCAGCCCACTGCATCTCCACCTCTCTTTCTCAACCCGCACCCCACAGTCAACTCATCACATCTCTTTTTTTTTAATTTTTATTAGTTTTCCAATTTTAAAACAAGTCAACAACAACATGCAAACATCAACAAATACAAACAAACATACAAATGTAGTTTCTTAACCTCATTTTCATAAACCTCCTTTCTCGGACTTCCCCATACCTCACCCTTTTTGCATCCTTATTTTATAGTTTTTCAGCAACCCTTTTTGCCAATTAAATTTAAACTTATTATCTTTCTCAATTTCACCTTAAATCATCAAACAATTTCAGCTGTAATTCTGCATCTTCCTTCCCCTTGACATTTTAGCACTCCTCAATTTTGTAACAGTCCTTAAGATATACTTTATACTTCTTCCAGTCTTCCTCCACCGTCTCTTTCTCTTAGTCACGGATTCTGCCAGTCATTTCTGCCAGTCCCATAAAGTCGATCACTTTCGTCTGCCATTCTTCCAGTGTGGGTAGTTCTTGTGTCTTCCAATACTTTGCTAGAAGAATCCTTGCTGCTGTAGTGGCGTACATAAAAAAAGTCTTGTCCTTCCTTGACACCAATTGGCCGACCATGCCCAAGAGAAATGCCTCTGGTTTCTTATGGAAAGTACATTTAAGTACCTTCTTAATTTCATTATAAATCATTTCCCAAAAGGCTTTAATCTTTGGGCAGGTCCACCAAAGGTGAAAGAAGGTGCCTTCAGTCTCATTGCATTTCCAACATTTATTATTGGGCAGATGATAAATCTTCGCAAGCTTGACTGGGGTCATGTACCACCTGTAAATCATTTTCATAATATTTTCTCTTAGGGCATTACATGCCGTAAATTTGATACCGGTGGTCCATAACTGTTCCCAGTCAGCAAACATAATGTCATGACCTATGTCCTGTGCCCATTTAATCATAGCTGACTTGACTATCTCATCTATTGTATTCCACCTCAGCAACAGGTTATACATTCTTGATAAATTCTTAGTATTGGGTTCTAACAATTCTGTTTCTAATTTCGATTTCTCCACCTGGAAGCCAATTTTCCTGTCTTGTTTAAAAGTCTCCATTATTTGGTAATAATGGAGCCAGTCTCGTACCTTGGACTTTATTTTCTCAAAGCTCTGTAATTTGAATTTGCCACTTTCTTGTTCTAAGATTTCAAAATATTTTGGCCATTTAGATTCCATATTAAGTTTCTTCACCTCCTTAGCCTCCATTGGTGATAACCACCTAGGAGTTTTATTTTCCAACAAATCCTTATATCGAATCCAAACATTGTATAATGCTTTCCTAACAATATGGTTTTTAAAACCCTTGTGAACTTTAACCTTGTCATACCATATATATGCATGCCAACCAAACCTATTGTCGAATCCTTCCAAGTCCAGAATGTCTGCATTCTCAAGAAGTAGCCAATCTTTCAACCAGCAGAAAGCTGCCGATTCATAGTACAGTCTTAAGTCCGGCAGGGCAAACCCCCCTCTTTCTTTTGCATCAGTAAGTATCTTAAATTTTATTCTGGGCTTTTTGCCCTGCTAGACAAATTTAGATATGTCTTTCTGCCACTTCTTGAAACTCATCACATCTCTCCCCACACTTTGATCTTATGGGAGCATTTTAGAGCATATAACTTCCTCTCACGACTGTTATGTACTGAAGTTCTCACCCTGGGCCAGCAGGAGGATACTGTAGATAGTTTTCACTCAGGTCTGCATATGCAAATAAGGAACTGAAAGTGACATTCAGCGATTGGATAGTTACAGAAAGTTGTTACTGTTGCTTTGTAGTTGAGCTCTATATAAGCAGGTTGGCTGAACCCTTCAGTTCAGTTCTGTTCTGGCCTGTGAATAAACAAGAGCTATCTGAAGAATCGCTGTGTCATCTGATATGTTCACCTACAACTTAACAATGACAGCTCAGGGTTTTTTTCTTGTCCTTCCCTCCTGACTTGCCTTCCCTTCTCCACATGGGCACAGCCAAAGCCACCTCCCCTGTCCCAGCCTCTCCTTTGTATGTGCTGCCATGCAAGGAAAACACTGCTGAAGTCTCTCCTCCAATCCCAGTACAGTCATACCTCGAGTTAAAGACACTTCAGGTTGCGTTTTTTCGGGTTATGGACATGCTGAAGCCCAGAAGTACCGGAACGGGTTACTTCCAGGTTTCGGTGGTTGCGCATTCACAGAAGTGCTAAATTGCACTTTGCACATGCACAGAAGTGCCGAATCACAACCTGCATGTGCGCAGACGTGGCGCTGTGGGTTGCGAACGCTGTGGGTTGCGAACATGCCTCGCGCACAGATCACATTCGCAACCCGAGCGTCCACTGTAGTGACCTTCTGTGGACAAGATGGGCAAATAGCAAGGAGAAACTGGGACTGCTTCCCCATTATTATTAATAATAATAACAATAGTAATTTATTATTTATACCCCACCCATCTGAATGGGTTTCCCCAGCCACTCTGGGCGGCTTCCAGCAGAATATTAAAATACAATGATTCTTCAGATATTAAAAGCTTCCCTAAACAGGGCTGCCTTCGGATGTCTTCTAAAAGTCTGATAGTTTTTTATTCCATAGCATTCCATAGGGCGGGGGCCACTACTAAGAAGGCCCTCTGCCTGGCTCCCTGTAACCTTATTTCTCACAGTGAGGGAACCGCCAGAAGGCCCTCGGCGCTGGACCTCAGTGTCTGGGCAGAACGATGGAAGTGGAGACGCTCCTTCAAGTATACAGGGCCAAGGCTGTTTGGGGCTTTAACGGTCAGCACTTTGAATTGTGCCCAGAAACGTACTGGGAGCCAATGTAGGTCTTTCAGGACTGGTGTTATGTGGTCTCAGCAGCCGCTTCCAGTCACCAGTCTAGCTGCCGCCCCAAGCTTGTGCGAAATTTTGACCAGCTTTGGCCCATCTGAAGCTGATACAGGCTCGTCTTATCTTGAGCCCAAGCAGAGTAGTCCACACAGCAGAAGGATAAGCAGTATGTTCCACATTCTTAACTTTATTTCCACTCTATGCTGAGAGAATACAAACATGCATCTTGCCTCTGTGAGAGC
Organism: Podarcis cretensis; assembly: GCF_951804945.1. NCBI lineage: Eukaryota > Metazoa > Chordata > Lepidosauria > Squamata > Lacertidae > Podarcis > Podarcis cretensis. The sequence continues at coordinate 10,501,828 of NC_137180.1, read as the reverse complement.
AGAGAAGCAACGGTCTCTCTAACAAAGAAACCGAGAGAACAGTGAAAAACAGGAAACCAGTGTACGTCACATCCAGTCTCCCATTCCCGTGGGAATCCAACAGTAACTTGGACTGTGGAATGCAAAACAATGTCTTGTGACTGCAGTTGCTGCTCAGTGAGGGAAATAGAAACCAACAGCTTGCCCCAATCCTGGCAAGCTGCATTGTTAGGGCTTTGTGTGCCTCATCGCACCGCCAGGGACTGCTTTCTCCTGTTTTATTCAACCTTGCTCTTTAGACTGTAAGTAAAGAGATGATTCAAACACTGTGCAGGGAATATGGCATGCCTGCACAACTTCAGTTACACACATTTTGGAATGTGCCATCGATAGATAACTTAATCATAGGGAAATTTTAGCTAATCTTCCTCCTGTGCAGAGAGATGATGTTGTACAGCTGGGGTCACTAACCCAGCACCCATAGGTGCCTTGGCACCTATCAATGTGCAGTGCCAAAATTTGGTGACCCCCCCCCCCCACCTCTTGCCTCCCATTGTTCATCTTTGTTGTGACACTCCCTGCTACATCTTCTCTCTTGGGTGTGCGACGCGGGTGGTGCTGTGGTCTAAACCACTGAACCTCTTGGGCTTGCTGATCGGGAGGTCAGTGGTTCGAATCCCTGCGACGAGGTGAGCTCCCGTTGCTCAGTCCCAGCTCCTGCTAACCTTCAGCACCCAGTGCAAATCAACTTGTTGCTCTCCTCTAAATCCACCTCTGTGGCAGATGCCCCAGACTCTTATCTTTCATTTATATTTATATTTTTAAAGTAACTCTCTAGCCCTCCTGGAAAGAAAGTAGTGGGGTTTATGCTTGTTGTCAGTTGATGAACAAATTCATAGCCTCTTTTAGAACAGCCTTCACCAATTTGGTCTGTTTTCTGCTACAGCTCCGAGGGAGAAGAATGTAGTGTTTGTTGTGGGGGAGGAAGGGAAAGGAGAATGTTAGCCGCTTTGAGACTCCTTTGGGTAGTGATAAAGCGGGATATCGAATCCAAACTACTACTACTACTACAGTCAGAGAAGACAAGACTAAGTTCAATGGACTAACCATCCATTGAAAGCAGTCTGATGAGAGTTGTATCTGGAGGCACCAGGCTGCAAAAACTTAAAAAAGTTAATTAATATTCTTTTTATTGTGCCTTTGAAATCCTGAAAGCAAAGGTTTTGTTGCATAGAAATTACAAATTACTTACTAGACTAGATGTATTATATTTATAGTGCATTGGACTTCCTTTCCTGCACTTTTTAAACTGAAGTCTAGCCACCTCAAATAAGATTCTTCATGAATACATTTTCTTACATACAATAATGCTGGACTTGCCTGAAAGCCTTAAATGGCCTTCATCTATTCATTTTATACATTTCTCCTTAAAAAGTAATATCACTAAGCAGTTTATCCATTGTTAACTATGAGACTCAGCAAGGGGGGAAACCAATTTTGTTAGAATAAGCAGCATAAGGGTCTTAAAATAAACCCTACATGAATTTAGTCCACTACATGAGCCAGTGTGGTGTAGTGATTAGGAGCAATGGACTTGTAATCTGGTGAACCGGGTTCACTTCCCCGCTCCTCCACATGCAGCTGCTGGGTGACCTTGGGCTAGTCACACTTCTCTGAAGTCTCTCAGCCTCACTCACCTCACAGAGTGTTTGTTGTGGGGGAGGAAGGGAAAGGAGAATGTTAGCTATTTTGAGACTCCTTAGGGTAGTGATAAAGCAGGATATCAAATCCAAGCTCCTCCTCCTCCTCCTCCTCCTCCTCCTCCTCCTCCTCTTCTTCTTCTTCTTCTTCTTCTTCTTCTTCTTCTTCTCAAAGTGGAATGGGCTCTGTTTAGGGCTGCTGCCATCACCACCTTTGCATGGGCAGGGCACCTCTTCGTCCCAGGAGAAAGAGGCAGCCTGCCCATTTGAAGGAGGCTGAGGCAGCTAGACTGGTGATTGTGAGTGGCCGCCAAGACCATATGACACTGGTCCTGAAAGACGTACATTGGCTCCCAGTACGTTTCCGAGCACAATTCAAAGTGTTGGTGCTGACCTTTAAAGCCCTAAACGGCCTCAGTCCAGTATACCTGAAGAAGCATATCCACCCCCATCATTCAGCCTGGACACTGAGGCCCAGCTCCAAGGGCCTTCTGGTGGTTCCCTCCCTGCAAGAAGTGAGGTTAAAGGAACTAGGCAGAGGGCCTTCTCAGTAGTGGCGCCTGCCATGTGGAACGCTTTCCCATGAGATGTCAAGGAAATAAACAACTATCTGACGTTTAGAAGACATCTGAAGGCAGCCCTGTTTAGGGAAGGTTTTAATGTTTGATGTTTAATCACATTATTATAATTATAATTGTTGTTGTTGTTGTTCTGTTGGGAACCACCCAGAGTGGCTGGGGAAACCCCACCCAGCCAGATGGGTGGGGTATAAATAATATATTATTGTTGTTATTATTGCCTGACAGAGGCTGCCTCTGGTTCGTGAAGAGACCAGACCCACAGCTCGAAGATACCCTCTTTGGGCTCTGGAGTGTGTCTTCTGAGGGAGGTGTGTTCTGGCACCTTTTAGTGTAGAAAAAACAAAACACAGCTATAGTAATATTATAGTGCCCAGGATCAAGCCAGGTCAGACAGCTTTTGCTGTTGTTCATAGCACAGCATTTCAAAAGTACGCTTGGATAGGGAAGACACGGAGACAAAAGAAATGTGTGCGTCCAACTTAGAGAGTGAAGCATCCATCTTACAGCTTTCAACTCTTAAAAATCATTGCCTGTCTACAGCCTGAGACATCTCTCAGGTAGGCAACTACCTATTGATGCACTATGCGAAAGTTTATCTCAAAGGCCTTCAGACAGCCAGATCATCTGCATGCTTATCTAGTGGGGAAAGCAAATATTACTTACTCAGTAAACACTGGGAATTTGTCTCCAAGAAGCCTGGGAGCACATGAGTGGCTTGCAGAGGAGCATCTTTCTGTAAAGAGGCAATTTTTGAGGGGGCGGGAGTGAATGGCAATGTATTTTTAGCTGCAGTTTATAATAGTCAGGATTGCAAGCAAAGTATCCCTGCTGGCACGAATTCTTTATGGATGTCAAGTGCACAATATAGAATAGCTTCATGGTAGGTGATAAAAGGTTGGGATCACTTTCCTTTTCCATCAGTAATTATGAGTGCGACAAAAGCCATATTTTGCATCCACTTCTCCAAGCTGATGGCTTTCAAAACTGTTAGAAAAATAGAAAAAGACCACAAGGTCCTTGCTTTGTTAATGCTTTTCATTTATGATGTACAATAAACTGTCACATCAGCTTTGTATTCAGTTTTCTTCTGCAAGATGCAAAGTAGCACATGGTAGCTGTACAAAGAAGTCCAAGAATCCACATTTTCAGAATAAATGTGGGTGGCGCTGTGGTCTAAATCACAGAGTCTAGGGCTTGTCTATCAGAAGGTTGGTGGTTTGAATCCCCGCAATGGGGTGAGCTCCCGTTGCTCGGTCTCTGCTCCTGCCAACCTAGCAGTTCGAAAGCATACAGTGCAAGTAGATAAATAGCTACCACTCCAGCAGGAAGGTAAACAGTGTTTCCGTGCACTGCTCTGGTTCGCCAGAAGCGGCTTAGTCATGCTGGCCACATGACCCGGAAGCTGTATGCCGGCTCCCTTGGCCAGTAAAGCGAGATGAGCAAGATGAGTGCCCTAGAGTCATCCGCGACTGGACCTAACGGTCAGGGGTCCCTTTACCTTTACAGCTCTTAACCGTTTGATGGATGCAACTAGTAGAGAGGAACTGTTGCTCACAGCTACCTCAACAGGTTCCCTGATTAGCACTTGGAGGTTTTTAAATTTCAGTTTAATTCTTCTTGTTCCCATCCTCACCCTTCCTCTTTCTTCCTTATCAGTCATGCACAAACACACACACATGTTCACAATCTCTAGAGAATTGTATAATAGCAAAGACAATGTAGATGGGACAATTCAGATTGGCACCTTATATCACAAAGTTCCATCCCCCCCCCCAATGTGTCCATTTGGCCCATTCCACACATTTCCTTATCTTCCAGTCACGAATATTCATGTTGTTTTGTTTTACCACTTGCCACCCACACCAGCGGGTGCAGCTTGACAGAATGTGTTTGGAGACATGTGTATACTTTAGAAACAATCCCAGGAAGCGTGTAATAGCAAATGTTACCGGTCTCAATTAAGATATTTCGTAAGGGCAAAGATAGAGGTTTGTGCTTTGGGTGGCTGGGTCAATAACCACTGCTTTTTGTGGTTGTTTTATTTAATCTTTAATGCTGAGGTCCTCGCAAGAATGCTGTTAACCTGGCTGTGGCCTGCACAAAAATGAAAAGGAAGTCTTGTGCAAGACTTGTGTAAGACAAAAGGACCGATGTAGATTTTAATAAACATTCCCTCTTAACCAGGGGTCAGCAAACTTTTTCAGCAGGGGGCCGGTCCACTGTCCCTCAGAACTTGTGGGGGGCCAGACTATATTTTTTTTGGGGGGAGGAATGAACGAATTCCTATGTCCCACAAATAACCTAGAGATGCATTTTAAATAAAAGGACACATTCTACTCATGTAAAATCACGCTGATTCCTGGACCATCCGCAGGCCGGATTTAGAAGGTGATTGGGCTGGATCCGGCCCCCGGGCCTTAGTTTGCTTACCCATGCTCTTAACTGAGGTGTTGAAATTGCAAGTGCTTTCAGCAAGCACCAGTTAGTGGGAATAGGCATGCTTGTAGGTCTTGCTCAGGTGCTGGCAAATGGAAGCTACCCACCAAAACATCGCTCCATATTTGACGACAACCCCCCCCCCCCAGAGTGCTGATGAGCTTCCACAGTAACAGTGACTCAGGATGTATAACAGGCTATTTTTGCTCATCAGATTTCCCATGATTAAATGTAAAAAGTACACGTCATGCGAACGCTGCTAAGAAAATTTGTACACATGAGCAGCACAAATTCCACAATAATCTCCCATCCAGAAGCACAATAAATTACCATTCAGAACTAGGCTTTTGCCCAAATGATTGTGATAGTTGGCAGAATGTAGTGTGAATTTAGTACTGAGGATTTAAGCTCCTCTGAAAGCTTGTCTGGGAACTCTGGTCCAACCAAGGTTTCCAGATGTACAAGCACTGATGTTTAAAGATACATAAGCGCACATCAGCAAAATGCTTGAATTTCCCACAACAATGGGTATACAGGAATTTTTAGAACATACTTTTTAGGAAAATGTCCTTTGGATGTTGTTTGGAAAGTATAAAAAGTGGTACAGAGTCAAGTTTGTTTCAGCTTTTACTATATATTAATGTTTCATTATTCTACTACATTACATTTGCTCCATTTGCCTTCTTGTTAAACATTCCACAATGTTCTTAACCATAATGGGAACCTGGTGTTGACAGTTTTTAACTTCTAAGCATCAGCTCATTTTGCAAACTATATTATATATATATTATTTTCAAAACACATTGAATTAGCACAAGAAAATGATTTTGGCATCCAGAGGAAGATGCTAAGTGCCTAATTTGACTTGGAAAGCAGTAGAGCTTATGAAAGTGACAGATAAAAGTGCAAGGGTTTAGCGGCAGAAATAACAAGGTGTGTTTAAATGTGCAGCATAGTGTCAAACATATCATCCCTGGGTCTGTGTTATATTCTAAATGTGTTAGGCAAGATCAGTGTTCTCTAAAATACCATCTAACTAGGAAATAGCCTAGTTACAAAGCAACTGGCTATTTCATGTAACAATCCGAAGCACTCCTAGACATATCAATGGAGGAGTCTGGTGGCCTGGTTCTTAGGACATGGGAGGGTACAGACATATCTGCAGTTTGATCAGTATAAAGGCGTAAAACATGACATTGCTGCAGGGATGCTCACATAAAGTTGTGTCCTCAATTGAAGTTCATCAGATACGGTCGTGGGGCCAAGTTGGCATTTCTGAGCAATGACTTTGTAAGTGGTCCAGGCAGGTGGGCAGGCTCTTGTAGGGGAAGAGAGGGCTTTTAAGTATCCTGGTCCAAGACCACTGTGTCGGCATCCTGGGTCGAAAGGCCAGCTGGCTAGCCCCCAGCTGGACCGTCTCCTCAGTCGTGCCGCTGCGAAGATCCATAGACCTCTGGCTCCGACATAAATCAGTGACTCCTCAAGCCTCCCAGACTTGAGCACACTATACTCAGCAATGTGAACTGCACAACAGAAGAGGCTGAGGCTTGTGGATACATACTAAGAACTACGGATTTATGAATCATAAATCAGGACAAAGAAACATGTCGTCTCTCCTTGCCGTCTTCTCGGAAAGAGAGTCAAAACAAAAGCAATAGAGCGGAAGTTCTGCTTACGCCAGCAAACTGTGCTGGAATGTAAACAGACATGTGACACGTAACAATCCCATGCCTGCAACTAAAGGTGGAATGGAATCTTCCAACACACTGACCCCTATTTATGCAGTATTTATAGAGCTCTGGATTGAAATTGCAAGATAAGGGGGAAATTAATGCATTCTGTTTGCTTCTATTTAAATGCACTGCATGTAACAATGTTTTCTGATTTTCTCCCTCTCTCTGCCATTAGGGGAGTTTTGGAATGCAGCCTCCTTCAACACTGAGGCCTCATATCTTCATTTCCCCACTTTTCATGGAGAACTGAGTGCTGATGTGTCCTTTTTCTTTAAGACAACTGCTTCTTCTGGTGTGTTTTTAGAGAATCTGGGAATTAAAGACTTCATAAGGATAGAACTGCATTGTAAGTCCAATTTAATATAATATTACATATATATATATATATATATATATATATATATATATATATGGTTGTTTGGTTCAAGTGTCTCTAGATAGATGCTTTCAGCATAACTTTGCAATGGCGCGATTCCAAAAACTGCACAAAAATATGCGTCTCAGAGCAGCACTGGACAAAAGGAGACCTTGCTTCATCAGCCTTGCCATGGGGAGCATAAATGATATGTGTGGCCACACCATACATTTAAAGCACTCTTGTACCACTGTAAACTGTCATGGCTTCTCCCAAAGAATTTTGGGAGCTGTAGTTTGTTAAGGGTGCTGAGAATTGTTGGGGGTTCCAATAATAATAATAATAATAATAACAACAACAACAACAAGAAGAAGAACAATAATAATGATGAATTATTTATACCCCGCCCATCTGTCTAGGTTTCCCCAGCCACTCTGGGTATCTTCCAACAGAATATTAAAATACAATAGTCTGTCGGACATTAAAAGCTTCCCTAAACAGGGCTGCCTTCAGATGTCTTCTAAAGGTCTGGTAGTTGTTTTTCTCTTTGACATCTGGTGGGAGGGTGTTCCACAGGGCGGGCGCCACTACCAAGAAGGCCCTCTGTCTGGTTCCCTGTAACTTGGCTTCTCGCAGCGAGGGAACTGCCAGAAGGCCCTTGGCGCTGGACCTCAGTGTCTGGGCAGAACAATGGGGGTGTAGACACTCCTATTCCCAACACAGAGCTACAATTACCTGTGAAGAAGGGTCGGATTTTAAATCACTCAGGAAATGGTAACTCTATACAATGCTGGATTTAGGGTAATGCCGGTGTTTCTCCAACACAGGGCACCGAGCTGAGGGGGAAGCATAATTGAGAAGATCCATAATTGAGAAGATCTATTTGGGGCACCAACTTTGGTCTTGCATAGGGCACCAGATCATGAAAGATTGTCAAAGTCTGCCCCTGAATAAGCATCTACTATCAACTCTCAGTTCCTAAGGCTCTTGGGGGAAACCATGATACTGCTTTAAATGTATGCGTTTGTCTGCTACCAAGTATGGGTCTGCTATTTCCTCCATCTTTGTAATGCACGTATCTGCAGTGTGGTTGTTTGTTCATGTGTAAGATGCGTGCACTGGGCCCCCCAAAAACTGAACCACCCATGCTGTATGGCTTGAAGCCCCAAAATGAAGCCACATTAATTTCACTCTGCAGTCTCTTAAATTGCTTAACTACATCCTTATACAGTTATAGTGCAGGATGGCTGATTGAGTTTAGCTCAAATTGTTTCCTCAATGTAATGGTACAAAGAACATGAATTCACTCTTTTCCCAATGTTTGCCATATTAAACAACAGTGACATTACTTTGCCTTCTGTTCCTTTCTTGTGAACTGCCATAAAATAACAATGATGCAGTAACCTCAGAGGGTCGTGGAGCCGATAAACAACACTGTGCTGAGTTTTAGTAATTCAATGTGGAACCTTAGCAGCTATAATGAGAGCCTTGTGGGATCTTGATGTTCCAAAATCAAGAAGGTTACACAGCAAACAGACAGTTGAATCAGAAACTGAAAAAGACATCTGAATTGCTAACTGACTGGGATGGTGATAAATTGCAGAGGGCGGGGAAAGAACGATGCATTTTGAGTAGTCACTGCCAAAAAAATAATAATAACTTTTTGTTCCTGGTCATCTCCCATGGAAGCAGTCACAAGACTTTTAGTTAGATGTGAGGGAAGACTGTTGTTTTCACATTGACCCGAACATTTCCCATACTCTATGAAGAATATGCTACTCAACATTTCCAAGGTTTCGTTGCTCATTTGAGTATTGTGGAACTAGAACTTGATGGTTTTTTGGGATTGGGAGGGGAATTAATGCCCCCATTTCCTTTATATTATGCAGTGAAATGTATCACTTGTATGAAACAGGGGACATGCTGTGCTGTGTCATGATTGCATTAGTACAGCCCAGCCCAGAGGCTACTTGTGCAGATAATAATAATAATAATAATAATAATAATAATAATTTGAATGAATACAACTTAAAAACAAGATTAAAATACAACATTAAAATATTGAAACAATAAAATATTAAAATGCAGCCTCATCAAAGGAGGAGAAAGGAAAAAGGAAAAAGAAAGAGGGGGAGGGAATCAAATTGGCTCCAAGCCAAAGGCCAGGTGGAACAACTCTGTCTTACAGGCCCTGCAGAAAGAATTCAGATCCTGCAGGGCCCTGGTTTCATGAGGCAGAGCGTTCCCACCAGGCTGGAACCAGTGTTGAATAGGCCCTGGCTCTGGTTGAAGCTAATCTAACTTCCTTAGGGCCCGGGACCACTAGGGTGTTGCTATAAGAGCCAGTGTGGTGTAGTGGTTAAGAGTGGTGGACTCGTAATCTGGTGAACCGGGTTTGATTCCCTGATCCTCCACATGCAGCTGCTGGGTGACCTTGGGCTAGTCACACTTCTCTGAAGTCTCTCAGCCCCACTCACCTCACCTTTTTTGTGGGGGAGGAAGGGAAAGAAGAATGTTAGCCGCTTTGAGACTCCTTCGGGTAGTGATAAAGCGGGATATCAAATCCAAACTCTTCTTCTTCTTGAGGCTCTCTGTGGGGCATACCGGGAGAGGTGGTCCCATAGGTACGAGGGTCCTAGGCCATGAAGGGCTTTAAAGGTCAAAAGCAGCACCTTAAATCTGACCCTGTACTCCACCAGGAGCCAGTGCAGCTGGAAAAGCACTGGGTGAATATGCTCCCATGGCAGAGACCCCATGGCATTCTGCACCCGCTGGAGTTTCTGGGACAGCTTCAAGGGCAGCCCTGTGTAGAGCGAATTACAGTAGTCAAGCCTGGAGGTGACCGTCTCATGGATCACTGTGGCCAGGTCGGGTCGGGAAAGGTAAGGGACAGATAGGTAACTGTATTCTTAGGCATCATACCAATAATAGTGTTGCACCCAGATCTCTGATTGGTACAATGTTCCAGGGGTTCTGGGTGCTTACCCAGGGTTTGGTTTCCTTGGAATGAGGGACAGTGTAGAACTGTGGTGTCTGTATGATATATTGTTTATTTACACATATATGCAACCTGAGTTGCAGTGGAAGGGCTCACAGTTCTAAGACCCCAGAAGGTATTGCCTCTCCCGTAGTTGCAGACTTGGAGCCAAGTAAAAATCAAGCATGGCTCTGTCTTTCTGGCTTCTGCCTGGGACACCGCCCCCGCCGCCCCCAAAAACAAAGAAAACTCAGCCACCCAACTTTAAATGAGGATTTGTGCCTGGAAAGCATGGCACACAAGGAAGTCTGGATGAGCCCCAAGTGGCAGTCAAACAAATGATAAATTAATATTCTGGGAAGTAAAATCCCACAACTGGCATGCGGCTACAGAAAGGACCTCTTGCATGTCTCAACCAACCAAACATCTACCAATGATGGGTTGCATAGAAGGGCTTTTCCATCACATTGCAGGGTGAAGACAGGTTGATATAATAGTATTATTATTAGTAGTAGTAGTAGTACCCCACCCATCTGACTGGATTTCCCCAACCACTCTGGGTGGCTTACAGCACATTAAAAAATTGTAAAACAACAGACATGATAAATTTCCCAATACAGGGTTGATGCAGGGTTGATATGGGATCATTTGAGTTTTTTGCTATAACCCAGGCTTCCTCAACCTCAGCGCTCCAGATATTTTGAGACTACAATTCCCAGCATCCCTGACCACTGGTCCTGCTAGCTAGGGATCATGGGAGTTGTAGGCCAAAAACATCTGTAGTGCTGAAGTTGAGGAAGTCTGCTCTAACCAATCAATTTGGTTTTCTAATATCAATCCAGGGAAAGCTGTATTTTTTGGAATATAGCCAATCCTGTTTATGTCGTTTGGGTCAGAATTGATTCTGGTTGGTTTACTGTTCAGATTAAGGAAACTAAAAAAAATTGCAGGGGGTATGTTTGCCTTGTCAAGGAAAAGAAATAAAATAGAATACAAACCAACACCGCTGAGAAGTGCTAACTGTCTGCCTGTCAGCCAATAAAATACATAATTTATATAATCTACCAACTTCAAACCGGAAAGGTACATCAAAGCAAGGGTTTGAAAGGACCATACTTGAAAGCAGGAAATTGTAATGTGTTTAGATGACTGTTAAATGTATGCGCAGTCATGCTCTTTTATTGTAGGTATTAGGTGTTATATATAAAATTAAGAGCATCCTATGTGTACAGTCCATAGATTTAAAGCAGGTTATACTGATGTCTTGCTTTGACATACAAATCTCTGCGTGTTTCAAACCCATTATGAATAAAAACCACTGCTCAAGTTCAAAATTTCTGGTGTTAAAAAGACAGCCTGCAACAGACGGAATGTTTGATGTCATTGTGTGAGGCCATTTGAGTAAATAATGGATTCAGTTCTAATATGTTTGAATGTAAATGACCAATTTGTGTTTGACTGCTTATTAATTGTTCAGAGTCACTTAACATTTTGTGGTGGAAAATTTGAAACATTAATGATAAATAACAATTAACATGTCAAATTCAGGATTCATTCAATATGGTAATATAATAGAAATGTTTTAAAGCTCATTATGGCATTAATAATTGACCTCACATTGTTGCTAACACAGAAACCATTTTATTTTGTGATTTAATATTGTATGCCGGTCTTTTTGAAACTTCAACTTCTTAGTGTGTGTTCTCTGCTCTATAAACAACTTCCTGAGAGTAAGCCTTGCTGAACTCCATGCAGATGTTCATAGGATCATGTGGTTAAGCTCCTGCTCCATCATTTTATACACACACACACACACACATACTTTATTGGTGTTTTTTTAACATATCATTTCCAACAATCATATAACATACCGTAACCTCTTCTCTTATACAATGCTTTAGACTTCCGTCAACACCTCTGATGATTTTCCGTTCTTTATCACTTATTCTGCATTTCTTAATTGCTCTATTACTCTTAATTATCATTAACTAATAATTCTCGTCATAGTCTTTCTTGCAATATTTCAGATAGTCCTCCATACAAAACTTCCTGCAGTCCTACTAGCGTAATCTGTTCATTACCATTACTTTTCAAATATTTACTCCAGTCTTCTAAGAATCTCTGGTCCCACAGGTTTCAAATCCTTCCTGTTAATTTACCCCATCATCCTTTTTAGTGAACAAAGCATAACCACTACTGAGAATAAAACTACTTCCAAATAGGCATGATTATAGTGCATCCTGCCTCCCTGTGAGCAAAGTTTTGTTTTGGTTATTAAATTATTACAAGGTGGGGGGGGGGGGGCAGACAGAAAGCATGAAGCCTGGTGCAAAATCCAATAGTGAGATACCCACTAACAGTGCCCCTGCTTCCAGGCTGCAATTTTCTTTTCAGTACTGTACACAGAAGTCCAATTAATGTTAACAATGTCTTACAGAACAAGACACATTTGTGGGTCAAGTAATAATGGGTAGAGCTGTACAGTCCATTGTGTAAAATCCAGGGATGCCCTGACAAGGTGTATTAATAGATTCCATCCAAAAGCCTAATGGCTTTCAAGATCCCTTGCCTGCCCACTCCCTTCCTGACCTCAATGTGAAATGCTGCTGTCCTAGATTTGCTGCAGTCATTCTTTCTTCTTCTGCCCCCTTCAAACTCAGTGTTGCTGCCATGCATTTTATTCTTTGCTGCAAGCCTCACGTTCATGGCCTGTTCTCCTTGTTTTGACAACACGCAGCTTCTACTATCATTAGACTATATGTGAGGTCATTGCCCAGTCCAGATTTCATGTGCCAACTGGGGATTCCTAGGAAAGCAATCAGTAAGTGATTGCTTCCCTCCCCTTTCTGCATTGTCTAAGCTTTCATTTGGGTTCTGTAGGCAAATGATCTCATTGAAGTATACGGGGCATAGCTGTCAACTTTCAGATTTGAAATTAAGGGATCAGCAGCCTCGAAAATAAGGGATCAGCAGCCTCACCTGTCTCCCGGAGTTAGTCTACGGGATATCTAACAATCCGGGATAGCAGTGGGATGCAGCAGGAAATGGCGCTGGAATAGGGGTAAAAAGGTAAAGGTAAAGGGACCCCTGACAATTAGGTCCAGTCGTGACTGACTCTGGGGTTGCGGCGCTCATCTCACTTTATTGGCCGAGGGAGCCGGTGTTTGTCCACAGACAGCTTCCGGGTCATGTGGCCAGCATGACTAAGCCACTTCTGGCGAACCAGAGCAGCGCACAGAAACGCTGTTTACCTTCCCGCCGGAGCAGTACCTATTTATCTACTTGCACTTTGACATGCTTTCAAATTGCTAGGTTGGCAGGAGCAGGGACCAAGCAACAGGAGCTCACTCTGTCGCGGGGATTCGAACCGCTGACCTTCTGATTGGCAAGTCCTAGGCTCTGTGGTTTAACCCACAGCGCCATCTGCGTCAGAATAAGGGAATTTCCCACAAAAAAGGGAAGGTTGACAGCTATGTTACAGGGTCATTTCTTGGTCTTGGAGGACCCTGGGCAGTGTGTCTTCTGCCAAGTCACTTCCTCCATCTGTTATACCTCCTCCATCCCTTGGTCCTGGTGGGATCACCTGGCAGTCAGTGGATCCAGTCTGCTGACACTTCTCTAAATGTTAAAGAAAAAGAAGAAATGAATGGAGCCTGGAATCTGGCTCTGCCAGGATGTTGGGCCCCTGGCAGCTGACCGAATATGCCAAGTCCTAAAAATATAATTGCACATTCCTAAATTTATCTTTTTTGATTCAAGAACCCTCCACCTGCTTTGAGGATAAGAAAGACACATGGACACAGTATATTAGGTTAATGGGCTAAAAAAGGCCACAACTATATTGATTACAGTATGTGAGAGGTATTGGCTTAGGCATTGGATAAAACAACAGAGCGTGACTCCACCTCCTCAGGGAGGGGTGAGTCTAGCAAGGGTTAACCACCAGTGGGAGGAGCCTGTTGATGCAAATACAACTAAAAGCCATGTCCCTAGCCACCAGCAAGGGCGTCAGACAGGATCCACAACCGCCTGATTCCTTTACCGGAATACCCATAAAATGGAGGGGTAGGCGATGGCCACACCCTGCCCTCCAACACACAACCATATTCCAATGCCTAACCGCCAATACCCAAAAGTTGTGACGATTTGCTACAAGGTAGGCGAAAAACCAAGTGGCCAGTGCCAATTTGCCAGTTGGATAAAAATTCCTACCAGGCCCCTTGGTCAACCAAGGCAACCAACCACAGGTCCATAGCAATGTCAAGAACCAAGCAATAAACTATGGTAGGGTGGGTGGGTGATCCAATGAGAAGCAGCAGCACAATGGCTAGGAAATGCTGCCGTGGCCACATTCGAGTGACTAAACCCCACCCTCAAGCCTCCAGCTGATTGGCTGGCCACCTGGGGGTGTGGTGCAGCAGCCGGAGCAGCTGGGCAGGTTCCGCCCCCTGCCAATGCAGGAAACGGCTCCCGCTCACAACTCCTCCCCTCCTTGAGGAGGAGGGGCTTTGTCATAGTTTTAAAAAAACATTTCTTCATTTGACTTTTTTCCCCAGTTTTAGAACAGCACCCAGAACATACTAATGATGAAATCCCTCATTGGTTTTCACGAGAAGCAGATTCATTCATTCGCATACAACAAAGTTTTTTTTTTTGTTTTGTTTTTTGTTTGCAGGCATAGTTCCAATTTGGAGTTTTGCCTGATTTTATTCCCTTGCTGGATGCTACCCGCCTTCCCATTGGGAGGCACCTCTGAAATAAAAGCCCACAAAATGCATTTAAACCGAGTGTTTTGCCACCCATAGTTCTTTTCTTAAGGCACCCTGCAATGCCAAAGGTATTTCTGTAGAACTAATAATTGATTTCAAAGAGGAGTCCTGCTTCCAATATGATTGGAAAATGAGTTTGGCTAATTGAAGAGCAGGCATCAATCATCACGTTTACTTGGACACTTTTTTTGGCCCTTGTAGTCAGCGCAACATGAATCATAAATCACATTTATGCTCCATGCCATGCCATTGATTTCAGTTATATCCATCAAGTAAGTGCAAGTGCTGGACAGAATGTTTGAAAGGTTAAACTTAAAGCTTTATATAGTAACACCTCTTAGGAGTTTTCATTTTCAGATATGAAGCTCATATTCTTCTGCTTGATTGTCGTAAGAACTTTTTTTGGGGGGAGGGGATTACTTTGACCACATCTTATGGAAACCATTTTCAGTCTGAGTGCAAACAGTAGCCTTCACTTACTAAACATCATTAGGTGTTACCCATCTTACATTGTGTTTGCATCTATTGGGCTAGATGTGCAAACTGTTAAATTAAATAGAGAAATGTTCACTGATTTCTTTTCTGCGGAGCCCAGCCCATTTTAGAGTCCAGATCCCCCCCCCCAAAAAAAAACGGATGGTAAAGATAATAATAATAATACCTTCATTGTCAGTGTACAACCTGTGTACAGTGAAATTAACCAAGCCTCCCCCCCAAACAATCAATTTCATTGCACTCTGTGTGCTTGTCGCATATCACACCAACCCCAAAAGTCAGTTGCACTATATTATTTTCTGTTTGATCAGCCTAACAGCCCACAGATAGAAACTGTTTTTTAGCCTGTTGGTATGACTTCTATACCTCCTGCCCGAGGGTAGAAGATTAAAGTGGTGCTGGCCGGGGTGTGAATCGTCCCTGAGAATTTTTCTCGCTCTCCTAAGGCAAGGATCCCTTGCGATGTCATCTAGCGGGCTCAGGGGACAGCCCATGATATCATGTGCTGAGTTCACCACTCTCTGTAAAGACTTTCTGTCCGTGGCTGTCAAGCCAACGTACCACACAGTGATACAATGTGAGAGGACACTTTCTATTGTGGACCGGTAGAAGGAGGTCATCAATTGTTGTTTAACATTGTTCTTTCGCAAGACCCTGAGGATATATAACCACCTGAGTTATATTGTTTTTCCAAGTGAGATCTTCACTAAGGTAAACTCCCAGGAATTTAAAGGAAGAGACTCTCTCCACACAACCACAAGATAGAGCTCTGAAGAGATTCTATAGTGAGATGGACTTTGAAAATCTCTCATCTTTATTGCTTCTTGAATTTAACAACATTTGTATCTTCTTAAAGGTTTCAGTCACTTCTATTTCAGACAAATCAGTTCTGCCAAGTGTTCTGACAGGGATTGGACTGGGATGAAGTTGCCCATAATCCTAACCCTGCCCTGAGTTCAGAAGTGGGGATAAGTTGGCGAGATTCATTTGACAACAGAAGAAACTGATCCTTTAATGTCATCAGCAAAGCACTGTGGAATACCCTGATAAGCATACACCTTACGTTCCAACTTTTTAATACCTACTGAAATCTTTTCTATTCCACCCGTCCTATGTGGGCAATTAAGAATCCTTCTACAACAATTAGCTGATTTTTGACTTAAACTCTTGATATTGTTTTTATGGTATGGCTTTATGTACACTCTTTATTCAGATTATCCAAAAATAAACTTTTGCAGAAGTTCTTTTAATATTAATACTTAAACAAATATTTTCCACACCTATATTAGTAGGCAATATAAAATGCATTGACTAGTACTCTATACTATTGAGCTTGTACTAGATGGATTGGCTTCTTAATCTGTATGACATAAAATCAGTTTTCCTACTTGCTGAAACAATCCTTTAACTAAAGGTTTATTCTAGTTCAAGAACCAATTAGACAAATCATTAGGCTGTTTTCCACTTTCTTACTGAAGGCTTATTACATTTGTATACTCAGTGTCTATATTGCACGTATTTGTGGTATAAAGTTACACTAACTTAACTATCTGCCCCCCCCCCATAAATTAGTTTCCTGCAGCTAATATATAACTTACAGTAGAAGAGCTGAAGTCATTATTTTTAACAAAGGAAATTAATCTTACCATTATTCCACAAGATGAAGAAAATAAGTTTATACCATGCTTTCCACACATTTTCAATGTGGTTTCGGTAACCCAAAAGTCTAAACTGTCTTTACTCTTTCTAGCACCAACTGAAGTGACGTTTTCATTTGATGTGGGAAATGGGCCAAATGAAATCACAGTGCAGTCCCCCTCTTCCTTAAATGACAACCAGTGGCACTATGTGAAAGCTGAAAGAAACATCAAAGAGGCATCACTGCAAGTAGATCAACTCCCTCAAAGAACTCACACAGCTTCATCCGATGGGCATATCCGTTTGCAGCTCAATAGCCAGCTCTTTGTTGGTAAGTCTACTTTTCCAGAAATATTTCCTAAGCGTTGACAAGGAACGGTAAACTGCTTCATATAAGAGAGCCATTTGTGTTGTTAGTAAGGTGATAAATAGATAAACATTAGGAATATGAGCATTGGGGTAAGAAAATTCCAGGGTTTGTTGGAGAAACTGATCATCTAGATTTTTTTTTTCAGTCAAGCTTTCAACTTGGTTTTTGGCCGAAAACATTATGCATCATGTAGGTTGATGACAGGTTGAACTAGGAGGCAGATAGGTATAAGACAGTGACCTTGTTTCTCCTGGGTGTTTCAGCTGTGACCATGATATCCTTCTGGGCCATTTTGCAGGGATAGGGATTGAAGGTGCAGTATTGTACAGCTGCTTCTCATTACTGCATGATAGGACCCAGCAGATGATCCTGGGGTACTTTGGCTTTGCCCTTTTTCTAGCCGTCTGTGGGATTCTATAACGTTCCATCTTGTCCTCTGTGCTGTTCAATGTCTACATGAAATCACTGGGAGAAGTCATCTACAAGATGATACCCAGCTCCATCCCACTTCTGCATCTGATCTTAGGGAGAAAGTGGAAACGGCCGTGTTCATCTGTTGTAAATAATTGAAGGGGACGTTAAGAAATGAATTCAAATTCAGACAAGTCTGAAAAATGAATGGTACTGCACTGATTCGAGTGCAGAAGTACAGCCTGTCATGAATAGGCCTGCATTGCCTCTGAAAGATCATTTCTACAGTTTGAAGGTGTCAGTGGTGAAAAGTGCCTTTTCCCATTTTGTCTGATACACCAGCAATGCCCTTATCTCATGAAAGAAGACTTCACCACAGGAATTCATGTGTCATTTACTTCCAGGTTAGACTATTGGAATTCTTCTTTGGTGATCACTCATAGCTGAGTAAGATTGTCTTCCATGAACACAGTTTTAACAGTGAGTCCATAGGGGACTGTGGAGGCCAGTTCAGGATCCGCATGTCCTTCCACAGTGGGGACATAGGTTTCCAGGCAGGAGTTGATCACGGTGAGGGTTTGCCAAGTGTGCCTTCCGCTTAGCTCATTTTTCCATTTTGTCCTGAGTTCTTTTAGGCAGCCCAAGAGACCTTGAAGATTTCCTCATTGACTAAAACTAAAAAACAGAGCGGAGACTCTTTTTAATGTTTTATTATCATAGAGTTGTAGCGTTGGAAGGGATCCTGAGGATCATCTAATTCAGTCCCTTGTATATGTAGCTGATTGAACCTGCAACCTTGGCATTCTCAGCACAGTGCTGATTTTAGAATTTTAGAAGTGTCCAAACAGATATAGAAATTCTACTGTCTGGTGTAAAGAATTACCGTATTTTTTGCTCTATAAGACTCACTTTTTCCCTCCTAAAAAGTAAGGGGAAATGTGTGTGCGTCTTATGGAGCGAATGCAAGCTGCACAGCTATCCCAGAAGCCAGAACAGCAAGAGGGATTGCTGCTTTCACTGCGCAGCGATCCCTCTTGCTGTTCTGGCTTCTGAGATTCAGAATACTTTTTTTCTTGTTTTCCTCCTCCAAAAACTAGGTGCGTCTTGTGGTCTGGTGCATCTTATAGAGCGAAAAATACAGTATGCCCTTTGCACATTATCCTTCTCTGGGTTTTCACTTCTTAAACTTTGTACAGAAAGGTCCTGTACTTTTGCTCTCTTCTTTGTGACGCTGAAAATAAACTGAAACATGATCCGTTATTGCCTCTGCAGCTGCTAGCCCCTCAAAGATCTATGCAATTGCTTCTTCAAATTCTCTGGAGGAAGACTGATGCAAAGTGACTGTTGCTTTCATTTAAAAACTCCAAATGATGCATTTTAAAAGTTTGACAGAAAAGAAATAGCAAATTACAGTTTCATACATTTAACGGGACTAAATGCACTTTTTCAAGCTAATACTGACAATTCTTCTCCTTTGAATAATGCTTGCTTGTTCAACTGTTATTCAGTTCAATAAATACTTACATTTTTGGTGCAAAATCAACCGTTTCCTGAAATTATTCAATCAGTGGTGGTTATTGACTATGGTTCCCTTCACTACCCTGAATTCCTGTGCTTTCAAAGCTTGGCCCCTAGCTTTTGATAGCTCCTAAACATATCAATCTCTTACCACAATGACAAGTCTGACATTCTACCCGCAATGCCACACTAAATTGTTCTCCCTGTGACCATATTCTTGCTCTCTAAGACACTTCAAACAAGTGCAGATCACACACTTCAGACGTGTGTATTCCATGAGGTGTAATTTGGGATCCCAAATTAAAATCTGGTTTAAGCTGAAAGCCTGGATAAACTGGAGAAGCATACGAAGAATTCTTGTCTTTTGACCCTTTCCTCCTTCTGACCAGTTCTCCCTTTTTGGAGGGCTGTTTTGCGGGCAGGAATCTGGGTCCTCGCAGTGACCCGGTAGTGGGCGGAGGAACGCAGCCTGCGTCAGCAGCATCACTGGCGGCGTCACACCCCTGGCCAGCCAATCGGATTTGCCTGGGGGTGTGGCTACGACAGTTTAAATAGAGGTGTGGCTGGGGAGGCAGTTTCCATTTTGGGATTTCCAATCCCACCCACCTTCTTTTCTTGCATGGTTTGACTATGGCCTTGCTATGACTTATGTCAGTCGCCTGGTTGTTGGGACCAGGTAGGAATTTTTCCACTTGGCAAAATTGGCACTAGCCATTTGGCTTTCGCCTCTAGCAGCAATTGTCACAATTTCATAAGGTTAGGCATTGGGTAAGCCTTATTATGGGAGGGGAGGTTGTTGCCTCTGCCTGCCCTTCTACGTTAAAGGGATCCGGGAGTGTGGTTCCTGTCCAAGGCCTGGGCATGGGCTAGGGCTATGCCACAACCCCAATGATAACCCGGGGCAGGGCTCAATTGATGTACATCGTAGCGCTCCCCCCTTCTGGTGGTTGACCCTTAAAGAGACTTCCTGCAGTCGGGCAGGAGTCAGTTATAGTCTTGCTTCACCCAACTGCCTAAGCCAAACCGCTCATAACTTGTTATGTATTGAGTTGAATAGGATCCAAAATGTAGCAGTCTGATCGGTCCTAGAACAATAGGATTCAGAATGCAGTAGTCTGGTCCTAGAACAATAGGATTCAGAATGCAGCAGTCTGATTGGTCCTAGAACAATAGGATTCAGAATGCAGCAGTCTGATTGGTCCACAGGAGCCACCCAATCCAGCTCCAGGTGGAAGTGAATCCGCAACCTGATTGGCCTACAGGAGAATTCCAGAATTAGCCAATCACGTGGGGCCCATTGTGTAATTAATGTATATAAAGCAGACATTCTGGGGAAACTTCCATTCCTCCTCACCACTATGAGCTGAATAAAGAGCATGAAATCCACTCTCGACTCCAAGTATATTTCACATCTGTAATCAATAAAGTTGTGGCCTTATTTATCCCATTAACCCAATACAGTGGTACCTCGGGTTAGGAACTTAATTTGTTCTGGAGGTCCGTTCTTAACCCGAAACCATTCTTAACCTGAGGTGTGCTTTCGCTAATGGGGCCTCCCACTGCCACTGTGCCGCTGCTGCACGATTTCCATTCTTATCCTGGGGCAAAGTTCTCAACCCAAGGTACCACTTCAAGGTTAGCGGAGTTTGTAACCCAAAGCGTTTGTAACCCGAGGTACCACTGTATACTTGTGTTTGTGTATTTATTTCGGAGAGAGCTAGGGGGGTCCGGGGCCTTGCCACACAAAGCAGATCCACTCACTAGTCTCTAATCCTTCCTGTCCTAACAAAAGGAATGTAGCTCTGAAACCCCTTTCCTAGTCAACGGGCAAATTAGCCTGTTTTTATTGTGCTAAGGTCCCATAATACCCCCCTTTTACTTTTTGAATTATTTAAATTTTAATTAATCTTAAAAGTATTTAGAAAAAGGAAGGTGGCTGCACCGTAAATTGATAGGTGAAGTTTTATGTTTGAACTTACCACAGATAGATGCCCTTTTTGTGATTTAATACAGTAAACTTGTTTGGCCAACTTTGGAAGATTAATCCTAGTTTCTAGGTAGGGAACCATATGCACTGAAGAACTAATTTAACAGCTCGGCAACTTCAGTAGTAGTGAACAGGAAAATCTGGGACTTGATTTAGCTTCTAAAAGAACTTGGGGGTAGTTTTTGCTTTGTGTATGGCAGTTTTCATCTTTATGATGAAAACAGGAGGGAAACAGATTCTCCTTGCTTTCAAAACCAGGTGTGACCTCTTAAAAAAATTAATGGAAATGTATGGAGGACTGGTTTTCTTATTTAAAAATGTCAGTTATTTAGTAGCTTATTTCTCAAAGTATAAGGACTAGACCATGGGAACATATGGAAACTGAGATGATGATCATATATCTTAAATACTTGCCTGAACTCTTTTGTTTTCAGGTGATTTGTTATACCTCATAACATGCACATACATTTAGCTATTTTCATTAATTAAGTTGCTCAGAAGGAAACACTTCACAGTATTTTTTTCTGCTCAGATTAGGCACAGAGTTCCTAAGATTTTCACCAATTCTTCCTTCCCCTTAAACCATATGAAAATCTGCTCTTGGGCATTGGTGTGAGGAAGTGTTGATGCTGAGCAATTGTCTAGGGATTAGCTGTGTTATCTGTATGGTTGGTAGCAATGCTGGAGATTGTTAAAAACGCCTTTTGGGGAAAATAGCGGGGGAGTCTGTGCGTGACTTCTATGTCATTTGTTTAGCTGCTAATGGTGCTACTTTTTGGAGATTTGTTGTATTTTTGTCTTTGATTTTTATCTGTAATTTTTGTTATGCTTAAGAGAATATATTGTTTTCCTGTTAATCATGCCCTCTTAATTATGTATTTTTGCACTTGGCATTCATCTGTAATATTTTGATATGTTATAACATTCTATTTGATGACTTAAGTTATTTGATATTGAATTCAATTTAACTAAACAAATAAATAAGTTACAAGCCCAACTAAAATGTTGATAGCATGTAGGTTTGACTGGGCATGTCTTAGGAATTATTTTATTTCTAAACCCAGCCTCCCACTTTGTGACTGTCACTATTACTATTAATTAATACCAAGTCTCAATCTGGTGAAAAGGCATGTAACAACAACATCCATCCTATGATTCTATGTAGCAATCAGTACAATATTCAGGATCTTCCATTCAGAAAGACTTCCCCGTTCTTCTCAACAGAGGAAGTAGGAATCCAATTCATTGGTGATAGCAATGGAATCAAATTTTCCATTCCATTTTTTTATAGTATAAATGTTCCTTCAGATAACCGAACATATTGATAATAACAAATGGTGATACTCTTGTTCTGTGCTTCTGAACATCCCATGGTGATTGCAAATTATGGTTTCTGAAATTCAGGTCTATGGTATATTTACCAGTTGGTACTTATGGAAGTATTTAAAGTACACACAACAAGTTCAAGGACAAAGAATGAAATCCAGAGGAGGGAATAAGAAATAAGAAATAAGTTTCTAACATTTGTATATTCCCTTGCTCTCAGATAATTCCAATACATGCTCTTGCTTGCTCTCTGCTACTGTCCCAAAACCCTGTCTTTCATAAACTGTTTCGGGGGTTTGACAAGTGCCCAAGAAACTTTCAATATATGCACTGGAGTAGCAGTTATTTGTAAATATTTTTAGATATGCCCACATGCCAGAATGGAATGTTTTGAGATGTGGAGGTTATTACACATCAAGTCACTTCAATTTCCTAAAAAAAGCTTAAATGAATTTATTTCCACTGCAGGTGGGACAGCATCCAGGCAGAAAGGATTTCTGGGGTGTATTCGTTCTTTACAGCTAAATGGAGGAGCACTTGACTTGGAAGAGAGAGCAAAAGTAACCCCAGGTGTAAAACCAGGTTGCCCCGGACATTGTAGCAGCTACGGTAACTTATGTCACAATGGAGGAAAATGCAAAGAGAAATACAATGGATTCTCTTGCGACTGCACTTTCTCTGCTTACACTGGGCCATTCTGTAAGAAAGGCAAGCATGAACTGTAAATTTATTTTCTACGGAATATCAAACTCAAAATGTTAATACTAAGTTTTATGATTTTTTTGAATTTTTAAAACTTCTTAAATTGCTACATTACTAATGTATGGCTTTATTTATATGTTTTTAATACCAGGGTTGGTTAACCTTCTTTTGCCCAAGGGTTGCACTGATATACAACTGCTACTCCAAGGTGGTGGGCATGGCCAATGTATACCCTCATTTATAGGTAAAGGTAAAGGACCCCTGGACAATTAAGTCCAGTCAAAGGGTTGTGGCGCTCATCTCGCTTTCAGGCTGAGGGAGCTGGTGTTTCTCCACAGACAGCTTTCTGTTGTCATGTGGCCAGCATGACTTAACCACTTATGGTGCAATGGGACATCATACCAGAAACCAAAGTGCATGGAAACACTGTTTACTTTCCTACTGCAGTGGTACCTATTGATCTACTTGCACTGGCGTGCTCTTGAACTGCTAGGTTGGCAGAAGCTGGAACAGAGCAATGGGAGCTCACCCCGTCATGGGGATTTGAACCACCAACCTTCCAGTGAGCAAGCCCAAGAGGCCCAGTGGTTTAGACCACAGCACCACCCGCTCCCTACACCCTCAAGTCACTATGTGAGGGACAAATTTATTTCTAAATGCCATTTCTTTGCATGTTTTATCTGCAGTTTGGAACTCAATTTACAGTGGTTAGATCTGCCTTCAATTAGACTTAAAGTTGGCCAGGATTAGTATGAACATTGTGAACCACTTTGCTTAAGTTTGAAGATGTCAGCATTTGATCTGATGATTTAAACTTTCATACTCTCAATGCCCTTCAGTAGAAATCTAGTAATGAAATGGTAATGCATACTTAACAAACTTTTACACTCATTACAATGAGAACAACTTGGCTCCTCTTTACAAATATTGTGCCAAAGATAAGGGCAGTGGATGGGTACCTGAGGGCACAAAACGTCAGGCGCAAGCTGGTAGGGATGGTTTTACTCTTCCCTCAGTGTAGAGCCAACGCATGGAAAGAAATGATTTTACTTGGGTTTTTTTTGAAAAAGGCAATTAAAAAAGTGAATTTGCTGTTTTGGGAAATAAACGTGGGTGCAGTGTTCATTTGGCTTGACTTGCCAAAGCATTCAGAACGTTGCATTTATGGGTGGTATGCCAAAAGCTGTATTCACAGCTACCTTGTCACTACTTGATGGAGCTAGAAATTGGCAGGGGGAGGGCAATGGCATGCAACCACTGTATGCTGAGTGGCTGCTAAGAATAGGCCCTGACAATCATAGCTAATGTTTCAAATTACAGTGCAGGACAATTGCTATTCTAATTTTTCTTTCTCTTGGAAATGTAATTAATGTTGTGTTTTATTGTTTTCCTTTCAAAAAGGAATGACAACCTTCGTTTATTTCAGGATGATGCTAACAAAACACACAATTTGCGCATTGTTTCAGAGATCTCTGCATATTTCGGAGCAGGCTCTTCAGTTGTGTACAACTTTCAGGAATCTTACAGCTTGGCGAAGAACTCCAGTTCTCATGCTGCGTCTTTCCACCCGGATATGACGCTGAACAGAGAAGCAATCACTTTTGCCTTTCGAACGACGCGGATTCCAAGCTTACTCCTTTATGTAAGCTCCTTCTATAAAGATTACCTTTCCATTATTCTAGCCAAAAATGGTGAGTACGTCATTATGTATGCTTTGGCAAACTTAACATTACCATGAAATTTTTAAAGTTTTTAAGCAGCATGCTTCCTCTACATCCATTTCCTGTCTGCATATTAACAGAAATGACAGTGAGAAGTGTGGCTTCTCTGTTTCTTCTTACATTCATATCGGCAGTTAAGTAGGAAGACCTGTAGGGATGCGGGTGGCGCTGTGGGTTAAACCACAGAGCCTAGGACTTGCCAATCAGAAGGTCGGCGGTTTGAATCCCCGCGAAGGGGTGAGCTCCCGTTGCTCGGTCCCTGCTCCTGCCAACCTAGCAGTTCGAAAGCACATCAAGGTGCAAGTAGATAAATAGGTACCGCTCCGGCGGGAAGGTAAACGGCGTTTCCGTGCGCTGTTCTGGTTCACCAGAAGCGGCTTAGTCATGCTGGCCACATGACCTGGAAGCTGTACGCTGGCTCCCTCGGCCAATAAAGCGAGATGAGCGCCACAACCCCAGAGTCGGTCATGACTGGACCTAATGGTCAGGGGTCCCTTTACCTTTACCTTTAGGAAGACCTGTATGTTAATGATAACCCGATGGCTGAACAGATGTTTCTGGGTGCCAGTGGCATGTGGTCAGTGGGCTAGGGAGACTTGGCTAAATGTTCCTGGTAAATTACAGAAGCTTCAGCCCAGCTTAGGGAGGGAGGTGCGATACTCCAAAAGGGTCCAAGAGCCTTTCCACCACCTTCCCTAAGCCCACAGGGTTTGAGAATGGGGTAGGAGGGCTACGGCATCCTGTCAGAGGCCCGGCACCTCATCCCCAAAGCTGGGAAGCTTCTGCCTGGCTTGGGGATGGAGACACGATGCTCAAACATGCACAACATGACCCTTGCAAGCTGGCACCTCTGGCCATGAAAAGTTTCAGTGCATGCCACTGCTGGATGCTAATCCATGCACCCTGATGCCATCCAGGGCACATTTCCAAGTTATCATTCTGGGTTCTTTCCAAGGCTTTCTGAAAGGAGATGCTGGAATTGAGCCTCACATCTTCTGCACGCAAAGCATGCTTTCGGTCATGCAACTGAGGCCCTTCTTGTATTTTGAGTTATGTTTGTAATTTATTTATGCATTACATTTATCATCTACCTTTCTTCCAATAAGCTCTAGATCAGCCTTTCTCAACCTGTGGGTCCCCAGATGTTTTGAACTACAACTCCCATCACTCCTAGCTAGCAAGACCAGAGCTCAGGGATGATGGAGTTGTAGTCCAACAACATCTGGGGACCCACAGGTTGAGAACTGCTGCTCTAGATGGTGCACATGGTATTTCCGCTCCCCATTTTATTCTCACAGCAAGCCTGTGAAATACAAATAGGCAGAGAAACAGTGACTGGACCAAAAATATCCGATGAGCTTCATCACAGAGTGGGTATTGATACTGGGTGTCCCAGCTCATAGTCTGACATGCTACCCACTACATAACACTGCTAGCTTTTCCTATGGAGAGAGCAAAGCAGTGGTTGATAGATTGTGGCCTTATGATTTTCCCTGCAGACTGCCTTTTTGAGAGAGCAAAAGGTAAAGGTAAAGGTACCCCTGCCCGTACGGGCCAGTCTTGACAGACTCTGGGGTTGTGCGCCCATCTCACTTAAGAGGCCAGGGGCCAGCGCTGTCCGGAGACACTTCCAGGTCACGTGGCCAGCGTGACATCGCTGCTCTGGTGAGCCAGAGCCACACACGGAAACGCCGTTTACCTTCCCGCTGGTAAGCGGTCCCTATTTATCTACTTGCACCCGGAGGTGCTTTCGAACTGCTAGGTTGGCAGGCGCTGGGACCGAGCAGCGGGAGCGCACCCCGCCGCAGGGATTCGAACCGCCGACCTTTCGATCGGCAAGTCCTAGGCGCTGAGGCTTTAACCCACAGCGCCACCTGCGTCCCATTTGAGAGAGCAGGACAGTCCAATTTTTAAAAACTATGCTGCAGCTCTGGGCTTTTACACTGTGTTTTGGATTGTATTCATATTCATGAACACTCTGGATAATTATGGATTGTATCCACCTAACATAATCAGAGTTTAAATGAATAAAACCCAAGTTAGTTGTGTCCATTTATTTCAATAGGCCTACTCTAAGTAGAACTAACATGACAGAGTTAAACATGAAGGGTAATTTCCATATTTTCTATCTTGTGTCTCCTTCTTATTTAAAATATTCCTTGGGTAAGTAAATAAAATATTCTACCACCATCATTTTTCAGATGCATTTATGTAAACTGGAAACCAGGTATTTTGTATATGCCCCAGTCGTGAACATTGAAAACTAGGCGTTTTGTATATACCAGTCATGAAACTAAAATATCATTTCCCCAATTCCTTCAGGAAGTTTACAGATCAGGTACAAGCTGGATAGCCATCAAGCTCCTGACATCTTCAGCATCAATTTCAAAAGCATGGCCGATGGGCAGCTTCACCGTGTGAAGATTAGCAGAGAGGAAGAAAAGCTATTTGTGGAGGTAATGCAAAAAAATAAAAATAAAATAAAGACTGTCATCAAAGAGGACGAGCCCCAAAGCAAAATAAAATAAATAAATACAATATAGCATGTGGCCGTTGTATGTGTGTGTTGAGTGCTTATGTCGAGTGCCTCAGGAAGTAAAGCAAAACATAACAGACTCTTGCTGGGCAGAGGGAACCTTGGTAAAGTGATGTCTTTGATGTTTATCTTTCCCCGTTTAAAAAAAGGTCAAAGTCTCATTCACAGAGTATTGGCACCAAAATAAGAAAATCCTGATTCATGTCATCTTTCCAACTAATGACTATAGCAGGCTGAGATTGATAATTTATGTAGAACAGCAGGAAGCACAGAAGAACTGCAAGGTTTTCTTACCCCTATCAAACATTGCAATTTTAAAGGCTTAATGAAGAAAGGGAAGAACCTTGCTGGGTGGTGGTGTGGCTTTTCTCTTCTTTTACCTATAGTGTTTCCTGAACATCTTCTAATCGAGGTGTCCAATTCTCCTGTAATTAAAAATGGAGGCACATTTATATATTCTGTTTATATTCCACCCTTTATCACTCCCATTGATCACTCCGTCTGGCTACATCTTCACATACTATAAAAGCTGCACAGTATATTCTTTATATATAAAAAAAACCTAAGCTGATAAAATACAGCTCACCTGAGCTCCAGTTGCATTGCTGCTACTTGACAAAAGTTAGAGGAGTGAGGTACAGGGAGGGTGACATGGTTCAAACACACTGGCAGAGCCAATCCAACCTCTCTGCTGCTTTGCATCGTCCCCTCTTCATCCCAGTTTAAAAAGGGGGAAATGTCCCTGGCATGATACAATGCTGCTGTGAAGAACAGCTCATTTTATACTGTGGCACCTCCGATTATAGGGATGCGGGTGGTGCTGTGGGTTAAACCACAGAGCCTAGGACTTGCTGATCAGAAGGTCGGCGGTTTGAATCCCCACGACGGGGTGAGCTCCCGTTGCTCAGTCCAAGCTCCTGCCAACCTGCAGTTCGAAAGCATGTCAAAGTACAAGTAGATAAATAGGTACCACTCTGGCGGAAAGGTAAACGGTGTTTCCATGCGCTGCTCTGGTTTGCCAGAAGTGGCTTAGTCATGCTGGCCACATGACCCGGAACCTTTACCTTTACCTTTACCTCTGGTTATGGACACTTCTGGTTATGAACGCTTCAGGTTATGAGCGCCGCTAACCCGGAAGCAGCTGCTCCTGGTTGCGAACTTAGCCCCAGGATGCGAACGGAAATTGCGTGTCAGAGGTGCACGCGCGGTGGCAGGCCCCATTAGTGAAAGCGCTCCTCAGGATAAGAATGGTTCCAGCTTAAGAACGGACCTCTGGAACAAATTAAGTTCGTAACCAGAGGTACCACTGTACTGTCTTATTTTCGTAGGGCATGGATGTTCATGGGGAGGAGTCTGCATACTTTGTTCACCAAGGGGGGGAAATCATTTAGAAAACCACGACTGCAACCTTCTGTTGATTAATCAATTATATTAATTGTTTAGAAATCTTTGACCAAAAGGCATCCTAGTTTTAATTAGGCAACAGGATTGAATCCTTTAAATCCTTTAAAAAAAAGTGTTTGTGTTGTTGTTTATCTGGAGGGAGGTGTTTTGTTGTGTGAGTGCATTTCCATGCATCATCGTTTTTCTTCAGGGAAATTGGATGGTATCTTGGATCAAATACATGGCTTGACATCTCAATCTCTGGTCCAACTTTTGCCTTGCACTCAGTTTCTTGGGCAAGTCTTGTTTTGTGACTTTCCCACGGTCGCCATGTTGTCATTAGACATAATCAACGGTAGGCATTTTGTGGCAATACATGAAAAACAGTTTCCCAAATTTTGAAATTTGCCCATGGACCCCAAGATGTTACTAATAAATTCATATTTATTGTGTGTGAGAGAGAAGCTTTGACTTCTCCCAAATACTGCTTAAGAATTCCAGCCTCAGTTAGACCAGAGATTGGGTTGAGCAGGAAGAATGCATGTCTGCAAAGCAGCCTATGGTGTGAAATAGGCTTTTCACTTTTCTTTTTTAGAGCTGTCGTTAGTATACATTTTATGAAATCTATTGTAAACGAAAATATAAATCAGTTCTGTCTGTTTTTCAAAATGTATTATGACCCAAGACTTCTAGTTACCTCTGTGGAATATGCACTTCTACGGGGATTAATGAAAAAGTTACTTGGAAAATGTATTTATTCCTACCTCATTACACAGTTTCTAAGAGGACTGGAAGATTAGCTTGCATAAATCATATCTGAATGTGGTTGCATTGAACAAAACCTATTGTAGAAATGTCGCAATCAAAAAATATATTGGGCTAAGAGCTTGTGGAGCACAGATATGTGCTGTCATCAGCATTTGAAGGCAAGCAATTTATATAATAACACAGGGACTTTCATAGCATCGTAGGTAATTATTTCAAATTTTAAAAGTTCATTCTCAGATAAGTAAGAGCTTTTATGTTTGGTAGGTAAGACATTTTTGTCCTTTCATGAGGCTCGCCAATTATACTGTACTTACAGATGAATAGATAAGAACTACCCAAATGGATATTAAAAGAGCTGTTTATAAGTTGTCATTCCTTAAACAATCTCTTGGCCATAATAGCACAGTTTTAAAAAAAAAATTCAAAGAGAGGTCTATACAAAGTGGTTTACCTAACTGTTCCCTGTGTTTTAATAAATTTGATATTGCTTTAGTGTCATTCACTTAAGTTAATTGTATCATTGACAATTATTTCTTTTTCCTCCTCCTTACCATTTCAACTGTCCTACATCCAACTACGTTTTGCATCTCACTGAATAATATTGAAGATTGACCACAATGAAAGGATGAAATTCTTTCTTTCTTCGGATACACAATTCAATGCAATCAAATCGCTCACACTTGGCAAGATCCTAGGTAAGTACAGTGCAGTAGATTTTCCCTAAAAAAAATCTCTCTCTCTCTCTCTCTCTCACACACACACACACACACACACTAATGCTAATCTTGTTGAGAAACATTTCTTTCTCACATTTGATTAGGCAGAGAGTGACAATCAAGGTAGAAGCTTCATTCTTGTCAAAGTGCATACATGTAATCGCTGGTAAGTGCTCCTAGAAAGATGTGCACGTGGATTCCATTAAAAATAATTTCATACTTATCTTTTTTCCATTTTTGCAGTCAGGCATAACGAAACATGGCATTTTCTGTGCAGTCTAACAAAGAAAAGGCTAAATCACACTCATGTTATAGGCAAAAGAAAATAAGTTAATTGATCAAGCTGCAAAATGACATTCCTTTTGAATGATGCACCTTTGCAAATCATATCACAGAAGTTCTGTTTTCGAATATATTCATCTATGGAAGGAGATCAAGTAATGCAACTTGTGGTATAGCAAGGCCTCCCAGAATACACAAAACACATCATTCTGCTGTTTTATTTCAGGAGGAATGATCAGGACTCCTCAGGGGGTAGTGGTTTGAGAGTTGGATTTAGGTGGAAGAGGCTCGGGTTTTATAGAGTGTAAATATGGTAAAATATTATAGAATAGCTTGTCCTAAATATTTGCCTGTACATGAATACAGCTTGTAACTTTGTAATCTTTGATTTAGCTTTCGAAGCTCTTCTGAGAAGCAAGCAAACCATTCAGCCTGTAAAAAAGTCCAGTTTTACAAAACTGCTGTAATGAATCTTTCAGAAAAGAACTGATGGAATTACAAATGTGGAATGTTGATTATGTAATGTAGTACATTTAAAGTGAGTTTTCTTACAACAAACCCACTCTTTCCTTGTGACTCCAAAAGACTGGGGTGCGTGTGCATGGAGTCGTATCCAGCTCAGGACACAAGGGCATTGAGACAGAGTGCAGGAAGTGGTGAAAAAACCCAACTTTCACTCCTACCAGCTTAGTTCCCAGTTTGCCTGTCCCTGGTCGCACAGTAGAAATAGCTTGTGGTTCGAGGACCCGATCCCCGCTTGGTGGAATAAAGACACGTGGACACAGTATATAAGGTTAATGGGCAAGAAAAGGCCACAACTTTATTGATTACAGCAAGTGAGAAGGTATTGGCTTAGGCATTGGACCATGGAAGATTGACTCCACCCACTCAGAAAGGGGTAATCCTAAAGAGGGGTTATTCACCAGTAGGTGGAGCCTGTTGATGCTAATACAACTATAAACTCTCCCCTGATGTCACCGAGGGTCGTGCCATGGCCCCCCACCACACAGGAATCGGACAGGATTCACGACCCCAGATTCCTTTAATGGAATACCCAAATTTGAAGGGGTAGGCGATGGCCACAACTTGCCCTTCCATACAACAACAACACATTCCAATGCCCCCTGCGTGACGTGGGAATCGTCCCCCGCCCACAACACCTCCCCTCCGGAAGGAGGAGAGGTCTTATTGTGCAAGGGCAGAGTGGGAATTTCCCCCCATCAGCTGCCTTGAGGGCAGGGTTGACCATTTCTGCTGGAGGGGTGCCAATAGATGGGAGAGGGAATCCAGTAACAGCGGACAATTCTGTGCAGGCAAATAATTTACAAGCACACACTAGTGGCTAAAGGCACCAAGATGGTGAGTGTAGATTCCCCATTCCTAGATACTTTGAATTGAACGAGCCTCTTTTAGCAACGTAAGAGGTGTGATGAGATGGGGCACAATCAGTCAGCAGATTGCTTCTAACTCAGAGATGGCAGGTTGTAGTGATTGTGCAATTAATAGGCACAGCTCAGACATCAGTTCTGCATCCTATATGACAGGCATTGGCTTGTCCACGGGAGGTGAATTGACACGGTTTTGTGGTAATGTATCAGCTTCATAGGATGATACTGATACATTACCACAAAACCGTGTCAATTCCCCTCCCATGGACAAACCATGGGGCTTCATGGGGACGCGGGTGGCGCTGTGGGTAAAACCTCAGCGCCTAGGACTTGCTGATCGCATGGCCGGCGGTTCAAATCCCGCGGCGGGGTACGCTCCCGTCGTTCGGTCCCAGCGCCTGCCAACCTAGCAGTTCAAAAGCACCCCCGGGTGCAAGTAGATAAATAGGGACCGCTTACCAGTGGGAAGGTAAATGGCGTTTCTGTGTGCTGCGCTGGCTCGCCAGATGCAGCTTGTCACGCTGGCCACGTGACCCGGAAGTGTCTGCGGACAGCGCTGGCTCCCAGCCTCTAGAGTGAGATGAGCGCACAACCCTAGAGTCTGTCAAGACTGGCCCGTACGGGCAGGGGTACCTATCAGCTTCATAGGGACACGGGTGGCGCTGTGGGTTAAATCACAGAGCCTAGGACTTGCCAATCAGAAGGTCGGCGGTTCGAATCCCTGCGACGAGGTGAGCTCCCGTTGCTCGGTCCTTGCTCCTGCCAACCTAGCAGTTCGAAAGCATGTCAAAGTGCAAGTAGATAAATAGGTACCGCTCTGGCGGGAAGGTAAACAGCATTTCCGTGTGCTGCTCTGGTTCGCCAGGAGCAGCTTAGTCATGCTGGCCACATAACCCAGAAGCTGTACGCCAGCTCCCTCGGCCAATAAAGCTAGATGAGCGCCACAACCCCCGAGTCGGTCACAACTGGACTTAATGGTACCTTTACCTATCTGCTATCTCAGAGATAGATCAGGCTCATTGTTATTTTGGGCAGGAGCTCTGAAAGTTGCTTCCGCTTTAGGCAGATTTCCTGTACAGTTTGAGTAATCACTGCCTATCTCCTTGTTATAATAAGCATTATGTTGTGACCCTCGTTGTACCAGTCAGAAGTCCACTTACCTTAAGTGGTCAGGCAGCATTGTGGCCTGGTCACAACCCCATGTCAGCGATCCGGAGGCCAACTGGGGACGACTCCAGGCCTGTCTGCAGATTGGCTAATGGCAGGCTGGCCTGGGTACGGGGATTCCCCAGGGGACAGAACCAGCCAGCCAATGAGCATCGTTTCAGTCCGCTTGGGAGAATAAATTAAGGCTGTTGCCGCACTCCTCCTCGGTTTTCATTCAGAACCCTCATAGCAGTTGTCACAACTTTGTAAGGTTAGGCATTGGGTAAGCCTTAGTCTAGCCTCTGCCTACCCCTCCTTGGTTAAGGGTATCCTGTTAAAGGGATCAGTGAGGAGTTGCTTCTGTCCAATGCCCAGATGGGAAAAGGCCATAGAACTCTTCCAGCAGGGACCCCTCGGGGGGGGGGGAGACTCTATTTTATATAGGTTGTAGGGCCCCCATGGTGTGGTTTACTCTTAGATACACTCCCAGCAGATGGGCTGGAGTTAAATAAATGGCTTCACCCAATGGCTATGCCAAAACTTCATATCCATAACCAGTAGAGTTGTGGCCTATTTGAACCCCAAAACTGTATATGTTGTTGTCTGGTCTGGTTATTTCATTACATAGGGAGTGGCTGTGTCACAGGGCCTTGGTACACAAGTGTCTTTCCTCTTTATTCGGGTTGTGGGTGCAAATGCTAAGCATTGATAAATAGTACACCTGTAATTTCTCTGAAATACTCTTCCAGCTGGGTAACTGTGTAGCACACCCCACTGACCTTTCAGTGCTAGAAATCAACAATGCTCTGTGTCTGAAAGTTGCACAATTTTCTTGTGTTAAATTTGAGTGAGAAATTAGGCTTAGTATAATTTAATTGGAACTCTGCAGAAAGACACCTCTTGTGATCCAAATATGAAGTTATTAAAAGCTGGACTCATACTTGCAGAAATAAAAAAAGGGAAAGAGAACCTTTCATGGAATATTTTCTTTTCTAATTTGGATCACATTTTCTGTCTGGAAACTAATGTGTGGAGCCATAGAAAACATGCAAGCAGTGTACATTTTTGTAAGCACATTAATTTACAGCCAATTAACATTTTCGTCCTTGGTGGCAAAAATTAATATAGCGCCACTACTAGATGGATGTTACCTTCCACAAGCAATGTGCATAGAAATTTCAGGAAAACCGAAAAGGGCAGGGGACCAAAATGAGGTTGTATTCCGGCAATACTTTATTCTGTTTTCCTAGCATTTCCTTACCCAATAATTTCTACATTTTATGTGATCTTTCACATGACTTAAAAGCCACTTCTGGAAATACATCAGAATCTAGTGGAAGTTTAGCACTCATTTCCATGTTTATTGCTTCCAGGAAAAAAATGCTTTTGCAACAACATTAAGTCACAAAACCTTGGAAGTTTTGTGCTGTAATTTCCCCAGCATTTTCATGTATTGTGCCATGTGATGAAATTTGGGATGGTATTCCTGCATATAGTTCCATTCTGCTGTTTTGATTGGTGAATCATGGGGAAATAGAATCACAGATGGGCACAAAGCGTGGTGACATGTCCAGTGATGTCCATTGTTGTTCTATACGTCCCCACTGATGTGAGTGAAACTTAGCATAACAGGGTGGTATAACGCTGGAAAAGCCTCAGTTCCACCGTGGAGTGTAAAAGAAACATTAGAAGCTGGGAGAGAAGCAGTAGTATTATAACCAAGGAAAACAAACAGCAATCTCCATGTCTGAATGTAAAAGTATGGTTTATAGAAATTTCTAAAATCCAGTCCATGAATCCGAAGGAAAGCATTCTAACAGAAGTTTCATAATTATGCTATTTTGTTTAGAGTTCTGTTATGTGCTCTGAATATTCTACCCATTTTCTCTTTAATTCTGACGATAAATGTGTGAGACAAAAATGGAAATAGGTTCAATGTTAAAGTATGTAAGTGAGGTAATTGTGTCTTCATTTTCTGAACAATCTCAAAATACAAGAGAGCTAAAGACAGTTCACAGAACAAGGATAAGTTCAGAAACAAGTACACCTACGAACAAAATTTGATATTTTTATGCAACATCTTATTTTTTTATGCAACATTTAAAAAATACATACTAGACATGTCCAAATGACCTGTTTATTGAGAATTCATCCCAATTTGTTTGCAAAGAGATGTGACAGCTTTGGCCATTTAATGAGCACTCTGACAGATTCACTTTCCTGTGTTCTTCCTCATTGCTTACCTTATTCAAAAAAGACTTCTTTTGGGGAAGCACCTTTATTCTGAATGGCTCTGCTGGTTAGCCTAACATTTGGGGAGAAAGATGCAGGAAAAGGCAGCCTTAAGATACTCAGGCGTCAAGTCAATTAGAGCATTAAAAGCATGCGCCAGCACCTTCCATTGTGCCCAGAAACAGGCTGTCCCCAAGCAAAGCTACTTAAGGATTGGTCCCTGCAGCCAGTTGAAGTTAACAATCTAGCTGTTTCATTGCATGGACAGGTGGAGTCCCCCAAACCCTGGGCTCCCCCCCCCCCTCATGTGGAATAATGACTCAAGACAACGTGCTATGGGATTAAATTAGCCACAACTTTATTATATGTCAGATGTGGGTAGACCTTGGTTCAGGCATTGGGCGTTTATCCCTCCCAGTCCCCCGCCGGGGATCTGGGGAACATCAGGGTTATCCAGTGTGGGGGGGGATGGGCTGGCTCTGGAGAACGTATGTTCAAGCAGAGAGAGCCCGCCCCCATTACGCCGCCATCGCAGGGGAGAGCAATGACAACCTCTAGGCATACGGCCAAAGCCTCCCCCTCAAAAACCCCTTTAACGGGGAACCCTGGTATCGCCGCCACAAAGAGGAAAGGGGCGTGTGTCACCGCTGCATGCCCCCCCCCCCCATTCAGGAAGATAGACTAAAGGATTCCACCCAAGGCCTGATAACGCCAAAGTTGTGACGTTTTGCTACGGGAAAGGCAAAACCTGCCAATGCAGGGGAAATCCTTTCCGGCCCTTCAACAGCGACCTAGACGTAGCAGCGCCCACATACCTGTGGAGAAAAGGTTAACCTGCAAAATAAGTCTTAACTGAGGGTGGGTAGGGTGGGAGAAGCTCTGGAGCCAACTGAAGATTCCCAGGTAAGATCCTCCCTCTATGGTGTGGGCAGGTAGTCCCTCCCCTACCTGGCCTGGTCTCCTTGGCAACGCTTCCCCAGGCGGAATTGGACAACTGACTGAGGTGGGCGGAGACCTCCAGGTATCCCACCTGGGGGAAGGCAAAGCCAAGCCTGTGCTAATGGAGCCGCACAGGGTCCAGGGGCTACGCGCGTCCACGCAAAGGGCATCCCCCGTTTAATATGAGGAGCAGTCATTGTGAAGTTTCTGAACAGCTCCATTGCAGTTAGTCATACGTTATGCTGAACCAGGAGGTCTCTAGAGCTGGTAGTCCTTGGTCAAGCATAACCAGGGATTACCAGTGAGACAGCCTCCTTAGGTGATGGATACATAGGATTGCCACCCACCCTGTATAATATGGAATCGTCCCGTGTTTCAGTGCAAAATGCTATGTCCTGTATTGTATTTCTGCTCCCCCCGCGTCTCGGCCATGCTCTAGGCTAAGTTAGGGGTCTTCTCCAAATCCAGGGAAAAGAAGTTGTGGGCTGTTCGCGAGCTTGCCCCATGTGCATGGGGCATGGCTAGCCCCCGCGTAATAGGGAGTCCCCAGTCATGTCACCCTTAGTCCGACCAATCCGGTCGACCAAGGGGCGTGGCCTGCTCCAATTAAGCAGCCCGTGGCTAGGGACTTGCCCTTTTTTTCCTGGGGTGACCCTGGGGGAGATCCTAGTTGATGTGCATCAACAGGCCTCCCCCTACTGGTGGTTAACCCTTCTGAGCCCCAAAGCAAGCCAACCAGTATTGATGTAAGAGTCAAGGCCAGTCTGGTCATCTTTTCTATAAAGAATGGAGAAAGACACCATATTGTCCTCTTCAGGGAGCAAAATATATTGGGCCCACTGGGATCTGGTTGACTGCAGCTTCCAACAGGACTGGGCTCTGTAAATGTTAAGTATCCCAATAATATAATACAGGCTTAAGTGAGAGCTTCATTGTAGCAAGCTCTTTAGGCACAAACATTTGAGACTATAAATGAAATGTCATGGTCGGTATAGTGATTTCCAGCTAATTAATGAAGAAACTACATCACCTATGCTGCGCCTGTGAACTAATTAATGGAAGTAGTATTGTAACTTGACATCACCCATGTGGTAGAATCTTTGACTGCTGTTCTGAAGTGTACCATTTGTTTTTGTAAGTAGCTCACATGCCTGCAATATTATGCAAGGCGGTTTTTTGTTTTTAGACTCATGCAATGACTGTGTGATAAAGACATTAGGCTGACATTTTGCCATAACCTAATCTCCACTTGGCATGTTAAAATTGAGCTCTGCATGCCATTATATTGCAGATAGGAACAAATTAGCATACAGGTGTTTACTAAAATAATAGCAGCGATTACCATCACCAGAAAGGCTTAGGTTCAAAAATATTCTGTAAGATTTGCAAGACTTGATGTAGTGATAGGTTTACACAATGTGAAATAGATCTTTCACAGAATAGATGTTTCTCATTATCTTGCAAGGAAATATGTCTTCAGCCAGGCTTGTCTCTCATGTTATGAATATTATATGTCTCATATTTTGTGAATTAGAGTAAATTTTGCCACATGACTTCCTTACAGTTCAAAATAAAACAGAGCTGAAATTTCTCAGATAATGTTTTGAGAAAAATTCAGAGACGTGTCTGAGATGGCCACCTTGCAGACCTTTCTCAGCCTATTCCCCAATATTTTTGTGGTGTGGCAATATGGAGGACACAAAATGGTGACTAGTTTGCCACACTTTCAGCAGCAGGAGGGGAAAGGGATAGCCTTAGGAGGAAAGGAATGAACTGTGAAACTTGGGTAACCCCCCACCCAAGAAACTTTTGAAGTCCTCCTCCCTCTAGTCCCCAATTTTTCTGTCCAAAAATGGGACAGAGAACTTTGAGAGTCCATTTGTGCAAAACTATGGTTCAAATTGGAGATAAAGTATCTTGAATTAAAATCCCCCACAACACATAATTTCTTAAGTAAGTAAAGCATGATATGGGTAAGGAATACATGTGACAAAAAAACAACAACATATAGCTTAAGCAATACTAGTAAAATATTGGTTGTATGTGAAACACTCTCTTAAGACATCAGAATTCGACTGATAGCTTTTATACAGAATGATGTATGGTGGTTTACATATTCATGATTAGGATTATTTTCCATTAATGTTTGAAGTTTATGGAGAATGAATATAAATATATGCAATAATTAAAACATCTGAATTGAGTTTTACAGTTTGGGCTTTGAATGTGCTATAGCTAATTAAAAAATATATTTATTGGCAGACTAGTAACTGCCATTCATATTCTCTCTCTCTCTCTTTCTCACACATGCACACACACATATATAATGAATATATTCTCATTAAAAGCAGTCCAAAAATGGGGAGATGGCAAATTTGCATATGTTGCCAATGTGCATAGAGGCTCAGAGGAATACAGGTTAATTATTCAATTATTCTTCTGTCTCTTTGTTTTGTACATTTGCACTATGATTAATTTCCTTCTGTTTCTTTTGATTAGCAGAGAATAGTGATGTAGACCCAGACACCATGAAGGCAAACTCTCAGGGGTTCGTTGGATGTCTCTCTTCAGTGCAATTCAACCATATCACTCCCCTGAAGTCTGCGCTGCACCATTCCAGCTCAGCTCCAGTCACTGTGAAAGGACATTTCACCCAGTCCAACTGCGGCACTTTAGCAGGAGCTGACTCAACATCAAGTGAAACAACTCATTCATTTGCAGGTAGCAAGCATATGGCTCTCATTTGTTCTACACCCTGAAACAGAATACAAGACAAAGGTTCAGAGTTTCAGTAAGAGAAACTCGACAGCCAGTGTGGTGTAGTGGTTAAGAGCGGTAGACTCGTAATCTGGGGAACCGGGTTCGTGTCTCCGCTTCTCCACATGCAGCTGCTGGGTGACCTTAGGCCAGTCACACTTCTTTGAAGTCTCTCAGCCCCACTCACTTCACAGAGTGTTTGTTGTGGGGGAGGAAGGGAAAGGAGATTGTTAGTCGCTTTGAGACTCCTGAAGGGGAGTGAAAGGTGGGATATCAAATCCAAACTACTCCTCCTCCTCTTCTTCTTCTTCTTCTTCTTCTTCTTCTTCTTCTTCTTCTTCTTCTTCTTCAGTATTAGGTTGCCTAGCAGCAAACCTAAAGGATAGGGTCCAAAGGTACAGTGGTGCCCCGCAAGACGAATGCCTCGCAAGATGAAAAACCCGCTAGACGAAAGGGTTTTCCGTTTTGGAGGTGCTTCGCAAAACGAATTTCCTATGGGCTTGCTTCGCAAGACGAAAATGTCTTGCGAGTTTTTTCGACTTTTTCCCCCTCCCCCCCTTTTTCTAAGCTGCTAAGCCGCTAAGCCGCTAATAGCGCTAATCCGCTAAGCCGTCAATGGGCTTGCTTTGCAAGACGAAAAAACCGCTAGACGAAGAGAATCGCGGAACGGATTCTTTTCGTCTTGCGAGGCACCGCTGTACTGGGTTCTTTTCCCCCCACCCTCTCAACCTATGTCTTTCCCTCTGTTTATTTTTTTTATTTTTTGTATGTGCAGTTTAATTATACACAGTGAATTAAAAGCAACAACAACACCCCCCCAAACACCCTTGTTCTTAGCAGCCTTGCATATATACTATTGTGTACCCGTTTTGTATAGCTGTATGTCATTGCATACAGTATGTAGGCTGTAGCTGTGTACATGGATATATTGAAAACTCTCCTCCCTCTGCTTGCCTCTGTCATTTTCCCTTTTTGTTTCTGCTACAGATCATTCGGGACCAATAGATGAGGGAGAACCTTTAGCTAATGCAATAAGGAGTGACTCTGCAATTATTGGAGGTAATAGGGACCGTAATAGGCCAGCTGGTGCCATTTTTAAATACCTTTGGATCTTTCAGTAATAATGCAAAGTGAACAGGTGCCAAACCAACTGCAACCCCAACCATGTTTTAGGGCATTCACAAGTCTGAAAACACACAAATGAACATGCTCCAGGAAGTCATTGTTGGTTATACAGTAGCTCCTGAGTGTATGGCTGTTATGTGTTTCCAGTGCCCTTCAAATTTAACAGAGCAGATTTGGTCAACTTGGGGTGGAAGTGTGGATCTCATCTTCGCTATTGGTTGGAAAAGGCTGAGTAAGTTTTATGTCCTCTGCAGCATCCTTTGTCATTTCTGTAGCAAAGTGTATGAAGTGTTTTTTAAAAAAGGTTTTTTACCCCCAAAGCCATGGGCGTGTTCCATATTGCCATTTCCTCACAATGTGGGGATACTGTCAACTACAGATGATGGGGGTGTTAGCCTAGCCCAAGACTTGTTCTCTCTCTCAACAACAAATAGTTTTTTGCCAACAGGATGCCTATCACTTAATTGAGGTGAGGAAAACATATAGAAGTACTAGGGTAATTGGCCCACTTCGAAAAATGTGTAATCCTTTTGTTCCCCTCACTTTCTATCTGCTATGCCAATTTTTTCAAGAGTCACTGAACAAATTTTGAATACATTAAAGGTAAAGGTAAAGGCATCCCTGACCGTTAGGTCCAGTCATGGACAACTCTAGGTTTGCGGCGCTCATCTTGCTCTATAGGCCAAGGGATCCGGCGTTTGTCCTCAGACAGCTTTTGGGTCATGTGGCCATCATGACTAAACCGCTTCTGGTGAACCAGAGCAGCGCACAGAAACGACGTTTACCTTCCCGCTGGAGTGGTACCTATTTATCTACTTGCACTTTGACAGGCTTTTGAACTGCTAGGTGGGCAGGAGCTGGGACCGAACAATGGGAGCTCACCCCATCACGGGAATTCGAACCACTGACCTTCTGATCGGCAAGCCTTAGGCTCAGTGGTTTAGACCACAGCGCCACCCGCGTCCCTTTTGAATACATTATAGATGGCTTAATCCTGACAATTTGAGAAGCATGCTCCAAAACCCATTTAAGTCTGTGTACAGTTAATTTCCGGGACACGGGTGGTGCTGTGGTCTAAACCACTGAGCCTAGGGCTTGCCAATTGAAAGGTCAGCGGTTCAAATCCCTATGACGGGGTGAGCTCCCGTTGTTTGGTCCCAGCTCCTGCCAACCTAGCAGTTCGAATGCACATCAAAGTGCAAGCAGATAAATAGGTAAACGGTGGGAAGGTAAACAGTGTTTCCGTGCGCTGCTCTGGTTTCACCAGAAGCGGCTTAGTCATTCTGGCCACATGACCTGGAAAAACTGTCTGCGGACAAACGTCGGCTCCCTTGGCCAGTAAAGCGAGATGAGCGCCGCAACCCCAGAGTCGTTTGTGACTGGACTTAACTGTGATGGGTCCTTTACCTTTTTTACAGTTAATTTCAGGTGATGCAACCACTCTGACTCCTGGCTGTTGGTCAGAATATAGTTCAGTTGGACTACTAGGATATAAGATAATTCCCCCCACTGCCACATTTATATCCATAACAGCTTTCCTATTTGACTTACAGAATTCCACTAGGACCTTTTCTGAGCCCTTCATATGCCTCTTATTACATTGACAGTAGCCCTTTTCAAATGTTCAGTGAATGCGTGCATAACAATATGAGAGAGAGAGAAAGCGTCTGTGTGTGTGTGTGTGTGTGTGTGCGTGCGTGTGTGTGTGTGTGTGTGTGTAGGCTTCATCCCCATGGTCTGGAAATCTGCAAACTGTAAGTGCATAGGATCTGCACAAACACCTGGTGAACACAGAAGGTGAGGCTATGGATACAATCATGATTGCCCTCCCTCCATTAGTTCACTGGATGTCTGCAATAACCGCTTACTGGGTCTGGCAGTGGGCGAGGTTTGCGGCCCGACACACAGCCCCACCGTCCTCTTGAAGCCACGCTGCTCTGCTGGCCGTTGCTCTGCCCCTTTGGTTGCCGCGGTGCTTGCTGGGGTTCCCACCAAACCCAAAAATTCAAATTTGACCTATCCATGGTGGCTTGGAGGCAGGACAAGAGAAGTGGATCGCATTGGAGCAGGCTTCACTTCCGTTTACTCCAAAAGTAGGAAAGGGGGCCATACCCATAGCTGTCAACTTTCCCCTTTTTAAAAGGGAAATACCATTATTCCGAATAGGATTCCTCACAAGAAAAGGGAAAAGTTGACAGCTATGGCCATAGCTGATGCTGGGTGCAAATGAGTGTCATCCCTCTATTAGTTCACTGAATGTCTGCAAAGGGTTTTACAAACCCAAAGGAAACTAGAATTATTTGATGTTAGATTATCTAACCATGCCAAATCAAATAAAATGAAAATAATTCACTTTAATTAGATGGTTAATAAAGTGGCAAATATTAGGACAGGCTAAAAGATGAGCATGGCCCTGCAGCTGAGATAGAGGACTGGAAGTCACAAAATCTGGTCAAATTTCATTCTTTGGAACCTCTAGGAAACTGACTATTTTTATCTGTTCAGAATGAAGGAAGAAAAGTCAAGAATGCCTGAACAATATGTGTTTGGGGACTCAGAGTTCTCAAGAGGATTTCAGTTTCTATGACTAGTGTACGAGCAAGTATAAATCTGTAAGCTTCAGTGATTATTTTTAAGGAGTTATTCTATGAGACTCAGAGTTTTCTGATGGCATTATTTTCCCCTGGGAACAGGGGTGAAGAAAAAGCATTCTTCCCCCCTACAAATGGTTTCTCTACAATATAATTCAACCACCCAATTTCCATTAAGTTGTGTGGGGTTTTTTTAAAGGATAGAGAAGAAAGAATAGAAACCAACTGTTATCTTTGATAACCTCTGGTTAACTTACGAATAGCGGGTTTGTTGTTTTTTGGTAAGGTCGTTGGAAACCACCGATAAGTGACAGACTTGAGGAATTTAGTGGAACGGAAAACTACCAATTCCCATTGAGATGAGACCTTGAGCATTTAGGATTGGAAAAGGTGAAAAGGATATTTTGCTAAAACAAGAATATGCGCTCACCTATACAGCTGCTGCAGCTGAAATGATGGCATCCTCTAATCGTTAGGTACCTCATTAAGGACTTATTATCTACATTAATCATTGCCTTAAAGCAAGTTGAACTCCAGATGATAAAAGTCTCATGTCTTCTGCTTAAATGTTAGGCCAGTCATTGCCGTTTCACATGGCTGAATTTGAAATATTTTCACATATGAACAAAGAAGGTTGCAGGAACATAGGGAAAGGCTTACTTTCCATTTGTTCCTGCCAAAAATTTGTTTGGTTTTGGAGTGTCCACAAGCCAGACATAAAGGCAACAGTTCCTCCCTCATTTGGGGTTTTTCCAACTCCTTGATCAATTTGGTTAGATTTGTTCATTCGTTCTTGCTCTACCTTTTGCAACTCTCTGATCCTCTTTTAGAGATTGGGCTACCAAAATTATACATAATATTATTGGTTTTGCCATAGATTTATACCTAGGCAGCATGATGCTGGCTGTTTCATTTTCCATTCTTTTTCTAATCAACCCTAACATGGATTTTGCCTTCCTAACACCACTGCGCACTGTGCTGATATTTCCACTGAACTGCCTCTCATGGCCAAACATCTCTTTCCCGAAGAGTTAGGATATCATTATCTTCTTATTCTTCATTTCCAATGTGCATCGCATTATACTTTACTTGCTTTAAAAGCTTACTTGCAATTTTGGCAAATTTGGTGAGAGTCTGTTGGAACTTTGCATAGACTGATTGAGTTTTCAGATAATAATGACTGCAGATCATTTCTTCATGTTAAATAGCACATGTCTCAATACAAATCCTTGTGGGGTACTCATTGTGTAAAGGGTGCCCTGGCCAATCTAATCCATCTAATTCATCCAGGTGCTTAACTTTCCTTTAACCTTTCTCAAATCTTTGTAGCTTGGAGGACTGTGATGCTTTGTCACTACAATTCTTTTTGCTCCTACCTGTGGTTAGCTCCCCACTACCAATCACCAATCCCTATTGCAGTAAACTAGAATATAAGAGCCTGCCTTCAAAAATAGGGTGTGTCACATTGTCCCACAGTTATTTCAGTCCAGCAAACTGCTTCATTTGCTGCTATGAACTGTACACATCAGTTACATCACCTATGCTGTGAAAATGTTAGAACTACTAACACTGGAGGGGGAAAACCCTAAATGCCATTTCATCTCCTGAAATATTAAATGAACTGATAATAGTAATTAAGGTGTAAAAAAACCCCCTGACTGGAACATTTATAATTATGTTCTCATTGTTCTTTCTTTTTGAACGTTACACCTTATAAATTATGTTCTTGACATTCTGTGGAACATTTTGTGCAGGCTAGGACTGCACATATCTACATCAATTTTAAACTGTTGCCAATAGTATAGTGAGCATAAATATACCTAAACTGTTGTTGTTCCTGATTAGAGTAAATTTATAGCCTAGTAAGCAGATGCATATTTGGTTTCAAGGGTAATCAAAGTGCTTTTCTGTTGTCCTGACTTAACGCAGGGATTACCCAAATATTCTGTCAAAGATTTGCCAAAATAATCGGTAATTGGTTTGACTTCTACATCTCTTGTTGATTTCAAGATGTCAGTGTTACTTGCAGGATATGAGTTGGCCATCAAAATATCATATCACAAGCAGGATAACTGTATTGCCTCACGTCAACCCCAAACAGTGTTTTCCAAAGTAAGAGGTAATTTATTAATATATTTGTAACAGTAAACTAAGAGGATTAGAGAAACAAAAAGAAGCTTCTAATATTTAAATTAGTTCACACAGTGTGCCGCTAGTCATCAAATATAGAAAACAGATGCACAGTGCACACAAGCATGAATGAGGTCTTAGAAA
Organism: Podarcis cretensis; assembly: GCF_951804945.1. NCBI lineage: Eukaryota > Metazoa > Chordata > Lepidosauria > Squamata > Lacertidae > Podarcis > Podarcis cretensis. The sequence goes on along the minus strand of NC_137180.1, from coordinate 10,456,993 downwards.
TATACCTGTGTTTCATATGGAAGTCATCTCCCACTGTCATTTTAAGGTGTTTTGGTTGGCATGAATGCACTTCTAGCAGCCTGGCGACTCAAATGGAAGAAAAAGACAGTTTGGAACAGGAACGGGGTACCTGTGGCCATCTAGATGATGGAAGTCTGGATTCCAGGTTCTCCATCCCTGGCTTACAGAAAGATGACAACATATATTAAAGCACATTGTCCCAAATAATGATGGCTAAACTGCCAATCATTGGGCAACCATAAACATATATTGCTTTATTTCTCATTCTAAACAATATCAGCTGTGACATTTAGATGGGATTAGACTCCTGAAACATGTGTTCTATGCAGCTGACTGGCTAAAAATCAATTGTGTATAGTTCTCCCAGCTTTTCCTTCCCTGTACAGTCTTCCAGGTTCCATAACCTAGCAGGATTAGTGAGGAAGGAAGGAAGGAAGGAAGGAAGGAAGGAAGGAAGGAAGGAAGGACAGACAGGCATTGCTGCTCATCTGAAGTGAGGACAAACCAGGACGGACTTCTTCAGTAGCGATAGCATGTCAAAGTGCAAGTAGATAAATAGGTACCACTCAGGTGGGAAGGTAAACAGTGTTTCCGTACGCTGCTCTGGTTCGCCAGAAGCGGCTTAGTCATGCTGGCCACATGCTGGCCACAGCTGTATGCCGGCTCCCTCCGCCGGTAAAGCGAGATGAGCGCCGCAACCCCAGAGTTGTCCACGACTGAACCTAATGGTCAGGGGTCCCTTTACCTTTAAGTCAACATTACCTGCACCACACTTATAAAATTAAACCCAATAACAGGAAGCCATATCAATTTATAGTAAGGTCTATTATAATAGTGCCTTCACTATCAAGCTGTGAATGACTGGTTGATTCTCAACAGCAAAATATTATCCCTAGTCATCTTTTGTCATGGGACAGCTGGCATAACTGAAGATTCCTGGTTCAGACCCCACTGAGGTCACTAGTTGACCTTGGGCAAGTTCATTCTTCAGCTTAAGTGACGTCACAGGTTTGCAGTGGGGATAAAAACACTTCATGCACTAAGGAGGGCTGCAGAAATTATTAAAAGTCCTTATTTTTATTACTGATGTAACATGACTTCTCACTTTGTTCTTTTTTTTCTCCCCCAGGTGTGATAGCCGTCGTGATATTCATCCTGCTTTGCATTGCTGCCATAGCTGTACGGATTTATAAAAAAAAGAGTGTATATAAAAAAAAGGAGGTGAAAGGATCAGAAAAGGAGGACAGTGCTGAGACTGCCCTGAAAAGTGAACTCAGCATGCAAAACACAGTCAACGAAAGTCAAAAGGAGTACTTCTTCTGATTCACATTTATGATATAGTTTATTAATAATATCAATGATGTGACTTCCTTGCTAAGCCAGGGGCTCTCAACGGACAAAAATAAAAATTAAAACGCTGTTGCACTCGAAGGACAAGCAAAATGGCTCTGAAACCTATTAAACTGCGTATGTTCAGTTTCACTGATTGCGATGGGAGGCCTCTTTAAATGACATGCATTCCTTAGCTATTATAACGTAAATGCATTTTATGTAACAGTGAATTAGATATTGTAACCAATTTCATTGTTGGTAGTTTTCGGCTGTTCTGCTGTGACTTTCTAGAACGGAAGTTTTAACGTGCATTCTGAACATGGGTTTTGAATGGGGGAAATCGTAACGCAGTTTTGTTTCTCCCTCCCCTCCCCTCCTTTCCACTTACCCCCTACCCCAGCTCTTTAGGAGTGTTGTTCAAATGAACTGTAATGATTTCTTTTAACCATTTGGGTTACAATCCAAAGCAGAGTTCAGCACAGTTAATTGAGACCGTTAAATTAATATTGTCTGAGAGTGCCTACGTCTGCATTGGATTCCGAACCTGATATAATACTTACTTTCCAGTAATCAGCTCAAATTACTGATATTGAATATGTTGTTTCCATTCATGGCTGACCAGTTCCAGTGTTTGTAGTTTAAGATGCACACACACACACAAAACACAACCCCATGCTGTCTTCTGCATCATTTTTGCCCCCAAGTCAATGTGTATTACTCTCTGAGGAATACTGAGACTGAACATAGAACACAGTTCATCTACAGCAGGGGTTGCCAAATTTTGGGGCGGCCAGTGGGCACGTGCGACAATTTGATAAAGTGCCATGGGTGCCAGTCACAAAATGGCTGCTGTGAATGGTTTAGCTTGTCTCAAAATGGGGTGTGTGTTAATGACATAATGGCTACCACAACCCAAGGAGAAGTTAAAAAAGGCTGGACCACAAAATGGTGTGTTCATGTTTTCCTCCCATCAACCACCCCATCTGTGGTGAAGAAAGGCAGCTATATTAGCTGCCTCCACACCCAATCTAATGGAGAAGTTATTTGCACATCTTCTCTGTTCAGAGCAGATGTCAGGATGGAGATCCAATGAAATGGGGGTGGGGTATTTAAGGGGGTGTATTCAAAGAGGAGAAGGCTGAGCCAGTGCAAACACGAACTGAGCAGCAAGAGCAGTCCGTCTCTTGTGTATTGTGGATTTTGAGGGATAATTATTGTGACCATTCCCAGTTGCCGTAGAAGATACTGGCAGGCACACTAGTGCCCATGGGTGCCATACTGGCAAACCTTGCTTGATGAGTAGTGATCTCATAACAAACTGTGAGTGTCAGCTTGGTTGTAACCCATGCTGAGTTGATTTTTCAGTGGCTCAACTGAATGAAATTTCATTGTCTAAGAAGCCAGAGCTTAACTCTGAGTAATAGCATGCCCATATGTTGTAACAATATCTTTTGACCTATATCTGCAGGCAGGTTGTATTGGTAGCAGCAGGTTAAAACCTTCCGTGCATTTTTATTTTAATTTTATTTTTTGCAAAAACATGGTAACCACAAAAGGCGAGCAAGGTTCTAGAATTTATTTAGGAGAGAGAGAAAGAGCGAATATTTCAAGCCTTTCATTATCTGAAAGCTGTGTTAGGAAGATTTCAGATTCTTTAGAGACCAAGGTTGTAGTTGCAAATTCTGCTAGCACTGTTGGAAACTCCGTCACTATGGTAAAATCCCAGATTGGAGCAATATGTGTCTGAATACTGGAAACTTGCAGACAGAGCCACTGCCAGTGCCAGCAGTCAGAGGCAAATGATACAGACCAGAGGTATTACAGGTAAAATATAAAATGCAGCAACTGTGAGTCCAGTTGAAGCAAGTTACATGATCTAAGATGCTGTTGTCATCAGGTTGTGGAGCAGACAAGGCAGGACACTCTGTGTGGCCACTCACAACCATGAGTTGTTCAGATTAAGGAACCAGCCTTGGATCAACATTATACAGAGCCAGTTAGACATCTGTCGGTTCCTTAAATCACCTGGTTCATTTGAGCTGATGAGTATCACCTCTAGCCATTTTATAGATCTACAACACAGCAAAAACAAGCTAATAACTACGTCATTATGAGAGTTGCCCTGATGACACAGGGTTGGCCCTAGACCCAGCTGACAAGAGTCCCCAGTTTGAGTTTCATGGCACCTTACAACAATCACTTGACTGCCCTTCTCCCAGAAAAGAAAAATTGGATGGGAAGGGGCCATTGGCATGTGATGCCAGTAGTCAGGTGCAAATCTCATTAGTATGCAAGCTCCTAAGGTTGAACAGCTCCTATGTCACTAGTGATATGTGTGAATGAAATTTCATTATACAAAATTAACAGAATATGGGTTAACAGTTAAGCATTATGCATAGAAAGCAAGGTACTGACCTACAGTAACTTATTGACTCTCTGCCTCAGCAGTCCCCAAATTATAGACCTAGCTCTTTCTGTCTTCATCTTGCCCTGTCCCAAAGTTTGGACACTAGCAATCTTAACTACAATAGTATATGTGGTCTGGACTTGCTCTTCTGTGCAGTATTCATCATTATGAACTCCCAGGTTGCCCCTAAATGGGCTTACTTACCATGAGATACATGACAGAAAGCCAAACAATTGGTTGGCTTCTTGAATGCATAAACATTGAAGAACATTTCCAAAAAAAATAATAGCTGAAGGTGGTTTGTGTTTTTCTTGGAACTTTTATGTGGGTATCATGTTCCTAATTCTGAAATTAATTTATATCAAAGCTGAATACTTGCACCCCCCCCCAAAAAAAATCCAGTTTGTTGGAATAAACATGAAATGCAGGCCTTCATCAACACCTCATTGGTCACAAATTCCCCAGATTCCAAAGTGCCATTGCCTATCCACTAACATTTCAGCCCTGTGTGTGGTTTTCCTCAGTCCTACTTAAGATGAGCGTGCTTTTTCTATTCTTCTTTCCTGAGCATTGTGCGTGAGCACACACAGAGAGAGTGAAAGAGCTTCTAAGTCAACTGTGTCCTTTTTCTATATCCTTCCGTGTCTTCTCGTCTGGGATTTCATACCCTAGGCCCCTGTCCCATTCAGCTTCTCAAATTCCACCTTTCTCCTTTAACAGAACTCGTTTTGTTTTGTTTTTGCTCTTCCCAACAGCAACACAGGACTCCTTGTAACCCACCAACCTGCCCCAAATTTTCTCTCCCAACCAAACTGCCTTTTCATATCCTTCACAGAAGCTGCTCTGATGGTTTTACTGAAATTATGAAATTTATGAAATTATGACATCACAGCAGCTCAGCCAATGGTGTGGGAGGAGAACTCACAGCTAACAGAGAAATGACACCTTAAATCCCATTAATCTCACTATATCAACTTGAAGCCTATATCCACCTTTAACAAACACATTGTGGCAAAAGATTTTTCTGGCCAGATTCAGCTTCATCAGATGCATGACAAAAACATGTCACAATCAAAATGTGTTACTCGTTTTGAAGTTGCCATATGCTTTTGCTGCAACAGACTAACATTACCCTTTTCTCCAAGGCTGAAGTTCTTGCTGATGCATCTGTTGCTTCTCTAGAATTGTCCCATATCCAGCATATACAATTAATTCATGATACTTGAATGTGCTAGTACACTTGCAGCCAAACCTATCAGCTAGATGGTTAACTCTGATCTTATTTCTTTGATTATCATCCTGCCACCTTGATGTCATTCATGCTTCCGTTTTGCTATTATTATTCCGTTTTGCTTGGATCCACTTCTCTTACATGTCCAAAGAACTCAGACCATTGTGCCAGCCCCAGGTCCATTCATTTTAGGGAATGAGCTTAGGTTCTTCATTGTTTCCAGAAGCATTCATTCAAGGTTATTATACTGCTGCTGTGACTAAATTGTGTTAAATCAATCTCTTTCACTCTCAATCTCTCTCACACAAACACACTTTCCCCCCTGAGAGTGAGAATCTGTCACTAAAAATATCCAATCAGATTGTTGTCCCTTAAAGGCCAGGCACTTAAAATTGTTGTTGCCATTTTACCAACTTTCAAAGGCACCTTCTACATTATTCTTTGTAAAAAAAACCTTCAACTGTGAATAAGATGAAAATCTACACTTGATTTACTACATCATTTCCCTATGATCTCTTATATATCTGAAGTTCATGTCATTATTTTTTTTAAAAAAATCATTTTTATGTCTTAAGGAATGGTTATTTAAAGCTGCAATCCTAAACCCACCTACCAGGCAGTAAGCCACATTGGATTCAATGGGACTTACTTTTGAGTTGATATGTGTAGGATTGTACTGCAAATATTCCTTTGGTGGAAATCCTATAAACACTGACCTGGAAGTAAAGCCTTTTAAAAAATTGGATTTACTTCTAAGTAGACATGTATGAGATTACATTGTTTTGGGTACTTTTCATAAAGGAAAGAAAATGTACCAGGAGAGTCCCTACATCTTGTGCCAGAGAGTATAGATTTAAAGGAAGGAAGGAAGGAAGGAAGGAAGGAAGTCTAAAGGATATCACATATTGCTGGTGGGGGAAGGATACCTTTTTGGTTTTATCTGAAGGAGTTTAGAAGATCTAGTTTGATTGAATGCTTATTTGTCTATAGCTGTATAGTGTAAAATAACAGTTTCTTACAGGAAGCTAATGCCCATTCATATTTTGAAAGCCAGAGTTCACCAGCGCATATGTCTACCTATGTATGCATATGTTACAGGCCAGATCTAAAAGATGAACTCGTTTAAATGGGCCCAGGTGAAACTAGAAGTGCCTGTTACCTTTGGGCATACGTTAATGGAAAGACTGTAAATAATGTTCTAGGTTGACCTGGGGAATGTCACTACATGCTGAGAAAGGCTTTTCTATAAATGCCTTGTCAAATTATCAGATGTGTCCCAATAGCCATTTTCTCTTCTTCATCTCCCAAGGTTTTCTTGGATATTTCTGCATGTGCACAAATCTGTCAGGTGGGCTCAAGGTTCAGAATTTGCCTATATGACACCTACAAATTCAGAAGAAGCGAAGCAGCAGCACCTGCTCTTTTGCGTCTGCATTTATCAATATAGATGGCCAAATTCACACTGAGGTTTGTAAAGCTGTGTTTGGACTGTACCATTTCAGACTATGGTTGATGCTTACATGATCGAAAGTTCTCCATACAAAAATAATAATCATAATAATCCGCAATAGAAAACTGGTGTGTCGGAGAGAAGGCTTCTAACTTAGCTAGTTCAAAGTTCTTTTGTTCTTGTTTTTTGTACGGACTGATTCCATCATGTGAGCCCCCACCTCCACTCTGCAATGGCACTTCCCAAAGGCCACACTGAAAACTGGACCTACAAAACGGTGGCACCAAACTGCACTGATCCATCACAGACCATCCCTGTCCTTCCCCAGATCTTTTTGCTCCAGTTTGTAACTTATTGCCTCTCTGTTAATAAACAATCAGTTTTTAAAATAAAGTGAGGAAAATATTTTTTCAAGAATTTGTATTAAAAGTACTGAGGACGATACGATGATTCTTCCTTTTTCAAACAGTAAAAAAACATAGACATGCACACGACATACTAGTGAGTGTGGTTCTTTACACCTTGGAACTGAGCTGAACTGGTGCACATTCAGCCATGTATTGTTTGTGGTGTACATTCTGCTGACAGGCAAAATTGTGTGAGGCCCAAAACATATGGGGAGGATGTAGATGAAGCTTTGTGCTGTGGTCTGAACTTCTCATTGCTGTTGCTGCTCATATCCAGTTGGTTACTCTGATGTGGTTGAAATTCCTCCATCTCACATAGAAACCTTTTGAAATGCATCCCTCTTTTGGCCAACCAGGTATTCATCAGCAGTAATCCTGACTGCACCCAAAAGGGATGTCTTAAGGCCTTAATAACATCTAGAATCCTACACTGTGGTTAACTCAAGGAGGACAGCTGAAAATTGCCCTCAAATTGCTTTATTCACACTTTGGCAATTTCTTTCACAATTCAGATGTGTCTATCCCTATTCCAACAATTTAGAACATTTCAAGAAAAATATCCAGCACAGCATAAAACCTTACTAAACTGGTTGATTAAGCCAGTTAGTAGACAAGTTCTTATCTGAGAGACATGGGATGTGGGTGGCGCTGTGGTCTAAACCACCGCACCTATTGGGCTTGCTGATTGGAAGGTTGACGGTTCAAATCCATGCAATGGGGTGAGTTCCTGTTGCTCTGTCCCAACTTCTAGCAGTTCGAAAGCAAACCAGTGCAAGTAGATAAATAGGTACCACTGCGGCAGGAAGGTAAATGGCATTTCTGTGCGCTCTGGCTTCTGTCACGGTCCTCCATGAACCAGTGGTGGTTTAGCCATACTGGCCACATGACCCGGAAAGCTGTCTATGGACAAACACCAGCTCCCTCGGCCTGAAAGCGAGATGAGCGCCACAACCCCTTAGTTGCCTTTGACTGGACTTAACTGTCCATCTTACCTGAGAAAAAGTGTTGTATAGAGGTTGGTCTCTGGTGGTTGGAGAGCCCCCATGATGACGAGAGATGGAGTTCTTTCATAAAAAGATGCTCCTTAAACCAAACCCTGCATTGATATAAACATGGTACTTTTCTATGGAGAGGCTGCTCCATTCATTTCATGGATGGAACACATTACCATTTCCTGTTAGTAGTATTTAAATGAAAGTGTTGTACTGTGTACATGGCTGAACAATCCGATGACCAAAGGAACAAAAATTGCTTATCTATTAGTCCTTTTATTCAGCCAGTGGAGCTCCCCATTTAAGCTTCAGATTACTTTGTATTATATTACCGCCTGTAGAATAAAAATAATAATTATCCACTAGTTGATCTCCCATGGGTGATCGTTGAATACTTGCACAGCTGTGAACCTAACTACAGTGATGTTCTAGTCAATATTTGTCAGGATGAAAACAATGTTAAGACAGACTGGATTGGGATGTATAAGTGCAACCTAAGTGCAATATTTAAAATGTGATGACTCAGCCCACATGGTCAAACAACATGTGAAAGGAGCCAAAATTTGTGACCAATGGCCACATCTTGTCACCTGTGCTTTGGGCACATATGAGGTCTTACGCATGTATGCACATGGCACTCCTACACACAAGAGTTTTTAATATCATTGGAATAGCTGTTACTTCACCAACAACAAAACAAATAAGTATATAAAAATGGAGGAAACTGGGGACCCATTTTCCCCAAGAAAGAAATTTACTTACCCACAGCCAGGGTACACCCTTGTGCAAATTAATTGAAACAAAGCATGTTTCCTATCTTACTCATAATCCTGTACTCAAAACAAAACGAAAAGTTAGTTGATCATTATGGTGTTGGAAGCCTGCAGCCAATAGAAGGAATGATGCGCTCACCACAATATATTGAGGTTCTACGAAAGAGAGTTATTCCAGAGCTGGAAAAGAGGTATTCTGATGGTACTGGGATATTGCAGCAGGACCTAGCCCCTTTTACACATCAAAAGTGGTGAAGAAATTCATGACAAAGTACTTGATTGGCCAGGGAATTCCCTGGACGTAAATGCCACTGAGAATTTGTGGGCTATATGCAAAAGTTGCCTCTGTGCTGTAGACTTTACGACTATGGAGAAGCTCATTCAGGCGCTGATTCAAGTGTGGTACAGGGATCCGAAAATCAACAATGACTGTTCAAAACTAGTAGACTCTATGGCAAACCATGTTCAAATGCTGCTTAAAAATAGCGGAGGTCATATCCATTACTAATGTACGTATATGTTAGTTTTGTACATGTATATGTGAGTTTTGTACAATAAACTACATTGTTTGTTTCAATTAATTTGCACAAGAGTGTAGGAAATTAATATCAATTAGCTTATTCATACTAATTAATTAACTGCTTGGAGAAAGCTGTGGAAAAAGAGTGCAATTTGGTAAGTGACTAATTTAAGAGGGCCTCCTGATGATACTGTTGAGTAGACAATGCCCATCATCATTCCTTGATAATTGAAGTTCTCAAGTATCTACCATTCTATAAGCAAGCTGGAGCTTGAATGTGATTTCCTACTTACACATCAGTTGGGAAGACAGGCGAACTAATGCCCGTGTACTGGAAGAAGCAAAGATCACCAGTGTTGAAGCAATGATTTGTTGGACTGGTCATGTTGTGCGGATGCCCGGGCCTTAGGGTCTGCTGTGCGTTTGCCTCCAGGTTAAATACCTTACCACCCACAGCTAACTGTCAAGAAAGTGCCCAGATCTATGGCTCCCAGGCATGTCCTAACCCAAAACCTTTTAGCATTATATAGCCAGTGGAGGAGGTTTTAGGAGAGTTGAGGTTGGGGAAGGTGTCTTCTGTGAGTCCCAAACTGTATAAAAAGTATCTTCTTGTCCAGATTCAACGAAATCCTGAACAGGAGTGGTCCTGAGGGCCTGGTGATACAGAGTGTATGTCCACACTTCCTGCCTAGCAGTTTAGCATGGAGAAACAGAACTGTTGCTGCGCAAAAAGGTTGCGTTAAGGATGAAAAATCTTTCCTGTTAAAAAGCACAGCTCATCCTCTCCTGAGTGCCGTACCAGAGCAGGCAAACTCCCGTTTAATTGAACTGTTCAGTATTTTATTAAAGAAGCCTTAATTTGGCTGCAGAAAGCACAAACGAATCCCTGGTGTTTCTGATCATTTAATGAGATTGAGCATTCTCAGGCAGAAAGGGGGGGGGGGAGATTTCAGAAATTAGTATTAAATAAAAGGATAAACAGTACGATGGCTCTGCAGACCTCTCAGAGTTTTCTTTCTCATTTTCTTTGACATTTTAGACACATGATTTAATGAATCCAATAATAGAGAGTGCAAAAGGTGGAGAAAATAAGTCAGATAATTTTTCTTTAACTTGTCCCTCAGAGGTGCATTTGTTTAGTAGTGGGTTTCATTTTCATAATGATTTTTAGTCACCAGTTGTGACACAGCATCAGTTTAATGTGAGTATCAATGAACCTAACTTTTCTTCTTCTTTTGTACAAGGAATAGAACATGTTAGATTAGGGTTATTTAAAAATAAAATATGAGTAACAATTCTTCCCAATAGCCAACGCCAATTCAGACATTCTTTTTGCGTGCTCAGACCCAGAAAACTCCCCCCTAAAAAAATTCACACATGACTCAAATTTTGGTTTTGGTTTTTGGCAGAATTTAGGCCACAACTTTATTGATTACAGAAAGTGACTAGTTGCATAGGCTCTGGTTCGACTAGCTCCCTGCCATGCAGATAGCACTGACCCAGGGCAGCAGCATAGGTCAGCCAAGGGTGAACACTTGGATAAAGCAGAAAGCCGGGAACGGGCTAACTCCGCCACCCAAATGTCCCCCTGGACTCATGCACAGGCACAACCCCCTCTGAGGGGTTGACCAAACCATCAAATCCCTGGACTCCTTTAACGGAATACACTTCACATAGGGATGGCGAGAGCATTTTCCTATCCCTATCTCCTGAATCAGAGCCTATCTGCAACCTTACAAGTTGTGACGATTTGCTACGCGGCAGGCGAAACGCAAATGGCAACAGCCAATCAGCCAAGTGGGGGAAATTCCTGCCGTACCCCTGTCCCAACGACAGATGACACATGATGGCATAGCAAGGTCAAGTGCAAAGCCCTAAAAATAGGGAGAAGTGGGTGGGTGTTCCGAATGCATGCGCCGAAAGAGGAAGCTCTGGGTCACGTGCATGGGCATAAATAGGTCCCTCGAACCATTTGGAATGCGTCCCATTGGCCAGATTGCACCCAGCTTCGAGGGACCTACCAATCAGGTGTTGTGGCTGTCCAAACGTACCCACCCACAACACAGGGTGTTGGTTGTCCAGGACTTTCCGCAATACTCCCTCTGGTGAGAGATGTTGATAACTAAACACAAAATACATATGCGGTCACTTGAGTTCTGAATATGTCTATAGGTTTGCCTACAATATGCATAGAGAAGTTTCTCAATCTTTCTCCAGCATCTCAGTCTGGATCTGGAAAGAGGTCTCCTCCTCTGCAGAAGTTTGGCACTGGCTTTAACACACAGTCAAATATGGTGGACTCTGTTGCCTGTACATCCACCCCTAGAAACAGAAATGAAGCCGAGTCGGGGGTAGACTGGGTGGACTGCAATTTTTGGTGCCAGGGTTTTGTTTTTTAATTTTTTTTTGCAATGAATTAAACGAAGCCCTAGGTCAAAGCCTAATTTGCACTGACGTGATAAACCTGTGTCTGAGCTGTGCCACTCCAGCCTGTAGGCAGGGCCCACAAAAGTGAAAGCTCCTTTGTGCAACAACAAACAAGCAAAATCCCTGCTTATAGAAAACTAGCCTGTTAGGTTAGCAGTTTGATGGTTGCTTAGATCATTTTGGCTATAATGGTCTGACATACACACATAAACTCACGCATGCATGCAAACTCTTTAGATGGTAGTGTGAAATTACTTTGCGTACTTCGAAATGTAAAAATTCCTTCCAGTAGCACGTTAGAGACCAGCTAAGTTTGTTATTGGTATGAGCTTTCATTTGCATGCACACTTCTTCAGATACCTTCTTCTTCAGAAGTGTTCATGCACACGAAAGCTCATACCAATAACAAACTTAGTTGGTCTCTAAGGTGCTACTGGAAGGAATTTTTTTATTTTGTTTCGACTATGGCTGACCAACAGGGCTACCTGCCTGTAACTTCAAAATGTAGTAAGCCATCCCTTCTATGTGGAGTGGGCCTTCTTTTCATTCTGCTGAGTGGGACTCTGCCCCAAAATCCTGCCCTGATGGCATCAGTTTCACAGAGAAATCTGAGCTAGATCTCTTTTCTTCCAAGATCCTTTGACACCAATATTTTTTCCTACCCATGTGTGAAAGAAGGACAAGGAATCGAGCAACAGAACCGAGCTACGACCGGACTAATAATGGTCATGTTCTGAAATGGTCTGGAGTGGCATCAGTAGAGGGTCTTGCACCAAACCATTTGTACTTATTCAAACACAGGCAATTTTGATTCCCTTTTCCTGCTTTCTGCGGTGTTGGGAGGTAGACTCACAGCTCTTGCAAACCTGGCATATAATTAAACCCAAGAGCTTCCTTTCTTAGGGTATCAACGAACTCTAAAATGCTGTAATTTTCCTCTTCTTTGTAATGTTCTGCAAGGTTACAATAATAAGAAGAACTCTGAGCAAAGCCACTTATCCCTGATGCCTCCCACCCTACAGCAACCATGTTGGAGTTGACAGTAATTGACACAGAAAGCATCCAGCATCTTCTAGGCTGATCCAAGAAGAACTAGTTATGAATATGAACCTCAAGACAGTACTGAGCTTTGACAAAGCCTTGCTTCTAAGTACTTCCAGTAATTGCCGTGATTCTTAACAGTTTTTGAAATGCACCTTGTACTTCAGAGGTTTTTATGTTCCTGATGTTGTAACTTGATAAAACCATTAACCTTTCCACTCTCTCTTTTCTGATCCATTCAAATGATATACAGAATAATGCTTGTGATTTATGAAGTTTAGTGAATTATTATTTGTAGAACGCTTTGAAGTTGAAAGCCTAGATATCAAGGCTAGGCAGCGTTACAATAGCACAAAGCACCAATCTCTAAGATTTCAAAAAAGCGTTTCTCTGAATATGTATTAAACGAGGCTCACTTCTAACATAATTGATTTCCAACAAAGTCACACTTCTGCATAGGGAGAAATTACATGAACTTTGCATTGATTGGTGCAAATGATAATCACCACACACACATAAGCCCACTTCACTGTGCATACACTGAATGTGTGAATGATGATCAGTTAGGAAAGCTTGAATAATTTGTTCTTTGCCAATTCCAATATGAAGCAACCTGATCTGCAACTTCTAATGTTTCAGATATTTGGGCCCTGAGTTGTTTAGGGCTTTCAACACTAGTGTGAACTAACTGTACGTTCCGCACAAATACAATATGTCTTCCAATGGTGGTTTGGCATTCACGCTATTCCCTCAAAATTATAATGTGCTCTTGCATGCGCACACATGACAATTAGGTAAGACAGAAGGAAATCTCTTTGTTAGGATATGACAGCTATTTAGTCATTTGCCCTTGCCAACTTGACGTTGATATATTTTCTTTTTTTTTTTTTTAAATGATATTTATTAAGATTTCACAAAATGTAACAAACAACAACAAACAACAAATATCAGAAATACAAACAATATCAAAAAACACAAAAAACAAAACATACAAAAGATTCAACATAATAATAAAAGAAACATTAAAAAACAACTCTGGTTCATTCTAATAGTCTTCAAAACCTTATTTTCCTTGCTTCCTCCCGCCTTCCCTTCTTATATTCCACTTTAAAAAAATTTTTCAGCAAGCTCATTCAAATTCGTTTTATCCTTTATCTTTCCCTTTATACTCTTCCTTATCCTAATCACTGGATCCCCATCATTTCATTTACACTGCCTTTAGCACTCATAAATTTTGCAATGATTTTGTAGATAAACTTTGAACTTCTTCCAGTCTTCTTCCACCAACTCTTCTCCTTGATCTCGGATTCTGCCGGTCATTTCTGCCAGTTCCATATAGTCTATTACTTGTATCTGCCATTCTTCCAAGGTGGGTAGATCCTGTGTCTTCCAGTGCTTTGCGATGAGTATTCTTGCTGCTGCAGTAGCATACATAAAAAAAGTTCTATCCTTCTTTGGCACCAATTGGCCGACCATGCCCAGGAGAAAGGCCTCTGGTTTCTTTAGGAAAGTATATTTAAATATCTTTTTCATTTCATTATAAATCATCTCCCAGAAAGCCTTAATCCTTGGGCACGTCCACCAAAGGTGAAAGAATGTACCTTCAACCTCTTTACACTTCCAACATTTATTATCGGGCAAATGATAGATTTTTGCAAGCTTGACTGGGGTCATGTACCACCTATACATCATTTTCATAATATTCTCTCTTAAGGCATTACATGCCGTAAATTTCAAACCGGTGGTCCACAACCGTTCCCAGTCAGCGAACATAATGTTATGACCAATGTCTTGTGCCCATTTTATCATAGCAGATTTGACCGTTTCATCCTCAGTATTCCATTTCAGCAGCAAGTTATACATTCTCGACAATACCTTAACACTGGGTTCTAGTAATTCTGTTTCCAGCTTCGATTTTTCCACCTGGAAGCCATACGTTGATATATTTTCAAGTAACCATGAATACACACTAAGATACTAGCTCTGCCTACTTGATTTTCATTACTTCGGAAATGAGGCTCAGTGTCAAACACCAATAATTCAATAATATTGGCCCTTTCACTTTCTCCTATACTTTGTGGATCAATGACACTTGGTGACTATGTCAGCGTTGCAACATAATTAGCTCAATTAGCCACTGAATACTACTGTTGATCAACAGCAACACCAAAATTAGTACCTACATTGGCACTCATAATCATTTCATTGAAGCTTCTGTGGAAGATAGTAATAATAATAATAATAATAATAATAATAATAATAATAATTTATTATTTGTACCCCGCCCATCTGGCTGGGTTTCCCCAGCCACTCTGGGCGGCTTCCAACAAAGATGAAAAATACACTAAAATGTCACATATTAAAAACTTCCCTGAACAGGGCTGCCTTCAGATGTCTTCTGAATGTCAGGTAGTTGTTTATCGCTTTGATATCTGATGCTCTCAGTTGATAACGCTCAACACTCTGCAACACTTTTCAGCAATACTGACCTCTAAGCTGTTGAGGAATTAAATAAAATGTTTGACGTGTTGTTGCCCTTTTTTATTTTACTCTTATAGGATTTGGATAACATTTTGTACCTTGTGGCTGATGGCCTTATTGGAATCTTTGATTTTGATTTTTAGGTATGTAACGAGGTGAGCTCCCATTGTTTAGTCCCTGCTCCTGCCAACCTAGCAGTTCGAAAGCATGTCAAAGTGAGGCCAGTCCAGTGAGGCTTCCTTCATGTTCTTAACTCTTATATTCTACATATGAAACACAACACAGAGATACTCACTAGAGCAGGCACCCCCAAACTCGGCCCTCCAGATGTTTTGGGACTACAACTCCCATCATCCCTAACTAACAGGACCAGTGGTCAGGGATGATGGGAATTGTAGTCCCAAACCATCTGGAGGGCCGAGTTTGGGGGTGCCTGCACTAGAGGATATCAACAACCATGTAGAGCAGAGATGGCAATATCTTTTAAGGGGACACATTCCCTTTGGGGTAATTGGCCAGGAGCTGCACGCTAGCCATGAGTGGAGCCAGAAACAAATCCAGATTCTAGATTAACAAATCGAGAATAAATATTACCCTGCTTCAGTTTTTGCCATGACAATCTCAGATTAGAATTCCCAGCCCTAGGCAGATATACTCAGAAGTAAAGTCCACTGATCTTCATGGGGATGTACCTCACCCATCAGGCTGGGTCTCCCCAGTCACTCTGGGAGACTTCCAACAAAGATTAAAAATACATTCAACATTAGTAATCATAATAACACAGGACAATACAGCTACTGAAAGGAAGTGAAAGTATGGTAATTGCTTTCTGTCTAGTGTGTAAACACGCACATGCATGTTGGCATAAGGTTATCAACATATTCTCAGACAGCTGGGGAGTGTGGCTTATTTTTCCCAAGACATACAACCCAGAAAAGGAACACGGGTGGTGCTGTGGGTTAAACCACAGAGCCTAGGACTTGCCGATAAGAAGGTCAGCAGTTCGAATCCCTGTGATGGGGTGAGCTCCCGTTGCTCGGTCCCTGCTCCTGCCCACCTAGCAGTTCGAAAGCACGGCAAAGTGCAAGTAGATAAATAGTACCACTCCGGCGGGAAGGTAAACGGCATTTCTGTGCACTGCTCTGGTCGCCAGAAGCGGCTTAGTCATGCTGGCCACATGACCCGGAAGCTGTACGCCGGCTCCCTCGGCCAATAAAGCGAGATGAGTGGTGCAACCCCAGAGTCGACCACGACTGGACCTAATGGTCAGGGGTCCCTTTACCTTTAAGAGCTCAGTAAGGGATAGAAGTCAGAGCTGGTCTTCAGAGTATCTCAACTGCTACTATGATTAAGGGGGCACTGTTTCTCACTGAGATTACGTGGGGTTTCCTCCTCTTGTGTTACCAGGCAATATCTTGGGAAGAGACAGGGCAGCGGGCCACTTAAATGAATCAGTCACCCCCAGAGGTGGCCTCCATTTCCTTGTGGTTTATGGATGAATTTGCATCTTCTTTTGACAGTATAAGGTAAACCATGAAGACAAAGCAGACGCATATAAAGTCATCCACCGCCTAGTGTGCTTTCCAAATTAATCCCCAGCTTTTCTAGTTATAAACGAACAAAGAACAGACAAATGTCACCTTTGGTTATGGTGGGTTCCCCCAGCCGCAGCATGCTTTTCTTTGTCACTTGGAAGTCCCACGCTATCTGATCCCTCTGCTCTTTCTCACTGAGAACAAAGTATCATCATTATAATGTATCAATTTTGTGATGTCTCATCATTTTTATAAAGAAATTTTTTAAAAAACACACACACACACCAGTTTTCACTTTTTATTTTAAAAGCTTGGCTTCCCTGCTGCTTTCCGAAATAGTAACATAGCTGGAAGATGCACCATAGCGAAGCAAAGGAAAGAGACCCAATGCAGCTTGATCTCAAAGGAAAAAGTGTATGTAATAAAGATGCTCTTTCAGAAATAACAAAAGCTTTTGCTTGTAATGATTATGGGGAAGAGAAACTCATATGTATGCTGATATATATCAATAATATATCAATCCACAAAAAAGATAGAATCATAGAGTTGGAAGGGCCATCGAGATGTTCCATAGAGGTGACCATATTGCATGTTTGATCTTTACTATTCATTTCCCAATCGTCCTCTCCCTTCCAATGTTGTCCTTACAACGTTGACCTTCTAAAAATGTTCCTTGTTGTTAAATAAGTCCATACTTACCACCAGACGTTCACATCATTCATGCCTGCATACACAGCACAAAATAGAAAATAAAATGAGCATGGAGGTTAAGCCAGAGGGGGAAAGCAAACTACACAACTAACAAATCGAATTACAGCAAAATTTTGCAGTGTGGAGTGGTTCTCTTTCAGGGTTACAGCAAGCCAGCCATGTATTCCCCTATCCCCCCCAAGATATTTCATTCTATTCACCTCCTCAAAAATAAAAATAAAAATAGTCAAATAGTATTGCATGACTACTGGGCATGCTTAGATCTTCTGTGTGTGTGTGTGTGTGTGTGTGTGTGTGTGTGTGTGTGTGCAGAGCCGTCTTTCCCATACAGCTTAGTGGTGCGTTGCGCCAGGGCGCCAGCCTCTCAGGGGCACCCCAGCGAGTGGGGGAGCTGCCCGGCTTTGCCAGTGGCCTCCCCTTAACTGCACGCCTGCCAGCTGTGCCCCGTCAACCATATGGCTGGTGGGCGAGCAGCTTGCCTCCCAAGCCTCCTCAGGAAGAGAGCGATCCCCACAGAGGCTTAGGATGGAAGCTGCCCCCCCCCATGGCTGGCAGTGTGTAGCTCCCCCCCCCCCCGCTACCCACTATCCATGGTAATTTGGGGGCGCTGGGTGGATATTTGCACCCCAGTGCTACATCTGCTAAAGACATCCCTCTCTCTCTCTCTCTCTCTCTCTCTCTCTCTCTGTGTGTGTGTGTGTGTGTGTCCCCCCCGCTATTTTAAAAAACATGTTGCTGCTGCTGACAAGGGTGTGGCCATCACACACAGGGCCCCCGGACGTTTGATGGTCTATTGACCCTGTGCCACCACTGTGATTGCTTTTTCCGCTGCCACCACCCCGTATCTCACGGGGACATGCGGAGTCCAGTCAGTTGTTAACATAAACAAATAATCAAATTTATTTTTAAATGCAGGAACAAACTTATGGTTACAGTTAATTTTTCCCTTGTCAGTTTCTTATTCTTAGTTCCTAACAACTCCAAACTGATTATTCCAACTATCTATCTGACTCCACCTAACAATTCTTCTCACTCTCTCACAATACAACTCTACCAACCCATGCCTAAACCTCCCTCTTCCTTCTTCAACTTCCAAACCTCAACTCTCAACTCCCAAACCTCAGCTTAACTCCCAAACCTCAACTCAACTAACTTTCAAAACCTCCCACTCTAACTTTTATTCCCCCCTTGCATTCTCACTGGCCAATCACATCACACCTATTTTAACCCTTTCCTTATGACCCATCCTAGGAAGCAAACGCCACAAAGGGTGATTTAACAATCTGCACAAGTGATAGTTAAATATGAAGAGTGGAATCAGGCTCCTGAGAGTCCTGCAAGTTTCTCCCTCCTACAGTCAATTTGTGTGAGCATCTTTATTTAATCCCAATAAATCATGGACCTGGATTTATCACACAGCCATGGTCTCTGTCATCCCCGTCATTGTCCTCTGGAAATCTGGGAATTCCCCCAACCATTGAGACGTCACTTAGCTGGAGATGCTGTTAGTTTGACTAAATAAGGTTCCATACTTGAAAATGGATTCACCATTAGCCAGTGGTGGTTGGTAGGCAGGTGGAGAGTTCAACAGAAAGTGGACCCATAGCCAATGACTAGCAAAACCAAGTAATTCTGCTTTTGTCCTAATCCTACTCACTGCTGAGTTCTACAAAGAGCACATGTTTATGAAGTTTTTAGTGTTCTGCAGTTCCCCTCAGGTTTGTTTTAAATCACAACTGGCCATATTACTTCAGTAAAGAAACAACTGAAACCTGTCCATTCTGAAGTAAATCTCAGAACATCTAATTGGGCTTGTATCCAGGTGTAGAGGATCGCAGCCTAAAGGCATTAATAAATAGCATTGTTTGGCTTGTGTAGTGCTAAACTGATGTACAAGGCACTTCTCTCTTTCACTCAGATAACTGAAGACACACAATTATAAGTGTGATCATATATTACAGTTTTCAATTACTGATAAGATTTCAATAATCTGACCTTGCGTTTCGTCTCTTGCAGCATAATTTTATGCATGTTTACTCAACAGCACACAGTCGTCCCATAGAACACAGAAGAGGCTTTGCTTTAGAGTAAACAAGCATAAAATTGAACTGCAAAACTATAGATAATATGGTGGTGTCGTGATAAATATACCGTATATGCCATGATTCCGAGGACTGTCTGCAGGTTTACTCCAGCTCTGTTCACAGAATACATGCTGTATATTTTCTTGTGAAGATGGGTGCATTTCTTATTCAGTAGCTTTATGTGTAAATCTATATTTTCCTCCTCACACAAAACAGTTGATTTCAGTTCATTTGCTGTAAGAAGTTCAATTCTTATTGATTTAACCAGAAAAGCATAAACGATGTTTGAGTCCAATTTCCCACCCTGCGAAAACAACAGTGGCCTGGTTACTTTCCTTGCTATTTGATGCCCGTGAATATCTTCCTGTTACCACGGATGGTACTACATTTTGTAATTACTTGGCTCATAATATGATTAGGTCATAACGCTAGACTGATATCCAAATCAAGACCCCCTCGCCTCAAAGTGCTTTCCTAGCTCTGAATAGCAAGTGAGGTTTTGTGCATGCTGAGTCTGTATTCTACAGATCGTGTGCCCAAACACATCAGTTGTTTCCTGTGAATTTCCTTATTCTTGATGAAATCCTCATAGATTGTTTTGAAACTTGTGCCAGCTGACTGAAATGGGAATGTAATTACAGGTAAAAGACCTTGCTGCCTGAATAAATATTCACATTGCCGTGCCGTTCCTAGCCTCAAAATCACACAGCCTTGTCATGGTGCCTGTAAAGAATGACACAATCAGTCCACACACACACCCAACCTATTGATTATATGAGGTGATTTTTGCAACATGTTTGCTCTATTTTTCTGCTGGAATGTTAGGAAGTAGATCTCCCATGATTTGATAGCTCTGGTTACAACTGTACATGCCTGTCAGAGACCAGGCTGAGGAGTACAACTCTGATGAGGAATGGTGGGAGCCTCCCCCTGCTCATGGCCAGGATCCTGACACTCCACAGGAGCAGTGGAGTAGTGTTGATTTGGAACAATGGTTCACTGAGGGGCACAGCTTGGAAGACAATAGTTGGGCAGAACTGGGAGGTGGACAGCAAGAAGAACGGGAAGGGAGTGAGCTAGCAGACTCTCTCTCACTGGAAGATGTGCACCTGCTCAGTCCCAAGGCTAGGAGATTAGATAAGGTGGCTGTGCAAAAGGCTCAATGGTTGAGAGATCAGGTGGCTAGGAGACGAGAGGGCGGAAGTGACTAGAGGGAAGTGGGCGGAACCTTAACTGGGAGCACCTGCACTCTGAGAACGGTCGCTTGTTCTTTTGCTGCGTTCATTAAGCAGTTCTGTTAGTGGTAAGAGACTGCTTTCTCTCTGTACTGCTTATCTACGGCCAAGGGGGGAGGGAGCTGAGCCCCTGAAGCCTGACAATGCCTCACCCAGTCCTAATATGCTCCATCCTGTCCTATTCATCGCTATGGGATTGGTGTTAGGTTTCTGTTTATGCCACTGCGTAGTTCTTGGGGTCACAAGACTCTGTTGACATTCCAGACTGTTGGAAGTCTCACGGGAGATGGATGTTGATGTTACTGGTTTCCTGTTTCTTTGTCTTGTTGTTTTCTGTCTCTCACAGAGAGCAGATGCATATTCTTTTCTGTCTTGCGTAGTTAGAAATAAAGTAGCAACGTAGCACATATTTCTGGCTCCTTCTGCTGCTGTTTGGGTACTCTGCGCAATGGAGAGTGTGCCTGAAGTCACGTTCAAAGGCTTAGGTCATTAATCACCGTCGAAGGAGAGCCTGGAAGGGTTCTGAAGATATGGCCGGAGGAGTAGCCAATACAGCTCAGTCGTACGGAGGCTTCAACAATTGGGTAGTGGGATTCTCTGGCTGCAGACCTTCTTGAGTGACCCCCTCTTCCTTTTGTGTGTGTTTGGCATTTCCCCTTGGTAGGGTAGGGTTTATTTTCCAAGCAGTTTGCCCGCATTCCAGTACCATAAGGGCAGGCGCTCACAGTTTGCTCAGGTGTGTGAATGTGTTTTGTGCCTGTACATTGCCATCTCTGTTTTCCTCCCTGAAGATATAGCAAGGCACTTTTCCTCCAGCAGCCCATTCCTTCCCAGCTTGATGCATGGAAGCGTTTATTTCACTGTTTTTCAATGCATGATCATCCTGCCACTCACCCACCTTTCCTTCTTAGGAGCATTTTTCATGGCTTGGCTACTCAGGCAAATGCATCTTTGTTCAATCAGGCTTCTGCAAGTTCTGCTGAATAATCAGGCATATACAGTGTATCACCCCAGAAACTGCAAAAGTAATATGCATTGCTCAACAAAGTTTATTAGCAACATTTTAAGGTAGGTCTCACCAACATGGCCTCTGAGGGTGCCAGTAATCCTCCTTACGTTAGGTAAGGTAAAGTACCCCTGGACGGTTAAGTTCAGTCAAAGGTGACTATGGGGTTGTGGCGCTCATCTCGCTTTCAGGCTGAGGGAGCCAGCGTTTGTCCACAGACAGCTTTCCGGGTCATGTGGCCATCAGGACTAAACCGCTTCTGGTGCAACGGAACACCCTGATGGAAACCAGAACGCACTGAAATGCTGTTTGCCTTCCCGCCGCAATGGTACCTATTTATCTATTTACTGGTGTGCTTTTGAACTGCTAGGTTGGCAGGAGCTGGGACACAGCAACAGGAGCTCAGCCTGTCGTGGGGATGAGGAGCAGGTGGCACTGTGCTCTAAACCACTAAGCCTTTTGGGCTTGCTGATCGGAAGGTTGGCAGTTCGAATCCCCATGACAGAGTGAATTCCCATTGCTCTGTCTCAGCTTTTGCCAGCCTAGCAGTTCAAAAGCACACCAGTGCAAGTAGATAAATAGGTACCACTGTGGCAGGAAGGTAAACGGCATTTCTGTGCACTCATTTGTGTTCACCTGCACAATACTGCATACCAGGGATAGGGAACCAGTGGCCTTCCATTTGCTTTTGTCACAGGTTTCCCATCCCTGTGGTATAGAATCATGGAGACTAGCAATGGCTAGCAGCAAGTTTTATAAACAGCAAAGAAAAGTAAAATAAGAACACAAGGATGGAGAGGAATCCAGAGGCTCAGTTGCCCAGGTGAAGCCTATGTTCTACCTACTTGGAACAAAAAACCTGTAGATGCCTGTGAAAGAATTCTTCCTGGAGATTAGACTGAGCCCAGTGCCAAATACATGATAGTGCCTTTGAGACACCATGTGAGCCTCTTCTTGCGTGCAGTTTAATCCATGTAATCAAAGTCTGTCGTTATTTCAGAAACAGTCCAGTGTGGCTGAGAACAGAGAAGCAGGAAGATAATTGATTCTGAAGGTGAAAGAACTGGAACAAAAGATTACAGGGGGAAAAATAGCACAGCCTAAAAGTAAGCACTCCCTCTCTGCTGAAGGCTTTAAAATTTCTTTTGTTGTAATGGCCCAAATGTTCTCTCCGAGGTGTTTTTGGTGTCATTGGATGGTGTTTGTTTTTCAATGGCTAGAGGGCTTCAATGTCTCCAGTTACTGAAGAGTTAATGTTGTTATCCTATAAACAGTGACTTGACAATAAGCCCCATTAAATTCGGTGGGACTTACTTCCAAGTATATATGCACAGATCCAAGCTCTAAAAATTATTTTGGAGTCACACCACGTTTTGTTTCCTTGCTTCTGTGGCTCCTTTATTTTACAAACCACAGTGACGTCAAAAGCTAAGAATTCTCTCTCCCCATGTAAAAGTATTTTTTGAGGAGTGAGGATAGCAGAACAGACAGGTAAAGCCATTTTTGAACATTTTTAAATACAAAAAAAAAAAAAGCCTTTCCCACACCCACAGAAAATTGTACTTGAACTATCTTTAACATTTTCACTACTGGGTTTAATGCCTATTTAAAAGATGAAATTGGTTACAAGGTTTAGGGTCCTTCCATGCTAAGCATTTAAAGTGATATAGTTGCTGCAAGTTTATTTTTGACATGCTTCCACATAATACCATTCAGCTAGCATTCTAGAATATTGTACAGTGGTGCCCCGCAAGACGAATGCCTCGCAAGACGGAAAACCCACTAGACGAAAGGGTTTTCCGTTTTGGAGGCGCTTCGCAAAACGAATTTCCCTATGGGTTTGCTTCGCAAGATGAAAATGTCTTGCGAGTTCCTGCGGGTTTTTTTCCCCTTCCCCCCCTTTTTCTAAGCCGCTAAGCCACTTATCAGCTGATCCACTAAGCTGATAAGCCGCTAAAAGCCGCTAAACCGCTAATAGCGCTAATCCGCTAAGCTGTCAATGGGCTTGCTTCGCAAGACGAAAAAACCGCTATACGAAGAGCCTCACGGAACGGATTAATTTCGTCTTGCGAGGCACCACTGTACTCAAAAATGCTTCTTTCACTACAGTAAAAAAAGAGGGGGGAAATCTGACTTTTGTGAAGGATCCAGAGTGGACCATCAATATTTTCATTAGAAGGCATGTGTTCATAAGTGTAGCCAGGGGCTTGGGGGGGGGGTCAGCTGACCCCCCCTAAATCAAGTAAATAGAGAGAAATGCGTAACTAACTGACCAATTGCATTGGAGATAATTCAGTTCTGCCCCCCTAACATAAAGTCTACTCCCCCTAACATAAATCCAGGCTACACAGGAGGTGGAAGTGGCAGAAATTAGGAAATATCAGACTCATGCCTCTTCCCTCTGACCAGTGAGAGTTGTCAGTTTGTGATCTCAGTTCAAAGGAGAGATGTGGCAGACTGTCAGGGACCGTGCTGAGGATGGATGTACTGAAGAAGAATGGTGGGAGCCCCCCCCCCCCCTTGACCCTGATCCTTCCCAGGAGCAAGAGGACAGTATAGATTTGGAACAGTGGTTTGCAGAGGGACATAGTTCTGAAGGCAGAAGCTGGGAAATAACAGATTCACAGTCTCTGGACAGCAATCCTGCCCTATCCCCAAGGACAAGAAGAGCTCAGAGGATGTTAAAACAGAAAGTGCAGAGGTTACCAACTCAGATTACATGATGTAGGAGTGATTAGGAGGGACGGAGGGTTGTGTGAAGCTTAATTGGGAGCACCAGCATTCTAGGTAGACGCTTTCTTTTGTGTCTCACTGTGTTTATTAAAGAAACTAACTAGTAAGAATTTCCTTTTGTTTGATCTGCTTATTACTGCCATGGGGGAGGAAGCCTATGACACAGATAGAGGCACGTCCTTCAAGGTGGGTATGGGAGGGAAGGAGAAGGAGAGAGCCAGGGCAGGATGGCAGGGGCGCGAGCAGGGCAAGGGCAGTGGGAAGGGACTGTGGCAGCTGCTCTTGTGGTGTGGTGTGCAGAGCCGGCAGGTGACCGTGGCCATGACACATGTAAATGGGGTGTCAATTACTGGCAGAACTTTGAGGAGGAGGAAGAGGATCCTGGTGAGGGGTGCAGCTGAAAGGGGGTCACACGGGAGCAAGCTGGGGATGGGAAAGGAGAGGTTGGTGTAAGTAACACTCACAGGGCGACAGAGGATGATGAGGGGACAGGGGACAGTGCACAGGAAGCCGAGCAGTGGGACCCCTCACTGAGAGCCCCCTGCCCCCAAGAAAACGGTGAGTCCTAAGACATAGGGAACAGTGGGCAGGGCACTCCAGGAAGCAGAGGCAAGCCAGGGATTGCAGCCTAGTTCACTAGCTCTCCAGGTGGGGAAGGAGGCATGTGATTCTTCAGCTGGGCAAGCTGAGAGCAGGTGAGGGTCACATGCCCCGTGAAGCCCAGATGCTGCCACCAACAGGCACAGTACCAGAAGACAGCAGAGCTGAGGTGCTGTGTTTGCTTAACTGCCCACACTGAGGGACATCGCCTGGGATTCTCCCTGGACCTTCATGGTTTTCTACTTCAGGATTGACTCTGGGCTGTATCCTAACTGCTGAACTTCTATCTTGGCTTACTTGGACTGACCCCAGACTGTGTTTCCTTATCTTTGGACTTGGCTTGTGTGGACTTGGAACTTCGTCTTGGCACACTGTCTGTCTGTCTGTCAGGTAGGCCAGGGGATCAGGAGATGGAGTGGGAGGGGGTGTGGAAGCACCCATAGGCACTCACAGTATTTGAGTTTTTTTGTGGGAGCCTGAGCACCCAGAGTCCCAGGGAGTTGATGCCTAGGCTTCAACTGCTATACAGTGATACCTCGGGTTACATATGCTTTGGGTTGCGTGTTTTCAGGTTGTGCACTGCGCCGAACCCGGAAATACCGGAACAGGTTACTTCTGGGTTTTGGCGCTCGCGCTTTGCGCATGTGCAGAAGCGCCAAATCGCAACCTGCGCGTGTGCAGATGCGGCGCTGCGGGTTGCGAACGCTGCGGTTGCGAACGTGCCTCCCACATGGATCACGTTCACAACCTGAGCGTCCACTGTATAAAGATAACAAATAGCTCTTCTGTCATTTTCTAAGTAAAAAACCTGTAATGTGCAGGATTTTGTTTCCTTTTAACTACTTAGCCACACATTATGGGAACCGCCCCAAGCCAAAAACCAATTCTCAAGTCAACCCTAGACTGTTTGGTTCAAGATGAAAATGGATCTGGATAGTAGGAAACAATCCTGATCCATTTTCAAGGGGTTCATTTCTGAGATGTACAGAGATGTACATTATCATGCTACCTCTGGATTAACGGTGGGGTAGATTTTGGTGAGGGACGCAGGTGGCGCTGTGGGTTAAAGCCTCAGCGCCTAGGGCTTGCTGATCGAAAGGTCGGCGGTTCGAATCCCTGCGGCGGGGTGCACTCCCGCTGCTCGGTCCCAGCGCCTGCCAACCTAGCAGTTCGAAAGCACCTCCGGGTGCAAGTAGATAAATAGGGACCGCTTACCAGCGGGAAGGTAAACGGCGTTTCCGTGTGCGGCTCTGGCTCGCCAGAGCAGCGATGTCACGCTAGCCACGTGACCTGGAAGTGTCTCCGGACAGCGCTGGCCCCTGGCCTCTTAAGTGAGATGGGCGCACAACCCCAGAGTCTGTCAAGACTGGCCCGTACGGGCAGGAGTACCTTTACCTTTACCTTTTAGATTTTGGTGGGTCAGCATCTCTCGGGAATTAATAAACTTAGCATCAATCTAAATTGCAAATAGTTTTGAACAACTGATGCCCAATGTTGAATTTCATTTTCAGAGGGGAGAAGGATGGGAAGTAGTCATTTTCTCTGTAGTTTCTCCCTGTTTTCTAAATATAGACACAAAAGCTACAGAAGCATGTCATGTTATTAGACAAGAGGTAGATGATCAGTACAATGGTTCTGTCTGCTGCCTTGCATTCCTCTTATCACAAATGTTACTTACTGCCCCAACATGGAGACCTTGAATAAAGAGTAAAGAGGTCATACAATTGCCAGAGAAGAGGAAGACATTTTCAGCAGAGACTAAAGCAACTACTATAAATCTGGAAATAGACTTGTCTTATTCATTCAGTGGGATCATTTTTATTCTATACATATCTAAGTAGACTTGATTAATTTTGCTTATTTTTTATTTTTGGACTATAAAAGAAAATGCATTTTGTGTGGTATTTTCACTAATACAAGCATTTATAATGAAGACAAGTCTGAAAACTGAAAGCATTTCCAGCTATCCCCTGCCTCACCTGTACGCACATATCAATTTGGGAAATTAATGTGTAGGAAAATTGAGGCTCAATGAAGACTAGGGAGGGGGAGTGCTGTGATATAATAGTCACCTGTGCATGCTGTTATAAAACCTGTGCATGTATTTCATTTCATTTACTAATCCAATCCTTAAGGGTGGGGTCTCCATCCACAAGTCAAATGACCTCTATCATGAATAACACATCTCCAGCAATACAGTCTGTTGTTTGCAGAGATTATATACATTAATAAGTCGTAGCAAAGTACAGTACAAAGTTGAAGCAATGGAAATGAACGTTTGAAATTTCTTCGATGAATGCATGGCTCAGCTGCTTAATGCCTTTGAATGTAGGCTTTATACATTTAGAAAGATATTCAATTTGTTTTAAAATGGCATTTGCTAAACCTTTCATTGCCTTCAGAGGACATGAATAAAGATCACGTCTAGATAAGATACCTTATTACAGGGAAGGCTATGTTTTAGGTTAATCTAATAAATTTAACAAAAGCACAATACTGTTCATCTCTGACTAGATTCACATTTCACTCTCAATAAATTGCAAATGTAATATATAAATGCTCTTTGACTTTGTAATGAAAAACTTCATCCCTATAGGTATACAAAAAAATGAATGTGGCAAATTCATGGATTTTCCCTTCTAATCTATTTTCTTTCTATGTTAATGCTATATTTCAGCATTCTACAGATTTACTGATTATCAGGTCGCTGCTGCTTCATGTCTAACAATCTACATCCATAAATATAAGCCCGCAAAAGCACTGAGCAGAGGCAGCTTACACTGCCTTATTTTTGTACCAGGTAAAATGAAACATCCCACTTGAGTAGGCAAGTGTTTGGTTTTTACTATAGCTACGCTTGCGACAAAGAAGCATTTCAACATTTTAAATTCGGGAAATAATGCAGAGAGGGGCTGATTCTGCTTTGAGTTAGTGAGGTGATGGGTGCCTTGACTAGGGAGTGGGGGAAAGCAGGAAAGAGTTGTAGGGGGCAGCAGCAAACTGGTGACAAAAATTAAGCAGTGGTACACTTGGGTAGTAAAAGGGACGCGGGTGGCGCTGTGCGTAAAACCTCAGCGCCTAGGGCTTGCCGATTGCATGGTTGGCGGTACGAATCCCCGCGGCGGGGTGAGCTCCCGTCGTTTGGTCCCAGCTCCTGCCCACCTAGCAGTTCGAAAGCACCCCTAACTGCAAGTAGATAAATAGGGACCGCTTTATAGCAGGAAGGTAAACGGCGTTTCCGTGTGCTGCGCTGGTGCTGGCTCGCCAGAGCAGCTTCGTCACGCTGGCCACGTGACCCGGAAGTGTCTCTGGACAGCGCTGGCCCCCGGCCTCTTAAGTGAGATGGGCGCACAACCCTAGAGTCAGACACGACTGGCCCGTACGGGCAGGGGTACCTTTACCTTTACCTTTACACTTGGGTAGTATGGCGCCCTGTGTGAGCCCAAAATTTGGCACTCACCCCATCCCCTCTCTGCCTTCCTAAAAGGTGGATCAGGAGGCACCCAGCTTTGGGATGGAAGCACAAGGCAGGGGCATATGAAGGGAAGGGCGGAGGGCATAGCTGTCAACGTTTCCCTTTTTAAAAGGGAAATTCCTTTATTCCGAATAGGATTCCTCGCAAGAAAAGGGAAAAGTTGACAGCTATGGCAGAGGGGGTGGTCCACCCTGGGTACCACTCTGGGGGTGTGTGACGAGATGGCCTGCCAACTCCCCCCAGCTGTTGAGTGGCCAAGGGTGCGCATGCAGTCAGTATGGGCGCCGCTCGCATGCCATCCGTACAGGCATCCATACGGGCTGCCATGCGTGCACGGTCCATATTGGATGCCGTGCATGCACAGTCTATACACGCTGCCACTCTCACAGCGATTGTACAGGTTGCCGCGCATGCGCAGTCTGTATGGGTTGCCGTATGTGCACAGTCCATACGGACATTGCGCGTGCCCCACCAGGTGGTTCACCCTGCCCCTTGGCATCCTGCCCCAGGTGCCAAAGAGGGTGCCCCGCCACTGGCACAAGGGCCCTGGCTGGCTCCCAGAATCCTTCCAACTCCTTCCCAAATCCTAGTTAGTGCTTTCCCAGCTGTGAGACGGAGATGAGAGGACTCTTATGAGCCTGCCAGAGCCTCTGTGTTGCATTTATTTATCTCAGCTGCAGGTGGGAGGTTGAAACCATAATTCCTTTCAAGGAAACTGTGATCTGAAAGACAGTGAGTAGGACGATGTGCAAAGGACAATTGAATTCTCTGCCTAGAGATGAACACTTTTAGGTTTTGGTAGAGCTAGAAGCCCAATGCTATCACAGTCTTAGTCCCATAATCCCACAACTGTCCTACTCAGTGATGGTTGCTGCCAGCAGACTGGTCCTTACAGTGGTATTTTCTGAGCCCTTTGAACTGGCACTGGATTTTAAATGAGGACAGAAGTCAAGACACACTTTGACTTGCCATTGTGGCCTATGGAAGTCAGAGAACTCATGCTGACAATTCTGAGAGTTGTTAAGAGCACGGATGTTATTTTTGGGATACCATGATAAATCTGGTCCTAAAGTATTTATTATTATGCTTGAAATGTTCATCGTATTGGTATCTTCAATTATTTATTCTCCAATGCGGCAGGCTGCCATAAAACGTCTATAAGTAAAACAGACAGAACTAAGGTGGTGTGGGGGAATTGCCCCCACATTCTGATTTTAAAAAAACGGGTTTGCCAAAAAAAATGCAATTCAGCTTCTTTGCAAAATGCACTGTGCATATCTGAGCAATATATTTGTATTAAAGTGTACATAAGCAGACATGCCAATGAGTTGTGCAGTCTGTATCAACAAGTAAAAGTTGCTTTAGATTTCTAAACTCTCAGGTGAATTACTGAAGATTAGGAGTTTAAGTTAAGAAACAGGGTTTCTTCTTTCCTTTAACAGAAACACATTAAGGGACTGCAGAAATGTTGTGATAAGATATGTTTTAAACTCTGCTCCCAATGCCCTTCTTCATGGATCCTACCTCCCTGCTTAAAATCATATATCTATAGGCATCTTCTCAATATCTGAACCAGGTAGCAACAATTCAGGCGAGTTAAAATTTTATTAAGCTACAACTACAAAAATACACAAAAGAATAATCAGCAAATACAAAGGTATTAGTTCTTAATCATACCAAACTCTTAGCTAGTCCAGTCTTGGTCCAAGTCTTCCCTCCTCTCTCTCTCTCTCTCTCTCTCTCTCTCTCTCTCTCTCATCACCCTTTAATCTTAATCTTTGACTTTCTGATTGGCTCCCTACTTTTTATCTTCCCCTTGGTGATAACTTCTCTCCCAGTTTCTTGTCCTGCTCCTTCAAGCAGATTTGGTTTCCAAACACTGTGTAAACATGCCCCCACTTTGTTTCCCATGGCTTCCTTTAACTGGGACTTTCAACAGTTTTTTCCTACTAAAACCTTGATGTAAGCGTATTTACTTCTAAACACCCATATTCATCAAATCTAGATTTATGATCTCCCAGGTAAGTTCCACCCTCTATTGTGTGGATAGGGAAGTCCCACCCCCTACCTGGCCAACTCCCCTGGCAACGCCTTCCCCACCGGGATTGGTTGACTGTCCGAGGTTGGGCGGGAACCTCCAGGTATCCAGCCTGGGGCGGTGACGATGCCAGGCAATAGTGCTAGGAGCCATGTAGGATGGGGGTGCAGCGCGCAACCACACAAAGTATGCCCTCCATTTGATGTGGGGAGTGGTCATTACAATAATTTTGTGACTTCTAGCTGCTTCTATCCAAAATGTTGTATTAGACCTGATTTTATGTTATACCTTATATTGTCCCCATTTCTACCTTCATACTTTCAAAGAATGATTTATCATAGAGAGGGAGACAGTGCAAGAGAGAGCACTGTGTCCCTGATCACTTACAACTGGTATTGTGCAACCTGCCTTCTCATTTGCTCCCTTACCCTAACCTGACTTCATGCAAATCCAGAATCATGATGAGGCACCACAAATCATCCAATGGGGGCTGTGTGATGACAGGATGACAGCCTTACGTTTTTATGTATATAAGATGCCCATGGGTACCACATAATTAAGGGGCCCAGCATTAGAGTTTAGCTAATTGCATTCCTGACACAGGGATATATTCAGTTCAAAGTAGTTAATCTGAAAATTTGCCCCCACACCCATGGAATTAATATCTTCACAAAATATTGATTTAGAGGTGATTCTCTTTGGTGAAAAATCCAATCTGAATGTGTTCATCTCACCCTGGGCAGTGAGTTCTCTGCAGCTTTGATATCCAATAATCTTGCAGTTGCCTTCATTTTTTATTGCCTCCACATATCTTCCCAGGAGATTCCTCAAAAACAGATTAATCTGCTCTTGATTTAAATACATCACAGGTAGTTCCCTTCTGTAGTCTTCAAAGGAAGGAAAAGTAAGCGAGAATGGAAAGATCAGGTGTCTCTCAATTGTGAGAATATACTAGCAATCTCTACCATCATCCAGGAGAGATCTGAAATTAAGTTGTACTCAATCAGCTATATCAAACTGTGATGCCACATCTGATTCCCTCCATCTTTTAATATTTCTCCTTTGCTAGCTCTGGTTTAAAATGTAACAGAATATGACATAAAAGTAATAATCATACAATATATGGAAATCTTTCACTTTATAGCTAGGGCACAACACGGGAGGTAAAAAAGCTTAAAAAATCCCCCCCAAGCCATCTAGAAGATAAAGGTCTACAAATATTATGATTGACTCAACAAGGCCTGATTCAGAGTTAGAACAGAAAGCAATACTTTCAGAGCATGTGTCTCCGCCTAGGGGAAGGGACATACTGTAGCTCATTGAGTGGAGTATCTGCCTTGCATGCCTTATGTTCCAGGCTCAACCCCAACTTTTTCCAGGTAGGACTGGGAATATCTACCACCTGAAAACTTGGCGAGCCTCTACTAGTCAGTGTAGCTAGATGGACTAATGATCTGACTTAATATAAGGCTGCTTCCTGTTCCTATGCAGGGTGTTCCTGTAAGCTGGAGTCTTGAACCCACAGAGGTCCAGCTTGCGGCAGGCACGCTCCAAACAACTTTGGTGAGGGCTGGTCAGGGTACATTGGGGTATGGGGGTGTTGCAGATATTAATATTGCACAGTTTGAAGCAACTAGATGCATTAAAACTAACTCCTTTTGGAAATGAAGCATTTTCCAGACCCATAAATATATTATTCAAATTTGACTAGCAGAATTCTTTAAAAGCAGATCATAAGCATCAAAGATATAACCAAAATTATACATACAATATCTTGTGCTGTCCAGCACTGGCTCAGCATCTTACAAAATTTTAAATAATCCAAACAGACCTAGAAGCAGAGGACTCTCTCTCTCTCTCTCTCTCTCTCTCTCTCTCTCTCTCTCTCTCTTTCTCTCCACAGTCTGCTTTCCAGCCTCCAGGCTATTTACTCTCACTTCAGGAAAGCTTCATTTACATCTTCTTGAAGTTTGGGGGGCAAAAGACTCAAAGTCAACTCCCTTCAAAATGGAGATTTGCAACTCAATACTTTCATCGCATGATCTAAGGTTACAACACTCACATGTTAGCTACCAGATGACACCCAGCTCTACCTCTCCTTTAAATCAGAACCAGTGAAGGCGGTGAAGGTCCTGTGTGAGTGCCTGGAGGCGGTTGGAGGTTGGATGGCGGCTAACAGTTTGAGGTTGAATCCTGACAAGACAGAAGTACTGTTTTTGGGGGACAGGAGGCGGGCAGGTGTGGAGGATTCCCTGGTCCTGAATGGGGTAACTGTGCCCCTGAAGGACCAGGTGCGCAGCCTGGGAGTTATTTTGGACTCACAGCTGTCCATGGAGGCGCAGGTTGACTCTGTGTCCAGGGCAGCTGTCTACCAGCTCCACCTGGTACGCAGGCTAAGACCCTACCTCCCCGCGGACTGTCTCGCCAGAGTGGTGCATGCTCTGGTTATCTCACGCTTGGACTACTGCAACGCGCTCTACGTGGGGCTACCTTTGAAGGTGACCCGGAAACTGCAATTAATCCAGAATGCGGCAGCTAGACTGGTGACTGGGAGTGGCCGCCGGGACCACATAACACCGGTTCTGAGAGATCTGCACTGGCTCCCAGTACGTTTCCGAGCACGATTCAAAGTGTTGGTGCTGACCTTTAAAGCCCTAAACGGCCTTGGTCCTGTATACCTGAAGGAGCATCTCCCCTCCCATCGTTCAGCCCGGACAGTGAGATCCAGCGCCGAGGGCCTTCTGGCGGTTCCCTCATTGCGAGAAGTGAGGCTACAGGGAACCAGGCAGAGGGCCTTCTCAGTAGTGGCGCCCGACCTGTGGAACGCCCTCCCATCAGATGTCAAAGAGATAAAGAATTACCTGACATTCAGAAGACATCTTAAGGCAGCCCTGTTCAGGGAAGTTTTTAATATGTAATGCTGTATTGTTTTTAACACTGATTGGGAGCCGCTCAGAGTGGCTGGGGAAACTCAGCCAGATGGGCGGGGTATAAATAATAAATTATTATTATTATTATTATTATTATTATTATTATTACCAGAGAACAACAATTAGTTAGTTAATCATCAACTTAGCAAGAGCTCAAAGCGGTCCCCTTGGCTTTAATATAGCCCCATAGAAAAAACTCCATGTTAAACCTTCTTCAATATACTTTTAGCCATTTTTCAGTTTAAACCTTCATTAAGACACATACATTTTTAATTTATGTGTGAATTATATCAATTATCCTTAACAGGGAGCCTAACTGCACAGCCTTTTTATACTACGTCATACAAATATTTCTGCATGTTATAACATAAAACATCCAAACAGGACAGGTACAATTGATGCTGATATGACTGGCACACCATCAGCCTTAAACTCTGCACTGATCATGGCAATGTACTCACAATCATTCCTAAAAATCAAAAACTCAATTTCATAAGCATATACTGCCGAGCAAATAGTCCAGCATTACCACACACCCCATGTTTCCTGAGAGCCCTAAAGAGTGATTACAATGTTCCTATGGGGACATTCAAAGTTGTTGACCAATATCAAATGACCTGCAGGAATTTGATAATTACTCATCTTTACTTCTTTTAGCTGAACTGCTGAAATAGGGATCAATTGAAATAAGATAATGTTGCATTATACCAGGATAGCACGTTGTTTTATTTTGACTATATTGGATCATTATAATATTTTATTCTTGGAAGACTGCTATACAGTATCATATTCTTCATGTTGAGATAAGAAGACAAAACAAAGTCTTCAAATCTACATCTTTATATTTATATGGATCCACATTGACATTATCTTTGGCTTACTCCGGCTGTCAGTATTGTTTCTTTCGCACCTTGGTGAATCCGCCACAGTTGTAGGTGTTGACATGACACATGCTCACAGAAAGCTATAAAAAATATTTTGAATTGACAGCGAAACCTTGTATGGTGGATATGGAAAACAGTGCTTTTCTTTCTCTGGCCTGCAATCCTGTCAATTTCTGGAACCAAATGGTAAACCGGGGAGCTGTAGCTTATAGCTTGTCAACGGTGTTGGAAACTGCCATACAGAGAGGGGATAGTGGCCAACTAGTGCACGTTTTCAGACACCTGACTGCAACTTTTGCTCGAAGGTATGCTGAATAATTTTCAGAAAATAGGCAGGATACGTAAACAACAGGAAGCTATATGAAGACAGTGAATGTAAACAAGGAAGGACCTCTCCAAGGTGACCGTAAAGCATATTATTTTTTTTTTATTATTATTATTATTATTATTATTATTAATAAAGCAGTTTACAGATAAAAATACAAATTATACCTAGTGATTTCATGCTAGTGGAGCAAGAACAGGGGTCAGCAAAGTTTTTCAGCAGGGAGCCAGTCCACTGTCCCTCAGACCTTGTGGGGGGACAGACTATATTTTGGAAAGAGAAAAAAACGAACAAATTCCTATGCCCCACAAATAACCCAGAGATGCATTTTAAATAAAAGGACACATTCTACTCATGTAAAAAGGAGCTTATTCCCAGGCCGTCTGCGGGCTGGATTTAGAAGGCGATTGGGCCGGATTCTGCCCCCGGGCCTCAGGTTGCCTACCCAGGATCAAGAGCAATGACACACATGGTCTACTAGCCAATCTGAACTGAGGGCAAATGGAGTCTATCAATTAAGCATGGTCATCTGTGTTTGACTGAGCATAGGGTTACAATTTGATCCATGAAAAGTGTTTCACTTTATGACCAAATCAGAGCAACTGTCCCCAGTGATTTCCAGAAGGGCAAGTTGAGAAATGGGCCTCTCAGCCGATTTACTTGATTCCATTTCTCCGCACGCAACAATTTCTATTTTTTGGAATAGCAATCAGGGATCCTATACACATCAGTTTTCAATGCAAGATACCACACTTGGATGCCAGCTGCTAATTTAACATCCCTTTGATCACTCAATATTTTTTTAAAAAAAATATTTTGGAATTTCGCCTTAAAAGTAGTTCTCATTCATTGAAACTGACACCCAGGATTCTGGCAGTTTTTACATATTATGACCCTCAGTTCAAAACCCTCTCCACTTCAGGTAATCATCCTGAAACCTGAGTATCATATGGATCCTGCCAATCTCATTTGACAAGTCCCCTGATGTCTCCTGAAGCTACCCATTTTTTCTGTCTCATCCACGTTTCTTCTTATTTGTTTGATTATTTTTCATAATTTCAAATAGTCCCCCACTCAAAGCATTTTCAGGCCAATTAGAAGGGAATGTAGTTAATGTAATTTTTATTTTTAAAAAACTAACTGATGGATTTTTTTATTCCTTCTCCCCTTTTCTGGGTTGTAAAGGTAAAGGTAAAGGGACCCCTGACCATTAGGTCCAGTCGTGACCGACTCTTGGGTTGCGGTGCTCATCTCGCTTTATTGGCCGAGAGAGCCGGCGTACAGCTTCCGGGTCATGTGGCCAGCATGACTAAGCCGCTTCTGGCGAACCAGAGCAGTACACGGAAACACCGTTTACCTTCCCGCCGGAGTGGTACCTATTTATCTACTTGCACTTTGCCGTGCTTTCGAACTGCTAGGTGGGCAGGAGCAGGGACCGAGCAACGGGAGCTCACCCCATCACAGGGATTCGAACTGCTGACCTTCTTATCGGCAAGTCCTAGGCTCTGTGGTTTAACCCACAGCACCACCCGTGTTCCTTTTCTGGGTTGTATGTCTTGGGAAAAATAAGCCACACTCCCCAGCTGTCTGAGAATATGTTGATAACCTTATGCCAACATGCATGTGCGTGTTTACACACTAGACAGAAAGCAATTACCGTACTTTCACTTCCTTTCAGTAGCTGTATTGTCCTGTGTTATTATGATTACTAATGTTGAATGTATTTTTAATCTTTGTTGGATTGTTGGAGACCCAGCCTGATGGGTGGGGTACAAATAAATTGTTGTTGTTGTTGTTGTTGTTGTTGTTGTTGTTGTTGTTATTATTATTATTATTATTATTATTATTATTATTTTCTGAGTATCCCCATGAAGATCAGTGGACTTTACTTCTGAGTATATCTGCCTAGGGCTGGGAATTCTAATCTGAGATTGTCATGGCAAAAACTGAAGCAGGGTAATATTTATTCTCGATTTGTTAATCTAGAATCTGGATTTGTTTCTGGCTCCACTCATGGCTAGCGTGCAGCTCCTGGCCGATTACCCCAAAGGGAATGTGTCCCCTTAAAAGATATTGCCATCTCTGCTCTACATGGTTGTTGATATCCTCTAGTGCAGGCACCCCCAAACTCGGCCCTCCAGATGGTTTGGGACTACAATTCCCATCATCCCTGACCACTGGTCCTGTTAGTTAGGGATGATGGGAGTTGTAGTCCCAAAACATCTGGAGGGCCGAGTTTGGGGGTGCCTGCTCTAGTGAGTATCTCTGTGTTGTGTTTCATATGTAGAATATAAGAGTTAAGAACATGAAGGGAGCCTCACTGGACTGGATCAAAGACTCGTGTCATCAAGCATTCCATTTCCGAGAGTGGCTGGAAAGTTGCTTCTGAGAAGGCCATGGCCATATCATTCTCTCTCCTTATTACTGCTACCTAGCATGATTGGTAAATGTACCCTACTAACCTTAGGCATCGGCTGACAGGAGAAGGTTTTTAGGCAGGAAGGAAATAAGTCAATGATCACTGTATCTTATTTACTTGAGAATCAGGAAAGGGTGAAGCTTTCTTTCCAGTGCCTGCTAAAAGGGAAACTTCAGCAGCTGAGCTGATGTGTGTGGTACTGATTTTGGAGCTAGTGAAAAATCCAAGCACTAAAACGCATTCCTGATATAGGAGTGTTAGGCCCCATAATCATTTTCAGAGCCTTTTTTTCCAATAATGCTATTTTACTGGCCTAGCAAATGAATGATCATGTCCTACTCTTCTATGTGTATTTGATCAAGTGATCCCTAAGCTACTTAGGGCTTTAAAAGCTAGAACCAGCATTTTGAATTGATCTCATCCACTCAATCCACCTGATCTTATCTTCACACGCAGTGGAAGTCCCTCGGGTTTGAGACTCATGGGCTAGCTTCACCTGATTATACCCATATAGAGTGCACTACAATGATCTAACTTCTCCCATTGGCCTATTAGCTGAAGCTGATAAAAGGCACACTTAAGCATCACCATCCAATCTTTTAAGGAAAGCAATGGATCAAGTTACATGTCCAACAGAAATGGGAAAGAAAATGGACTCCATTCTTAAAGTCAACCTTACAAAATTCAGTTTCTTAAACAATAAGTTTAGGCAGAGGGCCTTCTCAGTAGTGGCACTCGCCCTGTGGAACGCCCTCCCATCAGATGTCAAGAAAATAAACAACTATCTGACTTTTAGAAGACATCTGAAGGCAGCCCTGTTTAGGGAAGTTTTAATGTTTGATACTTTATTGCTTTTTTATTCTGTTGAGAGCCACCCAGAGTGTCTAGGGGAACCCAGCCAGATGGGTGGGGTATGTATCAATCAATCAATCAATCAATCAATCAATCATTAGTGAATTATACATCCTTCAGAAGGTACACTTTCCCCAAAAATTGCAATGCAATTCTCTGGCCAAACAATGTGTAGAAAAAATGTATATATTAGACGAAAGACTGAACCTCTCATTTTTCTAATCTTAAGTTCCTGCATTTCTGCAAGAACTTGTGAAGAAGAAAACCCCATTAGTTCCACTCTGTTGCTATGGTAACTGTAGTTCAATGACAGAGCACCTACTTTGCATGTAGAAGGTTCCAGGTTTGGTCCCCAACATCTCAAGGCAAGCATTTTGGTTTGTCAAATAGAATGATTCCCTCTCTACCTACCCTTATGCACACTGTTCTGGAGGTTCTTTGAACTTCCCTGAACAAATTTTGGGGTCGATGGGGTGAGTGGGGAGAAGGAGAGGGGAGAGACCCATTTTCTGTCTCACTAGAGTGGTGCATGCTCTAGTTATCTCCTACTTGGACTACTGCAATGCATTTTATGCGGGGCCACCTTTGAAGGTGAACCAGAAAGTACAACTAATCCAGAATGTGGCAGCTAGACTGGTGACAGGGAGCGGCTGCCGAGACTATATAACACTGGTCCTGAAAGACCTAAGTTGGCTCCCAGTATGTTTCTGAGCACAATTCAAAGTGTTGGTGCTGACCTTTAAAGCCCTAAATGGCCTTGGACCAGTATACCTGAAGGAGCGTCTCCACCCCCATCGTTCTGCCCGGACACTGAGGTCCAGCTGCAAGGGCCTTCTGGTGGTTCCCTCACTGCGAGAAGTGAAGTTACAGGAAACCAGGCAGAGGGCCCTGTGGAACGCCCTCCCATCAGATGTCAAGGAAATAAACAACTATCTGACTTTTAGAAGACATCTGAAGGCAGCCCTGTTTAGGGAAGTTTTTTAATGTTTGATGTTTTATTGTGTTTTTAATATGCTGTTGGATATTAAAATCAATGGGGAGGCCTGGCCACATGGCGGGGTATGTAATAAATTATAGTAGTAGTAGTAGTTTCACAAACAGAAGTCTTTGCTTGGGCTTCTGCTGAAAGGACTCATTAGTTGAATCCCACCCTAGAGTGAGAAGGGAACTCACAGACCATCTAGTGCAGCCTTACAATATGGTAGGAAATCCACTGCTACAGGTTTCCTGATTGGTGGCCATTCAGACCCTCCTTAAAAATATTGAATGAACGAGAGTCTACCAGCTCCCAAGACAGCCTATTCCACTGTTAAAGAGCTTATACCATCTGAATATACTTCCTAATGTTTTGTTTTAAAGCATTTCCTTTAATTTGGACCTGCTGGTTAGGGTTGTACCTTTGAGAGCAAGAGAAGACAAAAGTTGCTCCAGGTTTACGTTGTGTTTATAAGCATTGCAGTATCTGTTTACAACAGGATTGAAATGATATGCACTGGGATGTGTAGCGAAACAGCACAGGAAACAGGATAGAGATTTGGCTTGGGCCTACATTGAATGAAGTTGCAGTTGTGCCTATTTTGCTGATAATAAAATTATTTGAAATTAACTCCTGGTAACAGGCTGCTTCTTTTGTATTTATACTCCTTCAAAGGAGGTAGAAATCAAATCTAAAAATCCATAAAAATTATCTTCTGAAATCAGGTCAGGTCACATCCTTTTCAGTGTTGAGTTGCCATTTTTGGATTATACCTCCATTAACCTTTCTTTAATCAGTTTCACACTGTAATGTTCCTCGCTATTTCTCTATGGAGAATGCAGACCCGAAAGAGTTTCAAGTGTACAGAGAGACTTAAAATGGCAAAATACCTCTAATGAGACCTCTTCTAACAAACTTTAATTACTAATTGGAATGCTAAACAGTCTTTTATATGCAGAGGACCTTGTTATAATAGACCAAGATTAAAAGGTTTATAAAAGAGATACATATAAATTACCTGTAAAAGAGGTGGTTGTTACCTGTATAAAGATCAAAGTGAATGAAAGATGCTCTGTTCATTGCCTTGTGTGTGTAACATCCCTTTTAAGATGAAAGCATTTGGTAGACATCAAGATCCTGTAAGAACATAAGAAGAACTGGTCCATGGATGGAAAGCTGGGTAGCTCAGTTGGTTAGAGCATGCTGCTGATAATGTGAAGGTGGCAGGTTCAATCTTCTTATGGGACAACTGCATATTCTTGCATTAGGTAAAGGTAAAGGTAAAGGACCCATGGACAGTTAAGTCCAGTCAAAGGCAACTATGGTGTTGCAGTGCTCATCTCGCTTTCAGGCAAATGGAGCCGGCGTTTGTCCACAGGCAGCTTTCCGGGTCACGTGGCTGGAATGACTAAACCACTTCTGGTGCAACGGGCCATCGTGACAGAAACCAGAGCGCACAGAAATGCCATTTACCTTCCCACCGCAGCAGTACCTATTTATCTACTTGCACTGGCATGCTTTTGAACTGCTAGGTTGGCAGGAGCTGGGACAGAGCAATGGGAGCTCACCCCGTTGCAGGGATTTGAACCGCCGAACTTTCGATCGGCAAGCCCAAGAGGCTCAGTGGTTTAAACCACAGCGCCACCCACTGTGACGTTAACATATGAGAGTACTGGAGGTGAAATAGTTAAACAGGTTACCCAATCAGGACCTAGGGGTGGAGTCAGAAGGACTATAAAACCAGCTCTAGGAGGGGCAAAGGGAGGAGTTTGTTGGGAGTTGGGTGGTTGTTTGGAGTGGGAGTGAATTGGGATAGAGTCTGTGGGTAGGTTGAGTTAGTGTATCGAAATAAGCTGAGTCAGGAACAGTTAGGGGCTAGGAAGACAAGTAAATATCTGAGAGGTGGTTTAGTGAGTGAGAGCAAGTAGCGGAAGTTATAGGTCTGGATAGGCACCCCATGACTGTAATTGACCGATACCATTTATGAAACCACACGCTTGTTAAACTGCAATAAATAAACTGAAGTTTCTGTTCCAGTTTAACCCTGACTGGACTCAGTATTGTACCAAGTAGGGCCTGGGTGGTGGCAGCGAGAAATAAAGTGGTGGCACAGGGATCAATAGACGACGAAACGTCCGGGGACCCTGTGTGATCGCCACACCCACATCCCATTCCTGCATTGTAGGGGGTTGGACTCAGGGTCTCTTCCAACTCTATGATCTGGTCCAGCATTCTGTTCTCACAATGGCCAACCAGATGGCTATACTTTGCTGTCCTGGGCTACTTTAAGGAGAAAGTGTGGGGTAGAAATTGAATAAGTAAATAATTCTATGGAGAGTCAAGAAGCAGGGCCTCTGTGCAACAGCACTCTCTGCCAACTGGTATTCAGGAGCGTGCTGCCTCTGATAGCAGAACATCGTTTAAAATTCTGTTCATCTTAAAAATGTGCATCTTTTAAAAGTGGTATTGAAATATCCTTGTCATCTTGGAACCTTCTCTCCCCTGAGAGCAAGGGAAGCCCAAGCAAGCATCTTCACCTGGGGAGGAGGGTGGGGAAGAGTGAGAAAGGGGTAGAAACATCTTCACAGACAATTGATACTGGTGTGCTCACATGTTTTCTAAGTCTCCAGTCTGGGAAGAAAAGTTGTATTATTTCAATAAATTAAGAAGTTGTCAAGCAACTTTCTTGCAAGGGGGAATTTGAAAGGGACTTGGGTATGTGTATTCTGTGGAGGATTAACTTTGATCTTTTCCATTTCTAAGGGAATCTGATTCAAGCCTTTAAAGGGTTCAATATAGTACATTACCTTTTATGAGCTTCCTTGAAGTATATCTTTTCAGAAAGTGGGTTCAAAGAAATCACAAGTACATGTAGTATCCCCTCCCTGTATTGGAAATGCCATTAGTGGAAGGAAACAGTTATGAGTGGGGCCTCTTGAAATTCCTCTTCCTCTGGCCACAATTTTAGCATTCAAAGGCCATTGATTCAAAGAAAGCATTTGTTGAGATTTAAGGCAGGAATATAGGGCCCAACATTGATCTGGCATGGTGCTGGTTCATGCACAGCTTTCCAATTGTTAATAATTGCCACAGCCCAAGATCCCAGGAGTCTGTATGATCCGATCCTGATCCAAAGAGATATCAATAGTCTAGGCTCACGGTATCTGAAGGACTGCATTCTCCCATAAGATTACATACCCTCCAATATTTCTCCAATGAA
The DNA here is from genome assembly GCF_951804945.1 of Podarcis cretensis. NCBI lineage: Eukaryota > Metazoa > Chordata > Lepidosauria > Squamata > Lacertidae > Podarcis > Podarcis cretensis. Next base: position 10,414,888 of record NC_137180.1, on the reverse strand, counting down.
AATAGGGATGTCCTATTCAATAATAATAATAATAATAATAATAATAATAATAATAATAATATTTTTCCTGTTTATATATCCCGGCCATCTGACTGTGTTGTCCCAGTCACTCTGGGTGGCTTCCAACACATATAAAAACATATTAAACATTAAAAAAAACTCCTTCCCTATACAGGACGGCCTTCAGTTGGCTCAGGAGTTGAATAACTCCATTCCCTTCAAATGAAAATTGGGACGTCCTAAGGAAAAGCAAGACGTTCCAGGATCAAATCAGAAACTGAGATGGCTTCTGTAAATCTGGGACTGTTCCTTGAAAATAGAAACACTTGAAGGGTCCGATATTAATTAAGACCTGTGGAGGCCCTTCTTCCCTATGCTCAGAGGCTAAGCAAGTAACCATCAGGGAAGGGACTTTTGTGTGATGGTACCCAGTCATGGACTCACTTCCTCAACATTTACTAGGCACCAACATCTTTAGGTGTCAGGCCAAGTCATGCTTTTGACTTGAGTTTTTAATACTCAGGCTCTATTTAATATGTAGCAAAATGGGGGGCATCTCTATTGTTCTGCAAATGAATCAGCATGAGACTTTAAGCGTATGCATTTCTTCCCTTTGTGTATGAGAGACTGAAACTTTCTGATTTACTAACACAACACACACACTACAAGTATCCCAGAAAATCCGGGACATTCCATCCCCCCCCCCCCAGAGCACATCAGCCATTTTGGGTGCCGTGATCTCACACGATTTCGTGTTGAGATCTCGCCCCCCCCCAAAGCCCATATTTTGGGCTCCGTGGTCTTGCACAGGTCATGTGACTCATGCCAGAACACAGACTGGAAGACACACATCCCAGTTTTGGGACTCAACATGTTGGAGGGTGTGACACCACTGTTTGTTGCAGCATCTGAACTTCAACCAAAACACAACTTGTAAACAAGTCAAGGTAGCGGCCTGTTATGAGTAAAGAAATTGTGGTTTGAACAGACCAGTTATGGTTGCTCTGAAAGTTCGGCAGGAAAACTTTTCAGCAAAAAATGAAGTTTTTTGGGAGGCTGAGAGACGTCTCAGAGAAGTGAGAGGAACTGACTTGTGACTGCTGTTTCAAGCATTTCTGGAGTACAATCACCTGCCAGAGAAGCTTTAAATTCTCAGGTGCTTTGTTTTTGCTCCCCATTACAGCGCTGAGGTAGGACGCGGGTGGCGCTGTGGGTTAAACCACAGAGCCTAGGACTTGCTGATCAGAAGGTCGGCAGTTTGAATCCCCACGATGGGGTGAGCTCCCATTGCTCAGTCCCTGTTCCTGCCAACCTAGCAGTTCGGAAGCACGTCAAAGTGCAAGTAGATAAATAGGTACCGCTCTGGCAGGAAGGTAAATGGTGTTTCCGTGCGCTGCTCTGGTTCGCCAGAAGCAGCTTAGTCATGCTGGCCACATGACCCAGAAGCTGTACGCCGGGTCCCTCAGCCAATAAAGGGAGATGAGCGCCGCAACCCCAGAGTCGGCCACGACCGGACCTAATGGTCAGGGGTCCCTTTACCTTTACTTTACAGCGCTGAGGTAGGAGGAGACTTTCCCATGCCAGCACTGCAAAGGGAAACCAGAACACTGGAACCCCCTATCCTCTGCCCTCTCTGTGTGTGTCTCCCTGTGTTTGCCTTCCCTCTCTGCCGAGTATGTGCATTTGTGTTCGCTGGCTTGTCCGAATCTTTGTGCACCTGCCTGCCTGCCTGTATATATCCTATTTATTGTGCGTGTGCGTGCACATTTGTATATGTGAATTTGCATTGGGCATGCTCACTTTGACCACACCCACCAGTGACAAGCAAGCCTTGGAGGGGCGACCAACCCTGAATTAGGATTGGAACCCCCCCCCCCCACACACACATGGTCTGGCATGAAAAGCCCACTGTGAGAATATTTTTCAGAACAGCCTGGCTCAGACCAAGGAGGAACCTGAAAGACAATTAAGAGGAAATCGATGATATGCTGGGGAAAGCAAAACTCACTGGGAAACCTTCATATATAGAACAGATCAGGGTGAATGGCAAATAACCTTTAGCAATAGCAAGATTTCAGTGTGGCTTAAGGGAATGTGGCAAAGCAAATGTCCCGTATATTTCTCTCATCTCTCTTCTCAGGATATTCCCGCATCCCAGCATAATCTGCCCTACTCTAATTCTTTCCATTCTTCGAAATATTGATCTGAAGCCAGGTCAAGCTAGTGGCATTTAGCGCCATTGAAATCACCAGACTTCTGTTAGTCTTGGCTACTTTTCCATGCTGACCAATGTGCTTTGCTTCCAGTCCATAATTTCCTTTTTGGCAATATTCTGGCTCTACCTAAGGAGCTGGAAAATGGGTGCGGAGTGTGTTGACGCTGAAATTTGCAAACATTAACTCTTCTGCTTTTTCTGCATATAGTCATATTAGTCTGCATAGCAGGAAGCTACTGGACTTTTGTTATGGTTATTACATTTCTCACCACATTTAAGTGCATGAATGAAGAACGATTGGGTTTCACTAAGGAAAATGGATTTTGACTGTGAAGAGGAAATTTATTTTGCTTTGTCTCGGGAATGAGATAAATGGATTGGGGAGGAACTGATTGTGAGGAGAATTGATTGGGAAAATAGGTAGACACTCGATATTTAGGAAATATACTATGTGTGCTCTAGTGGCTGGTGAGAACCAAAGAGAAATTATTATTGATTAGAATTACATTTGTCTAGAGGCAAAGGGGGTTGATTCTGTGCTTTTGCTTTGCTTCCTCTTTTAGGGTGGTGGAAATTATTTTCATTATGCATACAAATACTTCAGTTTTATGGACAATTATTTTGGAGGACGTGCTGCAATGCACATGCTAAGCGGGAGAAAGAAAAGATGGGAACAATCTTAAAGTGACAGAATATCTAATGGTGGATCAACAGGATGGAGCACCTCCCTGATGACTAATATTTGCCACATTTGGTACTTTTTAGGCAAGTTCTTCAAGAAATGGGAGTGCCTGATCACCTCATCTGTCTCCTGAGAAATTTCTATGTGGGACAAGAAGCTACAGTTAGAACTGGATATGGAACAACCAATTTGTTCAAAATTGGGAAGGGAGTATGACAAGGCTGTATATTGTCTCCCTGCTTATTTAATTTATATGCAGAATTCATCATGCAAAAGGCTGGGCTGGATGAATCCCAAGCCGGAATTAAGATCGCCAGAAGAAATATCAACAACCTCAGATATGCAGATGACACAACCTTGATGGCAGAAAGTGAGGAGGAATTAAAGAACCTTTTAATGAGGGTGAAAGAGGAGAGCTCAACATCAAAAAAACGAAGATCATGTCCACTGGTCCCATCACCTCCAGGCAAATAGAAGGGGAAGAAATGGAGGCAGTGAGAGATTTTACTTTCTTGGGCTCCATGATCACTGCAGATGGTGACAGCAGTCACAAAATTAAAAGACACCTGCTTCTTGGGAGGAAAGCAATGACAAACCTAGACAGTATCTTAAAAAATAGAGACATCACCTTGCCAACAAAGGTCCATATAGTAAAAGCTATGGTATTCCCAGTAGTGATGTATGGAAGTGAAAGCTGGACCATAAAGAAGGCTGATTGCCGAAGAATTGATTCTTTTGAATTATGCTGCTGGAGGAGACTCTTGAGAGTCCCATGGACTGCAAGAAGATCAAACCTATCCATTCTTAAGGAAATCAACCCTGAGTGCTCACTGGAAGGACAGATCCTGAAGCTGAGGCTCCAATGCTTTGGCCACACCACGAGAATAGAAGACTCCCTGGAAAAGACCCTGATGCTGGGAAAGATTGAGGGCACAAGGAGAAGGGGACGACAGAGGACGAGATGGTTGGATAGTGTTCTCGAAGCTACCAGCTTGAATTTGACCAAACTGTGGGAAGCAGTGGAAGACAGGAGTGCCTGGCATGCTCTGGTCCATGGGGTCAGGAAGAGTCGGACACGACTAAACGACTAAACAACAACAACAAAAGTTTAGAGAAAAGGCAAGTAGAGGGTGACGTTATAGAAGTTTATAGAATTAAGCATGACATGGGGAAAGTGGATAGAGAAAAGTCATAACACTAGAAGCCATGGACATCCAATGAAGATGAAGTTTGGAAGACTTAGGACAGATACAAGAAAGTGCTTCTTCATGCAGAACATAGCCAAATTGTGGAACGTTGCCCCCACATGAGGCACAGAGAGCCACCATCATAGATAGCTCTGAAAGAGAATCAAGCAAAATTTAATGGAGGACAATACTTTTTTTATGGCTACAAGCATGATTAGCTATGCTCTATCTCCACAGCTGGAGACAACAATGTTTTTGAAGAACAGTTGCTGGAAACCATGAGAGGTGAAAGTCCTCTTTTGCTCATATTCTGTTCTTTGGTTTCCCACAGGCATGTAGCAGGCCACTATGAGAATGGGATGCTCCACTAGATGAGACATGATCCAGGAAGCTATTGTTATGTTCTTAGGATGAGCTTTCTATTAGCATCCAAATTTCCATAACCGAGGAAGGGGTTTCCTCTATATTTCACCTGCTGGTTAATATTTCTTCATACAAATGCACAATATGTACATGTATATTAAGAAATATTTAACAGGCCGTTGGATCTCAAAACTTTACAGTATTTTGGCTGTGCGCCTGTGCTACTAGTAAGTTGAGAATGCCAGCAGAAATGGGAAATGAGGTCCTATTTTCATTCAAGTGCCCACTGGGCACACAGGTACCATATTAACATCTTTCCATTAACCTCAGCCTTGACCCAGAGACTATTCTCTGTAGTCAGCATGGCTTAATTATGAGGCCTTCACTGCATAAAACCCAACAGAAATGGTGTCAAGGTGCACCAGCTTCTATTACAAAATAGCCCCCTGGGTGGTTAGTGAAACCACATTATTTCATTTTTTGGACCATTCCATGAATTCTGAATATGCTTATATCAAAACATAATATATTACCATCATTGTTGTTGTCGTCATTATCATGAATCAGTTCAACAGCTTTCCTTGTTGTTGTTTATTTTGGAGGGGATGGTAAAATTTCCAGTGTGAAGCAACACCTTCATTTTAGGGTCTATTAGGAACACCCTAAGAAACTTTGTAAAACCGCTGGGACATAAATTGAACATCTTCTAGATAACTAATTATTGTTTATCGCTCACTTGGGAGTGATATCGTTCAGGGAGCTGCTCAAGTGGAAATATTTATGCTAATCAGTTTCTATTTTCACAATCCTCTAGGATTAGGCATCTTTTGGTTTAGGCATCTATATAGGTTTAGTCATTTATATGGTACTTCAGCAGAAACATTTTCAAAATACTTTCTTCTACGGTGATCAAGCTAAAGCCAGGAGTTTGAAGATTTTGCTATCATACACACAGTTGTCAGGGCTTAGTATGAGTCAAGGCTTTCAGCTGCTTAGCCCTAGAAAGTCGTCCCCCCCCCCACCGCCACTGCCCCCAATCCTAGGGGTCAATTTTGAGGCATGCCATCAGAATGAAGAATAATTTTATTTACATCTACATGAGGGAGAGTCCCAAAATAACATATTACATTGGCACTTTTCATTTTGGTAAGATTTTAAATTTACATATGCAGTAATAATAGACAGACATGTCCCCAGACCAGAGTAACATGGGCTCCATAAATTCCATGGATGTGTGCTTTATGGCAACGGTCATTTTAGAATAGGGGTGAGGAACCTTTTCCCCTTTGAGGCTTAATTTCCTCTGGGATAATTGATTGAGCACTGCATGCCAGTGGTAGGTGAGGCTGGAGCCAAATTAGGTGGCATCAAGGTCCCAATCTCTCTCTCTCTCTCTCTCTCTCTCTCTGACCATATATATATATTCACAGAGAGAATTACACAACCCTCATTCATTCCCTCTTATTCACACCCCATCCCTACATTCACACAGACAACAGGCACCCCATCCATCCATTATCCACTTACCTCACACTCTTTCTCACACACTTATCCCCCTATTGTGTGCTAATGACCCATGATCCATGGTCCCTACTGGATAACTAAAACACACGAACAAGCAGATTTCGGTTTATGGGCTCAAATAAGCCACAACATTATTGGTTACAGATCTGAGTGGTTTGGCTTAGGCATAGGGTGAAGCCAGGCTATATCTCAACTCCCACCCATCTGCTGGGAGTTCAATTAAGGGTAAAGTAAAAGGTAAAAAAAGTAAAGGATTCCTGGGTGGTTAAGTTCAGTCAAAGGCAACTATGGGGTTGCGGCGCTCATCTCGCTTTCAGGCCGAGGGAGCCAGCATTTGTCCACAGACAGGTTTCCGGGTAACGTGGCCAGCATGACTAAACTGCTACTGGTGCAACAGGACACCATGATGAGTGCCAGAGGACACAAAAACACTGTTTACCTTCACGCTGCAGTGGTACCTATTTATCTACTTGCACTGGTGTGCTTTCGAACTGCTAGGCTGGCAGGAGCTGGGACAGAGCAATGGGAGCTCACCCTGTCACAGGGATTCGAACTGCTGACTTGATTGGCAAGCCCAAGAGGCTCAGTGGTTTAGACCACAGCTCCACCCGTGTCCCAAATAAACAAGCACACAATCACTGATAGGTCCACCCACCACTGAGAGGCACAAAGCAATGAAGATGATGGCTTTCCAGCTGTTGCCATGGCTGTGGGTTTCTTGTGATGTCACAAAAGCACTTGGCAACTGAGTGGATATAAAGGCAAGCCAAGGGGAAAGCCCTTTTCTGTTTCCAGCAGGACACACCTGGCCATGGATGTGACATTCAGCCCTGCCCAGGTTTCTTCCACTTGGAGGAGGCAAAGTGGTGAATGGAAGGAGGCAATCCTCTGGCAGTGGGATGCTAGGGAGCAATAATAAGGCAAGTTTGCTTGCTTGAAGGCTGCTGGTATCTGTGATTAGAAGCTGGCGAATGTCTTATGATGGACCTAACAGTAGCTTCTGGCACAATGGGACACCGTGACAGAAACCAGAGCACATGGAAAGGCCATTTACCTTCCTGCCACAGTGGTACCTATTTATCTACTTGCACTGGCATACTTTCGAACTGCTAGGCTGGCAGGAGCTGGGACGGAGCAATGGGATCTCACCCTGTCGCGGGGATTTGAACCTCTGACCTTCCACTCGGAAGTGCAAGATTCTCAGTGGTTAGACTCCAGCTCCATCCGTGTCCTGACTAAACAAGCACACAATCACTGATAGGTCCACTCGCCACTCAAAGCAATGAAGATGATACCTCCTCAGCTGTGGCCATTGGCTGTGTGTTTCTTGTGATGTCACAAAAGCACTTGGCAACTGAGTGGGTATAAAGGCAGGCCAAGGGGAAGCCCTTTTCTATTTCCAACAGAACACACCTGGCAGTGGATATGACATTTGGCAATGGATGTCACACTCCTACACACTGCAGCCGACACACTAATGTGTCATGACACAGTTTAGAAAGCTTTGCCTTAGGGACTCCACTCTGAATTTGTTCAGCATTTACTCCATAGGCTTTTCTTCTCCTGAAGATGTCCCACAAGGCAGTGCGTATGGATTGTTCCTCAGGGTTTACTCCAAAAGCCTTTCTTATGAATGAGTATAGCTGCAATCAGTGGTGGTTTATGATCAGTTTTCCTTCCCCTAGATGAGCTACCTTCCCAGGTAGTAGTAGTAGTAGTAGTAATAATAATAATAATAATAATAATAATAATAATAATAATAATAATTTATTTATACCTGCCCATCTGGCTGAGTTTCCCCAGCCACTCTGGGTGGTTCCCAACAGAATAATAATAATAATAATAATAATAATAATAATAATAATAATAGATCAAAACAAAATAAAAAAAATTCCTTCCAGTAGCACCTTAAAGACCAACTAGGTTAGTACTTGGTATGAGCTTTCATGTGCATGCACACGAAAGCTCATACCAAGTACTAACCTAGTTGGTCTTTAAGGTGCTACTGGAAGGAATTTTTTTATTTTGTTTTGACTATGGCAGACCAACACGGCTACCTATCTGTAAATAATAGATCAAACATTAAAAACTTCCCTAAATTGGTTGATGTTATGGCTTGGTCTCTCCCACAAACGTGAGATGACTCTGGCTGTTAATTATTTCAGTTTTGTTGCTAAAACAACAAACTAGGATGGAGCTCCTCTACTCATCGTCCTCCCCAGAAGATGGAGTTGCCTGGACTGAGCTCCTCCCCCTTCCCCAGCACAGAAGCCCCCACCTTCTCTTCCGGTATCTTCTTGGCCACTTTTGAGATCCTACAAGATTTGGGAGAGGATGCTTCCTGCATTCCAACGTCTGACTCACTATTGGAGCTCTCACACAGCTGCCTGTTACTCTGGCCCTGTTTTGCTTCTCCCCTTTGTTCAGAGCTCAGATGACAGCTGCTCTCCCCCTCCTCTCTGCCTTCTGCTGCTGACTGTCCTCTCCCTATGCCTGCTTCTTCTCTTCCTGTCAGCATCTGAGCTTCGCTGACAGCTGATGAGCCTCATCTTCCCCTCATTTCAGTACATTCAGTAACCGCCTTCTTGACCACTGGACCCACTAATGGTCTCATCTGCTTAATCTGCTGGAGCCTGTCTTCCCACACAGGGGACGTCCCTAACACACCAAGGGTTTGAGACCCATCAGCTATCCTCTCCTGGTTTAGCCAGCCAGTCAAAGCCATTCCCGGGGTGTGGCCCACTGTTGCACGCTGGCACCTTATAGGAGCCACAGGTGAGAGCTGAGTGTAGGGTAGGGACCAAAGGTCTACCCAGAAGGAGCATGATATTTCCTCCACCAGAGATACTGCTCTTTTCCGAACACTTCAGGCACCAGCATGACCTTTTTTTGTACAATGTAGGCATGAGCGAGGGGATAAATTATCAGCATCTTGTTACAGAAAGGGAATTGACACCCTCAAATAGTTCACTGAAATTCTCCTCTCCACCCAAAGGAGCAGAATTCCCCATCCTTTTGTGGGGAATGAATTGTCTCTTGAAAATGTAGAGGGGGTTTTTTCCCCCTACAGCAATACTAAAGCTTCAGGTTACTAAAGAGACTTGCAGGTCTTATGAAAAGAATCGATATTGAGGCCTTATAGACAGGGAGGAAATGCCCACAGGGCAATACACAGAGACAATTCCAACACATGTGGCTAAATGTAACTGCTGTGCACAGACCGTATATTTATAATGCGTTGAAACCACATTATTTTCCTGAAGGAATCCTGGATACTGTAGTTTACCCCTCAAAGAGCTACAGGTCCCAAAAACCTTAACAAACTATGGATTATTTGGAGGAAGTAATGTGCTGTGTTTTCGTACGGTGTGTCTGCAGCCCAACTCTCTTCATCACACCTGTTCCCATTGCAGAATTCACAAGCCACTGATCAGCTTAAAAAGCTGTATTTCAGCTATGGGAACTGCTTCAGGTGCGAACAGATGTATTGCATGGAATCTCCAATGATACTGCCTAAAATAAAATAGTAACATTACATTTTCAGATGAATAAACAATGAGACTCTCAACCAAGCAGTTGTTTGGTAGATCCTCTCTACCAAACTACAATTTCCACAGTTCCATGTGAAGATGACATGACTATAAAAGTGGCATAAGTCTCCATTTTACTATAAAGCCTTTAGAAGACATCCGAGAGCAGCCTTATATGGGAAAGCTTTTAATGTGCAATGTTTTTTATGTTTTTATATATATTGAAAGCTGCCCAGAGTGGCTGGGGCAACCCATTCTGATGGTCATTGTATAATAATAATAATAATAATTGCATTTGTTTTCACAGTCTGGCTCTATGCAGATTAAGGTGTGCTTAAACCTACTGAAACTTTTTGGAGTAAACATGACTAACTTTGAATGCATTTGGAACCTTTTGGTGCCTCGCAAGACGAATACAGTGGTGCCTCGCAAGACGAAAAGAATCCGTTCCGCGATTCTCTTCGTCTAGCGGTTTTTTCATCTTGCGAAGCAAGCCCATTGACGGCTTAGCGGATTAGCGCTATTAGCGGTTTAGCAGCTTTTAGCGATCAGCTGTTAAGCGGCTTATCAGCAGATCAGCTGATAAGCGGCTTAGCGGCTTAGGAAAAGGGGGGGAAAGGGGAAAAAACCCGCAGGAACTCGCAAGACATTTTCGTCTTGCGAAGCAAGCCCATAGGGAAATTCGTTTTGCGAAGCGCCTCCGAAACGGAAAAACCTTTCGTCTAGCTGGTTTTCCGTCTTGCGAGGCATTCATCTTGCGGGGCACCACTGTACCAAAATCTGATTTTTTTTGACAAATTGTGGGCAAGCTACAGTAAGAGAAATCAAGGAAAGTAATCCACACTGGTAAATGTTGTTTATAATCTCCATGTTTCATCACTCTGCAGCCTCCATTTCCTTGCTGCCTTACTTGTGAAAGACTGAAACATTTGCACCCAACTTCTTAATTTTCAACTCATTCCATGTAACACAAATGAGAGAGAAAGGGAAAGAGCACAGCAGATAAAACTTAACGAATGGAGGAGTCCTGACAACAGCAGCTATGTCCAGAGCCATAGGAATAAATCTCCATTAGTGTCAAGCCACTCGTTTTCACCACTGAGACTCGATTTTAAAAATGAGGGAAATTAATCAGGATTTAGTGTAAACATAAAGTTTAGTAGGAAATCATCTTTCCAGAAATAATACTTTAAGACATTCCATGAGTGGATAAGTTAATGTGAGTAAAAAAAAAACCCAACAACTCAGGACAGAGTGGAAAGGGGGGGGGGACTTAACTTGGATATAATGTGTCCAGCACCGCCTCTGGGGCAGGGGGAGCAGCCACCACCATTCCTGAAGAGATTCTGAGGTGGGGGCAGGCGATCCATGACAGAAGATGAGGGGTCCATCTAGCGCGCCCCCCTCCCCGTGTGTGTGTGTGTGTCTTTGCCTCCCTCGGGGCTCACAATGGCCTACCTACAAAGGAGCGAGGGAGGCATCCGTCTTGTTTAGAAGGTCAGAATCACTGCAATGGTGGGAGGAAAACATGCAGACTGTAGGGAGGGTTTGGGTTTTTCAGCCAACCTACAGAAACCTGAATTTCCTTTGTCAGCAGGTAATCTTTATCAGGTATGGATGGATGGTTAAGTTATGTCAATGGCGACTGTGGGGTGCGGCACTCATCTCACTTTTCAGGCCGAGGGAGCCGGCGTTTGTCCACCGACAGCTTTCTGGGTCATGGGGCCAGCATGACTACACCGCTTATGGCACAAGAGAACACCATGGCGGAAGCCAGAACACATGGAAATGCCATTTACCTTCCCGACACAATGGTACCTATTTATCTAATTGCACTGGTGTGCTAGGTTGACAGAAGCTGGGACAGAGCAACGGGAGCTCAACCCATCATGGGGATTCGAACCACCGACCTACAGATCGGCAAGTCCAAGAGGCTCAGTGATTTAGATCACAGTGCCACCCACATTTACCACACCAGCATAAGGTACATTCTTTCACCTTTGGTGGACGTGTCCAAAGATTAAGGCTTTCTGGGAAATGATCTATAATGAATTGAAAAAGGTATTTAAATATACCTTCCCTAAGAAACCAGAGGCCTTTCTTCTGGGCATGGTCGGCCAATTGGTGCTAAAGAAAGATAGAACCTTTTTTATGTATGCAACAACAGCAGCAAGAATACTCATCGCGAAGTATTGGAAGACACAAGATTTACCCACTCTGGAAGAATGGCAGATGAAGGTGATTGACTATATGGGACTAGCAGAAATGACCGGCAGAATCTGAGACCAGGGAAAAGAGTCGGCGGAAGAAGAGTGGAAGAAATTTAAAGACTATTTACACCGGCAGTGCAAAATTAATGGACATTAGAGGGATGTTGGACAGAAACTAAGTGGTTACCAGCTGTAATGTCCTTCCCATCGAACGTGCTGAGAAATAGATTCTCCAATGGACAGATATCGCTCTTATGTGATTGTAACTGTGGGGCACCAGAATCGTTGCATCACATAATTTTTGACTGTCCTTTTCACTTACCAGCCAGGAGCAAGTTTCTTGCTCAATATCTTAAGGGAACTGCCGATGATACGATTGAAGCCAAACTGAGATATCTACTAATTGATGATGACCCCCAAAGATCACTCATGGTTGCCAGATTCTTGATCAGCGTCCTATCCCTAAAGAAGAGAAACGGACTCCTGTGTGGCTCTGATAATCCCTTTAAACCATGATCTATGTTTTAGGTGATATCACCATTGTTTTAAACCATGATCTATGTTTTAGGTGATATCACCATTGATATCCCTGATTAATTTATGAGCAGAGGGCGATGTATAGGTTACAAATTTATTGTAATGTATGATGGTGGTCTTTGTTTTTATTTTGCTTTGGTTCCTGTTTGTTTTTTGTAAGTTTTAGCGATTTTAAATTTGGAGATTTAAGTATATTATGCTGGTATGCGAAACTGTCGTGTAACGGGCCAATGGCCGTAATAAAGATCAATCCAATCCAGCTGTAATGTAAAGGCTGAGTAATAAGTTATAATAAGTTATAATAAGGATTTGCTGAGTTAAGAATTTGAACTGGAATACAAAAGGGGGAGGTGAGAGGAGGTCTGGGAAATAAGTTGATGGAAATAAGAAATGGAAATTATATTTGTTTTAATTGTTTTTTAATTTTGTATTTTTGTATTTTTGTCATTTTTTGTGTATTTTTGTTTTCTTTGTTTTTTTGTACAAATTTGGAAACTCTAATAAATATTTATAAAAAAAAACCACACCAGCATAAGATAGTTTGATTCTTGTTTGAAAGAATCTTTAAGTTAAATCCCTGACTGTTTATGTCTACCTATAAAAATATGTTCAATTATCAAGAAGTGGGGAATGTAAGAACTTGTAATTTCCCTGATTTGTTAGTGTGAAAAGCATAGAACTAAGTAAAATATGTCTATACTCTGTTTTCAGTTGCATTCCTCAGTGGAGACATTGTCTGTGGTTGTATAAATCTGAAGGCATCTCATATATATTTTATCAGAGTCAAGGATCCTATTAATTCAAAACCAAGGTAATTAAAGTAAGAACATTTTTAGTTCACGTGTATAGCCTCCAACTGGGGTGGGAGGAAGAAAGCAACTGTTTTTCTAAGCTGAATAACTGATCCCATAAATTCATGTGAAGAAACCCATTTTGATGCAATCCAGTGGCTCAACTCAACTCATGGGGTAAATTTACTGATGGTGCTAGAGCTAATGTTGTTGTTGTAACATCCTAAATTCACTAACTGGCCAATTTTCTTCTGGTACCCTAAATAAGTTTGACTCATCTAATGGACACCAATGGGAGATGCTGTTTCCTAGGCAACCAAAACAATTCTGAATTGCTCCTGGCTTATGTAAAATGTCAACAGTTGTGAAGACCTGGAATAATGCCCATGACCTTAAAATGTTTCTGCGTAGAAAACCTATTCCTTCTCAAAGGTCGTTAGACAGTCAATGTTCTCATCCATCCTGCCGTCCTTTCCTCTAAATGGCAGTACGGATTAGCATATTACTGAATTGTTGGCTATCCAATGTGCTCTTGAAAAGGCAGCAGGGGGAAGTAACACATTTTCAATAAGGAACAAGACAGTAGAATTGGGGATTTATATGTTTTCATGTTGGTGCTCTCACTAGCCAAATTCACAACCCTTTTGAGAATGCTGTATTTGAAAATTCAGAATGCTTGCATGGCTGAAAAAAGAAAAAAGGAAAAAGTGGCTAATGAAATGTAATTCACACTTTCCTAAAAATACACTCCAGCTTATTGCATTTGCTTCCAGAAAATATAGATAATCAAATCAAGTATATTCAAGTCGTTCTCTGTGATTACACTTCAAAAATAAGGGACAGCCATGACTAAATGAAAGAGCCAAGACTAAAATTTGTTACTACCTATCAAAACCATCCACAACTGTACAACCCTAAAACAGAAAGGAGCTTATTATAGAAAATGTCACAGATGCTGGCCATTCAAATCTATTTTCAGATTGCCCTGATGTAATTGATTTTATCCATTTTGACCTTTTGGCTATTTTCTATTTTTATGACATATAGCATAATTATGTGGATGGAAATAAACAATTTGCAGCACTATTGTCTGCAGAATGGAAGTGGGAATCAGCTTAGATTGCAACCATTCTGTTAGTTCTGCACAGGGAAGTCCTAATGGAAGCTCAGCTGCAATCAGGACTGTAATCTTCATCTCTACATATTCAGAGTGACTAGCATCAATAAAAGAAAATCTACCAAGGAAAGTAAAAACAATTCAAGAAGAAGAAAAACTGCTTTCAGAAAGCTTTACATTTCAAGTGCACAAGCAACTCATTGATCGTAATGAAAGAAGATTCTTGATGAGTACATTGTATCAGTGATAGGCTACAGAAATGAAATTGCATAAAATTCTTGGGACGCTGTCCAGTTCTACACCTACAGATGTAAACAGAGCAATGGGCCATCCATCCATTGCACATTTCTTTATATTCTTCCTTTTTTCTCAGTGGAAGTTGGAGCATGAGTAATTTGCATTGAGACAAGGATAATGGCTGGATGAAGATCAAACCACATTCAAGATGGCTTGTTTGATGTTTTACTGTGTTCAATATTTTAATTTGCTGGAAGCCACCCAGAGTGGCTGGGGCAACCCTGTCAGATGGGCAGCATATATTATTATTACAGTATTATTATTAAAAAGCAGAGACATCACCTTGCCAACAAAGGTCCATATGTTAAAGCCATGGTTTTCCCAGTAGTGATGTATGGAAGTGAGAACTGGACCGTAAAGAAGGCTGGTCGCCGAAGAATTGATGCTTTTGAATTATGGTGCTGGAGGAGACTCTTGAGGGTCCCATGGACTGCAAGAAGATCAAACCTATCCATTCTTAAAGAAATCAGCCCTGAGTGCTCACTGGAAGGACAGATCCTGAAGCTGAGGCTCCAGTACTTTGGCCACCTCATGAGAAGAGAAGACTCCCTGGAAAAGACCCTGATGTTGGGAAAGATGGAGGGCACAAGGAGAAGGGGACGACAGAGGATGAGATGGTTGGATAGTGTTCTCGAAGCTACCAGCATGAGTTTGACCAAACTGTGGGAGGCAGTGGAAGACAGGAGTGCCTGGCGTTCTCTGGTCCATGGGGTCACAAAGAGTCGGACACGACTAAACGACTAAAGAACAACAACATTCTGCTGTTTTCAGTTGAGAATGGCCACTAAATTGGCCACAAGCACCACTGTCCTGGGAAGAAGAGGAGAAGATAGGCCCTGTTGGAATTCTGCCTTGGTCAGAGGAATGTGCCTACCTCTCCAGGCACCGGCTGAATTCCTTTTGACCTCCCCCTGCGACGCCCAGCAGGTAAACAGACGAGGTCTGTATCGGCGATTCTTCTCAGACTGTGAGAAAAACACACCACTGCTTCTCCCTCCTCCCTGCTCCCCAGGGAGGAGAATCAGACTCAGACAGAAACGTATTTACATGTCTTTATTTCTGTCTTTAGCAGCCATACAGATAAAGATGTCTGCACTCTTTACAACAGCAGAGAGAATCAAAACTCCACCCTTGTACATCCTGTACAGGTCATATAACACACACTGAGCTCACATCCGGTGCTCAATACGGAGAATGGACTACCCCTTTATTGCCATGGTAACAGTCACAAACATCCTGTCTGGCTTTCCAGCCACCAGCAGCTGGCTTAGCTGCTGTTTCTTTCTTCTGCATTGCTTCTTTATAGTAACAGGCCCAACCTGGAACAATCTCAACTTCTGCCAGTACCAGTTCCGATTGAAATTAGAAGAGGCCAAACAAAAGTAATCAATTTTCCTGGATATATGTCTTTGCAGATTTTTAATCTTCTCCCTTTTTTCCTCCCAAGCCTTTTGCTTACAATCGGACCCCTGGGAACTGAGTTCATTTGCTTATTCTTTTATTTTATATCTAATTGCTATAGCTTATTGTATTTTAGTGTTTTGTTGGAAGCTGCCCAGAGTGGCTGGGGAAACCCAGCCAGATGGGCAGGGTATAAATAAATTATTATTATTATTATTATTATTATTATTATTATTATTATTATTACATACCCTGAATCCTTGGAACAGGGTGGCACAAACTGAATGACTATATTTACTTCTATTTTATTTTATTTTAAGATGAATCTGCTTGAATTTTAGCTTCATTGCAACTGGAAATGAGATGAGCGCTGCTTCTTGATGCTGCACAAACCGGTCTTTCTCCAAAATGTCGTCGTTCTCAGTACTTTGCAGAAAGAACAGCCCAGCTGGCCTTTCCTGATTTTATACGTGGCAATAAAGCAGGAGTTACAAATTGTATAGGGTTTTTTATTACAGAAAACAAAATCCTTTTTAAAAAAGTGTTCAATGAATGGCTCATTACATACTGTCAAATCAATACTTCTAAGCCATATCCACTTGCAAGGTTTGACTCAAAAAAACTTTCATTACGCTTTTACCCTTGGCAAAGATATTCTAGCAGACAACAATTTCCTGATTCATCTCTGTTTACATCATACACATGCAGCTTACACAACATGCTATTCTTAAATAAATGAGGACAGGAGCAATGAAGCTATACGGAATGTTATTATACGGTAATAGAAAAAGCCGGAAAGAAGATGCTGTGCTCTAAGTGTGGGCTCTTTGTCATTATAACAGTCATAGTTTGCTTCCACCCATAAGCACCCATCAACAGGTCAGTCCTTTGTATCACGTTGAAAGAAAGAAGATGCTTTAAACATGAGATTGGCGATAGAATTCCTGACAACAGCATTGGTCTGGCGCTGGAATTATTTTTACCCAAATATCAAAACTTGAAGCTTTATTTATTTATTTATTTAGAATATTTATATACCAATTTTCAGCAAAGGGTTCCCAAAGCAGATTGTGTTGTACCAACGGGCTTACATGTACGCTTAAATAATGTAAAGGTAGAAGAACACACAAATATTTAGAAATGAACTGAAACACAGCCATCCTTCAAATTTCACACTTATTTGAATTTCATGACACAGTTCTTTGACCAATCAATGCTTATTTTTTTAAAAAAAAAAAACTACATATATTAGGGGCAAGTGTACAGAAAAATGAAAATAACAGTGAAGATAACATACAAAATGCATTATATTAGGATTATATTCTCAGAAATCTGTAGATTAGTCAAAGCTGCATGAAAAAAATGTTTTATTAGGATAAATTGTCAATAAAATTTTGGAGAAAAAAATGTATTATTTTTTTAAATGAAACATTAACACATTGCTGCAGGAATGTGGGGAACTGAATTTAGGATTGGAAAACTTAAAAAATGGAACCAAAAGTGGCAGTTCCTTCCATCCTTATTGATGACCTCATTGATTGATTGATTGATTGATTGATTGCATTTATATCCCACCCTTTTCTCCAAGAAGCTCAAGGTAGCATACAGAGTCCTCTTCAATAAATCCCAACCATCTTCTGTGTCAGGTTATGCTGAGCATCAGTGACTGGCTCAAGGTCACCCAGTGAGCTTCATGGCCAAGTGGGAATTTGAACCCTGGTCTCTTCCAGGTCATAGTCCAACACTCTAACCCCTGTACAACATTATCACATGTTGTCAGTTGCCAAAATCTTCAGGAGTTTTACATGAATCTAAATAACTCAGTGCACATATGTGGCATGGTATGGAAGGTGTCACGTAATAATTGCTAAAACTGGATGGTGATAAGCTGAAAGCCAGCTATAAAGCCAATATTTCTCTTTTCTTTTCAGCCCTCGTTTATTAGCTTTATATCAAGGAAATTGTCGGTGCTTTGTATTCTCCACAGGTCACAATGAATTGCACAACGAATTAGTAACCAGGATATGTTGGGAACAGTTAAAATAGCCCAGATTCAAATGAGAACTACTGTCTGAAAAGTGACTGGTGAGAAGCAGTTAGGGGTGGTCTATACAGCATGTGAAATATCAAGTGATGGCTAAATTGCCTCAAAAAAGGGCTGCAGAATTGGTTATAAACAGGCTAGAGATGACAGAGATCAATGGAGGACATTTTAAAGAAGCTTCAGAAAGCTCGCAATATACTATATGGACAGTTATTTTGAGAAATTGTGGCACCAAACACCACCGTATAGCAAACGTCCTGAGATAAAACTCATATACTGAAATAGGAACTTCTTAATTTGCTCAATAAAGGCAACTTAAAACCTGGTGGATAGTTGTTTTACGTGGTTAGACTTTGTTGCAGGTGGCCTACAACATTTCGCAGTGTCGATGCAGGGAGCAGGTGAACTGTGAGGAGAATATTTGGTTTCTCGGGCCCTGAAAAGACAACTCTTGTTCCACAAGATATTCTCGCCCAAATATTATTTCTTTTGGCAGAAATAGCAGCATTAAGGTCATAATTTTCCGTGGGGGGGGGGGAAAGAATTTTAGTACATCTTCTCTGTGGTGTTTTCTCACTCAAAATGCCCCCGACTTTGTGGTATGTGTAGGGACAAATAGCAGCTCAGGGTGCAGTGGGGAAATTACCCGATGAGTGAAATAGGGCAATGGGCCAAAAGTACCCTCCCCATATCCCATTGTTCTAGATAGCGATGGTTGTTTCTTTTTAAAAAATAAAATAAAAGCAAAGCCCAACAGAGACAAGCACATCTATTTCAGGGTCTCAGGTAAGATGCTTTCCATGAGTTTCATAGGTAGTTTAAATGAGTTATCGTTTAATCCCTTCTTCATATCTCCAAATCAAGAGTTGACCCATTTGATTTACATGGGCTTACCCTATTGGCTTAGTGAAACAGTTACTACAGTTCATTCCATATGGTTTTCCCATTGTGTCCCATAGCCTATGAATTAAAAAGGCAATGCCTTTAATCAAGCACCCAATACTCTTCAGTTATCAGCCTGGGGCCATCTCATATCCTATTCTAGGCATGTGGTTGGTGCTGTGGTTTAAACCGCTGAGCCTCTTGGGCTTGCCGATCAGAAGCTCAGCAGTTTGAATCCCCGTGACGGAGTGAGCTCCTGTTGCTCTGTCCCAGCTCCTGAAAAACTAGCAGTTCGAAAGCATGCCAGTGCAAGTAGATAAATAGGTACCGCTGCAGCGGGGAGGTAAATGGCATTTCCATGGGCTATGGTTTCTGTCACAGTGTTCTGTTGCACCAGAAGCGCTTTAGTCATGCCAGCCACATGACCCGGAAAGCTGTCTGTGGACAAACGCTGGCTCCCTCGGCCTGAAAGCGAGATGAGTGTCGCAGCCCCATAGTCATCTTTGACTAAACTTAACCATCCAGGGGTCCTTTACCTTTACCTTTTAACATATCCTATTACTTGTTAAATCTGTCATCTCCTCTACTGTCTCTGTGTTTCCCGCTTTCCCTGTCTTTCCCCATCATGTTATTGTCTCCTTTGCTTTCCCAGCTTATGTAATTTAAATGTTGAATACAAATCGTTACTTAGCACCAACTTCTTACAAGTAAGCACACCTGAGGAAGAAGGAGGAGGAGGAGGAGGAGGAGGAGGAGGAGGAGGAGGAGGAGAAGCCACTCTGGGCCAGCAAAATATTAAAATACAATGGCCTGCCTTTGCTTCATTCTCTGACCCCTCTACCTCCTTTTGTGACTCTTCTTCCAAAATTTAGCCATACTTAGAGGGGAGGCCCACTGCAAATGATGTGTTGCTTTTTTAGTCACAACTAATTTAGGTCCCAGGGACGCAGGTGGCGCTGTGGGTTAAAGCCTCAGCGCCTAGGACTTGCCGATCGAAAGGTCGGCGGTTCGAATCCCTGCGGCGGGGTGCGCTCCCGCTGCTCGGTCCCAGCGCCTGCCAACCTAGCAGTTCGAAAGCACCTCCGGGTGCAAGTAGATAAATAGGGACCGCTTACCAGCGGGAAGGTAAACAGCGTTTCCGTGTGCGGCTCTGGCTCGCCAGAGCAGCGATGTCACGCTGGCCACGTGACCCGGAAGTGTCTCCGGACAGCGCTGGCCCCTGGCCTCTTAAGTGAGATGGGCGCACAACCCCAGAGTCTGTCAAGACTGGCCCGTACGGGCAGGGGTACCTTTACCTTTACCTAATTTAGGTCCCATTGATTTCAATGGGCCTGTTATAAGTATAAGTCTGCACCTAGCCCTCCAATGTTAACTGTTTATTAAAGAATTAATGGCAATACAGCATTGATAATCTCACACATCTTGGGTTGAAGGGAGGGATTCTGATGTGCGTACATTACTTCCATAGAGTCTTGAGCCTAGGGAGCTCTCATTATATAAATCAAACACCCACCCAGAAACACCACTGAAACAATGTGTAATAAATGTCACCTTCACAATCAGTTTCTGGAGTTGGATTTCAACATTCTGGGCTCATGTTAGCCTCAGAAGTAGACTATTTTTTTCTCGAGAATTGAGATGATGGATCTGTTTGTTACCTGCTATTCAACCTGAAGTCCCATCACAACCACTTAAAGAACAGCCTCAAACCAAATTAACGGGATTTAAAAATTCATTTGCACCAGAATTCTTCCCTCGTCCACCACTGTTAGTGCCTTGCCCTTAAAATACGCTGACTTTACTTATTGTTCAAAATTCGAATGTGTCCTACTGCCTTTTGAGTTTATTAGCTGGTAATTCCCAGAAGGAATGAAATTACTTGTTTAGTAGTCTGAGACAAGCAGTTTTCAAGGGCAGAAACATCCATCACAAATTAAGCAACTCTGTTCATAATTTATGAAGTAATAGTCGTTTCCTAGATATACAACTGGAAGATAAATCACCTGTTCTTAGGAAGCCAGGGACACTTGTAATCTTGATTGTTTAAACATTTGTGGAGCTGTTCCAGTGTCACAATCACTTGCCTAAAGGTGAGCCACGGGTGGCATATTTAATGGTACATTGAAGAAACAGTTCTCACAAAAACAATAACCAGCTACTAAACACCTTGTATCTTTCCAATAGGAGAGAGCTCTTTTAAAAGCAATAAAATGTGTGTGTGTTAAATTAATGAAATGAAAGGATAATGGTCTCCTAGTGCTATAAAGCTTATTGTCAGTGGGGAAGCATTGATCCAAAGTTGAAGATAAGGAAACTTTTGTGTTCCCTCTGGCCAAAGATTCGCAGTGTAGTTGTGATGGCAGTGTTGTTGAATGTTGATCTGTTAAAACAGTGCTTTTTTCTAAAAAAAAAATGTTTAGGGGTACTCTCATTTTCCTACTCATATTGAAATACTGCCCCTCAATGAGGCCAAACTTAGATTCACAAAATGTTTAGACGTATGCGTCCCCCCAGAAAAAAACACCAGTGTGTTAAAGAAACGTTGCCATAACGGTCGGGATGGGGGAATCTGTCAATTCTGTTTTCCACCTTTTTTTCTAGTCTTAAATTCAGTTTGCTGCACTTCCACATCAACCTACATGTATTTTTAAAAGAAAAAGTCCTCATGAAAATTTGTCAACATATTAGTGTTCATTTCTCCTATTGTACATACCTTGCAAAATGGAAAAGGAAGTATGATTCATATTCCTACATTATTTTCACTGGTACATGGATTTTTATGTACACACCCCCCTAATATACATCCATTTTAGTATGCCTCTGTATTCTTTCTTATTTTGTTTCCTCCTAAGAGTTCACTTTGTTGATTGGAGAGCTACATCACAAAATTCAAATCAGTGTGGATTTTGAAAGATAGCTGATATTGTTTCAGGCAGTGTGACCATATGAAAAGCCCTGCCAGATTTGACCAAAGTGGAGGAAGAATATAGCCAGTATGGCTATTAGCCATTGATAGCCTTATTCCCCATGAAATTGTCTAATAATTTTATATATCTATATAGTTCCAATCAAAATTATTCAAATTTGGTTTCTTATCAACATTTACAGATTTACAGCTGCTTACAATGAGCAAATCAAACAAAAGCAATTGAAATAGCTCAGCGCAATAGATCCTTCAAGTGGTTCCCCCAAATTCAGCTGTAATGGCAACTTATGTTGTCTTCTCCAGTCTTACTATTATTCAACCCCTTCATGGCAAGCATCTTAGTAGAGCAGCCTTTTGCTGCCATGACCTGCTTCAAACGAGATACATAACCAGACAGCAAATTCCGGCAGTGTTCCTCAGGAATCATACCCCATTCCTCATGAACAGTGGCCTTCAGTTCAGTAACATTCTGGGGTTTTCATGCTGCAACCACCCTCTTCAAATCCCACCAGAGATTTTTTATGGGGTTCAAGTCAGTTGACTGTGATGGCCACTGTAGAACCTTCCAGGACTACTTCTGCAACCAAGCCTTGCTGGAATTTGAGGTATGTTTGAGATCCTTGTTCTGTTGGAAGGTCCATTGAAGATCCAAATTAAAAAGCCCCATGCATTACATTGTTTCCTCATAAGAGAATTAGTTCAACCCTCTGATCACTTTGGTTGCCCTTTTCTGAAGCTTTTCTAGGTCTACATTATAGAAGGAAAGATAGAAGATAATGATTAATAATAATTTATTATTTATACACCGCCCATTTGGCCAGGTTCCCCTAGCCACTCTGGGTGGCTTCCAACAGAATATTAAAATACAGTAGTCCATACATTAAAAGCTTCCCTAAACAGGGCTGCCTTCAGATGTCTTCTAAAAGTCTGGTAGTTGTTTTTCTCTTTGACATCTGGTGGGAGGGCATTCCACAGGGTGGGTGCCACTACCGAGAAGGCCCTCTGTCTGGTTCTCTGTAACTTGGCTTCTCACAGTGAGGGAACCACCAGAAGGCCCTCGGTGCTGGACCTCAGTATCTGGGTAGAACGATGGAGGTGGAGACGCTCCTTCAGGTATTATGGAGAAAAACAAGTTTTGTATATGCTAACAATTCTCTCATTATTTGGTAGCATGGTAGTAAATATTCTACTTCTAGGGCAGTATAGTAACAGTCCAAAGGTTTGAAATGGTAGCACCAGAGTGTTTCCCCATAATATGAGCATCTAGAATAGTGGTAGACCTCTGGATATTTTTGTAACTCATAAACGGTTGGCCGAATGACCAGGGTAATGAGAGTTATAGTCTAACAATAACTGAAGGGCACCACATAGGCTACCCCAGGTCTAGAATTTTATGTTGGATCTCCTATCCAAGGAAATATCCTGGTCATGCCTGCACCCCATCTGCCCTGTCCCTACTTTTTCTATGCTGCATTAACATACAACTCAGGGATTCATCTGTGACCGACGCTGGCTAGGACTGATGGGAATCATACTTCAAAACATTTGGAGGGTATCCTGTTGACTACCTCTGCTCCAGTTCCTGCATACCTCAATTAAAAATATGCTATTAAGAATTCATATGCATCAAAATTATTTAATGATATGATGCACATACATGTTTTTATTAGAAGTGTAGCTTTATTTATTCCAAGCCAAATTGTCCAGAGGCCAAAGAATGACTTTCATATTCTCCAAAGTTAATGTCAACTGCATCCAATTACCAAGAATATATGGCGAGGAAATTTATAGTTAATTTCTTGAAACCTCCAGCTGTTTAGATATATGATGAAGAGAACCTCCAATGAACCTCTAGCACCAGACAGCTCAATAAAAAAGCGTTACAAAATGTAGCTGGATCCTTGACATTCCAATGCTGCTCTTAATTATCAAAATGCACATGCAAATCTCTTGGGGAAGTGGAGGTATAGACCACATATCTCAATTTAAAATGGATGAAATATTACTTTCAATTATTTTTAGTGGTCAACTATCACTTCACCCTTTTCTTTGAGAGTGCATAGTGAATGCTTTAATTACCAGAAGGTTGCAATTATTATTTTAATTTCAGAATGAACAAACTCTATTATTGAAAATCTTTCATTTGATAAATTAAGGAAATGCTAATTTTTATTACATTTTGCACTTAAATAATGGTCTGCATAATTATCTCTCGGAAGCAGAAAACTGTGAAGCATATGGCAATAAATGAAGGTGTGCTGTTTCAAATAGAGGTCTAAAAGCTGAACACGATATGTTTTCATTTGCTTGTTTTTAATAAAAGTGATAAAGTGGTACCTCGGGTTAAGAACTTAATTCGTTCCGGAGGTCCATTCTTAACCTGAAACTGTTCTTAAGCTGAGGTACCACTTTAGCTAATGGGGCCTCCTTCTGCCGCCATGTTGCTGGAGCACGATTTCTGTTCTCATCCTGAAGCAAAGTTCTTAACCCAAGGTACTATTTCTGAGTTAGTGGAGTCTGTAACCTGAAGCGCCTGTAACCTGGGGTTGCATGCATAAATCTGGCATGCATTTAAATTACTAATGAAGTCTATCATATGTAAATGATTTCTATGCACTCAAAACTTTATAACACCAGTGTGCATGAATAAATGAAATGTGTGACTTTAGGCTGGAATCCTGTGGACTCATGGATAGCATTCCAGGAGCCAGAAGATACGTTTGACCCCCTTGTTTGATGCTCCAAGAGCTTTCTTACATCAGAGATGGTGGATTCCTCAGCACTGTGCTGCTGCAGAAATATCTGCAGTCCTACCCCTACCCATGTCATCAGGGATAAAAAGGCTGACCAAGAATGATCATGGATTCACATGACCAATAGTCTGCTAAGCCTTCCAAAACGCACACCCCAAACTGGAGAAAGATGTACACTAGCTCAAAAATAATAATGGAATTTTCCTTCCATTGTTTCCAGTGGGAGGAAAACTCTTCAAATATCAAAAGAGGATAGAGCATTCTTCCACCCTCACTTCTGCCCTTTCAGTGAGAGAACCTAGCAAGACTTTGGAGATGGCGTAGTGGTTAAGAGCGGTAGTCTCGTAATCTGGTGAACTGGGTTTGCTTCCCCGCTCCTCCACATGCAGCTGCTGGGTGACCTTGAGCTAGTCACACTTCTCTGAAGTCTCTCAGCCTCACTCACCTCACAGAGTGTTTGTTGTGGGGGAGGAAGGGAAAGGAGAATGTTAGCCACTTTGAGACTCCTTAAAGGGAGTGAAAGACGGAATATCAAATCCAAACTCCTCCTCCTCCTCTTTCCTGCACACATCAGAACTGCAGCAATAATATATTTTGGATATGGATAAAGCAATCCTGGAGAGGTTGTGGTGGTGAACTTCTGAAGTCCTGCCAGGCTCATACAGAGAGGAAGAAAAGTGTGTTTGTGTGTGTGTGGTTATGTTGGTTTTATTATTATTATTGTAAATATGCTGAGTCATAACTGAAGTTCCTTTGGCAATGTACATAAAATGTACATAGAATAGTAGATTCATAGAAAGGGATCCCAAGGATGTAGTCTCCTACAATGCAGGAATATCAACTAAAGCATCCATGGCATAAAATGGTATAATAATAATAATAATAATAATAATAATAATAATAATGGGCAATATAGATCAGTGCAGCAGAGATTTAGAGTGACAACCAATAGTATACCACAGAGGAGTTGGAGTGGGGAAGAAATTCAGTTCAGTTTTCAATAAAAGGCGAACCTACCTATTTTGCACTTTCCAGAGTAGTGTACAAACCAAAACACTGTTATGCTTTGACATGCACTTTTTACAGTGCAGCTCTGCAGCCAGGTAAGGTGCACAAAAGTGCATACAAATGTATACACTAGTGAAAATAAAATAAAAAATGCACTATATTAGGGGAGATTACTTATATTCACCAGTGAATTCCCATGAAGACTTTTAAAAAGTAGCATCACAAACTGATGTGAGAATGTGGAAAACTCAACTTAAGCTTGGAAATCAACCCATCGCTACAGAGCAGGTTCTGTAGTAGACACCCACTAGATCGCTCTCTGCACGGACATTGAGAAAAGGTCCCTCAATGAGGACCAGTGGTTTTTCTTCCCTTCCATTTATTCCAAGAGTAGGCAAGGTATTTGGACCCTATCTGGTTAATTCTTAGTAGCATTTGTAGCTCTGGTTGCTTGGAAGTGCAAAAAACGTAACCACAAAAGATGCTCTTAATATCCACAATCTGTTTGTTCCATTATTTATTTTACAATTCAGGGTTTCTGCTCCCTGCCTTGGCATCCTTGGTTGACATAGGCTTGCTGATCAATTTTGATATATAAAATGCTCACACAGAATTTTGAGCTAGAGACTTCATTCTAAGTGCTAACTGTGTGTGTGTGTGTGTGTGTGTGTGTGTGTGTTAAATTTGTGTTCCTCCTTTCCACCAAATGGTGATGTTCAGCTTAATTAAAAGCTAAACCCCACTATTCCACTATCTTTAAAACCAGTGTTCCACCAACTCAAGATAAGCTCCTAAATATTAGTGGGGTCTGATCGCTGTAATATTTGTAGCCCTGGCTCATGCTTCTTGCAGATTTCATCCTTATTCCCCATACAATCTATCTTGCCTCTTCTCATCCAACTTTTTTTTATCAAGCACATTTCTAAGCTCTCTAGGGTTCTTTGATTTATATCCTTGTCCTCCTTGGTGTCCACAACATTTCCTAATTTAGTATCATCTACAAATTGAATTATTCTGTTTACTCCTCTTCCAGAGTAGTAATGAAGATGTGGAATAAGAACTGAAAGCAAGCTGGCATCTTGGCTAATCTGTTAATTCCTTCTTTTTGATGTAGTGCCATTTTCTATTATTTATTCAGGATGGGTTTGTACCATTTTTTTCAGCCATTCCCAGTCCATATGCCCATAATTTCTGACAGAAAAGGTACTTACATGTTTTAGGAGTGCTGCCAATTTATAGGAACCAATCAGGCAATTTCTGCTGCCTGCATCTTCTTTATATTGAACCTTTCATAGGTTTAGGACAGAATTTCAACATTAAGGCCCTGAGTCTTGAACCCCATGCTATGATTGAAACATTGAATTTCATATTTAGTCCTCCATTCATCCCCATTCAAGTGCCAGTAGCATGGAAAAGATGATGACATGATACCATACCATTGTACACAGTTGTGGCATCTCTCATCACAAGGTATGCTGCTGGCACCAGCCAATTTATGGATTGTGCAAACACATTTGATAAACTTAATTTGTTACTAGCGACCACAAGTCATATGTTAGTCAGTTAGGTAAAGGGTTAAGGGACCCCTGACTATTAGGTCCAGTCACAGACAACTCTGGGGTTGCGACACTCATCTTGCTTTATTGGCTGAGGGAGCCGGTGTACAGCTTCCGGGTCAAGTGGCCAGCATGACTAAGCCACTTCTGGCTAACCAGAGCAGCGCACGGAAATGCCGTTTACCTTCCTGCCAGAGTGGTATCTATTTATCTACTTGCACTTTGACGTGCTTTCAAACTGCTAGGTTGGCAGGAGCAGGGACCGAGCAACGGGAGCTCACCCCGTTGCGGGGATTCGAACCACCGACCTTCCGATCGGCAAGCCCTAGGCTCTGTAGTTTAGACCACAGCACCACCCGCGTCCCATTAGTCAGTTAAAGATTGGGATAAATCTAAATTTATACTAAGGAAGCAATGGTTTCACAATGGCTATATTCTCCCTCCACTGTTTCGGGCAGTATGTCTTGGAATACCACTGGGAAGGAATCCCAGGTGGGAAGAGTGCTCTTGGTTGTGCTCAGGTTCTTGCTTGTGGTCTTCTCATGGGCATGTGGTTGGTCACTGTAAGAACAGAGAGCTAGATTATATGGTCTGAGCCAGCAGGACCCTTAATTATGTCCTAATGTTGACTAGAGGTATGAATAGCCGCTTAGCTCTTCCAGAGCTGCTTTTTGTGCTCACATCAAAACTTTCATTTACTAAGTTTGCTTACTAACACTCCAATGAGACAGCAGATGAACAGAAAGGATAATCAGTTTCTGTACTTTGAAGAATCCAGACTAGCGCTCTTGCTGCATTTCCTTCCATTTTGTTCCTTGATGACTCAGTCCTTTTTAATATATATATATATATATATATATATATGTGTGTGTGTGTGTGTGTGTGTGTGTGTGTGTGTATGTATAAGGTAAAGGTACCCCTGCCCGTACGGGCCAGTCGTGTCCGACTCTAGGGTTGTGTGCCCATCTCACTTAAGAGGCCGGGGGCCAGCGGTGTCCGGAGACACTTCCGGGTCACGTGGCCAGCGTGACGAAGCTGCTCTGGTGAGCCAGCACCAGCGCAGCACACAGAAACGCCGTTTACCTCCCCGCTAGAAAGCGGTACCTATTTATCTACTTGCACTTAGGGGTGCTTTCGAACTGCTAGGTGGGCAGGAGCTGGGACCGAAAGACGGGAGCTCACCCTGCCGCGGGGATTCGAACCGCCGACCATGCGATCGGCAAGCCCTAGGTGCTGAGGTTTTACCCACAGCGCCACCTGCGTCATATATATATATATATATATATATATATATATAGTTGAATATAAGAAGAACATATATTCAAATATAAGCAATCAAATACAGTCGTCGTCCCCCCCCAACAGCCCCAACATGTCCAGGTAATTACATTAGTAATATAATCAAAGAAAAAAATATTTCTACAGTTGCTGGTTTAAAAAATATCATTCCACATGCTCCCATGTGTCTTAGGTGGTTTAAATGCATGTTCTTTCTTTGATGCATATGTAATAAAGGAGGACCACGTTATGTAAAAGTTACGTAGTTTCTCACATTGTTTTCTTTCACGTACCTTTTCTGTTAACTTGTCCATCAAAATTAATTCCCAGACATAAGCATGCCAGTCTTCATATAGGTTCACATTTAATGTCCTCTAGTGTCTAGCAACAACAAGACGTGCTGCAGTTATAAGACACACAACTAAGTCTTTGTCTCTAAGATTTTGTGCTTCATCTGCAAATATAGAAAGCAATGCTATTTTGGGATCTAAATTGATCAATTGAGATGTAATTTGTTCCATTTCCTGAAATATTTTTAAGCAGAAGTTTTTAATCAATGGGCATTTCCACCACATGTGTATAAATGTTTGACTCAGTCCTTAACCAACAAGCCTTCCAACAAAGTTCCTTTTCAAAACATTGTGCATTCGAGCATTACTAAGCTAGTTTTCAGCTGCTTTGTATTGAGACACAGTGTCCCCTTAGGAGCAGCTTACTGTCCCCTTAGGAGCAGCTTAGCATTCAGATGCCATCACCTTCTCTTTCCCTGGACTGAAATAAATCCTGCTGCAGGCTTGTGTTCAGAGTCCTGCCTTATTCATAAATATTTTATAGTATCAAAAAGCATTTAGAAACTGAATGAGCACTTCATGTACAGAGGAAAACACATCTGCTTCAGAACAAGAGGGTTCTAATAATAATAATAATAGTAATAGTAATAGTAATAATAATAATAATAATAATAATAATAATAATAATAATAATAATAATTTATACCCCACCCATCTGGCTTCCAACAAAATATTAAAATATAATAGTCTGTTAAATACTAAAAGCTTCCCTAAACAGGGCTGCCTTCAGATGCCTTCTAAAAGTCTAGTGGTTGTTTTTCTCTTTGACTTCTGGTGGGAGGGCATTCCACAGGGTGGGTGCCACTACCGAGAAGGCCCTCTGCCTGGTTCCCTGAAACTTGGCTTCTCGCAGCAAGGGAACCACCAGAAGGCCCTTAGCACTGGACCTCAGTGTCTGGGCAGAATGATGGGGGTGGAGATGCTTCCCACAGAGCTCTCCACAGCATAGATTTCACACATATGTTTCTGATTCTTGTCTTCTGTTCCCCAATAACTTATCTGCTTTTCTGAATGGGTGTGTGTGTCAGCATTTCTGCCACCTCCACCATTAAAGTTGTCTAAAAGACTTTGTTGTGCTAAGTGCTTCAGGGGTCAGCTTAATTATGGAAATTAAAAGTGTGTCAGTGCTAATTTCATTTCCATTAGCTTGTAAAGTCATATCATTATCATGAATTTAGCTTATAGAAGTTGAATATTCTGTAAAATAAAAATTCCAACTGCAGCTGTCAGTCTGCTGTTATATTTCCGTAGTAGCAACTTGTGTTGTCTTGGAGCTACCATGAAGTGGAAAGCGTGCCACCAGAGCAGATCTTCCAGAAACAAAAGCATAACCAACTAGTGTAATGTGTTCTGCTGCTAATATGATAGGCAGCTATTGATCCAACATAGTGACTTTTCAAATGCTCACAGCAGTCTTGATATACCAAAGTCCTTAGGCAGCCAAGTCTTTGTCCACTGAGACTTTCAGCAAACAGTTCACTCCCCTACTTTGCTTTGCTCTTTGACTCCACATAAAGACACAGACTTTTCTTGTCTTCTGTGTATGAGGTACTTCAGCAAACCCCTCTATGTACTAAAATGGCTCGAAATGTGACAAAAAAACTGCAGCAGGAAACATAGTGCTCTCCAATGTTCTCTAGTGTTAAAAAACATGCTACAACTACAGTTGTTATCATATGAGACAGGTAACAATGTACCACACCTTTCCTCTTTTTCTGCAGAGGCTGTTTTAGGGTGGCACAACTGGTGTGGTGGGACGCAGGTGGCGCTGTGGGTTAAAGCCTCAGCGCCTAGGGCTTGCCGATCGAAAGGTCGGCGGTTCGAATCCCTGCGGCGGGGTGCGCTCCCGCTGCTCGGTCCCAGCGCCTGCCAACCTAGCAGTTCGAAAGCACCTCCGGGTGCAAGTAGATAAATAGGGACCACTTACCAGCGGGAAGGTAAACGGCGTTTCCATGTGCGGCTCTGGCTCTGGCTCTGGCTCTGGCTCTGGCCAGAGCAGCGATGTCACGCTGGCCACGTGACCCGGAAGTGTCTCCGGACAGCGCTGGCCCCTGGCCTCTTAAGTGAGATGGGCGCACAACCCCAGAGTCTGTCAAGACTGGCCCGTACGGGCAGGGGTACCTTTACCTTTACCTAACTGGCGCACTAATCAGCCAAAAGGAAAAATTCCTACCGGGCCCCCGCACCAATGCGAACGACCCCATGACAGGCATAGCAAGGTCAGAGCAAAGCCCAATCAAGGGAGGGCGGGCGGGTGATCCGGTGTCCACAGCGAAAGAGAAAGGAAAGAGCAGTGGACCTTACTTAAATAACCTCTGGTCCCACCCCTAAATTGGCAACATCAAATTTGCCCCAGTAACTCCAACCTCCAATCTGATTCAAGGCTCTTGAATCTATCCTGCCTGACAACTATGGGGTGTCCTGTTAGCCCCATCCGCAACCCGTGCTCTCCTTTAATGAGAACATGCTTTCTCAAATTGTTTCAGAAAGTGCAAATTCAGGAGAGTCACCTTTGAATGAGAACTAAGTTGAATTTGTTCCTCATCCTTACCTGCCATTGATTAGCAAGCAGTAATTAAAGACTTCACTTGTCATATGTCAATGGTTCAGTGCTCATTTCTTCTCTTTCCAAAACAGATTTTATCTTGAACAATTGCAAACGCAGTAATAAAGAGTCCACTTGTGATATGCCAGGGGTTAAGTGCTCAGACCCTGTTCCAAGGAGGTTTAACAAACTGAAGGAGATTTTCCTCTTTCTATGTTCCTCCCGATGGAAACATGGAGATGGGGACAGATATACCACTGCTTTAAGATGTTTACATACTGTCTTCTCTCGTATATTATTTACTACAAAGCTCAATGACTAAGCTCTTTAGCAACGAAAGGTCAGATTACCGGAACACCATCTGAGAATTGAACCACTGGTAGATCACAAGTGAGTACTTTATTACTGTGTTTGCAATTGTTAAAGATAACCTCTTTTTTGGAAAGAGAAGAAATGAGCACTGATATACAGGGTGAGTCCTTTAAAAGAGGCCCCGTGGATACAGAGTACACATGTTCCAGACGGCCTCTTTTAAAAGACTCACCCTGTATAAAGTGAACTCTTTATTTACTGTGCTTGCTATTGTTTAAGATAAAACCTATTTTTTGGGGGGGGGAGGACTTTTGCCATTTTTATGGACGTTTATTGTTTGATTACAGATAGTTGCCTTGGTGATATTGTCCTGTGTCGATTGCAGTAGTCATTGTATCACCACCCTGTTCATTGTTTATTGATTAGCACAGCCAGAGTCAATGATGTGACACACACACACACACACACACACACACACACACACACACAATGTATATACAATTCTTGGAATACTTTACACATGCCCTTCTCTGGTACTGGAAGTGAAATTCTGCCGGTAGCATGTTTCTGATGAGTGAAAGGGGCATGATTGAGAAGTTTTGCTTTTATGTAAAACCATCTGGTAAAGCGTGTTCTCCAATAAATGAGAGCACGTGTTGTGGTGTGGGCCACCAGGCCAGGCCTCTTGTTGCCAGGCAGGTTAATAATTGTTGCCTGGCATCATGATTGGGTAACCGGGTTGCTGGGGCAAATTGTATGTTGCAAATTGGGTGGGAGGGACCATAGTCTTTAAATATTGGTGCACTCTGGTTTCTCTTTCTCTTTGCAGAGTGCATCGGATCACCCGCCCGCCCGCCCTCTTTTCCGGTTGACCTTGCTTTGCCTGTCATGGGGTCGTCTGCCTTGGCGCAGGGGCCTAGTAGGAATTTTGCCATTTGGTGATTGGCTGTGCCATTAGGTTTTTGCCTACTACTCAGCAATTCGTCACAACTTGTAAGGTTGCGGTTAGGCATTGGTTATAATATGCTGGTGGTGGAGGGGTTCAGGCAGTGCCTGTCCCTCCTATTGCGCTAAAGGGAATTCCATTAAAGGAATCCTGGGGCTTGCCATGATTTCGTCCAATCCCTGTTATGGGACCAGGGCCGTCCAATCCCTGTTATGGGAATCCTTGTTATAGGACCGGGCAGGCAAGCTTTCGGGGAGCTGCTGGGGTGAGCGGCGTGGGTCCGATGCTTAGCTCAAATGACCCCCAGTTTGACTTTCTCTTCTACTGGCTACCGATCGGACCTCGGGATGTCAGTTCTGTCCCAGGCGGGGGACAGATAGTCATAACCAATGTCTAAACAACCACTCACTGATTTTGTATTTTAATAAAGTTGTGGCCAAAATAGTGCCCAAAAACCAAAACTAAAATTACGTGTTATGTGTGAAGTTATTTGAGGGGTGGCCTGGGGACCTACACACGCAATGGAGATGGGGAGTATAGTCCCATTTTCACCCAATGCACCCCAAAGATGATAAACGGGTTATACAAGGGTATGTCTGTCAGAAAAACACCTTTTTAGAATAGCAAAAAGTAGCCTTTTCTTCTTCTCTTAGTTGTTGAGATAAATGGCCTTTTTCTCACCAACACTTTCATTATCCTTGCAAGCCCATGATTATTTCTCTTCTTGTAAATGTAGCTTAACCAGGGGGCAGGGGATATGTTAATCCTACTAGCATGCATTTATTGTAATATTTGCTTTTCTTCTTCAAGTTAGCCCCAAAATCTCCTAATGCAGTATATAAGAGTGGGGTTTCAGAAGCACACCTTTTCAGAATAGCAAAAGTGCTTTTCTTTTCTTTTCTTTTCTTTTCTTTTCTTACTTGTTAAGGGAAATGTCATTTCTCAACAACACTGCTATTAGCCTTGTAATTCCCACACTTACTTCTGGTCTGGTAAATGTAGCTTGATTGGGAGGGAGGGTGGGAAGTATGTTAATACAGCAAGTATGCATTTATCGTAGTACATTCTTTTCTTTACTTTTCAAGTTGGTTATAATAGATGGGCTTCATCAAGTACTTAAAACATAATATGCTAAGCAGAATACTCTTGATTACATAAAGAGCCTTAAAAATAAAAAAGAAGCTTCTTTAAATTATTAGGAAGTGTGGCCTGAAAAATATTCATCTCTCAAGCAAAAAGTTAAGATAATGTCAAACATTTTGTGAGCTCCATGAGATTGCCTCATCTTACCTGGTTCCATGGTTTGTTTAGGTAGAACAGGATAGCACCTTCATGACCAATGTGTATTATTTTACATTTTCTTACACTGAATCTCAATTGCCATTTTAATACCCATTTACCCAGTTTGGAGACATCATTCCGGAGCTCTTTATAATCCCTTTTTTGTTCCTACCACCCTGAACAATTTGGAATTATCATCAGCCTTTGGCTGGTTATTTATGGAGAAGTCAAGAAAGCAGAGGTACTGATCCTTGGGTAAAATCACAGCGCTTACATAACTTGTCTCCAAGACTGCCCATTTATTCTTACTTTTTCCTTCCTGTTCTTCAATTTTGGATCCGGCCCCTATTGGAAATATTGTTTTTTGGGCATATTCCCCCCCCCAAAAAAAAAAAATTGGTGATCTTGCAAAAACAAAACAAAAACAGCTCAACAACTCCCCCCCCCCCCAAAAAAAAAGAACTTTTGTGTCCGGATTTTCACCTATGGCAGGTAGGCAGAACTAAGTAAAAAAACACAACCTCATGTTCCTCTCCCATATAGTTGTTGTGTACTTTTGCTGGGAACTGTCTTTTTTTTGGAAAAGGCATAAGGATCCACCTTACCACTCAATGTATATGATTCCCCAAATACACAGTATCCAACCTCCAATGTCTAGGAACCCTCAATACATGCAGAAATACTATACTCCGCTTCTGAACGAACAAATGAACTCCTGTTCTTGCCGAACTCCATGCATACCTCAAAGTTCTTGTGTGTATGATACCAGAGCAGTTGGATTTGGGCCACGAAGATTAAAAGGAGATTTGCTACCAACTTTTGCAGGATATAGACTACATCCAATGTGTTAAGAGGGAGAGAGGAAAACCTGAAAGAAAAGAGTCTTCCGTCTAATCTAGTTTTTAGGTTTCTTGTGAAAAGGGGATTTTTATGAACTTGATGTAAGTAAATGAAAAGGGTAAGTGGTCATTATCATGAAGTTTTGATAATAGACATTCAATGCATCATTTTCAGGCTCAATGACCTTTCACAAGTTCCATTTCACATCATTTACGCAGTCTTCTGGAGGCTCTCTGAAGATTTATTTCTTTTTTTAAAAAAAAAATGTCTCCTGCAGCCTGAAGCCGTGAGATTCTACAATACCAGTTGCATTTCTCTTGTCCTATGTAATGGGCCTTGAAATTAAAACATACATATATTTTACAGTATAATAAACAATTCAGTCTCCAGACGTTAATGCTCACAGTTTAAAACTCATCATGGAGCAAAACTTGATGAAAAGTGATTTCTGTGTACACAGAAGATTATTCATAGGTGCAAATGTGTGACATTTATGAGCCTTAAGGAATTTTTGGATACCATTTGAAAGGGGTTAATGAAATATTTTTAAGCATCTAGTTACATATCCCATACATTTACAGTATAACTGTAACTTTATGAGGCTAGCAAAGTCATTCCCAAGCAATGACCCATTTATGTCTCTGGACATAAATATGTCAAGTAGTCACCCAAATATCTGATGGCACAGAATCATTCCAAATTAGTTTGCTTTACTGAAGTAACATGATCTGCATTAGCCAATGTGATCAGATTAGCCTCTTGCAGAGTTTAAAAAGAAGCAAAATGAATATTTGTGGGGTGGAGTTTGGAGTAAAATCATCAGTTCAAAATAAACTTGCCATGCTCTCTCATTTTCCCCAGGGAAGGTCAGTCGATATTTTGCTTCATATTAAACATCTTCCAGGCAATCTCCTTTGCTCCATGCAATGCTGCTAAACCACACATGTCCCTTGTGAATTACCATAACACAAATCTTGGAAAACATAGAATTGTAGAGTTGGAAGGGATCACGAGACCTGTCTAGATGATCAGGTGACAACAAAAACTGCAAGGTTTTTAGCAGGGCCAAGAGCCTTGGTGGTTTAGACCACAGCTCCACCCATTTCCCAGATCAACAAGTACACAATCACTGATAGGTCCACTCGCCATTGTGAGGCTCAAAGCAATGAAGATGATGCCTCCCCAGGTGTTTCCATTGGCTGTGGGTTTCTTGTGATGTCACAAAAGCACTTGGCAACTGAGGGGATATAAAGGCAGCCAAGGGGAAAGCCCTTTTTTATTTCCAGCAGGACACACCTGGCAATGGATGTGGCATTCAGCACTGCCCAGGTTTCTTCCACTTGGAGGAGGCAAACTTGTGAACGGAAGGAGGCAATCCTCTGGCAGTGGGATGCTAGGGAGTGATAAAAAGGCAAGTTTGCTTGCTTGAAGGCAGCTGGTACCTGTGGTTGGAAGCTGGCGGACATCTCATGATGGACCTAAAAGTAGGTTCTGGCACAATGGGTCACCATGACGAAAACCAGAGCAAGTTCCGTTAGAAATACTGAAATACCAAATCAGATGGATAGCAATGCGTAACAGAAAAAAAGTAGAAAGTTGGTTTAAAAGTATGTGAAAGAAATAGAAGTGGAAAGAAATTGCAATTGAGTAAATTGGAAGTCTAACACAAAGGTGGGGTGAGGGGTGAGAGACGGTGGTGGGAAAAGGAAATATGTGTGGGATTGAGTGTGGGTATGTATGAATATTTTTAAGGACTGTATGAAATGTATGCTTGTTTGTATATTCGTAATATGTATGTATTAATGTTTAATTATTTTAATAAAATATATTATTATTTTTTTAAAGAGGAAACGCCAGTTACCTTCCCTTTGCAGTGGTACCTATTTATCTACTTACACTGGTGTGATTTCAAACTACTAGGTTGGTAGGAGGTGGGACAGAGCAACAGGAGCTCACCCCTTTGTGGGGATTCAACCACCAACCTTCTGATTGGGAAGCCCAAAAGGCTCAGTGGTTTAGACCACAGCGCCACCTGCTTCCTGAATAAACAAGCACACAATCACTGATAGGTCCACCCACCATTGTGAGGCTCAAAGCAATGAAGATGATGCCTCCCCAGCTGTTTCCATTGGCTGTGGGTTTCTTGTGATGTCACAAAAGCACTTGGCAACTGAGGGGATATAAAGGCAGACCAAGGGGAAAGCCCTTTTTTGTTTCCAGCAACACATACCTGGCAATGTGTTTGGAGTAGCATCATGCTGACAGGTTTCTACCCAGACCCATATCTGCAGAGTGCATAGACATGTTTAAATACAAATGCATAGCACAGGGAGCCATTACCATGGTACTTCACCCCAACACCCCTATCAAATATTCACCAGGAGCCAGGGGCGTAGAAAGGGGGGGTGGGGGCGGGTCACCCCAGGTTCCATCATGGAGGGTGTGTGTGACAAATTATCAAGGAACAATTACTGCCCTACTAGGTTGGTTCATAAAGGACTTTTTTAAAAAATGCCTGCTCCAAAGGTCTTATCTCACCACACTAGGGATTATATAGCTATATTTGAAATTTCATGCATATCAGTTAATATCTTGATCCACCGCCATGAAAATAGCTGTTTACTTGGCTGTTTTCCTATGTCGTGCAGGCTGAAATTTCAATTCAGTGGAGCACTTACTGTTCCCAACCCTAACCCTGCAGAAAGCCATCTAATTCAACTTTGATTTTCACATGTTTTTAGGAGGTAATTTAAGTATTGTTTGATTTTATACCAATGTTATGTATCTGATGTTAGCTGCCCTGAACCAGACTTCAGCCGGGGAGGGTGGGATATAAATAAAAGATGATGATGATGATGATGATGATGATGATGATGATTAATTCTTATTATTCCCTTGTAAGAAAATATGAAATAATGTAAAACCATTTTTGCAGGCAAAAAATAAAAATGAAAATCAGTGGGGGGGGGGGTGACAAGAAATTTTCCTCACCAGATACCACCTGACCTTCCTAGGCCTCTGCCAAGAGCTAGCCCATATTGGACGCCACTTCAGAAACCAAAGTCAAGGTTTAAAAATGTCTCGTAATGAATGAAAAAATTAGCTGAATGGGCCCCACTTGTTTCAGTTTTACTTTGACACAAAATAGATGCCACAAAAAAGAACAGGTATAAAATTCTGTTTAAAAACAAGCACAAAACCTTCCTCAACTGCATGCTATTTAAGAGTAAGACAGAAAATCTTAAAATTTGTCTATCCCCACGGATGAATTGTCCTACACAGCTGGGGGAATATGCAGCCCAGTTTGACTGGGGGAACTGTGGGAACATAGTATGTATGATTTGCCATACATATAAACTAGAATTTTATTTAGCTAGTTTTTGACTTCCCTGAAAAGGCATTTTCTACAGCGTTTTGTCTTTTGTCTGCTTATTCTGCATAGCAATTAGTGTGTGATACATCCCGTGTTCACTTCACAGATTACTCCAAAAGATGAATTACCTCCCCTTTAATTGTGTCCCTGACTGTTTCCTACTGCTTATGGTATCCCAGACTTTTGCACAAAACAAGCATTCTGCTCCTAATTTCTCTATGACAGATTATGCAGAGGATGCTTGGCACTGACAATTACCTCCTGGGATTAACCAGTCCTGCCCTCAAAGTCTTTGTTTTTTCTGGAAGATCATAAGAATTAATAACAAATAACAATGAAACAAAGTTTGTGCAAGAAAGAAATATATTCCCCAGCTGGAAACCATTAGTTTTATGGCATATGTTATTTTTGTTTAGCAATCAAAGCAAAAAACATCAATCTTTTCTTTTAAATAGTGATAGCAGGCTGTAATATGCTTTTTTATTCTTACCTGCCTACTTCCAACTTCTGGGAAATATTTGCAAATGCTTGTTTATCTCTATATGTTTCTTGACTAAGGCTGATGGCATAACTAGTGTATTAGAAGACATCTGAAGGCAGCCCTGTTTAGGGAAGTTTTTAATGTTTGAAGTTTTGTTCTGTTTTTGGTCCTCTGTTGCGAGCCGCCCATAGTGACTGGGGAGGCCCAGTCAGATGGGCGGGGTATAAATAATAAAATTATTATTATTATTATTATTATTATTATTATTATTACTATTATTAAGCAGTACAGTTTATCTAAGGTCTAACATTGCTTCTATACATTTCTTTCTCTTTTTTGCTGGCATTTTTGGCACTACAGGTGAGAACATTTCTTCTATATATATATGTGCAATAGTTGCTGATGTAAAATGCCTTAAAGTTACTATCTGCACCTTAGTCTAGCAGGCTCTGAAGGCAGACCTGTTCAGGGAAGTTTTTAATGTGTGACATTTTAATGTATTTTTAATCTTTGTTGCAAGCCACCCAGAGTGGCTGGGGAAGCCCAGCCAGATGGGCAGGGTACAAAATAATAATAATAATAATAATAATAATAATAATAATAATAATAATTCAGATGAGGTCATTTCTTATTGTAATTCACAACGATTAGATTCCTCAAGCACCACTGATGATCACCAACAAAGTTTAACAAGAGAGCAAATAATAAAGAAGTCAGCATAAAAATGGTAGAGAACCAGGCAGAGGGCCTTGTCTGTAGTGGTGCCTGCCCTCTGGAGCGCCCTCCCATCTGATGTCAAGGAAATAAACAACTGTCTGACTTTCAGAAGACCTCTGAAGGCAGCTCTGGTTAGGGAATTTTTAATGTCTAATGCTTTACAAATTTTTATGTGCTGTAAGCCAACCAGAGTGCCTGGGGAAACCCAGCCAGATGGGCAGGGTATTATTATTATTATTATTATTATTATTATTATTATTATTATTGAAAAATATATGTGGAGCAAGATGTGAAATGGCCAATGTGTTTCAGTGGAAGCCTACCAAATAGGCACAATGATGCCTATTTTTAGAAGGCAACATCTCCGAATTTTAAAAGGTCTTCACATATGCCAACTTTGGTTTGTATGAGCCCTGTGTTTCTACTATATAGATATGAATTATTTTATACAGTGTGTTTATACAGTTTAGTGTTGGGGTAATGTGGTAGATGGGACACGGGTGGCGCTGTGGGTTAAACCACAGAGCCCAGGACTTGCCGATCAGAAGGTTGGCAGTTCAAATCCCTGCGACGGGGTGAGCTCCCATTGCTCGGTCCCAGCTCCTGCCAACCTAGCAGTTTGAAAGCACATCAAAGTGCAAGTAGATAAATAGGTACCGCTCCTGCGGGAAGGTAAATGGCGTTTCTGTGCACTGCTCTGGTTCACCAGAAGCGGCTTAGTCATGCTGGCCACATGACCCGGAAGCTGTACGCTGGCTCCCTTGGCCAATAAAGCGAGATGAGCACCGCAACCCCAGAGTCGGTCACGACTGGACCTAATGGTCAGGGGTCCCTTTACCTTTAATGTGGTAGATAGAAGGAAAATGTAAGAGATGGCAGACATTGTATGGAATCCTGTCTAAGCTTTGTTGTTCATTATGCAGTCGTCAACACGTCTTTTCCTCATATCTCACTTCAAAGAATCACTGAGAGAAGAAGTCCGCTATTGATGGCAAAGCACTTTGAACACTGGGCAACACTATAGAAGGGCATAAACAACATGAAAAAAAGAATCACCTTTCCTAATAAGGTCTTTCTGTTTTCCCTTTAATGACCTTACTAGCCAAGTAGAAGAAGAATGTTCAGAAAAAATGAGAAGCAAAAGAAATGCTCTTGTGTCAATTTGTGAAACGGGCTTAAGCACACCTAAAGGTTAAAAAATTCAATGTTACTCCAATGGTGAGGTTAGCAACTATGTCTGAAATTTCATATAAAGGAAGGAAGGAAGGAAGGAAGGAAGGAAGGAAGGGAGGAAGGGAGGAAGGAAGGAAGGAAGGAAGGGTGAAGAACAGAGTTTTCGTCATCAGGACCACAGCACCTGGAATGGATGTTTGACATTTCCCTCCTCAAACATAATCACTTGGAAATCAACCCCAGGTGAACTTATTCTGTAAAGACCATTTACCGTGGGCAGCGTTGCAGCCAGACATATGGGTCCCTGTAGTGACCCTGCTCGTGGGCGTGGGATGGATGGCCGTTCCGTGCCAACCCCGGCCACGTCACCTCTGCCCAGCCAATCTCCTCAATAAGGGTATCCTGTTAAAGGGATCCAGGGGTGTGCATCTTGTCCAAAGCCCAGGCATGAGCTAGCGCCATGCCACGACCCCAATGTGGACCCCTCGGAGTGCCTCTATTTGATATAAGTCATAGAGCTCCCCCTTCTGGAGGTTTACCCTTAGTCGACTCCCTACAGACGAGCGGGAGTCAAGATTTAGCCTGGTTTCACCCAATGCCTAAGCCAAACCGTTCACAACTGTAACCAATAAAGTTGTGGCCTGTTTTAGCCCATAATCCTAAAAACTCATGTTGGTGTGTTTATTAATCGATGGGGAACTGTGGGCACAGGACCTTGGCGTGCAAATAATTTGATATGGGCAACGTAGTAGCCATCTCATGAGAAGAGAAGACTCCCTGGAAAAGACCCTGATGTTGGGAAAGACTGAGGGCACAAGGAGAAGGGGACGACAGAGGACAAGATGGTAGGATAGTGTTCTTGAAGCTGCCAGCATGAGTTTGACCAAACTGCGGGAGGCAGTGGAAAACAGGAGGGCCTGGTGTGCTCTGGTCCAGGGGGTCATGAAGAGTCGGACACAACTAAATGACTAAACAACAACAAAGTAGTGGTTTATTCTTATGTTGTTACTTATTTTTTGTGAATCGCTTTGAGGTGCTTCATGGGAAGTGATTCATAAATAAATAATAATAATAATATCAACTGAAATTTTAGTTTTCAGGAATCACTTAACAGCAGCAGTTGTTGTTAAAAGGAAAAGCCAGGTAGCATCAGTATATAAAATCACGGTTTACTGTGTGTTTATGAGTGAGAGAGTTCTCTCTGCTAGAATAATATCAGCTGTCATGGCAGAGAAAAGTCCTGAACTTAGACTGTGCCTGGCAAAATTGACTAATAAGATAAAGTGGAACTCTAAACCTTTCTCAGGAGTGAACCTCAGACAGAAAGGGAATAAAGGTGTTACCTCAGAGATACCTAAAGAAAATTACTTTATTTTTCCGTCAGCCACAATTCTATAATTATGCATGGTATTTTTTATTGATACTGAGCAGCCACACCCATTTTGGCATTCTTCATATGGAACCAAAGTAAAAGTGTTGTTTTTTTTTCCTTTTCATAAAATGCAAACTGGTTTTCCTTTTATCTCTGTTCTCATATGAAAATGGCCTGGATCCCAGACTGATAACACACAAGTTAATGTGTGAAAGGATGGCATCTTTAAATCCTATACCATGAAACTGAAAGCACGTTTCTATCTTCCTAGTTGATGATTCTCAGTATCCAATACTATATTGGCATGATTTGGAAAGGTCTCACATGCTTAGGGACCATTTCATCATTTGGCACTGTACTATTATATGTGTAGCCAGCAGTACTGAAAAGCTCCATATGTGTAACATAAATGTTTTAAAGCAGTCCAGCCAGGATTATTATTAATGCTATCGCTTCCTTCCCATGTTAAGCTGCTGTTGGCTTTTTGGCTCCTCTCTTAAATGAGATATGACTGAGTGGAATAGTTGAAAAGGTACAAATCATTGCGGTTATAGGTTCTGATCCAGCAATCAGTGGCATATGCCAGGGAGAGCATGCAGAGGACATGGAATTTCATTGCATATTTATTGCATTTGTGATAGGCCACTTTCCTTCTTGATCTATGTAATTTGGCATCTAGCTCACCTCCCTTTTTGGCAGGCAAGTCACTTGACATCGCTGAGCTATGTAAGAAAGATGAGGGGAGGAGAGAAGGCAGGAGGGATCAGGAGAGAGAGAGAGAGAGGAATGATAAGCATATGGGCTATATTTATTTTATTTTATTTATTTTATTTTATTATTTTATTTTCAGACAAATTATAACAATAAAAATGGAAAGGGATGTCTGCTATCCTATAGCATAAATCCCAATTATGAAGCCTGGCTCCAAATATATCTGAACGTCATTTCCCCGTGTTTTCCATAAAAAACAAAACCACAAACCTAATGCAATTCAAGCATATGCTAAACTTAGCCCTTTAAAACACTTTCAAGATTTTGAGCTAGATCAGATGTGGGGAATTGTTATTCTTGTTATTCTTCTTGTTGTTGTTTTGGTACCTTGGTTTACAATCATAATCCATTCTGGAGGTTCGGTTGTAAACCAAAACAGGTTAAGGCGCGCTTTCGCCAATGGGTTGTAATCCAACAAAAGGGGTTGTAATCCAAAAAAAAAAGGGACACGCACTTCCGGGTTTGACGTGGTTGTAATCCAAAATGGATGTAATCCAAAATGGTTGCAAACCAAGGTACCACTGTATTATTATTATTATTATTATTATTATTATTATTATTATATGCTGCCCATCTGACTGGGTTGCCCTAGCCATTCTGGGCAGCTCTCAACAAAATATTAAAACTGCAACAAAACATCAAACGTTAAAAACTTTCCTGAACAAGTCTGTCTTCAGATGTCTTTAAAAGTTGTGCAGTTCTTTATCTCCTTGAC
Source organism: Podarcis cretensis (assembly GCF_951804945.1). NCBI lineage: Eukaryota > Metazoa > Chordata > Lepidosauria > Squamata > Lacertidae > Podarcis > Podarcis cretensis. Next base: position 10,371,711 of record NC_137180.1, on the reverse strand, counting down.
ATCTGATGGGAGGGCATTCCACAGGGTGGGCGCCACAACCGAGAATACCCTCTGCCTGGTTCCCTATGACCTCACTTCTTGCAGTGAGGGAACCACCAGAAGGCCCTCGGAGCTGGACCTCAGTGTCCGGGCTGAGCGATGGGCATGGAGACGCTCCTTCAGGTATACAAGGCCAAGGCTGTTGGGGGCTTTAAAGGTCAACACCCACACTTTGAAATGTGCTCGGAAATGTACTGGGAGCCAGTGCAGATCCTTTAGGACCAGTGTTATATGGTCTCACTCGCTACTCTTGGCATGATTCCAGGCTATTTAGACATGTTGGCTAGGGTTGATGGGTCTTGGAGATCAGCAACGTCTAGGGGGCCAAAGGTTCCCTACTCCTGAGGAGGAAGGCACTGGCTTTAGTACTTTTAGCCCGGGTGGTTCGCAACAAGGAATGCAGGAGCAAGATAACAATACCTGTATTTCTCATAGGACTGGCCCAAGACATTTTTGCACTTGAAGCAAACCAGCAGATAAGAAGGGGTGAGTGAAGATGTACATGAAGATCAGCTGCCTCTGTGGATCCTGTTGCCTGCGGCAGTAGCCTCACCTTGCCTCATAGGTGGGCCGGCCCTGCCTCCTTGCTCTGTTGGAGGCAGCAAGTTGAAGGCAGCAAGTGAGAGGAACCAGCTGTTGCTGAAGACTGTCATCTAGCCATGGAACTATTAAACCAGCCTGCTGTGGTTTGCCTTCCTCATCAAGAGGCTCACTTAAAAACTTCTAGCCTGGATGGTAAGCAGAAAGGATGGGGGAAAGAGAAAATAATACCTGCCCTCCTGGCTCCCTGATAGTCCTACGAGCTCCCTGATAGTCTTGTTGGGTCAGAACTGTGCAGGATATGAGTGGGACCAGAAGTCGCTGACTGCTGCTATCCAGCCAAAGAACTACAATGGTACCTCGGGCTACATACACTTCAGGTTACAGACTCCACTAACCCAGAAATAGTACCTCGGGTTAAGAACTTTGCTTCAGGATGAGAACAGAAATCGCATGGTGGCAGCAGGAGGCCCCATTAGCTAAAGTGGTGCTTCAGCTTAAGAACAGTTTCAGGTTAAGAACAGACCTCCGGAACGAATTAAGTACTTAACCTGAGGTACCACTGTATAAGAGCAGCACTTCTGAGGCAAAGGGGCTTTTTGTGTGAGTTGAGCTGTCATAAGGCACTTCTTGGTGAGGGTCCTGGGTGAGGGACAGTAACTTGGACGAGAGGCAGATTTCAGTTAGTACATCTGTGGGGCTGATTGCTGGCAATTTGTGTCTTTATATATAAGGTTCTGTCAGTGAATGGTTTATATTTTCTCCTGGGCACATTTTTATTGAGCAGAAGGAGTGACTGGTGGTGGCTGATGTGGGACATAGTGGAACGATTGGATTGATGAGGTGGGGTGTGTGGTAGAAACAAATGAGTGATATTGAATGAGTAGTAAGCATTGTATGATTTCTGTAAATGTTAGGAAGGAAGTGTGAGTGCTGAATTTTGTGAGTCAGAATGCGGCTTTGTAGGAGGGAAACTTAATGTTAGATTATTGCAATGTGTTATACGTAAGACTGCCTCTGAAGACAGTTTGGAAACTTCAGCTACTGCAGAATTCAGCGGGCAGATTGCTCACCGGAGCAAGACGGATTGAGCATATTACACTGATCCTGGTCCAACAGCACTGGCTACCAATTAGTTTCTGGGCTCAATTGAAATTGCTGGTTTTCACCTATAAAGCCTTAAACAGCTAAGGACCTCAATACCTCAGTGACCACCTTTTTCCATATGAACTTATCTGGACCCTGAGATCATCTTCTGAGCCCTTCCTTTGTGTGCCTCCTCCTCAAGAGGTCCGGAGGGTGGAAACACAAGAACGGGGCCTTCTCTGTAGTGGCTCCCCATCTGTGGAATGCTCTCCCCAGGAAAGTTCGCCTGGCGCCTTCATTATACACCTTTAGGTGCCAGGCAAAAAGTTTCCTTTTTAACCAAGCCTTTTGTTGATTTGCTTGACATCCTATGACCTTTCAAAATGTGGCACTTTTGGGGGGGGGGTGTTAGTGGGTTGTTGTTTTTATTTTGATTATATATATTGTGGGTTTTATGTCGACCTGTTCTGTGAACAGCCCTGAGACCTCCAGGTATAGGGTAGTATATAAGTTCAATAAATAATTTTAATATTTTGTATTTTAATATTTTGTTGGAAGCCACCCAGAGTGGTTGGGGAAGTCCAGCCAGATGGGCGGGGTATGAACAATAAATATAAATAATATAATAACATAATATATAATAAATAATATATAAATACCTGACATTCAGAAAACATTTGAAGGCAGCCCTGTTCAGGGAAGTTTTTAATATGTGACATTTTAGTGTATTTTTCATCTCTGTTGGAAGCCGCCCAGAGTGGCTGGGGAAACCCAGCCAGATGGGCGGGGTACAAATAATAAATTATTATTATTATTATTATTATTATTATTATTATTATTATAGGCTGAAGAGGGAACAGAGAAAAAAATTTCAAAATATGCTGCTATGTGTTAATGTTTTGAGGAGGAATTCATTGTTTTATTGTATTTCATTGCATTCTATGACAGTTTCTCAGTTTCATTGTTTTTATTTATATATATAAATATTTCTTACTTTGTAAACTGCTTAGAGACTGTCTCAAGTATGAGGCAGTATATAATTATATGGGGGGGGGGGGACGACAACAGTGGTGTGGCTCTGCGTAAGGCAGATTTTTCTGTTCCTATATCATTCATGCTTTCTGCCTTTACCACCTCTGTATTGGCAACCCTTCCAATTCCTTCCTTTTGCTAAACATTGTGGTGGCTCCATTATGAGGTTTATACATTTCAGTGAAGTGGATTATTGATCTAAACTAGCACCAGAATGGGAAGAGATAAGGAATTAAAAAGCTTCTTGCATCCTTGGATAATTTGATATTCACTTACCAGTACTTGTAGCATATTCTCAGGTAATGAGACAGATTTATGCTTGAGCAGAAATTGTATTTTTATCGCTTTATAGTGAATGAAAACCAAGAGTGAATCATAAAATTAATCTTAAAATTTTAATGATTTTTGAGGAACAACTTATAGTGCCACATTTATTTTTCAAAAGGAGCTGCTCTCATTTACACTTCCAGCTAAATCTCAAATAATAAAAATAATGTATTCACACTCTTCCCTCCAGGGATTAAAGAGGAAAAATGCAATATTTTAGTTGAATATTGACTTGGTTTGTACAAGAACTAAGTTATGACATACCTGAAGATGCATATAACATGTGAATTATGAGTTAAATAACTTTAAGTCTCATAATTACCAAAGTAGCTCTTTTTCAAATCCTCGGTACGAGCGAATTCAAAATGTGAGATCTATCTAGTGGAATATCTGATTTTGTTCTCTCCTTGAAGGGCACAGAGAAATAATCTGCAGTATAATCCTAGGTTTACTTCACTGGAAGCAAAGCCCATGGAGTATAATGAGTTTATATTCTCATGCAAGCTGACATAGAAGATGGTTGTGTCACAGCTGCCATACAGTAAATAAAAGGCGCGCGCACACACACACACACACACACACACACAGAGAGAGAGAGAGAGAGATGGGAAACAGCTAATATGTTATGAGTTTGTTTTTGATATGTCCAAACCTGCACACAGGGGTTAGAATGTTTGTATTTTCACCTCTTATACCGTACAACTTGCTTAAGGGAGTCAGGCATATCTAAAGAGCTCCTTTTCCTTTTGTGGAATTCTGATGGCTATTAGACACATCTTTAATACAGTCAGCCCAATGATCTATGTAGCATAACAATGACTTGAAACTGTGCTACAGGCTCACAAGTACAGTGGTACCTCAGGTTACATACGCTTCAGGTTACAGACTCTGCTAACCCAGAAATAGTGCTTCAGGTTAAGAACTTTGCTTCAGGGTGAGAACAGAAATCGTGCTCTGGCGGTGCAGCGGCAGCGGGAGGCCCCATTAGCTAAAGTGGTGCTTCAGGTTAAGAACAGTTTCAGGTTAAGTATGGACCTCCGGAACGAATTAAGTACTTAACCTGAGGTACCACTGTAAAGCACTTTTCCAGCATCTGATACCCATAATCTTTAAATCAGGGATGCCCAAACTTTTTTCAAAGAAGGCCAGATTTGATGGCGTGAACATGCTTTTTTTACGATTTTACCCCAAAGTTGTTGAACTTCTTTTTAGGATTTTTTAGCATTGAAGTTGTTGAACTTTGGGGGGGGGGGGATTTTACCCCAGGAAATAAACTGCCACAGAGGCCAGATTAAACCAACTGGTGGGCTGGATTTGGCCCCCGGAACGGACTTTGGACATGCCTGCTTTAAATGAAGGTGCCAGAGATTGCTTCTGGGAACCTATGCATTTGTAATATTGAGGTGATGATAGTGTGTGTGTGTGTGTGTGTGTGTGTGTGTGTAAAAGGTAAAAGACCCCTGGAGGGTTAAGTCCAGTCAAAGATGTGGCGCTCATCTCGCTTTCAAGCCAAGGGAGCCAGTGTTTGTCCACAGACAGCTTTCTGGCTCAAGTGGCCAGCATAACTAAACTGCTACTGGTGCACAGAGGACCATGACGAGTGTCAGAGCGCACGGAAACACCGTGTACCTTCCAGCTGCAGTGGTACCTATTTATCTACTTGTAATGGTGTGCTTTCAAACTGCTAGGTTGGCAGGAGCTGGGCCTGAGCAACGGGTGCTCACCCCATCATGGGGATTCAAACCACTGACCTTCTGATCGGCAAGCCCAAGAGGCTCAGTGGTTTAAACTACAGTGCCACCCACTCCTTTACCCTTTATCCACACACACACAGTGCATGTTAGCTGAGTTTTAACTTCCAGTTTTCAATTCCAGGAGTTGAACTTCCTGTAACCATGCTATAGAGTCCTGTGACACGTTAAAGCAGAGCTTTACAAACTGTGTGTTGCGACACGTTAGTGTGTCAGCTGCAGTGTGTAGGTGTGTCACACGAACACTCCCGGCACTCTTCCTGGCACTGGAAAGGGGTTAATTTAACCTTTGGTTTGCTAGGAAAACTTTGTCCATTCATTTGTTTTCTATGAGTTTGTATTGCTCTCTCCACATGGTCTCCAAACTTGGCATGAGGGATGCCAGACTGAAAGGTGGCATTGATGTGACTTCACCTGTTTTTGGTATGAGAGATCAAACTCACAAATGACCCTATCCCAGGGGTCAGCAACCTTTTTCAGCTGTGGGCTAGTCCACTGTCCCTCAGACCATGTGGGGGCCGGACTGTATTCTGGAAAAAAATAATGAATAAATTCCTGTGCCCCACAAATAACCCAGAGATGCATTTTAAATAAAAGCACACATTCTACTCATGTAAAAACACACTGATTCGCGGACCGTCCCTGGGCCAGATTGAGAAGGCGATTGGGCCGCATCCGGCCCCCGGGCCTTAGGTTACCTACTCCTGTCCTATCCATTTACAAATCCCTTTTTTGTCTTTTGTTTTAAAAAGTTCCCAGGCAGTGATGAACACTCCTTGCTACACACACACACACACACACACACACACAGACGGCGTTTGACCACTGGGCTTAGAAAATGTTTTTCATATTTCTTGTTACAGTTGACATACAAACATGTCTACTAAGCTGCAATAAAGAAGCCATTTTCAAAATAAAGCAATATTTTACTTGAATTTATCACATTTGTTCTTCTTTCAAAGTGCAATTAATTCTCATTGGGTCCTTGCAGAAATTTACAAAATGAAAATTGCTACACATTTTCCTATGAGTGTTAAACAAAGAATGTAGAAATGTGTTCTTTGGAGAATCCATTGTTTCTGTGCTTGCTGGAAAATTAATCCAAGAACATCATAGGATTCTTTGGTGGGCAAAAAACCAAGAGATTACAATCATTAACATGCACATTTCCCCAAGTTCTAATCACTGGCTAATTACAGTTTAGTGTCTCTTGAAAAAAATGGAGCACATCAAGCAAAATATAAAAAGGACTTTTTCCAGCTTTGTAAAACATAGCACTGAGATCTGAAAAATAAATTAAATTTGAAGACTCTCACTCACATTGCATATATAAGCATAGGTTTAAATTATAATTTAGATAGGGTAGGGTTTTTTTTCTTTAAACATGCATATATGTGTGTGCGCACATGACTGAAAAAGTTTGATGAAGAATAAAAGAAAGTCATTTACAATAAAATAAAGAAAATTATTGTCAGAAGAGGCTAAAGTTTTTTTAAGTAGAATTTTGATACAATTGTCTTAATTGTTTGCTCATCTTGCAAAAATAATATGTTTATCAAGGAAACGAAAAGAAAAAATACCCCCCCCCAAAAAAAATCATCAAACACAGTATTAATTGAAACAGTACAGACGCTTCTACATAGCATAGGGGATTGAATTACTATACATTTTTTAAAAAAATACATGCAGAAAATAATGTTATAGCTCTGTCTTGCAATCAACACAGATCAAAGCTCAAGGAAGAGTCTTTGATTTCCAGTGATCTCCCTCTTTGCATCTTCAACTCTTTCCTCTCAGCAGTACCAAATGTTATTTAGTAATGAATACCCACTGTGACTTTTGGAGTGGCCAGGATGCTGTAGTTGGAAGTCGGGGTCAGGTAAACCATGTTCCATAAATGGAAGACTGGTTGTGATTCTTAGGATCCAAGTCAAAGCTTTAATGGGCAAAATATATGAAAGGATGCAAGTTGGCTATTCCTTTTGACATAAAGGCGTGGTACACACACATAGGATGTGATCCTATACATTTATCTCTTAATTATTTTCATTTTTCAGTCGTTTCCCATAGAATCAGTCATTTCCCAAAGCGATTGCATAAGAAGTTACAACTACAATAGGAACAATGACAAAATTTAATATATAAAAACAATTAAAAGAGAACAAAATGAAAACACTTTCATAGGTACAAACAATTTCAAATACAACAGGCAGACAGGCTGAATAAAGATCTTCATTGAAAAGGCTTGTTGAAAAAGAAAGGTATTATAAAGAGGTGTCAAAAAGACAACAGAAAGGGGTCAAACCTTCGCAAGAGGTATATATGGCTATTAATGATAAATTAACATGTACTGTTAAGGTAAGATGAGGAATATGCAGGAGAAATGATTTTGAGGCTATATGGAGGGTGTTTGTAGAATTTGTACTGTTAAAACAGAAAGGGGTCAAACCATCTGTTTGAAATCTCAGGAGGTTGGATAGTTACAATGGAATGGGCACATTTTTATTCTTATTTATTTATGATAGTTACTTTGTAAAAAAATGTATTTTAAAAGAATGCAAATAAATGTATAAAATATAAATAAAAGAATGATTTTTTTATAAAAAAAAGACAATGGAGACAATGCCTGTCTGATACGCACACTTACTTGTGAATATGCCCCGTTTAATTCAGCAGGATTAATTTATGAATATATATGCATAGTGTTGCACTATAAACCTTTTAACTTCGCCACATTGAAAGGCTTGCGTATCCTTGGGATGAATCCTTTCCTCCCTCTTAATTCTAATTAATCATTATATCGGCACCAATGCTAATCCCAATTAAGGATAATCAGGGTTTCCACTTGACCAGGATCTGAGACTAGCATTAAATTGTTGCTTCAAATCCTCTTTAAATGGAAGCAGTTAAATTCATTCTAACTATTGTGGACATTCATTCCGATGTAGCATTTAACGGAAGTTACAGGAATTTGCTTCAGGGTGCATTATAGATATACCAGACAATTTTTTCTTTATGATAATCAAAATTGGTAGCAATTTTTCTTAACACTATCCAAGTGGGTGGGTGGCAAACCATAACTTTGGTGTTGTGTGAACAAGCCCTCTGCTGGCACTTTCCTTCTCCCTTCCGAAAGATTTGGCATCAAACCATAGTTTCTCAACACAGTCCCCTTTCCCTTTTAAAAGCACATAGTTCCTTCCTCTCCTTCACCCTCAGATTCTCCACTGTGCTGATTTGCGATATGTCAGGCAATGGTACTCAGTGGCCCATGAAAGATGTAACAGGGGTCAGTAAACTTTTTCAGCAAGGGGCCGGTCCACTGTCCCTCAGACCTTGTGGGGGGCTGGACTATATTTTGAAAAAAATAATGAACGAATTCCTATGCCCCACAAATAACCCAGAGATGCATTTTAAATAAAAACACACATTCTACTTGTGTAAAAACACCAGGCAGGCCTCACAAATAACCCAGAGATGCATTTTAAATGAAAGGACACATTCTACTCATGTAAAAACAGGCTGATTCCCGGATTGTCTGTGGTTTGGATTTAGAAGGCGATTTGGCCGGATCTGGCCCCCGGGCCTTACTTTGCCTACCCATGATGTACGTCAGGCTTCCTCAACCTCAGCCCTACAGATGTTTTTGGCCTACAACTCCCATGATCCCTAGATAGTAGGACCAGTGATCAGGGATGGTGGGAATTGTAGTCTCAAAACATCTGGAGGGCCGAGGTTGAGGAAGTCTGATGTAGGTCTTCTGAGTTGCAGTTGTTCTTGATGCTACACCTGTCTGTTTCTAAAACTTAAGGGGAGGAGAGAATGTGTTTTCAGGATGGGGAACAAGCAGGGAGGACCTCTGGGGACAGGGGTAGGCAGCACAACAGGTATGATGAAAGAACCATGATGAAACCATGGTATGATGAAACCAGGTATGATGGAACCAGCCACTTCCGGAGGCGGCGCGAACGGCAATGGCGGTCCTCTTCCTTTCGTGAGGAGGAAGCTCCGTGGAAACTGGGTCGTCCGCTACGGCGAAGCGGAGACCCACATCGGAAACCCACAGGCAGCAAGAGCCTGTGGTCTTGAGACTCGGCGGGCGCCAGAAGCGGCTCCCGAAACGCTGAAGGAACCCCCGTAAGGGGCTCCGGAACGTGGAGGGGGTAGCGGCGCTGTGAGTCGTTTTGCAATCTACGGAGTGAAGCCGCGCTGCTGCTGCCGGTGAGCGCTGACCTCTTTTCCTGGAACCTTTTGATTCGGAAAACAACAACTCGTGAGTAAAGAAGGACTTTTAAAAATTTGAGACTAAATTATTGAATCTGGCTGAAAGCGGAGCGACGTAAAACAGGAAGTCTGTCTTCCGCTGTCATTGAACTTCAAAGCAAAAGAGCTGGAGGAGTGGAGGCGTGAAAAGAATCTTTAGTTTAATTGATCTGAGCACCCACTGAACTTTTTCTTTAAGTATTTGATTCTCTGATTTTTATTTGTATTGGGATACCTTTCTTCTATTGGAATTACAATTGGAATGAGAAACCCAGGTGCTGGAGCTGCCTGAGCAACTTCAGCTGTCAGTTTTGCAGACCTGGTTATTGTGTATTAGAACTTGCAACAATCTGAGGGGATTTGGACTTGTTACTTTGAAACATCATTTGAAACACCAGTATGCACTGTCTGAAACAATGTGGCTGTTAATACCAACTATGCCTAAAACCTGCTATTGAAGGTTCTTGGACATTAAATTCGATTTTAGTAATTTTATCAGAATTGGATTCTTCCCTTAAGACATTTCAAGCTCCCCCTAGAGGATTTGGGATTTACAGCAGTGACATCATTTCACTTTCCTTTTCCCCGACCTCCTGTTTGACTGTTTCTCTCTGGGCCGCTGCTTTCTCATGGGAACAACTCAGCTTGACCTTGACTTTTAGATAACTCTGGAATGAGTGGCGCAAGAAGGAGGGGAAGAACCAGACAAGCAACTTTGACAACTTTAACTTCAGTCTCGCAGACACGTAGATCATCTGTACCTACTTTGCCTTCAGAGGAAGAAGCTGCTTCCCTGCCAAGGGCAGGAGAGGGAGAAATTGAACAGTTACAGTTGGAAGATATGGCCTCAGGAGCAACTGCTTCTATTTTAGAGAAAATCTATGAAAAATTGGAATCTTTGGATAAGAGAGTGGAATCTTTGGATAAGAAAGCCGATGAACAAACAGCCAAAATTGATCAAAACACAGAATGTCTAAATAGATTAACTGGACAAGTATCACAGAACGTACAGGCAATTGGGCAGTTGACGGAGGCCACAGTAGAAAATCGGAAATTGGCTGAGGACACTAGCCAAAAATTAGAAAATTTAGAACAAGAGATAAGACCACTCTGTAAACAAGTAGGTGAACATCAGACCTATCTATCTATGATAGAACTGCGGGATCGGGAGACCAATTTAAGGATAAGGTCGATACCAGAAGTGGAAGAAGGTAACTTAGCTGAGTTTCTGACTAAAGAATTCACCAAGTTCTGGAATTTAGAGGAAAAGGACTTTAAAATTGTGTCAGCTTACAGGCTTGGAAGACTTGTAAAGAAAGAAAAGCCCAGAGACTGTTTGATAATATTGAGATCAAAGGAGGAAAGGGATAAGATTTTGGGCCTACACTACGAGAAGTCACTGGACATTTTGGATAGAAGAATTGAACTTTATAAAGACATTCCTAAACAACTGTTGGACCTTAGATCCGCCTATCTTGAATTGGTTAAATTGCTCAGGAGCAACTCAATTATCTTTAGGTGGGAATTTCCCCAAGGATTATCTTTTACTTTCAGAGGGAAGAAGGTTAAAATTAGAACACTGGAAGATAGAGACAAATTTCTGACTACATACGGAGAGGACCTTCAAAAAGGAATTGAACTACCCTTTGGGCCTGGAGCACCGGCGGTACCGGCACCCTTGGAACCTGAAGATTCTGCGAATAAGATACCACCCCCAGAAAAATAATCAGATTATTTCAGGATGTCTCTGCAACTTCTGAGCTGGAATATAAATGGCTGTAACATCCCGGAAAAAAGGAGGAAAATATTTCATATATTGAAAAAAGAACAATTGGACATTATTTGCTTGCAAGAAACACATGTGACTAGGCTCCATAGAAAAGTGTTAATAAACAAAAGATTGGGCCAGGAATTTATATCTTCGGACAAAGTAAAGAAGAGAGGTGTGGTCATATATGCAAAAGAGAGCCTGTCACCCAAATTCCTATTTAAAGACGAACATGGAAGAATTTTAGCAATTGAGATACAACATCAAGGAGAGAAACTTTTGATATTAGGAATCTATGCGCCGAATGAGGGGAAATCAGAATTTTACAAGAAGTTGCATCAGACTATGCTGGATTATCTGGACTACAACAACATCATTTTGATGGGAGATATGAACGGGGTCGTATCAACCAACATGGATAAGTCACAAAGCCAAAATGTTACAAAAGACGGCAGACTACCAAAGACCTTTTTTGAAATGATAGACAATATGGATTTGATTGATATTTGGAGGACAAAGAACCCCTTGGGAAGAGAGGGAACATTTTTCTCTGAAGCCCAACTGACTTGGACAAGAATCGACCAAATATGGATATCTAGAGGTCTGGCACCCAAGGTCAAGAAGGTGGAAATCTGCCCAAAGACCTGCTCCGACCATAATGCAGTAAAGATGGACTTGACACTAATACCAACCGGCTCCTTTAGATGGAAGATGAATGACAATTTGTTTAGAGATCAGGAGATTATTAAGAAGGCCCAAAAAGCTCTAAAGGACTATTTTGAGATAAACTTGAATACTACGGTGGAAAAAAGAACCATCTGGGACGCAAGCAAGGCAGTGATGAGGGGGTTCTTGATACAACAGAATGCTGTAAAGAAAAGGACACAAAATGAGAGGAAAGATAAAATTCTGGAGAAAATTAAAGAATTAGAAAAGAAGCTAAGATCAAACCCGAAGTCACAGCCGACGCTGAGAGAAATTAAGCTTCATCAAGCACAATATTCTAAATTGATAAACCAGGAAATAGATTGGAAGATTAAATTAATGAAACAAAAAACCTTTGAATCGGCGAACAAATGTGGAAAACTGCTAGCTTGGCAGTTGAAGAGGAGACAAAAACTAAACACAGTTACAAATTTAGAGATTGAAAGAAGAAACATTCAGAACCCTGTGGATATTAGAAAGTGCTTCTAGAGATATTTCAAAAAATTATATACCCAAGGGCCGCAAGATGAGAATGAGATTAAACAATTTTTGGAAAAAAATGGACTGCCAAAATTGTCACAAGAAAATAGATCAATCCTGAACTGTAAAATAACACGACAAGAGATGGAGCAAGCCATTCAAAATATGAAATTGGGCAAATCTCCAGGACCAGATGGGCTGACCTCCAAGTATTATAAGACATTAAAAGACTATTTGATACAACCACTGATGGAGGTTAGCAATGAAATTATGGAGGGGAGGAGGGCGCCAGAATCATGGAAGGAAGCTTTTATCACATTGATACCAAAATCGGAAGCTGAAAAGACACAACTTAAGAACTATCGTCCCATCTCTCTTCTAAATGTGGATTACAAAATTTTTGCAGATATTATGGCAAGTAGATTTTAAAAAGTTTTAAATGAAGTAATTCACAAGGACCAGGCGGGCTTTCTCCCAGGTAGACACCTGTTTTTAACACAAGGAATATTATTGACATTTTGGAACTTTTGCAAACAGACATAAATACAAAAGCAGTGTTAATTTTCATAGATGCGGAGAAGGCCTTTGACAATATCTCCTGGAAATTTATGAAGGGAAACTTAAAAGAAATGGGAGTGGGACGGGGTTTTGAGAATGGGATTGATGCAATATATTCAGAACAAAAGGCTAAACTGATAGTTAACAATGTGGTTACAGAAGAGTTTAAAATTGAAAAAGGAACACGACAAGGCTGCCCTATTTCCCCTTTGCTATTCATTTCGGTTCTGGAAGTGCTCCTGAATATGATTAGAGGGGACAGGTTGGTGGAAGGAATTCAGGTCGGAGCGAAACAATATAAACTTAAAGCTTTTGCAGATGACCTAGTTTTCACCGTGCAGGAGCCAGAATCTAGTACAAAAAGAGTATTACAATTGATTCAAGACTTTGGTCGGGTGGCGGGATTTAAACTAAACAAACAGAAAACCAAGGTATTGGAAAAAAAATTGACAGTTACAGAGTCGGAACGGTTTCAGAGAGAGAGAGAATTAAATGTGGTTAAAAAAGTAAAGTACCTAGGGGTGAACATAACAGCAAAAAATCTGAGTCTATTTAAGGATAATTATGAAAAATGTTGGTCAGAAATTAAGAGAGACTTAGATAGTTGTACAAAATTGAAACTTTCTTTGCTAGGCCGAATTGCTGCTATCAAGATGAATGCCAAAAATGTTGTTTTTATTTCAAACACTACAGATTGTGGACAAGACGGAGTGCTTCCAGAAGTGGCAGAGAGATATCTCTAAATTTGTCTGGCAGGGCAAAAAGCCCAGAATTAAGTTTAAGATATTAACTGATGCGAAAGAGAGAGGGGGCTTCGCCCTGCCGGACTTAAAGTTGTACTATGAGGCCGCAGCTTTCTGCTGGCTAAAAGACTGGCTACTTCTCGAAGACACTGATGTATTGGATTTGGAAGGTTTTAACAATGCTTTTGGTTGGCATGCATACTTATGGTATGATAAGGTTAAAATCAATAAGGCCTTTAAAAACCATATTGTCAGAAAAGCAGTGTTTAATGTCTGGACAAAATATATAGACTTATTGGAAAATAAAACTCCAAGGTGGCTATCACCTCTGGAAGCCAAGGCCCGAAAAAGACCCAATATGGAGGCCAAATGGCCAAAATATTGGGAAATTTTAGAAAAAGATGGAGACAATTGGAAATTGCAGAGTTTGGAGAAAATGAAGGATAAAGTGCGAGACTGGCTACATTACGCTCAGATTAAATAAGTTTTCAAAAATGATAAAAAGTTAGGGTTCCAGGTGGAGAAATCGAAATTGGAATCAGAACTGTTAGAACCTAAGACTAAGGTACTTTCAAGAATGTATAACTTGCTGTTAAAATGGAATACACAAGATGAAATGGTTAAATCGGCTATGATAAAGTGGGCACAGGACATTGGGTACAATATCATGTTTGAGGACTGGGAAAGGTTGTGGACCACTGGGTTGAACTTCACTGCATGTAATGCTTTGAAGGAAAATGTAATGAAAATGATATATAGATGGTACATGACCCCAGTTAAACTTGCCAAAATATACCATTTGTCTGATAACAAATGCTGGAAATGTAAAGGGAATGAAGGAACATTCTTTCACCTCTGGTGGACTTGCCCTAGAGTGAAGGCTTTCTGGGAAATGATATATAATGAGCTGAAAAAGGTATTTAAGTATACCTTCACTGAGAAACCAGAGGCCTTCCTTTTGGGTATTGTCGGCCAGAAGGTGTTAAGGAAGGACCGAACATTTTTTATGTATGCAACAACAGCAGCAAGGATACTTATCGCTAAGCACTGGAAAACCCAAGATCTACCCACACTGGAAGAGTGGCAGATGCAGCTGATAGACTATATGGAACTAGCCGAGATGACCGGCAGAATCCGAGACCTGGGAGAAGAGAAAGTTGAAGAAGACTGGAAGAAATTTAAGATTTATTTAAAAAAGCATTGTAATTTGGTTGAATGTTAAGAAGGATGCTAGATCATAAATAATTGAGCACCACTAAACTAGATGGAATTAGGATGACAAGTGAGATTGAGGAAAAAACATAAACCTTTGGGAGAAATATTAGATTATATTTTAAATGAATGGGATACAAGAATGTAAACAAGATGATAAATTGCGGGTAAGAATTGACAATGATGCAAGTGGGAGCGGGAGACGTGAGGGAGTCCAATGAAGCTAAGAAAATATGTTATGATATATGTTTCATTGTTTTTTATTTCTGCATTTATGTTTAAAAATTTTAATAAATATATATATATATATATATATAAAAAGAGAACCCCATCCCTGCAGCACCAACACGTGCTTGGGAGTCACAGGATGTGAAGGCCAGAACGGCTATAATTCTGTGTGTGTCAGACTTGCAGCTTGTGCATATACAGGATTTACAGCACGCGAAAGAAGTTTGGGACACGCTGGGAAGGACACATCAGAGAGATGCAGGTTCTTCAGCGCTGCTGTATTTTGAAAAGCTGACCAACCTGAGGCTTGCGCCTGATGGAGATGTTCAAGCGCACATGACGGAAATGAAATATCTGTGCCAACAGATGGTGGAACGCAATTTCTGTCTGGATGAGGAAGTGTTTTGCTTCATGGTGATAAACAGCCTGAATCGGACTTACAAAACCATTGCCAGTCAGCTGGGGTCCCTTCCAGCAGCTCAGTTGACCTCGGAGAGGGTCTTTGCCGTCGTCCTTAATGAACAAGACAGACTTGCTGCACTGGAGGTCAAGGACAGGGGGAGACAAGAACGGAGTTCTAACACCCCCACTGCTGTAGCTACTGGAGAAAACGCTGTAGCTTTGAACGTTGTCCGGTGTTACAATTGTGGACAGACTGGGCATCTTCAGCGGAACTGTAAGAAGCCACGTCAGCACAAGGGAAGCTCCACGAAGTCTGAGGCACCAGGCAAAAGTCATACCAAGTCACAGGCGAAGCCTGCAAAGGCTTTGATGTCGAAAGGAACCACGCCAGAAGTGGAGAATGCTTTTGTCATTGATACGGGGTGTACGTTTCACATGACAGCACGCAAGGATCTATTTTCGTCGTTTAAGAAGCAAAGCTTCGTTGTACAACAGGCCAACGGTCTGGAACTGAAAGCGACCGGAATTGGAACTGTGTATCTTGAAATGATATATAGATGGTACATGACCCCAGTTAAACTTGCCAAAATATACCATTTGTCTGATAACAAATGATGGAAATGTAAAGGGAATGAAGGAACATTCTTTCACCTCTGGTGGACGTGCCCTAGAGTGAAGGCCTTCTGGGAAATGATATATAATGAGTTGAAAAAGGTATTTAAGTATACTTTCCCTAAGAAACCAGAAGCTTTTCTCCTGGGTATTGTCGGCCAGAGGGTGATAAAGAAGGACAGAACTTTTTTCCTGTATGCAACAACAGCAGCAAGGATACTCATCGCTAAGCATTGGAAAACTCGAGATCTACCCACACTGGAAGAATGGCAGATGCAACTGATAGACTATATGGAACTGGCTTCGATGACCGGCAGAATCCGAGACCTGGGAGAGGAAAGGGTTGAAGAAGACTGGAAGAAATTTAGAATTTATTTACAAAAATATTGTAATTTGGTTGAATGTTAAGAAGGATGCCAGACTATAAATAATTGAGCACCACTAAAATAGATGTAATCTGGATGACAAGTGTGATGGAGGGAAACATAAACCTTTGGGAGAACTATTAGACTAAATTAAATGAACGGGATTTAAGAATGTAAACAAGATGATAAATTGCTGGTAAAAGTTTATAATGATGTAAGTGGGAGCGGGAGACGTGAGGGAGTCCAAAGAAGCTTTGAAAATACATGTTATATTGTTTATTATTTTTGCATTTTGTATTTAAAAAACCTTAATAAATATTTTTTTAAAAAAAAATGATGGAACCAGCCATGAAAGAACCTTCTCCCTCTCCATATTTTGGTCTAAGTTTGGGCACTTGCACAGATGGCCTCTCCTTTGAAGTGGACTTTTTGATCAGGCAATATCTTGAGCCTAGCCTGGGAGAACTTCATCACCATCCCAACTTATCACTGAATTTGAAGCATCATTTTTGTGCATGGAAACCCTGGTGTGCTTTACATGGCTTGAGATTCTTTTCTAAGTCTAAATTTTGGTTTTTTCAGCTGATTTTATTGGTATAGAAAATCTTAGCTGGGATTGAACCTGTTCTGTATACCAGAAGGTGCTTTCTTCCACATCACCCCCCACCTTACTGAAATGCAACCATCCTTTGGAAGGGACTAGCAGAGGCATTTTGTAATATGCCCTGGGGAATTGCCTGTTCAAAGAAACAAGGCAAAAGCTGCTGGAAGACATTTGATTTAGACAACTTAGATTACTGGTATCTGACTGTCTGGCAAACTGCTCTTCTAGAAAATATCTCCCACAAGTTGAAAGTAGCTAGATGACATACGGCAAAAGACAGATTTTTTTGCAGTATTGTTTACAACTGAAGATGCCCTGGCCATATGATATTCCCTCCTGTTTGTTGCAAGGTGTTGATTTTATGAAAGTACGTTTAGGTAGACATATGTTCTTTACCTTTACATTTCTCTTGGATGACTAGTAATTGGAAGGGAAGGAAACAAGGATGCTAATATTTCATTCCTTTATTTTCTCATCTGGTAAGTCTGTATGCAAATTTCTTAGTTTAAAGAAATACCTACTTGCACACACAAAATTATTGTAATGGCTTTGTCTCCTGCTGGACCTTATGTTACATATGATTTTAGTGCTCCCCCCCCCCCCACAACCATCTCCTTTTATCTCTGTGTAAAGTTTCCCCTTTTTGCCATAATTTACAAATTTTAACAAAAACTCCAGATGAAATAAAAAGCAAAAGCACTGCTGGGTTAGTACGAGACTTCAGGCTAACCTAAAGCAGCTCTTTCATTCCACGCAAATCACCTAGAAGATGCCAATGATGAAAATCTAAGAATGTATTTGTATTCTCTCCAGCCCTTATGTGTCAGTAAGTCAGAAAAAGAATAGCTAAACAACTAAGCTTGGTCTCTTCTTTCTGCTTCTATTTTTGAGCATGGTTCTGAATGGATAGGTCAAGGGCTGGGGATGGTGCCGATTTTGCAGCAGAGCCTATAGATCTGTCTTATTGGAAATGTTAAAATACTGGCAAGCCTGGTAATCCTCATCTTCCTGTACGAAAGTGACACATGGCTGCACTTGGCTGTGATTTTTGGCACCACAAGCCTGCAGAGGGGCCAAGAATGCAAACTGTAATTCCCAATTCCCAGCTGTCTTTTCTGTTTGCCCAGTGCCACTAAGTATATGTAATATCCTGGCCTGCATAGATAACAGGCAACTACTCCTACCAGCCACTCCTTTAATTAGGGCTGTGTAGAGCACTGACAACATATGAAAGTTAATGAGACAGAAGGTGGCAAGGAAAGAAAGGATGTTCTGTTGTTACAGTAAGTGGATTGCAGCCCAGAAAAGCTGAGGCTTGCCCAGGCTAGCCAATCTCCTCCCATATGATGGTGGACAAGGCTATTGTATCGATTCCATAGAAGGAAGCAAATGAGGATATTTCTTACAGGTTTAATTCTGGGATTTCCTAACCTTATACCACATGTTACTCCCACAAATGCATTACATGGAAACTGTAGCCAGTACAAAGTTCCAAGATCTTCTGAAATAATAGGGTTTTCTGCCATGACATTTGCCAAGAGACTCTGTTGCCAGTCTAATAGAAAACCTTGTTTTTTATTCGTTTAGTCGTGTCCGACTCTTCGTGACCCCATGGACCAGAGCACGCCAGGCACTTCTGTCTTCCACTGCCTCCCACAGTTTAGTCAAACTCATGCTGCTGGCTTCGAGAACACTATCCAACCATCTCCTCTGTTGTCCCCTTCTCCTTGTGCCCTCCATCTTTCCCAACATCTAGAAAACCTAGTTCCCTCCCATTATAAGAATAAGGCTTGAGATAGAGTGTGGGTTGGGAGAAGTTCTTCTGATGGGAAAAAGCTCTCTCATTACAGGCAAAAATACTCTCAGTGTGATCTTGGTCCTAGGGTATGATCTGAAGCTACCACACTGCTGAATTTGTCTGGATACAAGATCTCTTGGGTGCAACATGTACTGATACCTTGTGTCCATGATGGAAGAAAGAGGGAATATAAAATGTAACTGCCTTACTACAAAATATCTTCATATAGAACGGGAGGGCAGGTGTTGAGATTCCTGCATTGCAAGAGGTTAGACGAGGGATCAAGTCTACAGTTCATTGGTTTAAGAAAAAGTTCACACAGTTCACACAGACACCGGCAAGCAGTCACATGAACCACAGAATGACAAAAATGGCCACACTAAGCATTTTTGCGGGTGGTGCTGTGGTCTAAACCACTGAGCCTAGGCCTTGCTGATCAGAAGGTCGGCAGTTCGAATCCCAGCAACAGGTTGAGCTCCCGTTGCTCGGTCCCAGCTCCTACCCACCTAGCAGTTCAAAAGCATGTCAAAGTGCAAGTAGATAAATAGGTACCGCTCCAGCGGGAAGGTAAACGGTGTTTCCATGCGCTGCTCTGGTTCGCCAGAAGCGACTTAGTCATGCTGGCCACATGACCCGGAAGCTGTACGCTGGCTCCTTCAGCCAATAAAGCGAGATGAGCGCCGCAGCCCTAGAGTCGGTCACGACTGGACCTAATGGTCAGGGGTCCCTTTACCTTTACTTTAAGCAAGTGGATGAGTGTGGCAGGCAGGCAGGTGGTACGAGAGAGCAGGCTGGTAGAGAGATCAAGCAAGAGGACAGTTGAAACAATTTTGGTGACTGTTTGGACTTTCCAGTTAATGAGGGCAATCAGTGACTGCATTGGCTGGGATTAACTCCGAGGAAGTGTAGCTGTCATTCTAAGTTGACTTTGTTTGCCCTCAATGATATCACCACCTAGGATAGTCTAGTTAGTTACATAGTCCAATGACTTCACATTATGCTCACTTCATAGTCCCTTACTGGCTGGGATCGCAAAGTAGAAAAATGTAGCATTCAAACTAAATTCAGATTTCTTTCATTGCGGAAAGAGTTTTTAATTTCCATTACATTGAGTCTTCATTTGCTACCTTTTCAGTAGCAGAAGCAATTACCTTGATAACTGTAGAATGCAATTAAAAATAATATTGGTTTGTACGTTTTAAGACAATAAAGTTTTAATTTCTTTTAATGCTTATGAATGATTAAAATCTATGATTGACAATAGGCTGATTAAGTGGTTATAGAGGAAGTGTAATAAAGGCAGAGATAATCCATGATTTCTGTCAACCCGTACGGCAAACAGAGCATTGTTTACTAGCCACAAAAGTTTATTACATATGGATAGAAGAACGCTGAGAAGAGCTGAATGTGCTCCTGGAAAGCTAAGGGGAAACAAATCAGTGGATCATTCCCGTGTTCTTTTCTGTCTAAGAAATCCAGCTATCTATGCAGAGCTAAAATCTCTTCGGACAGGATAAGACAAATCCTTGCACAGTACGAAACATGCAAGGTGAGGAAGTTATTAATGGAAGCAAAGATGATCCATCTCACAAACTACTGAAGCTCTTGCACAAATGCACAGGCAGTACCGTATCTCTGCTGTTCAGCATGAATCCTGTAACTCTTAACGCCAACTACAGCTATCGTACAAATTATTCATCAGTCAAGAGACGGCAGAAGCTGAAGAAATAACCACATGGTCCAAAACATCCCACCCACTGGGACTCTTAAACATGCTAATTATTAGGAGGAATGATTGCTTTTTTATTTAGATTAAATAAAGGCAGCTATTTCTAAGTAGTGAAAAGTCAAGACAGACACAGAATGATTCATGGCTGGCTAATGACACTAAAGATTTGATCAATAATAAAATTTGTGGAGCATGTTAATTTAATGTTTAGTGCAAACTTTAGTTATCAAGATTTATAGCATTCTTTAGGAAAGCTGGCAAACAAATACCAGATGCTAAAAACTTCTTCATTAAATGCTGTTGGGTTAAATCGTCTCTTGGAATTATTTGTGAGCTTACATTTGAAAAACAGTGGGTTTGAAAGGACCAGATGAAAAGACTTATTGCCTCATATTATAAAAGGGAGGGAAATTGCTGCAACCAAGGGGAAAAGAAACTAAAAAGAAAAGGTGATAAAACCTGGTAAGCAGAGATGATAATGATAAATGATAGTTTAAAAATATAGCCTGCCCTTGATCCAGTGCCTTGCTTTGAAATGTTAATTCAGATGTGATGCCATTCATTAAGCGTAAGGCCTCTGGATTTTTGTCTGACTCCAAAAGCATGTCATTTTCAAGGTACTCCAGTGCCACTTTGCGGCATACCTTTTCTTGTGATATTACTGTTGGGCGGGAATGCAAACAATAAACAGAAAAGCAGCTATAAGCAATGCTATTTTTCTACAAAAAGGGGTGCTGGAACTCACCATGAACACCTCCCTTGTTCTCTTATAATGGCAATGGCACCCACCTGAAAGGTACTGGATCTGAGTTCTGGTAAGTACCAGCTGAACAAAAGCCCGGGCTATAAAATCCAGCTACAACACAATCTTTTGAATAAAATAAGATGTGCATAGACTACACACTTCAGTGCTCGGATAACAGAGAGCTTGAGGGCTCTGACTCATTCAGCCATCACAGGAAGAAATAGGAACTGGTTACAAGTTGGCGGGGATAAGGGATAGGACTTGATGGCATCTTTATGGCACCCCAGCTGTAATAATGCTGGCCTCAAGTGATAGCCAAAGCTCTCAGCAGGTTCAACATGTGTTTACCCTACCATCAAAGGAAAAGCAGAATCAGGTTCTGCATACCAAACCCAAGGTTGATGTTTGTGAGCCTGGAGACCCCTCATGGATGGCCCCAGAGTCTGATTCTTTCAAGGAACCAAGCACTTTCTGATCTATGTTGCTGTTTAGTCATTTAGCCGCGTCTGACTCTTCGTGACCCATGGACCAGAGCACTCCACGCACTCCTGTCTTCCACTGCCTCCCGCAATTTGCTCAAACTCATGTTGGTAGCTTCGAGAACACTGTTCAAGCATATCATCCTCCATCGTCCCCTTCTCCTTGTGCCCTCAATCTTTCCCAACATCAGGGTCTTTTCCAGGGAGTCTTCTCTTCTCATGAGGTGGCCAAAGTATGGGAGCCTCAGCTTCAGGATCTGTCCTTCCAGTGAGCACTCAGGGCTGATTTCCTTAAGAATGAATAGGTTTGATCTTCTGGCAGTCCATGGGACTCTCAAGAGTCTCCTCCAGCACCAGAATTCAAAAGCATCAATTCTTCGGCGATCAGCCTTCTTTATGGTTCAGCTCTCACTTCCATACATCACTACTGGGAAAACCATAGCTTTAACTATAAGGATCTTTGTCGGCAAGGTGATGTCTTTACTTTTTAAGTTGCTGTCTAGGTTTGTCATCGCTTTTCTCCCAAGAAGCAGGCATCTTTTAATTTTGTGACTGCTGTCACCATCTGCAGTGATCGTGGAACCCAAGAAAGTAAAATCTCTCACTGCCTCCATTTCTTCCCCTTCTATTTTCCAGGAAGTGATGAGACCAGTGGCCATGATCTTCTTTTTTTGATGTTGAGCTTCAGACCATATTTTGCATTCTCCTCTTTCACCCTCGTTAAGAGGTTCTTTAATTCCTCCTCACTTTCTGCCATCCCATCAAAGTTGTGTCATCTGCATATCTGAAGTTGTTGATATTTTTCCGGCTATCTTAATTCCAGTTTGGGATTCATCCAGTCCAGCCTTTCACATGATGAATTCTGCATATAAGTTAAATAAGCAGGGAGGCAATATACAGCCTCGTCGTACGCCTTTCCCAATTTTGAACCAATCAGTTATTCCATATCCAGTTCTAACTGTAGCTTCCTGTCCCACATAGAGCTTTCTCAGGAGACAGTTGAGTTGATCAGGCACTCCCATTTCTTTAAGAACTTGCCATAGTTTGCTGTGGTCTACACAGTCAGAGGCTTTTGCATAGTCAATGAAACAGAAGTAGATTTTTTTTGTACTATGATGCCTGCCAATTGGTCCATGCAGCATGTCATGAGCAGAGCAACTGAGAAACGAACCAGCACTTCCCACCAGAAAAGCTCCTCAGAAGAGAAGGAACCTAGACTTACAAGGCCTCAGTTATGTTCCAGCTTTCATTGGAGAAAATTATGCACACAGATTAATAAAAAATGCCAAAACTCACTGCCCATTTCATGTATTTCTGTTTGCCAACAGGTATGTATTTTATGTATACCTGTTGACAAGCAAACAAACAAATATCATGGCAAAAGCAGAAATGCTTGCCCACAGCTGTGTTTATTAAGACCTCTCCAAATTATGTTTCACTCTTTTCACTGTACTGTGTTTAGACTGTACCTCTTCAGAATGATTGAATGTCTTTCCATGCAAAACAAATACAGCTAAACAGAAATCTAGCATACCAGAGAGAAAGCTAGGCTGCCATATCACCCTGCTTCTCCACTAATGTCTTTAGAATAGAAGCCCTGTTTCACATCAGCTGTCTCTATGCTAATATACAGAGTATGGGAAACAAGCAAGACAAATTTGAGCTATTAAAACAGGTTGGAAAATATAACCTAATAGGCATTACTGAAACCCGGTGGGATGAAACTCATGACTAGAATGTAGAAATTCAGGGGTATAACTTGTTCAAAAGGAATAGGCCAAACAGGCAGGGAGGAGGAATAATATTAACATATAATATTAGGACGTATAGTGTGTGTGTGTGTGTACCGTATATGAATATGAATATGTATGTATATGTATATGTATGTTTGTGTGTATGTAACATGCATGTTTGTGTGTATGTAACATGCATGACTTGAAGACAACTGTAAACATTTTTCAATTTCTCTGCTCTTTTATTTTAAACTAGAGACAGATAATGAAATTTATGAGGTATAAAAACAATGATTTATTCAAAATTTGACCTTTGTTTGATTTACCACTTATTTGTTCCACTGGAGGGAAAAAAGGGCAGCTTAAGTCTTCCCAGAAGATGATGGGCTTGTAATGCTGGTATGACCTGTTTTGCATTGTATTTGACATATGTACTCATAGTAATTTTCATTGTGATTTTCATTTTACATGTTCCTGCAATTCATTTTTTTCTTTCCGTATTTGCTTTGTCTAAGAGGGCTGAAAAGTTCTCTTAGTTTGTTTTATAAATAGAAAAGTTCACCATGTAAGTGCAAGTTTCTCCCCAAAGCCCAGCACCCATCATCAGTTCAAGACAACTAAATCTTCATTATTGCCACAGTCATGAAGAGTGAAGGTGCTTTATCTAGAATCCCTGCCTAGAATGTATTATGTCTCCTACTCTCACCAGCTTGATGCCTTGCTCTGGATACTCCAGCTGGATGAGTATGTAAGGGGAAACAATTATTTGATTTTAAACAAGGCACACTTTAAGCAGGAGAAATAAGTTTACAGATGCTTTGGGTTGCGCATTTTCGGGTTATGCACCACGCCGAACCCAGAAGTACCAGAACAGGTTACTTCCGGGTTTCGGCTCTCATGCATGCACAGAAGCACTAAATTGTGCTTTGCGCATGTGCAGAAGCGCCGAATCGCAACCTGCGTGTGCGCAGATGCGGCACTGAGGGTTGCGAATGCTGCGGGTTGGGAACGTGCCTCCTGCACAGATCACGTTCGCAACCTGAACGTCCACTGTAGTGGTGTTGTGAGAGAAGGGAATGGTTGACAGGGTGTAGGCCAACTACCAAGTTTAATGGAATGGTAACAACTAAGAGGCCACTCCTAACTTCAGAACTTTTGGTCTGCCCTTTTAGATCTCATGACCAAGAGGAAAGATGACCTGCTATTTTCTCTATGCCTGCCTGCTTCTGATCTGCCGTCAGTTTACTGACATTCAGTACATGCCATGTGTGTCACCAAGAGATACACAGCCTCTTTTTTTCTTTTCTTTTTTTTAAAGATATTTATTCTAGTTTCACAAATTATATAAAAACAAAACAATAATACAAACAATACACAATACACAAACAAAAAACAAGTATAATTTCAATCCTTTGTTTTCTTAAACTTACTTCCCCGACCTCCTCATACCTCCCCTTTCTGTATCCCAATTTCTAATTATTAATTCAGCAAATCCTCTTCTTTAATTTTCAATTAATTTCTAATCTTTCTTTTCTTTTTACATAACCAGTTCAGCTGAAAACCGCTTAATTTCTAAACCAACGTCATTCTAGCATTCATTAATTTTGCAATGTTTCCTGAGATAATCCTTGAATTTCTTCCAATCTTCTTCCGCCGTCTCTCTTCCCTGGTCTCGGATTCTGCCGGTCATTTCTGCCAGTCCCATATAATCTATCACCTTCATCTGCCATTCTTCCAAGGTGGGTAGATCTTGTGTCTTCCAATGCTTTGCGATGAGAATTCTTGCTGCTGTTGTAGCATACATAAAAAAATGTTCTATCCTTCTTTGGCACCAATTGGCCGACCATGCCCAGGAGAAAGGCCTCTGGTTTCTTCAGGAAGGTATATTTAAATACCTTTTTCATTTCATTATATATCATTTCCCAGAAAGCCTTAATCCTTGGGCACGTCCACCAAAGGTGAAAGAATGTACCTTCATTTTCTTTACATTTCCAACATTTATTATCAGGCAAGTGGTAAATTTTTGCAAGCTTGACTGGGGTCATGTACCACCGAGATACACAGCCTCTCCAAGCCCACACTGTAAAGGTGTGTTTCAGAAGGCAGTCCTCTGTTTGAAGGTCTTTCAAAGGACTAGTCCTCTGTTCGAAAGAATCCTATACTTTAAGGGCTGTACAGATAAAGGGCCATAAAAAGAGAAAGCAGGGGCCATGAAGTTGCCTGTCAACAGTTAGGATCTGTTTCTTCCCCACTATAGTGAGATGTCTTCCTATTTAAATTAATTATTTCTACATTTAAATAAAATTTGGTGATGCATAAATGGACACCATGCACCCTGCTTTGTCGGTCTGTCATTTAAATATATATTTTTTTGCCCTTCCTTTGTGACACCCTCACCAATTGTAACTTTGAGATTAGCCTGACTGAGTGGGCCTGTATTGCAAGCTGTCCCTATTTTCATGGGCTCCTCGATGCTTTTCCTTTGTTGTTACCCCCCAAAACAGGGTGACCTAACTGAAATCAGCTCCCAAAAGCCCAGGACTAGAAGTCAGAGAAACCAACAAACTCATATTCAGATTAATTGCAAATTAAACCTCTGAATCACAACAACAACTTACCTGTTTTACTTTTACCTGGGCTTAAAAGCCATATATTTTAATTAGAAGACTGGTGCTAGGTGAGCAGCTGTTTTGACCCAGCATTTAATAATAATAATAATAATAATAATAATAATAATAATAATAATCATCTTTATTGTCATTGCCCCCTCTCGGGCACGACGAAAATTACTTGGCTGCTCCATCCACCCAGGTAGGGCACTCCACACAAAATCAGAACATTTAGCTGATATATAACGTTCAGACACTGATCTTGAATAAAGGAGGCTCTGCAACTTTAGCAGTTTTAATATGGCTACCACACGATCACAGACCTGCAGTACTTCAGATAAATTGTCCAGAGCGCCATTGCCAAATTTTATCTAGGAAATTATGCTGGATTATTGTGTCTCAGCAAATGGAGCAGCTGGAGCAAGGGAGGCATGCATAACTGCAATTTTGGCAAAATTCAATTAATTTGTCTTATATGGATAGACCTGGTCCTTTACACGGCAAGTGTGCAAGAAATGAAAGCTGAGCAAACTGGTCAGTTGAGCCAGACTTGTTAGGAGCTGATACATATGTTCCCAAGGAACTTCAGCTTCCTCCTCAACAATGTGTAATAGCAATCTAAGCATAAAGGCTAAGCTACAATAGAGACTAGAACTCAGAAAACATAATAGGCTTTAAAAAAAAATGAGTCGACTCAGAAAATGTATTGTAAGGCTACTTAAATATCCTTCCATTGTACCCTTGGGAAAACAAGAGAATGGAAACTGGCAATCTACTGTAGTTCTTCTGAACTGTCATCACTGAGGAAGAACTTACAAGGTAGTTCTCCTGAAGGATGAGGGAAGAAATGCTGTCTAACTTGCAACTCAGTGGAGAGATGTCTCTATTATTGCTGCAGTGCCAAGATCCCGTTGCCTCCTTTGAGCTACAAAACACCAGAGGTAGTCCCAGATGTTTTGGGACTACAACTCCCATCATCCCTAGCTAACAGGGCCAGTGGTCAGGGATGATGGGAACTGTAGTCTTAAAACTACTGCAGCCTAGGACCATCGTACCTATGGGACTGCCTCTCCCTGGGATGCCCTGTGGAGGACCTTAAGGTCCATAAATAGCAACACCCTAGAGGTCCCGGGCCCTAAGGAAGTCAGAATAGCCTCAACCAGAGCCAGGGCTTTTTCCACACTGGCTCCGGCCTGGTAGAACACTATGCCTCATGAGACCAGGGCCCTGCGGGATCTGATTTCTTTCCACAGGGTTTGTAAGACAGAGTTGTTCCGTCTGGCCTTTGGCCTGGAATCAGCCTGACCCCCTCTTTCCTTTTCCTTCTGTGATGGAACCCCTATTTGGGACTTCCCTGGCTTTTCTGGCCCACGTAGGACCAGTCTGGATAATTGGCCTTGGTGAAGATTTGACGTTTTCTTCCCCAAAACAGTTTTTGATCTGGGCTTTCACTGAAATGAGGTTGCATTTTAAGATGTACTTTAATCCTGTTTTTAAGTTGTATTTTAATCAATTGTTTTTATACCTGATGCTAGCCACCCTGAGCCCGGTCTTGACCAGGGAGGGCGGGGTAAAAACAAAACAAAACAAAACAAAACAAAACACAAAAACATCTGGAGGGCCAAGTTTGCCTATGCCTGAACTAGCTACATGGATAGCATTGTCTGACCATCTCTTTCACTTTCATGGGATCTCTGCAGTGAAGCTGCTTGAGGACCACAGCAGATAACACCCCTCTCACACACATCCCTACACTGTGCCTTTTCAGATCCAGAGCCCCAGATTGATCTGAGTCACAAAACATCTCCATTACCATCTCTAGGCTGCAGCCCAGTCGAGGTTAGAATTGGACAGGTAACTGAAAGACCACGAGCCAAGTATTTTGGTGATTGTACCTTTCCTGTCTAAGAAGAGTGCCACTTCAGCAAGACGAGTGCAAATCCAGTAAACTCAGCAAGAAAGGCTTTATTGTAGGGAAGTCTAATGCATATTTGCCTAAGGGTGAATATGCATTAGCCTTAGAGAGAAAAAAAGCTCCTATTGATTTAAGCTTCCTTGCATGCTATGGTGTCAATGGAAATAGGAGGGGTAGCACACCAACCATTATATTTTTTTAAAGGCTGATGTGCTTCCAAGTGACATATTTAGCACTGCATGTAGCCTTAGGAGAGAAGAAAAGAGCTATTCAACAGTTTCTGTATATCTATCATATTATTATTCCATAAGTTTTATACCAGAGTGCTACTGTTTGGTTGCTTTCTGTACTTTAAATTTACATTTCCATAATTCAATAAGCAGTTTATTGTGCCAAAAATTCTTTCATGCAACATTATTAATCAATGTGTTTTACTATATTACTTTCTTTTATGATCCTATCACAGCATGTAGAGTACTTAATCAATGAGAGAATAGACAAAATGTGTAAACTTTCGCTGACCTGTGCTTGTGTCTGACAATAGCATTAATAATTCACAGTGAATTACAGGATATGCGTCTATTAATACTTTCAACTCTACGGGAGATAACTGGTTTGATTCGCCTACAAACAACACCATTAATTTGAATATAAGACTTATACAGGAAATGGGGTAACATATAAGCTGTACGGCACAACCATTAAAATCTCTCTTAATTATAAATACAATGGGGAAGACAGATCGAAATAATTTGCATATAAAGAAATGGTGCAATATTTTTACAAGCTCTAAATAACTAAAAAGAGCATCAACATACGTAATTTTAGGATTTTGCCTGTTTAACCCCATTATACAGTTGTAGTTACATGAGTACCCACTCCAAAATCATCATCTTTCTCTTAACATTTGACAGTATGTCAAGAGTGAAATGAACAAACACAGACAAGAAAGTGCTATCAGGTATAAATGAACAAATATATAGTGTGTCAAACTAAAATAGAAGAACAAAACAAACATTATGTTACTGCTACTTCAGTTGCCATGAATGTTATGGTGAGAACATTGGTTTCTTAAATGGTGTTGTGTCCCAGTACGTTTCCAAGCAAAATTCAAAGTGCTGGTGCTGACCTTTAAAGCCTGGTGGCACGCTGGAATGCGGAGTTAACCAGGGCTATTGACTGTCTGGCTCCGAAGCGCCCTCTCCGATTGCATGGAGCCCGGACAGCCCCGTGGTTTTCCACGGATCTGAGGGTGATGAAACAATCGTTGAGACAGCTAGAGCGCCGGTGGCGGAAAACTCATTCTGAATCAGACCGGACACGGGTTAGAGCTCAACGTCGAGCCTACCAAGTGGCAATGGCGACGGCGAAGAGGGCCTTCTTCGCCGCCTCCATTGCATCTGCAGAAAACAGCAGCAGGAGACTTTTTCAGGTGGTTCGCAGTTTATCGGAACCACCTGTACCACCGGGGCCTGGTAGGGACCCCAAGATCTCCTGCAATGCTTTTGCAAAGTTTTTTGCAGATAAAATCGCTCAGATTCAGAAGGAGGTAGACTCCACAGTGGGAGCAGGGCCAGGGCGGGAGAGTGCTAGAGTTCTGTCTGGTCCTGTTATATGGGATCAATTCCAATCTGTTACCTCCGAGGATGTGGACAGGCTGCTTGGACGAGTGAAACCGACCACCTGTCTCCTTGATCCTTGCCCATCCTGGCTGATAAAAGCGAGCCGGGAAGGGCTGGGCGATGGGCTTTGCGGGGTGGTGAATGCTTCCCTCTGTGAGGGAGCCTTCCCAGACCCGCTGAAAGAGGCGGTCATTAAACCGCTTCTTAAAAAAACATCTTTAGACCCGGCCAATTTGGCCAACTATCGCCCAGTCTCAAATCTGCCATTCTTGGGCAAGGTGATTGAGCGGGTGGTTGCTGAACAACTCCAAGCACGCCTGGAGGAAACGGACCATCTGGATCCCTTCCAATCGGGATTCAGGCCTCACCATGGGACTGAAACTGCCTTGGTCGCGCTGGTTGATGATCTCCGGCAGGCTAGGGACAAAGGTGAGAGCTGTTTCCTAGTTCTGCTGGATCTCTCAGCGGCCTTTGACACCATCGACCATAACATCCTTCTGGACCGTCTAGAGGGGCTGGGAGCTGGGGGCACTGTTATACAGTGGTTTCGCTCCTTCCTCCTGGGCCGTGTTCAGAAAGTGGTGGTGGGGGATGAGTGTTCAGACCCTTGGGCCCTCACTTGTGGGGTACCTCAGGGTTCCGTCCTCTCCCCCATGCTTTTTAACATCTATATGAAGCCGCTGGGAGAGATCATCAGGGGGTTTGGACTGGGCGTTCATCAGTATGCAGATGACACCCAGCTCTACCTCTCCTTTAAATCAGAACCAGTGAAGGCGGTGAAGGTCCTGTGTGAGTGCCTGGAGGTGGTTGGAGGTTGGATGGCGGCTAACAGATTGAGGTTGAATCCTGACAAGACAGAAGTACTGTTTTTGGGGGACAGGAGGCGGGCAGGTGTGGAGGATTCCCTGGTCCTGAATGGGGTAACTGTGCCCCTGAAGGACCAGGTGCGCAGCCTGGGAGTCATTTTGGACTCACAGCTGTCCATGGAGGCGCAGGTTAACTCTGTGTCCAGGGCAGCTGTCTACCAGCTCCACCTGGTACGCAGGCTAAGACCCTATCTCCCCACGGACTGTCTCGCCAGAGTGGTGCATGCTCTGGTTATCTCACGCTTGGACTACTGCAACGCGCTCTACGTGGGGCTACCTTTGAAGGTGACCCGGAAACTGCAATTAATCCAGAATGCGGCAGCTAGACTGGTGACTGGGAGTGGCCGCTGGGACCACATAACACCGGTTCTGAGAGATCTGCACTGGCTCCCAGTACGTTTCCGAGCACGATTCAAAGTGTTGGTGCTGACCTTTAAAGCCCTAAACGGCCTCGGTCCTGTATACCTGAAGGAGCATCTCCACCCCCATCGTTCAGCCCGGACACTGAGATCCAGCGCCGAGGGCCTTCTGGCGGTTCCCTCATTGCGAGAAGTGAGGCTACAGGGAACCAGACGGAGGGCCTTCTCGGTAGTGGCACCCGCCCTGTGGAACGCCCTCCCATCAGATGTCAAAGAGATAAAGAATTACCTGACATTCAGAAGACATCTTAAGGCAGCCCTGTTCAGGGAAGTTTTTAATATGTAATGCTGTACTGTTTTTAACACTGATTGGGAGCCGCCCAGAGTGGCTGGGGAAACTCAGCCAGATGGGCGGGGTATAAATAATAAATTATTATTATTATTATTATTAACAGCCTCGGCTCAGTATACCTGAAGGAGCGTCTCCACCCCCATCGTTCAGCCCGGACACTGAGGTCCAGCTCCGAGGGCCTTCTGGCGGTTCCCTCACGGAAGAAGAAGAAGAAGAAGAAGAAGAAGAAGAAGAAGAAGAAGAAGAAGAGGAGGAGGAGGAGGAGGAGTAGTAGTAGTTTGGATTTGATATCCCGCTTTATCACTACCCGAAGGAGTCTCAGAGTGGCTAACATTCTCCTTTCCTTTCCTCCCCACAACAAACACTCTGTGAGGTGAGTGGGACTGAGAGACTTCAAAGAAGTGTGACTAGCCCAAGGTCACCCAGCAGCTGCATGTGGAGGAGCGGAGATGCGAACCCGGTTCCCCAGATTATGAATCCACCGCTCTTAACCACCACACCACACTGGCTCTCACTGAGAAAAGTGAGGTTACAGGGAACCAGGCAGAGGGCCTTCTTGGTAGTGGCACCTGCCCCGTGGAATGCCTTCCCATCAGATGTCAAGGAAATAAACAACTATATGACATTTAGAAGACATGTGAAGGCAGCCCTGTTTAGGGAAGTTTTGAAGACTATGTTTCGATGTATTTTTAATCTTTTGTTGGAAGCCATCCAGAGTGGCTGGGGAAACCCAGCCAGATGGGCGTGGTATAAATAATAATAATAATAATAATAATAATAATAATAATAATAATAATTAGTAGTAGTAGTATTATTATGGAATGCCCTGTTCTGGTTTGCTTATTCTTTGCAGGCCACTGATTTATCTAATCTTCCAGACACCATGTGGAAGACTGTTCAAAAGTCTTCTGGATTTAAATTAATTTCTTGTTTCATATGCATTGCGCATGCATAACAATACAATTTAAGGCCAGATTGAGAGCTGGACCATAAAGAAGGCTGATCGCCGAAGAATTGATGCTTTTGAATTATGGTGCTGGAGGAGACTCTTGAGAGTCCCATGGACTGCAAGAAGATCAAACCTATCCATTCTGAAGGAAATCAGCCCTGAGTGCTCATTGGAAGGACAGATTGTGAAGCTGAGGCTCCAATACTTTGGCCACCTCATGAGAAGAGAAGACTCCCTGGAAAAGACCCTGATGTTGGGAAAGATGGAGGGCACAAGGAGAAGGGGACGACAGAGGATGAGATGGTTGGATGGTGTTATCGAAGCTACCAGCATGAGTTTGACCAAACTGCGGGAGGCAGTGGAAGACAGGAGTGCCTGGCATGCTCTGGTCCATGGGGTCACGAAGAGTCGGACACGACTAAACGACTAAACAACAACAATAACAACATGTGGCTGGTGGTGACCAGTGATGGGAGGAGTCTGTAATGCAGGTAATCCATAACAGCAAGCAGTATTCTCACACTGCAGCCAATGATAGGCTCCCTTACAAGTAGCTTCTCACTGTCAGAAAGCAGTACAGAATTGTAGTGCCTTGACTAATAAAACATGTCTCAAGCTTCAGCGCTTCACATCCACTTGGGTCAACGTCTGAGCAACCTCCACATGACTTCTCAGATTACTGTTTCAGAAGTGCCCTGCACAAGACAGCAATGCCTGCCTACCTACAAAGCAACAGCTGCCCTGGGGTGCAACTTGAGTTGAATATTAATGTAGCACCCATTTCAACTCTGCAAACGGGTTTCATTTTCCACTCTAAGAAGAAAGAACATAAGTAGGCCGCCTGGGTCAGGTCAAAGGTTCATCGCATTTACCTTTCCACATTGGCACACCAGATGCTTCTGAAAATCCCACAAACAGAAAGTACAAGTGACAATTGTTTTTTTCCTTCAGGTTGTTCCCCAGCAAAGCGTGTTCTCCCTAAAATGAGAGCGCAGGTTGCGGTGGGGGCTACCAGGCCAGCCCTCTGTTGCCAGGCAGGTTAATGGTTATTGCCTGGCACAACTATTGGCTGACCGGGTTGCTGGGGCAAATTGCATGTAACAA
This sequence comes from Podarcis cretensis, assembly GCF_951804945.1. NCBI lineage: Eukaryota > Metazoa > Chordata > Lepidosauria > Squamata > Lacertidae > Podarcis > Podarcis cretensis. The sequence continues at coordinate 10,338,736 of NC_137180.1, read as the reverse complement.
ATTGTATGGGTGGGACCATAGACTTTAAATATTGGGGCTCACTGCTTCTGTTTTCTCTTTCGCAGTGAGCATCAGTTCACCCGCCCGCCCTGTTTTCCGGTTGACCTTGCTTTGCCTGTCATGGGGTCGTCTGCCTTGGGGCAGGGGCCTAGTAGGAGTTTGCCATTTGGCTGATTGGCTGGTGCCATCTGGTTTTTGCCTACTACTTAGCAATTCGTCACAACTTGTAAGGTTGCGGTTAGGCACTGGTTATAAAAATTGGTGGTGGAGGGGTCAGGATAGGCTGTGCCTGCCCCTACAATGGTGCTGGAAGGGAATTCCGTTAAGGGAATCCTGGGGCTTGCCATGATTTTGTCCAATCCCTGAAATGGGACCAGGGCAGGCAAGCCTTGGGGAGCTGGTTGGGTGAGCGGTAAGGGACTGTCGCTCAGCTCAACTGATCCCAAACAATTGTTTTCCCTTCACTGGTGTCTGATAGATAGTCAGTTCTATCCCAGGCGGGGGGACAGATAGTCATAACCAATGCCTAAGCAACCACTCACAGATTTTGTATTTTAATAAAGTTGTGGCCAAAATAGTGCCAAAAACCTTAAATTAAAATTATGTGTGATTTGTGAATTATTTGAGGGGGGTGGCTTGGGGACCTCCACACGCAACAGATAATACTGCTTCTAAACATGGACACTCCATGTATGCTTTGTGTCCAGTGATAGATTTAATCTTAATGAATTCCTCTAATTGTATTAGATATCCACCTAAGGTTACCATGCTCTGTAGCAGTGAATGTTGAACATTCATGATGGGTCTCTCCTGAAGCTACTCACAATTTAATCTGTTAAATAGCATTAACCCAGTTGAGGCATTATGCCTGAATAGGAAATTTTATTCTGTGTTGAAGGCACAGGACATCTCAGTTCCTAACCCACCATCTTAATTGGTGAAGATCTGGAAGAGGCCATCTAAATGCATTTGCAGAAAAATGAGTAGAACCTTCTATGTGATTGGGAACCTTAATAAAGCAAGCTGTCCACTCTTGGGAAGTCTTCTGCTCATATTGAAAGGAAAGCAAGTAGACTCCCCCTTCAGATCATCCCATGAGAAAGTATGCCCAGATGATGAGGATGGGGACAGTCTGAATGGTTTTCCTATACACCCTACAAGAGCTGATATTTCCTCTCTTTTTTGAAATCATTTTTACTAGTTTTACAAATATAAAATACAAATAAACAAAGGGTAATAAAGAATAATATACAGACGTACCTTGGTTTGCGAACTTAATCCGTTCCGGAAGTCCGTTCTTAAACCGAAACCGTTCTTAAACCGAAGCACGCTTTCCCTAATGAGGCCTCCCGCTGCCGGTGCCCTTCCACTGTTCAGATTCCGTTCTTAGACCGAGGTAAAGTTCACAAACTGGGACACTACTTCCGGTTTTGCAGAGTTTGTAAACCAAATAGTTCGTAAACAGGGCTGTTCTTAAACCGAGGTACAACTGTATATATCTAAATAAAGAGATTCTCAGAATCTCAGAACTTCCCCCCATCCCCTCCATGGGGTCTCATTTTAAACATCTACTACAGTGGTACCTCAGGTTAAGTACTTAATTTGTTCCGGAGGTCTGTACTTAACCTGAATCTGTTCTTAACCTGAAGCACCACTTTAGCTAATGGGGCCTCCTGCTGCTGCTGCACCACCGGAGCACAATTTCTGTTCTCATCCTGAAGCTCAGTTCTTAACCTGAGATAATATTTCTGGGTTAGCGGAGTCTGTAATCTGAAGCGTATGTAATCTGAAGCGTATGTAACCCGAGGTACCACTGTACTGCATATTCATCCATACTCCAATGTTTATATCAAACCATATTATCCATAATAATTTTTACACTACAAGTAAAATTAAAATTCTGTTTTTGTTTCCATCAGCTTGCAGTGGTCTCCTAAATAACTTAAATCTTCTCATTCTTTTATAAAGCTTTTGTCCTCTTGGTTTCTGAGTTTTCTAGTCAGTTTTGCCATCTTGGCATAGTCCATCAGATTGGTTTGCCATTCTTCTCTGGTAGGGACTTTCTCTTCTTTCCATCTCTGGGCTAGTAGTATCTGAGCGACTGTTCTACACATAAAGGGTCTTTTCTTCTCCTTTGGTATGTCGGCACCTATAATTCCTAATAAAAAAATAACTTCTGGTTTCTTAACAAAAGTTATATCCAGCATTTTCTTCATTTCATTATATATCATCTCCCAGAAAGCTTTTATTACATTATCGGTCCACCACATATGATAAACGGTACCTTTCCCCCCCTTTACATTTCCAGCAAATATTAGTACTTGTCCTATACATTTTTGCTAACTTAGTAGGAGTCAAATACCACCGGTACATCGTTTTCATGTAACTTTCTTTCAATGTACAACATGCCTTAAAATTCAAATCTGATTTCCATAACCTGATATTTCCTGTGCAGGCCTTTTGAGTATTAGAATTTTGAGAGGGAGACTCACCTCTCTTTTAATGTTTCCTCTTACATTTCTAATTTTAATATTTAACTTGTGCCATGTATTTCCACTGGACAGTTTTCTTCTTCCCTGGACTAAAATGCCCCCAAACCGTTCAGCTTTCTCCAGCAGTATATATGATCCAACCCCTTCTATTAGTTTCATAATGGTGTTGCTGTAGACCAGACAAGCCAACGCTCCAGCAAATCTGTGAGCATCCTTTTGCATCATAGTCCTGCATTTCTATATAGCACAATAGACAATCCAGACAGATCTCTAAATAACCCATCCATAATTGGCCAGGATTCTGTGAAGTCATTGTTTCTTTGATTTTTTTAGAAGGCAAGAATTGACTATGGATTATTCCTCAAGGAAAATGAGAGCTGGTTTGAAATGTAACATTTATACACACATTAATTTATATTTTAAAGTGCTCCCAGAAATCCTTGGTTATGTAATATGTGGAGAATTTATCCTCTTAAAGTATTAACAAGTTTTCTGGCTAGTTTTAACAGGGTCTTTTTCTCATGGACAGTTTCAGTGGATGGGCATTTATGTGATAGCTTTAAAAGGTAAGGCAAATGGCCCTGGTTTCACAAAAAAGAAAGAGAGAAGTATCCCAATTTGTTATCATTTTTGGGTGATATATCTGAACAGTTCCTAGCTTGGAAGGTCTCTCCTCCTCCTGGAGGGGAGGTGTTGTGAGCGGGAGACGATTCCCACATCATGGCTGGCGCGCCACACCCCTGGTTGGGCACCCATCCGGGAGGCTCACTGGGGGCATGGTTTGCTGCTCAAATGCAGCTGCGCCAGCCATTCTGCCCATTGCGCCCGCATTTTCGTCCCGAGTCACCCACCCACCACTCCCTTTAGGGCTTAGCTTTTCTCTTGACTTTGCTATGGACCTTTGGTTGGTCACCCAGGTTGCCCAGGGGGCCTGGTAGGAATTTTTTTCCAATTGGCAAATTGGCACTGGCCTTTTGGTTTTTTTCGCCTACCTCGTAGCAATCGTCACAACTTTCGTGGTATTTGGCAATTAGGCATTGGAATGTGTTGTTGGTGTGTGGAAGGGCAAGGTGTGGCCATCGCCTACCCCTTCAATTTCGGGTATTCCGTTAAAGGAATCTGGTGGTCGTGGATCCTGTCCGATGCCTGTGTGGCGGGGGGCCATGGCACGACCCTCGGTGACATCAGGGGAGAGCTTATAGTTGTATTAGCATCAACAGGCTCCCCCTACTGGTGAATAACCTTCCTTTTTTAGACTCACCCCTCTCCGAGTGGGTGTAGTCAATCTTTTGTGGTCCAAAGCCTAAACCAATACCTTCTCACTTGCTATAATCAATAAAGTTGTGGCCTTTTCTTGCCCATTAACCCTATACACTGTGTCCGTGTGTCTTTATTCCACAAAGCGGGGATCGGGTCCTCGAACCACAAATGGCCCTGATTTCACACAAAAAGAAAGAGAGAAGTATCCCAATTTCATTTTCATTTTTCAACTGTTCAGATATATCATTTTTGGGTGATATATCTGAACAGTTCCTAGCTCGGAAGAAGATCGCTGTCACCCATTCCATTGTTACAGAAGTTCTTATTTATTCTCATTGACTATTTTTCCTCCATTGCACTGTATCTCTTCAGAGCTATAATTAGCAATATGTATCAGAGAACAGTGATGACACACATTTCTAGGCTAAAATTACCTTGCATTGTGTCAAAGTAGTAATCAGCAGGTAGTGATTATCTTCATACACAATCATGTGCAAGGTATCTTATTTTATATCTTTTATTCTTCATTCAGCTGAAATAAATGTTAGGGATTTTCCTGTAGATATTTGTTAACATTTGTTTTTATTTAAAATTAATCAGTTTTATCATATCTTTGTTCCACTTTCAGCAATAGTTCAGATTCCTCGATAGTATTAACAGGTATTTGACAACAAACCACTGAGTAATATTGAAGGTAACATGCAAAGGATAAAAGAATCCATTTCTATGGCAGAAAGAATGAATGAACGAAAGAAAGAAAGAAAGACTGCAAAATGAAAAGATGCAAAATTGTAAGAAGCAAAATGGGGCAAAATATCATTGGTTGTTACCATTTCACTATTTAGGAGGAATTACTGAAATTTCACAATGAAAATTCACAGTGTTGGTCATTACTAAAATACAGACAGAATTACCAAATTTCTAGCTACTCCCAGTTCCTGCACCTTGAATAACAGCTTGATCTACAGCAGGGTTGGGTAACTTGTGGCCTTCCAGATGTCATTGAACTACAACATCCTTCATCCCTCATGCCTAGTCACTTCTTGACGCTTATGGGATTTGGTGTCCAATAACACCTTTAGGTCTACAGGTTCTCCATCTCTGAACTATTGATCAGTAGCATGCAGAGATGAATGACATGAGGACATCAGAGGAGCTGTGGCTGGAGATGCATGAGGAGGAGGAGGAGGAGGAGCCAGCCAGTTGTTGGGTGGGGGGCCTGGCCCACTCCCAAAAATATTTGGGGGGGAAATGGCTTGACCCCTGCTAGGCTGCAGCATTGCTCAGCCAAAGGGCAATGTATCTTACAAAAAAGATTCTTATGAATCATTACTGATGTTCCTTGTATTATGCCAATTCTATAATCATGCACCTTATACAATTGTGTCAAGTTTGTGCAACTAGTGTCATGGAATTCTACTCAGTATTGATCCAGAGTAGATTCCACTGAGCCTTAGGCTTGCCGATCCAAAGGTCAGTGGTTCAAATCCCTGTGACAGGGTGAGCTCCCGTTGCTCAGTCCTAGTTCCTGCCAACCTAGCAGTTCGAAAGCACACCCAAAAGTGCAAGTAGATTAATAGGTACTGCTCCGGCAGGAAGGTAAATGGCATTTCCGTGCACTGCTCTAGTGTTGGTGTTCCATTTGCCAGAAGCAGCTTAGTCATGCTGGCCACATGATCCGGAAAAACTGTCTGCGGAGCGGACAAACGTTGGCTCCCTTGGCCAGTAAAGTGAGATGAGCGCTGTAACCCCAGAGTCGTTCGTGACTGGACTTAACTGTCAAGGGGTCCCTTTACCTTTACTTTTAGATTCCACTGTATAGTTAGCAGAGTAAAAACTTACACACATTGCAGGATTCCCCCAAAAAACAGACCAGAGGCAATTGTATTTCATTCAGCAGAGCTTTACAGCTATTGAAGGCAAATGAGCATAATGGTCACAAATCCAATACATTCGGGACTGGCACTGTCCATAATAAATCCAGTTGCAGCACTTAACTTAAACTTAACAATAGCTTATAATAAGTCTAAACCAGGGTCAACCTTTTTATACCTACCACCCACTAATGCATCTTTCTTGATGGTAAAATTTCCTTACCGCCCACCAGTGCTCGATGGAAGGAGGATTCAGCTTGTGACATAGAACCCCCTGCCGCCCACCTAGAATCCTGAAACGCCCACTAGTGGGTGGTAGGGACCACCCCTGGTCTAAACCTTAACACTAAGCATACTATGTACAAAACACCACACCAGAAGGAAGGAAGATAGAAAGAGATAGTAAAACCCAGGCTCCTTCTGGCTTCTTATTATAGTCAGCATGATGCTGACAGAAGAGATAAGAGAACCAGTTTCAGCCAGCTGTACTCAGCTTCTCTGAAGGTATAATCCAAATATCATGAAGCTTCTTTCACACAGAGGAGCTTCCAGAAGCTTCCAGAACCCTCTTGAATTAAGCAGCAGACTTAACTTAAACTTACAATAACTTATAAGAAGACTAAACTTAACACTAAGCATCCTATGTACAGAACACACCAGAAGGAATGGAGATAGAAAGAGAAAGTGAAACTCAGGCTCCTTCTGGCCTTTCTTTTATAGTCAGCATGACCTTGACAGAAGAGATAAGAGAACCAGTTTAAACCAGCTGTACAAGTTTCTCTGAAGCTATAACCCAAATATCATGAACCTTCTGCTTGTTTCTTTCACACAGAGAAGCTTCCAGAACCCTTTTGACTTAATTAGAATAGGAAAGATTTCTACACAATACTTTCTGCACTAAGAAATGCAAACTGTCAACTAGAACCCAGATCCATTTAACCTGATGCACTAGTGAAAGTCAATGCAAGAACTCCTGCTAGTTCAACAGAGTCTCCTTCCTCCTCTCCCTCCGAACCCCTGCCTCTTTTCCACATTTGCACTTGAGGATCAGAGAACCCCCAGAATAGTGCACAAGGGGAGGAGAGGGGGATAATTTCATCTTCAGAAATGCTTGCACTGACAGAACAATCAGAAGAGAATGATATTGAATTCTTCCCATTGTGCTTTCCGAGATTCATTCAGGGAGGTTTCTCCAATTTGGAAGTCAATCAGGGAACTATTCGATATCAATGCTTAGATGTACTTATGCCCACAAACGTATCAAAATAAAATTTTGTTTAGGGAAGCTTTTAATGTTTAATAGGTTATTGTATTTTAGTGTTCTGTTGGAAGCCGCCCAGAGTGGCTGGGGAAACCCAGCCAGATGGGTGGGTTATAAATAATATATTATTATTATTATTATTATTATTATTAATCACTCTCTTCCTCTAGAACTGACAATTACTAATCACATATTTTCTTTCCCAAACTTTCTCAAAGATGTAGCAATGAAGGGAAGTCTAAAATTTTACTTTCGTATGGTGCGTTTCAGCCACAAACACTGTGCCTGTATTTTCAGAGAGTTTAACCCTACGAAAATATAACTTGAACACCTGTGGAATTTAATAAGAAACAATTACATTTACATATGATTTAGTTTAAGCATCTACATTTTGGATAAATATACTACTGAGTACTGTACATTTTGGCCAGATGGCTGTCATTCAAAGTTCTGCACAACTTTAATAAATAAATAAATTATTGATTAAATAAGAATTAATACAGTCTGCGCAAGAAAAATAATAATAAACAAAGCACTGGATTTATAGTCTCATTGTGACTTTTCAAGTGAATGCAGCCTACCAACCATTTTCTTGGGTTTACTTTCTTAAACTGTCTTGCCAGGTGAATGACAGCCCCTCTACTTTTCAAATCCAAAGCAGGCAGTCAACCCAGAATATTTATAAAGCCCCTGGTGGGTCACCACACACAGCTGTTAGGCTACTTTCTGCTTTCTGGAAGTAGGCACACGCCTTCATTAAATGCATGTAGCAGCATGAGGTGACAAACAGGAAAGCCAGCAGGCAGGCAGGAAAAATATAGCTGCTAAGTCTGCCCACTGCAAGTCTATCATTTACTTAGAAAACCTTTGATGTATTGCTACAATTTTTGCCTGCGGGTTTTCTGTTGCACATTGGGTATAGGTAGCACTGAGGATCCCTTCTTTCTTGAAGGCATATAAATAGCTTGGTGCAACTATTGGCTGAGAGGTTCTAACCAACTGAGTGCGGTTGCTACTTTCCTCATCTTGTCATACATTGTTCATGTTTCAACAAGCAAGCCATGGCTTCTGTTCAGGCTGAGCCCCTAAAAAGCAACGAATGAGGGATTCCCTTAAATCACCACATTAAAATAATGTCTAACTGTGGAACATGTCACAAGATACTATGAGGCAGAATTTGTATATTATTATTATTATTATTATTATTATTATTAGGCTTGTGCTCCTATTATCCTGAAATGATTTAGAAATAGCATCATAAGCATTAGGTAAAAGGTAAAGGTAAAGGTACCCCTGCCCGTACGGGCCAGTCTTGACAGACTCTGGGGTTGTGCGCCCATCTCACTTAAGAGGCCAGGGGCCAGCGCTGTCCGGAGACACTTCCGGGTCACGTGGCCAGCGTGACATCGCTGCTCCGGCGAGCCGGAGCCGCACACGGAAACGCCGTTTACCTTCCCGCTGGTAAGCGGTCCCTATTTATCTACTTGCACCCGGAGGTGCTTTCGAACTGCTAGGTTGGCAGGCGCTGGGACCGAGCAGCGGGAGCGCACCCCGCCGCAGGGATTCGAACCGCCGACCTTTCGATCGGCAAGCCCTAGGCGCTGAGGCTTTATTTGGCTTGTGCTCCTATTATCCTGAAATGATTTAGAAATAGCATCATACGCATTATGTTGCTTATAACATTAATCTTCAAAACATTGCTGTGAAGTAGGTCATTGCAAGTATGATTTCAGAAGGAACTGTGGTAGGAAGGTACTGGTTTGTCCAAGCGCAGCTGGTAGTTTATGTGTGAAGAAAATTTAAAACTTGGCATATTTACTATACCACACTGGTTCTCAGAGATGTCTTGCACACAACATTTCCCCTAAATAGGAACAGTACTTGTTTTTTCTGTGTGGACGCAGGGGTACGCATACCCCTAAACATTTTGTGAATCTAGGTTTGGCCTCATTGAGGTGCAGTATTTCAATATAAGTAGGATAATCAGAGTACCCCTAAACATTTCTTAACGGGGACCCGGGTGGCACTGTGGTCTAAACCACAGAGCCTATGGCTTGCTGATCGGAAGGTTGGTAGTTTGAATCCCCGCAAAAGGGTGAGTTCCCATTGCTCAGTCCCAGCTCATGCCAACCTAGCAGTTCAAAAGCACGCCAAAAAGTGCAAGTAGATAAATAGGTACTCTGGTTTCACCAGAAGTAGCTTAGTCCTGCTGGCCACATGACCCAGAAAAACTATCTGAGGACAAACGTCAGCTCCCTCGGCCTGTAAAGTGACATGAGCGCTGCAACCGCAGAGTCGTTCGCGACTGGGCTTAATTGTCAGCGGTCCTTTACCTTTTTAAAAACATTTATTTAGAAAAAAAGCACTGAATAGGAATTTACTTTTTTGCAGTTAAAGACACATAGCTACACTGTAGGACTTCATTATTATTTACTTCACTTCACTTTACTTAATTTGTATATGGCTAGCCAATGTCTGACTGCCAGCTTTGTAAAAGAAAGCATGAATGAGTACCCTCAGAATTATTGTGAAAACACAATTTTATGAATGTTTACTCAGAAGTAAGTCCCACAAAATTCTCAAGGAAGTGAGTTTAGGATTTCAACAAAAACAAGATAAAGTAGCATTATAACCTGAGCCATAGGCGCAGACTTTAAAAGTTAATATAGCTCTGAAATTAATCATTAGTTGCCACTGCTGTTTAATACTTTTCAGTTCTCCAACATACACAATTTTAAAAGATTTTCTGTCTCTCATAGAAAATCATTTTTTTAAAAAAATGAGAAGAAAAATAGTCAGTGACAACTGAACTGGAAACAGACAACTTTTGTTTCCCCCCCGTAACATACATAATCATGGATTATTCCACCACAGTTATTGCTTTATGGTTATACACTGTTTTAAACACTTCTTAGAACATTTCAATAAAACAAAATGGTATAGGTTAAAGTGTCCCTATCCATCCAGAACAGAAGTACAAGACCTCAGATGTTACTAGAGGCTCTCTTCTGTTCAATGGCAGATAATAAATTGAAGGCAGTACCAGAGGCTATGCACTGCAGTAAAATATTCAAATAAAACTTTGCCAGTAAATTTTACCCGACTAACTATACTTTCTTCAGGGCCTTTCAGCAGAGGTTGTTAAAAAAAAAAAAAAAAAAAAAACAAGTTACAGAGAACAGCTGTCAAGTGCTACCTTGTGGAAGTTTGGAATAGTTTACTGAAGAAGGGTTCTGTTCCCACTTTTCTTTTTTAATAAGTCAGATTGTTGTTGTTGTTTAGTCGTGTCCAACTCTTCGTGACCCCATGGACCAGAGCACGCCAGGCACTCCTCTCTTCCACTGCCTCCTGCAGTTTGGTCAAACTCATGCTGGTAGCTTCAAGAACACTGTCCAACCATCTCGTCCTCTGTGGTTCCCTTCTCCTTGTGCCCTTCATCTTTCCCAACATCAGGGTCTTTTCCAGGGAGTTTTCTCTTCTCATGAGGTGGCCAAAGTATTGGAGCCTCAGCTTCACGATCTGTCCTTCCAGTGAGCACTCAGGGCTGATTTCCTTAGGAATGGATAGGTTTGATCTTCTTGCAGTCCATGGGACTCTCAAGAGTCTCCTCCAGCACTATAATTCAAATCGTCGAAGAACCGAAGAATAAGTCAGATAGGCATGTTAAAGTCACAAACATGCCTTGTGAAGTGTGGGGGGAATGCAATATTAGGCAACTGCCTCTTTAGAACTGTTGAAAAGGGGAAAGGACTGTGCCATAAGAGCATAAGAGGAGCCCTGCTGCTTCATGCGAAGGTCCATCTTCTCCAAGATTCTGGTTCCCACAGTAGCCATCCTGAAGTATCTGAGAAGACCACACTCAGACTGTGAGCACGAAAGCTCTGCTTTTGGTCCCCACTAGTTGGTATTTAGTGGCAAAACTAGCTCCTTTGTGGAGCTCCTTTGTGGAGGCTCCTTACAGTCCTTGTGACTAATAGTAACCAACAGGCCCACCATGCATGAATTTGTCTAATCCTCTTTTAAAGCTATCTAAGCAAGTAAGCCACACGGGTGGTGCTGTGGGTTAAGCCACAGAGCCTAGGACTTGCCGATCAGAAGGTCGGCGGTTTGAATCCCCGTGACGGGGTGAGCTCCCGTTGCTCGGTCCCTGCTCCTGCCAACCTAGCAGTTTGAAAGCACGGCAAAGTGCAAGTAGATAAATAGGTACCGCTCTGGTGGGAAGGTAAACGATGTTTCTGTGCCCTGCTCTGGTTCGCCAGAAGCGGCTTAGTCATGCTGGCCACATGACCTGGAAGCTGTACGCCAGCTCCCTCGCCCAGTAAAGCGAGATGAGTGCCGCAACCCCAGAGTCGACCACGACTGGACCTAATGGTCAGGGGTCCCTTTACCTTTTTAAGCAAGTAAACCTCACCATATCCTAGAGATGGAGGAGGAATTCAACTGAGTTCACTTTTGAAGTCATATCTACCAAATCCACACATTCCAAAACTGTACGGAAAAACAGCAATCTATGCTCTAAATGAAGAGAGCTCCAGAGACTTGATCCTTTCTACACACAAAGATGCTCCATTTGAGTTGCTTCATATTTCCCATGCTCTTTTTGAGACGGAGCAATCACAGCTGCATGCAGTATTCCAAATCCCAAATGTAGCCACCCCATAGATTTACATAAAGACATTCCAAGGCAGTTTTGTTTTCAATTCCTTTCCCAATACTTCCTAGCATGCGATTTTCATTTATCCTAAAACTGTCACAGTCTGAGCTACCTTTCTGCCGCAACTCCAAGGTGTCTTTCTTGGTTTGTCAGCACCTGTTCATACTTCATCCAAGTGCCACCACTGCCAAGTTGTTGTTGTTTTCAACAGATATTTAATGACCCAGTTCTACATGCAAATGGAATATATCCTTGGCCATTGAGACATAACTTGCACAGCATTTTCATTCCTACATGGAATAGTAATTCTAAGCTAATGTGTTTTGTTTGTGTGTTTTTCCCTTTCACCAGAAATGGAAGGAAATTGGAAGCTGCAGTGTCTACACAATACTGTACGCAGGTGTTCTTAATATGGTAAGCACAGACGTGAAGGAGGAAATCTACAGAAAATATTCTCTTTGACATCAAAAGTTGATTGCCTTGAAAAAGCCAACTGCGTATGACATCAGATCTGTTGCTACTATTCTCAGTGTTCTACTTCCGTTGCCAGGGAAGCCTAAGAGAATAATTGCTTCTTTCTGTGTCCATTGCTACTGATGATTTCTCTTGAAGTTCTGCTGTTCCATACCCATCAACTGGGCTGCTTTGAGTGGGACACCCTGAAATTACAGAAGCCACCCCGGCTTCTATCGAATCCCAGCTGTCCCATTTTAGCTCCTGTGAAAGTGTGGCCCCAAAGACTCCCATTTTGGGGGGCCGTGCTCTCACACGAATCACCTGACTCCTGTGGGAGCATGAAAGATGTGCGTCTCAATTTTCCCTTGCGGGATGTTGGAGGATATGCTGTTCCTCTGTTCTTGTAGATGCCTATTACTCTGTTTCCATTGATCAGAAAATGCCTAACCTGCTTTTGGTCAGAATCAGTCCAACAAAGATCTCCCAAGATTGCTTTCCACAAATCAAGGGCTGGGAGGCAATTAGTTCACTAGTCAGGAATCTGGAGACTATAACCCAGAGGTGGGAAGCATCTTCAGACTAAGCACCACATGCCAGTTCTGGATGAGACCAGAAGCAAAAGTGGGCAGAGCAATGAACGCAAATTTTACTTCTGTGTAGGAGGCTATTTTCTACACACACACACACCGCATATTTCCATTCAGGGAAGCAAGAGAGATGATTAGAGTTTGAAGACACATTCCAGCTGTAGAAAAAAAATAACTCAAGGTGGATCTGAAGCAGGGAAAGCAGTGGATGGGGCCGGGGAGAGTGTGTAGCCTGAGGCGAGCCCCCAGGCCCAAATAAAGAAGCATGGGGGGCTATGTTGAGCCTCCATGCTTAAGCACCCCGCTAGCTGTACCTCTCAGCTCATATTTTCCGAATTAACTTTTCTGGTATCATATCTTCCTGTGTGTTGCACGATCCAATGCACAACATGTGCATTTGAAATGCACCAAAATTTGTATTGTAAAAAAATGTACACCCAGAGCAGTCAAGATGGTGCCTGTGCACTGACAAAAAAAAATCCTTCAGAAAGTAATCAGATTATTTTTCAAAAGGAATTAAGATAATGTTAGGCCATGGCAGGCCAATTGTCCTAAAATCAATACTTATATACCAATACTGGTAATAAATTGAATGTTACAGAAAGAACACATAATAAAGAAAGACAGTAGGAAAGAAAACATGTCTTTCTCTAAGCTCAAAGAAATAAAGCAATAGGAACTAGTTATGGAAATAATGCACTGATGTACAGCATTACTTTCCATTGTAATGATAAGTCTCAATATTATCCAAGAGGCCGGCAGAGAGGAACTGAGGGTGACTTGAGAGCCTCGGACGTGAGATCTCCAGGTTAAACAGTATTGATTGATGAACATTTATTGGGGTCTAAACCGGGAAAGGGGGGTTGGAGTTTGGTAATCCAAAGGGTACAGAATTCTTAATTACTTACTTTTAATTTGTTTTGATATTTGTATGGAAGTTGGGAAAGCTATGGAAGGGAAATATTGACTTTAAGAAATATGTTAAAGAATAAGAAATGATGTATAAGATGTTTAAGATTAGATAAGCTAAAATTGGTGTCTAAAATGGGTAAAATGAAACGAAAATGAGGAATGTAATAATAATTTTATGGAAGAATGAGGAAAGGTAAAATTACAGTATGTCAAAATTATTAAGTTTAAGGTTGAGAATTAAGTAATAAGGATTTGCAGGACTAATAACTTGAACTGGAATACAAGAAGGGGGAGGGAGAGGAGGTCTAAGAAAGAAGTTATATGAAAATAAGCAATTGAAATTTCATTTGTTTGTAATTGTTTTCTTTTTCTAAATTTTTGTATTTTCTGTTATTTTTTCTTTTTTTGTGTGTGTCTATGTGTATTATTGAAATGCTAATAAACATTTATTAAAAAAAAAAAAAAGTAATGATAAGTCTCAATATTCATAACTCTTTCCCCTGCCCTAACTCCAATAACATATCATATAAACGCCACTGTATTGTCATTAAAAATCTCATTGCTACAATTCTAATTTCTTGGTATTTCATATATGCAATACATCATAATGCACCATGTGTCTAAGGCATAAACAGTATTGATAGCAGTTCAATAGCAATAAGTTCTGCAATAATTGCCAGCTAATTTGATTTTGAGCAAAAGTTCTTTGTTTTCAAGATCAGATTTGATCCTCAATCATTAAAGTCCTGATAGGCAGCTATTGAATTTTTTTAAGGACCTAATTAAAGGCACACCCTGAATTATTCATGTATTATGGTATTTCATGAATAATTTATTCCTTGGTTTCATTGGCAAAACTTAATTTTGAACCTCAATAAAAGTTTAAACCTCAATACACCTTCCAAGGTCTTTTGAAATAATATCCTTATGAGTTTTGTAACTGGCAATTATTTATTAATATTGCAAAACTGAAAGGTGAAATAGGTAAAGAAGACTAAGAAAGAACTTGGTTGGGCTTTTCTAACAGATGGTGTCTAGAGAAGTTTGAAAGTATTGTTATATATAGTACGTGTGCATGTGTGCTTGTGTGTGTATATATATATATATATATATATATATATATATATATATTTGTGTGTGTGTGTGTGTGTGTGTATAGTGTTGAAATAAGTAACAACATGACTGGATCAAGGGGCTCTGGAAATCATATCCAGCAGTGCATCTCTCATTATAATTATAATAATTTTTAAAATAGAAACAATCTGGTTGAATGATTGAAACTTGGGAAATAGTGAATATTATCAAATTAACAAATGTCATCAGAATAAGAGAAATGAGGCCACCTTATAATTATTTTGTGGAAAAATGAAGTGTGTTCATACTGGTGCAACAGAGTACAGGGAAATGTAAATGTATATATACCTTTATGGAGGTTGTTAGCCATTAATACCTCTGTTCTGAAAAGAAAAAGAAAAGAAAAAGCATTTTGCCCAGGGATTTCACATTTAAATTTTGGTGTCACCAAATGTTGTTAAAGGTACTTGATCCCACGTGAAATGAGAGCACATAAAAAGAAATAATTGGATGACGTACATTGTCTTCAGATTGCAGTGGTACCTCGGGTTAAGTACTTCATTCGTTCTGGAGGTCCGTTCTTAACCTGAAACTGTTCTTAACCTGAAGCACCACTTTAGCTAATGGGGCTTCCTGCTGCCGCCGCACTGCTGGAGCACGTTTTCTGTTCTCATCCTGAAGCAAAGTTCTTAACCTGAAGCACTATTTCTGGGTTAGCAGAGTCTGTAACCTGAAGCGTATGTAACCTGAAGCGTATGTAACCCGAGGTACCACTGTATATTCAGCAGATATGGATGGACCATAGTTCACTAGTAAACCACATACTTTGTATGCAGAAGGTCCCAGCTGCAGTCCTTGGCATTTCCAGGTAGAGCAGGGAGAGGCGGAGCTAGATGCTCCAGCACCTGGAACGATACAAATACTAGCGACCCATGGGGGCGGGGCTAGCTGCCTGCAGGGGTGGGACGAGCATCCCAGGAGGTCACCGCCCATGGTGAGTGTTCCAGGGGGGCTCTGCCAGGTCTTGGGTCCCATCCTCCCATTCATCTCTCAGCCCACCAACAGCCTCCTCTGCATCCCCTTCGCCCAAAGGACTGACTGCCCCAGAGGCCTCCCAAGACAAGCATGGAGAGAGATGAGACGAGACGGAGAGAGGGGCCTTTACTGGGCCACTCTAGGGAGCCCTGCTCTCTCGCTCCCCTTAACCCTTGCGTGGCCTAGCCACTCTGGGATTCCTGCCCAGTGGGAAACTGATAATTCAGGACATGACTCAGCAACACTTGGCTAGGCTCCCATAGGGGCCAACTCAAAGGGGCCCAGCTCCCTTGGGAGGGTGATGACATATTGGAGGGGCGATAAGTGGGATGGCTTAGTATAGAGCCGTATTTCCTATTGGGCTTACTGGCGCGTTGTGCCAGGGCGCTGGCCTCTCAGGGGCACCCCAGCAAGTGGGGGAGCTGCACGGCTTTGCTGGTGGCCTCCCCTTTCCCTCCTGTATGCCAGCCAGCTGTGCCCCGTCAACCATATGGCTGGCGGGCATGCAGCTTGCCTCCCAAGCCTCCGCTGGAGGAGAGCGATCCCTGCAGAGGCTTGGGATAAGGTTGACAACTCTGGGAAATGGGGGGGAGGACAGTGCCAGAGGGATCTTTGAACCATGGTGCTGGATATGCTTAAGAGGGCCCTGGCTCGGTAGGTGCTCGTTTTTTACACGGAGGCTTCCTAGCGCTCTGAGGCGGCAACCAAGGCACTGAGATTTGTATAGTTAACCGAGCAGCCACCCCCGCACGCCAACCCCTCCAATCTCCCTCGGTGAGGGAAAGGAGAAGGCAGGTGGGGGTGAGGGGAGGGGAAAAATATAACAGCCACCTGAGCCCAAGCCGGAGGTGCATTCCCGATCCAAGGGGATGCGCTCGTAGGGGGATGTGCACATCATGTGGCCTCCCTGAGGAGGAGAGGAAGAGGTGGAGCTGCTGCCAGGCTCGAGGGTTTGGGCTAGCGCTGACCTCTCCCCACCCTCCGCCTTCACCCCCCCACCCCGCTTCTCCTTTCCCACCAGGGCCACCACTGGCGGCAGCAAAAGGAGCACGGCAACGTTGTTTGCCCGAAGTCGTTGCTTTCTTTTGGGGGCCAGGAGCGGGTGTGTTCAGCCAGCATTTGTCACCCCCCCCCTAAGGATGGTACCCTGGGTGGACCACCCCCCCCGCCTGAGGAGATTTCACCCCTCCCATATCCAAGAATCTCCTGACAAGTCTGCTGATTCTCCTGAGAGGAGGAGCAGTGTGCTGCTTTCTACTTATTCAGCTCCAGCACCAAGTCAGTCAGTCAGTCAGTGTGTCAGAGAGATAGAGACTGAGTGTTAGAGATCGTGTGTAGAGATAAGGTTGCTGCTAAGAGCAGCTGCAGACACTCAGTGCTGCATTCATTTATGCTTAGACCTATTTAGCTCTGTATATAGTTTTGTATTATAGTTATAGTTATAGAATAAAAGAAGATATTCTACAGAGCTGCTCTCCGAGTGGTTTATACACTGCTAGACTCTGCTATACTCTGCTGTGCGACGACTGTATTGTGGAAGTGAATCCGGTGCTCACGGCTCTAAGCTGTGAGTCCACAGCACTTTGACCTGTTCCAGTTGAAGAAGGTGGTCTCTGGAAGTGCTACCCAGCTCACCTAGCCCAGTCGGGGTTGTAGTGCATGAGTCCAGTTGGTGACACTGGCTCAGGGTGGTGCTGACACTGCCCCCACGTTCGTACGCCACTGAGAGCAGGAAGACACTTCCTGTCTGATACCCTAGAAAGCCACGTAAAGGCAGTAGACAATTCTGAGCTAGGAGGATCAATGCAACTTCCTATGTTCCCTACAATTTCCCCTGCCCCTTTTGTGTAGAGACGTTGCTCCATCATTCAAGTTGTAACTGGCTTATTTGAGTGGGTGAGATTTAAACGAAAACAAAAAGAAATCCGTTCAATTGTTTTATGACACAGGAAGTGTCTCTCCTATTCCACACAATGTTGTCGCCCTTGCTTTGTTGTCTGTTCTGCGGACATTTTGATATGCATCATCACACGCGGACATTGTACCTCTGTCCCTCTCTTTCTGTGACACAATATTATGTGGTTTATTTAGCTAAGTCTGTGTGGTTTGATTACATGGTTTGAATATGATGGAGACATGCTAAATGGCCAGGACTACTGTTCTAACAGGGACGCGGGTGGCGCTGTGGGTAAAACCTCAGCGCCTAGGATTTGCCGATCACATGGTCGGCGGTTCGAATCCCCGTGGCGGGGTGTGCTCCCGTCGTTCGGTCCCAGCACCTGCCAACCTAGCTGTTCGAAAGCACCTCCGGGTGCAAGTAGATAAATAGGGACCGCTTACCAGCGGGAAGGTAAACGGCGTTCCGTGTGCTGCTCTGGTGCCGGTTCGCTGGAGCAGCTTCGTCACGCTGGCCACGTGACCCGGAAGTGTCTGCGGACAGCGCTGGCTCCCGGCCTATAGAGTGAGATGAGCGCACAACCCTAGAGTCTGGCAAGACTGGCCCGAACGGGCAGGGGTACCTTTACCTTTACCTTACTGTTCTAACAGTATGCTATAAACCAGAATAGTCAGACAACTAACACTATGTGTTAATCCGATGATGCTTAAATCCTAAGAAACCCCAGTTAAAGATGGCTGACTATAGCCCAGAAAGCACCCCTTTCCCCCTTGCTGTTCAGTTGTGTCTCATTAATCAAAAGTTGCAGATCTCTTTTCACGAGTAACTGTGTTAGTTTAAAATATGACTTATTACTGCAGATGTATAGTAATTGCAAAAAAGAAAAAAGTGGAAAAAAGAAAAGATGGTAGCATTGCTAATGAGACTGTCAAGCTTATGGAATGCTATTTAAAACAATGTGTGAGAGCAGCCAAATTTGTACAATGCAAGACATTTTTCACCCACTGCAGATTTGGCATAAGTTAATCTCAAAGTTGTATATCACAATGTTGACAAGCAAACAGAAGATTCCTGCTGAATTGCAACTTGATGTATTGGAATCTTATCCACACAGATCAAAAACACTCACCATCACATCAGGAAAGTTAGAGAAGGTGGAACTGTGGTCCAATAAATAGAATGTCCCTTGTGATAAAAATGATAGAAGATAAAAAGTCACACAAATATACCATGTTTGAGCAAAGTCAGAAAACAATCAGATCTTTCCCCAGATCCTATTTTCAGTATAGCTAGCACCATTCGTAATTTAATACAATGCCATGGGTATTTTGAGGTCCTATTCACAGCCAGGAGATAGGATCAAAATTTCAGAGAACACTTATCCCTAAGCAAACCTTAACTAATATTATTTATTACTATTAAGAAGGACCCTACTCCAATTTTCTTCCAGAGTGCTTAAAACCAGTATTGGTTTTAAGTTACCACAATGGGTAGAGCCCCATGCCATGGGCAAAGTTCTGTGCTAGGTGTGGCCAGCCACATTTCCAGGAGGGTATTTAAAGACAGAAATGGGAAATCAGGATTTGTTTTCATAACCACCATGTACTTCTATTTCCCTGTCACAAAGCTTCAAGTGTTCATATACAATTTAGTGTCTAAAACTGTTACCATCAGAAATAGATGAACTAAATAAAAAATGGCTTAAACACCTTCATTAAATTTTTCCATCTATAAGATGCCCCCTATTTTGGGGAACTCAGATATAAGAAAATGGGGGGAGATGGCCCCATGTATAAGACACCCCCCTAATTTTTGACATTATTTTTTAGGGAAAAAACCTAGTCTTAATACACGAGAAAAGATGGTAATTTCCTTAAGTTGTGCTCTTATCCATTAAAGCACAAGCCATTACTTTTAAACGGGGTTTTTTAAAAAGATATGTAGGCCACTTTTTGGCAAAGTGCCCCCAAAGTGGTGAAATTCATAATTAAAAAAACCCCCACAAAACAAAATCAATAAATATTAATTAGAATATCAAAACAATTATAAAAACACAAGCAGCAGCAATAAAATGTCACAGCAGAAACTAAGAAACTAACAGTTCCATGGGTGGGGTTTTTTTGTTTTATAAAACTAAACTGGAAAGAGTAGTCTGATGAAAAGCTTAGGGCATAACTATAATGTGCAGCTACAGCTCTGGTGTTCCTTTACTTAATAACAGGGACAACTTAAATCAGAAGTGTGGAGCATCAGGAACGATTTATTCCTTCCCGCCCTGCTGGTGCTCCCTCCAAAAACTGATGCCCTGTGCAGCTATAAGGCTTAGTAAAAAAGGTTTGCATTGGTGCCCATGGAATTTTCTTTTTTACTAAGTCTTGTACCTGCAGGGTAGGGGAAGTCATGGCTGCAAAGGGCAGGGACAGACATCCATTCCCCAAGTGATGTGGTTGCCATACCATTTCCCCCTTGCCTGTAATGAGTTAAAAAGACAAACAAACAAGATTATGGGAGCAATTCAACTATGATGTTACAAATGTTTAGTCGGTGCAAGCATTTGTCACAAATGTTCAGGGGTCAGCAAACTTTTTCAGCAGGGGGTTGGTCCACTGTCTCTCAGACCTTGGGGGGGGGGGCGGACTATATATAATTTTTTGGGGGGATGAACAAATTCCTCTGCCCCACAAATAACCCAGAGTTGCATTTTAAAGAATAGCACACATTCTACTCATGTAAAAACACCAGGCAGGCCCTACAAATAACCCAGAGATGCATTTTCAATAAAAGGACACATTCTACTTATGTAAAAAGACGCTGATTCCCAGACCGTCCGTGGGCCAGATTTAGAAGGCGATTGGGCCAGATCCGTCCCCCAGGCCTTAGTTTGCCTACCCATGGTTTAGTTGGTACAAGTATTTGTTGCAAATGTTTAGTCAGTGCAAGTATCCCATGATTTAATAAAAAGTAAAGATCGTCTCAGTGCTGCTTTTCTGGAAAAAGAGGTACCAGAATTTACCACGATTGCCTCCCTTCTCTTATAATGGCAATGAGACCCACCTGAGAGGTGCTAGAACTGAGTTCTGGTGAGTTCCTGCTGAAAAAAAACGCCCTGGATCTACTTATAGTGACCTCACACTCCAAAACTTCAGATAACCTCCCCCAGCAGTTTTGTGTTGATTTTATACAGTTTGAAGGACAATATGGAACCCAGAGGAACTTCAGAAGCCAATGGCCAAGAACGATTGGATCAAATCACAGTACTAGCTGTGGGAATCTGCCCTCTAGGTTGAACTGGAGCCAGCACAAAACAGTGCCAGCCAGTGCAGAGGAATGTCATTGTTGATGGTAGCAAGAATCACTGAGAGGTACTGTGGCGATCACACAGGGTCCCCAGATGTTTCACCGTCTATTGATCCCTGTGCCACCACTTTATTTCTCACTGCCACCCTCCAGGCCCTACCTGGTACAATACTGAGTCCAGTCAGGGTTAAATTGAAACATAAACTTTTGTTTATTTATTGCAGTTTAACAAGTGTGTGGTTTCACAAACAGTATCAGTCAATTACATTCATGGGGTGCCTATCCAGACCTATAACTTCCGCTACCTGCTCTCACTCACTAAACCACCTCTCAGATATTTACTTGTCTGCCTAGCCCCTAACTGTTCCTGACTCAGCTTATTTCGCTACACTAACTCAACCTACCCACAAACTCTATCCCAATTCACTCCCATTCCAGCCAACCACCCAACTCCCAACGAACTCCCCTTTCGCCCCTCCCGGAGCTGGTTTTATAGTCCCTCTGACTCCACCCCCTGGGTCCTGATTGGGTAACCTGTTTAACTGTTTCACCTCCAGCACTCTCATATGGTAACGTCTCAGATACCCCAAACCAACAGGAACCCAGTTCCCCTTTCCAGTTTCTGTCACTGACCAAGGCAGTTTCATTCTGTGGTACATATGTGAAGGTTCAATGACATAAACTGAAACACACACAATATTTTACAACAGCTGGACATTCAAAAAAATACACATTTTACAGTCAAAGTTCAGACAAGCTCATCCTTTCCGAGCTACCATATCCTACTTCTCTATGAAAGAAGAAAAGGAGTATGTGATATATGCAAGTAGCCAAGAGAGCAGAAATTTCACAATACGCCAAATAAAATGAGATTTCCTTGAGGGGAGAAAAGAAACACTTTCAGAAACGGGAATTAAATTATGAATGCAATTTAGCAAATGATTGCAAACAAGTCATTTTGAAAAAGTCAAAGCCTGCTTGCAGATAATTCACACGCAGACACAAAGGTGAAATTAATTTCATAAATTAGTTGTTACAAATCGTTACATTATTTAGACTGATTCTGCTTTGAGGGGAAATAGCTGGCTGCTGTTGCTACCTGCTCCTAGTGTCTATTTTGCCAAGGTGCAGAATACCCCGCAGGAAATACTGCGTAGGTGCCCTTTGTGGTCCTTCAAATTGATGGGAGTTTGATTGCGATCAGTACCTTGTGCAGTCGGGTCCTGAGAGTAATGGAAGTCAGCGTTTCCCTTCACCTCTGAGTTGCTTCTAAGGGTTTTATGCAAAGAAACGAAACAAAACAAACAAAACCGGAGCGCGACAAGGCTTTCGGCCACCTTCAAGGAAGAAAAATACCTTCCTCATTTTTTAAACGTGCAGGCTGATGACTATTACATTCATATGTTTTATGGTTTCCTGCTTAAATTGCATTTTATTCCCTGGCCGTGCTACTGCAGGCATTCTGTGTGTGTTGCCAGCTAAGCATAAATGGAGATGTAGCTTTATTAATATTGAATGAGAGTGGCAAAATAGAGCAGGATGCATTGCTGGGCTGGGCTGGGATCTGAGCACCTCTAGAAGTTGCTTCTTTCCACATATGGGCAGCCATGGCCTGGTTTTGGCTGTGCCCGTTCCATGCATTTCGAGCCATTTGCAGAATTTGTGGAAGGAGTATAGCTGTCAACTTACAGATTTGAAAATAAGGGACCAGCAGCCTCGAAAATAAGGGATCAGCAGCCAAAATAAGGGATTTTCCAAGCACAGGTATGTTCAACTTCTGAGCCCCTTCTAGCCAAAGGCAGAAAGCCCAGCCAGCAGCCAAACGAAGCCTCAAGCGGTGGTTCCCACAGCACAGCAACCCGGCAAAGGGGATGCAGCAAGGGAAACCACCGTCACCTCTCCGCTGGGAAGCGCTGAGC
Source organism: Podarcis cretensis (assembly GCF_951804945.1). NCBI lineage: Eukaryota > Metazoa > Chordata > Lepidosauria > Squamata > Lacertidae > Podarcis > Podarcis cretensis. The sequence continues at coordinate 10,316,018 of NC_137180.1, read as the reverse complement.
AAAGGCGAGTCCCCAGGCAACGCGGCCGATTTGATCGGCACAAGGCATGCAAGCTCCACCCCCCAGTTGTTTTCAGACTCCTTATTGGGTGAGCAACGCAGCCAAGCAACACAGTTGGAGCCTCCCTCTTCCCTGGCCGGCAGGGAGGGAGGGAGAGGAGCTTCTTCCTTTGAAACCCGGGAAATTTAAGGGACATCATCAATAAGGGACAGCAGCGGGACACAACGCTGGGATAAGGGACTTTCCCACCAAATAAGGGACGGTTGACAGCTATGGGAAGGAGAACTCATTGTGACAGAGTTTACACATCAGTGAGTGCTATTTTCTAAGCCTTGACATCCATACAAGAAGAACAAAAGGAGCTGTTTTACACTGAGTCGAGCACTTGGTCCATCTATATCAGTATTGTCTACACTGACAGGCAGCCACCCTCCAATATTTCCGACAGGGGACATTTCCAGCCCTACTTGGCCTACCACCGAGAAATGATCCTAACCCCTAACCACACCTATTTGTTAGACTTGTGCCAGGACACTGTGAAGAAATTGCCACAAACAATAAATTGAATGCCAAATAGACATAGGTGCATCTGTAAATGTACAGAGTTAAAAACACTGTTTCTCATGCTCTCATTTTTCCAACCTTAAGTTCAGTTCTTCACATTCCCACCTCAGTTTGCTTTTAAAAAATCTCATGAAATTTCATCATCATATAATGTGACTTCTTTCCTAATATACACATTTGTATACATTTTCCCTAATATAATGCAATTCTTAATTTTATTTTCACTGATACATGTGTTTTAATGCAACTAACTTTATCCCCGTATATGCATTTTTGTACATATTACTTTGCTGGAGATTTTCTAAGGATGGCTGTGTTTCAATTTACACATTGTTTTAGAAAGTGGGAATTGGGAAGATTCAAACTGGATCAAATTTCTACCCCCTCCCTTTTTCTCGAATCATGGATGTTCAGGAACAAATATAGGTTCTTGTGTCCCTCTGGTCAATTGATTTAAACTGCAGGCACAAGACACAACACAGGATGCAGAAATGTACAGCATTGTTAGAGCAGAGAAAACACAGAATAGCACCACAGGCATTATGGAAAGGTAGCCGAAAAATGTATAGGAAAACAAATATATCCCTTTCTGCATTTGGAAAGCCAGACTTACGCTTTGTGATAGTTATTCAGTCATATAATAAGTCATTGATTAATCAATCTGCTGCATATTCCCCTCTTCACCTTCATTAATGTTGTGCAAAATATGTGTAGTAATTTTTCATTTTTTACCCATGGAATCAATAAAGTACTTTCATATATCATTGAATATATCAGTTTCATTTCCCACTCCATACATCAGCCTCCCACACTTAAACTGCTGCCAGCGCTGAAAAATCTAGTCAGCTTTTGAGGAGGACAAATGAACTCAGGAGTGCTTCCAAAATAACTTAATTTGAAGCTTAGATTTGTTCATAGGCTGTTAGGACTAGAAAGGACACTGTGTCATAAAGTTTAAGACACTGCTCTCAAACAGGAGCCCCCAACCATTATGGATTCACTCCTGACACTTACAAGAGAATTTTCCTGCCCTCTATACTTTGATTCCATGTATGGATCACTGTAGGAGGACAGCAGACCCTCCAACATTTCTCCGAAGGAAATAAGGACGTCCTATTCCATAAAAGGGATGCGAGTGGCGCAGTGGCTTAAACCACAGAGCCTAGGACTTGCCGATCAGAAGGTCGGTGGTTTGAATCCCTGCGACGGGGTGAGCTCCCGTCGCTCAGTCCCTGCTCCTGCCAACCTAGCAGTTCGAAAGCACATCAAAGCGCAAGTAGATAAATAGGTACCACTGCAGCAGGAAGGTAAACAGCGTTTCTGTGCACTGCCCTGGTTCGCCAGAAGCAGCTTAGTCATGCTGGCCACATGACCCGGAAGCTGTACACCTGCTCCCTCAACCAATAAAGCAAGATGAGCACCGCAACCCCAGAGTCAGCCACGACTGGACCTAATGGTCAGGGGTCCCTTTACCTTTATTCCATAATAATAATAATAATAATAATAATAATAATAATAATAATACTCTGGGCGGTTTCCAGCACACATAAAAACATAATAAAACTATATAGGGCTGCCTTCAGATGTCTTCTAAAGCTTGTATAGTTACTTATCTGCTTGGCTCAGGGTCACATGACTCCATATCCTTCAACATTTCTCCGATGAAAATAGAGACGTCCCACAGTTTATGTGTCAATAACACCTCTTTGGTTGATGTACTAGGGGGGCTTTTAGCAAGAAGAAATCCAGGAGAGAGAGCTTTCTTGGTCACATCACCCCCACTTTGGAGTTTCCTGACCTTGTCAAGCTTTCAGCACCAAGGGAAAAGCCAACTTTTTCAACTGAGTCTTGTGCTTGATTTGTTTTCACCTTCTGCTCTGACTTGTCATTAACTGCCCTGCTGCTGTCGCATCTGTGAATAAATTCATTAGTTTTAATGCACCCTGCCTGATGAAGGGCGGAGTTAGATTAAGCCTGTTAATTCATAAATCAATCAGTAAAATAAAGTTGTTAAGCTCCTGGAAAAAAAGCCTACAATTATTGCACCATTAACAAAAATAAACAAATTATAAAAAGCGGAGGGATTAAGTTTTTACGTGTGTGGGTTTCCCTCACTTGCTGCTGGTACCAAACATGCAAAAATGCCTTGAAGGATATTCTCTTTCTTCGTGCCTAAGGGGTTTTGGGGAAGAATTTCTCAGATACGTCTCTTTTGTTCACCTAAAGTTAGAGGTCGCAGAATGTGTCAGCATACAGAAAGTCCACCTTCCCCCCTTTGGCTCACACTTCCGTCTTGAAACCTGCTCCATGTCAGCCTGGCGAATTGGCCAGTGGGGTCTGGAGGAACAATCCCTCTGGTCTGCTCCCGGGGGATTTAAATCAGGCTGCACCTGGCAGAGGGCCTTCTCGGTAGTGGCGCCTGCATTGTGGAAAGCCCTTCCATCAGAAGTCAAAGAAATAAACAGCTCACTGACTTTTAGAAGACATCTGAAGGCAGCCCTGTTTAGGGACGCTTTTAATATTTGATGAATTATTGTATTTTAATATATTTTGCTGGAAGCCACCCAGAGTGGCTGGGGAAACCCAGCCTGATGAGCTGGGTATAAATAATAAATTATTATAATATTATTATTAGCAGTCGCTCTCACCCAGCTCTTCTTTGTTGGATCAAGATTGCTGGATTAAGATCAAGATCATCGGTGGATTTCTCGGACTGAAAGCGCAGCAAGGAGTGCCATGGGCACCAGCAGAGGCGGCAAAGCGTATTTTGTTTGGATTACTTAAATCACATATTTTAGTAAATCCTTTCTTCTATAAGCTGGTTATAAATGGCTGTTTCCCAGAGCAATCCTATGCACGTCTACTCTGAAGTAAGTCCCATTAAGTTCAGGGGGGCTTACTCCCAGCTGAGTGGGCACAGGAGTGCAAATTTCATGTTAATGCTCGAAATTAAAGTATTCGTTGGAGGCTTTCGGCAGTGTGTGCTGGTTTACTCATAATATTTGTGCTGAGCATATTAATTGCATCCAATCTGAGGTCACCTCACCTCTGATTCTCCAAAGAAGAATCCTTCATTATAAAAAACATTAGAATTCCTTTGATAATAAGAACAATGCACAAGCTAACCTAAATACATTGCGCTTCTTCGCTCATTACTAGGGGCATGGAAGAGTCCCCCCCCCCCCATTTTGTAATTACATTTGTTTCTGTTATTAAAGACCTAATTTGTTTTGTTATGCATACATTTAAATTTCATTTGGTTTGCTATGCTCCACTTCACATTCTTTTCAGCAATCATATCTGTATTTATATCCAGGTTTTTTTTCTTTCTTTAACTTTTGTTTGGTTTGGTTTTTCTGGCTTCTGATGCCTCTGGCTGCCTCCTAATTGCCACCATTTTATTTTCCCAGAAAGGCACAACAGGCAAGGTACCTGAGACAATAACATAGGACCTGGCAAGAGACAACTCCTAACACAGCTGAAAACCAGTTGCTGGGGAATCACAATATTTCACAATAAAAGAAAATTGAAACAGATTCCGTTACATTTTACAACCACTACTCACTACTTATGGTTCGGTATAGTTGCACTTGCAGTGAGATTTGATTGGGGTGCTGTCTCGCCCTGAGCAAGGTTCCAATTTTCATTTCAAATTCTGGGCTACATAAAGAGTGAGGAAGTCCTCTGTTTCAAGCAGCGGTCCTCTAAAAGTTCTGGAAAGGAGGGCATAAGGGTAATAATCATTCCCTCGCACTGTGTCTAAACATAGCTATTGCATTCTTTTCTGTAATGGCTAATAACCTTTGATAGACCTATCCTCCATTAATCCACCTTTTTTCTAAAGTCTTCTGTGATAAAGTCATGCTACACATTCTCCTTCATATGCAATCAGTTCAGAATTATAGAGAAAACAGGCCAGTTTTCAAACCAGAGGTCTTTCGCAAGATGCCCCTGCAAAAGCAAAACATTTCCAACAGTCTACCTGCAAGCTAGTTGGTCTACAAGAAAAGGCCTGGACATTCTACTACCTCATCAGTTTTGGATTATTGATCTTGCAGTTAGAGTAACTTTAATAATTACAGGTGCATACAGCAGACCTAAGCACATTCTAATTGGCAAAATCTATGTATGTGCACCATTAAGTACAAGCAAAATTGGTAAAGCCCTTCTAAGCAACCTTTTTCCATTCCAGAAATACCCATTTTCCTGTACTATACAGGATTCTTAGAGTTAATGAGGTCTTAATGGCATCTTGGCTGAAGTCTAGATTATTTTTCTATGGCTAATACACAACATTTATTCCAACTGAAATGCAACATAGCACATTTTCTTCAGTTTTATGAATTAAAATTTCATGTAATGAGGCTTTCCCCTTACAGCAATATTTTTATTAGTGCATGAATTTTGGTCAATGCTATGCATCGCACAACACACTATTGATAAAGACTTAGCAAGATAGCAGCAGGTTTCTTCTTTCTTTTCTTATTCCTAGAACAATGTGGGGAATAGTGTGATTTGGGGATACTTTTTGTTAATCACCTGGTTGAGCTGAAAACTCTCTGAGAAGAATAGATGTTAGGAATTGTTGCTAAATAAGATCACAAGATGTGGAGTTAAACTATGACAACATTAACTGATTGTGTTTTGGGGAGGCTAATTTCATCAGTTAGTTACCCCAGTTTTCTTCAAATATTTCACACGTGATGTTTCAAAGTATTACGTCACTTACATTGAAATATTTTTTGACTATGGAAATGATATACTGAAGATCAGTCCTCCATCCCTGCGATGCACCAAAATGGACTCACAGCAACATACAACAGTTCAGGGATGGCTTGAGAAACATCTTGGGTTTTTTACTGACTGACAGAAACTACAAATTGTAGCTGGTGTTTTGTGACACTGGGCTGGGCAAACCACATGGTTGCTGTGCTGTCTGTCTTCAGCTTGGCAGATCACAACTTGGCCTTTAAAGCCTCAAATAGTTTGGTAACAGCCAGTTACTTGAAGGGCCCTTATCACTTCTATCATCCTGCCTGGACTCTGACATCATCACCCAAAGCTCTACACACATGAAGTGTAAGGGAGAGGGATTATGCAGCAGTGGCAGTTGTAAGGCATCTTTTAAAGAAACCACCTCGATCCAGCAGGGGGCTTCCATACATGTCAGGAATGAGCCAGCTCCAAGCGAAGATTTGCAGCCAACTGCAGAAAGCAGCCAGGAACAGAGAGGCTTAGATATTAGTCAGGAAGGGAAGAGCCGGCAGTTGCAGATTTTGGCTCTTCCTGACCTTGACGAACTGGATGATAAGGCAGTAGCTGAGAGCAGATGGGAAAACAGCCAAAGCTCGCAGGATGCAGAAATAGGCAAGAATAGACTCAGCCTCTTTGCTATGGCCTGTCGGCTACGCAAATAAAGTCTATTGATATTGATATTGATATTGACTCAGCCTCTCAGAACAGGAAGAGGTTGGAACTGATCCACTAAGTCCAAAGAGTTGGCAAATGGGAGGGCAGCTAGATAGGAAGCAAAACAAGAGACATAAGAGTCGTAAATTCAATATCTTCTGTCGCAGCCGGAAGAAGTCTTCAGAAGGGTCATCTTGAATAATGATACCGGAGGCTTTGTCAGAGCTGTCCGGAGCTATCTGTTTGTTTTTGCAATAAATCCTCCTTTTTTAAGACTTCTGGGTTAGCGCCTCCGGCAATGGCGGAGCTCCTCCGAATGGGAGGAACTTGCTCTGTGAAAAGTGGGGTCTGAACCGCCACGGCGAAGGCGGAGACCCACTGAAATCACAGGCGGAAGAAGCCTGTGAACTTGGGATTCGGCTGGCACCTTTTGCGCCTCCCCTACTCGCGGGGAAACCCTGTTTTGAGGATCCGGAGCGACGTGGGGTGAGTGGTGCGGTGCTTTGAATCGACTGCTTCTTTCACGGAGTGAAGCCGCATTGCTGCTGCCGGAGAGCGCTTTTTCCTGTGGACAATTGGACACTAAACAACAACCTGTGAGTAGTACGGAAAATTGGATCTTTAACTACCTTAATTTGACATCGAATGGGGAAGATTCAAAACAGGAAGTCCGCCTTCCCCTTTTGTAAATAGACTGAAGCAAAGAGCTTACAAGTTAAGGTCTTAGAAAGCCTTATGTAAAGGATTAAACTTCCATTGATTGAAATTATTAGACCTCCCTTGGAAGCAGGAGAAGAGGGGGAAAATTTTGGACTGTGTATCCTGCAGGAGAGAGTGATTAGAATTTAATTGCCACTGCTCTGAACCTGGGAATGGACTGACAGTGATTGATGTTTTGGGAGAGTCCATTGACAGCGAAGAGAACAGATGTTGACAGTCGGTTGAATAAGAGAAATATATTGTTTCCATTGTCTGCTTCTGCGTTTAAAAGGGAGGAAAGTAACTGAAAATTGAAACAAACTTTACTTTTTGAACTTTCTTTGAAAGGATTGATACAAGTAGAGACTGTTTCCCTCTAGAGGGAGCTTTTGAAACTGTTACAAGAGTGGAGCTGGGAAATCTCCAGCTGCTTGATAAGAAGTGTGGGAACCAGAGACTGACCTTGGACATTCGAGAATGATGACAGGAGAAGCCTTAGTAACTGCATTTTACAAGATAAACTATCTGCTGGAACATTCATAAAAAATTGGATGTTATGACTACTAAAACTGACATTTTGGGACTAAAAGTGAGCACTAATACAGAAATTATTCAGGATTTGACACAGGAATCTATTTTATCAGGGCAAATGGCTGAAAAGGAGAAGGAGAAAGTTGCTGTTGTCGAACCTAAAGCAATACAAGGGGGAGCCTTAGTCTTACAGAGGCAAATTGAAGACTATAAGTTGAGGCCCTTTATGACTGAAACTAGAAAAAGTCAGACTTTGAAGATCGGAGCCTGGCCTGGACTGGAAAGGAAAGTTGGAAAGATCCCTCTGTGCAGGGATTAACTGACTTTTGGAATATGGACTTGGGTCAGGAGGAGATTGGACTTTGGAGTTGGAGGAATTTTGAAATATGCCCTGAAATACTTTATGGATTCTAGTTTTAATTGTGGAAATTTGGCTGACCTGTCGAGAGGGAGTGGAGGTGTCGTTGGATTGGAGTTTCCTCAAGTTCCGCTCTTTAGCATCAAAGAATATGAAGAAGAACTGCAGAAGATATATGGAAAAGAGTTAAGAGCCTCGGACATAAGATCTCCAGGTTGATGGACTGTATGGAGTGGACGGAAGGGTCTGTCGGAGCCCGAGACCGGGGAGAGGAGATGGTGGAAGAAGATTGGAAGATTTAAAGTCTATATATAGAAATATTGTAAAATTAATGAGTGACAGGAAAATGTTGGAATGAATTTTTATGGCCTTAGTAGAAATGCTATAAGGAGTTAAGCTTAAATAAGTATACTAATTTTAATGGAAATGAGATTAAAAATATGTTAAGACATTTATATGATAGAAAATGGAGAAAAGTGGAAAGGAATTGCGAAAACAATTAATGGAAGTGCAATACAAAGAGGGAGGTGAGAGGAGGTTGATGATATAAGGGAATGAAAGTTAGAATATGGAAAAGGTATGATGTATGTTTTTTTTAAATTGTTTTTGTTTTGTTTTGTTCAAGTTCATTGTGTTGGGTGATGTGTTGGGGTTATGTATTGTATTGTTTTATTTTTTCTTGTTCTTGTTCTTTTTTTCCCTTTTTTCTCTTTTCTTTCTTTTTCCTTTTTAAAAAGTAATAAATATTATTTTAAAAAATCCTCCTTTTTAATTACCTACGCTTACTGCGTTATCAAGCGGGGAACCTGGACTTTGGGTTAAGAACATAATTCATTCCGGAGGTCCGTTCTTAACCTGAAACTGTTCTTAACCTGAGGTACCACTTTAGCTAATTGGGCTTCCTGCTGCCGCTGCGCCACCGCCACACAATTTCTGTTCTCATCCTGAACCAAAGTTCTTAACCCGAGCTCCTATTTCTGGGTTAGTGGAGTGTGTAACCTGAAGTGTCTGTAACCTAAAGCATCTGTAACCTGAGGTACCACTGTACTTTCATTTGACTGGGTCTTTCAGAAGCAAAAGATGATGAATGGATAAAGTACTTTGTATCCAGAACCCTAAAATGTGTTTGCATTAGCTCAAACTTTATTAGGCTTGTGTTCGTATACCTTAATAGATGATCAACCTGGTCAATTCTGGTAGCCTGTTTGTGGAGTCAGGCCAACTCTGGTTCCTGCAAATAAGGGGGTGTTATCCCCCTGTTTGGCAGGAAAGGCATGTGCAGATCCTCTCACTTATGAGTTCCAGTGTCTTCTACAGCATATGAGGCTGTCTGAGGTGGTGTGAAAGACACTGCAGTCTTGCCCTTCTGAATTATAACAAAAAGGTCCAATTTACTTCCCTTTAGATTAACACGAATTAGTAATCTTAGGCCATTGTCTTGCTTTGGTGATAAGCTGCTAGCATAGTTTAAGCTGGACGATAATGTATGATAGCTAGATCTATTAAGGAGGAATTGAAAAAATTTGAAATGGAGTACAGCAACATTATGTATCACCATAAATCCCTGGTTTTCTCAGGTTGTAATGTGCTTTGGGATACTTTCTTTCCTCAGATGACTATATTAATGCAAGTAATTATTTTCCCATTCCATTCTAGAGGGAAATTATTTTCTACCAATAGACAGTGAACCTTGTAGTAGGTAGTTATTCTTAGTTCTAATGGAAAGTTTGGAAATAGAGTTTGGTTCACACATGTGTTTCACATGGCAGAATGAAAGCCCTTATGAATGCATCTGCCACAGACCTTACTCTGCCACGCAACAGGATTGAACAAATTGGTTCAGGTAGTACCATGACAGGAGGGTAGTGGTAGATGAAAGAAGGAACTGGTGTCTGACTGGTAGAACAAGACTTGTTGAAGTGCTGGCCATGGGGAGGAGGCCAGCACTGTCTGCTTCTCACTACAAATAACAAGTAAGCACTATGTGAATAGTCAATATGCATTTGCGTGGCTATTCCCTCCCCCCTCCACAGGTGGAATAAATAAAGACACCGGACACAAGCATTTTGGTTAATGGGCGAAAATGGCCACAACTTTATTGATTACAGGTAAGAGCGGTATTGGCTTTAGGCATTGGCCCTAACAGACTATCCGGACTAACCGGGAAGGGTTAAGCACCAACAGGGGGAGCCCCCGAGATGCACATCCCTGGGCGCTCCCCAAGGGGTTACCGCTCGGGGGCGCGCTTTAGGCCCTAGCCTCCGTAGGTTTCGGATGAGGCGACGCCCCTCGGAGTCCTTTAACGAACTACCCTTCAAGCATTGGGGGAGGTGATGGCGTTCCTCCCCCCCCCCCGATCTCATTTGCATGACAATACCCCGGCCAATGCCTACCGCCAAAACCAAGGGAGTTGTGACGTTTTGCTACAAGGTAGGCGAAAAAACCAAGTGGCTCCAAATTCCAGCCAATTAGCCAAATGGAAAAACTCCTACCAGGCCCCTTGCGGTGACCAGCCGAAGCCCATAGCAAAGTCAAGGGCCAACCTAAAGGGCGGGTGGGTGGGAATCCGCGTCTGCTGCAAAGGGGAAAAGGGGCGAGCCCAGGGCTGCCCCAACCTTAAGTGGCCTGTGGACAGCTCGCCCCCGCTGCCAGCCGATTGGCTGGCGCTGCGGGGGATGCAAATTAAGGGAATCCCTGGTTCCCGCGGGGCTGGCGTCAGCCCCACGGGAGTGTGGGCGGGGTTGTGAGCCCGCAACCCCCCCTCCTCCTGAAGTTCGGTAGTGGCATTGGCAGACAACAATATTTTAAGGTGAAAATCCATCCAGACTACTAATGAACTGCTAGTGAAACAGCTCCATGCTACAGAAGTTCTTGCCCTAGCACCCTAAAATACATTTTACAGTGGTACCTTGGTTCTCAAACTCAATCTGTTCCAGAAGTCCATTCCAATACCAAAGAGTTCCAAAACCAAGGCACGCTTTTCCATAGAAAGTAATGCAAAATGAATTGATCCCTTACAGACTTTTAAAAATAACCCCTAAAACAGCAATTTAACATGAATTTTACTATCTGATGGGACCATTGATCCATAAAATGAAAGCAATGAACAATGTACTGCAGTCACACAATCAATCAAGCAATCAATCAATCGCTGAACTGTGTTCCACACAGTCACAAAAACAACAAAAAAAGCAAAATAAAAAGCAAAAACAAACCGCAGAGTAACACTCAAAATGGAAGTGTGGCACTCAAAACACAGCATGTTTGGCTTCGGGGAAAAGTTTGCAAACTGGAACACCTTCCTCCGGGTTTGCAGTGTTTGGGTTCTAAGTTGTTTGAGTACTAAGGCGTTTGAGAACCAAGGTACCACTGTACTTTCAAGAAGTCTTTAAGAACACATGAAGCTGTTTTATACTAAATCAAACCATGGTTCCATCTTGCTCTGGCTGGCAGCAGCTCTCCCGAGTTTCAGCCTGGGGCCTTTTCCAGCCTTACCTGGAAATGCCAGGGACTAAACCTGAGGCCTTCTGCCTGAGTTACAGTAGACATCTTTCCACCTGAAGACAAAGTAATATCTAAGCCAGTAAGTTTGAAGGTCTCGGCTGCCTAGCTTTGAAATTCTTAATGATAAAACAAAAATAGGTAACTAACAGGGGCAAAATCAAACACCACTCAAAATCTGCATCAATAATATAACACAGAAACGAAATAAAATTTGAAGTACTCCATTCAACAAACCTTTATCTAATCCCCACTGTAGCCCAAGACTGGACACAAAGACAACATTCAAGGTGAAAATGCACTGGCTGATTTAGAAGGTCATTACAATATTTTCTGTCTTGTTCACTGAACACAACCAATCCCTACCCTGATCCCCAGGGCATTTTGCTATTAACCTCTTTTCACACAATGAATTGGCTATTTATTCTTTCATTTAACTTCCTATCTCTTAAACAGATTTTAATTCATAACAGGATTTTACTTCTGACACCGCGCTTGTTGCCAAGTTTTCCTAATGACCTCTTTGGAGAGACTTTATCAGGAATCCTTTAGAAGTGTAAGTAAATTAAATCCACATGTTCCCCCCTCATGTATTTATTCTCCCTGTTAGCTATTTCAAAGCTTTCTCACACACTGTAGCGTTTTCCAAGTTTAATAGCGTTAAGTCCATTAGCTCCTTTTTCCATTTAGTTATTTTCTATGAAGGTACTAATGTGTGTATTAGTGTCATTAACCTACTATTTATCAGGTTTTGAACTGAATCTCCAAATCAAGCAGCAGGAACCTCCCACCTCAACCCTATTAAACTATGACCTGTCAATTCTCCTTCTTGGACTTTGTAACAAGTCATTCAAAAATAAGCAATGTTGTATGCGGACAAGTTCTCTGGCAAAAAACACTAATATTTGCCTATAACCTCCCCAACTCCTGTTCTTTGGACTGACTTGCTGTCCTTACAAGGTGACAACTAAGGTTAGCTTACCCAAGTTGCAAAATGCTTTGACCGTGGATGCTTATCTGCAGTATTGAGGTTTAATAATCTGAAGTGATACTTCAGAACAGATTTCTTTACAAGATTTCACTTACTTTACTAATTAATCGTGACAAATTTTGCCAAGGCCTGATGCCTACCTTAGATTTTTAAAAAGGACAGACTTAAACCTCTTTGAAGCCCGTTCCATGCCCAATAAGCGCAGGACGCCTTTGCCCGCCAGCGCTGTGGCCCATAGATTTCAGCGAAATACTGGGCAAAATTTTGCCCAGTATCTTCTCTGTGTGATGGGCTCATGGGGAAAAGCTGTTCCATGAGCCCTTGCTGAAGAGGGGAGGGGAAGCCTATATAAGGCTGCTTCCCCTGGAGCTCACAGCCATTTTGTTCTGAGAGCTACCCACCACCCACCCTCAGGTGAGAGCCTTCACTGAGCAATTTGGGGTTACTGGTTGACAGGGGCAGAAAGTAATTTTTGCTCTCAACCTGATTGGCATGTGGTTGGAGGTTTTTTTTTTGCCTTTCCCTCAGTGAAATTATGGCTTTCTTTGGTTAGGTGGAAGAACATGGTTTGTATGGGGGTGGAAATAGCACTGGATAGGATCAATATGGTATAGGGAGGCCCCCATAAGGGGCCTGAGAGGAGCACTGACCACAGCAAACCCAAGCGTGGGTTCGGTATCTGCCTGTTTGGAATTTGCACCCTGGTTCCCCAGTGAGACCTTCCTTGCTTGGCTTGCCCCACAACAAGGTTCAACACTGGCTGACTCCCATCATACAGGTTTGGAACGATCCAAACCCAGTGGATCCAGTCCATCAACATGGGTCTTAAGGTGATGAACGGTTCCTGGGACCCAATGCCATGCCAACCCTTGCCCTGCCTGCTGCTGTCAATAAAGATTTGTCCTGATTTTATCCCATCACCGTTGTATAGACTGCTTATTTTCCTGCTCTCATGGGTCACAAAATGTACCTGCCTGGGCAATACATCTTTGATGGAGAAGCAGCACACAATTTATTTGAAATTAAGTAAAACAAGCCTTCTACGCAGCCTTAATGTATTATAATATGAAATTCATAAATGTTTATCTTAAAACATTAAATGATGAATATCACCAGAGATACTAGATGATAGATAGATAGATAGATGATAGATAGATAGATAGATAGATGATAGATAGATGATAGATAGATAGATGATAGATGATAGATGATAGATGATAGATAGATTGATGATAGATAGATAGATAGATAGATGATAGATAGATAGATAGATGATAGATAGATAGATAGATAGATAGATAGGATAGATAGATAGATAGATAGATAGGAAAGATAGATAGATAGATAGATAGATAGATAGATAGATAGATAGATGATAGATATAGATAGATAGATAGATAGATAGATAGATAGATAGATAGATAGATAGATAGATAGATAGATGATAGATAGATAAGCATCATGGGTGAAGGAAAAGTGACTGAGACAGTCACTTTTACTTCCTAAATCATTCTTCTTTCCAGTGACTTAACAGCTAGAATCTAGTGTAGATCTAGGTTCTCACGATTTCTGGGTGGAATTCAATCAAATATCAGCAAATTCAGGATGCAAATTGCTGATTAAAGATCATTTGGCACTTGTGTGCAGCAAACCTACTTCCCCCCAAAACTGATTTTTTTGGGACAAGGGAAGTGTTAGGGAAATGTATGGGTAAGCATGGGTAACATGTTTTGACATTACATTGTCTAACTTTGGCATGAACAAATCAGATTGAATGCTTAATAGACTTCTAGAAGTGCCCTAAAATGGTAGAGACTAATGGAGATTTTTTTTATTGATCCTATACATGTCTGTTTAAAGCTAAATCCTACTGATTTCAATAGAACTTACTCTCAGTAACTCTATACATGTTTATTCAGAAGTAAATCTCATCTTCATTGGAGCTTACCCACAAGTAACTGAATAAAGGATTTTACCCTTAGTTTCCACTGTTACAGAACCACTGGAGAAATGCTATTGGGAAAAATTAAAGAACAGACCTTTACCACTCAATTATTGAGGGAGCATCTAGCGATTTTGGGGGCATACTGAAATTGAAATAAAGGACAAAATCCAGCATGTTACTTTAATACCAATTAATTTCATTTGACGAGTACAGCATGTGATTAATGGCTGCTACTTACACCAGTAGGGCTTAGTGCTTAATTTGCCTAAATCACAACCCAATTGCTTTTTCATTTCCATTTCTAATTGAAATTTATCATTTCAATTGGGATGGCGAGATGAAAGCTCAAATAAGCAATGAAGCCTTTGAGCATCTCTTTTCATGGCTAGATATATATTTTTAAATGATCTTTTAAATAATATGATTTACGTTCTTTGATGATTTGACTGGTATCATTGTGAATCAGGAACAACAAAGGTTATGATTTGAAGACAAAGACTGGTTAAAAAAGGTATCTGAGCCAATGTCTAGAGTTGTTGTTATGGAATGCAACCATTAAACATTTGGTGAAGGCATGTTTTTATTGGCAATTAACTTATCTCACTCCCACTCCCTGATAGGGAGGGGAGTTTTGGGGAGTGAAAATTGTGAGATGAAGGGAGAGGTGAGCCTCACCTGAGTGTTTTGCACAACACAGGAAATCAAAGAGCACACTTCCTCTCACATCACTTTCAGTCCATCTGGCCAATGGGGAGACATATGGCTGGTTGTCGAAATGAGACATGAGACAAAGTCAAAAGGTGCAGCAACAATGAACAGAGAGGCTTTAAAAACTGCAGAAAAGAACAGAAGATGACTTTCCCAACAAACAGAGCACTCTAAATTATTTTGAGGGCAGAAAAGAACGTAGGGTGTGGATGCTGCAATTTGGTGTGAGGAGGATTGACTGGCCATTACCTGAGGGAACCTGAACTTGACTGTAAGGCTCCTCTGAAGAAAGAAAGAAAGAAAGAAAGAAAGAAAGAAAGAAAGAAAGAAAGAGAGAGAGAAAGGCGTAAGCAGCAAATAGTCATGTTATCCCAACTTTTGTTTGTTTTAAGCTTTTCCTGTCCCCTAAAAATGTTTTTCAGGCAAAAGCTTGGTTTGATTTTCTCCTTCTTTAGGTAGTCCGACTCCTGAAAAAGTGCTTTTTCAAAAGAATGAAGCTTGCCACACATCTCTGTAATGTGGCGAAGGCAATTGTGACACTATCACATTCAGGTGACTTGAGATGAAGGCCAGTTAAAGGCTCTGTTCTCTTGAAGAGCATAGATGTTGACCAGGCTGAAAAGCAAGTGCTGTCTGACACCAGTGGTAGCATGGGCTTCAGATCAGAGGCCAATGACATACACACATTTGGCCTCAGTGATGGGAGTTGGATGGGATGAAAGGGATTTCATACACTCAGAATTCTTCTCAATAGTGGTAGCAATTGGTGTCTGGGAAGACAATTTATCTGATGCTACACTACATTTCTGGTGCAACAATCAATTGAGCACCTGCATCATTAATTCCCAAACATCCAAGTCCCCACAGGTGATGAGTTTGGACAGGGCATTTGTTTCACAATGCCTGCTGTTCAATATTTTGTTAATTGCTAAGCATGTACCTGGCTTAGATAATAGCATTGCTGATACATGGTCTCATTTGAGGTAGAGTAATTCTAAACTCTGGTGCCCATATTGAGGGTGGACCTAGAGAGGATTCTACAGAGTCTATGGAATATTGGCTTAGCAAAATAACCAGAGCCATCTATACCTTCCTAGTTTCCAGCACTAGAGATCTAAGTTGAAAAATTGCACATGTGGCTGATTGCTAGTACAGTGGTACCTTGGGTTACAGATGCTTCAGGTTACAGACTCCGCTAAACCAGAAATAGTACCTTGGGTTAAGAACTTTGCTTCAGGATGAGAACAGAAATCGCGTGGTGGTGGTGCGGCGGCGGTGGCAGCAGCAGCAGGAGACCCCATTAGCTAAAGTGGTACCTCAGGTTAAGAACAGTTTCAGGTTAAGAACGGGCCTCTGGAATGAATTAAGTTCTTAAACTGAGGTACCACTGTAGATACTCATTACCAGAACTTACCTGCAATATGAGGTGCACTTTAATTTGGAGGGTGTGAAATATTCCTTGCTGATCTGAAATGGTGCCCACAGGACTTCATAGCTGACAGGTGGGGAGAGTGATTCGCTTCCTCTTGTGGTGGGTCCAGAACAGACAGACAGACATCATTTCATTTGGATGGCACCTTTCCATAGTTCCAACTATGGTCAAGTTGGCTCACAGCATGAAAAAGTACATAATTACAACATATCAAAAAGAATCATAGACAATAAACATCAAAGCACAAACAACCAACTGAACAATTTCCACGCAAATTATAATAAGAATAAAGATACAACAATTAATATCAATAACAGTAAAACTCCTTAAACAATACCACAGTCCAAGAGTCTGTTCAGCAGCCTCAGCTTTTGTAGCTGGAGTCAGTCAGGGCCCTGCTGAGGCCAGGTAGCAAAGGCCTGCAAAGTTGGGCATAAAAGGCAGCATGACATGTTGGTACCACCAACAGGTCCTCCTCTGCCAATTGTAGGTCGTGAGATGGTTCATATAAGGAACAGTGCTCTTTTGGGTCCTCAGATCTCAAGCTGTTTGGGGATTTGAACTAATATCTAGAACTGGACCTGGTAACCAGTCAGTGCAGCACTTTCAGGATCCCATGGTCCCATATACCAATATGCATTCTGTGCTACCTGAAGAGCACAGGTAGACTGTTTTCAAGGGAAGCCCCATGTACAATGATTTGTAGTAGTCTCTAGGTGGGAGGTCTCTGGAGCATGGGCAACTGAGTCCATGCTATCGTAGTCTAGAAATTGCCAGAGCTGGTGAACCATCCCAAATTGAGAATAAGAACTCCTACATGCAGAAACCACTTGGGACTCTAGTGACAGATTGGAACCCAAGTGTATCCCCAGAATACCAATGAGTTCTGAAGGGTTGAATTTGTGGGAGACAGAATTCCAATGGCTTAATCTTCCATAAGGAAAATTGGGTTGCCATGTTGGTGAAAGGGTAGGGTGGGTAAACAGGGATTTGTTGCAGATCAACAAAATGAATAGAGTCGTAGCCATAGCTAATTTGAACTCTTTTTCACGAGTCTCAATTCTTGGCTCCAGCGGCAATGACTATTTTGTTTCTGAAAGAATCAAATGTAGAGCAAGAAGTGTTTTTTTTTTGTGATCTTCACTTCAAACCTTATTTGTAAGAGATGTCCTTAAATTGGTGTGGACAGAAAACCCAGTTTATTCTGAAAAGGCGTGTTTAATTGAGGAATATAGCGTGTGGTATTCTGTAGATATAAATAGGCTAAACAGAGAAGCTCAGAGTATGATGAACTGTGAAATGAAGTTTTGACAAGCCGCATACCATACACTTTAGCTGCAATCAATTGCCGCAAAATTACAAAATCTTCAGAATGTTGCTGCAGAGGTTGAAATTAACCAGTCAAATCCATCTTGGCGTACAGTTTTCAGTACATGCCGAGCAAAAGGTGCCTGTTGAAAACATGGAAACTGCAGTATATTAGGAAATATTTATCTGATGTAACAATAGAGAGCTGAAATAGAGAGCATAGCTCACAGGCAATGAAGTACTGTTGGTTGCATATTAACAATGCAATGTTTGGGCATGTTTGCTTAGAAGGGCAATCCTATACGTACTGCCCACTGTGTTCAGTATACAGTAACTGCCAGGATACTTAGATTACTTTAGATACCAGCATAGTTGTGCTCCTTCAGATAGCAGCATTCTGTAATGGTACATGATGCTCTGAAGACTTTAAGGCACTGTATTCCATCACTCTTCCATGAGTGCAATTGCTCATTTATTGTTTGTTTTTAAAAAACTTTAAAACAAAACAAAACCAACCCTCCGCTCCATGGGCATAGCCAGGATATATGTTAGGGAGTAGGCTTTTTTTGCGGGGGGGGGGGAGAACCTCAGTTACCTTTTTTTGTTGATTTTTATTAATTTAGGGGGTTATCTGCCCCTCTGCCTCCCCTAGTTATGCTCCATGCTCCCCTCCTTTCCCTTCCTCTCCCTTCCCCTCCCTTCCACTCCCGGGATGGGCAGTTTCTCATTTTTCCATTTTTAAGTTTAGTTCTCCACATCGCCACATCAATTTGCATTTTTTTCTTTTTTTTCTTTTTTCTTTAGAAAAGTTGCATTTCTCCCAGCATGCCATGTGTCCAAGTTCCCGGCTTGATAACACAGTAAGCGTTGTTAATTAAAAAGGAGGATTTATTGCGAAAACAAAGAGATAGCTCCAAATGGCTGTGACATAGCCTCTGGCATCATCAGTCAA
Organism: Podarcis cretensis; assembly: GCF_951804945.1. NCBI lineage: Eukaryota > Metazoa > Chordata > Lepidosauria > Squamata > Lacertidae > Podarcis > Podarcis cretensis. Next base: position 10,297,620 of record NC_137180.1, on the reverse strand, counting down.
GATGACCCTTCTGAAGACTGTTTCTGGGTTTTATACTGAATTTTATACTGAAGATACTGAATTTTCGAACCTTGCGTCTCTTGCTTTGTTTCTGGTCTAACAGCCCGCCCCTTAGCCCACTCATAGGAGAGATTGGATAAGCTCCAACCTCTTCCCAGTCTGACAGAATACTTCCGTCTTTGTTCCCACCTGGTTGAACTTCCTGAGAGCTTTGGCTGGGTTCCAGCCCGCTCACAGTTGTTCCCTTATCAACCAGCATTCCAAGGGGCGGGGGATTTATCTCTCTCTACTGTTCATCCTGCATGAAAGTTAACCCTTTCTGTTGCTGGCTACTTTCTTCAGTTGGCTGCAAACCTTCACTGGAAGCTGGCTCATTCCTGACAAACCATATACACTTTTGTATGCAATTTTTGCCTAAGAGGGACATTTTTACAAAACCATTTCCCCTAATATACATGTTTGTGTGTCTTATTTTCACTAGTGTATATTAGCACACTTTACACTGGTATATGCAATTTTGTGCACATTATTTGACTGGAGAACCGCACTGCAAAGTTTCAAAGGATGGCTGTGCATTGGTGTGCATATTGTTTTCATAAAGTGCAATTTAGGTTTAGTTGCCTTTAAATGTGAACTGACCTGGTTTTCTCCCTAGTTGTTGGTTTTCATGCACCTTGTTAGCATACACTTATGACCCAGGCTCGGTTAAAAGTGCTGAAGTTTGCATAAATATGGTCACACTATTTTATTCCAACAAAGAGGAGGTGGGGGTGACATACTCAAGGTTACCCAGTTAGTTTAATGGCCAAGGAAGGATCTGAACCCAGGCCTCTTTCATCTACAAACTGATTGGTTATTCACTTCTAAAACTCAGAAAGAAAAAGAGCTCACAGTTTGAATGTCAAAATACTAGTGCATGCAGTGCAGTCAATTGTGTGTGCTGCAAATGTGCAGACTAAATTCAGTGTCATTCAGTGGGACCTATTCCCAGGTCAATGTGTACAGAAATGAAGCCTTCCAGCACAATCGTATATGGAAGAAAACAGATCAGTAGATATTAATGTTTTCCGTTGTCATGTTGCTTAAAAAAGTAAAATAAAAAGTATACTACACCAAAAAGAAATCTATTTCCAGAACATTCTAGGATGCATTACTCAACTCTCCCCACAGTCGCATAATGTTTCAATTTTCTATAATGAGATATTAAATTAATTACCATAATTAGCTTCCTTGGTGTCATAGATCATAACACCTTCCTGTGTCCAGTTATTTGTCATATATGTAAATATATTATCTACCTATCTGATTGATAATTGCTTTCTATACTATCTTCATAATTACATGTTATATAGCTTTTGACTGCATAATGAATTTTTCTTTTCTGGTTCTTCATCCCTGCAATATAGAAGACACGCAGGCATTTTAAGCATGGGCTCAATATTATTTGTTTGTTTTGATTCAATGCTGCCTGGGTTGCTATAATTACTGCCTCGGGGCAAACAGGACATATTAATGCAAAGTATTCAAAAAAAATAATAATTATCATTTGGTGTTTAAGATAAAAAGCAAGAGTGATAGTTGCATAGCCTGCAATGAAGCCTTATGAGTTCTAACTGGTATTACATTTTATGCAAATTAATTTTAGTCTGCATTAATGAAAATCTAGCAGTGGAAACAGATATATAAAAATCTCGATTGACTATTCAAATCAATCTAATTTAACAGTGAAATCCTGTTATGTATGTCTGCCTCAGAAGTACTATAAATACCACTGAGTTCAACGGAGCTTACTCCCAGGTAAGTGAGTTTAGGATTTCATTCCCATAGTGTGGAATACTGTTGGTGCCCTTATGACCAGGGAATACACTTTGATCCAGTGGATGCTTCTGCTAACAGAAGGCAAGCAATTTATAATCACTATTGTTGCTGTTGTTCAATTAATGTACAGCGATACCTCAGGTTACATACGCTTCAGGTTCCAGACTCCGCTAACCCAGAAATAGTGCTTCAGGTTAAGAACTTTGCTTCAGGATGAGAACAGAAATTGTGCTCCGGCGGCGTGGCAGCAGCAGGAGGCCCCATTAGCTAAAGTGGTGCTTCAGGTTAAGAACAGTTTCAGGTTAAGAACGGACCTCTGGAACAAATTAAGTACTTAACCTGAGGTACCACTGTATAGAGTATATCATTTACTTGCCAAAATGGCTTCTAAACAGTTTACAAGTATAAAATCAATTATACGTTTCCGAGCACAATGCAAAGTGTTGGTGCTGACCTTTAAAGCCCTAAACAGCTTCGGCCCAGTACACCTGAAGGAGCGCCTCCACCCCCATCGTTCTGTTCGGACACTGAGGTCCAACACAGAGGGTTCCCTCACTGCGAGAAGTGAGGCTACAGGGAACCAGGCAGGGGGCCTTCTTGGTAGTGGCTCCTGCCCTGTGGAACGCCCTCCCATCAGATGTCAAGGAAACAAACAACTACCGGACCTTTAGAAGACATCTGAAGGCAGCCCTGTCTAGGGAAGTTTTTAATGTTTGATGTTTTATTGTGTTTTTAATATTCTGTTGGGAGCTGCCCAAAGTGGCTGGGGAAACCCATCCAGATGGGTGGGGTATTGGTATTATTATTATTATTATTATGTACTGAAGTTCTCACCCTGGGCCAGCAGGGGGATACTGTAGATAGTTATGCAAATAAGGGATCGAAAGTGACGTTCAGTGATTGGATAGTTTTAGAAAGTTGTTACAATTATAGGTACTGGAGCTCTATATAAGCAGGCTGACTGAGCCCTTCTGCTCAGTTCTGTTCTGGCCTCTGAATAAACAAGAGCTGTTTGAAGAATCACTGTGTCGTCTGATATGTTCACCCACAACTTAACACTGGTGATGAGGATGGGATCTATGGACATCAGAGCACAGCCAGATGCGGCCATCCTCTGAACTAAGCTGAATCACTGAGCTGAATCACTGAGCGAAATCACTGAGCGAAATCACTGAACAAAACCAATTCAGAGCTGACTGTTCTGGCTAGAGCACTGTGTTCCATCCATCGCCCTCCACGCCGGCATCGGAATCATGGCTTCACTTGTGCCTCTACCACCGTTTGCACCAGTCCCTGAATCATGGGACTCCTACCTCGCTCGGTTCGACTGCTACCTCCAAGCCAACGAGCTGACAGAAGTATCACAGGAGCGGAAGCGGGGCCTATTCCTCAGCCTCTGTGGGCCTGAGGTGTTTGAGATGGCCCGAGCATTGCTTGCACCTGAAGCAGTCCAGGCAGCACCGTGGGACACAATTCAAGAGAAGCTCCACAACCACTACGCGCCAAAGCCGTCCAAGATTGCTGCCCACCATGCGTTCTACCACCGGAACCAGGCAGAGGGGGAGTCAATTAACATCTACACTGCTGCCCTCCGACAGCTGCAATGCACTGCGAGTTCCAAGACTTAGATGATGCCCTGATGAATCGATTCATCTGCGGGGTCCGGGAAATCCATCTGCAATGGCATCTCCTCGCCAAGTCAGACCTCACGCTGCAGAAAGTCCTTGAGGAGGCCGTGGACTCGGAAACTGCTGAATGCTCTGCCCAGGAGATCCGCAAGGTCAGCAGCCCATGTCTTGCTAGGAAGCCAGTTCCAGTGCATCATGAAGAGGCCAGCAGTGATGAGGCATCCTCCAGTGAAGACGATGATGTGCACCAGACAAAGTGGGAGCGCAGGAAGTTCCAACAGAAGCCCAAGGGCCAACCGGAATGTGCCGGCTGCGGAGGGAACCATTCCCGTGCCAAGTGTCGATTCAGAGACGCCATCTGTAGGAAGTGTTCCAGAAGGGGCCACATCGCTAAGGTCTGCTGATCGGCTCCGTCTGACACCCCCCTTTCACCGACTCGCAAGTCCAAGTCTTCACTCCAGTCTGCCAAGGAAAGCTGTTTCGCTCTCACCAACTGCCCTGCCCCAATATTAGATTAGATTTATTGCGGCCATTGGCCCATAACGAAAACAATACATCCAAATTTATCCATAAACGATACAACTTAAACAGTTCCAAGTTAAAACACCCATATAAAACCAATTTTACTTCAGTTAAGTAAACACTATACACAATAAGCTCCCTCTATGTAAACCGCAATTCAAATCCATCAAATTTTGGGAGGTATGTGTCTTGGTTCTGGCACTTATTAATGGTTCTTAAGTTTAGCTAAGCTGTCAGAGTCATACAGTGCTCCATTTCTCCTCTTTTGAAATAAAACATTAATCAGGTATCTAGCGACTGCAAGGGATCTACTTGTATCTTCGTCGTTTAATAGGTATATTATTTGGGCTTCCTGAGGTCCGTCAGCAATTCTCGATAAATATGGGGCCAGAAACTTGGACCGTGAAGCCGAATGTAATGGACAACAGAAGATTATATGATATAATGATTCTATAGATCCACTTTTACAGTCGCAGAGGAGTGAGATCTGTCCGTTGGAGAGTCTGTTACCCAACAAATTTGATGGGAAAACATTGAATCTAGCCTTTATAAAGGCATACCTGTGCGTCACCACAGATAAGGTAGTTAAATAAGATGGAAGTTTTGTTGGTGGTGTTAAGCCAAGGTTTATCGGCGAACAAGTGCCACCACCTGTCGCAATATTAAATTGTAAATCCATCTCCTCTAATTTGTGAGTTGTAATTCTCTTGGCAGAGATTAAATCCAATTTTAATAGTTCAGATGGAGATAGTCCAAGGGACACAAGTTTCCCATGTATTATTTTTGCCCAGGGGCTAGGGAAGTCATCTCTCCAGAGACACTGTATCAAGTGGAGATTTGGAAGTTTATGCCATAATGCCAACCAGTAACAGAGGATGCATTTCCATAATGTGGTTTCTAAAGATGTAACATTTAGTTCCAGTCGTATAGTAATCTAATCTAATCTAATCTCACCAACTGCCTCCGCCCGTCTGGAACCACGATTGGCCAAACCGACTCACCTACGCAATGCAAGCTGAACGTCATGGTGCTCATTGAAGGAGCTCCATGTGACATGGAGATCGACACCGATGTCTTGGAGCACCATCAAGAGACTGGTACCCAGAGTGTCTAAAAGGCAACTTGACTCTCACCGCGTACACATGAGAGACTACCAGGGAAATGACATTCCTGTGGTAGACATTGGCCAGTTCCAGATCGCCTTCAAGGATTTTTCGGGCCTGCTCCGGTTGGTGGTGGTCGAAGGTCAGCAGCCAAGCCTCCTAGGGCTAGATTGGTTTGATGCCCTCGGCCTGGAAGTCACCGGCATCAACTGCATCTCTAACGCAGAGACTGAGGGTCTGGTCAAAGACTTTGCCGAGGTTTTTGACGGCACTTTGGGGCAATATACAGGTATGCCCATCTCCTTTAGCCTTGATCCACAAGTTGCCCCCATCAAGCTAAAGCCATGCCGGGTTCCCTTTGCTCTCAAGGCTAAGGTGGATGAACAACTGGACAAGCTGATCGCCCAAGGAGTTTTGGAGCCGGTTGACCACGCCAAGTGGGAAACGCCCATCGTCACGCCTGTCAAGCCAGATGGGTCGGTGAGAATCTGTGCCGATTACAAGTGCACGATCAACAAGGCACTTCAGCAGCACGCTTATCCGGTTCCTGTTGTCCAACATCTGCTACATTCCCTGGGTGAGGGTAAGGTCTTCACTAAGCTGGACCTTGCCCAAGCCTATCAACAACTGCCCATCGATGATGCCACTGCTGAAGCCCAGACGATCGTCACCCACCAAGGGGCATTCCATTGCCACCGTTTGCAGTTCGGGGTGAGTGTGGCTCCTGGCATCTTCCAAAGCCTCATGGAGCGTCTCCTGCAAGGGCTTCCGGGCGTGGTACCATATTTTGATGACGTCTTGGTGTCTGCAGACTCACACCAGCAGCTGTTCGAGCGCCTCCGCGCCGTGCTGACCAGGTTCTATTAGCCAATAAGAAGAGGCTGCTGGATCAGGCCAGTGCCCTATCTTAGTCCAGCATCCTGTTCTCATAGTGGCCAACCAGATGCCTTTGGAAAGGTAACAGCACTTCCCCTTCCAGTGGTTCCCTGGAGGGTATTTAGAAGCATACTGCCTTTGACAATGGAGGTAGAACATAGCTATCAGGATGTGCAGCCATTGATAGCCTTGTCTTCAATGAATTCCACCCCAAACATGTCACTTGTTTCTCTGCAGCACTCTATGCAGTATGGGCTTTCCTAGTTGCCTGTTGGGGTGCTGAATCTTGCAAGGAGTTCCTGATTGGCTGTGGGACTACTCTCTTTCACTTACTCCAAACTCCAAGAACTGTATGGAGATGCAGCCACTTCCTTCTTTATTCACAGCCAGGCGTTCTTCACACCTTTGGCATGTGATGTGATCATTGTAGAGTTTCAGATCCCAATTTAGAAGATTGGCAAAGGCTAACTTAAGGGTTATATTAATATAATTCTGATCAGGTGCATTGCATATAAGACTTTGGTAACTACTGTAAAGGATTGTTGTTGTTGTTTAGTCGTTTAGTCGTGTCCGACTCTTTGTGACCCCATGGACCAGAGCATGCCAGGCACTCCTGTCGTCCACTGCCTCCCGCAGTTTGGTCAAATGCATGTTAGTAGCTTTGAGAACACTGCCCAACCATTTTGTCATCTGTCGTCCCCTTCTCCTTGTGCCCTCCATCTTTCCCAACATCAGGGTCTTTTCCAGGGAGTCTTCTCTTTTCATGAGGTGGCCAAAGTATTGGAGCCTCAGCTTCAGGATCTGTCCTTCCAGTGAGCACTCAGGGCTGATTTCCTTAAGAATGGATAGGTTTGATCTTCTTGCAGTCCATGGGACTCTCAAGAGTCTCCTCCAGCACCATAATTCAAAAGCATCAATTCTTCGGCGATCAGCCTTCTTTATGGTCCAGCTCTCACTTTCATACATCACTACTGGGAAAACCATAGCTTTAACTAAAGGATTACAGCACTCCAAACCTGAGCATGTGTAAAGATGGTGAAGATTGACTGCTGAATGCCAACCACATGCAGGTGCAGAAGAAACACATTAATTTGTAATCAATCCTGCTTTGAATTATGAAGATATGTTAAATGTCAAGAGATTTTGCAAAGCAATGGAATATTGTGCTGTACATTTATAACAACACTTTCAAAAGCAAAAGAAATTTTTTGTTTGGGATGGTGTCTGGGGGCCTCTTAACAGGAGCTGAGATTTCTTTAGATCAATATTTAGTTGCATTTTATTATGTAACTGACTGTAATCAACTTTAAACTTTAGCTGGGCTACACGGAGGATAGAACAGTGCATTGTATGAATTAGAATATACATAATTTGAGATGTTGGGAAAAGAAAATTATGTGGTTTTAGTAGAAATGACATAAAGGATTAAGTAAAAATGAATTGGTGAAAGAGAGAATGTAAAATTATAGTATATTAAGACAAATTATTAAGATAAAAACAAGGTTGGAAGGATTTGCTGAAATAACAAATTGAATTAGAATACAAAAATGGGAGGTGTGAGGAGGTCAAGGAAATAAGCAAAGGAAAGAAAGCTATGTAAAGGTTTGATCTGTTCTTTTTTAATTGTTTGTATTTTTTCTGTCTTTTTATTTTTCTTTTTTTCTCTTTTTTCTTTTTTGTAATCTTTAAAATTCGAATAAATACTATTTATAGAATATACATAATTTGCCCACATTGTTAGCAGCTCCCCTCAAGACAATTTCAATGAAAATCCAGGAGTGGCTTAGATGGGTGTGATGCATGGTTTTTCAGGCTTCCATTTTCTTATTGGATAGAGAATGTTGTATAGTCACAGGGGATTGAGGTGTGTTACAGTCCCCATTTCATAAATGGAATGCAACTGCCTTTGCAAACAGATGGGGAAGTTGGAGTCAATGGGTTATAGCCAATGAAACAACACCATTTACTCTCTTCTCCATTGCACCCCCTTCCCCAAATCTGCTCTAGGCCACAGGGAGAGGAAGCCCCATTGTGCAGGCTGAAGACTTTGTGCTAATTGGGATGACTTTGCTGGATGCAATTCACTGCAACCATAAGGCCATGGAAACATATTTTGCTGATCAATACATTTAAGTCTGATCATGCATGATATTGAGAGTCCTGTATGGTTTTTTTTCCAGATAACTGCTGTTTGGGTCACAATGTGCATAATGGACTTAGTCTGAAATTAGCTTCAGAAACTCCACATTTATCCAGCATTAGTATTTTTATTAATAATAATAAAAACTATTACAACTAAAACTGAACAATTACTCAAAAGGAGTTTTGAGAACTATTCTTGTAGGCTGGTGGCCTCATATATTTATTGGAAGTGAGATTAGCTGTGGCACAATTCTCTTCTCTGTGACAAAACTTCTCAACTCAGCCGTAAACCTCATTTATAATGAACGAATTGCAACCAGGTCTCATAAATCCTGGAAACATTTGTGTCTCATTACAAATAAACTGTTCCCCACAGACCATACCCATTTATTTATTTTTATCAAGTCGGTGTTGTAGATTCATCACTAATGTAGTGAAACGAAGAGAGACACGAAAGATCTCTGCTGCATTACACACACACACAATTCAGGAAAACAAAAATTCTCTTTCAGGAAATGTTATATATATATATATATTTAACTTATATACCAAATGGTACAGCAATCTATGCAGATACAACCATTTTTTGTTCCGTTGCCCCCTGCCCCAGAACTGTTTCCTGATAGGCATTTTGCTTGGAAGCTAATAAAACAATAATGCTAAGAGGGAGTTCATATATTTTGCATTATTTCTGTGGCAACTCATAATCTCACTTTATACAATATCAATTTGTGAAAATCCTGTCATCTGATAAAAGGGATTACTGGTTTTTATTCTCTGCGACTTGTGTTTTTATGCTGCATTATACCTTTCTTGTTGTTTTTATTATTATTTAATGTTAAACTGTTTTTGTTTCTTGTTCTCTTTCTTATAAGTCAGCCAGCCATTCAATCAATCAATGAATCAATCAATCAATAAAAAATAAAAATAAAAGAGCCCATCAATCAATAATTCCTTTTGCTTTCCCTTTAAGCAAAAGTGGAGACATCTAGGAGGGATAATCAAATAATCAACTGATTATCTCTTCCTACTGAATCCATCTTAACTAACTATATGAATTGAGTAATTAATCCAAGCTAAGTAACTTTGAGGGACGCGGGTGGCGCTGTGGGTAAAACCTCAGTGCCTAGGACTTGCTGATCGTAAGGTCGGCGGTTTGAATCCCCGTGGCGGGTGAGCTCCCGTCGTTCGGTCCCAGCTCCTGCCCACCTAGCAGTTCGAAAGCACCCCTAAGTGCAAGTAGATAAATAGGTACCGCTTTATAGCGGCAAGGTAAACGGCGTTTCTGTGTGCAGCACGGGTGCTGGCTCACCAGTGCAGCTTCGTCACGCTGGCCATGTGACCCGGAAGTGTGTTCGGACGGCGCCGGCTCCCAGCCTCTTGAGTGAGATGAGCACACAACCCTAGAGTCGGTCACGACTGGCCCGTACGGGCAGGGGTACCTTTACCTTTAAGTAACTTTGAGCTAGTTTCAACTAACCTGTTCTGCTAGCACAATGAGGCTGTTCACCCCTTCTTCTCCCACTGTACACCCCATAACTCTCTCAAATCTACTCTGGGGAGCCTTGAAACAGTGTGCTGGCTGTGTGTGGAGAGGGAGGTTATTCAGTTGGACAAGCAGAGATGCTTGCACTGACAGAAAATTCACTTTAGTGCTGTGTTGAATTCCATCCTCAGGAGTACACACACACACACACACACACACACACACAGAGAGAGAGAGAGAGAGAGAGAGAGAGAAAGAAAGATAGATAGAGAGAGAGAGAGAGAGAGAGAGAGAGAGAGAGAGAGAGAGAGACTTAAATTCAGCCGAGAAGACAGAAATTACTTAAAACGTTTGTCAGGAATTTAGTATTTGCAGGAACACAACTACTAGTAAGCTTCTTGAAAAAGCCAAAGTTGCACTGAAAAAGAAACATGATAGGGAGTTGAGAGGAACAATCTGTGGACCCTCAGCCAGCACTCTATGTCACAGGGAGAATCAAGATCAGGTCGTTTTACAAGCCACACTCCCATAGTACCCCACTTGTTTTCGGATGAACCTGAGGTATCTGTTCAGCACCAAAATAGCTCAGTGGAAGAACTTTTTGGAAATACATTAGTTTGTCACCAAGGACCAGCTAGATATGTGAAAAACATGTACCTTTATTTACAATTTGCCGCGGCCTGTTCTTTTATATCCACAGAGCATCCCCAGAGCATTCTTTTGTCCAAACAACTCTTGTCTGCACACGATTTTTCCCTTTTCCCTCAGGAAGAGAAGCTGTAGAAATGGAAACTCATTCAAGGTAGCCAGCGCAGCGCATGTAAGGCTAGCAGGCAACCACATTGGATGCTTAGTCGGATTTGTACCCAGCCTCTGCTTTTTCTTCCTAGTTTCCCCTAGACTTGATGCGTCCAATTTATGACCAGGACATAGTAAATGGGAAAGAACAGGCAATGTGGAATAGTTGGGATAATTGCCTGCAGCAGCAAGATTAACCATTTTATCATTGGGCATTCAAATTGTTGGGATACCACGGCATCTATAAATCCTTCCCCCTCAAAAAACAACCCACCAAAAAATAGATTTCTCCCCCAAAAATAACCTATAGTAATAGCTAAGTTTTGTTTTACTTGCATAGGCTACATACAAAAGAGGGGACATCAGAAATTGAATGTTTCCTCCTGTTTTCGTCTACTGGAGGCAATGTATTAGAAAGTATATAAATATAGTACTTCAGTTTTGAAATGGAAAAAAGTCTGCATAGATTTCGGAACAGGGGAGGAGTTAGTTTGGTCTGCTTTTTCACAGAGGACTAACCCAGTCCAATGTTGTTGAACTTCCTTATGGATCAGTGTTCAACTCCCAGTTGGATTAAGCCTCTCCTCCTTACAGAGGGGAAGAGTTGTGAGCAGGAGCAGTTTCCCGCGTTGGCAGGGGGCGTTCCAGCCCCCTGCCCAGCTGGCCTGGCTGCCGCGCCATGCCCCCAGGTCACCAACCAACCAGATGGAGGCTTGGGGGCGGGGTTTTGCTGCTCAAACGTGGCCGCAGCAGCACTTCCCTTTCATTCTGCTGCTGGTTTTCGTCGGATCACCCACCCACCCTCCCTTTAGTTCACTGCTTGGTTCTTGACATTGCTACGGACCTGCGGTTGGTTGCCTTGGTTGCCCAAGGGGCCTGGTAGGAATTTTTATCCAACTGGCAAATTGGCACCGGCCACTTGGTTTTTCGCCTACCTTGTAGCAAATCATCACAACTTTTAGATATTGGCAGTTAGGCATTGGAATATGTTTGTGTATTGGAGGGCAGGGTGTGGCCATCGCCTACCCCTCCACTTTATGGGTATTCCGGTAAAGGAATCCGGAGGTTGTGGATCCTGTCCGACGCCCTTGCTGGTGGCTAGGGCCATGGCACGACCCCTGGTGACATCAGGGAGAGCTTTCAGTTGTATTTGCATCAACAGGCTCCTCCCACTGGTCATTAACCCTTGTTAGACTCACCCCTCCCTGAAGGGGTGGAGTCACGCTCTGTTGTTTTATCCAATGCCTAAGCCAATACCTCTCACATGCTGTAATCAATAAAGTTGTGGCCTTTTTTAGCCCATTAACCTAATATACTGTGTCCATGTGTCTTTCTTATCCCCAAGTGGGTGGCGGGTCCTTGAATCACAATTTATATCTTCAGGTAAAGGTAAAGGTATCCCTGACCGTTAGGTCCAGTCGCAGACAACTCTGGGGTTGCGGCACTCATCTCACTCTATAGGCCGAGGGAGCCGGCGTTTGTCCGCAGACAGCTTCCGGGTCATGACGCCAGCATGACTAAGCCACCTCTGGCAAACCAGAGCAGTGCACGGAAACGCCATTTACCTTCCCGCTGGAGCGGTACCTATTTATCTACTCGCACTTTGATGTGCTTTCGAACTGCTAGGTTGGCAGGAGCAGGGACCGAGCAATGGAAGCTCACCCCGTCACAGGGAATCGAACCGCCGACCTTCTGATCAGCAAGCCCAAGGCTCAGTGGTTTAGACCACAGCACCACCCGCGTCCCTATATTTTCAGGTATTGCAATCCATTTTCAGCACGGAGAAGTGTGCATAAAACACATACAAAATGCAAACAAAGTGTGCATTCTACTAATGAATGCATTGAGGAGCATTGAGAAGTGTGTACTTTACATAAAAGGGCATTCAAACTGCATACAGTAGGATGAAGTCAAAAGGAGACTGCGGGAAACAAAAAGGGGGTGGGGGGAGGACGAAACAAGTTTCAGCCAGAATGAAACTGGATGGAATCTGCAGTTCAGCCCATCCCTAATGGGTTTTCCCCCTTTCATATCTCACACTATGACCAATTGATTGAAAACTGAGAACAGCTTAAGGTTGAACAAGGAAAACTTACTTAAATTACATAAACTTAAACAGAATGATTTTCTAAGTAATCTTGTGTTTGAAATTTTACTTATGAAGTCACACAGCCTAATCCATTTTATTAAAGCAATAGCTTCACGATCAAGAAAATCCATTCTTTTTAGGTGTTAAATGCAGTGATTGTATTTTCAACAAATTTGCATAGCTTTATTTTTTATTTTACCAAGGGAGCACAAGAGTACTGATGAGCACGTTCACTACCTGAAATATTTCCTTCCAACAACAGATGGTAGATTTGGTAGCCTAAATGAAGAAGGGAAGTTTATGATGGTGTTAGAATGACTCATATCAATTATTAATTAATTAATGAGCACCTGATGGGAAGCTCAGGGCCGCACACAACACAGGAAAGCAGAGAACAATTAAAACCTGAATTCCAATTGAGCAGATGGGAGGCCAACACCCAAGGATCTTAATTACTCCTTTTTTGTTTTTAAACATAACCACCAGGCTGCTTTCTTTGGTGCATACTTATTCAATTTCACCATGGTGGCTCACTAACTTCTGCTTAACAGTGATGGGTGAAAAATGGGATGGAATTAAACTTTTTATTAATTTGTTTAATCAACTCAAAGTGAAACAAAATTGAAAGTGGCTTTTACTTAACTGTTCTAGGTGATTTTGACTGCCTCCCCCCCCCCCAAAAAAAAGCATACCGGACAGGCTTTCTCAGCTTTGGTTCCCCAGATGTTGTTGGACTACAACTCCCATCATGTGTAGATAGCAGGACTAGGGATCATGGGAGTTGTAGTCCAATGACATCTGGGGAACCAAGGTTCAGAAAGACATATAATCAATGGCAGGGATGGGGAGTCTGTGATCCTCCAGTAGATATTTCAGACAGGAGTCTCAACCAGCCCTACCTACCTAGAGACACCAGAGACCTAAGCTGGGACTTCTTGCATGCAAAGCTTCCCCATTCTTTCCTTTTGCTCAGCAGCCCTTTTCTGGCTACACATCAGGTGTCAGGAGTCCAGTCCCCGGCTTGATAACACAGTGAGAGTAGTTAATTAAAAAGGATGGTTTATTATAAAAACAAACAGATAGCTCCAGAAGGCTTAACACAGCCTCCATTCTCATCAATCAAGATGACCCTTCTGAAGACTGCTTCCGGCGTGACCAGAAGCAACTGAACTTTCGCTTCATACGCCTTTTGTTTTGCTTCCTTATCTTGCAACCCTCCCATTCATCTAGACCTCGGACTGAGGGGGTCAGCTCCCTCCTCTTCACCATTCTCTGAGAGGCTGTCTCTTAACTCTTTCCTGCCTGTTTGTGCTTCCAGTGAGCTTTGACTGCGTTCTAGCTGGGTCCCCACCCTTCCCTTATCAGCCGCCATTCCATGGGGAGGTTGCCACTAGTCAACTCTATGCTGTTTTTAAGTCGCATTTTAATATTTGCTGTTAGCTGCCCTGAGCCCGGTTTTTAAACCAGGAAGGGCGGGGTATAAATAACATTTTATTATTATTTATTAGTCAATGCTCATCCTGTGTGGCAGTTAACCCTCTCTGTTCTTGGCTGCTTTCTTCAGTTGGCAGCAACCTTTCCCTGACAGCTGGCTGCAAACCGTCCCTGGAAGCTGGCTCATTCATGGCATCAGGCATAACTTAGGACCTGAGCTCTTGTAAGAATATATATATGACTTATTCTTCTTCTTTTCCTGTTCCTTCCAGTATACATATCATGCACCTCCATCAGTTTGATGTGCCTGAAGGACAGAGGACTTCAAGAACAACCAGCTCAGTCACTGAGCTCATCTGCAGGAACATCACTGGCCATTCCCCTAGTTGGTGAGGCTCATTGGACAATAATGTGGATCATTCTGCCAATGGAGATTAAGCAGGTGCTTTCAACTGTTAAATGTCAGCTGATAACTTTTCTGTTCCATCAGGCCTATGCAGGCAATGAAAAATACCTCTTTCCTCAGTAGTTAATTTATGTCTGATATTAAATTTTTATATGAATATTATTGTATTTTATGTGGTTTTTCTGTATTATTGTTGTAAATGGCTTTGATTTTTTCCTCATGAAATAAAAGTAGATACATATTTTGATACATATAAATAAGCAATCAAGACATTAACTTGGGATGCTGATAACAGCCAAGGTTCTTTCCTCTGATGGATCCCTTTCATTCTTAGATACTGAGTTTGCTGTTACAATATACAGGATAACTGAAAAGCAGGAGACAGATGTAGCAGGCTTCATTCCAATACAATGGTACCTTGGTTCTCAGACGCCTTGGTACTGAAACACCTTGGTTCCCAAACGCCGAAAACCTGGAAGTAAGTGTTCTGGTTTTCAAATGTTTTTCCGAAGCCAAACATCTGATGCGGTTGTCGGCTATTGTTTCGGTGGTGCCTGCACCAATCAGAAGCTGTGCCTTTCGAACATTTTGGAAGTCAAACTGACTTCCAGAATGGATTAAGTTTGGCGTTTTGTTTTTGCTATTTATTTTGTGTTTTTGCTTTGCTTTTGAGGCTTTTTCGGTTAATTTGTTTCTGTGACTGTGTGGAAACCAGTTCAGCTACTGATTGATTGATTGATTGATTGTGTGACTGTGGAAATGGATAAACAATGACTATCATTAGTGAAGGTAAGATTTTTATTTATTTATTTTTAAATTTATCCTCTACAATACTGTCTTATTTATTTTATAGTACAGTACATTGATTATTACTTCCATTTTATGGATCAATGGTCTCGTTAGATAGTAAAATTCATGTTAAATTGCTGTTTTAGGGGTTGCTTTTAAATGTCTGGAATGGATTAATCCATTTTGCATTACTTTCTATGGGAAAGCGTGCTTTGGTTTTGGAACGGACTTCCGGAATGGATTAAGTTTGAGAACCAAGGTACTAATGTAAATGGTTTCTTCCTACACATATTTCCCTCCTATCCCTCTCTCTTGCTTTTCAGTTATCTTGTATGTTGTAACAGCAAACTCACTCTCTAGTAATCCATTCTTCTGTGGCTAAAATGGCACAACCCACTTAAAAGGTGGAGTTTTTCCAGATGATGCTTCTCAAAGTTTGCAGAAGGATCACGAAATTTGAGGCAAAATAACCCTAAAAGGTGGGGGAGCTGTGACAACAGCCCAACGGTCAGTGGTCACAGAATGCTGACTGTCTGTTAGAAGAGATGGGAATTCACGTAACGGCTGAAGGTGGGTTGGAATGTAGTGTCCTAGTAGAGGACATTATTGGCTGGCTTAAACCTGAATAGGCCATTGCAACCTTTCATTGCAGGTCCCACTTATGTCTCATTTTTGTGAGTCTCCTCAGTGAAACGTGATGTAGCTGCATATTAGATGTTGAATCATATTTATATGTCGGCTGACTCTTCTTCATTCTTAACTATTCCAGGGTGAGCAGCTAATTGGCAGCCAAGTACTAATTGGCTAGTCAAAGCCAAAAGGCCAGCTGGCACTCATTTTCATTTTCCTCTCTCCCTGGGTTTTATAGATGGATTTGAGCTAAGGTGGGAATAAGTGTTTTACAGCAGCAATTAGTTTATTCCTATGGCAGACTACAAATAGAAGCGGGTATGTATATACAGCAAGAATCTTGTTTTCCATTACACTGTGACTGAGGGAATGACAGTGAGCTGGCTGTTGGCCATTGCAAATCCAAGATGCCAGCTGGTGAGTGTCAGATTAAGAAGATTTTTTAAATTTATTTACTTTTTTACCTTCATGGCTGGGGGTTTGCATGTTGGATAGTAGAAGGAATATTTTATTAACTGAGAACTTTCCCACATCCCTTCATTGATGTTCATTTGAATTGTCTGTAACTAATAGAAATTCAAGGAGCTGTGAGTTTTGTGACTCTTCATCCACCATCTAACAAGAGCAGGGCTTATTTACGCAACAGCAAGAACACAAGACTCTTATGATACAGAGATCACTTTCCAGAGACCACTTTTTCTTCAAAGGCTTCAAACAGAGCATTTTCCAGGCATCAAAATACATTTAGGTGAAAGTTTAGATAGACAAGGAAATGATAAAAAAAACAGCAAGGAATGCTAAAGGCTAGATAACAAGTACAGCCACATGTAAGGGGATGAGAACCATCTAACCAAGAAATGATATTCAGCTGAATATATGATTTTTTAAGAAAATATATTAATCAGACTCTATTTATAGATATATTATTTCCAGGGATTGAACTGAGATTTCATAATCATTATTATTCATCAACCTTTATTTTTTATTAATTAAATCAATACATTTATACACTGGTCTCCACCAGAAATTACCTCAAGGTAGTTTTACCCCTATAATTTATTAAAACTATAAAATGTTATGAAACCGTTACTAAATCCCATGCCAAGCTAAGAGTAGAAAGAAATCCCTTGTTACAAATGGCCATCACTGACTCAACACTCCCACATGTCTTGGTGAAAATATATGTTTTCAGCTGGCATGAAAACTCGTATAATGCCAGCCATGTTTCTAATGGGAAGGAAATCTGTAGCTGGGATGCCACCACAGAAAAATATCTATCTTAAGTGTCCCAATGATTCTGGCAGAACTTTTTGAAGGGCCTCTCCTGCAAATCTAAGGGCTCAGGCAGGTTGATAAAGGGAGAGATGTTTCTTCAAGTATTTGGATCCCAAGTCATCCAGAGCTTACCATTGGGTTTGCACAGCAAACAAGTATTAAAGAAGAAATATGGGAGCATGCACTTCAGAAAAAATGCAAGAAAAATGGACACCTGATAAATCTAGGGAGGAAAATGAGGGGAGAATATCAGGACTGGAAAAATGAAATTGAATCACATGTGTGATGTGCTAACAATCATCTCAGGTTTTTAATTCACAATAGAAGAGAAAGATTTAGACTGATTTCATTACCATGCCTGTATTTCAATGATCCAGAATGTCAGGGCTTTCTAAATATCAGTCAAAACCTCAGCCACTCAGCTATCAACAGTTTGGTTACACAGACCTGCCAATTAGTCATAAAGCTTCTCAAGTGAATCCTGATGTTTGAGTTTGAATTAACATTTAAGCCCTCCACTTCCTTAGCCTCAGAAAATGTAATATTTGCACAGCACTAAAAATATTAGATAGGTTTCCTCCTACCTTAGTAGCATTTTATGTTACGACTTTTTTTCACTGTTGGATGTATTCAAAATCTTACACAATAATATCAAAGCTGCCTTTCCCCAAAACCTGCCTTTCCAATTTTCCACTGCTTTCTTGTATGTATACAACTCTCATTTTTCCTGGGAAAAATCCTAAATCTCTGACTCTTCATGACCCCATGGACCAGAGCACGCCAGGCACCCCTGTCTTCCACAGTTTGGTCAAACTCATATTCGTAGCTTCGAAAACACTGTCCAACCATCTCGTCCTCTGTCGTCCCCTTCTCCTTGTGCCCTCAATCTTTCCCAACATCAGGGTCTTTTCCAGGGAGTCTTCTCTTCTCAAGAGGTGGCCAAAGTATTGGAGCCTCAGCTTCAGGATCTGTCCTTCCAGTGAGCACTCAGGGCTGATTTCCTTAGGAATGGATAGGTTTGATCTTCTTGCAGTCCATGGGACTCTCAAGAGTCTCCTCCAGCACCATAATTCAAAAGCATCAATTCTTTGGCGATCAGCCTTCTTTATGGTCCAGCTCTCACTTCCATACATCACTACTGGAAAAACCATAGCTTTAACTATATGGACCTTTGTCAGCAAGGTGTGATAAGACTGAGCTCTACAGAACCCTATCCCATAGATTTCACGAGGTCAAACAAATATCCCCTAGCACTATTTTCTGGGACTGTAAATCCAAGTAGGAGTGAAACGCCTGCAAAGAGATGGTCTTTGCCCCATCTCAGGCATCCATCCTAGAAGGATACTATGATCAATTGTGTTGAAAGCTTCTGAAAGAACAAGGACAATCAACAGGGTTGCACTAATCACCCCACCCCACCCCATCTGCTTCTTAATAATAATAATAATAATAAATTTATTATTTGTACCCTGCCCATCTGACTGGGTTTCCCCAGCCACTCTGGGCGGCTTCCACAAAGACCAAAAATACACTAAGATGTATTTTACATACATACATACATACATACATACATACATATCATTGTACAGGATTTTTAAGGCAGTGCTGAAATCAGAACTGCACCTCAGTTGAAATAGATCCAGAAAATCAGTTTCATCCAAGAGAACTTGCATCTGATCAGCAGCTAGGTACTCAAGCACCTTGCTGAGAAAGGGAATATTTGTCACTGGTTTGAGCTGCTCAAACTTTTAGATCCAAAGAATATTTATTCAGGGCTGGTTGTTCTATACAATGATATCACTTCCAATTCCTCTCAGTTTCTCATTTTTCCAGTCTTAAGTTCAATTCTCCGTATTTCCACATTGTTTTGCAATTCGTCTCCCTCCAGAATTCAGAATCGTAGACCTTAATGCAGATGTATGCTAAATATTTTCCTTATCTTGGTTTTACAGGTGATGTAATAATGAACTTTAGGGACGCAGGTGGCGCTGTGGGTTAAAGCCTCAGCGCCTAGGACTTGCCGATCGAAAGGTTGGCGGTTCAAATCCCTGCGGCGGGGTGCGCTCCCGCTGCTCGGTCCCAGCGCCTGCCAACCTAGCAGTTCGAAAGCACCTCCGGGTGCAAGTAGATAAATAGGGACCGCTTACCAGCGGGAAGGTAAACGGCGTTTCCGTGTGCGGCTCTGGCTCGCCAGAGCAGCGATGTCACGCTGGCCACGTGACCCGGAAGTGTCTCCGGACAGCGCTGGCCCCTGGCCTCTTAGGTGAGATGGGCGCACAACCCCAGAGTCTGTCAAGACTGGCCCGTACGGGCAGGGGTACCTTTACCTTTACTTTAATAATGAACTTTAATGTGATGGCAGATAAACTCAGTTTACTCAGCTATGAATGGTACAGCACTTCCCTGATGTGAGTAATTCAGAAATCATTCAACAATCAGATGCAAACAATGAATCTTAATGAATCTCTCTTCTTTATTGTTGCAATTTAATTCCGTCTATTTATTTACTATCCCAAACTGAATTTCACTTTGAAATTTTTTATTGAGCAATCATTGTAATTGAATTGCAGCACCACAAACAGCAGGCTCTCAAAACAGGAAGAAAAGTGAGCGATGGGACTGTCAATCAGCAACCTGGAACAGCAGAATGAAGAGTGCTGGACAAAGGGAATTTTAAAGCAATGTTGTTGTTTATTCCTTTTTCTTGAAATCCTTTCCAACAGCTATTGACATTTTCCTGTGTGAGCAACTTTTATGAGATTAAAATATGACCCGCTGTACAGCGTTTATAGAATGCCTTTGAACGCTTGTGGGTAAGAGAATCTTACATTGAGTGATCAGCATCTGAGCACTTTTATAGCGCTATTAGCATAATTACAATGATTGGTCAGGAAGGTGGTAAAACTGAGTAAGCATAGGGCCTCTTCCTGCGTTTGTACAAAGGTTTATTGAGCAGAATGTGAAATTAATTTAGTGACATTTCTGATACCGGGCTTTTGTTTTGTGACTAGTAATTACTCATTTAGATTCATATCTCTTAATAAATTCATTCATACATTAGGATCCAGGCTCAGTGGAATCAGAGAGCTCTCATGGAGGGATAGGAGAGCACTAAGCCAGAATGCGGGGACGCAGGTGGCGCTGTGGGTTAAAGCCTCAGCGCCTAGGGCTTGCCGATCGAAAGGTCGGCGGTTCGAATCCCTGCGGCGGGGTGCGCTCCCGCTGCTCGGTCCCAGCGCCTGCCAACCTAGCAGTTCGAAAGCACCTCCGGGTGCAAGTAGATAAATAGGGACCGCTTACCAGCGGGAAGGTAAACGGCGTTTCCGTGTGCGGCTCTGGCTCTGGCTCTGGCCAGAGCAGCGATGTCACGCTGGCCACGTGACCCGGAAGTGTCTCCGGACAGTGCTGGCCCCTGGCCTCTTAAGTGAGATGGGCGCACAACCCCAGAGTCTGTCAAGACTGGCCCGTACGGGCAGGGGTACCTTTACCTTTACCTTTTTAAGCCAGAATGCTGAAAATAATATGCTCCAAATTGAAAATCCTAAAGAACTAACTGGAGAGGAATAGAACTTATGGTGCAGGAGAGATCCCTAGTGAGATAGCATGAAGGTTTTCAGTTGTGGATCCTACATACCTGTAAGTAATAGCTCTTTTAAAGGTAGATGCTCCCTGGGGAACCAGCTCACCTCCTTTTTAGATGGAGTAACACAGATCCTTAGGGCTGCAATATGTCTGGGCTGTCAAACGTCCCATACATTGCCAGGATTTCAAAGGTGGAACTGACGTTCGGGGGGTGTTTTGTCCTGGATCTTAGGCATGTTTTTCTTTGGGGGTTTCCTTTAAAAAGCTCAACAATTTTTGGGGTGTCCTGGATTTTATTTTTTGAAATATGGCAGCGCTACCGCTACCTCAGTTGGGTTGACACATTATTAAACTCTGTAGGAAAACAACAATGGCTGGAACTTACAGATCTACAGTGGTACCTCAGGTTAAGTACTTAATTCATTCCGGAGGTCTGTTCTTAACCTGAAATTGTTCTTAACCTGAAGCACCACTTTAGCTAATGGGGCCTCCTGCTGCTACCGGGCCGTTGCTGCATGATTTCTGTTCTCATCCTGAAGCAAAGTTCTTAACCTGAAGCACTATTTCTGGGTTAGCGGAGTCTGTAACCTGAAGCGTATGTAACCTGAAGCATATGTAAGGTAGCACTGTACAATGGAGCACTCTCTGAATAATTATGGTGGGAAGGAGATCAACTCCTACAGAAAGGGTTGAACCTATGCTGAGGAACTTATCATGAAAGACCAACATTTTCTCTGTGTATGTTTCTGAGCACAATTCAAAGTGCTGGTGCTGAGCTTTAAAGCCCTAAACAGCCTCGGCCCAGTAGACCTGAAGGAGCGTCTCCACCCCCATTGTTCAGCCCTGACACTGAGGTCCAGCACCGAGGGCCTTCTGGTGGTTCCCTCATTGCGAGAAGTGAGGTTACAGCGAACCACGCAGTGGGCCTTCTCAGCAGTGGTTCCCGCCCTGTGGAACTCCCTCTCACCAGATGTCAAGGAAAAAGCAACTATCTGACTTTTAGAAGACATCTGAAGGCAGCCTTGTTTAGGGAAGTTTTTAATGTTTGATCTTTTATTGTGTTTTTAATATCCTGTTGGAAGCCGTCCAGAGTGGCTGGGGAGGCCCTGCCAGACGGGGGGGTATAAGTAATAAATTATTATTATTATTATTATTATTATTATTATTATTATTATTTGAAGGTAAGGTAACCCTGCCCACTGACTATCAATTTCCATGATCTTAGAGCTTTTCTACTCACACTTCCTTGCAGAAATGTTATTGCAGTTGGGGCTTCTGGGGTGGAACAAAGCGCTTGGAGACATAGTGGAAGCATAGCTGTCAACTTACAGATTTGAAAATAAGGGACCAGCAGCCTCGAAAATAAGGGATCAGCAGCCAAAGTAAGGGATTTTAGTCAACCAGCTGAAATACGAAGTTAAAAGGGACCAGATAATTTTGGAGAGCAGCGCCGGTTTTTAGCCCTTCGTTTCCAGAGGTTGCTGCTCAAGACACCAGCTGATGAAACACTGCAATTAAATAACTACAAGCAGCAACGAATTTTCACGCAAAACGAAGTCCAAGCTATGAAGATGCTGCTGCAGTACTGTATCTTTTCTCTCATGCTCCATCTGCAGCTCTCAGTTCCATCAGGAGGGGCGGGAAGAGGGGGGGGGGGAAATAGCGCCTGAAGTAAACCCACAGATCAGACCATCTATGCTAGTCTACCACTACAAATCTATGGGAGAAGCGCTTGCAGTCCTTCCTCCGCTTTCCCCCTCTATGGTTAGCCCTTGGAACACCTGCCCGCGCCTCCGCCTCCTCCTCTCTCTGAACTGCTTTCTCTATGGTTGCCCTCGCTCTCCTCTCAAGGCTCCTCAGCAATTCATAGGCTGCCCATCTCATCAGTACGGCCTAGCGGGAGTGGCGACGGGCAGAGGGGAGGCCCCAGGCAGAGATGCTCAGTTTGGCGGCCATGAGGAGGATGGCGGCGGAAGGGCCTGAGGCTCCTGCCAGTCCCAGCATGGAGGGGCTCCCGGGGGCCGAGGCTGGTGAGAGGAGGCTGGAGGGGGGCGGGCTGGGCAGCCAAGCAACACAGTTGGAGCCTCCCTTCTCCCTGGCCGGCAGGGAGGGAGGGAGAAGAGCTGCTTCCTTTGAAACCCGGGAAATTTAAGGGACATCATCAATAAGGGACAGCAGTGGGACACAGCGCTGGGATAAGGGAGTTTCCCGCCAAATAAGGGACGGTTGACAGCTATGAGTGGAAGTGAGCAAGTGCATTGCAGAATGAGAGGACATCGGCTGTACTTTGGAAGTTTCCAAAACCACTTCTTCCCCTTTGAGGTGTAGGAGTGAGAGAGAAGGAGTAATTTTTCTCCCCGTCACTGGACTGCTCAATGTCCACTTGCCTCCAAAGCCTCCCTTTACCATTGCGCAACTAATTCAGAGGGAACTTTCCCTACTTTCCCTATTCCCTGTGCTGCAGAGAGACACAGCAAAAGCTTGCTTTTCTGTGCTAAGGGAGGAAAACACACTGGACATTCAGCAGGGAGATTCTGCCTCTTCAGGAAGAACTTACTTGCCTTCCCAATCACAGGAGGCAGAACCTAGCTCAATGCTGAATGACCTCCTGGCTACAAGAGAAGAATCTTTAAAAAGAATATGGGGGGGCGGGAACCTCTCGGTGCTTATTCTACAAATGTTAGGCTCAGCTGGAATGCATGTGTAGTGAAGCGATAGAGAAAAATCAAATAAAAGAGGAATTGTGTGTAATTTATTGGAGGCTGAAATACTGCAAAGCAGCTTACCAATGCAGGTTTTGACTAGTACAGATATGGAGTAGCAGCATGTCACATGTTTATTTTGCGTGCAGAGAGGGAAGCCAGCAGACTGTTGACTTCAGGGTGCAGCAAAGTGATAAGGTTTCCCAACACCTCACCTACTCTGAATTTTGGGGAAAGAGAAAAAAGGCGCTTGGGAAATGAAAGTACTGGATTGTAGTACTTAAAGCAAGAGAAGCTCAGCATGGAAATTGACAGTTCAAGAGAGCATTGGCGGTTTAGGCCACGTTATGTGAAAGCCACATGTTTCCAAATCTCTCAATAAACTCCTGTTAGAGGTTCTCTGCCGTCACAAAGAACATAGGAAAATATGGCAGATTTTATTTATCTTTATTTATTTATTTATTTTGAAAAACCAAACCTTCAATTACACGTACATAATGGTAGGGAAATTGTTAGGCATTCACACTACATGTGCACACACCCAAAGTGACCGTTGTTGGAGACATGCCCCTGTGCTATGGTCCATGCAGCTGGAGTATTCATGGTAAAACTGAAATTTAGGTTACAAGGTCTTAAGCATTAACCAACACTTTCAGGATTTTACCTTCACCCGAGAAATTTTCAGAGTGAGACGCCTGAAACAAGGGCTGTTATCATGCTTGGTCAGGACACACATACCTATACACTAAAAACCTGTTTTCCAGTTTCTTAAAATGCTTCTTCCCCCCGTGAAAGACTCTCTTTCTATAGGGTCTTTAAGAATGTCTTTAGAATTCTGAGACGGACTGGGTTTGAGATCACCCGTCATTGTGAGGTAGCGTTTTTATTGCCATTAAACAGTTCAACAGTGCCCTGCAGCTTCCCAGTTGCCTGTGCTTCCTGATCTGAGAAAGCCCACTGGGAGAATTTACCTCATAACATCTACCCTGAGCTTTAATGGATATCAGACAGGATGGAACAGAGCTCCTGTGTTTGTCCAGGCAGGATCATTAGGTAACCTATGAAAGTAAAAAATAAATAAATGACCAGACTGCACAACAGTGATGGGATACAATCACGGCAAATCTTTATTGACAGCAGCAGGCAGGGCAAGGGTTGGTATGGCACTGTGTCCCAGGAACCGTTCATCATTCCTTAAGACCCATGTTGATGGAATGGATCCACTGGGTTTGGATTGTTCCAAACCTGTATGATGGGAGTCAGCCAGTGTTGAACCTTGTTGTGGGGCAAGCCAAGCAAGGAAGGTCTCACTGAGGAACCAGGGTGCAAATTCCAACCAGGCAGATACTGAACCCACGCTTGGGTTTGCCGTTGTCAGTGCTCCCCTTGGGCCCTTTATGAGGGGCCCCCTATATAGTGGTACCTCGGGTTAAGTACTTAATTCATTCCGGAGGTCCGTTCTTAACCTGAAACTGTTCTTAACCTGAAGCACCACTTCAGCTAATGGGGCCTCCTGCTGCCGCCGCACTGCTGAAGCCCAATTTCTGTTCTCATCCTGAAGCAAAGTTCATAACCTGAAGCACTATTTCTGGGTTAGCAGAGTGTTTAACCTGAAGCGTATGTAACTTGAAGCATATGTAACCTGAGGTACCACTGTACTATGTTGATCCTGACCAATGCCATTTCTGCATTGTTCTTCTGCCTAACAAAGGAAAGCCATAATTTCACTGAGGGAAAGGGAAAACAAAAAAACAAAAAAACCCAACCAAGTGTGTTGAGCTTGGTTTCCTTTATCCGCATTAGCTTTGATTCTATGCAAGGGACCAATTGCCTCCTAGTTTCGTCCTTAAATACACTCACTGGGCGGAGAGAATGTCGTCCTCCATGTTTAAACTCAATAAAATTGTGAAAGTTTATTCAAATCCTGCCAATGAGTCCATTTCTTTTTGTTGTTTCTGCAAATAGGTTGTAAACAGCTCCCATTCCTTTTTGAAGTCACTGTTATCTTTTTCGTGCAATTTGTCTATTAACTTTGCTTACTCTGCATAGTTCATCCATTTTTCTTGCCATTGTTCTTTCATCAGTATTTCTCCAGACTTCCAATTTTGAGCTATTAAAGTTCTTGCTGTGGTTGTTGCATATAAAAATAGCTTGCGTTTCCCCTTTGATAATTCTTGACCTAGAATACCTATCAAAAAGGCTTCTGGCTTTTTTTTACAAATGTTATTTAAAACTTTTTTTTCAGTTCATTGTATATCATTTCCCAATTTTTTTTTAAATATGTCTACATTCCCACCACATATGGTAAAATATACCTTCCTTTTATTTACATCTCCAACAGGTCTTCGATTCTGTTCTATACATTTTGGCCATTTTTACTGGTGTAATATGCCATCTATTCATCATTTTCAAATGTTTTTCAAAGCTATTCTAGAGCTGCCATCTTAATTATGCTTCCTTGGAAACAGAAGTCCCATTCATTTCAATGAGAATGTTTCCCACTACACATAGATAGTTGGGATTGGTCCATGAATTGAGAAGTCCCTGGAGCAGTGAAAATATGTAGGCATGACACACGCAAAGAGTGATGAGATCCCTTTGCGTTGTCGCAAAAATGCTGGTGTTTGATCATACATGCTTCAAATGAAGAACATTGATTGACAAGACTGGGCTCTAAAACACAGTTTTCTTTTTCATTACATCAACCACATTTAACTGAGATGAGAATCTGCCATCTGGTATTTGCCAGTTTGGTTGTGCTGCTGTGTCTATATTCCCATATAATGATGAAAACTAATTGTACCTTGTGTTTCCCCCCCACCTGATGTTCTTAGCTTTTCTAATTTCATCCTACGTAAGTCTTGATGCATATAATGCTCAGCAGGTAGAAGAAAGCATATATACCATAAATGTTACTGAGCCATCGAATCAGGATGCCTGTGGACAGAGATAAGGTTTGGGGGGGGGGACTGTCATAAAAGGGGAAAAAAATAAAAATGCTGAGGTAGGATGAGAAATAAGCACATTCCTCCCCCCCCCCCAGTTCCCTACAAGAACGAATAAGAAACATATTCAGTATTTTATAGGAAGTGATACAGTATCAGAACAAACACAGCTTGCTTCCTGTAAGATTTAAATGTGTTGCAATCCTTTCAATTTTAAAGTCTTGAAAAGCTTTTTGCCATCAAATGCTTACTTGGCACTTTGTTATGTGAAACTGAGAAAATTATGCTCAAGATGGTTTGAACCTTTCTGTAAACTAGCAAGCTTTGATACACCTTCAGAGCCAAGGAATAACAAGTAGTTGCTCTTGTTCGTTTCAAGATGGTAAAGGACGATCATCGCTGTGTGCAATTTCATTGTTGATCATTTAAGTATTTGAAGTAGGAGACATGTTTTCCAGGGGGAGAAATGCACACTGAAATGGTAAAGATTATTAACACACACACACACACACACAAAAGAGGAAGATACAAGTGGAACATTTGCAGAAACCAAAGAGCCATCCTGTCATTTGGATCAGGGGTCACACTTGGGTGCAATGTGTTATTCTAAAGCAGCAATGCAGCAGCAAACAAAGGCTATAGCAGCCAAGTCAGCTGCTTGTGGCAAGAAAGCCAAACAGGATGTGTGTGACTGTTGCCATGGGAACAAAGGGGCAGTCCATTCTGTACTGAGCACCGGATGTTAGCTCAGTGTGTGTGTCATATGACCTGTACTGGAAGTACATGGGTGAAGTTTATTCTAACTGCTGTTGAGTGCGGACATGTTTTTCTCTGTACTGAAGTGAAAGACAGAAATAAAAGATGTAAATAGATTTCTGTCTGCTTCTTTCCCCTCCCTGGGGGACACCAAAGGGGAGAGAGAAGGAATGGTGTGTTTTTCTCACAGCCTGAGAAAAATCGCCGAGACCTCGCCAGGTTATCTGCTGGGAGTAGCAGCCGGGAGGTCGCCAAGGAATATCTGCCGGTGCCTACACTGTGGCACATTCCTCTGACCCAGGCAGAATTCCAACAGTGGTAGCAGAGGATGGTTGCTTCGATCCATGGGAGTCTGCAAAGATAGTAGCAGAGCTGCTGTATTCATCGCTCCATGGAAGCCTGAAGCAAGAGGCTGTTTCTCTGCAGCCAGAAGCTGACCAGAAGAAGCTGACAGCCAAGCCACGGAGCCCAAAGGTATGAGATTTTCGGGCTTAGAAGTGTGAATGCAGATTGATTCATTCTCTGCTTCACGGGGAGCAGCGTTTCGGGAAAACAGCTCCAGTGAGAAGAGACCTGCATTCCAGACATTCTTGTGGTTTTTCCTGTCCAAGGAAAGGAATGCTGTTGCTTAGCAACGCAGGCCAGTTTCAGGATAAGGGCTGTACAGTCAGGCTGAGCCTCAGAGAGGCAAAAAACAGCCTATGTTATGATTACGCTCTCACGAACTGTTGGAAGGGACTTTCCAAGCAGCCAGAGTCAGAGCTGCCAGGTGGCCAAGATTGTAAACAAGCCAGCTATTGGATTTTAGAGGCTTGTGTTTGAGAGTTAATGCAAGGACTTAAAATGGATGCCAAGAAGGGGGGAGGCTTACCTTCTCCGCCCCTTCTGACCAGTGACAATTATGCATCTTGGTCTATTAAGATGAAGGCCCTGCTGCAGAATCAGAGACTGTTTGGGGTGATTGAGAACCCCATCCCTGCAGCACCAACGCGTGCTTGGGAGTCACAGGATGTGAAGGCCAGAATGACTATAATTCTGTGTGTGTCAGATTCTCAGCTTATTCATATACAGAGTTTAGAGCACGCGAAAGATGTTTGGGACACGCTGAGAAGGACACATCAGAGAGATGCAGGTTCTTCAGTGCTGCTGTATTTTGAAAAGCTGACCAACCTGAGGCTTGTGCCTGATGGAGATGTACAAGCACACCTGACGGAAATGAAATATCTGCATCAACAGATGGTGGAACGTAATTTCCGTCTGCAGGAGGAAGTGATTTGCTTCATGGTGATAAACAGCCTGAATCGGACTTACAAAACGGTTGCCAGTCAGCTGGGGTCCCTCCCAGCGAATGATCTCACTTCGGAGAGGGTCTTTGCCGTGGTTCTTTGTGAACATGACAGACTTGCCGCCCTGGAAGTCAAGGACAGGGGGAGACAAGAACGGAGTTCTGACAACCCCACTGCTGTTGCTACTGGAGAAAATGCTGTAGCTTTGAACGTTGTCCGATGTTACAATTGTGGACAAACTGGGCATCTTCAGCGGAACTGCAAGAAGCCACGTCAGAACAAAGGAGCCAAGGGAAGCTCCACAAAGTCTGAGGCGTCAGGCAAAGGTCATACCATCCCAAAGGCGAAGACTGCAAAGGCCTTGATGTCGAAAGGAACCAAGCCAGAAGTGGAGAACGCCTTTGTCATAGACACGGGGTGTACATTTCACATGTCCCCAAACAGACAGCTATTTTCGTCGTTTAAGAAGCAAAGCTTCGCTGTACAACAAGCCAACGGTCAAGAGCTGGAAGCCACCGGAATTGGGACTGTGTATCTTAAAAGTCTGAACTTGACTATAAACAATGTTTATTTGGTTCCAGAGTTGAAGTACAATCTGCTCAGCGTTTCGCAGATCGCTAAGAAGGGACTAAAACTGTCCTATGATGATGAGAACTGCGAGATCTACAAAGATGGAGAGCTGTATCTTTCTGCCGAAGAGAAAGATGGACTGTATTTGTTGACTTTTGATCAAAGTGATTACATGAATTGTAATTCTAACATGATCTCTTTTGCAGGTGTAGCCAAGAAGGACGCCAAGCAGGTCACCTCGGGGGTCAACTGGGCATTTCAGCGGGTGTATGCTGATGTGATTGGTCCTCTAGCACCTTCTAGAGGCAATGCAAAATATTACCTAATATGTGTTGATTCTTTCACAGGTTTTGTCTGGATTTATCTTTTGGAGAGACCAAAAGACGCCTTAGAAAGGTTTAAAGAGTTTTGTGACAAAGTTAAAAATATGCATGATGCTGACATAGAATGTCTTTGCACACATGAGAAGCCAATTTTTCTTTTACAGGATTTCCAGAGGTTCCTGAAGAAGAAAGGGATAAGACACAAAATTGCTAGTTCCGAAGAAGCTTGGAAGAGATGTGTCTGTGTTAGGGTGAACAAAGAATTGCAAAAGGGAATGCATGCGCAATTGCTAAGTTCACATCTGCCACATGAGTACTGGGCTGAGTCGCTAATGTCATTTTGTTATATGTGGTTGAGAAAGTTTTCAAAAGAGTTGGGATGTTCTCCTTTTGAGAAACTGTTCCACAGAAAACCTTCTGTTGCCCATTTCAAGGTTTTTGGGTCTCATGTGAGGACAGAAGCTAGGGTGGAGTAAAGAATGCCAGAGGCATTTTTGTGGGTTATGAAAAGGGTCTCTACAGAGTAATTTTGTCTGAATCTGGTCAGGTGATTCTCACAAAATTTCTAGAGAGTGCTCCTGAACAGGAGAGAGTGATTGTTCACACATTTCCCACAGGAGATGATGATGATTCTGATGATTCTGATGATGATGATGATGAGTTTGATTTTATCGAGTTCAGTAGTACTGATGATGACAGCGATAGCTCAGACAGCTCAGTTGTCACAGTCATTGAGAGGAAATCTCACGTAATGACTAGACCCTCAGAAGAGGAAGATGAACCACTGATTAAGCTTAGTACTGGTTCTCCAGAGAGTTCAGAGGCTGAACTAGAAAGCAGAGAGGAGCAGCACCTCTTACGTAGGTCTGAGAGAGCAACAAAGGGTGTACCACCAAAGAGGTATTCAAAGGAGTTTGCTAACCGAGCTATTGCATGTGTTGCTGTTGTAAACGACCAAGGTCAAATTGAAGCTGTGTCTGAGTCAGAGACAAAGGCACAACAGAGAGTTGCTAACCAAGGTAATGCAGATGCACTCATTCCTTGGAAGTCACACAACCAGAGAGGTACATTGGTGAAACCAATGGCGGGTAGTTCCAAGGGTGGAACTGAAACAACAGGGGAGTGTTATACATATAACAACTGTTTGTTTTCTTCTCTGGATGACGCTTTGCTCGCAGCACACATTGATACTTTAGGGGGAGTATGTTATTCTAAAGCAGCAATGCAGCAGCAAGCAAAGGCTATAGCAGCCAAGTCAGCTGCTTGTGGCAAGAAAGCCAAACAGGATGTGTGTGACTGTTGCCATGGGAACAAAGGGGCAGTCCATTCTGTACTGAGCACCGGATGTTAGCTCAGTGTGTGTGTCATATGACCTGTACTGGAAGTACATGGGTGAAGTTTATTCTAACTGCTGTTGAGTGCGGACATGTTTTTCTCTGTACTGAAGTGAAAGACAGAAATAAAAGATGTAAATAGATTTCTGTCTGCTTCTTTCCCCTCCCTGGGGGACACCAAAGGGGAGAGAGAAGGAATGGTGTGTTTTTCTCACAGCCTGAGAAAAATCGCCGAGACCTCGCCAGCTTATCTGCCGGGAGTAGCAGCCGGGAGGTCGCCAAGGAATATCTGCCGGTGCCTACGCTGTGGCACATTCCTCTGACCCAGGCAGAATTCCAACAAGGTCTTCCTCAAATGATGTCCTTGATGCCACTCCCTGAACTAGAAGACCTCTCTATCCTTTCCCAAAGGCCTATGTGTTCTGCTTCGTTTCCTGGTAAACTTCTTGGATTTATGTACGTCTCTGATGTAATTTGATATTTGCTCAGACAGCTATTAAGTCACACTTGTTCAACAAGGTTATCCTTTTAGCACTACGACCAGGTGGAAGTCTGGCATTGAGGGGGCTACTGCCTAGAGCAACAGAAGTTGATGTAAAGACAGGATGGGACCGTGGACCGTGAAAAAGTATTTGTTGCCACAGACACATGTCGCCCACAGCTGGTGCAGGGAAAAGCGAGGAAATGAACACAAGAGATTGGTATTTGGGATGAATTAGGCCATAGATAAGAGTAGGTCTGATGCTGGCTGATAGGCTACATTTGGCTCATGAGCCTATGATTCCTTGTTGTTGTTTAGTCG
Organism: Podarcis cretensis; assembly: GCF_951804945.1. Classification (NCBI taxonomy): domain Eukaryota; kingdom Metazoa; phylum Chordata; class Lepidosauria; order Squamata; family Lacertidae; genus Podarcis; species Podarcis cretensis. The sequence continues at coordinate 10,266,324 of NC_137180.1, read as the reverse complement.
TTTAGTCGTGTCCGAATCTTCGTGACCCCATGGACCAGAGCACGCCAGGCACTCTTGTCTTCCACTGTCTCCCGCAGTTTGGTCAGACTCATGCTGGTAACTTCGAGAACATTGTCCAACCATCTCGTCCTCTGTCATCCCCTTCTCCTTGTGCCCTCCATCTTTCCCAACATCAGGGTCTTTTCCAGGGAGTCTTCTCTTCTCATGAGTGGCCAAAGTATTGGAGCCTCAGCTTCACGGTCTGTCCTTCCAGTGAGCACTCAGGGCTGATTTCCTTAAGAATGGATACGTTTGATCTTCTTGCAGTCTATGGGACTCTCAAGAGTCTCCTCCAGCACCATAATTCAAAAGCATCAATTCTTCGGTGATCAGCCTTCTTGATGGTCCAGCTCTCACTTCCGTACATCACTACTGGGAAAACCATGGCTTTAACTATACCGACCTTTGTTGGCAAGGTGATGTCTCTGCTTTTTAAGATGCTGTCTAGGTTTGCCATCGCTTTTCTCCCAAGGAGCAGGCGTCTTTTAATTTCGTGACTGCTGTCACCATCTGCAGTGATCATGGAGCCAAGAAAGTAAAATCTCTCACTGCCTCCATTTCTTCCCCTTCTATTTGCCAGGAGGTGATGGGTCCAGTGGCCCATCATGATTCCTTACCCCAGGCTTAAAATAACAGCCTGAAAATCTGGAATATTGATGAGATAAAGCTGCTGTTCAGAGAAAGCATCCGATCAGCACAGAGCTGCCCCCCTTCCCTAGAATGTGAGGTAGGCAGGGAATCAATATGTGGGCCAAAGTGGGAAGTGAGGTCATAGGAGAGGGGTTTTAGTCAATTTCTGAGTCTATGTGCCTTTTTATGGTTAGCTGTCTTTGTTGTACAAAATGTGGCTTGGATTTTGCACTGAGGCTGATGGATGGGTGTGTGATTGTGGCTATTATTGGTTGAATAGTGTAATGTTATTTTAACGAGGTTGCACTTGATTATTGGGATATTGTATTTATTTGATTTCTATTTTGCACATCACTCTTGAGATCCTTTTGAATATAAAGCAATTAAGGCATTTTTCTAAGTAAATAAATTGCCGTGCTAATAATAATAATAATAATAATAATAATAACTAACAAAGCCCAATCAATCGAAGGCTCTTCAGCACTCTGCAGGAGGCATTTTGTTCAGGCTCACTTTTGCAAAGGCCCTGGACCTAGAGGAACATAAATATATATAACAAAACATACAGCTATATGGCACAGAAAAACAGAAACAGAGAAACATGAGGTAATCTGCAGGACCTAATTCAACTCAGGGGAGTCTATTGATATCACACTTCAATTGAGGAGGGACGAAAAGACTCCTGAATCACCCCATTTTCCAGCCCCCCCCACAGAGCCAGAACCCTTCGCTTTCCACATGTTTATTGTGAGACCATCTTGAAAACTGTAAATAGCAACAATAACTTTGTACACTAAGCAGTGCTATAGAAATAAATAAACCATAATCATAGAAATTATTGGGTTCCCCCCTCCCTTTTTGTCCTTTGAGCATAATGGTTAATGTTGTTAGGGACTTTCAAGTAGATTGGCTTTGATTGTCACTAGCCTTTCCGCAGACCACTTACACTAGGGCAGTGCCATTGATTTCAATGGAAATGGATCATGGGGAGGCAATCTACACCACCACAGGGGTCTTTTGTGTATTGGAAACACCTTCTAATTTAGCTTTTCCAACCAACCATTCAAGCCCCTGACCAAAATCAATAGTTTCATAGAGTGCCTTTTCTAAATGAACAATAAGAGTGCTTTAGCTAGGCAGACTTGGGGTTACCCATTAAAATTAGAGGTCTGTCAAGAAAGCTTGAAACATTTGTTCTGTCTTCTCCACCCCATGCCAGTTCACTGCCTTATTTTCTAGGCTGGCTTGCCATTACATGTGTTACTGTGCCCAGAAACTAAAAATAATAATAATAAAAAATACAATATTTTTTTTTTACAAAATACAAAGTGACATATTGTAATTAATCCCTCATTAAGCTTGCAAACTGGAGCAGCTATTTCAAAACAAAAACAGAGAAGAAAACAAAGTGGGAGAGGGAATCCTCCCCAAGCTGGTATTTTCCCCTAAGGCTCACTCACAGCTCTAATAAGGAGGCTGTTGCCTTTCATGACAGATTTCTGAGATAAATAAGGAAATATCTCCCAGCGTATGAAATTCCCTGCTGTTCCTACTATTGCTGTGGCAGCACATGCAACAGGAGATGTTGAGCCTTAAATTAAATGTCAACAATAATATGGCACACTGGAAAGATTAGACACCCAACAACTCTTAAAGAAAAACCTTTTTTTGCTCATGGGAGTTATTACTGGTCAAAACCATTCTAAGAAGGGGAAGGGGAAATTATAGTGTGTGTGTATATCCCTTTTTTAGGGATGGAAGAGAAATTTGATTCAGATTGCATGTAAAACTGAAACTATCAAATCCGCATTTTCCAAAGCACAGCTATGCTACAAAAACACACTCATCTGGACTTTGAGATGCAATTCTCTAACAAACCAAAGTTTTAAATAGATATATTGGGGAATGTGTGCATAGAAAGGCATATATTAGTGAAAACAACTGTTTATTATGAGAAATCTGCGGTAAATGCCAATACATTTTAATAAGATTTTGCCAATTGCCTCAGAAATGTGGAGAACTGAATTTAAGATGGGGGAAATGAGAAATGGAGAGAACCATAATTTGTAATTTCTTCAATTCCCAATTGTTTTAGATATGGAAAAATACTGCATTTGAGCTGTAATAGCAAAATACCGGACATACTGGTGGTTAGATTTCATAATGGATATTCAGTATGTGGATATTCAGAGGTGGTTTGGGTCCAAATAGCTACTTTGTATACAAATTCACCTTGATTAAAATATGCCTTCCTGTTCTACTACAATGCAGATTCCAAATGAACGATTTATCAAAGCATAAACAAACAAATAAATAAATAAATAATCTCAACCTGAGTGGCACTTGTTAGTTAGTTAGTTAGTTAGTTAGTTAGTTAGTTAGTTTGTTTTTGCCTTTCCCTCAGTGAAATTATAGCTTTCCTTTGTTAGTTGGAAGAACATTGTTTGAATGAGGATGGAAATGACATTGGTCAGAATCAACATGGTATAGAGGGGTGACCATAAGGGGAGCATTGACCACAGCAAACTCAAGCGTGGGTTCGGTATCTGCCTGGTTGGAATCTGCACCCTGGTTCCCCACTGAGACCTTGCTTGCTTGGCTTGTGTTGTACCACGGCAAGGTTCAACACTCACCAACTCCCGTTGTACAGGGTCCGAGCGATCCAAACCCAGTGGATCCATTCCATCAACGTGGGGCTTGTGGAATGATGAACTGATCCTGGGACCCAATGCCATGCCAACCCTTGCCCCGCCTGCTGCTGTCAATAAAGATTTGGCCTGATTTTATCCCATCACCGTTGTACAGTCTGGTTATTTTCCTGCTCTCAAGGGTCACACAATGCACCAGCCCTGCCAGAAAGAATCAGAAGCTGATCTTGAAATGCTGAGATCCTAATTTAATTAGATTAATCTAATGTAAGCTGAGAAAAATGAAAATTTACAAATTTGTCCATCACTAGTCTTAATTAGCGATGCCTTGGTGTCAAACTTGTTTTCAGGCAGAGGCAAGTTGCATTGGCTGTTGACATCCTTCAGAACTGTAGCCCTAAGTAGCCTCATTAAATGTGACCCCTTGTCCATTATTTTTTATTGTACCCTAGATTTTTTAAAGGCTTGACTGAATTCTTTGCAACAAATGTGCTGTTGGCTTTCCTTTGTTAGATGGAAGAACATTGTTTGAATGAGGGCGGAAATGACATTGGTCAGAAGCAATCTAGCCAGTGTGGTGTAATGGTTAAGATAATCTAGCCAGTGTGGTGTAGTGGTTAAGAGTGGTAGACTTGTAATCTGGTGAACCGGGTTCGCTTCCCCACTCCCCCACATGCAGCTGCTGGGTGACCTTGGGCTAGTCACACTTCTTTGAAGTCTCTCAGCCCCACTCACTTCACAGAGTGTTTGTTGTGGGGGAGGAAGGGAAAGGAGAATATTAGCCGCTTTGAGACTCCTTCGGGTAGTGATAAAGCGGGATATCAAATCCAAACTCTTCTGTACATATTGTTGTAGGATTTCTTTCAGCAGCATAGATTTCACCAACGATGTAAATGGCAAAGTTTCATGTTGCACAGTAATTTTTACCGATTTCCTTGTAGATGAATCGATAGTAGGGCTCTGCAACTCACTCAATTTAAGTACGGCAGATTAGAAGGAACACTCTCCTTTCTGGTGCCAGTAATAAGCACCATGGAATACTTTGGTCATTTTATGAAAAATGAATGCTTAAAGATGAAGGAAAGAATATAAAATGTTAAATGTTAATATCTGTCTTGTGAAATTTACTATCTCAATTTAGATTCTTTAGAGGAAAATGAAGTGGCTTTGAAAGGGAAGGGCAATACTGAGCCCATTTGACCTCTTTATTAACCTCAAAGACAGCAAGTATATAAATTGATACTGGAGTATCTGATCTCACAGTATTTAATGTGCTTGGATGGGCATCATCTTTACACAATGGGATTTAAGTCTGTGTGGCTGCCTCTTGGTTTTACTATTCTATCTGTTACCATATGTATAATCCCTGCCACTTACATTTCATACAATGAAGGTACCTGCTTATCATATCCCATGAATTTCCACTGACACCATTAAATTCTAAATATTCCCTTATTCACAGACCAACACATGAGCACACACCGTATGATTATTTGCATGTTTAAATGCTAAAATGTTACTTTAAAGAAATATCTATTTCTTAGCACTCCCTTTTTGTCTCTATTCTAATAGTCAATTGCCTTATGTAATCCATACCACTTAAATTACAGGCTTCACATGAAGTCTTCCTTCTGGTCAGAGACTCACAACTTCTTGTGGACAACGGCCAACCACTGTCAGTCTGGTTTCAGCTGTTCTGGAGGACTGTGGCTGGAGTCTCTCTCTCCCAACAGACCATAGCTTCTGTGATTTCAGCCTTGGCATATGACCTTGTTTTTCATTGAGCAGCCACTTGCTGCCACTGGGAACTCTCTGCTCTGCTCTGCCTTCAGCTCCTTCCTCTGGCTATTGCTGCTGCTTCTGTTCCCAGCTCTCCTCAGGCCTCCTTCAACCTCAGCCAGTTTTCCCCCCATAGACTCCACTGACTGACTCCTCAGTCACAATATGCCAGCTTTTTCATTCACACTTGATTCTAAACACAGTAGTGCATCTTCTGCCTTCGAACAAAGAAAGTGCATAAGGTATCCATGGTCGGTGTGCAGTCTGGCCAGAAAATTTCATTTTGCATTGTGAAGTGGCAATTCAATTTTGTCTTTCTCCAGGCCAAAACCAGCCCATCCCTATACAGTGGTACCTCAGGTTATGAACTTAATTAGTTCCAGAAGTCCATTCTTAACCCGAAGCATTCTTAACCTGAGGCACACATTCCCTACATAGGCCTCCTGCGGCCCTGGAAGCGGATTGTGCTTGTATCCCAGGGCAAAGTTTGCAACCCAGAACACCTACTTCTGGGTTTGTGGAGTTTGTAACCCGAAGCGTTCATAAGCAGGACTGTTCGTAACCTGAGGTACCTCTGTAGAAGGAAGAAGCCCCTTACAACAAAGATGAAGGAGTCTGGCAAAACAAACTAACGAACTATACTGGACACACCAGACAATTTCTTTTCTCTCCCCCCCCCCTTTTCTTAAAAAAGGAGAAATGTTCAGGCACAATCAACAAGCTTTGTGTATTGGTTTCTACATTAGTTGAACTTTTAATGGTCACTTGTAATAATATGTATAAGGTTTTAAATCTGGATAGTTAAGAGTATAAGATTCTGTGGACGTACATAAATAAGTATAAAAAATGGAACCAGAAGGGGGAGGGGGAGGGAAGTCAATTAAAATGTATGATTTTTATTGTGATTTTTTATTATTTCTTATTTTTATTATCAGAAAATTGATAAATTGAGTGGTTGGGCTGGCAGCTAGAACAACAACAACAACAACAACAACAACAACAACAACAACAACAACAACAACAAAAACCTAGGCCAGGTGAAATGTGTCTTTTCTCTGGCTTCTGGCTTCCAGGATGTCCATTTGCTTTGTCTTCACACTAATGTTCATTAATTCTCTCTACTAAGCAATTGAGCCTCCAGGACCATCAGTCACAACTCCATCCAGTCCCCAGCCCGCAGCTGTGCTTGTTTAGCAGTAGAAAGAGTATTGCAGATACTGTACATCTGCAGACACAGGTAAAAGCACTCATTTGCAAATTCCAAGGAAATGGCAACCTGGAGCACACTCAGTGCAGCTCAGATTCCCCTCACATTACAGTTCACTTACAGTGGTACCTCTGGATACAAACGCTTCTGGTTGCGCATGAGTCGGGTTACGAGCTGCGCTAACCCGGAAGCAGTTTCTCCCGGATGTTAACTTTGCCCTGGGATGTGAGCGGAAATCGCACACCAGAGGCCTGTGTGCAGCAGGAGACGTGCTTTCGCTAATAGCACCTCATGTTAAGAACAGTTTCAGGATAAGAACGGACCTCCGGAACGAATTACGTTCATATCCAGAGGTACCACAGTAGCTGCTTCTGTGAGAAGCTTCACCACTTATGTTGCCCAAATATAAACACCAAGCTCCTAATAAAAGTAGCCTTCTGAGACTCATGCAGTGAAGCTTTCAAATGGTTTTGGTGCTGACATTTAATTCAACGTGGTACAAGAAGTCAAAGCAGTACCCTTTGTTTTAAAGGAGTCAGCTAACATGACTTAGACCCTTCCTGTGAAGTGCACCATTTTCCTGGAAAGAAGGACACGTCAGATTTCTGCAGAGATGGCTGTCTGGCTGACACTCTTTAATTTGATTTATGTCAGTTATTGTGGCAAGATTGAAAGCTGGCATTATTTGTAATAAAACAAAATACCATTTGTTTTGGAGACATATTGAGCCACATTCCAGTAATGAAGATGGCCGTGAATATGAGGCAACTGCTGACGTGGTGATCGGGCTCATATTCCCTTGCTTTGCTGCATGTGTGTGTGTGTGTGTGTGTGTGTGTTTTATTTTTATTTTACAATGAAAGGTTATGTCTCTACGGATAATTCAACAGAACATCAGGCCTTTCCAGAATTAATGGCAATTGCATAATCGATGACAAATTAAAGGGCAGAAGAGCTTCTAATTAAAATTATCTCACCTCCCTTACTTGAGTGCAAAATTAATATAATACAAATTTTGAAAACCATACATACTGTCGATCAAACCATTAGCATGATTGTGTGCAGTGCCTTTCAAGGGGACATGGGATTGCAGTTACTCTGCATCATAACTAACACCTTGCCAGCCTCTTGATGGTGGCGCAGAAGTGAGGGTGGGAAATCATTCCATGCTCTTCTGGCATGTATAGGACAGGAAACATGGAAGGGTAATGAATGAGAATGTTAAGCCAGCTCCAGGGCAGGTATACTCTGTTGTCGCTCAAGGCTCAGGTGGCCTCAGAGTGCCTTCCACCAGCTTTGGCTGGTGACCCAGTGTGGCGATCACACACAGGGCCCCCAGACGTTTGACGGTCTATTGACCCTGTGCCGCCTCTGCGATTGCTTTTTCTGCTGCCACCACCCCGTATCTCACGGGGACACACGGAGTCCAGTCAGTTGTTAACATAAACAAATGATCAAGTTTATTTTTAAATGCAAGAACAAGCTTATGGTTTCAGTTAATTTTTCTCTTGTCAGTTTCTTATTCTTAGTTCCTACAACTCCAAACTGATTATTCCCAACTATCTATCTGACTCCACCTAACAATTCCTCTCACTCTCTCACAATACAACTTTACCAACCCACACCTAAACCTCCCTCTTCCTTCTTCAACTCCCAAACCTCAACTCAACAGAACTCAACTCTCAGCTGACTTTCAAAACCTCCCACTCTAATTTTTATTCCCCCCTTGCATTCTCACTGGCCAATCACGTCACACCTATTTTAACCCTTTCCTTATGACCCATCCTAGGAGGAAAACGCCACACCCAGCTATGCCCCTATCTGGACAGGGATAGCCTAACCACTGTTGTCTATGCTCTGGTAACCTCAAGGTTAGATTACTGCAAAGGGCTGCCTCTGAAAGACGGTTCAAAAACTTCAACTAGTGCAGAATTCAGTGGCCAAGTTGCTCTCCGAAGCAAGATGGTTTGAGCATATTACACTGATCCTGGTCCAACTGCACTGGCTACCAATTAGTTTCCAGGCCCAATTCAAAGTGCTGGTTTTGACCTATAAAGCCTTAAGCGGCTCAGGACTGCAGTACCTCAAGGACCGCCTCTTTACATATGAACCTACCCAGACCCTGAGATCATCTTCTGAAGCCCTCCTGCGTGTGCCTCCTCCTCGAGAGGCATGGAGGGTGGCAACACGAGAACGGGCCTTCTCTGCAGTGGCTCCCCATCTGTGAAATGCTCTCCCCAGGGAAGTTCACCTATTGCCTTCATTATACACCTTTAGGCACCAGGCAAAAACGTTCCTTTTTAACCAGGCCTTTAGTTGATCTTATTGACACCCAACACCCTTTTAGAATGTGGCTTTTTGGGGTTGGGGGTTGGGTTACTGCTTTTGGTTTGGTTTTATATGTTGTGGTCTTGTTGTGAACCGCCCTGAGACCTTGGGGTATAGGGCGGTGTATAAGCTGAATTAATAATACAGAGGTACCTTGGGTTACAGATGCTTCAGGTTACAGACTCCACTAACCCAGAAATAGTACCTCGGGTTAAGAATTTTGCTTCAGGATGAGAACAGAAATCGCGCGGCAGCGGCACAGTGGCAGTGGGAGCCCCCATTAGCTAAAGTGGTGCTTCAGGTTAAGAACAGTTTCAGGTTAAGAACGGACCTCCGGAACGAATTAAGTACGTAACCCGAGGTACTACTGTAGTAATAGTAGTAGTAGTAGTAATAATAATAATAATAATAATAATAATAATAATACTTCAGTCTCCAGTTTGGGAGCATGTCATGGGACTGGACTGGTTATGGATTCTTCAAAGCTGCAACATTGGTAGGGCTAGGGCTGCAGAAGTAGCAGTGGTAGGGAGGCAAAATCTGACATCAGATTTCCTTCTCTGAGGTCTGATTGATCTCTCCATCTTTGGGAAGGGAGCTCTGATTAATCTAGTGACCTCTGGAATGCCCTTCTGGAGTCCATAGATTTGTAGGCCGATTCTAGAATAGAAACTTTAATAGTGATAGCTCACGATTCCCAGTTCTATTGTGTCCTATGGGTATTCCTACTAGGAAACAAGAGCCAATCCTGCCCACAGCTTATAGAGAAATATAAAAGACTCCTAGAACCGAAAACTCCTTGGTGGGCATCGGCGGCAGAAATTGTCGTAGTGAAAAAATTAAATATGAAAGAATATTGGGCTACTTATAAAACTGTATTAAAGGATTATACAGAAATCAAAGCTCATATTAGTGATTGGTTCCAATATATTCAAATTAAGTATAGATTAGCGAAAGATAAAAAGATAGGATTTGAAAAAGAAATATCTAAATTCGATAAATATTTAATACAATAAAAATAAATATATATCTAAATTATATAATCTGATCTTAGAGTAGGAAACAAAGGATGAACTGGTTAAAGCATCCATGATTAAATGGGTGCAAGATATTGGGAAAAATATTTTGCTTGAACAATGGAGAAAATTGTGGAAAGAAGATACGAAATTCACTATGTGTTATATATTGAAAGAAAATTACCTTAAAATACAACATAGATGGTATTTAACACCTGAAAGAATAGCAAAAATGAATAAAAATTGTAGCGATGTCTGCTGGTGATGCAACACTGAAAAAGGTACTATGATGCATATATGGTGGAACTGTTTAAACATCAAACAATTTTGGGAAACAATATATAATGAAATGAAAAAAATGTTCAGATATTCATTTAGGAAAACATCAACAGGTTTTCTATTGGGAATAGTACCAGGAAGTCTAAAGGAAGAAGACAAGACATTATATACGCAACAGTAACCGTAAGGCTATTGATTGCGAAAATTTGGAAGAGTGGTATTATACCGACAAAAACAGAGTGCCTTGCCAAATTATTGGAGTATTACAATATATCCAAAACAATGGGAAAAATTGAAAGGATCTCAAAAGAGAAGATAGACAAGGACTGGAAGGATACTTGCAAAATCATATTGAAAAATCAGAACTCCTATTAGAATAAACAAGTTCCGTTATAAATACTGAAATGCTAAATAAGATGGATAACAATGTGTAACAGAAAAAGAAGTAGAAAATTGGTTTAAAAGTGTGTGAAAGAAAGTAATAGAAGTGGAAAGAAATTGCAATTGAGTAGATTGGAAGTCTAACACAAGGGTGGGGTGAGGGGTGAGGGATGGTGGTGGGAAAAGGAAGTATCTGTGGGATTGAGTGTGGGTATGTATGAATATTTTTAAGGACTGTATGAAATGTATGTGTAATGGTTCTAGGGGTTGCTTGTGCGTAAGCCGGTGCAAACACCTGGCTGGGTTGCCTGAGTGAACCTTTTCTGTCCGGACAGCCACTCACCCGTGGCTGTCTCAATCACTGGCAGAATCCGTCAGTGGGCGTTTCTTAAACTTCTTCCAGCAAAGAAGCTCTTTGACGCCTAGTCTCCTCCTACTCTTTCTGCGCGAAAGCCTTCTGCGCAAGGAGGGCGTAGGCAGCGGAGGACCCTTACTCTCCCCGCTGGTCCCCGGCAATGAGTCATGGGACCGCCTCGCCACTTCCCCCATCTGCCCCCCTTCTCCACTGGTGCTACGCTGATTCTCTTCCCCAGAAGATGGGCTGCCTCTCCCAATCCCGGGACGCTCTCTGGAATCTCTCTGGATTTTGCTCCCTCCCTCCGGCACTGATGGCAGTCCCCTGACAGTATGTTTCTATGTTCGTAATATGTATGTATTAATGTTGAATTATTTTAATAATCAAATAATCTTATTTTTTTTTAAAAAAAGGAGAGTGTGGAAAGACTACACAGAAGAATCCCAGGGACCAGATACATGTTGCTGCTGCTTTTTCTTGTTGTTTAGTCATTTAGTTGTGTCCGACTGTTCGTGACCCCATGGACCAGAGCACACCAGGCACTCCTGTCTTCCACTGCCTCCTGCAGTTTGGTCAAACTCATGCTGGCAGCTTCGAGAACACTGTCCAACCATCTCGTCCTCTGTCGTCCCTTTCTCCTTGGGCCCTCCATCTTTCCCAACATCAGGGTCTTTTCCAGGGAGTCTTCTCTTCTCATGTCTTCTCTTTCTCTTCTCTTCTCTTCTCTTCTCTTCTCAAAGTATTGGAGCCTCAGCTTCACGATCTGTCCTTCCAGTGAGCACTCAGGGCTGATTTCCTTAAGAATGGATAGGTTTGATCTTCTTGCAGTCCATAGGACTCTCAAGAGTCTCCTCCAGCACCATAATTTGAAAGCATCAATTCTTCGGCAATCAGCCTTCTTTATGGTCCAGCTGGACCATAAAGTTGCTGCTGCTACCCACATTGTCCTCTGAAATTGATGTATGCATGGCTGTGGGTGGCATGCTGTTACAACATGCCATTACCCAGAAAAAAGGCTCCTTGGGTAGCTTCAGCTGGGCACGCGATGCCTGTAGTTTAACCTTGCCCTTGTGCAAAGGTAATAACATCTGTACCCATTTCAATGTGCTTTCCCCTTGTGCCTAGTATGCTTCACCTCATAACTTTGTAGCTTGACAATTTGCAGATCTGGAGAACCTAATAAATTAGAACATATAGATGATCATAGGAAGGGACAGGTGTGTTTTTTCTCCAGTAAGGATATGTTCCCATGTAAGGTGCATGTATGTATTTATGTATTTTCTTGCAATTCCTGCCTGAACTAAATAATAAACTAGTGCATGCCTAAATGAAATCATTTATATAGAAGTTAGTGGACTAATTTTAGATGCCTCCATCTGAACCGTAATCAAAATAAGCAGCAAGTTACTGAACAGGTGTGATCTGTCCAGTTCAGTAAATATTTGATGCAACATTTGGCATTTGAATTCATTACATTATGGGACACTGTTTTGTTTGGAATGCTACAGTGCATTAGTTCCTTTGAAGCTGGGTGTCTTCCCCCCACTTCAGGTTGTTAAATATTTGATTAAAAAGGACCATAATTGCTTACTTACGTAATGGTTCTTGGAAGCTTATAAAGAGTTTTGCTGTACTAATGACTGAACAAACAGTATGCATTTTTGCAAGACTGGAGTTGCATATTCGTCTGCTGTAGCCATTACAAAATTATTTTGTAGCAGTAGCTGACACTTTGGCCAGTTTTCTATTAAAAGCTTAGATTTCTCTCCACATTAAATAAATCTCCTCCATACACAATTATTTCCCAAAGCAATTTGTGGCACTTATTTGCTTAAACCATTTCATTCCATGGAAATTCAAATGCAGTAAGCAATTCTTGACTTGGTTTGAATTCTACTCACCGTGTTAAAAACAAATTAGGCATCTCTTGTAATTTATAAGTATGCTTAGAGAGGTTGTTTTCCAAATAGTTATAAAGCACATTTAAAAAGAGAATCAATATCTGAAACATTTGGTGCAACATTGGTTAAATGCTGCATCCCATCAGTGGCAAAGCTTGGTCTGGAGCATCAGTGTGTGCTTTGGCAGGACATAGGAACATTGTCACATTAGATGGATTCTGTAAACCGAATTCATTTAAAAAAAATAAAAAACCCAACCCATTTCTAATTTCTCCTGCCACAAACACATGGGTTTGTCTGCCTCAAGCAGTACCATTCCACAGGAGAACTTGATGGTGTATAGTTTGATGAAAATGTAGATCCAGTACATGTCAGTATAAGGGATGCAGGTGGTGCTGTGGTCTAAACCACTGAGCCTCTTGGGCTTGCCAATCAGAAGGTCAGTGATTTGAATCCCTGCAATGGGATGAGCTCCTGTTGTTCTGTCCCAGCTTCTTGCCAGCCTAGCAGTTTGAAAGCACACCAGTGCAAGTAAATAAATAGGTACCGCTGTGGCGGGAAGGTAAACGGTGTTTCTGTGCACTCTGGTTTCTGTCACGGTGTCCCATTGTGCCAGAAGCTACTGTTAGGTTCATCATGAGACGTCCGTCAGCTTCCAGCCACAGATATCAGCAGCCTTCAAGGAAGGAAACTTGCCTTATTATTGCTCCATAGCATCCCACTGCCAGAAGATTGCCTCCTTCCATTCATCAGTTTGCCTCCTCCAAGTAGAAGAAACCTGGGCAGTGCTGACCGTCACATCCATTGCCAGGTGTGTCCTGCTGGAAATAGAAAAGGGCTTTCCCCTTGGCCTGCCTTTATATCCACTCAGTTGCCAAGTGCCTTTGTGACATAACAAGAAACCCTCAGCCAATGGCAACAGCTGGGGAGGCATTGTCTTCACTGCTTTGAGCCTCACAATGGTGGGTGGACCTATCATCTATTATGTGCTTGTTTATTCAGGAAGCAGGTGGCACTGTGGTCTAAACCACCAGGCCTTTTGGGCTTGCCAATGAGAAGGTTGGTGGTTTGAATCCCCATGACGGGGTGAGATCTGCCGTGAGCTCTGGTTTCCGCCACAGTGTTCCACTGCATCAGAAGTGGTTTAGTCATGCTGACCACATGGCCTGGAAAGCTGTCTGTGAACAAAGGTTGGCTCCCTCGGCCTGAAACTTCATATCAATCCATTTAAAACAGATTCTTACTCCATCCCTTGTCTCCACAAAGCACTCAGCTCAGACTCCACCTCTGCAGGAGAGTTGTCCAAAAAGCATGCAGACTTTTAGTGATATAAACATTCTTTTGCCAAATCCCTAACCACTCATTTACATCAATTCAGCCAGCCAATATACGCATCACAAAATTGGCACTTTTCATCATCATCTTTCTTCATAATCTTTCATGGGTATTTTTTCCCTATTAAAGGTTATATTTGGAAAATGCAAAGCAAGTCTTTAGATGAGAACAGTGCTCCGGAGGGTGATATTAAATATGATAATATTCTTTCGAGCTACCAATCACTTTCAATTGTACTACTTCTGTAATAAATCACCGAGGAACTAAATTCTGTTTCTTCTTAATGCAGAACACAGCGTTTGAAATACAGGAAGATGTCTTTTATGACGTCAGAATATTTTTTCATCTAACCCTATATTGTCTGACTAGTAGTTGCAACTCTCTAGAGTCCCAATCAGGGTATTGAAGGGCCTTCGGTTGGGGTGGAGGTTCTCCCTTTGCTTATCTAGATTCCTCCAACCTGCAACCACAGACTGTACTACCATCATCAAGGTATTTCCTTCCCTGGCTTCCTACTGCATAGTTCTTCCCTCGCCTTGCTACTTGCCTTGGTCTAGATCACAGCTACCCTTGTTTGACTGAGAGAGAGAGAGCACATTGCTGTCGCAGCACGCAGCTCCATTTATCTTCTGAGAAACAGCTGCAGCAGAGACAGACAGACAGAAGTGCAATCTGGCGCTCAGTTGCTTGCCCAGAGGTAGCTGCTATGCATTCCAGGTGTGTTGCAGATTACATAGCTGTTGCAGACACCCACCCCTTATTAAAGTACCTTTTCAGCATCAGGCAAAGATTTCTCCATTCACCATTAGGATGCTCTTGTTTTAGTGTTGCAGTATTTTAAATTTAGTACCAAAAGAATGTTTCGGCTCCATCACCTGGATGTGTTATAGCCATGTGAGATTGCTCTCATGTTTTTATGTCTGTAGATGATTAGAGCTGCATTGTGGTGCCTCGGTTTATTTGCCTGTTATTCTGTGATTTTGGTTAAGCTGTTTTATTTGCCACTCAAGAGAGCATTGTTACAGAGCAACTTGTAAATATAACATTATAAATATATATCCTCTTTCAGTGGTTTCACTTTGGGGTAAGATGTGGAAGCTTGCTTGTAAATGCTACTGTACAGTTGTTCGGGATGAAAATGTCTGACACTAAATAAATGTGAAAATTAAATGGAACAACTAACACACGGAAGGGTGACTGAGACACTGACATTCTTGCCATTAGTAGAGGCAAATTTGCTCCACCCTCTCCACCCCTTACCTGAAGAGGAATCCCCCTTAGGATTCCCTAAGGAGAGGGGAAAGGAGGTCACTGAGGTATAAGTGACCAATCACAGGGGAGCCGACCTTGGCAATTGAAGGCTCCCCTGACCCCTGCTCCTACTTTTTCTGCTCTGTGGATCAGTTGAGTATTCATTTGTGGTTGAACAAGGAACCTGGTATCTCTTCAATATGACAGTTTGGTAAGGGAATGTCTGGGCAGAGGATCTTTTGGTCCAAGGTCAAGATCAGAGCCAGAGGAATATTGGCAGAAGGTTCTGAGAGCAAGCTAATGACACATAGTGAAGCAATTGCCAGTTTTGCTTTGTGCCATAAAGCACAATTCTTGCAGCCACAAAAGACAGAAGCTGTCCTTTTGCAGTGAATGGAAAGCTGGACAGATATTTGATATCAAGCTCTCTACCATACATTTGAGTGTAAAACTGAAACAGAGAAAGCTCAGCTATGTGCCTCCATTATAGAGCACACCAGGCAGCCGTATGTATGAGGTTGTCAATGTTTTATCATGTGATTCTGGCACCAAGGAGAGCTAAAAGTTCAATGAATATGCTTGTATGAATATGTACTCATGTATCTCATGTAACAAGACTAGAAACGACCAATGAGATTATAGAAATCTACTCTCAATAGACAGGATGCAGGTAGCACTGTGGTCTATACCACTGAGCCTAGGCCTTGCCAATCAGAAGGTCGGCAGTTCGAATCCCTGCAACGGGGTGAGCTCCCGTTGCTCGGTCCCAGTTCCTGCCAACCTAGCAGTTCAAAAGCATGTCAAAGTGCAAGTAGATAAATAGGTAGTGCTCCGGCGGGAACGTAAACGACGTTTCCGTGCACTGCTCTGGTTTCGCCAGAAGCGGCTTAGTCATGCTGGCCACATGACCCGGAAAAACTGTCTGCGGACAAACGTCAGTTCCCTCGGCCAGTAAAGCGAGATGAGCGACGCAACCCCAGAGTCGTTTGTGACTGGACTTAACTGTCAGGGCTCCTTTACCTTTTTACTCTCAATAGAGGCAAGTATATTGAACAGGATGGATTGAATCTTTGACCCAGGACAAGGTGTTTTGATACCTGATACTCAGCCTGCAGCTTCCCTTGGGAGATGTATGGCTGTCATAGAATGAGTATTGATCTTGCAGCTGTGTGTAAGAAACAGAAAGGCATCTAATTTATTAACCTTGTCTAGGTTCATTGCAGATATTAGCATGCTACCAGAAAGTGGTTATGCAGGCAGGCTGCATTTGTGCTTATTGCAAGGAAGGAAACTCCCTTGGAGTGATTGCTTCTGAGTTCTTCCTTAAAACATGTCTTACAGTACTGAAAGTTGCTTGGAGTCAATAAGATACAGATACTTGACCTGACCTGAGTGCATTCTCTCAGCCATATGAACCACTAATGAAATTCTTATTTGTAGTGTTTGCAGTAAAACTTTCAGGTGGTCTAACCCTTCTGCCATAAATGCACTGACCTCTAACCATTTTACTGTCAAAACTCACTATAATTATTTAAATTTGTATACCGCCTTATACCCGTAGATCTCAGGGCGGTTCACAACATAAAATCACAATATTAAAAAACCCATAAAATACATAATAAAAACAAAATCAAAGACAACTATTATGGTTTGAAGTGAACATATCTTTAACATATTTTTTTAAAACCCATCCTATGAAAAATATTTAAGTATATTTTGTCCTTAAGTATATTAAGTCCTTTTGACTTCCAAAACAGTTTGGAAACCAAGGCGCAGCTTCCGATTGGCTGCAGGAAGCTTCTTCAGCCAATTGGGAGTCGTTCGGGTTCCAAAGAATGTTCGTAAACCAGAATGATCACTTCTGGGTTTGTGGCGTTTGGGAGCCAAAACATTTGACTTGCAAGGCGTTTGACTTCCGAGGTAGAACTGTATAGCTGCATTCAATCAAATATGCTGTGATTTTTTAAAAAGTTAATAAAGCAAAGTTCAACATGATTTCAGCTCATTTTCCATCAGATTCTGATCCCAGTGCCTCTGTAATAGCTGGAAACCTCTCCATTAACTTCAACAGGCTTAGTTCGGCTTCTCAACTGTATTAGCTGTGTTGTCTTGACAAATCAGAGAAAGTGTTTGTTTAAAAAATAATCAGAAAATAAGGCCCCACTAATTGCACACAAATTGCACACTAATGATTGTTTTAATATCTACTGTGTTTATAATTATAGAGCCATCCCCTGCCCCACAAAGTCTCATATTCCATAATAAGAGTTCCAGTAATTAAATACAGATTTGTTGGATTTGGAAGGTTATGACAATAGATTTGGTTGGCACGCATATCTATGGTATAATAAAACAAAAATCCATAAAGGATTTGGTAATCACATATTTCGAAGATCTTTATATGAAGTATGGGACAGGTAAAAAAGCTTATTAGAACGTAAAACACCGTGGTGGTTATCTCCATTAGAAGCTATGAGTGTGAAAAAGATAAATATGAGTAAAAATTGGGTTACCTATGAGAAATTGTGGGGGGGAAAGGAAATGGAAAATGAAACCATATGAAGAGGTTATGAGGCATCTAATCATAAGCCTGCATTTTTATTAAAGCTTATATGTTTAATCAGGGCCTGTATCTTAGAAGACCAGTTGCCTAAAAACCTTGGCAAGATATTTTTACTCCTAGACAAGGGGCCCCCCTGATTTATAGCAGAAAACAATTCTCAAAGTCGTAAAAAGGGAATTACAGGCTGACAGCCAAGGTTACACTGACCCTACAAATTAAGAGTGGATAAATAGTAAAATGAGCCATATCTTCTTCCTAAGGTTAAAAAAGGTCAAGAGCAGTGAAAAAGCATCTAGCTGGCAGAAAAAGAACATTTTGGGAAATCTTTTCTAAAGCTGTTTGTTTCTTAAACTAAGATCCTTTTAAGATTTCTTTTCCTTTTAAAAGGTTATTTATGTATTAAATATATTAGCTTAAATATAATTATGCAAAGGATTTAAGAAATGCTAGATTCTTATTTCATATAGTTGTAAGAGTTGTAACTATCCTGAAATTAAGTCAGGCACTAGCCAAGCCCCTTGCCAGACAGAAGACGCCAATCGAGCGCTCCTGATATATGGTTGTCAGGCCTTTTGTTTAGAAACCTTCAAATGAAGGAGATCTCTCAATGTTGATGTGAACTCAATCTTTGACATATGCATAAGATAAAAATTCAAGATTAATTATCTGTTTTGGAAGGCAATAGGGCAAGGAGGGCAAGAGGTGAGCTGGTAATTAAGATTCCTTGTTGAGACACATGTAAGATATATTACTACTTATTTGTCATTTATAGATAGAAGAATATATAGCTTTTTGATTTCCATAAAAGGGCAAGAAGGAAATGGGTGTATCTTTTGTGATTGGCTCTAGCAAACAGCCAATAGGAATTTCAACCAGGCTGATTGGACAGAGGCAGCCACAGGAGGAGCAAGGGGGCTGGATTAAGGAAATATAAGTGCTGGCCAGAATGGCAAGAGGCCAGGCCAGAGCTTGGTAACCATATACCACTGTGCCTCATATTTATTTGTCTGACAAATAAATTACTATTTTAATTTCTCTATTGCTGCGTTGAATATTTCATTCCAGCTAAGCGTTAACCACAAGCAGGGTGCTACATTTTATGGTGCCTCTGTGACTCGGATAAATGGTCTGCTGGAACGCAGCCCCTTCGCCCTACTGGGCAGGGTACAAGAGAGAGGACCTCTAAACTGCTTACCCAGCGCGCACTGGAAAATTTTTCCAGGGGAACGCAGAAGACTCGTCTGTCTGATACCCTGCTCACTGGCGGCGACGGACCGGGGGGAACCAGCCAAGGGTAAGTGCACAAAGGGGTTTTGGCCCTCCAATTAATTGGGAGGAAGAGAAGTCTTGATCAAACTTCTGCGTCTCAGTAAAGGGGAACTGAGTACGCTAGGTGGCTGGGTACATCAGATGGTGATCTGGTGTAGGGAAAGGTTGGGAGGTAGAGTTTGGTGAAGTATCCAGCGCATTGTATGTGTGAGAAAGTACAGAGCAATTTGTAGCTGACCTGAGTGTGGAGTGAGTAGTACTTCGGTTCCCAGTGAGGCGACTCCATCTGGGCAAGGAATCTCACAAAGCGTGTGTATGTGTGACTGAGTGGATACTTCAGAGGGCCATACAATGGGAGTTGGGGGTTCAAAGGGGGGAAATACACCTCTTGAATGTATGTTAAATAATTTTAAGAAAGCCTTCTCAGGGGCATATGGAGTCAAAATGACGCCAGAGCGCTTGAGAACGTTATGTGAATTAGAATGGCCGAAATACAATACTGGATGGCCATCTCAGGGAACCTTTGATATAAATTTAGTAAGCAAACTTTGGTCTGATATCACCAAAGAAACTGGAGGGTGCCCAGAACAATTTTCATATATAGATTCTTGGCTGAGCACATTAAATAAAAATCCTCCATGGATAAGGGAATGCAAAGTCAAACGATGCAAATTATTGGCTGTAAAAGCCGAAGCTAGGAAAGGAATCTTGCCAAATAAACTCAAACCCATTTTTGAGGGACCAGAGGAAGAGGTGCTTCCACCTCCACCCTATGCTCCACATCGAAGGGAGCCTAATCCAAACACTCCACCAGTTGTAACCCCAAGGCAAGAAACTGGAATGAATAATGGGGGTGGAGTCACAGAGCTTGATTCCTTGATAGATTATGATAAATATCTTCAGGAGGCATTGGAGTCCTATAATAAAGCCCAAGCAGAAGTGGTTATTCCACCTGTGACTCCTAATAGACCTCCATCTACAGTCTCCTTTAGTGGAACAACTGATTGCCTACCCCAAACCCCTGTACATCCAAGTCCTAGAGAAATATTACAGAAGTTACAGGGAGACCTTGATCGGTCAGCAAGCAATACAGCCAGGCGTATAAAGCTGCTAAAAGAACGCCTTGGGACAAATACTATCCCCTATGATTTGAGGCCCCTAGAGCAAAGTGAAGAAAAAGGTCACGTAGTAGCCCCTCTTAGAAGAGTATTTGATGCACTTGAGGAGCCTGTGCTGGTTAACGGGCAACCCGGACCACGGCCACCTCGAACTTCGACCCTGCAATATATTCCATTCACGACTACGGATCTGATGAATTGGAAAACACACACCCCATCTTTCGCAGAAAAACCTCAGGCTATGATGGACTTGGTGACTTCAATAGTAAATACTCATAGTCCTACTTGGACAGATTGTCGCCAGCTCCTAAATACTCTTTTCACCACTGAGGAAAGGAGAGACATAATTGAAAAGGCACAGATATATTTGCGTGAGCAGGCCAGAGTGGGAAATATTTTTAATATTGATCGTCATCTTCAGGACAACTTTCCCTTGGAAGATCCTAATTGGGATCCAAACAATGCAATTCACCTGGCCAGACTTACCACCTACTGCCAGACACTTGTGCAAGGTATCCGCAGGGCATGCCAGAAGCCCACTAATATGTCTAAAGTCTCAGAAGTAGAACAGAAACCAAATGAGAGTCCGGGAGACTTTTTAGAGAGGCTGCAGGAAGCCTATCGTATATGGACTCCTTTTGACCCTGAAGCCCCTGAAAACAGCAGAATGATTACTGCTACATTTGTGGCCCAGTGCGCTTCTGACATTCGTAAGAAAATTCAGAAATCAGAAGGATGGGAAGGGATGCTGATGAGCCAAATTATGGCCATTGCACGCCGAGTTTATCGGAATAGGGATGAGGCTGAGAAACAAGAGAAGAAGAAGTGGCAGAAGGAAAAGATGGTAATGCTAGCCACAGCAGTGAAGCAAGATTACCGCCCCTTAAATGGAGGGAGAGGACGGGGAAAGAATCCACCACTGGGAAGGAATCAATGTGCAAATTGCAAGAAGGAGGGTCACTGGAAGCGGGAGTGTCCTGAACCCTTGAGGTTGGAAGAAGTACGCCCAGGTCCAGGCCCAGGCCCAGGCTCCGGCCCAATAAACCAGGGACGGGGACGGGGAATGATCCGAGATGGAAGATATCAGAGACCTGGACAAGGACGGAGTAGAGACAATTTCATTGGACTGGCAGAAGAGGATTTTACCCAAGACTAGGAACGACCGGACTCCATAAAGTTAGGCTTCCAGGAGCCCACGGTCACGATTCAATTAGGGAGCCATTTAATAGACTTTATGATTGATACTGGGGCTGAATACTCAGTACTCCCAGAACTATTGCAGAAAAAGGCATCCAAAAGTGTAGTCATTAAAAGTGCCACTGGACAGTCAGCTAAGAGATCTTTCCTCCAACCTTTGGAATGCCAGATTGGGGGACATCGTTTAACCCATCAGTTTTTGTATATACCTGAGTGTCCAATACCTCTCTTAGGCAGAGATATGCTGTCCAAATTGCAGGCCCAAATCACCTTCACTCCTCGAGGTCCAGAAATGAAACTGCCATCAAAAGCAGCAGGAATAATTACCCTCTCAGTACCTAAGGAACAATCATGGCGCCTAATGTCAGCCTTGCAAGTCCAACCCACATTAGATACAGAATTAAACAAGCTCCTCCGAACTCTACAGGTGCCACCAGGAGTATGGGCCGAAAATAGCCCACCAGGAATGGCTAAGAATATAGCTCCAATTGTAGTAACCCTAAAACCTATGGCTACCCCTGTATCTGTAAAGCAATATCCCTTACCCCGGCGAGCAGCAGAGGGCATCCAGAAACATTTGGACCGCCTATTAAAATATGGTCTGCTTAAGCCCTGCCAATCAGAATGGAACACACCCCTTTTGCCTGTTCGAAAACCTGGGACAGATGAATACAGGCCAGTACAGGACTTGAGGCTCGTAAACCAGGCTATCGAGACCTTGCACCCAAATGTACCAAACCCATATACCTTGCTGAGTTTGATCCCACCAGAAGCAACATTTTTTACTGTATTGGACTTGAAAGATGCATTCTTCTGTTGCCGGCTGGCACCACAGAGCCAACCTATATTTGCCTTCCAGTGGGAAGACCCTTTGACAGGAACAAAAGGCCAGCTAACCTGGACAAGATTGCCCCAGGGATTCAAAAATTCCCCAACTTTATTTGGCACTGCCTTGGCGAAGGATCTAACAAGTTACCCCTCAATACCAGGAGAAAAGGTGGTTCTGCAATATGTGGATGATCTTATACTAGCGGCAAAGGATTTTGATACCTGTAAAGAAGGGACAGAGGAACTGCTCCACTTGCTCTGGGAAGCTGGCTACCGAGTTTCCCAGAAAAAGGCACAGTTATGTTTAGAAAAGGTCAAATATTTGGGCTTTGACATCTCACACCAACAACGAGCATTGAGACCAGAGAGGAAAGAAGCTATTTGCCTTATCAAGGAACCTACCACAAGAAAACAACTTAGAGGATTCCTGGGAACAGCAGGGTTTTGTAGACTATGGATACCTGATTTCAGCAGTCTGGCCAAGCCCTTACATGAAAGCACTCGAGGTGCAGAAAAGGACCCATTTGTATGGGGACCTGAGCAGAAACAAGCCTTTTTAGTTATCAAACAACGACTTATGGAGGCCCCAGCCCTTGGATTGCCTAATTCGGAAAAACCCTTTCAGCTGTATGTACATGAACAGAATGGGATTGCAGCGGCAGTCCTGACCCAGAGATTAGGAAGTTGGAACCGTCCAGTAGCTTATTTGTCTAAACAATTGGACTCAGTAGCAAAAGGATGGCCTCCATGCCTAAGGGCAGTAGCGGCCACTGCAAGCCTTGTCAAAGAAGCTGATAAATTTACCTTTGGCCAGACGATGTATGTGAATGTACCTCATGCTGTTCTGACACTCATGGAATATAAGGGTAGTTATTCGCTGACGAACCCAAGAATGGCTAGATACCAAGGCCTATTGTGTGAAAATCCCAGGATTCATCTACGAGTAGTGAATATGCTCAATCCAGCGACTTTGATGCCCCTACCAGAGGTAGATGATGAAGAATCACATGATTGTCTCCAAATAATGGATGAAGTTTATTCCAGTAGACCCGATCTGAAAGATGAGCCATTGAAAAATCCAGATGTTGTATATTATACTGATGGTAGCAGTTACCTGCATGAAGGTGCCAGACGAGCAGGATATGCTGTGGTCACTAATGAGGAAGTTGTGGAAGCTGAAGCTTTGCCTGCTGGCACCTCAGCACAAAAAGCTGAACTTATAGGTTTAACTAGAGCTCTGCAATTGGCAGCTGGATGTAAGGCAAACATCTATACTGATTCTAAATATGCCTTCTTAACCCTGCATGCACATGGAGCTCTATGGAAAGAAAGAGGTCTAATCGGAGCCCACGGGAAGGCCTTGAAATATGGACCTGAAGTAGAAATCCTGTTGGAAGCAGTATGGGCTCCAGAACAGATTGCTGTAATGCACTGCAAAGGTCATGGACGAGGAAGGGATCCAATAACCAGAGGAAATCATGCTGCTGATAAAGCAGCCCGAGAGGCAGCCCAAAAGCCTGTGGGAGGATTTATAGCAGCCCTCATACCAGAGGTAGTTCCAGAAGAAGTTAAACCTCACTATACCCCAGAAGAGAGGAAGTGGGCTGAACAGGAAGGAGCGGTTGTGAAGGACGGTTGGATGATCCTGCCGGATAATAGGATTTATGTACCTCATCATCTAGCAGGCACAATTGTAAGAAATTATCATGAATCTACTCACCTTGGCGGTACTGCAACCAGAGAGAGTCTCAGTCGGAAGTTGTATATTATTAATCTATCACAATTAGCAACTTGCATTTCACAGAAATGTGTTCTTTGTGCTAAAAACAATCCCAGGCAGGGACCGGTACAACCTCCTGGAATTCAGCATGTGGGATACGTCCCCATGGAAAGCCTAATTGTGGACTTCACAGAGTTGGTCCCTTCTAAGGGATTCAAGTATCTCCTTGTGTTTGTAGATACTTTTACCGGATGGGTTGAAGCTTTTCCCACCCGAACTGAAAAGGCACGAGAGGTAACTAAGAGACTCCTCACTGAATTGATCCCGAGGTTTGGATTACCTAGATGCATTGGAAGTGATAATGGGCCAGCATTCATTGATCAAGTAGTACAAGAAGTATGTCGAGTCCTACAAGTGAAATGGAGACTGCATGCAGCATATAGGCCTCAGAGTTCAGGGAAAACTGAAAGAATGAATCGGACTCTGAAAACCCAATTGGCAAAATTAACCCAGGAAACGGGATTGGGATGGGTAGATGTGTTACCCATAACACTGTTTCGTGTTCGGTGTGCACCCACAAAAAGACTTAAGTTGTCACCTTTTGAGCTCCTGTATGGGAGGCCACCCTCCTTTGTTCAGGATATTCCAGCTGACCTTAAACAAATAGGAGACCATGTGACACAGGAACAAGTGCAATCTCTCTCCCGTGTTTTTGTTTCTCTTAACAGGTGGGCCCTCGAGCGCACGCCGTGCAGCATTGCCGAGCCGATTCATCAGTTCCAGGCTGGCGATAGCGTATGGGTGAAAGAGTGGAAACGCGATCCACTTGCACCTAAGTGGCGTGGACCTTACACCGTCTTGCTCTCTACTCCAACAGCGGTGAAGGTAGCTGAGGTGACCCCCTGGATTCATCACTCTCGTTTGAAGAAGTCTGAAGGCAGTTGGACGTGCAAAGGTGACCCCTCTAATCCTTTAAAACTGACTCTCTCCAAAAACCCCTGTATCTAGCCCTACCGGGAACGGGCTAGGTCACGGGCAACATTAGACGACCGGCCTGCTGCAGCCACAACCTGGAAGCTGGCTGACCTGCGCACGCCTGAAGCTTGAGGAGCGTCTGAACCAGTGACTGTGAATGGAAAGATTCTCTTATACAATTGATTGACTGCCCCCTTGTGGAACAATTATAAGGGATATTACTCATTGGGGATCCTCGGGATATATGTTTTGGTCTTGGTGGTTCCCCATTTTTGTCACTGGGGGAATTATATTGGGGCTAATATTTATTTGCTGTCACAATAAGGTAATTTTTTGTGGAAGGAATGCATATACTAGACATCAACATGATTTTATTATTAATCCTGATCCCTTGGGAAGGGGAAGGGTCCTTGAATCTGACCAAATTTGCTAAATATGGATTCCGCCATGACCACAATATGTGGGTAGGCTTAGCTGAGATGGTAGCCAATGTTGCAAATAGGACTAATTGCCTTGTTTGCTCTCTTGGGCCAGATGATTCAGAGGGAGGTATGCCCTTATTACCGATACCATTAAATGCCATTGGTATGGTAAGCGAAATGCCACACCAAACAGAAGTACAGAATTTCCCCGGATGGAACTCAACTAAACCAATACGAGTTATACCTGTGCAAGGGGAATTCTGTGTGCATAAATCATCAGATTCAGCTGATCCTACCATGATAGGCTCTTCTCATTGCCACTATACTTGGGATTATATTAAGAATAGTCAAACCTGGGCAAACGGTACTACGTATCGAACTCGGAATACCTTGCCCTGTGCACCTCCTTTTATTCATGCATGGAAAATGGTATGGAACATAACTGTGACAGAAGAAGGCAATCTAACATACTGCACTGTGAACTCTCTACCCCTTTTGATATTTCGCCTTCTGCACTCCACGTACCAAAAACCTCAGACCCGATGGTTGTGGTGGATATGTGGAGAATGGGCATACAAGAAACTCCCTTCCAAATGGAGTGGGACTTGTTTCTTGGGATGGGTATTACCACCAATGTGGATTATGCCCACTAGTTCGGCCAAGCGTACACGAAGAAACGCTGACATTTCTCATATAGCAGGAGGAAGTACCCAAAGTTGGAGCGGTACTGATGATTGGCCACCAGAGCGCATTATAGCCTATTATGATCCTGCCTCCTGGAATCCTGGTGAGCTCATACAAGGGGCACGGGATCCTATTTATAATCTAAACAGAATAATTCGATTGCAAGCAGTAGTGGAACTTGTAACCAATGCAACGGCCCAGAGTTTGAGACTTATTGCACAACAGTTGGATGAAAGTAGAGCCGCCATTTTGCAGCTGAAAATGGGAATGGATTATGTACTTGCCAGGCAGGGAGGCCTATGTGGAGTCTTGAACTTGACAGGGAATGCCTGTTGCTTCAACATTTCTGATAATGGTGAGGCAATCCGTGTGTTGGCCACAAAGATGGAGAATATAGCACATGTCCCAGTACAAACATGGGAAGGATGGGATATGGGATGGCTCACCAATTGGTTACCTAATGTCGCAGGACTCAAAGGGATACTATTGTCTTGCTTGTTTTTCTTGACAGTAGTAATAATGGTTTTATGTATGGTGCCATGTATCATTTCATGTTTTAGAAGTACAATTAGCAAGATGATTTCAAATGAAACTCTACCTCATATCATGGCCCTATACAGAGCTTTACCTCAGGAATATGATGAAGGTCAAGCTATCAAGGACACTTGGGATGAAGGTCCTTGAGCTTGAAAGGGGGGAATGAGGCATCTAATCATAAGCCTGCATTTTTATTAAAGCTTATATGTTTAATCAGGGCCTGTATCTTAAAAGACCAGTCTTAGAAGACCAGTTGCCTAAAAACCTTGGCAAGATATTTTTACTCCTAGACAAGGGGCCCCCCTGATTTATAGCAGAAAACAATTCTCAAAGTCGTAAAAAGGGAATTACAGGCTGACAGCCAAGGTTACACTGACCCTACAAATTAAGAGTGGATAAATAGTAAAATGAGCCATATCTTCTTCCTAAGGTTAAAAAAGGTCAAGAGCAGTGAAAAAGCATCTAGCTGGCAGAAAAAGAACATTTTGGGAAATCTTTTCTAAAGCTGTTTGTTTCTTAAACTAAGATCCTTTTAAGATTTCTTTTCCTTTTAAAAGGTTATTTATGTATTAAATATATTAGCTTAAATATAATTATGCAAAGGATTTAAGAAATGCTAGATTCTTATTTCATATAGTTGTAAGAGTTGTAACTATCCTGAAATTAAGTCAGGCACTAGCCAAGCCCCTTGCCAGACAGAAGACGCCAATCGAGCGCTCCTGATATATGGTTGTCAGGCCTTTTGTTTAGAAACCTTCAAATGAAGGAGATCTCTCAATGTTGATGTGAACTCAATCTTTGACATATGCATAAGATAAAAATTCAAGATTAATTATCTGTTTTGGAAGGCAATAGGGCAAGGAGGGCAAGAGGTGAGCTGGTAATTAAGATTCCTTGTTGAGACACATGTAAGATATATTACTACTTATTTGTCATTTATAGATAGAAGAATATATAGCTTTTTGATTTCCATAAAAGGGCAAGAAGGAAATGGGTGTATCTTTTGTGATTGGCTCTAGCAAACAGCCAATAGGAATTTCAACCAGGCTGATTGGACAGAGGCAGCCACAGGAGGAGCAAGGGGGCTGGATTAAGGAAATATAAGTGCTGGCCAGAATGGCAAGAGGCCAGGCCAGAGCTTGGTAACCATATACCACTGTGCCTCATATTTATTTGTCTGACAAATAAATTACTATTTTAATTTCTCTATTGCTGCGTTGAATATTTCATTCCAGCTAAGCGTTAACCACAAGCAGGGTGCTACAGTTAAAGAATAGGTAAATGATTGGTTGCACTATCGCCAAGTCAATGAAATATATAAAGAGGATTTAAAGGAAAAAGGATTTGATGATTTAAAAAAAAAAATCAAAATTTGAAATAGAAATATTAAACAATGAATGTAAAACAATGTCTAAAATGTATAAAATACTGTTGGAATGGCATTTGAAAGATGAGGAAGTGAAATCAGTAATAATACATTGGGCAAGAGACTTTGGATATAATATACAGCTTGAAGAATGGGAAAGGTTGTGGAATGAAAGGATAAAATTTATAGCCTGTAATGCTTTGAAAGAGAATATGATGAAAATGATGTATAGATGGTATATTACACCAGTGAAATTAGCTAAAATGTATAAGACAAATAATAAATGTTGGAAATGTAAAGAAAAAGAAGGAACATTTTATCATATGTGGTGGGAATGTTAAAAAGTAAAGAACTTCTGATATATAATGAGATGAAAAAGATGTTGAAATATACATTTTTTAAAAAACCAGAAGCATTTTTACTTGGTATTATATGTGAGGACATTAATAGTCAAGATGTTAAATTGTTTTTATATGCAACAACTTCAGCAAGAGTATTGTTAGCCCAGAAATGGAAACAAGAAGAAATTCCAACGAAAGAAGAATGGCAGACGAAATTAATGGACTATGCAGAATTGGACAAAATGACAGGAAGGATTAGAAACCTGCGGGACCAGAGATTTACAGAAGATTGGAAGAAATATATGAATTATTTGAAGAACAACTGTAATCAACAAATTACGCTAGTAGAACTACAAGAAGTTTTGTAAGGAGAAATATACGAAGTGTTACAAAGTAGAAAAAGATACAGATAATGGTTATGAGTTTGAAATGTAATAGGGAAGATAAGAAATGTATACTGAGAGATTAGATTGGAAAATTTTCATACAGGATTGATGGAAGGATTGATGTTTAATTACTGTTGAAAATGATACGTTAAAAAAACTATATATATATATATATATATATATATATATATATATGAGTTCCAGTAATTAAACATGGAATTTTTATTTACACAAAACTTCCATGAAAAATGAAGGACCGAGGGCCTTCTTACACTAACTACCTCCTTCTATAATGGTATAATGGTATAAAAAGGTAAAGGTAAAAGACCCCTGACAACTAAGTCCAGTCGCGAACAACTCTGGGGTTGCACCTCTCATCTCGCTTTATAGGCCGAGGGAGCTGACGTTTGTCCACAGTCACCTTTTCCGGGTCATGTGGCCAGCATGACTAAGCCACTTCTGGCGAAACCAGGGCAGCGCACGGAAACGCCGTTTACCTTCCCGCCAGAGTGGTTCCTATTTATCTACTTGCACTTTGACGTGCTTTTGAACTGCTAGGTTGGCAGGAGCAGGGACTGAGCAATGGGAGCTCACCCCGCCGCGGGGATTCGAACCACCAACCTTCTGATCGGCAAGCCCAAAAGGCTTGGTGGTTTAGACCGCAGCCCCACCCGCTTCCTGAATAAACAAGGACATAATCAATTGTAGGTTCACCCGCCATTGTGAGGCTCAAAGCAATGAAGACAATGCCTCCCCACCTGTTGCCAGTGGCTGTGGGTTTCTTGTGATGTCACAAAGGCACTTGGCAACTGAGTGGATATAAAGGCAGGCCAAGGGGAAAGCCCTTTTCTATTTCCAGCAGGACACACCTGGCAATGGATGTGACATTCAGCACTGCCCAGGTTTCTTCTGCTTGGAGGAGGCAAAGTAGTGAATGGAAGGAGTCAATCCTCTGGCAGTGGGATGGTAGGGAACGATAATAAGGCAGGTTTGCTTGCTTGAAGGCTGCTGGTATCTGTGGTTGGAAGCTGGCGGACATCTCATGATGGACCTAGCAGTAGCATCCGGCACAATGGGACACTGTGATGGAAACTAGAGCACACGGAAACGCCATTTACCTTCCCGCCGTAATCTGGGGAACTGGGTTCGCGTCTCCGCTCCTCCACATGCAGCTGCTGGGTGGCCTTGGGCCAGTCACACTTCTTTGAAGTCTCTCAGCCCCACTCACCTCACAGAGTGTTTGTTGTGGGGGAGGAAGGGAAAGGAGAATGTTAGCCGCTTTGAGATTCCTTAAAGGGAGTGAAAGGCGGGATATCAAATCCAAACTCCTCTTCTTCTCTTCTTCTTTCAAAGTGCTAGGCTGGCAGGAGCAAGGACCAAGAAACGTGAGCTCAATCTGTCATGGGGATTCGAACTGCTGACCTTCCGATCGGCAAGCCCAAGAGGCTCAGTGTGGTGGGGGAGGAAGGGAAAGGAGATTGTTAGGTGCTTTGAGACTCCTTAGGGTAGTTGTAAAGCGGGATATCGAATCCCAAACTCTTCTCTCTCTCTCTCTCTCTCTCTCTCTCTCTCTCTCTCTACCACAGTGCACCCACGTTCTTTCTATAATGGTATAGGTGCTGTTATTTTCTGAATTTTTGGCGTAGTTCCAGGCAACATCATCATTATTCGGCTGTTACTCTGGAATACTGTGTTTATAAAACCACTTTTTTTCGTACTGCAAAAAAAGAAGAAAGAAATCAAAATCTGACATTTGTGAAGGATCTGGAATGAACTCTGAATATTTTCATTTGTGTGGAATATATTAAAGCATCATCTTACATTTTGTGTGGAGAGTTTGGGGGTTGGTGGGCATTGCCCTACAATTTTTTAATCATGGTTTCTGTCAGCCTCAACATCAGATGGAGAAATGCTGTCTCCTCCTCAGTCATGCACTGATATTGTCTCAACACATTGCCTGTGACAGCAATTATTAGCTGCAGATAAAATGTAGCTCCTTCCTTCGTACACAAACACACACACACACACACAGAGAGAGAGAGAGAGAGAGAGAGAAATGGGGAAGCGATCTCAGTAATCTGTGGGCATGCTCACAACACAGATATTTACTGGTGAGTAGACATACAGTAATACCTCCGCGAATGTCCGCCTTGTCTAGTGTCCATTCCAGCGAATGTCCGCAGCAAACTCGGAAGTACTGGAATGGGTTACTTCTGCGTTTGCCTCTCACGCATGCGCAGAAGCGCTAAATTGCACTTCACGCATGCGCAGAAGCACAAACTACTTTGCGCACATGCACAGACGTGGTAATTTGCCCTGCGTCCTTGCGGCTAGCAGCTGGGGCTCCGGAATGGATCCCGGTCGCAAAACAAGGTACGACTGTAATGGGCTTGTATGTAAGGGGTGTGCTAATAGTCATATAATTCCATTCAAACCAGCCATTGGTGAGGATAAGGACAACCACACTCAGTCTTTAAATGGCAGAAGATATGGACAAGAAGGGTCAATTTGCTCAGAAACTATAAAAGGTATGGGGGGGGGACTGAAGTAGATATTGCTTGAAGACAATCTCATTCTTGTCTTCTTCTATGACCAAAACGATTATTTCATTTTCAGTAAAAGATTGGTTTCACAGTAGCAAATAAGTTTTGTTTCCTCTCACAGCTTTCAAATTTAGGACAAGTATACAGCATTTACAGGCACAGATCACAACCCATAACTGTTAATGACTAAAGGTTATGGAGTTAAATGCACTAACTTCATGCATAGGTCTAATGACGGGCTCAGTCATTTTGTTATATTAAATCGAGACCGACTTAAAAAGCATTGCTACATCATCTAGAGACCTATTTCTGCAGATAACTTCACAACATTGCATCTCTCACCCTGCAGAGGTCTGTAACTGTGCAAGAGCAATCACAAGTAAGGCATCAATATTATGCTGCTTTGGGAATAACTGTTTTTGATTTGTTAAGATATGACCACTCCTGACTTAACCCAATGCCCTCGTTGAAACTCCTGTTGATTGCTGTGAACTACATGAGTGGATCACCTGATTAAAAAGTTTTGTTTGTTGAGTATTTTCTTGATTTGGGTCAATCGTCTTGATTATTTCTTCTAAATATATCACATAGTTCTTGCCTTTCATCTAGATCTACAAACATTTCTTGTACGGGTGGAGGAGAAATTTGATTCATTTTCCACTTAAAGGCAAACTTAGCTAGTTTGCAGTTTCCAGAACAATAAACAAACCAAAACACAGCAATTCTTCAAAATTTGCACTTCTCTGAATTTTGCAATAAGCCACATAATGTGTACAAAAATGCATATACGAATGGAAAATGTGCCCATATATGCTAGCTAAAATAACCTACAAAAATGAAGTATGAGAGGAAATGGCTTGAAAATGTGTATATTAATTAAACTGCATAAAAATGTTTATTGGGTGAAATTTTCATGGGAATTGTTTTAACAAATTGCTGTGGAGATGTTGAGAACTGAATTTAAGATTGGGAAAGTTAGAACGTGAAAGAATGGAAACGGACACATTTACTCATCCCTAATTTCTTGTTCCTGTTTGTGTTGTGGGGAGTCAGAATGTTCCCAACTGGGTCTCTGACAAGGCTTGGTTCTGGTGCAGGGGGTACTATGACAATACCATGTGTGCTGCACTATTTGCACATGTGCATGAACGTTATGAAGTTAGCGGGTACTCTCAGATTATCTATTCTCAAAAATGTAAGGATGTTCACAAATACTAAGCCAATTCTGAACTGATCTGAATGGAGTGTGGCATTGCACTTGCAACCTAATAATATAGAGTCTTCTGAATTTGTTTCGCTGAAAAAAGCAACACAAATATTGATTTCAGACCCAACCGGTGCTTAAATTTGCAGTTCAATTTGGTACCTGGTTCCACTCATAAGTACTGTGGATTTATTGGTCAGTAAACTCTAGTAATGTATAAAGATTACTCCGGTTTCCATTTAGCACATTGCTAAATTGGAATGAATGTCATAGTGTTTTGTTCACTAATGCAAACTCACTTTCTCAACCCCTTAGTCAGACTGATAAGTATTTTGTCAGTATTTGCCATCATAGACATGCAGCATTTATTATGAACAGAATAAATCTTTAGGTGTTTTAGCCACTCTTTGGATAAACAAAAATGACCTTGTCCGGTCTGTAATGCCTTTTCATATATAGGTTGACGATGCCTTTTGCAGTAATTATGTCATTTATCCTCATAAATATCCTGGGTGGTAGGTCATTAATATTCCTATTCTATAGATAGGAAACTGAGGCTGAGAGTAAATTGCCTGAAACTGCTCTCCAATTCTATGGCTGAGCAAGAGTTTATATCAGGCCTCATGTCCATGTTCAACATTTTGTCCAGTCCTGGCTGCCTATATGCTGTTTATTCTTTTCTCACAAGACATGTATTTCAGTGAGAAGTAGCCCGTGTTGTTTCTGTATGGAAGTTGGTAATATGGCACCATTCCCTTGAGTTACCCATATTCAACCTCATATTTGCATCTGGGGAACCCTGAATTGAACAAAATGAAAATCTTCAACAATGTAATTTAGTACTAGACTTGGCTGTTATAGACCATAATTTCTATCTATAATAGACTTACATGTGACCAGCTACTCAAGAAGAAATTGCTCTAAATGAAAGCTCTCTGTTTTCCATTAGTTGGAGGTTCTATTTGTTGGAAGCTGCCCAGAGTAGTTGGGGCAACCCCGTTAGATGGGAAAAAGAAGAAGAAGAAGAAGAAGAAGAAGAAGAGGAGGAGGAGGAGGAGGAAGACTTCCATGAATTCTCATTTTGCTTTTTTGCTTGTCAAAACACAAAGAAATTAAATTATTTTACCTGTAAATTTATCACACTGCAAATGCATAATCATTTTGTCACCTGTCACTCAGTGGTGAAGCTACCTTCTCTGGCACCGGGAGTGGCGTACATCCAGGGGCGTGGCTGGCATGTGTCCCAGGGGGTGTGGCGTGCTGCCTGCGGGGGTGTGGCACTCATCGGGGGGTGCGTGCCAAGCACCAAGTGTCCCAGGAGGTGGGGCGGCCATAATGGCACCCCCCAGATGGCACCCGAGGCGTACCACCCGCCCACCCCCACCTTTGTCCACCAGTGCTGTCACTGACCACTGAATTAGCTATAGCAGGGATGGGAAACCTGTGGTCCTGCATATTTTCTTAGAATACATCTCCCATCATCCTTGGTTGCTGCCTATGCTAGATGAAGACATATCTTGGGCCATAGGTTCCCTATACTTGAACTATTGTCAGGGACCGTGCTGAGGAGGGCTACAATGAGGAGGCATGGTGGTTGCTGCCTCTGCTCCCTGACCCTGAATCTCCCCAGGAGCAGGAGGACAGTATAGATTTAGAACAGTGGTTTGCAGAGGGGCATAGTTCAGAAGGGAAAAGCTGGGGAATACTGGGTGAAGAGCAGCTAGGATAAGAAACACTGGAAGAGAGAGGAATAACAGATTCACAGTCGCTGAGGAGTCCAGGAGAGCTGAAAAGGTTGCTGAACAAAAACCACAGCGACTACAAGCTCAGATTACCAGACGTAGGAGTGATGTGGATTGAGAGGGATGGGGGGTTGTAGCCTTAATGTCAGCTACGCCCCATCCCTGACAGAGGCTGAGAACACTAGCAAGCAGGGAGAAGAGATTAGTCTGGAATACAGAATTGGACAAGAGGAGGCAGGCTACTGTAGTAACCTGATCTCCGAGAACAGAGAGCAGGGAAAGGGGAGTCCGAGGGGGAAAACACAGACAGTTTAAGCTTGTCGGAGAAACTGGCAATAGCCTATCCAAAACCTTGTAGGCTCGTGAGAGTTTGCAAGAGGCGCAAAAGGGAAAGAAAGCTAAAGTGGGGGCTTTATTGTTGGAGCAGGAAGGGGCGGAGCTCAGTCTGCAAACTCGGAGGAGGACATTGAGTGACTGAGCTCCGTAATGATTTGTGTGTTTGAGTAATAAACCTGAGAAAATCACTGCCGGAGTTGTCTCGAGTCTGTGGAAGAGACCCAAGCCAATACAGTTAACTGGAAGCACCACCATTCAGATAGGTAGCCGTGTTGGTCTTCCATAGTCAAAACAAAAAAATTCCTTCCAGTAGCACCTTAAAGACCAACTAAGTCAGTTCTTGGTATGAGCTTTCGTGTGCATGCACACTATTCGTGTACTTTCGTGTGCATGCACAATAGTGTGCATGCACACTATTGTGTATCTGAAGAAGTGTGCATGCACACAAAAGCTCATACCAAGAACTGACTTAGTTGGTCTTTGCCTAGGGCTTGCCGATCGAAAGGTCGGCGGTACGAATCCCTGCGGCGGGGTGCGCTCCCGTCGTTCGGTCCCAGCGCCTGCCAACCTAGCAGTTCGAAAGCACCCCTGGGTGCAAGTAGATAAATAGGGACCGCTTACTAGCGGGAAGGTAAACGGCATTTCCGTGTGCGGCTCTGGCTCTGGCTCTGGCCAGAGCAGCGATGTCACGCTGGTCACGTGACCCGGAAGTGTCTCCGGACAGCGCTGGCCCCCGGCCTCTTGAGTGAGATGGGCGCACCAACCCCAGAGTCTGGCAAGACTGGCCCGTACGGGCAGGGGTACCTTTACCTTTTTTAAGGTGCTACTGGAAGGAATTTTTTTGTTTATTCTTAGAGGGAGACATTTGTTATCCCTCCCTGTGATTATTAAAGAATTCTAACTTGTAAGAAGACTCCATTCACCTTGTTCTGCTTATCTATTGCCAAGGGGGGAAGGAAGCCAATTCCTTGACGCCTGACAGCTATACTCTGAACTCCATTAATTGGAATGGAAATTCTTTCTTTTCAGCTACTGGATAGCATTTCCATATTTTCTTATCTTATAGCAGGGGTCAGCAACCTTTTTCAGCCGTGAGCTGTTCCACCATCCCTCAGACCATGTGGTGGGCTGGACTATATTTTGAAAAAAAAATATGAATGAATTCGTGTGCCCCACAAATAACCCAGAGATGCGTTTTAAAGAAAAGGACACATTCTACTCATGTAAAAACATGCTGATTTCCGGAGTGTACACAGGCCAGATTGAGAAGGCGATTGGGCCACATCTGGCCCCTGGGCCTTAGGTTGCCTACCCCTGTCTTATAGCATATACCCAAAACATATTCCCCCCCCCAAACTTCTGCATCAGCATCCCCTAATGACCACTTGCATTTTAAATCAATGCAGTGAGAAATTTCCTTTTGTTTTCCTCTCAGTTCAGTCTGTGCACCAGTAATATCATCAAAACAATGCTACGATTACCATCTAATGCATGGCACTATAGAGAACATTGCCAATACTATGGTCCAAGCAGATTTTAGTCTCAGGGAGAGGACTGGGAGACAGATGAAAGGAGAGGGCAGGATATGATCAGGGAAATGGGAAAACCAAATTGTGGTAATGTGCTGTGCTGACCATAGTTGAGAAAATTCAGAGAATATTCTATCAAAGAAATAATAGTTTGAGAGCAGAGTATATGTAAGGTAACTATAAAATATTGCTCAGGCAGGGAGACTGGAGATCCATGAAAGACAAAAGATGAGAGGAAGAAAGAAGAAATTATTCAGGTGCTGCATAGCTTGGCTGTGGAAAGAGGCCCTGTTTGTGCTCTATTAATTACTGAGTTATCTTGGAAAACAGAAGTTTAATACCCAGAAGGTTCAGAGAAAATATCTGAGGAAAAAGCTCCCTTGGACTTATTTCATGGGGAATGAGTGCAAAGCTCCCTTCCTCCGTGCTGTGGTTGTTCTTGTTTAGTCGTGTCCGACTCTTCGTGACCCCATGAACCAGAGCACGCCAGGCACTTCTGTCCTCCACTGCCTCCCGCAGTTTGGCCAAACTCATGCTGGTAGCTTTGCGAACACTGTTCAACCATCTCATCCTCTGTCGTCCCCTTCTCCTTGTGCCCTCCATCTTTCCCAACATCAGGGTCTTTTCCAGGGAGTCTTCTCTTCTCATGGGGTGGCCGAAGTATTGGAGGCTCAGCTTCACGATCTGTCCTTCCAGTGAGCACTCAGGGCTGATTTCCTTAAGAATGGATAGGTTTGATCTTCTTGCAATCCATGGAACTCTCAAGAGTCTCCTCCAGCTCCATAATTCAAAAGCATCAATTCTTTGGCGATCAGCCTTCTTTATGATCCAGCTCTACATACATACATCACTACTGGGAAAACCATAGCTTTAACTATACGGGCCTTTGTTGGCAAGGTAATGTCTCGGATGAGCAAACTATGCATTGCATGTCCATCACTGTGTTCCTTCATGAGTTAGATAATTAATATTAATATTATAATATTATTATTAATAATAATATTATTATTTTATTATTATTATTTATTGAATTTATATACAGTGTACTGCCCTATACCCGGAGGTCTCAGGGAGGTTCATAGAAAAAAAAAAAGAAAAAATAATAACAATAATAATAATAATAATAATAATAATAATAATTTATTTATACCCCGTTCATCTGGCTGAGATTCCCCATCCAATTTAGAACTTTGATTGATCTTCAAGGGTTCCAAGTCTGTGAATGCCAAAGGCTCCTCCCTTCAGAAGTTCACCCTCCTAACTCAGAGAGGGTGAAAGTGATAGCGAAAGGGGAGGAGCTTAGCACACTCACCCCTGCTTTCTTGTTGGCTATATATGCAAGTAGAATGCCTCAAGAGGGCTAAACTCCATGCATCATATTAGATCTAGATTCTTAGGGATGCATTTGTGTGAAGAGTGTAGGGTGTGATCCTGATTTCTAATGCAACTGCTGCAGCTGGGGCCAACCTTTGTGAAAGCTTTAAATGGAGGTTGAGGACATGTGAATCTGGGGAGAGGATTTGGTTTGCCTGCTGTAATTCTTTGTATGGCTACATTCCTTGGGATGCTCAATTTGCATAGGAAGAGGAAGGTTTTGATTTCATAAAGTAGTCCAATCTCTCTCTCTCTCTTTCTCTCTCTCTCTCTCTTTCTCTCTCTCTCTCTCTCTGTGTGTGTGTACCTTTGATCCCCCCCAAATCATTTTTATCCTACCTTTCTGTGAAACCCTCCCCCCCACTTAAGGTACCTATATCATTACACTCTACCTCCCATGGAAGGTAGTTTGGCTCAAGGACATGGCAGAAAAATTGTTGAGCACTAACCACTGCAAGTTCCCAGTAGTGATGTATGGAAGTGAGAGCTGGACAATAAAGAAGGCTGATCATCGAAGAATTGATGCTTTTGAATTATGGTGCTGGAGGAGACTCTTGAGAGTCCCATGGACTGCAAGAAGATCAAACCTATTCATTCTTAAGGAAATCAGACAAACAACAAAAATGCTCTCTATCATGTGTTGGTTTTACACATGAGTAGAATGCCTGAAAGGGGCTTATGAAAATGACTATGCTGTTACAGTCATTTTTACTGGTGTTTAAAAGTTGGCATTAGAGGCAAAAGAAGAGCTGCAATTCCCCCTGTGCCAGTAATTGTTCAGAACACCGTAACAACACAGTCCTTGCCCAAAGATCATAAAATCCAGAATAGACTCACAACAGAGATGTAGCACCAGGAGTGGCACATCTTTAACAGGGATGAGATAGGGCGGTGAAGATAGAACAAATATTAGCCGAAAGATTGTTGTTATTAGGGAACAGACTAGCCAAAGGACAATTTGGATCAGACAGCTAGCAAAAATGCCCAGTAGGTGTACAAGATGATGAGACGATGTTCCAATAGGACTGATGAGAAGCCTTCTAAGTTGCTGTTTCAAATGATGTTTTTATGGTTTAAGTACTTTACAGTCTGAACGGCAGTGTTCCTATTTAAGTCAATTTGAAACCATTTGCAGAGTGAGCTTTTGTTATACAGTGTATGAATTGATTTTCAAAAATCAATATCATATTACCTTCCTTTCATGCAGCTGCTTTTAAATCTTTTTTTTTTTTTTAGTGAAATTTGGCAAACTATGTATGGAAATACAAATTCATGAAGTGGCCTCCTATTTCTGCTTTTGTTACGCAAATGTTTATGTATTTATATACTGAATTCATAATATGACCCTTCTCCCCAAAGGGTAGCAACACACCCACGTTTAAAATAGATACATATATTCTAAAAGAGTTGAAACATTCTGGAAACTGTGACAGTTAAAAGCATTATTTCATCCCATGATCTCAGTGTTGCCAGGATCAGTGTTGTTCAATCACCAAATGCCTAGCTAAACCAGAATGTTTTTAGATTCCTCCTGAAAGTTTATGGTGATGGAGACAGACACACCTCTCTAGTGTTGAAAGTTTTGGAAGTATCCAGTACATGATTTTGTTCAGTGCTACTTTTCTACAAAAAGAGTTGCCGGAACTCGTCATGTTCTCCTATAATGGCAATGGCACCCACCCGAGAGGCGCCATAACTGAGTTCCAATGCGTTCCAAGCCCTGATCTTTATTATTGACTGTAGACTTTATTTTAGGGTTTATTAAAAAGTTTGCTTTAAGAGGAGAGTGCTTACAAATTTGCTCAGGCACCGAGAAACACAGACATCATTAAGTTAAGGCACCGGTATTAGCTTCTGCCCATGTATTAGACACATTCCATAGTCTCACATATTTTGCTTACAATTTTTCCAGCGGTCTTTCAGCCCAGTTTAATTCAGGTTGAAGCTGGGATTAGTGGTACAGTGGTACCTCGGGTTACAGACTCTGCTAACTCAGAAATAGCACCTCGGGTTAAGAACTTTGCTTCAGGATGAGAACAGAAATCGCATGGCGGTGACGTGACAGCAGCAGCAGGAGGCCCCCATTAACCTCAGGTTAAGAACAGTTTCAGGTTGACAAATGTAACTTTAAGGAAGAATGGGAGCTTTTTACAAATTAACTAAAAAGACAGCAAAATGAACTGGACTCCTTGGCAGGTTTTGAATAAACATTCACAAATTTATTGGTTGATAACATGATAGATAGATAGATAATGTAAGGATGTGTATAATTTTATAACATGCAGAGAAAAATATGTGCTGAGAGGAGCTGAGGGAAGTCTCTGGTGGGGGGGGGAAGGGAGGGATTGAAGGGGGTGGGAGAAAAAGG
Organism: Podarcis cretensis; assembly: GCF_951804945.1. Taxonomy (NCBI): domain Eukaryota; kingdom Metazoa; phylum Chordata; class Lepidosauria; order Squamata; family Lacertidae; genus Podarcis; species Podarcis cretensis. Next base: position 10,226,673 of record NC_137180.1, on the reverse strand, counting down.
GGGAAACAATGTATACGATTATATGGTTTGATAATTTGTTATGTTGTAATTGCTAGTAAAAATATTCATAGATGTCAGGGACTCAGCGGGAGCGCAGGGAGGAGAGGAGATGGAGAGCGAGGGGGAGCAATCCGAGGGCAGCGTAGGAGAGGATGACAGCAGCCCGATAGATTCCGTGAGCCTCTCCAGCGAATCGGAAGATTCACAGAAGGGGGCGCCGATGGGCAGGGCAAGGGGGGACCCAAGGGGGACACCCCAGAAGCAAGGGGCCAGCGGGGACTCCCAGAGCAGCAGTTGGAAATCAGGACCAGCTTCCCCACCAGAGCGTAGTGGGGGGGAGGAGTCCCAGGTATCAGAGCCCACATATTCACCACCAGCGAGAGAAGATGAGTCAGGGGTGGCCACGCCTCCATCGGAGAGTGAGGGAACGGTCAAGAGGAAAGTTGCAGGCTGGGCGCGCGCGCCAAGTTCAAATGTACAGGCGAGCGGCACAGAAGGTAGCCCGGATAGGGAACCAGGTCCTAAAGCCCGCCGGAAGGAGGGGGAAGAATCATCAGGGTCAGCGTCAGAGGAGTCCAGAAAGGATGAAACCCTAGCGGGCAGGAGGACCCAGAGGAGAAAGGAACTTAGGAAGAGGTGGAGCAAAGCGAGAGTCTTAAACTGGTGTGGAAGGGGCGGAGACTCAGACGGGACTTCGCCGGTCTAGGGTTGAGACGTAGAGCTGCGCGCTGCGGCTTTAAAATGGAAACTGAACCTCAATAAAGACTTTTGTACATAACTACAGCCTAGCGTTGGTCCTCTGTGAGCTGGGACCTAGAGGCAGCTCTGACAATATATATATAAAGTACAGTTTCAGGTTAAGAACAGACCTCCAGAATGAATTAAATTCTTAACCCGAGGTACCACTGTTTATCGGTGTTCAATAAAATACATGCTTTGAATTATTATTATTATTATTAATATATATATATATATATATATATATATATCAGTTTTTAAAATGACAATGAGCCTTTTTCAATGCATACCTTAACTTCCACTTTTGCAAAACTTGCCTTGACCTCCTCCTCTCCCCTTCCTCCCTGAAAGTCCCACAAAATGGGGAAGAGACAAAGGCAGAAGCGGATGCTTCAATTGATTTTTGCATGCTCACACAGAGTCAAAACCAAACATCATGCTCCATTCAGGATGAACACAGGGGTACTTGTGTCTTCCTAGTTTCCAGCAGATATATAATTCCAAAAACTGAAGTTTCATTAACACATCAGAGCTTATAGCTGTTGATAGACATGTCCTCCGTGAATTCGCCCAGGATAAAATATACTTAAATATATTGTGAAAATTCCAGAATCATGCAAATAAGTTTTTATCTTTCTTGCCATTTCTATTGAGTAATAATAATAATAATAATAATAATAATAATAACAATAATAATAATTTATTTGTACCCATCCCATCTGGCTCGGTTTCCCCAGCCACTCCCAACAAAGATTAAAAATACATTAAAACATCACACATTAAAAACTTCCCTAAATAGGACTGCCTTCAGATGTCTTCTGAATGTCAGATAGTTGTTTGACATCTGATGGGAGGGCATTCCACAGGGTGGGCGCCACTACCGAGAAGGCCCTCTGCCTGGTTCCCTGTAGCTTTGCTTCTCGCAATGAGGGAACCGCCAGAAAGCCCTCGGCGCTGGACCTCAGTGTTTGGGCAGAACGATGGAGGTGGAGACACTCCTTCAGGTATAATTGGCTGAGGCCGTTTGAGTGCAAGGCTCTCATCCTCTTTTGTATTTTGTATTTGTATTTTGGCCAAATACTTCAAAAAGCATAAATGCAATTTCTGATATATTTCATAGGTCTGCTGCTCCAACGACTTTTTAAAATATATTTTTTAATCCATTCATTATGCAAAAAAATATAATAAAACATTCAAGTTTGCATAAAGCAATACTCTAGTTTGTGGTCTGCACCTTGTATCATTTATTGGAAACTGCAGGCATCCTTTTTTATACAATTTGGGCAAAACAAAGTTTACAAGAATAATTTAACTGTAGAGCTCGCAGAGCTGAGCAGCTGAAGCATGTTATTAAAATTAGCTTATATTTCATAGCTTGGTACTATAGAAGTTGTTTTTCCACCCCCTCCCCCAAACACATCCACTTGGGGAAAATCAATTTATTCTTAGCAAAACCAAAAACCATTAGCAAAAACATTTCAATAATTGGAACACGTTTTTCATGTCTTTTCCACAAAATACCTTTGATTAGAAACGGATCGGTTACAAATGGGTAGAAAAAAGTTTTCAACGACAAACATCATTAAGGTTGCATTAAACCAAGGAATGAAAAATGGGCAAGAGGCTTATTAACTACGTTAAATGAAAGAGGACCTTGAATAACTTTCTGAAGGAAAGTAAAACAACAAAAAGGAATAAATAATAAAGGTAATATTTCTCTCTAAAATCTTTGGAGATATTGATGAAACAATGCAGAGATTCTTTATGAAAGGGAGAAATAGCAACATCTGTGTATATGAGTGATTTGACATACGTTGCTCTTATTCCTTCTCATTATGGTCTCTGGACATTGACTAAGGGTAAATAATGTGACTACCTAGAAAAGATGTTGTTGTTTAGTCGTTTAGTCGTGTCCGACTCTTCATGACCCCATGGACCAGAGCACGCCAGGCACTCCTGTCTTCCACTGCCTCCCGCAGTTTGGTCAGACTCAAGTTTGTAGCTTCGAGAATGCTGTCTAACCATCTCATCCTCTGTCATCCCCTTCTCCTTGTGCCCTCCATCTTTCCCAACATCAGGGTCTTTTCCAGGGAGTCTTCTCTTCTCATGAGGTGGCCAAAGTATTGGAGCCTCAGCTTCAGGATCTGTCCTTCTAGTGAGCACTCAGGGCTGATTTCCTTCAGAATGAATAGGTTTGATCTTCTTGCAGTCCATGGGACTCTCAAGAGTCTCCTCCAGCACCTAGAGAACATAGGATGCAACTAAATGAGTTTTTTTGGGCTCTAGTCAGAGACCAGATTTTGAATTGCATTATGGACGAAAAGTGGGATATACAGTGGTACCTTGGTTTGCGAACAGACTGGTTTGCATACGTTTTGGATTACAAACACGTCAAATACGGAAGTGTGTGTCCCGGTTTGCGAACTTTTTTTGGATTACAACCCATTTTGGGGGGACTATGAACAATTTTTTTAGGCCCCATTGGTGAAAGCCCACCTTGGGTTACAACCTGTTTCGGTTTACGAATGGACCTCCGGAACGGTTGTAAACCAAGGTACCACTGTAAATCTATGGAATAAATCAACCAACCTTTCACAACATTCCATTTTTATTAGAGCAAGCTTTAACCAGGAATTTCAAAACAAATATAACCCTTACTTTGAGCAGCCTAGAAGAAAGAGGGAAGCAGTCCAAGTAAGGTAGAAACTAGATGGGTCACTGCTAAAGGAGTAACCATTATGGTCTTATGCTGAGGTGTAACATGAAAACTCTAGAACATGTATATTTTTTGCTGGGGGGGGGGGTCATATACTGGACCTAATTGTTAGTGATACTGATTATTGCATAATGGGATCAGACCCTCTGTGACTCTTAACTTTCATGGCACACAAAAAAAGACCAGACTCCCTAACTTCAGGATTCCAATGAGGCAATTGGAAACTTCCAATTTACCAGCCCCAAAGGAAACAGGCTTCCTCTGACCAGATAAAAATACCATTCCAAAGTATAATTTATGACTCAGTAAAATCAATAGAGCAATACTCTAATAAATTCACATGACAGACATCATGTAGTCAAGATGATTTGAAGGTAAGTTTAAAACTTGCAAACATATAAAAACACTAGCAGGACTGCGTTAAATCTCGCAACGTTTATCAGAAAGAATTTTTTTACAAATGTGTTCAAAGGTTAAAATAATATTGGAAGAATGTAGAAAAGAGACGATATAAATATGTGTAAATATGAAGCAGTTATACAAAAACCAGATGACGAGATGGAGCGAAGTCGAATCGCTCGGTGTGAGCTAAAAATTTATTAAAGGAAATAAGATGTTATATTAATTATATAGATATATTAACATTAATTATATTAATGTTAAAAATGGAAAATCAATTAAAAAAAATTTTAAGGAAAGAAAGTTAAAACACTCATGTTAGAAGATTCCTTTGCACATCACATCACATTCTTTCCATGCACATCAATGAGACTATAATTTTAGACCATATTCATGCCATTTAAGGCCTTACGATATCACTTTTAACAGTCACGGGTTCCCCCAAATAGTTCTGGGAGCTGTAGTTTGTTAAGGATGCTGAGAGTTGCCAAGAGATCCCTATTCCCCTTCCAGAACTACAATCCCCAGAGCAGTTTAACAATCAATCTCTCTTCACAGGGAACTCTGGGAATTGAAGTATGGTCGTACCTCAGAAGTAAAAGAGAATCTGTTCTGGAGGTCCGTTTGACTTCCGAAATGTTTGGAAATCAAGGTGGGACTTCCAATTGGTTTCCAGTTGCACAGGCACACTGGAAACAATAGCGGAAGCCACACCAGACATTTGGCTTTCAAAAACACGTTTGAAAACCGTTACACTCACTTCCGATTTTTGATCGTTCCAGAGCCAGAATGTTCGACTCCCAAGGCATTCGTGAGCCAAGGTACAACTGTACACAGACACTGTTATGGTATACAGTGGCTTTTGAAACTATCCCTTGCTGAATTAAACATAAATTGCTATTTTTCTAGAAAAAGAGTTGCCAGAACTCACCATGAATGCCTCCCTTGATTTCTTATAATGGCAATGGCGCCCACCTGAGATTTGTCTACTCTCTGCTGGCACAATTGTACCCACAAAAGGCAGTTGGTGCAGAACTTAAAGGGTCCACCACCAGCTCTTAGCAGCATGGGCATGCCTGCATTATTTTTCAAATGACAGGATGTTATTGATGACATCTTGAGAACATCTCAAGGCTAGGCAGCTGGGAGACAGAGCCATGCCTGATTTCTGTTTGACTCCAAGGCTGTGGCCATGTTAAACCAACCATAAAATTGGGGTAATATAAAATAAAGCAAAACAAAAGGGAAGGAAGGAAGGAAGGAAGGAAGGAAGGAAGGAAGGAAGGAAGGAAGGAACTTAATGTTCTACAAAAGTGTTATTGTAAGCCCATTGTGTTTTAGAAAAAAAATCTTTATTAGGGGCACTGTAAATGTGCAAACAACGTAAACAAGGAGGAGGAGGCTAATTAGTACAAATGAAAACAGACTGAAATGCATTTTCATAAACCATTAAAACTATTCTTATTGTTCTCATAAATTCACATTAAACCATTAAAAGTTATCATGTTTCTTTATAGAAAGCCTACTACAAAAAAATTAAAATATAATACATCTATGACAAAATATGCTGAACAAAAGAGGGTCAAAAACCAACCCAAATATCTGCATGACTGAACAATGTACACAACCACAGTGGTATTATAGTGGCCTGTACTAATATAGCTACAGCTGTATCCTACAATTGTCATTCCATCATTTTAGACTTCTACTGCAAAGAATTCTTCAAAATCCTTCACATCCAAGCATTCTCATTGTCTTGTTCTTAATTTATCTCTTTTATTGCCGATGAGTATTCCCCTCTTCTGGCTCATGATACATAATTCACCTGAAATATTTCCTTGGCATACCAAATTGTATTTGAAATTCCCCAGTCCGGAGACTAGGTCTGAACTAAGGCTCTGTACTGTCATCTTTTTAATACACACATGTGCTATATTTTATTTTACACACTCCACTAGCTGAAAATGTAAAGATTTCTTGAATGAAGTCTTTGTTGTAAGTCTACAGGCTACATGGCCCAGGGAGGCTGAGGTGATAAATTATAACCGAAGAAAGACTTCGGTTGCAAAGTTCTTTAATAACACATTATATTTGAGCAGTTTGAGTGCTTTTGTAGTTCACATGAGCCTATGTCTTATATTTTACCATCTTCAGACTGACATCTTTCTCATCTCAATTCTTCACCATATAATGCAGCAGTTGCCAGCTGAAAATGGAAAATTAAACACCACACTATATGTATGCACAATTATGGTGTTATATTGGTTTGGCAATGTGGGCCAGATTCAACCAACATAGTGTGCTAGCAGAAGCCAGCACAAGCTCCTGTTAGAGCAAGGAGAATTCCCCCATCTATTTCCCTCCATGTGCTCCGCACATCTCCCCCGAATCCACTCCAGGGTGAGTAATAATCAATTAAAATGCAAAAAAAAAAAAAAAAGGTTAGTAAAGCATTACAAGCAGAAAACACAACTCAGTAAAAACAAACAAACAAATTATCCTGATAACACCTGCCCCTCCAATATTAAGGGTATTCTGTTAAAGGAATCCGGGGTGTGGATCTTGTCCAAAGCCTGGGGTGGGGCTAGGGCCATGCCATGACCCCATCGGGAACCCTGGGGAAGCTCGAGTTGATTTGCATCGACGGGGCTCCCCCTTTTGGTGGTTGACCCTTACAGGACTCCCTGCATGGCGGGCAAGAGCTAGATATAGTCAGGTCAATTCCAGTGCCTAAGCCAATACTACTCACATGCTGTAACCAATAAAGTTGTGGCCTAAATTTGCCCAATAACCATTAACCTAATATACTGTGTCCTTGTGTTTTATGCATCAATGGGGGGGGGTGGCCTCCATGCAACAGTCTTTACCAAAGTTGTCTTGGACTTTGAAGACACTCAAACTCAGGACACAAGGGAGAAACGTTCTAAGAGGAAGGCACGCTTGGCAAATCCACACCATGATCAACTCCCACCCAGAAACCAATGTCCCCACTGTGGAAGGACATGTGGGTCCAGAATTGGCCTCCACAGTCACTTACAGACTCATTGTTAAAACCGTGTTTATGGAAAACAATCTTTCTCAGCTACAAGTGATCGCCAAAGAAGAAGAAGAAAAAGCAGTTATCCAACTGTATTTGCCTCACCTTTTTTAAAAAATGTGTTGGATTTTATCTTCTGCTGCAATGACTAGATGTGACTTGAGTTATTGATATTTTAAATACATATGCACATTTTAAAAGTGCAAGTAAGGAAACACAAGCTCTGGCTAGTTCTGTGTATTTGTGGAAATGGGACATAAATTGTGTTTCTCTTCTAACCCATTTTAAGATGCTATATTGTATCCGCCAAGCATTTTCTACTGGCTTAATGTGCTTAGAATACAAACAATGCAGTTTATCAAAACAATTACGGTTCGATAATTAAGAGAGCAGAGTTACAGGAGATTGATTTTTATGAAATATTGTATAGGCTTTTATCTGCTGACCAACTTCTCGCTGCACATAATATTGGGGGAGGGACATACACAATAGCACTGTGAATCTAATGCATGGTGCCTTCCAATAAAAAAATAAAAATCATTTGTTATAAGCTTCAAGCAACAGAATCCAATGTTCATCTTTTAAATATGAAATTTATTGCATATTTAAAACAGAACTGTGTAGCATCGTGTGTGTGTTTGTGTGCTCAGGCTCCTTTTGGCCTTTGGAATGTGAGAACAGTTTTCCCTCATTTAAAGCTGAGAATAAAGGAAAGTGGTGGGAAGACAGGCTGGGACATGTATCCCTCTTTGGCCAGCACTGGATGTTGTGGGATCATCTTATCAAATGCAAAAAAAAAAAAAAATATTCTTCATTGGTGATATAGGTCCACACATTCTATTTATTTCTTAGGCTTGTAATTTCTAGGAGTCAGCTATACAGCTGAAAATAAAACATTTAAAGTGTGCTGTAAAGTGCAATACACAAATTTGACACTAGATGGTGAAGGTGAGCTATGGCAAATTCAATGCAGTGGTACCTCAGGTTACATACGCTTCAGGTTACAGACTCTGCTAACCAAGAAATATTACCTTGGGTTAAGAACTTTGCTTCAGGATGAGAACAGAAATCTTGCTCCGGTGGCACAGGAGCAGCAGGAGGCCTCATTAGCTAAAGTGGTGCTTCAGGTTAAGAATGGACCTCCGGAACGAATTAAGTACTTAACCCGAGGTACCACTGTATATTTTTCAAAACGTTTTGAAAAAAGCATTTTCACAGTGGTTTTTTTATATGTGTGTAGATTCCACCCTAATCATGCTGCACATTTTCCTCCTTAGTAAGTCAGTTAGCAAGAGCCTTGTCTCTCTCTTTTTTTTTTAAAAGCCAGGCTATCAAAAACTCTGGAGGTCTAATTTAAAATTATTTCTTTCTGCCACATGTTCATTGTATGGTATTGGGTATATTACTCTGGTACACGCCCATCAGAGGGGTGGCCGACTAGCCATGCCTTACAGTAGAAACAAAACAATCACTCCGTAGCACTTCAAAGGCTAACAAATGTATTATTACATAAGTGTTTGTGGATTGACTCAAATAAAGCATCTGATAAAGTGGACTATAACCCAAGAAAGTTTATGGCATAATAAATAAACTAGTTTAAAATGCTATCACGGAAAGTTGGGTGGCTTAGGCGTGGTCCCGAGGAGAACTAAGTGTGCAGAACTTGTGTATAGTACAGGAGGATGAAATCACCCCCTGCCTGAACCCCCAACCCATGCAGGAATGTCCCAGAAGACAGCCACACATTAGATTTGCCAATGACCTACATGTAGATATTTGTAGGCCTGGAGATCTTGGTTGTATCTCACATTCTCAGTTTTGTCTTTGATTTTTAGGCACTGTTTTTTTCATGTCCCAAACCTGGCCACACGCACCTCCCTCAATTCAAATCAGGGGCAAGCTGGCCTGGAAAGGACTCTTAATTATTATTTTTTCTTTATCAGTGTTACTTTTTTATCCATTCCACCTTTCCTCCACGCAGTTTGAGGTGATGTTCCTGGTCTCCTTTCCCCTGTGTTTTCCTCATAACAACCCTGTGAGGCTGAAAGACAATGACTGGCTTAAGGTCGCAAAGTGAACTTTGTACCTGAGTTTTGTTCTAATCTCCGATGTCCTATTCCACTTAATATCCCTCAATCTTATTCCACAATATGGAAAGAAGTTATAGAAATGAATAAGATAATGGAGGGGAACAACCTTTCCCCACAGGTCTGGAGGTTTATGAGGTCCCTTGTTAACAGGCTCCTTTGAGGCTAATCAATTCAGGCTGCAATCCTGTATATACTTTTCAAGGAGCATTTGCCATGAAATTCAGTGGGGCTTAACATGTAGTTATTGTGGCATGAACCTAGGTAAGGTATTTAGGTAAAGGTAAAGGGACCCCTGACCATTAGGTCCAGTCGTGGCCAGTCGCGGTGCTCATCTTGCTTTAGTGGGCAAGGGAGCCAGCGTACAGCTTCCGGGTCATGTGGCCAGCATGACTAAGCTGCTTCTGGTGAACCAGAGCAGCGCACGGAAATGCCATTTACCTTCCCACCAGAGCGGTACCTATTTATCTACTTGCACTTTGACGTGCTTTGGAACTGCTAGGTTGCCAGGAGCAGGGACCGAGCAACGGGAGCTCACCCCGTCACAGGGATTTGAACCACCGACCTTCTAATTGGCAAGTCCTGGGCTCTGTGGTTTAACCCACAGCGCCACCCGCGTCCCCTTGGTAAGGTATTTTGTTAGGTGCTAAACAACTAAAACTGCAATATTTAAGTGCCCACTGTTCCTTTGCAAAGGATGAAGAAAGGAAAAGAATCAGAACAAACAGAGGCCACACAACTTTTCTGTTTATTTATGTGCCAACTATTGGTGAAACTACACTGTGTAAGTCTCCAAAATATATTTCCAAGATATATCCAACTGAATGGGGAGAAATTGGCCTAATTGGCCATGCCCACTAGTAGCAACTGCCACCCTCAGGTCCAGTAATCAACAGCCGCCACACTGTATTTGTAAAAGGCGAATCCCAGGTTATGTCAAAGTATCACAGAGATAAGTGAGGAATGCTTACTCGAAGAGAGCTAAGAGATATTATTTTTTTATGTGCAGGAGATTTACATGATCCAATAAAATGAGTATTTCAAAATGAGGAAGCAGTTTCATACTCTGAAGGATGAATAATGAAAAACATTGGATAAGTGATGATTAATAAGCTCCTTCCAAAGCAGAAAGAAGTAAAATATTGTAATGTTTTTCCAATAACCTATAGTGGTGCTGAATCATTGAAATCATGAGAATTATTGATGTCGCTTTTATTGAAATAGCTTAGTTTGTACAAAAATACAGGTTTATATATGATAAGTGGTCCATCTTAGATTATCGGAGGGGAGAAATTCAGCAACTTGTCAAAACAGAATGCCATAACACAATAAAATATTTGAATGGAAATGACCTTGTAAGTTGATATACTCAAAAGGGGAGGGTGTGCGATTTATTGCCTTCTTTCTATCTCCTTATGTAGGTGACCAAAAAGTTGTTAACATTTTTCTGCAAGTTCTGTTTATGAAACCCAGGGCATGTTTATTGCTTTTAACATGGTCCACTGCTGTTTATATTTATAATAGTTGTTAAATATCTAAAATGACATTTAAAATGCTACATTCAGGTTCATTTTCGGATACCCAGGCTTATAAATCCATCTAAGATATCTACTAAGGTCATGCAGGCGTCATATTTAGATATATATCTGTGATGCTTGTCTGCTAATTAAAAATAGGAAGGGCTTCAAGTAAGGTGAACATGTGTAAAATACATTCCAAAATAATAGCTGTGTTACTCTCGGTTTCCACTTTGCAAAGCTGATGGAATAAGGCAGAGGTAGTCACCATGGTGCTTTATAGATGTTTTGAATTACAACTCCTATCATCCCTAAGCACTGACCATGTTAACTGTGGCCCACAGCATGAAGCAGTGGGGAGTCTACCCCTGAAATAGAGCATTGTCTTCAAATGTAATGCCACAACTAAGCCATTGCCTTAACAAGTAATTGTGGGATTACTATAGAATTGATGGATGCATTCATACATAAATTAAGAATGGGCAAATCAGTCAATCTGCAATCTAGATTTTACGTCCATGTCATTTTTGCATAAGACTGAGCTCTTCAAGCATCTCTGGTTAAAATACTGGGAATAAATAAATGAAGGTTGGCTCAGATTTATGAAGGCTCCCAACGGCTGGTTCTAGAGTTAAAACGTCAACAAATTATTTACCCAGTGTGTTTGTTGGATACAGTTGTTACCCACTGCCGTAAAGCCATTTTTCAGCAGCAGCCAAACTGATAATGTGATAATTGGGTAAGAAGAAGGAGCACTCTGGAAGCACCACAAAAGGGAAGGGTGTAATGCTGAACACAGGGCCAGAAACTGGTGGAGAGATCTATCCTGGGACTGGAGATGGACGGCAGCATTGTAGCAAGAAGGACCTGAGAAGCAGAAAAGTAAATGTCACTAGATTGGTCAGTATCTGACATTACTGAGTACAAGTGTGTGTTTTCCCCCAATCAGTTGTCAGAGAAACAAAGCAGGCCAGTTATGTTTATTTGGAATGATAGGACATTTATGTATTGTGAGTTGGTTTAAGATTTTGTGGACAAAACTGCTGCTACATCTTTGGAATAGTCCAATGACAATTTCCTGTGGGATTGCATTCAGTCTTTCAAATGAAGCCCTGGATACTGGAAACAGCTCTTAACCTGGCAAAACACATCACACTCTCTTATTCAAGATACACATACAGTGGTACCTCGGGTTACAGACACTTCAGGTTACAGACGCTTCAGGTTACAGCCTCCGCTAACCTGGAAGTAGTACCTCGGGTTAAGAACTTTACCTCAGGATGAGAACAGAAATCGCACGGTGGCAGCGGGAGGCCCCATTAGCTAAAGTGGTACCTCAGGTTAAGAACAGTTTCAGGTTAAGAACGGATCTCCAGAACGAATTAAGTTCTTAACACGAGGTACCACTGTATCTATATTTTAATGAGGCCATTCTATAATCCTTCCACATAATGACTATATCACCAGTTGTTCTCAAGAACTGATGAAGGGACTAAAACGTAACACCGTCCGTTTCATATATACAAGGGAATAAAAGTGTCATGCAGTTACCTGTTGTCAGTTCTGTTATTCACTCGGCTTGAGGCCAACACCAGGTTGCTCTGAGACTGTACTTTAACCCCATCTTCGAGATGTGATGGGCCAAACTAATTATTGAAAACATCATCCTGCTAGGAGAGAAGCCAGGAAACTGACAGTCTGTATTAATCTCCCTCTCGATGACAAAAGGACTAGTCGAGCTTCATTTTCTCCATCAGGCAAGACTGATTATTATTATTCTTTCATTATGTAGTTTGTTGAGTTTCATCTTCTGCCAAAAAAATAAAAAAGACAGTGTTGCTGAAGGAACAATTGATTCCCTAGAACAAATGCTGAAGACATTCAGACAAGTATGCTTGGAAATCATCTTTTTTAAAAAAGTGGTCACAGAATATCAGAGTCGATTCAGATGTTCCAGAAGGGGAGATCTGTCCCACATAACATTAAAATATAGTGTTTTTATATTGTACTCTGCTTTGAGATTTTCAAAACATTAAGCCATCTATAAATGCTTCTAAATAAATCAATATGGTGACTGCACCATCTCAGGTTCTACATTAAAATCTCTGAAAATTAAATTTTTATTAATAAAGAGAAGGATTTATTTATTAATAAAGAGAAGGATTCTCTGTCATGAGCAAGGAAAATCAATGACGCTCAAGATGTTTTGAGACTCTAACTCTCACCAGTCTCAACCAGCATGGCCAATGGCTAGGGGTGATGGAAGATGTCATCCAACATCTAGAGTACCACAGTACTCCTGTCCTCATTTGTACACTTTCTGCATTTATAACTTAATTCTACAGCCTGGTTATGAGCATGTAGTGGAATTTATTATTAATAATAATATCATAAACTCTCACAATTGAGATAGAATGCACAATGTAAAGTAAAAGAAAGCAGGCATGTGTTATGTTATTATCAAACCAGTGAACTGAAATGCTTAGGAATTAGTGGGATTTTGTGGGATTTAGTGGGATTAGTGGGATTTTGATTTTGATTGTGTTTGGTGGGCGGATTTCAAAACAAATTTTCTGAGATGTGGCAATCGTATCTTTATGAAACTATTAAAGGCAAAGGAAATCTATCAACCATTTTATCTCAGGTCCTCTATTCATTGTTCAGCTATGGGTTTGATCAAGTCCAGGTCAATGATGAGTTGCAGCGGACTTGTAGGATGAAAAGGTCATAATAATTTAATGGAGGCTCTCACAAGAAACTGGAAGTCTTCTGGTCTGCATGCTAGCACCCTTGCATAAGCCATTCAGAGGTGTAGAGTGTGGGTAGAAGGTTTTCTCCAAACTCCAGCATGGCTCCATGCTAGTCTTTCCTGACCTTGATATAAATATTTTCACGTAAGGCCTGCTCACTGCATAGACAATGACTAGCCTTGGAATTGCCTCTATGACATTCTGTCTTGTTCTTAGTACAGCTGCCAGCCTGTCTGCCTGTCACTTCCTTGCATGACTTCACTTGACATAAATCTGGCTAAACAACCACTCTGTTTTGGACTGTGCTTTCTGCATGACACTTTGAGCATCTGGTCAATAACTATTGGAACTTTCTGGCAATGCTGGAAGGACTCAGTTTTTGATTTGCTTTGGCTAACCATGGTCCTGTATTAATAATAATACCTTTATTGTCATTGTACAACCTGTGTACAATGACATTAAATGAGCCCCCCCCAAAAAAGCACTCAATCTCTTATCAAACAACACACCACCTTGCGAGTCAATTTTGCTATGTTATTTTCCATTCAGCAGCCTAACAACCCACGGGTAGAAACTGTTTTTTAGCCTGTTGGTACAACTGATTATACTTCTATATCTCCTGCCTGAGGGTAGAAGATTAAAAAGGTGATGGCCAGGGTGTGAGTCATCCCTGAGAATTTTTCTCGCTCTCCTAAGGCAACAATCCCTTGCGATGTCATCTAGCGGACTCAAGGAACAGCGCATGATATCATGTGTTTCATTAACCACCTTTTGTAGAGATTTTCTGTCCATGGCTGTCAAGCCAACATACCACACTGTGATACAATATGAGAGGACACTTTCTATTGTGGACTAGTAAAAGGAGTTCATCAGTCTTGACAAGAGTCTCAACTGTTAAAATTATGAAGGATGTCAACTATATCCCTTTCTGTTCTTATTTTGACCACTATGAGCTTCTCTTAACCACAGATATATGCTGCTGCTGCTGATGATGATGATGATACCAGCGTAACTAGGGTGGTGATATAGGTAGGAATGCATTTCTGGACAGATTTGTCCATACTCCTTCATATTAGTGCCTAAATTCTGGTGTTGTGAACAGTTCCTGAGCTGTATGTCTAAAACAAAATGGATTATACCACGAGATGGACTTTAAATTAAAAAGAATGCTGAACTGTGAAATGGGTTGTTGGTGACTGATTTAGCAATGTGGGATGTAACAGAATATTACTCCAAAAGCATTATTCTACACAGGCTATTCAAACAAATTAAATAAGTAAATCATCTTATTTCCATGTCAGCTAAATGAGATGTTTGCAACAGCAGCTGTTTCTCTATCTGTGATGAAACAGCATTCATGATGGAGAAGGAAAAATGGTTCTGCCTTACATTTACCTTCATCGGTGAAGAAAAGCCTGCCACTTCTCCCACCCTGAACCAATCATTTCATAGGACATTAATAAAGTGAGTATGTTTCATGCAAACACGCTGGTAGGAAGGCAGTGGCACTGTAGGATACAATCTCTGCTGATAAGATCCTCCACTGAGGGCACCTTACCCTTTCAGGAAAAAAATGGCGGGGTTGAAACAACACCTGCTTCCCATGAAAACCTCAAAGTTGTCAATACTTGAAAAAGTTTAACCCCCTATCTCTAAAAACTGTGTGGAGCTTGGGCAGCTATGGAACTTTCACATTCAGTGTCACTTAGTATAGCTGGGGCAGAGAAGTTGCAGATTTCTTTGGAACAGGCTTTATGGACCCATCTGAGGATATCCACTGTCGCTGAAGTCCCTTCCTGAGCAGGTTGTTCCATGCAGCTAGAAAGCATGGGATAGATGGACTTCTATTGTTTGCCCTGACTTTCGTCTTCTAGTATCATGACCATTTCATAAAGCCTCACTTTCAGCTGTTTTATTGGGGAACTTTTGCAAAAACCAAGCAACAAAAAACCAACAAAAAGTCTTGTAACACCTTAAAGATTTTTGACATAAAGCGTAACGTATTCACTTGAGTTGGCAGGTACGTGTACATATGGACACAGAGGGCAGGGCAGGGAATGGAAAGAGTGTGGCCAAAGGACAACAAAATTCCAGGCTCTGACAAACCCTGGAAAGCAACCTGTGATGAGCTGTTCCATCAGAAAAGTAATGTCAGGAGTCCCAGTTTCTGACTTGATAACAAAGCAAGCGTGGTTAATTAAAAAGGAAGATTTATTGCAAAAACAAACAGAGTTCTCCGGACGGCTCTAACATGCCGCTGGTCTCATCAATCATGATGACCCTTCTGACTCCTTCCTGCGAGACCAGAAGCAGCCAAACTTTTCCCTCTGATGTCTTCTTCTGACACCTCCTATCCTGTAGCCCTCCCATTTGCCGAGACCTGGGACTAAGAGGGACAGCTCCTGCCTCTTCCTCATTCTCTGAGGGACTGTCTCTTTGCTCTTTCCCACCTGATGAACTGCTTCCTTCTCTATTCACTGTCTTTTGCACTTCTGGAGAGTGTTGGCAGGGCTCCTGCTCACCCTCCTTATCAACTGGCATTCCTAAGGGCAGGGGAGTTGGCACTCGGCTATGCTCATCTTGCCTGGCAGTTAACCCTCTCTCTTCCTGGCTACTTCCTTCACTGGGAGCTGTCTGCAACCCTTCCCTGGGGGCTGGCTTATTCGTGACAATTAGGTTGCATGGAAGAGGAAAGCTAATAGCACCTTACCTGGACACTCAAGTCCCACCACCAGCCTCTTTACAGGCAACTTCCTGGACTGAGATGTTGTCTTCAGCCTCTCCCCATGAGCAGCCAAACACTCAAGCTCTAACTAGCATTTTTCCTACTATTTAGATCAGTCAGGACTCCAGGCAACCCCAGTGTCGCTAGCCCCTTCCCTGCAAAGTTTCTTCTGTAGGAAGATCTGAAATCACATCAGAGTCAGCAGCTGTGTCTGTCTCCAGCTGTTTTCACTCTGACTTTTCTGGCCAGCCAGTGGGGAGGGATGGCTGTGTGTCTTTTCTGCCTTCAGGCTCTCCTTCCAGCCATCCTCCACTAGCAAGCCCTGTCAACCGAGGCCCCAATTTTGCATCTAAGCACGAGGTGACATATGGCATGGGAAAACAGTCCCTACCAGACCTTCACACCAGGCCTATTTGTCCAGCTGCTTTTCTTTTGTTAACTTTACTCACAATCCCATAAATAGAGTTTGCAAACTTAGATGAACCCACTGGCCTTCTGGAAGGTATAGTTTGAAACCTCAGTAAATGTTCTCCTTGGCTGGGAAAGGAGCTATAACTAGCTTGCTTGAAAATCTTTTAACTATATTGGTATATATAATTAATTAGATGCTGCCTTTGGGGACGTACTCAAGGGATTTCAAAATAACATAAAACATCATATAATCAGCAAACTTGCATAATGAAAGCAGCAGGACTGAAATCTATTAAAAGCAAATTAGCACTTAATACACAAGGCTGGGCTAAAAGAGAGCAAGAGAACTAATAATATTAAAATCCTAACTTACATATCAACCACTCACTTAGAGAATGATCGGGGTCTTCTACATGCAAATTATGTATTTTGACACTGAGCCAGGATCACTTGCCTCCTGTGGTAAAACATTTTCATTTCAGTAGGAACCTTTCAAAAGGAAGCAGCAGACTGCAGCTGCACTGTCAAGGATAGAGGAGAAGAGAGTCCAGTGCTGTGATGAAGCCTTGGTTCTCAAGAGTGCCCTGGGCCATCTGCCTATATATTTCACTGAATGCATGGAAAAATTACAGCAGGAGTTGTGTGAGGGAAGATGGTGCATATGGTGACTAAAGATCTTGAACCATGAACTATGAACTAGGTTCAGCTCTTTCCTCTGCCGCTAGATGACCTTAGACAAGCCTTTCTTGTCACCCAAACCTATATGGGGGTAAAAATACCATTCTACTTTGCATAGTTGTTGAAAGGATAATAACAAGCATGTGCTGGTCAAGTGCTTTGAACCATCTAGTGCAATAGACACAGGTCTCACGTTCTGAACATTCGCTATGTGAAAATTCACTTTTCTGAACAAGAGGAATTAGAACCGTAACCTCACTACACACATCACCAATTTGGAAATTTCATTTTAAAAAGGAACTAGTTCAAGTTCATCCTGTACAAAAAGAAACTAGTTCAGTCCTTAGCAACATCAATACCTCCTTACAGAGAACATTACCTCCACATTTTGCTTTCTAACTTCTTTTATTTATATATATTTGATTGACATTTTTAAAATGAAAGCTAGGAGTCCAGTCTTCCTGCTGAGGTGGTGGTGGTGGCAGCAGCAGTGGAATGAATGTGAAGATGAACTAGAAATCATTCATACCTCAAAATTTCATTCACCTTTAGTTCGCCCAGCAATTATAGGAACTACTTTCAGCAATTATAGGAACTACTACTTTCAAGTGTAGGTCAGAGATTTTTGTACTAGTTCAAAGCACTGATTACACCAGCTACACAGATTAAATATTTAGATATGCAATATAGAGGATAAAACAAGTGTCTATGGGGAGGCTAGAGCACATATTGACTGAAAAGTACAGTTTCTGTTGAAATAATAAAGCTATAGCCTGCTATTCCACAAGCTGCCTGACAGCATTCTCTTTGCTCGTTTTGGATCTGCTGCTGTTTAGGGACCACAAAATGCAATATATTACTGTTCTCCCCATGTTTGCTTTTTTTGGCATTTCCTCCCTGCCCCCACCTGCTGCCAGCATTTCTGCATCAGCATCACAGTCTTCAGTGATTCTATGTGTATGTATGAGAGACATCAAATTCCATCTTGCTTTTCTTTCTCTCTTCCTAGCAAGTTTATCTTGCTTGCTTGCCCTGGAATTCTTCCTTATTCTAGAATGTTAAAAAGTACCTGATAATGATGGAGCTGGGCTTATAGCAATATATTTGTAGGTTTTAAGGTGGGAAAACCATTCTGTCAAGCACATTTCCACATGAATTTGGTGTTTTATTGTTCAGGCTTGTCAGTGGTTTAATATAAACCTGACAGAGCACATTGGGATAAAAGTAGCAGTTGCTGATGTCAGTTTAAGGGAAAGTTTCATCCTAGTTTAGACTTTCAATGAGGGGAACAGATTTAAAAACTGACTAATGCCTTATTTTTCTGAAGGGATGTGTAGCTTATTACCCAGAGCATTCTATTGTTATCACAGTGTGCTATTATAACAACAGAATTTGAATTAAAATCATCACACAGTCAAAGACTGACATAATACATATGCAAAAGAGCTTAATATTGCTTTGAAGGCTGCAACCTTGGCTTATTCCCTCCTAGCCTTTGTATTTCTAAAACCTGTGTTTTATTTCCTTCATGAAATGTCCTCATTCTGTAATCAGAAACAGCCTAAACAATAAATAAAATAAACAGAACTCAAAATAGCTAGCTGTCAATACCAATATGTTGGCTTAGCTGGCCTTTGATATAAAGAGAAAGAGAGAGAGAGTGTATGCTGGGGAAGTTTCTGAACAGGAAAAAACAGGTAAGAGATGACAACTGGAGAAAATTATACTGATATATTTATTTCGTCAGGAACTTATCTGTATTCAAAGCCTGAAAAGGCTTACATCTTCACTCCAATTCACAGACAGAAAAAAGAAGCCTATAGGCATGCAGCCAAGGATTTGGCTAGTTATTTCGATCAAAATATTAATTTATCTCTTCCTCACTTTTGTAGCTCCCCATTTTGTGCTACAAGGCTGCTCAGCATCCATCCCAACAGTGCTGGAACCACCAGTTAAACCATATCCAACTGGGGGGGAGAGTGGCTTGTGGCCACAGTGCTTCCAGGGGAGAACTTGAGACCATGTCGTGGTGGCCACCAATGGCAGGGCAGCTTCGCCACAAACCTTTCTGAGGCAGTTGCCTCAAGCGGCATTTTGGAGTGGGTGGCAGATTTGCTTTGGGTGCTGCACCACCTCCTTGCATCCTGCCTACTTGCTTGTGGCGGTGACACCTCCTCCTTCCAGTGGCAGCCTTTCATCCTCCCACCACTTGCCATTTCAGTAGAAATGTATGCCAAACTAGATGTTCTTCTTATGCTCTTAATGTGGTCCCTAAGGCTGGTAAATCTGGGAGGAAATTATTTTTATTTGCAGGTTTTGTCTGATCAGCAATTTTTGTTGTTACAAAGTGACCGGCTGGGATTTTTTTTCTAGGGATTGAAGAAGAGGAGGAGGCATTTGGATCTGATATTCCGCTTTATCACTATCCTAAGGAGTCTTAAAGTGGCTAACAATCTCCTTTTCCCTTCCTCCGCTTCCTCTGTGAGGTGAGTGAGGCTGAGAGGTTTCAGAGAAGTGTGACTAGCCCAAGGTCACCCAGTAGCCGCAGGTGGAGGAGCGGGGAATCGAACCCGGTTCACCAGATTACGAGTCCACCACTCTTTACCACTACACCACACTGGCTCTCAATACTATATTGAATAGTATAACATTCTTTCAGTAAGTTTTTATTTGATTATTAATATATTGTATTTCTTTTCTATTTTGTACATCACTTTGAGATTATTTTGTATTGTTATAGCAAAGGATTTGGCTTGGATGATGTATTTGGGTCCCAACCAAGTCTCCGAATTTGTAAGGTTGTAATCCGTGGTACAAAGAACTGATGAAACAGTTAAACCAGTTTCTTGTTACTTGAATAGTCCTAGGTGGGCCTGTAAGCACATTACTTACATTTCTATTTTAGGATCAGCTTTACTTATGTATAAATAAAACCATTTGGTTAATTATTGGCTTCACCTGAATTTAAACCTCACTGGTCTACTACCCTTAGTATTGCAAGATTGTCATGAGAGCGCTTGGACTAAAATTGTCAACCAAAAGCTTTACTTTTCTGGTTTATCATCACAACAATTATTAACACTGGGCTTCTATAATGCAAATAATTCAATTAGATAGCACCTATATGATATCAAGCGACAGAATAATTTGGCCACAATAAGGATTTTTTGTCCATGGTGAGAGCCAGTGTGGTGTAGTGGTTAAGAGTGGTAGTCTTGTAACCTGGGGAACCGGGTTTGCGTCTCCGCTCCTCCACATGCAGCTGCTGGGTGACCTTGGGCTAGTCACACTTCTCTGAAGTCTCTCAGCCTCACTCACCTCACAGAGTGTTTGTTGTGGGGGAGGAAGGGAAAGGAGAATGTTAGCCGCTTTGAGACTCCTTAAAGGGAGTGAAAGGCAGGATATCAAATCCAAACTGCTCCTCCTCCTCCTCCTCTTCTTCTTCTTCTTCTTCTTCTTCTTCTTCTTCTTCTTCTTCCTACCTAGTCATTTTGACACTTTGGCACCCTATTTGCAAAATTTAACAATTCCAAAATGCAGACGCGCTTTCACTTTTGCAAGATTAAATATACTGCCTTCGGCTGTACTTGAGGGTCGATTTCAAAATATTCTACTGGAAAAACGGTTATGTCCCTGTGGAGATGGCAGTATGGGGAGTCAGTGGCTCATGTGCTTCTGGCTTGCACTCTTTATAAAGATTGGAGGAGTGAGGTTATTACCCCTCAACTATTGTCCATGCCGGGTCGCTCAACCACTGCTACTGTGTCTTTTGTTCTAGCACATCAAGATGATCAGGTGACAGCAAAAACTTCAAGGTTTTTAGCGGGGGCAATTAGAATAAGATCTGTTATTTGATTATTGAAGTAAACCTCCAAAATATATTTTGTATAGTTAAGTTTTTACCTCTGTCTTCAGTACATTTTATTTTATTGCTATGGCTAGTGGCTGATGATCCAGTGATCTTTATTCTAAGGAAACTGAATCCTGGGTAAACACTGGAACCCCTGGAATATTTTACTGTTCAGAGGTGGGGTAGTATTACATATTTTGAAATTCTTTTGACTATAATCTGTTTATGAAATTTTTCTAAATTAAAAAAGTAATAGTAAAACAATAAAACCATCCTTGTTTAGACTTAGCATGCATTTTCTGCTTAAGTAACTATATGGGATAATACACACACTCAAAACCCAGCTCTCAGCTACTCTTCTGTCTGGATTTTTTTTGTGGGGGGTGGTGGTATTTGTGTAGAAAGCGAAATTACTGTTTTTAAATGTTATGAGGCAAACTGCTCTGTTAATTGAGCCCAGGAGTCAGTCACCCTGAGAATGTGTCAAAGGATAAGCAAATATTGAAAAACATTGTCACCTTCATTAAAGGATGAAAAAACCAATTTCTTCATAACCTAATTAAGAAAGTGTGACAAGGGGTTTGAGAACTGTAGTGATTGCCAGCATCTGGGAATTGGGACTAAGGATTATGGTAGTCAAGTGATAATCTCTGAAAAGTCCCTCATCAGAAAGTTGAGGACCTATGAATCTTTTGATTCCTATGATTCTGTGGTGTAACTATCATAACATTTTATGGTGCAGTCAACGCACTCTGTGTTGGTTTAAAAACACACTGCCACAAGAAACTTCACTAATTCAACCAGGTTACTCACTGGCATGCAATTAAACTTATTTATAGATTGGCAGGATGCTACAGTAGGTCTTTAGATGTTAACTCCTTAAGAAAGGAGTCTGTCATCTCATCTATCTGCAAACTGCCATGGTACAGAATAAATAACTAGCTGATCATAAATATTGACTTTCTAATAGCCACCAGTGAATGAATTTGGTATGAAAGAGAATTTGAAACCAAATGGGTCAAGGGAGAGTTGAAAGCTTTGGCATCTAAGTAAAAGCTTTCATGTGGTGGGCATTGTTCTGGGTTTTTGTAGGAAGTGTAAGAAGGTGTGCTTGCCTGGACTTTTTGCCTGGACTTTTTGTTGTTGTTCTTCTTGTTGTTGTTATCATCAATTAAATTTGTATACCACCCTATACCTGTAGATCTCAAGGCATTTCACAGCGTAAAATTACAATATAAAAACCACAAAGTACATAATAAAAGGAAGAACAACAAAACACAACCAATATTCCTCATACCACAACACATTTAAAAGGACACCGGATGCCCATTCTACTTGTATGGCATAACGTTAAAAATCTGTACCTTGTGAACTACCTATAACCCTTGGTACAACCTCTATTTGTTTGTGACACGAGAAAACCATTGGCCCCCTGCTTTAGGCATCGCAGGGAGAGTCAGATAAATAATTTGGAAAACTGCCAGAAAAGTCTGGCTATCTGTTCCCTTAAAAAGTAACTATAGCTATGAAGATGATGGACTTTGTGGAGCTGGCTGATCTCACTGGGAGAATCCGCGACCAGAAAGAAGAGGAATATCAAGAAGACTGGAAGAAATTTAAGGACTATTTGAATAAATATTGTAATATTAAAGATTTGTAATTACTTGAAAGAACTAATTAGGCCAAGGATTAAATCAGGATTAAATAAATAAATAAATAAGAAATAGTAGGATAAGAAAAGTTAGGAAATATGATTATAACTAGAATATTGTTATATAGAATAATGATATTGGAAACTGTTACATTTTATTACAAGGAAATTCAGTTGGAAGAGATTAGAGGAAGTCAAGTAATATGTTTATGAAGTTGGAGTGTAACCAATCAATTAAGTCTTATGTATATATGTGGTGGTATATGTGGGGTTTGTAATACTTTATTTTTTTTTTCATTTTCTTTTTTTCTTCTTTATTATTGTTTTTTCTTTCTTTATTATGTTAAAGTTATGTCTTTGTATGAAATTCAATAAATATTATTGGGGGGTGGAGTAACTATAGCTTCTAGCTTCAAACAAACAGGGATATTTGCTTTCTGGGGTGGATTTATGACCCGGGAACCCAGGGGAAAGGACTTGTTTCCCCAGAAAGGCAAAGGCGATGCTTTTTCTCCTCAGCCTTATCTCATGACAGCACAGTAGTAACGTGCAAGGAATGAATACATTTCAAAGGAATTCTGTCAGGTCATTCATGTACATAAGGATATCCCCTCTCAATACCCTTTTTCACATTGGGATGGGAGACACTCCAAAGCATATTTAGGGTATAGTTTTCGCAATGGCAAATTAGGGATGCAAGACTCGGTGCCAGCTCTCTGCTACACAGCATCTTCAATTTGCAATTCCACAAAACATGGAACAGAGAAGGTGAGAAATCTCTAGTGCCTGGTGAAATATTACAAGTAGAAAGGGAGGGCTTCACCCTCAAACAGGCATAGGATCTTAAATCTTTGCACCTTGACTATCTTCTGGGAAGGTGTAAATCTTTGCTGCTGTGCCTATTTTTCTGTGGCTTGCAACACTCGAATGCAGATGCTTTTATTCCCAGGTGGCAGATCAGAGTGAAAACTTCCTGACTCCATTCCGCTGCCTAGTCTCCGCCTCCTTGCCTGTCCCTGATTGGGCAGTTCATATTATTATTATTATTATTATTATTATTATTATTATTATTGAGTTGGCAGGCTGGCCTGTTGTCCAAAGTAGCTGGTCAGGGGAGGACTCAACAGCCAGCTGTGGCAGGAAGATTTTGGAGGGGAAGCCACAACAGGTCACAATCGCCACCCAACCTGGAGCAGGCTAAGTGACTATTACGGCAGTTCTTTCTACACATTTCTAGGAAAGTTAGGATCGCTTTAGCCTTAGATCTGAATGTGTGAGTGTCTCAGTGATTGGATCCTGTCCACATACAATTGCAGTAGTACCTCTACTTACGAGCACCTCTGGTTACATATCCTTCGGGATACGCATGCGGCAAATCCAGAAGTACAGCACCTCTGGTTGCGAAAACCTCAGGATCCAACCAGAGCTCCAGAACAGATTCTGTGCACAACCAGTGGTACCGCTGTACTTTGTAACTTTGTTTAAGCAATGCATTCCCTGTCTTTCCCTTGTAATAACTTGACTTTGTAATAGTTTATTGGTATGGGAAGTTATTTTATTGAGTATAAGGTTTAAAGGTGTATACCAGGGCTTTGCACACCCAACCACATCCAATTATGCCCCATCTCCTTGATCCAAGGGTCCTGAATCAGAGGGACATGCCCTGGACTACCTTGGAAATCACCCCACCCTGGATCCAGGCTCAAAGATTTTCAGAGGGCAGGTTTATGTTTAAAGAGGTGGGTTCCCCCCTCCCCAAGTCTACTTAAACATACATGAGGTAGGAGAAGGAGTAGTACAGTGGACATGATCTGAATAATGCTTCCAGAATTACTGCTTTATATGGATATTGAAGATGTGCCTACGGCAGGGACCCGGCATCTGAAGGTGCCATAGCACCCATGAAGGTTTTCAGTGCTGCCCTTGAGCAGGTGCCCCAGATTCTGAGCTTTTACTAAAAAAAGAAAAGTCTCTAGGTAAGAATGCCCTGGTACTTTCTAAGCAAGTTCTGTGAAATGAGAGCGGTGCGGCTATTTTGTATGTTTTTCATGGTACTGAGGAATGTTCCTTGTTATTAGACAGCAACAACATCAGTCTCTCTCTCTCTCTCTCTCTCTCTCTGTGTGTGTGTGTGTGTGTGTGAGAGAGAGAGAGAGAGAGAGAGAGAGAGAGAGAGAGAGAGAAATCTCCATAATGAGGACCAGCAGGAAATAGCTGACTTCCCGCAGCAAATATAGGGGTGTCATGGGGTTGGTAGTCTCTAATTTTGTGGTATGCTGTGTTTTCCCGTGGCAGTCATTTTCTGTTATGCCATGCTGCACAGCAACCATTTTGTGACTGGCTCCCCCAACCCTCTCAAAATTCAAAATGTGCTCACTAGACCAAGAAGGTTGGTTACCCCTTGCCTAGGATACAATTTCCACCTTTCAGAACAACACTCTTGGAGCAGGGATGAATGCCTTGCACCTAAACAGCCTCGGTCCAGTATACCTGGAGGAGCGTCTCCACCCCCATCATTCATCCTGGACACTTAGGTCCAGCGCCGAGGGCCTTCTCGTGGTTCCCTCGCTGCGAGAAGTGATGTTACAGGGAACCAGGCAGACGGCCTCCTTGGTAGTGGCACCCACCCTGTGGAACGCCCTCCCACCAAATGTCAAACAGAAAAACAACTACCAGACTTTTAGAAGACTTCTGAAGGCAGCCCTGTTTAGGGAAGCTATTAATGTTTGATGGACTATTGTATTTTAATATTTTGTTGTTCCCCGCCCAGAGTGGCTGGTGTAATAATAATAATAATAATAATAATAATAATAATAAATTCTTCTAAGTAAATGGCAGAAAGGGTAGAAAACAAAGGGTAGAAAATCTACATTAGTTCATCTGCCTGATATGATGAGGACCATCCTGAACACTTCTACTGTATTGTTCTGTAAGATTCGCCTATTTAGAAATTTTTTATGCATCTGCCTTTCTATTTGAAGAAATTGACATGAGATTCCATATTACATGAAAGGATCTACATTACAGAAAAACTATTCATGCTACATGAAAGGATCTATGTTGCAGGTAAACTATTATTTCCTTATCTGTTTCAAAACAAATAATTTGCAATGATTTAGTAGAACAACAGGAGTCGCTTCCCTATGGATGTGCCAAAGTTCTATGTCCTCTGAAACCAAGGCCAGCCCTACCAATAGGCAAAATGAGGCAACTGCCTCAGGCACCAGAATGTGGGTGTCATGAAAGGGCAGAAATTTATTGTTGTTTATTATTGCATTTATTTCCTGCCAGGCAGTAGGGAGAGGTGCTTCTGGGATATTCTGCCTCGGGTGCCAAAATAATTTGACCAGCTTTGGATACATGCTATGCACTTTGACTTGGGAGTGGTGGTGTGTGTTTGCTGGTTTGCCTGAGGCAACAAAATATATTGGACTTTCCCTGTCTGACTTTCCCTAGTAAGCAAGAAGAACAGAACAAAGCAATTTCATTAGGTATCCCCCTTTCTTCAAGTTCACATGGTACTCAGCAAAACTTTCTTAAATGTCTATGTGAGAATCGAGAAGTGTTTTAATGTTATTGAAGTGCACCACAAAATTTTCTTACCTATAGTCTCATTCTACATTAAATTTTACCAAAAGCAATGCAATATTTAGACTCTGCCCATCTCCATAGCAAACCAGCACTTGTTTTTCCTGCTAGATGACTCCACAGGAATTAGGTTTTTCTGTCTACACAATGTCTCCTGGGGTTTCCACACATATAGTATCTACCGGTACTTCATAAATAAGATTGTCATATACAGAATGAATTGAGGTTCCCACCTAACCTAAATGAATTTATGGGAAGACACCAGGTTTAACAAAATTCAGAGCATAGAGATATGGGTCTGGATTACTTTCTGAAGTTCCCGCTAATAGCAAATCTGACTTATCTTCGGTTCTTGGCATATTTACGCACTTAAGAGATTCCAAAAAAATAGTCAGAGATTCTTCATTCACCTCTTTATCATCATCTACATGAATGCAAGGCTGATGTATTGGGCAGTTGGAATACTTCGGAGGGTGAAGATTGGAAAAATTGGTGGAAGTGACCTTTGCAGAGTTTTTTTTTTTTGCAAATAATAATAATAATCTGGCCTTCAACTGAATTACGAGTTTGGTCTAGGGTTGAGGGGGGTTATTGACAAAGCCACTATGAGAGGGCCTTTCCTACACCAGTGAACTCTCTGGCTGTGGTGCAATGGTCCTCCTAGCTTGCCATACCTGGAACTGCTAAGTCAGGCCTCTGTTCTCCATTATGAGCAACAACCTGCTGCATGGTTTGTTCCCACAATAAACTGTTTCTACATTAAAGCTGCTGTTATGCATCATCTGTGTGGTGTTCTCTTCACGATGCTTTTCACTGGCTGTAGGCTTAACCTGCATCATAAGTTGTGGACTGCCATTCTATTCCACTGATGTATTATTGCAAGCATGGAGAACGTGCAGCCCTCCACGTATCGCCAGACTAAAGTTCCCACAAACCCCAATCGCTGGCCATGCTTGTTTGGTTCTGATGGGACTTGGAGTTCAATAAGATCTACAGGATTCCAGTTGCCCCCTTCCATGTACCCTTTAAAGAGAAATTAAGATGGCTGCTTCTTCAGGGTGCTTAAAATGTGGCAATATTACGAAGCATGTCACTTCCTGGATGAATGTGTGGGGTTCACTGTTCTGTACCTGTTCATCTTTTCATCATGTTATCATTACTCAACCATAGCAGTTTCCATTTTATTAAATTTGTATGATCTTGTCCCAGTATGGTGGTTCACAAAAGTAATATTATTGCTTTCGATTCTCCTGACAGTGGTTGGAATCCTCTCGCATAATGAATACCATTATATTGCCATATTTTTCACTACGTACAGTACCGCTGTTGTTATTGATTTCTCATCATCAAGTAGCCATTGCCCCTAGGCAGCTTTATTTTAAGCTTTATTTGCCTGGGGCAAGAAACAAAACAAAAGATTTAAAACCATTGTCTTTGAGTGAATGACACAGATTGTCAGCAAGACATCCCCTATGGGGGGGAAACAATTAGTACAAAAACAAATCCAGTCCCCTCTCTTGCCCTCCCTTTCCATTCTTCTTGCAAAGCCGTAAACAGCCACATGCAGAAGAAAATTTGGAAAGGGAAATAATTACAAAAATGGTTGGCAAAGCTTGTTTTATTTACTTTTTGTTGTGGGAAGAGAATAAATTTGGCCATTACTGCTTGGATTAATGCTTAGTCGAATCCAACATGAAGATGACCGAAAAAGCATAAAAAGTGGGAAACTGAATCAACAAACAATGTAACAAAAATATGTTACATTCATATTTTTCAAATAAAACACCATTTGTCTGTTAAAATAATCATTTTTCTTTTAAAAGAATAACTTCTTTAAAAAAGAAATACTTTGCTTTATAATTGTATTCAGTTTAAACTTTTAACATATATTTAATTTATATATTTAATTAATAGTAATATAAAGTTGAGATTGAATTCCGACAAGACATAGGGCAGGAAGGTGTGTGGGACTCCCTGGTACTGAATGGGGTAACTGTGCCCCTAAAGGACCAGGTGTACAGCATGAGAGTCATTTTGGACTCACAGCTGTCCATGGAGGTGCAGGTTAATTCTGTCTCAGGTGCAGCTGTCTACCTGCTCCATCTGGTACGCAGGCTGAGACCCTGCCTGCCAGCAGATTGTCTCACCAGTGTGGTGCATGCTCTGGTTATCTCCTACTTGGACTACTGCAATGCGCTCTACGTGGGGGCTATCTTTGAAGGTGACCCAGAAACTACAACTAATCCAGAATGCAGCAGCTAGACTGGTGACTGGGAGTGGCCACCAGGACCATATAACACCAGTCCTGAAAGACCTACATTGGCTCCCAGTACATAGTGTTGGTGCTGAATTTTAAAGCCTTAAACGTCCTCAGCCCTGTATACCTGAAGAAGCTTCTCCACCCGTTTCTTCTTCTTCTTCTTCTTCTTCTTCTTCTTCTTCTTCTTCTTCTTCTTCTTCTTCTTCTTCTGTGATTACTCGTACCTGAGTAAGATTGTGTTGTACATCACAGTCTTCATCAAGGGAATGAATTCAATACTATTCTATAGGATTCATTTGTAGAGATATTGAGTATCAGAGAACTTTTCCACAATATTTTTCTCAAGAGCACAATTGCGCTAGATGCTAATTAAGTTAGACAAAGTCAAATACCATTAAGGAGTCAGCAGAGGTAGAGACTGACTAAATCCTTAAAAATGCTTTCCCTTCAGGCCTCCTCAGCTGCCTTTTCATCTAGAGTAAACAGAAGGCCTGCTCAAATTAAATCCTCCATGTTAGCAGAAATGAAGAGTCGTTTTGCTCAACCAAACTTGGTCACCTTTAACCACCGATGAATATGCATGGCTGCAAATGGGGAGATACTTGGGTTTTTTAAAATTCACATCTGCTGTGAACTGAGTCAGTTAAAACAACTAGCCACATGCAGAAAATGTATTATAAGGCATTATTTCATACAGCGAAGGAGCAAAATGATGAGCCCCCATCCCAGTTGAATTTCATATCATGCTTGGAATCATACATTTTAAAGGATATCAGATAGATTAATATTAATTTCCAGACAGAGAAAACAAACATGAAATCACTTGGGACTTAAGAAAAGCTTTCATTCTTTATTTTGATATCCATGACATAAATAGACAGTAAAAGTAATAGGATAGCATTAAATAGGCAGCAAAAGTGACTGGATGACCTGTTTAACGTTATTACCCCCCTGTTAGAATGGTATTAGATATGTCCTTGTAAAACATCACAGGGCATACTTGCTAATTAAAACTTTTTTACCATGGTCCCCGCCCCATCTGCTACTGATCACTGGTTACTTTGCTCCTCCCTCTGGTGTTCCATTTTAATTATTCCTCCCCCCCTCTCTCCTCCCTCCATGTCCTTTGTTATCTGCCCCTCGAATACCTTTGGAAGGGGGTGGGGTCAGAGTTTGAAGGCAGTAGAAAAAGGCAAAACGCTACATAGGGACATATGAGCAGTTTTTCACTGATATAGCAGCACAGAACAATTAAAAATGAAGTGATACAAAGACAAGGTGTTTTTACGCATTATGAAGGTAAAAACAGGGCATCATCGACCTAGCATCCTGCCAACCTAGCAGTTTGAAAGCATGACAGTGCAAGTAGATAAATAGGTACCACTGCGGCAGGAAGGTAAACGACATTTTTGTGCGCTCTGGTTTCTGTCACGGTGTTCCTTTGCACCAGAAGTGGTTTATTCCTGCTGGCCACATGACTTGGAAAGCTTTCTGTGGACAAATGCCGGCTCCCTCAGCCTGAAAATGAGATGAGCGCCACAACCCCATAGTCACCTTTGACTGGACTTAACCGTCCAGGGGTCCTTTCCCTTTTACCCTATGTTATCAAAGCCATTCCTTAACCCTTTCTTAATGTTAAAAACCATGAGTGTAGATCCGCCCACAGTAAACATTTGAGATTATTACCCTATCCAGTTCTAGTTTTCTAGAAAAAGGGGTGCCAGAACTCACCATGAATGCCTCCCTTGTTCTCTTAGAATGGCATTGGTGCCCACCTGAGAGGTGCTAGAATTGAGCTCTGGTGAGCTCCAGCTGAAAAAAAAAAAAGCCCCGATCCTATTGCTCCCAAAGGAAGTGTGTGAGTCAGGATTACTTTGGGCCATTAGGTTTGGGTTCCCTTCTTAAGATACTTCCCAACCTTGCACTCATTCTCTTCAGTTTTGCAAAGTGGCCTCAGCGCAGTGGGTGGTTTGTCCATCACATCTGGAGCTGTATAGTAACTTTGGGGTAAAGGTAAAGGTAAAGGGACCCCTGACCATTAGGTCCAGTCGCGGATGACTCTGGGGTTGCGGCGCTCATCTCGCTTTATTGGCTGAGGGAGCCAGTACAGCTTCTGGGTCATGTGGCCAGCATGACAAAGCTGCTTCTGGCAAACCAGAGCAGTGCACTGAAATGCCATTTATCTTCTCGCCAGAGCGGTACCTATTTATCTACTTGCACTTTGACGTGCTTTCGAACTGCTAGGTTGGCAGAAGCAGGGACCGAGCAATGGAAGCTCACCCCATTGTGGGGATTCGAACCACCGACCTTCTGATGGGCAAGCCCGAGGCTCTGTGGTTTAACCCACAGTGCTGCCCGCGTTCCAGTAACTTTGGGAGCATTCCTTGATTGGTCTTTGACAATACAACAAACCAGATGTCAGGTGAGTGGTATCACCCCACAATATCTGCTACTGATAGCCTCATACCAAATTCTTGTCTTTTGTATCTTCATTCCAAGCATGTGGGCAAAAATTCACTTGCCACATAAGAACATTGCCCAGCAAATATTAGATAAAAACTTGGGGGGGGGGATTGTTCCCATGGCTGAAGTATGCAGAGAAACACACAACCTCCAAAAATACATTAATATTTTTATATATTGATGAAATATTTGCACAAGGTTACTATAGCAAAAAGTTCACTATGTTATTCACTTCATTTTGTAATACTTTGTTAATGGATTATTTATGTTTATGTTTAAAATTTAAAAAGCTAAAGCTGTTATGGCCTGTAAGATGACTCCTAGAACTAAATTTTTACAGTTGGAGCATCGATAGAATCACCAGTTAAACTTGAAATACGGGACTACATGTTAATTAGAAGAATTGCATTATAGTCCACTTTGCTTTACGTAATTATTATAAAGTGCCCCGTTAATAATAATAATAATTTATTAATGCCCCGTTGTATCATCCTGATGACTTAATGCCTTTAGAAGGAAAAAAATCTGAGCACACGTGTATAGGATTGTGTTGTTAATTATTTAAATTTAAATTTGTGCATGGTTGTACTGTGGATTCAACCAGACTAGGCATATACTACCCTGTAAATAAGTGGCACAAGTGATTCATGGTTTGTTTTTTAAATGGAGTGAGTTCTTGTCCTTGACCAATATCTGAAGGGAGGGGAAATCAGCCTCAAATAATCGGGATGGAAATCAGTTTCTTTTAATGACTTGGTGAAAAAGTATGAAGTAATATACAACTGGATTAAGGGGATAGAGAGACGTGCAAACACAACATTTGATTTTTTTAAGATAGTTGAACACCTAGACATATTGAGAATTATGAGATTTATGCAATTATCCCTCTTTTTATCAAGTGAAATGCTTATTGCCTTATGACAGTTTTAACAAGTTGTTTTTTGTTTTGTTATTTTTCTAGGGCTGGACTAAGCTTTGTTTTGGTACCTGGCAAACAAGCTATATAGTCATATAATTGCTTATCTAGCAAATTGAACACCTTTGCTGTAATGGTCTGATGGAGCTATTGAAAACAGTTGGCGCACCAGAAAAAAAACCACTGTAAGTATATCTGTGTAGGCAAGTAAGATGGAATATTAAAACAAGGATCTCTGCAGCTGTCCTTTCATGAAGCTCTGGCTATTGATTATCGTGTATCCATGGCAATAAAAAACCATTCCCATCTGAAGTTCAGTGGACTTGGAAAAAACATCATGGTTGAGTTAGCTATCCCAGAGAAACGCTAAAAAAATTGAATTAAACAGGGGTTCATCTCTGGTAAGTGGGGTTAGGAATCAGATTGCAGCCTCGCCTATTTCAAATCAGAATTATATGTAGTGTTACTTTTAAAAGTTCCTTTTTTTCTGAAGTCAAAGCAGATGAGATGGCAAGCTGCATGGGACAGTCTGTTTGCTCAGAGATGTTCCACTGTAGTTCAAAGGCTCCTCTCCTTTAAAATTAGACGGCAACAAGCAAGTTGTGCAGCAACACAATCGAGAAACGTGCTTTGCGCTTTTCATTACAGCCACAGCTTCGTAAAAAGGCAGAAACACTCAGCATAAACAAGGCGTAAAATACAACGCCAGGGCACAAAAGAAAATGCAGCAGGTCTTGTGGTGAACTACAAGTTTAATTCCCTCATTAGGCTGACCCACTTCCTGACCTGTGGCAATGTTTCATTCTGAAACTAATGAGGAATGCAAAAGTCATCTTAACTCGTGAAAATAAAATGTGTTTTAAAGCCCCAAGATGCGGCGGAACTTCTCCTTCTTAGGGCACACTCCAAATTTGTTTTGTTTTGCTTTTTTTTGTCCAGCCACTCCCTCCCCCGGCCGCTTCAAGTTGGTGTGGAATAGAATGAACATTTTCTCCAGTTCGTTGTAGCAAAGAAGAAAAGAAGAATGTGATACATTTTCCTCCGTGTACTTGGTCTGGAATTTTCATGCCAGCTGGCTTTTAAGCAGCATGGGACAGACAGTGGTACCTCAGGTTAAGAACTTATTTCATTCTGGAGGTCCGTTCTTAACCTGAAACTGTTCTTAACCTGAGGTACCACTTTAGCTAATGGGGTCTCCCACTGCTGCCACGTGATTTCTTTCTCATTCTGAAGCAAAGTTCTTAACCCGAGGTACTATTTCTGGGTTAGTGGAGTCTGTAACCTGAAGCATCTGTAACCCGAAGCGTCTGTAACCCGAGGTACCACTGTACCTGCTGCCCATTGCAAAGTTGGTCAACAACAAATCAAATAAAAACACACCTAGCACAGTATTTTAGACCACTAGATGCAGCATCTATGAAAGGCTCCAAATTGAAATCAATTTAATTGTTCTTCACCAAAATTTGTCATAATCTACCCTCAGGGAAGGCTGCTAATCTGTGAACATCATTTTCTCAGTATCCCTCACCCTCTCAAGCCCTCAGAGGTTCAGGGCAACACAGGGCTTTTTTTTGAGGGGGGGGATTAGTAGCACCATCATTGTAGACCTTCTTTCCTACAGAGCCTCTTTCATTCCCTTCCTTTGCCCCATTTCACTCTTGAGAGTCTTATGGACTGCAAGAAGATCAAACCTAGACATTCTTAAGGAAATCAGCCCTGAGTGCTCACTGGAAGGACAGATCCTGAAGCTGAGGCTCCAATACTTTGGCCACCTCATGAGAAGAGAAGACTCCCTGGAAAAGACCCTGATGTTGGGAAAGATTGAGGGCACAATGAGAAGAGGACGACAGAGGATGAGGTGTTTGGACAGTGTTCTCGAAGCTACAAACATGAGTTTGACCAAACTGCGGGAGGCAGTGGAAGAGAGGAGTGCCTGGCGTGCTCTGGTCCAGGGGGTCACGAAGAGTTGGACACGACTAAACGACTAAACAACAACAACATGATCTAACCACTGCTTTCCCATGTACTTTTTTTGGTCTTGCTTATTTTCACTTTCACATTGGGGATGCGTTTTAATTCTAATTTTATTGTAAGTCATTCTGAATATTTTGAGACATGGGAGCAATAAGTTTATGTATTAAAATACGACTAATTTTTACATTGGTTGATGCCAGTGGCAAGGAATATGACAGACAGATAGCTATGCCGTGACACACTACAATACTTGATGCAGTAACATTAATCAAGTTCAGTAGCTCTTAGGAACTAGAGTGTCATATTAAGGTTATTTGGACCCTTCAGGAAAGACAGCATTTTATATACTGAAGAAGTATGGTCAAAGTGGGTTTGCTTCCCCTTCCTGGAGGTTAAGGAAGCCACCAAGGGGTGTTTCCTGGTCTTGGAGATACATCATTTCTCTTTTGTCCCTTTGGAGTGCATGCAAGCTGCGATCTATGCTGCATAATTGTACTAGGAACTGAGTAAAAACAGAAAGGCTGCAGCAGTTTGAACAAAAACAGCAGTTCTAATACCTTAGTAGTCTGTATTAGCAATCAAGGAAATTGGTCCACTTTAGGGCAGAGGTGGGACACCTCAAGCCTGGGGGGTTAATGTTGTCCTCCACCCTTCAGTCTGGCCCTTGAAACTGTCTCCAGAGCACAGCCTTCTCCATAAATGGATTTTTAAAAACTTAAGAAATCTTACCACATGATTTAATCAGTATGGAAAGGGGCAAGAGTAAAAAAAAAAAAAAAAACAACCCGCCTCTGCTATTATTATTATTATTATTATTATTATTATTATTATTAATACCCTGCCCATCTGGCTGGGTTTCCCCAGCCACTCTGGGCGGCTTCCAACAAAATATTAAAATTCTTTTAAGAAGAACAAATCCCTTCACTAAGGAGTCTCATACCACAATCCTATATCCACTTACTTAGGAGCAGGCCCTATTGAATTCTGTAAACCTTACCCCTGTGTAGGTAGGATTATATGGAAAATTCCAGAGAATGGTCAACTGCTCGTTCAAGTGCTAATAATGTATGAGTCAATTCACACAAGTAAAATTGGACCTGGTCACACAGCAAAATCAAATAATCTTGCACCTGGTCATATTGCGTGTCAAGTTCATCTCACAGCCAGCATATAATGAAGTGAGCAGAAAAAGAATCATTAACTGCAAATTGATCTATCCAGAAAAATAGACCAATCAACTGACCACTTTCACTGTGTGCCCAACCTGTAAAGACCTTTGAATTCAGTAAACATTCAGAACTGTGTGACCCCAAGAGCTGCTATTCCTAATTTGTAAACAGCTTGAAAGTGGGAAGAATAGAAAGCCCGAAACACATAATATTTCCATATCCTTTACAAAATCTGCAATGCATCCCAGAAGTTACAAAACTGTTTTCACACTATACCAGTGTTACGTTTGCATAATAATAATAATAATAATAATAATAATAATAATAATAATTTATTATTTATACCCCGCCCATCTGGCTGGGTTTCCCCAGCCACTCTGGGCAGCTTCCAACCAAACACTAAAATACAGTAACCTATTAAACATTAAAAGCTTCCCTAAACAGGGCTGCCTTCAGATGTCTTCTAAAAGTTTGGTAGTTATTTTTCTCTTTGAAATCTGATGGGAGGGCATTCCACAGGGGGGGTGCCACTACCGAGAAGGCCCTCTGCCTGGTTCCCTGTTACTTGGCTTCTCATAGTGAGGAATTCTCACATTCTCACAGTATGTATTCTTCTTTTTAAAACAAACAAACAACAAAACCTACCATACTAATTCTGGGATATCAGGCATAAAACTTTTGGGACATACCATACCCTTCAGGTTTATATAGACCTGTGGTATGTTAGACACTCCATTCAAATTACTGTTGATTTTTTTTTGCCAAAGGAATATATTTGTGGTTTAAACCACTCTTCAAGGCATTTGTTGCCTAGTATCATGAACGCCATATGATTGACAGGTGGGCTACCCTGTAGTCAGATCTGGACCATGAGGCAAATCCTGATAAGGATCTGGCCTATGGAGCCGAAAAGGTTCCCCACCTCAAATTTAACAACAACAGCAGCAGCAGCAGCAGCAAAAAGCACATCAGTCTATAGCACTGGTCCAATGGCAGTCACAAAAATATTACCCATCGAACACCAGGGTAAAGAGGTACATCTTCAGCAAACAGAAACTTTTTAATGAGGATGCTCTGACAATTGCACCAGACACTTCTTGGAGGGTAGGAAATTCTGTAACCTTGCACATAAGAATGACTTTGCCCATATTCTCTCCCCTCCCCAGTGTGGTGTAGTGGTTAAGAGCAGTAGTCTCGTAATCTGGTGAACCGGGTTCGATTCCCCGCTCCTCCACATGCAGCTACTGGGTGACCTTGGGCCAGTCACACTTCTCTGAAGTCTCTCAGCCCCACTCACCTCACAGAGTGTTTGTTGTGGGGGAGGAAGGGAAAGGAGAATGTTAGCCGCTTTGAGACTCCTTAAAGGGAGTGAAAGGCGGGATATCAAATGCAAACTCTTCTTCTTCTTCTACAGACTTAGTATCCTTCCTTAGGAGACCTGCTTGAACCCGCAAGAGGTGCGTGGCAATGAAAAATGCATTTATGTAGAGTCAATCTCTAAAACTAATTTACGGAGTAAAAGGATTTCTAAGTGGATAAATGTATTTATATTTTCCAGAATCACTGAGATGTATTAAGATCAGAGAAAGTTTATTTTCCTTTTTACTGCCGTCCATTTATTTTTCAGAGAGCTATACTTTCTTTTCTTTTTTGTTATGGTAAAGCAGTCTACGCCTGAAATCAGTCCAATAATAAATAGCTTATATGAATGGGAAAATGACTGCCCATACAATCACTTTATTTACTTAAGTTGCATATCTACTCTCAATTTATCTTCTTAGTCTCATATACAAAACCCATTTCATCATGTTCCTGATTGTGATTTGAGACTGAAGTTTTAAAAGATAAGGTGGTGCTGGTGGGGATCCAACAGGTTAATACTGTCAGGCACTATATCAATGTCAGCCTCTGTGAAAGAGGAGAAAGCGAAAATCAATATATAAAATACTAAATTAAATATATTTAATAATAGCTCAGTAATGCTGAGATGTGCGACACTTGAGATGAAATAGTGTGTGATTTCCCCTCCCCTGTGAATCTTTGCAGAATAAAAACACCCAGAATAAATAGGGGATTCGAGAACACTGTGGAAGCTGCTCATTTTGAAACTTTAGAGTTATCATAGGATAAAGGAATGCAATCCAACAGAAAAAATAAAGGCAGAAAAAGAGAGAAAAGAAAACAAGGCCATAGGCCTTCACTGTCAAAAAGAAAATTCAAAAACCACCTGGAAAGCATTTTTCTTTCCAAATCCCGTTTGGATTTGGAACTAATATACCAAGATAAGAAGCTAAAGCTACACTCCATCCATATGTTAGCTGGCAGCATTAAATCATGTCTTATTGTTACAATAGCTTGCACATTCCAAATGGATATAAAAGGAAGGAGCTTTTTTATATATAGATAGATAAAAATATGGGCCTGTTTCCATGACCACTTCAGTGTTTAGTGACGTCTGGAGGCTTCCGGAAAGAGGTGAGCTAGTGTTTGATGTCCTGGTATCTTTTGGCAATTCCCCTTGAACTGGTTAGTTCATGATGGTAGATAGACATGACAAGCTCACCATGAATTGTAAATTACTGAAATCTAGTGCTGTGGGTAAAACCACAAAGACTAGGACTTGCTGATCAGAAGGTCGGCGGTTCGAATCCCCGCGATGGGGTGAGCTCCCGTTGCTCGGTCCCAGCTCCTGCCCACATAGCAGTTCGAAAGCACGTCAAAGTGCAAGTAGATAAATAGGTACCGCTCCGGCGGGAAGGTAAACAGCGTTTCTGTGCGCTGCTCTGGTTCACCAGAAGTGGCTTAGTCATGTTGGCCACATGACTCGGAAGCTGTACGCTGGCTCCCTCGGCCAGTAAAGCGAGATGAGCGCCACAACCCCAGAGTTGGCCACGACTGGACCTAATGGTCAGGGGTCCCTTTACCTTTACCTATAGTATAGTGTAGCAGTTAAAGCATGAAGGGTTGCATTCAGATGTTGCATAATGTTCCTTTCACACTGCAGTACCTGTTCTGCTATGTAGTTGTAGCTTTTTGATACTGGCATGTCACACTAAAATTAATTCACACCAGTGTGTGTGGTGTGACATAGCAAGGAACGTTGCTGGAAAACATAGCATGTGCCTTTTCTGCACATGCGTGCTTCAGTTCCCTAGTGATTCTCCCATGAAAACAGTAGGAAAGAACTATATGTTGGTATACCACCCCAAGGGGCGCGGGTGGCGCTGTGGTGTAAACCACTGAGCCTTGGGCTTGCCGATAGGAAAGTCAGTGGTTCAGATCTCTGTGAGGGGGTGAACTCCCATTGCTCAGTCCCAGCTCCTGCCAACCTAGCAGTTTGAAAGCACGTCAAAGTGCAAATAGATAAATAGGTACTGCTCTGGCAGGAAGGTAAACGGCGTTTCTGTACGCTGCTCTGGTTTTACCAGAAGAGGCTTAGTCATGCTGGC
This sequence comes from Podarcis cretensis, assembly GCF_951804945.1. NCBI lineage: Eukaryota > Metazoa > Chordata > Lepidosauria > Squamata > Lacertidae > Podarcis > Podarcis cretensis. The sequence continues at coordinate 10,188,295 of NC_137180.1, read as the reverse complement.
CACATGACCCGGAAAAACTGTCTGCGGACAAACACCTGCTCCCTCGGCCAGTAAAGTGAGGTGGGCGGCGCAACCCCAGAATTGTTCGCAACTAGACTTAACTGTCAGGAGTCCTTTACAAATACTACAGCTACAGATTTAAACCACCTAAACCTTTCATGGCCACTTAGGTGTCTTGTTCATATCAAGGAGAAGGATCTTATTTCTTGCTCAGATACTGAACAGCACAGAATTCATTGGCAGCTGATGTGTTGCAGCCTCCCTTCTTCGCTGAACCCACTTTTCCCTGAAAACCTCCAGGTCTCGGTGACAAAGAAACGGATTATCTTGAAAGATGCACTCAGCCCCTGGACAGTGGAACAAAGAGCACTTCCCTCTATTGAAGAGCATTATTATCACTGAAGTAGTGGTGAAAATAGGTCATTGGAAGTTGATAAAGCTACTGTGGGGTAGTGGTTGGAGTGCCTGGACTAGGATGACCCAGGTTCAAATCTTCAGACTGCCATGTAGCTCACCCATGGATTCTTGTTATGTTCTTCGTCAATCCAGGTTTTGCCTCAGGTGGCCTACCAGATAGAAAAGGTGCATTAAGTGCTGAATAATGCATGTAGTGCCAGATTCAATGAAAATAAATGCCAAGACAGAGAAAAGGCTATTTCTGCAATAACAGATCCCATGCCAGATGACATGGTGCCTGTTTCAAACTACAGATTGTTGCATAACAAAGTCGATATGACCTGTATAGTCCTGGTTAGATCAGCAAAACTGTTCGGTTAATTCTGCTTCCTTGTTTCTCCCTCAAAAAACCGTGAGTTACCATTTATAAATTTAGGTGCAGATAGAAATGCTTCAGGAGGGGCGCAGGTGGCACTGTGGGTTAAACCACAGAGCCTAGGACTTGCTGATCAGAAGGTTGGTGGTTCGAATCCCCGCAACGGGGTGAGCTCCCGTTGCTCGGTCCCTGCTCCTGCCAACCTAGCAGTTCAAAAGCACGTGAAAGTGCAAGTAGATAAATAGGTACCACTCCAGCGGGAAGGTAAACGGCATTTCCGTGCGCTGCTCTGGTTCGCCAGAAGCGGCTTAGTCATGCTGGCCACATGACCCAGAAGCTGTACGCCGGCTCCCTCGGCCAATAAAGCGAGATGAGCGCCGCAACCCCAGAGTCAGCCACGACTGGACCTAATGGTCAGGGGTCCCTTTACCTTTACCTTAGAAATGCTTCAGTTGCCAAACTAGCCTAATGATACCAACACAATAAGAAGTGTTTGAATGGATGTCAGAAAGAAGTATGTCAGAAAGAAGTATGCCCCTCTTGGAAAAGGTAGTCCGTCAGGTTGACCAAGGCCAGAAATCCAATTCCGTGCCTAGGCTGGATTCGAGATTGGAATAATCTATGCCAGGGCTGTCCAACTTCCAAGAGACTGCCTGATCTATGCCACTCAAGACATAATGGAAACTACCATGTGCTGAGGCCCAAACCCATCCCACCACCATGCTGAGCTGGAAACATTGCTCCTGGCAAACTGGTGAGTGTGTGTGTGGCTTCCCCCTCTGCTTAGTAACAAGAAGGAAGAATACATGAAACCTTCGCTTTCCTTTCATTGTCCAGTTCAAGCCATATATCTTTCCATATAACTAAACAATAGGTGACCAGGAAACTAGATTCAGATTTGTCAAAGTCATTACTACGTAAAATAAGAACAGCACATTACCTCACTGCATTTTGAGAACAATACAACATCTCCCCTCATCTTTTTACAACAGTATCTTGTTCATACAAAATGATCCTTGTATTCAATCATAATAATTGGAAAATCCAAAACAAAGCAAAAAACAAAAAAACCTGAACAAACCTCCCTAAGGCTGCTCCTTGTCAGGAATCATAAAGCAGAGAGACATATCCTAGTTGTTTCCGACTTGCAGACAGAGTCAGATATTATTTTGGCAGGATCTAACTGTGCGCCTATATAAAATTTGGAATGCACGCAGGGAACAGGTAGGTCAAATCTATGGGTGCTACAGGGCTTCAGTCCTTCCCACACCTGAAGCACAAGCTATTTTGAACTCTTGGAGGGCATTTCAAAAGCATTTCACAAAGAATTTCACAGAGGAGAAAGAGATTGGAGAGGGGGACTGCTCTGCAGGAATCAAAGAACAAGAGCTCTATTGCTCTGTCTATCCTAGTGCCTGAAATTACTTCCTGGATCACAGCCATTATTTATACAGCTTTGCTCCTTTGTTCATCATCATCATCATCATCATCATCATCATCATCATCTATTTCTCTCTTTCTCCCTCCCTCTCTCTGTGTGTGTGTGTGTGTGTGTTCACAGGCTCACCCAGAGCCAGGAGAGGGGCCTGATCTGAGCTCCTCTGACATACTACCCTGGAGTTGGTGCAGCAAAACATTCAAGGAAACCCCCACTTTCTATCTTCTGCTCCAACCGGCAGAGCTGACGGGGCTTTGGATGTAGTTGTGGTTCCCCAAGCTCTGATCACCCCTAAACAGGGTTAGGATTGTTTCAGCCATGTGATATATTTTAAGAACCATCACAAACACAACCAGGGATAGAAGTAAGCAACCATTTCTATCCTATCCTGTGTTCAGTACTGTTTCCATTCCACTACAGTTTGGCTTCCACCAAAACCTTTGTTATTTGTCTCACTGTCTATCCTCTATGAACACAAGGAAAATAACTAATTATGTATTTAATTATGCAATTAACATAAATACATTTCAATGGAAGGGAAATATCAACAACAATGCAGGAAAATAACCTGCATATGTAAAGTTTGAGTATTCTGCCCAGAGAAAAGCAATGAGAGCAAATACCACTGATATTCACTTGAATGGTTTCCATTCCTGGCTGTTCCATTGCGCAGACAGGTGGAGTCCCCAGATCCCGAGCGGTCCCCCCCGTCATGTGGAATAATGACTCAAGACAACGTGCTATGGGATAAAATTGGCCACAACTTTATTAAATTTCAAATGTGGGTAGACCTTGGCTCAGGCATTGGGCGTTCTCCCTCCCTAGTCCCCAGCCGGGGACCTAGGGAGCATCAGGGTTATCCAGTGTGTGTGTGGGGGGGGGATGGGCCGGCTCTGGAGAACATATGTTCAAGCAGAGATAGCCGCCCCCGTTACGCCGCCGCCGCAGGGGAGAACAATGACGACCTTTCGGCGTACGGTCAAAGACTCCCTTCAGAAACCCCTTTAACGGGGAACCCTGGTATTGCCGCCGCAAAGAGGAAGATGGACTAAAGGATTCCACCCAAGGCCTGATACCGCCAAAGTTGTGACGTTTTGCTACAGGAAAGGCGAAACCTGCCAATGCAGGGAAATTCCTTTCCGGCCCTTTAACAGCAACCTTAACGTAGCAGCGCCCACATACCTGTGAAGCAAAATTAACCTGCAAAACCTGTGAAGAAAAGTTAACCTGAAAAAGAAGACATTAACTGAGGGTGGGTAGGGTGGGAGAAGCTCTGGAGCCAAGTGAGGATTCCCAGGTAAGATCCTCCCTCTATTGTGTGGGCAGGTAATCCCTCCCCTACCTGGCCTGGTCTCCTTGGCAACGCTTCCCCCAGGTGGAATTGGACAACTGACTGAGGTAGGCGGAGACCTCCAGGTATCCCACCTGAGGGAAGGCAAAGCCAAGCCTATGCTGATGGAGCCGCTCCAGATCTAGGGGCTGTGCGTGTCCACGCAAAGGGCGCCCCCCGTTTTAAGCAGGGAGCGGTCATTTCTGCTTGGATTCTTCAACAGCATCACAACATGCAAGGTTCATGCCAGATCTATTCCTTGATCCAGGCTAGGATTTTCAGAATGCCCTGGGCTTAAACTAGACTCACAGGTCAAGGGGGATGCTGGAATGAAGAAAACTGGTCTGCTTGTGGCTAAATACAAGGAAGAAGATATAAGACAAAATTCTACATGTACTGCACTGCATCTGAATCCAGAGTCTGACTTTTAAGAGTCCCAGGCTTCTGAATGCAACACAAGGCATTTTGCTTAAAACTTTGGTTCATATTATCTATGCATGTGCCTTCGGAAAGGATATGATATGCCAGGATGAGTCACATCTATGAGTCACAATTGTGACATGTTGAACGTTTCCCTGATCACTGTGCTGAACATCCTATTCTACTTGCATATAGTAACAGGTGCAAGCAAAGTTTGCATTGGGTAGAAAAGAACCTGAGCTGTGAAAGCAAATGGAAGAATGATGTCTGCTGGCTGCCCACCACTGACCCCTCCTGACTCTCAGTTAATGCAAAAGTAAGAAATAAAAGTTCACAGCTGTCAGAAAAGAGGGATTGTGCTTTAACAATTGAATTCTTTCCCTAAAATTGAATTCAGTGTTTGTGAAAGGTGGTAGATTGACAACCCTCGAGACTGAAATTCTTTCTCCAGAGGTGTAGTGCTAAGCTTTCACTGCACACTGTAGTCGTGATGTGCAGCAACCTCTAAAGTTGACAGGATAATTAAGTTTACGTACTAAATCACTCCTTAGTTTCCACTGTGACAGCCAAAATAAATTGCCAAGAACTATGTCAATTAATACAGGTTGTACTGGCAGTTCCCAGCTCATAGACACCTTTTTTTTTTATTGGTCTAAGCTCTTTAGCTTTCCAAATAGTATACTATGTGTTTCTTCATTGCCCATAACTTAGATTTGTAGCTATCTAGTTAGGCTTCTGTCATTTTCCATGCAATGTTACCCATCTTTGACCTCTAAACTCTTGAAGACAAGGTCTAAACTATGTTGAGTCAATGTGGTGTCCTCCAGAATCTAAAGACTACAACGCCAATCATCCCCAACTACTGGCAATGCTATGCTAGTTGGGGCTGATAGACATTCTGAACACCCTCACACCTTTGGGGGTGGGTATCTGGATTGCACCCAATAGTCAGTCATGTGTGCCCTGATATCTGCACATAACTATCAGTGTGAAGGAAACCTGTGCACATTCATGTGTATATGTATAGGGCTCTTCCATGCAAGGGGGGGGGATGCTAATTGGCCTAGGATTCCCCCCAGTATAGAGAAGGCCTATATGTATTGACACCCAGAAGGCCCCTTCACACCGACACCCAATGTGTGGCTACAGGAGGTAGGGGTTTGGCTGGTATAAGTCTCAATATGCAGGGAGCATATCTGGCATCCATGAGCCTGTTCTCCTGCTCACATGTTTGTTTAAAGACCAGATGCCTACGCCTTTCCCTGATAATGCTGTGTGGTGTAGCATCTTACTCTGTCACAAGGTTGTGGGGAAATGCTCCTCTGGTGACATTTGATTATTGCATGCTATCAAGGAGTTGTGGGCCCCAATAAACTCTCCATGAAACATTTTGCTAAGCTTGTGGTTTGAAGCTGTGTAGCACAGACCTATAGAAGATATGCAACATATAAACCAACTCATGCTTTGCAGACAGGTATGCTGGTTGGGTCTGATGAGGACAGGGTATACCCCAAAACATCTGGAGAGCATGAAGTTGGTGAAGGCTGCTCCAGGTAGCAAGGCTCATTAAGTGGATTTCAATGCAGGTTGAATGTAATGTGTTGACAACACTTTGATCATTCACATAACGTACATTTACCTATCTTCAGGTATCTGAAGAAGTGTGCATGCACACAAAAGCTTATACCAGAACAAAGTTAGTTGGTCTGTACGGTGCTACTGGACAATTTTTATTATTATTATTTATTTTGACTGCGTTAGACCAACACGGCTACCTACCTGAACTTACATTTACCTAGTGTATTATTTTGATTAAAGAAAGTTTTCTAGGTTAGGAAAATGTTTTTCAGGAAAAAAATAAAAGAAAGGGGTGGCAGGCTCCATGACACATTTTAGAAATGCACGTTTCTGCATTCAAACCTGTTAAGAACAATCTCAAACCTTCCGCCCAAACGTAACTGGCCAGATGCAATTCACCAGCAGTTAATTTTTCAAGTGAGTCACACTAACATAAACAGATGGGTTTTTGCTCTTCCAAGAGCTAGTTGTAATAGCTTGTGGCTCTGGAACACAGAGGTCAATTTGTCTTTATATCGGAAGACGGGTCTCAGGATTTGTGTGGTTTCTGCACCAAATAAGACTTTCCAGAAAACCACTTTGATACTTCTGCTTTCAGGAAATGTGACAATGTGACCTCTCCCTTATTCCTTTTCAACAATGCTCTCAAAATTTCACTGATGTTTCTGTACATATAATAAAAATCTAAGGATGTTGTCGTGCTGCAATTTAAGTTGCTGCTGAGAGGTGGAGCTACAAATTACAGCATGACAGCTCAGCAGTCTCTCAGTGACAATGAGCTGTGTTGTAGCAGCTGGTGAGGTAGTACGAGTGGAATTCTATTGCAAGGACAGGCAAACTCAGCCCTCCAGATGTTTTGGGACTACAACTCCCATTATCCTTAGCTAACAGGACCAGTGGTCAGGGATGATGGGAATTGTAGTCCCAAAACATCTGGAGGGCCAAGTTTGCCTATGCCTGCTCTGTTGCTTTCCTGGCATTCAAAACTGATCTGGAAGTGAATAGATGACAAATGCAGACTGGTACCCAGTGTGTGCTCTGACTCCTTGGGTCCCACTAGCATCCAACCTGTTGCATTCTGTACCAGTTGATACTCCTGATCCATCTTCAAAGGAAGATGTGTGATGATTACAACAGCATGGGAGTTAACCAGGTCCTGTATTATTGAGGCAGCATCTGGTTTCTCTAGCTGGGGCCACAGTGAACCAGCTACAAGCTGGTAAAAGGCACTCTGGTCAACACACCACCTGTGAATCTCAAGATATGTGGCATTTAGGGCGATATGGAAGCACAGAGTTGCATAGCATGTGACTCAGCAAGCTCTTGGGCTGTATCTACTTAGTGGTAGGCCTGTGTGGAAGACAGAACAAACTCCTGTGAGAATTCGTTAATGCACATTATGTTACAACTTTCCTAGTTATATATGGTTTTGAAATTGGATGAGGCAGATTTAAATCACTGTCCCACAGGCTGCGGCTACCATGCAATCTCAGGTTTGATCTCTCCCCTAGTTCTCATCAGTGATGATAACACTCTTTAGTTCACCATTGATATATATTGTGTCTAAGCGCATGGCTTTATAGAGCCTGGGAATAGCTTTCTTCAGTACAAGCAATATAAGAAAAGGACAAAGTAAAGAGGGTCATTGGCACTCAGGAGTGGGTTGCTGAAAATCACTTTAAATTGCCACATCAATTCAAATACGAGTTTAGTAATTTTCTTATTCCCAGCCTTTGGTAGGTGAGCGATTTGCTATGTCACCTGTTTATAAAGCTGGACTGAACAGATCATATTTGCTTTCACAAAAATTCATGGAAGTAAAATATATTCGCAAAATATGCTCCAGCCTTGAGAGAAGGAATAATGGGCCTCCAACTATACATAATGGGACTGTAATTCCATCAGATGATTCCAGGGACTGATGACATGCAAGGTATTGCAGCTCAGGTGGTATTTTCATGTTATCAGAACGAGACGATGGTATTACAGCCTCTTTAGAGCATATATTATAATTGTCTGTAATGATAAATGTTCTTAAAAGTGTTAAGGTTAAAAGGGTATTTCAATACAAGCCAGATAACACAAAATCCCCCTGTGCAAGACTTTCTGAACAATAGCTAAAATTGTCAGTAGAAAATCTTGGCATGTCTTTTTCAAAAAATAATGATACTCCCCAGTGTTCCAGCATCTAGGCTGTTCCATTCATAAGGGAAGACTGTTGTAGTCTGCTGCGGCTGCCACTTCAAGGCAATCCAGCTTTTGCTCTTTCTTCTTTCGGATGTGCCTCACAGCCTGGAGATATTGTGTTGCGGTTGCCAAGTAACTGCAATTGTGTCCCCCCTACCCCCACCCCCCCATTTCTGAAACTAGAAGAAATGAGAGTGGCAATGATGGGGGTAAGGAAGGGAAAGGATCCCAGCTCTTGGGGATAAAATAATGGGAGGAGAGAGGAGCTCTTGAATATGGAAGAAGTGAACAAAGAGGATGCATTTATGCTACGGGCCTCCATTTCATTTCTCTAAGAAATTATAGGAGCTGAAGTTCTGTGAAAGGGGCTAGGAATCGCCAGCAAACACTTTTCAAGTACACTTGCCAAACTACAGTTGTCAGAGCTGGGACAGGGTGGCGGTGGCCATGGGATAATGACAAGCTGATATGGTGGTGACAATAATATACAGTGGGAGGCGTGACCCCATGCAACCCATTCAGTTCCTTATTTTCAGCCTGCTATCTCATTCATTATGATTCTTGCCAAGTTATACTATTATAATGAAGTTACAGTGGTACCTCGGGTTAAGTAATTAATTCCTTCCAGAGGTCCGTACTTAACCTGAAACTGTTCTTAACCTCAAGCACCACTTTAGCTAATGGGGCCTCCCGCTGCCACTGTGCCACCAGAACACGATTTCTGTTCTCATCCTGAATCAAAGTTCTTAACCCGAAGCACTATTTCTGGGTTAGCGGAGTCTGTAACCTGAAGCGTATGTAACCTGAGGCGTATGTAACCCAAGGTACCACTGTACTTGTCATCGTCCCCCACTGCCATGTCACCCCTGTTATAATGGAACTTAAAAGGTAAAGTAAAGGGACCCCTGACCATTAGGTCCAGTCGTGTCCGACTCTGGGGTTGTGGTCTCATCTTGCTTTATTGGCCGAGGGAGCCAGCGTACAGCTTCCGGGTCATGTGGCCAGAATGACTAAGCCGCTTCTGGCGAACCAGAGTAGCGCATGGAAACGCCGTTTACCTTCCCGCTGGAGCGGTACCTATTTATCTACTTGCTCTTTGGTATGCTTTCGAACTGCTAGGTTGGCAGGAGCAGGGACCGAGCAATGGGAGCTCACCCCGTCACAGGGATTCAAACTGCCAAGCTTCTGATCGGCAATTCCTAGGCTCTGTGGTTTAACCCACAGCGCCACCCGCACCCCTCATAATGGAACTTACTGTCCTCTTAATAGTTCCCTTCCTTTATCTCTATTCAAATATTTTAAAATTCACATTGTGTTACCATGCAAGATTTTAACGCTGTGTATTTTAACTGCTGCTTTAAAAAAAGAGATACGAAAGTGAAGTGGCCACTTATGCTCTCCCACAGAAGAGGAAATAGATCTCACCAAAAGACAAAAGAGGATGTTGATTTGCATAAAACTTGCATATGCTAGTTTACAGGAAGGAAAGCAAATTTAGAAATAAATAGTGTTGTTTAAAAAACAAACTCCCAAGCAGCACCCTACACAGAGTGCTTGGAACACCCTGCCTCCTCTAGCTTCTCGTGTAGCAGCCAATCACAGTCGTATCACAGGTGACTTAAGTAAAGCAAAGCACTGTATCAAATTATATCCAGCTATTTTTGACGGAAAACTATTAATGTATTGTTTGTCATATTTTCCAGATCGCTTTCTTTTGCCGGTTAGACATGAGAATCAGAGATCAAACTCTGGCTGGATCTAGACACGGCAAAGAAGTGATTCAGTTGTAAACTCATACAGGGAAATCCAGTAGGGAGATGGGAGTCCACAGTGCCATCTGGTGCCACAGTGGTTTTGTTGTTGTTGTTTAGTTATTTAGTCGTGTCCAACTCTTTATGACCCCATGGACCAGAGCACGCCAGGCACTCCTGTCTTCCACTGCCTCTTGCAGTTTGGTCAAACTCATGCTGGTAGCTTCGAGAACACTGCCCAACCATCTCGTCCTCTGTCGTCCCCTTCTCCTTGTGCCCTACATCTTTCCCAACATCAGGGTCTTTTCCAGGGAGTCTTCTCTTTTCATGAGTTGGCCAAAGTATTGGAGCCTCAGCTTCAGGATCTGTCCTTCCAGTGAGCACTCAGGGCTGATTTCCTTCAGAATGGATAGGTTTGATCTTCTTGCAGTCTATAGGACTTTCAAGAGTCTCCTCCAGCACCATAATTAAAAAGCATCAAATCTTTGGCGATCAGCCTTCTTTATGGTCCAGCTCTCAATCTAGCTGAGTTCTGTGTCTAAAATATTACCATAAATTTGCATCAGTGCAAAAGTAATAATAGAACATGGGTTAAGAAATGCCTTTTCTTTAGGAATTCAGAGCCTGTTTTCATTGGAGGGGAAAACTTCATGAAAGACATTATTAGCATTGGGGATCTAGTCCAAATTGCTAATTAATTATACATATAATTACATATCAAACATATGCCACATGCTCATCAATATAAATCTTTAATGAATTTCACCTTTTATGCAAGGCTTTGATGGCAAATATTGATTGAAATGTAAACTCAGACTTCAAAATACCTAGACTTTGAGCGATAATATGGAATGGATGGGATTTCTTACAGCTGTTTCAAAAGTTTTTTTTAACACATATACACAATTCTTTTGTACATTTTAGGAAGAACTAAGTGTACTTGGCAGGATTCTACTTTTCTTTGTCTACCTGTTTTCATTTATAATATTGTTATCTTCAGTGGTTCTTTTTATGTTTAATTGGTATGGCGCTATTCAGGATGGATATAATGACAAGTTTCTATTCGTACAATCTTTTATGCTTTCAGAAAAGAGGGAATGATCTCCTTTCTTTTTAACAGAATGAAGAGTTAAGTTATTAATTTATCTGAACCCAGCTGAGCATCTGAGAATCCAGATGGATAGCATCTTGTTCACTGCAATTGTTTAGTGAGACACATGAGGCATTAATGATGAAAACTCAGGGATCAAAAATAGACCTAGGAAACACTTAAACTGCCATAGAAGTCAATGGTTTATGGAGATCCCAAATGTTTCTGAAATAATTATGCTTTAATGAACATGCCATTCATTATGAGTTCTCAGGTATTACCTACCTGCTAATCTACCCATTATTTATATTTTCTGTCTTCATCTTTATTTTTATATTTCCCAACAGAAGGGGGGGAAAAACAGGAAAGTTTTCCAACATCCCCCAAAGTCAAAAAGTTTGGGGAAGTGGGGAAGGAGCTCACAAAACAAGTTTTACTACTCAATTATTCGAAAGGAGGGTGGAGAGCAACAGATAATGTAATATCACACCTTCAGTGAGAAATCTGAACAAAAATTCAGCCTGCACATTATGAATGTGGCATAATTATTCACTGAAGTTCCAAACAGTGGCTTGACCCAGACCCTCACCTAGTTTGTGACATAGTTTATATATATTAATCCCTCTGCAAAAAGTATAAAAGATTACTATATGTAGTTGCAATGTAAAATCATTAAAAAAGGCATGGGGAAAGATTTGAAGGGAATGTGGAAAATGATTGTTATTCAAAATATTGAAGTTATGATATTGAGATGTACAGGACTTGATGGACTTATTGAATGAAAAACTTTATTCCTGTACATAAGACTGGACGTGAGGCCAAGACTAGCCAGCTCCTACAGAAGGAAGAAGCCTTCGCCAAAGAAGATAAAGAAGACTGGCAAAATAAACTATTGAACTATGCAGGACAAATCAGTTAATTTGAATCCCAAGAAAGAAAGAGGACTTTCCCCATGACGGGGTGAGCTCCCGTTTCACAGTCCCAGCTCCTGCTAACCTAGTACTGCGAAAGCACGTCAAAGTGCAAGTAGATAAATAGGTACCACTCTGGCGGGAAGGTAAACGGCGTTTCTGTGCGCTGCTCTGGTTCGCCATGTTGGTTAGTCATGTTGGCCACATGATCCGGAAGCTGTACGCCGGCTCCCTCGGCCAATAAAGCGAGATGAGCGCCGCAACTTCAGAGTCGGTCACGACTTTACCTAATGGTCAGGGGTCCTTTTACCTTTACCTTTATAGATTATTACATTAGTATAACTTTTATTTATTTTATTTTTAAAAAATAATTTTTTATTAACCGGCCAATCACATCGAATCAAACCACATCACATAGAATTACAGTGCCGAATTTTTAAATTTTGTTGGGGGGTCCCATACTTCCAGATCCGAGGAGGGATTCTGATCTAATCATTACTTCTGCATTAATGTCCAAATCAGTCCAAATAAGTCCAAATAGATGTTCAAACAGTCCAAACACATATTCATAGTTCTTTCCAATCTTATCTTGCTGTTTCCACATCACTTCTTAATCAAATATTTTCTCTTTGTCCTTTATGTAGAGTCGGTCACGACTTTACCTAATGGTCAGGGGTCCTTTTACCTTTACCTTTATAGATTATTACATTAGTATAACTTTTAAAAGTCACATGGAATAAGATGAAGAAGGTTTAAAATTGGATTATTAAGAATATAAGTCTTTAAGGAGGTGCATGAACGAGTATTAAACAATGGAACCAAGAGGGGTAGTGGAGGAAAGTCAAGCAACAATTATGTTGTTGTTTTTTAAAAACATGTTTATTTCTTTATTTCTTTATTTTATGCATTGTTGTTGTTATTTTTACTTCTTCTTTTTTACTTTTTTGTTGTTATTTTTGGAAAATTAATAAAAGGTTACCAGGTAGATAGATAGATAGACAGATAGATAGATAGATGACAGACAGATAGATAAAGCCCTCTCAAATATTATGCTTCACCAGATTATGCAGTTCTTCTCTTTCTATCCTGCCCTTCTTTTGAGGAGCTCAGCGTTTTGCTCTGGGAGGTAGTGAATCGCCCAAGGCCACCCACTGAGCTTCAGAGCTGAGTGTAGGGATTTGAGCAGTTAGAAAGTGAACAAAGTAAAATATAAGAAAGCAGATCAGCAAACAGATAATTATATAAGCGCGTCTGACAGGTTTCTGTTTGCTGTGATGGCTCTTCCTGAAATCGCTTCTTTAGAACTTAAGGTAAAGAGGTAAAAGCAAACATACATTAACTCAACCTGGAAATGCCTCCTGCTCTTTCATCACACTAAGCAAAATAGAAACATTGATCTGAACAACCACATTTATTTCAAGGCATAACTAAAAAGCATGAGCAAATTCCAGGAGGATTAATGTGGGTGCCTAACCAAACCTCTTGATTAAGCGATATGTTTTAGCAGTCTCCAGTTATTTTAAAATAATGACAGTCCCTTCATGGATTTAGAACTATCTCAGGCTCAAGAATCTCATGGAATATCAGAGGAGCATTAAAAAGTTAGGTAGATCTTCATTCATTCTCATATATTTATGCATTTGCATATTTAGAACATAGTATTTTTTAATCTGTACTGTCTTCTCCATGTCCTTGATAAGCTATCTAGTAAAAAAAACCCAAAAAAATATATTCAAGTGAAGATTCACAGGAGAGAAAAGAGCCTGGTTTAAAACTGTTCCAAAATACTTATACTATCTATGAAAGATAGATCCAGTTTAGATTCATCTGGCATCATTAACCATGGAAAAATTCCATTATTGTAACAAAAGAGAGGCAGAGCTGTTTTAACTAGCATAATTAGACATTAAAAATGTTGCCATCCCAAAGATTCCACTACTGGAAAGGAAAGAGATGTTCGCAGACATCATTAGCAGACATCATTAAAATCTGGCACTGCAATACCCTCAAATGTACATCATGAGATGGGAAACAATCAGAGTTCAATTGGCTCGTCAGCTATTAAGGCACCATTACCATAATGAACCATGGAGAAAGAAAGTGTTAAAGTTCAAGTAGCTACCTTGTAGAACCACAATATATAAATCTCTATGGTTGGACATTTCTGTCTCTACGTTTGAAGTACTACAGCGCCAGAGGAAGATAATTACCATCTCTTACTACTAGGTGAACATAATATTCCTACAAGCTTTCTCTGGGAGGGTGGGGGAGGTGGAGAGACGTGTATAATTTCTGCGCATGATTCAGGCCAACTCACCTTCTGGCAAGTTCTTCAAGTCTTTTGTTTTCTGAATACTACACATTCCCAAACTTCCATTACACAGTAACGGGATATATCTGCTCATCTGGGACTCAGGGGGGAGGCATCATCTGCCGCACGGCCAGTGGCGTAGCGTGGGTTGTCAGCACCCGGGGCAAGGCAAATAATTTGCGTCCCCTAACCCATGGATTTGCACCCCCTAACCCATGGATTTGCGCCCCCTAACCGTAACCCCCGCCCGGTGCGGCCAGCCCCCCCTGCAGCCCCCACGCTACGCCACTGCGCACGGCATAGCCACAATTGGTCCAGGAAGGCCACCATATTTCGGTGCAGCCGAGGGAGTGGATGGCCGCAAGGTAAAGGTAAAGGTAAAGGTACCCCTGCCCGTACGGGCCAGTCTTGACAGACTCTGGGGTTGTGCGCCCATCTCACTTAAGAGGCCAGGGGCCAGCGCTGTCCGGAGACACTTCCGGGTCACGTGGCCAGCGTGACATCGCTGCTCTGGCCAGAGCCAGAGCCGCACACGGAAACGCCGTTTACCTTCCCGCTGGTAAGCGGTCCCTATTTATCTACTTGCACCCGGAGGTGCTTTCGAACTGCTAGGTTGGCAGGCGCTGGGACCGAGCAGCGGGAGCGCACCCCGCCGCAGGGATTCGAACCGCCAACCTTTCGATCGGCAAGTCCTAGGCGCTGAGGCTTTAACCCACAGCGCCACCTGCGTCCCACCTAAGGTACCACCCACCTTAGGCCATTCAAGACCTTCCAGGTGTGGGGCAGGCATCTCCCGACAGGCCTATCAAGGGCAGGGAGGCTGCACCCAGACTGGCCCTGGTTTATTTAAAGGGGTGACCAGGCTGTCCTCATTGCTGACCATAACTGCTTATAGTCTGGTGGTGTTGGGGAAATGAATGTGAACTAGAAATGTTCTGAAGTTTTATCCCCAAATGCTTTTATATTGTGAACTGTTCTGAGATCTTTGATGAAGGGTGGCATATTATTATTATTATTATTATTATTATTATTATTATTATTCACCTTTAGTTCATCTGGACCTTATGGGAATAACCTTCAGATCTAGTTCAGAGATCCTTGAACTAGCTAAGTGAACTTCATTCACCTGAACTAGTTCATTCCAAACACTGGTCACAGGTACTGGTAGATTCAGAACAGAGCAAAACGTTTCTTTGAACAGATTAAAATAATCCATATCTTATAGTTAATAAATGTACTGTGTTGTACTGTTTCATTTATTGCTTTCCAAGGCATCAATAATTGGAAATAAACCCAGGAATGTTCCGCGAACCATAGGTTAAATGCCTACAGCAGCTCATTTTCAAAGTTAACATTTTCTTTCTGGGATTTGTGCCTTAATGGCTATCCTGGACCATTGGTGCTTCTGTTTCCCATCAGTGCACATGTATAATTTCCATTACTGTTAAAAGAATTTAGCATACCTTTAAATTATCAGGTAACATCTTTCAAAAATGCTTTTCTCAGCACTTTGTCACTCTTTGCTGCTTATCCGCTTACCATCTCTGACAGCACTAAAAATGATGTAAGGCAGAATGGAAAGAAAAATATTGGATTATCAGAAAGGAATTAATTACTGTGATGAAGACCAGAGCGTTTAAAATGGAAACCTGAGTGATTTTATTGTGCCCATGTACAGATTGATTCTCAGAGTTCTATATAATTCACAGTACAATTCACTCTGTGGTGCATGGGGTACATTTACAGTGGTGCCTCGAGTTACAAACACTTCAGGTTACAAACTTCGCTAACCCAGAAGTAGTACCTCAGGTTGCGAACTTTGCCCCAGGATGAGAACGGAAATCACGCGCCAGCGGCATGGCAGCAGTGGGAGGCCCCATTAGCGAAAGCGTGCCTCAGGTTAAGAATGGTTTCAGGTTAAGAACGAACCTCCGGAATGATTTAGGTTCATAACCCGAGGTACCACTCACTGTATAGAACTTGCTTCAGTTTATGAGTTTAGCACAGCACCTTCTGTTGACTTGCTGTCTCTGCTTCCCATTGCCACAGAACCTTAAGAACAAAAGAATAGTCCTGCTGGTTCAGACCAGTAACCCATCTTGTCCAGTATCCTGTTCTCAGATTGCCCAGCTAGATCCCAATGAGAAGCCTGCAAATGGGACTTGAGAGCAAAAGCACTTTTCCCTCCTCCTATGGTTACCAGTAGGGACGCAGGTGGCGCTGTGGGTTAAAGCCTCAGCGCCTAGGGCTTGCCGATCGAAAGGTCGGCGGTTCGAATCCCTGTGGCGGGGTGCGCTCCCACTGCTCGGTCCCAGCGCCTGCCAACCTAGCAGTTCGAAAGCACCTCCGGGTGCAAGTAGATAAATAGGGACCGCTTACCAGCGGGAAGGTAAACGGCGTTTCCGTGTGCGGCTCTGGCTCGCCAGATGCAGCTTTGTCACGCTGGCCACGTGACCCGGAAGTGTCTCCGGACAGCGCTGGCCCCCGGCCTCTTGAGTGAGATGGGCGCACAACCCCAGAGTCTGTCAAGACTGGCCCATAAGGGCAGGGGTACCTTTACCTTTACCTTTATGGTTACCAGTAATACATAAAGTGGTACCTCGGGTTAAGAACTTAATTCGTTCTGGAGGTCCGTTTTTAACATGAAACTGTTCTTAACCTGAAGCACCACTATAGCTAATGGGGCCTCCTGCTGCCACCGTGCCACCGGAGCACAATTTCTGTTCTCATCCTGAAGCAAAGTTCTTAACCCAAGGTACTATTTCTGGGTTAGCTGAGTCTGTAACCTGAAGCATCTGTAACCTGAAGCGTATGTAACCCGAGGTACCACTGTATTCAGAAGTGGGAGAAGAACACAGCCATTGGACTTAGTAGCCACTGATGAACTTATTCTCCATGAATTTGTCTTAAATCTATTCAAGTTGGTGGCCATCATTGCCTCTTCTGAGAGCAAATTCCAGTTTAACTGTGCACTTTGTGAAGTACTTTCTTTTATCTCTCCTGAATTTTCCAGCCTTGAGCTTCATTGGATGCCCACTAATTCTATGACAGGCTATAAAAATAACTCCACGGCGTGCATAATTTTGATACAAGTCTTCCATGTTGCCTATTACGCACAAAACGCACTTCATGGAAAAGATTCTCCATGACCTTGACCATTTTTCTTAATCTTTTCTGCATTTTTCTGATTCCCCCCCCCCCGCCAACTCCACAATATTGCTTTTCAGGTGAGACAACCAAAACTGTACACAGTATTCGAAATATGGTTGCACACTATATTTTTGTAGTAGCATTATGGATGTTGCCAGTTTTGTTTCCAATTCCTTTTCCAACGATCCCTAGCATGGAATCTGCTTGTTCACAACTGCCACACACTGGGTTGAAAGCTTCATCAAGCTTTCTGCTGTGACCCCAGTGTCTCGCTCCTGGCCAAAACATGGCCAGTTCAGATCCCATATCATGAAATCAATATTCTTATGCCCCTGCATGCATCATTTTACACTTGTTTACACTGAATTGTCCTGTAAATTTTGGTAGAACATCTGCTTTGGTTACAGAAGCTTCCAGATTCAATCCCTGGCATCTCCTGGTAGGACTGGGAATGTCCCTTGTCTAAAACCCTGGGCAACTGCTGCCTGTCAGTGTAGACGGCACTGGTCTAGATGGACCGAGGCTCAGACTCCGTACAAGACAACTTCATATGTTGCCTATTGTTGGGGAAATCAGACCATGAGATAATCATTTAAATGAAAGCCAGTAGCTTCCCTTTATTTCCAGTGTGTGTACTGCCTCTACGACCACGAAAGACAGCGCTTGCTACCTCATTCTCTGAGATCTTGTTCTCTGGAGGCCTTAGGTATCACAACACTCTACGGAACATGTGCCAAATATCTAAAGGATCTACTACTCCCCTCCCATCGAAGAGCTTTCCCTTCTGCAGTGACCAAAGGCAGATTCACACAAACTCCATATCAATCCGGTTTGTGTGCCTGTGACCAAGGAATACCTGATTCAATGGACCACATTCTCTTAGATGGATTGCTCTTTACACAGCAGACCTGACCAACTGATGCTGAGCAAAATTTGGACCTCCGGCTTATAACTCCAAGAAGAAGCCAAATGAGGTTTCTCCTGGCAGATTGGGACAAAGATAATCACTGTTCCAGTAGCTTCCTTTTTAGCCACAATTTTACCCAAAAGGGTTCCTAACAAACTATCCCTTCAGGGAAGAGACAGGGCAAAGCAGAATATATAAGTGCACATGATCACAGTTTGACCTTATGACCTTCAACAGCTTCACCCTTGTCCTTTTAATTATCCCAGGGATTTTAAATGTTTTATACTTTGGTGCCAATGAAGGTACAGTGGAACTTCGGGTTGCGAACATGATCTGTGTGGGAAGCAAGTTTGCAACCCGCAGTGCCGCGTCTGCACATGCGCAGGTCACGATTCGGAGCTTCTGCGCATGTGCGAGTGCCAAAACATGGAAGTAACCGTTCCGGAACTTCCTGGTTTGGCGCAGTGTTGAACCCGAAAACGCGTAACCTGAAGCGTCTGTAACCCAAGGTACCACTGTATTTGATATTTGATTTACTGGGAGACAAACCCTGAACACTTTAATGCTAAGGAGTTCTCTGAACATGGTACAAAATATTTATACAGTACTTCCTCAAATATAGTGGGAAATTGCAAAGGTTTGCAGAATGAATTTGGCCTTTTACTAAAATAATTGTTTGTCCTTTTAAATCAGCTTGTTTAGCGTCATACCACAGTCTGTGGTTACACATGTTAGAACATTTTTGTACAGCTTGGTTCTTGTGGTTTGAACAGAGTATGAATCAGGCAAATGCCACCCTCACCCTAGAGGAAAGTTAGTTTGTCAATTATCCAGAAATCTCAGCCGTATTGATTTGTCAATCACTATATACTTGATCCATTCACTAGATCCGTTTGTCATCTGCCATTGTGGCATTGTTACAGTGGTGCCCCGCAAGACGAATGCCTCGCAAGATGAAAAACCCGCTAGACGAAAGGGTTTTCCATTTTTCGAGGCGCTTCGCAAGACGAATTTCCCTATGGGCTTGCTTCGCAAGACGAAAACGTCTTGCGAGTCTTGCAATTTTTTTCGCTTTTTTCTCCCTTTTTCTAAGCCGCTAAGCCGCTAATAGCCGCTTAGCTGCTAAGCCGCTAAGCCGCTAATAGCCACTAAGCCGCTAATAGCACTAATCCGCTAAGCCGCTAATAGGGTTGCTTCGCAAGACGAAAAAACCGCAAGACGAAGAGACTCGCGGAACGGATTCTTTTCGTCTTGCGAGGCACCACTGTACTTAACTGCAGCCTCACACGCAGCCAATCCAGTGACGTTTTGTTGTTCTTTAGAAAGTGCACAAGACCATATCTGTGCATGCACAAGAAATGCTCAGCGGTGGAAAAATGAGAAAGGAAACAATCTTTATAATGGGTTGGGTCCATGGAAGCAGAAGCAGAACTCTGCTCACCCAATGAGACTTTCGTGGCTTCTTCTCCCCACAGGAACCCTACGCACGACCAGTCAAAAGTGACAACAGAGGATTGAAGGAACTTGCAGAATGGTGTGGGATGGGCTACAGCAGGTTGCAGCAGGATAGGGAATCATCATAATTCAGAGGGGCTGCTTTGTTCAAGTGACAACGCTTTCTGCTGCTGCAAGACACCCTTTCAGCTCAGCCAATACCTTTTCTTCCCATTTTAAATCATTGCTTGAGCTCACCCATAGATTCTGGACTGATTTGCAGCCGTTTCCATAGCGCAGATTAGGCAGCCTAGTTAGAAAAGGCTTTAGCATGTTACTGTGATCATTTTTTGCCTCAAAGGACTGACCTTTGGCAGTTCCCATTTTTTAACAAAATCACTACTATTCAGACAAAGTGCAGGAGGGTTAAGTTTGGGAACAGTTGGTAGGAGCATGGCAGGGTTTTTTTTATTTAAATATTTAATAATCATTAAGATTTTATTAGACTAAGGAAAACTTAAATCAAAAGTGTACTATTCCTTCAGATAAAACTTATGTTTTATCTTAACATAATTCATTTTAAGCTAGGGTTCTTTGGGGCGCAGAGTACCTGTTCATTAAATGTTATTTTATCATTAATCAGTCATGGACCTTGTTATATTGAAATGTCCCCAGTGTAGTCTGATGCTACTGCAGACCCTCAGGTATTTACAATTAATTTTTAAAATAGAATTTAATGTATGTTTGTTATTGACATGTTTATATATCATGACCAGGAAATCACTGAGTGACACGGAATAGGGAAATAGGAAATGGAGTAAGATGGCATGAAGCCAAGAACTGTATTATAAAAGTGACCACAAATGTTGCTTAGATCAGTCTTTGCCTATCAGGCCTAGTCCCTAAGGTTACATTAGACTACAACTCCCATCAGCTCCTGTCAGTACAGTTGATGTGAGTTTGTAGCCCTAAACATCTGCAAGGTACCAGGTTGGCAGAGGCTGGTTTAATTTATCACTGCAACAATGCAGGCAACCAGTAACCTCTTCAAGGTAAGTTTGTTGTTGTTTAGTCATTTAGTCGTGTCCAACTCTTCATGAACCCATAGACCAGAGGACGCCAGGCACTCCTCTCTTCCACTGCCTCCCACAGTTTGGTCAAACTCATGCTGGTAGCTTCGAGAACACTGTCCAACCATCTCGTCCTCTGTTGTCCCCTTCTCCTTGTGCCCTTCATCTTTCCCAACATCAGGGTCTTTTCCAGGGAGTCTTCTCTTCTCATGAGGTGGCCAAAGTACTGGAGCCTCAGCTTCAGGATCTGTCCTTCCAGTGAGCACTCAGGGCTGATTTCCTTAGGAAGGGATAGGTTTGATCTTCTTGCAGTCCATGGGACTCTCAAGAGTCTCCTCCAGCACCATAATTCAAAAGCATCAATTCTTCAGTGATCAGCCTTCTTTATGGTCCAGCTCTCACTTCCATACATCACTACTGGGATAACCATAGCTTTAACTATACGGATCTTTGTTGGCAAGGTGATGTCTCTGCTTTTTAAAATGCTGTCTAGGTTTGTCATTGCTTTTCTCCCAAGAAGCAGGCGTCTTTCAATTACGTGACTGCTGTCACCATCTGCAGTGTTCACGGAGCCCAAGGAAGTAAAATCTCTCACTGCCTCCATTTCTTCCCCTTTTATTTGCCAGGAGGTGATGGGACCAGTGGCCATGATCTTAGTTTTTTTGACGTTGAGCTTCAGACCATATTTTGCACTCTCCTCTTTCACCCTCATTAAAAGGTTCTTTAATTCCTCCTCACTTTCAAGTTAATAAATGTGCAGAAAAGATCACTCTCTTTTTTTATAGATATTTTTAAAGTTTTTCAT
The DNA here is from genome assembly GCF_951804945.1 of Podarcis cretensis. Classification (NCBI taxonomy): domain Eukaryota; kingdom Metazoa; phylum Chordata; class Lepidosauria; order Squamata; family Lacertidae; genus Podarcis; species Podarcis cretensis. The sequence goes on along the minus strand of NC_137180.1, from coordinate 10,167,141 downwards.
AATAAAACAAATATCACACTCAGAAAAAAGAAAAGAAAAAACAGAGAAAAGACAATCAAAAATAGCACAACAAAAACAACAAAAAACAAAGAAAAAATTATTCCTTGCTTACTATCTTTGTAACCCTCTTTCCTGTCTTCCTCACATCTCCCTTTTCTGTGTTCCCCTTTATACAATCAAATTCCGCAATTTTCTACCCTCTTTCCAATCTTGTACCCTATTTATACATTTCAACCTATTATGCCTTTGGTTTCTTTTCCTTTCCTATTAAGCCATTTATCACATATTCTTTATAACTTAGTCCCTTATATCATTTGTTTAATCACGACATAACAATACTCTGGTCTTACCCCTTTTTTCCAAATCATTTTTACATATTTCTTTTTACCAAATCACTAATGCCATATTATCTTTATATCCAACATCATTTTAACATTCAAACATTTTACAGTGTTTTTGGAGGTATTCTTTGAACTTCTTCCAGTCCTCTTCCACCGATTCTTCTCCCTGATCTCGGATTCTGCCAGTCATTTCTGCCAATTCCATGTAGTCGATCACTTGCATCTGCCATTCTTCCAAGGTGGGCAAATCTTGTGTCTTCCAATACTTTGCAATAAGTATTCTTGCTGCAGTTGTTGCGTACATAAAGAATGTTCTATCTTTCTTTGGCACCAATTGGCCGACAATGCCCAAAAGGAAGGCCTCTGGTTTCTTAGGGAAGGTATATTTGAATACCTTTTTTAGTTCATTATAGATCGTTTCCCAGAAAGCCTTAACCTTTGGGCAAGTCCACCGAAGGTGAAAGAATGTTCCCTCAGTTTCTTTACATTTCCAACATTTATTCTCCGGCAGGTGATAAATTTTTGCAAGCTTGACTGGGGTCATGTACCACCTATAGATCATTTTGATAATATTTTCTCTTAAGGCATTACATGCCGTAAACTTCATATCGGTTGTCCACAACTTTTCCCAGTCAGCAAACATAATGTTATGACCAATGTCCTGTGCCCATTTAATCATAGCTGATTTAACTGTTTCATCCTGAATATTCCATTTTAACAGCAAGTTGTACATTCTCAAAAGTATCTTAGTTTTAAGTTCTAACAATTCTATTTCTAATTTCGATTTTTCCACCTGGAAGCCTATTTTTTTATCCAAGTTAAAGGCTTCTCTTATTTGATGATAATGTAGCCAATCTCGCACTTTATCTTTTAGTTTCTCAAAACTCTGCAATCTCAATGTGTCTCGATCTTGTTCTAGTATCTCCCAATAATTCGGCCAATTGGCCTCCATATTGAGTTTTTTCAGAGCCTTAGCCTCCATAGGTGATAGCCACCTTGGAGTCTTGTTTTCCAATAAGTCTTTATATCTTGTCCAGACATTAAACACAGCTTTCCTGACAATATGGTTTTTGAATGCTCTATTAGCTTTTACCTTGTCATACCACAAATATGCATGCCACCCAAAAATATTGTTGAACCCTTCCAAGTCCAAAATGTCAGTGTTCTCAAGAAGTAGCCAATCTTTCAGCCAGCAAAATGCTGCTGATTCATAATACAACCTCATGTCTGGCAGGGCAAACCCCCCTCTTTCTTTAGCATCAGTCAATATTTTAAATTTTATTCTGGGCTTTTTGCCCTGCCAGACAAATTTAGAAATGTCTCTTTGCCACCTCTTGAAACAGTCCATCTTGTCCACAATCTGTAAAGTTTGAAACAAAAACAGCATTTTTGGCAATACATTCATCTTTATAGCTGCAATTCGACCCAACAAGGAAAGCTTCAATTTTGACCAAATTTCTAGATCTTTTTTGACTTCTGACCAGCATTTCTCATAATTATCTTTAAATAAATTCAAATTTTTGGTCGTCATATTAATCCCTAGGTATTTCACTTTCTTAACCACATTTAAATCTGTCTCCTTCTGAAACCTTTCTTTTTCCATTGTTGTCAGATTTTTCTCTAAAACCTTAGTTTTTTGCTTGTTCAATTTAAATCCTGCCACATGACCAAATTCTTGAATCAATTCTAACACCCTTTTCGTACTAGATTCTGGCTCCTGTAATGTCAAAACCAGGTCATCTGCAAAAGCCTTAAGTTTATATTGTTTAGCTCCAACCATAATTCCCTGAATCAGCCGGTCCCTTCTAATCATGTTCAAGAGCACCTCCAGGACCGAAATAAATAGCAATGGAGAGACAGGGCAGCCCTGTCGTGTTCCTTTTTCTATTCTAAACTCTTCTGACACCACATTATTAACGATCAATTTTGCTTTTTGTTCTGAATAAATTGCTTCTATACCATTTTCAAACCCCCGTCCCACTCCCATTCCCTTAAGATTTTTCTTCATAAAATTCCAAGAAATATTATCAAAGGCCTTCTCCGCATCAATAAAAATTAAAACTGCTTTTGTATTAATGTTCTCTTGTAATAACTCCAAAATATCAATAATGTTCCTTGTATTATCAGACAAGTGTCTGCCTGGGAGAAAGCCTGCCTGATCTTTATGTATCACTTCATTTAGGACTCTTTTTAATCTATTAGCTAAAATGTCTGCAAAAATTTTGTAATCCACATTTAAAAGGGATATGGGACGGTAGTTCTTAAGTTGTGTCTTTTCAGATTCAGATTTCGGTATAAGTGTGATGAAAGCTTCTTTCCACAACTCTGGCGCCTTCTTTCCCTCCATAATCTCGTTGCACACCTCCTTTAATGGTTGAATTAAATAGTCTTTCAAAGTCTTATAATACTTGGAGGTTAATCCGTCTGGTCCTGGAGACTTGCCTAATTGCATGTTTTGAATGGCACCTTCAATCTCTTGTTCTGTTATTTTATAGTTCAATGTTGTCTCATTTTCTTGAGATATTTTTGGTAATCCATTTGTTCTTAAAAATTGGTCTATCTCAGTCTCATTCTGTGGCCCCTGGGTATAGAGTTGTTTGAAGTATCTCTGGAAGCACTTTCTAATCTCCACAGGATTCTGAATGTTTTTTTCCTTCAACCTCAAGATTTGTAACCGTGTTCAGCTTCTGTCTTTTTTTCAGCTGCCACGCTAGCAGTTTCCCACATTTATTTGCTGATTCAAAAGTCTTTTGTCTCATTTGTTTAATCTTCCACTCAATTTCCTGCTTTATCAATTTCAAATATTGTACTTGATATAATTTAATTTCTCTCAGAATCTCCTGTGACTTTGGTTTTGATCTTAATTTTTTCTCTCCTTTTATTTTCTCCAAAATTTTATCTTTTTTCTCATTTTGGGTTCTCTTTTTTATAGCATTCTGTTGTATCAGAAACCCCCTCATGACTGCTTTACTTGCATCCCAGATTACTCTTTTTTCAACTGTAGTTTTCAGATTCACTTCAAAGTAGTCTCTCAGAGTCTTTTGGGCCTTCTTAACAATCTCTTGATCTCTTAATAAGGTGTCATTCATCTTCCATCTGAAGGAACCAGTTAATGTTAGTTTCAATTCCATCTTCACGGCGTTATGGTCGGAGCAAGTTTTGGGGCAGATTTCCACCTTTCTAGTCTTTGGTGCCAGTCCTCTAGTTATCCATATTTGGTCAATTCTAGTCCAGGTCATTTTGGCTTCAGAGAAGAAAGTCCCTTCTCTCCCTAAGGGATTTTTGGTTCTCCAAATGTCAATCAAATCCATATTGTCTGTTAGATCAAAAAAAGTTTTAGGTAGCCTGCCATCTTTTGTTATGTTTTGTCTTTGTGCTTTATCCATATTTGTAGATACCACCCCATTCATATCGCCCATCATAATAATGTTGTTATAGTCCATGTAGTCCAGCATTGTCTCATGCAACTTCTTGTAAAATTCTGACTTCCCCTCATTTGGTGCATAAATTCCTAAAATCAAGAATTTTTCTCCTTGTATTTGAATTTCAATTGCCAAGATTCTCCCTTGCTCATCTTTAAAAAGGAATTTTGGTGATAGGCTTTCTTTTGCATAGATAACAACTCCTCTCTTCTTCACTCTGTCCGATGAGATAAATTCTTGACCTAATCTTTTGTTAATTAAAACTTTCCTGTGAAGCCTAATCACATGCGTTTCCTGTAAGCAAATTAAGTCTAATTGTTCCTTTTTTAATATATGAAAGATCTTCTTCCTCTTCTGAGGGAAGTTACAACCATGAATGTTCCAACTTAATAGTTGCAGAGACATGTTGAGATATGTCTATTTTCCTCCTACGGCTCCCAAAAGTTCTTCTCCCTTTGACGGTGGTATCACTTTCTCCGGCTCATCAAGACCCAAGGGTGTAAGTAAAGAGCTTAATGGTCCAGATCCTAGGGCTCCTAGTTCTTTTTCAGTCTCTTTCTGAAGGACTTTTCCGTAGTCACTCAGAAATTTTTCCTTGTCTTCAACTGTTCTGATTTTAACTTTTTCCCCTCGAAAGTTGAAAGATAGTCCCTGGGGGAACTCCCATCTGAAGATAATTCTGTTGCTTCTCAGTAGTTTCACCAAGTCTCCGTAGTTAGATCTAAGCTCCAGAAGGTGTTTCGGAATGTCCTTGTAAATTTCCACTCTAAAGTCCTGAATCTCAAGAGTCTTTTGAAAGTGCGCACCCAGTATCTTGTCTCTTTCTTCCTTCGTTCTGAGGGAGATCAGGCAATCCCTTGACCTGACCTTCCTCCCTCCCTTTCCAAGTCTGAATGCACTTGTGATTTTAAAGTCTTTATCCTCTTCCAAAGGCCAAAATTATGCAAACTCTTTTGTCAGAAACTCAATTAAATCCTCCTTTTCAAGTTCTGGAACTGACCTCAATCTCAGGTTGTTTTCCCTAGTTTTTAGTTCTATCATAGACAGATATGCCTGGTGTTCGCCAATCTGTTTGCGCATAGGTTTGATTTCCTCTTGCACGGCCTCTACTTTCTGTTTGGCCTCCTCAGCTGTTTTACGATTTACTGTAGTAGCCTCCAATAGTTTCCCAATAGATTCTGCATTTGACCTAACTTGCTGGGTCAAATTATTAACACTGGCTGTGTTTTGGTCAAGTTTAGATGATTGTTCAGTCACTTGCTTGCTCAGGCCATCTAATTTTTCAAAAAATTTATCTAACACTAGTAAAGTCTCCTCCTGTGGCCATTCCTTCAGGCCTTATTTGCTCTAAATCTTCCTCTTGTGCCACAGGAATAGTGGGAACAGATGATCTGCGCAGCTGTGAGATTATGCTAGGGTGTTGTGTTTTGGCTTTGCTTGATCTTGTCCTCCCTCTCATTCCACTGCTGTCTATGTGCCAAGGTCAGTCTCACGGTTTGCAATTCCCATGGAAATCCCCAAGTCCAAAGATGGGAAAAAAAACCCAGTAGTTACACAACTTCAGTCTTCCACTAGAGGGACACAATGTTTATCTCAAAAGTCACAGCTTGTAAAGTCTTTTCAGTCTTTTCAAATTACAAAATGTCCCTTCAAATTTATAACAGTTGCAAATGTCCAGAGAGCCTTACAGATCCTTTAACTTGCAGAGTTAATCATAGAAAGTTACAATGTCTCCAAAAGGTGCGAGTTGCAATATGACAGTTCCTGCAGCCTGACAGCTCTAATAGTCTGGCAGCCCGGTCTCCAGGAGTTCAATAAATTTTTATAAATCCACACAAGAAGAGGGAAAGCCAAATTCTTCCTCTTCCACCTTAAAATAAGGTGAAGTTCTATGTCTGGTGTTCAGATAGCAATATTTTGAAGCGTAGTTCAGAGCAAAAGCAAATTAAACGTCATTGCTTTGAATCTTTAAACAAAGCCGGGAGACGGACTTCCTGGTTGCATCTCCCATTTCAGTGTCCAGATTAAGCTTATTTTTCAGTGTCCAGATTAAGTTTATTGTTCAAAAGTCCGAATTTCTTAAACTTCACCTACTCACGGTAGTCGTTTCTTAGCCGAATTGTCCCAAGAAAAAGGTCAGCGCTCACCGACAACAGCTTCATGGCTTCACTCCACGGAAAGAGTGACCAACTCTCAGCACCGCGCCAACCCCGTCACTTTCTGGAGCCCCTTACGGGGTTCCTTTCCAGTTTCGGGGAGCGCTAAAGGTGCCCGCTGAGTCCCACGGCCACAGGCTTCTGCTGCCTGTGGTTTTTCAAGAAGGGTCTCTGCTTCGCCGTAGCGGACGACCCGTTTCCACGGAGCTCCCCCTTCGCAGTTAGAAGAGGGCAGCCATTGCCGTTCGTGCCGCCTCCGGAAGTCTGTAAAGAAAAGATCACTCTCATGGTTCAGTGGGCTGCGGAAACTTTGACTATGTTTCAGAAGCTGCTGCCACCACACTGATGTAAGCCACCATTTTTCTGCTCCTAGAGAAACAACAATGAAAATGTATTGGTGCTGATGAGTGAAATTCAGAGTAAAATAATAAGCATAATTATAGTCACCTAATCAAGTAGCACAACCTTCTGGCCTCCAGAAGCAGAGGCATCTCCAGGTTTGAGAAGGCTTTGGGCATATTGCTATCTGGTGGGGACCATCCAACAGCAGTGTTTACTCCTCCTATACCCAGTGGGTTTGCTGGCAGTGGCTCTCCATTGATTGTTGCTGAGGGGCCACCACTATAATTTTGCATAATGCCCTGGAGTGATATTGGAGGCAATATAGGAAATCAAAATGGCAGTTGTAGACATGGGCAGACCCTAATAATAATAATAATAATAATAATAATAATAATAATAATAATTTATACCCTGCCCATCTGGCTGGGTTTCCCCAGCCACTCTGGGCAGCTCTCAGCAGAATATTAATATTAATATTAAAACATCAAACATTAAAAACTTCCTGATACAGGTCTGCCTTCAGATGTCTTCTAAAAGTCAGATAGTTGTTTATTTCCTTGACATCTGATGGGAGGGCATTCCACAGGGCGGGCACCACTATTGAGAAGGCCTTCTGCCTGGCTGCCTGTAACCTCCCTTCTCGCAGTGAAGGAACTGCCAGAAGGCCTTCGGAGCTGGACCTCAGTGTCTGGGCTGAACGATGGGGGTGGAGATGTTTCTTCAGGTAGTGACACAAACATGCTACCCAGTGACACCAGGCCCAAGTAGACAGCAGGTGTGTGTGTGTGTAAGGCCATGTGTTACACTTTGCATCTGTATTGTGGAATCATATTTGAAGTGGATTTGCCTTTGGGCACCTTGTCCCAAGGCAGCATCATGTTTCTCCTCTACGACTTGTGGGGTTTCTTGGTCTGCAAATTTATCATTAATTCCTGCCTCTATAGGTTTGGGAACACTGGCATTAGCACAGCTTCACCTTCAGCACGATTGCTTCACCAAAAGCAAGCCAGCATAGACATGTGAATCACACACACCCTTTTCAATTAGATTCCTATGCAAAAGAAAGGATGTAAATGTACACACCCATCACCTGATGGAGTAATTTGGCCCAATCCGGAAATAATGCATTGCAGCAGGTTGTAATGTATACACAGGATCATGCCCTGTGTCATGACTGAAGTGATGAGTGATGCTGTCAAAGGATCACTAAGAGCAGTGGTGGCCAAACTTGGCCCTCAAGCTGTTTTTGGACTACAATTCCCATCATCCCTGGTCACTGGTCCTGTTAGCTAGGGATGATGGGAGTTGTAGTCCAAAAACAGCGGGAGGGCCAAGTTTGGCCACCACTGACTCAGAGTAACCAAGCTAAAATGCAAAGGACACCACTACCACTAAGCAGAACTGGCAAAAAGGCAAAGCTGATCAGTGGATGATCTAATTATCCAATTGATTACGGAAGGAAACGAGGAAGGAAGCAGCAAGTTGATCTGCCCTGATTGAATGCCTGCTTCTTTCTCCCCCAGATATGTTTACAATGCTTTCTTTAAGACTTTGATCTTTCCTCCAGAATATATCTAGGTAAAAATCATAATAGGATTTGGGAGAGTATAGAAGAACTTTTAAGACATAAGATTTGCAGAGCTTCCCAATCTTAAAGGCTTAATGAATCAGGTGAACTGAAATTGTCCCATCTGTCCTGGTGACAGTATCTAATACTGGTTTGAAGCAGTGCTGAGAAATGCACTTTAAGCATTGCTTTCACATTTGCAGATAGTCTGTTACATTGAAACAAGCAAGCCTAACACTTGCAGCGCTCAAATCTTTTCCTCTCAAGTTGTCCCATTAACTTCAGTGGATCCATCTCGGAGGAAGTGGCTTGTGGCCTCCATCTCCTGCTATCAGTTTCTTACTTCTCTGCTGGAAGCTGCTCAGAAATACACCTAGGATAAATATTCCGAAGTTAAAATGCTGACCTAGCATCTTATCAACCTGCTGTGTGGGTTGAACTAGGAATGCTTAACTGGCACTTCAGTCCAAGGGGAATAAAATCTGTGGCTTTATTATTTTGAAATCTATAACCAAGAAGGATTTTAGAAGAGGTCTAATTTTTAAGGGGAGAATGAAAAATGAAAGCAAACGAGCGAGGGATTTCTCTGTGCTATGAATTAAATTCAAAAACTCTATGGCATAAAAGTTAGATAACTGGAAATGCCAGCTTCCCCAAACAACAGTGAAATAATGTTGTGGTATAATGATTAGAATTCAACATGTCATCAAGGATTCCAATAGGATCCCTATACTTTCTGTGGCAGATAGGTGTCCTATGTGTGTACACAGTCGTTACACAATTTCCCCTCACAGTGAACACACAAATGTGTGCACAGAACTATGAACCTGTTTAATGTGTTTGGGGGTTGTGACTTAGATAGGATACCCAGAGGAATGTAGAACCTTCAGTGCTGTCTTCCTGAGTATATGTTTGCTCACACTTTACACAGATGCTGTACTACCAGTTTACATACTCCTCAATCCAACTATGCCACCATTTTTGGAGCTCTAGAGAGACTGTGAAGAAGATTATTTCAAGAGCCTCTCTCTGTTGGAGAGTTCATATATTCTTCCAGAGCATTTGACCAGAAAATAGAGATTAGAGAAGTTGTTCCTGCTGGTTCATCTTGCTGGGTATTGTGTTATTTGTTCTATCATTCCTTAAGACTCTTCATTTAGAATGGCTTTATTGTCCCCTATGTAATTGCATTACTGTTTGCGTGTGTAGGTCCCCAGGCCACCCCTCAAATAACTTCACACATAACACGTAATTTTAGTTTTGGTTTTTGGGCACTATTTTGGCCACAACTTTATTAAAATACAAAATCAGTGAGTGGTTGTTTAGACATTGGTTATGACTATCTGTCCCCCCGCCTGGGACAGAACTGACATCCCGAGGTCCGATCGGTAGCCAGTAGAAGAGAAAGTCAAACTGGGGGTCATTTGAGCTAAGCGTCGGACCCACGCCGCTCACCCCAGCAGCTCCCCGAAAGCTTGCCTGCCCGGTCCTATAACAAGGATTCCCATAACAGGGATTGGGCGGCCCTGGTCCCATAACAGGGATTGGACAAAATCATGGCAAGCCCCAGGATTCCTTTAACGGAATTTCCTTCAGCGCAATAGGAGGGACAGGCACCGCCTGAACCCCTCCACCACCAGCATATTATAACCAATGCCTAACCGCAACCTTACAAGTTGTGACGAATTGCTGAGTAGTAGGCAAAAACCAAATGGCACAGCCAATCACCAAATGGCAAAATTCCTACTAGGCCCCTGCTCCAAGGCAGACGACCCCACGACAGGCAAAGCAAGGTCAACCAGAAAGAGGGCGGGCGGGCGGGCGGGTGATCCGATGCACTCTGCAAAGAGAAAGAGAAACCAGAGTGCACCAATATTTAAAGACTATGGTCCCTCCCACCCAATTTGCAACATACAATTTGCCCCAGCAACCCGGTTACCCAATCATGATGCCAGGCAACAATTATTAACCTGCCTGGCAACAAGAGGCCTGGCCTGGTGGCCCACACTGCAACACTTGCTCTCATTTATTGGAGAACACGCTATATCACAATTTGAATTCTGTGGAATTATAGTGGCTACAAAAGGCAGGAAAAAATAATTACGTGATCTGTCAAGACACTCAGCAATTTTCAACTGTTCCGTAATGGAAAACATTTGGGAACCAATGGGTTAGTTATTATGTGAATGTGCAAAAGGGGTGACTGCTCTTCATGGGTTGCTAAAACTGTGTAGACCTTTTAGACCATAGCTCAGAGAAATGAGAGATTTCTGTCAGCAGCCCAGGCCAATCAGAGTAGACAATACTGAGTTAGCTGGACCAACGGTCCAATTCAATAAAAGGCTGCTTCCTATGTTCCTATTTCATATAAGTCATTTTAAATGTGTGTTTGATTTGATTTGATTTCTATGACACTTTTCATTCAAATGAATCCCAATGCGGCTTATAAACAATAAATAGCAATAACATGATAGAACAGAACAGAACATCACAAACACAGCATAAATTACAGAGAATAATTAACAAATCATCAGTAAAACAACTGTAATATATAAAACACTGTTAAGGAAAGATCTTGATGAATTCATTTGATAGACCTTCAACAACTACCAACTATCCCGTGTTAAAACACCAGCAACGTTTTCTGTAATGTCACTTAAGGCAACAGTTTTTAAGAAAGAATCTAATAGTTTGTGAATGTACCATTACGCTCGAGTGATCCGCTCTTAAAACTGAAAGATAACGCAGCTTTTCTAATGGATTTGTTATGAAAGCAAAAACTTAATAATTGCATAGATATCCTCATTTATTCCTCTTTCCTCCAAAAGCCTCAAGGATGAATGGCCTTGTGATTGTATAACAGATTGTATCAGCCTCGAAAATGGACATTATCTGCAAAACTAACAGAACCCAGAGGCCATCCAAATGTGCTGCGATGATATATTAAAAGCCATGACATCAAAGAGAAAGAAATGTAGTCAAGGCATTAGTTACTCATACAAAGCCGGGAACGGGATATGTACAGGCATCTAAAGTGCAGTGGAACTATTCCACCACACAAAAACAAAGGAGAATAAGAGAATCAAAGGGAACAAACAAAGGAAAGCTAAAAACAGGTCATGGTTACTTTTGAGACTAATAGCATGACTGATAGCATCCACAGGACTCTAACAAGCAGAAAATCTCTTTCAAATCAATGGCTAGTTTGAGAGCATGTTGAGGAAAGGCACAAAAGACATAAAGGCAGCAAATAGAGACTTCAATAATGCCAATATAAAATGTTTAAAAGACCCAACTTCTTATTGGGATAGGCGTGGAAAAACCAAATCTTTAATAGGAATCAAGCTATGCTTTCCAGCTGTCAACAAATTTATTTGGGATTAAAGCCTTTCAAGGGATATTGCCCTTTATTGTATTGAATAACAACTTCAGTAGCCCTGCTCTGTTACAGTATTGAATTTCTTTCTACTTTGTCCCTTTCTCAGATCAATAGTGGTTTGGCTCTTGCTATCTGGCATGTACCCTGGCGATTTGGCATGTACCGCAGAGAGAGAATAGATCCTGTTCCTTTTATAGCTCTTTTTTAAACTTTGTTTGAAACTCTTCAAAAAACATCATTTAGAAAAGAGACTCCTGTTATCACCTGCCACCTTGATCGAGTCTGCCGAAACAACAGACCTGCGATGATACCTGTGTCCTTTGTCTTTCCTGTTCTCTCTCTCTTTCCCTTTACAGCTAACCAGTTTTATGAGTAGAGGAAAACTGCTACTTTTGCTGTTATTTATCTAGAAGGAAAGTGCAATTATTAGCTAACAATCATGCACTTGAAATATAATTCACATAGAGGATTGAAAGGCAAACTAATGGGGAAATCTGCAAAATGCATATGCATAACCATGCAATGTGCTTTTAGTAATCAGTCACAGATGAATGGGAAGTAGAATATTAAACAACCTAGTCATTGTTAGTGATGTGCAATAATTTGTAAAACCATGAATAAAACAGCTTATGCAAAATAGCCTTCAATGTAATGAAAATAATTGAGGCTGCAATTATTGCAATATTGCAAATTTTTGTTCTGTGGGAAAGCTTTTTAATGAGATCAGCATTACAACTGCTCAGAGGGAGTCCAGACTTTTGTAGTATTGCATGACCCTTAAGCTTTATTTCAAAACAGGGTTCTGATCATGACTGACTAATATTGGTTGTTAAATAGCCATTTCTTAAGAGCTGAAGCATATAAAACTGATGCCCCAGATAAAACATGCATGTGTGTTGGAAGCAGAAGGGTATAATCATCACATGAAGTTTGTGTTGCCATTTTGGAATGCTGACAGAAATGCAGTCATTTGCCCCTGCCATTGTTAGGTAACTGGTAGATTTATGTTTCCATGCAGTTAAGATGCAGGGTCTAGGAGCAATAAACAACTCAGAGGCTTGGCCACAATAAGGGAATTTTGCCCATGGTATAACTATTTTTCACCTTCCCATTTCAACTCTCTGGCACCCTATCTGCATAACCTAGCAATTCTAAAATATAGACGTGCTTTTATTCCTGCAAGATTGAATGTATTGCCCTCGGCTATACTTGAGGTATACCTGAAGGAGTGTCTCCACCCCCATTGTTCTGCCCGGACACTGAGGTCCAGCGCCAAGGGCCTTCTGGCAGTTCCCTCATTGTGAGAAGCTAAGCTACAGGGAACCAGGCAGAGGGCCTTCTTGGTAGTGGCACCAGCCCTGTGGAACGCCCTCCCATCAGATGTCAAACAGATAAACAACTACCTGACATTTAGAAGACATCTGAAGGCAACCATGGTCAGGGAAGTTGTTAATGTGTTAAAAAGCACACACAGGATTGCAATCTGAGCCTTATAGCATTTACACCTGTATGAGCAATCAAGGGCAAAGTTTATCAGTTTGGACTTAGCTTAAGATACCTCATAATTCAACAATTGACCAATGGGACAAACTTCACAGCAGAATAAGACACGGTCCGTTTCATGCGAGGTACAAATATTAATTCCCTTACATACCCTATATGTTGTGGTTTTGCCAGCCACTCTCTCAGACTCTATGTTGACACTTTCACAGTTTTTAGAACTTAAAAAGTATTTTTTATTGCAGTTGTAAATGCCTTTTGTGAGCTTCCATTGCAGTATACAAAATAACTTTATGATGTAGAAAGAACTGATTTTACAGCTCTTGCACTGACCATCATGTTGTAAATACCATCAGAAAGAACTGCTAGCTGGCTTATGGTTTTTAGTACTTATAATTTTTGTGGGTGGTCTTCCCAGCAGATTGTAAAACAGAGGAAAGCAAGTTTCTAACGTCTGCAAAGCATCGTTATATATTAGTTGCTGCTTCATCGGTTCCTTTCAGAAAAAAACAAAAACACCTTGAACCTACCTATTTGTCTTCACATTTAAACCTTGACTCAAAGAACCAAAAGTCTATATCAGCTCTATGGGAGAAAGCTGAAAATAGAGGACAACTCAAAATAATTAAAAAAATGCTCATAGCAAATGGCTAAAATGATGCAACTTAAATCTTATTCAAATCAATAAGGCTTAGGTTGCGTAAGCGCAGCAAGTTCTGTTCAAAACTGTAGCCTCCATGATGTGTGTATGCACATATGTTATTATTCTAATATAATTGTGTGTGCATGCTTTCACATATATGTACACATATATAATTTCTTCTTGAAGTCACTGGGTATAAGTCCCCCCCCCCCCGTTGCAACTAGATGACCTTCACTACCTGAGAGATCCCTACACCCAGCTTCTGCTTCTTTTAAAGAAAGTTTAAACCATGCTTGCCACCACACAAGATAACCCTTCAGTATTTAGACCCAGTCCAGCCTAGCCTGATGTAGTGAGCACAGCTGATAATGGAATAAAATAGTTTCACAGTGCAACCTTATGCACGTTTACTCAGAAGGAAGTCCTCCTGTGTTCAATGGAGCCTACTCCTCGGAAAATACGCACAGCACTGGCATCTTTGCTAGGCAGACTTGTATCATCTAGAGATAAATAACTTTGCTGTGCATTGATGTGCTTACAATTTATATGTCCGGATCGGCCTCTAGCTGTGCTGGGGACAATAAACAGCCAGCTCAAACAAAGGCACTGCAAACAGATTTAGGTCCCATTACAGAAAAATAAAGATTTTGCTATGACATACACCACAATGTGGAATTCATACTCTCTGGATCTTCGTTTCTATTCCCTATTTCCCCCCTCTTTTTTATTTTCCAGGTGCTGCTTGTTCACTAAGAACATTTCCCCATTTTAAATCACAGGTTTTAATATTGTATTTCAATGGTATTCTTTGTACAGTTTGGTTTGGCTGTTGTTGTTTACAGAGCTGATGCCAGAATTCCTTGTGGACCTGGCCTGGAATCTCATTCGCTTGTTGGTTTGTTTTATGTAAAGAATCCAAGCACCACAGAAATAAAATTAGTTTTGATCACTATGGTCATAAAGTGGCGAAAGGTTGCTTAAACACATGGACGTAGCCAGGATTTTTGGGGGGAGGGGTTTTCAGGCTTTATGTTAGGGGGGGCAGAACCAAGTTACCTGTGACACAATTGGTCAGTTAGTTAGTTTTCATTTAGTTAATTGATTTTGGGGAAGCTGCCCCCTCCCCTCCCCCAGCTATGACCATGCTTAAATATATTTAAAAGCTCACTGGTCCTTCCTCATAGCAAGGCCAGCTAAACCAGGTGAGGGCAGCTGATGGATCCCAAACCCTCAGTGAGATAGGAACTTCCACCTCATGCAAAGACATGATCTAAGTGCATGGACAGGCAAACTAAGGCCTGTGGGTCGGATGCGGCCCAATCACCTTCTAAATCTGGCCCATGGACGGTCCAGGAATCAGTGTTTTTTTACCTGAGTACAGTGGTGCCCCGCAATACGAACGCCTCGCAAGACGGAAAACCCGCTAGACGAAAGGGTTTTCCGTTTTGGAGGCGCTTCGCAAAACGAATTTCCCTATGGGCTTCCTTCGCAAGACGAAAGCCCATAGGGAAATCTCTGGGACAGCGGGGAAGCGCAGCGCGTCTTCCCCACTGTCCTCGGACCTCCTCCGAAGGCTGCCGGTGGGGCGGAGAGACCTCCTCCCGCCGCCAGCCTTGGGATGGCTGCTCCGAAGGCTGGCGGTGGGGCGGAGAGACCTCCTCCTGCCGCCAGCCTTCGGATGGCTGTCCTGAAGACTTGCGGTGGGAGGAGGGTTTTCCTTCCCACCGCCAACTTTCAGAATGCTGTTCTGAATGTTGGCGTGGGGAGGAAAAACCCTCCTCCCACCGCAAGCCCCGGGAACAGAGGAGAAGCACTGTGCGCCTTCCCCTCTGTTCCCGTACAGGTCCTGAAGGCTTGCGGTGGGGAGAAAAGCCCTTCTCCGCACCGCCAGCCTGGCAAGCGGTCTCCATAGGAACGCATTAATTGATTTTCAATGCATTCCTATGGGAAACCGTGCTTCGCAAGACGAAAAACTCGCAAGAAGAAAAAACTTGTGGAACGAATTAATTTCGTCTTGCGAGGCACCACTGTAGATTGTGTCCTTTTATTTGAAATGCATCTCTGGGTTATTTGTGGGGCACAGGAATTTGTTCATCCCCCCCCAAAAAAAATAGTCTGGCCCCCCACAAGGTCTGAGGGACAGTGGACCGGCCCCCTGCTGAAAAAGTTTGCTGACCCCTGATCTAGTGGATTGAGCAGATGAGCTCAATAGTGGCGTCAATGATCAAGAAGGCGCTTACTGCACATGCTGTAGAGGAAAGTGAGTGTCACGATCTGGGTTACGGGCAGTCAGAGTCCTGGCTTGGTACGTTGGAACCATGGTAGAGGTCAGGAAGCAGGAATCAGCAGTCCAGGGGTCAGGAAGCCAAGAGTCCATGAATCAGGAAACCAGGAGTCAGGAGGCCAAGGGTTCAAGAGTCAGGATAACAGGAGTCAGGAAGCCGAAGCACAGCTAGGTGGGTAGCATGATGCTGTGGCAAAGAGCCAGAGGGAAATGCTGGCCTTATATACCCCTCCCAGCCCTTGCCACCAGATGCTCCGAGTCTTCTGTTAAGCCTCAGCTGTGTGGCCGTGCCTTGCCCTTCCAGGCCAAACTCAGGAAGGCCCCAGTTCTGCGAGGCCCTAACAGTCACAGGACCTGGCTCCTGCACACACTCCTGACAGTGAGGGGTAGATGGGGCTCATCAACCTGGGAAGATAGCCCATCTAGGAGATGGAAAACTCATCCTCCATTGCCTTGCGGAATATCTTCAGAAGAAGAAAGGGCTAAGGAATAAACCCTACCCTTATAGTGGAGTCTCTAAGGCCATTGGATGGTGCTCTGCATACATCCTTCTGGCAACTCCTGCAGTCAGTCTGGTGCCAAGCATATTGTTCTGCTTTCCTTTGGCCCACCTCAGCAAGGCCAAGAGTAGGGTCAAGTCATCTGGGCAGCCCAGGACCTCCATACACACTGCCCAGGCTTGTGCCCCAGGGCAGTGACTTCGATGCAATGGTTTGACTTCACCCCTGGAGTTGCACTCCATTGTCTCTTGAGACAGATGGATGCCAACACAACAACGTATCAATAGGACACAGAAAGCCCTGAAGCAAAAATTGTTATGGGACAGAACAACCATCCTCTAAAACTACTTTCTGGAAATGGCTATCCAGCTAGGATTGTGCTTTCTTAAACACAGGGACCTCAATATTCATCTCAGACAGTCCCCTAAAGAATACAGTGGTTGGTGGTATTGAACCTCAAGGAGAAGCCCAGAAGAATTAGCAAAAGTCACATTTATTTTTTTTATTTATTTACTTTAAATCTGCATACCATCCGTCCTCCAAAGGTCTCAGCACAGTTCACAACATAAAAATACAAGATAAAAACACAACGTTCACAATAAAAAGAAACCAATAATCCCCCTTCCTACAAACACATTTAAAAGGATATAGGATGCTGCTCAGACAAAGGCCTGGTTGAAGAGGAACATTTTTGCCCAGCATCTAAAGATGTATAATGAAGGTGCCAAGCAAGCACTGGGGAGAACATTCCACAAATGGGCAGCCATTGCAAAAAGGGGCCATTTTTGTGTTGCCACTCTCCAGACTTTTCATGGAAGAGGCAAACGAAGAAGGGCCTTAGGTGATGATCACAGGATCTGGGTCGGTTCATATGGGGAGAGGCAGTCCTTGAAGTATTGCAGTCCTGAGCGGTTGAAGGTTCTATAGGTCAAAGCCAGCACCTTGAATTGCACCTGGAAACCATAGCTGTCAACATTTCCCTTTTTAAAAGGGATATTCCCTTATTCCAAATAGGATTCCTCGCAAGAAAAGAGAAAAGTTGACAGCTATGCTGGAAACTAATTGGCATCCAGTGCAGTAGAGCCCAGGATCTGTAGAAAACAGAATGCTGGGCTTGCTCAGACTAAGAAACTCTATAGAACTTTATAGGTTCCTTTGGAAATAGTAGCAATGAGTGTTCACTTGCGGTGGTACTATAGCCTAGATTAGTCCGTAAAGATTGCTGTGTAAACAAAGTGTTGGTGGTATTGAAGATAAGCTGGCAGAGCATGACAGCTGGGAGTCACAGTTTGAAATGCATATCCCTTACCCAGCACCTTACAGAAGGAATATTTGTCCTTATGCATTACTATTTATGGAACAGCTTAACATTTCTGACATGCAGTTGAAACAGGCTCTATTTGTTCTTTTGCTTCCCATCGTTACAGTATTTCTGAAACTCCCCAAATTTTCTTTTAATATTTTAAGACTAATGAGCTTCCTCCTTTTTATAATCATACTTAATAATGTCTCACTCTTTCCTCTCACAACTCTCACAACGCAACTCCATTAGATAAGGTTACCATATTTCTAGAAGTAAAAATGAGGACACAAAAGTTGATGAGCTTTTTTGTTTTAGGAAACAGAAAGTTGTTTGCTGGTTTTCCAAAATCCCCCCGGGCGCTCTTTTCACCGGCTAAATCCTGGACATGTCCAGACGTATGGTAACCTTACATTAGAAGACGTTTGCCTCACTTTCTTGGACAAATTTAAGCTGATTGATATACTTATCTTGGCCAACAAACAGAATAGAGGAAGTCTTTTAAGCCTTTGTAATATTGTTTTTCTTAATATCTTACTGCATTGATGCGCCTGTCAGCGATAGTGTTAGCTTCCTGCTCCCCATTTGACTGCTAACTAAAAATCCATTACATTGTGGAGACATAATTGCAGGCCAATGTATTTGCAATGCTTCATGTAAATAAGCCATAGACAAAGAGGAACAGCGTTTCATAAGCATAAATTGTGCTAACAGTATTTACTTTCCACTGTTTACTGGAAAGTAAAACCTGTGAGATCAATTGTAGTAATTAATTCTGTGATACAATTTTAGTTAGCCAATCTTCTTAGATGAGCAACAAACCTATTAATGACAATAAATATGTCATACTGCTGTAACTGATGAGCACTGCAAACGAAACCTGCAACTCGCTCCTCAGAAGATACCTATGCTTCCTCTGACCAATTTTCAGGTCAGTTTGCTATTGTGCCATTGGCAACCCTGAAATTATGAAATATTTGTCATTTGTCGTGATTATGGGCAGTGAGAAGAACGAAAGGGCAGGTGTGTTTACTGGCCACTCCAGAGTTAAGCTGGAACTTCCTTCCTCCATAGCTAGGTCCAACAGAGTGCTTGAACACAATAAGTTGTTCTGATGGTGTGACATAGGTTGGTCCTTCAGAAGCAAAATCTCAAAAAGAAAGCACACAAGCAATATTCAATAAAAACAATGCTTGTAATATGTTTGCAATTTTTCATACCGGCCCAAAGTACCTAGTGTCATTATGTAGCAGAGCAAATCAGCCATTTTGCAAAACCAGTGTAAGACTATAAAGGTAAAGGTAAAGGGACCCCTGACCGTTAGGTCCAGTCGTGGCCGACTCTGGGGTTGCGGCGCTCATCTCACTTTACTGGCAGAGGGAGCCAGCGTACAGCTTCCAGGTCATGTGGCCAGCATGACTAAGCCGCTTCTGGCAAACCAGAGCAGCGCACGGAAACACCGTTTACCTTCCCACCTGAGCGGTACCTATTTATCTACTTGCACTTTGTGGTGATTTCGAACTGCTAGGTTAGCAGGAGCTGGAACTGAGCAACGGGAGCTCACCCCATCGTGGGGATTTGAACCGCCGACCTTCCAATTGGCAGATCCTAGGCTCTGTGGTCTAGACCACAGCGCCACCCACATCCCTAGTGTAAGACTATAGCTTTAATTAGTTAAACATCCCTCATACATAGGCCAGATCACTATGATCCTCTGGAGAAGCTCTCCTGACAGTCATCTCATATTTGCTTCTTTTCAGTGTGAACCAAGGCTTCTAGTGTAGTGAGACTAGTGCTGTTACTATGGAAATTGGACAGGTGTCTACGATCCTGATATTTCATTGCCTACTGAAAATGTATTTGTTTCACTAAGCAATTTTGGAGAATTAATTTGTGTTTGTCACTTGGCTGTGTTTCATAATTTCTGTTTTTATGATTTTATCATTTTATGATGTTTTCATGATTTTTATTGTGATTTTTTATGAGTTGGCAGTTTATATGTAGCACCCTGCTTGTGGTTAACGCTTAGCTGGAATGAAATATTCAACGCAGCAATAGAGAAATTAAAATAATAATTTATTTGTCAGACAAATAAATATGAGGCACAGTGGTATATGGTTACCAAGCTCTGGCCTGGCCTCCTGCCGTTATGGCCAGCACTTATATTTCCTTAATCCAGCCCCCTTGCTCCTCCTGTGGCTGCCTCTGTCCAATCAGCCTGGTTGAAATTCCTATTGGCTGTTTGCTAGAACCAATCACAAAAGATACACCCATTTCCTCTTGTCCTTTTATGGGAAACAAAAAGCTATATATTCTTCTATCTATAAATGACAAATAAGTAGTAATATATCTTACATGTGTCTCAACAAGGAACCTTAATTACCAGCTCACCTCGCCCTATTGCCCTCCAAAACAGATGGTTTAATCTTAAATTTTTATCTTAAACAGATGTCAAGGATCTTGAGTTCACATCATCATTGAAAGATCTCCTTCTCTTGGAGGTCTATTAAACAAAGGCCTGACAACCATATGTGTGCTCTAATGATGTTTCCTGCTTGGCAGGGGGGCTGGGCTGGTGGCTGATGGCCCCTGTGATCTCTTCCAACTATATGAAATAAGAATCTAGCATAAGGATTTAACATTTCTTAGCTTCTAATTCCTTTGCATAATTACATTTAAGCCAATATATTTAATACATAACATAGATAGCTTTTTAGAAGAATAAACCTTTTCAAAGTAAAAAAGGAAGGAACATTTTACAGCCTCAAAATAAAATAGAAAGAAAACCTCTTCTCCAGCCAAGCCACTTGCCTTTTTCACTGCTCTTGACCTTTCAACCTTAGGAAAATATGGCTCAAGTTTAATGGGAGGCACATGGTTTTATTTTACTATTTACCCACTCTTAATTATGTTTTTCTCTGCTTTTTTATCTTCTGTAATATGTAGGGTCAGTGTAACCTTGGCTGTCAGCCTGTAATTCCCTTTTTACGACTTTTAGAATTGTTTTCTGCTATAAATCAGGGGGCCCCCTTGTCCAGGAGAATAAACATCTTGCCAAGGTTCTTAGGCAGCTGGTCTTCTGCCTGGCATGAACATTTGAAAATCTTTAAGCTCATTTTAAAATACAGGCCCTGATCAAGCCTTAATAAAAATGCAGGCTATGATTAGATGCCTCATATATATATTTATAAAATATTAGTATCAATGAGAAATAAAATAAATAAAATAACAGTTAGGGAGGTATCCCGTTTCCCTTTGAATCTAACATTTGAGAATAAGTGGATGAACTCACAAACACTTGGAAGGCTTTGCAAGTCCTCTAGTACAAGACTCCCCACCTCCAAGATCATGCAGCCCCTTTGCAGAGTGTGTAATGCATGGGTAGGCAAACTAAGGCCCAGGGGCCGGATCCAGCCCAATCGCCTTCTAAATCTGGCCCGCGGATGGTCTGGGAATCAGTGTGTTTTTACATGAGTAGAATGTGTCCTTTTATTTAAAATGTATCTCTGGGTTATTTGTGGGGCATAGGAATTCGTTCATTATTTTTTTCAAAATATAGTCCGGCCCCCCACAAGGTCTGAGAGACAGTGGACTGGCCCCCTGCTTAAAACGTTTGCTGACCCCTGGTGTAATGTCTCGTGGAATATTGAACTGATTTTATAATGAATTGATTTTAGAATGCTGTATTATTTTACTGTTGTTAGCTGCTTCGGCTGGGGAGGGCAGAATATAAATAAAAAAAGTATTATTAATAATAATAATGATAATATGCTTATTTGCTCTGGTACATAATGACACAAAATACTTTGGGCTGGTATGAAAAACTGTATCGATTGCAGCTCCTTGAAAGCAAACCCTTCCAACTTCTGTAGGTGTGTTTGTGCACGTCACATTATCTGGGGACATGATCCCTCTTATCGAGACAGCCATCTGAACTGTGTGACTTATGGATTGGAAGCATGCCTGCAATTCTGAAATGCAGCACTGAGAGGCAAACAGCAGCAGCTGCATGATAGTCACTTTTCTCAGAAGTGTCAGGTGGCTGAATTAAGCTTTCTTCTTCTTCTCCTTCCAGCTTAAGCCACACACAAAGCACAAGCTCTTCCAGATGGTCTCTGTTCATTTAACTGAGAACGGTTGCTTTCAGCAGCTTACCTTCCCTTGATAGTTCATTTTGAATACTTCCTCCACCCGCATTTGATTATTTTAAAACAGTGTCGTCGTAAGTGGGTAAGTGTGATCGGAATACAGTTTGTCCTGAAAGTGCAGCTTGTCAGGCACATGGAGAACAGTACAGTTTGTGGGAGGGGGGTGGGAACAGCAGGAAAAGAAAAGAAAGGGAAACAAAGGTGTTTGGGAGGGAGTATGGACAACACAGGTGGACGCAGGTGGCGCTGTGGGTTAAAGCCTCAGCGCCTAGGGCTTGCCGATCGAAAGGTCGGCGGTTCGAATCCCTGCGGCGGGGTGCGCTCCCGCTGCTCGGTCCCAGCGCCTGCCAACCTAGCAGTTCGAAAGCACCTCCGGGTGCAAGTAGATAAATAGGGACCGCTTACCAGCGGGAAGGTAAACGGCGTTTCCGTGTGCGGCTCTGGCTCTGGCTCTGGCTCTGGCCAGAGCAGCGATGTCACGCTGGCCACGTGACCCGGAAGTGTCTCCGGACAGCGCTGGCCCCTGGCCTCTTAAGTGAGATGGGCGCACAACCCCAGAGTCTGTCAAGACTGGCCCGTACGGGCAGGGGTACCTCTACCTTTACCTTTATGGACAACACATATGTTTAAAGGAGCAATTATTTTCCTTGCAGATATACTGTATTTTCCTGTGTATAAGATGATTTTTTATTATTATTATAAATAAATGTTAAAATTTGGGGGCCGTCTTATATGGGGATAGTTCAGAAGGGGGATGGGTGATCTTTGTCAGCCGCGAGCAGGAGATTGTCAGTGGCGATTGGGCGGGTGATTGGTGGCTGCGGCAAGGCCTGATGTCGATTGGCTGCTGCTGTGTGAATTGGGTGGTCGATTGGTGGCAATCCACCCCCCTCAAACAAAAGCTCAACAACTCTATGCAATCCCCCTAAAAAAAGATTAACAACTCTGGACAATCTCCCCACATTTCCTTAATTTGGAGTCCCCTAAAATAGGGGTCACTAGGGATGCAGGTGGTGCTGTGGATTAAACCACAGAGCCTAGGACTTGCTGATCAGAAGGTTGGCGGTTCGAATCCCCGCAACGGGGTGAGCTCCCGTTGCTCGGTCCCTGCTCCTGCCAACCTAGCAGTTCGAAAGCACGTCAAAGTGCAAGTAGATAAAGAGGTACCGCTCTGGCGGGAAGGTAAATGGCATTTCCGTGTGCTGCTCTGGTTCGCCAGAGCAGCTTAGTCATGCTGGCCACATGACCTGGAAGCTGTATGCCGGCTCCCTCAGCCAATAAAGCAAGATGAGCTCCACAACCCCAGAGTCGGCCACAACTGGACCTAATGGTCAGGGGTCCCTTTTCCTTTAAAATAGGGGTCATCTTATACACTGGGGCGTGTTATACATTGTACAATATAATAACATGACAACATGATTCAAGGAATACCGTATTGGCCTGAATATAAGACATGCCTGCAAATAAGCTGCACCTTTACCATTCAAAATCCTGGCACTACCTCCTCTCAGCACTACCTCCCCAAGCCGGTGCCGGGGGAGGCTTGGGAGCAGCAGTCGGGCTGTGCGCTGTTGCCCCACACTCCCAGGCTGCTTCGGGGGGGGGGGGGAGCCACGCTGTTTTGCCGTGGTCTCCTCCTCTTCCTTACAGAAGCTCGGGGGAGGCTTGGAAGCAGTGGATGGGCTGCGCGCCACTGCCCTGTGCTCCCAGGTTGTTCTCGGGGGGTGTGGGGAGCCACGCCACTTTGCCAGCAGTGTAAGGTTGTGAATACAAGCCACACTTTAATCTGTCCCACCATACTGTCCACGACTGAACATGGGTACTGAAAATTTGGTTGAACAGTCTAGAGCAGTGTTCTCAACCTGTGGGTCTCCAGATGTTGTTGGACTACAACTCCCATCATCCCTGACCACTGGTCATGCTGGCTAGGAATGATGGGAGTTGTAGTCCAACAACATCTGGGGACCCACAGGTTGAGAACTGCTGGTCTAGAGGAAGCCCAGGCTTCAATCCTTGTCTTATTCAGAAACATAGAAAGTTTGAGAAATGTCTATTGTACATTGGAAATATCATTTACGATAAACACTGCTCTCATACACACACCAGGCAGTGCAATAAGATTAGAGGCTATGCTTTGTCGTGAGTTTTATTACATTAAGACTCGAGAAATCTAATTTCAGGTGTGATACTCTGGTGTCATGTCGTCCTAGAAGGGCTCGAACATTAAGAAAATTGCCAGAAAAATGCAGGGAGAAGAAAGTAAGAAACAAATAACCTTTGCGTTGTTTCTTTATAAAAGTCAAAAAAATAAGGCTTATTGGCCATTAGCTGGGTAACAAGATACTGGTTGATTGTTTCAGGCTGCCCTTTTCTTGGACATGTATTGATGCCATGCCTATAAATGGAAGGGACATTCTCTAAGCAAAGAGAAAACTTTGCTCCAGTAAGAAAGAAATCAAAAGAACTTTCCTTCGCCTGCAGGATTCTACGCGGCCTCACTTACATCTTCATGTTGCAAGTTGGATTCTATAACCAAGTTTTTCTCTGTGTTTATTCAGGACAGATATGCTATTTTCACTGATACGTGTGATATTTTAAATGCACACTTTTACCTAATGTATACATTTTTGTACACTTTACGTGGCTGGAGAACTGCAAAATTCAGAGGTGGGCGAATTGAAGAGAAAGGCTGTGTTTGCTTTGCATATTGTTTCAGAATGTGTGAATACGCTCTTTTCACTGTTAAAGGTGGATTTAACTCAATCTGGTGGGGGAACTCAGCAGAGAGGAGCACCCATTGAAAAGTGGTTTGGAGGGGGAAGCGAAGCACATCTCCCACCATTAATGCTTCTCCATACCCAACTGCACTCTCCCAAAATTGTAAGTTTGATGTGCAGTTGCATAAAAATGTGTGCTTTGGTGTTTACAAGAAGCTTTTGGTGGTTCTTATTTGGGGTGCTCTCATATTTAAGGGACCACCTCTCCTGGTCTGCCCCACAGAGGACCTTAAGGTCCATGAATAATCATATTTTAGAGGTCCTGGGCCCTAAGGAAGTCAGATTATCCTCCATCAGGGCCAGGGCCTTCTAAGTGATGTCTCCGACCTGGTGGAATGCTCTGTCCCATGAGACCAGGGCCCTGCAGGATTTAACTTCCTTCTGCAGGACCTATAAGATAGAGCTATTCTGTAGCACCCTGCTTGTGGTTAACGCTTAGCTGGAATGAAATATTCAACGCAGCAATAGAGAAATTAAAATAATAATTTATTTGTCAGACAAATAAATATGAGGCACAGTGGTATATGGTTACCAAGCTCTGGCCTGGCCTCTTGCCATTCTGGCCAGCACTTATATTTCCTTAATCCAGCCCCCTTGCTCCTCCTGTGGCTGCCTCTGTCCAATCAGCCTGGTTGAAATTCCTATTGGCTGTTTGCTAGAACCAATCACAAAAGATACATCCATTTCCTCTTGCCCTTTTATGGAAATCAAAAAGCTATATATTCTTCTATCTATAAATGACAAATAAGTAGTAATATATCTTACATGTGTCTCAACAAGGAATCTTAATTACCAGCTCACCTCTTGCCCTCCTTGCCCTATTGCCTTCCAAAACAGATGATTAATCTTGAATTTTTATCTTAAACATATGTCAAGGATTTTGAGTTCACATCAACATTGAGAGATCTCCTTCATTTGAAGGTTTCTAAACAAAAGGCCTGACAACCATATATCAGGAGTGCTCGATGGCGTCTCCTGTCTTGCAAGGGGGGGCTGGTGGCTGACTTAATTTCAGGATAGTTACAACTCTTACAACTATATGAAATAAGAATCTAGCATTTCTTAAATCCTTTGCATAATTATATTTAAACTAATATATTTAATACATAAATAACCTTTTAAAAGGAAAAGAAATCTTAAAAGGATCTTAGTTTAAGAAAGAAACAGCTTTAGAAAAGACTTCCCAAAAATGCTCTGTTTCTGCCAGCCAGACCAGTTGCTTTTTCACTGCTCTTGACCTTTTTAACCTTAGGAGGAAGATATGGCTCATTTTACTATTTATCCACTCTTAATTTGTAGGGTCAGTGTAACCTTGGCTCTCAGCCTGTAATTCCCTTTTTACGACTTTGAGAATTGTTTTCTGCTATAAATCAGGGGGGCCCCTTGTCTAGGAGTAAAAACATTTTGCCAAGGTTTTTTTTTAGGCAGCTGGTCTTCTGCCTGGCATAAAACATTTTAAGCTCATTTTTAAAATACAAGCCCTGATTAAACATATAAGCTTTAATAAAAATTCAGGCTTATGATTAGATGCCTCAATTCCACCCGGCTTTCAATTTGAACTTAGCCTGGTCTTTTATTCCCCTTCCTTCCCTCTCCCTCCCCTTTTTATGAAGATTACCCTCTCTGGGATCCCACAGCTTATTCTCCCCTGGTCTCCTCACTGGCCCAAATAGAACTAATTTAGCCAGCTAGCCCTGGTGATCATCTAATGTTTATTGGATGGATTTCCCCCTAAATTGATTTTTGAATTCTGAATTTATTGTTATTCACGTTTTCTACTGTATTTTATGTTTGTTTTTTTTGTTGTTGTTGCATCAATTAAGAGTTTTAAATTTGTTGTTAGCCACCCTGAGCCCGGTTTTCTGAACCGGGAAGGCCGGGGTATAAATAAAAAATTATAATTATTATTTATTATTGTCTCTTCTCCCCAACCTTACCATGCAGACACACCTTGGGCTTCCTTGCATGCTATAAAGCAGAAGTGGGGAACTTTAGCCTTCGTGCCAATTTTGGCTGGCCAGGCCATTTCTTCCAAACCATGCAAACTTGTCAATCAAGGTGAAAATCAAGATCTGTCCTCCCTGAGCTTGCTTTAGGACACCTGCGGATCACTTGCAGCCAGAAGTGAGAGCTCTTTGGGGCTTGCCCCCTCCTCACCTCACCGGGTAAGTGAAAAAATAATCAGAGTAGTGGTATGTTTCACCGGCGGCGCGGACAGGCCTCCCACCTAGATAGATAGATAACACTGGGCAACAATTTTTTACTTTTTGAATGTTGTCTAGATTTCTACAAATGATTTAGGGTATTTTTGCACTGCTAAATCAGGAAATGGCATCCGTTTCTCTCCATCAGGTCAGGTTTACTGTAAACTGAATGGTGGGCATTGATAAAGGTAAGTACACGTAAATTGCATGTTGCTTCACCATTTTTCAAACTTCAGGGCTTGAACTTCCATTTCTTGGAACTCCAGGAATGCTCAGCGGCAGAGAGGTCTTTCTTCAGAGTCCAACAGTAGTCAGCCATCATGACTGCATCCCAGCGACCCTGATACCTGGTCTCCATCTCTTTCATGTCCTGATGGAATCTCTTCCCCTGCTCGTCACTCATTGAACCCAGGTTCTCAGGAAACTGGTCCATATGTGAAAATAGGTAGTGCATCTTGACGCTCATGTTGCAGCCCAGGTTTCTGAAAGCAGTCAGCATGTTGTTGACAAGTTCTGCGTAGTTTCTGGCCTTATTGTTGCCAAGAAAGTTCTTCACTACCAGAACAAATGCCTTCCACGCTTCCAGTTCCACTTCGTTCATTGAGTTTCCGAACTCTGGATCTCTGATGAGCTGATGGATCTGAGGACCGTCAAAGATGCCAGCTTTCAACTTCTCCATGGTCAATCCTGGAAAAGCCTGGCACAAGTAAGTGAAGCAGTCACCATCCTTGTCCAGAGCCTTGGTGAACTGCTTGATTAAGCCGAGCTTGATGTGCAGCGATGGGAAGAGTATTCTGTCTCTGTCCACCAGAGGGTCATTGATGACATTCCTTTTTTTTGCAAGGCACCAATTCCTCCCGCACAGGCCAGTCCTTCTTCGTGTAATGCTGAGCACGGTCCCTACTATCCCACATGCACAGAAAACATGGGTACTTGGTGAAGTCAGACTGTTGTCCCAACAAAAAGTTCACCATCTTCAGGTCAACACAAATAAACCACTTATGCTGATCATAACCAATTTTCTCCAGCACATACTTCACCGCTTCATAGTTCTCCTTCAGTGTACTCGAGTGAGCCAGGGGTATAGAAGCAAACTGGTTGCCGTTGTATAGCAGAACACATTTCAGTGATCACTTGCTGCTGTCAATGGACAGTCTCCAATCTTTGGGTTCGTACTGTGGCACTCCAAGCTTGAGCAGAAGCTGCGCAATATCTGCACAGTACACCAAGTCCTTCTCTTTCGAGAAAAAACGGAGGTACTCTTGATGCCTTTGCGGAAGAAGCTGATGCGAGCACTGTCAGAGAGGAGGTTTTTTCCCTTCAATCTGGATGCCAACAGTTCGGCAGAGTCCTTTGACAAGCTAAGGTCGCGAACTAGATCATTCCTTTTGGGAAAATAGATGTGGAGCATCATCTTCAAGAACCACTTCTTCTTCTTCATGTCCTTCAACACTGGAGGCATCTTCGTCACTAATGTCAGGAAGTTCTCCAAAGATAGGCACTGGAATTTCATCACAATGAGCTGCAGGACGACGTGCTGATTGAAGATCAGGATACTTCGTGGGGTGGCTGCCCCATTAACTTAGTTTTGATCCCCCAACTTTATGCTTTGCCACACCAATTTATGGAAGATTTCGAGGTTTTATGACTTCAAACTGATCCCTTTTCAACATAATTACTCAGAACTATTGGACCTGAATACTTCTTGTCATTAAAATAATCATTTCCAATCAAAACAATTATTCGACATGGCATTTTACCCCCACCAACTTCTTCTAAAATGCTCCACACAAGCGTACATGTGAACAAAAACGTAAAAAAAAAACATGTGGCCATAGCTCAAAAACTTGACCTGATTGAGCAAAACCAATGTGATTTTTGGATTCAGCGCATCAGATTCGTCCTAAATCAACCGAAAAAAACGCAGACAACAAATTTGTTGTTGACCAGTGTAATTTATTACTGTCAGAGACCAGCTTATAAAATACACTTGGGGGTACAATCCCAGAAGGAAAACAAACATTTAAAACAATGTACAACAATAAATTTAAAATTTATAAATGCAATAAGTGTATAGACCCTTAAAACTTTAAGATGAGCTGCCGCAGAGAGATGACCCAGAGTCACCCATGGAACCGAGTTTGGGGATTTTCTTAATGAACTAGTTTGGGTCGGGGATGGTCTATGCCTACAGATCTGTACACAGAATCTGGCGACCATCCGGGTCATCTTATGATCTTTGCCTAACAGGAAAAGGTCAAATTTTTGCTTTTCCAGGAGGTCGGCGAGCCTCACCAGCAGGGGATCAGTGGTCTCACTACAAGCCTCTTCATAAAAGGGACATCTAAAGAACAAGTGCTCTGGGCTTCCTATCTCCCCCAATGAATAGGCGCAAAGTCTCTGAGCATAGGGGACTTTTCTAAAAGCTCCATCCAGGACCGGCGGGGGAAGAGCCAAGCTTCTGGAGAGTGTAAAAGCCCTCGTTGCATTTCTAGATACGAGAAAGAAGAGATATGCTGCCGGTGCGGCTATATCTCTCTCAATTTCTCCAATTTTATAGTCTGGGCACCTTGAGCAATCCGGTTGTCTCTCGGTGTCTATGATTCTTTGCCTGACCGTAGCTTTTGCCTGGCCCAACCCCAGACTTAGAAGGGCTTGAGGGGCAAAACCCAGTTTCTGAAGAGTGTTCAGGACTGCTGTCTGCCAGCCTGACTGGAACTGGTCGCAGAAGATCAGTGGGGCCTCCCACTTATTCTACACCTCTCATGTCTCTTCACAGGGCCAGACTCCAGGGACAGCGTCAGGTGGGGAGTTTGACTGGGGCGGTACACCTGTCAAACCATAACACAGGTGACCTAAGGCGAGCTCAGGGAGGACAGAAACCTCCCACGGAGCAGAAGGGCAAAAGCTTGCTTGATCTTGATTTTCAGTATGAATACAGACCATGAAAGTGGGGTCTCACGCTCCTTCTGGCTTTTTGGGTTTTAAGCAGGAGGTGTCAGAAAAGTGG
The DNA here is from genome assembly GCF_951804945.1 of Podarcis cretensis. Lineage (NCBI taxonomy): Eukaryota > Metazoa > Chordata > Lepidosauria > Squamata > Lacertidae > Podarcis > Podarcis cretensis. The sequence goes on along the minus strand of NC_137180.1, from coordinate 10,137,568 downwards.
TCAATCAAGGGACATCCTTTGGTGTCACCTGCTTAAGTGATTGTTTGTGTTTTGCTGCAGCAAAGCTTGATGTTGATTATCCCCTCTGTGGCTAAAGAATGGGTTTAATAGCTCAGCCAGGCACTTCTCATTTTCCCTCAACAACTCCCCACCATGGTCAATTACTCCTCCCTCAAGAACATCCATAGTTAAGGGCTTAATGGTGTTATTTCGGACACCCTGGGTGGATTAAAGCATCATTGACAGCTCTTTACTCATTTCCCCCTCCATTCTCTGAAGAAGCATGATTTGAAATGGGCTTAATTGGATAGCTGTTACTGTTAATTTGGCAAGGACCCTTATTCACTCATATTTTGAAACAGGGACCTTTTCATTTCTCTGTGTATGCATAAATATTTGTTTCTTTACAGTGGCAGTGAATAATTTGTTGGTTGTCTTATTCAAATCTCTCCCCACCCCCATCCCCATTTCATATATGTGATTTCTGCATGTGTGATTTCTGCATTGGAAAATACTGGTAACTTTGATTTGTATTTAATGCACCATCCTTTGGACTCACCCACTTGACCCACAGTGGATTAACCAGATAAAAATTGGTCACTCAGGCAAAAAAGGTTCCTCACTCCTCTGTGAAGCTTGAGCTGAAGATGGGATTTATCCAGCCATGTAATGTCCAGAAAAAGCATATACTAGGGTAAAAATGAGCATAAGTCAAGAGGGCTTCTCAGTTGGATGAACAGGTCTTTGTCATGGGTGTTCATTTTGTATTTTTCAAAGCATATCCTGGTTTTTTGGGTGTTGTTTTAACTGGTTTTTTAAAAGTTGCTTTCATTATATTTCACCCATTGCCTTGCGATCTATCTTTAGATTGATAATAATAATCTAATAAAAATTAATTGCATATATCAGTGAAAACAACATACAAAAATGCTTTATATTAGGGGATGGTTGTTTTGCAAAACTGTGTATATTACGACACATTGCAGAGAAACATGCTTGTTAGAAGAAAACTCCCATTAAAATGCTGTTGAATTTCCATGCAGATTTGTTTCTTTCAAAATCACAAATGCATGTAGAAATGTGAAGAAATGAACTCAGCATTGGAAAGATGAGAAGCTGAAAGAAAATAAAATTGGCAAACCTGTCTATCCTTACATACTGCTAATTTTAGTCCCTCCCCAAAGTCTGTGTGTGGCCCTCAACCGATTGCCTTTGAGGCAATGTGGTTCTCAAAAAGCAAAACAGGTTGCCTATCCTTGTCCAATGTGATACTGCACAAATTATTAAATTGTATGCGATATATATGTTTGTGATGGCAGTAGATAAAGATGTATTTTATTGTTATTGTTCAGATCATGAGCATTCAGAATGACCTTTTCCAGGCAGATGTGAAAATTATTTGATACTTGTCCAGAATCGCAAAGCAGCTCATACATTTTTAACAGCACTCCATAATCAATTAATAACTAGCTGTGAGGGGCTTTCGCAATAGGCTTATTATTCTGCCATTAGATTTGCTTGAAACATGATTAATAGCCTCCTGAACTCTGGTGCAGGATGTGTACTAATAACTTTAAGAGTTAAGTAAACAGCAATTACAGTAGAAACAAAGAATGATTTACTAATTAGAGAAGTCTGAAACCACCGTATTTTTAGTCTTGCATGAATATGATTTGGTTTCAAATCCACAGGCCAAGCGTAATTTCACCGTGGTGAATCCATTCACACATTAAGGCTGTAGACCTGAGAGTCAGTCCCATTGAACTCGCTAGGATTTTCTTCCGAGTAGACATGCATAGGACTACATAGTTAATTCAGTTACGGCTGGCTGGTAATGCCAACATCAAAAGTTTGCCAATGCTTTTTTCAGGTCCAGTTGGCAATCCTACCCCCTTCCAAATCAAACAAAAGTACAACTAAGACCTATCCTAAGTGACACAAACAAAAACCAAGTCCTATTTATTATTATTATTCAGTAGTCATACAAATCAAAGATCAACATGACTAAACAAATAACGCCTCAGTCTCCCTCCCCTTGGGGTTGGTCTGTATGAATCTGTATTTTCTTCTGAACCCATGTTATGGGTCGTTGGACTGCAATAAAGGTTAATAATAATAATAATAATAATAATAATAATAATATATTATACACAAATTCAGTATGTGGATTCAATATGCGTTGTATATATATACAGTGGTACCTTGGTTCTCAAACGCCTTGGTACTCAAACAACTTGCAACCCAACACTGCAAACCCAGAAATAAGTGTTCCAGTTTGCGAACTTTTTTCAGAAGCTGAACGTGCTCTGTTTTGAGTGTTACGCTTCCGTTTTGAGTGCCATACTTCCGTTTTGAGGTCTGTCTGTTTTTGCTATTTATTTTGTGTTTTTGTTTTTGTGACTCTTTTTGTTTTGTTTTTGTGACTATTTTTGTTTTGATTTTGTGACTGTGTGGAACCCAGTTCAGCTACTGATTGATTGATTGATTGATTGATTGTGTGACTGCAGTACATTGTTTATTGCTTTCATTTTATAGATCAATGGTGTCGTTAGATAGCAAAATTCATGTTAAACTGCTGTTTTAGGTGTTGCTTTTAAAAGTCTGGAACGGATTAATACATTTTGCATTACTTTCTATGGGAACGTGTGCCTTGGTTTCAGAACGGACTTCCGGAACGGATTAAGTTTGAGTACCAAGGTACCACTGTAATAATAATAATAATAATAATAATAATAATAATAATAATTTGTAGTACAAAAATTGGAAGTAATCAGAGATAAAGATTTTATTGACATGCGTGAATGAAAATATTATAAAGGAACCGGGGGGGGGGGGGGGAGTAATCCCATACTGTAGATTCAAAATGGACTGTATATACAGTTGTTTTAAATGTTTTATTTTATTCTCCCCCCAAAAAAAGTAATGTTTTTGTAAAAATTAATTAAAAAATATTCTGGAAGGGGAAAATAATAGTAGTAGTAGTAGTAGTAGTAGTAGTAATAATAATAATAATAATAATAATAATAATAATAATATATTTATACCCTGCCCAACTGACTGGGTTGCCCCAGCCACTCTGAGTGGCTTCCAACATATATAAAAACATAATAAAACTCTAAACATTAAAAAACTTCCTTACACAGTGCTGCCTTCAGATATCTTCTAAAGGTTCTAGAGTTACTTATCTCCTATGCATAACTTCATACCCTCCAACATTTCTCTGATGAAAGTAGGGACATCCTATGGAAAAGCAGGACATTTCAGGATCTGTAAATCTGGGACAGTCCCTGGTGTATAGGGGACTCGGGGGGGGGGGGGTTCTGTACATGTTTTGAAGGAAGGTGCTAGAACAAAGAACAACCACAACAATTTCTCTGCTTCTGCTTTCACTGAATATTTTTACTCAGTCCCTTTTGTGCCAAAGGAGTGTGGCTGGAGGAATACCTGGATGAATCCAACAGAAGATTAAAGGTCACCGCCTGGTTTCCCTTCCACCATTGTGGCCTCAGGTTTCCTTCATCACAGGCAACACCACAGTGCGAATTTACCCTATCTATGAAAGCTGACTCGAAGCAAATATTCAGGATAGCTTGTGATTGAAATACAGGTTGTGCGGATCCACCTTGAAACCCTATTGGATAAAATAATTGGGGGATATTGTCAAATGACTTTCCACATTTCTCCTCAGAGGCTAAACAAAGTTGCTGGAAACTCAATAGAACATAAGAGAGGCATTAAAACGAATGACAGACGTTTGTGACACTGCGTTGAACTTACTAAATGTATTTAGCTTGAAAAGCATTATTATGATTTAAAGAAACCAGCAGCTATAGACGCTTAAAATGTTATCAAGCTGCTAAGCTACTCCCAAAGGGGATTTGCATGGTGAACTGTAAGTAGTAGCCTTCAGCTACTATTTCCCTTGGTACTGAAGCCTGCTGCTGCAATCTATTAGACTTCAGAAACTGCTCTCACTTCTTAATCTCATCTTCTTCAAAGGTAACTTTTACTTTTTAAAACTGTAATTGGATCCTGAAAATATGCTTTTGGGGTACAATAAAGGAAAATGAAAAATTCCACAAATATGTGGAAGATGTCTTAAAATGTGAAACAGAACGGTACAAATTTCCAAGTTTGCAGTTTACAAAGCATCAATCAGAGACTTTCTATCCCGCTCCGTGGGACTTCCTTAAAGTAAGTGGTTTGTGAGAGCAATGAGTTCTGAATTATTGCTCGAACAGCAAACAACTCTTAAAGGTTTTGGGAAAGAGACATAGTTACTGACATGGTTGAAGCATTTCAGCTGTCTTCTCAATTGTCCCTTGATAGGTTGCAGTGTTCATTACTCATGATCCCTTGCAGTTTATTTGTTGAAACTGAACATTTTATGTTTCTGGCTTTGCTTTTGTACAGTATTAAGTATGGCTGGACTGGCAGGATCTGTCAGAGAAGGATCCATGGTAGGAGGTGGGGGAGATGTGACCTACCCACTTGGGGCACCCTCATTCTTCGAAAGGAAAGTAGGAGAGGGGCATGTTGGGTGATAGAACAACATCTTAGCTCATGGTAAGTCACGTGTCTTAAGAGACCAACTTGTAGACTTTTGAATCTTGCAATCTGTACCTAAATGCTGAGCCCATCTGTTGACTTATTGAATAAAGCTTTCTAGTTTCCTCCAGCAGAATGAGATACAGTGGTACCTCCGGTTATAGACGCTTCAGGTTACAGACTCCGCTAACCCAGAAATAGTACCTCGGGTTAAGAACTTTGCTTTAGGATGAGAACAGAAACTGCTTGGCAGCAGCACGAGGCCCCATTAGCTAAAGTGGTACCTCAGGTTAAGAACAGTTTCAGGTTAAGAACGGACCTCCAGAATGAATTAAGTTCTTAACCTGAGGTACCATTGTAAAGGTAAAAAGGTAAAGGACCCCTGGAGGGTTACGTCCAGTCAAAGGAAACTATGATGTTGCGGTGCTCATCTTGCTTTCAGGCCAAGGGAGCTGGCGTTTGTCCACAGACAGGTTTCTGGGTCATGTGGTCAACATGACTAAACCACTTCTTTCACAATGGGACACCGTGACGGAAACCAGAGCACACAGAAATGCCATTTACCTTCCCGCCACAGCGGTACCTATTTATCTACTTGCACTGGCGTACTTTCGAATTGCTAGGTTGGCAGGAGCTGAGACAGAGCAACGGGAGCTCACTCCATCGAGCGGATTCGAACTGCTGGCTTCTGATCGGCAAGCCCAAGAGGCTCAGTGGTTTAGACCACAGCTCCACCTGCATCCCTTAGAATGAAATAAACCAATAGTTTGAGTCAGTAGAAGGCAGCTTCCTGTATTCCTGTAGAGTCCTAGTACTGTGTCTGGGAGTGGAGCCAGGACACATCAGCCCTCCTGGTAACCAACAGTGACTCACCTGCTGGGAACCAAGCAAAGCAGCTCTATTCCACTCAGTGAGCTGCTTCTGGCTCTCATTTTGTTGGGGAACGACTGGGAATATCACTTGCTCTGAGTCATTGTGCATGTGAGTCAGGTGCGTCTATCTGAAAAGAATAGGTCTGGATCTATTCTCTGTATGCAGAGTCATTTACTAAAGGGAAAAGATCATGCTTCAAATTGTCATGAGAATAAAGAAAGTGGGTTGTTTTTTAAATGTGGAGTAGGATGAAATTATCTTTTGGGGGCAGAATTTCTTCAATTAAGATGAGCATGCTTCCAAAAATGTTGTTTTTATTTCAAATGATTCCAATAATCAAGGGGACAAAGATCTTCAGAGAGTGGCAAAGAATGATTTCAAAATATATCTGGCAGGGCAAAAAGCCACGAATAAAATTTAAGTTATTAACTGATGCGAAAGAAAGAGGTGGCTTCGCCCTGCCAGACCTGAAACTCTATTATGAAGCATCTTGTCTCTGTTGGATAAAGGACTGGATAACACTAAAAAATAATAAGTTATTGGACTTGGAAGGGTTTGACAACAGGTTTGGTTGGCACGCCTACTTATGGTTGGGGAAGAAGAAAGCTCATAAAAGTTTTGCCAATCATATTTTCAGAGGTGCCCTAATAGAAATATGGGATAGGTACCAAAATATTTTGGAACCAAATGTACCTCATTGGTTATCCCAACTGGAGGTCATGAGTGTCAAAAAGACAAACATGAGAGAGGACTGGATGACTTATGGAGATATTGTAATTAAAGAAGGGGGGAAATGGAAATTGAAGCCATATGAACAAGTTAAAAAATATGTATATGATTGGTTGCACTACTTCCAAACAAATGAAATGTTTAAAAAGGATTGTAAAGAGAGGAGATATATTGAAGGAGAGTCTAGATTTCAGAAAGAGATAATAAATAATGACTATAAGGTATTGTCAAAAATGTATAAAATGCTATTGGAATGGCAAACAAAAGACGAAGAAGTTAAATCGGTCATGATACATTGGGCCAGGGACTTTGGTTACAATATACAGCTAGCAGATTGGGAGAAGGTATGGAAGGAAAATATGAAATTCACTGCATGTATGACGATAAAGGAAAACATTATGAAAATGGTATATAGATGGTACATCACTCCCGTTAAACTAGCAAAAATGTATAAGACATGTAACAAATGTTGGAAATGTAAGGAAAGGGAAGGGTCGTTTTACCATATGTGGTGGGAGTGTAAGAAAGTAAAAGGCTTCTGGGAAATGATATATAATGAGTTGAAAAAGATGTTGAAATATACGTTTGTGAAGAAACCAGAAGCCTTTTTTTTAGGAATAATAGGAAGAGAAATTCACAGAAGTGATTATAAACTTTTTCAATATGCAGTGACTGCGGCAAGAATTTTAATGGCTCAAAAATGGAAACAAGAAGAATTACCAACATTGGAAGAATGGAGACGGAAATTGATAGACTTTGCTGAATTAGATAAACTGACAGGAAAAATTAGATATCAAAAAGATCACAAGTTCACTCAGGACTGGAGAAAGTTTACGATTTATCTGGAAAACATTTGTGATGGACAGACAATGCTAGTTGGATTTAAAGAAGCTTTGTGAGGAGAAAGGGTATTGTAAGAGGGAAAAGAGCTGTAAAGATTTATAAACTGGCAATACAACGATAAAGGAAATGCAAATTAAATTTAAAATTATGAGGATTGCGGAGGGAGCGGGGGGAAGTCTAAAAGAATTTTGTATTATATTGAATATGAATGTGTTTATATAAATTTGTAAAAGAATTTTTTTTTCAAAAAATAAAAAAGAGAATAAAGAAAGTGGGTTGTTTTTTAGATGCATTGCCGGGAAAGAAGAAATATATCACCAAAAGACGCCAGCGATTTGCATAAAATTTGCATGCGCTAATTTGTATGGAGAGCTGCAAATTTAGAAACACTTATTGCAAGCAGAAATACAATATAGCTCATCCTAGTAGGGCAAATGTGATCTGCTCACCAGGGTCCCAGCTCCACCCTTTGCTCATGCACAGCTTCAAGGCCCTTGATCTCCCTTCTTATGGTTCTTTATCTTTAAACTGGACTTGGAGTAGACAGCCCTCCAAACAGAGGATTCAGACAAATAGAGTACTGTCTTCTGTAAAGTAGGACACAGGGCATCCGAGCGATTGCATAAAAGATTGCAAGGATACTTTCACCCTGAAGCTGTTTGGGACCAATGAAGTACAATTTCAGGACCACACAGAATGAAATTGCCATTCTGTCACAGAAGCCTAGCATCTTGGATTCACGAAGGGCAATGAAAAGTCCCATCTCCCACTGCGCATTCTAGTAATGAGCACTTCACCGTTCTGCTGCCCCCATCCTATGGTTCACTTTTTCACCCTCTATGTCCTACTGTACTCAGCTTCCCCTTTGTTAGCATATTTCCATTTGCTTCTTCCTGCCTAACCTTTTTAACAATTCTTTCCTGGGCATTTTGAGTCTCTCCACGTCTTTAATAACATCCTCAGTTCGTCTTAGCATCCCCCTGTATTTAACAGAGTTATATACATATATACAGAGCTCTTTCAGATGGTCTTGTTACAGCAGTGGAAAATCAATACAATGATGATATCACGTGGCTCCTCAAAAGACAAAAACACTGCCCCCCTAACAAAGATTGCTCAATAAAAGGTACCACAAACACAGTCACGCCTCTGCAGTCATAAGTAAGATTTTTGTTCAATGGGACTTGCTCCCCTTTTAAGTGTGCACGGAATTTCAGCCTGTAAAAGGAAGTGGTTTATGAGGGGACTCGTAAAGTTGTTGCATATAGATTTGCTAAAACATGCAAGCAATATGGTTTTAAAGTGGTCCACATATCAAACAGTTCAAGGGATTTGTGATTAACTTAATTCTGTCTAATGTGGAACTAATTTAAACTGCAGGCTTTAATATACCTCAGCAGTACCTTTCTTACATCTGTGGCAACATTTCAGATATTTTAAGATGTGCTGGAAAACTGCCTTCATACTAGGAACTCTGGGACATGAACATTCTCTAAAGCAGTTGGGGATTAGTGGATCACTGAGCACATTTTCACCCAACAGCAGTTGTTTAATAAAGCCATTTGGTTAATCTTCTGGAGTTTTTTTACTGCCATCAAATTATTAAAAGGAATTTCAGTTCACTTTCAGGGGTGTGACTGATGTCTGTTTGAGGAGATGGAACTGTAGCAACCAGGGAATTATCTGTAATGTTAGTGAGGGACAAACAGGTTAACTAAAGTTGTGTTCCAATGGAATGGACAAACAGAATATTTTGCCAACGTGCATTATAAGATGTTGTCATTATCAAGCAAACCGAGCCTTGGGTATTAACTAAGCTATTGCATTTGCCCTACATCACACTAAATCCAAACCATTTAGAGCTTGCCCAGATGACAGCCCCCCCCCCCCATGGCTAGTTTATGCAATGCTAAAGCCTGAAATTGAAGAAAATGAGAGATAGGCCAGTTAGCTTGATGGTTTTGCACCAAAGTTAGGTAATGAAGGTCCTGTGTGAGTATCTGGAGGCAGTTGGAGGATGGACGGTAGCTAACAAATTGAGGTTGAATCCTGACAAGACAGAAGTACTGTTTTTTGGGGACAGGAGGCGGGCGGATGTGGAGGACTCCCTGGTCCTGAATGGGGTAACTGTGCCCCTGAAGGGCCAGGTGCACAGCCTGGGAGTCATTTTGGACTCGCTGTCCATGGAGGCACAGGTCAATTCTATGTCCAGGGCAGCTGTTTACCAGCTCCATCTGGTACGCAGGCTGAGAGCCTATCTACCCACTGACTGCCTCACCAGAGTGGTGCATACTTGGGTTATCTCTCACTTGGACTGCTGCAATGTGGTCTATGTGGGGCTACCTTTGAAGGTGACCCAGAAACTACAAATAATCCAGAATGTGGCAGCTAGACTGGTGACTGGGAGTGGCCACCGAGACCACATACCGGTAACACCGGTCTTGAAAAACCTACACTGGGTCCCAGTACATTTCCAAGCTGACCTTTAAAGCCCTAAATGGCCTTGGTCCAGTATATCTGAAGGAGCATCTCCACCCCCATCGTTTTGCCCGGACACTGAGGTCCACTGCCGAGGGCCTTCTGGTGGTTCCCTCACTGTGAGAAGCCAAGTTACAGGGAACCAGGCAGGTGGCCTTCACGGTAGTGGCACCCGCCCTGTGGAACTCTCTCCCACCAGATGTCAAAGAGAACAACAACTATCTGACTTTTAGAAGACATCTGAAGGCAGCTCTGTTTAGGGAAGCTTTTAATGTTTGATGTATTACTGTATTTTAATATTTTGTTGGAAGCTGCCAGAGTGGCTGGGGAAGCCCAGCCAGATGGGCAGGGTATAAATAATAAATTGTTATTATTATTATTATTATTATTATTATTATTATTATTATTATTAGTCGTAATCAACATTTATGCACAATTATACATAAATGAGTCCCACAGGTTTCAGGGATCTATATGCCCATTAGAATTAGGGCTGACCTGGCCTGCTTCACAGCCTGAGCTGATGCAGACAGTACCCCCCCAAAGCCTTGCTTACTGGGGTTGCGGCATGGTTTCCAGTGAGATCTCTCTGCTCCAAAGGATTCTGCTGCCCAAAGCAGCTGCTTCAACCTACCCCATGAGTGGGCTGGACCTGATTAAGATGTGCAGGATTGAAATCAGTGCAATTTACAACTGTGCCTGTACAATCCAATCTCACAGGTCTTCTTTCCCCCTTAAGGCAGGTGGCATCATCTTGCAGTTCAACAGACCTTTGACTCAAGTGATTATTTTTTTATTTTCACCAAGCATTGATCAATAACAGTCAAAACAAACTTTCCCTGTACATCCTTCCATAATAGCGATTACCAGCAGTTGTGAATCCTTGCTTCAAGCCACGAGAAATTAACTGCTCCTGCGGTTCTAAGAAACACAAAAGAGAAGCTTTCATACTAGCATATCAGAAACTTTTAAGTACATTTTATTTGAAAACTCATCACCTTTGCAGAGCATCCTAGCAACAAGTAGGGGTAAAGGCTTCTGAAGCAACAGAGGCAAATTGTTGAAATGTTCACATCTCAAAACGATACCAATTTGCACCTCTTCCCTCGGCATCTGCCATTATGATAAGATCAAAGAGAGGCGCTGACTCAGCACGCTGCAGGCTCCTTACGGATAATTGGTTGCCCCTTCTTTTTCGGATTACATCATAGCAACTTGTGGAAGCAAGTACAGTATAACAAGGTAAATATGAAAATGTGCCTCTTCTCTTTGACTTATTTCATTTTCTCGTCCCTGTAGGCAGATTTTATTTAGATGATTCCAGCATCAAAGGGATCTTTACAATTCAGAAAGGCATATGTGAAAGAACATGTAGAAGCCTGGGGAAGGCAGCCCAAAGCAGAGGTCTCCAACTGCATGCACAATGATTCTATTTTGACCTTCAAATGAAAATACAGGGGCTGCAGCTTCTATCATGCTCCTTCTGATATGCACCGCTAAATTCTCTGCATGGCTGTTGTGTCCAGAGCTTCAAACCATAGTTCCACACTGATGTATTAGGTGACTGCATGGTAGAAGCAGCTTCTGATAGGCTCAAGCTCCTTGCAGCTTGTATTCCTGTCAATGGGCACTGAAGAAAGATGAAGGCATGTAACCAAAACCCACCAGAATACATATAAACCAGGGCTGTGGAAAGCCTTGTGATCCACCCTGTGGCCCCAACCTGTGGCCTCTGAATCGGGCAAATTCACCTGTGCCACCATGGGAACAACCTGCCCCACCCAGTTCCAAGCAATTTGGGGGCAGGAATATTTTAACATATGGTCAGGAGGAGGTGAGGGAAAGAGGAGAGGCTGTTTCTCTTCCACCTCTTCTAACCTACTGTAGCCTTATTAGACTTTACCGAATGGTGGGCTCTGCGTTGCTCCCGGACGGGAGGAAGGAAGTCAAATGACACCGAGGGTTGGTTCAGAGAAAGAGTTCTTTATTCCTGCTCTCCGGAGCAGCAGAAAGGCACTTGCGCGGTCAGTCCACAGCAAGTCCAAAGAAATGAGAAATTTCATGCAGTACATATATATCCTTCAGGCACCCTCTCCCCCTTCCCCAGGAATCCAGCCACGTCAGCTTGTACACGCAGGTTGACATCACAGATGTTCCTGCTCCGGCACTCTTAACCATAAAAGGGTATTCCTTCCTATACTTCTGACCATAAAAGTATATTCCTTCCTGTACTTCTGACCATAAAAGGGTCTTCCTGTTCCTACTCTTATCTTGGAGCAAGAGGTCACCATCTCCAAGAACACCCTCTGGTGCTGTTCCCAGACTAGGTCTGTGCGCCTTTGTGGTCAGGATATAAGATAAGGCACAGACGTGCCTTCCCTGTTCTACTGGTACAGTCAAGGCCATCCTTGCCGTCACAAACTGATAAAGAAGAGGGCTCTGAGCACTTGTTTATACAACTGGGTTTTGGCTCAAGAGCTCAAGTTAAAGCATTTTAGCTAAGGAAAAATAGGGATTTTGGTGCAGTTTCAAACTGCCTGCATAGTCAGTTTTGGGTTTGGGAAACCCATTCCTTCACTACAGTAGGCAGGTTTGATCCTGTAGGGTACTGCTCCTTCACAAGTGTCTTCTCGGTATGTATGGAAGCTATTCATGAAGGATCAGATCCTCCTGCTTTCCAGTTGGTAAGCGGAGGGTGGGGTGAGATTTCCTCCTGCAGGGTACCCAAAAGCTGCTCATAAAGGAGTGGTGACTGGCACTAGGTGAGGTAAAGGTAAAGGACCCTTGGATGGTAAAGTCCAGTCAAAGGCGACTATGGGGTTGCAGCGCTCATCTCGCTTTCAGGCCAAGGTAGCCGGCATTTGTCCACAGACAGCTTTCCAGGTCATGTGGCCAACAGGACTAAACCACTTCTGGTGCAACAGAACTCTGTGATGGAAACCAGAGAGCACGGAAACACCATTTACCTTCCCGCTGCGGCGGTACCTCTTTAACTACTTGCACTGGTGTGCTTTCAAACTGCTAGGTTGGCAGGAGCTGGAAGCTCACCCTGTTGCAGGGATTCGAACCGCTGACCTTCTGATCGGGAAGCCCAGGAGCTTCAGTGGTTTAAACCACAATGCCACCCACATGCTATGCAGGATTGCATCTTCCCACTTATGATTGGATAGCCTTAACCAGATAGCTAAGAGAGGGCAGGAAAGGAACTATTACATTTGGGGGCATCCCCCCCTCTCAATAGGAAGAGATCCTGAGACCAGGGAGGGACTGGAAAGGAAGGTTTTCCTGTCTTGCCTGCCTCTTCTTCCTGCCTGATGCTTCACCCCGACAGCCGCAAACAGCTCTGGGCAATCCAACCCAATCCATAGCGATCTGTGGCTGTCTGAACCCAACTCATCCAATTCTCAAGTCCCTATTTGGTTCAGGCCTCAACTCAATCCAATCCACAGTCCTTGTTTTCAGTCAGCCTGTCTGCAATCTTATTTGAATGTAGACAGTTATCTGCACACACCTATTTCTTTTCTTAATCATCCATCATCCCACCCCATGATATATACACAGTAGGCAATATCAGAAGAAACTCATTAGCAGAATATTGCTTCTTCATTGAAAATGGAGTTTCGTTGAAAGCCCTTGACAGCAGGGGTAGAAAAGGGGTTTTATGGAATGAGGGCAGCTGGGCCATAATCTGCCAGACACAAGATTGCCATTTTAAAAGGCACTTCAGAGCTCTTCTGTAACCACACACTTCAGATAATTAACTTTCAGAACGTTTCATGGCTTCTCCTAAGCCATTAATGTCTGCTCGTTATATATGTATTTATATGAACAATTAAAACATTTCCGCTCCATCCATTTGACCACGCAAAGCTCTTTTGGGACTCGCATTGATACATTTTCCAGTGCATTTCACAAGTCTTTTAAAGATATTGTTTTCATTGTGGATGGTAATGGCTTGTCTCTTAGACTAGGAAAATACTCGGTTTTAGAAAGCCATCAGGTTTCCATGCCAGGTTGCTAAACAGTTTGCAATTTGTTCAGTAGTGCTGCTACATTCCTTCCATCTTGACTGAATGCCCGCAGACTCTGCGATGTAACCAATTCTCCCAGGTAGCTGCTCAGAGTATGAGAAACAAGGCTTGTTTGGGTGAAGTAATGCAGCCAACTGGGAACACTGATTAAAGTTTCACTTTGTAATTTTGTTGAGCCAACTCCCTGGAGTTATGTAACTATCGTCCAGTTGGTACCAGAGGACAATATTTCTGCGTAGCTAACCATGTAATGCCAGCTCCTCATTGGAACACACTGATGAATATGGACATTCCAGGCTCAGAGGGACACAGAGAAGGCAGAACCTATATGAGGGATATCACATTAGCGACACAGCTGCAGGACTTCTGTAGCAAGGACTTTGACACGGTGGCGAAAGCAAGTCTTACACAGCAATGAGAGGAAAAGGTCAGTCAGATAATCCAGATAAATCCACCGAATTATTGTTATCTACTCTGGAGTTAAGACCATTAAATGCAATTTGGAAGATAAACTGTTCCCATTTGAAAACATAGGCATCCATGCATTGAGTGAAAGGCAGTATCTGTGTATCTTTGACGACGGGCTCTCAGGGCCTCGAATGACACTCCCAGCTCACTGACCTTTTAGAAATGCCTGGCTGTTTCTTATACTGTGTTAGGTGACTGAAGAGGCCCCTCTGGAGAATGATAGGAAGTGAATAGGTTGGTCATGGATATTTTGTGAAATCTTATACATGTATTTTATCTATAATGCTTAAATGCTGTTCAGTCAGAGGGTGTCTCCATTGATCTGAGATGAGGAAACCACTGAGGTGAATAATAACTTCAGCGGAAGCTAGGTTTTCCTAACATCTTCATTTATTGCATGAATGCATATTTCCATTAAACTCTCCTATCTTCACTTTTCACAAAACTCTGACTATCATACACCACCTTTAAAGTAGCGTGGTTGAGGTTAACACCAGCTAATTTTTATCAACCAATATTGATTGATTAGAGTCCCATATAGGTTTGCGAAGGAAGATCCATCACTTATGCAGATGTTCAAAGTAATTTTTATAAAAACGTATCATTGAGGATTTACAGGTCCCTGTCTATGCAATTGTGTCAATGGCAAAATAGCCATTTAAGGAAGTAGTCTTATGTAGCCCTACAAAGCACCAAGAGCAGCTGCTAATGCTGAATATGCTACAATGAGCCCCAAACACAAACATTTTCTACTCAGTAAAAGACAGCATGCTTGAATTCTGCTGTCCATCAGTCTTCATAGAATAATCTAAGGGCTTATTCAAATGGCAGGGAATGTGTAGACCTTCTGAAGCCTACAAGTGCAGAGTACAGATTTGCTTCTGTACATACAAATCGTATTTCTAGAGGTTCAAATGAATACAGGATGGTTGAGAACAATGATAAAGGATGGGATCCCTTCTCCCAACCCTCCGAATGTTCACTGTTCAGCCTCTTAAAATTGTTGATGTCTAGCCTTTAAAGCATGATTCTAGAGGCCAATCTACATGTTCTGTCACTCCTGGTTTTTTATTTTGTTTTTAAGTGTGCTTAGACAGACCATTAATACTGTGATGAAAAAGCAGCCCCAGGTTTGGAGGATGCTCCCAATCCAGATCAAGGTCCAGTGCCAGTTTCCGGCTTAAAATCCACCATTGTGATTTTCCCCCAAATACTTCATTTATTGCAAATAGCATCCTTTGGGGAAGGGTGGAATCACCTGGAAGTGATTGTGTGCAGGGGGTAGAAATCAGATTGGTAGCAGGTTCCAGGTCAGGCATAGGCAAACTCGGTCCTCCAGAAGTTTTGGGACTACAACTCCCATCATCCCTAGATAACAGAACCAGTGGTCAGGGATGATGGGAGTTGTAGTCCTAAAACATCTGGAGTGCTGAGTTTGCCTATGCCTGTTCCAGATTATAGCTGCATGAGTGACTCCCCCCTCAAAATAACCACTTTGTATCATTATCATTATTGAGGATGATGATAATACATACTACACATTTAAGATAATGTGATGTGAAGCCCTTGGAAACCTTGTAGAGGTGTTTGGGTCACTTGGAGCTTGTGTATATGAGAAGCTGCTAGCACACAAAGGGTTCATTTTTTCAGATATCTGTACTCAACATGCAAAGGTTGGAGGTAGTATGGTGATGGAGGCACCATATCAAGGCTTCACTTTTGCTGCTACAAGTCTGTGCCTTGCATGTGTGAACATTGTTTTAGAAGACTTTTTCAATGGGAAGATTCACTGTGCTACTTTGAACAACTTTGAGATGCTTAGGGTCAATAGCAGAATTGCTTGGCTTCTGAAATCAGACAGACTAGCCCAGATCCATCTAGTGCAATAATCCTCCCACTTTTTAGCAATGCAAAGAAAATCCAAAAACATCTTTAAGCCCAGGGTACCTGCAATTCCAAAGTTCTCCTCTGTTTCTCTCTTTGCCTTTTTCCAGATCTTCTCCCCTCTAACTAGCCTTGGGGCTGAATGCCAAAGTCCATGCTCCAGCTGAGAAACAGCTGTGTTTTGGGGAGAATATTCCTCTCTAACATCAATTTTCTTTCCCAATTTGGATACCTGGCTGAGATTAGCTTTGCTGTGATGAATTACTATGACTTCAGGAGGACGTATGGGAACTCTGGTGTTGTGCCACCATATTAACAATGGATTCCAAGCAGCACGTTGCCTCTTACCAAATAATTCAGGGCACCAGCAACATGCCCAGAAGTCCATTAAGTTTTGTGTGTGTGTCATCTTTTATAGTCCATCAAAATTGTCTTAAAATATAACAGTTTTGCATATAGGCAATTTGGATCTACATTATGTAGAATCCTTGGACAATCTAGCCAATAAAGATTCCCTTTTTTGCTCTGCCCTGGGCATTAGTAGTTGTTGACTTTGGGCAAGTCACTTCAGCAAACAGGAAGAAAAGTTGACCTACTTATTCACAGGACAATGAGATGAACTATAAAGGATATTGTATTGGCCATGGACTGCAGAACTGTTTAAAATATTGGAGCACATATTGCACATATTATTCATTTCATTTATTTTTTTAACAATATATGTGTTAAGTTTGGGGGAGCATCTGTTGTGGGCACCTACATATTTGGGGACGTCTCCTTATTTTGAACTGCCTGGTTACTTTGACATGGCCCATTGGGGCAAAGCAGATACTTTAGATTCCTTCACTCTGTTTCCATCCTCTTTATTTGCATTTCTGAGTTATTTCCAGGCAAAAATATGAATCATAAATCATACAGTTTCCAACCTCATTCTGCTGGGCATTCAGAGAATGATTACTTTGGCAATGAGGATACGATTATGTTGACTCTGGCAATGTATAATACAGTGCTGGATTTTGACAGAGTTGTTTGAACATGTGCTGCTGTTCTGTGGTTTTATTTTATGAATCCAGGAGACACAGACGAATAAGGAGGAAGATATGGCAAGACTTCATTGACCGGCAGCAGAGAGGCTATGGTTGCATAGGATGTGTGATCCAACAGTGTGTGGCCCAGGGACAGTGGCTTGGGAGGCACTTCAGCCTCTGGGCCTGATGTTCCTCTCTCCAATACAGTGGTACCTCGGTTTTCGAACAGCTTAGTTCACGAACAACTTCGAACCCGAATGCTGCAAAACTGGAAGTAGGTGTTCCGGTTTTTGAACTTTTTTTCGGAAGCTGAACGTGCTCTGTTTTGCAACACCCTGTGTTCCCTGTTGCACTGCTAATTTGCGTCCCCCCATTGTAATTCAAGCCTTCTGTTTCTGTGTTTTCTGTTGCACTGCTAATTTGTGTCCTCCTGTGTTTTCTGTTGTGCTGCTAATTTGCATGCCCCCCCTCGGTTGTAATTCAAGCCTTTCGTTTCCGATTTCAGTGTTCTGAGGTGATATTTGGAGCTTATATTTGGTGCTTTTCTTTTTGCTATTTGTTTTGCATTTTTTGTTTTGAGACTTTTTCAGTTAATTTCTTTTTGTGACTGTGTGGATCCCAGTTCAGCTACTGATTGATTGATTCATTGATTGTGTGACTGCAGAAATGGATAAAAGCCCCGCCCCCATCCGAACAATGACTATCATCATAGTAAAGTATGTTTATTATTGCTTTCATTTTATAGATCAATGGTCTTGCTAGATAGTAAAATTCAAGTTAAGTTACTGTTTTAAGGGTTGTTTTTAAAAGTCTGGAACGGATTAATCCATTTTGCATTACTTTCTATGGGAAAGCATGCCTTGGTTTTGGAATGCTTTGGTTTTGGAACAGACTTCCGGAATAGATTAAGTTTGAGAACCAAGGTACCACTGTATACTCCTTTGCCAACAATGGAGATCTCCAACTAGATACATGTGTCCTACAAGATGTCCAGGAGCATGGTCTCACTGCCCCTCACCCCCCCCCCCCGCTTTCTACATGTTGCTTCTGTGCATGGCAGACAATTTACTAGGGCTAATGTTTCAAATACAAGAATGCAATATCAGAGCAACTCAGTATGCATTATAGAGTGCATTGTAAGATTAACATCTCTTTCTAAAACTAATCACACCAAATAAGACCAGCAGCACTTCTTTGGCTTGTTTGCTTCTTCAGCCTCCGGGTTACAACCAGAAAGCAAACAGGCTTTTACAGTGCCTGGCATCACAAGGCAACACATCTGAGTTCAAGTACAAAACAATGTTGCTTGAAGTTAATCAGGAGCACAGCAAAATAATGAGAGGCACCCGTTCCAGGCTTCTGCAGCTAACTCATTTGCTTCCAGTATTGTTATGACTGCAGGTCATTGGATGTTGTCTCAGACAGACACAGTATGCTAAAATCTAGCAGTGATGAGAATGGATATGGATAGACAAACACGCATGGAAAACTGAAAATTAAAAACAAATAACTACCCTGCTGCCACATGGCTGCCCTCTCACCACAAAATGATTCCAATAGCTGTAAGCTTAGATACTTCACAAGTTTCCAAGGTTGTTTCCTATCCATTGTGCATGTGTGTTGAAATCTGCTTCCTGCAGGAACATTTCTCCAAATACCAAGAGAAAGAATTATAAAATGATGGAGCTGTCAGCCCTTATTACTCACAAAGCTGATTAACTTCTGGCAACTTTCTTTAAACAATGTAAGGTTTCTGGTTTCAGTGCAAGGGGGGGGGACCCTAATGATTCTAGGGTCTGCTGTCTATCTTGTTCAATACTGATCAAGAGCCTAACTTGTATTTTCCCACTACACTTTTTAAAAATGAGTATGTTGGGATTGCTTTTCAATTATGTTCAATACGATGTTTTTGAATAATGTGCTATGTGAATAGGGAAGTGACCAAATGCATGTTGGATACAGAATGTAGCACCACGTCCATCTTTAATTTGTCTAGGTATTATTAGCTGAACTCTGTTCAAATTTGACTCTTTGATGTCACCTTGGATAAAGGACTACATTAAACAACTTGGGAGGGAAGCTAAGTTATTCCTCCAAGGGGCCACATGGATGTGCAGAGGAGCCTGGCTGCTGTTCCCTTTGAAAATGTGTGCCAGAATGCTGCATGCGAGCTATGGACCCTCTTTGTCATCCATATGTTTCAAGAGAAAACTGAGTATGCCTCAAGGGGTGAAGTGTAACCATGTCTTAGCAGCACCTAAGTGACCTTGGGCAGTGTATATGGGGGCACTGGGCTGCCCAGATGACAAGACCCCCATCTCGGCCTTACTAATGTGGTCCAAAGGTAAGCATTTGGCACCTGCTTAGCTGTAAGAGTTGCTGGAAGGAGGTGTGCAAGGCACCATCTAACCCAGGGGTCAGCAAACTTTTTCAGCAGGGGGCTGGTCCACTGTCCCTCAGACCTTGTGGGGGGCTGGACTATATTTTTTTTTTGGGGGGGGGGGAATGAATGAATTCCTATGCCCCAGAAATAACCCAGAGATGCATTTTAAATAAAAGCACACATTCTACTCATGAAAAAACACCAGGCAGGCCCCACAAATAATTCAGAGATGCATTTTAAATAAAAGAACACATTCTACCCATGTAAAAACACGCTGATTTCCGGACCGTCTGCAGGCCGGATTTAGAAGGCATTTGGGTGGGATCTGGCCCCTGGGCCTTAGTTTGCCTACCCATGATCTAACCATCTTAGGGATGTGGGTGGCGCTGTGGATTAAACCACTGAGCCTCTTGGGCTTGCTGATTGGAAGGTCGGCAGTTTGAATCCCCACAACAGGGTGAGCTCCCGTTGTTCTGTCCCAGCTCCTGGCAACCTTGCAGCTCGAAAGCACGCCAGTGCAAGTAGATAAATAGGTACCGCTGTGGTGGGAAGGTAAACGGTGTTTCCGTGCACTCTGGTTCCCGTCATGGTGTTCCGTTGCACCAGAAGCGGTTTAGTCCTGCTGGCCACATGACCCAGAAAGCTGTCCATGGACAAACACCTGCTCCCTCGGCCTGAAAGTGAGATGAGCACCACCACCCCATAGTCACCTTTGACTGGACTTAACTGTCCAGGGGTCCTTTACCTTTTACCTTTACCTAACCATGTCAAGGACTCCACTCTGGATTTGTGGAGAGTTTACTTAGCCTTTTCTTCTCCCGAAGGTATCCCACAAGGAAGTGGAAGTTTAGAATCAGAGTTTTGCTTCTTTTAGATGGACTACCTTCCCAGGTTGATGAGTCCCATCTGCCCATCACTTCCCTCTACAGCACATGCAGAAACTGTCTTCTTGATGTTTGCAAACACTATTGGTCTCATCTGCTGAAGCCTGCCTTCGCATGCAGGGGAAGTGTCTAACTCTACAAGGTTTTGTCATGTAAGTCATTTTGTGACCATCTGTGATGAAAACTGGTCTATAAATATTGGAAATAAATAAAAAGGAATTCCATGGATCATGTGTGTGTGTGTGTGTGCATACACAGACAGTCTTAGTTTAATAGCAGGGAACATTTTGGTAGGGAACATTTCTTGAATCCTTAGATAATGGTGAATTTGCCATTCTTTAATGGCCTTCAAAGCTAATATGTAATACCTGAGTAATTTTGAAAATATAATTTATGGCACTGTATGTTAAATACAAAAGGGACACAGGTGGCGCTGTGGGTTAAACCACAGAGCCTAGGACTTGCCGATCAGAAGGTCGGCAGTTCAAATCCCAGCAACTGGGTGAGCTCCCGTTGCTCGGTCCCTGCTCCTGCCAACCTAGCAGTTCAAAAGCATGTCAAAGCGCAAGTAGATAAATAGGTACCACTCCGGCGGGAAGGTAAACGGCGTTTCTGTGCACTGCTCTGGTTTGCCAGAAGTGGCTTAGTCATGCTGGCCACATGACCCAGAAGCTGTACGCCGGCTCCCTCAGCTAGTAAAGCGAGATGAGCGCCGCAACCCCAGAGTCGGTCATGACTGGACCTAATGGTCAGGGGTCCCTTTACCTTTATGTTAAATGCACCCAAACAAACAACAGAATTCAGAAATTGCTGTTCCTCACTTTCCCCCCTCAGAAGTGGGTGTTTTTGTCAGCTTAATGGAGAAATAATATTTTGAGCAATTATATCAAATGCTGGTTAACAGATTTTTAAAGCCAAATGGGAAAGTCCTCTGTGTGTCAGGACCATATAATGGATCCTTTAGGACATGCTTTGAAAGTTTCAGTTACATTTGTATGGGAGACAAAAATCAGGGATGGGGAACCTGTGGCCCTCTAGATATTGTTCAACTCCAACTTCTACCAGTGCTAGCCAACATGACCAAAGGTCAGAGATGATGAGATGTATAGTCAAAGAGCATCTGAAGGGCCACAAGTTCCTAATCCCTAAATCTTTGCATGCTTAAATACAAAGACCTTTAGGGAGTACCATCTCAACCTTAAAAAAAGAACGCAACATCTGTATAAATCCCTTGATTTTTATTTTTCCATAACTTCTTGTCGCATAAAGAAGAAAAAAGTGCAAGTAGTATTAAAAGATATAGTTATTTGTTTGTTTGTTTGTTAATCAATGAATATACACGTTGGTACTTTAGTCAGCGGCTGACTGGAGTCATCTGTGTCACCCCAAGGCAAGAACCATTTTGAACAGCA
Organism: Podarcis cretensis; assembly: GCF_951804945.1. Lineage (NCBI taxonomy): Eukaryota > Metazoa > Chordata > Lepidosauria > Squamata > Lacertidae > Podarcis > Podarcis cretensis. The sequence goes on along the minus strand of NC_137180.1, from coordinate 10,116,007 downwards.
GGATAATCCCCAAAGCAGAGTTAATCAACTGGAAACCAGTCATGTTTGTGTCTATCGAATGGTAATGTGGGTTTAATTAAGACAAATATCTCGTTCTGCCTAAGGGTGGGGAAACATTATGAAGAACTTTGCTAGAGGAAGAAAATATTGGCAGTTGACTATGCATGCTGCCTGAAATATTGGTTTTATATACATCCTTCAAATGGCTTAGCTCTTTATGAAGGGGGAAACCCCAGAAATTTATGCTGCCTTCTATAATGATATATTAAACATTACAACCGAGGGTATTTTTAAAGATTATTTTTAGTGGTTTTCAAATTATTATAGAACCACGAAGACATATAAATAATAACCTAAACATATTAAATAAGAACACCCAGTTCTAAGATCATGGCAAATCTAAAACTAAAACTGAATCTAAACTACAGTCATACCTCAGGTTGCGATCGCTGTGGGTTGCACATTTTCAGGTTATGGACATGCCGAACCCGGAAGTACCGGAACGGGTTACTTCCGGATTTTGGCGCTCGCGCATGTGCAGAAACAATAAAATGCACTTTGTGCATGTGCATAAGTGTCGAATCACGTCACGTGTGTGCGCAGATGCGATGCTGCGGGTTGCGAACGCTGCAGGTTGCGAACGTGCCTCCCGCTCTGATCACGTTCGCAACCCAAGGTTCCACTGTACATGAAATGAAAACTCACCCTACTGTGTAGAAATGATCAGAATCTTCCTGTCTCTTGGAAACCTGTAACTTAAGTGTTTTCCACCCCCCTGCAGTAACTAAATTCCAGTGGTTTTTAGAACATAAGGATATAGCCAGATCTTTAAACTATTTCCCTTCTCCTGCTATAGAGATCCTGGCAGCTTCCAGCATCCATGTCAAAAGTTCCTTCTGCTGAACGGTCTTCGTAGCATCCGTCCACTTACCTAGTTTTTTAAAAGAATTATGTAGAATTAATAGGCTTGACTGGAATTCTTCCCAGAACTGAGAACTTCAGCGTTCCTCATTTATTTCAGCTAAACATAGTATAAGCTGATCACCCAAATGTCGTCAAGTCCAGCTGACATTCACGCATCTGCGGCTTTGCCAATTATTTAGTGTCCTGTATATATTTAATTCACAGGTTAAAATGCATGAAAAAAATTTGCACTTTAATCAGCGCCAATAAAAGAAAAAGGAAAATCCTACACAAATCAAATGTGGGAAACACAGAAGAAATACAGGAATCCAGTCTTTCCAGAATGTGTCAGCTACGGCGGTGGCTGTGGGATGCGGTGAAATTTTTCATAGGGGAACAGTTAGGGCCAGAGGCGACAGCTTGCGAGGGGGGTGATGTCATGCATGTGACATTGTGACGTCCTGATGTTTTGCACGTGAGCATCCCGCTTCCCTCCCTAAGCTGGTCAGTAGCTTCCTGGGCTCTGACAAGATGCTGGAGCCCTCTTGACTCCTTCCAAAAGCTGGATGGGCTTTGGGAAGATGGCAGGACAGATCTTGGACCCATCAGAGCCTCATACCTCCCTCCCTAAGCCAGGCAGAAGCTTTCTGGGCTTTGAGGAGACATCACCAGGGGAAAATTTAGGAGACTAGCCTAGTCCCCTTAGTCTAATGACCTCACACGACTGGGGGATAAATATCCTTCCTTTCTTATTATAGCTACCATGGAGAAAAGATCTATCAATGTTTATGAGTGGTTATGGTTAATGGAACCGCCAGCTTGTCACATCCCCAACACCACGCCTTTTCTTGTCCGTGGCCAGTTGTATGTTGCATTCACTCATTCATTTAACTGCAGCTGTGCCTGGTCCCAATGGGACGGTTTGAGATGGAGGCAAAGAGCCCAGCAGCAGGTGGAGCCAGAGCCAATGGCAGCTGAAGCCATTCCACCCAGAGTTCCCAGCTTCCTGTTTGTTTCCTCCTTATTTTCACTGGCTTTTAAAAGTGCTTCCTGAATATATACTTGCGTGTCAAGGCCCCGAGCCCTCCCCATTTGATGGATAATAAGACATATCATCGCGGGACGCAGGTGGCGCTGTGGGTTAAAGCCTCAGCGCCTAGGGCTTGCCGATCGAAAGGTCAGCGGTTCGAATCCATGCGGCGGGGTGCGCTCCCGCTGCTCGGTCCCAGCGCCTGCCAACCTAGCAGTTTGAAAGCACCTCCGGGTGCAAGTAGATAAATAGGGACCGCTTTATAGCGGGAAGGTAAACGGTGTTTCCGTGTGCGGCTCTGGCTCGCCAGAGCAGCGATGTCACGCTGGCCACGTGACCCAGAAGTGTCTCCGGACAGCGCTGGCCCCTGGCCTCTTAAGTGAGATGGGCGCACAACCCCAGAGTCTGTCAAGACTGGCCCGTACGGGCAGGGGTACCTTTACCTTTACCTTTACCTTAAGACATATCATCATCAAACCTTTTATTGGCATCACATACTAACATTCAAAACAAATCAATACAGAATTACCACTTCCCCAGTGGCACAAAACATTTGCAAAAAGAAAGGAGGCAAAGCAGTCTATTGTCACATCTCTAGGTCTCCAGGAAGATCAGACGTCTGCAGTGTATTTTGCCACTAACTTGGTGAGCTCCTGATCATTCCCCAGTAACAGAAAATGTATGACCTCCAACTCTGGTTTCCATTTGGTGATACAGAGTTGATCTAGAAATTGCTGACAGACTATATTCTGATACCCACTAAAATGATGCCCTGCGGTTGAATAAGACACATGGACACCAGTATTTTGGGTTAATCGGCTAATTAAGGCCACAACTTTATTGGTTACAGAATGTGAGTGGTATTGGCTTAGGCACTGGAATTGAACCGACTATATCGGGACTCCTGCCCACCATGCAGGTAGTCCAGTAAGGGTCAACTGCCAGTAGGGGGAGCCCTGTTGATGTACATCAACTGAGAGCTCCCCCAGGGTCCCCAATGGCCCTAGCCCCTACCCGGGCTTTGGATGAAATCCACACCCCCAGATCCCTTTAATGGAATATCCTTAAAGAGGTGGGACAAGTGATGGCCACAATCTCCCCTCCCATGAACCAGGTTTTATCAATGCTTAACCGCCAAACCTTACAAAGTTGTGAGGATTGCTATGAGGTAGGCAAAAACCAAACCACATTCCTGCCAGGCCCCCTCAAAAGGTGACCAACTGAGGTCCATAGCAAGGCCAAGATGTTGAACACATGACAAGAAGGCAGGAGGGTGGGAGATCTGCGGCAAAGGAACAAGAGGGTGATCCCCCAGCCGTACGGCTGCTTAAATACTGTAAGCAACACATACCCCCACCAACCAGATTGGTTGGCTGGAGGTGTGACGTGGCTGGGACTCACCTCTGATGCGGGGACACTGCCACACCCCTGCTGTGCACAGGGAGGGTGCATGGCCTGCCCACAACACCGTCCCACAGGGAAGTGGAGCAGCCATCTCAGCCAGGATAAAGAAGTGCATCTTCAGCATTTGCCAACAGCTGTATATGCCTTTTAGTCCAACCAAATATATATCAAATATGTGTTTATTAGGAGAAAGCTGAACGACATGTTGATGAATTTCCACAAGGATTTCATAAATAGCTACAGAATTGAATTTAAGAGTGGGGAAATGAGGAATGCCGAGAACTGAAACTGGTAGATTTCTCTATCGCGACTGTCCGCTGATCCTAATAAACTGAGCATCCCACAATGTGCTGCTGCTGCACGATGTGCAGAGATATAGGTTTCTGAGCCTAAATGGACCAACACAGTGTGCTGCATGGGGCAGTGGCTATAGTGGCTGTCACTATACAGTGTGACTTTCAAAATGTACCACCAAACCACACTAAGCCCTATCAGTGCTAAAGTGAAAACGCATTTTGAAACCTTATGATTACATTTGCCACACCGATTCCATAGGGTGGTAATTTTCACGTCCCAATGCTACCTTTTAAAAAAGTAAGCAAATTAGCTGTACAAAGATACTGTGTCTGATTTGATTAAAAGGAACAGCATTCCTCATTCTGTAAGCTCTCAGAGGTTGCCTTGAGATTTCTGCAGTGCTAGTTTCATTCTCTAATATCTTGAACTTACCTTCTTCTTTTGGGGAGCTACAGAATAATGAGATTACTGAAGCCGCCCCATTGGTTTTTCCTCAGCAGGCTGTCTCTGCAACAGTGAATCAGCTTCTCATGATGGGGGTGACACTGATCACAAGCAGTCCTCATGAGAATAAACAGAAAAAGTTGACTGAAGTCTGTTGTCGCAGAGGCCAATCGTATTGGCCTCTTCACACTCAGAAAGAGCTAAGCGTTATTCAAACTCCTGCTGCTGTTAAAAGAGGGGGTGTCACGAGGTCTAGTTATCTGCCTGGTTTCCGAATTACTACACAAATCCCAAAGCATTTGAGCACTTTATCTCAAAGGACAGCTTTCTGGCATACGCTGCAAAGAGTAAATTGAAGGGGTCTCTCAGGTCACAGCAGAAAAATGAATGGGTGTTTTAATATTCATAAACAAAAGTTAAGCTGAAAAGAGAATAAACTGTGTGCTATAATATGATATGCATTATTAAAGAGCACAAAATCAGAATAAAGTATTCTGATTTCTAGGGCTGAAGCAAGCCAGCATAAATAAAATCAGAGTACATTTAAGCTGGCAAAATTTAGAAAGCAGTCCCTATTTTCCAACTAAGAAATGTTTGCTAGTTTTGCTCAACTGGATTTTCATACATTGACATGTTCAAGAGTTATCAGTGGATGCCGCTCTAAGATCTGTTGCATACTTCACCCCAGAATGTAGGCAGGATCTTTGGAACAAGAGGGAGACAGATTAAAACTGCAGAGTTTTGAAAAGCTAAAAAATAGAGTGCGAGACTGGCTCCATTATTATCAGATAATGGAGGCATATAATTTGGACAAAAAAATTGGCTTCCAGGTGGAAAAATCAAAATTGGAAACAGAACTGCTAGATCCTAAAATTAAGAATTTGTCAAGAATGTATAACTTGCTGTTGAAATGGAACACTCAGGATGAAACGGTGAAATCTGCTATGATTAAATGGGCACAAGATGTTGGACATAATATTATGATGGCTGACTGGGAACAGTTATGGACCACAGGTATGAAATTCACGGCATGTAATGCCTTAAGAGAGAATATAATGAAAATGATCTACAGGTGGTACATGACACCTGTCAAGCTTGCAAAAATTTATCATTTGCCCGAAAATAAATGTTGGAAATGCAAAGAGACCGAAGGTACATTCTTTCACCTTTGGTGGACATGCCCAAGGATTAAGACTTTCTGGGAGATGATCTATAATGAAATGAAAAAGGTATTTAAATATACCTTTCTGAAGAAACCAGAGGCCTTTCTCCTGGGCATGGTCGGCCAATTGGTGTCAAAGAAGGATAGAACTTTCTTTATGTATGCTACAACAGCAGCAAGAATACTTATTGCAAAGTACTGGAAGACACAAGATCTACCCACCCGGGAAGAATGGCAGATGAAGGTGATGGACTACATGGAACTGGCGGAAATGACTGGCAGAATCCGAGACCAGGGAGAAGAGTCGGTGGAGGAAGATTGGAAGAAATTTAAAGACTATTTACAGAAACATTGTAAAATTAATGAATGTTAGAAGGATGTTGGAATGAAGTTATGTGGTTTTAGCAGAAATGTTATAAGGGTTTAGGAAAAAATAGACTGTTAATTGGTGAAAAGAGGGAAAGTAAAGTTACATCATATTGAGATAAATTACAGAACAAAAATTGGAAAAGATGGAAAGGATTTGCTGAAATAGTTAACCGAATTAGAATACAAAAAAGGGAGGTCAAGGAAACAAGCAAATGAAAGATAAGTTATGGGAAGATTAGTTGTGTTTTATTTTTTTATTTTCTTCTTTTTTATTGTGATGTGTTGTTTTGTTTTTGTTTAATATGGGTGTTATTACTTTTACTTTTGCTTTTTGTAACCCTTAAAATTTTTAATAAATATTTTTTTAAAAAAAAGCAGAATGTAGGCAGGATCCAGCAGGAACCATGACATATGCAAGCAGGTAAATATTCACATAATAATAATGATAATATAATAATAATAATAATTTATTATTTATACCCCGCCCATCTGGCTGGGTTTCACCAGCCAGTCTGGGCAGCTCCCAACAGAATATTAAAAACATGATCGGACATCAAACATTAAAAAATTCCCTAAGCAGGGTTGCCTTCAGATGTCTTCTAAAAGTCAGATAGTTGTTTATTTCCTTGACATCTGACTGGAGGGCGTTCCACAGGGCGGGCGCCACTACTGATAAGGCCCTCTGCCTGGTTCCCTGTAACCTCACTTCTTGCAGTGAGGGAACCACCAGAAGGTCCTCAGAGCTGGACCTCAGTGTCCGGGCAGAATGATGGGGGTGGAGACGCTCCTTCAGGTATACAGGGCTGAGGCTGTTTAGGGCTTTAAAGATCAGCACCAACACTTCACACTTCACTTCACAAAGGTCAGCACCAATCACAATATTGATTTGGGGGGCCACCAGGGGCGCATTGGAAGATGGCCGACAATACCATCTCTCTGGCTCACGGGGTAATTAAGAGGCTGATATGGGAGTATGTAGCCTCCCTTGTTTACCCCAGGGAATGGGGAAACACTGCCTTGCCTGCGGTTGCCATAAATCACCCCGAGTTCGAAAGAAGGGGGTGAAGGCACTAGGCACACAGCCCCCATGGGAGCCGGCTCTCCCGGACGCTGTCTCTGATCGCGCGAACTGGCTGCAGGAGCTTGAATTAAACAATTAGAGAAGAAGCAAATGCACATATTTCAAGTGAAGAACGGGAGTTAAGACTGCTAACTGAAGTGACCTCTGTGAAGTAAGAGCGACGGGTTGGATTTAAAAGGAATTCATCATGAAGAAGAACATCAAAGGGCTGGTATGTCGGAACGGGACTGGATGGGGGGGGGACTTTTTTCTTTTCTTCTATGTGATTACCCAAGAACCCCTCCCCCAAAAGAACCATCGCATAACTGACCTAAGCGGAACGATTAAAACTGTGTGGAAAAGAATTATCAACCAAAAGTTTGGCGTATGGAGATCCGGAAAAGAATAAGGGCTTTTGGAATGGCGCAGCAATAAAAAGGGAGTCACCATGTTGGCAGGTTCTGTCAAAAGACTGATGACTGAGGAGGAGGAAGCTATGGATTTGTTTTTATATGGGATTTCTGGCAGAACCTCCTCAGAAGACTGAGAAAGGGAGTGACAGACCTGTGAAGATTAACGAGTAGACGGCAAGAGTGTGTGTATTTATGGAAGTGATGAAAAGCAGCAGCTGTCTGAATATGACCCTTGGATGAATGGAAAAACCCACACAGGACTACAATTGGTTTCAACTCGCTTGTGGAGACTATCAGAGGTTACAAAGGAAAAGGAAAAATATATGAAAACAACAAGAAGAGAGGTGGAAAACAACAAGGAAAGATTGGATAGAACTGTGAACATCATTTGGACAGATTTGTGGACATTAAAGCAGCAGCAACAAGATGATTGGATCCCTTTCGGAACTTGAAATATGGGTACCCCCAACAAAAATTTAAAATTTGGCTTTGTAATTTGGAATTAATGTGATTTGATTTGATTGGTCTGTTAATAAAAATTATTTTAAAAATAAATAAAATCACAGTATTGATTCATCCCCTTTCAAGAGTGGACCGCTCCTCTGACTTGGGTTTGCTAAATGTCACTGTGGCCTACTGGAAGGAAGAGGCAAGGCAGTGAGGCGGTCACTGCTGTGTGACTGCAGTGGCAGAGGTGCTGCATTACCTCCACTAGCAAGGTTAAAGCATTTCTACTTACTCAGTGCTTTCAGATCTTTTAGCTCTTTGGTCTTTTTCTTCTTTAAAAGAGCTTAGCTTTGAAATATACACACACAAATCTTGGCTTCATTCATTTTTAAATATGCACACAATTTTACTTTTCCATATTGTTGATGGTTGATTGGAAGGCTGTGTGTTTTGTCATAACGAGAACATAAACCACCTTGAGTCGTTCAATGGAAAGCCGTATAGAAATGTTAATAATAATAAACATAGAATACCATTCCAATTAGATATATGTAAGACACCATCTAGAGGCCACTGTTAGACACCTTTAGAGATTTCATTACAAGTGGAACATAAGGAAAACGACTGATGTGAATGTTAACATTGTATAGCCAGCAAAGCTGCTGGCGAATACTTGAAGGGAATCTGAAAATGTGTTAATGTCTTTAGACTTTTTGGCTAAGAATCTTTCCGTAGTTAATGTGCCACATTCAGGAATGTTGGGCTGAAGTGTCTGATCAATAATTAAAACTACGATTTCAAAAGCCATAAACAGACTTCTGCCTAATGCAGGGATCTCCCTCCCATTCAATGAAGCCCCCCCCCCCCCCCCAGTTACTGAGCAACAGCCACATAAAGCAAATAATTCACTTCTGGCCACCTCTATTTCTTCCTTGCTCTGCAGTTTTTTAGATGAAGATTGGATGTTGAGTTTATTTACACACTTCATTAGTCTCTCTCTACTGTAAGATGGTTTTGTTTGTTTTTTTACAACTGAGAAAAAAGCGAAGAACTATTTAGACATTTTAGAAGGAAATTTAGGAATCTGGGGAATAGGCATTCAGAGCTTTCAGTAGAAGCAATGGGGGCAAAGTGTGAGTGAATGGATAAGTTTTAAGAGAGCTCAGTAAAAACTTGCAAGAAAAGGAAAAGAAAGAAGTTTGCAGAATGATTCAACAGTATAATTGATTTGGCATTTTCCATATCTTTGCCAGCTTTAAGTACAATGGTCCAGATTCAGGCAACATTGATCAGCTGCTCTGTTGGACCTACAACCACAACAAATATCCTAACCTCTATGTTAAGATGAAAGATTTATAGGCTCTTAAGAGAAACCAGAAGGTGTCCTAGTTTCTGATTTGATCCCAGAATGTCCCGCTTTTCCTTAGGACATCCCTATTTCCATTGGAGAAATGTTGGAGGATATGGAGTTAAGTGATCCCCAAGCCAATGAGATGAGTAACTTTACAACCTTGAGAAGACATCTGAAGGCAGCCCTGTATAAGGAAGTTTTGTAATGTTTAATGTTTTGTTCTGTTTTTCTATATGTTGGAAGCTGCCCAGAATAGCTGCGGCAACCCAGTGAGATGGGCAGGGAATAATAATAGTAAGAATAATAATAAGAAGAAGTCCCTATTTTCATTGGAGAAATGTTGAAGGTATGCTGGAGAGGCACAGATTTCTCACCTAGATTATAGGCAGTGCAACCACCCTTCTCCCTCCTCAGCCATTTTTCTGAAAACTCAAGTCTTATTACAAGTAATTCCCACAAGTTGAGATGAAATCAAAAAGAAACTCAGGAGCAGAAGCATTTGCAATAATGCAGAACCATAAAAATAATGTCAGATAAACACCTTCAGTCCATCTGTGTACTCAGTAGACAAGACCATGCACACATGCCATTAAGATAATGTAAGTAGTCCCCTCCCATTCCTTTTGCTTTTTCAAATTCTATATTAATCTTATTTCATTGCTATTTCGTCTAGTAGCTCTGTTTCTCTGAAATTATCCTTCCCACCATAAAGCATTGATTGGAATGGAACAACTTGTTGCTCTTAGGTTTATTATATAATTTCTCATCATTATGAAAATGCTTCTAATGTAAACGAGGGGGACAAAAACCACCCACAAAATGCATTTATGTCTTCCTTCATGGCCTGTCATAACAGTATAAACTGCGCAGCATATTGGAAAAGTACATATTTATATAGATTGCTAAATAAACATTCTTACTGCAACCTTGGCACTATGTGCTAAAGAATGGACATGCTAAACAGACCACTGAGGTTTATTTTAAATGTAGCCCCCTGTACCTATTTATTCATGGATAGTTGTAGCCCTACCTTCTTTTCACAATGGACCTCAATACAGCTGTGAATACCAATATTCTACAAATCAGTTTTTACCATAGGACATCTGCAGTTTATTCCTTTCCAGAGATGTTATCCTTTCACAAATCAATACACTTTGTTGTTGTTTAGTCGTTTAGGATCTCAGCTTCAGGATCTGTCCTTCCAGTGAGCACTCAGGGCTGATTTCCTTAAGAATGGATAGGTTTGATCTTCTTGCAGTCCATGGGACTCTCAAGAGTCTCAATACACTTAGATACACTTAGATAGTTATCAATACACTTAGATAACTATAAATCACATTCCATTGTATAATCATAATGCCAATGAAGAAATGGTCCCCTGCTCCAGGGTTGCCATATTTCAAAAACTAAAAACCAAGACACCCTGAAACTTGTTGAGTGATTTGTCAATTAACTTGCCTACGATCCAGGACAAAGCGGCATCATTTGGAAATTACCCCCCGGACATCAATTCCACCTTTGAAATCCTGGTAATGTCCAGGGAAATCCAGATGTATGGCAGCCCTACTGCTACACGCGAGAGATTTTGTCTGTGTGTAACTGTTTGCAGAAAGTCTGCATGTGGACATTGATAGTTTAGAAGGAAGTGTTCTGCATTTTGTGCCAGTACAAGGAGCCTCCAGCCACTTTGACCCTGGTCTGCACAGTCCTTTTCTGTATTTAAAGATCTCTTTGAATCTTTCTCCCTCAAATTTTTAGGTTGCCCAAAGGATCTGACTAGTATGGAGAATTGTGCTCAGAGGATGCACATCTAATATGAGAAATGAGCAATAAAGACTGTGAGTTACCCGGGATATACGGCAGCATTATTTTTATGGGTGTGTGTTTTTACCTCATCTTTTAATGCAAAGAATGTTCAAGGTGGCATCCAACAATAAAATGAGCAAGCATCACCAGAGTTTTCTCTCTGAAGAGCATTAGAGAGGGGAAAGTGTACATGATCTGATCTGTCTGATTAATGAAATGAAGTATAGGACAAAAAGCTGTATAGTTAAAGCTATGGTTTTCCCAGTAGTGATGTATGGAAGTGAGAGCTGGACCATAAAGAACGCTGATCGCTGAAGAATTGATGCTTCTGAATTGGGCTGCTGGAGGAGACTCTCGAGAGTCCCATGGTCTGCAAGAAGATCAAACCTAGCCATTTTGAAGGAAATCAGCCCTCAGTGCTCACTGGAAGGACAGATCCTGAAGCTGAGGCTCCAATACTTTGGCCACCTCACGAGAAGATAAGACTCCCTGGAAAAGACCCTGATGTTGGGAAAGATGGAGGGCACAAGGAGAAGGGGACAACAGAGGACGAGATGGTGGGACAGTGTTCTTGAAGCTACCAGCATGAGTTTGACCAAACTGCAGGAGGCAGTGGAAGACAGGTGTGCCTGGTGTGCTCTGGTCCATGGGGTCACGAAGAGTTGGACATGACTAAATGACTAAACAACAACAACAACATAGATTCAAAATGTGGCATTAACCAACAATTCAGTCTGAAGATTTCTAAATCACACCCGTCTTGAATCTGTCTCAGTATTTATATACTGCCCTGTCATAAAATATCAGGATAGAGTACAGCAATATAAAAACATAAAAACAAGACAGAACAATCTTTACTTTAAAATGACAATATTTACATGCCTATCATCACAAACAAGACTTCAACAGGCAAGAAAATGTCAAAAGCAAGGAAGCACTTTTTGAGGCCAGTTGGGCCTCTGTATTGTGGTCCTCTGATCTTGTAGGGGTTCCTCAAGGCAGGCAAAAGGTAACTTGCATTGATTCTCCAATGCTATTAACTTTTTTGTTGCTAGCAAAACTTGCAGAGATAAGGGCACAAGGCAGCAGCTTGAGCCTGTAATTAAGTCAATATATAGAATAGTTTGCACACAGCAGCTGATACTATTACAACTAAGAGTCTTTGGGGGCTGTAAAGACCAACAAATGTTATTATGGCATATGCTTCTATTACAGTGTCTGCTATTTCTTAGTCCTTCATCAGGAAGAAGTGAAGAACTTTTATAAGGTAACTAGATGAAGTAGTTATCCATATCAATGACATGCGAGATTATTACATTTATGGAAACTTTATATCTGTCCCATTTAATTCTGTTTCCTCGTTTCTATTCCGTATACCTTGTTTTGCATTTAAGAAAGAACCACCGTAAAAAAGCTTGTTGATCTTTTGTATTATTGTGTGGATTTTACTTTTCTATTTGTATTCCCCCCCCCCCCAGGTTTTTATAATGATAGCCACGAAACAAATAAAACTAAAATTAGAACGAAAACTATTGAAAAGCAGGTGCAGCATGTGGGTAAAATCTGTCTGGAACAAAAGATACCTCTAATAACTACATTATGTATCTGCACTTACAGACTGCAGTTTCTGTAGAATTATGGAAATCCTGCATTTGTTTTCAGCGAAATGTTACTTGGTAATAGTTAAGAAAGACAAGGATAAAAAGAAGCAAGAGATGAGAAAAATGGGATGGGGAGGTATAGCTTTTGTGTGTGTCAGTTGAGCAAGACAGATTATCAGAGCATAATTTGTTGGTTTGAGGCAATATTTTGAAAGTCAAAACACTCCAGAATGACATTGAATGCTGTATTGTAGTCCTTAGCAGGGCTAGATTTAGGTTTGATCAGGCCCCAAGCTACTGAAGGTAATAGGGCCCTTTATATGTCCAGCTGTCCTTTGTCAGCAACAAATTGTCGCTGTTTTTTGTGTACCGCTGTATACAGAAATGAGCAAACCAGTGATATTTTAGGGAGCAAGCTAGCAGGCGGGGCCCATTAATTATATCAAAGGAGCCTACACAACACAAAACACTGTTGCTGTATGTTAGTTTTATTTTATTTGTTTTTTAATCTTATATTTTGGAAATGTACATCCAGGTTTTTTTTCCCCTTTAAGTTTCTCGGGGGCCCCCAAGAGAGTGGGACCCTAAGCTATAGCTTGTTTAGCTTATACATAAATCCGTTCTTAGTATGCATACATGCTTCCTAAGTATAGTAAGTTAGAGGAACTTAGGTTGACTTAAATTAAGCCTGTGTAAGTCACCCCTTACACAGTGCTCACTGGAAGGACAGATCCTGAAGCTGAGACTCCAATACTTTGGCCACCTCATGAGAAGAGAAGACTCCCTGGAAAAGACCCTGATGTTGGGAAAGATGGAGGGCACAAGGAGAAGGGGATGACAGAGGACAAGATGGTTGGACAGTGTTCTCGAAGCTACCAACATGAGTTTGATTAAACTGCAGGAGGCAGTGGAAGACAGAAGTGCCTGGCGTGCTCTGGTCCATGGGGTCACGAAGAGTCGGACACGACTAAATGACTAAACAACAACAACAACAAGTCACCCTGTGGGGCTACTATTGCCTGAGCCAACCTGAGCTTGGCAGAGGGAAGTTTCGAGTTTGACGTACACCACCCTTTTCATAAGTTCCACAAGGTCGCCTGTGGAATATGACTGGATAGAAAGAGGTTCATAATAAGTGTTTCTTCTTGCTCCATCAGAGGCGGATTTAGGGCAGTGCGACCTGTTGTGCTGTACTGGATGCTTACCCTAAGGGGTGTTCGGGAGTGGTCTGAAGAGGGGGGCTGCAAAACGCTCTCTCCTTCCCCTCTGCCTCTTTCAGAGGAGTCAGGGGAATGGGAAGAATGCCCCACCCCATTCTCCAGTAGCTGCAAGAAACGATGGAGACAGGACTGGTTTACGACAGGACAGAGAACTGCCAGGTTTCAAGGTACAGTGGTACCTCGGGTTACATACGCTTCAGGTTACAGACTCCGCTAACCCAGAAATAGTACCTCAGGTTAAGAACTTTGCTTCAGGATGAGAACAGAAATTGTGCTCTGGCGGCGCAGTGGCAGCAGGAGGCCCCATAGGCTAAAGTGGTGCTTCAGGTTAAAAACAATTTCAGGTTAAGAACGGACCACCGGAACGAATTAAGTAATTAACCCGAGGTACCACTGTATTGAGAGAAGGAGTGGGAGTGGGAGAACAGATAGCAGGCACATCAGAAGAAGAAGAAGAAGAAGAAGAAGAAGAAGAAGAAGAAGAAGAGGAAGAAGAAGAGTTTGGATTTCATTTCCTGCTTTATCACTACCTGAAGGAGTCTCAAAGCGGCTAACATTCTCCTTTCCTTTCCTTCCCCACAGCAAACACTCTGTGAGGTGAGTGAGGCTGAGAGACTTCAAAGAGGTGTGACTGGCCCAAGGTCACCCAGCAGCTGCATGTGGAGGAGCAAGGAATCGAACCCAGTTCACCAGATTACAAGTCTACCGCTCTTAACCACTACTCCACATGGGCTCCAGAGAGCTTGGGAACCTGCCATCACTTCTCCAAGGACACGCCGGTCAATCAGGATTCAAGAGCAAAGAATGCAGAGATGTGTGACTTCTGAGACTTTTTGTAAGAACACCGGATGTTGTCAAGGAAGGAAAAGTAGGGGTTCAGAGTGAGCAATGTCATAATGGCGTCCAAGTCTAGATTCGTTATTCTGCTCCACAATTGCTGAATAAAACCATAAAAACAAACTTCCTTGTTTCTTCTTTGATCCTGGAGGCTACCAGGGGAGGAGAGAATCCCTCGAGTCTGACAAGGGGCAAGAGGCAGGGGGCGCCCAATTTTGGCCTTGCACAGGGCACCACTGAAATCAAAAGACCCAAGTCCACCCTTGGCAGAATATGTGTAGGTAATAATTAAAAAGGACAGATATACAGTTTCCACAAATGTAATAATCTCACTGATTTGGGTAACTAAGATAACGAATTGATCTAGTTCAACAGATACACTGATTGGGAAAACAGGTACCCCTCACTCACTTCCTAGGCTCTATTACCAGATACAACATTAGGTGGAACCCACTCAATGGAATTCCACTTTTACTGGATAGATTGAGAAAGCAGGTTTTGCGTTGCAGCCCTCAGTGCCTCTGGAGAAGGTGCTCTAGAGGGTTGGGTAGTCCTCTAGACCAGCATGAGAGGAGCTGCAGGGAGGAGAATATCTTAAACATTGTCCCCTACCTCCGAGAGGGAGCCTGGGCTGGATCTTGTTGCCTTCTGTGAATGGAAGGGTCCATTTGCTTGCAGAACGGTCAATTCAGGTTCAACTAGAACTGCGCACAAACAACCCTGAGTACTTTCCCTCTATTTGGGGACAGAGAAATTGGGGAAACCATTTCACCAGATTTATCCAGGGGGAGGAGGAATTCTTCAATGATTTCTGAGTAGTGAGGCTCCCCATTTGCAGGAACACAACTCTCTTCTTACTTCCTAACTATTGTTTTCATTCTTGCTGCTGCGATGCTTCCGCAACTGCAGCAAGCGTTTTGGGGGCATGACGCCATTTTGTATCCCCCCAGGACGGTGGCCACCACAAAAGGGGGTGGGATAATAATTGGAGAAAATTCTGCAAAGCGGTATCTGTATCTAGGAGGGCGAGAAAAAGGAAAATCTAAGAAATTTTGTTCTGAGAAATTTTGGCTCAACTCTTAGATCCAGCCAGATTTATTTTGTTTGCTGCCGCCTCTGCTTTATGGATGTGGATTCCTCAACTGTTTGGGGATGATTTATTTCACTGATGAATTGCTGGAGCTGTTCTGTTTCCACTGCTTTCCATCTTTCAAAAGGTTCCAGAGAGACCCACATACATCATTAACCTGAGAAGCATGGATATTAAATTATATACATTGAGCTGAAGGAAAAAATTGAACATTCTGTTAGCTTCCAAAAGTACTTGGCAGACAAATTTTTGTATGTGTACATGTGTGCATGCTTGTATATTGGTTTTTGAAGAAGGTCTGACAAATGTAACCACGTTGTCTTTTTAATAATGAAAATAACCAATCAGTGTTCTGGCTAACATTTGCTTGGGAGTATCTGTATTGCAACTGTTACATGTTCAACTATTCCTAATAATCTCATTGTTTAGTAGCGGTTATTTATTGCAACTTGAGTTTCTTACCTTAGACATGAATTGCAATCCTGAAACTTTTTATTTACCATTGGCCTACTTTCAAATAAGAGGTCCCATTGTGGAATTCCTTAGTATGCAGGGATGAATCCTTTTCTTCTTATTATTTTTTATAGGGCACAAGTAACGTGACTGTAGCATCATCAAGATTATACTTGTCAAAATATAAGAAGGGCTCTGTGGGATTTAGTCCAGCCTTTCTAATCCAGCACCCTGCTTCCCATAGTGGAGATGAAGGCACTATTCTCCGACACTACAGTGGTACCTCGGTTTACAGATGCATCAGGTTACAGACTCCTCTAACCCAGAAATAGTACCTCGGGTTAACAACTTTGCTTCAGGATGAGAACAGAAATCATGCGGTGGAGGCGCAGCAACAGCAGGAGGCCCCATTAGCTAAAGTGGTACCTCAGGTTAAGAACAGTTTCAGGTTAAGAACGAATCTCCAGAACAAATTAAGTTCTTAACCCAAGGTACCACTGTATTTGAAACTGCTTCTGTGCTTCTGCTTGTCTTCGATAAACCTCAACAGAATTGTACCACACATGGCACAGAACAACCTCAACCCATGGCACATAAACAATCAACACTGCTTACAGGCATACACAAAATCAACACCACCACCATGATAGCCCCAAAGGTTACCACAAGCTCAGTCCTCGCACCAATTCCACCCTGCCCCTCTGCAGTGGATATGTACGCTGTTTTCCCCCCACCTATGTATGCTCAGGAAACCTTTTTGATCATTTGTCAATTTTCTACCAACATCTTAAAATCTTCAGCTGAAAAGAATTTTGTGTTCTGGGAGATACTGAGAATGATCAATCAAAGTATCAATTAAATGAGAGTCATTTCCTATTATTTACTGGTGACCAACATGAAACAACAACAATTTATTATTCATATGACACCCATCTGATTGGGTTGCCCCAGCCACTCTGGTGGCTTCTAACAAATTAAAACATTAAGCACATAAAACAACAAAATTTTAATAATAATAATAATAATAATAATAATAATTTTATTATTTATACCCCACCCATCTGGGCTGCTGACAACACATTCAAAAATGAGAACCATTAGACATTAAAAATTTCCTCATACAGGGTTGCCTTTGGATGAAAAAGTGGGGATTCTTCCATATGGGGAGTGTGAAAATGTGGTCAACGTTCTTGTGCCATGGTTAGTTTTTGCAATATACAAGTGTCATGTTTACATGAAAAATCATAATCTATAATCTTTAAACATTCTCTGTAGGATCAGCCGTGTGATTGTTTGTTCTGTCTTCATTAATTTAGAAACCTTCATCCTTGGCAGAGGCTGCCGGTGAACAATAACCCAGCAGTCTTATCTAAATTGAGTGTGAGCTGATTTTCATGAAGTCAGTTTGTTGCTTTCACAAGCAGAGCATGAAGAATAGTGTTAATCTTTTCAGCACTCTTATCAGATAGCTGCAGGACAATATCATCAGCATACATGTAAATAAAAGATTTATCACACAAATGTATGTGTGTATATGCATAGAGACAGAGAAAGAGAGAAATCTCTTAGCTTTGGGTACTAATGATAGTATCTACAAAAACAAGCCCATCCAGATTTAAAAATCCTTGCCTTTCCTCTCCCGACAAGATAGCAATCATTGGAATTTTAAGGTTAGAATACCTAATCCAGAAAATGGGTTGTGATGAGCTCACGTACATGCAAAATATTCTTGAGTGGTGTGTCAAGGTCTTATATTTGAGTCTCTTATCTGAGAAGAGAAATATTTAATTTGCAAAGCGAAAGTCCTATAATTTCACTTGAGCGATGGACAGGAGTCATTAAAGGAATGTGACTAAGTACATGGATGATGCTGTTCCCTGGTGGGATAAAAAGGTAGAAATTCACTGATTGATTGATTGATTGATTGGTAACAATTTAGAGGTTGGGGTAGGAATGAGTGATTTCTCCAGCTGGCACTGCAGCAGGAGAACAGCCTTTTCCCAGCTAAAGTTTTTCACCTCTTAAAGTCATTTGTAACGCAGAAAGTAAAATTTACTGCCATTTCCACACAGTGCAATGTCTCCGAATGGGAATGAAAAAGACTGATCACTACTAATTACATTTATGGGTATGATGCAGTGGGCTTCGCGGAACAGGTTATTACTATACAAATCCTTTAAAAAATCTTCGAGTCTATAGGATGAATTGTAAATAACCTATAATTATGATGGGCTGTCAGTAGAAGCACTGTTGTGCAGAGGAATCACTTTAGCAATTTCCAAAAAATATAGTACAGCTGCCAACTAGCAACCCTGTGTCTTTTTTTGTTTTGTTTTGGAGGCTGCTATAAGTCAGGGCTGATGTTTTCATCAGTCTATCACAGATATTTACAGAAGATAAACATTTTCTAGAGACTTCTGAGATCCAGAAAGCAGATAAAAGGAGCATGAATTTTGCGGAATTATGACAAGACAGAGTACTTTCATAAATCCCACATTAACACTAGTGACTTGCAAGTCAACGGTGCATTTCAATAGGAAATAACAAGAAAAGAGAAATAAAAATGCCACCAGTTTCAGGTCAGAATTGTCACAGTGATTGATACAATTCTAAGCATACATCAACTAGGTGGAACACATATCTAAGGAAACATATTTATTCCATGATCAATCCCTCTGTATAATTTGTTATAGGGAGGAACTGATCAGCAAAGTGGAAGTACTGGAACCCTTGGAAAGAACTGATCGTGTCCTCTTGCGTTTCATGAAACAGAGGCAAAGGAAAGCTAATTACAGTAGTACCTCAGGTTACATACGCTTCAGGTTACAGACTCCGCTAACCCAGAAATAGTGCTTCAGGTTAAGAACTTTGCTTCAGGATAAGAACAGAAATCGGGCTCTGGCGGCGCAGCAGCAGCAGGAGGCCCCATTAGCTAAAGTGGTGCCTCAGGTTAAGAACAGTTTCAGGTTAAGAATGGACCTCCGGAACGAATTAAGTACTTAACCTGAGGTACCACTGTATACTCAGACATGCACCCTGGACTTTAAGAACACTGATTTTTTAAAAAAGAAAACTTAAGGAACTACAGTCGCACCTTGGTTTTCGAACAGCTTAGTTCTCGAATGTTTTGGCTCCGGAACGCTGCAACCCAGAAGGGACTGTTCTGGTTTGCGAGTTATTTTTGGAAGCCGAATGTCCGACGTAGCTTCCTGCAGCCAATCAGATTTCAGGAAGGTTTCTTTGGTCTGTTTATACCACGTTTGGCATCACAGGTGACCTTGAGATGAAAGCTGCAAATTGAGATAATAGGATACTGCACTTGACATTGTATTCAGTGCTTCACTTAAACTAAAAGCACAAACAAGTGTAATATGGATTCATTTTAGAGGTATAATATAAATATGGGTTAATATTACTACAGAATCAGGCACACTTTTCTTGAAGAAATGCATTGATGCATGAATTTTGGGGTGCACTTGTTGCACAAAATAAGCATGAATATAAAATGACGAATCCGATAGTTCTAGAAACTGCACATGTATCTCAGGACACATGATTGTTTTGCACATTCACTCCCCCACCCCCATGCCAAGAATATATTCCTTGATTATTTCTTTAGCCACTTAGAGGCACCATAACAATTACTGGAAATGTCTCAATTTCTTGTAATATTCTGCTCTCATCGTATTCAGACATTTTCACACAGGGCAAGCCAGATGAAAACCACACGGGCATTTATAGTGTCAGCAGTTAGACTGCTGTAGCTATTAAGGAGGAGGCTCAGTTTTCAACATGCTTTCCAATAAAAGTCCATCCCAAGGGGCAGAACATGAGGAATAGGATGAAAGTGGTTAAGTCAATACAAGATTGACTCCATTACTCTTACCATCTGTTTATCACGGACTGTGTTAAAGTTGTTTTGCTCTCTTTTATTGACTAAGGGATATTAATATTGCTTGACAACTGCTTGGTGTATACAATAAATGGTTGCCTCGTTTTGTTGCCTAACAGCTGTTGATTCACCCATGCAAACATGTTCGTGAAGCATCAATCATGTATTTAAAATGCGAGCAGCTCTCACTGTACACATGGTTGGAGAGTATTTGACAATGTAGAAATACGGCTAGTAGGAGTTAATGACAGGGCTGCACAAATAACTAACTCTCTCTCTCTCTCTCTTTCTCTCTGCCTTAATGAACTACACATCAATCACACTGGAAAGATGACTTCTTCCCCATAGCTAAAATACCCTGCAGTTGTGCAGATAACAGTGCTTTCCAAAATAGCACTTGAACCCAAAGGCAACCATTTTCAGCCTTGATGGTTCGTTTCAAACTTATGTACATAGCTATTATATGTGAGGAAGAAGAATGGCACAATGAGAAGCAGGTTAAAGCAAAAAAGACTTGTGATGTAACATAATTGATGTGTCTGATTGTGCTGCATTGCAGCCTTTTGTCTTTATTTGGAAAAAAAATCATTATGAAGGCAGGAAAAGGATGAATTAGCAATGTAATTAGACTAGATAGAACTTTAAAAGTTCAAACTGAGCTTTCAAAAATATCAGTTCCAGAAATTTCATCACATTTTCTGGGTTGTTGTTTTCTCCGGGTGAATATCTGCTCCATGGTGAACATTCTAAATTGTTCATCTGACTTGTCAAACTATTCAGACTGTAAAATAATCTGCATTAGTGTACATGGGATATAAATGAACAACCATGTAGGGATGGGTGAATCGGCCAACTTATTCTTCCACATCTCAAATTCAGTTCTTCACATTTCCACATCAGTGTGCAATTGTTATTATTTTAAAAGTCCTCATGAAAAGGACTGTGTGAATTTCTCATAATAAACACATTTTGAATGCAATTCAGCCTAACGGGGTGCCATAGAGGCAACCCTATACTATGTTGACCCTGCCCATTGCCATTTTCACCCACAAGAAACATTCTTCTGCCTAACAAAGGAATCCCATAACTGCAATGAGTAAAAGGTGAAAAAAATCCCAACCAAGTTGCCAACCAAGTTAAGAGCAAAAATTCTTGCCAGTGATCCAAAATTACTCAGCAAAAGCTCTAATCTGAGGGTGGATGGGTGGGAAGCTCTCAATGCAAAATGGCCCTGGGGAAGCAGCCTTATAGAGGCCTTCCTCTCCCCTTTGAAAAGACTCATGAGCATAGGAGATGAACCTATGAACCTATAGCATGGACAAGATACTGGGCAAAAGCTTGCCCAGTATTTTTCTGCAAATTATGGGCCCCAGTGCAACCGGGCAAAGACATCCCTCAGTTATTGAGCATGGAATGAGGCTTATAAAGAGATCCAAAACACCAGCAAATCAAAGAACACCTCTTTGTCCGTAGATAAGTTTTGCAATTTGCTGCTGGTTTTGTTACCATCCTATTCAAAAATCAGGAAGATTCATGAGGATCTCTGTATTGGATCAGTGCTTCAGTGGTCCCAACAAGTTCTTGATCTGTGACTTTTACTATGCAATCTAGCAAATGTAAGCTTTAACTTGATGGTGCTTTTTGGTGCAGGGAGGAGCTAGCAAAATAATGTTGATTCAGAGGATGCATTTTAATTCTGTTGGCTCTGAATTTTACCCAAACCCCATGAAAAAGCAAAATGTGGGTGGGTGGCAAAGCCTCAGTTAATTAAATGGTGATGATAATAATGATGGAAAAGGAGGAGGACTGGGTAACCTTCCTTGTTTCTGGCAATAAACAAGGGAATATTTAAAAAATTGCAGCATGAACCCTTGTAAGCATGAGTCTGATCTATTAGAATTACTTGTTGAAGTAGGCTCTTTCCTACAAAGCTAATTCCGCAAAAAAAAACCCACTTAACCATGGTTGTTAAAATGCCACACTGATTTTGCTACAACAAATGTAGTGTATATTCTCAAATAATGAAGTTGCCTTAAACCAAACTAAGAAAGTGAGGCAAGGAAAGAAGGGCTACCCTTATGCTATTCATATAATCAGTTATCAGTAATCAATATATTCATATATGCTCACACATAATCAGGGCTTACAGTATTTTTATAATCCATTTTGAATCAAAGGGAAACTTTGCCTTAGCTAAGTGCAAACTGCTTGAAACAGCACTTAGAACCGACCTTTCCCCTAGAAACATCTGTGTGCCCTGAACAAAGGGGAGGACATGAATCAGAGACACTGGTACAAAATCCCCTCAAATACAGGCTAAATTAATCCACAGAACAGGAAGAGCTAAACCACAAAAACTCCAAAACTCCCTGTCCTGTCATAACCAGGGGAGAGGTTAGACAGCGCATCACTGCAGGCAACAGAAAGCAGAAGTAGAACTCTGCGCTTGACCAGAAGCCGAAAGCCTGGCAAGAAGCTCGCTAATTGGTTAATTGTCTCTGGCGATTCGTGGCAGCCTCATGATTGTCTCATGGTTGTCTCATGATCTATGATTTGCTGTGATTTGCTCAGGTATAAAGACCTCAGGATTTCTGTCATTCGGGGTCCCAGTCCTTTTGGAAGAGATTCCAACTGGGTCCTTATTGCTCAGCAATAAAACCTCACCTTCTTTTCTCCATTGCTGCGTCTGCCTGATCCTTATTCACACTAAGTGGGTACCTGCTATACTGTCACGTGCTTCAAAAGAACTAAATAGAGTGTAACTTAGTGCTCATGGAAAGTGGAGTAGTCTTCCTTTTAAATGAAACAAAAAAAAAATCTGATCTCTGATAAATGCTATAGATCAGGAAAGAGCAAATGGCATAAGTTTGACCTTCAACGCCTCCCATGCCACATTGGAATGGATAATTTCTCCCGAACGAGATCCTTAACTGCACTACCGATATTCCTTGCACTGAAAAGAGCACGCTAGCAACTACAAATGCTTTCTGCTTTCCAACTCTCGAGTCAAGCATTAAAAGTCAGGGTAAATCCTGATGATCTTAACTTGAAAGAATGAAAGGATGAAATGCTTGGAATGGAGACTTACAGAAATGCCTCTGAAATTTCTGACTCTCGCTACATACACTTCCAATTCTCTGTGCAACCTACACTATTAGCTGAGGTGCCACGGGAGCTCTCAAACTCATGGCTCTATTGTTTAACTTTTACTGCATTCTGAAACTGTTCTGGAAAGTTTAATTATTAGAGTGGATGGGTTTACATTCATGGACATGCGTTCAGCTGTGCACACATACATTTGCACATCTCCTATGCTCAATATTCTTTTGCACACTGTACTTAGAAATAAAGTATTCTTCTCAACCACATATTTAAAAGGTTAAGTTCATTTCTGCTTGAATCATTCTTTATGTGAAACCCTATTAGTAATCACACGCTTACCAGTACAGAAGGAATGCATAAGCTATGGCACTTTTAAATCAATTGTCCATTCAAAATTTCAAAAACACAAATGCATACAACAGCATACATTTTTCCCCCTTCCTCGTCCTTCCTTTCTTCCCACACCTCCCAGTGTTTGAAGGCAACGTCTACTGAGATAAGACTAAATCAAGATAAAATAATCTACACCAGGTGTGGGAAATATTTGTCCTTCCAGATGTTACTGAACTGCAACTCCCATCATGCTTGCTTGGCCAAAAATTCGGCCACATCTGGAGGAGGAAAGTTTCTCCAACCCTGATCTACATTGAAGAAGAAGATAAAATAAATAGATTAAGATAAAGAAAGCAGTGAGAGAACAAGGAAATGTCAGGGTCCAGTTCTGCATGATGCATCTTTCATTCCGTTGCTCCCCACAAAAAAATAATATTCTGTTAAAAGCTCTAAAAACCCATTTCAAATGTTATGACATTTCTCTTCAGTTTGCTTTTACTGAACAGGATCTGTACACAAGCCGCTTGCTGTAAAAGGCCTTGTATCCCTCCCAGAATGTACAGTGTACTGTGAGATTTCCAGTGCTGGAGGATTGTTCTCTTTGCAATTAAGCGACATGGGGCATCTGATCAGCTACTGTGAAAATAGGATGTTGGACTAGATGGAGGAAGAAGAAGAAGAAGAAGAAGAAGAAGAAGAAGAAGAAGAAGAAGAAGAAGAGTAGTAGTAGTAGTTTGGATTTGATATCCTGCTTTATCACTACCCGAAGGCGTCTCAAAGCAGCTAACATTCTCCTTTCCCTTCCTCCCCCACAACAAACACTCTGTGAAGTGAGTGGGGCTGAGAGACTTCAAAGAAGTGTGACTAGCCCAAGGTCACCCAGCAGCTGCAGGTGGAGGAGCGGAGACACAAACCCCGTTCACCAGATTACGAGTCTATCACTCTTAACCACTACACCACACTGGCTCTCTGCCATTGGGCAATTGGCCTGATCTAGCAGAGACTCCTTACGTTTTTCAAATTTGCTACCCTGGATCAGGCTCTGCCTGCATTGTGCCAAATGCCTTTTCCGCTCCTCAGTTTCCATAGGATTAGCCTTGTAGGCTAATGTGAGGATCTCCCCAAATGATAAAGCAGAAGTAATCGGCCCATGAGTCAATGCTAGCCATTCACATCTGAGTGCCATTTTGAGACAGGACAGTTCAAACTTTGAATTCACGTCGACATAGTCAATGTTGATGGTTGTCTCCATTAACAGTGAATTGTAGGCAAAGCTTCCTTCATGTTCACATAGAACATTTTTGAAAGATGTAGATTCTTAGTCATCTTTTGATGCTTCAACTTATAATAAATGCCTGTCTGTATGCTGTAGGCATCTCACACTGATTTCCTTTTGTCTTTCAAAAACAAGATGTGTTCTGTTTGCTTGCTTGCCTGAACCTATAAAATCTTTATGACTGGGGTCTGGCATATCTAAGGAACTCTCCTTCTTTAGCTCCCATTCGGATGTTGAAACACCATCCTTAAAATTCCATCTGTGCACCATATTATTATTTCAGGTGCTACTGTGACTACTTCTTAACCTTGGGATTCCTTTTGCTGGAGATCAACTGTACACTCATTTGATCTGCAGGGGCTGCCTCACACATGCAAGTCATGAATTCACGATGCCACCAAATGAATATAAGAAGCAGCTCTAGGCTGAGCCAGACCATTGAATCACTGAGCGCAGTGTAGCCTATCTGAACTGACAGTGACTCTAATACCAGTGTGACACCAAAACGTTATTATGGGGTGGCACAGAAGGGGCAAAGTCCCACATTTTAAGATCTCAGACTTTTTTAAAAACAACAACACTATATGGCAGGCATCCAGCATGGGGGGGGGGGAGAGCTGCTTGTTAGGGCACTTGCCCCCTGTCCCCTCTGGTGCCACCAATGATTGACCTTGAATCCTTCACATGGAAAGTATATGGTTCCCCAGGAAGCTACAGCTTCTTCCTCAAACTTCATATAAAGGCAAATCCACTTTCCTCCCATTGGTATGGATTTATCCAGGATCAAGTGATAAAACATTTGTGTTAAAATAGCTTTTGGATTTCATAGATGATAGATAATATAGATGATAGATGATAGATAGATAGATAGATGATAGATAGATAGATAGATGATAGATAGATAGATAGATAGATAGATAGATAGATAGATGATAGATAGATAGATAGATGATAGATAGAGTCATACCTTGGGTTACAGACATTTCAGATCCTGTTTTTTCGGGTGACCGACACGCCGAAACCCAGAAGTACAGGAACAGGTTACTTCTGGGTTTTGGTGGTCGCACATGCGCAGAAGTGCTAAATCATGCTTTGCGCATGTACAGAAGAGCCGAATCGCAACCCACGCGTGCGCAGACATGGCACTGCGGGTTGCGAATGTGCCTTCCACACAGATCACGTTCGCAACCTGAGCGTCCACTGTAGATAGATGATAGATAGATGATATAGATTAGATAGATAGATAGATAGATAGATAGATAGATAGATAGATAGACAGACAGATGACAGATAGATGATAGATGATAGATGATAGATGATAGATGATAGATGATAGATGATAGATGATAGATGATAGATGATAGATGATAGATGATAGATGATAGATGATGATAGATAGAGTGAGATAGATAGAGTGATATAGATAGATGATAGATATATACACACATACACGCAGTACTTTGGTGATCTATCTCAATGAAAATGCAAAGGCAGGGCAACAAAATTGTGAAAAACAAACCCAGCTGGTCTGCACTTGCTACGCCATTCCAAATTGCTGAAAAAGACAACTGCTCGCTAGTTACTTATTATTATTCTAACTTGGGCTTAAAACCTTGTAAAATGACTTTCTAATGGAGGTCGACTGAATGATTATACGGTTTAGTGATACACCTCTTTATTTATTCTATCTCTTCTATCGCAGTACAATGATTTTCTATGACTGCACTGGCTCGTGTTAATAAACCTCTACTCCCCAGCCGATCGTAAAGGTGATGTAGTGGCTGGGACACGATGCGCAAAGTTTGGTTTGTAAACTCCAAATGTCACATTATGCAAGATCCTTTTGGAGACAAAAGTCACATTGTAGCTGCCAAGGGACTGTCCAGGGGAAGAAAACTGTGCATTGCGCTCAGTGATTCAATGGTCTGCCTCAGCATAGAGCTGCTTCTTATATTCATTTGGTGGCATCGTGAATTCATGACTTGCATGTGTGAGGCAGCCCCTGCAGATCAACACCATCCTTAAAATTCCATCTGTGCACCATATTTTTATTTCAGGTGCTACTGTGACTACTACTGGATTTGCATCTGGATTACCAATGCGTAATCCAGGTTACCCTTGGATGCAAATCCATTTAGGATTGGCTGGCATAAGGTAACTGGAGCTACTGAGGAACTGTGTGAAAAACAGTTCATCTTACTTCCCCTGAGACCAGGAATTTTTGGGTGCTATCACTTGCCCTTTGGAGTGCACTCACAACAAACTTTTTTTATAAATAAATTGGGGGTGCTGTATTTCCCTAACTCGCCTGCCTTGCCACTTCAACCCACCACCAAGAACAACCACAGCAACTCCACCATTCCTCTAAGATGAGAAGAGAGGAGGCTCAGTCAACTCCAATTCCTTTTGGTTTCCAACCAGGCTACTATTGATGGAGGCTAATCCATATAAAACAACCACTAGCATCACACAAGCGCAAGGTTTAAGGGAGCTAGTGCTTTTGGGTGGCCAGATTATGGGCTAAGTCTCTAATCATCTCTTGAGAAGCTGTCCATTGAGAGAATTGACTCTGCAAAGTGTGGATTGCTGAATAAGCAAGTACATGTGCTGGGGAGTCAAATAAGGCTTCATTAGATAAATCAGAGTTGGCCAATGTGGTACCTTCCAGAGGCTGTCAAGCTATAACTCCCACAATTTGTGACCACTGGGCATGCTGGCTGAAACTGCTGGGAGTTGTAGTCCAACAACAATGTTGGCTACCCTGGAGGGAAATACTTGACACCTTTTTAGGTACTAAATAATCTTTATGGGGATATTAATAAACCGATTTATGTTTTCAAAAGCTTTATCCTTATGCAAGCTATTCTGGTGGTCAATTAATTTGGGCAACACACTACATCCATTCCTTCCCAGTGTTGCTTTTAATTAGCGGTTTACAGGAAACTTCACATCTTGAATTAATGTTATGATTGATCCTTATTGAAATGACTTTATAGACAAACTGAGCTGATTGTAAACTCTGATTAAGGCTAGTTAGCAGAATTGGTAAATGAATGAATTTAATTTTGGGTAATTAATGATCTGACTCAATATAAAGAAGCTTGCTATGCTCCTTTTCCATACTCTCTGAAAAAGGCATCACACTTCAGCTTTTCTCTCTCTTGATTTGCCCTGGCTTCATCTTCTTATTTCCTCTTCTAGCTTCCACATTCCCCAAGCTCTATATCAATTCTACCTTGAATTTTCTTCCTTGCAGCTAGGCCTCCCACATGGCCTGCCAGATCCTTACCATCCTTCTCCTTATTTGACAGCAATAATTCCTACACATCCATCCATCACTCTCTGTCTTCCTCTCTGTGTATAACCAATCAAATACAATGTTGGTTCAAGCGATTCTCCATGTGAATAGTCCTCATACCAGTTTACAAACATTCCTCATATTTGCTAATCCATTATAGTTTGTACTGACCGATGAGTATGCTATTTTTTTTTAGGCGCTGGGTTACTGCCTAATTGCTATTTATTTATAAGTGGCACACTGGCACTGAGACATGTGTTATTTTGATGCATATATACACATTTATCTGTATGTGCATGTACCCCTCAGCTATTCTGATTTAATTTGGATATCCTGTTTTGGGGTGCCATGCTCTCTCACAAGATCACAGCCCTGAAAAATCCATGTTTTGAGGCCATGTGATTCACGTGGGGCCCAAAAGATATATGTATCGGTTTTTACTCTGAGACATGTTGGGGGGTATTGTGCATGAGGCAATAAGACATCACTTTCTCTTTTGCCCTGTATTTGTCGCATGAAGCACTGTTTCCAATCTGCAGCAGTATCCAATCCAGAATTTACAGTGTTGAGTTATGTTCTGGACATGAGATAAATAAGTGGACGTCAGAAATTTCCACTCCTGTTTTCGTCAGATTTCCCTGACATCTTCGTTGATTATTTTTTTCAAAATTCCGATTTGATACTGTATCAAATTTCAAACGTAATAGGAATCTGTTAGACGTGCCATGTAACTGATGCAGATTTCATGAATATAGAAATTAACAAAGGCATAAAGTGATTATGAAATTGGGGAAAAGCAGATGGTCAAATGGTAATGTGATATTAGGAGTAGTTTTCATACAGCCTTGACTGTTATGTAATGTAAAAGGTAAAGGTAAAGGTACCCCTGCCCGTACGGGCCAGTCTTGACAGACTCTGGGGTTGTGCGCCCATCTCACTTAAGAGGCCAGGGGCCAGCGCTGTCCGGAGACACCTCCGGGTCACGTGGCCAGCATGACAAAGCTGCATCTGGCGAGCCAGAGCCGCACACGGAAACGCCGTTTACCTTCCCGCTGGTAAGCGGTCCCTATTTATCTACTTGCACCCGGAGGTGCTTTCGAACTGCTAGGTTGGCAGGCGCTGGGACCGAGCAGCGGGAGCGCACCCCGCCGCAGGGATTCGAACCGCCGACCTTTCGATCGGCAAGTCCTAGGCGCTGAGGCTTTAACCCACAGCGCCACCTGCGTCCCCTGTTATGTAATGTAAAAGATCACAAAAGCGGGGGTGGTGGTGGTATGGAAACCTGGATGGAAATCATATGGCCCCTGGGAGTATGTCCTAGGGGCCATATATTAGATCTCCCCTCTCAAACATTGGGACGCAGGTGGTGCTGTGGTCTAAACCACAGAGCCTAGGGCTTGCCGATCAGAAGTTTGGCGGTTAAAATTCCTGCAATGGGGTGAGCTCCCATTGCTTGGTCCCTGCTCCTGCCAACCTAGCAGCTCGAAAGCACGTCAAAGTGCAAGTAGATAAATAGGTACCACTCTGGCGGGAAGGTAAACGACGTTTCTGTGTGCTGCTCTGGTTTGCCAGAAGTGGCTTTGTCATGCTGGCAACATGACCCGGAAGCTGTACGCTGGCTCCCTCAGCCAGTAAAGCGAGATGAGCGCCGCAACCCCAGAGTCGTCTGCAACTGGACCTAACGGTCAGGGGTCCCTTTACCTTTACCTCAAACATTAGAGATAGAGGTCCAAAAGGGAAATGTGATGTTGGCTGTTCCATCCCTGCTACCACAGAAGCATATGATGTCTTGGCTCAAGCCATATAGGCAAGGCTTAAAGGGGGTATGCTGAGATATTTCAGGGATGTAATGGCGGAAAACCAGAACATTTATTTCCCATTGTTCCCATTGACTGGGAAAGACTTGGAAGAAAATGAAGGCTTGTGCCTTTATTTCTTTTTGTCTGCCCTGCCTTAGGATTGAAACCTTAGTTAGATGACAATTTATTTATTGTGGCTAGAACTATTTGAATAAAAAGGAGAAGCCTTAGAAAGAAGAGTAAATTTAAAAGGTTTAGCACGTTACGTTAATGAGTAAAATAACTACATTTAAACAAGCCTGGAAAGGATTGTTGCCGTATTCCAATTACATTAATGTTGGCTTCCATAGTTTATTGAAATAAGATCACCTCTTCTGAGACACTAAGCGCTACAGTAATCAAGGATGCTTTAATTTAATTTTGTAAACCAATATCTATAAAGAAGTAAAATACAGAGCAATTTATATCGAATTCTACTCTCCATTGTTTTCAATGAGTATGTTGCAAATATTTATCTTTGACTTATTATGTGATACTTTAGAGTTGTTGGTTGCTAAATATTGTGTGCATTGACTTCCGGAGGCGGCGCCATCGGTAATGGCGGATACCCTCTGAAACGGAGGTGGAAGCTCCGCAGAAATCGGGTCCACCGCTACAGCGAAGCGGAGGACCCTCAAAAAACCCGCAGGCGGGTGAAGCCTGGGGCCGTGGGGCTCAGCGGGCACGCTTTGCGCCCCCCCCGAACTGTCAAAGGAGCCCTGAAAAGAGCTCCGGAGCGGAGCGGGGGTGTAGCGCTGTGCTGGAGCCGATCGCTACTTCTGCGGAGTGAAGCTGCATAGCAGTTACCGGAGAGCGCTGGCCTTTTTCCTGTGAAACATCGAATTAAAACAGCTATCCGTGAGTAAGAATTTGGAATTTGGGAAGATCAAAGTTAAGACCAAGTATTGGACTTTGATTTTGAATTTGGATTTGAACTTGAAACTAGAAACTTGAACTTGAAATTTGAACTTGAAACTAGAAACTTTGATCGGGACTTTGAACTTGAATTTAAATTCGGACCTGAAATCGGCAAAGTGCAAACAGGAAGTCCGCTTTGCCGATCCTGTAAATAGAATAAAAGCAAGGGACAAGGGAACTCCGAACCATTGACTTGTTTTATATAAAGAGCTAAATTTCACTGTCAGAGCAAAAGAACCCCCCCCCCCCAAGTAGGGAAGGGGGGGACAGAAAATCCACCACTTTACTTTTGATACTGATCTGCCGGTCTGTCTTAAATAATTGCAAGGCTACTGTGAAAGCACTGTTTATGGACATTGTAACTTTTGCTGCTGAATGTTTAGAAGGACTGGTAACAACCAAGGGAGCCTCCAAATTTATAACATTTTTACTCTTTTACTCTTGCAACAAATTGGAAAGATAACTGGGGAGCTGATGAAGTTATTGTTTAACAATCATTGATGAAACAACCTGGTATTCTGCTCCCCTAGAGGAACTTTGTGTTATAGCTGGGGATTTTCCACTGCAGCTGCTATTGTTTATAGCTAAGAAGGAAGCTCGGGAATTGTGTGAGTGACCTTGATTCCTAGAGGCAAGCAATGGAAGAGAAACAACCAGACAAGTTACAGCCTCCAGATAAAGTATCAACAAGAGCAAAAATTAAACAACAGCAGCAGCTGCAGGCACAGCAGCAACTCCTGCATAGAAGAACATCATCAGCAGGACTCTCTGCCCCACAAGCCACAGAAAGGGAAGAATCAAAAGGAACAGGATCGGACTCTGCAACATTAGACAAGATTTTATCGGCTCTGCAAAATTTGACAGCTAAGATTGACCAAAATACTTCAACTATCAAGGACCTGGGGCAAAAAGTAAATGATTTGGGGACGAATGTGAATTCTAACACCCAGGCGATCGACAGACTGGTGCAGGAGTCTAAGGAGACAAAGAAGACAGCGGAGGAAGCCAAAGAGAGGGTATTGGCAGTAGAACAAAAGATACCACCAATAAATAAAAAATTGGACGAATACAAGGTACAATTCTCTTTGATTGAACTTAAAGAGAAACAGACCAACTTGAGAATCAGATCGGTCCCAGAAACAGAAGAAGGAGACTTGATAGAACTGTTGACATCGGAATTTGAGGAGTGCTGGGACCTGGATCCAGAGAAAGAAGAATTTAAGATAGTGAGTGCTTTTCGATTGGGAAGGGTTAAGAGGAAAAATAGGCCGAGAGACTGCTTGATTGCCCTAAGGACAAAAGAGGAAAGAGATAAAATACTGAGTCTACACTACCAGAAAGCACTCGATATCCAAGGGGTGAGAATTGAGATTTTTAAAGATATCCCGAAATACCTGCTTGACCTTAGAACAAATTACGGAGACTTGGTGGACCTGCTAAAAAGAAACGGAATTTTGTTCAGGTGGGAATTCCCACAAGGCCTCTCGTTCACATTTAAAGGAAAGAAAATTAAGACAAGATCAGAGGAAGATAAAGAGAGTTTTCTGAGAAATTTTGGAGAAGAATTACAAAGAGAGGCCAGAACAAAAGACTCGGAAATATTAGGACTGGGACCACCTGACTTAGGAAGAACTCCCTTGGGACTGGACCAACGGAAAGAGATACCGCCGACAAACCAAGAGCAACTTCTAGGAGCAACCGGTGGAACATCAGAATAACAACAACATGTCTCTGCAGATGTTAACTTGGAATATTCGAGGTTTGAATTCCCCCAGCAAAAGGAAGAGGATTTTTCATATTCTGAAAAAGGAACAATTGGACCTAATTTGCCTACAAGAAACACATATAACAAGACTCCAAAGGAAATTATTGATAAATAAAAAGTTAGGCCAAGACTTTATTTCATCAGACAAAGTAAAAAAAAGAGGAGTTGTGATCTACGCAAAAGAGAAATTATCACCAAAGTTCCTCCTTAAAGATGAACATGGACGATTTGTCGCAATTGAAATACAATTCCAAGGAGAGAAATTAGTAATAATTGGAGTCTATGCACCTAACGAGGGGAAATCAGAGTTTTATAAGAAACTGCATGAGACGTTAATGGACTTTATAGATCGAAATATCATTTTGATGGGAGATATGAACGGCGTTGTCTCGACATATATGGATAAATCTGAAAGACAAGTAGTCACAAAAGATGGAAGACTACCAAAGACCTTTTTTGAATTGACAGACAATATGGACTTGATTGATATTTGGAGAACTAAAAATCCCCTAGGTAGAGAGGGGACCTTCTTCTCTGAAGCCAATTTGACCTGGACTAGAATAGACCAAATTTGGATTACAAGAGGAATGGCACCCAAGATTCGAAAGGTGGAAATCTGCCCCAAAATCTGCTCCGACCATAACCCAGTGAAGATGGATATGAAACTAACACCTACTGGTTCCTTTAGATGGAGAATGAATGACACCTTGTTTAGAGACTCTGAAATTGTGAAAAAGGCCCAAAAAACATTAAAAGACTACTTTGAGATAAATTTGAAGACTACCGTGGAGAAAAGAGTAATCTGGGATGCAAGTAAAGCTGTAATGAGGGGGTTTTTGATTCAGCAAAATGCTATAAAGAGGAAACTTCAAGAGGAGAAGAAAGAAAAGATTTTAGAGAAAATTAGAGAAGGCGAGAACAGATTAAGGACTAAACCTAAATCACAGGACATTCTACGAGAAATTAAATTACATCAGGCACAATATTTGAAAATGGTTAACCAGGATATAGAATGGAAAATTAAACAAATGAGACAAAAAACCTTCGAATCGGCCAATAAGTGTGGAAAGCTGCTAGCTTGGCAGCTGAAGAAAAGACAGAAATTAAATACTGTTACCAATCTTGAAGTAAATGGACGAAATATACAAAACCCACGGGAGATTCAAGACTGCTTCCAGAGATACTTTAAACAACTGTATTCACAAGGGCCACAGAATGAGATCAAAATCGAGAAATTTTTGGAAACAAATGGATTACAAAAAATTTCTCAAGAGAATAAATTAATACTGAATGACAAAATTTCTGAACAGGAGGTTGAAGGTGCCATTAAGAACCTGCAACTAGGCAAGTCTCCAGGCCCGGATGGGCTAACCTCCAAATACTACAAAGACATGAAAGATTACTTAATTCAACCTCTAATGGAGGTTGGCAATGAAATTATGGAAGGGAAAAGAGCGCCGGAGTCGTGGAAAGAAGCTTATATCACGCTTATACCGAAAAATGAGATAGAAAAGACACAACTAAAGAACTACCGCCCCATATCCCTACTCAATGTGGATTATAAAATTTTTGCTGATATTTTAGCTAGAAGATTGAAAAAAGTTTTAGCAACAATGATTCATAAAGACCAAGCTGGCTTTCTCCCAGGCAGACAATTGTCAAATAACACGAGAAACTTAATTGACATTTTAGAAAAGTTACAAGTTAATATAAATACAAAAGCTGTTTTAATATTTATTGATGCGGAGAAAGCCTTTGACAATATTTCTTGGAGCTTTATGAGGAAAAATTTGCAAGGGATGGGGGTTGGAGAAAGGTTTGGAAACGGTATAGGCGCGATTTACTCAGAACAGAAGGCGAAATTAATAGTGAATAATGTAGTTACGGAAGAAGTTAAGATAGAGAAAGGGACACGACAAGGCTGCCCAATTTCCCCTTTGCTTTTTATTTCAGTCCTGGAGGTCTTGCTGAATATGATCAGAAGGGACCAACAGATTCAGGGTATACAGGTCGGAATTAAACACTATAAACTTAAAGCCTATGCAGATGACCTAGTACTGACGCTACAGGAGCCAATCCCTAGTTCTAAAAGAGCACTGGAAATAATACAAGAATTTGGTCGGGTGGCAGGTTTTAAATTGAATAAATCAAAAACTATGGTTTTAGAGAAAAATTTGACAGCAGTAGAGAAGGAAAGGTTTCAGGAAGAAACAGGTTTAATATTGGTGAAAAAAGTGAAATATCTAGGGGTGAACTTGACTTCGAAGAATGTAAATTTATTTAAAGATAATTATGAGAAGTGTTGGTCAGAAGTGAAAAAAGATCTTGAAATTTGGACAAATTTGAAACTTTCCTTACTGGGTAGAATTGCTGTTATCAAAATGAATGTATTGCCAAGAATGTTGTTTTTGTTTCAGACGCTACAAATCATTGACAAAATGGACTGTTTTGAGAAGTGGCAAAAAGAAATTTCTAGATTTGTCTGGCAGGGCAAAAAGCCCAGAATAAAATACAAAATTCTTACTGACGCAAAGGAAAGAGGGGGGTTTGCCCTGCCGGACTTTAAGTTATATTATGAAGCAGCAGCTTTTTGCTGGTTGAAGGATTGGCTACTTCTTGAAAACACGGATATTTTGGATTTGGAAGGATATGATAACGTTTTTGGGTGGCATGCATACTTGTGGTACGGTAAGGCTAAAGTGTACAAGACATTTAAAAACCATATTGTCAGGAAAGCATTGTTTAATGTCTGGATGAAATACAAAGATTTATTGGAAAATAAAACCCCTAGGTGGCTCTCACCTATGGAAGCAAAGGCCTTAAAAAAGCTTAATATGGAATCTAATTGGCCAAAATACTGGGAAATTCTGGAGCAGGAGGGAGATAAAGTGAAATTGCAAAGCTATGAGAAACTTAAGGATAAGGTGCGAGACTGGTTACATTATTTTCAAATAAGAGAGGCCTATCACTCGGACAGGAAAATTGGTTTCCAGGTGGAAAAATCAAAGCTGGAAATAGAATTGTTAGAACCCAATGCTAAGATATTGTCGAGAATGTATAACCTGCTGTTGAAGTGGAATACTGAGGATGAAACGGTAAAATCTGCTATGATAAAATGGGCACAAGACGTTGGTCATAACATTATGTTTGTTGACTGGGAACAGTTGTGGACCACCGGTATGAAATTCACGGCATGTAATGCCTTAAGAGAGAATATTATGAAAATGATATATAGGTGGTACATGACCCCAGTCAAACTTGCAAAAATCTACCATCTGCCCGATAATAAATGTTGGAAATGTAAAGATACTGAGGGGACATTCTTTCACCTTTGGTGGACGTGCCCAAGGATTAAGGCTTTCTGGGAGATGATATATAATGAACTGAAAAAGGTATTTAAGTATACTTTCTTGAAGAAACCAGAGGCCTTTCTTCTGGGCATGGTCGGCCAATTGGTGTCAAAGAAGGACAGAACTTTCTTTATGTACGCTACAGCAGCAGCAAGAATACTCATCGCAAAGTATTGGAAGACACAAGATCTACCCACTCTGGAAGAATGGCAGATGCAAGTAATAGACTATATGGAAATGGCTGAAATGACCGGCAGAATTCGAGATCAAGGAGAAGAGCAGGTGGAAGAGGATTGGAAGAAGTTTAAAGCCTATTTACAAAAACACTGTAAAATCTTTGAATGTTGAGGACATTGAAAAAGAAAAGAAGGGGTTCTAGTGACTGAGTTAATTAAGAGTACAAAGGGAGGGATTAAGAGTCAAAATGAACAAAATTGAGCTTGCTGAACTAATTATTACATAGAATACAAGATCGGGAGGCGGGTGGAAGTAAGGAAAATAAGGTTTTGAAGGTTATAATTGGAAAGTGAGTTTATTTTTATGTCAAAATTTCCTTTTTCTTTTTTCTTTTTTTTGTCTTATTTTTTGTCTATGTTGTTTTCCTTTCTTTTTTTGTATAATGTTTGTGAAAATTTTTCTTTTGTAATGTTTGTGAAAATATGCTTTTTTGTTCTTTTTGTGGAAAATGTAATAAAAAATTTAAAAAAAAAATAAAAATAAATATTGTGTGCATTGAGTTACAATGTTTATCTCTATGCTGGAAAATAGAAACGGAATACAGCTACATGCTAAGACTTGCTATCTTAGAAAATATGGACTGATAGGATGAGGGATGTATTAACGACTGTGACAATGCCTTAAAACATCATCTCATACTATCTTATACACATGTCAATTCAAATATATAGTAGGCATAGAAGGATCAGCCCTTTCCCCTTCCCTGCCACTTTCAAATGTACTTGTCTTAGATTTGTTTCCATCCTGTTTTGTTTTTTTGCATTTTTATACATCTTTTGTACATATTTTATTCCACACAATCTTCCAATATAATATGTATTTTTATGTTGCACTTTGCATTTTTCTTAAAGGATGCATTTTATGCACACACACTCCCCAAAAACAATGTATGTTATACACATTTATTTGCTTTGGAACAACACCATAACATTGAGAGACCTGTATCTGATTAATAGCTGCATTCCAATCCCATAACAATCTGGGAGCGGCAAGTTAGGTTGATTCACTTCATAAATGCAGACCAAATAAACTTCTTCTCCATCGCTAATATTTAGGGTCAAAATGTTAAGCTCTCAAGCAACAGCAGTCCAGTGTGGACTTAAGGAAATATATACAGTGGTACCTCGGGTTAAGAACTTAATTCGTTCTGGAGATTCGTTCTTAACCTGAAACTGTTCTTAACCTGAGGTACCACTTTTGCTAATGGGGCCTCCCTCTGCTGCCACGCCATGATTTCTGTTCTCATCCTGAAGCAAAGTTCTTAACCCGAGGTACTATTGCTGGGTTAGCAGAGTCTGTAACCTGAAGCGTCTATAACCTGAAGCGTATGTAACCTGAGGTACCACTGTACCATATATACCAAGGAAATGATATGACGTGGGTGGCAATGTGGTCTAAACCACTGAGCCTCTTGAGCTTGCTGATCATAAGGTCTGCAGTTCAAACCCTTGCAATGGGGTGAGCTCCTATGTTCTCTCCCAGCTCCTGCCAACCTAGCAGTTCAAAAGCACACCAGAGCGAGTAGATAAGTAGGTACCACTGTGGCAGGAAAGTTAACAGCGTTTCCGTGCCCTCTGGTTTCCATCACGGTGTTTTGTTGTGACAGAAGCGGTTTAGTCATGCTGGCCACGTGACCCGGAAAGCTGTCTGTGGAAAAACGCCGGCTCCCTCGGTCTGAAAGCAAGATGAGCATTGCAACCCCATAGTCACCTTTGTCTGGGCTTAACTGTCCACAGGTCCTTTACCTTTACGCCATGATAATTTATAAACCAAGTTTTAAAAATGCCATGAAAGTCAAGATTATGTGATTGGTAAAGGTAAAGGTACCCCTGATCATTAGGTCCAGTCGTGGATGACTCTGGGGGTGTAGCGCTCATCTTGCTTTATTGGCTGAGGGAGCCGGCATGCAGCTTCCAGGTCATGTGGCCAGCATGACTA
Organism: Podarcis cretensis; assembly: GCF_951804945.1. NCBI lineage: Eukaryota > Metazoa > Chordata > Lepidosauria > Squamata > Lacertidae > Podarcis > Podarcis cretensis. Next base: position 10,078,173 of record NC_137180.1, on the reverse strand, counting down.
AGCCGCTTCTGGTGAACCAGAGCAGCACACGGAAACTCTGTTTACCTTCCCGCCGCAGCAGTACCTATTTATCTACTTGCACTTTGATGTGCTTTCGAACTGCTAGGTTGGCAGGAGCAGGGACAGAGCAATGGGAGCTCACCCCGTCGTGGGAATTCCAACCGCCAACCTTCTGGTCGGCAAGCCCTAGGCTCTGTGGTTTAGACCACAGCGCCACCTGCGTCCTAGACTATATGATACATGGAGCTAAATTGAAACAGATTGAGATGTTTTTTTCCAGTCTCAATAGTATTTACAGTGGTACCTCAGGTTACATATGCTTTAGGTTACATACGCTTCAGGTTACAGACTCCGCTAACCCAGAAATAGTGCTTCAGGTTAAGAACTTTGCTTCAGGATGAGAACAGAAATCATGCTCCGGCGGTGCAGCAGCAGCAGCAGGAGGCCCCATTAGCTAAAGTGGTGCTTAAGGTTAAGAACAGTTTCAGGTTAAGTACAGACCTCTGGAACAAATTAAGTACTTAACCTGAGGTACCACAGTACTGACCAAGAGGTCTGGGGAGACCAAAGACTAGTAAAGTCCACCTCCTCCTAATGCTGTAGTGTCTACTGGTGCCTAAATGACACTTCATCATGACAAGCCAGAGGAAGGACAGAACTTAATGAATATGATGTCCCTGTGCTGAATCATCTTCTGAGGCTCTGTGCATGTCTCCCTTTCTTAGTATGATCATAGATCAAAAACCAGAAGCAGGTGGTCACACTTACCCATCAGTTGTGGCTGCTGCTCATTGGAACCGGAGAGGCAGAAGACAGGGAGCCAGAGTCAATGACAGCTCTTAAAGCCCAAACATTATCAGGATGATGTATTTATTTTAAAAAGTAGACTCCATGCTATGCTGTTTGAGACTTTAGTGCTGAGATATCAAGAAACAACATCGCTTCTAGCAATTCTTGTTATTTTTCTCTACAAGCAGGAAATCTTCACATCTGGATGTCTCATTTTAAATCCACTCCGTTGGGTTTATAAACCTGCACAGCAGGATCAGGAAACCTTGTCCACCTTGAAAGCCACATTCCCTCACATGCCACCTTCTAGGGCTTTAACCTGATTTTAAGCTGTATTTCAGTGGATTGCTGGATTTTATGTTTTAATGTATTATATATTTTGATGTTAGCCACCCTGAGCCCGGTTTGACCAGGGAGGGCGGGATATAAATAAAATTATTATTATTATTATTATTATTATTATTATTATTATTATTATTATTATTCAAGACAGTGGTGGATGAGCTAAGCAGGCAAAAGTGGGTGGAGCAATAGATGTGACTTGTACTTAAGCACCTGAGGAGCCAGCTTAGTGGGGTTGGGGCCAAAAGAGAGGGATGTGGCCTGGGGAGACACCCATGGACCTTTGGGGATGTTATTGAACAAATATTGTCCTTCCTTCACTCACGCTGGTAAGTGATGTAGCAGAGCAAATTCCCCTCAATATAGCTAGAAGCTAGTTTGCAGATTTGTTTGAATCTCTTAGTTAAGTTTATTCCTGGTGTCCCCTTTGATCCCTCTTAAAAGAATAAAGAAACAGAGGGGAATCCTTCTGTGTAAAGTAACAAAAAGTTTACTCACATTTCAGTTCACGATATGATCCCTGAAAGACAGGCTTTACTTAATAGTTACATAAACAAGCTGTGAGTTAATCTCATATGGACACAGGGGAAGAAGAAGGGGGTGCGGTAGGTGTGGGCTGCCCTGGGTGTTACCACTGAGGGGGGTGACAAAATGATGGGCGGCACTCACCGCAGGGACTGTAGTGTGCCCGAGCCGCGCGTCTCTCCTGGGAGTGACACAGTGGTTTGGGAGCCCGCAGGCTCCATGCTGCCCCAAACGGTCTGCCCGCTACCTCCCCCTCAGCTGTAGGGTGGCTGATGTCAGCTTCGCCTTTGAGCCAGTGCCACCGCCTGGGCTTAACCTCTTCAGCCCCGACTAGGCCAGGCGAGCTGGAAAGCACTTCCAGAGACCTTCCACGCAGGAAGCAGGTCTAAGTGCTGTGGACTCACAGAATCCGAGACCTGGGAGAAGAAGCAGTGGAGGAGGATTGGAAGAAATTTAAGGACTATCTTCAAAAACACTGTAAATTATATGAGTGTTAAGAAGGATGAGAGATTTGAAAACAACAGGGCACCATAAAGTTAGCCGAAAAGATTATGAGAATGAGTGAATTTCATGAGAAAGATAAATTTTGAATAAATATCATGTTAAAACTAGGTATTCAGGATTTTGATAAAAATATTCAAAGTTATGGATAAAATATTGGAATTGTGTACAATAAGAATGAAAATAAGGTGATAAGTTGCTGGCTAAAGTTTTATTAACTTGGAAAGTAGGAGCGAGAGACGTGAAGAAGTCCAAAAGGAAAAAAATGAAGAAAAGATGGTTATTACAAGATGTATAACGTTATGTTTGTTTTATTCTTTGTTTGTTTTTTGTTTATTCTGTCTTTTTTTCTTTATTGTATTAACAAAATTCTTAATAAAAAATTTATTAAAAAAAAAAAAGTGCTGTGGACTCACAACGCAGAGCTGTGACCACCAAACTCACTTCCAGTAGTCAGCAGGGCACAGCAGAGCATGAACCACACAAACGACAGCTTCTGTAGAATAATTTCTTTTATTCTCTACAGCTACTATACAGTGGTGCCTCGCAAGACGAAAAACCCGCTAGACGAAAGGGTTTTCCGTTTTTCGAGGCGCTTCGCAAGACGAATTTCCCTATGGGCTTGCTTCGCAAGACAAAAACGTCTTGCGAGTCTTGCGAGTTTTTTCCCTCCCCCCCCTTTTTCTAAGCCACTAAGCTGCTAATAGCCGCTAAGCCTCTAATAGCGCCAATCTGCTAAGCCGCTAATAGGGATGCTTCGCAAGACGAAAAAACCGCTAGACGAAGAGACTCGCGGAACGGAGTATTTTCGTCTTGCGAGGTACCACTGTACAAACTAACTACAGACTAAATGGAAACGCTAGACTGCACTGAGTGTTACAGCTGCATGAGCAGTGACCTTATCTATACACAGATAACACTCAGACTCCCCCTTTGAAGTCAGGCTGGAGCGGAATAAGTAATGAGGAAAATCCGCCCCCTCTTTTCTGAAACATCAGCAGATTCTTGCAATGGGAGGGGTGAAATATCCTCAGCTGAGTGGGAGGAGGCAAACAGACTCCTCAGAGGCCCTGCGGAGCACCCTGCCCTGGATTGCCCTGCCCCATGGGCAGCTGGACCCACCCCCGTGGATGGCCGCCCCCGCCCCTGGGCGTTGGGCACGTGTGCCGCTCCAGGTGCCCAATCAGCTTGCTCCGACGCTGTATGGAGACTGAACTCATGTGCTGCTAGCTGAGACCCAGCAGACAGAAAAATTTAAAGGTAAAGGGACCCCTGACAGTTAAGTCCAGTCACAGATGACTCTGGAGTTGCAGTGCTCATCTTGCTTTACTGGCCGAGGGAGCCGACGTACAGCTTCCGGGTCATGTGGGCAGTATGACTAAGCCGCTTCTGGAAAACCAGAGCAGCGCACGGAAACGCCGTTTACCTTCCCGCCTGAGCGGTAGCTATTTATCTACTTGCACTTTGATGTGCTTTCAAACTGCTAGGTTGGCAGGAGCAGGGACCGAGCAACGGGAGCTCACCCGGTCGCAGGGATTCAAACCGCCAACCTTCTGATCAGCAAGCCCTAGGCTCTGTGGTTTAACCCACTGCGCCACCCGCGTCCCTACAGAAAAATTACATTAATACAAAATGGCTGCAGGACAGCAGCATGGCAGCCAAAGATCGGCAAGCAAGACAAGAGAAAAACAACAAGTGAGAAGATGGCTGCGTGACTCGGCTGTTTTGTGTAGTGAGCCGGGGCCACACCCATCTCCCAGGTCAGATACAGGGGGAAGATGCTCCAGATCAGTGGAACAGGAAGTTACACTGACTGGGTGGCTCCTTGCCTGTGCCCACTCTAGGGAAATAAAGAATCTTGCAATTGACTGCACCAATGGATTACATCCCACAGGTCCAGACAGATGATTGTCCCCAAGAATGAGGTGACTAACCACTGTGCTGTAGAAAACTAAGGAAGTAGAGTGACTTATTCCTATTTGTTCAGATCCATGACTTCTTGGCCATGAAAAAAAAAGTGGAGATAATTATAGGAGGCTTAGATCAAGGCCAGAGCTGTGCCTTCAGGTCAGCTTTAGGCAAATCCCTAATTAATATGGTACTCTGAAGAATGTCAGTTTATGGCTACTATGTTTAATCCATACGTTCTCACTCTTCCTAATTTAGATCCCTATTTCAGCATATATCACTTTTCGAAAATCAATATGACAGTCTAAGCTCAGTGAAAATATACAGCGGGGGAGGGGGAGAGGAGCAGAATAAGTTAGACGTGAACTGAAAGTGTTCCATGCAAATGGGAATATTCTCATATTTGTGGGCATTTCCCCCTGAGTTAAATGAACGGCAACAAACTACAAGGTCTGTGCCTGTTGAATTATACATAGCAGGTAGTCAATGTGCTAATTTTATCTGACTTTAGCAACGTTGTTTACCGTTAGTTGGGATGAGCAAAAGTATTAGATACCTTATACTGAACTGCAGCTGATCATGTTAAAGCACCTGTACCACAATGATTCAACATCAGGAAGTTGCCTATGACTTGCAAATAAAGCAAGCTTTCCATGAAACTCTTGTGACTACTTAACATAACCACATGTATAGCAGGTTTGTGAACGTGCATACTGGATTTTCTCTCTGCCTCCAGCAATAACCATATAGCTGCAGTGCACATGATTTGGGAAGCCAGTGCATTGATATAAGATTGGCAATTGTGCAAGGTGTTTCTCAGTTGTGGAAAAGCAGTTCTTGGAATAAAGTAATTCAGGTTAATCCACTGAATTAATTCAAAACATTCTGAATTACACCTGTAATTTCCAGGTGAGCTGAATTGATATCCTAGGGCCTATTTACTACATTTAAGGTAAGGTAAAGGTAAAGGAGACCCCTGACCATTAGGTCCAGTCGTGACTCTGGGGTTGCGGTGCTCATCTCGCTTTATTGGCCAAGGGAGCCGGCCTACAGCTTCCGGGTCATGTGGCCAGCATGACAAAGCTGCTTCTGGCGAACCTGAGCAGCACACAGAAATGCTGTTTACCTTCCCACCAGAGCGGTACCTATTTATCTACTTGCACTTTGACATGCTTTCGAACTGCTAGGTTGGCAGGAGCAGGGACCAAACCACGGGAGCTCACCCCGTCGCGGGGATTTGAACCGCTGACCTTCTGATGGGCAAGTCCTAGGCTCTGTGATTTAACCCACAGCACCGTGAGTGCCAAAGAGATGCAATTTCTAATCAAAAGCAGATCGCAGGTGGCATTTTCTGTGGTAGGTTCATCTGAGAAGTGTAGGGCAGAGTAAAATGCATTCAGTGAGCTTTCCAACTGAAATGCTTTCATCTTGATGTCTTGGGGTTTTTTTCTACAGAACTGCAGCCTTTTTGTGGTGGGTGATACCTGCACAGTATGTGTTAAGTTTCTTGTGGCAGCAATCTATGGGGAGGGATGATTAATTATTTTCCCATCCCTGGGACAAAATATGGGATTCCTGGGAGTGTGTCAATCTCAAATCCTTTTTGCTCAAATATATATATAAGGAGGGGAGATGGTTATTTGACGTATGCTTATTATGAGATATTAATCACAAAACACCTTGCTTGCTTGCTTTTTAACAATTTAAATCTTGAATCTATCCACACATGAACAGGATTGCTGTAAGACTTAAATCTTCTTCTTTTTTGGTGATCACTCGTAGCCAAGTAAGATTGTCTTCCATGAACACGGTCTTAACAGTGAATCTTACCTCCATCTGAAATACTATGCCTGGTTTTGCTCATAAAGTAGTATGGCCAGCAAAAGATTAATTGCTGGACACCTGCACTAACATAATTGCGTTACAATTCATTAAATTTGAGTTCTTTGTATAGTTTAGGGTTGGCATTTGAGTGAAAGTAGGGTTCTTGTGGCTTTAACAGCCATGTGGCAGGCAGAAAATTCAACCACTTAGGCCTCTTCCACTATGCAAATACAATTATGGAGAAATCTTACCTGTCTGTCTGTCAGTGAGACATTTTATTACTTGTGCTTGACCACTGATTTATTTTTGGGTCTTCCATTCCACCTGCAAAAGAGGACACAAAATTGCAAGTAACAGAAAGTATATACAAACAGTATGCAAATCTGTATCCACTTACTTGATTTGAGTAGAAGACCCAAACCCCATACATTGTATTGGGGCCAGAAATTTCTGTTGGCACCTCTGCTGCCATGTATAATGTTTAGCTGCCTTAGAATTGAAGATGCAACTTATATCTGGTGTATGGACAGGGTGGGGAGGAATCTGTGGAGAACTGAGTTTCATATGTTAACCTGAGCAATGTTGGAATGAACTGTAATAAAAACTGTGTAGCAGCACATCTTTCTTTAAGTTAAAAGTGGGGTTTAAGGCATTATTATTATTATTATTATTTTGCAAAGTGGCAAGGACAGACTTTGATAGGCACAGAGCCCAGGCAGGAAAGAAAATACAATCCTCCACATTTGTAACAATGATAATTCCACTTCTCTCCACCTGTCTGTGTGTCTTTGTAAAAATTCACAGCCACTCAGTCAGGAATTTAAAAAGTGATTACAGAAACATTCTCTCTCCCTATGGTCTTTTTCCAAAGCTTAATTTGAACTGGAACTGCTGTGAGACTTATTTTCTTCAAACTCTAGTAAGTAGTCAACAGCAGGAAGATTGCCTAGTTATTTATAAGTCCATTCTGCCCCTGGTTTATGCTGTTATGGTATGCACTCTTTCTTTCTTTCTTTCTTTCTTTCTTTCTTTCTTTCTTTCTTTTCTTTTCTTTTCTTTTCTTTTGATGATAATAATTGTTATTAGTTTTCAGTTACAATCCAGTAATAGCCTCATTATAACAATTCCAATTTATAATACAATTAAAGGTAAAGGTAAAAGACCCCTGACAGTTAAGTCCAGTCGTGGACAACTCTGGGGTTGCGGCGTTCATCTCGCTTTGCTGGCATAGGGAGCCAACGTTTGTCTGCAGTTTTTCCGCAGTTTTTCCGAGTCATGTGGCCAGCATGACTAAGCCGCTTCTGGAGAAACCAGAGCAGCACACAGAAACGCTGTTTACCTTTCCGCCGGAGCGGTACCTATTTATCTACTTGCACTTTGACGTCCTTTCAAACTGCTAGGTGGGCAGGAGCTGGGACCGAGCAACAGGAGCTCACCCCGTCAGGGGGATTCGAACCACCGACCCTCCGATCGGCAAGCCCTAGGCTCAGTGGTTTAATTTAGATAAGGTGGCCCCCACATGCTAGAATTGATGGCTTGATTATTTGCTTTATTTCTGCATTCCAATATCTTATTAATTTCCATTACGTTCCGGTCATAATAATAATCCCTTATATAACAACTGCAATATTAATAAATTCTATTCGTGTTGACACATTAAATGATTTATAAATCTACAAGTGAGGAACTCAAACTATATCCTTGTTCTTCCTGTGTGTGGTAATTCTGTCTGTGGTATTTCTTCCTGTCCTTGTAAGATTTTATGTCTTTCTTTCCCCTGGTTGTTGCTGTTTTCCATCATGCCTTGGGTGAAGCTGATATCCCATTGTTGTTTCAAAAATTTATTCATTGCTCTCTCCCATGCTTCATTGTTTTGCAACTTTAACAATATTTGAAAAAATCACTCTGTCCCAATAAATAACCTGTTTTCACCATCCCCCCCTCAGCCTTCCTTCCTTCCTTCCTTCCTTCCTTCCTTCCTTTCTTCCTTTCTTCCTTTCTTCCTTTCTTCCTTCCAATTCATATATTTAATATTGCTGAACAGAAACATAAATCACACTATGCTATTCACTTTCAGGTTTTTTCTTTCAGTCCCCTCCATATTTGTTTAGTTGCTGGCAAATGACACATCTGATTAGCTTCTTACAAGGACGCCACCAAATTTCATAGCCATCTGTACTGGAATATAAATTTCTCCCACTCATAAACTTTGGGTGCATTCTGATTCAAGCTTAATTTCCCAGGGAAATTCTTCTCAGACTTAGAATGCAGAATAAAACCCCTTACATGAATGGTCAGGCTGAGCAAAGTTTCTTTGTGAAACTCTTATTGAAACTCTCATTGATGGTGTTGAAACTAACCAAGCAACAAAGCCAGATGGTTCGTGGATACAACTGCAGAAGTTCTTTAACATGTCAGCTATCTAATATTTGATGAAACTCTTGCTGATTTCTGTAAACCAGAAGGACCATCTTCGCAAGCAGCTTTTGGTTTGCTAGATATATATTTTCTCTGTTTGTATCAGCTCACTAGATCATTTCTTGCAAACATTTTGCGGAGTGGTTGTTTTCTCTCATCCACATCTAAAAACATATATTGTTCCTGGCCTGGGTGCATTTGGTTTGGAAGGGTAAGAAGCAGTTGCATGTCCAAGCAGAAATCATTTATGACTGGTGCTGAGAACCCACCATTCACAAAGGCTGTATGATTAAGTACATGTTCATGGCAGCCAGGAGTGAACTCTCAAAATCAGGTTAGCTTCCCCCCCTTGAACAGTTGCTGAGAAAACATGAATTTCAAGCTTATAAATACAAAACCAATCACAAATCCACTCAAGGAGTTTGCCCATTGCTGATTTCCTATTGAGGTGGTTGCCAAATTTTCTTCTTCCACCAATGTGATGTTTATGAAGGGAAAGAGCAGAAATTACGTTACTGCATTAAAGTATATGAATATTGATGTAACCAGATGGAGAAGCCATTGTCCACGTTAAAGAACTCTTCTGAGTTTGGGAAACTTAATAGTTCTTTAGGGGAAAGTGGCTTCTTTAGAAATCTGCAGGGAGGGTATTCTGAAGCAACAATATGGTCAGTCACCATGTGCCATTCAGATGGTGCCATTCAGATGTTTATTTGGTCTTCAGCTGTCACCACCCCCAGCCAGCATGGTCAATTGTCAGGGAAGATGGGACATTTTCACCAATTTTGGGGGGTTCTGCCTGCACGCTATTTCTAACAGATGAATCCCAGATACGTCCGGGAAATTCCAGACATATTGAAACAAAATATCAACACACATTTTAAAAAGACCAACCACATACAGTAATGTGTAATGACATCAAATGGGGGTCACCCTTTGTGTGGTCGCGCACAACCCCCTGGACCCTATGCGGCACCATTAGCACAGACTTGGCTTCGCCTTCCCCAGGTGGGGTACTTGGAAATCTCCGCCTACCTCAGCCAGTTGCCCAATCCTGCCTGGGGAGGCGTTGCCAAGGTGATCAGGCCAGGTAGGGGGAGGGACCACCCTGCCCACACAATAGGGGGAGGGTCTTACCTGGGAATCATCCGTTGGCTCCAGAACTTCTCCCACCCTACCCACCCTCAGTTAAGACTTCTTTCGCAGGTTAACCTTTTCTCCACAGGTACGTGGGCACTGCTACGTCAAGGTCGCTGTTGAAGGGCCGGAAAGGAATTCTCCTGCATCGGCAGGTTTTGTCTTTCCCATAGCAAAACATCACAACTTTGGCGGTATCAGGCCTTGGGCGGAATCCTTTAGTCTATCTTCCCTAAATGGGCGTGGGCATGTAGCGGTGACCCACGCTCCCTTCCTCTTTGTGGTGGCGATACCAGGGTTGTTTGGAGGCTTTGGCCGTATGCCTAGAGGTTGTCATTGTTCTCCCCTGCGATGGCGGTGTAATAGGGGCGGACTCTCTCTGCTTGGACATACGTTTTCCAGAGCCAGCCCATCCCCTCCCCCACTGGATAACCCTGATGTTCCCCAGATCCCCTGTGGGGGACTGGGAGGGATAAACGCCCAATGCCTGAGCCAAGGTCTACCCACATCTGAAACATAATAAAGTTGTGGCCAATTTTAATCCCATAGCACATTGTCTTGAGTCGTTATTCCACATGGCGGCCACCCAGGGTTTGGGGGACTCCACTTGTCCACTCAATGTGATTTAATATTGTATCTTCTTCTTTTATTAGATAAACCACTAATTGAGAAACTTTGAATTTAGCAGGAGGGGTTGAGGAGTGCAGGCTGTCACTTGGATGAGGAGAACTTAATGTGGCTGCAGAGAGAGAGAGAGAGAGAGAGAGAGAGAGAGTTTCAAATCCATATTAAATTTCAATGTCGATAAGCCCTCAGTGGTGGGGGATCTGCGGCCCTCCAGATGTTGTTAAAATACAACTAACTAGGGATGATAAGAGTTGTAGTTCAGCAACAACTGCAGAGTCACAGAGTCCTTACACTTGGTTTATGTTGTAAGTTACCTTTCGATGTAGGTGTTGACAGCCGTTTTTTTAAACAGAAAGATGGGCTATTCACTAAATAATCTTAATTAAAAAGGAATTAATAATCCTTACTTTTGTCTTTTCACCCTGTTAGCACCTACAAAAAAATTCCAAGCATTTTGCTTCATAAATCCACCAGTACAGCTGAAAGGTTTCTAGAGCACCACTGGTCAATTTTACTTCCTTACTTGAAAATATAATTGATGTAGTGACATACAGTGCTGTCAACTTCCCAACCCTCTCACAAATGCTTAAAGGTAAAGGTAAAGGGACCCTGACCATTAGGTCCAGTCGTGACCAACTCTGGGGTTGCGGCGCTCATCTCGCTTTACTGGCTGAGAGAGCCGGCGTACAGCTTCCGGGTCATGTGGCCAGCAAGACTAAGCCACTTCTGGCAAACCAGAGCAGCGCACGAGAACACTGTTTACCTTCCCGCAGGAGTGGTATCTATTTATCTACTTGCACTTTGACATGCTTTAGAACTGCTAGGTTGGCCGGAGCTGGGACCAAGCAACAGGAGCTCACCCCGTCACGGGGATTCGAACCGCCGATCTTCTGATCAGCAAGCCCTAGGCTCTGTAGTTTAACCCACAGTGCCACACATCCATCTATTTGAGATGCACTGATTTCAGGCTCATGAACTATTAAAGTTGTAAGCTGTTTGCAAGACAGACCAAACTTCCTTCTCTGTTCCTCTTTTGAATTTATTTCGTTCTTTTTTAAGAAAACGTTTAAGCTGGTTTTGGACACACTGCAATTCTGAAAAGATTCTAAATCATTTGTACAGGTAAAAACCTTTTCAGTCCTGGAACCAGGAACCAGAAACTTTGATTCTGAGCGGACTGGGTTTAAAAGGTGGCACCCCAGCTGTTTCCTTCCACTTTGGAACATGTCTCATTTGGGCACATTAACAAAATATGCTATAAATGTATTACCAAGCGCACACAGACAGAGAGAAATCTGTCTTCAGCTATGAAATCCAAACTAGCTACAGGGTTAGAAAATTTCAACAATCCATTTACAATATAATGTCAATGGCATGTACTGTGATCTGCTGACCAGAAGTATCTGTTACCGAGTAAATGCTAATGACATAGAAAATGTAAATGACATTTTTCCCCTTGAGAGGAGCCTCACATATTTCACTGAGTGTCATTAAATGGAACATGTTGCCCGAAACCCTGAGCCCCTAATGTAGTATTACCTGTGATGCATTTTCGAGGTATCTTTTTTGACAGTTATTTTTTTAAATCTCCATAACACAATCATATTGTGTTCTCTAGTTAAAAAAAACACAACAGAATAAATATTAGAAATATGCATAGCCTACAGACTACTATCAGATGACTTTGTAGAGCATAAAAGTCCTGTGGTTTCAGATCAAGTTAACTAACAGAATTCAACTGCGCAACAACAAAATCAGACATTCTGGTGAAGCAGAAAAAGCAGTTGCATAAATCAGTTGCATATCTACTTTTACACTTTCCCTGTAACATTCAAAAGGTGCCCCTCAATAGCTCCCTTGCAGGTGTGTAAACCAAAGCTGTATGGGAATCTGATTCATCCTTCAGTGGCTTCCCGCTTCAAAGGTTACACCTGCAGCACCAAAAGCAAATATGTTAAGACTTTTGCAAATGGCTTTCTTTTATTTCTATACAATCTTTATTTTTCCTAGAGTTCCATAACTCTAGGTGGTTCTCAGGTGGTCACCGATTCAGACACTGACCCAGACCTGCTTAGCTTCATGTGCCTTCAGACCGTACCATACCCTGGGGCCATTTATAACAGGAGTGGCTAAAATTTGCAGACTAAGAGCCAAACTAAACCATGGGGACCATGGGTAAAAGTAGGCATAGCCAAAGTATAAAAGTGGGTGTGGCCATTAATTTATTTTTAAAGGGACAAACCTTTGAGGGCTGTTGGTGGGAATCACAAAAACCTTTTTGAATCACAGAATCTCAGCAGGGGACCTGCAGGAGAGGTCAATTTAAAAAAGAATGGAGAAATTTGGAGCAGCCTTGCAAGGTAGAAAAAACATTTTGGAGTCACAGTGAGGGGCATATGTAAGCAGTGAGATTTTTTTTCTTTGACATGGCAATGGGGGTAGAGGGTACAAACACTTTTGACATCTTGACATCATAGGAGCAGTCAAAAATAAAAAGTGTGAATTTTTAATAAAACATGATAATGTGGGAGTCTTGCACAAGCAACTTAGGGGCTTGGATATGGTCCACAGATTAGCCACTACTGGTCTGAAATATCCATAGTCGTGTGTGTGTGTGTGTGTGTGTGTGTCTCCTGTAAACCATTATGTCCTGGTCATCTTATTTATACAATGGAACCTCGAGTTGCGGACATAATCCGTCCTGGAGGCCCATCCGTAACTCGAAGCATTCACACCCAGAAGTGCTGCATCTACGCACGCATGTGGCGTGATTTAGTGCTTCTGCACATGCATGAGCAGCAAAACCCAGAAGTAACCGTTCCGGTACTTCTGGGTTACTGCGAATCGCAACTAGAAAATATGTAACCTGAAGTGGATGCAACATGAGGTATGACTGTACCTGGCCACCAAGCCTCCCCACCTGTACTTGAAAGGCCATTTGCTGAAGCTCAGAAGGGACGCGGGTGGCTCTGTGGTCTAAACCACAGAGCCTAGGGCTTGCCGATCAGAAGGTCGGTGGTTTGAATCCCCACGACGGGGTGAGCTCCCGTTGTTCGGTCCCTGCTCCTGCCAACCTAGCAGTTCGAAAGCACGTAAAGTGTAAGTAGATAAATAGGTACTGCTCCGGCGGGAAGGCAAACAGTGTTTCCGTGCGCTGCTCTGGTTCACCAGAAGCAGCTTAGTCATGCTGGACACATGACCCAGAAGCTGTCTGTGGATAAATGCCGGCTCCCGAAATTGGAAACAGAACTGTTAGAACCCAATACTAAGAATGTATCAAGAATGTACAATTTGTTGCTGAAGTGGAATACAATAGATGAGACAGTTAAATCAGCCATGATTAAATGGGCACAGGACATTGGTCATGACATTATGTTTGTTGACTGGGAACAGTTATGGACCACCGGTATTAAATTCACGGCATGTAATGCCCTAAGAGAAAATATTATGAAAATGATTTACAGGTGGTACATGACCCCAGTCAAACTTGCGAAGATTTATCATCTGCCCAATAATAAATGTTGGAAATGTAATGAGACTGAAGGTACCTTCTTTCACCTTTGGTGGACCTGCCCAAAGATTAAAGCCTTTTGGGAAATGATCTATAATGAAATTAAGAAGGTACTTAAATGTACTTTTCATAAGAAACCAGAGGCATTTCTCTTGGGCATGGTCGGCCAATTGGTGTCGAAGAAGGATAGGACTTTTTTTATGTACGCCACTACAGCAGCAAGGATCCTTCTAGCAAAGTATTGGAAGACACAAGAACTCCCCACACTGGAAGAATGGCAGACGAAAGTGATTGACTTTATAGGATTGGCAGAAATGACTGGCAGAATCCGCGACCAAGAGAAAGAGACGGTGGAGGAAGATTGGAAGAAATTCAAAGCTTATCTTAAGAACTGTTACAATATTGATGAGTGTTAAAATGTCAAAGGGAAGGAAGATGAAGAATTACAGCCAAAAATGTTTGATGATTTAAGGTGAAATTGAGAAAGATAACAAATTTAAATTTAATTGGCTAAAATGGTTGCTGAAAAATTGTAAAATAAGGATGTAAAAAGGGTGAGGTATGGGGAAGTCCGAGAAAGGAGGCTTATGAAAATGAGGTTAAGAATTTATATTTGTGTGTTTGTTTGTATTTGTCGATGTTTTTATGTTGTTGTGGTTGTTTTGTTTTAAAATTGGAAAACTAATAAAAATTATTATATATAAAAAAAAAGATAAATGCCGGCTCCCTCGGCCTATAGAGCAAGATGAGCGCCGAAACCCCAGAGTCATCCGCGACTGGACCTAACAATCAGGGGTACCTTTACCTTTACCCTTTTACTATTCAGAATATCAGAAAGGGAGTGGGTAACATACTGCAATATCCAAAATAACATAGCTTTTCACTTTCCTACTTACATTTTTTCTCTCTACAAAGTATCCTTCCCACTAGGCTTAAGTATCATGCCAATGTGTGTCCAAAACGTTAGAAGAAATATATGAAGATATGATATGCTAGATAGCCAATCCTTCTCCCTTTATCAGAATCTAAGCTACAAGGGACTCTTCTTCACCGCAGGTGAAAATTGCAAGCCTGTAATAGTGGTTATCAACACTTTTACAAATAGGATCCACTCCTCATCTTTGATCTTATCTACTAACCCCATCTCATGTCTTAGAAATTACCCTCTTATAGCTGTCTGTTAAGCATCTATTTCTGAAAACAAACTCACAGGGCTTCTGACACCCCTGTGGCACTATGGTTTGGAAATCACTGTCCTAAAAAATTCCATGCTGTTTTCTCACCCAAAAAGTCTTAAGAAAGTTGCTTAGATTGATTTTTTCCCCTATTCCAGTCTTTTCTGAAAGATGTGCATCTACGTTTATTGCTGTTTTTCATACTTTCTCTTTGAAATCTCTACTCTTGCAAGTGGTTATAGCAGCTGTTCCAGTAATATACATATATGAACCATTTACTCAGCGCATTAGGTGCAAGGTAGTGAAAGCTACTATTATTGATTTATGTGCAGTGCAAACTCATCTTCTAACTCCTGCTGAAAAACACACTGGGATTGACAAATCAGGCTGGGCAGAATGGAGTTAAATAATACAACAAAGGGGAAAATGCAAGCGCTTTCCATACTCAACAGTAATGGCCAGCATATTTAACAAAACCAAAAAAACACACAGTGCAAGTCTTTATTTTTCTCTGGTGAATATGGGCTCTGGCTTTCTTTGATCAGCTTAGTCTCCTGCCTAAGCTACCGAAGGGTCATTCAGAAATGTGCAGCTGCTGCTCATCTAGAACTTCTGCAGCTGATCCAAGGACAAGTGTACATGACAGCCTTTCGCAAAACAAACAATTCAAGCTCTGACAATTGCACCGCATGTGTTATTACTCTTTAAATGGAGAACAGTGCCGAGTATTTTTTTAACAAAAAGCAAGCAAGCAAGCTTGTCTTTCCCTGCCCAGAGGAAAGCTTCTGCATGCTAATTGCAGACATTATTTTACCTAGGATTTGGCTCTGAACTAATATTTGTGAATGTAATAGCTGTTGAAAATCTCCCCGAGGTTCCACTGGCAAAACAGACCCCTGCAACTCTGTTTTCAGAAAGGAGAAG
The DNA here is from genome assembly GCF_951804945.1 of Podarcis cretensis. NCBI lineage: Eukaryota > Metazoa > Chordata > Lepidosauria > Squamata > Lacertidae > Podarcis > Podarcis cretensis. Next base: position 10,062,492 of record NC_137180.1, on the reverse strand, counting down.
CGAGTCTCGCAGTGAAGGTTCACTTGGAGACTCAAGTCAATCTTGCCGTAATCAGGCACGCAATCTGCCCTCTTCGTTTTCCAATTTTAATCTACCTTCCTTTTCTTTGCTGTGATAGATCATTATGGCTGCTGAGAAAGGGGACTTGTGATATTTAAAAAAAGAGAGATGTAACTTCCCAAGGAAACATTCTCTAATTGAGTTTAACCTTCTCTGTCCTTAGACCTTGGGATAAGAGGCACAGTCTTTAAAAACATTACAATAAACACCCAATTAAAATAGGAAATGATGTGCCACTCATCTGAGAAAGAACAAAGGATATGCTTTCTGTGTCTAAGATGTACAGAGCCCAGACAGTTAATAGATAACCACAGATTTCTCAAACTACAATTCCCAGCTTCCTATACACAAACCTGTTTTCCCCTTCAATTATGGTCATGCTGAAGGAATGGGTTTCCCAAACCCAAAACTGACTGTGCAGGCAGTTTGAAACTGCACCAAAATCCCTATTTTTCCTTAGCTAAAATGCTTTAACTTGAGCTCTTGAGCCGAAACCAGATGTATAAACAAGTGCTCAGAGCTGTCTCCTTTATCAGTTTGTGATGGCAAGTATGGCCTTGACTGTACCAGTAGAACAGGGAAGACACGTCTGTGACTTATTGTATATCCTGACCACAAAAGACGCCCAGACCTAGTCTGGGAACAGCACCAGAGGGTGTTCTTGGAGATGGTGACCTCTTGCTCCAAGATAAGAGTAGGAACAGGAATATCCTTTTATGGTCAGAAGTATAGGAAGGAATACCCTTTTATGGTTAAGAGTGCCAGAGCAGGAACACCTGTGATGTCAACCTGTGTGTACAAGCTGACATGGCTGGATTCCTGGGGAAGGGGGGAGAGGGTGCCTGGAGGATATATATACTGCATGTAATCTCTCATTTCTTTGGACTTGCTGTGGACTGACCACGCAAGTGCCTTTCTGCTGTTCTGGAGAGCAGAAATAAAGAACTCTTTCTCTTAACCAACCCTCGGTGTCATTTGACTTCCTTCCTCCTGTCCAGGAGCAATGCAGACCCAATCGGCGAACTCCAATAAGGCTACATTTTACTTGGCATTGCAACCATATCACTTTATTTTGCCATCTAAGAAGATCCTGCTGTTCAGTATTCTTTCCCATGAGTTTCTTACCACTTAGCACTGGGCAAACAATATTTTTTAGTTCAGTCTCCTGCCTAAGCTACTGAAAGGTCATTCACCATTTTCTTGAACAGCTGCTGCAGGTCTAGAAAACTTATGTAGAGTGAAAGGGTTTCTTATATTCAGCAATGTGCATCTTCAAAGTGCATTCAAAAGAGAGCTCATTGTGTTTGTATGCTGAAGGGAGGGAAAGGGAGAGAAAACTATGTCATGGGCAAACAGTTTGCCAACATCTCTTCCCAGTCAGGAAGGGCAGAGAAATCTACCTTAACTTCAAAAGACACACTTCTGGGTTGGCGCCTCCGACAATGGCAGAATTCCTCTGATCGGGAGGAATTTGCTCCGTGGAAATCAGAGTCTGGCTACCACGGCGAAGGCGGAGACCCACTAAAAATCACAGGCGGGAGAAGCCTGTGAACGTGGGATTTGGCTGGCACCTTTTGCGCCTCCCCTACTTGCGGGGAGACCCGGTTTCGGGGATCCGGAGCAACGTGGGGTGAGCGGCGCGGTCTTCGAATTGACTACTTCTTTCACGGAGTGAAGCCACACTGCTGTTGCCGGAGAGCGCTGACTTTTTCCTGTGGACAATTTGATCCTAAACAACTACCTGTGAGTAGAACGGAAAACTGGATTTTTAAACGTCTCAATTTGGCACCAAAACGGGGAGGTTTCAAACAGGAAGTCCGCCTCCCCCTTTTGTAAATAGATTGAAGCAAAGAGCTTGCAAGCTAAAGTCTTGGAAAGTCCTCTGTAAAGGATTAAACTTCCATTGGCTAAAATCATTAAACCCCCTTGGAAGCAGGAGAAGAGGGGGGGGGGGAATTTGGGATTGCGTAAGCCTGCAGGAGAGAGTGAAGAAAGTTAAATTACCACCGCTCTGAACCTGGAAACGGGCTGCTAGTAAGACTAACGTTTTGGGAAAGTTCATTGACTGTGAATAAAACGTATCTTGACAGCTAGTTAAATAAGAGAAATACATTGTTTCCATTGTCTCCTTCTGCATTTAAAAAGGAGTAAAAGTAACTGAAAATTGAAACTAATTTTATTGCTTGAACTGTGCTTAAAAGGATTGATACAAATAGAAATTGTTTCCCTCTAGAGGGAGCCTTTGAAACTGTTACAAGAGTTGAGCTGGTGGAATCTCCAGCTTCAAGATAAAAAACCGTGAGAACCAGGGATTGACCTTGGATAGGTTAAGAATGTTGACAGAAGAAGCCTTAGTGATTGCATTATGTAAGATAAGTGATTCATTGGAACAGGTCCACAAGAAGACGGATTTGATGACTATTAAAATTGATAACTTGGGACAAAAAGTGACTAATTTGGGACAAAGCCGTTCAGGAATCGATGCAGGAATCTACTTTGGCGTGGCAGGCTGTGGAGAAGGCGAGGGAGAAAGTTGTTGTTGTTGAACCTAAAGTAATACGGGTGGAGAGGGAGAGAGCCCCAGCCTTACAGAGGCAATTTGATGACTATAAGTTGTTGCCTTCTATGATTGAATTCAGAGAAGGTCAGATTTTGAGGATTGGAGCCCTGCTTGGACAGGAAAAGGAAAGTTGGATAGATCACCTCATGCAGGGATTTACTGACCTTTGGGACCTGGACCTGGGTCAGGAGGAGATTGGAGTTATGGGGACTTTCAGATTTGGAGGGATTTTGAAACACGTCCTGAAATATCTTTTGGATTTTAGTTTTAATTATGGAGATTTTGCTGACCTGTCGAGAAGGAATAAAAACATTGCTAGGTCGGAGCTTCCTCGAGATCTACTCTTCAGCATCAAAGGAAGGAAATTAAGAACAAGATCAGCAGAAGACAAAGTAAAGTGCATGTATAAATATGAAGAAGACTTGCAGAAGGGACTTGGAAAAGAGTTAAGAGCCTCGGACAGAAGATCACCAGGTTGATGAACTATATGGAATTGATGGAAATGACTGGCAGAATCCGAGACCAGGGAGAAGAGACGGTGGAAGAAGATTGGAAAAGGTTTAAAGTTTATTTATAGAAATACTGTAAAATTACTGAGTGTTAGAAAAATGTTGGAATGAAATTATAAGGCTTTAGTAGAAATGTTATAAGGAGTTAAGCATAAATAAGTATTATAGTATTAATGGAAAATAAGGTTAAAATAAGTTAAGATAATTATATGACAGAAAATATAGAAAGATGGAAAGGAATTGCTGAAACAATTAATAGAAGTGGAATACAAAAAGGAAGGTGAGAGGAGGTCGATGAAACAAGGGAATGAAAGATAAGGCATTGAAATGGTATGATGTATGTTTTTAAATTGTTTTTGCTTTGTTTTGTTTAGTCTAATGTGTTAATGTTGCGTTGTGTACTGTTTATATATTGTATCGTATTGGTTTTTTTCTTTCTTTTGCTTCTTCTTTTTTCCCTTTCTTTTTCTTCTTTATTGTAAGGTTTAAAAGTAATAAATATTACGCTTCACCCTTTTCACCGACAATAAAGTAACCAGGGCTCTATTCACCTTGTTTTTTTCTCTTCGTGTATTGACTCTGGTTCAGGAGTGATCAGGGAGGAGGGGCCAGTGGCGGAGGAAGGGGGGGCAGTCCATCCCAGGTGCCATCTCTGAGGGGGTGACAAGTAGACCCCCGTGGGGGGCTCACCACACCATCGCCACGCCTCAGCTGCGTGCGAAGGATCCTCTGCTCATGGCGGCACCCTCCACTGCCGTCCATACAGCGCTCGAGCAGCGCCATCGGCAAACTGCCCAGCGGCGCATGCATGACGGCACTACATATGGCGAACTACATATGGCTACCATTCCTTTAGCGCAAGGTAGGAGTGGACAAATTTGCTCTTATTTCTCCATTCTTAAATTCAGTCCTTCACATATTCATGTCAGTTTGTGGGCAGTTAGTTTGTTTATTTAGTAAAAAAATCCATTGTCGTGAAATATACACATTTTTGCAGAGTAATCTCCCATAACATTATGTGTTTTTGTATGTTATTATTACTAACATATGCTTTTTATGTACAATGGTAGCTCGGGTTAAGAACTTAATTTGTTCTGGAGGTCTGTACTTAACCTGAAACTGTTCTTAACCTGAGGTACCACTTTAGCTAATGGGGCCTCCCACTGCCGCCGCGTGATTTCTGTTCTCATCCTGAAGCAAAGTTCTTAACCTGAGGTACTATTTCTGGATTAGTGGAGTCTGTAACCTGAAATACAGTAGAGGTACTACTGTACATTCTAAATGTATTTTTGTACATGTAATTTGGCTGGAGAAGGGGACTAATCCAACCTCCTACAATTCTGGAATCTTTTAACCCAATGTGGGACTCAAACCCACAACCCTGAGATTTAAGAGTTTCCTCCTCTACCAACTGAGCTATCCAAGGGATAGCTGTGGTGTACCTTGCATATTGTTTAGGAAAGTGCGACTGATGTAGGCATAACTTTCAATGTGAACCAAATCTAAGTTATCCCCCATCCCTACTGTATCGTACTCATGGTAGAACGGGAGAATTTGCTATCCCTGCTCTCGTTTACCAGGGTATTTCTCTCTGCATCCTTGCATTTTTTAATCTTACTAGCTGAATTAAAAAGCCGTCCAGCACAAGCTGTGTGAACCTGCTGTGCGCACAACAACATGCTGTATCTGAACACTGTAATCTGTTCCCCATAAACACACTGAAAAGAAAAGAAAGGTAATAGACTAACATGGTGGGGAGGTGGTGTTCACCCTAGTTAAATATTGGGCTGTGCAAAGCAACTGGGTTCCTTGCAACAGGTCTAATTAAAACCTAGCATTAGAACCATAGCCTAGTTATCAACACTGTGATGACTTCGAGGTGCAGGTTCTCTGGAGATGGAAAATAACAAAACTGAAACACACTGAGTTTGCTTTCCACAGGTTCCTTCCAAGCAGGCACCTATATTTTACCGGTTCTTTGGCATTTCGTCTGCTCTCTGATTGGAAAATGCCTGTTCTGGCTGTATACTTTAAAAAAAAAACTTCTCCAAAGAGTGCTCTGATTCTCAACACAACTATTCTGCCTAAGGGACAGAGAGAAAATACTTCCTGTGACATTTTCTTCTCAACACTTCTGTATCAGTTTGTGGGTTTGGGGGCGGGTTCCCCCCCTCCTAAAATGCACAGTCATGTATGCAATTTTGCCGACAATGCACATTTTTCTTTAAAAAAATACCTAACATAATGCATATTTGTATATGATGTTCATGTTTTAATGCAGTGTTTCTGAAAGACGCAACTTCCGGTGCAGTCTTGTGGTTTTGCAGATGCATGTTTGCATGCATAACACATAAGTTGGTTCTAAGGTAAAATTTATTATATACTGGAGAGTATATTATGTGAACATCTAGTTCAAAGACAGCCTACGTGAATCCACTGAGACACTTTTATGAGCTCCACAGCCGCTTGTTAGGATCCCAGATGCTATTTAAGAGAAAGTACCTGATAGCACAGGAAAACACACTTTTCTTGGCAGTTGTGGACATATGCCTGAGAACATGAAGAGAATAAAATGAGAGGGTTAGAATAAAGCAAAAGGAACTTTTGAAAAGACACAAATATGAAAGGCCATTTGAATATAAATTGCATTTGGCATGAACCAGTGAAGAGGCTGGACCATCTGCCTCCTGACCTTAAAGATGAGGAACTGACCTCTGTTCTTTATGTCAAGGAGGTTTTGGTTTTTCTCATCACTGTCCTCATCACAAATGAGTGAGGTAGGAGATGTTGGCTTAGACTGTGAAGAGAACATGGACAATCAATCTACCAGCCCTGTCTATTCGCATGAAAGAGGGGGGAGTTCGTGTCGTGCTGAATTTTTGTGAGGTCTTTTAAAAAGGTGGAATGTGGAAAAGTAATAATAATAATAATAATAATAATAATAATACCTTTATTGTCAATGTACAATCTGTGTACAATGAAATTAACCGAGCCTCCCTCCCCCCCCCCAAACACTCAATCTCATTGCAATCTGTGTGCTTATCGCACAACACACCAACCCCAAAAGTCAGTTGCACTATATTATTTTCTGTTCAGAAGCCTAACAGCTCATGGATAGAAACTGTTTCTTAGCCTGTTGGTACAACTGATTAGACTTCTATATCTGCTGCCTGAGGGTAGAAGATGCTGGCCGGGGTGTGAATCGTCCCTGAGAATTTTTCTCGCTCTCCTAAGGCAAGGATCCCTTGCGATGTCATCTAGCGGGCTCAGGGGACAGCCCATGATATCATGTGCTGTGTTCACCACCCTCTGTAAAGACTTTCTGTCCGTGGCTGTCAAGCCAACGTACCACACTGTGATACAATATGAGAGGACACTTTCTATTGTGGACCGGTAGAAGGAGGTCATCAATTGTTGTTTAACATTGTTCTTTCGCAAGACCCCAAGAAAATGGAGACTCTGTTGGGCCTTCCTAACTACCTGAGTTATATTGTGAACTTAAGATTAGAAAATTGAGAAACTATTTTGTCTGATCCTTACTGTTAACACAGATATACCCTACGTGTGAGTAGTACATGTGAAACCCTTGTTTAGTGTACAGCTAATGGAACATAAAACAACAATCCAGAGGAAGATGTTGACAGTAATGACTACTATGGAAACTCATGTCAACCTTAATATATCAGATCATGGTAATTAGTAATAATGATAAAAGATACTCATAAACAAACAAAATATGCCTTGTGCCATATTAACAGTCAATATAAACCTTTGATATGCATTACAATAGGTGGTATTGAACTAAGTTTTAGTCAGAGTAGACCTACTGACCTATTGAAATTAATGTACCAAACTTAGTGATGTTCATTAATTTCAGTGAGTCTCCCAACTCTTCAACTATTTTGCTGCATGTTTTAAAATAAATATCTAGATATATGCATCATTTATCCCCTAAAAGTGTGTTTATCATCAAAATGTACAATTTTGCAGAAAAAAAGAGTTATAAATATGAGTTCTTTGCTAAACATAAGAAATAGTCATCAAATCTTTCAGGCTTGGACACAAAGATAAATGAATCTGGCTCCTGGTCTTAATATGGAGCGACATGCCTAGTCTTGTTCCAGCAAGCAGAAACACATTTGGAGTTGTCTCAGAGGACAACAGAATTAGTAGGAAGGAAAGCTAATTAGCTTTGTCTTTTGAAGTTCCAGTGATAGGAAACTATGATCATCAGCAAGAGATGGTGTCACTTAGGTTCATGAAAGCACAAAATCTAGCAGCAGGCCACCCTTAGTCTACAATAATTAATGACACATAAATAATAAAGTTGGCATGATTAATAGCTCTTGTTTCTGATTCAGTCTCAGCATCAGTAATTTTTAAACCAGGTGGTGTCCCCCATTGATGTTGTACAGAATCACTACATGGGATGCATGTAGATAAATGGGATCTCCCCAAACCTTTCTCTGTGATTTTTATAACAATCACTCCCTAAGCCCTGTTCAGGTGTTTATCTCCATTGTAGGAAGGAGCAGGGCTGTGAGTGCTGGCCCCATCCCAACATCCTCATCCTCACTCATTCCACCCCAGTCTTTGTGCCTTGAGTGGGAACATCTGAAGGGGGAATATTCATGCATTCAACTGAATATGCTCTTCACAACCAGCAACTCAGATCACACAAGGTTTGCATGAAAGATTCTGAGGGCATTCAGCCAAACTTGGAAAGATTCAACACTCAGTTCTTATGCTTAGTTCAAAATGGTCTGAAGCTGCAACTGGTGGGAACATGGATGTTGATGCAGGGCTATCATGCCCTGTCCTTCCCCTCCTTTTCTGTTGTCTCACAACACAAGGAGGTCAGTGCCTGAATTGGGCATCTAGAGATGCACCAAAATTGGTTGGAATTCCTAACAAGCAAATGTATGTATGCTCAGCATAGATGATGCTACTACCTTCCTGAAGCTACAGTACCTTGCTGGGTTCAGTCAGTGCCTGGAAAGCAGATCATATTGAGACCCCGTACCTGCAGACCCATGAGGGGGAAAAGATGAGAAATGAATGTACCAAACAAACAAATTAAGGAATGCAGCAGGTGCACTGCAGGGTAAAAAGGAAGTCTGAACTTCTAACGGGGCTTGGCAAAAATAATAGGCAGGGGAGGACAATTCAACAACAACAAAGTTTCACAGCTTCCATTTGCCTTTGACCAGCTTTACGCACTACTTCTTTTCTGGTTTTGTCGGGAGACTTCAGAAAACTCAGCCTTTTGTGTGTGTTTTGTATAATACATTCTACCCAAACTAATTAACTCACCATCAGACTTAATAGCTGTCCTATGAAGCAGACAGTAGTCTTGGTGAGCTTTCCCCTTCCCTTTATTAGCTTCCTAGATTACTCTCTGTTGACGCAAGTGAACGATTTTCAAAAAATCAAAAGTGACTTTCACTTTTAATGACAAGGCATTAAACTCAGCTGACAAAAAGCCTCATGATTGTCACATGTGTCTTTCCAATACTGTCACCCACTGCAAAACTAATTTCCTCTCTGATTATAGCTGCATGCATATGCAGTCCCCCAACCACTACCACTTTTGATAACAAGGTAATTGGTTCTAGATTGCAAGAGGCAAAGTGTGAAGCGCTATGAAGTATGAGCTGGCATATCAATCTGTTAACCTTAGTTTATTGGCAGGCATGATATATATATTTCTTCCTCCACCTTATGGTAAAGAGAAAATGGTCTTATCAGAGGGTATTGTTCAACTGACTGTGATCGCTCATACGATAACTGTGCTTTTACAGTGTGTCAGCGGTGTTATTTCCTTCACTGCTGTCACATAGCCTAAGTTTGCATAAGTTGTGCTACAGATGACAAGCAAACACTTTTTCTAGCAAATTTAAAAATTGTCTGGTAGCACCTTAGAGACCAACTAAGTTTGTTCTGGGTATAAGCTTTCATGCATGCACCCGAAAGCTTATACCCAGAACAAACTTAGTTGGTCTCTAAGGCACTACTGGACAATCTTTAATTTTTTTATTTTGACTACCTACCTTTTTATAACAAAATACTTTTAGGCAGGATAGAAAACAGAAAACAGAACAGGGATGATGTGAATTGCAGTCCAGCAACATCTGAAGAACAGCAGGTTTCTTACCCCTGTTATAAATCCACATCTTAGGATGCAATCCTATACCCACTTATTTTGAGGAAGGACTCATTTAATTTAATGAACTTACTTCTGAGTAATCATGTATAGGATTGAACTCTTACCTGCTGATAAGAGCTATCAGATTGGTAAGAAACAGGGACAGGGACTTTTCAATGGTGGCCCCACAACTTTGGAACTCAACTCCTTGGGAAGTATCCATTACTGGTTTTTATCATTACTAGCTCACAAAAGAATTCTGAAAAGCATTGTTTTTCAGTATGTAGTGAGTTTATGTGCTATTTTTTCTGAACTTTTATTAAGGGATGTGATAATTTTATGATTTGTCTAATTATTATGCATTCTTATTTGTCTAGGTGCCCAGAAAGGTGCATTAAAAATTATTAAAGGTAAAGGGACCCCTGACCATTAGGTCCAGTCGTGACCGACTCTGGGGTTGCGGCGCTCATCTCGCTTTATTGGCCGAGGGAGCCAGTGTACAGCTTCCAGGTCATGTGGCCAGCATGACTAAGCAGCTTCTGGTGAACCAGAGCAGCACACGGAAACGCCGTTTACCTTCCCGCCGGAGCGGTACCTATTTATCTACTTGCACTTTGACGTGCTTTCGAACTGCTAGGTTGGCAGGAGCAGGGACTGAGCAACGGGAGTTCACCCCGTCGCGGGAATTCGAACCGCCGACCTTCTGATTGGCAAGTCCTAGGCTCTGTGGTTTAACCCACAGCACCACCCGCGTCCCTTCAAAAATTATTAAAAGAAAGGATTAAAAAAAATCACGTGTGGTAAGGATTTCTTAAGGCTGTGGATACCTTCCTTTTACATCAGAAATGTGAAACTAAAAACAACAACACATCAGTCAACCCCGCCCCCCTGTAATTCTGTACAAACAGTTATTTTGCTGCTCTTATCTAAACATCGTTTCTTTTTTAAAAAAAAGTGTGAAAAAGGGAAACAAATTATATGCTTTTTTAAAAAATATATTTTTATTTAACAATTTTAACAAAACAAATTATCAATCAAAATAATCAATTGCATTTCCCCCATTTTTATTATGTAATGCTTTTAATGTAATCCTTATATATCCCTGTCTCTTTCTTGTTTCCTGCCAGAAGTCAAAATAGAGGGTTCTGCTGTAATGCAGCCAGAGGCTGCAGTTTAGTCCACAATATCATTAGTAAAGAGAAATCTTGGTATTGACAGGACTTGAGTAAACAAGGAGACACACCAGCATGAATGGGTCAGTGAGGGTCTGGCTTCTGGCATTCACGAGACAGTACAGAGCTCAGAGGCACAGGGCCAACATGGCAGGGGGGTCAGCAAACTGAAAGATTGATAGCCACTTTCTTCAAAAAGATGGGATTTCAGTCACCAACTGGAGATGAATCAGCTCTTCTATTTTAACTCATCCTCAAGCCAGTTGCAATGGAACTGCCACTTTAACAGTCAGGAATTACTTCAGAGTATGAGGTGTAAGGAGGGCCATGTGGAGCAGGGAGCAGTCATGTACCCTTTTCCTGAGCCTCAAAGCCCTTTGAGTTTCTAACTTTATTCTAACAAGACTCCTGCCCTGGGCCTCAGACAAGCTCTGCATGGGCAGAGCCTGGGTCTAATAGATATGGCCAAGGATCAGGGATTAATTCTGCTATATGAGCTTGGAAGAATATTGCGTTGATCTTATATGACTTTCACGAACATTTATGGGGCTTTTAAACTTAGAAAATAAGGTGAGTAACAGGGACATGGTCTCTCTCTCTCTCTCTCTCTCTCTCTCTCTCTCTCTCATACACACACACACAGAGACACACAAATACTGGAATTCAGGATCACCTGAGGAAGCTGAAAATGGGAATATTCAGGACAGACAAAAGGAGGCACTTTGTTACACAACACATGGTAAAGATATGGAATTCGCCCCCAGAAAATGTACCAACTTGGATAGGTTTAAAACAGGATTAGACAAATTTACTGAGGATGAAGCTCAGAATTGCTCAACTAGTCACGGTGCTTATATTGTATCTCCTCTGCCGGAGGCAGTGTGCCTCTGAATACCAGTTACTGTGAATTACTTGTGTGGAGAGTGCTGTTGCAAGCCTTCAGAAAGCATCTGGTTAGCTGCTGTAAGAACATCATATATTGGACTAGAGAGGTCTTTGGTCTGATTCAGCAGGGATCTTCTTAGGATTTTAGCATGCTTAGAATCAGAGGGTGTGCCTAGATAGCTAGAAGGTCAGATCAAATGGAGGTGGAACTGGCCAATTATCTGAAATCAGGCAGGAACATGGAATGGAAACTGGCTAAGTCAAGTAACAAGAACAAGGCACAGAAGAGGCACAAACTGATGGGCAAATGTCAAACAAATCAGAACTAAGGGAGTTACAAAGGTCCGTATAGTAAAAGCTATGGTTTTCCCAGTAGTGATGTATGGAAGCGAGAGCTGGACCATAAAGAAGGCAGATCGCCGAAGAATTGATTCCTTTGAATTATGGTGCTGGAGGAGACTCTTGAGAGTCCCATGGACTGCAAGAAGAACAAACCGATCCATTCTTAAGGAAATCAGCCCTGAGTGCTCACTGGAAGGACAGATCGTGAAGCTGAGGCTCCAATACTTTGGCCACCTCATGAGAAGAGAAGACTCCCTGGAAAAGACCCTGATGTTGGGAAAGATGGAGGGCACAAGGAGAAGGGGACGACAGAGGACGAGATGGTTGGATAGTGTCTTCGAAGCTACAAACATGAGTCTGACCAAACTGCAGGAGGCAGTGGAAGACAGGGGGGCCTGGCGTGCTCTGGTCCATGGGGTCACGAAGAGTTGGACACGACTAAACGACTAAACAACAACAACAAGGGAGTTACAGTATAGCTCTTATAAAGAAGGTCCACTGCATTCTTTTGTGTTCTCCAAAGTCTGCTGCAGATATAAAACTGTCTCCCTGAAAACCATCATTTGCACATTTGGAGCCAGCCTCAGGAACATGTACCCTGAAACCTCACCCTTCTTTTGGGGAAAGATTGTTTCAGGTTTAATTCCCAGCAATGCTAAGTAAAATTGGGGAGGACTCTGGCCTGAAACCCTGGAGAGTCTGAATAGACAATACTGTACTCAGCCAAATGGATTAATGGTCTTGCTCACTATAAGGCAATTTCCGATGTTCCTTTGCTTGCCTTATCCATGATTCAAAATGATGGTTCAGAAAAGGAACTGTTGGTATCTAAAACTAGCCTTGCCTTCAACGCAGTATTTGATGTTCTAGAGCAGGGGTCAGCAAACTTTTTCAGCAGGGGGCTGGTCCACTGTTCCTCAGACCTTGTGGGGGGCTAGATTATATTTTTTTTGGGGGGATATGAAATAATTCCTATGCACCACAAATAACCCAGAGATGCATTTTAAATAAAAGGACACATTCTACTCATGTAAAAACATGCTGATTCCCGGATAATCCGTGGGTCAGATTGAGAAGGCGATTGGGCAGGATCCGGCCCCCAGGCCTTAGTTTGCCTACCCATGTTCTAGAGATTTTAGAAGCTACAAGAAAATGGAAAAGCCTCCCTCATTCTCAGATATGGGAAAGCTGATGGATTTGAGCCAAATGTGGTGTGACGTATGTGCACAAACACGTGAATCAACTTCAACAACAATAGCACAAAGAAAAGAAGTTGATCTTATACTGTTGCATGCTGTTTGTATTTTTAATTATACTTCAAAACAAAAATTCATGTTCTACAACAACCCTGGAAAATCAAGTATTTTCATATACCCTCGCCACCAGACATCGACGCCTCTGTGACTATTCAGTGGAGTTATTCCTTCAAATGTCTGACATCTGTTCTGTCCTTGTTCTGCTTTATAATTACTTTGAGGGAATTCAGGGCCCGCCAAGGATTTTGAGATAACAGAAGACTGAAAACGTAAAGTTTTCCCTTTTATTCACAGTAGAGAACACATCCAGACAACAGCAACAGAAGTTTACCCATGCTGATCACCATTTACAAGTGCTAACTTTCGAGGGACTAAGGGAAAGGCATTCCACCTGGGTCCCTGATCAAGTTCTGCTTCATGTATTTGTACTGCCAAGAATGAAGCCAATTACTTTTGATGGCAGTAATGTTGACGTGGACACTTGCATCGCTCCCACCTCAACTCACATCAACAGATGCAGCTGTATCACCATTTTGCCCTGTAAAACTACATGTCTGTTACAGTTGCATTTTCAATTTATAGTCGCCAGGTTCACATTAAAACATGCTGGTGTGGAAACAAACAGCTTTGTCATGTTTACATCAAAAGCTAGAAGGTTCCTCTCCCCTCAATGCATAACAATAACAAAAATAGATTTTTATTTATGAAGTGTATTTTTTAAAAAGCCCAGTGTGCTGTATGATACAAAGGATTGGGTGGGGGACGCAAAACACTCTGCTCACAGGCCTAGAATTTAAATACAGAGATTCATGAGGAAATGTAAATAAGGAAACAAAGGGGAAAGAGAGAGGGTCACTAAGGTCACAAGCACAACATACATTTAAAGGACTCTTATAGCACCTTTACAGGTGGTGCTGTGGGTTAAACCACAGAGCCTAGGACTTGCCGATCAGAAGGTCTGTAGTTTGAATCCCCGCGACGGGGTGAGCTCCTGTTGCTTGGTCCCTGCTCCTGCCAACCTAGCAGTTTAAAAGCACGTCAAAGTGCAAGTAGATAAATAGGTACCACTCTGGCGGGAAGGTAAATGGCATTTCCGTGCGCTGCTCCGGTTCGCCGGAAGCGGCTTAGTCATGCTGGCCACATGACCCGGACGCTGTACGCCGGCTCCCTTGGCCAATAAAGCGAGATGAGCGCCGCAACCCCAGAGTCGGCCATGACTGGACCTAATGGTCAGGGGTCCCTTTACCTTTACTTTACCACCTTTATAGCCACAGGCAATTGTGGGAACTGTAGCTTGTTAAAGGTCCCGGGAATTGTACGTCTGTAAGGTTAGCAATCTAAACAAACTACGGTTCCCAGGATTCTTTGCAGAAGAGTACTTTAAATGTATGGTGTGTATGTGACCTGTTTCAAAATATCAGCAAACTAGCAATGTCCAAGAGAGCGATTATGTTTTTCAGGCCCTATTTCAAAAGCAGAAGAACTACATGAACCATGCTACTTATTTGGAAGGAATAAGAAGAGCTAGGCATTACAAGTAAATTCATATAGCAGCAGTCCAAGTGCTCTTTTGTAACTAGAAAAGCCATTTCAGTAGGGTTGCCATATTTCAAAAAGTGAAAATCTGGACACAAAAGTTTTTGAGCCTTTTTTTTTTTTTTTTTTTTTTGCAAAATCTCCTTTAAAAATTACAGTTTTCTTTCTGTAAAATTGCCAAAAAAAAATCCGATATGGACTGCCATATGGACGGGTTTTCCTGGACATTTGAGCTGCTTTTGGAAAATTCCACCCTGACGCCATTTTTGGCAGACGAATCACATTTATGTTCAGGAAATTCCAGACATGCGGCAGCCCTAATTTCAGAAAGAAGGCAGTTGAGATCAGAGAAGAGAATGTTGAATATTGTGGGTTTCCCGTGGGCATCTGCTTGGTGAGAACAGGGTGGTGGACTCGATTGGCTCTTGGCTCCTATTATATTCTTGTGTAATCGTTTCCTGCTTGGCATTTTCCTTCTTCAGATCACTGCCTAGCAACACAATGTCATGTGTGTCTGTTCGGAAGCAAGTTCCAATTAGCTCAATGGATCTTGCTTCTAGATAAGTGGGCATAGGACTACAGACCAAGTGGCTTTTCCTCCCACAGAGAGCCAAGTACGGTATTTTGCATTCCCTGAAAATACACCAACATTCACACGCTGAAGGGCTCTCTCTGCCAATTCCCCCAAATTCCAGTGCTGAGCTCCAATACTGAGGAGAGCTTTCAAGCTGAGCTGGGCAGCTTTACCTCAAACAAAGCTCTGCCCATCCTACCAACTGTTAAAAGACTTCGGAGTTCTATTCTTCTCTTTTTTAATCCACTAAGTGAAATAAGGAAATTACAGGGGGAACCAAACATGACTTGACACTGCCACCAGCTGGTGTAGAATAATATAGGGCTTAATTTTCTTGACGGCATGGAGCAATTTCCAGCTTGGTTTGTGAACTCTGGAAAGGCCTCTCTTATTAGGTGCCTTTCTGCCCTTCGTTCTTCAAATGGCTCCAACCCCACATAATTGTGTTTGAATAGCTAAGCTGAGCATATCCACAGGCACTTTATGAGGCACAGCACAGCTGCTGATATGAACAAGAGAGTAATAGCTTCCAGCTCACTTCTTCAAGCCGAGTCTGCTTAATTAACTCTGAGGTGGGGTGGGACATCCTCTGCAGTCTTGGATGGACTAGGAAGAAGCCCCACCTAATCCCTTCCATCTTCTGCCCTCACAGGAGGCCTGGTGTCATCTTTTCTATCCACAGAGAGTCTCTGTGACTCTGTGAGCTGCGTGAGCGACAGATTCAAAAATCCACACCAGCCAATACCGTAGTTTTCGCCCCATAACACGCATTTTTTTCCTCCTAGAAAGTAAGGGGAAATGTCTGTGCGTGCTATGGAGCGAATGCTTCCCTCCTCTATGGTTTCCAGCGGGAGAAGAGCCGCTGAATGGGGAGGAGAGAGGGACAGAGTGCCTGCTTCTTTAAAGGAGCAAAGTGGGAGAGGAGAGGAGCCGCTTACACGAGGGTAAGCGGCTCCTGTCCGGTTGGCTCCTTTAAAGCAAGCAGGCTCTCTGTCCCTCCTCCCCACTCAGTTCGCTAAATACCATAGCAGCAAAGTTTTTCAGCTCGCTAAGCCGGGGGATGAGCCAGGGAGGAGGGAGAGAAGCAGAGCCTGCTTGCTTTAAAGGAGCAAAGCGGGAGAGTAGAGGAGCCTTCTCCCCTTACAACCCTCTTCTGCATTATTAGCAGCATCCTTCTCCACCCACCCCACGCATGCTCCTTGTCCCTTGAGTGCTTTTCCTTCCCTCCCCACTTAAAACGTGGTTACAAAGCACAGATCCACATGGATCCTCAGGATTTTTGCACTGGGTCACCCCAAATTCGCCATCAGATCACATAGCATGTCCATGGCTACAGCTTGCACCAAAAAAAGCACGCACCCACTGTTGCCTGGGGCCGCAGTGGTGCAAAAATGTGGTTACAAAGCATGGATCCACATGGATCGTCAGGATTTTTGCATTGGGCTACCCCAAACTCACCGTCAGATCACATGTCAGTGGCCACAGCACGAACCACAAAAATCATGCATCCACTGTTTCGTTTAGAATATTTTTTTTCTTGTTTTCCTCCTCTAAAAACTACATGCGTGTTATGGTCGGGTGCGTGTTATCGAGCGAAAAATACGGTACTTTCAAGCTCTCCTAAGCTCTGCATCAGGCTAGATGGTACACAAAGAAAGTTGTTTGCTTTGGTTAATTCCAGTTTTACGCACAAGGACACTGTGTTTCACTGTAACTTTGTGTTACTGCAATGCACTCTATGTGGGGCTACCTTTTTATTATTATTATTTTTTAAAATAATATTTATTACTTTTAAAACTTACAAAAAGGAAAAAGAAGAAAAGAGACAAAAAGAAAAAAAAACAAGAAAGGGAAAAAATCAATACAATACAATATATAAACAATACAAAACACAACATTAACCTAAACAAAACAAAACAAAAACTATTTAAAAACATACATTATACCATTTCAGTAGTCTATCTTTCATACCCTTGTTTCATCGACCTCCTCTCACCTCCCTTTTTGTATTCCACTTCTATTAATTGTTTCAGCAATTCCTTTCCATCTTTCTCTATTTTCTGTCATATAAATATCTTAACTTATTTTTACCCTTATTTTCCATTAATGCTATAATGCTTGTTTATGCTTAACTCCTTATAACATTTCAACTAAAGCCATAAGATTCCATTCCAACATTTTTCTAACACTCAGTAATTTTACAATATTTCTATTTCTGAAAATAAACTTTAAAACTTTTTTTCCAATCTTCTTCCACCATCTCTTCTCCCTAGTTCAGATACTGTCAGTCATTCGTCAATTCCAAATAGTCCATCAACCTGGTGATCTTCTGTCCGAGGCTCTTAACTCTTTTCCAAGTCCCTTCTTCAGGTCTTCTTCATATTTATACATGCACTTTACTTTGTCTTCTACTGATCTTGTTCTTATTTTCCTTCCTTTGATACTGAAGAGCAGATCTCGGGGAAGCTCCAACCTAGCAATGCTTTTATTCCTTCTCGACAGGTCAACCAAATCTCCATGGTTAAATCTAAAATCCATAAGGTATTTCAGGACATGTTTCAAAATTCCTCCAAATCCAAGGGCCCCCACAGCTCCAATCTCCTCACGACCCAAGTCCAAATCCCAAAAGTCAGTAAATCCTTGCATGAAGGGATCTATCCAACTTTCCTTCTCCAGTCCAGGCAGGGCTCCAATCCTCAAAATCTGACTTTTTCTAAATTCAATCATGAAATGCCTCAACTTATAGTCCTCAATTTGCCTCTGTAAGGCTGGGGCTCCCACTTGTATTACTTTAGGTTCAACAACAGCAACTTTCTTCTTCGTCTTCTCGACAATTTGCCCTGTCAAAGTAGATTCCTGTGTCAGATCCTGAATAATTTCTGTATTGATGTTCACTTTTTGTCCCAGATTAGTCACTTTTTGTCCCAAGTTAGTCACTTTTTGTCCCAAATTATCAATCTTAGTAGTCATGACATCTGTCTTCTTGTGGAGTTGTTCCAACAAGTGACTTATCTTGCATAATGCAATCACTAAAGCTTCTTCTGTCAACATTCTCAAATAGTCCAAGGTCCATCCCTGATTCTCACAGTCTCTTATCTTGCAGCTAGTTCCCCCAGCTCAGCTCTTATAACAGTTTCAAAGGCTCCCTCTAGAGGGAAACAATTTCTATTTGTATCAATCCTTTTAAGCACAGTTCAAACAGTAAATATAGTTTCAATTTTCAGTTACTTTTCCTCCTTTTTAAACGCAGGAGAGGACAATGGAAACAATATATTTCTCTTATTTAGCTAACTGTCGAGATACGTTCTGTTCACAGCCAATGAACTTCAAAACGTCAAATCTTACTGACAGCCCCTTTCCAGGTTCAGAGCAGTGATGATTTAATTTTCAACACTCTCTCCTGCAGGCTTGCACGATCCAAAATTTTCCCCCTCTTCTCCTGCTTCCAAGGGGGGTTTAATAGTTTTAATCGATGACAGTTTAATCCTATGCGGAAGACTTTCCAAGACTTTAGCTTGCAGCCTCTTTGCTTCAGTCTATTTACAAAAGGGGAAGGCGGACTTCCTGTTTGAAACCTCCCCGTTTCGATGCCAAATTAAGACGTTTAAAAATCCAATTTTCTGTTCTACTCACGGGTAGTTGTTTTAAGATCAAATTGTCCACAGGAAAAAGTCAGCGCTCTCCGACAACAGCTATGCGGCTTCACTCCGTGAAAGAAGCAATCAATTCGAAGCACCGCGCCACTCACCCCACGTCGCTCCGGATCCCCAAAACCGGGTCTCCCCGCGATTAGGGGAGGCGCAAAAGGTGCCAGCCGAATCCCAGGTTCACAGGCTTCTCACGCCTGTGATTTTTAGTGGGTCTCCGCCTTCGCCGTGGCGGCCAGACCCTGTTTCCACGGAGTAAATTCCTCCCGATCAGAGGAATTCCGCCATTGCCAGAGGCACTAACCCGGAAGCCCTATGTGGGGCTACCTTTGAAGGTGTCCCGGAAACTACAACTAATCCAGAATGCGGCAGCTAGACTGGTGACTGGGAGTGGCCACCTAACACCGGTTTTGAAAGACCTACACTGGCTCCCAGTATGTTTCCAAGCACAATTCAGAGTGTTGGTGCTGACCTTTAAAGCCCTAAACGGCCTCAGCCCAGTATACCTGATGGAGCGTCTCCACCTCCATCGTTCTGCCCGGACACTGAGGTCCAGCGCCGAGGGCCTTCTGGCGGTTTCCTCACTGTGAGAAGCAAAGCTGCAGGGAACCAGGCAGAGAGCCTTCTGGGTAGTGGCACCCACCCAGTGGAACGCCCTCCCATCAGATGTCAAAGAGATAAACAACTACCAAACTTTTAGAAGACATCTGAAGGCAGCCCTGTTTAATAGGTTATTGTATTTTAGTGTTCTGTTGGAAGCCACCCAGAGTGGCTGGTGAAACCCAGCCAGATGGGCGGGGTATAAATAATAAAGTGTTGTTGTTGTTGTTGTTGTTGTTGTTGTTGTTGTTGTTGTTGTTGTTATGGCAGATGTGCGGAGCTTATGGCCCTACAGATGTTGTTTCATTTTCTTTCTTTATTAGATTTATATACTGCCCTTCATCAAAAAACCCCAGGACAGTTCATGAGATAAAACACGATATAAAAGCACAAATAAATAGCTAAAACAGAAGCAAAATGATAATAACCCTTCCTCCCACAAGCACATCTAAAAGGTTGCAGAACATCCATCAGCCAAAGGCCTGGTTGTTTGCCTGGCACATAAAGATATATAAGGAAGGTGCCAGATGAATCTCCCTGAGGAGAGCATTCCACTGCAGAAAAGGCCTGTTGAATCCCAATCATCAACAGCAAGTATGGTCAAGGGAGATTGGAGTTATAGGTTAGCAACATCTGGAGGACCAAAGATTCCTCACACCCAGCCTAAAGCTAAAAAGAGGCCTAGTATCACCTGGATTTTATATGTCTAAAGATGCTGGGATGAATTTTCAACTGTTGTCTTTCTTCTCAGTAGCCTTTGGTGCAAGCCAAAACCTGAACAGCATCTAACAGGGCCTCACCTGAAGATCTGCTACCTCTTCCCGTATTCCACCTTCAGACTATGACCAATTGCTGACTCCAAGAAGGCATCATCCTCAGTCAGGGTTCTTCCTCACCACTCCTTGTTTCATTTACCATCCAGCCTGAGAAATTTTGATTGCACTGATATGGATTTTGGGCTCCCTGACTTCCACCCTGCCAGTCCCATGGGACCAGCTGCCACTGTGTCGCGAATTCTTCGTGGCGCTTTAGCAGAAATGCTCAGAGTTCCAGGTTCTTCAGTGCAGTATTATTTATTGTGAGCTATATATACAAATGGGACGCGGGTGGCGCTGTGGGTTAAACCACAGAGCCTAGGACTTGCCGATCAGGAGGTCAGCGGTTCGAATCCCCGCGACGGGGTGAGCTCCTGTTGCTCCGTCCCTGCTCCTGCCAACCTAGCAGTCCGAAAGCACGTCAAAGTGCAAGTAGATAAATAGGTACCGCTCCGGCAGGAAGGTAAACGGTGTTTCCGTGCGCTGCTCTGGTTTGCCAGAAGCGGCTTAGTCATGCTGGCCACATGACCCGGAAGCTGTACGCCGGCTCCCTCGGCCAATAAAGCGAGATGAGTGCCGCAACCCCAGAGTCAGTCACGACTGGACATAATAGTCAGGGGTCCCTTTACCTTTATATATACAAATATCTACAGAAGCAGTTCACACAGTCAGACAGAGTACCTGGCTGCACCTTAAGGCAAATAGGGAAGACTCTTTCTCTCTGGCCACACTCCTCTACACCATCACCTTACTGCTGGACAGGTTTCCCTTTTAAACCGATGACAGCCAATCAACTGTCAGCACATTACTGCTGAGTCATTCTGACCCAGCACCTCCATAGAAAGTATTGCATCAGCCTGTTGCATCAACTAGCAAACTCAAGCTTGCAGACTTACAGTGGTGCCTCGCAAGACGAAATTAATCCGTTCTGTGAGTCTCTTCGTCTTGCGGTTTTTTCGTCTTGCGAAGCACGGCTATTAGCGGCTTAGCGGCTCTTAACGGCTTAGCGGCTTAGCGGCTATTAGCAGCTTAGCGGCTTTAAGAAAAAGGAAACAAACTCGCAAGAACTCGCAAGACGTTTCGTCTTGCGAAGCAAGCCCATAGGGAAATTCGTCTTGTGGAACGACTCAAAAAATGGAAAACTCTTTCGTCTTGCGCGTTTTTCGTCTTGCGAGGCATTCGTCTTGCGAGGTACCACTGTACTATCTTACACAGCATTCTGTGAATCCCGACACACTGACCCTATGGAGGGGCAGTTGGGCAAAGCCACGCTGTCAACATTTCAACCAGCTCCTATAGTTGCACCTTTAAGAACATCCAGTTGTGCAGATAAAATAATAATGTTTATCTCCATGCTGAGAATATTTTCTCCTGCTGGTTTCTGTTAAAGGCAAAGAAGCGGCAAGGTAAACTAGTTTTCTTTAGTTCCCAGCCTCAACTGGAAATCCTATTTCTGTTCATTCTGAAGGTGTTAAAAGCACAGAGTTTCTGTCTCTGGGGGGGACGGGGACCTGACATCCCTTGAAGATTTCTGCATTTTAGTGGGGCAGAAGGTTTCTAGGCAAGCCACTGCACAGTTGAAACAATTCAAATAATCTCTCCTGGTTTGTCTCCTTTCAAATACTTCTCCCCATCCTGAGTGGCTGTAACCACTTCACTGTTGAGTGGTCTCTTTAAATTTGAAGGTTCATTATTGTTCCACAAGATGTGTATTTCTTTAAGGGCCAGAGCAAATAAGGTGACCTAGTTTTACAGCTGTGAAGCAGTATAGCAGGTGCTGTTAAGTTATGTTAATTAAGCTGTTGGGTATAGTGTATATAAAGAGCAGCACCTAGCTCTCTCAGTACCCTGGGGGATGGGTCATGCTTATTGATATATTATAATTAATGTAAAAGGAGTTTTTGTTTTTGTTATTAAAACCTAGCAAAAAGTTATTTGCTTTCCTTGTAATGTGTGGTCTCCCCAGCACACAACCTTCACTGCTGGGAGTCTGGATCTTCCATATTCTATCAAAGGTGGTTGTTTAAGAGAAGTGAAACGTGTGCATACAGCATAGTAAAACATCAAACGTTAAAAACGTTCCAATACAGGGCTGACTTCAGATGTCTTCTAAAAGATATGTAGTTCTTTATCACCATCACATCTGAAAGAAGGGCATTCCACAGGGAGGGTGCCACTACCAATAAGGCCCTCTGCCTGGTTCCCTGCAACTTCGTTTCTCGCAGTGAGGTAACCGCCAGAAGGCCCTCAGGGGAGGACCTCAGTGGAGACGCTCTTTCAGGTATACTGGGCCGAGCCTCTTTAGGGCAGGCTTCCTCAACCTCAGCCCTTCAGATGTTTTTGGCCTACAATTCCCATGATCCCTAGCTAGCAGGACCAGTGGTCAGGGATGATGGGAATTGTAGTCTCAAAACATATGAAGGACCGAGGTTGAGGAAGCCTGGTTTAACGGCTTTAAAGGTCAGCACCACCAAATGTACTGGGAGTCAGTGAAGATCCTTTATGTTAAGTTGTGGGTGAACATATCAGACGACACAGCGATTCTTCAAACAGCTCTTGTTTATTCACAGGCCAGAACAGAACTGAACTGAAGGGTTCAGCCAGCCTGCTTATATAGAGCTCCACTACAACGCAACTGCAACACTTTCTGTAACTATCCAATCACTGAACGTCACTTTCAATCCCTTATTTGCATATGTGGACCTGAGTGAAAACTATCTACAGTATCCCCCTGCTGGCCCAGGGTGAGAACTTCAGTACATAACACTTTAGAACCGGTGTTATATGGTTCCGGTGGCCACTCCCAGTCACCAGTCTGGCTGCCGCATTCTGGATTAGTTGTCGTTTACGAGTCACCTTCAAAACTTCATACAAACTTCTGTATGTTAGGAGGGATTTGCATAAGAATACTGAGTAAGTGTCATGAGGACTTCAGAAGAAAATGCAAACTGATGTGGAGAACTGAATTTAAGACTGGAAAAGATGACAGGTTTGCACCTACCTATTCCCGTGTGTTATTTATATTTATAAAGGAATTTAAAGGAAAATGTAAAGACTCAACCATCATTTAAATCATCAGGAAATTTCTTTTAGTGGTTTTGTTTCTGCCGTCCCTAATTTTGATTCGAGATATATACTATCCAGAGGTGTTGTACAGAATAAAAAAAAAATCATTAAACCTGCATGCTAAGAAACTCATGGGAACAGAACTCAAACATATTTATGCAGTGAATGTCTGAGATGAATGTCTAGTATATTACCTCCATATAATCTATTGCTCCTGTGCAATTTCAGTCCATTAAATGACACCTCCATCCTACACATTTTCTTCACAAGAATATCATTACCATTATGACCTCATGACTTATTTTAGAATATCTTGTTTGTTTGGAATGGAAATCCAATTATGTATCTGTATAAAAACTCCAGGCAGGTAATATACACAACTTGAGAGGTATAATTTTTTTTGTGTGTGTTTTCTTTTATTTGCTCATCTATGATTAACAGAGTTTCTTCCTTTCTCAGTAGGCCATGGTACTAAGAACATCGTTACATATATTTCCTCCTAAGAGGCAATTGATTTGAATTCTCAGAATTGCCCAGATGTGTTGCTTATAAAATATTCACCAAGCCAATCCTGTTTCTCCATAAAAATTTCATGTTGAGTATTCAACCTTACAAAAATTCCTTTAATTCCCCTCACATTGGAGAGAAATGGGATTTTAATCCAGTTTGATTAAACAGTACAGTCCTATACATCTTAGATGCAAGCCCCATCGGTTTAATTGGACTAATTCCCAGGTAAGTGGGTATAGAATGCTGGCACCGTAAGCCATATTTAACTGAATGGACCTTACCTCTGAACAGACCTGCATAAGATTGCTCTGTAATTTTGCATATTACTGTGTGCTGTGTGCAGTATCTTCCTTCGCATGGTGGATGGGTTTTTTTAATAAATAATTTTTATTAATTTTCCATTTCAGCATATATAATCACATCATTATTATCCACTTTACTTCTTCGGCTCCTAAGAGCCTGTCAGCTTCCTTCCCTCCCACCTCTTGGCTTTCAAAACTAACCTTTATATCACAGCATTTTATATATTTTCCAGTTCTAATATAACTCATTACAAAATACCTCACAGTTTAAATAAATATAGAAAGGTAGAAACAATTCTCATTACAAGTCTTCAGATAACCCTACTAATGTTGGAGTTCTTGCTGCTGTTGTTGCATACATGAACAGTTTTTTATCTTTTTTTGGTATCTCTTCACCTAGTATATCCAGTAAAAAGTCTTCTGGTTTTTTAACAAAAGTGCTTTTAAACATTTTCTTTAATTCATTGTATATCATTTCCCAGAAAGCCTCTGTGATGAAATCTTAATTGGCTAATTGCTTTATGGCCCCAATTAGCCCCAGTTTATTGCGGTCCGGCACACTTCTTAGCCAAGCTGCGCAGACCTTCTTCTCTCCGGTTTCGCCTTGCAGAGTAAAAACACAGCGGAACAAAAACCGTTGCTGCTTGCTTAGATCCAAACACACCAAGCACTCATGAGTCCAAATTAACAGTTCTTTATTGCAGCAAAATATTTACAGCTCAGCATTTCTCAGATTCTCCTGGACTGCTAGCATTCATGGCGTCCGTCTCTTTCAGAGACAAAGAGAGAACAAAAAGTAAAACTCCTCCCTCCTTCCAAACCTCCTTGGAAACCTGACGTCAGAATGGGAGGCACTACTCAGAACAACTTAACCCTGTAAGTTCTGAATCCCAACAGCCTCTGCCTCTTTACAAGTCCACCACATATGGTAAAAGATACACATGGTGGATGATTTTAAACAGCAATCCAACCAGAAGCATAGTCCGGTTTCTTTCACTTCTACTCCCCACTGTCAATTTCTTCTCCTTCTATTTCTATCAAACCTTCATGTCCCCAGCCTCTGCAAGGCCAAATCTAGAAATGGGTCACCCAGAATGGCCAACGACGTACAACTGGGCTTGCCCTGCACTTTGGCAACTCATTTCCAGTCACACTCCCAGCAACATATTCCTCTCTTCCCCTCATTCTATAGGCCACCTTTCCATGTATCCTTCCATATGTTGAGCTGGCATATGGAAAAAGTATCTCTTGGCACTATCCTCATATTTGAATGCTGCACCATCCTGGCATCCACCCACTGAGAGTAGAAATCTGCAAAGGGAGGGGCCCGTTCACATTTCCACTTGTCCTGTATCTAAAAAGCATGGATCTGAGTGGGTTTCCACTTGTTCCATGCTTTCTAGGCATGGCTCCGAGGGATTTGCCCTTTGCCCTGCTGCATGTCCTTCTGTCATGGAATTCTACTCAGTTTTGATCCAGAGAAGATTCCAATGTATAGTTAACAGCATACAAACTTAAACACGTTGCAGGACCCCCCAAAATAGACCAGAGGCAATTGTATTTCATCCAGCAGAGCTTTACTGCTGCTGCTACTGCTGCTGCTGCTGCTGCTGTTGTTTAGTTGTTTAGTCGTGTCTGACTCTTCATGACCCCATGGACCAGAGCACGCCAGGCACTCCCGTATTTTGGTCAAACTCATGCTGGTAGTTTCGAGAACACTGTCCAACCATCTCGTCCTCTGTCGTCCCCTTCTCCTTGTGCCCTCCATCTTTCCCAACATCAGGGTCTTTTCCAGGGAGCCTTCTCTTTTCATGAGTTGGCCAAAGTATTGGAGCCTCAGCTTCACAATCTGTCCTTCCAGTGAGCACTCAGGGCTGATTTCCTTAAGAATGGATAGGTTTGATCTTCTTGCAGTCCATGGGACTCTCAAGAGCTTTACTGCTACTGAAGGCAAATGAACATAATGGTCACAAATCCCAAACATTCAGGATTGGCAGAGTCCATAAGAACTGTTGTAACAGACTTAACTTATAATAAGACGAAACCTTAACAATAAGCATACTATGTACAGAACACCACACCAGGAGGAAGAGAGATAGAAAGAGAAAGTGAAACCCAGGCTCCTTCTGGCCTTACTTTTATAGTCAGCATAACCTTGGCAGAAGAGATAAGAGAACCAGTTTAAACCAGCTGTGCTCAGCTTCTCTGAAGGAATAACCCAAACATCATGAACCTTCTGCTTGTTTTTTTCACTCAGAGAAGCTTCCAGAACCCTCTTGAATCAAGTAGAACAGGAAAGATCTCTACACATCAGATCAATACTTTCTGCACTAAGAAATGCAAACTGACTTTCTCCTGGAATACCCACTCTTTAGCAGTAAATTGAAACAAATGGCAACCCACAGAAAACCCAATTGCTGTCTGTTCCAGTTCCGTGCTAAACCACAGGTTTCCCATGGAAAAGAGGTGGGGCAAACAAACGTGTGTTAACACCTAACTTACAGGCTTTGTAGGCAGATGTCTGTATCCAATGTGTGGAAGGTGGAGGCAAGGCCAGCATGGTGTATGCTGTTCCACTCTGCCCTCCAACTGTTATACATGGAGGAATGACTGAAAAGGGCTCGTGTCAATAGAGCATTCTTCACCCAGGAAAACAGTTTCTTCTGACATGGCACTCTTCACACACCTATTCACTTGGTAGGCCTTAGAACCAGAAGAACCACACCAGTCTTGGCAATTAGATGTTCTCCAAAGGTGTTTTGGTAATAGAGTCCTACTATTACATCAACATCTAGTTACTGGGTTTATTCAAAGTCCTACTTGGACTACTGGCTCTTTGTCTACAGGAGTGAAGTTTCTGGGGCCTTGACCTCACTGGCATATACTTGGACTGTTTGGGGTCAGAGCAGTGATGATGTCAGGATGGTACAGGTCCACCAGTGGAGTCAATTTGGCACCCCTGTACCATCTGGACCTCCTCCTCATCCTGCCTCGTCCCGGTAAATAGCAAAGCCAGGTCCAAGGGAACAGAGCTACTGTACCCCACCAGCTGCTCCTGGTCTCCAATGCCCCTTTGCAGGTATGGGGGTACAGGGAGGGTGCCTTTTGCTCTTTATGCCTTTCGCTATCCAAGGGGCACACAATGCATATTAGGATTCATTCATCTTTTATACCATCGGAATGGATTCAGAGAGCAAAAAGAGTTCGCTGTAGCACTTGACTAGATACTTATGGGAAATGCAAAAATATTCTCTTACCAAATTAGTAGTAAGTGACAGTGAATGTATGGATTTGGGATGTGAACTAGTGGGGCACTCTGTATAAATGAAAACAGAGTGTTATATCTTTCCCGGGGGTGGGTAGGAAGGTTGTACCGTACATGAATTTTAAATGGTGTGGCATGAAGTCATATAGAGGACAAAAGTGCCTGAAGTTTTGAATGCAATGTGACCTCACAAGTAATCCACATTAACCCATTTCCTGTTTTGATTCTTCCTTGGCTGTGTTTTGGCGTATTTTGTGTTTACATTTGTGGATGTTTCACACCCAGCAGGGATTTGGGTAGGGGGAGCAATAGTCCATAAATACCTTGGGGAAGCAAACAACCACCCTCTGCTAGAAAGCTTCTTGCCTGTAGAACATAAAAGATCACATTATTTATAACTACCACCCTTTGAATTTTGAGAATAGCTTTAGTAAGTGAATGTTGCATGTGAATGAATGTCAAGGACAATTGTATTACCAGAGCCTGTGTCCCTATGCAGTTCTGTGAACCACCCTGAGATTTTATGATGAAGGGCAGAATATCAGTCAATCAATCAATCAATCAATCAATCAATCAATCAAATGAATAGATAATAAATAAATAAATAAATAAATAAATAAATAAAAGTTAGGCAAAATTGCACACGAAAATCTCTGCATTAGAAGATGTGCCCATTAAAATTCACATGACTTTTCGTGACAACTTTTTTATTTTTTAAAAAATAAGGTGCGCAAGGTTAAGTATTTTCTATGTGCATGCCCAGAATGGAAAGTTGAAATACAGAACTGGGGAGGAGTGATTGAGGAGAGGGACCAACCAACTCAGCACAGATACATTCCGTCAAGATCCACCCACTGATGTACATGGTAAATGATAGGGTAGCAATAAATATCCATGATGGAGGGAAAAAATCATACCTGAATGACCCATCTGTGGCTAAGGCTGGCTGCACTAACATTTTAGATTTCTCCCTAGAGTTTTATGGCTGCCTCGCTGGAATATTTAAAAACAGCTTCTCTGTGAAGCAGGAAACACATATCCACAATATTAGATGGTTCACTCTGTTCTTTAACATCATTGATTCCTTATTAAACAGAGGAAGTGATATAACAGATGTGGCTGCTCACCTGCCCATTAGCTATAACTGGTCACCTTCCTCTTTGTCCCTTATCCCCCTTGGCTTCTCTTTCAGCCAACCTTTCCTGTCCACCTTGCAAACAATTGCAACTAGAGAGAGAACGATACCACCCAAAATAAATATGAGCATTATAGGGTGCTCTCTCTGTCTCTCTTTATTGTTAAGTCTCTGTGTTATAATACTGCTGAGATAAGCATTTGTTTGTCATGCAGAAGAAATACTCCACAGAGTGTAGATACACACATGTGTATCTTTACTTTTGCTGAAAATGACAATAAGTAATCATCCTGCCCCAGTTTAAAAATAATCAATTTAAATTTAGCCGAGAGATGGAAATGCAACTATGATTACTATTTTGAAAATCACTTTTTTGTTTTGTTTTGCAAAACATTTTAAATGCTGTTTTCCATTTTATTTTTTCTTTGCCCTTCTTGTGGCTCTATTTAATTTTATTTTTTTTATGTGGTTTTCATGCAAGAAAGGCATAAAGACATATCGTGTTTTCAGACTGTGCCTTGGGCTGATATTTGCATTTGTCTTCATTCTGTGATGTCTGCATTAATGTTGTGATATTCAGACATAAAAACACAAATACAAATCAGGGATTCTTGTCAGTTACATCTCCTCTCTCGCTGCATGAATTGGGGTGTTTTCGTGAACATACATTATTGTTTGCAGTTATAAAATGGCATACATACTTACACAAGCCAACTAGAAGGGGTTATCTAAGGTAGCTCTGGAACAGAGGAGCCAGCTTCTCTAGACAATTGAGGGAGCCCAATGATATCACAGGGACGTGGGTGGCACTGTGGGTTAAACCACAGAGCCTAGGACTTGCCGATCAGAAGGTTGGCGGTTTGAATCTCCGTGACGGGGTGAACTCCCATTGCTCGGTCCCTGCTCCTGCCAACCTAGCAGTTCGAAAGCACGTCAAAATGCAAGTAGATAAATAGGTACTGCTCCGGTGGGAAGGTAAACAGTGTTTCTGTGCACTGCTGTGGTTCACCAGAAGCGGCTTAGTCCTTGCTGCCCTTGCTCTGGAGCTACCTTGCGATATTCTTGGGAATCTTGATGTGATTCTAAGCTACACAATACTATTGTATGAATAGGATTGACTATATGGAGAATGGAAAATATTTAAGGAATATATATATTGTACAAATAATACCATCTTAGCAGAACTGGAATGATACCTGTAAACAAAAATGAATGAAATGAATACTTTAGTGAAATACATGAAAAAGGATATAATGTAAAGCTGTGCAATAAAAATCATGATTATATAAACAGTATAATGAGAACAGGGACGCGGGTGGCGCTATGGGTAAAACCTCAGCGCCTAGGACTTGCCGATCGCATGGTCGGCAGTTCGAATCCCCGCGGCGGGGTGTGCTCCCGTCGTTCGGTCCCAGCGCCTGCCAACCTAGCAGTTCGAAAGCACCCCCGGGTGCAAGTAGATAAATAGGGACCGCTTACCAGCGGGAAGGTAAACGGTGTTCCGTGTGCTGCGCTGGCTCGCCAGATGCAGCTTGTCACGCTGGCCACGTGACCCGGAAGTGTCTGCGGACAGCGCTGGCTCCCGGCCTATAGAGTGAGATGAGCGCACAACCCTAGAGTCTGGCAAGACTGGCCCGTACGGGCAGGGGTACCTTTACCTTTACCTTTATAATGAGAACAATTGGAAGTTTTATGCATAAATTTTATTTTGATGGATATGAATCTGTATAAATTTTTGGCTCTTTTTCTTTTCTTTTCCTTTCTTTTTTATCTTTTTATCTTTTTTCTTATTCTTATGTCTTGATTCCCCCCCCCCCCGTATTTAATTCTTTTATACCTACCTTCGTTATAAATGATCATTCATGTCTGTGGGAGATTGAGCCCGGCCCATGCGATGGCCCCATGATCACACCATGGCCTATTGGCCAATCAGAGATCGTGGTGTGATCGTGGGGGCATATAAAAGGCGGTGGCACATCTCTGGGGCTTCACCTGGCTTCGCGACGCCAAACACCCACCCACCCACCCTGAATTTTAGGTGTCTGCTTTGGCCTTGCTCTGGACTTCAGTTGGTCGCCTGTTTTGGAACAAGGGCTGAGTAGGAATTTTTTCCATTTGGCAAATTGGCACTGGTCATTTGGTTTTCACCTACCTCTTAGGAATCATCATTTTGTCAGGGTTGGCGGTTAGGTACTGGCTTATTGTGATGTGGGGGAGGGGAGGGGAGGCCATCACCTGCCTTTCCAGGTACAAGGGTATTCCAGTAAAGGAACCCGCAGGTCTTGGATCTTGTCCAAATTCTGCTTGGGAGGCTAGGACCATGCCAGGACCCAGCGGGAACCCTGGGGTGAGCTTCAGTTGGTTGCCATAGACAGAGCTCCCTTGTTTGGTTGTTTGCCCTTCCAGACTTCCTGCAAGGCAGGCAGGAGTCAGATATAGTTATTGCCAAAGCCTAAGCCAATACCACTCACATTGCTGTACAGTGGTGCCCCGCAAGACGAATGCCTCGCAAGATGAAAAACCCGCTAGACAAAAGGGTTTTCCGTTTTTCGAGGCGCTTCGCAAGACGAATTTCCCTATGGGCTTGCTTCGCAAGACGAAAACGTCTTGCGAGTCTTGCGATTTTTTTCGCTCCCCCCCTTTTCTAAGTCACTAATAGCCGCTAATAGCCGCTAATAGCCACTTAGCCGCTTTGCCGCTTTGCCACTAATAGCCACTAAGCCGCTAATAGCGCTAATCTGCTAAGCCGCTAATAGGGTTGCTTCGCAAGACGAAAAAACCGCAAGACGAAGAGACTCGCAGAACGGATTCTTTTCGTCTTGCGAGGCACCACTGTAATTAATAAAGTTGTGGTCTAATTTTTTCCCCATTAACCTTAAACTAAAGTTCTGTGTCAATGTATATTTATTTATCCTTGGGGGTGCGCCAGGGTCTTTATGCGCAAATAGTCCCAAACTACAGTGGTACCTCAGGTTAAGTACTTAATTCGTTCCGGAGGTCCATACTTAACCTGAAACTGTTCTTTAAATATATATATATATATATATATATATTTATTAGAGTTTCAAATAATCCAGAAAAAGTAAAAAAGAAAGAAAAAAATAGAAAAAAAAGAAAAAGGGAAAAAAGACAGAATTAAAAGACATTCAACATTTACAGTCCTTATTTTCAATAACTTTTTTCCACGACTTCCCCTTGCCTTCCCTTCTTGTATTCCATGTCCAAATATTTGTTCAACAAGTTCTTATCCCTAATTTTTAACCTTAATTTGTTATTGTATTTGATTCAATTTATATATCAAATTTTATCTTATATACATTGATCGTAGTACTTAAAGACTTTTTCTAAGATCGACCCAATTTCCCTTCCACGAATTCCCCATTTTTATACTAGTAACAAAGCGAGAGAGAAAAAAATAGAAAGAATCAGAATATCTGTACACCCTTTGGGTTCCCAAACCCCACCCTCCCTTTCCCGGTTTCGATCCCCTAACCATTGTCCATTAGTCCATCTGCTATCAGCCTGGTTTTTTTGATAGTCCTTTGTATTAGCCACCAAGTCTTGGAGGGGCTCTGTCCCGAAAATGTCCATGTTCCTTTCAGCCGGGCCTCCATATTTAAAGGTGGAGCTCAAAACTTGTTTCTTAATCCCTTTAAGTCCAAATGTCCCAGAAGCTCCAACTTCCACCTTAATCAGGTTGATAATCCATAGATCTTCAGATCTCCACAAAAGGAGATCTTTCCATTCCACCTTCTTCAATTCAAACCAAATTTTCATCATCCAGTCCTTCTTTTCTTTTATATCCATCTTGACAGGCCTCCGGCTCTCCTTTGCCTTCTGCAACATTTCAGCCCCTCCTTCCTGTTCCTCCTGTTCAGCAAATGTCTCTTTCTCCACTTCCTCAAATTTCTCAAATTTCTTTTCGTGTTCAGCTGCCTGGACTGTAGACAAAACATGACTTTGCTCTAGCAATTTTCTCACGAGAAAAGCAACCTCGTCCAGATCAGCTAGTATTTTCCGACCTATCTCCATCCTTGTAATGTCCCTGAACCCCCTCTAGAGGGATTCTGGTTATTGAGAATTCCTTGCACTTCCAGTCCAAAAATCAAGTTAACATGTTTCAGTTCTTTATTTTCAACAATTTATCACTATATTGTAACTAATGTAGCCAGCAAGAACATCCGAAACAAAGTTCTCTATTTTTTCCAACTTTGACAGCTAGTTTGACAGCTGTCAAAATCTTCTATGTCTGCTCTGCAGGCTCCTCTCGCGGATCACTCCCGGGTCCCGGGGGGGGCACTTTAGTTCTCGAAGTTAGTTCTTACCCTCCAGCACAATTACTTATACTATCAATCCGTGCAATTAATAACTTTATCCAATAAAAAGGAGATATTCTCTTGATCTTAATTATTTAGTCCTTGCTTCAAATTGTTTACAAGACGGGGAGACGGACTTCCTCTTTGCGCCTTCCCCGATCGTGCCAAATTCAGACAGAAAAAAATCTTTCTTTTATAGATCCAATTTCCGTATTACTCACGGGCTTTTACTTTAGGTCCAAATGTTCAGAAGAAGAAGTCAGCACTCTCCGACCATGGCATGCGGCTTCCCTCAGTAGGAGTAGCAGTCGACTCACAGCACCGCGCCTCTCCCCGTCCCCCGTTCCGCAGCCTTTAAAAAGGCTCCCTCTCGGGTCGGGGGGGGGTGCAAATGGTGCCCGCCGAGTCACCAGGTCCACAGGCTTCAGCGCCTGTGGTTTCTGAGGGTCCCCGCGTCACTGCCGCGGCAGGACCCGTCTCCTACTGATCCGATTCCCTCCGAAGCTCGGAGGGAATCCACCATTAGGCGATGGCGCTAACCCGGAAGTCCTGAAACTGTTCTTAACCTGAAGCACCACTTTAGCTAATGGGGCCTCCTGCTGCTGCCATGCCGCCAGAGCACGATTTCTGTTCTCATCCTGAAGCAAAGTTCTTAACCTGAAGCACTATTTCTGGGTTAGCAGAGTCTACAACCTGAAGCGTATGTAACCTGAAGCATATGTAACCTGAGGTACCACTGTATATATTAAACCCCTTGAAGTCTTAGTGCATTATAGCTGGCCATGGTAGCCATATTACAGAACTGGCAAAGAACTAAAATTTTTGATTTTGAGATCTAGATTCCAGTTTGAGGCAGAATTCATCTCAGTAAAAGCCATCCTTTTGCCCATTCCCATGACTTCCCCACTTCTGAAAGGATTTTAGTCACCAAATTTCAAATATTTTAGTCATGTTTTCTCCAGACTTCATCTGCAAGAAAATTTCAGGACCTTTTGGATGATGTAGACTGCAAACTGACATATCTGGCTGGTGATACCATAGATGACATTAATGGATGTGATGGCGAATGACCCCTTGTTAAAGTGGCTGATGTGACTGAACGTTAAAACCAAGTCATGGTGATGCTGAAGTACATCAGGAGACAGAATCTGCAGTGGGGCTTGTGACATGGTTTAACTGATGTGTTTGTTGCATGGTCCACTCCAACACCAGCACATATAGCTTCATTTCATGGCCCCTGTGTTGAAATGGAGCCAACACTTGGGGCAGGAATCTTTCACATTTGACAGTGTTCTTCCACGACATGCATTCTACACCTTTGTTTGCACAGTACCAAATGGCTTGCACAGTCACCATGACATTCTATTTTAATGTTGTGGTCCACATGGATCAAAATAGGAAATTGGTTTACATCCCTCTTGTGTGGAATTTTAAGCAGCAGCAGCATGAGTTGAAAACATATTAATATGAAAGCCTCAATAGTTAATTAGACATTTGCTGTTAAAAATTCTGACCTTATTAATGTTAAATGATAGCTAATTAAACTGGTGCTATGTTAAATGGTATTTGAATACTGAAACGTTCCTCACATTAGAACATATTAACAAGAAAGCAATTGCATATTCAATGCCCTGGTGGTTTTTTCAGTCCATTTACATTAAAATAAGATTTTCCTTATATTCCCACTGAATATTCTTTTAAAATGATCATAACACTGTATTTTTTAAAAAAATAATATTTATTGCTTTTAAACCTTACAAACAAGAAGAAAAGAAAAGGAGAAAAAAAGAAAAAAGAAAAGAAAGAAAAAACAATGCAATACAATATATAAACAATACACCACACATTAACGCATTAAACTAAACAAAACAGAACAAAAACAATTTAAAAACATACATCATACCATTTCAATGCCTTATCTTTCATTCCCTTGTTTCATCGACCTCCTCTCACCTCCCTTTTTGTATTCCACTTCTATTTATTGTTTCAGCAATTCCTTTCCATCTTTCACTATTTTCTGTCATATAAATATATTAACTTATTTTTACCCTTATTTTCCATTAATACTTTAATACTTATTTATGCTTAACTCCTTATTACACTTCTACTAAAGCCATATAATTTCATTCCAACATTTTTCTAACACTCATTAATTTTACCGTATTTCTATAAATAAACTTTAAACTTTTTCCAATCTTCTTCCACCGTCTCTTCTCCCTGGTCTCGGATTCTGCCAGTCATTTCCGTCAAATCCATATAGTCCATCAACCTGGTAATCTTCTATCCGAGGCTCTTAACTCTTTTCCAGGTCCCTTCTGCAAGTCTTCTTCGTATACTTTGTCTTCTGCTGATCTTGTTAATTTCCTTCCTTTGATGCTGAAGAGTAGGTCTCGGGGGAGCTCCAACCTAGCAATGTTTTTATTCCTTCTCGACATGTCATCCACATCTCCGTGGTTAAAACTAAAATCCAAAAGATATTTCAGGACGTGTTTCAAAATCCCTCCAAATCTGAAGGTCCCCACAACTCCAATTTCCTCCTGACCCAAGTCCAGATCCCAAAGGTCAGTAAATCCCTGCATGAGATGATCTATCCAACTTTCCTTCTCCAGTCCAAGCAGGGTTCCAATCTGACTTTCTCTGAATTCAATCATAGAGGGCA
Organism: Podarcis cretensis; assembly: GCF_951804945.1. Lineage (NCBI taxonomy): Eukaryota > Metazoa > Chordata > Lepidosauria > Squamata > Lacertidae > Podarcis > Podarcis cretensis. Next base: position 10,027,138 of record NC_137180.1, on the reverse strand, counting down.
ACAACTTGTAGTCATCAAATTGCCTCTGTAAGGCTGGGGCTCTCTCCCTCTCCATTTGTATTACTTTAGGTTCAACAACCACAACTTTCTCCCTTGCTTTCTCCACCATTTGGCATGTCAAAGTAGATTCCTGTATCAGTTCCTGAATAGTTTCTGTGTAGATGTTCACTTTTTGTCCCAAATTAGTCGCCTTTTGTCTCAAAATATCAATTTTAATATTCATCACATCCGTCTTCTTGTGGAGCTGTTCCAATGACTCACTTATCTTGCCTAGTGCAATCACTAAGGCTTCTTCTGTCAACATTCTCAAGCGATCCAAGGTCAATCTCACGGTTTTCTCTTGCAGCTGGAGATTCCACCAGCCCAACTCTTATAACAATTTCAAAGGCTCCCTCTAGAGGAAACAATTTCTGTTTGTATCAATCCTTTTAAGCACAGTTCAAGCAGTAAGATTAGTTTCAATTTTCAACTACTTTTACTTCTTTTTAAGTGCAGAAGGAGACAATGGAAACAATGTATTTCTCTTATTTAACTAACTGTCACAGTCAATGAATTTTCCCAAAAACGTCAGTCTTACTAGCAGTCCGTTTCCAGGTTCAGAGCGGTGGTGATCCAACTTTCTTCACTCTCGCCTGCAGGCTTACACAATCCAAAAATTCCCCCCTCTTCTCCTGCCTCCAAGGGCGGTTTAATGATTTTAGCCGATGGAAGTTTAATCCTTTACATAGGACTTTCCAGGACTTTAGCTTGCAAATTCTTTGCTTCGATTTATTTACAAAAGGGGAAGGCGGACTTCCTGTTTGAAACCTCCCCGTTTCGGTGCCAAATTAAGACATTTAAAAATCCCATTTTCTGTTCTACTCACAGGTAGTTGTTTAGAATCAAATTGTCCACAGGAAAAAGTCAGCGCTCTCCAGCAACAGCAATGCGGCTTCACTCCGTGAAAGAAGCAGTCAATTCGAAGCACCGCGCCGCTCACCCCACATTGCTCCGGATCCCTGAAACTGGGTCTCCCCGTGAGTAGGGGAGGCGCAAAAGGTGCCGGCCAACTCCCACGTTCACAGGCTTCTCCCGCCTGCGATTTTTAATGGGTCTCCGCCTTCGCCGTGGTGGCCAGACCCTGAATTCCACGAGCAAATTCCTCCCAATCAGAGGAATTCCGCCATTGCTGGAGGTGCTAACCCGGAAGTCCCATAACACTGTAACTCTACAAGCAGGGCATAAATGCCCATTGTTTTATAGGGCCAAGGATCATGTACATATGCCCGCCGGATGAATACTAGAATCAGCAAGGGATACCCACATGACCTGAAAGTGTTGCTGTGCAATGCCAGGTCAATGATTCATAAGACCACTGCCATCCATGACTTGATCATGGATGGAGGACTTGACCTGGCATGTGTAACAGAGACTTGGTTGGATGAAGCAGATGGGCCTGTCCTTGCCGCTGCTTGTCCACCAGGTTTCTCTTACGCACAGCAACCCAGGTCATGTGGGCGGGGAGGGGGGGTTGCAGTGATTTTTAGGAAGTCATTAGTTTGCACCAGGCGTCCTATTGGGAAGACCCAGTTTTCTGAGTGCATGTTCTGGAAGTTGGGCAATAGGGGCAGTACAGGATTCCTTTTGGTGTACCGACCTCCCCGCTGCACCAAGGATTCCCTGCCCGAGCTGCTTCAGGTCGTGGCGGATGTTCTCCTGGAGACACCTAGCTTGGTCGTCCTAGGGGATTTTAACATCCATGCCGACACGACCTTACAAGGGGCCGCTCGGGACTTCGTGGAAAGCATGGCCTCCATGGGGCTGTCCCTGAATAAGTCTGGCCCAACCCATAGCCACGGACATGCCTTGGACCTGGTGTTTACCTCTACGGATGTTGGTGATCTGACACTAAGTAAAAGTGAAACGAAAGAAGTGCCATGGTCAGACCACTTCCTGGTGCAACTGGACTTCTCTGCGACCCATCCCCTCTGCAGGGAGGTGGGACCGATTCGGATGGTCCGCCCCCGCCACTTAATGGATCCAAATGGTTTCCAGAGAGTGGTAGGGGATGCTTTATCCCATGTTGATGGCCTTTCAGCCGATTCCCTGGTGGCCCGCTGGAATGCGGAATTAACCAGGGCTATTGACTGTTTGGCTCCGAAGCGCCCTCTCCGATTGCATGGAGCCCGGAGAGCCCCGTGGTTTTCCACGGATCTGAGGGCAATGAAACAATCGTTGAGACGGCTAGAGCGCCGGTGGCGGATAACCCATTCTGAATCTGACCGGACACAGGTTAGAGCTCAACGTCGAGCCTACCAAGTGGCGATAGCGACGGCGAAGAAGACTTTCTTCACCGCCTCTATTGCATCTGCAGAAAACAGCAGCAGGAGACTCTTTCAGGTGGTTCACAATTTAGCGGAACCACCTGTAACATCGGGGCCCAGTACGGGCCACATGTTCTCCTGCAATGATTTTGCAAAGTTTTTTGCAGATAAAATCGCTCAGATTCGGGAAGAAGTAGACTCCACCGTGGGAGCAGGGCCGGGACGGGAGAGTGCTAGAGTCCTGTCTGGTCAAGTTGTGTGGGATCAATTCCAAGCTGTTACCTCCGAGGATGTGGACAGGCTGCTCGGACGAGTGAAGTCAACCACCTGTCTCCTGGATCCTTGCCCATCCTGGCTTATAAAAGCTAGCCGGGAAGGACTGGGCGATGGGCTTCGTGGGGTGGTGAATGCTTCCCTCCGTGAGGGAGCCTTCCCAGACCCGCTGAAAGAGGCGGTTATTAAACCGCTTCTTAAAAAACCATCTCTAGATGCGGCCACGATGGCCAATTATCGCCCAGTCTCAAACCTTCCATTCTTGGGCAAGGTGATTGAGCGAGTGGTTGCTGAACAACTCCAGGCACGCCTGGAAGAAGCGGACCATTTGGATCCCTTCCAGTCGGGATTCAGGCCTCATCATGGGACTGAAACTGCCTTGGTCGCACTGGTTGATGACCTCCGGCGGGCTAGGGACAAAGGTGAGAGCTGTTTCCTAGTTCTGCTGGATCTCTCAGCGGCGTTTGATACCATCGACCATGACATCCTTCTGGACCGTCTTGAGGGGCTGGGAGCTGGGGGCACTGTCATACAGTGGTTCCGCTCCTTCCTCCTGGGCCGTGTTCAGAAAGTGGTGGTGGGGGATGAGTGTTCAGACCCCTGGGCTCTCACTTGTGGGGTGCCTCAGGGTTCTGTCCTCTCCCCCATGCTTTTCAACATCTACATGCAGCCGCTGGGAGGGATCATCAGGAGGTTTGGGCTGGGTGTTCATCAGTATGCAGATGATACCCAGCTCTACCTCTCCTTTAAATCAGAACCAGTGAAGGCGGTGAAGGTCCTGTGTGAGTGCCTGGAGGCGGTTGGAGGATGGATGGCGGCTAACAGATTGAGGTTGAATCCTGACAAGACAGAAGTACTGTTTTTGGGGGACAGGAGGCGGGCAGGTGTGGAGGATTCCCTGGTCCTGAATGGGGTAACTGTGCCCCTGAAGGACCAGGTGCGCAGCCTGGGAGTCATTTTGGACTCACAGCTGTCCATGGAGGCACAGGTCAAATCTGTATCCAGGGCAGCTGTTTACCAGCTCCATCTGGTACGTAGGCTGAGACCCTATCTGCCTGCAGACTGTCTCGCCAGAGTGGTACATGCTCTGGTTATCTCCCGCTTGGACTACTGCAATGCGCTCTACGTGGGGCTACCTTTGAAGGTGACCCGGAAACTACAACTAATCCAGAATGCGGCAGCTAGACTGGTGACTGGGAGCAGCCGCCGAGACCATATAACACCGGTCTTGAAAGACCTACATTGGCTCCCAGTACGTTTCCGAGCACAATTCAAAGTGTTGGTGCTGACCTTTAAAGCCCTAAATGGCCTCGGTCCAGTATATCTGAAGGAGCGTCTCCTCCCCCATCGGTCTGCCCGGACACTGAGGTCCAGCTCCGAGGGCCTTCTGGCGGTTCCCTCCCTGCGAGAAGCAAAGCTACAGGGAACCAGGCAGAGGGCCTTCTCGGTGGTGGCGCCCGCCCTGTGGAATGCCCTCCCATCGGATGTCAAGGCGATGGACAACTACCTGACATTCAGAAAACATCTGAAGGCAGCCCTGTTCAGGGAAGTTTTTAATATGTGATATTTTAGTGTATTTTTCATCTCTGTTGGAAGCCGCCCAGAGTGGCTGGGGAAACCCAGCCAGATGGGCGGGGTACAAATAATAAATTATTATTATTATTATTATTATTATGCATGTACACAACAAACCTAAAAAAAAACACCGTGTCGTCACATTGTGTCTGTTCAGGTATGTCAGGGATAAACCAGTGGGTAATGCTGAAATGGGAATAACTGTATCACAGATAAGGTTAAAGTGCTCGTGGAGGGCAGGTCTGCTGCTTGTAAATGCACAACCTATGAAAACCAACACAGATATGTTAGTTACATTTCAATTTCTCTGTATAGTGAATCAGTCCATTTGAAATTGAGCACACAAGCTTGAGTGGGGTTTATCTCCTGGCGCTGGATATTCCCATTCCTGCAACAGTATGATGAACCATGATAGCATATTTATTCTCTCATTCCTCCTGGGCCAAATGAGGTGTGCATCTCTGCTATGAGTATCCAAATTGTATAACTTCTCTACTTGCATTTCTTTGAAAAGAGGTAGCTACACTAAAGCTATTGTCTCTTGATAGCAAGAACCAAACAGAACCCAAACCTGGTCAAACGACAGGTCCTTTTTTCAGTAGCAAAGATGACAAAGGAAATGTGATTGCTGAGTACTAACTCATCAAGTGTCTTGCCTTAGTTCCCTGCCCATAGTGGGCAGAATACATAGGAAAAGCAGTTAGGGGGATTTAAAATCTCTTGGGTAATTTTTTCTTGGCTAGGATTTGATCACATTATGGTTAAGTCCAATGCCGGATTTACGTATAAGCTAAACAAGCTGTAGCTTAGGGCCCCGCTCTCTTGGGCCCCCCCAAAATATACTTCTTCTTAATTGTATTTCACTATTAATACACTTCTTCTTAATTGTATTTCACTATTAATACACTTCTTCTTAATTGTATTTCAGTTCAACAATTACTTTGATAAAATACATCTAAATGGCTTTAGATACCAATTAGGTCCATAAAATACCATATAGAATATATTCAACACAAAAAACAGCAACAATTTGTTGTTGTCAAAGGACAGCTGGACATATAAAGGGCTCCATTACCTTCAGTAGCTTAGGGCCTCATCAAACCTAAATCTGGCCCTGGGGGAGTCCCAACATAAAGTTAAATTAAAACGTTGGCTCATACTTCAAGACATTTAGCATATCCATTCCTTTATTATTGTGTTGCTTATGGAAAGATGAATTATAAAAGTACTGATGTGCTTAAAGCTACACATATATACACCAGTGATCTTGCAAAAACTTAACAGGGAACAGGAATCATTGAATTCAGTGGGACTGTCTTCTGAGGAAAGATCAGGCTTTGAGTCTTTTCTTATTTGAGGGGTAGGATACCATTTGGCTTGCAGCGATGCCCCATATCTGCCCAGTTCAGTTCAGGCCTCAGCTAAGTACAGTTATACAGTGGTACCTCAGGTTACATACGCTTCAGGTTACAGACTCCGCTAACCCAGAAATAGTGCTTCAGGTTAAGAACTTTGCTTCAGGATGAGAACAGAAATCGTGCTCCGGCGGCACAGCAGCAGCAGGAGGCCCCATTAGCTATAGTGGTGCTTCAGGTTAAGAACAGTTTCAGGTTAAGTACGGACCTACGGAACGAATTAAGTACTTAACCCGAGGTACCACTGTATAGATATGACTGACCACTGGATGACACCCTTGTTGGGATGATACCCTTTGAAGTTAAAATAATGCCACAAAGCAGAAGCGACAAAAAATTGGGATTTTGCAACAAAAAAATGGGATTTTGAAACTCTTTGGAATAATGTTTTGGACCCCATTAAAAAAAAAACACACACACTTCTCATGCTGAAAATTTTCCCTCTAAAAATTTGGTGCAATATTAATTTTGTTAATCATTACTTGTTAGGAAATCTGGAAGTTTAAATTTACATTGAAACTCTGCTGAAAGATTGCTTTTTAAAAATAATAATAGATAATGCATGACAAATGAACAGCTTTATGGCAGCTAATGCATTGCCAAATCAATAAACATTTAATCAGTCTATAGATGCATTATTTGTTACCAGCATTACCCAACATTTAATTACATTGTTCAGACAGCATTGCTGATTCTTGCAATGCACTTAATTATCAAGCAAAATGAGGGGAACATTTAGTCAGAGGACACTGTTCAATGACATCCTCTTAGGGGCATCCACTTCCTCCATATAAACTGTGCCTGCAAAATAGAATTTGCCTGATATTGTGAGTGTGTGCAGGTGTGCACACACACACACACAAATTAGGCAAATTCTGCTTTGCAAGCATTTGCATGTCTTGCATGACATCAGTTATAAGATCACTCTCAAAGAATAGTATCATGCAATGATAACTTTAGAGGAGACCCAAAAGCTCTCCAATTCCCAGCAGAGAGCCAGAAGCATCTGTTCCTCTGCAGACTTTGCTGATCCATCTGTGTAATCCAGACTATGGCTGCAATGAACAGGTGACAGGTGCTTGTCTTCAGAACAACTACCGTATTTTTTGCTCTATAAGACTCACTTTTTCCCTCCTAAAAAGTAAGGGGAAATGTGTGTGCATCTTATGGAGTGAATGCAAGCTGTGCAGCTATCCCAGAAGCCAGAACAGCAAGAGGGATTGCTGCTTTCACTGCGCAGCGATCCCTCTTGCTGTTCTGGCTTCTGAGATTCAGAATATATTTTTTCTTGTTTTCCTCCTCCAAAAACTAGGTGCGTCTTATGGTCTGGTGCGCCTTATAGAGCGAAAAATACGGTAACTTAGGCAAGTGAGCCAAGAAACATTTTGAAGGAGAAGATAGTACCCCCCTACAAGTCATAAAAGGTAAAGGGTAAAGGGACCCCTGACCATTAGGTTCAGTCGTGGACAACTCTGGGGTTGCGGTGCTCAACTCACTTTATTGGTCGATGGAGCCGGCGTACAGCTTCCGGGTCATGTGGCCAGAATGACTAAGCCACTTCTGGCGAACCAGAGCAGCGCATGGAAACGCTGTTTACCTTCCCGCCGGAGCGGTACCTATTTATCTACTTGCACTTTGATGTGCTTCCGAACTGCTAGGTTGGCAGGAGCTGGGACCGAACGACGGGAGCTCACCCTGTCACGGGGATTCAAACTACCGAACTGATGAGCAAGCCCTAGGCTCTGTAGTTTAGACCACAGCGCCACCCATGTCATAATTTGGTACAATTTGTATTCTTGGTCTAATATCTTCAAAGAACATCTCTCTACATACAAATCTTCCACCATGAACTGAGATTACATGACAGGAGCCAGATCTTTCTTCTAGCTGTTAAATTCTAGAACTTTAAATTCATAGGATGGAATTCAGCTATGCTTCACTGAGAGTCGCCCTATTAAATTAGTGATCATGGCTAAGTTAGACCCATTAATTTCCATCAGTGAGCAAAATTTATTTGAATGTGACCAATAGCTTTGAAATTATAGAAATATTTTTCAAAAAATGTATACGAGAGCCATTCTTTTCTGGCTTTTAGGGAAAAGTGAAGCCTTCAAGTTAATGGCTGAGCAGTGTGAATGAATATACTATCTCATCATGACTGTAGTTACACTTATTAGTACTTTGTGGAGCTAATAACCTATATTATTTATAATTTTTTTAAACAAAATATTATTTTCATTTTGCATAAAATAATGCCTTAAGCACATGGAGATTCAAGATTAACATGTGTAAAATAAAATGGTTGGAAATTTCCTTTGCTATCTCAGATTTGGCGTTCAGGCTTCCAATGGAAACAAATTGTGCAGAGTAACTATGTGTATTGTATTTTACTGTTACAATCTGGATATATAATCATCATTTTCCAGTATTCCAATCTACTGAGATGACTAAGACTTGAGAAAAAGTACAAATATTCTCTCACAGCTTGAAACTCCTAGTACAGTGGTACCTCGGGTTAAGAACTTAATTCGTTCTGGAGGTCCGTTCTTAACCTGAAACCGTTCTTAACCTGAGGTACCACTTTAGCTAATAGGGCCTCCCACTGCCTCCACGCAGCCAGCGCACGATTTCTGTTCTCATCCTGGGGCAAAGTTCTTAACCCGAGGTACTACTTCCAGGTTAGCGGAGTCTGTAACCTGAAGCGTCTGTAACCCGAGGTACCACTGTAGATTTTATTTGTTTATTTTCTTTAATCTCCACCCCCCTCCCCTGCCACCTTCTGATGGAATGGCTCCCAGAGTGGCTTGCAAATATCAGTAAGAAGGAATTCTCTACTTTCAGACTTGCCTTCCAAAAGACACTGCAGTGGTACCTTGGTTCTCAAATTTAATCCGTTCCGGAAGTCTGTTCCAAAACCAAAGCGTTCCAAAACCAAGGCACACTTTCCCATAGAAAGTAATACAAAACTGATTAATCCATTCCAGACTTTTTAAAACAACCCCTAAAACAGCAATTTAACATGGATTTTACTATCTAGCAAGACCACTGATCCATAAAATGAAAGCCACAATCAATGTTCTGTACTATAAAATAAATAAGACAGTATTGTAGATGATAAAAATTAAAATTAAATTGTTTTCTTACCTGCACTGATGATAGTCATTGTTTGGATGGGGGGCTTTTATCCTTTTCCACAGTCACACAATCAATCAATCGTAAAACGAAAAACAAGCCACAGTCACAAAAATGAGAAAGCCACACAAACAAAAATGCAAAAAAATGCAAAAACAAAAGCACCAAATATCACCTCAGAACACTGCAATCAGAAGTGGAATGCTTTGATTAGGATGGGGGCGGGGACTCTAATGAGTGGTGCAAGGGCAGAAGCGAGAGGACAAAAAGCTATGTGAGGGACTCAAATTAGCTGTGCAACAGCAGAAATGGAAGCTCAGGAGCACGTTAGGCTTCCAGGGCAAAGTTTGAAAACCGGAACAACTACTTCTGGGTCTGCAGCATTCAGGTTCCAAGTTATTCGGGAAATCCGCTCCACTTAAATGTGGGGAGGAGTTGCGGTGGACCACATGGCTACCCATTCCTCTCCGGGGGCGGGGGGCCGTGTCCTGCGTTGCCCAGAGGATTACGGCCACGTCATAAACCAGCCAGCCAATCCACTGGCTGGGGAGGCGTGGCCAGGACCCATTTAAACAGAGGCGTGAGCAGGTGGTGTGGATCTTGTCCGAAGCCTGGGGTGAGGTTAGGGCCATGCCACGACCCCGTTGGGAACCCTGGGGGAGCTCAAGTTGATTTGCATTGATGGGGCTCCCCCTTCCAGTGGTTTACCCTTACCAGACTCCCTACGTGACAGGGCAGGAGTCAGATATAGTCGGGTCAATTCCAATGCCTAAGCCAATACTGCTCACATTCTGTAATCAGTAAAGTTGTGGCCAAAATTTGCCCAATAACATTAACCTAATATCTGTGTCCTGGTGTTCTGTTCATCAACGAGGGGGTGGTTATGGGGTCTTGACACGCAACTACGTAAGATGTTCGAAAACCGAGGTACCAGTGCACACACAAAAATGGTTTGGGAGGGAAGAGAGGGGGGAAAGGAAATTCTAAGAGTTTTTAGTTACAAAGTTATTATAATGACCAGTTGGTATGGAAACAGTTCAAGGAGGAGGGGAGAAACCAAACAGCTGCTTGTCTTTCAGCTGAGCTGGTGAAGTGACCCTGCTACCTTCTCCCGTTCTTTCTGCTGGAATGGAGTTTTAAACATGACTCCAGCATTTCTGGGGAAAATTACCACACATCCTTTTTGACTTATGAAATCTCAGAAGCTGTGGCAGGACATTAACGTTATATAATCCATTTTACAGCCAGTTGCTTCATTTGTAAATCCCCAAACAAGTCCTTGTTAAATCTATGTTCTACAAGTCCCAAGTATGAAGTTCTTCGGGGGCAAAGAAGTTATTAGCTTTGCATATATTTTTAAACTAATTAGGTTGTCTCCAAACTTAGCCTCCGATACGTATGTCAGCCAGGAAATGTTAGCTTTAAATTAGCTGTCAATCCTGTCTAACATTTAATTTAGCTGAACACAAACCTCACGGAATTGAGCACAAAGGTAATGTTAATTTTTGTTTCAGTCAGCAATCAGTGTAAATGCCAGAAATATAACACGGTTGCTAAATTAAATGTGTGCTTAAGGAAAAATGCTATTTTATTTCAATAACATTCAGGTGCGTTAAATGATGGGCACAATCCCAAATTTGTAAAGAAAGGAGAGAAAATCCAAGAGTTGATGGAACTTCATGGATACCTGTGTTTGTGGAAAGTTTTATACACTGAATGTTTGAAAACAATGGGCAGAAGAATTTCTAGATCTGCAGTTGCTAACCTTCTTTAGGCCAATGGACAGACTGAGATTTTGAAAAGTGTCATTGGCGCTATTCATAAACTGGGTGCTGTGAGGGTGTGCTATAACATAAAATGACTGCCATGGGGTGTGAAATAACACAAAGGGTTGCAATATCTAAAAATACAGGAATGACCGCTCCCCACATCAAATGGGGGCGCCTTTTGCATACAGCCCCCCCCATCCCATGCGACTCCTGACAGTACAGCCTGGATTCACCCCCCCCACCAGGTGGTAGCTGCCTACCTCTGCCAGTTACCCAATCCCAGTTGGGGAGGCATTGCCAGGAGAGAGTTGGCCAGGTAAGGGGAGGGATTGACCAGCCCATGGTCAATTGAGACCACAATTCCCATCATCCCTGACCACTGGTCCTGCTAGCTAGGGATCATGGGAGTTGTAGGCCAAAAACATCTGGAGGGCCGAGGTTGAGGAAGCCTGGTTTAAATCTTAATCTCTACAATATTATCTATAATTTGCTTCTAAGGTCTTAGTCTTTGTAATTGCACAGCTTGTTCCCTATGTTTTATGGCAACTGCACAAAATTTGGCCACCTTTAACGTGATCTCTGGATCCTTGTCCTCTATCAGAGAATTTAAACATTGAGGTTTGGGCCCACTTGGAATTTTCTGTATGACAGGGGTGATAAAAACTGAGTGTGTATCCCTGTAAAAACGGCATAGTAGCAGGACATGAGAGATGGTTTCCACCTCTAATGCGCCGCAGGGGCAAACTTATTCCATGTATGGTTTACCCACGTATCTGCCCTGCAACAAGGTGTACGGCAGTGCGTTGTAGTGGTGTAGTGGTTAAGAGCGGTAGACTCGTAATCTGGTGAACTGGGTTCGCTTCCCCGCTCCTTCACATGCAGCTGCTGGGTGACCTTGAGCTAGTCACACTTCTCTGAAGTCTCTCAGTCCTGCTCACCTCACAGAGTGTTTGTTGTGGGGGAGGAAGGGAAAGGAGAATGTTAGCCACTTTGAGACTCCTTCAGGTAGTGATAAAGAGGGATATCAAATCCAAACTCTTCTTCTTCTTGAACCTAGCGAAATCATAGACTCCTGTATAGAATCCTGAGGGTCATTTAATCCAACCTCTTGCGATGCAGGAATCCTGCCTGCAGTCATCCCTAGGTGGGCTCGAACCACCAACCTTCTGGTTAGCAGCCAGATGTACTGACTCACTGTGTCGCAGGAATGCAGACATTACGTAATTCAAATGCCAAGCTAGTACCATGCATGGGAAATTCAGACAAGGCACAACAAACGCTTCATCCAAGCTTTCAGTGGAGCTTTTGCCTTCCAGTCTTGACGATTGAAACATTATACATGAAAAAGGCCGGAGACATTGGTTTACGATAACTTGCAGTAAAGAAGGTGAAAGAGAAGGTGAAATTGCAGGTTTCCTGCTTTCCAGTAACTGCCTCTCACTTTGCGATGCATTAGCTACTTCCCTGCACAACTGGATGAGGAAAACATCCTTTGCCTAAGGGTATGAAACCCAGAATATGAATAGCTCTGAAGATTATCAGAGAAGACTCTAAGCTTTAGTTGAAATCAATAGTAGAGGTAAATAAGCACTGTCATTGGTCAAATAGCTTGGGGAACTCAGATTTTTCATTTTATGCGCTGCAATATGAGCTTCCTTTTAAAGGGGTAGGGGTTAAAGCATGTGGCTTCTGTGGTTACAGAGATAATATACCAACCAAAAACCAACTGTAAGCCCATGCAGCAATGTAGCATTGATTCTGCCGAGAACCTGAAACAGCAGCATTTGAGAGATGCGTTCTAACGGTCCCTTCCATTGATTTCCAGGACCTACTTCCTGATTGTTTAAAAATGAAATGTTGTTAACTATTCCATTGCTGACCAAAGCATGCAGAAACAGATGAGGTTTCACGATCTCACATTTAAGGTGAAAATTGGTTAATGGGATCCTACACAGGCAGTGTGGGATCCTGCGTCCATGTATTTGCATTCGCTGCAAACAGTATTCCCAGGACACACCTGGATTTTTAATGCTATGATGCCTCTAGCCTTCTCCCTAACAGCAAAACTGGTCTGACAGTTTTATTTTCCTTGGCTGCATATTCTCCACTTCCAGGAACTGGTGAAAGGTGCAGATTTTCACTGGGTTTCTAAAACTTTAACCGCTCAGGAGATTTACTCATTATACTTTTTTTTTTGTACTGATTGAAGGATTGTGCAAAGGCTTTGCACACTCAAAAGTACCAGCTTCCTGTTCCTTAAAAGGAGGTTGTGAGAGGCAGAAGCGGGAATAAGAGGCTGAGACTGACTAGCAGAACAGTTTGTAAAACCTCTGGACCTCTGAGGCCATTCTGTGATACGCAGGACCTTTGCTCCCTTAAAAGGTTTTTCCAGGGGGTCGCAGGTGTCTGCTTCGCAATGCATCTGTCACACGTACGTCAAGTGGAGTGGAGTTCAAAGTAAGGGGTCAGGGAAATATCCAGCACCAAAGTGCTTTGTCAGAGCAGCTAAAATAACAACAGGTCTGAAGTCACTTGGGTCAGTGGAAAGAAAAGGAAAGACGTGGGCAAGATGTCATTGCAGGAGCACTCGAGCGAGAAGAAATGAGATGACAAAAGAAACAGTGAATAAGGCAAGTTGCAGAGCAGCAACGAAGGCAGAAAAGTATCTGAAAAATCTGACGGAAGGGTCTATCCCAGGCGTAGGCAAACTCAGCCCTCCAGATGTTTTGGGACTACAACTCCCATCATCCCTGACCACTGGACCTGTTAGCTAGGGATGATGGGAATTGTAGTCCCCAAACATCTGGAGGGCCAAGTTTGCCTTTGCCTGGTCTATCCAATATTTTTACCCAAGAGTGAGTGAAACCGTCCCAAATTAGGGAGACCTTGTGAATTTCTCCAGATGTTGTGTTGACATGGCAGCACTCTGATTGCACACAACTCCCTCTTGAATGCACCTGAATGGGAGGCTGAGCTGTCAATCTAATGGCACCTGAGAAACAGGCCTTTAAAAGTTTGACCCTCACTCTGCAACAACCGTCACATAAGCAAACCCTGTTAACTCATACACAGCTTATTGCTTGACTGTTATAATTTCTCACCACTTTCAAATCAACTGTGGGAACGTATAGCCATATGTGGTGGGATTGTCCATTAGTTAATGAATATTGGAAACAGATTGGTATAGAAATATTGGGAATTGTGGGTAGGAAGGTGAGAATATCTAAATTAATGGTTCTTATTCGTCTGAGTAGCACCGAGTTAAAAACAAAAGAGGAATGTAAATGGGTAAAATTGATGGTAACTGCAGCCAGACAGGTTATAGCGAGTAATTGGGAAAATGCAGAAGAGTTAGGGATGAACCAATGGAGGAAAAAACTGAATAATATTATAATATCTAACTGTGAAGATACACAGAATGAAAGGGTTTAAGGTCAGTGAGAAAGAGGAGGATTGGTTTGAGAAGATATTGAATTATTTGGGTAGGTTTGAACAATTTGGGGCAATTAAAATGTTAAAAGTTAAATAAACCTTGTGGATGGAGGAGTGTTAACGTATATAAAATTGTACATATGGGTGATTTGAATATGTTATTATTGATTATGTATACCCAATGTATCAGCCACCTGGGGGGTTTCACTGTTTGTGTTTTAGTTGTTGGTAAAAAATAAAAATATTTTTAAAAAAAACTATTGATGCCTTCATTTTCCAAAGGAGGGGACAGGACTGTTCACCTGCCAGTGCTGTACACCTGGTTTTGCATTTTCAGATCAGATACGTTTTAGGGGCTTGACTCAGTTCCGCATCAAGCTTGTTCATTTCTTACCTCTTCATTTATCTATTTATATTTAATAACCTCATCCTCTCAGGGTCTGTTTGCTAAATATTATTTCTACAAGAAGCAATATATGCTGTAGGGATGCATTTAGATCATAGGAAAAGTGTGACATCATTAGATCTAAGCCTATTATAGTTATCATTAGTAATAGTTCCCGTAATTTCCTTTTCATGCATGAAATAGAAGTTGATGAGGTGGCTGGGCAGCTGGTTCATGCATCTGTTTGATGGAGAGCATTGCTTTGAAGTATTTGAAATAAACACATACACTCACCCTTTTTATTTAAGACAACTTACATGTCTTAACAACTTCATAACATATCACCTCTTTTGTGCTATAAAATACTGTATATTGCTATTTCGAATCATGACAGTACCTAAAAATATTCCAGGCAAAAAGACACGATCAAAATATAAGTTTTTAGCCATGGGGAATTCATATACAAATAACCCAGAACAGATCCTTGAGATTTTCCCTCTTATTCTACATTCAAGGAAATTCACATTTTGCATAGTTGTTAACTTGAGTTCTTATTATCACAAGAGCATCTGTACTTTGAGGAAAACCCCCTTAATTATGCAATCATTACATTTATTCAGAAACCAAAATAGCTGAGCTGAAAAGATTAAGTTGAATTAATGAGATGATGCTACCAAATGCCCATATGTGGTTTGGTATCTTGGAGAAAATAATAGGCAAAAAGTTACTGAAGAATTTCACTCTTGCACTCTCTCTCTCTCTCTCTCTCTCACACACACACACACAAACTTTTTATTTTGTCTTACCAATCCAGCAACTTGGAGAGGAGAAAAATAGAAGATATACGGAGGATGAGCAATACAGTCACAAAGCATCTTACTCATCTGTGTTTTCTGCATATATTTTTATATTTTTATTGTATTATAAAACAAAAACGAATGAAGTCGAAATCCAATTTATAGTCCAAACACTTTTAAGTAATCATAGGCTAGGGTGTTTCTGCAAAAATATTGGTACATTGGTACCTTAATTTTCGAACGTCTCCATTGACGAACATTTCGGTTTTCGAACGCCGTAAACCCGGAAGTAAATGCTTCAGTTTTCGAACACACCTTGGAAGTCAAACGTGCCATGCAGCTTCCACTGAGTGCAAGACCCTGAGGCCCAGCTGTCGACTGTTGAGTTTTTGGTTTTCGAACGTTTCAGAACTCGAACCGTCTCCCAGAACAGATTACCACCACCATCCGTACGCCGCTCGAGCTGCGCCAGCGGCAAACCGCTATGTGCAGCGCATGTGTGGCATCGCTATGTACAGTGCATGCGTGTGACACCGCGTATGCGTTGTATGTAGCAGTTTGCCACCGGTACTGCTTGAGCGCCACATGGATGGTGGCGGGATCCTCTGCTCGCGGCTGCAGCCATGAATGGAGGATCCTCCACATGCAGCTGCGGCGGCGCAATGGATGCTCGTGCTGCCGTGCCCAGGGGCACCAAGGCGAGCCCCCGGCAGGGATGCCTTCTTGTCACACCACCCAGACATGGCACCTGGGACGCACCACCCCCGCCCCCCCTTGCGACACCACTGGGAGAACAAAGGCTGTGGACAGGTGCAGTGCAAACGCGCCAGCAGAGGCTCACCATGCTGTCCACTACTGTGACAGTCCTAAGGTTCTACAGACATTTCAGATGTATCAGCAGTAAGACAAAGCTTTGCAGTAATTGCCATTCGATGCAGAACCAATTCACATTATGGCCACAGCTCAGCGCAGCATTAGGAGCCCATTGATTTCAAAGGAATTAAGATAATATATCTCCTTGTTTGATGGAGGACATGGTGTACAGCAAATAGTGCATTCATTGTGCTGCCAACCAAATTGCTCTTTTAGCAACAACTATGTTCCATAGTGAGACGTTTCATCCTGATGAATAGCACCTGATCGGATTTTTTTCTTCCATACTGAAAGGGCCCAACTAGTTGAGATTAATGAAATCTGTCACTGAATCCACCATCTCTTCAAATGGCTGCAAAAAGCACCTGAAGAGGTATATGTTTGGATCAGGACCACGGTGCTTGGGGATTGATTTTCAACCCATTCTTCCATTACCTGCCCGCCCCCTCTCTGCCACCCCTTCATGGAGCAAAGCAACTGACCTGGAGCTAAGTATGATTGATTGATTAATAATAATAATAATAATAATAATAATAATAATAATAATAATAATAATTATACCCCGCCCTCCCCGGCCAGAGCTGGGCTCAGGGCAGCTAACACCAATAAAATAACAGTAAAAACATAATAGGGGGGAAAGGGGGGCAATTTAAAATACAGGTTAAAATGCAATTTAAGATGCAGCCTCATTTTAAAGTAGCCCATAGATCAAAACCATAAGGGGAGGGAAACATAAGGGTCAGACCGAGTCCAAACCAAAGGCCAGGCAGAACAGCTCTGTCTTGTAGGCCCTGCGGAAAGATGACAAGTCCCACAGGGCCCTAGTCTCTTGTGAAGAGCGTTCCACCACGTCGGGGCCAGTGCTAGAAAGGCCCTGGCCCTAGTTGAAACCAATCTAACCTCCTTGAGGCTCGGGTCCTCCAAAGTGTTGTTATTTGTGAGGTGGCCCATTTCTCAGTGGTATAGCTCAGTTGGTAGAGCATGAGACTCTGAATCTCAGAATCGGTTTTCAGATATGTATCTTTTATTTATATTTTCTAACCAAAGGGCAAAGCATGAAGCCAGTTGACATCAGGCCAGAAGAAAGCTTTCAGAAAGTGAACTCTGTGCTCAGGGTTGTCTTAAGTATATCCGGCGCCGTGGTGCAAAGATTCCTCCGGTGCCCCCCCCCCGCGGGTTTCCCAGAGTTGCCAACCTTTTCTAGGGCACTGCCAGCAGCTTTGTGGGACTGGAGGAGGTGGGCAGCGGCTGGAGGGCGGCTCCTCTGGCAGGAAAGAGGCAGAGGCTCCGGGTGCAGTGCTGCTTCAGTGAGGCGGGCGAGGGCAGCGAACTGATGCCTGGAGGCACCACGTCCACCCTCTGCCTCTTCCCTGGCGCCCTCAAGTACTTGGCACCCTGGCGCCCCGCGCCACTTGCCTCTATGGGCAAGATGCCCCTGTCTATGCTCAACACTATTAAAAATATTAAAGTGAATCAGCCTTCACACACACACAAATGAATGCTGCTAAGCATTCTTTCAAATTCATAATGCGAAAGGCTGGGCTAGATGAATCCCTAGCCGGAATTAAGATTGCCGGAAGAAATACCAACAACCTCAGATATGCAGATGACACAACCTTGATGGCAGAAAGTGAGGAGGAATTAAAGAACCTTTTATTGAGGGTGAAAGAGGAGAGTGCAAAATATGGTCTGAAGTTCAACATCAAAAAAACAAAGATCATGGCCACTGGTCCCATCACCTCCTGGCAAATAGAAGGGGAAGAAATGGAGGCAGTGAGAGATTTTACTTTCTTGGGCTCCATGATCACTGCAGATGGTGACAGCAGCCACGAAATTAAAAGACACCTGCTTCTTGGGAGAAAAGTGATGACAAACCTAGACAGCATCTTAAAAAGTAGAGACATCACCTTGCCAACAAAGGTCCGTATAGTTAAAGCCATGGTTTTCCCAGTAGTGATGTATGGAAGTGAAAGCTGGACCATAAAGAAGGCTGATCGCCGAAGAATTGATGCTTTTGAATTATGGTGCTGGAGGAGACTCTTGAGAGTCCCATGGACTGCAAGAAGAACAAACCTATCCACTCTTAAGGAAATCAGCCCTGAGTGCTCACTGGAAGGACAGATTCTGAAGCTGAGGCTCCAGTACTTTGGCCACCTCATGAGAAGAGAAGACTCCCTGGAAAAGACCCTGAAGTTGGGAAAGAAGGAGGGGACAAGGAGAAGGGGACAACAGAGGACGAGATGGTTGGACAGTGTTCTCGATGCTACCAGCATGAGTCTGACCAAACTGCAGGAGGCAGTGGAAGACAGGAGTGCCTGGCGTGCTCTGGTCCAGGGGGTCACGAAGAGTCGGACATGACTAAACGACTAAACAACAACAACATTAAAAATATTAAAGTGAATCAGCCTTCACACAAACAAAAATGAATGCTGCTAAGCTCTTTAAAAAGCCCTGTTTGTTTCTATTACTTTTTTTTTTTACCTCAGCCTCTTATGTAAAGTTGATGGCATCTTAATTGCTATTAAATCCTATTGAAACAGCAAGAGGAAAGGAATTCGCTGCTATTAATTTTCCTGTTGTCAACCGGTTGTTGCACCACTTTTTGATTCTTGAAATGTGACATACGACTTGGAACAAAAATAATGCCCCCCCATTGTGCTCAGTTAAGGATTCATGAAAATAATCTGTTTGATGTACACATAAGCATGCAGCCATCTGCTTATAGTCCCAGAGCTTCAACCCGCAAAGTATCTATAAGATACAGGTCTGTTTTCTAGGTTTAGATGACGAAATCACCTACTGGCTAAAGTAAAGGCAGGAACAGATGGCCAGAATGGAGGCCATCAAACCAGCATGTTGGTAGTTGATTGATAGTGACTGAAGAAATTATCAAATTAATAGAACACAGAGGAAGCCCAGAAAAACAGATATTTTATTATGCAGCAGCTTCTGGTATATTCAAGACTAGCCTTTCCCAGCCTGATGTCCTCCAGGTGTTTTCAACTGCAACTCCCATTAGCCCCAAACTGTCTTTGACTTTTACATGAAATCAAAGCACAGATTGAAATTGGAAACTGGACGTATCTCCTCACAACAAGAACCACTGATGGATAAATTGTGTGGAGTAAAAGTCTGTGAACTGGATACTCCTGCAGGTGAATGGAAGGAAAGTGGGGTGGAGTTTTATTTTTTTAATTTTTTGGCCTATTTCCAGGGCTTTTTTTTCGACCCCAGCAAGAACTCACTGGAACTCAGTTCTGGCACCTCTCAGTTGGGGACCACTGCCATTCTAAGAGAATGAGGGAGGTGTTCATGGTGAGTTCTGGCACCTCTTTTTGGGGAAAATAAATGTGTTTTCATTTTGCATTTCTATGTTGTGACCCGCCCTGTGATATTTGGATGAAATAATAATAATAATAATAATAATAATAATAATAATACAGTAGTACCTCAGGTTAAGTACTTAATTCGTTCCAGAGGTCTGTTCTTAACCTGAAGTACCACTTTAGCTAATGAGGCCTCCCACTGCTGCTGCGCTGCCAGAGCACAATTTCTGTTCTCATCCTGAAGCAAAGTTCTTAACCCGAGGTACTATTTCTGGGTTAGCGGAGTCTGTAACCTGAAGCGTATGTAACCCGAGGTACCACTGTAATAAAAAATATATAAACAACTAAGGGTGGGGAATTGTGACAACCCATATGTTGTTTGACTGCAACTCCCATCAGCCCCTATATGCTTTTCAATGTGTTTGGGGGAGCGGTTATGGGTTTGGTTTGTTCTTGTCTTCATTATGTATTTTGTGTTTTTATCCTGTATTTTATACTGTGAACCACCCTGAGATCTATGGATGAAGGGTGGTATACAAATTTACTACTACTACTACTAATAATAATAATATAAACACAACAATACAGTTAAAGTGCCACCAAGAAAGGAAATGGCTTTTTCTACACTACACACAAAGGTACACAGAGGAAGGAATCTGCTCCCCTGGCATTATCAAGGAAATAATATTTGTTCAAAGAATATAGTCCTACTGTGCCTTAAGATACAGCTTTCCACATTGTATTGCGGTTATATTTAAACAAAGGCAGGTGATGGTTTTGTATTAAAGTATATAAATATTCCTAGGGGATGTGACCTACTCTAGTTCAATAAAAAATAATTGCCTTTTGTCTGAACCTTGAAAATAATATTTACAGACCTTTGTCTCTCCCAAAAAGAAAAGCCTAAACCATAATATGTTTTTGTGGCAAATAAAGTCTTTGCTAGAGCATCATACCCAGTGTAATAGGTCATTGTTTTGAGCCATATGTAGCTAGGGATGCATAAGAAATTCGATTCAGATGGCATTTAAAGGTGAACTTAACTAATTCACCTTTTCAGAAACGATATATGAACCGAACCACAGCCATTCTTTAAAATTCTCCAAATTTTGCAATGAAGTTCTCCAGCCAAGTAATGTGTTCAAAGGATGCATGAAAATGCATTTATGGATGAAAATACCATATAAAAATGAATGCTCTTTGGAAAAACTGCTTTGTAAAAATATGTAAGGCAAAATTAAACATAAAAATATATATTCAAGGAAAAATTCGCACTAAAGTGCTGGTGAATTTTCATGCAACGATGTAGAAATATGCGGACCTGATCTTAAGATTGGAAAAACAAGAAAAGAAGGAAAGATTCTGCAAACACAATTTTGGACTTTTGTGACAACAGCCAAGAAATAGGAAGTGCAAAATAAGGCACGTGATCATCTACAACTGCTATCACAAAACTACCTGAAGGGAAGCCAACCATAATAAACTTTAAACAAGACACCAAGTTGCAAAAGCTTAATTGATCTGGGCCCCCTTGTCCATTTTCTGCCCCACTGACCCAAGCTCCTTCCCACCCCATGAGACCTGTGGTTACAGAGAGGTATACAATTTTAATAAATAATAATAATTGGGCGCTTTGGATGAAAAGAAGCCATTTCCTTTTACCTCTCTATGTACATATATCATTAATTAGAAACAAAATGTACAGTTTAATAATATAATCGTAAAAAAGATGATCCATGTATTAAGTAACTCATTTTTATGCATTTAGCTTCATCATATTTTTGGATGTAGTCATGTTTATTTAGGTGAACAACTAGCCCCTCACCCCCAAAAAGGGGTGTGTGCACAGGACCTCGTGGGCAATTGCCATTTGTCTAGAAAAATAGGTGCTGGAACATGAATGCCTCTCTTGTTCTCTTTTAATGGCAATAGCAGAGAGATGCCAGAACTGAGTTCTGGCATGTTCCAGCTGGAAAAAAGCCCTGCCATGGATTATAAATCAACAACAAACCAACCTATGGTCACGTAAAGCATGTTCAATAAACACATGAGACGTAACCGGCTGTGTTCTTAGATAAATAAGGTATACTATTCATGTATCAAATCATAAATTTCAACCGAAGTAAGTCATAAAGTTCAACAAATGAACAAAGCAGAAGACCCAGTGGATCAGATCTTTCTCAAATCAGTTCATGCATAAGGTACATCTGTGTAATACAGTAGTACCTCGGGTTAAGTACTGAATTCGTTCTGGAGGTCTGTTCTTAACCTGAAACTGTTCTTAACCTGAAGAACCACTTTAGTTAATGGGGCCTCCCACTGCCGCTGCGCCGCCATCACACGATTTCTGTTCACATCCTGAAGCAAAGTTCTTAACCCGAGATAATATTTATGGCTTAGCGGAGTCTGTAACCTGAAGCGTATGTAACCTGAAGCATATGTAACCTGAGGTACCACTGTAGTGTCTGTTCCACCTGTCTGTTCATAGAGTCCAACAATCTACAGGAAAGGTTGTTACAGTTCCACAGAATCCTTTCACAGAGTTTAAGACAAGGATTTCTGGAATAGTGGCCTTGTTTCGCCGTCCTGGGCTTCATCAGTAGTTAAAACTCTAAGTAAGACAAATAAATACAGTATCGTTATCTCACACATTTTACAGCAAAAATAATATAAAACCATAAATAACTGTACATACCATATGTGATATTACAGGACAGTGGATCTTACGGCATAGTGGTAGCTGTGGTAAGCAACAACTGTTACAAAGTAGGGTTATATGGACAAGAACAATATTGATTGGGTTACAGGTGTTGGCAATCCATAGATACTGAGTTCTGGCAAGTTCCAGCTGGAAAAAAAGCCCTGCCATGGATCATAAATCAGCTACAGTGGTGCCTCGCAAGACGAAATTAATTCGTTCCGCGAGTTGCTTCGTCTTGCGATTTTTTTGTCTTGCGGAGCGCGGATTCCCCGGGTATTAACGGTTTTACGAAAAAGGAAGCAAACCCGCAAGACGTTTTCGTCTTGCGAAGCAAGCCCATAGGGAAATTCGTCTTGCGAAGCACCTCGACAAACAGAAAACCCTTTCATCTAGCGAGTTTTTCGTCTTGCAAGGCATTCATCTTGCGGGGCACCACTGTATTGGCCAATAGGACCATTATTGGGTTCCATTATCATTTGTATATGCAAAGATTTGTTTCAAATGGAAACCAACACGCCTAGCTCAAGGACAGAGCTAGCCACCATAGCATTACCTCTGTCCACCTAGGTGTGATCATTTCTACATGACATAATATCTGAAACGGACTATTGCTATTCCCTTTTTTCAAGCATTACCGGAAACTGTAATTCTCCAAGGGGTGCCAAAAAGCTCGACTAAAGAATTCTGGGAATCCTCACAAAGAAAATAGCAAAATCCCAGGATACTTTGGGGGGGGGGGAGTCTTGATGGTTAAGTTGCTCTGAAACTGAACTATTCTTGTAGTTCAGCATTTTGAATCAGGCAAGAAATCCCAAAAGTGGTTGGAAATGAATACCGGAACACATTCAACCTAAAGGAAAGTTCAGTCTGAATTCTTTTGAGACACATTAAATAAGCATGAACTTCCAAGTATGTGTGTGAAAAATGCCTGATCTCTTCTGAATATGATAGCATTGTCCAGATTTTATGAATTTTTACAAAAAAAAAACCACACACCTTCTGTGCAACCTTTTTTTCAAATCTATTCTGAAGCCACAGTGGTGTCGCTTCTCTCTATCAGATGTCATTCATTTATTCCAATCACTTCCCACATCTCTACTTTAGAAACCCCGTGAAATCTTTTGATTGTGATCTCTGGGCACATACCCAGCTGCAATCAATTATTTCAATCACTCCCAGCTAAATTTTGCTCTCATATCCATCTGATAGATCTTGACGCAAACCCTCTGTTATTCTTACATGTGCAGATCTCCCTTTGGCATTCCGCCCTTAACGATGAACATGATTGTGGAAAAATGAGCCAGCTACAAAAAAAGGTGGTATTTTACCCCTTCTGTGTCTTTGTCATCGTTCACCTTTGATTTTCTTTTCTTCATAGGGTCTTTCCTTAAGATTCACCTGTCATGCAAAATTTGGGCAGCTGGCTTAAACATGGCATCAGCCACTTGGATGTTGTTGCTGTTGTCATCATCAAATGACAGCTATTGATTGCTTGTAATGCAAACAAAAGGGGGATGCAGGTGGCGCTGTGGGTTAAAGCCTCAGCGCCTAGGACTTGCCGATCGAAAGGTCGGCGGTTCGAATCCCTGCGGCGGGGTGCGCTCCCGCTGCTCGGTCCCAGCGCCTGCCAACCTAGCAGTTCGAAAGCACCTCCGGGTGCAAGTAGATAAATAGGGACTGCTTACCAGCGGGAAGGTAAACGGCGTTTCCGTGTGCGGCTCTGGCTCACCAGAGCAGCGATGTCACGCTGGCCACGTGACCCGGAAGTGTCTCCGGACAGCGCTGGCCCCTGGCCTCTTAAGTGAGATGGGCGCACAACCCCAGAGTCTGTCAAGACTGGCCCGTACGGGCAGGGGTACCTTTACCTTTACCTAATGCAAACAAAAAAGGCATCATGGCTCGGCAGTTGCTTATATTGTGATAGTTGCTCTGAACTTTTAAACTTCTAACAGGTGTAAAATAAGAAGACGCTCTAAACACCTCTTTTTAACAACAACAGCAACAACCAATTTTCAGGTATGAGTTTACGGTTTCTGAAATGCATATACATTTTATACCTTAGCTTTGTATACATGCATTTCTCCACACTTTCAGTATTGTCAAGGTATCTGTGCACTTGGAGATTGACACCAGCATTGCATTTATCATTCCTTTAAAAAGTCCTTGGCAACTTTTTTCTGAATATAAAGACAAATGATAATTGCAGTTATAAAAAAAAACACATATTCCCCTCATGTATAATTGCATAGAAGAAGTGCTTTGTTTTCTTAAAAAATGTTTAGGGGTACTCTCATTTTGACTCAAGACAATCACCATTTTATAGTTCAAATTGGGGAAAATAAATACAGAAAATGAACAAAAGTACAAAGATCCACAAAATGTTTAGTGCATGCGTAACCCTGCGTACCCCCCCTGGGGGGGGGGAATCACTGAGTAGGGGAATCACTGAACAGAAGACTCCTGTTAGTGGGTGAAGTATCTTTCAAAGTTTTGACTAGTGTGTATCAGTACCTCAAAGGAAGGAGGCATGTTTAAAGGGTAAAGGTAAAGGGACCCCTTACCATTAGGTCCAGTCATGTCCGACTCTGGGGCTGCGGTGCTCATCTCGCTTTATTGGCCGTGGGAGCCAGCATACAGCTTCTGAGTCATGTGGCCAGCATGACTAAGTCACTTCTGGCGAATCAGAGCAGCGCACGGAAACGCCGTTTACCTTCCTGCCGGAATGGTACCTATTTATCTACTTGCACTTTGACGTGCTTTCGAACTGCTAGGTTGGCAGGAGCAGGGACCGAGCAACGGGAGCTCACCCTGTCCCGGGGATTTGAACCGCCAACCTTCTGATCTGCAAGTCCTAGGCTCTGTGGTTTAACCCACAGCACCACCCATGTTCCTGCGTATCAGTACCTCAAAGGAAGGAGGCATGTTTAGTTCTGGCTTAAAGGGCAGGATAAGCAGGAAGGAGTAATCATGCTGGGGTCTGATTCCTAAGCACATTCCCTGCGGAAGCCTGCCTGCTCTCCTACTTCCCACCCAATGTTCCACTCCTTTACAGCTTCAGATTGCTCTGGGCAACCTGAGCTCTCTCCACCCAACTCGGATGGACTACCCAAAATTGGTTTGATTCTGTTTAGGCTATAAGGCAGGGGTAGGAAACCTAAGGCCCATGGGCCACAACCGGCCCACGGAGGTTGTTTAACTGGCCCACAAGCTGCCCCTGAACCGAGCCACCCACTTGGCAAGTCCCCGCACGCTGTGCTAAACCGGCCCAGCGCGATGCAGTGACTTGCTTCCGTGGTGCTGGAAATCATGTCTGCCCATGCTCAGACACCGGAAATTGCATCTGTGCAGACGCAGACACCAGAAATTGCACGTGCGCGATCATGCCCACGGAGGGATCTCCGCTGGAGTGAACCAGCCCAGGCGAGGTAAACCTTGCCGACCTATAAGGGAATCAGATCTACAGCCCTAGATAGAGCAACTTTAATTGAACAAACCTAAATTGTATTATATATGCCGGAATCCCTCACACAAAATACCCACAGTATGGATGAACCTGGAGACTTTGGCACCTCTATTGCTTCCTTTGTTGTTGTGTTTTTGTGCTGTCCCTTTTTCCTTCTTTGATTCCAAAAACAACATTTTTGCATTTTTAGCGCAGAGTGGTATGGCAAGAATAAACCATAGGGACATAATTTGTGAGCATCTTTCAAATTTTTGTTTGAGGAACTACCAGGAGAAGAATAGACCAAGCAGAGCTATGTTTCAAAATATGACTACGAAACACTGTGAAAACATCCCTCTACTAAGGCCTTGTTGTTATCTGTCAGAGTTGATGGAGAGTGGCAGATTCTCACAGGAAACTGGTTGGTTATTTGCCCCTTGTAATAAATGTTTGATCTTTGAGGAAAACCTTGGTGTGCCTTTTTTGGAAGCCTGTTTAGATAAATCAGGAAATGGTTTGCTGGATGGCTGTGTTTGTGTTTCAAACAGATCCCTAACTGAAATAATTTTCCTCTTTCAGATTGCACAAAATATTTTTCATCTCCCTTGCTATGAGAGGACAGTTTCTTGCATCTAACCAATAGCTGTTAGGCAGGGTGATGATGAATCCCTCTTGGCTTGCCAATCCTACTGGTGTTTACTCTTTTTAACTGCTTTGTTTCTTGTGTTTTTGACATATCATCGGGACACATGCCTGACAGCTTTTCCTTGTGTAACTATAGTGAATTATATATAGCACCACCTTATCTGAAGATATAAAACTTCTCTATTCCCCAAAATACTTTTTTTTAAAAAATCAAGGTTACTAACATCTGTCATCTGAAGCTCGATAATTTATGGCACACCAGTCTCATATATCATTTGTCTTAGAAGAATTACTTATTTTCTCCTCATTTGGCCTCCTTACTCTTGGAATTTATCTTTCACTCTCCCTGCAGCTATATTATAATAACTTTTCTTCGTTTTCCAAGATCCACAGGTTGCTGTGTAGCTCAATGATATATAACAGAATGTAACATTTTGTGTTTATTGGTGAACACTCCTCAAACACTGGGAATATGTGCCACACCTGTTTCACCTTTCTATTCCTTACTCCATATTTTTCCAGCAGCAAACATTGTTCTCTGAGTATTAAGAAAATGCAATTCCTCCACAACAGTTGAGTGAAGACATTCAGGTTCCCTGCAACAACACACAAGGTTGGATCCAGACTTTGCCTTCCATCAGTGGAAATGCTCCTTCTTATTCTTTGGCCTTGTGAATGAATCCAAATGGAAGAGTAGAAAGAGAGGGGGCTTTGCTAAGTTCCCGTTCTCCTGCAACCCCCAACCTACCTCCTGTGCTGTCCTTGAGAGCTCCCCAACCTTGCAGAACAGTGTGGGCATTGGTGCTGTGGACCAAGGGGTAGGGTGAATTGGCAAAAGTTGCTTCTCCTACCTTGATCAGTTGGAGCAGTCCCCAAGTGGATCTTCACTAGGGGCAATGCTTGGGAGCAAAGCCTGGAGACAATATGTTTGGTTGGATTCAGATTAACTGCATGTCTTGTCACAAGTAGGCCATGCTGAGTTCAAGTTGACTTACTTGCCCCTAGGTAAGTTTGTATAGGACTAGAGTCTTAGGATGATATCCAATTAACATTTCCCATCCGTTCAAAGATTTCCACTTGCACAACAAAACACCCATTTCTTCTCCCTCCTTCTGAAGGAATGAGTTTCCCAAACCCAAAACTGACTGTGCAGGCAGTTTGAAACTGCACCAAAATCCCTATTTTTCCTTAGCTAAAATGCTTTAACTTGAGCTCTTGAGCCCAAAACCCAGCTGTATAAACAAGTGCTCAGAGCCCTCTCCTTTATCAGTTTGTGACGACAAGGATG
This sequence comes from Podarcis cretensis, assembly GCF_951804945.1. Lineage (NCBI taxonomy): Eukaryota > Metazoa > Chordata > Lepidosauria > Squamata > Lacertidae > Podarcis > Podarcis cretensis. The sequence continues at coordinate 9,999,782 of NC_137180.1, read as the reverse complement.
ACCTTGACTGTACCATTAGAACAAGGAAGACACGACTGTGCCTTATCTTATATCCTGACCACAAAGGCGCCCAGACCTTGTCTGGGAACAGTACCAGAGGGTGTTCTTGGAGATGGTGACCTCTTGCTCCAAGATAAGAGTAGCAACAGGAATATCCTTTTATGGTCAGAAGTATAGGAAGGAATACCCTTTTATGGTTAAGAGTGCCGGAGCAGGAACACCTGTGATGTCAACCTGTGTGTACAAGCTGACATGGCTGGATTCCTGGGGAAGGGGGGAGAGGGTGCCTGGAGGATATATATACTGCATGAAATTTCTCATTTCTTTGGACTTGCGGAGGACACACCACGCAGGTGCCTTTCTGCTGTTCCAGAGAGCAGAAATAAAGAACTCTTTCTCTGAACCAACCCTCGGTGTCATTTGACTTCCTTCCTCCTGTCCGGGAGCAATGCAGACCCAATCGGTGAACTCCAATAAGGCTACACTCCCAGTGTTTTGCAGGTTCTCCCAACCTCCTTGAAGCAGATTTGAGGAGGATGCAGAGAAACTGTGATTGAAGGAGAAGAGAGAAAGTTCTACTGCACAAGCATAAAAACTTGCACCTTTTAGTTAGATTCCACCATTAGTTAGTTGAACAGAGATCCCATTGGCATCAATGGCTTATTTCAATAGAAGTTAAATAATATAACTAAGCTACTCTGGATCCAGAAACCCACTGTTGCCTCCATTGTCAAGAACCCTCCGTCTCCACACTGGCTGAACTTGTTAGTTTTCCTCACAATGACTAGAAGGAATTCTGACCTAGGTGGCAAGCCACTTTACACCCATGGAAGCTGTATTTCCATTGCTGTGCACCTCAAAAATCTTCCTTCCCCAACTTTCGTTTTGAAAAAGACGTGTAAATTCCAAAAGTTTCATTTCCCACATACCTTCCCTTCTTGGCATGATGTTAAGTTTGGTCAAAAGCCAATCTATCCAGCTTGCTGTTCTGACCCTTCTTCCTCTGGCTTTAACTGTTGGATGCTTCCACACAGCAATTTATTGTGGGCTCGGTCCTGTTCTTGCCTGCAAGTTGTTGTGTGCAACATCCACATGGCATTTTTCAATGGATTCAAATTACAGTGGTACCTCGGGTTACAGGCGCTTCAGGTTACAGACTCCGCTAACCCAGAAATAGTACCTCGGGTTAAGAACTTTACCTCAGGATGAGAACAGAAATCGTGAGGCAGCGGCAGCAAGAGGCCCCATTAGCTAAAGTGGTACCTCAGGTTAAGAACAGTTTCAGGTTAAGAATGGATCTCCAGAACAAATTAAGTTCTTAACCCGAGGTACCACTGTACAAGAAAGGAGATTTCAAGTAAACATTAGGAGAAACGTTCTGATGGTAAGAGCTGTTTGACAATGGAACAGACTTCCTCAGAAGGTGATGGACTCTCCCTCATTGGAAGTTTTTAAACAGAAGTTGGATAGTCACCTGTCAGGGATTCTTTATCTATGTTTCTGCATTGCAGAGGATTCCACTAGATGACCGTTGGTGTCCCTTCCAACTCTGCAATTCTGTGACTGTATGAACATCTGGAGGACCAGAGTTCCCCCACATCTGGATTGGGGGAAGAAACCCTGCAACAGACCTGTGTTTTCAGAGACATATGAAGAAACCATATAGAATATGATTAAACTAACCTGCTGCATCAGAAATACCTGTATGGAGCCTGAACCAACAGTCCAGGTTCAACAGATGACCCAACAGGAAACTCAGCTGGGCTTGCATGACACCTGACATGAACTACATCCTTCCTAATGACAGGCAGTAGTAGTAAATGAATACTGTGAATACTGTATTCATATTTGTATTTAGGCTTAACACATGAAGGATGCAGAGCAGGGAATGGGATTTCAATTCACCTCCGCATGTTTGGCAGGAGGACAGATTAACACTACAGCAACATCTCATGCCTGGTGAATGCAAGATATGAATGAATTTGCAATTTCTTTGCTATGCTTGCCCAGTCATCCCCTTTGTGAAAATAAAAGCGCTTAGCATAACCAAATGCATTCATCCACCACCAACGCAATGCTTGGGAAGGTTTAAAAACATATTTCAATTCATGAGAGGATTATACAATGCTACTCTGTAAGTGTTTTGGTTTCATTACATGGCTCCTTAACTGCATAAGAGAACATGGGAATATAACATAAGAATACAAGAAGAATCTGTTGGTAGTATAGTATACCAGTGTACTAATAAAAAAGCTTCTTTGCCACAATATACAGACACAAAGGCAGCCCTTGGTACTAGCTATGGATCCAAAATAAATTTATCTCTAAGATGATGAGATCAGCTGAATGTTGGGGGGCCACCAGGTGGCGCGTTGGAAGATGGCTGACAATAACATCTCTCTGACCCATACAAGGTAATTAAGGGGCTGCTATGGGAAGTATGCTATGGAAAGGTTGGCGGTTCGAATCCCTGCGGCGGGGTGCACTCCCGCTGCTCGGTCCCAGCGCCTGCCAACCTAGCAGTTCGAAAGCACCTCTGGGTGCAAGTAGATAAATAGGGACCGCTTACCAGCGGGAAGGTAAACGGCGTTTCCATGTGCGGCTCTGGCTCTGGCCAGAGCAGCGATGTCACGCTGGCCACGTGACCCGGAAGTGTCTCCGGACAGCGCTGGCCCCTGGCCTCTTAAGTGAGATGGGCGCACAACCCCAGAGTCTGTCAAGACTGGCCCGTACAGGCAGGGGTACCTTTACCTTTACCTATGGGAAGTATGCAGTCTTCCTCCCCCCCCCAGGAGATGGGGGGGCGCTGCCTTGCCAGCGGTGTTCATAATGCACCCCCAGATCCGTGAGATGGGGGTGCTGAACACTTGGCACGAGCCCTCGGTGGAGTCAGATCTTCCTGACGCCGATTCCAATTAGCGCGTGCTGGTTGCTTCAGCTTGGAATTATAATTGGAAACAAATGATTGGAAATGAAGCTGAAGCACATACATCAAGTAATGCTCGAGGATAAGACTGCTGATTAATGGATCTCTGTGACCGGGAGTGACGGATGGATAAGTAAATCTTCTGATGAATCACCACTAGGAGACTGTATGTATGGAACGAAGGGGGGGGTGGAGGAAAAAACTTTTTTCTCTCTCTCTTTGCACGATGTGATATTAATAACCCTTCACCCCAGATAGAAATAAGATCGTTGCATTTTTATTAAACACAAGCAGGAATCCAAGAACTGTGTGGGATGGATTATAACAGGATAGAGGATTGAACGGTGAGAAAGAGGAAAAAAATTATGACGCAGTTAAAAAATGGCGTCTCGCCAAGACAGGCTTGCCGGAGAAAGAAGGACAGGGGGAGGAGAATCAGGATCGTTCGAAAGAGAAGGAATATTGGAACGCAAGCTTGACCTGACAGAGCCCCCTGACTCATTTGATTTATTTGGCAAGCCTGAGAAAAATAAAGGACAGACCGAAGATTAATTTTGTTTATGGAAGTGTTGAATAGAGGCTGTTCCTGAGCGATATGATCTTTGAGGAGTACAAAACCCACACAGAGACGCTTGTTTTCAATCTGCTTGTGAAAATCATCAGAGATCGCAAAGAAAGGAATATACGATAACAACAAGAAGAGAAAGAAAGTAATAAAGGACTATCCGGATCGAACTGGATAGAACTGTCTAATTAAAGCAGTAATATAAGTGATGCTTGGACTTGTCCAGAGTTTTGCACTCGTGCGGAACTTGATGTATGGGTACCCCCAACAAAATTTAAAATTTGATTGTATAATTTGGAACTAATGTGATTTGGATAATGTGATGTGATTGGCCTGTTAATAAAAATTATTTTTTAAAAAAGAGAGATCAGCTGAATCATGGTTCATGTAATGAAAAGTGTGTGTGTGTGTGTGTGTGTGTGTGTGTGTGTGGCAAACACTTTCAACATAATTCTATTTAATTTGCCTGACTGGTAATCACTCCTCAGGAGACATTCCAGAACAAAACCATGGCAACAAATTATGGTTTAGTATCCCCCTGCCGTAAAGTTTGCCCTAAATACCAATAACTACATGAATGCAGATTCAGAAGCTGCAGACATCTAACCCAGCGTATAGATCTAATGAGCGTATCACGACAAAACCAAATTTGTGCTGTTCCTGTGCAAAATTGTGGCAGACAGTATTAACTACAGTGGTACCTTGGTTCTCAAATGCCTTGGTACTCAAACAACTTGGAACCCAAACACTGCAAACATGGAAGTAAGTGTTCCAGTTTGCGAACTTTTATCGGAAACCGAACGCGCTCCGTTTTGAGTGCTACACTTCCGATTTGAGTATTATGCTGAGGTCCTTCTGTTTTTGCTATTTATTTTGCGTTTTTGTTTTTGCGGCTCTTTTTGTTTAGTTTTCGTGACTGTGAGGAACTCAATTCAGCTACCGATTGATTGATTGTGTGCCTGCAGTACATTCTTTATTGCTTTCATTTTATGGATCAATGGTCTAATTAGATCATAAAATTCATGGTAAATTGCTCTTTTAGGGATTGTTTTTAAAAGTCTGGAATGGATTAATCCATTTTGCATTACTTTCTATGGGGAAGCGCGCCTTGGTTTTGGAATGCTTTGGTTTTGGAATGGACTTCCTGAACGGATTAAGTTCGGGAACCAAGGTACCACTGTATTCAGAACTGAAAGGAAGCACATCCAGCTCCATCCATTAGCCAATGGACTAAGGTCCACTGAGAGACTGTGTCCCCTGCCTCCAACGTAGGGACGAGGGATAATTTCATTAGGTGAACCTACGTAATTCACATTTCCTGAACCAATAAGTGAACTACAAGTCAGCTTTCCCTTGAAATCCACCTTTCTCCAATTTTGTGATGCAACCTCCAACCACAGTGTAAATAGCTGTATTACATGGGAGTTGCTTGCTTTCTGTGCATGTTAGGTAAAACTGCATACCTAAATGAAACTGAAATTGACATATTTCTCCACACCTGTTCCAATGAAGAATAACATAGAATTGTAGAGTTGGAAGGGATCACAAGAGTCATCTATTCCAACCCCCTGCAATGCAGGAATCTCAGCTAAAGCATCCATGACAGGAATGTCAATGGGAAGACCAGCCTGACTCTCCGTCAGCTACAGAAATTGGAGGCTGCTCTCTCCCACCAAGCCCAAAATAAACCTGCTAGGGCAGCAGAAGCAAGAGGCACACATCATAGCCCCACTGACGTGGAAATGAGAATTGAATTTATTATTGGGGAAATGGGAAACAGAGAAACCAAAACTGACCTGCTCACCCACCCATTCCTAGCAGGCTGTGGTCCAGTGCTGCAGGAGAGAGAGAGAGAGAGAGAGAGAGAGAGAGAGAGAGCCAGAGCCATCTGGAACCAGCATAGACACTAGCTCTTGATTGGCTGAGCAACATCAAGCAGTTCTTGCTTTCTCTCCTTCCAAGCAGTGGAGATAAAATAACTCAAACATGAGTCAGGTTGGGGGAAGTGTCATTCTGATAGATTCTTCTTTGTTCCTTTAATCCATACACAAGCGTAGCCCAATCCTAAAGGCACTATCCGTCCTCCCGACACATTTATCCAATTGGGAACATTTAGTGGACTATTAAGGGTGATATTTAAGACGACATATTTGTCTTTAAAATTCTTCCTTCTTGGGCTAGAACATTCATTTCCCCCATACACTATTATTTTTGGTTCTTGATGGCGCCTTTTCATTAAGTTATGTATTGGAAATGTGAAGGAAAATTTCTTTATGGCCTGCAAGACTTTAAAAAGAAAAGAAAGGAAAGAAAGCCATATGAACTAGAAGAAAAACAGTTTTGGTGGCAGACGAAAGAACATCCAAGAGTTTTGCAAGAGACCTAATAAATCTAGGCAATGGCTGTGTAGCATGTTTCCTAGAAGAGGCTGCTTTTAAGAACAGAACTGCTCTATGGGAGTGGGAAAGGGGGGTATTTTAAAGGCTTTGAATACATTTCCTAATTATCTTTTTTTTTTTTTAAATAATATTTATTAAAGTTTCCAGAATAAAAAAGGAAAGATAGAAAAAAGAAAAGAATAAAGTTTACACTTAATTTCGTTGACATCTTTCCTGGACTTCCCCCCCTCCCCCTCTTGTATTCCCATTCCATAAAATTAGTTCCACAAATTCTTACCCCAAATTTTAAAACCTTATTATAATTATAAATAACCCATTTATTCAAAATTAATTTATCTTATTTAACCATTTCTCCTTATAGTTTTTATGCTTCCCTAAGCTCGACCCCAGTTCCCTTCCACGAATTCCCCTATTTTCACAGAGCAAGAAAAAATAAGAGAAAAAAAGAAAGAAAAAATATGTAATTTTACAGCCTTTGGATTCCAAATCTCCCTCCCCCTTTTCCCGGTTCCGATCCCCAAAGTTCATCCATCTGTCTACTGCCAAACTGGAGAACCCACGTCCATGTCTCAGTTCCACTTTGCCGTCTTTTGATAGCTTTTGTTTTCTAAAAGTCCAATCTCGGAGAAACTCTCAGAAAAGATCATTCTTCTTCCATCCAGACCTCTATGTTTAAGAGTACAACTCAAATTCTGTTTCTTGATCCTTTTAAAGTCTGGATGTCCCAAATGTTCCAACTTCGAGTTTAGTCCAGCTCTTATTCCTCAGGTTTCTTTTCCTGTTCTGCTGCAAGAACCTTCTAATTCAGAAACTTCTTGTTCTCCACAGAGGCTTTATTTATTCAGGAACATAAACTTACGTCAAGTCCCTTCCTTTCTTCAATAGATAAATCCATTGTCTCCTTTAGTGTAGAAACCTCTGTAGACAAAATAATGCTTCGTTTTTGCAGCTTTCCCAAGAGATAACAAATCCTGCTCAATTTCATAGTATTTTTCCACTTGCTGCTACTGTTGCAATGTCCCAACCTCCCTCTAGAGGGAATATGGTAACTTAATTTCTTTCCAGATCAGACCCAAAAGTCAAATAACTTGTTGCCTTTATTTCCAATAATTTATGTCCAAATTGTAACAAATCTAACCAGCAAAGCCATCGTAACAAAGTTCTCTTTTATTTTCCTGCTTTGACAGCTACTTTGACAGCTGTCAAAGTTTCTGTGTCTCTTCGCCAGTCTCTCATGACGGATCGCTCCCGGTTCCCGGGGGAGTTCCATTTTAGTTCTCACAAACCAATCTTCTCCTCCAGCACAATTATTGTAATTTCCCTTCATGAAATTAAATTTTTTCAAATAAACAAGTTCATCTCTCAATCTTAGTTGTCAAATCCTTGCGTTAAGACGTCTACAACAGGGGGGGCGGACTTCCTTTTTGCACCTCCCCCGCTCGCTCCAAATTCATAAGTCAAATTTTTCCTTTTAAGTCCGATAAATTTACTCATGGGTTGTTCTTTTTAATCCAAATCCAAAATTTTCCAAAGAAGAAGTCGTTGCTCTCCACCGAATGGCATGCGGCTTCGCTGGGCAGGGGAAGCAGTGGACTCATAGCACCACACCCCCCGTCACCCGCTCCGCAGCCTTTAAAAAGGCTCCTTCGTGGGTCGGGGGGCGCAAACGGTGCCCGCCGAGTCACCAAGTCCATGGGCATCACCGTCCATGGTTTTTGAGGGTCCCCGCGTCGGCGGCGCGGCAGGACCCAACCCCTACCCAGCAGGCTCCCTCCAGAGCTCGGAGGGAGTCCGCCATTCGGCGATGGCGCCGACCCGGAAGCCACATTTCCTAATTATCTTTCCCTAATGTTACATACGGGGACGCAGGTGGCGCTGTGGGTTAAAGCCTCAGCGCCTAGGGCTTGCCGATCGAAAGGTCGGCGGTTCGAATCCCTGCGGTGGGGTGTGCTCCCGCTGCTCGGTCCCAGCGCCTGCCAACCTAGCAGTTCGAAAGCACCTCTGGGTGCAAGTAGATAAATAGGGACCGCTTACCAGCGGGAAGGTAAACGGCGTTTCCGTGTGCGGCTCTGGCTCGCCAGAGCAGCGATGTCACGCTGGCCACGTGACCCGGAAGTGTCTCCGGACAGCGCTGGCCCCTGGCCTCTTAAGTGAGATGGGCGCACAACCCCAGAGTCTGTCAAGACTGGCCCGTATGGGCAGGGGTACCTTTACCTTTTTAATGTTACATACAAAACACTTTTTTTTTTTTTTTTTTTTGCATCAGCCAGTGCTTTTTTGCAGGGGCTACTGAAGATACTGGACCATAAAGAAGGCTGACCGCCGAAGAATTGATGCTTTTGAATTATGGTGCTGGAGGAGACTCTTGAGGGTCCCATGGACTTTAAGACGATCAGACCTATCCATTCTTAAGGAAATCAGCCCTGAGTGCTCACTGGAAGGACAGATCGTGAAGCTGAGGCTCCAGTACTTTGGCCACCTCACGAGAAGAGAAGACTGATGTTGGGAAAGATGGAGGGCACAAGGAGAAGGGGACGACAGAGGACGAGATGGTTGGATAGTGTTCTCGAAGCTACCAGCATGAGTCTGACCAAACTGTGGGAGGCAGTGGAAGACAGAAGTGCCTGGTGTGCACTGGTCCATGGGGTCATGAAGAGTCGAAGTTATGTGGTTTTAGCAGTAATGTTACAAAGCAGTATGTAAAAATGGATTGTTAATAGGTGAGAATGTAAAGTTATAAGTTATAATATATTAGGATAAATTATTAAGATAAAAGCAAAAATAGAAAGGATTTGCTGAAATCGCTAATTGAACTAGAATACAAAAAAGGGAGGTGTGAGGAGGTCAGGGAAACAAGCAAATGAAAATAAGACATGGAAAGGTTGATTTGTTTTTAATTGTTTTTACTTTTCTGTATTTTGTATTTTTTGCTTCTTTCTCTTTTTTTCTTATTCTTGTAACTTTTTTGAAACTTTAATAAATATTATTTTAAAAAAAAAAAACTGTGGGAGGCAGTGGAAGACAGAAGTGCCTGGTGTGCTCTGGTCCAGGGGGTCACGAAGAGTCGGACACGACTAAACAACTAAACAACAACAACTGAAGAGTATGCAGTACCAGAAACTCTTTTGGTTGTTGTTAAAAGGTGTGGCACTCAGTATAACAACTTGGTAGTATAACAACCTATTTTTCTAGAAAAAAGAAGCACTGCTGGTTACAAAAGTCCTTGGTGGTGAGAGAATTTGGAAGGCAACAGTAAACAGTGCAAAATTAACTGGGCTGTTGACTAGAGGAAAATGAAACCTTTGCTCCTTTACCTCAGTTACCTTTATATTTTAAATATTTTGAAGAAAATACTGTAACCTCTGTAAACCACTGTAACCTTCTGGCGATACAGAAAGCTGATGCTTTGTTTGATTCTACTTAACATTTGTCATTTCTGCCCCATCAGCCTGCTTTTAAATTGATTTTGGAAATGGAGAGACACATAAACAGAGTCGTGGTATTCAGTAGCGGTTTATTGGCCAATGCCCATTTCCTCTTCAGCAGACACACTGCAGCCTCTATCAACCCATTTGAAATTATAATTAATGGTGTATATATATAGTGATGCTAGATGCTGCCTTGTACCTATGGTTTTTCTTGCCATACCAGTCTCTGTCAAAAATGCAAAAATGTTGTTTTTTGGAAGAAGGGAAAGGGGGCAGCCACTTTTTAATAATAATAATAATAATAATAATAATAATAATAATAATTTATTATTTGTACCCCGCCCATCTGGCTGGGTTTCCCCAGCCACTCTGGGCGGCTTCCAACAAGGATGAAAAATACACTAAAATGTCACATATTAAAAACTTCCCTGAACAGGGCTGCCTTCAGATGTCTTCTGAATGTCAGGTAGTTGTTTATTGCTTTGACATCTGATGGGAGGGCATTCCACAGGGTGGGCGCCACTACCGAGAAGGCCCTTTGCCTGGTTCCCTGTAACTTGACCTCTCGCAGTGAGGGAACCGCCAGAAGGCCCTCGGAGCTGGACCTCAGTGTCCGGGCAGAACGATGGGGGAGGAGACGCTCCTTCAGATATACTGGACCGAGGCCATTTAGGGCTTTAAAGGTCAGCACCAACACTTTGAATTGTGCTCGGAAACGTACTGGGAGCCAATGTAGGTCTTTCAAGACCGGTGTTATGTGGTCGCGGCGGCCGCTCCCAGTCACCAGTCTAGCTGCCGCATTCTGGATTAGTTGTAGTTTCCGGGTCACCTTCAAAGGTAGCCCCACGTAGAGCGCATTGCAGTAGTCCAAGCGGGAGATAACCAGAGCATGTACCACTCTGGCGAGACAGTCTGCAGGCAGATAGGGTCTCAGTCTACGTACCAGATGGAGCTGGTAAACAGCTGCCCTGGATACATTTTGGCCTGTGCCTCCATGGACAGCTGTGAGTCCAAAATGACTCCCAGGCTGCGCACCTGGTCCTTCAGGGGCACAGTTACCCCATTCAGGACCAGGGAATCCTCCACACCTGCCCGCCTCCTGTCCCCCAAAAACAGTACTTCTGTCTTGTCAGGATTCAACCTCAATCTGTTAGCCGCCATCCATCCTCCAACCGCTTCCAGACACTCACACAGGACCTTCACCGCCTTCACTGGTTCTGATTTAAAAGAGAGGTAGAGCTGGGTATCATCTGCATACTGATGAACACCCAGCCCAAACCTCCTGATGATCTCTCCCAGTGGCTGCATGTAAATGTTGGAAAGCATGGGGGAGAGGACAGAACCCTGAGGCACCCCACAAGTGAGAGCCCAGGGGTCTGAACACTCATCCCCCACCACCACTTTCTGAACACGGCCCAGGAGGAAGGAGCGGAACCACTGTATAACAGTGCCCCCAGCTCCCAGCCCCTCAAGACGGTCCAGAAGGATGTTATGGTCGATGGTATCAAACGCCGCTGTGAGATCCAGCAGAACTAGGAAACAGCTCTCACCTTTGTCCCTAGCCCGCCGGAGATCATCAACCAGTGCGACCAAGGCAGTTTCAGTCCCATGATGAGGCCTGAATCCCGACTGGAAGGGATCCAAATGGTCCGCTTCTTCCAGGCGTGCCTGGAGTTGTTCAGCAACCACTCGCTCAATCACCTTGCCCAAGAATGGAAGGTTTGAGACTGGGCGATAATTGGCCATCGTGGCCGCATCTAAAGATGGTTTTTTAAGAAGCGGTTTAATAACCGCCTCTTTCAGCGGGTCTGGGAAGGCTCCCTCACGGAGGGAAGCATTCACCACCCCACGAAGCCCATCGCCCAGTCCTTCCCGGCTAGCTTTTATAATCCAGGATGGGCAAGGATCCAGGAGACAGGTGGTTGGCTTCACTCGTCCAAGCAGCCTGTCCACATCCTCGGAGGTAACAGATTGGAATTGATCCCACACAACTTGACCAGACAGGACTCTAGCACTCTCCCGCCCTGGCCCTGCTCCCACGGTGGAGTCTACTTCTTCCTGAATCTGAGCGATTTTATCTGCAAAAAAATTTGCAAAATCATTGCAGGAGAACATATGGCCCGTACTGGGCCCCGATGCTACAGGTGGTTCCGCTAAATTGTGAACCACCTGAAAGAGTCTCCTGCTGCTGTTTTCTGCAGATGCAATAGAGGCGGTGAAGAAAGTCTTCTTCGCCGTCGCTATCGCCACTTGGTAGGCTCGACGTTGAGCTCTAACCTGTGTCCGGTCAGCTTCAGAATGAGTTATCCGCCACCGGCGCTCTAGCCGTCTCAACGATTGTTTCATTGCCCTCAGATCCGTGGAAAACCACGGGGCTCTCCGGGCTCCATGCAATCGGAGAGGGCGCTTCGGAGCCAAACAGTCAATAGCCCTGGTTAACTCCACATTCCAGCGGGCCACCAGGGAATCGGCTGAAAGGCCATCAACATGGGATAAAGCATCCCCTACCACTCTCTGGAAACCATTTGGATCCATTAAGTGGCGGGGGCGGACCATCCGAATTGGTCCCACCTCCCTGCAGAGGGGATGGGTCGCAGAGAAGTCCAGTTGCACCAGGAAGTGATCTGACATGGCACTTCTTTCGTTTCACTTTTACTTAGTGTCAGATCACCAACATCCATAGAGGTAAACACCAGGTCCAAGGCATGTCCGCGGCTATAGGTTGGGCCAGACTTATTCAGGGACAGCCCCATGGAGGCCATGCTTTCCACGAAGTCTCGAGCGGCCCCTTGTAAGGTCGTGTCGGCATGGATGTTAAAATCCCCTAGGACAACCAAGCTAGGTGTCTCCAGGAGAACATCCGCCACGACCTGAAGCAGCTCGGGCAGGGAATCCTTGGTGCAGAGGGGAGGTCGGTACACCAAAAGGAATCCTGTACTGCCCCTATTGCCCAACTTCCAGAACATGCACTCGGAAAATTGGGTCTTCCCAATAGGACGCCTGGTGCAAACTAATGACTTCCTAAAAATCACTGCAACCCCCCCTCCCCGCCCACATGACCTGGGTTGCTGTGCGTAAGAGAAACCTGGTGGACAAGCAGCGGCAAGGACAGGCCCATCTGCTTCATCCAACCAAGTCTCTGTTACACATGCCAGGTCAAGTCCTCCATCCATGATCAAGTCATGGATGGCAGTGGTCTTATGAATCATTGACCTGGCATTGCACAGCAACACTTTCAGGTCATGTGGGTATCCCTTGCTGATTCTAGTATCCATCCGGTCAGGACCAGACCCGGAGGCAGGGATAGTCCTCAGACAACGACTAAACCTGCCTCCTCTGTAATGACATGGTCTGGTCTTAGCGTAACTCCTCCTCCTACCCGTGATCACTGAGATCGTTGTCCCAGTGCATTCCCCCCTGTGAAACATGTCCCAGCCATTTTGTTGGCTGGGACCAACTCCCCAGCAGCCCTGACCCCTCCCCTTAAGAACAAAATAACACTTTAAAAAAAACCAAAACAAAACCAAAACAACAACAACAACAACAACAACAACAACACAAATAAAACAATAAAAACAAAAAACAATAAAAATTACAAAAACATAAAATCAAACAAATTCCCAGGCCCCATAAACATCCACCCCACCCCCACCCCCCACATACAAAAAATTCAAAATAAAATTTTTAAAACATTTTAAAAGCACTCTGCACCCCTCCAGCAGTAACAGCAACTGTCCTAGTGAGGCCAGTCAGGCCCTGCCCTGGGCCAGGTGGTAAGTGGCAGGAAGGAGCAGGGCCCCATACACTCACACAGGAGAGTCCTCCTGGGCAGCGGAGTGCAGCAGTCCTTATGAGGCTTCAGGCCCCGCCCCAGGCCAGATGGTGAGTGGCAGGAAGGAGCAGGGCCCTCAGACACTCACATACAGGAGAGTCCTGTATGTTTGCCAATCTTCTTCTTCTTTGGCGATCACTCGTAGCCAAGTAAGATTGTTTTCCATAAACACGGTTTTAACAATGAGTCCGTTGGTGACTGTGGAGGCCAATTCTGGACCCACACATCCTTCCACAGTGGGGACATTGGTTTCCGGGCGGGAGTTGTGGATTTGCCAAGCGTGCCTTCCTCTTAGCACGTTTCTCCTTTGCGTCCTGAGTTCAAGTGTCTTCAAAGCCCATGACACCTTTGGTAAAGGCTGTTCTCCAACTGGAGCGCTCGCAGGCCAGTGTGTCCCAGTTGTCGGTGTTTATACTACATTTTTTTTAGATTTGCCAATGACCGCTCCCCACTTAAAACGGAGGGCGCCCTTTGCGGGGACGCGTGCAGCCCTGGATCTGGAGTGGCCCCATCAGCATAGGCTTTGCCTTCCCTCAGGTGGGATACCTGGAGGTCCCCGCCTACCCCAGTGAGTTGTCCAATCCCACCTGGGGGAAGCACTGCCAGGCCAGGTAGGGGGAGGGATTACCTGCCCACACAATAGAGGGTGGATCTTACCTGGTAATCAACAAAGCCTCATTTTCCCCAAAGCAGCCTTGAGACTCAGCCTTGCAGCCAAATTGGGCAGCTTCTGAAGCACTTTGGAACAAAGTGGGCTGCTCTCTGAAGCAGCAATTTGGAGATTGAACCACATCTTGCAATTGGTGCACATCCCTAATTTTAGCTATGTTCCTGGAATAAATAATAATAATAATAATTTATTATTTGTACCCCGCCCACCTGGCTGGGTTTCCCCAGCCACTCTGGGCGGCTTCCATGGAAACCAAAAATACACTAAAATATCACAGATTAAAAGCTTCCCTGAACAGGGCTGCCTTCAGATGTCTTCTGAATGTCAGGTAGTTATTTATCGCTTTGACATCTGATGGGAGGGCGTTCCACAGGACAGGCGCCACTACCGAGAAGGCCCTCTGCCTGGTTCCCTGTAGCTTTGCTTCTCTCAATGAGGGAACCGCCAGAAGGCCCTCAGCGCTGGACCTCAGCGTCTGGGCAGAACGATGGGGGTGGAGACGCTCCTTCAGGTATACTGGGCCGAGAATGTGCGGTATACCAATTATACTTAGCCAAGGGAAATCCAGGTTCACATTCCCACTCATCCATGAAGGTCACTTCGGCCTTGCCCTCCCTCCGTCCCGCTCTCTGACTAACTTACTTCACAGGCTTGTTGTGGGAATGATATGTTGTGGTAACCTCCCTGGGGGAACAACACACAACAAAAACATAAAGGTAAAGTAAAAGGTAAAGGTACCCCTGCCCGTACGGGCCAGTCTTGACAGACTCTGGGGTTGTGCGCCCATCTCACTTAAGAGGCCAGGGGCCAGCGCTGTCCGGAGACACTTCCGGGTCACGTGGCCAGCGTGACATCGCTGCTCTGGCGAGCCAGAGCCGCACACGGAAACGCCGTTTACCTTCCCGCTGGTAAGCGGTCCCTATTTATCTACTTGCACCCGGAGGTGCTTTCGAACTGCTAGGTTGGCAGGCGCTGGGACCGAGCAGCGGGAGCGCACCCCGCTGCAGGGATTCGAACCGCCGACCTTTCGATCGGCAAGCCCTAGGCGCTGAGGCTTTAACCCACAGCGCCACCTGCGTCCCCAACAAAAACATAATAATCAATAAAAAATATAGAAGCAAAAAGAGGGCGTCTCTTCATCCTTGTCATTAGCATTTTCATTTCTTTTTCATGTGGGGTCTGCAAAACCATCTCTACCGCTTCCCAGGTAAAAGCTTTGAAGAAAGATCATGAATAAGAAATGCAGTCCCTTTTCCTGTGAAATCAAATGCATTCTTCTACATAGATAATGCAATTTCTCACCTTTTCTTATATTTCATTTTCTTCTAATGCAAAGGTGTTGCGACTGTCTTTCTTCATGGAAGCCAGAGCTGGACAGGGTCAACCTCCCCATTGCCCTGAGTGCACAGAATCATTCCTCATACCGAATCCTTGATAGTATTGCCTTGTTGCATTTGAAATGACACAGATGATGGATAAGTTTTTCTCCCCAAGCCTGCCCCACTGCTTTTCAGTCCTCCCAATAAAAAGCTTTATTCTGATTCTCAGCCCAAATTCTGACTTTCCTCTGTCTGTTTCTTCCATCCGCAGATGATTATGCCAAATGCAGATATTTCCAGAGGCTTGTACTTATTTGTATATATTATTCCGATTGCAGCTATCATCATCATCACATTCACTTAAGAATACCCTTCATTTAAGTTTCAAGGCAACTTCCAATCATTTAATAAACACACATTATAAAGAAGCTTAAAAACATGTAAAAAAATACCTAAAGTTTGCTTTTGAAACCATGCAAATTAATTTCTAAAGAGGCAGGACCTGAAATAAAAAAAAATCAAAATGCACTAAAGGAGTATGTGGATAGGTCAGGGTATTCAGGGAGGAAACCCTGATCGCACACTGAACGTTTCATTAAATATCCCAGGGAGAGATCCTTGATGAATGACATATTTGAGAGTCTCACATGAACTGATTTTTCGGGCTAATGTACAGATCAAAACTGAACTAGTAACACAGTTTTTGGCACTTTAAATATAAATTTAAATGCAAATCTGCATGTAGATTTATGTACGTATGTATTTTTAAAAAAATAAATAAATGCACAGCTCTGTGCAGTGGAATGGAAGAAGTTTGTGAATGAACAGGTGTGAAAGTACCATGCCTTGGAAAGTGATCGATTCATTCATTCCTAATCCCAAGGCTATGTAAATGTCAGTAATACAGCCACATTATACTAGGTGGTTTTTCTTGCTTGTTTTCAAAGCAGTCAAGGTTTTCTGAGCAGCATTTCTTGGATTTGCTCCTTATAAATTCCTATTTAAGAGGCTGCTCCTACTTTAATTAGAAACAACCTTTTGCCAGCACCCATTAAAAGTTGATTTATTCATTCATTTGCCCATTTTTTTAAAAAAAAATGTATTTCCACCTTATAGCTGGCATTCAAGAAAAATTAACAAATAATCATTAAAAAACAACAACACGCCATTGGTGCAAGAAAAGAACATGGCACAGAAGTCAGCGCAGAATGCTCTGTCTCTCTATTGCCCCCACCATAGAAATGAGGTGGAGTGTTGCTGCAAGGACAGAGTTCTCTATCTCTCTTCTGCTAGCCTCCCAGCAAGATGACTAGTAACTTTGGGAGGTTCATTTACTATTATACTGGGACGTGAGTGGCACTGTGGGTTAAACCACAGAGCCTAGGACTTGCCGATTAGAAGGTCAGCAGTTCAAATCCCCGCAACGGGGTGAGCTTCCGTTGCTCTGTCCCTGCTCCTGCCAACCTAGCAGTTCAAAAGCACGTCAAAGTACAAGTAGATAAATAGGTACCACTCTGGCGGGAAGGTAAACGGCGTTTCCATGCACTGCTCTGGTTCACCAGAAATGGCTTAGTCATGCTGGCCACATGACCTGGAAGCTGTATGCCAGTTCCCTCGGTCAATAAAGCGAGATGAGCGCCACAACCCCAGAGTCGGTCACGACTGGACCTAATGGTCAAGGGTGCCTTTACCTTTTTATTAGACATACTTAACAATAAAAACAGCATTTAGATAGCAGCAGGCACCACCCACCTATCCCTGTGTACCTCTTTAAATGTAATCTCTCACTCGCCTATTAAGAAAGCATAATCCTATGATGTGCCTCAGGACATAATCCCATATTTCGGGCTTGAAAATTTTCCCCAACCACTTGCCTGTATTCGAGGGATTAAAGAAAAGTGTCACATGCATGCATTGACATCCTATGGCCTTTTACAACGTGGTTTTTTTTTTAGGGGGGTGTTATTCCTTTTGAATTCTGGTGCTGGAGGAGACTCTTGAGACTCTTGATCTTCTTGGACTGCAAGAAGATCAAACCTATCCATTCTGAAGGAAATCAGCCCTGAGTGCTCACTGGAAGGACAGATCCTGAAGCTGAGGCTCCCATACTTTGGCCACCTCATGAGAAGAGAAGACTCCCTGGAAAAGACCCTGATGCTGGGAAAGATTGAGGGCACAAGGAGAAGGGGGCGACAGAGGATGAGATGGTTGAACAGTGTTCTCAAAGCTACCAACATGAGTTTGACGAAACTGCAGGAGGCAGTAGAAGACAGGAGTGCTTGGCGTGCTCTGGTCCATGGGGTCACGAAGAGCCAAACTAAACGACTAAACAACAATTGGGTTGTTTTAATTTTGATTGTGTATTTTGTGGTTTTATATTTCAATTTTATTCTGCAAACCACCCTGAGACCTCTGGGTATAGGCGGTATACAAATTCAGTCAATCAATCAATCAATCAATCAGTCAATCAAAATTGTTACCCCTGGAACACTGCAAGGGACATCTGTTAGTGTGTATCAGCCAGTCGAATGGACTTCGTTCTGCAATGGGACTTCTTCCTCTCCTTCTCCCTTCTGCTCCTATCACTGCCCTGCCCTCCAAATATTGTCCAGTGATTGGAAGTTCTCACATCATGTTGGATTTAACTCTGTTCTTTGCCAATAACAATAAGAGACAATGAATTATTTTAGTCAAAAGGAAAGCCTGCTCAACTGCATAAATGAGTTGGTCCAATAAAACCATTTCTACACTTCAGAAAAGAAACAGTCTTCTTCAGCAAACTATCCACATTTCAAACCTGCCAAACCCTAGAAACAAGGTGCACACGGTTTTATCTGAAAATATAAAGTTTGTGATAAACTGAAAATATCAAGCTTGATATCTTATATTCACATGTTTTACTTGCTTCTAATAAGGACCTTAATTCTAAAGGCTTGTGTGAGTTAAAGGTAAAGGTACCCCTGCCTGTACGGGCCAGTCTTGACAGACTCTGGGGTTGTGCGCCCATCTCACTTAAGAGGCCAGGGGCCAGCGCTGTCCGGAGACACTTCCGGGTCACGTGGCCAGCGTGACATCGCTGCTCTGGTGAGCCAGAGCCGCACACGGAAACGCCGTTTACCTTCCCGCTGGTAAGCGGTCCCTATTTATCTACTTGCACCCGGAGGTACTTTCGAACTGCTAGGTTGGCAGGCGCTGGGACCGAGCAGCAGGAGCGCACCCCGCCGCAGGGATTCGAACCGCCGACCTTTCGATCGGCAAGTCCTAGGCGCTGAGGCTTTAACCCACAGCGCCACCTGCGTCCCCTTTGTGTGAGTTACAAATAACCAAATACATGCAAATATTGTTAAAAGATCCAGCTTAGGATATGTAGAATTCTATGCCTGTCTCTCCAATTATTCATATATGCCTACTTCTTTTTCTGTTTTGAAAGACTACGTGAGAGGTAAAAACATGATTCACCAGAGTGCCAAGTGAAGCTGACAATGGCGTAGCTACTGAAATCAATATAACTATTAACTGGGAATGATTCAGTGTCTACAAAGCATTCCCAAAAAAATATATAGCCTTTACAATAAAATCACTCTACTAAATCAGAATCAGCATACAATGGGTTGGGGGAGGGAAGCAGAAGACCCCTTGAAAACAGAAAAGCTATTCATGTTTGTCTATGTGTATCATATTGTTGTGAGGTAACCTGTTGTGAATGAGGTTGCAGGTGTGTAGTCAGTGGGTATTCCTGGATCCAACATTGCCCATTGATGTCCATGTGGCCTTGGTGGCTAGGATTATCTAATCCAACTGGTTCACTAGCTACAACAGACTTTTGGATGGAGATGGCTTGATCAATCTATTCCATCCTCAGGTAACCTCCAGACTGGATTATCGCAAGACACTGTAAATGGGGCTGCCCTTGAAGATGGTTCAGATGCTGCAACTGGTGCCGAATACAGGAGGCAGAATCCTGCCCAGTATTGCTGCAAGGATTCATATCACACCTGAAACACCTGGATTGGTGGCCTGTTCATTTCTTTTCATCTTTATTTTTCCAATTTCCAAACACTCATTATAGATGAAACTTCTTCAAGGACCATTTTCCTAAATAATTGTACAGGATTTCATTTGAACTAGCTATGACAATTTCTGTTGACAACCTCTTCAATAGAACAGATGTGAATGAAAGCTTAACCCTACGACATTCTGTAAATATATAATACCATCTGTGAATTGTTTTAAAACTATTTCTTTACTTTTTTGCTGACGCTGACTTAAAATGGTTTTTCCTCCAAACATTTTTTCCCCAGTTTGCATTATCAATTTCACAGTGCAAATCCATTTCCCATATAGATTTTAATAAGATTAGATCTTTCTGATCCCAATTCAAGGTGCTTACGTTAATGGATAAAGCTGTAAATAAATGACTTGGGCCCCAAATATGGGAGGAAGCAGATTCTCTTATATGCACCAGTTTGGTTTCCGAGATCAGCAAAAAAATAGCCTTATTGGCAGTGCTGCTTTCCCTCAGAAGTCCCAGGGCAGTGGCTCATGAGAAAGATTTTTCTCTATTGGCTCCAAAACTGTGGAACTCCTCCCCTTCCCTCACATCAACACTTTGTATCTTTTGTCTGCTATTTAAGAAACACCTGTTAATCCTGACCTCTGGAAGCAAAATATAGACTGTATTTTTTGCTCTATAGGACGCACCGGACCATAGGACGCATCTTGTTTTAGAGGGGGAGAACAAGAAAAAATAATTCTCCCCCTCTCTGCTCAGTGCCCCTTCAGCGAAGCGGCAGGAGAAACGGAGCCCCTTCCATTTCTTCTCCCGTTTGGCTGAAGGGACACTGCACAGCTCTCCCTCTCTGCTGAAGCCAGGAGAGTCTTGCTCTCCCAGCTTCAGTGAAAGCTTGCGGAGTGCAGCGGGAACTCACGCTGCACTCCAAAGGCTTCAGCAAAAGCAACGCGAATCCTCTGGAGCGCGGAGGGAGTGCTCCCTCTGCGCTTCGGAGGCTTCGCGTTGCTATCGCTGAAGCCAAGGAGCCTGCATTCGCTCCATAGGACACACACACATTTCCCCTTAATTTTTGAAGGGGGAAAAAGTGCATCCTATAGAGCGAAAAATACAGTATATATTTAGTTGTGTGTCAAGGCCCCGCATCCCCCCATTTATGAATAAAACACATGGACACCAGTATTTTAGGTTAATGGGCTAATCAAGGCCACAGAATGGTTACAGATTGTGAGTAATATTGGCTTAGGCATTGGACCGAACCGACTATATCTGACTCCTGCCCGCCATGCAGGTAGTCTCACAAGGGTTATCCACCAGTAAGGGGATCCCTGTTGATGTACATCAACTCAGAGCTCCCCTCAAGGTCCCTGGAGAGGTCATGACATGGCCCTAGCCTCTACCCAGGCTTTGGACAGGAACTACAGCCTCCAGATTCCTTTAACGGAATACCCTTAAAGGGGAGGGGCAGGTGATGGCCACAACCTCCCCTTCCACCAAACAAGCTTTTCCAATGCCTAACCACCAAACCTTACAAATTTGTGATGATTTGCTATGAGGTAGGCAAAAACCAAGTGGCTGGTGCCAATCTGTCGGGTCCTGGCTGCCCGGCCACAATGCCACTCACCGGAAAAGGTGAGTGGACTTATCCCAATGGGTTTTAGTCCTGTGAGTTTTTAAGAAAACATGGTCGTACAGTGGTACCTCAGGTTACAAACACTTCGGGTTACAGACTCCGCTAACCTGGAAGTAGTACCTCGGGTTAAGAAATTTACCTCAGGATCAGAACAGAAATCGTGCGCTGGCGGCACAGCAGCAGAGGGAGGCCCCATTAGCTAAAGTGGTACCTCAGGTTAAGAACGGTTTCAGGTTAAGAACGGAGCTCTGAAACGAATTAAGTTTGTAACCAGAGGTACCACTGTATACTGGTAGGCTTCCCCTCATTTACTCTTCTCCAACATGACTGCACATATAATGGTATTCTTTTCACCAACCGTCAATAATGATGATCTCCTGTGAAGCACTTCTCAAAGTCTCATCCCTGGGCTTTTCATATGATTCTTACATTACTCGCATCAATATCTATGTGACTGTATGTATTCAACATGCACCGTTGACTCTCAGTGTGATAAATTCAATTACTACTCCCTGCTTAAGATGTCTGTCAATCCCAGGCTGCCATTTTGAACGGTTTGGTCCTGCTTTTCTCTGAGTGAGGAAAATAGCAAGACTTCAACCACAATGGAAGGCTATACATAAATATAGCTTGTACTCTGTTTTACATTGTTATTACACATGCCACTCAGAACAAAGCGTAGAACACAAATTGCTTTTGCCTTTCTAATACTGATGCTCAGATTCCAATAGCCCCAGACACAGCTTTTCTATTGTAGGCAGGAAGCAACGTTTAAGTACCTGTTCCAAGTGTAATTATTTGACTAGCTCCATAGGTAGAAGGTGAGAAATGTCTGTATCAAAACATGCCTGTAGTAATATAGCCCAAATAAAATGTTTCCAATGTGCTGCTTGCTTGCTTGCTTGCTTGCTTGCTTTCAGTCCATGATGGCTTTTCCAAGAACCATGAAATGTCCAAAAATTGGGTGGTGGGGGGAGGAGTAAGTCCATTGATTTCAATGGGTCTACTCTGATTAACATAGGGATTTTCATTTCTTTTCTTTTTAAAAATATTTTTATTAAGCAATTTCAACACAACAAATTATCAAACCGTACATTATTTCCGCCCTTCCCCCCTTCCATCCCCCCCCACAGGGTCTTCCCTCGGCTCCTCTCTCTGATTTCTCTGCACATATTATTC
Organism: Podarcis cretensis; assembly: GCF_951804945.1. Lineage (NCBI taxonomy): Eukaryota > Metazoa > Chordata > Lepidosauria > Squamata > Lacertidae > Podarcis > Podarcis cretensis. The sequence goes on along the minus strand of NC_137180.1, from coordinate 9,977,822 downwards.
TCTGCATATTATAAAATTATAGATATCCTTGCCTTATCCATCTATCATGTTATCAACCAATAAATTTGTGTATGTTTATTCAAAACCTGCCAAGGAGTCCAGTTCATTTTGCTGTCCTTTTAGATAATTTGTAAAAAGTTCCCATTCTTCCTTAATGTCACTGTTGTCCTTGTCCCACAATTTGTATTTCAATTTAGCCAAATCTGCATAGCTCATCAATTTTTCTTGCCAATGTTCTTTTGTTGGAAAGAAATCTTCGTTGGAAGATTTCCTCACTCTTACATCCTTGTGACATAGGGTTTTTATTTCTACTAGGTGAAATCCGAACAAGACAAAAACAATTAAAAAGTGAAGTGAGGTACGTCAGTTCCATGAACTAAGTTCTATGAACTAGTCTAGCATCCTGTTCTCACAGTGGCCAACCAGAGCAAAGGTCGAAAATCTGGGGATTTCTGCCCACATGTCTTCCCTGATGGCATTCTGCTCCCACAGACCAAATGACCGCAGCAGCCTGTCTGGAAGTTCCCTAAATTTTTGAATCTCCCCAGCTTACATTATTCTGCTTTCATAAAGTTGTAATCCCACACTGCTGTTCACCTCTTTTTTTTTTTATCCCTCCGCAATGCAGCAGCACTCAGAGGACTAAGGTGTCTCCCTCAGTAGAATCCGGGGACCATTTCAAAAATGTGCATGTTTGCAGAATCAAATTTAGCCTGACATTTGATGCCTTCCAAACATTTTCTTGAGTTATACCTGACCATGAAAAGCCAAACACTATGATGCACAGAATTGTGTTTGCATAGCAGAATTATTCTTTGCAACTACAGCAGAAAAAATACGCTGTTTTTAAATAATAACTCTTTGGTAACGTTGTTAAGGTCTCAGGCTTCCATTGTGTAAATTGATTTTCCAATCAAAATGAAGTTTTAGCTGATACATTAGAATTTCCCAGTTTTCCTCTAATGCAAGCTAACAACGATTCTTGTAAATTAGATTAGAACTTCCCAGTCTGACAATAGCCAACTTTTAATGCTTAAGCATTATACAATTAGACAACTTTTCAGAAGATTATTTGCCAACATGCTTTTGAATACCATGCATTTGCTTTATTGTAATTTAAGTAGACTATTTGCTTTCAATGATTACTTTTTCCCTTGGTGTGAAAAATCAATTAGCATCATTGCATGTTACGTTTAGAAGTTTTTAAAATTAAAGACCAAATGATTTCTCTGTAGACACTTAATCAGTGCCTCAAAGCTGGAGAGCATAAGAGCCCTGCTCAACCAAGCCAAAAGCCATTCCCATCTACCACACTGCTCTTACGGTGATCAGCTACTGTAGATATCCATGAGAAGACCACAAACAGGCACAACAGTACTATCCCCTCCTGCAGTTTCCACCAACTGATATTCAGAAGCACACTGCTTCCAACAGTAGAGCATAACCCTAATGGCTAGTGGCAATCGGTAGCCTTATTCTCCATAAATTTGGCTCATGGTCTTTTAAAGCCTTCCAGGTTGGTGCAAGTCTCTTGTGGGAGCCAATTTCATTGTGTAACTATGTGTTGTGTGAATAAGTCCTTTCTTTTGTTTGTCCCGATTCTTCCAACATTCACCTCCGCTGGATGTCCCCAAGTTCTAATAGATTGAGGTTGAATCCTGACAAGACAGAAGTACTGTTTTGGGGGGACAGGGTGTAGGTGGGTGTGGGGGACTCCCTGGTCCTGAATGGGGTAACTGTGCCCCTGAAGGACCAGGTACGCAGCCTGGGAGTCATTTTGGACTCACAGCTGTCCATGGAGGCGCAGGTCAATTCTGTGTCCAGGGCAGCTGTTTACCAGCTCCATCTGGTACACAGGCTGAGACTCTATCTGCCTGCAGACTGTCTCACCAGAGTGGTGCATGCTCTGGTTATCTCCCGCTTGGACTACTGCACTGTGCTCTATGTGGTGCTACCTTTGAAGGTGACCCGGAAACTACAACTAATCCAGAATGCGGCAGCTAGACTGGTGACTGGGAGCGGCCGCCGAGACCACATAACACCGGTCTTGAAAGACCTACAATGGCTTCCAGTACGTTTCTGAGCACAATTTAAAATGTTGGTGCTGACCTTTAAAGCCCTAAACAGTCTCGGTCCAGTATATCTGAAGGAGCGTCTCCACCCGCATCATTCTACCTGGACACTGAGGTCCAGCGCCGAGGGCCTTCTGGCGGTTACCTCGCTGCAAGAAGCCAAGTTACAGGGAACCAGGCAGAGGGCCTTCTCGGTAGTGGCACCTGCCCTGTGGAACGCCCTCCCACCAGATGTCAAAGAGAACAACAACTACCAAACTTTTAGAAGACATCTGAAGGCAGCCCTGTTTAGGGAAGCTTTTAATGTTTGATGCATTACTGTATTTTAATATTTTCTTGGAAGCCACCCAGAGTGGCTGGGGAAGCCCAGCCAGATGGACAGGGTATAAATAATAAATTATTATTATTATTATTATTATTATTATTATTATTATTATTACTAATAGTAGGAGAGAGGGAGAAAAACTTCTCTGCACATTTTCTCCACACCATGCATAATATTACAGTGGTAACTTGGTTCTCAAACAGAATCCGGAAGTCCGTTTGAGTTTTGAAACGTTCGAAAACCGAAAACTGGTATGCTACAACTGCGGCAAGGATGTTATTGGAATAAAGATGGAAAAACGATAAAATACCACCTAAAGAAGAATGGCAAGAAAAACAGAATATGCCGAAACGGCCAAACTAACTGATGTACTACGAAATAAGGACACAAAAAAAATCCTTTAAAGAAGATTGGGAACCATTTTCGGTTTATCTGCAGAAACAATGCAAAGAATTGGACTCATCAGCAGGTTTTGAGTAAACATTTACAAATAACAAAATTTATAAATTATAAGATTAAATATTAAAAAAAAATGAATGGAAAGGAAATAAGCAGGAATTAATATTGTGTTAAAACGAACTAGAGAAGGAGGTTGAGGGAAGTTTGGGGGGGCGGGGAGGGAAGGGACAATTTGTTGGAAAAACGCCTGGGAAAGCCACCACCTTCCCAAGACACCGAGGCGTCTCTCCGGAGGTCACCCTCTGGCTGTGAATCTTCAGTCCAGAGAGACCAGTAATAAGCGACCCTTCCCTCCTGAGAGGAGCATACTTGTCTTCTGGCATCTCATTGCAGAAGAAAGAGACAATCAGTAACTCTAAACTACTTTATTCACAGTCTATACACAGAGCCTCCATCAGCGTGTCTGCTCCCTCTGAGCAGCAGTACAGAAGAAGCACACTTCACACAGAAGCGAAAGTAACTTTTCACAGTACTGACACTGTGCAGAGACTTCCTGTCTCACGCTTTCAGACACTCGCATGATATAAACAACCATCCGCTGCTCACTGAGTAGCTGGTGAGATAAAAATCCTAACACAATTTGGGATCGGTGAATTATGGTATATGTTATAATGTAATTTGGGGGTGGGGGTGGGAATGGAAAATGTAATTTTTAAAAAAATATTTTTTAAAAAAGAAAACTGAAAACCGAAAGCAGAAGCCTCAAAATGGAAAACTCAAAATGGAAGCCACGTTTCCTGTTCAACTTCCAAGGTGCTTTCGAAAACCGAAGCCTTTACTTCTGGGTTTTCAACGTTCAAGTTCCGAAACGTTCAACTACGGAGGTGTTCGAAAACTGAGGTACCACTGCAAAATCTTCTATTGTGTCATCTCTTACTTCCTTTTTCTCTAAACTAAAAAGTCCTATAGGCTTTCCTCTTTCCTTTCCTCTTAGGAAAATTGCTCCACCCTCTTGATTGTTTTGATTGCCCTATTCAGAATCTTTTGCAACTCCACGATATCCTTTTTGAGGCGAGGTGACCTACTGTAGAATTGGTCATCTGGTCCAACCCCCTGCAATGCAAGAATTTCAACTAAAACATCCATGACAAATGGCCATGACAGACATACACAGTATTCCAAATGTGGTTGCATTTTATATCTGTATAACAACATTGTGGTACCAGTAGTTTTATTTTCAGTTCATTTTCTAATGCTCCCTAGCAAGCAATTCACCTTTTTCACAGCTGCCACATATTGGGTTGACAGCTGCCACATATTCAGCTGTCCAAAAGGAGTGGCCCTTTTAGTGCTCTTCACACTTATGTTTTTGTTTGTTTTAACAATCCTGAACAACTTGTTATCATCAGCAAACTTGACTCACTCACTGCTCATCCCCTGTGGTGGTTTTTAGGGGTTGTTGTTTTTTAAAACAGTAGAGCTTTCTAAGCAGAGTTTGGAAGGGAATCTGTCATGGATGCTTTGGTTCAGGGGTGGCCAACTCCCAAGAGACTGCGATCTACTCACAGAGTTAAAAACTAGCAGTGATCTACCCCTTTTGGGGGGTTCAGGTAAAATGTTGAGCTTTTTTTAGGGGAGCCACTTTTTTTTAGGGGAGCCACAGTTGTTCAGCTTCTTTGGGGGGAGCCAATGATATACCAGTGTTCTACCGCAGACATCCAGTGATCTACCAGTAGCTCACGATCTACTTCTTGGACATACCTGCTTTAGTTGATATTCTTGCATTGCAAGGGTTTGGACTAGATCAGCGGTTTTCAACCTGTGGGTCCCCAGATGTTGTTGGACTACAACTCCCATCATCCCTGAGCTTTGGCCTTGCTAGCTAGGGGTGATGGGAGTTGTAGTTCAACAACATCTGGGGACTCACAGTTTGAGAAAGGCTGGACTAGATCCCTTCCAGTTCTACAATTCTATGGTGTTCTGCTGTGAAGACAGATGCAAAGAATTCATTAATGAAGATTCAGGTTACAATCCTTTACCCACTGACCCATTCAACATAGTCAAATGTACATCTGAGTACACATAGATATGATTGAGCTGTAACCCATTAATGGAAAGGGGACACTATATCCCCTTGTTACAGAGCACTATTTAGCCTCCCAGTCACTATTATTTAATGCCCTTCAGTTATTATTCACATACAGCATTCTCTGCAGATCTCCACCAGTTTTTGGTATGGCAACCAATTATCTCTCCCCCCTCTTTTAATTTACATAACTCACTCTCAAGGCAGGGCATCAGAAGGGAAATGAAACTGTTTTTGATTAAATAAGTTTTAAGGATGAACAGATGAGGTTTTCAGATGGACTTTGAAATATTTTAATGAAGCAATTAAAATAAAACCCAATTGGTGGCTGAAAGCTAAAATGTGTGCATGTAGAACTTTCCATTAAAATTTCCACATACTATTTTTTGCCAGGAAAAGCCGACCAGTTGCATAGCATAATTTAAAAGGTTAGAAATGCTGGTTTATACACTGCAATTTTGTTCATAGGACAAAGACTGAACTTGGGTGTGTTCTTGATTCTTGTATGAATGTGATGTGTGTCAAAGGTGTGTTTTTGTCACTATCAATGTTGTCATTTTTTTTTTTTACACACCTAGGCAGCAAATCATTATAGATATGCAATGGGGCTACTTCTATAACACAAATGTATCTAGGATTGTCCCAACAAGGAAGGCAAAGCAAGGCTTAATTACTTGCACTATCTGCAAAAACTTAGCAGGTAATCCTAGCAGAAGCCCACTGAGATGTTTGCTTTTGCCTTTGCAAACAAATTGTTGCCTTGCCATGCTATTGCCTGCCATAGTGAAGTTCCTGGTCATATTTAGAACTAATTAATGCACCTGGCTATGCAGATGGAAAAGTATGGAGCTGTACCACACAACTGCCTCAATGCTCAACACCTTCCTAATTTGCATTCCAACACAATACACAAACTGAAACACAGCCTTCCTTCAAAATTTGCACTTCTCTGAATTTTGCAACAAAGTTCTTCAGCCAAGTTATGCATTCAAACATGCACATACTAGCATACAGTGTTAATAAAATTGTTCATATATTAGTGAAGAAAACACACCAACAGTCAACATATTAAAGAGAAATGTTTTACAAAATAATGTGCATTAGGAGAAATTGCATACAAAAAAAATGCATATCAGGAGAAATCTGCACTGAAAAGCTGGTGAATTTTCAAGAGATTTTTTTTTAAAAAAAAAAATCACAAACTGATGCAAAGAACTGAACCTAACACTGGAAAAATGAGAAACTGAAACAGATTTTCCTATCCCTAGTCTGCATTGGGTTTTTTAAGAGGCAGGGCAAGATTCAAAGCAGTTAATGCTTTGTACTTTTGCAACCTCAGGGTTTTCCTAAGCATGCTAATGTGTACAAAGTGATAACTTTTTTCAAAACTGATGCAGATGTCGGGCAAGCTGAACTTTAAGAATGGAAAAACAAGTCACTAAGAGAAGGCAAAATGGACATATTTGCCCATCTCTACTCTAGAATTAGTCCTAGGAGCATGAGTGAAGGCCTTTCTATCTGCATACATTTTCTTAACTAGTTGTTTTGTTTACTGACCTGTTATCTGGAGTACCAGTTATATTTAATGGCAGACATATCCTCACTACAAACAAAGCTTGTGTCTATTTCTCAGTACCTTGTAAAACATTAATTCCCTCAGGTTTATATGAGCTGACTACATTTATAAATCAGAAGGTCATTGTTCTTAAGACTTCTCCCTGATTCAAGAAACACTTCTTGTGCATTTAGAGGCTGTGTTACTTCACTGCAGCCTGGTCTTCCATTAGCATTCTATTAGAGAATTCATATTAACTATGGGATGGGTTTGCCATTACAATTTTTCACACATCCTTTTTGCTCTGAAAAGCTTTAGCAGTCACACTCTCCAGCTCATTGCCATCAGCTACTAGAGTGGAACAAAGCTCTCTGTGAAACACAGCGAAGGAAGGGGAAATCATCAAAGTGTGATTTGGTTCTATCCACTATTATGGGTCTTAATCCTCTCTCGCTGCATGTTCTGGAACACCAGCCAAAGAGCTCACAGGGAAGAGCGGAGGAGAAGAAAGATTGCTGCCGATTCCTCTCACCTCTCTGCTGCCGTTTCAAGAACAAAGGTCACTGGCAAGTGGCCAAGCAAAAAGTTCTTTCAAGAGGATGCCAGAAAAAGCTGTGACTACTGGAAAGGCAACCTGGGATGCCAGTGAGCAGCATCATAATAGCCCGTGAGTAATTTTTTTGCTGCAAAATGCGACGAGCAAGACCATGCATGCAGAACAATTGATTGACTGGTTTTTATTTTTACAGTGCAATTCTACAGGGTTTAGGAAGTTCCCATCAGACAAACCACTACATCGTGCGGATTTCAGAAGCACTGGGATGCTTATGAAATGAAATAAGGGCGATACCTGCTGATGGGGAGGTGGGTGTGGCTTGGAGGAAATGGCCTTGCCAGCCAAATTGGACTCTCTGATGGGCCAAGGTGGGTCCATGGATTGGAGGTTCCCAACCCCTGGAATAAAACAAAGAAAGAATTTGCTCTCATGTGACTACCAGACAGACTGAAGGTGGATACAGACAGAGGATATAACATCTTTTCCACAGCACATAGGACCCTGATCTGGGGAGGTTTTAAAGGCTTCAGAGTTTTTAGCTTCATGTAATTCTTAAGGAAATCAGCCCTGAGTGCTCACTGGAAGGACAGATCCTGAAGCTGAGGCTCCAAGACTTTGGCCACCTCATGAGAAGAGAAGACTCCCTGGAAAAGACCCTGGTGTTGGGAAAGATGGAGGGCACAAGGAGAAGGAGACGAGAGGACGAGATGTTTGGACAGTGTTATTGAAGCTACAAACATGAGTCTGACCAAACTGCGGGAGGCAGTGGAAGACAGGAGTGCCTGGTGTGCTCTGGTCCATGGGGTCACGAAGAGTCGGACATGACTAAACGACTAAACAACAACAACAGTTCTAGGGATGGGATAGAGTTTGAACCAGGAAACTCAGAAAGAGTGCACTGCTTGGGGCAAACATTTCATTTGTTTGAATTCTATGCACACCTCATCTTTCTTCTTTCACATAACTCAAGGCAGTACATATGTGGTTCCCATCATAAGACCCAAAGCCTGAATAGGCCCCTTCTTCATGCATATTAGTAGTAGTAATATACCGCCCTATACCCGCAGGTCTCAGGGTAGTTCACAAGTTTGAATGGCTATAATAGCACATGATTTCCTATTGAGTGCCTTCAGATCATATCCTGCAACAAATATCGATACAGTGGTACCTCGGTTTATTAACTTAAAATATTCCGGAAGTCCGTTCTTAAACTGAAACCATTCTTAAACTGAGGTGCACTTTCCCTAAGGAGACTTACCACCACCGGTCCCCTTCCAGCGTTTGGCTTCCGTTCTTAGACCGAGGTAAAGTTCGCAAACCGGGACACTACTTCTGGTTTTGCGGAGTTCATAAACCAAATCGTTCTTAAACCGGACTGTTCTTAAACTGAGGTACCACTGTAGTTCCTATTCTCCTTTGCCATTAATCAATGATCTGTGATTTTATTTTAGAGGCTGCTAAGAACATGCAGTGGAACACCATGGAAGTTCCTTCCACCAATATTATCTTACAACCGGGATCTAAAATATTTAGATTGTACCACACAAACGATTTTCCATTTTGAGCCCTCTTCCAGGAAAGGGACACATCATCATAAAGGAAAGGAAACAACGTATTACTGACAATTTCGGTAATGGGAAATCTAATACGTGAGTGGGCTCTAAAAGATTGTTGCTTTGAAGTTAGGGATGAAAAGGCAATGAAGATATGACTGGAGAGGAATGTTCCTCTAGCATGAGAAAAGCGTGAGAGTAAAGCTTCTTTTGAAACACTGCCGGATTTTTGTCATGCTGATTAAATTAATACTAATATGCATGACTTCAAAGTGCTAAAAAGACAATGTAGCAAAGAAATATGAATGAATAATAAGACTGAACCAAATAGCCCTCACCATTCATGGTTAATTTAATGCCAATAGAACACTCTGCAAACACTTCCCTTGATGCTGTGCTGTGGTTATTATATTGGAACCACTATCCTAAGCAGCACATTGAAGTAGCATTGCTTTAAAGCGTTACAAATTGTATTACAACCTGCAAGTGAAAATAGATCGTTCCTGGCTACATTATAGCCCACAACAGACCATGTAAGGCTACACATAAAAATATCTAATGAATATTAACACATCCCCCAGCGGAATATTTCTAAAATATTGCAGTCTAGACACACACAGCACTGGCAGCTTCGGAACTTCATTTTTTGCCAATTAACTGCAAAACTCAATGGGGTATCTCAAGTAACTACTTACAATGTGTTGGACAAAGGCAGCTCAAATATGAAAGAGAATTCCCTTTGCTCGTCATATTCATATATATATATATATATATATATATATCCAGTTGCAACAGCAATGAAAAAGCTATTCCATTTGATTTTATTAACATACATGTCAATAAGAGCAATGCTTTAGTCATGTATGCTTTAGTTGAGATTCTGGCTTTGCAGGACGTTGGACTAAATGACCTCACAGCCTCTTCCAGCTCTTCAGTTCTATGATTCAATGAGAAGCTGGGGGGGGGGGGAGGAATGTTGTCTGATTGAGGATCTTTCGATACAGGAAGACTACAGAACACAATGTCAAATGACTACAGCAAGAGAGCAGGAGAAAGAACAAAAAATAATTCAAATTAATATAGCTCCCAGTCTTTATATGCATTTAAGTTGTTATTCTCTTCCATATCAGGATCCATGGATCAGGATCCATATCAGAAACCATGGGAGATACTCTTTCTCCCTTTTACATAAGCAGGTATTCATTTGTGCCAGGATTCTGGAAGTGGTCTTTAATCTCACAGATAAACCATGGGGATTAAGTATATGAGGCAGTACAGGAGCTTGCAGAGTAAAATGGCTTTCCTTACCTATCCTAACAGGCATAATGAAACTGCATAAATCTTGGATTGGGGCTAAGGTCTTGCAGAGCAGAAAGAGCATGAAATCAAGACAGGCCTGAATCTACCAATTCTTATATTGGAAACTAAGTATGGATACTAGGGTTGTGCGCAGACCCCCCCCCCGATTCAGTCTAGGGCCACAATCCAGGGCCATTGCAGCCTCACCTAGTGGTTGGTTAGCAGTGGATTCCATCCTGGGCAGTGCTGCTTCAGGGCCTGGACTGTTGGGCAGGTAGGAGAGGCCAGGTGGGATGGAGGCTAGACAGGAACTCTTCCCTTCCAGATGCAGCCAGTTGGATAGGTCTCCATTTCCCCCTTCTGTTTCCCACCTGATGCTTCCCTCTCCTTCCTGCTTGGTATCATTCTGGACCTCCACACCTGACCCACAGTGATCTGGGGCTGCCTCAACCCAGATTCAATCCAACACAACCCAAATTCCACACACACATCCAAACCGTCTCCCCAATAGCCACTGAAAGATTTCACCCATATAATGAGCACAGGCAAAGGAGATTTAGGTTGAAGGTCCAACTCACACCTTAAACGCATACATCATAATATTTGTAGATAGCCCCAAGCATACAACTGCATGCAGAACAGGCTCTCTCCATACTTTCAGAAATCTGCCAAAGCAGAGTTACTCGTCATGTCGACACTATGTACAGGTATATCTGTAGACCAGTGTGGGGAAGTGGAGCTCTCCAGATGTTGCTTCCATCATCTCTGAGCATTGCCCATGCTGGCTGGGAGCTGGAATTCATATTAACCACCAAAGAGCTGCAGAATGCCACTCAGCCTTACTCTGCAAACCTCTACTTCAATATCATTGACAAGAAAATTCCTCTCTGGAGATAAGCACAATGTGCACAGGGTAAATATTTGCTGTGTGTGAATATAAATGATCACCAACTTTTTACAAAAGCTCATATATGAAGACTTTGCAAAGACTTCGAAGCAGAAGTCATCTTGAAATGTCAGACCAGGAAAAAAGAGAATCATTAAGAAGCTCAAGAGATTATTGATGATTATTTTATACGTATCACCAGAGAATATGCCATCTTAAGTGCCATGGTATTATATAAACAACAAATGGCTTTTATTTTTCTAGGACAGCATGCAGCAAATCGGATTTTGCAAAATTGATTGCACACGTGGAGACTCAGGAATGGACAGATTTATAGAAGGCAAAGTAAAGAGGTAGAAGCTTATTTTAAAAACCAGCTAAACAAGCCTCACCTTTTCAGTGACATTTTATAAATAAATGGCTGTGCTGTTTATTGTACAGCAAAAAATAAAATAAAATCCTTATCCCAGCAAATAATAAAGAGGAGTGCATATACTTTGGGGTTTTTTAAAAGAAAGAAAGAAAGAAAGAAAGAAAGAAAGAAAGAAAGAAAGAAAATTATGGATCAAGAGAACAGCTATTTTGGGTGACATTTATAAACTTTCTATACTGATAGTGCAACTTGAGGAAGGAATAAGATTGCAAATAAAATTGCTATCCCTGGGTAGCATTGAGCTACAGCTGCACAGTTAAGTTGTAACATCATAGTGTGGTTGTTATGCCACTGTGATTTGTAAGGCTGAAATCTTGTATATGTTCACCTGACAGTAATTCTCACACATTTCAGTGCTACTTCTAAGCAGACATGCATGGGATTGAAGTTCTTGTCAAGCCATCCCTATTACAGTGGGAAAGTAAGGAGAACTGGGGAATTAATATTTCCCTTCATTTTGTGATTCCTTTTTTGTTATTAAATGGCACTGTGCATTCATTCGTTACTATCACATTCACTGTGATTTGTTTATTAAAATTGCATCCATTTTATTCCATTCCTTTCCGTTTGATTTCAGGGGTCATCCTACAGATTCACACATATCTCTGCCTCTCTCCCACCAAGTAGCTAACTAAAGCGTACAAGAATGGGAAAGGTGATGGTTTTGAGTGACAGCTCCCATGCTGGCTACAGTTGATGGGAGTTGTAGTCCGAAACAGCTGGAGGTCATCCTGGCTTAAGAGAACTCCTGGGTGTAATGGATCAGTAACAGTTTTTGTACCAAGAACAGACCAACAGAGGAAACCACAAAAAAAGATCTCTCATAGGAAATGGTTCTTATGCCGTCTAGAAAGATAATGGGTTTGATATATCTCTGGCTATTTTTAGCTTACAAGTTAACTTTTCAGCCAGGGCAACAGACCAGAGCAGAGTATACCAAGTCCAGTAATAATCCCATAGTGGAATGCCCATGTTTTGCAATTTCTAGGCTGCCACCGTGATAAACATTAACAGTTTTTTATAACACAATTGTTCATTTCACTCATCTATAATCCCTAGCAAAGCAAAGAGAGGCATTTAAATTAGGTAAGGATTTTCAAGACTGGCTCTTTAAAATTTGGCACTCATTCAGATAAAATGAAAGAAATTCAACGCAGCCTGTATTTTAACTAGTACTGTCTTCAGCAAACATTGTAAATGTTTTGGAAATATTAATTCTTTCTTGACCTAAATTACACAGTTATGTTGTGTAGCATTTGGCACACTGATTATTAGAAATAACCACTTGAGCTGAGCTGATGTCTCCTAATAGCAGATAATTATAGCATTGCTTTTTCTTTTTCCCTAGTAAAGTGCATTCTGATGAAATATAGCATTGCATGGTGCGTTTTGTAACTCATAATAGTGCTGGACAGCACAGCTTGGTGCGACTAGATATCACTCTGAAACAACCTGCCATCAGTACACAACATTAGACAAATGGGATATGATACTCTCTCATGCATATTTTGTCAGACTTCAAAACATGTCAATATCCTAGGCAACACAGAAGTAGTACTGAAAGAGAGATATACAGTAGGCTGACTTTCAGTGGTCCGTGAGTTTGCTATTTAATATTCTGGACTAGTTTTGAGGATTGCATCCATTTAACTTACTGAGAAGCCTTTTCCAACCTGATGTCATCTAGATGTTGCTGGACAACAATTTCCACCATTACTGACCATTGTTCTGTCAGGAGTTCAGCCTACACTCAAGTAGGACCCTGGTAGAGACACATGCCCGACTGGCATGTTTCCTTCCTCCTGGTCGATCATTTGGGAGCTTCAAAAGCTTTCTTCAGCCCAAACATCACAGCGACCGATGCCAACCGACACTGGCACACTTAGGGATCCGCAGAGTCTTCACATCATGCATAACAGACCTCAGCAACTCAGCATTTTGGCTAATCTACTTTTATTTACATATAAACACACACGGAGCACTGCAACATGGCTCCCTCTCTCTCTAGCATCAGACAGCAAAGAGAAAAAGAATAAAGGACAATAGTCCCACTTCACGGAACACAGTAACACAAACAACCTGTTTCCGTCACTTCCCACTCTGTGGAGTCAATACATATACCGTCATGTGATAGACAAAAATCCCCTGACTGCAATCATAAATCAGGAATTCTAACATGATCATGTTGGAGGCTGAGTACTGCAACTTCTAGAGAACATCAAGTGGGGGGGGGGGGGCTGAAACAGTAGAACAGTACAGAGAACACCCAGAATGAATTTTGCTCTCCAATGCGTATTCTTTGCATGCACACAAAAGCTTATAACCAGAACAAACTCAGTTGGTGTCTAGGGTGCTACTGGACAATTTTTTAATTGATTTCAGCTGTGGCAGACCAACACGGCTACCCACCTGAACCTAGAATGAATGTTTGCTCTCCAAGTCATATTTTTTTGTTCGTTTTTTTTAAAAAATAGTTCTGTATGTTATATGCCTCACAACGTAATGGGGGGCATTGCTAAGCAAGAAGACAAATGGATGTAAAGAACAACAACAATCTGAATAACGACCCTCTATGAAAATGGCCTCAGAAGTAGCGTGTAATCATCTGCATGCTGGATTTTCCACAAGAGCTTCAACGCAAAAAATAACTAACCAGGTTTTCAATAGAATTTAGATGGGTGCACTATTCCTGTGTCATTTAGTGACTATTATGTTTTTAGATGGGACGTGGGTGGCGCTGTGGGTTAAACCACAGAGCCTAGGACTTGCCAAACAGAAGGTCGGCGGTTCAAATCCCCATGACGGGGTGAGCTCCTGTTGCTCATTCCCTGCTCATGCCAACCTAGCAGTTCGAAAGCACATCAAAGTGCAAGTAGATAAATAGGTACCACTCCGGCGGGAAGGTAAATGGTGTTTCCGTGCGCTGCTCTGGTTTGCCAGAAGCGGCTTAGTCATGCTGGCTACATGACCCGGAAGCTGTCTGCGGACAAACACTGGCTCCCTCGGCCTATAGAGCGAGATGAGCGTGCAACCCCAGAGTCGGTCACGACTGGACCTAATGGTCAGGGGTCCCTTTACCTTTACCTTATGTTTTTAGATATGTTGTAAGCCGCCCAGAGTGGCTGGGGAAATCAAGCCAGATGGGCAGGGTATAAATATTATTATCATTACAGTTGATGTACTGAATAATTGGGGGGGGTGGCAGGGAGAATAGCCTAATGCACACCCATACAAAAGTGAATTGCTAGTCCTCTAAAATGAAGGGGCACAAATCTGCAACTCTTAAAGGGGGGGGATACTTCATTTTTTAAGTATATAAAATACTTCTCAAGATGGCTTTCCAAAGGGCCAAGGTTACTAATGTTCTGGTACTGAGATTAAGCTGCTTATTTTATCTTAAAGTTTTTCATTATTATTATTACTAGTGACAAAGCTAAACTTAGAATTCTATAGAAAGGAATATGTTGTTATTGCTATTGTTGTTGCTATTCCACAGCAGAGGAAGGATGGAAACAAAGGCAAGGCAAGAATATGTGAATATTTGAGCTACATACTTTGGATTCGTTTCAACAGGGACTAAAGAGAAGATAATAATAAAAAAATAAAAAATCTGGAAAATATGTTTTGAGGAATGCTGAGTGTTGACAATGGGATATTTGCATCTCTGAACCTCACACTGGACCCAGCCAGATATAAATGTGATGAAAGCACAATGTGGGGAAGTGTTCCTGCATATTGTTATGAATCTGAGGGTGCAAGACACTCTAAATTCTGGATTAGGCTACTGTTAGAATTTAATTAAGTTTTGGGTAATTAAAACCAGGAAATAGCCAGACTTGTGCACATCTAGGATAGACCCCAGTGTGTATTTGAGCCATGTTAGACCTAGCTTATCTTTTAATTAAGCCAAGTGTTAAAAGCCAATTAAGCCAGGAGTGGTCTCCTGAGTGAGGTGTTAGCCTGGGGTAATGATCTGTTAGCACAACAATGCACCCAACTCTGGGAGGTGACAACATATGGGGGCCCTTTCACTTCACAGATAAAGCCAGGAGCAAGATGGATTGGGAGTCAGTGTTGGAAGTGATGTGAAAAGCAGAGAGCAGGAGGCAGAGAATATGGCTAGTGTCTGTTTGTGCCCACTGCTGTGCTTATGAAGGAAGAGCGAGCCTCTTGGGGTATGAATGCTGTGGACCTCTTCACCTGAGGCTCAGGTTGTAGAAATAAAGCATATATCATAAAAACAAAACAGTTTCCACTCTGCCTCATTTTCCAAAGGAAGCACAGACCCTGAGTAAGCACATCTGGATGTCAGGTTCCCAGGTTGATAACACAGTAGTAAAGGTAAAGGGACCCCTGACCATTAGGTCCAGTTGTGACTGACTCTGGGGTTGCGGCACTCCTCTCGCTTTATTGGCCGAGGGAGCCGGCATACAACTTCTGGGTCATGTGGCCAGCATGACTAAGCCCCTTCTGGCAAACCAGAGCAGCACACGAAAACGCTGTTTACCTTCCCGCCGGAGCAGAACCTATTTATCTACTTGCACTTTGACGTGCTTTCGAACTGCTAGGTTGGCAGGAGCACGGACCGAGCAACGGGAGCTCACCCCATCCTGGGGATTCGAACCGCCGACCTTCTGATCAGCTAGTCCTAGGCTCTGTGGTTTAACCCAAACAGCTGACCTTCTGATCAGCAAGTCCTAGGCTCTGTGGTTTAACCCAGTGTAGCTAATTAAAAGGAAGGATTTATTGCAACAACAAACAGATAGCTCCGAACAGCTCTAACAAAGCCTCCAGCACCATTACTCAAGATGACCTTTCTGAAGACTGCTTCCTGTGCCTACAGAATATATTGAACTTTCGCACCTTACATCTTTTGTTTTGCTTCCTGTCTAGAAGCCCTCCCATTCGCCGGCTCCTTGGACTGGCTGGATCATCTCCAACCCCTTCCATTTCCGATAAACTCCCTCTGTGCCTGTTCATGCCTATTTGCTCCTCCAGAGAGCTTTGGCTTTGTTCCAGCCTGCTCTCAGCCCCTGCCTCCTCAGCTGGCCCATCAAGGTCAGGCAGAGCCTAAGTATGCAGCTGTCGGCCCTCCCCTGTTTGACTAACATAAAAGTCTTGCTGTTCCAGGCCGCTTTCTGCATTTGGCTGCAAACCTTCACTTGTAGCTGTCTCATTCCTGACACTGGAACCCCTGGAAACTTGCACTGGTGTCGTCAGACACTGGGCTCTCGGGGAACCTGAAGTAAGCTGCTACAATCTCTGCCAACCTCCTAAAGAAAGGTACCCATGGCAGGAATTAAGGCAGGTGGTCACATAGAGGCATTCTGGGAAGCCATTACAGGTATAAGAGGCCATGAGGGAAAATGGGCAGAGTCACTTCAGGGAACAGAATACTGTTGGCGTATCAAGGATTTCTCACCTGGAAAACTAATATATAGCCAATTTTCTTCCATGGTCTTCATTTACTTACACAACACAGAGAATGCTTCAAAAATACCCCCAGCTCTTGAAAGCTATTCATCCAAAGATTTGTTGGGATTTGGGGTTGTTGCTTTTTAAGAGAACCCCAACTAACTGAAAAAAATAGGTGTTTCCCCCTTCATCAGAAATTTAGAATTAACCTTTCTGTTGAAGTCGCATGTGTAACTATCCCGGGAGTTTACAAAATACTTTGCCTCCTTTTATAGCAGACTCCCGCTGTTTTTTAATGAAAGCAAAACACACTAACAGAGCATTCTGTCTTGTCATTTTTAAAGGCGACAATAAGAGATTTAGAATGAGGAAGAATAAAGCCCCTCTGTCTTTTGACAATATGGAAAAATGCACAGATGAGTTCCCCCCCCTTACTAGATCAATTAGCTTTGTATTTCTAGTGAGCTTCATTTCATAAAAGCAAAGAGTCATATGTATGGAAATAGCCTACTTAGTTCCTCAGCTGTTCACACGATTAGGAAGAGGTTAGTAGGGGGGACTATTTGTTTTAAACGAGAAACAACACTCTCCAGGCCCCTCGCCGTGCTCTATAATTTATACACATTCTTTGTAGATTTCTATTTATCCCAGCTGTGAATGGAAGTCCCAATGATATGTTTTTCAATATTATTTCACTGACTAAACAATAAAAAAGGCTTTAAAACTGCCATGTTTCCTTTAACCTCCTGTTGTCCCACTTAATATTAACTCAGTACCACTGTGAGGACTGCAGCTTTATAACCACATTGATTGTTAAAATACTACTATCCTGTCTTAGGAGATACAAGTGTTTAACTTGCCAAAAAAACCTGCCTGCTTCAACCAAGGGCAACAGGATTTTTCATATGCAAGAAAAAGATGAGATTCCGCCAGAAGTTGTCCGCATCTTGTTCTTTGTCGCAGTCTCATGCTGAGCAACAACAAGTGAGCCCAGGAGAGTGGGAGGCCAGCCAACCAACAGAGTCTCAGGGGTGCACTTGCCTGGAGTCCATATCCAAAGTCCAGTGGGTCAGGCAACAGTGATTCATATGGTCAGACAGTCCAGGGGTCAGGGAATCCGATGATCAAAGGTCAAGAGGAACAAGAAGTAGAACAGTCAATGGGGAAAACTCTGGAAAAGTGACTTGAAGCAGCGATAGATTTTACTTTCTTGGGCTCCATGATCACTGCAGATGGTGACACCAGTCACGAAATTGTAAGACGTCTGCTTCTTGGGAGAAAAGCGATGACAAACCTAGAGAGCATCTTAAAAAGCAGAGACACCACCTTGCTGACAAAGGTCTGTATAGTTAAAGCTGTGGTTTTCCCAGTAGTGATGTATGGAAGTGAGAGGTGGACCATAAAGAAGGCTCATCGCCGAAGAATTGATGCTTTTGAATTATGGTGCTGGAGGAGACTCTTGAGAGTCCCATGGACTGCAAGAAGATCAAACATGTCCATTCTTAAGGAAATCAGCCCTGAGTGCTCACTGAAAGGACAGATCCTGAAGCTGAGGCTCCAATACTTTGGCCACCTCATGAGAAGAGAAGACTCCCTGGAAAAGACCCTGATGCTGGGAAAGATGGAGGACACAAGAAGAAGGGGACGACAGAGGATGAGATGGTTGGACAGTGTTCTCGAAGCTACAAACATGAGTCTGACCAAACTGAGGGAGGCAGTGGAAGACAGAAGTGCCTGGTGTGCTCTGGTCCATGGGGTCACGAAGAGTCGGACACGACTAAACATGTATGCTACTACTGCAGCCCATGTTTTGTTAACCCCAAAATGGAAAACGAGTGAGGTCCCAACTAAAGAAGAATGGCAGCTTAAGTTGGCAGAATATGCACAACTTGCAGACTTAACCATAGCTGTCAACGTTTCCCTTTTTTAAAGGGAAATTCCCTTATTCCGAATAGGATTCCTCGTAAGAAAAGGGAAAAGTTGACAGCTATGGACAACATGTAGAATGAGAGAGCAAGAAGACCATACTTTTAAAGAAGGTTGGAAAAAGTTTATTGAATGTATGGGAAATGATTGTGTACAACTGAAAACGCTGGCAGCATTAAGATAAATTCAAGAATGTCAACAAGTTTGGATGGATGCAATAATGGAATACTGAATGGCATAGTTTTTGTAAAATATACAGGGATTTATGATTTGTAATATGAACCATGGAGAGAGAAAAAGGGAAGTCACTGATATCTTAAGGATGTAAAATGAGTATTTTAAATTGTAAAACAGAAAATTTAATAAAAATTATATATATAGAAGCGGAACAGTCAAGCTAAGAACAACTAACGTTGTTTCCAGCATCTGACCAAGGCAGGAAACCTTGATTAAGCAAGCTGAAGCCAACTGGTTCTCATCAGGACCTTCTCTTCTGTGTCCTTGAAGGCTGAATCATCTGCTGCTGTTGTCACTCTGCAATCCCCCCTTCATGCTGCTGTTCAGCAGGTGAAGCTGACTCCTGGCCCATGACGTTCTTGTATATGCAGAGTCATGTTGCCCTTGGTTTAAGTATGCAGTTCTTTTGAGCATATGAAATCCTTCCCTTTCCACAGCTATCATCAGTAGGGAATCTTGTTTGTGTGCACAGGGGTCATTTACTTCTACTTTGCCAAACCTTTCTTAGGCATTACAAATACAGGCCAGCATAAAACTCCATATATAAAATTTGAAATATATACAAAAACAGCCATGTAAAATATGTAAGAACGAGGGTTTCATTTATTTGGCAAGACTTACTTACTGCTTAACAGACGAAAGCCTCTCCGTAGTTACATGTAAAAATATCTATGGATAGTGTGATCAAAGTAAAATCACAGAGCTAAAAGAGAGAAGAATGAGCTATTTGGAATCAGCAGGAATATGTATAATACATTTGGCTCATTTATTTATTTCATAAAAACATTATATAGTGTTTGACTGTAAGAAACAAACAAACCTCAAAGCAATTTATGTTTAATCAGCTTTTAAAAAGAGTTAATAATCAAACCTCTCGCCCTCCTGGAATTATTTTTTAAATAAACATTAGGATGCATTGTATTATTTATTAATTATTTATTGCATTCATATATCATCAGCTTTTCCTCCAAGTATGAAGAGGCACCCACCCCCAACATAATAAAAAATAATTAGCTTTTGTCTAACAAAATGCAGCTGAAAAGTGCTTGACTTTGGCTAACTTTTGCCTCATGGTTTTAAGGAATTGACTTAAATTCACCTTTGAATGAAACTATGATGCAATCTGTTTAGCGAGTTGCATCCTACTCTTCAGGAATAATGTAGAATTGGCATTGTTGCAAAGAAACTTTTAGGATTTCTTTCAACCAGGTACATGAAGAAACAGACCAGTAATCAAAAGCACACCATGCATGGAAGGGAAACAGCTGATCAACGTGGCGAAAAACCTTTACAATCAGCTGAGCTTCATTGATCACATTTTACATGCTATCGAATAAGAAGATTTACAATTTCCCCAGTCAATACCACCATCAGTGCATTATTATCTTAGGTATTGATAGAGAAGAGAATATGGATTTGGGGGGCTCACATGTAATTGACGCATAAGTCACCCACTAATGTAATGAGGTGGAAAAATTTTGTGAATGCATTTTACGTAAGGATTACCATCTCCACTACTGCTATAAATCTCTCAAACTATATCCAGGGCTACTACAAAAGACCATTTCTTTCTTTTATCATGTTTCTGTTTGTTATTGTTGTTGTTTTATTGATTATGTTCTCTTCATCCTGCCATTGTTATTCCAATAGAGCATCCTTTCCCCTTTTGCCTCCAGTTTGGTTGCAGATTCAATATTTTTTGCCTCGGAGTCTCTTTTTCCCTCATTTCTCTCCCTTTGCCTCATTTCACAACAAAAGAAGAACTAGGCCAGAACTCCAATCTTGCCTCTGTCTTCACCCAAAAGGACAGTAGTGATAACAGAATAAACAGTGCCAGGAGGGAGCTGAAGCCCAAGATAGGAAAATAGATGGCTACTGAAATGAATTCAAATCTCCAGGAGCAGATGAGCTCCACCCAAGGGTACTAAAGGAGCTTGCAAGTGTAATCTCTGAGACTTGCTGCCCCCTTAACCTCAAAGCATCTTCACTTGTGTGCATCACTAACTCCCTTGACCTGAAGTGCAGCTTTTTACCCCAAACCCATATTCTCCTCTTATTCTTATTTCTTCAAATCCCTTGCTGAAGGCTTTGAAAGCAAGAAAGAACCCCCCCCCCCCTGCCCAAAAAAAAGTTAGGCAAGTAATCTTAAAAGGAAATACAGTGGTACCTCGGGTTAAGAACTTAATTCATTCTGGAGGTCTGTTCTTAACCTGAAACTGTTCTTAACCTGAAGCACCACTTTAGCTAATGGGGCCTCCGGCTGCCGCTGTGCCGCTGGAGCACGATTTCTGTTCTTCTCCTGAAGCAAAGTTCTTAACCTGAAACATTATTCTGGGTTAGCGGAGTCTGTAACCTGAAGCGTATGTAACCTGAAGCATATGTAACCCAAGGTACCACTGTAATTCCTCTTAAGATTACTTTCCAAACACTTTAATGTAGAAAAGGATCAAAATATTCTGTCCATATAAATAATTGGTCGACAAACTTGTGTGTGTGTGTGTGTGTGTGTGTGTGTGTGTGTGTGCCAAACATAAATGTGTTCCAACATTCCTCAATTGCAGGGGGTTAGAATATATGACCCCTGGAGTCCCAAACGTGATGATTCTGTGAACCATATAGCTATTCCACAGCAGTTCAAAAAAGTATCACACAATTTGTCACATGAATCAGGCCTCAAAGCCAATATAACTAAACGATGTTGTCAAACTACCACTCACTGCTCATAGCAATCAAGTTCCTGGAAATAAAAGTCATGGTCATGCTTATATTAAAAGGTGAATATTACCAATTGAGTTCTTACCATGCTAGCAGTCAATAACATATCCTTTCAGGCGTCTTCCATAATTATTATTTTTTTGCAACCGTCAGCTCCTGAAATAGTCAGCTTTTTCTGGTAGTGGGGAGTGGACCATGGCAGTGGGTAGCAATAAATATGTACAGGCTGCTGTGTGTCAATAATGGTCACAACTTTATGGATTACAGCTTAGAGTTTAGCTTGGAATAGGGCAAGGCTCCACTCAGTGAGCTGCCCAACTGCGGGTGGGAGTGACAGGAACCCCCCATTGTGAAATTCAATACTGTGGGGCCATACTGAGGCCTAGGAGTGTGGCAGGTGCACTAGCCCCCCAATGGACTGGGGCCTTGAAGTCCCTTAGGGGAATCCCTCAGTGGGGAACAGTGACGCCCCTTCCCCTGCTATGGATATATTCCAGTCATTAGTGTCATAAGAGCTAGACCAGGCTTTCTCAACCTCGGCCCTCCAGATGTCTTTGGCCTACAACTCCCATGATCCCTAGCTAGCAGGACCAGTGGTCAGGGATGATGGGAATTGTAGTCTCAAAACAGCTGGAGGGCCGAGGTTGAGGAAGCCTGAGCTAGACAGTGGAGCATGCCTGACTTACTGCCAAACTTAATGTAATCAGTTCTGCAGGACACTGCAGATACTATTACCAGTCTCGGAAAGGTGGAAAGTGCTGGCCCTGAAAAAATATGTATACAGTGATACCTCGGGTTAAGAACTTAATTTGTTCTGAAGGCCTGTTCTTAACCTGAAACTATTCTTAACCTGAAGCACCACTTTAGATAATGGGGCCTCCGACTGCTGCCGCGCCACCGCCACACAATTTCTGTTCTCATCCTGAAGCAAAGTTCTTAACCCGAGGTACTATTTCTGGGTTAGCGGAGTCTGTAACCTGAAGCGTCTGTAACCTGAAGCGTCTGTAACCCGAGGTACCACTGTATTGGCGGGGCATAGCTAGCGGGCTGGGTGATCTGTGCTGGGGGCGCCACGGCAATCCACCCAGGGGGTGCTGTGGTGATCCACGCACGGACTCTGCCTGGCAGAAGCAAGCCCCACACTGCCGTTTCGGGCAGCATGGGGTCCCGAGCTGCAGCGCCACTCCCAGGAGAGACACGTGGCTCACGTGCACTGCAGGCCAGACTGCACAGTAAGTGCCACCCCTCACCTGGGGTGGACCACACACCCCCACACCCCTTCCTACACAACTGTTTAAAGGAGATTCTTGTGTACCACATCACATAACTCACTTGAGAAACTACAAAATGAGACATGGAATTCATAGTCCTTCTGGTTTCATAACCCTTCATGACTCACGATTGGCTATACAAACACTTGTGGTATCTGTGTTCTCTGACATATATTTTATAGGTTGATTGCATTGCAATAAACAGTGCACATCCTTAAGCAATTAGGCATGTATCACTTTCACCAGCCTTCAACAACATTTTTCATTTTTACCTTTGTATTATTTTTAAAGGCCTGGATTTCAGTCATCAACCTATGCTGTCACATTAGGAAGGGTAAATAAATAATACAACACTAGTGCACTAAGTTCTTTTGCGGCTTGAGTAGTTTAACCTTTTCAGCATGTGACAGCCAAGCACACTCTTACAAATCCGTGGGGAGCACATTGCAACTCCTGCACCAGGGAGCCCGTTTCTGTGTTTACAGAATAGTTTTGTGCCTAAAGTTTTAAGAAACAATTTGAAATATAAGTACATTCCCTCTGTGCTTGGCTGGAAATATTCAAGAGACGAGAATGCCACATGTGCTCAGTGGGGCTGGTGCCCACTGGAACTGGCTGGGCAGAAGAAGAAGAAGAGTTTGGATTTGATATCCCACTTTATGACTACCCGAAAGAGTCTCAAAGCGGCTAACATTCTCCTTTCCCTTCCTCCCCCACAACAAACCCTCTGTGAGGTGAGTGAGGCTGAGAGACTTCAGAGAAGTATGACTAGCCCAAGGTCACCCAGCAGCTGCATGTGGAGGAGCGGGGAAGCGAACCCGGTTCACCAGATTATGAGTCTACCGCTCTTAACGACTACACCACACTGGCTCTCAGAGGGTAGCAAGTGAGACTAGCTGTAGTTGGGGCTAGAGCCAATGACAGGTATGTGGGAATGTTAATGATAATAAGAAAGGATATATTGAATAAATATTATCCTTCCTTTACTCATGCTAATGTGTGATTTGGCAGTGCAAATTCCCCTCAGTATAGCTGGAAGCTAGTTTGCAGATTCGTTTGAATCTCTTAGTTAAGTTTATTCCTGGTGTAATGTCGAACCAATGGTTGTGGTTGTGGTGAGGTGGAGGGATGCTTTGTGTTACTAACATGTACATATGTGTAAACCTTTCTTTCTTTCTGTTATTTTGTAGAGATAAAAGCTTCAATAAAAAATAATTTAAAAAATGTTTGTTCCTGGTGTCCCCTTTAGATTCCTCTTAAAAGAATAAAGACTTTCTGAGTAAAGTAACAAAACGTTTGCTCACATTTCAGTTCATGGTTTGCTCCCTGAAAGGCAGGCTTTACTTAGTAGTTACACAAACAAACCGTGTGAGTCCAGCAGACAGCAAAATTCCATTAAGAGAACAAAATGGTTGTAGGAGAACAGCAAACAAGAGAGAGATCAAGACAGAAATCAAGACAACGACTGAAAAATCAAGGCTGAGAAAATGGCTGCGTGACTCGGCTTTTTTGTGTAGTGAGGTCACACGCAGGGGAAGTATGCTCCAGACCAGTGGAACAGGAATTTACACTGACTGGTTGTCCCCCTGCCTGTGTCTCCAGGGAAATAAAGAATGTTGCATTTGACTGTACCAATGAATTACATCCCACAAGGTCGAGCCATGTGATTCTTGATTTCTCCTGATCCTCTTTTTTGCTGAGTTCTACAAGGACAAGTAGTTTTCCCAGTAGTGATGTATGGAAGTGAGAGCTGGACCATAAAGAAGGCTGATCGCCGAAGAATGGATGCTTTTGAATTATGGTCTGGAGGAGACTCTTGAGAGTCCCATGGACTGCAAGAAGATCAAATCTATCCATTCTTAAGGAAATCAGCCCTGAGTGCTCACTGAAAGGACAGATCCTGAAGCTGAGACTCCAATACTTTGGCTACCTCATGAGAAGAGAAGACTCCCTGGAAAAGACCCTGATGTTAGGAAAGATGGAGGGCACAAGGAGAAGGGGACGACAGAGGATGAGATGGTTGGATAGTGTTCTCGAAGCTACCAGCATGAGTTTGACTAAACTGCGGGAGGCGGTGGAAGACAGGAGTGCCTGGCGTGCTCTGGTCCATGGGGTCACGAAGAGTCGGACACGACTAAACGACTAAACAACAACAACAACAAGGACAAGGCTGAGAAGGAAGCCAGGGTGTCACCCCCTGGCTTGGATGTAAATAAGAAGATGAGCAAATGGGGACTGGCTGAGGGCAGACTGAAGATGGTGGGGCAGTGCCCCATTCACTCTAATGGAGCAGCTTCCATTGCATATGATTCAGATACATTGCTTGTGCAATACTTTGTAAGGTGACATTTTGTGGCCTCTTACCCTCATATTAAGACTAGTTTCATTTTTCTTCGTAGCCAATGCAATCTGTTCTTGACATTTGCTCTGCTTGATTTTAATAAGAAACAGGTGGTTGACTTCTCTTTTCTCAGGCATGGCTCGGCTGCATTAATGACAGTGCCAGAGGCAGTTCTTCCTTATTTCAACTTCTGCTTTCATTGTTAGTGGGTTCCCCACCCCCCCCCACTCCCAAAAAATCATTGTTCCTGCGAATTCCATTTCATCCACTGCTGGTGCACCTAATAATGTTTCCCCACTAATGGGTCACTCAGGGTCTACTTAGTTACAATGTTGTAGAAAACAGAGTGATCACTGCACTCTTTCTAAATGTTCAATACACCAAATGAGCATTAAACGATCATTTCCGCCTCATGCGGGTCACAAATCTTTTTGTGGTTGTTTGAGAAACCTGCAAATGCGTAGCAACAGGAGCAAATGTCAGATTCATCTTTTGCGTATGGAGAAGCCGCAAAACATGTAAGCCTCATTATAGAAAAATAACTCTCAATTGCCAGACATTGCCTCTAAAGTATATGCAATTGTAAAATGAAAAGGTACATTTTGTTTCAGAATGTTATGCATCTTAAAAAAGAAAGGAAAGGCTCTCTTTCACTAAGCAAAATCTACACATTCCTATGGCATCTTGAGGACTAAAATCTTCTAGAATTTGTTCACTAAGACCGCCTACAGAGTGATACGTGCACCATATATACCTGTACTTTCCCCTAGGCAAACTACTGGCCAGAATACTTCCCTCTCTAGTCTTACAAAATTTGGTAGGCTTTTAGACCTCTCAAAGTAATATTAAAACAGAGGAGAGGGAGAAGGTACTCTGGTGCTGTGTGCTTTAATCTGCAAACAAACATCTATTTTGCTAAGAATCTTTCCACCAACAGTGAGGAATACAATCGTCTGGGAAGCCCCCATGTACAGTCTTGTCTCATAATTTTGCACACTACTAACAACTATAGAGTATAGGAAAGTGGGGGGTGATTACAAGTCCATTTAAACTTGTGAGTCA
Source organism: Podarcis cretensis (assembly GCF_951804945.1). Classification (NCBI taxonomy): domain Eukaryota; kingdom Metazoa; phylum Chordata; class Lepidosauria; order Squamata; family Lacertidae; genus Podarcis; species Podarcis cretensis. The sequence goes on along the minus strand of NC_137180.1, from coordinate 9,951,691 downwards.
GGACCCTGTTACTATGTGTGATGGGAATGGAAGAACTAGTGGTTTAAAAGAACTAAGCCATGCTATTTTAAATAGCCTGAGACTCTGCTATCAATCATTTGTCTAGGGGAGAGAGAGAGAGAGAGAGAGAGAGGGGGGGGGAATACAAAGAAAGCAGGGAGCACGGTTCATCACAGCTTGATGCGGCTGAGTGCTAGAAAGGACTTTATGAAATGTTCCTCTTTGCTCCTCTCCCCTTCTAAATTTAATATTTTTAGTTCGAACCTTTGGGGATCTTTAAAAACTGTCGTCACCTGTAGTGTATACATTTTTTCAGCACTATCAAAATTATCATCGTATTTGGAGGAGATTAAAAATTGTTAAACTTCATATAATCTGCATTTACCCTATGCTGTCTTGAAGTAGTAACAGCATAGGGTAAAAGCCACCACCACCCCCAATTCTCTTAGGGGCTTTTTATTTCATCTTTGGCATTTCCAACTATCCAGAGAAAAAAAACACCACCTTTGAATCAAGGCTTGGGAGACTGCCAGGCTTGGCAACCCTGAGCTTGGACGTTTTTAGATCTTGTATGTTGAAACAGCCAGTCAAACCTTTTATGATATTCACAAGAAGTCTTCCAAAAGTTTGTTTATTTTATTTTATTTTTTAAAATGCCAATGTGAGGAACTCACAGGCAATTGGCTTTATGAGTCACTGAGAATGGGGTACGTGGAACATGCAGAAGGCAAGGGGCTTATTTCCCATAAAGTCAATATCATTTTCTAAGAGTTAAATATCATTACTGTGGTGACAACACAGGCAAATACAACTGACATTAGATGTATAATGTCAGAAGTGTTTGCCTCTTCAGTCAGCAATCTATGCATAATTCGAATTGGAGAACCAGCTTCTGACTAACATGCCAGATTAGGTAAATAATACTGAATCTGAGTCCAAACTAAGCCCAACTTGATATTTTCTTATTCTGCTATATCAAATTTTCCAGATACCCATCTAATTGGAATGAAGAAGCATGTAACTTAATACATATATAAAATTTGTATCCGGCTTACTAACTTAAGAGTCTATGTCCAGTAGAACCAATCTTATCTTTCATTGTAGTTAAAATGAGGATTATTATTATTTATTTTTTTTAAATGGAATTCTCTTCTGCCAATTTCCTCCCTGGATTTATGTGAACTGAAACACAGCTAGCCTTAAAAAAAAAAAAATCACACTTATCTAAATTTTGCAATGTACTTCTCCAAGCAATGCTTACAAAAATGCATATGTTAGGGGAAAGTGTGTGTAAAAATATTGGTGAAATAACATGCAAAAATGCATTCTGTTGATGAAAATTGCTTGCAAAAATGTGCGCATTAGTCATAACTTCATTCAGCCATGTGCATTTAAGGAGAAATTCACACTAAAAGTATAGTCAATTTCCATGTGGATTTTTTAAAAAATGCAGCTTGCTGCAAAATGTGGAGAACTGCATTTAAGATTGGAAAAACTGATAAACTGAAAGAATTGAAATTGACAGGTCCTTCCATCCCCAGTGAAGTCCCACCCTCCTCCCACCTGGCTTTCAAATGGGGAAACAAAGATGGAATCGGAATTTAGATCCCCAAGGACTTGATCTACAGGGAGCTGGCTTCGGGAACCAGGCTCATTGGAAAACCTAGGCTAGATCTAGACACATCAAAAAGGTGTTTCAGGAAAACATGTTGTAAACTTTATTATGGGAAATCACGTGGGCAAAAGATGGGATTCCACAGTGCCACCTGGTGTCCCAGCGTTGTAACGCATATAAAATGATTTTTCTTTACTAATGAGTCCCAGCTCTGTGTTACAAAGATGTCTGCATATAGTAATAGTAATAATTTATTATTATGGTTGAAGACCAGTTCAAGAAGCACAACTGAGACTGCTTTCACAAGAGTGAAATAGACATTTAAAACAATATACAATAACAGCTTATAGATTAAAATTAAAATAGTCGCATGAACACAAAAAGACCTAAGGTTAAACTAACATATGGATTGCTCCTGAGACACCCAGGAGGCCGGCTATGGCAGTTTTCCTATCAATCTATTTGTTCTAGGAGGTGTTCTATGCCTACAAATCAGAACGCAGAAACTGGCAACAATCTGGGTCATCTTGTGATTTTTGCCTAAGAGGAGAAAATTGAGTTTAGGCTTGTCTGGAAGGTCAGCAAGCCTCACCAGATGGGGGTGGATGGTATCTCTACATGCCTCATCATAAAAAGGACATCCAAAAAATAAGTGTTCAGGGCTTCCTATTTCCCCTAATGGGAAGGCGCAAAAATGTCTGCATACGTTGACATGAAGATTGGCAACATCAGCCCCACCAGGTGGGAATCCTTTGCAGACGACCACAATGCCAGGAAACAGGCGGTCCATAGCACTGCCCAGAGGAGGAATGACAGCTGGGAGAAGAAACGCCATGTTGCATCTGCAGCAGCCCAACCAAACGCCTTCATCTACCCCAGTAGCAGCAAAACATGTCTCTCCCATACCAATCTCTACAACCACAGCAGGCGCTGCAATCTCCCAGCAATTTGACTGTTAGAATTCCTGCTCCATGATTGCAGTCATGGGATTTTTCTCTATCGCATGATGGTGTATGTTTTGACTCCACAGAGTGTGGGAAGTGACGGAGACAGAATGTTTGTGTTACTGTGTTCCGTGAAGTGGGACTATTGTCCTTTGTTCTTTCTCTTTGCTGTCTGATGCTAGAGAGAGAGGGAGCCATGTTGCAGTGCTCTGTGTGTGTTTTCATATGTAAATAAAGTAGATTAGCCAAAATGCTGAGTTGCTGAGGGCTGTCACGCAAAGACTCTGCGGATCCCTAAGTGTGTTGATATCTGTTGGCATTGGTCTGTTGGCATTGGTCTGAAGAAAGCTTTTGAAGTGCCCAAACGATCCACCAGGAGGGAGAGAACATGCCAGTCGGGCATGTGTCTTTGCCAGGGTCCTACTCGAGTGTAGGACAAGCTCCTGACATTGACTTCATCCCCAAAGCACACTCCTCCATTGTCTCCCAAGACAAATGGATGCCAGCTGCTTATAGCCAACACCTTTACCATCAAACCACAGAGGGGTTTGGGTATCACTATTAACAGTGTCTCCCCTGCTAACCTTTTCATCCAGGTTCATCCTGACTTGGTAGTGGGCAGGGCCGGATTTAGGTCTGATGAGGCCCTAAGCTACTGAAGGTAATGGGGCCCCTTATATGTCTAGCTGTCCTTTGCGTGCTGAGGTCCCCCAAAACACCCCTACCCCAATAACTCACACATCACACATAAATTTTGTTTAAGGTTTTTGGCATAATTTTGGCCACAACTTTATTATCATACACATTGTGAATGGTTGCTTAGGCATTGGTTATGACTAGCTATCCCCCCCGCCTTGGGGGATAGCACTGACTCCCGGATTCCAGCGAGAGTCAGTGTGGAGGAACAAGATCAGGGACAACTGGAGCTGCGACACAGACCCTCAGTTCCATTCCCGCATGTCCCTTGGAGCTTACGCGGCCCGCACCCGATTCCAGGGGTTTGGACGAAGGGATGGTAAGCCCCAGAATTCCTTTAATGGAATTCCCGTTCAGCAGCAGCATTGGAGGGGCAGGCACAGCCAATCCATACCCCTCCACCAACCAATTTAACCAATGCCTAACCGCCAACCTTACAAGTTGTGACGATTTGCTACGCAGTAGGCAAAACCCAATTGGCACGCACTAATCAGCCAAAAGGAAAAATTCCTACCAGGCCCCCGCACCAATGCGAACGACCCCATGACAGGCATAGCAAGGTCAAAGCGAAAGCCCAATCAAGGGAGGGCGGGCGGGTGATCCGGTGTCCACAGCGAAAGAGAAAGGAACAAGCTGTGGACCTTGCTTAAATACCCACTGATCCCACCCCTAAATTGGCAACATCAAATTTACCCCAGCAACACCAGCCACCAATCCGTTCCAAGCCCCTTAAATCAAACTGGCCAGCAACTGAGGATGTTTTGCCTGGCCCCATCCGCAACACGTGCTCTCCTTTAATGAGAACTCGCTTTGCCAACAACAAATTGTCAATGTTTTTTGTGTTGAATATATACTATATGGTAATTTATGAACCTAACAGGTATCTAAAGCCATTTTCACATAACAAAATATGTATTTTATCAAAGTAATTGTTAAACTGAAATACAATTAAGAAGAAGTATATTAATAGTGAAATGATTATTAAGCTCTAACTTAAAATGATTTTTTTTATTCATAACAAACTTAATAATGCAAACACATTGGCATTTGGCAATAACAAAAGTTCCTTTAGAAACGCAATTTACAAAGACTCATAATCTAGTCTCTAGAAACTTACTATGACAAGAAATAATAATAGGTGTAAATATATGATGCAAACTACTAATAGCAGAATGTAGGCACCCTATATATAGAAATGAGCAAACCAGTGATATTTTAGGGAGCAGGCTAGCAGGCGGGGCCCATTACGTACATCATAGGAACCTACACAACACAAAACACTGTTGCTGTATGTAGGTTTTATTTTATTTATTTTTTCTCTTATATTTTGGAAATGTACATCCAGTTTTTTTTTACTTTAATTTTTTTGGGGGGCCCCAAGAGAGTGTGGCCCTAAGCTATAGCATGTTTAGTTTATACAGAAATCCGGCACTGGTAGCGGGTACTCATGCAACAGCCCTACAAAAGATTGGTGGAGGAATAAGCAAGACAATATGCTTCTAAATATAGCAGAAAACAGGATCATTATTTTTAGGAGAATACGTACATGGAGTTCTGTTTTTGCAGGTTGCAGAGAGTAAGAATTTAAGGACAGGTGGCAGAAGCTTCTCTGCCCTTAGTACTGACTGTTACTGAGTTGTTATCTACACAAGCATATTATTTCAATAAATACTTACTATTTAGTGGAAAGCATTGCATCTTGCCAGCTCAAGCTAGTAATTAAGACAGCTTTTTGTCCTCTTCACATAATTTTACATTCTTCCCTTGCTGTCAAATTATTCATTCTTTTAATTAAATTGCTTTGTTAAAATAGTGCGCAACCATAAAGTTACATTATAATATCCATCTTTGCCTGAGTACCAGGCAGGAAATTATTCTTGTCTCAAGGGTATTGTCAGCATCGACCTCGTAGGAGCTTGAGAAGTACAATAATTAAAATGGTAATGCACCCAGTAAATATAAAAATAAACATATATCTAAGTAGGAGATGAGAAAAAGCATACATTCGATGTAATGGTAGATGCCGAAGACTATTTTAACCAGTTGCCTATATTAACAAAGAGCTAGGCTAGAATGAGGGGGATGCGGGTGGTGCTGTGGTCTAAACCACAGAGCCTAGGACTTGCCGATCAGAAGGTTGGCGGTTCAAATCCCCGCAATGGGGTGAGCTCCCGTTGCCTGGTTCCTGCTCCTGCCAACCTAGCAGTTCGAAAGCACGTCAAAGTGCAAGTAGATAAATAGGTACCACTCCGGCAGGAAGGTAAATGGCGTTTCCGTGTGCTGCTCTGGTTCGCCAGAAGTGGTTTAGTCATGCTGGCCACATGACCCGGAAGTTGTCTGCGGACAAACGCCAGCTCCCTCAGCCTATAGAGTGAGATGAGCGCTGCAACCCCAAAGTCATCCGTGACTGGACCTAACGGTCAGGGGGTACCTTTACCTTTACCTTTAGGCTAGAATGATGTGTTAGAGGCCTCAACTGCACTGTATATTTAAAGCAGGCATCCCCGAACTTGGCCCTCCAGATGTTTTGGGACTACAATTCCCATCATCCCTGCCCACTGGTCCTGTTAGCTAGGGATGATGGGTGTTGTGTAGTCCCAAAACATCTGGAGGGCCGAGTTTGGGGGTGCCTGATTTAAAGCATTACTGTCAGAGCTGCCCCTAGGTCCCAGCTCACAGAGGACCAACGCGAGGCTGTCGTTATGTACAAAAGTCTTTATTGAGGTTCAGTTTCCATTTCAAAGCCGCAGCGCGCAGCTCTACGTCTTAAACCCTAGACCGGCGAAGTCCCGTCTGAATCTCCTCCCCTCTGACACCAGTTTAAGATCCTAGCCCTGCTCCACCTTTTCCGCTGCTTTCTCCTCCTCTGGGTCCTCCTGCCCGCTGGGGCATCCCCCTTTCTGGACTCTTCTGACGCTGAGTCGCTTAACTCCTCCCCCTGCCTCCGGCGGGCTTTAGGACCCGGTTCCCAATCCTCATTCTCTGCTGTCCCGCTCTCCTGTACATTTGAACTTGCCTCTCGCGCCAACCCAGTGACCTTCCTCCTGACCGTTACACTACTTCTGTCACTGCTTCCCTCTTCCGGGATACTGGCCGGATCTGACCTCCCCTCCGTTGTCTGACTCTCCGATGGAGGTGTGGTCAGCCCTGCCTTATCTTCTCTCCCTGGTGGGGAATGCACTGGCCCCGATCCTTGGGACTCTTCTCCCCCACTCTGCTCTGGTGGGGAAGCTGGTCCTGATTTCCAGCTACTGCTCTGGGAGTCCCTGCTGCCCCCTTGCTCCTGGGGCGTTCCCCTTGGGAACCCCCTACCCCTGGCCACTGGCGCTCCCTTCTGTGAATCTTCCGATTCGCTGGAGAGGCTCATGGAATCCCTCGGTCCACTGTCCTCTTCTCCTACGCTCCCCTCGGATTCTTCCCCTTCGCTCTCCATCTCCTCTCTTCCCTGTGCCTCTGCTCCTGAGCCCCTGACAATTACCATACCACTGTAAACAGTCATGGCTTCCCTCAAAGAATCCTGGGAATTGTCTCTTTTTAAGACTGCTGAGAGGTGTTAGAAGACCCCAGTTCCCTCACAGAGCTATAATTCGCAGAGTGGTTTCAAAAGCAATCTCTCTTCCCAGAGAACTCTGAGAATTGTAGCTCTGTGAAGGGAATAGGGTTCTCTTAACAACTCCTTAATAAATAGGATGGGCCCTGAAGATATAAATCTGAGATGTCGAAGACCAGGGTAAAGAGATTCATCTTCAGCATTCGCACAAAGATGTAGGATACGCTCAGTGGGAAGATAATATGACAACAACTATGGGGCTGTCACAGAGAATGCCCTCTCCTGAGCCACCACCACTGAACTTCTGAGGGAGGTGGAACTACCAATAGGGCCTCCTCTGCTGATCTTGCACCCAGAAGGGCCTGTAGGGAAGCAAGCAGTTGTTCAGATGTTTGGGACCTGAGTCATTTAGCCACAGCACATTGAACTGGGCCCAGAAACAAGCTGACAATCAATGCAGCTGTTTTAGAACAGGGTTATATGAGATCTAAAGGCAACTCCAGGCGGTAATCTGGCGGCTGAATTTTGCACCAGTTGAAGTTTTGAGTCGTCTTCAAAGGCAGCTCTTCACAGAGGGTGTGCTGAATTGTGTACCTGTAATAGTAAGGATCATCACAAAACCATGAAAAAATGTCTCCAGTTTACTCCCTCAAAAGAGACTGTTCTTGTAAAAAAGACACAGCCCGATCCAGAACTTTCCAACGTTTGAGGGAAGGTGGGTCAGGACTGAAACTGTACCTTATTTTGCCTCTCTCTCTGTCTCCGTTCTTTTAGATTCTGTGTTGGTTTTGCATTTTGAACCACTTTTTACAATACAGGTAGCCCATAATTTATAGCTTCCATTTCCAAACTTTAAGTCCTGAGAAAACTCTGCTAATATACAAGGGAAATAAAATCAATTTTATGCTTATGGCAATCTCTTACGGAGCAGCACTGGCATTCATATTTCCTTTTGCCTCCTTTGCAAAATTGGGGGAAATGTCAAAATTTGTCACTTCCTATTCATTGCTGAAACTTTTCATCTCGCTTTAGAAATTAAAGACATTATTTTCAATCTTCCTTATCCTCCATGCACTTGGGAGTAAGACTTTCACGGCATTCATATTCTGATCCTTTTTTTATTATTATTAATGCCACTTTCTGGTTTAGAAATAAGATATAAATCACATTTTATCAACTAATAGCACTTACATCTGAAGTTAAGCTGCAACAGAAATTGTGTTCCATTTCTTTACAATACTGCAGCAAAGAAGTAAAATATAAAGGGCCATCCAATTTATTTTGACTTCATATATTGAGTACAAAGTTACAAAGTTTAGTGAAGTTTTCTTTTCAGTACTTCTGTATTGCACTTAGGTTCAAAGTACTATGGCCAAGAGATATGTACAAAACAATCCATCTATTATAAATACCAGGTTCAATAGAGAACCAGTGATCTTACAACGCTATTCTATGAATGCTTACTCAAAGTGTTTACTGGATTCAGTGGTGTTTCCCTCTAGGCAGAGTTGGCCCCAGACAGAGGTGTATTGTACTCCCTAAGCATAAAAAGGTAAAGGTAAAGGACCCCTGACAGTTAAGTCCAGTCGCAGATGACTCTGTGGTTGCTACACTCATCTCGTTCTACAGGCCAAGCGAGGCAGTGTTTGTCCACAGACAGTTTTTCTGGGACATGTGGCCAGCATGACTAAGCCACTTCTGGCGCAACGGAACACCAAAACCAGAGCAGTGCACGGAAACGCCGTTTACCTTCCTGCCGGAGCAGTACCTATTTATCTACTGGCGTGCTTTCGAACTGCTAAGTTGACAGGAGCTGGGGCCAAGCAACGGGACCTCACCCCATCACGTGGATTCGAACTGCCGACCTTCTGATTGGCAAGCCCAAGAGGCTCAGTGATTTAGACCACAGCTCTGTCCTGTTGTCAAATTCAATGTATGATTCAACTGCTAGACTGGTCAAAACAGAGGGAGGCAGTATTTTGTCCTTCAGGTCAGGTCACATAGGAAACTGCCTTATAGTATAGCCTTATAGCTATACACTATAGCCACTGTTTGTTCCCTTCGCTGTGTTGGTCTGAGCTATCTCCCGTTTTAGAGCTGGCAGTGACTTAGCAGGCCTCCACACTACTGCCTACAGCTGGCATGGCCCCAACCACAACACCTGAGGGGTTTAACCAAATGATACTTGTGATGATGTATTTGATTTATGTGTGGCAAATGTTCTAAAATCCCATGCACCAGACTGTCCAAGTGTCCCTGTTTCCCAGGGACGTCTCTAATTTTAGAGATGCCATCCCAGTTTCTGATTTGATCCCAGAATGTCCACTTTTCCTTAGGACATCCCTATTTTCATTGGAGAAATGTTGAAGGGTATGGAGTTATCCAACCCCTGAGCCGTCTGAAGGCAATCTTGTATAGGGAAGTGGTTTTTTTTAATGTTTAATGTTTTGTTATGTTTTTATATATGTCGGAAGCTGCCCAGAGTGACTGAGGGAAGCCAGTAAGATGTGTGGGGTATAAATAGTAAAATTATCATTATGGAATGGGACGTCCCTATTTTCATTGGAGAAATGTTGGAGGGTATGCATGCATTGACTTGACCTTTGTTTGAAAGCAAAGCATAAGATGTAGAGTAATTCCAAGAAACTGCAGTTCCAAACAATCATTTCCACAGGGGGTGGGATTAGAAGTCACTTTACTAGCAGTGCTATAGATGAATCAGAAGCAGTGTGATTCAGAAGCAGGAGAGGACTGTTCACTCAGCAACTGCACACCTATGGTATATGGTGTTGACTGTGGTACCCCTTACCTCCACCTCCCAGCACCTTAAAGGCAACAGAAAATCCACCTCCCTTTTCTGCTGCCACACAGCTTCTGCCAATGGTTTCATCTACTAAACTGTCTCACCACCACATCTGTCTAAGTTCCACTTTGTATAAATTGTGACAGTGGCATGTCAGCGCCACATTTCCTGAACAGATCTCAGGGACATAAAAGGTAAAAGGTAAAGGTAAAGGACCCCTGGACAGTCAAATCCAGTCAAAGGCGACTATGGGATTGTGGCACTCATCTCGCTTTCAGGTCGAGGGAGCCGGCGTTTGTCCACTGACAGCTTTCTAGGTCAGGTAGCCAGCAGGACTAAACCGCTTCTAGTGCAACGGAACACTGTGGTGGAAACCAGAGCACACAAAAACACCATTTACCTTCCTGCCACAGAGGTACCTATTTATCTACTCGCACTGGTGTGCTTTCAAACTGGTAGGTTGGCAGAAGCTGGGACAGAGCAACGGGAGCTCACTCCATCGCAGGGATTCGAACTGCTGACCTTCTGATTGGCAAGCCCAAGAGGCTCAGTGGTTTAGACCACAGCACCACCCGCATCAAATACAGATCTGCTGAAGTCAAATGAACAAACATTCACAGGCGTTTACTGGATGTAGACATATAGCCCTACTGAAGCCAATGGGACTAACTACCCATGTATGTTTTATAAATCATGGCAACATTCAACTGTATAATCTCAGCGAAGGATATCCACAGCTAAAAACATTCAGATCTGCTTTAGACACTGAAGTGCCAAGTCCTTGGTTAAAGTATATTTTGCTCCATTTTGGGGCACTTTTGGGAAAAGAAGACATTGCTATCAATTCAACAGCATTAATGAGACAGTTACCTCATTTTCTTTGACAAAATAACCCAGATTTCCTAAAAAGTTTTCAATGAGTTCTGTTCCAAGGCAACTCATGACCCAGTAAAAGAGAAGAAGTCCTATCACCTTATTAGTCATTGAATTACTAAGAATGACTCAGATAAAGAATTCTTGAATAAGACATATACTAATGACAGTGGAATGCTCATTTCGTTTTCTCTGAAGTGGTTTCTTCCATATCTTCATGCAGTCATATCTGTTCATTAATTAGTAGCATATTTTAATATGTGAAATTAGTTTGCTAGCACTTACAGTGACAAGAATAATCATTTCATTGTGATCCGGTTCTGCGCTGGATCACAGTCAAGTGCAAAGCAGGGAAATAGAATTATCTTAAATATATTGAATGTTTACGACCCAGTGAATCTGTTCATTACTGATGACTGTGTGTGTATTTATAAAGAATGATCAACCTATCAAGAGTCATACGATGGATCAAATAACCAATTAAAGCAAACATTATTCCCCCAACTTTAATATTTGCATGGGATAATAGTATGCAGATGTGGGAGAAAAATTCCATTATCAGCCAACTGATTTTCATTAGTTTCATTTAATTATAAATCTTGACAAGCATTAATTGGCTGTAGTGGTAACTAGCAGAAATGGGCAGCTGTTTTGGTTGGATTTAAAATGTGAATATTTCTGCAACACTCAGAGAGATTTTGTGCTCCAAGCTATCTCTTTTCATTTTCATGATTGCAAAGCTGATCATCTTACAGCCTGCAGAAGAGGTTCTTGTTTAATTATACTTTCCCAAGAGAGGATGTGCATTTGGAACTTTTCACCGTGACATCAAACCTTTATTTGATATAAAGCAATAAAAAATGTTAATGTTAACATTTGAAATTTATATGATTTGACAATTTATGCATATATATATAGTGAAATCTTAAAAATGTCTGCTCAAAAGTACAGCCATTGCACTCAGCACTGAAGTAATCATCCGCTCAGAAAACCATCCACTCTATTTATAAACCGTGTTGTGCTAATGAGCATTCCTAAGTAAATAAGTAATTCCATTGACCGTGCCAAAGTAGTTGTTTGGACCCCAGCCAGCAACTACACTCAATGTTCTGACGTTCTAATAGAAAAGCTAGAAAAGGCTTTAAAGTTTAATTCTCAAAATAACATAAGGCTGCTCCAACACTAGGCATTCAGCACACAATTGCCTTGCTTTGGGTGGGATTCAGCTAACGCAGTGGTTGGCAAGGTTTACCTTCAACCTTGACTCTGTCAGCACCACACTCTAACCAACTGAGCTGTCCCGCTATGGGAGCTAGCCCTACCATTTTCTGTGCACATACTAGGGAAATGATTTTGGGGGTGACTTCGATGGTGTTTTCCATGAAATTCCATTGTACGTAACAGGACTTACACACCCTTCTCTTGAAACTGAAGCAGCTTGAAGCATACAGTGTCTGAAAAGCTCCCCTTTCATGCTGATTGGGTGCAGTGGTGTAGCGTGGGTTGTCAGCACCTGGGGCAAGGCAAGTAATTTGCGCCCCCTAACCCGTGGATTTGCGCCCCCTAACCCTAACCCCCAGATGTTGCGCCCGGTGCGGCCGGACCCCCCTGCACCCCCCACGCTACGCCACTGATTGGGTGGTTCTGGGATGCTGGAGAGAGGAGCTTTGCTGCAGAAATAGTAATGGATCTTCAACCCCCTGTGAATTCAACCCCAACTATACAATGAGGGTTGTGCGAATTCCCATTAGCAATCCTGTTTTAGAGCTCTAATAAGTAGGTTAGAATATGTGGCTTCTAGAGGGACCACAATATATGGTTTCGACCCCAATTTGGTGTTTTGGAAAAGCAGCTTACCTCAGGTCATGAGGTGCTTCATAGGCTGCTGAGCTCATCTTGAGACCCATCTGACTCTGCTATATCCCGCCTTTCATCTGAGGAGACACACATAGGATTGCATGTGGTCTAAACTATTGAGCCTCTTGGGCTTGCCGATCAGAAGGTTGGCAGTTCGAATCCCCGCAACAGGGTGAGCTCCCGTTGCTCGGTCCCAGCTCCTGCCAACCTAGGAGTTCGAAAGCACGTCATAGTGCAAGCAAATAAATAGGTACTGCTCCAGCGGGAAGGTAAACGGCATTTCCATGCACTGCTCTGGTTCGCCAGAAGCGGCTTAGTCATGCTGGCCACATGACCTGGAAGCTGTACGCCGGCTCCCTCAGCCAGTAAAGCAAGATGAGCGCCGCAACCCCAGAGTCATCCACGACTGGACCTAATGGTCAGGGGTCCCTTTACCTTTACCTTTACAATCTTTATGCAATTATAGTTGTGAGTCTGGTAAAGTAAATGCAACATTCTTCCAATACCATAATACCTGGATACAGATGTTAAACTTGATGAGCAGAGAATATAGACTTGGCTGGCCTGAATAAGTATTGTTAGATAAAGGTCATTTACCACATGGATCTCTTGCAGAATCGTTGGTGAATGAAAACAAGCTAAGTATCGTAGAAGTCAACATAAATAAAGAAAACATTAGGAAAGTACCATGAATAGTGCATAAAGAGATTTCAAAATGCTAGCTGTTACGATGAACAGCAAGAGAATTCTAAAAACAAAATTGTATAAAACACAATGTATAAAATGCAACACATTGTATAAAAGGACAGAATAGGCAAAAAATTGGGAACAAACAAATGGAAAGCAACCCAGGGATGATTGCTAAGTAAATACAATGAGAGCAGTGTAAGTTGTTTATGTGAAAGTAAACAGAGAATACAGAATTGTATAAACAGAGAATTTTCATGTTGCGTTACAAAAGCGTATATATAATTGCACTGGGGTAACATAAAAATACTATGATATATTCTTATTTATTCCTCCATGTTGTGGAGTTTCAGCATGCATGCATTTTCCCTGACGCAGAAAGTTTATCTAAATGGTTAACAGTAACTAGCATAGATTGGAATTATCTGAATGCTTCTTTAAAAAATGATAATCAAAAACAATGATTTGTGTGCATTAACTAGAACTAAGCACTTCAAGTCACTTAATGAATTTATCAGTAAAACCGGGTATTGAAATGGTAGCAACACAATTCCTCAAAGCGTCCGTTATATTGATTTCCATTTATGCTAATATGCTTCCTTCTACAGTGAATGAATATCTTCCTTTCAAATAGATTAGCAGTAAGACGTAATCCAAAACTGCCTTCTTTAATGATCAATGAGATTATTATTATTATTGTATTATTTCTTATTTCCCCTTCACCATAAGGTCCCAAAGCATAGAGCTTATGGATCAGGCTTACCTGGTCCAGCATTTTCATCATAGAATAATGATACCCTGAGGATCATTTAGTCCGACCTCCTGTAATGCAGGAATATGCAGCTGTCCCATACAAGGATCTAACCTTCAACCCTGGCATTATCAGAACCATGTTCTAACCAACGGAGCTATCCAGATGTGGGGTGGATATTGGATCCTCCATTTCCCCCCCTCCCCTGTTCAGTTGGTTCTCCCTTAAAAACTAACAGCCAAACAGGAACCACCTTCAAGATTTTATTGTGCCTCTGTGTCTTGGTATATTGGAACATAAGAAACTGGTCCATCCTTGGTCCATCTAGCTCATGATTGTCTACAATGATTGGCAGGATTTCAGAGTGTGTTTTTCCCCAGCCCTACCTGGAGATGCTGGTGACTGAACTTAGGACATTCTGCATACAAACCAAGATGTTCTATACTGATTGGGTGAGGATTCCGGCAGCTACCCTCAGGGGAAAGTTGGAAAGAATTCTGGACTGGAGTTATTTTGTTCCTGCAGAGGTACCAGCTTGTTGGGAGATGGAGAGAGACTACAGAAAGGAATTCTGGATGGCTGCCTGGAGCTAATGGCGTCTTTTTGTTTGGGATGTGACGTATTATGGCTCCTGTGAGCAGAAATCGAAAATGGAATTGCTGGAATGTGGATAACAACAGGGGAAAACATTTCACACAGAATTATAAAGGCGAAAGTTGAGCAGACCAGTGGTTGCAAACATAAAGGAAAATTAAGTGAAGGATCAACATTAGAATGGTTTATTGACGAATGAAGAAATGCAATGTGATATTGGATGATCAGCACTCTGCAAAATTCAGAGCATGGGAAATCACCCAAAGATATATAATTTGGCAGTTGAATTTGGCTGTTTTTGATTTTCGAATCCCCGTGACGGGGTGAGCTCCTGCCAACCTAGCAGTTCGAAAGCACGCCAAAAAAAGTGTAAATAGATAAATAGGTACTGCCCTGGTGGGAAGGTAAACAGTGTTTCCTTGCGCTGCTCTGATTTTGGTGTTCCATTGCGCCAGAAGCGGCTCAGTCATGCTGGCCACATGACCCGGAAAAACTGTCTGCGGACAAACGCCGGCTCCCTCGGCCTGTAAAGCAAGATGAGTGCTGCAACCCCAGAGTCGTCTGCAACTGGACTTAACTGTCAGGGGTCCTTTACCTTTTTATTTTTGATTGTATTGTAATTTGGAATGTTTTGATATGGTTTTTATTGGATTATTAAAATGGAAAACTTAATAAAAAAAAATTAAGATGTTCTACCACTGAGCTATATGGCCCTTCCCTTTTATGCAATCCACCTTGTGCCTAGGTACATACAAATTCTGACTAGCTTCCAGATAAACACCATATGAAAAGAAGCACAAACCAAACCACATGGAAATAAAGGAACAAATGTTTAACTTATTTAATATTTTGTGAGGAGACTTTAAAACTTCATCTGCAATAATATCCAGATTTTAGCAGGCCCTTTCACAGGTCCCATTGCAGAACTGGCAGGTCTTTTTATTAACAAAACGCGCACACACTTAGAGCTCTTGTACATGAATAGATTACAAAGTGTTGTATAATTAACTTTTCGTTATGTTTTGAGCTAAACATGGAGCATTTCTCACTAATTTACAGCACAGTGTTCATTTAATCATATGTTAATTATAGTACGACTCAGAATCTGAGTTAATATTTGAGGTTAGCACATTAAGCATTAACTGTGAAATCGACAGGACGTATCATGAAAGGAAAGCATAGCAGGCAGCAGCTGAGAGTGCATTCAGATGTGGGGAATATTGTGTTAGTTTTGCTTCATATAATGCTAGTGCTTCTGTCCCATTTTCTAATGTTCCTTTTCAGTACCTGCTGCATTGTAGAATGGTGGATTTTTGACTGATTTTTGACACAATAGATTTCATTCACAGCAGGGGGCAGGTGTCATACAACATCCTATGTCATTGGACAACATTGCATCAAATAACATGGAATTGAACACTAAACATGCAGTATATTCCATACCTTCCAACATGCTGAGTCCCAAAACAGGGACACGCATCTCCCTGTCCATGCTCCCATGTCAGTCGCGTGACCCACATAAGATCACCAAGCCTAAAAGATGTGTCTTTTTCGGGGCAAGGTGTGAAATCAAGCTATATCATGTTGCCCAAAATGGCCGCCATGTTGGCATAGGACAAAAATGGGATATCATGGTTTTTTTCCAGGACATTTGCAGGGTATATGTATTCCATTAGTTTTCCAGAAGTGGCTTTTACAACGTGTGAAAGCTCAACTATAATGTGGATATGAGGAAGAAGTTTGGGTTGGAGTGTGGGGGATCTAGTCAAGTTAGGAACTATGAGAAGAGGAGAGAGGAGTGTGAGAGGAATCACAGAGGCCTACAGTCAGTCACCTGCATGCAGCCACAACTACTAAAACTCTAGGCAAAAAAACAATTCCATCACTCCAATCTGCTGGCTGCCTACATCTATCATGACTGAGGTCCTGCCACAGAGCTAGAAGCTCATTGCAACCAAATTGAGCCAAAAAGCTGAGGCCTAACAAATTGTAAATTGACATTTCTGTAAACTGGATAAACTTCTACACATATGCATGCACACACACAATTCAATTTTTGAGCAAGAAACATATTACAAATTCACAATTCTGGAATATTCTCATTTTGGTTTCACAGATGAGCTACAAGTTAGTTTGAAAATCATTTTATTAAAATGATAAATATTCATTTTGGGTTACAACCAATGTAGCACCAGCACAAAGGTATTTACATAAAGTGAATTTTTGATGTCTTGATTCCACCAGCAGGCCAATGGCATTTTCTCTAGAAATAAATGCAACTTTATAGGACAGCCATTTTGGAATGCCTGACATGGTCCTCAGTTGTCAGGGTAGTGGAGAATGTGAGTGAAGAGAAAAAACTTTCCTTTCCACTTTCTTCTTTGTGCATGCTTAAACCACACCTTCATAATTAAAGGTAGCAAAAGGGAGAATGGGAAGAGTCCTTTCAGTATTGGCCATGGGATTCAGGAGAGCATAGAGAAATTGGTTCATTTTCGTTCAGTCCTGGGGAAGACTGAGTGGAGCTTGACCATTTTTGATTAGCTGAAAATGGAGTGTATCATCGATCACCTACAGAATAAAGGTTATTTTTCCACTGACAACTTTCCCCTTGCAAAATAAATATTTGAGGAGTGTTGCCCCTCCCCCCCAAAAAAGGAAAATAAATCTGGTTTAGAAATAGTAAGATAAATCTTGCCATGCTATAGAATGATGTCCCAATTAGAGTTGGTTTCTGTTCCAGCTGATTCAACAATTTAATGAGCGCATGAAACCTCTATTAGCATTAATTGAAGTTCTGTGCATGTACTGAGGGCAGAATAAATCCCTGCAGATTTTAAAACTGTGGATGCATATAAACAGCATGGAGGAAATAAAGGCTTGCAGTGGAACGTAAAAGAATTCCTGCAAATTATATTAGCATGAATGGGAGATTGATTTACGAGAGGAGTCTAAGGGCGGAGGAGTGTAAACAAAGAAGGGGGGTCCTGCTGACCTCAAACTGAGACAGAGAATATTTTTAATATAGGCTCGGTCTGAGCTTGACCACCTGTAAACATTAGGAAACAGAGTGTGCATAATTATAATTAAATATCCACAGAGACAATCAAGCTTACTACATTGAATGCTGCTGATGGGAATCAAATAATATTGTGTTTGGATTTAATTTTTCAAGTGCTCCAATTGTAGAGAGTAAACAAAACATATTATATGCTGGAAGTTTATTCCTCTAAAAGCATCTTTCTGATGACTTGTGCAGCAAACCTTGACATCATGCCTCCATTGTCTCCTCAGTTGGATGGATATAACTTTTCAGTATGGAAAGTGGTGTTTGATAACAGCATCACCATCACCCTTGCTAGCTCCAGACTTTTTAGAGGGATGCTTTAGCAACACAGAAAGCTACTTTATATCGGCCTCATCCACAAACCATGGCTCAGCATGAATGCACAAAGGGGAAACCTTGGCTACAGATCATGCTTAAGAAGGTTCTCACTCACTCATGATCCCAGGTTCAGACAACATGCTAAGATTGGGTTGCTTCTCTGCACTGAGCTGAAGAGCTTGGGGAGGAGCAATATGGAAGCAATTTAGTTCTGCATTATCTATACTGACTCACAGCTGCTTCCCAGGGTTTAAAACAGTGGGCATTACCAGCCCTGCCTGTAAAGTTTGGGGGTTGACCCTGGGACATTCTGCAGACAAAGAAGATGCTCTACTATAATAATAATAATAATAATAATAATAATAATAATAATAATAATTTATTATTTGTACCCCGCCCATCTGGCTGGGTTTCCCCAGCCACTCTGGGCGGCTTCCATAAAAACCAAAAATACACTAAAATGTCACATATTAAAAACTTCCCTGAAGAGGGCTGCCTTAAGATGTCTTCTGAATGTCAGGTAGTTATTTATCGCTTTGACATCTGATGGGAGGGCGTTCCACAGGGCAGGCGCCACTACCGAGAAGGCCCTCTGCCTGGTTCCCTGTAGCTTTGCTTCTCGCAATGAGGGAACCACCAGAAGGCCCTCGGCGCTGGACCTCAGCGTCCGGGCAGAACGATGGGGGAGGAGACGCTCCTTCAGGTATACTGGGCCGAGGTCGTTTAGGGCTTTAAAGGTCAACACCAGCACTTTGAATTGTGCTCGGAAACGTAATGGGAGCCAATGTAGGTCTTTCAAGACCGGTGTTATGTGGTCTCGGCGGCCGCTCCCAGTCACCAGTCTAGCTGCCGCATTCTGGATTAGTTGTAGTTTCCGAGTCACATTCAAAGGTAGCCCCACGTAGAGCGCATTGCAATAGTCGAAGCGGGAGATAACCAGAGCATACACCACTCTGGCGAGACAGTCCGCGGGCAGGTAGGGTCTCAGCCTGCGTACCAGGTGGAGTTGGTAGACAGCTGCCCTGGATACAGAATTGACCTGCGCCTCCATGGACAGCTGTGAGTCCAAAATGACTCCCAGGCTGCGCACCTGGTCCTTCAGGGGCACAGTTACCCTATTCAGGACCAGGGAGTCCTCCACACCAGCCCGCCCCCTGTCCCCCAAAAACAGTACTTCTGTCTTGTCAGGATTCAACCTCAATCCATTAGCCGCCATCCATCCTCCAACCGCCTCCAGACACTCACACAGGACCTTCACCGCCTTCACTGGTTCTGATTTGAAAGAGAGGTAGAGCTGGGTATCATCTGCATATTGATGGACACCCAGTCCAAACCCCCTGATGATCTCTCCCAGCGGCTTCATATAGATCTTAAAAAGCATGGGGGAGAGGACGGAACCCTGAGGCACCCCACAAGTGAGGGCCCAGGGGTTTGAACACTCATCCCCCCCCCACCACTTTCTGAACATGGCCCAGGAGGAAGGAGCAAAACCACTGTATAACAGTGCCCCCAGCTCCCAGCCCCTCTAGACGGTCCAGAAGGATGTTATGGTCGATTGTATCAAAGGCCGCTGAGAGATCCAGCAGAACTAGGAAACAACTCTCACCTTTGTCCCTAGCTCGCCGGAGATCATCAACCAGTGCGACCAAGGCAGTTTCAGTCCCATGATGAGGCCTGAATCCTGATTGGAAGGGATCCAAATGGTCCGCATCCTCCAGGCATGCCTGGAGTTGTTCAGCAACCACGCGCTCAATCACCTTGCCCGAGAATGGAAGATTTGAGACTGGGCGATAGTTGGCCATACTGGCCGGGCCTAAAGATGGTTTTTTTAAGAAGCGGTTTAATGACCGCCTCTTTCAGTGGATCTGGGAATGTTCCCTCACAGAGGGAAGCATTCACCACCTCGCAGAGCCCATCACCCAGCCCTTCCCGGCTTGCTTTTATTAGCCAGGAGACAGGTGGTTGGTTTCACGCATCCAAGCAGCCTGTCCACATCCTCTGGGGTAACGGATTGAAATTGATTCCATGCAACTTGACCAGACAGAGCTCTAGCACTCTCTCGCCCCAGCCCTGCTCCCACGGTGGTGTCTAGCTCCTTCCGAATATGAGTGATTTTATCTGCAAAAAACTTTGCAAAATTGTTGCAGAGGTCCTTTGGCTGGGTTGGGACGATATGGGATTGGGGGGCTAACTCCCTTCTCTTGCAGGGGCGCAATTAGTGCCAGCGCCATCCATTAAGAGTTTGGGTGTAATCTTCAACACCTCCCTTTCTATGGAGGTGCAGGTTGCAGCTATAACAAAGGCGGCATTTATTAATCTCTGCCAAGCTAAGCAGTTGGCTCCTTACCTCTCTCGTCCTGACCTAGCCAATGTGATCCACACAATGTTCACCTCCAGGCTTGATTATTGTAACTCACTCTACGTGGGGCTGCCCTTGAGACTGACCCAGAAACTCCAGCGGGTGCAGAATGCCGCAACGAGACTTCTTATGGGGTCCTCGCTGCGAGATCACATTCACCCACTGCTATACCAGCTGCACTGGCTCCCGGTGGAGTACAGGATCAGGTTTAAGGTGCTGGTTTTAATCTTTAAAGCCCTATATGGCCTAGGACCCTCGTACCTACGGGACCGCCTCTCCTGGTGTGTCCTAGGGAGGACCTTACAGTCTTCAAATAAAAACATCTTGGAGATCCCGGGCCACAGGGAGTTTAGGCTGGCCTCAACCAGAGCCAGGGCTTTTTTGGTTGTGGACCCAATCTGGTGGAACGCTCTGTCACAAGAGACTAGGGCCCTGCAGGACTTGACATCTTTCTGCAGGGCGTACAAGACAGAGCTGTTACACCAGGCCTTTGGCCAAGGCACAGTCTGACCCCCTCTCTCCTTCTGTAATCCTCATAGAACTCTTGCCCAATGGTTGCCAGTAATTTGATTCTGAATTGTTTTTAGAATGTATTTTACTTCATTGACTGTACACTTTATGTACACTGTGCTATTTTTACTTGTTGTTAGCTGCTCTGAGCCTGTTGTTGTTGTTACCACTGAGCTACAACCCTTCCCTATGATACAAAGAAGGTAGAGTCGCACCCAATATGACGTCTCCCATTACTGCCATGGGAAACGCCACATTTCTTGAAATTCTGCCTTCTGTGTAAGACTTAAACATACACAGACCCTTGCAGAGACAACTAGTGTCAAGCCTTGATAGTTGTGCTCTTTGGTTTCACTATAACCTCATATCCAAGGATGCAAGGGATTGGACATTGATAAGATTTGGGGGACATTGCCTCCTTTGAACAGATGTGGCCACACAAAGCCACCAGGTGCCCATTAGGGCCAAGAAAACTTCGTAAGGAAGCAATTTGGCTTCTTTACGTATCAGTCTCATGTATATACCCCCCCCCTTTTTTTTTACTTTGAATTCATTTACTTCAAGAATACAGACTGAAAATAATACTATATTTTCAATCAACATAACTGATGCATCTCAAGATTCTAAGGGGCAGCCATGTACAACACATCGTTCACAAGCCCCTGGTGGACTTCAGGGTTGTTTCTGGTCGATTGCAGGGCCTTTCTCTGAGCAGCGAGCGAGGGAGCTGCAGAGAGGTCTGTGTGATGGTGCTGGAAGAGGGGAGGTGGCCTTAGCATGCCTTTCCCCGATGGGGAAGGGGGTGGCTGCTGGAGACGGAGGAAGGCACAAGGAGGAGCTGTGTGGGAAGAGAGAGAGAGAGAGAGAGAGAGAGAGAGAGAGAGAGAGAGAGAGAGAGAGAGAAGCAGGGAAGGAGAATCATGGAACAAGGAAGTAAGCAACTCGGAAGGGAAAGAGTTAAGAGAGAGGGAGCAGGGAAGCTGGCTCCTCAGATCTGTGCAAACTAATATAAAAAATATAGTTTGACTTTTCTCACTTGGTTTAGTTACTTGTCCATCTATTAACTATTTGGATCTGTCATAATGATATCCAAACATAACTACTGTATCTGTGAAATAAAGATCCATTTATTTATTTATATATATATTTATTTATTTAATAAACTTAAATGGCTTCGGAGGGTGGTAGATCACTGTCAATTTTTGATTCTTGTTGGTAGATCGCAGCCAACTTTAGGTTGGACGTGCCTGTTCTACAAGAAAAGTTCTGCTCAGGGGTGTGCAGAGGACAGAGAAATATAGGTGGACAAGAGGCGCTAGCTCATTCTCTGGGAATCATTATGCTCCAGGAATTATACAGTGGAATCTAATGAGCCTCTTACTTTAGAATTAATTTTGCAATTAGCATTAATAAGCACAGCATCGGAATCATCCCCCTTTCCCTCCATGGTACACAATAATAAATGCACTCAAAACACACCGGCAGATTGCTGTGAATCTGTCGATGGATTAGATTTTAAATAGAGGAGAATAAAAGGCTGAGCCAATTGCGAGATCCTATGAGCTCTTCTTTTCTAAAGAAAGTGAGCTGGATTTATATAATTCCATCAAGAGCGCCAGTATTTACAGAAACAGAAAGGTTGTGCTGGAATAAAGAATGTGCCATAGTGAAGCAGGATGCTTACTCATAAAGCAGTTATACGGATGGCAAAGAGTCCAGGGAACTGCAGAGCTATTATTATGCAGCATCGCATGGACTGTAGGTGCCTTAATGGGATTGCTGAGGTTTGCAGTTTCCCTCTGCTCCCAGTATATACATGCTACATGCAAAGCTGCCCTTAAAATGCAGGCTATTCATTCACAAAATTGGTAGCTTAGCTACTTACAGTTGGCTAGGTGTGTGGAACAGGTCTTGGTGTTTCGATTTCTGGGAATGGAGTTGAGAGATGACCTAACCTGGGGAGAAAACAGTAAAGACCTGATGAAGAGAGCACAGCAGACCTTATATTTTCTGAAAATCCTCCAGAAAAATAATCTCTCAAAGGACCTGTTGATGGCATACAGTGGTGCCCCCCGCAAGACGAATGCCTCGCAAGACGAAAAACCCGCTAGACGAAAGAGTTTTCCGTTTTGGAGGCGCTTCGCAAAACGAATTTCCCTATGGGCTTGCTTCGCAAGACGAAATGTCTTGCTAGTTTTTCCGACTTTTTTTCCCTCCCCCCCCTTTTTCTAAGCCGCTTATCCGCTTATCCGCTAAGCTGATAAGCCACTAAAAGCCGCTAAAAGCCGCTAAGCCGCTAATAGCGCTAATCCGCTAAGCCGTCAATGGGCTTGCTTCGCAAGACGAAAAAACTGCTAGACGAAGAGAATCGCGGAACGGATTCTTTTCGTCTTGCGAGGCACCACTGTATTACCATTGTACTGTTGAGAGTGTGTTAACTTAAGTCTGTGTGTGTGGTTTTGGAGCTGCACGGTCAGGGGAAAAAACAATGCTTTCCAGGGTTGTAAAGACTGCGGAGAGAATAATTGGGTGCACTCTTCCCACCTTGGATCAAATCTATGCTTCCATAGGAAAGCTGCAGAGATAGTGCAGGATAGTATGCACCCCAGAAATGATCTCTTTCAGCTTCTGCCTTCTGGAAGAAGGTACAGAGTTATAAAGACTAGGACTAACCTCCTGGAAAACAGTTTTTATCCAAATGCGATTTTGGTTTTAAACGCAGTGTAAGGTAGTCTCTGTGGGAGTATATTGTATTTAATTATGGGGTATCAGAGTTTTTAGGGGGTTAACCAGGCTGGGATAGCAGGCTTGTTAGTTTTTCAATGTCTGATGTAGATTTTTTCAATTTCGTTGTTCTGTATGGGACAATGACAATAAAGATTATCGTATCGTATTGAAGTGGAATGACTGCCTGCTGGACCTGCTTCAACAATGTACAGTATGTAGTTCCATGTTTGGATTCCCTCATGGTGCCAATGCAAAATAAAAGAAGCTACAGACTCACATGAGCCTGGACAGAAAATACTGGTGATTTGAACCCACCCTTTGAAATATCAGTTCACATGCATGGACAGGAAAGTGTTGCAAATATGAGAGATTTTCCTTGGGACTAACAGCAAAGGGAACAATTCTCATTGTGGTTTCAACCAAGCACCTGTAAATTGTTTTGCAAAAGAAAAGAAACCCTGACAAGTTTACTAATTTCAGATTTGGTGACATGCACATTGGCTATGAAACCAGTGCCGGATTTATGTGTAAGCTAAATAAGCTATAGCTTGGGGGCCCCAAAATTTTTTAAAGGGAAATAAAACTGGATGTACATTTCCAAAATGTAAGATTAAAAAACTGGCTTTAGATACCTACAGTGGTACCTCTGGTTAAGAACTTAATTCGTTCTGGAGGTCCATTCTTAACCTGAAACTGTTCTTAACCTGAGGTACCACTTTAGCTAATGGGGCCTCCTGCTGCCGCTGCACCGGCAGAGCACAATTTCTGTTCTCATCCTGAAGAAAAGTTCTTAACCCGAGGTACTATTTCTGGGTTAGCGGAGTCTGTAACATGAAGTGTCTGTAACCTGAAACATCTGTAACCCGAAGTACCACTGTATTAGGTCCATAAATGAGCATATAGCAAATATTCAACAGAAAAAAGCTACCTTCAGTAGCTTATGGCCTCATCAAACCTAAATCTGGCCCTGTATGAGATACGCACACCAACTCTAGGGGGACAAAAATTCTTCAGTCCCCTGGATATCTGTTTGAAAGGGGCCCATTGCATGTTGTGTGTGTGTCTCTGTGTGTGTGTGATGTCATTTTCGGTGCACAACGCACCTCACAGGTTCAGCGCCCAGCTCCGCCAGAGTGCTTGGCCTCCTCCAGAGGACATGCTTCATGTGCCTTGTGCTCAGGAAGTGCATGACAAATGCAACACACAACATGCAGTGCACAATGTCAAGCACACATGATGTGCAATGCACACACAATGTCTCTCTCACACACGACGTACGACGGGGCCCCTCAACCCTGGTTGCAACCTGGCACCTCTGCTATGAGCATACACTCAGCTGATTCTAAGACTGTGGTTCCCAATTCCCCCCCCTCCCCCGTGGACTATTTGAAAACTGCTGGGGGTCTTGATGGATTATATAAATATTTTCTTTCTGCCTGTTGTAACAATTGTAAAGTACTGTGCTAGATGCTTTTGAATTTTAATTGTATTTTGCAGACACTCAGATGTATGTTGCATGATTCCCCTTAACATGCCATTTAAAAGTTGTAGAAATGGCACAGAAAAATGAAAGGGCACTTGTATGCGTGCTCTCTCTCTCTCTCTCTCTCTCTCTCTCTCTCTCTCTCTCTGCAGCAAACATGATTCTGAATGAAAGGTCCACAAAGGACACCTGTGAAAATAATACCAAGAGGGAAAACCTCTCGGGAGAAAGGCAGATCAAAGATTCACAAAAAAGTACAAACTTGGGAATGCAGAAATGCAGAAAAACAATGAAGAAGAGAGAGAATAGCTGTCTAGACTGAAGGCTAAAGCCTATTTGGAAATAGGTGGTCTCAAGAGTAGACGGATGCTTTTATTATCTGTAACAACATTGCTGTGCTCAGTGTGGTGTGATGGAGCAAATTCTTAAAGGATTTGATTCTCACCCCCATTCAGTGTGCATCATTGGTGCAATCATTATGCACCACATCCAGTAGGTTATCTGTATCCTAGTAGAAGCTGGTCAAAGCCATAAAAAGAGCTGCTTCTCCAGATTCAGCTTTGTTCTTGAACACAAATGTAGAGTTCTGTTTGACTCAAAAGATTGTGTTCGCAGTGCTGTGAATATGTAGCGCAAGGCCCCTTTCCCTTTTTGTGTATCCATACACAAATTACCAAGAGGTTTGGGATCTTTTGCTAGAGTCATGACATACATCCGTTATGAATATGTGTTTAATCCCATACCCACAAGATGTTCTTGAACAAAAGAAATAAGTAAAGTGTGGTTTGCATGTTCAGACCCTGAAACCTCCCTCCTAAATAAATTCACACATTACTCAAAATTTTGGTTTGGTTTTTGGCAGAAGTTAGGCCACAGCTTTATTGATTACAGAAAGTGACTGGTTGCATAGGCTCTGGTTCGACTAACTCCCTGTTATGCAGGTAGCGCTGACCCAGGGTTCCAGCACAGGTCTGCCAAGGGTGGACACCTGGATAGCGGAAACCGGGAGCAGGCTAACTCCGCCACCCAAATGTCCCCCTGGACTCAGGCACGGGCATAACCCCCTCTTAGGGGTTGACCAAACCATCGAGTCCCTGGATTCCTTTAACGGAATACCCTTCACATAGGGCTGGCGAGAGCGTTCTCCCATCCCTATCACCTGAACCAGAGCCTATCCGCAACCTTACAAGTTGTGACGATTTGCTACACGGCAGGCAAAACCCAAATGGCAACAGCCAATCAGCCAAGTGGGGAAAATTCCTTCCGTGCCCCTGTCCCAACGACAGACGACACATGATGGCATAGCAAGGTCAAGTGCAAAATACCCTAAAAGTAGGGAAAAGTGGGCGGGTGTTCCAAATGCACGCACCGAAAGAGGAAGCTCTGGGTCATGTGCATGGGCATAAATAGGTCCCTCGAACTGTTTGGACTGTGTCACATTGGCCAGATTGCACCCAGCTAGAAGGACCAATCATACCCACCCACAACAAAGGGTGCCGGTTTCCAGGTCTCACCGCAATACGTGCCCTCTTTAAGGGAGGAGTCAATTTATCATATGAAAATGAAAGAATAGATAAATGCTTCTTCAGACACCAAAATTACAATTTAAGCAGGTGGCAAATCCTTAATTATTCTCAAAAGCCTACAAAAAGTGAGCATGACAATTTTGCCACACTAATAGCAAGTCAAGAAATGGAGGACAATGGTATACCCAGGGCTTCTTTTCAGCCAGAACTTGCTGGAACTCAGTTCCAGCACCTCTCAGATGGACACCATTGTTATTCAAAGAGAATGATTGAAGTGTTCATAGTGAGTTCTGGCACCTTTTCCTAGAAAAATAGCACTGGGTATATATAAAGTGTGTGTTGGTTGCTTGAGAGTGTGGAGTAAGTTCCTTGTTGGAGCTTGGAGAGCTAACTAACCACTGAAAAGCTAGGGTTTGTTTACTAATTTTAGCCAATGAATTCTAATCAAGAAGGGGGGGCTTTGAGATGAGCAATTCCTATATTTCTATTGTTTCTTCCCAGAGTTTCCTGCCTATTTCCCTTCTTGTCTATTCTGCTTAATTAAAAGTTGAAAGAATATAATCGTGGTGAGCAATGGCTTAACTGGTTTCCTTCCTTGTCTTAAAGTTGTTTGCTTCCTGTCTTAAAGTTATCTTATCATTTTGTCTCTGTAGCAACTATTCTTTAGTAGGCGGTATTGATTTTACTGGTAACTAGATTAGGTAAAGGGACCCCTGGCCGTTAGGTCCAGTCGTGGACGACTCTGGGGTTGCAGCACTCATCTCGCTTTACTGGTCAAGGGAGCTGGCGTACAGCTTCTGAGTCATGTGGCCAGCATGACTAAGCCGCTTCTGGCAAACCAGAGCAGCGCACGGAAACACCGTTTACCTTCCCGCCGGAGCGGTACCTATCTATCTACTTGCACTGCATGCTTTCAAACTGCTAGGTTGGCAGGAGCAGGGACCGAGCAATGGGAGTTCACCCCATCACAGGGATTCAAACCGCCAAGCTTCTGATCGACAAGCCCTAGGCTCTGTGGTTTAACCCACTGTAACTAGATTACAGGTGCTGATTTTTATACAAGGTATTGTCTCCACAATGCCTTGCAGGACTCGTTTGAGATAAGACTGGTACCAGGGTCAAGAAAGTTCTTAATGGGGCTCTCCTGTCATATTAAATTATGCCAACCTTTTTACGCATACTATGATCTACAGTAATAAACCACAGAAAAAGTTCAGATTGGCAAGCACCTATTCACAACCTTTGCTGCATATAATTTACATCTCAAGTCAGATCTTAAAATAGGCCAGTAAGGTCATTAGTAGTATATTATGCTGATTATTCTTCATGGCCTAATTAATAGGGATTGATGGGTGCTCAGCTCAAAGTTCATTTTTATCTAGTGTTACTGCAAATTCATTTATTCAAATGGGAGACATCACAAACATTCGGCAGCCTGCAATTTGCATATGAAAACAGAGCCATCAGGTACCATTGGGACAACATATTACATATTGGTAACAGAGATTCTACTAATGAAGAATGAATTTAAGATTTTAATAGAAGGAAGTTTATTGCTAACTTTATTGTACAGGAGAGCTAGACTCTCAGATCTGTGGATTCACCAGGAATTTGCTGCCAGTGGACAGCCACCATGTCTGTTTTATGGAATGCATGCTTTTCATTGAGTCCACTGCATGTGGGGAAGGGAGATTTAACACTTCTCTCCCCAACCAAGAGCCTGATTGAATTCCATGTGCCCCAGCACACATTGCAATTAGCTTTAGAATAAAATCTCCCAATTAGAGCAAATTGGAGTTTTCTTCTGTCCTAAGGCTAATTGTTGCCTCGGGATAGGGGGATCTTCAGAATTTTGACTCCGCTCCACATTCACTGTGATCCTGACGAAATTTATTGGAGGGTTGAACATTGCAGTTGTTATTTTAATTTCCAGGTGTAGTTGATAACCACACTGTCTATTTTTCCCTGAGGGGCTGGGCACAGGAGAAGAAATGGTGGAGACCGCCTCTGCTTCCTGACCCACCATCTCCCAGAACCTGGTGAGCCTTAAAAGTAGGAGAGCAAAGAGCTCAAAGACAGAGGGCACACGTAGAGGAGGTGATGGTGACAACGAATTAGGAAGTGGGAGAGACAGGGAGTGGAGATTCACCTGGGACAACGCCATTATCCAAGGGGCTGGGTTCTATAGCCTCTCTCTATAAAGTTTGAAATAAAAAAAGGACTGTAAGAAACCTTTCCTTGTCTTCATACTTCCCTGGGCACCCAGCTGGGAGCCACTGACAGCTTCATGACAGGTGCAGACTAAATCTGTGCTTCCCCTTTACAACAGACCAATTTCTAATCAGGTGGGGGAAATAATACTCACCCACTGAGTTTTATTGAGAGAGCGTAGTGAAGGGTAATTTAAATGTTGACCATCATGGCTGTCCCAGAGGCAGAAGGATTTTGGCTGTGTGTATAAGAAAGCCCTGCTGCCCAAACTCCTGTCTCTGTGTTTATGTTTCTTCTCTAAAGCTTCACTTCCCCTCAAACGTTTTTGATTTGCTTGTTCCCTATATTTCTTCAGTGTACTAGATTCACTGTTGCAGAGTTCATCCGCCCCTACCTTCATGATAATATCATCTGTATTTTCCATAAGACGTGGGTGAATACACAGCAATTCTAGGGAATAAAGGCTAGTGTGGAAACCATCTGAGTAGGCATTTCAACCCAGATCTTCCCAGTTACAGCCCACCCCTTTATCCATTGTATCCCACTAACTCTTGCTATTTCAGGTGACTAGACGGAAAGAGTAGCTACTAATGATGTCATTTCAAGGAAGAAACTGGAACATTTAAATCGATTTAAAAATTCATTTAACCTTTGAAACTCTCTTAAACATAATATTGACTTTCTTCCGGTTAATTCCTTTGCCTAACCTCCTTAGCACTAATATGTCAGGTACATGGAGAAAAGGAGTGAAAAGGTCAACATGATTCTACCTTCTAATTTTATGTTTCAGTTAATATTT
The DNA here is from genome assembly GCF_951804945.1 of Podarcis cretensis. Lineage (NCBI taxonomy): Eukaryota > Metazoa > Chordata > Lepidosauria > Squamata > Lacertidae > Podarcis > Podarcis cretensis. Next base: position 9,922,321 of record NC_137180.1, on the reverse strand, counting down.
TATAACATGTTAAAAGCAAAGTAAATTGATTGAAATGCTCTTACACATCTTAGAGCCACAATAAATCAGTTGCGTGCATTGGCACTAGGGGAATGAATTCCAAGGCAAATTGGAATACTTCGAAGTGTGAGGTGAGTGAGGTTCACCAGGTGACCTTCGGTCAATCGCTGACTCTCAGCCTAACCTAACTCACAGGATTATCTGAAGAGGGGGAGAACCATGTAAGTTACCTTGAGCTCCTTGGAGAAAAATGTGGGGGTATAAATGCAATAAGTAAGTAAATAATAAAGTCCCATGAGTTGGTTCAGGACCCCTGCAAAGTTTTCTGTTTCTCTATCATCTCTGTAATATTCTGAGCATATATAGGTCTTTGTCTTTCTATACCTCTCAATTATTTTAAGAGGAAAAACCCTTGCTTCCCCCTTCCCAATGGAGATTATAGAGGGAAATGTCACAGGCAGAAACAATATTTTCTATAACAGCTTCTGTAAATCTTCACTTGGTTTAACCCTTTATTGATTGTTCAGTAGCACCTTCTAGACCAAATAAGTTTGTTCTGGTATAAGCTTTCGTGTGCATGTACACTTCTTCAGATGCTTTTTCGTGTATGCACACAAAGGCTTATACCAGAACAAATTAGTTGGTCTATAAGGTACTACTAGACAATTTTTATTATTATTATTTTTATTTCAACTGCGTCAGACCAACACGGCTACCTACCTGAACCTTTATTGATTGATATCCTTTCCAAATTGGTTGATTTTAATGTGGAGAGTGCATCTTAAACATATATTCAGTTGTTAGTGCTGCAAGGCCAAGAGCTTCTTCTTAAAAACAGGCCATTGGCAACAATTTCCACAACGTTGCACCCAAAAATTTGCTGAGTATCTTCAATCTCAAATCCAAACTTCTAGAATAGTTATTTTAGAGGAAGTGAACAGATGCCAATCAAACCAATTTCACCCTCAGCTCCACTTCTGACTGATTCCAGGAGCTCTCCAAATTAGATAACTGAACAATAAAAGGGGCAATTCTTTGCTCAGTATTGAGAAGATTTACAAGCACATATGCGTTGTGGACTGGCAGAAGGGTCTCTGCGGTTCTATAAAAATGAAATCATAAACATCTTTCAGCTAAGAAATGAAATTAGAATGTCATAGTAGCAATAATTTTATTAAATCCAGACAATGAACTCAATTAGAAAACCCAGTTGAAAGAATAAACTGTGAAGAACTTTCACAATTAGTTGAGCAGCAAATATTTTTGCTTTTCTCTCTCTTGTTCATACTTCGCCAAGAAGAAGCTGCAGAAAATTTACAACCTAAGTTTTCTCATTGGCCTACACCCAAATGCCAAGGCTGGTAAACATTTGTATGATATAAACATGCAATTCACATATTTGTGTCTCTATAGCATCTATATCTATCTATCTATCATCTACAATGGACGCTCAGGTTGCGAACGTGATCCATGCGGGAGGCACGTTCGCAACCTGCAGTGTTTGCAACCCACAGCGCCATGTCTGCGCATGCGCGGGTCACGCTTCTGCGCATGCTCAAAGCACGATTTAGTGTTTCTGCACATGCGTGAGTGCCAAAACCCGGAAGTAACCCATTCTGGTACTTCCAGGTTTGGCACAGTTTGCAACCCGAAAACACACAACCTGAAGCGTTTGTAACCTGAGGTATGACTGTATCATCTATCCATCTATCCATCTATACTATATCGATTTATACATTATCTATACACACGCACTATAGCAGCACAATCCTATATAGCAAGCCCATAGGGGGAATAGCCGAGTACACTTGCCCCGGGCATCAGAGGGTTAAGCGAGCCAGGAGCTCCCGCAAGGGCCCTGCCAGACTTTAGCTATGATGCCAAAACCACCCTGTGCCTCCTAGCCAACCGAGGACTCGCACCCCCAGGCCTCAGTTATCTTTGTGGGCCTGTTATACAGACATAAGCTGCACAACATCCATAATGCTGCACAACAGAGAAAGCTGAAATGTCAACATCTTGAGTTCCAGGAAAGTGAAATAGCAAAACTTTGCATGTTTCTCATGCAATACAGCAACAGAAAACATAATGGCACTAAGCGCTATAGTGTACCATCGGGGCAGTGCTGAGTTTTGAAACTTCACCATCTGTGCGACTGAGTCTACCACAGATTGGAGGAGGGCAAGGCAAGCCATATATGTGACAGAATGGAGGGTTGTGGAGTTCTTCCTTCAAACTTTAACATTTCTGAAACTGGGGAGGAGGAAGATTACTAACAGCTAGGGAGCGGAAGAAACTCCCCCCCCAAAAAAGGAATAATAATAATAATAATAATAATAATAATAATAATTTATTATTTATACCCCGCCCATCTGGCTGGGCCTCCCCAGCCACTCTGGGCAGCTTCCATAGAAACCAAAAATACAGTAAAATATCACACATTAAAAACTTCCCTAAACAGGGCTGCCTTCAGATGTCTTCTGAATGTCAGGTAGTTGTTTATCGCTTTGACATCTGCTGGAAGGGCGTTCCACAGGGCGGGCGCCACTACCGAGAAGGCCCTCTGCCTGGTTCCCTGTAGCTTTGCTTCTCGCAATGAGGGAACCGCCAGAAGGCCCTCAGCGCTGGACCTCAGCATCCGGGCAGAACGATGGGGGTGGAGACACTCCTTCAGGTATACTGGACCGAGGCCGTTTAGGGCTTTAAAGGTCAGCACCAACACTTTGAATTGTGCTCGGAAACATACTGGGAGCCAATGTAGCTCTTTCAAGACCGGTGTTATGTGGTCTCGGCGGCTGCCCCCAGTCACCAGTCTAGCTGCCGCATTCTGGATTAGTTGTAGTTTCTGAGTCACCTTCAAAGGTAGCCCCACATAGAGTGCATTGCAGTAGTCCAAGCGGGAGATAACCAGAGCATGCACCACTCTGGCGAGACAGTCCACGGGCAGATAGTGTCTCAGCCTACGTACCAGATGGAGCTGGTAAACAGCTGCCCTGGACACAGATTTGACCTGTGCCTCCATGGACAGCTGTGAGTCCAAAATGACTCCCAGGCTGCGCACCTGCTCCTTCAGGGGCACTATTCAGGACCAGGGAGTCCTCCACACCAGCCCGCCTCCTGTCCCCCAAAGACAGTACTTCTGTCTTGTCAGGATTCAACCTCAATCTGTTAGCCACCATCCATCCTCCAACCACCTCCAGACACTCACACAGGACCTTCACCGCCTTCACTGGTTCTGATTTGAAAGAGAGGTAGAGCTGGGTATCATCCGCATACTGATGAACACCCAGCCCAAACCTCCTGATGATCTCTCCCAGCGGCTGCATGTAAATGTTGAAAAGCATGGGGGAGAAGACAGAACCCTGAGGCACCCCAGAAGTGAGAGCCCAGGGGTCTGAACACTCATCCCCCACCACCACTTTCTGAACACGGCCCAGGAGGAAAGAGCGGAACCACTGTATGACAGTGCTCCCAGCCCCTCTAGACAGTCCAGAAGGATGTTATGGTCGATGGTATCAAACGCCGCTGAGAGATCCAGCAGAACTAGGAAACAGCTCTCACCTTTGTCCCTAGCCCGCCGGAGGTCATCAACCAGTGCGACCAAGGCAGTTTCAGTCCCATGATGAGGCCTGAATCCTGACTGGAAGGGATCCAAATGGTCCGCATCTTCCAGGCGTGCCTGGAGTTGTTCAGCAACCGCTCGCTCAATCACCTTGCCCAAGAATGGAAGATTTGAGACTGGGCAATAGTTGGCCATCGTGGCCACATCTAAAGATGGTTTTTTAAGAAGCGGTTTAATAACCGCCTCTTTCAGCGGGTCTGGGAAGGCTCCCTCACGGAGGGAAGCATTCACCACCCCACGAAGCCCATCGCCCAGTCCTTCCCTGCTAGCTTTTATAAACCATGCTGGGCAAGGATCCAGGAGACAGGTGGTTGGTTTCACTCGTCCAAGCAGCCTGTCCACATCCTCGGAGGTAACAGATTGGAATTGATCCCACTCAACTTGACTAGACAGAACTCTAGCACTCTCCCGCCCAGGCCCTGCTCCCATGGTGGAGTCTACTTCTTCCCGAATCTGAGCGATTTTATCTGCAAAAAACTTTGCAAAATCATTTCAGGAGAACATGTGGCCCGTACTGGGCCCCGATGTTGCAGGTGGTTCCGCTAAATTGTGAACCACCTGAAAAAGTCTCCTGCTGCTGTTTTCTGCAGATGCAATAGAGGCGGTGAAGAAATTCTTCTTCGCCGTTGCTATCGCCACTTGGTAGGCTCGACATTGAGCTCTAACCTGTGTCCGGTCAGATTCGGAATGAGTTATCCGCCACTGGCCATCTCAACGATTGTTTCATTGCCCTCAGATCCGTGGAAAACCACGGGGATGTCCGGGCTCCATGCAATCGGAGAGGGCGCTTCGGAGCCAAACAGTCAATAGCCCTGGTTAACTCCACATTCCAGTGGGCCACCAGGGAATCAGCTGAAAGGCCATCAACATGGGATAAAGCATCCCCTACCACTCTCTGGAAACCATTTGGATCCATTAAGTGGCGGGGGCAGACCATCCAAATTGATCCCACCTCCCTGCAGAGGGGATGGGTCGCAGAGAAGTTCAGTTGCACCAGGAGGTGATCTGACCATGGTACTTCTTTCGTTTCGCTTTTACTTAGTGTCAGATCACCAACATCCATAGAGGTAAACACCAGGTCCAAGGCATGTCCGCGGCTATGGGTTGGGCCAGACGTATTCAGGGACAGCCCCATGAAGGCCATGCTTTCCACGAAGTCCCAAGCGGCCCCTTGTAAGGTCGTGTCAGCATGGATGTTAAAATCCCCTAGGACGACCAAGCTAGGTGTCTCCAGGAGAACATCCGCCACGACCTGAAGCAGCTCGGGCAGGGAATCCTTGGTGCAGCGGGGAGGTCGGTACACCAAAAGGAATCCTGTACTGCCCCTATTGCCCAACTTCCAGAACATGCACTCGGAAAACTGGGTCTTCCCAATAGGACGCCTGGTGCAAGCTAATGACTTCCTAAAAATCACTGCAACCCCCCCTCCCCGCCCACATGACCTGGGTTGCTGTGCATAAGAGAAACCTGGTGGACAAGCAGCGGCAAGGACAGGCCCATCTGCTTCATCCAACCAAGTCTCTGTTACACATGCCAGGTCAAGTCCTCCATCCATGATCAAGTCATGGATGGCAGTGGTCTTATGAATCATTGACCTGGCATTGCACAGCAGCACCTTCAGGTCATGTGGGTATCCCTTGCTGATTCTAGTATCCATCCGGTCAGGACCAGACCCGGAGGCAGGAATAGTCCTCAGACAATGACTAAACCTGCCCCCTCTGTAATGACATGGTCTAGTCTTAGCGTAACTCCTCCTAATAATAATTTTTATTGAATAAAACAAAATGCACATGATTACAAACAACTAGAAAAATATTTTCAAGGACTATTAGAAGTGGCCCAAGTAACTAATGCTTTCCTAAACAGCATGCAAACTGAAACACAGCTCTCTTCCAAAGTTTGCACTTCTCTGAATTTTGCAATGCAGTTCTGGAGCCAAGTAGTGTGTTTAAAAATGCATATTTAAAGCAAAGAGAGCATAAAATGCATGTATTAATGAAAACAGCCTACACAAATGGATTACAATAGGGAATATTGCTTAGCAATATTAGGAGAAATTTGCACTAAATGCCTGTGAATCTTCATGATAATATTTTTTTTTGGGGGGGGGGGGAATCTGAAATTAAGATTGGTCAAATAAGAATTTGCAATTGACAGTTCCATCAATCCCTACTAACAGCACCCAGAAATGCATTGATGCTTGCCAAACAACTGATGCACCAAAGCTTTGAACAATATTGTTTAAAGCGAAAATACCTCCTGCATGTATATTATGATCCATTGCCTCTCTAAATAATGAAGTTTTTGCATTGTTTTTCAAAACTGTTCAGACTTAGACTTCGGTGAGCTTCTAGAGGAAGACCTCCAGACGTGGAAAAACTGATCAAGAACCTGGCTACATATATATATACTGTACAAGGGGGCATGATCAATATATTTTTAAAAGCACAAATGCAAATGGTAGCGATAGTAGATCTGAAGTGTGTACAGTGGTACCTCGGGTTACATATGCTTCAGGTTACATACGCTTCAGGTTACAGACTCCGCTAACCCAGAAATATTACCTCGGGTTAAGAACTTTGCTTCAGGATGAGAACAGAAATCATGCTCCAGCAGCCTCATTAGCTAAAGTGGTGATTCAGGTTAAGAACAGTTTCAGGTTAAGAACAGACCTCCAGAATGAATTAAGTACTTAACCCGAGGCACCACTGTACTAGGAGTGTCTTGGCCCTATTTACTTTCTGTATTATGAGGTGAATATGGTGATTCAGGTGAGGTTTCCAGGTGATTCAGGCAGGTGATTCAGCTTGATGACATTGTCTCCACACCAATGTTTCCTAGGGAGCCTTTCTTACACCACCAGTTCCTTCTTGCAGGAGAGCTACTACAGTCATCATTCTGAATTTTGTGGGGCTATTTCGTCTTAGAAGGGATGCCCCTTCCTGCAAATTGCATCTAAGTCTGGCAACAAATAAAATGGACTTCCCCTCCCATAAAATAAAAAAAAAATCCAAATTATGCCCTGCATGAAAGCCCTGCTTTCATATATCTGCTTGAAATTTGACAAGCTTGGGGGATTCCTGTGCCTGAAAATTTCATCTACTTCTATGAAAAGGAGAAATTAAAAAAAACTATAACTTTTTTATCATTCCACATGATAGTGAATGTGGGGTATCACTTCTTGTCATTGGATATAATTCAATTTCTGATAATGAGCCAAAACGGAAAGACACAGGGAAGCCCTGAAAACAGATTGAGCTGTTTCTCAAAGCTACAGATAGAAGCAGAATCTTGTGGCTGCTGCACAGCCCTAGTATGTCTGGCTTAAACTTTTATGAATAACACACAGGGCCACATATCCCTAGAAGGAAAATGTGCTGCGCTATTTAATAGTTTCAGAAACATTATAAATGAAACTACTTAATCATCCACTGCCACTAGGTTTTTACCTTGCCTATTAAGGCTGTACTCCATAAATATTTTCTTCCTGAGAATCCCTAGAGTATAAATAGAATACTTATTTGTGAACTGGCTTTGTCTTAGCTTCAACACCTTTAAATTGAACCAGTGGGTCCCTTTAACCTTGGGGGGGGGTGTGAAGATATCTAGAAATGATGCTTACTTGGCTAGTACTGGGGGGAAATTTGGAGCACTGGGTGTGGGAGGTGGTCAGTGTTGAGTCATAGCATTGGTGGCAAATCAGGAGTGAGGGGTAACTTGCATTTATAGGGCAGCATTCCCTTTCCCTTGCCCTCTGTTATTCTGAGAGAACATCAAAAAAACACAGCAGTGTGGAATAATAATAATACGCCGCCCATCTGGCTGGGTTCCCCAGCCACTCTGGGGGGCTTCCAACTGAATATTAAAAACAATACAGCATTCAGTTGTCTTTTAAAAGTAAAATAGTTGTTTATTGCCTTGACATCTGCTGGAAGGGCGTTCCACAGGGCAGGCACCACTACCGAGAAGGCCCTCTGCCTGGTTCCCTGTAATCTCACTTCTCCCAGTGAGGGAACCACCAGAAGGCCCTCGGCGCTGGACCTCAGTGTCCGAGCTGAACGATGGGGGTGGAGACGCTCCTTCAGGTATACTGGACTGAGGCCGTTTAGGGCTTTAAAGGTCAGCACCAACACTTTGAATTGTGCTCGGAAACGTACTGGGAGCCAATGTAGGTCTTTCAGGACTGGGATTCCACAGTCACTTGGGCATAGGGTTTGGAAGGGTGATTTCCACCACTGGCATCTGGGAACTCCTCTTTTCCCCCTTATTTCAAAAATAAATATAGGGCAGTGGTGGCGAACCTTTTTGAGATCGAGTGCTCAAATTGCAACCCAAAACCCACTTATTTATCACAGAGTTGTTGAGCATTTTTGGGGAGGATTGACCAAAGATGTTGACTGTTGACTTTTTTGGGGGGATTACATACCAAAGTTGTTGAGCTTTTTTGGGTGGGAAGGAAGGACCCAGGTTACCCAGGTTTTCCACCACTCACAGCAGAGTCGGGTGCTGGGGACCATTGCCAACACACTGTGCCGTGCGGGAGGGCGGGGAACGCACCAATGAAAAAGCTGATTGGGGGGCCCACATCTCAACCAAACACCACTGTGGGCGGAGCACAATCAAGGAAGCGCTACCAACTCAAAGCTGAGTCAGAGACTCTAGGGGGTGGTTTCCGCTCACAGCAGTGTCGCCTGCTCTAGGGAGCATTTGACCAATGGTGTGTGTGCCATAGGTTCGTCACCGCTGATATAGGGTAACAACTTTGTGCAATTGATTAATGATTTTTTGCATCCTGAGTAAGATTGTTGAGGGACAAAAGGGATTAGGTGATTAGGTCAGGGTTGCCATAGTTCAAAAAGTGAAAATCCAGACACAAAAGTTCTTGAGCTTTTTTTTTGGGGGGGGGGCAAAGTTGTTGAGCTTTTTGAGGTATTTTTAAGGAAAATCCAACATGAGTTGCCATATGTCTGGGTTTGCCCAGACATTTTCAGTGATTTCCGAAAATTCTGCCTGGCCGCTATTTCTGACAGATGAATCCTGGATATGTCTGGATGAATCCTGGATGTATGGCAGCCCTGGATTAGGTGCCACAGGACATACTAGTCTTTTTGCTGACCAACCTGACCCATAGGATCATATTTGACTTAGCTAGCCTTCTAGTTGCACTTTTTTCTATTAAAAATAAATGTACGAAATCCCAAATGATTGATTGCTAGCATGATTTACAATAATGAAGGTGGACTAAGAATGTCACTTAGTAAGAGACTGTTGACTCTGTAGTTAAAGTTCTTAGCTGAATTGTAAATTATTACAATTTTTCTGTATTTATTATTATAGTTCTAACTTGTTGCTGTTGATGCTTTTCTTGTGTCATTCATTTGTTTTACTTAGGTTTTACTGATGTACCATTTTATGTATTATTGTCATATGCTTCGGTGACAGCTCTTGGTTAAGCAATAAAATTTGAGATTTCCCATCTTGGTCAGAAGTAACAAGGAGGGATATTAAGATAGATGCCCTAGTGAGTACTCTGAAGCATATTGATGCTGAAAGGTTGTCTACCCAGCCTATCTCTCCATGCTGAATGGCTCAAGGGGATATGGGAAAGCAACAGTCCCTGAGCTCTGGTAGCTTCGTCCCATCTAAGTGTTAAACTAGGACAAGATTAAAAAAGGAAGACTTATCTTAAGTTGACCAGATGAAGAAACACACAGATCAAGTCATTGACTGATCTGGTGCCTGGAGCAAGGATGAAGTTTCCTGCCTAAGCTGGACAGAAGGTGGTCCTCTCAGCTTTCTCCTTTATAGGATATCTATCTGGGTTAATAAATGGTAGAAAGTTTCTGCTCATTGCAGAACCTCATCCTCATACATAACCCCCCTGCCCACAGTTTAAATGACCCTAGATTGTTGAAGTCCTGGGAAAAGAGGAATGTTTCTACCTGGTGCTAAAGATATGTAACTTATCTGTTGTTTTTACTCCAGGATGCTGGGGCAGTTCCTAGATGATTCAGATTCTGTGGATGAATTTAGAACTTGCTCAGAATGCCAAAAATACCTTTGCAGTCCATGGCTACAATTCAGTGCTCTGTCTCCAGGCCAATCACTGGCTTAAGGGTCCTTCTGCCTTCACTACAGGGCATACTCGCCAGTGCCAGGCTAATAGCTATGGCACTTCTGCACCACTTATTCCCTGATAATCATTTGGCATTTGAACATTTTCATCTTAGTATGGCATGGCAATGAGCACGATGAATCAAAGAAGGAGAGGGAATCAGCTTGTATCACAGCTCATTGTGTCACTGAAGATCATCCAGCACTAGGCTTGAGTGACAGTATGATCATGTGGTGACTATTAACCCATAGATTGCCATATTAAAATGCCACGTGAACCTTCGCAGACTCATTTCAATCTACTTCTTACTTCCTCTACAAGTTTGAAGAACTTTGAGTATGGCAGATGTGAAGCTGGCATGTTGTTGACTTCTATCTCTTTGTCCCTATCAGCAGGGATATGTTAACTAGATTCAAACGATTTCATGTGAAATTACTGCTCCTGAATAGATACTTTGTGAATGTTAAATGATTTCCCCTATCTGCATATTGGCAGACTGTCCAAATAATTCTGGAACAGTCCAGTCTGTCAGACAAAATGCCACAGATATGCAGCTTACCTTCTTGCTCAAAAAAACAAACAGGAAAAGAAAGAAAAAAAGATTCAACGGGTTCAAATCATTACATTTCAATTCCTTTACAGATGGTGAACAAATGCAACCTGAATCACCTTGTAAGTTATCGAACTTTTCCCAGTGTTCATTACATTTTAATGATGTGTCATATTTCGAAGCATGTAAGGCAATACCATATGTCTAGATATATTAATGCAACAAAAAGAAGAGAGCTTTCAGGACCAATGCTGATATTCTCAGTCCCACGTACAAAACAGTGGAACATTTAGCATTACAGGTTTTGTCCAGTTTAATTTTACAGAACTTTTAAAAATTTTGTCATGAAAAAAAATAGATTCTTACAGGGAGAAGAAAAGTATAACATCACTAATGCCAGTCATCTCCCAAACCAACAGGCAAGAATCATAAAGCTTTCCATAATATGAGTTTGTCTATGAGTAGTAACCCCACTCAAACTGCAATCCTATAGCCACCTTTAAGGCCCATTGAACTCAATGGAAGTTACTTCTGCATAGACATCTCTAGGACTGTATTGTCAATTCTTTTTAAAACAAGTCAAACCTACCTGTAAACAAACAAGCGAAACCAAAACCAAATAAATTATTACTAATAGCTGTTTTATATCAGAAGAGAGCAGATACGTTTCTAATAAAGAAATAGCTATATGACAATTTTATATCCACTTACCTAGTAGTCAGCTCCCTTGAAATCAGGTGAAATGAGTAGATATGCCTAGGAATGTGTTAGTCTCCAATTCCCGCCCCCCCCCCCCCATTTATCAACCTCAGATATAACACAGTTTTTCTTTCTTTTTAATATGATTTTTCTTAAATTTTCTCTTTTACAATTTCAAATAAACATTTTACATACTTAAGATATCAGTGACTTCCCTTCTTCTCTTTCCATACCTCATTTTCCATATCTTATATCCCTGCATGTTTTACAAAAGCTATACCAATCGGTTTTCTGTTACTGCATCCATCAAAACTTTTTTACACTGTTGAATTTATCTTAATACTACCAGCGTTTTCAGCTGTACACAATTATTTTCCATGTATTCGATGAACGTCTTCCTATCTTCTTTAAACGTATGTTCTTCTTAAGAAACAAATAAATAAACACTGAAAACTTTTTTTCCTCATAAAGTGGGAAGATTACCAATATTACAGGGTGATGTCCAATTTTAGTCATTCTCAGGGTAAAGGTAAAGGTACCCCTGACCGTTAGGGCCAGTCATGGGCGACTCTGGGGTTGCACGCTCATCTTGCTCTATAGGCTGAGGGGGCCGCCGTCCGGGTCATGTGGCCATCATGACTAAGCCGCTTCTGGCAAACCAGAACAGTGCACAGAAATGCTATTTACCTTCCCGCCGGAGCAGTACCTATTTATCTACTTGCACTTTGATGTGTTTTCAAACTGCTAGGTTGGCAGGAGCTGGGACCAAGCAACGGGATCTCACCCTGTCGCAGGGATTCAAACCGCTAACCTTCTGATCGACAAGCCCTAGCCTCTGTGGTTTAGACCACAGCACCATCCACGTCCCGTCATCCTCAGGGTAGGCCCATTCAAAACACTGAACTCAAATATGACTTGGTTGGATATCACCCATGGGCTAGAGCATGCTTATTTATACCATGTGCTCAGGGGTAGCTTCTGGGTGGGTGGAGGCAGAGTGGTAGTGCTGGTGGCACTCTTGGTGCTGGTGGCATTGCACTTGTTAGAATGGGGTGGGATGGTGGTGGTAGCAACCATATTTTCTGATAGCTGGAAAAGGCAATCCACTGCCCCCCACTCTGCCCCACATATTCAGTAAGGCAATTTGGCGTGGTATTTACCACTGTATCTAACTTTTAGAAGACATCTGAAGGCAGCCCTGTTTAGGAAAGTTTTTAATGTCTAATGTTTTATCGTGTTTTTAATATTCTGTTGGGAGCCGCCCAGAGTGGCTGGAGGAATCTAGCCAGATGAGTGGGGTATAAATAATATATTATTATTATTATTATTATTATTATTATTATTATTATTATTACTACTACTACTACTACTACTACCATAACTGAATCCTATGCATGTTCCTTTAGAAGTATGTCCTACTGTGTTTAATGGAGTTTACTCCCAGGTAAGGGTGCATAGGAGGTTGCCATTGCAACGTAACATTTTTGGGGGTCTACATCAGCTGATAGCCATTTCCCCCTGAAAGTAACTTTTTCTAGATTCTGCTTTTCAGAATAAAAATATCAGGGAGGGTTTGAGGACACAAGCTAGTGTGAAAACTGGGCCTTGTTGTCAAACAGCTAGTTCAATTGCCGCAGTGCTGTTGAGCTCCTGGGAACCTTCCTATAGCATGAAGAGAGCCACCATGCTTGACATCATATGAAATTTCCAAACTCTAATTAAGTGCAACCCTATATAGAGAGCAATTAATAATCTAGGCATGCATTAGAGATCCCATATCTAAAACTGAGAGAGAGAAATAGTCTTGCATCTCTATGAAAGAGCAATGAAAAGATGAGATGGTTACCATCCTCAAGATCTGCAAGCAATTATTACTCCAGTTTTGCTTAGATTTAAAGTTGGGTTCTTTGCATCTACTTTTTAATCATGGTCAGACGTCAATATTTTAAATCAGGTCCTCCCTTAAAGAAGGCACATATTGCGGTGAGACCAGGAAAACCAACACCCTGTGTTGTGCGAGGGTACTATTGGTGAGCCACAATACCCGATTGGTAGGTCCCTTGAAGCTGGGTGCAATCTGGCCAATGGGATGCAGTCCAAACGGTTTGAGGGACCTATTTATGCCCATGCACAAGACCCAGAGCTTCCTCTTTCGGTGCGTGCATTCGGAACACCCGCCCACCTCTCTCTATTTTTAGGGCTTTGCTCTTGACCTTGCTATGCCGTTGTGTGTCGTCTGTCATTGGGACAGGGGCACGGAAGGAATTTTCCCCACTTGGCTGATTGGCTGTTGCCATTTGGCTTTCGCCTGCCATGTAGCAAATCGTCACAACTTGTAAGGTTGCGGATAGGCTCTGGTTCAGGTGATAGGGATGGGAGAACGCTCTCGCCAGCCCTATGTGAAGGGTATTCCGTTAAAGGAATCCAGGGACTTGATGGTTTGGCCAACCCCTGTGAGGGGGTTGTGCCCATGCCTGAGTCCAGGGGGACATTTGGGTGATGGAGTTAGCCCGTGCCCGATTTTCCGCTTATCTGGGTGTTCACCCTTGGCTGACCTATGCTGGAACCCTGGGTCAGCGCTACCTGCATGACAGAGAGCTAGTCGAACCAGAGCCTATGCAACCAGTCACTTTCTGTAATCAATAAATTTGTGGCCTAAATTCTGCCAAAAACCAAACCAAAATTTGAGGGGGGGTTCTGGGTCTGAACATGCAAAGTTAAGGAAGCACCACCATATTATGTGACATTTTGCCAGCCAACAACAATCCTAAATACTTTAGGCCAGGGCTTGGACAACCAGTCTTAGGAAACAGACTATGGGAAATTACTTTCATTTATTTCTTTTATATAACAAAATGTACATGCCACTTGACCATCAGAACTCCTAAGTGGTTTCCATGAAATATACATTAAAATTACCAATAAAATGAAATGCTAAAAACAAGCTAACCCAAACTTTCTTTTCCAGAATGAAATCAGCAGTTTTAAAACATCATGAAATGAAATTACATTTTTAAATACATGGGGAAAGTTGCATGCCTGGGTAAGCTTGCTTAAACAAACATAATCAATAAGTGGAATATATATAAGAAAAAAATATGGCAGTTTAATTAGAAAAGGCCTATTCAAGCAAAGAAATGAGCCTACCTGCCATTTCTGTTTGCGGACCGTAAGCATTTGGCACAAACATAGCTATCATCTGTATATGTGTGTATTTAATCCCCACATAATTCGCTTAGTTTATTTGTTAGAGTCTCTAATACTCCCACTCTCACTGTCAAAACAATACTTGGCAGTACTTAGTGTCTAAATACATAAGCTTTTATGCAAAAATGGCACATTAGTCCCCCCATGGAGGTCCAGGTTGCCAATGAAGAAGCCTAGTGAGAGAAGTCTCAGAGATATGTGAGGTGGAGCACTTTTCTCATTCTAGTTTCAAGCACAGATGCACCTCCCAACTGAGACCATGTTCCATTACCTGTTGGCAGCACTGAGAAACTTTGATTTTGCTTTGCAATTAGATGATAGGAGTCGGCGTAATGGAGAGAGAGAGAATTTCTCCCCAGATTAGAGAACGTTTCCTTTTCAGAGCAGATGTTGGAATGCTGGAAAATTTGTAGTTCATCACATGGGAGTGCTGTATTCTCAGAGAAGCTGTTACTTCGGTAGTATTTCTCAAAGTCATTGCCAATTTATTTTCCTCGGTGCTCTATTAGCATCCAAATATAAGTTTTGCCATGCTAGTCTCCTCAGAATCTGAACATAACCCAGCCAAAAAACATGCATCAGTCCAGCAATGTAATGAAAGAAAATGTAATGACCACTACCAATTAATAAAAGAACAGCTTGTGCTATAGGATATATATATAGATAGATAGATAGATAGATAGATAGATAGATAGATAGATAGATAGCTCTGAGAATCTTAGCCAGAGTAAATGCCTTGTTTGTTTAAGAAGATATAGGGTAGACTACCAATTTTGGGGAGCACTTCTTGTTCTAACCAGCCTTTCTCAATCTGTGGGTCCCCAGATGTTGCTGAACTACAACTCCCATCAGCCCTAGCTAGCAAGCCAAGAGCTCAGGGATGATGGGAGTTGTAGTCCAACAAACGTCTGGGGACCCACAGGTTGAGAGTGTCATGCAAAGGGGACTGCAGGTGCTGGCCTGAATGCCAGGTTGCCACAGAGAAGCAGGAAAGGCCCCAGTTCATGTCATACAGCAGTACCTCAGGTTACAGATACTTCAGTTACAGACTCCGCTAACCCAGAAATAGTACCTTGGGTTAAGAACTTTACCTCAGGATGAGAACAGAAATCGTGCAGTGGCAGCATGGCAGCAGCGGGAGGCCCCATTAGCTAAAGTGGTACCTCCGGTTAAGAACAGTTTCAGGTTAAGAACAGACCTCCAGAACGAATTAAGTTCTTAACCCAAGGTACCACTGTACTTGTGTACAAAAATGCATCTGAAAAACTGAAACCATTCTTTGTCTGCGAGCCCAGCTTGCTAGTTCATGCGGAGCATGAATACAGACTCAACATGATGACAGAACCACATGCCCACCTTGCTCACTGAAATGTGCCTAATTCTAGCTAGCAATCACACACAAGTGTTACCACAATTACTGACACCAGTCCTGAAAGACCTACATTGGCTCCCAGTACATTTCCGAGCACAATTCAAAGTGTTGGTGCTGACCTTTAAAGCCCTAAAAGGCCTTGGTCCAGTATACCTGAAGGAGCGTCTCCACCCCCATTGTTCAGTCCGGACACTGAGATCCAGCTCCGAGGTCCTTCTGGTGGTTTCCTCACTGTGAGAAGTGAGGTTACAGGGAACCAGGCAGAGGGCCTTCTTGGTAGTGGTGCCCACCCTGTGGAACACCCTCCTACCAGATGTCAAGGAAATAAACAACTATCTGACTTTTAGAAGACATCTGAAGGCAACCCTGTTTAGGGAAGCTTTTAATGTTTGATGTTTTATTGTGCTTTTAATATTCTGTTGGGAGCCACCCAGAGTGGCTAGGGAAACCCAGCCAGATGGATGGGGTACAAATAAATTATTATTATTATTATTATTATTATTATTATTATTATTATTCAGGACATTGTTTTTATACCAATCTGAACATAACGTTTCTGTGTCCAGGAGAAAAAACCTTTTGGAACATGAAAAACGGGGAGGAATTTAGCTCAAGTGTCTTAAGGAATCTATTTTCCATTGTGACTATGACTGTACTTCACCAGAGGACAGATTGTTTTCTGTTCGGTAGAATGAGTAACTGTGAGTCAATCCTTGGATAATGGAGTGCTCTCACAAGGTATTTGAGAGAGCAACAGAAAGAAGATTCTCAAGTATAGTTTTATTGAGAAAGTAATAGAACGGCATTAAGAATTAACTGTGAAGACTGCCCCATATGAGAGGAGTAGAGCTGTATTAGGGCACCTGCCAACCATAGAGAGTGTGTGGGGTTTGGCTTTGGGGGGAGAATAGAGAAGCTGGAAACCAGAGGAGAGAGAAAGCGAGAAGCAGGCATCAGGGTGAATCTAAAAAGGAGGCAAAAATGGGTGAGTTTTCTTGGTCACGACAAGTCTTTACCAAGCAGAGTCACTGGAAGTATGAGTGCATAAAACAGCTGCAAGTCAAGCAGGCTGACTGGAATTACATGGAGTTTGGGGATTCAGAAATGCTAGGATGGTCACCCAGCTAGGAGCATTTAAAAGCTGATTGGGTTTGGAAAGAAATCTGGGAAATAAATCAGGAAAGACAAACTAAGACAAATTGAGCCCCTGGGTTCTATGGCAATTGGAGCCTCCGAGTCCAAAGATTCACAAAAAAGTAGGGTTATCCTGGAAAGTGGACAAAAGAAAGATAATTAAGAAAAGAGGGGGATCTAGGCTTTACATGGAGTTTAAAATACGCCTGAAATCTCAGGGCTCTCTTTTACAGCAGGAAAAGAGGAAAGCAAAACTTGAACTCTTTCAATACCTCACATTTGCTGCTGGAATTAATCTAGCTCCATTTAAGAGGGAGAGGAAAGTTTGCAGTAATCTAACCAAGACGTTACCAAACAGAGACAACAGAAGCTAGGCTATCTCTGTCCACATAGGGTAGCATCCAGGTCACCAACAGAAGCTGTTAGAAGGCACTCCATGCCACTGAGGTCACTTGTGTTTCCAGTACAGTAGTGGGTTCAGAGGTACCCGCAAATGGACCCTTGTGAGCTGTTATGGTGTGTTTTCTCCACAGAAAAGGGGACTGCTAAAGTGGTGGTTTATTAAGTTAATGATCCCAACTAAGTCCTCTGGGCTGATTTCCTTAAGACTAGATAGGTTTGATCTTCTTGCAATCCATGGGACTCTCAAGAGTCTCCTCCAGCACCATAATTCAAAAGCATCAATTCTTCGGCAATCAGCCTTCTTTATGGTCCAGCTCTCACTTCCATGCATCACTGCTGGGAAAACCATAGCTTTAACTCTACGGATCTTTGTTGGCAAGATCTGTTGGAGTTTTAATGTAAACTTTCTAGCTTCTGCTTAGTCTTGCATAAATAAAATCATATATCATAAAGACACAACAAGCTTTTAGTGACCCTTATTCCAAGAAAACCAAAACCAAGGCATGCACTGGGACCCCCCAGGATATCAGTGTCCGCAACAATACATTAATTATCCAGCAGTATAGCATTTCCAGTTTTTGCCATCTAACATTTTCATGCTGGAATTTTGACTGCCAATACTTAAGTAATATAGCCATTTGGGATACTTAGCCTTGATATAATCTTATTCATGATCATATCAAGCCAATATTTTTAGCTGGTAATATATTTAGGTACAGACTCCTTCTTCTCTAATCTCACTGCATAAAGCATTAAATGCTCTCCAATTTGGATGGGGAAAGAAAATCTCCTAAAATGGGATCAAAGGAAACTACGCTATTGCAAAAAGAGAGCATGAAAGAATACCATGAAATCAATGCACTATAAATAAATAGGGTAATTAAAAAGAGATGTATTAGACAGCTTTGCTCTGGAAAAAAATAATCACAGTGGCTGAGATGTTAGCCTAGAGTAATAAAAACAATAACAAAAAGTCATAATTCTTGCTGTAAAAAGACATAATGGCATTCTGGTTGAGACTAATAAGGAGATTAAGCAAATATTTGTTTCCTATTACATATCATTGTATGGCTGTCAGTATTCAAATAATAAGCAACAGGAAAATGTTTAGATGTCCTACATTATGCTTGGAATAATGTTAAGCTGTTAATAGGAACATAACTATATGAGACACAATAAATGAGATAACAAAAATTCCATTGGTTAACACTACTCTCTCAGATGGATTCTTGGCTGAAAGTTGTACATCATCTGCCCCAAATTGCCTTCCAAGTTTTACAGAATCCAGTCCTTAACACAAAGGGAATGGAAAGGGCTGGCTGAAATCAGTGCATGATGGCGCTGACGATAATTATAATTACCACAGACGTTATTACAGTTACAGATAGGTAGCCGTGTTGGTCTGCCATAGTCAAAACAAAATAAAAAAGTTCCTTCCAGTAGCACCTTAAAGACCAACTAAGTTAGTTCTTGGTATGAGCTTTCGTGTGCATGCACACTTCTTCAGATACACTGAAACAGAAGTCACCAGACCCTTCTATATAGTGAGAAGGTGGGGAGGGGTATTACTCAGAAGGGTGGTGGGACGTTATTACGTGAAATCCATAAACTGAAATGGTAATAGAAGGTTCATTTATTATTTAATATAATTTTAATGCAAAAGCAATGGATGGTTATATGTTTTGTACTGTGTTGCCTCAAAACTAAACATAAGTTGAAACTGTGTCGGATGAGATTTCTGTGAAAATTCCAAAGTATGGCGGTTTGACTACTAACATAAGTCTTGGTTACAGTTACTAAGAAGGGCAGAATGTTTGGCAGTTAGCAGTACTGAACGTCACTGGACTTAAACGGATCTGGTTCATTTTATTGTTGTTGCTTAGTCGTTTAGTCGTGCCCGACTATTCGTGACCCCATGGACCAGAGCACTCCACGCACTCCTGTCTTCCACTGCCTCCCGCAGTTTGGTCAAACTCATGCTAGTAGCTTCGAGAACACTGTCCAACCATCTCATCCTCTGTCGTCCCCTTCTCCTTGTGCGCTCCATCTTTCATTAGAAGGGGCTAAACTAAAAGAGGGTTGGAGAATCTTAGGCCAAGTGACCAAATAGGGCATTCCAAGCCTCTCTCTCTCTGTTCCCCATGACTCTCCCCATTCCACACACCCTCCCCAGACGCACACCAGTCTCCTCAAGTGACATTCATTTTCTGCTCCTGCTTTCATACTTTCCTTGAGCGTTTTTGCCTGACTGGAATGGGCCCTAAACTCTGTAAATGGCTTGTTGCCTGTGTGAGTGTGTGTAGCAGCTAGCTGTACAAAAGAAAATAATCCATAAGGTCAGGACAGACACAGAGAGGGGGTTACAAGAAGAAGAAGATTGTAGAATAAAGGGAAATAGAAGAGGAGGCAGAAGGAGAGGTAGAGCAGAAGAGAATAAAGATGTATTTGGACATGGGGAATATTGGGACGCAGGTGGCGCTGTGGGTTAAAGCCTCAGCGCCTAGGACTTGCCGATCGAAAGGTCGGCGGTTCGAATCCTTGCGGCGGGGTGCGCTCCCGCTGCTCGGTCCCAGCGCCTGCCAACCTAGCAGTTCGAAAGCACCTCCGGGTGCAAGTAGATAAATAGGGACCGCTTACCAGCAGGAAGGTAAACGGCGTTTCCGTGTGCGGCTCTGGCTCGCCAGAGCAGCGATGTCACGCTGGCCACGTGACCCGGAAGTGTCTCCGGACAGCGCTGGCCCCTGGCCTCTTAAGTGAGATGGGCGCACAACCCCAGAGTCTGTCAAGACTGGCCCGTACGGGCAGGGGTACCTTTACCTTTACCTTAATATTGCATTAGTTTTCCTAATTATATTGCTAGTGCTTCTATTCCATGTCCTAATGATCCTTTCATACTGTTACGTTGTTATGCTATGCTATGCTATGCTATGCTATGCTATGCTATGCTATGCTATGCTATGCTATGCTATGCTATGGAACCAGTGCTATTTTTCTGGAAAACCAGGTGCTGGAACTCACCATGAACAGAATTCCCTTGTTCTCTTGCAATGGCAGTGGCGCCCACCTGAGAGGTGCCAGAACTGAGTTCCGGCAAGTTCTGGACGAAAGAAGCCCCGTATGGAACTATGGCTTTCGGAAGTTCAGAAAAAAGTCAGAAGCCCAAGGCAGTATAAGTTCCTCAACTACGTTTATTTAACATTTGTCAGTGACAACAGTTTACTCATAGGAAAACAAGAACCGAACTGATTGGACAACACAATAATAATGCCAGCATGAACTGACCGTTGACAGTTGACAGAGCATGCGCTTACTTGCTATTAGAACGTTCGTCTACCAACGCTTCTACGATTGGTTAGAACATGCCTTGTAACATAAATTGCGTTAAACCCAATACATAACATGGCCGACATATCAACACATCACCCTAAATTTCATTCGTACCAGAGGGAGCGGTTTGACACTGGACAACATCACTGCTCTCCCATCCTTTCTACAGAGTCCCCAGAATTTATTTAAAGGGAAAATGTGTTTCAAATCTGTTGTAAAGGTAGAAGGTATTGTGGTGATCACACAGGGTCCACAGACATTTCACCATCTATTGATCCCTGTGCCACCACTTTATTTCTCGCGGCCACCACCCAGGCCCTACCTGGTACAATACTGAGTCCAGTCAGGGTTAAATTGGAACATAAACTTCGGTTTATTTATTGCAATTTAACAAGCATGTGGTTTCATAATCGGTATCGGTCAATTACATTCATGGGGAGCCTATCCAGACTTATAACTTCCGCTACCTGCTCTCACTCACTAAACCACCTCTCAGATATTTACTTGTCTTCCTAGCCCCTAACTGTTCCTGACTCAGCTTATTTCGCTACACTAACTCAACCTACCCACAGACTCTGTCTCAATTCACTCCCACTCCAACCAACCACCCAACTCCCAACGAACTCCTAACGAACTCCTCCCTTTGCGCCTCCCAGAGCTGGTTTTATAGTCCCTCTGACTCCACCCCCTGGGTCCTGATTGGGTAACCTGTTTAACCGTTTCACCTCCAGCACTCTCATATGTTAACGTCACAGGTATACACAGCCTGGATCTAGTAGGCTGCCGCAGAAGGGGAGGAGAGGGAGAGCTAGCTAAGGATATTTATGTACAGGTAGCTTGCAAGAGAGTCCAGTCCTGTAAGCGAGAGGAAGCCCGGCAGATGTGGCGACATAGCCCCATCTGTTCTCGCTCTTCTTCTTTCTTACAGAATAAGCTGTTATCCATTTATTTTACTTGTTCAATTATTTAGTACAGTAGCTGTTTCAGATATGTCATCTTCATTCAAAGCAGTGTGAGCTATCTCGGGCAATTGGAGAGGCTGATTTATTTATCTTGTAAAGAAAGAGATGTCCTTCACTGAGAAAAGTAATTTTAAGATGAAGGCAGAGGGGGGGGAGGGGGTTCCTCACAACCTCCAAGTCTGCAGGAAAGGCAGGATATAAATAAATATACCAGTACTAATAAATACCCTCTCACACAGTGGTATGAAGGGGAAGCACTATTGTGTGCTGAGCACCTTTGGCACATTGACACGCATGACAGCCATACTCACTCACCATCAGTGTGACGGGGGCTGCGCACACATACAGGTGTACGCAACTGGGATGCATTGAGCTGTTTCACACTGGTGTCAGATGCATGGCTAAACAAGGTCAGGAACAGTGTGCCAGCAAACCATGTAATCCAACTGTATCACTTTATGAACCTGTTAGGTGACAGGACATTTTTCAGTCTTATCATCTTACATTCCTGAATCCGTAAAATGGGAGTATGATGGATTTAAACCTCAAAAGGTGAATGAGCACTGGGTCGTATTTTTAAAACCACTGGCTCCTAGCTAATTTGATGCCAATAGTTTGTGGGGGTTTTGTTAACATTCTTACTTTTTATGTGTTTTGTTTTATGAAAAGAATACAACACGTACAGGGCTGGATTTAGGTTTGATGAGGCCCTAAGCTACTGAAGAGGGACGCGGGTGCTGCTGTGGGTTAAACCACAGAGCCTAGGGCTTGCCAGTCAGAAGGTCGGCAGTTTGAATTCCCGCGACGGGGTGTGCTCCCATTGCTCAGTCCCTGCTCCTGCCAACCTAGCAGTTCAAAAGCATGTCAAAGTGCAAGTAGATAAATAGGTACCGCTCCGGCGGGAAGGTAAACGGCATTTCCGTGCGCTGCTCTGGTTCGCCAGAAGCGGCTTAGTCATGCTGGCCACATGACCCGGAAGCTGTATGCTGTCTCCCTTGGCCAATAAAGCGAGATGAGCGCCACAACCCCAGAGTCGGCCACAACTGGACCTAATGGTCAGGGGTCCCTTTACCTTTACCTTTAAGCTACTGAAGGTAAAAGGGCCCTTTATATGTCCAGCTGTCCTTTGTCAACAACAAATTGTCACTGTTTTTTTGTGTTGAACATATGCTATACGGCAATTTATGGACCTACACAACACAAGACACTGTTCCTGTATGTAGGTTTTATTTTATTTGTTTTTTATCTTATATTTTGAAAATGTACATCCACTTCCCCCTCCCTTTAAATACCCCCCAAGAGAGTGGGGCCCTAAACTATAGCTTGTTTAGCTTATACGTAAATCCAGGACTGAACACATACTTTACCAGCAAAAGACAAATCATTGACAAAACTGTTTAAATTCCACACTTTGCACTCACTTTCATTGTATTGTGCACATTATGTACATTTCAGTGTATTTATTTCAGATGGGCCCTATGCATTATTCTATCATCATCTTTGCCAACTATCCTTTTAGTCGTTGCATTATATTTTTTTTCAGTTTGTAATATATTGATTTACCCCGTTCATTTACAGTGAGCATCTGTACACAGCTGTTACTTCAACAGGCAGCAGCAGAGGTGATTATTACAAGATTACATGTTTTTTAGCTACTGGCGCTATTCCTGTTTGTGTGAATAATGAGACAAACAGATTTTGTTTACTTTTTACATTTTATGTCTATTGTCTCTATGAAAATGGAATAGCCACATCATGCAGCTGAAACATTTCTTTATGCCTATATTGTTGTGGATACTGGGAGACTCTTTTAGACTGATATATTGCTAATAGTGCAAGGTAATTATTATTATTATTATTATTATTATTATTATTATTATTATTATTATTTATACCCCACCCTCCCCAGCCAAGGCCGGGCTCAGGGTAGCTAACAAGCAATAATAAAAACAAGTTGAATGAATACAACTTAAAAACAAGATTAAAATACAACATTAAAATATTGAAACATTAAAATATTAAAATGCAGCCTCATCACAGGAGGAGAAAGGAAAAAGGAAAAAGAAAGAGGTATCACCAGTTGAGGATAAGGATAGTAATTGTTCTCCTGGTAGCTAGGAACTCCTTTCCCATATAATGCACATCAGGAGTTTAGTGAAAGTAAGTTGGGTGGGGGGGGGGGTGGAATAAATCAAAACAGTTAAATTTAGAAATGTAGAGAGAATGAGAGAGAGAAAGTTTCTACAAAAAAAGTTTCTAGCTGGAGTTGGCTAAACTGGGAACTTTGGGATCACAGGTTTGGGGCGGGCTGGAGGTGAGGGAAAATATAAATACATAAATCACCCATGTGGGGTAATTAATAAAAAAATTGGATGGATCTCTAGATCCAAAGTTCTGGGCTAAGCACACTCTCCAGCAAGAGAAAGCCCCCAGCAGAGTTTAAAAACATATAATCATGCAGCACAGTGGAGCACGGGAATAATAGGCTGTCAGACCTTTTAAATATCCTGTTCTAGCCACTTCCTCTCTCTGCCCGCTTCTGCAATGAACATTCCACACCATTTAGTAAGGTTAAATGGCTTTACTTACAAATTCTAAAGGTCAGATTCATACGTTATTCCATGCAGCAGCAAGAAGGAAACAGGTAGAAAGTATTGATTTTACAAAATACAGAAAAATATTTCTGAACACACAGTCTGGGCTTGAAGCGATCAAAGCCAGATGTGTTGCCTGGTCACGTGGTGGAAGAGAGTGAACAAAGGGAACTTCACTTGCTTCTTCACCAGAGGTGAGAGGCATGACTTGAGTCTTAGAATACAGTTCTGTGATCTTAACCCCTTCACGCATTAACCAGCCCTAAGCTTGTTAGTTATATTTGACTGCAATTTCCCACAGGTTTGCTGTCTGCCAAAAGATTACCTATTTTCTTCCACTTTACGCCATTTGTATACTTGTAAATAAAGTGTTATAAAGGGACCAAAACCCAAATGTTCTAGTGGCATTATTGCTAAAATCAATCAGTCTAAATAAATAAATAAATTTTCACTTGGAGAAGCAAGAACCACTTAACAACATATGACAAGCATTTCCATTTCAACCTATCACATTTCTCTTTTCCTGCTGCCAAACCTCATTTTTGAAATGAGCTCCTCTTGAACACCATCTGCAAGTCATGATCAATTGTGCCAAGCTATATGAGATACAAGGATTGTCAGTGGCTGACAGTTATTTACAATTACTACACAGAAAGAGAAAGAGAGAGAGAGAAAGAGAGAAAGAGAGAGAGAACAAGCAAACACACACACAAACAAACACAATGGCCTATTGTGCTATCTGAAAACATTTCACAATACGAGTTAGTTTTTTTTTAAAAAAAAAATATGCAAATCATATTAAGTAGCATACAATTAAATCTGCCTAAGGGAGGAAATCAAGTGTACTTGATTTCATAAGACACCATGAGGGAAGAAATAAAATAAGAGAAATGGTCTTCCACAGATTACATACCATATATTTACTTGTTATTTACATGTATAAACTGCTTTTCATCCTGCAGGATCCTAAAGTAGTGAACATTTATAATAGAGACCATAAATTAATTACTTTAGACAGCATTAAAATGAGTACCAGCAGCATCAGAGTTGGCCAGATAAGCTTTATCAATTTTATACTGTCCAGAAAGAAAAACACCCAAGTCTATAACTTCCAAAATTATGCTGTGGGTCATATGGTCATCAGTGAATTAAAAAAGGACCTTTGTGATATTATAGTTCTAAGATCAGAGTGCTCTTTATTTGCATATGTTATCAATGGAAATCAGGTGTTCAGAATTCATCATGTTTTTATTATTGTAAGCCACCTTTTGGGCCCACCCAAATAGAAAGTGGGGAATCTAAATAATATATTTTTATAGGTATTATCCTCTACAAATTTCATCATACCATCTGGCAATGTGGATAACACAATATAAGCAGCCACACACCAGTGTTTCTCTCTTCTTACCTAAATTATTTTCTATTCCCCAACCCTAAAGATGGGAATGGTTTTTGGAAGCAGGCAACTCAGCTAGGCAACTCAAGGCTGTTGTTGTTGTTTAGTCTTTTAGTCGTGTCTGACTCTTCGTGACCCCATGAACCAGAGCATGCCAGGCACTTCTGTCTTCCACTGCCTCCCACAGTTTGGTCAAACTCATGCTGGTAGCTTTGATAACACTATCCAACCATCTTGTCTTCTGTCGTGCCCTTCTCCTTGCGCCCTCCATCTTTCCCAACATCAGGGTCTTTTCCAGGGAGTCTTCTCTTCTCATGAGGTGGCCAAAGTATTGGAGCCTCAGCTTCACAATCTGTCCTTCCAGTGAGCACTCAGGGCTGATTTCCTTAAGAATGGATAGGTTTGATCTTCTTGCAGTCCATGGGACTTTCAAGAGTCTCCTCCAGCACCATAATTCAAAAGCACCAATTATTTGGGGATCAGCCTTCTTTATGGTCCAGCTCTCACTTCCATACATCACTACTGGGGAAACCATAGCTTTTACTATATGGACCTTTGTTGGCAAGGTGATGTCTCTGCTTTTTAAGATGCTGTCTAGGTTTGTCATTGCTTTTCTCCCAAGAAGCAGGCGTCTTTTAATTTCGTGGCTGCTGTCACCATCTGCAGTGATCATGGAGCCCAAGAAAGTAAAATCTCTCACTGCCTCCATTTCTTCCCCTTCTATTTGCCAGGAGGTGATGGGACCAGTTTTTTGATGTTGAGCTTCAGACCATATTTTGCGCTCTCCTCTTTTATCCTCATTAAAAGGTTCTTTAATTCCTCCTCACATTCTGCTATCAAGATTGTGTCATCTGCATATCTGAGGTTGTTGATATTTCTTCTGGCAATCTTAATACCAGCAGGGATTCATCCAGCCCAGCCACACACCAGTCTTTCTCTCTTCATACCTAAATTATTTTCTGTTCCCCAACCCTAAAGATGGGAATAGTTTTTGGAAGCAGGCAACTCAGCTAGGCAACTCAAGGCTACCATACTTTTAAAACACATTCTACCCACTGCCGCAAATCCTGGGGACTGTAGTTTGTTTAGGATGCTGTGAATTGTAGGTCTGTGAGAGGTAAACTATGGTCCCCAGAATTTGGGAGGGGGGTTAAAATATATAGGGTATATGCATCCACGGTTTATTTGGCAAATGTGTACCATTCTTGCCCATCATTTGGCTAAATTTTACTACAAGAAAGGTTGCTGCATATTTTCCTTAAGAAATACATCTGCATTAATAATGTGGAGATTCATGTGATCAATACAGTATGCCACATTCTCTCACAGTAATATTTATCAGATAAAACCCTTATATGCACTGATCTTTACCCTCTCTCCTTCCCCACACAATTCTTTCATTTTCTCCTTTTCTACCAGATTACTGAGACTACAGAGGTTTGATTTCAGATGCAAATCAAAATCAAGGGATCAATTTATCTGCTTTGGAAATGTTTTGGAAATGGAAGAGAGAAAGAGAATGCATTTAGCTGTGTAATAATAATAATAATTTTATTATTTATACCCCGCCCATCTGGCTGGGCTTCCCCAGCCACTCTGGGCGGCTTCCAAAAATATTAAAATAATGTAATACATCAAACATTAAAAGCTTCCCTAAACAGGGCTGCCTTCAGATGTCTTCTAAAAGTCTGGTAGTTGTTGTTCTCTTTGACATCTGGTGGGAGGGCATTCCACAGGGAGGGCGCCACTACTGAGAAAGCCCTCTGCCTGGTTCCTTGTAACTTAGCTTCTCGCAGCGAGGGAACCGCCAGAAGGCCCTCGGTGCTGGACCTCAGTGTCCGGGCAGAACGATGGGGGTGGAGACGCTCCTTCACATCTACTGGAACGAGGCTGTTTAGGGCTTTAAAGGTCAGCACCAACACTTTGAATTGTGCTCAGAAACACACTGGGAGCCAATGTAGGTCTTTCAAGACCGGTGTTATGTGGTCTCGGCGGCCGCTCCCCGTCACCAGTCTGGCTGCCGCGTTCTGGATTAGTTGTAGTTTCCGGGTCACCTTCAAAGGTAGCCCCACCTTTGCAGTAAAGTAAAGTAAGTAAAGTAAAGTAAAGTAAAGTAAAGTAAAGTAAAGTAAAGTAGAAGGGTTTGGAAGGCTGGGGGATGTTTAGCTTTCAGACACACAAACAAACTGGGCCTCATTCTATTCTGTACACATCAAACTGCAATGAAAAGGCGGGGAGAAGCTTTGAATTTAAAACGGAATTTAACAATTGTTGTAATTGCGGAGAAGGTATATATTACCACTGATAACTCAATCCAAGCATAAAATATGAAGATGAAAGGAATGAGGGGACATATTGATTGATTCCACATTGGAATGCAGATTAACATCATGAATTCTAAATTAGTAATCAAATGTTTACATTTAAATATTGACAAAGTCAGGGAAAGCCAAGCCCGGACTGCTGAAATTCAAACAATAATCTTATCCATCAATAAGGGAGAGGAACTCAAACATGATAAAAGCTCAGACCCCATTTCCTTCCCAAACAAAGCATGCAATTAGAGCAGAAGAATAAATTCAGATGTCTAAATCCAGCACAGACCTAGGCATGTTTGACACCATTGATGTCAATCGGCTTAAGCATGTCTAAGTCTATGTCAGATTTAGGCCAGACCTTCATAACTATATTCCCGGAATTGTTTCATGACAGTTACGTGCAGAAAATGGCCGAAAGCCAAGAAACCACAAGAAAGGTCTTAATGCTGTGTAACTCAATGTGGTCTCACCACTTTGCCAATGTCAATGTTGTTTTCCGTATATCATGTGAAAGGTTATTGCCCCAGTTTTTGTAATTGTGCATGAATGTAAAGGTGAAGTTCAATTGCTGAATATCTGCCTGAGGAAAAAGTTAGCTAATGGTCTGAGATGAAAGTAGAAGGCCATTAACCTTGGATCTCATTAACGTCCCCAGAAGGATATCAACAAAGTTATGCAAAGGTATTTCAAAAGTGCACCCAAGAATGTTCTAAATAAGAACAGCACATTCTATAATGTGTGTTCCACTGTGTTTGGAAACAGAACATTGGAATCATAGATTAAATAAGAATATTGTTATGAGTTTGAGGGTGTCAGAAGCCTCTGATCCCTGGATCAAGCAAGCATTAAACTCATTTAACCATCATGTGTTCAGGCAAAGGCAAATCCTTTTTAAAAAAATAATATTTATTGAAGTTTCCCAATCAAACCAAATTGTATATTCCAAATTATACAAATTATCCAATAATCAAACAAATCACAACATTATGCCTAATTATAAATTATTATTATTATTAGCTGACTTCCCCTGCTTTGAGTTCGCAGGGAATCCTAAACATCTCATAGTTCTACTGCATTTCAAAATATTACAGTCTTTCCCTTAATACATTCTGATGTTAATCCTTCATTATTTTCAACAGCCTCTGCATTCGTTCTGCAAGTGAGTTTAAGTCCAAATAAAATGTTTCTGTGTGGATTTTATGTCTTTCCTCTTCTTCTTTATAGTCCAAATCTGTAGTCCAAGATTCCCCTCTGTAAATTCACATCCTCTCTTCACAAACTGGTGTTTCTGCAGAATCAGTCCAGGAGCCTTCCATTACAGGTAGCTGCCATATCGACACACAGTCCAAATAAAATCAAATCATGGTGTCTGCCCAGTGTTGTTCCTTAACCAGCTGCTACAGGCAAAGGCAAAACTAGGGGAGCATGACTGGTTTGGTCACACTGGAGACTTCTGCAGTGCTGCACCAGGAACCACAACTATGAAGTCCAATGCACACCCTAAGCCACACCCAACCTCTCTCACCACCAAGGAAATGCAACAAGTGAATAGTAATAGAACCTATACAAGTAACACTGACACAACCCCTCACACACACTAAGGAGAATAATAGAAGCATAACCACTGCTCTTTTTTTCCTGTGGGGACGCAGGGGAACTAAACTCTTAATTTCCCAAATTAAGTCTTCAGCTACTTATATTATTATGTAAAAATTGTGGTGAGGTTTAAATTTCCACTTATATTCACTCCTTATTATGCACTGACACAATGAAGTGCCTCTTGACACTGAACTCCTGATGAGATTTTGTTCCTCCTTTGCTGACTACCTCTTTCTACTTATTAGGAATCTGACATTGTTCCACTACTGAAATGACAAAAAGTGGAGTTGAAAAATGGCGCTGAGGGGGCCATTCTGTTAGAGCAATTATAGGTGTGAAGACTTCATAGATGTTCGTCAAATGCAGGCTTCTATTTTGCAGGTCCGATTTCCAAATTCTACTGAAATGTGAAGTTCGAGGTAGAGAGCTGTGGATTTCACATCTTTTGCAAAGCTGAAACGTTGTTGACGTTTCTTTCAAGGTTGAAAACGTCTTCTTTGACTTGCATAGGGAACAAGTCACCCTTCAAAACTAAGGTAAAAGTAGTGGTCACAGTAGAGGCTACTTCCTTATTGACTCAACATGCATTCTCCTCCCCTCCTCCCCATCCCATGTGATGGGACTGCAATACAAAAAGCATGGCCATTCCTTACTACAGGGAACCAGGGCCTTTTCAGTAGTGGCGCCCGCCCTGTGGAACGCCCTCTCATCAGATGTCAAATAGATAAACAACTACCTGACATTCAGAAGACATCTGAAGGCAGCCCTGTTCAGGGAAGTTTTTAATGTGTGACATTTTAATGTATTTTTAATCTTTGTTGGAAGCCACCCAGAGTGGGCGGGGTACAAATAATAAATTATTATATTATTATTATTGCGTACAACGAACTTGGGTGAATTGTCTCAGTGCCAGATTGGTTATTTAGCACTGAGACATTGCAACTTGATCACAAATTACCTGGGAATCATGTTGGAAGGGAAACAAAGTGCCACTGGAAGACCAAAAAAACCCCCAAAACACTGGAACAGCTGCTAAAGTAAAGTGCAGGCGAAAAGACACTCCAGATTTCAGAATGCTGTAGGAGGTTTGGTGTACTTTCTCGAGCTGAACATTCAACACAGCCCAAATGTATAAAGAGCTTTAGAAGTAAATTGTTTAACACACCATGGAACACAATAGCAAACAGCACTGTTATCCAATGCATAGCTATTTTATTACCCTGCCATTTTCAGTCTATAAAGTAATTGTGTCTGTAATCTAAATAGAATTGTATTTCACTCCTTTTGCATAAAAGAATTTTGCTCTGATACAAAATGCACTAGAGAACTATATTCCTCCACTCAACAACCATCAACATTAATTTTACTTACAATACTTTAATCTCTCTCCTTAATCTCTAAAAACTACAAAGTGTATTTCATTATTTAGGTGCAATTAGAAAGCAAAAGCAATTTATTCAACTATTTAATTCCTCTCAGCAATGTTTAAGGATCTAAAAACAAATCAATCAATGTTGATGCTATCGGGTTTTTTATTTTTAAAAAACCCTTAAAAGCAACACATTAACTGGTTTCATTCCTATTTGCAATGAAAACAAATTAATTAGCACATTATTCCTTGCAAGAGATCAAAAGCAATTTCAGCAATAATTTCACTCTGATTTGTAATAAAAAATTAATTTGCCAAAGCTTTATTCCGAAATTCTGAAGCCATTCACTCATTAGCTTTATTTGAATTCATAGACAAGAACTCAAAGCAATTAAGAGACATGAACCACTGTAGGTACTCATATTCTTAAAGAATAATGTATACATTGCACTACATCTATAGTTTTATGCACCAGTCATGAACTTAAACGGAATCCAAAAACCTAGTCCCAAAGGTAATATTAACTTGTGTATTACTATTCACAATTTTGAGATAATCAGCAAGTTGGGAGTTTGCTGTGGAACCCTATTTCTTTCTGCAACCCTATCAAGCAAAACGGACACCCATTTCCTGTGAATCGTGATCACTATTACAGCCACACATAGCAAACTGTATCAGATGTGGGGAACTTCAGGTCCAGGTGTCAAATATGGCTTTCCAGAATTCTATGTCTGTTCCTCAGAACTATCCCCAGACCACACTCCGTCTTCCTAGGCCTCATCCCTCCATGACCCTGCTTGCCTCTATGGAAACATTTTCTTGTCTGGAATATGTCCTTGAACCCTGATAATTCCTCATGGTTTCCTGGATGGAGGACAGAGCACAGTGTGTGAATGTCTGAAGGCAATAAGAACTAATTCAAATATTCAGAAAGAGTACACTGTGTTTTCCCCAGTGTGACTGTGAAACCTGTAGCTTGTATAAGAATATAGGAAGTTGCCTTATACTGAATCACATCATTGGTTCATCTAGATCAGGCACGTCCAACTCTATAGAGACTGTGATCTAAACTGGCAGTGATCTATTCATTGTCATTGCCAATAGTTTTTTTAGGGGGAGAGACCAGAGTTGTTGAGCTTTTTTTTTGGGGGGGGGGGTAACTCAGTTGTTGAGTTTTGGGGGAAAGAGATGCATTAGATCACTCACCCAACAGTCACCCATTTCTTCTTCCCACTGTGCCGCAGACGAAGGGAATAAAACCTTTAACAGCACCAAGGGCAACAATGAGACATAGTGCCAGGGGCAGGGCATGTCACGATCACTCAGGAGCAGTCAGGTGATCTCCTTTTTAACTCCTGCAATCGACCTGGAGAACCCTAGAGATGAACCTGTAGATCGCGATCAACCTGTTGGACATGTCAGGAGTTCAGCCCACACTCGAGTAGGACCCTGGCAGAGACACATGCCCGAATGGCATGTTCCCTCCCTCCTGGTCGATTATTCGGGAGCTTCTAAAGGTTTCTTTTGCCCGAACATCACAGTGACCAATGCCAACCAACACCGGCACACTTAAGGAACCGCAGAGTTTGCGCAGTTGCGTAACAGACCTCAGCAACTCAGCATTTTGGCTAATCTACTTTTATTTACATATAAACACACACGGAGCACTGCAGCATGGCTCCCTCTCTCTCAAGGATCAGACAGCAAAGAGAAAAAGAACAAAGGACAATAGTCCCACTTCACGGAACACAGTAACACAAACATCCTGTCTCCGTCACTTCCCACTCTGTGGAGTCAAAACATATACCGTCATGTGAAAGACAACACTCCTATGACTGCAATCATGGAGCAGGAATTCTAACAGGACAAGCCTGATCTAAAGCATTGGTATTGCCTACTCTGACTGACAGTCAGTCTCCAGAGTTTCAGAAGGATTCTTTATCTAGCCCTACCTTTAGACACCAGGGGTTGAACCTGGCATTTCTGCATGCAAGGCACATGTTCTACCACTGAGCTACAGAACATCCCTGTATGTTGCTACATGCACTTTTATGCCCAGAAAACAACAACATCACTATCTCCTCTGAACCCTCAAAAAAAAACCCACACCACTTCCTGTTTTAAATGAAGACAACACAAGGCCTCAAAGCAATTAAATACAAGCAGAAGAGCAGCAGAACAAAAGCATGAAAAGTTTTCAAGGAAGACACCAAGTAAAACCTTTTTCAGGATCAAGCCCCACAATGTGGGTTGAGGGTGCCGCCTCTGAGGAAGCCCTTGGAAGGCAGGAAAAGAATTGCCTCTGAGGGAGATCTTAGCAAATGGGCAGACTCACGAGGGAAGTAAAAAAGAAATAGCTTCATTTCTAATCTTTGGTGCTGAAATGGCTAACCTTATTTCGACATGCAAATTAATGGCGCCTATTGTAATGAAACTCACTTGAGGTCAGTTTGGTGCGGTAGGCAGAATGCTGGAAGGAAGATTCCTTCTCAGTTAGATGTCTTCTTGGGTGAATAACTCTTTGCCTCATGCCCCCTTATCTGTCACACAGAATTGTTGTGAGGACAGATGAGAATTTTAAGCATACAGTATACTGTAGGGTGCTACTGAAATATGTCCGAAGCATATGTCACCATACAAATGTGGACACCAACCGATCCCAGCTGAATTTTGTAAATCATCAGGCCTACGCCGGCGGATGCTGACAATCAGATTCACGAGTTTCTCTCTTATGTTTTCAGACATTTGCTGCATTTCGGGTCCCCATTGTAACTGATACGTAATAAGCATTTGAAGTTGCTTACCTATTAAATGCCCTTGCTTATCACACAAACTGCCATTTCCTATTGATGAAGTCAAATCATCTGGTAAGGCTGAGAAGCTGAGATGATCAATGCTTTAATTTCTGGGCATCCTTTTGGGGTGATTATTTTATATAGCCATTAAGATCGGGGATTGAGAACTGAAGTGTAGTTGCAAAGTTTCTGTGTGGAAGGAGGCAGATGAAAATTTCATGAGGCAGCCTTACAACAGCTGTGAGCAACAGCAGGCCCTCTGTCTCCCTGCTGGCTTGTTCTTTGCTTTCACTAAGGAGGCTATCTGGAGTGCTAGAACAACAACAAAAAAAGAATCCAAACCAAACACAACACTTTATAGAGGAGAAAAAAGATAACCGTCTCCCCCTGCCCCCAAGCAACCTTTTCATTCATGCAATAGAAGAAGAAGAAGAAGAAGAAGAAGAAGAAGAAGAAGAAGAAGAAGAAGAAGAAAGAAAACACTTTTATATGAGAAACAAAACAGAAAGGAGGAGGAGCCTGATGACCATGGTCCAATCTGAAAAATACAAATATTTAGGTTACAAAACTATAAAAATAAAGAAAAATTAAGTTGGCAAAACATTACTATGTGGTTAGGGTAGATCAACATGTCAGTGTCCACTTATTCCCAGTGTAAATATGACATATCGGCAAAAGTTGGAAATTGCAAAATAACTTTACTATATATATGTGTGTGCTTATCTGAAATATGTATGTATGTATGTATGTATGTATGTATTTGCAATATTTTGCTTGTATTTTGTAATAATTATGTTAAACTAATAAAAAAAGGAAATTGCAAGATAACTATAGCATGTACACGAAAATCGATTTCAGATTTGAAATCAACATTGAAAGAACATATAGGCACACTTGAAAAATCTCATGCAACAGAAAATGGGGAAAAAATTGTTCCCCATTGATCAGTGCTGCTGGTATAATCAAGTAATGCTAAACTGGAAGGGGGATAGGAGCCAGAGAGAACAACTGTCACTGTAGGTGTGAATATGGCAGCCTGAAGATTCAGTTTGGGCATTGCTTTGTTGCTTTAGAACACTGCCCATTTTGATCCAAAGTGTCCGGTTCGGCTCAGGATCCAAGGTTGAGTCTACCTTTCAGGCTGGGGGATGAACCTTCATTTTAGTTCTCCCCCTGTACAACTGGGAAATCAAAAACAGCCATAGCTTTTTCCCTCCCTTTTGTCAGTAGTGGATGAAATCTGCCGACATATCTGCCCCTCTGGAATGGTTAATCCTGCCCAATTACAGGCAATTGGGCAGGGCACCTTTCAAAACCATATCTCCTGCTTCCCCAAAGGCCAAACCTCAAAATCTGGTCAAAGCTCTCTTTTTTGAAAAAGATTTCTAGAGCCCTACATATGCAAACCTCTTCCAATGGGAAGCCCAAGTTCAAAGTCCTGTCTACTTGTGGTGGTTTTTGGAGGTCGAAATTAACCCAGGATTCTTTTTCTGGTTTCTTTTCCAATTAATGCATTTTAGTGCTTGCGTTCTGTTTTGCTCTGTTCTGTTCCATTGTATTCTGTGGGCAACTTTAAGGCTTCTATATTTTTGACCATTTGTGCCATGCTTGTAAGGTGAACTGCATAATGCTTTACATTCTATTTTTAAATAATTATTTTAAATAATGTTGTAGATGCACCATTAGACTGCACCCAAGCCCAGTCAATTTATGCATCTGGACCTTTTCCTTTTTCATTCATATAGTTAGAACTTCAAGCACTCCTCTGCACCTAATATTATTGCCTATAATCGGCGCATGAAGAATAGCTTCAGGCAGTTCAGATATGGTGACATAATGTGTGGAGCGACGAAGCTTTGCAATCATGAGGAGGTTATAGGTTACCCATGGCAAATTGGCAATGCAAAGTATTAGCTGTAAGAAAGTAATAGCAGTTAAATTACAAGTGGAAGATTAGCCGATAGAGGGGCCATGCTTTCATATATTCTGCCCAATAACCTGCCAGATTACCTGCCAGATAAAACCAGTCCAAGAATATTATATTTGGGGTAGAAAATATACAGCAGGTAAAGGCCATATGAAATGTCACCAAAATACATCAGAGGCTCCGATCATTGCAGAAATTCTATCTTTAATGTTTATCCTTTCCTGCTATTACTTGTGCTTAAAAAACACACACAACTTTTTGTACCTTCTGTGAATCACATCCATTGGTTGCTGCAGAGAATGAAGGCAATGTTACAAATATAACCAGAATGAAGGATTACATTGAGAATGAATGGTGAGTACTAAACCAACTTCACTGAAGTTTTGCATAAGTACCTGTGGTATTAGAAGGGGATATTTGGGGCATTGGGGTGCACTGATAAAATGTAATAGAGATGGGCAGCCTATGGCCTTCCAGATATTGTCTCTGACCATTGGTCCTGCTGGCTGGAGTTGCTGGAAGTCGGGTTGGCAACATCTGAAGGGCCACGGTTTTCTAATCTTTGCATTACAGCATCATTGATAAGGAATACTGAAACATTAGTATGGGTTTTAGTTTTGAACTAACAAATTTAACCTTTGTGAGAAATAGAATTCAAGGGAGTTAATGAGCACTCACACTTCACATTGTGGGTACCCTTTGAGGGACTGTGCATGGTGCTACAGTTCCCAGGGAGTTTACTGGCAAACAGGGGCTGGCTTGCCTCTCAGTGTTAATTTTTGGAGGTTCACGCACAGCCTCAGTACTCAAGTTTCTTGCTGGGAGGTGGGGTCAGCCCCATTTATAAATAGGGGGTAGAGCCGACAATAGCCAGGCAGTCAGCTCTGGAGATTCACCCGCCCTTTGTTTAATGTTTCTTGTTTTCAGGTTAACTTTTTCTTCCTGTTTAGTGGGCGCTGCTACGGTTTTTGACTGGTTGCTGTTGAAGGATTGGGAAGAAATTTCCTGCATTGGCAGGTTTTGTCTTCCCTGTAGCAATTCATCATAACTTTGGCGGTTATGGCCTTTGGTGGAATCCTTTAGTCCTTTCTTCCCTATAATGGGGGGGGGGGCACGAAGTGGTGACTCACCCTCCTGCGGCCGTGATTCCAGGGTCCCCATCTTAAAGGGGTTATATATATGGGTGTCACTGGCCATACACTAAAAGGTCGTCAGTGAACTACCCTGCGTGCGGGGATATGGGGTGGGCTGCCTGCTACACTTACGTCTCACAGAGCACCCCCATATCCCATTTACCCTGATGAGCCCCCGTTCCCCCTGGCTGGGGGGATGGGGGGGATATACACCCAAGGCCTAACCCAAGGTCTTAATACATTTGGAAGTTTAATAAAGTTGTGGCCTAATTTTAATTCCGTATACCATTGTCAGAGTCTTTATTCCTTCCTTATGATCCCTGGGGGCTGGGGCTGGGGCTGTTGCTGCCTGGTCATGCAAAGGAAATTGCCTCTGTCTAAGAGGGATGTGGAATAAACATTCCTAACAAAGACTACTTTTGAGATTGTGTTGTAGGTTCCATCTCAAAGCATCTCTATAGGTCAGACAAGGGATGGGCAATCCATGACCCTTCAGATGTTGCTGAACTTCACCATCACTTAGCTGCTCAGGGCTGATAGTAGTTGGAATCCAGTAAGTTCCCCATCCCTGAGTTAGACAGAACTCTTCAAAGGTAGAGCCCAATTTTCCCAAATGCCAGATGAGGTTGTTATTGTACATCTGTGTCTCAAGGATACCATTTCCAGTAGTGTCACATGGTTCCGTGTTCCTGCAGGCAAGCAAACAAACAAATCCCCTGCCTGAAGCAACAAGTTTATTTTCTATCTGAAGGGACCTTTCTTCCACAGTGATATCATGTAAATATATAATACAATTTGCAGTATTCAGTGGTGTATGCTACTGTGTGTGTGTGTGTGCCCGGGTGAATTAGAGACTATGAACAAGTCTTTCACAGTTTCGATCCTGACATTATCTTTCTTTAATTCATATTTCTTATTCTGTTCAGAAAAATCTCCTATGAAAGGACACCAGCAGTGCTTCCCAGAAAATTATTTTGATGTCAATCTTGGCTCCAGATTCTTTCAACAATTGATGTGTGCTTTGGTGGCGGTAGGCAGAAGACAGAGCTGGCAGACGGTGTTCTGCATTATTATAGCAAACATTTTATGTTCTCACTGAGTGAAATTGAAATGAATGTTGGAAGTTTTGAAAGCTGTAAACTGTGTCACTATAAAAACAAGTTTGTAAGCCAACTGCCTTCACCCTAGTAAAGAAGTGTAACTTGTATTGTGTGTGTGGTGTGACCAGCAGTGCTTCTCCCTCTCTTCAGTAGGGGCAACTTTGACACACACACACACACACACACACTACACACACACACACACACACACACACACCTTCACACAAACACTCCATTTAGGGGGGGAAAGACTAAAGGATTCCTCCCAAGGCCTTGAACCATCAAAGTTGTGATGAATTGCTATGGGGAAGACAAAACCTGCCAATGCAGGAAAATTTATTCCTGGTTCTTCAACAGCAACCAGTCAAAAGACCGTAGCAGTGCCCGCAAAACAGGAAGAAGAAAGGTTAACCTGCAAACAATAAACATTTGCGTGTGAAGACCCCCAAACCCCCTCCAAAATAAATCACACATATTTGTTTAAGATTTTTGGCATTAATTTGGCCACAACTTTATTGATTACAGCATGTGCGTGGTTGCTTAGGCATTGGTTCGGACTGCCTGAACCTGCACCGGCAAGAACAGGACTGACAACTGGAACCTCCAGAGGTCAGTAAGGGAAAAGATACTGGGGGAGGACAGAGGCAGATTTCCACCTCTTAGTTCACCCCAGATGCTCCCAGGAACTCTGGCATGGCCCTACCCCTGAGAGGGGATCGGACAGAGCAAATCAAGCCCCTGGATTACTTCAACAGAATTCCCTAGCAGCAGCAGCAGCAGCAGCAAAAATGAGAATTCCCTAGCAGCAACAGCAAAAATGAGGGGCAGCCTCAGCCAGTCCATAATCCCCTCCACCAAAGAATGAACCAATGCCTAACCGCCAACATTACAAAGTTGTGGCGATTTGCTATGTGGTAGGCAAAAACCAAATGGCACCAGCCAAGTGGCAAAATTCCTACCGGACCCCTGCTCCAAAAACAGACGACCCCTAGACAGGCATAGCAAGGTCAAAAACACAACCTTAAATTAGAGGGAGGGAGGGAGGGAGGGAGATTTGCTGCACGATGCGAAAGAGAAAGTACTTTGCCTCGTGCAGCCCCTTAAATGGCCCCTTAGTTGCCAATCAAACCCCAACCGACAGAAAATTTCTCCCAGCAACAAAGGGGCAACCAATGAGGTGTGGAGGTCATCCAAATGGGCCCGCCCCAGCAACAAGAAGGCAGTTGGGTGATCTCACCGCAACACATGGCTCTCCATGATTTGGAGGACATGATTAAACAAAGGGAGGGTTGGGCCCTGGGAGTCCTCATAAGGAAGCTGGACCTGGAGAAAGAACTGTGAGGGGAGAGACTCCATCAGGCAAGGCTTTCTTCCACCTGCCTTGCCCTACCCTCCAGTCTCTGCTTCTCAATGTGTACTGTATTATTTTATGCACTGTGCCTTGCCATTGTTTTATTGATTGTCGTTTCGAAATTATTTATTGTAATTGTTAAGAGTGGGTTTCTGTTTAATTTTTATGTGCTGGTATTATTATTCTATACTATTCTAATGATTGTTGGATTACTTTATTTGATGTAGATTGCTTATTTTAAAGCAGTTTTATTATCACATTTTTGTATTGCATTAGATTCTTATAAGGTGAAAACTCCTTGGTGGGCATTGCCGGCAGAAATTGTCGCAGTGAAAAAATTAAATATGAAAGAAAATTGGGCTACTTATAAAACTGTATAAAAGGAAGAAAATGGAGAATTGGAATTAAAGGATTATACAGAAATTAAAGCTCATATTAGTGATTGGTTCCAATATATTCAAATTAAGTATTGATTAGCAAAAGACAAAATGATAGGATTTGAAAAAGAAATATCAAAATTCAATAAATACTTAATACAAGAAAAATTTAAAAATATATCTAAATTATATAATCTGATTTTAGAGTGGGAAACAAAGGATGAACTGGTTAATGCATCCATGATTAAATGGGCGCAAGATATTGGGGAAAATATTATGCTCGAACAGTGGGAAAAATTGTGGAAAGAAGATATGAAATTCACTATGTGTGATATATTGAAAGAAAATTACCTTAAAATACAGCATAGATGGTATTTAACACCTGAAAGAATAGCAAAAATGAATAAAAATTGTAGCGATGTCTGCTGGCGATGCAACACTGGAAAAGGTACTATGATGCATATATGGTGGAATTGTTTAAACATCAAACAATTTTGGGAAACAATATACAGTGAAATGAAAAAAATGTTCAGATACTCATTTAGCAAAACATCAGAAGGTTTTCTATTGGGAATAGTACCAGGAAGTCTAAAGGAAGAAGACAAGACATTATATTTATACGCAACAGTAGCTGCAAGGCTATTGATTGCGAAAAATTGGAAAAGTAGTATTATACCGACAAAAACAGAGTGGCTTGCCAAATTATTGGAGTATTACAATATATCCAAAACAAGGGGAGAAATTGGAAGGATCTCAAAAGAGAAGGCAGACAGGGACTGGAAGGTGTTTAAAGGATACTTGCAAAACCATATTGAAAAATCAGAACTCCTA
Source organism: Podarcis cretensis (assembly GCF_951804945.1). Taxonomy (NCBI): domain Eukaryota; kingdom Metazoa; phylum Chordata; class Lepidosauria; order Squamata; family Lacertidae; genus Podarcis; species Podarcis cretensis. The sequence goes on along the minus strand of NC_137180.1, from coordinate 9,882,141 downwards.
TTAGAATAAACAAGTTCAGTTTCAAATACTGAAATACTAAATAAGATGGATAAAAATGTGTGATAGAAAAAGAAGCATGAAATTAGGTTAAAGGTATGTGAAAGAAAGTAATAGAAGTGGAAAGAAATTGCAATTGAGTAGATTGGAAGTCTAACACAAAGGTGGGGTGAGGGGTGCTGGATGGTGATGGGAAAAGGAATTATCTGTGGGATTGAGTGTAGGTATGTTTGTTTGTTTTTTTTTAATAAATGTTTATTAAAGTTTTAGCAAATAAAACAAACATACAACAAAAACAAAATACATCAAAAAGAAAAAATACTTCACACAAAGAAAAAATAAGACAATAAAAACATAAAAAAGAAAAAATCCACTTTTTAGCTTTATGTCTATATAACTCTCTTTCTTGACTTCCTCACATCTCCCTTTTTTGTGTTCCCCTTTACACAATCAAGTTCAGCAAATCCTTACCCTCTTTCAAATCTCATTTACAGTTGTATATTTCAGCCTATTATGTCTCCAATTTTCTTCCCTTTTTAAATCAATTTTCGCCTTATACATTAGACATAATATTACACTGGTCTTTTCCCCCTTTTCTTTTTAAGCATTTTTGCATACTCCTTTTAACTATGTCACTAATGCCATATTATCTTTATGTCCAACATCTTTTTAACATTCAAACATTTTACAATGTTTCTGCAAATAGTCTTTGAACTTCTTCCAGTCCTCTTCCATCGACTCTTCTTCAGGTCTCGGATTCTGCCAGTCATTTCTGCCATCTCCATATAGCCTATCACTTGCATCTGCCATTCTTCCAAGGTGGGCAAATCTTGTGTCTTCCAATATTTTGCGATAAGTATTCTTGCTGCAGTTGTTGCGTACATAAAGAATGTTCTGTCCTTCTTTGGCACCAATTGGCCGACAGTGCCCAGGAGAAAGGCCTCTGGTTTCTTAGGGAAGGTATATTTAAATACCTTTTTCAGTTCATTATAAATCATTTCCCAGAAAGCCTTAACCTTTGGGCACGTCCACCAAAGGTGAAAGAATGTTCCCTCAGTTTCTTTACATTTCCAACATTTATTATCAGGCAAATGATAATTTTTTGCAAGTTTGACCAGGGTCATGTACCACCTATAAATCATTTTCATAATATTCTCTCTTAAGGCATTACATGCCGTAAATTTTATACCGGTGGTCCACAATTGTTCCCAGTCAGCAAACATAATGTTATGACCAATGTCTTGTGCCCTGAGTGTAGGTATGTTTGGACACTTTTAAGGATTGTATGAAATGTATGTTTGTATGCTTGTATATTCACAGTATGTGTGTATTAATGCTGAATTATTTTAACAATAAATTTTTTTCAAAAAAAAGTAAAGTTTGAGTGCTCATTATTACACACAACAAATAAATGCCACTGGCTGTTACAAATCCATGTTTATTAAAGTTATTCATAAAACATACACGTCTCACTTGCCAATATTTATCATATTTCAACACAAGCACATGCATTGCCAATATCACCATACCACCCCACCCCATCACATCTTGGTTTGTCATAAATACCCACTTCAATTTGCATTTGCTGGGTGAATTTGAAGTTGCTGGGGTTTTATTTTCAATGACAAAAGCAGTTGCAAACAACTTAGCCCTTTCTTGCGGTCGGAAGCTTCCAAACGGCTTGCCCAACGGGAGAAGCTTCTGAGCCTGGAAGTTTGGAATAATACAGAACTGGCTGTATTCCACATCCTAATATTGTGTCATGTGTTTTGTTGCTTCTTTTTTTAACATTAATTGCACCTGTTGCTAATGCTTGACTAAAAGCAGATTGCAAAACTTATTTTTGCATGCAAACTTAAAATTAAACATTCATGTGGGAGGTTAAGAACAATATTTCATTACTTTCATTACATTTAATTGCTGTGCATTACAATCAGATTAAGTTTACACTGGATTAGAGCCATAGGTGTTCTTCCATAAATAGAATAGGTTCATGGAGAGCATCTCCAGACAACAGAGGCTTCTACAAATAGGTGAAAAAAGTATTGTTCTTGACCATTTCTCCTTCTCCATGAAGCCCTTTGTTCCACTTCCCACATTATTCTGATGAAGCCCCCAACCCTTCAGAGCACATGGCGGGGGGAGATTTTGGAGAAGAATCAAGAAAATCTATTTTCTGTTTTACAAAATACCCCAAAGTATTTTTCTTCTAGCTGTTCTGCTGGATTGAGAACTATAGGCTTTAGATGAAATTCACATATTAAACACACACCAAAAGTACACGCAGTATGGTTACAGCAGTTTTAGCAATCATTCCATCAATTTGAATGTTCAGAATTTTTTTTCCTAAAGCCATATATTAAAAAGAGAGACATTAATATTTATTCAAAACAAGATTAAAAAGCCTTCCAAGCCAGAGGTTACAATACAAAGAAATGTGGAGGTGTGAATAACAGTGTGCAGAAATATTACAATGTGAAACTCCCCTTTGACTCCGAAATCAGAATGCAATCAAATGATTTTGATTAAAATATTGTTCAAGAATATCAGTGTTACTATGGATACTTGGTTACTATGGTTACAACCTGCACTGGGGAAAGAAAAAAAAACAAAACATGACACACATGCTAACTCTTTCACCCCATAAGAATGTTCAGCTTTATGATATCAAGAAAGTGGTTTTTCTTATTTGACTTAGGGCTTGTTGACAGGTCCAAGTAGTTGGTTGGGGGGGGGTAGAATTAGAGGGATTGCTAGTCATTGACTTTGGTGAGTTTGGCAGAGATGTGCAGGAAAGGGAATGAAGTTGCATGGCACCAAAGGGATTGAGAAGGCCTTCCTTCTTACCTGAAGAATGTGGGGATCTGTGGCGTCTTCATCACTTATCCAACAGGCAAGGTAGACTCACCCAAGAATCTGCAACATTATTAGCCTGTTAACGCATGGAAATGATTCCAACACCATTTTTCACTTGACAGATCTGTTTTGTAAAAACAAAGGTGCCCTAGTTTATCACAGCTCATCTTGGCTCACTCTATCATTTCTGGTAAAAGGTGAAGGGACCCCTGATGATTAGGTCCAGTCGCAAACAACTCTGGGGTTGTGGCACTCATCTTGCTTTACTGGCAGAGGGAGCCGGCATACAGCTTCCGGGTCATGTGGCCAGCATGACTAAGCTGCTTCTGGCGAACCAGAGCAGCGCATGGAAATGCCGTTTACCTTCCCACCAGAGTGGTACCTATTTATCTACTTGCACTTTGATGTGCTTTTGAACTGCTAGGTTGGCAGGAGCTGGGACCGAGCAATGGGAACTCACTCTATCACAGGGATTTGAACTGCCAACCTTCCAAACAGCAAGCCCAAGGGTCAGTGGTTTAGACCACAGCACCACCCACGTCCCACATCCTGAGTACTGTGATACTTTCTACCATGCCTGAACCTGCCCAAAGTTGACACCAAATATGATAGCAAGTGTAGGGTAAGTGGGCATGGTTTTGGGGGAAAGACTTCATGGGCCAAACAGGGAGACCTAGTAGGCAACATTTGGTACCTGAGGAGGTTTCCCAGCCTGGCATACTGGTTCAGGAAGTGTGGAATTGGTAGTTTTGCATCAAAATGCCAAGGGAACTAATTTTATCCCATCCCCGAAACCAACCTTTATAAGACTATGCCCTGTGACATGTGACTCGTTTCTACTACAATGTTTGTTCAGATTTCCCTTAGTTAAAAAAAATAAAACAAATATGCCAAATACTTCAAGAACCCTGTAATGTCTTTGTTGAACTTTTGGTAGTTTAAAATGCTAGTGACAGCAAATGTAAGGTCAATTTATCAAAGTGAGTTAGACTTCATTAAATATTCTTAATCATCATTAAGCCCTAAATGACGTGTGAGATCAATGTGATTGCTAAGAAAACATGATGAATTACTTGAAGCTGCCATCTAGATATTTAAGTACTAGAATGGTGGTAGCCTGCATAATAGTTCATTGAGCTATAAGGATTATTTATCAAGACTAACAGGTGTCATAAAGGCTTTTCCAAAAAGAATATAGAAGGGAAACCATAGAAGAACAAATATGCACCTTCTTAAAATTCAAACTAATTAGTGCAAAATTAATTAATTTTAATGGAAAAGCTGGAAATGAATACGCTAATCAGAAAAGAAGAGCTTTCAGATGAAAAAGGCAAAGTTGATTGCTCTATATATATTTTTAAAAGTCAAGAGCTTATTGATACAACCACATTTGACTGTGATGGTGTTCAATTCTAAGCCCATAGTGGGGGAGTGCAGAGAACCTAGGCCACTTGATTCCCCCCCCCCCCCGAAAAAATGGGCTGATTAACGGGCAAATACCCATGAAGCTACAATGTTGCTATTTGACCTTTCTTTGATGTTGATATCTTTCTTTGTCTTGGTGCTTTCCCAATGAGATCATGGGTTCCTAAAGGCAAATATCTGGCCAGTTAAGAGATCACCAGCAGACCAGTTGATACATTTGGAGTGATGAGGACAGAAATAAGTCCACTTTAGCTGCTGTGACAACTCAAGTAGTATCCTATGTTCAGGAAGTATGAATCTCAGGGGGTGCCTGGAGCACTGTCTAGTCCTGTTGTGTTGGATGAGTTTCAGTTAGAAGGCTTGAAGATGTGGATCAGGTGCTTGGATTGGTCAGGGCAACCACTTGCACTCTGGAACCTTGCCCCTCTTGGTTGATAAAAACTAGCAGAGTTGGAACAGCTGGCTGGATCAGGGATGTAATTAATGTTTCCTTTGTGAGAGTGGGTGATCCCAGCCTGCTTGAATAAGGCAGTGGTAAAATCACTTCTCGAGAAACCCACCCTGGATTTGGAAAATCTAAGTAATTACTGACCAGATGCCAATCTTCTCTTCTTGGGCAATGTTGAGCAGGTGGTCATGGACCAGAGTCAGGTTCTCTTGAAGGAAACAGATTTTCTAGATCCATTTCAATCAGGGTTTTGCCCTGTTTTATCAGAGAAACTGCCTTGGTCACCTTGTATGATGGCCTCTGTCAGAAGAGAGACAGGGGAATTGTGTCCCTCTTGATTCTTCTTGACCTTTCAGTGGCTTTTGATACCATTACCCATGGTATTCTTCTGGAGCAGCTGTATGAGTTGGGAGTGGGAGGTAAGGCTCTGAGGTGGTTCCGGTCCTATCTGGATAGTCATATCCAGAGAGTGATGCCTGGGGAGTGCTCTTTGGCTCCATGGAGCTTTCAGTGTTGGGTTCCTCAGGATTCAGTTTTATACCCAATGCTGTTTAACAGCTCCATGAAACTGCTGAGTGGGGTCAACTGGAGTTTTGGAGCACATTGTCAACAACAGAGAATTCATCCACTGTGTTGGTCTGTTCAAATAATGTGGTGAGCTAGCCAGTCACAGAAGTCATAATTGTAAGATTACAATTGTGCAAGTGGTACTCATTAATTTAGGAAGTTGTATTGTTCTGGTAATTTTGTTAAGAAAGGCAAGACACACTGGAATTCAGATAGATTTTCTTCTTCAAGCAAGTCTCAGCTGGAAAAAAGAAATCTTTTATACTCCTTCTTGCCCTGGAGGAACCAATGGCCAGTCTGGGTGCATAAAGCCAAGCTAGATTTGGAAAGTTCTTGTCTGAAAGGCTGCAATTATGGAACTCACCACATGGCACAGTAGTCAGTAGTTTCTCACACTAAATGGCTTCAGCCCAGTATACCTGAAGGAGCATCTTCATCCCCATCATCCAGCCAGGACACTGAGGTCAAGCTCCAAGGGCCTTCTGGTAATTTTCTCACTGTAAGAAGTGAGGTTACAGGGAACCAGGCAGAGGGCCTCCTCGGTGGTGGCGCCTGCCCTGTGGTATGCCCTACCATCAGATGTCAAGGAAATAAACAACGATCTGACTTTTAGAAGACATCTGAAGGCAACTCTGTTTAGGGAAGTTTTTAATGTTTGATGTTTTATCGTGTTTTTAATATTCTGTTGGGAGCCGCCCAGAGAGGCTGTGGAAACCCAGCCAGATGGTCATGGTAGAAATTTATTATTAATTATTATTATTATTACTGTCTGAAGATAGTTGTCAAAATCAGATGAGCTGCTGCTATTGCTGCAGATACAAGTAAAAGGGAAAGAAAAGGAACAGAGAAGGTAAAAATCCAACAACTAAATTGTTAATACTCAATTAGTTTTCAGTATTAAAGTCCTAATTTTTTTTGTTACATTTCAACCCTACTTTCAATTTTTGACTGTGGGATCATTGTAAAACCACATCAGAAAAAGTTTTACCCTGAATACATCCCTCCCCCCACCCCCCGCATTGGACATGTCTGAAACAGATGAGGACTTGGATTTTTTTTTCTTATAAAGTATGGTAAAAGGTAAAGGTAAAGGTACCCCTGCCCGTACGGGCCAGTCTTGACAGACTCTGGGGTTGTGCGCCCATCTCACTTAAGAGGCATGGGGCCAGCGCTGTCCGGAGACACTTCCGGGTCACGTGGCCAGCGTGACATCGCTGCTCTGGCGAGCCAGAGCCGCACACGGAAACGCCGTTTACCTTCCCGCTGGTAAGCGGTCCCTATTTATCTACTTGCACCCGGAGGTGCTTTCGAACTGCTAGGTTGGCAGGCGCTGGGACCGAGCAGCGGGAGCGCACCCCGCCGCAGGGATTCGAACCGCCGACCTTTCGATCGCCAAGTCCTAGGCGCTGAGGCTTTAACCCACAGCGCCACCTGCGTCCCATATAAAGTATGGTATGTCATCCCTATTTATACATTTGCCTTTTAGGAAGCATCTGCTAGAGTTTTCATCCTGAACGCTGCTAGAGGTTCATAGTGCATAAGAAATTATGAAATAATGTCATACATGCACACAAAAACAAAACATTCACATGCTACTTTCTAAATTCAGGCTACCATGCCTTCCCAAATTTCAAGATCTTAGATTACTTCCTGAGTAAACCCAGGATTTAGCTATGGAAAGAGCCAAAAGACCTTTCACACATGAGAAAAGACAGGAAGACAGTCAATTTAATGCTATGAAGCAGAATTGTCTAATCATTTATTGTTCTGAAATGAAAGTGTATGTAAATTATCCTCGCGGGGAAAAGATCAAGGGTTATTTCATTCCTATATATTCTGATTAAACTCCAGAAGAATTTATAGTTTGAACCGGATTGCTGCTTATTATTTTAGAAAATAAAGAGGAGTTATATTAAGATACATAAGAACCTAACTTATACCAAGTTAGACCATTGGCTGCAGATGACGTTGTAGCCCTGCTGCATGTTCCCCAACCATGTTATTCCATGTTCCCCAACCATACTTTGGACTATAGATATATGCTGTGTTTCTGACCTGTATCAGAGATACTTCTAGGGGTTTTTCAGCTGGAACTCACAGGAACTCAGTCCTGGGACCTCTCAGCTGGGTGCCATTGCCATTATAGAGACAAGGAAGGCGTTCATGGTGAGTTCCCATACCTCTTGTTCTAAAAAAATTGTACTGGGTACTTCACAGTTTTCCTCTCCCAGCCCTCTTTCCCCATGATTAGCCCCATGCTGCTGTCGACCTTTTTCCTAAGCTTAATAAATGGGTGGGTGGTTCAATCAGAAACATGGGAGTGGGAGGGAAATTTCTAAACTTCCATCTCTCTACAGTCCTTTGTGCTGCTTAGCCCTTCTCCCTTCTTCTTGCTATTTGGCTGATCAGTAAATGAGGAATATGGCAGACCATGTAATAATATGTTGGGATGCAGGTGGCGCTGTGGTCTAAACTACTGAGCCTCTTGGGCTTGCCGATCAGAAGGTTGGCGGTTCGATTCCCCATGACGGGGTGAGCTCCCGTTGCTCGGACCCAGCTCCTGCCAACCTAGCAGTTCAAAAGTATGCCAAAAAGTGCAAGTAGATAAATAGGAACCGCTCTGGCGGGAAGGTAAACAGTGTTTCTGTGCACTGCTCTGGTTTCGGTGTGCCATCGCACCAGAAGCGGCTCAGTCATGCTGGCCACATGACCTGGAAAACTGTCTGCAGACAAACACCGGCTCCCTTGGCCTGTAAAGCAAGATGAGTGCCACAACCCCAGAGTCGTCTGCGACTGGACTTAACTGTTAGGGGTCCTTTACCTTTTTTAAGTGGACATGAGACTGGGTTGATTTCCTTTTTGAGTGTAAATTACCCCATGGATAAACTACTTGCAGGTGCAAGGTTAGGCAAGCCAGTTGCTGTAGTAGTGGCCCAGTGTCCTGACTATATCTTTTATTGATGTACATCAGCCCAGTTAGTTAGTCTGTAAGTCATCAATCTGTTGGTGTTACTTGTCCAGCATTACATATTGAACTGCTAAACTTATTTAGAGCAAAGGTGATACTTTGTTCTTGTATGTATATGTATCTGCCCAAGCCTACAAACTGTATATATCTATGTCCAGAACCGTTTCACTGAGCCTTATATTCTGCAACAATAAATACCAGTTGTTGATTACATATAAAAGAAGCATAGCTATACTGGTATGTTGAACAGAACAGAAAGGGGGGGGACTTTCTTCTTTTCAATATGATTTACCTAACAACAACCCCCCCCCCCCCTTAGAAGAGCCGTCCACAATGATTGACAACAAGTGAGATGGAAAAATAAACTGTGTGGAAATAAAAAATGCTAATAAAAGGTTTTACTCTGTGAAAGATCTGGAAAGAAGGGAAGCTTTCTTGTGACACAGTTACAAAAGAAATCCGCCATTGAGAGGCAGACTTTGTTGCAGGATTCACAGTCATAGGGAGGGTGAGCCACTGTTTTGTTATCAGGTTGGATCGCAAATTTGAAAGGGCGATTACCCTCTTGGAAAGACTGATTTATGGGCAAAAGGTCTGCGAAAATTAAGGAGCGGACGCCGAGACTGCATTTCAATGGAACTGACTAAAATGGCGATTGCCGCTCGGGCAGGACTCTTGGATTCTTGGATCTATGTGAGATGAATTACGGGAAAGCATTACAAAGTTCACACAGAAATATAAACAAAGCTATCTCTTTTAACTTGCTTGTGGAGACAACTCGGAGGTTATTAAGAAGAAAAAAGATATCAACAAGGAGATGAGAAGAGGGGACTGTGAACATCAAAGCAGCAGAAATACAAGAAGACTGGACTCCGACCGAACTTGAAGCATGGGTACCCCCCACAAAAAATTAAAATCTGGCTTAATATTTGGACTTTGTGATTTGTATTGATATAATTTGGAATAATTAATATGATTGGATATGATTGGTTTGCTAAATGGAATTTTAATAAAAAATATTTAAAAAAAACAATAAATACCAGTTGTTGGGAACTGTAGGAGGGGAGAGTTCCTCTTGTGCCTGTGAGTTTCCCAAAGGCATTTGGTTGGCCACTGTGAGAACAGGTTGGTGGACTTAGATGGGCCATTAGCCTAATTCTGATGTTCTTAAGTATTCCACTTACGCTTTGATATTAATGACCTACTTTTTTGTTTGTCAGAAACTCTTGAGATGTTAAATGTGCCCTTAAGCACGAGCAAATGCTAAATATCTAGTTCTTACAACGATATATTCTGCAATAGATGGTTTCACACCAAAGATGGCTGTTTTAAAAATAGCAATAATTCTACAAACAGATGGTAATATAAGCCCTAAGTGCATAAGTTTTTTTTTTTATTTTTTATTTTAACTGTAACATTTAAAAAGGGAGGGGAAGGAGAAAAGAAACTTTCATCCAGTCATCCAGGGTGCAAAGGAATGTCATACCTCATTCTTGTAACTCCGTAATGACATGTCACATAGAGTTGCAAAGGGGCCACAAGGAACATCTAGTCCAACCTCCTGCAACACAGGGGTCTTTTGCCCAGTGTGGGGCTTGAACCCACAACCCTGAGATTAAGAGTCTCGTGCTCGACTGACTGAGCTTTCCACTTGATAAATAGAAAAATGACCGCTCCCCACTTAAAACGGGGGGCGCCCTTTGCGTGGACGTGCGCAGCCCCTAGATCTGGAGTGGCCCCATCAGCATAGGCTTTGCCTTCCCTCAGGTGGGATACCTGGAGGTCTCCGCCTACCTCAGTCAGTTGTCCAATCCCACCTGGGGGAAGTGTTGCCAAGGAGACCAGGCCAGGTAGGGGAGGGATTACCTGCCCACACAATAGAGGGAGGATCTTACCTGGGAATCCTCACTTGGCTCCAGAGCTTCTCCCACCCTACCCACCCTCAGTTAATGTCTTATTTTGCAGGTTAACTTTTCTTCACAGGTTTTGCAGGTTAATTTTGCTTCACAGGTATGCGGGCGCTGCTACGTTAAGGTCGCTGTTAAAGGGCCGGAAAGGAATTTCCCTGCATTGGCAGGTTTCGCCTTTCCCGTAGCAAAACGTCACAACTTTGGCGGTATCAGGCCTTGAACGGAATCCTTTAGTCCATCTTCCTCTTTGCGGTGGCGATACCAGGGTTCCCCGTTAAAGGGGTTTTTGAAGGGAGGCTTTGGCCGTATGCCGAAAGGTCGTCATTGCTCTCCCCTGAGGCGGCGGCGTAACGGGGGCGGCTATCTCTGCTTGAACATATGTTCTCCAGAGCCGGCCCATCCCCCCCCCCACACTGGATAACCCTGATGCTCCCTAGGTCCCCGGCTGGGGACTGGGGAGGGAGAACGCCCAATGCCTGAGCCAAGGTCTACCCACATTTGAAATTTAATAAAGTTGTAGCCAATTTAATCCCATAGCACGTTGTCTTGAGTCGTTATTCCACATGACGGGGGGGACCGCTCGGGATCTGGGGACTCCGCCTGTCCACGCAATGCAGTTTACACTGGGTATTTTTTAAAAACATATGTATTTAGAAGTATCACACTCATTAAAAAATCCAGAAGCATTTTTGTTAGGGATTGTAGGACAAGATCTGCCAAGAAAAATAAAGAACTTACTTATGTATGCTATAACTGCGGCAAGAATCTTGTTAGCACAAGGATGGAAGAATGAGGAAATCCCAACGAAAGAACAGTGGCAAGAAAAATTGATGAGTTATGCAGAACTGGCCAAATGGACATATAAACTGCATGAAAAGGACAACCGTGACTTCAAGGAAGAATGGGGACTTTTTACAAACTATCTAAAAAGACAACAAAATGAAGTGGACTCTTTGGCAGGTTTTGAATAAACATTCACAATTTTATTAGTTGAACGTATGATAGACAAAGCAAGGGTATGTACAATTTTATAACATGCAGAAAACAAGATATGTAAAAAAAAATCAGGGAGGGGAGCTGAGGGAAGTCCTTGGTGGGTGGGATAAAGGGGGGGGGGATAATGTAATTGATTACGAGGATTGACAAATTGTTATGTTGAAATTGGTTAATAAAAATATTTTTAAAAAGAAGTATCCCACTCATTAACAAGCATCACCTGCACCAATCTGATCTTTCCAATATATATATCACCCAGGAAATGACCCATATGCCACATAGACAGTATAACTAGCCTTCTAACACATTCTGTTAATTTTCTTGTTTGGTATCAGACTGATCTAAGGAGCAGGTGCTCGGGCATGTTCTTAAATCTCCTGCTAAAATATTAGCAAGAAGGTCTACTGTATTATGTTTAAAGAGTTCCATTTGAAGCATTAACATCATGGTCCAGATTTTAGTACTGATGTATATGAACCGTTCTCATTCATCTGTGTGGTCTGAGCTCACTTTGAAAACATTGCACTCTATTTCACTTATGCATTATGCTGCCCTCCACTGAGATCTTGTAATCTTGTAGTAAACCATCCAAGCTCTTAGGCATGCAGTTTCAACCACCAGCTGAATACAATTTTGCAAGATAATTCATGGCATTTAATAGGGGTGTTCGTCAGTGGCAAGATTTGCCTTGTAGCTATATCTTTCTTTGCAGTATTAGGAAGCAACCCAATCTGTTTTGGTTCTGTTCTGTATCATTCTGTTTCTGCTTGTTATTTGGATCTGAATCAGATGAGTTGAATGCAGCTCTGTCCCCCACCCACTCAATTGGTTATAATGGGGAAATGAAAAATAGTTGTAACTCTTGTTCCCTTTTCACAGAAATTGATGAAATTTGCAGGCAAAGAAGTCCCTACACAGTGAATTAAGACTGTCAAGTGGCAAGTGCATCTAGGAATTATCATGTGGTATAGTGTTAGCCATTGTGGTGTAGTGGTTAAGAGCAGTGGACTCGTAATCTGGCGAACCGGGTTCGATTACCAGCTCCTCCACATGCAGCTGCTGGGTGACCTCGGGCTAGTCACACTTCTCTGAAATCTCTCAGCCCCACTCACCTCACAGAGTGTTTGTTGTGGGGGGGGGAGGGAAAAGGAGATTGTTAACCGCTTTGAGACTCCTTAGGGTAGTGATAAAGCGGGATATCAAATCCAAACTCCTACTCCTACTCCTCATGTGAGGGACATTTAATGTTTACTTGGGGGTAGGAGGCACCCAAGTCCACCAAGTGAGTTTAGGGAGATCCAGATACAATTCAAGATTTAACGGTATTTTGGCATCTTGTACTTAAGTTGCTCCTGTTGTGTTTGTGTTGCTGCATATTTTTTTGGCTTGCGTTCGACTCAGGCAGTCCAGTAATATGGAACACAAGCCAAAAAAAAAAAAAAAACTATGCAGAAACACAACCCCACAGGAGCAACTTTAGTACAAGATCCCAAAATACTGTTAAATGGCCATTAAAAGGTATTCAACTTGCACCTAAAAGGCATCACAACCAAAATTTTGTAAGGAGTCTGGAGAACGGCCACCAATGAAGATATAAAAGCCTGAACAGGAATAGAAAGAATGACTTATTTCAAGTAGCCTGGGCCAAGACATAGGACTTTTAAAGCCCTAATCATTTCAGGGCCAGACTCTGCAAACTGCTGCTTCAGCCAGTTTTTGATACCTAGTGTGCTACCACACAAAGAATGCAACCTTAAACAGATTAAAACTGGGTTTTGTGAAAAGGCAGATACTAGGTGCTCTGTCATTACATTTTCTCAGGTTTGTACTGATAAAAATTGATGAGAAAGCATCTATGGGCTATGAGCTTCAACTTTTATTTTAAAAAAATACTTTGATCATTTGCTTTTCCTAGGCATTGGACCATAATGACACAGAAAAGTTTAGTGCAAATACACTGCATCATTTTGTAACGTATAAATTACCTTCTGTCATAAATAGTATTAAAATATGTCCAGCAATACACATTGGACATGGTTGCCTAGGCATATCTCCAAAATTAGTTTCCTGGCCTGCAGCTGTGAAGACTGGCACAATCTTAACAGATTTAAAAAGACTGTGGCTCTGTGATTGACATAAAAAATAAAATTTCACCTCCTAATTATATGAACTTCAGATGGGAAAAGTGCATATTTCTGCACATCACATCCCTTCTTATTCAAAGGTCTCTTATTTATATCACTAGGGCAATAGGCTTTTTAAAAAGTATATGTAATGAATTTCATTGGCAAGCTAATTACGAGCACTCCAGATGGCATCATTTACCAAAATTATATTGAAACTTCTTTCAAAAAGTTAATAGTTCTAAGCTATAGAAAGAAAACTTCTCAACATGTTAGAATTCAGGTCTGGTGTCAGCTATTGAAATGGCAAGAACCACAACTAGCAGGAAGACTCACTAGTGACCAGAAAAGTCCACTAAAGGTGGCAGGGCCAAAACGATCGTGAGATTGTAATGCTCTTCTTCTTCTTCTTCTTCTATCTTCCAAGGGGGATCGACCCAGAGATCCTTTAGATTAGCCTTTGAGAATATGGTGCCCTTCTGACACAACTCCCATCAGCCATTGGATGGTAAGAGTTATAGTAAAAAGATAGAAGCTATGGCTGTTAGGCCAGCTTCTGCCATTCTTGGACAGGAATAGTCTGGCCATGGTGATTCATGCATTAGTGACCTCAAGACTCAATTATTGCAACATGCTGTATGTGGGCTACCTCTGGTTCTGGTCCAGAGACTTGCAAAACACTGCTGCTAGACTGTTGATGGGTACAGACTATTGCCAGCACATAGCTCCAGTGCTCAAAATCTTGCAGGGGATAAGCTCTTTAGCAACTCAGGGTCCAGGATGACTCAGGGATCATGTGATCCCTTATATTCCTGCTCAGTCACTGAGGACTTTGGGGGAGTCATTGTTAGTGGTCCTCCAGAGCTCAGATGCATGACTTGTATCCACCTGGACCCATGCGTTCAGTGCTGTGGTCCCAGTTTTATGGAACTTCCTTACAGTTGTGATCAGACAGAGATCTTTCCTGTTGAACCAAAATTCTAAGAGTGGTTTAACAATCAATCCAGGGAACTCTGTGAATTGTAGCTCTGTGGGGAAGAATAGGGGTCTCATAACTTTCAGCATCCTTGCCATTCTACAGCTCCCAGAATTCTTTGGGCAAAGCCATGATTTTTAAAAGTGGTATAGTGATTTAAATGTATGGTGTGAATGTGGCCCAAAACAGGGAGACAACCACAAGTCTCCTGTTTAAAATGAAAACAAAATGAAAACAGAACTACAAAAAACTTACACAGGCATTTCTGTGAACAATATCTGTTGGCCGTGAAAACTTTTTCCTGCATGACTTTGAATCAGTATTCTGATGAGTGTGTAGGAGAAGACTTTGGCTGGATCTACACTGATTTTTAAAAAACGCTATAGAAAAAAATGCTATAAAAGCTCTCAGTGCAAAAATCCAATTGGTGATGGTTCGCTGCTGTACAGCGCTATCTGGTGTCACACGTTTATAACACAGTTATAATGATATAGTTGACAAGTGTAGCTGAGTCCCTTGTCACAGGGCTTCCTTGGCTGAGCTTCTGGCCAGTGCCTGATTGTATATGTTCCTTTTGTTTGGGGGCATGGTGATGTCATGAACATGCCTCTGGCTTGGCCTGCACTGATTGGTTCCCTCTGTGTCTGCATGGTATGTGATCATTGCTGCTGGCTCTTCCCTGATCGTGGGGCAGGTCATGTTTCTCTGAATACAGTATGGGAATGCCTGCCATTTTCCCATTATGTTTGTATATTTCCAATGGTGCGCATTTATTGCAGTGGTTATTATTACAATTAATTTATGGATCACCCTCTAAACCTCTGGTGCAAGGTGACTTCCACATAAGATAATTAAAAGCATTTAAAAATTAGAAATATATTTAAAGTAAGACTTTACAACAGTGTGTATCTCTGCCCCCACCCCCTGCCCTCGCCATGTGTTTAATTTGAGTACAAAGCTTTCTGCGCACACTCTTGAGATTTGTGCTAATTTTGGCCTTCTATGTTGTAAGTTAATTTATCCTTTTTCACACAAATATTTATTTCCAAATCACACAGGGGCTTGAAGTGAAGCCATGCATCCTGTTCAAAACATATGGCCAACCTTCTAGAGGATAAGCTACTACAGATGATCAGGCATGCGCCTTGCTCCTGAATTGATAGAGCGCAGAAGGAGAAGACTATAAGGACATTGCTCAGGGATAGCCTTCTAGCAATGACCTGGTCATGGTCTCTAATCCTTCTAGAACTCTGAGCCAGCAACATTTATGCAACTTTATGGACAGTTTTCTTGTACGTCCCAGGACACATGGTCTACTGTATTTCCCCCACCCTGTGTTTTGTTGATCTGCTATGTTTTCTTTTCCATCTCCATCTGCATACCTGCGAGTTTAATAATATGGCCTACCAGATGGTAGTCACAATGGCTTAACAACTTCCATCTGGTATAGGCGCTTGTTGGTGTTAGTTGTTGTGTGTGCTGTCAAAGTATAATGTATGCATCTCTTTGGCAGAGGAAACTTGTGAACCCCACAGCCATTTCTGGAGTTTTGTCATATGTGCATTTCCCCCTCTAATGTGGGCATTCATAAGTCTGCCCTCCCATTTTCATGGTCTGCTCAGTTTTCAAAACCCTAGCATTGTCCTTCTTGTTTGCAACCCCTTCATACTGGCTCTATGTTATTCATCTGTCAGTCTCATTAAAATCTTGCATTATTCAATGGACAGCATATTGGACCTGGGAGATCTGGCTTCAATTCCCAACTCCATCACAGACAAATTGCATAGCTTGAGGGCGCTTCCAGATGGGAGTTTATTGTGGAATCAGCACTGCTCATGCATGTAGCTTTTTGCAGTGTCGACACGATGTCGTTGTCATCAGATTGCCAGCCTTTCCTTTCCTTACATTTAATCCAGATTTCCCTTTACTTCAGAAAATCCAGTAACTAGTAATAACCTCTTATACAATTGCAATTAGTGCTGACATGGAAACTCATTAGAGCATTTGAGTGAAGAAGCAGTTGATCACATGTGTGGTGTTTTGGTGAACGGTCTCTTCTACACTGCTAAATCCATTTATTTTGTTATTTATTCGTGGAAAGTGCTATGTTTTTATAAATCTCCATAGTTTGGGATTCCAAGAAACTATAGCAGACCTGCACAACCTCTGCCAGTCAGGTAACAAACAGTCCCCAAGCCATATACAGTGGCTAGAAAGGGAGTCAGGAAATCTGTTTACCATAGAAGGAAGGAAGGGTCAGAATTAACTGGATTAGTTAAGCTACAACTGTGGCGGGAAGGTAAATGGTGTTTCCATGCGCTCTGGTTTCCGCCACAGTGTTCCATTGCACCAGAAGCGGTTTAGTCCTGCTGGCCACATGACCCGGAAAACTGTCTGTAGATAAATGCCAGCTCCCTCGGCCTGAAAGCGAGATGAGCACCGCACCCCAGAGTCGCCTTTGACTGGACTTAACCATCCTATATTTGTTTAGTTGGGTACTGTCCAATGCCATATGATTCTCCCCAGTGAGAATATTTCAAAAATGGAGTATCACACAACCTGCCTCACCTCAAAAAGCAGCAGGACCCAGACAAGGAACCCTCAAGATAGCCTGAACGTACTGGCAGACTCACATCTGAGTAAGTGATCCTTCAGGTCACTGCACCATTGTAGAAAAGTTGCAATGCACGGAATATTTCTTTTTGTAATGTGTATACTGCCATTTTTTTTGTATTTTAATAATATATTTGATTTTGCATGTAGGAGAGTTTCCTATTTATATTGTGCAACACGAAGCAGAGAAATAATTCCAGCTTCAACATGATGCTAAGTAAGTGAAGTGTTCAGTCAAAGTAAAGGTAAAGGTAAAGGTAAAGGTAAAGGTAAAGGTAAAGGTAAAGGTAAAGGTAAAGGTAAAGGTACCCCTGCCCGTACGGGCCAGTCTTGACAGACTCTGGGGTTGTGCGCCCATCTCACTTAAGAGGCCAGGGGCCAGCGCTGTCCGGAGACACTTCCGGGTCACGTGGCCAGCGTGACACCAGAGCCAGAGCCAGAGCCGCACACGGAAACGCCGTTTACCTTCCCGCTGGTAAGCGGTCCCTATTTATCTACTTGCACCCGGAGGTGCTTTCGAACTGCTAGGTTGGCAGGCGCTGGGACCGAGCAGCGGGAGCGCACCCCGCCGCAGGGATTTGAACCGCCGACCTTTCGATTGGCAAGCCCTAGGCGCTGAGGCTTTAACCCACAGCGCCACCTGCGTCCCGTTCAGTCAAAGTAGTATGAATTAAACGGAAAAACAAATTATGCAAATAAACAAAAAAATGTGTCTGGTCCTTGACTGGGTACAAGACTAGTCAATTTCGCTTACCTGAGACTTGGCCCAGTTAATGCAGTTCTGCTTCACGTAGCTTTGCTTGTAATAATCAATAACCATAACAAATGAGGGCAGCCTAAAAGCATTGCCATTGCAACATTTCCCAATTTTCTAGGACAATTATTTCAGGTTATCCTTGCCTGTGAGTTAACTGGAAGGAGAGGTGCTTGATGTTAATGGTTGCTTATCCTTCCATGCCCCCCACCCCCCATGCTTCATTCAGATACAAACCACACAATGTCTGACTAAAGTTTAATTATGGCATGTGGGACTTAAATCAATATTTCATAGGCCATTTGGATTCTTTCTAAAACCACCTCTGCTTAATTATATAAAGAGGGAGGAAATTGATTGAACACCAGTTTAGCCCTCGCTGTTGATATATTTAAAAAGTCGATAATGTATTTCAAAACACCCCACCATGAGCAATGCTGGCACCCTTTATGTAATGAACATATTTTGTTATATGCTAATACATTCTAATTGTGTGTGTTCACTTTCTCCCAGACGCTTGAACAGAATTAACTTCCCTTTCCCTTCACCTAGTACAATTGTCCTCTACCATCAACCCCCAAAACATTTTTGCCCCAGTGCACAACACAGTTGACAAATTCTCCTGAGGAAGTGTAGCAAGAAATGAAGATGTTTCAATTTATAGTTAAAAGCCATGATGAAGATAAAGAGAACAATTTCTCCTTTGTTCTGCTACTGTGAACCCTGAAAAGCTATAACTTTGATTTAACAGGGGTGTGAAAATTGTAAATGATAACACATTCCTTCATAATAACACAATACAGCTTGATTTTTGGATAACAACAGGGGCACAGTGTTCAATGGGATAACTACAATAGCACAAAATAGTTTGCAAGCTGATAAAATACTTCTAAACAGCTTAAATTTCAAAGAGTGCCCACAAAGTTTTTATCACATGGTACACTCTTGAATTTTAGCTGAATTTGCATTGCCTCTAAAATATCATCCAGAGGTGGACCATTTTATTATGTGAACATTAATATCTGCATAGATATAGAACTATAAACTTCAAGCCAGGCCACTTTAAAAATAACCCAGAACACAAACAAGATATATAAAGGAAACAAAAATTTATTTTTTTCTAAGATGTATTCAGGTCAGTGTTTCTTAAAACTTTTCAGCATGCTCCTTTAAATTCACACCATCTTTCCTCTGGGTCCATCAACCATCTGTTCCACCACAGCCTATTGATGTCACTGTATTCGTTTTGGCACCTGCTTCAAACATGTTTGTTTAGCCAAGGCTATTCAGAGATGTAGAAGTTACATGTGCTTTAACTCTTTTCAGTCACTGTTGATTTCAATCACCTTTTAAATGTTTTTAATACCTTGTTTTTACCAATAATTTTTATTTATTTATTTCATACAATGTATACAGTGCTTGATTGTAGTAAAGAAAAACCTCTTCTTCTTTTTCGGTGATCACTCATAGCCAATTAAGATTGTCTTCCATAAACACGGTTTTAACAATGAGTCTGTAAGTGACTGTGGAGGCCAGTTCTGGACCCACACATCCTTCCATAGTGGGGACATTGGTTCCCGGATGGGAGTCAATCATGGTGTGGATTTGCCAAGCCTGCCTTCCTCTTAGTACATTTCTCCTTTGTGTCCTGAGTTTGAGCGTCTTCAAAGTCCATGACACCTTTAGTAAAGGCTGTTCTTCAACTGGAGCTCTCGCAGGACAGTGTTTCCCAGCTGTCGGTGTTTATACTACATTTTCTTTAGATTTGCCTTGAGACAGTCTTTAAACCTCTTTTGCTGACCACCAGTATTAAGCTTTCCACTTTCAAGTTCGGATTAGAGTAGTTGCTTTGGAAGACGATCACCAGGCATCCGCACAACATGACCAGTCCAATGAAGTTGATGTTGAAGAATCATTGCTTCAACAGTGGTGATCTTTGCTTCTTCCAGTACACTGATATTAGTTCACCTGTCTTCCCAAGTGATGTGTAAGATTTTTTTTAGACACCGTTGATGGAATCTTTCGAGAAGTTGACAATAAGGAGGGGAGGGGTTTGTCTTTTATTACTGCCTTTATTATTACACACGTCCTAACAGTCTTATCCATATGGATTTTCACCAAATTCTGCTCCAGGCCAGATATGTGAAAGGCCTTTAATAGCTGCATTCTGTCTTCTAGGATGAGAAGTAAGAAAAGTCATATCAAAGTTATGTTATTGATTTGCAGCCTGTTGCCTGCACCGGAGGAAATCCTAAAATCCTGCAAATTTATCCTGCTGCCCAGAGGCAGGGAAGATCCAGACCGTATAAGCAACATAAAAAGAGTGGAGAAGGATCAATAGCTTGACTAATGTGTTTGTCATTTGCGAACAGAGATAGCCTACACTATCAATGTAAATTATTTCTAGCTTGATTAGAATGAATTCAAGGAAAATGTGCCATCACTTGCTCACACTAATATCTGATATCTCAGCTAAGCTACCACAAGAAAGGTCAGTGCTGATGGAGACCCAGTCATGGATGAGGAGTGAGTCCATTACTCCTAGGTAATACTGTAACATTAAAAGTGAATTAAGGAGGGGAAAACAGGATAGAGAAATGCCCACATTATTTCCAAAGCATCCCACTGATAAATGGATCTGATATAAAATAAGGCAGACTTGATTGATTCACTAGCTTCTTTATCGACATATACAACTCCCCCCCCCTTTCTGGTTTATGCTTTCCTCATCTCCTACTTTCTGTATTTGAAACATCAGTACAAATTAATACAGTAGGAGTGACCTTTTTTTTTCCCTGCAGAGAAGAATTGTGCAAATGAAATAGTAATCAGTTTTTGAACCCCTTCCTAGGATTTTACGATTTGTTTGCTTTTTTTCCAGCTGTAGATACAATGACCTTTCTACGGAATAATGAACATAGGAGGAGAGATTTCAAAACACACACACACACACAGAGAGAGAGAGAGAGAGAGAGAGAGAGAGGAAGCAGGCATACATTAAGGTCTGTATTCACATGCTATAATTTAGCATTTAAACGTACTTACAAAGGAGACCAAATCAATGTCAATCTGCCATTTGTTGGACAATTGATCAGACCAGCCTTTGAGAATGGTGAAGACTGCGTCCCAAAAGTGGGTTAATAGTCAGAATTAAGGTTCTGAAAGCAATGCTGCTTTGAAATTGGAAATGGTCAAACTGGATCTGGATGAGTGCATGGATCACAGAAGGAAAAGAGAAACACACAGTTTGTTCCCATATTGCTCCAGCCATGTGGAGCACATCAAGCAAGCAAGAGACTAATCATTTTCTCTCACTTGGGAGATTTCAACAATTTGCACACATGCAAATTTCAGCTGCCGAGACTTTTCCTCTTGACACCCACTTCGGATTTCCTTCTTGAAGATGTGGGTTTTTAAAAACATTGTAAGACTGGGGAAACCAGTCATGAATGTGCTTTCTGGGGAAAGTACAGGTATAATGGACATTTCTTAGCACACTAATGATGAATTCAATTTGTACATTATGAAACCATAGCGGTAAAAAAAAAAGTTAAGGAGAGGAATAAAAAGCCATCTATACACTCCCTCATTTTTCCATGATAAACCTAGTAACAACTATCCAGAACTAAGAATCTTACAACTCTAAACTGAAATCCTATACCCACTTACCTGGGAATAAATATAATTGAATGGGACTTGCTTCTTATTTACTTATACTAAGTCAGTATAGGCTTCTACTGGAAATCATTTTCTCTTCCCCTAAAGAAAATATTTTAATGCATGCAAAGCAGTGAGCAATGGTTTTTACACAGGACCTAACTACATGTTACACATGAATGCATGCTAGCCAAGCCCACCAATGGGTGGGTTTTCCCTTTGAGTGGAAAGGCCAACTTTGAGCAAAGGAGGAACAGGAATAAAACATATGCACCCTTTCCATTAAACATACATTTCTGATCCAAATTGCCCCGGCTGTCCACCTCCCCCCCCCCCATCGGTTTCCAGGTTCATACTTACTCTCACAAATGTTATGTACTGAGCTTGGATCCTCGAACAATAGTCACGTAGGATCCTAGAAGGCAGCAGCCTGAATGGTCTGCAGTAGCCGCCCAATCCGGCTCCAGGAGGAAGTGAATCAGCGACCTGATTGGCCTGCAGGAGCAGCCCAATCAGGCTCCAGGAGGAAGTGACTCAGCAACCTGATTGGCCTGCAGGAACAGTCCAGTCAGGCTCCAGGAGGGGAGCTGAATCAGCCAATAACATGGGACCCATTGTGTAAATAATGTATATATAGCCAGAGGTTTTTGAGGAAAGCACTCACTCACTGTTTATCATGAGCTGAAATAAAGAGCATGAAATCAACACTCAACTCCAAACATATTTCAACAAATATGCCTGGAGCCCTTCAAGGGAAAAGCAGTCAGGAAAGGGCAATTTGGAGCAGGAAAATGGCCAGCAGAGTCAAAAGTTAAGCACCCTTTCTCCTCCTCTGAAGCTTCTTTGCTCAAAATCACCCCCTTTCAAAGCTCTTTTTCTATACACAAAGTGCCCACAAAGTTCACTACTTTGCACCTTAACTTGATTTCATTTTGCATAAAATCCACACCACAAGCCTATGCATGTTTACTGACAAGTAGGTCAATGGGCCCAATTCCCAGTTAAGTGTCCATAGGTTTGCAGCCCCACCACTATGTGGTTTAGGCCGCAATCTAAGATTTGGAAGCAAGACCCGTGGAACTCTGTGATACTTAGTAGGCATGTGTAGGAGCCCAATGTTCCACATTCTGCATGGCAAATAGAGGGCAGATGCTTTGGTAATTAGACTGGGACATGTGGGCACAATGATACATTAATTAATTAAATGTTCATTGCATATTTTGGCAAGACATCACCCTCACTCTGTTCCACTTGGTCCTGTTCTGCAGAACTGAAAAAGGTGTAGAAATCATAATAAATTCCTCAGTGGCTCTGATATAGCTCTTTTTTAAAAAAAATAATATTTATTCCAATTTTAAAGATTACAAAAAAGACAAACAACCAAGGGGGAAAAAAGAAAAAGAAAAAGAAAAAAAAGACAGATCAAAACCTTCCCACAACTCATTTTTCGTTTGCTTGTTTCCTTGACCTCCTCACACCTCCCTTTTTTGTATTCTAGTTCAATTAGATATTATTGTTTTTATCCTAATAATTTATCTTAACACTATAATTTTACACTCTCTTCTTTCACCAATTAACTAACTATTTTTACTTAATCCTTTATATCATTTCTGCTAAGACCACAAAACTTCATTCCAACATCCTTCTAACATTCCTTAATTTTACAATGTTTCTGTAAATAAACTTTAAATTTCTTCCAGTCTTCTTCCACCAGGCTCTGATATAGCTCTTATGATGGTACATCTACAGCACTTGTGACTAGTGCAGAAAGTCTAAAAAATGAGAGTGAAGAAGACGCCAATGGGAAATCATTTCTTAAAACGAACCCGCTAAAAACCTATTCAAAAAGAACCATTTTATTTCACATAATGCTCAGTTGACCTGCAACAGAATTACTTATACGATCAACTGTTTAAGTAAAGGTAAAAAAGGAACCCTAGAAGTTTAAGTCCAGTCAAAGGCAACTATGGGGTTGCAGCACTCATCTCACTTTTGGGTCAAGGGAGCCGGCGTTTGACCACAGACAGCTTTCCGGGTCAGGTGGCCAGCAGGACTAAACTGCTTCTGGCACAACAGGACACTGTGACGGAAGCCAGAGCGCACTGAAACGCCATTTACTTTCCCACTGCAGTGGTACCTATTTATCTACTTGCACTGGCATGCTTTCGAACTGCTAGGTTGGCAGGAGCTGGGACAGAGCAACAGGAGCTCACCCCGTCATGGGGATTCGAACCATTGACCTTCTGATTGGCAAGCCCAAGAGGCTCAGTGGTTCAGACCACAGCACCACCCGCTGTGATACTGTTTAAATATAAACAGCTGCCCTGCTGACATTAGCATCACTACAGCTAGAGGACGTCAAGATGGCAGCGAATTCAGGGCTCTGTTTGTGCATTTGCAGAGCCAAGAATGTGTTCCTGCCAGTATGCCCATGCAGCCCCAGTTCAATAGCACCAGCCCAGAAAGCAGGAATAATAGCTTTGGGAAGGCAGCTCTCTTGTGCCAGATGTTTCTGGGCTCAAGTGAAGGAAAACAGGACTGTTCAATGCTTTTGGGAAGGATGTCCAGGACATTTTCATCCTTTGTTATAGGTTCATATGAGAGAGACTGGAAATAGATGGCAATGCATTGAGTAGCCCTTTGCCCTTGGAAGCCTTAGAGCAGGCATGGCCAAACTTGGCCCTCCAGCCAATTGGGACTACAATTCCCATCATCCCTGACCACTGGTCCTGTTAGCTAGGGTTGATGAGAGTTGTAGTCCCAAAACAGCTGGAGGGCCAAGTTTGGCCATGCCTGCCTTATAGGAAGCTGTTGCAGCAGAGGGACTGTGAGCAACATCATGGGAGGGGTGTTTCTAGGACTAAGGTGAAACTATGAAGCTCCTTGTTATTTTTGCTATTGGGTGCTGAATGACATTTAAGTAATCTTGTTATATTTATAGCATTGAAATGGGGAGCTTGTATGTTACTATATCTTTGTTTTGCTACGTTATTATGAAATTGTTTTTGTAGCATTGGAAATGCATCCCTCTTTATTGTAAGCTGCTTTGGGGATTATTATTTTATGGGACAGTAGCATGTAAAGAAAATGAATGGATGGATGGATATTGCAGGGGCGCCCTTGACTGCTGGACATTTCCTGAAGCATCTGGATCTGTCAAATCCTGGAAGAACATAGAGCAGAAGAAACAAAAGGGCTTAAGAAACTAAAATTATTCATTTCTAGGGAGGATTTTAAAAATTACAGAGCATGCAGAGCTTTGCTAAGCGATAGCTAGAGGGTGCATAACTATAACAGGCAACATGCATTTAAAATGTGTAAACAAGAAGAGGGAATAATTACTTAATATGGCTCAAAGCATGATCATAAATGATAGTAGCACAGAGGTATGCAAAAACAAATGCAAACCAGAGATTTGTTTTTCAGATACTAACAAGAATTTCTCAAGGTCTCGCTCTCCCCTATCTCCAAATAATATATGATCCCTGTGTTATTCTTCCCTTAGGACTCACTTATCCAGACCAGATAGGCAGCAAAACTAAAGATCAATGTGGAAATGAGAATAGCCAGTTCATTAGATGGTATTCAACAGTCGAACAAGCAGAAGACTGCTTGGACAATGGGACTTTCCCACTGCCTCTTCCCCACGGCAGCCCCTGTCCCCTCTCCCCTAACGCCTCTCCTGGAGGTCAAGCGACCCTTGGAAAAGGCTTAGACATGGCAGTGGGTAGCTCCAGTGGGAAGAGGAGATCTGAAGGAACCTGATGAATAACATTTCCATCAGTGATACCCCTGGAGGTCCTCAACTGAAGATTAGGGCTAAAAGGCCAAGGGAAATTGGCTAGGATGTAAGCAAGTTCCACAATGCTTACTGCTTATGTGACACAGAACCTAATATCAGGTGACTACAATTTCCATGGTGGGACGCGGGTGGTGCAGTGGGTAACCACAGAGCCTAGGACTTGCTGATCAGAAGGTCAGCGGTTCGAATCCCTGCAACGGGGTGAGCTCCTGTTGCTCACTCTGAGCTCCTGCCAACCTAGCAGTTCAAAAGCACGTCAAAATGCAAGTAGATAAATAGGTACTGCTCTGGTGGGAAGGTAAACGGCGTTTCCATGCACTGCTCTGGTTTTCCAGAAGCGGCTTAGTCATGCTGGCCACATGACCCGGAAGCTGTATGCCGGCTCCCTCGGCCAATAAAGCGAGATGAGTGCCACAACCCCAGAGTCAGTCACGACTGGACCTAATGGTCAGGGGTCCCTTTACCTTTACCTTACAATTTCCATATTCTGGGAGTATGGGTAGAGCATGAGTATATTCGCAAGCACGCTGTATCCATCTTCAAAAAGGTCAAAAGGGAAGACCCAGGTAACTACTGATCAATGAGCTTGACAATGATACCAGGATGAGCACTTAGAAAAGGAAGCATGGGTTTCTCAAAAAACAAGTTATGCCAGATGAATCTCATTTCTTTTCTTTTGCATAAAGTTGCAAGCTTGGTGGATCAGGGGACTGCTGTGGATGTAGCTTATCTTGATTTCATTAAGGCTTGTGACAAAGTCCCCCATGATAGTCTTGCAGAGAAGCTGGTAAAATGTGAGCTGGACAAGATAAATATTCGGTTGATTTGTAGCTGGTTGACTGACCCAACCCAAAGAGAGCTCACTAGCAGTTCTTCATTATCCTGGGGGAAAAAGTGACAACGCGTGTTCTCCTTCATGGAGAGCACGTGTTGCGGTGGGGGCCGCCAGGACACTCCAAAGTTGGGGGCGGGCTAATTGACCATTGGCCACTGATACGATTGGGCTTCCCTTGTTGTTGGGAAGAAGTTACCGTTGCCATTTGTTGATTGACAGCCAGAAATGCTAAAACTGCTTGCACGAGGCTAGGGCTTCCTCTTTTCACCCGTGCATCGGATTGCCCGTTCCCCCCTCCCTAGAATAAGGTTGTTTGCTTTGACCTTGCTATGCCTGTCATGGGGTTGTCTGCTTTGGAGCGGGGGCCTGGTAGGAATTTTGTCCATCTGGCTGATTGGCTGGGGCCATTTGGTTTTCGCCTACTGCGTAGCAAATCGTCACAACTTGTAAGGTTGCGGTTAGGCATTGGTTTATGGTTTGCTTGGTTGAGGGGCATGGATTGGCTGTGCCTGCCCCTCTAATGCTGCTGCTGCAAGGGATTCCATTAAAGGAATCACGGGCTAACTATTGCTTGTCCACTCTGTCAAGGGGGCTCGGGCCATAGCAATGAGCCCCTGATTGCATTTGGGGAGGACTGAGGGCAGGTTCCCTGCTCCGACGCTACTCCCAAGTATATTCCCCTATTCTGACTTTCGCATCGTGCGGAATGTCAGTCTGTCCCCCATGGTGGGGGCAGATAGTCACAACCAATGCCTAAGCAACCACTCACATTTTTGTATTTTAATAAAGTTGTGGCCCAAATTATGCCAAAAACCTTAAACAAAAAATTCTGTGTGATGTGTGAGTTATTGGGGTGGCCCTGGGGACCTCGACACGCAAATGCTCAGGCAGTTTTTATGGCACACATTTTCCTCGTTGTACTGTATATCGAACTGTGTTTAAATTTTAAATTGGGCAAAATTCCACAGGCTTTCAATTTGGGGAACAGCTAAATTTTAGCCTTGGCTATAGATGCCTTATATTCCTGCTCATATTATGCATCCATTTACATGACCCATTATTATGGCACATTGAATTGGTTGACCCCACTGTTCTGAAATCCTTTTCAATAAAAGTAATGGCCAGCTCAAACACCATTTGATGTGCACTCGCCTTCTCTCTGTTTCCCTCCCTCAAAATATACCGAGACATATAAGCTACCTTTTCTTTGTGATCAAAATAGGAAAGTTTAGAAGGTTCAGCAGTGAAGGCATTTCCATACCTTGTCGTTCCCCCTTATGTGTTCTGCTCTTGTCTTTATTATCTTGCTTCTTTCCCACTGTCACAAGTATTCCCAGGTCAACATCCTCAGGCACTGCTTTCTCAGTGACATTCAGCAATCTAGACACACATGAAACGATACCACTTGGCCTGAAGGTATTAAAGATAACATTAAAGGCCAAAACATGATAGAGAAAGGATGAAAGAGAAAAACATTTTTCTGAACCTGCAAAGATAACTTGTCGGTTTAGTTTCCTTTTAAAGTGGGGGAAGTCAATACTTCCATTTATAATATACATTTTTTCTCAAATTCATCATAGATTTATGTGTGAGAGAGAGACTGAGACACTTCACATTTATTTGGAAGTAAGTTCAATTTAAATCACCTGCACTGAGCATCATTTTCTGATTATATTCTTCTCATGTACCCAGATTCATTTATGTGTGTGTGTGTGTGTGTGTGTGTGTGTATTCCACCATTTAATATTTTTTTTAAAATCAAGGCAGACACAAAAGCGTTATTAAAATGCAATAAAGGAACTAAATATTTATTCAGTAACAGCTGAGTAAAAAAAATTACTATGAAATCTTTAAAACAATAACTTCGCTCTTCATTAAAACCTTAGACAAATAAAATGATGTTAACTTTACAAGTGCCAAATACCTTTGGAGAAGGTTTTAGGAACATAGGAAGTTGCCTTATACCAAGTCAGATCATTGGTCCATCAATATAATGCATTTTATATGTTATTTTCACTAAGAACTTAATCTTTATGCACAATTTCCCTTTATTTTTTGCTGTTGTAAGCATTGGTTGGTTGAAGAGCTGCATCACAAAATTTGGATAAATCGGGTCCTCCCTTAAAGAGGGCACGTATTGTGGTGAGACCTGGAAAACCGACCCCCTGTGTTGTAGGTGAGTATGATTGGTCAGCCACAACACCCAATTGGGAGGTCCCTTGAAGCTGGGTGCAATCTGGCCAATGGGACACAGTCCAAATGGTTCAAGGGACCTATTTATGCCCATGCACGTGACCCAGAGCTTCCTCTTTCGGTGCATGCATTCGGAACACCCACCCACCTCTCCCTACTTTTAGGGCTTTGCGCTTGACCTTGCTATGCCGTCATGTGCCCTCTGTCATTGGGACAGGGGCACGGCAGGAATTTTCCCCACTTAGCTAATTGGCTGTTGCCATTTGGGTTTTGCCTGCCGCGTAGCAAATCGTCACAATTTGTAAGGTTGTGGATAGGCTCTGGTTCAGGTGATAGGGATGGGAGAATGCTCTCACCAGCCCTAGGTGAAGGGCATTCTGTTAAAGGAATCCAGGGACTCAATGGTTTGGTCAACCCCTGTGAGGGGGTTGTGCCCGTGCCTGAGTCCAGGAGGACATTTGGGTGGCGGAGTTAGCCCATTCCCGGCTTTCCGCTTATCCAGGTGTCCACCCTTGGCTGACCTATGTTGGAACCCTGGGTCAGCGCTACCTGCATGGCAGGGAGCTATTCGAACCAGAGCCTGTGCAACCAGTCACAGCAATAAAGTTGTGGCCTAAATTCTGCCAAAATCAAAACCAAAATTTGTGTCATGTGTGAATTTATTTAGAGGGGAGGTTTTTGGGTCTGAACACACAAGTGTGAAGGGTGGCTGTGTTTCGATTCACAATGCGAATCAGAAAGTGTAACATGATCGATTTGCCTTTAAATGCAAACTGAATAGAATTTCTCTCCCATCTCTGCTCAAATTTAAATGCTAAACTAGACACGTGACTAATGGTATCCCCAATGGAAGCATCAGATTGTGTTTCATGAGCAAGGATTATTACAACAGATGTGTGGCTTACTAGGATCATGTGTATCAACAATGAAATCCCCATACAGATTTTCTATTGGGCCATTTTGAAAAAGAAAACACTTTAGACATTTGGGACAGAGGAACTCTATGCTTTTTGCTCAATGTCATAACAACTACACTTGTGCATGTTGAAATCTTACTTTAAAGTATGCCCTGACATACTCTGAAGATTTCTTTGGGTTTCCCACCTATAATAACAAGCTTTAATTAATTTTATCTCAAGATCTATAAACCCAGGTTAACTCTATTTTATACCTCATAAAGGAATATATTTTCCTGACACGTTGAGTTGTTGGCCACAGTTAAGTTAATTCAAAAGTAAACTCCTGCTGTCTGCCTCGGTACTTCACACTTCAACTTCAGTAATTGCTCCCCAAGCATAATTGGTTACATGCTAATTTTAGATAGCAGAAAAGACAAACTCTACATTGTTTAACCATCTCATCATTTTCAGGGATTGTTGCTCTAATTGCATTATTAATTGGGAATAGATGATAAATTGGTCAATAACAAGGATCAGATTGCTGTTGCATATTCATTTGGAATATTGATGGTCATGTACAGTGTTGTTGTTTCAAAGCAATGCTTAAGGTAAAGTATCCCTACATTCCATGCTATTCCCCCCTCCCCATTCAGACACTGAAAACTATATCAAGTCTTGCTACACTTATATGGAAAAGAAGGATGCAGTTGACAATGCTGTTGAGCAAAATACAGCGGAATTCCTGCTTATGTGGGGGTTCTGTTGCAGCAACATTTATTTATACCCTGTCCTCCCTGGCCAAAACCGGGCTCAGTGTGGCTAAAATCAAATGTATAACACATTAATATAAAACCAGGCAATCAATTAAAATACATCCTAAAATCAGCAAACAGCACACAGTCTGTTCTATCCTGTTCTGTCCCTGCCCCATTCTGTCCCCGCCCCCTTTCAGCACCCAAAATGGTGTGCGTCAGTGGTCGTGCACATGCTGATTGTGCACAATTGGGGAGCTGCCTGTATGTTAAATGTTTCTAACAAGGAGCAATCTGTTCCATTTAATGATGTAATCACCAATCCACTGAAGCACTTTATAAACTCAAAAGCATGACTTTCTGCTAATTATAGGGGAAATCAAACATGCTACTCATCAGGATATACCATGTTTCATCGCGTGATCCCAGAATCTTGAACTAGGTTTGAAATGTTCGGAGTCTGCAGACGGGTTTCTTCAATGATTTGAGGAGCTAGGTCCTTAAATTATGGTGATATTTTCCGTAAAGCAAAGGGTTTTCAAAACTCAAAAGCTACGGCTCTGTAATTCTTCAGTCATCTAATCATGTGTTCTAGAATAGTTATAGGACTTAGTGGATCAAGAATGGGAACTTCAAGTTGGACCTTTGTGTACATTCATTCCCTACTTTTCTTACTCCCATTGCATTAACTAACACCAGCTAGAGATTCAGCAGAACCAGGCACAATTCTTGTTTTGTCACTTCCTCCCCATTTTAAGTTTAATATTCTCCATTGTCTCCAATGTTTCAAAGAATGAATCACAGTCAACATTCTCTCTATATAAAGAAAATGTACTTTCCTGACAGGTTTTCAGATGTTAATTCCTTCATAGTCACCACATCAGCTAGCAAACACATTCAGAATATTAAAACTGAGGCTCCCTTGTCTCGATATGTCTGTTGATTCAAAGGAAGACTCTCTGATGTCTCTGAGATCTATCTACAATAATGCAGTAATGAAATGTGAGTTACTTTCGGATGACGCTTGTGAGATTAATGTGTCACTTCAATCTAGAATCACACAGAACTAAGAGATTTAGCATTAAGGTTTCACTTTGTTGGAAATCTCTCTAGAAGCCAGAGATTACACAACAGAAGAGAAACCTTAACCAATATATTTTAAAGCGACACAAATCACACATAGAAAACAAATTAATCAGATTTCATAAATCATGCCCGGATATCTGCTCTCTCTCTCCCTATACTTTAAGGTTGCAACCCTATTAAATGGAGAAAGCTCCATTTAATAACAGTGAGGCTTGCTTCAGAGTAAGCATGCATAGGTTCATGCTTGGGGACACCAAGAAAGTGAGGACACCATATTAGAAATAAATGGGTCACAGCTTCTTTTGTTGGCTATTTGCAGTTTAGTAGCACTGCAGAGAGCTTGCTGGGGAGACCATGCATTAAAAAGGGACTCAAAAATAACTTAAACAAGGTTTTAATTACAAAAACAAAAACTCATTTTACACTAAATACATGACCCAACCACCAACCCATCCCCCAGGGTAGTGGGAGAGCTAGGTGCTGCTCCTTATATACTACACCCAATTGCTGACACAGCTTAATCAATACAACTCAGCAGCACCTGCTATGTTTCACAGCTGTAAAGCTGGGTCTTGTTATTTTGCTCTGGCCCTTGCTCTAGCCCCTTAAAGACAGACACATCGAGTGGAACAATGATGGACCTTTACATTTAAAGAAACCATTCAACATCTTTATATATTTCCATTTAGTACCCAATTAATAGTAGCAATGATGATTGTTATTTCATTCCTTACCATGCTGTTTCAGCCATATTGAACAGGCTGTGCCCAGGCAATTTTTGCTACCAGCTGGACTTTGATCTCTATCTTTTTCCCCATGGATTATCCTGACTTATGACTCCCTTACAAAGCAAAACCCTCTTCCAAGCTGACATTTAAACAAAGATGTATTTTCACTGAGACAGTCATTTTCTCAGTCAGATTATGATGATCTCATTTCAGTACTGGAACCTGACTGAAAAATGACCAAACGATAATTTATTCCAGATTTTTAAAAAATATATTTTCTAATAAATTATTCAAATTATTTTTCACTTCTTTCCCAGACCAAGAAGGCTTGTTATGTCAGCTACTCCTCTGTGCATTTCATTAGCACTTGGAATTGATGTGATTTCTACATGCTTTGCGCTTTCCCTGAATAACTAATTAGGCATTACATATTTTGAATCAATCAAGAACATGCTTAGCTTACCAATACACAACCATTTTGCAATACAAGGTTGTCTCAGATTTATTTTGCAGTTATTGTGGCATTTACTGAAAATGATCAATTGTTTACATATTTCTCAATTAGAAAAATGTGGGCATAACATTTGAGGGCAGGTTTGGGTGAAATGCTGAAAGAAATATTGAAGTCTGGTCCACTTTATTTAGCCACTATAAGCTACCATACAGTTAAAATGTCAGTAGTGGCATAGAGCAGGGGTCAGCAGGGGGCTGGTACACTGTCCCTCAGACCTTGTGGGGGGCCAGACTATATTTTGAAGGAAAAAATGAACGAACGAATTCCTATGGCCCACAAATAACCCAGAGATGCATTTTAGCGGCAGCTAAAAAAGCCAATGCAATTCTGGGCTGCATCAATAGGAGTATAGCATCTAGATCAAGGGAAGTAATAGTGCCACTGTATTCTGCTCTGGTCAGACCTCACCTGGAGTACTGTGTTCAGTTCTGGGCACCACAGTTCAAGAAGAACACTGACAAACTGGAACGTGTCCAGAGGAGGGCAACCAAAATGGTCAAAGGCCTGGAAACGATGCCTTATGAGGAACGGCTAAGGGAGCTGGGCATGTTTAGCCTGGAGAAGAGGAGGTTAAGGGGTGATATGATAGCCATGTTCAAATATATAAAAGGATGTCACATAGAGGAGGGAGAAAGGTTGTTTTCTGCTGCTCCAGAGAAGCGGACACGGAGCAATGGTTCCAAACTACAAGAAAGAAGATTCCACCTAAACATTAGGAAGAACTTCCTGACAGTAAGAGCTGTTTGACAGTGGAATTTGCTGCCAAGGAGTGTGGTGGAGTCTCCTTCTTTGGAGGTCTTTAAGCAGAGGCTTGACAACCATATGTCAGGAGTGCTCTGATGGTGTTTCCTGCTTGGCAGGGGGTTGGACTCGATGGCCCTTGTGGTCTCTTCCAACTCTATGATTCTATGATTCTATGAAATAAAAGGACACATTCTACTCTTGTTAAAACACGCTGATTCCCAGACCGTCTGTGGGCCGGATTTAGAAGGTGATTGGGCTGGATCCAGCCCCTGGGCATTAGTTTGCCTACCCATGGCACAGAGTCTAATGCTAGCAAAATAGGAGGATGAACCAACCCTTTGCACTGGTATTAGAGTCTGTCTGTCTCCAGTTCCAAGAAGTTACAACTGATGCTACTGTGTCAGGTTCTTATTTAAGAAAGGATGGGGAAAGAATGGGCAGAGGGATGGATTGCATAGAAAAGAAACCTACAAGCAGAAGAAAAGCAACTGTCCATGAAATGTTACAACTGTTGAACAATTCCTAAATTTGCATTAATGCAAGAGGTTGCACAAGCTCTCAAGCAGGAAAAAACCAACGTTTTTGAATTAAGTTTCACTTACATGGCCCTGTACCATAAGGTGAATGGAAGACATCATTCTGTGAGCAAAAGGGCACTTGGATCCAACCCCATGTTGCCCCAGATCCTAGCGGCCTGTATAGCCTAGCACAGGGCCATCTTAATCATATCTGGCACCGTGGTGCAAAGATCCCTCTGGCACTCCCCCCTTTCCCAGAGTTGTTGACCTTTTTTTAGGGCTGGAGGAGGGGAAGTAGGCAGCGACTGGAGGGCAGCTCCTCCGGCGGGGAAGAGGCGGAGACTGGACACGATGCCTCCCAGCTCAGCTGGACGCTTTGTGCCATGTTGGCCACGGCAGGCAGCACACCAAGTGAGCAGGCGTGCGTCAAGCAAGCAAGGGCGCGTGCACCGCTCCCACTGAGCGCCGGCTCAGTTTTTTCCCTTTTA
This sequence comes from Podarcis cretensis, assembly GCF_951804945.1. Lineage (NCBI taxonomy): Eukaryota > Metazoa > Chordata > Lepidosauria > Squamata > Lacertidae > Podarcis > Podarcis cretensis. The sequence continues at coordinate 9,848,292 of NC_137180.1, read as the reverse complement.
GCCTTCTGGTACCCTGCAGAATTCAGCGCCTGCAGGCTAAAAGGGGAAAAAACGAACTGATGCTCAGCGGGAGCAGCAAACGCACCCTCAATCACTCAGTGCGCTCATTCGGTGTTCCCTGGACTCTCGCCTGGCACCCTCCAGAACTTGGCACCCTGGCGCCAGCTTCCATTTTGAGATCAAAGTTGCTCTGACTCATTTGCTATAATCCTGCAGTTGTGAAGCTGCTGTTACAATGGCAATTTTAAGTTGATTCAGACAGACATTTGAAATACAGTGGTATCTCAGGTTACATATGCTTCAGGTTACATACACTTCAGGTTACAGACTCCGCTAACCCAGAAATAGTGCTTCAGGTTAAGAACTTTGCTTCAGGATGAGAACAGAAATCGTGCCCTGGAGGCGCGGTGGCAGCAGGAGGCCCCATTAGCTAGAGTGATGCTTCAGGTTAAGAACTGTTTCAGGTTAAGAACGGACCTCCGGAACAAATTAAGTACTTAACCTGAGTTACCACTGTAAACCTGTCCGCAAAAGCTCAGAACATCGTGCCCCATAAGCCAAACCTGAAGCCTTGGCAGTCAAAACTCCTACTCTGAATTGTTTTCAGACTAAATAACTACTGTTCCAGCCTTTCTCAACCTGTGGGTCCCCAGATGTTGTTGAACTACAACTCCCATCACCCCTAGCTAGCAAGGCCAGAGCTCAGGGATGATGGGAGTTGTAGTCCAACAACATCTGGGGACCCATAGGTTGAGAACCGCTGTAACTGCTATTTTCCAACAGCCTGTTTTCATCATTTTCTTGACCTGTGGCAGCTGCGGAGAAGACCTGTAGAGTGCATAAATGTAGTGACCTAGAAAACATTGTTGGGTGGTGGAGAATGCCACCTTGGAACTCTTGGTCATATCTTAGCCCAAAGCAGAAAAGATGGATTCTCCAACATGAATTTGTGTCAACTGTGTGGTGAATTTATCTGGCAAATCAAGTAAATTTAGTGGATTGTACCACAATGCAGTTTAACCCTGAGTGGATATAGGCATTTGCCAAGGGTTTTTTGTTTTCACCATGGTGTGAATGTAATGGTACATCAGTGTAGTGGAGAATTTCTCTGCTTTCTCAGAAGAGACGGGTAGCAAGAGGAATGTCAGCTGGACAGTATCCTGCCCCCCTCACCTGTCACTCCCACCTAGAGATGGAGGAGGAATTTGATTCGGTTTTCATTTAAAGGCAACCCTACCTTATTCATAAATTCCAAAAGAATATGAGATGAGGAACAAAAACAAAATGCAAGCATCCCTGAATTTTACAGTCAAGGTAGTATGTACCAAAATGCATGTATTAAGTTAAAGTGTGGACAAAAATGCATATATTAGTGAATCTAACCTGAGGGGAAATTGTTGTGAAAGTGTGTATTATGAACTTGTGTATGCTAGAAGGAATTTGCACTGAATGCTGATGAATTTTCACAAAGACTTTTTTAAAAAAACAGCAAACTGGTGTAGAAATGTGGAGAATATAAGATTGGAAAATGAGAAACTGAGTTAAAAATGAAGTTGACAGATCTTTCCAACCCTGCTCTTACTTCACTTTACTGGCTATCCTACTTGTCAATCACACATCTTATAGCTTCACTGACTTGCTTCCTTGTCACTTTCTCTCCCCTTGCTCTCCCGCCCTTACATTCTGATTTCTTTGCAACAGGATGCCACAGTTTTTATTTCTTTTTCATTTTCCTTAAAATTATAAAAAAGGGGTAAAAGGGACCCCTGACCATTAGGTCCAGTCGTGACCGACTCTGGGGTTGCTGCGCTCATCTCGCTTTATTGGCTGAGGGAGCCGGCGTACAGCTTCCGGGTCATGTGGCCAGCATGACTAAGCCACTTCTGGCAAACCAGAGCAACACATGGAAACGCCATTTACCTTCCTGCCAGAGTGGTACCTATTAATCTACTTGCACATTGACGTGTTTTCGAACTGCTAGGTTGGCAGGAGCAGGGACCGAGCAACGGGAGCTCACCCTGTCGTGGGAATTTGAACTGCCGACCTTCTGATTGGCAAGTCCTAGGGTCTGTGGTTTAACCCACAGTGCCACCTGCGTCCCACCCACATCCTTAAAATTATACTAAAGGCTTAAAACAAAATAAGCATTTACTAACTAATGAAACAAGAAAACTTGTTGTTTTTTTAAGCAGCATGATCAGAAGCTGCTACCTTTCCTCCCAAACAAACATATCCAATATTTATATACTCAATGAGGGTGACAAATTGAATTAAACAGTCAGATTGCAAGTATGTGCTCACCGATGAAAATCAAAGTATAGTATTTTAATTAGCTCTGATATCAGCCATTCCAACACACTGGTGCATACTGGAAAGTCAAATGAACATGCCTTTCCAAGAATGAGCTTTGCTTCAGTAGCCAATGAATAAGTCTACATGGTTTTATGGTTACCAGCTCAGGATATGTAAGAAGCAAGGAAACAAATATCTGTAGAAAGATATGAGCCATGGTTGTATGAGATCAGAAATTAAAATGGCCAGATAATGGAACATACTGTATTTTATTAGTTCCAGATCACAATAGTTGTACATTTTACATCAGTTCCTGGGTTTTTTTTAAGTGTCCTGTTTAGGGATGAGGAAGAAATTTAGCTTGGTTTGCATCTTTATGTGAGCATACCTAAATCATACAGCTATCTTTAAAACTTGCACCTCTCCAAATTTTGGTTCCCCAACCAAAAAATGTGTGCACAAAGTCATATATTAGGAGCTAGCATTTGTTGAAATAAAAGCAATTACTGGAGGGGAAAACACTTTTAAATGCCCAGAGTTGGCACTGTTCAATCTTTTCAAGAGAGAAAATACTAACTTACAGTTCAAACAGTTATGTTTTATTAGTGGCCAAGCTCGTAATAATGAGATACTGGCAGAATCTGGAGGGTGCTTCTTTGACAAATTGGTACAATCAAGTATAGCAACTGGCACTAACTGACTAACAAATAAAATTGGTCCCAGAATTGAAGCATAAAGACTCTTTTGCAAACTGAGTGGTATAGCTTTATTGGTACATGGCTAAAAATGAAAACGGGGGACTCCACTATATAAAATTTATTGGTTAACATAAACTATATATTGCCTTCTATAAAAAGGGTTGTCTGGAATAGGAACTCATTATGTTATTTGGATAGTATTTTGGATGTGTTGTTTAAAGTTCATCTTCAGGCTTAGGGTGGGATGTGCTGTTTTATGTGTGCACGATGTTATAATGTTGTGATGTAATGTGAAAAATGAAAATCACATATTAGGGGAAAGTGTGCATAAAATGTATATATTCATCAAAATAACATAGCGAAGTGTGTTATATTAATGAAAACTATGTGCAAAGTGTGTTTATTAGGAGAAGTGTGGACTAAAACACTGACAAAATTTTGAAGGTCTAAAAAAGTTATTCACAAACACCTTGGAGGTTTTGAAAACTGCTTAGAGGTTTTGACAATTAGGCAGTATATAAATAAATAAAGGGAAAGGTGGTCAATTGACTTTAAGATTAGAAAAATTAGAAACACAGAATTATTATTTTTTTGAAATGAACACATTTGCCCATCCATAATCATGAACCATTAAGATGGAACATCTACGGGTATCTTTGTGAAGTTTCCATGCAGATCTATATCTACAATGCCAACGATGGAACATCTATGGGTATCTTTGTGAAGTTTCCACGCACATCTATATCTACAGTGCCAACGATGGAACATCTACAGGTATCTTTGTGAAGTTTTCACGCAGATCTATATCTACAATGCCAACAGCACAATTGGAAAGACTCCTATGTGTAAATACACTGGTATTAATGGGCTCCTCTTCATTTCTGTTCTCATGGCAAGAATTTCTGTTCTACCGCATATTTACTAACTGAGAAACCCATCTCCCACTGAACATTTGTGTACAAGCTTTGCATCATCAAAGAGTCTTTCATTGAAAATGTAAGCCAGCTGACATGCAAACTAGGAGCTCCATTTTGGCCTCTGTCCAAGTGCCATTTGTTGCAAGTTTCTTCTCACACCACGTGCATAAGGATTTGAGAATAACTACCATAAATAGAAAAATGTCCCTTTTTTTAGGAAAAGTATATAAATATTAAAGGGACCTTGAAGTCTTGCCCCCATGCAGGCTTTTTTGTTCCTTGCCAGTTGCACAACAGTCAGAAAAGCGCTTGGCCCAAATGTGTTTCATCAATTACTTTTCTGCTTCAGATTGTCAAGACTTGTGATAAGTTCCAAAAATTTGTCAGCTTCTTCCCATGATAAAAAGCATGTCAGGAAAGCCCAGCAGAATCCACCCGAATCATCAAAGCTATTATCTCGCAATCAAACTGTCACCAAAGCAGTCATAAAGGAGTCAAGTGGGTTTTCAGCCACGACCATCGCCATCTCTCAAAGAGAAACTTAAACATGAAAAGCAACTTAGAATAACATTACTTCAATTGCACTTGACTTTGCATGGTAGAGAAATCTGGTGGGTTACACCAAGGTAGATCAGAGCCAGTGAATTTTGAGTATTCTCAGTGTTTGTTTTTCTTCTTGTAAGCAATAAACGCTGTAAGATTTTAGTTTAGTCTCACATTTACCAAAATACCTAGGCTTTGCAATTTATCATCAGTCCATTTAACAGGGCCCCTGCCTGGTATTTATTCATTGCCTCATTTGGGAAGTTGTTTCAGGCAACCAACACAAAAGCTCTTTGCAGTGCTCTTTTTCTAGAAAAAATAGGTGCCAGTACTCACCATGAAGTTGTTACAGTTAAGTGTCACACTTTTTAACAACAAAAAGAGAGACTGTCTCACAACAAATGTAACTGATTTGAAAGAAAGACTGTACAACCTGAAAAAAGGGACAAGGCATATACAGTGGTACCTCTGGTTGCGAACGGGATCCGTTCCAGAGGCCCGTTCGCAACCTGAAAAGAACGCAACCCACGTCTGTGCGTCTGCACACGTGCGGGTCATGATTCACCGCTTCTGCACATGTGTATGATGTCATTTTGCGCATGTGCAAGCAGTGAAACCCGGGAGTAACCCTTTCCAGTACTTCCGGGTCGCCGCAGGATGCAACCTGAAAGCACACAACTTGAAGCAAACGTAATATGAGGTATGACAGTACTTTTGTACACCGAGAAAATCTTTATATATAGAGAGGGGGGTGCGGGGGGGGGGCAGAGCAACAACACTGTCTCTATGCATGAATTACACACATGCAGGGGACACTCGAATATAGAGCAGACTGAGGCCTTGCTTTTATCATTGTTCCAATATTGGTTCATTTTTAAAAGCAACAACTGCACATTGAAGATCATATAGGAAGACTAATGAACAGGTAAAGGTAAAAGGTAAACGACCCCTGTACAGTTAGGTCCAGTCAAAGGTGACTATGGGGTTGCAGCGCTCATCTCGCTTTCAGGCTGAGGGAGCCGGCGTTTGTCCACTGACAGCTTTCCAGGTCATGTGGCCAGGATGACTGAACCACTTCTGGCACAATGGGACACCGTGACGGAAACCAGAGTGCACAGAAATGCTGTTTACCTTCCCGCCGCAGCGGTACTTATTTATCAACTCACACTGGCGTGCTTTCGAACTGCTAGGTTGGCAGGAGCTGAGACAGAGCAATGGGAGCTCACTCCGTCGCAGGGATTCGAACCGCTGAACTTCCGATCAGCAAGCCCAAGAGGCTCAGTAGTTTAGACCACAGCACCACCCGTGTCCACAAGTGAGAGTGCAATTGCAACACTCTCACAAAGAGCTGCACCATATGTGTGGATCTTCATCTCATCACCAAGCCAGAAAGGCGAGAACAATTCCATCTAAAGGTAGATTTAAGCATATCTTTATAACTGAATTACCATTTTAAGCCTACCTGAACAAAGCTGCTGTATCAGTTATTCTGCAACAGAAACTCTGAGTGAGTAAATGTTATTTTTACCTTTTATAAGACTGTGTGGTTGTTGTTTTAAGGGGCAGAAAAGGGGGAAATCTCAGGGAAATCCAGTCTGCATCAAAGCATGCTGGATTAAAGCACCTTCCTATGCTCCTATGCAGGGCCGGATTTAGGTTTGATGAGGCCCTAAGCTACTGAAGGTAATGGGGCCCTTTATATGTCCAGCTGTCCGTTGTCAACAACAAATTGCCGCTGTTTTTTGTGTTGAATATATGGTAATTTATGGACCTAATAGGTATCTAAAGCCATTTGCACATAACAAAATATGTATTTTATCACATTGGTTTTCTTTTATTTGTTTTTTATCTTATATTTTGGAAATCTACATCCAGTTTTTTTTCTTTAAATTTTTTGGGGGGCCCTAAACTATAGTTTGTTTAGCTTATACATAAAATCCAGCACTTCTCCTATGTTCTGTTCAGGCCTTGGGACTCTCTCCATGCCAGAAAGTCATAGCCATACTTTTGTCTGGCTGGGATGTATCCTTGATAAGGCCTCTTGCATGCCTGGAAGGAAGATGGCGAGAAAGATGTGAAGTGTGGGGAGAAACCTCTGACTTTTGCATGGCTGGAATGTAACTCTCTGTCCAAAGACAAAAGCTCTGCCCACTTTTGCAGAAGGTTGGCCATGAGGGAATGTGACTCATGGACTGAAATAAGTCCCCACCCCTGATTCAGCAGCGCACCATGTGAGTTTCAAATGAAGAAACATCTCACACAATGGACAATGATGTTGCTTTCCTTTCTGGTACTTATGGTCACTTGAGACAACTACCATTCAAAATCAAGTGAATAGCCAAGGACAGGCGACTCTATTTTACCAGCATTACACATGTCTGCAACAAGGATTAATCAGCCATCAGTGCAAAGGCAACTCAGGATTTGAATTTTTTTTCTTTTTTTAAGAGAGGCAAGAATCAAAATATGTTTTCCACTTACATGAGAAGCAGAATTACCACATTGGGTTTTTGTGTGGTTTTTTTAAGGTTCTTACATAAACTTTTTACTTTTCTGTTTGTGTGAAAACCTTGATGAACCAAAGTTGAATCAGACATGATGACTGGAGTTCATTCTTTCTGTGCAGATTCAAGTCAATCAAAACGTTAAAGAAATCTTTTTTTCTGAACTACTTAAAATAAATTATGCATCTACTGATGTACAGAATCATATATGTTTGAAGCAGATTTTGTCCCAGTTCAAAAGCATCATCATTCAAAAGATTTATGGAACAAAGAAGCTGGAAAAATACAAAGCTCTATCATAAAGTGATAATGTTCTTACATTGTTAAAAAGTCTATTGCTTTAGGGCAAATCAGCCTGAGATGCCTTACTCTGAAGTATACGTCTGTTCTCTGTTTACTTACAAAATTACTGTTCTGCCTCAAACAGTTTTGACTTTGAGTAGTATATCTTTTCCCTCACTAGGCAATGTATACTCCCAATTGGTTGCTGTTCAAGCCCCGTAAATGTTCAGAGTCTAACTCTTCCCCTTTTTTCTTCACAAAGGGATTGACAAGTTTTAGATTATGAAAGTGTTTTAGTGCAGAGCTGTTAGTTTGAAAATAAATACCAGTAAAGTACTGCCAATAGTTTAGACCAGATGAAACCCTCCAAAAATCAGCAATTCGGGTTCTTCTCACTACAACATGCTATGAATTTCATGAGTAATCTTCAACTCCAAGTTTGAAAGCAGACAAACAACCGGGCATCCTCAAACGTGAAATAACAAGATGCAAATGCAAATTGGTTTTTGAGTATGGGTCACATCACTCAAATTAATGGGGGGAATTATTTCACGTAACAATGAAATTGACTGCTGAGAATGAAAGAATATAAAATCATATTGGGTAATTGAATTTTAGAACTGAAAAACATAAGAATATCCCTACTAGATCTGGCCTATCTAGTCCAGCATCCTTTTTACTCAGTGGTCAACTACTTGCCCATGGGAACCCTTCAAGTAGGACTTGAGTACAACAGCCAGGTGCTTGATGGTAGCCACTGCCAGAGCGTGTCTCTGCTCAGAGTGTCTCGGACCAAAGGCCTGTCGTGTTATTCATGTACACGGAACCTATCTCCCATAGAAAACAACAAGTGGTTGGGAAAGTGGTTTTCCATCATATTAACAGAATTAAAATAAAGGGACCCCTGACCATTAGGTCCAGTCGCAGACGACTCTGGGGTTGCGGCACTCATCTCACTTTACTGGCCGAGGGAGCCAGCGTACAGCTGGTGGCCAGCATGACTAAGCCCCTTCTGGTGAACCAGAGCAGTACACGGAAATGCCGTTTACCTTCCTGCCGGAGTGGTACCTATTTATCTATTTGCACTATGACGTGCTTTCAAACTGCTAGGTTGGCAGGAGCAGGGACCGAACAACAGGAGCTCACCCTGTCGTGGGGATTCGAACCGCCAACCTTCTGATTGGCAAGCCCTAGGCTCTGTGGTTTAATCCACAGCGCCACCCACGTCCTATAAGTAACAGAATTGGTGATAGATAAATTGCAGCAGTGTTTGGCCATGGACACAGAATGGCCTGAGAGTCAATTAAAGGGAAGGAATTCTAGATAGTTCTTCACTGGCTAGGATTCATTTAAAGCAAAATCTTGTTCCCCTGCCTCTTCCTTGCTTTCCAACTCCAGATTTGAGGACCCAGAAGCAAAAGGTGACATGCAGTAGCAACTGAGTTTCAGTCAAAAGAACCATGTCATTACCTTATGCTGCCATGCTTTATTTGAAATGGCTGAGGGAAGTGGCTCATCCTGTACTCCAGGGGTAGCCAGCAAGGTGTACTGACCATGGTGGCTGAGGTGAACGGAGTTGTAGTCTGGAGGCTAACAGGTTGGTAGCCATTGCTATCAAGGGAATTATCTTCTTTACTTGTAATTACCTTTGTCATGAGAACATCTGATTCAAAAATCACATCAAGCAGATGGACATTGCTCAGTTTAAATAGATTTTTGAAATAACTTACTGGTTCATTTCTAACAATTACAGCAGCTTTTCATCTAGCACATTTCAAAGTTTATTGTGGGAAATCCTGATCTATCTCAAAAGTAAACAACGGAACCTTAAAATCCTTGGTCTAACACAGACCCAAAATGAGTAATGAAGTTTTAGCACTCACATTCACTGCCAAGGAAGATGAAAAGAACTTTGAACCTTGGCATATTTGCTTACTTACATGAATAATAGATTTCATGAAGTTTAAAGGCCATTCGGAAGCCTAACAGCTCTCACAGCCCATCTATCCATTTGTCACCATCTATGCATGCCTCTCCCAAATAGGAAAATGCAGTGCAACTATAAACATGTTTTCTGAATAATTAAAATACAGCAATAATTTGAATGTAGCCACAAGACAAATGTCCTCATAGCTCTTCTGTTTCAGCTTTGCATTTCTTGCTAGAAAATGCACTGGCATGCATTTCTTGCAAATGCTAGTTGTTTATAGAAGAATGTTGCCTGGTCTAGCTGATCTCAGCCTGGGGTGTGGGTGTGTGAGAGGGAAAGATGGCATGGGCTGTAGAATGGCAAAAAATTATACATGATTCAGTTCACCATTAAAGGCGAACCCACCATATTGTTTCCAAAACAATGTGGGAACTGAATCATAGCCAAAATGAAGGAATGGGTTTCTGTGCAGTCAGTTTGAAATGGGACCCAAAATCTGCATTTTTCCTTCTCCAAGAGAGCATTTCTAAAATGCTTTAACTTGAGCTCTTGAGCCAAAACCCAGCTGTATAAACAAGTGCTCAAAGCTCTCTCCTTTATCAGTCCGTGATGGCAAGGGATGACCTTGGCTGTTCCAGTGGAGCAGGGATGGCTCCTCTGGGTCTTATCTTACATCCTGAACACACTCTGACACACAGACCTAGTCCGGGAACAGCGCCCGGAGACCTTCTTCTCCTAAGATAAGAGTGCCGGAACAGGAATACCCTTATATGGTCAGGAGTACAGGAAGAGGAACACCCTTTTATGGTTAAGAGTACCGGAGCAGGAACATCTGTGATGTCAACCTGCGTGTATAAGCTGACATGGCTGGATTCCTGGGGAAGGGGGAAGAGGGTGCCTGGAGGATATATATATACTGCATGAAATTTCTCATTTCTTTGGACTTGCTGTGGACTGACCACGCAAGTGCCTTTCTGCTGCTCCGGAGAGCAGAAATAAAGAACTCTTTCTCTGAACCAAACCTCGGTGTCATTTGACTTCCTTCCTCCTGTCCGGGAGCAACGCAGACCCCACCAATCGGTAAAGTCTAATAAGTCTACAAAAACAATATGAGAACTGAATAAAAGCCACTGCAGCAAGGTTGTACAAGGCTCACCGCCATCGTGGGGAAGTCTAGGGAGGCCCACCACTGCTGCCCAGTGAGACCTAGCCTCTCAAGATTGGGGAGGCTTAGCCCTATCCCAACTGAGTTAGAGTTGGTGCCTATGCTCTGCACAGACTTAGTGAAAACAAATCAAGATGAATGCTGAATAAACAAGCCATCTGGAAAAGCCCCAAGTTGAAAGAAGGCAACTGATTGCACAGGTATTTGAACTATTCCCAAAAGCTTCACTGAAAAGCACCGTTTGGAGATATATGAAATCTTTATCTAATGGTTAGATCCTTAATGACCCATATACCCGGAAACTACAACTAATCCAAAATGCGGCAGCTAGACTGGTGACTGGGAGTGGCCGCCGAGACCACATAACACCAGTCTTGAAAGACATAATTCAAAGTGCTGGTGTTGACCTTTAAAGCCCTAAACGGCCTCGGCCTAGTATACCTGAAGGAGCGTCTCCACCCCCATCGTTCTGCCCAGACACTGAGGTCCAGCACCGAGGGCCTTCTGGTGGTCCTCTCATTGTGAGAAGCAAAGCTACAGGGAACCAGGCAGAGGGCCTTTTCGGTAGTGGTGCCTGCCCTGTGGAACGCCCTCCCATCAGATGTCAAAGCGATAAACAACTACCTGACATTCAGAAGACATCTTAAGGCAGCCCTGTTCAGGGAAGTTTTTAATGTGTGACATCTTAGCGTATTTTGGTCTTTGTTGTAAGCTCCCCAGAGTGGCTGGGGAAACCCAGCCAGATGGGTTGGGTACAAATAATAAGTTGTTGTTGTTGTTGTTGTTATTATTATTATTATTATTATTATATACACAAGCAATTCCGTTATGATGCTAAAGCCATCATGACTGATGCTGAGAGCCACAGGTTGCAGAATGTCCCATTTCCACTGTTTTTGATAACTAGTCATGAAATATTTCTATGGATCAAAGCTTTGTGCAGATCCTTCCATTCCCCCTTTTTGTCTGTGAATGAATCAAGGTTGCCACAGATTTCAAAGCAGTAGGCGAGCAGATGCATAATTAGTGTTTAATAAGTCATCATAGTTTCTGAATCTAGAGAGGCCTGATTTCTTCTGAAGTTTGCACCACACTTTCTAAGGTTCATCGGAGTATCTCAGAAAGCCTTTTGAATACTTGAAGGTGTTAAGAAGTCCTGCCCATTCTTCTGTTTTCAGGTGGCACTATCAGTTCCTCCCTTGGTTCAAGCAGCTCATATTACCAGTTCGTCAGGTGGATTTAGTTAACTGAAGAAGTACATATTTCTGTGAAGCACACCGGAGATGAAAGCCAGGCATCACCTATTGTGACTGCACTAAATTAATTACTGTTGAACTTGAGCAAACTGCAAGGTCCGTTGCAAGAGCCTCTTTCCACTAATAAATTAAGAGCACAACTTTGGGAAGAGAAAAAGTAGAGTTACAATCAGATTGCCTTCAGTTATTAAATGTCTTTATTAATTAGGTAACGCATGGGCCTTTAAACTCTAATTACTTGCCTTATCTTTGATAAAGTAAAAGAGCTATCTCACTAATCTGCTATATTGCTTATCTACATTGAAAATATTTTTTAAAAATGTTCTTCGTAGTGGGAAATGTACAACAAGCTAAACTGTTGCATCAAGGAAAACAGTGCAGTTATGAAACTTGTACAGAAAATCTTACTGTAGAAGCTTCTGGTAGCCAACAAAATCTTAAAAATAGGGCTGTAAAGGTCTGCATGTTGATCTTCTCATGGCCTTTTTATTGATGGTTCCTTGGTATCCAATTTTATAACAACAAAAGCTCGTTTTAAGAATCTGTTAGAGCTTCCGTCCGGCTCTATCACACTGTTGTTGTTGTTTAGTCGTTTAGTCGTTTAGTCGTGTCCGACTCTTTGTGACCCCATGGACCAGAGCACACCAGGCACTTCTGTCTTCCACTGCCTCCCGCAGTTTGGTCAAACTCATGCTGGTAGCTTCGAGAACACCATCCAGCCATCTCATCCTCTGTCATCCCCTTCTCCTTGTGCCCTCCATCTTTCCCAACATCATGGTCTGTTCCAGGGAGTCTTCTCTTCTCATGAGGTGGCCAAAGTATTGGAGCCTCAGCTTCACGATCTGTCCTTCCGGTGAGCACTCAGGGCTGATTTCCTTAAGAATGGATAGGTTTGTTCTCCTTGCAGTCCATGGGACTCTCAAGAGTCTCCTCCAGCACCATAAGTAAAAAGCATCAATTCTTCGGCGATCAGCCTTCTTTATGGTCCAGCTCTCACTTCCATATATCACTACTGGGAAAACCATAGCTTTTACTATCACACTAGTTCTGCATTAGTCACGTATGTGTCTTTTATTTGACTTTCAAGAAAAGTGATGGGGAAGGAGTTTGCACTGGCAATTTGTTAGTATGGACCGATTGTCTGAGGGCAAGCAGGAACCAGAAGTCATGAGGCAAATCAGTAGGTGTAAGTCACAGCCAAAGGACAAAGTAGGAGCTAGAGGACAAAACGATTGAGCAAGCCAGAAATCAGGACCCATTTCGGATCCGTGAAGAGGCAGAGCTCAGAATCTGGCTTATCAAAAAAAGGCTCAGCACAGGAAGCTTGTTTGGGTAGAACCAATCCAAGGTGAGGGTACTTAATTGAGGAGCTGCCACCTGTATCTCAGTGACTCACCACATGGTACAGCTATCTGCAGATCTGAGCAGATCCTGGGACATCTGAGAGCCATAGGATCTAAAGGCTATGCTGAACACTGCTGGTTTCATAGAAAGTATATGCACTAGTGAAACTCTAGGCCTGGAATTTTTTTTAAGTAGTTGGGAGGGAAGGAGAATTCATTGGCAAGGGAGGGAGTTATATCTTCCTATCTGACAAATGTGAGGTGCTGTTTGACTGAAATTCCTTAGATAGCTTGTAGCTTAGTATTGGAGGAGCAAAAGATGGGCAGCAAATTTTGGTGCAGGGGCATTTATTAAGAGCAGCTTACCGACAAAACTGCCACTATTTTTCCCTTCTTTTAAATGTTCCTGGGAGCAACATTATGTGACGACATTGCATCGCCACATCTTTGGAAGATTCCATTTTATTTTCCCACAAACCGCAAATAGAGTGACACAATATCGCCACATGGCATCAATCCCAGGGGCTTTGAGTGAGAGATGTAAATATTATTAAGTGGGCATCTACCCACATAGTTGCAAAACCTTCCTGTTAGTCATACACTGCTGCAGACTCCTATGAGAAGAGCACAACAGTTGCCTTATTAACAGGAGATGAGCAGTCCTAGCTCTGAGACCAGCTTACTGAACTGGTAGAGGCCAGGAACGCACCCAACATAAATCCCCCTGAATAGCAGGAGCAATGGTTGCAGTTCCTTTTAACCCTCTGCATGCCATATACCACAAGGGAGATTGGCAGCCACTGGGAGAAAGTGCAGTGGAATCCCTTCATTTGCATGTCAAGGTCCCCAGGGCCACCCCAATAACTCACACATCACACAGAATTTTTGTTTAAGATTTTTGGCATAATTTTGGCCACAACTTTATTAAAATACAAATTTGTGAGTGGTTGCTTAGGCATTGGTTGTGACTATCTGCCCCCACCATGGGGGACAAACTGACATTCCGCACAATGCGAAAGTCGGAATAGGGGAATATACTTGGGGGTAGCGACGGAGCAGGGAACCTGCCCTCAGTCCCAAATGCAACCATGATGATGTGCACAGAGGACAATTTACAAACACACATAAAGGGCCCAGTTGGCCTGCCGTCAGCCTCGGTGTGATATAAGCGGAGCATATTATATCTTGTCACCGTCAGCTTTATCTAAAATAAAAACTATTAAAGACTTACCAAAATGTGCAAAAATTTGGATGGCCAACATTTATGAATGACCTTGCTTTTCGGGGGGGGGGGGAGTTTTTGTGCTGGAAAGTCTTTTCCCACCCAGGCAGAATTGCTACATTTATCCACCCTGTACTAAGTCAGGCCTATCAAAAGCAAATTGTCTTTTCCGCTGACACTTAATTCTGAATGATGCATCATGATTCGGGGCACATGCTGAATAATGGAATGGTAAAGGTAAAGGTAAAGGTACCCCTGCCCGTACGGGCCAGTCTTGACAGACTCTGGGGTTGTGCGCCCATCTCACTTAAGAGGCCAGGGGCCAGCGCTGTCCGGAGACACTTCTGGGTCACGTGGCCAGCGTGACATCGCTGCTCTGGCGAGCCAGAGCCGCACACGGAAACGCCGTTTACCTTCCCGCTGGTAAGCGGTCCCTATTTATCTACTTGCACCCGGAGGTGCTTTCGAACTGCTAGGTTGGCAGGCGCTGGGACCGAGCAGCGGGAGCGCACCCCGCCGCAGGGATTCGAACCGCCGACCTTTTGATCGGCAAGCCCTAGGCGCTGAGGCTTTAACCCACAGCGCCACCTGCCACATGCTGAATAATGGAATGGTAAATAATAATAAAGGTAGTGCCAAGATGTTTCATGCAAGATCTCAGGGATTTGTACCCTAAAATAATGTAACTCTTTGGCTCTGGTGCTTGCACAATCTTCTGCAGAATGACTTTGTCCTCTCTCTCTGCCCCCCCTTCCTTTTCCTCTATTTTCTTCATGACTAACTTCTGAAATCATGATATGGCATTAGCCTAGAGGGTAGAGCAAGCCTGCAAAGGTTGAATACAAATCAAATCGAATACTGTACTTGCATGCATATCTCTGGTTTATGATTATCGGCACAATACATAAAATAAATATTTTGTGGCACTCACCTGGGAGAAATCAGATATTGCCCTGTTTAAATCCAGTTTGAAAGGAAATGAATTTTAAATACTTTAGAACACTTTTAAACAAACTA
The DNA here is from genome assembly GCF_951804945.1 of Podarcis cretensis. NCBI lineage: Eukaryota > Metazoa > Chordata > Lepidosauria > Squamata > Lacertidae > Podarcis > Podarcis cretensis. Next base: position 9,833,123 of record NC_137180.1, on the reverse strand, counting down.
TTGCAAAATGCATGAAAGTCTTATGTATTAAGTTATGGTTCTGCCATTCATATTATTGCCATCAAGGGGCAGCGAGACTTCCCATTAACATCCTATATTCAGAGCTTTATGCCTCTGCAGTAAAAATGCACATTGAGCTGAAAAATGAAACAAGCAGATCTGTCTTGACAACGTTTCATTTCAAAAAATAAATTCAAAACTGTCCATCAAAAAGCTAATGTTAACTCTGAAAGAAGAACCAAGCCAAAGAGAAGAACTAGGCATTCATAAATCTCCCAAACACAACTTTGCATAAATCAGTTCCTCTTTGGGGAAGACTAAATTTTGCATGCTGACAGCTGCATGGAAATTAAGTTCCATGAACTTCAAACTAATCTCTTAAATCTGCTTACATCAGTGCTGAAATTCTCCCCTTACCCATACAATATACATATTGTTTGGGCTGGATTTTAATGACCAGGTTGGCATGTGTGGAAGACTTCTCAGTTAATTTTACTAGAGGTATTTTATTGTGCTTCTTGCATTGTTATTTCTATCCTTAGGAGAGTAAAGACCACACATCAAAATCAATGAGAATGCTTACACAAGTAAATATGTATGAACAACTGCGCTTTCTTAAGCAAGTTCCCAGACAGCTTGTAGGCTGCCTGTTACAATATTTAGAAAAGGAAGAGCACGTACCACCAGCTAGCAAGGCAAATTAAACATATTCAGCCTTATCTGTAGGTTTCACACATCAACCGCATATTCTCAGCCTAAATGTAAAGAGTTGCCATCATTCTTTGCCCAACATGAAGTTGACTTCAAGAACTCATGGCACAGTCAAGCTGAGCAGTCAAATAGAAAATATACTGTAATTTCTGCTTGATTGTTGTGCATGCCAAATTTCTGTTCCTACTTCAAGAATTTTGCAGGTCTCATCTGTACTCTTTATACTGATCCACTTTAAGTCTTTTACATAAGAGTTTCCTCCCTGGTCTTCGCATATCCTTAAAACTTTGCGCTTCTGATTTTTCGATGCAGGCACTAAATCCAGTAGGTCATAGATGTACTCATTGTACAAACAGACCCTAGCATCAGTTTGGGTTTCTTTCTTTGAAATCCACAATGAGTGTATCTATGACCTACTTAATTCTTAAAGTAGGAAATAAGAACAGAAGTTTGGCATGCACCAGGATGAACCAACAATCAAGCAGGAGTCACAGTATATTTTCTATTTGACTGCTCAACATGAAGTTGACAGCTGACTCAGATGCTCCTTTTCTCCTGTGATAATGGTGATAGTTGTCATATAATGGAGACATAACCCACACACAGCAGTTTAATACAATAAATAAAGAACACTTGTGCAGAATATGAGTTGGTTATAATTTTATTTATTACAGATGCAAGTAGGCTTTGGCATGGAAACTGGGTATGTATCCTGAATCAATGAGCCCAGGTAAAAAGGTAAAGGTAAAGGACCCCTGACAGTTAAGTCCAGTCACAAACGACTCTGGGGTTGCAGCACTCATCTCGCTTTATTAGCCAAGGGAGCTGGCATAGAGCTTCTGGGTCATGTGGCCAGCATGACTAAGCTGCTTCTGGCGAACTAGAGCAGCGCACGGAAACACCATTTACCTTCCCGCCAGAGCGGTACCTATTTATCTACTTGCACTTGGACATGCTTTTGAAATGCTAAGTTGGCAGGAGCAGGGACCGAGCGATGGAAGCTCACCCCATTGCAGGGATTCGAACCACTGACCTTCCGATCGGCAAGCCCAAGAGGCTCAGTGGTTTAGACCACAGCACCACCCGCAAGCCCAGGTACTGGGCTATTATTCCTTCAGGGTCAATTCTGGGTTAAAATCACCCTATGACACACATCAGCTGTTGCTGTTGCTGCTAATATCCTTCTTCCCCCCAAGACCAGTATTTGATACTAGTCGACATCATATATTTTTCCATAATGTCGCTATTATTTCATTTCAAACATTCTGCCGTTTGGAAAGTGCTATGGGGCAGAGCCTAGATTGACTGGGGATTTAGCCTACCTATGCATGGACACATTCTCACAGACACATAAGGGTATGGCTTCTAACCAGCAGGCAAGGAATCAGTGCCTTGCACTAACACTCATGGCAATAAGCACAAGCTCTATTCACCTGTTACAGGCATGTTGGGCACTCACACACTGATCTGATGGAGGAGCACAGTTGCAACCCTGCCACAATTTCCATGTGATGAACATGAGCATCTGAAATAGTACCTTTATGAATCAGGTGCTGCTCATGAATAGCAGTTCCTCTGTAGAGGCCTTGGCTCAAGTCATTGAGATTGGGGCTAAGGCTAGCCTAAGTATGCAAAGCTGGGGGTGAACCTTCTGCTTCAAAAGGTGAGTGTCCTACACATATATAATGCATGAAAAAGGGCTACATTCTTCAGCTCATATGCAATGACCACCTTTTATAAAGGCTGAATGCTGCAAGGCACATTTCTAGTAGGTTGTGCAGATGCAGAAATATTCAGCACTATGCATCTTCCTCCAAATCGAAGTAGTTATTTAAAATGCTTGTCTGCTGCTCTCTGTTGCACAGAACTCCTGGGGCAGCTCATAAGATCATTTTTAAAAAAAGGTTCAATGAAATGCAATCTTAATACATTGGTATCTCGGGTTACATACGCTTCAGGTTACAGATTCCACTAACCCAGAAATATTACCTAAGGTTAAGAACTTTGCTTCAGGATGAGAACAGAAATTGTTCAGCAGCGGCGCCATGGCAGCAGGAGGCCCCATTAGCTAAAGTGGTGCTTCAGGTTAAGAATATTTTCAGGTTAAGAACAGACCTCCAGAATGAATTAAGTTCTTAACCCGAGGTACCATTGTATCAAGTACAAGAAAGCAATAAAAACATCAGTTTAAACCCAGGTTCAGAGACATGCTAGAAAACCTGGAAAAATATTTGCCTGACCTCCTATTTTGCACCACCCTCAGCCGGAGAGGGCTTTCCAATTCTAAGCAGTATGCAACAAGCACAAAATATAAAAACTGTAGAACAATATAACAAAACCAGAGATAAGAATACCATGTCAAAACACCAATGGTTACAGGGTTCATTCTTATGGATTATTAGGGAGAGCCTGTGCAAAATGAGATATATTTACAAGACACAGAGAGTGAAGAAATGATCATTTTTCATGTATGGCAGAGGAAAAATAATTCCAAAGTACTGGGGTAAGGGTGGGAAACGCTGTTTTCAGAAATGTGCAAGTATACCAAAGATGTTTGCTAGTGTAATAATAAACAAGTGAAGGAAAAAGTTAGTTCTCTCTTTACATTTCTGACTTTATCAACAGTCTTTCCATGAATAATTCAGAGGTCACAGCAATGCTAAAAGCTGGTCAGGCCATTCAAACCCTCTTTTCTCATGAGGTGACTGAAAAAGTGAACATAGAGGGTGCTTAGGAAAGAAGAGGAACTGCTAGTAAGTCATTATGTTGAGAGAAAGAGCAATGCTCCAGCTTCCAATAATCAAAATTGGATTTTCAATATGGTGTAGTAGTAGTAGTAGTGAAAATAAATGGCAGTTCAAGCTTACATGGCAAGGTAGCTGATTGCTTCATTGTGGTCCAAATAGGCCTCAAGATGAACTATTTTAAAAATCTAATCAACAGGTTGAAAGTAAAGCCTACCTTAGAGTATGGGCTACAGCTGAGGTACTTAACTCTCCCTCTCCCCTTTGTATAAAAGCCAGACTTAAGAAAAATATTGCAGCGAGTCACAAATGATAGACGCCTTGTAAAGTTAATGATGTTATAACAATTAAGCGCTATTTATCTAGACTCGAACATGGCTAAAAATCATTAGGGCACATTTGCATTGCATGAACAACATAAAAACTATACAGAATTCCAAGAGTTCAAACATTAACTGGAAACAAAGTATAGCCTTGGGGTATTGGAACAAGGCTTTAATTTCATTAGAAGCTATTAAAGCAGATGTTGAACTTTATTTTATATAAAAAAAGTTGCTTATAGACATCCGAGATGAGAGGATGCTTATTCAGGAAACACTTTTGGAGAGAACAATATGCTTCATGTACGTGTTGAAAAGGAGTGTGTCAAGTTTCACAAACCGACTCTTGCTTTCCACCCATGTTAATAATAATAATAATAATAATAATAATAATAATACCCCACCCATTTAGCTGGGTTTCCCCAACCACTCTGAGCAGCTCCCAACAGAATTAAAAGCACAATAAAATATCGAACGTTAAAAACTTCCCTATACAGGGCTGCCTTCAGATGTCTTCTAAAAGTCAGATAGTAGTTTATTTCCTTGTCATCTGAAGGGAGGGCGTTCCACAGGGCGGGTGCCACTACCGAGAAGGCCTGGTTCCCTGTAACCTCACTTCTCACAGGGAGGAAACCGCCAGAAGGCCCTCGGAGCTGGACCTCAGTGTCCAGGCTGGACGATGGGGGTGGACATGCTCCTTCAGGTATACTGGGCCGAGGCCGTTTAGGGCTTTAAAGGTCAGCATCAACACTTTGAATTGTGCTCGGAAATGTACGTGATGCTTCATGTCCCTCTTGGCCTAAAATGTGTTCTGTGTTCACAAAATGCAAAACGGACAGAGAACAACCTGCAGGACAAAGAACCATGCAACTAGCTGCAGGCACTAACCTAGCCCTCCCCAACTTTGTGCCACCACCCTGATGTTTTATGCTACAGTTTCCATCATCTGTGACTTGATGGGAGACTAATGGCTTAACACAGTGCTGCGCTTCTCAAAATCACCCCCTGAGCTTCATTCCTAGCTCAGTCCTATAAACGCTACACCACACTGGCTCTTCTCAGTTATGAAACCAACACTGTAGGGTGACTAACTTCCAGATTTTGTTGGACTACAAATCCCATTACCCTTGACCCTTGGTCACACTGGCAGAGGCTGATGGGAGTTGGAGTCTAGCAACATCTGAAGGGCTGAAGGTTAACTATCCCTGCGGCTGAGTCAATGAGAAGGAGGTCACAAGGCATACTCACAATTCTTCCACTTTCCAAAAGGGCCCCTGGCATGAATGCTGAGCTCAAAAAGCAACATAATTTGAATGATGGGGGCACATCGCTTTCTGGGATTTACGCATTGCCATGGGGCCAGATATGTGAAACACAGCTGAGTTAAAACCATCTGTTTTGTGTCGTAGCAGCCATTGCGGCAGCTGAAGCTACCCTCTAGACAACACTGGCATTGTTGCAGCTTACCTGCGGCGGGGCAGCAATGAAGCTGGGGCCTCATGAATGCACCAGTGGGAATGTGGCACTGGGTTACCCAGAGCATCAGCTCAATCCTAACCTTGTCACCACCCTGCTTCATCTCCATCCATGTAAGCGGCAATGGCGCCAGTCAGGGCCGGATTTAGGTTTGATGAGGCCCTAAGCTATGGAAGGTAATGGGGCCCTTTATCTGTCCAGCTGTCCTTTGTCAACAACAAATTGTTGGTAAATTGGTAATTTATGGACCTAATAGGTATTGAAAGCCATTTGCACATGTTGCCATGCAACCAGTCCATGCAGAATATAAAGGTAAAGGTAAAGGGACCCCTGATGATTAAGTCCAGTTGTGGATGACGCTGGGGTTGCGGCGCTCATCTCGCTTTACTGGCTGAGGGAGCCAGCGTAATGCTTCCAGGTCATGTGGCCAGCATGACTAAGCCGCTTCTGGCAAACCAGAGCAACGCACGGAAACGCCGTTTACCTTCCTGCCAGAGCGGTACCTATTTATCTACTTGCACTTTGATGTGCTTTCGAACTGCTAGGTTGGCAGGAGCAGGGACCAAACAACAGGAGTTCGCCCCATCACAGGGATTCAAACTGCTGACCTTCTGATCGGCAAGCCCTAGGCTTTGTGGTTTAACCCACAGCGCCACCCACGTCCACATGCAGAATGTAGGCACCCTATATATAGAAATGAGCAAACCAGTGATATTTTAGGGATCAGGCTAGCAGGTGGTGCCCATTACATACATCATAGGAGACTACACAACACAAAACACTTTTGCTGTATGTAGGTTTTATTATTTCTTTCTTTTTTATCATATATTTTGGAAATGTACATCCAAGGTTTTTTTCCTTTACTTTTTTTTTGGGGGGGGGCAAGAGAGTGGGTCCCTAAGCTACAGCTTGTTTTGTTGTTGTTGTTTAGTCGTTTAGTCGTGTCCGACTCTTCGTGACCCCATGGACCAGAGAACGCCAGGCACTCCTGTCCTCCACTGCCCCCCGCAGCTTGGTCAGACTCATGCTGGTAACCTCGAAAACACTGTCCAACCATCTCGTCCTCTGTCGTCCCCTTCTCCTTGTGCCCTCCATCTTTCCCAGCATCAGGGTCTTCTCCAGGGAGTCTTCTCTTCTCATGAGCTGGCCAAAGTACTGGAGCCTCAGCTTCACAATCTGTCCTTCCAGTGAGACAGCTTGTTTAGCTTATACATAAATCTGGCACTGGTACCAGTGTTGTGAGGGACGTCCCCCCCCCTCCGTTGACACATCAGCCTCTACTGGTTTCATGTTTGCCGTAGCACAGAGAGGGACAACTGGGAAGGCAGCATGGCCAGTGGAACAAGGGCAAAGTAAAGGTTGCTTATAGAAGCTTCCCTCTGGTCCATTTGTGAATCTACCTTTTAAAGCATAGTCGGCTGCATTTTTTGCTGATGCTTTGCACCATTTTTTGCATGGTTTGCAAAGAAAAAAAAATTAATAAGGAGTAGCAAATAGTAACGATGCCAAACTCAATAAGCTAAAGGGGACTGTGTGCCTCAGTCAGATGACACCTTCCCAAGCTTGTGAGTTATCCAAATCAATTTTTAGATGAACATTGAGCTTCTATTTTTGGTGCACAATTTCCAAAGTCTTGTGTTTTGATTTGAAGGCTGGTGTCGGAGATTTACGTTTGGTATGCAGAAACTTTCTGGAAATGTCCGCCTTTGTTATTTTTTTAATTACTTGGCTTATGATTGCGAGGGAAATCATTACAAGAAGTGAGACGGAGCTTTCCAATGCCTCATTATAATGAACAAAAAAGAAAAACAGAAGACAGAAAAGAAGAAAAGAAAAGACCCTCTTGGTAAAAGCCTACATTGTTGTCTTATTGGATCATTACTGCGGTATATGTTCAGCTGATGAACAGTGCTTTTCCAATGAGAAAATGATTAGGCTGATACGTGAGTCTGCAATGATTTACTAAACTTGGAGAGGGCTGTGTGGCAGAGGATCTTAATTTTCTCATTTGAACTTTCTAAAACAACAACAGGAAACGATTAACAAATCTGTCTGCAAGTGGCTGATGTCTTTACCTTCGTGTTCAAAATTATATTTCAACTTTCCACAAAAGGTACTGATTTTCTTGCGGTGCAGGTACAAAGGAAGCTGCAAATAATAAACTGTTAGCTGCAAGTTGCCATTAATTGATCTGCTTGGGCACCAAGGGCCCTACACTGGAACTGTGCAGCCCTGCTGAGAGGAGGCAATTTGCAGTAGTAGAGCTGCAGGCATTGCCTGGGAAACAGCCATGCTGCTAGACCAACATGCCCTCATTCGATTGGTAGGAAATTGGCTGGAAGCCAGGCAATTCAAAGTGGCTGCACCTTGGGGGACTGTTGGTTGGGTTTTTCTTTTCGATTAGCACACCCATCCTGCTTTTGTTTGTTGTATCTTTTTGCTCCGAGCATATCTGGTCACTGTACTGGAGCTGAGAAGGAAGTTTCGCAAGCCTGTCTAGATTGGCAGGTGCCAGACGCATCTGTTATGTGCATTTTGCCATGATTTCGCAGGAAGGTTGAGTTAGAGATGAAGGTCGTTGGAAAGGATAAGGCCAGGGGTCAGCAAACTTTTTCAGCAGGGAGGCCGGTCCACTGTTCCTCAGACCTTGTTTGGGGCCGGACAAGAAGAAGAAGAAGAAGAAGAAGAAGAAGAAGAAGAAGAAGAAGAAGAAGAAGAAGAAGGAATTCCTATGCCCCACAAATAACCCAGAGATGCGTTTTAAATAAAAGCACACATTCTACTCATGTAAAAACACCAGGCAGACCCCACAAATAACCCAGAGACGCATTTTCAATAAAAGGACACATTCTACTCATGTAAAAACATGCTGTTTCCCAGACCATCCACGGGCCAGATTGAGAAGACGATTGGGCCGCATCCGGCCCCCGGGCTTTAGTTTGCCTACCCATGGATAAGGCTATCAGTGGCTACTATACATGAAGTCTATGTCCCACTTCCATAGTCAGGGGCAGCAAGGAGAGTTCTGTCCAGGCTTGTGGGCTTCCTAGAGGCATCTGTTTGCCCACTGTGACAATAGGATGTTGGAATAGATGGGCCTTTGCCCTGATACAGAAGGACTTCTCTTACGTTCTTATGAAAGTAAAAGGACTCTGGGGTTGCGGCGCTCATCTCGCTCTACTGGCTGAGGGAGCCGGTGTACAGCTTCCGGGTCATGTGGCCAGCTTCTGGCAAACCAGAACAGCTCACAGAAACACCATTTACCTTCCCGCTGGAGTGGTACCTATTTATCTACTTGCACTTGGACGTGCTTTTGAACTGCTAGGTTGGCAGGAGCAGGGACCAAACAACGGGAGCTCACCCCGTCGTGGGGATTCGAACCGCCAACCTTCTGATCGGCAAGCCCTAGGCTCTGTGGTTTAGACCAAAGCGCCACCCACATCCCAGTAGCAGGCCTCAAAATGACAAATTGGAGCTGAAACTGAAAACTGCTAGCTTTATCATATAGACTTCATTTGTGCATTGCTTTGAGTGTTCACACAAGTGGGGGAAAGGGCTCCAAAATACTGTTCTTAAAATTGAGACTGTTTGAAAAATGGTAGCACCCACCGGAAGCTTCTCCCTTGGTTGGTAGAAGAAACAGGTTTCTTCTGTGTGCGGTTTTTGCTGAAAACTTTAAGATAATTGCTAAAGACTGCTGACCTTCCTATATTTTATTTTATTGGTTGTTTTATGCAGCTGTGGATCAGGCGACTGAACTGTGTTTTTTTAAAGCTTCGTATTAAGTTGTGACGGTTTATTCCTCTATTATATGTTCCTTACAGGACTTTTATTGCAAGAAAAGCAACAAATACCTTTTATAATTTCCAGGGGGATATTCTGCTGCAACAAGGGACAACAAACTCTTATTTCTTTTATGAATAAATAGAAAAGAATCTTATGAATGTGGAATACACCTTCTGATACATCACAGCACAATATTAAGCTTCTTAAGGGCACTTTCAAATGCAAGATGATACAGGAGACACTCTAGAAATATTTTAATCCAGGCGGCATTATGAACTCAGCCTCGTACTTCTCAATTTAAAATATAATAATTCAAAATGCTTGTTATTAAATTGTATGCAAAGTCTTCTTCAAAAGTAGCTGGTAAATATGTTATGTGTATATTTTGCCATTTGGAAAAATTGCTACATCTGAATACATGCACTTTTCTCTCTTTCTGTCTGGCATTGTGCGTCTGGTCATCAGTTTTGTTTTCCTGACTTCCTTTTCATGGCTGGTAATTAACTAAGGCAGAAAATCAAAAGAATGGAAAGAATTAAGAACAGATCAGAATTACATTCAATGATACAGTTTTGCTATGATAAATAGTCCCAAATGATATTTGATTGACAACATTAATCCTGCACATCTGGGAGACCATTCACTGTAGCATTCTAAATTTAATTTTCACTTAATGCTGACAAGATGGGATAATTCTATAATTCTTCAAATGGAACCATTATTTGCACAGTCTTGCATAATATCCTGATTATGATTTACAATTATTGTATAAGCACAAAAATCCATTAAGCCAGCTTGCAAATCTCACCAAAGTCGAATGAACAAAATATATGCTTTTAACATATTGTTTTCTTTGTCTGGAGTTAGATGCTGTTTTCAAAAAGAAAAAGAAAAAAGCAAACTGTTTAAAAAGCCCTGTCAACAACTCAAACATATTATGCATAATATACACACATAATTGTAAGTAAGAAGCTAGCAGCTGTGTGGAAAGCTTTAAGTAGAAATTTGTTTTTTGAGAGAATGATTTTTATATCAAATTTATGGATGTGTTGTCTCTTCTCCCTGGGCAGCATCAAATTACATTGCTCTTCTCTTAAGATTTTATTCTCAAGGCCATTTCTAGAATGGCATCTATAACGAAAGCTGAGTCAAGTGCCAACAATAAGAGGCAAAAACCTGAGCATGATGGATAATTTAAAGGACAAAAAGCACTGTGGAAGGCTTGATTCTGTGTGTGTGTGTGTGTGTGTGTGTGTGTGTGTGTGTGTGTATCTGTCTGTCTCTCTCTAAATGAGTTTGAAATTAAACATACGGACAGATGGAAGGTGGTTGTATTCCAAAATCTAAAGGTCAAGACAGACAGTGGAGATCTACAAATACTGTAGTTGTCTGGCCAGTTAGAAATTTTGCAAATAGCAGTTGTGGGGGGAATAGGGATCCAGATCAGAGCTAAGGTTAGTGAAAGTAGCCTTTAACATTTCCAGAACCTTGCAGTGTATGGCAGAGTACTCAGATGAGGACAGAATTCAGGCTACTTCCTCAGGAGGACTATTGCATTTACTTTATTGAGAGCCATCCAAGCCAGATAGCAGAGCCCAGCTAGCATCATCTGACCCAGAGAATAAGTCCTCTATTTTCCAACTCATGAAGAATCCAAAGGCTGCGAAGAAAAAAGTCCAAGGGCTCCTTAACAAGCTAGCCAGCTTCTCCAGGGAGATGGAGCCTACCACACTTTAGGCCTGGCCAACCCACATAAGGTTTTACTTACAGACATAATGGGGGCTGTTCAACTAAATTTTACCCAGAGTAGGCCCACTGAAATTTTAAATTAGGCCCATTAATTTCTCTGAATAAGTTTCCGTGTGCTGCTCTGGTTCACCAGAAGCAGCTTAGTCATGCTGGCCACATGACCCGGAAGCTGTCTGCAGACAAACGCTGGCTCCCTCGGCCTATAGAGCAAGATGAGTGCTGCAACCCCAGAGTCCTCTGCAACTGGACCTACCTTTAAATTTTGAATACCACCCAGTGCCTTAGTGCTTTTGTTGTTGTTTAGTCGTGTCCAACTCTTCGTGACCCCATGGACCAGAGCACACCAGGCACTCCTGTCTTCCACTGCCTCCCGCAGTTTGGTCAATCTCATGCTGGTAGCTTCAAGAACACTGTCCAACCATCTCATCCTCTGTTGTCCCCTTCTCCTTGTGCCCTCAATCTTTCCCAACATCAGGGTCTTTTCAAGCGAGTCTTCTCTTCTCATGAGGTGGCCAAAGTACTGGAGCCTCAGCTTCAGGATCTGTCCTTCCAGTGAGCACTCAGGGTTGATTTCCTTAAGAATGGATAGGTTTGATCTTCTTGCAGTCCATGGGACTCTCAAGAGTCTCCTCCAACACCATAATTCAAAAGCATCAATTCTTCGGCGATCAGCCTTCTTTATGGTCCAGCTCTCACTTCCATACATCACTACTGGGAAAACCATAGCTTTAACTATATGGACCTTTGTTGGCAAGGTGATGTCTCTGCTTTTTAAGATGCTGTCTAGGTTTGCCATTGCTTTTCTCCCAAGAAGCAGGCGTCTTTTAATTTCATGGCTGCTGTGACCATCTGCAGTGATCATGGAGCCTTAGTGATTTAGCGGGGCCTTTTGGAGCTGTCCAATGTCCTGTATACTCTACTTTACTGAGATTTGTGACTAGGCCTGGCTTGCTTCGCTTGCAAACCTAAAGTACTCACAGGAATTGATGCTGTACCCCATTTCTATGATGAAAATCCTCATAAGATAAGAACATAATGGCCTATCTAGCTCATGATCCTGTTCTCAACAGTGGCCAACCTGCAAGCAGGATCTGAGTGCAACTTCATACCTTGGTGAAAAGATAGTGTTCTCCACCCTACCTGAGAGTAGCGCCTCATCACCACTTCTTGTTCCATAGCATCTCATAGGTAACCTGGTCCCAAGTTATTAAGGGCTTTATATGCTGATAGGCCCGGTAGTAAATTTACAACCATTGAAGTCCTTCCCAGCTTTTGGTATGCTTTTTTGAAAGGTTTTAATCCCATCCAAACTAACAACTTTCCCTTCCCTCTCAGAACCTGAGTGAGTGAGTAACTGACAGCTGTATTATTCCCTGAGCAACTGACTGCTCTGAGTCATTGAACCAACTCAGCCAATCATTGTTGATTGGTATAAATGCAGATATATGCCAATACATGGAATTTCTATGCAGGAAAGGAAATGCAAAATGTTACCAGTTGAAACAGAGAGATACTTCACTAAAGAAACTGAATTTTGGTAGTTCATTCATTTATAGGACAAGTGCCAGAATTTAAAGTGACTTGGTTTTTTAAAGTTGAGAAGTCTATCTCAGACTTTCAATACACCATGAATTTGTTGCTCCAGCTCCACCCATTTGACAAGAAAGCTTCACATAATGAGCAGCTTGTAAACAAGAAAGGCATGCTGAGTGTTCAATGATACAAATTAGAATTGATTGGCTAAAGGGGGTACATTGATTTCTCGCATTTAGAATAAACTACAGACCTTTTCTCTCCTTTTACTCAATGAAATTCTTACTTAACAAATGAAATCATTAGGTACAACACAGAGTATCTATCCATTATCTTGAAATGTGATTCAGTTATTGCATCACCTACTTATAGAATATATCTGATGGATGTGGAGGTCTATGGGAAGCTCTACTTCCCCTGAACTAAACTTTTCATGACATTAAAGAAATAAGAAAAGTTTGAACCTCACTTATGTCTTCGGTACGTGTGTGTGTGTGTTTGTGTGTGTGTGTGTGTGTACTCTCACCCCTCAATATTTATTTTGAAGAGAGATATCCTCATTTATTTTATATAATTCAAAGTAAAGGTAAAGGTAAAGTTGTGGCCAACTCTGGGGTTGCGGCGCTCATCTCACTTTATTTGGCCAAGGGAGCCGGTGTACAGCTTCCAGGTCATGTGTGCAGCATGACTAAGTGGCTTCTGGCGAACCAGAGCAGCGCACGGAAATGCCGTTTACCTTCCCGCCGGAGCGGTACCTATTTATCTACTTGCACTTTGACGTGTTTTTGAACTGCTAGGTTGGCAGGAGCAGGGATAGAGCAACGGGAGCTCACCCCGTCACAGGGATTCGAATTGCCGAACTTCTGATCAGCAAGTCCTAGGCTCTGTGGTTTAACCCACAGTGCTACCTGTGTCCCTTATGATTCAAAGTGGTTCACACCAAATGCATTAAAGAATAAAAATTAAAAGGCAAACTAGTGAAATAAGGCACAGCAACAGAAATAGAAAAGTAGTGAAGAAGATTTAACCATAGTAGAATGGAAAAGGTGAATAATAAATAACCAAAGCAGGAAATAATCATCTAAAAAACCATAAGATACTTTGTTGTAGTAGCTTATGAATCCAGTGAAATTATTGGCCATGACAGCCATCAGGAATGAGCATCTTTCATTTTAAAAAAAGGGGGGGAAGCACCTCAATTGTTTGAAAACTCAAATGTGAGCTCATGGTGACAAAATAACTTGGCAGATGCAACCTAGCAGTGGTGCATGAGGCAATGCAAATCTTAAGTGGGTCCCTCACCCAACATGTTTGCCACTTCCACACAAAGGAAGTGATGATGGTCTACAATAGAAGAATTCTTTTTTTATGTATCTGTGAAGTTATACATATGTCATCTGTGTATGAACTGAGAAACATCTTGAAATGAGCAGAGTTTACAGGAGAGGATCAGAGCCCTGCAACTTTGGAAGTCCTGTGAAGAAGAAGAAGAGTTTGGATTTGATATCCCACCTTTCACTCCCCTTAAGGAGTCTCAAAGCGGCTAACATTCTCCTTTCCCTTCCTCCCCCACAACAAACACTCTGTAAGGTGAGTGGGGCTGAGAGGCTTCAGAGCTCACCCAGCAGCTGCATGTGGAGGAGCGGGGACACGAACCCGGTTCACCAGATTACAAGTCCACTGCTCTTAACCACTGCACCACACTGGCTCTGTGAGCAAACTCCGGTGGAAAACCTCGCCTTGAAGACAGAAGACATTACAGTTGTTTTGCACATGACAGAACCAACTACTCTCAGCACCTTCCACACCAGTTGAAAAACATGCTGAACTTATTATTATCATCAAGTCACCTTATTTTTTTAAAAAATATATTTTTATTATTTTTCCAATTTTAAGACAAAACAACATACACACATCAACAAACAAAAACAAACACACAGATATAATTTCATAACCTCATTTTCATAAGCCTTCTTTCTCGGACTTCCCCATGCCTCACCCTTTTTGCATCCATATTTTACAATTTTTCAGCAACCCTTTACTCCAATTAATTAAAACTTATTATCTTTCTCAATTTCATCTTATTTCAACAAACAATTTCCGCTGCAATTCTGTATCTTCCTTTCCCTTGACATTTTAGCACTCATCAATATTGTAACAGTTCTTAAGATAAGCTTTGAACTTCTTCCAGTCTTCCTCCACCGTCTCTTTCTCTTGGTCACGGATTCTGCCAGTCATTTCTGCCAATCCCATAAAGTCAGTCACTTTCGTCTGCCATTCTTCCAGTGTGGGGAGTTCTTGTGTCTTCCAATACTTTGCTAGAAGGATCCTTGCTGCTGTAGTGGCGTACATAAAAAAAGTCCTATCCTTCCTTGACACCAATTGGCCGACCATGCCCAAGAGAAATGCCTCTGGTTTCTTGTGAAAGGTACATTTGAGTACCTTCTTAATTTCATTATAGATCATTTCCCAAAAGGCTTTAATCTTTGGGCAGGTCCACCAAAGGTGAAAGAAGGTACCTTCAGTCTCATTACATTTCCAGCATTTATTATTGGGCAGATGATAAATCTTCGCAAGCTTGACTGGGGTCATGTACCACCTATAAATCATTTTCATAATATTTTCTCTTAAGGCATTGCTTGCCGTGAATTTAATACCGGTAGTCCATAACTGTTCCCAGTCAGCAAACATAATGTCATGACCAATGTCCTGTGCCCATTTAATCATGGCTGATTTAACTGTCTCATCTATTGTATTCCACTTCAGCAACAGATTATACATTCTTGATACATTCTTAGTATTGGGTTCTAACAATTCTGTTTCCAATTTCGATTTCTCCACCTGGAAGCCAATTTTCCTGTCTTGTTTAAATATTTCCATTATTTGGTAGTAATGAAGCCAATCTCGTACCTTGGGCTTTAATTTCTCAAAACTCTGTAGTTTAAACTCACCGCTTTCTTGTTCTAAAATTTCAGAATATTTTGGCCATTTGGATTCCATGTTAAGTTTCTTCACCTCCTTAGCCTCCATAGGTGATAACCACCTAGGAGTTTTATTTTCCAACAAATCCTTGTATCGAATCCAAACATTATATAATGCTTTCCTAACAATATGGTTTTTAAAACCCTTGTGAACTTTAACCTTCTCATACCATAAATATGCATGCCAGCCAAACCTATTATCAAATCCTTCCAAGTCCAGAATATTTGCATTCTCAAGAAGTAGCCACTCTTTCAACCAGCAGAAAGCTGTCGATTCATAGTACAGTCTCAAATCCGGCAGGGCAAAACCCCCTCTTTCTTTTGCATCAGTAAGTATCTTAAATTTTATTCTGGGCTTTTTGCCCTGCCAGATAAATTTAGATATATCTTTCTGCCACTTCTTGAAACAATCTAGTTTATCCACAATTTGTAATGTCTGAAACAAAAATAACATTCTAGGCAATACATTCATTTTGATCACTGCAATTCGGCCTAACAAGGAAAGCTTCAGATTCGACCATATTTCTAGATCTTTCTTTACCTCTGTCCAACATTTATCATAATTGTCTTTAAATAAATTCACATTTTTAGATGTCATGTTAATCCCCAAATATTTTACTTTCTTTGCCACCATTAACCCAGTTTCGTTTTGGAATCTCTCTCTTTCAACATTTGTTAAGTTTTTTTCCAGAACTTTAGTTTTTTGTTTGTTCAACTTGAATCCTGCCACCTGACCAAAGAATTGAATTAACTCTAAAACTCTTTTTGTACTAGTATCTGGCTCTTGTAAAGTCAATACTAAGTCATCTGCAAATGCCTTCAATTTATAGTGGTTAGCTCCGACCTGAACTCCTTTTACCAGCTGGTCCCCCCTAATCATGTTCAACAAAACCTCCAGGACTGATATAAAAAGTAATGGGGATATCGGGCACCCCTGCCGTGTCCCTTTTTCTATGGAAAGTTCATCAGTAACCACGTTATTTACAATTAGCTTAGCCTTTTGTTCAGAATATATTGCACTTATACCATTTTCAAACCTTTGACCTACCCCCATCCCATGGAGATTCTTCTTCATGAACTTCCAAGAGATATTATCAAAGGCTTTCTCCGCGTCCACAAAGATTAGGACTGCCTTCGTATTAATATTTACAGTTAGCAGTTCCATAATGTCAATTATGTTCCTTACATTATCTGATAAGTGTCTTCCTGGGAGAAAGCCTGCCTGGTCCTTATGAATCTCCTCCATTAACACCCTCTTCAGTCTTTTTGCTAAAATGTCAGCAAATATTTTGTAATCCACATTAAGTAATGATATAGGGCAGTAGTTCTTGATCTGGTTTTTTTCAGTTTCAGTCTTTGGTATAAGTGTGATGAAAGCTTCTTTCCACGATTCAGGTGCCTTTTCCCCCTCTAATATTTCATTACAAACCTCCTTAAGCGGCTGTATTAACCATTCTTTCAATGCTTTATAATATCTGGAGGTTAGTCCATCTGGTCCTGGAGATTTCCCTAGTTGCATGTTTTGAATGGCACCCTCCACTTCTTGATCTGTTATTTTCTCATTTAAAATCAACATGCTTTGTTGCAAAATTTTTTGTAATCCATATTTCTTAAGAAAATCTTCTATGCCTCCTTCGTTTTCCGGCCCTTGTGCATATAATCTCCTGAAATAACTCTGAAAGCAGTTGCTAATCTCATTTGGTTTAAAGATGTTCTTTCCGTCCACCTCCAAACTTGTGACTGTATTTAATTTCTGTCTCTTCTTCAATTGCCATGCTAGAAGTTTCCCACATTTGTCCGCTGATTCAAATGTCCTCTGTCTCATTTGCTTAATTTTCCATTCTATCTCCTGGTTCAATTCCATATATTGCATTTGATAGAACTTAATTTCTCTCAGAATTTCATGAGACTTTGGTTTAGACCTCAGTTTCTTTTCTCCTTCTTTTATTTTTTCCAGAATCTTATCCTTCCTTTCATTTTGTTTCTTTCTCTTTAAAGAGTTCTGTTGTATCAGAAAACCTCGCATCACGGCCTTGCTTGCGTCCCAAATCACTCTTTTCTCAACCTCTGTCCTCAGATTTATCTCAAAGTAGTCCTTCAAGGTTTTTTGGGCCTTTTTGTAAATCTCCACCTCTCTGAATAGGGTGTCATTCATTCTCCATCTGAAGGATCCAGCTGTTGTTAGTTTCATTTCCATCTTCACTGCGTTATGGTCGGAGCATGTCTTTGGGCAGATTTCCACCTTTTTTATCCTTGGAGCCATTCCACTAGTAATCCATATTTGATCTATTCTTGTCCATGTCATTTGTGCCTCTGAAAAGAATGTTCCCTCTCTCTCAAGAGGGTTTCTTGTTCTCCAGATATCAATCAGGTCTATGTTTTCAGTCATTTCAAAAAAGGTCTTAGGTAGTCTCCCGTCCTTAGAGACTACCTGTCTTTGTGCTTTATCCATATTTGTAGAGACCACACCATTCATATCTCCTAATAAGATCACCTTATAATCCAAATAATCCGTTAATGTCTCATGCAATTTCTTGTAAAATTCTGCCTTCCCTTCATTTGGTGCATAGATGCCCACTATCAGGAGTTTTTCTCCTTGGATTTGTATCTCAATTGCCAGAATTCTTCCATATTCATCTTTAAAGATCAATTTTGGGGCCAATTTTTCCTTTGCATAAATCACCACTCCTCTTTTCTTAACTTTGTCTGATGAAATAAATTCCTGTCCTAATCTTTTATTTATAAGTAGTCTTCTGTGTGCCCTTGTTACGTGGGTTTCTTGTAGACATATCAAATCCAATTGTTCTCTTTTCAAGATATGAAAGACCTCACGCCTTTTTCTGGGAAGGTTGAGTCCATTACAGTTCCAAGTTAAAAATTGCAGAGACATTATTAGTTAGTTACCTCCAGCTGCTCCCTGCAGCTGTTCTTCTTCCGTTGGTGACTTCAGTCCAAATGTCAAGTTTCCAAGGTCTGTGTCAGAGGTCGAGTCTAGCACTCCTTTCACAAGGTCCTCCTCGTTTCTGTCTAGGAATTGTTCTTTATCTTGCACTGTTCTTATTTTGACTTTCTTTCCTTTGAAGTTAAAAGACAAACCTTGTGGAAATTCCCACCTAAAAGGTATGTTATTCTTCTTCAGCAGGTCAACCAGATTCTTAAAATAAGTTCTTACCTCCAGAATATATTTTGGGATGTCCTTATAAATTTGAACAGAAGCATTTCCAATCTGAAGGGTTCTCTGGTAATGTAAATTTAAAATTTGATCTCTTTCCTCTTTAGATCTCAGAGTTATCAGACAATCCCTTGGAATCTTCCTGCCTTGCCTTCTGCCCAATCTGAAGGCGGTTGTTATCTTAAAATCTTCTTCCTCTGAGTTTACCTGCCAAAATTCTGATAATTCTTTTGTGAGAAAGTCCACTAGGTTGTCCCCTTCACTTTCAGGGACCAACCTAAGTCTCAAATTCTTCTCTTTCCTCTGCATCTCCCACAAAGACAAGGCCGCCTCATGCTGGTCCAACTTCTTACAGACTGGTATTAGACTTTCCTGTGTAGTTTCTGCAGTAATTTTAGCTTCTTCTGCAATTTTTCGAATTGTGGCATTTTCTTGAACCAATTTATTTATAGTTTCTGTATTAGATGTAATGCTTTTGGTATTTAAGTCCAATTTTGTTGTAAGTTCTGTCAGTTGTTTGGTATTCTCCGTGCTCTGCTTAGTCAAATTTTCTAAAGATTCATTTATTTTAAGTAATGCTTGAGTCACTGAATCCATGAATACATTTATTCCTTTCTCCTGTCCAGCTGTGCCTGTTGGCAGTAAGCCTGATATTGAGCCTCTTTTCTTTTGTGCAGCTTTAGCCTTAGATCTTGTTGTTATGTCTTCTGCGGAACCACTCATGTCCCAAGGTCGTTCCCACAGGAACAGCTCTTAAGTAGCAAAATCCAGTGACTTGTTTTTATTTGACAGTCTATGTTACCACTGTAATCTTTCAGCCCTCTAGAGGGAGCAATACATTGTGTCCAATAAGCAGAAGAAACAAAGAAACCAAAAACCCTCTTGGAGAGAGGTTTTTGTTTTTTTTAGAAACTTTCAGTCTTTTAGAAACTTTCAGTTTTCCAATTGCAACAGTAATATTTCTGTAAAGTCCCAAAAATTGTATCTATTTGAACTCTCCGCTTTGCAGCAGGTTTTGTCAGACAGTTCCTGTCAAAGCGCTTCACCCAGGCAGTCTGTTCCCAGAGTCAGAGACAGCAGGAATTAATCACTTAAATTTCCTCTCACGCAGGTTAAGCCAAGTTTCCTTTTCTTCCCCCCCTGCTCCTGCTTGCTGGAGGGGTAGTTAGAGTTCAATGCCAAAGTTAAATAATTCTAAAGTTCAAAGTTACTTTTCCTTCAATTGCAGCTTTCCAGTTCCGTTGCTTTAAAAGCCATGCAAACCGGGGGAGGCAGACTTCCTTTATTTACCATCCCCGTTTTCAGCCAAATCTCAAACGTTTTTTATAATCCCAGTAGGTTTCCCAATCCTACTTACAGGTATTTCAATTTCAGTCCAGATTTCAGGAAGGAATCGGCGCTCTCCGCTTATGGCAATGCGGCTTCACTTCACAGGCTGGGTAGCGACTCTCAGCACCGCACGATCCCCCGATGCTCCTCCGGAGCCTTTAAAAAGGCTCTTTTGCAGTAAGGGGGGCGCAAAAGGTGCCCACCGAGTCTCCTTGTTCACAGGCTTCCGCGCCTGTGATTTTAGGAGTCCCTGCTTCGCCGTAGCGGTCAGACCCGAACTCATGAAGCAGCCCTCTCTCCAGAGATCGGGGAGAGAGCCACCATTAAGCGCTGGCGCCGACCGGAAGTCCCAAGTCACCTTAAAATATATTAGTACTGCCAGTAAACTGAAATGGTAGTTTCTCTGCCAAGGTTGAACAACAGAATATCTTTGGAAGCATAGCAATGGACCACGCTATTGAAGAAAAAGTTAATTACAAACAGACACAGGTGGTATAAAACACTTCAGTGCTTGTAAAGGAGCAGTTGCCAGGTATTACATTAGAGCAGGCTACAGAAGTGCATACATTCATCACTTTCAGAATATGATGGATGTTATAGATAACTGGTTTGTCCATCCAGCCCTCATAAGGTCCAGAACTGAACATGATGTGTATGATAGACATGTTCCAAATCGTTTGGCGAAATCCATTCTGTTCCAAGAAGCAAAAACTGAGTAGTTTGTCTGCTGGTTGGCTTGCTCCACCAGATGTTGTGAGTGACCTTTTAAATGGCAACAATAGCAAAGAAGAAGCTTACCGCAACTTTCAGGTAGAAAAAAACCTGGTACATAAACAGAGTTACAACTAAAAGCATTATCAACCCTCAATAGTACTGTACAAGTTGTAGCTAAGGGAAGGGAAGTTATGTGAAAGCTGACAGAGCTCTTTTGGCACAGATGGTTTTGACTACACAGAGTCATAATTTGTCAATGACAGATGTCTGAATCATCCACTTGGACCAATTCCTTGGCCATTAACAATGTGTGTCGGTTCACTCCGAGAAACAATGAAATCTACCTTAGTCGTTGAGCTTGAGAAACTAGTGCAATCTGCTAAAATTATTCCAGAAGGTTCAGAGTGTTTACTTGATTGCATGAGCATCATACAAAGATGTGAATATGTCAGATGTTGTGATGTAGCAGACAATGTGTTTAAAAGATTTATGTTAGAAGGTCATCAAAACAAAAGCATAAACATGTTGCAAACCCATTTCATCAGCAACAAATGCAGAATTAAGGCACAGCTGGAGCAATGCTCAACTGTACGAAAGCAATGTAGCAAGACACAAAATAGGATTCTCTAATAAAACAGGATTCTCTAACCTTTCTGTGTGGAGAATGGAAACAAACAAACAAAAGAAATAAGTAAATCATAGTTGCAAATGCAGACAACCGTACTGCAAATAATAATAATAACAACAACAACAACAACAACAACAATACCCTGATGTTGGGAAAGATTGAGGGCACAAGGAGAAGGGGACGACAGAGGATGAGATGGTTGGACAGTGTTCTCGAAGCTACCAGCATGAGTTTGACCAAACTGTGGGAGGCAGTGGAAGACAGGAGTGCCTGGCGTCCATGGGGTCATGAAGAGTCGGACACGACTAAACGACTAAACAACAACAACAACAACAACAACTAATAATAATAATAATAATAATAATAATAATAATTACTCAGGACAAAGTTATGCAGCTTCTATCAAATCAGAAAAAGTAGATACTATTGTTCCATGGCCATAAGAACATAAAAGATCCCTGCTGGATCTGACCAAAGGCCTATCTAGTTCAGTGTTCTCCTCTCACAGTGGCCTACCTGATGCCTACAAGCAAGAACTGAGTACAACAGCACCCTCTGCCACTTGTGATTCTCCAACATGCAACCAAGGAAGGCCACAACAAGGCAGTCTGCATCTAGTCATGGACATTATCTTGGAGCTGCCTCCACAGAAAACTAATTGCAGTGGCCAACTAGATGGAGAGAGCAAAAATCTCATTTGATAACAGGGGAAATGTCCTCTGAAAGGGAAACAGTTCCACTACAAAGTCTCCAACCAAAGTCTCCAGTTGCTCCAACTGAGCAACACCTAGATGCTTCACATCTAACATCCAAGATTCCTCAAGTTTTTATTGCCAGGAGTTGAACCACAGCAGGAGACAACTCATCCTTCTTTTGCTCGAGTGAACGTGCCACAGTGGAAATCCTGTACCTATGTTACTTCTGTTACGTCTTAAAATTGTGCCAACCCCCTCAGCCATTTGTTGAGCAGTTAGGACAGGAACATAGGACTGACACAA
Organism: Podarcis cretensis; assembly: GCF_951804945.1. Lineage (NCBI taxonomy): Eukaryota > Metazoa > Chordata > Lepidosauria > Squamata > Lacertidae > Podarcis > Podarcis cretensis. The sequence goes on along the minus strand of NC_137180.1, from coordinate 9,810,982 downwards.
GATTGTTTGCTGCAATCCTGTGTGTGTTTAATCATAAGCAAGCCTTTTTGAGTTTAATAAGATTGTAGCGCCCCACTATGGCCACTGCGAAAGGGGTGGCAGGATTGAGGCCTGGGGATCAGGCCTGGACCTGGCCCAGTGTTAGCAAGTGATGTCTGTGAGATGTCTGTGAGACTGGAATGAGATCCAGCTAAGTTTCATCCTGTCCCCACCCTCAGAATTTTCCATTTCCACTGGGCTCCATCGGTGGCGATATCACCAGCAGGCCTCCTGCCCACATGCTTGGCAGGAGATGGGAGAGTTAAGCACTCAAACTAAAGTACAAGACATATAGGTAAGTGTGTATAGGATGGGTGCTTAGATGTAAAGAAATAAATGAAATAGTGTCAAAGGGCTCAAAAGGTTCTGAAGTCCAAAGCTGCAAATCAGAAATTCAATTTCTACTTGAACTTGCTTGCAGACATTTACAGTCCACAAATGATACCAATTAAACAGTTACTACTGAGACGGAGTTGTTTACTAAATGAAGAAGCAGCAAGGTGCCAGAATAGAACTCCTGTTATCTGCTTGAAGGCTACGTTGTCTGTGCAGTAACAAAAACAAAGCAAAAAAAGAAGAAGATAATGTCTACAAAATAACAATTAAACAGAGTAAAGATGCATAATTAAACACGAGGTGAAATTTGATTTCCTGTTGAAATGCAAATTAATATTTATTAACACAAATTTAGATCCAGAAAGGTCTGTTTAATCAAGGTGAGAGGCAATTTTCATCAGTTGCTCTTTCAAATGATAAATATGTATGAGAAGATTAAGTTTTTCAGTCACAGGAAAATTGTAAGAAGTGCAATAAAAATGATCGCCCAGCAACCTGCAGATAAAGCTTTACCCTTTGTCAAGAAGGATGCTCTTGGACCTGAGATATATTTTACATGGAAGCAGGGAAATAAGAAGTCCAAGTGAAGGGTGCTTGTAGCCTGCTTCCCTGCTTCTCTGCAGCAGGTGAACCAGTTCTGGGAAGGAACAGAACAGGAAGCCATTATTTCATGCTGATTTAATAGTCCAAGTTACAGCAGAGTAATTTATGCGCAGTTGTACTTCTGACTTTGCATTAGGAACACAAATGGCACTTCAGCTCAGTCCAGAAATAAATGGTGCTTCATAATGCTTGGAATTCTTCCTTGCAGTAGAAGTAATGAAAATGATTTCAGGCCAGTGTCTAATTTGACCTCCTATTAGGATCCGTGTCTCATACAATTATTGTCATAACAATGCTAATAGGGCAATAAAATTATGAATTGGTAACTTAATGGCAGGTGGACAGAACACAGCACTTTTACGGCAGTTGTCAGTTTCCTGGAAGACGTCAAAGCAGACTTTTTCAGAATCTGTACAGTGGCAATATGCATGAAAGGAAGGAAGGAAGGGGGAGAAAAAGAAGGCAAGGGAAGGGAAAGATCCAGAGCTTTTTTTCCTAAAAAAATGTTTAGGGGTACTCTCATTTTGACTTAAGAAAACTGTCATTTTATAGTTCAAATCGGGGAAAATAAATACAGTAAATGGACAAAAGTACAAAGAACATGCATTACCTCATAAAACACCACATCCACATTCCACACTGCTTCACATATTAAACACTCACTTCTGTCTGAGACTCAGGAAACACCAGGAAAGGAAAGGAAGCTGCCATCGGAGGTGGTAACAATGAAACTGACCAATCACCGTGCTAGAGTCCAACTCCTACTTCACACATTAAGCGCTCACTTCTGCCTGAGACTCGGGAAACACCGTGACAGGAAATGAGGCCGCCATTGGGGGGTAGCAAAGGAACTGGCGATTCACTGTGCTAGAGAAGAAACTAAAAAAAAAATTTTTTTTTTTGTTTCTTCTCCCATTAGATTCACAAATTGTTTAGGGGTGTGCGTACCCCTGAATCCCCTCAGAAAAAAAGCACTGGAAAGATCAGTTGTACAAACTGCCTTCTGCTCACAGAGTTGAACACAACTCCTGGAAGACCATGACTTGTTAAGTATCTCCTGCCTATAAAGTCTCTTTTCTGCTTTTAAAGATGAACCTATAGTCCCTGTTTAAAAAGAGATCGGCTTGCCAGCATTCCATCTAGTTTGGTCCTTGTTATGTACTGAGTTGAATAGGATCCAAAATGTAGCAGTCTGATTGGTCCTAGAACAATAGGATTCAGAATGCAGTAGTCTGATTGGCCCTAGAACAATAGGATTCAGAATGCAGCAGTCTGATTGGTCCACAGGAGCCACCCAATCCAACTCCAGGTGGAAGTGAATCCGCAACCTGATTGGCCTACAGGTGAATCCAAGAATTAGCTAATCATGTGGGCCTATTGTGTAAATAGGGGACGCAGGTGGCGCTGTGGGTTAAAGCCTCAGCGCCTAGGGCTTGCTGATCGAAAGGTCGGCGGTTCGAATCCCTGCGGCGGGGTGCGCTCCCGCTGCTCGGTCCCAGCGCCTGCCAACCTAGCAGTTCGAAAGCACCTCCGGGTGCAAGTAGATAAATAGGGACCGCTTACCAGCGGGAAGGTAAACGGCGTTTCCGTGTGCGGCTCTGGCTCTGGCTCTGGCCCTGGCCAGAGCAGCGATGTCACGCTGGCCACATGACCCGGAAGTGTCTCCGGACAGCGCTGGCCCCTGGCCTCTTAAGTGAGATGGGCGCACAACCCCAGAGTCTGTCAAGACTGGCCCGTACGGGCAGGGGTACCTTTACCTTTACCTTTATTGTGTAAATAATGCATTTAAAGCAGACATTCTGGGGGAACTTCCATTCTTCCTCACCACTATGAGCTGAAAAAAGAGCATGAAATCCACTCTTGACTTTGAGTATATTCCAGTCCTAGAGGAGATACTTTGCATATGCAGGACTGTGTATGTACAGGACTGTGAAAAATGTCTGCCTGAGATCCTCATATCCTCCTGATAGTCTTATCTCTCTCTCATTGAGGTAGAAAATACTTCTGACCGTGCAGTATATACCAGGTGGCTGTGAGCCCTTCTCTTCCACAGGAAAGCAGCTTTGGGGACTAAGTAGAATGAGTGGTTTATGTTGTTCAAGTTTCTTCCTCCCAAATCGAAAGACCTTGACTGCAACTCCAAACATTTACTCTGTTAAGTGGTAGCTGTGGAAGCAGTATAGATTCAGCGGCTCATTCAGAGGGAGCAGCATGGTGGGTATTCAAATATCTCATTTTAAACAAAATGCACAGCAGTTGGGAAATGACGGCAATGCCTTTAAGTTAACTAAAACAGAGAGAGGAAAGGGGGAGATGGGTCTGGGAACAGGTGGCAGAGAAAAAGAAAATGGTTCTTTTATTGCTCCCTCTAATTTGCTCGCTGCCTTCCCTGGGAATTCAGTCGATTATTTCCTTTTATCCCCCTTTAATTTTAGTTTAAGAATTAGGATGGCTTGCAAACTGTTTTCCGCCCGCCCGCCCCCATACTTCCTTGCCTCTTGCAATACTAATATTTAGACAGGAGTCCAAACATTCAAATTCACTTTGATGAGCTGGCAGCTAAAAGGACATCGGCTGATGGGTCACCCGGCCGTCCTCAAAGACTGCGAAAACAATGACAGCTGTCGGCAGAGCAGAGAACAGATTGACGAACGCTGCCTTTAGTTGGGAAACCTGCAGGTTATTATGGTTGCAGAACGGTTTAGTCCAAAGGGGCCAGATCAGAAAGCAACAGCAGCACAACAGCTTTTGGGAGGATCAGCTAAGACATGGGTAGGCAAACTAAGGACCGGATCCGGCCCAATCGCCTTCTAAATCCAGCCTGCGGATGGTCCGGGAATCAGTGTGTTTTTACATGAGTAGAATGTGTCCTTTTATTTAAAATGCGTCTCTGGGTTACTTGTGGGGCCTGCCTGGTGTTTTTACGTGAGTAGAATGTGTCCTTTTATTTAAAATGCGTCTGTGGGTTACTTGTGGGGCCTGCCTGGTGTTTTTACATGAGTAGAATGTGTGCTTTTATTTAAAATGTATCTCTGGGTTATTTGTGGGGCACAGGAATTCGTTCATTTTTTAAAAAATTCAAAATATAGTCTGGCCCCCAACAAGGTCTGAGATACAGTGGACCGGCCCCCTGCTGAAAAGGTTTGCTGACCCCTGAGCTAAGACATCACAAAGCAGTGAGCAAGCTTTTCAGTGCTTCAGAATTTTTCTTCTTCACACTATATGTTTAGCACAGCTACAAGAGGAGGGAGGGAGGCGAAAAGCCATTTCGGAGCATGATGGGAACACCCCCCAAATCTGACATTTGTAACTTTATATAACTTCATCATCTGAAGCCCCTCCATGAGAGGTCCAGAGGGTGGCAACATGAGAACAGGCCTTTTCTGCAATGGCTCCCTGTTTGTGGAATGGTCTCACCAGGGAGGTTCATCTGGCACCTTCATTATATATCTTTGGGTGCCAGGTGAAAACATTCCTCCTCAACAAGGCCTTTGGCTGATTAATATCCTAAAAAGGTAAAAGGTAAAGGTACCCCTGCCCGTACGGGCCAGTCTTGACAGACTCTGGGGTTGTGCGCCCATCTCACTTAAGAAGCCAGGGGCCAGCGCTGTCCGGAGACACTTCCGGGTCACGTGGCCAGCGTGACATCGCTGCTCTGGCGAGCCAGAGCTGCACACGGAAACGGCGTTTACCTTCCCGCTGGTAAGCGGTCCCTATTTATCTACTTGCACCCGGAGGTGCTTTCGAACTGCTAGGTTGGCAGGCGCTGGGACCGAGCAGCGGGAGCGCACCCCGCCGCAGGGATTCGAACCGCCGAACTTTCGATCGGCAAGCCCTAGGCGCTGAGGCTTTAACCCACAGCGCCACCTGCGTCCCTTGATTAATATCCTACAGCCTTTTAAATGTGGGAGGGGGCTATGGTTTTGCTGTTTTTGTTTCAACTACTTATTTGTATTTTTTTTTTATTGTGAACCACCCTGAGATATTTTGATGAATGGCAGTTTATGAATCTAAATAATAATAATAATAATAATAATAATAATAATAATAATACAGCCATACCTTGGTTTTCGAACAGCTTAGTTCTCGAATGTTTTGGCTCCCGAATGCCACAAACCCAGAAGTGACTTCCTGTTTGCAAACTATTTTTAGAAGCCGAAAGTACAACAGGGCTTCTGCAGCTTCTGATTGGCTGCAGGAGCCACACTTTGGTTTTTGAACGTTTTGGAAGTTGAACGGACTTCCAGAACAGATTCCGTTTGACTTCCAAGGTACAACTGTAATATTATTAATAATAATAATAATAATATATGTCAGGGAACTGCCATCAGAGCTAGAGGCAGAGGGAAGGCTCCAGAGGGATGCCGGAGAGGGTCCCAGTAGAGAGAGAGGCAGCCCCTCTGCTGGGGAAGGAAATCAGTGTAACACCAGTGGAGAAGGGGGGCAGATAGGGGATTCGGAGAGGAGGCTCCAAGACTCTTCGCCAGAAACCAGCGGGGAGAGCAAGGGTACTCCGCTGCCCACTCCCTCCCTGCGCAGAAGACTTCCACGCAGGGAGAGTAGGAGGAGACTTGGCGTCAAAGAACTTCTTTGCTGGAAGAGATTCAAAAAACGCCCACTGGCGGATTCTGCCAGCGACTGAGACAGCCACGCAGTGAAGGGCTGTCCAGACAGAAAGGGTTCAACCAGGCAACCAAGCCAAGAGTGGCGGCAACTTACGCACAAGCAACCCCTAGAACCATTACAATATAGTAACAACAACAACAACAATTTAATTATGTTGGCTCCTGCATGGTGCAAAATAGTTGTAGTAAAGAGGTCCTGAAAGACCATCCACCCTGCTACAGATTACTGCCCCCCCCCAATACCATCTGACTAACTGGTCTCCAAGTGACTTTAAGTATATGTATATAGAGTGGTACCTCGGGTTACACACGCTTCAGGTTGCATACGCTTCAGGTTAAAGACTCTGCTAACCCAGAAATAGTACCTCGGGTTAAGAACTTTGCTTCAAGGTGAGAACAGAAATCGTGCTTTGGCGGCACAGCGGCAGCAGGAGGCCCCATTAGCTAAAGTGGTGCTTCAGGTTAAGAACAGTTTCAGGTTAAGAACGGACCTCCGGAATGAATTAAGTTCTTAACCCGAGATACCACTGTATGTATAGAAAATACCTTAAGGGAAGGGGAAAAGTGGGGATCATATACAGTGGTACCTCGCAAGACGAATTCCTCGTAAGACGAAAAACTCGCAAGACGAAAGAGTTTTTCGTTTTTTGAGTTGCTTCGCAAGACGAATTTCCCTATGGGCTTGCTTCGCAAGACGAAAACGTCTTGCAAGTTTGTTTCCTTTGTCTTGCAAGTTTGTTTCCTTTTTCTTAAAACCGTGCATTCTGGGGGTGCAGTTGAGACTTGACTTTGATGAGCAACTCATAGCACGCGGTGTGGTAGCCTTTTTTGAGGTTTTTGAAGACTTTGGTGATTTTTGAAGCTTTTCCAAAATCCGTGCTTCGCAAGACGAAAAAATCGCAAGATGAAAAAACTCGCAGAACGAATTAATTTCATCTTGCGAGGTACCACTGTAATACATTAATATATAATCTAACATAACAATATATGTGCAAAGAACATAGACAACACACCCACCATATAAATAATAACAAACAACATTAACAATACTCAAATAATAAACAAGACAACTTCATTGCTCCCCAAGTTTCCTGTGACGGGTTTTTCAGCAGTTTGGACAGAGGGTTGCTGAACCCAAGAGACATTCTGTCATCAGAGGAAGCCATGTTGGAACTTGACTTTTGCGGTGTGACTGTATGGAAGACTAGCTGTTGAGCCATCGTGAAGTTGCGTGTTCAGCTGGTGATTTGATGGTCGTCAATAAAAGCATATTGTTGAATGGGCTTCAGCTGTTTCTCCTGCAGGCGTCAAGGTGAAAGGGTATCAGAGTGTCTGTTTCACTATCGTGAAAATGCAGTGAAATGCAGAGACTGAATCCAGAATTTGTACAACTTGTGAAGATGAGTAAGTGTTCTCCAGGGTAATGACTGCCATCACAGCATGTGTCCAATTATTATTCCTAATGCTAAACAAATGCTGTTACTTCAAATTCATCTCTTAGATCTCATTTGAACACCACAGATGAACCTCTCTTTATGTTCCAAAGTGAGCTCAGAACAAAAGGCTGTTCTTATTCATGAAGCTGGAAAATAGCTATAAGCATGCAAATGCAGTCACAGGATTGCAGTCACTGCTTGGCTTTTGCCGCTGAATGGTTTTGGCATTGTAAATGTTGTTTGAGAGCATAGAAATTGACAAAACTGGACCAGAATGTCATCTGGGCATGCGACATGGACTAAAAGCATTTGACTGGAAATCTATATCACTAGCAAAAGAGAAAGAGACAGAGAGTGTGCAGTGTTTTTCATAAGCAGAGTTAATCTTTGACTGAAGATTGCTCAGCGAGCATATGAGAAACTAACAAACCTGCCCATGCACAGCCAATGCTGGCTGAGCCATTCAGAGCAATTGGAAATTTGTTATGAAGTGTTGCAGCAACAGACAGAACTTAAATCAATACCTGATCTCTGGCAAGCTCCTCAGTATTTTAAATAAAAGCACACATTCTACTCATGTAAAAACACCAGGCAGGCCCCACAAATAACCCAGAGAGATGCATTTTAAATAAAAGGACACATTCTACTCATGCAAAAACACGCTGATTCCCAGACCATCCGCGGGCCGGATTTAGAAGGTGATTGGGCCAGATCTGGCCCCCGGGCCTTAGTTTGACTACCCATGGACTAGGGGGAAGTCAATTTGTTATGTTATGTTTTGATCTTATTTGATAGTGTTATTGGGGGTTTTTTGTTATTTTTGGGAAATTAATAAAATGTGTTTTTTATATATATATTTATATATATATATATATATATATATATATATATATATAACCAAAGGTCTGCTTCCCCAATGATATTACACAAGCAGGAACGGAGGGCATGACCCCTCTCCCATTTTGTTTCCCAGCAGCTAGCATTCGGACTTATTAAAAAAAAGACCTGCTTGTTTTAAGTGTTGAGTACAGTAAGAGTCAAATATTTCCCTTTCAAACTCCAAATCCTCATAAAACCGCATCCGGATTCTGTACATACCACTGCATGTCATCAAACGCCATTCCTTGCCTTCCAGCCTCCCCATTAACAGCAGCAGAGAGTTTGTCTTGGCATCTGATCTGACTTCTATGAATACCAAAAGGGCTGAGGCTTTTAAATTCTCAAAGAGTTCAGTCAGGCTTTACTAAGCACATTGCAGCTTCCAGAATGAAAAGCTTATAAAGGTAGCTGTTCATCGGGTATAAATCCGCAGAGCATGGAGTGGTGCTTGTTTAGTTGGCAGGCAGCCTCTGAATGTTTTTGGTTTTGTTTTAGAATTGGAATAATTGTAATAATACACTTGCAGTGCAATGGCAAAATAATACTTTGGAACAGTGCCATCCTCAGGTGCAGAGGAAGAGCCATAATTCTCAGGGTTAGAGCACCTGATTTGCATGCAGAAAATCCCGTCTTTGATCCTTGGCGACTGAAAAATCTGCCTGCCTGGAAATCTCAAGAACCACTGCCAAACATTGTACACAGCTCTGAGACCTAAACATTTTGTGAATCTAAGTTTGGCCTCATTGAAGGACAGTATTTCAATATGAGTCGGAAAATGAGAGTACCCCTAAACATTTTTTAAGGAAAAAAAGCACTGCCTAGTGTTATATCCAGGCGTAGTTGAGGGTTAATTATAGCAATTGTTTCTACATGTGTATCTATTTGCTAACTTTGTGCAAAACTGTGCCCACTTTTTGGGAGATGCATTAAATGGCCATCCTATCAGCTCCCATCCCATTCAGGCAACAGATGAACTGGCTTTTATGGCTGCAATTTCAAAGCTACTTACTAAGGAGTAAGTCCACTGTGTAACACATGGGACCTACTTCAAAAAAAGGATGAACAGCATTGCCCTGCATGCCCCATTCCACTCTGCTTTGCTACCTGTGGTTTCTGAAGCAAAGAGAAGTGTAAAGGTAAAGGGACCCCTGACCATTAGGTCCAGTCGTGGCCGACTCTGGGGTTGCGGCACTCATCTCGCTTTATTGGCCGAGGGAGCCGGCGTACAGCTTCTGGGTCATGTGGCCAGCATGACTAAGCCGCTTCTGGCGAACCAGAGCAGCGCACGGAAATGCCGTTTACCTTCCCACTGGAGTGGTACCTATTTATCTACTTGCACTTTGACGTGCTTTCAAGCTGCTAGATTGGCAGGAGCAGGGACCGAGCAACGGGAGCTCACCCCGTCACGGGGATTCGAACCGCCAACCTTCTGATCAGCAAGCCCTAGGCTTTGTGGTTTAACCCACAGCGCCACTCGCGTCCCTAAAGAGAAGCGTAGATACCCTCAAACAGTGCTTTTTCAGGGGGGGCACATACCCCTAAGCATTTTGTAAATCTTTGTACTTTTGTCCATTTACTGTATTTATTTTTCCCAATTTGAACTGTAAAATGGTGATTTTCTTGAGTCAAAATTAAAGGTAAAGGTACCCCTGCCCGTACGGGCCAGTCTTGACAGACTCTGGGGTTGTGCGTCCATCTCACTTAAGAGGCCAGGGGCCAGCGCTGTCCGGAGACACTTCCGGGTCACGTGGCCAGCGTGACATCGCTGCTCTGGCCAGAGCCAGAGCCAGAGCCAGAGCCAGAGCCAGAGCCGCACACGGAAACGCCGTTTACCTTCCCGCTGGTAAGCGGTCCCTATTTATCTACTTGCACCCAGAGGTGCTTTCGAACTGCTAGGTTGGCAGACACTGGGACCGAGTAGCGGCAAGCCCTAGGCGCTGAGGCTTTAACCCACAGCGCCACCTGCGTCCCTTTGAGTCAAAATTAGAGTACCCCTAAACATGTTTTTTAGAAGAAAAAGCACTGCCTGTATCTGTATCTGTATCTATGATGCTGAGTCTTCTTGGGCTACACTATTCAAGAAGAACAAGCTCACACTATGGCTATTTTTACTTCACAGTCTGCACAGGTCTTTATATCACAACAGAAACTATATTTTTGTGTGTGCTTTTGCCAGGGCGGAATGCGTCCTGGGGTTGCAGTCAACTAATTTTACCCATTGAAATCAACTGCTGTGACTACCCTAGGCCCAGCAATTTCAATGAATTTACTCTGAGGGCTTAGCCACGCCTCTGTTTGCCCTGCCACTTTCCCCCAGGAAAACCCACGGTTTACTACTGAATCGGCAACCAGGTTTGCCGCAGATTGCCATTTGTTCCAAATGAGCGGTAAAGAGTGAGTTTTCCAGGGGAAAGCTGCTCGGACCCATACCTTCTAGGCATGGGACAAGTGGAAACATGCCCTGACTAAAAATTAGTTGACTACAACCCACTGGATTATAATAATCCTTGTTTTGGTGAAAGATGAAGAGGTTTGTGTGTAGAAGGCAGAATTGATTTCCCTTAATATTGAAAGGTAAGAGCCACATCCATTGCTCCACTCACTTTCCTCTCTGGCCATGCCCACCACTGGGATGTGGCCCTTGGAAGGCTCTCCACAAGGAAATGTGGCCCTCGAATGAAAATGTTTCCCAATCCCTGCCACAGAGTGTTTCTTCACTGCCACTCCCCAGTGTTGACTGCAGCTGGTGGGGGAATGTTTGGAGTTCTGATAATCAGGATGTGATGGAGTGTGTTGAATAAATATACATACAGAGCCGAGGGCCTTCTGGCGATTCCCCCATTGCAAGAAGTGAGGTTACAGGGAACCAGACAGAGGACCTTCTCGGTAGTGGCGCGCACCCTTCAGATGTGAAGGAAATAAGTAGCTATCTTATCTTTAAAAGACATCTGAAGGCAGCCCTGTTTAGGGAAGTTTTTAATATTTAATGCTGTATTGTTTTTAACATTCTATTGGAAGTCGCCCAGAGTGGCGCACCCGGGCACTGAATTCTGGGGGGCACTAGGCGCCCACTGCTGAAGCCACCTAGGCTCTTAACTACTATCTACCTGTTATGAAATAATAAATAATTTTGATCACACTAGAAAAACAAAATACATATATACCTAGGTATTACCGAAATGTATACCTACTGTTTCACTAAAGGACTTTTGACACTGTGCGCTCATTTACCAAAGACGTGCTGTGCTGGCGCTGGTGCTTGTGATGTCATTCACAATGGCGACGTGTGTCAGACTCAACGACGGTGCGTGTCATTCACAACAGCACAGTGCACACGAAATTAACTCTTACATCAAAATATTATGTTACATATTGTATTGAGCTGCTATGCGGCTGCGAAGTCAGTGGCACTGACTGATGTTTCTCCTAAGTAGATGCCTAAACAATACTTATAAATTTAAGTGTGGTGGTGTTGTATACTTAAGTATAAGTGTATTGTAAATAAATGAGCAAATTAAAAAGTTTGTTTCTTTCCCCTCCCTTCTTTTGCAAACAAGAGATAAGGCATAAGCGTGGTGTCTGACCTAAGCATAATAAAAGTTAATTTGGGGGCTAAACTAAATTTGGGGGCGCTGGGCCGATCTTTGCAGCCCGGCGGGTGATGTGCTAAAGAAGGCCCTGGTTGCATGGCAATTCCCCTCCCCCAAGAGAAATAAAGACACAGGACACATTATGTAAGGTTAATGGGCATAAAAAGGCCACAACTTTATTGATTACAGAATTTGAAGGTATTGGCCTTAGGCATTGGCTCCTAACGACAACCCGGCATGGAAACCGGGAAGGGTTGTCCACAAGCCGTGGGAGTCCTGTTGAAGTACGCCAACTAGGATCCCACGGGTGTCACCGCTCGGGGGCATGCCGGGGGCCCTGACCTCCCTAGGCTTCGGACAAGGCAACGCCCCCCGGAGTCCTCTACCGGACTACCCTTTCCATTGGGGAAGGTGATGGCGCTTCCTTCCCCCCATTCATTTGCATAACAATAGACCCCTGCCAATGCCTAACCGCCACTTGAGCAAAGCTCGCCGCCAATACCTTCAAACCTGTAACCAACTCCTAATCTCCGCTATGATGTCCCCCAACCAAATATCGTTTCCAGCATCTGACAGATGCACGCCATCCCATCTGTAGAGGGCCTTGTTGCTATACTGTATGTTTGGGTGGCCAATAGTGCACCCACCTATAGCCGCCACTCTACGCTCCACAGCCCACTGCAAAACCTTTCTTGCCTTATTGATACCAGCCGGGCTCACACAATCCCTCCATGTCCTCCTTTCCAGCAACGAGGACCACAATATGGTAATCTTAGGATAAACTGCCATCAGGTCGGCCAAATCATCAAAGATGTTCCATCTCAAGTCAATAGCTTTGCGGTATGCCAGGTCGTTTTCCCCCAACTGGATAACCAGAGCATCCGGGGGGGCCTCAAAGGCGGCTCTCGCCAACACCGCTGGCTTGAATTCGGTCCAGCGCATTCCCCTTCGCGCTATCCACGCCAGCTCGACATTCGCAGGCAAGTTCAAGTTCTGCCCAACCCGGTGGTCATGGCACGATTCCTAGCCCAGTACACGATGCTGTGGCCCACCAGCCAAATGCGCACCTTCTTGCACTCTGAAAAGCAAATGGAAAGGAAAAACCCAGGTCAGGGGTACTACGGCTAGTCATAGATTCTTCCTTACGTAAGCCCTGTAAGCATCAGATTTCCAACGCCCTAGATCCTTTATTCTCTCCGCAGAGAGCCCGAGGTGGACCGCCGTGGTAGCGGCCCCGATCCGAAAGGAGTGAGCCGCAAATTCGGCCGCGGGTAACCCACATGCTGCCAGCGCCCTGCGCAACACCCGCGTAAACTGGTGTCTCGCCAACAAGGATCCATCCGCATGAATAAAAAGGGGGCCAGGGCCACTGGGTCTTAAGTATAGGAAACGCCTAGTATCCCTCACCGGGCAGGGACCACTGCCTTGTGCTGCTGGTAACCGTATGAGGGCCCCCCTACCCTGTTGATCCGTCTTGGAGCTCCGAACTTGAACTATCAGTTGGCTCCTAGATAGGGTCAGATCACTTAAGAGGATGCCCCTTTGGCCATGGAGAACCCCTCCCTCGCAAACTAGCTCCCCTATGCGGAGGGCACTAAAGAAGGCTATGGAGTAAGCTGCGGAAAATAGGCGAGCTCCGTATTTCGACCAACATATTGCACGTAATTTTTTGTGTATCTGGATAAGAATATCATAAGTTATGGGCCTCCTCTTGTCCGAACTGGGAGGCTGGGCCCGGCGCCAACCCTCTAAGGTCTTACGCACTATAAATTCGGCGCACGGGTCGGTGGCAAAAAAGGTTTTACAAAAATATGAGATCCCAGCGGACTGAATATTGAGAGTCTTTGGTGCCCTGCCAAGCTCCTTCAGATGGGCCAAATAGTGGAGGACCTCCCTCGTTGAGGGGATAGCGCTCTGCCTTGAGCTGTGCATTTTACTGCGGAACTTTAAAAAGTCAGCCCAAGCCTTCTTGTAAGATCTCATTGTGGAAGGGGTGACTGCACCGAATACTCCCTTCATCACTTCTTGCTCCCAAGACTCCAAAGATGCTCCGGGAAAGGCATTGATGATTGTTCCGCGTCCGGCGCTAATGAGCGGAAGCGCTCCATCTGAAAGCGAGACAGAGCATCCGCAATGTCATTATTGATGCCAGGTACAAATTTGGTCGAAAAATATATATTCTGCTCGAGACATATGAGGACGAAGGCCCGTAACAGGTCTCCCACCCTGGTGGAATGCGCGGACCGTCTGGACAGAACCGCCACTACTGCCTGGTTATCTGTGTTGAAACAAACCCTATGATTATGGAACTGCTCTGCCCACAGATGTACTGCCACTACGATAGGGAAAAATTCTAAAAACGTAAGGTCGCGAGTGATGGGCTGGCCCTGCCAATCCGCGGGCCACCTTTGGGCACACCACTGGCCCCTGAAATAAACTCCAAAACCCAAAGAGCCTGCCGCATCTGACTGGACTTGGAAGTCCGCGTTGAGTGCCATGGAATCCTGCCATAAGGATATACTGTTGTACTTGTCAAGGAATTGTAGCCAAACTCCCAGATCCGCCTTAACCTCTTTAGAGAGGCGCACCCTATGCTGTGGTGACCTGAGACCAGCCGACAATCTGGCTAGGTGGCCGCAGAAAGGGCGACCTGGCGCCACCACCCTACACGCGAAATTTAGATGCCCCAGCAGGGATTGGATTTGCCTTAGAGTAACCTTCCTTAGCGGCAATAGCTGTTGGATCAATGCCTTAAGGGCGACCAGCTTTTCACTGGGCAACCTGGATGTTTGGGCCACGGTGTCTAGCTGAATACCCAGATAAACAATAGATGTGGCAGGACCCTCCGTTTTCTCATCGGCCAGGGGAACCCCTAGCTCCCCGGCCAGGGCTGTGAAAGCCTCCAAGAGGGCAGAACATCGTTGTCTGTTATCTGCCACCAAAATAAAATCATCCAGGTAATGCGACACGCCCGAAGACCCCGTCCTGAACCGTAAGGCCCAATCGAGAAAAGTACTGAAAGACTCGAAGGCTGAGCAAGCCACGGAGCAGCCCATAGGCATTGCTTTGTCGATGAAATACGCCCCCTCAAATCTAAAGCCCAACCAGCAAAAGTCGTCTGGATGGACGGGTAGAAGGCGTAACGCCGACTCAATATCACATTTGGCAAGAAGTGCCCCTTGGCCAAATCTGCGGATCATCTTAACTGCCTGGTCGAAGGAGGCGTATTTCACCGTACAAAGCTCCTGGGGAATCGAATCATTGACTGAGCCTCCTCTAGGATAAGAGAGGTTGTGGATCATGCGGAATTCACCCGGGGTCTTCTTTGGAACGATGCCCAGAGGAAGGCGAAAGAGGGCGGTCCCCGGGCGTGCCTGGCCTTAAATGGGCTAAGCCACGCCTCCCCAGCCCACCGATTGGCGGGTGGGGCAGAAGGCATGCCCGGGGATTCCCTCTTCACGCGGGGGCAAGGTCCCGCCCCCGCGTGAGTGGGAGGAGGGTTTTTGCCTGCAACCCCCTCTCCTCCCAGGTCGGAAATGGCTTTCTTGTATACTATGTATGGTATAGAAGCCCCAAAAGATACACCATATTTACTCTTCCTCATTAATGCCTGTTAGGCAGCATTTACCAGGTTCTTTGTGGAAGATTGTGGATTGGACTGTATATGTTACCTAATGGCTGTTGTTGAAAGAAATGAGAGGAGTATTTTTGCAATCTGCTTTCCTCATGTAAATGGATCAGAGAAGATGAGAATAGTCCCTTTCTATCAGCATTACTAGCACATCTGAAACTGGAATGGTGACACATTTAAAATCTAGTGTCATAACAATAGTGTTTGAGTGCTGATTAAGGAGGCTTTGCAAAACCAGCCTGCATATTTCTGTGATAATGGGTTCATGAATTTGGGTAAGTACAATAGACTGTAAAAACATTTCTATTGGTACATCCCTGCCACTGAGTGTGTGTGTGTGTGTGTGTGTGTGTGTGTATTTTACGTCAACAGCAGGGAAGAGCTTTTTTATTTTATTTTACAAAGATGATAACCGCCAAGTTCTTTTAAAAATACAGTTTCCAGGTCGAGCATTGAATATATCACAGGTCAGGAACAGGGACTGATTGAAGCATTTAGATCCATTATTAGAGATTTATCCTGCATTATTATGCAGCCCTGTCTCTTTCAATGAGTTCTATCTGATTGTTCGGCTATTATATGGCACCTCATTTTCTTAACAATGAATAACTAAAATCAGCATCCAATGTGAAGGAACTATGTGAGAATTGATCTTTAGGAAATCCAGAGGTTTCAGCTGAAGAACAGTGGCTACTTTTAAACGGCATGCAGATTGCTTCGGATGTAGAAATAATAATGGCCTCCTAAGAGAGGAACCCCCCTCTATATGGGTAAAGCAATAGGTATAAAAGGTACATTTTGGACAAGTGCTCCTAAGCTGAATGTGTCTTCAGATCATTACTAATGGGGCTCTTGAGTGCCAATTTACATCTTGGACATGCCGGTTCAAAGATATCCTTCTCTACTGCCTGGAAGGCTTATGAGATATATAGTAAAGGAATATTTGTCTAAGATGGAGATAGTAAATTGTGGTTTTGCTGTAAATGATGGATAGATTTCACAAGTAGAAGGGGGAGAGAACTTAGATTTGTTTCCAAATACACATGCTAGTAATTAATAAATTTAGGTTGCAGAGCCCAAGGCTTCTAAGCTAACATGATCTGTCCATTAAACTCTTATTAGTTTAATGTTAAGTAAACGTCCAGTGCGCTTCCAACGCCATAAATCTTATCTCAGCAGAGAATTTCGTGCAGCGGCTGAAGGAGGCAGGAGAGTCAGTACCTTTCAATGAAGAATCCTGGAGCAAGCACTTTGGAACTCAGGGAAAAAACTTTATTCACAAAAGCAAAACCCTGGCGATAAAGCACACATGCTTTTATCTCCGGCATAAAGAAAACTTTACTCTAAACTTAACTCATATCAGCAAACACGCCCATGGCCACAAACTGAGTCTGCGAGTCAGGTCAAGGGGGAAAGAGGGAGAAACACGGGTGAACTATTTATACAAACCAACTCACATTCCTGGATGTTTAATGACTTCCAGCTGCTCAGTGATTAGAGCGACTTGTTACCTCTTAACCCTTTAATACCAACATGATCTCTCCAGAATAGTGCACCCTCTTCAGACATTCTCAATGTGATTTAAGAAAAAATATGGAGGTGCACATGAATCAAGTCTCTGTTCCTGTTGACCTCCATGAGTTGGAGGGTGAACATATGACTCAGGGAGCCTCCTGTACTGGGGACAGACCCCACACGTTTTAGAAACCCGAGTTTCCAGGGTTCTAAGATGCATAGGAACCCTAAGATGTGCATTTCTAAGATGCACAGGGGGACGCAGGTGGCGCTGTGGGTAAAATCTCAGCGCCTAGGACTTGCCGATCGTATGGTCGACGATTCAAATCCCTGCGGCGGGGTGAGCTCCCGTCATTCGGTCCCAGCTCCTGCCCACCTAGCAATTCAAAAGCACCCCTAAGTGCAAGTAGATAAATAGGTACCGCTTTATAGCGGGAAGGTAAACAGCGTTTCCGTGTGCTGCGCTGGTGCTGGCTCGCTACAGCAGCTTCGTCATGCTGGCCACGTGACCCGGAAGTGTCTTCGGATGGCACCGGCTCCCAGCCTCTAGAGTGAGATGGGCGCACAACCCTAGAGTCGGACACGACTGGCCCGTCCGGGCAGGGGTACCTTTACCTTTATCTTTAAGATGCAGAGGATTCTTCCACCAGCATAAGATTCATACTTTCACTTTCCAGATTATGGAGGACAATCAGTGGTAGTACAGCTAGCATGCTTATACCTGCACTGATGCTCCTCACATGTTTATTTAAATCACATTTAGAATGCCTGAAAAGTGTGTGTGTGTGTGTGTGTGTGTGTGTGTGTGTGTCATGCAATGTAAAAATATGTGGAAGTTGATGTTCACAAAGATAGGTTTTAAGAATGATATTTATAGGAAATGTTCTACATTTCCCTGCTATGTAAGCATTGCCTAGGCCAGGTGATATTCATACTCAAGATTTTTGCTGCTGCCTCTGTATTTGTGGAGCCACAACTAAAATAATAAGTTAAAGAAAGATACAAACCTGATTTGCATATTTCTCTGGTTACATTTGGAAGCAGGTGTATGTTCAAGCAGGTGCCCTAAACATCAAAAGTTCATTCAATGGGTACCTTAGGGAGAGTTTTTGGTGTGTTAGCACCCACACTCTAAGGGATTACCACCCCCACCCTGGAGATTAGGATGAAGCCAACCATTTGTCCTTTTAGATCCCGCCTTAAGATTTATTTATTTTTTAATTCACCAGGCTTTATCAAGGTAGCATTGTTGTGTTGTTGTTTTTACAGATGGATTTAGTCAGTGCTATATATATAGAGAGAGAGAGACAGACAGACAGAGAGAGAATTTAGGGGTACTCTCATTTTGACTAAGCAAAATCACCATTTCATAGTTCAAATTGGGAAAAATAAATACAATAAATGGACAAAAGTACAAAGATTCACAAAATGTTTAGGGGTATGCGTACACCTGCATCCCCCTCAGGAAAAAAAGCACTGGATTTAATTCTTATTCTTATTGTTTCAACTCCGTGCTTTGCTTTTATTTATTTTTTTATCCACTGCAACAATATTTTCAAATGGTGGGCAGTTTAGAAATTTTAAAAATAAAATGCAATGAACAAGGCATTTGTGAGAGAGAAACTTAACTGTGCTACTGAATCGCTGCTCTGCCAGATCTGTCTTTGCCCATCCAATTCACCAAAAGAATCAGCGCACATTTCGATAGCACCTTGGCTAAAGGCCCAAAGCAATAACATGAAGTGAGATAAAAACACACTAGCTGTCCTGAACGGAACCATTTGATTTATTAGAAACTCACCCAGAATGTAGAAATGCACTCAATTCAACAAACAAACAAAAATGATGGATCTAGCACATGATGTTATCCTAACTGGTAAAATATGAAAGTGGTCATATCTTACATGTCACAAAATGAAAGGCAATAGTTGAGGCAGGAATCAAAGATCTTCTTAGCTCGTTTCTCCTTTTCATTCTGAGTTTGAGCATTTTCAAAGTCCATGACACCTTTGGTGAAGGCTGTTCTCAAATGGGAGCGCTCGCAGGCCAGTGTCTCCCAGCTGTCAGCGTTTATGCTACATTTTTTTAGATTTGCCTTGAGAGGGTCTTTAAACCTCTTTTGTTGACCACCAGCATTACACTTTCCATTTTTAATTTGGGAATAGAGTAGTCACTTTGGAAGACAATAATCAGGCATCCACACAACATGACCAGTCCAGCAAAGTTGATGTTGAAGAATCATTGCTTCGACTCTGGTGATCTTTGCTTCTTCCAGTACACTAACATTAGTTTGCCTGTCTTACCAAGTGATATGTAAAAATTTTTGGAGACACCATTGATGGAATCTTTCAGGGAGTTGGAGATGGCATTTATAAGTGGTCCATGTTTCACAAGCTTACAGTAAGGTTGGCAGTACAATGGCTTTGTAAAAAAGCATTTTGGTTTCCCTGCAAATGTCCTCAAACACTCTACACTTCAATCAGGAGAAAGCTGTGCTCGCAGAGCTCAGGCGATGCTGGATTTTGGCATCAATTTCAACCCTTGTGGAAAGATAACTGCCACGTAGGAAAAGTGATCAACACTTTCTAACATTACACCATTGATTTGGATTTGTGGTGCTGCAGAGGGGTTGTTTTGTGCTTGTTGGTGCAGCACCTTGGTTTTTTGAATGTTGAGTGATAGGCCAAACTTTTTGTAAGCTTCTGCAAAGATATTTAAGATGGTTTGGAGGTCATCCTCTGGGTGTGCACACACAACAACTTTTGAAACACTTTTGAAACACTTTTACAACACCTTTACAACTTTTACAAGGAATCTTTGGGAGAGAAAAATGTGCTCTAAATGTGCTCTAAATGTATGATGTGTAGATAGCTCAAGTTACACAAGAAGGGGAACGTCCCCATTGTCCCTTGAGGGTGATGACATGTAAGGAGCCTGAATGTCTGAATGGGCTTCATTTGTGTTTTTAAAGGACTCTGCCAATGAAATAGAGTGGTACCTCGGTTTAAAAACAGTCCTGTTCAGTTTATGAACTCCGCAAAACCGGAAATAGTGTCCAGGTTTGCAGACTTTACCTTGGTCTATGAATGGAATCCAAACAGTGGAAGGGCACCAGCAGTGGGAGGCCTCATTAGAGAAAGCACACCTCAGTTTAAGAACGGTTTTGGTTTAAGAACGCACTTCCGGAACGGATTAAGTTCATAAACCGAGGTACCACTGTAGATGCAATGGCACGAGCTGCTTCAGGATATTGGGGAAGGGTGAAAGAAAGTTCAGCCAACAGTAACATTGAAAGGAAGGGCGGTAGGATGTTGCTGTGCCAGGGTAAATAAAGGTCAAATTTCAGCCTTACAAAATATCCAACATTTTTACAGTTTGCCTCCCATCTCTCCAGGACAATTCCCTTTCCTCTCATTTATTGAGGCTCTTGTAGGCAGTAGAGCTCCTTTGTAGTGTAAGTACCTTATAACAGAGCGGATCTGAAATCTAGGCCTCTAAGATTAAAGTTGGATATTAATAGAGCCAATAATAAATTAATAAACCCAAACCCATTTCTTTTAGGGGGCTTCAACATATGATGGAACAGTAAACATGATCTGTATGTCAATTACAAAGCAGATAATTCAAAATCAGGACTCTAGAAAGATGTTCGTTATCCCATGAAGATCGTTTCCATTCTAATTATCTGGGACATGGAGTATATATGTCCTGCCTTGCAACACAGTATGGAGCACAAGGCATTAGATTGGTAAGTCAATAAACGAAATATTTCACAATGAATATGGTGCAATTACATTGTAAATGTCTATTTACTCTCTTTTATTCCAACACATACCTAGTGGGAATAGTGTTTATAGTCCTTTTATAAAACAAAAGCAGATGCAACTGAGATCACTTAAAATTATCCTTGAAAAGAACAGATGGTGTCAAAGCAAATGTGAAGTATCTTGCAATTTGTGTACTATAAATTGAAAATTGATTTTAGGACTTCCCTGCACAGACAGACTTGCAATTTAAAACTAAGCAAATAAAGAAGCACTTCTCCTTATTGTCGCAACAGGACGTCAAATTATGACATTTCTGGTGAAAGTCATTTGAACCCTTTTGACCAAATATCATGAGTCCCAGATTCCTGTACATTGTAGTTCTCAGTAGTTTAATAGATAGCTTCCCACTTTATAAATTACTTTAGTCCAAGAAGGAAGTTTTTTCCAAGGCCCTTTCCTGTTTCTATGCAGTGAGAACATCAAGGGCTACAGATGTGCTAAATGTTGTAATCCATTTAAATACTTTAGGCCCAGTTCCATATTGATCTAAATGGTACCTTGTTGGGGGGGGGGGAGAGTAGAGCTGTGCTAATATGCTCCTGTAGCATGAAACAATGACCTTCTGCTTTCAAAAATGCCCTGCCAAATACTCATTATATTTTTCACTTGCTTGTAGTCCAATTAATCTTCTGAATGTAATTTCTTCTTGTCACACTGGGACTTCAACAATAAAGTGTTACTCGAATGTTTCCAAAGTTTCCAAAATATGGTTTTCAGCAGTCCTGCTCAGCCAGGACTTACCCGTTTACAGGACAATATTCTTGCCAAAGCAAACTTGTATTTTTATACAGCTTAGGCAAAACCTGAGATTTAATTGTCTCATTCTTGTAGAGTGGTGAGCTGAAAGTTCCAAATCTTCAGGGCTAGAGTCTCCTAGGTCTCCATCTATTCTCCATTAGCTCTTTCTTCATGTGTTGCTACACTGGCAGTGGCAATGTGGATCCACAAGGCTGTGTCTTTCTTTGAGACCGCCTGTAGTCTCTGGGGACCCATCTGCACTATGTATTTAAAGCAGGATCATCCCACTTAACAAGTCATTATCAGGATTCTGGCACTGTTTATTGGTCCTCGTTCGGCACTGTTTATTGGTCCTCGTCTAGTCCACCACTGCATTCAGACACCGATCCAGAGTTTTTGCAGCCTCTCGAGATTCAGATGTTATGGAGAAGTAGAGCTGTGTATCTTCAGCATACTGGTGACATCTAGTTCCAAAAACTCCTAATGATGGTCCCAGCGGCGTAGCGTGGGTTGTCAGCACCCGGGGCAAGGCAAGTAATTTGCGCCCCTAACCCCTAACCTGCCGCCGCTGCCAGCTTCTTCTTGCTGCTGCCTGGGCTGGGGTATTTACGGTAAGGTAGCCACGGCGGCGGCGGCAGGTCCATGTCAGGTGATCTGAGGCGAGTTGCCGCTGGTGCTGCCGCCCAAACGACGCCGCTTGCCCGGAGGAGGAGGAGGGCAGAGAGGCGAGGAAAATGCAACATGGCCCAGCAGCTGCAGCAGCAGAGGCGGCGGCGGGGCTGTGAGGAGGGGCTGCCTGGCACGCCCTCCGCGGCCCTGACGCGCAGGGACCACGGCGAGTGCTGAGAGCCGCTGCCTGCCGGACACCTTCAGCCCGGACGCGCGCACAGCTCGTCGGTTCGGCGAGACATGGGGCTCTGCTACAGCCTGCGCCCGAGGCTCTTTGGCGACTCCGGAGGCGGCGAGCGCGCGCCCCCCCCAGATGCTGCGCCCGGTGCGGCCGCCCCCCCTGCACCCCCCACGCTATGCCACTAGATGGTCCCTGCCAAAGCCTTCTCACCAGTCAGGTTTAATAAAAGGTCTTTTAAGCCAGTACTTCTGGCATGAAGGCCCGCCTTAGTGTTGGATCAAAGAGTAACTCAAAACTGCAGACCAGGATATCCATGACCCCATTGACAAAAGATGTCACCACGACTCCATCTTGGTCAGACAACCTGCCAACCTTCAGTACCTCGTTCTTTTCTGAGATAAATACCAAATCAGTCCCCACAAAAGACACACGCTGTCTAAATACAGAGGCAACAAGTGAAAGGTCAGATTAAATAGAGAAGTAGATTAGAAAGCAGTAGTAGCACCCTGAGAACTCATATTTAATCTCTGAACAAGCCATTCAGGAAGATTGAACAGGACTGAGCACAAAGGGAACCTTTAATGACCATCCATGCCTCTTCAATACATACAGCTCTTTCTCTTTCTATCTCTACAAACACACATACAAAGAGAGAGAGAGAGAGAGAGAGAGAGAGAGAGAGAGAGAGGAATGACCTGTGACCTGAACCATTCAAAATGAACCATACAACTACTACAGTGGTACCTCAGATTAAGTACTTAATTTGTTCCAGAGGTCCGTACTTAACCTGAAACTGTTCTTAACCTGAAGCACCACTTTAGCTAATGGTGCTTCCTGCTGCTGCCGCGCTGCCGGAGCCCAATTTCTGTTCTCAACCTGAAGCAAAGTTCTTAACCTGAAGCACTATTTCAGGGTTAGTGGAGTCTGTAACCTGAAGTGTTTGTAACCTGAGGTACCACTGTATTTTGATTCAACTACTGGGTTTCAAGCCTTTAAGTACACACATACACACACATCCCAAGAGAGACAGAAGGAGAGACTGGTTAAATTGGCCATGAGCTATTTAATAAGATCAATAGCATAACATTTCTACTTTTGTCCATTCCATTATATTTTGAATTTCAGTGCAATTTCAGCGCATGAGAAACAAGTCCTGACCTGAAAGTTGCCAGAAGAAGTCCACACTTCTCTTTGAACTAAGCCCATTGAAGATCGAACATTAGCTAGGAAACAGTGTGCAAGCCTAATAATAGAAGTCACAGAAGGGACCACAGGGGTCATCTAGTCCAATGCAGGAATCTTTGCCCCCAAAGTGGGGCTTGAACTCACAATTCTAAGATTAAGAGTCTCATCCTCTACCAACTGAATTATGTACTAATTTCACTCCAAGTTACTAATTCTTCTGTAACCCTTCATTTATTGTCAGTCCTTTGGGGGGTAACAAGGGATAATTGGGGGGTCCCCCCTGCCACTCGTTGGACTGACCAACTATCATAAATGTGAGCAGGCGAGAAATCGTGCTCTGGATGTGTCTTTTTGTAAATAAATGTACATAAAACTGCTGGAGAATCATTACTTCTTATTGGGGCATGCTTGCCTGCCAGAGATCATTATACCTTGGAAGTCGAATGGAATCCATTCCGGAAGTCCGTTCAACTTCCAGAAAGTTCAGAAACCAAGGTTCCAGATTGTGCAGGCATCCCGGAAACAATAGCGGAAGCCGCGCCAGATGTTCAGCTTCCAAAAGAAGTTCAGAACCCGGAACACTCACTTCTGGTTTTTGATCGTTCGGGAGCTAGAACGTTCGACTCCCAAGGCGTTCGGGAGCGGAGGTGCGACTGTATATGAATTTAATAAATAATAATGAACAGAGCTTTGCTCCATCCCATGTCACTGTATTATTCACAATATTTGCAGTTATTGTCAAAAGAAAGAAAGAAAGAAAGAAAGAAAGAAAGAAGCCAGCAACAACAACCACTGCATAATGAAAACATGGCAAACTATAATTGCCTTTTTCCATGGTCCCCAAGCAGGAAAAGAAATGGCATTGTAGTTTGTTATTGATTGTTCATGGCACTTTACCATCCAAAAAACAAACGAACAGAAATTCAATCTGCCTTCATCCAGGATATTTGCATTGAGGGTTGAATATGTCTTCCTCCCTCAAAGGTTTGAAGATGATCTTCAACTTTAAACACAAAGCCTCAGATAAATGCAGGATTAGCTTCGGCTACATTCTCTTAAGTGCGCATGTTTTGCGGGTGTCTTTTTTGTCTAAATGTCAGCCTTGTAGACAATTACCAGAAAAGCTGTCAACAAAGAGGAGGGCTTGCTATGGTTGAATGTCATCTGCAACTTGTTAGGATTCTCATCTCACCATCTGACAGATTTTGATGCCTTATCAAAGCAGAAGGGCCCATTCAAGTAAGAAATCTTCCTTTTGAGCGGTGAAAAGAGAAATGAGAAAAAACAGTAATAACTGTTAATGTGGCTTCCTCTTGTGACAGCAATTTCAATCAGTCTTTATTAAGAAGTGACTGGTGTAGGCATGTACATTTCCCTTATTTTATTTTCAACAGCCACCTGGATGAACTCGGAAAAGAAGCCAGCACTTCATTCATATTTATGTTATGTGTGTAGCCTTAAAGCGTGTACACACACACACACACACACACACACACACACAACCAAGACAGTTACTGGGCTACAGAATCTAATCAATTGTTTTGCTTTCCATCTCCTGTCATTTTCCAGCTTGCTGTGGATACAAGACAGTGTCAAACAACCATCGTTGCCCCTGGAAGAATGAAGCAGCTGAAAAATTTGCTCTTTCAAAGTTTCCATTTAATTCTATGTAGAGTTCTTCAAAGGGCCACATTCACATGATACATTTAAAGCAGTATGATACCACTTTAAACAATCATGCCTTCCCCCAAAGAATTCTGGGAGCTGAGAGTTGTTAGGAGACCCCCCTATTCCTGAGCAACAATTCCCAGAGTCCCCAGTGAAGAGGGGTTGATTTTTAAACCACTCTTGGGACTGTGCCTCTGAAAGGGAAATAGATGTTTCTTAACCGTTCTCAGCACCCTTGACAAACTACAACTCCCAAAATTCTTTAGGGGAAGAAGCCTTGACTGATTAAAGTGGTATCATGGTGCTTTAAATGTATAGTGTGAATGTCACCAAAACAGAGAGGTGGTGTATTTTTCTCTTTCTGACAAGGCTTTGTTTTAGTCACAGAGTCCACAATCACTTCAGAGTGAAGGGTAAATATCGAGCCATGCTTGGGAGGTGTTCTGATATGAAAGGATCTGTCATTGGATGAAATACCCTATTTACTCGAGTCTAATGCGCCATCAGGGGGATACGGGTGGCGTGGGTTAAACTACAGAGCCTAGGACTTGCCGATCAGAAGGTTGATGGTTTGAATCCCCGCTGCAGGGTGAGCACCCGTCACTCGGTCCCTGCTCCTGCCAACCTAGCAGTTCGAAAGCACGTCAAAGTGCAAGTAGATAAATAGGTACCACTCCAGCGGGAAGGTAAACGGTGTTTCCGTGCGCTGCTCTGGTTCGCCAGAAGCGGCTTAGTCATGCTGGCCACATGACCCGGAAGCTGTACACCAGCTCCCTCGGCCAATAAAGCGAGATGAGCGCTGCAACCCCGGAGTCAGCCACAACTGGACCTAATGGTCAGGGGTCCCTTTACCCCTTTACTTTACCTTAATGCGCCATCAAATCTAACTCGCACCTCAGTTTTCAGAACCTTGAAACCAAGAAAAGTCTTTGCTGGCAAATGTAAATACGCCATCGAATCTAATGCGTCTAATGCGCACCTTAATTTTCACAACGTAATTTGGCCAAAAAAGGTAGGCGTTAGATTTGAGTAAACACAGTAATCCTTCAGCAACTCACTGCCAAAAAACCTCCTAAAGATCAAACCCTCCTGCTTTCCCTTCATGCTTTCCAGACTACTCCTGAGTTTTTCTCCTTACCATTTTGTACATTGCAATTTTGTTTTTTGTTTTGTTTTTCAATAGGAAGCCCCAACTTTATATATATATATATATACATTTGAGATTTATATATTTCATTGATTTTACAATCATTTTGACATTTCAAAACCTGACTTCCTTCCCCCTATTTTTGTGGCTCCTTAAATTTATTTTTAATGTCTTCTGCATATCCTAATTAACTTAATTTGCTCATTTATTCATCTTCTTTAAATATGTACTCTTATGAAACTGCAGATTATTACAATAATCCTGCCAATGTTTTTATCTGTTTACAATTTATCTGTAAATATTCAGTAAACCATTTCCATTCTTTTATAAAAAGTTTGTTATCATGATTTCTTACTCTCCAGTAAGTTTTACCATTTTTTACCATTTCTGCATATTCCATTAGTTTTTTTATTCATTCTTCCTTTGCTGGAACTACTTCTTCTTTCCATTTTTGGGCAAGTAACATTCTTGCACTGTAGTTGCAGACATGAATAAGTTTCTAAACAGTTTAGGTAGTTCTGTCCCCAAGAGAAAAGCTTCTGGGTTTTTTACGAACGTTATTTAAAACATCATTTTTATTTCATTGTATATCATTTCCCAGTAAGCCTTAACCTCACTACAAGACCACCACATATGATAAAAAGATCCTTCTTTCTCTTACAATTTTGTACGTCCTTACCATTAAGTACCTTAGTCCACCCTCCTGCTGTAAAACAGGTCGTCCTTACCTTGGAGGTCTGCAAGAAGAGATTTTGAGGGTACAGGACAAGGATAGGAAATCTGTGGTCCTCCAGACACAGTGGGATTAAAACTCCCATCATCTCACTTTAGGTTGCCTGACCTGACCTGTGTGGATCCAGATCTGTCTCAATCCAATTTGCCCAAAGCTTGGATCAACTCAAATCAGCCCAATTCTGTTCAGACTCAGCTGAGCCCCTTGCACAGCCCTAGTTTTAAGGCCCTTTGCTTTTTAAGACGACAAAGAGATCCATAGTACAGTGGTACCTTGGGTTACAGACGCTTCAGGTTACAGACTCCGCTAACCCAGAAATAGTACCTCGGGTTAAGAAGTTTGCTTCTGGATGAGAACAGAAATCGCGTGACAGCAGTGCGGCGGCAGCAGGAGGCCCCATTAGCTAAAGTGGTACCTCAGGTTAAGAACAGCTTCAGGTTAAGAACAGACCTCCAGAACAAATTAAGTTCTTAACTAGATGTACCACTGTATTAGCCACAGAAAACTAAAAGGAAGCAAGAAATCAGCTAGGCATTTAATGCGTTTCACAAAATAGGCAATTGTTATCTCTCTAATTTATTTTAAAAGTTCCTGCACACTTAAGCATTAAAGCTATTAATGGTTTTATAGAGCCATTTAAATGCCTTGCATATAATAACCTTTGCTATTAAAGTTTCTCCTCAAAACTAATCTTTTCTCATTTCCTACTTCTCTGCAACTGGCCCTTTTCCCCTTTGCTTGTTTGCAATGTTACGGTTTAGCTCCTTTTTTTTCCACCTGCCGATACATATCCCATTTGTCTGCCTTGACTTGCTGTTGCAATGCTTCTGTTTGCTTTAGGGGGGAAAGGGCAATACAATCCATTTAAACGAGAAAAACATTGTTCATAACCATATAGCAGGGCATATCTGCTTATATACCGTATTTTTCGCTCTATAGGACGCACTTTTTCCCCTCCAAAAATTAAGGGGAAATGTGTGTGCGTCCTATGGAGTGAATGCAGGCTCCTTGGCTTCAGCGAAAGCAACACGAAGCCTCCGGAGCGCAGAGGGAGTGTTCCCTCTGCACTTTGGAGGCTTTGCGTTGCTTTCGCTGCAGCCTGGAGAGAGAGAGGGGTCGGTGTGCTCACGCTGCGCTCTGCAGGCTTCGGGTTCCTTTTGCTGAAGCCAGGAGAGCAAGACTCTCCTGGCTTCAACAGAGAGGGAGAGCTGCGCATCGCCCCTTCAGCCAAGCGGGAGGAGAAATGGAAGGGGCTCCATTTCTCCTGCCACTTTGCTGAAGGGGCGCTGAGCAGAGATGGAGAGAATTTTTTTTCTTGTTCTCCCCCTCTAAAACAAGGTGCGTCCTATGGTCCGGTACATCCTATAGAATGAAAAATACGGTAAGTGGGGGGGGGGAGCAGCCATTTTTGCAACAACAACAATAAATAAACAAATCCATTGGGGCTCTGGGATTGTTGAGGGAGCCATACTGGATGCTGAGAGTACAATACTGTGGGCCATTCAAAGCTGCAGATTAGTTCAACTGGTCCAAGTCCAGGCGCCATCTGATCCTGACATCCTGATGTTCTCATGCAGACCTAGCTGGTTTCTTGCAGTTTCTGAGGCAACACTGATGTGGAATGGAAGGGAATTTCAGGTGCCTCATGCTTCCTGTTCACCCACAGCTCTGTTTCGTGAACAAGAATTCCTGCATTCTAGCCAAGTCAGGCCTAGGACCCTCGTACCTACAGGACCGCCTCTCCTGGTATGCCCTGCAGAGGACCTTAAGGTCCACAAATAACAACACTTTGGAGGTCCCAAGCCACAAGGTGGTTAGATTGGCTGGTTCCCTGTATCCTCCAGAACAACCAGAAGGCCCTTGGAGCTGGACCTTAGTGTCCAGGCTGAATGATGTGGAGTGGAGACACTCCTTTAGGGCTTTAAAGGTCAGCACCAACACTTTGTGCTCAGAAATGCACTGGGAGCCAATGCAGATATTTTAGGACCGCTGTTATATTGTCCCGACGACCATTTAACATTATGATATACACACAAACACACAGTAGGCTGACTCCATCTCTGTCCCCTTGAGACTAACATTTGAACATTATAGACTTGGGGGGGGTGTACAAAACATCAGTTAATTGTATTGGGTTTAACTCGATTCTCATACTTTACTGGCAGCAAATATACCATAACTGCATTGGGCAAGAATGGTTACCAGATTCCATAGTTAGCATCCAATACTGACTTTCTCCGTTATGAATGTACTCCAAAAATCAGTTTGATGGAACAATGGCTCAAAACTTTGACTATAGAAAGGACAAAGATTTCTGCCCAAATTGAACCCTATGCATGACAAATGCCTCCGCTTCCATTAGCACTGCAGATAAAGTGCTTCCTTTGTCATTTTGCTCTGGAAAGGGGGATCACAGGTTTGCAGATTCATACTTCAATTATAGATTTATCATTTAGGGCCTTATGCAAAGAAAAGGAGATTTGTTCGGTTTGGAGTGTAGAAGTGTCTCCAACTGAGGCAGTGTGTGCAAAATGTGTTAAAAGCTAGCTTAGGAGCAGCATCAGAAGATGTTCTTTGTATGAAATGCTAATCATGCGCACCTCTGCTGCACATCAGGTATCTGCCTTATGCAGCTGTGTGCTCAGTTTTAATGCAAACAGATCACTGCACTAGAAATCAGAGCAGAGGAGAGATAAAGTGAGGTGTAAATTACCACGGTGACATGGGGTGGGGGAGTGAGGTGGGGGAGAAAGATTAGGGATGCTCTGTCCCAAAGCACAATAGCAATTATTAAATCTATTGATTTACACATTTTGGACAAAGCGTGTTTCTGTGCACGTCTCGAACAGATTGCCCACGGACCCATGAAGAAGATTCAAAAGACAAAAGGATGGTTAAAATGGTTAAGTATAGAAGGTTTGGAAAATCAGTTAACCAAATTATGATAGTTCGGGCAGGTGGGCTTCAGTTAATGTCTAGAAGGGAAGCAAACTCCAGTCCCCTGGGCATGCTAGCAGCCACAGTTCATTGCTCCTCAGCCAAGCATTGGGAGAGCGTTCTCCCTCTATGCAGAAGGAGCCTTTTGTATACGAACCCAACATACACCCAGGCCCTGCTGTCAGGCATTTCCCAAGCTGTGCACCCCATTTCTAAATGCAACCCTCAATAACTCCGCTACCAAAGCCAACAACTATGGAAGGCAACTCAAAATGTCCTTGCCGCAGTAATGCCTAAGGGTGCCTGTGCACAAAGTTCTGAAATTCCCTTATCCTCCCCACACTACATGCCAAACATACAGAATAGCTGATACACATCAAAAGACCAAAGAGAATAACCCAACAATGTGGAAAAGGTGGGAAAGATGAGTCCTAAGTGTGACGTTAACATAGGAGAGTGCTGGAGGTGAAATAGTTAAACAGGTTACCCAATCAGGACCCAGGGGGTGGAGTCAGAGGGACTATAAAACCAGTTCTGGGAGGGGCAAAGGGGGGAGTTCGTTGGGAGTTGGGTGGTTGATTGGAGTGGGAGTGGGAGTGAATTGGGATAGAGTTTGTGGGTAGGTTGAGTTAGTGTAGCGAAATAAGCTGAGTCAGGAACAGTTAGGGGCTAGGAAGACAAGTAAATATCTGAGAGGTGGTTTAGTGAGTGAGAGCAGGTAGCGGATAGGCTCCCTATGATTGTAACTGACCAATACCGTTTATGAAACCACTTGCTTGTTAAACTGCAATAAATAAACCGAAGTTTATTTTCCAATTTAACCCTGACTGGACTCAGTATTGTCCCAGGTAGAGCCTGGGGGGTGGCAGAGAGAAATAAAGTGGTGGCACATGGATCAATAGATGGTGAAACGTCCGGGGACCCTGTGTGATCGCCACGCTAAGGGCCCATCAGGAAATCTCCTCAAAAATTGTATTCAGCTCCCAACAAGGCAATTGGCAAAGCCCATCCCGCAAAGGGGAGGAAGAGGGTGATGCCATGAAGGAGGTGTTGGAAACATACCGTATTTTTCGCTCTATAGGACACACTTTTTCCCTCCAAAAATTAAGGGGAAATGTGTGTGCGTCCTATGGAGCGAATGCAGGCTCCTTGGCTTTGGCAATAGCAATGCGAAGCCTCCGAAGCACAGAGGGAGTGCTCCCTCCGCGCTCTGGAGGCTTCACGTTGCTTTCGCTGAAGCCTGGAGAGTGAGAGGGGTTGGTGCGCACTGACCCCTCTCGCTCTCCAGGCTTCAGTGAAAGCAACGTGAAGCCTTCGAACCACAGCGTGAGTTCCCGCTGGGCTCCTCAGGCTTCAGGTTCCTTTCGCTGAAGCCGGGAGAGTCTTGCTCTCCTGGCTTCAGTGAAAGGAACCCGAAGCCTGCGGAGTGCAGTGGGAACTCACACTGCGCTCCGAAGGCTTGAGGGATAGCCGCTGCGCTCCGCAGGCTTCGGGTTCCTTTTGCTGAAGCCGGGAGAGCAAGACTCTCCTGGCTTCAGCAGAAAGGGAGATCTGTGCATTGCCCCTTCAGCCAAGTGGGAGGAGAAATGGAAGGGGCTCCATTTCTCCTGCCGCTTCGCTAAAGGGGCGCTGAGCAGAGAGGGGTAGATTTTTTTATTTTTTTTTTTTTTCTTGGGACTTCCGGGTTAGCGCGATCGGCTAATGGCGGATTCCCTCCGAGCACCGGAGGGAATCGGCTCTGCTGCAGACGGGTCTCATCGCGACGGCGACGCGGGGACCCTTAGAAACCGCAGGCGCGGAAGCCTGCGGACTTGGTGACTCGGTGGGCACCTCAAGCGCCCCCCCGACCCACGAAGAGCCTTTTTAAAGGCTACGGAGAGGGTACGGAGAGTGGCGTGGTGCTGTGAGTAGACCGCTACTGCAGTGGAGCGAAGCCGCGAGCCATGGCCGGAGAGCGCTGACTTTTTCCCCTGAAATTTGGACTTGAAATAACCCGTGAGTAGAATGGAATTTGGACTTTAAAATTTTTACCTTTAAATTCGGTACGACCGGGGGATGTGCTAAAGGGAAGTCCGCACCCCCTCTATTTACAAAAGATTTAAAGCAAGGATCGGAGAACTAAGGTGGAGGGATCTTTTTTTTTGGCACGAGTTAAAAGACATTAATTCCACGAATTTGACAGAAGAAGATTTGTGCTGGAGAGTAAGAGTTGAACTTTAGAAGCTTTTGTCTAACCTCCCCCCCCCCCCCGACCCGGGAGTGCCCCTGTGTGTGAGCTGGAGGAAAAGGAACAAGTAGTTTGACAGCTGTCAAAGGAACTGTCAAACGGGCAGTTAAAGTTAAAAAATTTTATTGTTTAACATCTCTCTGGACTAAATTTGCTATATTTGAATTAAAGTGCTTGGGAACAAAGTAGTTACAAATAACAAAGCAACAGATTGTTGGGAAAGGACTATTAAGTAACTAGAACCCCCCTAGGGGAAACTTTGAAACATTACAATGGCTACAGATGGAAAATTACAGGCAGAGATAGAAAGAATGTTTCTTCTCGTGGGAATACTGCAAGAGCAAAGCATGGCTATGAACAAACAACTTATAACCTTGAACTCTAAAACAAGCAACCCTGCTGAATGCATAAAGGATCTGACTGAAACAAAATCTGCAGCTGAACCAGAGGAGACTTTTTTGGAACTGGAGGAGAGGGAAGAAGGAGTTAAGAAACTACAGGAGAGTACCAATTTGAAGCCTACACTGCTAGAACATAAAGAAGAAGACCTTGGGATTACCAATCTGCGAAAGATGCGAAAGTGGAAAGAGGAAGCCCATGGAACACTTGGAATACTGGAACTTAAAAGAAACAAGAAATATGATTGGGGCTTCCTCTTTGAGTATGGGAGATCAGTTGGCTTGTTGCAGCAGCTGTTACCAAGTATTTTGGATGGAAGAAAATTTGATGAGACTGTGCCAGAGCTCCTTCGAGAACTGAGGACCAACAAAGAGGGCTACCAACAAAATCGGCAGAGAGAGACTGACAGAGATTTGAAGGCCTCTGATGTGAGGAATCCAGGCTAAGAATTGTTTTGTGGACATTTATTTGGGAAGGGACAGAAACCGGGGTAGGGAGGGAGGGGAGAACAGAATTTTAAGACTTTTATGACTTTTGTGTTTGGCTATTATGACCTACATTCAATATAAAAAGGGGGAAATTCGTGGAAGGGAATTTGGGTCGACCTTAGAAAAGGACTTAATATTTATAAGAAAATTGGACAAGTAAAATTTGGCCAAGTAATAAGAATTAATTTTAAAAATAACAATAATATGTTAAAGAAGAGAGATAAGAACCTGCTGAGCTAATTATTGGATTTGGGATGTATGAAGGGGGGGTGGGGGGAAGTCAGGGAGTGGGGTTAAGAAAGTAAGGTTATGAAATTATACTTGTTTTGTTTTTGTTTTCATCTGTGTGTGTTTTTAAAATGTGAAAACCCAATAAAAATTACTTTTAAAAAAATTTATAAAAAAGATATTTTTTTTCTTGTTCTACCCCTCTAAAACAAGGTGTGTCCTATGGTCCGGTGCGTCCTATAGAGCGAAAAATACAGTAAATGGGTTAAATAGCCAGACAGTTGCTCTTTGCATCTTGTGCAAAGCCCTTGTAATCCCCAGACCCCATCCCCTTGGGAAAGACCAACACAGATCTTCTCCATGGGTGTAGCAAATTCTCTCCTGCTGGAGTGCAGGAATGGCATTGTTGTCCCAATCAACCTGAGCAAAGTATCTTCTGAATCTAGCTACTCTGTGTAAGATGTTTGATGGAAACCAGGGAATCCAGACATCAGTACGTGAATAAGTGCATATGTTGGGGGGCAACCCAATACCGTACATGTACATGAAAGCAGAAACAGATTTCAGCTTCCAAACGTGTTCTATGTGGCAAAATTATCGTTTCCACATACAGTGGTACCTCAGGTTACATATGCTTCAGGTTACAGACTCTGCTAACCCAGAAATAATGCTTCAGGTTAAGTACTTTGCTTCAGGATGAGAACAGAAATCAGGCTCCGGCAGCGCAGCAGCAGCAGGAGGCCCCATTAGCTAAAGTGGTGCTTCAGGTTAAGTACAGTTTCAGGTTAAGTACAGACCTCCGGTACGAATTAAGTACTTAACCTGAGGTACCACTGTATAGGCTTGCATTTCAAAATGAATGTCCTTGTGGATCCTAGCAGTCCTTTGAGTTGAGTGTCATTAGCATAGATGATAAATGAGAATACAATCTTTGTTGTTGTTTAGTAATTTAGTCGTGTCAGACTCTTTGTGACCCCATGGACCAGAGCACGCCAGGCACTCCTGTCTTCCACTGCCTCCCGCAGTTTGGTCCAACTCATGCTGGTAGCTTCGAGAACACTGTCCAACCATCTCGTCCTCTGTCGTCCCCTTCTCCTTGTGCCCTCCATCTTTCCCAACATCAGGGTCTTTTCCAGTCTTTTCCAGTCAATACAATCTTAACTATGTGTCTAAGTCAGGTACCTCCAACCTGTGGCCCTCCATATGTTTTGGCCTACAACTCCCATGATCCCTAGCTAACAGGACCAGTGGTCAGGGATGGTGGGAATTGTAGTTCAAAACATCTGGAGGGCCGAAGGTTGGGGATGCCTGGTCTACTGAATTCAAGGAGACTTACTCCTGGTTAGTGGGGCTAGGATTGCAGCCTAAAAAAACTTACCCAAGACAGGCTTAAGATATTCCTGCATCACTCCCTTTTCTTATTCCTTAAGAACTAGCAAGGAAGCAAGGAGTTGCAATTTATATCCCACTTCAGAGGAATCCTCTGAAAAAAGCAATAGTACCATTTCATATACATGGCCTTTTTAAATAAAGGATATATATTTGAAACTTGAGTTTTCTATTTTTGCTACTGTTGGGGGCATCACAGGGGTGGCTTTACATGGAAGAAACTTTAATTGGCATTGCATGACTCATCTTCTTACTCACACCCATCTTTAATTCAATAGTTTGATTGCCCTTCTAAAAACTAGAAATTGAAAATGTAACCAAAGAGACTGCCTGACTTTCTATCAATTATCTAACTCAATCAATTAATTCCCTTCCCTCTGCTAAGGTAATCATAGAGTATCTGACCTCTGCAATCCAGAGACTCATTAGAGGAGGGAATTTAGCTATGAACCTTATCAACTCCAGGATTCCACTATGGAATAGAAATGTGGTATTACGTTACACATACGCTGAATAAATCAGATGTGACAAGCAAAGACGATCAGGAGATTAGTCTTGAAATTGTAAGAAGGTTGGCTGTACTGTATCCCATCCTTCTAACACGTTTTGCCTGGACAATAGATTAATCAAGTGTCATTTCCTGTTCTCTTCAGTGTCTTTGTCCAGTACAGGAGGCATTAAATGCATAAGAAGATCATGTCAAGCATAATAGAACACTGTATGATTCCGACCTTTTTCTATTCTCCGCACTTTGATTGGCTGGCCATTTTGCTCCCACCTGACAAGTGGGTGATGTTCTAAACAGGTAAGGGATGGAGTGGGAAGGCACAACAACATCTGCTAACTAAGCACATTACTTTCATACAGGTCAATGCATCATGACACATTTAATTCAGCACTCTGCTGCCTTTCTCTTATAATAAAAAATAATAAGCAGGAATAGAAAAAGACAGTCATTTTCATCTAGTGAGCATAATTGGATTATAGGCATATTTTAACTTTATGTCAGCGTGACATATGCAACTTCTTTCTTCTTGGGGATGCTAAGTCTCTGTATAAAAATTATTCTTTTTCCTAAAATGTCTTCAATGTGGTAAGGCTTTCATTCTTTCCCCCTGCCCTCTCCCACACCCAAATTACAGGCTATTGTTTTTAAAGAAGGGCAGAAAGCTAAAAAAAAAATTACTAGCCAAACTAATTTTCTCTCTCTTCTTCAGATTTCTCTCTCTTCCTTTTCACTTACTGATTCATACAGCTGACAGGTAGCCAAAGGCCAGATCATTTGGTAGCCAGAGAACTCTAATAACTGTTTGTTCAGTTACCTGGGGAGAGCTTAAATAGTGGCTCTACTCTTAAGTGCAGAGGCCAACATGAGAAACTAGGACACAAAGGACTCAGTTCATATGCCTGCAGTTGTCCCTCGCATGTCCTTTTAACTACTCATGCAGGTGCTCAATTTGCTGTAGCATCAAACAAAGATCCTTACAGAAGACCATATGACAACTCGCCAGTCTTGAAAATACGACTATCCCTTTTTATGGTTGACATATGATCTACTGTATTTTCTACCCCATTACATAGCTCACACTGATGGCTAAATGTAGAAGACAGATAACAAGATGAATACTGCATCTTTTTGTCAGAAGCTGAACTGAGGTGGAATGGAAACAGCAATGAATAGAAGAAGAAGAAGAGTTTGGATTTGATATCCCGCCTTTCACTCCCTTTAAGGAGTCTCAAAGCGGCTAACATTCTCCTTTCTCTTCCTCCCCAACAACAAACACTCTGTGAGGTGAGTGAGGCTGAGAGACTTCAGAGAAGTGTGACTAGCCCAAGGTCACCCAGCAGCTGCATGTGGAGGAGCGGAGACGCGAACCCGGTTCCCCAGATTACGAGACTACCGCTCTTAACCACTACAAAACAAGGGTCAGAATGGAAATGGGCGTCTCCTGACAACCCCTGTCTTCATGCTTAAGCAAAATAGACAGAAGTTTATCCAGACAAATGAAACCAACAGGAGTTTATGGAGCTTCCAGCAGAGAATCTAAAAACATATAGAAGCATGAAGCTTTGCACACGAAAAGTCACATGGTGTTCCTGATGATTCCACAGGTTCCTGAACAAGAGATTTTTAGAAGCTTCCTAGCAACAGTAGCTCCAATAGCTTAACTTACCATATTTTTCCGTGTATAAGACTATGTTTTTTCCCTTTAAAAGAATGTCAAAAATTAGGGGGCGTCTTATACACGGATACATCTCCCCCCCCCATTTTCTTAAATCTGAGTCCCCCAAAATAGGTTATGTCTTATACATGGGGATGTCTTATAGACAAAAAAATACAGTATACAGTATCTCCAACCCAAAGTACTGTGTCTCCCTCTCCCACTGACACAGCCAATTGTTGCATATCCTCTGTTTTAGAAACGACAAAAGTGTTGTGTCCCACTTTCCATCACAAGCTCTATTAACTTGCATATGTTCCCCACCATCATATATGTTAGATGTGTGAAAGAGTAAGCAGGATCATGCTTATTGGCCCCACCCCTTGACATCTACATGCTCCCTGCAATGTATGAAAGATGTGCTTATATGTGCACAGCTGTATGCATTGGTGCTCCAATGCACCACCCCACAGATTCACTTATATACTTAAATATTTGCATTAGTTCTCTATGTATCCCAAGTAATGACACCATACCAGCACTTGAACCCAGCACCACAAAACTTGGAAGTACAGTGGTGCCCCGCAAGACGAATGCCTCGCAAGACGAAAAACCCGCTAGACGAAAGGGTTTTCCGTTTTGGAGGCGCTTCGCAAAACGAATTTCCCTATGGGCTTGCTTCGCAAGACAAAATGTCTTGCGAGTTTTTCCGACTTTTTCCCCCTTCCCCCCCCCTTTTTCTAAGCCGCTTATCCGCTAAGCTGATAAGCCGCTAAAAGCCGCGCTAAGCCGCTAATAGCGCTAATCCACTAAGCCGTCAATGGGCTTGCTTCGCAAGACGAAAAAACCGCTAGACGAAGAGAATCGCGGAACGGATTCTTTTCGTCTTGCGAGGCACCACTGTATGCCTAGACACCAAGTCAGACACCAGTACCTTTTTATTCCAATAACTTTAGCAGTCACGATATTGTAATGAAATTAGTTTTTTAAAAAACATGCCTCGGCAGTCTGCCAATATATTTAAATGGAGCAATCTCTCTTCCCCACCCCGGTGTTGCTAAATTATAACTCCATACACATGGTCCAGACTCAAACCACTGACACAACCTTGATTATAGCAGGTTGAATTGTGTGGCTATAATATAGCTGAGCAAACATTTCCATTAGCATAAATGTCACCTGCAATGCAAACCAAGTAAAGCTGAACATTCGCTGAACACAGAGTAATTTGGGTGTCCTTCAGTTTTAATTTCATCACCTCTGATTTATGAAAATTTGGACACGGCTACAAACAATTGCATTTGCCAACATAAACAGTCATGTTTCCATAAATGATTCTGAAGTAATGTGGGCCTGTAGTCAAGTATGGGTGGTCTTGTCGAGGGGGGAAATAAAGGGAGGAGGGAAACAAATAAAGTTGAATAGATTGGCATTTACTGTTTTGGCTAATGTCTTTGAACTGCTTAAGCATATCCATCACTTCCTAAGAGAGAGACATTTTTTCTTCTGTTGCTGAAAGAGTAAATATTGCCCCCTCATGAACTCTACCCTCTGAGTTATACATATCTGAGGATATTATTACTAGAGTGTTGTATGGGTCCACCAATCTAATTCTGAGCCGGATCCAGTGCTTCAGATTTGACCTGGGACAATCCAGTGCCAACCAGATAGGGATCCCAAAGTGATCTGGAGATCTTGCACAGTCGTTTGGTAGGGGAGGGAAGAGGAGAATGCACTATCTCTGTTTCAAGGAGACCTTCATTTGGAGGGCTTTCCAATCCAAGTGTGGTAAAAAGATAAAGAATGGTCACATCCACACTTTGCATGGCTTCCCCTAAAGGAATCCTGGGAGCTGCATTTTGTTAAGGGTGCTGGGAACTGTAGCTCTGTGAAAAGTAAACAGTGCTGCCCCCAGGACGGCTTTATTTGGGGAAAGCCATGTGCATTAAAGGAATGCGGGTGGCGTTGTGGTCTAAACCACAGAGCCTAGGGCTTGCCGATCAGAAGGTCGGTGGTTCGAATCCCCACGACGGGGTGAGCTCCCGTTACTCGGTCCCTGCTCCTGCTAACCTAGCAGTTCGAAAGCACATCAAAGTGCAAGTAGATAAATAGGTACCGCTCTGGCGAGAAGGTAAACAGTGTTTCTGTGCACTGCTCTGGTTCACTAGAAGCAGCTTAGTCATGCTGGCCACATGACCCAGCATGGCATTTGTCTGTGGACAAATGCCAGCTCCCTCAGCCTATAGAGCGAGATGAGCTCGCAACCCCAGAGTCGTTCGTGACTGGACTTAACGGTCAGGGGTCCCTTTACCTTTACTATGTACTTTAAAGGTATGGTGTAGATTTGTCTTAAGAAGGGGGAGCAGGTGCCTTGAAATTCCCCCTCAACCACTTGGTACCTGGTTAGCAGACTGAGCAGGCCCATATGACGCTTCGTCATAGTCATGCATGCTAGTGGGAGATATATTGTGTTTCCATCTAAATTGCAGGAGATAGTCCTCAATTTGAAGGGCTGTCTGGTCCAAGAGAAAAAGCCATAAGAAGCAAAGCAGGAGACTTCACATTGCCCATTAGCAGCTGTAGCTTGGACAGAGACTGAGCAGCCTTAGAGGTTACCTGGTTAGTCTTCATTGCACTGCTATTTAAATTATAGTCATTGTTTCTGAATTCTCATTTATACAAAAAAGTTACAGTATGCGAATTTTCAGTAAATCAGTATCCTCTTTTATTCTCTCTCTCTCTTTTTCTGGGGTTCTCTACTTTTTGGCAATGCAGGAGTGGTCACCCTAGTGCATCATCAAGTATTAGTATAAAAAAGGGTGTTCAAATTGACTTGTTTTTCAGCTGGTCATCTATTAGATCCAGGCTGTATTTGAATCCACAGCTTACATTCTGCAATCCAGAATCCCCCAAAGCAAATTGCTGGCCCTAGGAACTGGCAGAAGCTACTGCTTTGCCAGCCAAGCCAGGGCAAAAGGCTCGATTCCTACTATATTTAACAGGCCTGGCCAATTCAAATGTTTCATATCACCTGCCAGTTTCAGGGGCTGGTGTTGTGTTCCTTCATTATTCACCATACCCTTAAGGGGCTTTGAAACCCAACCACATACAGCCTCCATTACCTCACTAGACCAGGGCATGGATTCATGCCACAAAGTTCCTGATTCATTGCTTACTGTTTCAGGTTCATTGCTGACTGATGCCTCTTGCAATGTATAAGGGTGGATCTCACACGTCTCTGTCTGCAGAAAGGCAGTAGTTGCGCGTTCAGACCCAGAGACCTCCTTCCTAAATGAAGACATATTTGACACAAATTTTAGTTTTGGTTTTTGGCAGAATTTAGGCCACAACTTTATTGATTACAGAAAAGTGAGTGGTTGCATAGGCTCTGGTTTGACTAGCTTCCTGCACCCTTGCAGGTAGCACTGATCCAGGACTCCAGCATAGGTCAGCCAAGGGTAAACACCTGAGGTAGGTGAAAAGCCTGGGAACAGACTATGTCCACTCCCCAGATGCTCCCCTGGACTCAGGCATGGGCACAACCCCCTCTCAGGGATTCACCAAACCAAGTTGAGTCCCTGGAATCCTTTAATGGAATCCCCCTGACATAGGGATGGCGAGACCGTTCTCCCATCCCTATCACCTGAGCCAGTGCCTAGCTGCAAACTTACAAGTTGTGATGAATTGCTACGCAGCAGGTGAAACCCAAATGGCAACAGCCAATCAGGCAAGTAGGAAAAATTCCTGCCGTGCCCCTGTCCCAATGACAGACGACACACGGTGGCATAGCAAGATCAATCGCAAAAGGCCCTAAAATTAGGGAGAGGTGGGCAGGTGTTCCAGTGCACAAGCTGAAAGAGGAAGCTCTGGGTCATGTGCTTGGGTTTATATAGGTCCCTCCTTCCGTTTAGACTGCAACACCATTGGCCAGATTGAAACCCAGCATCGAGGAACCTACCAATCGGGTGTTGTGGCTATCCTGTGAACCCACCCACAACCAAGAGGTCAGTCCCCAGATCTCACCGCAACATGTGCCCTCTTTTAGGGAGGACACAATTCCTTTTTTAGAGCAGTACAAGGATCAGAAGAAATGGGAGCCCATGAACATTCACCCATCCTCTCTTGGGGAGTCTTCCAGCACACAAAGAACCTATTCTCACTAATGGAACCTGTTTATTATTCTAATATGTGAAGCAATTTTTGGCTTAGGAGAGACACCATGAAAGCATAGAGGTGAGCACAAACAATAGATGATTCAGTCCAACTCTTTCACTTGAAAAGAATGTCCCAGACAGAGAGCGTCCTCAATATGTCTCCCAAGCCTTTTATTGAAAGCTTCCAACAGATTCAATACTCTCCCGAGTTAATTTATGCCACCGCCAGGCTGTTATTATTGTCAGGATTTATTTATTTATTTTGCTTAATGGCTTACTTAGGAATTGCTTCTTAAAAAGATAAAGTATTAGTCCAAGAGGGCCACTTTGCATGCTGCAGAATTCCTACAGAGAAAGCTTAACTTTTTTTAGTTTGTGCCTTATGTTGGCTTCTGCATGATAATAATGATAATAATTTATTATTTATACCCCGCCCGCCCATCTGGCTGGGTTTCCCCAGCCACTCTGGGCGGCTTCCAACAAAACACTAAAATATAATAACCTATTAAACATTAAAAGCTTCCCTAAACAGGGCTGCCTTCAGATGTCTTCTAAAAGTTTCGTAGTTATTTTTCTCTTTGACATCTGGTGGGAGGGCGCTCCACATGGCGGGTGCCACTACTAAGAAGGCCCTCTGCCTGGTTCCCTGTAACTTGGCTTCTCGCCAGAAAGCCCTCAGCCAGAAAGCCCTCAGTGCTGGACCTCAGTGTCCGGGCAGAATGATGGAGGTGGAGATGCTCCTTCAAGTATACTGGACTGAGACTGTTTAACTTGTGCTCATTCAGATCAATCTTGTTCTATTCAATAGAAGGAATAATATGTGTGCCTGTGTACACAGACAGCGGAGCTGTACCCCTACACAGTTATTCACATGAAATGTTCAGCAAGTGTACAGTTTGCGTGTCGAGGTCCCCAAGCCACCCCCCAAATAACTCACAACGCACACTTAATTTTTGTTTAAGGTTTTTGGCATAATTTTGACCACATCTTTATTTAAATACAAAACTGTGAGTGGTTGTTTAGGCATTGGTTAAGACTATCTGTCCCCCCGCCTGGGGACAGAACTGACTTCCGGGCACCACCGAAAGACAGTGCGGGGGAAAGCAAGTCGGGGAGAAATGGAGCTGAGTCACAGACCCTCAATTCTCATCCGCATGCTCCCCGAAGGCTTGCCGGCCCTAGTCCCATTCCAGGGATTGGACGAAAAGATGGCAAGCCCCAGGATTCCTTTAACGGAATTCCCTTTCCACAGCAACCATGGAGGGGCAGGCCCAGCCTATCCTAACCTCTCCTCCACCAATTTATAACCAATGCCTAACCGCAACCTTACAAGTTGTGACGATTTGCTACGCAGTAGGCAAAAACCAAATGGCCCAGCCAATCAGCCAGATGGACAAAATTCCTACCAAGCCCCTGCCCCAACGGCAGACGACCCCATGACAGGCATAGCAAGGTCAATGCAACATCCCCTTACTCAAGGGCGGGTGGGCGGGTGATCCGTTGCACGCAGCAAAGAGAAAGCTCCTGGCTGCGTGCAGAGTATTTAAACATTTTACCCCTCCCACCAAAATTGCAACATAACTTTTACCCCAGCAACCCAGTGAACCAATCACTGCCCCAGGCCATCTTTAGAGACCCTGCCTGGTAACAGAGGGGTGGCTCAGCAGACCCCACCGCAACACGTGCTCTCCATGAAGGAGAACACGCTTTGTGTACCAGTTTATACAGTAGCTGAGCCTGACAAGTGTACAGTCTTCCACACAAACTCGTTTACATGCATGGAGACAGATTGTAGCTGTGTTCAGTGTAACAGGTGAACAAGTTTAATGCTGCTCATCTTAACACTCTTTTAGAGCAGAAATCTCTTTTGAATCAATGTATTTTGCTGCCTGGGGTAAAGGAACAAACTTTACCCCAAATTAAGGCACCGGAGGCAAAAGATATTCCACAAATGACTTTCCCTGGAGGCGAAAAAACCAGGAAAAATAAATGGAAGAACTAACAGTAAGCACTGTTCAACAGTGGGATGGTCTCCCTTGGGAGATTGTGGACTCTCCTTCTTTGGAGATTTTTAAGCAGAGGTTGGATGGCCATCTGTCATGGATGCTTTAGCTGAGATTCCTGCCTTGCAGGGGTTGGACTAGATGTTCTTTGGGGCCCCTTCCAATTCTACAATTCTATTATTCTATTTGCTGCCCTTTCATTTCAGCCAAAATTAGCTCCTTGAGGCAGCTGCTTCATTCTGCCTAATGGACCAGCCACACCTTGAACAATTGTGAGAAATCATTTTACCACTGTTTTACGTTCAGATTCGGGCCCCAAATATGTGACATATATGTTATTATTGCCTTTGCTTTCAATGACAAATATCAAACTAGTCTGTTTACAGGGACATCCAACTCCCAATAGACTGCAATCTACTCACAGTATAAAAAAGTTTTTGTTTGTTTTTAGGAAGCAAATGAATGGAACTGAATATATGAGTGAACGAAACTGAATCAGCATTGCGATATACACAGAACATAATAAAAAGTCGATTATATAAAACACACAGTTGAGGCTCCTGAATCAACAGTCAAATAGTGGACCTTAATCTGGTGGTTCACTTTTTTGCTAGGAAGCAAAAGTTGCTGAGCTCTTTTTGGAAAGACAAAGTTGTTCAGCTTTTCTCAGAAAACCGGAGTGGTTGACCCTTTTTTATTCTTTTTCATTTGCTTTATTTTGGGGGGAAGGAGATTCCTGAGGGACCAGAGATCTACCAGGAACACCCCGTGATCTACCAGTAAATCATGATCTACTTGTTGGACATGCTTGGCTTACGGGATCTCATCCACCAGAGAAAAGCTCCTTCCATCAGTAGAAGGAACCCTTTAGATCCAACCCACTATCAGTTCCAGAAGTAGAGTTGCCATATGTCCTCTTCTTTCAGGACATGTCTACTTTTTCATGGGTAGAGTCATCATAGCGATCCATAGTTAAAAGTAGAAGTTGGCAAATGTGTCCTCTTTTTTGCTCTTCAAAATATGGCAACCAAAAAAGAGTTGCTCTCAGTGACTGCTCCATAGTTATGGAACGCCTATGCCCAGATCAAGAATTTGTTGGAAAGAAAGGGAGACATTTTTGTTACAGTTGCTGTCTGGTGGCTCAAAGCAGCGCAGTATATTTCTGTCGTGCTATACTTCTAATTTAAGAAG
This sequence comes from Podarcis cretensis, assembly GCF_951804945.1. Classification (NCBI taxonomy): domain Eukaryota; kingdom Metazoa; phylum Chordata; class Lepidosauria; order Squamata; family Lacertidae; genus Podarcis; species Podarcis cretensis. Next base: position 9,767,002 of record NC_137180.1, on the reverse strand, counting down.
GCACAGGCTTCCTGCTTGTAGCCATCAAGATACAATAGCCGATAAGTGGAAATCACTAAATATATTAAGTCCAAATCATGAAGGTCTAATTTTATCTCTCCTGCCTGCACTGGATTTTCAACAGAGAACTTCACTCTAAGCAATAAGTCATGCAAGGCAGCAGGAGAGTAGATCCAAGCTCTGTTACTGGTGCGATTCTGACTGTCAAAGTACATTTTGTGTGACACATCTTAATTAGCCCGCTGTAGCGGCAGAACAAAACGTCCAGCATTCATGCATTTGTTGTGGTGCCAATTTAACATGCTGGATTGTTTTAACTGCTTGTGTGTGAAAATTAACAACCCCATGCGTCCTACAGAAGCAGGTCACCTGAAGGGCAAAAGGAAACATTGCCAGACGTTTATAATTGTACTTTTATAATTGTACGTTTCTCTGGCACGGATGTCAGAACAGGAACAACCTCAAGGCAAGCATTGCTTGCAAGGTTATAGAGGCTTACAGTTGCTTTAAGTCAGGGGTCAGCAAACTTTTTCAGCAGGGGGCTGGTCTACTGTCCCTCAGATCTTGGGGGGGGGGCGGACTATATTTTGGAAAAAGAAGAAGAAGAACAAATTCCTATGCCCCACAAATAACCCAGAGATGCATTTTAAATAAAAGCACACATTCTACTCACGTAAAAACACCAGGCAGGCCCCACAAATAACCCAGAGATGGAATTTAAATAAAAGGACACATTATACTCATGTAAAAACACACTGTTTCCTGGACCGTCTATGGGCCGGGTTTAGAAGGCAATTGGGCCAGATCTGGCCCCCAGGCCTTAGTTTGCCTACCCACGCTTTAAGATTTGACCTACTCAGGAAAAAGAGGAATGTGAGTTGGAGTGTTTTTATGGTATCTACAACGGAACTCTATATAAATTGGTATGTGCACCCAAATTCTTGGAGCAACGAGAAAAGGCATGCAGACTATGCCTAGGTCATGCATCCTTTGGAACGAGGTCACTGGAAACATATATAAACACACTGGCTAGGTATAGGTGAAGACATAGTCTTAACTCCAGCTGGTGTCCCAATGTTCACTTCCTCCCGATCATATTTCTATGGGAATATGTCCAGCTCACTGTGGAATGTATCATCATTGAAGCAGTCGAATACAACATTTCCTGTTCCCTAGAGTGGACACACAGGGGAATGTTGCTCCAGACAGAGAGGACTTCCTGTCATACCTGCCCTGGAGCATCCTCCCCCTGTGTGTTATCAGGTAGATGGGGATGACCTAGCAGACCCTATAAAAAGGCTAGTCATGCAGCCATCTTCCTCTTTTCGCCTTTTTCCATTTTTCCTTTTGGACTCCTCTGCTGGCTCTTAGCCAGCAACACATGGCTCATCCTTACAGATTGGATCCTCCCTTAAAGATGGCACGTATTGTGGTGAGACCTGGACAACCGACACTCTGTGTTGTGGGTGGGTACAATTGGTTAGCCACAAAACCCAATTGGTAGGTCCCTCGAAGCTGGGTACAATCTGGCCAATGGGACGCAGTCTAAATGGTTCGAGGGACCTGTTTATGCCCATGCACGTGACCCAGATCTTCCTCTTTCGGTGCATGCATTCAGAACACCTGCCCACCTCTCCCTACTTTTAGGGCTTGTTGCGCTTGACCTTGCTATGCCGCCGTGTGTCTGTCTTTGGGACAGGGGCATGGCCGGAATTTTCCCCACTTGCCTGATTGGCTGTTGTCATTTGGGTTTCGCCTGCCGCTTAGCAAATCATCACAACTTGTAAGGTTGCGGATAGGCTCTAGTTCAGGTGATAGGGATGGGGGAATGCTCTCACCATCCCTATGTGAAGGGTATTCTGTTAAAGGAATCCAGGGACTCAATGGTTTGGTCAACCCTGTGAGGGGGCTGTGCCCGTGCCTGAGTCTAGGGGGACATTTGGGTGACGGAGTTAGCCCGTGCCCGATTTTCCGCTTATGCAGGTGTTCACCCTTGGCTGACCTATGCTGCTGCCCTGGGTCAGTGCTACGTGCATGGCATGGAGCTAGTCGAACCAGAGCCTATGCAACCAGTCACTTTCTGTAATCAATAAAGTTGTGGCCTAAATTCTGCCAAAAACCGAACCAAAATTTGAGTCAAGTGTGAATTTATTTAGGGGGGAGGTTTCTGGGTCTGAACATGCAAAGGATGAAAGCCATAAGGTAGAAAGTCTGAGACCTAGCTCAGACTTATTTTCTCTACAAATGTAACTGTAACTACCAGATAAAGCCTGCCTTCAGGACAATACTGTGAACTGAATGTAAGTAAACTTTACTATTACTTTTTTAAAAAAGACATTTGTGTTGTTATTATTATTATTAAGAAGGAAATAAAGGGGAATTTACCAGGAACAATCCATTATGGACAAGCCAGACTGGATTGCTCAACTTGTATGATTCTCATGAATGCATCTACTTGCTCTCAGCAATGTGCAAGGGAATGTGCTCTGCTACTAGCTCACTAGTGTGAGTGAGGAAGGAGAAGATATAATCACTATATCCTTCCTACTATCCACAACATTCCCACACTCCCAAAATGCTATCACAGGGCTCATCTATACTTACTTTGTTTCTCATTTCTAGGCACAGGTCTGGGTTTTCGAGGTCTGTCCAACCGTCCCCTCCCTTTCTTTTCTTTTTTGGCCAGGCAGTTTCCCCACAAAAACCCACTCTTTACCACAGGAAACAATCCCCCAGAAAACCTGAATTGCTATTTCCTCCGATTCAGTGGTAAAGATTGGGTTTTCCTGTGCAAAGCAGCGGAGCAAGAAAGAAAAAAAGCGCTTGGACAAGGACCAGGAAAGTGCAGACCTTTGCCTAGAAAGAGTGGGGCAAAAGGTAAATTTGGATGAGCCCTAAAACTGAGACTCTCCATGTGACTTCAAACTGCCCTATCCATTCTTCTGTTCCTCACCCAAAGACACCTGGATGACACAATCTCTTTTGCCATACTAGCTTTTACCTTCCAGAAGTATCTCCAGCTATTCAGTTTCAATGGCAGCATATTGGCTCTGGTTTACATAACAAAGGAGATATTTCTCAGGCTCGTTTGGGCTATCTATTCAACAGAAGACGCTGGTTTGACCATTTTTGCACTTCTCTTCTTCAGACCACAAACTTACAACTAGAAGATTGGGATACCTGAGGAGGTCATTTACCTCTCTCTCTCTCACACACACAGCCCATAACACTGCAATTACTTTCTTTCCTGCCAGTTATCCAAATACAATATAACTGCAGTTATTCCTTCTGAGTGTTGGGAAGAAGGAATAGTTTATCTGCCCCCATTATACTCAGTTCTCCTTGTCAGCTCTCTTTGGTCTGAAAACTGCTTCACGGGTTTTCTTCTGTGCAAAAGCTAGTGGTGAATTAGCAAGGTGACATCAGAAAGCAATCAAGAGTGTTGCTATAACTCAGTGCCTCTGGCTGTTGTTCTCACCTCTTGCAAGAGAAGCAGACAGTGAGAAAGTCCCTGACCAGTCTCACTTTCAGTGGCAGAGCCGAAAATTGGGTGCTTCAGTGCCTTGCCCCATTACAAGTGTTGATAAGGTTTCTCAAGTCCTATTGACTGAAGATGGAATTGGCTGTTCTCTGTTCAGTTGACGGTCTTGATTGCCATGAATGGTTTAGTCCCATGATTTGCCTAGAGTGTTATCCGATGCATAGCCACGGTCTTTGCAAAAGAAGTCAGTTTGTAGTTAGAATTTAGAGAGAGAAAGAAGACAAAGATGAGAGCTTAGCTAGAGTTGCCTAAATTGGACTAAAACCTTTGGGGCACGGTAACAATGGCAGAAGTCAATGGATTTGCTGGTCGCTGTAGGAGTGAATATTTGCTTTCTGTATCTGCTTGCATATTCGCAAATAAAACAAATATTACGAAGACACAGTATGTCTCGTGTTCTCTCATCCAGAGGAAACTGAATCAGATTGTATAGAACCACTGCATCACAAAGCTGTAAGAGAGCTACAAAATCATACAGTACAACTCCATGCCAAAGCAGGAAATTCTCTAATATATTGAAATAAATAGAAAAATTGTCCAGTAGCACCTTAGAGACCAACTAAGTTTGTTCTGGGTATAAGTTTTTGTGTGCATGGACACTTCTTCAGATACACTGAAACAGAAGTCACCAGACCCTTATATATAGTGGGAGGGTGGGGTGGGGGTTTTCTCAGAAGGGTAGTAGGAGTGGATGATTGACTTAATGGTTATGGTAAACCTGTTGATGACTGTTAATGACTGAAATTAGTCCTACAGGAAAAAGCAAGGGATTGTATGCAGATGACCAAAAATAGCTTTAGCATATGTAATGAGACAAGAATCCAGTATCTCTATTCAGACCAGGTCTCTCCATAGTTTTCAGTTCAGTAATAAGTTGTAATTCAGGGCAAATTTTCTAGATACTCTAAATGACTGTGCCCTAGTACAGGTGACCATAGAACCAACCAGAGGACTTAAGATCAAGTTGTTTGAGGTATAAATGTGGTTGAAATAATTGGATACAGTGACTATAGAGCTATCAAACTGAGCATATCGGTAAGTGGACATTTGCCATGGAAACCCAGCACAGTAACATTTGACTTCAAAAGATGAAATTTCTCACAAATTAGGGAATTAACAAACAAACAAAAAGGAATTTGAAAGTCAAATCTCTCCAGAATTATCAGGGTTTATTCAAACCCCCAATAACAGAAGCGAAGGTAGAATGTGTATGGCAATCAGGATAGGTACTACTACGGCCAAGGGGGTGTCAGTGTGGTTTAAAGGCAGAGTCAAGAAAGCTAGCAGAGAAAAGAAGGCTTATTTCAGAAAACAGAAGTCTTGTCCAAGAAAAGAGCAAAACAGGAAAGCTTTGGCAAGAGAAATGCAAGCAGGTAACAAGAGATGCAAAATAAATCTCAATAACAATTGAAGAGCATCACATGAAGACCAACAGTTTTCTTAAAGACATCAGCTGGGGAGAGAAGAGCAAAAGCTCCCCTTCGCACACACTGTGGTCCAGATAAAAAAAAAAGTTCCTTTCTTTACTAAAAAAGAAACAAAAACTGATGTGCTTGGCAGTGATGCGTTTAAACGCCGTGTGTAAGCAGTCGCTTCATTTGCCTGTAAACGAGTTCTATTGATTTTGCACTGGAATATTCATCAGCCTGAAAGTTGAGGATTAAATCCGATGTTCATTTACTCTATACAGTGGTGCCTCGGGTTAAGAACTTAATTTGTTCTGGAGGTCTGTTCTTAACCTGAAACTGTTCTTAACCTGAGGTACCACTTTAGCTAATGGGGCCTCCCACTGCTGCCACCGCACGATTTTTGTTCTCATCCGGGTTAGCGGAGTCTGTAACCCGAAGTGTTTGTAACCCAAGGTGTTTGTAACCCAAGGTACCACTGTACTTTTACCAGAGCAATAAACCGTTCCACTGCAGAACCTCAGTCCCCTGTTCGGATATTGATGCCCCGTTCCACCTAAACAGATGTGTGGAGCTGTTGTATGTCACATGTCTGTTTCCATTCCAGCAGAGCTTGCTGGGAACTTCCATTTCTGTATAGCTTTTGCTTTATGCTTTCCTGCACTTGGACATGAAGGAGAGCAGACATGTTTTCTTTGTCCTGAACTATGCTGAATAAACTGCTTGTAAATATGCTTTACATATGCCTCTGTCCGCCCTTCTGTCGCGAAGAGTTTGTTATCTCTGCTGGCTTGCATGCTCAGCTTCTGAAAGGCTTATGAAGCTCTTAGTCGCCGTTTGGATGCAGGACCAAGGACTGGATTTCGACTGGCTGCCGGCCGGTGGGCTGGAGCCAGCTGGGGGTCTGCCAATTGCCCCCGTCCCCTTGGGCACATCACAACAACCCCAAAGGCAATGGAAGATACAGAAGTGGAGGTGCGCAGGTTGGGGTGGGGCAATGGGTTCAACCCTCTCATGCAATGGCGGAAGGGGTGATGAATCCTGTTCCACCACTTGAGGTGAAATGGGATGTCCCCAATTTAGAGAAGCTGTCCCAGTTTCTGATTTGATCCCAGAATGTCCCGCTTTTCCTCAGGATGTCCCTATTCTCATTGGAGAAATGTTGGAGGATATGGAATTATCCAACCCCCGAGCTGTCTGAAGGCAATCCTGTATAGGGAAGGTTTTTAAAAATGTTTATTGTTTTATTATGATTTTATATTCGTGGATTGGCAGGCCCTGAATGTTAATCCTGTGGGGCAGGGAGGTGGGGGCAGAGAACCTGAATCAAACTACCGGAATGAACAGATCTCTAAACCAGAATATATGACCATCAAAGCTGCTTTTTCTATTTATTTTTTTAAAAAAATGCTTTTCTGATCTGTAAAAAATGTTTATTATTTTGGCTATGTTCTTGTACTAATTCAGTAGAATTCACCAGGCCCTTAATCAGAAGGCATGAAATAGCTTGTGACGTTTCCCTTCTCCCTTCAGTGCATAGTTTATAGAGACATAAGTATAATAATAAAATTTTCATTACTGGGAATCAGTGTAGTAAAGGCCCAGTGAGCAGACTTTTATCTCTTGGGTTGGTACGTTTTCAGGGAATGTTTCATGACATATATATTGCACACAGAGGTTTCTTTTGTGCTTGATAAAAGCGGGGAAAGTGATTATTTGGGGCCCTCATCCATTATAGGTAATTTACTGCCTAGAAATATGTCATTGCCTTCCTTGGTTAACATTTACATGTGTTTCACAAGCCGCCCAAATTGCTCCTTTAACATTTTGCAGAAAGTTCGAAAGTGACATGAGCATAAGATCAAGGTTATTTTTGCTGCTGCTGTCAGAAGTCGAGCAAGCAAAAGGCGGGGAGTTTGACACATTACACTCTAATGCTGTGTGTTGCTAAATAAAATAGAAATAAATAGGCAGCAAGAACTAAAATCACTGAGTGGTGGATTGTCAATTGACTCTTCTATAATAGAGCCAGTGCATTTCAGATTCTGAAAGTAACACTTTTTCTCTCTCTCAATATTTCTCTCTGGAATATTGACACATTAAGCTTCACCAGAGTTTGTCTGCTGTGCACGATTCATCGAAAGAACTGAAAATGAGTTACCATGTTTTTATTTTAAAGCTCGTGTTTTGTGGATGCCCAGAATTTCACACACTTTCTGGAACACCCTTGACTCAAAGTTCCTGGGTTTATTTCTCCCCATATCCCAAATTTGGGGAAAATGTTGTCAACCAAGGCATGTGCCACTGTCATGGCTTCCTGGTTTCTTATAGTGCAAGCCTCTTGACCACCGTGTGAAATACAGTGGTACTTCGGGTTAAGTACTTAATTCGTTCTGGAGGTCCGTTCTTAACCTGAAACTGTTCTTAACCTGAAGCACCACTTTAGCTAATGGGGCCTCCTGCTGCCACCGTGCCGCTGGAGCACGGTTTCTGTTCTCATCCTGAAGCAGAGTTCTTAATCTGAAGCAATATTTCTGGGTTAGCAGAGTCTGTAACCTGAAGCGTATGTAACCTGAAGTGTATGTAACCTGAGGTACCACTGTAATTCATGGCAAACAAGAAGTAGCAGTTGCCAGCTCTCATTTCTGGCAGAGGCCCCAGCACATCCATTTCAACATGCTCCATTGGGGTAACCCAACAAGTATTACTGCCCTGGAGCCCTTCCTATTTTAGTGGGCCGTTCTTTGCTATTTAGCCATGATACGTTTGGCACCATTGGTCAATACCCTCCAACATTTCTTCAATGAAAATAAGGATGTCTTATTCAATAACAACAACAATTTTATTATTTATACCCCACCCACCTAACAAGGTTACAGCAGCTGTTCTGGGTGGCTTCCAACATTAATTATTATTATTATTATTATTATTATTAATACCCCGCCCTTCCTGGTTCAGAAAACCGGGCTCAGGGTGGCTAACAACAAATTTAAAGCACTTAATTGATGCAACAAAAACCAGCATAAAATACAGTATAAAATGTGAATAACAATAATCTGTGAAGGTTTTCCAGCAAAACAAAGAGGAAACTGAACCGGGTCTCAACTTCATTTCCATGTAGCTCAACATTCGGATCTAGGGAATGTAAACTCCAATTAGTCAAGTTCATGCCTGCACTAGAGCAAATATTTTTTATTAAAAATAACACTCCAACTTCCTCCTGAAGTGCAGAACATACTGCTGATTCTTCTCTCTCTTTTGCTTTATTCAGTGGCGAAGAAGATTTATATGTTCATCTGATTAAGCAAAGTGCAGAATCAACAATATAAATAATTCCATAGAATGCCACATATATAAAGGTTTAATCTGAAGTTCAGGATGAGGAATGATCATTGAACTTTGAAGAGGCTACCATTTGTTTTACTGCAGCTTCGTACAATGGGAAGGAAGGTTCATCTAGAAGGGGCTATACAGGCATCAGCATAGCAAGTGAATTTTTAATTTTACATTCCCAAAACTATTGTGAGAAGATGTAGAGACCAATGGAAGAGGATAATGAGGCTAATAAGTCTCTCTGATAATGATTATTACCAGAAATATATTTGGAAATATCTTCTAATTAAAAAGTTGTTATAGGGATCTCAATCAGAGAGCTGCTAACTCTTGAAATGGATTCAGCAGAATCTTAAAAACATGATGCTTATGGGTGCAGTCTTAAGCATTCTTAGGAAAAAAGGAATCCCACAGAACTCAGTGAACAAATGTATCAGACATGGGACAGTAGGACTTGGATCTACCATCCATTTTAGCCTGAGAAGCCATCTTCAAATTAAGGGATTGTTCTAGAGCAGTGATGGCCAAACTCGGCCCTCCAGCTGTTTCAGGACTACAATTCCCATAATCTATGACCACTGGTTTTGTTAGCTAGGGATGGTGGGAGTTGTAGTCCCAAAACATCTGGAGTGCCAAGTTTGGGGGTGCCTGCATTAGAAGAATGATGCTTCGAGATGCAGGCTGCTATCCGCAAGCCTTGGGAGCCCAACAGGAACTCCTGCGGAGCTCCCAAGGCTTGCGGATAGCTTCCTGAAGCCTGGAGAGCGAGAGGGGTCCATGCGCACTGACCCCTCTCGCTCTCCAGGCTTCAGTGAAAGCCTGCATTCACCCCATAGGACGCACACACATTTCTCCTTCATTTTTGGAAGGGAAAAGGTGTGTCCTATAGGGTGAAAAATACGGTATATTTGATGTAAGACCTGATGTTGTACACATTATAAAGCTAGGGGAGAAGAGAGAGAATGGGCGAGGGGACAGAAGACACAAAATCATTGCATGTACACTATGTAAAAAAACTAAATGGACATTTGATGTAATAAGTGCTTCAGTGTGGGCAAAGCTCAGTGTGTGGAACCACCAAATTCCATGCATAAATATGTTTAAAATGGATTCCTGCTCTGACCCTACAAAATGCATGTACTGCTTACAAAGCACTTAAAATTGTTCTTGCAAACTGCTTGGAGATTTGACTACAATCAAGTGGTATATAAATAAAAAAACAACTAAAACAGTATGAGTCTCAATCCTTTGTATCCCCAAGTAGGATATGGGCACAAGCACACTAACGGTGCAGTATTTACAGACCCTCCAAGTATCCCTGTTTTCCAGGAACAGTCCTGGATTTACAGAAGCCGTTCCAGTTTCTGATTTCATCCTGGAATGTCCCGCTTTTCCTTAGGAAGTCCCTATTTTTGCTGGAGAAATGTTGGAGGGCATGAAGTTATTTGACCCCTGATACATCTGAAGGCAGCCATGTATAGGGAAGTTTTTTAATGTTTAAGCCACCCAGAGTGGCTGGGGAAACCCAGTCATATAGGCGTGGTAGAAATAGTAAAATTGTTATTAGTGAATAGGACGTCCCTATTTTCATCGGAGAATGTCGGAAGGGTATGCATTCATACACATTTTTATTTTGCCCTCTAAAGAATGTTAGTTTAGTTTCACCTGCCTGCTCCTATCTCAGAATACTGAAAAGGGTTCCATGTGACTCTGTGAACTCTTTGTTTCTTTGTGACCTGCTCTCTCTCTTTGTTTTATTGTCCCTGTTTTGCGACAGACACCATTATATTATCTGAAAGGTTGCACAGCATTTCTTTGATCCCAAGGCATGTAAAGGCCACATTGACTCTGTGGGCTGAAATATTTGAAGATAATCTGATTTGAACTTCAAGGCTGAAGACCATGCATCAGTGATTTGCAATTCAAGGGGATAAAGAGGGAGGGAAACACACGCAGGAGAGATGGACACGTAACAGTTTTCAGTTGCTGTTGCGCAGAAAGTTCAAGTCACGTTTGTATATCAGTTTGTATATCATAAAGGAAATTCTCTTGTATTGAAATAAAGACAAACTTTGCAAGCATGTGGAAAAAGCAACTGATTTGTTAACACACACAAACACAGGGCTGTCTTTGGCATATGCACCGCTGGGGTGCAAATTATTATTATTATTATTATTATTATTATTATTATTATTATTATTAATTTATACCCAGCCCACCTGGCTGGGCTTCCCCAGCCACTCTGGGCAGCTTCCAACAAAATATTAAAATACAGTAATACATGAAGGATCTGCCCAGCGCCCCCAAATTTTGACGCAACTGATCTCGTGACTAACTACTTCCCGCCTTCCCGCCCAGAGAAAGGCAAGCATCAGGTGATCTCCGCACGCACCCTGGGTGAAAACCGCGTTGCACGCAGGATGGAGCTGCAGAAAAGCCATGTGGAGCGCAGCTCTGCACACTGGGGTCCGCAGCCCAGCCCAGGGCCATGTGGCGGGGCTCCTTACGTTTCTCCTTCCTCTCTAGTAGCATGGGGCCTTCTCCTCTGGTGCGCCCGGTGCACATGGACAGTGGCGGTGGCACTCCAGTACCTGATTGGCTGTGCCAGGTGGGTGGGGCGTTGCAAAGGTGGAGTGAGGCGAATCACCGCTGGGCCCTGTGGCTGAGCAGCCTGGGGAAGGCACTGGGAGAGGGAGCAGCCTTGCACTGCCTTCTCTGTCAGATCCGACCAATGCAAATTTGGGGTGACATTGGAGTCCAGCTGCACAGCCTCCAGGGCGCAGTCAGCAGCAGCCTGGTGCCCCCCAGAATTCGGTGCCCGGGTGCCCCACACCCCTTGCACCCCGGGTAAAGATGGCCCTACACACACACATACATAAGACAGTCCTGTATGATTTTCCTTCTTTGGCATCTGATTATACCTATGTTCCTTTTAGTAAATCTTAGGCTGCATCCTCACGACTGATACAGACTAGTGTAGAGACCGCTTTAACTCCAGCTATATCTCTGGACATGCAGATTTGCCCTTAGGAAATCCAGCATCAAAATTAGTATCCATAGGACGGTATCCTATATTCAATGACAATCTTAATGGACTATCACCAAGTGCCTTTGTTTCCCAGATTGAATCTGACAGGTTCTCCATGATAAAGTGCTCCCACAATTTTTCTCATTGCATGCCTTACTTGCATTGCTAAATGTACCGGTAATACAGTGGAACCCTGGTTCTCGAACTTAATCCATTCTGGAAGTCCGTTCGACTCCCAAAACATTTGAAAACCAAGGCATGGCTCCTGATTGGCGCAGGCGCCCCAGAAACAATAGCCGACAACCGCATTGGATGTTCGGCTTCCAAAAAACATTTGAATACCGGAACACTTACTTCCGGGTTTTGGGCAGCCGCTACGCCGCTGTCACATGATTTCTGTTCTCATCCTGAAGCAAAGTTCTTAACCCAAGGTACTATTTCTGGGATGGCAGAGTCTGTAACCTGAAACATCTGTAACCTGAAGTGTCTGTAACCCAAGGTACCACTGTATATGTAGGCTGTAGAAGCTGTGATATATTGCTGAGCTGGGCATGAGAAGAGAAGAGGAAAGTAAATCTTCAGCCACCAGTTATGTCTCATCCAGAAAGTATAGCCAGAGACATTTTGGCAAATTTTTAAAAAATCCACCCGGACAGAAATTTTACCCCTAAAAAAGAGGATGTGTCCTGGAAATAGAGGACACATGGCAACCCCACATGGATCTGGCTAAGCATAAGGCAGCTTCCTTTGTCTGGTTCTCTGAAAGCAAATGGCTGTTTCCACTGAATGCAAGCAACCTCAGTTATTGAGGGCAGTTCTTTTCTTTCTGGGGGGAGGCCGCAGGGGTACAAATACCCCTAAACATTTTGTGAATCTAAGTTTGGCCTCATTGAGGGGCAGTATTTCAATCGGAGTAGGAAAATGAGAGTACCCCTTAGACATTTTGTAATTTTATTTATGGCCATAGGCCCATACAGGTAAAAACGACACATAAATAACAACTTGTGCACGTGGGGAAAACAGCCACTAAAGCACCACTATAACAATAAAATACTATAGAATAGAATGGCATATTACGCCTTAGTTAGCTTGTAGTGCCCTTTGGCGTCGCTTTTGGGTAAGGACAGTGACCAGGAACCTTGCCACTTTCAGGGTCGTATGAGTATCCTTATCCTGCAAGATTTGGGCAAGGTGGAATTTTGATGGGTGCCCTCTAGTTTCTGTATGATTGATCCCAACAAATTTGCCCGTGGCACATTAAACAGGGGGCAAGTGAACATAATGTGCTGGAGCGACTCCGGTGTCTCCTTATCACATTTGCACATGGCGGGGGCTTGGCCCTTTGAGAATCTATGTCTCAGGACGTTGGAGGGAAAAACGTTGAACCTCGCTTTGGTGAAGGCCAGTCTATGGGCAACAGTCGAAAGGGAGGAGAGGTATGATGGAACGCAGTAAGTTAATGTGATACCAATGTTCTGAGGCGAACAAACACCTCCCCCCAGCATATAATTTCGCTGTAGATCGATGTCATCCAGTCTTTGGCGGTTCTTTTCTTTCTGTGGGGAGGCCGCAGGGGTACAAATACCCCTAAACATTTTGTGAATCTAAGTTTGGCCTCATTGAGGGGCAGTATTTCAATCGGAGTAGGAAAATGAGAGTACCCCTTAGACATTTTTTTAGGGGGCAAAAGCACTGCTTGAGAGTATTTGTTTTCTTTAATTTTTTAATTATTGTTATGAGGAATCTGTTACAGATATTAAAAGCTGGGGTGATTTACAACTCCACAACACTTATGGGGAACTGGCGACCAGTGTGCCAAGTGGTCAGAAGACAGTTCTCTAATACCAGGTGGCCACTATATGAAGGACTGTCTGATCCAATCTGATTTTACAGATAACTAAAAAAAGGGGACAGCCGGGGTCTTGAAGTTGCCCATCAACACCTGTTAGCTGCCCAGCAGTCAGGTCACCTGCTCAGTCTTTCATACTATGGTGAGATGTAGGTATTAATATTTAAATCACAGTAATTATTTCTAGACTTGCATCTATTTACATTTGAATTAACAAATGCATTTTGCCTCCTTTTTTGGTGATGTACTTTCTCTTCTTCAGCAATGGGTAAGTGTGTGGCCACGCTGTTGCCTTCTTACTTGCCTTTTGCTGTGCTGGATAGAAATCAGATCTGTGCCATAGTGTAGAATTGTGAATTGCAGCTGCAATTATTAGAGAAAGATCCCTTTAAAGAAACAATATTATAATTCCACACTGCAGATTGTCTATGTTCTCTACATTCTAAAAGATCAGAAAACATTTTTTTTTTTTTTGTATAAAATATATTACTACCAGTGCGTGATGGAAATGTGTTGTGATTGTTATGGAATTTAAAGCTTTTTAAGTCTTTGTAATTTGCTTGCAGAGGGACGCAGGTGGCACTGTGGGTAAAACCTCAGCGCCTAGGACTTGCCGATCGCATGGTCGGCAGTTCGAATCCCCGCGGCGGGGTGCGCTCCCGTCGCTCGGTCCCAGCGCCTGCCAACCTAGCAGTTCGAAAGCACCTCCGGGTGCAAGTAGATAAATAGGGACCGCTTACCAGCAGGAAGGTAAACGGCATTCCGTGTGCTGCGCTGGCTCACCAGATGCAGCTTGTCACGCTGGCCACGTGACCTGGAAATGTCTGCGGACAGCGCTGGCTCCTGGCCTATAGAGTGAGATGAGCGCACAACCCTAGAGTCTGGCAAGACTGGCCCGTACGGGCAGGGGTACCTTTACCTTTAATTTGCTTGCATGAATTGTCCTTGAATTGATGAAGTGAAGGAGCATTTTGTATTTTGAAAAAAATGCATCATAATCCAAACATTTTAATTAGCCATTGCAAGGAGCAAACTAACAAAGTAATTAGGCTAAGAGGGTCTATATAATCAAATTATATTTATCATTTAAGACTTCTCACCAAGCAATCCTGTCCTCAAGACATGCTGGCTGAGGGACCATAGGTTATGGCAGTAGCCATGCTCCATCAGCAGAATACAAGATACACTACTGCTGCCATGACAGACAGGCTGGAGGAAAAACTTGAGACTCAATGATGGAATCTGCTGCCAATTACAGCATTCCACCGGCAAACATACACTTACATCTTATATAGAGATAGAGGTGGTAAAGATATCCCACACATGTGGGCACATAGATAATGAAGGGAAGGGAAAACACTTGCTGCAAAGGTCCACAAATAACAACACTTTGGAGGTCCCAAGCCACAAGGTGGTTAGATTGGTCTCAACTAGGGCCAGGGCTTTTTCGGCCGTGGCCCTGATCTGGTGGAATGCTCTGTCACAAGAAACTAGGGCCCTGTGGGACTTGACATCTTTCCGCAGGGCCTGCAAGACAGAGCTGTTCCGCCTGGCCTTTGGTTTGGACTCAGTCTGACCCTTATGTTTCCCTCCCCTTATGGTTTTGATTTATGGGCTACTATTAAAATGAGGCTGCATTTTAAACTGTATTTTAACCTGTATTTTAATAAACTGGTTTTGTTTGTTTGTTTGCTTCCCCTATTATGTTTTATTGTAATTTTATTGGTGTTGGCCGCCCTGAGCCCACATTCTTTTGTCGTAGGGCATCGTGCATTCCTGCAACACTGTTCATGAGGATCCATGCATGAAAACATTCCATGTTTGGCAAAGAAAGAATTCATGTGAAATGCAAGCCCTACAAAGAATAGGATGCATTAAAATCAGACACAATGAGTGGCGCACTAAAAATAGACCTCCACATACATCTGATTAGAAGGGGTCTTTACAGTAAGAGGTGATTATGTTCTTTTCCATTAGTAGCTAGAACCAATCAATAAGGCAGCTGATTTAAATTCCAAAAGAACTAGTCACATGTGTCCTTGAATAGCTACTTTGATGGGCAAAGAACCAAAGCAGGTACTTTGGTTTTCCATTTGATTTTTGTACCACGCCGGGCTAGGGACAGAGATGTTTAATACAACCTGGTAATATGCTAACTTGAAGACTAGTCCACATGACCTTCCTAGCCAAAGAACTCTATAAACTATCTTGGAAAATGCTCAGAGGAATCTGACTGTTTGCTGTTGGAGACAGAATGAAAGTCTGAATAGACTTTGGCCTGACTCAGCAAGGTCATTTTTAGGTTCTTTTGGCTTTTGGCAGCTAGACTGGTGACTAGGAGTGGCCGCTGAGACGATGTAACACCGGTCCTGAAAGACCTACATTGGCTCCCAGTACGTTTCTGAACACAATTCAAAGTGTTGGTGCTGACCTTTAAAGCCCTAAACAGCCTCGGTCCTGTACACCTGAAGGAGCATCTTCACCCCCATCATCCAGCCCAGACACTGAGGTCCAGTGCTGAGGGCCTTCTGGTGGTTCCCTCACTGCGAGAAGTGAGGTTACGGGGAACCAGGCAGAGGGCCTTCTCGGTAGTGGCGCCTGCCCTGTGGAATGCCCTCCCAGCAGTTGTCAACACAGCATCACAGCAGTTGTTCGCAGCATCAACACCCCAAGAGGGTCTTGTTTCTCCTATAGCTGCAGCCTTGGATTCCAGCAGAAATTAGCTCTCTCTCTCTCTCTCCAGCCTGCAGCTTTTTCCTGCAGCTTCTAGATCACACAATGGCTGCTCTCAACTCTGGCATTTGTCCTTCTCACTATCTGAAAGTCGAAGGAGGGGCCACACCTCATCCATTTGCCTTCTTGCACCAACCCCCTTAATGCCTCGTCACCCAGGCAATCACCTCATCGGGATGCAAGCCTGATCTGTATTTTAATGCTTGCCAGACCCAAGGATCAGTGGGATCTGGCACCCACAAACACACACATAACACTAGGAATACACCATGATTTGCTGTAATGCAGTTGGGCTTTGTCACATATGGAGTTGACTAACAGCCTCTGTTTGATTCCAAGTTAAATTGGATACCTTGCCTGGCCCCCCTGCGAGCCAGCAGTCTGGCAGAACTGTTGGCAGGGATGCCTGATTTGATTGATTTGAACGACTGGTTAATTGGCTGTTGATCCTGATCAATAAAGTTATGGCCCTTATTTAAACTCCAATTAGTGCGCTGCCTCTTAATTAGCACTTCTGGAGCCAAGCATCAGGGTTATAAACATTTGATAGGCACAGGTGATCATACAACGCATTATAGTAACTTAAATTTACTTCATTTCTGCAAGAGTATTTAATCCAAGCACTTTTGTCAGGTGAATAAATACTTTTGCAGCATTTTTCTCTTTCCTGTTTGCATGATATTCCTCCCTTTGAACTGGAAAAATAATAATGATGAACCCATTGGTTTATATAATTTCTTTAACAACAATTATTGTCATAGACAATAATTTTGAATTGTGGTGCTGGGGGAGAGTCTTGAGAGTCCCATGGACTGCAAGAAGATCAAACCTATCCATTCTGAAGGAAATCAGCCCTGAGTGCTCACTGGAAGGACAGCTCCTGAAGCTGAGGCTCCAATACTTTGGCTGCCTCATGAGAAGAGAAGACTCCCTGGAAAAGATCCTGATGTTGGGAAAGATGGAGGGCACAAGGAGAAGGGGACGACGGAGGATGAGATGGTTGGACAGTGTTCTCAAAGCTACAAACATGAGTTTGACCAAACTGCGGGAGGCAGTAGAAGACAGGAGTACCTGGCGTGCTCTGGTCCATGGGGTCACGAAGAGTCGGACATGACTAAATGACTTAACAACAACAACATTGTCATAGAACCTGTAAGTCACCAGTTAACTGCATGACTGGTCCCCCCCAAAATGGGAAAGGGTAGAGTGTGTTTAACATGCAGAAGGTCCTGGGTTCAGTCTCCAGGTAGGGCTTAGAAATGTCCCATCTGAAACCCTAAAGAGATGTTGCCAGTCTCTGTAGACAGACTGGATTGTCCAATGGTCTGACTCTGTATAAGGTAGCCCTCTACATTCCTAAATGGGAAATGATGTAGGCCAGGGGTGTCCAACAGATCGATCGCGATCTACTGGTAGATCCCCGGAGGTTCTGGTAGACCGTTGTCTATCGATGGTTCCCTTTGCTCAGCTAAAAATAGAATTGGGCCCTGCCCCCTCACCCCACCCTCCAGCATAGCTGTCAACATTTCCCTTTTTTAAAGGGAAATTCCCTTATTCCAAATAGGATTCCTTGCAAGAAAAGGGAAAAGTTGACAGCTATGCCCTGTGTAGATTGCAGTCTCTTGGGAGTTGGCCATCCTGATGTAGGCTAAGTTTTGATAAGAGCAGACATGACATTTTGGTGCCAATGCATTCATTGAAATTTCAGGTTGCTAGCTTATGCCTGAAAGTATGCATTGTACAATGTATCTCCCCTGGTGGCACAAGCAACAGTATAGATTGCAATATGTGCTTGCTTGTGATGTGTTGGGTGAGAGGTTGCCCATGACAGTTGGCCCTCTTTGCAAAGGGCTGAAAAAGGCTGGTCATCCCCAAGCTAGCTTTGGCATAGCAAGAGATGTGCAACAAGGGAGCAAGAAAATTTGCTTCCCCAAGTTCTACGGTTTAAACCATGGGTAGGCAAGCTAAGGCTGGGGGCCGGATCCGGCCCAATTGCCTTCTAAATCCAGCCCATGGACGGTCTAGGAATCAGCGTGTTTTTACATGAGTAGAATGTGTCCTTTTATTTAAAATGCATCTCTGGGTTATTTGTGGGGCATAGGAATTTGTTCTTCTTTTTTCAAAATATAGTCCGGCCCCCCACAAGGTCTGAGGGACAGTGGACTGGGCCCCTGCTGAAAAGTTTGCTGACCCCTGGTTTAAACAGATAACAGGCTCACTTATATTTCAAAATTAACAATTCCAGTCCAACACAGGGCCTTTATGTTAGCCTGACTGAACGTTTTCCCCTCAGCTTTTGTCAAGGGCAGATATTTAAATATCCCCAGAAACATTGCACTTGAATGTGCCGGACACAGTAGAACATATTCTTTTCTAATGTGCATTGTACAACCAGCTAGGCAAATGTGCACTATCCCCTTTTTTGGGTAGCCCAACATCGCGGCACAATGAAAATATCAGATGCTATCTGTCTGACATTAACCCGGAAGTAACCTCAAGGGTGGCTGAGTTTTTGTCAATAGTCTCTCTTGGAGTGGTGATTGGCACTATTTAGGGGGAATAAACTCCAGTGAAAACCCTCATTTTTACATGGCTGTTTATTTCTATATGGATATTTTATGATGGCCTTTATTTGTAATGCCTAATAAAGGTTTGGCGAAGAAGCAACAAGGGAAATTATTGGCAAAAAAAAGGACATAATACTTAAGTGTGATAGAAGTGATTTGGAAATGCATTCATTGTCCTGAGAACAGATTAATTTCCAGTAGGAGTGTCATCGAAAAAGCTCACAAATGCCTGGTCTGAATATGAATGTGTGCATCTCATAATATTCCAAATCTATTATGAATCAAGTATTGTTGTCCTGGGAAGTTATTCTCCAGCTCAAAGTGTAAAATAAGAATCTGGCTACGAACAAAATGTTCATATCCTGTTTTTTGTCAAAGAACTGAAGTGAGGGATGACTCTATGTAAGCTATGTTGAAAATCTAGATTTAAATACATATTTTAAAATAAATAAATAATTTTTGTTTAAAAAAGAAGATTTTTAAATTGGCACTTGAATCTTACTTCAATACTAATGAAAGGACCACAATATCTCCTGCACCCGAGGACAGCAGGACAGCATCAGGGACGCAAAGCTCTCTCCTTCGTCAAATCACAGTTTGTCTAAACAAGTGTCAGGAAGATGTCCAACTCAACTCAAAAAGCATAGAAGCCATACAGAAGCTTTTTATGTGCTGTCAAATCCCACTCACCCCCCCCCCCATCTTCTAGTTTCTTGGTCGTTTTTAAAGCTTACATGGAGGCCTAATAGCTCCCCCAAATTCCTTAGTGATAAATGCAAATTAGTAGCAGAGGGTTACTGTGCCATTAAATGGGCTGATTTTTACCTCTCTGAACTTTCTCTTTCCAGGTTGCAGTGTTTTTAACTACAGCTCTGGCTGCAAACTCTTTCGACTTGCATGTGCTACTGAAACTTTGGGGTGGGAAACAGCCTTGAAAAGGTGTCTCCCTCAAACAAACTATTTAGCATCTTGGCTGGGCAGAATTTGGTCCCTAGGCTAAGACATTGACCACACCAGCTTGACATTACCCCTTAATTCCTTTCAACCTCCTGCTGCGCTCACTGTCTGTAATGTTAAAGAAGGAGAATCATCACCATCATCATTATTTTACTAAGTGTGATAAGAGTTATGATGAGCCTCTTAAGTAGACACCATTGGGAGATTCTTCTTCTTCTTCTTCTTCTTCTTCTTCTTCTTCTTCTTCTTCTTCTTCTTCTTTGTCAATCACTCGTAGCCAAGTAAGATTGTCTTCCATAAACATGGTTTTAACAATGAGTCCGTAAGTGACTGTGGAGGCCAATTCTGGATCCACACGTCCTTCCACAGTGGGGACATTAGTTTCCGGGTGGGAGTTGATCACGGTGTGGATTTGCCAAGAGTGCCTTCCTCTTAGCACTTTTCTCCCTTGCGCCCTGAGTTCGAGTGTCTTCAAAGCCCATGACACCTTTGGTAAAGGGTGTTCTCCAACTGGAGCACCCGCAGGCCAGGGTTTCCCAGTTGTCAGTGTTTATACTACATTTCTTAAGATTTACCTTGAGACAGTCTTTAAACCTCTTTTGTTGGCCACCAGCATTACGCTTTCCATTTTTAAGTTTGGAATAGAGTTGTTGCTTTGGAAGACGATAATCAGGCATCCCCACAACATGACCAGTCCAACGAAGTTGATGTTGAAGAATCATTGCTTCAACACTGGTGAACTTTGCTTCTTCCAATACACTGATATTAGTTCGCCTGTCTTCCCAAGTGATGTGTAAAAATTTTCGGAGACCCCGTTGATGGAATCTTTCGAGGAGTTGGAGATGGCGTTTATAAGTGGTCCATGTTTCACAAGCATATAGTAAGGTTGGTAGTACAATAGCTTTGTACACAAGCATTTTGGTTTCCCTGCAAATGTCCCGGTCCTCAAACACTCTGCACTTCAATCAGGAGAAAACCACACTCAGCGTTTTTCCTACTCCAAAAAGAAAAGTCTTAGAATCATAGAATCATAGAATCATAGAGTTGGAAGAGACCACAAGGGCCATCGAGTCCAACCCCCTGCCAAGCAGGAAACACCATCAGAGCACTCCTGACATATGGTTGTCAAGCCTCTGCTTAAAGACCTCCAAAGAAGGAGACTCCACCACACTCCTTGGCAGCAAATTCCACTGTCGAACAGCTCTTACTGTCAGGAAGTTCTTCCTAATGTTTAGGGTTGGTTTGTTTGTTTTTTAATGGAAGCTGCCAGGTCACCAATTTCACAACCTGGTTTTGAAAAATGCAAATGTGAAGCAAACCAATGCTCTGGGTTTGCTTGACTCCTGAAAATGAATGGCCTTGTGTTTGTCCACTAATAATGACCCCTAGCAGGCACAATATGTCTCTATACACAGAGAACAGAAAGAAGCACTGCAACCGCTATGCCATTGTAACATTGTTCCCCCGGCAGATGCTATTCATCATATCAAATTGTATCTTTATTTTGTGTTTGTTTGCCCACTTCCGATACCAGAGGGGCTATCAATATGTATCAGCCTTGTAAAACCAGTAGCACGCTATCTCCTATCTCTCGCACCTTCCTGATGCACAAGTCAGGCTTCCTCTCTCGGCAGAACGGTGCCACTTTTGCCCTTCTGAAGAGTGATCTGTCATAGCTGAAATATTGATTACATCCAGAAGAAACATTGCAAGTCAAAAGCTGACCAGTAAGCCCACATATCTGGAGATGCCTACATCAAATTGGGTTTTGCTTGCAGAGCAGTGTATGGCCTTAAGTGAATATAAATTTGAATTTAGTGGCTATGATTTATGTCCTCCCACCATGGCTGTTATTATTTAAGCATATCTTGGAATCCAGGGCCATCGCTGCAATTGTTTCCTTTCTATCGATTGTCCTTGCAGCCCTCGCATGTTTTATCTGCGCAAATCTGTTCTTCTGTAATTAGCCACTCATCACGAGAAGCAGAATTGTCTCATTAAATTAACCTTAAAAAATTGCATTAATTTGTTGGATCCTTTTCGATTATCATTTATTTTTGCCCCCCTGCTGATATGTAGGTAGGGATGGAGGTTTCGCATCTCTGCATTATTTGTTTTCTGAGCCACTGGACCAAAGAAGGCTCACAGCTGGTAATAGATACTGTTTGTGGAAAGATGTGGCTTAATTATTAATGGCTTCCAGTTTTTAAGGAGTCTGGATTAACTATTTAATTAGCATTCTCTGCAATGATTCTTTGAATGTTCACAAATCAATTAAAATCTGCTTACCTTTTGTTAGTTTAGCAACATCAAAGATCTCCCTGGCGATCTGCTGCAAGAGGATGGGGAGCAGGGAATAGAAATGATTCTATCCTGGCTTCAAAAGATACTAGAACCTACATAGCCCACAAGCTGAAAGTTAGGAAAATACTGAAACATCAGGGGTCTGTTGTTTTTGACACATGCACACACAAACAGGGGGTGTACAACAATACCAAAATGTTTTGCAGGCAAATCATTTTATTTTTAGTATTACCGTATTTTTTGCTCTATAAGACTCACTTTTTCCCTCCTAAAAAGTAAGGGGAAATGTGTCTGCGTCTTATGGAGCGAATGCAGGCTGCGCAGCTATCCCAGAAGCCAGAACAGCAAGAGGGATTGCTGCTTTCACTGTGCAGCGATCGCTCTTGCTGTTCTGGCTTCTGAGATTCAGAATATTTTTTTTTCTTGTTTTCCTCCTCCAAAACTAGGTGCGTCTTGTGGTCTGGTGCGTCTTATAGAGCGAAAAATACGGTAATTTCCCCTCCCTACTCACTGCTGGCTCCACAACTCCTCAAGGTGGTTGCAAAAGAGCTGCTTTTGGATTCTCACTACAAGCTGCCATTATTAATTAATTAATTAATTAGAGGTATATACTGCTCCTCATCCGAAGATCTCAGGATGGTTCACAAGATTATTTATTTCTGGAGCAGAAGAATACTGTTGTTGGTGATGTTGTTGTTGCTGCTGCTGTTACTGATGTTGCTGTTCTTGTTGTTAACCACTTGCTTCCCACATAATTAATATGCGAAATGAAAAAAATCCATCAAAATATTACACTTTATAAAAAAGAAGCCCATCAAAACAATATAAAACCGTTTTAAAACAGCAATTAAAACAGGAGGTTCAAGTCAGATCAGGAGGTTTCCTCTCTCAACAGGAGTACAGTGGTACCTCGGGTTAAGAACTTAATTCATTCTGGAGGTCCATTCTTAACCTGAAACTGTTCTTAACTTGAGGTACCACTTTAGCTAATGGGGCCTCCCGCTGCCGCCGCGCGATTTCTGTTCTCATCGTGATGCAAAGTTCTTAACCCGAGGTAATATTTCTGAGTTAGCGGAGTTTGTAACCGGAAGCATCTGTAACCTGTAGCGTCTGTAACCCAAGGTACCACTGTAGCATGAAGAGCTGGCAAAATGTCTATGGATGAGGCCTCTTGCATTTCAACAGGGAGAGCCAATAATCACAAGGTTGTGGCAAAACAAATATGAGAAGAACCCTGTTGAAAACACCAAAGGCTCATCTGGCTCAGGATACTGTTCTCAAATTGGCCAACTGAAGCCTGTGGGAAGGAAACTGCTGATTGCATGAACTCCTTGACTGACCAGACCACATGGATCCAGCAGCTTTTTGCTTCACTGAAAGCCTAATTGAAACTATTCTTACGGCCAATTTTTCGAGAGACTAAATGTATCGCTGAAAGCTGCATCTACCCTACACAGGCACTGCACAAATGGAAGCAGAGGAGGGGAGCATAGCTGTTAACCTTCCCTTTTTTTGCAGGAAATTCCCTTATTCCAGTGCCTTTTCCTGCTGCTTCCCGCTGCTATCCCAGATTGTTAGATATCCCATAGATTGTCCCTGGGACAGGTGAGGCTGCTGATCCCTTATTTTTGAGGCTGCTGATCCCTTATTTTCAAATCTGAAAGTTGTCAGCTATGGAGGGGAGGTGTGGATGGCTCGACCACTTTCCTCCCAAGTCACAGCCCTGGTAAAAATTACCCCAGCAACAAGTTGCTATTTGGCTCAGAAGGGGAATTAGTAGTAGTAGTACTAGTAGTACCCGGCCCATCTGATTGGGTTGCCCCAGCCACTCTGGGCAGCTTCCAACATATAGAGAAACATAACAAAACATTAAACATTATAAAGGTTCCCTATACAGGGCTGCCTTCAGATGTCTTCTAAAGGTTATATAGTTACTCATCTCCTTGACATCTGTTGGGACGGTGTTCCACAGGGTGGGCGCCACTACCGAGAAGGCTCTCTGCCTGGTTCCCTGTAACTTCACTTCTCACGGCAAGGGAACCACTAAAAGGCCCTTGGTGCTGGATCGCATTGTCTGGGCTGAACGACGGGGGTGGAGATGCTCCTTGAAGCATACAGGGCGGGAATCATTGAAATGTCTCGGACAATCCGAAAGTATGGCAGCCCATGTCGGCAGTGTCGTTTCTGCCGCTTTTCCACAGAAATAGCTCAAAAACTTCCAATTTCTTTGCAACAACTTTGCAAAAGTTCAACAACTTTGGGCAAAACTAAAAAAAAGGTCACCAACGGAAATGTACTGGAAGCCAATGCAGGTCTTTCATGACCTGTGTTACATGGTCCTGGTGGCTGCTCCCAGTCACCAGTCTAGCTGCCGCATTCTGGATTAGTTGTTATTATGAAATAAGCAGGATTGGGGCCCTGTATTCATAGGGCTGCCATACGTCCAGATTTTCCTGGACATTACCAGGATTTCAAAGGCAGAATTGACATCTGGGGGAATTTTCAAAAGGCGGTGCTTTGTCCTGGATCTTAGGCAAGTCAATCAAAAAATCACAGGGTTTTTTTGTTTTTGGCATTTTTGTAAGAAAAAGCTCCATGAATTTGGGAGGGTCCTGGTTTTTGCTTTTTGAAATATGGCAACCCTAGATTTTTTTTCACAATCCCTGCAGCCAGGCAACTTCTGTGGGATGTGTTACATCAGTACAGTCAATTACAACATGTTTTGCTTCCTAGAGTGGACAGAGACAACTTCAGGGGGGAAAGATATTTGTGAAATACACTTCCGGAGATTCCCTTTTTTTAATTTTTATTTTCACAAAGCCATGAAGTAAGCAAAAGTGTTCTGGGACATGTTTGCCCACAAACCTTTATTTTAACTTATCACAACACTGGCATTTGTCAAAGGTTCGGTCAGCTCAGCAGTTTGACATACAAGCAGGGTTGATGCACCAGTGTTTAGTATGCTAAAACTGAAAGTGACTTCTATCATACATGTTGATTAAGCGCCCACGTTGTGGACAGCAGAGAAGCACTTCTTTTGCTACAAAATATGTCAGCTCCATAAGGCCAACTGTGGCAGGTGCTGTCAGACCTCACAGCCTAGCAGGAATTGCAAGATTTTAGCAAGGCATTCAGAAAGTGTGCAGGGTGTTTGTTTTTTAAAAATAGTATTCTCGGTCCGACATATAACAAACTGAACATCAATAAAGCTATAGTGAACTTGCCGATGTGGTGATCTTTGCAATGTCAGGCTATAAGTAACTATGACAAAAAGCGGATAAAGTGATAGATAGAGCCATCCTTAGAGGCATCGCACTACTTTAAGCTAAAGCCCACAATCTGCTCAAGGTTGTAGTCAATGGGGAGAATACTGTCAACCTTGCAAAGAAGGAGGGTGAGAAGATTCTGCTTCAGGTGGCAACCACAAAACGGGGAGGGGGAACACCAGATAACGGAAGACAGGGATTGGAAATGAGCACTTAACTTGCACTACATCCCACTATAATTCCATAAGCAGTTTTTATTACATGTGAAAGCACAAATATAACAGCAGGGGGAAATCATGGGTGGAAAGGAATGACCTGCCATGTGAATGCAGCCATTATAAGGAAAACTAAAACAGCATTCCCTAGACAGCACTGGTTTAGCACTAGAACAGCTTCCTCAAGTTAGAAAGGAATTTATGTATATATTTATTTAAATCCTGTTCAATAAAATAAAGAAACAGGACTTTCCCTGCATGCATTATGGACCTTCCAGTGTATGTGCAGTGCCAGATTTACGTAGAAGAAGAAGAGGAAGAGGAAGAGGAAGAGGAAGAGGAAGAGGAAGAGGAAGAAGAGTTTGGATTTGATATCCCACTTTATCACTACCCTAAGGAGTCTCAAAGTGGCTAACAATCTCCTTTCCCTTCCTCCCCCACAGCAAACACTCTGTGAGGTGAGTGAGGCTGAGAGACTGTAGCACCCTACTTGTGGTTAACACTTAGCTGGAATGAAATATTCAATGCAGCAATAGAGAAATTAAAATAATAATTTATTTGTCAGACAAATAAATATGAGGCACAGTGGTATATGGTTACCAAGCTCTGGCCTGGCCTCTTGCCATTCTGGCCAGCACTTATATTTCCTTAATCCAGCCCCCTTGCTCCTCCTGTGGCTGCCTCTGTCCAATCAGCCTGGTTGAAATTCCTATTGGCTATTTGCTAGAACCAATCACAAAAGATACACCCATTTCCTCTTGCCCTTTTATGGGAATCAAAAAGCTATATATTCTTCTATCTATAAATGACAAATAAGTAGTAATATATCTTACATGTGTCTCAACAAGGAATCTTAATTACCAGCTCACCTCTTGCCCTCCTTGCCCTATTGCCTTCCAAAACAGATGGTTAATCTTGAATTTTTATCTTAAACATATGTCAAGGATTTTGAGTTCACATCAACATTGAGAGATCTCTTTCATTTGAAGGTTTCTAAACAAAAGGCCTGACAATCATATATCAGGAGTGCTCGATGGCGTCTCCTGTCTGGCAAGGGGGGGCTGGTGGCTGATGGCCCTGTGATCTCTTCCAACTATATGAAATAAGAATCTAGCATTTCTTAAATCCTTTGCATAATTATATTTAAGCTAATATATTTAATACATAAATAACCTTTTAAAAGGAAAAGAAATCTTAAAAGGATCTTAGTTTAAGAAAGAAACAGCTTTAGAAAAGACTTCCCAAAAATGTTCCCTTTCTGCCAGCCAGACCAGTTGCTTTTCACTGCTCTTGACCTTTTTAACCTTAGGAAGAAGATATGGCTCATTTTACTATTTATCAACCCTTAATTTGTAGGGTCAGTGTAACCTTGGCTCTCAGCCTGTAATTCCCTTTTTACGACTTTGAGAATTGTTTTCTGCTATAAATCAGGGGGCCCCCTTGTCTAGGAGTAAAAACATTGCCAAGGTTCTTCTAGGCAGCTGGTCTTCTGCCTGGCATAAAACATTTGAAAATCTTTAAGCTTTTTAAGATACAGGCCCTGATAAAAAAATATAAGCTTTAATAAAAATGCAGGCTTATGATTAGATGCCTCAAGACTTCAGAGAAGTGTGACTAGCCCAAGGTCACCCAGCAGCTGCATGTGGAGGAGCGGGGACGCGAACCCGGTTCACCAGATTACGAGTCCACCACTCTTAACCACTACACCACACTGCTATAGTTTAGGGCCCCACTCTCTTGCCCCCCCCCAAAAAAAAATTTCACTATTAATATACTTCTTCTTAATTGTATTTCAGTTCAACAATTACTTTGATAAAATACATATTTTGTTATGTGCAAATGGCTTTAGATACCTATTAGGTCCATAAATTACCATATAGCATATATTCAACACAAAAATAGTGACAATTTGTTGTTGACAAAGGACAGCTGGACATATAAAGGGCCCCATTACCTTCAGTAGCTTAGGGCCTCAGCAAACCTAAAGCCAGCTCTGGGTATGTGCATCATAATCTTCATCTGAAAACTGCCTGTGTTAGATTTTACTTCATTTCCATCTATTGGCTTTCTCAATTTCTTCCAAGGAATATTAAAATACAGGGCTATTCCACAGTTCACATTCACCAAGCCTAAAAAGGTAAAGGGACTCCTGACCGTTAGGTCCAGCTGCAGATGACTTTGGGGTTGCAGCGCTTATCTCGCTTTACTGGCGCGTTTGTCTGCAGACAGCTTACCGGGTCATGTGGCCAGCATGACAAAGCCGCTTCTGGCGAACCAGAGCAGCGCACAGAAACGCTGTTTACCTTCCCACTGGAGCAGTACCTATTTATCTACTTGCACTTTTTTGGTGTGCTTTCAAACTGCTAGGTTGGCAGGAGCAGGGACCAAGCAACGGGAGCTCACCCCGTTGCAGGGATTCGAACCGCCGACCTTCTGATCAGCAAGCCCTAGGCTCTGTGGTTTAACCCACAGCGCCACCCGCATCTAAACCACAGAATCCCTTAATTAATGTGTGGGGAACCCTGATCCAAGCAATAGTCTAAACAGCACACAAACGCCAACATTTTGAAACATGTGCACAATTTTTTCTCCCCTCCCAAAGCATTTCTTCTCATTTTGAATTTAATACCAGCAAGGCTGCAATCCTATTTACCCTTGCCTGATAGTAGGCACCACTGAAGACAGTGGGACTTACGTACGTGTAAACATGCATTAGATTGTGCTGTAAGAGGTTATAGTGGCTTGAATAATAAACAGCTAAGGGCTGACATGACAGGTCTTCATTTTTCAGTGGTTTTACAGAACATGGCTGAAGCAGAATGTATAGTTACAAGTGGATTACTTATAAGCAATGCATAGCATATCCACCAAAATGTCCCATTTTATTCTAGTCACTGTCGACAGAGACATGGAAAAGCGTAGCAGCATTTTATTCTTAGGAGTGTAGTCAACTTGGTGTCTAAAGCAGTTTTTCTGCAAGTGAGGCTCAAATTGATTTTTGAATTTCCTGCGTCTACTGTTCAAATATAGCTATGGGATCCACATTCTAGCTAATTGACATTGGCCAGAGTGCACATTTGATTTTTTTTTTTTAATGGTTCTATTCCATTTTGTATTCAGCACAGATCTTCACTCATACAGGAGAAAGGTTCAGAGCAAATTGCACCATCCTATAGACAAGCATCATGTATTTTAAAAAAGTTGTGCTGGTTAATTAAATAGCTTGTGCAGCTATGTGAAATCCCACTAAACCATGAGGCACTCAATTAGTTACAGCATAACAAACAAAAAAGATTTTCAGTAATTTCATTTGAAAGCTATCTAACAGTAAGTGCCTCCTTTGCCTGGATATATGAATTTTTATTATTATTAATCAACCAACTTTTTTAGGGACAGGTACCGGAGCACACTGGGACGCAGGTGGCGCTGTGGGTTAAAGCCTCAGCACCTAGGGCTTGCCGATCAAAAGGTCGACGGTTCGAATCCCTGCGGTGGGGTGCGCTCCCGCTGCTCGGTCCCAGCGCCTGCCAACCTAGCAGTTCGAAAGCACCTCCGGGTGCAAGTACATAAATAGGGACCGCTTACCAGCGGGAAGGTAAACGGCGTTTCCGTGTGCGGCTCTGGCTCTGGCTCTGGCCAGAGCAGCTTTATCACACTGGCCACGTGACCCGGAAGTGTCTCCGGACAGCGCTGGCTCCTGGCCTCTTAAGTGAGATGGGCGCACAACCCCAGAGTCTGTCAAGACTGGCCCGTACGGGCAGGGGTACCTTTACCTTTACCTTACCGGAGCACACTATTTCCTGATATTTTTTAAAGTGTACAAACTAATCTGAATCCTACCAAGAATGAAGAGAATACCATGAACAAAGCACTAGACAGAAACACTAATTGAATGTATTTATTCTTTCAGTGCTCTGAGTAATATCAGGGCGATAGTAGTAACTCCTCTAACAATGTTGTTGTTAAAAAGCAAAAAATAAAACCCTGCTGTGATAATGTAATTGAAGCACTTTCAACAAGTTGAACTGCAATATAAATACTTCACTGAAAAAGCATTTCTGTGCGTGTGTACATGTGTGTCACAATCAGGCTGTTAGCCTGATATTTCCTTATTTGATACCATTTGTGTTTCTTGTGAACTTGCATGATGTAAAATCCACTTCTGAAATTCTAGAGGAATTTTAGTCCTCATTTCCATGTTAACTGCTTCTGGGAGGAGTGTAGTTTGAAAATTGAGCTCTGCACTTCAGATGTATGGTGTCGATTTGTGACAATAAGTCTAACACTTATTGACCTGTCTCACTATGATGTGGTGATGGCCACAAGCTTTTACCTGGGGACAAACAATGGGGAAGAGCTTTGTGCTCTTCTTGAGGCATCTGGTTGGTCACTATTGAAATCAGGATGCTAGATCAACAAATTGTACTGCATGATCTGACTCCATGTTCAGATTTACAGAAGCCGTCCCAGTCTCTGATTTGATCCTGGAATGTCCCACTTTTCCTTAGGATGTCCCTATTTTCATTGGAGAAATGTTGGAGAGTATGGAGTTAAGCCCCCCGCCGAGCCAAGGAGATAAGTAACTATACAACCTTTGGGAGGAGGAGGAGGAGGAGGAGGAGGAGTTTGGACTTGATAGCCCGCCTTTTATTCCCCTTAAGTAGTCTCAAAGCAGAACAAACACTCTGTAAGGTGAGTGAGGCTGAGAGACTTCAGAGAAGTGTGACTGGCCCAAGGTCACCCAGCAGCTGCATGTGAAGGAGCGGGGAAGTGAACCCGGTCCGCCAGATTACAAGTCCACCGCTCTTAACCACTACACCTGCAGGCAGCCCTGTATGGGGAGATTTTAATGTTTTATTATGCTTTGGAAGCCATCCAGAGTGTTCTCTCCCTCCTGGTCGATTGTTCGGGAGCTTCAAAAGCTTTCTTCTGCCCAAACATCACAGCGATCAATGCCAACTGACACCGGCACACTTAGGGATCCGCAGAGTCTGCGCAGTTCGTGTAACAGACCTCAGCAACTCAGCATTTTGGCTAATCTACTTTATTTACATATAAACACACACGGAGCACTGCAACATGGCTCCCACTCTCTCTCTAGCATCAGACAGCAAAGAGAAAAAGAACAAAGGACAATAGTCCCACTTCACGGACACTGTAACACAAACATCCTGTTTCTGTCACTTCCCACTCTGTGGAGTCAAAACATATACCATCATGTGATAGACAACAATCCCATGACTACAATCATGGAGCAGGAATTCCAACAGCATGCCCCACCCCCATGGGAGGTTTGCCCCACCCCCGGCTGCAGGACGTGCGCGCCGCACCTGGCACCCAAGCGGTTAGCGACACCGCTACTCCCAGCATTTGTCATCTGAGGCGAATGCCCAACTCCTGATGGTAGTTCATCTGCCCTTCAGATCCACTCTCCCTATTGGCCAACTGCTCAAGAACAGTTGAGAATGAGTTCAAAATATCTTCTTCTGGTATGGAGAGAAATGTCTGCCAGACTTCTCAGTTCTTAAAAAGAGCTGAATGCAGCACACACAACTCAAGGCATCACTTGTTCTTACATTCCCCCCCCCCTTTTGATCTGATTGCAGCAGTGGCACAGCTCCTGCAAAAGGAAGCCAAGAGAATGAAAGTTTTCCTTTGACAAAGTCTTTGCTTTCCTTGCAACAACTGGATACCATGTGAGGTTATATTTCCAGTCATTTTCCTAGAGGTAAGAGCATGTTACACATAAAGTGCTCTGACAATCGCAATTGGAAATTTGTTTATTTTCCTGCCGTCCACAATTGGCATGGCTAGTCATTCATTTACTTGCTCAAGGAGGGATGAGGGGATGGGGAACTATTATACAATGCTGAGAATGGATTCTTTGCTAACAATCACATGAATAAATTCGGCCTATTTTTATGCAGATAATAATGGTCTGCCTGATGAGGAGGGTCACAGGGGAAATTCCACTAGCTAGGCCACAGGCATGGAGCAATTTGGTCTTCCACTGATTTGACACCCGATGAAAACAACTCCATTGTGCCAAATCTTCCGATGCCAGGCTAATAATGGGTGTCAAGAAAGGCAAGCGCTGCCAGCAGATTCTAATGAGGAATTTCAATCAAACACATATTTAGCATCCTAACAGCGAATACAAGCACAAAATAACAAAGAAAAAAATATGGAACATAATCATTCATACCAGATAATAAAGCCCTGCCTGCTGTATATGCATTTAAAAAACTACTAGATAAGCGATCTAACACACAAAGAAAATCCTACAGCGTTTACTGGAGGGGAGGAAATAGGCTAAATAATTCATCAAAGCCTGAGACTGTTTGATTTTTTTATGTTCCCTTTTCTGCATGTTTGGAAACTCCGATAAACATTTTCTTTTGACTGTTGTGCAAAAGACATTGGAAGAGGCTGCGCTCCTTGTCTCCTGACAGCTTATCTGTCTCTGTTCATACCCTTAAAAAACAAGTGAGCAAGAGAAGGTTCACCTAAAAGAAAGAGAAAATCCATGAAGGAAAGATTTCACTAACCCCTGAGCTCAGGAGAAGATTGTCACTTGTTGGCTCAGTTCATCAAAATATTTCCCTTTCCCTAGTGATCCGTCTAGTTCCCTATACTTATGTCCTTTGGAAGTCTGTAATCTACACCACATACCATGTTATTGAACCTCAGGAAGCCTTAGTTAGTTAATTATGGGAATTGTTGCTGGGACTCAGAGATCTGTCTCCAGCTATCTAGGCAAAGCAAAGCACTGGCAAGGAGAGAGAGCCCACAATAGCTTCTACACAACACTTTTCTTAGCTTTAAGATAATAGTCCTGGGAGAATTTCTCTCTTTATTCAATTGCTATCTCAATGAATGTTTCTCTTAGCAGCGCAGCATTGCAATAATAGGATGGTGATGGTGATAACACCTCTAGTCATCACTTTATACCTGTAATGGTCTCGTGGTGACTTACAGCAAAGTGCAGCAAAAATGCAAACAAAAATTTACATTTTAAAACACTTTTTAAAAAATGCTAGACGCAACACCATACTAGCTCCCCAATAAAATTTGTTCTGGAATCCCACAACACTGGTAAGATAATCATAAAATGACTGGGGGACGTGGGTGGCACTGGGGTCTAAACCCACTGAGCTTCTTGGGCTTGCAGATTGTAAGATTGGCAGTTTGAATCCACATGGCGGGATGAGGTCCCATTGCTCTATCCCAGTTTCTGTCAACCTAGCAGTTCGAAGGCATACCAGTGCAAGTAGATAAATACGTACCGCTGCGGCAGGAAAGTAAATGGCATTTCTGTGTGCTCTGGTTTCCGGTGTTCTGTTGCGCCAGAAGTGGTTTAGTCCTGTTGCCCACATGACCCGGAAAGCTGTCTGTGGACAAACGCCGGCTTCCTCGGCCTGAAAGCGAGATGAGCACCGCACCCCATAGTCACCTTTGACTGGACTTAACCATCCAGGGGTCCTTTCCCTTTTCACCTTATTGTAAAATGACCAAACAGTAAAGAACACCCAGCAGCAAAAAGAATTAGCTACACTTAGTGACGGGGAAGAATTTTGATTCAGTTTTGATGTAAAGGCAAACCTTTCAAATTCAAACTTTCTGAAACAATAAGCAAACTGAATTGCCTACATCCAATCAAAAGCCTAGGAAAAAAGGCAAGTCTTTGTCTTTGTTGTTGTTTAGTTGTTTAGTCGTGTCTGACTCTCCGTAACCCCATGGACCAGAGCCAGCCAGGTACTCCTGTCTTCCACTGCCTCCCGCAGTTTGGTCAAACTCATGCTGGTAGCTTCGAGAACACTGTCCAACCATCTCGTCCTCTTTTGTCCATGGAGTTTTCTTGGCAGGGATACTGGAGTGGCTTGCCGGTTCCTGCTCCAGGTGGATCAGGTTTGGTCAAAACTCTCCACCATGACCTGTCCTTCTTGGGTGGCCCTGCACGGCATAGCTCATAGCTTCTCTGAGTTATTCAAGCTCCTTTGCCACGGCAAGGCAGTGATCCATGAAGGGGAGTCTTTGTCTACTGCTGGACAAAAGATTATGTTTTGTGCACCAGGAAGACCTCCGTAGACCTCCATAGTTGGAGAGTGGGATGCCCTCTCTCCTGTGGCCACGCCCTGCTGGAGGGGGCACCATTATGGGGATCAACACCAATCTGAACTGGCGGCAAGAAGCATTAAGCAATTTATCATAATATTGTTAATCTAGCAATTTCCACACCATGGCTGGAAAATATTGCATAAATGTATTTATTCATTCATTTGGGATCTTTCTCTTCCTTGCACAAGTCATCCCAGTTATGGTAAATGTACTGATAAAGGGGTTGGATTGATTTATAAAACCCCTGGTTATTAATGGAATACACTCGAACAGGGTGGAAAGGGTGAAATGGCTGCTGAGTGATACAGATGACTTTGTAACTTAAAAGTAGCACTGTATGCACTGTATGCGTTGGCAGCTAAGACGATCAGGAGAAAAGAACTAGATAAAATAGCGGTCAATTGCAAAGCAGATTCGGACATTTAAGCTGGCACATTCTACCTGAGAACCCCCTGGTATTCTATCGTATGCAACAAATAATTTCTAGGAGACACGACCGTGGTTTATTGTATTTGCAGTGCCTGATGTTTTTATGGTTTTTATGGTTATTGTTGTTTTTCTTTTTGTTCCCCTTGTGAGTGATGCCATGGCCTTTGGCTAGTGCAATAAAGTTTATTATGATGGTGGCAAAGGGGTTGTTAAAAGTGAAAAGTAAAAGCAGCTGGTCCAGTGGTTTGAATCCATAATGCTAGCTTCCTGGGAGTAGTGTCACTGTTACTTTCATGCCCAGCCTCTGTACTCCCCCACCTCTCCAGCGGAGTAGTAATGAAGGACACAACACAGCTTGAATGGGACCAAATCAGGCCACAACTTTTTATTTTATTTTATTTTTTGATACAGTAAAAAAAGAAAAAAGAGAATACACAAATACCAAATTGCACACAGGAATACCCATAGATACAGAATTTTCTTAACAAACAATAAATCATAAATTGATCTTAACACTAAAGACCCAACCTCCCGTCTAATCCATATTTTGATTTCATATTACTTATTGCCAATACACACTTTTATCATAATTAAACTTTTTCTTAATATATCTTAATTCTTATATCTGCCTTGCAACTATTACTGAAGTTCCTCGAATGCTGCAACAGAGTTAAAACTACTATATTTATATTTCAAATATTCTTTGAAAACCTCCCATTTTGAAACAAATTCCTGTCTTGATTTATTCTTTTTTTTCTGATAGACCATCTACTTTGGCATATTCTGTCAGCTTTTGGATCCAATCTTGTATTAGGCCACAACTTTATTGGCAACAGATGTAAGGAATTTGGCAAAGGCATTGGCAACCATTTACTTTGGGCCTGCTTACCAGAAGTGACACCAAAAGTCAACTATGTACGTAGTGCGGGATTCCTAAGACTTGCATCACCAATATGCTGATGACACTCAGCTCTATCTGCTGATGGATGGCCACACCGACTCAGCCCCGAACACACTAACCAGATGCTTGGAAGCTGTGGCTGGATGGTTTCGTGGGAGCCGATTGAAACTAAATCCTTCAAAGACAGAGGTCCTCTGGCTGGGTCGGGATGGCATGGGGATGAGGGACCAACTCCCTTCTCTTGCGGGGGCCCAATTAGTGCCATTGCCTTCCGTCAAGAGTTTGGGTGTAATCCTTGATGCTTCCCTTTCCACGGAGGCACAGGTTACAGCA
This sequence comes from Podarcis cretensis, assembly GCF_951804945.1. NCBI lineage: Eukaryota > Metazoa > Chordata > Lepidosauria > Squamata > Lacertidae > Podarcis > Podarcis cretensis. The sequence continues at coordinate 9,732,022 of NC_137180.1, read as the reverse complement.
ACAGCCAAGGTGACATTTTTCCACCTTTGCCGCATCAAGCAGTTGGTCCCTTACCTTTCCCGCCCCACCTGGCCACAGTGATCCATGGGATGGTCATCTCCAGGCTTGACTACTGTAATTCGCTCTATGCGGGGCTGCCCTTGAAGCTGTCCCAGAAACTCCAGCGGGTGCAGAATGCTGCAGCGAGGCTCCTCACGGGGTCTCTGCCATGGGAGCATATTCACCCAGTGCTTTTCCAACTGCACTGGCTCCCGGTGGGGTACAGGGTCAGATTTAAGGTGCTGCTTTTGACCTTTAAAGCCCTTCACGGCCTAGGACCCTCGTACCTACGAGACCGCCTCTCCCGGTATGTCCCACGGAGAGCCTCAAGGTCCATAAATAGCAACACCCTAGTGTTCCCGGGCCCTAAGGAAGTTAGATTGGCTTCAACCAGAGCCAGGGCCTTTTCAACTCTGGCTCCGGCCTGGTGGAACTCTCTGCCTCATGAGACCAGGGCCCTGCAGGATCTGATTTCTTTTCGCAGGGCCTGTAAGACGGAGTTGTTCCGCCTGGCCTTTGGCTTGGAGCCAATTTGATTCCCTCCCTCTCTTTCTTTTTTCCTTTCCTTCTCCTCCTACGATGAGGCTATATTTTAATATTTTAATGTTTAAATATTTTAATGTTGTTTTTAAGTTGTAATCATTCAACTTGATTTTATTATTGCTTGTAAGCCGCTCTGAGCCCGGCCTTGGCTGGGGAGGGCGGGGTATATTATATTATTATTATTATTATTATTATTATTATTATTATTATTATCATCAAATATCCCCTGCAGGGATCACCACCTTGAGGAGTGCTGTGGCCTAACCTGGTCATACAGACAGGGGCAACTCCCTTTAACCAAATACCCTACATATGGGAAGGGGAGGCAGAAATTACAACCTCCCCCCACATGCAAAACTGTTGTTGTTATTGTTGTTGTTGTTGTTGTTTAGTCATTTAGTCGTGTCCGACTCTTCATGACCCCATGGACCAGAGCAGGCCAGGCACTCCTGTCTTCCACTGCCTCCCGCAGTTTGGTCAAACTCATGAAAGTCAAACTTCGATCATACTGTCCAACCATCTCATCCTCTGTCGCCCCCTTCTCCTTGTGCCCTCCATCTTTCCCAACATCAGGATCTTTTCCAGGGAGTCTTCTCTTCTCATGAGGTGGCCAAAGTATTGGAGCCTCAGCTTCAAGATCTGTCCTTCCAGTGAGCACTCAGGGCTGATTTCCTTCAGAATGGATAGGTTTGATCTTCTGGCAGTCCATGGGACTCTCAAGAGTCTCCTCCAGCACCATAATTCAAAAGCATCAATTCTTTGGCGATCAGCCTTCTTTATGGTCCAGCTCTCACTTCCATACATCACTACTGGGAAAACCATAGCTTTAACTATACGGACCTTTGTTGGCAAGGTGATGTCTGTGCTTTTTAAGATGCTGTCTAGGTTTGTCATTGCTTTTCTCCCAAGAAGCAGGCGTCTTTTAATTTCATGACTCCTGTCACCATCCGCAGTGATCATGGAGCCCAAGAAAGTAAAATCTCTCACTGCCTTCATTTCTTCCCCTTCTATTTTCCAGGAGGTGATGGGCCCAGTGGCCATGATCTTCGTTTTTTTATGTTGAGCTTCAGACCATATTTTGCGCTCTCCTCTTTCACCCTCATTAAAGGTTCTTTAATTCCTCCTCACTTTCTGCCATCAAGGTTGTGTCATCTGATATTTCTTCCGGCAGTCTTAATTTATCCAGTCCAGCCTTTTGCATGATGAATTCTGCATATAAGTTAAAAAAAGCAGGGAGGCAATATACAGCCTTGTCGTACTGCTTTCCCTATTTTGAACCATATCCATATCCAGTTGTTCCATATCCAGTTCTAACTGTAGCTTCTTGTCCCACATAGAGATTTCTCAGGAGACAGATGAGGTGATCAGGCACTCACATTTCTTTTAGAACTTGCCATAGTTTGCTGTGGTCAACACAGTCAAAGGCTTTTGCATAGTCAATGAAGCAGAAGTAGATGTCTTTCTGGAACTCTCTAGCTCTCTCCATAATCCAGCGCATGTTTGCAATTTGATCTCTGGTTCCTCTACCCCTTTGAAATCCAGCTTGCACTTCTGGGAGTTCTCAGTCCACATACTGCTTAAGCCTGCCTTGTAGAATTTTAAGCATAACCTTGCTAGCGCGTGAAATGAGTGCAATTGTGCAGTAGTTGGAGCATTCTTTGGCACTGCCCTTCTTTGGTATTGGGATGTAGACTGATCTTCTCCAATTCTCTGGCCACTGCTGAGTTTTCCAAATTTGCTGGCATATTGAGTGTAGCACCTTAACAGCATCATCCTTTAAAATTTTAAATAGTTCAGCTGGAATATCATCACTTCCACTAGCGTTGTTATTAGCAGTGCTTTCTAAGGCCCATTTGACTTCACTCTCCAGAATGTCTGGCTCAAGGTCAGCAACCACACTACCTGGGGTGTACGAGACATCCATATCTTTCTGGTATAATTCCTCTGTGTATTCTTGCCACCTCTTCTTGATGAGAAGAAAACTAAAATACAAAATACAAAAAAATTACAAAACTAAGGTTTACCCATTGGCTAAACCATAGATTGATTGCACTGGTGCACACACACTGTGTCATCCTTCCTGCTGCCTCATGATGCTCTGCACATCTCTGTTGGGAAGCAAGCATTGCAGTTCCACTGGAGCTGCTTCTGGGTTTGACGCTACTTTCTGCAATAGCAGTAGCTTCATTCCGAACGCAGCTGCACATAGAATGAATTACAGCAGCCAAGCATTGAATTAACATTCCTGAAGTATGCTTAAGTATGAATTGAGAACAAAAAATAATAATTCACTTCTAGCAATGCAGGACATGAAACGAGGGCATTTGTTTCATCCTCCACAACCCAACCTCTGTCGTGCTGTTTCAAAGTTCTACCCAACTCAAATATTCATTGAAAACTGCAATTATTCTCATATCCATGAGGGCAAACGTACACTCCCTACTCCACGGGGTCATATTCTTTGTATTTCAGTTTGCTCAGAAAGGCCTGCTTCACAGCTTGCTTACGGAGTGAATGATACATTAGCAACAGTGTTTTTAAGGAGTCAATAATAGTGGCATGTAGCAGAGGTGACGGCGAAACAACGGCAATTAAATGCAAAAGATGTGCAAAACACTACGCGGTTAAAGACGCCAGAGAACATTGCTGCTGCTGTTTTTAAGCTAACTCTGCAGTTCTCTAACTGGTTCATCACCTGCACTTTCCCTCATCTATTGTTGAATGATAAATTACCATCACCTGGGGAAATCTTTGTGGCATTCTGATTGTGAATTTGCACTTGTGAATGATTAATCAAGGCGACATGGGAGCCCTGGTCTCCAGCCTGTAGTTGCATAGTGCCTGGAGAATGGAGCAATCAGCAAGATGCAGCCTTCTCATTCTGTCTGTATAGTATCTGGGAACCACTCTGTGCAGAATAGCTTTAGCACGGCAGCTCATATCCTCCTTACTACCAGGGTAGGGCCCCAACTCTGCAGCCATCACCTCCACAGAATGGCGTTAATGTGCACCCCAATCTCAAAGTGGTGAGAGATTCCCGGGGTGCCACTGCCCAACATCTCCCCTAGGCTTGATTTCCTTGGAATGAAGGTCATCAGACACCGTGGAGACTTTGTTATATATGGTTTAATTGGCACATAGAGACAGAGGTTCAGATTAAGATGGGAGGGCTCACAGCATTAACACTCGCCTATTGGGTTTCTAATGGAGGGGGTGCACACAAAATAACCTTGGTTTCAGCACAGAGATCAAGTCAAGTCTCTGTGCCTTCCCAGCTCCAAACAAGGGAAGACTAGCCCAAGCACAGGCAAACTCAGCCCTCCAGATGTTTTGGGACTACAATTCCCATCATCCCTGACCACTGGTCCTGTTAGCTAGGAATGATGGGAGTTGTAGTCCCAAAACATCTGGAGGGCTGAGTCTGCCTATGTCTGAACTAGCCCATGAGCTATTGTGGCCTCCTGCCAGGTGAGGGGTGAAAGCCTACCTCCTTCTTCTGGAAATAGTACCAGCTAGTTGTTTCTATGGCAACACACCTGTACTTAGCCAACTCTTTAGTCATGTAGGATCAATAACTTAACAAAGAGACCAGTTTGGCCAACCCATCAGTTCTTTCCACTATAGAATCAGGGGCAGGCTTTCAAATTTCAGCAGCGAGGCCAAAATGGGATGCCCAGCCCTGCCTCTTGGCTTCCATTCTACTCCATTAACTACATCCTAGTTGCAACATTGAGGGACGCAGGTGGCGCTGTGGGTTAAAGCCTCAGTGCCTAGGACTTGCCGATCGAAAGGTCGGCGGTTCGAATCCCTGCGGCGGGGTGCGCTCCCGCTGCTCGGTCCCAGCGCCTGCCAACCTAGCAGTTCGAAAGCACCTCCGGGTGCAAGTAGATAAATAGGGACCGCTTACCAGCGGGAAGGTAAACGGCGTTTCCGTGTGCGGCTCTGGCTCTGGCCAGAGCAGCGATGTCACGCTGGCCACGTGACCCGGAAGTGTCTCCGGACAGCGCTGGCCCCTGGCCTCTTAAGTGAGATGGGCGCACAACCCCAGAGTCTGTCAAGACTGGCCCGTATGGGCAGGGGTACCTTTACCTTTACCTTTTAGTTGCAACATTACTGGATCGGCACCCAGTGCAGCAGAACTGGCCATGCTGCCCTAAATCTGCCTCTGATAGAATCCCATCTTAGCAATAAAAAGCCATAGGTTTGGTTGGGTTCCACAGAAAATATCCAGACTAACACCCTGCCCTCCTATAACATTATAACACTATAACAATCTGAGCCTTTAGGCTCCAGGCCACAGTATTCCTGTTTACTTAGACTTTGGGGTCTTCATTTGATCATCTGGCCTGGTTTCGGTGTTCATCTTTTAAAGAGGTAGGGTAAGATTTGCCATTTTAATTCTCATTGCTGGCCCCTTATACTTTCTGCTGCATTTTAAATGTTTGATAAATTATTCTGCATTTCCATATTTTGCAAGTCACTTTGAGATGTATGTAAAAATTGATGAAATTAATAAAATGCTAATAGTAGGGCAAGGGGCCCTAAATGCTGACAACATAGTGGAACTGAATGGGCTGACACCATATTGACCTTATGTACCAAGGAAGTCTTTCTTCCAATGCTAGGATTTTAACTGTCTAGCTAATAGGCTGCTTTCCCTAAATTAGTTTTGGCACTTGTCAAAACAGGCTTTCTGGGATGTCAGACTTTTGTGCTGACAAAAACCATGTGAGACAGAAAGCCAGTTTTGTCAGACACAACAATAGGCTGCTCTTAGTTTGATCTCCTGTCTTCATCATTATTAACTTGAAAAGACAGTAACACGTTTTTGTAATTAAACGTGGCTCTGGCAGCCCTTGTACCTCAGTGGTAACAAGAGACTATAAGGGAGCTACTAACTTTTTGATATTGAAACCAAGGAAAAATTTTAATAAAGGAAAAAAGGGAAGAAAGGGGGGAAAGAATGAGGTCATTTTCACACAAGAGACTTCAATAGGCTGGTTTTTAAATTGGTTCCTAACACAAAATGTAAAACCTGCACTGACTGTGCTGTATATTCCATTTTTCTTCCTGTTTCTTTCTTGAATTAATTCCTTGATAGAAAAAAGCACAAGAGAGACTCACATGAGCTCCTTAATGTTACGTCTGAAAGTACCGTGAGATGTGGCTACAGAAACCAGCTAACAAGGGACAAACTCTCTTGCTTAAGTGTGTGGAAGAATTGATCGATCACATGGAATAATGATGGCAGATTAAAAATGTATGGTTTTAAAATCAGGCTGTAATTGGAGCTGCTCTTTGAGAATGCAATGAGACCTTTGTTGTTGTTGTTGCTGCTGCTGCTGCTGCTGCAAGAATCAGACCAACTCTACTCAAGGACCACGACCTTCACTTTGGAAGCCACATACGATGGAAAGCTGTGTTCAATGCAGTGTGACAACCTGGTAATCAGGAACAAGCAGGGTCTTGGTTTGCTTATTCATCTGCCAAATCCAGGTGTGTAAAAACTTGCATTACTAAGAGCTTTTGCTTGCGGTTCTTGCTGACCATTCATATAGTGTCAGGGCTCAAAAACTCCCTGGGTAATGCAACTATATTGAAATCTGGTAAATCTGCTCTTGTTCTTTTATTTTTAAGATTCTTTTTTCTTCAGTAAAGTTCCAAATTTCTCTCTCTCTCTCTCTCTCTCTCTCTCACACACACACACACACAGAGAGAGAGAGAGAGAGAGAGAGAGAGAGAAAGAGAGAGAGTGTGTGTGTCAGGATCGTTGTGGGGATTAATTGAGGAGGGGAAGAACCATGTATGCTAGCTTCAGCTCCTTAGAGAAAAAGGTGAGATATAAGTACCCAATTACAGTGGTACCTCAGTTTTTTACCATCTCAGAAGCCAAATGCTTTGGTTGTCGAGCGCCGAGAACCCGGAGGTCATTGCTTCTGTCTTCGAACGTGCCTCGGAAGTCCAATGACTTCTGCTGTGTTTTTTTTTTATTTTTCCAAATGAACTTGCAGCCAGTCCTTGTGCCTCAGTTTTTGGACATTTCAGAAGCTGAACGGTCTTCCAAAACAGATTATGTTCGAGAATCGAGGTACCACTGTATATACCCAATTCATCGCTGCACTCTGCAGGAGAGGGAGGTCTGCAGGTCTCTTCTTATCAAGAGAGCCATTCAATATATGATAGGAATTGATTCTTTAATGTGTTGGCACCTATCCTCTGGCATTCCCTCACATCAGGTACAGTAGTGCCCCGCAAGACGAATGCCTCGCAAGACGGAAAACTCGCTAGACGAAAGAGTTTTCCGTTTTGGAGGTGCTTTGCAAAACGAATTTCCTATGGGCTTGCTTTGCAAGACGAAAATGTCTTGCGAGTTCCTGCGGGGTTTTTTTCCTTCCCCCCCCCCCTTTTGCTAAGCCGCTAAGCCGCTTATCCGATAAGCCAATAAGCTGCTAAAAGCCACTAAAAGCCGCTAAACTGCTAATAGCGCTAATCCGCTAAGCCGTCAATGGGCTTCCTTCGCAAGACAAAAAAACCGCTAGACGAAGAGACTCGTGGAACGGATTCTTTTTGTCTTGCGAGGCACCACTGTATTACATGGACACAGTTTTTATTGTCTTTGTGATGACAACTGAACACCTTCCTCTTTCAACAAGCATTATACATTGAGATTTTCATTCCAGTCACCCAGTGAGCTTCATGGCTGAATGGAACCATGAATGGTCCTAGTCCAATGCTGGGGTTGGAGTAGCAACTGGATTTGAGAATTAACCCCCCCCCCCCATGCATTAGAATTGCAAACATTGATTATGCTTCATGGGTTTCACGATTCTTTCTTGTAGTTCTTTCCTCTTTACATGGACTCTGACATACCACTATGAGATTTGTAATTCACAATATTTGAAATTGAATCAATCTACTCTGTAAGATGCTACCCCTTTTGCTGTTGATTAAAACTTGTATTTTGAAAACTGATATTACATTACAGCTGGAGCTCCATGCTAAAATTGCAGTGGGACTCTGAGATGGATTACCATAATTATTTATTAAAATTCTTGCAGACTCTCTTTCAGTGTTTTTATCAGTAGATAGCTGGTTTTAAATCAGAACGTCCCTGCCGGCTAGAAATATCGCCTCTCCTAATAATTTGGAAATGTTGGCAAGGATGACTAGTTAAAGTGCTGCACTCTGCTTTTCCAAGGTTCCATAAAAAAAAAATAATTCTTAAAATCACATTTCTTTTCGCTATAATTTCTTGAGTTGATTAATCCGTAAGAGCACTAGAGGAGTCCAATTGCTACTCGAAGCAGTGTGGCAAATACAAAAGTCGCAATTTAGCCAGGAATTGGTCCAGACCCAGGAGCAGGGACAATAAAAGTCTTGATTGACACCAGAGGCTGGAAGTTCAGAGCATTTTAGAGTGAGTTTGTCAAAACATGTGGAATCAAGCAGATCATGAGCCAATCAAGGCCAGAGTTAGGCAGTCAAGCAGCTAAATGGAAGTAAAGGTAAAGGTAAAGTTACCCCTGCCCGTAGGGGCCAGTCTTGACAGACTCTGGGGTTGTGCGCCCATCTCACTTAAGAGGCCAGGGGCCAGCGCTGTCCGGAGACACTTCCGGGTCACGTGGCCAGCGTGACATCGCTGCTCTGGCGAGCCAGAGCCGCACACGGAAACGCCGTTTACCTTCCCACTGGTAAGCGGTCCCTATTTATCTACTTGCACCCGGAGGTGCTTTCGAACTGCTAGGTTGGCAGGCGCTGGGACCGAGCAGCGGGAGCGCACCCCGCCGCAGGGATTCGAACCGCCGACCTTTCGATCGGCAAGTCCTAGGCGCTGAGGCTTTAACCCACAGCACCACCTGCGTCCCTAAATGGAAGTAACCAGCAGTTAAGTCTGAGGCAAGTAGTATCGCAATCAACAAGTTAACCCAGTGTAAAAGCAAGGGTGGGCTGAAGGCAGAAACAAAAGCAAGTGGTGTTTATTGGGATTCAGTCTGGGGCCATGCATGCCTATATAACCTGTAGTTTCTTTCTGAAATGTCAACTGGAGAGGCATATACATATCAGGGCAGAAATGAATCCAGGTGGGCAGAGCATCAAAATTTTATTTAGGGCAAGGATCCTCTTTATTCAATACTTCTTTGAGATTGTAAATGTGTGTAGTAGTAGTAGTAGTAGTAATAATAATAATAATAATAATAATAATAATAATAGATAATATTATTTACACCTGGCCCATCTGCTTGGGTTTCTCCAGCCACTCTGGGCGGGTCCCAACAGAATATTAAAAGCACAATAAAACATCAAACATTAAGCAGGGCTGCCTCCAGATGTCTTCTATGAGTCAGATAGTTGTTTATTTCTTTGACATCTGATGGGAGGGCGTTCCACAGGGTGGGTGCCACTACCTCTGCCTGGTTCCTTGTAACCTCACACTCCTTCAGGTATACTGGGCCAAGGTCATTTAGGGCAGGGGTCAGCAAGGTTTACCTTGCCTGGGCTGGTTCACTCCAGCGGAGATCCCTCCATGGGCCGGATCGCACAAGCGCAAGCAACTTCTGGCATCTGTGTCTGCGCAGATGCAATTTCCGGTGTCTGCATCTGTGCAGACATGATTTTCAATGCCACGAAAGCAATTCCCCACGTCGTGCTGTGCCGGTTTAGCACTGCGCATGGGGACTTGCCGGGCGGGCGGGTTGGTTCAGGGGCCAGTTAAATGACCCCTTGTTGGCCGCTTATGGCCCATGGGCCTTAGGTTGCCAACCCCTGGTTTAAAGGTCAGCACCAACACTTTGAATTATGCTCAGAAATGTACTGGGAGCCAATGTAGGTCTTTCACTACCAGTGCTTATATGGTTTCGGCGGCCACTCCCAGTCACCCGTCTAGCTGGAAGAAAAGAGTAGAGCCTACTGCTCCTGCCTTTTGCGGATTTTCTAAAGGGGTGAATGCTACAATCAGCACATAGGCCCTCCCCATGTTTTAGAACCTCAATTATGGAGGATTTCCCATATTATCTAAGCTTCCTATTGCTTGGACCACAGGGGGGAATGCCAGCAAGACCCTCCAAATGCCCTATTTTCCAGAACAGTCCCAGATTTACAGAAGCCATCCCAGAATGTTCTGCTTTTCCTTAGGACATCCCTATTTTCATCTGATAAATGGTGGAGGGTATGGAATTATGCGACCCTGCTAGCCAAAGAAATAACTATACCACCTTTAGAAGATACCTAAAGGCAGCCTTGTATAGTTTTATTGTGTTTTTATTTATACTGGAAGCCGCCCAGAGTGGCTGGGGCAATCCAGTCAGATAGGTGGGGTATAAATAATGAAATTAGTATTATTATGGAATAAGACTTCCCTATTTTCATTGGAGAATCATTGAAGCATGATGCATGATGGCAAGACATGCAGGGCTGGATTTAGGTTTGATGAGGCCCTAAGCTACTGAAGGTAATGGGGCCCTTTAAATGTCCAGCTGTCCTTTGTCAACAACAAATTGTTGTAGACATTGCGTGGTGCGTAATGATGAGGAAAGCCCAAAATTACTGAGGCTCTGGGCCTCTTCTGAAGCCATAAAAGGGTTTTCTAGGAATTACCTATGTTATAGCAAACTTTTAAGTCATAATTCAATTATACGTAAGGGATATATATGTATTTTTAAAGCAAGCAAACAAAACACACCCTCCCTTTTCATAAGACAAAATGGTGCTATGAGCATTTGGCGATTCTACAGTGCCCGTGTCTTACCACGGTACACAACAATAAAACAACAGTGGTGTAAAGAGGAGGATATTAGTCTTCTTTCACAGCATCTGGCAGAAGCCAAAATATGGGATTTCAAAGTAGTATTTTGCAGAGGGTATATTTATCCTTTAGTGGAAACCTCAGGAAGAGAAATAATGGAACTATTAGCAACTTGGGCCCTGTGGTTTTCTAGTTGTTCCCAGAGTAATTCAGCTTGAAACAGCTTTTTCCCCCAAGAGGTTTCCTATCCATTTATCACTTCCTTCCATTGCAATGTCTTATTCTACCTGGTGCAGTTATTCAGGAGTCTAAACTTAACTTCCAGGGCCAAGTTCATCACTCCTTTCTTGTTGTGAAGTGAAATAGAGACCCCTTCTATAACCTCTGCTCTTGGGTATAAACATTATTCTAGAGTTACAAGCGCTTTCCAGACACCTCTGATTTCATTCCCCATTCGTGGTATACAGAATAGCATCCAAGCAGTTTCAGCCTAAACAAACTTTTCATAGGGATGGGGAGAAATTTGATTCAGTTCACATTCAAAGGCAAATCTATCAAATTCTCACTTTCCAAAATAAAAGAAAACTGAAATGAGCCATCTTTCAAAATTTGTGCTTCTCTCAGCAAACAAGGCTTTCAAAAATGTGGTCATTGTGGTGCATAAAAATGAATATATCATGAGTGCATTACGTTAGGAGAAATTGCTTGCAAAAATTTGTGCCCTAGTCAAAACGGTATAAAAAAATATTCTTAGGAGAAAATCACACAAAAGTCTGACAAATTTCCATAAAGTTCTGTCTAATACTCCATGAAATTATCTAATCCTCTTTTAAATCTATTCAAGTTGGTAGTCATCACTACCAACTTGCAGAAGTGCGTTCCATCATTTGACTATGGCAAATATCATGGTACCCGCCTTCCATTCATGGAAGCAAGCAAACGCCTGTGAGTAGAAGGGGAAATTAAGCAACAGGAGCTGACAGACTCAAAACTGTGATAAGCTGCTATATCCGAGTAACAACAGTTAACACACCATGCCAAATAACTAGCAGTAGTTTGTGGCTGGGTAGTTTGTGTTTTGTTGTTGTTGTAATTAATTGGAAGTGTTACTTGTGTTATGTACTGAAGTTCTCACCCTGGGCCAGCAGGGGGATACTGTAGATAATTCAGGTCCACATATGCAAATAAGGGATCGAAAGTGACATTCAGTGATTGGATAGTTACAGAAAGTTGTTACAATTACGTTGTTCTGGAGCTCTATATAAGCAGGCTGGCTGAATCCTTCAGTTCAGTTCTGTTCTGGCCTGTGAATAAACAAGAGCTGTTTGAAGAATCGCTGTGTTGTCTGATATGTTCACCCACAACTTAACAACTTGCTTTTAATAAATATATTTTTTCATATTCACTAGACTCCAGAGTATGGCTAATCTGGCCCTCGTCATCCATGGCTCAGCAGTGTGGGTATGTCTCCCAGATCTGATCTCTCCCAAATTTCCCTCCAATTGCCAAGACCACCAACTTCCTGACCTCTAAAAACCTTCAGGTTCCTATGAGAACGATCAGATTGCCAGTATTCATTTTCTAAAATGAAACTGCTAGCAACCATTTAAAAGATAAGCTCAGAATTCTGAGGGTAATATGTGATAAAGACTCAAACCAATTAAAAAAGTTGCCTGGCTTAATTATTATTTTTAAGATCTAGGCCCATTTCACAAGTTTGGAAAGGCTAACTAGAGTTTGGCCTCCAGCGCTCAGTTTTTGCTCTGATAAGGCACGGCTTAGTATTGCGGGCACCAATAGTCAGACGCAGGAACACACACCCTGTTTGGACGTCTGACTAAACTTGCAACTAAGCTTGCACTCTGGCTGCCTTGGACACTATTGAAACTGCCTAACGATATTATTGAAAGAGAATAGTTGGCTGGATGCAAGGTCCCATATGCTCATTGCTCAGAGAGACAGTACTGAATCTTTCTAATGGCTCGGATCATAAAAAAAATCATCACCACCACTGACACTAATTGGCGCCCTTGCTGGCATGATGAACAGAAAGACCAAGGTTTAAAGATGATCACCGACACTAATTTTTGTCCCTAGGGAGAGTTTTCCCAGGTCAGGGTTGAGACATATCGATTGAGCAGCACAAAGAGTATGAACTGCTACTAGCTGTGTTCTGCCTCTCCTCTGTCTGTCTCTCCCGCCGCCCCATTTTGTTGATGATAGTTAAACAGCCTGTCTTTGCAGCTGGCTGACAAAAAAATTAAAGTGTGCCTTCTTCCACTTAGCTGTGTAGGGGGAAAAAACCTTTCAAGAGAGATGGAAAAGAAGTGCAAGTTTTATCTGTACAAAGCAGAAAAGGCATCAACTAGTGTGTTTTTTTCAAATAATCAGCTAGATTATTTGAAATCTAAATAATTTAGATTATTTATCTAAATAATCTTAAGTATTAACTATATTGTGTATTAACTATATTGTGTATTAACTATATTGTGTATTAAGTATTAACTATATTGTGAGAAGAGCAAAAGTCAATGTCTTCACATAGAGCCTCCATTAATACGCTGGTATTTATAATTATGGAAAGGCTTCAATACTTTGGCCACCTCATGAGAAGAGAAGACTCCCTGGAAAAGAAACCTGATGTTGAGAAAGATGGAGGGCACAAGGAAAAGGGGACGACAGAGGACGAGATGGTTGGACAGTTTTCTCGAAGCTACCAGCATGAGTCTGACCAAACTGCGAGAGGCAGTAGAAGACAGAAGTGCCAGGTGTGCTCTGGGCCATGGGGTCATGAAGAGTCGGACACGATTAAGCGACTAAACAACAACAACAACAATATCTAAATGTTCAAGCAAGTAAATCAAAATAATAGTTGTGTTCACTACTACCTCATGAAATCATTCGTAGGTTCATCTTCTTTTTGCTGCAAAAGATATCCTCTGTTCTCTTGCCTTTATCAACAAGCTGCCATTGTTTAGTTCTGGAGAAAGTAGTCAATAGTTCTCCTCTTTCCTCAACCAACAGCAGTAGGCAAGGATGCAGAAAGTCCTGAATGAAAGGAGTGTACAATGATAGGGTTGGCCAAATACATTTTGCTGCCTAAGGGAGAGCAGCAGACAGTGTTCCCCAAACTACAGCGTTAAGTAAAGTCCAATCTGAATAGTACCCAAGGCTATCCAAGTTCTTTTGACCCCTGAGGCAGAATATCAGCATCTCTCCCTGGGAGTAGTAATACAACAATACCAAACCATATAACAATTAGCTGCCCTTTCCTGGCACCCAAAATGACTGCCTGAGGCAGTTGCGTCACTGCCTAATGATAAGGCCAACTGTGCAAATGGCAATCAGAGCGAAGTGCAAGAATAATAAGGAACAGTGTAGAAATAACAAATGGGATGTACTAAAAAATAAATAAATCAGTGCTTTGAATATAAAGCATCTCTGTCTCCACCAACTCATAGAATTGTAGAGTTCATTTGATCCTACAATGCACACAGCTTTCCCTTTGTGAGCTTGAACCGCCAGCCTTCTGGTTAAGAGCCAGACCCATTGCACCGCCTGAGATCTCTCATCCTCTCCAATATCTCAACACTCCAAATATGAAATAATCACAATCTGACCAAGGTGTCCTGGACGAAGCTGGAGTATCAGCCCTAGTTGAGCTGTTTAGTTGTAGGAACTTGCTTGGCAGAGCAGCAACAGGTCACTCACGAAAAAGCATTTCAAGGCTGTTGTTCCAAGCTGTCTGGATCCTTTAAAAAGAGCACTCCTGAAGCAGTGGCAGGCATTATGTGGCAGGTCTCAGTTGCAAAGACTTCTATATTTGTTTTTGTAATTATTTAAATAACTGAAATATAAAAGACATTGACATCCTCTTAAATTTACCTTTTTACTTATTTTAAATGTTATTGAGAAATTGAGTATTATCAACAGACAGTAAGTGTCTATGTGCTATGCTGAACTTCTATTGATTTATTATTTATTCTATTTATTGTTGGATCTATTGATATTTAAATTATAATCATATATATATATATATATATATATATATATATATATATGAACTAGTTTTACTGAAATATGTCAGTCGGAGGCTATGCAGACTTCCCAGACATGCAGACAGTGACAAAATTAATCTCTCTTCCACCTTGCAAAAAATATCGTCAACCTTGGTCTCTGCTGAGCACTGGCAGAAACACACTTTCAAGAGTTTGCTCCTTTGAGTAGGTTAACAAGACAATAACAAATCCTATTACAACTGATGCTGAAATGTTTCTATATCCTCAAGGTATGTCTCAGGTTTCAAGGCCAATCTTCATTTCCATGCAATTGATAAAACATTGAATTAAAATACAAATGAGAAACATCCTAGCAAGCCCATCCTGCTTCTTACTATTAATGAGGTTGTCCCAATTATTTTAGATATGATACCACATCTGCAAGGAATTTTAGACCATTCTTTTTTTTTACCATTGTCCCACAATCCCTTCCACTCCACTGTTTTTGAACATTACTTTTTAAAAAAATACTAAATGAAGAAATATATTAGACATAAATGTATTATGCTTCTGCAGTTTAAGACATGAACTCTTAATAACAAAACATGTCAATGCTTTGAATGACTTGTGTATTGTTTTGCCTTCTCAAAGCTCTGTAACACATTACTTTAAATGGCTCTGGCTCAGTAATATTTTTTTAAACAACACTTGTGCCATCTAGTGGTATTTGCTTCAGCCATTAAAAAAACTACCAGACTAGTATTTTCCAGATACAAACAAGGTCTGAATATCCCCAAAGGTTTCCTGCAATATACATGGGATTACATTGTACTTGCATTTCTTTCTCAGGTGTCATGCAACTCCATTAATGCAACAAATTTCATTACACATTAGCAGCTACCTTTTGGCTTGGTTCTGTGTTTATACAAAGATGCCCAGTCATCACCTTCTATCCTTAGACTGTACCCTACAATGCAGTGGTGGAGAACTTCATGCCTCACAGCAAAATTTGTCCCTTCAATTCTCTCTTTCTGACTTTCAGGACTCTTCCCATATGCTCCTCCTCCTCAGGCCACAACTCTCACTAGTCTTACATTGCACCTTCTATTTTGTCTGACTGAAATACATCATTGAGCTCTGACACCTGGATGGAGGCCGTAGAGGGGTTTGTGAGTTTGTAAATTTGTTGCTCTGTGCACTATTGCCTTTAGTCTTGTTAAGTTGTGGGTGAACATATCAGACAACACAGCGATTCTTCAATCAGCTCTTGTTTATTCACTGGTCAGAACAGAACTGAACTGAAGGGTTCAGCCAGCCTGCTTATACAGAGCTCCACTACAATGCGACAGTAGCCACTTTCTGTAACTATCCAATCACGGAACGGAACATCACTTTCAATCCCTTATTTACATATGTGAACCTGAGTGAAAGCTATCTACAGTATCCCCCTGCTGGCCCAGGGTGAGAACTTCAGTACATAACAAGTCTCACCCAACACTGGCATATGCCTCCTGTATAAGGTTACCCAGAAAGCAACATGATTGGAAAACAGTTCCCCACCCCTGATAATACCTGTCTCCACTGAAAACTTATAGCCAATCTTCTCAATCAGCATCCCAAATTATGCCCCCCGATTCTGACTTGAATCAAAACCCTACTATAGAAGAAGAAGAAGAAGAAGAAGAAGAAGAAGAAGAAGAAGAAGAAGAAGAATTTATTATTTATACCCCACCCATCTGGCTGGGTTTTCCCAGCCACTCTGGGAGGCTCCAAATCGAATATTAAAAAACAATACAGCATTAAACATTAAAAACTTCCCTAAACAGGGCTGCCTTCAGATGTCTTTTAAAAGTAGTATAGTTGCTTATTTCCTTGACATCTGATGGGAGGGCATTCCACAGGGTGGGAGCCACTACCGAGAAGGCCCTCTGCCTGGTTCCCTGTAACCTCACTTCTTGCAGTGAGGGAACGGCCAGAAGGCCCTCGGAGCTGGACCTCAGTGTCCAGGCTGAACAATGTGGGTGGAGATGCTCCTTCAGGTCTACTGGGCCGAGGCCATTTAGTGCTTTAAAGGTCAGTACCAACACCTTGAATTGTGCTCAGAAACGTACTGGGAGCCAATGCAGGTCTCTCAGGACTGGTGTTATATGGTCACGGCAGCCACTCCCAGTCACCAGTCTAGCTGCTGCATTCTGGATTAATTGCAGTTTCCAAGTCACCTTCAAAGGCAGCTCTCAAGTTCTTCTTTTACTTCAGGTAATGGTAAAATCATCCCCTGCCATTTCTCCATCTTATGGCACAGAATTCATAATTGTTCATAACTGTAGGTCTTAGCAATTATTTTTCCAAGCAGAAAAGGCTATATATTCTGCATAAGCAGTGGGTACAAAAGGTGAAATGTGCTGATGCAAATCACAATAGTCCATTTTCCCCTGTTTTTAAAATGCATAATTGTTCACAGCAGTGAACTCAGATGCTCAGTGGGTAAGGAGACATTAACAAAAACAAACTCGTTTTAAAACCCATGCTCCAACCCTCACTCCAGTTAGGACAGTGCAAGCCCTGATTCTTTAAACATTAGAAAAGAAAACCTCAGGCCTGTATCTCCTTTAAAACAATCTTCCTTCCACACCTTAGCTCTATAAACCAGTGTTGTGCCAAAAACATTCCTCAATTTTTTAAAGTATTTATTTCCCCTGGAAAGAACCTTCTATTTTCCTCCCTCATCCAGAGGGTGCTATGTTTCTTCATAAATTCAGTGAGTTCCGAATTGAGTTTACTTTGCAACTGTGAGGCAGCAGAGGGTGGGGTCTGTGTGCTCCTCGTTTCTCCTAAATATTTCACCATTGCTCTGCAGCCTCCCTGACTGCTCACACTGCCTGACCTGCAAAAAAAATCCTTATGGGAGGAGTCACCTCATGAAACAAGGAAGGCTGGCCATGAAGGGCCTGAGATTGTTGTTGTTGTTTAGTCGTTTAGTCGTGTCCGACTCTTCGTGACCCCATGGACCACAGCACGCCAGGCACTCCTGTCGTCCACTGCCTCCCACAGTTTTGTCAAACTCATGCTGGTAGCTTCAAGAACATGTCCTCTGTCGTCCCCTTCTCCTTGTGCCCGCAATCTTTCCCAACATCAGGGTCTTTTCCAGGGAGTCTTCTCTTCTCATGAGGTGGCCAAAGTATTGGAGCCTCAGCTTCACAATCTGTCCTGCCAGTGAGCACTCAGGGCTGATTTCCGTAAGAATGGCTAGGTTTGATCTTCTTGCAGTCCATGGGACTCTCAAGAGTCTCCTCCAGCACCATAATTCAAAAGCATCAATTCTTTGGCGATCAGCCTTCTTTATGGTCCAGCTGAGATTTATGGTCTTGCTTATTGTATTTTTATGGGAAGTCCCTCCTTTTATCTTAACAAAAAAAAAATCTGTATGCAGTGATTTCTTTGAAAGTTAAAAGATTTCCCTTTAAAGAAACAAGGATCATCTGCCCAGGAACATCATGCGCAGCCTCTGGCTTCCTGTATTTACATGAAAGCTTAGATGACAGTGCAATGGGGTTTTCTGGTAGTGTGATCAGTGAGGAAGGCTGCAGAATTCAGATAGTCTGTAGAATGGAAGAAATGTCTCTCTCAAAAACCTTAAGCCACATTGGAAGTAAAGTATACACAGCAACAACAAAAACCCAAGAGAAATTCATAAAGGTTTTTCTTCCCTTTGTTAATTTTCAGCTGCAATTTTTGCCTCATTAACTTGTGGGGAATGGTTGTGGGAAAAACAGAGAAGAAATCTTCAGCACAGCACTACTCTGAACAAGCTGGCTCATTCTATCATACTAGTTTACATGATTTATAAAACAGCCACTGCCTTCTTCACCCAGGCACAGTTACTAAGGATGCTCATTTGAGTCAACGCTTCTCCCTCTCTTTTTTTCCTACAGGTGGTTGCTATGGAAACATCAAACACAGAATAATACATCAGACGCTTGCAAAAATCCAAGATTATTGTTTCCACTACTAGTTTATGGTTAACTTTTGTATCTACCATGAGGTTGCTTTTTAAACTTTTTCACCCTACTCATTTAGCAGTTGAGTTATACCACCACAATAAATGTGTACACATCTGGCAGTGTTTGCTGTTATTGTTTTAAAGACTTGCACACTTAAATTCATCCACAGCCCAACACTTTTTTCATATCATAAGATGGAGTGCACATTGGCTCTGTGCTAACCCTGAATAATAAGGTCAACTGGGGTGGTTTGGATCATGGTCTCATGTTCCTGGAAAGGATTCCACCATTAACAAGGTGTCTCCAGCCAATTCTGGGGGCCCTTAAGTTTCCAATTTGCTCTGTGCCCTCCATTTTCTCAGACATAAAACTCTCAACTCCCCCACCTTCATTTCTCATCATCAATTTATTATAGCCAACAGATAAAAATAAGAGCAAGAATAAATCATGCAACACCTTAAGTACAGAGTGAAATATAAATAATAATGTAACTGTCATTGGCTCATGTATATTTGTATACATGATACCAAATTACCTAAGTTGTCCCCAAAAATGATTCCTCGGATGGATAAATGCCTACTTATTTTCACTGCTAATGATTTTTAAAAGGCCATGGTCAATTACACCCATGGGATTTTATCTCATTTAACAGGAAATTGGGTTTACCTTCCCTGAATTTTGTTCAGTAAGCAGACAATCATTTGATGGTGAACTGCAAAATAAAAATTACATGAACAGCTCCTTAAGGTGAGAGAATCACCGAACAGATCTAACCCTAAAGCGATTGGGAAGACAATACATTTAATCTGGCCAGAGTAAAAGTGATACAGTGTTTAAATATGTGCACATTTCTAAAATAAGCACCTAACTGTAAAGAATAACTGAGCAAGTTGTGCATGAATAAACCAAAATGTCTTTGCTTTACCAAAACAAACATGGAGTTAATCTCAACTGAAGAAGGGTGATAGTTCAATGCAACAAACTTTTTGGGCAACATATTTTGTTCAATAACTATAATCAGGAGGATACTGATCACCAGGAAGATACAATAATAACCATCCTAAAAATATAAATCTTGAATCAAAGCTTCAGGATTGCAACTGGCTCCTACCTCAAAGGAACGCTGCCCTGTCTCCAGTAGCATAGCTGCATTAGAAACACGTCTCTTAACATATGTGAAAGGGACTGTAAGAAACTAGCTTGAACACCATTTAGACCCCAAGGCACTCCCTTGATCCAAACAGCAGCTCCATAAAAGAGCTGAGAAGTTATTTTAGCACTGAAAACTTTAGGAATATACTGGTCCTCCTTCCACCAGAAGAAGCATAGTAGAGTGGCTAGCTGAAGCCTTCTGAGAAACAAAATATCTATGTTTAGGCAGATAGAATGGATTATCACTCCCATATATTGAAAAAGTATAACTTGTTCCTAATTTGAGCATCTAGAAAACACACTGAATTAACTTCTTTTCAAGTACTACGATCTTTGATTTCCTATAGTTAATTTTGACAGTTAAGCTTACAGTAAGAAGAGAATTTAAATAGCAAGCACCTAATTCTTGGTCTAAGACAGGAGGAAATGACTGTATCATCAATGTGAAGTAAAATACAAATGCCCAACAGGCCCATTTAAGACATTTTCAAGATAATTTAAGAACAAAGCAGGTGCAAGAATACAACCTTGCCTGACTCCCTTTGATTTAGGGATATCCTTAGTGAGCTTTCCCTGATTACCACATCTATTACACCAAAAGAGCCTTAATAAGATTTTACTTAGAAGTCTTTTGTCAACAAGAATGTTGTTCAATTTCTGCCGTAACTTAATCCTGGGGCAGAGTCAAAGGCTGCCTTTAAATTCATGAAGGCTATAAAGGTTTCCCTTTCGCAGGCCCTGTATATTTTCCAGCAAGATGGGAAAGCACCAATCTAGAGTAGAATGATTCTCTCTAAATGCTTCCTGAGAGTAAGTAAATCCTCCAACTCTAAAAAAAGGGGTTCAGTTTACTCCTTACAAACCTAGCATATAACTTCCCCATAATGGACAGTAAGCTAATAGGTCTATAGATTCCCAGATCATTGGCTGGACTTTATTTTTTTAAGGATAGGTTCTACAATTGCTTTCTTCCCATAGCATCCTATAGCATCTTATGCTTCACGAGTCTGTGGTGTCGGACTCCCATCAGAACTTCACCTGACACCTAGATGAAGCCCCAGACGATGACCTTTCCACACATTTGGTGAGATGGTTTTCAATGTCCGTTAATGGTTTTATTGTCTCCTTGAAAAGCGCCCTGGAAATATCTGTTGAAGCATGATAAATGTGATGGCCTGGGACTCAGGCTCGGACTCGGAACCAGAGGAGTCTCAGTCTGCACTGGATCCTTTGCCTCAGGCATCATCTGAACCAAGTCTGGAGCCTGATCCTGCACAGGTTCCCCTGCAACAAGCACCAGCTGGGCCGAGTCAGGGGCCTGAGCCTGCCCTGGCTCCAGATGCGGGGATTACCTCGTTGTCTCCAGCTGGGCCATCACTTACAGCTGCTCCACTACCAGTTTGGCCAGGAGAGGCTGAGGCGGCCCCTGGGTCTAGTAACTCACCGACGTCTCCCAAGCTGCAGAGACTAAGGTCTGAGAGAAGGAGAGACCCAAATACTCGCAGGAGGATTTCTCGCCTTCGGGTGAAACAAGGAGGTGAGTCGCCGGGGGATCAGGACCCATTACCCCAGCAAAGATAAACGGCTGTCGGACCCCACCCCAGGTTGCAGGAGCAACATTGCTGTATGCCAGACCCTGTCTGAGATCCTGTACCTGTCCTTGCCTGGTTTCCTGCCTCGTGTTCTGCCTTGATCCTGTCGGACTGACTCCTAGCAGAACCTATGGATTCTGGACCGGACCTGGACCATGGTTCTCGGCACAATAAACAAGTCCATAAAATAAATGTCCTGTGCTACCCAGCCCAGGAAACCAACCAGCTGGTGGTTAATTCTCAACTGACAAACCCACACACTTACAGCAGCACCATTTAGCTGGCCTGAACTTTTCCAGGTTTGTGCCTTGTGGAGCAATTGAAGCAACAGTGGGACCACACCTCTCTCCTGGGCTTATGTGTCCTCAACTGATGGAGTGTGCACTCGCTACCTGAGACATCTCCTGGATGGAAGTACGGTAATCACTTCTCTTCCATCTTCAAGCTGCTCCTGATTCCAGGAGACTGTGGGGCAGGAAATAGCTGGAATTTGACCTGCTTGCCCTCTTTCTCTGCTACCAACACCTCCTGCACCACCACTGCACATTTCTGATTGCTCTGACCCTTCCTCTCCCCCGGAGTCCTGCCTCACAGGTGGCACCAAACCTCATAAATCTCTCATCCCCTCTCCTGCGCCAGTCTCTGCACACACTCATCAGAGCGCTGCCAGTCTATGACAATAAATAAAAATAAGGAGGCATTCATCTTCCAATATTGTGTGGTGCCAAGCTTGGCTTTCGTCAAGAATTTCTATTTTAAAAATAAATTAACGTACAAACTTGTGCCCTGATATTCACAGGCAGTGAACTTTGCATCAGCCAGGACAATCTATTTTAACTAAACTTAGATTTCACTATCCAATTTGAGTGCAGAAAATTGAAAGTGTTACACTATAATGCCAACAGTTTAAACACTTTAAAGGGCAATGTTATCTATTAAACATCCAAACAAGGAAAATGACGTACTTGTTAAATGCCATATTATGAATAGCCTAATTGCAGTAACCTTGAAAGGTTTCTATGATGCGATAGATGATACCATTTAATAAGCCTGTTTTATACAGGTTTATTGTGTAAGGCAGTATTCATTGCTAGTCATACTTACAGTAAGGTTACCAGATTTTTTTCAGTGAATCCGGGGACACTTTTCAACTTCAATGGATTTTGTATGGGGACTGATTTGTAAATTCGGGGACATCTGGTAACCTTAACTTAGAGCTATTCAAATCAATGTACTAAAATGACTTGCTCTGAGTAAGGCTGCAATCCCAACCTCACTCACTTGAGAATAAGCTCCACTGAACTCAATAGGACTTATTTTTAAGAAGACATGCTTAGGATTGTGCTGTTAGTTTACAATCACAGATACTCTTCTATTTTTCAAGTACTCATTCTCTCTTTCTCCCTCCTTCATATCTCCACCATGACTCTGAACTGGAACATCTTTTTTTCCACTCACAATTACTCACATTTACCTTGCTTATCAACTGTGACAGATTATCTTCCCAACATATACTGTGTAACTTTATAAGGAACCATACTTATAACATCTACAAAAGGTAACAAAATAGCAGTGGTGTCTGCTACTTTTAGATTCTGGACATACAGAATTGAGGACAAGAACCGGGGAACATGCACACAAAATTCCGCCACTGTGCTACAACCCTTTCACTGCTTTCTCTTTTTCCAACATCAAACAGTAGCTATAAATCTTAGGAAAAACTATATCAACAGTTTTCATTTATTGGTGACAAATTATTTTGCACCTATAGGATGCACTGACTCTCCTTTTTCATTGTCATCCATAGCAATTCATTAACAGACGTATTCTGTAATTTCATGTCCATATAATTGTTCTCAAGAATCTGGAAGCTGAGTTGAATGGAGCTTTTGCACGCAAGTCAGAGCACATAGGACAGCAACCTTAATTGAATGAATAAAATGTGATGTTAACTGCATGTTTTTCCCCTTCACATCCTTGTCAAAGTCATTAATGAAAAATGATGGGTCCCTAGGAAAGTTCTCAGACACCACACATCTCTCTGTGGCGAAAACTGATTGTTTATGCACACAGTACATCACTGGAGTGTAACTTTAAGTTCAACAAGGCTTTCACATTTAATGAGTCTATGGAACTCTCACCCCATGCTTGCATTGCTGTGATTCTCCCAAATTGTCACCAATTATAAAACACTGTGGAGGTCAAATCCTCTCCTAATTTACTGTTCATCTCATGGCTTTCCAGTTCTGCTCTCCAGAGACAGACACCACATAAAAAATGTGTGCTACCAGACTGCTACCACCATTGGTTAAATAGTTTTGCTGTACTTCCATTTAAGTAGAAAGGAGAATACAAAACGAGAGTCGGCACATGTTTAATTCACAATGAAAACTCTAAAACTAATAAATGTAGACATGTATGGTTTTCCTACTTGGGTAAATGGCAGCTTCCATGTAGAGAACAATTTTTATAATTGGGGAAATGATACAAGGGAAAGGGTTAAAAACAAATCCTGTTCCTTGGTCTTTACTGGCTTCCTGCACAGATGCTATTTGCAAAGTAAAATTAAAGAGATGGAAATGAAGATAGAATAATTGAAGATAGAATAATAAAAGATACTTTAATATGCTATGTAAAAAAGATGCCTAAATACAGTGATACTCATGCACAAGGGAACAGTTCAGATGCAACATTAAACCATCCTAAATTGGGAACATGCAAACTCAAAGCTCATTGCAGTTCAGGCCCATCATGCTATACAATGACTTAGCATCAGTCAGAACCAAGCCACCCTGAAATATTTGTGCTGCTGTTAAGACTACACCCAGCAAAATTATTTGTAGCATAATAGGTAAAGGTAAATGGACCCCTGACCATCCAGTCATGACCGACTCTGGGGTTGCGGCGCTTTATTGGCTGAGGGAGCCAGCGTACAGCTTCCGGGTCATGTGGCCAGCATGACTAAGCCACTTCTGGCAAACCAGAGCAGTGCACCTTCCTGCTGGAGGAGTACCTATTTATCTACTTGCACTTTGACATGTTTTCGAACTGCTAGGTTGGCAGGAGCAGGGACCGAGCAACGAGAGCTCATCCCGTTGCAGGGATTCGAACCACCGACCTTCTGATTGGCAAGTTCTAGGCTCTGTGGTTTAACCCACAGCGCCACCCACATCCCTTGTAGCATAATAACGTCTAGCATAATCTGAGTTCCATGTGTACGCCTAGAACATTGTTGAGTCATTCCCCAAACACAGAGCTTTCAACAACAATTTTCAAATGAAAAATATCCATGTAGGACAAGAAGCAATTGATTCAGCAGTGGGGCTGCCAAGCTCGAGATGCCCTGAATCAGATGCCCACTGGAATGGGATGGCTGCTGTACCCCTTTCTGTTCCTCTAAATCAGAGGTCAGCAAACGTTTTCAGCAGGGGGCTGGTCCACTGTCTCTAAGACCTTGTGGGGGGGCTGGACTATATATATTTGAGGGGGGGTGAACAAATTCCTATGCCCCTCAAATAAACCAGAGACCCATTTTAAATAAAAGTACACATTCTACTCATGTAAAAACACGCTTATTCCCGGACCATCCGTGGGCCAAATTTAGAAGGTGATTGGGCCAGATCTGGCCCCTGGGCCTTAGTTTCCTACCCATGCTCTAAATGTTGCCCTTAACAAGCAACGGGAAGAGAACAAACAGGGGGTTGCATTGCATTGATTTAATATTTGTGTTCCACTTTTCCAAGAGCAATTGTTCAGCTCAAAGCAGCTCACAATAGCCACAACAGCATTAAAAACAGCAACAAATGTTGCAATCACTATAATATCAAACACCATGGCGTATAAAGCAAACAACAAATTCATCAAAACAATACAATTCAGTCAAGTCATACCAACTCATAGTATTGCCAGCACACTTCCTAAGCACACTGAAGTTTACTCCAGAATAACACAAAATGGATTAGCTGTTGGTTATCAAAGTGGGTTTGGGGGTTGGGTAGTGTAATGGTTCTAGGGGTTGCTCATGCGTAAATCGGCACCACGCTTGGCTGAGTTACCTGGGTGAACCCTTTCTGTCCGGACAACCACTCACCTGTGGCTGCCTCAATCACTGGCAGAATCCGTCAGTGGGCGTTTCTTGAACTTCTTCCAGCAAAGAAGCTCTTTGACGCCTAGTCTCCGCCTACTCTCCCTGTGCGGAAGCCTTCTGCGCAAGGAGGGTGTAGGCAGCGGAGGACCCTTACTCTCCCCGCTGGTCCCTGGCAAGGAGTCATGGGACCGCCTCGCCGATTCCCCCATCTGCCCCCCTTCTCCACTGGTGCTACGCTGATTCTCTTCCCCAGAAGATGGGCTGCCTCTCCCCATCCCAGTACGCTCTCCGGAATCCCTCTGGAGCCCTCCCTCTCCCTCTGGCTCTGATGGCAGTTCCCTGACAAGAAAGAAGGAAGGAAGGAAGGAAGGAAGGAAGGAAGGAAGGAAGGAAGGAAGGGACTGTTTGTTGCCTTTTCTACTGCCTGCCTGGTAGATCAATAATGCACACACCATAATCAGTTTGCAGCAGTCATTATTATTGTTGTTGTTATTATTATTTTATTTTATTATACCCCACCCATCTGGCTGGGTTTCCCCAGCCACTCTGGGCAGCTTCTAACAAAACATTAAAATACAATACAATACAATACAAGTCACCACAACCTTTCTTTTTTCAAAAACCTTTTACAAAGTGTTTTTGCGGTGTGCTGCTGCAGTTGGAACTGATCGCTATCTTCATTTCCCAGAGTGCCTTTAGGCACACATGGGATCCAATGTCTCTCTGGGAAATCACAGGAACTTTCCTCCAACTACAGCAGTATATGCACTCTAAGAACATTTTTTTTAATATAAAACAGAAACTTTTAAACAGGGATTTCCACTGTGGTGTCGTCATTTAGAGATCCCATGGGGCTGTGAGGCCCTGGACCTGTGCTGCAATTCAAAAGTCTTGCTTGATCAAGTGGTTACAAAACTACAGGTTGACTTAGAATTCATTTTCAGTGGTGTGTTCTTCCCTCATATTGTATTCGGGAAATTTGGAAACCGTAACATCAAAAGCTGTGAATACTTTGTGCAAGAACAGCATCTCTGTTAAGTCTCATGAATAATTGCTGCCTTTCCATAAAGCTGCCTGAAAAAACGGGATGAGGCATTGCAAAATCTGGAGGTCTGATGCAAGGCATCTAGGCTGCTGCTACTCTGAGAAATATCACAGTAGGATTCCCTTGACTGAGTGTCACAGGCTTTGAAAATGAAAAAGGAATTAAAAGATAGACATACTCCCTTTCATACCTTATTCAAGACAACATATGAAATATTATTGTTGATCTTCCGTGTGATGATCTCCCCTTTTCCTACCAATATATACAAAAAGAAAATCACCAAGTGCCATCCTATTCATGTTTGTTGTTATTTAGTCGTTTAGTTATGTCTGACTCTTCCTGACCCCATGGACCAGAGCATGCCAGGCACTCCTGTCTTCCACTGCCTCCCACAGTTGGGTCAATCTCATGCTGGTAGCTTCGAGAACACTGTCCAACCATCTTGTCCTCTGTCATCCCCTTCTCCTTGTGCCCTCCATCTTTCCCAACATCAGGTTCCTTTCCAGGGAGTCTTCTCTTCTCATGAGGTGGCCAAAGTATTGGAGCCTCAGCTTCTGGATATGTCCTTCCAGTGAGCACTCAGGGCTGATTTCCTTAAGAATGGATAGGTTTGATCTTCTTGCAGTCCATGGGACTCTCAAGCGTCTCCTCCAGCACCATAATTCAAAAGCATCCATTCTTCAGCGATCAGCCTTCTTTATGGTCCGGCTCTCACTTCCATACATCACTGCTGGAAAAACCATAGCTTTAACTATACGGACCTTCATGTTTACTGAGAAGTAAATCTCATTGCATTCAGTGGTGTTTACTCCCAGGTAAGAATGCACAGGATTGCAGTCTGGTTCAGATAAATGCCAAAATGGGAATCAAAAGATAAGCTTAGTGTCAAATTCACCATCCTTTTTCATCTGATGTGCAGATGTTTTTAAGTAGGCGACTAATCTCTCTAGCTGCATAGATTCAGAGGCAATAGAAACTGCTCGGCCATCACATTTAGTATGAATTCACAAGTTGGGTTACTCACTTGAGCAGCCTAATTATCGCTAGATAATGTGAATATAAAAAGGTAAAGGTAAAGGTAAAGGTACCCCTGCCCGTACGGGCCAGTCTTGACAGACTCTGGGGTTGTGCGCCCATCTCACTCAAAAGGCCGGGGGCCAGCGCTGTCCGGAGACACTTCCGGGTCACGTGGCCAGCGTGACAAAGCTGCATCTGGCGAGCCAGCGCAGCACACGGAAACGCCATTTACCTTCCCACCAGTAAGTGGTCCCTATTTATCTACTTGCACCCGGGGGTGCTTTCGAACTGCTAGGTTGGCAGGCACTGGGACCGAGCAGCGGGAGCGCACCCCGCCGCGGGGATTCGAACCGCCGACCTTTCGATCGGCAAGCCCTAGGCGCTGAGGCTTTTACCCACAGCGCCACCCGCGTCCCAATGTGAATATACCACAACAGAAAAAGCTAGTTATCTGTGGTGGTGTGGTGAATCATCGCTTGCCACAGCATTTTCTCAGAGCAAACAGGAAATGCTCCAATTACCCTATAGTTAGATAAGAAAAACCCTTCTTAGTAAATGAATCATACAAAGATAAATATGTCCAAGAACTATAGACACCACAGTTCAATTCTCTTCCTTTATCACTGTAAAAACCAAACAAACACCTGAAACAGTAATTTCAATTATTTGAGAACAAAGATGAGATCAACAAATAATTTATCAAATTCCAGCATTCTTGTTGGAATTCCTTTTATTATTTTTTTAGCATGTGTGGTTTTTCCAGGCCTACTGAACAATGACAAACATCTTGTGACATTTAAGAAGTGGTTTCAATACATTAATTTTTAAAGCTGTACAACTCTCTCTCTCTCTCTCTCTCTCTATATATATATATATATATTCAGCATTTATACTATGTTAACCTTCCAGCTACACATGAATAGTTGGCGAAAATAGATCAATGTCATCTTTCAAGCATGGAACTCAAACCAAACATTTTGCCCTGGGTTTTGTTCAGGTGAGTATTTCAGTCCTTTAAGGGTTTTATTGCCATTTATCATCAGATATTTCACATCTGAACCAAGTCGGCTCCTGTAACAACAGTAGGGAAGCAAACCGACACCTGAAAAATAACACTAATTTAGCAATATGAACTCCCATTCATAATGAATATGAAAAATAAACACTTTTTTATTCCTGATGCTTGTGACAGACAATTTAAAAACATTCCTCTAAGTCATGGGTAGGCAAACAAAAGCCTGAGTGCCAGATCCGGCCCAATCGCCTTCTAAATCAGGTCCGTGGATGGACCGGGAATCAGCATGTTTTTACATGAGTAGAATGTGTGCTTTTATTTAAAATGCATCTCTGTGTTATTTGTGGGGCAGAGGAATTCATTTTTTTTCTTCAAAATATAGTCCGCCGCCCCCCACAAGGTCTGAGGGACAGTGGACCGGTCCCCTGCTGAAAAAGTTTGCTGACCCCTGCTCTAAGTTGCAGCAAACTCCCTCCCAGCCTCTCCTTAAGGCTGAGGCAAAAACACAGCTTGATCTTGCAGTGACATAAGAAAATACAGTGGTACCTGAAACTGTTCTTAACCTGCAGCACCACTTTAGCCAATGGGGCCTCCTGCTGCTGCTGCGCCGCCAGAGCACGATTTCTGTTCTCATCCTGAAGCAAAGTTCTTAACCTGAAGCATTATTTCTGGGTTAGCGGAGTCTGTAACCTGAAGCGTATGGAACCTGAAGCATATGGAACCTGAGGTACCACTGTAATTGTATCAAAGGGAGGTAAGAATCGGAGTTATCTTTGATATGAAACCTCAAAGATTGCTTAGACATACTTTGCTTTGACCAAGAGATGGAGAACATAGCCCAATGTATAGCCCAATTGTGAAAGCAGTCTATGAGAAATGGATAGTTCTTTGTGATTCTTTAGAGACAAAGCACTTTCTAATGACTGCATGAGCTTCTATTTCATATTTACAGTGATCACAGAGGGGTAAAGGTGGGGCTTTTTAATAGACTCCCTCCATTGTAAGCTTAGCCCACATTTGCAAAGAAATTTGGTCATTGGAAGTTGGTCATTGGAGACATGCCTAAGTATGATCAGTCTAGTGGGTTAAATACTTACAATATACATTTTACTTGGGCAAACTGGTGAGATCTTACATACGAAAATTTCCTTCCCATCCCCCCAAATATGTAGACTGGTTTTGCATCAGAATCAATCTGCAGCAGCTGCTGCTAATACAATCTCTGTGTGGAGATTCTGCTGAAGAGTTTTCATGAGGATTTAAAAAAAAAAACCAACAACAAATTTCCACAGAAACCTAGATAAATGAGAAACACAGAGAACCAAAACTGGTATATCCCTCCTTATAACCTTCATCATGAAGTAAGTTGTGGAGATTTCAGCAAAAAAAAGGGGGGGGGAGTTCAAGTCCCTAGAGGAGAGATATCACCTGGATGCTTCTTTTGCCAATACTGATTATTTCTGAAACATGAACATTCCCAAGATTCCCGGTCACTGTTTCTAGGAAGCTGGCAAGTTTTCATCCAAGGTTTCAAAGAAGCATCAGTCAGCGGCAACTTGTGGCTTTTGTTGCATGGGACCCACAACTGTTACCAAAAATAAATAAATTGTTCTTTGGGGTTGTTGTTTTTTGAGAGTGTTACTATTGGAAAGATATAAATTCTAGTAGCAAGAATATTCCTCGAGGACAGGAGGAGGTGAAGGGCAAAAGTGCAGCTCAGCATCAGTCTTCCTTTAGAAACTGGGTTGTAAAAAGTAATCCCAGCAGAGATAGATTAGCAGGGCAGAGTTCAGAGAAGGTTGGGTGAAAAATGACATTTATTGTGTCTAGTGGAGTTTATGAAATAAAAAAAGCAGCTCTGTGTGTGCCTGAAAGTGGATGTAAGTTTACCTCACAGCTAGGGTGTTCCAGAAAACAGACACATTTAACAAAAACATAAATCATTTAACAAAAAGTACTGTCCTGCCATAAATAAAACATTCAACAAATCGCAGCCAGAGAACAGCGCCTTTCAATAACTGAATGCACTGTTTTCCCAAAGGCTGTTACTTTGTTCTTAACTCCAGTAGCTAAAACCAAGGAACCAGGCAGAGGGCCTTCTCAGTAGTGGCACCCGCCCTGTGGAACGCCCTCTCATCAGATGTCAAAGAAATAAACAACTATCTGATGTTTAGAAGACATCTGAAGGCAGCCCTGCTTAGGGAAGTTTTTAATGACTGGTGTTTTAATGTATTTTTAATCTTTGTTGGAAGCCGCCCAGAGTGGCTGGGGAAACCCAGCCAGATGGGCGGGGTATAAATAATAAAAAAATGTTGTTGTTGTTGTTGTTGAATTTGCTGTGGGTGCTGGATGGGATATTGCCAGTTTTCAGCAATGGCTCTTGCTCAATTGTTAGGTCTGTGTTTGCTCTTCCACACTCCACATATAGGACCACCTCTGATCACATGAACCAACCCAGACCCTCACCATCTGAGGCCATTCCTCAAGTGACTCTTCTGTGAGTGGTCTGGAGGGTGGCAACATGAGAAAGGACCTTTCCTGTGGTAGCCCCCCACTTGTGCAATGCTCTCCCCAGAGAGACTTGCCTAGCACATTCATTACATATCTCAGACCCTCCAAGTGTCCCTATTTCCCAGTGACATCCCTGATTTAGAGAAGCCATCCCAGTTACTGATTTGATCCTGGGATGTCCCACTTTTCCTTAGGATGTCCCTATTTTCATTGGAGAAATGTTGGAGGGTATGAAGTTATCCGACCCCTGAACCATCTGAAGGCAATCCTGCATAGGGAAGGGGCTTTTTTAATTTTTTATGTTTTATTATGTTTTTATATATGTTGGAAGCTGCTCAGAGTGGCTGGGACAACCCAGTAAGATGTGTGGGGTATAAACAGTAAAATTACCATTATGTCCCTGTTTTCATTGGAGAAATGTTGGAGGGTTTGAGATCTTTAAGTGCCAGGAAAAAACATTCCTCTTCTCTCAGGCCTTTGGCTAATTAAACACTGTACGGCCTTTTAAACTGTGGGGAGGGGGACATTGTTTTTGTTTGTTACTATTTTATGTATTCTTGTGTTTTTGAACTGCCCTGTGATCCTCGGATGAACAGCAGTAGAGAAATTCTATAAATTCTATAAACCGCTTGTTTACTCCTCTTCACATTTGGTATTTTACTACTGCCAATTTTGTGCAATTATTCTGAGGCTGTGCTTCAGAACCACACATTATGAGAACCAGATGGTGCTACCTGGAGAAGGGAGAAAGGGTCTGTGTTTGTCAGGAAGGCACGCTTGCTGGTCTGTCCGTTCTTCAACGTACCTGCTTCAAATTCAGCAATACCAGCAGCGACAGTCAGGACAGCGCAGTCAGCCTGGGAGATACCAATAGTCATTTTTTTTAAGGGGCAGCATCATATACTGTTTGCTTAAAATTTGGTGGTGCATTCTCCTTTTTCTACTTCTGCATTCAGGCAAAGGGGAGCAGAAAAGGAGCTGCCTTCAGCAATGCTAGAAGGTACAGATGGCATATTTGTCCTCAGAGAAACAGAGCAATCAGCAAGTAGAGACCACAGAAGAGAAAGCAAAACTATTATTATAGTGGAGGCCAGGAGTTGCCAGAAAGAGGGGGGGGAAAACGCATATGCAAAGGCTTCACTAAGGGATCTGGGTAAAAGTCACATCCAGTAGAATTCATCTGAGCTTTGAAAATCTCACAGAGCTGAAAGAAGAAGTGGGAAGCCATTTTTCCAACTTCCTTCTTCAGCTCTACCTACTTTTCAAAGAAGAAACCCTGCTCAGCACCTCATAACCCAATGGGCAGTGATGGGGTGGGGCTCAGAGGCTATGTCGGTGAGAGGAAGACCTCAAGGATGTTGTTCATTTCTTTTATCTCCAAGCAGTTGCCTCAAGCTCAATGCCCAGGCTGTCCTACAGTGACATGAGCACATGAGCATGACAAGAGGCAATGCATGAGGGAAATAACGCAGGGTCCCACTGCATGAGGGAAATATTGTAGGCTTCCATTGCTTGAGTCCCCTTCTTATTTCTTGCCATAAGTAGGCAATTTTACTGTTATTCTTTTCAGATATTTTGATAATACACAGAAATAAATGAAGCTGAAAGTTGGAAACCACTGAAACTTGGTGAAACAACTAGACCATGGGTAGGCAAACTAAGGCCCGGGGGCTGGATCCGGCCCAATCGTCTTCTAAATCCGGCCCATGGACGGTCCGGGAATCAGCGTGTTTTCACATGAGTAGAATGTGTGCTTTTATTTAAAATACATCTCTGGGTTATTTGTGGGACATAGGAATTCGTTCATCCCCCCCCCCAAGATAGATAGATAGATAGATAGATAGATAGATAGATAGATAGATGATAGATAGATGATAGATGATAGATGATAGATGATAGATGATAGATGATAGATGATAGATAGATAGATAGATAGGCAGATAGATAGATAGATAGATAGATAGATAGATAGATAGATAGGCAGATAGATAGATAGATAGATAGATAGATAGATAGATAGATGATAGATAGATAGATAGATAGATAGACAGATAGATAGATAGATAGTCCGGCCCCGCACAAGGTCTGAGGGACAGTGGACCAGCCCCCTGCTGAAAAAGTTTGCTGACCCCTGAATTAGACCTTATAGTTAGATATCCAGAACACTCAATTTAAGCATGTAGCTACTTCCTGGCTCACCACTCGTACTGTTAACCAATACATTACACCTGCCTTTTGTTTTTGTTTTCCTGGTACTGAAACATTTCCTTTTGTACATATTCTATGACCGCACACCAATTTTGCAGAAGCACTTATGTACTGTAAATATAATCTTGATCCTTTTAATAGATGATTATAAGAGACGTACATGGTGCCCCACCTCCATATTATTCCACAGCAGCACGGGGAGCTTGGTCAGGCTGTGTGATAGTTGACATCCACACCAAACATTTAAAGTGCTGTTATACTACTTAATAGCACAGCTTTCCTCAAAGAATCCTGGGAACTAGTTTGCTAAGGGTGCTGAGAGTTGTTAGAAGACCCCCTCCCAGAGCTACAGCTCCTAGCACCCTTAACAAACTACAGCCCCCATGACTCTTTGGGGAAGCCATGACCGATAAAGTGGTATATGAGTGCTTTAAATGTATGTTGTGCATAACTTCATTGTGGTTGTCTCAATGAGCTTCTCGGCTAAGCAGGGATTTGAACCTAGGCTGGATCTACACTGACCTTCTTAACATTATTAGGATGATATTGGATATCATTCTAAAATGTCGCAGGGCATACGGGTAAATTTAAAACATTCCTTACCTTGTTTTGTCTGTAACAATGCAGTTTCCCTGCTGCCAGTTCCTGGTGGCTCTGCATTTTTAACGTCACAAGCAAAACGTAATGTGTCCATCTACATTATGAAAACCATTCCTTAACGCTTCCTTAACGTTATAAACCATGAGCGTAGATCTGCCGCTAGATGTCGCCAACCAAACACAACCCTTTGCGTTACACCACAATGACCCTCTTTCACTCTCAAAGACATAAGCTAAAGATATCTCAAGAACCTCAAATGTGTGTCACATTCCAGATTTCACACTGAGCTGTGAGTGCAAAAAAACAGAAAACTAACTAATTGTTAGCTCAGAGGTGAAGGCACTGTTTATAGAATGGCATTGAAAGGTGATGAGGAACTGTTAGTGGTCCTGTGGTTCTTTCTGCAACCTACTTTATGTACACGGGCTAATATTTACTTAAAACAGAATTTCAAATGCCTCTACTCCGGTTTAAGTTGAGCTCCCGTGACAATCAGGTTCTGAATGTAAACCTTAGTTCTTAAGCAATTTCAAGCTACATAGGAAAGATCAGTTAGGTTAACAAAACATACAGCCCCTACAAAATTTCAAGAATACGCTGTTCGTTAATGATTTCACAGGAGAATGCAGAAAACTGGAAAGGAGTACTGAAGTCTAGGAGATAACAAGCATATTGATTTGCCCTTTTTTACATCAGCTAGCAGACACCCACTTCAGAAGCTAGTTATAGCTCCTTTTAAACTTGTCCTCTCGGTCTCTTTTTCCATACTGCAGCTGCCTATTACTGCACCGCTCTCTTTCTTACTGAGCCACAGGGATGCATTTTCACCTCTGCACCACCTGTCAATACCATCTTAAGGGTTTCCCCCCCTTGTTTTGAGTGCCATCCACAGTTTCAGTTTAGTGCCATCTGTTACAAACCTCAGGACTCCTGAACACCACCTCCATTATCTGCAGCAAGATAATTTAGATATATATAAATCCCCTACTGCGTGTGCATAATTTGGAAAGCACAACACAATCAGAAAGCTCATTAAAAGGTTTCCTCCGCTGTTTTACTTACATTTCTTAATCCTATCTTGTTTGCGTTGTAAAGACAGAGCCAACTGGATAAAGACAACACATCTTTTCCTGCTGACTTGTGATGCTCGCACCATAAAACAATGAGATGAGACAATGTAATTAAGTGGATGTGCTGCATTCTGCTAACATGTCTACATTTGGTATCTTAGGAGAGGGGGAAGTTGTCCTCTTATGGGAATCATTCATTTTCAAAACTCAATTAACAGCAACGAACCCAAAGTATCACCAGGGGCAGAGGCACAGGGAGATGACATTTAATTCATTATTTTCTGTACCATGGGATTTACAGTGCAATTCTATAATCATAGAATCAATGAATTATCTAGTCCAACCACCTGCAGTGCAGGAACTTTTTGTCCACCGTGGGGCTCGAATGAACAACCCTGAGATTAAGAGTCTCATGCTTTTCCAACTGAGCTATTTATGTCTACTTAGAAGTGAGGATGGGATTATAGGTTTACCCTGAAATCCTATGGTATCTCAGAGGGCATCTCCAGGGTCTATACGAAGCATTGGATCACCCTCTCCTAGGGTGGAGAGAGAGAGGTTTAGCATCAGATTCTCCTGTCCACGATTGTGGAAACTTCTTCAGCCAATTGCACCATCATAAATACCTCCCTGCTAGAATCCTTGGGGGTTCCTATAGCCTGGCGTCCAAACAACTCGCTTATCAATCACAGTTGTGACTTCACTCATTGACTATAAGAACTTACAAGTGGGAGTGGCCAGACTGGCTCATTTAACAGAAATTGCTTAAGGATGGCACCTTCACATTATGTTTCATAGCTTTCTTTCTCGAAGGTCTAGAGACTCACTTGTAAAATGTAAGTTCAGAGACTGGCCCTGTTAATGGGTGTCAATGAAGGCCTTCACAGGCCAAGTGGACCATCCTCCACTGACTTTAATTGGGGAGTAGGAGAAACAACAACATTTTATTTGTACCCTGGCCAGAGCTGGGCTCAGAGCAGCTAACATCATATAAATAATACTATATGCATAAAACCAAGCAATCAATCGATTAAAATGCATCCCAAAATTAATTCAAATAAATTAAAACTGAAGTTAAAACTGAACAAATGATAATTCTCAGGTTAAAATTGAAAGCGGTTAATGCTCATCAGGACCAAATGAATATTGAAAACAATGCAACACACAAAAATGCTAGAATTTGACAATGCGTTGTTTGTTGTCATTTTTTCAAAGGTATCCCCCTCAGTTAATGGGAGGTCGGCCGAATTCTGTGTATACTGGACATATCTATTAATCAGCCACTGCATTCAGTGCTCCATCTTTACAGTCACCTAACGTAGATTTGAGTCTCCTAGTCTTGCATATGCTGAAATTCAATACCCATTTTATGATCCATGACACTCATTTAAATTTCTTAATGCAGTGAACTAGCAGCAAAACTAAAAAAAAAAAATCCCCTGTGGAACACAAAGTGTTTTCCAGTTGAAAACCTTGCCTCATTAGGCCACGCACATCACAAGTCGGAGAAAGGTGTCTTCTCTCTTCTGCTCACCAATCTCATTAGTTTTCAGCGGTTGTTAGCCTTCTTCCAACTTCTGCAAGGGGGGGTCCAGATGCTTTTGCAACTGGAAAGTCGAGGAACAGTAATGATGTTCTGAAAACAAATAACTAAATGTGAATCTTGGGCCTCTTTGCCCTCTGCAAGAAAAAAAGAACCAAATTATTACTTGCATAGTAGCCTTTATGCGCATGGTGCTTTACAAAGAATGAGAGCTTACAGAAAATGATTGTAAAGGGGTTGCAATCTAAAAGAAAAAAACAAAGAGGACAAGAAAAGGAAATGGAGGTAGGAACAGGGATAAGAGAGAATTTGATCTGGTTTGCTTTGAAAGGCAAACCTTCCCAGTTTCCACAAAACATCCTTCTGATTTCTCCAAATGTCTCCAAATTTTGCAATGCAATTCTCCAGACAGGTAATGTGCACACAAATTTGCACACTAGGGTAAAGTGTGCATGCAAATAAATTTATTATTGAACATAGTAAGCAAGAATACAAAATGGCAATTGCATTGCATAAATGTGTCTGTTTGGCAAAACTGCATGCAAACGTGCACATTGGGATAAATTTGCTGATGAATTTTCAGAATGACTTTTTTAAAGACTGATGTGGAAATGTGGAGAATGGAACTTCAAATTGGAAAAATGAGAGAAATTGAAATTAATAGATTTGCCCATCCATACACAGGTAAGGTATTGATTCATTATTCCCCCATGATAACTGCCTCCAAATTTTAGAAATTAAGAAGGCCAGGCAAAATTGGTTGCCAAGATAGGAACTTACAGTTAGAAAAAATCTCCTGAACAGTTTGGTTTACCTCTGCCTTCTTGAGTTGAAAATCCTGGTTCACTTTTGCTCCAGTTTCTCCTGCAGAGATTGCTTTTCTTTCTTTATCCTAACCATGTTCTTGTTACATTGTCACTACATTTGTTTAAAAAATCTCCATTTTCTTATACTCTCTCTACACCTTTTTAAATAATGGCATTAAACTAGTTAAAAATAAAGAAATGCATATGTATATATACAGTTAAGAACATAGAAAATTGCACAGAGGGCATGTAGGGAAAGGGGAGGCTGCCGGCAAAACCGCACTGCTCCCCCACTCACTAGGGCGCCCCTGAGAGGCTGGCGCCCTCGTGCAATGCACCACTAAGCCATATGGGAAAGACGGCTCTGTTTCCAGGTCATGTGGCCAGCATGACTAAACTGCTTCTGGCGCAACAGGACAGCATGATGGAAGCCAGAGCACATGGCAATGCCATTTACCTTCCTGCCACAGCGGTGTCTATCTACTTGAGCTGGTATGTTTTCAAACTGCTATGTCTAGGTCCATAAATAGGAACACTCTAGAGGTCCCAGGCCCTAAGGAAGTCAGATTAGCCTCAACCAGGGCCAGGGCCTTTTCAAAACTGGCTCCAGCCTGGTGGAATGCGCTGTCTCATGAGACCAGGGTCCTGCGGGATTTGATTTCTTTCTGCAGCGCCTGTAAGACCCTGTAAGAGTTGTTCCACCTGGCCTTTGGCTTGGAATCAGCCTGGTCCCCTCCCCCTCTTTCCTTCTGTGATGGGACCCCTATTTGGGACTTCCCTGGCTTTCTTCTGGCCCATGTAGGATCAGTCTGGATAGTTGGCCTTGGTGAAGATTTGACGTTTTCTCCCCCCAAACAGTTTTTGATCTGGGCTTTCACTGAAATGAGGTTGCATTTTAAGATGTATTTTAATCCTGCTTTTAAGTTGTATTTTAATCAATTGTTTTTATACTTGATGTTAGCGGTCCAGAGCCGCCTTATTATTATTATTATTATTATTATTATTATTATTATTACAGTGGAATCTCGGGTTACATACGCTTCAGGTTACAGACTCCACTAACCCAGAAATAGTACCTCGGGTTAAGAACTTTGCTTCAGGATGAGAACAGAAATCATGCTCCGGCTGTGCAGCGGCAGCAGGAGACCCTATTAGCTAGAGTGGTGCTTCAGGTTAAGAACAGTTTCAGGTTAAGAACGGACCTCTGGAACAAATTAAGTCTTAACCTGAGGTACCACTGTATTATGTTGGCAGGAGCTGGGACAAAGTAATGGGAGCTCACCCCGTCGTACAGATTCGAACTGCCGACCTTACGATTGGCGAGACCAAGAGACCACAACACCACCACAGAGGTAGTATCATCAAACCAAGGCCCTTACCTGGACTCCTTTACAAATATAACCCAGTCGAAAATAATTTCCTCTCAGTTAGTCATCTCACTAAGCAAAAAGCTAGGCTGTCACTAAGAGCAGGGATGTGGAACCTGTTTCTGGACCACATGAGATGATAGGAACTATGGTCCAGAAACATCCAGAAGGCCACATGGAGCAAATGAATTCGCAAGTCAGTTGTAGCTAATGACCATTTTATGCTGATCTCTCTGTTAATAGAAGAGCAGAATGCAAGAGGCAAATTGCCATTTCAAAGCCACTTGGACTCGCCTCGGAAGTAATAATGCCTACTGTGTCTTTTGTGCAAGTTGTTAGAAGAGAAGTGAAACTGAGGGACAACGCACAGCCCTGGAAACATGCCGTTAGAGCCCCAATGTTAATGGAGACACGAAGAGCGGGCTGGAGGTTAGAGAAAATTACCCACAGCAGTTTGTAAAGCAGTAGGGGAAAACTAACACCGCAAAATTGCACCAAGCATGATTTACTCTATCCCAGCAAGTCTTCTATTGTTCTTGTCTTTACAATATTAGAAAATATGCCATTTTTCTTTTTCTAAAAGGGCCACCTATGGTGTTAATGAGTTCATTTCAAAGTACATTCTGCTACACAAACATTTAAAAAGCACAAGCAAGAACAAACAGCAACAGTAGATTTCTCACATTTACTTTTCTTATGTGCTTTGGGTTGAAATACCTCTTGGAAGAAGAAACGGCTTATGTTACCATGAATAAACTCCTCTTACTAATTGCAAACAAGACACTCTCTTAGGTCAATTAAAAATTAAACTAATTGGAATAGCTGAAGAAGATTTTATCTCATTACTATGCAGGCCATATTGCAGTCCACTATAGGGACTCCTTAATGGCATTTTAGGAAGGAGATGAAAAACCAGATGAAAGAGATCAGATGCCTTTATTGGCTCGGCTAACATAAAGTGATAAAAATGAATCATTCTGACAGTGGAAGAATAAAGTTTGGTCTTTTCCCTCACTCCCACCTGCCTTGATTACTCACCTTCCTTCTTCTAATAGGCTCACTTTAATGTTTAAACCGTATGCTTTTCTGGGTATATTTTACACATCAATATTTCTCCTCATTAGAACCGCAGAACTGCCTCCAGTTTTGTGAATGGTTCCACCCCCATTGTTCAAATGGAAACTTAACACACCTTCAACTTTTTCAAAATGTGGATTGAAACAGGACATGGGGATCTAGTGCATGATGCTGACTTTATTCAAAATGGGCAAGCCCAGTGGAAATAGCTCCTAAAGATCTTAATTAATTCCTTAGATTTATTTTGCATATTTTTTTTACACTGAATGCATTGCAAGAATGATTATTCTAAGTTTTGGTCACTGCATTCATAATTTTGTAACTTCCAAAGTGACTCTCCAAAGTCTCCAATTTTTAATTGTTTTCACTGCAACAGTGCATTCGTTCTCTCTCTCTCTCTCTCTCTCTCTCTCTCTCTCTCTCTTTAATTTTGAAATACCTCTTCAGTTCCAGCAAGTTTAGCTTGTAGCTGCCTGATACAGGTACCTTTTCAATTGTGATTTTGTAGTGAGGTCTGTGGGGCCCTCACTGTGAAGTTTAAAGCCTGGAAACAATTGCTTTTTAAAAAAAAAAAATACATTTTTATTGATTTTAACATACAAATTATAGAACATATCACACAAATTATTACAAATACAATCTTATTAGACTTCCATCAGCACCTCTGATGATCTTCCATCTTAAACCCTTCTTATGCATTACTTAATTTTGTATTGTCTTTACCTTTCATAACCTATCCTCTCCCCTTCAACTTTTTAACAATACTTCCCATAATACTCCTCACAGAACTTCTTGCAAACCTACAAGCCTGGAAACAATTGCATGTTGGCTACAGTGGTACCTCAGGTTAAGTACTTAATTCGTTCCGAGGTCCGTACTTAACCTGAAACTGTTCTTAACCTGAAGCAGCACTTAACCTGAAGCAGCTAATGGGGACTCCCACTGCTGCCGCGCTGCCAGAGCACAATTTCTGTTCTCATCCTGAAGCAAAGTTCTTAACCTGAAGCACTATTTCTGGGTTAGCGGAGTTTGTAACCTGAAGCGTATGTAACCTGAAGCGTATGTAACCCAAGGTACCACTGTATAT
Organism: Podarcis cretensis; assembly: GCF_951804945.1. Classification (NCBI taxonomy): domain Eukaryota; kingdom Metazoa; phylum Chordata; class Lepidosauria; order Squamata; family Lacertidae; genus Podarcis; species Podarcis cretensis. The sequence continues at coordinate 9,691,522 of NC_137180.1, read as the reverse complement.
TGCAACAGAAACATAGTGTTTGGGTGTCTACTTTGGGATTACCTTGGGCCACCATACGTCTGGGTTTTCCTGGACATATCCGGGACTGGGCCCTCTGTAATTGCATTGGGGGGGCTGGATTTCCAGTAAGCGGTAAAATGTCCAGGAAATCCCAGACGTATGGCAACCCAGTGCAGCCTCCCCAATAGCTTCAGTCACAGATACAGCAGCAACAGGAAGGCAGAAAAGGAAGAAAATGCCTAAGTGAGTAGGATTGGGGGGGGGGGGCTCGGCCCAGTATACCTGAAGGAGTGTCTCCACCCCCATCGTTCAGCCCGGACACTGAGGTCCAGCTCCGAGGGCCTTCTGGCGGTTCCCTCACTGCAAGAAGCGATGTTACAGGGAACCAGGCAGAGGGCCTTCTCGGTAGTGGTGCCCGCCCTGTGGAACGCCCTCCCCTCAGATGTTGAGGAAATAAACAACTATCTGACTTTCAGAACACATCTGAAGGCAGCCCTGTCTAGTGAAGTTTTAATGTTTGATATTTTATCACATTATTATTATTATTATTATTATTATTATTATTATTATTCTGTTGGGAGCCACCCAGAGTGTCTGGAGAAACCCAGCCAGATGGGTGGGGTATAAATAAATTATTATTATTATTATTATTATTATTATTATTATTACTAAATAACTAGAGCCTGGCTGGGCAGGCGCCCTCCACTTCCATCGGGGCAGGTGGGGCAACTCATCGAGGGGACCCATGCCTCCTACCCGGGAGCCAGTGTGGTGTAGTGGTTAAGAGCGGTGGACTCATAATCTGGTGAACCGGGTTCGCTTCCCCGCTCCTCCACATGCAGCTGCTGGGTGACCTTGGGCTAATCACACTTCTCTAAAGTCTCTCAGCCCCACTCACCTCACAGAGTGTTTGTTGTGGGGGAGGAAGGGAAAGGAGAATGTTAGCCGCTTTGAGACTCCTTAGGGTAGTGATAAAGCGGGATATCAAATCCAAACTCTTCTTCTTCTCTTGCCATTGCCGAGCACTAGAGGTGGACAGGGCTGCAGCGCCATGCTCTACTTTGCCCTATTATAAGAATATTAAGGTTTTATATATATATATATATATTCATAACTGTATATAATAAACCACATGTCTGAAACCCCACAGATTAGGTCCTGAACAAATTGACCTCCAATATTTCTCTGCAAGGTCAAAGTGGGAAACCTCCCCATTGTCTCACAAATCCTGTCTTAAGGGCATATTCAAGATATGAACAGGGTGTGAGCCTGTGACCTGTGACCTAGATTCAGGAATTAAAAGGTAAAGGTAAAGGTACCCCTGCCCGTACGGGCCAGTCTTGACAGACTCTGGGGTTGTGCGCCCATCTCACTTAAGAGGCCAGGGGCCAGCGCTGTCCGGAGACACTTCCGGGTCACGTGGCCAGCGTGACATCGCTGCTCTGGCCAGAGCCAGAGCCAGAGCCAGAGCCGCACACGGAAACGCCGTTTACCTTCCCGCTGGTAAGCGGTCCCTATTTATCTACTTGCACCCGGAGGTGCTTTCGAACTGCTAGGTTGGCAGGCGCTGGGACCGAGCAGCGGGAGCGCACCCCGCCGCAGGGATTCGAACCGCCGACCTTTCGATCGGCAAGCCCTAGGCGCTGAGGCTTTAACCCACAGCGCCACCTGCGTCCCTGATTCAGGAATTAAGTAGTTATAATAACAAAAGAGTGGCCAAAACCCAGATAATGCAATCAGGTAACTTGCCAGACAGGAGATAAACAACGCACTCAGATTTCTGTTGTAGACCGCATTTTCTGTGATGTAGGTATGATGTATCTGGGGGTGGTCTTGGGCTACACCCCTTCTGCAATGTATGTATGATGTATCTGGGGGTGGTCTTTGACTCCAGGGCGGGCAATTTAAAATGTCTATATAAGTGTGGACACACCTTTGTTCTGGGTCCTCCTCCAATCTCCTGTGTGTGGGGGAGCACCCTGTTGCAACAGTTAATAAAGATCAGGCTTACTAGCTGCTTTGCTTCTCAATATTCTCTGGTTGGTCTCTGTTATTTTCTCCTACCGATAGAGAACCTACAAAAAGACTCTATATGGGCTCTTGGGTACCCCATAAGGGGAAATGAGCAGGGGGGGTTATTTATAACAGCCCACTGAGCCGGGGTTGATGGGCCTTTCTTTCCTGCTGCCTCACTAGCCCAGGACAGCCTCGCCCTGGAAGGCAGCCCGAGGGACCCTTCGAACCTCCCTGCGGGGCAGCCGAGAGCATCCCTTTCGCTCCAAAGTATGTCTGGACAGAGAAGTTGTAGCACCTGCTGCACGCCAGACTCAGCCGTGCGCTCAGCAGGAAATGCTCTGGGGAGGAGCACTTAAATGTTAAAAAACATTTTGAAAAATATATTGAATTTTCCATAGCTTATCATCGCCATCTAGTGTGACATTTGTATATTGCACTTTGCAACGCACTTTAAACTTTTTATTTGCAGCTGTATAGCTGAGTCCAGGGACAGCATAATCAGAAGCAGCTGAAACCAGGAAGTAGGCTTATTAAATGTCTTCACCACTTCCAAGCAAAAGGTCCCAAAGTGATTTAACGTCAAGTAAATAATAGAAAAATACAAAAACAGATTAAAACCTTTGGTGCTGCCAAACTGCATAAGAGAACAAAGCTGTCTTTGTTTGCCACGGAAACTTGGTAGGCCTCTCTGGGGACAGCATTTTACAAATTACAATCCATCCATAATATAGCTGTTTGTCATCTCTTGGTCAAAGCAAAGGATGTCTAAGAAATCTTTGAGGTTTCATATCAAAGATAACTCCGATTCTTACCTCCCTTTGATACAATTAGCCTCTTTGAAAGCATCTTCTCTGATCCCCGCAGCTTCTCCTTCAACAGACTCCTGTCCGGCTACAATAAAAACGAAGTCAGCAATCAAACAGGTTTCAATTATGGTAAATTTTCAAATTTGCTTTATAAATGCCAAAGGTAGCTTAGAAAGCTTTCTTCGACACCTCTAATCCCCAAAGCAGGAAGAATTTGTATTCCATCTTGAAATTACTGAGAATACATTTCTTCTGCCAGGTTGACGCCAATTGATTTCTCCCTTTCTCTCTTTCGGGCCTATCTTCTCACCTTGCTCTCCCTTATCCTTTTCCCCGCCTTCTGTAAATGGCTTTTTTTTAATCATAATTTTCTAAGTCTCAGGTTACAAAGAGATTTTTTTTGTAGAGAAAGGCAAACAATACTTTTAGGGAGAAAGAAGCTAATTTCACAGGAGACCAAAGACATATTCCTGTTCCTTTCACAAAGTAATAACAAAAGACTCGTCCCATACCTCCAATTACTATGGTTACAGTCTTAAGCTCACATAATAGAAAGCACCTGTCCACATCATCAGACTGCATGAATGGCAGGAGATTGCACAACACATGACAAGCTATGACATTCGGCACTTTGCTTGGAGCTGCAACTACTGTAGAGGGGCAAGGTCTTTCCAATCAAGTGTCTTTATCTTTGAAACGTACAGTGGTACCTCGGGTTAAGAACTTAATTCGTTCTGGAGGTCTGTTCTGAACCTGAAACTGTTCTTAACCTGCAGCACCACTTTAGCTAATGGGGCCTCCGGCGGCCGCTGCGCCGCCGGAGCACGATTTCTGTTCTCATCCTGAAGCAACGTTCTTAACCCGAGGTAATATTTCTGGGTTAGCAGAGTCTGTAACCTGAAGCATATGTAACCTGAGGTAGCACTGTACAGCCTTCCTTTATATCCGAATCAAGCCATAGGTGTCAAAATTGCATCAGGCTGGTCCAAAACTGGAACATCTGGCTGGCCATTTATGAGTATGGCGACATTTTCCCATCTTCGCCATATCAAGCAGTTGGTCCCTTCCCTTTCCCATCCCGACCTGGCCACAGTGATCCATGAGACGGTCACCTCCAGGCTTGACTACTGTAACTTGCTCTACTCAGGGCTGCCCTTGAAACCATCCCAGAAACTCCAGCGGATGCAGAATGTTGCAGCAAGGCTCCTCACGGGCTCCTTGCCATGGGAGCATATCACCCAGTGCTCTACCAGCTGACCCCTGAATTTTTTAATTGTATTGATATTGATGCTGCATTTTATGTTGTATTTTATGCTGTTTTATGCTGTTTTTAAGTTGCATTTTAATCTATGTTTTATATTTGCTGTTAGCCGCCCTGTTTTTAAACTGGGAAGGGCAGGGTATGAATAAAAAATTATTATTATTATTATTATTATTATTAAATAAATGAGCTTGAAACTCAATAAATGACTTGTTTAAAATTTTATCGGCACTTCCCGATCTTATCTCTGCAGAAATGATTTTAAAAAGACATTGCCAGTGACTTGTTTTCTTTTTTTTCTAAGAGATGCTTCTCTAAATAGTCAGTGGATTTCAGATGAAAAGGTTAAAACAAAAGTAAACAGATTTCAAGGGGGGAAGCTAAAAATTATTTTTTAAAAATTATTAACCTAGATTTTCAAGCTAAAAATTCTGCAAGTGATCCTTGCTGACTCTTCAGACATCAAAAGAAAAGTACTGTGCAGGAACATTGCTGTGGCAGGACATAACTTTTTGAATGTGACCCTTGTGAATAGCCCACAGAGATGAAAGGAAGCTGTACAATAGAAATGCTTGATGGACTGCATCCCTGGAGTGGATTCATGCAGAATATCAATGGTGTTGTTTTCACTTCTGGAAGTCATTCCAGCATGGGAGCAGCCAAGATTGTAAGCAAGGAAGTTAATGGTCTCAGCTACAGGAACTTCCAATATCTTTGGGGTTTCTGAACTGTTTAATGTTACAGGATCTGCCACAGTTCCTGGTTCACACTTGCAAGCAAGCAAGCAACTGCCAACAAGAATGGGGTTCATAGTCCACAACATCTTGAGGGTACCATGTTGGTTATCTTTGCATACTTAGTGGAAATTCACTGGGACTTCCCTTTGGGTAGATGTGCCTGGATTACAGTGTTACTCAACTTTGAAAGAATGCTTCCAGGGGCACCTCTAGATTGTTAGACTGTACATACCAGAACTTGAGGCTCGAGCATTTAAAGTGGATTAAAGGGCTCTGTTTACCTATAAAGGGCTCTGTTGCCCTAGCACAACAAACAGACTTTTTGCAGTTCGGAAAGTGTTGGGGAAATGCTCTCAAAAGTGTGGGAGGCACAAGTTATTAATGGGAAGACAGGCAAGCACCCCACAAGCAAATCAGAACTGATGCAGGGAGAATGCTTATTGTCAATGTCAACCACCCCATAAGCAAATCAGGTAAAGGTAAGGGTAGCCCTGACCATTAGGTCCAGTCGCAGACAACTCTGGGGTTGCAGCGCTCATCTCGCTTTATAGGCTGAGGAGCCGGCGTTTGTCATGTGGCCAGCATGACTAAGCCGCTTCTGGCGAACCAGAGCAGTGCACGGAAATGCCGTTTACCTTCCCGCTGGAGTGGTACCTATTTATCTACTTGCACTGTGACGTGCTTTCGAACTGCTAGGTGGGCAGGAGCTGGGACAGAGCAACGGGAGCTCGCCCCGTCGCAGGGATTCGAACCGCCGACCTTCTGATCGGCAAGCGCAAGAGGCTCAGTGGTTTAGACAACAGCGCCACCTGCAAATCAGAATGAATCCTAAATAAAGGCCAGATATCATCTTACCGACATGTAAGCTTTGTGCCAGCAAATCAGAAGGAATGCTTGATAAATAGGTCATCTAGGGGGGACCCAGGTTAGAATTGCCAAGTGGCTTATTTATTTATTTATTTATTGGAACACAAAGGAAAGAGCCTGACATGACTTTCATCTGACTGGAAACTGCAAGAGAATGCAAGAATAATGGGTCTGCATCATCTGTAACTCGCACAACAAGGTCCTGTCAGAATAGGAGCAGAAATGTATTAACATTCTTCGACAATAACAGTACGCCAAGGAGTGTAAGGAACATAGATGTATGATAATTGCCCCAAGGCAATTAGTGCTTCAAGAGAGAAATTAATTACTACAGACACCAAAAACAAGGAAGCCAAAAGGTACTTCCAGAACTCAATTATACAGATTTTCTTTCTAAACAAAGCATGATAAAGATTGTTACTTCCTCCAAGTGTAGTCAGCTGTAACTACAGCAATTAAATTATAAATGATCTGTCTGACCCATGTACCCATTTTTAAATGTCTCAGGATAATCCATAAAATGTAAGAAATAAAGCCAGCACTAAATAATAGGTAGGCTTTTATACATCCAGGCGCAGCACAGTCTAGATCTAATGTGACCTCTGAATGGCCAGGTCAGCCAAAAAAAAAAAAGCTTCAATGAGCACTTAATCTTACCCAGCGAAACAAGCTCAATGTAAAACCCAAGGCAAGAGGAGAGCAATAGATAATGAACTTCACTTACTAAGATAATGAGCTCTGTTTTCTAAAGGGATAATGAATGGAGTTAACAGCTTGGTAGCCAAGGTAGTACACACAAGATCAGGGGTCAGCAACCTTTTTCAGCCATGGGCCGGTCCACCGTCTCTCAGACCATGTGGGGGGCCGGACTATATTTTGAAGGGGGGAAATGAACGAATTCCTATGGCCCACAAATAACCCAGAGATGCATTTTAAATAAAAGGACACATTCTACTCATGTAAAAACACGCTGATTCCCAGACCATCCATAGGCCGGATTGAGAAGGCGATTGGGCCGCGCCCGGCCCACGAGCCTTAGGTTGCCTACCCCTCTACAAAATGCTGGTGGACCACAATTCCCTTCAGCCCCAGGCAGAATGTCCCTTGACCAGGGATGAGAGTTGTAGTCCTAAATCAGGCATGTCCAAAGTCCATTTCGGGGAGTCAATTTAATCCGGCCCCCATGGCAGTATATGTCCTGGGGCAAAACCCTTTAAAAAGATTGCAACTTCAATCCTAAAAGAAGCTCAACAACTTTGGTCGGCCCTCATGCATGTTCACTTCATCAAATCTGGCCCTCTTTGAAAAAAGTTTGGGCACCCCTGTCCTAAATCATATGGAAGGCACCATAATCACTACCAGTCCAATAACTTTTTTTTTCTTTGAATGCCTGGTGAATACTCTTTTGCCATAACACAAAACTGCCCTTAATTTCCAAAGCCATTTCCATGGCTATATTGCTTCACCAGATATGGGATAGTGACTTGGACAACATACTCCCTGACTGTGTGGAGATTTTAGGTGCAAGCAGAAGGCCTGGACGGGGCTTAGATCTTTTTCTCATCCCTGCAGTACAACTCTCTGCACCTCTTCTTCCAATCCACCCATTTCCTCCACGTCCTGCATGAATCACTTCTGCCTCTCAGCTCCAATACAATCTTTCTCCTTGCTCCACTGGGACTGATCAAGTTGTGGTCCACATCTGGAAGGCACTGCATTGCCTACCTCTGTTTAATATGATTAAGTTGTGGAAAGGTTTTAATTAAGGGTGATTGCTCGTGTGTGTGTGTGTGTGAGAACAACCCAGTAGCCCCCAGGAAACTTGAATGTTGGGGTGTAAATTCAATAAGTATAAATATATAAATGAAGGTGGAAGAAAAAACAGCTGGAGTTTATGGAACATATGCCAATCAAAGTTCTACTGTTTCAGGTGCTGGAAGTAAAATTATTCCCTCGCCGTACTCTAATTCCTCTTGGGTGCTTTGTAGTAACAATTAAATTCTTGCAACTGAAACTGATTTCATCTTTCCATGGCCTCTTGGTGCATGCAACCTGTACCAGAGGGCTGTTCATAGCAAATCACGTTATATGAAATGCTGTCAGCACATATGATAAATGGACGCTTTTCTTTTTTCCTGAAGTGAAAAGTTCTCAAGTTCCAGATGGTGTTTAAATGTCACTGGTCAAGAGGAAAGGAAAGATAATTGTGTTTTCTTTTTCAGCATTCTTGGTATGTGACTAACCAAGACTTACTAACTTTGTTATTTACCCCTCAAGAATGCTGATTTATTGGTGACTACATTCTTGCTTGCTTGCAAATCCTGAAGGCACAATCCAGGCAAAATTAAGCTCTCTTAAGTACCACTAATTTCAGTCACCACCATTTCAAGAGGGGCTTGAAATTTCAAGACAAAGGAGATGGTGTTGGACTTTCGGAGGAAGAGAAAACTAGCCCCGCTGTACATCAGGGAGGGCTGTGTGGAGAGAGTCTCTTCCTTTAAATTCCTAGGAGTTTATCTCAGTGAAGACCTTACTTGGAAAATAAATACAACCCGGGTGGTTAAGAAAGCCCAACAGAGACTCCATCTCCTCAGAGTATTGTGGAAGAACAATGTCAATCAACATTTGATGATCTCCTTTTACCAGTCCACAATAGAAAGTGTCCTTTCATACTGCATCATGGTGTGATACGCTGGTTTGACATCATCTGATAGGAAGTGCCTACAGAGGGTGGTGAATACAGCACATTATGGGCTGCCCTGTGAATCCGCTGGATGAAATAGTGGAAGTACGTTGCCTCAGGAGAGTGAGGAAAATTCTCAGGGATGATCCACACCCTGGCCGGCACTTTTTTGATCTCCTGCCCTTGGGCAGAAGATATAGAAGCGTGATTAGTCGCACCAACAGGGGAAAAGAATAGCTTCTATCTGTGGGCTTTTAGACTGCTGAATGAAAAGATAACAACAGGGCAACTGACTTTCAGGTTTGGTTGGGTGTGCGTCAGTAAACGAGGGGAATAAAGACTAAGAGAGCTGAGTGGGGGGTGCTCGTGTAATCTCACTGTATACAAGTTGTACAAGTGAAAATAAAGTATTTCAATTTCAATTGTCTCCCACAGCAGTGCAGCCATGGAGTCAAGGCATCTCTCCCCCCCCAGTCTCCAGCCAGTCTGCCCAAGATGGATCCCAGTTTTCCTTCCTTCTCCTCCTTCCCAGAACACCTTGCTCAAGATTCTCTTTTCCTGTCACCTCACCCTCAGTTGCCCTGGCAACCTACCAAATCCCCTGTCTCTGTTCACACCTCAGGGCAAGTGGGGAGGACAATTCTCTTGCATTGCCAATGGCTCTCAATGGCCCTCTATTGTTTCTTAATGGCCCTAGCTTGGCCAGGTCGGTCTTTTTGCATAGACTAGCTCAGGAATTCAACTGCAGCTTGTATTTCTCTCCCTCCACATCCCAAATAATCAACATCCTACCATTTATTAAGTTCTAGGGCAGGGGTCAGCAAACTTTTTCAGCAGGGGGCCGGTCCACTGTCCCTCAGACCTTGTGGGGGGGCCGGACTATATTTTTTTGGGGGGGAAGAATGAATTCCTATGCCCCAAAAATAACCCAGAGATGCATTTTAAATAAAAGGACACATTCTATTCATGTAAAAACACGCTGATTCCCAGACCGTCCGCGGGCCAGATTTAGAAGGCGATTGGGTCAGATCCAGCCCTGGGCCTTAGTTTGCCTACCCATGTTCTAGGGTTTAGGGGGGGGTCCATCTCCCAAATCTATAACACCAACTTTACCAGCTGGCTCCAGAGTTGACGGGGTCCTTGCCAAAAAAAACCCTCCATGTTCTGGATTTTCCTATTGGCCATGGCTGTTTGGTATGATGAGCCACCACTTAAAATTCCCCACAGTGCTCTTGGTTGTCCTGAATAGCTTGACTCTGGAAATTGTAGGAATTTAAAATGATGTTTACTTATAGCTCAGTGCGATGTTCTGAGGGGAGGCATCAGAATTCCATAGGGGGATATTGCTGCTTGAGGATGATGGGGCGAAACCAGGCCTGTGTTTATAGCATTGCAGCCTTCATTGTACATGACATGGGTATTTGCTATGTTTATATGGTAGTATAAGCTGTCTGTTCAACCTTTTACCTGCCTACATCTGCTGGGTGTCATACAAATGAAACAACTTCACAGCCACACAGGTTATCAGTATGGTTTATTGAACGAATGAAAAAAATAACTATGCAAAACAAAATCATTTTGAAAGTCTACTGTACACATACAAAAAAAAGTTACGACAGACTACAAAACAACTAAACCGTCATAAGAGAAAGTGAACTTATGGCTGTGACACTGAAACAAAATAAAAATATTTTTATAACAGAAAAATACTGCCAGTTCAGGATTAACAATACTAATGAAAAGTGCCTAGTTTTAAAACATTACTCTAGCTTTTTAAAAGCTGAAACGTGTTTCCTGAGCTCTTTTTTCTCTTATAGTTCTAACAAATCTCTCAAACCGTAATAAGCTACTTGTCAGAAGAACTGTCACTGTGTCATAATTTGGGTTGCCAACTTTTCAGCTGGCAGCTATAACTATGTCTTCAGCAGTAGCTTAATACCGGTATACACCTGTTACTGGCAAATGCTGAAGCTGCTTGCAGCAAGAAAAAAATCATTACCAGCTGAATTCTGCATATCAAGTTGCTGTGAAATACACAAGAACAGGCCAGGCTAGCTTTTTTCTACTCAGTTGGCATACTTAGCTATTGCGCTTAATGAAGATTTTGAAAATACAATCAAACGCATTCCCAAATGGCAGTTCCCGTTTGTGCTCTATATCCCAAGCCACCCAACGATGTTTAGGAAGCAGAACTGGATGAGGCAAACTCTTGCTCCAACAATCACAGCAAAAAGGCCCTGTTTCTTTGTTTACTCTGTTCTAATTTACTTTTGCCAGAGCCATGCTCAAGTGCAAATTGCTTTCTTAAACCCTCCTGCATTCAGAAAGGTCTGAAGCTGCTGTGAGAAGACTCGGGAGGGGGGGCGACACCCCAGAACTGTGCACACATCTGGCATATCCGTGCAGAATTCTGCACTGCAGTCTCTATATTTCTGACAGTAATTTCAGCTGTAAAGCAGCATGGGGAAAAGACAGTTCTGAACAGCAGAGTAAACACGTTAACTGCAAGCAATCACCTTTTCTCCAAGGATACAATTACAGGGAAATTGCCATTAGCCAAGGCTCTGTTCAGACAGAAGCTTTCCCTGGTGACTGTCCCACTAAATAGGAAGTGGGAGAAGGCACTTCTAGGAAATGGTAGCAACTGAGCACCACAGTCACTGATTTGATAGTGATGGTGTGCTGATCCCACCCAGCTGGGGGATTGGTATAGTCCTCTTGTGAGCTGTAAGTGTCAGATACACTAGTCCTGGACACCTGGCATTTGCAGCAAACCCTCTGCCTGGAAAACAGCTTTAATTAGGCATTGATTCTTACAGTGCTGCAGTAGACCGGACACATACACAGAAATGGTCAGTACAGAAGGAAAGATCTTAATTCAGATGCCTGTTTTTGGTCTAAAAAAATTACAGTGTCTCACGCATTTTAAAGAATCGACTATTTTCACATAAGGAACATTTTGTAACGGTAGACAGAGTCACATGGTGAGTACAACTACCACATCATAGCCTGGTTATTTGAAGCTAATGCAACAAAACTCCCATAAACACTGATAGCTTTTTCTTCTTCTTCTTCTTAAGAGCTTATATTGGCACTTAATACTAAAGATGTTTTTTCCCATTTGTTATGGCAAAATTAAACCTTTGGGTTCTCTGATGATGTATGAATCCCAGACCTCATATTTGGACACTAAGTGATACTTTTGTAGTGTAGCAAGGAACAGTCTCTGCAAAGAGAAAAAGAGAAGTATACTATATGTTAGTTGTCAATCTCTGAATGCTCGTAGCTTACTTGGTTAGGCAGGTCTTGAAACAATTGCGGGAATAAGCTACACCCTCCACCCAAATCCTCCAAACGTTTTAAATTAATAACTTTTGTTGCAAGGAGTGTTCCCTACACATGGATATACTGTCTCCACTTTGAGGTGTTGTAAATCACTACAATCAAATGGTATATAAATTTTATGAAATGAATAAATACACATAAGCTCCACACAAGATGTCAAACACACAAAGAGAAGCAATCAAGGTGCTCTGCACAGTTCTCTACAATCTATCTGATCACTAGATTCAGTTCTGAGGACCGCCATTTCAGATATATCGTAAGTATAATAATAAAATTGGGGAGGGTTATAATGTCCCTAGAAGACATCCCATATGAGAAAATAATATATTTAAGGATGTGGGGGAAATGTAGTATCCCTATTTTTAAAAAATTCTGAAAGAAAACAACTGATCATGCTATTCAGAGAGAAAAAGAAACAATGATATTAAGTTACAAGAAGTTAGGGGGGAAAGATAATGAAAAAAGCTTAAAACCAGGAGTGGGGAACCTGTAGCTCCCCGAAGTTTGTTGGATTCCAACTCCAGTCAGCCCATAATGTTGGCCAGGGGTAGGCAACCTAAGGCCCATGGGCCACAAGCAGCCCACGGGGGTTGTTTAACCGGCCCACAAGCCGCCCCCAAACCGAGCCGCCCACTCGGTGAGTCCCTGCGCACTGCGCTAAACCTGCGCAGCACGGAGACTCACTTCCATAGTGCCAGAAATGGCGTCTGTGCATGCTCAGAGGCCAAAAATTGCATCTGCACAGATGCAGACGCCAGAAATAGTGTCAAACCACGTTTGCGCAGATGCCGGAAATCGTGGCCAACCCGCGCCATGCAGCCCACAGAGGGATCTCCACTGGAGTGAACCGGCCCAGGCGAGGTAAACCTTGCCGACCCCTCATGCTGGCCGTGCTGACAGGGGCTGGTGAGAGCCAGGAGCCAGTGGCTTCTTCCAGACTGCAGGTTTCCCATCCTTGCTTTCCACCAAAGCTCTACTCGCCCGAAGGAAGTGGCTTTCCCAACTCATTGGGCCCCTTGTAACATTATGGTGGCCTAATCAAAGCATCCCATCCCTATGTCAGCCATATGACTATTGTGATCTCCTTGACTTATTTGTCCTTGAACTAGAGACAAAGCTTGTCGCTTGAATAGCTCCAAGGCAATAAGGCATAATTCAGGAACAGTGACTCTTTCCATGGTGAAGCAGAGGCCATTCTCTTACCCTCCCCGTCCCCTGAGCTGCAGCAACCAAGAATCATGTTCTGCTGACAGAGGAGGAGGCTGGACCATCAGGGGAAACACTCTTTTGAACAATGCCTCACCATCCAGGAGCTGAAGAGAGATGGTGGTCCTCCAGATGTGGTTGGACTTCTACTCCCATCAGCCCTGGTCAGCATGGCCAATGGTCAGGGACAATGGCAGTTATAATATATTTCTAATTTATTGCATTTATATCACACCTTTTTATCAAGGTGGCGTCCATAGTTCTCTCCTCTTCATTTAATCCCCACAACAACACTGTGAGGTGGGCTAGGCTAAGAGGCAGTGACTGGCCCAAAGTCACCCAATGAGCTTCATGATGGTCAAGTGGAGATTTGAATCCTCATGTCCCATGTCCTAGTCCAACACTCTAACCCAGGCTTCCTCAACCTCGGCCCTCTAGATGTTTTGAGACTACAATTCCCATCGTCCCTGACCACTGGTCCTGCTTGCTAGAGGTCATGGGAGTTGTAGGCCAAAAACATCTGGAGGGCCAAGGTTGAGGAAGCCTGATATAACCACTACACCACATGGCTTTTTGTTGTCCAGCAACATCTAGAAGGCCACAGGTGCCCATTTCCTGTGTTAAAGCAACTGATGTTGTCTCTGGGTCAGGAACTAGTCTCACCTGCATATATGAGGCTTCAGTTTCCACACAGTCTAATTCCAAAAAAGTCAAGGTCTTGCTTGTTCTCCTAATATTTCATTATTAACGGACAATGTACTGTTTAAAGCAGTAACTGTACATGCCACTCTAACAAACTTCATGACTTGTCTCAAGTCAGACTCTCGTAGGCATCTGTTTTTATGTGCTTGGACAAGTCATAAAGTCTGTTAGAGTGCCATGTATAGTTACTCCTGACCTAACACAATTATACACACAACCTTCCTAATCTTTCCCCCTAAAGCTTCTGCCTCAGACTGTCTTCCTGCAATCCAGCTGTTAACCCAATCCCTCAATGGCTCCCAGTTGGAGTAATTATTTATTTTCAAGAAGCATGAATGGGCTGCTTGCCCTAAAAAAATGGCAAAGATTATGGCAGTGTTTGGCCACTTGACAATAAAAACCAATATCCAGCAGTTTGAGTCCACACGGAGCTTCCAAAACTGATAAGAAAGCACAGAGTTATCTGTCTATAAATCCACTAAGTTCGATAAGTGTGATGCCTCCAACATGATCATTACTGAATACCTACCTTCTGTGAATTACAGGGATGTCTCCCAACTGGATTCTTGCAATCGGATCCAGCTTAGGATGTTTTCACAAATGATACTAAGAACAGCACTTGGGGTGAAAAGTTACCATCTATTCACAGTCTTAATTTGAAATGCATGACTTGTGAATTTTGTTTATATGGAATGGGAAGTAAAAGAGGGCTAGTTTTGATCAAATATTCCGTGGGCTTTGTTGGAGGAAGCCTAAATGGGAGGGAGAGGTCACATTCCATTGCATTCAAAGCCCTGACAACTGGCCAAAGCAGGAGATGGGATCATTTTTCACTATTTGTTTTCTCATTGGTAGTTTTTAAATTCCCCCTTCCCATTGAAACCATAAGGTTCCAGGTTGGCGTAGTTAAAGAGCCTAATCCAGAGGACTCTTGAGAAAGTGAGGGGCAGATCCAGCAGGCCCAAGGTCACTCTGACATGTAGCATTCTTGAATATAAGTAAACCTGAGGGCTGGCCCATTATGGCAGCACAGTGGTACATTGGTTCTCGAACTTAATCCGTTCTGGGAGTCCGTTTGATTCCCGAAAACATTCCAAAACCAAGGAGTGGCTTCCGATTGGCCACAGGAGCTTCCTGCACTCAATCGGAGGCCATGGAAGCCACGTTGGACATTGGGCTTCTGAAAAATGTTTGCAAACCGGAGCATTCAGGAGCTGAGTTGTTCGGGAGCCAAGCTGTTCGACTACCAAGGTACCACTGTATCAATAAAATCATTTTTCATTTGGCTTGGTGCTGGGCTAGGGAAAGCAGCTTCAGAAGTACCACTGCTTGAGTAGAAACTCTTTGGCTCCAGGACATAATATGAGAAATAATTCTACTGGCAAGACAAATATGTGCCAAGGCTCTATACATGGTTTAGCACAAAATTGGCTTTCTTGGAAATAATTGGGGTCTTGTGGAGCCAGGGGCAGATGAGTTTAATGATCTATAATTTTGTAGTTGTTGGCACATTCTTAAACTTGGATCGCTTTAAAAGAGGATTGGACAAATTCGTGGAAGGCAAGGATAACAGTGGGTACTAGCCATGATGACTATTCTCTGCCTCTATGGTTGGAGGCAGAGATGCTTCTAAAGTAGGGTTACTTGATGTCCCCAGTTCCCGGGGACACTCCCTGGATTTGCAAATCTGTCCCTGGACAAATTTCATCCCCTGAATGTCCCCAGATTTGCAAATCTGTCCCCAGGAAACATGGCAGCGGCAGCTTCAGCAGCCCGGAGCGCAGTTGGCTCTGGCTGGCTTCAGGAGCTGCTCGCTGCCACCGCCAATGCCGAGGGGGAACCAGGGACATCCGCTGGTACAGATTTCCTTCCCCCTTCCCCCTTTGTTTTGACAGATCAGGTAAGGCTCGGGAGTTGCAGGCGGGCGGCCATTGCCCAGGAGGGGTGCAAGGCGCACGGTTTCTCTGCCAGGCAAGGTGCAAAGCCCTTCTTTCGCACCGTATGAAACATAAATGCGCAGGGTTTTTTAAATACTGGGCAACGGCCAACCGCCCACGACTCCCGAGCCTCCCCCGATCAGTCAAAACAAAGGGGGAAGGGGGCAGGAGACTGGGAGAGGCTCAGGAGTCACGTGCGTGCGGCGCACCTTTGCCCAGTTTTTAAAAAACTCTGCGCATTTATGTTTTACAGGGTGCGAAAGAAGGGCTTAGCACCTTTATACAATATGCATGTGTGCTTGGGCCCAGGGTCTTTTGCCTCACCATCCCCACTACTGACTCCCTGTTGCTACTCAGCTTCCAAAAAAAAAGTGTCCCCAGATTCATTGAAAAAAATCTGGTAACCAGATTTCTAAATGCCAGTTCCTGGAAACCATACTCAGGTCCTGTGCTCAGGTCTTGCTTGCCGGTGTCCCAGAAGACATCTGGGTAAGAACAGGATGTGGGCCATTGGCCTGATCCAGCAGGATTTTCTTAAGTTCAGATAAGAATGGCTATATGGTTGGCTAAGAGTGGCGCTGTGGGTTAAACCACAGAGCCTAGGACTTGCCGATCAGAAGGTCGGCGGTTCGAATCCCCGCGACGGGGTGAGCTCCCGTTGCTCGGTCCCAGCTCCTGCCAACCTAGCAGTTCTAAAGCACGTCAAAGTGCAAGTAGATAAATAGGTACCGCTCCGGCGGGAAGGTAAACGGCGTTTCCATGCGCTGCTCCGGTTTGCCAGAAGCGGCTTAGTCATGCTGGCCACATGACCTGGAAGCTGTACTCCAGCTCCCTCGGCCAATAAAGCGAGATGAGCACCGGAACCCCAGAGTCGGTCACGACTGGACCTAATGATCAGGGGTCCCTTTACCTTTACCTTAAGAGTTTTTAAATAATGGGGCAGAGCTGCTTTAGGGACTGTTATTATTCATTGACTTCTCTTCTTCCACACACCTCTCAAGCTGATGTACGCAGCTATGTACCAAATGACATGACTGTGACAAAGGAAAAGTGAGAGGAAAGTAGCCTTACAGGGTGAAAAAGAAAATCTTTAATTCCGAGCCTTTTCCTTTTTATATGCACTACTTGCAGATTTCAAGCGCACCTCCATAAAATGACCGAGAAACTCGCTTTCTGTTTTAAATGGCTATTCTCAAAGATTTTGACTCTGTGCCAGATTCCAGATCCTCTGTGAAACACCTCACAAGGATCGCAGTGTATAATTGACTAACTTTCCTCCCTAATGTGATGAAGAAATCAGGTTGAAATTAGCATCTCAATACACTGGAATGAAAAGGAAATTAGGCTGCAATCTCACTGATATATGTCTGTACCTCTTTCTCTGAGGTCTGTAATGTAGGCTTTCATAAATTCTTTTTCAAACAGCTCACGATCACGGTCACTTTCTGTTATTTCGTCAATCTCTTGAAATGAGGTTGTTTCAAGAGGGTTATCCTTGAGGCTTATAAATCTGGAAAAAAATGAAATATTAGCATGAAGAGGGTTATATAATGTTCCTTATCATGAGCAGACTGTAACTTGCTATATGCCAAATGATTTATTGCCCTATAAATTTTCCGTTCTTCCTACTTGGTTACTGAGCAAAGTCAATTTATCTATGGGCAAAAGTTTGCTACTCTTTTCGGGGGCATAGAAGCCACACACTTTTCATGCTAATTAGCTAGAATAAACGTTAATTCAGAAGTAGCCTTGTGGAGGCAGACACGCGCAAGACTGAGAGCACATGCTTAATTATTGAATTGAAAGACATATTTTCTACCTCCTGAGGAGCATAAAAATATGACTCCACCCTCTCAGTTCAATTTTGCACAGCAATCTGAAGCAGGGGAAACCATGAAAAATATTTTAACTCAAGGGAGTTAGCTAGAATTATGAAGGGGGGAAACACCAGATTCATATGTGTGGGATGTAATCCATTGGAACAGTCAAATGCAACATTCCTTATTTTCCTAGAGTGGGCACAGGCAAGGGGGACATCCGGTCAGTGTAACTTCCTGTTCCATTGATCTAGAGCGTCCTCCCCCTGCATGTGACCTGGGAGATGGGCGTGGCCCTGGCTGACTCCATAAAAGTCGAGTTACGCAACCATTTTCTCTCTCTTGATCTCTCTCTTGCAGCCATGCTGCTCTCCTGCAGCCATTTTGCTCTCTTAATATAATTTTGCTGTCTGCTGGCTCTCAGTCAGCAGCCCTTGAGCTCACTCTCCATGTGAGATAAACTCACAAACTATTATGTAACTACTAAGGAAAGCCTGCCTTTCAGAGATCTAATTGTGAACTGAATGTGAGTAAATTTCTTGTTACTTTTAAGGAAAGACTCTTGTCTCTTTATTCTTTATCCTACTAGCCCCCATGAGACCATGATCAGAATTACTGGTTCTGAGAGCAAAGGCCTTAAACCAGGGGTCAGCAACCTTTTAGAAGGAGAGAGCAGATTTTGAATTTTGAGAGTGTACTGAGGGTACTAATCACAAAATAGCTGCTGGGGTGGCATAATGCAAAACGGCTGCCACAGGCAGCATGGCATAGCACATGACCAACCCTGACAATCTTATGCTTACCACAGGAAGTTAGATATGTTCTAATTGTGGAGATCACACAATACTGGTTGCACCCACACACTGTTTGTGTTGGTTGTCCTGAATTTGTTTAACATGGCAGGGTTATTATGGAATTAATTGGGCTAAAGGAGGCTTTATTTTATCTGTAAATATGGTTATGATCAGTGCTTTTTTCCTAGAAAAATAGGTGCTGGTACTCACCATATTCCCCATCCTTACCATGCTACAATTCCCAGCACCTTTAGCAAACTACAGTTGCCAGGATTGTTGGGGAAATTGCTTAGTGTGGGTGTGACCTTCATTGCTCCTATTCCCCAACAGCAAGCCATGAACATAGTTTCTTGGGTACCTAAAAGAGTTTTCCTTATTCCCTCACCCCTTGTTTTACAAGCATATCTGTCAAGATGCTTCTTCTGCTACCTGTTTGTGACACCTTGTAACCTGGACGTAATATTGTGTGTGTGTGTGTGTGTGTGTGTGTGTGTGTGTGTGTGTGTTGGGAGTTAGATTATGTGAAAAAAATGCAGGATTAGATTCCATCCATTGTAGAATCTAGGGGAACAGATCCAGGAAAGAGAAAAGGGAGAACATTTTTTGAAGTTGTTATTGATTACTTACTTTAAACCTGTGGTTGACTCACATATAGCTGTGGGCATCTTAACCAACTTATCGCCACTCACTGCCAGTAAAGTGAGCTTCGACATGTTGACCAAAGCTTGTGGAAGATAAGTAAGCTCGTTTTTTTGCAGGAGAAGAGTTTGTAATTCTTCCAGCCTTGGGAGATCAATAAGAGTTGCATAGTTAAGTGCATTAATACCATAGCTGATATGTTTGCTTATATACTAGCAAACTTCCTAGTGATATGATAATCTGTATTTGCCAGGCCATGAGGAAATGATAAGGTTTTCAGGAAATGCATGCACTCAGGAGAGCTGAAAATGCAGACCACTGGGAAGATGATTTGCAGAATGAAAGTAAAGGCACTCAGAAAACACCTGCCAAAGACCAAGGCAGTTGTAGCAAAATTCCCGCCCTCCATCCATGAGAATGTCGCTGAAATTTTCTTTCAGAGCCATTGTGGTGTAGTGGTTAAGAGCGGTGGACTCGTAATCTGGTGAACCGGGTTCGCTTCCCCACTCCTCCACATGCAGCTGCTGGGTGACCTTGGGCCAGTCCCACTTCTCTGAAGTCTCTCAGCCCCACTCACCTCACAGAGTGTTTGTTGTGGGGGAGGAAGGGAAAGGAAAATGTTAGCCGCTTTGAGTCTCCTTTGGGTAGTGATAAAGCGGGGTATCAAATCCAAACTCCTCCTCTTTCCCATTTGATAATTTTGGAATGCAATTTCTTTTCTCATTAACTGATGGAGAATGATGTTTGTGTGAGAGTGTGTAGAAATGTCAGGCACAGCCCCAAGGTAAATACACTATAAACCAAGGATGTTGGTAGACTCAACTCCCACCATCCCGAATGTATGCTAGCTGGGCCTGATGGAAGCTAGAATCAAACCACGTTTGGAGGGTCACAGGTTCCTCATCCCTGATATAAACCTCCTTCAGGCATGCAAAAGAACACAAGGACTGAAACTGGGAAGGTTCTGAATGCCCTTAGAACCTCTCTGTTGAACTTCATGCTGAAGATGTAAATGTTGGGTTAGGAGTGGAAATTGTGGGCAGGGCTGGTGAAGCCATGCCCTTGACCCAAGCTGAGCCTTCACACATTCTTTTCACCACCTGAAGATGGCTATAGAGTCTTAACCATAATTACTTTCAAAGCAGGACAGCAGACATGTGGCTTAGCTGCCACCATCCTTCCAGCTCATAGACCAGAATATTTGTGCACATCCAAGGTTTCATAGCTTCCATTGCAAATGATAGTTAGATCAGTGGGGGCTGGTCTACAAGGGCAAATGAAGCACTGCCTCACCAGCCTCTATCCACCCTCAGCCAGCCCCAAGGCACCTGCCTTCTTACTTGCTACCAGTTCATGGAGTGGCACTGCTTGGCAGCTTCCTCCTTCTTAGGGCTCATCCACACTATATCCCATGCATAGAAAACATGGATCTGAGAGGCTTCCTTCTTGTCTGACACTTTTCAGGCATGGTTCTGAGGAGTTTTCCCTTTGCCCTGCCACTTTCCCCCAGAAAACTCACTCTTTAGTGCTAAATCAGAACAAATGGCAATCCACAGAAAAGCCAATTCAGCGCTAAAGATCAGGCTTCCCCAGTGGAAAGCAGTGGAGCAAATGAAAGTGTGGATAAGTCCTTAGTCTCACTGTTCCACTTGCAGAATTCAGCAGTGGGGAGAATGGGGAAAGAACGAGAATCTGTTGTCTCCGCCTCTCATTGGCTGTGGCTCCACTTAGACAGCCAGCATGGTGTAGTGGTTAAGAGCGGTGGATTTGTAATCTGGTGAACCGGGTTCGCTTCCCCGCTCCTCCACATGCAGCTGCTGGGTGATCTTGGGCTAGTCACACCTCTCTGAAGTCTCTCAGCCTCACTCACCTCACAGAGTGTTTGTTGTGGGGGAGGAAGGGAGAGGAGATTGTGAACCACTTTGAGACTCCTTAAGGGGAGTGAAAGGCGGGGTATCAAGTCCAAACTCTTCTTCTTCTCTTCTTACTAGTGGTCTACCTCCCTTTTGCTAATGGGTACCAGCCAACACTGAGTTAGACAATCTTCCAATCCATGCCACCTCCAAATTTAGACAGTATAGTCAATCAATGCTTCGTTTGTTACAACCAAACTTAATTTCAAAGGCAATATAAAGGACAACCTGTCTATATCTTGTGGGAGATCTTTGAGGTTGTTGCTGCTCATATCCAACCACTGCAAACTCGACATCCGAAGCACACATATTGGAATTGAGGGGAAACTGTTTGCTGACACATCGACAAAGGTCACTTTTTTCAAGTTACTTAGCTGTAAAACAAACCAACAATTATGAAGAATTCAGCGAGGAAAGAATGCATTTAATTAGGGAGCTTGGAGTTTTCATCTCCCCCAAGTAAGCACAAAGAGGTATCTAGGAATTAAAATTGTATTGGTGTTATAAAACTAAGCTTTACTCAGACCCACTGAAATGAATGAAGATGAAAAAGTTAGATCCACTAATTCCAATAGGTGTGCTGTGGGTAATAACACCCTATGCATTCTTCCTGACTTTCAAGCAATGCTAGAAACTTAAAATATTGCTCAGGCTACTGCTCTAAGGCTGCAATCCTATAATTACTACTCATTAGTAAGACCCATTTTCAATGGAATTCACTCCCCAGTAGGTGGGGAAAGATTGTAGCCTCGGTCTACAGTTCTGCACACATTCACTAGATGTTGACCACTTGGGGAACATTGAAGAAGATGAGAAACCTCCTTCCTTTTTTCTGGGATCTTCCAATCTTCTCCAATCAATGGCAGCAGCTAGAGGAGAGATGCTTCATACAAGGCAGCCACCACAGCTAGTAATCTGGGTTGGGCTTCCACTGCAAATATTTGAAAGTACAATTAGGAAGACTCAGATACAGGCACGCACATTTAAGCTTCACATGCCCCAGAAGGTAAAAAATGATAATTGCTCACTTGCATATATTAATTAAATGTGCTTCGTTTTCTCTTTCATGGAAATCAGTGGGACATAAAAGAGCCTAACTTTGCCTAGATCACACACATTATATTAAAATGCTTTCAAGAAATGGATTAAGGATCAGAATTTTAATGTCCCCAGTTCTTTAGGAGACTGGCAAAGGATAATGCTTTAATCTAACAGTTTTCCTGGAAAGCAAAAGACACCTGAAAGCCAAGAAATCAAATTAATCCTGTTTCCTAGAAAAGGCACAATAAAAGTAAACAAGCAGGGGAAATATGGGAAAGAATTTAAACAACATCTTCTTTTGCTTATGGGGTACAATCGACGAGCCCTTGTGGAAGAAACATTATAGCAATGTTGTGTGACATTGCTTTATTCGACCTTGCATAATACCTGTATGACTCCAATATATTTAATCCAAAGAAGACCTTTGAGATAAACAGAAGTTGACAGTAGCAATTCTTGCTAAATTTTAGCCTGTTTTCCAAGCATAGATAAAGGTAAAGGTACCCCTGACCGTTGGGTCCAGTCGTGGACGACTCTGGGGTTGCACGCTCATCTCGCTCTATAGGCCGAGGGAGCCGGCGTTTGTCCACAGACAGCTTCCGGGTCATGTGGCCAGCATAACTAAGCCGCTTCTGGTGAGCCAGAGCAGCCCATGGAAACACTGTTTACCTTCCTGCCGGAGCGGTACCTATTTATCTACTTGCACTTTTTGGTGTGCTTTCGAACTGCTAGGTTGGCAGGAGCTGGGACTGAGTAATGGAAGCTCACCCCATCATGGGGATTCGAACTGCCAAACTTCTGATCAGCAAGCCCTAGGCTCTGTGGTTTAGACCCCAGTGCCACCTGCATCCTTTCCAAGCATAGGTGGTGCTGAAATCAGAGCTTCCTTTAAGCAGTGATGTGCTTCTTCCAGCCCAAGTTCTTGCCCTCCCAGGCCACCAGATAACACTGCTAAATAATTAGTTTGCAGAGGTCAGCCTTGCTCACCTACAGGAATCAGGGTACTATTTAAATACAGATTTGCTGGAGTTTGAGAGCACTGCATTTCTTTTTAAATTACAGTAATTGTTTCTAAATTTGAATGTGTGCATATAAATTTGCACTGTGCCCTTGCAAGTGCAGATAATCATGGCAGCTCTTGAAAGGGCACTGGGCTTTGCAAGCCATCCATCAGTTGACCACCAGTTTGATTTCAAACTATGTGGGCAAAGGAAAGCAGGTGACTTCATGTCATGATTATTATATTTATTATATTTATATACCGTCCTTCATCAAAAGATCTTGGGGTGGTTCACAAAATTAGGAAATTGGCAGAAGGGTATCCTTCCCACCATGGACATAGCCAAGGAGGGGCAGGGAGGAGCAGCTGCCCCCCTACCCAGATCAAGGAAAACAATAGGAATACTTTACTGACCAATCATGTCATTTCTGCCACCCTAATCAAACTCCTGCTCCCCCCCCCCATCAAAAGTCCTGGCTACGTCCATGCTCCCCACCAGTCAAAGTTGGCCCACAGGCGGTGGGCAAGCAAATGATCCCACCAAGCAAAGATTTGCTTCACATCCATGTGTACAGTCGTACCTTGAAAGTTGAACGGAATCCATTCCGGAACTCCATTTGACTTCCAAAAGTTAGGAAACCAAAGTGTGGCTTC
Source organism: Podarcis cretensis (assembly GCF_951804945.1). Classification (NCBI taxonomy): domain Eukaryota; kingdom Metazoa; phylum Chordata; class Lepidosauria; order Squamata; family Lacertidae; genus Podarcis; species Podarcis cretensis. The sequence continues at coordinate 9,668,104 of NC_137180.1, read as the reverse complement.
TGATTGGCTGCAGGAAGCTTCTGCAGCCAATCCGAAGCCACAGAAGTCAGATGTTCGGATTCCAAAAATAGTTTGCAAACCAGAACACTCATTTCCAGGTTTGTGGCATTTGGGAGCCAAAACGTTCGCGAACGAAGCCGTTCGAAAACCAAGGTACATCTGCATAATTTTTTTCTCTCAGTCACTAACTCTCATGAGCACTGAAATGATTTTGAAGGGCTGTGGGTGAGAGACCAGCAATGTATCATTTTAACCTGAATGGAAAGTGTGGGATGTACAAACTGAGTAGTAGTAATAATAATAATAATAATAATAATAATAATAATATATTTATACCTTGCCCACCTGGCTGGGTTTCCCCAGCCACTCTGGGCAGCTTCTAACAAAATATTAAAATACAATAGTCGGTCAAACATTAAAAGCTTCTCTAAACAGGGCTGCCTTCAGATGTCTTCTAAAAGTCTGGTAGTTGTTTTTCTCTTTGACATCTGGTGGGAGGGCGTTCCACAGGGTGGGTGCCACTACCAAGAAGGCCCTCTTCCATCTTCCCAGGCACCTCAGGCAAGCAAACCAAGCTGAATCCCAACATAGTGTTATTCTCGATGTCTATTGCTATTTTTTTTTTACATATGTTTCCTTAACTAAGAAAAAACAACAAGCCTAATTTAAGGCTAAGATATGTGCTATTGCTATTTGAAGATTGTTCAACTTCCTCAGAGCTGTTGGTTTCGGGGCCTCAGGAACTTCTCGACTTTACCACCTTGTGAACCAAGTTAATTGGTGACCCCTGTCCTCACAGTTGGTCATCAAACTTCCATCACATGGTGCATGTCAGCTGCGCCCCATTGCTGACAGAGGGGGAGAGCTTAGAGAGACAGGAGGAGGTAATTAGGCAGGAATGTGGAACGAGGGAGGAGCAGCCAAGTTGCAGTAGAAGCCTGAGCTCCGAGAACAAGGAGAAGGAAAGGGGAGTTCCAGGGAGAAGACACAGACTGACAGTTTAAGCTCGGACTCAGAGGAAGGGCCACCAGTAATAGCCTATCCCAAGATGTGTAGGCTTGCAAGAATTAATGAGAGGCATGAACAGGAAAGGAAGTGTAAATGGGAAGAGGAAGGGACGGAACTCAGATTCGGCAACAGCTAATTTGGAAACAGACGCTGAGTGACTGAGCTTCGGAGTAATTTCTGTGTTTTGAGCAATAAACTGGAGTTAATTGCTGCCGGAGTTGTCTCACTTCAGTGGGAGAGACCAAACCATTACAGTACGCACCATGGATGGGAACCTGTGGGCAGTGTGGTATAGTGGTTAAGAGCAGTAGATTCGTAATCTGGGGAACCGGGTTTGTGTCTCCGCTCCTCCACATGCAGCTGCTGGGTGACCTTGGGCCAGTCACACTTCTCTGAAGTCTCTCAGCCCCACTAACCTCACAGAGTATTTGTTGTGGGGGAGGAAGGGAAAGGAGAATGTTAGCCACTTTGAGACTCCTTCAGGTAGTCATAAAGCGGGATATCAAATGCAAACTCTTCTTTCAAGTGTTGTTGGAGTTTAGCAATTCCCATCATCTCTGGCCATTGGGCATATTGGTTGAAGGTGATGGGAAATGGAGACCACAGGTTCCATACAGAAAGTGCTCAATAACACACAAGTAACATTTGCAACCATTTCTGGAACCATAGCAATATTTCATAGTGTCCCTGTGTGCCAGTGGATCACATGCCACTCGCTCCATGCATTCAGATCACTGGGAGCAGTTCTTACGCAGAAAGAAAACAACCAAAGATGATGGTATATAAATCAACCCTTGAAAATACTGGGGTAAGACTGAGAATGAAGAGCTTGCTTATGCCATTTTTATTATCCTGCATTAACTCTTGTCTTTGTGAGCAACAGGTCCAAATTACCAACGATAGGTACGGCATTGATTTCAACAAGAAACAAAATAAAATCACCCATAATTGCTGGATGTGTGAAGCTGTGTCATGAACTCTGAATATCGAGCTGGAAAAGCAAGCAAGCAGTAAGAGACTTCTGGTAGCAAGATGGCCACAGAGATATTTCAAGTTGAATGCCATACGGCAGAAAAGGACTTTATCAGCAGCAAAGGTATATAAAGGTCAAGCAGATGTCAGTGGACCAGTTGTCACCTCCTCCCCTGTAAGAAGATCCCTGTTTTCCTATCTCAAAAAGACCTGGTCCGTCATGATGTCCTTCAGAAGCTGCCAAGTATTTCAGCATCCCAGGCCAACTGCTAGACTGCAAAAAAATTATGTAATGTGAATATGAAGGTGTAACGATGTGAATAATATTTCACCACTAATAAGACACTCACTAAATAGACAGGGTGTACATGGGAAATATAATGGATAATTGACTGATTGGTCTGAATGATTACTCAGGGGTCTCCTCCCCCATTTTTGTCATCACAACCCCATGAGGCAGGTTAGCCTGGAAGAGAGTAATAAGCTTTGTCACCCTGTAAGCTTTATGGCTGAGATTTATGGATTTGAAATTGAAACCCTGGTGGTGCTAGTCTGATACTAGTGTCCCTCTCCCACAATAGCTGTTTTCTGGAATAGTCCCAGAGGTGGGAGCAGAATCACTGGAACACAGTGCCACCGCAACAAGGGGGATCTGTAAGTGCAGTCATACCTCAGTTTACAGACGCTTCAAGTTGTGCATTTTTGGGTTGTGCACCACGCCAAACCCGGAAGTACCAGAACGGGTTACTTCCGGGTTTCGGTGCTTTGTGCATGTGCAGAAGCGCTAAATTGCACTTTGCGCATAAGTGCTAAATTGTGACCCGTGCATGTGCAGACACGGCACTGCGAGTTGCGAATGCTGCGGGTTGCAAACGTTCATCCCGCACGGATCACGTTCACAACTCAAGCGTCCACTGTATGGGTGCTTTTTCCTCTTTCTTTCTCTCTGGTATTCAAAATCTTTTCTTCCTTCACCATTTATTTCGATGCTGCTCTTCTACCCCTTTTAAGTGATCTTTATTGCATAGCATGCAATTATTTGGGTGCCAAAGACAGCATTTCTGTAAGCAACTTCACCTTAAGTCTGAGGCTTTCTGGATTAGCAACATGGAATGCACTACAATAGCTTGTCAGTTAGTGCTGGGAAATGAAATACGAATAGGTATGAGAAGAAGGGGAAGATTGTTGGAATGGCATAGAACTGGAGAGTTGGAAAAGACCACAAGGATCTTCTAGTCCAGCCTTTTGCATTGCAGGAATCTTTTGCCCAAAGTGGGGCATACTTTGTTCCAAAACCAGTAGTATTCTTATATTGCGTTTCCCCTCCCTCCTGAGCTTCCTTTGTCACCAAAGCATTTCAATAGCTTTAGATGATGCTGGACTTTTGCCACACCCTAATTTTTTTTTAAAGAGTAATAATTTTTATTTGATTTTACAAGTATAGAATTAGAACAAAACAACCATATACATCCACATTTAAATATTCCTTTGAATCTCTATACTTCTCATCTTCCCCTCCATGGGTCCTATTATTAACCTTTTCTACTGCATCTTTTTCAGTTATCCATACTTATCCATATATAATTCCATTATCTCCATAGTACTTGCTACATTACAAGTGTTATTGCAATCCTGCTTATGGTGGTCTCTAAGGTAAATTATCATTTTCCCCCATTCTTTGTTAAAGTTTTGGTCTTCTTGGTCCCTGAGCTTTCTGGTCAGTTTCGCCATTTTAGCATAGTCCAGCAATTTAATTTGCCATTCTTCTCTGGTAGGGACTTTATCTTCTTTCCATCTCTGGGCTAATAACATCCAGACGGCTGTCGTCACATACATAAAAAGTCTTTTCTGCTCCCTTGGAATATATATCTGCACCTATAATTCCTAATAAAAAAAGCCTCTGGTGTTTTTGTTGTTGTTTTTTGCAAAAGTTAAGTTAAACATTTTTTTTTTCATCTTATGATATATCATTTCCCAGAATGCTTTTATTACCTTTCAAGACCAGCACACATGAAAGTAAAAGGTGACTTCCTTTTCTTTACATTTCCAATAGATATTTGTACCTGTCTCATACATTTTTGCTAACTTACTTGGAGTCAGATGTCACCCCCTAACTTTTTACTCATAGGGCATATGAGCAAGGCCTGGATTCATTGCGTACACCCTCTCTGGGTCCAAGCCAGTCTCCAAGCCTCCTCCCCTGCTCCTCAACATCTTTGCTGTTGCAAGTTCACCTGTCCCCTCCAAGCATACCAGCAGTGACAAACTAGAATCCTTCCTTGGCATCTCCAAGTGCATCTCCAACATGCAGAGGGGCCGGGAGGCCAGCTGGCAAGCCCAGCTCGGATGTCTCCATCCATCGGCCCGTGCTCCGACGTAAATCAGCTACCCAAACTTCAAAAGCCCGGGCACGCAATTAGGAGAATGTACTGCGCACACAGAAGTATGCGTGAGGCATAAGTCATGCTACAGCTACAGATTTATTAAACATAAATCAGAACAAAGAAACATGTCGTCTCTCTCTCATGTCGTATCGGAGAGAACCGCAAAAGCAAAAACTATACACAAACGGAAGTTCCCAGCATACTGTGCTGGAGTGTAAACAGTGTAAACAGACATGTGACATGCAACAATTCCACACGTCTGTTCCTTAAGGTGAAATGGAATTCTCAACAGTTGCGTGGATTGGACCCAAAGGGAGAGGTGAGACTTTGGGGACCAACACAGGCCAACCAGTTTGTATGATAAGTTCTGCACTTCTGCATAAGAGTGTGGGGGAAAAGCTATTTGCTTCTTTCTGGTACCATCTTTGTCCAGTTCCCATATGTTAATGTACCCAGCTGAACACAGAGACTAAATTGAATATAAGTTTTTAGTCTTAAGTTTTTAGTTATATAACTCTTGAGTGATGTACAGAAGGCTCATGGTTCAATACCCTGGCATCTTCAGGGAAGACAGGTAATGTGCCCCCCATCTGAAATCCTGGAGTATTTGACACTCTGTATTGATAATACTATTGATAATAATTGATAATTATGGTGCTGGAGGAGACTCTTGAGAGTCCAATGGACTGCAAGAAGATCAAACCTATCCATTCTGAAGGAAATCAGCCCTGAGTGCTCACTGGAAGGACAGATCCTGAAGCTGAGGCTCCAATACTTTGGCCACCTCATGAGAAGAGAAGACTCCCTGGAAAAGACCCTGATGTTGGGAAAGACTGAGGGCACAAGGCGAAGGGGACAACAGAGGACGAGATGGTTGGACAGTGTTATTGAAGCTACCAACATGAGTTTGACCAAACTGTGGGAGGCAGTGGAAGACAGGAGTGCCTGGTGTGCTCTGGTCCATGGGGTCACGAAGAGTCGGACACGACTAAATGACTAAGCAACAACAACAACATTGATAATACTGATCTAGATGGACCAATGGTCTGACTTGGGGGGATGCATATATACACACCGACTGTGGGCTGTTTGGTTTTCCCAATTTTCTTAGTTTTATATCACACAGAGTGCCTCCCTTCTATTTCATAATCCCTTGGAAATGGAATGTGACAAAGAAATATGAAGAAATGGACTAACGCAGGAGAAGAGAAACTTGGGTTAGTTGTGCCTCAGAATTTATATGGGGTTCTGATTATACTGTGTAAAGAACAGCTCCTCTGGGCTCTTTCATGTAGGGCTATATTTAACAAACTGTGTCTGGCTTCTATACGGCATGGAAGCCAAGCCGAGTTTTTATTTCATTTTTCCCCCTCCCTGAAATGCTAACAACAATTCCCTGAGGTATAGGACACAGAGGAAATTATGGCAGCTGAATAGTATATTTAATAAAGGAAGTCATGTACATTTTATTTCCCTTAGAAGAATGATGGGTTTTTGCACCTTCGGTAACATTTTATTTTTAAACAAGTGCACCAGGCTTATCAGTTTTACCTCGGCAGTTTATTTTGCCACCTCTATATTTCCTCCCTTTTAAGCACTTTGTTATCCAACTCTGAATCAGTTATAATGCAAGCTTTGTGCAAAGCTTCATTTTATACCACATTTGACAGTCAAACTACCCAGCCGCCATTACTGCTGTCCTCATTTTTAATCAAAATTGTCATCTTTATTTGACAAACGACCTATATTTCTGCTTATCTTAATCATTCTGCTTTAAAATATAGCCTGTGCAACATTCCAGAAGACCCCCGTTCCTTTGCTTCCCAACTCTCTGGCAGTGAAAGTTTTGGCTGAGAGAAAAGGACGCCACATCCTTGAACGGAAAGAGTTGTTTGATTAATGGGTGTGTTTTCAGTTCTGCTTTATTTATTTATTGTCATTGAAAAGGATCCGCTGATAAGGTCACCTGCTTGTAGTTTTAATGTGAACTGCCCATTTCGTAGCATGTCAGAATGAGAGGCCTGTGATCATTTTAGTTCTTGGCTACCTCTCCGAAACAAAGCTATATAGTCAATTAAATTCAACTCATGTGCCATATTCCAACAAGCTGAAACCTGCACAGGGCCAGCCAAACCATGATCCAAGATCAGCATCATGGCTCAAGGAGTAGATCAGGTGAGGCAGCAGATCGCCTGGCCACCCATCTCACCAGGCCAGTTCTCCTCCAACCCAGTGCTGAATTTACGTATAAGCTAAACAAGCTATAGCTTAGGGCCCCACTCTTTTGTGGGCCCCCCAAAAAATTAAAGGGAAATGTACATTTCCAAAATATAAGATAAAAAAACAAATGAAATAAAACCTACATACAGCAACAGAGTTTGGTGTTGTATAGGCTCCTGTGATGTAAGTAATAGGCCCCCAATCATTTTAAGTTAGAACTTAATAATTATTTCACTATTAATATACTACTTCTTAATTGTATTTCACTATTAATATACTTCTTCTTAATTGTATTTAGTTCAACAATTACTTTGATAAAATACATATTTTGTTATGTGCAAATGGCTTTAGATATCTACAGTATTAGGTCCATAAATTATCATATAGCATATGTTCAACACAAAAAAAGCAACAATTTGTTGTTGAAAGGAAGAGAAAAGTTAGACGAGAGAAAGGAAGTAATTATCATAAAGGATAAACATAATAAGCAATATGAAATGTGCATAGATTAAAGATTGACAAAAATTAAACAATGAGACTGGTTGGAAGTGAATAACCACAGTATGTCAGCCTCTTTGTTGGTAGGTAGGTGGAAGGGGTGGTGAAGGTGAGATATGTGATGTATGTTTTGTATGTTTTGTATGTAATATATGTAATGTAATGTCAATCTGAAGAAAGGCACTATGTAACAATACTTACTTTGCCAAACCTTTAGTAGGCAGTGCAAGTATAGGCCATCATAAAACAACCAGATACAAAATTTTAAAATATATACAAATAAACAACCATGTTAAAATATGCAATAATGTGGATTTTCATTGGAGTTTCTTCTTGCTAAATGGTGCCAATCACCACTCTAAGAGAAACTATTGACAAAAACTCAGCCACCCTTGAGGTTATTTCCGGGTTAATGTCAGGCAGACAGCATCTGATATTTTAATTGTGCTGCGAAGTTGGGCTACCCAAAAAAGGGGATAGCGAACATTTGAGCAGCTGGTTGTACAATACACAGTAGAAAAGAATATGTTCTACCGTGTCCGGCACATTCATGTGCAATGTTTCTGGGGATGTTTAAATATCTGCCCTTGACAAAAGCTGAGCGGAAAACGTTCAGTCAAGCTAATGAAACGTTGGACTGGAATTGTTAATTTTGAAATATAAGTGAAATATATTTGGAGTCCTGTAGTGATTTTATGCTTTTTATTGCAGCTTGTAAAACAGTGTTTGAATTGCCCCCCAAACCTCAGGCTTTTATAGACATTATTTACACAATGAGTCCTGTCTGATTGGTTGATTCTGCTTCCCTCCTGGAGCCTGATTGGTCGTTTCCCGCAGGCCAATCAGTTGTTGCATTCTACGATCCAACCAGCCTAATAGGCTGATTAACTTCCTCCTGGAGCATGATTGGTCTTTTCCTGCAAGCCAATCAGTTGTTGCATTCTAGGATCCTACTTGCCTAATGTTCTAGGATCCAAGCTTAGTACATAACAATAAGTGACCCTGTTATCTGTTGTGTAATGGTTCTAGGGGTTGCTCGTGCGTAAACCGGTGCCACACCTGGCTGGGTTGCCTGAGTGAACCTTTTCTGTCCGGACAGCCACTTGCCCGTGGCTGTCTCAATCGCTGGCAGAATCCATCAGTGGGTGTTTCTTGAACTTCTTCCAGCAAAGAAGCTCTTTGATGCCTAGTCTCTGCCTACTCTCCCTGCACGGAAGCCTTCTGCGCAAGGAGGGTGTGGGCAGCGGAGGACCCTTCCTCTCCCCGCTGGTCCCCGGCGAGGAGTCATGGGACCGCCTCGCCGATTCCCCCATCTGCCCCCCTTCTCCACTGGTGCTACGCTGATTCCCTTCCCCAGAAGATGGGCTGCCTCTCCCCATCCCGGGACGCTCTCTGGAATCCCTCTGGAGCCCGCTCTCTCCCTCTGGCCCTGATGGCAGTTCCCTGACATGTTGTATTTAAACCATAGAACTTGGGGGAGGATTTTCATTGGAGCTATGTAACAATATGGTCCTTTCTCTTAGCAATGTTTTGTGGGATGAGAAGGCTCCCCAGATCCTAGACCTGCCCACCCTGTCACGACTGATGCTAAAGCTCCACAAAAGTCCCCCAGCAATATAAATTACAGTAAGACCACAATTTACGCACATTTAGCTTGTGCACATTCAGATTTACATATGTGGCAAAAATATAAAAATTAAGGGGCAGAAAGGGGTTGGGGTTCCAGGGGAAATGACTTCTGCAATCCCACCTGCCCTTAAACCCAATGGGTTTTAACTAGGCGTGATTTTGGCTTTATGCAAATGTAACCCCCACCAGTGGAGGGTACAAAGGTCTCAAATTTCAGCAGTGCCCTGTGCAATGCCAGAATTTGCCCCCCCCCACCGCCTAATTTATTCTAAATAATAGTTGTGATGTCCCTGAGGCTCTACACCCAGTGTAACCAAACCAGTCATGTTCCCCTAAATTCACCTGTGCCCCAGAGTACATTGCAGGTCTACTGTTTAAGCAGTTTCCTTGCAGTTTCTGGTTCTAATTGCATCCTGATCAACATGGTATGGCATGGTGTTAATGATGAATCAGCTCGTTTCCTGTTTTCTGCGTAGAGAAGATTAATTGCTAATTTTCTCTCAATATTTTTGTGTGTGTGAAATATTGCTATTTCATATTTATTAAAAAAAAATGTGGGGGAAGTTGAATAAAGAAGCAGTATAAATAAAGCGGCCTGATTGTGCAGAGCAAGAGTTGACTAATTAATAAGAATAATAATTTTTTTTTTTATATACCCCACCCTCCCCAGCCAAGACCGGGCTCAGGGAGGCTAACAACCAATAATAAAAACAAGTTGTTTAAAATACAATTTAAGAGATTAAGATACAACATTAAAACATTAGAATACAGCCTCATCATAGGAGGAGAAAGGAAAAGGAAGAGGGGGAGGGAATCAAACTGATTCTAAGCCAAAGGCCAGGTGGAACAACTCTGTCTTACACGCCCTGCGGAAAGAAATCAGATCCTGCAGGGCCCTGGTCTCATGAGGCAGAGCGTTCCACCTGGCCAGAGCCAGTTGAGAAGGCCCTGGCTCTGTTTGAGGCTAATCTAACTTCCTTAGGGCCCGGGACCTCTAGGGTGTTGCTATATATGGACCTTAAGGTCCTCCATGGGGCATACCAGGAGAGGCGATCCTGTAGATACGAGGGTCCTAGGCCGTGAAGGGCTTTAAAGGTCAAAAGCAGCACCTTAAATCTGACCCTGTACTTCACCGGGAGCCAGTGCAGTTGGAAAAGCACTGGGTGAATATGCTCCCATGGCAGAGACCCTGTGAGGAGCCTCGCTGCAGCATTCTGCACCCGCTGGAGTTTCTGGGACAGCTTCAAGGGCAGCCCGGCGTAGAGCGAATTACAGTAGTCAAGCCTGGAGATGACCATTGCATGGATCACTGTGGCCAGGTCGGGGCGGGAAAGGTAAGGGACCAACTGCTTGATGCGGGGAAGGTGGAAAAATGTTGCCTTGGCTGTTGCTGTAACCTGCGCCTCCGTGGAAAGGGAAGCGTCAAGGATTACACCCAAACTCTTAACGGAAGGCAATGGCACTAATTGGGCCCCCGCAAGAGAAGGGAGTTGGTTCCTCATCCCCATACCATCCTGACCCAGCCAGAGGACCTCTGTCTTTGACAATAATGTTTTCAATGGATTGGCAATGATATTTTGATAAAATCAGAATTAAAACAGAAATAACAAAAAAGCCAATTCCAGGCTAAATGATAGCTAGAATCAACCCCCCAACCAAGCAAACAACAAGCTTCACTCCACACAGAGGCTGAAATATTTGAAAGCCATTTTCCCCATTGTTTGACTTGATAGCACAGAGATTCTCCATGCCAGTACCAAAAGCTGGCAAGACTTTGCAGTGCTGGCTAAAAGTGAATCTTCCCAATTAGGTAGAAAAAGGTGGAAAGTGGCTTTGAACTGTTTAAAGCCATTATGTGGAGTGCTGGCTCAGGGTAACAATTTTTGGCCAATTCCATCTGGGCCTGTAATGACTGAGCTGGCCCCAAGTAGGGCACAGACACATTTTTATATGAGTGAATTATCCTTGTGTCCAACACTGTTTGACAGAGCCTGCGAGGAAAGCCACTGATAAACAGCCGACACAAGGTTTAAATCAGGGATTAACAGGAGATAGGCAGCTGTGGATCATGTAGCAAAGGCTGTTTCTTGCAAAGAATGCTGGATTAAAGGGACACTGGCCTAATTCAACAAAGCACGCCTTATGCTCTTAAGTAAAAGTATGTACTAAGAACCACTTAACATAGATTTGTTGTGCCTTAACTATTAAGTGGTCCTTCCTGGGTATGAATATTTGCTTTGCAAATTTAAAGGACACAGGTCAACCATGGATACTCAAGTAATACATAAATCGTGTCCTCCCTCAAAGAGGGCACGTGTTGTGGTGTGACCTGACAACCAAACCCTGTGTTGTAGGTGGGTACAATTGGTAAGCCACAACACCCAATAGGTAGGTCCCTTGATGCTGGGTTTAATCAGGCCAATGGGACACTAGCCAAACAGATCGAGGGACCTATATATGCCCATGCACGTGACTCTGAGCTTCCTCTTTGGGCCAGTGCATCGGAACACCCACCCACCTCTCCCTATATTTAGGGCTTGCCCTTGCCCTTGCTATGCTGTTGTGTGTTGTCTGTCATTGGGACAGGGGTACGGCAGGAATTTCCCCCACTTGGCTGATTGGCTGGTGTCATTTGGGTTTCACCGGCCACGTAGCAAATCATCACAACTTGTAAGGTTGCGGATAGGCTCTGGTTCAGGTGAAAGGGATGGGAGAACACTCTCGCCATCCCTATGTGAAGGGTTTTCCATTAAAGGAGTCCAGGGACTCAATGGTTTGGTCAACCCCTGAGAGGGGGTTGTGCCCGTGCCTGAGTCCAGGGGGGCATTTGGGTGGTGGACATAGCCTGTTCCCGGCTTTCTGCTTATCCAGGTGTTCACCCTTGGCCGACCTATGCTGGTGCCCTGGGTCAGCGCTACCTGCCACGGTGCAGGGAGCTAGTCAAACCAGAGCCTATGCAACCGCTCACTTGCTGTAATCAATAAAGTTGTGGCCTAAATTCTGCCAAAAACCAAACCAAAATTTGAATCTTGTCTGAATTTATTTAAGGGGGAGGTTAAAGGTCTAAACATGCAAATAAATGTAGCAGACAAAGTAAGCAAGAATGGTTTTAGCCCACCCATGAAGCATTAGATGTCAGGGCCTGCCAATAATTTTGTTTGTCTGCCCTTAATTTGCTGCTTTTTTCAGTGTCCTTTCTGCAGGCTGCAGAACCAGCTAATACAGAATTGTTTTCCCTGTAAACCAGACTGCTAAACAACAACAAGAAGAACAATATTTTGATTTAAGTAGGAACTACTGCAATGTAAGCTATTGGTTCGTTTGACATAAACTGCCATTAAAAAAAGAAAACCTTTCTGAAACATAAAGCAAGAAGTTCTTACAGAGGTAATTTTATTTGCAAACATTCATATTTGAGAAATATAACCCCCCCCACACACACACCTTACCCCCAAAAGATACAGTTATGTTGCAAACTACAAAACACTAGTTAGCTGCTTTCTCCCCTCAGAGGGGGAAAAATCAGTGATTGTTCACTTCAGGGTGGAAAATATTGAGAACATTTTCAAAGATAATATCAGTAAAATGGAACCCTGGAATAGGATAGCAATGGCAGATGCTAAATAAATGTCAAGGGAAACGATGGGAGGTAAATGTTAAGGCATAGCTAAAAGACACTGATCTTTGGCAATGTGCTATTATAGCAGCAACATTTCAATGACTGATACGTTGGAGATGTTATCTGCCTGTTTGATGGATGCTGGTGTAGCAGAATGGCAATTGCTTACATGTAGCATTACTGAATCATATATTCACAACTGGGAAAGCTACTTTTTTTTTTATCCTTCAGCTAATAGCAGATCCGGTTTGCCATAAAGCAGCATTGTGCCTTTTGAATATAACACGTGATGATGAACTTTCAATCCAACTTTTATAACTTGTATGGTTGTTGAAAGAAACCCTCTGAAAGATACTAGCCAAAGTCTGACATTTATTGGCAAGAAGAAGAAATAATTTCGTTGTTAAGTAAGCAGATTCCTGACTGGAATAGAATTCTTTTATGCGGGTGGCACAGTTTTCCCCACAGATATGCGTAACTAGAGGTGTTCCTTGACAGCCCTGAAAGAAAGGGAGTTAATCGATCCAATAAATCTTCACAAGCACTGAGCAAACTTTTTCAAAATATCTTTTTCGTTTCCATTTGCCTTTGTTGATATTGAAAATTAGCACTTGGAGATGTGCTCCTGACTGCTCCTTCAAATTTGGCCAACTCTTGGACATTAGAAGGATGTGAAAAAATCCCTTCATGACTGGTTTTTAATGCTGGAGGGCACAAGCCCAGAGGGACAGGTGGAGTTTGGTCTGGTGAGTCTCAATCTCTCTCTCTCTCTCTCTCTCTCTCTCTCTCTCTGTGTGTGTGTGTGTGTGTGTGTGTATATATATATATATATATATATATATATATATCGTATTTTTCGCCCTATAGGATGCGCTTTTTCCCCTCCAAAAATGAAGGGGAAATGTGTGTGCATCCTATGGGGCGAATGCAGGCTTTTGCTGAAGCCTGGAGAGCGAGAGGGGTCGGTGCGCACCGACCCCTCTCGCTCTCCAGGCTTCAGGAAGCTATCCCCCCAGCCCAGCACACAGCTTCGGCATCGCTCTGGGACCCGTTCTGGGGGCTGGGGTTGGGGGAAGCTCGGGCTTCCCCCGCCCTAGCCCCACGGGGGGGGGGGGAATAAAAAAATCTTCCTTTATTTCCCCCCCCCAAAAAAAAATCTAGGTGCGTCCTATGGGCCAGTGCGTCCTATAGGGCGAAAAATACGGTGTATATATATATACATTTTTATTAATTTTTTAACATATCATTTCCAACAACCATTTAACATAAATTCTTAACTTATACAATATTTTAGACTTCCATCAGCAACCTCTGAAAATTTTCCGTTCTTTATCACTTATTCTGCATTTCTTAATCTCTCTATTACATTAACTAATAGTTCTCTTCATAATCTTCCTTGCAATATTTCACATAATCCTCCTTACAGAACTTCTTGCAATCCTACTAGCATAATCTGTTGATTACAGTTGCTTTTTAAATAATTAAAATATTTACTCCAGTCTTCTAAGAATCTCTGGTCCCACAGGTTTTGAATCCTTCCTGTTAATTTATCTAATTCTGCATAGTCCATTAATTTCATTTGCCACTCTTCTTTCATCGGTAATTCTTCTTGCTTCCATTTTTGTGCCAGTAATATATATTATTGGTCTGGTGAGTCTCAGATTGTTCGTGCCTAAGATTTGGATTTCTGGTTCAAGATGGTTCCCTCTGCTCCTAATATACACTATCAACTATTTAAAGTGCATCAGCAACATCATCATTTCTTACTTTTTTTTCGCCACAAGGGGCCAGGGTGTGTTACAGCAGTATTTCCATTTCAGTGTGTGTGCTAAGTGATGACTCATCCCTGGGAAACCTGAAAACCCATAATCTCAGCAGGTATTGGAGGCGGCAGCAGTTGTGGCTCAGCTCAGCTATCCTGAGCAAGCAAGTTGCTTGCATTGGATCTCTCTCTGGGACCAGAGAGAAGAAAGTTGATGGACTGTATTAGGACTTAAAGATGACTGGACTGTATTGCCGGCTTGTTTAAGTGCAATGTGTTACTTTGTATTTTTGCAGTGTTTTATTCTGTAACTAGTTTTAGACCGTTTTGCCATCAAACCTTTTGGATCTCTTTTTTCGTGGTAGAGAGCATTCATTTCTACTCTGCACAAGGTCCAGGTCAGGAACTTCAACTCTAACATGCCTGCTAGATAGCCTGCTAGATGACATCGCAAGATATCGATGTCTTAGGAGAGCAAGAAAAAGTCTCAGGGATGATTCACACCCTGGTCAGCACCTCTTTAATCTTCTAAAGCCCTATGCGGCCTAGGACCCACATACCTATGTGACTGCCTCTCCTGGTATGCCCCGCGGAGGACCTTAAGGTCCACAAATGACAACACTTTGGAGGTCCCAAGTCGCAAGGTGGTTAGATTGGTCTCAGCTAGGGCCAGGGCCTTTTCAGTACTGGCCCCCACTTGGTGGAACGCTCTGTCACAAGATACTAGGGCCCTGCGGGACTTGACATCTTTCTGCAGGGCCTGCAAGACAGAGCTGTTCCGCCTGGCCTTTGGTTTGGACTCAGTCTGACCCTTATGTTTCCATCCCCTTATGGTTTTGATCTATGGGCTACTATTAAAATGAGGCTGCATTTTAAACTGTATTTTTAACCTATATTTAAAATTGCTCCCCCCCCCATTGTGTTTTTTATTGTAATTTTACTGGTGTTAGCCGCCCTGAGCCTGGCTCTGGCCAGGGAGGACGGGATATAAATATAAATTTATTTTTATTATTAATATTATTATTACCCTGGGGCAGGAGATACAGAAGTATAATCAGTCGTACCAACAGGCTAAAGAACAGTTTCTATCCATGGGCTGTTAGGCTGCTGAACGGAAAATAATATAGTGCAACTGACTTTTGGGGTTGGTGTGTTGTGCGACAAGCACACAGAGTGCAAAGAGATTGAGTGTTTTGTGGGGGGAAGGAGGCTCGGTTGATTTCATTGCACACGGGTTTTACATTGACAATAAAAGTATTGTTATTATTGTGGGGCTGAAGTCAAACTGCTGTGTTAGCAGCACCTAAGGTTTGGGTTTTTTTAAATGATATTTATTAAAGTTTCAAAAAGGTTACAAGAATAAAAAAGAAAAGAAAAAAGAAGGAAAAAATACAAAACACAAAAAACAATCAAAAACAAATCAACCTTTCCATATCCTGACTTTCATTTGCTTGTTTCCCTGACCTCCTCGCACCCCCCTTTTTTGCATTCTAGTTCAATTAGTTATTTCAGCAAATCCTTTCCATTTTTGCTTTTATCTTAATAATTTATCTTAATATATTATAACTTTGCATTCTCAACTGTTAACAATCCATCTTTAAAAACTCCTTTATAACATTACTGCTAAAACCACATACCGTAACTTCATTCCAACATCCTTCTAACATTCCTTAATTTTACAATATTTCTGTAAATAATCTTTAAATTTCTTCCAATCTTCTACCGACTCTTCTCCCTGGTCTCGGATTCTGCCAGTCATTTCCGGTGTTAGCAGCACCAAAGTGACCTAGGCAGTGCGTATGGATGTACTGGGTTGCCCAGAAACCAAGACGCCTCTCTAAGCCTCACTAATGTGATTCAAGGGAAAGCAGAGCCCTACATGTAAAAACACCAGGCAGGCCCCACAAATAACCCAGAGATACATTCTATTCATGTCAAAACACGCTGATTCCCAGACCGTCCGTGGGCCAGATTGAAAAGGCAATTGGGCCACACCCGGCCCTCGGGCCTTAGGTTGCCTACCCCTGCCCTAGCATCTCCCAAACATTTATAGAAGCTCACGCAGTGCTAATGCTTCCACAAATCTCCTCTGACAACTGACACCTCACCACCTGCCCTTTCCATTTTCACACCCTCCTGCTAATATTGGGAATTATATGCTATGCCAATATCAGCCCATCCCACCACCCCAAAACCACGCCCTTCCCCCAGAAAAAGAACACAGCTGCTGCTTTCCTTAGATTGACAGACGTTTGGCAAACATTGCAGGGGCAAGTGAAAATATTTGGCAGATGGTTTACATGACCCTGCCTTCCCTCTTTGTGGAAGCAATGGGAATATGGGTTCAACAAAGATGGAACTATATTATCTCCAAAGGAAATGTAATACAGAAATGCAAACCCAGATAAATTAAATACACATAATGCCAGGATTAACTTTCTCTCACACCTCCTAGCATCATAGAATTGTAGAGTTGGCAGGGAACCCAAGGTTCAACTAGTCCAGTCTTCTGCTATGCAGGAATCTCAACTAAAGCTTCAAGGACAGATGGCCACCCAACCTCTGCTTAAAATCCTCCAAGGAAGGAGTCCAAGGAAGGAGTCCACAACCTCCAAACCCATGGCTTCAAGTAACAAGAAAGGAGATTCCGACCAAACATCAGGAAATACTTTCTGACAAGTAAGAGCTGTTTGACACTAGAATGATCTCCTTTGGAAGGTTGGAGACTGTCGTTCCTTGGATATTTTAAAGCCAGGGGTCAGCAACCTTTTTCAGCCAAGGGCCGGTCCATCATCCCTCAGACCTTGTGGGGGGCCAGACTATATTTTGGAGGGGGGGGAATGAACAAATCCCTATGCCCCACAAATAACCCAGAGATGCATTTTCAATAAAAGGACACATTCTGCTCATGTAAAAACACCAGGCAGGCCCCACAAATAACCTAGAGATGCATTTTAAATACAGTGGTACCTCGACTACAGACACTTCAGGTTACAGACTCCACTAACCCAGAAATAGTACCTCAGGTTAAGAACTTTGCTTCAGGATGAGAACAGAAATCATGCTCCGGTGACACGGCAGCAGCAGGAGGCCCCATTAGCTAAAGTGGTGCTTCAGGTTAAGAACAGTTTCAAGTTAAGAACGGACCTCCAGAATGAATTAAGTTCTTAACCTGAGTTACCACTGTAAAAGGGCACATTCTACTCATGTAAAAACACCAGGCAGGCCCCACAAATAACCCAGAGGTGCATTTTAAATAAAAGGAGACATTCTACTCATGTAAAAACACGCTGATTCCTGGACTGTCCCCATTGTGGGGATTCGAACCGCCGACCTTCTGATCGGCAAGCCCTAGGCTCTGTGGTTTAGACCCCAGCGCCACCCGCGTCCCTAGATGGCCCTTGGTAGTGCCTTCCAAGTCTACAATTCTATTATTCTATGATTCTATGTAACATTAATAATATTCTGGGAAGGTTGAAGTGCAATTTCACAGGTCTCTAAAATCAGCATTTGAATTCCCTGTACAGAAGAACCACACTCACTAGTATGCTTTAAAATGGCCTGTTAACAACATTCAGGATAATTGCATCCCAGATTTAAAAGGTTACAAATACCACAAATTACACAGAGGGACTGATCATGGAACAATAGGTTTACTTAGAAATGTGTTCCACACAGAGGCATACCTAGAGGTTGGTGAGGTTACCCCTGGCAAGGGTGCAGGCCGGGGGGAGGCACAAAAATTGTGCCTCTACACTTGTGATGGCCTGGGATTCGGACTCGGAGGCTAAACCTGAGGAATCCCAGCCTGCACAGGAGTCCCCACCTCCAGAACCAGCTGAGCCGGGGCTGGGGCTTGAACCTGAAGGGTCCTCACCTGTGCTGGATCCTCAGGTGCAGGCACCAGCTGAGTCTGCTCTGGCTCCTGAGGTGATGGAGGACCCGTTGCCTGCAGGTGCTCCACTCCCAGCCCCGTCAGGGGAAGCTGAGGTTGCCTCTGGGTCCGGTAAACCCTCCAGCCTCTCCTGAGCTGCAGAGGCTCAGGGCAGAGAGGCGGAGGGAACTAAGTTCCCTCAGGAGGAGTGCTCGCCTCCAGGCCAGGAGACACGAGTCACCTGTGGACCGGGGCTGCCCTATGCCTCGGGGCAGATAAAAGCCAGCCAGCCCCAGTCCCAGGTTGTGGGAGCAACATTGTTGGTAGCCTGTTCCTGCCTGCACCCTGTCCTGCTCTTCTGCCAGAGTTCCTGACCTCATCTGATTCCCTGCCTTGGATCCCGCTTCAGCTTTGATGGACAGCCACCATACCACACCCTCGACCTTGGACTGGACTTGAACCTCACTGCAAGGTTAACTCTCGGGACCAGCACAACACTCTAGCTCTGGGTGGCTGGGAGGGAGGAAGGAAGGCCAGTGGCGTAGTGTGGGTTGTCAGCACCCGGGGCAACGCAAGTAATTTGCACCCCCTAACCCGTGGATTTGCGCCCCCTAACCCTAACCCCCAGATGTTGCGCCCGGTGCGGCTGGGCCCCCCTGCACCCCCCACGCTACGCCACTGAGGAAGGCAGACAGATGGACTGACAAAGGAGAAGGAAGGAAGACAGAGCAAGGCAGATCTGACCCCAATGACTGTGGAAGAAGTCACTGGTAGAGCGAATAAGGCAGGTGGGAAATGAACTTCTCAAATTTCTGGTCTATGGTCTCAGCCTCAGAGCCTTACCAAGGCTTCCATCTCCTTACCAAGGGTTCAACGGAGCCAAGATACACCTCTAGTTATACCTAGTTGATGTGTGCTTAGAATTGTATGCTAGGGTGAATTTTTGAACTGCCCTTAGAGGGCAAATGCTGTTTTTCTAGGAATTAATGCACTGACTCCCACAATCTTGATTCATAAGAAAGCATTCTGCCATGTTGGCTCTGTTTTAGACAGACCATTGCTTTAGCACCCTTGGAAAATGTGTGTTGCATTCCCTGTGGAAATAGGAAGCAGCATAGCAATTTTGTTGCTGCTGCCTTCTACATTTGTTAGACTCACCTGGCACTGTTCCAAGGGTAATTGCAGTGCCTGCAAACACATTTCTTAAAATCTTGCTTGCAGCCACATGCTTGGCAACTAAAAACTGTTCGCATTAAATCAAGGAGCTTTTGACAAAATGGATTCCCCAACCCGCAAATAGCTACGTGTCAACGTAAGTCTAAAATACCAGTTATTCCACAGCAAATTTTAGTAATATACTGCATTAAGAAGGCTATTTAAGGTGTCTTTAAACAAATTTCCAATGTATTATATATATTGTACACAAATAAAGCATATACCAAGTGAGATGTGGGAGATCTGCAAATTTGATGTCTCTGATTTCGCATCTACTTTTGCTCTACATGTATAGATGGATGCATCTATCTACAAATTTATTTATTTGGTTTTTCAATTCTAAGATTTTACAATCACATATCCAACATATGTCATAAAAACAAGATTCCACAGAATCTCCAGGACTTCCCTCCTCCCCTTTGTGGGTCCTATTGTTAATCGTTTCCTCCTGCATCTTTTATAATAATCCAAATCTTTTACATCTCCATTATATCCCAAAATTCACCATTAAACTACAAGTGTTGTTCCAATCCTACTAACGTTTTTAACTGTTTACAATGATTTTTAAAATAGATTATAAATCTCCCCTATTCCTTATTAAAATTTTGGTCTTCCTGATTTCTTATTCTTCCGGTCATTTTTGCCATTTCGGCATAATTCATCAGCTTAATCTGCCATTCTTCTCTGTTCAGGACTTTAACTTCTTTCCGATGCATGTATCTTCCTTGCAGAAAATCGAACTGTTGGGTCCATGTGGTTCAGTCCTGCCTCTCCTGATTGGCACTGAAGGCCTCACTACATGCAAATCCTTTCTATTCCTGAGTATTCTACACTCCCCCATGGATATGACCAGACAAGGATGAATCCCTTCCCCTTCTATTAAGCGTGTACACCTAACCTTGTCACAGAGCTGAATGTTCCATGGTGAGATGTCTCCGTAATTTGTAGAAAGATCTTAGCTGGACCACAGACATAAATGTATGTAACTGAACCTCTGCCAAATATTTTTGGTTTTGCTGTGGATGGCAGCCTTGGAACCTGGCCATGCGCTTTTAATAGGCCACGCCTAAGTAGTAGTAGATTGCATGCATCCAGCTGTCTGCATAATTTTGTTTTTCTTGGCAGACACCCATTACACTATTATTAGCCCAGTACAAAGTACCTCCTGGCATGACTTTGCTCTCCTTTTCACTAGCGCAATGAGAGCTGTAACATAGTCATATATAAAACAGACACTCATCTGCTCTGGCTACTCTTCCAGCAACAAGGATTTTCAGTTTTATGGATTCTAAAACTGCCATTGAAACAGTTTTGTGCCGTGAACTACACTTGCGAAAGTCAATTTTGTCACATGGGTTTTAAAAATAATAATCATCATCATCATCATCATCATCATCATCATCTCACTACCCAAATTGATTACCAAAAGTGAGATCAAAAATCTTACTTCAAACGGTAGCTCCGCCAGTTCTAGATTTCCAGACAAATCAAGTCTTTGCAGGTTCTCACAGTCTCCCAGTTCTGGAGGGACAGCCTTCAAGCGATTAAAACTCACATTGAGCTCTTGCAGGTTTTTTAAGCAACCTGTCAAAATAAAGTGAGCTTAGATCAGCTGTGCAGTAATTCCAATGACTACAGTAACAACAAGAGAGACTACGGTAACAACATGAGGGCCCTGGAAAACACAGGACCAAGCAGTTTTCCAATTCAGTGGAACAGAGCGAGTTTTCTCAGACAAAAGCAACAGAGCAACTAGAAATCTGGATGAGCCAGTTTAATACAGACAGGGAAAACAGACCTGATATGATTTCATGGAGGAGGAGAGGTAGAAATTAGGGCAGCCTAATGAAATTGCTGATAAGTTGCATTAATTAATTAACAGTTTAAATATACACATTTCCATGTGAGGGAATAGTTCTAAAGAAAAAGGTGACGCACGTGTTTATATTACACTTTTAGATTAAACACAACACAAACATTATTTTAAATTAAGGATTCACCATTCTCTAATGGAAGGGAATGCCTCTTTTAAGATAATAAATATGTTAATTATAAAATGGTGCTTGACATCAGACATATATATATATATATATTCATAACTGACCAAATTAAATTGGCTGGCCCAGTTAACCTGGAGCGCCTTCTTAGTGGGTTGACATCATAACTGGCCAAATTAAATTGGCTGGCCCATTTAACCTGGAGCGCCTTCTTAGTGGGTTGAGAATGTTTTTGTTTGTTTGTCTGCTTGCTTGTTTAAAAAAGATCATTTCTCATAAAAGACAACTGCACGATAGCACAATTCTCTCTTGTGTTGGAGAATATGAAAAGTGCATGTTAATTTTGAATTATTGATCTGTCTGTCTGTCTGCCTATCCACAATGCCTTGTCACTGAGGAGCTCAAAATGATACAAACAACTATCCTGGGTTGAGCTAAATTAGGTCAGAAGAGGGAAAGTGACAGGCCCAAGGGCACCTCCTGAGTTTCAGGTATGAGTGGGGATTTGAGTCCGGTTTGCTCAGATCTCCCCAGCCATAGTTCAACATGCCATGCATCTCTTGAATGTTATACTCCATATTACCTGGCATATACTAATTCACAAAGACAACATTTGATGCTCCACCAATCTCACATCTGCTGTAGCCATCTACAAAAACTACAGAAGAAGAGACTAGCACAAAGGAGAAAATATAAAAGCCTGGTGTTCTCTCTTTTCTGCCATGTGATGAAGCACACTATACTCCGGGGCTGTGGGAAATTGTAAAGTTGTATCGGAGGAAGAAGGAGGAGGAGGAGGAGGAGGAGGAGGAGGAGGAGGAGAAGAAGAAGAAGCAGAAGCAGCAGCAGCAGCAGCAGCAGCAGCAGCAGCAGCAGCAGCAAATTCAGGTCACTACAGCTATAAAAGGAAGCATATTTCACGAGGCTGTGCAAGCGCTAAACTTCTCTGGCTCTGACAGAGGACTGGAGGAACTATGAGAAGTGAAGGACTAAATTATGACCAAGAACTATTCCATGAAGATCCACTTCTATAAAGGGCCAAAGGCAGAGATGAGGCTGAACAAGTGACTCTATTCTAGAGTGGAAAATCCCCTTTTGGGCCCTTGCCCCTTTATAGGGGGTGGCTTCTGAAGATGTTTTGCTGCCTGAAGCAAAGTAGTAAAATGGTACCCCCTCCTCCAAAATCAAGGTGCATAGCACCCAAGACCAGCCAAGTTATTTCCAGCCAAGGCAGGAAATCCCACATGCACATCTCTCTTTCCCTGACGAAGAAAATATAACAACAATTTAAGCAGGTAACTATTTGCTGCCTTTTCACAGCACCCAAAATATGCCGCCTGAGGTGGACCACTTTGCCTAATGGCAGAGCCGGACCCATTGGAATATAGGAAGCTGCATTATAGTGAGTCAGATCATTGGTCTCTCTAGTTCAGCATGGTCTGCAGTGGCAGAAGCTCTCCAAGTTTCAGACAGGGGATATTCCCCCCAGTAAGTTGGTGAAAATGCATAGGACTAACTCGAAGGTCTGTTGGAAATGTAAGGAAAAAGAGGCCACCTTATATCATATGTGGGATGTGGGTGGTGCTGTGGGTTAAACTGCAGAGCCTAGGACTTGCCGAGCAGAAGGTTGGCAGTTCGAATCCCTGCGAAGGGGTGAGCTCCCGTTGCTCAGTCCCTGCTCCTGCCAACCTAGCAGTTCAAAAGCACGTCAGAGTGCAAGTAGATAAATACCTTCCGGCGGGAAGGTAAACGGCGTTTCCGTGCGCTGCTCTGCTTCGCCAGAAGCGGCTTAGTCGTGCTGGCCACATGACTGTACGCTGTACGCTGTATGGCTGCTCCCTCGGCCAATAAAGCGAGATGAGCGCCGCGACTCCAGAGTTGGCCACAACCGAACCTAACAGTAGGAGTTCCTTTACCTTTATATCATATGTAGTGGAATTATAAAATGATAAAGGAATTCTGGGTAATTATATATAGTGAATTTTTTTAAAAAAAATTTAAAATAACTATTGTCAAAAGACCAGAAGCCTTTCTTTTAGGGATTTTAGGTGCAGATATACTGAAGGATTTGAGAAGACTCTTCATGCACACGACTACAGCTGCAAGGGTGCTGCTTGCCCAGCAACAGAAAGAGGATAAGATGCCGACTAAGGCGGATTGGGGGACGCAGGTGGCGCTGTGGGTTAAAGCCTCAGCGCCTAGGGCTTGCCGATCGAAAGGTCGGCGGTTCGAATCCCTGCGGCGGGGTGCGCTCCCGCTGCTCAGTCCCAGCGCCTGCCAACCTAGCAGTTCGAAAGCACCTCCGGGTGCAAGTAGATAAATAGGGACCGCTTACCAGCGGGAAGGTAAACGGCGTTTCCGTGTGCGGCTCTGGCTCACCAGAGCAGCGATGTCACCCTGGCCACGTGACCCGGAAGTGTCTCCGGACAGCGCTGGCCCCTGGCCTCTTGAGTGAGATGGGCGCACAACCCCAGAGTCTGTCAAGACTGGCCCGTACGGGCAGGGGTACCTTTACCTTTTTAAGGCGGATTGGCAGATGAAACTACTTGACTATGCAGAGATGGACTGGGAAAATCAGAAATCAGTAGGATCAAAACTTCAACAGAGAATGGGACAAATATGGATTGTATTTAAAAGAACACTGTAAACACTTGAGCTCTTTGGCAGGCTTTGAATAAAATAATAATAATAATAATAATAATAATAATAATAATAATAATAATAGTATTTTATCTATAACCCACCCATCTGGCTGGGCTTCCCCAGCTGCTGTGGGCGGCTTCCAACAAAATATTAAAATACAGTAAGGCAGCCCATTTACTCCACAAAGAACTCATAACCCACCTACTTTCAGCAGCCAGAAACACCATAAGCAGACACTGGAGAGACCTGTCAGGAGTAAGCATGGACCAATGGTACCAAATAGTATGAGAAACAGCCCTACTAGAAAAATTAACTAACAAACTGAAACTGACACGGGGACAAACAGAAGAAGACACCTTCACCCCGGTATGGCTCCCCTTTATCACATACACAGCCCAACAGGACAATGACAATAATCCACCAACAGCATACAAATCAATATGGCTAACCTGATCCAAAACACCCACCCACCTCACTCACACACGAAAACAAAGATCACCACAGCCAATCACAAACAAACAATCACATCCTAGGCCAACCCCAACCTCTCTCACCACCAAAGGAACACAAGTGAACAACACAAGCACGCTGACACCAAACTACATACATTAAGCATAATAGAAACACCGCTACCCCACCCCACCCCCATCCATCTCCCCTCCTTCCACCCTCCTTTCTTCTTCTTTTTTTCTTTTCTTTTTTCTTCTCCCCCTAATGCCTCAACAAATGAAATGGATTTGTAAAAATGTTACACGGGGAAAAAAAAAAATACGAGGCATTACACTTACACTGTAAAACAAGAAAACCCTTAATAAAATATATTTAAAAAAAAAAAATACAGTAAGGCATCAAACATTAAAAGCTTCCCTAATCTTTGGATAACTCTTGCAATGTTATAAAGACTTTGGATATTTTGGAGAACGATAATTCGGATGAACTATAATATGCAGTTGATTAAGATATTTAAAGGACCCACAGAGGGGAGAAGGGAAGTCCTAAGATTTGGGTGAATGTTGTTTGATTTCAGAATTTAATTATGTGATTTATTCTGTAAAACCAATAAAAAATATTTTTTTTAAAAAACAGACGGGATATTCCCAGCGCTACCTGAAGACGCCAGAATTGAACCTTGAGCTTTCTGCATACAAAGTAGATGCTCTGTCACTGAGCTATGACCCTTCTCTGTAAACATTGTTCAACAGAGCATCTCCCTGAAACTATACTGCAAGCTACTTCTTCTGGGACACATGAAGGCTTTGTAGTTGCCTTCTCTTTGCAAAGCAGCAACAGTTCAGATGTTGACAAAAGACGGCATAAAGCCGGGATCTAAGGAAGCAGCCACAACGACAGGTGAAGAGGCAGAAATTCTCGTACCCTTGGACTCTTGGGGGACAACTCTTTCACCTGCTTGCTATTCCTGCTTTTTGCAATAGCTCTAAGGCCTCTGCTCACTCTGGTCCCGACATCTTTGAAGGCGGAAGGGAAAAGGAAAGCCCAGACCTCTCTCGCACAGAGCCATTCATGAATGTCAAGGAATCATCATAAACAGACCACTTGCAGACACCCACAGAACTTCGACATTTGGTGCATATATAGTCCAAGATAATAGGGAATGTTAAAAAAAAATAAAAGGAGGCCATGTGTAAATCATTCATTAGACACAGGGTGAATTAATATATCTCAAACGTGTAAGTTGGTGTTGGCGCTGACCTTTAAACGGCCTTGGTCCTGTATACCTGAAGGAGCGTCTCCACCCCCATTGTCCAGCCAGGACACTGAGGTCCAGTGCCAAGGGCCTTCTGGCAGTTCCCTCGCTGTGAGAAGTGAGGTTCCAGGGAACCAAGCAGAGGGCCTTCTCAGTGGTGGCGCCCGCCCTGTGGAACACCCTCCCACCAGATGTCAAGGCAATAAGCAACTATTTTACTTTTAAAAAACAACTGAAGGTGGCCCTGTTTAGGGAATTTTTTAATGTCTGATGCTGCATTGTTTTTAATATTTGATTGGAAGCGTCCCAGAGTGGCTGGAGAAACCCAGCCAGATGGGCAGGGTATAAATAATAAATTATTCTGATTCTAATTCTGATTCTGATTCTGATTCTGATTTTATCTCCCAGCAAGGAGGAGACTGGCAGTGCAAAGGTGTGGCAATGTTCAGGGAGGTAGGAGAGGATATATTGTTTATTAATATCCTTCCTAACTTGTGCTAGCAAATTCTATAACTTAGCAGAGTTTTAAACATTCCCCTTTTAACGCACAGCGGGTAGCTGGTTGCAAGCTTGTTTAAGCTTCTCAATATAGATTCCTGGCAAGATCCCTTATTTCCCTCTTAAAAGAATAAACATGCCACAATCTTGTTTAAGATATATAAAAGTAGTTTACTCACAGCATCATCAGTTCACAGATGGATCCCTAAAGGGAGACTTAGTTACAGATATATACATGTGAGTCTATCCCATATGGAGATAGTCTCTTTTTCCTCTGTTGGCTGAAAGTATCTCTGGCTAAAAAAGCTGCTCCAATGAAGAGAGGAAGTCAAAGAAGAGAGAGAGATGGCTGCGTGCCTAGTGCTTTTGTCACCTGGACAGGTAAGGTCATACCCTCCTCTAGTCACATGCAAGAGGAAGGATGCTGCAGGCCAGGAGGAAACAGGAAGTTTTCGACTGGCTGGAACAAACATCCCCTTTGCGTGTCCACTCTAGGCAAACAAGGAATGTTGTACTTGACTGTGTATCCCATCCCACAAAAGGGAGGCAGCAACTGTTCTCCATTGTCTCAGATATCAAAATGTCTTCCTCAAGCCCTGGAAGTTTCCAGTATGGAACAACAAACTTCTGCAGCCATGCTTCTTGAGTTGAGATCCATTAAGGCAGGCATAGGCAAACTCCGGCCCTCCAGATGTTTGGGACTACAATTCCCATCATCCCTAGCTAACAGGACGAGTGGTCAGGGATGATGGGAATTGTAGTGCCAAACATCTGGAGGGCTGGAGTTTGCCTATGCCTGCATTAAGGTCAATGGCACTATATTGGTTTCTGTTGTGTACTGAGTTGAATAGGATCCAAAATGCATCAGTCTGATTGGTCCTAGAACAATAGGATTCAGAATGCAGCAGTCTGATTGCTCCTAGAACAATAGGATCCAGAATGCAGCAGTCTGATTGGTCCACAGGAGCCACCCAATCCAGCTCCAGGTGGAAGTGAATCCACAACCTGATTGGCCTACAGGAGAATCCCGGAATTAGCCAATCACATGGGGCCCATTGTGTAAATAATGTATATAAAGCAGATATTCTGGGGAAAATTCCATTCCTCCTCACCACTATGAGCTGAATAAAGAGCATGAAATCCACTCTCGACTCTGAGTATATTTCAGTTTCAATAGAAGATTCTGACATAAATTATTACTACTATTATTAAATTTCTATACCGCTCTTTATCCAAGGATTACAGTGCAGTTTACAATATAAAGACACAAAAATACCTGCCTTAATAACAAAAAAGAACAATAACCCTACCCCACCCCCACACAGTTTAAAGGCCATAGATTGTTCAATTGGCCAAAGGCCTGAGAAAAGAGGAATATTTTTGCCTCGCGCCTAAAGATATGTAACCAAGGCACCAAGTGTAGTGTAACCAAGGCTCTTCCATAGGGAGAGCATTCTTCAAACAAGCAGCTACTGCAGAAAAAGCCCGTTCTCATGTTGCCTCCCTCTAGACTTCTCGCAAAGGAGGCACACAAAGAAGGATCTCACATGATGAACACAGTCTGGGGTGGATTATATAGGGAGAAGCGGTCCTTGAGGTATTCTGATCCAAAGTCATTTAAGGCTCAGCAGGCTATGCTGATTGTGAAAAATGGGATCACGAAAAAATGTAAAATAATGTCCCCATTATTATATATAAGTCCTAGAGACCCTGGTGAGAAAAATAAGAGCAGAAAATACAATTAAAGGAATAACGTTAGGAAATAGAGTATATAAATTAAAAGTTTTTGTAGATTGTGATTACTATAGAAGACCCTAAGAATACTTTACCGATAAATGTTGGAAATGTAAAGAAAAAGAAGGAACATTTTATCATATGTGGTGGGAATGTAAGAAAGTAAAAAACTTCTGGGAAATGATATATAATGAGTTGAAAAAGATGTTGAAATATACATTTTTTTAAAAAAACCAGAAGCATTTTTACTTCGTACTATAGGTGAGGATATTAATAGACAAGATGTTAAATTGTTGTTATATGCAACAACAGCAGCAAGAGTATTGTTAGCCCAGAAATGGAAGCAAGAAGAAATTCTGACGAAAGAAGAATGGCAGACAAAATTAATGGACTACGCAGAATTAGATAAAATGACAGGAAGGATTCGAAACCTGCAGGACCAGAGATTCACAGAAGATTGGAAGAAATATAGGAACTATTTGAAGAGCAACTGTAATCAACAAATTACGCTAGTAGGACTACAAGAAGTTTTGTAAGGAGAAATATATGAAACATTGCAAAGTAGAGAAAGAATAGCGATATTAGTTATGAGATTTAAATGTAATAATGAAAGTAAAAAAATGTATATTAAGTGAATAGACTGGAAATTTTTCAAATGTGATTGATGGAAGTAAAAAAAACTATAAGATGTAAAAGTATGTTTAATTATTGTTGAAAATGATATGTTTAAAAAAACTAATAAAAAATTATATATGAATACTTTACCGAAAGTGTTGGAGAGGATCCAGGAATTTGGACAGGTAGCCACCCAGGTACTACTAGCCCAGAGATGGAAAGAGGATACAATCCCTACCAGAGAAGAATGGCAAACCAAGCTGATGGACTATGCTGAAATGGCAAAGATGACAGGGAAATTCAGGAACCAAGAGGACAAAAACTTTATAAAAGAGTGAGGAAAATTCATAAGTTGTCTAAGAGACCACTGTAAGCAGATGGAAACATTGGCAGGATTATGATTTCACTTGTAGGGTAACAGTTATCATGGAAAATTTGAATTGATATAACAAAGTTTGGAGAAGACGCAGTTTTAAATGATTAAAAAGGGACTCCAGGGAAGGGGTGGGGGGAAGTCCTGAGATTCGAAGGAATCTCTTTATGTTGTTGTTGCTTAGTCATTGAGTCGTGTCTGACTCTTCATGACCCCATGGACCAGAGCACGCCAGGCACTTCTGTCTTCCACTGCCTCCTGCAGTTTGGTCAAACTCATGCTGGTAGCTTTGAGAACACTATCCAACCATCTCGTCCTCTGTCGTCCCCTTCTCCTTGCGCCCTCCATCTTTCCCAACATCAGGGTTTTTTTCCAAGGAGTCTTCTCTTCTCATGAGGTGGCCAAAGTATTGGAGCCTCAGCTTCACGATCTGTCCTTCCAGTGAGCACTCTGGGCTGATTTCCTTAAGAATGGATTGGTTTGATCTTCTTGCAGTCCATGGGACTCTCAAGAGTCTCCTCCAGCACCATATTTCAAAAGCATCCATTCTTCGGCAATCATCCTTCTTTATGGTCCAGCTCTCACTTCCATACATCACTACTGGGAAAACCATAGCTTTTACTATACGGACCTTTGTTGGCAAGGTGATTCTCTACTTTTTAAGATGCTGTCTAGGTTTGTCATTGCTTTTCTCCCAAGAAGCAGGAGTCTTTTAATTTCGTGACTGCTGTCACCATCTGCAGTGATCATGGAGCCCAAGAAAGTAAAATCTCTCACTGTCTCCATTTCTTCCACTTCTATTTGCCAGGAGGTGATGGGCCCAGTGGCCATGATCTTCGTTTTTTTGATGTTGAGCTTCAAACCATATTTTGCACTCTCCTCTTTCACCTCCATTAAAAGGTTCTTTAATTCCTCCTCACTTTCTGCCATCAAGGTTGTGTCATCTGCATATCTTAATATGGATATGCAATTGAATTTTTTATAATTTTGCTATGTAAAAACCAAATAAAAATTATTTTTAAAAAAATAGGCTTTATAGGTCAAACCCAGCACTTTGAATTGGGCCCAGAAGTTAATTGGGAGCCAGTGCAGCTGCGCCACGATTGCCGTTATATGATCCAATGGTTTGTGTCGGTGTACAAAAGAAGAAGATCTAAATTAAATAATTAAACAACCAATGTATTTTTGTCTCTTCTGAGTGGAAGCAGTTAAAGCAGTAATGAAATCCAGTTTCCCTGGTAATTTCATGCCTGAGAATATTTTACTTTTAATTAGTAGCTGCAGCACCATCCCAGTCACTCCTGAGTCATGATTTATTCTTATTTTTATTTCTTCCTTTTTAAAAAATCATTATTAAACACGTTAAAACCAGTAATTAAAGTACAACTTTTAATTTTTAATAGGCAGTGGGTGTTATTATTGTGGAAATGCAAAGCTGCATTAGAGTTCCTAAGTGGCTGTTAAGAAAACTGTAAGTAGAGACCATTATAAAGCCATTTTTGTGCATAAAGCCCTTTGGAAAGGTAACGGACCTCCCCATGAATGCTAATAACTGACTCTTGCTGCTTATTGCCCATGAGCACCTCACCCATCCAATCCATTTACTGAGCTGCTATGATGTCACGGAAGGTTCAACACCACCTAAAGGTAAAGGTAAAGGTACCCCTGCCCGTACGGGCCAGTCTTGACAGACTCTGGGGTTGTGCGCCCATCTCACTCAAGAGGCCAGGGGCCAGCGCTGTCCGGAGACACTTCCGGGTCACGTGGCCAGCGTGACATCGCTGCTCTGGCGAGCCAGAGCCGCACACGGAAACACCGTTTACCTTCCCGCTGGTAAGCGGTCCCTATTTATCTACTTGCACCCGGAGGTGCTTTCGAACTGCTAGGTTGGCAGGCACTGGGACCGAGCAGCGGGAGCGCACCCCGCCGCAGGGATTCGAACCGCCGACCTTTCGATCGGCAAGTCCTAGGCGCTGAGGCTTTAACCCACAGCGCCACCTGCGTCCCTAATCATTATATAAGAAGAATCTTATGTAAAGGTATAAATGTTGATGGTGGTGATGATGGTGCATTTTCTATGAAAGAAAAAAAGGCCAGCTTGACTAAGAGGCCTGGGCCTAGTCCCAGACACAGGGGGAGCCTGGTGGGAAGACTGGAGGAGTGAACACTAAGAAACTCAGAGAGTAATTTAAAAAAAAATGGCTCCAGAAAGAAATATACAATAGACTTTCAAGTGTCCCAATTTGCCCAGAATATTCCCTGAATTACAGAAGCCAACCCAGCTTCTGATTTGATCCTGGAATGTCCCGGTTTTCTCCCTCCAGTGCTGCCACTGAGCTCAGAGAGGAGTATGAGCTGGCATATGTTTTTGTTGTTGTTTTTTGTGCTGCATTCTTGCATGAACCAACTAACTCATGGAGCAGCGCAGCTGAAAATCACACGTCTCAGTTTTCATGCAGCTGAGGTAAAGATGAAAGATGTGTGTGGATGCCTAAGAGAGAAAGATAAACAGGGAGGGCATAAAGTTTAGTCAAGAGATTTGAAGAAAGGCTGGCTGGAATACGCAAAGGGGGGAAGTTTACACCTACTCTAGGGACAGGGAAAAAATTATGCTCCTTGCAGCAAATGAGTTGATGAACAAAGGGCCATTAGAGTCCGTGGATACAGGAACACTGTAGTGTACAGGAAAGTAGTGCCATGGCTGCTGTCCTTGGTTCCCAACATGTACACGTTAAGCATGATATCTCCAGAAAAGAAGCCTACAGGACTGCAACTGAATGTGTGTAGCATTATCTGGAATCGCAAACCAAAATTGAACATCCTAAAAGAGTGTGGATCTCTTAACCTTCTTTTACACCAGGTGTGAGACATAGCCACATTTTGTTCATTCACTTTCTATAAAACATTTGCATGATCTTGTGAGCAAAACATCCTCCTTCCATTTACAGATAGGTAGCCGTGTTGGTCTGCCATAGTCAAAACAAAATAAAAAAATTCCTTCCAGTAGCACCTAAAAGACCAACTAAGTTAGTTCTTGGTATGAGCTTTCGTGTGCATCCACACGAAAGCTCATACCAAGAACTAACTTAGTTGGTCTTTAAGGTGCTACTGGAAGGAATTTTTTAATTTTGTTTTGATCCTCCTTCCATGTTTTCCTTCTTCGCCTGCCTTTTCTTTTTTTCCAAGTTAAGAATATCCTACTTTTTAAAATACACACACACACACAATGGAATACTTGAGCAATTTCCCTAGAGGTGGGTAGAGGACCTGTTGCTCAGCTTTTCAATAACCTTTTTTGACTGGTTATGACCTGTATAGACAGGCAAACTAATGCCAGTGTACTGGAAGAAGCAAAGATCACCGTCGAAGCAGTGATTCTTCAACATCAACTTTGTTGGACTGGTCATGTTGTGTGGATGCCTGATTATCATCTTCCAAAGCAACTACTCTATTCTGAACTTTAAAATGAAAAGCATAATGCTGGTGGTCAACAAAGGAAGTTCAAAGACTCTCACATGGCAAATCTAAAAAAAGTGGTATAAACACAGACAATTGGAGAACAGCCTTTACCAAAGGTGTCATGGGCTTTGAAGACACTCGAACTCAGGACAAAAGGGAGAAATGTGCTAAGAGGAAGTCATGTTTGGCAAACAATCATCACGATCAGTTCTCACCTGGTAACGTATGTCCCCGCTGTGGAAGGATGTGTGGATCTAGAATTGGTCTCCACAGTCACTTGAGGACTCACTGTTAAAACCGTGTTTATGGAAGACAATCTTACTTGGCTACGAGTGATCGCCAAAGAAGAAGATTGAGCTAGCTCATTCCTTCCTTATTGTCTGTCCTTCCTCTCAAGGAATCAACTCTATTACTTTAACCCTTCCCTTTGCAAATTTCATTAACTTTAGAGCTCGCCTTCCCTGCTGCCGCCCAAGGAGTATCTTGTACATCTGTGCGCAGCTGATCACTTGAGACAATGGGATAAAAGCACTTTTCTATTTAAAAACAACTTGCATATTCAGCCAATGATTGGCTTCAGTAAAAACTTTCCAAATGCCCTTGGCTGTCCATATACATCTCCTCTCCCTACACAATGACAGTCTAGGACTGCCACCAACATGAATAAACAGCACGTCCCTGTTAAAGTTTTCACATATTCTGTACTGCTGCAATTATTGATACTACACAAATCCTACTCAGAGCGGACCCATTAAAATTAATGGGCATGACCATGGGCCATTTGTTTCAATGGGTCTACTTTGTGTAGAACTTAAAGGTAAAGGTAAAGGACCTCTGACAGTTAAGTCCAATCACGAACGACTCTGGGGTTGCGGCACTTACCTCACTTTACTGGTCGAGGGAGCCGACGTTTGTCCGCAGGCAGCGCCCAGAATGACTAAGTCACTTCTGGCGAAACCAGAGCAGTGCACAGAAACGTTGTTTACCTTCCTGCCAGAGTGGTACCTATTTATCTACTTGCACTTCGATGTGCTTTTGAACTGCTAGGTTGGCAGGAGCTGGGACTGAGCTACGGGAGCTCACCCCATTGCGCGCATTTGAACCACCAACCTGCCGATTGGCAAGCCCTAGGCTCAGTGGTTTAGACCACAATGCCACCAGCGTCCCTGTAGAACTTAATCGGCTACAACTCAAAGCATGGAGTATGAGCATCAGCTATTCTAACAGGACATGAGAACATTTTGAAAAGGACACCTCTGCTACCATGCTGGTGACTTGCAAGTATGCAACTCATACATCTCCAATAAATGCACTCATTTGATTTGGAACAAGCACTTCATCATAGTAATTTCTGTTAGCCAGTGTGTGTAGGCCAACAATTTTTCAAGAGGACTTTCTTCAGGACAGGGAAGAACACATGAGCAAAGAGCATTTTATGCAACTAACTACCCCCCGCTCTTCATTTTTATATGGCAAATCATATTTCCAAGAACACCTGTTGCGTCTATCAGCTCAAAGTACAACAATCCTTTTTTAAAAGAAGAAGAAGACGAGACCTTGAGATAGAATCTAATTTGGAGGAGGATTCCATTTTTATTCTATTCTCCACTGCCACCTTGTGGAATACTTAAAGCAATTAAGCTTGCTGGTTTGTTTCATCCCGAAGATCAAAACACCAATAAAACAGCCAGACTTTGACTTTTTGCTTCATACGCATAAATTTCATGTTTGTGCCTTGTGGGTGGTTTTCTAATGCACTTAGCTTTCAGATTGCCCATAAAATATATCCTAATATCAGCTGGCAATTATATTCATAAAGTATAATGTACATAAATAAATAAATCATATCCATTAGTGTTAATTTAACAGTTGGGAAAACCTAACCTGGCATTAGATACTATTTAGTTAACTATTTAATATCGCTATGATCTGCTATTTAACCCCACCCCCAAAAAAAGTGAAAAAAAGAAGAGACCATTTTAATTTTATTTACTTCTAGTTTTAAGTGAATGAACTGTTTCCCCCTTCTGTAATGAACCAAGATTCTTGGGTTTAAAAAGTTGGCAACAGCAAAACATAACTCTCTTGGTTCAAACTCAAGAAAATAACAATCCAGAATTGCCATTTCTGGGAAGGGAAGGGAAGGGAAGGGAAGTGTGGCTTGTTGGCAACAACCAAGTGGCAATATTTCAATGACTCGTTCGCAAATTAAGCCCCAAATCACCAAATTTGAAACCACCCAAAAGTACACTGGTACCTCGGGATGCGAACGGGATCCGTTCCGGAGCCCCATTCGCATCCTGAACAGAACGTAAGACACAACTGTCCGTCTGCGCATGCGTGGGTCGCATTTTGCCACTTCCGCGCATGGGCATGACGTCATTTTTACTGTCTGTGCATGTGCGAGCGGCGAAACCCGGAAGTAATGTGCTCCGTTACTTCCGTGTCGCCATGGAGCGCAACCCGAAAATACTTATCTTGAAGCGTATTTATCCCGAGGTATGACTGTACTGCCATTGCAAAACCTGGTGTGCATCTGGATACAGCTGACACCCATTCACCAACATTACTTTCACTTGAGTGTTGTTTAGGCAGTCAGTCAATCATCAGAGGTGGGATTAGGGCATCATGACCGGTTCTTCCACAAAGTACCTTGCTGCCTCCTTCCTAAAGCCTAGTAAGTGCTGAGAGCCCTCCTGCCTCCTTCCCAAATAACAGGGGACAGGACTGTGATGAACTGAATCTCCCCCCCCCAACAAGAAATGGAAAAAGTCACCTAAAAGTGAGAGAGCGCATTTGACAGGAGGCGAAAAATGTGAAGGAAATGCACGCTCCCTTTCAGTTCAGCACTGAATGTGATGATAAACAACAAAGGTGATGTCTGGGGAGCAGGAGACCTACCAATTTCAGTCGGAAGCTCTGTGATCAGGTTGCTTGGTAATTCTAGTATTCGCAGCTCCTGAAATAAGGCAATGTAGGCTGGAATGGTTGTGATCATAGTATTGCTTATATGCCATTCTTTTAGATGTGTCTGTTCTTTCAGAGAATCTGGAAATTCCTAAGAAACGGAGATACACATAAGGTCTTCATTGAGGAATATTCACAAACAGAATTTTGTCAGTATTTTCAGATGCAAGCTGATGTTACTAAACGTGCTATGAACATATGTTTCATTATACTATGCACTTCCAACTCTACGCTTCTAGCAAATCACAATTCCACGTGCCCCCCCCCACCAATTTAAGATGCATGCCAAGGGTTGGGGGCAGCTCTCCTGGTCTCCTCTCATGTATTTTAAAAGGAAGAGCAGCAACTTACACACATTGACCCCATTCATAATGCCAATAATACACGTATTTTTAATACACAGTGCTGAACTAGAGGAGATGCTGGAACTATGCAATCAGATCTCGCATCTCTTTAAATTTATTTTGAAAACAGTCCCAGGTACTGCGGTGACTGAGGGAGGGCGTCTTAGTCATTTTGCCTCCAACCATTTTCCCAATATAAATAATTCCCCAGCAGCTGTTTCTCCTGTTAAAGAAAACATACAAGCCACCCCAATCTCTGGGCAGCGAGAGTCTCCAGGGGCTTCAGAACTTTTCCAGGGTTTGTCTTCTTGGAACAAAGTTCAGCAGAGACTGTGATGTCTATAGAATAGATGGTTTTGTTTACACACATATATAACTTGAGCATAAGATGGAGGTGTTCACAGCATTAACACGTCTTGCTCCCACATATGGTTGCTAGGGGAGCCCCACAGTCCAGCACAGAGCTGGGGGTGGGAATATCTCTCTGCCTCAATCTTTTGGATGCTGATGAGGACACTTAAATGGCCAGCTAAGGTCCCTGTCTTACGAAAAAGAAGCTTGTCTGACTGGTTCAGCAACCTCCTCTCCTAGATTCTAACTCTCACTGGATATAGGAGGCCAAGAACTAGAATCATAGAATCATAGAGTTGGAAGAGACCACAAGGGCCATCGACTCCAACCCCCTGCCAAGCAGGAAACACCATCAGAGCACTCCTGACATATGGTTGTCAAGCCTCTGCTTAAAGACCTCCAAAGAAGGAGACTCCACCACACTCCTTGGCAGCAAATTCCACTGTCGAACAGCTCTTACTGTCAGGAAGTTCTTCCTAATGTTTAGGTGGAATCTTCTTTCTTGTAGTTTGGAACTACAAGGTGCTCAGGGCATCATTCAGGCTGTCCCTCACCCCTCAATGCAGAACACTATGTATGTTTTCCTTGATGATGCAAACAGCCAGGTGAGATGGGTGTGATTTACATGAGGCAAAAAGCACAGGGCAAAAGGTTGTCCATAAGAAACCAAAACTGGCAAAGATTTGAACCATGTTCCAGTGGTTTCTCACCTGTTTTAGAAGATTGTCATCCCTCTGAGTTTCATTTCCCCCTTTAACAAGTCAAGCGTTAAGGAAGAAATTAAGCTCAGAGGGATGAAGTGACAATCTTCTAGAACAGGAAAGGGAAACTTCCAGATCTCAGCCCAAATTCAGACCACCGGGCCTCAGAATTCAGACTGCACAGTTCTCCCCGGGCCACCTGAGACCCTCCTTGTTTGTAAGTGCTGCCAGCACAGCCAGATAGACCTGCCCAACCTCACCAGAGGCCACCTCAAGTTGGACATTCTCAGCCCTGGAACTGGCTGTAAAACAGGGCCATCTTTTGGAGATGAATTAAATTTGAGTAGTGCCACAAATGGTTTCCCCCTGCGACTTTTTCAGCCTGAGAGCCACATTCTCTCCTGGGCAACCTTCAGTAGTAGAAAGCTACCCTGGAGATCTTTCCCAGCCTACCTTGCCTTTAAATTATGTTGGAAATGCAGGAGGCTTCCATATTTTTTCCCATTAAAGATGAAGACTAGACTTTTCTAGTGGCTGTCTTTGTGGAACAATTTATCAGCTTCTTGCTGGCTTCTGAAGATTACTGAAGAACATGAGGGAATTGAAGAGCAGAGCCAGAAGGAAGCCTGTGTAAATTTCACTTCCTATCATAAGCTGGTTTGTAAACCAAGTGCTAAAATGCCATATAAGCCTGTCTATAGCCATATGCATGGCAGGAAGCACAATTCTGAAAAGCCAGTCATAATAAGTTTTCAAGTGTCCTTTAAACATATTTTCACATTCATTTTTTTCTGCTTTTCTTTTGATCCCTTTTCTTATTTATTTTTCAAGTATGAATATTGTTGTAGTATCATGCTAACTTTTGCTTTACACAAGGCACTGCAATTCATTATTTTTTTAAGGCTAGAGAAGAAAATGTTGCAAGCCTACAAGCAAAGGCTCTGATTCAACAAAGTTTAGGCATGCTTAAGTCTAATGAAGTCAACAGATGTTGGCACACCTAATTCTGATAGATTGTGACCAATGTGATTATATAAAAGGTGAGAGGAAATTATTTAATCCTCTAATATCAATATCATTTGTGGCAAAGTGTCGCACCACCCAAATATTCTATCCACTTACTGTCCAGTGTTCTCCTGAAAGTTGAAAAATGAATTTGTTTCTTTCTTTCTGTGTTTCATTCAACAAGGCAATCTTCTTAATGAGCGGCGAGTTGTTTTCAACCTTGTCCAAAATTTTGTTAGTATCTACAATACCATTATTCAGATATGCAGCTTGTGGAATGCCATTTCTTCTGCACTCTAGGATAATGTCCCATTCTTGCCTTATCCTGAAACAGGACAAATGGAAGCATTTCTCTTTTGTTTCTTATTCCC
The DNA here is from genome assembly GCF_951804945.1 of Podarcis cretensis. Classification (NCBI taxonomy): domain Eukaryota; kingdom Metazoa; phylum Chordata; class Lepidosauria; order Squamata; family Lacertidae; genus Podarcis; species Podarcis cretensis. Next base: position 9,630,160 of record NC_137180.1, on the reverse strand, counting down.
TCTCTGCCCCATAAAAAAAACATGGAATAACATCGTGTTTCAAAAAAGACAAGATCATTCAGCATCCAAATGAGATTGTATAATTTCTGTAAAAAAAGAACATCAACAGCTTAAAAGCACAGGAAGTGGGTGGGATTGTGCCCACAACACAGGGAGAAATACAAACCTTGTGACTGCCTGTGGAACTAATGTTCTTTGGCTAAGGAAAAGATTATCCATTGGGTCTTCTGTTGTACATTAATAGGCACCACAAGGAAGCCAAACTCACTCTTGATGGACTCCCATTCATTTCTGAGATGCTCTGTAACAAAGTAAGCTCATACCCTCCAACATTTCTCTGATGAAAATAGGGACTCCCCATTCCATAATGATAATTTTACTGTTTATACCCCACACATCTTACTGGATTGTCCCAGCCACTCTGGGCAGCTTCCAACATATATAAAAACATAATAAAACATTAAACATTAAAAAAACACCTGTCCTATAGATGATTGCCTTCAGACAGCTTGGGATAACTCCTTACCCTCCAACATTTCTCCAATGAAAATAGGGAGATCCTGAGGAAAAGTGAGACATTCCAAACTGGGACGGCTTCTGTAAATCTGGGATTGTCCCTGGAAAATAGGGACACTTGGAAGGTCTGCAGTGTTTGATGAGGCCAGCCAGCAACCTAGAAGTAGACTGGGAGCATTTTATAGCCAGCACTGTTTTATTTCCTATTTGCCTTTTGTAGGATGTCACTCTAGTTAGGTGAAATTAATCCTTCTTCTACCATAGCAGTTAAGAGTAGAAGATCAGGCTGCGTTGGTGCCACAACACCCAGACACCTTTTCCATTCCTAACACAGTGTTTGGCACCAAAGAAATACTACAGAATGGTAGAAGTTTTAAATAGTCAAGAGCCAAAGGTCACCAATCCAATAGGCTGCTAAGAGTGACTTTGCAAGTGGTGTTACTAATGTAAACAGTACAGATCACCAGTGCAACTGGGAATTCACACAAGCAAGACAATGGCTATTTGAAGAGGTCATGTAGGCATTACTGGGAAAAGCTACAGAATAAAAATAGACCCCTGGAGAGTCATGCATGGATGTTGTTGGCAAGCCTTCAATAAGCCAGTGCTGCTAATGAGCTGCAAAGGTTTGTGAGATGTGACTGAGGAGAGAAGGTGGATGGGAGGTGAAGTTCATGGAGATATTATATATATATATATATATATATATATATATATATATATATCAGGGAGGAACTCTATAGGAAATCTAGAAAAAGTTGAAAGAGAAGTTGAAACCGAAACACAACCCTGAAAGAGTCACAAAGAACTGAAAGGTGGTAGAAACATGTTTTAAATAAACAATCCATGCAGTAGATTTTATAAATGAGGCCCCTCTGCCAGATTTGCATGGCATTCCACATACTCCAATACTCCCTATTTACCTGCAAGAAATTTCTATTTTATAATACCTATCCCTAGAAAATTACCTTCTCTGTTGCGTATTTTGCCTTTGGGATTTAAAAAGCATCTGAGGAATAAGTTTAAGCCCCTTCCCTAAATCCAGGGAAGCTAGACCGAGTGTGTTTGGAATCTACTGATTTGTTCACTATATTTATACAGTGCTTTTTGGTCAAAAGTGGCTCCCAAAATGGGTTGCAATTAAAATCTACACAAAGGTAAATTACAATTAGAGAGATGTTGGTTGGAGTTCTCATTGTTTGTCTTGAAGAAAACAATTGCACTGTATCAACTTTTTGTCTAACTTTGTGTATAGGGATTTTTACCAGTGTTAATGAATTTGTGTGATAAAAGTAGAACATTGTCCTGTTTGAGAAACGGTTTTTCTTCTGCTAGGCATTGGTCCATCTGAGAATGCAATGGAGAAATATCTAAAGGTCTCCATAAAAGTTCCAAGTTTGTAAATATGTTAGCACAGAACTTAAGAGAGCATTTGACTGCATTACCTTCCAGCGCCTTTGCATGCAGCTATTAGTTTGTTTTCATGCATCTTGTGAAAGCGAAATAAACATGGATGCAAATTCCAGTTTGCTGTTTATCTTCAATCTCTTCTCCCATACGCCAGACAGTAAAGCAAAGAATTAGAAGGCATTCAAAGGCCATCTAAGCCAACCTCACAATGCAGAAAACCTACTGCATGGATTGTTTATTTAAAACATATTTTTACCAACTTTCAGTTCCTTTTTAAAAAGGCTACCAAGGCAGCTTAGGATGCTGGTGGCGCTGTGGTCTAAACCACAGAGCCTAGGGCTTGCTGATCGGAAGGTTAGCAATTCGAATCCCTGCGACGGGGTGAGCTCCCGTTGCTCGGTCCCTGCTCCTGCCCACCTAGCAGTTCAAAAGCATTTCAAAGTGCAAGTAGATTAATAGGTATCGCTCCAGCGGAAAGGTAAGTGGTGTTTACATGCGCTGCTCTGGTTCACCAGAAGTGGCTTAGTCATGCTGGCCACATGACCCGGAAGCTGTACGCTGGCTACCTCGGCCAGTAAAGTGAGGTGAGCACCGCAACCCCAGAGTCATGGACGACTCAACCTAACGTCAGGGGTACCTTTACCTTCATCTTTACCTTTACCAAGGCAGCTTCCAACACATGACCCCTGCAGAATGGTGTGTTATTGCAGGTGTATTCTGCTATATGTTCTTGACATTATAAAGTGCATTAGGTGTGGATTTATTCTGCTTTAGTTTATTTTAGTTTATTATATATTTAGCTTATTTAGCTTACCCAGTGCTACCACATTGTTGCTGTCTGGAGGGGCTATAGTGCAACAGAAGCAGAACAGAAAAACAACAACCCAGAACATTTGTGTAATAAAAAGTTACGGGATTTCAGCCATGAAGTTATAGGATATGCACTGACTGGAAATGAAGCAGCGCAGCCACCCAAAACCTTTTCAAACAGAATTGAAAGCAGGATTGTATATGAGCATCCCAATAACATCATTAGCACAAATCATCATGAACGTATACAATAAAAATGACATTTAGAGGGGCCTAAAATTTCAGTTGGACGCAGGTGGCGCTGTGGGTTAAAGCCTCAGCGCCTAGGACTTGCCGATCGAAAGGTCGGCGGTTCGAATCCCTGCGGCGGGGTGCGCTCCCGCTGCTCGGTCCCAGCGCCTGCCAACCTAGCAGTTCGAAAGCACCTCCGGGTGCAAGTAGATAAATAGGGACCGCTTACCAGCGGGAAGGTAAACGGCGTTTCCGTGTGCAGCTCTGGCTCGCCAGAGCAGCGATGTCACGCTGGCCACGTGACCCGGAAGTGTCTCCGGACAGCGCTGGCCCCTGGCCTCTTGAGTGAGATGGGTGCAGAACCCCAGAGTCTGTCAAGACTGGCCCGTACGGGCAGGGGTACCTTTACCTTTACCTTTACTAAAATTTCAGTACAATTAAAATCAAGCAAAACAAATCTATAGCTCACAAGGTTAAAATGCAGCGCAACTAGTCTGGCAGAATAAAAATGTCTTAACTGCCCACCTAAAAGATATCTGAGAATGGGTCGTGCTAACCTTGGGAAGAAATTACACAGTCAAGGTGCTATCCCGATAAAGCCCTGTCCTGCATTTCTTCCCATTGGTTGGTGATGGAACAGAGAATGGCCTCCAAAAATTATTGCAACTGCTGAGCAGGTTCCTACAGGTTCTGTGGATTTGGGTGCTCAAAAGAAAGATTCAAGATCACTGCGTTTCCCCTCCTTTGAAATGAAGCCAAGCTGTTGCGTGTCGAGGTCCCCAAGACACCCCCCAATAAAACACAATTCACACATAATTTTTGTTTAAGGTTTTTTGCATAATTTTGGCCACAACTTTATTAAATTACAAGCAATGTGAGTGGTTGCTTAGGCATTGGTTGCGACTATCTGACCCCTGCATGGGGACAGTCTGACATTCGCACGCCTGCAAAAGTCAGAAAGGGAAAACATTTTGGGGAGAAAGATGGAGCTGGGAACCATGCCCTCACCTCTCCCCAAATGCTCCCAGGGGCTCTTGTGTGCAGTGGCGTAGCGTGGGTTGTCAGCACCCGGGGCAAGGAAAGTAATTTGCACCCCCTAACCCGGGGCAAGGCAAGTAATTTGCGCCCCCTAACCCAGGGCAAGGCAAGTAATTTGCGCCCCTAACCCCTAACCCGCCGCCGCTGCCAGCTTCTTCTTGCTGCTGCCTGGGCTGGGGTATTTACGGTAAGGTAGCCATGGCGGCGGCGGGTCCGTGTCAGGTGATCTGAGGCAAGTTGCCGCTGGCACTGCCGCCCAAACGACGCCACTTGCCCAGAGGAGGAGGAGGGCAGAGAGGCGAGGAAAATGCAACAAGGCCCAGCAGCTGCAGCGGCGGCGGCGGCGGCGGCGGCGGTGGCAGGGCTGTGAGGAGGGGCTGCCTGGCACGCCCTCCGTGGCCCTGACGCGCAGGGACCGTCGCGAGCCGCTGCCTGCCGGACGCCTTCAGCCCGGACGCGCACACAGCTCGTCGGTTCCGCGAGACATGGGGCTCTGCTACAGCCTGCGCCCGAGGCTCTTCGGCGACTCTGGAGGCGGCAAGCGCGCCCCCCCCCAGATGTTGCGCCCGGTGCGGCCGGCCCCCCCTGCACCCCCCACACTACGCCACTGCTTGTGTGGCCCTAGCCCCTTGACAGGGTTCAGACAAAAGCATGGTGAGCCCCTGGGTTCCTTTAACGGAAAACCCTTGCAGCAGCAGCATTTTTAGAGGGGCAGGCACAGCCAAATCCATACCCCTCCACCAACCAATTCCCAAACCAATGCCTAACCACAACATTACAAGTTGTGACGATTTGCTACACAGTAGGCAAAAAGCAAATGGCACCAGCCAATCAGCCAAATGGACAAAATTCCTACCGGGCCCCTGCCCCAAAAGCAGATGACCCCATGACAGGCATAACAAGGTCAAGCGAACAGCCTAAAATAGGGAGGGAGGACGGGTGATCCGATGCATGCAGCAAAAAGAGGAAGTTCAACGCTGTGTGCAGGGCATTTACAGACTAGGGCTGTCAACCAAAAAATAGCAACATATAATTCTCCCCAGCAACAGCCAGCCCTCCGCTAATGGTGGCCAAACTCTTTCCCGCCCAGCAACAGCAGGGTGTCTTGCTAGCCCCCACCGCAACACGTGCTCTCCATGAAGGAGAACACGCTTTGCAAGAAACATCCTATAAGCATAAGCGAGGAAAGGGCTGGAGAGGTGGGGCATTTTGGTGGGAAGATCCAGGTTTTAATTGCAGGGAAATATCTTCCCAAGATACAACATGATTAATTTTTTGAGGGGGGGCGGTATTGGAGTCAGTGAGTTCAGTGGGATCCTGTATGGTCATATAGCTAAGTCTCACCTGTGTTTCTGGCCGTGAGCAGGACATTTTAAGAGCAGCGGGCCACATGAATTTGCCCCAAATTCCCTGTAATAGTTAAGCAGCGGAGGCAAAACAGAGCTTCAGATTTAACAAGTCAAACTGAGACTCACATAACAAGACAAATCGGAAATATGCAGAGTGGATCCGAGACAAATTGGGCCACAATGTTACAGATATAAGGTGAATTGTACGGCCAGTGCTCACCCCTAATGAATATAATGTACTGCAGGGAGAGAAAAGCTTTCAGCAAAGTGTATGGCGGGAGGGAGAGCCTCAGGGAGCAACTCATGGTATGGAATATGGGTCTTGCCAGTACTCAGAAATGCTCTTATTTCCATGTGTGAAATGTTGAAGGACATGAAATCCAAGGGCAGCACTCAACTCTTGTAATAGTTACCAGATTATCCCCCAAGGTCAGCAAAGGCATGCAAATCATTCAGTCAAGGGTTTACACAATGTGGGCAAGTTAGTTGTTCTGGTTTATTTCTGATGTTGGCCATTCAAGGCTCAGTTTTCTAGACCAAGCCCATTCAAATTGCAGTTATCATGTGGAGTGCACTGCATTTAAGCCCTAACCCTAACCCTAACCCAAAGATATCAAATTTCTGTCTCAGACTGCAGAAACCAGAGGGTGAAGCACTTGGCAGGCAACAATACATGCTCAATGGAAGCCTGAGCTAGACGAATACATTTTTATCTGCATGCTTAACTGTTCCTATTAATTTCCATAGGCCCTGAGGGCACTTAGCCTTCTCAGAATTCTGTCCAGATAGGAAACCACTGAACTAAATCATATGCAATATGCAAACAGTGGTACCTTGGGTTAAGAACTTAATTCGTTCCGGAGGTCCGTTCTTAACCTGAAACTGTTCTTAACCTGAGGTACCACTTTAGCTAATGAGGCCTCCCACTGCCGCTGTGCAATTTCTGTTCTCATCCTGAAGCAAAGTTCTTAACCCAAGGTACTATTTCTGGGTTAGCGGAGTCTGTAACCTGAAGCGTCTGTAACCTGAGATACCATTGTATCCTGTTTCTAAAGCTCAGAAGACATCCTGTTGTCAGTGGCAGAGCCACACTGCCGGTGACAGTGCGCTCCCCCTGTCCCCCTCTTCCTCCGCCAGTGCCTGTTTTATTTTACTGTATTGGGAAATGGAAACACAGGGCTAGGCTATTTTCCTGTTCCTCTGCAACTTTTCTATCCATCTATACAGTGCTTTTTTTCTGGAGGGATGCAGGGGTATAAAGATAAACATAAAGGGACCCCTGACCATTAGGTCCAGTCGTGACCGACTCTGGGGTTGTGTGCTCATCTTTATTGGCTGAGGGAGCCGGCGTACAGCTTCCGGGTCATGTGGCCAGCATGACCAAGCCGCTTCTGGCGAACCAGAGCAGCGCACGGAAACGCCGTTTACCTTCCCGCCGGAGCGGTACCTATTTATCTACTTGCACTTTGATGTGCTTTCGAGCTGCTAGGTTGGCAGGAGCAGGGACTGAACAATGGGAGCTCACCCCGTCGCGGGGATTCGAACCGCCAACCTTCTGATCGGCTTCTGATGTGGTTTAACCCACAGCGCCACCCCCGTCCCTATGCAGGGGTATGCATACCCCTAAATATTTTGTGAATCTAAGTTTGGCCTCATTGAGGGGCAGTATTTCAATATGAATAGGAGAATGAGAGTACCCCTTGTTGATATTGCAGTAGCCCGTGCACAGCGGAATGATGAGGAGTACGTGCCACATACTCTATATTACTTTATTTACACTTCAAAGCTGGTAGATTACAGAAAAACATCTTGCCTCTGCCGGAGCAGAGAAAGCATCCTCTCTCCTCTGAAGCACGGAGAGAAACACTGTGTGAACAGTGAAAAACAGGAAACCAGTGTACGTCACATCCAGTCTCCTTTCCCGTGAGAAACTCCAACAGCACAGACTGTGGAATGTAAACACCTGTCTCGTGACAAGCACTTCGCTGCACAGTGAAGAGAGCAGAAACCAACACCCCTAAACATTTTTTTAGAAAAAAAAAGCTCTGCATCTTTAGAAAGCCTTACAACAGCAACACACATACTGGTTCTAGAGCCTTGGGGTGCGGGAAACAGCACAGAGCGTTATTCACTGAAATTGTGGATAGCTACAGGCATGTGACCGAGTGTTTTGAAGACCTTTGTGTTACCAGATCAGTGGAATTGCAAGTTGCCCATGTTGGAGGGTAGTAAGTCCAGATAACTGAATGCCATTTTTGCTGGCATTTGTTCACTAATATTCAAAGGTGGTATGTGAAAAGCCAGTGTCAATAATGCTAAAAACAGGTATAACCTACCTATTTTTGCCAGAGAAAATTCCCTTTCAATGTTAATTGAGCTGAATTATAGCCAGTAATGTCCACACAATTGTCAGTTGCAAATGCTGCTACGCTATCATAACGTAGCTGGCTTTTCCTAAGCTACGGTATATTCCTTCTTACTCGTGCCTGTTTTTCTGCAGTTCTCTTTACTTTTGTTTTTGGCAGCTTGTTTGGTGGGTGCAGCTATGTATTCAATTTATTGCAAGAATTCAGCAAGTTGCAAATGGCCTTCATCAATAGCACCTTCTTTAATCGCAGACCATTTTCACTCTGCCATCCTCAACATCCAAGGAAAAGACCAAAGTAAGCAACTTTTATGCTGCAGTGCTTTCTGGCACAGGGCCATTCGTCCAGTTCAGAAGTTGGCTGAAGTCTTCAGTGCAGGCCTTTACTGTCTACAACTGGCTGAGAATGTAGAATACTGCAAATCTCACACAAGTGGTACAATATCTGGACTTGTAAGGTTAGGCATTGGGTAAGGCTTTGTGACATGGGACAAGGGTGGTGCTGTGGGTTAAACCACAGAGCCTAGGGCTTGCCGATCGGAAGGTCAGCAGTTTGAATCCCTGCAACGGGGTGAGCTCCCATTGCTCAGTCCCTGCTCCTGCCAACCTAGCAGTTCAAAAGCACGTCAAAGTGCAAGTAGATAAATAGGTACCGCTCCAGTGGGAAGGTAAACAGCATTTCCGTGCGCTGCTCTGGTTCGCCAGAAGGGGCTTAGTCATGGTGGCCACATGACCCGGAAGCTGTACGCCGGCTCCCTCGGCCAGTAAAGCGACATGAGCGCCGCAACCCCAGAGTCGTCTGCGACTGGACCTAATGGTCAGGGGTCCCTTTACCTTTACCTTTAAGCCTTTGTGATGGGAGGGGAGGTTGTTGCATCTTTGTTGCATCTGCCTGCCCCTCCTCAATAAGGGTATCCCATTAAAGGGATCCGTGTGTGTGTGTGTGTGTGTGTGTGTGTGTATTCTGTCCGAAGCCTGGTCATGGGCTAGGGCCATGCCACAACCCCATTGGGGTCCCTGGGGGTGCTCTGATTTGATGTATATCAGGCTTCCTCAACCTCGGCCCTCCAGATGTTTTTGGCCTACAACTCCCATGATCCCTAGCTAGCAGGACCAGTGGTAAGGGATGATGGGAGTCACAAAACATCTGGAGGGCTGAGGCTGAGGAAGCCAGATGTATATCATAGGGCTCCCCCTACTGGTGGTTTACCCTTAGGAGACTACCTGCAGACGGGCAGGAGTCAGAATATAGTCTGGTTTCACCCAGTACCTAAGCCAAACCGCTCACATCTGTAACCAATAAAGTTGTGGTCTATTTTTGCCCATTAACCTAAACCAGGGGTCAGAAAACTTTTTCAGCAGGGGGCTGGTCCACTGTCCCTCAGACCATGTGAAGGGCCAGACTATATTTTGGGGGAAAATAATGAATGAATTCCTATGCCCCACAAATAAACCAGTGGTGTATTTTAAATAAAAGGACACATTCTACTCATGTAAAAACACGCTGATTCCTGGACTGTCCGCGGGCCGGATTTAGAAGGTGATTGGGCCGGATCCGGCCCCCAGGCCTTAATTTGTCTACCCATGACCTAAACTATCTGTGTCCTTGTGTGTTCATTATATAAGGGAACTACAGGGCACGGGGCCTTGTCATGCAATAGGTGCTCCACACAATATGACCCTGATTTTGCAGAGGTGACACCTTTACAGCACTTGGAAACGGCTAGAGATTAGGAGCAAACCACGTCTGGAATAGCGCTGTTCAAAGAGGAAGCTTTTTATAGCTCTTCCTACCTAGAATGGTCCAATTGCCAGCCTCAGACAGTGAGGCCAGCTCAGACCCTGAGAACACTTTAGGGCCCACAGCAATTCTCTAATGCAGCCGTCACATATAACCACATGGGACATCCACACAAATTGCGGAAGGATCCCAGGTCTGCCCCAATGACTCCCAACATCTGCACAAAGGTTGGGTGGCCATCTGTCAGGCGATTCTTTAGCTGTGATTTCTTTAGCTGTGACTGAACTAGATGGACATTGGGATAAGGTTACCAGGTTTTTTTCAATGAATCCAGGGACACTTTTCACCTTCAATGGATTTTGTATGGGGACTGATTTGTAAATCCGGGGACTGTCCCCGGGAAACGGGGACGTCTGGTAACCTAACATTGGGATCCCTTCCAACTTAATTCTATGAATATCATGGTTCTCAGTCCTCTTATACCACCATGTAGCATCACATTATCACACCACTATTTGAATGTACACAGGTGAAAACTGTCTCCATGCTCAAAAAAGAGAGAGAGTCGGAAACAGTCTATTCTTCTTTGCAGTCTTAGCAACGCTTTTTGTCGAAACATGATATTCAATGTCTCTAAATAAGCATAGCTACGCTGACGTCAAACGGTACAGCTGAGCATTGGCTTTGCTCCTACTCTGAATAATCATGGTGATTGAGAAGTCTTTCACATTGCCAAATTGAATTGTTCAGTTAAAAAGGGATTTCGGAGGGATTACGCAGTCCGCAATTTCCCAAGTAGTTCTGTTGCCTCCTTTCTTTCTTTTTTAATTACATATGAAAGATCACATATAGAAGGTTACAATAAAAAACATCACAGCACCAGCACTTTCCTTTAAAGTTAGCTGCTCTAATAGAAAATAAAGTTCCCAAGGGCTGGTTGCTGCTGGCCATTGATTCTGTGTAGGTTCGCCCTATCTGTACTTAAAAACCGTCATGCAGCAGGAAGAATTGCCGCCGTTTTTCCATAAGTGAAATGCACAACCACTTCCTCTGAATAACTAATCTAACTGGAAAGACACAGAGCTAACCTGGAACAGATAAGACTGCTTCCAAAAGCTACATTTACCAGGTGAAGCTTGTGTTCACTGCCCACCACTGGTAGTTACTATAACTCACTGAAGTGAGCTAAGCAAAATTCCAGATTATTTATTTATAATAAAAGAAATATCAGAATAAATGTAAGAAAATGAGTAAGGAAGGCGAGCTTGTATTGATTTCTTACACAGAAGCCCCGGGTCAAGCAACTTCCCAGAATTCAGACTAGAATATTTTGCCGCTGGGAAAAAAATATTCCCTTTTTTGCCCATTTCTGTCATGTGCATCTGTTAAATAATATAGATGGCATCACTAGCAGTAAGAGACACTGCTACTAACTCTCTCTCTCTCTCTCTCTCTCTCTCTCACACACACACACACACACACACACACACACCATTTTATGAATTCTAAACAGAGCCGTCTTTCCCATTGGGCTTACTGCCACATTGCACCAGGGCGCCAGCCTCTCAGGGGTGCCCCAACGAGTCGGGGAGCTGTGCAGCTTTGCCGGCGGCCTCTCCTTTCCCTGCACACCCACCAGCTGTGCCCCACCAACCATATGGCTGGTGGGCGTGCAGCTTCCTTCCCAAGCCTCCGCTGGAGAGCGATCCCTGCAAAGGCTTGGGAAAAGGTCAACAACTCTGAGAAACGGGGGGGGGGGGCGCCAGAGGGATATTTGCACCATGGCGCTGGATATGCTTAAGACGTCCCTGATTCTAAAAAGGGTATTTGTGCCTTCGTGTTGACATGCTGTGCCACCAGAAAAAGGGGAGGTGCCCATCAGGTTTTGCTCCTAAGTTCAAAGAGCAGTGAGGCTTGAGCACTCATCTAGCTCCATAGTGGTACCTCGCGTTAAGAACTTAATTCGTTCCAGAGGCCCGTTCTTAACCTGAAACCGTTCTTAACCTGAGGTAATACTTTAGCTAATGGGGCCTTCCGCTGCCGCCACGTGATTTCTGTTCTCATCCTGAAGCAAAGTTCTTAACCCAAGGTACTGTTTCTGGGTTAGCGGAGTCTGTAACCTGAAGCGTCTGTAACCTGAAGCGTCTGTAACCCGAGGTACCACTGTACAGTGGTGCCTCGCAAGACGAAATTAATCCGTTCCGTGAGGCTCTTCGTATAGCGGTTTTTTCGTCTTGCGAAGCAAGCCCATTGACAGCTTAGCGGATTAGCGCTATTAGTGGTTTAGCGGCTTTTAGCGGATCAGCTGATAAGCGGCTTTTCAGTGGATCAGCTGATAAGCAGTTTAGCGGCTTAGGAAAAGGGGGGGAAATGGGGGGAAAACCCGCAGGAACTCGCAAGACATTTCGTCTAGCGAAACAAGCCCATAGGGAAATTCGTTTTGTGAAGTGCCTCCAAAACAGAAAACCCTTTCGTCTATCAGGTTTTCCGTCTTGCGAGGCGTTCGTCTTGCGGGGCACCACTGTATTTAAAAGGGGGTGCAAACAGTAGCATAGTTGTCCCTCTGGGACAAGACTATCTTCTTATGCATGATGTGGGGAACAGGCTGTTGCATTACTGGTAGTGGAATTGTAGGCAGTGCCAGGAGAGACAAAATATGGAGGCTTCTGATTGTTCAAAAAGGCAGATAGCTAATTTGTCCTGAATAAATATGTTACGCACTTCAAGATCAGATAACTCTAATCACTTGAGCATCATTACTTATTCAATGAATCTATGTAGCCTTCCTGGCCCGGAAAAGTAGCAACCAAATCAATTGCTGGCCGTTTCGTTCAACATGTACTTCTAAACCTTGGACAAGTGGGGAAAGCCAAAAAACTGTGATACGAATTTTGATGTTGTTTGATTCACTCTAGAGATGGATCAGAAATTTGTATGCCATAGGTATGACCAAACGAATGTGTAGAAGCTCATTATGTCTAAGCCGAAGTTCATTGCTCTACTCTAAGTCAGCTGTAAAATGGAAGTGCTGCTGTCTCTCCGTTAATGCTTTGCTAACACAGAAAGTGCTGGGTTTACCGGGAAGGTAAGAGAAACCATGCGGCTGTTCTAACCCCAGGAGGATGCTGGAATCAGGCGGCTGCATATATTAACCCTAACTATTTGAAATGAAAGAGTGTGCACAGTCAATTCGCCTCCCTAATCCAACAGCCAGGGCTTTGGATTTAAAAAAACAATAATCTATTTTTAAAAACAAAAAACCTCATGAGGCATCTACTTGGCTGATGGGAGAAGGATTTTTTTCTCTCTCTCTTCCCTGTCAATATCCTCCTGCTGGCACAGTAGAGGGGTTTTCTCCCCCCCCCCCTCTGCAAAGACGACTCAGGAGTTTGCTCCCAAAGGGAGGGAGGGAAAGGGGGGGCATGTGATGGCCACTGGCCAAGAGAGGATCTTTGAGCAGGGGCGGCTTCCCCATAGAGGCTAGTGGCGCGGGGTGCCAGGGCGCCAAGTTCTGGAGGGCGCCAGGGAAGAGGTGAAGGCTGGATGCGGCGGCTCCCGGCATCAGCTCGCCGCCCTCGCCCGCCTCTGCCATGCCATGCCGAAGCAGCGCCGCGCCCGGAGCCTCCGTCTACCGTGGCCACCGTGGCGCGAAGCAGCCAGCTGGGCCAGGAGCCACCACGTCTTGCCTCCGCCTCTTCCCCGCCGGAGGAGCCGCCCTCCAGCCGTTGCCCGCCTCCTCCAGCCCCACTGGCAGCGCCGTCCTCCCTAAAAAAACTCTGGGAAATGGGGGGGCAAGCCAGAGGGAGCTTTGCACCATAGCGCCGGATATGATTAAGACGGCCCTGCCTTCGAGCCAGGTTTTATAAGCCTGCCCCTACCCAAGTTTGGGCATCCTTAGATGCACTTTGGTTTTCTACTAGTTGCTGGTCTGGTGGTGCTAAATAGGATACTTTTTCGGGGCCAAGATTCTTTGATTGGCCTTAGAGTCCCTCCTTTGTTGCCTACTCCACACTGCTGGATTAATTAGATTTGTGAGAAATTGCAGTCAAACGTAACTATGCATGCTTGCTAGTTAATTCATGAAGGGGTTAAGGCCACAAAGTTGTGTACCTAGACTCCGGTCACAGTGAAGCTGCTTCTCTTCCTTTCCTCACTCTCTCTTCACAACATGTAACTAACAAGGAAGGACATGTCTCAGATGCATGTTTGGAACTGTCTTTCTGTATATTATACCGAAGAGTATTCTACCTGAGTAGATGCTGCATGGAATAACACATGAATCAGACATTTGGATTTTGTAAGTAAAGCTTTTTTTGTGGTCTGTTTAAACTTACTTAACGGTGTGGCCTGTTCATTGATCAGTGGAAACAGTTGGTCCTGGCAAGTATTAACCACCCTCAACTCCAACTTGATAATTGCCACCTGCCCAGATTTTAACTTGTCTGAATTAATTGTAAGATGTATTTTAATTAACTGATGTCTGTTTGTATGCATATTGTGTTGTTTTTGTGATGTTAGCCGCTCTGAGCCTCAGCCGGGGAGGGCGGGATGCAAATAAATTATTGTTGTTGTTGTTGTTGTTGTTGTTGTTATTGTTATTAATTGCCAGATGAGTTGAGAGAGGGGCAAGCACTTTAAGCGGACTAAACAGGATATGAAAAGGAGTCTAACAACCTATTTTCCCACGCTGTACTACTGCTTAACTGTGGCTGTTGTAAACTCTGCTGGGGGCTGTCTCCCACTGGAGTGTTTTAAGCCCATTTTTTAAATCCAAATGTTCAGTTGATTCTTTCACCAATTACCCACACATGGGTTACGGGTCTCGTTTTTCCTCACACATCAAGGAGTGCCAGTTACTAAAATCATCACCTGCTCAGACTTTATGAATTTGGTTAAATTGGCTTGTAGTTCCTCTCCTTAATAAATACAACTTTTTACCCAGTGTGTCTTCTCTGTGGGTGTATGGACAATAGCTGATTGGTAGGATTATAGCTCTTTAAAGGGGACTCCTTATGTGTAACCACAACTGCTAACTTTGGTTGATCCGCAAAACATTCCTCCGCTGCGTTTATGTAACCAACTATTAAGAACTTATGGGACACGGGTGGCGCTGAGCCTAGGACTTGCCGATCAGAAGGTCAGCGGTTCGAATCCCCGTGACGGGGTGAGCTCCTGTTGCTCGGTCCCTGCTCCTGCCAACCTAGCAGTTCGAAAGCACGTCAAAGTGCAAGTAGATAAATAGGTACCACTCCGGTAAGTAGGTGGGTTATGAGTTATTTGTGGTGTAAATGGGCATTGTTGTCTTGGAAGATGTTTAGTAGGGCCAATTCTGGGGTGATACTTGCTTAGTTATTTAAGTGAGAAACTTGTTAACTATAGCTTGTATGTTACCTATGACATAGGCATCATGGTCTGAAAACTATATAGACCTGTACAGTGGTACCTCGGAAGACGAATGCCTCAGAAGACGAAAAACTCGCAAAACGAAAGGGTTTTTCGTTTTTTGAGTTGCTTCGCAAGACGGATTTCCCTATGGGCTTGCTTCGCAAGACGAAAACGTCTTGCAAGTTTGTTTCCTTTGTCTTGCAAGTTTGTTTCCTTTTTCTTAAAACCGTGCATTCACTTCAAGGAGCAACTCATAGCACGCGGTGTGGCAGCCTTTTTTGAGGTTTTTGAAGACTTTGGTGATTTTTGAAGCTTTTCCAAAGTCTGTGCTTCGCAAGACGAAAAAAATCGCAAGACGAAAAAACTCGCAGAACGAATTAATTTCATCTTGCGAGGCACCACTGTATAGTAATTGGCCATAAAAAGCTTTAAATGTCATCTCCAATGTTTGGCATTTTGTGCATTGAATGCTTTGCTACCACAGTTCAATCCAGATCATGACTGAAATGGCAGGACTCAGAGGGAAGCGACATTACCTGCCCACCACGAGAAAATAGCCCCTAACCAGCAATAAACTGTGACAGACAAATAAAGCTTAACAGCCACCACTTCACAGACAAATCTGTTCTCTGAAAAACCAAAATGCAAAATTTGCTATCACAGTTAAGGATATTAGAGGCAAAAAAAAAAAAAATTCTATTCCACTTGCACTGTTTCCATTCCACTGCAGTTGGTCTTCACTGACCACTATGGCAAAATTACATAAGTTAATGTCATTTGCAAATTGTGTTCCCTTTATGTCATTCCACCCTATTCATTTCAGTGTAAAGGAAACACAGTGGAATTGCTGGGGATACAGACAGTTACATATCACTTGCAGTCTGAAAGCAACAAAAGGTCTTGTCATCTGGGCAGCCCAGGACCTTCAGAGAGGTCACTTTGGTCTGCTAATGCAGCAAAAACAATGCGGGAGGCAGCAGTTACGAGTTACTGATCTCTGCATCCACAATAGGCACTGTGATTCTCCAGTTGTTTGACTTCGCCCCCAGAGGCGCACTACATTGTCTTTCAAGACTGATGGATGCTAACAACAATGGCAGGTGTATCTTCCCTTCAAGCCCATCAGTTCTACAGTACACCGAATTCCCCTCTTTATTCTGGCGATTCCCCCATTGTATGATGGAGAGTGGGATTGTGTGGCTGGCTATTATGATCTCTGGCAGGCGAGCAGCCTGATAAAGCAGCAAAGACCCTCCATCAGTTTTATACAAGTTTATTTAAAAAAACAAACATTCAGAGCATGACAATCTGCCTGCTCTCATTAATCTGGTTGCACAGTCTGACTCATCATTCCTCCCCCAGTAGGAAGAACACCTTTCATCTCCTTCCCTTCTGTTGCTCTCAGAGCCTCTCTAATCTCCTAGTTTTAGGACTGTGGGGCTGAGCTACCTCTTCCTCAGAAGACTCAGCCTCTGACACCATCTTATCTGCTGGTTGCCTGGCAATGCCTTGGCCAACATCCAACTCTTCCTCCCCTTGGGAACTAACCGCTTCTTCCCTGGAAAGGAGGGGCCCTGGGCTGTTCTCTCTAAAATCAGACAGACAGCTCTCATCTCCAGAGTCAGCCTCTTCCTCAGCTCAGTTTTCAAGGCTGACTCTCCTGGTGTGCGGGGGGGGGGGCACATTACTGACACTGGCCCCACTTCCTCCATGCACTGGAAGACAGAGGTCTGAACTCAGCATGACCAGGTTCTAAATTGCACATTTAGTTCGCATGAGTACAGTAGCTTTCCCCCTGCAAATACTCATCCCCCAGTGCATGGGGGGTCTGGCCACAGAGGTGTGATGGATGGTAGCAAAGTCAGGCAAGGAGGAGTTATGTTTATGCTCACCAGGCCTGGCTCAGCCATGAGGTGGGGTGGTGGAGACCCCCATGGGAGCCCTGCCCACCCATGCACGTCCACCACCAGCAGAGAAGCGGCGCAGGCTTTGGCACTGATTTCCAGCAAGATCTCATGAGATCTCACTGAAATCTCATAAGATCTTACGGAGTGAGGGGAACTGAACACCAAATAGCACTGCTTTGTGGAAGAGAGACTTCAACTGTCAACAGAAGAGTCCTCTTCAGTGTGTCTTCAAAACAGTTTTGTGATTGGAGAACACATTGATGAAAGCCTTTGTAACATAACAAATCCCTGCTCCATTGACAATACCTGCTGGACTCTTTTAGCCTCTCTCAAAGTAACTTCAACAACTTCTATTTAAAGCTCACAATAACAAGATTTTACATGCCACTTTTAGCCAATATAATCAAATGAAAAGCCTTCGTTTAACTCACTTGACAAAATATACTGTTACCTCTGACACATCAAACCCTCAATTTATCAAAGATTTTCTTTCTTTCTCTTGGGTTGATATGAAATATGCCACATGCAATTCAAATGGAGCATTTTTAAACATAATTGCAGCCTTTGTCAAGCCTAAAAGCATATCATCATTGTAGCGTTGTCAAATGATTTTTACCATACTACACTGCTTAAGTGCAGGCTTCCCAATCAATGGATACGTACACGTTACTGGCTCAAAAGGCAGTGAGGTTGTTTCATCTCCCTTGTGTCTCACGTTGTATTTGCATGTTGCTGTACACATCAGAGAGGGGACAGAGCTGTCTTCCCCCAGTGCACATTAACAGTTTGGTTTCCCCATGCCTGCAGACTCCTCAAGCAGCCATCTGGGAGTGTGCAACACCTCAGCTTCTCTGCAAAGTGAATGTGGCTTATTTTTTTCAAATTGGACGGAAACTGGTTTGAGGGGGAATGCATCAATCAGCAGTGTTTCTCGCAAATGACAGAGTAGGTATAGATTGTGACTAACACCATGTGTAAGGTAAAGGACCCCTGACTATTAAATCCAGTGACCTACTCTGGGGTTGTGGCGCTCATCTCGCTTTATTGGCCGAGGGAGCGGGCGTATAGCTTCCGGGTCATGTGGCCAGCATGACTAAGCCACTTCTGGCGAACCAGAGCAGCACACGGAAACGCTGTTTACCTTCCCACCGGAGCGGTACCTATGGTATTTATCTACTTGCACTTTGACATGCTTTCAAACTGCTAGGTTGGCAGGAGCAGGGACCGAGCAATGGGAGCTCACCCCGTTGCGGGGATTCAAACCACCGACCTTCTGATCAGCAAGTCCTAGGCTCTGCAGTTTAACCCACAGCGCCACCTGCATCCCTAACACCATGTGTACCCAGCTTCAAATGCTAGTGGCAAGAGCACACTGGAGCCAGAGTAAATGGTAATGTGCTGGGAAATACTGTGCACAGTTCTGTGTTAGAATTCATGCTCCATTATTACAGTCATGGGATTGTTGTCTATCACATGACAGTATATATTTTGACTCCACTGAGTGGGAAGTGACGGAGACAGGATGTTTGTGTTACTGTGTTCCGTGAAGTGGGACTATTGTCCTTTGTTCTTTTTCTCTTTCCTGTCTGATGCTAGAGAGAGAAGGAGCCATGTTGCAGTGCTCCGTGTGTGTTTATATGTAAATAAAGTAAATTAGCCAAAATGCTGAGTTGCTGAGGTCTGTTATGCAAGCTGCAAAGACTCTGCGGATCCCTAAGTGTGTAGGCATTTGTCGCTGTGATGTTCGGGCAGAAGAAAGCTTTTGAAGCTCCTGAACAAAAGACCAGGAGGGAGAGAACATGCCAGTAAGGCATGTGTCTCTGCCAGTGTCCTACTTGAGTGTAGGACAAGCTCCTGACATTCTGGACATACCGTAATTCAGGCGACAGACCACAGATCAATGGAAGAGCATGTGCTTTGCTTTGATAAGAGTCCCAGCATCTCCAATTTAAAAAGGATCAAATAATGAGAAAAACTCTGGAGAGCTGCTGCCAGTCAGATCAAACAATACTGTGCTAGATGGGGGGAAGGGCTGGTGAGGTTGGTTGGTTGGTTGGTTGGTTTCAGATACACCCCGCTTTGCATTTAAAAGTCCAAGGTGGTTAACCGTTCAAATAAAAGTCAAGGTCTTTGGGGAACTCTCTGGCTCGCCGCTGTTGGAAACAAGATGCTCAACCAGGTGAATCCTTGGCCTGTTTCATCAAGTCTCTTTCCAAGTTTCCATAACTGTGGGCATGGAGTTTGTTTTGTTTTATTTTCAGTGCTATACTAAGTTTGCACAGTTTTGCTCATGTCCTAATGCAGCTATAGCCATCCCAATAAATGTAATGCGATGTGCTGAAATCAGGAGGTAATTTCAGGGTAGAGTCTGAAATAGCTTGGCTCCGGTATCATAAACGCAAAGAGATATTTAACTTCTGCAATGTGTTTAAGAATGCAGGATCTTAGTGTACATCCCCCTAGGAAAAGGGAAATTATCTAATAAAATAATGCAGACAGGCTATTGTTGACAATGATTCATTGACAGCTTGATTTATAATTCAGTTTTCAGGCAATTTGTCAGATTAATATTAAAAAGAATAATACATTTCCTTACTTTTCTAATGCGCTTTGGGCTATTCGTTGCTTCTCCTTTTTTTCCCGTTCTTTGTGCTTCTTAACCCGAATCTCCCACATTCCTCTGATGGCCGCAAAGTCTAATACGATCACCTGATGCCCCATGTTGCTGACATTAAGATTCTCCTGCAGTAACAATTTTATTAACATGGCGTCATTATAAGGAAAAAGAAGCCGATGACTTAAAGAAAAGAAAAGCTGATAATATAGTTAGGCATAGGCACACAACCCTTTCAGTCCTCATTTCAGATGAGGACATGACAATCAAACCAAAACAGAAAATTATTAGAGTTAGTATTTGCAATAGTTTTAATAATCCATATTCCTCTCTGTATTCGTCACCTTCAATCAGGGCCATCTTTAGCATATGTGCTGCCAGGGTGCAAAGATCTGCCCAGTACCCCCAAATTTAGTTTAGCCACCCCCAGATTTTTTTTTGGGGGGGGAGAACTCAAGGTTGTTGAGCTTTCTGTGGGAAGGAAAAGCGCTCACCTATAACGACAATGCAGCGAAAATAACTGCTTTTATTTCCTGACTTGTCAGAAATATTTGATGCTATGGAGTAACAGAGCGACGGAGGAGAGGGGCTCCATTGCTTTTCACTGCCACCGATCAAGAGGGACCAGTATACAGTAGGTATACATTTGCCACCCCTCATAATACATTTGGCACCCCCCGTAAACGGCGCCTGGGTGCACCGCACCCCTTGCACTCCCGGGTAAAGATGGCCCTGCCCTCAGTACTGTTTCCATCCTGCCGCAGTGTGGTTTCCACTAAATAATATGTTATTCATCTCTCTGTCCACTATTTAACATGGGTTACGTAATTTATGAAACTTGTTACATAACCTACATTCATTTCAACGTAAAGGAAATCCCTTTTGAACTCTTTTGTGCCACAGAATCTCTCCCTATGGAATTCTACTCAGCTTTCATCTGGGGTTTTTGAAGCCGACTTTCTTAAAATCCATCGAACACGTCCAGCTATGTCTTTAGAAGTTTTTTCTGCATCTCTTTGACGGGACATAGAGAGTGACCTGTCACAGATTAACACTCTTTCCACTGAGCACCATTTTATAACTCTGTTAATTTTTTGTAACTGAACTTTAATTAGCAGTAAAGCACTTTTCTGACTACAATTTTAAAAATTAGTGGGCCCCCCTATATATATACTGTATGCAGTGGTACCTTGGTTCTCCAACGCCTTGGGACTCAAATGACTTGGAACCCAAACACTGCAACACCGGAAGCTGAACATGTTCTGTTTTGAGTGTTACGCTTCCAATTTGAGTGCCACACTTCCGTTTTGGGTGTTACACTGAGGTCTGCCTGTTTTTGCTATTTATTTTATGCTTTTGCGGCTTTTTTGTTTTGTTTTTGTGACTGTGTGGAACTCAGTTCAGCTACTGATTGATTGTGTGACTGTTTATTGCTTTGATTTTATGGATCAGTGGTCTTGTTGGATAGTAAAATTCATGTTAAACTGCTGTTTCAGGGGTTGTTTTTAAAAGTCTGGAACGGATTCATCCATTTTGCATTACTTTCTATGGGAAAGCGAGCCTTGGTTTTGGAATGCTTTGGTTTTGGAACGCTTTGGTTTTGGAACGCTTTGGTTTTGGAACGCTTTGGTTTTGGAATGGACTTCCAGAACGGATTAAGTTTGAGAACCAAGGTACCACTGTATAATGAAAATAGGAGGGGCTGTAGCTCAGTGGTAGAGCATCCAGGTTCGATTCCCAGCATCCTCAGGTAGGGCCAGGAGAGAACACTGCCTGAAATTCTGAAGAGCTCATGCCACTCCATGTAGACTGTCCTGAGCTGGATAGACGAATCATCTGCCTCAATATAAGGCAGCTTCCTATATTATTATGGGTATGGTCAATGCCTTCTGGAAACCACATGCATAAAGGTAAAGGGGACCCCTGACCATTAGGTGGCCATTAGGTGACCGACTCTGGGGTTGCGGTGCTCATCTCGCTTTATTGGCCGAGGGAGCCGGCACACAGCTTCCAGGTCATGTGGCCAGCATGACTAAGCCGCTTCTGGCGAACCAGAGCAGCACACGGAAACACCGTTTACCTTCCCACCGGAGTGGTACCTATTTATCTACTTGCACTTTGACATGCTTTCGAACTGCTAAGTTGGCAGGAGCAGGGACCGAGCAATGGGAGCTCACCCCGTCATGGAGATTCGAACCGCTGACCTTCTAATTGACAATCCGAGGCTCTGTGGTTTAACCCACAGCGCCACCCGCGTCCCTAACCATATGCATGCCCACACATAAATAGAAGACAAGCTAGCACAGGAAGGGCTATGACTACCATACTCTATCCTGCAAGGGACATTTTAGAGCAGTTTTCCCCAATCTTGTGCTCTCCAGGTGTTTAGAATCGCAACTCCCATCAGCACCAAGCAGCATGGCCAGTGGTCAGGGATGATGGGAGTTGTAGTCCAAAAGTATGGAGGGCATGAGATTGGGGGAAGCTAGTGGGCATTCTTCACGAGAAACTCAAGGGCACTCCCATAATGAAGACTAATTCTCATGTCACTTCTGTATGATACGCTCCTACTGCATGGAAAAGGGCAGGTATAAATCACGAATGTGGACGCCGACCTCCTCCAGTTACAAGCCTTTCATTTTGTTTTCTACCACCCATGCTTCCACCTTCTGACTCATGTACGATTTATCACCTGCATCATCTCTCATAAATACCCAGCTCCGTGCTGGCAAAGGAAGCGCTCCTATTACGTATATGGGAATAAGGCATATTTGGATAAATCCTCATTGCCTAGCTGCTCACGCTATGGGGGAAACTGTCAGAAAGCACCTGCTGATTTATGACGCCTCCTCTCTCGGATGAGCTTTTGCCACACACAGCTCACAGGATTCGGGTGGAAGGGCATTTAACTGCAGTTTCTGCACGACTCTATGCTATATCTGTTGCTGGCGAAGCCCATCTTTCCTGAAGGCCGCCTGTTTTTGAATTATTTTTGAGGTCACAGGCCACCTTTCTTAGATGATACATCGTTGTTGTTTCACTCAGCTTTATGATCTATTACTCAGAGAGATCATGAAAGTTGGTCTCTTTGGCAATACACTATAAAAAGAAGAGGGTCTCGGCCAGAGAAGGAAGAGTCCAATATTGGGGAGAGGGGAACTGATGACTAATTTACAACAGTATCGCCTGTGACAAGCTCCTCATGTTGGAGTCTATAGTAGCTGTAGCAGGTAATCCTAGCTTTAGCAATACCTATTTACACATGGAGAATTTACTGGGCCTGAATCAATATGCTTGTGTTTAACAGATTGAGCTAGAATCATGCCAGTGCCTCTCCAATGGCTACCTCAGATTTACAAAAGGAATGAGTCAATGCATCAGCCATAACTCAGGGCTGCTGCAAAATCCCTTTCTGCTTTCCAGAGCATTTTCAAAGCAGCTGCTACCATCTGCACAACGGCTAGATCTGAAGCTGCTTTTTTTATTATTCAACAGTCACTGCGTGCCACATTAGTGTTACTTATATTTCCAACATTATTCACAGTTTCAGGCTTCAGAAATGGAATTTTTATTATTTGCACGTCTCATCGGTCCTGGTTTCCTGGTTTTGTTTATGTATTTGTTTTGCGGAAACCAATACAATTTACATATTTCCCCTCCATTTATTTTACTTTTACAAGGAAGCCTGCAGACCCAGTTCTGCCGAAGATGTTAGGTGTGCTGAGGTTCGACTGAAACTAATGTGCACGGTTAACACATTCTCAAGATGAATCTTCTGTTGAAATGTAGTTTTCGCAAACTCTACGTCATCGCAGCACTCATTAACTAAAAGCTCATCTAGGCTTCCTTTTGTGTTGTGTTTCAAGGCACAGGTCCACACTTTAAAGCTCTGTGTCTGAGCTCTTCCCTCCAATCCCAGCACTTTTCCCATGAAAACTCACTCTGTGCCTTAGAAAACATAGATTTGATAGGTCTCTAAGTATCATGCTTTAGCCTTTCCCACAACATTCCTCTGAAGTGTTCCTTACTTCCTGCACCTAGAGCTGCCATACATCCAGATTTTCCTGAACATTACTCAGATTTCAAAGGCGGAATTGACGTCCAGGGGGGATTTCTGAAAGGTGGCGCTTAGGCAAGTCAATTGAAAAATAGCCTTTTTGTAAAATTTTGGGGGGTTTCCTTAAAAAAATTCAACAATATCGAGGTATTTTTGAAATATGGCAACCCTACCTGCATGTGGCTTCCCAGAAAAGCTTAAGTCTGCTCTCAGTGCCAGCCTGAAGCACAGCAACAAATGCCACCAACATGGTTTGACATAAGGTGCATAACAGTCACAGACCTGTGTCTCATGTGAATACAGTGGTGCCCCGCAAGACGAACGCCTCGCAAGACGGAAAACCCGCTAGACGAAAGGGTTTTCCGTTTTGGAGGTGCTTCGCAAAACGAATTTCCCTATGGGCTTGCTTCGCAAGACGAAAATGTCTTGCGAGTTCCTGCGGGGTTTTTTTCCTCCCCCCCCTTTTTTCTAAGCCGATAAGCCGCTTATCTGCTTATCCGCTAAGCCGCTAAAAGCCACTAAACCGCTAATAGCGCTAAGCTGCTAAGCCGTCAATGGGCTTGCTTCGCAAGACAAAAAAACCGCTAGACGAAGAGACTCGCGGAACGGATTCTTTTCGTCTTGCGAGGCACCACTGTATATCTGATTTGTTGGTTGCCGCTACGACGTGATCATGACTCCCTGTCATAGTGGCAATGTATGCAAGCAGTAGGCACATGGGTTGTGTCACTTACACACTTTACAGTGGTACCTTGGTTCTCAAACTTAATCTGTTCCGGAAGTCCGTTCCAAAACCAAGGCGCGCTTTCCCATAGAAAGTAATGCAAAATGGATTAATCCGTTCCAGACTTTTAAAAATAAACCGAAAACAGCAATTTAACATGAATTTTACTATCTAACGAGACCATTGATCCATAAAATGAAAGCAATAATCAATGTACCATACTATAAAATAAATGAGACAGTATTGTAGATGATAAAAAAATCAAATTTATTATTTTTTTCTTACCTGAAACTGATGGTGGTCATTGTTTAGATGGGGGGCTTTTATCCATTTCCTCAATCACACACACAATCAATCAATCAATCAATCAATCAGTAGCTGAACTGGGTTCCACACAGTCACAAAAACAAATTCACCGAAAAAGCCTAAAATACAAAAACGCAAAATAAATAGCAAAAACAAAAGCACCAAACACAGTGGTACCTTGGTTCTCAAACTTAATCCATTCCAGAAGTCTGACTTCTGAAATGTTCGAAAACCAAGGCGCAGCTTCTGATTGGTGCAGGCGCCCTGGAAACAATAGCCGACAGTCACATCAGACGTTCGGCTTCTGAAAAACGATTGAAACGTTTTCGGTGTTTGGGAAGCAAAGCATTTGAGAACCCAGGTACCACTGTACAAACTAGCACCAAATCTCCATTGTGTGGGACTGCCACATTTGTTCTGGCAAAATACAGGGAGGGGCAGTTGGGGGCGATTTTTTCTTCTTCATCTGGTGCTGAAGTGACTTCAAAGCAATCCATTACAATCTATTGCGGCCTAACAGGATGGCCCCTCAGGAATTTGTTACACACACACATGCGCGCGCATACACATGAATTTGTAAATCTATCTGTGCTTGGCTACCCAGAGCTTAAATAGATTACCTTTCACACACCCTTTAAAACACATGCATTTGGACAGGATCCTTAACTTGGCAGAGGGAGAGAGAGGAGAGAGAGAGAGAGAGAGAGAAGACCTGAAATATAGGACAAAATTGTATCAATAGAGGACGTAGCATTTTGCATTGAAATACAGGACAATCCTGTATTACCGGTATATGGGACAGGTGGCAACCCTACACATTGGGACCACTGGTTCTGACAAGGACGGTAGTGACATCCTCTGGGATATACAGTGGTACCTCGGGTTACATACGCTTCAGGTTACATACGCTTCAGGTTACAGACTCTGCTAACCCAGAAATAGTGCTTCAGGTTAAGAACTTTGCTTCAAGATGAGAACAGAAATTGTGCTTTGGCAGCACGGCGGCAGCAGGAGGCCCCATTAGCTAAAGTGGTGCTTCAGGTTAAGAAAAGTTTCAGGTTAAATACGGACCTCCAGAACGAATTAAGTACTTAACCCAAGGTACCACTGTAGGTCATGGTTGCAACTTGACAGGGTTCTAATGGAGGGAGGCCCCTCGCCATTGTGTGAGCTTGTCTCTTTTCCCGCTTTTTTAGCTGTAGCAGCCATTTTGTGTTATGCCAGGCCCCCAAAGCAGCCAATCTTTCATTTGCACCCAGGACACTTTCACAAAATTCCAGATGCGCCCACTGGTCCCAAAAGATGAGCAATACATCACCTGTGGAAAGTTGTCATTTTCCTCATACACACAGTAGGCTGGGCTAGACTTTTGTAATAAGGTGCCGTACGCAAGACTAAAATTTGGTTCCTGCAAATGAATCTTCTCAATTACGGACAGTTTCAATTTTGCGCCCCCTCATCTCGGTGCCCTCTGCAAGGGAATCGCCTGCAGCACCCTAAATCCAGAAGGGTTTTGTAATGGTTCTAGGGGTTGCTTGTGCATAAGTTGCCGCCACTCTTGGCTTGGTTGACTGGTTGAACCCTTTCTGTCTGGACAGCCCTTCACTTCATGGCTGTCTCAGTCACTGGCATAATCCGTCAGTGGGCGTTTTTTGAATCTCTTCCAGCAAAGAAGTTCTTTGACGCCAAGTCTCCTCCTACTCTCCCTGCGCGGAAGTCTTCTGCGCAGGGAGGGAGTGGGCAGCAGAGTACCCGTGCTCTCCCCGCTGGTTTCTGGCGAAGAGTCTTGGAGCCTCCTCTCCAAAACCCCTCTCTGCCCCCCCTTCTCTCCTGGTGTTACGCTGATTTCCTTCCCCAGCATATGGGCTGCCTCTCTCCCTACTGGGACCCTTTCCGGCATCCCTCTGGAGCCTTCCCTCCGCCTCCAGCTCTGATGGCAGTTCCCTGACAGGTTTGTATTCTATAACTCATCAAAGGAAATTATCTTATCGAGAAGGTTCTCTTTTATTGCTGTATTCTTTGCCCACAAAGTCTAAGCTCCTCTTGGGATGTTCATTAATTACGTCTTTAATTATGGATTAATTAGTAGTCAATTGAAAGTACTTTTTGTACTTCCCCTGCTCTCATAGCACTAATGTGTTTCCCATCGAACTTGATGGATGCTACTGTAGCTACACGCAGAGAGGAACTTATTGCAGATGTATTCCCCTTTCTCTTCACTGAGATGCCCAAACCATTCTGCAGACAGATTCCTCCTTCTGTCATGTGGCTGAAGCTCCCAGTGGCGTAGCGTGGGGGGTGCAGGGTGGGCCGGCCACACCGGGCGCAACATCTGGGGGTTAGGGTTAGGGGGCGCAAATCCACGGGTTAGGGGGCGCAAATTACTTCCCTTGCCCCGGGTGCTGACAACCCATGCTACGCCACTGGAAGCTCCTTCCTTCCTTGCTGACTTTACTTCATCTTTCTCACCTTTATTTTATTGCCAAAATATCAGTGTTTCATGAATAATTATAATTACAATGAGTGGTTTGATAGCAACTTAGGAGCATCTAAGGCTGTCATATGCTGCGTCAGCCCATTGGCCTCTCTCATTCGCTGAGTCTCCAACGACTGGCAACAGCTCTGCAAGGTTTCAGAAAAGGTTCTCTCCCAGCCATACCAGAACCAGAGGGTGTCTGCAGGCAAACATATGCTCTGTCACTGAGCTCCAGTCCTTCCGCACTAGGCCTGGTCTTCACTCAAATAACAGGAGTGAAGAGCCAGGCCAGAGTCCATACCATTCAACTTTTTCGGATCCGAAACTGTGACAATAACCTCTCAATTCAGGGATCAGGGGCTACCATGTTACTCATCTTTTCCTGTTTAATAGACGAAGGTTGCATATCATTAGCACCTGCAAACAGGCAGAA
The DNA here is from genome assembly GCF_951804945.1 of Podarcis cretensis. Lineage (NCBI taxonomy): Eukaryota > Metazoa > Chordata > Lepidosauria > Squamata > Lacertidae > Podarcis > Podarcis cretensis. The sequence goes on along the minus strand of NC_137180.1, from coordinate 9,602,798 downwards.
AACAAGAAATGAAGTATGGGTGTAGCCCGGGGGGGGGCAGGGAGGGGCAGCTGCTCCCTAAATCAATAAAAATCAATAAAAATACATAGCAAACTGAGGTTCTGCCTCCCCCAACAAAAGTCCTGTCCCCCTAACAAAAATCTTGGCTATGCCCATGCTGAAGCCTCTCATTGCTGGAAAAAGCTTTACCTGTTGATATTCCACCTATTTTCATGGGCTTGCCGATCAGAAGGTCAGCGGTTCAAAAACCCGCGACTAGGTGAGCTCCCGTTGCTCTCTCCCAGCTCCTGCCAACCTAGCAGTTTGGAAGCACGCCAGTGCAAGTAGATAAATAGGTACCGCTCCGGCGGGAAGGTAAATGGTATTTCCGAAACTGTGGAAAATTAAATTTGAAATTTACAGATTGCATATTATTGAGAGAGAATTATATGAAAATGATGTATAAATGGTATATACTACTGGTTAAATTGTCAAAAATGTATAAAAATGAAAAGAAAGAGTGCTGGAGGTGTGAAGTGGAAGGTACATTTTATCATATGTGGTGGGATTGAAAAAAGGTACAAGTATGTTGGGAAATGATATATAATGAGTTGAAGAAAATGTTGAAAATAACTTTTGCAAAAAAACCAGAAGCCTTTCTCCTAGGCATTTTAGGTCAAGATATATCGAAAGAAAAGAGGACTCTATTTATGTATGCCACTACAGCTGCGAGAATGCTGATTGCACAAAACTGGAAGACTGGAGAAATACCAACTAAAGAACAATGGCAAGAGAAGTTGATGAACTTTGCAGAGCTGGCAAAAATGACAGACAATGAGAAAAAGACAACAGTGACTTTGAAAGAGAATGGGAACCATTTATATTATATCTGCAGAAACAAAGAAAGTCTATAGACTTGATGGCAGGATTTAAATAAACATTCACATCATTAGTATTAGAAAATGTGTAGACAACAGGGAAATAATATGGTGTACTTATTTTCATTTTTACGTTTTTAGGTTAGATGTTATTGTATAAGTATAATATTAGTATTTTTTTCTTTTAGGAGGTAGCAAGGTGGGTGAAAGAAGAAACAAACCAGAAGCGGAAGTTGGGGGAAGCCTAGGAGGGGAGGGGAGAAGGAATGAATAGAAAATGTTATGGATATGAGATGTATGTAATGAATGAAAAAGGAAAATTGAATAAAAATTTAATTTTTAAAAAAAGGAAAACTCCAAAAAAACCCAATATTTTTGGATCCAAAACTGGATCCTGTGCCTCATCTCTCACGACCCACACTGTAAAAGGTCCCAGCTTCCATCTCCAAGTAGGTCTGGGAACATTCCCAGTCTAAAACCCTGGACAGCCATGACCAGTCAGCATAGACAATATTGAGCTACATGCCTATGGGAAACCCACATAAGCAGGACATGAAAGCAATAGTCCTCTCCTCCGGTTGTTCTCCAGAAACTGAGGCATGTTGCCTCCGAACCTGGAGCCCTGATAACCCTATCTTCCACATCTGCCTCCAGCCTTAATATTTACTCCCTGGAGGTATTTCGCCTTTCAACTAACATGCATGCTCTTTTTACAGCGATGGGTACCAGGTGATAACTTGTTCATCTGCAACGTAACCTTTTGATCTACAGCAACACTTTCTCTCTCACACACAAATGTCTCTCGGCTTACCAGGTCTGCTCTACGTCCATTAGATACCTGGCACCTGGCCTTCAGAAGCAGACGTTCTATAACTCTTTTAAACGTAACTCAAGATCCTGACACGCAACAAAGATAAATAGCCAATCTCCCAAAACTCTTTTTTTTAAATATAGTAAATCATTTTCACTCCAACCTATGCCCTTGAGATAGAATAGGACAGTTTTCAGAAGGCCGGGGTTGTTTTGTTTTCCACATAGAGAGTACTAGTAACTGCAGTCAGGTATGCTTTAATTAAAACCAAAAAAACCTCTCATTATATACATTGCAAGTTCAGGTCAGTGTAATGAATTTGTTCAGTTAGCTTATCACTGTATATGAAACACCAAGCGGACCCAAAAACCATAATGTTTCAGGCTTAAACTTTATATATATAATCTATATATTTCTTTCTTTCTTAATTTCTCTTTCTGTCTCTCTCTCACACAAACACACACATTTTGGCAGGCACTAAAACACTACTAGCACCATCAATCATCACTGATGACTTTGCATGTTTGATCCCCATCAGATCAGAAGCACTGTAATCTCAAGAGCCAGCAAAACAGTCCGCCACTTACCTACACCTAAGAACACTATTGTTCTGAGCTCCCCGGTGTACCTGTGTGGCAAGAAAACTGGAAACTCTGAGGTTGTTTACAGCGACAACATAGCCCTTGGTCAACCCAGTATCTCTATTTGTTTAAATTTGCCAGCGTGACTGGCCTTCCAGATTTGCTAATGTTCTATATTTGTAATGTGCTAACATGATCTGCAGTTCTAAAGCAGCCATGGGTATGATAGAATATCAGCCTGCAAAGCTCCGTTCAGATAAAATAAATGAACTTTTAATAGGCTAAGCATCTTAACAGCACTTCAGCGAGGGTGATAAAAACAACATTCCTTTGACCTGTAGTCCCAGCGTTATTTAAAATCACACAGAGGTGCCAGAGTTTTATTCCAGGAAGAAAGAAGCCAAGCTAGGTTTTTTCCCGGTTTTTTGATACGCTGTTAGAATTAGACTAATTTCCTTCAGTCTGGAGACCTCTTAATAAAATACGGAAATGAGAAAGAGAAATGAAAGTACCTGCAGCTGTCATGGCTACAGGGTGACCCAAGTGGTGTTGCAGAGCAGGAGTTGGGGAGAGGGACCTAGTCACAAAACAGTCTGGCCAGACACGCTCCCTGTTTAGAGGAAAAGGTGCCACTGCCCTTCTGAACTTGGCAGGTTCTGTGCTTCCTGATATAGTCGCAAAGAGAGCTCTCAGGAACAGATCCAACTTTTATTTCCTGGCAGGCCCTCATCTCTGAGACAGCCACTTTGAAATGTATGTGAAGTAGCTGTGCCAGGAAGAATGCAAGGACTCTCGATAAACAGGTTGCCGGGGCTGTAACAGAAGGCTGCCACCGTTAGCTGTGTGCTGAAGCGCCGTGCTTTTGCCCACTGCACAACAAGCAAAAAAGAAAGGGGTTTTGCCTCCTCCATCACTGCATTTCTTTGCAGAGGAAAGTTGCGGCTGCTGATTTCAGCTTCTTAAAGGTAAAGGGACCCCTGACCGTTAGGTCCAGTCGCGGACGACTCTGGGGTTGCGGTGCTCATCTCACATACAGCTTCCAGGTCATGTGGCCAGCATGACTAAGCCACTTCTGGAGAACCAGAGCAGCAAACGGAAACACTGTTTACCTTCCCTCCAGATACCTACCTACCTATTTATTTATTTATTTATTTATTTACAATCTCCTTTCCCTTCCTCCCCCACAACAAACACTCTATGAGGTGAGTGAGGCTGAGAGACTTCAGAGAAGTGTGACTGGCCCAAAGTCACCCAGCAGCTGTATGTGAAGGAGCGGGGAATCGAACCCGGTTCACCAGATTACGAGTCCACTGCTCTTAACCACTACACCTCACTGGCTCTCCAGATACCTATTTATCTACTTGCAAGGGCGTGCTTTCGAACTGCTAGGTTGGCAGGAGCAGGGAGCTCACCCCGTTGCGGGAATTCGAACCACCGACCTTCTGATTGGCAAGTCCTAGGCTCTGTGGTTTAACCCACAGCGTCACCCGCGTCCCTTTCAGCTTCTTAAAGGTAAAGGTACCCCTGCCCGTACGGGCCAGTCTTGACAGACTCTGGGGTTGTGCGCCCATCTCACTTAAGAGGCCAGGGGCCAGCGCTGTCCGGAGACACTTCCGGGTCACGTGGCCAGCGTGACATCGCTGCTCTGGCGAGCCAGAGCCGCACACGGAAACGCCGTTTACCTTCCCGCAGGTAAGCGGTCCCTATTTATCTACTTGCACCCGGAGGTGCTTTCGAACTGCTAGGTTGGCAGGCGCTGGGACCGAGCAGCGGGAGCGCACCCCGCCGCAGGGATTCGAACCGCCGACCTTTCGATCGGCAAGTCCTAGGCGCTGAGGCTTTAACCCACAGCGCCACCAGCTGTAAAAGAGCCAAAGGTAGGCACAGTGCCATGCATGCAATTAGCACTTGCATGAATTGCTGTTTTTAAAGTCATTAGGAAACTTGAGGCCCCACAATATGGATTGGGAACCCAGCCTGAAGGGTACAGGGAGCTTTAACCCTCTGATCCCCACTGTGTTCCCCATCTCCCATGTCTGCTATTGGCAACAGAATAAGTTACTCTGAGCAGAGTAGTGAGAATGTCACCAACCACCAGCTAACCTTTGGCCTCTTTCGTTAGAGAAGGAGCCGAACATACGAGGAGGCCATTGGTGTCACATCAGATTCTAGCCTTTCATCCCAATCAACTCAGTAAATCAGCCGAAATGTCTTCCACTGGATCGTGGCTTCTGTGCATTCCCCTCTTCCACAGCAACATGAATCAATATGAGCCACTTACTACACAAGGCTAAAAGGTCATTCTGGTTTTTATTTTTTAGAAGGCTCAAATGGAAGTTTCTAGCCTTCATGTTTGCAGAGGTAAGTTTGATGGTTGTGCGTCTGAAGGATTCAGTAACCCAGGAGGCAAAGGGTGGCGAGGGGGGGGGGAGAGAGAAGCTCATTTGCAGATCTCGTTATTTTTGTTTATTTCTTGATTTCTAAGGGTTGATTTATTATTTTGAACATTCAGACAGTCTGGGTCAGCCGAGGAACTATGATTATGGTTTCAAAGCTGAGCTTTCAAATTACTCGAAATGTACAAAGGTCATATTGCCTCAAATGAGCTTTTCTCATGTATATTTGAGAGTGAGCACTTTCCTCTGGCGACTGAATGTAAACGGAGACTAATGATAATGCACCACTTCAGAAATTGCACAGAGAGCATCGCACTGTCAACTATATTATGCTACTGATAAAGTTCCATGATTACAGGATTGATTGATTTTTGTCAACATAACACGGCAAACTAGTTTTATGTTCTGCTTTCACCATGATTAACTATAAATCCAAGTCCAGCATTTTAAGCAATGAATTTTGAATTTGAGTCAAAAGGCAGGGGAGGGAGATCACAGATAATAGGATGGTCAATGTTTCAGTCAGCTTTTTTAGCTGTGCCTTTCACAATGGCTCTATAAGTAGGAGTTCTCAGGGAAAGCCTTTCTCGGCAGAAGGAGAAATGTCATCACCTGACTGTCAAGCTACATTGAAAAGCACTGTTGCAGCTGATTGAAAAGTCAGCAATCCACAGACTAACCTTCCACAGAATGTCCCTGATCATTATGATTACCTCACTAATTCCTGTGAAAATAAAGGTAAAGGTAAACGACCCCTGGACGGTTAAGTCCAGGCAAAGGCAACTATTGGGTTGAAGCACTCATCTCGCTTTTAGGCCGAGGGAGACGACGTTTGTCCACAGAAAGATTTCTGGGTCATGTGACTAGCATGACTAAACCGTTTCTGGTGCAACGGGACACCGTGACGGAAACCAGAGCACACAGAAACACCGTTTACCTTCCCGCCGCAGCGGTACCTCTTTATCTAGTTGCACTGGTGTGCTTTTGAACTGCTAGGTTGGCAGGAGCTGGGACAATGCAACGAGAGCTCACTCCGTCGAGGGGATTCAGACAGCCAATCTTTTGATTGGGAAGCCCAAGAGGCTTAGTGGTTTAGACCACAGCTCCACCCACATCCCAAATAAACAAGCCCACCATCACTGATAGGTCCACCTGCCATTGTGAGGCTCAAAGCAATGAGGATGATGCCTCCCCAGCTGTTTCCATTGGCTGTGGGTTTCTTGTGATGTCACAAAAGCACTTGGCAACTGAGTGGATACAAAGGCAGGCCAAGGGGAAAGCCCTTTTCTGTTTCCAGCAGGACACACCTGGCAATGGATGTGACATTCAGCACTGCCCAGGTTTCTCCCACTTGGAGGAGGCAAAGTGGTGAATGGAAGGAGGCAATCCTCTGGCAGTGGGATGCTAGGGAGCGATAATAAGGCAAGTTTGCTTGCTTGAAGCCTGCTAGTATCCCTGGTTGGAAGCTGGTGGATGTCTCATGATGGACCTAACAGTAGCTTCTGGCACCTTTTGGACCTCCATCTCTAATGTTTGAGGTAAAGGTAAAGGGACCCCTGACCGTTAGGTCCAGTCGTGGACAACTCTGGGGTTGCGGCGCTCATCTCGCTTTATTGGCCGAGAGAGCCAGCGTACAGCTTCCGGGTCATGTGGCCAGCATGACTAAGCCACTTCTGGTGAACCAGAGCAGCACACGGAAACACCGTTTACCTTCCCACCGGAGCAGTACCTATTTATCTACTTGCACTGGCGTGCTTCCAAACTGCTAGGTTGGCAGGAGCTGGGAGAGAGCAACGGGAGCTCACCTAGTCGTGGGTTTTTGAAGTGTTGACCTTCTGATCGGCAAGCCCATGAAAATAGGCGAATATCAACAGGTGAAGCTTTTTCCAGCAATGAGAGGCTTCAGCATGGGCGTAGCCAAGATTTTTGTTAGGGGGGACAAGCCTTTTGTTGGGGGGGCAGAACCTCAGTTTGCTATATATTTTTTATTGATTTTTATTGATTTAGGAGAACAGCTGCCCCTCCCTGCCCCCCCTTGGCTACACCCATACTGTATACCTGAAGGAGCGTCTCCACCCCCATCGTTCAGCCTGGACACTGAGATCCAGCACCGAGGGCCTTCTGGCAGTTCCCTCATTGCGAGAAGCAAGGTTACAGGGAACCAGACAGAGGGCCTTCTCGGTAGTGGCGCCCGCCCTGTGGAACGCCCTCCCTTCAGATGTGAAGGAAATAAGCAGCTATCTTCTCTTTAAAAGACATTTGAAGGCAGCCTTGTTTAGGGAAGTTTTTAATATTTAATGCTCTGTTGTTTTTAACACTTGATTGGAAGCCGCCCAGAGTGGCTGGGGAAACTCAGCCGGATGGGCAAGGTATAAATAATAAATTATTATTATTATTATTATTATTATTATTATTATTATTATTATTATATTCATTTCTTGTTTTCTGCCTGTTTGCAGGTGCTAATGATATGCAACCTTTGTCTCTTAAACAGGAAAACATGAGTAATATGGTAGCCCCTGATTGCTTGTTTGGATAACCCAGAGAAAATCTTGCCCTCTCAAATAATTGTGAAAGTATAATTATGAGGCTGTTGTATCTTAATGACCTGGAAGCTGTACACCGGCTCCCTCGGCCAATAAAGCGAGATGAGCACCGCAACCCCAGAGTTGTCTATGACTGGACCTAATGGTCAGGGGTCCCTTTACCTTTTAATATAGATATTAGCCAACTGCAGACTTGGGTTTTTTTTCCCCTTATGGACCAACACAGATCCCTTTGTTATTACAAAATAAAAAAAAAATCCTTCCAGTAGCACCTTAGAGACCAACTAAGTTTGTTATGGGACGCAGGTGGCGCTGTGGGTTAAAGCCTCAGCGCCTAGGACTTGCCGATCGAAAGGTCGGCGGTTCGAATCCCTGCGGCGGGGTGCGCTCCCGCTGCTCGGTCCCAGCGCCTGCCAATCTAGCAGTTCGAAAGCACCTCCGGGTGCAAGTAGATAAATAGGGACCGCTTACCAGCAGGAAGGTAAACGGCGTTTCCGTGTGCGGCTCTGGCTCTGGCCAGAGCAGCGATGTCACGCTGGCCACGTGACCCGGAAGTGTCTCCGGACAGCGCTGGCCCCTGGCCTCTTAAGTGAGATGGGCACACAACCCCAGAGTCTGTCAAGACTGGCCCGTACAGGCAGGGGTACCTTTACCTTTACTTTAAGTTTGTTATTGGTATGAGCTTTCGTGTGCATGCACACTTCTTCAGATACCAAACTGTTATAATTAAATGTAAAGGTAAAAATTCATAATTACACCCATGTCGTGGGTATTTTCCATGGCGGGGAAGCATGCATTGCAAAAGGAGGTGATGGATTAGCAATGAAACTCACAGTGCCATCTGCTGACTGAAGATAGTTAATGCTTTGATGGGTCACATACATAAAATATGACACTGGAACACTATAGCCAATGGGCAGGTTACAATGGCAGCTGTAGTTCAGCACCACACCTGCTATAGATCATAGTCACAACTTGCAGAAACGACAGGACATATGTCTTCCAAATAAGTAATGGTTTCCTCTGTATACTGGAATTCTGCGTCTCACAGGCTTTGCATTTTCAGCAGAGTTTCCAGCACATGCACATGTACTCACAATTCCCAGTGTGTAAAATGGGGTTTATTCCCAGGTAAGTGTGCAGAGCATTGTAGCCTAAATTCCCACGGAACACTCTGGGAACTATGTTTTGCTAGTTTGGCAAAAATGATCAGCAGAATCAGAAATCAGGAAGACCAAAGGAATGGGGAAATTTTATAATTTACCCGAAAAACCATTGTTAAAAACAGTTTAAATCGTTAGTAGGATTGGAATAACACCTGTAGTCTAATGGTGAATTTTGGATATAATGGAGATGTAAAAGATTTGGATTATTATAAAAGATGCAGGAGGAAATGATTAATAATAAGACCCACAAACGGGAGGAGAAAAGTCCAGAAGATTCTCTGGAATTTTGTTTTTATGTTGTATGTTGGATATGTGATTGTAAAATACTAATTTGAAAAAACAAATGAATAAATTTATAATAAATAAATAAATTTTGCTAGCTTGAGTGCCTTCACACATTCTGACAGGCTTTCAAGTGCCTTTCAAGGTAGAAGTGATATCAGAAAAGTTTTAAAAAATTATCCGTGGTGTGGAGAAATTGGAAGTATCAAAGTTTTTCTCCCTCAAAACACGAGAATTCATGAAGCTTCATGATGGATAAAAGAACATGCTTCTTCACACAGGAACTATGGAACTGGCTCCAAAGGAAGCAGTGATTGCCACCAATTTGGGTGGCTTTCAAAGAGCACAGTGGTACCTTGGTTCTCAAATGCCTTGGTTCTCAGACGCTTTGGTTCTCAAACTCCGAAAACTTGGAAGTGAGTGTTCCAGTTTTCAAACATTTTTCGGAACCCAAACATCTGAGGCAGCTGTTGGCTATTGTTTCCGGGGCACCTGCACCAATCAGAAGCCGCATCTTGGTTTTCGAACATTTTGGAAGTCAAACGGACTTCTAGAATGGATTAAGTTTGAGAACCAAGGTACCACTGTATTTGGCACTTTTGTTTTTGCGTTTTTGTTTTTTAGGCTTTTTCAGTTAATTTGTTTTCGTGACTGTGTGGAACCCAGTTCAGCTACTGATTGATTGATGGTGTGACTGTGGAAATGGATAAAAGCCCCCCATCCAAATAATGACTATCATCAGTGCAGGTAAGGAAAAAATAATAATTTTGATTTTTATCATCTACAATACTGTCTTGTTTATTTTATAGTACAATACATTGATTATTGCTTTCATTTTATGGATCAATGGTCTCGTTAGATAGTAAAATTCATGTTAAATTGCTGTTTTCGGTTTATTTTTAAAAGTCTGGAATGGACTAATCCGTTTTGCATTACTTCCTATGGGAAAGCGCACCTTGGTTTTGGAACGCTTTGGTTTTGGAACGGACTTCCGGAACAGATTAAGTTTGACGACCAAGGTACCACTGTACTGGATAAATTCATAGAGGAGAGGTCTATCAACGGCTACTAACCATGACGGGTGTGATCTATCTCCATGGCTGGAGACAGTAATTCTGTTGGACCATATTATTCCGGTACCTAGGGCTTCTATTCCATCATTCCAAGTCCTGGAAACATCATTGACAGACCAGCTATCAAAAGGCGGAGGTAAGCAAACTGGATATACCTCGATTCTTTTATACATGGGGAGGCCATTATGTTCCATCAGCCATTAACTCCTTCCATCAGCCATTAACTCCTCAACTCCTCTACGCCTCAAACGTCTGGTTCAATGGCTCATTCTCCAGGTTTGATGGCTTCCAGGCAAAGTTTGTCTGGTCCCTCCTACAAGTTCCAAATTGTGTTCCAAATGCAATAGTATTTTTAGAAACAGGTGAATGTCCTTTATCAACTAAAGCATGGTGGGCTGCCCTGAGATACTGGCTCAAGATCTCAATCTTTGGCCTAGGGAAGGGGTTACTTCCATACCTAAACAACGAGGAGTTTACCAGCTCATGGATGAAAATTATGGTTAGAAAAACCACTTCGATTGGTTGCCACCTTCCCTCCTGTACCATCTGGGCTATGATACCGCCCTTGAATCTCTGAGGCAAAGGCTCTGAGACATATCACATAGTGATCTCCGATCTCAATCTCATGTTATCTGTGGCCCATTAGCAGTAGTAATCCACTATGGGCTCAAGTTTCAGACACCTGCATATCTTAGAAATTTGTCTGTACCAACAAACCGGTGTCTTTTCACCGAAGCCAGATTATTTCCATCAGAAGTGTTAAATGGCAGACTGAGAGGTATCCTTTATCAGAATAGGATCTGTGTGTGCTCTCAGGATGTTGACTGCATGAGGTATATTTTATTGCATTGCGGACAATATGATGAGGGAACTATTGATTAAACTGCTATTGGCAAATCGGCCGGGTCAATCTGAAGCCTACTATATCAAATATCTTCTGGATGACAAGTCTAACGATATCACAGTGGCCGTGGCACAGTTTCTTTCCGTAGTCATATGAATCAAAAATCAACATACCCATGACTAAACAAATAACGATTCAGTCTTCCCTCCCTGGGGGGTTGTCTAGATGAGTCTGTATTTTATTCTGTATCTATCTTATGGGTCGTTGGACTGCAATAAAGGTTATTATACGCGGGTGGTGCTGTGGGTTAAACCACAGAGCCTAGGACTTGCCGATCAGAAGGTCGCGGTTCGAATCCCAGCGACAGAGTGAGCTCCCGTTGTTCGGTCCCAGCTCGTGCCCACCTAGCAGTTCGAAAGCACGTCAAAGTGCAAGTAGATAAATAGGTACCGCTCTGGCAGGAAGGTAAACGGCGTTTCCGTGCGCTGTTCTGGTTCGCCAGAAGTGGCTTGGTCATGCTGGCCACATGACCTGGAAGCTGTACTCTGGCTCCCTCGGCCAATAAAGCAAGATGAGCGCTGCAACCCCAGAGTTGGCCACGACTGGACCTAATGGTCAGGGGTCCCTTTACCTTTAATGCTGCTGAATACCACTTTCTGGAAGTCACATGAGTGCTTGGGTTCTGCTTGAGAGTTTCCCATGGTACACCTGGTTGCCCCTGTGAGAACAGGACTGGATGAGTCCTTAGCCTGATCTAGCAGGCTCTTCTTAGGCAGGGGTCCCCCACCTGTGGCCCACGGAGGCCGTTTAACCGGCCAATGAGCCACCCCTGAACCAAGCTGCCCGCTCGGCGAGTCTCCACGCGGTGCGCTAAAGTAGCGCACATGGGGACTCTCTTACGCGGCTCCGGAAATCACTTCTGCGCATGCCCAGACACTGAAAATCACTTCTGTGCAGGCATGGTTTTTGGCATCTGGGCATGCACAGAAGCCATTTTCAACGCTGCAGACATGCGCAGATTTGATTTCCGGCGTCGCACTGCGCTAGTCCGTCCCACAGAAGATCTCCATGGGAGTGATCCGGCCCATGCCCTTGCCGATCCCTGTTCTTAGGTAATATATCTGAAGAAGGTATTTAGGCTACGGGTTTATACTCTCTGAAATCAAGCCTGCTTTGGCAATAAGCAAGCCAATCCCTGCAGTGCAACTATGGATGAGTTCACACAAGCATATTCACCACCTCATTTCAAAATCACATGCTTCCTCGCATGTGTTAAACGGCTACCACAAATCGGACACCATGGAGGGGACGGTGTTTGTATCATCCGGCATAACCTCCAATAAAATGCCTTTTTAACAGAGGTGGGTCAATAGGGGGTGAAAGAGGAGAAGTTTTAAAATGTGGGTTTTTTGGGGGGGTTTCCATTGGGCGGTTGTTTTTATTTTGATTATGTATTTTGTGGTTTTATATTTTGATTTTATTCTGTAAACTGACCCGAGACCTCTGAGTATAGGGCGGAATAATAATAATAATAATAATAATAATAATAATAATAATAATTAATAATGAAGTGAATAAATTTGCTAAAGGCTGTATGTGTTGTCATGTCACTAAAGAGCTTGCCATATCAATAACAAGATCTAAATGAGAGCCCTCCATTAAATATATTGCTTTTTGGTCTGTCACACAAATATTACAATAAAGAAAGGGAGGGAGGGAGGGAGATGTGCATGGTAATTACAAAAGGTAATTACAGGTGGAGGCATTGCACTCCATCATACTCGATGACAAATTACATTAAAGAACAGAGAAACCCTCCACAAAGAACTAATGACTTCTGTCCGTGGCTTACACAGAGATGAAACAATAACTTTAAAATAATTAACAAGAGAGAAGGTAATGATGGCAAAAAAAGAGGCCAGTTTACACGGCACTAAGTGCCTAATTTGTTGCAGTGAGTTGTCCCATTAGGGCCGGCATCAATCACTGTGATCTGTAAATGAGGTTTTAATACTTCCAACCACAACTGGAAAAAGTTTAAGGCATTCACAGGTGCCCTGCAAAATTAATACGCTCCCGGGGAACTTCAGAAGCCGATCATTTTTACCTGGGCTTGTGCGTTCAGAGTGATAACATATTATCATAACAGCGCTCCTCAGCCCAAGAGTGCACCTTTGTCAAAAGGATAATCTAAAATGTATTTGTCTCTTTTTTCTTGCCTCAGTCCAAACCTCTTACAGAAGACTCCATTTCATTTCCCCCTCTAGCTCAGTTGAGGAAGAGAGGTTCTCAATATGCAGGCAGTTGGGGGAACCCCTAAAACAGACTTAGGGGTTACACAGGGCAAGGAAAGTAAAGAAAAGTGAGGAATGTTCCATTGCTTTTTAACAGAAATCCTTGCACTAATGGAACATTTATGTAGCACATCAGATACAAACCTTGGAATTGCTTTTTTTAAAAAAATGTTTTGTATTTCTGCAAACTTCAAGGTTCCCCTGAGCATATGGAGACCCTGCTCTCGCGCATTGGCTAGTGGCATTTTGGCAACATAAGAATGGCACTCTGAGAACGGAGTTCACTATTAGTACATTATTTTCCTTTTAAAAAATGTAATTTTTTGCAGTGTTCGTTATATTATACGCAATGGAAAAAAGTAATCACATGGAGAGAGTCTCTTCAATTTTACTTTGCTGGAGTGTCTTCTACAGAGCGTGCCATGAATATTACTGTTCACTTGTCAGGTCAAATCCTGATTTCAGGTCAACTCAGCTCAAACACAGCACAGTAAGACTGTAGAAGAGAGAAATACAAAGTGGGGGTAAGAGAAAACTTAACACGGGACGAAGCAGAGCTACGTTTTCAATTTTTTAGCTATTGGTTCCAGAGGACTAGTGCCTTTAACACTTGAATGGCAGGCCAAAAAAACTATTAACAAGAGAATGCAGGTGCTGTGAAAATGACATTTTTTGAATTCATACCAGTCATGTCACAGCTAAGGCTGCAAGGAACTCAGGAAATGGTGGTATCCCTGCAAATATATCCCTGGGTTATTCCTGCCAAATATCTTGGGCTTGAAAGAATGTAGAAGACAGAAGGATTTGTAGGAAAGTTTCGGCCCTGGGGAAACTGAAGCTTTTCAGATGCAAAATCTCTTTGAACCTTAAGGGTTGGCGGTGCCACAGTTGGATTTCATCCCTTTGTAATTGACTTTGGAAGGGTTAACAAAGCTCCAGTACTCAGGATATTTCTGCAAAGGAGCTCAATAACAGCTATTGCCACTTCTTCAGTGACTTCTCACTGACAGCTTCACACTTAGCATTGCTTTCAAATGGTCTGTAATGCTGCCAGATCAAGTTAACACCAAGAAGAGAGGCAGATGTAAGGAAAACCAGCACACAGAAGCTTACATCTTGTGGCGGGGGGGGGGGGGGAGGATTTTGTTGCTTTCTGAAAGAAATAAGGCCAAAAAGAAACGAGGCAAGGAAACAAAAAGGCACCCCAGAATCCATGTTTCTGCCCAAAGCAAAGTTTGCACAAGCAACTGTTTGTATCTCTCTAAACTCTCTAATGGGACGCGGATGCCACTGTGGGTTAAACCACAGAGCCTAGGGCTTGCCGATCAGAAGGTCAGTGGTTCGAATCCCCGCGACGGGGTGAGCTCCCGTTGCTCGGTCCCTGCTCCTGCCAACCTAGCAGTTCACAAGCACGTCAAAGTGGAAGTAGCGGGAAGGTAAACGGCGTTTCCGTGTGCTGCTCTGGTTCGCCAGAAGTGGCTTAGTCATGCTGGCCACATGACCCAGAAGCTGTACGCCGGCTCCCTCGGCCAATAAAGCGAGAAGAGCACCGCAACCCCAGAGTCGGTCACGACTGGACCTAATGGTCAGGGGTCCCTTTACCTTTTCCTTTAAACTCTCTACTGAGTTAGCTTGCAAGCAATTTTGCATAATCCTCACATCCAAGCACAAAACAAAATAATACTGGGAAGATTCCCATCCACAGACAGCCATAGTAATGACTTCAGATCTTTGTCACTGCTGGGAAATTAGTTCAAAATTCAATTATTCTCCTTCTGAAAGGTTAGAGGGTACTGTGGTTTTAAAAAAAGGTAAAGGACCCCTGGACGGTTAAGTCCAGTCAAAGGCAACTATGGGGTTGTGGCGCTCATCTCGTTTTCAGGCTGAGGGAGCCGGCGTTTGTCTGCAGACAGCTTTTCAGGTCATGTGGCCAGCAGGACTAAACTGGTTCTGGTGCAATGGAACACCGTGACAGAAGCCAGAGTGCACGGAAATGCCATTTACCTTCCCGCCACAGTGGTACCTATTTATCCACTTCCACTGGCGTGCTTTCAAACTGCTAGGTTGGCAGGAGCTGGGACAGAGCAATGGGAGCTCACTCTGGTAATCTCTGGGATGCTCTGGTTATCTCCTGCTTGGACTGGGGCTACCTTTGAAGGTGACCTGGAAACTACAACTAATCCAGAATGCGGCAGCTGGACTGGTGACTGGGAGTGGCCGCCGAGACCACATAACACCAGTCCTGAAAGACCTACATTGGCTCCCAGTACGTTTCTGAGCACAATTCAAAGTGCTGGTGCTGACCTTTAAAGCCCTAAATTTGCCTCAGTCCTGTATTCCTGAAGGAGCGTCTCCACCCCCATCGTTCTGCCCGGACACTGAGGTCCAGCGCCGAGGGCCCTCTGGCGGTTCCCTCATTGCAAGAAGTTAGGTTACAGGGAACCAGACAGAAGGCCTTCTCATTAGTGGTGCCCGCCTTGTGGAACATCAGATGTCAAAGAAATAAACAGCTATCTGACTTTTAGAAGACATCTGAAGGCAACCCTGTTTAGGGAGGTTTTTAATATTTGATGAATTATTGTATTTTAATCTTTTGTTGGAAGCCACCCAGAGTTGCTGTGGGAACCCAGCCAAATGGGCGGGGGTATAAATAATAAATTATTATTATTATTATTATTATTATTATTATTATTAGTCCATTGCAGGGATTTGAACTGCTGACCTTCCAATCAGCAAGCCTAAGAGGCTCAGTGGTTTAGACCACAGTGGTTTAGACCATGTCCCCTAGAGGATCCTGTACAATAGACATGAAATGGCACAAGCAGTTGTGCTCCATCAAGAATAGGATTCCTTGCAATGTTTTGATGGGAGAAATGCAGAAGCAGCTGCAACACTTCCTATTGTCTGTCTGGATATGATTCTCGAGTGTCTGTGTAATTGTTTATGGTAAAGGTAAAGGGACCCCTGACTATTAGGTCCAGTCGTGACCAACTCTGGGGTTGCGGTGCTCATCTCGCTTTATTGGCCAAGGGAGCCGGCCTACAGCTTCCAGGTCATGTGGCCAGCATGACTAGGCCGCTTCTGGAGAACCAGAACAGCGCACGCAAACACCATTTACCTTCCCACTGGAGCGGTACCTATTTATCTACTTGCACTTTGACGTGCTTTCGAACTGCTAGGTTGGCAGGAGCAGGGACCGAGCAATGGGAGCTCACCCCGTTGCAGGGATTCGAACCGCCGACCTTCTGATTGGCAAGTCCTAGGGTCTGCGGTTTAACCCACAGCACCACCTGCGTCCCATGTGTAATTGTTTACAGTGGATCAAATGCCACCTTATTTATAATTGTCAATTTTTCGACAAGCCTAGGGATAAGGTGTATATAAGCATTCCCAATAAATAGGATTGTAGCCAGTTTTAGTTATACTCAGAGTAGACTCATTGACATTAACAAACCTAAAGTCCATTAAGTTTTGTGTGTCCCTTCTCAGCATTGGACACAGCCCACAATAAATATATTTCTCATCATCAGAAATCCCACATACTGCTAGCCTTCCCACCGGAGGCAGGCTGTTGTTGGAGATACATCAGTGACTTGTTTTTATTGCAGGCATGAAAAAAGGAAAGCAGTTACAGATAAGGAAAGAAGAGATCATCCGCTTTGGTTCATCAAAGTGAGGACCACTCATCAGGATGATGGGGGACAGCAGCAGGAGGCCCCAAAGATTGTTAAGCCCTTAAACTATGATGCACAGTTGAGGAATAGAGGCAGCCAATGGAATAAAAGAACAGTGTGTGGTTTTGAAAGAGAGGAAAAGATACAATTGGCCCAGAGCTTTGGAAGATTACGCCGCTAATCTTACTTCTCCATCCTTCTGTTTCCTTAGTGAGTCAGCAAATTGTCAACCCCCCCCAAGTGAAACACTTGCTCCCATTCTAAGGGGTTCTGTTTCATTATTTCTAAAATCCCATGTTGTGATTTTCGGATCATAGCAGAGCCTCCTGACAAAGCTCCTCCAATAGTCATTGAACTTTTCCCTCGATGGCTCAGAAGATGGGCTGATCCTCTTGTGTCCTCAGCTATAGTTCTAAGTGGAAGAGCCTGCGGTGCACAGCTGGAATTGGTGCCAAACTTACAGGCTCTGCAAGAAGAAAAGTGTGTTTGACAAGCTGCCTACGTTTCTTCCATATGTTTAAGTTAGGCTTTGTGGTGTGTGTGTGGGTTTTTTTACAAAATCCATTGCCCTGGGGGACGCCATGTTTCTGTTGTAAGCGAATGGCATCCTGGGGAGATCTTCTTCAGCCATAGGCTCAAAGGTTTAATTGGCAACTCAATTTTTAATTGATAAATACCTAACAACAACTTTTCTCTCTCAATATTGCTAGTCCTTCATCCTAAGATCCCAGGGTAGGCTGCAAGAACTTAAAATACATTAAAAACAGTTTAAAACAAATTCAAAATCAATATCATTTTACTAATAAAATTTCCTTTTATTGATATTTATTCTGAGACGTCTCTGATTTATCCACTGTAATATAAGAAGCCCATTCCTCTTTTAAGAATATTTCCCCCCCAGTGTGAAGATATAAAGCAGGCATAGGCAAACTTGGCCCTCCAGATGTTTTGGGACTACAACTCCCATCATCCCTGACCACTGGTCCTGTTAGCTAGGGATGATGGGAGCTGTAGTCCCAAAACATCTGTAGGGACAAATTTGCCTGTGCCTGATATAAAAAATAGATTTCAGATCTGCGTAAGGAGAACCCTTAACAAACTACATTTCCCAGTATTCTTCGAGAAAGAAACTGTGACTGTTTAAAGTGGTATGAGACTGTTTAAAATCTATTGTGTGGATGGGACCATTATTGCAGTTCAATGACACGAGGCTGCTCAGGGACATGCCCTGGGAAAAGTGTCAAGTGACCTAGAGGGCCAGCATTTGGCTTGTGGGATTGATGTTGTTATAGTCCAAAACTTCTACAGAGAACCGGTTATTTATTTATTTAATTCAGGCCTAGGCAAACTTGGCCCTCCAGATGTTTTGGGACTACAACTCCCATCATCCCTCGCTAACAGGACCAGTGGTCAGGGAAGATGGGAGTTGTAGTCCCAAAACATCTGGAGGGCCAAGTTTGCCTATGCTTGATTTAATGCTTGATCTCAGGGCGGTTCAGTGGTGGAAGGCTGGTATAGCCAATGACGAGAAAAACTAAAATTCTAAGTTATTTTTATTGTTTTTATTGCATGTATATCTCCTCCAAGGAGCTCAAGTTTATCCTGACAACAACCCTTTGAGCTAGGTTAGGCTGAGAGACTGCGACTGGCCCAAGGTCACCCAAGTGAGTTTTGTGGCTGATTTGAACCCTGGGCACCTAGTCCAACACATAGTCCACCGTGCCATACAGACGAAGTGCCAGTATTGGGGTAGGGGGAGACAGCTGTCGAAGTCTGCAAACAGAGAGAATTTCTTTTCTAGATGGCTGTGTCTGATCCTTTGAATTTGACTGCTGAGCAGACACACATCCCCTCATCATCCTCTCTGTCTATATACCCTGCTCTGCCTTGAGAAAATAGCATGTTAAAATTGTCTCCTTAGAACTCCCACGCTCACTGCCTTAAACTGCCTTTTGTGTGCCGGCGTGAAATGATTTGACCTACTCTTGGAAGCCATTGATTATCTGTCAGGGCCAGGATCTTCTCAGCAGGAGCTTTTGCATGAAACATTTCTATTACTAACTGGGAACATGAGGGAGTGGGGCTTGTGGCTCCGTCCAGATAGAGGGCAAATCACAAGTCTGAAACTTAAGAGACGTACATCAGATCATGAATGTTCTGAGGCGGAGGGGAAGTGCTGGGCACCCCGTGCAAAATGATCAAGGGGACGATACAGCTCTCTCTTGAGAAAAGGTTGTGACATTTGGGGCTTCTTCTTTTTTCTTTTTTTTTTAATGCTATTCACAATAAAGCAGTGAAATGAAAGATAAGATATCAGAAAAAAGAAAAAAAGAACAAAGAAGTAAAAGAAAAAGATCATATGTGAAAATTTTTAAAAGTAGATAAGTACTCACAGTACATAGCCGTTTCACATCTATATTTATATTCAATTGTATAATTTCATCTTGTCCTTATCTACCTTAAATAAATTGGGGGGGTTTTTTTGGGGGGGAAAGACTTCCACCGTTTACCTCACGCGTTTTTAATAATCTGTTTGTCAGAGCCTCTGTTCTTCATATTTTCCCTTTGGATTTCCTTAATGTCTCATTTTGTATTTTTTATATTACGCACAAGATTATTCTAAACACAACCAGATTTTTGTAGTCAAGCCCTGGTTTTGTAAATAATCATTTAAAAACTCCCATTGCTTCATAACCATAGTTTTGGATTTTCTCCTTATTATATCCGTCAATTTTGCTAATTCCAGGTACTCGCAAAGTTTCCCCAACCATTCTCTTTTTCTTAAGAAGCCACAATAACAACAAAAAGACATTTGGGGCTTCTTAAATTAGAGGAAAGGTGAATAAGAGGGGATGTGACAGAGGTGTATAAAATTATGCACAGGGCTTTTCTCCCTTTTATAATGCTGGAACTCATGGAAATCCAAGGAAACTGAATGTTGGAAGATTCAGGACAAAATAAAGTACAGTGGTACCTCGGTTTTCGAACGTAATCCGTTCCGGAACACTGTTTGAGTTTTGAAACATTTGAAAACCAAAAACTCAATAGCTGACAGCTGGGCTTCAGGATCCTGCACTCAGCAGAAGCCACATGGCATGTTCGACTTCCAAGGTTTGTTCGAAAACCAAATCATTTACTACCGGGTTTATGGCATTCAAAAACCCAAATGTTCGTCAATGGAGACGTTAAAAAATCAGGTCCTCCCTTAAAGAGGGCACATATTGCGGTGATACCTGGAAAACCGACTCCCTATATTGTGGGTGGGTACGATTGGTTAACCACAATAACCGATTGGCAGGTCTCTTGAAGCTGGGTGCAATCTGGGCAATGGGACGCAGTCCAAACAGTTTGAGAGACCTATTTATTCCCATGCACGTGACCCAGAGCTTCCTCTTTTGGCACGTGCATTCAGAACACCCGCCTACCTCTCCCTAATTTTAGGGGGTTTGCGCTTGACCTTGCTATGCCGTCACGTGTTGTCTGTCGTTGGGACAGGGGCATGGCAGGCATTTTCCCCACTTGGCTGATTGGCTGTTGCCATTTGGGTTTCGCCTGCTGCGTAGCAAATCGTCACAACTTGTAAGGTTGAGGATAGGCTCTGGTTCAGGTGATAGGGATGTGAGAACGCTCTCGCCAGCCCTAGGTGAAGGGTATTCTGTTAAAGGAATTCAGGGACTCAACTTGGTTTGGTCAACCCCTGAGAAGGGGCTGTGGCCATGCCTGAGTCCAGGAGGACATTTGGGTGGCGGAGATAGCCTGTTCCCGGCTTTCCGCTATCCAGGTGTTCACCCTTGGCTGACCTATGCTGCTGCCCTGGGTCAGCGCTACCTGCATGCAAGGAGCTAGTCGAACCAGAGCCTATGCAACCAGTCACTTTCTGTAATCAATAAAGTTGTGGCCTAAATTCTGCCAAAAACCAAAATCAAAATTTGAGTCATGTGTGAATTTATTTAGAGGGGAGGTTTCTGGGTCTGAACACGCAAACCGAGGTACTGCTGTACTTCAGAGAGTTCAGCTATGGGACTGGCTCCCACAAGAGGCAGCAATGACCACCAACTTGGATGGCTCTACAAAAGGATTAGGCAAATTCATGGGGCATAAGCCTGCCAATGGCTATTAGTCATTATGGCTATGTTGTTACTTTATTATCAGAGGCAAAATGTCTCTGAATTGCTGGTGGGCAGAGAGCTGTTACCATCAGGTCCTCTTGCCGTGGAACTTGCGGACCTCCAGATGTTATTAGACTCAACTTGAACCTACCCAGACCATGAAATCATCCTCTGAGGCTTTCCTTTATGTGCCTTCCCCTCGAGAGGTCCGGAGGGTGGCAACACGAAAACGGGGCCTTCTCTGCAATGGCTCCCCATTTGTGGAATGCTCTCCCCAAGGAAGTTCACCTGGCATCTTCATTATATACCTTTAGGCACTGTTGGGGACTTCAGAATACAGACCAGAATGGAAAAATCCAGGCAGCAATATTTCTTTAAAAAAAGTCTTTTATTCAGTTTGAATTTTGTCAGACAAAATACAAAAAGGGGTGCATTCAGGAAGAAATGAGAGAATGCCCACCGTCAGTCAGATGCAGACAACTTTTATGCCCTAAGGCAAAGCAACAGTTCAGCCCCTTGACCCACCCCTTAAACATTCCCCTTTATGCATAATCATTAAAGCTCTACCAATTAGAAAATTGGTGGTGGCCTTTTGGTTCCAAACTGCTTTCTCCATTAGGTGGCACTGATGGCTTAAAATCTCTGACCTATTTACTCGTTCCAGCAAATACCACTTGACCCCCCCTGTTTCTCAGAAAAGGGGACTGTGGTTTTAACAAGTTCAGGCCTAGGTCTGCATTTAGAATCCTGCGGTGGGCAGACATCCTGGGCAAACAGACAGTTTCTCAGAAACAGCTCAACTACTAGCAAAATCCCCTGACCTCATCCTCTTGCAAACTCGCTGTGTTGCAAAAATATTGTTCTTGCAAGCAGGGGCAAGCAGGGGAGAGAGAGAAATGTCTTTTTAGCTTTTAGTTTGCTCTCTAAGATGGCTTTCAGCTTATAAAATGGCTCCAGCCTGGCTCTCCAAAGTGGACCCAGGTGGACCCCTGGTCCTCACTCCTTCATTCCCCCCTTTCCATCATGAAAATGCTGACCGGTTCCGGTTCATCATTTTCGATTGATGGACCTATAGGTCATAGAGAGCCAGGATATGGGTACGTGCTGAGACATTGACCAGTGCTCGTTTGTGAATGGTGGAACGGTTAAGTGGCAGTGGGAGAAGTGGTAGTCCACTCGTGGCATCTGTTGGGGCCAAGATGCATACCAGACATTCTGACTTATTGGCCGAATGGGCTACCATTTCAGCCATTTGTAACCACCTATTGTAGGGGTTAGACGGGGAAAAATTGGCATGGGAGGCCAGGGGACTCTTTCCCGCTTTGGCCAATACACAGGTAGGTTCTCCAATTCTCCAACCAGATATGATATTGTTCATGCCAGCAAGAATACAGGAGCATCCAAAGAAGTAGAGCAGTACATACCACTCCTACCCACCAACCTCAATATTTCCATAGTTCCTCCCACCAATACTCGAGGCCATTCCTAATATTCTTTTACCGCTGAAGGGCCCACTGATATTCGTATTCTATAAACGCTTGGGCCTCTGGGGTTATTTTCCACCTTATTTCGGAAGCTCCTACCACTTGGATCAACTTCCCAACTATTCCCGGTGGGTGGAGACCCCTGTGGTTTCCTGGGAGAATATTATATCCAAAAGGGGCCCCTTCTTCCACGTAAATGATGTTGTACCCACAAGAATATATCCACCCCTGCAACGGCCTGACACACGGGGTGACTATATCAAGGGGTTCTGGTCCCAATACCAAAAGTCCTAGTGGTGCCTCTAAATTTGCTGGAGAGCAAGTCTCTACGTTGGGGACACTGCCCGCTGGCGCCCCTCCCATCCAATTCTTCCGGAACTAGGTGCCCTGTCTGTCTACTGGGTGGCAACTCTTATGCAGCCACAAGAATACCCTGCCACATTCAAGGGTATTAGGTATGGAGTTACCAGGCCCAGCAGTTTAGGTAGTATTCTGGGATTTTGGGAGGATCGAGCCACCACGACACCCACAGGTGGGGCTGCAGAATTTACTGGCACTTGTTCAGCAATTTCAATGCACACCTGGTTCAGGCTCCCTCCCCTACAACACTTGCATTAAGATAGGTTCCGTCCCATGCAACACCTGGGTTAAGATTAGGACCTGGTCTATTAAATGGGGTTGGTACAGTGCTCTACCCCCCGTTTGACAGTTGGTTACCCCCCCACAACAGCAAGAGCGGTCCAGAACTCGATAGATTTCGACCGTCTCTGCAAGTTCCCGTAGGAGCAGTACCCACGTATGCTGGACAGTGGTGTGGAAGAGGAGCCACAATGGGGTAGTGGGATGTTGCAATACGGCAACCTCATCAAACCCCTGTTTCCAATAGCCAATGAGCACGCCATCTCTTACCACCGGCAAGACGAACCAGTCGTAGCAGAGGCCAGCAGGCCAGTAAGTTTGGTATGGCTCGGTAGGGTCAGGGCAATAAGACACAGAACAAATCAATATAGAACATAATAGAGTATGAAAGTCCTTGTGATGATCAGCTGCAGGATCTCGTTGCCCGTGGCCCAACGCGCATTCCCGGTAGCGTCAGACACAAGGTGATGATCAGCTTCAGAGGGTCAGCAGGATTTCTCTTGCAAGTCCAGACACCCTCTGACTTCTTCAGACGCGTGTGATGTACCCAGGGGATCACCTCGGCTACTTTCACCGCAGTTGGGGATGAGGGGGTCGCCAGACGCTGGTTGGAACTGGTGAACCGGCTCAGCGAGACTGGAAGAAATACCTGGAAAGGAAGCAAACACACACGACACACCTCTTGGATATAGCAGCAGTTAGTTAGTTGAGATAGGTTGGGGATGTAGAGTATTCTCCCAAGGTGTGCTTTAGCAGCTGGGCCTCCCAAATGGGTGGATTCGTGGTAATTCTTCACAATGACACTGGCCAGATGCTGTGGGACAAAAACACTGTTGTCTGGTCCTTCCTGGAGCATTGCTCCTTCTTGACATGCCCACTGCTGTTCATCAAGGGTGTAACGAGGTTCTACGTTGTCTGGAGTGAGTTCTGGGATGAGGGCTGCGGTGACCACTGGTGGAGGTTTCAGAGCTGCTTCACGAGCTTCTGGTTGCCTTTAGTGACCATGTCCCGGCCTCTCCCATGGCCTTTGTAGTGCATCACAGCAATCTCTTCGGGGGCCCATACAGCTTCTAGTAACATCTCAACTTCTGGACCGTATTTCAGGGCTTTCCCGTGGGCTCCAATCAAGCCCCGCTCTTTCCATAGGGCGCCATGCGCATGCAGGGTTAAGAAGGCATATTTGGAATCTGTATAGATGTTAGCCTTGCATCCAGCTGCCAATTGCAGGACCCTAGTCAGTCCAATTAATTCAGCCTTTTGGGCAGAAGCGCCGGGGGACAGGGGTTCTGCTTCCACAATCTCCTCATTGGTCACTAGAGCATATCCTGCTTTACGAAGGCCGTCCACAATGAAACTGCTGCCATCTGGATAATATACAACGTCTGGATTCTTCAGCGGCTCATCCTTCAGATCCGGTCTGCTGGAATAGACCTCATCCATCACTTGGAGACAATCATGGTGTTCCACGCTGTCTGTGTCTGGCAAAGGCAGTAGAGTAGCTGGGTTGAGGGTGTTGGCAACCCGTAAATGTATTCTGGGATTATTCTTTTGGCAAAGCAGGCATTTCCTGGAAATCTGGGCTGCCAGTTGATAAAGCTTGGCTATATAGACATACTTCTCCAGCTGCTTGGTTGTGGCATCTGGCCCCATGTGGGTGGACTCATGGTATCTCTGAATTATCTGCTGGGAAAGGGACTCTGGGATCTATATCCTATCATCAGGGGTAAGGTACCATTCTTCTTTGGACAATGTCAACTCCTGAGCATCTGCAGTGTCCCTTTCCTGCTTTGTATAGGCTGGTTTGTCAGCAGTGCTTAAGATCCCTTCTGGGACCAGTGCTCCAATAACTGAGGCTGGGGCTGGTGCAGTCATGAGGCATCACTTAATAGTCTCAAAAGCTTCTTGTTGGGCTGGCCCCCACTCAAAGGGGTTTCTTTCTCCTCCTCTGGTACTCTCGTTTAGAGGTTTTGCTAAAATACTGAAGCCTGGCATACAAATTCTGCACAAACCTGCTGCTCCTAGGAATCCTCGCAACTGTTTCCTGTTGTGGGTTCCTTCATGCAGCAAATAGCTTTTTTTCTCTCTGGTCGCAGTGCCCTTTGGTGGTGTGACACATTAAAACCTAAGTATTCCATTTTATTTTGGCACAATTGACCTTTCTGTTGGGAAACTTTGTATCCCGCCTCCCACAGCAGGGGGAGCAATTCTTCGGTGCCCTCTCCTTCAGGGCTGCCCTGGTGCTAGAGAGGCTGGACTCAGCTGCACTCAGGTCCTTATGGCTCTGATCCCCTGCCAGCCTCACTTGAGCCTCCAGCTCGGCTACCTCGCTTCTCCTTAGCCTCAGTGTTGCCTTTAACTCTGCTGTTGGACTTGGCCTTCTC
This sequence comes from Podarcis cretensis, assembly GCF_951804945.1. Taxonomy (NCBI): domain Eukaryota; kingdom Metazoa; phylum Chordata; class Lepidosauria; order Squamata; family Lacertidae; genus Podarcis; species Podarcis cretensis. The sequence goes on along the minus strand of NC_137180.1, from coordinate 9,577,661 downwards.
AGAGCTCTTGGAACGGCTTCCCTGGCCTGCACCCCCACTTTTGGGTGCTCTGCTGCCTGAGAAACAACTTGCAGCTGCCTTCTCAGCCTTTTTCCAACACACAGTCCATCACACAGATGCGTTGAACCGTAGAAACAACTTCCCAAAGCAGCCTCAGCCCCCTCTGGGCTTGGTACTCTTTCTGGGCATCCTCTAGGCCCCTCTGGGCTTTCTGGGCGTCCCACAGCCCCTTCTGGGCTTCCAGGTCCCTCTGGTCTGGCTTCTACTGCGGCCTAACATGCCGTCTTCAGTCCCTGCCACGCAACCCAGGGCTTCTCTAGAGCATCAGCCACGTCTGCTTCACAAGCCTCCACTGCGCCTGTAAACTTCTTAATGGGCTGGGCAAAGCCTGTTTCAGCCTGTGTACTTTCCCATAGCTGCTTTTCTGCCAGCCAGTAGTACATGCGTTTTGACCAGGCTTCCCAATTGGCTCCATGCAGCCTTTCACAGGGGTAACTCTCATGGCCTTGCTGTTGCTGAGCAGGCATCTTCCTCCCCCTTGGCCGCGGGTCTCTGAATGGCTACGGCGGACCCCTCGGGTCCCTGGGCTGTGAGCCATTGCCGTGCCTAACACTGCTGCCTTTTCTTTCCTCCACTGCTTTTTCTCCCTCTTCTCAGCCTCTCCTCTTTGTTCAAACACCTTCTGGGCGATGGCCATGATCTGAGATCTGGACATGCCCTGGAACCCAGGCTGTTTTGGATTTTGGTTCTAATGTCCTTTGCACATTGTCCTATGAAGGAGGCATTTACCATTAACTCATGTGCAGGGAGTTCAGGGTCAAAGGGGGTCCAAATTCTGTATGCCTCCATCAGGCGTTCCAAGAAATCGCCCGGAGATTCATCAGACCTCTGCACGACGGCAGTCACCCTAGACAGGTCAGTGGGCTTCCTAGCTGCCCTGCGAAGTCCATGCAAAAGGAGTTCGCGATAGGTACTTAGAGCATTGCGATTGTCCACATTATTTGGGTCCCACTGTGGGTTGGTTAAGGGATACCGATTAGGCCAATCTGCCTCCTGAATCTGCTGGTCTTTCAGGTGTTCTAAAGCCTGTGTATTAATTCTCCTCCTTTCCTCTGAGGTAAAGAGAGTGTTCAACAATTGTTGACAGTCTGCCCAGGTAGGCTCATGCGCTGCAAATATAGAGGACAGCAAGTCCACAATTGCCTGGGGCTTCTCAGCAAACGCAGGGGTGTGGGTCTTCCAATTCATCAAATCGGTGGTGGTGAAGGGGACATATTGGAGGGTGAACGGAGGCGCAGGGAGCGGGTTGTCCCAAATTACACGAAGGGGGGGTCAGGACTTCTGCTTCTCCTGCCTCTGCGGTGGACCTGGACCGCTTTATGTACTCCCCAATGCTTTGGCTCGAGCATTGTGATAAGCTTTTTCAGCTTCTCAATACATAGTGGTCGAACTTCTGTATTTGTTCATCCTTTCCCTCAATTCTTTAAGGTTGGGATATATTTCCTCCAGGGTCTGGTCGCTGGGCTCTGCCTTGTCTACTTCTGGGGTGTCTGGCAGCCCCCCCTTTCCTATTGCTTCGGCTCCTGGGGCCACATAGTGGGGCAACGGTGGAGCATTGGGGACATGGGGCTGTCCCTGTCCTCCCAAGGGGGCCACCACGGCACTGGGAACAGACATTTTCCTGCCTGTGTTCCTTTAATTTCAGTCCTAAGGGCCATAATTTTGCATTGATCAGTCTTATATTTCTTCAGCCAGGGGGGTGGGGGGGTTTCTCTATTATCACGTGAACCTCTAGAACTTCATCCATGGTCACAAACTCATCCAAGTTAAATGGACAAAGCTCTTCTTCCTCCTGTTTTGTGCAGTTTTTTTTTCTTTAAAAACTTCTAGTAGTTCTCCCAGCAGACACCTGCCACTGGCTGCTCACACCCTGTGTCAGCTTCAGGTGTCCGGCTTGTTTCTTCATCTCTTCCTTCATCCTTTTCTGTGGCAACTAACTTGTCAACTGTGGTGGCCACAGAGATGCAGGTCTTCTCTTGAGACTCCTCTGCCTGAGCCTCAAGCTAGGGGTCTGTTACAGTGTTCTCTGAGACACACCTGAGCTCTGAGCCATCCAGCTGGTGCCTGGTTAAGGGCACCAATTAAATTGCCCTCCCTGTCTCAACTGTAACTGCTATAGGTCTGAAAGCATTTCGTATTTCCTAGCCATAGACCACCTCTCTGGTCATCAGAGAAGCTAGGGGGCTGCTGGTGGTTTCCCTGATGTGTTCCAAACTGCCGCTGGTCACAGAGATACCCAGCTCTTCCCTAGCTAAGTTCTGGGATTTAGGTTGCCCTCCCTGGTCAAGCTGTAGCTACTATAGGGATCAAAACTGTTGGAGGTCTGCGAGGCTCATGTGCTTCCCAGTTCAGTGATGGGCTTTGGAGAAACTAGGAGGCTTGCCTTGTTACCAAAGCCACAACTCAGCAGAGAATCCTCCAGCTTTGCCTGGCTGAACTCTTGCCTTCATTGAGGTCCAGAGATCTGAAAGTTTTATATGCATTCTAGTTCAGTATATCAACTTGGATAACCTAAGGGATCTCTGGAGCGATCCCCTCCATCGCTCCCAAAGCTGAATCTGAGTCTGAAACTCTTCTCTAAGTAGGTCCTCAGCCTCAAAGAGATACTCCTTGTTGCCCTGTCCCAGCTAGGGCCCGTATGTTTCTGAAAGATTTGATGCCTGCTGACTGAAGAGTAGACATCAGAAAAGCTTGGGGGTGGTTATTCCTTTGAGGCCTTCTCTCTCTGATTGTAAGTAATTTGGGCCAAATCAAAAGCATTCAAAAGGACTACATTGGCTTGCTTCAGACCCCATTTTTCAGATACTCCGCTCCTAACCGGGTTTCAAAATTCCTTCCACTCTCCACACACTTCAGGTTGTGACCTAGGTGAGGTCGCCCTACTAGGAAATGCACAACCCTGCACTCGCTTGGCCAAAGGGACGCTAAACCCTGACCGCTCATTCACAATTCATGCACTGGAGTATCTGACATACAACATACAAAACACAAACACCAACACCAATTCCCTCTGCCCCATTTCCTTCTTCCTTCTTTTAAATCCTTAAGCGTGGGTGGGTATCAGGGGCCAATCCTTCCCTTACTGCCACCAAGCACGCTGGACATGTGATCAGGATGTCCCTTCCCCTTAATTACAAGGGGGTTTGCCTTCCTCTGTCCTCAGGGCCCTTTGCCATGTACTCACCCCAGCCGGCTGGTTCCTCCTGCCCTGTCCTGTCAACCTCGGTCCTTCAATCCGTTGTCTCCTCTGACAGGATCCAGCAGAAGGGTCAAATTGGCTTCGCCCTCCTCCGAAGAAAAGCCTCGGTGGCGCCAGGAGCAAGCGGCCGGTTGCCCCCTCCCCTGTACCCTGCCTAGAAAGGGACAAGGGAGCTGCCTTCTGGTCTTTTTGAGGACTTAAGGTCCCTATCCGAGTCACGCAGGCACCAGAAATGTTGGGGACTTCAGAATACAGACCAGAATGGAAAAATCCAGGCAGCAATATTTCTTTAAAAAAAGTCTTTTATTCAGTTTGAATTTTGTCAGACAAAATACAAAAAGGGGTGCATTCAGGAAGAAATGAGAGAATGCCCACCGTCAGTCAGATGCAGACAACTTTTATGCCCTAAGGCAAAGCAACAGTTCAGCCCCTTGACCCACCCCTTAAACATTCCCCTTTATGCATAATCATTAAAGCTCTACCAATTAGAAAATTGGTGGTGGCCTTTTGGTTCCAAACTGCTTTCTCCATTAGGTGGCACTGATGGCTTAAAATCTCTGACCTATTTACTCGTTCCAGCAAATACCACTTGACCCCCCCTGTTTCTCAGAAAAGGGGACTGTGGTTTTAACAAGTTCAGGCCTAGGTCTGCATTTAGAATCCTGCGGTGGGCAGACATCCTGGGCAAACAGACAGTTTCTCAGAAACAGCTCAACTACTAGCAAAATCCCCTGACCTCATCCTCTTGCAAACTCGCTGTGTTGCAAAAATATTGTTCTTGCAAGCAGGGGCAAGCAGGGGAGAGAGAGAAATGTCTTTTTAGCTTTTAGTTTGCTCTCTAAGATGGCTTTCAGCTTATAAAATGGCTCCAGCCTGGCTCTCCAAAGTGGACCCAGGTGGACCCCTGGTCCTCACTCCTTCAGCACCAGGCAGAAATATTCCTTTTCAATCAGGCCTTTGGCTGACCTGGTTGACATCCTTTACCCTTTTAAAAATGTGGCTCTTTTGGCGGGGCATGTTACTGGGTTATTGTTCTTATTTTGATTTTAAGTTCATAGAAACCACTCATGCTGGATTCTCTTATATTGGTCGTCCTGTCTCCTACCCTGCACAGAAAAAAAGAAGGGCATTTTAATTTTTATGTGAGGGGGAGGGAAGTGACTGGAAAAGTTAATTATAGGTAATGAAGTTTTTTTTCAAAACAAAAAAATCCATGTAAGAAAAGCAATTTTACTGTAACAACAGAAATTACATTTCAGACCCAGAAGTCTGCTGAGAAACAGATTAGATTCCTATTTCATAGCTTAAGGTCTAAAAAAAATTACCGTCCCCTTCCTTGTCTCCCATGACAACTTTCCACCTCTGCTCTTTGTCCTTATTGCGTCTTTCTTTTAACTTCAGAAGCATGTTCAAAGCAGTTTTATTTTTCAGAATGGCATTTCAGCCAAGAGATCCCAAGGAACCCGAACAGTTCACCAAGTCGCATTATTTGTTTTCTGTTTCTGCTCCTCTTCCATCGCAGCATTTACACTGGAAACATAACTCCTCGCTTTATGGAGGTAATTGGACGGTGTGGAGAAATGTGGCCTTGTTCTAAAAGCTTATGGGTCATCATCAGGTGCTTCAAGCTGGTATCGTGGAGGGGGAGAGGGAAAAGGTTTACACACAGCTATATAGGGTTAAGTAGTCTCTCTATATGCACCAGTAGAGTATTGGGCTTGTTAAAAGTTAATAGCATTTATAAAAACCGAGAGAAAGGGGGGAAGACATGTGTGTTACGACCTCGGCAGGAAAAGCAGACAGGTGCAAGATCCCAAACGCTTTTTAGTGCAACATCATTTTCTTGGCAGAGCATGGGCAAAATTATTACGGACACCAAATTTAAACAGTTGCACCTTCTTGGTGAAAGCAATTTCCTATGTTCAGTATATTTATTGGACATATATACATATGGACTTGTGGAAGGAAGGGAGAAAGAGAATCCTTTCCACAGGTTTGAAATTTTGGGTTATATTCTGTGCTAGTCCTACCCAGAGTAGACCTGTTGGAATTAATGAACCTAAATTACTCATGTCCATTAATTTCAATGGGTCTACTTTGATTAAGACAAGCATTTGATAAAGCTCCCGAATTCCTTTTTGTTTTGACGCCACTGCCAGCATCTATTTTGTCATTAAGTGGTCTGAAAATATATAGAAATATAATCTGGATTAGTAGTTCAGAGGAACCTGGGCCATTAAGAATAAGAATCTATACACAGACTAAGTTTAACAGATGTAGAGTTTAATGTTCTAGTTCATGGGCAGGCAAACTAAGGTCTGGGGGCCAATCGCCTTCTAAATCCGGCCCGTGGACGGTCTGGGAATCAGCGTATTTTTACATGAGTAGAATGTGTCCCTTTATTTAAAATGCATCTCTGAGTTATTTGTGGGGCCTGCCTGGTGTTTTTACATCATAGCTGTCAACCTTCCCTTTTTTTGTGGGAAATTCCCTTATTCCAGCGCCGTTTCCCACTGCTTCCCGCTGCTATCCCGGGTTGTTAGATATCCCGTAGACAGGTGAGGCTGCTGATCCCTTATTTTTGAGGCTGCTGATCCCTTATTTTCAAATATGAAAGTTGACAGCTATGTTTTACATGAGTAAAATGTGTGCTTTTATTTAAAATGCATCTCTGGGTTATTTGCGTGCTGAGGTCCCCAAAACACCCCTACCCCAATAACTCACACATCACACATAATTTTGTTTAAGGTTTTTGGCATAATTTTGGCCACAACTTTATTATCATACAATTTTTGTGAGTGGTTGCTTAGGCATTGGTTATGACTAGCTATCCCCCCCGCCTTGGGGATAGCACTGACTCCCGGATTCCAGCGAGAGTCAGTGTGGAGGAACAAGATCAGGGCAACTGGGGCTGCGCTACAGACCCTTCAGTTCCTCCCCGCATGCTCCTTGGGGTCTTACGCGGCCCGCACCCGATTCCAGGGGTTTGGACAAAGGGATGGTAAGCCCCAGAATTCCTTTAACGGAATTCCCATGCAGCAGCAACATTGGAGGGGTAGGCACAGCCAATCCATACCCCTCCACCAACCAATTTAACCAATGCCTAACCGCCAACCTTACAAGTTGTGACGATTTGCTACGCAGTAGGCAAAACCCAATTGGCACACACTAATCAGCCAAAAGGTAAATTCCTACCAGGCCCCCGCACCAATGCGAACGACCCCATGACAGGCATAGCAAGGTCAAGGAGAAACCCTTTCAAGGGAGGGCGGGCGGGTGATCCGGTGTCCACAGCGAAAGAGAAAGGAACAAGCTGTGGACCTAGAATAAATACCCTCTGATCCCACCCCTAAATTGGCAACATCAATTTCTCCCCAGTAACAACAGCCACCAATCTGGCCCAAATACCTTGCACCAGCCTGGCTGGCCACTATAGGATGTTTTGTCTGGCCCCATCCGCAACACGTGCTCTCTCTTTATTGAGAACACGCTTTGCGTGCTGAGGTCCCCAAAACACCCCTACCCCAATAACTCACACATCACACATAATTTTGTTTAAGGTTTTTGGCATAATTTTGGCCACAACTTTATTATCATACAATTTTTGTGAGTGGTTGCTTAGGCATTGGTTATGACTAGCTATCCCCCCCGCCTTGGGGATAGCACTGACTCCCGGATTCCAGCGAGAGTCAGTGTGGAGGAACAAGATCAGGGCAACTGGGGCTGCGCTACAGACCCTTCAGTTCCTCCCCGCATGCTCCTTGGGGTCTTACGCGGCCCGCACCCGATTCCAGGGGTTTGGACAAAGGGATGGTAAGCCCCAGAATTCCTTTAACGGAATTCCCATGCAGCAGCAACATTGGAGGGGTAGGCACAGCCAATCCATACCCCTCCACCAACCAATTTAACCAATGCCTAACCGCCACCCGAGCCCTAACGCTCGCCGCCAACCACTCACCTACCAAGCCACACCCTCAACCTGGACACCACTGCATCCAACCAAACATCATTCCCCATTGCAGAAAAATGAACCCCATCAGCCCTGTATAGGACCGCAGCCTTAAAGGAAATAAGAGGGTGAGGAATCACCAATCCGCCCAAGCCCACCACCAACTTGCCCACTGCGGAATTAATCCGCTTCCTGGCTCGTTCAGCGGTCGCTGGGCTGGGACTACCCCGCCAAACGCGGCGTTGAAGCAACTGCGACCAAATCAATTTAGCATTAGGCACCATAGCCGCAAGGTCCCTCAGGTCCTGTAACATAGCCATACGCAGCACATAGCAGGGAGTGGAAACCAGATCATTTTCCCCCAACTGTAACACAATCGCTGAAGGAGGGCCAACCAGAAGGACACGTCTATGCAAGAGTGGTAAGAGTTCACTCCAACGCATCCCCCTTCTGGAGATCCAGGACACCTGCACGTGCTGTGGAAAGCCCAGGCCGTCTCCCAATCCAGACTGGCGAGCTCTGTCAGCGGCCCAATGCACAATACTGTGACCCACTATCCAGATACGAATAGTGCCCGGACCTAGGGTAAAACAGAATTGTAAGTATACCAACAACATTATCTCCTCACATACGTTTTGAATGCATCCGACCTCCACCGACCCAAATCTTTTATCCTCTTTACAGATAAACCCCAATGGGCAGCCATCGTCGCAGCCCCAATCCGGAAAGAGTGAGGAGCAAACTCTGAAGCCTCAAGGCCACAAGCCACAATGACCTTACGCAACACCTTGGTGAATTGATGCCGTACTAACGGGTGCCCATTTTCATGAATAAATAAGGGCCCTTCTCCCGCAGGACGCAGCGCCAGATACTTCCTAAGATCCCTTACCGGACAAGGGCCCCTTTCCCCAGCTGCCGGGAGCCTGATAACGGCTCCCCTACCTAGCTGATCCGTCTTCGAGTTTCTGATAGTAACCTGCAGGTCGGACAAAGACAAACTCACGTCCTGCATCAGCAAGCCCCTGGAACCTCCATCCCTCTTAGGTTCAAGGACCACCTCCCCTACTCTCATGGCCCCAAAGAAAGCTAACGAGAAGGCTGCGGAGAATAGACGAGCCTCAAAACTCGACCAACAGATGCTACGCAATTTTTTGCGCATCCGTGCCAGCAACTCCAATGTAATGGGCCGCCTGGGAATAGGCCTAGAAGGAGTGAGTCGCCCCCATCCCTCCAAAGCTCTGCGCACCACGAACTTCCCACAAGGGTCCTTATTAAAATAAGCCCTGCTAAAAAAGGAAATTGCTGCCGAATGAAGTCGCAGCGTCCTGGCCGCCCGGCGCATCTGGAATAGATGCGCCAAATACTTGAGGACCTGAGAGGTAGAATGGGGGGCAGTAACCTCCCCAACGACCGTCTGCCCATTAAATACCAAAAAATCTGCCCAGGCCTTTTTGTATGACCTCAACGTAGACGGGGCAACAGATGCAGCTACTCCCTGTAAAACTAAGTGCTGCCAAGGTTCCAGAGATGATCCGGGAAAATTTCCGGACGGTCTCGAGCCAGTGGCGCCAGGGACCTGAATCGCTCCATCTGAAAACGGGACAGAGCATCAGCAATCTCGTTAGAAATGCCCGGAACAAAACGAGCAGAAAATACAATATTAAAACGCAAACAGTGCAAAACAAAAGCCCGTAGCAAGGCTGATACCCTAGGAGATCGTGAAGACTGCTTGGCTAGTACATTCACCACTGCCTGGTTATCGGACCAAAAGCAAACACGATGGTCCCTGAAATGCTCAACCCACAAGTGCACGGCCACTACAATGGGAAAGAACTCAAGAAAAGTTAGATCCCGAGTGATAGCCTCCCCACGCCAAGCAGGAGGCCATCGTTCCGCACACCACCTCCCGTCCCAGAACAGACCAAACCCAAGGGACCCCGCTGCATCTGAGTGCACCTGGAAGTCGTTATGGAGGTTCATGGTGTCCTGCCACAGCGACACCCCATTGAATTCCCCCAGGAATTCCAACCAGATGCGAAGGTCAGCACGCACCTGGCTAGAAAGGCGCACCCTATGCTGTGGGGCACGCAATCCCGTGGTAAGTCTGGCTAAACGGGAGCAGAATGGTCGCCCAGGGGCGACCACCCTGCAAGCAAAATTTAAATGGCCTAACAGCGACTGCAGCTGTCGCAAGGTGACCTTCTTTAAAGGAAGCAATTCTTCGATGACCCTTTTCAAAGTGGTTATCTTATCGGCCGGCAAGCTGGAGGTTTGGGCCACGGTATCCAGCCAGATACCCAAATAAGTGAGTTCCGTAGAGGGACCCTCAGTCTTCTCTGCCGCCAATGGAACGCCCAGCTCCTCTGTTAAGGAAGCAAAAGCCTGCAACAATACCACGCAGTCCCCTGTATTGTTCGCTGAGGCCAGTAAAAAATCATCGAGATAATGCGTGACTCCGCCCAAACCAGTTCTATTACGCAAGGCCCACTCCAAAAAGGAACTAAAACATTCAAAAGCTGCACAGGCCACAGAACAGCCCATGGGCATAGCCTTATCAAAATAAAATCCACCTTCAAACTGAAAACCAAGCAACCAGAAATCATCGGGATGGATTGGAAGCAGCCGGAACGCCGACTCAATGTCGCATTTGGCCAATAGGGCACCAGGCCCAAACTTCCGTATCATCTTGATCGCGTGATCAAGAGAAGCATATTTCACCGAACAAAGCTCCGGGGGAATCACGTCATTTACTGACGTGCCTCTAGGATGAGAGAGATTATGAATGAGGCGAAATTCCCCTGGGGCTTTCTTGGGTACTATACCCAAGGGAGAAACATGCAGATTAGGAAAAGGAGGGACGGAAAAAGGACCGGCCATACGATGTAAAGCCAGTTCCTTACCGATTTTCCTGCGTGCCACCTCTGGCATATCCTTAACAGATTTCTGGTTAACAGGTTTTCCAGAAGTGGGGGCCGAAGCCACCGGAATCCTAAAGCCTAAAGAAAAACCATCACGCAAATAGGACGCTGCTTCTTTGTCAGGGTAAGAACTCAATAAGGACAATAACGGCTGCAGCCGAACCGGTGTATAAGCTAATGAGTATAGGATACTACTTTCCTGCTCCGGCGGCTGGCACTTGGGTAGCGGCTTTTGGGGGCTGCTGAAAGCCCCCTCCTTTTCGAAAGGGGCGCCGCCCCCCGGCGCACACGGATGCCGAATGATTCCCTGAGCACTTCTCACACAAGTGTGAGAACCTGCAGGGTTGTCGTTGACAGACACCCTTATTGAAATCCCAACAGAACAGCTTGCGGCCCGCCTTCTGAGGGAAGGCCTTGAGTTTTTGCAGATCAGAGGCCTTTTTATCAATACGTGGGGCCACGTAAGTGGTCCAGACATCCAAGTCCTTTCGGTCCCAGCGGGCAGTGGGAATCTTGGCTGCTCTACGCCTAAAATTTTGGTCATAAGACAACGCAGCCGCCTCTCCAGCCATCGTAAAGGCCGAACGGACTATAGACAGATACACCCATAAATGCAAAGATCTCCGCGGATAGGCTGCAGAAACCACGCCAGCAAAGACTTGAAAACTGTCTAACCATCGTTCAAAAGTCCTCTCTGCCTTGGGCACGATGACTCGTTTTTTAGAGGGAGGAAACCCCCTATCTAAGGGCTCCTGACCGTCAAGTGGTGGGGCAAGGCTAAATATATCAACATAACGGCCATTCAGAATCCTGGACCGTAACCTTGTAGACAGGTGGGCACCAGGAATAATATCCCTAGCCGAATTGGTGGAGGCTTTTATGTCAGGCACCAAAACCCCTTCTCTACAATCCTGCACCGCCCCATACCTGGCCCTATGGGAGTTTGCCCTCCGCTCCCACACCCACTTTGGGAGCCCCGAAGTCTCCCCGAAGCCCCAATAAAGTTTGAGGGAAGCTTCATCATTGCTACTGGAACTCTGGGAAGAAGTACCTGAAGAAGAGGACGAAGTGTGCTTCCGCCTTCTCTTAGACCGCCTCCTGGAACTCCTCCTGTGGCGCCGGTGACCGCCAGAAGATGTCTTCGGAGGTGGAGGAAGGCTGTCTTCCACAGAAGACTCAGAGACCTCATCATGCTGCACAGTGCCTGGAAGTGACTGAAAAGAGACAACCTGAGAACGATCTACGGTAGAAAGTGGCGCCACAGAAGACTGCGCAGAGTAACCTCGCCCAACACGGCCCCGCGCCGATGCCCTTCTTCTGGCTCCAAGCCTTGCACGCCCACGCCCCCTATACGTAGCAACCTGTGGCCCAGGCAGGACAGGGGACGGGGCCGGTTGCGTGACAGGTAATAAGCCCTCAGCCGACAAATATACTCCCTCCTCTCCACTAGATGACGAAGCTGGAGAAGAGGCACACGCAGGGGGAGCCAGCAACGCCGATGAGGTCGACGGGGTAGAGCAACGATGCATCAAGCCATCCATCTCCGCCTCCACCCTTGCCAGTGCCCTCGGATCGCCGGCTAAACTAGAAACCATGGATTGAATGCGTTTTAATGACTGGCCGGGCTCAGGAGAACGTAAGGCCTGAGACGGGCCTTTTATCGGTCGCTTCGCAGAGACGGCCGAACCAGACTTCCTTGTTGCCTTCTTTGGAGCCATACCTACTACTGGGGTAAAATCAAAATAAAATTAAAATCAAAACAAGGATTGGAATTAACACAAATTACTAATAATAAAGGAAACAGAAGCTAATAGGTGAAAGGAAGAACAATATAAAATAAAGTGAATTAAATCTCCAGCAGTAAGTACAATGCAAACAGCAAATATCACCACCACTAGAAGAGGAAGAGAGCAATTAATGCCCCGTCGTTACCCAAGGCGACCACTAGAGGTCCCTACTGAGCTCCAGGCCAGGCCTGCAATTGCAAGGCCTGACCACTAGATGCCGCCACTAGGCCCAACCAGGAAACAAAATGGCGCTCCCGCCAAAATCCTCAGGCTGTAAGGCCTACAGTCACCCCTTCCAGCACGTCCCCAGCCAGCCAGCAGCCCCCCGGGCAGCCACTAAAGGACCCAGGAAAGGAGGTAAGCGGCCTCCGGAGAACGGATGGCCTCCCCCCCCGCCCAAAGAGAAGGGAAGGAAAAAAGGCCCCAACCAGGCCAGAGCAGGCCGTCGGCGCGATTCCGGCGGCTGCAGGGCGAAAAGGCCTCGCCAAGCCTCAGCCCGGCCCAATAGCGCGCCGGGCCCAACAATCCCGCGCGCACGTCGCGCGCGGGGATCAGGGCCCCCCCAGGCGCCAAATGCAGGGAGGCAAGAGAGAAGGCCCAACTGGACCAAGGCGGGCCGCGGGGCGATCCCCGGCGGCCTCGCGGCGCTCCCCGGCGCCCACCAGCCACCCGAGCAGCGGGCCGGCGGCCCGGAGCGCCGCGCGCGCCGCGGGCCTACTAACCCGGGCGCGCACCGCGCCCAGGGATCAGGGCCTCCCCCGGCGCCCCCGGAGCCCAACCGGGCGAAATCGGGGCCCCAGAATAATTAGAAAAGAGAGGGGAAAAAAGCCCCCCCCCCCCGCCGGGCCGATATAGGCCGCGGGGCGCCCCCCGGAGCCCTCAGGCCCTATGGGGAAACCAAACTTAGGAACAAAACGGAGGGATCAGAAAAAACGAAAAATAAATTAAGGAGGAATAGACGTAATAAAATTGAGAGGAAAGGAAAAGCGAGGGGAAGACTAGGAAAGAGTATACAACCAAACTCTCGCTGTAATCACTCCGATGCTGATGATCCGGTGTCCACAGCGAAAGAGAAAGGAACAAGCTGTGGACCTAGAATAAATACCCTCTGATCCCACCCCTAAATTGGCAACATCAATTTCTCCCCAGTAACAACAGCCACCAATCTGGCCCAAATACCTTGCACCAGCCTGGCTGGCCACTATAGGATGTTTTGTCTGGCCCCATCCGCAACACGTGCTCTCTCTTTATTGAGAACACGCTTTGTGGGCCATAGGAATTCATTTTTTTCCTTCAAAATATAGTCTGGCGAGATCCACTCCCATCACCGCCCGCGGCACATCCAGATCGCACGTCGCCTTCTCCCCCGGGGTCCCCTGTAAACAGAAGTAGCCGCCAACCGCCCCCTCCAGGCTTTTGCATCCGGGCCCAGCAGCATCTGTGCGCCTGCATCCCCCGCATCGCCCACCGTGGCCATGAGCAGCTGGAACAGCTACATCGACAACCTGATGGCGGATCAAACACAGTGGGGGTTTGGGGGGGCGATGCAGGGGTACGCATACCCCTAAACATTTTGTGAATCTAAGTTTGGCCTCATTGAGAGGCAGTATTTCAATATGATTAGGAAGATGAGAGTACAGTGGTACCTCGGGTTACAGACGCTTCAGGTTACAGACTCCGCTAACCCAGAAATAGTACCTCGGGTTAAGAACTTTGCTTCAGGATGAGAACAGAAATCGCGCGGCGGCAGCAGGAGGCCCCATTAGCTAAAGTGGTGCTTCAGATTAAGAACAGTTTCAGGTTAAGAACGGATCTCTGGACCGAATTAAGTACTTAACCTGAGATACCACTGTACCCCTAAACATTTTTTAAGGAAAAAAGGAATGATAAAACTTATGTGGTCTCAGTTCAGAGCACATATGTACCGGTACATGCTGAAAGAGCCGACGTGTACATGTAGAACACATTGATTTGATCTGATCCTAGTGGTGAGGACCAAGAAACCAACAGTTACCCTTGGCTGCATCTCACAAGCATTCTCCCCCATTTTATATTTTTAGGCACCAGGCAAAAGCATTCCTCTCCAACCAGGCCTTTGGCTGATTACAGCCTTTTAAATGTGCATGTGGGGACGCAGGTGGCGCTGTGGGTTAAAGCCTCAGCGCCTAGGATTTGCCGATCGAAAGGTCGGCGGTTCGAATCCCTGCGACGGAGTGCGCTCCCGCTGCTCGGTCCCAGCGCCTGCCAACCTAGCAGTTCGAAAGCACCTCCGGGTGCAAGTAGATAAATAGGGACCGCTTACCAGCAGGAAGGTAAACGGCGTTTCCGTGTGCGGCTCTGGCTCTGGCCAGAGCAGCGATGTCACGCTGGCCACGTGACCCGGAAGTGTCTCCGGACAGCGCTGGCCCCTGGCCTCTTAAGTGAGATGGGCGCACAACCCCAGAGTCTGTCAAGACTGGCCCGTACGGGCAGGGGTACCTTTACCTTTACCTTTAAATGTGCATGTGGGGAGGGGGGGTTATTGTTTTGTTGTTCTGGTTTAATTATTTACTTGTGTTTTATTTTGTATTTTATTCTGTGAACGGCCTTGTGCTCTTTTGATGAAGGGTGGTATATAAATTTAATTAATTAATAAGAATAAGAGGTCAGCGTCTATTTGGGCTTTTGACAGCATTTTGTTTCGTTACTCAGCCTACTGAGATTTAAGTGTAAGTGTTTATGTTAATTAGCTGGATAAGTTTGTGTTTGTTGTTTCCTTACCTTCTTTTTTTAAAAAAAAAATGTATTATTAAAGATTTTCTTGGTTTACAAAAGTATGTGCAATGTCTCTCTCTCTCTCTCTCTTTTCTTCAAGTTACATTTTTTACAAATCAGTTTCATTTGTTGAGACATTGGGAAGAAAAGGGGGGAAAGAGGTGGAGGGGGGAAAGGTGAGTGTTTTCTTACCTTCTGAGCCATTTTAATCTGTGTAAGTATTGGAGTTTTTCTCTCTTGTAGAGTTTTCTGTTAGGAAAGTCTGTGTGTGATTTTATGAAAGAAAAAATAAGAATAAGAATAATACATCTTAATTTTTTAAAAAAAAACACAAAACTCTAGGCAGTAGACAACATAAAACAGCAAACAACATCCTTAAAACAAAAATATAACAAAAAGCCACCAAAACAGAAATATAAAAGCATTTTAAAAGGACTTTTTTAAGGGAATTCATACAGATAAAGACAGGGCCTGATCTTATTGGTCAAGAAAAGACTGGGCAAACAGAGATTTATTTAAAAGACATCTGAAGCAAATGTATGGCAAATGTTGCACAAAACAACAGCAGAATATACCCCTTTTGGGATCACTGCCATTGGGCATTCTGTAGGGTACAGCCCTTGGAAGAGAATTTCCCTAGATGTTCTAAATGATCTTACAGGGACCAACACTACCTCAAAGGTTTGTTGTTAGGCTTAAAACTCTGAGAAAGAAGGGGATGTAAATATAGCAACAAATCAGCTCAGGGGCTGAGTATGAAGGACAAATCCTGAACAGTGCATGCAGCACTAAGTCAAACTCTGGGACTCTTTAACACCTAGTTTTTGGTTTTTAGAATAACACACATACAGAATAACACACATATGTTCTGTTAAAATATATAAGAACCTACTAAGGAATTAAACAAAACCTGTCTGTTTAGGCTAGCTTTGCTATTATGGACTTTAGGCGTAATAACTCATTGATGGTAGTGGTGCTGGTATCATTTTAGAAAAGATGATATATTTCCATGAAATTGAAAATGCAAACCTGGATGCTTAAATCAAATGTTTGAAAACGTGTTTCTTAATTTGCAAGCTACAAAAGCCCTTTGTGTTCCAGCACGCTAAATTCTTCAAAGCTAGATGGGATATCATCTTAACTCTGATGGGTTTGAAACATTCCCTGCCATCATTTAAGTGTAAACACAATTAAAAGCTTGCTACTTTAGCCAAATACCCCCAAACAAATACCTAAGACAATACTGATCACTTTCTCTTAAATGTGTGTTAGCTTCTCCCAGCGCCTACAACCTGAAAAAGGAAAAGCAATTTCAAGAGATAATTCCCAAGTTAAGCTTAACATGTTGTTCAATAGCTTTCCCTAAGAACTTGATTCTATCTGTATAGATCCTTGTAAAGTCCTTTTGTTGCTCCTGTGTACATCAGTGCTAATCTTGTTTTCAAGTTTACAACATTCAGGCAAACTGAAGAGACTTACAGCTGACAGGGAGACAACTCTCTTCATCTGCAGCCTTGGGCCTGATTTAACTGCAGTGCTATATAAACAAGAGCTAAATTCTGCCATCCTTGCTTTGTGTTACTTTGCTTGCCCCCAAGACACAACTGGGGAAACTTGGCGTTCTCTGGCTCAATTTCAGCAATTGAAACACTTGCGAAACCCTTCATTCAATTGATATACAAAGTTGGCTGCTTTGCACAAGATCAAATCCAAAACACTAAGGAAGCAGATTTTGAAGATCTCAACTTGAAACATTTCAGGAAAATGCCTAGGGAGGTTTTAGAAGCTATTACAGGAGCAGCTGTAGCTGTAGCTTTGCTCAGGAGCTTCTCATCCTAATGCTAAATACATTCATACCTCGGGTTGAAGTAGATTCGGAATAGGTATTTTCGGGTTGCGCACTGCGGCGACCCAGAAGTAACGTTTCCGAGCACAATTCAAAGCGTTGGTGCTGACCTTTAAAGCCCTAAACGGCCTCGGTCCAGTATATCTGAAGGAGCGTCTCCTCCCCCATCGTTCCGTCCGGACACTGAGGTCCAGCTCCGAGGGCCTTGTAGCGGTTCCCTCACTGCGAGAAGTTAGGTTACAGGGAACCAGGCAGAGGGCCTTCTCGGTAGTGGCGCCCGCCCTGTGGAACGCCCTCCCATCAGATGTCAAAGCGATAAACAACTACCTGACATTCAGAAGACATCTGAAGGCAGCCCTGTTCAGGGAAGTTTTTAATATGTGACATTTTAGTGTACTTTTCATCTTTGTTGGAAGCCGCCCAGAGTGGCTGGGGAAACCCAGCCAGATGGGCGGGGTACAAATAATAAATTATTATTATTATTATTATTATTATTATTATAACAGAGCGCGTTACTTCCAGGTTTCGCTGCTAGTGCATGTGCAGACGGTCAAAATGATGTCACACGCATGCACAGAAGCGGCGAATCACAACCCGCACAGACACAGGTTGGGTTCGCTTCTGGATGCGAACGGGGCTCCAGAACGGATCCTGTTCGCATCCAGAGGTACCACTGTAGCAGGAACTGGAGAACATAAACAGATCGGACAGCAGCTAACCCATTTCTTAATATAAAGATCTGATCCAGTGCTCAAATGAGACCAAAGCATTAACCCTTTGTGGTCTTCTAAAAACAGTAGCTATGGTAAAGGTATAAAAAGGTTAAGGACCCCTGGACGGTTAAGAAGAGTTTGGATTTGATATCCCGCCTTTCACTCCCTTTAAGGAGTCTCAAAGCGGCTAACATTCTCCTTTCCCTTCCTCCCCCACAACAAACACTCTGTGAGGTGAGTGGGGCTGAGAGACTTCAGAGAAGTGTGACTGGCCCAAGGTCACCCAGCAGCTGCATGTGGAGGAGCGGAGACGCGAACCCGGTTCCCCAGATTACGAGACTACCGCTCTTAACCACTACACCACACTGGTTAAGTCCAGTCAAAGGCAACTATGGGGTTGCGAAGCTCATCTCACTTTCAGGCCGAGGAAGCCGGCGTTTGTCCACAGACAGCTTTCCAGGTCATGTGGCCAGCAGAACTAAACCGCTTCTGGTGCAACGGAACACCGTGACGGAAAGCAGAGCACACAGAAACACCATTTACCTTCCCACCGCAGCGGTACCTATTTATCTACTTGTGCTGGTGTGCTTTCGAACTGCTAGGTTGGCAGGAGCTGAGACAGAGCAACGGGAGCTCACCCCATCACAGGGATTCGAACCGCCAGCCTTCTGATCAGCAAACCCAAGAGGCTCAGTGGTTTAGACCACAGTGCCACCCGCATCCGGGACCGGGCTGTGGCCTGGAGAAGCACATCACAAAAAGCAGTTGATGTTGCAAAATCAAGTCTGAACAGGAAGGTGCAGGAGATACAAGGTGAGGGCTTAGTCAGTAAAGGCAGTGGGGAACCATGGAAACCAGTCCAGGGTAAATGCTGCAAAAAGGAGTTAGAAGAGATGCTGAGATTGTTCAGGGAGGAACAAAGACCCTCCAAATGTCCCTATTTTCCAAGGACAGTCCCTGTTTTAGAGAAGTTGTCCCAGTTTCTTATTTGATACCGGAATGTCCCACTTTTCCTTAGGATGTCCCTATTTTCATTGGAGAAATGTTGGAGGATATGGAGTTGTCCAACCCCTGAGCCATCTGAAGCCCTTTTTAAATGTTTTGTTACATTTTTATATAGTTGGAAGCCTCCCAGAATGGCTGGGGCAACCCAGCCAGATGGATGGGGTATAAATAATAAAATTATTATTATGGAATGGGACTTCCCTATATGCATCAGAGAAATGTGGGAGAGTATGGGAATGGAGATAAATTGCTGGGCATGGGAAAAGTTATGGACCACAGGCATGAAGTTTACGGCATGTAATGCCTTAAGAGAGAATATAATGAAAATGATTTACAGGTGGTACTTGACACCAGTCAAGCTTGCAAAAATTTATCATTTGCCCGATAATAAATGTTGGAAATGTAAAGAGATTGAAGGTACATTCTTTCACCTTTGGTGGACATGCCCAAAGATTAAGACCTTCTGGGAGATGATCTATAATGAAATGAAAAAGGTATTTAAATATACCTTCCTGAAGAAACCAGAGGCCTTTCTCTTGGGCATGGTCGGCCAATTGGTGCGAAAGGAGGATAGAACTTTTTTTATGTACGCCACAACAGCAGCAAGAATACTTATTGCAAAGTATTGGAAAACACAAGATCTACCCACCCGGGAAGAATGGCAGATGAAGGTGATGGAATACATGGAACTGGCTTAGATGACTGGCAGAATCCGGGACCAACGAGAAGAGTCGGTGAAAGAAGATTGGAAAAAAATTAAAGTTTATCTTCAAAAATATTGTAAAATTAAGGATTGTTAGAAAGATGTTGGGAAAAGAAAATTATGTGGTTTTGGCAGAAATGACATAAAGGATTAAGTGAAAATGAATTGGTGAAAGAGAGAACGTAAAATTATAGTATATTAAGATAAATTATTAAGATAAAAACAAGGTTGGAAGGATTTGCTGAAATAATAATTTGAATTAAAATACAAAAATGGGAGGTGTGAGGAGGTCAAGGAAATAAGTAAAGGAAAGAAAGCTATGTAAAGGTTCGATTTGTTCTTTTTTAATTGATTGTATTTTTTCTGTCTTTTTTATTTTTCTTTTTTCTCTTTTTTCTTTTTGTAACCTTTAAAATTTGAATAAATATTATTTTTTTAAAAAAGATAAATTGCTGAGCATTCATTAAGAGACACCTTCTTTAAACTAAATAAGTAACCGTGGTGCCGAAGGACATTACAGTGACACAGCGGGGTGGGAAGAAGACAAGGTATTTGTGTGGTTATGATGAATTGTGCAAGGAAAATGCATTCAAAAATTGGATACACAAAGTCAGCAGAGTTATAGCAGAATGTCCTTCACACTACAAAACATTTTGGTTTAGACAAGCCTATCCAGTTATGCAGAAAGTTGGCATGTGTTGTAATCAACATGTCTATTTTTTAAATTAACCTATTTAACTGTTTTTATCAATACTTCTATTTTTCAGTTAAATATGAGGGAAGAAAAGCCGCACAAAGCTATTCAGAAAGCATAAAATTTAAGGATTTAGAAGAACGAGGACACTTGTCCTAAAATAAAATAAAATTGGTGACAATAGCTGAAGTGCAGCAAGTTTACCTCAGTATTTCACACCTTTCAAGTATGCAAGCCAAAGCTATGGAAACAAAATGCTTCCAGGAATATTGTCTCATTCTGATACTACAATAAATAAATTCCTGTGGGTGAACAAAAGCAGCCAGCATAATCACAAATATTTTGGCACCAAAATAACTAGAAATCTCACTTAAGGACTTAAGGTTTGTTTTTTTCCTTCACTTGGACCTGATGCTTTCAACAAGGGAGACAGGAAATTCTTCAGCAAATACCTCACCACAAAAGAGGACAAAAGCTGACACAACTTCACATGAAAATCTGCACATCCTGTTAGATGCAAATTTAGAAAGAATGGCTATAATTTAAATAGACATCAAATACATTTTACTATAGTGGGGAAGCCTGTGATCAGGTGACCTGTTTGCCTGATCAATCTGCTATCTGCTATGGAGTTGTTCTTGGGCAACTTCAGTGTTCCTCCTTTTCCTTCTTATGGCTTTTTATATATCAGCTGTTGAACCAGATAGCCCTTCAACCTTTCCAGAGGGCCCTTCAAGTGGAGGACTGTCCTCTCTAAAATAGCACACATAAGGTCATTCTCTGTACCTTTGTAGAAAAGTAGGGCAAAATCGATGATGACAGAGTAGCAGAAGTAGTGGCGGTGATAGCAGTAGAAACTCTTCCTAACTGAGAGTCCCTACATGCATACAGCTGTGCTGGTTTTGACCTATGAAGCCTTAAATGGCTCAGAACCGCAATACTTCAAGGACTGCCTCTTTCCATATGAACCTACCTGGACCCTGAGATCATCTTCTGAGGCCCTCCTTCGTGTGCCTCCTCCTCAAGAGGTCCGGAGAGTGGCATCAAGAGAACAGGGCCTTGTCTGCAGTGGCTCCCCATCCGTGGGAAGTTTGCCTGGACCCTTCATTATACACCTTTAGGCTCCAGGCAAAAACCTTCCTTTTTAACCAGGCCTTTACATCCTCTGCCCTTTTAAAATGTGGGGTTTGGGGGGGTATTGGGCTGTTTTTATTTTGATTATGTATTTTGGGGCTTTATCTTTTGATTTTATTCTGCGAACCGCCCTGAGATCTCCGGGTATAGGGTGGTATATAAATTCAATAAAAAGAAGGAGGAGGAGGAGGGCTTTCTTCTTGGTGTTAGCATTTTTTCTCCAAGGAGTTCAAGGTGACATACATGGTTGTTCACCTCCTCATTTAATCCCCACAACAACCTTGTGAAGTAGGTTTGGCTGAGAGGAAGTGACAGGTCCAAGGCCAATGTCACACAGTGAGCTTCACGGCCAAGTGAACCCTTATGTCCTAGGTCCTAGTCCAACACTCTAACCCAGGGGTCAGCAAGGTTTACCGGCCATGGACTGGATCACTCCCTCAGAAATTGTCCGTTGGCCGGACTGGCACAGTGCAATGCCAGAAATTGTGTCTGCACATGTCCGCTGCGCCGGAAATTGCATCTGTGCATGCCCAGAAGCCGAAAATCGTGCCTGTGCAGAAGCGATTTTCAGTGTCTGGAAATATGCAGACGCAATTTCCGGTATCTGTGCATGCACAGATGCAATTTCCGACACCGCTCGGCGAATCCCTGTGCTGCACTGGTTTAGCGCAGCGCACGGGGGACTTGCCAAGTGGACGGCTCAGTTCGGAGGCGGCTTGTGGGCTGGTAAAATGGTCTTTGTAGGCCATATCCGGCCCATGGGCCGCACATTGCTGACCCCTGCTCTAACCACTACACTGTACTGGGTGTCTACTCACATAGAGGTAGGGGCAGCTGCAGCAGACATGTCTGAACAGTTCTCATAGTTGTGAATAATGATTCCTTCCTTCCTTTTTGTGTTTTTAAAACAAGTTTGTACCACCCTCCATCCAAAAAGAGAGATCTCACATTTAAATACTGGCAAGGAAGACACGGGTCTAGGACTTGCTGATCAGAAGGTCGGTGGCTCAAATCCCCGTGATGGGGGTGAGCTCCCGTTGCTCAGTCCCTACTTCTGCCAACCTAGCAGTTCAAAAGCATGTCAAAGTACAAGTAGATAAATAGGTAAATGGCGGGAAGGTAGACGACGTTTCCGTGCCCTTCTCTGGTTCACCAGAAGTGGCTTAGTCATGCTGGCCACATGACCCAGAAGCTGTACACTGGTTCCCTTGGCCAATAAAGCGAGATGAGCACCGCAACCCCAGAGTCAGCCATGACTGGACCTAATGGTCAGGGGTCCCTTTACCTTTACCTAAGGAAGACAGACTTCAGCAAGTTAAGAAAAAGATCTGGGTTGAACTATACAGGTTTTGCTTACTGTCTAAGATGGGGATGTCACGCAAGCCTCCTTGGAAAGGCTGTCCATATTCAGAGCAACACACCCACAAAGGCTCTTCTTCTTGTTGCCCCCCTTTCACATCTTGCCAGGGTGGCAATTACAGAAAAGGCACATGGGAGATGGATGCCATTCCTTAAGGTACCGTAAGTTTCCTTTGAGTAATAATTGCAGGCGGTTGTGATAAGCTGACCATTGCAACGCCAGTGGGTTCCAGGGTTAATCGGTCATGCATGCTAGGTCCAGCTTTGCTCGGTTTGCTCTGACAATCCTATTATGCTAAAGCACTGCAAAAACAAAGAGGAAGGGTCGCTTCCAGTTTGCAGTGTTTATTTTTTTTTAAAAAAAATATTTATTAAGATTTTACAGTCATAAATACAAAAATACATAGTAAAACAAAAAGGGGGGGAAGGAAGAAACTCTCAAACAAAAATACAAGGTACAAAAAACAAGAGAAATAGAAAAATAGAAAAAAGAAAGTTAAAAACAAATCCATTTTTTATAACTTTAAACTCATTAGCTTATTTCTTTGACTTCCTCACTCCTCCCCTTTTTGTATTCCCATTAAAATATTCGAATCAGCAAATCCTTACCCTCTTCCATTTATCTTAACTCTAAATCTTAACATGTTATAACTCTATCCAGTTTGCAGTGTTTAATTTTGCAGCACTGTAAATAAAGCTTGATTGAAATTTCCAGGGCCAGTTCCTTAATGTCTCCAGTCTTATCTTGCTTCTGATAAAGGTGGAGGAGAGAGCCCGAGCAATCGCTTTCTTTTTTTTAAAAAAAAAAATATTTTATTTAGGGTTTTCTTGTTTTACAGTGTGAGTGTAGTGCCTCGTATTTTTTTCCCCCCTCCATGTAACATATTTACAAATCCGTTTCATTTGTTGAGGCATTAGGGGGAGAAGAAAAGAAAAAAAAGAAAAAAAGAAAGGGGGTGGAGGGAGGGGAGATGGATGGGGTGGGGTCGGGTAGCAGTGTTTCTATTATGCTTAATGTATGTAGAGTTTGTGGACGCAGGTGGCGCTGTGGGTTAAAGCCTCAGCGCCTAGGACTTGCCGATCGAAAGGTCGGCGGTTCGAATCCCTGCGGCGGGGTGCGCTCCCGCTGCTCGGTCCCAGCGCCTGCCAACCTAGCAGTTCGAAAGCACCTCCGGGTGCAAGTAGATAAATAGGGACCGCTTACCAGCGGGAAGGTAAACAGCGTTTCCGTGTGCAGCTCTGGCTCGCCAGATGCAGCTTTGTCACGCTGGCCACGTGACCCGGAAGTGTCTCCAGACAGCGCTGGCCCCCGGCCTCTTAAGTGAGATGGGCGCACAACCCCAGAGTCTGTCAAGACTGGCCCGTACGGGCAGGGGTACCTTTACCTTTACCTATGTAGAGTTTGGTGTCAGCGTGCTTGTATTGTTCACGTGTGTTCCTTTGGTGGTGAGAGAGGTTGGGGTTGGCCTAGGATGTGATTGTTTGTTTGTGATTGGCTGTGGTGATCTTTGTTTTCGTGTGTGAGTGAGGTGGGTGGGTGTTTTGGATCAGGTTAGCCATATTGATTTGTATGCTGTTGGTGGATTATTGTCATTGTCCTGTTGGGCTGTGTATGTGATAAAGGGGAGCCATACCGGGGTGAAGGTGTCTTCTTCCGAGCAATCGCTTTCTGATGGACTTTCTTGACACCAAATATTGGAAGCCATTCAGCAGTTTAGTGCCAAACTTTTTGCAGGCCAGTCAAGGGAATGCATTCTACATCTGTTGGCTTAATGCCTATACCATTTTTGGGTGCATGCCATGAAAAGGAAGGAACAGAACGGGGCAACAGGGTGAGAAACATTTCCCAGTTGTTTTACTGTTGCCTTTCAGTTAAGTCAGCCTTCTGATCTTAGCAAATGGCATCAAGTGTGAAATTTCATCTATTACACACACACACACACAGACACACACACACACTATTTTTAATATACCTGTAGGACTAGGAGTCTTTGTATTAGGAATATACCCAGGTCAGAAATAGCATTTAAATAAAGATTATCTCTCCTGAAAACTAATAACTGTGCTGTTTCCCTGTTTGTTCTGCCTTCAATTACAGTATTGTAAGGGCAAATATAAGCCTTGGATAATGAGAGAGAATTCTGGTTCTTTTATATGTTTCTCTTCAGGGTTTCTTCCTTTATTAAAGAGTGCGTTTTTAAGAAAGTTCATCACAAATGTAATATAGAAATATAAACATATTTCATACATTATAATACTATACAACTTATAAATAAACAAGTTATAAGTGCAATGTTGATGTCTAATACACAATCACATCATCAGTCATTAACTAGAGCTAAATAATACTACAGTCCTGAGAGGAAAATAACCTGAGATTAATCATTCCCTAACTCATTTATTTCATCTGTGCTCTTGGCTCTTACACTTCCCCCAACAAAAGAGATGGATATGCTGGGTGGTATTCAACTAAGTTTTAGTTAGAGTAGATCTGTTGAAATTAATGAACCTAACTTAGTCATGTTCATGTTTTACTCTGAGTAAAGCTTAGCTGAATACCAACCACAGAGTATTGCACTCTATTGGTTCAATATTAGAGAAACAAACTCATTTTTTCTATAAAAAACTGCAAGCAACTGAGGCATCTAATCATGGCCTGCATTTTTATTAAGGCTTGATCAGGGCCTGTATTTTAAAATGAGCTTAAAGATTTTCAAATGTTCATGCCAGGCA
The DNA here is from genome assembly GCF_951804945.1 of Podarcis cretensis. Lineage (NCBI taxonomy): Eukaryota > Metazoa > Chordata > Lepidosauria > Squamata > Lacertidae > Podarcis > Podarcis cretensis. The sequence goes on along the minus strand of NC_137180.1, from coordinate 9,552,807 downwards.
GAAGAGCAGCTGCCTAAGAACCTTGGCAAAATGTTTATTCTCCTGCACAAGGGGCCCCCCTGATTTATAGCAGAAAACAATTCTCAAAGTCGTAAAAAGGGAATTACAGGCTGACAGCCAAGGTTACACTGACCCTACATATTACAGAAGATAAAAAAAGAGATAAACATAATTAAGAGTGGGTAAATAGTAAAATAAAACCATGTGCCTCCCATTAAACTTGAGCCATATTTTCCTAAGGTTGAAAGGTCAAGAGCAGTGAAAAAGGCAACTGGCTTGGCTGGAGAAGAGGTTTTCTTTCTATCTTATTTTGAGGCTGGAAACTGTTCCTTCCTTTTTTACTTTGAAAAGGTTTATTCTTCTAAAAGGCTATCTATGTTATGTATTAAATATATTGGCTTAAATGTAATTATGCAAAGGAATTAGAAGCTAAGAAATGTTAAATCCTTATGCTAGATTCTTATTTCATATAGTTGGAAGAGATCACAGGGGCCATCAGCCACCAGCCCAGCCCCCCTGCCAAGCAGGAAACATCATTAGAGCACACATATGGTTATCTGTTTAAAGACCTTCAAGAGAAGGAGATCTTTCAATGATGATGTGAACTCAAGATCCTTGACATCTGTTTAAGATAAAAAATTGAGATTAAACCATTTGTTTTGGAGGGCAATAGGGCGAGGTGAGCTGGTAATTAAGGTTCCTTGTTGAGACACATGTAAGATATATTACTACTTATTTGTCATTTATAGATAGAAGAATATATATCTTTTTGTTTCCCATAAAAGGGCATGAGGAAATGGGTGTATCTTTTGTGATTGGTTCTAGCAAACAGCCAATAGGAATTTCAACCAGGCTGATTGGACAGAGGCAGCCACAGGAGGAGCAAGGGGGCTGGATTAAGGAAATATAAGTGCTGGCCAGAATGGCAGGAGGCCAGGCCAGAGCTTGGTAACCATATACCACTGTGCCTCATATTTATTTGTCTGACAAATAAATTATTATTTTAATTTCTCTATTGCTCCTCCAGCACCATAATTCAAAAGCATAAATTCTTTGGCGATCAGCCTTCTTTATGGTCCAGCTCTCACTATGGTTTTCCCAGTAGTGATGTATGGAAGTGAGCATCTTAAAAAGCAGAGACATCACCATACGGACCTTTGTTGGCAAGGTGATGTCTCCGCTTTTTAAGATGCTGTCTAGGTTTGTCATTGCTTTTCTCCCAAGAAGCAGGCGTCTTTTAATTTCGTGACTGCTGTCACCATCTGCAGTGATCATGGAGCCCAAAATATATACTGTATATATACTGTAAATATATATGTGTGTGTGTGTGTGTGTGTAAATATATATGAAACAAATGAAGAGCAGAAGTGGCAGCAGCATGTCACGATTTATCTTGGGCCAACCAGCCCTGGGGGCTGAGAGAAGGTGCCCAGTGTAGTGCCCAGTGCCAATCCATCACCAGGCTCAGGACTAGAGGAAGCCACGTGGCAGCATTTCCACTATAGTCATGCCTTGGAAGTCGAACAGAATCTGGTCCGGAAGTCAGTTCAACTTCCAAAATGTTTGGAAACCAAGGTGCGGCTTCCGATTGGCTGCAGGAAACTCCTGCAGCTAATCAGAAGCCGTGGAAGCCGCATCAGACGTTTGGGTTCCAAAGAACGTTCGCAAACCGGAACACTCACTTCCAGGTTTGCGGCATTCGGGAACCAAACATTTGACTTGCAAGGCGTTCAACTTCCGAGGTATGACTGTGTTTAGTCACGTGTCAAAAACTCAAAATGTATATGCCACTTTATTGCAATAACACCTCAAAGTGGTTTACACAAAAAATAAAATAGTAAAATTATCAAGAAGCAAGTTTAAGGCAGGTGTTTCAAAACATTCAAAAGATAATGGTTATCAAGAGGAAGCAAAAAGATTAAATCACGTGCCAGCATTTTCCTTGCCTGGATAGGCTTGTTTCAACAGTGTTTTAATTAGGAAAGAGCATTGCCAATAGGCAGAGAGTTTTACAGTTATCATTTCCAGTAATTGTGAAATGAGTATAATGTAATCCCTGTAACAGTCACAGTTCTGCAGATCAAAGTGGCCAGGATAAGGCAATCACACAATTAAACTGGTCCCAAGTTGTTGCTAATCCTAACACCTTGAACTTGGCCCAGCAGCAAATCAGCAAGGAGTGCAGATCTCTTGAGCAGAGGTGCTATATCGCTGGCAGGGTCTTAATCCTGTCAGAAACTATACTGCAGCACTCTGTACTAATTTTATCTCCTGGATCAAGCAGGGATTCTACCCACCCACATTATTTCAAGATGGTGGGGGGCGGGCTTTGAATGCCATTTCTCCAACACTGGAGCCATGCCAACAGCAGCCGCCATGCCAACATCAAGGGTGGGGCAAGAAGGCAGCGCCTCACCCCAGGGCCGAATTTAGGTTTGATGAGGCCCTCAGCTACTGAAGGTAATGGGGCCCTTTATATGTCCAGCTGTCCTTTGTCAACAACAAATTGTCACTGTTTTTTGTGTTGAATATGGCGCTGTGGGTTAAACCACAGAGCGTAGGACTTGCCAGTCAGAAGGTCGGCGGTTCGAATCCCCACGACGGGGTGAGCTCCCGTTGATGGTTCCCAGCTCCTGCCAACCTAGCAGTTCGAAAGCACGTCAAAGTGCAAGTAGATAAATAGGCACCGCTCTGGCGGGAAGGTAAACGGCGTTTCTGTGCGCTGCTCTGGTTCACCAGAAGCGGCTTAGTCTTGCTGGCCACATGACCCGGAAACTGTACACTGGCTCCCTCAGCCAATAAAGTGAGATGAGCGCCGCAACCCCAGAGTCGGTCACGACTGGACCTAATGGTCAGGGGTCCCTTTACCTTTACCTATATGCTATATGATAATTTATGGATCCATTCCGGAGCCCCATTCGCAACCTGAAAGGAACACAACCCGTGTCTGCACACACATGGATCATGATTTGCCGCTTCTGCGCATGCCCATGACATCATTTTGCGCATCTGTGCATGTGTGAGTGGCAAAACCCGGAAGTAACCCTTTCCGGTACTTCCGGATCGCCGCGGGACGCAACCTGAAAAAACATATCATAAAGCAAATGTAACATGAGGTAAGACTGTATAAAGAAATGAGCAAACCAGTGATATTTTAGGGAGCAGGCTAGCAGGCGGGGCCCATTACTTACATCATAGGAGCCTACACAACACAAAACACTGTTGCTGTAAAGGTAAAGGTAAAGGTACCCCTGCCCGTACGGGCCAGTCTTGACAGACTCTGGGGTTGTGCGCCCATCTCACTTAAGAGGCCAGGGGCCAGCGCTGTCCGGAGACACTTCCGGGTCACGTGGCCAGCGTGACATCGCTGCTCTGGTGAGCCAGAGCCGCACACGGAAACGCCGTTTACCTTCCCGCTGGTAAGCGGTCCCTATTTATCTACTTGCACCCGGAGGTGCTTTCGAACTGCTAGGTTGGCAGGCGCTGGGACCGAGCAGCGGGAGCGCACCCCGCCGCAGGGATTCGAACCGCTGACCTTTCGATCGGCAAGCCCTAGGCGCTGAGGCTTTAACCCACAGCGCCACCTGCGTCCCGTTACTGTTGCTGTAGGTAGGTTTTATTTTGTTTGTTTTTTATCTTATATTTTGGAAATGTACATCTAGTTTTTTTTCCTTTAATTTTTTGGGGAGATATAGCTTGTTTAGCTTAGATATAAATCCAGCACTGCCTGCATAATGGTTCCATTCATTTCGTGGAGATTCCTTGACAAGCTGATTCATGACTGGGTGTGTTTCAGAAACAGCTCCCTGTCTAGAGTCTTCTTAATTCCGCTCCTTTTTATGACAGGCAGTGCTGTATAGTGGTTAGGATGTCAGGCTGGGATGTGGGAGTCCCAGGGTTCAAATCTCCACTCAGCAATGAAGGTCCCTGAGGAACTTTGAGCCAGTTGTTTATTTTTCAGCCTAACCACGTCACGTGGCTGTTGTGAGGGGAAATGGAAGGGAGGAAAAGCAGAATCTAAAGGAGAAGTGAAGTAAATAAGTCAATTTGTAAAATGCAGGTAAAAACGAAAAGCTAAGCAACAACTTGGGATGCGGGTGGCGCTGTGAGTTAAAACACAGAGCCTAGGGCTTGCTGATCAGAAGGTTGGTGGTTCGAGTCCCCACGACGGGGTGAGCTCCCATTGCTCGGTCCCAGCTCCTGCCAACCTAGCAGTTTGAAAGCACATCAAAGTGCAATTAGATAAATAGGTACCGCTCTGGCGGGAAGGTAAACGGCATTTCTGTGAGCTGCCCTGGTTCGCCAGAAGTGGCTTAGTCATGCTGGCCACATGATCTGGAAGCTGTACGCCGGCTCCCTCGGCCAGTAAAGCGAGATGAGCACCGCAACCCCAGAGTCAGCCACAACTGGACCTAATGGTCAGGGGTCCCTTTTCCTTTAAGTAACAACTTACAAGTGACCTGCCCTCTAGCCAAGCTATCCTATATGTGGCCATCTTTCTCCATCTCTATGGTGGCAAGATGCAAAGGGCGAAATATGACCTCTGTACCTTTAGCACGTTTGCAGAAGAGGGGCAAGTTATAGCTTGCCAAAATCCTGCCTTCAATACAACTATTACATTTTGGAGTCCCCCTTTCCAGTTTTGTGTCTGGTCACCGTATTCCAGTCTTTTGACCTGTTTTCTAAAAATAATATTTAAGCAAACAGAAAGAAAAACACAGAGTTGGGCAATGCCTTCAGCAGGACCAAGCTAAAAGGCATGGAAATGTGGTGCGCTTTAAAGTTCTCCACAACTCTACATCAGGCGAGATGCTACACAAGTTAAGGAGCGGTTGCAGGACAAGAAGAAAAAGAAGAGGAGGAGGAGGAGAAGGAGGAGGAGGAGGAAGAAAGATTGAAGCTGGATGTTATAGCCATAAAGTAGTAATAGTAATAGTAATAGTAATTTATTATTTGTACCCTGCCCACCTGGCTGGGTTTCCCCAGCCACTCTGGGCGGCTTCCAACAAAGATTAAAAATACGTTAAAGTCTTCTGATAGATATTGTGCAATCCATATGCTAGACTCAGTCTAATTCCCAGGTGATGAGATACCATGTTCACGATGATGTTGCAAAGCATTGCACCCACTAGGTGAAGACCAATGCTAAAGCAGATTCCTAGTGAAGAATCAACTTTACCGCCTGCTGTGCTTGTGAGTGACTTCTCCCCCTCCAGCCAAAAGTGTTTATGTATCTTCGGGGAGGGGTAGGAACCAGTCAGCTCAGAGAGATTAGAACTGATGGGTTGTACCTCTGCAAAGCATTTCCCAGCAGAGGAGCTACTAGGAGCCGTGTATTTGTCCTGTGGTGCTCTAGGCTAGAGATACATACATATGCCCATTTTCTGTTGCTATAGTTACTCCTTGTATGTTTGGAGTACAGGCAACTACACAGAACAGCCTAAAGAGCCCTCCCTTGCAAACTGCATTGGAAGTAAAGGTCCTTTGAAAAAACGACAGGAAAATGTATTGGAAACAAAACACCAGGTAAGCCTGCTTTTTTTCCTCCTATAACTGCCTTGACTTCAAGGAGACACCTTCTCAAACTTTGCATGCACAGAGGCAAATTCTAAGCAAATTTTAGACACGCAAAAGCTTGCTATTTGGCTCCAGCGAGAGTAAATGGAAATTGACAGAGCTGTAGAAGGCTTTACTAATTAGACTACAAATGTATTTAGGAAGCAGCTGCCCTGGTGATATTATGAAACAGAATGCAGCTGTTAAACTAGGATTCCGTGGATGTGCAGGATAGCATCCTTCATTTGGCAACAGTGGTGGCTGAGCCATTCAGCTGCTTTACTCTAGTTTTGAAGAGTAAGATTCTCAGCTTGAAGTCTCATTGAATTTAGTTTTGACTTGCAGCACAGTACAAAAGCATGTCTACTCAGAAGTAAGTCCCGCTGAGTTCAATGGGGCTTACTCCCAGGTAAGCAGCAAGAGGATTGCAGCCTCACTCTTTAGTGGGTGCTGGCTATCTAAGACAATATTAGAGCAGAGCCATTGCAATCAATGCATTTAAGTGTTTTTAGTTGGTCTACTCTTGAGTATGACTTATGCCGATTGTCACGCAGTGTGTTTAGTATTGCATTTTTTACCTTACGATTAAGGTGACATTCCTATGTACTAACTTACACCATGAGACATTTTATGGGATATCGTTTGAGTTTATTATGAACTACTTTGGTGTTTCTTGTTTGTAAATGAAAAAAGAGCATGAAAACCTTTTTACTAAATAAAGTACCTGGAAGTCATGTCCCATTAAATTAAGTGGGATTTACTTCTGAGTAGACATGCCTTGGCATGTACCTTTCTCAAGCCCTTTTCTATATAAACTATTTCTTCTGATTTTGCATTTCTAGGTTTATTTTAGCAGTGACTCTGGCCTTGCAAAGCATTCACTTTGGAAAAGGTGAGAAGCTCCTTCTTCTGTCTATTTTTTTTTTTGTCTCAACACTGTTAAAAGTGTACACTATTAAAAAACCACAAACCTATATCATCTCATTTTTTTTATCACCTTGTCTTCTCTAAGGGTCCAGGCAAGAGCAAATACGGGATGCTGGAGAAATTGCTGATGCCACAGTCCCAAAGGATAACGTCAAAGACCAACTCACAACATTAAATATCTTCAATGAGATGAACCAGAGTTTTGAGAGCAGGAAACAGCTCAATAAGCCAATAGTGCCTTTCATTGGTCTTACTGAAAGTAGGTAACAATGTCATTTGCCATCTTTATGCTGCCAAAACAATCATTATATACTGCAGAGATGGCCTGTGGCCCTTGCGATGGTCATTGGATCCCAACTGGTCCCAGCCATCTGTATTTGCAGAATTAGCAGAGACAAAAAGTCTGGTATAGAGTTTTGAAATGTATATAGTCTTGAGCAAAGGAGGCCCAAGCTCAAATCCTTGCTCTGCCACCAAACTTCCTAGGAATGCAGTCCCAGATATGTTTACCTGGAGGTGAAACCCATTGTGTTCAATGGGGCTTCTTTCTACCTAAGTGTTTTCAGGATTGCAGCCTAATTTTTAAGCTATCCTACCTCACAGGGTTGTTGTGAGACTAAACTGAGGGACATCTCTAAAGCTCCTTGCAGGAAGGGTGGGATAAAAATGTAATAAATGCACATGTGTCCATTGGGAATCTGCTGTCAATTAACCCCAACCCTTGTGCCATATCTAATTTAATACTCAAATGTTCATGGGTGCCAATTCTGTGGATATATTTTATGGTGGTTCAAGCAGTTTTTATGCTGTTGTATATCTGAACAGGGGGACGCAGGTGGAGCTGTGGGTTACACCACAGAGCCTAGGGCTTGCCGATCAGAAGGTCGGTGGTTCAAATCCCCGCGACGGGGTGAGCTCCCGTTGCTCGGTCCCTGCTCCTGCCAACCTAGCAGTTCAAAAGCACGTCAAAGTGCAAGTAGATAAATAGGTACTGCTCTGGTGGGAAACAGTGTTTCCGTGCGCTGCTCTGAAGCGGCTTAGTCATGCTGGCAACATGACCACTTGGCCAATAAAGCGAGATGAGCGCCGCAACCCCAGAGTCAGTCACGACTGGACCTTTACCTATATTTGAACAGGATATTATAATAATAATAATAATAATAATAATAATAATAATAATAATAATAATAATAAAAATAAACTTTATTATTTATTCCCCAGCCACTCTGGGCGGCTTCCAATAAAATATTAAAAATACAATAAAACATCAAACATTAAAACCTTCCCTAAACAGGGCTGCCTTCAGATGTCTTGTAAAAGTTGTGTAGTTCTTTATCTCCTTGACATCTGATGGGAGGGTGTTCCACGGGGGGGGGGCCCACTACCGAGAAGGCCCTCTGTCTGGTTCCCTGTAACTTTCTTCTTGCAGTGAGGCAACCACCAGAAGGCCCTTGGCGCTGGACCGCAATGTTCTTACAGGGAAGTGCTGCAGTTCCCATGTAATATGTTTATGGCTTAGGTCAATCATTGAGCTATATCAGAAATACTCTTTCTAGCCAGGGATAATAGAAGAGCATGAGATGTTATTCTGCTATTAATGTCACATAAAAACAAGGCCATGTGCTTGTTAATTTTATTTCAGTTCATTGTGTTCAGCTAAACCATGGGTAGGCAAACTAAGGCCCGGGGGCCAGATCCGGCCCAATCGCCTTCTAAATCCAGCCCGCGGACGGTCCAGAAATTAGCGTGTTTTTACATGAGTAGAATGTGTCCTTTTATTTAAAATGCATCTCTGGATTATTTGTGGGGCCTGCCTGGTGCTTTTACATGAATAGAATGTGTGCTTTTATTCAAAATGCACCTCTGGGTTGTTTGTGGGGCATAGGAATTCATTCATTTCCCCCACAAAAATATAGTCCGGCCCCACACAAGGTCTGAGGGACAGTGAACCAGCCCCCTGCTGAAAAAGTTTGCTGACCCCTGAGCTAAACTATAACCCATAAGTAATCTGCAAATCCAGGGTCATAAGAAAAATCTGACTTTCATTCTTTTTGGCAAATATCTGTCATGCTACTTTCAAAGAAAACCCATTTATTTAAGTGATGAGTGAGGTCTGCTTCTGGGAAAGTGGACTTATATGAAGTCCACAAGCTTCTTCAGCAGAGACATGCCAGGGAGTTGCTGCCTGGCCACTGAGTAATCCCTGGTAGTGTGCTTTTAATCCTTATCTAAACAAACTGGACTTAACTGAGCAAACACTCTTAACAGGCAGCTAATTTTATTGTCCCCTCAAGGCCAATAAAAATCAGACCTTTGGCAGCCAGGGAGACTTGGTGGAACAAGTGAGAATGTAGGTTCAAAGAGGGTCTGCTTCTTAGTAAACCGTGGAATTATTCACTTCCAGGTAAAACGCTGAAGCGGGATTGCTGTCAAAATGGAGGAACGTGCATCCTGGGCAGCTTCTGTGCATGCCCCCAACACTTCACTGGCAGATACTGTGAATATGATCAAAGAAAGAGGTAAGGAAACTGACTGGGAGACATGGAGAGATGTGGTTTGTTTATAATTAAGGTCAATTGCTGGGGAAAAGAACAGTGAATTCAATGGAAAAGCTTTTGATGCAGCAGACACAGAGGAGGGGAGGCAATTTTTGCCTATTTACCTTTGTACTATGGGACACTGGTGGCGCTGTGGGTTAAACCTCAGAGCCTTGGATTTGCCGATCAGAAGATTGGTGGTTTGAATCCCCGTGACGGGGTAAGCTCCCGTTGCTCGGTCCCTGCTCCTGCCAACCTAGCAGTTCTAAAGCACGTCAAAGTGCATATAGATAAATAGGTACCGCTCCAGCGGGAAGGTAAACGATGCGCTGCTCTGGTTTGCCAAGACAGCTTAGTCATGCTGGCCACATGACCCGGAAGCTGTACGCCGGCTCCCTTGGCCAATAAAGCGAGATGAGCGCCGCAACCCCAGAGTCGGTCACGACTGGACCTAATGGTCAGGGGTCCCTTTACCTTTACCTTACCTTTGTACTGCTCACTGGAGGCTGGTGCTCTTTGGCATGATTAGGATGGAAGACAGAGCAGGATTTCTAAACTATAATTGCTTATTATTTTATGTTATGTTTTCTGTGGACTGCTGGCCTGGGTTTAAGTTTTTCCAATGCTGCTGTTTTAATGATGATGATGATGTTGATGATGATAACATGTCGATATTAATTAATTCTGAACCTTCTGATCTGTCCTTGGCAGCAACTGTGGCGTGTTCAAACACGGACAGTGGATACGAAAGAGTTGCCATCTTTGTCGGTGTGCCTTTGGTGAACTGCACTGTCTATCTCCGCGAAACTGTGGTAAGATGAAACTTCAATCTATTGTTTTGCTAATTTGCTATATATTGATGGTCCTTCATCATTCTGACTTGTCACCAGTGAGCTTCCATTTTATTTACCTTTCCAGAAGGATCCTCGTTTCTGAGAGCTTAGGAACAAAGGTTATTTCAATGTAGCTTCCTTTCTCCAAGCTATTTGAAACACTTCCAAATAAAATGTCACAACATACCATAACACTGGGGAACTTTCCCCTGTTCCTAGTTTTAAATTTTCCTATCCCTCTAGCTGAATATTTGATGGAAGCAGAAAATAAGGCTCAAAAGGTTTCTTGCCAACAAAATATAGGCATGTAGAGCAATTTAAGGAATGGGTCATGTTGGAGTGTTGTTGTTGTTTAGTTGTTTAGTCGTGTCCGACTCTTCGTGACCCCATGGACCAGAGCACACCAGGCACTCCTGTCTTCCACTGCCTCCCGCAGTTTGGTCAAACTCATGCTGGTAGCTTCGAGAACACTGTCCAACCATCTCATCCTCTGTCGTCCCCTTCTCCTTCTGCCCTCCATCTTTCCCAACATCAGGGTCTTTTCCAGGGAGTCTTCTCTTTTCATGAGGTGGCCAAAGTATTGGAGCCTCAGCTTCAGGATCTGTTCTTCCAGTGAGCACTCAGGGCTGATTTCCTTAAGAATGGATAGATTTGATCTTCTTGCAGTCCATGGGACTCTCAAGAGTCTCCTCCAGCACCATAATTCAAAAGCATCAATTCTTCTTTATGGTCCACCTCTCACTTCCATACATGACTACTGGGAAAACCATAGCTTTAACTGTGTTGGAGTAGTTCAGATTAAATTTTAGCATAATGATCCCTTCTGGCCTCAGAAATCTATGAAAGCCAGTCAGTTATGTGTATCTGTTATTTAAATGTCTTATCTTAACAAAGTTCATTGAGCAATTAGGCTACATCAGGAACTAACTCCACACTTGCTTGACTGCTAGTTAATATGTAAAATATATGCTAAAAGTGTGATCCTTAATACATCCCCCACTAAATAATGATTCTCCCAGTTCAATTAAGTGCATTGTAAGGACCAGGAGTTCAATAGAAGATGTTATTTCGGGGAAGAACTTCCCTAGTTGAATTTCTGTCTGTCCTGAGGCTGTTAAAAGTACAGAAGGACTGTCTCCAGCATTAACTAGCTTGGGAACCTCCATTCTTAATGCCTTTATTTTGAAACAAAATAAAAAAATTCCTTCCAGTAGCACCTTAAAGACCAACTAAGTTAGTTCTTTATTTTGAAAGGTAGCCCTACTAATCAGAGTGTTCAGTATTTTTTCCTCCGTATAAGTGGTTTAGGAAAGAGTATGGCTTTAAACTTAGAAGTTCCAGTGTAATATATGTGATCCTTGTAGGTTTGGGGTATTAATCTGTTTATTTCCTTTACTTGTGAGAAAAGGGTTAAAAATAAAAGGCATGCTATTAACTTCCTTGTGGTTTATATTTACATTTGATTATGCTGTGATTAATGCCTGCAAGAGCTGATAAGTTGGCTCACAAAGAGGTCCGCATTTGCACCTCTCAACTGAGAATGGGATCTGTGATTGGCTTCCAACAGATGTTAGCTTTAGCTTAAGTACTTGCAAAGAATCAGAGGAAATTGCACAATCTGTTGAAATTCTTTGCAGAGAGGTCCCCCTGTTAACAAACTAACCATTTCTATTTTGTTTCTCAGCTGTAAGCGAGGAAGAGGAATGGATCCATTTACTTTCAAATGGCCAAAGATTAAAGAAAACAATGGGCTGCTTCTTCCTGGGCTGTTTCTTTGCACTCTGTGGACTGCTCTACCTGTTGTGAAAACTCTTTTAAGACTGGTATTCATAACCATGATTTGCCTTATGATGATGCTTGCCCTTCAAAAGACGGAAGACTAAACGCTAAAACAAAGGACAGTGCTATATATAAAATTTATAGTGCCAGTTGTTGTTTTAAACTCCCAGTTCAACTTTCACAGTAAACTCAACAAACCTCACTTCTGCAATGTCCACAGAAAATTGCTCAAGAAGTAAAGAGGGGCTGAAACTTAACATTTTTCTTTCCAGGGATCAGGAACCTGCAGCTTTCCAGATTCTGTTGGAGCCCAACCATATCTAGGAAGGCCGTAGGTTTCCCATTCTGATGTCGGTCAGATTGCTAAATCTAAAAAGGACATGCTGCTTTGACTCAGAAGGATTGGGACTGGTTGTTGCACTAGATCCTAAAATTGGTCTCAGAAGTCCTGTTCTGAGCATCTCAGAAGAACCAGTGAGATGCTGGAATAGCTAGTCATAAAGTTATCCCTTGTGAAGTGCAAGCCCTACGATGGCTAACAACTGCTTCATAGATTAGCCCCAGTATTAAACTAGTGTTTGTTAATGGAAAAGCACTATAATGCATTAATGCCGATTTTTGTTAACTTCTGTTTAAATCTGATTTAAGCAGTTCTTTATTCTGAAGTGTTGACTCTTCCAGTGGAAGAAAAATGTATTTTCTATCGCTTAGGTGCTGGAAACAGTAAATGTTGTATATATTCTGGAACTTTCTTTTCCTTGAAAGAATAAAACAAAACTTATGGAACATTAATGAACCAATCTATTTTCAGTACTCATCTCGTTTGCATGTGTTCAATCATATGTCAGTTCTGTCCCATTTCCCCATTAAATGAAACTTGGAACTTTGCATGAAAACTTGCATTCTAATTGCATTTTGAGACATTGTTTTGAGCTGCGAATTGCGTCAGAACATTTGGGAAGTGCAAAAGCCAGTGGGTAGCTGAAATCTACAGGCTAGTGAGGTCAGTTCCTATCAGCATCCACAGACTCTTCAAGCATCCTGAGTTAGGGCAAATTTGCATCGCTGCTTTTGAAGGCTTCTTTCAATCCATTCCAAACTGCCATTTCTTTTCCACACAGATCACACAAGCAGACAGTATATCAGTCCAATGCACCAGCTAACTATAAACTTAAAATTCCATGCTAAGCATATTTATTTGTAATAAAAAAATAAATAAATATGCTTCGCGTGGGATGCATGAGAAAATCCACATCATCCGTTCCTTGCAGGCAATTTCCAATAAATGAGCAGTTTTGTCGTGTTTTAATGTTGCCCATTTTATATGCCACACTTCAACAAACTTCCTGGGTGGCTTATATTATTGGAACTACAGAAGCCTGAACATCCATTTGATTTTTCCTTTCAATTTAAACATCAGCCAGTGTGGACACAAGCACAGACTTTTGGTGGCAGAGGGCTTAATTTGCTGAAATTTGCTATCCTTGAGTAGCCCATAGAACACATTTTTATCATGCTGTGAAATTGTTTTGTCTTTTTTTTACAAACAGTCCTTCCCATAATCTGGAGAAAATACTCATATATGATTTTTGGGCTATGTACAGTGAAACTCGAATTATATTAGATACTCTCACTTGGACTTTACTTGAAATTTGTTTTTAAACTCCTGGTAGATTAAAAGCCAGACTTGAGCCTGTAAATGTGCACAGTGTGTTTTGCATCTGTAGTTGATCTGTCAAGGAATTTCTTGTTTTGAGATTTACCTCAAGATAGCTGTCATTTTCCCTCTGACCACAGCCAGGCACATTGATATAATCTTTCCTTCCCTCTAGAAATTAGCCAAGTTACACTACTGTTGCCCTTTGTTGAGGGAAAAGCTATTGGTTTGCCCTGCAACCATTGTTTATAGGGAAGCAGACATCTTGGCACCCGTGTCACTACTAGGTGCCTGGTTAGGCATGAATGCATGAGGATGCAGCAATAGAGGGAATAAATGAAATATTTAGAGTACGTTGATTTAGTTCTCTTCTTCCCCACCCCACAATCAGTTTATAACACAATTAACGTGCTTTTGTTGATTTATTTATTGCTTGCAGTCTGTGCACAGCTTCCCTCAAGGCTGCATTTCTGCTGTGAGGATATATCCTTTTATGAGCACTCAAAACAATATATTTTGTCCCCGGGGGAGGGAGGAAGAGAATTCAAGGGATGCTCACTATAACAGCCTCACGGGGAAAGAATAGGCTCACTTGTTTAGAAGAAGAAGAAGAAAAAACATTGTTACCTCATAAAGAGATACTGTGCCTCAAGAGTATCCCTAATGTGGAAATTGGTCCTACCATTTTCAATGGGGCTTACTCCCAGGAAAGTATTGCAGCCTAGGGGTCCACCAGGTTGATACCCTGAGGATCCTTGCCCAGGAACCTCTCAAACCTGGCTTGCAGGAGCTCGAGTGGATTTCTTGTCCACAAACACGCATGTGTACCCAAACAAAGTCCTGAACAGTAGAAAAACTGGAAATTGTCCTGTACCCTTCCTAGCATGTTAGGTAAATGCTAAGTGCTACAACTTACTCTACAAGGGGATCACTACCCAGTTGAAAAGTGCACAGTTCCTGAATGGAAACTCACAAGATCAGGCACTGTATGCCTTTGGATTGGGACAAAGGTACCTATACTTGTAGCATATTGTTTAATTTGTAGACTCAGTTCATGTCAGAAGCTTGTGTTTATATCAAATGGATTGGAGACTACTTTTTTTGCCAATTATTTTTCTTGATTTTCCATAATTTTTAACAAATCATCTCCAGATTGATACAAATTAATGCAAATTTAATACAAATTTAAAAGCTGATTTCCCACCCACCAGATGTTCCTTCTTTTTTACTCCCTCCATTGCTGCTCCCACTACGATAACTTTTCCAACTATTGTTTCAAAATTCATACATCCCTTCTCCCTGCCCATCGCCTGTACAAGTAGCAGTTTCTGCTATGACTTTTATACATTATTATAACTTGTCCTCAAAATAGTCTTTTATCAAAATCCTCTTTTATCTATTTATAATCATCATTGGTCAATTTTAAAACATTTCCCTTCAATACCTATTGAGTAACACTCTGCCTGGGGGGGAAAGTAGATTGGAGATGACCAAAAAAGCGAAAGTATGTACTGTAGTTAGTATTCTACACAAGATAGTGTTCTGGATTTGAAAAAAATCAAGCTTAAGCAAGGGTGTGGTCAGTAAAAAAGGTAAAAAGGTAAAGGATCCCTGGATGGTTAAGTCTAGTTCAAGGCGACTATGGGGTTGCGGCGCTCATCTCACTTTCAGGCCAAGGGAGCCAGCGTTTGTCCACAGACAGCTTTCCAGGTCAGGTGGCCAGCAGGACTAAAGCACTTCTGGTGCAACAGAACACTGTGAAGGAAACCAGAGCACATGGAAATGCTGTTTACCTTCCCACCACAGTGGTACCTATTTATCTACTTGCACTGGCGTGCTTTCAAACTGTTAGGTTGGCAGGAGCTGGGGCAGAGCTCCCGTTGTGGTCAGTATGTGTGTTGGACACAGTTGCTGTTCTAGCAACAGGCATACCTTCTCCATAG
This sequence comes from Podarcis cretensis, assembly GCF_951804945.1. NCBI lineage: Eukaryota > Metazoa > Chordata > Lepidosauria > Squamata > Lacertidae > Podarcis > Podarcis cretensis. The sequence goes on along the minus strand of NC_137180.1, from coordinate 9,537,575 downwards.
TGATGGAAACCTCCATAGAACCTGCCTCTCTTTATTTCCATTAAACAAATTGCAGCAGGTTTACCCAGTTTAACACTATTCCATGTCTTTTGCCCCTTGCACTTCCACTCAGGTGTATTTGCCAGCTCTGTCCACTTGTCTGCACTCCTGCCCTTTTACAGAGTCTGCGTTTTGAATTTTTCTTTGGGGAGCTTTTGCCGGGGTCCAGAGGCTTGCATTTTCGTCTCAGCGTTTATTTTTAAATCACAATAATAAACATTCAAATGTACTTGCACCCCATTTCTTTTTGGCTGGTATCCCCTTCATTTCTCTACATTCCAATTGGTATTTATGTGTGATGTAATGAGGAAGCATGATATATCTTGTTGCTTCTTCTAATATGGGACGCAGGTGGCTAGCACTGTGGTCTAAACCACTGAGCCTCTTGCTGATTGGAAGGTTGGCAGTTCGAACCCCCGCAATGGGGTAAGTTCCCGCTGCTCTGTCCCTGCTCCTGCCAACCTGGCAGTTTGAAAGCATGCCAGTGCAAGTAGATAAATAGGTACCACTGTGGCGGGAAGGTAAATGGTGTTTCCATGTGCTCTGGCACTTGTCATGGTCCTCTGTGCACCAGTAGCGGTTTAGTCCTGCTGGCCACATGACCCGGAAAACTGTTTGTGGACAAACGCCTGTTCCCTCAGCCTGAAAGCAAAATGAGCGCCGCAACTCCATAGTCACCTTTGACTGGACTTAACCATCCAGGGGTCCTTTACCTTTGTTTTACCATCTTCTAATGTGCCCCAGAAAGGAGAGGAGGGTAATTAACTTTAATTTTCAAGGGAAAGGCTATGATTCAGTGGGTGGGCTCTGCATGCAAAAAGTGTCAGATTCAATCCTCAGCACCCCCAGGTTCAGATTGGGAAATATTCCTGCCCGAAACCTTGGAGAGCCACTGCGACTCAATGTACACAATACAGAGCAAGATGTATCAATGGTCTCACTGAGTATTTGTCAGCTCCCTGGGTTTATGACTAAGGCTGTGTACACACTAAACCTTTAATGCACATTCAAAATACATCCTTTCCCTCAAAGTATTCTGGACACTATAATGATAATAATATGCCTCCCATTTGACTGGGTTGCCCCAGCCACCCTGGGCAGCTCCCAGCAAATGCAAACAATCAAACACAGCAAAACACCAAACATTACAAACTTCCCTATACAAGGGCTGCCTTCAGATGACTTCTAAAAGTCGGATAGTTGTTTATTTCCTTAACACCTGACAGGAGGGTGTTCACAGGGCAGGCACCACTTCTGAGAAGACCCTCTGCCTGGTTCCCTGTAACCTCACATCCAGCAATGAAGGAACCCTACACAGAATTACATTTCCTAGCAAACTACAGTGCCTAGAATTCTGGTGTGTGCGCGCGCATGCACCTTAAATGTGCATACTGTGTGCACAGCCAAAGAAAGAATATACGGACGTACAGACAAATGGTGGATAAGAACAGAAAAGCCTCTGAGAATCTAAAAAAGCAACTCTTTTGGGTGGAAGAGGCATGTTCCTCCAGCCGTGCTCCCGCTATGTTCCTCAGCGTGATGGATCTCAGCTTCACAAGGAGCAGGTATTTGTGCTGCACAGAGGTCACACCAAGGTGAGTAAAACCACACCCAGCCTTTAAAAAAATGCATGTGTCTCTGCATCATCCCAAGGGAAAGCATCAAGAGTCAAAGGAATTCAGGCAGACTCTTTGGCTAGGTCAGAATGTCTCCACTCTTATCTGTCTCCAGCTGCTCGGGAGTCAGATAAAAGAGAATGTCCCAGTGCCATGTGGACCAAGCCAGCTCCTTCTAACAAAACAGTGAGGAGTGTTTAGAGCAAACATGAAAGTTTGCTCTTCAGCTCCCTCCCAGCCTCTTTTATAGCCAATCAGTTAAACTGAGATGTGTCACAGGAAGCTCAGTAGCTGGAGCCACAAATTTATTAAGCGTGGTCTCTCTTGCTAGGTAGGCAGGCTTAGGAGGAAGGGAGGCCGAAAGAGAAATATTTTACCAAGCACTTCACAGCTCCCTGAACTATTAGGCCTTTCACTCCTCGTGATTTACTGCAGAGCTAAAACAAATGGTGCATCACGTGACTTCTGCTCTGGTACAATCCTGCAACAACCCTCCCACCCATTTGTAAGTCATTCATACATGATGGACACAGCATATGGGGACCCTGTTTTATTGTATGCACTTTATCTGATTCACTAAACAATTCTGATAATCCTGGATGTAATATATCTTGATTTCAGGAAGGCTTTTGACAAAGTTCTCCTAGATATTCTTGCAGGGAATATATATTTTCCTTGCTGCAACATAAACAGCATTATTCAGAATAGAGGTTTGCACAACCCACTAAGGAATATAATAGCACAATAAAACTCTAAACAGTAACCGTTAATTGCACACTTATTCAAAATCCAATTAAAACTATTTAATTAATGCAACAAAATTGATGAAGTTGTTCCTGTGATACCAGCTTTTCAAAGTCTGATAGTCATTTACACTCCCAGTGCCCGGCTGCCTTCACCTTGCCTTTTAGCTCTCCCCTAGGTAATCCCAGTGACCCACAGGGGGCAGTATCGCCTGCTTTGGGATCCACTGGTCTACACTGATTCACAGCAGCTCTCCAGGGTTTCACACCAAGGAGTTTTTCCCAGCCCTTCCAGCTCTTGGATTGAACCTGAGACATTCTACATGCAAAGCAGATACTCTACCACTGAACTATGGGCTCTTGCTGGACTTGAGATTCACGTTTAAAAATAGTAATAAGTAGCTCATTTTCAGTTGTATTGATGGATAATATCTTCAGTTAGAAACTAGTTGTTTGCTAACATGTTTTTCAAGGGAAGGTGGAAGAAGACAACTGCCCCTAACAGCGTTCCCACCCACAATTTCTACCCACCACCCCAAACACCCTACTGGTATCAGTATGGTGGACCGCAGTGGGAGCAAGATATGTTAGAACCAGCTGGCACCTAGATGCACCATAAATCTGCATACCAACTGAATTTATGCCTCTGTAAGGTCAAAGCCATGACGCGGGTGGCGCTGTGGGTTAAACCACAAAGCCTAGGGCTTGCCGATCAGAAGGTCGGCGGTTCAAATCCCCGCGATGGGGTGAGCTCCCATTGCTTGGTCCCAGCTCCTAGCAGTTCGAAAGCATGCCAGTGCAAGTAGATAAATAGGTACCGCTCCAGCAGGAAGGTAAACGGCATTTCTGTGTGGTTCTGCTCTGGTTCACCAGAAGTGGCTTAGTCATGCTGGCCACATGACCCAGAAGCTGTACGCCGGCTCCCTCAGCCAATAAAGCGAGATGAGCGCCGCAACCCAGAGTCGGCCACGACTGGACCTAATGGTCAGGGGTCCCTTTAAATTTACCTGGAAGCTGTACGCCGGCTCCCTCAGCCAGTAAAGTGAGATGAGCGCCACAACCCCAGAGTCGTCCGTGGCTGGACATAACAGTCAGGGGTCCCTTTAGCTTTAAGGTCATAGCCACAGTGCAAGATTTAAACATCTCAGTACATGCTTGCCATTTTTAACTTCAAAAGGTTGTACATGAGCAAAGAGAAATTCTTTGGGGAAAAGGCAGCCTGGAAGTTGCTCAAAATGATGGATTTTGCTGTGAAGGTGTCACAGCATTCTTTCTTAGATTACAAGGTAGAAGATAAGCCCTGGACAGCTGAAAATGGACTACAAAATGCAACTTTGTTTTAGCAAATGTTTTAAAATATTTTTCACTGCTCTTATTTATAATGTTTTGTTTAATGTTGAAGTTTTCTGTTGTTGTTGTTGTTGTTGTTGTTGTTGTTAATTGAATTTATACACTGCCCTATACCCAAAGGTCTCAAGGCTGTTCACAAGAAGATTTCTACAGCTTTAATAACTAGGGTTTTTGTTGCATTATTACAGTATTTTGCTTTCCCGCATATAAGCCAACTTGCTAGGTGTGTATCGTGAAAGGTGGGGTAAAGATCTATTAAATAAATAAAATCTCCTTAGTTCAGGAGCATCTTTGTCCATAGACTGTTCTTGTAATTATATAGCTGCACATTACAAAGTCTATGACATAAAATTTAGAAAGTGAGGCAGTTGGCTAGGAACACAAGAATTTAATTCATTTTCAAGGTTGTGTGCAACTTTCACACCTCACACCCGCAGTTGCAAAAAATATTTATTGAAACCCAACTCTGCTTTGCACTTGTAACGGGTCCCTTGACATCTTGATACAGTTTAGACAGCTAATGAAAACACACAGCAAAAAGTGTCGCGCAGTGACCTTTTTAAAATAATTTGATTTGGTTCAGACTCGGGTATGAAAAGCAAGGAAGGGAAGGAAGCCATCAGAAACTGGAGCTAGAGAATAGGATAGATGAAACATAAAGATCTGAAAGATTTGAGGGTTTGGTGTTTTTTTTAATATAAGAAAAGAGCTACCCTGTAAATCATATTATATGCATTTCTTTCTGGGCTGGGTAGACTGCCAGGGGCCACATAGCCGTGTCAAGTGAGGCCAGAAGCTAAAGGATGAAGGAATGAATGTAAATTTTACCTTTGTACAGCAGACCCTTCTCTATCCTCCATCTAGCCAAGCAAGGAGGCAGTTAAAGGAGACATTTTAGCTGGCCAAAAGTTTGGAAGAAGGAATGTGACTGGGGAAGAGGGGGTTAGTCTTGAGGGCCAGATAGGCGGGATTGGAGGGCCACAATTGGCCTCCAAACCCTGAGGTTCCCCACCTCTGGCTTACTTACTTTTAAATAATTGAAGACTGTCCTTCCAGGTAATACCATTTCAAGGCAGTTTACAACATCTAAAATCCAGCAATACAGCAAAATATAAGCCTGAGAGATGATTTCTGAGCATCTCTTCAGATACCCAAAAGACAAGTAAAATCCAAAAGGAATGAAATTGGCTCGTTCTCACCTTTTTAAAATTTGAATTTCCTGACTGATTTCTGGGAACTTAACAATCAGAAGCCCTCAAAGAAATAACATGCAAATAGCTAAAAAAAAAAGCCATTGAAAACAAAGGTTACCTTGTGGAATATATTTTTACTTTATGAACTTTGTTACAGAATTAGCACAAAATACATTTGAATAGCTTGGTGGAGGAAGAGGTAATTCCGATAATACGATCAGGGTCCAACCTGCATAAAATCCATTATACAGCAGATATAAGTTGAGATCTTCACAAATTCCTACTCATGGATGCTAATTAGGAAAACGTATCAGTGCATGATGAAACAATATTCTTGAGATACACTGGTGCCTGTGGTACTTTATAACTCTATCCCATCTTTCATAATGTTGTGAGCAACCCCGGATGTTCGGTCTGAGATGAAATAAAAGCACATATCTAAAAAAAATGTCGACTGTGATTTTATATAATACTCTTAACCAGTCTTGACTTGGGGGTGTTCTGCTACTGCTGGCTACTGAGGAGAGTTTTTGATTCCACAATCACAAAACATTAATAATTTGTTAAGATATGTATATAACTTTTTGCTGCCAGGAAGCTGTGCAATTCTAGTAACGCTTTATTTCATCTTCACAAGAAGTCTGTGGGGTAGGTTGGGTTAGGGATTGTTAATACAGCTATACATTATTACAGCATATGTTTTTATAGTAGATTCTGTTTACCTTAGTGTCAAAAAAGTCTATTACATTTTTTGAACAGAGCAGATTCTCTAGCTTCCTCGAGATAAATGTAGATTATAAAATGTTATCAAAGTGACATCCATATAAAATAAGAGGCGCTTTGGAATACTTTCCGACTGTATTTACTAGGGATAGTACTTAGTAACTGTGTCTGGCAAATCACTACCTCCCCGGGTGTTGTAGACTGTAGACTGGGGTAGAATTTCTTATTTTAACTGTGCACAGAGCCATGTAGATTGGTGCAATAATATAAATGACAACAGCAGCAGCAACAGCAACTCCCTTTGGGAAAGATTTTGGCAACACTTCTTTTAAAAAGTGTTAGCCTTCACGCTTGTGCATTTACAAACACCAGCTTTGCTCGGATGCCAACCGCCATAACCATTTCTCGTATTCCAGATAGCTTTATACAGAAACTAAATACAGAAACTCCATAATAAATGTGAACAGTAAGTACTATGCTGAGATTAAACACTATTTCTTTTTTTAAAAAAGAGGAAGCTGTCACAGTCAGCGGACTAACACAGATCAGATTGCTACAAAGTCAAGAGAAATAGCCTTATAAGGATAGGAGAACCCTAGCAATATGTAATTGCAGAGGGGGAGATTTGTTTATTTTATTTAGCCAAATTTGTATGCTGCTTAATTATAAAAAGCTTTAAGCGTTTTACATAAACTGTAAAATATGCATTAAAAGGATCAATAAAAGTCAACTGTTAGAAATAAGTTGGGCTGAGTCTCCCGTCCCCTTTTTTATTTATGAAGTAAAATGACATATTAAAACACATGCCAGATTTACATCTGGGTGGGCTTGCTGAAACAAAAAAAGTTTTTGCAGGTGCCAAGAGTAGTACAGGGAGTTTCAGAGGGTAGGTGCTGCCATGTTGAACAACCTGATTCCTTACAAAGAATTGTTGAAACAGTGATCACTGTTAAAACAGGATATTAAAAGTACATATGCTTATTTTCCTCTGTGAGATGTTCAGAACATAGCAAGCTGCCTTATGCCAGGTCCGACTGACAGCAGGGGTTTCCAAGAGACCTCTTTGATATCAGCTGATTCCTTTTAGCCTCTGCTTGTGTAAAGGTAAAGGTAAAGGGACCCCTGACCATTAGGTCTAGTCGTGGCCGACTCTGGGGTTGTGGCGCTCATCTCGCTTTATTGGCCAAGGGAGCCGGCGTACAGCTTCCGGGTCATGTGGCCAGCATGACTAAGCCGCTTCTGGCGAACCAGAGCAGCGTACAGAAATGCCGTTTACCTTCCCACTGGAGCGGTACCTATTTATCTACTTGCACTGGCGTGCTTTCGAACTGCTAGGTGGTCAGTGCACAGGGGCTAGCATAAGCATGTTCACAACCAAAACTAATAAGGGGCTGGGCTGGGGTGGGGTGAAATGAAATGAAATGTGATAAGGCTTGGCCTAGAATAGATGCTCCCTTTGTTGGTATATGTTGCACAAAACATGGCATAGGTGTCATGTCAACCCAGATAATAGAAGATAGGAAATAGAGTCATACCTCAGGTTAAATATGCTTCAGGTTGAGTGTTTTCAGGTTACGCTATGCGGCGACCCGGAAGTAACAGAATGCATTACTTCCGGGTTTCGCCGCTCGCACATGCGCAGATGCTCAAAATGATGTCAAGCGCATGCGCGGAAGTGGTGAAACGTGACCCGCAGAAACGCAGTGCACGTTACGTTCTACTCAGGATGCGAATGGGGCTCCGGAACGGATCCCGTTCGCATCCAGAGGTACCACTGTATTGGCTAGCTTGATGAACAGTTTTCTGTACCTCAAAGCGTTGCAGTTCCTTACTTTTTCAATTTTCTTAGCAGAGGAGGATATTTATGCATTATGCCATGAAAGCTTTGCTTCATACAGCACTGGCAGTTGTGTTCTGAGTGCAGTTCACATCAAAGACATTTGGACAATGGCTTCTAATGCTTGATATCTCCTTGTTTACAATAAGAGCTACTGGTCAAGATCCTTTGCCTGCCACATCTATTTTTATCACAAAGAACAGCACAAGGTTGCAAATGATGCTTATCGACTCTGCAATTAACATATTCTGATGTAAAACCAAAGGTCATTCATACTCTGTCCTTTGATTGAGCTTCAGATGATGGGGGAAAACATATTCTGAGAGATCAAAGTTGGGAGAAGTTCATTTCCCCTTTCTTGCAGCTCGATTTGATCTTTGCAGAATTGTCTGACCGACCGTTTTGGGCACACAGAGCTCTCATATTTTGTCTTAATCAGTTCTGAAATGCTCAGTCATCATTCCAGATTGACTACATCAAAATAAAGGCACACATATCATTCCTTCCCATTGAAATGAACTGTCACACTCCAGCATTGAAGACCCCATGTTGTAAATAACTTTGGCCTTTTCGAATCTAATCACTGATACCAAAGAAGGTCTGTTCAGCATCTTCTGTATTGAAATCGGATGGGACAATCTCATTTAAATTCACTAACATTCTTATATTCCATTATTTTTCTTTCTGACGTCCGATGGACCCACAGACTTGCCTGCAAATGTCATAAGTTTCATGAATTAGACATATAAGATAAACAGTGCAACGGTTCCAGGATCAACCCCTGGCATCTCTTGGGTAAATGAATCAATGATCACTCTGCACAAGGCAGCTTCCTATGTTCCCAACCTTACTTAGAAATGACTTATTCACTATATAATGAATGACGGCGCTTGAAATGGAAGCAGCAGGAACTTCCAACGTTGGAAGAATGGCAGACGGAGATGATTGAATATGCCGAACTGGCGAGACTGACAGGGAAAATCCGAAACCAGCGTGACGAACTGTTTGAAAAGGACTGGAGTAAATTTGTACAATATATGAAGGAACATTGTAAACACTTGAAAACATTTGCAGGATTGATGTAAAATATTTTGTTAAGTTATGATTTGATACCTGTTTATAAATATTAGAAGTAAGTGTTTTCAGTATGGAGATAAGGTAAACAGGGTGATTTAGAAATGCTAAGATAAAAGTGATTACATATGGAAGTCAGGCAGGGGGACAGCAGGAAGTCAAAGCTCAGTTTGAGCAAAGATATACAGTGGTACCTCGGGTTAAGAACTTAATTCGTTCTGGAGGTCCGTTCTTAACCTGAAAGTGTTTTTAACCTGAGGTTCCACTTTAGCTAATGGGGCCTCCCGCTGCCGCCACACGATTTCTGTCCTCATCCTGAAGCAAAGTTCTTAACCTGAGGGACTATTTCTGGGTTAGCAGAGTCTGTAACCTGAAGCGTCTGTAACCTGAGGTCCCACTGTCTGTGATGAAGAAATTTTATGTGGTTGTTATAAAGGAAAAAAGAAAATAAATAATAAATATTATATATATATTTTAAAAAAATGAATAACAGCACTTTTCATTCTATGGGTTTTCGTCAATCCAGAATGAACTCGTACATAATAAAATTGCCACCTGAGCACCCTGCAAGCCTACGTTGCAATGAATTATGCCACCACAATTTAGAAGAGTGACAGAAGTTAGCAACACTTCAACCTGTGGCCTGTTCATCTGCCCAAGGATGAAGAGCAGGGGCACAACCCTTCACCCTTAAAGTATGAGAAGAACATCAAAAGGATGTTTTGCCACCTCGCCTGTCAAGGAAGGAGTGTTGCTGTGATGCAAGGCATAACCGCCAACTCAAAAAACATTTTCCTTACTTTGAAGTACTTGGATACCTACAGTATGGATCTTATGGATCTAATTTTATCGGTTTATGTCAGTAGCAGGATTATTGCTGCAATAAACACTAAATGAGCCTTCTATAAATGTTTCATCTGCCACATCAGTCATGTCAATAATAAAAAAAAACCCTTTGCAATCAACGAATAAAACATGTCAGCCCTCCACTTTGATGCCTTCCTGACCTTCAATTTTCCCTATAAAATGGTATTAAAAACAGATTTGTTGTCCTATATTTCAACAGCAGGTGAAGTAACCAAGATAACACTTTTAAAGGATGTAGAGGTGAAAAATTCAATGTAAATATTGTGATACCAACAGCGTTTATAGAAAGCAAAGCTGAATTTCAATTTCCAGGATAGTATTTAAGTAGCTCAAATAGGTTTTTTGGTGGCACTTGTTGCCGTTATTCTCACGTAGCAAACATAGACTTTTATAGCCCTCATTTTGCATCTTTGAGATTAGCATGGCAGGCCATTGTGAGCAGGCAGAGAGTGAAAATTAGGGAGAAACTTGTATCTTTGTAAAATATTTTCTGTGGTGTTCACAGCATCCTGATAGCTTTGGCACACTCCAGGTTTCTACTTAATGTTGTACAGCATCTATTTGACTGGATATCCCCAGCTGATGTAGACAGATTCCTCCGAGCTGGAAAGCCCACCACCTGTCCTCTCGACCCGTGCCCGTCCTGGCTGATTAGAGCGTGTCCAGAAGAGGTGCGGGCCCCCCTGGGGGATATCATCAATCTGTCCCTTGGCACCGGGACATTCCCAGGGGAACTGAAGGAGGCAGTGGTGCGCCCACTCTTAAAGAAAACATCATTAGATCCCTTAGATCTATCCAATTACCGCCCGGTCTCGAATCTTCCATTCCTGGGTAAGGTGATTGAGAGAGCGGTTGCTGAACAGCTTGGTAGGTTTCTGGATGAAACATCAGCTCTGGATCCATTCCAGTCTGGCTTCCGCGCTGGTCATGGGACCGAGACGGCTCTGGTCGCCCTAACAGATGATCTCCGCAGGCAGCTGGATCGAGGCGGGTCGGGGCTGCTGATTCTTCTAGACCTGTCAGCAGCCTTCGACATGGTCGATCACGAACTCCTGGACCACCGCCTTGCCGACGTGGGGATCCAGGGCACAGTCCTTCAATGGCTGCGCTCGTTTCTCTCTGGTCGGGGACAGAGGGTGGCGCTTGGGGGGGAATTGTCATCCCGCCACTCCTTGGTGTGTGGTGTGCCTCAGGGTGCAATACTCTCCCCGATGCTTTTTAACATCTTTATGCGCCCCCTCGCCCAGCTTGTCCGGAGTTTTGGGCTGGGCTGCCATCAGTATGCTGATGACACCCAACTCTATTTGTTGATGGACGGCCACCCGGACTCGGCCCCAGACACACTGATCAGATGCTTGGAGGCTGTGGCTGGATGGTTACGTGGGAGCCGGCTGAAGTTAAATCCTTCGAAGACAGAGGTCCTCTGGCTGGGACGGGACGACATGGGACTGAGGGGGCAACTCCCATCTCTTGCGGGGGTGCAATTAGTGCCAGCACCGTCCGTTAAGAGTTTGGGTGTAATCTTCGATACCTCCCTCTCCATGGAGGCGCAGATTGCAGCTATAACAAAGGCGGCATTTTTTCATCTCCGCCAAGCTAAGCAGGTGGCTCCTTACCTCTCTCGCCCTGACCTAGCCACTTTGATCCACGCGACGGTCACCTCCAGACTGGATTATTGTAACTCGCTCTACGTGGGGCTGCCCTTGAGACTGACCCAGAAACTCCAGCGGGTGCAGAATGCCGCAGCGAGACTCCTTACGGGGTCTTCGCTTAGAGATCACATTCATCCGGTGCTATACCAGCTGCACTGGCTCCCGGTGGAGTACAGGATCAGGTTTAAGGTGCTGGTTTTAACCTTCAAAGCCCTATACGGCCTAGGGCCCTCGTACCTACGGGACCGCCTCTCCTGGTATGCCCCACAGAGGAACTTACGATCTTCAAATAAAAACACCTTGAGGGTCCCAGGCCTCAGAGAGGTTAGGCTGGCCTCAACTAGAGCCAGGGCTTTTTCGGCTGCGGCTCCAACCTGGTGGAACGCTCTGTCACAAGAGACAAGGGCCCTGCAGGACTTGACATCTTTCCGCAGGGCCTGCAAGACAGAGCTGTTCCACCTGGCATTTGGTCAGGGCGCAGCCTGACCCCCTCCTCTGGCAATCTTTACAAAGCTTTAGTTTATGGTTGCCATCAATTTTGATTTTAATTCATTTTTATAATGTTTTATAATGTCATACTGTTTTAATGTTGTTAGCTGCCCTGAGCCTGGCTTCGGCTGGGGAGGGCGGGATATAAATTATTATTATTATTATTATTATTATTATTATTATTATTATTATTTATATAAATATGATAAGGAGAAGAACAGAAATTAAACAGAAAAAAGAGGAGCAAGAAGAAAAAGATGGGAGAAAATGAGTAACCATTTAAGTAAAGGTAAAGGACCCCTGGATGGTTAAGTCCAGTCAAAGGCGACTATGGGGTTGTGGTGCTCATCTCGCATTCAGGCCGAGGGAGCCGGCGTTTGTCCACAGACGGCTTTCTAGGTCGTGTAGCCACCATGACTAAACTGCTTCTCGCACAATGGAAACACCACAATGGAGCACATGGACATGCCATTCACCTTCCCACTGCAGTGGTACCTATTTATCTACTTGCACTGGTGTGCTTTCAAACTGCTAGGTTGGCAGGAGCTGGGACCAAGCAACGGGAGCTCACTCCGTCGCGGGGATTCGAACCGCCAACCTTCTGATTGGCAAGCCCAAGAGACTCAGTGGTTAGACCACAGCGCCAGCTACATCTGCATCATCTGAGATAAGGCTAAACCTACTACACTTAAGGATTGCCCACAGAGTTATAAGCCTGAGAGGATCTATGGAGCCCTTGAAGCTGGGAAGAGAACACCTATTCACCTTGCCTTCTGAAAGGTTGGCTGCAGATTTAATATTAGTCAATGGCACCAAGGAATCAGGATTTGATTATGAGCAGGGGTGATATATCCACAGATAAGGAGCAGCAAAGATTTTGGTGTCCCAACTAGAAGGGGAGTAGATCCAACTTGCATCCAAGATAGAGAGTGTTCCATTGTACAAGATACCTGCAAGGGCATACTATAAATGAAACCGTGTTGTTGTGCAATTTTAAAAGTAACAAATAGGATTTGTTGGCTGCTTTCACAAAATCCATTTCTTAATGTGTCTAATGTGCATTGCTTTTTCCTTCTTTTTCAGTAGCATCAGTGCATGTTTGCCATGCAGAAGAGAAAGGGGGAATAGTCTGATATGCAGTACTCAATCCCACAAATGTTTGATGCATTACTACACAACATCTCCCCATTACTACAGGACGAAAGCCCAGAAGTCACATATTCAGTTGCCAGATTCTGTGCTGCCATGATAGATACTTGCAGAAGGATGGTCTATGCTACAAATCAGTCCTAAAATGAAGGCCCATATTGTTAGATCTGTATCACTGAAGCCCCACCCCATATAGCTGTTTTAACTGGTCTTTTTAAATTCTTCTTATTAGTTTTTATTCACCCACTATTCATGCTTAATCAAATATTCTATGTATATGTTTTTTCTACGGTTGGTTCTTGCTCCCATTTATTTAATATTTATTCGCTTAGATTCATACTGTTATGCTATTTATTTAGATATTTTGCTTATGCTGGTCTGTGACCGAATAAAGGAAATTGATTCATTTATTCAATATATTACTATCCTCATGACTGTAGGAGACGACAAACGTGTTGTCATTTAAATTTCACAGATCTGCCCACACAAGGATGAGAACACGTTCTGAACACGTAAGGAGAATTTGATACCTGCAAATAAAAGGAAAACATTAGCATTGCCAAAGGTTAATTCTTCATAGCCAAACATTTTATGGGTTCCGCAGAGGTAGATGTTAATAGCACTAAACAGGTGTTTACAGTATTTGTAGACCAAAGTGCAGACATAGTAGGCAGATCACATTTTGACTCCCATCTGCGGTATTATCCTGTTATACACATAGTATGTTGTCATGTCTGTTTTTAAATTTTCTTTGTCACTTCCTTACAGAAAAAAAAGTCACCTCAGTCTTTTGTTTTCTGCTATTCTTAGAACTTTTGCCACCCTCAGAAGTGCAGGGAATCATGGCCCAGGAGAGAGTTTTCTCTGTGGCAAGCCGTAAATTGTGGTACACTACAGATGGGCCCGGGACACAGATGGCACTGTGGGTTAAACTACAGAGCCTAGGACTTGTTGATCAGAAGGTCGGTGGTTCGAATCCCCGTGACGGGGTGAGCTCCCGTTGCTCAGTCCCTGCTCCTGCCAACCTAGCAGTTCGAAAGCACATCAAACTGCAAGTAGATAAATAGGTACCGCTCTGGCGGGAAGGTAAATGGTGTTTCCGTGTGCTGCTCTGGTTCGCCAGAAGCGGCTTAGTCATGCTGGCCACATGACCCGGAAGCTGTCTGTGGACAAACGCCGGCTCCCTCGGCCTGTAGAGCGAGATGAGCGCCACAACCCCAGAGTCGGCCACGACTGGATCTAATGGTCAGGGGTCCCTTTACCTTTACCTTACAGATGGGCCCAGACATTCGAATGAACCCATCACCTTATGACTTCATAAACATAATAAAATTAAGTGAGTTCACTTATCCCTTATGACCAAGTATTTTAAGCTCAACTGGTCCATTCACACATTGCTATGTGATTTTGTTATATGTCTGGAAGGCCTTTTAATTTTATCCTAGCCTTACCACTAAGAGTTTATACAGTGCAAGCACACATGGGGAAAACACAGTAGGTTTGCGTAAGAGAAAGTATCTGGATTAAAATTATGAACTATTCATTCTGTTTGAAAGGGAATTTGAACCTGGGTCTCACCAGTCTAAGCCCACCATGGCAACCAATACACTCTCAATGAATTATATAACTTTGTGTTAAAAACAATTAAGACTGTGATCCTGTTCATGTATGATTAAAATCAACCAAATTTGTTCCTGAGCAAAGATGCACATGACTGTGCCAGAAATCTTGATATATGTTCATAGGCTACAGCAATGAGTTGTTGCTGTTTAGTCGTTTAGTCGTGTCCGACTCTTCATGACCCCATGGACCAGAGCACACCAGGCACTCCTGTCTTCCACTGCTTCCCGCAGTTTGGTCAAACTCATGCTGGTAGCTTCGCGAACATTATCCAGCCATCTTGTCCTCTGTCATCCCCTTCTCCTTCTGCCCTCCATCTTTCCCAACATCAGGGTCTTTTCCAGGGAGTCTTCTCTTCTCATGAGGTGGCCTCAGCTTCAGGATCTGTCCTTCCAGTGAGCACTCAGGGCTGATTTCCTTCAGAATGGAGAGGTTTGTTCTCCTTGCAGTCCATGTGACTCTCAAGAGTCTCCTCCAGCACCATAATTCAAAAGCATCAATTCTTCAGCAATCAGCCTTCTTTATAGTCCAGCTTTCACTTCCATACATCACTACTGGGAAAACCATAGCTTTTACTATACGGACCTTTGTTGGCAAGGTGATGTCTCTACTTTTTAAGATGCTGTCTAGGTTTGTCCATGGACACAGTAATGAGAGTCGTGTGCAATTTTTCAGTACACCTGGAAACAACTTTAACAGAGAGCTCAGTAATGATAAAGCAATATTCTATAACACAATAGTTTTAAAAAACAACAGCCATGAAATATAAAATCGTTGGTCTCCTAAACTGCAGCTAATGCCATTTTAGTTGAAGTTTCAAAAATTGCAAGCAGATTAAGATAAATTTGGTCAATGCCACAGCCAGAGACTGCTACATAATGTTATACTTGACACTATGGATGAATTGAATGAAGACCGAGACTGGGATCTACATTTGTAATTTACCCAAAGGACCAAATATTTTCTCAAGAAATAACACCTTGTGGAGGTGGTCACCTGTAACAGAGGATAACTACAAATGAAGTCAGGTTAATGCAGTTGAGCAGCTAGCAATAACTTAGAGAATAAGGCTGCAATCCTATAGACACTTACCTGGGAATAAGCCCAATTAAATTCAGCTATGTTTGCTTCTGCGTATTGCACTATAAAACTTAGACCAACTGTGTCTGTTAGTACGATATGTTATTTTTCCCTCATTATGTGTACAAGTTGCTGATATGCGCCGAATTTGTACCTAATAATGGAGCATAGGTGCCAATCGCACCTATTGTGACTGTCTGCCTTACATGGGAACTGGACCTGACAATTTTGTTAGCAAGTTCTGGATTTTAAAATTGGGGGGTGAAGCATTATTTTAGAAGTGACATGTCAGATGACAACCAATGGTCAATTTTATAAAAACTTTTTACTGCAGAATTAATTTTTGAGTTGCTGATGAAGTAAGACATAGAGTCAACATCTTTTAAAAAGACAGTGCCTCTCTGCCTTTAACTCTCTTTGGTAGACATAAATCCAAAGATGAAACTTTTCCCAACATGGGGGTGGCAAGGGATAAAGCTGTACCTGCTGCTTTCTGCCTGAAGTGCAGCTGCTTTAAGGACATTTCTGTCCATTAAAAGATGGCAACCCTATATGTAAGCTCAGGTAGGTAGCTGTGTTGATATGACACAGTTGAAATATATTTTAAAAATAAAAAATTGTCCAGTAGCACCTTAGAGACCAACTAAGTTTGTCTTAGTTGCCAGTAGGAGAACACTTCAATCTCCCAGGACATTCAATACAGGATCTCAAAGCAGCTGTCTTATTACAAAAGCATTTCAGAAGCAGACTCAAAAGAGAAGTTGCTGAATTACAATTTATCACTAAACTGAAAACTATGGAGAGACCTGGTCTTGATAGAGATATTGGATTCCTGTCTCATTACATATGCTAATCATCTGCGTACTATCCCTTGCTTTTCCCTGTAGGATTAATTGCAGTCATTAACAGTCGTCAACAGTTTTATCATACCCATTGAGTCAATCACCCATCTCCTGCTACCCTCCTGAGAAAAGCCCCACCCCACCCTCCCACTATATATAAGGGTCTGGTGACTTCTGTTTCAGTGTAACTGAAGTGTGCATGCACATGAAAGCCTATGCCAAGAACAAACTTTGTTGGTCTATATGTAAGCTGCAATTGTATTGGGCTGGGTACACTTGGCAATTGAAATTGGGTTCAATGTACAGTGGTACCTCGGGTTACATATGCTTCAGGTTACATACACTTCAGGTTACAGAGTCTGCTAACCCAGAAATAGTACCTCAGGTTAAGAACTTTGCTTCAGGATGAGAACAGAAATTGTGCTGTGGCGGCACGGCGGCAGCAGGAGGCCCCATTAGCTAAAGTGGTGCTTCAGATTAAGAACAGTTTCAGGTTAAGAACGGATCTCTGGAACGAATTAAATACTTAACCCGAGGTACCACTGTATCTCATATGTGTATGCTTTTCTTTTTTTAAAAAAAAATATATTAACAAACGGATCAAATCGCATTAGTTCCAAATTATACCATTACATAATAAACTCCAAAAATTTCTAAATATTTAGCCAAATTTTAATTTTTTGTTGGAGGTACCCATGCTTCGAGCATATGTGTATGCTTTTCATGTCACCCAAACAAGATTGCCTTCTTCCACTTTCTTCCTACTTAGGCTCTGCACACACCAGAGTGTTAATCTGCACATGGCTCACACATATCTGATTTTTCCATGTTTGCTTTTGTGCACATTTGTCCAAACATGAGTTCTTTTGATTTCCGTGTTTCCTTTCCACACTAGCAGGTTATGATTGATAGGATGCATTTGCACTGTCTGTTGTTGTTCCCTCCTCTCAAATAGTACTTTCCCACTGTCCCTGGAACCCTGGGCTCCATTATGGTCATGCACACAGGCATTCGTTTCTATGTGTGCATTGCTTTGGAAAAGAGAAAGAGAGATGCAAGTTTTCGGATATCCCAGATTTGCTTCAGATTGTTTCCTTCTACAATCTGGAAAGTGGCACAGAAATGGCGATGGAGAAAGAGACAATGCGTGTACTTCTGTAAACCAAGAAAATCTTCAATAAAATTTATTTTAAGAAAAGAAAAGAAATGGTGATGGAGGGGTGAGTGGCTTTCTCAATGTTCTTCCCTCACACATTGGTTGACTTTGATTCAGCATTTATAAAGAACTTCCAAACTGCAGCCAAAATGTGTATATTTTGGGGTGGAAGCTAACACCCCTTATACTGGATTGGTATCTAAAAATATGACATAAAAGGGCTTTTTTTGGTCCAAGATAATTTATGTTTTGAGGAATCCAGGGGAATGCTGATACTGAATGGGTTTCTGGAAAAGTAGGTTTTTATATATTACAGTGTTGCATGTTTCTCGGTGCTGCGTAACCATTTGTACTTTTTTATGAACTGGTCATTTAAACAAGTGAATTTTTGTGAGTTTATATATTGTGTATATTTGTAACAATGAAAAAAAGTCAAGCCCAGAGGTGGCTTACATAGTAAATTTAATAACATCAATTATCCAGGTCACAGAATCTAGCTATTCTTGGCACTGAAATTATGTTTCCTGGGCAAAGAAGGTGCTGGATTCCATTTGTTATTTATTAATCGTACCTACGGGACCACGGTGGACCTTACGGTTTTCAAACAAAAACATCTTGGAGATCCCGGGCCACAGGGAGGTTAGGCTGGCCTCAACCAGAGCCAGGGCTTTTTCGGCTGTGGCCCCGATCTGGTGGAACCCTCTGTCACAAGAGACTAGGGCCCTGTGGGATTTGACATCTTTCTGCAGGGCCTGCAAGACAGAGCTGTTCCACCAGGCCTTTGGCCAAGGCACAGTCTGACCCCCCCCCCCTCCTTTGGTAATCCTCATAGAACTCTAGCCTAATGGTTTCCATTAATTTGCATCTGAATTGCTTTTAGAATGAATTGATTTTAGAATGTATTTCAATTAATTGATTGTGATTTTATGTAAACTGTTGTCAGCCGCTCTGAGCCCGGCTTCGGCTGGGGAGGGTGGGATATAAATAAATTATTATTATTATTATTATTATTATTATTATTATTATTATTATTATTTCATCTTTCTGTTCTAGCATTCAGGAAACTCATCACGCTCCCCCCATACTTTGTTAGATCAGCAAGTCAACACACCGTTTGAAATTCTCCCCAAGACTGCATGAGTTTTTCACAACATAAACACCCTCCATTTACATTTGCCACGATGGTAGTGTGGAATTCTTCCGCTTCCAGGAGAGAGTGGTCTTTAGGCTGCCCTCTTTATTGTCCTTGTGGCCTCCAGACATTGTCAAGGTTATCCCACTTTCTCCGTAGCATCTGATAATGTAGGAGGGACAGAAGCATCTGAGAGGGCTGTGTTTCCTGGTCATCTCAGACAGGGGGCTGCAAAGTTCAGGAAATGAGCTTGGTCTGCTAGCTATTTCAAAATAGCCTTCATATGATGAAGGATTTATGTTGCCCACCCCCACCCCTTCAAATAAAAAGTACAGAGGGATGCATTTCATTGCTGCTCTCAAGCTTCCTACACCGAAGCAAAGGACCGTTATTGTCATAGTTGCGTGATCTGTCGGTGTCGCGTAGAGACCATCTTAAAAGTAAGTAACGCTTTTTTGCTTGAGCTGCTCTCTGTATCATACATTTCATTGATGTACGCAGTGGAAGGAGAGGTGCTGCTAAGCACACTAGAATGAATACGCTGTTTTAGTTCTTATTCATAAATGTAAGTCAGGGAAAGATGCCCAGTTTGACACCATTCTGCTAAAGCTTACTACAGTTGGCATAGAAGAGATATTTTAGGATTATGTCCCTTACTGAAGCCAGCGGACAATATATCTCAGTCTGTCCCTGTGTAATAAAGACCAATGTGCCACGCAGTTAAATGAGTCACACTGCTAACATCTATACCGTTTTGCACTTTATTTCTGCAAACTATTTCATGGATTGTTCCCTATAGACGTGGCACCAAACAAAAGCGACAATGCTGCCTTTATCAGATATCTGTGTCCTCTGGTACTGGATGTTATACCTTTCTATCTATTTGTCTATCAAGGAATCCAAAAGGTCAACTCGGACCACATCTCCTTGCAGGTCAAAGCCAACTAGGGTGTGTACATCACATAGTGTCTCTCATCCATTTGCAGCTGAACATGTGAGCGACCTGGAGATGAGGTGGCAGGAAAGCATTTGTGATGGTTGTTTCATAAACACACCAGTTGGCACTGCAGCCATCCGGTTAAGAACATATGTGTATGGACAACCCTAAAGTTGAACAGTCATACCTTGGAAGTCGAACAGAATCCGTTCCAGAAGTCCATTCAACTTCCAAAATGTTTGGAAACCAAAGTGCGGCTTCCAATTGGCTGCAGGAGCGGCCTGCAGCCAATCAGAAGCCACAGAAGCCGCGCTGGATGTTCGGCTTCCGAAAATCGTTCAAAAACTGGAACACTCACTTCCGGGTTTCAGTTGTTCGGGAGCTGATTTGTTTGGGTGCCAAGGCATTCGAAATCCAAGGTACGACCGTACTTGCTTTGTTAGAACTTTATTCTTAGGTTAAATCTTCAGTCTGCAATCTTATCCATGTCTACTCAGAAGCATGTCCTATTAAGTTCAACGGGTATTACTCTTGGGGAAGTGGGTATATCATTACAGTCTAAATCTTCTTAACTAACCCAAATTTTGTAACTGTTATATATTTGTTACTTTGTAAACCATTTCTTAAAACATTGCCTTCTGAAATCAATGAAAACAGAAGCTCTAGGTCATAATCTTGGAAAGCTTCAACAGGACACATTACTGAAATGTAGTTTAGTTCACATGTGCATTTTCCCAATGATTCCCCCTCCAGATAATAACTGATTATTTAAATTTCGTGTGCCTGTATCTGTCTACAACCTAGTTTGTGTATCATTTCTCCATATGTTTGTGGGAACCTGCATGAACATGCATGCTTCTGACTGCAGAATCGTTGCTGTGATATCCATTGGATGGTATTTGACATATAAAATCAGCATTGATTTTAGTGCATCAGTAAAATTCAATATTTGCAAACAACAACAATGGAAAAGCAGCATTAAACACCGTTTAAAAATAGAAGACACAAAACCTCCCAGTAAGAAAACTTGATCCAGAAAGTGCTAGCAATTTCTATAACTATAACGCAGGCTGAGACCCTACCTGCCTACGGACTGTCTCGCCAGAGTGGTGCATGCTCTAGTTATCTCCCACTTGGACTACTGCAATGCACTCTACGTGGGGCTACCTTTGAAGGTGACCCAGAAACTACAACTAATCCAGAATGCGGCAGCTAGACTGATGACTGGGAGTGGCCGCTGGGACCACATAACACCGGTCCTGAGAGATCTGCATTGGCTCCCAGTACGTTTCCGAGCACAATTCAAAGTGTTGGTGCTGACCTTTAAAGCCCTAAACGGCCTTGGTCCTGTATACCTGAAGGAGTGTCTCCACCCCCATCATTCAGCACCGTGATCCAGCACCGAGGGCCTTCTGGCGGTTCCCTCATTGCAAGAAGTGAGGTTACAGGGAACCAGACAGAGGGCCTTCTCGGTAGTGGCGTCCGCCCTGTGGAACGCCCTCCCTTCAGATTTGAAGGAAATAAGCAGCTATCTTCTCTTTAAAAGACATCTGAAGGCAGCCCTGTTTAGAGAAGTTTTTAACATTTAATGCTGTATTGTTTTTAACACTTGATTGGAAGCTGCCCAGAGTGGCTGGGGAAGCTCAGCCAGATGGGCGGGGTATAAATTATTATTATTATTATTATTATTATTATTATTATTATTATTATTATCAGTGCACTGGAATAAGATTGTCTTCATTAGCTTCTGAAGAGCAGAAGTGCCAGTTAGAATGGTTGACCAAAAGTATGTAGGCCACTCAAACTTTGCCAAGGAGGAAATTTCATGAGATAGCACCCCCCCCCCCAAAAAAAATGTGTTGCCCAGTTCATGCTTAATAACATAAGAAACAAAAAAAAGGGCTCTGCAAGATCAGGCCTAATTGTCATCTAATCCAACATTCTGTTCTCACAACGACCAACCAAGTACCTTTTGGGAAGTTTGCAAGCAGGACATGAGTGCAATAGCCCTCCCCTGTTGCCCAGCAACAGTAGTTTATATGTTTATATGTTGAGTGGACTGTGGGTGGCTCTGTGGTCTAAACCACTGAACCTCTTGGGCATGCCAATCAGAAGGTCGGCGGTTTGAATCCTGCGACGGGGTGAGCTCCCGTTGCTCTGTCCCAGCTCCTGCCAAAGCTCGCCAGTGCAAGTAGATAAATAGGTACTGCTGCGCTGGGAAAGTAAACAGTGTTTCCATTGCACCAGAAGCGGATTAGTCATGCTGGCCCCATGACCTGGAAAGCTGTGGACAAATGCCTGCTCCCTTGGCCTGAAAGCAAGATGAGCGCTGCAACCCCATAGTCGCCTTTGACTGGACTTAACCGTCCAGGGGTCTTTTACGTGTTTACCTATATTTCGAGTGTTATAGAAATTCCCACAAATAAATAAATATCATCTCCTATATGCGATATGGGGTGTTAGGGGAGGGTTAGTACCTCTGGTAGGGTACACGTCATGCCCCTTCTGGGGTCGTTTCTCCACCTTTGGTCCCCACCCTGCACTCAGCTCTCACCTGTGGCTCTTAGAAGCTGTCAGCATGCGACAGCTGCCCCACCTCGGGAATGGCTTCGACTGGCTGGCTAAACCAGGTGAGGGTAGCTAGTGGGTTTCAAACCCTTGGTGAGTTACTGATTTCCCCTGCATGTGAAGACAGGATCTGGTAGACTGAATGGACAAGACCAATAGTGGGTCCCACGGTGAAGAACAGAGGTTGGCAGACTAAGGCCTGGGAGCTGGATCAGGCCCAATTGCCTTCAGCATCCCACCCACAGACTGTCTGTGGATTGGTGTGGGGATTCTGTTTGTACGGACTGCGCCATTTTTTCCCTGTGCCATTCCATTTTCCCCTTTCTCCCTCACACATATCGTGGTGGTGCCTCCTCCCTCTGTTCTCCTGGCTTCTCCCCGCCCTGCCTAGAGGAGGAGGAGGAGGAAGAAGAGTTTGGATTTGATATCCTGCTTTATCACTACCCGAAGGAGTCTCAAAGGGGCTCACAACCTCCCCCACAACAAACACTCTGTGAGGTGAGTGAGGCTGAGAGACTTCAGAGAAGTGTGACTAGCCCAAGGTCACCCAGCAGCTGCATGTGGAGGCGCAGGGAATCGAACCTGGTTCACCAGATTACGAGTCCACCGCTCTTAACCACTACACCACACTGGCTCTCAAGGGGGCTGGGCTGAGCTGGCTGAGCAGCATTTTAAGCAGCCCCTCTCCGGAGCCAGCCCTTTCGCACCACTCACCTTCCCCCCGCCACCGCCCTGGTGCTCCTGTGGGCCAGAGAGTGGAGCGGACAAGCTCCCTCTGCCTACCCATGAGAAGCAGCGGCGGCAGCCCCTGGGAAGGTAAACGCAGCAGCTGGGGGTGGGCGGTAGAGAGGAGGACTACTTACCCCCCTTGCCTCTTCTTCCAGCTCCACCCCCCACTGCTGCTTCTCTGGCCTGCCACAAGGTCTGAGGGACAGTGGACCGGACCGCGGCTAAAATAATTTGCCAACCCCTGGTCAAGAAGTTGGTTTCTGCAGATGTTGCAGAGAGAAGTGAGGGGAAGTTGGGGCTCGTCAACCTGAGAAGCTTGCCCATCTAGAAGAAGGAAAACTCTGGCCCGAAACCTCGGCTACCTCGTGGGATATCTTCAGGAGAAAAAAGACTAAGGAGTAAATCTTACACAAATCTGGAGTGGAGTCTCTAAGATGGTGGATGGTGTCTTATTCGCCGCCTTCTAGCACCTCCTGCAGTCAAGCGCATGTCAAATGCCTTGCTCTGCTTTCCTTTGGACCACATCAGTGAAGCCAAGACAGGGGTCTTTCTTTTTAAAAAAATAAATAAAAAATTAATCAATTTTTCGATACAAACATCAACCACAAAAAACACATACAACAAAAACCATAATAACAGTAATAACACAATTTGACAATTCAGATTTGGATAAACTGATATACCTATGACTACACCTTTTTAACAATATTTTCCCAACTCTCTCTCTCCTCCCTCTACTTCCCACCACTATCCGCCTTATCACTTCAATATTCGTTCCAGATTTCTTCATATTTATCCATTCTTATTTTGCGTTGACATGCAATTCGTTCGTATGTAGCTAATCTGTCTATATTATCAGTCCATGTGCTCAATGGAATCTTTTTGCGGCTCTTTCAATTCATCAAAACAAGTTTTTTTTGCTTCCAATATAGTATGATACATCCATTTTTTTTTTACCCCTTGAAATCTCCCATGTTTCCGGAATATATTTTAGAATTCCATTCAGTCCCCCTAAATAACAATTTCTTTTTATTACTCTTGCTATATATATCCTAACCTTGCACCAAAATGATCTTATTATCAGGCAGTTAATCAACATATGTATGAAGTTCACATTTTTACTCCCACATCTTCAGCAATAGTCTGCCCTTGTTATTTTCTTCTGGTATAGTTTTGCTGGAGTCTGAATATTATTTTCTGTTGAATAAGCCTTAGTCTTAGATCCATAGAGGCTATTTCTGTTGATTTTATACTTGACTCCCATATATCATTTGTTATCTGTACCCCTAACTCTTCACTCCATTTTTGTCTATCGTATTCTAAATCGTATTTCTTCCTGTCGAGTAGGGTTTTATATAGCGCAAGGGTAGAGTTTTTTGTTTTGGTTGCAGAGATTAAATCTTGTAGCAGCATGGGTGTTGCCTATGCTGCAATAGCCTCAGGACCAAACTGCAGGGGTCATCTGGGCAATCCAGGACCTCCATACACACTGCCCAGGCTTTTGCCCCAAGGAAGTCATGTCGGTGCTGCTAACAGCGATTTGACTTCATCTCCAGAGGCACACTACACTCCATTGTCTTTTGAAACAAATGGATGCCAGCAAATATGAGAGATGGTACACAGTCATCATGATGGGATGCGGGTGGCGCTGTGGGTTTAACCACAGAGCCTAGGGCCTGCTGATCAGAAGATCGGCGGTTCGAATCCCCACGACAGGGTGAGCTCCTGTTGCTCGGTCGCTGCTCCTGCCAACCTAGCAGTTTGAAAGCACGTCAAAGTGCAAGTAGATAAATAGGTACTGCTCCGGCGGGAAGGTAAACGGCATTTCCGTGCGCTGCTCTGGTTTGCCAGAAGCGGCTTAGTCATGCTGGCCACATGACCTGGAAGCTGTACGCCGGCTCCCTTGGCCAGTAAAGCGACATGAGCGCCGCAACCCCAGAGTCATCCACAACTGGACCTAATGGTCAGGGGTCCCTTCCCTTTACCTTTACAGACTTATCCCCCATTAATTTGCCTAATTTCCTTTTAAAGCAATCCAAACTGGTGGCCGCCACTGAATCTTGGGGCAGAAAATTCCATAGATTAACTATGCATTGTGTAATGAAGTACAGTGGTACCTCGGGTTAAGTACTTAATTCGTTCCGGAGATCTGTACTTAACCTGAAACTGTTCTTAACCTGAGGTACCACTTTAGCTAATGGGGCCTCCCACTGCCGCCGCGCCACCGGAGCACAATTTCTGCTCTCATCCTGAAGCAAAGTTCTTAACCCGAGGTAACATTTCTGGGTTAGCGGAGTCTGTAACCTGAAGAGTATGTAACCTGAAGCATATGTAAACCGAGGTCCCACTGTACTTCCTTTTGTCTTCTATTGCTCCACATGAATGTATACCCAATTTCAGGGCTACTGCTTGCACAGATTGGGAAATACCTGCAAAAATCAACCCTATGAAATTTCATTAGTCATTGCATTTGTCTAAGGCTGGAAAAATGCTTCAGAAGTCTAAGAACCAACATCAAACTATTATGCATAAGACTTGCTGCATCCTGGGGGAAAACATATTCAAATTCTCAGACTCAAGCATCAATATTTTAGGAGCTGCAGTGACCTAGGGCTTGGTTCTTTTTTTTTTCTCCAGCTGGAAAACTTGTTCCATCAGTTAAAAATAAATGGGGGGAGGTATCTCAGGAATACCTTCCTGGTACTCCATCCTTGCATCTAGAGTGTGCTCATTAAATCTGAACACACAAAAATGTCTTCTCAGAGCCTTATGCAGGTTTTCATGAATGCTCGTTGATTTTAATGCAGGCTCTGAATAAGCCTTTTATTCCCACTGATATACCAAAAGAGAGAACGTGTTTCAGGGTCAGCAAACTTTTTCAGCAGGGGGCCGGTGCACTGTTCCTCAGACTTTGTGGGGGGCTGGACTATATTTTGAAAAAATATAATAATGGATGAATTCCTATGCCCCACAAATAACCCAGAGATGCATTTTAAATAAAAGGACACATTCTACTCATGTAAAAACGTGCTGATTCCCGGACCGTCCGTGGGCCGGATTTAGAAGGCAATTGGGCCGGATCCGGCCCCCGGGCCTTAGTTTGCCTACCCATGTTATATACAGCATATTCAGGAAAAGAATATGAAATCTTTGCAGCTACAGAATGCAGCATTTATTCATTGCATCTATATCTCACCTTTTCCTCCAATGAGCTCAAGGTGTACAAATTTCTCCCCTTCCTCATTTAATCCCTACAACAACTTTGTGAGTAAGGCTAGTCTGCAAGGCAGTGAGCTTCATGGTTGAGTGGGAATTAAAATCCTGGTCATAGTCCAACCCTCTAGAAATGTAAAAGTATGAAGTCCTTTCTGGGATAAGCAAAATTTTGGTTGAAACAGTTTGTCGGCAAATAGTTTAGAGTGGATAAGGGCCTCTGGCAGCTAGCATCACATTGTTCCCTGGCTATCCTTGTTGCAGACCCTAGATGTAAGCTGATTTAACTATAGAAAACAAAAAGGAGAAATGCTAGTAATAAGAGTTTGAAAAATAGCAACAATTTTGCTCCTCTGACCCGATTCAAAAGGAGCGATTGGCCAACAGCAAGTTTTTTCAGTTAAATCAAAAGATCTGCTTAATAAAGGATGACGGTATCTGATGAAGAATTAGATTTGGTAAAGGCAGCGTAAAAACACATTTCTGACCTTCAAAACACACATCTTTGTTAATGTTTTTGAATGAGCTGGGGGGGTGATTTGGCAAGTCTCCAACTTTGCAGAGAAAAATCTAGTTGAAATGGATTAGAGTTTTTCTTTTACCCTCCTCTTCTCTCTCCACCCCCCCCCCCCCCCGTCCCAGAGCAGATTTGCAACTACTTTGAAAACATTTCTGAACTTAGAGAAGGGGAAGCAGGGACAATCAGGTGAAAGATAAACATGGAACAATCCTTAGCATTTGGGTATTGCTTTCAAGTGTTCAAAGCACTTTACATGGATTATCTAGGTGCAATTCTTACAACAACCCTGCGAGGTTTTGTTGTTTAGTCGTTTAGTCGTGTCCGGTTCTTCGTGACCCCATGGACCAGAGCACACCAGGCACTTCTGTCTTCCACTGCCTCCCGCAGTTTGGTCAAACTCATGCTGGTAGCTTTGAGAACACTGTCTAACCATCTCGTCCTCCGTCGTCCCCTTCTCCTTGTGCCCTCCATCTTTCCCAACATCAGGGTCTTTTCCAGGGAGTCTTCTCTTCTCATGAGGTGGCCAAAGTATTGGAGTCTCAGCTTCAGGATCTGTCCTTCCAGTGAGCACTCAGAATGGCTAGGTTTGATCTTCTTGCAGTCCATGGGGCTCTCAAGAGTCTCATCCAGCACCATAATTCAAAAGCATCAATTCTTCGGGGTTCAGCCTTCTTTATGGTCCCTGCAAGGTAGACCCATGTTATTAACGCCCCATATTGAGAAAGTGGCTTGCCTAAGGTCATCAAGTGAGTTCATTGCAGTGGCAAAATTCACACCAGGGACTTGCAGATTCACAGGACTTCTCCAGACAACCTGCTTCTTGGGTATTCACCCTGATATGCTTGCACTGTGTTCATATGTCTTCCCATTAACCATTGTGCACCCCACACTTTTCTGTGTCTTTCCTTGTCAATCTTCCTAACGGCCGTAAGCCTGTTGTTTGTTTTTAAGAGGATTTGTCGCACAATTAAACCACTTTAATTGTGCGACCCTAAATTTCCAGTAAGCATTTGCATCCCTCCCACAAAATTGGGACAGTCTGGATGCTCTCATAGCTCAGGCTCTACAACTGCACCAACTCCCTGGGTGCATAAATATATCTGTCCCTTTAAAGTATATATACCAGAAGAAAGCATATGGGGAAGAACAAGATCTGGTCCACCAACTGGTCAAGAAAGAATGTGGGGAAGGGGAAGATGTGATTCAGCTTTGGTTTTTATATACAGTGGTACCTTGGGTTAAGAACTTAATTCATTCTGGAGGTCCGTTCTTAACCTGAAACTGTTCTTAACCTGAAGCACCAATTTAGCTAATGGGGCCTCCCACTGCCGCTGTGCCACCAGAGCACGATTTCTGTTCTCATCCTGAAGCAAAGTTCTTAACCCAAGGTACTATTTCTAGGTTAGAGGAGTCTGTAACCTGAAGCATATGTAACCCGAGGTACCACTGTATACACTTGTAATGCAAGCTGTGAAATTGTGTTAACCGTGTGCATGAGGAACCTGCTCTGACCACTATTAAGAATAGATATACAGTGGTGCCTCGCAAGATGAAATTAATCTGTTCCGCGAGTCTCTTCGTCTAGCGGTTTTTTCGTCTTGCGAAGCAAGCCCATTGACGGCTTAGCGGATTAGCGCTATTAGCGGCTTTTAGCGGCTTATCGGCTTAGCGGATAAGCAGATAAGCAGCTTAGCGGCTTAGAAAAAGGGGGGGAAGGGAAAAAAACCTGCAGGAACTCGCAAGACATTCTCGTCTTGCAAAGCAAGTCCATAGGAAATTCGTTTTGCGAAGCACCTCCAAAACGGAAAACCCTAGCGGGTTTTCCGTCTTGCGAGGCATTCGTCTTGCGGGGCACCACTGTATCTGTTTTTTTTTTTTTAACTAGTATTTATTAAAGATTTTCAAATATAACAGAAAAAGAAAAACATCCAAATTTAAAACCTAATTTTCATTGGCATCCTTCCAGGACTTCCCCTCCCCTCCCCCTCTTGTATTCCAATTCTTTCAAATAGATTCAACAAATTCTTACCCCAAATTTTAAAATTATTTATCATTGACCCAATTTAAAAAATATTTTCCCATCCCCTAAAATCGACCTGTTCCCTTCCACGAGTTCCCCTCTTTAATATGCAATACAGATTAAAATAAACAGAAAAATAGAAAAAAGAATAAAATGTAATTTAACACCCTTTGGATTCCAAATTTCCCTCCCCCCTTTCCCGGTTGCGTTCCCAATGTCCGTCAATATCTACTGTCATCCTGGAGCTCCCACATCTAAACCACAGTCCTTCACCAGTCCGCTTTGCCGTCTTTTTATTAGTCTTTGCCGTCTTTTGGTCATCTTTGATTTCACATGTCCAATCTTGGAAGGAGTCTATCTTCCAACTTTGTCCAGTTCTTGTTATTCTTGTTGTTCTTGTTGTTCTCTCTCCTCCTCTTTTTTTTTTTTTTTTCCTGCTCTCCTGCACAAATGTTCTAATTCCAAAAAGCTTCTAATTCCTCTGCAGAGGCTTTGTTATTCAGGAACAAAACATTACGTCAAGTCCCTTCCATTCTTCAATAGATAAATCTATTGTCTCCTTTAGTGTGTAGACCTCTGTAGACAAAATAGTGTTCCATTTCTGCAGTTTCCCAGGAGATAAAAAGTCCTATTCAAATTCGATGCCAACAATACTTGTAGTGTCCCACAGCTCCTCTAGAGGGATTATAGTAACTCAGTTTCCTTCCCGATCACACCCAACAGTCAAAGTAACTTATTATTCCTTGTTTTAAACAATTTATATCCAATTTGTAACAAATGTGACCAGCAAAGTCCTAGTAACAAAGTTCTCTTTTTGTTCTTCCGCTTTGACAGCTCCTTTGACAGCTGTCAAAACCTCTATTTCTCCTCTCCCGGCGCTCTTACGGATCGCTCCCGGGGTTTCCGGGGGGGGGGTTGCCTTTTAATTCACATTCCACTTTTCTCCTCCAGCCCAGTCTTATAATTTTCCATCGCGAAGTTAATAATTTTATCAAAAAAAGGTTGCACTGTATCTGTTTTTATTCCCATAAGGCCACAATCCTATGCAAAGTTACCATGGAGTAATCTCTGCTGAACAGAGTGGGGTTTTCTTCCAAGTAAACAAGCTTAGGGTTGCTCTGCTTTAAGCATGACAGAGCTTTCGTCATCAGTTCTTAATCGCTGGCCTTTATTGAGGAACAGAATGGCACAGGCTTGTTGTTCTTTTACAGCAGAAGCAAACAATTCCTGAGGAAAAGAGAATTACTGGAGTGCATTTCAGCGCATGACCTTATAAAAGTGGTCACCAGGCTTCACCTCGACGCTGAATTGTATCAAGGGATTAAGCACAGTAATGCTACACATGCCGCGGAACACAATACAGCTGTCAGCTGTACAAGAAGAAGATTCCCTTCTTCTTCTCATGTTATGAGAAGTCTCATGTTATGTCACAGGAACATTATATCCAAAGAAAAGATTTCAGTTCCATATGTCTTTCCAAGACAATACTTTCATGAACTTAATCATTCAAAATGACCCCGGTCACAGGAGTGCGTAGCATTTAAAACCCTCTAGTCTGTGGGTCTTGGCTGTGGATTGCCCAAGTCATGAGTACAAAGGCACATACGAGGCAACATCCCGTAATTTGCCTAGGTTGTAATCATATGAAGACAAAACTAGGAATAAATCCCATTGAGTTCAACGGAACATGCATAGGCTTGTGCTGTTAGATTTCTTTCCATAGAGCTCTTTTCAAAACATGACTCTCATTCCCTGTGCAGCAATTCATCTTGCTTGTGTAGCCTTATTGGTGTTCACCGATTGGGTCTGCGTTGCTCCGGGACAGGAGGAAGGAAGTCAAATGACACCGAGTTGGTTCAAAGAAAGAGTTTATTCTGCTCTCCGGATAGCAGAAGGCACTTGCGTGGTGAGTCCACAGCAAGTCCAAAGAAATGATAAGTTTCATGCAGTATATATATCCTCCAGGCACACTCTCCCTCCTCCCCTAGGAGCCCAACCACGTCAGCCTATGTACGCAGGTTGACATCACATATGTTCCTGCTCTGGTACTCTCAACCATAAATGGATCTTCCTTCCTGTACTTCTGACCATAAAAGGATCTTCCTCTTCCTACTCTTATCTTGGGAAGAGATCATCATCTCCGGGAACACGCTTTTGGCGTTTTTCCCGGACATCGGCCTGCGCGTATTTTGTGGTCAGCACATAAGATAAGGCACGCACGCATCATCCCTGCTGTACTGGAACTTGGCAAGTTCACTCATTGCCGCCACGGACTGATAAGGGAGAGAGCTTTGTTCTTGTTATGGATTTGCTCAACGGCTCAAGTTTATGCATTTGAGCTCAGGAAAAATAGGGATTTTGGTGCAGTTTAAAACTGCCTGCACAGTCAGTTTTTGGGTTTTGGGAAACCCATTCCTTCACTTGCACTTCCTAGTAAAGCAATCAGGATTTTTTCTGCTTTCTGTCCTGTCAAATGTACAAGATATATATACATCCAAGCATAGTCTCAGCTAAATTTCCTAATAGGTCTTTACTTTTTACTTTTTTCCCTCTCCACTCCTTTTTCTGTCCCCTACATATAATGGCTCTTAATTGTAACATTAAATAAATACATGATTATGTACTCAGTAGAATAGCTCCAAATGTAGATAGACTACATCAGGGGTCAGCAAACTAAGGTCTGGGGGCTGGATCCGGCCCAATCGCCTTCTCAATCAGGCCCGCAGATGGTCCGGGAATCAGCGTGTTGTTTTTACATGAGTAGAATGTGTCCTTTTATTTAAAATGCATCTGTGGGTTATTTGTGGGACACAGGAATTCATTCATTTCCCCCCTCAAAATATAGTCTGGCCCCCCACAAGGGCTGAGGGACAGTGGACCAGCCCCCTGCTGAAAAAGTTTGCTGACCCCTGGACTACATCTTTGATAGGTTTCTGTTTAACCTGCTGCTTCCTTCTGGGAAGACGAATAAAGTCATCCCATATCTTCAATCCATTTGATCCTGCAGTTAGTTTCCGGGTCCAGTTCAAAGTTCTGGTTTTGACCTATAAATAGTCTTAATATGGAGTTCAGGACTCTCAAGGACCGCCTCTCTGCATATGAACTGACCCAGACCCTGTGATCATCATCGCTGGTCTCCATATGCCTCCTCCATTGGAGGTCCAGAAGATGGCAACAGGAGAACAGGTATTTTCAGTGATGGCTCCCAATTTATGTAAAGCTCTCTCCAGGGCAACTCACCCGGCACCATCCCATCTTGTTATCCTGTCTATTCTGGATTTATGGTTTCTGTGGAAAATCCAATCATTTTAAGAAATACAGAAACAGTATATCCTGGTTAAATTTGTGGGGGCAGAATATGGAACAGCCTTTTGATAAAGATGACAGCATGTGGCTAAGCAAAAAAAAAATTTGCAGGTATAAGCAGCACTGAGTCCAGCCTGAAGCGCTGTGTGAAAACTACCTCAGTATCTGAGATCTGGCGACAATCTGTGTGGCAGACGGTATTTAGCAAGATGGACCAATAGTCTCAGTATAAGGTCATTTACACACACACACACAAACACTTAAATGAGATGAAATTTCATTTCTGTCAGGGCTCAATAACTAGCCTGCCTAGTTATTTTATCAGTCACACTTCTTTCCTACATGTTGGTAAGTTCCCTTTTGGAACTGTTTCTGCAAAATCAATATGAGCTTCCTTGCTTCTTTAGCGATTGTTGCCTTGTGCTTTTTTCTTTGACAGAAATGTGTTGTTTAAAATTTAGCAATAAAAAAAATCGTATGGGCTGCTTCCAGTACTAGTTGCTCTCAGAGTAGACCCACTAAAATGACTGGATCTAAGTTAGCCATGACTATTAATTTCAGTGGGTCTACTCTGAGTAGGATCAGCATTGGATACAATCCAATGTCTGGTTTCAAGTCACTCTTAATATACATTTTTATATTTTTCTCTCCCTATGAATAATGAATTCAGTTAACTCTTGTTTCATTTATAACCTCACTTTGTTACAGAGCTCAAAGCAGCATGCATGCTCACTCCCCATTTTATCCTGCGAGGCAGG
Source organism: Podarcis cretensis (assembly GCF_951804945.1). Taxonomy (NCBI): domain Eukaryota; kingdom Metazoa; phylum Chordata; class Lepidosauria; order Squamata; family Lacertidae; genus Podarcis; species Podarcis cretensis. Next base: position 9,504,962 of record NC_137180.1, on the reverse strand, counting down.
TTAGACTCCAAGTGCTTAATTCCAATATCATAGTTACTCACGCTTCTTGTCATCAAAACATAATGCCTGTTGATTTAAACTAAAAAAGCAATAATGCCTCATAAATGGCTTTCTCTTAGCTGTCTTTGGAGTGATTTATCCAGTGGCTATAAACCAGCAGAGTTTAGGCACACTTAATCCCATTGAACAAACCAACTTTAAGCACGCCTAATGCAATCTTGGATTGCGGCCATGAACTTTACGCTGCCAAATGCACTTGTCGGACACACATGCAAAGAAAGGAATATTATTTACTGACGAGATAAATAGCAAAAGGCAGGTCACTGGCATTAATGAGTCCATTTGGACTGGCAACAATCGATGAAGGGTCCCCTCGTGGCTTTGCAGATGTCAGCTGTGTTGATTCAGGGAGCCTGACATTTGCCATCGCCTCTTTCCGAAAGCATCTCATCTCTGTAGCACTCTAGCCAAACGCCAATCACTCACCACACACGGGCAAGAACATCATGCGGTCTTCAAAATAACAGTTTCGCATTACAAGCAGGACTTTAGACATTGGCTGGTGTGTCACCTAACCTCCCCCAGTGGTTTATGGGTTGTATCACACCATTGGTAGGGTGGGGAGGGGGTATCCTAACCCTCCCCACTCACCAGGGAGTTAGTTGTTAACAATTCACAGCTCAGTCACACTGGGCCTACTCTGACCCTGTAAGCCATGAGAACATCAAAAGAGCCTGCTGGCCAATGACACACGTAGCTCAGCATCCTGTTATCACATTGGCCAACCAAATATCTATGGGAAATCGTGTCTTCCATCACGGAGAGCACATGTTGCGGTGAGGTCACCCAAACTGCCCTGCTGTTGCAGAGGCGGGTACGATTGGATGGCCTCAACTCCCAATTGGTTGCCCCTTGGTTGCCAGGGAAGGAATTTGGCTCAGGGAGCTTGTGAGTGGCAACCGAGGGGATATTTATATCCCTGCACGTGTCGTTGAGCTTCCTCTTTTCGCTGCCTCCCTCCCTATATTTAGGGTGCTTATTGACCTTGTTATGCCTGTCATGGGGTCGTCTGCTTTGGAGCAGGTGCCTGGAAGGAATTTTGCCATTTGGCTGATTGGCTGGTGCCTTTTGGTTTTTGCCTACCACGTAGCAAATCGTCACAACTTTGTAAGGTTGGCGGTTAGGCATCGGTTCTGTTGGTTGGTAGAGGGGATGTGGTTGGCTGTGCCTGCCCCTCCAAGTTGCTGCTGCAAGGGTATTCCATTAAAGCAGCGGTTCTCAACCTGTGGGTCCCCAGATGTTGTTGGACTACAACTCCCATCATCCCTGAGCTCTGGCCTTGCTAGCTAGGGGTGATGGGAGTTGTAGTTCAACATCTAGGGACCCACAGGTTGAGAATCGCTGCATTAAAGGAATCCAGGGGCTCGCTTTGCTCTTGTCCAAACCCCTGTCAAGGGGCTAGGGCCATGCCAGAGCCCCTGGGAGCATTTGGGGTGAGGTTAGAGGCAGCTCAGTCCTCCCCCAGATTGTTTTCCCTTACTGACTTCTGCAGCGCTACAGTTGTCATTTCTGGTCCTGCCTGAGCGCAGGATCAGATAAGAAGAGTTTGGATTTGATATCCCACTTTATCACCACCTGAAGGAGTCTTAAAGCGGCTAACATTCTCCTTTCCCTTCCTCCCCCACAACAAACACTTTGTGAGGTGAGTGGGGCTGAGAGACTTCAGAGAAGTGTGACTAGCCCAAGGTCACCCAGCAGCTGCATATGGAGGAGCGGGGAAGCGAACCCGGTTCAGCATATTACGAGTCTACCGCTCTTAACCACTACACCACACTACACCGATGCCTAAGCAACCACTCACATGCTGTAATCAATAAAGTTGTGGCCAAAATTATGCCAAAAACCTTAAACCTTTATTCTCTGCCTATTGTGAATTATTTCAAGGGTGGTTTGGGGACCTTGACACGCAAACAGCAGTTTCCTGGAGTACATCATGCTTTGAAGCTGTGGGGAACAGAAGCCCTGAAAATGCACACCCCCAAGTCCCCAGTTCAAATGCGCTGCTAATAAAGGGGTCATCTGTCCTACTTTACAGAGGACAGTCCTCTGCTTGAGTGCCTCCTCTATTAATTTGAAGGACAATCAGCTCAAAGCCTCATTTAAAGATGAAGGGCCAAGGGCAGAGGACTTGGAAGTTGCTCATCAGCAGTAAGGCTGAGCAGGCAGGCAGGTCATCTATTTAAATCATAGTCATAATTTCTAAATTCACACCAATACATTTTAATTGACATATTTAAAAATGTGTAAATCAGTGTCCTCTTTTTGGTGACGCCTGTCCCATTGTTCGGCAGTGCGCAAGTGGCCTAGCTAATCAAAGCTGTTCCACCTCTAGCATGTAGATACACATAATTTGCTTGAAAGTGGTCCTGAATCAACACCTCCCCACACATGGAAAATTAGAGAACAGAGGTGGGGAAACCTCCAGATGCAGCTGGACTCCAACTCCCATTATTCCTGACCATTGGCCATGCTGGACTGAGATACCAGCAACAGCTGGAGGGCCACACTCTTCCCATCCCTGACCTTATTGTAGAGCCACAGTTGATGTCTCGGCCTTTCCCAAGAAAAGATTTGTCACGTGTGCATTTTAAGACAAGCGGCCCTCCATTTTCAGTCTGGTAATGGTTCTGCCTCATGAGCTTTATTCCACACCTGCCAACTTGTATATCTGGACTGACTATTAAATAGAACTACCTACATTCCATTTCTTGGTAGTCTATTTCTTTCCTCTGATCTTGTAGCAAAGCAACACAATTGAGATGCCCGTGCTTGATCTATTTTGCTTTCCACATAACAACATTAGTGGCATTTCCAAATTTCCATTTACTCTCTTTGGTAACATCGTTTTCCTGTCCCTGTGAGGCCTACCTTCGCAAATTCAATCTAAAAATAATCAATGCACTCTAATATGATTAAATCTAAAAATAAGCCTTCCTGTGTTATCTCGTGTAGTAAAAACACTTTCTGAAGTCCATCCAGTTATTTCTTCCATTTGGCAGCCGACGCATCTGCTTGGCCTGTTTACAACCAGTGCTATGTCAGAAATGATTGCCTGGGAGCAGGTTTCTCATTGTTGTCCTTTAGGAGGCTTGTCACCATGGGCTTAAATTAAATCTCGCTCAGTCAGAACTAATGCAGCCGTAACAGGCCAGCTCAGGTCAGTCCTAACCCCAGAGATTTACAAGACGACTGCTTGAAGCATTTCACATAGCTTAACAAAACATTACTGTGTCTACACGTCGTCACACATTTAGAAATCCTGGACGCAGGCAATGTGCGGTACCTGCTTAAAGTTAACATTTCAATTTTCTAAGACGCTGTTTGCCATTTCTCTCATCATGCGGAGTGTGCAAGCAGCCAAACAATTGACAAGAGGTGAATCAATTATGGGCAAGAGGTGAATTAATTATGGAATATATTTCTAGGTTCTTCCTATGTTCCCGGCTGTTATCCACAATCCTAAACTTTTAGAGCAGTGCAAAGTGAGGGCCAAACAATATGTTGTGTGATTCAGGCTTTTTCGTTTAAAAATATATGGGTTTGAAGTGATGGCTTACTTTGAAGAAAAAAGCAACACTGGGGCTTCAATCTGGAAGATGCTTCCAATGTTGATTGGGATTCTGTACCAAATCTCCGTGCCAGTTGTTATTTGTCCTTAATGTGGTGGTATTTCCTGTAAACAGCTTGCACACAAGCTGAAGGGGACCACAGGTAGAGGAATCCTTAAATATGCAGAGATCTGAGTGTGCAAAGAAATGGACCCAGAGATAAGCCACACAGGGCATAGTTAAACTCCACAATTAAACCGAACCGTGGATTTCTCGCCCGCAAGATGTAGCGATGGCTACCAATCTGGAAGGCTTCAACAGAGGATTGGGCAACTTCCTGGAGGACACGCCATGATGGCTATGGTCCCCCTCCAGGGTCAGAGACCATATGCTTCTGAATACCAGTTGCTGGAATCAACAAGCGGGGAATACACTGTTTCACCCAAGTCTTGTTTGTGGGCTTCCCATAAACATCTGTTTGGGGCCACCAGCACAACAATATGCTGTACTGGGTGGGCCTTTGGTCTGATCCAGATGGGCTCTTACTGTATGCTCTTAGGCTCTTGTCCAAAACAACAACAAACCTCTGGTTACGTGAAACATATTCAATAAACACACAAGACGTAACCAGCTGTACGTTTGAAAAAATAAGATATACTATTCATTGTATTGAATTGTAGATCTCAACAGAAGTAGCTCATAAAGTTCAATGAAAATTAGAAGACCCAGTGGATCAGTTCATTCTCTAATCAGTTTATGCATAAGGTCCATATATGTGAAAGTGTCTATTCAACCTGTCTGTTCATAGAGTCCAACAATCCACACGAAAGGTTGTTACAGTTCCACATAATCCTTTCACAGAGTCTAAGACAAGGATTTCCAGAATATTAGCCTTGTTTCACCATCCTGGGCTTCATCAGTAGTACAAACTCATACAGTGGTACCTCGGGTTAAGTAGTTAATTCGTTCCGGAGGTGCGTTTAACCTGAAGCTGTTCTTAACCTGAAGCACCACTTTAGCTAATGGGGCCTCTTGCTGCTGCCGCGCCGCTGGAGTACAATTTCTGTTCTCAACCTGAAGCAAAGTTCTTAACCCGAGGTACTATTTCTGGGTTAGCAGAGTCTGTAACCTGAAGTGTATGTAACCTGATGCGTATGTAACCCGAGGTACCACTGTATATGATATCACAGGACAGTGGATCTTACAGCATAGTAGTAGCTCTTGTCTGCTTCTGGATTCAGTTTGATTCTAATTTGTAGCAGAGTGGGCCTCTCTCTAGGAGAGGGAGACTAAGGTCAAGGTAAAAGGTAAAGGACCCCTGGACGGTTAAGTCCAGTCAAAGGCAACTCTGGGGTTGCGGTGCTCATCTCGCTTCAGGTCAAGGGAGCCGGCATTTGTCCAAAGACAGCTTTCCGGGTCATGGGGCCAGCATGACTAAACCACTTCTGGCACAACAGGACACCATGACAGAAGCTAGAGCGCATGGAAACGCCACAGTGGAAGTATTTATCTATTTGCACTAGTGTGCTTTCAAACTGCTAGGTTGGCAGGAGCTGGGACAGAGTAACGGGAGCTCACCCCGTCATAGGGATTCGAACCGCTGACCTTCTGATCAGCAAGCCCAAGAGGCTCAGCAGTTTAGACCACAGTGCCACCTGCGTCCCTTCAAGAGTTGCATGCTCTGCACTTCCTGTTATATGAGGGGGGTGTTTATATGAGTTTTTCTTCTTCTTCATGTACAAATTTAGATTACATTGTCCAGTACTTTTTTCCAGTATTGGACAACTTCATCATGAAGTTCTTACAGTAAGTGCCCCACTTTTAACATGGGGGGGGGGGAGAGGTACCGGTGCTGTGCACCCCCAGAAAAAGTATTGACATTGTCCATGATGGGAGGCAGGAATAGTGCCAACCCATTTTCAACCCTCCAGGCAGATCCAGCTATTTCCTGGCTATTAAGAAAGCACCCACTGGCTATGATTTTTCTCCAGCTTCACACTTTCACCCCTTTCATTGTTCCGGTGCATGGCACACTTTATGCACTTGACAAAGGATCTGGTTGACCCTTAAGGGAGTCTTTTTGGCCTCATTCATCTTCTCTGCTCCCATACCAGATTCCTGTGCACCAACCTCATCTGGGTGAGCCTGGGGCAGGGGTTTGTGAGGTAAGGATGGCATAGCCACACTTGCGGGAGTGCCAACATGACTCTGCCAGTATTTCACACAGCCCTGCTGCTGCTTCATCTCTGTCCCACCCCAGCCCAGCCCCATCCAGGTCAACTGCAGCAATGCTGGTATTGGGGAGTAGATCTCCATTGGCCCTGCCCCACCGTTCCAGCAACTAGTGCAGGACAGTAATTTCCACTACACCTGAAGAGAAGAAGCTAGCTAAGAAGCTATAGGTCAGGCCATGTGACACATACACCATGTGACCTTTAAAGGCCATGTGACCTTTAAAGCCCTAAACAGCCTGGGTCCTGTATACCTGAAGGAGCGTCTCCACCCCCATCGTTCAGGCTAGACGCTGAGGTCCAGCGCCGAGAGCCTTCTGGTGGTTCCCTCACTGCGAGAAGTGAGGTTGCAGGGAACCAGGCAGAGGGCCTTCTCGGTAGTGGCACCCGCCCTGTGGAACACCCTCCCTTCAGATGTCAAGGAAATAAACAAGTATTTTACTTTTAAAAGACAACTGAAGGTGGGCCTGTTTAGGGAAGTTTTTAATGTCTGACGCTGTATTGTTTTTAATATTCAGTTGGAAGCCGCCCAGAGTAGCTGGGAAAACCCAGCCAGATGGGTGGGGTATAAATGATAAATGAATTAATATTCATAATAAATTAATAATACACAGCTTTATCATGGTAGAGCACGAGACTCTTATTCTCAGGATTGTGGGTTCAAGCCCCACATTGGGCAAAAGATTCCTGCATTGTAGGGGTTGGTCTAGATGACCCTCGTGATCACTTTCTGTGATCATTCCTACACCTTACTCCATCCCCGGCATCTACCGGCCCTCACTATTAGAGAGCAAGTTCTTCTATAGCCTGAAATGGTTGGAAATCATACACAAAACCCTAGGGAAACTTTGGGCAAACTCAAAAGATGTGCGTGGCTATTTCTGTGCCCCAAGAGGGTGGAATTGGAGTGTTGTTTCTTGAACCGCAGTCAGTCACGTTGCAAGCCGTTTTTTGAAACGGAAAGGCATTCCAGAGGCGCCATGTGGCATGGGATGGGAGTCTGTTGTCCAAAGAGAAAAAGTAAAATGAGATAAAAACCCAATGCTTCCTAGGCATGCAGATGCCTCTGGTCTCGCCTAAAGTAGCCTTGAAAACAACGGGGCACTTCAAAGAGTTTATTTCTGCTCCTGACATACAGGATCTTTGAATTTCCAGCGCAATAATTGAATTTATATGAAGATTAGTAGTCCCCAGCTTTGTTTTCCTTACTATGACTGGGAGGTAAAGTAAGACTAATGAGATTTGTGTGGAGGGGAAGTCTAGGCAGATGGGCAAGCATCCATTTCCTCCCGGATGAGAGATGCACTAAACTTGCAGGTGGAAGGAGATACACCTGAAATGCTTCTACGTTTTATTCTCCTTGCTGCCCTATTCAGTCATCGGCTCTTTGCAATTTGTTTTAGGGAAAAGCATGCACCATACACCTTGGGAAGGCCATTTCTTAGCAAATAGCTTCCTGGCGGATGGGTTGCTTACTGGGAAAGGGAAAAGGCAAGGGGCACAGTGAAAACACTGTAGCAGAAGCATTGGATTGGCTTCACCGGTGAATTTTCATTGCTCCTCTCCCTTCCAGTAAGCAACAGTGACCCATTAACCAGAAAGCTAGCATGGCGGTTCAACTCTACCAGTCGAAACACATCTGGCAAAGCGTGTTCTCACTAAAGGAGAGCACGTGTTGCGGATGGGGCCTAGCAAGACACCCCATAGTTGCCAGGCAGGATAAGATAGAGGGGCCTGGCATGGATTGGCTGTTTGAGTTGCTGGGGTAAAATTGATGTTGCCAATTTGGGGGTGGGAACAGGTTATTTAAACAAGGTTCACAGCAAGCTGCTTTCTCTTACAATGTGGGAACCAGATCACCCGCCCGCCCTCCCTTGTTTGGGCTTGCGCCTTGACCTTGCTATGCCTGTCCTGGGGTCATTCGCATTGGTGCGGGGGCCTGGTAGGAATTTTTCCAATTGGCTGATTAGCGTGTGCCTTTTGGGTTTTGCCTACTGCGTAGCAAATCGTCACAACTTGTAAGGTTGGCGGTTGTTGTTGTTGTTGTTTAGTCGTTTAGTCGTGTCCGACTCTTCGTGACCCCATGGACCAGAGAACGCCAGGCACTCCTGTCCTCCACTGCCCCCCGCAGCTTGGTCAGACTCATGCTGGTAACCTCGAAAACACTATCCAACCATCTCGTCCTCTGTCGCCCCCTTCTCCTTGTGCCCTCCATCTTTCCCAACATCAGGGTCTTCTCCAGGGAGTCTTCTCTTCTCATGAGGTGGCCAAAGTACTGGAGCCTCAGCTTCACAATCTGTCCTTCCAGTGAGCACTCAGGGCTGATTTCCTTCAGAATGGAGAGGTTTGATCTTCTTGCAGTCCATGGGACTCTCAAGAGTCTCCTCCAGGTTGGCGGTTAGGCATTGGTTTAAATTGGTTGGTGGAGGGGTATGGATTGGCTGTGCCTGCCCCTCCAATGCTGCTGCTGCACGGGAATTCCGTTAAAGGAATTCAGGGGCTTACCATTCTTTTGTCCAAACCCCTGGAATCGGGTGCGGGCCGTGTAAGCCCCTGGGAGCATGCAGGGAGAAGCTGAGGGTCTGTGCCGCAGCTCCAGTTATCCCTGATCTTGTTCCTCCACACTGGCTTTCGCTGGAATCCGGGAGCCAGTGCTGTCCCCAAGGCGGGGGGGGGGGGGGGACAGATAGTCATAACCAATGCCTAAGCAACCACTCACAATTTGTATGTTTAATAAAGTTGTGGCCAAAATTATGCCAAAAACCTTAAACAAAAATTTATGAGTGATGTGTGCATTATTGGGGGAAGGGTGTTTTGGGGGACCTCAGCATGCAAATAGAGAATCATAGAACTGTAGTGTTGGAAGGGACTACTAGGGTCATTCCCAGGGACAGTCCCCAGATTTGCAAATCTGTCCCCAGACAAATTCTGTTCCCAGAATGTCCCCATATTTGCAAATCTGTCCCCGGGAAACATGGCAGCAGCAGCAGCCTCAGCAGCCTGGAGCCAGCCTGGTAGCGCTGCTCGCTGCCGTGGCACCCACCATTTTCCCTGCGCCACGGCAGTGAGCATCTCCTGAAGCCAGTCAGAGCCAACTGCACTACCAGGCTGGCCCCTCCTGGGCAACGGCCGCCTGCCCGTGACTCCTGAGCCTCCCCTGATCTGTCAAAACAAAGGGGGAAGGGGGGTGGAGATCAGGGAAGCCTCAGGAGTCATTGGCGGGCTGAGCGCCATTGCCCAGTTTAAAAAAAAAACTCTGCGCATTTATGTTTCACAGGGTGCGAAAGAAGGGCTTTGCACCTTTATACAATATGCATGTGTGCTTGGGCCCAGTGTCTTTTGCCTCACCATCCCCACTACTGACTCCCTGTTGCTACTCAGCTTCCAAAAAATAAATAAATAAAGTGTCCCCGTATTCATTGAAAAAAATCTGGTAACCATAGTCCGCAACCTCCCAAAGGAGTCCATTCCACTGTCAAACAGCTCTTACTGTCAGAAAGTTATTTCCAATGTTTAGTCGGAATCTCCTTTCTTATCACTTGAAGCCATTGGTTTGAGTTCTACCCTCCGCAGAAGGAGAGAACAAGCTTGCTCCATTTTCCAAGTGACAGCCCTTGAGATATTTGAAGATGGCTCTCATATCTCCTCTCGGTCTCCTCTTATCCTGGCTAAACATACCCAGTTCCTTCAACCATTCCTCATAAGGCTTGGTTTCAAACATCTTCCAGGACAACATGCCCATGACAAGGAACTCATAAGTCACTTAGTCTCAGCTGTTGGAAATATTGTTACTAGACACTGGAAGGACCTATCAGGAGTGAACATAGGCCACTTATGTCAAACTGTGGCTGGTCTGTGGCTCTTCAGATATTGCTGGACTGCAAGTCAAATAATCCCTAAGCATTGGCCATTGTGGGTGAGGCTGATGTGAGTCCAATGACATCTGAAGACACCACAACTTAGCCACCCCCATCCAAATCACATATTAACAAACTGAAAGCACACCCTGTAGCAAACATTTAAAAGAACTGCCTAAGGTCATTTTCTAACTTTGGTTGCACAGCCACCAACCAGCCAGTTGACATATTATTTTTCTTTTATTACAGGATGGGCTTTCCCATAGGTGATTTTTGAGTTGACATAAAATATAACCTGCCTTGAAATAGATACCAGAGGGAAGCGAAATAAAGCAGCAGGCAAACCCATTGACCTAAGCCTTTTAAAGAAAATTATAGCCGTTTAATAAAACATGATTCTGCAATTCAGGATCATGGGTAAATGTTAACTTGCCTCACTCCCATTTGAAATTAAACTAAATATTGCAGTGATTAACTGAAAAATCAATGCTTTCTTCATATGAAGCCATAGGTGCAACCAGCAGCAGCCATTAAACGGTCCCAAGTGCACACTCAGCAACCATTTATCTCCTCACGGAATGGCTAGCTGCCATCCCCATTTCATGATCATTGGTCCCAAGGCAGCCCCTTTATCTCTTTCAAACTATAGTTTAGTCCAGCCAGTTCTAAGCCTTCTGTTATTCCAGCAATACTTTGACCTAGGCAACCTTTTCATAAACAAGGTTTGTTAGATCCAATGAAAATAAAATTGCCAATTTCTATGTTTCAGTGTCCCCCATCCCCCCGCTGCCCCCCAATAAAAGATTGCAGTGAAGTATATGTGTTTGGACAGATTAAAATGGAACATTGATTTGCTAAGAATGTCTATATGCACCATCTCAGTCATCATTAGGCATAGCAGAATACAGTCATACCTTGGATTCCGAATGCCTTGGTGCGCGTCCGTTTTGGCTCGCGAACGCCGCAAACCCAGAAGTGTGTGTTCCGGTTTGCGAATGTTCTTTGGATGCTGAACATCTGACGTGGCTTCCGAAGCTTCCGATTGGCTATAGGAAACTCCTGCAGCCAATCGGACACTGCGCCTTGGTTATCAAACGTTTTTGGAAGTCAAGCAGACTTCCGGAATGGATTTCGTTCGACAACCAAGGTACGACTGTAATAGGGTGGGTTCTTCGTCATGCTGGAGAAAAGTGACAAGTGGGGTGCTGCAGGTTTTTGTCCTGGGCCCATAATAATAATGATAATGATAATAATAATTATTATTATTTATTATTTATACCCCGCCCATCAGGCTGGGTTTCCTCAGCCACTCTGGGCAGCTGCCAACAGAATATTAAAATACAATAACCTATTAAACATTAAAAGCTTCCCTAAACAGGGCTGCCTTCAGATATCTTCTAAAGGTCTGGTAGTTGTTTTTCTCTTTGACACCCAGTGGGAGGGCGTTCCACAGGGCGGGTGCCACTACCGAGAAGGCCCTCTGCCTGGTTCCCTATAGCTTTACTTCTTGCAGTGAGGGAACCGCCAGAAGGCCCTCGACACTGGACCTCAGTGTCCGGGCAGAACGATAGGGGTGGAGACGCTCCTTCAGGTATACTGGGCCGAGGTCGTTTAGGGCTTTAAAAGTCAGCACCAACACTTTGAATTGTGCTCAGAAACATACCGGGAGCCGTTGTTCAGCGCCTTTATAAATGACTTGGACGTAGGAATTGAGGGGATGTTCATCAAATTTGCAGATGACCAAACTGGGAGGGGTAGCTAATGCAGCAGAAGAAAGAATCGGGATTCAAAATGACCTTAACAGGTTGGAGAACTGGGTGCAAACTAACAAAATGAATTTCAATAGGAAGAAGTGTAAGGTTCTGTACTTAGGCAGAAAGAACCAGCTGCACAAATATAATATTGGAGACACCCGGCTTGCTAGCAGTACATGTGAAAAGGATCTAGGGTTCTTAGTGGACCACAAGCTTAACATGAGTCAACAGTGTGATACAGCAGCAAAAAAAGCTAATGCTATTCTAGGCTGCAACAACAGAAGAATAGTGTCCAGATCAAGAGAAGTCGTAGTTGCACTCTATTCTGCTTTGTTCAGACCACACCTGGAATAGTGTGTCTAGTTCTTAGTGCCACAGTTTAAGAAAGATGTTGAGAAGCAGGGATATGTGCTTCCAACTTTACGATTTTGGTACTGGTATTGACAGCAAATACTTCAGTTACTTCCTTGACCAACAGCAGCCATTGTGGAACATGGAGTAGGAAACTGGAGCCTAGGATTTTGAGACATATGATGTCTGACATTATCAAATATTTCTGTTAAAACTGGCTCAAATCATATGGAACCCTAATAATGTAATCAGCTGCTTGTACATCTTGGGAACCCCTTTAAATTACCTTTTAATAAATGATATAAATTTGGATGATTCCCTCCAGATTTGGAAGAAGTCTGAGAAAACTGCCGGAAGTACGTTGACTAGTAAGTATCACAGAAAATTAGTCTACTAGCAATCTGCAATAATTGATCTTCCTGCCATACCTTGAAAATGTCGCTGAAATTCTGCCATTACTTTTCTTAATGTACAGATGCCACAAAATGTCTCTATTAATATGCTAAAGTGAGAGCAATAACTTTATCCTGTGTTTTGATCTCAAAGGTCAAACAGCAACAGTTGTATTAAAGTGAAATATATTTTTATCATATACGCTTCTAGATGAAGAATGGTTAACTGCAGTTGTTATGCCTTTATGAATAAAGAGATAATTCAGCCTCCTGAAATCTATATTGCAAAGTAGGCCACAGTGCAAACTGTATTAGATGATGGAAAACTGAGTTAACTCCTAATTTGGTGGGTGGGAGGGAGGTTTTTGTCCTTCTCCTTTACAGAAAAATGAACAGTCAGTATATCCGCCATGAAGTATTTGCCTCTGAGACTGGGGAGCTGAAAGACTTCTGGGAAAAGACCATTGAAAAGCAGACTCAGCATTTTGAAGCGGAGAAAGATCGTAAACAAAGAAGTGCACTGGCACGGTAAGTATGTGATTTGTACTTCAGATGTTTTACTTGGGATTAAATATATATAAAATAAGCCCTGCAATTTGCTATTTAACCATCTCCAATGACCACGGGAGCCTCACAAAGTTGACATTTTAAAGAGCAGCTCAGCTGTGCACTGCCAGAGTTGCCAAGCACTTCCCTACCTGAAACTAAGAAATATATTGGCTGTGTCTGCTTTGAGGAAAAACCTGTGAAAAACAGAGTGCCAGTTGCATGCACACAGAAAAATGATTTGCATGTGAAGACCCCCAAACCCCCTCCAAAATAAATCAACAGGAGGCAGAATATTTGTTTAAGATTTTTGGCATTAATTTTGGCCACAACTTTATTGATTACAGCATGTGCGTGGTTGCTTAGGCATTGGTTCGGACTGCCTGAACCTGCACCGGCAGGAACAGGACTGACAACAGGAACATCCAGAGGACAGTAAGGGAAAACATACTGGGGGAGCACAGAGGTGGATTTCCACCTCTTAGTTCACCCCACATGCTCCCAGGAACTCTGGCATGGCCCTACCCCTGAGAGGGGATCGGACAGAACAAATCGAGCCCCTGGATTCCTTTAACGGAATTCCCTAGCAGCAGCAACAAAAATGAGGGGCAGCCACAGCCAGTCCATAATCCCCTCCACCAAAGAATGAACCAATGCCTAACTGCCAACCTTACAAAGTTGTGACGATTTGCTACACGGAAGGCAAAAACCAAATGGCACCAGCCAATCAGCCAAGTGGCAAACTTCCTACTCTCCAAAAACAGACGACCCCTAGACAGGCATAGCAAGGTCAAAAACACAACCTTAAATTATAGGGAGGGAGGGAGATTCGCTACACAATGCGAAAGAAAAAGTACTTCGCCTCGTGAAGCCCCTTAAATAGCCCCTTAGTTGCCAATCAAACCCCAACCGACAGAAAAGTTTCCCCAGCAACAAAGGGGCAACCAATAAGATGAGGAGGTCATCCAAACGGGCCCGCCCCAGCAACAAGAAGGCAGTTTGGTGATCTCACCGCAACACGTGGCTTCCCATGATTTGGAGGACAGGATATCTCAATGATCCAGTTTGCAGCTTTAGGCCCTGGAGTGGAAGCCCCTTAACCACTTAGCTTAATATAAAACACAACTGAGGGCTTCAGCCTCTAACTTCCACCCTACATCAGCTAGGAAAGGACAGGAATCTCTTCTCACTTACACCTTTTAAAGACACTTCCAGGACTTCAAAAATGTGTTAAGTACTCTGGTGTATGTAACAAACAGACAGGATCCCTTCGGCCAGAAGCATTCAAGCACTCAAAAGAGCACAGAAATAGGAGCAGCTTCACATGCCATGACCAGCTCACTCGTTCCACCCCAAACTTTTCTGCAATGAGCATGAGGGTCTGCCTTCAGATGTCTTTTAAAGGTTGCGTAGTTGCTTATCTCCTTGGCTCGGAGGTCACATAACTCCATACCCTCCAAGCTTTTCTCCGATGAACAGGGGCGTCTTGCCCATAGAGGCAAGTGGCACGGGGCGCCAAGTTCTAGACGGCGCCAGGGAAGAGGTGGAGGCTGGACATCAGCTCGCTGCCCTTGCCCGCCTCCGCCATGCCGCGCCGAAGCAGCACCGTGCCCGGAGCCTCCGCCTGCCATGGCCACCGTGGCATGGGCGTCAGGGAAGAGGTGGAAGCTGGGCGTGGCACCTCCCGCCATCAGCTCACCGCCCTTGCCCGCTTCGCTGAAGCAGCGCCACACCTGGAGCCTCTGCCTCTTCCCCACCGGAGGAGCCACCCTCCAGCTGCTGCCCACCTCCTCCAGTTCCGCAAAGCTGCCGGCAACTCTGGGAAATGGGGGGGGGGGCGGCGCGCTGGAGAGATTTTTGCATCGTTTAGCCCAGACACTGAGGTCCAGCTCCGAGGGCCTTCTGGCGGTTCCCTCGCTGCGAGAAGCCAAGTTACAGGAAACCAGGCAGAGGGCCTTCTCGGTAGTGGCACCTGCCCTGTGGAACGCCCTCCCAGCAGATGTCAAAGAGAAAAATAACTACCAAACTTTTAGAAGATACCTGAAGGCAGCCCTGTTTAGGGAAGCTTTTAATGTTTAATAGGTTATTGTATTTTAGTGTTTTGTTGGAAGCCGTCCAGAGTGGATGGGGAAACCCAGCCAGATGGGCGAGGTAGAAATAATAAATTATTATTATTATTATTATTATTATTATTATTATTATTTGCACCACGGCACAGGATATACTTAAGATGGCCCTGCTGATGAAAGTAGGGACATTCTAGGGAAAAGCAAGACATTCTGGGATCAAATCAGAAACCAGTACGGCTTCTGTAAATCCAGGACTGTCCAGGGTCTGATTTTCATCATGGCCACAATCAGTCTGGGGAAGCAAGAGTTGCCCAGGGCATTGTTTTATAACAAATTTAGAAGGGGACACATATGCAAACTCTGCAGGAATATTTCCTTTTTTAAGATGCAGTAAAAATAGAGAAGAAATCCCTTGTGAATGCAGCTAAGGAGCATCCCCAAGGATTTACCATGAGGTATTTATTTTCTAATGAGTTTCTCTCTGCAAAGCAGTGCATATACTAACCTTCCAAATCTTTCTTCCAATTAGACTCAGGAGTGAATGGACAGAAAGGCTGGAGAAAAGGTTGAAAATGCTCAAAGAACAAGAGAACGAAGAAGCCCCTAACTGAAGAGAACATTGTGTATTTTAATGCATTTGAATGGAACACTGACCGGAATTGAAAGGAGAAGAGTTTGTGTTCAGACTGAGGTGGAGCTATAATGTCCAGTTTCCATTCACTTAGAAATTTCACTGACTTTACAAGGATGAATGGATGGATGTTTTATTACTTTGTGTATCTTAAACTATTTGACTTCCTGCTTTAGTTATCAAAAAGTTACTAACCCTACATTCTCCACTCCCCTACCCCTAGAGCTTTGTTGGCAATAATATTTCAGTAATCTAACTCTTGAATTTTTGTAGCAATTGTGGGGGTTTGAGTTTCTAGATTTTTAATGTTGCCCTAGGATGCCTTCAGGCAGAGAAGCAACTGATAAATATGATAAATAAATAATCTCCTATTTGCATTTTTGGACACTTATTCTCATGTTAGCATTTTTGGCTGTTATGTCATTTTGCAACATTTCATCAGAATTGTGTGTGAGGCCACAGACGGATTATCTAAAGAAATCAAACATCATTTATTTATTTTATTTTATTTTATTTTATTTGCCAACTTAACAAAGAAAGGACATACAAACAAACTGATTAAAATTAAAGAAAAAAAGAATGATTATATAGAGTATCATTATCATTATTTATCTATTTATACCCTGCTTTTTTCCCTGATGGGACTCAAGGTACCTTACACATTAAAAAAACCCCGCTAAAAACATTGACATATCAATCATTAAAATGCAATTAAACATTGATAGAATTAAAACTATATACATATATAAAATATGTCAAATATGTCAAATTCGACTATGGGGTGTGGTGCTCTCGTCTCTGCTTTCAGACCGAGCAAGCCAGCATTCGTCCAGGTCATGTAGCCAAACTGCTTCTGGCGCAACAGAACACTGTGACGGAAGCCAGAGCGCACGGAAATGCTGTTTACCTTCCGGCCACAGTGGTACCTATTTATCTACTTGAGCTAGTATGCTTTTTAACTGCTAGGCTGGCAGAAGCTGGGACAGAGCAACGGGACCTCATGCCATTGCAGGGATTCAAACCACCAACCTTCTGATTGGCAAGCCCAAGAGGCTCAGTGGTTTAGACCACAGCGCCACCAGCATTCCAATAATCCAAATAAAAACAACATGGCACCAGTCCTTTAATTTAAAACAGCCAGTTCCCTCTTATCAGCTCACACTTAGGATATAATAACCATCAATACATCCATCTTAAGTTAAACATTCAAATTAACATAATTCCTCCATATGTTCAGATAGGTATGAAATTGATGTTTATAAAAACATGTTTAAATATAGCCAGGGCATTGAGGTCTTCAGACTATTGTGTGATAGACAGGGAGTGTTTATGCTTTCAGAGTCCACATATAAGTCTCCTGGTGACCATAAGAACTCACCAAATCAGCTTTCATTCTCCTGCCACTAATCCCCATAATGTGGCCCTTGTGGTCTCTTCCAACTCTATGATTCTATGATTCTATGTCAGGAGTACTCTGATGGTGTTTCCTGCTTGGCAGGGGGTTGGACTCGATGGCCCTTGTGGTCTCTTCCAACTCTATGATTCTATGATCTGCAAATATTGAGGATTTTGCCCATTCAAAATTGATAAGGACGGGAACTTCAGACTAAAAATAACATATCAATGGACAAGCCCACATCATGTGCCTTGAGATGTTCAGCTTGGTTTCAGATGGTGCCAAACCATGGCTTAGCCCTGAGTAGCAGAACAGGACTGGAGGGGCCACAACTTTTGCTCTGAATACCTGCATGCTTGCTCTTGCATGCATGCTTATAATAATATACTAATAATTTACTATTTATACCCCGCCCATCTGGCTGGGCTTCCCCAGCCCCTCTGGGCGACTTCCAACAAAAGATTAAAATACAGTAATGCATCAAACATTAAAAGCTTCCCTAAACAGGGCTGCCTTCAGATGTCTTCCAAAAGTCTGGTCATTGTTGTTCTCTTTGACATCTGGTGGGAGGGCGTTCCACAGGGCGGGTGCCACTACCGAGAAGGCCCTCTGCTTAGTCATTGTTTGGCACAAAATTGCAAGCAAACCAGACCAGCATCAGATCATGTGGATTTATTGACTTTTGAATCACTGTTCATTGCAGCTGTATAGGCACCCCATAGCAGGAGTTCTCTGGTCGTTGCACAGAGCAAAACCTTCCCCACTTGAATAAACTTGAAACTGTCAAAAGAGAAATGCCGCCGTTCTTTCATGACTTTTTTCTATACTTTTCTATATCATTGGGCATTCAAGTATCGCTTTGGGTATGCAGCTTTTCGTAACCAAAGGCAACTGCTAAATAAATAATATGGAAACAGACGGTACAGCACCTTTCATGCTTGACAAAAGTCTTTCCCAAATTCTACAGCAACAGCTAAAAAGCAGAAGACGACAAAGAAGGAAGGGGGGGGAGAAGGACATTTGAAGAGGCATTGGGCAGGAAGACCGCTGGTTTTTGGGTTATATGCTCTTCTACAGTGATAACCAGAAGGCAGACTGAAATCTACTGCTAGTTCTCTGGCTGGTTTGAAATAGATCAGTGAAAATGTCTCATTCCCAGTTGTTTAATAATAACAACAACAAAAGGAAACCCGCATTCCTAAAAACACAAAATATTGCTGAAATTAAGAAAGCAAAAGCAGGGGCATTGAGTGTGGTTGCATGTGTGGAAAGATTGTTGGTACTCAAAACAAATTCCTGGGCCAAGAATATAGTCATTCTAAGTGCATATCTCTGACCCCTGACTTCATCTGGTGGATGTCAGGGTTCTAGTAAAACACAGATTAAAGTCTGCCGCTCCTGTTTTCCATGTGCCATTTTCCTGTCACTGTCCACCGGGGCAGTTTTCACTCGGCCTGACATTGTAAATAAAAGACTACCGAGTTTGCCCATAGTACAATAGAGAGTGAATACTCTTCTCCTTCTTTGGCAAACACTTGTAGCCAAGTAAGATTGTCTTCCATGAACACAGTTTTAACAATGAGTCCATAAGTGACTGGAGGCCAATTCTGGATCCACACGTCCTTCCACAGTGGGGACAATGGTTTCCAGGCAGGAGTTGATCACGGTGTGGATTTGCCAAGCGTGCTTTCCTCTTAGCACGTTTCTCCTTTGCGTCCTGAGTTTGAGTGTCTTGCTTGAAGGCAAATGTTTCCCAATTGTTGGTGCTCATACTACATTTTTTAAATTTGCCTTGAGACAGTCTTTAAACCTCTTTTGTTGACCACCAGCCTAATGCTTTCCGTTTTTAAGTTCAGAATAGTTGCTTTGGAAGAAGATAATCAGGCATCTGAACAACATGACCAGTCCAACGAAGTTGATGTTGAAGAATCACTGGTGATCTTTCGTTCTTCCAGTACACTGGCATTAGTTCGCCTGTCTTCCCAAGTGATGTGTAAAAATTTTCAGAGACACTGTTGAAGGAATCTTTCGAGGAGATGGAGATGGGTGTTTATAAGTGGTCCATGTTTCACAAGCATAGAGTAAGGTTGGTAGTACACAGAGTGAATACTATCAGGGCCTTGATGTTAGTTGGAGGGGTCAAGGTCAGGTAGCAACCAGGTTCCAAAATGCAGCCGTCAAAGACAGTTTCTAGAGCAGCTACTAGTTGCTTAAACTGAAGCAAATCTTGAGACAACAGCTAAAACATAAGAAGGCCCTGCTGGATCACACCAATGACTTTTCTAGTCCAATATCCTGTTTTCACAGAGGAACCCTAGAACTCTTCCCTGCCAATCAGAGACAATACTGAGCTAGATGGGCCGATCATCTCACTTTGTATGCGGCAGCTTCCTCTTCCAATATGAAGAATGGGGATTGGCTCATGCTGGCTAAAATCAAGCTCTCGGGTTCTTTAGACATCAGTAGCTCTGCTTGAAAATAAATATGTATTTGTATGGCAGGTATGCAGTATTTGGTGATCAGACCTTGCTTACTTTTCTTCTTTCATGAAATGGATTGAGATAGGCTTGACACACGTTAAATGAGAAAGTTGAAACCGAACTTCTTTGATTAACACCTTTCTTTCACTTTTCTTTATGAGGGCACTAGAAACATATTTTATTGCGGGGTTTAACTCCATTTTCATTTTTGCCTTGTAGTTCACCTTTAATGTCTGGATGAATTATTTTAGAACTAGATTCCACAATGGTAGATTTAGGGCTCAGGGTCACATTATCTATATTTATATAAGTACCAAAATCCCAAAGTCAATTTCTTTTCTTTTCCTTCTTTTTTCCAAGGGTATCTCACTTGCACTTTTATAAATTACTGAGAGCAAAATATTACATCCCACCCCACCCCAGTAATAAATACAATTTAAGATCAATCAGGAAAAAGGAGCTAAATTCAAGTCTAAAATGCCACGAAAGAAACTTAATCAGCAGCAGGAACATTACTCAATAAAATCTAAGGCAAGTTGAAAAGACAGGAGTATAAATCTTTAATTCATCTTGAAGGTCCTTATAAAAGAAGCAAAGGAAGCAAAGGCAAAACTTGCAGTCCTTCCCAAAACATATAAAAGACTTAAAATAGAAATCCCGAAGGATCATAAGATTGCGGTCATCCACCTACCAAAAAGACATAGGTTCAAAGGCACACTGCTCTCAAATTCACCTTGTCTTATTTTTTGGACTAAGGCTTGGATGTAGGAGAGAATGAAGCTGAACACAGGGAAGCTGAAAGTGGATTGAGTCCATCCTATGTGTGCATGTTTTTCATGTCATCCACACAACATTGTCCTCGTCCAAGTGGCAGCACACACTTCCTCCCACATAATTTATGAAAGAGGCAAAACCACATGCCACCATGCATGACTCCTTAGTAACTCGTCCATCGGCTGTGCAGGCTGAAGAATGCATCCAATCTGATAAAAATCGACTTGATAAATTTATGAATTTTTAAAAATATTGTCGTTGGCATACAGCATCCACAGTGGAGGGCAGAATTGGAACCTTCTGTTTCTTTGCTTTATGCCTCAATTTTTTATTTTTCTTATTTTTATTTTTCTTATTTTTGAGAGGTTTCTTTAAGGCTTCCTCTGTGGAAAACTTATCATTGTTCCCTTCTACAGAGGAAGATTAAACAGTATTGAAAACAACTAAATTAGATATGGAACAGCACTTTTACATTTGATCATTTTGCATCTAGATGAATCCACACCTGTGGATATGGGGGGGATAATTGGGTTGTGGCAACTTTGCATGAGAATGAATGCTAGTTGACTAGTCTTAATTATGATTATTAAATGTTGGGTAACTGTTGCCCTAGAGCTCTGTGAACATCCATGGCAGTCTCTGGAATCACAACAAAGGCATTGTGTCAATACTGTCCTGATGTTATGCCAACAGCACAGGCAGAACTGCTGGTGCAGATGCTTAGAATCACAGCACTAGTTAACATTTTCATTGTGTTTTTGAAATCAGCAATTGTAATTTACAATTTACTACAGCCATGTTTTCAAATTTAGGTGGTAAAATGCATTGTGCAAAATTGAATCTCTCTCTCTCTCTCTCTCTCTCTCTCTCTTGTGTGTAGGGTGTGTGTGTGTGTTCACTCTTGCAGGAAATTGTTTTGACTGATAGACACCAAACAGTGCTCCTCTTAATTTAATATGCTCATCAAGATTTATGTAAGGAACTGCAGACTTGGGGCATTTTCTTAGGGAAAAAAATTCTACTTGTTCTTTGATTAATACATTGCTATACTTCTATGATTCTGATCGCCAATGAAACACACTTATCTTCCTAGCTTTTATTTCCCCCTCATTCTTCTGGCCATGACCCCACAGTATTAAAAGTGCTTACTTGCGAGAAAGCAGAGAGAAAAATTCAAACAATCTCCTCCATAAAATATGAATGTAATAAACACACATAATAAAGACTTATCTAGAAACAATCTGAATCCGGCTTCTATTTCTGAGCGCTATATTGTGTATTTAGCAAAAGAATAGATAACTCCATTTTATTGTCGGCTACTGAGAACCTTTCAATAGTATGGACAACAGGAGCCAAAACAGAACAATATTTTAAGTGCTTAGCAGACAGAGCCCTCTTAGGCATTTAATTGAATCTATGTCTGACTCTATATTGCTCATGACCTGTGCCCCACAACCAGAAATAGGTTTTCTTACACTTGTTTTGTTGTAAAAATACATCAGATGTGACAGTGCTTTGAACACAGTTGACCTACGGAAAGCAGAGCAAAGTCATTTCTTGCTAATACTGTAACGCCAGTCTTGGCAGGCAGTCTAAGAGGCGAGTGATGAACTTTTACATACCTGACACAGGATAATCTCTTACTTGAGTATATAGGCTTAAAAGCGCACACACAACATCTAACGTGCGCCTTGATGGCGTTATCATGTGACATACTGTTCACTCTGCAATTTACTTGTGTCAATTTTTGTACGACTTTTCTTTTGAAGTTTAAAAAAACTAGTAGCGAGATAAAGGAGGGCAAGTTGACATCCGAGGGCAGCTTCAGCGCCTAGGGCTTGCCGATCGAAAGGTCGGCGGTTCGAATCCCTGCGGCGGGGTGCGCTCCCGCTGCTCGGTCCCAGCGCCTGCCAACCTAGCAGTTCGAAAGCACCTCCGGGTGCAAGTAGATAAATAGGGACTGCTTACCAGCGGGAAGGTAAACGGCGTTTCCGTGTGCGGCTCTGGCTCGCCAGAGCAGCGATGTCACGCTGGCCACGTGACCCGGAAGTGTCTCCGGACAGCGCTGGCCCCTGGCCTCTTAAGTGAGATGGGCGCACAACCCCAGAGTCTGTCAAGACTGGCCCGTACGGGCAGGGGTACCTTTACCTTTACCTTTAAAACATCTGAAGTACAAATCACATACTTACCGTGCCAGTGCACTTCTTTGTTTACGATCTTTACACACAAATATCAGATGATGTCAGGGACTTGACTGAGGAGGAATGGTGGGGACCGCTGCCACCCCCAAACCTTCCTGAGAAAAGGAGAACAGTATAGATTTACAACAGTGGTTTGGAGAAGGTCATAGCTCAGAGGCTTTAGAGGGGAGAAGCTGGGAAATTTTATTGAGAGAGGGGAAAGAGGAAGAAGAAGTACTAGGGGAGAGTGTCTTTAGAAGGTATTTAGTGTCTTTAGAAGGTATTCCTGACACCAGGGGTGTCTTACTCATAGAAGCTAGTGATGCAGGGCACCAGGGCGCCAAGTTCTGGAGGGTGCCAGGGAAGAGGCAGAGACTGGATGCGGCGCCTCCTGGCATCAGCTGGCCGCCCTTGCCCAGCTCCGCCATGCCACGCCAAAGCAGTGCCACGGCCAAAGCCTCTGCCTGCCATGGCCACCACGGCACGAAGCATCCAGCTGAGCTGGGAGCCACCGCATCCAGCCTCCGCCTCTTCCCCGCCGGAGGAGCTGCCCTCCAGCCATTGCCCGCTGTGACGTTAACATATGAGAGTGCTGGAGGTGAAATAGTTAAACAGGTTACCCAATCAGAACCCAGGGGGTGGAGTCAGAGGGACTATAAAACCAGCTCTGGGAGGAGCAGAGAGGAAGAGTTTGTTGGGAGTTGGGTGGTTGGTTGGAGTGGGAGTGAATTGGGATAGAGTCTGTGGGTAGGTTGAGTTAGTGTAGCGAAATAATTCCAGCACCTGGAATTCAGCATTTCATTTCTGTCTCTTCTTCAACGATAAACCTTGACTACAGCAGCAATCTTTCCCTGCCCTGTCCCCCGATACTCTGAGGGGCAATCTGCCCTCCCTGGCGAAATCTTGGAGCTGATCCTAGCACCATTTGCTCCCCTTCTTCTGAGCTCCCAGCTGCTGCACTGGTGCAGGGACTGATCTGCCTGCCTGCTCTCATCTCACAGCATTTTGATTTACAAAAACTGCCAACCAAAAACGTCCTTGCAGTTTAACTTCCAAACACAGAGAAACTCAGTCTCTCTCTCTCTATATATATATAACTGACAATCAAGATTCTAGATAGGGAGCGGCGCTAACCTCTGCCCCAGCGCTAATTGCATACGCCTGCATCAAAATCTCTCCGGAATTAGATGGAGCGTGTTGGTTGAGGAGTATGCTAGGAGCTGCGCTCAACCCAATTCCTAATCGGCTACAGTTGTTCATATCCTGCAGGCAGGATTTAGGGTGATTTAAAGTTGACCCCCCCAAATATCCCCAGGTCTGATTCAAGAACTCCCTTCATATGTGGCCAGATATAAATTTCCATGGAAGCTAACAGGAAGCTAACGGTTGATTGGCACAAGCTTTGGAGCAGATCTATTTGCCTCCAGGGGGAAAATGTGACAACTGTGCTGCATGTCACCAGTATCTGCTTACGACTCATTATCTGTGCTCAGCAGCTCTTGGCTTGTCAGGCCTCTGTACCTTCTCAGCTGCAGCCTGAGAGTGCAGAATATTATAAAGACAAAACAAAGGAGATTGCATGTTTATGTGATAGGTTAACTCATTTCAGAGCAGCCATGTATCAGATAATAAAAATGGGAACATAAAGAAATCAGTGAGGGGTGGATTAGGATTAGATAGGTGGACTCTATCTCTGACTTATGGGTTGCTATAAATAAAAATGCAAAGGATTATTGCAGCAAAAACCTACAGAGTTGGCTTTTTAAAAAAGGAAAACTGGCATTGTTTCTCAGGTATTCAACAGGGATTATGGGTAGTTCTCCCACTAGGAATAGTAATTGACTCCTCTTTGGTTATTTACTCTATTTTCTTTTCAGCCCATATACAGTCTTCCTTCCTACGCCCTTTGGCTATCAGGTTGTGTTTACTGAACTCTCATTATCTATTTTTCACCTTGCTACCTAGTGTGATACTCAATGCTTATTTGGCTCCGTTTATTGGTCAAACTGCTGGTTGACAGAACAAATAATGAAATACAATATATATTCTTAGCATCTTGTGCTATGAAGCCCCCTTGAGAGGGTTTTTGAAAGAAACTGGGAAATTGCAAGATGGAAATTAAAAACAAACAAATCAGATGAAGTAAACCATTGTCTATGAAAGCTCTTGCCGCAATAAAGTTTTTTCTAATAAAGGTTTTCCTGCCCTCTAAGGATAGTTTCATGCAGAAAAATTTCCCCCTTGATCTCTTGCACCTATGCTCACAAAGGGTGGCGGGAGTTTGGAATAGTCAGCCTCCATACGGTTGTGAAACCAAAACACATTTCTTTCTGCCATTGTGTGTTCAGACATTGGAAATCTGTGGCCACCCACTCTTTTGCCCACAGTAATGACTCCCTTTGCACCTCCCTTTGATAGAAGAGATACTTGCATTTCCCCCCCCCCCCCATACCTGGGTGGGACTTGCACTCCATCGAAAAGCCTGACAATAATGATATTGTAATTTTCATTACACTCCTTGGTCATCACTGTATGCCCACAATTATGACACTTTCAGCATCCTGGGACAGAGGGAGGTTGCACCTATCCCATAAGAGGACAGGACTTGTATCAAAACACCTGACATCTGTTCTATTATTAATTATGCAGTTATGATTACAGCCATCTATCATTTCAAGCCACCCACCGTTTGCCCACAAACATGACATCCTCTGCACCTTTATTTTTTTGTGGGGGGAGGCTGCACCAGTAATCCCATTGAGCTAAATAGTTCATACTTTTGACTAAACCAGCATCGGCTCAAGGAATGTCATTGTTATCCCTGGACTGATTCAGAGGTAAGCATCTTTGTTTTCAATGGAAGGTACTTTACAGTAATTGAGCTCCCACTGAGGTCACAAAGTTATTGAGATCCACCATGAGCTCTGCTAGTAAATGATACCTGTATGCCCTATATATCTTGCAATTGTAATCCTGTCCAGTTGACCCTGCTGGTAAGGCTCCTTTCGATGATCTACCCAGTTTCTTAAGCGAAGAAGTATGCATAGCTGTGACTTCAGCATGGTGAAAGAATGCCAATGTAATCTTCTTAAAAACCTCCTTAAGAATCTCCATACTCTTTGCAAAGAAGCCTTTTGTTTTTATTCTGTCCCAGGGAGATACCTGCAGCAAGTGAGGAGGCCAAGGGTCATGGCAGGTGAGCCCTGGGCTTCTTTGGAACAGGATAGAAATTTAATAAAATCAGTTAGTTCACATTTGCCGCCCCCATCGTGCTGGGATTCTTCAGCCCTTCTCTTGCAAACCAAAAGGATGAATCTCCTTTATATTCAACTGTGCTTGTGCGATACCATTTTACAATGGACTTCAAAGTTTAGTTTAGAATTAATGCCTTGACTGGTGTGACATTGGATCTTTCTTGCAAAGCAGAAAACAGCAATCAAAGGTTTATTATAGAAGGAGGTCTAACTGTCAGAATGCATTGTGGGAGAAATATTGATGGACGAGTTTTCAAAACCCTTTTTAAAACAGAGGCTAAAATTGGAATTGGAAGTACTGGCCTAGCTTTCTCCACAGACAGCCTAGAGTTTGGCTTACAACAATTACTGAATGCAAACACTCAATCAAAAGAAAAATGAGAAAGTTTACCTAATATTGAACATCAATCAATGCTTTGATGTGGCTCTACACTGTCCCATCAATGTGAATGAAGTCCGCTGCATAAGACTATAGAAATGAGAATAGATGGACTAGAAAGATTCAGAAAAAGGAATGTACTCATTCAGTTGATTCCCTTGAAAATATTTTTCAAGATGTCAATAAAATCCCTAAATATTTATCCTCAGATAAGCAGCCTTGTTTATGAGAAAGGAAGCAGGACAGGTATCTTGTGATTAATCTATTAAAGGGGGGGTGTAATTTTTGCATTATTTGCCCAGTGTCACCTGAGATCTACTTATTTGAGCCAAATGCCAAGAATTAGCAGGTGGCAACCTAAGGTGCTACACTCAATATGCCAGCAAGTTTGGAAAACTCAGCAGTGGCCAGAAGATTGGAGAAGATCAGTCTACATCCCAATCCCAAAGAAGGGCAGTGCCAAAGAATGCTCCAACTACCGCACAATTTCACTCATTTCACATGCTAGCAAGGTTATGCTTAAAATTCTACAAGGAAGGCTCAAGCAGTATGTGGACCGAGAACTCCCAGAAGTGCAAGCTGGATTTAGAAGAGGCAGAGGAACCAGAGACCAAATTGCAAACATGCGCTGGATTATGGAGAAAGCTAGAGAGTTCCAGAAAGACATCTACTTCTGCTTCATTGACTATGCAAAAGCCTTTGACAGCAAACTATGGCAAGCTCTTAAAGAAATGGGAGTGCCTGATCACCTCATCTGTCTCCTGAGAAATCTCTATGTGGGACAAGAAGCTACAGTTAGAACTGGATATGGAACAACTGATTGGTTCAAAATTGGGAAAGGAGTACGACAAGGCTGTATATTGTCTCCCTGCTTATTTAACTTATATGCAGAATTCATCATGCGAAAGGCTGGGCTGGATGAATCCGAAGCCGGAATTAAGATTGCCGGAAGAAATATCAACAACCTCAGATATGCAGATGACACAACCTTGATGGCAGAAAGTGAGGAGGAATTAAAGAAGCTTTTATTGAGGGTGAAAGAGAGCGCAAAATATGGTCTGAAGCTCAACATCAAAAAAATGAAGATCATGGCCACTGGTCCCATCACCTCCTGGCAAATAGAAGGAGAAGAAATGGAGGCAGTGAGAGATTTTACTTTCTTGGGCTCCATGATCACTGCAGATGGTGACAGCAGCCACGAAATTAAGAGACGCCTGCTTCTTGGGAGGAAAGCAATGACAAACCTAGACAGCATCTTAAAAAGTAGAGACATCACCTTGCCAACAAAGGTCCATATAGTAAAAGCTATGGTTTTCCCAGTAGTGATGTATGGAAGCGAGATCGCCGAAGAATTGATTCCTTTGAATTATGGTGCTGGAGGAGACTCTTGAGAGTCCCATGGACTGCAAGAAGAACAAACCTATCCATTCTTAAGGAAATCAGCCCTGAGTGCTCACTGGAAGGACAGATTGTGAAGCTGAGGCTCCAATACTTTGGCCACCTCATGAGAAGAGAAGACTCCCTGGAAAAGACCCTGATGTTGGGAAAGATGGAGGGCACAAGGAGAAGGGGACGACAGAGGACGAGATGGTTGGATAGTGTCTTCGAAGCTACAAACATGAGTCTGACCAAACTGCGGGAGGCAGTGGAAGACAGGAGGGCCTGGCGTGCTCTGGTCCATGGGGTCACGAAGAGTCGGACACGACTAAACGACTAAACAACAACAACAACCTAATGTGCATAAACAGGATTTGCAGTGTCACTAAGGCAAGCAGGTGTTAGAGAAGATTCTTACAAGACATAGCATTTAGTTGAGAGTATTTTGTGGATGAGTTATCATATTACCACCATTAAATGCTGCACAGTCCAAAGCAAGAGGCTACATGTATACTACCTCCAGAATCAGAGGTAGTTTGTTGTGAATACCAGTTGCTGGGGGCAACAGCAGGAAAGGAATATTACTATTGTGTGCTGTTTGTGGATTTCTCACAGGCATCTGAGTAGGTAAAAAGGCATCTCACAGGCATCTGAGTAGGTAAAAAGGTAAAGGACCCCTGGACGGTTAAGTCCAGTCAAAGGTGACTATGGGGTTGCGGCGCTCATCTCACTTTCAGGCCAAGGGAGCCAGCGTTTGTCCACAGACAGCTTTCCGGGTCATGTGGCCAGCAGAACTAAGCCACTTATGGTGCGACGGGACACCATGACAGAAGCCATAGCGCACACAAACGCTGTTTACCTTCCTGCCACAGTGATACCTATTTATCTACTTGCACTGGTGTGCTTTCGAACTGCTAGGTTGGCAGGAGCTGGGAAAGAGCAACAGGAGCTCACTCCATCGCGGGGATTCAAACTGCCGACCTTCCAATCGGCAAGCCCAAGAGGCTCCGTGGTGTAGACCACATTTTAGGCTTACCCTGGATAGTGGCTTATCAGCAGTGGCTGAGGAGAGTGACTGCTTACAGATTACCAAAAAGCAGAAATTCATTGCATCAGGGACAGAATGGGTGACACCTATTTTCACAAAACTTGCAGGTGCAAAGTTATATGCATAGGCCAAATTCAGAAACAATCGCTACAATTTAAAAAGAAATACAGTACATCTCCCATAGTGGGGAAGACTGGGGCTGTGTATACACTATAACAAACTTTTTCAGTATGGGGCCGGTCCACTGTCCCTCAGACCTTGTGGGGGGCCGGACTATATTTTGAGGGGGGGGGGAATGAACGAATTCCTATGCCCCACAAATAACCCAGAGATGCATTTAAATAAAAGGACACATTCTACTCATGTAAAAACACGCTGATTCCCAGACCATCCGAGGGCCAGATTTAGAAGGCAATTGGGCTGGATCTGGTCCACGGGCTTTAGTTTGCCTACTACCCGCTTCTGCTACCCGCTAAAAAAAGCCTGCCCCCCCCCACAAAAATCCTGGCTACACCCATGAGTATCTACATAGTCTGGCTGTTGCTAGGTATTGTCAAGGCACCTATAAAGGTAAAGGTAAAGGTACCCCTGCCCGTACGGGCCAGTCTTGACAGACTCTAGGGTTGTGCGCTCATCTCACTCTATAGGCCGGGAGCCAGCGCTGTCCGCAGACACTTCTGGGTCACATGGCCAGCGTGACGAAGCTGCTCTGGCGAGCCAGAGCCGCACACGGAACGCCGTTTACCTTCCCGCTAGTAAGCGGTCCCTGTTTATCTACTTGCACCCGAGAGTGCTTTTGAACTGCTAGGTTGGCAGGCGCTGGGACCGAGCAACAGGAGCGCACCCCACCGCAGGGATTCGAACTGCCGACCATGCGATCGGCAAGTCCTAGGCGCTGAGGTTTTACCCACAGCGCCACCCGCGTCCCTCAAGGCACCTAAACTCCCTTCTTAAGGTTTTTTTAAATAAAAAAAAATTAAATCATGCTTCATTGGGGCTGCCCTACTAACAGAGGGCACTGTTAAACCGTGAACAATGTCTGCCATCTCTCCAGAAGTCTGTCCTCTGCAAAACAGTACCCATGGACCCTCTATTTCTGAGAAAGATTTGCTCTGCAACTTCTCTGTTAGCTTTTAATCACCATCTGAAAGCTGCGTTATTCCAGAAGGCATTTGGGATTGTCTCTTTGAAGAGATCTCCTATCCCGGTTGCTCTAAATAGCTTTTCACTTTCCACTGGTTTTTGGTTTCTATTTACTGCAGCTTAATTGAGTAATTAGTTCTTGATTGTTGTTTTCTGCATACCATGTGCTGGTTTAACATGTGTTTCTTTTTGCTGTTGTTAGCTTTGGCTCAAAAGGGCAGGATACAGATATTCTGATATGAATAACTACTTACCAGTAAAGAAAGCCTGTTTAAAGCCTATTAAAATATTAGCAAGATCTGAGCTTCGTTTCAATTCAAAATACTGCATAAAATGATACCCATTTCAAATTTTCACATAGCATCACCTATTATTTGCTTTTCAAATTCCAAACAAACACAAAAGGACAAGAGTTAATAAAAAGAAATCCTGTATTCCATATGTAACTATGCAATATGTTTCTTATATAGAATAAAGAAAGCTGACATTCTAGTTCATATTTTATTTTTTGTTTGTTTGTTTGTTTGTTTGTTTGTTTGTACCAGAAGATAATTTTTTAAATAGTTTATGGAAACAGAAAGCAGATTTGCAGTTTTTTGCTAGACTGGCTGTTTTTACTCTAGTAAGGTAAAAACAGTGCATTACTGCATGAAAACATGACAGTTTTAAAATAATTGTTTCTTACAGCACACTCCTGAGGAATTCTATTGCAAAGTGAGGGACTTCAATGGGACTTACCCTCAGGTAAGTGAGTTCTGGGTTTCAACCTTAAAGAATTCATATCACCAGTGACAATGTAAAGCCACAGAAGTTTTGTTACAATTTTATTTTATTTTATTGCTAATGTACACCTAGTAGTTTAATTTTAATATTCAACTATATGAGTAAAAAGCGGGGCAAATCAAGAGAGTTCTAGCTGAGGAAATTAAAGTATGAGATCATTCACTGTATTTTGGCCAATTTTCTGTAGAATGTGCATGCTCCCAACATTTAAAATATCACCCAAAGAATCATGGGAACTGTAGTTTTCCCCACACAGAGCTACCATTTCCAGCACCCTTAACAAACTACAGTTCCAAGGGGGTCGTGGTGAAACATGCTCTAAATGTCTGGCACATGCACAGCCCTATTCCCCAAATTACTTATATGTTCGCCCTACAAACACATCTCTACTTGACAAGCTAAACAGCCATCCTAATATGCAGTTTATGGATTCCACAAATGATCTTTGTGGTAATTAGCACATCATGTTTTACTGTCCTATAAGTCATGTTTTATTAACACCATTAAACTCAAGAACAATATAGCTCAGGAGAGCTGAAATAAAAGTCTTCCACTGTATAAAACAAAATCCTTTTGCATTTTAAGACTTGTGCACCTCAAGGGTAATGGCAATGTAGTGGCCCTCAAATTTCCAAGGCAAGAACCAAACTGAAGTGAATTAAAGTAAAAGTGGGAAATCTCTGAATGAGCACACATGCCTAATCTAATGATTACATGAGGACTGAGGTCTTGTAATTGTCAGTTTGCATTTCTTAGAACAGAAAGTATTGATCAGATGTGTAGAGATCTTTCGCATTCTACTTAGTTCAAGAGGGTTCTGGAAGGTTTCTTTCTGCTTGAAAGAAAAAGGCAGAAGGTTTCTGATGTTTGGGTTATTCCTTCTGGGAAACTGAGTACAGCTGGTGTTCTATTCTGTATACAGTGGTACCTCAGGTTAAGAACTTAATTGATTCTGGAGGTCCATTCTTAACCTGAAACTGTTCTTAACCTGAAGCACCACTTTAGCTAATGGGGCCTCCTCCTGCTGCTGTGCTGCTGCAACACAATTTCTGTTCTCATCCTGAAGCAAAGTTCTTAACCCAAGGTACGATTTCTGGGTTAGTGGAGTCTGTAACCTGAAGCGTCTGTAACCCAAGGTACCACTGTATAGTGTTAATGTTTAGTCTTATCAGTGCCAGATCTATATATAAGCTAAACAAGCTATAGTTTAGGGCCCCACTCTCTTGGGGGGGGGCAATTTTTTAAAAAAAACCACTGGATGTACATTTCCAAAATATAAAATTAAAAACAAATAAAATAAAACCTACATGCAGCAACAGTGTTTTGTGTTGTGTAGGCTCCTATGATGTAAGTAATGGGCCCCGCCTGCTAGCCTGCTCCCTAAAATATCACTGGTTTGCTCATTTCTATATATATGGGGGGGCCTACATTCTGCATGGACTGGTTGCATGGCAATATGTGCAAATGGCTTTAGATACCTCTTAGGTCCATAAATTACCATATAGCATATATTCAACACAAAAAACAGCAACAATTTGCTGTTGACAAAGGACAGCTGGCCCCATTATCCAGTAGCTTAGGGCCTCATCAAACCTAAATCCAGCCCTGGATCTTATTATAAGTTCTTGTTAAGTTTAAGTTAAGTCTGATTCAACTGGATTTCTTATGGGCAGTGCCAATCCTGAATGTGTTGGATTTGTGACCATTATGCTCATTTGCCTTCAAGAGCAGTAAAGCTCTGCTGGATGAAATATTAATTGCCTCTGGTCTATTTTGGGGAAAACTCCACAACGTGTTGTAAGTTTTTCCTCCACACACGACAGTAATAACAATATAATAATCATCAGTGCTGTCAACATTGCGTTGCTAAAAGGCTCAGAGCACCCCACCCCAGCAAGTCAGATGATCAAGCAAGGGAGACCTGCAGAAACAACTTTATTTTGATCCAGAGACAGAGGTGAATCTTTGATCCAAATTGTACATCCCCATTCGGTGTTCTTACAGGCAACAAGGTCCCTGCAACAAAGGCTGAATTGTGGTCGCTCCAACAACTGTTAGTACCAAGACTTACAGTCTGAAGATTAATGTTGGCATTTGCTACAGATGGTCCCAGCAGTTCTGCTTTTGCAGCATGGGTCACCCCACCCCTTCCCTTCCCTTGCTGAACTGTCCAATGTGTGCCATTCTAGCAACCCTGGTTTTTAGAATGTGTCTGGAATCCTTGCTAGAATTCCCAGCAGAGAAGTCTTTTTTTGCGTCTGATTTTGGATACTGTAGGTAGTTTACCTGTATTGTGGAGAGGGTGACGTTGAGCATTGCAATTTTTTCTTCCATGCAACCTGTATTTTGTGGTGCTAATTATTATTATTATTATTATTATTATTATTATTATTATTATTATACCCCTTCCATTTGGTTGGGTTTCCCCAGCCACTTTGGGCAGCTTCCATCAAAATATTAAAATACAATAATTCATCAAACATTAAAAGCTTCCCTAAACAGGGCTGCCTTCAGATGTCTTCTAAATGTCAGGTAGTTGTTTATTTCTTTGACATGTGAAGGGAGGGCATTCCACAAGGCAGGCGCCATTACCGAGAAGGCCCTCTGCCTGGTTCCCTGTAACCTCACTTCTCACAGTGAGGGAAACCGCCAGTAGGTCCTTGGAGCTGGACCACAGTGTCCGGACTGAATGATGGGGGTGGAGACGCTCCTTCAGGTTTACTGGGCCGAGGCTGTTTGAGGCTTTAAAGCACCAACACTTTGAATTGTGCCCGGAAATGTACTGGGAGCCAATGTAGGTCTTTCAGGACCAGTGTTATGTGGTCTTGGCGGCCACTCAGTTTCTCAGATTGCCAAATGTCCGCCTTGGGCCCAGAAAGAGTGTTCCTCTGGTATATTCGGTGATTTCCACTGACATATCTGTCATTGCTGAATCCATACCTGATGTTCAGCTGATATAGCAGGACTTCCCACACATATTAAAAATCTATACACATATTAAAAAATGCTATGAAAATGCTTTTTTAAGAAACCTTTTGAAAAATATATTGAATTTCCCATAGCTCATCATCGCCATCTAGTGTCACCTTTGAATACTGCACATTAGAGCATGTTTAAAATGTTTCCTTTGCAGCTGTATAGCTGAGCCTCCTCAAGCCCGTCAGCCAGTGGATCTCAAGTATAAGATTGTTCCCTTAAAGACTTGCAATTCTAAAATGTAAACATGTTTGGTTTTGTATAATTGTGTCTTCCTGTTTGCTTTAGAAGCTGAGTGCTGCTAAAGAGAAACTACCGACTTCTAATCAATTAATTAGAGCTATACTGTCTGTGATGGCACTGTAATAAGGCAGGCTATATAAAATAATGTTCCGACATAATCTGTCCCTTTCAAAATCCTGTCTAAGTGCCCTGTAAAAGGTGCACAAGTCACGGGAGGCTAATTTATTTTACAAGGCAATTAATAAAGGAGAACCTTCCATGAAAAACATGAAATTTCCTGCAGCTGATGGCTTGGCACACGTGAGGTAACACACATTCTTAACAACAGACACTCA
The DNA here is from genome assembly GCF_951804945.1 of Podarcis cretensis. Classification (NCBI taxonomy): domain Eukaryota; kingdom Metazoa; phylum Chordata; class Lepidosauria; order Squamata; family Lacertidae; genus Podarcis; species Podarcis cretensis. Next base: position 9,471,155 of record NC_137180.1, on the reverse strand, counting down.
CTCCATGTGGGAACTGTGTTGGCTAGTTGGGGGACTCATGTATTTATGTGGGTGGAATCCCACATCAGATCATGAACCTAGGAGCATCCATGGGGCAAGAAATGAGCATGTTCATCAGGCCTGGGAAAACAACTACATGTGATGGTGACAAGTCCATACCTTCTCACACAGGGTGAGATCAAACACTGCATTGATGTGGCAGAGACGGCACTGCCAGCAGTCAGAAATGATGGGCATCTGCGCCCACCAACATCTGGAGGGTGCAACATTCCCTATCCATGCCATAAATGGTGTGTTGTATGAAGAAGCGTTTTTCTATAGCAGCTGATTCAGGGCAGAGAAATCAGTTTCTTTTCCTTTTCTTTTTTTAAAATGATCTTTATTGGTTTTACAGATTTTACATATTTCACCATCATTAATAATAATAATAATAATAATAATAATAATAATTTTTATTTATACCCCGCCCTCTCCAGCCAAGGCCGGGCTCAGGGCGGCTAACATGCAATAATAGAAACAAGTTGAACGAACACAATACATACCTTATTCCTTTTAACCTTAATACTTTAACTCTAAACAAGTTTGTACTTCCCTCCCTCCTTCTTCTGGTTTCTCTATATTTTCTTTATATTTACGCGTTTGTCATGTTTACATTTTATGTGTACTTAATACTATGGAATTATACTATTCAAAATTTCATTAAATGTAGATCCTTCAGCTGTCGTAATATATTTGTTCAATGTTCTTAAATCCAAATGAATGATTTTTAATAAACATTATGAGGTCTATTTCAGTCCCGCGGGTGTCTTTATTTGTGTATAGTGCTTTTCTATGTATGTTGTAAACTTCATCCACTCTCTTTGGAATGCTTCATCGTCCTGTTCTCTGATTTCTCCAGTCCAATTTTGCTATTTCTGCATACTCCACGACGTTCCGCTGCCGTTCTTCAACTGTGGGTATTTCATGTTGCTTCCATTTCTGTGTGAGTAAAGGTAAAGGCACCCCTGACCATTAGGTCCAGTCATGGATGACTCTGGGGTTGTGGCGCTCATCTCGCTTTATTGGCCGAGGGAGCCGGCATACAGCTTCTGGGTCATGTGGCCAGCATGACTAAGCCGCTTCTGGTGAACCAGAGCAGCACACGGAAACGCCGTTTACCTTTCCGCCGGAGCGGTACCTATTTATCTACTTGCACTTTGACATGCTTTCGAACTGCTAGGTTGGCAGGAGCAGGGACCAAACAATGGAAGCTCACCCCGTCACGGGGATTCGAACCACCGACCTTCTGATCGGCAAGCCCTAGGCTTTGTGGTTTAACCCACCGTGCCACCCACGTCCCTCTGTGTGAGTAGCATCAGAGAAATCAGTTTCGCTGGATGATCAAATGCTAGCATTATGAAAAAGGAGATTTCCCAAGCACTGCATTTCCGCATGCCAAATTTCTGCCTGCCATCTACTTTCCAAGGGCACACATCAATGAAAATTAGAGCTTGCTGGATTAGGCTCATCTAGTCCAACATCCTGTCTTCACAGTGGCCAAACAGCCGCCCATGGGAAGCCCACAAACAGGATTTTAGTATCACAGCATTATTCCCTTCTGCAATTTCCAAGGACTGGTAATGAACCCACTTCTTGGCTGAGAACATAGCCTATGAAACTTCAGAACTCATTTGAATACGAAGTGCATTAAGTAAAACTGTTCATTCAGCCTGATGGCAAAGATATAATAATGAATGCATTGATTGTGATGGTATAATAGCCTTGAGATTTTATCTGTGCTCAGGAAAATCCAAGCTGGTTCCATGCTGCCAAGCAATTGGCAACTTGACAAGGAAACTCAAACAATGCCAAAGGGCAAAAGTTTCTGGAGGCAATTGTGTTACTTTCCTTGTGAACAATTTAGACCTATTAGCTCTCTAATGAGTGCTAATCTTTATTGTTGCGTGCACCCCAAAGAGTCAGTTTTTACAATTTTTTTCTATTTAAATTTAAATTTAACTTAATTCAGAAAAGAAAGAAGAGAAATGGGTTCTTTCCTCTCTCCTTTTCTTTCTCTCTCAAGTCATCAACAACATAATCACAAATGAACTCATTAGGGTTTTTTATTCCTTACGTTTAAGAATAATGATACACAAATAAAGAAAAGCAGAACCAAATGATCAATAATGTGCTGTTTCGGGAATCAATTAGAAAACAATTAGTCCAAGGGTAATTAATCTTGTCTTACAGAACAACGCCCTAATGAACTTCAGCAAACAGCTTCTAGTGGGAAACCAGAAAACAGAAGAGCGGTGCTACAGTCATTTTTGTTAGGAACAATTAATTTAATACAATATCTATGCATAGAACATCTCTTTCAAATTTTCAGAAGTACTCATTAATTACTAATTTCACATTAGGCAATCCATTAGCTCAATGCCTGCAAAGGTTTTGATGGCCACTACATATTAGGTCTCTTATCCCATACAGCTCAATGACATTTAAATTAATTCATGTAAAATCATTTGAACCAATAAGTGGAAGTATGGTGAAACATTTATTCAAGAACCGTTTCCCACATGAACAATGTGATCCTATTCAGACATAAATCCTATGCAGTTCAATTGATTGATCAATTGCATTTATAGCCCACTTTTCGTCCAAGGAATTCAAGGTGATGGACATAGTTTTCCTCCTCTGTATGTTATTCCCACAACAACCCTGGGAGGTAGGTTAGGCTGAAAGGCTCAGTGACAATTTGAACCCTGGCCTCCCAGGCCCTAGTCCAACACAACAGTTCACTGGTTCTCAATGGGGTTTACTCCCCAGTAAGTGGGCAACCTAAAAGCGGCAAACACTTCTATATATCATCACCATATATCAGATATGAGTCACTCAGCGTAAATACAAAATCCTAAATATAATTGATTAAGCATTAGAATTTACTCAATAAGAGCACTTTGGGTATTGGCAGTACCTCTCTGTTCAGTAGCATATATTTTCATCTATTCTGGTTTAAAAAGGTAAAGGACCCCTGATAGTTAAGTCTAATCACAGACGACTCTGGGGTTGCGGAGCTCATCTCACTTTACAGGCCGAGGGAGCCGATGTTTGTCCGCAGACGGTTTTTCCGGGTCATGTGGCCATCATGACTAAGCTGCTTCTGGCGCAATGGAACACCGAAACCAGAGCAGCCATTTACCTTCCCGCCAGAGCCATACCTATTTATCTACTTGCACTGGTGTGCTTTTGAACTGCTAGGTTGGCAGGAGCTGGGACTGAGCAATGGGAGCTCACCCTGTCGCACGGATTCGAACCGCCAACCTTCTGATCAGCAAGCCCAAGAGGTTCAGTGGTTTAGACTACAGCGCCACCCGCGTCCCTTCTATTATTCCTCTTATAACTACATTATCTGTCCCCCACAAAAAGTTATACAATATTTATCTGCTAAATACCTTGAAGACAAAGGCCTAAATCCAGCACACAGAGTTCTGTGTATTACTAGTTTCAATCAATCAGATGTTACTATATAGTAACAGACTCGTTAATGGTTTTAGTGGATTTAAGGATATCCAGTTCAATGCTGGGCTTCAGCCATAGTTGATTGGGACTCAAATAATAACGATAATAATGAGCAACTGAGATGTTTAAAATGTAAGGAATAATAAAGATCATTCTAACACCAATCTTCCTTTTCTTTTCATCCATAAGCAGCAGAAGATGGGACTGGAGTAGGCTATTACTTTGAGGTATAATAAGCATGGGCCAAATTTCATAGCATGTCTATTATACTCCAGAGCAAAGTAGCCTGTGGACCTCAGAATGTTGCTGGACTACAACTCCCATCATCCCTGACCATTGGACAAGTTGGTGGGGGCTGATGGGAGTTGGGAGTCCAGCAATATTTGGAGGGTCACAGGTTTCCCATCCATGCTTCCGAATAGCCAGAGGGCTTTGTATGCCTTTTCACAGTCATGCTTTAAGATGGCATGAATTCAGAGTGACAGTAGATTATCCAAGAAAACTTTTGTGGAAGCTCACTTGAAACATGGACCAAGGGCATCACAACGCCATGATGGAGTTACACATGGGAGGCATCACAGCATTCCAGCCGGATAAGGAATTCTCTACCGAAGAAAGACGTTTTTAGTAGCTTCCCCATGATGACTTCCAATGTGTGTGCTCAGGCTCAGAGATAAAGGGGAACCTGGGCTGAAGTGACACAATCTATCCAGAGATCCCTTTCACGTATACTACTGTCAAGTCAGCTATCCTTCTTCCTATCGTTCTTCTCAGTAGTGGCACCCGTCTTGTGGAATGCCCTCCCATCAGATGTCAAGGAAATAAACAACTATCTGGCTTTTGGAAGACATCTGAAGGCAACCCTGTTTAGGGAAGTTTCAAATGTTTGATCTTTTATCGTGTTTTTAATATTCCATTGGGAGCTGCCCAGAGTGGCTGGGGAAACCCAAGCAGATGGGCCAGGTGTAAATAATAAATTATTTTTATTTTTATGGATTTGCATTATGTAGGCTTACATGCAGAACTTTGCATTTGTCTCTGTTGAGATTCAAGAGGCTGTGGAAGGAGTAGTATCAAGAAATTTCTCAATGAAATAATATGAAGAATATCAATAGGGGGGACTCATTGTTTTAGACCATTCTCCCACATTCCTGCTCTCCTCTTCCTTTGCCTTTCCCATTGGTCATGCAGACCAAGGAAATAAATTTAAATACCATAGAAAATATTTGTAAAAAATCTTCACTATCAAGAAAAAAAAGCATAGAAAAGGTGCTACATGTAGATATTAATTCAAATCAACTATACCTGAAAGTGGAGGTTCTTGATTTCAAAGACCGATGAAAGAACATTAAGACAATAAAGGAAATTTATTCTGTAATAGTTAGCTGGTAACCTGTGATTTTAAATTTTTACATTTTTTTATAAATAAAATTTTTATAAATTAGTTTGTGTGTGGTTGTAAACTGCTTTGAATTGTTTAAAAAAAATGAAATTGGGGTATACAAGTATTTTTTATAAATAAATATACATCACTCCCACCCCCAGGCAAAATATTAAATTGATGGAAGTCAGGTGACACGATGGGCGGAGAAAACAAGAAGGGGTTAATTGTTGAAGCTCACTTCTTCCTATAAATTGCACCCCCTCATTCAGCTTTCATTTGTTTTCTGAGGCTCTGATTGACATCTGTAGGAGAGTTTTTCATTGTTTCCAGCAGGTTGATTTGGTGAGCACTGGAAAGAGCGAAGTGCTGAAACAATGCAGGCTTTAAGGTAAAGTAATATAGTCTGTCAAGAGTCTGTCAAGACTGGCCCGTACGGGCAGGGGTACCTTTACCTTTACCTTTAATATAGTATGTTGCTGTTGATTTCTCCTGGTAATTCAACACCTGCTGCTAAACAATTGAGAATTATATTTCTTGTAGCTAACTTTGTATTATGGAACTTTTGTATCTAAGGACTGATTTGTTTTTCATTTTCCTACATGTCATGTTAGACAGACTATAGTTCTTGTGCAATGTTATCACGAGTATTTATTATGACTTAAATTTTCTATGAGATTTAGACTAGCATCGTTTTAAAATCATTCTTTTGGTTTGTGCAATTTCCCTCTGTTCCAGGGTTTTCATTACTGCGGCTCTCTCAGTTCAAGTAATCCAGTTTGGAGGCGGTAAGGAAACTCTTAAAAATACCTGCTTTGTGTATTTTTCATGTAAACCAAACAAAAGATGTCACTGCAGATAATTCATTTTCAAAAATTATTACTATATTTATTTCATAAAATTTACATGCTGCTTGTTTGTAAAAGACCTCAAAGCGGTTTACAAAAGATAAAACAGTAAAATAAAAATTCACAACCATACATTAAAATGTACAAATGTTCAAATACTAAAACAGATTAAAATTACCTCAACTTTCTAAGCATCTTATCTAAGTAATAATATTTTAGCAGGCACCGAAAAGTGTACCATGCAGGTGTTTTCTTGATGTTAATAGGGTTAATATATACCTAATATTGTAGAAATGAAGTGCTTTTCCTCACAGCAGCTTCCCATAAACTTGGAGTGCAGAATACCTGAAAGGCAGGTATTTCTGATGTCTGGCCCCTGATACCAAGATATACAAGGAGGTGGACTAAGTAGCACCCTGTGTAACACATATGTATTGTAGGTGATTTGCCTCACACTGAGAAACTTTGAGAAAGTCCAGAAATGATGGTATTCTCTTAGAAGTTCCATTATCGGTGATATCCAATGTGAGGCTGCGTACATTAAAAGCGCACACACACACACACACACACACACACCAAGAATCCTGTGAACTATAATTTGTTTCTGTTTTGTTTTGTTTTTTACCATCTTCTTTTGTTAATTTCTTATCCCCATTACAAAATTTCTTGATCCTACTTTGCTAACCCTTTATCTCTGTCTCGGGTATCTTAGTTGGTAACATTCTATATATAAAAAAATTATTCTAAACAAAAATTTCATTTTAATTATCGCTATTCTTCCAAACCATGAAAGCTCAATGTCCTTATATTCCTCCGTTTCCTTAATTTCCCTCTTTAATTTGTTAAAATTCTAAATTTTCTAAATTTGTTGTTATATTTATTGCCAAGTACTTTATTACATTTCTTAGCTATATATCTATTTTTATTTCTTTTAAAAAAATCATTTTTCATCTTCATCATAGTTATGTATCATCTCTGATCTGGACCAATTAATTTGCAACCCTGTGATTTCTCCATTTTTTTTCAAATCTGCCTCTATTACCCTTAACTATAATTTGTTAAGGTTTCTGGGAATTATAGTTCTGTGGGGTATATACTGCAGTTCCCAGGATTCTTGGGTATGTGTCTTCTAAATGTATGCAGTAATGCTTAGAGTACACCTATTAAAATCAATGGGCTTACTCTCAGTATAGTTTGGCTGACTTGCACTTTATAGAACACAACTTCACTTCTTTCTGTCAAAGGTGGTTTCTCCTTTGATTTTCCCATCCCTATTCCACTAAAATGAAGCTTCAAGAAAACTGTTTTAAGAATAAAATACTGCATATATCTTTTTATGTGGCTTGATACAAATACATCACCTTTGTTTACTGCTGCTTCATGGTTGCATGTGCAGAAATGACAGATTAGCCCCTACTGTGAGTTTGACACGTTCTTCCTTTTAAAGCCTGCGAAGGAGAAAACTGTGATAAGGATTCAAGCCAGGAGAAGCTGAATATTCCTCTACACACCTTTAATGTTTTAAATCACCTTAATTCGGAGAAAAAGAAAAGCAATTCTCCTTTGGCTGCAGATGGTAAGTTGGGCTTTTAAATTTTCAAAGTAATCTATGGTCTTCTTAAGAAAGATGTCCTTACGGTTCTGATGTCACAGAGGTAGAATTTATCAACTAATGGGGTTTAAACCCAGATTTCCTCAAAGCTTAACATTTTGGTTCTCAATCAGCTAAATAAACATTTAAGTATGTTGTGCCTTTGAAACATTTAAAGTGATTCACATTCATTATATTGTAATCCTCGTCATACAAACAATTAAATACCCTTCTCCCCCATTAGCACAGAGAGAGATATTTGTCGTAAAGAAACATTGCTGGAATTTGCATGTCTAATTTGTGATCGCACTTATAATTAGGGTCAGCACTTACCACAGTGGTATATATGATGAGCTCCAACCATTGAGCACCACTGCCTCATCTGAGAGAACAGCAGTGGGAGCTGTTGCCTGGCAACTGCCATCCAGGGAAGACTTGCTCTGCGGAGACCAATGGAAACTGTAGCAGAAGGTCAAAGGGCAATGCCAGGGAAGAGATATAAAGGCAGAAAGCATCACCTGAATATTCCTGGCACCATATTATTTCTATCCCTGGAATGAGACTTAAACGCAATTTTTATTGTTAAAATATTTTGTCAGCTGCTGCAAGAGCTTCTCAGAGCTATAAGGTAGGATGTAAACATTCTAAATGAATAAATGTATTCAATCAATGGCAAATGACACTAATATATTGACATATCTGCCTGCAACATTGCAATTGTTATTTCTGCCTTGTGTTGCAGCAGAAGATAATAAGCACATTTCGGATACATTTATTATATGGCACAACAGGTCTTAGGATTTCCTCCTAACATTTTAAATAATAAAGAAATGTTAAAGTAGCTATCTGTCTGTCTGTCTGTCTGTCTCTATCTCTCTCTCTAGCTTCTTGTCCAGTAGACACTTGGGTTGCGAACGTGATCTGTGCAGGATTCAAATTCACAACCCGTAGCGGCGCATCTGCACACACGCGGGTTGCGATTTGGCGCTTCTGCGCATGCGTGCCCCCGAAAGCCGGAAGTAACCCATCCTGGTACTTAAGGGTTTCGGCAGTCCGTAACCCAAAAAAATGCAGCCTGTAGTGTCTGTAATGACTGCACTTCCTTCTTGTACTTAATGTCTGACACTGAAAACCTTAATTGCTTTCTTAACAGTTCTAATGCATTGTTAGTCTAAGTATGCACGGGCCTAGAAATCCTTCCTCTTGTTTAAAATGGAATAAAGCTACAAACAATACAAAAACTGCTTGCGTCTTGCACAGAGCAACCACCTCAAAGAGAACTAATTCCATGGTGCAGAAGTCAAACTAAAATGATTGAAAATCAGTGTCCACAATCCATCTTCTGTTTATAATAAAGACCCTAGCTTAACTCCAATCTTCATGGGAAACGTGGTGGATTCTTTACAGCACTTAGCTGTTCAGCATTAAATTTTGAAGCAATATGAGGTAGTCACCTTGCCGACAAAGGTCCATATAGTTAAAGCTATGGTTTTCCCATTAGTGATGTATGGAAGTGAGAGTTGGACCATAAGGAAGGCTGATTGCCGAAGAATTGATGCTTTTGAATTATGGTGCTGGAGGAGACTCTTGAAAGTCCCATGGACTGCAAGAAGATCAAACCTACCCATTCTGAAGGAAATCAGCCTTGAGTGCTCACTGGAAGGACAGATCCTGAAGCTGAGGCTCCAATACTTTGGCCACCTCACGAGAAGATAAGACTCCCTGGAAAAGACCCTGATGTTGGGCAAGATGGAGGGCACAAGGAGAAGGGGACAACAGAGGACGAGATGGCTGAACAGTGTTATTTAAGCTACCAATATGATTTTGACCAAACGGCGGGAGGCAGTGGAAGACAGGAGTGCCTGGCGTGCTCTGGTCCAGGGGGTCATGAAGAGTCGGACACGACTAAACAACATGAGGTAGTCTGATAACAGAGACCTAGATAACCAATTTCATTCTCCTTTTCCTCCTCTGTCCTTTGACACCAGGTAACAAAGTGAACAGGCAGTGCTGTCAAAATGGAGGAACTTGCTTCCTGGGAACTTTTTGCATATGCCCCAAACACTTCACTGGGCGACACTGTGAATATGATACAAGGATCAGGTATGTAAAGGCAGATGGTGCCTATGAATTCTTAAAGTTTTAAAGGATAGGGTTAGAAGCACCCATGGAGAGTTTCAGTTAGTGCAGTCATAGGTCATTCTGCAGAGATCATCTAGATCTCCCTTCGCGGGGCATTTTAAGAGTTGGTGTGGCATTACCATGTTGTGGGAAGAAAAATAATGGCTGGCTGTGAATTATTTGGGCAAGATCTACATCAGTTCCAAAGTTTCCCAAATAAGTACTTCTGAAGAGGAAAAATACCTGTTCCTGTATAACAATAACAATAACAATAACAATAATAAATAAATAAATAAATAAATTATACCCTGCCCTTCTCGGTTTAAAAACCAGGTTTAAAATGCAACTTAAAAACAGCATAAAACAGCATAAAACAGCATAAAATACAACATAAAATGCAGCATCAATATCAATAAAATTCAAAAATTCAGGGGTCATTTTTTTGGTGGGGGAAACCCCAGTCAGTAGACATCAAATGATCACCAGGGCTAACTGGCCAAGTTGGTCCTACTAGGGCCAGCAAGGAGACCAGGGAAGAATTTAAATGTGGGGTCCCAGAAAGGGTTTCTTCATAAAAGAGGAAAGGGGAAAGGGAATAGAGGATCAGACTAATTCAAATTGAAGGCCAGGCAGAATAACTTTGACTTACAGAGGAAGGAGATCAAGTCCTGCAGGGCCCTAGTCTTTTGGGACAGAGCATTCCATCAGGTCGGAGCCGTCACTGAAAAAGCCCTGGCCCTGGTGGAGGATAGTCTGGCTTCCTTAGGGCCCGGGACCTTTTAGCAATTATTATTCATGGACGTTAAGGTTCTCTGCGGGACATACCAGGAGAGGCCGTCCTGTTAGTATGAGGCTCCTAGGACTTTAAAGGTCAACACCAGCACCTTATTCTAGAATAAATAAAGAATATATAATTTGTAATTTTATAATATAGATGGATATCGGTTTGGGAACAGAAGCATCTCCACACAAACTCTAGTTTACAAAATGTGTTGTGATTTATTTATTAGGAGTTGTGGCACCATCAAGCATGAGGAGTGGATTCAAGAAGGATGTCAGTTGTGTCAGTGCTACTATGGGACTCTTAAATGCTCTGCTCAAGCTCTCAAACATGGATGCGGTAAGAAATATCTTAGTTGCTACTTTATAAGCCTTGGACAGAATGAACTATATCACCTCTCATAGGGGAAGGAAGTTTCTGTTGCCTTTCGAGCTCAGTGGCAGATCTGACTTCTTTGGTCATGAGACTACAGTTGTCTGATCATTTGTGTGGGTTAAAGGGATGAAGATCAGTACCGAGGTGAGAAAAGCTAGACCTGTTGGATATCTGCCTCCAATGAACTGGTTAAAAAACATAAGGACCTTCCATGTGGGATCTGTCAACTACAATGACAAGAGGCATTAATTGCTTGTGTTGCTTTTATCTCCAGATTCTGCTGTTGCCAGATGACCTATCTTCAGTGAACTCCATTAAATAGTAAGTATGCTATCAGGTTAAGAATTTTGTCTCAAAAGCTTGGTGGGGAGGAACTGAGGATTGTCCTTTACCCTTTTTAATAGACTGGACTTCAACTAGGAAGCTGGGTAGATCAAACATCATCCAAAGGATCTGAGTTATTGTAAAGAATGACCACAAAAAGGGGTTTCCTGCGTGTGAATGAGCTGGGCACCAAAGAGGAATATGGTGTGAGTGGGTTCTTGCATATTGGGGGCTAAAATTGAGGTGCTCAATCAAGAATTAGGTGTATTGATTTAATTATGCTCTCTAACATTTCCCCACACAATTTGAGTATTTAAGAACTGTAATCTGTGTGGTATGGTGTACAGTTGTGGGTCAAGTCACTAGTGGTAGCTGGAATGTAGACTTGCCCCTCTCCAAAATCTTGTGGCTTGTGTATTTTGCCCCAGGACTCTTGTTGTGGTTTGCTTGTTGTTAAATTCTTCAACCCAGCAGCTGATGTTGCCCATGGAAGTCTGGTTGCATAAAAGAGGGAGGGCTCTTGAATCTTTAACAAAGGTGTGGAAAAGGAAATGTCAGCAGCTGCAGCTTGCGTGTCGAGGTCCCCCAAGCCACCCCTAAATAATTAACAATTCACACATAATTTTTGTTTAAGGTTTTTGGCATAATTTTGGCCACAACTTTATTAAAATACATAAATGTGAGTGGTTGCTCAGACATTGGTTATGACTATCTGTCCCCACACCCAGGGACAGAACTGACTTCCAGATTCCAGCGAAAGCCAGTAAGGGAAAACAATATTGGGGGGGAGCATGGAGCCGGGCACCAGACCTCTCCCCGCATGCTCCCAGGGCCTTGCGCGGCCCAAGCCCCATTCAGGGGTACGGACAAAAGAATGGCAAGCCCCTGGATTCCTTTAATGGAATTCCCTTGCAGCAGCAGCATTGGAGGGGCAGGCATTGCCAATCCTTACCCCTCCACCAACCAATCTTTTAACCAATGCCAACCTTATAAGTTGTGACGATTGGCTATGCAGTAGGCAAAAACCAAATGGCACCAGTCAATCAGCCAAATGGACAAAATTCCTACCAGGCCCCTGCTCCAAAAGCAGATGACCCCATGACAGGCATAGCAAGGTCAACACAATAGCCCTAGATTAGGGAGGGTGGGCGGGTGATCCACTGCACGCAGCAAAAGAGCCCAGTCAGTGCTGCGTGACTTGATTTTATAACCTTTGGTCCGTCCCCCTAAATGGCAACACCAAAATTTGCCCAGTAACCCAACCACCCAATCACTGCGGATGGTCATCCATACTAACCTGCCCAGCAACAGAGGGGTGGCCTGTTCAGACCCCACCGCAACATGTGCTCTCTATGAAAGAGAACACGCTTTGCATGAAAGCTTGCTGAGATTCCGACTCCTATACAAGCATGAATTAAAGGCATTAGGATATCTGTTCTCCTTTGTACAGTGGTGCCTCGCAAGACGAAAAGAATCCGTTCCGCGATTCTCTTCGTCTAGCGGTTTTTTCGTCTTGCGAAGCAAGCCCATTGACGGCTTAGCGGATTAGCGCTATTAGCGGTTTAGCGGCTTTTAGCGGCTTTTAGCGGCTTAGCAGATAAGCAGATAAGCGGCTTAGAAAAAGGGGGGAGGGGAAAAAACCCGCAGGAACTCGCAAGACATTTTTGTCTTGCGAAGCAAGCCCATAGGAAATTCGTTTTGCGAAGCACCTCCAAAATGGAAAACTCTTTCGTCTAGCGAGTTTTCCGTCTTGCAAGGCATTCGTCTTGCGGGGCACCACTGTACCTAGCTATCTTAGCAGCCAAAAAGGGAACAGAAAAGAAAATCCAGAGGGAAGTAGTCAATTATATTAATTTGTTATATTTTATTATAACCACTTTAGCTATCTTTTTACTGCACCACACTAAAATCTCTGGGATCCCCCCTTCCCTACAGTGAATTTTGTAGCTCCATATTTATATAGGAATGGTGGTAATGTAGCAGATGCTTAAATTAAGAAGAAAATCATAGATAAAAGAGAATTTATACAAGTGCATTTTATACTTCCAGTAGTATAACATTCTCTCTGTAATTCAGACACCATTAGAAAGGGGCTATGCAAATTAAGCATACTTGTATAAAACACAAAGTGATTTGCTTTGCTTTAAATCAGGGTCTAATTATATCTGAGGGAAGACCGAGAATGAATTGCTTCAGCACAAGTTTTACTAAGGGCCAAGTGAGACAAGTTGGCAGCAGGTCTGTGTGTTTTAAACCTGGACCTGCAATGAGTGATGGGGAGAGGGCGGATTTTAAGGAGCAAAACAGGGGCACAGGGAAAGAGTTTAAAACTCACCCCTTTTCTTCAGCAGCTCCTCACCCCAAATCTTGTCCCCCTGTCTGTTCTTGGATTGGGACCTGGATAAAGAAAAGTGATGGTGGAGGACAGGCTGTGGCAATATGAGCAATAGGGGTGACAGGAGAGGTTCTGCCCTTTTCACCACTATTTCCATTTTACTCCTTAAATCACCCTTTCCTTTCTACATTGCTGTGGCAAGGTTGGGTTTAAACAGACGGGCCTTCTGATGTTGGAACGAAACGAAGTGGTCTTAGTAATAAGGTTAAAAGGAATATGTAAAAAGGGATTGATATTAGATGAAAATTTGAAATTATAATATGTGAAGACAAAGAATTAAGACAAAATAGAGAGGATATGGATTTGCTGAATTAAATATTTGAATTGGAATACAAAAAAGGGAGGTGTGAGGAAGTCATGAAAATAAGTAAATGAACTGCAAGATATAGAAAGAGGGATTTGTTTTTAATTGTTTTTGTTTTTCTTTGTTTTTCTTAGTGTTTGTATTTTTTGTGTTTTCTTTTTACCATTTTTGTAACTTTTTTTCTTGTGGAAACTTTAATAAATATTACTTTTAAAAAAAACACACACACACACGGGCCTTCTGTCATCACACATACCTAGGCCTTAAGATACAAGTTTAAGAAACTAGAATTGGAGCAAATAAGAAGAAATGGCTTTACTGGAAATCAAATTGGGATGGAATGAGCTTTGCTGAATTTAGTTCATGCCCTACTCTGTAATCATGAAAAACCCATTTTCCAGTACAGAAACTTGTGAGCATGGTATTGCAGTTGAATTCCAGAGGGGACCTCTGTCTCTCATTACTTACTCAAGAGGTGTGATGCCCTCCAGATGTTGTTGGACTACAGTTCCCATCATCCCTGATCATTGGTCATGTTGACTGGGGCTGATGGGATTTAGAGCCAAGAACATCTGGAGGGCAAAACATGAGCTACCCTGAGGTACTCTATTAGCACTTTAAAAAAAAGAACTTTAGTTAAAATCAACATTCCAATAATGCTTGCATATGAATGCTATTTTCCTCCATTTTGAATGTCTTGAAATCTCATTGGTAAAGCATCTGTTTGGTGCAGTAATTTGCAACCCGTCTCAATTAAGGAGGAGCTGCCACCTTATTGCTCATTTAGAGAAGCCCAAGGAAAATATAGGCAGGAGAAGAGGGGCAATTCAGACACAATCCATGTATATAATTCGTGTTCCCATTCAAGCTGACTGAAATTGTGTCGTGTTTTTACATTTTGGTTTCCTCCAGATCCCACAGAGGAAAATTGCTTCATTAAGCTCATCTCAAATCGAGTTCCAAACGGCGGCTGCTTCTGAGAACAGCATATATCTTCTCATCTTCATTATTAGCTGATACTGCTGCCTCAGCTCATTTGACGAACGATATAATAAGGTTGTCCTTTGTTAAAATACTTATTTGAACTGCTTCGCCACTAGTGATGAGCATATTCACTGTTCACAAAGAGTTCCGGGGTCAAGCAGTTATTTTGGAAAGGTACTTTAGCCCATTCAGCGATTACCAAAGTGTTTCTGCGGTATCCAATGAACAGCAGCATCTTCTAGACAGAAGCTAAAAGACATTGCCATCACACCTGGGAGAAGCTGAAGACATTCTACATTGCTTTCTGTTACTTCCTGGAACCTTGCTTCATTTATCACAAGTGGGTGGGACCGGCTGGTCAGGAAATGGTTGCACCTGGCACCCAAGGTGTAACACAGACAACTAGCCTGAACCACATTTTTTCATCCTAGGAGACTGTGCTGACAAGGGAAATTTGGTTTTGTGCAAGCCATTTAAAATGCTGTTTTCAAGCCCTAAGTGGTTCAGATCCAAGCTGTCTGAAGGACCATGTGCACTTTACCATCTTGCCCACTTAGATCTCAGTTGGAGGTCCACGACCTCCTACATTGGTCAAGTGGGTGACCACAAGAGAGAGGATCTTTTCTGTGGTGGCTCCACTCCTTTGGAACTTTCTGTACAGCTGGGGTGGGTGGTTATATTTCAGGCTTTTGGGAAGCCTAGAAGACTCTAGTTGCATGCACACCGTACATTAAACTCACTCTTATACCACTTTAACAGTCATGGAGAATTTGGGGACTGCAATTTGTTACAGGTGCTAGGAATTGTTGGTCTGTGGGGCCAGCAGCTTTAACAAACTACATTTCCCAGAATTCTTTGAGGGAGGTCATGACTGTTAAAAGTGGTATCAGAAGGCTTTAAATGTTTGGTATGTATGTGACCTCATTTGTCTCAACTGGCCTTCCTTCAGGAAATGTTTGTCCTACTTGCCAGATGGAGGCTGGAATTTGTTTTACCTTTGTGAATATGTGTTTGTTGTGAATTTTGTGAATATGTTTTTTATTTTTTTATTGGAGTCATATAGGATATATTACAGTGGTACCTCGGGTTAAATACTTAATTCATTCCGGAGGTCCGTTCTTAACCTGAAGCACCACTTTAGCTAATTGGGCCTCCTGCTGCCTCCGCGCTGCCGGAGCACAATTTCAGTTCTCATCCTGAAGCAAAGTTCTTAACCTGAGGTAATATTTCTGGGTTAGCGGAGTCTGTAACCTGAAGCGTATGTAACCTGAAGCATGTGTAACCCGAGGTACCACTGTACTTTTCTTCTTGCTTTGTAGGCTACCTGGACTGGCTTTGCCCAGAAAAGCAGCATGCATATATATATATATATATATATATATATATATATATACCAGTATTGACAGGCATTGTTCAATATTAGTGCAAAGTCATTTGTTATCTAGAAGTTTAAGGGTATAAGCTTGGAGATGAAACACAGCTGAGTTAGATCACATCTTTGATAGATATAAGGCTCAGATTTGGTGCAAACTTTACATTTGCTGCTGGGATGTTGCTGAAAACAGATTGCTGTCAGAACTGACACTATGCTCCTCTTCCTACTCATAACCAGTGTTTTTTTCTTTAAAAAAAATGTTTAGGGCTACTCTCATTTTCCTACTCATATTGAAATACTGCCCCTCAATGAGGCCAGTCTTAGATTCACAAAATGTTTTGGGGTATGCGTACCTGTGCGTCCCCACCAGAAAAAAAGCATTGCTCATAGCTATTAGACGTAATTACTGTATGGAGGACTGCCATAATGTTTTGCTTCCCCCGAGCGAGTGTGGGCATTTTGTACCATGATATTGTTGGGTCCACACAGTAAGTAGTCCTGGTTGCTTTCAAGATGTTTCCATAGCACGCATGCTGACAGCAAATGTGTCTCTTTCAGTCCTTAGTAACCCTAACCCTAACCCTAACCCTAACCCTAACCCTAACCCTAACCCTAACCCCTTAAAGTTCTATACTATTCGCATGAGCAAAGGCCTCTCTATTATACAGTGGTGCCTCGCAAGACAAAATTAATTCGTTCCGCGAGTTTTTTCGTCTTGCGATTTTTTCGTCTTGCGAAGCACGGACTTTGGAAAAGCTTCAAAAATCACCAAAACCTCAAAAAAGGCTACCACACCGCGTGCTATGAGTTGCTTCTCGAAGTGAATGCACGGTTTTAAGAAAAAGGAAACAAACTTGCAAGACGTTTTCATCTTTTGAAGCAAGCCCATAGGGAAATCCGTCTTGCGAAGCAGCTCAAAAAATGAAAAACTCTTTCGTTTTGCGAGTTTTTCGTCTTTCGAGGCATTTGTCTTGCGAGGTACCACTGTACTGTTTAAGAGATTTGAAGAGCTGCAGCCAGGGAGAAGAGAATGTGCTAGCTACTGTATAGTATTTGTCTTAACTCCATAGGATATTCCTTTTTGCATTCTTATCGGGCAACCCAGGCAGGCTGCTGCTCACTAGTGCTGCTTGCTGTCATGATATGGAGACAATGGTCAAATTGGCTATTCATCCCTCACATGGCATTTTGCGTGACATCTATGATGTTTAAATGCTGAAAATCTGTTCTTCCAGTGGAAGATGATATAAGACATCTACTTATGCTAAGTCAAACATAATTCCATATGTAAATATGTTTTCTATGGGGCATGTCTAACACATAATTTATTAGTCAATCGTATTCTTTTAAAAATGCTTGGTTAATGAAAAATGAAACAAAATCATTAGGTGGCTTTTCTTGCTTTGTACATTAGGAGTCTTAGTTCTGAATTAAAACATTTTCAGTAGGTTACCCCAAATGCATGTCTGTCATTAATTTTGCTCCAATATACCCCAACACTGTTTAAAATGCTAACTGAACTTCTGTAATTGTTCAGCTAATATGATCAAATACTGTATATGCAAAAGTTTCATAATGAGGCAATAAGAATCGACGATCTTGAACTCCCTTCAGAGACAATAAGGAAATCAATGTGAACTTGACTGTGTGTCCTGTTAGGGTATCATTGAACTGATACTCATTAAATTATACTACATGTAATCCATTAAAGACTTTTCTCCCTATACCCCATTTCCCCAAAAAGCTGCACAAAAGGTGATTTATGCAAAACGTACCAGATTGAGTTCCCTGAGCAATTTGCTTTGGGGGCAGAATTAAATGACAGCAATTTCAAAAAGTGCCTCAGTAATTTGGTCCTGGCTAGGTTACACAGGTGGGACGCGGGTGGCGCTGTGGTCTAAACCACAGAGCCTAGGGCTTGCCGATCAGAAAATCGGCGGTTTGAATCCCTGTGACGGGGTGAGCTCCTGTTGCTCAGTCCCTGTTCCTGCCAACCTAGCAGTTTGAAAGCACATCAAAGTGCAAGTAGATCAATAGGTACCGCTCCGGCAGGAAGGTAAACGGTGTTTCCGTGCTCTGCTCTGGTTCGCCAGAAGTGGCTTAGTCATGCTGGCCACATAACCCGGAAGCTGTACGCCGGCTCCCTCGGCCAATAAAGCGAGATGAGCGTCGCAACCCCAGAGTCATCTGAGACTGGACCTAACAGTCAGGGGTCCCTTTACCTTTACCTAGGTTACACAGAGCTCTAGGTTACAACTGAGCACATGGTTCTGCAAAGTGCTGAGTACCCAGAAAATGTTTCTTCCTCCATCATGACCTTGCCATCTCCTGAAAACCCCTAATAGCAGAACCAGTTTGGCTCTTATTCTTCCCGTTTACATTGGGAACCAATGCATGGTACAGATGGAAATTCTGGACAAAAAGCCAGATTGACATTGCACATCAAGTGATTCTATGTAATTTAAATGTTGACCCACTCTAGCTATGAGACAGACTTGCACCTGTCTTAACATTCAATAATCAGCTCTATTCTGGATCACGATGTTAAAATATTATTGTGGAATCTATGAGATACAACAAAAGAAAATAACCATGTTAACCTTGATAAACTAGTTGAAACATGGCACACTCTAAGTACACTATGAAATATACTTACTATCAACGCCTACTATGGCTAGATATAGTCAAGGAGATTATAGCACAAGGTTTTGTTTGCTTGCTTGTTTTGGAATAATACAACATAGCCAGACCCTCCAAGTGTCTCTATTTTCCAGGGAAAGTCCCGGATTTCCAGAAGCCGTCCCAGTTTCTGATTTGATCCTGGAACATCTTGCTCCTCCTTAGGACATCCCTGTTTTCATCAGATAAATGTTGGAGGGCTTGCATGGTGTCCAGCACACAGCCTGCGGCTAAAGGGAACCTCTAAATTCACCAGTTAACACTTCTTACAGTACAATCTAACAATCAATACAGAACTCTTAGGAGCAGTATTGAAGTGGCAGAGGCTTAAAGTATTGAGTGAAGGTCTGGCTTGATGTCTGAACATCTAGGGGCAGCAAGGAAGTGTTTTTAATCACTGGAAATAGAAGTTTTGACTTACTGCATCTCAACAGATTCTGCCTATTGCCAATAGGCTCTCAAGATGCTCATTTTATACGGTCTCAATAACATCAGTGGACAAATTAATGACATAAGATTTAGATGGCACCTATACTGATGTTCTGGGAATTTCCACTGATCACAACTGTGTAGGGGCAATATGCCATTGCCTAAAACTTTAATCCACTGGTTCCTTTCCTATAGCAAAATCCTAACCATGTGTGCTCAGGAGTAAAGGTAAAGGTAAAGGTACCCCTGCCCGTACGGGCCAGTCTTGACAGACTCTGGGGTTGTGCGCCCATCTCACTTAAGAGGCCAGGGGCCAGCGCTGTCCGGAGACACTTCCGGGTCACGTGGCCAGCGTGACAAAGCTGCATCTGGCGAGCCAGAGCCGCACACGGAAACGCCGTTTACCTTCCCGCTGGTAAGCGGTCCCTATTTATCTACTTGCACCCGGAGGTGCTTTCGAACTGCTAGGTTGGCAGGTGCTGGGACCGAGCAGCGGGAGCGCACCCCGCCGCAGGGATTCGAACCGCCGACCTTTCGATCGGCAAGTCCTAGGCGCTGAGGCTTTAACCCACAGCGCCACCTGCGTCCCCTGTGCTCAGGAGTAAGTCCTATCAAAGTCAATGGGATTTACTCCCAGTAAATAGTGTTAGGATTGTAGCCTGAGAATTCTGGACTGTGATTTACAAATCTATTTCCTAACAGTGTATTACTTTTGCAACTTTGACCTTTTCTAAGATCTCTAGGTGAAAAAGCCCAAAATTCAACTTGTTTAGAGAGAGATTTCGGGAGGCTGGTTTCCGGAAAAAGTCTACGTTTAGGATGATCCATTCTATAACTATATAAAATATTCCAGCTGTGTCTCCTAAGTAAATGTTGATCATACTGGGGAGCAAAGAAGTTTAAAAATGAGTTCAAGTCTGCAAATAAGAGGGGGGGGGCAATATAATCTCACTGTTTCCGTGACTAGCTGTTTGCTTTTAAAAACTAATGCCTTTGTATTACTTTTGCCACAGCAGGGAGATACATGAATGCAAAGTACTGTTGACAATCAGGATAGGGTCTTTCAGTTTGAATTGCATTTCAGTCTGAGCCTTTGTACAAGCAATAGCATTAGTGCATAGAAGAGCTGTCATTTCTTGCCTCTTCTTGAGTTTGGCAGGCAATTTCCTAAACACATGCTCTCCTCCACACTTTAAAAGGTTTCTTCCAACACCACAGAAGTGTGAGAAGGAAACATGATTAATTTACATTATTTTTGCAATGGAGAAAGTGCTCTCGTCAGAAACTACCAGTACTTAACAGCCATAAAACTTTCCATCACATTCATCATAAAAGAACGCCTAGTCAGGGCAAGGTTCAGATCATGTCCCAATTATTTATTCCATGTTCCACATGTCAGGAAACTTGTTTGAGTCGGGTGTGAAAGAAGCTTCATAACATGCAGTCAAGAACCAGCAGAATTTGCAAAATAGGAAATACCCAGCCCTTTCCTGATATACTCTAAGGGCTAAGGGAGCTGGGCATGTTTAGCCTGGAGAAGAGGAGGTTAAGGGGTGATATGATAGCCATGTTCAAATATATAAAAGGATGTCACATAGAAGAGGGAGAAAGGTTGTTTTCTGCTGCTCCAGAGAAGCGGACACGGAGCAATGGCTCCAAACTACAAGAAAAAAGATTCCACCTAAACATTAGGAAGAACTTCCTGACAGTAAGAGCTGTTCGACAGTGGGATTTGCTGCCAAGGAGTGTGGTGGAGTCTCCTTCTTTGGAGGTCTTTAAGCAGAGGCTTGACAACCATATGTCAGGAGTGCTCTGATGGTGTTTCCTGCTTGGCAGGGGGTTGGACTCAATAGCCCTTGTGGTCTCTTCCAACTCTATGATTCTATGATTCTATGATTCTACTCACTCTGCCATGGGTATCATCTGTTATCCAATAATAGTACAAATCAATGTTCTTCATCCTTGAGTCCCCAGATGTTGTTGTACTACAACTCCCATCTTCTTCATCCATCTTAGCCAATGGTCAGGAATGATAGGAGTTGCAGTGCAACAATATTGGGGGACCCAAAGTTGTGTTGTAAACAAAATCTGCCCTTTTTCCCTAATGGGGTATCTAAGAGCCCATATAGAGTCCTTACGTAGGTTCCCTATTGGAAGGAGAAAATAACAGAGGCCAACCAGAGAATATTGAGAAGCAAAGCAGCTAGTAAGCCTGATCTTTATTGATCTGTTGCAACAGGGTGCGCCCCTTACACGCAGGAAAGGAGGAGGAACCCAGAACAAAGGTGTGCCTGCCTTCGTATAGACATTTTAAATTCCCTGCCCTGGAGCTCAAGACCACCCATCCATACATCATACATACATCATAGAAGGGGTGTAACCCAAGACCACCCCCCAGATACATCATTCCTACATCACAGAAAAGGTGGTCTACAGCAGAAATCTGAGTGTGTTGTTTATCTGGTCTGACAGGTTACCTGTTAATGCTCACTTGATTGGATACCCTGGGGAGCCTGGCCAGTCTTTTGTAATGATAAATACTTAGTTCCTGAGCCAGGTCACAGGCTCACCCTATTCAAACTCAGACATACCCTTAAGACAGGATTTGTGAAGGAAAAGACAATGGGAGGCTTTTCCATTTTCCTTTGACCTTGCAGAGAAAACATTTGGTCAGTTTGGGAATCAAAAATGGTTTCAAGTCGGTCTTCCTGTGCTGATCTATGTACATGCTTGGTTGGTACATTTATTACATATCTTATCACAGTTACAGATAGGTAGCCGTGTTGGTCTGCCATGGTCAAAACAAAAAAAATTCCTTCCAGTAGCACCTTAAAGACCAACTAAGTTAGTTCTTGGTATGAGCTTTCATGTATCTGAAGAAGTGTGCATGCACACGAAAGCTCATACCAAGAACTAACTTAGTTGGTCTTTAAGGTGCTACTGGAAGGAATTTTTTTTGTTATATCTTATCACAGTTGAAGAACAAAGTCGAATGCTATCTGCACAGTCTGAGGCGGCTGTTAGCCAGGGCGAGTCCAATGCAATTACTCTTCTTAAAGTGCTCCAGTTCACAGCTTGGGGTGCTTCCAAGTTTTGTTTTGTCCCAAGATGCTCAGCTGGTGGGCATGACCAGGAAGATCTATCATTCTGGTGTGCCAGCTGGCATTTCACCCCTTCATATCCATGCCCTGGCAACAACCACCAGGCTTTATTACAGCAATGCCCTCTGTGCTGGGCTGTCTTTGAGAGCTGTCTTTGAGACAGCCAGTACTCGTGAACAGCACATTTAGTATTTTTAATTGTATTGCTTATTTGTTTTTAATATTATTTATTTATTGCATTTATATTTTCTCCAAGAAGCTCAAGGTGGCCTACATGGTTCTTCTCCCCCTGCTCATGTAATTCTCACAATAACCTTGCAGGTCAGACTAAGAGACAATGACTGGCCTAGGGTCGTCCAGTCAGCTCCATGGCCAAGTAGGGATTTGAACCCTGGTCTCACACCTCACTGGCTCTCATCTCATCTCTAAGTAGCCCTGGATGATTAAAAATGGAAAGGTGGGATAATCGACAGGAACAGAGAGTGTTACTTTATACCATGTCAGACCTCTGGTCCCTCTGGCTCAGTCCTGTCTACAGTGAATGACAGCAGAGGGCCTTCTCGGTAGTGGCGCCCTCCCTGTGGAACGCCCTCCCACCAGATGTCAAAGAGAAAAACAACTACCAGACTTTTAGAAGACATCTGAAGGCAGCCCTGTTCAGGGAAGCTTTTAATGTTTGATGTATTACAGTATTTTAATATTTGGTTGGAAGCCTCACAAAGTGGCTGGGGAGGCCCAGCCAGATGGGCAGGGTATAAATTTTTTATTATTATTATTATTATTATTATTATTATTATTATAGCTCTCCAAGATTTTAATCAGGAGTCTCTCCCAGCCCTACCTGAACCTGGAATCTTCTGCATGTGACACAGATGCACAGCCACTGAACTATGGTCCTTCCCCCTACAAAACACATACAGTGGTACCACGAGTTAAGAACTTAATTCGTTCTGGAGGTCTGTTCTTAACCTGAAACTGTTCTTAACCTGAAGCACCACTTTAGCTAATGGGGCCTCCTGCTGCTGCTGCACCGTCGCTACACGATTTCTGTCTTATCCTGAAGCAAAGTTCTTAACCTGAGATAATATTTCTGGGTTAGCGGAGTCTGTAACCTGAAGCATATGTAACCTGAAGCGTATGTAACCCGAGGTACCACTGCATCTGTGGTCATAAGTTACTTTCCAGGTGTATGTAAACACTTCTCAACACTGGCTCTGGCCAGGTGCAACGCTGTGCCTCATGAGACCAGGGCCCTGCAGGATCTGATCTCTTTCCGCAGGGCTTGTAAGACAGAGTTGTTCCACCTGGCCTTTGGCTCAGAATCAATTTGATTCCCTCCCTCTTTTTCTTTTTCCTTTCTCCTCCTATGATTGCTCCCTAATTGTTTTAATATTGTATCTTAATCTTTTAAATTGTATTTTAATCAACTTGTTTTTATTATTAGTTGTTAGCTGCCCTGAGCCCGGTCTTGGCTGGGGAGGGCAGGGTATAAATAAAAATTTATTATTATTATTATTATTAGTCAAAACACTAAATGGGCCAGGCCAAGTTATCTCCTCCCATATGAATTCCATCACATTGAGCTTCACGTGTTGCCTTCTTCTAGATGCCTTTGTCTTCAAAAGTCAAAAAATAAAAATAAAATATATGGTGGCTCTTTCCCTATGGAATTCTCTCCCTGTCAGGGCTTTTCTATCATATATTTTTTTCTACCTTTCTACATTCTATCCTACCTTTCTATCCTGTCATAAAGATGATACCCTGCAGGTGATCTTCTGTGCTGCTTTCATTGCTGTTTCAGGTGCTCATTTATGCTGTTTCGTTTCATTAAATCCGCAGCAGTTAGGTGGCTCTGTCTGTGTTCCATTCAACAACAACACACTATACAGAAACCAACTGTTCCCTCCAGCTGCATGGGTGACCCAAAGAAGGCTGTGTTTTACAAAATTATAACAGAAGCAAAGAAACCAAATGGGAAGATGCAACAGCAACAAAATGTCCAGACTCCTTGGTAGTGCTGCCAGAATCTCATGTGGAATTCTTTTTTTTAAAAAAAAAAAATCATTTTTTTTTAATTTTCTAGTAAAAACAGCCAATCATCATATCCGCATCATAATCCAATGCAATTAAAAGCAATACACTAAAATAAAAAAGCGACCAAATTGTAGTCCAAATTGTATTTATTAATTTTTCTGGGCTCCCCATAGTCTGAACCTCTGAAGCATATCTTCTAATCTTCGTTCCTGCCTCTTCTCGTTGTTTTCATATTTTCTGCCTTCTGTTCTTAACACTTTAAAGTTCTCCATCCCTGGCTATGCGATTCTCAGTCATGTTAAAAATCATATATCCTTTCATCCATCGAATACAGCTTTATTTGTAATTATGTATTTTTTCAACTGTCTATTTTCCAGCACAGCTTCCAATCTTCCAATCCGGGTTGTTGTCCAAGTTTATCATTCTAAAACAAATGCATCAAAATTTGTGCCCTTGTACCAGTGAGAAAGTTGCACCAGAGCACCAGGGAGCAGAACGAAGGAAAGGTGTCAATTAACAAGATGTACACAGCTTGCATTGTTCTGTCAATGGGAGTCCCACAACCTCTGGCCTAAGTGACAACTAAGTAGATGGGGTCAGGAATAGAGCAACAAAACAGTCCACTCATTGCCAGTGGGCTACCCTGCTGGATTGGCGCTGGCTTGGGATGGCACTATTCCTGACAACTTATTTCTGCCTGAGACCCTAGAGAGTAAATTCCAGGCAAAGCAAACAATAATATACAGTTCTAGAATGTGGACAAATGGGCTGAACTGGTATGAGACAGCTTCCCTTTTCCCACTCTATATATTGTTGCATGCCACCCCAATCTCCAATCGGTGCGAGATTCCAGGGGTTCAAGGCATTTATGTGGGGTTCATGTTTCCTTTGGGGAATGAGGGACAGTGGAGACGGTGGTGTCCTTATGATACAGGACCCCTAGAGCGTTAAGTCCAGTCAAAGGCGACTATGGGGTGCAGTGTTCATCTCGCTTTCAAGCCAAGGGAGCTAGCATTTGTCCACAGACTGCTTTCCGGGTCATGTAGCCAGCATGACTAAACTGCTTCTGGTGTAACGGAACTCACTGTGACAGAAACCAGAGTGCACGGAAATATGCCAGTGTGGTGTAGTCGTTAAGAGTGGTAGACTCGTAATCTGGTGAACCGGGTTCGCATCTCCACTCCTCCACATGCAGCTGTTGGGTGACCTTGGGCTAGTCACACTTCATGAAGTCTCTCAGCCCCACTCACCTCACAGAGTGTTTTTTGTGGGGGAAGAAGGGAAAGAAGAATGTTAGCCGCTTTGAGACTCCTTTGAGTAGTGATAAAGCGGGATTTCAAATCCAAACTCCTCTTCTTCTTCTTCTTCCTGCCGCAGCGCTACCTATTTATCTACTTGCACTGGTGTGCTTTCAAACTGCTAGGTAGGCAGGAGCTGGGACAGAGAAACGGGAGCTCACACCATCACGGGGATTTAAACTGCCGACCTTCTGATCGGCAAGCCCAAGAGGCTCAGTGGTTTAGACCAGAGTGCCACCCCCGTCCCTCTCCTTATGATATACTGTTTATTTACAAACATATTGAACCACAGCCTGTGATGGAGGGGTTCGAAGCATTACCACCATAAAAGGGTCTTGTTTATCCCATAGCTGCAGCCTTGGATTCAAACTGAAATCCAACATTGCTCTCATACATTGCTCTCTCCCCCTCCAGCTTGCTGCATTCCTTCTAGCTCACATAACTCCCCAAAAACTCTCTACTCTAAACTCTGGCTTTATCTATTGAAGGAGGGGACCCCACCCATTTTCTGTCTTGCACTGAGCTCCTTAATCCTCCCTAATGGCCCACCACCCAGGCTATCACCTCATCAGGAGGCTAACCTGGTCATTCCAAGAATTAGTATAGCCTTATTGGAGTTCACCGATTGGGTCTGCGTTGCTCCTGGACAGGAGGAAGGAAGTCAAATGACACCGAGGGTTGGTTCAGAGAAAGAGTTCTTTATTTCTGCTCTCCGGAACAGCAGAAAGGCACCTGTGTGGTGTGTCCACAGCAAGTCCAAAGAAATGAGAAATTTCATGCAGTATATATATCCTCCAAGCACCCTCTCCCTCCTTCCCCAGGAATCCAACCACGTCAGCCTATATACGCAGGTTGACATCACATATGTTCCTGCTCCTGTATTCTTAACCATAAAAGGGTATTCCTTCCTGTACTTCTGACCATAAAAGGGTAATCCTGTTCCTACTCTTATCTTGGAGCAAGAGGTCACCAACTCCAAGAACACACTCTGGCACTGTTCCCGGACTAGGTCTGTGCGTCAGGACGTAAAATAAGACCTAGACATGTCATCCCTACTTGGCTGGAACAGCCAAGGTCATCCTTGCCGTCACGAACTGATAAAGGAGAGGGCTCTGAGCACTTGTTTATACAGCCGGGTTTTTGTTTATACATTGACTCAGAGCTCAAATTAATGGATTTTAGCTAAGGAAAAATAGGGATTTTGGTGCCCATTTCAAACTGCCTGCACAGTCAGTTTTGGGTTTGGGAAACCCATTCCTTCATTAGAAGCCTTGAATAAATTCTAATATTTGCCGGCATACATCTCAACACCCCAAACTCTTGACAATATGCTACAGATCTTGGTTGCATTACTGCTGATATGGATAAACTTTCTACGGACTTTAATAGAGCCATTCTATTTTTACACTGATTAAAATGAGGTCAGAAGACTGACTTCTTTTTGTTGATTTCAAACATGAAGAATGAAGACTCTTTCATGTAATTTGTGATCAAGGGGACCAATCTACTAATAAAGAACTTGGAAATTAAAATGTCAGGCAGGCTAATGCAACGTTTGACAAATTGCTAGGCTGTTCATGAAGATTATATTTTAATGCCATTCTAATAGCTTGATTATAGAAGACATTTTAGTACATTTAAAGTAGGTTGCGTAACGGGGAAACAGCTCTGATCTGCAACATACTACAAGCCCTTTTCAGTGTGATTTTTGCTGGCAGGGCAGTTTAATAATCCGGTTACATTCCAATCTAAACTAATGAAGACATCAAATAAAAGCAACAAATGAAGTCTTGGTGCAGTTCTCTTAATTTCCCAGCTATGCTATGAAACAGAGAAACTAGCTTTGAAACTATTTATCCCTTTTGTGTTATACTTTACCTAACAAACATATACTATACATGCATGCACACACACACACACATCCCAAAGCAGTTACAGATAGGTAGCCGTGTTGGTCTGCCATAGTCAAAACAAAAAAAATTCCTTCCAGTAGCACCTTAAAGACCAACTAAGTTAGTTCTTGGTATGAGCTTTCGTGTGCATGCACACTTCTTCATATACACTGAAACAGAAGTTTCCAGACCCTTCTATATAGTGAGAAGGTGGGGAGGGGTATTACTCAGAAGGGTGGTGGGAATGGGTGATTGGCAGATAGCTGTGATGAGCCTGTTGACCTATTGCAGTCGTTAAGAGTCGTCAACAGGCTCATCACAGCTATCTGCCAATCACCCATTCCCACCACCCTTCTGAGTAATACCCCTCCCCACCTTCTCACTATATAGAAGGGTCTGGAAACTTCTGTTTCAGTGTATCTGAAGAAGTGTGCATGCACACGAAAGCTCATACCAAGAACTAACTTAGTTGGTCTTTAAGGTGCTACTGGAAGGAATCCCAAAGCAGTGAGGGAAAGGATCAATTTGTGCTCCTCCATGATTTGTCATGATTTGCTTGCACAAAACTTGAGATCAGAAGATTGACATCTTTCACACAGTGGTTGGAATGCCCAATCCTTATTCCACATTCTTTCTGATTTGGTTATATGACAATGCATTCTGTATTCATCCTGATTTGCTTATGGGGAGTTTACATTACTTCCCATGAACCATTTGTCTATTCCAGACTGTTCAGTGTGTTTATTTTCTAAAGTGGATTTGTTGTGCTAAGGCAACAGGGCACTTCAGTCCACTTTTGCTGTGCCAATGTAAAGTTCTTGGATCCCTCCTGCAAAATAGCAACAGTCTGGAGCAGGGGTCAGCAAACTTTTTCAGCAGGGGGGGCCGTCCACTGTCCCTCACACCTTGGCGTTAGGCAGACTATATTTTTTGGGGGGGATGAACGAATTCCTATCCCCCACAAATAACCCAGAGGTGCATTTAAATAAAAGCACACATTCTTCTCATGTAAAAACACCAGACAGGCCCCACAAAAAACCCAGAGATGCATTTTAAATAAAAGGACACATTCTACTCATGTAAAAACACGCTGATTCCCGCACCTTCCGTGAGCCGGATTTAGAAGGTGATTGGGCTGGATCCAGCCCCCCGGCATTAGTTTGCCTACCCATGGTCTGGAGGCTTTTTCATATCAGAACTGTGCATCTGAACAGGCTCTCTGTGGCTTGCTGGCTTCTCAGAAAAGGCATTTGGTGCTTCAGAAAGAGAGGCAGTCTTGGGCCCTCAACCATAGGTTTAACTGATACTCACACAAATGCTATCTGAGCATTCACCCTCACAAAAATACAATCAAGGTTCTAAATTGTGCAAGGAGCCAATAGGTGGCATGTTTAGGCTGTGCCTCCAATTATGCCCAATCTGTGCACTTGAAAATAAATGCAAATATTACTAAATGCCATAAGTCTCCAATGATCTTAAAGGGACCTTAACCTGGATAAGTGCTGTTGGTAGTACTCAGAATAAATATTACTAGACTACAGATAATCTGATTAAGTGTAAAAAAAGTTTCACGTTTGAAATCACATTTTGTCTTATCGAAAGGTCATCCATTCAACAACATTTATAGACATTAGTGCCTCATGTCACCTACCAGTATTCTGTTTTTCAATGAGCAATCTGATTTCTGAGGTCAACCTGATCCTTTCCAATGATGACAGGAACACATTAAGAAATTCTGAGGAAATTCGGCCCCATAGTAATACTCTTAACAGGCAAGGCAGTTGTTCTACAGTCCTTCAAGCAAATAATCCGGTGAAAATCTGATCATTACATATCAAAACAAAAGCAGAATAAAAGCAAATGGAACACTGGTTTTTTAAAAAAGAATAACTCTAATACACGAGAAAGACCTAGAAGGTCATCTAATCTGTTTCTTTCCAAGTTCAGGATTGCTTTTTTTAGAAAAGTCCCCAACGTGATTGAAATATCTCACTCTCAAATGATGGTATTCCAAACCAGCTGGCTTACAAAAAAAAGGCATTAATAACATGTCATTGGAAATATAATTTGACAGTAGCTAGCAATGGGCTGCTATGTTATTTGTAGGCAACCAGTCACTGCTAGCAAACTGGGCCTGGCTGACACAACTAGTGAAGAAGACAGAAAACAATTTAATTTTTAACTTGTTCCTTTATGTTACAATCCACCCCCTTGCTCCATCCTACGACACCCACCCACCCACAACTTTTCTTCACAACTTGTAGTTTTGCACATCCTTCTTAGACCCTGACCCCTTTCCTCCTCAACTCATTTTCATTCAATCTTTCTCCCATCCTCCCTCACTGTCAGGGAACTGCCATCGGAGCCAGAGGGAGAGGGAGGGCTCCAGAGGGATTCCGGAGAGCGTACTGGGATGGGGAGAGGCAGCCCATCTTCTGGGGAAGAGAATCAGCGTAGCACCAGTGGAGAAGGGGGGCAGATGGGGGAATCGGTGAGGCGGTCCCATGACTCCTTGCCAGGGACCAGCGGGGAGAGTAAGGGTCCTCCGCTGCCTACACCCTCCTTGCGCAGAAGGCTTCCGCGCAGGGAGAGTAGGCGGAGACTAGGCGTCAAAGAGCTTCTTTGCTGGAAGAAGTTCAAGAAACGCCCACTGACGGATTCTGCCAGTGATTGAGGCAGCCACGGGTGAGTGGTTGTCCGGACAGAAAGGGTTCATCCAGGTAACTCAGCCAAGCGTGGCGCCAATTTACGCACGAGCAACCCCTAGAACCATTAGACTCACTTTTCAAGCTTTCCACTTACCCTTTCACCTCTCCCCTTCCTTTCCCATCGGTGCTTAATATGAACCAGCCAACTCCAGAACCTCTTTCTTTCTTTTTTCCAAAAAATATTTATTGGTTTTCCAAATTTATAGCAAACAAATAAACCAAAAATATCAAAAACAAACAAACAAACAGACATTTATCTTAACTATAATTATTCCGAAGGGACGCGGGTGGCGCTGTGGCGCCACAACCCCAGAGTCGGTCACTCAGAGATATTGGCGAATTGAAACCTAGGACCATCTAGGACAAGTAGTAAAATCTGTTGGAAATGTAAAGAAAAGGATGGTGATTTTTACCACATGTGGTGGACATGTGATAAAATGAAAGAGTTTTGGGAATTGATCTATAATGAATTTAAAAAGATTCTTAAATATACATTCCCAAAAAAGCCTGAAGAACTATTGCTAGGTTTGATAGTAGAGGATATTAAGAAGATGGACCAAAGATTATATATGTATGCTATGACAGCTGCCAGAGTTTTGATAGCCCAAAAATGGAAAACACAGGAGATACCAACTGTGAAGGAGTGGCAGACAAAGTTGGCCAAGTGCGCGGAATTAGCAAAACTGACCCATAGGATTCGTAGTCAGGAGGAAACAAAGCACCAAAAAGAATGGAGTAAATTTATGGTCTATATAAGTGAGAACTGTAGGAATTTGAAGACGTTAGCAGGACTGAAATAAATCTTATGTCATGGTTTAGTTCTTATTAAGGAACTGTGGATTAGGGAATGGAATAAGAAAACCTGCAGAAGGGAAGGAGGGAAGTCAACAGCCCTACAGAGCGTAAAGTAAGACAGATGTAAAAAGATTTGAAAGATTTGTGTATTTTTGTTGGTGTTAAAGGTAAAGGTAAAGGTACCCCTGCCCGTACGGGCCAGTCTTGACAGACTCTGGGGTTGTGCGCCCATCTCACTTAAGAGGCCAGGGGCCAGCGCTGTCCGGAGACACTTCCGGGTCACGTGGCCAGCGTGACAAAGCTGCATCTGGCAAGCCAGAGCTGCACACGGAAATGCTGTTTACCTTCCCGCTGGTAAGCGGTCCCTATTTATCTACTTGCACCCGGAGGTGCTTTCGAACTGCTAGGTTGGCAGGCGCTGGGACCGAGCAGCGGGCGCGCACCCCGCCGCAGGGATTCGAACCGCCGACCTTTCAATCGGCAAGTCCTAGGCGCTGAAGCTTTAACCCACAGCGCCACCTGCGCCACCTGTTGGTGTTGGTGTATTTGAAATGAAAACTTAATAAAAAGCATTAAAAGGAAAAAGGAAAAAAGAAACCTAGGACCTCCTGCATGTAAAGTAGATATTCTGCCAATGAGCCAGTCTTTTGCAGAAGACCTCTCACATGAAAGACTATGACTTCCAGATAGGTCCACCCATCATGGCCAATGGTTGGGGATGATGGGCGCTTTAGTCCAGCTATATCTGCAGGTCAACAGGTTTGCCATTCGCTGTCAAGATGGTGGAGGGCTGTGGGGGCAGAGTTCAAGATGCATCAGTAAGGACAGGATCCTTTTACTTACTGCTTCATTGTGTTTTCCTTCACCTCGGAAAATATATAATAGAAGGGTGTTAGGTGCACACAGTATGACTAATCAAAGCATATCATGCAAGTAATATCCTGAAAGCTAAAATTCTGTTTTTTCCAAGCTTCTTTTCTGACAGCCGTTTGCTAGAGGTTGCTGAAATTCAGCAGCTAAATAATGAACCACAACATTCTAACAGTGTGCATTTCACCCACTACCATATTTTTCGCTCTATAAGACACACTTTTTCCCCTCCAAAAATTGAGGGAAAATGTGTGTGCGCCCTATGGAGCAAATGCAGGCTCCTTGGCTTCAGCGATAGCAACGCTAAGCATCCGAAGCGCAGAGGGAGCGCTCCCTCCACACTCCAAAAGCTTTGCGTTGCTTTCGCTGAAGCCTGGAGAGTGAGAGGCGTCAGTGCGCACTGACCCCTCTCGCTCTCCAGGCATCAGGGATAGCCGCCTGAAGGCCTTTGGAGAGCAGCGCAAGTTCCCGCTGCGTTCTGGAGGCTTCAGGTTCCTTTCGCTGAAAGCAAAAGGAACCCAAAGCCTGAGGAGCGCAGCGGGAACTTGCGCTGCGCTCTGAAGGCTTCAGGGATAGCCGCGTGCAACCCCTCTGGCAGGGAGAGGTTGTGCGTAGCCTGTACGCTGCTCTTTGGGGCGGGGGGGGGGGGCAATAATTTTTTTTTTTGATTTTCCCCTCTAAAAACTAGGTGCGCCCTATGGAGCGAAAATGGGGGACGCAGGTGGCGCTGTGGGTTAAAGCCTCAGCGCCTAGGGCTTGCCGATCGAAAGGTCGGCGGTTCGAATCCCTGCGGCGGGGTGCGCTCCCGCTGCTCGGTCCCAGCGCCTGCCAACCTAGCAGTTCGAAAGCACCTCCGGGTGCAAGTAGATAAATAGGGACCGCTTACCAGCGGGAAGGTAAACGGCGTTCCCGTGTGCGGCTCTGGCTCTGGCTCTGGCTCTGGCCAGAGCAGCGATGTCACGCTGGCCACGTGACCCGGAAGTGTCTCCGGACAGCGCTGGCCCCTGGCCTCTTAAGTGAGATGGGCGCACAACCCCAGAGTCTGTCAAGACTGGCCCGTACGGGCAGGGGTACCTTTACCTTTACCTTTATGGAGCGAAAAATACAGTATTTGCAAACACATCCCATCAGTCACACAACTCTTTTTGTTGATGAGCATGTAAAATATAAATAAAAATACTATGGCTTGAC
The DNA here is from genome assembly GCF_951804945.1 of Podarcis cretensis. Classification (NCBI taxonomy): domain Eukaryota; kingdom Metazoa; phylum Chordata; class Lepidosauria; order Squamata; family Lacertidae; genus Podarcis; species Podarcis cretensis. The sequence continues at coordinate 9,438,178 of NC_137180.1, read as the reverse complement.
CTGCCTGGCAACAAATCTCCATTAGCTGATGCAGATCTATTTTCCATCCTGGCTTTCTGAGTACAGCTTCCAGTGACTGAATCCAAGACTTTGCATGCAAAATATGCACTCTACCCCTAAGCTTCAGCCCGTTCCTCTAATCATGCCACTGGAACACTATGAATTTGCTCCCACCCTGGCATAAAATAAGCACGACCACAGAAGGGATTATCATTCTTGTACTGCCTCCAGCGAGGGCAGAAAATAACTACACTGGGTGTGTTTATAGAGCCATTCTCTTCCCACCAATGGTATTTTGTCATGTATGAGCCCACATTTTCATACCCAGTTACATAATCATACAAGTCCCAAGCAAAATAAGTGGTAGGTTCAAGAATAGAATGTTCAAAAGAAGACATTTAAAAGTTACTGCTCACTAATGGAGAAATTCCATCAATAAGAAACATGTGCAAGAGGCAAAACAGACTATAATGGAGCTCTTCTTGTTCACAAACCAAAATCCAAGTGTTTGTTCCTGAACTGTCTCCATGTAATCTAGTCATTATAAGATCCACTATGAACACAGGCCTATGTGTATCTCTTCAGAAGGAGATCCTATTGAGTTCAATGGACTTATTTCCAGATAAATGTGTATAGGATTGCAGTCTATGTAACTTTAGGAAATGGTGGCAGAGTCTGTGTGTTTTCCTCTTCCCTCCCCATCTGGTTTTCCTTTCGTGTATTTTCTTTTCAATTGTAGGCAGAACTTGCCATGTTTTTAATATGTGCACAGCTCTCAGTACATTTTATAAGGGTCCCAACCTCTGCTTGCATGCAAGGTTCAATCCCTAACATCTCCACGTGGGACTGGGAGAGGCCTCTGTCTGATATCCTAAATATCCCGCTAGTCAGGGTAGACCATACTGAGCTAGGTGGATCAACGGTCTGACTCAGTACAATGTAATTTCCTAATAATAACAGCAATAAATAAATGAAATATAATACCACCTCTGTTATTTAGCTTTGCCCATGACAAGGCTAGGCTTCAACTCTAATTAAAATAGAAATCCGATGGAACAAATAGTGGGTTAAACCACAGAGCCTAGGACTTGCCGATCAGAAGGTCGGCGGTTCGAATCCCCATGACAGGGTGAGCTCCTGTTGCTTGGTCCCTGCTCATGCCCACCTAGCAGTTCGAAAGCAGGTCAAAGTGCAAGTAGATAAATAGGTACCGCTCCGGTGGGAAGGTAAACGGCGTTTCCGTTCACTGCTCTGGTTCACCAGAAGCGGCTTAGTCATGCTGGCCACATGACCCGGAAGCTGTATGCCAGCTCCCTCGGCCAATAAAGCGAGATGAGTGCCGCAACCCCAGAGTCGGTCACGACTGGACCTAATGGTCAGGGGTCCCTTTACCTTTACCTATGTTTCTAGATAATGACAGGTAGCATCTTATATAGTCATACCTTTGACCTCAAATGCCTTGGCTCCTGAACAAATTGGCTCCCAAATGATTGAAACCCAGAAGTGAGTGTTCTGGTTTTCAAACGATTTTCGGAAGTGGCTTCCAATTGGCTGCAGGAAGCTCCTGCAGCCAATCAGAAGCCGCGCTTTGGTTTCCGGATGTTTTGGAAGTCAAATGGACTTCCGGAACTGATTCTGTTCAACTTCCAAGGTATGACTGTAATTGAAGAAAAACTCATGAAGAATAGGGCATAAATCCTGGCCTCTAGCACAGAGGCAAAGAAAAGCCTCTGCTTATTCATTCATCACGGTAGGTGTGCTATGTTTGTCGCACATTCTTAAAAGCTTTGGGGCTGCCCTTGAGCTGAGTTCAGATCCCTTTGCTATGCTCAGCATTAACAGCTAAGCCAGAGTTCCTGCCATGCACCCAGCCAGGTGTTCTTACCAACCAGCAGTTCAAAGAAGATTTCCCCCCAGCTGACCCCTCTGTCACTCGCTTGAGTAACGCAGTCCTGAAACAAGACATGTTATACAATGTACGCTGCTCAGATCTCTCTGTTGTCTTGGAGGAGACGGGGCTGTGTTCCTGCGAGTCACATGGCATCATGTTCCTAAGAGGTGCACTTGTCAAAGAATAACTGTTTCCCTTGAGCCAAGTTATGACATCAGTGACACTTGCCTGAAAGTTATAGCAGAGATCAAATGCGGCATTCAAAGCTGATGCCTTGTAGCTGTCTGGCCATTCCACTTCATGTGTTGTAGACTTCTAGAGACGGAGATTAGTTTCTTCGCCTCCTGTTGAAATGGTTCAAAAATAGCTCATGTCACCAAACCCAAATAAAAATGAGTGACAGAAGAAAAGATATTTGAGGTTTACACAGTCCGCTGTGTGAGCCTGTGTGAAAGAGAGGGACCCAAAGGTAAATGTAACACATCTCACAGCTATCTCCAGAAAAGCCTGGTGGAAGAAGCAGCTTCTGTATTATTAAAGTAAGCCTTTAATTATTTGACAGATTATTATTATATTATCTTGCAGGGTGTGACACAGTAATCAGTTTTTCTCTGATCTTTTTATGCAGCTAATAATGTTACCAGATTTTTAATGTGGTCTTAGATTTCCCCCCCCCCCCAAGTTATCTGATCTCTACAGTCTTTCATGTTTGTATTTTACATTAGTATTTAAATCGCTGTGTTAAGGTAAAATGGCAAAGGGTATCAAAACACTCAGAGAAGATGCCCCTCAAAAGCCATGTTTAATAAGATTACCATTCCAACTCATATCCTTGTACTAATAACAATATGGAAGCTGTTTGTTTTAGTTTTTGATTTAAAGCATGCTTTAGTCATAATTCTATGTACAATGTTTTCATTTAAAGGCTGCAATCCTGTGCACACCTTATCAATGAGAAGTCTCATTGTAGTAGTAAATATTACTACTGAGGGTAAACTGGAAGGGCTGTAGCACTCATCTCACCTGAGGTGTCATTTGTTCATAAGACTCTAGTGAGGGGCTTTAAAATGTTAAAGAATAAAGGTATATTTTAAGGTATATTTAAATAAATAGTTTCTGAAGTATTAACTCATAAGTTCCTTGAAATCAAATAACTTTGCTCTCCAGTTTTAAGTCACAGAAAGGAGGGGAGGAGAGATCACTTACCAAAGTTAAGTTAATTTGAATTCCCACTAGATATCTTTTAAAAATAAAAAAGCATTTAAAGTATATAGAGACTAGTCTTGACTGTCATGAATTCACACTTAAAATACCTCCTCTAAACATGAAGTGTGAAGTCCAGTGCTGTTATTCTGCTTGTATAAAAGCTTTTGATTCCATGGAGATGTCCACTAATGTAAGAAGAGATGCGATTTTTGTCCACCCCACCCCCCCTTTTCATCTGCAGGCACCTTCCACAATGTTCTGCGGGGTCACCAGCCCCCTGAAAGAGATTTGCAGAGGGCAAAGGGGAAAACTACAGTGGGAGGGGGGAACTGGTGAAAATCACATTCTCATCTCTCGAATTACCGGAATCCTCTGCTGGATCAAAAGCAGAATGGCAGCGTTAGAGTTTGCCCCCAACATGGCCATTTTCATTTTTCACTAAAGCAATGACATTATTTCACTGATTTATCCCATAAGACTAGGAAGGCGAAGCCAGACCTTTGCAGAGTACCTCTAAGCAAAGCAACTATTAAATTCTAGAATTCAGCATGAAGTATAACTTGTCTCACACTGAACTCAGCTTGACAGTACTGAGTTTCAGAGGCGTTCAAACGCCACTACATTCAATAGTTTCATCACTGCCTTCAACCGATGGTTCTAAGGCACCCCTCATTTTCAAAGGAGGAAAGGAACAGAGTTATATTTTTCAGCACAGCATTAGACAAATGCAAAACTGAACTTGTCTCTGCATTTTCCTAACGTTGTCTGTGCGTTTCCTATTTTACAAGCTTGCCTGTCAAAGGGTGATGCTGAGCGCTCACTATAGAGAGAAGTGAATGTAAAAAAGGAAGTCTCCCTCGCCCCGTCTCATTTCCTCCTGTTACACCGATAGATTTCATGTTTGGTGGAGACTCGGTGGCTGCATTGGAGAATGCAGTTGGGGCTATTTATCAAATGTGGGTTCCAGTTTTGGGCTTGGTGCTGTTTCTCCCATGAAACAACCCAGGAAACCAGGCTGGGAGAGCTTGGAAAATATCTCAAAATAGCAACCCTAGGAACATAAAATGTTGGATCCTCCCAAATGTTCATTGAACCCAAAGTATTGCCTGAGGTGAGGCACAAGATTTTGCCTGCATCCTCCATTTCATGTACATGTACAACAGTCAACTTAGTTGGCTGTTGAATCTTATTTCCCTAACACGCCATAAATTTAAAGCACCTAGCTTCCCCTAAGGAATCCTGGGAAATGTAGTCCATCCCCTCACAATGTTACAACCCCCAGCCCTTAACAAAATACAGCTCCCAGAATTCTTTGGAGGAAGTCATGTGCTTTCAATGTATGGCATGTACGCAGAGGAAGTTCAGCAATGATGATGAGAAAGCAATTTCCGATGAACCTGAGGGCAACAGGCTAGTTTGAGGAAAGGTGTAGAGTAGGCCACATCATGGCACAGCTGTGACCTACAACTCCATGTTCCAGTATATACAACCTGAAGTGGCTGCCTGTCTCACCTTAATGGCTGGGCCAGCCCTAGTCCAGCATCGTGTTTTCAACAACAACCAGTGATATACTTTTGGGAAGCTCCTATGCAAGACGCAAATCCAACAGCAAATAATTTTTAGAGGCAAACTGCCTCTGAATGTGGAGGTTCTATTTCACTATAATACAGTAGCGAACCTCCATCCTGAGGGTCAAATGCAGCTCTTCAGGCCTTTCTATCCAACTCTTGGGACAGTCAGTAGGCCACACATCCCTGTCCAGGCTGCGCATCCCTCTGTAGGTCATGTTGGAAAATTCTATTCCACCTTTAGTTGCAGACATGGAACTGTTGCATGTCACATGTCTGTTTACATACCAGCACAGCTTGCTGGGAACTTCCATTGTGTGTATAGCTTTTGCTTTTCCCTGTTCTCTGAGAAGAGAAAGAGAGAGACAACATGTTTCTTTGTCCTAATTTATGATTGATAAATCCGTAGTTGTAGTATGCTTCCATAAGCCTCAGGCCTATTCTGTGTGCACAGTTGACTCTGCTGACATAGTGTACCCTGGCTTTGAAGCCTGGGTCTCTGATTTACGTCGGAGCAGAGGCCGATGGGTCTTCGCAGCGGGACGGCTGGAAGGAGACGGTTCAGCTGGGGGCTAGCCAGCTGGCCTTTCGACCCTCTGCATGCCAACAGGTCACACACCCTAGGTGGTCTTGCTTTGCAGCAGCCTGGAGTGCATTTGCCTGGCTGAAATGTATCCCTGAATGGTGATAATATCTCTTGCTTGTGGAGAGATGTGGGTGTAGAGCCCTCTGACTTTTGCACAGCTGCAATGTAGCCTATTATACAGGGGTAGGCAAACTACAGCCCACAGCCTGGATATGGCCTGAGGGGGTCGTCAGACCACCCCCCCCCCGGCCCTTGCCACCTGCTCGGTCAGTCGCCGCGTGGGGACTGACTTCTGGGACGCAGCCACGACTTCCTATTGGCTGCAGGAAGCTCCTGCAGCCAATAGGAAGCCGCAGATGCTGGCTCTTCCCCCGCCATGGCTCTGAAAGCCAGCAGGGAATGAGTGGTGAGTGTGTACGCATGCACATGGATGCGCACGCTCTTGCGCACAGGCAATCCAGCCCACTGGCGGAAACGTTTGCCAACCCCTGCTATTATATGAAGGAAATAATAATTAATAATAATAATAATAATAATAATAATAATACCCCACCCGTCTGGCTGGGCTTCCCCAGCCACTCTGGGGGGCTCCCAACAGAATATTAAAAACATGATAAAACATCAAACATTAAAAACTTCCCTAAACAGGGCTACCTTCAGATGTCTCCTAAAAGTCTAATAGTTGTTTATTTTCTTGACATCTGATGGGAGGGCGTTCCACAGGGCAGGCACCACTACTGAGAAGGCCCCCTGCCTGGTTCCCTGTAACCTCATTTCTCACAGGGAGGGAACCGCCAGAAGGCCCTCGGTGCTGGACCTCAGTGTCTGGGCTGAATGGTGGGGGTGGAGACGCTCCTTCAGGTCTACTGGGCCGAGGCTTTAAAGGTCAGCATCAACACATTGAAATATGCTCGGAAACGTACTGGGAGCCAATGTAGGTCTTCCAGGACCAGTGTTACATGGTCTTGGCGGCCACTCCCAGTCACCAGTCGCATTCTGGGTTAGTTGTAGTTTCCAGGTCACCATCAGAGGTAATAATCATATCCATTGATTCATTTTTGCCTCTTGCGCCACCCTCCACTGGCACATAGACCGCCATCCCGGAACGAAGCTGGCAAAAGTTTCTCCACCCCTGCTATGAAATCTAATCTCTGTTGGCAGATAGGGCCGCATGATTGGTGTCATGTGTATTTATGAAGATGTTTCTTAAAATATAGAACAATCTTTAACCACTGTAGATCAGTGTGCAATTCCGAAGACACATTCCTTAAGACGACAACGACAAGCTATCAATAAATCTGTGGAAAGAGGCATGTTCACGGAAAGTCCGGAAAGGAGGACATGCAAGGTGAAAAATGGCGCTCTATATTGCATATCAAGTTATACGACTCCCTCTAATAGCAAAGTCAGGTGGCAGGTGCTGACGGCATTGTAGCCAAAACAGGGACTCTGAGAAACAAGAGCATGTCTTAGCATACACAAGGGAATTCAAAGCTTTGCAGAAGTACAAGAAAGCTTCACACCCATAAAACTTCCTAATGAAGACTAAATGTACTTAATGCATGCAGAATGTCTGCCACTTGGCAGGGGAATGGAGAAATTTTCACAGGGGTATGTGAAAATTCTAATGGAGAGAGAAAGGTGGGGGGGGGCACTTCACCATTTTCTTAGCGCATGTATTATTCCCTAAATTACCACTGAGAAGGTCTTCATATCTTTGCTTTGCTTTTCAGAAAAATGAATCAACATCTTGGCTCCAAACGCCGCGGTGTGGCAGTCCATGATGCCCGTGGCTTGAAGAACTTTTGGGAAGAAATCATTGAAGAAACACAGGCCAAGCAAAAAGAAGTTGAAGACTTCCAGTTAACCAGAAGTGCTTTGAATAAGTGAGTGGTTTTCTCTTACTTGCGTGGAAGCTGCCAAGCAAAAGACTGTAGGGTGTCCTCTAAAATGGGCATCTCCAATAGTTTTGCCCCTTAGAGTACATACCCTCCAGCATTTCTCCGATGAAAATAGGGACGTCCCATTCCATAACAATAAATTTCCTATTTATACCCCACACATCTTACTGGGTTGCCCCAGCCACTCTGGGCAGCTTCCAACATATATAAAATAACCATAATAAAACATTAAACAGTGGGAAAAAAATCCCTATACAGGATTGTTTTCAGATGGCTCAGGGGGTGGATAACTCCACACCCTCCAATATTTCTCTGATGAAAATAGAGACATCCTACCATGCCCTCCGGACACAGGTGGCGCTGTGGTCTAAACCACTGAGCCTAGGGCTTGCCGATCAAAAGGTCGGTGGTTCAAATCCCCGTGACGGGGTGAGCTCCCGTTGTTTGGTCCCTGCTCCTGCCAACCTAGCAGGTCAAAAGCACATCAAAAGTGCAAGTAGATAAATAGGTACCGCTCCGGCGGGAAGGTAAACAGCGTTTCCGTGCACTGCTCTGGTTCACCAGAAGCGGCTTAGTCATGCTGGCCACATGACCCAGAAACTGTCTGTGGACGAACGCCGGATCCCTCGCCCAGTAAAGCTAGATGAGCACCGCAACCCCAGAGTCCACCGCAACTGGACCTAATGGTCAGGGGTACCTTTACCTTTACCATGCCCTCCAACATTTCTCCAATGAAAATTGAGACATCCTAAAGAAAAGTGGGACATTCAAATCAGGATCAAATCAGAAACTGGGGTGGCTTCTCTAAGTCAGGGATGCTCCTGGAAAATAGGGACACCTAGAGGCTCTGAGAGTGTGCCAATGAGCACCAAACTCTCTGCAGTTCAATAATGAAAGAAGATGCCTTTTATGGAAGGTTTTCAAGAAGAGACAGGATTGGCATCTCTCAGGAATGCTTTTACAGATGGTGAACCACCACCCCATCTCATCTGACCCCCCAAGTTTTTTCCCCTGGCCTGCTGGCCTTGACTACGGTTGGAGATATTAATGGCTACAGTGGATGAAGGGCCTCTCACCTTGTCCTTTGCCTGCTGTCCTTGCTAGAACTGGAAGGAACGCTCTAGTCTCCTCCAAAGCTTCCCCAGCTCTTCATTAGAAATTTCCAACACAACCAAATAACGCACAGAGGCTCCACACAAAGTAACTTTTACAAATCATAATTCAAACAATGTTCATTTAATTCAACAGGCTAGATAGACAGACTGACCTCCCTCCCGAGGGCAGCTGATGATTATGAGCAAGCAGCAGCCTGAAGACAAATATTCTCTTTATGTTCCCTGGGTTGTTGTAGTTAGCAAGTCGCACATGGCCAAAGAGAGACTGTGCTTTGAATAAAGATATTCCCTGCTGATTAGACTGATTTTTAAGATCTTGACTATGCCCTCTTGAGAATGCCACTTTGACTACAGGGCAGATCAAACTGAAAAAAAATATTAAACAGTAATTTGCAATCTAAATTGGAAACAAAATGAAAATGACCACAGCCTTAAAAGGCCAGGCAATGCTTATTGAGACATTAAAGGAGGCAGGCAACAATACTCAGTGGTATGTTGAGCAGTGACATTTCATTCTTGGCCTAGAATATTGGGTGCTTTCTGTGCATAGTATTGCTGAGAAGTTAATCTGTCATCAATGGCCTCCAGTTATATTATCAACTGGTTCCACTCTTGGCGCTATACCCCAAAGGAGCTTCAGCTTACTGCATTTTCACACTTGTGATTTTTAAAAGTACTTAGATTGTATGTTGATCATTGTTAAAAGTGTTACGACATATTTTGCCCAAACTCCATAATTTTCTGCAACAATAGGCAGTGGCGTAGCGTGGGGGATGCAGGGGGGGGCTGGCCGCACCGGGCGCAACATCTGGGGGTTATGGTTAGGGACCATGGGTTAGGGGGCGCAAATCCATGGGTTAGGAGGTGCAAATTACTTGCCTTGCCCCGGGTCCTGACAACCCACGCTACGCCACTGATAATAGGTGTGGCAGTTTCTGCACAATTTCACCATGGACACAGCTCCTAAGCTCTGGTCCCTGCTGTTCCGAATGTGTGGAGGGCTCCCGTCCACATTGGCCCTCAGAACTAATTGAGACCAACATTTCCCCAATGAAAATAGGGATGTCCTATTCCATAACAATAATTTTCCTATTTATACCCTACACATCTTACTGGGTTGATGTGCTTCCAGCATATATAAAAGCATAATAAAACATTAAACATTTTTTAAAAACAAAACAAAACACTTCCCTGTACAGGTTTGTCTTCAGACAGATTGGGGGTCAGATAACTCCATACCCTCCAATGAAAACAGGGACATCCTAAGGAAAAGTGGGACACTCTGGGATCAAATCAGAAACTGGGATGGCTTCTCTAAATTAGGGACATTCCTGGAAAACAGGGACACTTGGAGCATCTGCCAATGTGATATTTCTGTATTATTTATTTTAAATATTTGTTACCTGCTCTTCATTCCCATGGACAATCCTAGAGTGGGGCACAAGGCTTCCTCAGACTGGTGTTTTCTTTCTGTTACATGTCATTGATGCAATAATAGTGTTTATACTGGACCATCCACACATAATTCCGCAGCGTTACCACATTATTGCTCTCTGGAGGGGCATCGTATCTGGAGGTTCATGTATAACCGCTCCCATACCACCACGAACACAAATCATAATTGATGCACAATCAAAAAGAAATCTCGAGAAGCCCGAAGCTGATAACAATGTATCATCTTTACAACCCCGTAACTGGCCAAATAATGCCCTGTAACACATTCAGTTGTCTTTATGATTAGTTTATGACACCATTTCCACCCCAGATGTCATCTGACCTATTTCACTGTCTGTAGTTTTCCAGAACACCAAAGAGTCACACGAATTCTGCAGTGTTGGAGCAGGAACTGGTGACTGGTTGCGTCAGTAGCTCTTCTCATCTCACCCTTTTATTGTGAGACTAGAGGCTCAAAAGGATTGCCTGCTCTGTCACCTGGAAATCCCCCAGAAGCATTCAGGAATGCTTCAGACTTCAAAAGATCTCCAAGGGTGGACCATCTCTGTTAAGTTGTGGGTGAACATATCAGATGACACAGCGATTCTTCAAACAGCTCTTGTTTATTCACAGGCCAGAACAGAACTGAACTGAAGGGTTCAGCCAGCCTGCTTATATAGAGCTCCAGTACAACGCAACTGTAACAATTTTCTGTAACTATCCAATCACTGAACGTCACTTTCAATCCCTTATTTGCATATGTGGACCTGAGTGAAAACTATCTACAGTATCCCCCTGCTGGCCCAGGGTGAGAACTTCAGTACATAACAATCTCAATAAGTCCTCCATCCCTACGGGGGAAAGTGCCCCCACAATAAATGGTCTGACTATGACAAGGAGGTCATTACAACTTTCTCCCCACTCCAGACCCCACCCCATGCAAAGAACAATCAATATATCTGTCTCTGTGTACTGTGCCAGCAATATATTGAGACATCTCCACAGTTGTAATGGGAACCCTGAAGTCTCAATCTGGTCCATCTAAGAGCCACAGGAAGTCTAGTGAAGTCCCACAGAAAAATGGCCCTAAAGTTCTCCAACACTACTGCTGAGACTAGCTCCACCAGCTTGGGTAGGGAGAATACTGGACAGTGAGGATCACGGGCAGCACCCCTTTTCTATGTGTGGTCCAACACCAGATGCAGGCCCTCAAGGGAGCAAGGGAGTCTCCTTGTGAGGGAGATATCATCCTTGTTGACTGCTACAGTGACTCCTCACTCACTGCCTCAACTGTCCAGGCTGCTTTGATGCTGTGCTAAGTTCCCAGGTGGACACAGCTGAGTCAGATTAACGCCACCCAGCTCATCTATCCAGGTCTCAGTAATACAAATCAACCAGCCCCATCATCCATGATCAAGCTGTGAATGGTAGAAATCTCACTATGGGCAGATCTGGCATTAAATAACTGCTGTACCAAACCAGAGAGTAAAATGGCAGACCAACCTAGATCTGGAAGGATGGATGGAAGGACTGGAAGTGGGGATCGCCTCCAACATCTGTTCCCTCTTCTCTTTACCTGGCCAGCTCGATCCTCTACCATATCTCCCCCTGCCCATGCTTACCATCATAGCGGACCCCTAATTCTATTCCCCATAAGCACTTCCCAAGACTTATGCTGAAACACTCCGCCCACATCCGGGCACTTATTCTCCTGCTCCTCATTCATCTGCAGACTCAATCTCCACTCACACCCCACTGCAAGGACTCAGTCCACACAATCCAATGCAGAGCCCAACAAAATCCAGCCTCTGGTCATTTCAAGAAAACACAATATATGTAGCCTTTGTAACAGATGTGAATACACTAGATTTTACTCCAGATTTTAATACCCTTAATCCTTTTCAAGGGTCCTGGCTAGAACTTGACCATAGGCACTGGACTTTACTGACATTTTGTTTCTGTGTCTCAGCCACTTCCCCTACAATCTATATCCTTCCTGAGAGATGTCTGCAGTGGGTGGGAATCTTTATCTTTCACTGGGACATTTTCTGTCAACTGGGTCTATATTAAAAGTTCAATCAGGCATATGGAAAGTTTCTAGGCAACATTAAAACTGCATATTGTTGATTCAAACGGCATGCATATTATTTAGACAATTCATTGAGTTTTGTTTTGACAGGAGTAACATAAACAGCAGTCTGTGCTCACAGATTTCCTTGATGTCATTTCCAATGCATGCATTATATGATTTTTTTCCTATGAGGCAGCAGTTAGGCTTCATCAAGGGAATACCCTGGGGAGAAGGTGGCATATATCTAATGACAGCATTTTCCCAGTTGTTTGACTCCTCTGGAATCTAGCAATGTCACCAGGTTTCACACTGATGATGAGCTATGCCATTAGTATTCTCTCTGTGTCCCTGGCCAGAAGGCTGGAGAGATACCTTTGCTAAATTAACACAAGGCAAGTGCATTGGTGATGAAAGAAAAGGGACAACATTGCTATCACGCAAAGGAGCTAGACATCTGAAAAATCTGGTGAGGGATTTCACTGATGAGAGCGTCTGTTCCTTGTCCCCAGGCTCCGACGTGAATGGACCCAGAGACTGGAAGGTCGCTTAAAGATGCTTCAGAAGACCAGCGAAAAGCCAAAACTTCAGAGCAGTCTATTGCCAATAGAAGCTTTTCAGCAGATTCATAAAACAGTAGCCTAACACTATTGCTGAAACGTAGGAGAGTATATTTTGCTAGCCCCACCGATTTAGCCTGATTTTGATCTTGGATAAATCTGAACAGCAACTCCAATTGCATCTATGCTGTAAACGAGCTGGTAAGAAAGAGATCTGATTCAATTTGGTGGAGGCCAGATAACAGCGAAATAACTTACATTAGCTGTTAAAACATTATGATCTATTTTCAACTGTATCATTAGGTCAGTGAGTATAGAATTATATTAATTGCTTCTTGCATTTATAAGGCGACAAGCACTATATGGAATGAAAGCTGTTATTTATCTAGTACAAAATAGTGAGGTTGACAATACGTGTGTCACTTGAGCCTAAAATCCTAACCCCATTTACCTGGGAGTAAGCCCTGTGGAAGTTAATGGAGCTTACTTCTAAGTAGGCATGTATAGAATTCCACTGTAAATGTGGCAGACAATATAGTTCTTTAACGTTTTTTCAAATGTTTGGAATTGTTAAGGTTGAAACAAGTTTAGTTTTGGGGAAAATAAACAATCTTTTTGTAGGTCTGTATTGGAAATGATAAAATATCCCCCAGAATTGCATTTTTTTCAAGGTGGATTCCCAGACTCCAGCTGAATCACGGTGAGAGAGAAAAGATTATTAAGCAACCTGATTTGGCCCATCAGAATTTAAAATTCTGAGAGGTTTCTTATTTTGCATTCTGCTATCTGCTGGTTATCTAGAAGCGTGAAAGCTTTTGTATTCTTAGCTTGACAGGATGGTGGTTAGAGGTATAGTATCACAGCCACAACAAACAACCCTCTTTAAAACTAGTTTAGGCTACAATCCTGCCCTCACTTACCTAGTATAAAGGCCCACTGGATTCAATCAGATTTGCTTCTGAGTAAATATGGTTAGGATTGTGCTGTCTGTGGTAGGGGCTGGAAGTAAGCCTTGCTGAATACAGTGGGGCATACTTTTGAGTAAATAGGTTTATGATTGTGCTGTTACTCTGAATTCACACAAAACCTGTTTTGCCCCCCCCCCTCCTAACGTTAAAACTAAAAAAGCATTTGAGACTGAGAAAATACAATGAAAAAACTTTGTAAACAGAGCTAACTACTGGAACGGGGCAGCAGGGGACTTATTATATTTTTTAATATTTAAAAATAACTACTTTTGCTGCTTACTGAATTTCTTCAAGGAGATGAGGAAGTCATCATAAATATATTTTAAGGGCTCTTTAAAATAAAAACAGTAAGGGAAGAAGAGTTGTGGATCGGTTTCCTTGCAATGGCCTGGTTAACACAACACAGTTTTCCAAATTAAGGCTTACTGGGAGCACAGGAATGTGTGGTCGGCTGCTGGAAAAGAGCTCACAGCTGCTTCCCCTTGGCGGAATCTACACACATATTTAAAATGCCGTGAAAATGCCTTTTTAAAAACGTTTTGAAAAATACATTTGATTTGGCATAGCTCATTGTTGCCACCTAGTGTCACATTTGTATATTGCATTTTACAACACATTTAAAACATTTTATTTGCAGCTGTATAGCTGAGTCCCCTGTCTTTTTTACTGCTACACCGCACTGAGCTGAGCCACGTTGTGTCATCCAAATCCAAACTTGTGCCATAGATCTCTCCTCCTCACTTAACTATGAGCTATGGCCAAGGGTTGCTCTTCACAACAAGTTCCAGTTCATACTACATGCAAAACCAAGCCTTCACTTAGCCTAGCACAGTGCCAAAGCCAAAAGGGATAGGGTGGAATCAAGTAGCTACAAGCTCCCAGACATAGCCAGGATTCGGCCATTGGAAACAGTGTCTGGGTGGAAATCACTGAAATGTCAGGGGAAATCTGGACATATTGCAACCCATGTCAGAAGTGTAGATTTTGGCAATTTCCCTTAAAAATAGCTCAAAAACTGCTTCTTCTTCTTTGAAAAAACAGCACAACAGATTTGGTCAAAAGTAAAAAAAAGCTGAACATCTTTGCCCCTCCCACCGAAAAAGCTCAATAGTACTGCTCTACTAGGGACGCGGGTGGCGCTGTGGGTTAAACCACAGAGCCTAGGACTTGCCGATCAGAAGGTCAGCGGTTTGAATCCCCACGCCGGGGTGAGCTCCTGTTGCTCGGTCCCTGCTCCTGCCCACCTAGCAGTTCGAAAGCACAAAGTGCAAGTAGATAAATAGGTACCGCTCCAGCGGGAAGGTAAACGGTGTTTCCGTGCACTGCTCTGGTTCGCCAGAAGCAGCTTAGTCATGCTGGCCACATGACGCCGGCTCCCTCAGCCAGTAAAGCGAGATGAGTGCCACAACCCCAGAGTCGGTTACGACTGGACCTAATGGTCAGGGGTCCCTTTACCTTTACCTTACTGCTCTACTTGATGCCAGAGTGATGCTCACAATCCAGTGAAATAATATTGAGCAGCAAGGGTGGGGGATGTGTGGCCCTGCAGATGCTATTGGACTTCAACTCCCATCATCTTTTACCATTGGTTTGCTAGCTGGGGTTGGTGAGCGTTGTAGTTCAACAACATTTGGAAGGCCACAGGTTCCCCCGTTGTATTCAATCTGTGAGGGAAGCAGGAGAGGTGCTTGTCTGGGAGTTGTGGAAGATAAGAGGCAGAGTGACTGCTGACGACTGGTCAAAGCACATGTAAGAGCAGCATCAGGGCCATTATGGGAAGTGAAGCACTTCCAGATTATGGCAACTCAAGGCACAGGCAAGAGTTGTGTCAGAAAACAGGCAGAGGTTCAAAATTCGCAGAATGTTGGAGCAAGCTCAAGGAAGGCATAGATGGGAACTTGGGAGAACTGGGAAAGGAAGTAAGAAGAGAGAGAGAGAAAGTAGATGTTTGATTGTTACAGAAATCTTGCTCAGAGTGGAGAGAGGAAAGGTGGCAATGGGGGGGGATATTACAGTTAAAAACATTTTTAAATTGCTTAATATGAAAAACTCTAAGTGGTATAAGCAATAGAACCATACTGGTGATGTGGTCTAAACCGCTGAGCCTCTTGGGCTTGCTGATTGGAAGGTTGGCAGTTCGAATCCCTGCGACAGGGTGAGCTCCCGTTGCTCTGTCCCAGCTCCTGACAACATAGCAGTTTGAAAGCACGCCAGTGCAAGTAGATAAATAGGTACTGTTGTGGCAGGAAGGTAAACTGCGTTTCTGTGTGCTCTGATGGTCTTCTGTGCACCAGGAGCAGTTTAGTCATGCTGGCCACATGACCTGGAAAAGCTGTCTGTGGACAAACAGCAGCTCCCTCGGCCTGAAAGTAGAGATGAGTGCCATAATCCCATAGTTGCCTTTGGCTGGACTTAACTGCCCAGGGGTCCTTTCCTTTTACCTTTTACCTATGGTTAGAGAAAACCTTGGGGTAAGGATACACCTTTACCAAATGCAAAGCCCTGTTGTATATCAGGGGAGTTGTGTGGAGAGAGTCTCCTCCTTCAAATTCCTGGGAGTTTACCTTAGTGAAGACCTCACTTGGAAAAACACTATAACTCAGGTGGTTAGGAAGGCCCAACAGAGACTCCATTTCCTCAGGGTCTTGCGAAAGAACAATGTTAAACAACAATTGATTACCTCCTTCTACCGGTCCACAATAGAAAGTGTCCTCTCATATTGTACCACGGTGTGATACGTTGGCTTGACTGCCATGGACAGAAAGTCTTTACAGAGGGTGGTGAACACAGCACATGATATCATGGGCTGTTGCCTGAGCCCGCTAGATTGCAAGGGATCGTTGCCTTAGGAGAGCAAGAAAAATTCTCAGGGACAATTCACACCCCAGCCAGCACCTCTTTAATCTTCTACCCTCGGGCAGGAGATATAGAAGTATAATCAGCCGTACCAACAGGCTAAAAAACAGTTTCTATCTGTGGGCCGTTAGGCTGCTGAACGGAAAATAATATACTGCAACTGACTTTCAGGGTTGGTGTGTTGTGCGACAAGCACACAGAGTGCAAAGAGATTGGGTGTTTGTGCGGGGGAGGGAGGCTTGGTTAATTTCATTGTACACAAGTTGTACATGGACAATAAAGGTATGATGATGATGATGATGATGATGATGATGATGCTTGTAGCCACCAGGGCTTGCCCACCCATGAGGGGCAGCAGATCCTGATGTAAATCTTTACTCCATCTTTGCTCCTGATGAAGATCTTCACTCACCCGTTCTTCCCTGGTGGCGAGGGGGAAGTCATTTGCCTATGGTGTGGAACAGATTAAAATTAACGCCAAGAATGCCTGTGTAATTGAGCAGGGAAATTTTAGCATGGCACATTTACATAAAGCTATGCAGAATGTTATTTGCAGTCAAGCCTCTTGATGAAAGATACGATTTTGATTTCTTCTTCTGGGCAACGCGTTTTGAAATATTCAATATAATAATGATAAAGAACTTATGTATGCTTACATGTGTCTGTCTCCTGCTTAAGTAAAAGATTATGAACAACATTCGGGTTTGCTGCTGCTACTTCTTTTTTAATTCAGAACCCAGGGCATTCTCCTTACTAATAGTTATGGATGACATTAATGCACTAACATTTTTTAAATGGGACACTTTGTCAATAGGATCAATAGAAGCAGAAAGCTTTTTTTGTCAGACATTATCATCAGGTAAGCCTTGATGGGAAGAGTCATTCTACGTTTGACAAACTCAGCTACTCTCAAGTTAAGCAGCGTGAAGGCATGGGGAGATTTGGAAATGACAACTTGAGAGGAGAGGAGAGGAGAGGAGAGGAGAGGAGAGGAGAGGAGAGGGAAGGAAGGAAGGAAGGAAGGAAGGAAGGAAGGAAGGAAGGAAGGAAGATACAGTGGTGCCCCACAAGACAAACGCCTCGCAAGACGGAAAACCTGCTAGACGAAAGGGTTTTCCGTTTTGGAGGCGCTTCGCAAAACAAATTTCCCTATGGGCTTGCTTCGCAAGACGAAAATGTCTTGCGAGTTCCTGCGGGGTTTTTTCCCTTCCCCCCCCCCCTTTTCCTAAGCCCTAAGCCGCTTATCAGCTGATCCGCTAAAAGCCGCTAAACCGCTAATAGCGCTAATCCGCTAAGCTGTCAATGGGCTTGCTTTGCAAGACGAAAAAACCGCTATACGAAGAGCCTCATGGAACGGATTAATTTCGTCTTGCGAGGCACCACTGTAGATGATAGATAGATAGATAGATAGATAGATAGATAGATAGATAGATAGATAGATATAGATAGATAGATGAATGATGATAGATAGATAGATATAGATATAGATATAGATATAGATAGATGATAGATAGATAGATAGATAGATAGATAGATAGATAGATAGATAGATAGATTTTACTATCATGGATTCATCCAAAGAGCTTACTCTGAAGTTAGGAATCTGCTGCATTCTAATTTGACAACAGTTTGGCTGTTTTTAAGGGAGAAACGTGCCAGTTGTTAAACCAGCTCAAAATAAATCAATGTGCAGATGTGCCTAGAGTCATAGAATGGGAGGAGCCAAAAAAGAGCATTAGCTTACAAGAGAAGCCCATCTCCTTACTATTATTTCCCACCCCACCAAACAGAAAGATTTCCCCCCTCTTCCTGCATGGTCATCATTCCACTGAAGATCGTGGGGAAATATTTGGTCATAGCATTGCTTTAGTTTGCCTGGCAGTGGTGGCAGCACTTATTTCACCACTATTTCGCCCAAGTCACTGTGGCTACGAATGAACCAGCCTACTACAATTGAATCAGATTAGTGGGTGGTTCCCTAGACCAAATGGGTGGGAGATTGCCTGCTCTTGATTGGGTTACACTTCCTCTGAAGAAGCAGGTTCATAGCTTGGGGGTACTCCTGGATCCTTTGTTGTCGCTTGAGGCTCAGGTGGCCTCGGTGGCCCAGAGTGCTTTTCATCAGCTTCAGCTGGTGGCCAAGTTATGCCCCTATTTGGACAGGGATAGCCTCAAGCGCAGGGTAAATTAATAATGCAGAGTCTGTTACGATATAGAAGCAATGCAGCTGCAAACTGCTAGCTTGAAAGCAAAACATAATGGGAATGTTGGGACTGCCCGTGGGAAACAAAGGGATAGTCAATTCACAGTGCGAAGCACCGGAATTAGCTCAGAGTGTAATATGAGCTCTTCCGTTTGTTCCTGTCCAGGAAGTGCAGGAAGTGTTTGTCACTAGACTGCTGGAGCTTGAAGAGAGCAGTCATGTTTTTTGTAATGCTGCAAAGACAGAAATAAAGGCATGTAAATACGTTTCTGTCAATCTCTTTCCCCTGCCAGGGGGGGCAGGAAAGAGGGGGTGTGTTCTTCCCACGTTTGAGAAGAATCGCCTAGCGCGATCTAGCCTGGATCTTGCTGGGGAATGCAGCCAGGGAGGTCAACAGGAGATCAAGCCGGGTGCCTGGGAGAGTTGCCAGTTTCTCCTGATATGGGCTTCTTCAGTAAAAGAACAAAAGCTTTACTGAGTTAAAATAAACTTGTTTGCAAATAATAGCATAGTGAACAGAAGATTAAACTAGCTTCAGAGCATACACAGAGTTTCCACAGAGCACAGGCTCCACAACACTCTCACAGACACACACACTGAGACTGAGTCTGTCTGCAAGCAGATACAATACTTACACAGGGAATGAGTCCTCCTCAAGATGAGTCGCAGCGATTCAGCATGCTGAATGATTCTGCAGCTTTTCAGCATTTCACAACATTTCTAGACTCCTTTACTGCTTCCTTTACTGCTTCTGCTCTCAAATACCTTTGTCACATGACATAGCCTGTCAAGGTTAGATTACTGCAATGCATAATACTTAGGGCTGCCTCTAAAGACGGTTCAGAAACTTCAGCTTGTGCAGAATTCAGCGGCCAGGTTGCTCACCAGAGCAAGACGGTTTGAGCATATTACACCAATCCTGGTTTGACTGCACTGGCTACCAATTAGTTTCTGGGCCCAATTTAAAGTGCTGGTTTTGACCTATAAAGCCTTAAGCGGCTCAGGACTGCAGTACCTCAAGGACCGCCTCTTTACATATGAACCTACCCGGACCCTGAGATCATCTTCTAAGGCCCTCCTTCATGTGCCTCCTCCTCGAGAGGTCCAGAGGGTGGCAACATGGGAACAGGGCCTTCTCTGCAGTGGCTCCCCGTCTGTGAAATGCTCTCTCCAGGGAAGTTTGCCTGGCACCTTCATAATACACCTTTAAGTTCCAGGAAAAACATTCCTTTTTAACCAGGCCTTTGGTTGATTTGATTGATATCCTATGCCCTTTTAAAATGTGGGGTTTTTTGAGGGGGAGTTATTGGGTTGTTACTTTTATTTTCAATATGTATTTTGTAGTTTTATATTTTGATTTTATTCTGTGAAGCACCCTTAGACCTACGGGCATAGTGTAGTGTGGTATATGAAGAAGAAGAAGAAGAAGAAGAAGAAGAAGAAGAAGAAGAAGAAGAAGAAGAAGAAGAAGAAGAAGAAAATATTCTAAACGAAATAGTGGATATATGATTTTTGTGGTTCATGCTGTGGCCACAGACATGTGATCTGACAGTGAGTTTGGAGTAGCCCAATGCAAAAATCCTGAGGATCCATGTGGATCCATGCTTTGTAACCACGGAGGAGGGAAGGAAGGGGAACCATGGATCCTCTGCTCACGACTGCAGCAGATCTCCCCCGCCACCCGCAGGCATTCGCTCCATAACACGCACAGACATTTCCCCTTACTTTCTAGGAGGAAAAAAGTGAGTGTTATGGTGCAAAAAATACGGTACTTTTCAAGCCAGAGGAATAACATCCATATTGATACAGCAGATGGCATAATGGCTTGCTGCCCATTTGCCTGTAGCACAGATAATTTTATTGATTAACACTGATTAATTTTATTGACAGAGGCTTTTCATAGCTAACTATGTAGGTGAGTAATCACCTGTGTCTATTTCAATGTTTTAAACAGGACAATTTCTTATTTAAAGTAATTGTAGAGGCTTCTTGCCACCTTTGTATTAAGTGAGGATCGGCAAGAAAGCTCACATAGCATAGATGAATGCAGACCACAGATTGCAGATGAAGCTGGAGCTGGAGCCCCTCCAGAGTAATCGCTAGTCAACAGGTCCCCCAAGAGCTGACTTTACCATTTAGATTTCAGAGCTGGCTGACAGATATGAAAAATTACTTATGCTATAAACAGACAACCTACTGTTAAGAACACTGAAGAGTCTCATGAGTGTTATTTATTCTTGCAGCTGCAAAGAATATGTTCCATTATTAATCAAGTTCTTGATAACATTCATTACAGACAGCTGTATGCCTGTAACTAGTGTGAAGGCCTAAATGGCACTCATTTCTAATCAAAAGGTAGCTCCAGAGATTTCTGAAGGCATGCTTATTAGACATGATGCCTCTCTCCTCCAGTGCATAAACAGCAGAGAGGGCAGCTCTCCATTTCATAATTTAAACTGAATTCTGAATGGGTGGCCACAACCTCAACACATCCCAGGTTAGCATGTTTGGGGGATGTCTCTCAGACCCTCCTAGTTTCCCTATGCCTTTCCTATGCCTTTTTAAAATGTGGGTTTTTTTGAGGGGGAGTTATTGGCTTGTGGTTACTTTTGTTTTCAATATGTATTTTGTGGTTTTATATTTTGATTTTATTCTGTGAACCACCTTGAGACAGTGCGGCACAACCACGATTCTTGGAAATGGGAACGGTGAAAGGCTGGCAAGTGTGTTAGAATTCCTGCTCCATGGTTACAGTCATGGGATTGTTGTCTATCACATGACGGTATATGTTTTGACTCCACAAATTGAGAAGTGAGTGAAACAGGATGTTTGTGTTACTGTGTTCTGTGAAGTGGGACTATTGTCCTTTGTTCTTTCTCTTTGCTGTCTGAGGCTAGAGAGAGAGGGAGCCATGTTGCAGTGCTCCGTGTGTGTTTATATGTAAATAAAGTAGATTAGCCAAAATGCTGAGTTGCTGAGGTCTGTTGCGCAACTGCGAAGGCTTTGTGGATCCCTAAGTGTGCCGGTGTCAGTTGGCATTGGTTGCTGTGATGTTCAGGCTGAAGAAAGCTAATGAAGCTCCTGAACGATCGACCAGGAGGGAGAGAACATGCCAGTCGGGCATGTGTCTCTGCCAGAGTCCTACTCAAGTGTAGGCTGAGCTCCTGACAAAGTGCTTGTGGAAGGAGACGAGGCGTCTCTGTGTGCAGGCATTGGGATTCTTCCAGCTGACCCTGTGCACTGCTGTGCCAGCACTGTGGCACCTAAATGGGCCATTAAAGCAGCCATCTGTAATAATGTGATTAACCGCAGCTACAATAAGCATACAAGACAGCTTAAATGATCTCAGCCACCGCAGTTGTCATCCATTCTCTCAAATAAACACCTAATAACGTGGAACTAAGTCACTTCAGGTTCCATTTATGCTATAGACAGCTGCACTTGTGACAGATATTCAGCATTTTCCAGACTAATGACCCAATTAGGGCACGTATGGGGGGGGCAGGTTAACAGTTGATTGGAACGTTCTTCAGAAAGGGTTTGAGGGTGTAACCAACATGCTTGGAAAGTTTAATGCTTTGACAATAAATTTTAAATGATAGATTTTCAAGATTTCTATCTTGGGCCAAGTATGACCCAATCTAAAAGAAAGCCACTTATTTTCTTAAAGTGTGTCAATATTGTTTATTTATTATTCATTTTCTAAAAGTTATATACCATTTGATTGTTAAAAAAAAAAATCCACCTCAAGCTGTTTAGGAAAAATATATCCTTAAAAACCATTTTCAGAACTAATAATAACATTTCCAGTGTTTTATTCAGTCCTGGTTCTGGGGGAAAGGTAGGATATAAAGATATAATATTAATTCCAAAATTCACTCACCTCTCTATTTGCCTATTAGTTGTGTGGTCAAAATCCTTGTTTTCTCATGTTCTAGCACTTGTGATACATCTTCATCACGGACATTAAATTCTTCTTTCATAAACTGAACTCCCCAAAAGAAAAAGAAAAATATCTCCAAACAATGCAATAATGATTTCTACTGCATTAACTGTCCAGAATAGGTTTGTTTTGCATCAGAGAGAAGCAGTGGGGGGTCATTCAATGATGCGAAATCTGCTCCCGATGAAAATGACATGATACATTGTACAGGACAATAGTCTTCAACTTTTCTGAAACTGGGTTAACCCTAACCTTCCATCTGAGACCACTCTTGGTGACACCCATTTTATGATACATGCACAAAATATACACACCATAAGTTGTCTTTTTATTTGCATCCTGCTTCTTCTCCTGACAGCAGAAAGTTGAGAGAAGCAGAAATAACTAGGAAAAGAAGATGTTGGCAGCAGTGCTGTGGCAACAGCCCACCAGCTGAAGACCAATTATATGACAGATGTTCAGGCAACATTTTTTCCACTGAAATCTTACTCTTCAAAGGAGCTTTCGTTGTAGCCTCCGACAACCCTTTCAGGCCCGTTGTGTTCAAGAAACAGTTTAAGATCTAGCCCAATATTTTTTAAATGAAGACATTGGGAAGAGACGGAAAAGCAAGCACAATTTGCCCTTTTCAAAATCTTTTGTACCTAATGACAGAGCTCCCTTTTAAACATCTAGAATGTTAAGAGCAGTTTAAGGGTTCTGGGAATGATAATCGAAAACAAACCAACAGGACAGTGAGCACAACCCTTTGGGATCCCACCAATAGTTAGCATACATTGTTTTGGGACCTTTACAACAGACACTAGTGTTTTAAAGGACAGTAAATATACAACCTCCACGTGGCAGCGTTATGCACAACTGTTTGCAACCCAAATTATAGTGGGTGGAAGAATTTGGAACAACCATTTCAATAAATGCAGAATTTTACAATCTGGATGAGAATTCACCAACATTGAGGATACCACAGTCTGGGAGACAGTAGAGCATAAGACTCTAATCTCAGTATCATGCGCTGGAGCCCCACGTTTGGAAAAAGATTCCTGTATTCCAGTCGGTTGGACTAGAAAACCCCCATGGTCCCTTCCAACTCTAAGATTCTATGATTTCTATCGGGTCTATTTTATTATCTTTATGCTACCATTTTTGCACACATGCATGCTTCTCAAAATGGACCAAGTGTTTAAAAAGTCAAATAAAATGTTCCATACTGAGGCCAGCCAAATTTGATGTTACCTGCAAATGCAATATAGGCACCTCAATGCAAAACAACACATTTAGCACTGGGTCAGAACTCTCCTGGAAGCCTTTTGTGCTAGCTGAAGATATCAAGGCTACACTAAGCTAACATACCCTCCAACATTTCTCTGATGAAAATAGGGACGTCCCTTTCCATAATGATAATTCTACTATTTAAACCTCACACATCTTTCTGGGTTGCCCCAGTCACTCTGGGCAGCTTCCAACATAGATAAAAACATAGTAAAACATTAAACATTTTTTTAAAAAAACCTCTCCTATACAGGATCGCCTTCAGACATCTTGGGATAACTCCATACCCTCCAACATTTCTCCAATGAAAATAGGGACGTCCTAAGGGGAAATGGGATATTCCAGGATCAGATCAGAAACTGGGATGGCTTCTCTAATTTAGAGACATCCCTGGAAAATAGGGACACTTGGAGGGTCTGTGCTAAGGCATGTTGGATTGGGTCCAGGGTCATTTTTCTCCAGAAAGAAGTGCATCGGGTGCCATCAAAAGTGTTCCTAACCAGAGTTTCCGTCTGAACATTCAGGAGCAAAGCTGGGTCCAGGAGCGGTCCCACGCTGCATTATCAAAGAGGAGAGAAACCCGATCCAGAACAAGCTGACTCCCCATCACGGGGTCATTTCCTGACCAAAAGCACTTCTGCCTTGTCCAGATTGAGTTTCACTTTGTTCGCCTACATCCTGCCCATCAATGACTCCAGACAACAGTTCAATATTTCCACAGCCTTCCCGGCCGGAGATTTGCTGTACGCGAGATGAACCAAGGACAAGCAGGGCTATAGGAAGCCCGGCCCACCCCTTTTGAAACTGAATCTCCCTTGCGTTTTCGTGAGTGCTAATTTAGGGGGTGGGAGAAATTATATGGTTTAACTTGGGATTATGACTCTCCAGCAATGATCCCTCCCCAAAGGCCTGAGACCGGACAAAAATCTTTACTAGATCCCTAAAAATAAAGTTTACGACACACCGTACAGCTGTAGGGCTGTTCAGCTACAAGTGACAGATTCAGCAAGGCAATACAGCCAACGATCAAATATTGTGAGGTGCTTTCACTGAAATAGATTATCTGAAGGGCACACCAAGGAGCACATTCAGACAGCTTTTGAGAAAAGAGAATGCCTTATTTTGTGCAGTTAGTATGCCGTAATTTCCCCATTAAGCGCTTCAAAACAGCACACCATGAAATAGGAAAGGGTCATTATTCTGTGGGAAAGCATCCACCTTGCATGTACGTTTCCGAGCACAATTCAAAGTGTTGGTGCTGACCTTTAAAGCCCTAAACGGCCTCGGCCCAGTATACCTGAAGGAGCGCCTCCACCCCCAACGTTCTGCCCAGACGCTGAGGTGCAGCGCTGAGGGCCTTCTGGCGGTTCCCTCATTGCGAGAAGCAAAGCTACAGGGAACCAGGCAGAGGGCCTTCTCGGTAGTGGCACCCGCCCTGTGGAACGCCCTCCCACCAGATGTCAAAGAGAAAAACAACTACCAGACTTTTAGAAGACATCTGAAGGCAGCCCTGTTTAGGGAAGCTTTTAATGCTTAATAGGTTTTTGTATTTTAATATTCTGTTGGAAGCCGCCCAGAGCGGCTAGGGAAACCCAGCCAGATGGGCGGGGTATGAATAATAAATTATTATTATTATTATTATTATTATGATGATGATGATGATGATGAGCCAGGTTAACCCCTGGCATCTCTAGACAAGACTGAAAATGTGCCTGGTCTGAAGGTAGATGGGAAGGTAGCCCATCTAGGAGAAGGAAAACTCTGATCCTAAATCTCTGCTGCCTTGTGGGATATCTTTGGGAGAAGAAAAAGCTAAGCAGTAAACCCAACACAGATCTGGAGTGGAGTCCCTAAGACAGTTGGATTGCCTCTTGTACGCCTCCTTCTGGCAGCTCCTGCAGCCAAGTTGGTACCAAACGTATTGCTCTGCTTTCCTTTGGACCACATCCGTGAGGCCGAGAGTGGAGTCTTGTCACCTGGCTCCATACACACTGCCCAGGCTTGCGCCCTGGGGAGATCACTTGAGTGCTGCTGCTGGCACAACAGTTTGGCTTCACCCCCAGACCCACACAATGTTGTCTCTCGAGACAGAGGCTGACAGAATACTAATAAATTAAATCTGTGTTGCAATTCAAGAGACCTCTTGAGTACAGAGCACATATGATCCTAGATGACTCATCCAGTCTCCTGCACCTCTTGACATTTGAGCCATGCATCCCTTGGCAATTACTACCACCCTTCCTTGCCCCTGGTTTTCACTGCTTACACCATATCATGTAATGTTACAGGCAGGGGAGATACTACAGTGGTACCTCCGGTTACGAACTTAATTCGTTCTGGAGTTCCGTTCTTAAGCTGAAACTGCTTGTAACATGAGGCGCACTTTTGCTAATGGCATCTCCCGCTGCTGCCACGCTGCTGCCATGCGACTTCCGCTTGCATCCCGGGGCAGAGGTCGCAACTGGGAGCATCTACTTCCGGGTTAGCAGAGCTCGTAACCCGAAGCATCTGCAAGGAGGACAGTACATAACACGAGGTTCCACTGTACAGTGGTACCTCTGGTTGCAAACGGGATCCATTCCGGAGGCCCATTCGCAACATGAAAAGAGCTCAACCTGAAGCGCCGTATCTGTGCAGGTGCGCAGCGCAATTTGGTGCTTGTGCACATGCGAAAGCGGCAAAACCCGGAAGTAACCCTTTCTGGTACTTCCAGGTCGCCGCGGGACGTAACCTGAAAGAACATAACATGAAGCAAACGTAACATGAGGTATGACTGTATTGCATTGGTTTTATGCTCAGTGCCCTGGTGTCATAGCAAAACTCTTTCAAAGAAAATAAAAATACACTGCACAGAAATGTTATGTATTAACAAGAAATGCACTATAAGTTTGAATTAAAGGGGGCGGGAACAGGTTGACTCAAAACCTCGGCCTCACCAGCACACAGGAATCAACTG
Organism: Podarcis cretensis; assembly: GCF_951804945.1. Lineage (NCBI taxonomy): Eukaryota > Metazoa > Chordata > Lepidosauria > Squamata > Lacertidae > Podarcis > Podarcis cretensis. The sequence continues at coordinate 9,411,654 of NC_137180.1, read as the reverse complement.
TATTGCACGGTTTGGATCAGAAATTACCCACCTTGAAATTATTGGCTTGTCGAGGAAATATAAGATTACAAACAACAAAGAATGGGCCCGATGAAATGCACTTCGTTATAACTGAAATGAATGCAGTTCTTTTTCTTCTTCTCCTCCTCATTATTGTGTTTGAGGACAGAAATAGCTTTCCCTAGCCGCTGCTCATGTATTTGTTTTGAAAGTGATCCCAATACTAATCGTGATGTATTGTAGCTCCAGACTCTTTAAGTACACATCTACGCTCTCTTTTCATTCCTCACAAATGCCTTTTCCTTCTTTTGCTAAAAAATAGTATTGAATTCTATTTGTTATTCACATACACACACCATTCCCCAAACCAAAGTGGAGAAGCTTTGGGCTTCCCCAGAATATGTAATGGCTTTGTTTCCTATTTGGATGTATACAAGGGAATAGTTTCTTTAGGTTGTATTGAACCAAGTCGAACTCAGAACAGATCTGTTAAAATAAATATCCTTAAGTGCATTCATGGCAACCCTAGTGCAGATCCTGAATACTCTAATACACAGTGGTTTTCTTGTGCATTATTAAGACAATTTAACCTAAAATTATGTTCAACAAGGTGGGTGAACTATTATTAGTAGCATTATAAGGATGGCATGACATATTAAAAATGATTGAAGTCTCCACCTTACCAGGAACTGAAATTCATACTGAGTACAGGATAATTATAAAGCTGCTTATAAGAAGTTGAGGCTATAAGAAAAGGGGGAGGTTCGTAATTTGAGGAAACAAAATGGGATATTCTGGCAATGTAAGCAGTTTGTGTGTTGCCTTTTACTTCTGGGAGAATAAAACTGGGTGTTTGTATGTAAAGCAAGTGTAGGGGATACCTTAAGAACTGGCTTCCCTTCTTAAATACCCCCTCCATGCAAAAAAAAAGTGCATCTGCCAATGAATTGCACAAGAGCTCCAAATCTATGAATTGTGCAATTTGAATTTGCTGCTGTGTGAAAATAGCAACAGTCTGAAAGCACCCTTGGTGCTAATTGTGCACACCATTCAGTGAATGTAGCAGCCCATGTATGACTTATTTGTGTAAAATGATAGCATCCTTCCAATTGTTTTGACCTAACAACAGTTTATATATATATATAAACAGTTATGCCCATGCCACTGGAATTACTTTATGTGATGCATGCATGCATATTATTTACTTATGACATCATCACGGGTTGTATTCAATATTAGTCACACCCAGAGTAGAACCCCAGAAATTAATAGACATGAGTAGCAGGATTATGTTGGATAATGCTGGATGCATCCCATAGCCTTATTCTTACTGCTGAATTCAGGACTGCAAATCTTCATTTATCCAATCAAGAGCTGTATTTCTTCTATGCATTCCCAGTTTTTCAGTTTCACTAATTGTAAGCTTTGAAACATGCTGGGATGGTCAAAGCCAGCATCCAAGTAGCATTATTGTTTTATTAGCCCCCCAATATTACCTGAAAGGCTACCTAGTTCCCTACAGACCCTCAGGGGTATTCTGAGCACAGGGGGCACTGTAGATTGTATCACCACCTTCGTGAGTTTTTTGGGGGGTGGCCTGGGAGAGGGCTTTAATAATAATGATGATAATGATAATGATAATAATGTACACCCCACCTATCTGGCTGCGTTTCCCCAGCCACTCTGGGTGGCTTACAGTACATATGAAAACATATGAAAACATACTAAAAAATCAAACATTAAAAATTTCCCGATACATTAACCGACATTGGAAGAATGGAGGCTGAAACTTATGGACTTTGCAGAATTAGATAAAATGACTGGAAAAATGAGATACCAGAAAGATCACTCAGGACTGGAGAAAGTTTACGATTTATCTGGAAAATATTTGTGATGAACAGACAACACTAATTGGATTTAAAGAGGCTTTGTGATGAGAAAGGGTATTGTAAAGAGAAAATGAGATGTAAGGATATTATAAACTGGCAATATATTATAAAGGAAATGCGGAACAAATGTAAAAACATGAGGATTGTAGAAGGAGCCGGTGGAAGTCAAAAATTTGTAAATTGTTGAATACGGTTGTGTTTGAATAATTTGTAAAAGAAAATTTTTAAAAATAATAATAATAAAAAAAAAATTCCCCGATACATTCCCTCCTTACAATTTATATCTGGGAGAATAAAACTGGGTGTATGTTCAAAGCCCCTTCACAGGTTTCATTTGACACCTGAATTGTGTGTTTTCAGAACGCGCCCTATTCCTGCGGCTGTGATCTTTTTGAACTGTTTTTAATTATGAATTTTAAATTGTTGTAACCTGCCCTGGTACCTGCAGGTAATGGGTGAGTAATAAATGTGATTCTGATGATGACGATGGTATCTGCACGCATTATTCCCCAACCACACATCTGAGGTGCTCCATTCACAGGCAGAGAGGAGAACAGTACAGTGGTACCTCAGGTTATAGATGTTTCAAGTTACAGACTCCGCTAACCCAGAAATAGTACCTCAGGTTAAGAACTTTACTTCAGGATGAGAACAGAAATCGCGGTGCGGCGGCAGCGGGAGGCGCCATTAGCTAAAGTGGTGCTTCAGGTTAAGAACAGTTTCAGGTTATGAACGGACCTCCAGAACGAATTACCGGTAAGTACTTAACCTGAAGTACCACTGTACTGAGCCATATGATGGACTATAAATATTAAAAAATATATTAATAGGAAGAAAGAAGCAAAGTTCAGTTTTGGACCGTATTCAGTTCAGGTGTTAGTGCCTCTGTCAATTCACTCTGCATGTACACTTGGGGAATACTCCACACAAGCAAAACAGAGACCTGACAGCTGGGGATGCCCAGTGCCAGATTTACACATAAGCTAAACAAGCTATAGCTTAGGGCCCCACTCTCTTGGGGGCTCCCAAAAAATTTAAAGGGGACAAACCTGAATATACATTTCCAAAATATAAGATAAAAAAACAAATAAAATAAAACCTACATACAGCAACAGTGTTTTGTGTTGTGTAGGCTCCTATGATGTAAGTAATGGGCCCCGCCTGCTAGCCTGCTCCCTAAAATATCACTGGTTTGCTCCTTTCTAGATACAGTGGTGCCTCGCAAGACGAAAAGAATCCGTTCCGCGAGTCTCTTCGTCTTGCGGTTTTTTCGTCTTGCGAAGCAAGCCCATTAGCGGCTTAGCGGCTTAGCGCTATTAGTGGCTTAGCGGCTTAGCGGATCAGCTGATAAGCGGCTTAGCGGATCAGCTGTTAAGCGGCTTAGCGGCTTAGCGGATCAGCTGATAAGCGGCTTAGCGGATCAGCTGATAAGCGGCTTAGTGGCTTAGCGGATCAGCTGATAAGCGGCTTAGCGGCTTAGAAAAAGGGGGGGAAAGGGGAAAAAAAGCTCGCAGGAACTCGCAAGACATTTTCGTCTTGCGAAGCAAGCCCATAGGGAAATTCATTTTGCAAAGCACCTCCAAAACGGAAAACCCTTTCGTCTAGCGGGTTTTCCGTCTTGCGAGGCGTTCGTCTTGCGGGGCACCACTGTATAGGGTGCCTACATTCTGCATGGACTGGTTGCACTACAACATGCAGCATGCAGCTGCAGACTGCAGCACAGTTGAATGTAGGTCAAGCTGTTGTACCTGTTATCTAATAGTAAAGAGTGCTTCTAAATTAACTTTTGTTATTGCCAAATGCCAGTGTGTTTGCATTATTAAGTTTGTTGTGAATAAAAAATCATTTTAAGTTAGCGCTTAATAAATATTTTGCTATTAATATACTTCTTCTTAATTGTATTTCACTATTAATATACCATACTTCTTCTTAATTTTATTTCAATTCAACAATTACTTTGATAAAACACATATTTTGTTGTGTGAAAATGTCTTTAGATACCTATTAGGTCCATAAATTACCATATAGCATATATTCAACACAAAAAACAGTGACAATTTGTTATTGACAAAGGACAGCTGGACATATAAAAGGCCCCATTACCTTCAGTAGCTTAGGGCAGGCATCCCCAAACTCAGCCCTCGAGATGTTTTGGGATTACAATTCCCATCATCCCACAGGTCCTGCTAGCTAGGGATGATGGGAGCTGTAGTCCCAAAAACATCTCGAGGGCTGAGTTTGGGGATGCCTGGCTTAGGGCCTCATCAAACCTAAATCTGGCCCTGGGGGAGTCCAGCCTCCCAAAAGCTTGACTTGGGAAGGATCCCTCACGCCCAGACCATTGGGCTCTCCCTGCTTTAAAGTACTGTATCATATGTTTCTGCTTTCCTTGCATCCGCACAGTACTATTTCCATTTGTGTTATAAAAAGGACATGAGACAGTTGCGAATGTCTCAGTCCTTCTATGCCTTGGGGAGTTGCATGCAGTCCAGACACCGCTCTTCTTGTTTACTCTCCCTGAATACTGATTTAAGTGTGTGTGTCGCTTATCCCAAAGCCTCCGGCTTCACATAAAGATGTGTATGTACAGAGCAACATTGTACATTTAGGTTTCGGGATAGTAGAGGGCTGAGAGATTTAAAGGCAAAGTTATCCATTCGTTTTGGAGAATTTATTGGAGAAACACATGGAAAAGGTTCCCGGCAATCTTAATGAATACAGTTTGAATATGGAGAAGAGAGAGAGAGAGAAAAGAAAATTAGCAGCAGTTAGAAAAACAGGGATGCGTGCAGCCTTTGAGGGAGGAATAGTTCGATCAGCTGCTGCTTGGGAATCTGTCCTAGGAATGCCTGTTTACTTCCGCTAACTTCTGCTAGTAACACAAAGATTACAGAAGCCACTTCCAGGCTTTCACTATTTTACAGGCAGAATTCAAGTGCATACTAGCAAGTTCATACTGCACAGCTGAAGTGGATTTTGCATTCTTGTGCAACAAACCCCTTTATTTATTTTTTAAAAGTGGACTTTTTGAATGAAAAATGAGGGGGGAATGCTTTGGAAAGTGTGGGGCATGGGTAGGCAAACTAAGGCCCGGGGCCCGGATCATGTGGTTGATCATGAGACGTCCCTGGTCGATCCTGGTCAATCGTGAGAAAAAGAAAAAGCTCAACAACTTTGGGTCTTCCTCCCCAAAAAAAGCCCAACAACTTTGGTCACTGCTAGTTTTTTTATAGTGGAAGTAGATCACAGTCTCTTGGGAGTTGGACATGACTGGTATACACTATTCCAGGGGTCAGCAAACTTTTTCAGCAGGGGGCCGGTCCACTGTCCCTCAGACCATGTGGTGGGCCAGACTATTTTTTTTTAAATGAACCAATTCCTATACCCCACAAATAACCAAGAGATGCATTTTAAATAAAAGCACACATTCTACTCATGTAAAAAAACCAGGCAGGCCCCACAAATAACCCAGAGATGCGTTTTAAATAAAAGGACACATTCTACTCATGTAAAAACATGCTGATTCCCGGACCGTCCGTGAGATGAATTTAGAATTGGGCTGGATCCAGCCCCCGGGCCTTAGTTTGCCTAAGGTAAAGGGACCCCTGACCATTAGGTCCAGTCGTGGCTGACTCTGGGGTTGCGGCGCTCATCTCGCATTATTGGCCGAGGGAGCCGGCGTACAGCTTCCGGGTCATGTGGCCAGCATGACTACGCCACTTCTGGCGAACCAGAGCAGCGCACGGAAACACCGTTTACCTTCCCGTCGGAGCGGTACCTATTTATCTACTTGCACTTTGTCGTGCTTTTGAACTGCTAGGTTGGCAGGAGCAGGGACTGAGCAATAGGAGCTCACCCCGTCACAGGGATTCGAACCGCCAACCTTCTGATCGACAAGTCCTAGGCTCTGTGGTTTAACCCACAGCGCCACCGGCATCCCATAGGAGCCACTCAACCATAGATCCTCCATCTTGAGCTGTGTGGAGAAGGGGCTCTTTGAAAACTTGAACTTCCCGTAGGGTAAGATAGCTGTTGAATAGACCTGTGGTTGTAGTTGACGGGAGGAAAGAGTCCATCTCATACAGAACAGGGCCCTGCGGGACTTGACATCTTTCCGCAGGGCCTGCAAAACAGAGCTGTTCCACCAGGCCTTTGGTCAGGGTGCAGCCTGACCCCCCTCCTCTGGCAATCTGCATAGAATTTTGCTTATTGGTTGCCATAAATTTGATTTTAATTAATTTTTATAATGAAATGTTTTTAGAATCGTTGGATTATTTTGATTGTTGTTAGCCGCCCTGAGCCCAGCTTCGGCTGGGGAGGGCGGGATATAAATAAAATTTATTATTATTATTATTAACAGCAAGAGCTAGATGGAGGGCAGCTTTCCCCATAGGGCCAGATGGTCCTCAGAAAGCCCTGTGGTGGCTGCTGGGAGAGGAAAAGGCCTCCTCAGTTGGGATATAGGAGCTGGATGTGATAGATCGCCAGATTCATGATTAAACTCCCATCAGCTCCAGCAAGCATGGTCAATGGTCAGGGAAGATGGGAGTTGCAGTTCAACATCATCTGGAGGATGAAAGGTTTCCTACTCCTTCTGTAACATGTAAACTCCACTGGATCACAGTCTTGAGCCTGTACAGGCAAAATAACTCCTGGCTTTGGGGTCACCTTCCATGTGCAAAACACTTCCCTTGAGTCAGAAATAGCCCTTTTGTAAGTGGAAGAGACTTTCTGCTTGTAGAAGGACATCTTTGCATCCCACCATGTAACATTTGACGTGCTTTCAAACTGCTAGGTTGGCAGGAGCAGGGACCGAGCAACGGGAGCTCACCCTGTCGCGGGGATTTGAACCACCGACCTTCTGATCGACAAGTCCTAGGCTCTGTGGTTTAACCCACAGCGCCACCCGCCTCCCTACCCATGCTCTATTCCACTGTTAGTTTGCCTACCCATGCGCTGTTCCAAGATTGCTTGGTTCATTGTGAGCCATGACAGCTAAACAGAGCTGAAAACATTTGTAGCAGCGAGCAGCTTCCTTTGAGACACCTACAAGAAAAAAAATTTCATACAACCATCTATGAAATTTGACATTTTCAGAGTGCATTCTATTCTTACCTTTTAATGCAAATATATTGTTGAACCCAGTTTCAAACCAGCTTCCCCATTCACTAACTTGCTTCTCTGATGTTCCTGGGCCACATTTCTTGTATAAGTAGTAAGTCCTAGCTTCTCTTGCTTTTTCCATACATTTACTGAATGATGCAAAGTGATTTTGTTCAATCTGAAAGGGTAAAAAGCAGGGGACCCAGGTCTAATGCTCTAGCCATGAATTTCTGAAATAACCAAACTAGTCAGTTTCATTACAGCTGGATTAATGTGCAAATATTTCCAGACCAGGAGCATTTCAAGATACAGCATAAAAACATAAAATGCACAGGAAATGAATTGTTAGTTTTTATCTATTTCAAATTAGATTCAGCACATTACTCTGAAAAGCAGTGGCTTACATTTTCCCCAGTCAGCTTTTCAAATCAAATGTATCCCACGGGATTGTGGTGAGCAAATTTCCCATGGATTCCTCCCCAGCTGAGTTGGATATATGTGTACAATTTGGGCAAGACCAAAGTATGACTGCTCCCCATTTAAAAAGAACCTTTCTTGGGGTCACCCTAACCTTCTGGAGTGTGCAGCAGCTACTACCCCATAACAAGAAAGCGTGACTTTGCAAACCAAGTGGGAAAAGGCCAAGGGACTCAATGTGTCTTGTGCTAATCAATTCTATCTGAGCTCAATTCTTATCCTCACCAAAGATGAAAACCACTCTTATACAGTGGTGCCCCGCAAGACGAATGCCTCGCAAGACGGAAAACCCGCTAGACGAAAGGGTTTTCCGTTCTGGAGGCGCTTCGCAAAACGAATTTCCCTATGGGCATGCTAAGCCGCTAATAGCGCTAATCCGCTAAGCCGTCAATGGGCTTGCTTCGCAAGACGAAAAAACCGCTAGACGAAGAGACTCGCGGAACGGATTAATTTCGTCTTGCGAGGCACCACTGTACCACTTTAACAGCCATGGGGAATCCTGAGAACTGCAGTTTTTAAAGAGTACTGGGAATTGTAACTTTGAGACGTCAGCACCCTTAACATAATACAGTTCCCAATATTCTTTGGGGAAAGCTGTGATTCTTCAAAATATGTTCAGGGTGGATGTGATTCCTAACCCTACTTGGAGCTTCCAGGAACCTTCTGTGTGCAAAAGGGTGCTCTTCCAAGCACAATTCAAAGTGTTGGTGCTGACCTTTAAAGCCCTAAACGGCCTCAGCCCAGTATACCTGAAGGAGCGTCTCCACCTCCATCGTTCTGCCCGGACACTGAGGTCCAGCGCCAAGGGCCTTCTGGAGGTTCCCTCACTGCAAGAAGCAAAGCTACAGGGAACCAGGCAGACGGCCTTCTCGGTAGTGGCGCCCACCATGTGGAATGACCTCCCATCAGATGTCAAACAAATAAACAACTATCTGACTTTTAGAAGACATCTGAAGGCAGCCCTGTTTAGGGAAGTTTTTAATGAATGACGGCAGGAATGTTTTTGGATTGTGCAGCCAATTCTGGAATGTTATTAATTACAGTGGTATTTTGGGTTACAGACACTTCAAGTTACAAACGCTTCAGGTTACAGACTCCACTAACCCAGAAATAGTACCTTGGGTTAAGAACTTTGCTTCAGGATGAGAACAGAAATTGTGCAGCGGCGGCGCAGTGGCGGCGGGAGGCCCCTCAGGCTGAGAACAGGCTGAGAACAGTTTCAGGTTAAGAATGGACCTCCAGAACGAGTTGAGTTCTTAACCCGAGGTACCACTGTATTTTAATCTTTTGTTGGAAGCTGCCCAGAGTCTTGGGAAACCCAGCCAGATGGGCGGGGTATAAATTAGCATCATCATCATCATCATTATTGCCCGTAAGCAGCATCAGCCCAGAAACCCAAGATCCTAAGAAGCTAGGTCTGCTATCCAGAAATATTATGCCAATTTTCCCTAGCCAGCCACTCAGCCCATGTTATGAACATGCCAGCTTTGTCGCGTGAGTATTGGCTTTATGCCACAAGTATATTTCTCAGCCCTCTGGCTGTGACTGTTCGCATATGATGATGTCACAGACTGGGCTGATGTCACACAAAGGGTGCATTCAGAAGACATGTTTACTGAACATTTATCCTGATTTGCTTATATGGAGATTAGATGCTGTTGGCTATTTAAGTGAGCATTTACTCGCATTTGTTTGTGAGGAGGCTAGATGACAGCTGGGTCAAAGCAAGTGTCATCCTAAGTTTTCCATTGCTTCCCCACCCACCACTTTCCTTACCCCCACCCCCAAAAAAGTCTGATCTTTGGGGCAAAAGCTCCAAATCACTTTTAATTGGACGACTTGAATTTGCTGGGATGTGATTGAATCCTATCCACAAATAGCAACAGTCTGGAACTGCCCAAAGTCTTGGCAAACACAGTTGTTCTGGTCACTTATGTCATCATAAGTGAGATCCATTATTTAAGCGTCTCCAAAGGTTTGTCGGCATTCAAAACATTTCACCCAGACTTACCTCCACTTGGACCCCCAGCTGCTTTTGAAATTCTCTCCCTCTTTTTGCAAATGACTTTTATTGGTTTTACATATAATCACATTACGTAACATCGTACACTCTTATTTTATCTCTGTGGCTCAGCAGCCTAATGACTTCCCTCCCCCCCCCCATCTGATGGTTTACAAAATTTAAACTTTACATCTTTACATTCTCTTCGTTTCCTATCCTTGTTATATCATTACCTAAAATATTATATTACTCAACCTGAATAGGTAGCAATTTCATCTTACAAATCTTCAGATCGGCCTGCTAAGGATGTTAATTGCTTACAGTTGTCTTTCAAATATAATATAAATTTGTTCCAGTCCTTTTAGAATATTGATCATGCTGGTTCCGGATTCTTCCCGACAGTTCTGCAAAGTCCATCAGCTTCATCTGCCTCTCTTCTTTTGCTGATAACACCTGTTGTTTCAATCTTTGGGCTAACAAAATTCTTGATACAAAATTTAAAAATTCCTTCCAGTAGCACCTTAGAGACCAACTAAGTTTGTTATTGGTATGAGCTTTTGACACGAAAGCTCATACCAGTAACAAACTTAGTTGGTCTCTAAGGTGCTATAATGGGACGCAGGTGGCGCTGTGGGTTAAAGCCTCAGCGCCTAGGGCTTGCCGATCGAAAGGTCGGCGGTTCGAATCCCTGCGGCGGGGTGCGCTCCCGCTGCTCGGTCCCAGCGCCTGCCAACCTAGCAGTTCGAAAGCACCTCCGGGTGCAAGTAGATAAATAGGGACCGCTTACCAGCGGGAAGGTAAACGGCGTTTCCATGTGCGGCTCTGGCTCACCAGAGCAGCGATGTCACACTGGCCACGTGACCCGGAAGTGTCTCCGGACAGCGCTGGCCCCTGGCCTCTTAAGTGAGATGGGCGCACAACCCCAGAGTCTGTCAAGACTGGCCCGGACGGGCAGGGGTACCTTTACCTTACCTTTAAGGTGCTATTGGAAGGAATTTTTTTATTTTGTTTCGACCACGGCAGACCAACACAGTTACCTGCCTGTAACTAAAATTCTTGATGCAGTTGTTGCATATAAGAAAATTTTTTTCGCTTGTCCCGGTATCTATCCACTCTGCACAATGGAAAATTTTCTGGTTTTTTAACAAAAGTGTTTTTAAACATTTTCTTTAACTCACTATATATCATTTCCCAGCAAGCTTTTACCTCTTTACGTTGCTTTTTGGAATTCTCACAGGTTTTCGAAAAAGGCTTTTTGGAATTCTCACAGGTTTTCCAAAGGGGGGGCAGAGTTGCTACACTACCCCGCCGAGTACCGAACCTAAGCCAAGCATTTATACAGATTGCAGTGTAAATTTTCTCTCATGTCTGTCATGTCTGCAGCTACTCTTATGAGCATCGTTGCCGAAATCTGTCCATTAATCACTTTTCGCTGTTTGCTTATTGTGCTAAAGGTATATCCTGCATTGAACGCTTTGCGGAGAGAATCTGAATAGCTTGGAACACTTCCCTGACGTAGCCCATTTGTTCAATCGCTGAAAACACATCGTTGATCAAGTTATCTACCTGAGATGGTGAGCATATTAAATCACTTGAACTTCATTTGCATGATGACTCCAGCAGTTTGAATGACACACTTGCAATTGCTATTTATAATATATATATATAAAATGCACAGGAAATGAATTGCTGGTTCTTATCCGTTTCAAATTAGATTCAGGACATAACTCTGAGGAGAGCACACCTAGCAGTGGTTTACATTTGTCCCCCAGTAAGCTTTTTAATCAAAAGTAATTTGGAGTTAAGCATATTGAAGCGTGTTTCATTAGCTGCGGATGGCATTTGATGTATTCAAATGCTCCGCAACATATGCTGCCTGCGCTTTTGAAGCGGCAACATTTTCGATTGTAAATGAGGGCTTCTGCTTTTTGTTGACGTGCTGGCGCGCTGCCTATTTTCATTCTGACTGGTGCGTAAGGCAGAAAACCAACAGCACATCTCTGTACTGACAGTCCGCAATATTGCGTGCTTGTGGGGGAACAGTGAGAGCACAGCAGAACGCCTTTGGAGAACATTGTAGACCATAAGGATGCTTTTTTGACTGAGTTCTCTCCTCTTCCTTGTGTTTGAGGTATCAAATATTTGCAACTAGTCTGCTTAATTCCTTGAAAACCTTCAAAGAATCCCTATCAATCATTTTTTTGCAACATGCTACTGGTATCACAAATATACAGTTTCAGAGAGAGCGGGGAGGGTATCCACTGAAGATGAAACGACAGGATAGTTTAGGTGCTGTTCTTAAAAAAGAAAAGTATATTTTACCAAGGTGTCAGCTGAAAAAGACTGATATGAAGCAGTGCACAGCTCAGCCAGTGCTCTTTTCAAGGCAGCCAAGGCTCTTTTCAGTGTAGCCCTGCAAACTTAACATACTCGCTTTCTGATCATTCTGTGCTGTTTTTCTTAGCCTTTCTTCTCGAGATTCACTTTGTTCTTTTCACCTGACACCTGTACAATCCGTGTAGAGAAGGGGTGGGCCAACTTCTGCTTGTATTATCTGTTTTGCTGCATTTTACCACACGTCCAAGATTCACCAGCTGGAGCAAGGTGCAATACAGGGGCTCAGGTGGGAAGGATTTCTGTTTTTTTAACGATTTGACTGTGGTATGGCCTAATATGTTTTAAAATATCTCTAAGCAGTGTTCAAAAAAACCGAAGCAACAACAGATAACGTTAACAAAAGATTGCAAAAATACAGTTACATATAAAATGTTACATTAATGCAAAGATACTAATACAGTGGTACCTCTGGTTAACTACTTAATTCGTTCTGGAGGTCCGTTCTTAACCTGAAACTGTTCTTAACCTGAAGCACCACTTTAGCTAATGGGGCCTCCCACTGCTGTTGTGCGATTTCTATTCTCATCCTGAAGCAAAGTTCTTAACCCAAGGTACTATTTCTGTGTTAGCGGAGTCTGTAACCTGAAGCGTATGTAACCCGAGGTACCACTGTATATAAAAATCAGTATCAGTTCATTTTCCTTTTTACTCACTCCCTCTCAGCCTCTGGGTTCTCACCCAGGGTTCAAACAAACTCTCCACTTACCCTCAAAAGTCTCACAAGTTTGGTCTTCAAGTGCTTGAATAGGACTGTGAGATTCTTTATTAGGAGACAAGACTACTTATTTCTCTATCTGAGCAATCCCAAACAATTTGCAAGGGACTTAGGGGAAGCCTGTTTGGAATGTCATCTTTAGAGGGAAGAATGAAATACAAGGGACAAGGCCTTCTCGGTTACAGCCCCAAACATTTTGGAATGTATTGCTCAGTGAAACATGTCAACATCCCTCTCTGCTTATTTTAAGAAGACTTCACATATATTTATTGCTTGGGCAGGGTTTTCAGAACCTATAAGACTAGTTGATCATTAAATGCTTGTAAACAGCCCCATACCCTCCAACATTTCTCTGCTGAAAATAGGGACATCCTAAACCGTCATCATTATCATTTTATTATTTATACCCTATCCACCTGACTGCGTTGCCCCAACCACTCTGGTGGCTTCCAACATATTTATATATAAATATAATAAAATATTAAACATTTTTTTAAAAAACTCCCCCATACAGAGCTGCCTTCAGATGTCTTCTAAAGGTTGTGTAGTTACTTATCTCTTTGCCTCGGGGGTCACATAACTCCATACCACCCAACATTTATCTGATGAAAATAGGGGCGTCCTAAGTAAAAGCAGGACATTCCGGGATCAAATCAGAAACCAGGATGGCTTCTGTAAATCTAGGACTGCACCTGGAAAATAGCAGCCCTCTGGTTAAGTCCTAACTTCAAATACTTATTTGTAAAAAGGTCAGGTACCGACTACCTCAAAAGGAAATATGATGCATGAGTGAAAAAGGCCTCATCTTCATCTTGACCATTTCAGATTATCATAGAAAGCTTAGCATTATTGCAGATAATGGCAAGGCTCAGCTACATAACAGGATTTTGGATGATATGCAGCTATCAATGGCTATGAGTCATAATAAGGTAAAGGTAAAGGTACCCCTGCCCGTACGGGCCAGTCTTGACAGACTCTGGGGTTGTGCGCCCATCTCACTTAAGAGGCCAGGGGCCAGCGCTGTCCGGAGATACTTCCGGGTCACGTGGCCAGCGTGACATCGCTGCTCTGGCGAGCCAGAGCCGCACACGGAATCGCCGTTTACCTTCCCGCTGGTAAGCGGTCCCTATTTATCTACTTGCACCCGGAGGTGCTTTCGAACTGCTAGGTTGGCAGGCGCTGGGACCGAGCAGCGGGAGCACATCCCGCCGCAGGGATTCGAACCGCCGACCTTTCGATCGGCAAGCCCTAGGCGCTGAGGCTTTAACCCACAGCGCCACCTGCATAGCTGCATACTAATTCCAAGGCAGAGGCAGTATGACACTGGACACTCATGCCTGGAGCAAGGCACTGCTTTGTTTAAAAAGCTATGTTGTTTACAAAGCTATTGTACACTACCAACCTCACTGTATGCTTGTGAAACATGGACCACTTCTAAACGCCATCTCCAACTCCTTGAAAGATTCCATCAATTGTGTCTCCGAAAAATGTTACACATCACTTGGGAAGTGTACCGGACAGTGGCGTAGCGTGGGGGGTGCAGGGGGGGCCAGCCGCACCGGGCGCAACATTTGGGGGGGGCGCGCTCGCACTCGCAGCTCTCTGCCCCTACCTGGCTCACTCACTCTCTCTCACTGCAGTGCTGGCTGTGCGAATCCGATCCGAGCTGCCGGGTCGCCGCCCACTGTGGAGGGGGAGGGTGCCAAGCATGTGCTGCAGTGCGGAGCGGAGAGAGAGCGAGGGAGGGACTATCTGGGGGAGGGACAGTGCAGCGGCCGCCCAGCGCAGCGCTGAGCGCGGGAGAAAACCACACCCGACCAGCCCAGGCAGCAGCAAGAAGAAGCTGGCAGCGGCGGCAGGTTAGGGGTTAGGGGCGCAAATTACTTGCCTTGCCCCGAGTTAGGGGGCGCAAATTACTTGCCTTGCCCCGGGCAGTGGCGTAGCGTGGGGGGTGCAGGGGGGGCCAGCCGCACCGGGCGCAACATCTGGGGGTTAGGGTTAGGGATAGGGTTAGGGGGCGCAAATCCAGGGTTAGGGGGCGCAAATTACCTGGCTTGCCCCGGGTGCTGACAACCCACGCTACGCCACTGGCCCCGGGTGCTGACAACCCACACTACGCCGCTGGTACTGGAAGAAGCAAAAATCGCCAGTGTTGAAGCAATGATTCTTCAACATCAACTTTGTTGGACTAAAGAACTGGATAAAATAGCGGTCAACTGCAAAGGGGATTTGGATATTTAATTTGGCACATCTTACCTGAGAATCTTCTGCTATTCTATTCGGTTTAATGCAACAAATAATTTTAGTAGCCGTGACTGTTGTTTTATTTATTGTATGTCTGGTGCCCGGTGACTTTTTTGGTTGTTGCTGTTGTTGTTGTGTTTGTTTGTTTTTTTGTTCTCCTTCTGAATGATACCATGGCCCATGGCTAGTGCAATAAAAAGTTTAATTGGAATAATTGGAAGCTTCGTTGGACTGGTCATGTTGTGTGGTTGCCTGATGATCGTCTTCCAAAGCAGCTACTCTATTCTGAACTTAAAAATGGAAAGCGTAAGGCTGGTGGTCAACAAAAGAGCTTTAAAGACTGTCTCAAGGCAAATTTTTAAAAATGTGATATAAACACCAACAATTGGGAAACGCTGGCCTGCGAGCGCTCCAGTTGGAGAACAGCCTTTACCAAAGGTGTCGTGGGCTTTGAAGACACTCGAACTCAGGACGCAAGGGAGAAACGTGCTAAGAGGAAGGCAGGCTTGGCAAATCCACACCATGATCAACTCCTGCCCGGAAACCAGTGTCCCCACTGTGGAAGGACGTGTGGATTCAGAACTGGCCTCCACAGTCACTTATGGACTCATTGTTAAAACAATCTTACTCAGCTACAAGTGATCGGCAGAGAAAGAAGAAGGCACTACTGCCTCCAGGCCCTGCTTATGTGGACTTCCCAGGGGCACCTGAGGGTCCACTGTGGGAGACTGGATGCTGTGTATTGTTGCTGTTTAGTTGTTTAGTATTGTCCGACTCTTCGTGACCCCATGGCCCAGAGCACGCCAGGAACTCCTGTCTTCCACTGCTTCCCGCAGTTTGGTCAAACTCATGCTGGTAGCTTCAAGAACACTGTCCAACCATCTTGTCCTCTGTCGTCCCCTTCTCCTTGTGCCCTCCATCTTTCCCAACATCAGGGTCTTTTCCAGGAAGTCTTCTCTTCTCATGAGGTGGCCAAAGTATTGGAGCCTCAGCTTCAGGATCTGTCCTTCCAGTGAGCACTCAGGGCTGATTTCCTTAAGAATGGATAGGTTTGATCTTCTTGCAGTCCATGGGACTCTCAAGAGTCTCCTCCAGCACCATAATTCAAAAGCATCAATTCTTCGGCAATCAGCCTTCTTTATGGTCCAGCTCTCACTTCCATACATCACTACTGGGAAAACCATAGCTTTAACTATGTGGACCTTTGTCAGCAAAGTGATGTCTCTGCTTTTTAAGATGCTGTCTTGGTTTGTCATTGCTTTTCTCCCAAGAGGCAGGCGTCTTTTAATTTTATGACTGCTGTCACTGTGTATTAGATAAGCCTTTGATTAAATGGTCCTGATCCAGTGGGGATCTTAATTTGTCCTGCATCACATGACTCCTGGGCTCTCGCACATCCTGGTTTGCGCTATCTGTTGCCACCCTTTAAAATGTTTGCCCCCTTTTTCTGTGTTTCTTTTCACTGCTAATTTCCTGGTGCTTAAGCTGTAAAGCCTAATTGTTTAGTTGATTGTTTTTATATAGCTGCTATCCCCTTTTAATTAATGATTGCAGTTGCCCTTTCACCATAGTCCAGATATGGCTGCTCTAATACAAGGATGATCCTGTTAATACTGCAAAGATCCATAAAGTTTAAAAAGCAATTTTGCAAAATCACCAGTTCTATGAGAGCATATCTGTTAATATAAAATATGATCATATAAAATATTCATTTTGCAACATAATCAGGACTGATTGAATTAATGGCTTTGTGATGAATTACTCCCATATACTCTCCACCAGCAAAACTGGTGGGAGAACTTAAAATTGCCCGGCTGTGTAGAAGGAAACATCTTGTTAACAAAGAGCACCATCTAGTGGGTTTTTCATATTGCAAGAGCTGCACATATATTTTGTCATTCATTTATAATATGAAAGCTTTAAGTGATGTAACTATGGACAGAGAATCATAGAATTGTGGAACTGGAAGAGACCCTGAGGGTCCATCTTAGTCCAACCTCTGGCAATGCAGGAATCTCAACACATGGTCTCCCATCCAATTTGAAACCATACCAGACCCTGCTTAGCTTTGCAAATCTGCTAGCAGTTTTATTGCTGCACCACCAAGAGCAAGGGCTTATGCATACTGACCATTCCCCTCTCTTTCCTCCAATCAGACTGCAATTTGAAGCTCCATGTCCGAGCACCGTTTTTATGCTCCAGAGCTTTGCCTGAAAAAACCCACTCTCTGAAGCCCAATCAGAGCAAACATCCACCCACGGAAAACCCAAATTGATGTTTGCTCTGATTGAGCGCTAAAGAGCGGGTTTTCACGAGGAAAGCTCAGGGCAAATAAAAAAATAAAAAAATGCTCAGGCATGGAGCATTAAAGCACAGACCTCTACAACCAAGAGCCCAGGATGTACGGGCAATAGTTTCGGCAATTTATTTATTTATTTTATTCATTTATTAAATATCTAGATCACCCTTTACCTGAGGATCACAGGGCAGTTTACAATAGAACTGATAGACGCTGTTGGCAGAATATTCATATTCTTCCCTCCCTGCTCATCTCTGGTTTAATCTAACAGGGTCTGTGCAGTTTTGAATTTGGACAACACATTCTTCCAATGAAATACAGTGTTTAAGTGGCCTTATAATGACATTGCAATGCATTTTGCGTCTTTTCTTCTCCCCAGACCCTATTAAATGGGTGCAATGGGTCGAACTAGCACCTGAACTTTAAACAAATAATTCTGCTACCTGTGCCTGTGCAGTTTTACTGGGATACCTCAGCTGATACCCACAAGTTTTGAAGAAAGCTAAGAGTGATGTGAAAAGCACACTATAATGCAAAAACTCCTTTGAATACTCCAGGGAGATATTGCATTGTGGTGTGTGTTTACATCAGGCTTCCTCAACCTCGCCCCCCCCCAGATGTTTTGAGACTACAATTCCCATCATCCCTGACCATTGGGCCTGCTAGCTAGGGATCATGGGAGTTGTCCATGGAGGCAGCCATCTTTCTTCCATACAATATCTTGGAGACAGATGGGCGGACAAGACAACATCATGTCACATCATTCCTAGGGGTATTTATGGCCCCATTTTCAATGCGTGTAGCAACACAGCCCCTTAAAATTTGTTTTGAAAGGCAGCCATCAGACCACCACACAACTGTCAGCACGGAATGAGGGGGTATGATAGGATGGACTTTAAAATGAACACATTTGATAGTATGACGAACTAACTAGATAGATCTCTAACTCAGGAACGCTGAACTGCTAAAATGGATGGCAATTTTGTGACTCAAATGTTTCATCTGTTTACCTGAAAAATTGATTTGTCTTTCAAATTATGAAAATAATAAAACAAACACGTCATCTTTTTCCTTAGTTTTTTTAATGGTATCTTTCAATTTTGTATGCATGGAGGAAAAGGTGGGAGTGTCTCTGAGTGTTTGTAGCTTACATTGTAATTGCAGAATCATTTACGAGTCCTGGTGGAAGAGGGAGGAATAACATGATTTTAATATACTAAGATGAGTAAACATGAACAGCCCTGGGGGGAGGGGGGCATCCAGTATAAATCAAACAAATGTGACAGAAAATTATCAGGGAAGAAATAATATAATACCTGGTGATACCAATTTCATTGAGTCTAGCATCAGACACAGCCATGCTTTGCCATTTCGGAAAATTGTGCCACAGTAAACAGATTAGAGAGGGATGCGGGTGGTGCTGTGGGTTAAACCACAGAGCCTAGGACTTGCCGATCAGAAGGTTGGCGGCTCGAATCCCCGCAACGGGGTGAGCTCCTGTTGCTCGGTCCCTGCTCCTGCCCACCTAGCAGGTCGAAAGCACGTCAAAGTGCAAGTAGATAAATAGGTACCACTCCGACGGGAAGGTAAACGGCGTTTCCGTGTGCTGCTCTGGTTCGCCAGAAGCGGCTTAGTCATGCTGGCCACATGACCTGGAAGCTGTACGCCGGCTCCCTCGACCAATAAAGCGAGATGAGCGCCGCAACCCCAGAGTCGGTCACGACTGGACCTAATGGTCAGGGGTCCCTTTACCTTTACCTAAACTGATTAGAGGCATGACTTTTCTGATCACAGGACACAGCCAGGGCCGCCTTTACCATTGGGCATAGTGGCGCGGCGAGCCAGGGCGCCAAGCAGTGGAGGGCGCCAGGCGGAGAGTCTGGGGAGAGCGGGAAGGTAAGCGAGGCGGAGCAGGGCCTTGGTGCCTGCGTGCCTCCAGCACCCATTGGAGGCGGGAAGGTTCCGGATGCTTTCCCAAAATTTGGAGCTCTCCCCGCTGGCTTGGCAACACACCACCTCCTCGGCTGTGTGCTTGCATCCCAAGCTCTGCGCATCATAAACGTGACTCTACCACCGCTCCCCCCGTCCACTCTACCTCAAAAGATCCCCGTTGTGCTGGTCCCTGGGCAATTACTGTGCAGCTTGGTCTAAGTCCAGTCCTAGGTCGAGGGTAAGGAGGCTGTCCATCAGGAGCGAAGCAAGGTCCAAAGCAAGGAGTCCGGCATGGTCAGGAACTCAGGAGAGTGGGTCAGGGTGCCGGCAGGAACAGGTTACCAGCAATGTTGCTCCCTCAACCTGGGACTGGGCTGACTGGCCTTTATCTCCTCTGAGGCCTAGGGCGGTCCTGGCCCACAGGTGATGCGCCTCTCCTGGCCTGGAGGTGAGCACTCCTCCTGAGAGAACTTAGTTCCCTCCGCCTCTCTGCCCTGAGCCTCTGCAGCTCAGGAGAGGCTGGAGGGTTACTGGACCCAGAGGCAACCTCATCTTCTACTGACAGGGTTGGGAGAGGAGCACCTGCAGGCAACGGGTCCTCAATCACCTCCGGAGCCAGAGTGGATTCATCTAGTGTCTGTTCCTGAGGATCCGGCACAGGTGCGGGCCCTTCAGATTCAAGGCTCTGCCCCCGCTCAGCCGGCCCTGGAGGCGGGGACTCCTGTGCAGGCTGGGATTCCTCAGGTTCAGCCTCTGAATCAGATTCCCAGGCCATCAGACCCGTGCTCGAGGCTACACGCTGCAACTGCTGCCCCCGTCGGCCCTCCCTCCTTCCCCTGCTTCTCCACCGCCTTGCCTCCTCCCGCTGCCCCCACCACCTCTGCACGCCTTCACACGAACCACGTTTCCTTCCCCTACCCGATCCCCTCCCAGTCACGCTCTCCCCTCCCCTCCCTTCCTCCCCAAGCAAGGTCGACGAGACTGCGACTGAGTAAGCGCACTTCTCTGCTGCGGCACTGCGGACACCCCAGCTCACTTTGCCTGTTCCTGCCTGGACGAGACCCCCACCTGCCTCCCGTGCCACCCCATCGCGCCCGGCTGCCCAGCCTCAAACCATGGTCCCACTGCGAGAACTGATGTCCGGCCGCATGCGAGCAGCACGGGGCAGCAGTGCAAGGGCGGGATCAACCTTTCCTTAGAAAGGTCAACAACTTTGGGGTCCCCCAAAGAAAGTAACCCCACAGAAAAAGTCCTGAAACCATTTTGTCCCTCCCAAATTGACCTCAGATATTTCTCTGCAAGGTCGAAGGAAAATGGAAAAGCCTCCCCGTTGTCTTTTTGTTCACAAACCCTGTCTTAAGGGTATGTCTGTGTATGAATAGGGTGAGCCTGTGACCTGGCTCCGGAACTAAGTATTTATCATTACAAAAGACCGGCCAGGCTCCCCAGGAAATCCAGTCAAGTGACCATTAACAGGTAACCTGCCAGACAGGAGATAAACAACGAACTCAGATTTCTGTTGTGGACCGCCTTTTCTATGATGTAGGTATAATGTATATGGGGGGTGGTCTTGGGCTACACCCCTCCTGTGATGTATGTATGATGTTTCTGGGGGTCATTTTGGACTGCAGGGCGGGCAATTTAAAATGTCTATATAAGGGCAGGCACACTTTTGTTCTGGGTCCTCCTCTGTCCTCCTGCATTTGAAGGGCGCACCCTGTTGCAACAGCTTTAATCAAGATCAGGCTTACTATCTGCTTTGCTTCTCAATATTCTCTGGTTGGCCTCTGTTATTTTCTCCTACCAATAGGGAACCCACTTAAGGACTGTTACAGCTAAAATCTGGGTGCGGGGCTACTCTGCCACCCAGCTCGTCGGACTAAGTGTCCGCGGGTCCCTGCGGAAGAAAATGAGCTCAGCCGGGCACAGGAGCAAACTACAGAAGATCCAAGTTTATTGCGCAACAGGTTCAAGACGAGATTGAACAGCGAGAAAGGGGTGACATGAACTTTTGAAACTCCCTCCATGTCCCAGAATACAGTGCAAAATACATCCCAGTTACATCATGAATACATTAAAGAGAGGTTGGGTTACACAGATGACATCATGAATACATTAAGAAGAGGTTGGGTTACACCGGATTAACATATGGAGGAGGGAGGGGGAATATGCAGAGCTGGAGATATGCGCAGATAAGCACATCCCCGATGAGAAGACAATGGTCCATGTACTGGTATTTCCTGGAGGAAAGGCTTGGCAGAGTGATTTGACAGGATTTTTTTCTTGACACCTTGCTTGAGGGATTATGGAGGACAGGGGAGGTGTGAGGGAGTCCTAGAGAAATTGAGCAAATTGGCACATTGATTTTCTATGGATTTTATAGATTTTTGTCCCTTTTGACATTGACAATTGGGAATAAATGGATATATTGTAGCGAAGAAGACATGCCCCCCCGCTTCCGTAACAGGACTCTGCACAGGCTCTTGAATACCTCATAAGGGAAGAAGGGCAGATTTTGTTTACAACAGGGGTGTTATTGGGTTGTTGTTACTTTTATTTTTATTATGTATTTTGTGATTTTATATCTTCATTTTATTCTGTGAACCGCCCTGAGACCCCCGGGTATAGGGAGGAGGTATATAAATTCAATAAATCAATAAATAAAATAAACTACAAAAAGACCCACACAAATTAAAAAGGTGAAACAGCTAGAACAAACAATCAAAAAGTTAAAATGCTTAACATAGTACTAAACATTGTATTAAATATTGTATTAAGCAATTTAGAAGTTTATTTAAAAAACGCAATTAAAACATTCTGAAATCCATGTTGGAGCAATGTCTTTATTAGGTTAATGAAAATGTCACAAATTGGCTTGCAAGCTTTTGAGCACTCCAGAACTCTGCACCGGGGAAGATGGTCAAGATCCATTTTAAAACTCAGTTTCCATCAAAATCTGAAAAACTATTCACCTTAGTGAAGAAATTGAAACTTTTTTTAAAAAAAAAAAGTTTCCCTTCAGTTTACTGACCAGAAGTTTTAATTTTGCCAAATGGGACACGAAGTCAAAAGCAATCTTTTCATGATGGGATTTACCATTTCAGCAGAAACCACCTTTTCCATTTGAAAGCTTTTTTGATGAATGTTTTCCCTCAAAACAGGCCTAATTATGAGCACACAGAACATCCTCAGGGAAAGCAAGTACATCTTTTATTAACATTTGGTGTCAGATACCTTTCAGTCAGCTGCATAGTTAGTATTGTGTTAGCATTCGGGGATATACAGATTAAAAAAAATGGAAGGTGAGGGTGAAATGGAAACTGATGAGGCATGCAGTGCATGTCAGAGAGGATGGAAATCAGAATAAAAAGGATAAGGCACTGCACTGGCAAGAACCATCTCACAAATAAATGGGAGAGCCGTTGTTACAATAGACAGCATGTCTGATTTTAGAAGCCCTGTGTCATAGCACATGAGCAGCAAATGTGTAATACATCTCTGACACCAAGTGGCCAATCTGTAAAGTTGCATTTGCACACGGAATGTTTTGCATGTCCTCCAGCCATTCGTCGAAAATAATTGGCACAAAATCTGATCGCATTATGAAAGTGCCCATCATTTTTATGACAATTGAGGCCTGTGCCTCCAGGAATTAAGAGCTGCAAAGGCATTTACCTGGGAGTAAGCCCTAGTGAATTCAGTTGAGTTTACTTCTGATTAGACTATGCATCTATAATTGTCATTGTGTGTGTGTGTTTCTTGTCACAACTGTTTTGCTAATTGGTTTAGGTTTCAGTCAAGCTCATGCTGAGGATTTGCAGCAGATAAACAATTTTTAAAAAATAGAACAAAACTGGAGAGCGGGGAAATGGGGGGTGGGATCCAGTGAGATGTTGGAACACACTAGGGAAAAAATTATCCCTTTTTGAGCTTCAGGATAACTTCAAACATTCTCCTGTGTTTAAAGCTCTGACGATTTACCAGTAGGTCCCCAAAATCCGAAAGACTGCCTCCATCGCTATGATTCCTCTCAGGTGTTAAGATAAACAGAGGAGACTGAGAAGTGTGAGTACAGTGGTACCTCTGGTTACATACGCTTCAGGTTACATACGCTTCAGATTACAGACTCCGCTAACCCAGAAATAGTGCTTCAGGTTAAGAACTTTGCTTCAGGATGAGAACAGAAATTGTGCTCCGGTGGCGCAGCAGCAGCAGGAGGCCCCATTAGCTAAAGTGGTGCTTCAGGTTAAGAACAGTTTCAGGTTAAGAACGGACCTCCAGAACGAATTAAGTACTTAACCTGAGGTACCACTGTAAAGGTGAACTTTCTCTGTAGCAGCCTTTAGATTGTGGAACTCTTAACATTTTCATTGTATAGCTTTTGTCATATACCAGAAATGCACCTCTTTAGCCTAGCCAGTAACAGTTAAGGCACTTTGTTCTGCGGGATCCACCTGTTTGCTGAATTTATACTTTCCTGTTCTGGCTTAATCAGTTTACACACACACAAATATAAAATTGTAACTTGTTTTCTTACCATAGTTTTTTATTATCAATCAAAGTACAAACCAGTGGAAACGTAATTACAATAACAAAGAAGAGATACGTGGATGATATAAAAATGTGTACAGTAAACAAAAGTGATTCTGAGAATAACAAAAAAAATCTTTTTTTTGTTTACCTGAACAGAATACATAGCTACTGAAGTGACTCATAACATCTCTAAAAGTATGTATAATTTTGCATTTTCTGTATGTTGCTCTAATACATACTCCACTTTCCCACAAAGCAATTTTAAGGCTGCCTCCCTTCTCTTACTCTGGCAAGATCCATTAATTTTATATTTACAACTTCTAAGTTTTGAACATCCACTGTATTATCCATTTCATAACTGTATATTATATCATTGCAACCTGCCCAGGGATCTTATGATGAAGTGCAGATAGGAAATTTTATAATGAAAAAATAAATAATCAGTTTGCTGCACACAAAAAACCTGTATGTGTAGGAAAAACTGTGAAAATTGTTCATAGTTCAACATGTCTTAAGCATGCACGCTCATCTATGTCACTGTATGCATGCGACAAAGTTGTGGGTTATGTGCATTCAGCAAACTACATGGGCTAGATTAAGAGAATTTCATTTGCATAGTACAATGGGGCTTGATGTACAATTGCAAAGATTTTTGACTCTCAATGGGTTTTTTTTAATAGCAAAAACACAAAAGACTCCACGTCCTCAAACTTCTAGATGAAGTTGTTAGAATCCCCGATTCTTAGAAATTCACATGTAGATTTGTATCTACAGCTCATCACCACACACACACACACATAAACAAAGAGTTTGTGTATATAGTTTGTGTATAGTGACCCTTACGCTTCCCTCCCCTTATGCTTTTGACTTTTAAAATGAATCCCCGTCATGGGGATTCAAACTGCCGACCTTCCAATCGGCAAGCCCAAGAGGCTCCATGGTTTAGACAACAGCGCCGCCCGCATCCCTTCAAGGACAGCCACCATCTAGAGCACATTACAGCAATCCAGATTGGAGGTTACTAGAGCATGAGTAACTCTGGTCAAGCTATCCTTACCAGCAGAGCAGCCTTTCCCATTGGGTTTACTGGCACGTTGCACCAGGGTCCCGACCTCTCAGGGACGCCCCAGCGGCCTCCCCTTTACCTCCTGCACGCCCGCCAGCTGTACCCCATCAACCATATGGCTGGCGGGCGCGCAGCTTGCCTCCCAAGCTTCTGCGGGAGGAGAGCGATCCCTGCAGAGGCTTAGGATGGAAGCTGGTGATTACTCAATTCCTGAGACAATGGAAAGGCTCCCTCACACCCTCCCTCCTTGCAGAGAAAAAATTTGGTCAGTTTGGGAGTCAAAATGATTTCCTATGCTGCTCCAAACATGTGGTCCACATATCTATATACGTGCTTGGATGCTACATTAATTTTTTTTTTTAATTATGCAATTCTTCCTAATAGACACATTATTGCAAGTAATTTCCACTAATACTTTACCATACATTTTTCTACTTTAAAAAAAATATATTGTATTCTATTCAGACTTTCCCCATCAACACACATTTCTTTACGCACTTGGTTTTTTAAAAAATGTATTTTTATTAAAGATTTCCTTGGTTTACAAAAGTATGTGCAATCTCTCTCTCTCTCTCTCTCTTTTCTCCAAGTAACATTTTTTACAGATCAGTTTCATTTGTTGAGACATTTGGAAGAAAAGGGGGAAAGAGGTGGAGGGGAGGGAAGGTGAGGAGGGGTGGTTGGTACATTTTGAACATTTATTATATATAGAAGACCTTAAATTTTTTATTACAGGGCAAAAGCCACATATTCTCCATGCAGAGAAGACCGAGGAGGGGAACGCCAAAGGGATCCTATATAATATAATATAATATATTATAAGAATTTATTATTTATACCCTGCCCATCTGACTGGGTCTTCCCAGCCCCTCTGGGCGGCTTCCAACCAAATATCAAAAACAATACAGCGTCAGACATTAAAAACGTCCCTAAACAGGACCGCCGTCAGGTGTCTTTTAAAAGTAAAATAGTTGTTTATTGCCTTGACATCTGTTGGGAGGGCGTTCCACAGGGCAGGTGCCACTACCGAGAAGGCCCTCTGCCTGGTTCCCTGTAACCTCACTTCTCGCAGCAAGGGAACTGCCAGAAGGCCCTTGGAGCTGGACCTCAGTGTCTGGGGTGGAGACGCTCCTTCAGGTATACAGGACCGAGGCCGTTTAGGGCTTTAAAGGTCAGCACCAACACTTTGAATTATGCTTGGAAGCGTACCGGGAGCCAATGAAGATCCTTCAGGACCGGTATTATGTGGTCCCGGCAGCCAGTCCCAGTCACCAGTCTAGCTGCCGCATTCTGGATTAATTGCAGTTTCCGGGTCACCTTCAAAGGTAGCCCCACGTAGAGCACATTGCAGTAGTCCAAGCGAGAGATACGGTAACTAGAGCATGCACCACTCTGGCGAGACAGTCCGCAGGCAGATAGGGTCTCAGCCTGCATACCAGATGGAGCTGGTAAACAGCTGCCCTGGACACAGAATTGACCTGTGCCTCCATGGACAGCTGTGAGTCCAAAATGACTCCCAGGATGCGCACCTGGTCCTTCAGGGGCACAGTCACCCCATTCAGGACCAGGGAATCCTCCACACCTACCCGCCTCCTGTCCCCCCAAAACAGTACTACTGTCTTGTCAGGATTCAACCTCAATCCATTAGCTGCCATCCATCCTCCAACCACCTCCAGACACTCACACAGGACCTCCTAACATGACGTCTAGCCATTTCTTGCGCCAGGAGAACTTCGCCAGCGCGCCTGTTTTGGCGCAGATGGGAACATGGCGAAGCGCCCCGATGGCTGCCCTCGCCTTCCCTTCCCTCCTCTGGGCGGAGTTCCCCAGCCCAAAACAAGGGAAGGAGTTCAGGCTCTCCGCCCCGGCCGGCCTCCCCCCTCCGCCTCCCTGCCCGGGGTCCCAGCATGGCGGGCCAGGGCGCCCTGGAGCCCCCGCTGCCCGTCACGCGCCAAGTGGGTGCCCGGGTTCGCCCCCTCGCCGATGCGCCCGTGGAGCTGCGAGACGCTGCCCGGCGCCTGGTGGTGGACGCGGCCGGGAAAGCGGTTCCCTTCGGATCCCTGTACCGGGAGCGGAAGGCGATCGTGGTGTTTGTGCGGGTAAGCCGAGGTGGGAGATCCACCCCCCAAAAAGTGTTTCGTTTTTAAAGGGAACTTTTAAAAAAGCCTTGCGCTTTTTTGCAAGACTTTCGTTCCGTCTTGCAAACAGGAAATCGGAGTCTGCGATCGCGGTCCGGATTGCAGCCGAGGCCTTGGAGGAAACCGGGCCGTCCGATGCACATTCGTTTTAGACAGACATTCCTCACCCCATTTACCTGGGACCTATCCTTGTTGAATTCAGTAGGGCTTTTGTTTTCTTCGTAGGCACGTGGCAAGGATCGCGCTTTAATAGCGTTGCGCTCTTACTACATACTGCAGTGGAGTGGTTGATCACTAAAGGTTTCCCCAAGAGGAAAGGAATCTTATCTTGATCACGCTTCCCGAGTTGTAATGGATCCAATCGCAACACGTTTGTGCATGACTGAAACAATAATTCTAAAGAAGGGGTGGGACTTTTAAACAGGGCTGTAGCCAAATTAAAGGAATTTTAATTCGCTCACCTGAAGTTTTCTGCCGTTCCACCTAGTAAATAAAGGACTTGCTGGTTTTGTTCTGGAAAAGAAAAGAAAAAAATATAATGGGCAGTGTACAAAACTCCCAGAAAGCATGCAATTATCTTTTATCTCTTAGCCCTCCCCTCAAAAGAAGATTTTTCTTCCTTTTAGTTTTTTGATGCTCTGACCTTTGAGTGAACAGGTATGAAATCATTAAAAGCAGTGTGATGGATCCAGACCTCCAGACCTCCAACTCTACTACAGATGGCTTTCTGATCTATCCTATTTAAGCCTCAGCGTACTTACCTATTCCCCCCCCCCCCATTTTGAGACCTACACTCTTTGATTACAGTTGTTCTGAAACTCCTCATCGTCTCTTTTCAGCATTTCTTGTGTTACGCCTGTAAGGAATATGTGGAAGATCTGGGCAAAATTCCCAAGACATTTTTACAAGTAAGTAAGTTTTTTTTAAAAAAAAAAGTATTATATTTCGAAGTCCAATATAGGGCAATTTTACTGTACTGTATTTACATATATCTTCAATTACTGTATTTTTCGCTTTATAAGATTCACTTTTCCCCTCCTTAAACGTAAGGGAAAATGTGTGTGCATCTTATGGAGGAAATGCAGGCTGCGCGGCTAAGCCAGAATGGGGAGAGGGAGCGCTGCGCAGCGCTCAGGTTTTCATATAGTCATGTACACCTTCAGCATCCCCCTGCCACCCCCTTGCCTCTTTGTGTCCCCCTATGTGTAGGAATGTTGAGGAAGGAAACCGCTCGTGACTATATGAAGACACCCCGCTGCCCTGCGGAGGCTTTGCGCAGCTAAGCCAGAAGCTAGAGCAGCGAGACGGCGCGCTGCGCAGCACTCCGTCTCGCTGTTCTGGCTTCTGGGACAGCCTGTGAAGCCTCTGGAGGGCAGCGGGGTGCCTTCATCCCGCTGCCCTCCAGAGGCTTCACGAGCTGTCCCAGAAGCCTCCGCAGGACACAGGCTCCCCCTGCCCTGCAGAGACTTCGCGCAAAGCTAGACTAGGTAGAGGGAGCGCTGCACAGCTATTCTGGCTTTTGGATAGCCCCCGCGAAGCCTCTGTAGGACAGCAGGATGAAGGCTCGCCCCTGCACTGCAGAGGCTTTGTGCAGGTCCCGCTGCCCGGGAGAGTTTGGATTTGGAGAAGAGTTTGGATTTGATATCCCGCCTTTCACTCCCCTTCAGAAGTCTCAAAGCGGCTAACATTCTCCTTTCCCTTCCTCCCCCACAACAAACACTCTGTGAGGTGAGTGGGGCTGAGAGACTTCAGAGAAGGGTGACTGGCCCAAGGTCACCCAGCAGCTGCATGTGGAGGAGCGGAGATGCGAACTCGGTTCCCCAGATTACGTGTCTACCGCTCTTAACCACTACACCACACTGGCTCTCTTCAGCGGCTATCCCAGAAGCCAGAACAGCAAGAAGAGGCTATCCCAGAAGCCAGATCCCTCTTGCTGTTCTGGCTTCTGGGATTCAGAATTTTTTGTTCTTGTTTCCTCCCCCCCAAACCAGGTGTGTCTTATCATCTGGTGTGTCCTATAGATCAAAAAATATGGTGCTTTATGATGCATGCACTGATGAATTTGTTCTCCTTCATGCTTTCTGTCATTCTTTTTAAATATTCAGTATCAGCTGAACACCCTGGAAGCCAAAGAATCAGTATCGCAAACAGTAATTCCTTCTTGGTTTGCAAGAATACGTATGCACTAATTTGTTATATTAATAATAACAGAATAAAAAAAGACAGACAGACAGACAGACAGGTGAGGTTTCAGAGGAAACTCCAATGATAAATATGTAGACCACCATCAGCCCCCAGCCTCTTCTGTAAAGAGGAAATTCCTTAAAAAGCTGAAAAGGCCTATGCTTCAGGAATCCTGCACAGGGCTTCACTGTACAGGGTTACAGAGACATAGCTGTCAACTTTCAACTTTTGCCTTTTCTTGCGAGGAATCCTATTCGGAATAAGGGAATTTCCCTTAAGAAAAGGGAAACGTTGACAGCTATGTACAGAGAAATAGTGCCAATCAGCACTAAAAAGGTTATGTTCAAATAACCAGTCTAGAAAACTAATCACTGCTGTAATTAATAACATTCCAGAATTGGCTGCACAATACAAAAACATTTCTGCCGTCCTATCTGATTCTTGCACCGTTGTATCATCACTGTAAATTGCCATCATATCATCTCATTTTGAGAGTCTCTGATGGCATAGCTGTTGTGAAGTCCACCTTAAGCGTTTATTATCTTGCCACAATGATCATATTGTAAGTACTAGCTGCAGTTTAAATATTTATATATACTTTTGTGTGTTTCCCCCGACACCTTCCCCATTTAGGATGCAAATGTCAGACTTGTGGTTATTGGACAATCATCGCACCATCACATTAAGGTAGGTCCGTTTAAGTCGGAGTTATTCTACTGGCATATTTTGTGCATTTCCCTCTCTGTTCACAACCAGTGATGTAACTGGCATCATTTATACCTGGGAGCAGATCGAAATAAGGTCTGCATCAGAAGCCCTTCTCCAGGAAGTGTTGTTTTTCAGGTGGCACCAAAACTGTGGAACTTTTTTTTTTGCTGCTGCTTTTGCAATATTACGTTATTATTATTTAATTTTTTAAATTTTGTTATTGAAAACTGCCTTCAAGTATTGGGCAATGAGGTGGGATTTAAAATTTATAAATAATAGTGCCATCCCGTGCCTATCTACTAAGAAGTAAGTCTTGGTGGCTTTACTCCCAAGTAACTATATACAGTGGTACCTCGGGTTACAGATACTTCAGGTTACAGACTCTGCTAACTCAGAAATAGTACCTTGGGTTAAGAACTTTGCTTCAGGATGAGAACAGAAATCGTGCTCTGGCGGCGCGGCAGCAGCAGGAGGCCCCATTAGCTAAAGTGTTACTTCAGGTTAAGAACAGTTTCAGGTTAAGAACGGACCTCTGGAAACAATTAAGTACTTAACCCGAGGTACCACTGTATAGGTTTGCACTTAAATAAATAAAAAGAAAAGTTATATGAGCCATATTCATATCTGCATGATAAATTTAAAAGCGCTCTATGTCACTTGAACAGTCCCAACTTCCTCCAAAGGATCCTGGGAACTGTAGTTTGTTACGGGTGCTGGGAATAATAGTTTTTGGGGGTGTTCTATCAACCCCCAGTACCCTTAACAAACTACAGTTCCCAGGATCCTTTGGGAGGAAACCAAGACTGTTGGCACAAGTGTGCTTTAAATGTATAGCATGGATGCTACCACTTCTGTTTGTCTAATACATCATTACTAAAATACACGTGAATAAGGACAGTTGGTTTCCAGTGGACTTATTTTTAAGTGTCCTTGAGGGGAAACACTGTAGAGTCCCACCAAAGAGGAACCTTTCCTTGAATACACACATCTAAGCCCACAGGAATAGCTGCATTTTAAGTGTGGAGCTTGAAGGTTTTCAAAATCAGAATTACTCTCTGTTCCTAAATACACTGACCTGGAAATGAGTCCCACTCATTTTAGTGACAGTTATTTCCAATGCCTAGCCCTACATCCATACAACATAATCTTAAACATGTTGATGCTGGAGAAAGTCCCATTGAATGTAATGAGACTGGGACCCCCCCCCCCATACATGCATTAGGTCCAGTCATGGATGACTCTGGGGTTGCGGCGCTCATCTCGCTTTATTAGCCGAGGGAGCCGGAGTACAGCTTCAGGGTCATGTGGCCAGCATGACTAAGCCGCTTCTGGCGAACCAGAGCAGCACATGGAAATGCCGTTTACCTTCCCACCGGAGCGGTACCTATTTATCTACTTGCACTTTGACATGCTTTCAAACTGCTAGGTTGGCAGGAGCAGGGACCGAGCAACATCACCCCGCTGCGGGGATTCGAACCGCTGACCTTCTGATCGGCAAGTCCTAGGCTCAGTGGTTTAACCCACAGCACCACCCGTGTCCCTCGTTTTCCAAGTAGTTAGTAATAATAATTTTTATTATTCTACCCCACTCATCTGCCTGGGTTGCCCCAGCCACTCTGGGCAGCTTTCCAATGCATTATTTTGATATTTACATGTTTCTTGCAGCCGTTTTGCACTTTGACAGGTTATTATCATGAAATGTATGTGGATCCTGAAAGGGAAATCTACAGGACGCTTGGGATGAAAAGGGGTGAAGCATCCACTACAACAGGTAAGCTGTGGTACCAACTGTAAACACAGAGGCCACAGCACAAAAAGTAGTCACGTAAGGAGCTATAGATCACAATCAATTTCCCTCTCATACTCACAGAAAAACATACAACTGGTTTATCACTTATGGCAATGAATAACTAAGGATTATACCCAGTATTAGATCAGGTCCCAGTCACCAGTCTAGCTGCCGCATTCTGGATTAGTTTTAGTTTCTGGGTTACCTTCAAAGGTAGCCCCACATAGAGTGCATTGCAATAGTCCAAGTGGGAGATAACTAGAGCATGCACCACTCTGGCGAGACAGTCCGCAGGCAGGTAGGGTCTCAGCCTGCGTACCAGATGGAGCTGGTAGACGGCTGCCCTGGGCACAGAATTGACCTGCGCCTCCATGGACAGCTGTGAGTCCAAAATGACTCCCAGACTGCACACCTGGTCCTGCAGGGGCACAGTTACCCCATTCAGGACCAGGGAGTCCTCCACACCTGCCTGCCCCATCCCACAAAAACAGTACTTCTGTCTTGTCAGGATTCAACCTCAATCCTTTAGCCACCATCCATCCTCCAACCGCCTCCACATGACACCATATTTAAAGTACATGGCTTCCCCCAAAAAATCCTGGGAACTGTAGTTTGTGGCTCCGTGGTAAGTAAACTACAGCTCCCATATCTCTGTTAAGGTAGTATAAATGTGCTTTAACTATATGGTGTGGATTTGGGGCCAACCCAGCCATGAGGGGCTGAGGCAGTTGCCTCAGGTGGTGGAAGCCCATGAAGGCAGCACCCTGACCGACCGACCCCCCCCCCCCCCGCCTCCCCTGGAGCAGCAGCACTGGTTTCTCATGAGAGCTCACTGCAATCTCACAAAATCTTACTGAAATCTCACAAGAGATTTGGTAAGGGGGAAAGCATAAAAGCAGTGTGATCCTCTGTTGATGGATTACAGTGGTGCCCCGCAAGACGAATGCCTCGCAAGACGGAAAACTCATTAGACGAAAGAGTTTTCCGTTTTGGAGGTGCTTCGCAAAACGAATTTCCTATGGGCTTGCTTCGCAAGACGAAAATGTCTTGCGAGTTCCTGCGGGGTTTTTTTCCTCCCCCCCCCCTTTTTCTAAGCCGCTAAGCCGCTTATCCGCTAAGCCGCTAAAAGCCGCTAAACCGCTAATAGCGCTAATCCGCTAAGCCGTCAATGGGCTTGCTTCGCAAGACGAAAAAACCGCTAGACGAAGAGAGTCGCGGAACAGATTCTTTTCGTCTTGCGAGGCACCACTGTATTATATATCAACATGTGTGTAGAGGGAGTGTGTGTTTTAAGCTTGGACTTAAATGACAACTGAATGGGGGGGGGGGGAATACAGTCTGTGACAATCCAATTAGAGCATAAATATTCAGCATGACCCTTAATAGCTGCAGTGCTTTGCGATAACCTTGCATCTGGATTCGCTCCCCTATGAATCATTGGGACTGTAGGGTTTACAGAGAAACAGTTCACATAATACTTTTTCTAGCAGTCTGCGTTAGATCCCTGTTCTCGCATAAGTCACCCTACTTGAAAATTGAACAGGAGAAGAAGGCTGCAATCCTAAACAAGTAGGAAGTAAGTCCCATTGGGACTTCGGAGTAAACACAAACACGGGTTTGCATTGTTAGCCTTGGGTGGGAAGGTAGCTGGCCTTAGAAGGAAAAGCCCATTGTTGTTGTTGTTGTTGTTGGTTTATAAGTACAGTGGTGCCCCGCAAGACGAACGCCTCGCAAGACGGAAAACCCGCTAGACGAAAGGGTTTTCCGTTTTGGAGGCGCTTCGCAAAACGAATTTCCCTATGGGCTTGCTTCGCAAGACGAAAATGTCTTGCGAGTTCCTGCGGGGTTTTTCCCCCTTTCCCCCCCTTTTCCTAAGCCCTAAGCCGCTTATCAGCTGATCCGCTAAAAGCCGCTAAACCGCTAATAGCGCTAATCTGCTAAACTGTCAATGGGCTTGCTTCACAAGACGAAAAAACCACTATACGAAGAGCCTCACAGAACGGATTAATTTCGTCTTCCGAGGCACCACTGTAGAGAAATTTCTGCTTTTCCTCCTCAGTCCAATCACTTCTGTTTTCTTATTGGATAGTCAAATGGCTTGCTCTCTCCTAAGCACATTTAGAAAACAACAACTACCAGACTTTTAGAAGACATTTGAAGGCAGCCCTATTTAGGGAAGCTTTTAATGTTTGATGGATTACTGTATTTTAATATTTTGTTGGAAGCCGCCCAAAATGGGCGGGGTATAAATAATAAATTATTATTATTAATTCCAACTGACTGACTTGCACAAAACCATGCATAGATGTAGCCAGGTATGCTTGCAAGATCTGCAGAGCAAACTTAATTTCTCATGCAAAGTACACATTCTCTTCTATATCATCATTTCAGTGCAAAGTCCTCATGTAAAATCCAACCTGCTGTCAGGAAGCATCAAGAGCATGTGGAGAGCAATGACGAGCCCTGCATTTGATTTTCAAGGAGATCCAGCTCAGCAGGGGGGCACTTTGATTTTAGGTCCAGGTAAGGCTGTTTCTTAAAATTAACCTTTGGCTCGGTTATGTTTACATGATGCATTTGTGCTCCTGGATATACTGGTGAAAAGTGGCCAAGCCCTTGCCTCCCTTTCTTCATACCATTGAGATTTCACACATGCGCACACTTAAGCAACTTAGCACATAAACATGCTACCACTGGATAGCATGGATTTAATGGGTGGAGGGAGAGCAGCCAATCTGTGCCCTC
Organism: Podarcis cretensis; assembly: GCF_951804945.1. Taxonomy (NCBI): domain Eukaryota; kingdom Metazoa; phylum Chordata; class Lepidosauria; order Squamata; family Lacertidae; genus Podarcis; species Podarcis cretensis. The sequence goes on along the minus strand of NC_137180.1, from coordinate 9,377,433 downwards.
CCCACTTCACCACTATCAATGACATTAATGGGTCTTTTTTCTGACTTGGCCCTGGTGCTATGTGGTTACAGTGGTACCTCGCGTTAAGTACTTAATTCGTTCCGGAGGTCCGTTCTTAACCTGAAGCACCACTTTAGCTAATGGGGCCTCCTGCTGCCACCGCGCCGCCAAAGCACGATTTCTGTTCTCATCCTGAAGCAAAGTTCTTAACCTGAAGCACTGTTTCTGGGTTAGCAGAGTCTGTAACCTGAAGCGTCTGTAACCTGAGGTACCACTGTATTTTGTTGTGTGACCTCTCCTTCCCTTAATGTGCTACGCTCAAGAAATGATGCTAGATAGTTGGAAGTCCAACCCCCCCCCCACACACACACACAGTGCAGGAATATACAGCTGTCCCTTGCATGGATCAAACCTGCAAGCTTAGCATTAATCAGCCCTACGCTCAAACCAACCGAGTTCTCCAGCTGGGGGAGATTTGAACTTGCGGCAGTGGGAGAAAACCTCCTGTTTTGTGGTACAGGGAGTTGTGCTGGGGACATGCCTACATTGCTGCAAGTTCATCGTTGTGAGTGGGTTGCATGTGGGTGTCATCAACAGCACAGCCCTTGATTGGTGGGCTTTGGTGGTGTTTCTGTGGTTACGGGGGGGAGGGGCATGTTTTGTGGTGTTTGGAAAATTTTCTGGTTTCTCCCCTCTGCTCCTAGTTTGAGCACATACAGTGGTACCTCGGGTTACAGACGCTTCAGGTTACAGACTCCACTAACCCAGAAATAGTACCTCAGGTTAAGAACTTTGCTTCAGGATGAGAACAGAAATCGTGCTCCGGCAGCAGCGGGAGGCCCCATTAGCTAAAATGGTGCTTCAGGTTACGAACAGTTTCAGGTTAAGAACAGACCTCCAGAACGAATTAAGTTCTTAACCCGAGGTACCACTGTATATGACAGTCATTGTGATGATGTAGCAACACTTAATCTCAATTTCTCTTCCCCTGCAACATAATTGGAGTACAGTAATCAGTAAATGGGGTGTTTTGTCATCTGGAAAGTAAGGTAAAGGTAAAGGTACCCCTGCCCGTACGGGCCAGTCTTGACAGACTCTGGGGTTGTGCGCCCATCTCACTTAAGAGGCCAGGGGCCAGCGCTGTCCGGAGACACTTCCGGGTCACGTGGCCAGCGTGACATCGCTGCTCTGGCCAGAGCCAGAGCCAGAGCCAGAGCCAGAGCCGCACACGGAAACGCCGTTTACCTTCCCGCTGGTAAGCGGTCCCTATTTATCTACTTGCACCCGGAGGTGCTTTCGAACTGCTAGGTTGGCAGGCGCTGGGACCGAGCAGTGGGAGCGCACCCCGCCGCAGGGATTCGAACCGCCGACCTTTCGATCGGCACGCCCTAGGCGCTGAGGCTTTAACCCACAGCGCCACCTGCGTCCCTATCTGGAAAGTATCCCCCCCCCCAAAAAAAAAAATATCCATAGCTGATATAGAATATGCAGGGCCATCTTTCGCAGATGCGGTGCTGGGGTGCAAATATCCACCGGAAAAGCCGCACAGCTCCCCCACTCGCCGGGGCGCCCCTAGAGGCCGGCGCCCTGGCGCAACGAACCACTAAGCCGTATGGGAAAGACGGCTCTGAGAATATGAACAACCAGCTCCCATATCCGACACCCAAGGCACCAGACCTTTTTGGCTGAAAAGATAGGTGATTGTGAATATTGGTAGCAATATTTTGTAGATAGGCAGTAACAGGCTTTTTTTTTTAACCCCCCAGGGAATGAAATCCACCATGTGCACCTCGACCAGAACAGGTTGGACCATGTTCCCATTAACACTGTTTTGCAACTTGCTGGAGTTCAAGCAGTAAACTTCACCAACAGATCTCCAATTATTGATGTGTGACTTCGTCAAAAGAAGAAAAAATCCATGGGGCGAGTTAAACGATACATGTCAACAGTGTGTTCAGCAAATAATTTTGGGTGAGGTTGCTATAACATTGGAAGATTCCTGGCTACTGAATAGTTCGGTTTCCGGTGGGTAAAAATGGACGTCACACTTTATTGTTTCATTGAACACAAAGTTAAGTTGTGATGTGTTTAACAACAAAAAAAGTGATGTTTAAACTTGCATAAAAATATACTTGGCATACAGTGTATAGGTTTTATTCCATCACAGCTTTTATTATTATTAGTGAGTTCTGTCTTCTGAACCCCCGTCTCACAATGACTTAATAAAAGGACATGTTTTTCTACAGATTAAATAAAAATGTAAATTTCTACTGTCTGTAAAACAGCTTCTTCGATGAGTCAAAACAAAATGGTTATGATTTGGGCCTAGTGGTGAAGACTGTGCAGTCCTCTTCAAGAATATCGACATGGACTCAATGGGTAGTAGACAAGTTTTATTCAGAGTAAATTCTAAGAAATGAATTGATTTGTCTGCTCTGAATAAAACTTAATTGAATACCACCTGATAGGCTGTGAGGAACTGAAACGTGCAAAGAAAAGTAATTTTGTGTCTTGTCCCTCAGAACTATGTAGGGAATTACTTCCAGACCTTGAGTTAAAACTTCTGCATTGGGGGGGGGGGGGGGCGGAGATAGGAAAACCTGTAACATCAAACATTGTACTCCATGTAAGCATTTAGGGCTATGAACTTTCATACCTTTTGCCCAATTTGGTCCCCAGAGGGTTCAATACAAAATAATGTGTGGATTCACCATAGAAAATACAAGGAAGGCTAGCACAAAATATGCATGCCATATGTGGAATAAATCTTGTTATTCACTTTTTATTTGAGATGGGTGCTCGTTGAGACCTGAGGCCTGATTTTGCACTACATATTAAATAGCATTTCTTCTTCTATTTACATTGCTATCAGTCACGTGCAACAATAAGGCAGTGCCCTCTCTCACTACTTTACATGAAGTGGAAATGGAGCACCCGTACAACAATACAGTAAAGTGAATGTAGAAAAGGATAATAATAATATGATTTAAAATTTATATGCCACCCATCTGACTGGGTTCCCCCAGCCACACTGGGTGGCTTACAACAAATTAAAATACAATACACACAGGGGTCAGCAAACGTTTTCAGTAGGGGGCCGGTCCACTGTCCCTCAGACCTTGTGGGGGGCCGGACTATATTTTGGAGGAAAAATTAACGAATTCCTATGCCCCACAACTATCCCAGAAATGCATTTTAAATAAAAGGACACATTCTGCTAATGTAAAAGCACCAGGCAGACCGCACAAATAACTCAGAGATGCATTTTAAATAAAAGGACACATTCTACTCATGTAAAAACACGCTGATTTCCGGACCATCCACGGGCCGGATTGAGAAGGCGATTGGGCCGCATCCGGCCCCTGGGCCTTAGGTTGCCTACCCATGCAATACAACATCAAACATTAAAAACTTCCCTGAATTTCTTCTAAAAGTCAGATAGCGGTTTATCTGGATAATTACCGTAACCCACCCACCCCGGCACCATCTCATAGATCCAGCCTAACGGGAATGGATCCACTGGAGCAAAATGTCTGCAGACATATATTTCTGATCCAGAAATAGGCCATCAAAAGCCCCTGATAGGTCCAGGATAATTTCCAGGGTTGTTTCCTCCTGGAGCAGGTCGTCTAACAGTGCAACCAACTTGTAGATGCCAGATGAGAGAGAATTTGTGTGTGTGTGTGTGTGTGTGTGTGTGTTAGAGAGAAACACACAAATGCCACCATGAATGTACTGTGTGCGCACACGTACACACATCTATTGATGTGTATCACAAACACCACATACATTGCTGCAGATTAAAAAAACGTAAACAATAGGGTTAAATGTCTGACATTTCTCTGCAAACTCAAATGTTTGCAGATATGCGCAGGATATAGCACAGTGGTAGAGTACATGTTTGTATGATGAAGCCCCCATGTTCAACCCATGTTCAATCCATCAAGTAGGGCTGGAAAGAAAAACTCCTATCTGAACAGAGACCTGCTGCTGATCACTGTCAACGCAGCAGAGCTACAGGTATATGGACCAACAGCCTCACTTGGTCTAAGGCTGCTTCCTCTGTTCCAGAGGTGCTGCTTTGTTAAGTCCATTGCAGCTAAACCACGGGGTAATCTGGCACAGATAACAGCGCCTAAAGCAACATAATTGGTATAATACTTTCTTCCTGGCTAAGGTAGGGTGATTGTGGAATCACCAGATGCAGCTGTTGTGGATGGGCACAAAAACACACCGCTTGAATTTTGCATAGAAATTCCAGAGAATTAGCGACTCCACATAAAGACTAGTTAGCCCCACTTTTTATGTCTTCATTGCTTTCTATGTACCCATGAGGGCCTTTTTATGCATCTGATGAAGTTTTCTCTGTTCCTTAAGATGCCACAAGACTGCTTTTCATTTTTATTTTTGCTGTAACAAGCATGGTTATCATTGCAGCATTTATGCTTAAATTTTTAAACTCTGATGCTTGAAAATGAGATGAAAACATAGCATTTTAATATCCAGCAGATGGCAGACATATCCTAAAAGGGAGCAGAGAGAGTAAGCATTATATGTTGATGTGCTCATGAATAGGAGTCTGCGAAGAAGAGTTTGGATTTGATCTCCCACTTTATCACTACCCAAAGGAGTCTCAAAGCAGTTAACATTCTCCTTCCCCTTCCTCCCCCACAACAAACACTCTGTGAGGTGAGTGGGGCTGAGAGACTTCAAAGAAGTGTGACTAGCCCAAGGTCACCCAGCAGCTGCATGTGGAGGAGCGGAGACGCGAACCCGGTTCCCCAGATTACGAGTCTATTGCTCTTAACCACTACACCAACACTTCAGACTGATGCCTTGTTTGTGACATGAACTCCATGGAAATTATGAGGCATGCTTCCAGGCACCTGAGGGCAACAGCACACTCCTCATGTGTTAATTCCTAGAGATTCCTTCATTCCCGGGGGGTTGGACTGGATGACCCTTGGGGGGGGGAGAACCCTTCCAACTCTACAATTATATATGATTTCTTTTTGCCACCAGGACACCAGCCAATAGCTTTCTATACCATGGGTAGGCAAACTAAGGCCCGGGGGCCAGATCGGGCCCAATTGCCTTCTAAATCTGGCTGGCGGATGGTCCGGGAATCAGCTTGTTTTTACATGAGTAGAATGTGTGCTTTTATTTAAAACGCATCTCTGGGTTATTTGTGGGGCATAGGAATTCGTTCCTTCTTTTTTCAAAACACAGTCCTGCCTCCCACAAGGTCTGAGGGACAGTGGACCGGCCCCCTGCTGAAAAAGGGGGAAACGATTTATAATGAATTGAAAAAAAATGTTGAAATATACATTTATAACGAAACTGGAGGCCTTTCTTCTTGGAATAACAGGTTTGGAATTGCCCAAGAAAGATGTTAAATTATTTTTGTATGCCACAACTGCTGCTCGTATTCTGTTAGCTAAAAAGTGGAAAACCCAAGAATTACCAACGATAGAAGAATGGCAGATAAAGATGGTGGATTTTTCGGAGCTAGCCCATCTAACCGGAAGAGTCTGCAACCAGAAGGAGGAGTATAAGGAAGAGTGGATTAAATTTAATGATTACTTAGTTAAATATGTTAAGTTAAATTAATTGAAAAGAGCTTGCAGATACTTTTTTGGCTTAGGGTTTTATTTATGTTAAATGATGAATTAATATGTTTAATTTCATAATGCGAAGATCTAAGGATGTTAATGTTCAAGTTAAATTTTATAAGAACTGTGATTTGGAAAACTGTTAAAAGGATATGCAATGAAATTCAACCAAGGGGAAGCGAGGAAGTCACTTAATAATGTTAACAAGTGTCATCTTCAATAAGGCTATGATCTACGTTTGTTTGTCTTATGTGTTTGTTTATGATGTTGTGAAAACCAATAAAAAAATTTTGGAAAAAAAAATGAAAGTTTGCTGACCCCTATTCTATACGAATGGGACGCAGGTGGCGCTGTGGGTTAAAGCCTCAGCGCCTAGGACTTGCCGATCGAAAGGTCGGCGGTTCGAATCCCTGCGGCGGGGTGCGCTCCCGCTGCTCGGTCCCAGCGCCTGCCAACCTAGCAGTTCGAAAGCACCTCCGGGTGCAAGTAGATAAATAGGGACCGCTTACCAGCGGGAAGGTAAACGGCGTTTCCGTGTGCGGCTCTGACTCGCCAGAGCAGCGATGTCACACTGGCCACGTGACCCGGAGGTGTCTCCGGACAGCGCTGGCCCCTGGCCTCTTAAGTGAGATGGGCGCACAACCCCAGAGTCTGTCAAGACTGGCCCCTATGGGCAGGGGTACCTTTACCTTTACCTTTACCTATTCTATACGAATGCGTGGACAGAAAAAGAGGGATGTCGAGGCCTTTGTCGCCTTGACCCCTCCCCCCTCCCCCACCAGACGCTCAGATCTCAGGCGACTGTCACTATGACGTCACCGGGGCCGAGCCTGGGGGATTATGGCGTCACGCCTCCCGGCCCAATGAGCGCCGGGTGGGCGGAGGGAGCGCCCGAATGAGGCGGGAGCGGCAGCAGCGGTCCGCGGCCGGTTGGGAGCCGAGCGGGGCGGCGCTTGTGGGCGCCGCGTCCCGCCGCCCGCCGCCGCCGCCGCCTCCTGCTCCCGCCGGGCTGCGTGAGCCCCGCGAGGGGGGTAAGCGGCGGGGATGAGCGCCGGGGCGCTGCTGCTGCTGCCGCCGCCTCCTCCTCCGCCGCTGCCGCCGCCATGAAGCGGAAGACCTCGGCGGCGGGCGGGCGGCGCAACTCGGCCCCGGCCAGCCTGCCCGACGCGCCGCCGCCGCCGCCGCCGGCCGCCAAGAAGACGCGCAGCTCGGCCACGCTGCCCGCCGTCCTGGAGGCGGACGAGCCGGCGCCGCGGCCCCTCCGGAGAGAGCTCTACCTGCAGATCACAGGTGGGGAGGGGGCGCGGATCGGGGAGGCGGGGGCGCGTCGGGATGGATGGGGCGCCTGTTTTCCCCGCGGGGAACTCGCAGATCCGCCTCCCGGGCTTGGAAACCAGCCTGCCGCGTTGCTTCGCGGCGCGGATCTCTCCGCAAGTCGCCCTTTGCGTCCGCGCGCGCGCCGGGTAAACAATGCCCGGGCTTCCTTCGCGCTTCCAAACGTTGCGCGCTACCCGCGATCCCTTGGGATGGAAAATCTGGTGCGCGAGGAAGCTCCCGATCTCCCGATCTCAGTAATCGCGGTGTTGTTATTTTTGTTGTTGTTGTTGTTTGCCTCCGGATGCAAATAGGTCAGACGTTCCCCTCCTCCACCATCCCTGGTGCGATCCTGATTTCTTTTCTTTTCCCCCCCCAAAAAATGGGTGGGGGGGGTTCACAACATTATAAACAAACACATAAGACAAAGAAACATAAATAGACAAACAAACATAAATCATAGCCTGATTGAAAATTACACTTGTTAACATTGTTAAGTGACTTCCTCGCTTCCCCTTGGGTGAATTTCATTGCATGTCCTTTTGACGGTTTTCCAAATCACAGTTCTTATAAAATTTAACTTGAACATTAACATCCTTAAATCTTCACATTATGAAATTAAACATATTAATTCATCACTTAACATAAATAAAACCCTAAGCCAATTAAGTATCTGAAGCTGTTTTCAGTTAATTTAACTTAACATATTTAACTAAGTAATCATTCAATTTAATCCACTCTTCCTGGAGGAGGAGGAGTATCAGGAAGAGTGGGTGTTATCCTGATTTCGGATCAAATCTTAGAATTCTGTGCATTGCCTTTTGTATACAGATAGGGAGGATGTTTTTTCCCCTTGTGGGAAACTGCTGCCTCCCCAGAGCCGGTGTGCCTGTGTGGCATAAACAAGACTTCTTTATTGTCGCCTGTTCAATGGGTGCTTGTTTTCCTCTCCACCTTTTATACAGGAAGCTTAACATGACTCAAAACTGTCCTGATGATACAAATCCTGGGCAAAAGGACCTCTAGGTTACTTTGCCACTAGCTCCCTGCTTTATAGACTTGTAGAGTTGGAAGAGACCCCTGGGGTCATCTAGTCCACCCCCTGCAATGCAGAAATCTCGGCTAAAGCATCCATGACAGCTGGCCACATTTAGTCGGAATCTCCTTTCTTGTAATTTGCAGCCATTGGTTTGAGTCCCACCCTCCAGAGAAGAAAACAAGCTTGTTCCTTCCTCCATGTGGCAGCCCTTTAGATATTTGGATATGGCTATTATATCTCCTCTCCGTCTCCTCTTTTCCAGGCTTATCATAGCCAACTCCTTCAACCATTCCTCATAAGGCTTGCTTTCCAGACCCTTGTTCACCTTAGTCATCTTCCGAGTAATGCAGTACAGTGGTACCTTGGGTTAAGTACTTAATTCGTTCCAGAGGTCTGTTCTTAACCTGAAACTGTTCTTAAGCTGAAGCACCACTTTAGCTAATGGGGCCTCCCGCTGCTGCCGTGCCGCTGGAGCACGATTTCTGTTCTCATCCTGAAGCAAAGTTCTTAACCTGAAGCACTATTTCTGGATTAGCGGAGTCTGTAACCTGAAGCGTATGTAACCCGAGGTACCACTGTAGTTCTAAGCTTCTCCGTACAGTATATTTTTAAAAAGGTAAAGGTAAAGGACCCCTGACAGTTAAGTCCGGTCGCAGACGACTCTGGGGTTGCAGTGCTCATCTCGCTTTACAGGCTGAGGGAGCTGACGTTTGTCCGCAGACAGTTTTTTCGGGTCATGTGGCCAGCATGACTAAGCTGCTTCTGGCGCAATGGAACATGGAAATGTCGATTACCTTCCCACCTGAGCGGTAACTATTTACCTACTTGCACTTTTTGGCTAGGTTGGCAGGAGCTAGGACTGAGCAACAGGAGCTCACCCTGTCGTGGGGATTCGAACCACCAACCTTCTGATCAGCAAGCCCAAGAGGCTCAGTGGTTTACACCACAGCACCACCCACGTCCCTCCAATAGCATATTATTACCTGTATTTATTTATTTATTCATTATTGCATGTAAAGCTCATCTGTCCTCCAAGAAGCTCAAAGTGACATACACAGTCCTCTCTTCTCCCCATTTCATCTACTCAACAACCCTGTCAGGTAGGTTAGGCTGAAACAATTGACTTGCCCAACATCACCCAGGGAGTTTCATGGCTGAGCAGAGAGATGCAAACCCAAGGACAGTATCCAGCTAAACAGTTCCGCTAGCACAAAGACTTTTGAGTGACCCCTAAGTTTGGTGGGTTGAAGGTGGGGGCGGTGGGCACCCAGAACAGATTTAGGGGTTGCATGAAGAGGGGAAAGGGTCGGGAAGTTGCATTGCATAGCTAAATGTCCCTGCACTAGTTATTAGTTGGGGCAGTATCCAGGTAAACATTTCCACTTGTAGATATATTATAGATATATTACAACATGGCACTACACAGGCTATCACATCAGCGTGAACATTCTAAAACAATGCTAGGTTGCAAATCCTCTTTTCTAGTTAAGAGATGCCTTAACCTTATGAATCACAACATGATTCTCCATCTGCATGTTTTAGATTTCAACATTTTATTGTGTGTATATATATGTTTGTACATAAAATTATACCTACAGTATGATAATATAATACATCTACAAAATTATAATCTGTAGAATGCCCTCCCTTATGTTCTTTTAGAAGCCAGGTAAACAAACACCGTTTTGCCGGGCTTTTAGGGGCTGATAGATTGGAAGTTCCCTTTTCATAACACTGTAAATTATCTACACTGTAAATTAGAATGTAAATTAACACTGTAAATTAAATGTAAATTTAACACTGTAAATTAGAATGTGTATCTGAAGAAGTGTGCATGCACACGAAAGCTCATACCAAGAACTAACTTAGTTGGTCTTTAAGGTGCTACTGGAAGGAATTTTTTTATTTTGTTTTGACTGTAAATTATGTAACTGATGAGAACTATTATTTTTTGTTTCTATTTCTTAGGCTTTATTGTTTTCATACTACCTTGTTTTGTAAACCACCATACAGCCATTTTTGCCAAAGGGTAGTATAGAAAGCTTGTGATTAAAACAAAAAATTGAATCTACATTCTGATCATTGTTAGAAAACATATTTTAAGAAGGCAAACAAAGGCTTGGGCAGGGTTCTGGAGTTGAATAACACTCAAGGTTCTTTGCACTCACATGGCTGCTCTTCTGTCTCAGCCTGTCATGCTGGATAGATGGGGAATCATCAAAGGCCGCCAGCAAACTACTACTGAACAGCATCTCTGCTTTATTTGATTGATCTGCTTTCTTTTTCCTCCAGCTTTTTCCTGGAAACGCTGTGTATTGTCCTGATCTGATGCATACATAATTTATATGCACAAAATGGAGTGGATTCTTAAAAATCAAAATAAAGAAGCTAATTTTAGTTTAAATTGGATGTTAAAACACATTCAGCTGTATTGAGCCTTCAATTACAGTCATTTCAGTGAAACTCTGAAAGTAAGAAACGTGTGTGAAAGTTTAGACTCATGAGAACAGACCCAAAGGTCTGCTTGCATGAATCAGTGGCAGTTTTCCCCCACGCAGGGGATTGCCTTGATTTCTGCAGATCTCCCCTCCAGAACCTGATCCCATGCCATTGTGGATCAGTTTCCCCAACCCTTAGGAGCAGCAGGGAGCTAAAGAAAGAAAGAGCTGGGAAAGCCCTGTTCTGTGTGCAGAATTATCTGGATCCAGCCCATGATATCTGAAAACTGAAGCCATGACCTACGTGGCAAGATTCCCAAGTGATCAGGAAAGCACTTTTAATAGCAAATGTAGTTTGGGTCTTATTCTTCAAGTAGTGATCTTCCTTGCACCTATATGGCTGCAAAGAGAGCCAATTTCACCACTTTTACTCTGTCTCTAAGCAAATATAAATTCTGCAGTGCAAAAGCCCAGAAGACTAATGTACCTAGAGATTTCAGATTATACTCCTTAGTAATTAAAAGGCTCTTAGTTATAAATGGATACTGCTTTGATTATCATTTCAACAAATTTTTGTGTGGGCTAAGTTGGAAAATTAGGCTGAAACCAGTGATTTGATGTAAACTTTTTTCTTGGCAGTTTTAAATCAATGTTGCAATCATGAGTTAAGTTGACTAGATTTAATCCATCTAACATACAAAGCATTTAAATTCAGCCTGTCTCTGCATCTTGGGTAGAATCTACACACATATAAAAAAAGTTGTGAAAATGCTTTTTTGGGGGAAATTATTTGAAAAATATATTGAATTTGCCTTAGCTCACCCTCGCCATCTAGTGTCACATTTGTGTAATGCACACACCTAAAACGTTTTATTTGCAGCTGTATAACTGAGTCCTGGGTATAAAATGGAACACTTATATTGAGAAGGCTTCATCTGGATGATTAATAATTGCACAAGTTTTCACCACAGTTAAACTGAAAATCTTTTGAGTCCAGGAAATGTGCCTTATCAGCAACATGTACCTATTTGTTTTATCTTCTTCTTGCAAGAAAGCAGTGAAGGATTGAATTCAATATAATACTGTATTGTAGATGTGGAAATCAAATATGAGGGGGGAAATACAAAATATTAGGAATACAACATAACTAAGGATGTGGCATTAAAAGATCCCTTAAACTGCTGTTGTAGCTTTTATTTCCGCCCAAAGTCTTAAAAGCCTTTTTCTATCTAAATTTTGGACTGCTTATAGCTGCTGAATCGAATTTCCTGTTGTGTTTTCTTATCCTTCCACTTTTATTGTTCTTTGAAAGAGGGTATAAATAATGTTTTGATTTTTATGAACAGCATGTAATCAATGGTACATGTAAATGCCCATATAAATATTGCAAGAGTTATGAACAGCAGACTCTAGCATATTGCTTAGAGCTAGATATTTTAAATCATGTAGGGCTTTTGAAGCCCCCGAACCCATTGGTGCTTTATTTTTTATTTAACAAAATGTTTATACTAGTTGATTGTAATACAGCCTCTTGGTGGTTTGCAAGAGATATTAAAACTATCAATGAAAAACACTTAAAACAATTAGAAACATTTAGAACAATTAAGATTAGCTTTAAAAGAGACCAATGTATGTCAACAACTGCTTGTCTGGCTAGGCTTGCCTAAGGAAAAATGTTTGTGGCAATGGGTAGGCTGTAGGGCAATTGCACCATAGTGCTAGGCTCAGGGCTGGATAAGCAATAAGCTACTCATTCTAGTCCCAGTGTTCCTAGTGCCCAGTCTAATTGTATTGGTTTTTAACATTTCTCTCCCTTCATTTCCCCAGTTCTTTGTAAGCCCCCACTTTGTGGGATGGCATGATGGAGGAACATCTAAGGGCTGTTTCATCTATTATGTTCTCAACATGCTCTTGTATTATGCATGCTAATAAACACAGGGCTTAGAAAATGCAGTTGGTTTCAGATCCCTGATATAAGTTACATATATTGGAACCTTTTCAGAAAATTATAGCCTGGTTATAAACTCCGCCTTGGTCAGGTATCTCCACTCCAGTTGTCCATCCATAGAACAAGAATGTCACTCACTTTCTGAAAAGGGATGCAAGGCATATGGGAGATAATTGTAAAGCACATTACCTCTTAAAAGTGATGCTGCATAAATGGTTGGTAACAACAATAAGGAACAGTCTGTGAATTAAATTCCCAAAACAATTTTCGAAAAAACCCAGGCATTATTTACTCACAGCTCTCTCTCTCTTTGCATTGCTTCGCTGGAAAGTTCTGTTTTCATTCACAGGGCTCTGCATTGTTTGTTCATGGTAGTACAGTGTTTACTGTGGATATTTTCTGCATTGGATCTTTACAGCACTCCTTCAAATGGGCATAAGGGATCCCTGACCATTAGGTCCAGTCGTGGCCGACTCGGGGGTTGCGGTGCTCATCTCGCTTTATTGGCCGAGGGAGCCAGCGTACAGCTTCTGGGTCATGTGAACAGCATGACTAAGCCGCTTCTGGCTAACCAGAGCAGCGCACGGAAATGCCGTTTACCTTCCTGCTGGAGCGGTACCTATTTATCTACTTGCACTTTGACGTGCTTTCGAACTGCTAGGTTGGCAGGAGCAGGGACCGGGCAATGGGAGCTCACCCTGTTGCAGGGATTCGAACCACCGACCTTCTGATCGGCAAGTCCTAGGCTCTGTGATTTAACCCACAGTGCCACCCGTGTCCCTCAAATGGGCAAACTGACACTTAAAAGTGACTTTGTCCTGTCCAAATAAAAAGGTCATTTGTTATGTTTGTCTGATCCTGTGACAGGCCTAGATACGTTGTGATCAACATGCCGCACAGCAGCCATGGTATGCCCATTTTGCTGCTTATTTCACATCACACAAAAAAGGGGGAAAAAGATTGTATATCTGTGTGCCAAATCCTTTGGCAGGCCACAGTACATAGCTAGTGGTTTTTGTTCAGCTTGGGAGAGCCTAAGTCAGGGGACGGCAAAGTTTTTGTGGTTGGGCCGGTTCACAGTCCCGCAGATGCCGCGGTGGGCCGGAGTGCGTGCACGAGTGCACACACATGCGCTATTTCCGCACGCATGCGCTATTTTCTTTCCATTGCGGAGGAGGCATGCACAGCTTCCTATTGGCTGCAGGAGCTTCCTGCAGCCAATGGGAAGCCGGCCAGTGTTGCAGAAGGTGGTCCCTGCTCTGCTCTGCGCCGGTTTAGCGCGGTGCACGGGAGCCAACTGAGCAGGAATGGGCCAATTAAAAGATCCCCATGGGCCATTGTGGTCCATGGGCCTTAGCTTGCCGACCCCTGGCCTAAGTAATGCATGACTCTCTTATGTGTGTAAATTCACTCTGATTGTTGCTGTGTCAGAATAAATGTTACAAAAAAGCTCAGTATAGCTGGGACGTTGCACATGTCCTGAGAATATGTCTCTTGATTTTTCTTGGTGTTGAGCTGGTAATAGAAGATTGCAATGATGGACAGGGAAAGTGTGTCTCCGTGATAATCCCAATACATGTCGCTCAGCAGCATGCTCCCTGGCATAAGTTATTCCAGAATCCAATAACAAATCTGATGCAAAAGAAGAACTTTAATTTGGCTAGGAATCTTGCTCTGTAAATGAAATGGTACCCAATGGCCTAAATTTATCAATACTTATTTTGCTATTTTTGGAAAGTCAAGCCTTTTCTCTTTCAGCGGGGGGGGGGGGGGCATCTTGCTAATAGACTATAAATAATCAGGGCATGAAGGTTTCCTTTTCACGTTTATTTTAGAACTTCTAAGTTCAAACCCAAGTTCAGCTGTACCCCTAAGGCTGGGTTCTTGCCTGTAGCATCTGAGTTTATTAAATGAAGTCACAAGGTCATAGAATCATAGAATCTGTGAGTTGGAAGAGACTCAAGGGCCATCTAATACAAACCCCTGCAATGCAGGAATCTCAGCTAAAGCATCCAACACAGATGGCCATCCAACCTCTGTTAAAAAACCTCAAAGGAAGGTTCATGAACTGCTTCACCTATAACTTGGTGATGAAATGTCAGTTGTGTGCAACCCAGACATTCTCTGAAGAGATCCCTTTGACAATCAATCAATCAATCAATCAATCAATCAATCAATCGTTTTTCCTATAACAGGGTGCACAAAGCAACCCCAGTTGTTTAGCTTTTCAAGGGGATGCTTCTAAGAGGCTAATCTGCATCAAATGGCATCAAAACATACTACTTTTGCTGCAGACAATGAAAGCTGGCTTCTGTATCCTATACGCTTTAGCTAGATACCCTCCCTTGCTCCTCTAAGATTCTCCCCTGTTCCTCTAAGTCAGGCTTCCTCAGCCTCGGCCCTCCAGACGTTTTTGGCCTACAACTCCCATGATCCCTAGCTAGCAGGACCAGTGGTCAGGGATGCTGGGAATTGTAGTCTCAAAACATCTGGAGGGCCGAGGTTGAGGAAGCCTTCTCTAAGTGTTTGTTGTTTTGATTTTGGGACTAGAAAGGGACCAGCCAGTGCATTTCTAAAGGGGGATTTGCAGCTTTTGCTCAAATTATTTCACGTCTACCATCGCTTTGTATGAAAGACCAGTATTATCCTTCTACTATAGATAGGGGAAGGCTGAGAATGGCCTTCATGGATATGTAAACCATACCAAGATTTGTACCCAGAGCCATCTTGACTTGCATTGCCTGTTGGTAGCCACCCTGTGTCACCTACCGAAAGACTGCAGGCAGCCACCCTGTGTCACAGACTGCTCTGAGCACTATCTTAAAGGCCTTTTAATATTGGATCAAATGCATTTCGCTCACTGCAGAGTTTGCCTCTGTCTTGGCCTCTTGCCTGATATATTGAAGTAAGCTGTTAAGATGGGCTTTTGAAATGATAACACTGCAAGATACTATTGCTCCACTTGGTTTCTGTAGGATACACCACATGGTTCAGAGGAGATCAACATCAGTTTATAAGGGAATGTTCATGTGACCTCCTCAGGCATTCAAAGGACATGTAAGGGGGTCGTGGGGCTCCAAGGGCTAGCCCCCCTGACCTATGCACCCAGCAGCTATGCTCCATCTCTCACCATCTTTTTCTTCAACACACGAGAAAGGGCTCCACACACATATCAGCATGCCTTCATAAAGCTCCACATGAGGGGAATCATCCTGGGCCTATCAGAATTTACCTTTACTATGTAATTACATGGTTGAGAGCCCTGTGACAAAAAAAAAAAAAAAAAATCACAGCTCCAACCTTCTATCCCTGTAAGAATTCTTTGTCTGCAAAAGACTCGTACTTCCATAACAGCAACATGAGCAAAGCATGCAATTCTGAGCTTTGCCTGAAGTACACAAGCACATCTGGCAGGGAAGGCAGAAAGATACCTCTTCTGAAATCTGCTTTCTTGGACTAGGAATGTGCCAGGCATCATTATCCTACCTAGGCCATCCAAGCTGGAGCTGCAGCCTAGAGGGCATCTTTTCATCAACAGAGGCAAATGTACCTGGTTTTCAGAGGAACCAGAACTGGTGGCACAGAGGACAAGGTGGCTGGAGACCCTGATTTGATCAAATCTACTTACAGCAAGTCACCCGAGTTGCAAAATAAGAACCATTTTGCTGAAATCAATGGGCAAATTTCCACTGACCTTTGAAAAATGGATGTAAATTGTAGAAGCTTGCCAAAAACCTGGGCGTTGCTGTGAAGAATGCTGAGTTATTTTGCAGCTGGTGGGGCTTTTTACAAGGGTTTGAAAATATATGTATGGAACAGGTAACATACAGAAAGAAAAGGAAAATGACCTGTGTAGATCCTAACTAAACCTCAAGTACACCAAAATATTTGGTGGTTCCTTCCCCCAAGAAGAAGAGGGCTAAGAAGTCTTTTAATATTGACAGTCTTGCCCTTCCCAAAAAACATGGAGCCCGATCCTATGCACCTTTACTCTGAAGTACATCCAGTGTACTGAGTGAGGCTTATTGCTGAATTAAGTGTGCTCAGGTTTGGGTCAGAGTGCATTTCCCATTTGTGAATATTTACTTAGTACAAAGTGTTCCATAACTCAAGGATATTGCTCTTTAAGTGTCTGTTCTGATTTTTGCAAGGCTTTCTCATGTCACCCATTAGTCACTCTCTTAACTGCAGCACTTACCCTGTAAATATTGATAACTGCTTTGCAGAAGTGCTGAAGTCTCAAAGGCACAAAATGAGCTGGAGCTCTTCCCAAATGTGTAACGAAATTAAAGAACCTTCAGAATTAGCTGTGGATGGGATGCAAAATGGAGTGACTAGTGAAATAAGGAATGTAACTATTTGTTCCTCTTAGGCCTCAGATGTGTTGCACTATGGAAGTAGAATGTATCTTAATGGGTAAAGGTAGGGTCATATACCATTTTATCAATGTTGTGATAGTTATCACAAACGCTGTAATTTACATCAGCACTTCAGTAAATGCATTAAAGTCACTTACTTTTTTAGTATGGACCCTGGATCCCTGAGTGGTGTGACATTACTTGAGAACAGAGACCTTGGGCAAGTTATCTTGGAGAACTAAAATAGAAATAGTGATGTTACTCAGAGTAGTCATTAAGAAAGTGGTTGTAATGATGAAAGAGATTGTGATTGTGCCAAACCTTTAGCTTATGCTATGGTGATATATAACGCGAGTTGCAGTACTTTTCAGTTAGCATGCTAAAACAAATATTTGATATCTGAAGAAACTGTAAAACATTGACCCCCTCCTAAAGAAAAGTGTCCATTTTTGGCTCGCCCTTTGAAACTGTCCTCTGTAGACACATCTATTACGGAAGGGTTTAAACATTATTTCTACATTTGGTTTCTTTCATAGTAATAGGTGTGGTAAGGAATTGTAAAAATGTTCCGCCATGAGCATTCCTTTAAAGTTAGCACCCTAAAGCAACATCTCCACACCCTGCAGTTAACGTCTTAAAACTGCAAATACTTCTTTCATAATGTTCTGCCACTTGCTTGGCAAGAAGCAAATCCTCAGCTTACAAACAAATAAGCACATGATGTTTTCTTTTTACCCATGGATTTTCCCTTTGATGAGCAGCAAAATGAGGAAGTGTGTGTAGCATGCAGAAGTGAAGAAAACTAAAAGATGTAATTCTAAAAAGGCTGTGCTTTCATAACTGAGATACCTCTATGCTTCCAGGTGTCATAAGAAAGCCGCAGAGATAGTGCAGGATAGTGCACACCCCGGAAATGATCTCTTTCAGCTTCTGCCTTCTGGAAGAAGGTACAGGGTTATAAAGACTAGGACTAGCTGCCTGAGAAACAGTTTCTATCCAAATGTGATTTTGGTTTTAAACGCAGTGTAAGGTAGTCTCTGTGGGAGTATATTATATTTAATTATGGGGTATCAGAGTTTTTAGGAGGTTAACCAGGCTGGGATAGCTGGGATAGCAGGCTTGTTGGTTTTTGAATGTCTGATGTAGTGTTTTTTTTCAATTTCGTTGTTCTGTATGGGACAATGACAGTAAAGATTATTGTATCGTATCGTATCTCACATGCATTCCTCCCTTAGTCCGCAAATGGTATATCCCTCCCCATAAAAAGTTTAGGAACATAGGCAAGTTTCTAAGTAAGACCACCAATCAGTTGAGCTTGGTACTATCAGTGCTGGCCACCAGCAGCTTTCCAGGTTTCAGACAGAAATATTTTCCAGCCCTACCGGGAAATGTTGAGAATTGAAACTGGAATCTTCACCATGAGCTATGGGGAAGGGCAGATCCTGACAATACTCCATTCATCCGTGGCGAGTCTCACAGTAAAGTTCTATAGTGTGAAAGCTTCCCTGTGCCCCTCTGAGGTCACAATTTGCCACAGCTTGCTGCATTATACTTCTATATGTTTTCTCAGGATGTGTGCATCATTCTTTAATCTGAAATAACAACTGTTGTTGCTGTTTATACCCCACCCATCTGGCTGGGTTTCCCCAGCCACTCTGGGCAGCTCCCAGCAGAATAGTAAAAACACGAGATAAACACTTGACAGTCACTTGAGATAAAACACAAAGCATCACACAAGCCAGTTTCCCTGTTGCTGACAAAAAGCCAATTCATTTATTAGATTTCCTAGCTATGGAATCACACCTCCGAGTGCCATTTTCTTTTCCAGGGGAATCCATGCACTGTAAATCTCAACATGCATTATCAATTCCCCTCCTTTCTACATTTAAAGGTGGGAGTCTGATTTATGGGAAAGCAGCTCACATGTAGAAGCTTTGATAGAGAGAGAATTGGACTAGGACTGGGTGCGCTTAGCAAATTACTCCCTATGTTTTTGCTCTCGTTAAAATGGAAACGTTAGCAAGCCATACCATAAAACTATTAAGGTTTGCACTGCACTTTGCTCATGCTGAGGTGCCAAAGAGGTGATACTTAGTGTTTATACAGTGCTATGAAATGTTCGGAAGTTAACCATATTGTAACTGTTTCAGCAAACCTGTAACTTTGTTGTTGGCATACATATGTCTCTAGAGACAATGGAGTGTGCTTGGGAGGGGCGTGAAGTCAAAATGCTTCAGTGCCTACCCCAGAAGAAGTCAGTCACCCCAAAGGTACCACCCCTCCCCTAACACCCCATACGCCTGTAAATTAAATCAGGGTTCTTGCCCCCATTTTACAGAAGGGGCTGAGGTTGCGAGACTCTTGTGTGGCTTCCAAGGAACCATACTAGGAATTGCACAGCCCCCTGCTTTTATTGTGCAATCCTGTGCATGCTTCCACAGAAGTAAATCTAAACTGTACTTATGCATTGCAACTTTTGCCAAAGCTATGCTGGAGCATGTGAAAGAGTATTCTCAAACAATATACACAAAGTATCAAATGTGGTGACAGTAATAATAATGCAAAAAAACACCACCACCACAAACTGGCTTATAAGTACAAAACCAAATTTACTAGAATAATAGCTGTTTCCCAACCTTGTGCCTCCAGCTGTTTTTGGACTACAATTCCCATCATCCCTTGCCACTGGTCTTGCTAGTCAGGGATGATGGGAGTTGTAGTTCAAAAACAGCTGGAGGCACAAGGTTGGGAAAGAGGTAGACTTGTAACCATTCAAGCAACAAACATACCAAGGTGCCATGTGCAAAACAAAGCCTAGAGATACAAGTTGTACATTTATCCACTCCATGTTTACAGTATCTCCAGGTTTTGTTTTGCACATGGCACCTTAGTACAGTATGTTTGTTGCTTGAATGGTTACAAGCCTATCTTTATTCTAGCTATTATTCTAGTAAATTTGGTTTCATACTTATAAGCCAGTTTGTGGTGGTGGTGTTTTGTTGCGTTATTCTCCAACAATGCCTTCCAGCTAAAATGTTTTGAGGGTACAGTGGTACCTCGGGTTAAGTACTATAATTCGTTCCGGAGGTCCGTACTTAACCTGAAACTGTTCTTAACCTGAAGCACCACTTTAGCTAATGGGGCCTCCCGCTGCTGCTGCGCCGCCGGAGCACGATTTCTGTTCCCATCCTGAAGCAAAGTTCTTAACCTGAAGCACTATTTCTGGGTTAGCGGAGTCTGTAACCTGAAGTGTACGTAACCTGAAGCGTATGTAACCCGAGGTACCACTGTATTTGGGAGCCGCCTTAAGCACCTCATATTGTGTAAAGGTGGGATATGAGAACTCTTACTTCTGTTTTTATTATTATTATTATTTTAAAAACCCATTATTTTGTTAAAACACACCCAAGCTTCCCGCTTGTGAAACCTTAGCCATCTGTTGCTCTCTTGTTTTAGTCTGGAACAAACTATATCCCACCTATTTCTCCGAGGAGACTCAAGATGGCTACGGGGCTGCGATGAAAATGCCACAGACTCCCACAGCCGCTTGCATTCAAATCAACAAATCCCAGCAGTGCAAAAGCAAGACAGAAGTTTCCAGAATGGCTGCCTAACTTAATTGAAATTCGCGTTGGTTTTAGCACAGGCCAAGGAAAGCAAAGAGGCGGTGGCGGGGGGGGGCTTTTTTTTTTGAGTTTTGTGGCTTGGTCCGAGGCCCCTTGAAAGCCGGCGAGCTGCAAGAGCCTGCCTCAAATATTGTCGCAGAGAGGGGAAGAAGAGGGCGAGGGGCAAGGGGAAAGCGAGCGAGGCGCCTCAAATGCCGCCGTGGAGGGGAGAGGTTTCTGGCCGGCGCGCAAGGAGTGGAGCTCGGCCTGCTAAGTCACTGGGCGAGCCCGGCTACTGCGTATCCCCCCGCGGGCCGGGCCAGCTCTCCTGGCGGCTGCTGCTGCTGCTGGGCTGGGGGAAGAAGGGCCGTGCCCCGCTCGGAAGGCGAAGGGCGGCTCCTGCTCGCGGGAGCGGCTCTGCCCCGTTCGCCCGCCGCGGGGAAGCCTTGAGAGCCGCTTCACCGACGGGGGTGGCTTTTCTCCTCCAGTCGCCTGCGCTTTTTGGCGGCCGGGCGAGTCCCCCACCCCTCGGGCTTAGGACCGGGCGCGCTCTCGGCCGCTGCAGCGTGCTTCTGAGGAAAACTTTCCGGAGGGAGGAGGAGCCCTTGGTTGTCTCCGCGGCCATTTCCAGCGCGCTCTGCCTCGGCTTCCCCATGCCTGTAAAGAATGAACGCCGGGAAGGACTTTCGCCTGTGCGCGGAGGTGGCGAAAGGTGAGGAAGAGAAAACGAGGCTTGGGAAACGGAGCCGAGAAGGAAGGGCGGCGGGCGGGTTGCTTTGGCTCGACTTTTTGGCCCTTTAAAGACTCGCAGAAGTTTCCCGGCGAGCGTGTGAACCCGGGACGCCGGGCAGCAGGGCGGGAGCTGGTGGATCAGGCCCCGCCGGGCTTTATTTTTTTATTGGTTTTCCAAATTTATAACAAACATAGCCACAAACATAGAAAAGAAAATCAACAAACATATATCCTAACTGTAAAAATTCCACTTTTGTTATCATTGTTGGGTGACTTCCTCGAATCCCCCTGGCTGAGTTTCCATATAAATCATTGCAGCAGTTTTCCAAAACTAGTTTCACATACAATTTACTTGATCCATTAACATCTTTCTTTCTTTTCATTTTGACTTTTATCCATAGTATTCGACAACATCGCATATTTAAATCCTAGGCCGATCTGTTACTCGCAAGTAATTCTATTTAAGTTATCTTAACATATTTAACTAAATAATCTTTAAATTTCTTCCATTCCTCTTGATACTCCTCCTCCTTCTGGTCGCGGACTCTTCCGGTTAGGTCGGCTAGCTCCAAGAAATCCATCATCTTCATAAACCCGCTGGGGTTTATACCCTGTTTGCAAGAAGTTTGGCGGGGGTGGAATACAAGTGACAATCTCGCAGCGAGTTGCGTAACAAAAGGAGCCCTGGACTTTCCTTTCCTCGAGCTTTGTCTTTTATATAAGCCGTTTAAATTTGGCGTCTTTCTTTGGCATTAAATGCAAGTGGTTTGTGGTTATTAGCTGCTTTGCAAAAGGATACAAAAACTGCAGGCTGCCAGCAGCTGTCTGTCTGCGCATGGGGGTGGGTGGGTAGACTGCGTTTGTAAATACCGTGCACACGCGAGCAAGCAAATCTGCTGGTGCAATACCCCATTGCAGGGGAAATAAAACAGAAACCTCAAGAGAACAAAACTGATGAATCTGAGAATACAACCCAACCCTAGCTATGTAAGCTCCCTTGACTTCAGGAGGGTTTTCCTCCCTGCTCTAAGGCTATGATGTATATAATTCAAGGCCTGTGACTCTTCCAAGTAAAACATGTTTATTACTGTGTTGTACCACAGTCTTACAGGTATTTACTTGGAAGTAAGTCCCCTTGGAAATTGCTAGGGCTTCCTAGTGGGGCAAAGACTAGTTGATTTTAATAAATTTGGCAAAGAATCCACTGGGATCCTACAGGCTGGCATGCTCATCTGTTTGGTTTGGAAATGTTTTAGAGTGCTGCTTTTGTTAATCAAGAGGTTTTTGTGAAATGATTGTTTTTCATTCAAAAGAGAACTTTAAAAAAAACCTTCTCATTCTTCTATTGCAGTTGCATTTCATACTTCCTCCAGTAATTTAGAGATAGCCGTAAGGGTGTGATCAAAGCCACTAGTTTGACCTGTGCTCTGACCCAAGCAGACTTTTAAGTGAATAATAGCATATTTTCTTTGTTTTCCCCTCCTCTTTGCCTTTAACAAAACAAAGCCCAAAGCACACATTTTAAGCAAGTTTGATTACTTGTAAATGATGTGAAGGGGAATTTGCTAGACTAAGAGTAGGGTTTCTAGACCCACCACAATGTCCACTTCTTATGTGTGGATATCTGCCAGGGAAAGTCTCTGCATGTAATGGTATTGAGGCACAGAGGGAGGAAAAGCCTAGGCTTTTTCTTGCAAATGTCCATTCCTATAATGTGTGGATGCTGGAGTGGGGCCAGTGTCATTGCACAAGCACACAGCCCTGTTCTACACATTGTTCCCCTTAATAAAATGCATACATGAGGGCGGCTTTAGCAATGTATGATTTCCATCTCACAGTGAAACTAAGTGGTGTTCTGGTCTATTAACCACCCTGTGAAGTAGATTGGAAGAACTTTGCCTAAAACTGCCCATTGAGCGACATAGGTCAAAGTGGGTATGAGCCAGTGGCGTAGCATGGGTTGTCAGCACCTGGGGCAAGGCAAGTAATTTGCGCCCCCTAACCCATAGATTTGCGCCCCCTAACCCGTGGATTTGCGCCCCCTAACCCCCAGATGTTGCGCCCGGTGCGGCCGGGCCCCCCTCCACCCCCCACGCTACGCCACTGGTATGAGCCTGGGCTTCCTACATCCAAACACAGCATTTTGGTCACTTACTTCACCACCATGACCAGCTGTTAACGTTTTATGTTGCCTGGCACTAGAGCATATCCGGGGGTTTTTATATCTGCAGTTTTAACTCCGTTCAAATAGGATCAACATATTTGTATGCAGATATATTGGCTTTCATGACAACTACTAGTTTCATGCCTGTTTTTCAATTTCAGATCGTGTTTATTTTGCCATTCTCTTCCACAAACCAAAGAGTGGTAGCTCAAGCACACATTATTTCTGCGTAGATGATGAATTTGTATATGAGAAGTAAGTATAATATTATTCCCTTGTTCTTCAGCACAGTGAAATAAAGCAGCATGAGGATGTAATAGGAATCTTTATCATAACAGGTATTATTATAATATCCCTGTGCCTGAAGGGAAAATATAATGGGAGAAATTCAGCAAAGCACTACGGCAATCATTCAGTCAGTGCAAGTGTTTCAGCTTGCCAGACAAACCATTTCCCCTCTCCTCCCCCTATATACACTGTTCTGGGTGTTCTCCCACCCATCCCCTGAGCCAGTTGGGGGAGGCACAGGGGAAGAGACAGAGGAAAAGCCCCCTTGTACTAGCAGAAGTGCTTCCTTCCTTCCACTAGCAGGACTCATTAGTTGAATCTGGCCCATAGGATCAAGTAAGATGGTTGAAGGTAACCAGGCAACGTAAGGACATCTCTGCTGGACCAAACCAAAGGACTGTCTGGTCTAATATTCTGTTCCCCACAGCGGCCAACCAGATGCCTATGGGAAGCCTATACGCAGGGTGTGAAGGCAACAGCCCTCTACCACTGTCGTTCCCCACCAGTAGTATATTGCTGGGGAGCCATACTGTTTCTGAACCTATGTTGTCTCCACCATGACTAGTAACCATTGATTGTTCCATTACAGTGGTACCTCTGGATGCGAACGGGATCCGTTCCGGAGCCCTGTTCACATCCTGAAGTGAACGCAACCCGCGTCTGCACGTGCACGGGTCACGATTCGCCGCTTCTGCGCATGCGCGTGACGTCATTTTGAGCATCTGTGCATGCGCGAGCGGCGAAACCCAGAAGTAACACATTCCGTTACTTCCGGGTTGCCGCGGAGTGCAACCCGAAAAATGCTCAACCTGAAGCAACTTCAACCCGAGGTATGACTGTAATTAGTTTAACCAAAAAAGTAGCCATCACTAGGTCTTATAGCAGCAAATTGCATATGCCCAACTAAAAATTACCAAGGTTCTTGAGGGACCACTTAATATTTTATACACACACACAGAGTTCTCATCTCAATTTCTCCTCATAGCAACCCTGTGAAGTAGATTAGACTGGGAGTCCCAGTAAACATATTGACTGAGTGGATATTTGAACCCTGGTTTCCAGGTCCGAGTCCAGCACCCTAACTACTACACCAAACAGGCTCTCAAAGCACATACATAGATCGTATTTTAAATAGCCTTTAACTGGTACATTTCAGAAAATGATTGTAGATGATGCCAGTGCCATATTATGAAATTTGTTGTCCATGGACCATAAGTCAGGGCTTTGTTATCTTGCTTTTTATAATATGGTCTTCATGAAAACAATTTCAGTTTCCCTTGTTTAAAAAAAAAAAAAAGAAGCAGTCATGCAGACACAAGAACAGATGGTCTCAACTGTTCATCAGCCTTTCTGTGGATCACCTGAATAGGCCACAGTTTGAGGGAAAACTGCATGTAGCCAGTATAAACTGCTTAATCAAGATTCTGTATCTTTGCTACGTCATTGCAAGCATCCTGTTTTCTGAAAAAATAGAGGCTTGTTCAGCAAGAAATAGGCAGCATCCCTTGTGGGTTGCCTTTGGTAGATATTCCTGAATTAAACACCCACAGCAGAGACTGATTGGTAGGAGGCAAGGACAGAATAAGAATTATTCAGAGATCCAGTGGGCAACTTCCACATTATTCGTGATAAGTTCTTGTCACCTTCAGTATATATTTTAATTTGCAACTGAAAGATTTTGAAGGGTTTTAACAGGATGGTAACAAGCTTTTATAATTTCTGCATTGTTACCTTTCAGACTGACTTTTCTAAAAACAATGTCTGCAAATTGTTTTACAGAAAATTCCCAAATTGTTTCAACACACACTGACATTGTAATCCAGCAGAGCTGTTTTACAATATGTATGAGGGTTACATAATTGTTTTTCCACCAATAATTGCAACGTATTCGAACAGTAATCTAGAAGTGAATCTGAATAAGTGGTATGTCGGCTATAATGCCTGCTTATGTGGGCAGTGCTGGCAGAGTTGAGGAGGGATGTGGTTCTTTTGAACAGCCGTTTCAACCGAAGTATTTCAGTTTAAGCGAATTTTTTTTCTTCTTCACCCCTCTCTTACCCACCCGCCCCCTTTCCCCAAGTTTCTATGCAGATTTTGGCCCACTCAATCTGGCAATGATTTACAGATACTGTTGCAAGCTAAATAAAAAATTGAAGGTAAAAATGAATTTGTACTCAATGGTTTGTATGTTATTATGTTCCTTTATAAAATGTTGCTGGGAGTGAACATTATTCACTTCAAGTTCATGTGTGCACTGTTTTTACTACGTTATATTCACTGGCAGAAAATATTTAAAGTGAAAGGGATTTAGGTTGGTGTTCATATGGGTAGCCCAGAGAATGGTGTATGTGTGTGTGTGTGTGTGTGTGTTTGGGTTTGGCAAAACAGTGGGGAAGAATAATGTGGTACAATAATGTGGTAGAATGTGGTAGAACTTGCTTTTATTTTGGAGTACAAATAACACGGAATTCATTCTGTGGTTAATGGATAAAGGCAGAAGGCAAGAAACTGAAAACCATGGAACTTAAAAGACCTCATGGTATCACAGACAAAATAAACTTACTAGGAAACACTATTTGGAGTGGAAGTGCCCCCTCCCCCATGGAATTCCTTGTTTCTGGCAACCTGCCAGTGTCTGAAGATAATATGTATTTCAGTGGGTTTAACTTTTTCATTAAAAAAATAAAATCTTAACAATGTTTGCCAGTACCTCTAGACGATTAAAATACTGGTTCTTTATAATAAACATACCCTGTTGTTTTTAACATTTTAAGGAAAATGTATCTTGTACTGTAACGAAATGGGTGGGATTCTAACCTAAGTCAAATATAGGGCCCCCATAGATGACGTGCGGCACCCACACAGGGGATCAAGTTGTAGCTCCTTGTGGACCATCGTTCAGCATTACACAAGAGGCAAGCCAAATAAAAACATATGACGAAAGCTCTGAGGCACTCTGCCCTAGTCTATTCAGCGGCATGATATTTAATCTTCTGATCAAAATAAAATTGAAAATTACTTACGTAATGGAATTTCCCCACACTCAACTCTCCCTGTTCATCCTGTGCTCTGTCTCCCCAAATATGTTTCAGAGAGTTGGGGTGAGGGACCCAGAGTAAAATTAGGAGGTGTGTGAGGAAAGGAGGGGGAGGGAAAATTATGTTGCACAGCCAAAAGTCCTAGCAGAAGGTAGGCTGGGGACTCCCTTTTAAAATAATTAGGAAACCAACTCCCCAGATTCCACCTCCACTGTAATGTTGGAACAAATAACTAGAAGAAGTAAAACTAGTTTTGCTCCTCATGGATTCTGTGAAGGTTAAATATATCTAGTTGCTGTGCCTCCTTGTTCTTCCCTGCTACAGATGGGTAGACACCACAAGTTTGTAATCTATTTTCTTTTTCCTTTATGATCAGATGGAACAGTTGACAAGGCGATCTGTTATTTTCAGATTTTTACAAAAATAATACCCTCGGGTGTTTTATAGAACTGTAGTAGTATATAATGGCAATTAAGCCTTAAAACTGTACTATGTAGTAGTGTGAGAGATCTTGGGACAGCCAGCATGCTGAAGAAATGGCTCGTCTAGTCAAACAAGTCATACTATTTTCCAGGCTTTCCCACATTTTTTCAAGTTATTTAGTGCAAGGATTTCTGATAGTAGATGGGGGGAAATGCCTATTGGGAAGACATTGCAGGGGAAAAAAAACAGAAGCTGCAAATACGTTTTCATTCAGCCTTTGAAATGTGGTTGCAAAGTTAAACAGTGAAAACTGAAGTTTGCGACTCAGCAGTTACACACAGCTGCAAGACTTAAAGTGATGTTTGCTGTGGAGATCTGATAAATTGTAAGTTTGGAATTTGAAGTATTATGTGGAGGAGCTGGTTATGGGATTACTGTTGGATCTTCACATTCCAATTACTCTGCTTGGGCTACATTAACACCATACATTTAAAGTGCTGTGAAAACACTTTTAACAGTCATTGCACCATTAACAAACAACGCATCCCAGGTTTCTTTGGGGAAAGCCATGATAGTTTAAAGTGGTATCGCAGTGCTTTAAAAGTATGGTGTGAATGTGGCCTTGTAGTAATTATTTTTCAGTGAACAGGGAAGCTGTGTGCTCAGGAGCTAGAGGTTTATAAGAGCATGTCTAGAGAAGGACAGCACTATAGGTTCAAATTTATGTTAGGGTGTGTATTTTTTATTGCTCTTCTATAAATGTCTAATGAATCTCTGAGGTGTGTAAATAAATTTCACATTGTCTGGTACAATTAAAGTTTACAAAAGACCCTTTAAAACAGCAAAGTTGAGGAAATTGCTTCTCATAATAACCTCATGTTTACACAAGTTCTTTTGTTCCTGACTCAAACACTTATGTTATATTGTGGACTTAAGAATTGTTTCATTAAATTATATTTTAGCTTTGGATATTTGATCTTCTAGCTCATTTAATTTTCTTCTTCTTACCATTTCAACCTTACTATGTATGCTGGGTCCCAGTGTCCCTCTTTGTTGTAGAAAGGCATTGACAAAGAAGTAATTATTTGAATTATGTCTTAAATAAAATGTAACAATGTAACTACGTGTTACCAAATGAGGCTGTTTTCTATGTGTGCTTACTACTTAAATATGACTCAAATGCAACTTTTTATAATGCAAGGAGTTGGATTATAACTCCATTGTTTATTTCCTTGGTACAGTCCTTTACCATGTTAAGAAAGAAGATTGTTCATTATACTGGCTTTGATCAGAAAAAGCAAGTCAACGCAGCCTTCCTTATAGGCTGTTACGCAGTAAGTATTCTAATGTTTAACTTTAAACTGTCAAAGACCCACAAGCCTGTGTCGTCCTTGCCCCCTCATGTCTAGTGGTCAAGTAACTTGTGGTTCATGTCCTTTTGCCCCCTGTTTAGGAAAAGGAATTCATTCATAGTATAAAACTGCTTTACAGTTTTATCCCTAAGCCCATTTTCTTTCCCCATTACCCCCCTTAATTGTTGCTGCTGTTACTCTTATTACAAGATATATGGATTTATTTATTGCCAGACCATTTTGGCAAGCTCACCTGCCTTGCTAAACCGGATGTCATATATAATACAGTGTGAGACAGGTGAAGATATCGCTGGACCTACAAAGCCTCAAGTGCAGTTCTTTGCAAGCCCCAGTGCTCAGCTCATCTGTCCTGGCTTCCATGCACAGATCATTGCAAAAACTAGTCACCTGATGGTCATTGTGATGTCAGGTGATTGACAGATGAGTCAGGGACATCAACCTGACAAGCGGGGTTGTGAGGAAGATGAGGATCAGGCCCAGTGCTTTTTTTTCTAGAAAAAAAGGTGCCAGTACTGTGTATATTTGAGTACCCCCAGGAAAAAAACACTGATCAGGCCCCCTGGTAGATCTAGTTATTCAGTGGTGCCTCGCAAGACGAAATTAATCCGTTCCGTGAGGCTCTTCGTATAGCGGTTTTTTCGTCTTGCGAAGCAAGCCCATTGACAGTTTAGCGGATTAGCGCTATTAGCGATTTAGCGGCTTTTAGCAGATCAGCTGATAAGCGGCTTATCAGCGGATCAGCTGATAAGCGGCTTAGGGCTTAGGAAAAGGGGGGGAAAAGGGAAAAAACCCCGCAGGAACTCGTAAGTCATTTTCGTCTTGCAAAGCAAGCCCATAGGGAAATTCGTTTTGCGAAGCACCTCCAAAACAGAAAACCCTTTCGTCTAGCGGGTTTTCCGTCTTGCGAGGCGTTCGTCTTGCAGGGCACCACTGTACCCTATTATAAACAGTCCAGGGTTTGGAAGTTTCAAAGAAGATGAAAGACTTTTTAAAACAATTGAATTGGGACAACTGGGAATTAAGTGGGACTAGTTTGAGGGAGCAGTGTTAAAATACAATGGAGGACAAACCATGCCCGTGAGGAATAATTGTGTTTTTAAAAGGTAAAGGTAAAGGTACCCCTGCCCGTACGGGCCAGTCTTGACAGACTCTGGGGTTGTGCGCCCATCTCACTTAAGAGGCCAGGGGCCAGCGCTGTCCGGAGACACTTCCGGCTCACGTGGCCAGTGTGACATCGCTGCTCTGGCGAGCCAGAGCCGCACACGGAAACGCCGTTTACCTTCCCGCTGGTAAGCGGTCCCTATTTATCTACTTGCACCCGGAGGTGCTTTCGAACTGCTAGGTTGGCAGGCGCTGGGACCGAGCAGCGGGAGCGCACCCCGCCGCAGGGATTTGAACCGCCGACCTTTCGATCGGCAAGTCCTAGGTGCTGAGGCTTTAACCCACAGCGCCACCTGCGTCCCTTCAAAAGTAAGCATAACGAAAAGCATAACCCACAAAGCACACATGTGTAGACTTGGGAAGGCGGAATAGCTTTGACACATATCCATGGCACCAGACCAGAGCATCCTTCTAGATTGAACCCTGTACGACAGGAAGCGTAATCCCATATGCATAACAGTATTAATGAAGGGAAAAGAATGGGAACCATGTAATAAACCAAACTCTGTTCAAGGAAATCCTGGGTTTGCTTGAACACGAAGGGGTACATCAATGAGCCAATCAGTAATGGTGGACATGCATTCCTGAAGAGCATCCTGCTCATGATTGCCTCCTGGCACAGAAGCAGCAATGTGCATTTCTAGGGTGAGGGCTGAGCTTTCTCTCACAGATCATATTTCTGGAAAAGAATGGTACATTTCACATTAACACTCTCATCCTAAACATACTTTCTTTGAAATAAGTCTTGCTGATCAGCACGGTGTTCACATTCAAGTAAATGTGCTGTTAATTGCAGCCTTAGTGTCATTTCTAGTATATGATTCAGTTAAGATTTGTATGTGGAAAGTACATTTCCTTCAAGTAACCACAGAGCTCCAGCAATGGGTACAGCAGGCATGGGGAGCTTCAGACTTGGGACTAAACGTGGCCCTCTATGCCTCTCTGGCCCTTGGAACCATGCTCTCTCCCTCTTCCCCAGGCCACATCCATTATTGGCACTGCTGGACATACTCCTCAAGTCCGGAATATGAACTTGAACTGTGTAACTATGTCTCTTGCTTGCTTGGATGAAGGGAGGGGAAATTAGGGCTGAACACTTTGAGTTTTGAATGGATGGAATGGACCACACTTTTACCTCTGACCCTGCCCATCACAAAAGATTCTCCACAAGGGACTCCAGCTGTTAGGCTGAAGAATGTTCTTCACCCCTGGGATAGAGGGCACATTATTTGTGTGGGCTGTACTTTTAGTTCAAAACATAAGGAGGCACCAGGTTAGGGACAACTTCCTTCTCTACAGCGTACTCTAGAATCCCTTGCAACGTGCTGAACTGCTTAAATGGGCATCCCAATCTGAAAAGAGTTCTGTGCTGAAGGTAGAAAGTTGGAAAATAATTTTTCTCAACAATAATGCTCCTTCTGATATGTCCAGGCTGCACAAAGCTTAAATTGCTTTAAAAGCTTATTGAATTGTAACTTTACTTTTTTCATACCCAAGATATCTGTTGTAGACAATATGTTTTGGATCCTTCTTTCTCTAATCTTCAAAGGGATATAAGCTGCTCTGTACAGTGTGGCTTGGTTTGCAGTTTCTGAAAGTCGCATGGTGTGTCCAGAATTCTTCTCCAGCTGAGTGGAAGTTCAGCTTGAGCAGGGTTTCCATTCAAAGAGCTACGCTATTCATACCCTGTTAAGCAATAATCACACGTTGGCATGGATATGGTTCTTGATTTGTCCTGTCCAACTTACAGCAGCAGACCCTGCCTACACTGCTGCATTATGCAGTTGTGACAAAGCAGGAGAAGTTAGAGCTAGAAGGGAGTGTGAATGCAACTATATGTGTGGTCTTCTCCTTCCAGAGCTATCTTTGCAATTGCTATATTGCAGGCACTTCCAGGCTCAGCCCTCCAGATGTTTTGGGACTACAACTCCCATCATCCCTAGCTAACAGGACCAGTAGTCAGGGATGATGGGAGTTGTAGTCCAAAAAAACATCTGGAGGGCTGAGTTTGGGGGTGCCTGCTATATTGTATTCTTGAACATAGTTTCCCCATGCGATTCTTTGATTTTATTTGCCTTTAGATTTCTTAAATGTTTGATGAATTGGTTAGATTATTTGCAAAACGTGTCTTCAATTAATTGCAACACTTTTTAAATGTTAATTAATATAAAAGCTTCACATAGGTGTAATTAAAAAAAGAGGTATTCCTTCTTGACTCCTTTGGTGATTCCTGCTGCAGCACATACATACACCATCTAAGACAAAACAAATCAAAACAAAAAGATTGTTTTCTTTGGGCAGGATTCAGTTTACGAGTCGTGTCGGTGGAAGCCTTTCTTCTTTCCCCTCCTCTTTCATGTCCCCCAAAATTGGCTCAGGGAGCTCAGAAGGACCCCCAGAACGGTGTGTAGGAGGAGGAGCGGGGGACCATTCAGCCTGGCAAACTGAATTGCTTGCCCTGTTGGAATGACCACATGTCAAACAACTCCCCTAATTCATATGAAAATATGTATCCATTAACTAGCTAATTACACTACATCCATTTACAGTGGTGCCTCGCAAGACGAAAAGAATCCGTTCCGCGAGTCTCTTCGTCTAGCGGTTTTTTCGTCTTGCGAAGCAAGCCCATTAGCGGATTAGCGCTATTAGCGGCTTAGCGGCTTTTAGCGGATAAGCGGCTTAGCGGCTTAGAAAAAGGGGGGGGGGAGTCGGAAAAACTCGCAAGACATTTTCGTCTTGCGAAGCAAGACCATAGGGAAATTCGTCTTGCAAAGCACCTCCAAAACGGAAATCCCTTTCGTCTAGCGGGTTTTTCGTCTTGCGAGGCGTTCGTCTTGTGGGGCACCACTGTATCAATAAAATGCTGTCTTTTAAATTAAGTGACAGCAGTAATGCTTTTCTGTACTTCTTAAAGCAGCCGTTGTTGTTACTGCCAAAACTACACCAACACTTAAAGGGAGAGATTCTTTATCAGCTACTGAAAATTAGCTCACTGTTCTTTAAAAAAAATACAGAAAATACAAGAGCCAGTGCTTTTGAGGCTTGCCTTGTCATATAGAAGCATTGTCAGTGTTACCATTTTGTGGGAGTAATTATAACAAATTCAGGAAGGAGTAGCATTTTTATTTAATGTAAGAAATGTGTCATTTTAGTGCTGAATCACTGCTACCTAGTGGAGCTTTGTATTTCTAAGCTGTTTTCACTGTTTGGCTTTAAACTTTTGCTTGATGTTTATAGAGGACAACTTGAACGTTTTCAGTGGGACTGGGATTTTAACCAGAAAGTAGTAAATCTGTTGTGCTAATTGTCTAGTTGTTGTGGCTGTTCTTCTAGACATTGTGTGGTGTTCTTTACGCACCAAGAATTTGACAGTTCTCAATATGGCAAGTTTTACTGTCTTCCTATTATTGATTTCTATGACTGCAGCTGTATGAAACTAATAGTAATTGAATAGAAATTTAATAAATAAACAAACACTGTAGAGTTATCTTTTTATTATCACCAGAATGTTAATGCTTTCAAGTATACTCTCTAATGGAGTTACAATAAAATATTTGTTGTTGTTTTTCAATATAGGTGGTTGTATTAACCTTCTGATACCTTGACATCCCCCCTTCAAAAAAAGAAATGACATATTTGACATACCCCTGCATGAATGTATTAAATGCATTTTTAGATGTTACTCTGGGGCTGTTGATTTCAGATACATCTAAGAATAATACAGAATTATGCAGGTGACTACAGCACTGCAAATAGTGCTATTCCTACAAGTTTTATTTTGGAAATAAACATAGAACCGTAGAATTGAAGGATAGTGAGAGTGTTATTGAGAAAATATTAGACATGCCTTGAAATCAGTGGTCCTTGAATGCTCCACTGAAAATTGGGTTTACAATTCAAATTGCCACATATAACCTTAAGCCAAATAAGGTAAAATCTCAAATTAAGACAACTGTTTATCATACCTGTTGTATCTGGAATGTTTTCAGAAAATGAATTTGAATGTGCTGTTCCTTCATTCCATGAAGATCATGAATCATTAATGGCATTTTCATTTATGTTTTCAGTGTTTGTAGGTGATGTAGTTTCTTCCATTTGTCTTTTCCTATCAGGCCATTTGCTCTCTTGGATCTTTCAATAAGAGTTTCTTGTGGTATACCGTATCAAAAACTGGGTTATTTGGGGACCTGAACTTTAGAAACAGAAGAAAGAAGCGTTTCAAATAATGTGCAATAACTCAAAATAAGAAATGGGACGGTTAAACAATCTGTTAGTGCCTTGAACATGATTTTTGGGTAGGTTTCGTCACTAATCATCTGTATGTAATTGTGGCATATATTAAATTGAGCAGCATGTATTAGCCTGTGTGTGCTGCTGGAAAAGGATATGTGACAACCTTCATTGACCTGGTGCTCTTCAGATGTTTAACACCCCCATCATCCCTGACCATTGGTCATTATGATGGCTGGGACTGAGACCGGGACCGTAGTCTGAAACATCCTGAGGTCATCGCATTGAGGGAGGCTGATACAAGGAATATTTGGTAGCAGAGTAATGATAAGTGTTGTGAAATAAGACATCATAGCTTTAGTTTCGCTCAGTTAAAATACCAGCGTTAAAAGGCAGAACTGCATTAGCTAGAGAGGTTTATAGTTCTTTGTTAGCAGATAGAAATATACTTTGAGACTACTTCTGAAGTGGGTGCTTTTGATCTCCTCTATTATTTCACGGGTTAATAGCCTTTCTTCTGACTCTCTTTGTCTGTTTTAATTCAGAAATAGCTCCTGTGTCTCCTGTCCTCCTCCTTTGTCTCCTGCCTCCATCTCAGCTCTGTATCCCAAATCCTGCATTAACTTAGTAACAGTGTTTCTTTTTCTCAGGCTTGGCACTAATTATGTCCTTTTGGAGGGCTACCCTTCTTGGGTCCTACCCTCAAGAATTGCTGTAATTCAGGTCATCTCCAGGACTCATCTCTGTGTACTTTATTTTCTCATCTTCTTCCTTCAGGGTAAGCAGTTTCCTTCACCTCTTGTGTTCTTCGTTTTTTTCCTTAATCCTTCCTAGGTTCAGTTTGCCAACTTTTCTAGATGTAACCTTATTTTAGATGGAGCTGCTGAAGCAAAATCACCACTGCTGATGTAACATTCAAATATCTAACCTTTCCATTAGTACTTCCAGTAGTACCTGAAATTAAATTAAAAATTTCTACGTTAATGCATGGGGATTTGATACCAACAGGGTTTCTTGTGTATCCTGTGTTGGCTTTCATAGCCTTCTCTACATTTAAGCAAACGGGCGTGTGTGTACTTGTGTCCTGTCTCTTTTCTAAAACCTGTATTGGGTTGTGCTGGGTTTTTCCCCCTTACAATGTTTTCTCTCCCTCTAAGGGTGCATATTTCACCAGTGTGGTTGTGTCTCATTTCCCCAAGGAATAATATGCAATCTTCTTCTTTGATTTCTGCAAGGTCTCATTGTTTGCCTTCTCCTGTGGTTTTTCATTTTTATACTTATTTACAGAAGCTGTCTCTTGGTAGAATGCAGCTGCTACTCTAGCTTTCCGGCAGGTGGGTTGCTGTTGTCTACCAAAAGGCATTAGGCAGCTGGGAGGTCGGTGCAGTGCAAACACACTGGCAGGAGTGCCAGATTGGTTCTACCAGTGGATTTGCACTGCGCTGACCTCCCTACTGTATCAACCCTCCCAGAAAGCAATAGTAACCCACTGCCAGAAAGCCAGGGTACTGGTTCTGCCAACTAAGCAAGTTGCTTCTGTAGTCTGTTTTTACACAGTGTTATTATTGTAAACAGTTTATGAGTTATGTTTGTGCCTTGGCTTAGGAAAGTCATTTCTGCTGTATTTATTTATTTTCTGTCTTTCTGTGATGCTTTCTTTCCCACTCTTTTGTAAAGCTGATGAAGAGTTGCTATTTAAAAAACAAAACAAAATCTATAGAATACAAGGGCTTAAAGTTCTACTTTTTCTAAAAATAAAAATATGTGCTTAACTTCCACAGGTTTTTCTCTCTTGCACACTTGACCACAAGTCAACTGTTTTAACTTTAACTCAGATTTATATTTCCCCAGAATATTGCATGACTGATAGGGTATAGAAATGCCAATTCAGTTATACTTCCTGCGACAGGAGCAGATGAATTGCTACCCATTTCTTAACCATGGTTAAGGAATCTGGAATGGACCTTCCCTCTTGCACTTGAATCTCTGTACCTGCCTATGCAATGATTCGGTATCTGTACCAATGATTTAGTGAGCAGAAGGAATATACACACCGTAGCAGGGTAGGGCTGGGACAGGGATTGTGAAGTCTGATGAACCACTCTTAATCCTCTAACCAGGGTTACAGCCAGCTAGTGTTGTCTGCACGGTACCTTGGGCTGAGTTTTGAAGAAAATAAAGCTATTGGTTGATGATACATTCACAAGCTTGCATGCACTTGCACCCAAAACCATGTAAAACAAAAACATAACCTGTTCTGAAGATTTGTAATGTTTTTACATGCCTGTGTCTAAATGGGGAAAGTAATAGTTCTGTTGAAAATAGAATCATAGAATCATAGAGTTGGAAGAGACCACAAGGGCCATCGAGTCCAACCCCCTGCCAAGCAGGAAACACCATCAGAGCACTCCTGACATATGGTTGTCAAGCCTCTGCTTAAAGACCTCCAAAGAAGGAGACTCCACCACACTCCTTGGCAGCAAATTCCACTGTCGAACAGCTCTTACTGTCAGGAAGTTCTTCCTAATGTTTAGGTGGAATCTTCTTTCTTGTAGTTTGGAACCATTGCTCCGTGTCCGCTTCTCTGGAGCAGCAGAAAACAACCTTTCTCCCTCCTCTATGTGACATCCTTTTATATATTTGAACATGGCTATCATATCACCCCTTAACCTCCTCTTCTCCAGGCTCCAGCATGCCCAGCTCCCTTAGCCGTTCCTCATAAGGCATCGTTTCCAGGCCTTTGACCATTTTGGTTGCCCTCCTCTGGACACGTTAAATAAGTAGTTGTGGACTCGGTGCCTGGTAGGGAGGTTGTTGTTAGACTTATCATAGAATCGTATTATCATAGAATTGTAGAGTTAGAAGGGATCCGGAGGGTCATCTAGTACAACCCCCTGCAATGTAGGAATATCACCCAAAGGAACCATGCCAGCCAACTTCTGCTTAAAAACTAGAGTCCACCATCTTCCAAGGTAGTCTGTTCCACTGTTGAACAGCTCTTACTGTCAAGAAGTTCTTCCTGATGTTTCATCAGAATCTCCTTTCTTGTAACTTGAATCCATTGGTTCAGTTGACCCTGTCAGTGTTTGAAAAAGAAAAAGGTTCTGACCTCCTTTGCCTCCTTTGCCTGGTCCTCAGACCCTAGTTGGCACAGAGAGTCCTTAAGAAAGAGTTCTTTGCAGAATGCTGCTTTTATTCTTAAAAAGTCGTCTTCTCCATCCACGACCGACAGCTTTTACCCACACCAAACGCAACTAGCGTTCTACCATCCAACCAACCCACACCCAACGCGATAACATTGGCCACTCTATATATACAGGTGCAATTTGGTGAAGGGTTGCATGAGCCATTGTAGGCCGCTGACTCATGCTGACTTAGTTCTTTTAGCATTAAAGGAACAGCGGCCAATTTTTAGCCGTGACAGACCCACTGTGGCGGGTGGAAAGGTCTGCTTCACCAACACGTTCCCTGCAAAGAAGGCAGTGGGAAAGCAACAACCCAGCAGGATTGGCCCCACAACACCTGCGGACACCACCTAGTGTTGTCAGCTGATGGATAGGTGGGTGTGGCTTGTGAAGGGAAATGACCTGGCAGGCCAAGATGGACCAATGGGCTGGAGATTCCTCACCCCTGTCTTAGAGCAAGGTGAGGAGACAGTTCTGGCAGATAAATCATGGTGGAAGTGGTGACCTTAACAATTGATGTGTACCCCATTAGAAAAGTGCTTTCTTCCACTGATTCCCCCCACCCTCACCTTATACCATTGCAACATCCGTACAGAAGAGATTATCTTTCTTAGCACATGGTTTTAATAGGTTATCACTTGCAAAGTACAGTGGTGCCTCGCAAGACGAAATTAATCCGTTCCGCGAGTCTCTTCGTCTAGCGGTTTTTTCGTCTTGCGAAGCAAGCCCATTGACAGCTTAGCGGATTAGTGCTATTAGCGGTTTAGCGGCTTTTAGCGGATCAGCTGATAAGCGGCTTAGGAAAAGGGGGGGGAGGGAAAAAACCCCGCAGGAACTCGCAAGACATTTTCGTCTTGCGAAGCAAGCCCATAGGGAAATTCGTTTTGCGAAGCGCCTCCAAAACGGAAAACCCTTTCGTCTAGCGGGTTTTCCGTCTTGCGAGGCGTTCGTCTTGCGGGGCACCACTGTATACCAGAACTTCCCAGCCTTATTGTCCAGAGCTCTCGCCCAGCAGAGACTGGGAGGTTTTACAGCAGGTGTTCCGTCCCACTTTAGCTTTTACGTAGAAGCAACTCCTGAAGAACCTGAACATTTCTGCAATAGTATTTTACTTGTTTGCAGGACAGCATTGTGTTCAAAGCAATTTGAAGCTGCATTTCTTGAAAAGGAATTTAAGCAAGGTAGTTTTCCAAGTGCAGTGCTTCTAATTTCCAAGCCCTTGTACGGGTGGGGTGGGGGGTTCTGTTATTCACTCCATCCGTGCATATAGCCAGCGAAGCTCTCCTTCAAGATTAACAGTAATAGCTTGTGCTGTTGAACGTACAAGCCACTGGGGGTGTCGTGACACGATTCCAGCACCCTGCTAACCAGAATGTGCAGAAGGGCCCCCAAGTGCAACAATGCTCATTTCCCCCACATTTTGAAGTAACTGAATACAGATCGCCGTGTAAGCAGGGTCCCCTCTTAAGACCAGTAACTCCAGAGACTAAAACTACCCAGCTGTGCTACTTTGTGTAGCATCTGTTCATCAAAACAGGACTTGGATGTTATTGAAACATGACGTATCTCTTCAGTCCATGCAATGGATAATTGCTTTGTGTACAGCCATATTGTATTGGGAATGCTAATTGGATTATCAAGAATTGCAGCTGCTGAATTATCTTTTGCCTATAATTTTATCCTTTGTTTTGTCTACTAGGAGAGCACAGTTGTTTAGGACGGCTGATTGAAAAATTGTATCACCCAGCATTTTTAATATTTTAAGGATTAAAAACTGGGGAGGGTGAAACTTGATAGAAAAGTGTTCAGTTGCCGAACTTTGCCTATGCTGTATTTTCTATTTTCATTTATTAATGAAGCATAGTTCTATAAATTTTCATTGCAAACTGTTTAGTATTTAAAATAATGATTAAATAGGTGGTGTGAGAACAGTCACAGTTCATGTCTTGTGCTGAAGGAGGCTTAAAACAATTGCATTTCCTGTACAACAAAGTTAGGTGTACAATTCCAGAGGTTAATTGTTTACCACACTATAAAAATAAGTAGTACAGATAGGAGTCTCACCCTTGCAAGCAGGTGTAGGCTGGTTGTGAGAGTCAGGCCTAGCTGATATATTGTGGATATGGTGTGGATTCCACCAGAGTTGTCAAATCACGTGGGTGCTCCTTGGTAAAAGCAGTTTGTGTGAATTGGCACCAACATGGTTGTACCAGTAGTAACCATAACACTGGGCTTGGGTTGCTTACATGCCAGTCTGCTGTGCAGGCAAAGTCTTCTGTAGCCAATCCTGTTAGTTTAAAAACGGACCCATTTGATGGTTCTGAAAATTTCTTGGGGCATGCTAATGGCTCATGAAGAAAACGTAGCAATGTTTTGAACTGGAATCTAATTCTGATCTGCGATTCTACTGCAATAACACTTTCTGGAGCTTGAACAGCCTTTATGTATGCAGAATGGTTATTGGTTCTATTTGCCTTTTTTCTGGCTTTGTATTGACCACCACGTTACTTTATAGCCAGTTCTCTGTACAGTGGTGCCTCGCAAGACGAAATTAATCTGTTCCGTGAGGCTCTTCGTATAGCGGTTTTTTCGTCTTGCGAAGCAAGCCCATTGACTGTTAAGCGGCTTATCAGCTGTTAAGCAGCTTATCAGCAGATCAGCTGATAAGCGGCTTAGCGGCTTAGGAAAAGGGGGGGGGAAAGGGGGAAAAACCCGCAGGAACTCACAAGACATTTCGTCTTGCGAAGCAAGCCCATAGGGGAATTCGTTTTGCGAAGCGCCTCCAAAACGGAAAACCCTTTCGTCTAGCGGGTTTTCCGTCTTGCGAGGCATTCGTCTTGCGGGGCACCACTGTATCACTGTATGCACACTATCCTTTGTCCTACTGTATGCCTTGCTTTGGGGGGGGGGGAATTGCAGAGAATATTATCTTGCATTTATCATAAAAGTACCATATGAATTTTTTCTCCCCCTTTTTCTCCTCTCTCTTTCCAAAATAGATAATATATCTGAGGGAATCTCCAGAAAACATATACAGGCATTTAGTGTCTGAAAATGTGACATATCTTCCTTTCAGGTAAATGAAAGCATGTATTAAAACCACCCATCCTTTAAAAATATTCATTTTACCCTTTCTTGGCAGATGGGGCAGGGCAGGGGGAGAAACTGATCCCCTGCCCATTTGGAATTCCTACCTTAGCCTTCACTAACTGACAGTGGTACCTCGCAAGACGAAATTAATTCGTTCTGCGAGTTTTTTTGTCTTGCGATTTTTTTCGTCTTGCGAAGCACGGACTTTGGAAAAGCTTCAAAAATCACCAAAGTCTTCAAAAACCTCAAAAAAGGCTGCCACACCGCGTGCTATGAGTTGCTCCTCGAAGTCAAGTCGCAACTGCACCCCCTGAATGCACGGTTTCAAGAAAAAGGAAACAAACTTGCAAGACAAAGGAGACAAACTTGCAAGACGTTTTCGTCTTGCAAAGCAAGCCCATAGGGAAATTCGTCTTGAGAAGCATCTCAAAAAACGAAAAACTCTTTTGTCTTGCGAGTTTTTCGTCTTACGAGGCATTCGTCTTGCGGGGCACCACTGTAGTGCTTTCCAGATGCTGTTAGAATTCAGCTCCCATCCACCCCAAAGAATATGGTCAGTGGTTAGGGAGGATGCGAGTTAAACTCCAAAACCTCTGGAGAGCACCTGATTGGTGAAGACTTTTCTAGATCTTTTTTACATGCGTGCTCAAGACTTACCGTATTTTTCACTCTATAGGACACTTTTTCCCTCCTAAAAAGCAAGGGGAAATGTGTGTGCGTCCTATGGAGCGAATGCAGGGGGGAGGCAGGTGGGAAAAGCCCCCAAGAGCTGCACACAAGCTCCATGTGGCTCTTGCGGGCTTTTCCCCAGGAGGGAGAAGGGACTAACTGGCCACATCAGTCCCTTCTCCCACCTCGTAGAAAAGCCAGCAGAAGCCGCGCAGCCCCTTTAAAGAGCGTGCGGCTTCTGCGGGAGGTGGGGGAATTCCCCCACCTCCCACAAAAGCAGGAAGAAGGTCTGGGAGAAGTGCACAGGCTGCCTGCAGCCTGTCCGCGGGGGGGGGGGGTTATATTTCCCCCCTTGATTTCCCCCTCTGAAAACTAGGTGCGCCCTATGGTCAGGTGCGCCCTATGGAGCAAAAAATACGCTACTATCCTTAATCAAAAATAAACCAGATAGGGGAGCCCCATGCAATTTGCTATGGCAAAATGTGTTAAGGAAACAATTTTTAACACTGTTGTTTAGTTACTGATCCCTAAAATATAGTTTTGTGTTTACACCAGCTGAACACTTCTCATATGATAGATTGGAGTGCTCTACATGTAGACACAAACACAGTGCAATCCTATTCATGTCAGGTAAGCTGCACTGAGTTCAGCAAAGCTTCCCTCCAATAAGTGTTTATTGGATTGCAGCCACAGGCTTCAAGGTTGATGGGGGGCCAAGCTAGCTACTTACTTAAGCGGCTAGTGGATTTTGCCCCCATGACAACACAGCTTCCAAGTGCAGCAATTTATTTTTCCACCTGCGGCTGACTAGCATAGCAAATGAACCCAGAGCTGAGAATTCAACACACATGCAGGGCAGATCATTCCAGAAAACAAATCGAGCAGTTGGGACTTAGCTTGGCACAGGATGCTCCCCGCATTGACCTGAATACTCCTCTCATCTCATCATGGTGGTTAGCATGAGCCTCAGTGAAGCTTGCAGCATCTGCTGGCTGGAGAGCTCTCAAGAAAGGGGCAGGTTGGCCATGGGCAGCAAGGATGGGCAGACACCAGCTAGTGGAGTGAGCCAGCCTGACCTCTCTGCCATTTCTCTCGCATTTGCTGTTGACCCAAGAGAGCAAGGCAACCAGCAACAACAAGATCCTTGGTGTGGCTTAGGGAACAAGTGCCCATACATTGAGACCATTTGGCTTTTGCTGGAAAAGCAGTAATTGTGTGCCACAAAACTAGGGAACGGTTCAAATGTCCTTTTGACAAGTATTTATCTGCTTGCTGTTAACTACAGTGGTACCTCTAGATACGAACGGGATCCGTTCCAGAGCCCTGTTCGCATCTAGAGGTAAACATAACTAGCGACGGCACGTCTGCGCATGTGCGTGACGTCCTTTTGAGCGTCTGCGCATGCGCAAGCGGTGAAACCCGGAAGTAACAAGTTCCGTTACTTCCGGGTTGCCGAGGAGCACAACTCAAATGCGCTCAACTCGAAGCATATTTAACCCGAGGTATGACTCTAATAGAAATCACTAGCTAGAGTGTGTTGTAGCCAAGTCAGGAAGCCTTAAAAATTTTCCTTAGGAAAGTTGGCCAACATTGAGTTCACACTTGTGTGCCTTCCAGGGATGCTGCGTTTGGTACCTGCAGTTTTCATCTAACGCTGCTTGACTGCTTTCAGGCGGTAAATAAGGTTAGTGAAATAAATTCCATGTGATCTGGAACCCTGTATTTTGATCAGAACCTTATGGGATTCTGGACAGTTTGAAATCTGAAAGATTACTCTTCCAAAAGATTGGATAATTAAGAAGAGGGGAAAATATGCCAAATCACAATTATGGTTTGGGTCCATAGTGTGATTAGACTGTACTTCCATGTTTGTATGATGTCTTCCACACCCCAAATTCTATCAGTCCCCCTCTTCTTGCAGCCTCTCATTCCAAACAATGCATCATACAGGGTCCTCTGATCCTCAGGAGAAGGCTTTCACTAGTCAGTAAGCCAGCTGTTGTTTATTTTTATTAGCTTTGTGGCGACGCAATGTGTTTTAAATAAATAAATTCCATTGTGTGAGCAGGAGTGACTGCATGGGTAGTAGTCATAATTACACTTACACAGCAATTTCTGAGTGTTTCGCATGTATCACAGCAATTTCTGAGTGTTACACAGCAATTTCTGAGTGTTACACAGCAATTACACAGCAATTTCTGAGTGTTTCGCATTTACATAAGTAAAGTTTTAGTTCAGACAATGTAGATAATAAGTAAAGGTAAAGGTACCCCTGCCCGTACGGGCCAGTCTTGACAGACTCTGGGGTTGTGCGCCCATCTCACTTAAGAGGCCAGGGGCCAGCGCCGTCCGGAGACACTTCCGGGTCACGTGGCCAGCGTGACATCGCTGCTCTGGCCAGAGCCAGAGCCGCACACGGAAACGCCGTTTACCTTCCCGCTGGTAAGCGGTCCCTATTTATCTACTTGCACCCGGAGGTGCTTTCGAACTGCTAGGTTGGCAGGCGCTGGGACCGAGCAGCGGGAGCGCACCCCGCCGCAGGGATTCGAACCGCCGACCTTTCGATCGGCAAGCCCTAGGCGCTGAGGCTTTAACCCACAGCGCCACCTGTAGATAATATGGAATGGTAAAAGAGACACAGTAAAAGTGATCATTTATGGTCCATTCTACAAGGCTTATGTTGTTGTTTTTAAAGTTACTCTCTTGCAAATTTTAGGCTTTGCGGTATGGCTTCCTTGATTTCAATTCATTTGATGTAGATGAATATGAGCATTATGAGGTAAGCATCATTCTGTTTACTGATGTCTACTTATAATTACTGCTGAGACTGTCTTTGCTTAAAATTGGCATGCATTACTTATAGCTCTTGATTTTTTCTGTTTTCAAGATAGTCTATATCTAAGTATGTGGAGTCAAGGAAAGTAAGGTAAATAACAAAAAGATGTTTCAATACACTTAAGGCTGTCGCATGACAGTGTGAGAGCATGTGGTCTATAATCCCAGATGAAATCGGAATTACACATTCTTATTCTGCAAAACCTTACATCAGCATTACTCGTCATCCTCACTATGTTCACCAAAGCAAATGTGACTAATGTCAGGGATGCTTTAGGGATGAAGTAAACAATTCTTCTGTTTTCTTAACAGAGGGCTGAAAATGGAGACTTTAACTGGATAATACCAAAAAAATTCATTGCCTTCAGCGGCCCACAC
Source organism: Podarcis cretensis (assembly GCF_951804945.1). Taxonomy (NCBI): domain Eukaryota; kingdom Metazoa; phylum Chordata; class Lepidosauria; order Squamata; family Lacertidae; genus Podarcis; species Podarcis cretensis. The sequence goes on along the minus strand of NC_137180.1, from coordinate 9,333,553 downwards.
TCAAGAAGTAAAATTGAAAATGGTATGTTTAAAAGATAGAGGCACTTGCGGCGGAAACAGTACATTATTTGTTACTTATTGCGTTACCAACTATAGCAGCCACGTCCAACTTCCAAGAGACTGTGATCTACTCCCAATATAAAAAAACTGGCTGTGATCTACCCATAGTCATTGGAGGGAGGAGGGACTTATTTTAGGAGGGAAAGGCCAGAGTTGTTGAGATTTTTTTTGGGGGGGGGGGGAGGCTAACCATTAACTACAACACTAACAAGCACACAAAACAATAAAGCCAACTAATGTCAGCAGCAGACTAGAAATGATCGCCCTTTTGAAGCTACGTAGGAACGGGGCAGGGGGCGCAAACATTCATTATACATTGCTTTGAATCCCGTGATCGATAAGGATCCTGCGACCAGCTGCGATCTTCCTGGGATCTACCTGTCGATCGCGGTCGACCGGTTGGATATAGCTGAACTATAGAAATCAGTATTTGAAAACAGGCTGGGTTGATAGGCTTTGGTGGGGTACTTTCGGTGGCTTGCTTGATATTTTGTTCTACACTGCTGTAAATGTTCATTGGTTCCTTCCTTCCAGGTTACCCACATCACGCCCCCGAGGCCTATTTTCCCTACTTCAGAAGACACAATGTTACCACTATTATCCGTCTAAACAAGAGAGTGTATGATGCAAGGAGATTTAAAGATGCAGGGTTTGAGCATTATGAACTCTTCTTTGCTGATGGAAGTATACCTAATGATGCCATCATCAGAACATTCCTAAGTATTTGTGAAAACGCTGAAGGTGCTATAGCAGTTCATTGCAAAGGTACAGGAATCATGAGTTAAAGTAATTGACACTAACTTTTTGGGATAGCACTCACAGCATGCATTATTAACCATCACTTAGTTCAGCCATTAAGCAGCATTTTTTTATTTTTTTTTAGCAATTTGACCAAAATCACACCAGTTTCTCTTAAAAATCATTTGTACTGCAAGGATTCTGACATCTCTGTCATTAGGATGTTGGAAGTCTGCTTTTTCTTCCATCTTATCCTTATGCTGTGCCTCTTGCTAGGTTACTGCTTCCAACTTGCATGTGGAATCTTGCTAATCATACATAGTTTAGATAGAGTCTGAGAAATGGAAGCAGTAAGCCTCTAAAGATTCTGCTTTCGGCCTGTGTTCCAGTGGATTCCACTAAACTGTAACAGGCACAAACGTGAAATAAATAAGTTACCTGCATAAATGTGTAGTAAATAAAGAGCATTCTAGCAAGGCCACCTGCTACAGGTAAGCCTCATCATAAGTCACCCAGGAGGTAGTGATAACTTATGAAAGTTTTTTTATGGGGGAAAAGTGACAGTGTGCAGTTCAAGCCTTTAGAAGTAACAATAAAGGTGAACATCCTTACAGAATAACATGTGGATATATTTCAGTTTGCTTTTTTGTATATTACAAATCTGGGTATCGAAAGCTAAGCTCACTTTGAAAGATCCAGGTATGCCTTTGGTGCAGTTTAGAAAATTTTGATTACAGATACAGCGTGTTGAATCCAAACAGGTTGGAGAGCACTTCCTGAATGGGGTGAGCTGTGAGCAACTTGGGTTTAGGAGGGAGCATAGTTGTTGAAAATGTTACGATATGGATGCAATGCAGCTGCAAAGTGCTAGCTTGAAAAGTAAACATGATGGGAATGTTGGGACTGTCCGTGGGAAACAGAGGGACAGTCAATTCACAGTGCGAAGCACCGGAATTAGCTCAGAGTGAAATATGAGCTCTTCCGTTTATTCCTGTCCAGGAAGTGTTTGTCACTAGACTGCTGGAGTTTGAAGAGAGCAGTCACGTTTTTTGTAATGCTGCAAAGACAGAAATAAAGGCATGTAAATACGTTTCTGTCTATCTCTTTCCCCTGCCCGGGGGGGCAGGAAAGAGGGGGGGGTGTTCTTCTCACGTTTGAGAAGAATCGCCTATCGAGACCTCACCTGGATCTTGCTGGGGAATGCAGCCAGGGAGGTCAACAGGGAATCATGCCGGGTGCCTGGGAGAGTTGCAAGTTTCTCCTGATAAAGGCTTGATTTCCCGACAGAAAATTGGGTACCCTCCCCCTGCCATTTCCCCAGAGGGCCACAGGTGGCTCAGCTCTGGAGCATCTCCATACCATTCGAAGAGATTGATGAAAGCTGAGGAGCTTCACCTAGGCTTGGATCTGCTCAAGCATTTGCTGTTTAAATTTGTTTATAAAATACATCGACAGGGCACTCTGAGCTGACCACAGAGGATACTGTCAGTTACAGAAAAGAGTATTATCTCAAGCCAGAATAGGAACATAGGTAACTGCCACATAGCAAGTCTGACTATTGGTGCATCTAGCCCAGGGCTGTCTGCTCTGACTGGCAGTGGCTGGAAGGGGCAACCTCATTATCTGCATCCTGATGGATCCTATTAACTGGAAATGCTGGAGATTTAACCTGGGACCTTTTGCATGTAGAGCATGTGATGTATGACTGAGCTATATAGTGTGTCCCGTCCCCCACACACATACATACCCAATACATGGCCTGATGTGTTTGGGGTTCCTTTTTGTGAAGGCCTGGCCTAAGAAATTGTGGTTTGCAGAGGGAGCATACAAGCATGATAAAGCCTGACTGAGGATCTGCTTGCAAAAGCCAGAAAAAAGAACGAGCTTACTTGTGTTTCACGCAGCTGGACTTGGCAGAACTGGCACACTTATAGCCTGTTACATTATGAAGCATTACAGGATGACTGCTGCTGAAGCGATTGCCTGGATTAGAATCTGCAGACCTGGCTCTGTGATTGGAGCACAGCAGCACTTCCTGTTAGAGTAAGTAAGCCTTTAAACCCATTTCCCCCCACCCCCAAGAAGAGTGAATCAGTGCTGAAGCTATTTAATTATTTGCATGCTGTGACCGGGACCTGGCCTCACACAAATTGGTAATGACCATTCTGCCTTCTGATATATTAAATATAGGTTAAAGGAGGTTAGGACCATAAAACAGCAGTTACCCACATAGAGAGCAGGGATTGGCAGTGTGCCTTCTGAAGACACTGGTAATTCTGACCGCTGGCTTGGTCTGCTGCTTGCTGCTTTACACGTAAATCAGAAACTGCAGTATAAGCAGCCTACAATCACCGGCATCTGGTTAGAGCTGTGTGTCTTTGACTTGCTTTCCCATCAGTAGCATACCTTCCAACACTATGAAGCCCAAATCAGGGATGCCTTCTTTACAGACACCATCTTCCCATTTTTTGTGTGAGAGCACACCAGCCAGTTTGGTTGCTGTGATCTCATGTGATTTTGTGCTGCAGCCCCCCCCAAAAAAACTGCTTTCTTCAGGCACAGTGCCCCAAAATCCATGTTTTGGGGCACCATGCGATATTGCGGCCCCCCAAAAGTGCTTTTTTCAGGGAAAAATTGCACCATGAAATTGCACAACATCGCAGCAACCCAAATGGCCACTGTTATATCGTGAGAAAAAATGGGATGTCCCTCCCTCCCCCCCCCCCCCGAGACACTTGCGGGGTATGCAGTAGAATTCAGCAGCTGAATGTGCATTACTGACAGAAGCTGAAATCACAGAGCCTGTACAGTTGCACACACATTCTGCCTGGACTAAGCCTTAAAGAAAAGGGAAGGAAAACAGAAAACTCAACCTCAAAATTATAGACTATGGTACAGAATTGGGTAGAAACATCAATATATATGAATTACTACTGAAGTGTATACAAAAATGAAATGAAACTATTGTTTTTTAAGGTGAAGAACATGCACAAGACATAGCAATGAAATGTCTAAAATGCGGTGATTAAAATATTGATATTGATTGATGCCTTAGCATCAGATTAGTATGACAAAACAAGTACACTGCAAGACTTCACTCGGCACTCATTAAGCCTGCTAGCAGACTGAAAGCAACTTTTTCATCTACTAATACATCTAATTGTTTTAAACAAACAACAGCAATAGCTCTCTGAAATGTTTGTCTCCTGCCTTTCAGTAAAACTTTCAAGGTGGAAATAAAATTATAACTCTGGTTTGCATCCATCTGTTCACAAAAGGGCTTTTGATTCAGCTGAGATCCACTCCTCTAATGTAAGGGAGACAATTTTTAATTGTTCCTCTGGTATCCCTCCACACTACTTCCCATGCTGTTCCAAAGATTCTACCAACCCTCCAGAGCAGATTGCTTTTTTTGTTGGTGGGGAAGGTGTTGCAGAGAAGAGGAGGAGGAATTGCCAAAAATAACCTCATTTTCCAATTACTGGAAACCACTAGTAGGTCAAAGCAATTCTTCAAATGGAAGGGCATAGTTGAATGCAATGCGATAAATATTTTACATGACTATATTGAGACCATTTTGTACCACATTAGAGGGTGGCACACCTGCTACTGGACTTTGCTTAACCTATGAATTTGGATTTATAAATGTAGTCAAAAATTGATATTGGCAATTTCTACTGTATTTTTTCTCCGTAACAGGAAACAGTCAGAACTTTGGTTGGAAGGTGATATTCTCCGTGCAAAGCTAAGGAAGACAGCAAAATACACTGTTACAAAAATTCTTTCAGGAGTAGATGACATTTCAATTCATGATTCCAAAAGTCAGATTGGCAGCAGTAAAGATTCTGAACCGGTAATCACCCGAACGTCGTGCTGTTGTAAATCTTAGGGCATTGCTAAATGTGGGTATAATAAAGCAAAAGTGGTTGGATTCTTTTTGTATGCTCTTCTGTATTCCTATTCCTGAAAAGCATCCTAACAGTAGGGAAAAATGCGGGATGAATGAGCAAGATTGAAAGGACATTCTACAGGTGAGGTATGGGCATAATATAGTTGAATTTAGATATTTATTTTTTTTTGAGTAGCAGAAGAGACATACACACACAGGTTTCTGTTGCTGGGGAGAGGGCATTCCTCCTGTGGGTTTTTATGCCTGTGGTAACAAGAAAATAAACAGATACACACCAAAATGCTAAAGAAATGTTTTCATGAGATCTGTTGGAACTTTAGGTGAAAAGTTCATTAGTTCACTGGGGGTCTGGTATGCATGAAGTTTTATGCTTCAGCTTCTAGACTTTGAAGTATACTATAAATTATTCCAATGACTTACCATTTATTTACAGTACAGTGATGATGAAGAAGAAATGCACTCAGTTACGCAAGGAGATAAGCTTCGTGCCCTGAAAAGTAAACGGCAGTCAAAAGGAAACTCAGTTCCACTAACGTAAGTTAATTTCATTTTGCATCTGTAAATGCAAAAGCCTCGTTCTTAAAGACTGACTTCTTCAGTATGTTTTTAGGTACTCTAAAAGTTGCACACAATTAATTCATTGCCACTAGCTGTCACCTTGATGTCCAAGTCTTCTCAGTTCCTTATCATCAGTAAATTCTCCTCTCTGCCACATCTCCTAACATATCAGGTTCAATGGCTAAATCACAAAACACTTACTAAACCGAACATTGCATCAATGCCTAAAAGCTTCATTATTTCAGTGTATTTTTTAAAACAAAACTGCTACAAAACAAGGCCCTTTCAGGATTGGTTTTCCTACCCATAACTTAGAAGTTTCTTGCTTTCTGCTTTTAGAGAAACTGCTGCTGCAACAGTTCCCTGTGTTTGTGTGTGAGATGTGAAGGCTTTTGGCCAAAAGAAATTCCTTTGCATGTGCATTATGGTTAGAAAAAAAGCATATCGGGTAAAAAATATGTAATACTTTTAAAATACAATTTTAATGTAGAAAAGCAGCACATCTCTCTGTGTGTGTGTGTTTTGTTTGAAGTGTGTGTGTGTGTGTGTGTGTGTGTGTTTTGATGCTGATGTTGCTGTTAGATCAGGCAGACCAAATATTAGTGAAGCAGATGTAGCCTAATTGATGCATAGCTGTCAACTTTTCCCTTTTCTTGCAAGGAATCCTATTCGGAATAAGGGAATTTCCCTTTAAAAAAGGGAAACGTTGACAGCTATGAATTGACGGACCCTCCCACAGAGAGCATTTAATATTGGTACGCTATATTATGAACAAGGTTTTGTCCTGTGTGTTTTTAAGGGCAGAGATTGCACTCAGGTCCTGCTTTTTAGCTTCCCATAAGTACCTGGTTACCACTGCGAGGATGCTAGACTAAATGGACCCTGATGCAGCAGGCTCTTAAATTGTATTCTTAAATGGCATTTGGACAAATCTGCCAGTTAATTTCCAGCTAAGACAGAGTTTGGGGTATTTTAGGTGAAAAGTGATTTGCAGAATCCTTCCTAGATTCACCCTGTAAATCAAACGATGGTTAAAATAATCTCCCTAAAAATACAGCGTGGCCTTTGAACAGGGAAGGGATTTCCCCCCACAGCACCAAAGAACACGGATAGAGCTTTTTTCCCTTTTTGCAACGGCAACTGGCTGAAATGTACCACTCATTTCTTTTAAAAAAGAGTTCCTTATTTCCCCCTTTGATTTCATATCCATCTCTTCCTCCCCACCCTCACCCCTTTTTAGATGTCTCCTAGCTATGCTGGTGTCTGTCCTGAGTAGCATTGTCATCTGGTGGATTGTGTGTGGCTCCCTTCTTCCCAACCTCCTATTCTGTCTAGATGGGTTAAGAACCTAGGTCCAGCAGGACCTCCCTTGACAGAGTCATAGTGTAAGTGTGTCCCTATTACATTCTTTACAGAAAGTTCACCTTCTCGCCTCCTTCATAAATGCATGCACCAAGCTTTTACAGCCTCCTTCTTTTTCCCTTCCCCCCTTTTTTTGCAAGGCATCATGGAACTTGGGCTACTTGCTTTTACAAGAAAAACTGATTGTGATTTGTGTGCTTTAGAATTGCCCTTCGAAAACTGCCAGGCATGGTGTTCTTCTCTTGTCTGGTGTTCTTTTGTTATCAGCATATGAAAGGTCATTTGGGGTTTCTTCATCTCCTAGTTCTGGACTAGTTTTGAATACCTACCTTGCCTCAGTAATCTGTGCTGGATTTTGATTCTCAGATTATGGATTTGAAAAGATGCAGACAGTGCTTTGTCAGGGCAGTACAGGTCAGACACTGAAACTTGCAATCCCTGTGAATAAGGCCTCATAGGATTGTGCTGTAAGTGAAGGAATGTAAAAGGGGGAAACTGTTTTCTAGATTGCAGGTATTCTGTATTTTTTCACATATGAAAGTCTTAAATCGCACCTTTCTGACTGATTTAGGATGGAAATGTAAAATAGTTTATGAAAAAGGAAAGTTTGTTGTGTCTTGGATTGTACTGGGCCAATTGAAGAAACAAGACCTTATGCCCCCTAGTGATACTTTGGAATATTTCACATTTCCCTGTATCTTTAACAAGAAGGTCTTGTGCAGAGCAGCTTGTGCTTCATTGCAAATTTCAGTCCTTAACTCTGCTCACGCTTACTAGCGTAATAGGTTATATGCTCCAATTTAAACCTACAGAAATGGGGCATAGATGATTTCCTTAACTTGATAAATATAGAATCTTAGAATTGTACAGCCGAAAGTGATTCCCAGCGCAATCTAGTCCAACCCCCTACAATCCAGGGAATAAAGAGAAAGGGTAGGATGTCATTCACATATTGCTAGACCCTTGCTCCCAAACCCTTGATAGCAGCTCCTAGCCATTTCATATAGATTCCAGCTCCCATTCTTTATAGCTGAAGACCATTGTCTTGCTCTGTGTTGTTTCTGGAAATTAGCATATCCTGCATTTTTAGTTTTAAAAATGCAGTAAATCACTGTACTGTATACACATCAGCCTTAGTGTGCTTAGAATAGCTTGCATTTTATTAACTCCTGGAGACTTGAGACACATTTCTTGTCTCACAATACAAGCGATGAGCTATGCATTGCAACCAGTGAAATGAATTGGTGTCACAAAGCGAAAGATGCAATTACAGTGAGGAATTAAACTGTCTCTTCCCTTTGCAGTTGCCACTACAGTTGCAGTCTTGCAGAACCTGTCACTTATCTGAAATGCAGCCACTTACAAAATGTGGGGGGAGAGGGAGGGGTCACTGCTGTAGAAGAGAGATTGAGCATCTTAATGGAGCAATCTTTTGTCCCTGGGAGTGCTCCTATGATGGAGATGGAGGTGTACCAGTGAGAAGACACTTAGATCTCCACTGGCATAGACCTTCCACCAGTAATATTGGGTGGAGGAGGTAAGAATGGGGCTTATCGGGTCTGGCTATGGATACACCAGAACCATAGACCCTTTGTTTCCCTCACATGCCCACAGAATCACTGAAACTGTGAATGCCTGTCATGGGATGGCCGTAGTTAATTCCCTCCTATTGCAGCCCTTGGCAGGGGGGTGAAATCTGTTGTCCCCCACCTCCTGCTCTGGCTACTATGAAATAGCCGAGCAGTAGATATGGCTCCCATTGTACCAGCTCATCACTCTTTCCCTCTTCCCCAATTCTGGTGTAAAGGTAAGTTAGGATTACTCTGTTAATTATCCTCTCAGTGACTGGTTCATACCCCTTATGGAGGAAAATGTTTTTTTAATAGCTGACCTGAATTTTTACTGTCCTTTTAAAGTTTTCAGGAATGCCTTTTTATATATCTAAAGTGGCTAAGAATGGAATAAATAGAAATAAACTGAAAGCATATCAATAATATAAGCACTATTTTTTTTTTTAAAAAAAGTAAGAATAAAGAAATCCATTGTCCCTCCTGGAAAGTTTCACTGAACAGAACTATTATTGCAGCCCATTTAATTGCTTACAGGAACAGACGGGGGCAAATTCTTCTACAGTATCAGAGCTGAATCTTGCTTCATGGAGATATGGGATTTATTTGTTTGGATTTGTATACCGCCCTTCATCCGAAGATCTCAGGGTGGCTCACACCATAATAATACAGTGGTGCCCCGCAAGATGAATGCCTCGCAAGACGAAAAACTCGCTAGACGAAAGAGTTTTCCGTTTTTGAGGTGCTTCGCAAGACGAATTTCCCTATGGGCTTGCTTCGCAAGACGAAAACGTCTTGCGAGTTTTCCCCCTTTTTCTCTCTCCTTTTTCTAAGCCGCTAATGGCCGTGCTTCGCAAGACGAAAAAACCGCAAGACGAAGAGACTCGCGGAACGAATTAATTTCGTCTTGCGAGGCACCACTGTACCAAATGAAAACACAAAATACGTAATAAAAACAAGAACAAAAAAAAGAGCAAGCCAATAATACCCCCCTCCCAAAAACACATTTAAAAGGACATAGAATTGTTAATCAGCCAAAGGCCTGGTAGAAGAGAACACCTGATGCCCTTAGAGGTATAATGAAGGTGCCAGACAAGCCTCCCTGGGGAGAGCATCCCACAAACTGGGAGCCATTGCAGAAAAGGCCTGTTCTCATGTTGCTACCCCCCTGGACCTCTCATGGAGGAGGCACACAAAGAATGGCCTCAGATGATGATTGCGGGGTCCAGGGTGGTTCAAATAGGTGGTCCTTGAGGCATTGTGGTCCTGAGTCACTTAAGGCTTTGCAGGTTAAAACCAGTACTTTGAATCGGTTCCGGAAACTATTCGGCAGCCAGTGCCGTCAGGCCAGGATTGGCGTAATGTGCTCAAACCGTCCTGCCCCGGTGAGCAGCCTGGATGCCAAATTCTGTGCCAGCTGAAGTTTCCAAACCATCCTCGGAGGCAGCCCTACATATAACACATCGCAGTGATCCAGCCTAGAGATTACCAGAACATAGACAACGGAAGTTAGGTCATCCCTGTTCAGATAGAGTTGCAGCTGGGTCAACAGCCAAAACTGATGGAAGGTGCTCCAGTGTGGTGTAGTGGTTAAGAGCGGTAGTCTCGTAATCTGGGGAACCGGGTTCGCGTCTCCGCTCCTCCACATGCAGCTGCTGGGTGACCTTGGGCTAGTCACACTTCTCTGAAGTCTCTCAGCCCCACTCACCTCACAGAGTGTTTGTTGTGGGGGAGGAAGGGAAAGGAGAATGTTAGCCGCTTTGAGACTCCTTCGGGTAGTGATAAAGCGGGATATCAAATCCAAACTCTTCTTCTTCTTCTTCTTCTCCACACCACTGACACCACCTGAGCCTCCAGCGAAAGCAAAGGATCCAGGAGTACCCCCAAGCTATGCACCCGCTCCTTCCCAGGGAGTATAATTCCATCAAGAGTCTAGGGAGCCACCCACTGACCATGCCTTGGTCTTACCTGGATTGAGCTTCAGTCCATGACCGAGGCAAGACAATGGTCCTGTCCATCCACTGCCTCACCTGCAGATGTAAAGGAGAAATTGTTGTGTGTCATCAGCTCATTGCTGACAGCGTACCGTAAAACTCTGAATAATAACCTCACTCAGCAGTTTCATGTAGATGTTAAATAACATAGAGGATAAAATTGAACCTTGAGGAACCCTACGTTGAAGGCTCCACAGGACCAATGTGCACTCCCCAAGCATCACCCTCTAGAAATGGTTATCCAAGATGTTGTGTGAGCATGCACCAGCTCACCAGCTAGGAGAGGAGGGGATGCAGTTGAGTAATGTATGCTGATGAAATCTCTCCCCTTTCCAGTAATAACTGGGTAGCGAAGTGGAGGAATTTAAGGAGAAGTTTGTTCCTGCTTCACCGCCTATGGAAAGCATGAAAACAAAACGAGGACATTAGGAGAACAGGATAGCAGCAAAGCAGAAATCATCTTGTTGTGTTAGTTCACATAACTTTTTGAAAACTAAAGAGTTCATTTGTAAATTCTGAGCCCCAGTGTAGGGATTCACAGATGGTTTTTCCGTTTGTATAAAAACCAATTTCGTTGGTTATAAACTCAAGTGGTCAAGCTTAGGCAATCACTTCTCCTTTTTTTATATTTAGATATTTCTTAGTATCAGTTCATATGTTGGATTGTATGGTCACCCATGCCTTGTCTAGGACATTCAGGAGTAATGCAGAGATGTTTGTATGGTAGGATCTTGGTCCTCCATAAAGGCACTTTTGTTGCACAAGAAAGAAAGAAAGAAAGCCCTTTGCTTCTCTGTTTTGGAAGTAAAAACTTGAACTCAAAATGGTTGTCTGTATTAATAGTCTGAATGAAAAGTTTTAGTGGATTTAAAACAGCAGAAATCTGAATACTACCACACACTCAATGAGGAAAGATCGAAAACGGTTGTCCACAAAACCCTGTCTTTTAGGCATCTTAGGTAGGCGTTTTTAGGTAGAAAACTATATGCCGTATTTATCTTCGTACATTATGTACATTTCAGTTTACTTTTAAGTAATTTCTTTCTCCTACTCCTTTCAGGGTAATTCTGCAGTCCAGTGTTCAGAAAAGTAAACAGCCTGAAACTAGCAATTCTGACAGTTCAGGCCATTCTAAAAGAACAACCAGGTCTACTGCAAGAAAAGGCAGTTTTAAAAGGTGAGAACTACTGTGCTGCCCTGCAGACACTGTCAATTAATGAAGGCTGAACTTTAAATAAAATTCAGGCTTCTGCTTGAATTCAATGCTGCTTTCAGACAAACACTGAACCGTAGTTTTAGTGCAAGTAGCAGTGAGCTTTGAGTTCACAGATTCCCCCTTCCCTCCTTCAGCACAGCCATGAGATCAGAAGCATCCTCTTTAAGTTTTGAACTAACCTATTTCTTTTTGTATCTGAATTTGAGGGGGGGGGGGAGAACTACATTTAGCTTTTGGGAGGCAGGGGTCCTCTTTTCAAATAAGCTCACGTCAAATTGTGGTCTGTGATCCTGGCATACTTAAAACTATAGTTTAAACTAATTGAAGCTCTTGCCAGTTAGTTTAAAAGTGGAAGTGGATGCTGATGATGATCTCCTTACGGCATGACTCGTAAGAGGAGAGAGGAAGGGGGAGCATGTGAGACCAGGACTCCACGGCTGCTCACACACGTAAAGCTAAAATGTGGTTTGGTGTTACATCCAGCCTGGGCCCAAGTATCCTTTGCTGTGTATTGGAAAACTGTATTTAAGACAGAACTACTTGAGTTAAATGTGGATGTTTTGAATAACATGTATCATGAAGGCACATGAAGCCTCCATCTTTGTGAAGCTAAGCAGGTCCAACTCTGGCTAAGGCCTGGATGGGTGACAACCTCAGAAGCCACGTATGAAGGTTGAATGTAAGCTGAAGTAAATCAGTAAAAGATGTTTTCATACCATCAGCCTCCCCTTGTAAAACAAGTTTAAAAGACTTCTGTGTGGGTGAGAGAGTCTCTTAGATATAAGAATATGAAAATTACATAAATGCCTCCTCTACTTAGATGCAGAGGCCTTAAAGAACTGAGCAGGAGGCATGGTGTTTATAGAAAACAATGGGGGGGGGGAGACTTGGACATACAGGATTGCAAGTTTTTGTTGCTTAATTAGTGTATTTAAGATATATTTTGAATGACTAAAAGATGCCCATGTTTAATCAGTCACCAATTTGAAAAACATACAGGTGCTACTTTTTTAAAAAAAAAAGGAAAAAAGAACTGTAGATGGCAAGTGCCGTTTTGGTATTGTGTCCTGTGTGAGAAAGGAAGGGGAATATGTTTCTTGTAAGATGTTGGCTGCTGGTGCATAAGTGCACATCATCAAAAACAAAACAAACACTCAAGTAGCTATGCCGTTGTTAATTTTAGAACTATTGGGTTTATATATATATATTTTTATATATATATATATATATATATATATATATATATAACAAAGCACTTTATATTAGTTTAACAGAAGGAAATAGAAATTGTATTACATCAAAGTGTGAAAAAATGCTTGTATATTTTTTGGGGTTGTAAATTGGGTTGTTGATGGTGCATTTTGAAATGTATTCTTGCAGTAGAGATGCTAGTCTGGGTTTCTATGCTCCCCCTCCCCCTCCAACCACACGATCTAGTTCCAAGGCAGCAGGGTTGTCCTGGCTTGGCAAAGATTTACGTTCCTCCTTGGAAGTATTTGGTGAGAGCCCTTTTGTTAAGAAGCTTTATCCCCTCTATCCAGCATTTCATTCCCCTTCTCCAGCTGTTCTGTTCTTCTGTTTTCTACTAGCCCTTCACCTGAATCCACTTGCTGCAGCACTATTGTTTTGTGCTATCAAGGCGCATGGTCTTACTCTTGTGTAGTGAATGAAACACCTTATGGCAGTAACAGCCACCCAGCCTTACAATGTCAATGAAATTTTATCTGAACAATACTTATTTTTCTAAATGGCTTCAGCAGAAACAATTCCTGCTTTTACTTTTAATATTTGCTTGTTTCAAAATTATTCGTATTTCCACTACTTTCACAGTCCACTAACTATTTACTCAGCTTGTTGAAGCAGAATGAACAATGAACCAGTTTCTCAAAACCTGCTGTTTTCTGCTGGCTATGTTTCCTCCTCCTTTCTGCACAGTCTTACTATTTTTCTTTGGTATGCCTTTATCTGAACTTCTTCGTCTTCAAATATCCCTAACGTTCTTTTGCACGCTAATAGATCTCTGCCTTCAATCTCCACACTTTTTACTTGACCAGATTCAGATATTACATCTTGCCTGATTAAGACAAGATATGCACAAACCATATACACAAACATGCCACCCCTTCCCTTCTCCTTTCTCTCTGAGGACCCTTTGAAGAAAATAGGGAGGCTGCAGGGGGAAAAGAGAAGGTGAAGTCTCTTACATGAGCAGATTTCTGCTGTGCAACAAGGATTCTGCCTTATAGGTTTGGTTAACCAAGAAAGTCTTCAGTCGTAATGTGCCAAGGAGAGAAAAAATGGTGCAAGAACAAAACATGCAGGCACAAGGCTCAAGCTGTATTTCATCTGAATGGGCCCTTTCCTTAGAAGATATCTTGGGTCAGTAGATTAAGGGCCCACAGGCTAAATTGTTGCATGAACTGGATATTTTAGGCATTGGATAATTGTGATTTAAATAGTACACAGTAGGGCCAGGCAATATCTGTTTTTCACCATCATGATATATCACCGGCTAAACATTGCAATATACTGATAAATCACAACATCTGAAATAAAGATGGAGCTATGTAGAGGCATTGGCTGGCTTCATGTTTTCTCCTGCATTGTAATTTTTGCTGGCACCTGCTCTTGTGATTCGCTGCCTCCTGCAGGAAGCTGAGCAGGCAGAGTTAATGGGCTGCAGGAATCGAGAGCATTGGCTGGCTTCATGGTTTTCCCCACATTATGATTTTTGCTTAGCGCACACCCAAACACACACACACACATCGTGATTTGCGATCTATTCCCAGGTCAAAAATTATGAAACCGCTAGCAAGATACGGACTTCAAACCAGTTTTGGATCATATTTCGATATACAGTATCGCCCAGTAGTTTCCTGTAGTTTTGTGGTTGCCATATTTCTTTTGACTTTAGTGGAACCGAGGTTAGAGAGGAATTGTACGCTGGTGTTTGAGTAGCAGAAATTAGTCGTTTACATCAGGAGTGATGAGCCTCAGGCCTAGGCATAAATGTGGCTCTCTGGACCTCTTTCTTTGGCCCTCAGGTGCACCCCCCCTCCAGCTGCCCTCCTCCAATAGGTCGCCCTCTTCCTAAGTGCTTTGCCAAGAATGTGTGCTCAAACTGTGATAATGCCTCTTGTTAGGCTCAAATTTGAATGGACAGGTGTATGTGTAGAAACCTGATTTTTTGTGCGGCTGGACTGTAATCTGTTGCACAGTGGTAAGACTTGCATGAATATTACCCCTGGCTGCCTGTGAGGGTATGTGGCCCTCAAGCCTAAAATGATTGGCCCCTCAGTTTTCTACATCACCTTGAATAGTGATGGACTCTCCCCTTGTTCAGCCTGTTGGACAATTGTTTCAGTCAAATAATATCAAACATTTAATAGAGAATGGAAATCCAGGAACCAGCCAAGGCACCAAGGTGCACTTGTGATGTGGCTCATCCCATCTTGTGGAATTTTAGAAATGATATGTTAAGTGTAAAGGTAAAGGTAAAGGTACCCCTGCCCGTATGGGCCAGTCTTGACAGACTCTGGGGTTGTGCGCCCATCTCACTTAAGAGGCCAGGGGCCAGCGCTGTCCGGAGACACTTCCGGGTCACGTAGCCAGTGTGACATCGCTGCTCTGGCGAGCCAGAGCCGCACACGGAAACGCCGTTTACCTTCCCGCTGGTAAGCGGTCCCTATTTATCTACTTGCACCCGGAGGTGCTTTCGAACTGCTAGGTTGGCAGGTGCTGGGACCGAGCAGCGGGAGCGCACCCCGCCGCAGGGATTCGAACCGCCGACCTTTCGATCGGCAAGCCCTAGGCGCTGAGGCTTTAACCCACAGCACCACCTGCGTCCGTATGTTAAGTGAGAAGATAACAAAAACGAATCTGTTATGCTTCACTGTGTTAAAAAGAATAAAATCAGTTTGGAAGATTATGGGTTGCAAAATCATGCCCTCTGTCTTCCGTTTCCAGGTTTCCCCCAACAATAGTTTGCCAAGGTGTCCAAATTCCTGAACAGAAGGACTATTTTCTCTTTGCAGAGGGGATATTTGTGGGTGTTTTCTGAGTAGAACTGGCATTGGCTACAGCCCATACTCTGGAATTCTAAACTAGGGTATACAACTTAGTGGTGATCACACCTCCCTTCAGTAAAGGGTGAAGACGAGTAATTCTATAACTTGTTTTCTTAAGTCCTATATACAGAGGGGGATTTGGCTGGTATTCCCCACACAGAAGTGAATTCTGGAGTTGTGGGAACTGACTCCTATAATTCTGGAAAAGTCAGAACAAACCCTAGAAACATACAGGTGACCCAAATGGGGCGTGGAGGGAGTTGTTTTCGAAAGCAACTTTGCAATTTTGGCCACACAGCAGTTTCATGTATCCCTTGGTCCAGTGCTGTGGCGCATAAACAGAAAAGCAAATGCCCCTGGGGGAAATAGAATCATAGAGTTGGAAGAGACCACAAGGGCCATCGAGTCCAACCCGCTGCCAAGCAGGAAACACCATCAGAGCACTCCTGACATATGGTTGTCAAGCCTCTGCTTAAAGACCTCCAAAGAAGGAGACTCCACCACGCTCCTTTGGCAGCAAATTCCACTGTCGAACAGCTCTTACTGTCAGGAAGTTCTTCCTAATGTTTAGGTGGAATCTTCTTTCTTGTAGTTTGGAACCATTGTTCCGTGTCCGCTTCTCTGGAGCAGCAGAAAACAACCTTTCTCCCTCCTCTATGTGACATCCTTTTATATATTTGAACATGGCTATCATATCACCCCTTCACCTCCTCTTCTCCAGGCTAAACATGCCCAGCTCCCTTAGCCATTCCTCATAAGGCATCGTTTCCAGGCCTTTGACCATAATTAGTGCGTTTCCTTTGGAAGCCTTGCCTCCTTCCATACCTCAGTCTCATAATCTGCATTGTGCCACAGTCCTTGGTCTGGTCAGTAGATTGAACTTCTAAGGACACTGATCTGTTGTACATACGCAAGACACACCTGTGTGACAGATCTTGACAGGTAGGCTTAGGCCACATTTATCAGTCTTAGCAGGTGCTCTGTGTAAGGTCCCTCAATGCCCTACCCTATGCTACCACCAGGCATTTTGTGGGTCGTGACAGCATAGAAATTCTATTGCAGGGGAAACAACCATTGTTAGAAAAGTACTTTACATATATGTAGAACTGCTTCTATATCAGGGTTGTTCACAAGCGCTTATACGGAGCGGGTGCATCTGATTGCCTCAGCCAGTTCAAAAAACAACCTGGATCTTAAGCTCCTACTTAGTTTTCAAGAGTGCTTAAGTAACTCCCTCCCCTCTTTCTCTTGAAAATGTCTGGAAACCTTTGCTACAAATGAAAGAGTCGTCCCATGTTGCTACAGATAGCAGTTTAGGGAGCAAGATATTGTGTTGGCACGATGAGTGGAGAGAGAATGGATTTTAAAAGGCGCTTGAAGAATAGGATCAAATACGCCGTAAGTCCTACACTGTTAATTAAATAGTAAGAAATACTTTTAGTTTCTTTCAGGGATAGTTTAACTATTTAACCATGAAAAACTACCGGGGGGTGCGGGGGGGGGGGGGACACACACACTTTGTTTTAAAAGATCTCCATCTGCTTTTAATATCATTAGTTGCATTTGGTCTTTCTTGTTTAAACTGAAAGCTGAATAAAACGACCGTACTTCATGCATTAAACTCTGGCTGGTCTTGAAAGAACTGTTTTCCCTTTACCTTTTCTTTCTCTACTTTTCCTACAGTCTGGTGCCTCAGAGGGAAAGGAGGAAAAGGGATGCTTTACAACAAATGCGCTTATGGTACTTTGTTCCACTGCTATCCCTTTATAGACCTGAACTCTCCCTGCCCCCCTTCCCTGCTTCACTGTTTGTAATCTGAGTTGCTTGGCCTGTGCTTTCGTTTACTACAGATGTTGCATCGCTTTCAAAAATGCCGTCTGTGAGTGGTTCTTTCCCTCCCCGAGCCCCTATATTGTTTGCTTTCTTAGTTTTATATTGGCTAGCGATGCTCAAATTACTGGTTTGTGTTTTGCCATGTGTATCTGACATCTTGCACACCTCATTTTTATCATTTCAGCAGTGCCTCCAACCCAAGAACCAGAACTGTGTTGCGTTAAAAGCAATCAGAGTGGAAGAAGAGGATGCAAAGGAAACAAAAGGACATTGCTGCAATTAAAACAATTGGAAGAAACTTTTTTGTATATATAAAAAAGCAGTGGTCTATTTTTTATATTTAGTTGGAAGACGTTTTAGTTTTGTGAAGAGAACTTTTTGTGTGAGGACCCTAAATTACTGTAAACTGTACCATTTTTACTTTTAATGCTAGGAAATTATTCCCAAATATAAAAAGCAGCGTGTAAATTTTAGCCTTCGGTCTGAATAACTCTTGTTATCAAAAGAGCTTTCTTTTCTTTACAGCACTCATATATAAAATGTGATGGCAATCATCTAGCTTCTGTCAACCACCACCAGGACTGTGGCATTTTAGCTATTTGGAATGACAAATGTAAGTTATCAATGTAATTTCTCTTCCCTGGGTGGAGAGAAGTGATACTTCATCCCCCCCCCCCCCATAAACAGCTCCATACGAGTTTGACTATCCTAATTTTAATAGGATTTTTATAAAGCGGTAACAGACTACTAAACTAGCGTCCATCAAATTGTGATTTATTTTCATGTTTTTGTTTTCTGGGGGTTTCTATTTTTTTCTCTTCCAAGTTACACCACTGTCTGTTGGGTTACTTACTGTTTCTAATCTAAATGTAAAGATTGTATGTGCCATATTTTAGGGCCACTTTGGAAAGTTGTTCTCCTGTGCAAGTAGAGAAAAACTATCCTAACACTACTGGTTTTGGCCAGTAGGCAAAATGCAGGAGGCAAGGTGAGCTTCCTAGTAACTTGTTTTTTTGCAGATATTTACACACACCATCTCATGTCTATAAAAGCAATGCTAGCCTTTAGAGCTGCTGTGGCCACCAATATGTCCTACAGCCTACAGCAGGCATGGCCAAACCTGGCCCCCCAACTGTTTTGGGACTACAATTCCCATCATCCCTGACCACTGGTCCTGCTAGCTAGGGATGATGGGAGTTGTAGTCCCAAAACAGCTGGAGGGCCAAGTTTGGCCATGCCTGACCTACAGCATTACCTAGGGGTTCAGACAGGAATCTATACGCCAGCCCTACCTGGGGAAGCCAGAGATTGAACCTGGACCTTCTGAATAGAATTGCATGGGCTCTAGCACTGAGCTCTGACTGGAGTTGCAATAGCCTCTTTGTCTTACACACTGCAGCTTTAAATTACAGTGGTGCCCCGCAAGACGAATGCCTCGCAAGGTGGAAAACTCGCTAGACGAAAGAGTTTTCCGTTTTGGAGGTGCTTCGCAAAACGAATTTCCTATGGGCTTCGCAAGACGAAAATGTCTTGCTAGTTCCTGCGGGGTTTTTTCCCTTCCCCCCCCCCCCTTTTTCTAAGCCGCTAATAGCGCTAATCCACTAAGCTGTCAATGGGCTTGCTTCGCAAGACGAAAAAATCGCTAGACGAAGAGACTTGCAGAATGGATTCTTTTCATCTTGCGTGGCACCGCTGTACCTTTTTAATGGAGAAGCAGTAGTAGCAGCCCTGGAGGCAAGTGTACCTGGAGCATCCTAAGCTATCATAATTTTCATTTGTGGCTTTAAAAAGTTGGAAGAATGGGGCCAAAGCACCATGATGCTTCTTTCTGCCCTTTGTTATTGGGCATAGCACTTTGACAGCTGCATTGGCCACCTTGTTAGATCTTAAAGGGACAGGAGGCGCGGTACAATCCTGCTCCAGGAATGCTGTCTTTCTTCCACTCTGCTCTTTCCTGCCTAGGGAAAAATTGCTGTGGGAGCCAGAAAGTGGCACAAGAACACCTCAAGGGCAGTTGCTACTACTTTTTAAGTAGGGCCGTTGGCTTTGTGCCTTAGGATTTGGCTTGGGGGCGGTATCTGCCCGTGAGGCTAGCAAAAGAAACCTAAAACTAAGAGACTGCTAGCCACTTGACATTGAGCAAGCTGCTAACCATCATAGTTTCAATGAGGAAGTTGCTGCTAACAGTTGCCAAGAAATGCAACTATAGTTTCATGAATATGTTATGATTGAATTCTCACTGCCACAACGGACACATTCGGTAAAATTGGTTCCCTTATTCATGGCCTGTAACTTCCAGCATTTTACTTTAAATCACTGTGTTGCTTCACGTTACCCCAAAATTTCTCCATGGTGTAACGGCTTTCATTTAAGAATCTGCAGACTTTATGCGTGGAATATATTTGAAAGAATGTGATGTTTCCACATCATGCTGGACTGATAGAGCCAATATTTGGTTTCACAGCCTGTGCACATGGTACCAAATACTAGAATTACCAAAAGGTGAGCCACAGTCCCCACCCCCCCTTACTCTGTAAAAGTGATTTATGAGTAAGGACTTTGTAATGTCTCTGTCGCCCTCCAGTGCTTGGGTTACAACTCTCATCATCCCCAGCTATTCGGTCATGGGACCAAACCACCTTCTGCCCAGCGGATCTAGTCTCCTGCTGCTACTCATTTCATATTGAGTATTTATCTTGTCCAGTAGAGCTAGGCAAATAAGAGGATCCAAATAGATACAGCCTGTTAAAAATAATGAGAAAATGTGCCATATTAATCTTGAGCATGGGCAGGCAAACTAAGGCCCGGGGGCTGGATGTAGCCCAATCGCCTTCTCAATCTGGCCCGTGGACGGTCTGGGAATCAGTGTGTTTTTGCATGAGTAGAATGTGTCCTTCTATTTAAAATGCATATCTGGGTTATTTGTGGCGCCTGCCTGGTATTTTTACATGAGTAGAATGTGTGCTTTTATTTAAAATGCATCTCTGGGTTATTTGTGGGGCAGAGGAATTTGTTCATTCCCCCACCAAAAAAAAATATAGTCCAGCTCCACACAAGGTCTGAGGGACAGTGGACCGGCCCCCTGCTGAAAAAGTTTGCCAACCCCTGATTGTGTCAAATGGACTGATACTCAACATCAGTATATACATACATGGGGGTCTGAATTTTAGGATGTGAGAAGGTAGTTTATATGGAACCATAACTTACTTTATATAAAAAAACTAAACCCAGTTGCTTCATGGGAATATAATTTGCTTTTAGAACAGCAACTCTGGCCTTTCCTTACAATGGGCGTTGCTACCAGAGAGGTATGGTCAGTACATGGACTAGATGAGCCTTGGGGTCCCTTCCAAATCTGTCATTCCATGTTAATTACCTTTGAGTTCCAAAATGTAAGCCTACTGAATCCCATTAGGCAGGGGATGAAGATTAGCCAAGATCTCAGCCTACTAGATATATAGCCTTGGCTTGTCAATTCTGAGTTGCTGGGGGGAAAGAAACGATTGTCTACTAATCTGTTTTGGGCAAATTCAGATCTTACAGGACTGCACAAGGCATAGGGATGATATTCATCTTCAAAAGAGATCATCAATGCCCCCGCCCCCATTTTACTTAGTGGGGTTTCTCCTTCAGTGATTTAAATATTTCCTTGAAGTTTGGGACTGTAATTCCTCTCTACAACATAACCTTAGAAGAGTTCCTCCTGTCGTCTTTGAAAATATTGCACTAATTTACGGGATAGCCAATGCAGAAAATACAAATACTACTAAATACTACTAAAAACAAACAAGCAACAATATTTCAGTTATCCGAGGCCTGAACATAAGTGCTATTTGGTAGCTTCTTGCAGTGTAGGGTAGATCCGAGTCCATGTCAGCCTTTGAGAGGAAATGCTTAGGATGTCCCATGGGATATGACAGACCGATCCTGGGAGGTTGACACCCAAGACAGAATTGCTTGAGCCTTCACTTAACTAAATTAGGCTTGATAGAAGGAAAGATTACTTAACAGTCCACAACTGTTGCTAGTCCACACAACTTACTGTTTTACTAGCTGGCTTCTCTCCAAATTTTGTTCAGCCACACTTCCACTCCCCACACTCAAAACCTTAAATGTTGGCCTATAAAGATTAGAAGACCTTTTAAGTTGCAGGGAGAAGCTCAATCATTAACAACCCAATCCTTAGAAGCCTCACTGTTTTCAGCGGTATTTACTGCCATATGTGTACAGAATCACATTTGCAATTAGCCACCCAACTTTGGAGAGATGACTTCTCTTAAACCCTGAACATTTTACTATACACACTTCTCACACACACAATTCTCCTGTTCCTTAATAACGCAAATATAAATGATGGGAGTGCCATTGCAACAACAGCCACTTGAAAACCACTGCTCCAGTTTAAGGCACCTCTTACTTTGGTAGTTTTTGCAGAACTCTAGTTCCAGGTCTTACGCATCTCAAACCATCTTTGAGGGACACAGTCTGGTAAGTCAGCTGGAAAATATATTCTTGTGTTTCTAAGCCCTTTCTCATGCCTAAAGTGGGGCTTGTTGCATTTTCCAGGCTTGTAAACCAAAGAGGGTTCACAATTCTTCTGCATCATTTGCTTGGGCTTTTATAGAGCTACTAAATGAATGCCATTTCAGCTTTTTTTCAGTTTTGCCTTCTACGTACACACCAACCCCACCCCCTGAAATTATTCCAAATCAGTACTGGTTTATCGCAACTGCGGCACAATTTTCAAACTTGCCAACTTAGGGCAAGGTCATTCTCATACATCCACCTGCTATGACAACAGCTGTGCTGTTTCAAAACTGGACAAAAACATAGCCTTCCCCCACCCCCAAGTTGCCACTTGTATTTCCCATATATGTTGCCCTACAGTTTTTATATGTATTGCCTTGGAAACTCTTGTACAGATCATTTGTTCCAAATATGTGGTGTAATCAATACTGCTCATCTTTTTTTAAAGCAAAAAATGATAATATTTTTTAAAGAAATCAAGAAAGGAAGTTTATTTTGCTAAAGGTATTTTAAGGGTAAATTAATACTATCTTGGAAATTTGATCTGATAGTGTGTGTTTCTTATTAAACCAGTGAAATTTGATTATATAAATACTGACATATAAGAGAACTGTATACAAATAAAATATATTGCTTATATCAGGCTCTGCAATGTGTAATGTTGGTATAAAAACGCACTGGTCCTTTCCATTCAAGGGAAAACAATTACTTGGTAGACTGTCTCGCTCTGGAGGAATTTGTATCCATGCCTTAGCTGCAAGGGAGCCATAATTAAATTCACATGCATTACAGAATAACCCTTTTACCTGGAGCTACTTGAGGGATTTTGTATTTCAAAACGACTGCCCAAGTACAACACTCACACCTAAATTATCTACAGTGATAAGTGCAACTCCTCCAAAATAAGACGGGCTTTTAAAAACCATTTTTTCATTAATTAGGCAAGGAAGCTGCAAAACCTTCAAGCCTAGTCCCAGACTGGATGAACACAACCCGGTGCAATTTCAGAAGGGTCAACAAAGCACATGGAGGCTGTTACAATTGTAGATGAAATGCCAACTAGTAGTGATGGATTGATTAATCCTGTATAAAACCTTCATATGTCAGTAGCCTCACTGAAGTGGTATAAAGTTGTCTAAGGCCAGATAGCTTCAAGTATGGTTTCACAGGAAGGAACACACTGCCATACCCCAAAAGAATACCCTCCACAGAGAACAAGAGTTCTAACCTGGACTCACTTATTTAGTTAAGTTTATGTATGAATGCTTATTGATGGAGGGGACATTCCCGCATTGCAGGACCTCGCCAGCAGTCAGCAGGGATCCAGCCCACCTACAGGGCTTCCCAGTTATTTCTCTGGTCATTCACTCCCAAGAAACCCACTCTCCAAACTGGAATGTAGCTTGCAGTTTCTGAGCATTATGGAGTAAGAAGAGTTATCGCTGTGAAAATACCACCTCACACCCCAACCAATGAGCAGGCTTTTGTTTATTTGCTAACCTCTCAAAATTGTGCAATTGCTTTGCATAGGCGAAGGTACATTTCACTCAGGTCAGAAAAACAGCTGCCAAGTGCCTATGGGGTTTTGCCATCAAGTTTCAAAACAATCCTCTTTTTTCAAAAACAACAACCCAAAACCACCCAATCTGGTTTAGCTTACATCTGTGACACCGTGGACAAAGAGACACCCCTCTGTACTTGTTTTGACACCATCACCTTGAACCTTTATTTGAAAGCCCTCACGTACGATACCATAAGCCTTCACAAAGCTAATTCCCAAACAGTGGTGCTCAACCTTGCCTCCTAGCCCACAGGATAGGTCTAGGCGCTTAACACAATAGAAGTGCAAAATTCACACACATAAGTCATCTCTCTCTGTAGGCTTGGATGATATTCTTCCACAGCAACATAGAGCTGTTATCGTCACAGCTACTTTTGAGGCGCCATTATTCAGTTCTTTCAAGCTAAAGCAGGGAAATCCTCGGGGTCATCGGGGTTTGGAGCGGTGATGTGCATCTAAAAGGAAGAAGAGCACATCTCAAAACCTTTCTGCTAGTTAGATAAGAACTGGCGGTGTTATCTAGATCCTGAGATGCCCATAAAATTTGACTCTTGTTCATCTCAGTTTCTATTTTGGCACCGCAACCTTCAAACCCAAGTATTATTTACTGTAAGCCTCTGTTAAGCAATGGATGAACAGTGTCTGTGTACATTAGGCATATAAGATTTCTCCTGCATGCTCAGCTTTAATAAAAATATTTGTAAAGCCCAAGTTCTTAAATTCTGAAGAGTCTGAAAATTCACAACTACAGCATTTCAATTTGAATTAGAATTAAAAGTGACCACAATTCAACCACAAGAAGTTCAACTGGGCGTCCTTTGGTCAATCACTCTTGGCCTACCTCAACAGCTATGAGAATAAAAGTGGGGGGGGGGGAGAGATCTATGGCCAAACTTTTGCAATGGCAGGATAGAAATAGAATTATTCATTAATTTATTCTAAATTCTGCATCCTTTATTGCTCTTTTCCCCACTAACAGTGCATGTTATGGCATCCTCCCAACCAAAACTCCTAATTTCCACCCACACAGGTGAGCCCATCAGGTGGTCGTGGTCCTGAAGCAGCAGTGGGCTCATAAATTTACCGTATTTTTTGCTCTGTAAGACTCACTTTTCCCTCCTAAAAAGTAAGGGGAAATGTGTGTGCGTCTTATGGAGAGAATGCAGGCTGCGCAGCTATCCCAGAAGCCAGAACAGCAAGAGGGATTGCTGCTTTCGCTGCGCAGCGATCCCTCTTGCTGTTCTGGCTTCTGAGATTCAGAATATATTTTCTTCTAGTTTTCCTCCTCCAAAAACTAGGTGCGTCTTGTGGTCTGGTGCGTCTTATAGAGCGAAAAATACGGTAGATTTCCTTGCCTCTTCAGTCTAGAGACAGGTCTCAAGTGCTCTATTTTCTCCAAACTACTAGAGAACTCAGATTAATTCCTAACCCATTTTATTCCTGATGCGTTTTTTTTTTTTTTTTAAGTTCCTGAGAATTTGACAAATCTACATAATCGAGTTCAAGTGATCTGTCTAAACCAGGGGTCAGCAACCTAAGGCCAATGGGGCACAAGCAGCCCACAGGGGTCGTTTCACCGGCCCACGAGTCGCCCCCAAACCAAGTCGCCCACTTGGCGAGTCCCCATTCACTGTACTAAACCGGCGCAGTGCAGGGACTCGCTTCCGTAGTGCCGGAAATTGTGTCTGCGCAGACACAGATGTCAGAAATTGCGGGCACACACGCGATCCGGCCCACGGAGAGATCTCTGCTGGAGTGAAACCGGCCCAGGTGAGGTAAACCTTGCCAACCCCTGGTCTAAACTGTAGTGAAGTGATCAGTCTGCACTTCCTAGATCTGGGAAGGAGGGCTTAACACAACACACTAATAATTACCATCACTTCCGGCCTGTGTCCTCCTCCTGACTCCTCAACTCTCCGGACACGCCCGCGACCTCCCCGGGCTCCTCTAGCTCCACGCCCCGGACGAGGCAGGTTCCCAAAATTAATGTCCAGCTGAGAAGTGATGTCGTTTGCTGCTTTCCGGAAAAAGTGAGCATCGTCCTCAAAATCCTCCTTCAGCACCTGGAACAGAATTTATCTAGATTATAAACACATAACCTGAATTCTTTCCCTCTGAAAAGGAGCACCCACCAGACGCTTCCTAGGAGCTGTGAAAGGGGGACGTGAAAAGGAAACGGTTGCAGCTTTAAAGAAAAGAAAGAAAACCAACCCAAAAATTGATACAATGTTCTCACCACACCTTTTGACCCAGTGGAGATCTATAAGGGGGTTTAGAGCAGGAATAAGGAAACTCGGCCCTCCAGATGTTTTGGGACTACAACTCCCATGATCCCTAGCTAACAGGACCAGTGGTCAGGGATGATGGGAGTTGTAGTCCCAAAACATCTGGAGGGCCAAGTCTGCCTATGCCTGCTGTAAGGTATGTGAGAGAAGACAGCTCTTTTATTTAAATTGCCACTAATGACAAGTTGCTCTCAAAAGTGTACTATTACCGTTAAACATTTTACAGTCGTACCTTGGCAGCCAAACGCTGAAGCCAAACGCTTTGGCTCCCGAACAAAATGGCTCCCGAACTATCGAAATCCGGAAGTGAGTGATTTTTGGAAGCCAAACATCCAGTGCAGTTTCCAATTGGCTGCAGGATGCTCCTGCAGCCAATCAGAAGCCACGCTTAGGTTTTCGAATAGACTCCCAGAATGCATTCTGTTCAAAAACCACAGTACCACTGTATAACAATATTACACCTTACCAGCACAGCAGTCGCAATAATTTGTCTCTATGTTACAGAGATGACAACACTCCTATTATCTTGGCATTTTGATAGCCAACTTTTTGTCCTTTGCAAAAAGGGTAGTCAATGTGCTCTGCCAAAGATACTGCACTGTAAAATGTAGGGCTGTGCCTATCATAATTTTTGGCAGTCACACCACAATACAAATCATAAAGATACCTGGCACTCAAAAAAGCTTCAGAAAACCCCAATATTTCAATTTTGATTTCAAACTGTGGATCACAAAGTCTTCAAAGTAGCAAATGAAACAAATGAAAAAAGCTTGTTTGGTCAATAAGACTGAGCCATCAAGAATGGAAAAATATCTACTGCTAGAAGTTAAAAAAACTTGAGCAATTCGGAAGACATGCAAGATATTCTAATAATGTTTCATCTGTTCAGACTACCTCTAAGTATGTTTCAGCCTAATAAAACCATTTTTAAAGAACACAGGGTTGAAAGGAATAACCCCCTAAAATCTAAGTTTTTGCTTACATCATCTCTATATTTTGACTTGTGAATCACCACTGCTTTAGAAGGAACAGTGGTTTCAGGCTTCCGGATGTTGAATTCAGGCTTTGGTCGACTTTGCTCCTGAAGATTTTTCCACTCATCCAACGTCATCTCTTGAACTACTTCTTCCACAGGCTCTCCTTCAGCAACTCTAAGGGTTTAAGTAAAAACCATTAGCCTCTAGGATGGCAAGAAGGGAAAGGCAGAGTAAAATTGAAGGCACAGAGCGCTGAAAGTGGAGATTCCCTTTCTAAGCAACGGTAAGCAGAGCTTGCATCAGTGACAGGAAGCTGCTACAAACTATTGCAGTATGGAATGCTCCTGTTCCAGCCAGCCATTCCCCCTTCCAGGCTACTCCATTCCACTACAACAGACTGAACTCCATTGAGTATACAGAAAACTCATAGGGTAACTTAAACAGAGTCCTGAAGATTTTTCTTTTCTACTCCTGCAGACCTTGATGTTCCCCATACCATGTCAATACTTCCCTCATGCATTCAAACTTCTGGAACTCAAAATATGATTTCCAATACCTTCGTTCTCAAACGCCTTGGTACTCAAACAACTTGGAACCCAAACACTGCAACCCCGGAAGTAAGTGTTCCAGTTTGTGAACGTTTTTCAGAAGACGAATGTGCTCAGTTTTGAGTGTTATGCTTCCATTTTGAGTGTCATGCTTCCGTTTTGAATGTTATGCTAAGGTCTGTTTTTGCTATTTATTTTGCGTTTTCGTTTTTGCAGTTCTTTTGTTTTTGTTTTTGTGACTGTGTGGAAGCCAGTTCAGCTACTGATTGATTGCTTGTGTGACTGCAGTACATTGATTATTGCTTTCATTTTATGGATCAATAGTTTCGCGTTAGATCATAAAATTCATGTTAAACTGCTGTTTTAGGGGTTGTTTTTTAAAAGTCTGGAACAGATTAATACATCTCTGCATTACTTTCTATGGGAAAGTGTGCCTTGGTTTTGGAACAGAATTTATTTATTTTATTATTTGTTTGTATTTGTTTATTTATAAAAATCATTTTTTATCCACCTTGGTTTCTACCCACATTTATATGTTTGTGTGAGTGTTCACATCCACAAACTTTTGACCACGCCCACTATTGCTTCTGCCCACTGCTGCCATGAGACCCTCAGAAAGTTGGCCAAAAGAAAAAAATGGCCCTCAGGCCCCAAAAAGGTTAGCCACTCCTGATCTATAGGATTCCAGCACTATTGTTAACCTACTATACAAGTCAAAGATACACCTGAACCTTACTTTTTCCATATTGCAACAGCAGCAGGCGCCTATCGTTTCACCAGTTTCTAAAACACTGACATTTGCTGTTTAATATTGCTATAGCGAGTCCAAGATAAAAACCGTTATAAGTACATTAGGTTTACTAGCTGTACGCAAGCACACCCAAGAAACATCTGAGATATCTATCTAACCCACAAACCACTTTAAGAGCTTGCATGCTCATATATACCTATGTCAAGCATTTGCCACAGGAAAGAAAAACAGGTAATAGTTCTTATTCCCTGCAGGGAATTAGCCCGACATATCCTATTGGATGGGTATATTTTGTAGAACAATATATACAGGTATTTGATAGAGTACTTGGATGAAATAGAACATGGATATGTTATGGCTGTGGCAATAATTCAGCTGCTAGTTACACAATGGAAATAGGTAACTGGCAGAGGAGTCATGTCAAATGTGACACTAAATGCAATCTTCACCAACCAGAGAAGAGTGCCTGGGGCCGATTGATTGATTGATTGATTGATTGATTGATTGATGATGCATTATCTGCCTTAACTGTTTCATGAGAACTCAGTTATCAGAAAAGCTTTAAAACAGGAAATTAGGTTTAGGTGCAAAGGAAAGAAATGCAAGTCTTATAAAGTCAGAATTTGCACAAGGAATTATATGCACCAAGGTTTGTATCTAACTTAAGTCATACTCAAGCCAGGTCCATTAGAATTAATAAACCTACATTACTCATATCCATTAATTTCAAGGGGTCCAAAAAGGACTAAGGTCAGCTACAAATGTAACATTGCCAGATACTTATCACATAGCCTGCAGCAAGTTTTTTTTTATGAAGTCACCCAGTGTGGGTCACAACTTGGGCAAGCCTGTTGTAGAATGTTGCATTGACACTCTATGCAAGGTACAGTTGCCCAAATTTGATCTGCACCACTTGCATGATGCTAGACAATGAGTCGTGTTTTCCAATAATGACTTAACAACACCCTAACACCCCAGAGGACAGGATCACACTTCAAAACGACCTTGACAGATTAGAGAACTGGGCCAAAACAAACAAGATGAATTTTAACAGGGAGAAATGTAAAGTATTGCACTTGGGCAAAAAAAAAATGAGAGGCACAAATACAAGATGGGTGACACCTGGCTTGAGAGCAGTACATGTGAAAAGGATCTAGGAGTCTTGGTTGACCACAAACCTGACATGAGCCAACAGTGTGACGCGGCAGCTAAAAAAGCCAATGCAATTCTGGGCTGCATCAATAGGAGTATTGCATCTAGATCAAGGGAAGTAATAGTGCCACTGTATTCTGCTCTGGTCAGACCTCACCTGGAGTACTGTGTCCAGTTCTAGGCACCACAGTTCAAGAAGGACACGGACAAACTGGAACGTGTCCAGAGGAGGGCAACCAAAATGGTCAAAGGCCTGGAAACGATGCCTTATGAAGAATGGCTAAGGGAGCTGGGCATGTTTAGCCTGGAGAAGAGGTGGTTAAGGGGTGATATGATAGCCATGTTCAAATATATACAAGGATGTCACATAGAGGAAGGAGAAAGGTTGTTTTCTGCTGCTCCAGAGAAGCGGACACGGAGCAATGGTTCCAAACTACAAGAAAGAAGATTCCACCTAAACATTAGGAAGAACTTCCTGACAGTAAGAGCTGTTCGACAGTGGAATTTGCTGCCAAGGAGTGTGGTGGAGTCTCCTTCTTTGGAGGTCTTTAAGCAGAGGCTTGACAACCATATGTCAGGAGTGCTCTGATGGTGTTTCCTGCTTGGCAGGGGGTTGGACTCGATGGCCCTTGTGGTCTCTTCCAACTCTATGATTCTATGATTCTAAGAGCAAGATGTTCAAAACCAGCCCATACTTGGTTGGAGATTCTCCTTCAGGTGCTCCTGGGTTCTCTTCTGTTTCTGCGGTCTCTTCCATAGGAGCAGTCTGTTCCAGCTCACTGCAGAAACATTAAGTGCACCAAGTGAACTCGTTGGAAACCAAAAACTATACTTGGCAGGGTACTCATACAGCTGTTCAGAATAACTACACCTTTCTGAACACCGCCTGGGCCGTGCTCAGAAAGTGGTGGTGGGGGATGAGAGTTCAGACCCCTGGGCTCTCACTTGTGGGGTGCCTCAGGGTTCTGTCCTCTCCCCCATGCTTTTCAACATCTACATGCAGCCGCTGGGAGAGATCATCAGGGGGTTTGGGCGGGGTGTACATCAGTATGCGGATGATACCCAGCTCTACCTCTCTTTCAAATAAGAACCAGTGAAGGCGGTGAAGGTCCTGTGTGGGTGTCTGGAGGCGGTTGGAGGGTGGATGGCGGCTAACAGATTGAGGTTGAATCCTGACAAGAAAGGAGGCGGACAGGTGTGGAGGATTCCCTGGTCCTGAATGGGGTAACTGTGCCCCTGAAGGACCAGGTGCGCAGCCTGGGAGTCATTCTGGACTCACAGCTGTCCATGGAGGCACAGGTCAATTCTGTGTCCAGGGCAGCTGTTTACCAGCTCCATCTGGTACGCAGGCTGAGACCCTATCTGCTCGCAGACTGCCTTGCCAGAGTGGTGCATGGTCTAGTTATCTCTCACTTGGACTACTGCAATGCGCTCTACGTGGGGCTACCTTTGAAGGTGACCCAAAAACTACAACTAATCCAGAATGCGACAGCTAGACTGGTGACTAGGAGCGGCCGCCAAGACCACATAACACCGGTCTTGAAAGACCTACATTGGCTCCGAGTACGTTTCCAAGCACAATTCAAAGTGTTGGTGCTGACCTTTAAAGCCCTAAACGGCCTTGGTCCAGTATACTGAAGGAGCGTCTCTACCTCCATCGTTCTGCCCAGACACTGAGGTCCAGCACCGAGGGCCTTCTAGCGGTTACCTCGCTGTGAGAACCCAAGTTACAGGGAACCAGGCAGAGGGCCTTCTTGGTAGTGGCACCCGCCCTGTGGAACGCCCTCCCATCAGATGTCAAAGAGAAAAATAACTACCAAACTTTTAGAAGACATCTAAAGGCGGGGTTCAGGGAAGCTTTTAATGTTTAATAGGTTATTGTATTTTAGTGTTTTGTTGGAAGCTGCCCAGAGTGGCTAGGGGGACCCAGCCAGATGGGCGGGGCATAAATAATAAATTATTATTATATTATTATTATTACTTAGTGTCTCACTGGAGAGATGGGGGCATGCTCAAACAATATCAGTCTTGGCAACTAGCACATTGCACTGTATGCCAGTAACTTGATGACAGAAATATCACAATACTTTTAGCAGAGATTTTAGGGACGTTAAACAGAATCCAAAAACTCAGCAAACAGACACTAGCATCAAGATTCTGGAATTTTTGCCAGTTTCTTAGATGCAAGATCTGAAAGCTAGGAGGCGGCATTCGTAAATGATAGATTATGACCATACAGCTTGGAAATCTATGTTCCAAGAAGACTGCAATCCAGGATTTAACTACTAAAACACTGTCATACCTCACATCATCCTTAACTGCTCCCCAGTTGCGAGGTCCACTTCCACCCCTTTTGTCTTCCGCTCGGACTCCTCTAGAGACATAAATCGTATTCTTTTTAGTCCCCGTTTTGGGAAATAAAAAATATTTGTATAAAACGGTTGTCCAAAAGGTTGGTTACAGATGCAAATTCACACACACACACCCCCGGAAGTATTACTAAGATGCTGCTAAGGTACTAGACCAGCACACTTACGTTTTGTCGCTCCCACTCTGTCGGTCAAATTCCCGCTTCCCTCTTTGATCAAAGCCGTTGAAAGTCCTGTTCATTCCACCACCTCTTCCTCTGCCTCTCATTCCACCTCTTCCTCCCCCACGACCTCTCATTGGCCTTTCCCGATCAAATCGGTCTATTGGTCTGAAATACAATTCACCTTAGCTTGACCCAACATATCTTCAATAGGTTAACACCGTTGAGATGCAATAGGAAAGCAAAGCATTACATGCAAGACATTTAATTGCGTTAAAATTATACATGGCGTAGACTGAAAAAGCGGATAGGGCCTCATACATCGGTCAAACATCGGTTGTTGAATGTAATCCATTCTGGAAGATCGGTCGACTCCCGAAGCGTTCGACAACCGAGGCACGGCTTCCAATTGGTTACAAGAGCTTCTTGCATTCTAGCGGAAGCCACGTCGGACGTTGAGTTCCAAGGAAAGTTTGAAAACCGGAGCATTTACATCCGGGTTTTCGGCGTTCGGGAGCCGAAATGTTGAAAAACGTAGCCGTTTGAGAACCGAGGTTTGACTGTACTCAAATTCAGGGCCATCTAATGAAATTAGATGATTCAGGACAGTGGCTGCCAACCTAGGTGGCTTTAAAGGGGTATTATTACACAAATCCAAGGAAAAGCTGGCCATCATTGCTATGCTTCTGAGTAACAGCTGCTACCACAAAGCAGCGTTGGCCCCAGTTCCTGCTTGCAGGTTTCTCATTGGTTGACCACTGTGAAAACAGGATGTTGGACTACATGGGCCTTTGCTCCAATCCAGCAGGATTTAACCTTACAGCTCTGATGTTTTCCCCATGGAAATTAAAGGAAGTTTATTGCGGTCTCAGACGAGATTCACATACCATACTAAACGAACATAAAACACAATAGAATTAAGTTTGAATTTACAATCAAATACAACAATAAACAATACAAATATGACAGCCATTAGAAATGTGGTTTAGGTCTTAGTCTCTAAAATATTATCTAGGGTTTGCATCTGAGGCCTTAGTCTTTGTAATAGCACGGCTTGTTCCCTGAGTTTTATGGTAGCTGCACAAAATTTGGCCACCCCTAGCGTGATCTCTGGAACCTTTGTCGGGGATTTTAAGCATTGAGGTTCAGACCCACTTGGAATTTTCTGTACATCAGGGGTGATAAAGACAAACATATATCCTCATAAAAACGATATCGTAGCAAGACATGGGAGACGGTTTCCACCTCTATCAGGCCGCAGGGGCAGACTCGCTCTGCATACGGTTTATCCACATATCTGCCCTGCAATAAGGCAGATGGCAGCACATTGATCTCCCCATGGAAGTTCACAAAACTAAATCAAAGCTGCAACTGCATTCCTTTTGTCCAATGTGGTAATGAGCAGATTTTGTTTTGCTGCTATTACCTAGAAAACATAAGCAATTGTGAAGATTTCTTCCAAAGGCCACAAGCTTAAGAAGTGGAATTCTGCCTGTGACGTTTATCCTTTTTGGCTCTTCTACCATACTGTAATCTGCTCTCAAAGGTTAAGGAACCCTCTGGAACAGAACGTGATGGGGGCATGGAGGCCTGCAGGGATACAAGTAAACTGGGAGGTCTTGATACATGCTGCTGCAAACGAGTCTTTTCTTCTCACACAAGACAACTCTGGTTCTGAGCTGCTATTTGAATTCTTTTTTAATGAGCAGTCAATGGTTCAGAGAGGTTGCAGAACATTTCACTCCCCTCCCACTAGAGTTCAACAAGCTGTAAGATGTGCTTTAAACAGAAACAAAACCAACCCACAAATCTAGGTGCTTTCCCAACACCACAAAGTACGATAGAGCAATTCAGAAATCCAAGAGCTTTCTCTTTGTTTTTTACATACTGCTGTGATAAAACAACCGCCTGAATTTATTGTCTTTTCAAGAGAACAATCTGCTCCAGATACGTAAACTAGAGTCACATTTACAAGACAAAGCAATCAATTTAGCTGAAAGCAAGTTTGAAGCAGGAAAAGGAATAATGCAGTCTAGAATTCCAAGACTCAGGCACCAACTAAGAAGAGAATGAAAACAAAGACTTGGCTTTATGGTTGAACATCTCTAGGAACCATCAGTCACAGGTCTAGCCAACTGGTGGCTTGAAAAATGAACCTGCAAAGTCCTTTCGGATACCATTTTTGTACCTCCTCCAACAGTGCATACCTTTCTAGTGTTAACTCCGCTTGTCTCTCCATTTCATGAGGACGGTACTCCCTGAAAGAAGGTCTCCACTCAGCTTTATCTTGCTTTACCTCTGTGCCTCGGTTTTCATTCCATCCCTGCTGTTCTCCCCTTTTTGGAGCTCGCTTCTGGCCTGTGGGGTACAGAAAAAACATGATTTTGTTAGGCAGATGAACCATGAGAATCACACAATGCTACTGGCTGTTAGTAACCGAGAAACCTGGATTCCAATGGTATTTGGAAGCAGTCTTCATCACCCTAGTGCCCTCCAATATCCTGGATCACAAACCCCATCAGCGCCAGTCAGCATGGAGCTTGAGCCCAACACAATGGGAAGGCAACAGGTTAGTGAAGGCTGTTGTAATGTACAGTAGTTTGAACTGTGTCTGCTAGTTTGTTTTCTACCATCTGTTAACATCTAACACTTAACAAAGTAAAATAAATAAAATATTGTTTTAATGTATTTTTAGTTTAGTGCTAATTTAAATTAATAATTTTGAATTATTTTAAATAACCATTTTATATTGTTACTACCAATAATTTTGTTTCATTCTTTTTGAAAACCACATTGAGGTGGGTTGTTTTTTTTAAAAAAACTATCAAGTGGCATATAGATTGTATGAAATAAATAAGTGCACTTTCTAATGCCCAGATATTTTTATCTTTGTCTTTATGCTGCTCCCTTGAATTTCTTGATGTACTTTTCATTTATTTAGAAGTGTACTTGTCTAAATGTCTTCTGTGAGTGGTTCCAATTTAGTCCTACACAGAGTAGGCCCACTGAAATTGGTTCAGTTCACTTACTCGTAAGTAACTTAAACCACTGTTGTAAATGGGTCCACTCTGAGTATGACTTCTATTTTTATTTTGCAAGCCACCTTGAAAATCTTTGGTCAAAATGCAAGATACAAATAATAAACTAAGCTAAACAAAACTTCAAAATGTATAGAAAAAAGTGATTGTTCAGCTTCATTTCACAGCCCGTTGTTAAGTGTTACAATTTTCAATGTACAGCATAAAGCTTGACAGTATGCAACTGATAATAAAAAAAGGAAAATTATTTTCAAGCCCAAATCTGGCTCAAAGGTACCACTGACAGCAAACAGGCATTCACAATTTTTGACTGGGCTTCACAAATTCAGTACAAGCAACTCAGCAAGAAAGCCCAGCTATCAAAGGGGGCAGGTTTTGTGCAATTTATATGAAAATAACAGAGGAAGAATACCCAGTATTCAGAACGGGGGACTCCCAACTAAAATATACAAACTGCAGATATCAAAACTACTAGGGACAACTGTGAAAACCCCTATAAAATTCATACTCCCAGAGATGCATGAAACTATTCCATCAATTCCAACAAGCAATATTAAATGCCTTTTAGGAAATACAAGTCCTATTGGTGTATAGCAAAAATCTTAGCAAGATGATGAGGAGAGTTTGCAGATTACAAGGAAGATGTGCTAGTGATTATGCAGGAAATAAATCTGTACTTTTCACGGGCAAGCCAAGAATGGTTAAACAAGCCCTAAAGAATCTTCACTAGCTCCCAGTACGTTTCCGAGCACAATTCAACATGTCGGTGCTGACCTTTACAGCCCTAAATGGCCTTGGCTTGATATAGCATCTCTACCGCCACCATTCGGCCCTGAGGTCCATCTCCAAGAGTCTTTTGGCAGTTCCCTCACTGTCACTGTGAGAAGTGAGGTTACAGGGAACCAGGCAGAGGGCCTTCTCAGTAGTGGCACCCTCCCTGTGGAATGCCCTCCCATCAGAAAAGTTTTTAATGTCTGATGTTTTATTATGTTTTTATATGTGCTGAAAGCTGCCCAGTGGCTGGTAAAACCCAGCCAGATGGGAAGGGCATAAAGAAAAGAAAATAATAATAACAACTACTACTACTACTACTACTACTGAATCAGTGCCCTGAGCCAGCTGCTATGAATGATTCTTTTTAATGGACCATGCATCAGAAGTTACAGCACCACCACTCAACCAGCTAAGTATCACACCCTCCTTATTTATTTATTTATTTATTTATTTGCTTGACAGTTAAAGAGTCATAAAACAACTGGAAGGACATAATGAGATACCATGCTGAAAGAGACCTGTTCCCAGTGAACTTGGAGCTTTCAATATATGGAAAAAATAATGGGAATGGCTGTTGGGAGACATTACCTCATCTTGGCCTCTCTGCATAATTTGTTAGATCTCTCATCTTCTGTGACTACCTACAAGCCTTCAATGTGAGGAAGAAAAACTTGTTTTTCTGGAGATGTTTCATCAAGGAATCCTGCCATTCTACCAATGACCACAATCCAAGCAGCAGCATGTATAAAGGCTTATTCCACAGTGCTTATTCCTACACTTATTCTGTAGCCCAGCAATTTTCTGGAATGAAGACATCTAAAGTGCCATTTCACAGAATCAACAACTGATGACCAAGCAGAGCCAACCTATTTTTTCTAGAATCCAAAAGAACCCATTTTATTTCAATGGTTGGTCATCTGCAATAGTCCAAAGGATGTCAAGACCCAGTGCCGGCCCACCCACGAGGCAAGGTGAGGAAACTGCCTCAGGAAGCAGGATCCACTGGGGCACCAGATCCAAATGTCAATCTTTCTTCCCCCTTGTTCCTGATTTTTTTCCCCTTGCCCTTTCTTTCCTAGTGAGGAGAGGGGCCATTTTGAGGTCCACCTCAGGCACCAAAATGCCTTGGGCAAGCCCTGCTAAGACCTACAATTTGTCTAAAGAAATTAAGGACATAGCATGTGTATGTTTACTATAACTATGTCTTGGCAAACAATTCATTCAAAGTCTTCAGTATGTATTATACCCACTATAATATTGCATTATATAATCATGTAGGAAGCTGCATTTTAAGCCGTAAAAGATAAATGTTTTAATGAAATAAGAGCTCTTTAGCGAGCAAAGGGCTCTTCTACAACCCAAGATGTTTACTTTTATAATTATATGGTTTCCTATTTGAGTTAGCTGAATCTCATACATATTAAAAGGCTTGTGTACACACACCCTAAGATAATTACACAGAGCTATGTTTTAAAGACTGTAATTTTTACAAGTAAAATAAGATTGTGCTTATGACTACACAGCTGAAATTGAATGTGTAACCAATTCTACAACTCTGAAAAAGGATTGCAGTTTTTATCATTAATTTAAGTTAGCATCTCAACTACTGGCAAAAAAGAAACTTATGCAGTCCTAGATTTCAAATGTTTACCACCCTCCACACGGAGCACGCAAAGTAGCAAAAACAAGAGCGGGGAAGGAGAAATCAGCAATCATGCCTGGATTAAAGTTGCATGAGACCAGGTAAACTGCATTCACAAAGAAACGACCCCCCTGAAATTTGCCATTATCTTGAGAGATGATTTGAAGCAAATTTCTCCCAAATCTCTTTCAGACCACTGTTTGGGCTAGGGCCAAAACCTATTATTTATCTTTTGAATTTTTAGACAATTCTTCTCCATCCAACAGAGCACATGGTAGTTCACAAAACAAAAACCCAATATTAACCCAGCCATTTCTAAGGAGAGGATTCTATCCCAGTAAACCAGTATAAAAAGTCTTGCTACACTATGAGGCTTTAATATATTCCACGCTTTCCAAATTCTGATGAACACTGCAGCTGGAAGGAAGTGTTGCGCTATCTAAACAGTCCTAGTTGCGTGATTCTTCAAACCTGTGTGTAAATGTATTGATAGCAGAAAGAGATAGTTCAGATGCTGTCATCATCTGAAAGAATCAAAACAGGACAGACCTACTAATTCCCAGGGAGAAAAATGACCCAGGGAAACAGACAAAAAGTTAACAAATTAAACGTGAAAACAAGCTAACAGCTACCAAAGACTGTTGCTATGACGGGAGAAGATATAAGGGAACTTATTAGTAAAGAAGCACTAACAGAGAATGGACAAAGTTCTAAAATGACTAAATCCCAACTGCTTTTTAGCCAATAACTATTCAAAGCCCTTTTCACCATGTCAAAATTTCAAGAGGGGGGGAAATGAACATAGTGTGACTTAAGAGGTATCAACCTAACCCAATGATTTGCATGGAGATCTGCTTCCAAGGTTCATTCCGGTGTGGTGTCATGGTTACTGAGTGTCGGACTAGGACCTAGGAGACCACGGTTTTAATTCCCACTCGGTTGAGAAACTCACTGGATGATGTTGGGCCTCTTGGCCTAACCTACCTCACCAGGCTGTTGTGGGGATAAAATGAGGAAGGGGACTAAGTACCATGTATGTCACCTTCGGCGCTCAGTGGGGGGAGAGGAGGTGTGCTATAAATGCAATCAATCAATCAATCAATCAATCAATCTTCAGTTCAACAGTCTTGTGTAGCAAGTCTCAGAAACATGCTCTTCCAGGGATTCTCAACAGCAGCTGCCAATCAGTCAGCTGTGCTAGGCAGTTCCATAGCCAATGTTAGCACTTATATGACGCCATTAGTAATAGGGTCACACATTGTGGGATGGGGACGAGCAGATCGTAATCCTGCAGATTTTGGACAATGTTACCATTTAGACCAGGCATGTCCAAAGTCCTTTTTGGGGGCCTAATCCGGCCCCTGTGGCAGTTTATTTCCTGGGGTAAAATCCTAAAAAACACCTCAACAAATTCAATCCTAATAGAAACTCAACAACTTTGGGGTAAAATCCTAAAAAAAGAAGGTCAGCAACTTTGGTCGGCCCCCATGGCCCTTCACTTCATCAAATCTGGCCCTCTTTGAAATGTGGCCCTTCGGGCATCTCTCTCCAGCCCTTTTGGAAACTCTGCAGAACCACATTACCTTATAAGCAACCTATGCAGTTTTTTGTTTTGCCTGCTTAAAAGGTGTCCTTGCAGTCTGATAACACCTATTGCTTGCCTGAAAACCCTTCACGTGGGGGGGGGGGATTGTAACTCACTGAACAAATATTAAAGAGTTGCATCAGCTGCTCACCACCAGCCTCCAGACCCCCCAAAAAAGTTAACTACAAGGGAATGTGATCCTTGGCCTCTCGTTTACACCTAGACAGTTTAGGCATTCAAACCTCTAAAGGAGTCTGTATACTTTCCCCTTTGCTCTTCTGTGTGAACAGTAAATTTAATGGAGAATAAAGGAAGGACACTTCAGACATGATAAAATGTTCTCCATCTGATCTACCCCAGTTGTCCCGGGTTCAGCACACTACCACAGCCAGCTGCAACAACTCATGTTATTGTGTGTCAGAAAAACTGTGCTGCTGTGATGAAACAATTACCATAGTCCATGGATATCTATCTGCATATATGTGTCTGTAGGGAGAGAAAGGGCATATGAAGATTTTGGGCAGCTCCTCCAGACCCAAGTACAAATTGGTTAAATTGAAGAGTCAGGATATAGAAAGCAAGAGACTGGGGGCAGCCAGCAAAAATATATATTGTGTACGTAATTTGATCCAATACATTCAAGAAGTATTCCAAACTCTTACACCCAATTTTACATTTAAGTGACCTGCTAAACCATTCTGCAGTTCATTTTTTTTTTACCTAAATCTTTACATCATGAAATTTTGTATTAAGCTGTGGGCAGTGTATATGCGTGTTTGGTTTTACTACGCTAGTTATCCCAAGCTGCAATGTTTTTCAAGTGATTGACAAGGCACACATTTTCGTTCTGGATTAAAATTGGAGACAGGCTCACAGAAATTGCCTGGGTCTTGAGATCTACAGGAAAGGCCCTCCGCATGGTTCCACCAATGGCTACAGCCTTTGTGGCAACACAGGATATCATGTTCTCCAAGGTGACACCCTGCCTGTGGAACTCCTTCCTTACAGTGATACGGCCATCTCCTCATGAATGATTTTCTGATGCCAGCTTCAGACATTCCCTCTGCCCAATCACTTGGAATGACCAAACTTTTGTGGGCAATGACAACGCGGGCTACATAAAAGAACCTGATGCATCTTTCCCTTGGAATAATGCCATTATTCATAAATTGGCAAGTGGGGGTGGAAAACACACCAATGTTTCATGACTCAGCCCTGCTCTGGGAATTGTCAAGTTTCAGCTTAGGTTCTCAGCACAATCCAGGCTTCCTAATGGCACATGGTTTGGATACAACTGCCCCACTGACTCATACATGCTCTTGCACAAACTGAGTTGTTCACAAATCACAGAAGCCAACTCCTAGGAGCAGAGGTCTCTTCAGTGCCTCCAATAAAATATCTGAGGGGGGTTTCCCCCACCAGTTGCTGGGCATAAGTAGCCTCGGTCCAGTATACCTGAAGGAGCATCTCCACCCCCTTTGTTCTGCCTGGACACTGAGATCCAGCGCTGAGGGCCTTCTGGTGATTCCCTCACTGCGATAAGCCAAGTTACAGGGAACCAGGCAGAGGGCCTTCTCGGTAGTGGCACCCGCCCTGTGGAACACCCTCCCATCAGATATCAAAGAGAACAACAACTACCAGACTTTTAGAAGACATCTGAAGGCAGCCCTGTTTAGGGAAGCTTTGAATGTTTGACGGACTATTGTATTTTAATATTTTGTTGGAAGCTGCCCAGAGTGGCTGGGGAAGCCCAGCCAGATGGACAGGGTATAAATAAATTATTATTATTATAGCATTGCTATTCAACTGGTGTGTGCACACCACCTTCCCCCATTTTTAATTCAAGTTGGCACTCCTGCCACACGTGACTGGAGCCGGTTCCAACACCTCCAGCTCAAGAACAGGAAAGAAAGCTCTCTAGCACGAGCACCCCTCGTTCATGGCACTGCTGAGTTCAGGGCTTTGGAGATCGGCTTGATCCCCAAAGGAATCAAGGAGCCCTGAAGGCAGCCGAGCGAGCCCTTTCTGACAGCTGGGCGTCAAGCGACTTTCCCCGGACGGAATGAATCGGGGACAAGGCCGGGCGGGGGAAAGACTCGCTTGCCTCTTGGCGCCGGCCGGCCAGCCCGGGGAAGGAGAACGGGAAGGCGGAGCCCAGGCGCCGCGCTCTCCCCGCCCGACGCCACAATCGCCTCGCCCGCAGGCGGCGGCCCGGCCCGGCCCTTCCGCAGCCGGCAGACTCGCCCACGGCCCGCGCAGGGAGGAGTCGGAAGCCGACCACGAGGCGCGGGGTGGCAGGCAGCCGCCTGGGGCGAGAGGAGGGCAGGTGCGCCGCGGAGATCGCTGCTGCTGCTGCTGCTGCTGCGCGTCAGTGTTTCCCAACCTTGTGCCTCCAGCTGTTTTTGGACTACAATTCCCATAATCCCTTGCCACTGGTCTTGCTAGTCAGGGATGATGGGAGTTGTAGTCCAAAAACAGCTGGAGGCACAAGGTTGGGAAACACTGAATGCCCTTCGCAGTGGCGAATCCGGATTCTCCTCCCCCCCCCCGCCCCGGCCCATTCATTCCAATGGGCTCCCTGGTCCAAAGGGCGTCGCGGGCAGCCTGGACGGGGCTCGTTCCCCAGGGCTTCCCCACCCCCGGCTGGCTCCGGGTCCCTTCCCTACCGGGCGCTGCTGAGGGGCTCTCGGGCTGCGGGAAGGAGGCGCCGCCGCCGCCGCCGCCGCCTTTCCGCTCCTTCTGGGATTCCCTTTTGGCGGCGGCGGCGGCGGCGGCGGCCGCGACGGCGGCGGCGGCGGCGGCTCCTCCCGGGCCGGGCTTCCTCCCGGCCGGGGGGGCGGCGAGGGCGACGGCCGCCTCTTCGCGCTTCTTGCTCTGCTGTTTGCGCCGCTCCGCCTCGCGGAGGATGTCGAAAGGGTCGGACTCGTCGTCGAGCAGCTGGTGGAAGCGGTTGGCGACGGCGCAGCCGAAAGTCTCCTGCATGGCTGTGGCGGCGGCGGCGGCCACCGGGCTGGCCAGCGCGCCCTTCATCATTGCCCTGGCGGCGGCGGCGGCGGCGGTGGCACCGACGGCCGCCCCTTCCCCGAATGCGACAGAAAGAAGCGAGCCGGGCTCAGCGCGGCCCAAGTAACCACGCCATGGCCGCTCGCCCGCCCCGTCCGACTGCACTGCCCAATCGGCGCGCAGGCGTCGGCCCCTTTCTCCCCCCCCCGACCAATCCGCGCCCTCCGTCCCTCATGGCCCTACCCAATAATGCACCTCGACGACGTTCAGAGCCGCCGGCCAATCAGGGAGCTCGTGCCTTCCCCGGCAGGCCAATGAAAAGGCGGGATCCCCTTTCCGCTCGCACAATTTCCCACGCCGCTGGCTTATGACGGAGAGCGTCTGTGGCGTCACGTGCCCTGCTTTGGAAGCAAAAGCAGTGAGGGGCGGGGGTTAATGTCATGGATAGGACTACACTGGGGGGCGGGGGGGGGAGATGTCTCATTAATTAGTAAATGTTAATTACTGTACATGAGCAAATGAACTAGAATGGCCCCACTAGAGTTGATGGGTAAAAATCTATCAGAAATCCTCCATGTGGTTTATGGAATATTTTTCAGTAACTGTAGGTTACAGCTTGGATATTAAAGTGCTAGTGTAGCAAATGATAGGATTATGTTGTTATTTAGACTCTTCGTGATCCCCTGGACCAGAGGACGCCAGGCACTCCTGTCTTCCACTGCCTCCAGCAGTTTGGTCAAACTCATGTTGGTAGCTTCGAGTCCAACCATCTCGTCCTCTGTCGTACCCTTCTTCTTGTGCCCTCCATCTTTCCCAACATCAGGGTCTTTTCCAAGGAATCTTCTCTTCTCATGAGGTGGCCAAAGTACTGGAGCCTCAGCTTGAGGATCTGTCCTTCCAGTGAGCACTCCGGGCTGAATTCCTTCAGAATGGATCGGTTTGATCTTCTTGCAGTCCATGGGACTCTCAAGAGTCTCCTCCAGCACCATAATGCAAAAGCATCAATTCTTCAGCAATCAGCCTTTATGGTCCAGCTCTCACTTCCACACATCACTACTGGGAAAACCATAGCTTTAACTATGCGGACCTTTGTTGGCAAGGTGATGTGTCTGCTTTTTTAGGATTATAACTAAGTTGATTTCCCTGAAGACCAAAGGCCATTGTGAATAGGAAAATACTATAAATACCATTCATTTCTCTTGGTGTTGTCTACACTGACTGACAGCAGCTCTCTGTGCTGTCATGCTGGAGTCTTTTCTCAGGCCTACTTGTAAATGAAAGAGGGAATGTACCTGAACCTTTCTCACACAAAACTTGTGCTCTGCTGTTGAGCTACGGCCCATCCCCTCATGCCTGAGTGGGGCTTTGAACTTGGAAGTTCCCAGTCCTAGCACTTCTATACTGTCTACGTTAGTATAAACACTTAGTATAACCACTTCAAAGGAAGTCTCTAATGAAAATTTGCTGGACTAGAGTTTATCAGTAACTTTTAATTATATTTGTTTAGCCCTGGCTCATGATAATTGCTTCCCATCCATTTCAGATGTTAAATTAACATTAAAAAGCTATGAAAAATTATATCACGAATGCCGTTGTAAATAGACACTGTGTTTTACTTATATACACTTTTACATTGAATATCACAAACTGTAGCTCTTGCATTTCATAGTCACACGGCTTACAGTTTCCCCCCACTGTGCCTATTTAACTGCCTACTAAGGAAAACCTTCGGTCATCTGATGAAGAATCTGATCTGAAAAAACAGATACCACAATAAATTTGTTAATCTTTACTGTGCCACAAGACTTGTTTTTGCTGCAACAGACTAGGGATTTCTCCAAGGCTTGGTCCCTGAGGTCAACTCAGTATTTCATAGACTCTAAAGGTAAAGGTAAAGGTACCCCTGCCCGTACGGGCCAGTCTTGACAGACTCTGGGGTTGTGCGCCCATCTCACTTAAGAGGCCAGGGGCCAGCGCTGTCCGGAGACACTTCCGGGTCACGTGGCCAGCGTGACATCGCTGCTCTGGCCAGAGCCAGAGCCAGAGCCAGAGCCGCACACGGAAACGCCGTTTACCTTCCCGCTGGTAAGCGGTCCCTATTTATCTACTTGCACCCGGAGGTGCTTTCGAACTGCTAGGTTGGCAGGCGCTGGGATCGAGCAGCGGGAGCACACCCCGCCGCAGGGATTCGAACCGCCAACCTTTCGATCGGCAAGCCCTAGGCGCTGAGGCTTTAACCCACAGCGCCACCTGCTATATATCAATACTTGACATTGACACTGGCTATGTGGTGAAGGTGAAATAAAAACTGAGTTCCTAGGTTCAGTTGCAGCTAATGGTAAGTAAGGTCTCTGTTATAATATATGGAAGGGAGACTATGGCCGGAACTACACTGATCTGGAAAACGCTATTTAAAAATGCTATTTAAAAATATAGCTTCCAGTGCAATTTCCCATTGGCCACAGATGGGCTGCTCTACAG
This sequence comes from Podarcis cretensis, assembly GCF_951804945.1. Classification (NCBI taxonomy): domain Eukaryota; kingdom Metazoa; phylum Chordata; class Lepidosauria; order Squamata; family Lacertidae; genus Podarcis; species Podarcis cretensis. Next base: position 9,289,393 of record NC_137180.1, on the reverse strand, counting down.
CACTCTCTGGTGTCACATTTTTATAACACATTTTAATGTTATAATTCACTGGTGTAGATTAATCCTACAATCTAGGGTAAAAAATCTGCCTCTCCTCCTTATTGCTCCATATACTTGAACTGCTTCCCAGAACACCAGTGCAATACTATGTTTCTTACTTCCGTCCAGTCGCATTTCGGAACCCATCTTTTCTATGATGCCTTTTCCTTACTCCTCTAGTTCTCATGCCCAACATGTATAAGCCAATATAGGGCTTGTCTCCAACAAAGGCTTTGCATTAGAAGCACTTCCACTTCTGCACCTGATTGTTGCTGTCCCCACCTACCAGCGCATCTGCTCATGCTCCCTGAAGCCTACTCCTAAATATTTGGTACATATGACACGGAGGACAGCAAAGGGAAAAGGACGATTGGTAAAAGTGTTGTGTTAGCAGAAGTGCTTCTGCTAGTACAAAGCCCTCATTGGATGCCACACTGTGCAAATAAGTAGGCTAGAGTGCATTTATAAGAAATATGAACTTAACCAACACACTCCATACTATTTATTTGATGCAGAGCAGCTGTCCAGGGCAGCTGTTTACCAGCTCCATCTGGTACGTAGGCTGAGACCCTATCTGCCTGCGGACTGTCTCGCCAGAGTGGTGCATGCTCTGGTTATCTCTGGCTTGGACTACTGCAATGCACTCTACGTGGGGCTACCTTTGAAGGTGACTCAGAAACTACAACTAATCCATAATGCGGCAGCTAGACTGGTGACTGGGGGCGGCCGCCGAGACCATATAACACCGGTCTTGAAAGACCTACATTGGCTCCCAGTACGTTTCCGAGCACAATTCAAAGTGTTAGTGCTGACCTTTAAAGCCCTAAACGGCCTCGGTCCAGTATACCTGAAGGAGCGTCTCCACCCCCATCATTCTGCCCGGACACTGAGGTCCAGCGCCGAGGGCCTTCTGGCGGTTCCCTCATTGCGAGAAGCAAAGCTACAGGGAACCAGGCAGAGGGCCTTCTCGGTAGTGGCGCCTGCCTGTGGAACGCCCTTCCAGCAGATGTCAAAGCGATAAACAACTACCTAACATTCAGAAGACATCTTTAGGCAGCCCTGTTCAGGGAAGTTTTTAATGTGTGATATTTTACTGTATTTTTGGTTTCTATGGAAGCCGCCCAGAGTGGCTGGGGAGGCCCAGCCAGATGGGCGGGGTATAAATAATAAATTATTATTATTATTATTATTGTAACTTGGGGTGAAAGGAGTACAATTCCCTTTCAGTCAGGGAGAGGGGAAAATCCTTCCCTAAAGGTGTGGAGGATGACAGCATGTGTGAGGTAATGTATTGTTACTAAGGCTGCATGCCACCCCCAATCTCTGCAACAGGGTTGTGTTTCCATTAGGAAATCAAGGCAGAGCATAGCAATATTAAAAACTGAGATATGAAAGCTTGGAGCTAAGTGGCACCTTAAACCTAGGTTATGGGTGAAACAATGGAATGTCTAAACACACTTTCTTTATACCAAGAATACAAAGCTGAAAATGAATGAACGGCAGCTAAAATCTTATATTCATTTTTCACATAGACTAGTCCTCATCTGAAGACTGCAAAAACAAAGCCATGCTTCCCCTGCCTGCCCCCCTAATATTCTTAAGAGGGTCTCTTCTCCAGTCTTCAGAGAGGGGCAGAAAAATGTCCTCCCTTCATTCCACCCTGTAGTTTTAATCTGAAATCATAGACGCAGTACTGTGCCCAGAGCTCAGAAACTGCTCTCGCTAATGAAATTCCTTGTCTCAAAACATGCCTAGAACAATGGGAGTTTTGAACCCTGCAGCATAGACTAGTGCCTTTAAGAAATACGGTTCATTTTAAATATAAAAAGGTAAAGGTACCCCTGCCCATACGGGCCAGTCTTGCCAGACTCTAGGGTTGTGCGCTCATCTCACTCTAGAGGCCGGGAGCCAGCGCTGTCCGCAGACACTTCCGGGTCACGTGGCCAGCGTGACGAAGCTGCATCTGGCGAGCCAGCGCAGCACACGGAACACCGTTTACCTTCCCGCTGGTAAGCGGTCCCTATTTATCTACTTGCACTTAGGGGTGCTTTCGAACTGCTAGGTTGGCAGGCGCTGGGACCGAACCATGGGAGCTCACCCCGCCGCAGGGATTCGAACCGCCGACCATGCAATCGGCAAGTCCTAGGCGCTGAGGTTTTACCCACAGCGCCACCCGCGTCCCATTTTAAATATATTTACACCTAAAGCCTTCAACAGATGGGACACAGAATATTGCACCCCAAGAGTGTCATTCATTTGCTCCTCCTCCAGCCAGCAGCGCATGAAATTCTTTCTACTTCCTCCTCCTTGTTCCCAGAACACCTTGCAAAGCGCAACACCTCCCCTTCAGTTTCTTCGCTCTCCTTCTTGAGACCTGTTTTCCAAAAAGGGCACATTTTTCCTGTGTGACATCACGCCTCCTGCTATAACTCCTGCTTCTTTAACGGCCCGCTACTTAGTTCTTCTTGTTTTCTTAATGCCATCGCTAACAGCAATCTCCTGAACAGGAGAACTGGTTCGGCCTGTATTGTGAATCTAGTGTCTGGCACTGTTCCTTCATACTCCAAAAATCAGCTAAATTCTATCCCTTTACTGATTTCTAACATTCACTAACTCTAGCAGTTCTGGGTGCCCTTGCACCCTCAAACTCTGGTATCCCAGATCTGTAACACTATGAATGTTGCCTGTCCAATTAAGTGCTGCCAGATGTAGTAATAAATCATAGGCCAGTAATTGTTATAGGTTTGGGGGGTATGCCTGAGCCTCTCTTCCAATTCCTGGATCCAGCATGGTTTCAATTGTTGCAGTAGCCAGGCTAGCCAGGTAATAGCCTGCTAAAGATAGTTTGTTACTGTTAAGGGAACAAAGGGAGTGGCTCTGTGCAAGAGGACAAATGGGGGGTCTCCCCCACTTAGCTGTCTGTTTGTTAGAAATGCAAAAGGTCAGAGTTGAAAGTTGAGTTATATCAGCTAGAAATTGAATGCAAAAGCTGTCAGCTGGAAAGGCAGAGAGAGAGAGCTGTGGCTATGGGAGAAGCTGGGCTTTATTTGGGTGTTAATGCTGTGAACCCCTCCACTGTAGGTAATAATAATAATAATAATTTATTTATACCCTGCCCATGTGGCTGGGCTTCCCCAGCCACTCTGCGCGGCTTCCAAAAAAATATTAAAATACTGTAATACATCAAACATTAAAAGCTTCCCTAAACAGGGGTGCCTTCAGATGTGTTATATGGTCTCAGCGGCCACTCCCAGTCACCAGTCTGGCTGCCGCGTTCTGGATTAGTTGTAGTTTCCAGGTCACCTTCAAAGGTAGCCCCACGTTCAGGTTCAGAATGTATATACAGGCAATACTTGTTTTGCACAGGGGTTCTGTTCTGGACTTCCACGCACATTGGTAGAGCATGCGTAAGCCCGTTCCACCCCTCTTCATAACATCTTTATGACATCTTGGGGCTACTGGGCTTAGTGCTGTGCATGTGTGCGTGGTCGCACATCATTCAGACGCGCATAAATTGGGCATTGCCTGTAAATGTAAATAAAGCATAAAGTCACCAGAGTCTCTGCTGTGCCTCAAAAAGAAGCATGAACTCTGGGTAAGCACCTGGAACCTCTGAAATCTCGCATCACTCAGCGCCGGGGGACGGGGACGAGGCTGCATATGTACATTTATTTGCATGACGTATATTCTGCACCTCCACTATAGATTTATGTTCCTAGGATAGCTAGAAGTAAAGATAGCAAATAGATGCAGCTTTCCAAATCACTTGCTACCTACCAGGCTAATGAACTCCAGTAAGGTAAAGGTAAAGGTACCCCTGCCCGTACGGGCCAGTCTTGACAGACTCTGGGGTTGTGCGCCCATCTCACTTAAGAGGCCAGGGGCCAGCGCTGTCCGGAGACACTTCCGGGTCACGTGGCCAGCGTGACATCGCTGCTCTGGCGAGCCAGAGCCGCACACGGAAACGCCGTTTACCTTCCCGCTGGTAAGCGGTCCCTATTTATCTACTTGCACCCGGAGGTGCTTTCGAACTGCTAGGTTGGCAGGCGCTGGGACCGAGCAGCGGGAGCGCACCCCGCCGCAGGGATTCGAACCGCCGACCTTTCGATCGGCAAGCCCTAGGCGCTGAGGCTTTAACCCACAGCGCCACCTGCGTCCCAATGAACTCCAGTAGGCATTTGTAAAAAGCACAAGGCTTCCTCACTACCCCAAGACAGATACAGTGGTACCTCGGGTTACATACGCTTCAGGTTATAGACACTTCAGGTTACAGACTCCACTAAGCCAGAAATAGTACCTCGGGTTAAGAACTTTGTTTCAGGATGAGAACAGAAATCATGCTCCAGCGGCGCGGCATTAGCAGGAGGCCCCATTAGCTAAAGTGGTGCTTCAGGTTAAGAACAGTTTCAGGTTAAGAATGGACCTCCGGAACGAATTAAGTACTTAACCCGAGGTACCACTGTATATATATATGTGTGTGTGTGAGAGAGAGAGAGAGAGAGAGAGAGAGAGAGAGAGAGAAAGAGAAAGAGAGAGAGAGATATCCCGACAGAAATTTACAAGTTGCAGCTTTCAAAATACCATATTTTTCACTCTATAAGACGCACCAGACCACAAGACGCACCTAGTTTTTGGAGGAGGAAAACAAGAAAAAAATATTCTGAATCTCAGAAGCCAGAACAGCAAGAGGGATCGCTGCGCAGTGAAAGCAGCAATCCCTCTTACTGTTCTGGCTTCTGGGATAGCTGCGCAGCCTGCATTCGCTCCATAAGATGCACACACATTTCCCCTTACTTTTTAGGAGGGATAAAGCGAGTCTTATAGAGCAAAAAAATACAGTAACTTCCTTATATACATAGGAATGTATGTATATGAATGATAGGGGGGCGGGTAGCAGTGTCAGACTAGGATTTGGGAGATGGGGTTTCAAATTCCCACTCAGTCATGAAGCTCACCTTGGACCAGTCACAATTTAAGAATGTAAAAGCCTGCTAGATCATGTTAGCGGCCCATTTAGTCCAGTATCTTGTTCTCTTGGTGTCCAACCAGGTGTCTATGGTAAACCCACTAGTAAGACCAGAACACAATAGCACTCTCTCCTCCTGTGCTTTCCAGCCACTGGAATTCAGAAGCGTACGAAAAGCTGAGCACAGCCATGGCAAATAATGATTGTCTAACCTACCTCACAGGACCGTTCCGTGTATAAAATGGGGTGTGGGAGAAACATGCCTGTCACCTTGAGTTCCTTGGAAGAAATGTAGAATATAAATATGGTGATTTTAAACAAAGATACATATTTAATGAATTTCTGCCTGGCTTATCCACAGAAAGGAAATGCAGTAAATATCCAGACAATACTGTACGTATTCACTGCTGTTTTTCTAGAAAGAGAGGTACAGGAACTCATCACGAATGCCTCCCTTGTTCTCTTATAATGGAGTCCGGTTGAAAGGTGCTGGAACTGAGTTCTGGTGAGTTCCAGCTGAAAAAAAAGCTATGATTGTATTCATTTACAGAAAACCTTTACAAATGTGCTACATAAATCCTAATTTCAACTTCCTTATACAGTACATGACTATGAGAGTGCATTGTCCCAGAAGCGTATAACAAAGAGCTGACAGAATCGTGGCCGAGCATGTTAGCAAATCCCTGGCTGCCTTAGATGGGCCTTTGGTTTGATTCAGCTGGACTGTTATCTCGCCTCTGCGATGAATGTACTTTGGCACACTATTTTTGTTATGTACTGAAGTTCTGACCCTCGGCCAGTAGATAGTTTTCACTCAAGTCCACTTATGCAAATAAGGGATTGAAAGTGACATTCAGTGATTGGATAGTTACAGAAAGTGTTACAGTTGCGTTCTAGTGGAGCTCTATATAAGCAGGCTGGCTGAACCCTTCAGTTCAGTTCTGTTCTGGCCTGTGAATAAACAAGAGCTGATTGAAGAATCGCTGTGTCGTCTGATATGTTCACCCACAACTTAACAATTTTCTTCTAGGTTTTGGGAATAATTCCACTCTATTGAGAACCAGGGCTTTAAAGCCCAATATATTAGACTGGCACAACGTCTTTCCTTGTTTATCACAGTTTTAGCTAATAACATTAGCGCGTTCCCGTCCAACTGCACATTTTCCTATTCTGATTCATTAATTACATTTAAATAGAGATTGTCACGTGATAAGCGCTCAGGTGGCCTCTTGCTTAGCGCGCCTAGAGAGCTGCGTCGGCAGTTGTGATTGGCCAGATGCCTGGGACTAAATAACGCGCCAAACGCCTGTTTACTGCGCATTTAACCGCCAGCGACAGAACCCGCCTCTTTCCAGCCCACAGCCAATCAGCACCAAGCACCATTCTTCACATGAGGACAGCCGGGGGCGGGCCTTGGTGGGATGCCGGCGGCCCACCCACCCTGGGAGATTTTCGAATTCTGTTGGCCGGAGACGGGCAAGCGCCAGCCAATGGTTGAGCTCCGCTACGGCTAAGTCCCACCCAGCTGCTCCCTTTTCCCAGCCGCCGGCCTTTGAAGTGAGGGAGTTCGGCGCTTTCCCCGCACGCCATTGGCCGCGGGAGCCCGCCACTCTCCTGACGTCGGCGCCCGACTTGGTGATTGGTTCCGCCCAGGCGCGAAATGTAACGCGGGAAAGTCTTGGATTCGGCGGCGGTCAGGGTTGCGGCCGCTGCTGGGTGACAAGCCGCGTGTGGGAAGAGGCCGCGGCTGCTTCCCTGAGGGGGAAAAGCTCTGCCTGCTTGCCGGCCATGCGCCCCTGAGGCGTCCCTTCCGGGCCTCGAGGAAGAAGAGCCGAGGGCGGCGGCGGCGGCGGCGGCGGAGCGCACCGTGCGAGAGGGCGACTCACTCCCGGCGCAGCATGTCGGAGCGGCCGGGCCTCCCCGCGCCCGCCCTCCCGGGCCCGGGCGACTCCCCGAAGCGCGGCGTCCTGGTCTCGGTCATCAAGACCACCCCGGTCAAGCCGCCCCGCGCGCCCCCGCCGCCGCCCATCCCCACCAGCCCGGGCTTCAGCGACTTCATGGTCTACCCGTGGCGCTGGGGGGAGAACGCGCACAACGTCACCCTCAGCCCCCCGCCGGCCACGCCGCAGCCTCTCCGCGAGGGAGGAGGAGGAGGTGGAGCAGGCGGCGGCGGCGGCGGCCTCCGTGGAGCCGCGGGGCGCTCGGGCGGAGAGGACGAGGAGGCTGCGGGCAGCCCGGACAGCGGGGGCGGCGGCGGGCACTTGAGGGTGAGTGCGGCGCCGAAGGGGTTAAGAGCCCCTGGAGGGGGGCGGGGCAGGGAAAGGCGCGCGCGCGGCGGCGGTTTGAGGGGAAAAAGGCATCCCGAATCCTTAATTTTTTTTAAAGGGTTCTGGCCAACGTCCGGCCGGCCCCGCCCCCCTCGGGTGCTCTTTTTTTTTGGTGTGTGTGTGTGTGTGAGTGTGCAGTTAAGTCACTTCCGCGAGTGATTCACGCTCTGGGTGACGACACCTCCGCGCGCCAAAAGCGGGTGTGGGTGTATTGAGAGGTTTCCCGCGCGCGCACACGCTCGAAATCCGCGGCTGGGCGCGCGGGACCAGCTCCCTTTGGCACCTGCGGTGCTCAAGGGGGCGCGCGCGCGCGCTCTCTGCGCCCTTTAAATAACAACAACGACGGTAGCAACCTCGCCTCGTTATGTCCCCCTTTCCCCCCCACCCCCAAATTTTTTAATTGATTTTCACAACATTATAAACAAACAAACACATAAAACAAAGCTAAATCATAACCTTATTAACAATCACACTTATTAACATTATTGAGTGACTTCCTTGCTCCCACTTGGTTGAATTTCATTGCATGCCCTTTTAACTGTTCTCCAAAGGTATCTGAAGAAGTGTGCATGCACACGAAAGCTCATACCAAGAACTAACTTAGTTGGTCTTTAAGGTGCTTATTAAAAATTACACTTATTAACATTATTGAGTGACTTCCTTGTTCCCACTTGGTTGAATTTCATTGCATGCCCTTTTAACTGTTCTCCAAAGGTATCTGAAGAAGTGTGCATGCACACGAAAGCTCATACCAAGAACTAACTTAGTTGGTCTTTAAGGTGCTACTGGAAGGAATTTTTTTATTTTGTTTTGACTATGGCAGACCAACACAGCTACCTATCTTTAACTCCAAATCACAGTTCTTATAAAATTTAATTTAACTTAAACATTAACATCCTTAAATCTTCACATTATGAAATTAAACCTATTAATTCAACACTTAGCATAAATAAAATCCTAAGCCAATTAAGTATCTGCAAGCTGTTTTCAGTTAGTTTAACTTAACATGTTTATCTAAATAATCATTAAATTTGATCCAATCTTCCTGATACTCTTCCTTCTGGTTGCAGACTCTTCGGGTTAGGTCAGCTAGCTCTGAAAAATCCATCATCTTCATCTGCAATTCTTCTTCTTCGCCTCCTTATGTCCAGTCGATACAACTCCTAAATAAATGGCAATCTCCTGCTTCCTAAATATTTGGCAGACACATTTTGTTTATTTATACATTTTACATTTCTAACCCACCTGAATTGGGGTTTGAACCCGGACCTTGTTGACCACCATTTTTAAGTTCAGAGTAGAGTAGTTGCTTTGGAAGACAATAATCAGGCATTCACACAACATGACCAGTCCAACGAAGTTGATGTTGAAGAATCATTGCTTCAACATTGGTGGTCTTTGCTTCTTCCAGTACGCTGGAATTAGTTCGCCTGTCTTCCCAAGTAATGTGTAAAATTACACCACACCAGCTTGATAGAGAACACGTTTCCTGAATAAGTGGCACACACATACCCCCAGCCAGTGGTTGCAAACGCTGCCGCAGTTTAACAGTGTTAAATTAAGGGAGCCACACGCTGACCTAGGCGCGAGCATCTTCACAATGCCAGTCCCTCCAAGTGCCCCTGTGTTGGAGGGTATGGAGATATGTGACCCCCTGAACTAAGGAGATACAATTCAATCTGTTTATTTCAGTTGTAGGCCAGCATTTTACTAAGGGGATAAGTAATACAACCTTTAGAATAAATCTAAAAGCAGCCCTGTGGGGACGCAGGTGGCGCTGTGGGTTAAAGCCTCAGCGCCTAGGGCTTGCCGATCGAAAGGTCGGCGGTTCAAATCCCTGCGGCGGGGTGCGCTCCCGCTGCTCGGTCCCAGCGCCTGCCAACCTAGCAGTTCGAAAGCACCTCCGGGTGCAAGTAGATAAATAGGGACCGCTTACCAGCGGGAAGGTAAACGGCGTTTCCGTGTGCGGCTCTGGCTCTGGCCAGAGCAGCGATGTCACGCTGGCCACGTGACCCGGAAGTGTCTCCGGACAGCGCTGGCCCCTGGCCTCTTAAGTGAGATGGGCGCACAACCCCAGAGTCTGTCAAGACTGGCCCGTACGGGCAGGGGTACCTTTACCTTTACCTTTAAAAGCAGCCCTGTATAGGGAAGTTTTTAAAAGTTTAATGTTTTATTTGGTTTTTATTTATGTTGGAAGCCACCCAGAGTGGCTGAGCCAACCCTGTCAGATGGTCGTGGTATAAATAATAAAATTATCAGCATTATTATAGAATAAGATGGCCCTGTTTTCATTGGAGAAATGTTGGACGGTATGCAATGCGATGCCAGACTGGCATTGTGCAAAGTGCCCAGTAAGATACCAAGCACACTAAGATATAATTAGATATAATGTGCGTATTAAATGTATTGATTGCACATTCAGCAAACAGGTGCTGACAAAAATGCCAGTGTTTTGGGCTCTAGCAGGTTCTGACTGATGAATACCGTAGATTTGTGCCAGGAAATGCCTGCAACAGCTCCACTGGCCTATGAGCTGAGGTCTAATGCCCCACCACTTTTTATATAGTATTTCTGGGGAAGCATTTGGTAACGGCCTGTTTTTTTTACCAGGATGGGACTAGAAGAGGTCGACCAAGAGCAGAGACCGTCCGAGATCTAATAAGCGAGGGAGAGCACTCTTCAAGCAGGATTCGCTGTAGTGTTTGCAACAGAGTATTCCCACGAGAAAAGTCTTTACAGGCCCACAAAAGAACTCACACTGGTAAGTGGAACAAGTCAAGAAGGGGAAAAATCAAGCATTGGATATTCTGTCAAAGCATGGGTCTTGAAGAAAAATAGGCTAAGGTGTTTGTTATGAACTAATTGGAATTTGTGATAGGGTGGAATTTCATAACATGATACCGTCTGTTTGTAATAGTACAACAATCGCATTGCAGCTACAATCTGAAATCCAGGTGAAGTACAGTGGTGTCCCGCAAGATGAATGCCTCGCAAGACGGAAAACTCGCTAGACGAAAGAGTTTTCCGTTTTGGAGGTGCGTCGCAAAACGAATTTCCTATGGGCTTGCTTCGCAAGACGAAAATGTCTTGCGAGTTCCTGCGGGGTTTTTTCCCTCCCCCCCCTTTTTTCTAAGCCGATAAGCCGCTAAAAGCCGCTAATCCGCTAAGCCGTCAATGGGCTTGCTTCGCAAGACGAAAAAACCGCTAGACGAAGAGACTCGCGGAACGGATTCTTTTCGTCTTGCGAGGCACCACTGTAGTCTTGGAAGTATTCATTCCAAGCGTGTCAACTGGGATAGCTCAGTTGGTAGGGGATGAGACTCTTAATCTCAGGGTTGTGGGTGTGAGCCCCACAATGGGCAAATGATTCCTGCACTGTGAGGGGTTGGACTAGATAACCGTTGTGGTCCCTTTCCAGCTCTGTGATCGCTGACACTTAAAGAAATGAGAGCAAGTATTTCACACATTTAATCATGTAATAGAGGCTTCTTTAGTTTCTTCCTTGCTTATAACTTTATGTGAGAGAGATGCATTTAATTTGTGGGGAGCCTCAAATAATTCCCCTGAACTGCATGTGTTCCATATTTCCTTGTTGCTCTTCTGTAAACCTGTCTCTTAATAAACACTGTAGCTTCACCACAGTATGAAATACTGTGATAGTCTTTCAGTTACATTTATACTACGCCTGGGTCTTGCTTGCAAGTGAACAAACACAAGACAAAAGACCTGTCATTTTGAGGTGGGAAGTAGGTGGTTGGTTTGAATCTTCTGTTTTTTCCCCCTCTTTCCTTAAACTCCTAAGTTGTTCACAAGGATTCTGCTTCTTCAAGTTTATCCAGGCAGAAGGTGACAACAAGACACGCTGAAGCTTTTGACACTTGCTTTGGAATTACGGCCACTAGCCAGCTAAGATTTGGGCGTGAACCTAAGGCAGTTCAGGTGCCCAATACAAAGGCTTGCTAGGTTCAACCCAGCAGAGCAGAAGTGAAGGAGGAATGATTTTGCATTCTGCAGGTTCTCATTTCTCCCCTGGCATCCCCCCAACAAGCCCCATATCGGGCCTACAGCATCAAAGTTCTGGCATATGTTGGACTAACACACTTCAGATTTCGGGGTTGATGCAGAAGGGAAATCCAACAGCAGAACACCCTGCTGTGTCATCTCTGGCACCCTCCAAAGGGCTATAGCAGGGGTCAGCAAAGTTTTTCTGCAGGAGGCTGGTCCACTGTCCCTCAGACCTTGTGGGGGGCTGGACTATATTTTTGGGGGGTTAATAACCCAGAGATGCATGTTAAATAAAAGGGGACATTCTACTCATGTAAAAACACGCTGATTACCGGACTGTCCGTGGGCCGGATTTAGAAGGCGATTGGGCTAGATCTGGCCCCCAGACCTTAGTTTACCTACCCATGAGCTATAGGATTGTCATTTCAATGAGAGAACTTTAAACCAATGGGACTTCAAAGAATCTTAACTTTGAATAATGCCCATTCTGTTAAATTGTTTGAATAAGGAAATATAGGATTCATGGGCATAGCCAGCCCAGGGGATAAAAATATGCCCATGCCCCTAGCAATAAAAATAGCAAACTGAGGTTCTGCCCCCGCCCCAACAAAAATCCTGCCTACGCCCGTGATGGAATGTACCTTTTGGAGTAACTTGGAAGCAGAGACTGTATATCGGAGAGATTAATTAAAGGTGTGTAGTCAAGTAGCATGCCAGCTAGAGCACCAGCGCTTGGTCCATTCTGAATTTTATGTACATCTTTGTTGTTGTCCCTTAATTGTATTTCAAAGCAACTAAAAACGTTTTAAAATTTGACAGCTTTACAATACTAACAAAAATAATACACTTTTTAGTGCTTTTATTTCTACAAATACCCTTTTCAACCCCGTGATTGTTTTTCCCCCAGGTGAAAGGCCTTATTTGTGTGACTATCCAGAGTGTGGGAAAGCTTTTGTTCAGAGTGGGCAACTTAAAACGCACCAACGTCTCCATACAGGGGAAAAACCTTTTGTGTGCGCAGAAAATGGTGAGCCAAGACAGAATTAACCTTTGTTCAAATAAACTGCTGTGAATACAATTGGGAATAAGATTTCCTGCTTCTTATATGTATTATATGAGAGGGAAGGAAAATTATGCGTACTACTAGTTTGAAAAAATAACAGTATTAACAGTAAAATAAAGTGCTTTAAAAATCCATTGAAATCTATGGGAGGGTATTCAGCTAATACTTAATTTCTCAGATAAAACTGGTGATACTGAGTGCTTCACTTTGCCTGGAATGTGTGAAAAGAAAGCATTTTTGAAATAATGCATCATGTATTGAAGCACTAGGACTGGGCGTGGGGGGTTTGGGATCGCTGAAAATGGTGAAATCTGAAGCTGTGTGCTTGAATACGGAGGAGGGGAGTATTTTCTGTAGGCCTCTTGCTTCCTTAGAAGGAAGGACCTATGGGGATTATGTAGCTTGAAGGGGGGAAAGCCATTTCATGGCCAGTCAGCATGTGTGGCCATAGGGCAATACATCTTTGGAATAAGTGGAGAGGGAATGCAAGAGAAATTTGGAAAGCTAAAGGGGCCCAGAACCTGAGAGTTTTATACACTGATTGGAACACGTAAGCCAGAATTTTGGTTGCCAAGCGCTAGTGTCTACTTTGTAACACTTAACTACAGAAAAACTCCACTTGGTGTATGTTTTTAATGTTATATTTTCTGGGCCAAGCAGTGTTTGTGTTTTAAACATGGGAAGAAAGTAGAATGTCTTTGTTTAAATTATTGGTATGTCTGTCTTGTCTTTTTAATAAGGATGCGTAAGCAGATTCACGCATGCAAACCGTCATTGTCCCAAACATCCATATGCAAAGCTGAGGAGAGAAGAACCAACAGACAGACTGAATAAAAAGCAAACTGCAGAGAACAAAGCTGTTGCTGAATGGCTGGCAAAGTAAGTTATTTCATATAAAATGCAAAGCTGTTTTTTAAATTATTATTATTTATTATTATTATTATTATTATTATTATTATTATTAAAAAAATACTTTGCAATGCTTAAAAGCAATTCGTAAATGAAATAAGTTTAAAAGCCTTGAGAATTGAGAACATTTTGTCACGTCAGGTTGGATGTATTGTAAGTATGGCATTTCAAACCACACTCGGCAAGTCTTATTTTTTAAAGGCTTATTATTCCTTCTTACTTCACAGTCGTCTTTGCTTTGACTGAACCAATCCTTTCCTTAGCTTAATTAAATGAAATCCAAGGGACTATCAGGCTAGTGTTTTCAGTTGCTATTTATAATGCTAACATTCATCTTTACTGACAGGTACTGGGAGATGAGAGAACAGCGCACTCCTACGTTGAAAAGCAAAACTACTCATAAGCCTGATCAGGAGCAACAGGATCCCATGGAATATCTTCAGTCTGAAGATGAGGAGGAGGAGGAAAAAAATATTGCCCATTCAGTTTCCTGTAGCCGCCTCCAAGAACAGCGCGAACGCTTGCATGGAGCACTGGCACTAATTGAGCTTGCCAACTTGGCTGGGGCACCATTACGACAGTAATAGACAAACTGGACCTGCTGATAAAAAGTACTGCATTTGGTACTTAAAACCAGTTAGCTCCTGGGCATAAGCTAAGCACCTTATTTGCTTCTATAGGCTGCTATTCTGTAGAATTTATGAAGAATGTTGTTGCCCCAGAAAATGGGGTAAGAGAATTGCACTTTTTTTTTGTATGAGAAAGTCAGATGTAAAGCTTTTTAAAGTATTTTGTAAATAGGAGACTGTATAATGCAGAGTGGGAAATGCTCATGTTATGGAAAGCTAGATTTGCAAAGTTAGGGCTTTGCTCTTGATCACAATTATGTGGAAGTAAGTCACTGCAATCAGTGGGGCTTGCCTCTATGTAAAAGTGTGTAAAGTCAGAATTCCTGTCATTCTTTGATAAAGTTTTCACAGGAAGCACTTTCTGAACTCACTAGATTAGAATAATGGTACGTATGTTGAAAGAAAATAGTTGAAACTTTTAAAAAAAAAAATTGGATGTAAACAGTGATGCAACCATGGTTTTTCAAACATCAATATTTTACCTAGCATTGCTCGCAAGAGTGCTAGAAATAGCTGTTGTAACCTTGTAGCAGCATAGAATAACTGGGTAGTATGTCGTTCAGAATCTTCACTGTGACTACTGACATGGAGACTGACTTTCCTTTTAGTAGGCTGAGGTCTTGGCAGTCTCTTGGTTGAGTAGCACTTCTTGTTCCCAACAGAATATTGGGAGCATTTGCACATTGTTGGTCTCACCTATAACTGAGTTATACATCTTGCAAATTCTAGGCATCATGGTAACATTCCATCAATTGAGGATTTCTTTCAGATTTAGACCCTAGAACAATGGGATTCGTTTTTGGTAATGGGGATATTTGCAGGGTAGCATTGGTTTTAGTAAAAGACAGCAAACACTAATACTGCTTCAGAAGATTTTATTGCAGATAGATATTTCTTGCATAACGCCACCTTATTGCTTCCATTTGAAACGTTACATACCAAGTTTTGTGTTCACTAGCTAGTACAGTTATTGATAAAAATATTTGCTATACAATTAGTAAATTAGGCTTCTGGAAGTAGTTGCAAGTGTGAGATATATGGATTAGTATTTTTTTCCCCTTTCCCCCCAAATTAAGATATAGGGATAGCACTTAGTGCTCTTGAGCACTCAACGGGAAAAAAAGGTATAGCCTTAATAGTTTTAAGTTATCATATGCCAGGCATGTGCCTTTTATAGCGATTTGTGATCAAATTGAGTAGAGGTGCATAATAGACTAAGAGAATTTTATGCTCCTGTTTTTAGAAAAAAATTAAGGCTGTTGGCATAAAAATATAAACTATGTGATACTTGACCTAACAACCACCTATTAGCATTTGTTGGACTTCATTCCTTCTGACCACAACAAATGAGCAAAGAATGTTATTTCCCAATATAAAGTTTAATTATAGATGTCTTGTCATTGGCAAGATAAAGATACATTTCCAGGGTTATACTTATATAGTGTTAAAGTCATTTTTGTATATCCTTAAGAATTATGTATTAATGCTGGCAAACAGCTAGAAAGGGGGAAGGTAGTGCAGTAGATGGATTTAAATTACACTGTCACTTTTTGGCTTGTTAATTTCTTATGTTTGTTTGCCACCTCTGATTCTTTAAAGCAAAGCACTTCAACCTGGAATTTTTCGAGTTCATAACAATTGACATGAAGTCCTTGGGGGGAAAAAGGCTAAGGACCCTCAAATGCCAACTTTGATGCTTTCCCCAAAAGGGGAAAGACATTTTGCACTTCATGGAATCCAACTGATAACTTAAAGGTAAACTTAGGACTGCAACATCTGGTATTGCGAGCAAGAGCTAATTCATTGTTGGTACACACAAACACATTCCCTTTTTTCAATCTATATTTACACAGAATGCATATTGAAAATATGCATTTAATTATTTTTTAAAAGAAAACCCTGCATACTGACTAGCTCTAGGCTAGTTGAGCTGCTTTACCAATTATGTATAAAATACATCTTTGGAAAAACTCTAGAATAAGTTACATTTGTGAAAAAGATTGGCATTTTGAAATGGTGGTTCAAGAATTCTCTGCTTCATATGATTAAGCTGTACTTTTGGCATGAATTAAAATGCTGTAATTCTAATAAGCTTTGAATAAAAAGTTGCCTGAGTTTTAAAACTGTTTATGATGATACTGTTGCTTTGCATTGTATCGTAGAATGTATGCTACATTCAGAAGTTCTGGTGCATGCACAATAGTTCTGTGTCTCTGACTCTTGTACGTTGAAGAACTGGTTGGTACACTTCTCTCTCTAATTAAAAAGTTATGTAACAGGAAATGCAAAGCACCTTGTGTGCATTTGAAACCTTGACTTATACAGTGGTACCTCGGGTTACATACGCTTCAGGTTACAGACTCTGCTAACCCAGAAGTAGTGCTTCAGGTTAAGAACTTTGCTTCAGGATGAAAGCAGAAATCACGCGGCGGTGGCGCAGCAGCAGCAGGAGGCCCCATTAGCTAAAGTGGTGCTTCAGGTTAAGAACCGTTTCAGGTTAAGTACAGACCTCCGGAACGAATTAAGTACTTAACCTGAGGTACCACTGTAAGCCTGTTTTGGTTCATATGCTTTCTTAGGGGCTTATTCTAGCACTGGAAAATATTTTTATTAAACTGTGTGAGTGAGGAGAAGGAGCTACAAATAACAGCCGTGGGAAAAAGAAAGTGCTCTTTGAATTCTGTGGTTTTGCATATCAGGACATAAAAGCAATTATTTGTTCCTTAGCAGGTCTTAAAATTGGGTACATAAAACCTCAGGTGAAGAACAACAACACATATACTACATCATGTCATGATTTATTTGAGAGAAATAAAGCCAAGATGGAGAAATCATGTGTGAAAATCAAAGTACACCCTGACTGCTTCCATAGGAATTAAGAGGCTAAGTAGCAGGCAGGGGTTGCTAATCAAATGCCCTTGCTTAATTGATCATCAGCAAGTGTACCACTTGTCATTGTTCTATATATTTGATCAGTTTGTAGTTATCATTCTTGAGCTCTTCGAATATTCATCCAAACTTCTTTAGCAATTCAGTGCCAGGTGTGTTGATGTTGAGTCACTTGTGCCAGCTGCGAATTATTATTATTATTAAGACCCTGCCCATCTGGCTGGGCTTCCCCAGCCACTCTGGGTGGCTTCCATAAAATACAGTAATGTATGAAACCTTAAAAGCTTCCCTAAACATGCTCTCCTCCCTCACACGGAGAAGATTGGGAACTGTCT
Source organism: Podarcis cretensis (assembly GCF_951804945.1). Classification (NCBI taxonomy): domain Eukaryota; kingdom Metazoa; phylum Chordata; class Lepidosauria; order Squamata; family Lacertidae; genus Podarcis; species Podarcis cretensis. Next base: position 9,272,231 of record NC_137180.1, on the reverse strand, counting down.
TGAATGTTTTCCATTTTTGAATAGCCTTTCTTTCCCACGGTAGAATGATGGGCGTAAAATTGGTTGGAGGTAGCCCAGTTTCATGAGAAGCACTTGCTTCTCTAAGAGCCTTGTCGTCTTTCCTCCTTGGCATTGTGTTAAAACACGCCTGAATGCTCCAGACCAACAAACTGATAAAACTTCAGCTTTTATAGAAGAGGGCAAACTTGCTGCCATACAGTTTGAATTCCTGTATATGCAGAGTTGCATATAAAGATGGAGGCCATAAGGAGGGCACAAGGAGAAGGGGACGACAGAGGACGAGATGGTTGGACAGTGTTCTCGAAGCTACCAGCATGAATTTGACCAAACTGGAGGAGGCAGTGGAAGACAGGAGTGCCTGGTGTGCTCTGGTCCATGGGGTCACGAAGAGTCGGACACGACTAAACAACAACATAATCCTATCATTTGCTACACTAGCACTTAACATCCAAGCTGTCACCTACAGTTACTGAAAAATATTCCATAGACCACATGGAGGATTTCTGATAGATCAGGGCATCCTGATCAAATTTGCAGATGACACCAAACTGGGAGGGGTGGCTAACACCCCAGAGGACAGGATCACACTTCAAAACGACCTTGACAGATTAGAGAACTGGGCCAAAACAAACAAGATGAATTTTAACAGGGAGAAATGTAAAGTATTGCACTTGGGCAAAAAAAATGAGAGGCACAAATACAAGATGGGTGACACCTGGCTTGAGAGCAGTACATGTGAAAAGGATCTAGGAGTCTTGGTTGACCACAAACTTGACATGAGCCAACAGTGTGACGCAGCAGCTAAAAAAGCCAATGCAATTCTGGGCTGCATCAATAGGAGTATAGCATCTAGATCAAGGGAAGTAATAGTGCCACTGTATTCTGCTCTGGTCAGACCTCACCTGGAGTACTGTGTCCAGTTCTGGGCACCACAGTTCAAGAAGGACACTGACAAACTGGAACGTGTCCAGCGGAGGGCAACCAAAATGGTCAAAGGCCTGGAAACGATGCCTTATGAGGAACGGCTAAGGGAGCTGGGCATGTTTAGCCTGGAGAAGAGGAGGTTAAGGGGTGATATGATGTTTTGTTTAGTCGTTTAGTCGTGTCCGACTCTTCGTGACCCCATGGACCAGAGAACGCCAGGCACTCCTGTCCTCCACTTCCCCCCGCAGCTTGGTCAGACTCATGCTGGTAACCTCGAAAACACTATCCAACCATCTCGTCCTCTGTCGCCCCCTTCTCCTTGTGCCCTCCATCTTTCCCAACATCAGGGTCTTCTCCAGGGAGTCTTCTCTTCTCATGAGGTGGCCAAAGTACTGGAGCCTCAGCTTCACAATCTGTCCTTCCAGTGAGCACTCAGGGCTGATTTCCTTCAGAATGGATAGGTTTGATCTTCTTGCAGTCCATGGGACTCTCAAGAGTCTCCTCCAGCACCATAATTCAAAAGCATCAATTCTTCGGCGATCAGCCTTCTTTATGGTCCAGCTCTCACTTCCATACATCACTACTGGGAAAACCATAGCTTTAACTATACGGACCTTTGTTGGCAAGGTGATGTCTCTACTTCTCAAGATGCTGTCTAGGCTTTTCATTGCCCTTCTCCCAAGAAGCAGGCGTCTTTTAATTTTGTGGCTGCCATGTTCAAATATATAAAAGGATGTCACATAGAGGAGGGAGAAAGGTGGTTTTCTGCTGCTCCAGAGAAGTGGACACGGAGCAATGGATCCAAACTACAAGAAAGAAGATTCCACCTAAACATTAGGAAGAACTTCCTGACAGTAAGAGCTGTTCCACAGTGGAATTTGCTGCCAAGGAGTGTGGTGGAGTCTCCTTCTTTGGAGGTCTTTAAGCAGAGGCTTGACAACCATATGTCAGGAGTGCTCTGATGGTGTTTCCTGCTTGGCAGGGGGTTGGACTCGATGGCCCTTGTGCTCTCTTCCAACTCTATGATTCTATGATTCTAAGAGCAAGATGTTCAAAACCAGCCCATACTTGGTTGGAGATTCTCCTTCAGGTGCTCCTGGGTTCTCTTCTGTTTCTGCGGTCTCTTCCATAGGAGCAGTCTGTTCCAGCTCACTGCAGAAACATTAAGTGCACCAAGTGAACGCGTTGGAAACCAAAAACTATACTTTGCAGGGTACTCATACAGGCTGTTCAGAATAACTACACCTTTCTGAACACCGCCTGGGCCGTGCTCAGAAAGTGGTGGTGGGGGATGAGTGTTCAGACCCCTGGGCTCTCACTTGTGGGGTGCCTCAGGGTTCTGTCCTCTCCCCCATGCTTTTCAACATCTACATGCAGCCGCTGGGAGAGATCATCAGGGGGTTTGGGCGGGGTGTACATCAGTATGCGGATGATACCCAGCTCTACCTCTCTTTCAAATAAGAACCAGTGAAGGCGGTGAAGGTCCTGTGTGGGTGTCTGGAGGCGGTTGGAGGGTGGATGGCGGCTAACAGATTGAGGTTGAATCCTGACAAGACAGAAGTGCTGTTTTGGGGGGACAGGAGGCGGACGGGTGTGGAGGATTCCCTGGTCCTGAATGGGGTAACTGTGCCCCTGAAGGACCAGGTGCGCAGCCTGGGAGTCATGTGGTGTTTCCTGATGGTGTTTCCTGCTTGGCAGGGGGTTGGACTCGATGGCCCTTGTGGTCTCTTCCAACTCTAGGATTCTATGAAATAAGCAACAACAAATCCGGCACTGAGTCCCCAGAACTCTTGCCCGGGTCACGGGTGGCGCCTTAAATGCCAGCGCGCCCTAATCCGAGCGGCCTCCGCTCTGCGCTGCCTGGAGAGGCGAAAGCGGCACCAGAGGGCGCCCCAAACTCAGCGCTGGCGAGCAGTTTCCGCGGGAGCGCAAGATGACACCGAGTGGGTGGGGACGGGCTGGCTGGCTGGCTGGCTGGTTGCGATCTCCTTCCTGTTTGGCTCGGCTTCCTCCGGCGGCGGCGGCGGCGGCGGGGATGCCGCGCGGAATGGCCAGGCGCCCGGGTCTCGCCAAGAGATGAAAGGCAGCCCGGAGGAAAAGCCGGAGCCGGCCGCTTCTGCCGCCCCCCCTTCCCCTCTGCTCCGGCTGCTTTCCGCCCTCTTCTACGGGATCTGCTCTTTCTGCATCGTCCTGGTCAACAAGGCGGTGCTGACGGCTTACAGGTGAGGAGGAGGAGGAGGAGGACGAGCACCTGGACGGCTGGCGATCCCGCGCACCGTCGGAGGAGGTGGGGGGACAACCCCCCCCAACTTCCCCCTCCCCGATCGTGGTTGTGAGATCCGGTTTCTGCCCCTGCCCCATTCAAAAGCTACTTTTCTACCCAAGACTTCCTTGCAGCGTCCGTCCCCGCCGCCTCTGGGCACCGATCCTGCTAACTCGACGGCAACCCACCCACCCCATTTGTCCCGTCGTTTCCTGGCTGGGCCACAAACCTTCTTCATCGGTGCTTCTCTTTCACCCCCTCTGCAAATAATGCCACCCCCCCATCTCTTCTTGAACTCACACTTGCATTTTGCAAAGTGTTTGGTGACTGGGAAGCTCAATGTGAGAACATCAGGTTTCCTGTTCAGGTCTCTTTGGGGAGACAGTGTGGTGTAGTGGTTAGAGTGTTGGGCTAGGCGCTGGAAGAGACCAGGGTTCAAATCCCTGCTGGGCCATGAAGCTCTGGGGTGACCTTGGGCCAGTCCCTTTATCTCAGCCACACCGGGTTATTGTAGGGATTAATGAGGCAGCAGAGAACAATGTGTCCCTCCTTAGAGGAAAAAGGGAGATATAGAATTCAATAAATATCGTTCAAAATTTGGACAGCTTTTGCTCTGGTGGCAAAAGTTGAACTGAGCTCCAGAGCTTCTCAGTCCAAAGTTCTTCCTCAGCTGTTGCTTTTTCTGGTGGTTAGCCAGCTTGGGAGAGTGGAAATGCAGGAATGTGTTTCATGAATCATACACATACAGTCAAAACTAACAGCTTTCATGGTTCATGAATGCATTCTTCAGGAATCTCTCTTTTTTACTTTGTTTATCCATACATTTCTAAACCCTTAAATCAAATGCAAAAAAAAAGCTTCTCAAAGCAGTGTCCGCCGGCCACATGGCAAGGTAAGCTTGTGCAAATAAAGATGTTTTAAGATGGTATCTAAAACTAAGCACAGAAGACACCTTTTTTAATATGTGAATTCCTCAATACAGGCTGTACTACATTATAAACTCCATTTCTTTTAGCTGTCAAACTCAGATATCACACAGAACAGCTAGCAGTGCTTCTCCAGCAGATCACAAAGGACAGACAGACATGTATTAGGGCTGCCATACATTCTGATTTTCCCAAACTTTACTGGGATTTCAAAGGTGGAATTGATGTCCAAGGAGAATTTCTGAAAGGTGGCACTTTGTCCTTGATCTTAGACAAGTCAATAGGAAAACCACTTTTGGGGGGGGTGGGTCTTAAAAAAGCTCAGCAAGTTTGGGGTGTCCTGGTTTTTACTTTTTGAAACATGGAACCCCTAATGTATGGATAAAGGTGGTCCTTCAAGTAGGCTGGGCTTTATATGTGAATAGGTACCTCTTAAATTTGGCCTGAGAGCATATTGACTGCCAGCGGAGATCTTTAAGCAGCAGTGTCTGGACCACTATGGCCTTGGTCCAGGAACAGCTGCAGCTGTTGCATCAGCCGGAACTGATAATGGGCATTCCTAGCCTCAGGGGGCACCTGCACCCGAGGCGACAAAAGATAGATCAAGTAGCACCCCCAGAATGTGGAGCTCTCCTACAAAGAGAGTGTAGAACCATCTAGAACCAGCAACAGGCCTATCTCCTGGACGTAGGAGCCACTCAACCATAGATCTTCCATCTTGAGCTGTGTGGAGAGGGGGCTCTTTGAAAACTAGAACTTCCCATAGGGCAAGATGGTTGTTGAATAGTCCTGTGGTTGCAGTTGACGGGGGGGAAAGAGTCCATCTCACACAGAACAGCAAGAGCTAGATGGGGGGCAGCTTTCCCCATAGGGCCAGATGGTCCTCAGAAAGCCCTGTGGTGGCTGCTGGGAGAGGAAAAGGCCTCCTCAGTTGGCATATAGGAGCTGGATGTGATAGATCGCCAGATTCATGATTAAACTCCCATCAGCTCCAGCAAGCATGGTCAATGGTCAGGGAAGATGGGAGTTGCAGTTCAACATCATCTGGAGGATGAAATGTTCCCTACTCCTTCTGTAACATGTAAACTCCACTGGATCACAGTCTTGAGCCTGTACAAGCAAAATAACTCCTGGCTTTGGGGTCACCTTCCATGTGCAAAACTCTTCCCTCGAGTCAGAAAAAGCCATTTGAGAATGGAAGAGACTTTCTGCTTGTAGAAGGGCATCTTTGCATCCCACCATGTAACATTTTTAAAAAATTATTTCTAAGTAATGATAAATAGTTTTACAGTTGTGGTTTCTCCCCAAGGCTTGCTGGGAACTATAAAGTTCTATGAGAAGACCACATCTCTGTAGCAGGAAATGTTCAATGCGATCACAAAAGTACGATTCCAAGCAGCTTGTGAAAACAATGGAAGTTTTAGTCTGTAGCTTCAGAACCAGGAAGCTTTTTCATCTTTCTTTGCCAAAGGAAAAATAAAGTCCTGCCAGATTAGAGAAATAGGTTCATATGCTGTTGATGAGAATTGCACAGAAAAATTGCCAAGTAATCTGTACTGGCGACTTTTGCTTGTCTTGTCTTTCAATTGTCATGAAAATATTGTATTGAAAAGCTAACTGCCCACCCTTAATTTGCACTAACCTTCTTTGAAAGGGGATAAGCCAATTTTATTTTCCATCAAGCAATAGCAGAAGCTAACTTGAAGAGCTGTTATATTTTCTTTCGTTTTATCAACATCTTCAAGAGATTTGTTTCTTTCTGAAATAAAAAAGCGTTGTCTAAATCTTGTTTTGTTTTTAAATTGCATCTGATATAGTTTTCTTTTCTTTCTAGATTCCCATCTCCAGTGTTCCTTGGAGTAGGACAGGTATGTTCAAAGATTAAAAGGTTCTAAATGACAGGTAGCTTAAGGCCACTTCCAAAATGTGGGTTTTGTTGATGTCAGTGGCTTGGGATATTAGTGTTGCATGACCTCCGATTAAGGTTTGAGGCCTATTCACGCAATTCTGTAACTTTGGGTGGGAAAGGGCTGAAGCTCAGTGGTAGAACCTTGCACACAGGCGATCTCATGTTCAGTCCCTGGCATCTCCAGGTATAGCTGGGAGAAACTCTCATCCAAAACCCTGGAGTGGTACTGCTTTGTTCTTGTTGTTTAGTCATTTAGTCGTGTCCGACTCTTCATGACCCCATGGACCAGAGCACGCCAGGCACTCCTGTCTTCCACTACCTCATGCTGGTAGCTTCGAGAACATTGTCCAACCATCTTGTCCTCTGCCGTCCCCTTCTCCTTGCGCCCACCATCTTTCCCAACATCGGGGTCTTTTCCAGGGAGTCTTCTCTTCTCATGAGGTGGCCAAAGTATTGGAGGCTCAGCTTCAGGATCTGTCCTTCCAGTGAGCACTCAGGGCTGATTTCCTTCAGAATGGAGAGGTTTGATCTTCTTGCAGTCCATGGGACTCTCAAGAGTCTCCTCCAGCACCATAATGCTAGTCAGTGTCAATACTGAGCTACGTTGACCAATGGTCTCACTCAGGACATGGTAGCTTCCTATGTCCCATCATGTGAGATGGGAGAGCCCAGACAGGGCCCCTGTAGCTTCCCCTATATTGCACCACCATCTCTGGCTTCATCACCTGATCAGGATCTGGAGTCACATGTCACATTTCGTGTGTTGAGAAGGTGCATGTCTGTCGCAGGGGCGTTCTCTACTCTTGAAGGTTTCGTGCTACAGACATGCACCTTATCAACATGTGAAATGTGACAGTAATGTGGCAGAGGGGACATTCAAAGCTTTCCAGTGGCACTGCCGTTCTGGGTGTGCAGTGCAGACTGTGACCAATTTGCACGGTGGTTATGTTCTGGACCCCCATGTGTGGGCCCACTTAAGGTCATTCTGCCTCGTTCCTCCCCCTTCCTTTTTTTTAAATACATTTTTATTGGGTTTTTTAACATATCATTTCCAACAATCATATAACATAACTTCTTATCTTATATAATGTTTTAGACTTCCATCAACACCTCTGATGATTTTTCATTCTTTATCACTTATTCTGCATTTCTTAATTTCTCTATTACTCTTAATTATTATTAACTAATAATTCTTCTCATAGTCTTTCTTGCAATATTTCAAATAGTCCTCCTTACAAAACTTCTTGCTGTCCTACTAGCATAGTCTGTTCATTACAGTTACTTTTCAAATAGTTCGTATATTTACTCCAGTCTTCTAAGAATCTCTGGTCCCGCAGGTTTTGAATCCTTCCTGTTAGTTTATCAAATTTTGCATAGTCCATCAATTTCAGCTGCCATTCTTCTTTTGTTGGTAATTCTTCTTGCTTCCATTTTTGTGCCAATAATATTCTTGCTGCTGTCATTGCATATAAAAACAATTTAAGATCTCCTACAATGCCAAGTAAAAATGCTTCTTGTTTCTTAATAAATGAATATTTCAACATCTTTTTCATCTCATTATATATCATTTCCCATAAGTTTTTCACTTTTTTACATTCCCACCACATGTGATAGAAATTTCCTTCCTTTTCTTTACATTTCCAACATTTATTACTTGTTTTATACATTTTAGCTAATTTTACAGGGGTAATATACCACCTATACATCATTTTCATCACATTTTCTTTGAAAGCATTGCAAGCAGTAAATTTTAATCCTTCTTTCCATAGTTTTCCCCAGTCTTTTAACTGTATATTATACCCACAATCTTTGGCCCAATGTATCATAACTGACTTTACCTCTTCATCTTTCAGATGCCATTCAAGCAGCAATTTATACATTTTGGACAAAGTTTTATACTTGTTATTCAATATTCTATTTCAAATTTTGATTTATTATCAACAAATCCTTTCCCTCCGTTCCTCCCCCCCCCCCCAGCTCTGCCCCATTCTGCCCCTTTTAGCAATGTTTTTGTGACATTTTGCGGTCACTTCCGGGTTTGGCGCAGTGCAAATGTGCGCGGTCACACACATATCGGACACGCCTAAAATGGTTGCTGCCTATCCAAGGTTAGGATCTGCCTCTGTTGATGAAGTCTGCAAACATGGAATGCCTGTTAGAGTCACTGAAAGGAGAACCCACTTTTGCTGTGCAGCAATGCAGCTTTTCTGCAGACTAACAAAGTGTTTTCTGATTCAGCCCCCCCCCGTATATTTGAAATAGTATTTTGCTGTTGTGTACATGACTGTTATTATTTTGTTTTTTAGATGGTAACCACTATTCTGATCTTATATGTGTCAAAACTGAATAGAATCATTCACTTCCCCGATTTTGATAAGAGTATCCCTATGAAGGTAATACAAAAGTACATAATTTTAGAAGGCAAAAATCCTAATCTGATGCTATATTATATGTTGCATAATATAATCAGTGCTTTAGAGCTTTTTTGCCCCATGCTTGTCTAGCCGCCATAGGGAGTACTGAGTTTTTCTCTCCAACAAAGTATGTAATGCTAAACCATGGTTTACTGCAGGCATAATAATAATAATAATAATAATAATAATAATAATAATAATAGTTTATTATTCATACCCCACCCATCTGGCTGGGTTTCACCAGCCACTCTGGGCGGCCTCCAACTGAATATTAAAAACAATACAGCATCAGACATTAAAAACTTCCCTAAACAGGGCCGCCTTCAGTTGTCTTTTAAAAGTAAAATAGTTGTTTATTGCCTTGACATCTGATGGGAGGGTGTTCCACAGGGCTGCTTAGGGAAGTTTTTTAAGTTTGGCGTTTTATTGCGCTTTTAATATTCTGTTGGGAGCCGCCCAGAGTGGCTGGGGAAACCCAGCCAGATGGCTGGGGTATAAATAATAAATTTTATTATATTTTAATTGTTTTAAGTCGAATAGACTTCTGGGATGGATTCTGTTTGACTTCCAAAGTACGACTGTATATGAATAGCATCCTTGCTTCTCCCTGTACCAGTTCTTATATAGCCAAAACAGCAGCACTCGCGTGCAAGAGCAGAGGGTAACAGCCAGCTCCTCCTCTCTCGCGCTCCTATTCATTCAGTTAAAGAGTGGACTTTGTGCTCAATGCTGCCTCTGAATTGGTCCCTACCTGGCAAACTGTGTGTTGTGTAGATCCATATTTCTTCAGCCCAGATGTTGGGCTGGAAACGTTAGAACAAACATAGGCTGCAACTTTCTACAGTCATCCAGAAATGAGCACCATTAAACACAAAGTGCTCCATGAGATTTTTAATCTTTCAACTTGGCCCGTGTTTATTGCGTCTTTACAGCAGGGGTGTGGAACCTTTGGCCTTCCAGAGGGTGTTTGACTCCAACTCCCATCAGCCCTAGTCAATGTGGGATGATAGGATTTGGAGTCCACCCCTGCTTTATAATGTGAAATGGTTGCCTTCTGCTGCCCTCATGTTAAGGCTTAAAGGTAAAGGGACCCCTGACTGTTAGGTCCAGTTGCAGACAACTCTGGGGTTGCGGCGTTCATCTCACTCTACAGGCCGAGGGAGCCAGTGTTTGCCCGCAGACACCTTCCGGGTCATGTGGCCAGCATGACTAAGCCGCTTCTGGCGAACCAAAGCAGCGCACGGAAATGCCGTTTACCTTCCCGCCAGAGCAGTACCTATTTATCTACTTGCACTTTGACGTGCTTTTGAACTGCTAGGTGGGCAGGAGTTGGGACCAAACAATGGGAGCTCACCCCATTGCGGGGATTCGAACCACTAACCTTCTGATCAGCAAGCCCTAGGCACCACCCGCATCCCTTTGTTAGGCTTAGCAGGGTCAAAATTGTGGTTGATGTAAACACGACATGTTGATTTTTTACTTTATTTTATTTTCATGGTTCCTGGTAATCTTAATTTTTGTGAGATCAAACTTCTTTTATTGAAAAAAGCAGGGCCTAGAATGTTCTATAAAACACTGCCAAAGTTCAAAAGTGGCAATCATTTACAAAGTTTGCCGCTTGGTGTATTTACTTTTTTTCTCTCTGTGCTGGAGTGTATGAACTAACTTGAATAGATTTCTTCCACAGTTTCTAGAAAAAACTGGTTTCATTCTAAATGGTACCCTCATTGTGTTGCAGCTGTTTCCACTTCCTCTGATTTACGTCGGGAATCACATAAGTGGATTATCAAGTACAAGCAAGTTAAGGTACAGCATAAGTTGGGTTGTTGCCGGGCAGTTTGTTTTTTATTTAGCCCCTGTAAGTGACTATGAAAGCCGTGCTGTAGCTACATGTTGATTGAATGAGAGCCATATTGCCACGTCCACAGATTGTTTTGGACAACACACACTGGGCAAAATTGCTCTTATGTGCTGCGTGAGGCAGTTAGAAAGGATTAGTACATACTTTCCGTTGATTTATTTTATTTTATTTATTATTTATTTATTTAAAAAAATATTTATGTACCTTCCACTCAAAATATCAAGGTGCTGTTCAACAATATATACAAATGCACTACAGTGGTACCTCGGGTTAAGTACTTAATTCGTTCTGGAGGTCTGTACTTAATCTGAAACTCTTCTTAACCTGAAGCACCACTTTAGCTAATAGGGCCTCCTGCTGCTGCCGCGCCGCCAGAGCCCAATTTCTGTTCTCATCCTGAAGCAAAGTTCTTAACCTGAAGCACTATTTCTGGGTTAGCAGAGTCTGTAACCTGAAGCGTATGTAACCCAAGGTACCACTGTAAAACATAAGCTATATAAAGCAATAAAAATAAGAAGAACGACTGGCAAAAAAAAATAAAAATCTAAACCACTGAATATGCCTATCAGTAGGGACGCAGGTGGCGCTGTGGGTTAAAGCCTCAGCGCCTAGGGCTTGCCGATCGAAAGGTCGGCGGTTCGAATCCCTGCGGTGGGGTGCGCTCCCGCTGCTCGGTCCCAGCGCCTGCCAACCTAGCAGTTCGAAAGCACCTCCGGGTGCAAGTAGATAAATAGGGACCACTTACCAGCGGGAAGGTAAACGGCGTTTCCGTGTGCGGCTCTGGCTCGCCAGAGCAGCGATGTCACGCTGGCCACGTGACCCGGAAGTGTCTCCGGACAGCGCTGGCCCCTGGCCTCTTAAGTGAGATGGGCGCACAACCCCAGAGTCTGTCAAGACTGGCCCGTACGGGCAGGGGTACCTTTACCTTTTTATAGTGCAGTCGGTTGAGCATGAGAGTCTTAATCTCAGGGTCAAGGGTTCGAAAGATTCCTTCCAGCTGTATGATTCTGTGAAAAGCATTGAAAAATCTTCAAGAGACGTCTGAAAGTTAACAGCAAGGAGGCCTGCAGAGAGAGGGCAGGGAGAATATTCTCTGCATGCGAGTAGCAACGTTAAAGACCTGTCTTCTAGTTGAAGCCCGTTGGGCTTCTGAAACATAGGGAACTAGCAGAGCTCTTCCTGATGAACTCAGTGACTGAGCTGGGATATAAAGGCTTTGTTTATCAATGCAAGAGCCTAGAACCTGGCCTCGTGGCATATGTGTAACCAGGTGTATGTCCACCATCTATGTGAAGTTAGGGTTGCCATATTCTGAAGAGCAAAAATAAAGAGGACGCTATGACGGCCGTTCAAAGCAAATAAATGCAATTTGTCTCAAATTTTACCCCTGAAAAAGAGGGTGGGTCCTGGAAAAAGAGGAACCCTACCGAAAGTACAGCTCTGAGAGAACTGAATCTTTTATTTGGAGTCCTTGTGCCCCTCCCTTGAACCTTATGCCCAGTAAAGAAGTTTACGCACCAGGATGTAGAGGAAGATAGGTTTATTGCATGAAAATAAAAGAGACTGAGCACATAGATGCTCCTTCAGGGTGCTAGGTAGCAAACACCCAGGCAACAAATCGCACAACACACACACACAGCTTAATTGTAAAGTGCAAAGAGAGTCCTTAGTTACCTCAGCCTGGAGAGTGGGTGTATCGATGTGCCACAGGCCCATGCTAAAAGAAAAAGGGGAGGCTGCACTTGGTCTTGAAGCAAGCTGAGTGCAAGTCTATAGAGATCTATGCTTTCCATGTGAGTTGAGCTCTCCCCTTCCATATCCTATGCCAGCAAGGCAGCAGAATCTCACACCCATTCTCTGATTTGTGGTCTAGTGAAGTGCAGGGATAATTCTTGAGATCATAGAGCAAAGAGGGAGGAAGACGAGGGAGGGAGGGAAGGGGGAGTAAGAGACCAAAATATGACCTCCAGTAAGAGAACCTAGATAATCAGCTACAGGGATCCTGTTGGAGCTGTGAGCTACCTGACCATTGAAAACTTGGGGTTTAATTATTGTTTAGGTTCCACCAGAGCTTTTTTTCTAAAAAAATGTTTAGGGGTACAGTGGTACCTTGGGTTACATACACTTCAGGTTACATACGCTTCAGGTTACAGACTCTGCTAACCCAGAAATAGTACCTTGGGTTAAGAACTTTGCTTCAGGATGAGAACAGAAATTGCACAGCGGCAGCAGGAGGCCCCATTAGCTAAAGTGGTGCTTCAGGTTAAGAACAGTTTCAGGTTAAGAACGGACCTCTGGAACTAATTAAGTACTTAACCCAAAGTACCACTGTACTCTCATTTTCCTACTCATATTGAAATACTGCCCCTCAACGAGGCCAAATTTAGATTCACAAAATACAGTGGTACCTCTGGTTGCGAAAAAGGATCAGTTCCAGAGGCCTGTTCACAACATGAGCAGAATGCAACCCGCGCCTGCGGGTCGCAATTCGCCGCTTCTGCGCATGCGCGTGACATCATTTTGAGCATCCGCGCATGCACGAGCCGCGAAACCCGGAAGTAATCCTTTCCAGTACTTCCGGGTCGCTGCGGGACGCAACCTGAAAATGCTCAACCTGAAGCAAACGTAACATGAGGTATGACTGCATTTAGGGGTATGAGTACCCCCAGGAAAGAAGCACTGGGTTCTACTGTAATCTGTGGAGAGGAGAGGGGACTTCCTGGCTGAGCGAATATCACAATACTTTAGTCATTTGAACCATTGTATATTCCTGTTTGCTGAGATATATTTGAAGCAGAAGGGACACAACCTTAATCTCAGGAAGACCGTATGCTTCCCGAATCATAATTTTACCCTTGAAGGAGGATTTTATTGTGTGTGTGAAGCCTGGTTCCTACGTACAGGAGGGTGATGATTAACTTTCTGGTGACTTCAAGTTTAGTGTGCTGATGTTTTCCGTAAGCATTAACGATCATGATGTTTGCTGTACCTTCCTGGCCATGTTTCAGATAAAAGCTAGTGTTTTACATTTGATTCATGCTAGCTCCATGATCTCCAGAAATAAAGCACGTTAAAAATTGAGACTAGTCCCCATCATTACACGTGGGCGACTGGTGCACATGCTTTAGCAGAGATGTCCCATGCTGTCAGCCGCCTGAACTGTGTTTATAGGAGCTACCGCCCACAGAGCCTCCATCTTTCCAGGGTCCTGACTCCATTTATTGGAGCTCAGCCTGCTCACAACTACATTTGGCCACTGGCCCAGGGCTTGGGCAGCCACTCCTGAGTCAGATGAGAAATAAAGCTTAGGTGTCACCGGTGTACTGATGCCATCATGCTCCAAAACTCCTAATGACCATATCCAATGTTGTCTTGGTATGGGGTTGTTGTATCTGTAGAAGTCTTTTAGACAGTGTAGGCCTTTGGCTTTCCAGGTTTTTATCGAGAAGTTTTGTGCTGCGGGTTGGAATAATGGGTGATAGGCCAGGGGGATGGGGATAGTTGCCTACTTTCCCCTGTGTGAACCTGTTCAGAGTTGTGGGGATTTTCTTTAGCTTGTTTTGGAGAAATGGGTATGCTGTTGTGGGGGATGTTTTTGATGGCGTCTCTCTCCAAATGGACCCATTGTTTCGCCTCGTCTTCTAGAATATGCGTCTTCTAGAATATGTGGTGTACTTGGTTGGCGATGTAATATGATTCTACGCTGGGGATTCCCCATCCTCCTTCTGAGGAGGGGAGCTGCAGGTATCTGGGACTTATTCTCAGCTTTTCGTGTGAGAAAATAGAGTGTGTGGTTTTTTCTGCCACTTCTGGAGTTGGGTTCGGGGAGACCCTACCCAATGTTGATGTGGGTCCTCAGGGACAAAATGGCGCCTTGTGGAATCTGCTGTTCAGTGCAAGGAGGAATGAAATCACTGAAATACAGTGTCTCCAGCACCCATCCTGAGCACTCAGCCCAGGAGGTTACCATAGTCAGTGGTCTCAAAAGTGGCTGAAAGACATGAGTGGCACACCCTCTCTCAATAAAAACCATCCATTAGGGCAACCAAGGCTGATTCAGCCCCAATACCTTTGGCAGTGACTGCCCTGACGCCTTGGCCTACAGCTAGTGATTGGTGGGAGCCATTATGTCATTTATTTATTTAACAAGAAGCATAAATGAATATTTTTTTTAAAAAAAACATCTTCTTAAATGGTTTACACAAAACCTTAATTGACTCATTGCTTCTTATTTCTTGCTTAGAATTTGCTCTTTCTCTGAGCAGAGCCCATGGTGGCTAACAATGGATGAAATAAACAGCACAATATTAAAATGAATTAGTTGGCATGAAATACAATTGCCGCAGTCCAAAGCAGGCGGTGGCACAATAAAACATTGCAACAAAGCCATCCTCGTGGTGCTCGAAAAGCCAATGAAAATAAATAAATTCACTTTAACTCGGTGCCTGACATCCATAGAAAGTGAGGGACAATTGGAGATCTGTACTGGGAGGGAATTCCATAAGTGGGGTACAGCCACTAAGAATTATTCTGCTGCATGTTATGAGCCTACCCAGCTGAACTTAAAGCTCTCATTGGTTGATACTATGACTTTTTCTTCATTGAATATTGTGCTGTGCAGAGTTCCAAGTTTTGCTTAATTTTTTGAATTGTCACTTCCAGCTATTCTGTTGTGTATTCGGCCTGTGGTGTCAGACTGGCATTTGGCCGCGACAGAGGCTGAGAATTTGTTCAGGCACATTTCTTAATGCAGGATGATATCATTAGCAGAGACAAAGAAGCATTAATTGTAATAAAAAACCTTGAAACTGACATGACATGGATATTTTTCCCCTCTCTTTCTATTTTAAACAATCCAGTTTGCCAATGTTTACAGTCCTTAGGAAGTTTACCATTCCTCTCACATTACTGCTGGAAGTGATTGTTCTTGGGTGAGTATTTGCCTCCCATTTTTTAAATACCACTGCCATCTATCAGATAGGCTATCTGGCCAGAATGCATGGATGAGTAGTTCCTGTTGGCTAATTGAATTTTGACGATAATATTCGGGCTTCTCGGAACACTGTGCACTGGGTACAAAACAGACACCAGTTAATCTACGAGCACTAGAAACTTGCAGCAAAAGAATTGGCTTGTTAGTTTGACTCAGTATGTGAAGTTCAGCCCTCAACCCCACAATACCCCGCTGGTTTCTTGGCCCCACAGTAGAATGAAAGCAGAAGCCACATCTTCTACAAAACTCTCAAAGGTACGGTGCGCATCTGGACCTCATAACCTTGTTCTCCCAGACATCCCTTATCTTCTCCTTCTCATTGGCTCCTGATTTATCCATGCCCCAATCACATATTGTTTTCCAGATTTTTTTAGCACACGGCTTTCTTCGTTTCATTTCCTTTACTTACCTTGACCTCCTTGTATTCCATCTTCTCGAACCTTCTTCAGGTTCCTGTTCTCAGTTCATTGCCAACATAACACCCTTCCTTCATCTTTCCTTTCCAGTCAGTAGCCTGCGAATCGTGCTTTTCCTGTTCCTAGGACCTGGGAGAGATGATCCCAACGAAACTGACAGCTGTTCTCCACCTCACAGAATTTGGATCACAAAGATTCCTTGCTTCCAGAGCATTTGGAATATTTGTGAACATGATAACATCACACCATCTCAGCCAGGCTGTGTCACACAATACAGTAAAGATTGCAATATGCCTTTGAGTCAGGCTCCTTAATGATTGGGTCATAAAGGGGTTTTCTCCTAGTAATGTCCCAAATCGAATTTATTTCACTCACACATGAAAGGAGAAGGATTTCCCTTTTCTGTGGAGCATCAGACACTGCCATAAGCAAGATGTTAGAGCTGCAAGGCTCTGCATTCTTGCCAAAATCAGATGAATCATGTACAAGTTTGGAATGTAGATTATTGGGATTTATTATGGGAGTTCCCAAATGCTTTCATAGCGGAGAGGGAGGGTGTAATCCCAACTCAAAGTTAGCACTGAGCTTTTGCAAGAAGCTCAGTGCATTGCAAGAAGTTCATCGTAAAACCAATTAGCAATTTGCATAGAGTATTTTCAGGAGTCTACATATACTCTTGTCTTACTGCAGGGGTCAGCAAACTTTTTCAGCAGGGGGCTGGTCCACTGTCCCTCAGACCTTGGGGGGGACACTATATATTGAAGGGAAAAAAATGAACGAATTCCTATGCCCCACAAATAACCCAGAGATGCATTTTAAATAAAAGGATACATTTGACTTATGTAAAAACACCAGGCAGGCCTCACAAATAACCCAGAGATTCATTTTAAATAAAAGCACACATTCGACTCGTGTAAAAACTCGCTGATTCCCGGACCGTCCGCAGGCCGGATTTAGAAGGCGATTGGGCCGGATCCGGCCCCCTGCCCTTAGTTTGCTTACCCATGTCTTACTGTAACTGTCACGTCACTGAATCATTAAGTATACAGTCCTATACACAATTGTCTGAGTGTACCACGGGACAAAATTGTGAGTAAACCTGTCTCAGATTTGCATTGTAAGATACAGATGACTCTGTCTGGAGATGCATTTGATTTTGTTTGTCTGAGATACTTCAGTACCCCTTTCCATGGCTGGAGTTTCCCTCTTCTTTGAGCTATCCCCTGGGAACTCCACTAAGCCATTGGAGCTTGTGCATCAGAAACAAATCCCTGGAAAGGCATCACAGATGATCCCTGGCTTTGACTGACCTATTTGTAAGACAGAATGGGAGCATAGGCCTTTCACTGAGCCAGACCATTACTCTATCTAGCTCAGCATTTTTTTGCTGTGTCATCCAGGGTTTCAGGTGGTAATATTTGCCAGCTCTTCCTGAAGATCCCAGGGATTGAATCTGGGATCTACAACCCTTTTTAAAGGAAGCTTCAAAAATATTTTAGAATGGGGGGAAATTGGAATCTTGTCAGCCTCCAGGTGCTGTATGATTAAAAGAAATAAGCCTAATTCTTTTGTTTCATTCTGCTGTGTCACAAACCACTTTCTGAGATGCATAATGCTGGTTCAGATAAGTGTTTAGTTTGATTAGTGTTCATCCTAATTATAAACTGAATGGGATCAACCATACGGTTTCTCTTTACAGGAAGCGCTATTCACTGAGCATTGTAATTAGTGTGTTCGCAATCGTCCTTGGAGCTTTCATAGCAGCAGGGTAAGATTTTAAAGTCCTTTCCTTCAGTGTTGGATCGTTGTTTCTTGAGTGTGCCACGAGAATGAAACCATTTCGTCAGGAACTGTCAGAAGAATTAGTGCAGGAGATGGCTGGTGCAAAATGCTTTTATTCCGCAGTCCTTTACATCACATAATGTACAAGCCACATGCGACCATTTGGCTGATGTCCATGTGGCCTGCAGTCGCCATTTCCAGCTGGTTCTTTCCCCACCCTGCTGCCCTCAGTGGCGGACATTGGGCTCTCAAATTTCAGCAGCCCTAAAATTTGGCACACCTCCAACTCTCGTTCTCAGTTGTGCAGTGCTGTTGTGTTGCCCTCCGCAGCACAAAGCCCTGTGCGGCCGCACAAGTTGTGCCGCCCTAAAACCGCCTCTGTTTCCCTGATGATTGGTGCTGGAGACAGCAGAGCAATGCGTTGATCTGCACACGCCTCAGCGACTCTCAGCACTGGTCCACTGATTTCCTCTCCTTTGACAGCACACTGCCTTTTCCATACCATATAAAAACTACAACTAAATCTCTCTTCAGTTCCAAAAGATGGGCTGTTGTTGGAGAAACACAAGTCCGAGCCTTCCTTGAGCGCTTGGAGTTATTTGCACTATTCTTTGGATCTGGGGCTATGAAATATGAAAATCACTTAAAAACTAGCTTCAGCTGAGTCAGTACTGCATTTCGTGTTTCTGCTAAACATAAAATGTTAAGTTGTGGGTTGACATAGCAGACGACACAGCGATTTCTCCAAGTAGCTCTTTATTTTGTAAGCTGGAATAGAACTGACTGCAAACAGCTCAGCCGGCCTGCTTTTATAGGCAGCCGGCTGTCAACATTGTAGCAACAACAGCCCAGCGTTTCCCGCCTAAAATAACTGACGTGGACCTGAGTGAAAACTATCTACAGACCTGAGTGAAAACTATATACAGTATCCCCCTGCTGGCCCAGGGTGAAACTTCACTACATAACATAAAAAGTGCTTGCTCTCCTAAGCAAAGTCATTTCTTCACTTCACTCTCATTTACTAACCTTGTACTTCTGCTGGGAATTGCCCCAAGACACAGTAGGTGACACGGGTGGTGCTGTGGTCTAAACCACTGAGATTTGGGCTTGCCGATAGGAAGGTCAGTGGTTTGAATCCCCACGACAGGATGAGCTCCCGTTGCTCGGTCCCTGTTCTTGCCCACCTAGCAGTTCGAAAGCACATCAAAGTGCAAGTAGATAAATAGGTACCGCTCCGGCGGGAAGGTAAATGGCGTTTCCATGCGCTGCTCTGGTTTGCCAGAAGTGGCTTAGTCATGCTGGCCACATGACCTGGAAGCTGTCTGCGGACAAATGCCGGCTCCCTTGGCCTATAGAGCGAGATGAGTGCACAACCCTAGAGTCGTCTGTGACTGGACCTAATGGTCAGGGGTACCTTTACCTTTTTACAGTAGGTGAATGGTTTTCCTGTATCACCACAAAAAAGGAAGGTACCACACTGAGCAAAAGATTTCTGCATCGCAGGGAGTTGAACTAGATCAGGGTTTTCAAAACTTGGGGCACCAGTTGCTTTTGGACTTCAACTCCCATCATCCCTAGTTAGCAGGACCAGTAGTCAGGGGTGATGGGAATTGTAGTCCAAAAAAACAGCTGGAGACCCAAGTTTGGGAAACCCTGGACTAGATGATAGTTGTGGTCCCTTCCAACACAACAATTCTATGAGTCTGCAATAGTTATATGAAATGGTCTCGGACCTAAGGGAAGATTCAAACCCTAGTCATGACCCACCAATAAACTGCTACCAACTTGTTTGGGAGGTTTGCACAGCACAAGCTCTCTCGAAGTGAACAGGGGATATTTAGCTGTAACACTTGTTAAAAGTCCACTCATGGCTATTTTCTGCCCATCTCCTTTGAGAATTAGTCTGATTTTGGCTCTTGGTTGCATAGATCAGCTAAGTCACCACTAGAAAAGTTGCCAGGAATGAATCGGAGCGATTTCTGAGTGAAATGCTCTCTGGAACTGTCCAGCTGTTTCGTTTCACTTGCTGTTGTCTTTACTGCTACGGACTTCTGAACGTGTTGTTAGTGTCATCAGGTTTTATAATATGGAACTGGTTTGGGAAGCCAGCAACGCACAACACTGTTCAGAGGATGCCTTTTAAATGCCTTCATCTCTATATTCTCTCTTCCAGATCAGATCTAGCTTTCAGCATGGAAGGCTATGCCTCTGTGTTGCTGAATGATGTCTTCACAGCAGCAAACGGTGTTTACACAAAACAAAAAATTGACCCCAAGGTAACTATGTGGGGATTTCATTTCTGCGGAAAACCAAGGAATGATCATCTTTGTTCTAAGAATTTATGAATATGTTCATAGACAGCCTTAATTAGGACTTGAGTAAGATTGTGAAAGTCAACTTCAATTTTGTACATACTGTCCCTTCTAAGAGGTTGACAGTACGGGAGTTAAATATTTAGGTATTTAGTTAATGGTTTTCCAGCTTTGGCCTTCACACTGATGTCATGATTCTAAAATGATGTGTCATCTTTCTAAGAAGCCAGAAACATCTCAGAAAAGGAAATCTAAGATTGGCTAGCTGCTAGATCAAGAAGGAAACTGATCTTTATGCAAACATAGACACAGGCAGCTTTGTAAATCTGGGCTAAAGTCTTGGGAAAGCTGGGCTGCATGGGGCCCAAGGAGTTGCTGCTAGGTTGACCAGCCCATGATTCAACTCTCAGCAAAATTCAGTTATCTCATTAGTTTCTCTTGCCTTTACATGGATTTGGATTTGATATCCCGCTTTATCACTACCCGAAGGAGTCTCAAAGCGGCCAACAATCTCCTTTCCCTTCCTCCCCCACAACAAACACTCTGTGAGGTGAGTGGGGCTGAGAGACTTCAGAGAAGTGTGACTGGCCCAAGGTCACCCAGCAGCTGCATGTGGAGGAGCAGGGAATCGAACCCAGTTCACCAGATTACGAGTCCACTGCTCTTAACCACTACACCAATTTCCTGTATCCTTCATTAGACTAATTCAAGAGATCTTCACATAACTGTTACGAGATCTTTTTGGATTAAAATAAAATGCACGGTGTATGGCAGCCATGCAATAACATTTTAGAATGTTATTCCTTGAATCCATGCTGAACTCACTTTGGGAAGATTTTTAACGGCCCTGGTGTGTTGCAGTTTGGAGATGGTTAGAACAGGCACATAACCACTAGATAGTAAAATTCAGGCCATGTTTCTTCATGAGAAAAAATGAGCAGAGCACAGTAGCATGTAAATGGGCTTTTACTGGCAATTTGAGAGTTTCTTCCCCACCTGCTTGTAACTTATTTCTCTTCCATCCTCCCGCCTACTTCTCAAATATTGATCTTCTGCTTCCTAGGAAATCTACTTCTGTGTTTGCTATCTTAGCCATTTGCTGTCACCACCTTTGCTGGGTTCAGCTTGTTTTGGGGGAGGGAGGGTGGAAAGGAAGTTCACATCATATATGATAGACAGAGCACTGGCTAGACAAAGCACGATTGTTGGCAGGAGTGAGACCTTCTCGCCATATCACATTTGTGCTCAAAGACCTGCACTGATTTGATTATTTGCTACCAAGCCAGGTTCAAAACGTTACTATTAGTATACAGAGCACTTAGCAACTTGGGACCAGTTTACCTGACATAATGTTTTACTCCATATATTCCCACTTGACTGCTTCTATCTGCAGAACTTTTCCTATGATAAAGGTAAAGGGACCCCTGTCAGTTAGGTCTAGTCGCGGACAACTCTGGGGTTGCGGTGCTCATCTCACTTTACTGGCCAATGGAGCCGGCGTTTGTCCGCAGACAGTTTTTCCGGGTCATGTGGCCAGTATGACTAAGCCGCTTCTGGCAAACCAGAGCAGTGCACGGAAATGCCGTTTACCTTCCCGCCGGAGCAGTACCTATTTATCTACTTGCACTTTGACGTGCTTTTGAACTGCTAGGTTGGCAGGAGCTGGGACCGAGAAACGGGAGCTCACCCCCTTGTGAGGATTCGAACCGCCGACCTTCTGATTGGCAAGCCCTAGGCTCTGTGGTTTAGACCACAGCACCACCCACGTCCCTTTTCCTATGATAGGTGCCACATAATCCCTGTTCAGTGTTTGCCAAAAAATCAATCTTTTATTGATATTAGGCAAGCAGCGTTTTGACGCCTGCAAAACATTTTGTTTAGACAAACTTGCCTAGATGCCTGGAATGCATTTTTTAGTTTATTGCAGGGTTTACTTTTTTTGAAGGTTTTAAATCATTGTTTTAATTGTTTTTACCAATAAGGTGTGTGTGTGTGTGTGTGTGATTCTCTTTGAGGTCTTTTACAATAAAGTGGTATATAAATAAACAAAAGATGGTAAGATGTTTGAGTGAGTGTCTACTCCAATTTTGGTCAGTTTTAACCAGGCCTACACAAGCATTTCATAGGCGGGACTTCACTGAGTTGATTATTTAGTAAGAAACCTCTTGTTACAGAAGCATATATTACAGAAACTGCAAGCATATATTAAATGGATGAATTGCTTTCTTGCTAGAGTACCATTAGATCTTTAAATACAAACCCCCACCCGTGGCTGTTAAGTGATCTTTAACTAGCTTGTCAAACAGGTGTGTCTGTTTTATACAGGAGCTGGGAAAATATGGAGTCATTTTTTATAATGCCTGTTTTATGGTAATTCCTACAGTTCTCATAAGCTTCTTCAGTGGAGACTTCCAGCAGGTAAGCTGTGTTTGCAAACCACTTAAGTCATTGTAATACATCCATTGACTTGGATCCTCATTTCTGTTCTCTGAATGGTAGGAGTTTCTCTTCAGCTCATGGAAAGAAGATAACTTAGGAAAGTTTTGAGTAAAAAATCCAGGGAGAGAGGGTTTCCAGGGACCATGTGCAGATGGTCAACAAAGCCCAAGGTCAGCGTTATGGAACGGTTCCCTAAAATTCATCAAGGCAGGCATAATTCTGACAATGAAGAGGGACTATAACCACTGGAAATTAGAAGCATGATTGCAAATAACAATTGGCAACAAAAAATGTAAATTAACAGTCTTTCTGCCCAATTGAGAACAAGTGTGTTTTAACTAGGGAAATGTTTTATGCAGATGGTTTCAGGGGTTGGGTAGCAACACTTTTTGAAAGAAGAAGAAGAAGAAGAAGAAGAAGAAGAAGAAGAAGGGGTTAATCCTTTGAATCTTGCAGAATCAAAGTCTTCCTGAAAATGGCCATTAAAGCCAAATGTAAATGGAAAGAATTGATTCAGATTTACAAGGGAGTTCCCCAACTGCAGAGCGGCCAACAGCAAACAAGTCCTCATTATGCAAACTTGGTGCAACAGGTTTGAGAAATTAGAGAGATCGCAAGTAAACATGGGGCGCAACTTAAATTTCCTTTGTTTTATCTTCTCTGTACATTCTAAATGCATGTCTGGGGTTGAAACTGACATGAAAACAGCACATATCTAACCTTTTGTGGGGGTCTTAAGGAATAGGTCTTTAGATCCATCTTGATTGCAAGTGATATTCAAAGAATGCTGGCGGTTAAATTCAGAGCAGACACCTTGGTGCAATTCTCAAGCATCAGATATATCAGCCTTGTCATCTTTCTGTTTATTTAACTGGGTTATTAGAATATCTATTTTCAATAAAACATACCTAAAACATGTCCTTCTTTATTTTTATAGGCCACCAACTTCAAGGAGTGGACAAATGTTTTATTTATCTTTCAATTTCTTCTTTCCTGTGTACTGGGGTAAGGCGTCTTTGACAAGTAATCGCTGACTGGGTTTTTTGTTTTGTTTTGTTTTTCATCCGGCAAATCTGCTCTTGACCTTTATATAGTCAGCAGGTTGGGATAACAGCTAATAACGACAGCAAAAACCTAGGAAGATCAGAAACCCGATTGGTTCAAATAGGGTTTTAATTCCCCATCTTTAGGGCAATGCCAGGAAATTCAGAACCATGTGTTCTGAAGCACAAGGAAGGTTGTGAAGGTGGTGGACTGTTTGTTGGAGTTTGGGTGGTTATCTATCAGGGATCCTTTAGCTGCAATTTCTACATGGGACTAGATGATTTTGGGGTCCCTTCCAACTTAACAGTTTTATGACTCTGTGATCATATGATGCAGAGCAGCGGCCCTCATTTCATTTGTCTCTGACTGAGCAAGCATCAGGCTTCTGGGAATTCTATCCCTCCCTCAGTGGCAGCAAGAAGCAAAGAAAACAATGAAGAGTTCTGACTAATGAGTTTATTCAATCATCACAACGAGACAAAAGAATGCAGTCTGTCTCCCTTTAATGGCGTTGCTCCAACTGAGCTCCTTCCCCGTCCTTTCCTAGCAACAGCACTTTCCCTTAGGGTGGCCGACAAGGGCTAATTGTCTCTTGAGTCCTTTGCTCTTGTACTGGGAGAAGAGGGGTCAGAAATACTCTCCAGTTATAATGTGTCAGCAGGCTGCTCTGACTCTGTCTCCCCTTCCTCTTCTCCCAACACCTCCCAACTCTTCTGTTCGCCTGTCTCTGAGCTGTGACCTTCCTCAAACCGCCGCTCTAATTCAATACAGTCGTACCTTGGTTCTCGAACAGAATCCGTTCCGGAAGCCCGTTCGACTTCCGAAAAAGTTCGAAAACCAAGGCGCAGCTTCCGATTGGCTGCAGGAGCTTCTCGCACTCAATCGGAAGCCGCGTCGGAAATTTGGCTTCCAAAAAATGTTTGCAAACTGGAACACTCACTTCCAGGTTTGCGTCGTTCGGGAGCCAAAGCGTTTGAGTTGCAAGGCATTCCAGAACTAAGGTATTACTGTACTGCCTTCCTATTGTCTGGAAGCTTCCGGAGAAAGGGGGCAGGCATTTCCACCATTCCTCCTCAATCTCGTCCCCTTCAGTCAAGTCTCTGACAGCAAGTTGTGTGGCAGTTTTGGATAGCCCACATCAGGGTGGATTTGATTTAAATCAAATTGATTTAAATCACAATTTAAATCACAAGTCATTAAGGCTTGATTTACATCATTTTTTTTAAAAGAAAGACTCATTCTTGCTGGTATAATCTTAATATTTACAACCAGATGAAGGTTTCATTTTTGGCATAATAAATTTTCAGGGTACTTTTTACAGTTATACCAAAAATTACTGATTTGTTTATACTATTAGAAATAAATAGACAGATAATTATGAAATTGCTATGAGGTTTAATAAGTTAACTGTTTATATCTGTACAACTTTTCTGCTGTACTTTCTTGGAAGGAGAAAAACAATCATTTCCTTAAGAACAATTTAAACAATTTATTTAACTAAAACGAAAACATTACTGCATATGTATCCATGTTTGTTAACTGATGTAGTTAAAGTTTTTTTTAAAAGAAAACTTAGATTGAGTTTTGGCACACATGAGAAACTTAAAACAAATGTAATGTAACTGGAATAGAAAACTATCTTTAGTAAGATTTTTCCTCCAAAAGCATTTTATTTTAAAAATGGATTTTAATAAAAATAATTGGATTTAAATAAAAAAAAAATCCGATTTTTAAAATTATTTTTTTTTAAAATCATTTATTTTTATCCACTCTGGCCCACATGGAAGGATGTGAAAATTGTATAGTCAAACATGGGTGGTGAAGTCCACACAAGCACAGGTTTTTATTTAATCATCTTATACATAAGTCTCCCAGCTCAGCTTCTTTTAGATCATGCTGGAGGTGTTAAAAATATATACAGCCCTGTTTAAGAGGAGCAGTGAAATGATGGTATCATAAGTTTGCAATCCTGTGCATGCTTGCTTCGGGAAAAGGAGCACAGGATCAAGATACTTTTTTATTATTATTACTTTAGGTTCCTTCTGATGTATTCTACAGTCCTCTGCAGCCATTATAATTCTGCCCTCACAACCACAGTGGTTGGTGCTATAAAGGTAAGCGAAACCAACAGGACCTGTTGATGAGTGACAGCATCAGAACTAGCTATGGAATCCATTCAGATTTCATTTTCGTCTTCCGGTAGGGAAACTTAATTTGTTTGAATGACAGTGCGTTTGCTAAAGAGAAATGGATTCGACGGGATACGCCACAGACGATTCTTTTTGTGGGCTCATGAATTTTATTTTGGTTAGCTCGTAAAATGGCAGAGACAAATCGTTCCTGAGCCTATATTATCATGATAGGCAAACAGGGATCTTGGACCAGTAAGACAAACACCTAAGAGGTCAAGTAAAAATGAGAGGCACAAATACAAGATGGGTGACACCTGGCTTGAGAGCAGTACATGTGAAAAGGATCTAGGAGTCTTGGTTGACCACAAACTTGACATGAGCCAACAGTGTGACGCGGCAGCTAAAAAAGCCAATGCAATTCTGGGCTGCATCAATAGGAGTATAGCATCTAGATCAAGGGAAGTAATAGTGCCACTGTATTCTGCTCTGGTCAGACCTCACCTGGAGTACTGTGTCCAGTTCTGGGCACCGCAGTTCAAGAAGGACACTGACAAACTGGAACGTGTCCAGAGGAGGGCAACCAAAATGGTCAAAGGCCTGGAAACGATGCCTTATGAGGAACGGCTAAGGGAGCTGGGCATGTTTAGCCGGGAGAAGAGGAGGTTAAGGGGTGATATGATAGCCATGTTCAAATATATAAAAGGATGTCACATAGAGGAGGGAGAAAGGTTGTTTTCTGCTGCTCCAGAGAAGCGGACACGGAGCAATGGTTCCAAACTACAAGAAAGAAGATTCCACCTAAACACTAGGAAGAACTTCCTGACAGTAAGAGCTGTTTGACAGTGGAATTTGCTGCCAAGGAGTGTGGTGGAGTCTCCTTCTTTGGAGGTCTTTAAGCAGAGGCTTGACAACCATATGTCAGGAGTGCTCTGATGGTGTTTCCTGCTTGGCAGGGGGTTGGACTCGATGGCCCTTGTGGTCTCTTCCAACTCTATGATTCTATGATTCTAAGTTTCTATACAATAGGAGACAGTACAAGACGTATGAAGACTGGGTCTGGTCTGAGTAATCTTATACAGGGAATAAATTGGAAGGGGGGTGGAATTAATGCTTAGGATTTCTCCAGACATGATTTCTTAAGGGGAAACCATATTAGGACTCTTAATATGTCTGTGCCTATCAGTACTATGTGATGCTATGCTCTATTGACATTGTACTGCGGCAATTCTTACCATTTTTGCTTTCTTCGCCTCGCTTCTATTTTTGGTATTGTTATTTTTGAAAATCAAAATTTAGAAATATGACAAAGGTTTATTTATTTTGGGGAAGAAAAGCAAACCCTGAGAGGTGAACAAAGAGGTATTCATTAATTGCCCTTAAAAACAAACAAACCTTTATCATGAGAACTGGGGGCTTATAAATACTGTGGACATTCCTAGGATTCTAAAGGATGTGGACAGTGCCATCATGAAGGCCAAATACTTCTTATCTGCATTGTGTGCAGTTCATAGCCTGATGAGATGTTACTCACTGAACAAATATCTCATGTTTCCCCAGGAGGGCAACACAATGTTTCAAATGAAGGGAGATTGCTGTGTGCATTAAAAAACAGAACAGCATGAGGGGAATCTTTTTCTTCTGCTGCCATGGATCCCACATATTATTATTATTTTGAAGTTTTATTGAGACATACAGTGGTAAAAGGTAAAGGTAAAGGTACCCCTGCCCGTACGGGCCAGTCTTGACAGACTCTGGGGTTGTGCGCCCATCTCACTTAAGAGGCCAGGGGCCAGCGCTGTCCGGAGACACTTCCGGGTCACGTGGCCAGCGTGACATCGCTGCTCTGGCGAGCCAGAGCCGCACACGGAAACGCCGTTTACCTTCCCGCTGGTAAGCGGTCCCTATTTATCTACTTGCACCCGGAGGTGCTTTCGAACTGCTAGGTTGGCAGGCGCTGGGACCGAGCAGCGGGAGTGCACCCCGCCGCAGGGATTCGAACCGCCGACCTTTCGATCGGCAAGTCCTAGGCGCTGAGGCTTTAACCCACAGCGCCACCTCGGGTTAAGTACTTAATTCGTTCCGGAGGTCTGTTCTTAACCTGAAACTGTTCTTAACCTGAAGCACCACTTTAGCTAATGGGGCCTCCTGCTGCCGCCCTGCCGCTGGAGCACAATTTTTGTTCTCATCCTGAAGCAAAGTTCTTAACCTGAAGCACTATTTCTGGGTTAGCGGCGTCTGTAACCTGAAGCATATGTAACCTGAGGTACCACTGTAGTGGCCATTACTGACAACCCAAAAGTACATGTTAGTTTCAGTTCATCAACATTAGATCAGAATATTTTCTTAACTGCTTGTAATTCTTGGGAACGAGTATGCCTTACAGCACAGTGATACTAGGAAAATGTAATAATTATTATTATAATAATAATTTATTTATACCCTGCCCATCTGGCTGGGTTTCCCCAGCCACTCTGGGCAGCTTCCAACCGAATATTAAAAACAATACAGCGTCATACATTAAAAACTTCCCTCAAACAGTTGTCTTTTAAAAGTAAAATAGTTGTTTATTGCTTTGACATCTGGTGGGAGGGCGTTCCACAGGGTAGGTGCCACTACAGAGAAGGCCCTCTGCCTGGTTCGCTGTAACCTCACTTCTCACAGCGAGGGAACCACCAGAAGGCCCTTGGCGCTGGACCTCAGTTTCCGGGCTGAATGATGGGGGTGGAGATGCTCCTTCAGGTATACAGGACTGAGGCCATTTAGGGCTTTAAAGGTCAGCGCCAACACTTTGAATACTGGGAGCCAATGAAGATCTTTCAGGACCGGTGTTATATGGTCTCGGCAGCCACTCCCAGTCACCAGTCTAGCTGCCACATTCTGAATTAATTGCAGTTTCTGAGTCACCTTCAAAGGTAGCCCCACATAAAGCGTATTGCAGTAGTCCAAGTGAGAGATAACTAGAGCATGCACCACTCTGGTGAGACAGTCTGCGGGCAGGTAGGGTCTCAGCCTGTGTACCAGATGGAGCTGGTAAACAGCTGCCCTGGACACAGAACTGACCTGCGCCTCCATGGACAGCTGTGAGTCCAGAATGACTCCCAGGCTGCTCCCCTGGTCCTTCAGGGACACAGTTACCCCATTCAGGACCAGGCAGTCCTCCACACCAGCCAGCCCCCTGTCCCCCAAAAACAGTACTTCAGGATTCAACCTCAATCTGTTAGCTGCCATCCATCTTCCAACTGCCTCCAGACACTCACACAGGACCTTCACCGCCTTCACTGGTTAATAAGTTAAAGCATGCCTCTTTATTTTTTTCAGAATGTGTCCATCGCTTACATTGGAATGCTAATTGGTGGAGACTATATCTTTTCCGTGCTGAACTTCATAGGGCTCAATATCTGGTGAGTGGGGGTTTTGAATTGCATGTCCAGTTCACATGGAGGACAGGAGACATGGCTTTCTGACCATGTGTGTGTGTTCTCTGCTTTCCCCCTTCAGCATGGCAGGAGGACTGAGATACTCGTTTCTAACCATACGGGGAAACGACAGTCCTAAGATCTCCACAGATGAAGAAAAAGCATTGCCAGATGCCAAGAGCTAGCAGAAACAAAAGGCAAGAGAAGCTGGGAGGATGCAGGCTCCTGTGGAAGTGCAACACAGAAGTGGGTGTGGAGGGGACGTTCTACCTCATCTCGCATTGCGGTCCAGGGCATCCTTGTGAGACAAGGCATGATCTTGGAAAACAGCCAGCCGCAGGCATGTTTGATCATTATTTATGTAGTAAGACTAATTGCAATAGATGGATGGGTGGCAGGGTTTGGGAATTTGCTCCTTCCACTGGAAATCTTTGCACTGGGTCAAATCCAGGGGTCCTTCCTCCATGTTTATTCTGTCGAGCGTGTTGATTCGCCTTTTCTCCCAGACTGCCTGTAGCTATGGGTAGACTCCTTGCTTAAATTTTGAAAAGCATTGACCAGAAGATACAGACTGCAAAATATTGTTGGGCTAACAGCCACATGGGACATGGGTGGCGCTGTGGGTAAAACCTCATTGCCTAGGACTTGCCGATCGCATGGTCGGTGGTTCGAATCCCTGCGGCGGGGTGAGCTCCCGTCTTTCGGTCCCAGCTCCTGCCCACCTAGCAGTTCAAAAGCACCCCTAAGTGCAAGTAGATAAATAGGTACTGCTTTATAGCGGGAAGGTAAACGGCGTTTCTGTGTGCTGCGCTGGTGCTGGCTCGCCAGAGCAGCTTCGTCACGCTGGCCACGTGACCCGGAAGTGTCTCTGGACAGCGCTGGCCCCTGGCCTCTTAAGTGAGATGGGCGCACAACCCTAGAGTCGGACACGACTGGCCCGTACGGGCAGGGGTACCTTTACCTTTTTAACAGCCTCACATGTGTGGACCTCGGTTAAGAACTTGACAGCACACATCTGTCATGCCCACATCTAGCTGCCTCAGTTCAGAGCTTTAGAGATCTGGGCTGCATTGTACTGGTTGAAGGATAGACTTAGACATGGGTAGGCAAACTAAGGCCGGGGGCCAGATCCAGCCTAATTGCCTTCTAAATCCAGCCTGCGTACAGTCTGGGAATCAGTGTGTTTTTACATGAGTAGAATGTGTCCTTTTATTTAAAATGCATCTCTTGGTTATTTGTGGGGCATAGGAATTTGTTCATTATTTTTTTCAAAATATAGTCCAGCCCCCCACAAGGTCTGAGAGACAGTGGACCGGCCCCCTGTTGAAAAAGTTTGCTGACCCCTGGACTTAGATGTCCCCTTGGCTCCCCCCAGCTCTAGGATGCTGGAGATGAAAGGGCAAGAAATATGTCATTTGCAAAAGCAACTCCTGTGCTATCCAGAAACTAGCCATTCGATTGCAGAGATTAATGTGATCTTGTGAATGTGCCCCACCAGTTTTGTGGGAGCATAGGTCTCCAGTGTGATCTGCAACCTCCAGATACATTGGGCGGTCTGGGGATTGATTGCACTGAATGATCTCGCTGGATGCCAAATATGCCATGCAGGGCATGGGCACATCCGATACCAAATACATTCTGTGCCTTAAGGATGAGTAGCAGGTTGGTGTTCACTGGCATGGACCCTAATTTCTCTGAATGGAGTTCTGCTCATGGAATTGGGGTTTTCCCTCTCCCACTTCCAGCCAGCTGAGCCTCTGACAGCCCACGAGGGTCAAAGAACCCTCTAAAATGGCACAACACAATCTTTGGGTCCAAGCCAGAGTGTTTTTATTAAGGGCTTTCCTTCTTACTGTGCTGGTTCTGTTTGTTTAATTCTCCCAGTGCGACAATTGTCTTCAGCCAGATCCAAACCTGCCTCCATCATCTCTTGCTATGCTGCCATGGTTGGGCTGTTCCAGGTTAATTGGGCTAATTGGGTTAATTGGGAGAAAGCCAATGGAGGTTGAAATATTAGGCAAGCTACAGTGCAGGGCAAAGTTCCTTAAAATTCCTTTCTCAGACACTTTTCACCTTTAGTGCAGCAATGTTTTAGATGGGAGACTGAGGTACAGAACGTTCATAGCTAGTGGCATAAAATAATAACACAGGTACAGAGGTTGGCTGCTTGCCATTTGCTGCTTAATACCTCAGATCAAGTCACTTGGCTTTTGCTTAAATTTCCCTGGCAGGAGCTGGTATCCTCAGGCCAAGTGGAGTCAAATGTGGCCCCTCCAGGTCTCTGTCTGACCCTCAGGATTCTGCCCAGAACACCACCAGCAAATGACACAAGTAGGGAGGAGATTCTAATATTCCTTTACCATTTGGAGAAATTTTGGGGAAATGTTCTTACTATTTCATTCAGCTACCTTTCCCCACCCATAAAAACCCTAAATTGGGAGCTTTAAATAGGTTGCAGTTTAAGGAAGCAAGAGGTACTAGAATGGTTTTCATTAATACAGTGGTGCCTCGCAAGACGAAAATAATCCGTTCCGCGATTCTCTTCGTCTAGCGGTTTTTTCGTCTTGCGAAGCAAGCCCATTGACGGCTTAGCGGATTAGCGCTATTAGCGGCTTTTAGTGGCTTTTAGCGGCTTTTAGCGGCTTATCAGCTTAGCGGATAAGCAGATAAGCGGCTTAGTGGCTTAGAAAAAGGGGGGGGGGAGGAAAAAAACCCCGCAGGAACTCGCAAGACATTTTCGTCTTGCGAAGCAAGCCCATAGGAAATTTGTTTTGTGAAGCACCTCCAAAACGGAAAACCCTTTCGTCTAGCGGGTTTTTCGTCTTGCGAGGCATTCGTCTTGCGGGGCACCACTGTATATCTGAGACAATCAGGTTTTGGGTCTCTTTTGCTAGCCAGTCTTCACAGTGCAAATGCATTGAAAGGAGATGCTGTAAGTACTTCTGATTAAGTACATGAATATTGTGGCACATATGTTCTAGAGCAGGCATGGGTAAACTCAGCCCTCCAGATGTTTTGGGACTACAGCTCCCATCATCCCTAGCTAACAGGACCAGTGGTCAGGGATGATGGGAGTTGTACTCCCCAAACATCTGGAGGGCCGAGTTTGCCTATGCCTGTTCTAGAGAAATGGAAATATCCAGAAATTCAGGGAGAGGAACATGGTGGGTTGAATGTATTTTGTCGGCAAGTTGCCAAAGGAGATAATTATGTGGTGATTGATGATAGTCAGACATAAATCTTGAAATGGAAATATCCCTAAATATGAAAGCACTCAACTTTCTTGTAATGGGATATCTTCTTGTAAGTCATGAAAATAGTATCTATTCTGTTTATAACTTGTTCATATCTGTAATTAAACTGTCAATTCCCTCTATGGCTTTTCTATTATAATAATAATAATAATAATAATAATAATAATAATAATAATGAAAAGGAATAATATTTACGTTATGCTATATATGAATGAATAGGAAACGAAAAATCTAAGAATAATTTTTTAAAATTCAATTTACTGTATCAGTTATATATCATTCATGTAACCAATTCCACATTTCACACATTTTACAATACATAAAATGGGACCTGCAGCTTTGTGGCAAAGTATGTGGTCTGTATGAAGGATGTTTCACTCAGCTAAAAGAGGGAAAACATGAATGCAAGAGGGCTGGGAGGCCCTGAAGAAACTGCTGACAGTCAAAATAGTCAATACTGAACTATCATAGAATCATAGAGTTTGAAGGGATCCTTAAATGCAGGTTTATAAACTAAGCTGGCCATCCAACCTCTGCTTAAAAACCTTCAAGGAAGGAGAGTCCACCACCTCTCAGTGAAGTTTGTTCCACTGTCAAACAGCTCTTACTGCCAGAAAGTTCTTCCTAATATTTAGTTGGAATCTCCTTCCTTGTAACTTGAAGGCATTGGTTTGGGTTCTAGTCTCTGGAGCAAAAGAAAGCAAGCTTTCCCCATCTTCCATGTGAGAGCTCTTTAAATATTTGAAGATGGCTACCATATCTCTTCTCAGTCTCCTCTTTTCCAGGCTAAACATGCCCAACTCTCTCAACTGTTTCTTGCATACAAAATATCCTGTCCCATGAAAAGTGGTTGGAGTATATGCCCTATGGCTCCAGTCAGTTCTATGATGCCACTGTCAAATAAAGGAAAGAAATATCTTTTGCTGATTGCATAACCTACGATGGTGCCATGAGCATCCCTTTCAGGTTTGGGGGCATGTATGGTTCCATTCGCTACCTGGTGCAGTGAACTGTGTGAGGCTTGCACACTCTGAACGAACAGATCTGATGCCCCAAAACTGCTGTGCCTGAAGGACAGGCTTAAGTTTTCAATATGTTTGCATTGAGAATTTCTCTCTTATTGCCCCAACACTCCTTGTGTGATTCTCCCAGCGGAGATATGAGTGATATGGGATCCCTTCCCTACTTCCCACCTGTCTGCTACACCCTCTTGGACCCACTGAAGAGCCTCTCTGGTTAGGGGACTGTGGCGATCACACACACAGGGCCCCCGGACGTTTGGCGGTCTATTGACCCTGTGTCGCCACTGCGATTGCTTTTTCTGCTGCCACCACCCTGTATCTCACGGGGACACATGGAGTCCAGTCAGTTGTTAACATAAACAAATGATCAAGTTTATTTTTAAATGCAGGAACAAGCTTATGGTTTCAGTTAATTTTTCTCTTGTCAGTTTCTTATTCTTAGTTCCTACAACTCCAAACTGATTATTCCCAACTATCTATCTGACTCCACCTAACAATTCCTCTCACTCTCTCACAATACAACTTTACCAACCCACACCTAAACCTCCCTCTTCCTTCTTCAACTCCCAAACCTCAACTCAACTGAACTCAACTCTCAGCTGACTTTCAAAACCTCCCACTCTAACTTTTATTCTCCCCTTGCATTCTCACTGGCCAATCATATCACACCTATTTTAACCCTTTCCTTATGACCCATCCTAGGAGGCAAACGCCACAGGGACTATATGGAATGTCATAGAATTTGGTGCCGACTTCAGTGGGAGTTGGGAAATAGACAACATCAGGGAGCCCCTTTATTCATTTCCTCTTAGGCAATGGCATCTTTTGACCCAAGCCAGTATACTTGAGTACGAGAGTTCATTTTTATTAGTCATTTAATTCTCTCCATGAAACTGTTTTCTTCAGCAATATCCAAACCTGTTCCCATAATCATTTCCTGTACAGTCACAGATAGGTAGTTTTCCCTTTTGCTGCTGGATCACTTGAGGAAAAAGCAATGGACAGCCAAAGAGCATAAACATGTAGGCAGAGCATTCACAACCTTGCAATGGAAGGGGTAGAGCTGGCCTGTAGCTTCTCCAGGCTTAAATGGCTGTTGGTCTGGTCACTTCTGGGTTTGATTCACCCATGCTAGATGAGGAGCATCAATCTTCCATCGCAGATCAGAGCTGGTTTCTGGAACTCTGTGCAGGGCAGGAGATATCAAGAATAGGAAACAAACACCCAGACCACGTTTCTTCCGTGGTTCAGAAAAATCCACTTGGGCAAAGCTACAGCTTCAGTTTGACCCAGCCCGGGCTTTAGATTTTTCTATCCAGGCCAGGTTCTAAAACAGGCATAGGCAAACTCGGTCCTCCAGATGTTTTGGGACTACAACTCCTATCATCCCTAGCTAACAGGACCAGTGGTCAGGGATGATGGGAATTGTAGTCTCAAAACATCTGGAGGACCAAGTTTGCCTATGCCTGTTCTAAAACATCATTGTGGAGACCTGTTTGTTTTCTCCCAGCCTCATTATGTGATCCTTAAAGTTAGGGCTGAGGCGCCTGTGGCCTTCTGTATATATTACTTTCCAATTCCCATCAGCTTTAGGGAACATGTCCAATGGCCAGGGGTGATGACAGGTCTAGCCCAACAACTTTTGAAGACCACAGCTGCTCCCTCCCTGCCCAATGAGTCAAAACTTGTTAAAAGCTGAGTACACTTTCACGACTCTGCATGTTCAACAGAGATGCCATATTCAGAATGATCTGATGAAAATAGCCCCAGTATTAACTGGGGAGCAATCTTACATTAGCCAGGACAGGTAAAGTGTGAAAGATCCTGGACACTATTGTTATTTTGGGTTCTTTTCCTTTAATTTTTTGCAAAATAATTACAAATAAATCCATAGATATATATACACATATAAATTTATGGAAGCAACCAAATACTTCATCTTGGTTTGTAGAGAATATGGTGCACTGGCACAGAAAACCTCAAGAAATGGGTTGTTACATTGATATTTCTATTATTTAAAATTTATAGACCACTCTTATAAGAACGAAGTTGCCTATATTTTACCACATTGTACTATGACCTTTTATATGTCTCAAAATAAAAAAAATGGGAATTCTTTCATCTTGTAGTTAATTAAAAATAAATAAAATCCGTTTTGCAATGAATTCGCTGTCTTTTTGTCTCCCCTTCCCAACTGCCTTGTCTGCCCTTTCCTAGAAGTTAGCAAATTTCATCATGTAAGCAGCTTCCCAAACTTTAGCTCCCGAGGCATCTAGAGATAATAATATGGGAGTTTTCTGTCTCTGACACATGACTGTTTTGGCCGCTATTAATAACTGAAAGTCATTTCCCAATCCTCTTCTGCTTTAATATCCTTACTCTGTCCAATTATAATTACAACAGGATCTTTTGGGAAATGATAGCCCAGGATGCTTGTTATTTATGTCGGCACAAATTCCCAAAATCTGATTGCTCAGTATGCCCACATGACGTGAAACATGTTTACATCAGAAGTTCCACATCTCCATCATAGGGCACTGGCCCTCAAAAATATTTTACTCAACCTGGCAGGAGTCAGGTACCATCCTGTCAAATCCGTACAGACCGTTCCTTTAAGAGTTTCCAAATCAAATACCATTTGTCTGTCAGTATTTGAATAGACAAATCTGCTTGCCATCTTGTTTTATAGCAATTCTGTTAATATTTTGTATATCTGACCTAAAGTTCCATGTGACCAATCTACTGCTGAGATCAATAATTCAAAATTCATACAATTTCTAAAGAGCTATGGCATCTTTATTTATTGGGGAATCTATATATCACCAAAAATGGTCACAGGGTGGTTTACAAATCTAGGGTAATATAAAAACATAGTACTGTATACAATAAACAGAAACATTAAAATAATTTTCCTAAATTCGATCGAAAGGTCGGCGGTTCGAATCCCTGCGGCGGGGTGCGCTCCCGCTGCTCGGTCCCAGCGCCTGCCAACCTAGCAGTTCGAAAGCACCTCCGGGTGCAAGTAGATAAATAGGGACCGCTTTCCAGCGGGAAGGTAAACGGCGTTTCCGTGTGCGGCTCTGACTCGCCAGAGCAGCGATGTCACGCTGGCCACGTGACCCGGAAGTGTCTCCGGACAGCGCTGGCCCCTGGCCTCTTAAGTGAGATGGGCGCACAACCCCAGAGTCTGTCAAGACTGGCCCGTACGGGCAGGGGTACCTTTACCTTTACCTTTAACAACATCATTAAAATTACTTAACCCACCAGCT
Source organism: Podarcis cretensis (assembly GCF_951804945.1). Taxonomy (NCBI): domain Eukaryota; kingdom Metazoa; phylum Chordata; class Lepidosauria; order Squamata; family Lacertidae; genus Podarcis; species Podarcis cretensis. The sequence goes on along the minus strand of NC_137180.1, from coordinate 9,235,834 downwards.
TCTAAAAGCCTGGCATCTAAAAAGAAGAAGAATATATTAAATGCAGGATTATAATGTAAAAAGGAAAGTTGAATTCACTTAAGGCAGATACCACCAACCTTTCTGGGCTTGTGGACACATTTTCATTTTTTTTTTTTTTTAAAAAAAAGCCTTTTAGGGCTTTAAAGGTCAGCACCAACGTATGGGACTTTTCATACCTCCAATCTAAAGTGGTACCCAGACACAGTTTCATCACCTGAGCCCAACTTTCACAGGTCAAAGGTCTTTTATACTACCCTTTTTCCCGGTGGATGGGAGGGTTTATTTTCTGAAAGTATTAGCAACATGTGGTATTTCAAATGCAGTCTATGGCTGTGAACACCATACCTCTCAAGCACATTTAAAGTAACCCCCCCCCGAAGAATCATGGGAACTGTAGTTTACCCCCCCTGGAGCTACCATTCCCAGCACCCCTAACAGACTACATTTCCCAGAATTCTTGGGGTGTTGCTGAGCATGAGCTTGAAACAGTTCTTGTGGATAAAGCCTGCAACTAGAATCTAGTTAGGCAGGCCAAAGACCCAGACGCATTTTGCACCCTTTAAAAGACCTCTCCCTTCGTTTCAAATTAAGTCTATGGAAGAAGCAAGGGGCATTTTTGTTTGAGAAGGGCACTTTCAAATTCCTCTCGTTTCCACGTTCTTGATAGATGCATAAAAATGCAGCACCCTTTGAACCTTAGCCTATAAAAGTTAAACTTCAATGTTCCCCTCCTCTTACACGATAGGCTGTTGCTTATCGTATATGGGTGTGACAGATTTTCCTGGCACCTTTTGCCTCCAATTGAAGAAAGGACGGGTAAGGGAATGTGACGGGTGAGAGTCTGTTGACCTGTAGCTTCCTCTGAGCTGCTAGCAAGTGCGCTGTGTACTGTGGCCCACTGCTGAGTGCGTGGCATGTAAGTCAAGCTACATTTCATATTGTAATTAATTTGGCAGGCTAGTCAGACTCCCCATAATGTCTTCTGCCTTCGGGGAGGGTCAGAATTTGAGCAAACTCACAGATTCCTGGACTTGGCTGAGAGCAACGCCAGCTAACTTCCTCATGAGGCCATCCTGGGTCGCCGAAGAAACGATGGCACTGATAGCCAGCCCCTCGATGGAAGTCCTCAACCAGGTCAAAAGTTCTGGCAGACACAGAGGGAGAAGCTGCCAGGTAACAGGGGCCACAATGTCACCACGGGAAGAGAGGGTGCCTTTTTACAACACAGGAAGGAGCAGGAAGTGGGCAGAACTCTCCATAAACTCAGGTGTATATCATAGAATCATAGGTACTGTGTGTGTGAATAAGCCATATCATCAGACTCCATTGTGCCTTGATTTCCCAGTGGAAGCACAACCCTGGGTGAGTGAAAAATGGGTGCTGGATTTTACTAAGCAGATCAAGTATCATTGGGGGGTAAATTCGATTCAGTTCACATTTAAAGGCAAACCAACCAAATCCATAGCTGTCAACTTTTTCCTTTTCTTGCGAGGAATCCTATTCAGAATAAGGGAATTTCCCTTTAAAAAAGGGAAACGTTGACAGCTATGCAAATTTGCATTTTTGCGGAAGCAAAATGAGAACCCAAACAGCCGTCCTTTGAAATGTGATCCTCTCTGAATTTTGCAATACGGTTCTCCAGCCATAATAGGGTAAAGTACAGTGGTACCTCAGGTTAAGTACTTAATTCGTTCCAGAGGTCCGTTCTTAACCTGAAACTGTTCTTAACCTGAAGCACCACTTTAGCTAATGGGGCCTCCTGCTGCCACCGTGGCGCCGGAGCACGATTTCTGTTCTCATCCTGAAGCAAAGTTCTCAACCTGAAGCACTATTTCTGGGTTAGCGGCGTCTGTAACCTGAAGTGTATGTAACCTGAAGCGTATGTAACCCGAGTATGTAACACTGTATACATAAGAATGCATATGTTGACAATAATAAAATATTATTTGTCTGCCTCAGTAGAAGAAATTAGGTACCTCCTAATTCCAACTGTTCATTATAAGAATAACTGTTTAAAAGCTGGTACCTAAGTTTGATCCCTGCCCTGGCCTCTCCCCTCCTTATCCCTTTTCCCTTGTGTTTTTATGAGTTTTAAGAGCCTGTGGGCAGGTTCAGGTGTTGGACTAAATGACCCTTGAGGTCCAACTCTGTTCTATGATTCTAAGTCTACCATGAGCAGTCTCATTTGCAATCAACACCTTTCCTGACTCCCACCTGAGACAACAGCCTCACTGCACCTCATGAGCACCCAAAGAAAAGGATGGAATTGGATTGGGGCTGCAATGCAGTGAGAGGAAGCTTGACTCTTAATCCTGTGCCAGTCTCATCAAAAGTGACTTACCCCCAAAATCTATTTACCCTGACCTAGTAAGAGTGGGAAATGGAGCTTTGCACTTGAGAATCCCCAGGTTGAACGCTCGATTCAGGAGCTTGGGCTGCAACTGACAAGGCCTAGCACTGCTGATCAGGGTATGGGAGTAGGTCGCAGAGCAGAGCTTTCTAAACTTTTCATGTTGGCGACACACTTTGCAGACATGCATCATTTCGCAACACAATAATTCAGTTTTACTGACAAACCAGAGATTAAACTAACCCCTTTCCCGCCCCGGGAAGAGCGTGGGGAGCATTCGCGCAACACACCTACACCCTGCGGCCAACACACTTGTGTGTCACAACACACAGTTTGGAAAGCTCTAGCGTAGAGTGTTAGATCAGTTGCCATTTCCCACATACACCCCTTCAAGCAGGTGATTGGTGGTAGTAAGCACTAAAAACATGCATGATTCAGCCCACATTATGCACATGCTTTCAAGGTACCTTGAGATAAAGCAGGTTTTTCCAGCAGTCAGCAATGGTCAAAGAAAGTGCCTTGTGCCTCCATCCTCTGCTCTGTGCTATAGCTTTTCTTTCTCAAGGAACTGGTTGCTGTTCTGCTGTTTCTAATGCTGGCAGGAGGTCCATATGGGAGCCTCAGGGGGTTGCATAATAACTGGCTTGTGATGGTCATTCTGGATCCTGGGTGGTCTCAGCCACCAGGGTTGGTGATGAATCCTTGTGCCTTCATGTAATGAGTCCTTTGTCCTAAAGGCAAAGCTAAAGCTAAAGGCGATTGTGGGCTGCGGCACACATCTTGCTTTCAGGCTGAGGGAGCCAGCGTTTGTCCTCAGACAGCTTTCTGGGTCATGTGGCCAGCATGACTAAACTGCTTCTGGCGCAATGGGACACCATAATGGAAGCTAGAGTGTACGGAAACGCCGTTTACCTTCCCACTGCAGTGGTACCTATTTATCTACTTGCACTTACATGCTTTCGAACTGCCGACCTTCCAGTCAGCAAGCCCAAGAGGCTCAGTGGTTTAGACCACATCACCACCCTCACTTTTTTGCTTAAAGGCAAAACAGACCATCACACAGTTGAACGACAGCAAAATGGCTGAGAAGTAGCCCCACTGAAATTAGTGAGATTTACATTTGAGTATTTATTTTAAAATTTTATGCACTGCACTTTCCTATAAGGCTAAAAGCACCCTATTACAAAATAAAAATCAGAGACATCAGTGAGAGAGGGTTGGCAAAGAAACAGAGATTCAGAAAACCTGCCTAATAAATATAGTTTTTAGAAGACATGTATAAAGAGAAAGGTATGACTCTTGCTGAACTTCTATTAGCAAGGAGTACCACAAGGCACAGCCTGCCATACTAGGGGTTCAGCCCCTCCACCAGGCAGTGAAGTGAAGTGAAGTAAAGGCCGATTTAAGGCTGTGTGGAGATAAACTTTCGAACCAAAGCATGTTTTAAGAAGAGCGTGGAATGTATAAGAGCTTTGGAATGACGCAGTTAAAAATGCTGTCGCCATATTGGGAAGTTCTGTCGGAGGTCTTGAGTCTGGGAGGAGAAAGAGAGAAATAGAGCTGTTTATATATTGTGGGTGAAACTCCTCAGAGGGACTTAAGAGCGACAGTTTTACGAGATCAATGATGGAAAGAACGATGTTATCTATGAAGGTGATGATACATGGAAACCATCTTGATTTGAGAATTGGAAGAACGGAAAATTCACACAGGATTATTATTGGTGTTAATCGGCTTAAGGAGACTATCAGAAGAGATCATAAAGAAAAAAGAGAAAATATATGAACAGGATATGATGTGGAAACAGCAAGATAAGACTGGATAGAATTATGAACTCTGTTTGGACTGATTTGGATTGATTTGGACATTAACGCAGTAGCAAGAAGATGATCAGAATCCCCCTTCGGATCTTGAAATATGGGTCCCCCCAACAAAATTTAAAATTCGGCTTTGTAATTCGGAATTTATGTGATGTGATTTAATTTGATTTGATTGGCCGGTTAATAAAAATTATTTTTAAAAAAAGAAAAAAGAAGTGAAGGCCAGCCAGACTTCAGGGGCATGTGAGACCACAAACAGTCCCCCCTCAGAAGATTTCAGTGACTGAGACAGAATGTAAGGAATGAGGTGGTTCTTAAATAACCTTGGGTGCAAGTTATTGAAGTCATTGTGAATTAACACAGGCCCCTGGCCTGATAGCAGATTGGTTGCCACTGTAGAATAACATCTTGCCAATGACCTGCTCCTGTGAGAAATCTGGCTGCTACATTGTTTACTAGTTTCAGCTTCCAGACCGGATTCAAGGGCAGAGCCAACTAAGAGTGTACAAAATTGCGCTGCTCATTCAAGAGCTAGCTAAGTGGTCCTGTCACATGGACCAACCACAAAACTAGGAGAGCACCACTGGCACCCAGAGAAAAAAAGCCCAGATGCTGGAAATGAGATTTATTCCAGGTCTGGAATAACAGATGACTGTGATTTCGGTAGCTGTATGTGAGTATCTTAAATAGGAGTAGGCAGATTGTATCCATAGGGGGGTTATGTTCCGGGACATCTTTTATCTCGGCGATAGACAGCAGAGAGCCAAAGGCAACATCATCCTGCAAATCAGCTGGTCTGACCCTGACCACAATGTGCCCTGAGAATGAGCATCTCTCCATGCAAAAAAAACCAACAACAAACCATTTTAGCTCTCAAGTTTTTCTTTGGGTAGTTTACATATCTGGGCCAAGAAAGTTATTCTATGATCTCTATGGGTAAAAAAAATTTCACATGACTCACATGCTTATGATTAGACAGGCTTCTTCTTCCTTTTACTAGAGCGAAAAGTAGCAGTGCACCAGAAGAGAGACAGTGGCAGTATCTTGTCTGAGCCCCACAGCATCGGTTCATCATGGGTCAATTCCTGCAGCAGTTCCTCGCTTGCCTCGGTGCCATCACTTGTCTCGTTTTCCTGGTGAAATGTGTTCGACTTTTGAAATATTTCTCTCTGCTTGTATGGAGTACTGTGCCTGAGTCTTTTTTCCGGTCAATGGGAGAATGGGCAGGTAATGCAACTTTTCCTCATATTTTTATTTCTGGGGAAATGCGAACGGATGTGTTGGGATGGGAGCAGGGGAGCAACTCTGTGGGCACCAGCTTTGCAGCACAAAAGGTCCCAGCTTGTGGCATCACCAAACGGGGCTAGGAAAGAGACTCTGGTCTGCAATCCTGGAGAGCTGATGCCAGTCAGAGTGGGGAAGTATTGAGCTAGAATCTAGATGGACCTAATCCAGTCCTCTAACCATGACACTAGCTCTCAATCTTTGTAGGTTCATGGACAGTGCCGGATTTACGTACAGTGGTACCTCTGGTTATGAACTTAATTCGTTCTGGAGGTCCGTTCTTAACCTGAAACCGTTCTTAACCTGAGGTACCACGTTAGCTAGTGGGGCCTCCCGCTTCCGCAGCGCTACTGGCGTGCAATTTCTGTTCTCATCCTGAGGTAAAGTTCTTAACCTGAGGTACTACATCCATGTTAGCAGAGTCTGTAACCTGAGGTGTTTGTAACCCGAGGTGTTTGTAACCCGAGGTACCACTGTATAAGCTGTATAAAGGGGAAAAAAACCTGGATGTACATTTCCAAAATATAAGATAAGTTTTGTGTTGTACAGGATCCTATGATGTAAGGAATGAGCCACCAATCATTTTAAGAATAACTTAATAATTCTTTCACTATTAATATACAGACATACGTCGGGTTGAAGTAGCTTCGGGTTGAGCGTTTTTGGGTTGTGCTCTGCGGCAACCCAGAAGTAACAGAATGCGTTACTTCCAGGTTTCGTCACTCACACATGCGCAGACGCTCAAAATGACGTCACGCACATGCGCGGAAGAGGCGAATCGCGACCCACGCACGTGCAAACGTGGGTTGCCTTCGCTTCAGGATGCGAACAGGGCTCCGGAACGGATCCCGTTCGCAGCCAGAGGTACCACTGTACTTCTTAATTGTATTTTAGTTCAACAATTACTTTGATAAAATACGTATTTTGTTATGTGCAAATGGCTTTAGATACCTATTAGGTCCATAAATTTCCATATAGCACATACAGTGGTGCCTCGCAAGATGAAAATAATCCGTTCCGCGAGTCTCTTCGTCTAGCGGTTTCTTCGTCTTGCGAAGCAACCCTATTAGCGGCTTAGCAGCTTAGCGCTATTAGCGGCTTAGCGGCTTAGCGGCTATTAAAGGCTTAGCGGCTTAGCGGCTAAGAGGCTATTAGCGGCTTAGCGGCTTAGAAAAAGGGGGGGAAAGCGAAAAAATCGCAAGACTCGCAAGACGTTTTCGTCTTGCAAAGCAAGCCCATAGGGAAATTCGTCTTGCGAAGCGCATCGAAAAACGGAAAACCCTTTCGTCTAGCGTGTTTTCCGTCTTGCGAGGTGTTCGTCTTGCAGGGCACCACTGTATTCAACACAAAAAACATATTATAATATTGATACATGCACCCTTGAAATGTTTTTTTAATGGAGTTATGTAATTGAGAAACATTAATATGCAACTTCAATCTTTTTGAAATACAAAGAAATTCAGGCTGCAGTCCTACACAAATTTATCTGGAAGTAAGCTCCAGTAAACTCAGTGGAACTTGTTTTGGAACAGACACATTCAGGACAGCAATGAGAATTACTTTTGCCTGTGGCAATGACTGGTTTGCCTGTGGCAGCTTCCTAGCCCACATCATCTTAATACGATTTACAAAACCTAAGTTCTCCGGCCATTATCATTTTTTATGAGTGAATAGACAGATCTCCTACTCAGTGATGTGACTACAAACTGATAATTTAAAATAAAAACAAACCCATGGGCTTGGATGCTAAGATAATGGATGCTTTGTAAACTTTTAGGCAGAGCAACTCCAAAGAAATGGATGGACCTAACTTAGTCATGTTCGTTAATTTCAATACATCTCCTCTGAGTAAAAGTAGTTAAAAACAATAATTTTCAGTGATTTTTCAAAGAAACAAAAAGTAAAGAGTCCCAAAAAGTAAAACACAAAATATAACAATATAATAAAAAGAAAAAGAGGTCATGGACATGTTGCACAGCTTTTGTCAAGGGTGCCAAGAAACACCAGATAAATAATTTTGTCCCCAGGGGTTTTGAAAAAATGAGAATCACACATTCCAAACGTCCAACAAAGCTCTCACATGCCATGGAATATTTTGCAGAAGAGCAATATTCCAAACATTTTTCAACCAAGAAGAAACACAGAGGTTAGACAAAGTTTTCCATTTTTGTACAATTGAGAGACATGCTGCTGCTAATAAGAGAAGCAGTATTTTTATTATTTATTTTGCTTTTGTGTCATGATTACCCTCCTCAAATAAAGAAAGGAGTACTAGTTGTGGGGTGAATTGAATAGGTTCCTTAATAATTTTAGAGATTTCTTCAAAAACTTCCAGGGGTGCCCAAACTTTTTTCAAAGAGGGCCAGATTTGATGAAGTGAACATGTGTGAGGGCCGACCAAAGTTGTTGAGAGCTTTTTTTAGAATTGAAAAGTTGCTGAGCTTTTTTTTACAGCTTTACCCCAAAGTTGTTCAGCTTTTTTTTTTAGGATTTTACCCCAGGACACATACTGCCACAGGGGCCGGATTAAATTGACTGGCGGGCCGGATTAGGCCCCCGAAATGGACTTTGGACATGCCTGCTAGTTTACACCAAAGACTTTAACTAGTAGACATGCCCCGCCCCCCATAAATGGAAGTGGGTTTGAGAGGACCCACATCCCTGCTAGCAATCTGGAGCACTAGCTTGGAGGTAAAACATGAAAGAGAGACTGGCCTACCATCTGCGGTTATTAGTCTATTGGTCCACATTCTGTTCTCAATACGTATCATAATTAAAGTCTGTTTCCCAATTTAGTTTCAAACTCACAAGTTTTCTAGTCATACTACTTATCATTTCAATAATAGTAATAATAATAATAATAATAATAATAATAATAATAATAATAATAATAATATTTATTTATACCCCACCCTCCCCGGCCAGAGCTGGGCTCAGGGCGGCTAACACCAGTAAAATTAAAGTAAAAACATAATGGGGGGGGGGGACCAATTTAAAATACAGGTTAAAATGCAATTTAAAATGCAGCCTCATTTTAAAAGTAGCCCATACAGTGGTACCTCGCAAGATGAATGCCTCGAAAGACGAAAAACTCGCAAAACGAAAGAGTTTTTCGTTTTTTGAGTTGCTTCGCAAGACGGATTTCCCTATGGGCTTGCTTCGCAAGACGAAAACGTCTTGCAAGTTTGTTTCTTTTGTCTTGCAAGTTTGTTTCCTTTTTCTTAAAACCGTGCATTCACTTCAAGGACTCATAGCACGCGGTGTGGTAGCCTTTTTTGAGGTTTTTGAAGACTTTGGTGATTTTTGAAGCTTTTCCAAAGTCCTTGCTTCACAAGACGAAAAAATCGCAAGACGAAAAAACTCGCGGAACGAATTAATTTCGTCTTGCGAGGCACCGCTGTAGACCAAAACCATAAGGGAAGGGAAACATAAGGGTCAGACTGAGTCCAAACCAAAGGCCAGGCGGAACAGCTGTCTTGCAGGCCTTGCGGAAAGATGTCAAGTCCCGCCAAGTCGGGGTCAGTACTGAAAAGGCCCTGGCCCTAGTTGAGACCAATCTAACCACCTTGCGACTTGGGACCTCCAAATATATAGTGACCTCCAAAATATATAGTGCTGCCCTAAACCCTTTCCAGTAGAACCAATATTTAGAAGTCTGTCTTCTGTTCATGTGAGGAGTTGAGTAGCTTGTACACATACATATGCAGTGCTTTTCTTCTGGGAAAAAAAGGGAGGAACTCACCAAAATGTTTGTTTGTTTGTTTGTTTGTTTGTTTGTTTGTTTGTTTGTTTGTTGTGGGCCCAGTCACAATGCTGCCACACACACACACCCAGACAGTGATCTGGATTAGAAATGGCCACAACTTTATTGATTACAGATATAGGGGATTCTTGGCTCAGGCACTGAGTGTATGTACAGTGGTACCTCGGGTTACATACACTTCAGGTTACAGACTCCGCTAACCCAGAAATAGTGCTTCAGGTTAAGAACTTTGCTTCAGGATGAGAACAGAAATCATGCTCTGGCGGCGTGGCAGCAGCAGGAGGCCCCATTAGCTAAAGTGGTGCTTCAGGTTAATAACAGTTTCAGGTTAAGAACGGACCTCCGGAACGAATTAAGTACTTAACACGAGGTACCACTGTATATCCGTTACAGCCCCACCAGACCAAAAATAACAATTAAAATTAAACAATTAAACAATTTAAATTTAAATTTAAATTTAAAAGGTAAGGGAACTTGCTTCCCTTGAGTTCCATATGGGACTCAGCTGTACGGCTGCAAATAAGTGTGTTGAAAAAATGCATTATACAAATGTGACACTAGATGGTGATGGAGAGCTATGGCAAAATTAATATATTTTTCAAAAAAATTTTTTTAAAAAAAGCATTTTCACAACATTTTTTATATGTGTCTAGATTCCACCCTGCTTAAAAAGCAAACAAATACTTGCATATAGGTCGTTTAGGAGTTGTGCAATTTTATATAATTGAAACCGACCAACATCCAAACCAATGGTCAGAGATGATGGGAGCTATTGCCCAGCAATATCTCAATATCTGGGCTATTGCCCAGCAATATCTCAATGTCTCTGCATTTCTCCATCAATGAGACTGGGATGCAAAAAAAATAAAATAAAAAAAAATCATGTGGAACCACAGTGTTTGAAATGCAAGAAAGAACAAGCCAGCTAAAAATCACATACTGTCTTTATTGTCTCATCATTTAGTGATCACAGGATCTGGTGATGGGATTGGAAAAGCCTATTCCTTTGAGGTATGATAAATATGTACAGAATCTCTTTGCATTTATGTCGTGTTTTGGACTATTCATAGGGCTTTGCATACATGTTTCTCACAGTCAGTCAGTCAGTCAGTCAGTCAGTCAGTTTTATTGCACGTAGCCAAAGGCTGCCGCAATGTACACAAGAATCATTCAACAATTAAAATATGCTGGATTAATACAAAAAACTTAAAACACTTATATAATCAAGACATTACCTACTGTAAACAGAGCTATAAAAGTACCTTAATATACAGGTTAAGACATTAAACAATAAAATTTATAGGCTAAAATCGTCACATGGCCACTAATATATTAAAAAAATATTAATTAGTACAATGTGCAATTATATTCAGAGTTTGGTGACAAAGATAGAATATAGCTTGATATAGATAGGGTCAAATAAATTCATCTCCTTTACAGTTGGTGGCTATCTTGGCTATATAATTTGCTCTAATTTTCCTAGCGGCAGTTGCAAAGAGTGCTACACACCAGGTCAGGGATTCTCTGCTACAGAAAGTCATTCTTTGCAGCCTCCCCACCCATGGTGCCTCACAAAGGAAATTGGGGGAAATGTTATCCCAAAGCTCCTGCAACATGGAACCAACAGTCTTTGGGGCAAGGGGATTGCCTTCTGCATAACACTGATGTATTGAAGAGGCAGGAAAAGAGAAGCTTCTATAATAAATAATAATAATAATTTTTTATTTATACTCTGCCCTCCCAGGCCAGAGCTGGACTGAGGCCGGCTAACACCAGTAAAATTACAATTAAAAATAAAAATTTAAAATAAACCAATTTAAAATACAGGTTAAAATATAATTTAAAATGCAGCCTAATTTTAATAGTAGCCCATAGATCAAAACCATAAGGGGAGGGAAACATAAGGGTCAGACTGATGTGGACACAGTGGCGGAGGAAGGGGTTGGGGGGCGGTCCACCCCGGGTGCCATCCATAGCTGTCAACTTACAGATTTGAAAATAAGGGACCAGCAGCCTTGAAAATAAGGGACCAGCAGCCAAAATAAGGGACCTGCAGCCTCACCTGTTCCAGGCACTCCAGTCTTCCTGTCCTCCTGCAGTCTGGTCAAACACATGCTGGTAGCTTCGAGAACACTGTCCAACCAACTTTGTAACCAGAGGTTCAACTGAATAGAATATGAATCACAGGTACCACAAGGCCTATGCAGCCTCAACTTAAGATGGCTCCCCGGCCTGGCTTTGCACCGCAAAGTTTGCAGCAGCACGTGCAACAAAATGCTGTCCAGCATTCAAAAACCCCCTCAGCTTGCATTAACTAGCCACACACAAGGCATGCAAGCTCCACCCCGCAGTCGTTCTTAGACTTCTTATTGGGTGAGCAACACAGCCAAGCAACACAGTTGGACCTCCCTCCTCCCTGGCTGGCAGAGAGGGAGGGAGAGGAGCTGCTTCCTTTGAAATTTAAGGGACATCATTTAAGGGACATTTAAGGGACATCCACCAATAAGGGACAGCAGCGGGACATGACGCTGGAATAAGGGACTGTCCCTTCAAATAAGGGACGCTTGACAGCTATGGTGCCATCTCTGAGGGGGGGGGGTGACAAGAAGGCACACCGTGGGGGGCTCGTCCCACCGCCCCCGGGCGCGGCAGCACAAGCCGCTGCCATTGCACCGCCACAGCCGCGTGTGAAGAATCCTCCGCTCGTGGCTGCACCCTCCGCTGCCATCCATACAGCGCTCGAGCGGCGCCGTCAACAAACTGCCCAGTGGCACATGCACGTGTGCTGTACGTACTGCTCATGCGGGCTTCACACATTCGTCATATGGACGGCGGTGGTATCCGCGCCGCTACATACCGTGCATGCCTGCCCTGTATGGATGGCAGTGGGATCCCTCTTCCGCCGCTGCTGCCACGAGCAGAGGATCCCACCACCGTGCGTACTGTGTGCGTGTATGCACGATACGTAGCGGCATGCGTGGTGTGACGTTAACATATGAGAGTGCTGGAGGTGAAATAGTTAAACAGGTTACCCAATCAGAACCCAGGGGGTGGAGTCAGAGGGACTATAAAACCAGCTCTGGGAGGGGCAGAGAGGAAGAGTTTGTTGGGAGTTGGGTGGTTGGTTGGAGTGGGAGTGAATTGGGACAGAGTCTGTGGGTAGGTTGAGTTAGTGTAGCGAAATAAGCTGAGTCAGGAACATTTAGGAGCTAGGAAGACGAGTAAATATCTGAGAGGTGGTTTAGTGAGTGAGAGCAGGTAGCAGAAGTTATAGGACTGGATAGACACCCCATGATTGTAATTGACCGATACCATTTATGAAACCACACGCTTGTTAAACTGCAATAAATAAACCAAAGTTTATGTTCCAATTTAACCCTGACTGGGCTCAGTATTTTACCAGGTAGGGCCTGGGTGGTGGCAGCGAGAAATAAAGTGGTGGCACAGAGATCAATAGACGGTGAAATGTCCGGGGACCCTGTGTGATTGCCACACGTGCTAGTAGCGGCACGTGCGCATGCGCTATATGTACGGCGCGCATGCATGCACCGGTGGGCAGTTTGCCCCGCCCCCGACACCCCGCCCCAGGTTCCGGTTCTCCTTCCTTCACCCCTGTGTGGACACATCAGAGAATCATGGAGTTTGGGGTGGAGGCCTTGTGGACCACTTAGTCTATCCTGCTGTCGGATGCAAGAAGTGTTGGAACCAAAGCATCCCAAAGAGATGCTGTCCAGCCTCTGCTTGAAGACTTCCAGGGTCTTGTCTCTCCACCCAGACACATTGTGCACCAACTGTGGTGAGCTTCTGCCGGCTGTTAAAAATGCAACTTATTTACTCAAACTTCCTTTGGCCTGATACCAGTTGAATGATTCCTGACTGCTATAAATTGAGATAGGTTGTTTTTATTTTGTTCCCCCCCATTTTTTTATTCATTTTATAACACAAATAAAGAACACAAACAAAAAAAAAACCTTATACAAACAAATTCTTGTCATATCCTTATTTTTCTAAACATCGTTAAGTGGGTTTCCCCAAGTCCCACCTATCTGATTTTCATTTTACTTCATCTTTACCAGTTTACATATATCATAGTTTCTAACTATCTTTTTTTAAAATCAAACTTAAAATAACTTCACATTTTATCACAAATAATACTATTTTAAAATACACTTTCTTCTGCTTCTAGCCCTACAGACTATATCCACTTCCAAAGCAATTCAAAGATTTAAATATTAACATATTTTTTCAAATATTCCTTAAACCTCTTCCAGTCTTCTTCCACCGTCTCTTCTCTCTGGTCTCGGAGTTTCCCAGTCAGTTCGGCAAGTTCCATATAGTCCATCATCTTCATCTGCCTATTGTGGTGTTTTTTTATTGGTATATTCAATTGCTTATGCGTTGTTGTTTTGAATTTGAATGTGTGTTGTTTTTTTACTGAACACCGCTTCCTGTGGTATTATTTCCAAATAAACAAATGGTCCCATAATTGACCTGCATTCATTTACTCCCAATGTTCAACTAAAACCCACCCTCCTGTAATTTAAACTTATTTGATCTAGTTCTGCTCTCTGGAACAGCAGAGAAGAAGCCTTTGTCCTCTGCTATGTAACACTATTTCAAATATTTTAAGAGTCATATCTTGTACTTCTCACACCCACCCCAGTCTTGTCTTATTTGGTTCCCAGTTCTTATACTCCGGGGGAGGCAGAAGGTTAGAGAATGTAAAGAAGAGAGTTAGGGAACTTCCCTATGACCTGATTATTGTGCATTTATCCTGATTTGTTTGCAGGAAGATTAGATGGTGTTGGCTATTTAAAGCATTCACCTGATTTGTTTGTGGGAAGATTAGAAGCCATTGCATCAGAGCAAGTGTTCTGCGTCTTCCTGTTCAGGTCCCCATCATTTCCCTTATTGCAAAAAGTTTCATCTTTTAGTTACATGAAACTTCCCAGTCCACTATAATTGTTCAACCTGAATTTGCCAGTACAGTGGTACTTCGCAAGACGAATGCCTCGTAAGACGAAAAACTCGCAAAACAAAAGAGTTTTTCGTTTTTTGAGTTGCTTCGCAAGACGGATTTCCCTATGGGCTTGCTTCGCAAGACGAAAACGTCTTGCAAGTTTGTTTCCTTTTTCTTAAAACCGTGCATTCACTTTGAGGAGCAACTCATAGCACACGGTGTGGTAGCCTTTTTTGAGGTTTTTGAAGACTTTGGTGATTTTTGAAGCTTTTCCAAAGTCCATGCTTCACAAGATGAAAAAATCGCAAGATGAAAAAACTCGCAGAATGAATTAATTTCGTCTTGCAAGGCACCACTGTACGTGATTGAATCCCACCAGGAAATAGAGGCAGTTAATGAGCACCTTGAATAGTGCTCATAATCTCACCCTTTATTAGCATTTCAATACTTTTGCCACTAGGAGTCAGAATTTCCCAGTTCACTCTGACCTGCATTGCACAACTGGAAAGCAATTGCTTCCTTCCATCTGCATTTGTGTATTCTCTGCAGTTGCGGATATTAGGACAAATTCAACAAGCATCTGGGTAGCTTCTGCCATATCAGTGCAGCCCAATCATTCCTGAAATACTAATATATTTACGACTTGCTCCCATAGCTCGCCAGACGTGGATTAAATATTGTTTTGATTAGCAGAACACTAACAAAAATGCAGAAGGTAGCTTCTGAAATTGGTAAGTATCTAATATGTGAAAAAGTTATCACTTGATATCTTTATGCCTTAGGTTGTAACCCGAAGCAGACTTCCTAAGTGTGCCGGAGGACGTGCCTTTGAATTCAGTGGCACATTTTGCTGTATAAACAGGCTTAGAAGTGCCCTGTAAAATTCATTTTATTAATCAACTAGTAAAGGTAAAGGGAGGGACGCGGGTGGCGCTGTGGGTAAAAGCCTCAGCGCCTAGGGCTTGCCGATCGAAAGGTCGGCGGTTCGAATCCCCGCGGCGGGGTGCGCTCCCGTTGCTTGGTCCCAGCGCCTGCCAACCTAGCAGTTCGAAAGCACCCCCGGGTGCAAGTAGATAAATAGGGACCGCTTACCAGCGGGAAGGTAAACGGCGTTTCCGTGTGTGGCTCTGGCTCGCCAGAGCAGCGATGTCACGCTGGCCACGTGACCCGGAAGTGTCTCCGGACAGCGCTGGCCCTCAGCCTCTTGAGTGAGATGGGCGCACAACCCTAGAGTCTGTCAAGACTGGCCCGTACGGGCAGGGGTACCTTTACCTTTACCTTTAAAGGTAAAGGGACTCCTGTCCATTAGGTCCAGTTGTGACTGACTCTGGGGTTGTGGTGCTCATCTCGCTTTACTGGCCGAGGGAGCCGGCGTACAGCTTCCGGGTCATGTGGCCAGCATGACTAAGCCGCTTCTGGCGAACCAGAGCAGCGCACGGAAATGCCGTTTACCTTCCCATCAGAGCAGTACCCATTTATCTACTTGCACTTTGATGTGCTTTTGAACTGATAGGTTGGCAGGAGCAGGGGCCGAGCAACGGGAGCTCACCCCGTGACAGGGATTCGAACCACCGACCTTCTGATTGGCAAGTCTTAGGCTCTGTGGTTCAACCCACAGTGCCACCCGCGTCCCGCTTATTAATCAACTAGGAGTAATTTAATTAGGCGATAGTCTGACTAGAAAAAAACCTTTGTTGCATGGAGTGTGAGGCATCCCAGATTCTCCTTTGCCAGGAAAGTGTATGCTGTATCTAACAGCCCAACCCCACAACCCATTTTGCTGGCAAATAAAAGTTGATCCACACTTGACACAGCATTTGAAGTTGTGGCTTACTCATCACTTGCCTTAGTGAATACTAACGTAGAAGTGCAGGCCTCCAGATTTGATACTGGACTACAGCTCTCATAATCCCTGACCGTTACCCATGCTGACCAGGGTTGATGGAACCTGGAATCCATCAACATCTGGAGGGACACAGATTCACAGTTGTTGGAGTCCAGTGACGTGCCATTGTGGTCCACTGCATGTTTAGAGACATACCCCATCCCATCAGATGTTATTAGGGCCTCTTGGACTTGCTGATCACAAGGTCGGCAGTTTGAGTCCCCATGACAGAGTGAGCTCCCGTTGCCCTGTCCCAGCTCCTGCCAACCTAGCAGTTCGAAAGCACACCAGTGCAAGTAGATAAATAGGTACCGCTGCGGCAGGAAGACAAATGGCATTTTTGTGTCCTCTGGTTTCTGTCAGGGTGTTCCATTGCGCCAGACATGGTTTATTCATGCTGGCCACATGACCTGGAAAGCTGTCTGTGGCCTGAAAGTGAGATGAGTTCCACAACCCCATAGTCGCCTTTGACTGGACTTAACCCTCCAGGGGTCCTTTACCTTTTACTTTAGCTTACTAGGTGAATGGAATGGATACAGTATTCTACACCAGTGTTGTCTGCGTAAAGTGTGAGCTGGCTATACATATGTAGAATTAAATTTAAGAGCTCTTGTACTGATGCAATAGTTGCAGCTATTGCTTTGGTGTAAGGCAGGATCCAGCACTCAGGTTCTCAAACTGTGACCTTGTGGTGGTCCACAAGTTTCATTAAAGTGTTTCACAGAAAAACACAGTAATATTTCTACTCCATTCTGCACTTGATTTGTTTGTTTGTTTATGATGATGGAGATAAGGGGTAGTTTTGACCAGAGCCGTGATGCTCTCAAGACTATGGCCTAAGTCTTGTGATTTCCATAATACAGTTTTGCTACAGTCTACTAATTTCCCCCTTTAAAATCACCAATTAAAGAATCCCTTGTCAATATCCCGGCCTGGGGCCTGTGATTGTCATAATACAGCACTAGTTTTGGTGGTTCTGCCTGTGCTTAAGGAAAAGAGTTGTTAAAACATGACTTATGTATGTGTTTTGCTTTATAGAACAAAATAAGTAAGTTACGTGGTCTGCTGAGAACCCCAACAATATTCAAGAGGTCTTGGGAGAAGGGGACATTGACCTAGCATATTGCCTAAATGCATTGCTGTCTTAGCAGTAGCCAAGGAAATTCTTAAAGAGCACAAAAATGACTCTCTTTCTCCCCCTCGCCCCAATGCAGAACAGTCCACAGGGAGAAAAGTGAAAATTATACAAGCTGACTTTACCAAAAGGAACGTGTACAATGACATTGAAGATGGTCTTCAAGGATTAGAAATTGGAATTTTGGGTAAAGTTTCCAATAGCACTTTTCAAGAGTTCCTTTTGGATTGCAGTGAGGCAGTGTGGTGTAGTGGTTCGATCAGGCATAGGCAAACTCCGGCCCTCCAGATGTTTGAGACTACAATTCCCATCATCCTTAGCTAACAGGACCAGTGGTCAGGGATGATGGGGATTGTAGTCCCAAACATCTGGAGGCCAGAGTTTGCCTATGCCTGGGTTAAATTGTTGGACTAGGACCTGGGAGACCAGGGTTCCTAATCCCCACTCAGCCATCTTGAAGCTCACTGGGTGACCTTGGGTCAGTTGCCACCTCTCAGCCTAACCTTCCTCTCATGGTTATTGTGAGGATAAAATGGAAAGGGAGGAACACCAGGAACACATTGAGCTCCTTTGGAAGGGGAGGAAGGTGGGATAAAGGCAACAAATAAGTAAATAAAACAAACTCTTCTCTCATAGTTATTGAAATTATATAGTGTCAAACTGGTCCTCATCAGACCTACAAGTGGCTGATCTGGGGTCAATTTTGTATTATGTTTAAAAGGCCTATTATCTTCTGAATGAGTTCAACAGATGCCATGCCTTCACAGTAGTTCAGTTTAAGGCAACTTTTACTAATGGTGCCTTCCAGATGCTTTGGACTACAACTGCTATCAGTCCCAGGTAGATGTAGTCCAAAACACAGCGCCACCACTGAGCCTCTTGGGCTTGCCGATTGGAAGGTCGGCGGTTCAAATCCACACGGTGGGGTGAGTTCCCATTGCTCCGTCCCAGCTCCTGCCAACCTAGCAGTTCAAAAGCACAGCAACACAAGTGGCTAAATAGATACCGCTGTGGCGGGAAGGTAAACAACGCTTCTATGCGTTCTGGCTTCCATCACAGTGTCCCATTGCACCAGAAGCAGTTTAGTCCTGACCCAGAAAGCTGTCTGTGGACAAACACCTGCTCCCTCGGCCTGAAAAGCAAGATGAGCGCTACAACTCCATAGTTGCCTTTGCCTAGACTTAACCGTCCAGGGGTCCTTTAGTCCAAAACATCTGGAAGGCACCAGGTTAAACCAGCAGCAACTGGTCTAAGTAGTTGTGCCAGCTAGTTGTGTGACTCACTGTGTTTCTGTTTATTAGTTAACAACGTTGGAATGCTTCCTAGCACCTCTCCAACCCGTTTTCTTAATGGACCAGAGAATGACGGGGTAAGGATTATTCTATGTTTGTGCTCTTGAAAGCAACTGCTCAGAAGGCCCACACTTTCCTTTCATATGGAAAAGAGAAATTAGTTTGTTTATTTATTATTGTCTTTGTCCATGGAGTTTTCTTGGCACAGATACTGGAGTGGCTTGCCAGTTCCTGCTCCAGGTGGATCATATTTGGTCAAAACTCTCCACTATGACATGTCCATCTTGGGTGGCCCTGCATGGCATAGCTCATAGTTTCTCTGAGTTATTCAAGCCCCTTCGCCATGGCAAGGCAGTGATCCATGAGGGTAGTGATAGTAGGCAAGGGTAGTGATGTATGGAAGTGAGAGCTGGACCATAAAGAAAGCTGATCGCCGAAGAATTGATGCTTTTGAATTCTGGTGCTGGAGGAGACTCTTGAGAGTCCCATGGACTGCAAGAAGATCAAACCTATCCATTCTTAAGAAAATCAGCCCAGAGTGCTCACTGGAAGGACAGATCTTGAAGCTGAGGCTCCAAGACTTTGGCCACCTCATGAGAAGAGAAGACTCCCTGGAAAAGACCCAGATGTTGGAAAGATGGAGGGCATAAGGAGAAGGGGATGAGAGAGGATGAGATGGTTGGACAATGTTCTTGAAGCTATGAACATGAGTTTGACCAAACTGTGGGAGGCAGTGGAATACAGGAGTGCCTGGCATGCTCTGGTCTGTGGGGTCACAAAGAGTCGGACACGACTAAACGACTAAACAACAACAACATTTATTGTTCATTGAATTAATTTCGATCAAGTTACATTTGATCTGAACAGAGCAAGTGTAGCCAGTATCGCAAGTTCCTCCAGGTGTTCTTAGATGCAAATTTCCATCAGCCCCAGCCTGAAGGGCCAATGAACAGGGATGATGGGAATTGTGGTCCAGCAACATTTGAAGGGCACCACATGGACTCATAGAATCATAGAAGAATCATAGAATCATAGAGATGGAAGAGACCACAAGGGCCATCGAGTCCAACCCCCTGCCAAGCAGGAAACACCATCAGAGCACTCCTGACATATGGTTGTCAAGCCTCTGCTTAAAGACCTCCAAAGAAGGAGACTCCACCACACTCCTTGGCAGCAAATTCCACTGTCAAACAGCTCTTACTGTCAGGAAGTTCTTCCTAATGTTTAGGTGGAATCTTTTTTCTTGTAGTTTGGAACCATTGCTCCGTGTCCGCTTCTCTGGAGCAGCAGAAAACAACCTTTCTTCCTCCTCTATGTGACATCCTTTTATATATTTGAACATGGCTATCATATCACCCCTTAACCTCCTCTTCTCCAGGCTAAACATGCCCAGCTCCCTTAGCCGTTCCTCATAAGGCATCGTTTCCAGGCCTTTGACCATTTTGGTTGCCCTCCTCTGGACACGTTCCAGTTTGACTCGCCCTAGAATAAGACATTTCCACAGAGTTATTGGACCAGCTATTTTTAGCCAAAGTCCTTAAACCTTCCTTTATTTCCCTGAAGACCATAGTACAGAAATGATAAAGTCTCTGCAGAATCCACAGGAAAAAAACCTGCAAGCACAAGGGAAGGGAATGGGGAAATGCAGTAGAATTAATCTCTAATGCCCAACTTTATGATGGCCTGAACATAACAGAGAAAGCAAAATTGAGGCTGCCATCCTATGTACACCTACGGGGAGTAAGTCTCAATGAAAACTATGGGACTTGCTTCTGAACAAACATGAATAGGGCTATATTATAAATCTCACTGGTCCCAGCGAATAGCTGTTCTGATCTAGCAGACAGTGCCCTGCCTTATATTTACTAGCCAGATTTATATCTTTTCTGCATAGATTACAGTACCTTTAGCAAGGGGAGGATGCAGTGGCCATGCAGTTTTGCACGCAGTAAAACAGGGAGAGTTGAGCTGTCTCCTGTTTCAGCCGTGCCTGTGCGACCTGATTATTCCTTCACTTTAAACCAGATGTGTACTGGTCAACACTCAAAGTGGGACACATGGCCACCCTAATCAGGGGCGGACAAAGGGGGTGTGGTAGGGGCGGGCCACCCCGGGTGTCACCACGGGGGTGACAAAATGACAGGCGGCACTCACCGCGGGGCCTGCAGCACGACCGAGCCATGCACCTCTCCTGGGAGTGATGCGGTGGCTTCGGCGCCCGCAGGCTCCGCGCTGCCAAATGGTCCGCCCACCGCCTCCCCCTCAGCTGTAGGGCGGCTGAGTGGGAGAAGGCAGACAGACTCCAGAGGCCCCGTGGGACGTCCTGCCCCGGCTCACCCCGCCCCACAGGTGGCTGCCCCTGCCCAGGGCCCAGGGCATGTGTGCCATCCCAGGCACCCAATTTAAAGAGTTTGTATTTGATATCCCGCTTTGTCACTACCCGAAGGAGTCTCAAAGCGGCTAACAATCTCCTTTCCCTTCCTCCCCCACAACAAACACTCTGTGAGGTGAGTGAGGCTGAGAGACTTCAGAGAAGTGGGACTGGCCCAAGGTCACCCAGCAGCTGCATGTGGAGGAGCGGGGAATCGAACCTGGTTCACCAGATTATGAGTCTACCGCTCTTAACCACTACACCACAATTGGCTTGCTCCACCGCTGACCCTAATCACTGGGGAATAAATCAAGTGCATCTTCACTGTGCATCTAACAACAACAACAATAACAATTTATTATTTATACCTTGCCCATCTGGCTGGCTTTTCCCAGCCACTCTGGGCAGCTGATGTTGCACAGTACAGCAATCATCCCGTTCTTGATAGTGCATAGCTCAAAAGATGGTTCTGCAGATGGAAAAATGGCCCACAACATCTTGATATCCAAGGTAGAAAATACACACACCCCACGCACAGAGAGAGTAGTGGTTTTTTAAAAAATAAATAAGCTATATCTGACATTTTGTGGCCCATTTAATGGTCTCCCAAAGCCTGTTATTTGGGGCAGGGCACCTCATCCCTATTGATGGGGTGGCCCCATGCAAACAAATTCATTATTTTCCTACCACATTATATTAAAAGGCATGTTTGGGCACAGACAACCTTTATTCATCCTTAAATGTTTCCTTTTTTTCCTGTGGCTCTCCAGATGTTGTTGAACTTCAACCCCTGTCCTGCCCTAGCCAGATGGCCAATGGTAGGAGAATACGGGAGATGAAATTCAACAACGCTTGCAGCGCCAAATGCTCTCCATTCCCGTTTATGACATTATGTGCAATTGAACTTTCTGGAACTCTTTCTCTCCACCAGATCAGTCAGCTCTCATGTAATCCACTTTTTATTCCCTATAGGACCTCATCAACTGCAACATCTTCTCTGTCACCAAGGTATGTACCACACAATAGGTATGCATGTGTGGAAAATAAAGATTTTTTTTTTTTGGGGGGGGAGATTTCACAGACATCTCGGCTGTGGTCAAAGATGTTTTTCTCACACAATGTAGATAGCTGGTGATAGCTATGTTTCTTATTCATTGAGAAGATCCTGGAGGAGTTTTTGAGGACCAAACTGAATTGTGGTTGCTGTGGACTGCTTCACACTTTATGGATACATGTTGTAGGTTGTGTGCTTGCCAGAACAAAAGTGCAACATTTGAACGGAATGCTTGTCATTCTTAGAAAGCCTTGTCTGAGCCAAGAAGGTGAAGGAACATTCTGTTCAGTTCACAGTTTAATGTGAACCTACCTGATTTCCACTTCCCAAAATGATACATGAACCGAAATGCAGCTATGCTTTGAAAATGGCACTTCTCCAAATTTTGTGATGCAGTTCTCTAACCAAAAAATGTGCTAAAAGTGGGCAGGTAATCCCTCCCCTACCTGGCCTGGTCTCCTTGGCAATGCTTCCCCCAGGTGGGATTGGACAACTGACTGAGGTAGGCGGAGACCTCCAGGTATCCCACCTGAGGGAAGGCAAAGCCAAGCCTATGCTGTTGGAGCCGCTCCAGATCTAGGGGCTGCACGCGTCCACGCAAAGGGTGCCCCCCGTTTTAGGCGGGGAGCGGTCATTAACGTAGGAAATGTTAATAAAAAGGCACAGATTAGCAAATATAACATTAAAAAAAAAATATTGGGAAAATTGCTTACAAATTACACCCTGTCCCCAAATATATTACCGTATTTTTTGCTCTATAAGACTCACTTTTCCCCTCCTAAAAAGTAAGGGGAAATGTGTGTGCGTCTTATGGAGCGAATGCAGGCTGTGCAGCTATCCCAGAAACCAGAACAGCAAGAGGGATTGCTGCTTTCACTGCGCAGTGATCCCTCTTGCTGTTCTGGCTTCCGAGATTCAGAATATTTTTTTTCTTGTTTTCCTCCTCCAAAAACTAGGTGCGTCTTGTGGTCTGGTGCGTCTTATAGAGCGAAAAATACAGTAATTTTTGTGTGCAGTTTTTGGGTTGGGGAACTGGATCAGATTCAGAGAAGCCTGCATTCGAAAGGATAGCTGGGTTTTGGCTCAAGTATTGTTTTAGGAAGTGTGAATTAGGTGGATTTGCATGAAATGTTGAGCTGTGGAGTTTGGTATGTAGCACATTCCAGATGGTCTACTCTGTGTTAATGCTCTGGCTCATATAAATTATTATATTTTGTTGCATGCAACCCAGAGTGGTTGGGAAAACCCAGCCAGATGGGTGGGGTATAAATAAATTGTTGCTGTTGTTGTTGTTGTTGTTGTTATTCATGAATATATATATTTTTAGATGACACGGATGATTTTGAAACAGATGGTGTCAAGGTAAACCTCTTTCTTATGTTCAAGATTTTAAAAAACAAACAAACAGAAAAACACAAGAAGCAGCTTTCGAACTGGAATGAACTTTGGTTTAACTTCCAGAATCCAGTTGTGTTACTTGGTGCAACCAGGGCCATGCCTCCCTGGAGAACATCATGATCACTGCGGACAAACATCGGCTTCCTCGGCCTGAAAGTGAGATGAGCACCACAACCCATAGTCGCCTTTGACTGGACTTAACCGTCCAGGGGTCCTTTACCGTTACCTTTTATTGGAAGCCCTTGGTATTCTTTACATTAGGTTACAAAACGAAAGAGTGTTTACATTGCAAGTTTTATGTCATGTTGTTTTTCAGAAAAAAGGGACTGATTCTGAACGTCTCTTCCGCCACAGGCACCTTTGTCTGTCCATTATATGCAGTCTATTCTGCCTCTAAGGTAAGAATTCTGCACTTGTTTTAGACATTTTCTGTGTCGTTCTAGGATTTATGGGACCAGAAGGAAATTGAAATTACAGCAGCAACAGCCTGCTGTCCTTATCTCCAGTGGAGGTAGGATCTACTGGAAGCAAAGGCAAGGTAGCAACTCATGGGTAAAGCATATGATTTAGAATCATAGAGTTGGAAGAGACCACAAGGGCCATCGAGTCCAACCCCCTGCCAAGCAGGAAACACCATCAGAGCACTCCTGACATATGGTTGTCAAGCCTCTGCTTAAAGACCTCCAAAGAAGGAGACTCCACCACACTCCTTGGCAGCAAATTCCACTGTCAAACAGCTCTTACTGTCAGGAAGGTCTTCCTAATGTTTAGGTGGAATCTTTTTTCTTGTAGTTTGGAACCATTGCTCCGTGTCCGCTTCTCTGGAGCAGCAGAAAACAACCTTTCTCCCTCCTCTATGTGACATCCTTTTATATATTTGAACATGGCTATCATATCACCCCTTAACCGCCTCTTCTCCAGGCTAAACATGCACAGCTCCCTTAGCCGTTCCTCATAAGGCATAGTTTCCAGGCCTTTGACCATTTTGGTTGCCCTCCTCTGGACACGTTCCAGTTTGTCAGTGTCCTTCTTGAACTGTGGTGCCCAGAACTGGACACAGTACTCCAGGTGAGGTCTGACCAGAGCAGAATACAGTGGCACTATTACTTCCCTTGATCTAGATGCTATACTCCTATTGATGCAGCCCAGAATTGCATTGGCTTTTTTAGCTGCCGCGTCACACTGTTGGCTCATGTCAAGTTTGTGGCTCATGTCAAGTTTGCAGGCAGAAGGTCCCAGGCGTGATTTTCAGCATCTTCACATGGGCCTTGGAATGTCCCCTGTCTGGAGAGCTGCTGGCAGTCAGAGTAGACAGTACTGAGCTACATAGAGCAAGGGTCTCCCTGCAGCTTCCTGAGTTCCTATGAATTGTTTAGACACTGAGAACTGCAGTTCTGTGAAAGGGAGGAGACGCACCTCAAACCGAATTCTCCACACTCCAACACACGTATATTTATGTAAATACAGTGGTACCTCGGGTTAAGAACTTAATTCCTTCTGGAGGTCTGTTCTCAACCTGAAACTGTTCTTAACCTGACATACCACTTTAGCTAATGGGACCTCCCACTGCCGCGGTCACACGATTTCTGTTCTCATCCTGAAGCAAAGTTCTTTACCTGAGGTACTATTTCTGGGTTAGCGGACTCTGTAACCTGAAGGGTCTGTAACCTGAAACGTCTGTAACCCGAGGTACCACTGTATGTGGGGGTTTTTTTAACCTGTCTGCCTTTCCATCCTATTGGTCCCATCACCTCTTGGCAAATAGAAGGGGAAGAAATGGAGGCAGTGAGAGATTTTACCTTCTTGGGCTCCATGATCACTGCAGATGGTGAGGAGCAGTCACGAAATTAAAAGACGCCTGCTCCTTGGGAGAAAGGCGATGGCAAACCTAGACAGCATCTTAAAAAGTAGAGACATCACCTTGCCGACAAAGGTCTGTATAGTAAAAACTATGGTTTTACCAGTAGTGATGTATGGAAGTGAGAGCTGGACCATAAAGAAGGCTGATCGCCGAAGAATTGATGCTTTTGAATTATGGTGCTGGAGGAGACTCTTGAAAGTCCCATGAACTGCAAGAAGATCAAACCTATCCATTCTTAAGGAAATCAGCCCGGAGTGCTCACTGGAAGGACAGATCCTGAAGCTGAGGCTCCAATACTTTGGCCACCTGATGTGAAGAGAAGACTCCCTGGAAAAGACCCTGATGTTGGGAAAGATGGAGGGCACAAGGAGAAGGGGACGACAGAGGATGAGATGGTTGGACAGTGTTCTCGAAGCTACCAGCCTGAGTTTGACCAAACTGCGGGAGGCAGTGGAAGACAGGAGTGCCTGGCGTGCTCTGGTCCATGGGGTCACAAAGAGTCGGACACAACTAAACGACTAAACGACGACAACAACAATGGGTCACCTGAGGCAGCTCAGAGCAACGGGATGTAGAGACAGTACAAGCAGCACATTAGAAGAAGCTAAGATAGGAATAAACACTGCTCATATACTGTGGGCATGTGCTAATAAAACTGTTTTTCTAGGTGTCTAAACACCATCAGGTCGGGGGTCTGCTAGATCTCTGAGGGAAAAGTGAGTTCCACAAGGAGGGTGCCACAAGGAGAAAAGATTCTCTTCTGCATGCTCATCAACCTACAGAGGAAACAAAACGTATTATTACAAAAGCCAACTGTCAAGCAGTGTCCAGAGCGCATAGGGTCACAGGCACCTGCACAGGATCTGTGTCCCTTTGGAGAATAGAAGACACAGTGGAGACTCTCGCACTTTAAGAAATAGGGTTTATTCACCTATTTACACCCTCAGTCTTCATGGAGGGGTTCCAGATCTTACAGCATGGCCCAAAGCATCACAGGCAGTCTGTCCTTCTCCCTCGCCAAGATGGATTTCACCCTTTCTTCTTCTTTTTTTAAAAAATATTTTTTATTCATTTTTCGTTTTAACAGTTAGCATCACAAATAAGTCATAATCATGTACACGTATGATTCTCCAAATTCCTTGACTCCCCTCCACCCCTCCATAGTTTCCCTGGTTATTCTTTTCCAACTGCATCTTATAATGTTCTCCATACTTCCTTAAAACTCAGTTCTCACCATAGGTCTCGTTACATTGCAGGTGTGTTTTTTAGAATCCGGCCAATGTTTACAGTGTTCTTTTAAGTAACTTATAAATTTTCCCCATTCTTTATTAAATTTATTATCTTCTTCATCTCTGATCTTCCCGGTCATTTTCGCCATTTTGGCATAGTCCATCATCTTTGACAGCCGTTCTTCTCTTGTAGGCACTTCCTTCCATCTTTGGGCTAGCAACATCCGCACAGCTGTCACAGCGTACATAAACAGTTTTTTTTCTACTGTTTTGGTATTTCTGGACCTAAAATTCCTAATAAGAAAGCTTCTGGTTTGTTTCTTCCCCTTTCTTCTTCCCAGAAGCCCTTTGCCTCCTCCAGAGTAGATACTCCAGTCTCTGGTCATGACCCACAATGGCTCTCTTAATGGCCCTAGTTTGGCCAGACTACCCAGAAATTCCTTTGCAGCTTATATTCTCCCTCCATATCACAAATCACCCAAAATCCAAGCATTTGACACCATGTATCCTTTGAAATTTGCATTTATCCGAATTTGGCAATGCACCTCTCCATCCAACTAATGTTTACAGAAATGCACATATTAGGTAAAAGTGTGCATATAAATGAATACATTCATTTAAAAACTACAAAACTGTGCTATATGAGGAAGGATGACTTGCAAAACTTGTGTTTATTAGGAGAAAGTCACACTAAAATGCTGATGAATTTTCATCAGGATTTTTTAAAAAATAAAATTCACAAATTTGCTGTAGAAATGGATCCAGCAAACTGGATTTAAGATTGGAAAAATTAGAAACGGAGATATCCAAAATTAACAAATCCTTCTATCTCTAGTGATAAGAAAGATAAAGCAGAGTGTTTGGGGGGTGGGGATGGGATTCTTGATGTTTCGGCAATTAATTAAAGTGCAAAACACTAACCTGTATTTAATTTTGTCTGTCTAGGCTTTTGTATGTATGTTTTCCAAAGTGCTTCAAGCAGAATATAAAGGAAAGGGAATTATCATACAGGTAATTTATATCCCTCTGCTTTTACAATAAATATAAAGCTAAATCGTCTGCATAGATGAGATACCAGGAGACCTTGGATGTTTTTGCCATTTTCTATTCTTTCTTCTTAATTATGTGAAACATGTCCATTTCTCTCCTTTAGTCCATCCTAGGAGATGCGCTTTTTTCACTTATTGTCATTTAAGCCTCCTATAATGTACAAAGCATTCAAGATTGTGAAAAGGTTGCTGCTGCTGTTGTGTTTGTTTCTTGGTTTAGGCTTTGACTCCTTTGGGTGTCTCTACTCCAATGACCAACTGGGTAGAGACCAATCTCTTCGTAAAGTCAGCAGAAGACTTTGCTCGACAATCGTTGGAGTGTGTCACATTTGGGGACGAGACATGTGGATCCTTAGCTCATGAATTCTTGGTAATTGAACTGCAAACTTTAATCAGATGAAGGAGATGGCTAGGATTCCCCATCATCAACATCTAGGGGCTACTGGTGGCTTTTGAAGACTATTCTTCAATAATATTATTTCTTGCCCAATCCGATCCATGCCCATTCCAAAGTCAGTCCCACTGTGTCCAGTGGGACTCATCCCCCAATGAAAATTAGGATTGCAACCTTGGGTGCAACCCTAAATGGGTAAGGGGGCTAGGGAGTGAAATGGTGGACAATTTGCCACATCCCAACCCCTTGCCAGCTTGTGGACTGAGCAAGCAGACGCAAGGTGCATTGCACGATAAGTAGGTAATGTCCTATAATTTCAGCACAAGTTTTTGTGCGAGCGTCTCTGCATGGATGCTTAATAGACAGTTGGCCTGGAAGCTCCCATTGTCATTGCACCTTTCTTACTGCCACTCTAAAAAAGGCAGATAATAATAATAATAATAATAATAATAATAATAATAATAATAATGTTTGTTTGTTTATACATACCCCGCCTATCTGGCTGGGTTTCCCCAGCCACTCTGGGCAGCTCCCAACAGAATATTAAAAAACACGATAAAACATCAAACATTAAAAACCTCCCCAAACAGGGCTGCCTTCAGACGTCTTCTAAAAGCCAGATAGTTGTTTATCTCCTTGACATCTGATGGGAGGGCGTTCCACAGGGCAGGCGCCACCACCGAGAAAGCCCTCATCTGAGCAGTAGCGTTTACTATTCACCCACAATGTGCTATCCTGTAAAAATCACATGCAAAAATGATCAGCCTGAATCTTATGAAACCTAACCATGTGCATGAGGTATTAATGTGTCTCCCCATTTTTATATATACCTTCTAAAGGCAAGGATCATAAAGTGCATTCCTGCATGGATCATCCACAGTGACTGGTTACAAGAGACTATACTAGTCAGGTTTACACAAAAAGAGAAGAATGGGAAGAGTACCTGAGAAAGCCTTCTTTGGAGCTTATGTTGCTGCAGATCCTGTCTGGATTGTCTGGTATGAACATGCCAGGAGTGAGCTTGATTCGTTGAAAGGCTTTCACTATGAGTAAGAAGAGCCCTTCAACCTCTGTCTTTTTTTGTCCTGTTTCAATGCCATATATTAAGTATTTCTGCTTCTGTAGTCCTTTTGGAGCCAGAGTTTACAGATGGCGCACACTTAGATGTAATTTGATTTTTGCAACATTGATTTTGATGTTGATTTGATCTTAACATTGATCGTGTAGTATTGTTCTGGAGATTTATTTCACTACGTCTGAAAGAATTAAAATGTAAAAATATGAATAGAGTTTTTGAGGAGATGGTGGAAGACAGGAGGGGGCTCAAAGAGCATGTTCAGAAGCTCTTTCCACTAGCATGGATGAGAAACAGGTTCACCAACCTAATGACTTCCAGATGTTTTGGTCTAAACTTCCGTCAGCCCCAGCCCTGCGAAGGGTTGGACTCTATTAGTTATTAGGAGGAGCAAGCAGGAGAAATGAGTGCTTTGTGGGACCATTGTCAACAAATCTTAGCTGTTTGATCATATGACTTAATAAATTTTAATTAATTGATTAAAGTTGCATTTGGACAAAAGCAAATGTCCTGAATCAGGTTGCACAATTTCTCCACTTGAAGCTAATACAAAACTTGTTTCATAGTAGGTGCCATCTTAGAAGAACCTGCCTCTTTTATAAAACGGTATTTATCAAGATTTGTATTAAAATGATATATAAATTTTAAAATCAGGAACACCTTCTTACTTGGTTAAAAGTGTTTATTAATCTAACCAATTAACCAATTAAACATTTTAGGCTGGTAACTTAGTTGATCTATAATGTAGTGATCTTGCCTAGTTTGAGCCGAGTCATAGACTATCAAACTACTGTTAACTAATACATCTGTTATGGCTAATATCCAGTAAGATAAACTAATAAATGCGTCTTATAAACTAAATAATATTGCACTTTGTTTGCTTTTGGTTTTACTGTTTTATGTTCATTGCCTCCATTTTTAAACCCACATAACAAACATTAAAACATCAGTGAGATGTGGCCTAGCTTATAGTTAATTTCTCAACATTTATTTGGGTTGGGTTTGGTTCAATCCAGACACTTGTAATGAGCTCGCTGTTGGATCCTTTTGCCTGAACTGTTGTGATATTCTAGAGACATATGGGGCCCTGGGTGCCCACAAAATTTCCCATGAAGGGGCCTGGCACCCACAAATTTCGTGGCCAGGGCCATGCTGGATGGCACCCGTAGCCCTGGACACCCACAGTTACAGGGCCAAGCTGACACTCCTGTAAGGGGCTTTTTACTTTCAAAAAAAGACAAGCCAAGAGAGGCATGATGTCAGTAGCTTTCAAGATCTTAGACCAGGCATAGGCAAACTCTGGCCCTCCAGCTGTTTGGGACTACAATTCCCATCATCCCTGACCACTGGTCCTGTGAGCTAGGGATGATGGGAATTGTAGTCCCAAACATCTGGAGGGCCGGAGTTTGCCTATGCCTGCCTTAGACTCATAAGACGATGTTGGTGGCATCTTGGATGAGCTCTCACAGGAAACAGGGTGCCAGTATTTCCCTAGGAAACTGCAAGAGAAAAGTCAACTGGTTCTGCTCAGTCAGGTGTACTACATTTTGAGATTTTCCAGTCATTGAGCTTGCCTCAAGGGGACATGGCTTCCTGCAGAATATTTGCACTTTGTCAGTCACAAAGAAAAGCAGATTAAGAGGATGGGAAACTGCTTTTAACCCATGACCATGTACAATGTGCTCCCAGCCTAGCAGATTACATCTGCCCTGTAGCTCTAAGGCTTCAGGTCTGCAGTCACTTGCTGTGGTGTAATCCCACCCTAGTTAGTAGGACTTTTCTGGGGTAAGTGGCTTGAGGATTGCAGCCTTAAGAGAGTCAAAGATTTACTTTTACAGAGATCAGAGCAGCAAATCTGTCTAGACAAGCAATTTACAGTGCAGTAAATCTTTTTGCTTAAGTGAACCACTGATCTCCAGTGTTGTAAACACTCTTATTATCATGACTGGCAAGACAGGGTCCTACTGTTCTCAAAAGACCACCCGCAAGAGAAAGAATTTGATGTGCCGTTTGCCTGAAATACTTTATTGTGGTATCGCAGCATAGCCTGAAGGAACTTCTGGGGCGATCTAGGGCAGATTGGGCCTTGGAGCTGGAATGGCGGCATGTATTTTCAGGATTCA
The DNA here is from genome assembly GCF_951804945.1 of Podarcis cretensis. Taxonomy (NCBI): domain Eukaryota; kingdom Metazoa; phylum Chordata; class Lepidosauria; order Squamata; family Lacertidae; genus Podarcis; species Podarcis cretensis. Next base: position 9,204,770 of record NC_137180.1, on the reverse strand, counting down.
TGCCTTTTTCGAAAGTAGCTGCTTGGAAAAATTCAGCTGGGTTTCTGTGCCAAATGCAACTGCAAAAGCAATGACAAGATAATGAAATACACTGAGACATTTTCTCACACTTGTCTTAAATCCTCCCATTGCTTGACCTTGTTGAAATGATAAAGCCAGGAATCTGTCTATTACAGCTCTCTGAACTATTGAAAATGACACAGGGGTTATTAATCTACTGTTTCATACAACAACTATTCTAAGATAGGTCAGCTATTGCTGGAAAATGGATGGCTTCTGCTGCAAGTTATATTTTTATTTATCACCTTTGTATTCTACCTTTGGGACGCGGGTGGCGCTGTGGGTTAAACCACAGAGTCTAGGACTTGCCGATCAGAAGGTCAGCGGTTCGAATCCCCGCGACGGGGTTGTTACAGGAAAAATCCGAGGGCTCCCTTGGACAAAACAAAGACACCAACCAGGATAACTTGGAGCAAAACAGCAGCCTGTAGGCTTGGTCTTTATTGAACTGTTGCAACAGGGTATTCCCCTCACTTGCAGGAGAGAGGAAAGACCAAGAAGAATAGTGTGCAAGGTCTTATAAAAACTTTTGAAATTCCCCTCCTGTAGATCAAGCCCACCCCCAGAAACATCATGCATACATTACAGAAAGGAGGGGTTGAGGGAGGAGTTGTGGTGGTAACATCATGCATACATTACAGAAAGGAGGGGTTGAGGGAGGAGTTGGTGGTAACCTAAGTGTCTTGTCACCTGGCTGGTTCCTCCCTTCCTCCCTCCCCATGAGTCACTTCAGGAGACAAAGGGGAGTTTGCAGTTTCCTGCCCCCAGAGGGAAGATCTGATCATTGTCCTTTGTTCCAGTCCAAGCTGAATCCACTCCCATATGCAAGTTCTTTGTGATCTTGATTGTCTTCTGTCTGGGATCATCAGGGTTGGTATGGGCAGAGCTCCTGTGGATGTGCTGAGACAGTGAAGGGATTATGGCTGACCAGGACTAAGCCACCCCCCTTTGTTAGTTCTTGTCAAATGGAGTAAAAATAAAATGGAACAGTGCAAATCCGATGTATGGTTGATTTTCTATGAATTTATAACAGAAATGTGGCGTATGTAGTGTGTGAGTGTGTGTGTGTGTGTGTGTGTGAAGTTTATACAAACAGAATGATTGGGGTGGGGGGGTTCCTGCTACAGGGTGAGCTCCCGTTGCTCGGTCCCTGCTCCTGCCAACCTAGCAGTTCGAAAGCACGTCAAAGTGCAAGTAGATAAATAGGTACCGTTCCAGCAGGAACGTAAACAACGTTTCCATGCGCTGCTCTGGTTCACCAGAAGCGCCTTAGTCATGCTGGCCACATAACCCGGAAGCTCCCTTGGCCAATAAAGCGAGATGAGTGCCGCAACCCCAGAGTCGGTCACAACTGGACCCAATGGTCAGGGGTCCCTTTACCTTTACCTATTCCACCTTTACTCCAAGGAGCTCAGGGTTTTGCACATTGTTCTCCGATCACATTTATCCTTAATGATAATCCTGTGAGGCAGTTTAGGCTGGGAGGCGGGTACACCCAGTGAATTCACCGAGTTTGTGAAGATTTGAATTCAGATTCTTCCACTCTCTGTTCAATATTCTAACCGCTACATTACACTGCGTTTATATCAGGAGTTCTCTCCTTCCCATGAGAAGTGCTAGCCACAAATGTCAATAAGGAAGTAAAAACAGGTTGGAATTTACCTTAGTATGGCCTACTCAGTTTCAGAGGACCACAGAGTATGATGGGCACACACATACAAAACCCCGTTTTTAAAACCACAGTGTGGGGTAGTGGTTAGAGTGCTGGACTAGTATCTCTGAGGCTAGGATTCACATCTCCACTCAGCTGTGCAGCCAACTCGGTGCCCTTATGCCAGCCACAGTCTCTCTGTCTAATCTACTTTATAGAGTTGTTTTGAGGATAAATGGAGAAGTGGGTTAGAACCAGCTTTTTGGAAGAAAGAGGGGATATAAATTGAACAAATAAATAAATTCCTATGTTTTTCACTTGCTGAGGTGAGCACTCTTGGATTTCCTGCTTCGGAAAGCAAAGATTCTTGAGCCATGGAGCAGCTCTTCCTTCAAGGAAATTACCAGTATTTCTCTTATGGCAAAATCAGCCATTGGCCCATTTTTCCTCATGACCAGTTCCACATGCTGAGAGTCCATAAAGAATTCAGCATCTTTCTCTTCGAAATGCACAACATACAACAAAAGCCACGTTTATAGTGCCACGATAATTCAAACAACTGCTGACCACTTTGTGGTAAAGTAACCACATGAATACTACACTATTTTGATTACACTTCAAAAAATATATATCCCATCCTTCCTCCCAGTTACTCAGGGTTATTCATCCTCTTATTTTATCCGCACAACAACCCTATGAGAGGGTTCCATGTAATTTCACCACAGTTCTGATCAGGGAGAGGAGCAATGAAAATAGGAATCACTATGGCATTAATTTTCCAATAAGGGGAGGGTGGTGGCAGAAATCTTATTTCTGCTAATTTGTCAAAACTGTGTGGCACAGATACAATGTCACTTCTGTTTAATGAGATCGACTGGTACAGAAATTTCTGTAGTGCTGGTCTGTTGTTTTCCCCTATTCCATAAAAATACTTTCAACAGTAACACAATTGTTTTTGCGAAAAATGCAAGAAGGGCTGATAGTGAACTATCATTTGGGGCTATTTAGAGAATCTGAAAAACAGTAATACTTTGTTGCCTTGAAACGACTTGCTGGTTGCGAAAGCTGGTTGCCTTCTCAATGCATTGTATGCTTAAGGTTAGATGGTATTTCTGACAATAAATTGTTTTAAAAAATAAAAATGGGCAAATAGCAACTCTCCCTATACCCTGCTTCTGTCCTGGAACACATTGTCCCCTGCTGATGCTTTTTGTGAAGAAATATGTAGCTGATGGCAAGCTCAAGATACAAAAATGCAATTAAAATCACATCTAATCTGATCCTGAAGAACAGCATTTTGGCTTCTTCCTTTCCCCAAACCCTGTGAATTCATGTCAGCCTCTACACCGTTCAATCTGCCTGGGATGGTTTCCACCAGAAATATATATTGCCTCTGTAGTGATCTACTTATTCGCAAATGACCTGCATGAACAGGCATTATGAGATGATGATGAGCAGCAGCAGCAAGCACACAGACTGGCTGCATTAATCTCAAGGCAACATCAGTCAAGAACCTAAACCATCATTTAATTGAGTAAATTCCAGACAGATTATCTGAGGGTGCTTCCAGACCGGGGTGGTGGTGGTTAAATGTGGAATCAGTGCTGCTGATTGTGGCATGTGGATGACTCCATAAAAGAGCCCAGTCATGCAGCTATTTTCTGAGTCTTGATCAGTCTGTTTTGTCTTCTTGTCTGTTGTCTTCTTGTCTGTTGTCTTCTTGTCTGTTGTCTTCTTGTCTGTTGTCTTGTCCTATCTCTTGCTGCCATGCTGCTCTCCTGCAGCCATTTTGTATTCTCTCAGTGTAATTTTTGCTGTCTGCTGGTTCTCAGCTAGCAGCACATGAGTTCGGTCTCCATAGGAAATAAACTCACAGTTTCTTTGTGTAACTACCAAGTAGAGTCTGCCTTTCAGGGATCATATCGTGAACTGAAATAAAGTGAGTAAACTTTTTGTTACTTTGCTCAGAAAGACTTTTGTGTCTTTATTCTTTTAAGTAGGAATAAAGGGGACACCAGGAAATAATCTTAACTAAGAAATTCAAATGAATCTGCAAACTAGCTTCCAGCTAGTTTTTGCTTTGCTACATGACTTCACTATAATTATTATTATTATAATTATTATAGACTTCACTATATAATTATTATTATTATATTCACTAGCATGAGTGAAGGAAGGATAATACTTATTCAATATATCCTTTCCTACTGTCCTTAACATTCTCACATATTTGAGGGATTGCCCAGAGACTGAAATTGCAATAAACACGCCAGCTGCTAGAAGAGCCTTTTACAAACTGTGCCTGGTTTCACAGCTATGGCTATTCCAGACCCTCCAAGTGTCCCTATTTTCCAGGGACAGTCTTGGGTTTACAGAAACTGTCCTGGTTTCTGATTTGATCCCAGAATGCCCCACTTTTCCTTAAAGGTAAAGGTAAAGGGACTCCTGACTGTTAAGTCCAGTCGCGGATGACTCTGGGGTTGCGGCTCTCATCTCACTTTACTGGCCAAGGGAGCCGGCGTTTTGTCTGCAGACAGCTTTCTGGGTCATGAGGCCAGCATGACTATGCCGCTTCTGGTGAACCAGAGCAGTGCATGGAAACACTGTTTGCCTTCCTGCCAGAGTGGTACCTATTTATCTACTTGCACTTTGACGTGCTTTCAAACTGTTAGGTTGGCAGGAACAGGGACCGAGCAACGGGAGCTCACTCTGTCATGGGGATTCGAACCGCTGACCTTCTGATCGGCAAGTCCTAGGCTCTGTGGTTTAGACCACAGCGCCACCTGCTCTTTGCATTGGAGAAATGTTGGAGGGGACATCTGTGTTTTCATCGGAGAAATGTTGGAAGGCATGCATTCCTTGCCACAGTAGTTCATGCTTCAAGACCAGATTACTTCAATGCACTCTATGTGGGGCTTCCGTCACGCTTGATCCAGAAACTGCAGTTAGTGCGAAAATGCTGGAGCACAACTGCTGACAGGAGTGAAGCTTTGTCAGCATATAACACTGAGAACACCTGTGCTCAGAGATCTTCGTTGGTTGCCAGTTTGCTACCAGGCCAAGTTCAAGGTGTTGCTATTTGCGTATAAAGCCCTTGAGACCAGTTTACCTATGAGATCACCTTACTCCACAGATGCCTGTTTGACTGCTTCAGTCAGTGGAATTACAGGTGCCACATAATACCAGTTCTGCATTTGTAAGAACTCAATCGATTAGTGTGAATTTCAAAGGGCGATTGTGTTTCCATTCATATCTTGGTTTAAAAATGCAAACAAAAATTAAATTTCTTCCCCATCCATAGGTGGAAGAGATAGCAGCCTTAATAGATTAGTAATCTTCTGGGTGCTGTGCAGGTTTCAAGTTACACCTAGGGATGCTGGAATGACACCTGGGGATAAAGAAACACAATATTTTTCCACAACGTAAGCAGTTCTGCAGACCTGTCTCCAGGCTTAAGTAAAACACACATGCTCTTTGTGGTACAGAAGAGCATGATGATACATTAATGGAAAGCATGCTTGTTTTTCCTAACAAATAAACATTGGTTCTATAAAAGAGATAACCTATTCTCTCTCTCTCTCTCTCTCTCTACCATCCTGATCCGAAACACATTTAGTTGACTGCTGCTGCTGCATCCCATTTCTCTTGAATGGCCTGACAAGTAACTTGTCATGAACCCACTAGAGGGCAATATTGTTTTATGTTACTAGTTCCAAGCCGGCAACTTCCACCCACTGGCCTCTCGCTCCCTTTCTTCTGTGGCCTTGTTCTTGCAGCTATAGAGGAGACAATGAACATGTGAGGGCTTATACAACAAAAGCTTCCCCCAGCCACCCGCATGCAAAAACAGTTTCCAAAATATAGAAAAGGAGCAGTTCAGGGGGAAAGATAAGCTAGATCTCCCTGAGAGTCCGTTCTCCATATGGTGGGAATTTGCTTGAGTGCAAAACTACATCAAAAGTGGGACTGTCCACATAGCGTCCAACATTTCTCCAATGAAAATAGGGACATCCTATTCTATTATTATTATTATTATTATTATTATTATTATTATTATTATTATTATTATTCTACCCTACTTGACTGGGTTTCCCCAGCCACTCTGGGCGGCTTCCAGCATATATAAAAACATCATAAAACATTAAACATAAAAAACCCTTCCCTATACAGGGCTGCCTTCAGATACCTTCTAAAGGTTGTAAAGTTACTTATCTCCTTGGCTCAGGGGGTCACATAACTCCAAACCCTTCAACCTTTCTTCGATGAAAATAGGGACATCCTAAGGAAAAGTGGGAGGGACGCAGGTGGCGCTGTGGGTTAAAGCCTCAGCACCTAGGACTTGCCGATCGAAAGGTCGGTGGTTCGAATCCCTGCGGCGGGGTGCGCTCCCGCTGCTCGGTCCCAGCGCCTGCCAACCTAGCAGTTCGAAAGCACCTCCGGGTGCAAGTAGATAAATAGGGACCGCTTACCAGCGGGAAGGTAAACGGCGTTTCCGTGTGCGGCTCTGGCTCGCCAGAGCAGCGATGTCACGCTGGCCACGTGACCCGGAAGTGTCTCCGGACAGCGCTGGCCCCTGGCCTCTTGAGTGAGATGGGCGCACAACCCCAGAGTCTGTCAAGACTGGCCGGTATGGGCAGGGGTACCTTTACCTTTACCTTTAAGGAAAAGTGGGACATTCCAGGATCATATCTGAAACTGGGATGACGTCTGTAAATCCGGTACTGTCCCTGGAAAATAGGGACACTTGGAGGGTCTGAGTCCAGACAGGTGAAACTGAGGAGAAGAATGCTGAGCCTAGTATGTTTACAATGCAATTCTATGCATGCATGCATACTCAGAAGTAAGTCTATTGAGTTCAGGCAAGAAATTGGGTGTAGGATTGCTGTACTTGTAAACACTCTCTCTCCCCCCCCCCCTCTCTCTCTCTCTCTGTGTGTGTGTGTGTGTGTGTGTGTGACGCTCACACACACAAAGCAAGAAGCACACTCCAATGCTAAGCCTGGGAGTTTATTGTGCAGGCTTCAGCTGGGGCACCATTGCTGTCTGAAGGGGCACAACAAATGCAGGACAAAACACATGCACAACAGAACATTGGTGGCCGAAAAAAAGTCTTCAGCAGGTACCTACTAAATGGAAACAAAGCCGTATGCCACTCTTGAAACTTCGGCAGTCACGAACAGTATTCAAAGTGTGATTGTGTATAAATGGCTTGATACCATCATGAACTGCCAACAAAGGTCCGTATAGTAAAAGTTATGGTTTTCCCAGTAGTGATGTATGGAAGTGAATGCTGGACCATAAAGAAGGCTGATCGCCGAAGAATTGATGCTTTTGAATTATGGTGCTGGAGGAGACTCTTGAGAGTCCCATGGACTGCAAGAAGATCAAACCTATCCATTCTTAAGGAAATCAGCCCTGAGTGCTCACTGGAAGGACAGATCCTGAAGCTGAGGCTCCAATACTTTGGCCACCTCATGAGAAGAGAAGACTCCCTGGAAAAGACCCTGATGTTGGAAAGATGGAGGGCACAAGGAGAAGGGGACGACAGAGGGCGAGATGGTTGGATAGTGTTCTCGAAGCTACCAGCCTGAGTTTGACCAAACTGTGGGAGGCAGTGGAAGACAGGAGAGCCTGGTGTGCTCTGGTCCATGGGGTCACGAAGAGTCGGACACGACTAAACGACTAAACAACAACAACCATTATGAACACAAACAGTCATGAATGCATATTAAAAAGAATGTATGAAAGGGACGACAATACCCTAGCTTTATGCTGGTCTGGAGTCATTGATGTGCCCCACTCCGCAAGGGACAAGATACGTGTGAAATCAGACTTGCACACACATTGTTGGACGGGAAGACACACGCACAGCACAATTCTCCTGCCTGTTCCAATAGCAATGCTGTGCATATTTAGCATCTTTTCTTTTTTAGAAGCTCATATGCTGCCAGTCTGCTCAGGAAAGGGACTAGAGGAGGGGGTGACTTTAGTCCAATAGCCTCCCCCTTCCCCTCCTGCACACCCCTGCAATTGCTCTGCGCTTCCTCTGTTGGATTACAGAGCCATGAAGTCCCCCCCCCCCCCGCTTGCTTCTCACATTACAATAGTCAATCAGCGATGGATTTGTTGCCTAAGCTTTGGTTGACAATGTTGTGATCCTTCAGTTTAAAAAAGGGGGAGGGGAAAATACCAAAGAGCTATCGAATGGCAATGAGCTGTGGATAATTCTCGCTGGAGTTGCATTTCATCCTATGACCTATTAAAAAATAATCCACCTACTTACTTTGGACCTGGCTTCCTCTGTGCTTGTTGTTTTAAAAAACAGGCAACCTCCCATTAACCTCCCATTGCATGCGCATTACGTACTGTAATTTGTTAGGACTTAACTTTTAAGATGGGATAATATTTTTACATTTTATCATGATGGCCTTGAGGGAAAGGTTACAACTCATTCTCTCTCTCTCTCTCTCTCTCTCTCTCACACACACACACACACACACACTTTCCTTCATATTTATCCTGACATATATGATTAAATGTAGATAGAATTAGAGCAGCAGATTCCTATATTATTTCCAAGCTGTCCCTCCCAAAGTCCTTTTTATTGTGTGTTCCTGAGAATGTGTGCTCATGATGGTATCAGGGCAGAAATCCCACTTTCAATACTTCAGCTTCCTGCTGAATACCAATAACATTTCAGGGTTTTCTTTGTCCTGTTTGGTTGTACTATACCACAAGAGTTTGCCCCCTCCAACAGCAACAATGCAGTAACACTGGGGCACTGCCGCCCCAAGCCTCGCGCGCCTGGCGGGAGCTCCTGCTGGGCGCGCAAGGCTTGCAGACACTCGCCCGAAGCACGGGGAGCCCTCCAGAGGGCTCCGCGTGCTTCAGGCGGCCCAAGCCTCGCGCGCCCGGCGGGAGCTCCTGCCAGGCGTGCAAGGCTTGCAGACACTAACCGGGGCTGCAGGCTGCTGCCCGCAAGCCTTGTGAGCCTGCAGGAACTCCCGCCGGGCTTGCAAGGCTTGCGGATAGCTTCCTGAAGCCTGGGGAGCAAGAGGGGTCGGTGCGCACCGATGCCTCTCGCTCTCCAGGCTTCAGCGAAAGCCTGCATTCGCCCCATAGGACGCACACACTTTCCCCCTTCATTTTTGGAGGGGGAAAAGTGTGTCCTATGGGGCGAACAATACGGTAAATAAAGCAGAACGATTTGTGGCCAGTCCAGTATTGATCCACCGCTAATTCATTATGGTGGTGTCAATGACGTGCTGCAGAATACCACCCACCCACCCAAGCAAGTGAGTGATTGCTTCTATTAATTCACCCCAAAATGACACCACAACACCCACCCAAATGCAAAGTAGGATCTACAGTCATTCTTCAGATGGGAAGGAAGAAAAGCTGGGCTTGAGCAACCTCAGGTGGTTGCCATTTAGGCAGAAGCCAAGGAACCACTTGGCTTAATGCTCAGGAAGGTACCCAGATACAGCAATGCTGGCTTACCGCATTGTGAAGTCAGTGCAATAATATAGACAGGGCTGGATTTAGGTTTGGTGAGGCCCTAAGCTGCTGAAGGCAATGGGGCCCTTTATATGTCCAGCTGTCTTCGTCAACAACAAATTGCCACTGTTTTTTGTGTTGAATATATGCTATATGGTAATTTATGGACCTAACAGGTATCTAGAGCCATTGGCACATGTTGCCATGTAACTAGTCCATGCAGAATGTAGGCACCCTATATATAGAAATGAGCAAACCAGTGATATTTTAGGGAGCAGGCTAGCAGGCAGGGCCCATTACTTACATCATAGGAGCCTGCACAACACAAAACACTGTTGCCGTATGTAGGTTTTAATTTATTTGTTTTTTTATCTTATACAGTGGTACCTTGGGTTAAGTACTTAATTTGTTCAGGAGGTCCGTACTTAACCTGAAACTGTTCTTAACCTGAAGCACCACTTTAGCTAATGGGGCCTCCTGCTGCTACCGCGCCGCCGGAGCACGATTTCTGTTCTCATCCTGAAGCAAAGTTCTTAACCCAAGGTACTATTTCCGGGTTAGCGGAGTCTGTAACCTGAAGCGTATTTAACCTAAAACTGAGGTACCACTGTATTTTGGAAATGTACATCCAGTTTTTTTTTCCTTTAAATTTTTTTTGGGGACCCCAAGAGAGTGGGGCCCTAAGTTATAGCTTGTTTAGCTTATATGTAAATCCGGCACTGACATGTAAACCAGGGGTGTGATTACCTAACTGCACCACTGGTTCTCATAGGGGAAATGCCCTCCACAAGTTGAATAACCCCACCCAACCAGCCAAGTTCGCATGACATGCCGCAATCACACACCCTGAGCCAGTGAGGCAAACCCTGTCATGCAAGCAGAAGTCATTGTGCAGGGCTTCCACTGATGGGACTCATTAGCTGAATCCCACCCATGGAAATAACTTGCCAGCACTACGAGTGAGATGGACAGCCCTTGCTGTGGGGAGGCCATTTTCAGTGACAGCTCCAGGAGTCCAGTGCATTCCCATGGCTCAAACAATGTATGATACTGTCCCGCTCTCATCTCCCCGTGTTTCCCTCTCTGTCTCTCTCAGTCATTCTTCCAGCAAGCTATCGCAAATCACGTGCTGGCTGCGGAATCATCGCCTAGACTGAAGCAGTTTTGAAACCCGACAGAGAGAGGACTGGTGCAGAGTGTGGAATTCGGATCATGTGCTTGCCATATGGAGATGCTGCGTGAGTGCTGCCAGGTCGACATGATTATTCCCCATTAAAAGAATATTATTCAACATTTTACTGACATCCTCTGTGGTTGCCTCAAAACAGTTAGCTCGCAGCCCAGATGCGGGTGGACGGCACCGTTTACGGAGTGAAGCAATTCTGGGAAGCAAGGTGATTATCATCAGCCTGGAGGCCACCCTGCTCGTGTCAGGGGGTTGGCTTTCTGTAATGGGAAAGAAAGACAAATTGGCATCTGCTGTGTGTTGCTGAGGTGGCTCAGGCTAGTTTGCTGCCCGAGGCAGAGTGTAATTTATGGGACCCCCAGCATCTCATCTTATGCAGTGCGTGTGTGCTTTGGGGAGTGCTACCTCAAGAGTTTCTTTTCTCTGATCCATGCAGAAGTACAGTCAGGTAGCTTCAGATTCTGGCCTTACTGCTCTTCCAGGAGCCCAGTGGTGTAGCGTGGGGGGTGCAGGGGGGGGCCGGCTGCACCGGGCGCAACATCTGGGGGTTAGGGTTAGGGGGCGCAAATCCACGGGTTAGGGGGCGCAAATCCATGGGTTAGGGGGCGCAAATCCATGGGTTAGGGGGTGCAAATCCATGGGTTAGGGGGCGCAAATTACTTGCCTTGCCCCGGGTGCTGACAACCCACGCTACGCCACTGCAGGAGCCCCCCGCTTTAGGCAGCAATGTGTACCACTTTGTGTACAGTGGTACCTCTGGTTACGAACTTAATTCATTCCGGAGGTCCGTTCTTAATCTGAAACCATTCTTAACCTGAGGTACCACTCAGGAAGGACAGATCCTGAAGCTGAGGCTCCAATACTTTGGCCCCCTCATGAGAAGAGAAGACTCCCTGGGAAAGACCTTGATGTTGGGAAAGATTGAGGGCACAAGGAGAAGGGGGTCACAAAGAATCATACACGACTAAACGACTAAACAACAACAACCACTCAAGGTAATCTTAAGCATATCCGGCGCCGTGGTGCGAAGATCCCGCCGGTGGCCTCCCCTCTTTCCCAGAGTTGTCGACCTGTTTTAGGGAGGACGGCACTGCCGGCGGGGCTGGAGGAGGTGGGCAGCAGCTGGAGGGCAGCTCCTCTGGCGGGGAAGAGGTGGAGGCTGGACACGGCGGCTCCCGGCTCAGCTGGCTGCTTCGTGCTGTGCTGGCCACAGCAGGTGGAGGCTCCAGGCGTGGCGCTGCTTTGGAGCGGCATGGCGGAGGCGGGCGAGGGCAGCGAGCTGATGCCGGCAGGTAGTGCGTCCAGCCTCTGCCTCTTCCCTGGTGCCCTCCAGAACTTGGCGCCCTGGTGCCCTGCGCCTCTAGCCTCTATGGGTAAGACGCCTCTGGTACCACTTTAGCTAATGGGGCCTCCCGCTGCCACCACATGATTTCTGTTCTCATCCTGAGCTAAAGTTCTTAACCCGAGGTACTACTTCCGCGTTAGTGGAGTCTGTAACCTGAGGTGTTTGTAACCTGAGGTACCACTGTACTTCCAAGCATGCCACACCAGCACACTTGAAATTAGGCACAGTCCTGCTCATCATACAAGGACCTGCACCTCTGTCCCTCGTGGCACCTCCACCTTCATGCAAGCAAGTGGAGTGAAGGGGCTTTCATTCCATTTGTTTTTATGGAGCGAGCAGAAAGAGACGGCAGCTCACCCTACAGCTTAGAGACAACCTTGTTCCAAGGGTCAGGGGGAGACTGAATTAAAATTAAAAAGGTAAAGGTACCCCTGCCCGTACGGGCCAGTCTTGACAGACTCTGGGGTTGTGCGTCCATCTCACTCAAGAGGCCAGGGGCCAGCGCTGTCCGGAGACACTTCCGGGTCACGTGGCTAGCGTGACATCGCTGCTCTGGCCAGAGCCAGAGCCGCACACGGAAATGCCGTTTACCTTCCCGCTGGTAAGCGGTCCCTATTTATCTACTTGCACTTGGGGTGCTTTCGAACTGCTAGGTTGGCAGGCGCTGGGACCGAGCAGCGGGAGCGCACCCCGCCGCAGGGATTCGAACCGCCGACCTTTCGATCGGCAAGTCCTAGGCGCTGAGGCTTTAACCCACAGCGCCACCTGCGTCCCACACAATTAAAATTGGAGTTCCCCAAATCCTGCTTTTTTGCCACCTTCCTTTCTGGCACAGACCTGACTACATTGGGCTGGTCCTGGTACACTAGCATGGAAGGTACATGTTTGTGTATTCTTTTTGATGTGATTTATGAGCACAGGGAGCTTTCAGGAAGAAAGCAATCTCTTCTCCACCCCCAGGATAATAAACATATGAAGATGCTTAAGGGCTGCCCTGTGAACAGTTAATCCGAGGCTCCAAGGCTTCTCCGCTGCTTCTTTGTGCTGGATGTGTCATTAAGGCTCCTTCTTTGCCAAGGCTGTTGTCACTTCCTTGGAAATTAAATAGGAGGCTCTGCCCGCCCATTTGGAAAAGATCATATCGTGGATTTGGGAGCCAGTGATTACAAGCGATAGGTTTAAAATGCCTTCAGAAGTCTTCCATCACCAGGGTCTGAATGACTTCCTTTAGAGCGAAATAAAATAAAAGAGGGGTGTTAATTAATGCCTGCAGCTGTGTTATATCATCAGGAACAAAGCCAGGCTAGCAACTGTGCAGTAGCACGGAGGGGTGCTTTTAACGGCAAGGGCTTCACATCTGCCATCATCCAGAGTCAGGCAGCCGAGAGTTAAATTGTCAGGGGCACAGCATCTTCTTCACACCCGAGATGTGCCACAGTTCGCCATTCTGCGGTTCCTCCTCGTTGCAGGCCGAGGTCCCCCAAGGGGGAGGCAGCGCACAGCTGCAGGCAATTAGTGCTTGCTCAAAAGTGTCCCCAAACCATGCCTGCTGTTATACTTCAAAGACGGCCCTGGAAAGCTGCAGCTTTTGGGAAGCTCGGCTATTCCTGTAAATGCTTCTGAAGCTGGAGGGAGGAGGGAAGGGGAGAGCGTCTCATGCTTTAACTACAGCTGCAGTTTTGTGCGTGCTCATGCAGGGGTAGGTCCCGCTGGACCCAGCGGGACTGAGGCTGCTTCCAGAGAACCTGTTTTATTGAGCGTTCATCCTGATTTGTTTGTACTAAGCTGGCAGGGAGATTATAAGGCGTCTCCTTGTTTACTGAGCATTCATTCTCCTTCATATGTGGAAAGTTATACGATACCATCTCAAGCAATTATTACGCAACACTTCTCGCCGCGTTGCCCATCACATTTTAATCTTCTTTTGGGGGGGCGTGGGGGGGGGGGAGAAAGGTTTGTGATGCAAAAGCACCCAATCCACTTTCATTGTGCAACCTGAATTGGCTGATATGCAATTGAATAGGGACAGTGTGGAAGCTGTTGCACTTCAATGTACTTCACACTGTTCACATCTATGAAATCAGTCTGACCAAAATTGCCCCTAATATAAAATCCTCTGGTGCTCATTTTCAAAGGGATATGGTACTTCACCTCTCTAGAATCGGAAAGATTGATGTACACGCCAGCAGCAGGCAGAAGGTGGGGGTGGGGTGGAGGTAAGTAGTAGGAATAAAGTCAGTTCCAAGCTGCACCAATCAGGATGCCCCTGAAGATAAAGGTAAAGGGACCCCTGACTATTAGGTCCAGTTGTGGCCGACTCTGAGGTTGCAACGCTCATCTCGCTTTATTGGCTGAGGGAACTGGCGTACAGCTTCCGGGTCATGTGGCCAGCATGACTAAGCCACTTCTGGCGAACCAGAGCAGCGCACGGAAACGCCGTTTACCTTCCCGCTGGAGCGGTACCTATTTATCTACTTGCACATTGATGTGCTTTCGAACTGCTAGGTTGGCAGGAGCAGGGACCGAGCAACGGGAGCTCACCCCGTTGCGGGGATTCGAACCGCTGACCTTCTAATTGGCAAGTCCTAGGCTCTGTGGTTTAACCCACAGCGCCACCCATGTCTGCCCCTGAAGATACTGTCCACCAATCTGGTGTGATGGTTCCTGAGATCAAGGAGTGGGTTTTGGAATGCAAACCATTGGATGGCATTTTGAATCAGGATGGTGAACTGCACTGCCAAGAACATCACCTAATTTGGTGTGCTGGTTCCAAACTGCACCAATATGGATACATCTGAAGATACCACTATTCCAAATTGGTGTGATAGCTCCGAAGATCAAGGTGCAGGTTTTGGCCTATGTTTGAAAACAGTTGGACGCCATTTTAAAGCAAGATGGTGGACCAAACCATTCCAACAACTTGAAAGCCTCTGAATATGTTGTTGACCAGTTTAGCACGACAGTTCCATATTGGGCTGATTTGGATGCTACTGAAGGTATCATTGCCCAATTTGCCACGACAGTTCCTGAAACTGAGGAGTGGTTTCTGGTTTTATTTGAAAACAATTGGACATGATTGTGAAGAAAGGTGGCTGACCAAACCACTCAAGACTGCACTGACTTGGATGCCTCAGATTATACTGTCATTCCAATTCGGTGTGATGGTTTCTGAATTCAAGGAGTACGTTTTGGTCTATGTTTGGATACTGTTAGATGGCATTTTGAAGTAATATGGTAGATCACACCGTTCCAAACTCTGAAGATAATGTGCACAATTTAGCACAACAGTTTCTGAGATGGAGCAGCAGGTTTTATTTTATGTCTGGATACCACTGGCTGCCATTTTGAATTAAGATGGCCAGCTGAACCTTTCAAAACTGTAATGATTTTAACAAAAATTTGGCATGGATCCAGGCAAATCCCAAACCAAATCAGGTTAACTTGGGTGGATATGAGGTTCAACCAACTTGGGTCCAGACCACCTCAGATCTCCAGTTGGGTTAGGCCAGCTAGGGCAATACTGGGCTGTCAGGGGTAGAGCACTGGGCAGCAAGGAGATACAAGCAGCCTCCCCAAAGGGCAGCCTGCAGAAGTTTGCAAGAGGGCTTTTAAACAGCCCCACACCACACTTTGACAGGGTGCCTGTCCTCATTAGCAGAACACATTCACATGCAGTCAAACTGAGCAGAATTGAAACCCCACCCCCCTCCACTCACAAGCCGCAGGGATCTGCCTCACCAGCATGTTACTTGGGGGGGGGGGAGGAATTACACTCATTACATATTTTTGGAAAGTTGATAGCAATATTAACATTTTAGGCTGTGGCTAGGAAGGTTTTGCTGGAAGCTGAATATTGGAAGAGAAGAGGCTCGATCAAAGTAGCCTATGTGGTTTGGAAGAGTTGGGAAGGCTGCAGGTTTTCTGCCCAATGTCCTATAGCTGACTTGAAAAGGATGAAATTGTGTTTTAAAGCTGTATACATGACTCATTTATCTATTTATCTTTTTCATATATATATTTTTATATAAAAAAACCTTGTTTCAAAATAATAGCCAGAATAGACACACAACAGGTGTTATCAGTAATAATATGTTACCTATACCTCACCTTTTTACTTCACTTCTTCTGGGTTATTTTTTATGTTGTTGTTCCTCATGCATATGACTTTTCTCTGTGGGGAAGCTTTTAATGTTTAATAGACTATTGTATTTTAATATTCTGTTGGAAGCTGCCCAGAGTGGCTGGGGAAACCCAGCCAGATGGGTGGGGTATAAATAAATTATTATTATTATTATTATTATTATTATTATTATTATTATTATTATTATTACTATTATTACTATTATTATTATTACTGAAGTTTATTTTCAAACTTGGGGAGGTTTGGGTGGAGAGCTTTATTTTAAAGATTAACCTGCCACTAGGTGGCGCTGTGGGTTAAAGCCTCAGCGCCTAGGACTTGCCGATCGAAAGGTCGGCGGTTCGAATCCCCGCGGCGGGGTGCGCTCCCGCTGCTCGGTCCCAGCGCCTGCCAACCTAGCAGTTCGAAAGCACCTCCGGGTGCAAGTAGATAAATAGGGACCGCTTACCAGCGGGAAGGTAAACGGCGTTTCCGTGTGCGGCTCTGGCTCGCCAGATGCAGCTTTGTCACGCTGGCCACGTGACCCGGAAGTGTCTCCGGACAGCGCTGGCCCCTGGCCTCTTGAGTGAGATGGGCGCACAACCCCAGAGTCTGTCAAGACTGGCCCGTACGGGCAGGGGTACCTTTACCTTTACCTTTTATTTACATGGAGATTCTCTTGCACAATAAACTGTTGTGATTCAGACTTCTCTTCTTGCTAATTCTATTTGCATATGTTGCCTGTGTTTTTGGTGCTTCCCTAACTTTTAAGGTTGCGAAGGCCACTGCATGGGACCCACGAGTGTGTTAAGGGGCAACCGGTTGGCGAGGCGCTGCTCCAGTGGGCATGGAGCTGGCCTGAGGGGATGGGAGGAGGGTAAGAGCTGGCATGGAAGGGGTTCCTTCGCTGCCATCCCGCCCTCCGGTGGCTTAAAGAGGCAGTGTGCCTTTATCAAGCAGCTGGTAAAGGTAAAGGGACCCCTGACCATTAGGTCCAGTCGTGACCGACTCTGGGGTTGCAGCGCTCATCTTGCTTTATTGGCTGAGGGAGCCGGCGTCCAGCTTCCGGGTCATGTGGCCAGCATGACTAAGCCGCTTCTGGCGAACCAGAGCAGCGCATGGAAACACTGTTTACCTTCCTGCTGGAGTGGTACCTATTTATCTACTTGCACATTGATGTGCTTTCGAACTGCTAGGTTGGCAGGAGCAGGGACCGAGCAATGGGAGCTCACCCCATTGTGGGGATTCGAACCGCCAACCTTCTGATTGGCAAGTCCTAGGCTCTGTGGTTTAACCTAAAGCGCCACCCGCGTCCCATGGCGCCGGCGGTAACAACCACGTTACCAGGGCTTTGTTACATGCACACGCTTTTACCTCAGGGCTCTTCCCACCCAGCCGCTTCTGAGCTTCAGGCCTTGCGGGCGGGCTGGGTTCAGGACCCTGGTGGGCCGGAATTGGCCCACGGACCGTAGTTGAGGACCCCTGGTCTAAACCAGCAAGTCTCTTATGTGTTGATATTGATACCAGGTGAAATGAGTGCATGTGTGGTAAACATAGGGCAGCTGCCTTACATCCAGCCAGACCATTTGTCTATCTAGCCCAATATTTCTACTCCCAACTCAGCAACTCTCTGGCATCTCAGACAGAGGTTCTTTCCCCCAAGCAATACTCTACTGTCTCAGAGCTGCGTATAATTCAATACAGTACAAATGTTTGATATCAACAAAGCCTGGAAGTTTTTTAAGATTTAATATGCTTCACAAATCACCTATACTTTGAGGGAGAACGAAGACTGCAAGTGCAAACACTCCACCTTCAAGACCACACATAGAGTGTTGTAACCAACACAGTATTTATCTGATCCAGAAATCAGAATAACTGTAATCTACATCTTGCAGCTGCTAAGATTAGTGAGCTTGTGGGGATGCTGTCTCCCATTTACTGCCCTCAACAGCTCTTTCTCTGCAACAGATCCTCTGTGAAATACAGGTGGTTTTGTTTGAAGTGTTGTACCTCCAGGTTAGACTGTCTTCTTCAAATGCTATAAATTAGCTGCTTCTGCTGTGGCAGAGAACACATGTTTTTAAGTCCTAGTGCTATTCCATTATGGCTATTCCAAGACATGCATAAAGTCTATGAACAAAAACCAAAATTGAATTGTTTCATAATTCTCCCCAGAAGGTTTAGTAACATATAACAATCCAATGGAAATTTATTTCCTTAGGAGGATGCATCTGGGCAGGGCTTTTAAGGTTGGAAAACTTCTGGGAGGCTTGGCATACAAGAGCAGTAATTCCATGAAGAAAGGAGACAACGACTTGCACCTTTTCATTTAGAAAAAGGGAACTATGGCAGAGATTAAGGAAATCCTGCACAGTGTGGACAGTGGTTTTCTTCCTCTCCCATAGTATTAGAACCCAATGTTTCTCAATGAAGCTGAATGATGGAAGGTTTGGGGCAGAGATGGGGCAGCTCTTCTTTGCATAGTCCAGGCATGGGGAATTTTCAGTTCTCCAGAAGTTGCGAAACTACAACTTGTATCATTCTGGGTATTGGCCATGCCTGCTGGGGCTGAAGGCCATCAACTTAGATGACTTTAAAATGAAATTAGAAAAATTCATAGAGGGTAAGGCTATCAGTGGCTGCTGTCCATAAAGGCTTATGCTGTTTCCTTTGAATGCCAGTTGCTGGGGGACAACAACATGATAAGCCTATTCCTGTTGGGATGCGTCCGGGGAAATGGGGGCAATTGGCAGGCCTCTGGCTGGCTCCAGCCCACCGACCGGCAGCCGGGTGAACTCCAGTTCTCAGAAGAGCATCAAAACTGCGACTCAAAGCTCAGAAGCCTTCAGAAGCTTAGCACACAAGCCAGCAGAGATAAGAACTCTTTGCAACAGAAGTAGTGGACAGAGGCATATGTGAGCATATTTACAAGCATTTATTCAGCATCAAGATGTGATAGGAATTTTATGGTCTTAGATATATGGTAATGTTCATAAGTGTACCAACCAAGCACATACATAGATCAGCACAGGAAGGCCAACCTGGAACCATTTTGATTCCTAAACTGACCAAATGTTTTCTCTGCAAGGTCAAAGTGGGAAACCTCCCCATTGTCTCTTTTCTCACAAATCCTGTCTTAAAGACACATTTAAGATATGAATAGGGTGTGAGCCCGTGACCTGGCCCAGGAACTAAGTATTTATCACTACAAAAGACTGGCCAGGCTCCCCAGGCAATCCAATCAAGTAACCTGCCAGACAGGACATAAACAACGACAGGAGAAAAACAATATTCAAACTTCTGTTTTAGACCGCCTTTTCTGTGTTGTATGTATGATGTTTCTGGGGGTGGTCTTGATCTACAGGGTGCAAATTTCAAAAGTCTTTATAAGGCCTTACACACCATTTTTCTGGGTCCCTTCTCTCTCCTGTGGGTGAGGGGAGCACCCTGTTGCAACAGTTCAATAAAGATCAAGCTTACTAGCTGCTTTGCTTCTCAATATTCTCTGGTTGGCCTCTGTTATTCTCTGTTATACATAGGGAACCTATGTAAGGACTCTATATGGGCTCTTGGATACCCCATAAGGGAAAAGGGCAATTTTTGTTTAAAACAAAGACAAAGGAAAAAACATGTCTGTTTCCCTTCGTGTCCAAGCAAACAGCATAGGCAAAAGCTATATACAGTGGAAGTTCCCAGCAGACTGTGCTGGAAGTAAACAGACATGTGACATGCAACAACTCCACATGCCTGTTCTAAAGGTGGAACGGAACTATATCCTAACATCTCCCTCATGTCCTACATTTTGAGCTTCCCACAACCTGTGGGAAACAGGGTGTGGGGATTAGGGGGTGCTTTGGTCTGACGCAACAGACCTCTTATATTCTTATGGAAAGCTGAAGCTTCCTGGATATCTGCCTGACCTGGAGATGTTAAAATGCAAGTCAGAAAAAAAAAAAATAGCAACCCTACAAGATTTTGCTTTAGGAATCCAATATGCTATTGAATCCATCCAGGGCACATGGGGAGGAATCGTAACCTGAGCATGTATAATGCTCTCCTGCCAGGGTATGGTGCATTCTTGGGACAGGGTACTCGACAGCTTTCACACATGCACAGAGAGGCATTTCTAGTCTGCAATGAATGTCCACGTGTCTCTTGTAACTCAAAAGGGAAGAATCAGAATGCAGCTGACACAACCAATTTCTCTCTCTCTCTCTCTCTCTCTCATGCACACACACACACAGCATGGGAAAATATCTGCCTCTTCTTTAATGAAATCACTCTAGTACCAAGCTCATTACACAGGAAGTTGCCAGTGGATTGTGGCCTGCATGAGGCTTCCCTTGCAAACAGAAAACTGAAGCTTGAAGCTGCAGAAACCGCCTAACGATAAATAAAAGTAGAAATCCTCTTAAATGTTTTGCACCACAAAAATTTAAGCCGGTCTTTTCTTTTCGCAGCACACAAAATTACGAGAGGGCTTCTTAGAGCAGAGCTCGTAAATCTGTGGAGAAACGAGGGATGGGGCTCACCCACTTCATAAAGGAACGAAATCTTCCTTGTTAAAATTCCTCCTGTTAAAAAAGTGGCACGGCCCAAAAAACCTTTGTGGGACAATGCTGTTCCATACAAAAGGGGCTCTTCAGTCAGTAGTTCCCCTCTCAGCTTTTTCAAGTCGCCCTGACTTCAATAAGCTCAACCCCCTGGAACAATCAGCGCAGGAAACAGTGTGGATTCTATAGGTCTAGCAGCTGTTCAATATGCTCTGCTGCAGGTCTCCCAGTGTTTTGCTCTGCCCAATTTTGTCTTGGTTTTTCTCTTTTGCAGCCTTTCATTAATGAGGCTCGTGAAACAGGGCAGAGAAAGGAAGCAAGAAGTACTTCTCCTTAACAAACGGCAACAATAACAGATGATGGGCACTAACCTCTAGTCTCTAAATACTATCCAGAGACAATGACTATTTCTCTCTTTGGATTTTTAGCCTGTCCTATGCCAAGAAGATGGAGAGATGAGGCTGGTAATGGTACTTTAGGGTACAGTGGTACCTCGGATTAAGTACTTAATTCGTTCCGGAGGTCTGTTCTTAACCTGAAACTGTTCTTAACCTGAAGCACCACTTTAGCTAATGGGGCCTCCTGCTGCTGCTGTGCCTCCGGAGCACGATTTCTGTTCTCACCCTGAAGCAAAGTTCTTAACCCGAGGTACTATTTCTGGGTTAGCGGAGTCTGTAACCTGAAGTGTATGTAACCTGAAGCGTATGTAACCGAGGTACCACTGTATATCCACATAAACTTCAGAGCCTGCATATCAGATTGGAAAAATGGCAAGGTTGGCATAAGCTAGGGTTGCCATATTTCAAATGATAAAATAAAAACCAGGACACCCCAAGAGCTGTTGAGCTTTTTCATTTTTTAGGAGAAATGTGGTTTTCCACTGACTTACCTAAGATCCAGGTCAAAGCGCTGCCTTTTGGAGATTTGCCCCAGACATCAGTTGCCCATTGAAATCACAGTAATGTATGGCAGCCCTTGACATCCACTACTTCTGTCAGAGGAGATATTGCTGGGTGAGGTGATTAAATAGGACAGGTCCCTATGTTCCACACCTAATGCTTTTCATTCCCAATGTTTCAGCACGATAGCATATATTTGGCTGGATCTTGACCGCCACCCCCTTATTGTCAACATCCAACCTTCTAACCTTCTAGAACACCTGTTTTCTTTCAGGAAAAGAGAAGAGTGATTAGAATTTTACCAGTGATTGTTCTACCTTTAAAAAAAAAAGGCTAGAGAAATAAGTCAGCTAATCTGGAAAGTGCTTCCGTCTACAATGCAACATGTGACTCAGTCTGGCAGCCTGACTGGTTGCTGTGCTTTCACATTGTCCCCAGCGGAAAGGACTTGTACAGTAGTTCTGGCTTATGTCCTTGGACATTCTGTGAAGCAGATGTACATGAGTGCAGTCAGATATGCTCCAGGGCCTGCAGTTTTATGACTCAGCGGTTAATTCCTTCCGTTAATGCATTTTCCCCTCAGTTTTCAATGTAGCTTGGTGCAATGGATTCAATGCACACTCAGGCCTGTTTGTATACTGATAATGGGTTCAGGAACACATAGACCAGATTTACTTTAGTTGCAGGAATTTATGTATAGGTTGGGGGGGGGGCGGTTGCCCCTCCAGCAGATATCATGCACATGCAGCCCACTACCAAAATCAGCACAACCACTTTTGTGATTTTTGTGATTTGTTCCCACAAAACACTTCATCACAGTTTCTTCCTATCTATTCAAACGTCTCTGCTGCACAATACCAAATGTAACAATTCACTGATAAATGTATCTATGTACTGGCTCACTGGGAACACTTCAGAAATTCATATAGACATGTGAGCTCAGCTACTCAGCAGCCCCTCTGCCTGCGTGATAATTCCTGGCATCCTGATACCTGAGTGCCAGACAGGTAGCCATTCCAGAAATACCAAACCCTGATGAAGACAAAAGGGTGTGATTAACTTGGCTGGGAAACAGGGAAATGTAAATATCTCTTTTGTTACACTTGATGGGTGTTTGGTAGAGGACAAGGGGAACCATGGGGCAGGGTCCAGGATGCTGAGATTACTGCCACCAGACCTCCCCTTTCATGATGTAACCATGATGTATTAGTGATGTAGTTTTTTGGGGTATAACATAGGGATTAGGTAAAGGTAAAGGGACCCCTGACCATTAGGTCCAGTCGTAGCTGACTCTGGGGTTACGACGCTCATCTCACTTTATTGGCCGAGGGAGCTTATGGGTCATGAGGCCAGCATGACTAAGCTGCTTCTGGCAAACCAGAGCAGCGCACGGAAATGCCATTTACCTTCCCACCAGAGTGGTACCTATTTATCTACTTGCCCTTTGACGTGCTTTCGAACTGCTAGGTTGGCAGGAGCAGGGACCGAGCAACGGGAGCTCACCCCATCACGGGGATTTGAACCGCCAACCTTCTGATCGGCAAGCCCTAGACTCTGTGGTTTAACCCACAGCGCCACCTGTGTCCCTAACATGGGGATTAGCAGCTAATAAAAGTTTGGGTTCTCTTTCGTTCAGGGCTTCCATCTTGTTTCACCTTGTGGCAGGTGGGAGTCGTGTCGCAACAATCTTCAATCAAAACCAAACCTACTGGCTGCTGTTTTGCTCTGGTATTCCTGGCTGGTGTCCTTGTTTTTTTGCCCAAGGGAGTCCTTGGGAGATTTCATAGAATCATAGAATCATAGAGTTGGAAGAGACCACAAGGGCCATCGAGTCCAACCCCCTACCAATCAGGAAACACCATCAGAGCACTCCTGACATATGGTTGTCAAGCCTCTGCTTAAAGACCTCCAAAGAAGGAGACTCCACCACACTCCTTGGCAGCAAATCCCACTGTCGAACAGCTCTTACTGTCAGGAAGTTCTTCCTAATGTTTGGGTGGAATCTTCTTTCTTGTAGTTTGGAGCCATTGCTCCGTGTCCGCTTCTCTGGAGCAGCAGAAAACAACCTTTCTCCCTCCCCTATGTGACATCCTTTTATATATTTGAACATGGCTATCATATCACCCCTTAACCTCCTCTTCTCCAGGCTAAACATGCCCAGCTCCCTTAGCCATTCTTCATAAGGCATCGTTTCCAGGCCTTTGACCATTTTGGTTGCCCTCCTCTGGACACGTTCCAGTTTGTCCGTGTCCTTCTTGAACTGTGGTGCCCAGAACTGGACACAGTACTCCAGGTGAGGTCTGACCAGAGCAGAATACAGTGGCACTATTACTTCCCTTGATCTAGATGCAATACTCCTATTGATGCAGCCCAGAATTGCATTGGCTTTTTTAGCTGCCGTGTCACACTGTTGGCTCATGTCAAGTTTGTGGTCAACCAAGACTCCTAGATCCTTTTCACATGTACTGCTCTCAAGCCAGGTGTCACCCATCTTGTATTTGTGCCTCTCATTTTTTTTGCCCAAGTGCAATACTTTACATTTCTCCCTGTTAAAATTCATCTTGTTTGTTTTGGCCCAGTTCTCTAATCTGTCAAGGTCGTTTTGAAGTGTGATCCTGTCCTCTGGGGTGTTAGCCACCCCTCCCAGTTTGGTGTCTCCCCAGAGAAACATCGGAGGGGATGCACTGAGACTAAGAAGGTGGAACCAGGCAGGCAGGGCCACCCTCTGGACTGGTTGGTGAGGAGGAGCAGACTCACTGGGGTTGGTGGGGCATCACTGCTCCATTGGCCCCCGATGTGCAAGCTTCCACTGGTGTTAGTGAAAGATTACTAAGTGTGTTCAAGAAATCAAGCCAAGCAGGGATGGGTTGCAGGGAGTTGGGTGGGTTGAGAATGCCAAGTTGTTTTTAATATGTCCCATTTGCTTTCTTACATTTTGCTTACTGCACACAGAAAGAACTTGAATTTTCAAAGCTCGCAAGTTCAAGAGCTCCACGCGGTCATCTCGGAACAGGCACAGACGCTCAAAGGGGGTTCCTGTTTCCCTCCCTGCAATTTTGGCTCCCCTAGAAGCCCTTTGTTTTCTGGCTGACATAAAAGAGGGCAGCTTTGGACACAGCACTGAGAAACGTTCTTATTGTTCTGTTTGTTTATCCAGCATTTCAGTCCAGTCCCCCCCCCCCAGCACCCCGACCCCACTGCCCTTCTAAGGAGGAAGCCTGGAGACCACTTTGGTGTTCAGTGCCAGCTGCATGAAGAAGTGTGAGAAGAATGAGGGCTGTGAGGGAAGGCCGTTGGGGGGGGGGTGGAGGGAGGGAAGGAAGGAGCCAAAGGAAAATAAGGAGCACAGTTTTCGCCCCTGGCTATTAGCAAACAGCCTGTGAGACCCTTTGCATCACACACGTACATTGTTGGCCAGCCTGTGACTCAAACTGTCATTTCCTTTCAGACGTGGGTGGCCCCCTCTGAAGACACCCGGTCCCATCCCATTCAGAAACTGTCCTCTGTCATTGCACTCACGGCAGGCCGAATGTTTGTTGTTTGAGTAAATAAACCAGTCAGTGTCTAGCTGCAAAGACTCTTTCCACCCACCATAAACACCCCTTTCCATACCTCCCTTGGGAAAAGTAGGGTGGGGAGATGAGATGGGGGGGGGAGAGAGAAACAACCAAATAGTAACAAGGAGATGGGGGGGGGAATTCCAGAGCTATTCAATGCCACCCACTAAGCGCTAACCTTCAAACAATTGGTGACCAAATTGTGTCAGTGCAGACCTCAGCAGTGTCCTGTTAGCACTTGGAGGGCAGCCATGGGGTGACTTTGAAAGCATCCTGGAAGGAGAAAAAAAAGACTGAGAAAGCCTCAAGAAATCAAGTTCCCACAAAACTGTTGGAATGGTTTCCAATAGGAAGTAGCCCAGAGCCTCTATGGATTAGCCGTAATCTCAGCTCTCACAGAGTGAATAGATGTGGCACCGAGCTGTTAAGTTTCCATTCTGCAGGGTTCTGCCAATCTCTCAGCTAAAAGCTACGTTTGGAATCGTAAGTCACAGTGCGGGGGGTGATCTGCTGTTGTTGGGCCAAGTTTTCCAAATTCCACCACGAGAGAAGTCTGCAACACTTGGAACTTTGTGTAAAGGCATCTAGTGGGCCACTGTGAGAACAGGGTGCTGGACCAGAATGGCAATTAATTATGATTATGATTATGATTATGATTATGATTATGATTATTATTTATACCCTGCTCTCCCTGACCAGAGCAGGGCTCAGGGTGGCTAGCACCAATAAAATTACAGTAAAAACATAATAGGAGGGGGGGACCAATTTAAAATACAGGTTAAAATGCAATTTAAAATGCAGCCTCCTTTTAAAAGTAGCCCATAGACCAAAACCATAAGGGGAGGGAAACATAAGGGTCAGACTGAGTCCAATCCAAAGGCCAGGCGGAACAGCTCTGTCTCGCAGGCCCTGCAGGAAGATGTCAAGTCCCGCAGGGCCCTAGTCTCTTGTGACAGAGCATTCCATCACATCGGGGCCAGTGCTGAAAAGGCCCTGGCCCTAGTTGAGACCAATCTAACCACCTTGTGACTTGGGACCTCCAAAATGTTGTCATTTGTGGGCCGTAAGGTCCTCCGCGGGGCATACCAGGAGAGGCAGTCCCGTAGGTACGTGGGCCCTAGGCCGCATTCGCCTCACCCAGTTGGCTCTCTCTTAGGTTGTGCCCATAAGTCTGGCGTGGCAAGCAAGAGTCAAATCACAAAGCTTTGCTGAGGGTAACGTGCGATGCATTTTGGGTTATTGACTTCACTCTGCACAGTGAAAATCGTCCTGCGATTTTCTGAGTTTAAGAGGGTTGCAAATATTTTGAGGGGGAAGCAGTTAGCATGGAAATGAGCCCAAGACTTTTAGTAGATTCCATTAGAAGTGGCTTTTACATCATTTGAAAGCTCACATAAGATGCAACAATTATCAGGTAAGGAAAGGATGGGAAAACAGAATAAAGTGCTGTCTGAATGTAACCCCAACATTTTACATCACCCATTAAGGCTGCAGACTGAACTCCACTTACCTGGGAGTAAGCCCCATTGAATACAGTATGATTTAAAGAACTCCAAACCTCAGTTTGGGTTTACAACAGAATTGCAATTTAATATGACAATGGAATGTGACACACACACACCCATCCAAAACCCTAACCATCCCTACAATTCTTAATTTGGATTTTGAAAAAAATTAACCAGCAGCTCTACATAAATAGATAGCAGACTTTAAAAAACAACACTTGAGCTATGAAAAATAAGAGGAAAACGAGTGAACTGAGCATTATAGTGAGAAAGCAAAAAAACAAACCAAGTGAGGACAGAGAGTGTCTGTGCGTCTATTCCAAATTAATTAACATTACACTAGTTACAGATGCAAACAGATTCCCAAGCATGCTGTTTTGCTTCCCTCCACTCTGAGGATTCAAGTTTGACTCCTTGCTTTGTTCTAAAGGAACAAAGGAAAATGAGAACAATATGACCCTGACCCTTCTTTTACCCCCATGCGCACAAATGGGCCCTGTTAATATTCAGACGAGCTGCGACATGAAGAGGGCCATGAGAAGAAGCACCTGTCATTTCTTTGGGCGGTAGCCTGAGCAGACAGTGCATACATTGCTTTTGTGAAGAAAAAAGAAATAAATAAAAAAATATTTTTGCAGATGCATCTGTTTGAAAAATGCTAGAATATGGTTAGGCAAACTAATGCACGGGGGCCGGTTCTGGCCCAATCACCTTCTCAATCTGGCCCGCGGATGGTCCGGGAATCAGTGTTTTTTTACAGGAGTAGGATGTGTCCTTTTATTTAAAATGCATCTCTGGGTTATTTGTGGGCCTGCCTGGTGTTTTTACACAAGTAGAATGTGTTCTTTTATTTAAAAGGCATCTCTGGGTTATTTGTGGGGCATAGGAATTTGTTCATTATTTTTTTCAAAATATAGTCCGGCCCCCCACAAGGTTTGACGGACAGTGGACCGGCCCCCTGCTGAAAAAGTTTGCTGACCCCTGTGCTAGAAGTTTATGTCTTGAGCCGGACACTCTGTGATAGATAGCCATGCAAAAGTCCACATCGCTTATTTTCTACGTAAAACATGCATACGTTGGCACCCAGGCATGCGCCTGCACACACACATGCTGAAGCCACAAGTTCACTTTTGTGGGTGCATGTTGTGAGGAACTGGTATACCGTCAGGTCTGAAAGGGCAATTTGTAACTGGCTACAAGTGAGCAAGAATGTTGGTTGTTTTTAACTGTGACACTTCAACCAGATTATGCGCTGTAAATGGACCAGACATGTAAAGTGCATGACTTCCCCCAAAGGCTCCTGGGAATTGTAGTCTGTCAAGAGTACTTGGAATTATGGTTTTGTGAGGGGGGAAACTACAGTTCCCAGGACTCCTTTTCATCTCATTATATATCATTTCCCAGAAGTTCTTTACTTTCTTACATTGCCACCACATATGATAACATGTTCCTTCTTTTTCTTTACATTTCCAACATTTATTATTTGTCTTAGACATTTTAGCTAATTTCACTGGTGTAATATACATCATTTTCATCATATTCTCTTTCAAACATTACAGGCTGTAAATTTTATCCTTTCATTCCACAACCTTTCCCATTCTTCAAGCTGTATATTATATCCAAAGTCTTTTGCCCAGTGTATCATTACCAATTTTACTTCCTCATCTTTCAAATGCCAATTCCAAATGGAATTTGAAATTTGAATTTGAAAAATTGAAAAATCTGACCTTGTCATTCCTTCCCTGCTGCATCCCATACATATCCAGGCAAACCATAATAATGCCACAGTTCACAGGATTCTTGGGGGTGGGGCAGAGGCTGGGAGGGTGGCACCACGGCTCTGCCCCAGTTAAAGATAAGAAACCCCACAGCAGGAAAAGCCTTGAAATTGCCCATCAAATTGCACCCGGGTAGTAAATTAAACAGGCACACAACTTCCCTGGCCAGCCTTCTCCAGATTATATTATTTATATTTGAATAACAGTAATTCTTTCTTAATCTGCATCTACACCTATAAATTAGCATTGTGCAATTTATTTATTTTTGCAAATTTCTGCCCTCATTTTTGGTGATGTGTTTCCTCCTTTTAGTGATGCTTCCCTAAGTTACAGCCGTTTTAATTCCATATTTGATTCTTTATCCGTGCCTCCTGATAGCACATACAATTCCAAACATCTGCAGCAAGGGGCTTAAGTTACTGTGCAAATTTATCTACCACACAAGCCCTCCATCTAGCTGTGGGATTTAGCAAACTTGGCCCTTAAATTGGTGCTTATTTGAGGTCTTTTTAGTACACACAGCCCAAACATAGTACAGATGTTTGCCAGTGGTTATTACACTTCTCTGTTCTGTTCTTCTGGCCAGGAAACATATAACATAGCTGTTTTATTGGACTAAAATCTTGAGGTGAAACAAATGTAGGTCAAACTGCAGAGCCTCGGTGAAGTTTTCTTAAAGTTCTTGCTGGGGCAAAAACATCCGTCCCACAAACAAAAAAGCAGAAAACTTGAACTGGGACTTGAATAGCTTCTGG
Organism: Podarcis cretensis; assembly: GCF_951804945.1. Classification (NCBI taxonomy): domain Eukaryota; kingdom Metazoa; phylum Chordata; class Lepidosauria; order Squamata; family Lacertidae; genus Podarcis; species Podarcis cretensis. The sequence goes on along the minus strand of NC_137180.1, from coordinate 9,175,861 downwards.
TATATTGTTTCGTCTTTGCAATCTAAGGGAAGAAATAATTAACAAATGAATCATTCCATAATTGATTTTAGTTTCAGGGCCCACAGGGACTTTAATGTAATGTTCATTTTCCAAGGCAGGAGCAAGATTTTTTCAGACAATTGAAAGCAGTTTGAAATCATGAACACAGTATTTGATGCGTGTTGTTGTTTAGTCGTTTAGTCATGTCCAACTCTTTGTGACCCCATGGACCAGAGCACGCCAGGCACTCCTGTCTTCCACTGCCTCCCGTAGTTTGGTCAATTTGATACGTGTACCTGTCTATAATAGTCACTGATCAGCAGGCTTGATCTGCTACCCTGTTACAAAAATGTGTCAACCCTGTTTGAAGAGAAGAGTCAATGAGACAAAATATGTGAGTTCACAACTGGAATGAGTTCACAACCCCTTTCAAATTGTGTTCCGCTCTCTTAAAAGCTGCTGTTTGCCTACACCAGCCTTCCTAACTTTGTGTGGGCCAGATGTTTTGGACTTTGTTGTTTAGTCGTTTAGTCGTGTCCGACTCTTCGTGACCCCATGGACCAGAGAACGCCAGGCACTCCTGTCCTCCACTGCCCCCCGCAGCTTGGTCAGACTCATGCTGGTAACCTCGAAAACACTATCCAACCATCTCGTCCTCTGTCGCCCCCTTCTCCTTGTGCCCTCCATCTTTCCCAACATCAGGGTCTTCTCCAGGGAGTCTTCTCTTCTCATGAGGTGGCCAAAGTACTGGAGCCTCAGCTTCACAATCTGTCCTTCCAGTGAGCACTCAGGGCTGATTTCCTTCAGAATGGAGAGGTTTGATCTTCTTGCAGTCCATGGGACTCTCAAGAGTCTCCTCCAGCTGCCTTGCCGTGGCGAAGGGGCTTGAAGAACTCAGAGAAGCTATGAACTATGCCGAGCAGGGCACCCAAGATGAACAGGTCATAGTGGAGAGTTTTGACCAAACGTGATCCACCTGGAGGAGGAACCGGCAAGCCACTCCAGTATCCCTGCCAAGAAAACTCCATGGACAAAGACAACAGGCATGTTTTGGACTACAACTACCATAATCCTTGACCCGTGTAGTTCTCCTCACAACTCTTTTGTTATGTACTGAGTTGAATAGGATCCAAAATGCAGCAGTCTGATTGGTCCTAGAACAATAGGATTCAGAATGCAGCAGTCTGATTGGTCCGCAGGAGCCACCCAATCCAACTCCAGGTGGAAGTGAATCCGCAACCTGATTGGCCTACAGGAGAATCCTGGAATTAGCCAATCATGTGGGGCCCATTGTGTAAATAATGTATATAAAGCAGACATTCTGGCAGAACTTCCATTCCTACTCACCACTATGAGCTGAATAAAGAGCATGAAATCCGCACTTGACTCCGAGTATATTTCATCTTTTCTCCTCTCTTGGAACATGGAAGCAAGGCAAGAGTGAGCCATTCCTTGAAGCTTTATGCCCTGGGCTGAAGCCACATTGTACTTTTAAAGTACTCCCCCGAAAGTATCCTGGAAACTGTAGTTTACCCCCACACAGCTGCATTTCCCAGCATCATTAACATAATACAGTTCACAGGATTCTTGGGGGGCGGAGGCGGCTGCTTTAAATGTATGGCGTGTCTACAGACTGTTCTGCATATCACCGGAAGGCTAAAATTCTTCTCTGAACTGCTTAGAGGAAGTATGGGACACAGAATGCACCAAACAGAAAAAAACAAAGGGAAGGCACACATTGGAAACACATTGGTCAAAAAATTCAAATGCAAATTTCAGGGTTGGTTTGTCTGGCAGATGGCTTTGGCAGTACTCAACCTGCTCTATTTTTGCTCGGTATTTGGGTGTGCCTCATTCTGAATGACAATGAATGATACTTTAACAGTCCCAAAAGACATTACTATATTGTTGCACGGCACCCCAATCTCCTAGCGGTGCCAGATTCCAGGGGTCTCCTTCAAAATGAGGTACAGCCAGTGCCGGATTTATGTATAAGCTAAACAAGCTATACCTTAGGGCCCCACTCTCTTGGGGGCCCCCCAAAATGTAAAGGGGAAAAAACTGGATGTACATTTCCAAAATGTAAGATAAAAAACAAATAAAATAAAACATACATACAGCAACAGTGTTTTGTTGTAGGCTCCTATGACGTAAGTAATGGGCTCCGCCTGCTAGCCTGCTCCCTAAAATATCACTGGTTTGCTCCTTTCTATATATAGGGTGCCTACATTCTGCATGTGCAAATGGCTTTAGATACCTCTTAGGTCCATAAATTACCATATGGCATATATTCAACACAAAAAAAACAGTGACAATTTGTTACTGACAAAGGACAGCTGGCCCCATTACCTTCAGTAGCTGAGGGCCTCATCAAACCTAAATCTGGCCCTGTGTACAGCAGAGACTGTGGTGTCTTTATGATATATGGTTTCTTTATATATACAACCTGAGCCTATGCTGGAGAGATTCACAGTATTAACACCCCAAGGGGGCCTTGCGTCTCCCATAGTTGCAGCCTTGGATTCAAACAGAAATCAAAATCTCTCTCTCCTCATTCCCATCTTGCTACATTCCTTCTTTCTCACGTCACTTCACTCTCTGCTCTCAACTCTGCTTTTGTCCTTCTAACAACCCGTGAGTTGAAGGAGGGGTCTTCACCCATTTTCCATCTTGCACAGAGCCCCTTCCTTTGTTCCCATTAGTGGCCTATTACCTCAACGGGAATCTAGCCTGGTTATTCCAAGAATTAGAGGTCCAGGCATTCATTCTAGCCCCATCCCCACCCTCAAAATTCATAACAATATATTCAAATTTTGTTTTTAATCATTTAAGTTGGCATATTCACCGTTGCGATGAGATTTATAGGCCATACCATACTTCATTCTCAGGAATATTAACAGTCCCCTAGTCCAGGCATGTCCAAAGTCTGTTCCGGGGGTCTGTGGCAGTTTATTCCCTGGGGTAAAATCCCAAAAAAACCTCAACAACTTCAATCCTAAAAAAAGGTCAACAACTCATGGCCCTTCACTTCAAATCTGGTCCTCTTTGAAAAATGGGACTGCCTTAGTCCCATTCGTGAGTCATCTTTGCAACAGCTTGATGAGGTAGATGAGTAATTTTGCTAATTTCATAAGCAAGGAATTAAGGCCTGAAGGCAGAGATCAGACGTGTGGATAACTACACACATTTTATCAGAAATCACACAGATCTTAACACGCATTGGCCCTTTCCCCATCTCCACGGAAAACGGGAATTAGAGCAGGGCTTCCTTTGAGCTAAGGTGGTTGTGGATTTCGCACACATTATTCCATTAGGCCTTCCTTTTTTGGTGCACAGCCAGTTTGACACTAACATCTGAACTGGAAACATGGGAGGGAAGGGAGAAAAGGAAGAAGGAGGGTACTCTGCAAAGATGATCTGTATGAGTCACACACAGGAGGCCACCCAGTAACTTTGTTTCTCTGTTAGGATTTGATCCAAAGCCATCCAACACTTTCCATTGAACCAGACTGACCCATATGCAGGCCAGACAAGGAACACATTTAACTAAAAAAGAAAAAAAAGAGGAGTTTGCTTTAAGATTCAAAAAGTATGAATGTGAGGCTCCTTTCAGCAACTTGTCTCTTGGCTGAGGTTTGTGTTGCAAGTTCTACAGAGATTAATTTGCCTTTCCCCCTTCCTTGCCTTCTTCCTTGCCTTGAATATTTACTTATTTAAAAAGGTAAAGGGACCCCTGACCATTAGGTCCAGTTGTGACCGACTCTGGGGTTGCGGCGCTCATCTCACTTTATTGGCCGAGGGAGCCGGCGTACAGCTTCTGGGTCATGTGGCCAGCATGACTAAGCCGCTTCTGGCGAACCAGAGCAGCACACAGAAATGCAGTTTACCTTCCTGCCGGAGTGGTACCTATTTATCTACTTGCACTTTGACGTGCTTTTGAACTGCTAGGTTGGCAGGAGCAGGGACCGAGCAACGGGAGCTCACCCCGTCGCGGGGATTCGAACTGCTGACCTTCTGATCGGCACCCGCATACTGTTTACTTATTTACTTGCCTGCAGATAACTCCTCTCTTCATTGCAAACCATAAAAGGCTTCCATACAGCAGTGAATAGTTAAAACCGACCTTTTAGAACGATGAGCATCACATTAAATAATAAAAAAAAGAACATTCGCCATTGTGGCAGATTATTATAATCATTTGAAAATCCTACGCTAGTAAGATAAAACAAGCTTATCAGCACATCTAAAAAACCTTGGGCAAATAGAAAGGCATTCACCTGCTGAAAATGGGGGGCCACCACAGCAAAGGCCCTGTCTTTGGACTCCAGGAATCTGTGGTGGGACAGTGAAGAAGTTGCTCTGAAGATGATATCTGGGTTGGGGATGCTCATGCAAGAGCAAGTAGTCATTGGGGCATTCTGGTCCTAAGCCATATCTGGCTTTTAAATTTATCATTCCTAAGGATGTACAGAGCCCTTCATTCTAGTGCTGCACACAACCAGAGGACATATCTTCCTGACAGTCATGCTTGGGGAATTTGAGCTCAATGTGTGCCACAGGTACTTGATGTCAGTGCTCTGAAATGCTCGGCAAAGCACAGTTGTGCTCAATCAACTCTTCCTATGGAAAATCTGCCGCAGATCCAGTAAGGCAAACGTACATTCCATGGGAAATTTAGAACATGTAAACAGGCTGACAGAAATCATCAGAGGGATGTGAGAAACTTGTAAATTAACAACAAATGCTGAGGGAAAATGGCCAGGACAAATGCAACAATGTTTTTCACAAGCATGGAGAAGTTCTCTAATCCGCTGCTTCAGAAACATATGGTGCGCTGAACATTAGATGGGTATAAACCCGAGAGATCCTTGGCAGCTGAGGATGGAAATATAAATGAATGCGCTTTGTTGTGCTGTGTCTGTCCTTCTTTAAATATTTACTTCTTGAAAATTTAGTTTTTGTTAGGATACAGCTTTCCACATTCATTATGGGATGCATTTTCAGGATGGGGTGGCAGCTGGAAGTTCTGCAGAGTGCGCCCATGGTATGCAATCATTATCTCAAAGCTCTGACTGGAACATTTATGCCCTTCTCTGCATGTATAGATACAGCCCAGAATCCAGGCAGGTGGAAGAAAATAAATGTTCCAGTCTATAAACTTCAGACTTTAATTCTTTTTCAGACATTTATCTGTGTAAAATGAATGCATGCGGGGGCAATGACTTCATATAATTACATCAGTATAGTTGAATTTCAGCTGATCATTGAAGACTTCATCCAGATATAAGACGAAAGCATTCTTGCAAAGGATGGTCCATTTGAGCAGTTTCCTCCAGAGGAAGCTGGACCAATGGGATAAAATGCATCTACTAAATATACGGATTGTGTTTTGGCATCAATGCCTTCATGAACAATAAATAAACTTTCGGCGGAAAAAGAGGAAGCGAGGAGAAATGTTTCTCTGTGTTTATGTGTATGCAGAAGTTGTTTTGACCCTGCCCTTAACCAAAAAGAACCAAGAATGAAGACTGGAGACAGCCAATAGGATAAATGGGCAGTTTTCGTAACTTACAAGACCTGCAGGGAGCACAAACATGATAGCGACAGGCTAACAATCTTTCAGTGTGGTCCCTAAACTTCAGATCAACACTGGGGGAGCATGTATCTCCCACTGTCTACCTGTCCTGGCCAACTCCACCCTGACTAGTCTGGTGATGGGGTCTTGCCTGCTCATATTAAAGATGTGCTAAAGAGGCAGCTGACTGTCCATGGTCTGACAGCCTTAGATGGGCTGAGACCACCAGGGCTGAGCAGTAGTTCCCATTTGGTACGCCTCCCACTGGTCAAGTGTGAAAGGTCAGTTAGACGCGCATCTCTAAATAATAATAATACTTATTATTATTATTATTTATACCCCAGCCACTTTGGGTGGCTTCCAACCAAATATTAAAAACAATACAGCACCAGACATTAAAAACTCCCCTAAACAGGGCCGCCTTCAGTTGTCTTTTAAAAGTAAAATAGTTGTTTATTTCCTTGACATCTGCTGGGAGCGCGTTCTACAGGGCAGGTGCCACTACCAAGAAGGCCCTCTGCCTGGTTCCCTGTAACCTCACTTCTCGCAGTGAGTGAACCACCAGAAGGCCCTCAGAGCTGGACCTCAGTGTCCGGGCTGAGCGATGGGTGTAGAGACGCTCCTTCAGGTATACAGGACCAAGGCCATTTAGGGCAGTGTTTCCCAACCTTGGGCCTCCAGCTGTTTTTGAACTACAATTCCCATCATCCCTGACCACTGGTCTTGCTAGCCAGGGATGATGGGAGTTGTAAGCCAAAAACATCTGGAGGCCCAAGGTTGGGAAACACTGATTTAGGGCTTTAAAGGTCAGCACCAACACTTTGAATTGTGCTCGGAAGTGTACTGGGAGCCAATGAAGATCTTTCAAGACTGGCGTTATATGGTCTTGGCGGCCACTCCCAGTCACCAGTCTAGCTGCCGCATTCTGGATTAATTGCAGTTTCCGAGTCAAGTGCCTGTTCACCAGTGCAACCTCATTTTAACTCCCTCCCTTCCTGCTGCCAGCTGTTCCCAATGAGTTTGTGTCAGAGAGCAGTTCAAAGCCCCAAATGACTTGGGGGGGCTGAAGGACTGCCTTCCGCACTTCTGACCCAGACTCTGCGACCAGAGGAGGAAGCCCTGCTCATCACCAGTGGTTGTAGTAAGGAGGCTGGTAACACGGGACAGGAAGTTCTTGGTGGCAGCATGTCATTTGTGGAACTCACTCCATGGCGAAATCAGGCACGAAGTTAAAGCAAATTTATTTGTCCAGAGCTTTGGAACAGGAATGGGGAACAGTGACCCTCTAGATACTGTTGGACTCCAACTCCCATAAGACCCAGCCAGTGTGGCCAATGATCAGAGATGATGGGAGTTGAAGTCCAGCTACGTTTGCAGAGCCACAGGTCTCCCATCTCTCCTTTATCACATAGGTTCATGTGAAACTGAAAGTATTAACTGCTACAATTTTATAAAGTTTTAACTGATGTTTTAAATCATGGGTAGGCAAACTAAGGCCCAGGGGCCGGATCCAGCACAATCGCCTTCTCAATCTGGCCCGTGGATGGTCCGAGAATCAGTGTGTTTTTACATGAGTAGAATGTGTCCTTTTATTTAAAATGCATCTCTGGGTTATTTGTGGGGCATAGGAATTCGCTCATTATTATTTTTCAAAATATAGTCCGGCCCTGCACAAGGTCTGAGGGACAGTGGACCGGCCCCCTGCTGAAAAAGTTTGCTGACCCCTGTTTTGAATGCTTAATGATTTGGTTCTTTTATTGTTGTTGAGATCTCTTTTGGGAGGAAAAGTGAAATGTAAATGTATCAAAATAATGAAAGACGACTCATTTTATTTAAAATGAGAATAGAAAATATCGAAATCCACTTGGGAAGGTTTAATCTTCCCCCCTTCTCCTTTCAGTTGCATCTCATTTTTAAAATAGGGGAAGACATTGTAAGCTTTTCCTGTATTAAACTCAGGAACGATTATGCAGAATATAAAAGTCATCTGGCTGCTAGAAAGCCAAATACTTTTTAAAAGTAACATTATTTGGGGACAGGGGGCAGAACAGAAAGCAAGTATTCATTTTGAGGGATATTAATATTTCTGATTGTTGATTCATCTTTACCCCAGCCATGCTTCTCCCTTCCTAAAACATGTCTTCATTCATAATGTGTATTTATGGCACTAACAAGCCAAGTGATGTACTTTGAACATTGCATCATTTGGCCTTTCAACAAATATGAGCTCATTTAAAAAGACACACTCGCAATAAAATGTTTTAATTAAGCTATGGGAAGCCTTTTCCTACAGACCAAATCTGATATTTGTCATTTCAAAGAACGACAAGATGACCTAGACACATGATGAGTCCTTGACTTCTAATGTTGAAAAGGACCACAGGCTTTATAATGCCTGGGATCCAAAGAGCTGCTTTAGGGGCTTGGCATGCCCAGTGGAATTTTTGACACATTTTTTTCCTGAGCAGTAGACCTCCCCATGCTATATGACAAACTGATCTGGACATCTCTTTTTCCAAAGTAGTTTGCCATGTGGCATTGTGGCACAGGGTGGGGGCTGCTCTTCAACAGACATAGCCCCAAAGCCTTGGGAGTAGAGACCCAGCTGTGCATTTCTCTGCATTCTGCCCTATAATTTAGCCACAGAATAAGTCTGTTCCGTAGGTGGTGCTGTGGGTTAAACCACAGAGCCTAGGACTTGCCAGTCAGAAGGTCAGCGGTTCGAATCCCCGTGACGGGGTGAGCTCCTGTTGCTCGGTCCCTGCTCCTGCCAACCTAGCAGTTCAAAAGCACATCAAAGTGCAAGTAGATAAATACCGTATTTTTCGCCCCATAGGATGCACTTTTCCCCCTCCAAAAATGAAGGGGAAATGTGTGTGCGTCCTATGGGGCGAATGCAGGCTTTCGCTGAAGCCTGGAGAGCAAGAGGGGTCGGTGCGCACCGACCCCTCTCGCTCTCCAGGCTTCGCGCAGCTCTCCGCAAGGCGTGGGAGCCTGTCGCCGGGCTCTCATGGCTTGCGGAGAGTTGCCTGTTCTGGGGGCTGGGGGCTGGGGTCAGGGGAAACTCGGGCTTCCCCGCCCCAGCCCCGCGCCTGGGGGGGAAATAATTTTTTTCCCTTTATTTCCCCCCCAAAAAACTAGGTGCGCCTTATGGAACAGTGCGTCCTATAGGATGAAAAATACGGTAGGTACCTTCTGGCGGGAAGGTAAACAGTGTTTCCATGTGCTGCTCTGGTTCGCCAGAAGTGGCTTAGTCATGCTGGCCACATGACCCAGAAGCTGTACGCTGGCTCCCTTGGCCAATAAAGCGAGATGAGCACCGCAACCCCAGAGTCGGTGACGAGTGGACCTAATGGTCAGGGGTCCCTTTACCTTTTTAAGTCTGTTACAGCTTCTGCATGATAGCCCTTCAGATATTGGAAGGCAGCTATTACGTTCCCCTCAGGGGCGTAGCTTGCTGCTCCGGCACCCGGAGCGGCAGGGGTGGGGTGAGCCGCCCACAGAGTCCGCCTGGCAGATGCAAACGTTTCGGGCAGTGTAAGGGCCCCAGCCACCGCGTCACTCCCAGGAGAGATACCATTTTGTCACCCCCTCAAGGATGACACCCAGGGCAGACCGCACCACCCACCCACACCTTCCTACGCCCCTGGTTCCCCTTTCTTTCTTCTCTCGCCTAAATTTCTCCAGCTCCTTCCACCATTCCTCACAGTACTTCACTTCCAGACCACTCGCCATCTTGCTAACCTGCCAGTACACCAGTGTCGTTTTTAAAATGTCATTTTAACAGTGCTCTTAACTCCAAATGCAGCCACCACAGAACAGAGCAGACTAGGCTTCTGTCAGTGCAGCCTAAGTTTGCATTAGCCCTTTTAACAACCACTTTGTGCTGCTGCATCAGGCTCAGCTTGATCCTTGATACTTTTGAAGAAAAATTCAAGCACTGCTTAATGACACAGTCTGCCATCCAAAGGAAACGCTTTCAAAAATAACATTGGGAATTCAGGAGCCCTTTGGTGTGTCCAATTGAATTCTGGATATTAGTATTATGGAATTCTGGATATTAGTATTATTGCAGTTCAGCACTCCTCCCTATAATGATCAAAGTCTTAGTTTAAAATTTTAAATCTTAGGTCTCATGGTTTGCAAGCATTTTTGGGACATTTCTTATAATGATGCTTTGTTGTTGTTTAGTCGTTTAGTCGTGTCCGACTCTTCGTGACCCCATGGACCAGAGCATGCTAGTATGTACCAAAGCTTTGCATACCCTGTCGAAGTTGAGTTATGTCATTAACATCTGTATGACCAAACCCAGCAATGCTGGTTTACCATAATTATTATAATTACTTTGACTTATGAGTTACCAAAGGTGCTTGCATACCACCAAAGGCAGGAGAATAGCACTTTATGAACATGCCAAGCAACTGAGATCATCCCCGGAGACCCTTTGCTGCATAGATTAGTGGGTGGTTACCAGAGAGAGTTTCCTTCTGTGGTGGCATGTGGATCGTGGAACTCCTTCCCAAGGGAAAACTGCCAGGCCAAATCTTTGTTATCCTTCAGAACCAGGCAAAGCCCATTCCGTATTCTGGTTTTTGTTTTTTGAGTTTTCCATTTTGCATCTTAGGAGTTAATTTTGTTGTTGTGGTTTTGTTGTTGTGTTTTCTTTTTAGCAGTTAAAATTTGATTTTTGATTTGATTCTGTGTTTACTTGGTCCTGTATATCTGAGGGAGTGTCTCCACCCCCATCATTCAGCCCGGACACTGAGATGCAGCGCTGAGGGCCTTCTGGCGGTTCCCTCATTGCGAGAAGTGAGGTAACAGGGAACCAGACAGAGGGCCTTCTCAGTAGTGGTGCCCGCCCTGTGGAATGCCCTCCCTTCAGATGTCAAGGAAATAAGCAGCTATCCTCTTTTTAAAAGACATCTGAAGGCAGCCCTTTTTAGGAAAGTTTTTAATATTTAATGCTGTATTGTTTTTAACACTCGATTGGGAGCTGCCCAGAGTGGCTGGGGAAACTCAGCCAGATTATAAATAATAATTATATTAATTATTATATTCCTCTGGGGGTTTTTTGGTCTGCCTGCTGCTATTTATTTTGACAATTGTACAGTCATATCTTGGAAGTTGAACGGAATCTGTTCCAGAAGCCCATTCGACTTCCAAAACATTCGAAAACCAGAAGCTCCGTCAGACATTCAGCTTCCAAAAATAGTTTGCAAACCGGAACAGTCACTTCTGGGTTTGCGACATTTGGGAGCCAAAATGTTTAGGAACTAAGCTGTTCAAAAACCAAGGTACGGCTGTATTCTTCAAATGATATTCTATCCTTTGTTCAACTGTTTTCCTTAAAAGCCACAGCATACATTTTTATTGTAAATTGTCCTAAATGTTTGTTATAAAGGTGAGGTATAAATGCTGGAAATAGAAATAAATAAACAAATCTCGACCAGAGATTATGGAATGTGTGGCCGTCCACAGCTGATCGTTGGCTGTGCTGATAGGAGCTGAAGTCCATCAGTCATTGGGGAGCTGGTGGAAGTTGCAGTCCAGAAACACGTGAATGGTGAAACGTCCGCCAGCCCTGCTTTAGTACTGATTCCTGTACTCTCAAAGGCCGGGAAAGAGTTTAGGAGCATTTGGCTCTTGGACTATGGCACAACCACTGACAATTAGAGTTCCGTGTGTTAGAACAATTAAAAACCATTCCATATATGCAAGCAATTAAAAACCATTCCATATAGGAAAAAACAATTAAAAAGTATTTTCTTTGTGAAAAGAATAATGGATCCAACAGAGATACACACAGGGATAAAGTTTTCCATTTAAAAGCCTTGTCTTCAGCTGAGCTTGCTCTCAAGTAAATGTGCAGCGGATTGTAGCTTTACAGCACAATCCTGTACATGCACATTACTCAGAAGTAAGCCCTATTGAATACTGTTAAGTTGTGGGTGAACATATCAGACAACACAGCGATTCTTCCAAAGCGGCTCTTTATTTGTAAGCTGAAACAGAACTGAACTGAAGGGCTCAGTCAGCCTGCTTATATAGAGCTCCAGTACCACGTTACTGTAACAACTTTCTAAAACTATCCAATCACTGAATGTCACTTTCGATCCTTCATTTGCATACAAACTATCCAATCACTGAACGTCACTTTCGATCCTTCATTTGCATTACTATCCACAGTACCCCCCTGCTGGCCCAGGGTGAGAACTTCAGTACATAACAAATACAATAGGTCTTATGCTCAGTAAGCAAGTAAAGAATTGCAGCTTTAAAAGTACTGATTCCTGTAAGGGTGTGTGTGCATGCATAAGCAATATGATAATCATATGCACTAACAGAATAACTCTTATTATTATTGATCATCTGGTAGAATAACAAGTGTTCTGTTTTTAGTTATCTTATAGCGTGTCCATGATCAATAAGGGGGAGGGGGTGTAGTTCCTAACTAGATGAGCCACACATATTCCTCATAAAGAGGTGCAGATTGTGGGCTATTTAATAATAGTTATTTGATAGCCAGAAGGCCTGGCACGTCAGTGGCGTAGCGTGGGGGGTGCAGGGGGGCCGGCCGCACCGGGCGCAACATCTGGGGGTGCGCGCTCACCGCCTCCGGAGTCGCCGAAGAGCCTCGGGCGCAGGCTGTAGCAGAGCCCCATGTCTCGCGGAACCGACGAGCTGTGCGCGCGTCCGAGCTGAAGGCGTCCGGCAGGCAGCGGCTCTCAGCGCTCGCCGCGGTCCCCGCGTGTCAGGGCCGCGGAGGGCGCGCCAGGCAGCCCCTCCTCACAGCCCCGCTGCAGCTGCTGGGCCATGTTCCATTTTCCTCGCCTCTCTGCCCTCCTCCTCCTCCGGGCAAGCGGCGTTGTTTGGGCGGCAGCGCCAGTGGCAACTCGCCTCAGATCACCTGACACGGACCCGCCGCCGCCGCCGCCGTGGCTACCTTACCATAAATACCCCAGCCCAGCCAGCAGCAAGAAGAAGCTGGCAGTGGCGGCAGGTTAGGGGTTAGGGGCGCAAATTACTTGCGTTGCCCCGGGTGCTGACAACCCACGCTACGCCGCTGTGGCACGTGGACACTTGCTTACTCCTGCTTTGGAAGGTAGGACCCAAACCAATGGCTTCAAGTTACAAGGAAGGAGAGTCTGAGTAAACATTAGGAAGAACTTTCTGATGGTAACAGCTGTTCAATGGTGGAACAGACTCCCTTGGAGGTTTTTAAGCAGAAGTTGGATGGCCATCTGTCCTGCATGCTTTAGCTGAAATTCCTGCATTGCAGGGAGTTGGAGTAGAGGGCTCTTAGGATCCCTTCCAATTCTTTAGAATTGTATTATTCTAAACCATTTGTTCTTTGACCAGTGGTAGAGCTCATCCAGATGATGCCGTAGTCAGGATAGCACATCCCAGCTATAAACCATACAAGAAGAGGAATACAAGATGCACTGACAAAACAAAAACAAAGCACAGAGATGGTACAGTTTGAAGGTTCAAAGAACGTTCCAACAGGTGGCGAGATGAATAATCAGCTTCATCGGGACATGGAATGACAAAAACATTCACCTCATATAATACATTCATTCCACCCCATAATAAATTGCTTTGGTCTCCAGGCTGCTGTCAGCGTCCATCCTTCTTCCTGGGAAACTGCCTCTGGGAAAAGGGATCTTTTCTTCCTTTTTTTCTTGAAGAAAGGTATTAAAAGGCAGCAAGAAAATAACTCCAATCTTAGCTATTATTGTGGCAGAAGTTTTATGTGAACAACTCATGCAGCATTTATAGATGCTATTGCCAAACCATCTGCATTCTGATAAGGGCAGCTTGTGAATGTCAGCCTAATTAGCCAAGTCTAATGTCTGGTTTCCTGTAGAGAGCTTTTGTAGAGTAATTACCTTCCTTGAGGTCAAACTGCTGCAATTATAGGTCTTTAACTAATCGAGATAAACAGCCTTTGAATTCTCACAGCAAGTAAGTCAGTCCCACAGAGGGGCTTCTCATCTTGACCTATAACAATATAGGATATTATGACAGGTGATTGCAATGCCTTTTATTTATGTATATTTACCACAATCATCTGAATGCCAGTTTATCCGGCTAAGTCTTTTACAAATTACAAACATGCACTAAATTCTGCATTGTGGCGATTGCTGGAGTCCTTATGATGGCACTGGGGACAGTTTAACATTTACATTTGAGAGCGAAGAGTATACATTTTGACAGAATGATTGATTTGGATTTACTAGATGTCCTCAGTGAACCAAACTTCAGCCATCCCTGGATTAGATCCATTGAAATCAATGTGACCTAGTTTTTCATGATTAACTTACGTCCTATTGATTTCAGTAGTTGCACTCTAAGCAAAACCAAGGCCCCATCTGCATTATGAATTTAAAGCATCATGATACTGCTTTAAACAGTCACAGCTTTCTCCCAAAGGATCCTGGGAACTGTAATATGTTAACGATAATGAGAGTTGTCAAGAGACAGTGCTATTCCCCTCACAGAGCTGTAATTCCAGAGGTCAGTATGGAGAGGGAATGATTGTTAGACCACTCTGGGAATTGCACCTCTGTGAAGGTAATAAGGGCGTCCTAACAACTCAGGTGTTACGCAGGTGGCGCTGTGGGTTAAAGCCTCAGCGCCTAGGGCTTGCCGATCGAAAGGTCGGCGGTTCGAATCCCTGCGGCGGGGTGCGCTCCCGCTGCTCGGTCCCAGCGCCTGCCAACCTAGCAGTTCGAAAGCACCTCCGGGTGCAAGTAGATAAATAGGGACCGCTTACCAGCGGGAAGGTAAACGGCGTTTCCGTGTGCGGCTCTGGCTCTGGCTCTGGCCAGAGCAGCGATGTCACGCTGGCCATGTGACCCGGAGGTGTCTCCGGACAGCGCTGGCCCCTGGCCTCTTAAGTGAGATGGGCGCACAACCCCAGAGTCTGTCAAGACTGGCCCGTACGGGCAGGGGTACCTTTACCTTTACCTTTAACAACTCTCATGATCTTCTCAGCTGACTACAGTTCTCAATATTCTCAGAGGGAAGCCGTGACTCTTTAAAGTGGTATGATACGGTTTTAAATGTATAGTGCAAAGGGGGCCTAACTCTGTACCCACTGCCAAGAAACTGTTGATACCTATAGTTGAATTCGACTGGCGTCCTTTACCTTACCTTTACCTTTGATTCCGATGGATAAACTTCCCTAGGAAAGCATGTGACTTTCCCCAAAAAATCTTGGGAACTGTAGCATTCTTAATAAACTACATTTTCCAGGATTCTTTGGGGGTGGAGTCATGTGCTTTAAATGTATGGTGTGCATTTCCTTTCTTTCTGATTCTACGAGCTGCTTTGGAAGGCTGTGTTGTCCATCCCATCCGGCATTCCAAAAGAGCCAGCTTTCACAGCAAGAAATCAACATGCAATGAATTGGAACATTTCTTTTTAAACTCGGAGGAGGTGTCTTAATTGCCTGGCATGATGCCTGAGCTACAGGGATGTTAGAAGGTCAAATCCAGATGAGTGATTTGATGCAGGACCCATAAGTGCATTAAGGAGTCCGCAGCACGCCCCAAGCAAAAAATATTTTGACGAAGCACAACAGAGCAACACACTGTGCTGCCAGTTTCTACGGAAAGAGTCTGTGCTCTTTCCTTTATCAACAATCACAACATTGTACAGTCATACCTTGGGTTATGAACATTGCATGTTTTCGGGTTGCGGACCACACCGAACCCGGAAGTACCGGAACGGGTTACTTCCGGGTTTTGGCGCTCGCGCATGCGCAGAAGCAAAAAATGATGTCATGCACATGTGCAGAAGTGCTGAATCGAGTCACGTGCGCGCGCAGACGCAGCGCTGCGGGTTGCGAACGCTGGGGGTTGTGAACATGCCTCCCACACGGATCACGCTCACAATCCGAGGTACAACTGTATTAGCAGCATGGGAATAGGATAGCCCTAAATCCTGTCTGCAATGAACAACTTGGAAGGCATGAGCTGATGCAGAGAGACAGTTCTGTAGGACGTGGTAGCACTTCATAAAGAAGCAGAGGAGAAGTTCCCCTCCAAAACAAAACAAAAACCTCACCACTCAGCCAGCTCTCTGGGTGGTCCACACTTATTGTGGTGAGCTGTAAAGTTAAAAGGAAACTAGGAGGGGAGAC
Source organism: Podarcis cretensis (assembly GCF_951804945.1). Taxonomy (NCBI): domain Eukaryota; kingdom Metazoa; phylum Chordata; class Lepidosauria; order Squamata; family Lacertidae; genus Podarcis; species Podarcis cretensis. Next base: position 9,160,139 of record NC_137180.1, on the reverse strand, counting down.
TTGTGACTCTCAGTGTTGCATTCAGTACACATGGCTAAGGCACACACTATCAGTAATTAAGAGGACCTCCCTGAAAGGCCAAATGGGGGCGAGGTTATCCTTCTATAAATATCCTGAGACCCAGCAGTGTTTCCCATTTAGTCCTATGAGCGGCACCCTCGCTTTTGATAGCTTGCAAATGTCTTTTTTAGGTTTTAGTAACCACAGTCATCACATTGCATTAAATATCAAAAGGGACGTTTGAGGGGGGGGAGCAAACACAGTGGCCAGGTCCTCATTTATGGTTGAAATGTTTAGAGCAGATGCCAATTTGCAAGGAATGCAAATATAATGTAAATATCACTTCCTCCTCACTCCTCTGGATTCCGGCAGCTGCTGTCAGTGCTGGAGGGAGCCAATATTTCTCCATGGGTGAAAAGTTTCTAAGCTGCTACGATATATATATATAGTGGTACCTCGGGTTAAATACTTAATTTGTTCCGGAAGTCCGTTCTTAACCTGAACCTGTTCTTAACCTGAAGCACCACTTTATCTAATGGGGCCTCCCGCTGCTGCCGCGCAATTTCTGTTCCCATCCTGAAGCAAAGTTCTTTTTTTAAAAAAAAAAAATAATAATATTTATTAACAGTTTAAAGACTACAAAAGAAAGCAAAAAAATTAAACAAAACAATACAATACAAAAACAAAAACACTACATAACACTAACACTAAAACATTAAATCAACCAAACAAGACAAAAACAATTAAAAACACATCCATTAATTTCGATATCATAACTTTCGTTCGCTTGTTTCAGCGACCTCCTCACACCTCCCTTTTTGTATTCCACTTTAATTAACTGTTTCAGCAATTCCTTTCCATCTTCCTCTATTTTCTGTCCTGTAATTTATCTTAACATATTCTGGCCTTATTTTTTCCCTTTAATACATTAATAATCTATTTGTACTTAGTTCCTTATAACATTTCTGCTAAAGCCATATAACTTCATTCCAACATTTTTCTAACATTCATTAATTTTACAGTATTTCTGTAAATAATCTTTAATTTTTTCCCAATCTTCTTCCACCGACTCTTCTCCCTGGTCTCGAATTCTGCCAGTCATTTCCGCCAATTCCATATAGTCCATCAGCTTCATCTGCCATTCTTCCCGGGTGGGTAAATCTTGTGTCTTCCAATACTTCGCGATGAGTATTCTTGCTGCTGTTGTTGCATACATAAAGAAAAAGCAATAGGCAGCTTCCCTGCCAACGAAAACAGCAATTTCAGGACTCAGTGCTTTTTACTGCGACCATGGCAGCATAAGGGTTAGATCCCCTTAGATCCCCTTCTTATTTGCCATAGTCTTGATCACCCCTGCACCTATTTGTTCTTTATTTTTAAAAAAGTGCAAACATGATCGTGGCTAAGTGTCAAATTGAACGTGACACTAAACAAACCAGTCACTGGTAGGCTGATCAGGATTAAGACCATGGTATGCAGGGAACATAAAAGTTCCAGCATCCTGTTCTCACAGTGGCCAACAAGATGTCCATAGGAGATGTTCAAGCAAGAGGACCTCCTCTCGTCTTTCCTGAATCTCCTAAGATTCGCAGAGGCCAGTTAAACACCTGGCAAAACCATTCTTCCAAAGCTGCTATTCGTGTTGGGACAGAAGTTTCTGCCGGCACAAGGGATGGGGAGAAATTTGATTCCGTTCACCTCTATTGGTGAACCTGCCAAAACACACACACTTTTCTGAAACAATATCAGAAGTGAAACACAACAATCCTTCCAAATTGTGCAACACCGTATACCCTGTGTACAAAATTGCATATACTAGGGTAAAGTATGCACGGACATGTCTATATTACCGAAAATAACATACAAAAGGCATCATATTTGGGGGACATTGTATGCAAAAATGTGTATGTTTGGCAAAATTGCATACAAACATGTATACTAGGAGAAACTTACACTAAACTTGCAAACTGGTGTGGGAATGTGGACAAGTGAACTTGAGACTGGGGGGGGGGGATGAGAAATGGAGAGAAACTGTAATTGATAGAATCACCCATCCCTAAAAGGTAAAGGGACCCCTGACCATTAGGTCCAGTCATGACCAACTCTGGGGTTGTGGTGCTCATCTCGCTTTATTGGCCGAGGGAGCCGGCATACAGCTTCCGGGTCATCTGGCCAGCATGACTAAGCCGCTTCTGGCAAACCAGAGCAGAGCATGGACGCGCCGTTTACCTTCCCGCTGGAGCGGTACCTATTTATCTACTTGCACTGGTTTGCTTTCGAACTGCTGGCGGGCAGGAGCAGGGACCGAGCAACGGGAGCTCACCCCATCATGGGGATTCAAACCGCCAACCTCGTGATCGGCAAGTCCTAGGCTCTATGGTTTAACCCACAGCGCCACCCGGGTCCCACACCCATCCCTAGTTGGCACCAATAGTGTGAAACAAGTGAATAAACAGGCAGAATGTACAATACTGTGAAACCAAATCCATGAGTCCAATGAAACTTTATGACTCATTTTAATCCTATGGCCACACCCTTACTGATTTTGGAATGGAGGGTAGTTTCAAAAGTAGTTTATTAGATGGCATGCCGTTCTGCTCCTTGAAGAAAAATAAACATTAAAAGTTCTGCACAAGTCCCTGACAAAAGCCTAAGCAATTCTTTTGATCCCAGCCAATAAGTTGATAACTTCTGCAGATCAGTGTGATGTCATAATAACACAGATGCAGGAAATTAAACAATATATATGTTTTGGTTGAAAGCACTGCACCTCCTTTTCTCAGTGCATCTAGTAGTAGCTGTGGGAAGCTATGGGCTGCATCACAATTTTCATGAGATCTCTGCCTATACTGGAGGGGAGACCTCCAGGGCACAGGGCCAGATTTTATTAAGACTGCGACAAAACATGAGCAAGATGGGAAAATCGACACCAATATCTCACCCGGAATTATTAATACCAGCACAACACAGAAATCTGAGTTGTGATCTGAAATTAATTTCGAATAATGCTGCGCACAAACAGAACATTAAACAGGAAACAGCTTTGCCTAGAGAAAACACACAACTTTCTCACCGATAATGCAAACTGAAAGAAAGAAAAGCCACCCCAAATTGTTGATGAATATCTATCAGTAAAGGTGAACCAAAACAATAATTAGGCATAAGAACACAAATGCACATTCTGTAGTAAAAGAATGAATTTTATAAAGTTGATAAGAGGGCTTTCAATTTCATTTAAAAATAAGCAGGAGCCCAGAAGACCTTTCTAAAAACTCTGCAAAAGGTAATTAAGAAGCAACAGCTACCTCACTATACACACCTGTATGGGAGTGTCAAGATGTGTTTATAGAAGATGACATATATAAAGAAACTGATTATGACAATCAGGGCCGGATTTAGGTTTGATGTGGCCCTAAGCTCCTGAAGGTAATGGGGCCCTTTATATGTCCAGCTGTCAATAACAAACTGTCGCTGTTTTGTGTGTTGAATAATAATAATAATAATAATAATAATAATAATAATAATAAATTTTATTTATATCCCGCCCTCCCCAGCTGAAGCTGGGCTCAGGGCGGCTAACAACAATCAAAATAATCCAACGATTCTAAAAACATTTCATTATAAAAATTAATTAAAATTAATTAAAATCAAATTGACGGCAACCAATAAGCAAAATTCTGTGCAGATTGCCAGAGGAGGGGGGTCAGGCTGCGCCCTGACCAAAGGCCTGGTGGAACAGCTCTGTCTTGCAGGCCCTGCGGAAAGATGTCAAGTCCCGCAGGGCCCTAGTCTCTTGTGACAGAGCGTTCCACCAGATTGGAGCCGCGGCCGAAAAGGCCCTGGCTCTAGTTGAGGCCAGCCTAATCTCTCTGTGGCCTGGGATCTTCAAGATGTTTTTATTTGCAGACCGTAAGTTCCTCTGTGGGACATACCAGGAGAGGTATATATGCTATATGGTAATTTATGGACCTAATATGTATCTAAAGCCATTTGCACATAACAAAATATGTATTTTATCAAAGTAATTGTTGAACTGAAATACAATTAATACCGGTTTTTTCCCCTTTAAATTTTTTTGGGGCCCCCAATAGAGTGGGGCCCTAAGCTATAGCTTGTTTAGCTTGTAAGTAAATCCAGCACTGATGACAATGGCCCAGAACACACATAACACTAAGCCAAACCATAGCTTAGCACAGACAAGCAAGCCACAGCTCGCTCCCCACCAGTCCTGGAACTGTGCACTCCCCAAAACTAAGCCATGGTTTGGCTTTGCATTATGTATAAACCTGGGGTTGTGGTTTGTCTCACTCCAGGAATACCACAAGTTGTAATTAAAGTTTGCTCTTCAAAATGTTAATTACATTCCTCATGTTGTCAGATAAGTGTCTACCAGGGAGAAAGGTACATTCTTTCACCTTTGGTGGACATGCCCAAGGATTAAGGCTTTCTGGGAGATGCTATATAATGAACTAAAAAAGGTACTTAAGTACACTTTCCCCAAGAAACCAGAGGCCTTTCTCCTGGGCTTAGTCAGCCAATTGGTGTTAAAGAAGGACAGGAATTTTTTTATGTATGCAACAGCAGCAGCAAGAATACTCATCGCAAAGCATTGGAAGACACAAGACCTACCCACTCTGGAAGAATGGCAGATGCAAGTAATAGAATATATGGAGATGGCGGAAATGACTGGCAGAATCCGAGACCAGGGAGAAGAGTTGGTGGAAGAAGATTGGAAAAAATTTAAAATTTACTTACAGAAATACTTACAGAGTTTTGGAGCCGGTTGACCACGCCAAGTGGGAAACCCTCATCGTCACGCCTGTCAAGCCAGATGGGTCAGTGAGAATCTGCGCTGACTACAAGTGCACGATCAACAAGGCACTTCAGCAGCACGCTTATCCGGTTCCTGTTGTCCAACACCTGCTGCATTCCCTGGGTGAGGGTAAGGTCTTCACTAAGCTGGACCTTGCCCAAGTCTATCAACAACTGCCCGTCGATGATGCCACTGCTGAAGCCCAGACGATCGTCACCCACCGGGGGGCATTCCGTTGCCGCCGGTTGCAGTTCGGGGTGAGTGTGGCTCCTGGCATCTTCCAAAGCCTTATGGAGCGTCTCCTGCAAGGGCTTCCGGGCGTGGTACCATATTTTGATGACGTCTTGGTGTCTGCAGACTCACACCAGCAGCTGTTCGAGCGCCTCCGTGCCGTGCTGACCAGGTTCCAAGAGGCTGGGCTCAAGGTAAAGAGGGAAAAGTGCCAGATCGCCGTTCCACAGGTAGAGTTCCTGGGCTATCTTATCGATGCCTCCGGCCTTCACCTGACCACATCCAAGATCCGCGCTATCCAGCAGGCCCCCACCCCAAAGAGCAAGACGGAGTTGCAGGCGTTACTGGGGCTGCTGAACTTTTATAACATGTTCCTGCCCCACAAAGCCACAGTGGCTGAGCCTCTTCACCGACTCCTTAGCACAAAGACGCCTTGGGCCTGGGGTCATCGGGAGACGGCGGCCTTCAACGCGGTCAAGGCTCTCCTTTCATCAGACAGTGTGCTGGTACAGTACAGTGAATCCAGGCCGCTGGTCCTTGCCTGCGACGCCTCACCTTTTGGCATCGGTGCTGTCCTTAGTCACCGTTTTCCAGACGGAAGAGAAGCACCGCTCGCCTACTTTTCCAGGACGCTATCTCCGACGGAACGGAATTACAGCCAGCTCGACAAGGAGGCACTGGCACTTGTGGCTGGAGTGAAGAGGTTCCATGAATACCTCTATGGCAGGACTTTTGACCTCATCACTGACCACAAGCCACTCCTGGGCCTCCTCGCCGGTGATCGTCCAACTCCACCGGTCCTCTCACCACGCATGCTGCGATGGACTGTTTTCCTGGCTGCCTACCACTACCGGCTCATCCATCACCCCGGGAAATTGATGGGCCATGCCGACGCCCTCAGCCGTTGCCCTCTTCCAGCATTTGTGGAAGACCCGGCTCCAGCTTCATCGCTCCTTCTGATTGAGGATCTTCCGGCAGCGCCTGTATCGGCTGCCACTGTGGCCTCCGCGTCTGCCCAGGATCGCACCATCAGCCGGGTGCTCAACTGGGTGTGGAGGGGGTGGCCACAAGGGCCTTTTGCATCGGAGTTCCAGCCCTTCGCAACCAGACAACATGAACTCTCAGCTCATCGCGGCTGTCTGCTGTGGGGAGACCGCGTCGTGATTCCCCAGGGACTCCGTCAGCGCGTCCTGGAGGCTCTGCACGTTGGCCACCCGGGAATTGTCAAAATGAAGGCGTTGGCTCGGTGTTACGTCTGGTGGCCTAATATGGACGATGCCATCACTGCCTGGGTGTCCGCCTGTCAAGCGTGCCAAGAGTCGAGGCCTGCACCACCGGCAGCTAAGGGACACACCTGGGAGACGCCAAAGACACCCTGGTCGAGGGTGCACATCGATCTGGCTGGCCCCTTTCACGGCCGGACCTTTATGGTAGTGGTGGACGCCTATTCCAAATGGCTGGAGGTCGCCCTGATGCCCTCCACCACTACCGAAGCCGTCATCCGGGTGCTGCGAGGCCTGTTTGCAACGCATGGGTGTCCTGATGTCCTTGTCTCTGACAACGGACCGCAGTTCACGTCAGGCACGTTTGAGCGGTATCTTTTGGGACTGGGCATCCGCCATGCCCTAACGGCACCCTTTCATCCATCCAGCAACGGGCAAGCGGAAAGAATGGTGCACTCGGCAAAAGAGGCACTGGCGCGCCTGGACCGGGGAGACTGGCATGAGCGGGTCGCCGAATACTTGTTCGTGCAACACATCACCCCTCATGCGGCCACAGGGCGGAGACCTGCTGAACTGCTTATGGGCCGCCGCCTCAGGTCACCGCTCGACCGGCTGCACCCGGACTTTGCCGTGGCTGAACCCCCAGGCTGTGCCAACACGCCACGGTCATTTGTCCCAGGAAACCAGGTCTTTGCCCGGAACTATGTGGGGGACATTCCTTGGGAGCCAGCCACAGTAGTGGGAGTCACTGGACCTCGCTCGTACCAGGTGGCACTCGAAGACGGACGCTTGTGGCAACGGCACATAGACCAGCTTAGGCGCAGGGTTGGGGACTTGGACACTACCGTGGTGCCCCCAACTGCGCTTGCGGCTCAAGAAGAGACACGTACAGATGGCGAGGCCCCACCTACACCTCCCTCGCAAACTGCCAGCGTGGAGCCGAACCAAGCCGCTTCAGAGGGTCTGCCAGACTTACCACAGACTCAGACCACTCCACTTGCGGAGGCTCCACCCACAGCAGCGGATCCAGGGGAGTTGGTTCCATCACCACCTAGGGTCGCACCACAGCCTCAGCAAGAACTGTGTGGCCCTCTGGACTTGGCTACCAGTCCCCGGCGGTCTGGCAGAGTTTCCAAGCGCCCAACTTATTTAAAGGACTATGTTGTTGGACATGTATCACTGTTGGTCTAAGTATGGGAAATGTAACCGATATGCTTTTGTGCCTAATTGAACCATTACGCGTAGTGCTGTATATAAGGAAACCATTACGATTGTAACTAACGCCTTATCTCGGTGGGGAGGGGTGTTATGTAGTGAAGTTTCACCCTGGGCCAGCAGGGGGATACTGTATATAGTTTTCACTCAGGTCTGTAGATAGTTTTCACTCAGGTCCACGTCAGTTATTTTAGGCGGGAAACGCTGGGCTGTTGTTGCTACAATGTTGACAGCCGGCTGCCTATAAAAGCAGGCCGGCTGAGCTGCTTGCAGTCAGTTCTATTCCAGCTTACAAAATAAAGAGCTACTTGGAGAAATCGCTGTGTCGTCTGCTATGTCAACCCACATTTCTTCCCCCACTGGAGGTGACACGGAGGGACGGCAGCTGCACTGCTCAATCCGCGCTGCATGTTTGCCTCCTTGCTTTCTCGGTGGCGGAGGGGCACGCCAGAGCCTTGTCGAGTTGCACGCAACCCCCCCCCACGAGACACCCCCCGTGTGGGCTCTGAGCAGCTGCGGGTCCGAGTAACGCGCAGCTGGGCTCCACTACTCCAGAGGGGGCTCTTCCCTGGACTCTCCAACTTGGCCCCAGACTCTCGGCCTGGTGCCCTCCAGAACTGGGCGCCTGGGCGCCATGCACCCCTCGCACCTCCGAGTTAAGATGGCCCTGTGTATATCACCAAGTAAAACCATGGTTTAGCATGATGACAGCAGACCAGGTGAGGAACGGCGTAGCACTGCAGCCACAATCTTTGCTCTGGAAACCTGCTCATTCATACTAAGCCATTATTCGGCTTAGCATTATGTAGGTACCAGGTCATTTTTGCGTTCCCTTCCGCATGAGATAATCTGAGTGCAAGTTCATTATGGAAGGCTTCTCTTCGGACAACAGAGGCAGTTTTCGTTATAATGTGAAATTCTGGGGGGTTTGACACAGAAAATGCATCGTGCACCATCTCATTAGCCATGCAATGAAAACACAGACAAGCCCCACGGCTGCCCGCTTGGGGTTTAAGCTTCAACCAACAACATTGGCGGGCCTGTCAGAGCCATTATGGAAAAGTCCTATCCGGAGGCACTGCATGTGGGAATGTTACCAGTTGGGAATCGGGCTGTCTTTGTAGTACAAAATGTTTTCGTCAATTAAAAGTGTGCTCTGGGATATGAAAAAAAAACTTGCTAGGTGCTGATAGATGAGGTTACGTCATTCTCTCTCTATTTACCCCCCGAGAAATAAATTCCTCAATATAAAAATATAAATTGTCTCTCCTCAGAGAGGGTACATTTTGCTCCCAATGGTAAAGTGGTCTGTAATCTTTTCAGTCCCAGAACCCATCTTTAAACCCAATCTGCTATATGAGATCTGCTTTTATTTTGTAACTGCATATATTCTTTTTCTTTTTCTCCTTTTCATGCTTTTTCCTTAACCCACCCCCCACACAATCTTTCTGCTATGTCCCCTCTTTCCTTTTTTTTTTTTTTTTTTTTTTTTGCACACTCATGCCTAAATCAAACTGAATAAAATAATGGTTGTGTCCTTGGTACAACCCACCTGAGGTTGGCACGCAATCTAATTTTTGGACCCAAACCATATAAAGAAACCAGAGGCCTTTCTTCTTGGAATAACAGGTTTGGAATTGCCCAAGAAAGATGTTAAATTATTTTTGTATACCACAAGTGCGGCTCGTATTTTGTTAGCTAAAAAGTGGAAAACTCAAGAACTACCAACAGTAGAAGAATGGCAGATGAAGATGATGGATTTTTCGGAGCTAGCCGACCTAACCTGAAGAGTCCACGACCAGAAGGAGGAGGAGTATCAGGAAGAGTGGAATAAATTTAATGATTATTTAGCTAAATTTGTTAAGTTAAACTAGTCGGAAAAAGCTTCCAGATATTTAATGGGCTTAGGATTGTATTTATGTTAAGTAATAAAATAATATGTTTAATACTATTAGGAGAAGATTTAAAGATGTTAATGTTTAAAAAAATTGGGATTTGGAAAACCGTTATAAGGATATGCAATGAAATTCAACCAAGGGGAAACGAGGAAGTCGCTTTACAAAGTTAATAACTGTTATTTTTAATTAGGTTATGATTTATGTTAGTTATGTTTGTTATGTTTGTTCGTCTTGTGTGTTTGTTTGTCGATAATATTGTAAAAACCAATAAAAAAAATTTTTTTTGGGGAAAAAAATTTGGACCCAAACCACTACAGTGGTGCCTCGCAAGACGAAAATAATCCGTTCTGTGAGTCTCTTCGTCTAGCGGTTTTTTCGTCTTGCGAAGCATTAGCGGCTATTAGCGGCTTAGTGGCTATTAGCGGCTTAGCGGCTTAGCGGCTATTAGTGGCTTAGCGGCTTAGAAAGGGGGGGAGGGAAAAAACTCACAAGACTCGCAAGACGTTTTCGTCTTGCGAAGCAAGCCCATAGGGAAATTCGTCTTGCGAAGCGCCTCGAAAAACGGAAAACCCTTTCGTCTAGCGGGTTTTTCGTCTTGCGAGGCATTCGTCTTGCGGGGCACCACTGTAGTTGAAAAATCAGTGTATCAGAGGAGCCAGGCAACAGTGCTATAGAGCCAAGACCCTAGAAGAGCCATCAGATATCAACTCCCAAGCTAATACTTAGCACCTTCCTGTTGGTTAGGACTACAACTCCCATCAGCCATAGACAACACAGACATTGGCAAAGGCTGTCATAGGGTCTAGCCTAATAAGCATCTAGCCTAAGTGTACTTACGCAATAACAAATCATTATATCAGCAGGGAAGTAATATATTGCGCAAATTGATTTTTAATTTTTTTAAAAAATATATGTTTCCAATTGCTCCCCAAATGTAAGTAAGTTATTAGGTGTTACAGTAGCAAACTCTGTTTTATATGCTACTTTGAAGAATACAAACATTATGTCACATGAAATCAAAGTGTTGGCCAATAAGATCTCTGGTTGGCTTGCTCTTTTTTCAGCGGTAACAGTCTTGTCATGCTGTTTTACAAGGCAGTAATCCGGCCACCAAACAGAGGGACTCTCAAAGCAAAGCCTTCAAACTTTATCCCAGCAAAGGTGGGCGGGGGGGGGGGGTCGGTCAAGTTATGGCCTTGTAAAACAGCATGACAGAGCTGGGACAACCTTTGCGTCAACTGCCTAAAAACTATATATATTTTTTAAAAAGAAAGAAATCATAGTAACTTACTCAGAGGAAGAGTTGAGAGAAAAGCATTACAGGAATGCCCCATTATAACAGCGGCAAGCGATCAAATAGTCAAAGAGCCGTTCCCTTGCTTTAATCAATATCACTGGATGTGAACCAAAAAATCAAATTATACTTGCTGGGGCTTCATAACTTGAACAATACATTTCTTTCTTTCTTTCTTTCTTTCTTTCTTTCTTTCTTTCTTTCTTTCTTTAATCTTCCTTCCTTCCTTCCTTCCTTTTACAGTGGCAACTTCGTAGTAGTCGTCGTCATCGTAGTAGTAACAACAACAACAACAACAACAACAACAACAACAACAACAACAACATTACTTATACCCTGCCCATCTGGCCAGGCCTCCCCAGCCACTCTGGGCAGCTTCCAATAGGATATTAAAAACACAATAAAACATCAAACATTAAAAACTTCCCTAAACATGGCTGCCTTCAGATGTCTTCTAAAAGTCAGAAAGTTGTTTATTTCCTTGACATCTGATGAGATGTCCTGTTCCACAGGGCGGGTGCCACCACCGAGAAGGCCCTCTGCCTGGTCTCCTGTAACTTGTCTTCTCACAGTGAGGGAACCACCAGAAGGCCCTCGAAGCTGGAACTCAATGTCCGGGCTGAACAATGGGGTTGGAGGCGCTCCTTCAGGTATACTGGGCCAAGGCCGTTATGCTAAATATTCCCATAACACTACCCACTGGATTAATTTAACTGTCTAGAGCTAATTGTTGTACTCTATAGCACCATCTCTTAACAGAAAAAATCTCAGCATTTTCCCCAGACGGCATGATTTCAATGTATGCTGTAACCAGAGGTTTAGCTATCAGATCTTTATGAGGCCTGTGTTTCTTGCCTCTGTGAAAACTGGGTTTCAGCCTACAATGTAACTACTGGTGACAAAAAACACTTCCTCAAAGGACTCAGCTAGATTGGTAAAGAAAAAGTGTTTTATACGTGTTGTAAATGCATTATAACACTGTGACACCAGGGAGCGCTGTAGAGTTCAGTTTTTGCCAACGTGATTTCTCATGCAAAATTTACAATGTGTTCAACTGTAACGCTTCTCTGATGTGCCTAGGCCCAGCCGAAGTCTTAAGCTCCCACTATAAATGAAACAATGACCCCCATTTTTGACAACTTCTGAAGCATGGGGAAACATTTCCATTTGACTGATGCACTTGGATACGTGATACTTTATAAAGCAGGCAACTACATCACTGTTTCTTCGTGCTGGTCATTGACCATAACAACAGAGATTTGATTAGATTTCATTCACTATTTTTCCTTTATTTAATTACATACATTGGTGGGGTGCTTATTGCTATTGGAAAGGTAACACATGGGGAAAGAAGGTTAAGTGCTCCACAGCTGCAATTCTGCCCCACAAAATTTCTGGAACCTTTTTACAAGGTTTTTTTTTTTAAAAAAAAAAAAATTCTCTGACCCACAAGGAAGGAAGGAAATGATAGGGCTGAGGAATTATTTGCAACCTCTGCTGTGAGCTTTCACTAATAATATCTACACTCTAACTATGGTAGCCTTTGTCCTATACCTTACAGGCCTGGCCAAACTTGGCTCTCCAGATGTTTTGGGAGTACAATTCCCATCATCCCTGACCACTGGTCCTGTTAGCTAGGGATGATGGGAGTTGTAGTCCCAAAACATCTGGAGGGCCAAGTTTGACCAGGCCTGCTAGGACTAAGCAAAACATGTGGTTTAGCATCACAAAGTCATACATGTATCTTTAAAAAGCAACACACTGTAAATACCAGTCAGTGGGTGACCCAGTCAGGATTGGGGCCACAGTATGCTATGTGGGTGCCAGTTTTCATTTCCCTCCTTGCACTTTTGGGGACATTCATGTTGGGTCATAGGGTGGGGGAAAGGGTTAAATTCACCCTTACCGCCCACACCATGATCCTGGTCCTGATCATAGGCTTGCCATATGTCAGGAAAATTCCTGACATGTCCTGGTTTTCGGGTGTAAAAATGTCATCATGGGGGAATTTTCCCAAATCGACCAAATGTCAGAGGAAACCCGAATGTATGGCTATGTGATGGAAAAAGCAGCAGAAACAGCTCAAAAAGCTTAAAATCAGTATTTTTGGTTATGTTCCCCTCTCAAAAAAGCTCAAGTTCCCAAAAAACACAAGGTCTTCCTATAAAAAAAAGCTCAAGAACTCTTCGGGTGTCAGGAATTTTACTTTTTGAAATAGGGCAACCCCACCTGATCAGAGGGGACGTGGGTGGCGCTGTGGTCTAAACCATAGAGCCTAGGCCTTGCCGATCAGAAGGTTGGCAGTTCGAATCCCCGCGATGGGGTGAGCTCCCGTTGCTCTGTCCCAGCTCCTGCCCACCTAGCAGTTTGAAAGTACCCCCCAAAGTGCAAGTAGATAAAGAGGTATCGCTCCAGTGGGAAGGTAATGGTGTTTCCGTGCGCTGCTTTGGTTCGCCGTGCGCTGCTTTGGAAGATGTACGCCGGCTCCCTCGGCCAGTAAAGCGAGATGAGCGCCACAACCCCAGATTCATTCATGACTGGACTTAAGGGTCAGGGGTCCCTTTGCCTTTACCTGATCAGAACCCTCAGTGTCTAATCTTTATAAAGGAGACAGAGAAGTTGTTGTGTGTAGTCTGGCTCTTATAAGGCCAGCTATGTCTGAGTACAAGGGACATGGGTGGCGCTGTGGGTTAAACCACAGAGCCTAGGACTTTGCCGATCAGAAGGTCAGCAGTTCGAATCCCCACGACGGGGTGAGCTCCCATTGCTCAGTCCCTGCTCCTGCCAACCTAGCAGTTCGGAAGCATGTCAAAGTGCAAGTAGATAGATAGGTACTGCTCTGGTGGGAAGGTAAACGGTGTTTCCGTGTGCTGCTCTGGTTTGCCAGAAGCGGCTTAGTCATGCTGGCCACATGACCTGGAAAATGTATGCTGGCTCCCTCAGCCACTAAAGCGAGATGAGCGCCGCAACCCCAGAGTCAGCCGCGACTGGACCTAAAGGTCAGGGGTCCCTTTTCATTTATGCCTGAGTACAAATCCCAATATTAGTTTTAGTTAGATGTACACTGCTGTATAACTTATGCATGAACTATGTGCAACCTGCTTTGTTGTCCATCAAGCGTGCATTGAGACACGGCAACAACACACAACTGTCACTAGAGAACTGCAATTGCTGTCCTGTTGTGAATCAACATTTGTACCACAGGATCCCGAGCTACTCCAGGTCTGGTTTGGTTGCCTCAACCATTTTTCCAGAATCCTGCCATATCAGTCCCACAACTTTGGACTGTGCAGCCGCAGCCCGGTATGAAAACTCTTTTTCCTTTCAGCCCGCAATACCAATAAACAAGGACTAGCTCTGCATTCCCCTCCCCAAGAGTACAAACTAGCACAATCCATTCTTTATCCCTTTAAATCATAAAAGCTTAGATTTTGAGGGAAACAACTCTAATTGATGACAGATACATCACTGACTTGTGGATTCCACATTTATCTCACCGTAATAATTTTCCACTGTGTTGAGTAATGAGAAACAAATTGCCAGCAGCATGGCACCAAAGCGGACGGGAAGGGCAGATTCAACAGACTGTCTAATTGCAGTAAATATTTAGGGAAGGAAATCTCCTTACGTTTCAATCTAAGTTCAACTTGTTTGTTGCATCCAAGCAAATTGAATTTCCAAATACAATTACCAGCATGCGTACATGAAATCTTGTAAAGGATTCATTAGGAAAGGAAACTGGCAGACTTCACAATAAAATAAACAATGAGGAAAGCCCATCGCCCTGCAACAATTTGATTGCATCCCCGGAAAGAACAAGTCAAGAGACAAAGTTGCTGATAATTCTACATAGAAGTACAAATTCCTGGGGCTGTTTCAAACCAAGGGTCACTAGTGGTTCCATGAAAGAAGGGAGACCAACCTGGCCACGTCTACTGGTCAGTGAAGCTGCAGCTGCTCCAAAGCTTGCTTTCCTCTACCCTCCTCATTCCTTTTTCCTTTCATGCCATGTGTATTACAAAAGTAAGCCTTCAGGCAGAGACTGGTTTTTCTACTTGTACCAGCGCTTAGAATATGTTTAGATGATTTGGCAGTATCACACATTAAAAAATAATGCATATGTTCTACTCAGCAATTATGTCTATATATAGCGGACAGTGTGTAGATTGCCATATGTTTCACTGATCCAGTACGAATGTAGCATTTCTTATTTCTTAACTAAGGCTTGTACACTCTTTCCCCTCTTTCTCATCTCCCATATACATTGTTTATTTTAACCATGGTGCAAGAGTACGTCTGAACCAGAGTTAACTATGGTTAATGTTCCCTCATAATAGGGACGCGAGTGGCGCTGTGGTCTAAACCACTGAGACTCTTGGGCTTGCCGATCAGAAGGTTGGCGGTTTGAATCCCTACGGCGGGGTGAGCTCCCGTTGCTCAGTCCCAGCTCCTGCCAACCTAGCAGTTTGAAACCAAAAAAGTGCAAGTAGATAAATAGGTACCACTCCAGCGGGAAGGTAAACGGCGCTGCTTTGGTTTCGGTGTCCCATTGCGCTGTTGCGGCTTAGTCATGCTGCCCATATGACCCGGAAAAACTGCGGACAAACGTCAGCTCCCTCGACCTGTAAAGCGAGATGAGCACCACAACCCCAGAGTTGTTTGCAACTGGACTTAACTGTCAGGGGGTCCTTTATCTATTAATGTTCCCTGATAAGTAGGGTTTGCAAACACATTTCAAACCCCAGGGACATGCTGGTCAGTAACCAGTGCAGATGTGACACTGTACTGTGGTTAATACAAAACAAGGAAGGAAGAGGAATTCAGGTGCAACCAGAAAGCAAGTGTGCAAGCCCATGACATGCTCCCCATGCCCTAATCACGGTTAGAAGACTGGGAATAGTTTGTATGCATTGGGCCACTGTATAAATGCACATGTAGTAAAATAAATGCATGTGTGATCATTAGAGTCCGTCTCCCCTGCCCCTAGTTCTTCCTTCATGAAAGGGCTTTCAATGCACCATGTTTGAAGCGCCCCATGTATATTGTCCAGACAAAGGTTTTCGTTTTGCTTTTTCAAAAAAGAAAAGAAAAAAAGATTGAGTTGAGAATGGGATTTCATTCAAGGCCTCAGAGTAATTATACATTTTACATATCTTTCAACGCAATGCTTTACAAAGCCTGCAGACTTGTAACAATATTTCCACACTGCACATTACTGCAGTTACTCATTAAGTCAAATTGTTAGCACATGAAGTCATTGTAGCAGGGGGGCGGGGGGCGGGGGGAGAGATGTAAGGCACAACATTTGCTGGATGCAAAGATGAGCCTTAAAAAAACCCCACAATTGTGCTTCACAGTCAAAGCAAAATTCCATTGACCATACAGATTGCGATTAGTATGAAAATGACTTTTGCATTAGATTTCAAAGCAACTTTTTGTTTTCAGCTTCTTGTCAAATTGCTGGTAGATAGCAGTTTCAGATCTGTTCAAGTAGAAATTAAATAATAACCCATGAGTCACTTTATATATATATAAATACAAAATAAAGATTATTAGAACTGCAAGCTTTACTGGGTAGAATAATCAACTAAAGTTTCAGTTGATTAATTGGTGGGGGTCAATTTGAATAAGGGGGAATCATTTCTAATCAGTAAAGATGTTAAATATGGGCAGGGTATTTTGGTTCCGGCATGTTACTGAAGCATGTAATAAAAATAAAATGTTTTACATATTCATCTTTTCTGAAAATGCATGACAGCTTTTTACACAGGGGTGTTGCTTAGGTCACAATTTGGGGGCTAGAAAATTTGCTTTATTATAAATGCATACATGTTTTTCCCCCCAGTAATGTATGTGCTTTGAAGATGATTGAATCTGCCTCCTCCCTCCGCCACAGACAACCCCCCCCCCGACATCCTTTGGCTGTAACATGAAAAGTGATTGATACAGCAAACCAGAAAAGTGATACTGAAATAATGATACGTATTTTGGCTATGTGGTCCAAGAAAGACGCCTGGAGAAAGACAATATTACTATTTGCAGCTGTAGCAGGATGAATAATGATAATTTCCAAAAGGGGAATCCTGACCCGTAGGCATGAAGAGTTCACCTGCCTTATTCCATGCTACAGGCTCAACTGCACATTATATTCACAGGCAAGTTTGCACTTGTTTCTTGTTTTCTTTCTTTTTCTTTAAACGAGTGCTGGGGAAGAGGGCAGAGAGCTGGGTCTGGGCCACAAAAGAGGCAGAAATGGTTTTAACCCTTTCTACTCACACCAAAGGGACATGGGTGGTGCTTTGGGTTAAACCACAGAGCCTAGGACTTGCTGATCAGAAGGTCGGCGGTTCGAATCCCCGCGACGGGGTGAGCTCCCGTTGCTCAGTCCCTGTTCCTGCCAACCTAGCAGTTCGAAAGCACGTCAAACTGCAAGTAGATAAAAATAGGTACCACTCCGGCGGGAAGGTAAACGGCGTTTCCGTGTGCTGCTCTGGTTCGCCAGAAGCGGCTTAGCCATGCTGGCCACATGACCCGGAAGCTGTACGCCGGCTCCCTCGGCCAATGAAGCGAGATGAGCGCCGCAACCCCAGAGTTGGCCACGACTGGACCTAATGGTCAGGGGTCCCTTTACCTTTACTCACACCATTGTGGTGGTCAATTCTGTCCCCCACCAAAAACAGGCTACTGTTTGTTCTACAGAGCAAAGCCACTGCAGTCGTACTTTAGAAGTCAAACAGAATCCATTCCAGAAGTCTGTTCGACTTCCAAAATGTTCGGAAACAAAAGCGCGGCTTCTGATTGGCTGCCGGAAGCTCCTGCAGCCAATCGGAAGCCGCGGAAGCCCCATCGGACATTCAGCTTCCAAAAATAGTTCGCAAACCAGAACAGTCACTTCCGGGTTTGTGGCATTCGGGAGCCGAAACATTTGAGAACTAAGCTGTTCAAAAACCAAGGTACGACTGTATTGGTGTCAATAATGTAAAGCAATATGACTAAATGCAGGACAAAATGGGGTCCCATCCATGACTGACATTCCTTCACATTCGGTCCTCACAAATATTTTTCAGTTTTGTATTTATTGACTATCCTGAACCATCAGGAACTCACTTCTCTGTCGACTCTTTGGAACCTTAATTTGTACAGAGACATAATTCTCCTTGACTCTCATTTTTTGGGAGTGGTTGCCTTTGTGTTCCAGTCTTGATATATGTGAAGCAGGGATGGGAAAATCCATCAATTTTAGCTTCTCTCATTTCATCATTTTTCCTATACCAAGTCCAATTCTCCACATTTTCATTTCATGAATTTTCTTTTAAAAAAAAGTCCTCGTGAAAATTCACCAGCATTTTAGTGTGAATTTCTACTAAGGTACATATTTTGTAGGTAATGTTGCCAAAAATATTTTTGCAAAACAATTTCTCCTATTATAATGCATTTCTATATGCAATTCTCATTAATCCATGCATTTTATGTATGATTTACCCGAATGCATGCATTATTGTACTGGGCTTAGTTGGCTGGAGAATGGAATTGCAAAATTCAAAGAAGTGCAAGTTTCCTTTTTTTCCCCCTTGGCTTAAAAAAAAAAATTATACAGACAGCAAAACAAAGAAGCCTAAATTAAAATTGCCTTCTACTGATAAGAAATAATAATAACTATTACAATAATGAAAATACTAAAAGTACATTTACTTCCCTTTTTAAACCTATTCTGGTTACAATATATTACTATTCTATAAGAAGCTATTATATCCTTTGCTGTCCCATATATTATTTTATTTCCCAAATTCAAGCTAACCCTCCCCTTCTCCCCACTGCTTCCCTTCACCTGTGTGAGATCTTCCCATCCTCATATTTTTTTCCTAGTTGCTTTGATAAAATAGAGTAACTTGAAAACTGTTAAATTATAATTACTTCTTTTGTCCTTACACTCTTAACAATTGCCTATTAAGAGTTCTGCTTTAACACCATATTTCTTCATGTATTCCCCTATACATTCCCATTCTGTGTAGAATTTTTGATTGGAACAGCCCCTGATTGCTGCAGTCATTTTTGCCATCTCAGCAAACTCACAAATCTTCACTTGCCATTCTGTCATTTGTGGTACTTTTTCTGTTTTCCAATATTTTGCCACAAGTATTCTTGCGGCTGCGGTTAGATACAAAAATATATTCCTTTTGTCCTTGGGTATGTCGTTTGTCAATAAACTCAATAAGTATGACTCTGGTTTTTTAAAAAAAAAACCAGAGCAAGTTTCAAAGGATGACTGCCTTTGTGTTCATGTATTGTTTTGGGAAGTTGGCATTTTATGTAAAGTCACCTTCAAAGGTGACCTGAAACAAATTTCTCCTTCATCCCTAATGGAAAGACATCTGCCCACATGGTTCAGATTCCTAGCATGTCTATAAAAGCCTTTGCAGTGTGGTTGCTGCTGCCCTCATTGTTATTCCCATGCTATCTGGGCTTCCTGCAAGAACCTGCCCAAGCAGTTAAGCTTCCTGGCTTCTGCACAAACCTCACAAGAAGCACCGTGGGAGGTCCTCAGTTTGCGTGTTTTGTAAGCGTGCCTGGAAGGGCGAGGTGAACCGTACAGGCAAGAATCCTCTCACCTGTGTGGACTGCATGCAGCGGCAATTGCACAAGCATCCCGAAACCTCTTTTCAAAGAAAACAGGGGTGAGAGAAATAAAGAAGGGGAACATACAGTGGGCCTGGGCTAGGTTTCTTCCTGTCAAATGCTGCATTCCTTTGGGGGCAATCTGTGGAGAGCTTCACGTGGAGCTGAAGCCAGGAGTGGGCAGGGCCAGAGCGAAAAGTAGGGTGGCTAGTTAGACATTGCTAGAAAATAACAACAGCAGCAAGAAATTCAAAGAATATTTAACTAAATATTGTAATATAAGCTAAACAGAAAATTCTTGGAAGTAACAAATAGGCCTAGGGGTAGAATAAGGATATGTGGTAGTAAATATTAAGGATTAGAATAAGAATAAAGGAGAAGTGGTTAGTTAAAGAAAAGAATGAATATTATTAGAAATATGAAGTTGGAGAACTGTTATACAGGTGATATAATGAAATTCGGATAGAGGGGATTCGAGGAAGTCAGTTATCAATGAAATGAAATTATGGATGTGAAGTAAAAATTCTATTTTGTGTTGTTGTTTTTATTGTATGTTTTGTTGTTTTTTCTGTGATAATTGTGAAAATCAATAAACAAAACTGAAAAAAAGAAAAAAAGAAAACAGCGGCGGCAGCAGTGGCAGCAGCAACAGCAACAACAATTTTATTATTTATACCCCACCCATCTGGCTGGGTTTCCCCAGCCAAATTGAGATTTGCATTGGATTCCGAGAAAGAATCCAAAAGAGAACATCAGTCTGCACAATATTTGCATACGGAAAGGTACACGTATTCATGCAAATTTAGAAATAATGACTGAGATTTAAATAGAAATACATATCACCAGAGCGAGGAAGACACCAGGTGACTTGAGTGCCGGCTTAGCCTGCTGGCCCTGTGCTGGTATTTGTTGACGGACAACTTCAAGGCTCCTGGTTTCCTTTTTTAAAGGATGCCTTATCTTTAAACAAGACTTGGACTGGCTAGCACTCAGAGAACACTTTCAAATGTCCTCTGACAGCTCTTCAGAAAAGAAACAACTGTCCTCTACTGTATAAAGTAGGAGACATGGCCACTGTGCCCAAAATAAGACAGGGTACCTCGTTCTCCCTTTTTCTCTCTCTCCTGTGGGGCAGCAGTGGGATGGCTAAATTACTCTTGCCAGAGGTATGAACTTGTAGAGAGTTTTTGAAATTAGGCTAAGAAGGGCCTTGTGTGACACTAGGGCTGCAGTTTGTCCAATATAGAGACTGAGCATTGTGCTGCCTCTTGACTAGCCACAAAACAGAACCCATACCTCTAGAACAGCCATAGGCAAACTCGGCCCTCCAGATATTTTGGGACTACAATTCCCATCATCCCTGACCACTGGTCCTGTTAGCTAGGGATGATGGGAGTTGTAGTCCCAAAACATCTGGAGGGCCGAGTTTGCCTATGCCTGCTCTAGAATGAGGAGAAAGGCGATCACAAGGGGGTGTAACCTACAGACCCCAAGCATCTGATCTTAGAAATTAAGGCCAAGGGCATAACATGCCTTGTTTGCTTCAACTTGGGCACACGGTTTTGTGTGCAGAATGCTTTAAGTGTGAAGTATTTTTTTTTTACCATAGAGATTTGAGGACTTTTGAGTCACAGGTCTGGGATTCTATGAAAAATGACGGGATTTAGTAAAATAACAAATTGGTACTCTCTGAACGGATTAACACAGTGTGTGTGTGTGTGTTTCGACCTCCAAAGCTGGGGCCTCACAATGGAGCAAATGCAATAAAGCAGGCAGAACAGCAGAGCTGTTTCCTCTGTCCCTGTGCGAACCCCAGAGCAAGAAACAGAAAGCAAGCAGACAGCTGGCACCTTGAGATATTTGATATGGCATCGGAGAAAGACGCTTTCTGGTTTAAATCCAGAAGGGGAACAGATCCTCTTGCTTTTGCTGATCTTCACTTAAAAGCCTGACTGCCAAAGACAGAGTTGGTTTTAATTTCAAAATCAATATGAGGATTTCAGTTTTCCTTACTTCTGCTGCTCCTTGTCATTGACACATGGACATTTTGTTCCCTGTTTGCTCTTCCCAGGACTCTTCAGTGGAAGCCATGGCTGTTTGAAGTGGGACAACACTGCTTTAAAGGGAGAATGAAGACGGGACCCCATTTTCTGCTTCCTTCTCAATTCACTTCCTCTGGCTTTTTCCAGCTCCAGCTCCCTTGCATTCCACCTTTCCTATGGCCCACACCCTCTCTAGCTAAATATGTCACTTGATTTCACCTATGGAAGCTAAGGCTGTGAAAAGACCCAATATGGAGGTCAAATGGCCGAAATAGTGGGAAATATTAGAAAGAGATGGAGACAATTGGAGATTGCAGAGTATGGAGAAACTTAAAGATAAAGTGCGAGATTGGTTACATTACGCTCAGATTAAAGAGGCTTTTAAATTGGATAAAAAGTTAGGATTCCAAGTGGAAAAATTGAAATTGGAAACAGAACTGTTACAACCTAAGACTAAATTACTTTCAAGAATGTATAACTTGCTGCTGAGGTGGAATACACAGGATGAAACGGTTAAATCAGCTATGATAAAATGGGCACAGGATATTGGGTATAATATTATGTTTGCTGACTGGGAAAAGTTATGGACTACCGGTATGAAGTTTACGGCATGTAAATGCCCTGAAAGAAAATATTATGAAAATGATATATAGGTGGTACATGACCCCAGTCAAGCTAGCTAAAATATATCACCTGCCAGATAACAAGTGTTGGAAATGCAAGGAAACTGAAGGAACATTCTTTCACCTCTGGTGGACTTGCCCTAGGGTTAAGGCCTTCTGGGAAATGATATATAATGAGCTGAAAAAGGTATTTAAGTATACCTTCCCTAAGAAACCAGAGGCCTTCCTTCTGGGCATTGTTGGCCAGAGGGTGTTAAAGAAGAACCGAACATTATTTATGTATGCAACAACAGCAGCAAGGATACTTGTCGCCAAACATTGGAAAACTCAAGATTTGCCCACGCTGGAAGAATGGCAGATGCAACTGATGGACTACATGGAGTTAGCAGAAATGACCGGCAGAATCCGAGACCTGGGAGAAGAAGCAGCGGAGGAGGATTGGAAGAAATTTAAGGACTATCTTCAAAAACACTGTAAATTATATGAGTGTTAAGAAGGATGAGAGATTTGAAAATAACAGGGCACCATAAAGTTAGCTGAAAAGATTACGAGAATGAGTGAATTTCATGAGAAAGATAAATTTTGAATGAATATCATGTTAAAACTAGGTATTTAGGATTTTGATAAAAATATTCAAAGTTATGGATAAAATATTGGAATTGTGTACAATAAGAATGAAAATAAGGTGATAAGTTGCTGGCTAAAGTTTTATTAACTTGGAATGTAGGAGCGAGAGAGGTGAGGAAGTCCAAAAGGAAAAAATGAAGAAAAGATGGTTATTACAAGATGTATAACTTTATGTTTGTTTTATTCTTTGTTTGTTCTCTGTTTATTCTGTCTTTTTTTCTTTACTGTATTAACAAAATTCTTAATAAAAATTTATATATAAAAAAACAAAATATGTCACTTGATTAGTAAAAATGTTTGTTTTCGCTTTCCCCCGCCCTCCTGAAAATCACACTCTTTTACCCATTTCCAAACGAATTGCATCGAGGTGCTGAGTGGAATCCTGGGCTACCATCGAACAGAGCTGACTTGCTGCATTCAGAACAAATTGTTTTGTTTTTACCAGCATTGCTTCAAGGCAAGCTGTGCATCTTTTTATCCCGGTTAATTTATAAGCATTGTGGATTGCAAACTGTCATTCCACGAGCAAGTGCCTCCTCCCAGTTTTACCAGTTGCTGAAATATATTTGGGAGTTTCAGCAGCACATATAAGCAGAGCGAGTCACGCAAATGGGTTTAACTGATAGCACTTTATCCACACTTTTGCCAAAACAAGCTACAACGGCGAGAGCGGTTTCCTGTAATTCTGTGGTCTTTTAAAGGTAAAGGGACCCCTGACCATTAGGTCCAGTCGTGGCCAACTCTGGGGTTGCGGCGCTCATCTCACTTTACTGGCCAACGTAGGGAGCCGGCGTACAGCTTCCGGGTCATGTGGCCAGCAAGACTAAGCCGCTTCTGGAGAACCAGAGCAGCGCACGGAAACGCCATTTACCTTCCCGCCGGAGTGGTACCTATTTATCTACTTGCACTTTGATGTGCTTTTGAACTGCTAGGTTGGCAGGAGCTGGGACCGAGCAATGGGAGCTCACCCCGTTGCAGGGATTCGAACCGCCGACCTTCTGATTGGCAAGTCCTAGGCTCTGTGGTTTAACCCACAGCGCCACCCGTGTCCCTGATTGGTCTTTTAGCAACACACTATAGAGCTGACCTAGTATCATTTCAGTGCCATATGGGCAAGTTTAGTGTTGACTTTGCATGATTGTAATTCCAACTAGGTGCCACAAAAATGGAGCTTACTGTGGTAATGCATCTAGGAAAACAAGTGAGCACCAATATGGCTCCTGGCTACACTTTTCTGACTGTTTTTCATTCTTTTTCTCAGCATGAGCACTTGAAGCTTTTGCCTGAGCTTGAAAGCAAACATAAAACCTCCATAGCAGGCCAGGGGAGAAACAGGGCAGAATGAATGCTAGCTGCAGGCAGCTAAAGGTATTCAAAAACAACAACTCACCCACTGTGGCCTGAAGTGGTACAGTCCATTTGCTCACAACTTTTCAGCCATCTGATTTTGCGAGAAGTACAGATTAAGCCATCTGTACACAAGAGGGAGGTATCATAGGGTAGCAGCCAGATGTAAAAGCCAAGCGAGGCTCCTGTTTAAATTTTTATCTTCTGCAGAACTCTTAAGGGTGCAGGAAGTCCTGCTTTTTTGCACCTGGACACCCTAAGGTATCAGCAGTGTCAGGGGGACCTCAAAGTTTCCAAAATACAAAAAAAGAACCTTACTGGGGGATTAAAAAACAGCCCAGTGAGGACTGAGCATGCTCAATGGACATGGAATACAGGCTGACCATTGACTGTACCAAGTAGTTCGTCAGTGAAGGGATGCTTCTAGGTGCTCAGAAACTACCGCACTTAGTATGTTGTGTTTCATGGCTGAGAACTGCACTTTGACATGGAACTCTCACTGCAGGGGAAAGGGGGGCCAAGGCATTTTCAGAGTTAACATGTGCCCTTCTTGTCAGAATTGGCCCTACCATTATATAGTCCAGTATACCTGAAGGAGCGTCTCCACCTCCATTGTTCTTCCCGGACACTGAGGTCCAGCCCCAAGGGCCTTCTGGTGGTTCCTTCGCTGCGAGAAGCCAAGTTACAGGGAACCAGGCAGAGGGCCTTCTTGGTAGTGGCACCCGCCCTCCCACCAGATGTCAAAGAGAAAAATAACTACCAAACTTTTAGAAGACATAATAATAATAATAATAATAATAATAATAATAATAATAATAAATTTTATTTATATCCCGCCCTCCCCAGCCGAAGCCGGGCTCAGGGCGGCTAACAACACTAAAACAGTATGACATTATAAAACATTATAAAAATGAATTAAAATCAAAATTGATGGCAACCATAAACTAAAGTTTTGTAAAGATTGCCAGAGGAGGGAGTCAGGCTGCGCCCTGACCAAATGCCAGGTGGAACAGCTCTGTCTTGCAGGCCCTGCGGAAAGAAGTCAAGTCCTGCAGGGCCCTTGTCTCTTGTGACAGAGCGTTCCACCAGGTTGGAGCCGCAGCCGAAAAAGCCCTGGCTCTAGTTGAGGCCAGCCTAACCTCTCTGAGGCCTGGGACCCTCAAGGTGTTTTTATTTGAAGATCGTAAGTTCCTCTGTGGGGCATACCAGGAGAGGCGGTCCCATAGGTACGAGGGCCCTAGGCCGTATAGGGCTTTGAAGGTTAAAACCAGCACCTTAAACCTGATCCTGTACTCCACCGGGAGCCAGTGCAGCTGGTATAGCACCGGATGAATGTGATCTCTAAGCGAAGACCCCGTAAGGAGTCTCGCTGCGGCATTCTGCACCCGCTGGAGTTTCTGGGTCAGTCTCAAGGGCAGCCCCACGTAGAGCGAGTTACAATAATCCAGTCTGGAGGTGACCGTCGCGTGGATCACAGTGGCTAGGTCAGGGCGAGAGAGGTAAGGAGCCAACTGCTTAGCTTGGCGGAGATGAAAAAATGTCGCCTTTGTTATAGCTGCAATCTGCGCCTCCATGGAGAGGGAGGTATCGAAGATTACACCCAAACTCTTAACGGACGGTGCTGGCACTAATTGCACCCCCGCAAGAGATGGGAGTTGCCCCCTCAGTCCCATGTCGTCCCGTCCCAGCCAGAGGACCTCTGTCTTCGAAGGATTTAACTTCAACCGGCTCCCACGTAACCATCCAGCCACAGCCTCCAAGCATCTGATCAGTGTGTCTGGGGCCGAGTCCGGGTGGCCGTCCATCAACAAATAGAGTTGGGTGTCATCAGCATACTGATGGCAGCCCAGCCCAAAACTCCGGACAAGCTGGGCGAGGGGGCGCATAAAGATGTTAAAAAGCATCGGGGAGAGTATTGCACCCTGAGGCACACCACACACCAAGGAGTGGCGGGATGACAATTCCCCCCCAAGCGCCACCCTCTGTCCCCGACCAGAGAGAAACGAGCGCAGCCATTGAAGGACTGTGCCCTGGATCCCCACGTCGGCAAGGCGGTGGTCCAGGAGTTCGTGATCGACCATGTCGAAGGCTGCTGACAGGTCTAGAAGAATCAGCAGCCCCGACCCGCCTCGATCCAGCTGCCTGCGGAGATCATCTGTTAGGGCGACCAGAGCCGCCTCGGTCCCATGACCAGCGCGGAAGCCGGACTGGAATGGATCCAGAGCTGATGTTTCATCCAGAAACCTACCAAGCTGTTCAGCAACCGCTCTCTCAATCACCTTACCCAGGAATGGAAGATTCGAAACCGGGCGGTAATTGGATAGATCTAAGGGATCTAATGATGTTTTCTTTAAGAGCGGGCGCACCACTGCCTCCTTCAGTTCCCCTGGGAATGTCCCGGTGCCAAGGGACAGATTGATGATATCCCCCAGGGGGGCCCGCACCTCGTCTGGACACGCTCTAATCAGCCAGGACGGGCATGGGTCGAGAGGACAGGTGGTGGGCTTTCCAGCTCGGAGGAGTCTGTCTACATCAGCTGGGGATATCCAGTCAAAGTGGTCCAATACTGAACCCGAGGACAGTCGAGGGGCCTCCAGTTCCTTTATTGTATCCAAATTGGCAGGGAGGTCATGGCGGAGCAACAAGACCTTCTCCGCAAAAAAGCTCGCAAATGCCTCACAGCTGTGTGTCAGATTGTTATTTAAATTTGGCTGTCCTTCGAGGGACGTTAAAGACGGAATTATACTAAATAATTGCGCCGGGCGAGAGCTAGCGGATGCAATGGAGGCCGAGAAGTAGGACTTTTTAGCGGCCTTCACTGCCATCTCGTAGGTTTTCATAAAAACCCTATAAGATGTTCTTGAAGCTCCGTCACGGGCACCCCACCATACTCGCTCTAGCCGTCTGAGGTCCCGCTTCATTTTCCGGAGCTCCTCGGTAAACCAGGGAGCCCGGTTTCTGCGGGGTCGCAGAGGGCGCTTAGGTGCGATCTCATTGATGGCTGCCAGGAGCTGGGTATTCCAGGCCTCAACAAGCTCAGTCAATGAGTCGCAAGGGGGAGAAAGGTCCCGCAAGGCTTGACGGAATCTATCAGGGTCCATCAGCCTCTACGGGCGAGCCCAAATTGGCCCGCCACCCAAGCAGGGTGGGGGTGGAACGTCAATCCTGGCTTTCAGAGCATAGTGATCAGACCATGGCACCTTCATCGAAGGAAACATGATCACATCTATACCGACGCCAAAGATCAAATCCAGCGTGTGGCCTGCTTGATGTGTGGGGCCCGAAACAAACTGGGAGAGCCCTAGTGTCGCCATGGAAGACACCAGGTCCAGAGCCTGTGAGGAGGGAGTGGCATCAGCATGGATGTTGAAGTCCCCCAATACCAATAGGTTAGGGAACTCCAAGGCCCAGCCGGCCACCGCCTCCAGCAGGCCTGACAGGGTGGCTGCTGGTGCGCTAGGTGGCCGGTACACCAGCCAGACAGCCAAGCTCACCTCGGAGCCCCACACTAGGCCAACACATTCAATGCCGGGGATCGATGGCGATGGTAGAGCCCTGAAAGAACAATCTTCCCGGATTAATAACGCCACCCCTCCCCCCCCGGCCCACAGTCCGCGACTGGTGAAGGACGGAGAAACCCGGGGGCGCCATCTCTCGTAAGGTAACAGTATCCCCTTCGCGCACCCAGGTCTCAGTCACACATGCCAGGTCAACCCCCTGCGAGGTGAAGAAATCTCGCAGGGTGGCGGTTTTGTTGCCTATAGACCTGGCATTGCACAACACCAGTGACGGAGGTGAGTAATCCTTGCTCACCCTACCCTTGTCTCTCGGGATGGGGCGCAGATTGGAAGGGGTACGAGCATATCCGTATCTCGATCCCCTTCGCCTATGACATCTGCCCCCACCGCCATACCTCCCTCGCCCCTCCACGGTAGGAATCCCAAGCCTCATACTCGCCTCCATTTACAGAATATAAAAGCAAACAAACAAAAACAATTACATGAAAACAAAACCAATCCCCACCCCACTCCCCAACCACCCCACCCCAACCCAAAATAAATCAAAACAAAATAAAAGTACATGGATAAAAACCACCGCTTATGGTGGTACAACAAAGCAAAAAAATAAAAACAGTTTAAAACATATAAGAACACTTCAAACAATCGCTGCAGCAGCACCAGTGTCCCCGAAGCTGCGGCGGTGGTGAGCATGGGCCCCGCCCCCTGGCCTGATGGAGAGTGGGCCTGCAGGGGGAAGAGCCCTCCCCACAAACGCACGGCAAAGCGGCAGCAGCGATGTTCCGAGGCCTCCTTGGAGAATGGGCTTGCAGGGGGAGCGGTCCTCCCCAAGACTCACCGGCAAAGCGGCAGCAGCAGTGTCCCGGGCCTCCTTGGAGTCTTTTATGCTGAGGTGGAGTGTGGGGCCCGTCCCCAAGCCCAAGGTGGAGAATGGGCTAGTAGGGGGAAGAGCCCTCCCCACAAACGCACGGCAAAGCGGCAGCAGCCCTGTTTAGGGAAGTTTTTAATGTTTAATAGGTTATTGTGTTTTGTTGGAAGCCGCCCAGAGTGGCTGGGGAATAAATAAATAATTATCATCATCATCATCATCATCATCATCATCATCATCATCATCATTATGTAGAGTGAGATGGTCTCCTTAGGCAGCAGGCAGGGTGGAGAGCAACGGTGAAAAGCTGGGGAATAAACCTGTGTGGGCCTTGTGGCTTGCTCTGGGCTTCTGAAGCCACCCTGTTGCCGTCAGTGGTGGACACTGACCCATCATCTGAAAGTAAGAATGAACAGCCAGTCTGGTTGGTTTCTGTATATGAAATGGGGAAGACTGCCATCTTGTTCTTCACCTCAAGCAGCAAAATGGCTTGGGGTAGCCCTCCACCTTAAGCAATACAATATCATCTATGCTTGTAACCCAGGAATGGGGAGAGTTCAGGTATATATACGATACAAATGGTTACAGCAGGGATGGGAAATTGGTGCTACGCCAGATGTAGCTCCTATCAGCACTAGCCTGCTTGGCCTATGGTTGGGGCTAAAGCGAGTAATAATAATAATAATAATAATAATAATAATAATAATAATAATAATTTATTATTTATACCTCACCCATCTGGCTGAGTTTCCCCAGCCACTCTGGGTGGCTCCCAATCAAGTGTTAAAAACAATACAGCATTAACAGTTATAGCTCCTCAACTTCTGCAGTTCCCAACCCCTGCTATAACCATGTGTTCTAAACCACAGAGCTTCTTGGGCTTGCCGATTGCAAGGTAGGCGGTTTGAATCCCCGCGACGGGGTGAGCTCCTGTTGCTCCGTCCCAGCTTCTGCCAACCTAGCAGTTCGAAAGCACGCCAGTGCAAGTAGATAAATAGGTACTGCTGTGGCGGGAAGGTAAACAGTGTTTCCATGCACTCTGTTTTCTGTCACGTTCCATTGCTCCAGAAGCAGATTAGTCAATGCTGGCCCCATGACCCGGAAAGCTGTCTGTGGACAAACACTGACTCCCTCGGCCTGAAAGCAAGATGTTAGCACCGCAACCCCATAGTATCCTTTGATCCAGGGATCCTTTACTTTTACTGTTACCTTTTAGACATACCTGAAGTCCACCTCTCATGTTTAATAGACATTTCATTCCTTTTCAGCCATGCAAATGATAACGCTTTCTAGCCATTTCAAACCTTGAGTGAGAACCAAGCAGCAAAGACGACAGCGCATGAAACTCTTTCGATGAGCATGTTCAGAATTTGGCGATCAGACTGGATGGGTAATGAGGACACATTACATCTGGTAAGCGACATTTTGTACCCTTTGTCATAACAGCATAAGTCTAACTTCCCTGAAACGAAAACAAGGTAACCTAAGCTTTCCGCACCGTTAATGCTGTTAAAGACTTATGGAGGACTGAAAATGCAAATGCGGCAAAGCAAGAGGGCAAGGGAGGTATGTTTTAGGAGATTAATTAATTAGAAAAAAAACACATTAGAAGCAAAGGCACACATGTGAATATTATTATTATTGGAAAGATGATTTCGCTAAAGAATTTTTATAAATGGAAACTGCTTCAAGTTCAAGCCATGCTTGAAAACACAACCATATGGGACAGTTGAGAGCAACAGCTGTGCCTAAATATTTTCCTAAGAGGGGAACATTTGTACTTGCTCTGCTCTGTATCAAAACAACATCTATGTCTCGTTGGTTAATTTGTAAGCATGTTTGCAAGAGTCGTTGTTTTTGCCACTATGGAAATTTAGATGCCCATCTTCAAGTAAAGTGCTGTATTGCCCAATAAATGTGATAAAACAATGCTTTGGGGGTTCTGGCTCTCCAAACTGTAAAGAGGGTGTGTGTGTCTATTTTTCAGTGTTAAAAAAATCAAGAAAAACATTAAAAAATAAAACATCTGAGAGCAGTCCTAAGTACTGTATTTATTACTATAAAAACATAAAATTGGAGGCCATATTGAAATATATCCTATACATATGATCATAAATCACAAAGTGTCGTAAATTTATGTAGCACTTTGCAAGGAATGGCAATCTAAATAAAAGAGTGACAGGCGCATGGAACAAAGCAACAGTTTTGCAGAGACGCAGCGGAGGAATTATTAATGGTGAGAAAGGAGCTGGCATTGTTGAAAATGCTCTGTAGAATAAACAGGGAGGAGAGAATAGAAAAATAAAGAGTTGCATTGAGATGATTAATGCACCATGTGGCTCGGTAAAGTCTACCCTGATGCAAGTGAGACGGAACATGACCATGTGTCATATTGTCATAAATTACACCGGCCCTGCCATGAGTCTCAAATTGCACCTTCTGGTAACTTGGTGGCAACAGAAAGCTGGCTCCAGCCATCTCAGGAGCCTTGGTGGGTGGCAGCCAAATGGCTGGTGCGGTCAGGGACCCTTCATAAGCAGTGGAAGAAATCTGCTTTATGCTTAGTCAGGCCACTGGTCCATGAATTATCTCCGCTTACTGGCAGTGGCCCTCCACTGTTTCAAAAAGGGCTCTATCCTAGCCTCATCTGGAGACATCTGAGATTGAACCTAGGACTGTCTGCATGCAAAGCATATGGTGTTGGAGTTCATAGTCTACGTGCAGCTTGGCAAGTGAGCAATTGGTGCTTTGACTACAGGCTAGGGAGACAGAGCACGGGAGAAATTTGCCTGGAGATAAGAGGACCTCATAACAGCTCGGCGATGGCTGAGGTCTCTCATATAGGCAGCATGGCCTATGACACCGTTTGGCTAGTTAGGAGTGTGGCGATCACACAGGGTCCCCGGATGTTTCGCCATCTATTGATCCCTGTGCCACCACTATATTTCTCGCTGCCACCACCCAGGTCCTACCTGGGACAATACTGAGTCCAGTCAGGTTTAAATTGGAATATAAACTTCTGTTTATTTATTGCAGTTTAACAAGCGTGCGGTTTCATAAACGGTATGGTCAATTACAATCATGGGGTGCCTATCCAGACCTATAACTTCCGCTACCTGCTCTCACTCACTAAACCACCTCTCAGATATTTACTTGTCTTCCTAGCCCCTAACTGTTCCTGACTCAGCTTATTTCACTACACTAACTCAACCTACCCACAGACTCTATCCCAACTCACTCCCACTCCAACCAACCGCCCAACTCCCAACGAACTCCTCCCTTTGCCCCTCCCAGAGCTGGTTTTATAGTCCCTCTGACTCCACCCCCCTGGGTCCTGACTGGGCAACCTGTTTAACTATTTCACCTCCAGCACTCTCTCATATGTTGACGTCACAAGGAGTATTCTGGAGTGCTTGGAGAGTGATAAAGTTTGTGTCTGTATATAGTAACTTGTATATAGCTTGTGAGTTTGCTGCCATATATAATAAACTACAAAATCAAGTTACTAGTCATCAGCTTTGTTCCTGATCGTTGTCCTGACTGAGTGGTCTAGGAATAGCTGCACTACTCTGCTCCTTACTGAGGAGATTTCACCCCTCCCATATCCAAGAATCTCCTGACCAGTCTGCTGATTCTCCAGAGAGGAGGAGCAGTGTTTTGCTTTCTACTTATTCAGCTCCAGCACCAAGTCAGTCAGTCAGTCAGTCAGTCAGTCAGTGTGTCGGAGAGAGAGAGAGAGACTGAGTGTTAGAGATCGTGTGTAGAGATAAGGTTGCTGCTAAGAGCAGCTGCAGACACTCAGTGTAGCATTCATTTATGCTTAGACCTATTTAGCTCTGTATATAGTTTTGTATCATAGTTGTAGTTATAGAATAAAAGAAGATATTCTACAGAGCTGCTCTCCGAGTCGTGTATACACTGCTAGACTCTGCTATACTCTGCCGTGCGACGACTGTATTGTGGAAGTGAATCCGGTGCTCACAACTTTAAGCTGTGAGTCCACAGCACTTTGACCTGGTGGTCTCTGGAAGTGCTACCCAGCTCACCTAGCCCAGTCGGGGTTGAAGTGCATGAGTCCAGTTGGTGACACTGGCTCAAGGGCGATGCTGACACTTACGGGGTCCTCGCCACGGGACCACATTCACCCAGTGCTTTTCCAGCTGCACTTGCTCCCAGTGGAGTACAGGGTCAGGTTTAAGGTGCTGGTTTTGACCTTTAAAGCCCTTCGCAGCCTAGGACCCTCGTACCTACGGGACCGCCTCTCCTGGTATGCCCCACGGAGGACCTTAAGGTCCATAAATAGGAACACTCTAGAGGTCCTGGGCCCTAAGGAAGTCAGATTAGCCTCAACCAGGGCCAGGGCCTCTTCAACACTGGCCCTCATGAGACCAGGGCCCTGCAGGATCTGATTTCTTTCCGCAAGGCATATAAGACAAAGTTGTTCTGCCTAGCCTTTGGCTTGGAACCAGCCTGGTCCCCTCCCCCTCTTTCCTTTTCCTTCTGTGATGGAACCCTTATTTGGGGACTTCCCTGGCTTTTCTGGCCCACGTAGGACCAGTCTGGATAGTTGGATTTGGTGAAGATTTGATGTTTTCTCCCCCCAGACAGTTTTTGATCTGGGCTTCCACTGAAATGAGGCTGCATTTTAAGTAGCATTTTAATCTTGTTTTTAAGTTGTATTTTAATCAATTGTTTTTATACCTGATGTGGATAACACCCTGTTATCCACATCAGATAACACCCTGTGGATAACACCCTGTGGAACACCCTCCCTTCAAATGTGAAGGAAATAAGTAGCTATCCTATCTTTAAAAGACATCTGAAGGCAGCCCTGTTCAGGGAAGTTTTTAATATTTAACGCTGTATTGTTTTTAACACTTGATTGGGAGCCACCCAGAGTGGCTGGGGAAACTCAGTCAGATGGGCGGAGTATAAATAAATTGTTGTTGTTGTTGTTGTTGTTGTTGTTGTTGTTAGCCGTCCTGAGCCCGGTTTTGACCGGGGAGGGCAGGGTATAAATAAAATAAAATAAAATAAAATAAAATAAAATAAAATAAAATAAAATAAAATAAAATAAAATAAAATAAAATAAAATAAAATAAAATAAAAATGTGACTTCCGGGTTAGCGCCAACGACTAATGGTGGATTCCCTCTGAGCTCCGGAGGGATCGGCTCCGCGGGATCGGGTCTTACCGCTGCGGCGAAGCGGGGACCCTCAAAAATCACAGGCGGGTGAAGCCTGTGAGCGTGGGGACTCGGTGGGCACCATTTGCGCCCCCCAAGCCACGAAGGAGACTTTTTAAAGGCTCCGGAGTGGGACGGGGTGAGCGGCGCGGTGCTGAGAGTCGATTGCTTCTTCCGCGGAGTGAAGCCACATAGCCGTTTGTCGGAGAGCGCTGACTTCTTCTTGTGAACAATTGGACTCTAAAGCAACAACCCGTGAGTAGTACGGAAATTGGAACTTTAAAGAAAATTTCTTAAATTCGGCACGATCGGGGAAGGTCTAAACAGGAAGTCCGCCTTCCCTCTCTGTAAACAACTTAAAGCAAAGGACCCGTTAACTAAGGTCGAGGAGAATTTTTCTTCTTCTTTTTTTGTAAAAGATCTTAATTTCATGGTTTGGCATTATAAGAGCTTTATTGGAAGCAGGGGAACCTGCAGAAAAAGAACCAAATTTGGGAGCTGAAGCGCCCCCCCCCGGACCCGGGAGTGTTTCGCGAGAGCCTGGCGATGAGGTAAAGAAGATCTTGACAGCTGTCAAACTAGCTGTCAAGATGCAAAAAGAGGACTTTGTTTCTGTTGCTTATGCTGGTTACATTTTGTTACAACTTGCTCCTGAAAAAGGAAGGGCTGATACAAACTAACTGGACTTTTGGATTTGTGCTGAAAGGAACATCAAGGAACTAAAACTCCCTTAGAGGGGGCTTCAGGACATTACAAAGAATGGCTGGTGGAGGAAAAATACAGGCTGAACTGAACAGAGCATTTGTTCTCTTGGGAAAGTTGCAAGGTCAAATTGATGTTTTGGCTACAAATGCTACAACTTTGGATTTAACAGTGAATATTTTCATTGAATTTGATAAGGACAAGGATCTGACGCAGGAAGCCTACTCAACTGGACAAATAGAGAAATTTGAGAGTGTTGAGAATCTGGAGAAGGAGATATATGTTGTGCCGGAAGAAAAGGAAGGGGGAGCCGTAATTTTGCAGAAGTTAAAGGAGAATGGTAATTTGAGGCCTGACATGACGGCAACAAAGGAAAATAAAAACCTGATGTGGAAAGTCCGGCCTGAATTGGAGAGTGAAAAGTGGAGAGATCTCCTTATGTGGAGATCTGAAGACCTAAGGATTGCAAATTTGATTAAGGTGGAAGATGGAGCTTTGGGGACATTTGGATTTGAAAGGAGTATGAAACAAGATTTGGAATACCCCATAGGCTCAGTTCTTAAGCATGAAGGCCTGGATGGAAGAAAGGTGGATCCTGTTGGGCCGGAGCTTCCCCGAGACTTGGTTTTTAATATTAAGGACTATCAAAAAGACTGGCAGAGAGGAAGTGAGAGAGAATTAAGAGCTTCGGACTTGAGATCTCCAGGCTGATTGTATATTGAGACTGATGGACACATGTTGGGGACTGAAACCGGGAAGGGGGTATGGGTGGAATAGAAATTGGGAATTCAAAGGGTATATAATTATAATTTGTTTTCTTTTTGTCCTGTTATTTACATGAAAATTGGGGAAATTGTGGAAGGGAATTTTGGTCGACCTTAGAGAAATGGTTTAAGAATAAGTATTGAAGTATAAATTTGGATGAGAGTTAAGATTGGATAAAGCAAAAATGGTTTTTAAAATAAATTAAACTAAAGGAAAATAAGGTTGGAAGGATATATAGGGAAAATGACTAGATATAGAAGATTAAGCAAAAATGAATTGAGGAAATGGATGAAAGAGAGAAAGTAAAATAATAACATATTAAAATAAATTATTAAGTTAAAAAATAAGGTTGAAAGGACTTGCTGAAATAAAAATCTGAATTTGAATACAGAAATGGGAGGTGTGGGGAGGTCAAGAAAATAAGTAAAAGGGAAGTGTTTTGTAAAGGATTTAAATTGTTTTTTTCTTTTTTCTTTTTTAATGATTGCATTTTTTATTTTTATTTTCTTTGTATTTTTCTGTTTTTGTGTTGTACTGTGTATTTCTTTTTGTTTTTTGCTTTTCTTATGTTCTCTTTGTAATCTTTAAAAAATCTGAATAAATATTATTTAAAAAAATAATAATAAAAAAAATAAAAAATATAAAATATAAAATATAAAATATAAAATATAAAATATAAAATATAAAATATAAAATATAAAATATAAAATATAAAATAAAATAAAATAAAATAAAATAAAATAAAATAAAATAAAATAAAATAATAAATGGTCCACCATTGAGTGAAGTCACTTACGCCTCTGAACACCAGTTCCTAGGGAGAGTGCTGTTGCAACCAGGTCCTCCTTTCAAATTTCCTGTAGGCATCTGACTGGCCGCCATGAGAACAGGATGCTGGAATGGATAGACCTTTGGCCTGATCCGGCAGAGCTCTTCTGATCCTTCTGTTTAGGAATGCTGCCTTCAAGCTCAAGGTGCTGTGAGCAGAGGTGTACCTAGAAACCAGCCTTGCCAGGAGTGCAGGCCAGCGGTATGGAGGGCGGGGTGGTGCAAAAATCAAGAGTGGCCCAAAGGCTAGGAAAGCCCATCTGTCCCAACAAGCAGATTATACATAGTCTGAGAAAATGCAGGCAGAGGAGCAGAAGTGGCAAGGAAGTGGTGGACCTTTAAAAGGGTAAAAGAGTATTGGGAAATAATCCATAATCAATTGAAAAAAATGTTTAAAAGTACTTTCCCCAAAAAAACCAAGAACAACAGAGTCCTTGGGGGGGGGGGGATAATTCACTACTATGCCCCGTGTTTCGTTAGCCCAAAAATGGAAAACAAGCGAGGTCCTAATTAAAGAAGAATGGCAACTTAAGCTGACAGAATATGCGCAGCTTGCAAACTTAACATATAGAATAAGAGAACAAGAAGAACATACGTTTAGAGAAGATTGGAAAATGTTTATTGAAAGGACGGGAAAAGATTGTGTACACTTGGAAACGTTGGCAGCATTAAGATAAATTCAGCAGTGTAAATAAGTTTTGATGGCTATAATAATGGAATACTGTACTGAATGCTTTAGTTTTTGTAAAATGTGCAGGGATTTATGATATGCAAAATGAACCATGGAAAGAGAAGAAGGGGAAGTCATTAAGGATGTTTAAGTGAGGATTCTAAATTGTAAAACAGAAAAGTTAATAATATATATATATATATATATATATATATATATATATATATATATATATCAGAAAGTGAGGAGGAATTAAAGAGCCTTTTAATGAGGGTGAAATAGGAGAGCGCAAAATATGGTTTGAAGCTCAACATCAAAAAAACGAAGATCATGGCCACTGGTCCCATCACCTCCTGGCAAATAGAAGGGGAAGAAATGGAGGCAGTGAGAGATTTTACTTTCTTGGGCTCCATGATCACTGCAGATGGTGACAGCAGCCACAGAATTAAAAGACACCTGCTTCTTGGGAGAAAAGCAATGACAAACTTAGACAGCATCTTAAAAAGCAGAGACATCACCTTGCCAACAAATGTCTGTATAGTTAAAGCTATGGTTTTCCCAATAGTGATGTATGGAAGTGAGAGCTGGACCATAAAGAAGGCTGATCGCCGAAGAATTGACGCTTTTGAATTCTGGTGCTGGAGGAGACTCTTGAGAGTCCCATGGACTGCAAGAAGATCAAACCTCTCCATTCTGAAGGAAATCAGCCCTGAGTGCTCACTGGAAGGACAGATCGTGAAGCTGAGGCCACCTCACTTTGGCCACCTCATGAGAAGAGAAGACTCCCTGGGAAAGACCCTGATGTTGGGAAAGATGGAGGGCACAAGGAGACGGACGACAGAGGACGAGATGGTTGGATAGTGTTCTCGAAGCTACCAGCATGAGTTTGACTAAACTACGGGAGGCAGTGGAAGACAGAAGTGCCTGGCATGCTCTGGTCCATGGGGTCACGAAGAGTCAGACATGACTAAACGACTAAACAACAACAAATGTGTGTGTGTGTGTGTGTGTGTGTGTGTGTATAAAATCACCTATCAGAATATGGAGTGTATGAAGCATATGTGTGCTGTGATGCACTGCCACTGTTGTGGTGAGATCAAACATAGGAGAAACTTCCTGTCCTTCTTGCACAAAGGCATGTGGCAAAGTGATTTGGGGGGAGGGGGAGGGGACATCAATACAACTCCTTGCCCCTGGCTGTGGGCCTGAAAAGTCCCCTCCGTATAACCTCTCTCACATGTGCCAATATCTGCCTTCTCAGGGATGTCAACTGAAGCCTCAGAGAGCCCCATCCTTGAAGGACGGCACTGCCAATCAGCATCACGGCACCATCCTTGTCTGTCTATTATATATACTGGCTGCTCAGTCATTTTATAACATTCACGTCTCATTTTACAGATGGGTAACTGAAGTAATAATAAAACTACCCAGACCTGATGAGTCAACTTTTGGTAAGGTAAAGGTAAAGGGACCCCTGACCATTAGGTCCAGTCGTGTCCGACTCTGGGGTTGTGGTGCTCATCTCGCTTTACTGGCCGAGGGAGCCGGCGTACAGCTTCCGGGTCATGTGGCCAGCATGGCTAAGCCGCTTCTGGCGAACCAGAGCAGCGCACGGAAACACCGTTTACCTTCCCGCCGGAGCGGTACCTATTTATCTACTTGCACTTTGACGTGCTTTTGAACTGCTAGGTTGGCAGGAGCAGGGACCAAGCAACGGGAGCTCACCCCGTCGCGGGGATTCGAACCGCCGACCTTCTGATCGGCACCTCCTAGGCTCTGTGGTTTAACCCACAGCGCCACCCGCATCCCAGCACTTTTCCTTAGGGACCGAGCAATGGGAGCTCACCCCATCGCAGGGATTCGAACCGCTGACCTTCTGATCGGCAAGTCCTAGACTCTGTGGTTTAACCCACAGCGCCACCCATGTCCCAAAAACTCTTGGTAGCTGTGTACAAAAAGCAGCAGCAAGTATAGAGTTCCTTTTCAGGTGAAGAAAGGGAAATTATGCAATGCAATAAGGAGGCCAGTAAGGGATAGAGGCAGGAATGGCTTGGGAGCATGCTAAGTAGAGTTGAAACGGGCGATCTCTGCACATTTATTTAGCTGTATCATTTGCTTTATCTGAAGGGCTTAGGAAGATTAACAGCAATTTCTCATCCAAGTCTGTGTCCAGCTCTATGAAAAGGGAGGTCACAAACTTTCTCAGCGATCTGTCATGGGGAGTTCATGGCTTGATGGGCTGGCTTGTTTCAGCCAGCCGTGTTTTTCTTTCCAACCTCATTTGTAAGTCAATGCTTATATTGGACATTTGCTATATTGCAGTTTAACTACCTAGTGACAAGCCTTGTGCAGTTTCCAAGGAATTATTTACTCTTGGCCTTTGGAGATAGAGCTGTTGTCACCGAAGGTTTTCTCAGCCAGCATCTCCTACAATCACATTAAGATAAAGCGGATCTTTCAAGGGAGTTTATGATGGCTGGTGTCTATAGAAGGATAGAACACTGCACTTTGGGGGTTGCTGACATTAACCATTTTCCTGATGGTTAAAGGATGCTTCCAGACGGGTGTTTATGGTGGGACGGTGCTTCTCATTCATGCAAGGGGTTTTTTATGATTTTGGGGTTTTTAGCAGCATCTAATGACATTGTCAACATCAAAACAGCAGCCTATATTTTCCCCTATTTAATCCAGATTTACCATTTATCAGGGGAAATCTGATAAGTAACAAACAAAACTGTTGCCAACAAGACATTTGCAATATCTCAACAGCCCATTTACCAATTAAGCCCCAGTCTGGAAGCACTGAAAATCTACTTTTACAATGATGTATTATCTTGTTACAAATAGTGGTGGGTTGTTGTTGTTGTTGTTCTTTGTTGTTTTTTAAAGAAATGATCAATCTACCAGGATTTGGCATAGAAAGAGGTTAACAAATATCACACACACACACACACACACACACACACACACACACACACACACTTCATCCTGGCATTCATCACAGATTAAACAAGCCTTCCAGATTTACATTTGAATCTTTTAAACATCTGATTTCTTCTGGATTGAAGGTGCATCCTGTGAACATGCCACTAACCCATGGTAAATTTCTATGTGCCCTGAAAATCACTAGAATTCCTTATGTCAGACACCATGCTTGCACCTTATCTCTTGTTTACAAAAGAAGGGAGGATAAAGAAACAAACTTTTTTATTTGCTCATTTATTTACAATACACTTATACTTAAGTACACAACACCACCACACTTAAACTTATAAGTATTGTTTAGGCACCTTCTTAGGAGGAACATCAGTCGTTTCAAAGGTGCCGCTGACCCCACTGCCGCATAGCAGCTCAACACAATACGTAACATAATATGTTGATGTAAGAGTTAATTTTGCGTACACAGCGCCATTGTGAATGACAAGCGCCACCATTGTGAATGACAAGTGCTGCCACTGGTGTGGCGCGTCTTTGGTAAATGAGCGCACAAAGCTGAAAGTCCTTTAGTGAAACAGTAGGTATACATTTTGGTAATACCTAGGTATATATGTATTTTGTTTTTCTAGCTTGATCAAAATTATTTATTATTTCATAACAAGTAGATAGTTAAGAGTTTAGGCGGCTTCAGCAGCGGGTACCTGGTGCCCCACAGAATTTGGCACCGGGGTGCCCTGCACCCCTCACAGCTCCGGGTATATACAGCCCTGTATCTATCT
The DNA here is from genome assembly GCF_951804945.1 of Podarcis cretensis. Lineage (NCBI taxonomy): Eukaryota > Metazoa > Chordata > Lepidosauria > Squamata > Lacertidae > Podarcis > Podarcis cretensis. The sequence goes on along the minus strand of NC_137180.1, from coordinate 9,119,958 downwards.
ATCTATCTATCTATCTATCTATCATATATCTCTATCTGTCTATCTAGGTGGAAGGAGGTCATGTGAGAGCATCCAGAGCAAATTAGATCCTGGAAGCAGAAAACAATAAGCCACAGATAAATTTGCAGCCTCTGCAATTAGAATCCTCATAATACTTTCATCACAGGCAAATATGGAGAGTTGCCAAGCTACCCAGCTGTAACTAGAGCAGGTGACATTAAACCGCTCATTGCTTCTGGCTCTCCGTGGAGCACTGACAGGTAAGCATTTGCACACTCAGCCACAGGCTCTTATGATCAGAGGGCTGCTGCTATCAACAGTGACAGCAGGCATCCAGTTTCAGAGATACGGGGCTATGTTTGGGTTGGGAAAATCCTTTAAGGTTTATGATGGTGAGTATGTCATAACATTTCTTGTTTGATGTGATGCAGTGTAAATGCTGTAATGCTCAGTACTTGACGTAATAGGTAACATATTGCCTGTCACAAACTTTTGCATTTAAGCTTACTCGTAAGGCATGCACTCCAAAATGAGATGGCTCAGAATCATGCGCTAGCTCCCATGCAACCAGAAAAGGGCTTCTGAGCAAACCACCCACTTCTAACATTGATCACTTAGCAAGAGCAACAACACACACATTTAAAGTAAAAAAAATTGAGTTAAATCTGAACTTGCATATGATATGGATTCTGTTCTGCCTGAGTTCTTTTAACTTAAAGTGGGCATTAATGCATTCATCTGGTCATGGCTGATGCCCTGCAACCAGAAAACAAACTTTGGGTCACCAAATCCTAATGTCACACACATATTGATGGAGTCTGAACTGGCTGTGGCCTTGGAATTAACAGTGGAGGAAGAAATTAGATCCAGTTTGCATTTAAAGTAAAATCTACCAAATTCACACTGCCTCAAACAATATGAGAATCAAAGTGCAGCCATCTTTCAAAAAAAATCTTAATTTTGCGATGCCGGGGAGTGTACATAAAAATGGATATATTTGTGAAAATAACACACGCAAATGCAATATATTATATTGCATCTTATTAGTCAAAACTGCATACAAAGATGTGTTCCTTAGCTAAAATGCTGAAGAACTTTAATGAGGACCCTTGTTTAAAATTGCAAATTGCTGCAGAAATGTGGAGAACTGAATTTAAGATTGGAAAAATGAGAATCTGAGAGAAGTGAAATTGACACGATTCTTCCATCCCATCTCTTCCCATTAAGGGAAGAGATCATGGGGGTCATTGTGAGTGAAAGCTCACTGGCATCAGCTAACATCAATCCATTGCACCCAAACAGTGAAAGGGGCATTTTAAATTCTGTATGTGTGCCAGGGGAATAATTTATTATCCAAAAGGCAAAGGGAAGCTTGTAAAAATCTACGAGAAACAGATTGTTGCTTGCCCACTGGCACACTGATTAGATCCAGAGGAACAATAAAACAGAATGGATATACCTTAAAGCAGCCTTCTCCAATCTGATTTCCTCCAGATGTTCTGGACTACATCTCCCATCAGCCCCAGTCAGCATGGCCAATGATTGGGATGATGGGAGTTGTAGTCCACAATACCTGGAATACATCAGGAATGGGGGAAGCTGCCTTGAAGGATGAGCACATGTGAAAGAAGAGCAGTACTGGAAGAAGAAGATGGGGAAACGGAAAAAAAAGGCCATTAAAAAACAACATCTGTAAACTGCATGAGCTGAAGGACCAAACAGCTGCATTAGTGTGCTGCTTTGCCCTAGAGTAGATGCAGTATTTTATCAATATTTAAAAATATTGAAACCGTTTTGAACAAAAGAGCAATCAATCTTTATTCCTATACAAACACGGCTTTTGGAGGATGGATGGCGGCTAACAGATTGAGGTTGAATCCTGACAAGACAGAAGTACTGTTTTTGGGGGACAGGAGGCGGGCAGGTGTGGAGGATTCCCTGGTCCTGAATGGGGTAACTGTGCCCCTGAAGGACCAGGTGCGCAGCCTGGGAGTCATTTTGGACTCACAGCTGTCCATGGAGGCACAGGTCAAATCTGTGTCCAGGGCAGCTGTTTACCAGCTCCATCTGGTATGTAGGCTGAGACCCTATCTGCCTGCGGTGCATGCTCTGGTTATCTCCCGCTTGGACTACTGCAATGCGCTCTACGTGGGGCTACCTTTGAAGGTGACCCGGAAACTACAACTAATCCAGAATGCGGCATCTAGACTGGTGACTGGGAGCAGCAGCCGAGACCACATAACACCGGTCTTGAAAGACCTACATTGGCTCCCAGTACGTTTCCAAGCACAATTCAAAGTGTTGGTGCTGACCTTTAAAGCCCTAAATGGCCTCGGTCCTGTATACCTGAAGGAGCGTCTCCACCCCCATCGTTCTACCCGGACACTGAGGTCCAGCACCGAGGGTCTTCTGGCGGTTCCCTCACTGCGAGAAGCCAAGTTACAGGGAACCAGGCAGAGGGCCTTCTCGGTAGTGGCACCCGCCCTGTGGAACACCCTCCCACCAGATATCAAAGAGAACAACAACTACCAGACTTTTAGAAGACATCTGAAGGCAGCCCTGTTTAGGGAAGCTTTTAATGTTTGAGGTATTACAGTATTTTAATTTGTTTTCGGAAGCCGCCCAGAGTGGCTGGGGAAGCCCAGCCAGATGGGCAGGGTATAAATAATAAATTATTATTATTATTATTATTATTATTATTATTATTATTATTATTATTATTTCAAAGAACAATGTTAGTAGCAAACACCAGGGATTATATCAGAGTACTGACTCCTAGTGCTTTCCAATCATTGTTCCTGATGAACTAGCTGCACAAATGAACTAGCTGCACAAATTGCCTGTTGGGCACTCTGGTGCACAACAACATTTTTCTCTAAATTCAAATCATTTTTCCATTCTGCATCCTATCCAGCAGTGGGCAAACCAGCTTATTTGCTTGAAACAGCAGTAATAGTCTATACAAAAGGCACTTTCAGCATATTGCACATTTGGCCTGCAGGCCTGAGGTTCCTCATTCTTGCTCTAAAAATATACAGAAACATAAATATAAATGTACAACTATTGCTGCGGAGATGGTCTGAGAAAGCTCACCTTTGAGTACTCTGGTTATCCATGTTTATTGTGTCTGTCTCTCACAATTCTGATCTTCCTCCATTATGAAGACATACCCTTTAACATTTCTCTGCTGAAAATAGGGACGTCCCATTCCGTGACGTTAATTTTACTATTTATACCCCACACATCTTACTGGGTTGCCCCAGCAACTCTGGGCAGCTTCCAACATATATAAAAACATAGTACAGTGGTACCTCTGGTTACGAACTTAATTCGTTCTGGAGGTCCGTTCTTAACCTGAAACCGTCTTAATCTGAGGTGCCAGAAATGGCGCGCGATTTCTGTTCTTATCCTGAGGTAAAGTTCTCAACCTGAGGTACTACTTCCGGGTTAGCGGAGTATGTAACCCAAAGTGTTTGTAACCTGAGGTGTTTGTAACCTGAGGTACCACTGTAAAACATTAAACTATTTTTTAAAAACCCACTTCCCTATACAGGATTGCCTTCAGACGGCTTGGAGGTCGGATAACTCCATATCCTCCAATATTTCTCCAATGAAAATAGGGACATCCTAAGGAAAAGTGAAAAGGGATGTGGGTGGCGCTGTGGGTTAAACCTCAGAGCCTAGGACTTGCTGATCAGAAGGTCGGCGGTTCGAATCCCCGCGGCAGGGTGAGCTCCCATTGCTCGGTCCCTGCTCCTGCCAACCTAGCAGTTCAAAAGCACGTCAAAGTGCAAGTAGATAAATAGGTACCACTCCGGCGGGAAGGTAAACAGCGTTTCCGTGCGCTGCTCTGGTTTGCCAGAAGCGGCTTAGTCATGCTGGCCACATGACCCAGAAACTGTACACCGGCTCCCTCGGCCATTAAAGCAAGATGAGCGCCGCAACCCCAGAGTCGTCCGCGACTGGACCTAATGGTCAGGGGTCCCTTTACCTTTTAAGGAAAAGTGGGACATTCCAGGATCAAATCAGAAACCGCTTCTCTAAATCGGGGACATCCCTGGAAAATAGGGACACTTGGAGGCTCTGTGAAGAGCATGTGTGTGTCATACAGGGAAAACGTAACACGCAGTTCTTCCAAAAAAGGATAGTGGTGGCCTAAGCAGAAGGAGGGTGATGCATGGGAAGAAAAGGTAAAAAAAATAATATTGTTTTTCCATGTCCCCCTCCTTAAGGAATTTACCAGCATTACAGTTATCCTCTCCCCAGGCATTCTTTTTTATATAAGGGTACAATAGGGTGCTTAAATTTTATTACTATGTTAGCCAAGTACTTCAGTCTATATGCTGTATGTCCCTCTAGAGGCCAGCAAAGTATCATAAAACAGCTGCGGCAAAAAAAAAAAGAAAGAAAGAAAGAAAGAAAAAGACGGCTGCTGTGTAAATCCAAGACTTACTGCACTCTGTATATTGCATTACAAGCTTCCGCCAGCTTTCCAAGGTCTGCCTGGCTGTTTTATTCAGTCTGATTCACACAGCACTTACTGCTGCAATTTAAAACCATTCTGTTCCTTGTTAGGACCACAGATGTTCAAAATGCAAATATACCACTCAGTTAAGGCCTCTTGCCCTGATGTGCGTAGATGGATCTGCTGGGTTTTTCAACATGTACACAAGCACATTCCTGGGAACAAGGAAACCAAACCTCGCCGTTGCACTGTGTTTTAGTTAGAAGGATAGAGGCAGGGAAATTAGGGCCCTGCACAAATTCCTGATTTATAGTGTCTCTGGCATGGATTGCTACCTCTACCAATATTATTTCCCTTTCTCAATAATGGATATTACATTTTATCTCCCCAATGGAATGTCTTCTAAAACTCTTTGCACACGGATTCACATTACTGCTTCCAGTTGCTGTGGCTGGCAAGATGGTGACACCATGTCGGGAAGTAGCAATGGGAAGAATACTTTGAAACTTTCTGACTTGAGGTAAAAACACAGCTAGGCCATTCTTTTTCTCAATCTGGATCAAAGCTGGTTTGAGGGGAAATGCACCAAAATATTTAATATAAAAAGAACAGATTCAGCATGCATGTGGATTGTGGCAAATGTCGTGTGTACCCAACTTCCCAAATCCGCAGTTGGAGCACACGGGTTTTAAAGTACACAGGAGTGTTTACACAACCATGTTTCTTCCAAATATAGCCTTTGCCTCTCCGAAAGGTGATGATGCATTGTGAGCTGGATCCATGTCTGCAATGGCTGGATTGGAACATCATTTCTGGTCTAAGAGGAGCGTCCTTCATCAGGGAAATGCTTCTCTGGTGGTTTCTGTTATGTACTGAAGTTCTCACCCTGGGCCAGCAGGGGGATACTGTAGATAGTTATGCAAATAAGGGATCAAAAGTGACGTTCAGTGATTCGATAGTTTTAGAAAGTTGTTACAGTAACGTTGTACTGGAGCGCTATATAAGCAGGCTGATGGAACCCTTCAGTTCAGTTCTGTCCTGGCCTGTGAATAAACAAGAGCTGTTTGAAGAATCGCTGTGTCGTCTGATATGTTCACCCACAACTTAACAGTTTCTGAATCATGAGCAAGGCTCATATTACTCAGAATCAGCAGCCCAGACTGAGGAGGAGAAGGTGTTAAGGTAGGAAGAAGGTACAGTGGTACCTTGGTTTACAACCATAATTCGTTCCGGAGGTCCGTTTGTAAACCAAAACAGGTTGTAACCCAAGGCGCGCTTTCGCCAATGGGGCCTCCAAAAAAATTTGTTCGTTATCCCCCCCAAAAAGGGGGGTTGCGATCCAAATAAGTTTGCAAACCGGGACACACACTTCTGGGTTTGACATGTTTGTAATCCAAGACGTATGCAAACCAAGGTACCACTGTACCTGTGACCTTCCAGATGTTGGATTCCAACTCACAATCAACCTGAGCCAATATGGCAGGTTGTCAAGGATGACAGGAGCTGTAGCTGAGCTATAACTGGAGAGCCCCTGGTTTCTCAAACCAGGCTGATTATCATGTCATTCCCCGCTCCTGTGCTGGGCCTGGGGGTAACCCGAGAACCACGGTCCAGGTCCGGTCCAGAATCCATAGGCTCCGCTAGGAGTCAGTCCGACAGGGTCAAGGCAGGACACGAGGCAGGAAACTAAGCAAGGACAGGTACAGGATCTCAGGCAGGGTCTGGCATACAGCAATGTTGCTCCTGCAACCTGGGGTGGGGTCCAACAGCCTTTTATCTTTGTCGGGGTAGCGGCTGGTCCTGATCCCCCAGTGACTCACCTCCCTGTCTCACCCAAAGGCGAGCACTTCTTCCTGCGAGTACTCAGGTCTTTCCTTCTCTCATACCTTAGTCTCTGCAGCTCAGGAGATGTTGGTGGGTTACTAGACCCACGGGCCGCCTCAGCCTCCCCTGACCAAACCGGTAGTGGAGCAGGTGTAAGTGATTGCCCAGTTGAAGGCAATGAGGTAATCCCCGCATCTGGAGCCAGGGCAGGCTCAGGCCCCTGACTCGGCCCAGCTGGTGCTTCAGGATCAGGCCCCAGACTTGGTTCAGATGATGCCTGAGGCAAAGGATCCGGTGCAGACTGAGATTCCTCTGGTTCCAAGTCCGAGCCCAAGTCCCAGACCATCACAGCTCCCACACAAACCAGACATAAAGCTATTAATGGTGTAGCGCATCTCATCATGAAGAAGTGTGGGGGGACCCAGTTTGGTGAAGCTGCTTCCTTCTTCTGTTGAGAAACATGTTTCAGTTGCTGTTCTGTCCATTTAGGACAGATTTGAAAGTTTTGGATTTCCCCCCATGGGATATATTTTATATGGATTCTTAACTAAGTAAATGACTTTTATGGGAGATGAGGAAGAATATGACTGAGTAATGTTATCAAGACTCTATCTTGTGCAATGTTGTTGTTGTTTGCGGCTGTGAGAGAGAAATAATCTGCATGACAGCTAATCTTTCTTTCTTTCTTTCTTTCTTTCTTTCTTTCTTTCTTTCTTTCTTTCTTGACATTAAAAGCTCCAGATGCAATTTTATCTCTTTGGTTTTACCATAGGGCTGAAGACCCAGTGTGGGGTGCGGGGGGGGGGATTGCAAAGCAGAATTTTCCACATTTTTTGTAAGAAGGAGGCATTTTTCAAAGCCCTTCTAGTCATGTGGGTGGGCAAATGGATGGATAGATAGAGAGACGGAAAAGGGAGTTTCCTTCATGGGTTTCCAATAATTGGTATGTGGTTTACATTCCATTCATCTGAAGGGCTGGGATATTAATCAGAACCAGGCATGGGCTACTAAAACTACCTCTAGCATTCGAAAACATGCGCCAGTGTGTTTTTTCACATGTGTCTTTGCCTCGACACCCACAGTCCCCTGAGAGAGCTTGTGGTCATTTACTAGCCTAAGCTCAGCTGCAGGTACTATAATAGGAACAGCCTTGGAGATCTTTTTCCAGGGAGAGGTTTTGATGATTGCTAGCTTCAGAAGTGAATTCGTTTTATAGCCGGGGAGGCCATTCTCTCTCTCTTTCTGTCTTCCTGTCAATTGGCTTAACTCATACGCAGGAGAGATGAAGGTGGGGGCAATGCAGCTTTGGAGGGGGGGCAGAGAGCTCATCTGGACGGAGTCATGGAGGTCTGGCAGTTTTGTCTGGCACCTGGGAGCCGGACATTAAAGTGGCCAGGCAGTGAATAAAGCCCTGCTGCTGGCAGTGGGGTTTACTGTGTGGTTAGGAAGCGTACAAAGAATCCGTCTGGAAGTACCTCGTGGTCATACAAACTTACTTTTCAGCTCTCTCTCTGAGGAGGGCGAGGAATGTGGCATTTGGCTTCAATGACCACTCACACGGGGAACTGGCTAATGAGAAAAGGATGGGCAAGGATGGCTGGGATCGTGGCCTGCGATTTTTGGCTAGAGTCACTGCAGATTGCATACCAGAGGTCCGAGTTCAAATCCCAGCACCACCATTGACTTACTAGGTGGTCTTTCGTTAGGTGCTCTCCCCACTTGCAAAAAAAAAATTAGGGGGCATAATTATAAATGCCCCTTGTTGCCATCACAGCCGCCCTGTGTGGAAGACACTTTAAGGCTATGTATACAATACACATTTAAACACACACACACCCCTCCGAATCCTGTGAACTGTAGGGAAGGGTTAACTACAGGATATATAAAAACATAATAAAACATTAAACTTTTTTAAAAGAAAAACAAACCCTCCCTATACTGGGGTGCCTTCAGATGGCTCGGGGGTTTAATAACTCCATACCCTCCAACATTCCTCTGATGAAAATAGGAACACCCTAAGGAAAAGTGCTGGGATGCGGGTGGCGCTGTGGGTTAAACCACAGAGCCTAGGAGGTGCCGATCAGAAGGTCGGCGGTTCGAATCCCCGCGACGGGGTGAGCTCCCGTTGCTCAGTCCCTGCTCCTGCCAACCTAGCAGTTCGAAAGCACGTCAAAGTGCAAGCAGATAAATAGGTACCGCTCCGGCGGGAAGGTAAACGGCGTTTCCGTGCGCTGCTCTGGTTTGCCAGAAGCGGCTTAGTCATGCTGGCCACATGACCTGGAAGCTGTACGCTGGCTCCCTTGGCCAATAAAGCGAGATGAGTGCTGCAACCCCGGTCAGCCACGACTGGACCTAATGGTCAGGGGTCCCTTTACCTTTACCTTTAAGGAAAAGTGGGACATTCCAGGATCAAATCAGAAACCGGAAAACTTGCAACACTTGGAGGGTCTGCTGGATTTTGTTAGGGGGTAGAAATGCACTTTAAACATATGGTGTATAAGCAGCCTAACTCTCAACTAATGGGGGTCTGTCATGGGCAGTTCATTGAGAGTACCAGACAAATTTTCTCCACATGCCACAAGGAACTCAAGAGGAGACTGCCCAGTGCTTGTAGAATTGCTGCACACAAACGGCTCACCCTACAGAGATAGCTGCCAGGTGATGTGAATTAAAGTGGCGTCCAGAAGATAGGATAGACAAGAAGATGGTCGCTCATCCCAGAATGAATTGTGGCCCATTGAGCAGCCCAGACAAAACTCCAAAACCCTTTGAGGGTAAGTCTGAAAGGGCCCAGTTCCCCCATTCCTACCAACCAACCCATCCTGTTCCCAAAGTAATCCTAAAACTGTATATATGTAGTGCTGCTCTAGGCCTTCAGAGCTGAAGGGCAGCACACTCCGGCTCCTGCCATTGGCCAGGAGATTTTAAGAACATGGGAAGCTGCCTTACCCCAAGTCAGGTCCCTCTAGCTTTTCTGAGTACCAGGTTGTGAGATTTTGACCAGCTTCGGCCCATCTGAAGCTGAAGCTGATACAGGCTCGTCATATCTTGAGCCCAAGCAGAGCATCGTCACACAGCAGAAGGATAAGCAGTATGTGCCACATTCTCAACTTTATTTACACTTCTATGCTGAGAGAATACAAACGTGCATCTTGCCTCTGTGAGAGCAGAGAAGCAACTCCTCTCGGAAACAAAGAACACCGAGAGAAACAGTGAAAAACAGGAAACCAGTGAACGTCACATCCAGTCTCCCATTCCCGTGGGAAACCAACAGTAACTCTTACTGTGGAATGCAAAACAATGTCTTGTGACTGCAGTTGCTGCTCAGTGAGGGAAATAGAAACCAACACAGGTTACATGTGGCCATCGCGGAATCACGACACAGATAAAGCAAAGGTGTAATACTAACACTAGCTGACTTGGAGAAGGAGGAGATTGCAGATTGTGTTTTGTCTTGAAAGACCTACACTGGCTCCCAGTACGTTTCCGAGCACAATTCAAAGTGTTGGTGCTGACCTTTAAAGCCCTAAATGGCCTCGGCCCAGTGTACCTGAAGGAGCATCTCCACCTCCATCGTTCTGCCCGGACGCTGAGGTGCAGTGCTGAGAGCCTTCTGGTGGTTACCTCGCTGCAAGAAGCCAAGTTGCAGGGAACCACGCAGAAGGCCTTCTCGCTAGTGGCACCTGCCCTGTGGAACGTCCTCCCACCAGATGTCAAAGAGAAAAATAACTACCAAACTTTTAGAAGACATCTAAAGGCAGCCCTGTTTAGGGAAGCTTTTAATGTTTAATAGATTATTGTATTTTAGTGTTTTGTTGGAAGCCGCCCAGAGTGGCTGGGGAAACCCAGCCAGATGGGCGGGGTATAAATAATGAATTATTATTATTGTTGTTGTTGTTGTTGCAAGTGAGTGCCAAACTACACGTCACATTACCTGTGTGATTAAATAGCACTGTTAGGACAGGGCACCAGGGTGAGCCCACTGCATTCTGGGAAAATAAAAATGGCAACTGCCAGGCTCCAACGCCAGTTTAAAAATAAAGTAAAATAAGGATAGTAAAGTTAAAGTACCGTATTTTTTGCCCCATAGGATGCACTTTTCCCCCTCCAAAAATGAAGGGGAAAGGTGTGTGCGTCCTATGGGGCGAATTCAGGGTTTTGCTGAAGCCTGGAGAGCGAGAGGGGCCCCTCTCGCTCTCCAGGCTTTGCGCAGCTCTCCGCAAGGCTCCCACGGCTTGCGGAGAGTTGCCTGTTCTGGGGGCTGGGGTCGGGGGAAGCTCGGGCTTCCCCCGCCCCAGCCCCGCACATGGGCGGGAAATAAAAATTTTCCCCTTTATTTCCCCCCAAAAAAACTAGGTGCACCTTATGGGACGGTGCGTCCTATAGGGCGAAAAATACGGTATATAAAACTATTGCCTGAGATTTATTTCCTTTCAGTAAGTGCACTTATGTTGGGGGGAACTGTAATTGGTATGTAGGTCGAAAGGTAAATGCCTGAGGAAAACTGCACACATACCATCCATTTAAAGCACATTTCCTCTCAAAAGAACATTGGGAATTATAGTTCCTCAGGGGGTGCTGGGAACTGTAGCTATGTGCAGGGCAAACAACAGTTCCCAGAATTCTTTTGAGGGGCAAAATGTGTTTTAAATGTATGGTACTTGCACAACCAAAGTTACAGCCTGAGCAGTCATTTAATCATTTCCCCAAGCCTTACCCCCATTTCCCTTTCTGACCATGATTTTATAGCTCCTTGTGCACATCTAGACCCTGTAATCTGGCTTTCAAACTCAAGCAGCCCCACCCTAATAAGCATTCAGGTTTGTATTCTCTTTTTCCATGGCCATATGTTGCTTTAAAGTTGTTATGTTTAAGCTTCGGGGGAGGGGACACCTGAGTTAAATAAGTTCGCTTATTCACTTTTGCTGATAGTTGCAATCCGCCCACAGAGCCCTTTCAAATCTTTTTTTTTTCCCCCTCCCAGTGTTTTGGAAAGTGGATAAGGGGCTCATTCAGTGACGCACAAGGTTTGCTTGAGCCCAGAATGAAGCATGCATTTCATAAAACGGGAAAATAACCTCAGACCACACACACAGTGCAATTTCTGAACTCCGGCTCACTCCTCCTTTTCCTCCCCCCACCCCCCCCACCGATCCTGCCACCCCCCCCCTCTCCTGCAAAACAAGATGATGACTGACATTCTTAAATCCTTTAAGCATCCATCTACAACTAACGGCAAAAGGAGGTTTTCAGAGCTTAGGTGGCTGATTGTTAGCAATAAGCTGATGAAAAAATGGATTACTACAGTATATGCCTGCCATGCTGAAGGGGAAATCACAGAAATCCTTTCCCCCCAACCCTTCTGCTTTTATAGGCAGGTTTTGAAGGGAAAAGGCAGCTGATATCCTTGCAGTTTCAGACACTGCCTATTAAAGGGGAGGCTGGACACAACAAGAGGCACAACTTTAAAGCTAGACTTCTTGCTGCTTGCAGAGACCATCTCTACATACAAGATGTGAAGGTTTGACAATGCTTTCCTTGAGCAATCAGTGCCTTTTTGTGCAGTAAAATGTGTTGCTTCTTTTGATTGGTGTAACAGGCCATTCTCTCAAGGTATTTCTACTGTTTGTGGGGTTTTACATTTTGCAGGCACTGATATATTTTCTACCCGGAAAGCTGTGATACACACAGAGCATGGAGTCAGATACTAAGTACAGTCATACCTCGGGTTACAGACTCTTCAGGTTGTGGATTTTTGGGTTACGGATGCTCCAAAACCCAGAAGTACCTGAATGGCTTACTTCCGGGTTTTGGCAATCACACATAAGTGCTAAATCGTGCTTTGCGCATGCACAGAAGTGCCGAATGGCAACCCACGCGTGCGCAGACGTGGCATTGTGGGTTACGAACGTGCCTCCTGCACAGATCATGTTCGCAACACGAGCGTCCACTGTATTAAATGTATCTAGCAGTTCGAAAGCACGCCAAAAAGTGCAAGTAGATAAACAGGTACTGCTCCGGCGGGAAGGTAAACGGCGTTTCCGTGCACTACTCTGGTTTCGGTGTTCCATTGTGCCAGAAATGGCTTAGTCGTGCTGGCCACATGACCCAGAAAAACTGTCTGCGGACAAACGCCAGCTCCCTTGGCCTGTAAAGTGAAATGAGCGCCATAACCCCAGAGTAGACCAGGGATGAGGAACCTGTGGGTCAAATTTAGCGTGGCACCAGTCCCAATTTGGTCCACTTTCCTCAAACCAGTTATTGAGCTTTTGTTTTTGTTTTCAGTTTCGTCCAAAGTTGTTGACCTAAATCTTAAAAAAGATAGGTGGAGATGCAGCTAGGTCGATTGTATGACCAAGCTCGTCATGCAACAGAAACCAAGATTTGAAGCCATACTTTTTGCACACCACCCTGGAACCTTTAGATAAAGTGTGACCCCTGGGCTCTCACTTGTGGGGTTCCTCAGGGTTCTGTCCTCTCGCCCATGCTTTTTAACATCTATATGAAGCTGCTGGGAGAGATCATCAGGGGGTTTGGGCTGGGTGTTCATCAGTATGCAGATGATACCCAGCTCTAGTTCTCTTTTAAATCAGAACCAGTGAAGGCGGTGAAGGTCCTGTGTGTCTGGAGGTGGTTGGAGGATGAAAGGTGGCTAACAGATTGAGGTTGAATCCTGACAAGACAGAAGTACTGTTTTTGGTGGATGGGGCAGGCAGGTGTGGAGGATTCCCTGGTCCTGAACAGGGTAACTGTGCCCCTGAAGGACCAGGTGCACAGCCTGGGAGTCATTTTGGACTCACAGCTGTCCATGGAGGCGCAGGTCAATTCTGTGTCCAGGGCAGTTGTCTACCAGCTCCATCTGGTATGTAGGCTGAGACCCTATCTGTCTCACGAGAGTGGAGTGGTGCATGCTCTAGTTATGTCCCGCTTAGCCTACTGTAATGCGCTCTATGTGGGGCTACCTTTGAAGGTGACCCAGAAACTACAACTAATCCAGAATGCGGCAGCTACACTGGTGACTGGGAGCGGCCGCCGAGACCATGTAACACTAGTCCTGAAAAACTCCCAGTATGTTTCCAAGCGCAATTCATAGTGTATACCTGAAGGAGCGTCTCCACCCCCATCGTTCTGCCTGGACACTGAAGTCCAGCTCCGAGGACCTTCTGACGGTTCCCTCACTGCGAGAAGTGAGGTTACAGGGAACCAGGCAGAGGGCCTTCTCGATAGTGGCGCCTGCCCTGTGGAACGCCCTCCCAGCAGATGTCTAAGAAATAAACAACTATCTGACTTTTAGAAGGCAGCCCTGTTTAGGGAAGTTTTTAACATTTGATGTTTCATCGTGTTTTTAATATTCTGTTGGGAGCCGCCCAGAGTGGCTGGAAAAACCCAAGCAGATTGGTGGGGTATGAATAAATTATTATTATTATTATTATTATTATTATTATTATTATTATGGTTAAGAAATGAAATGAAATTGTGAATATTGTTCAAGGAGAAGCAGTGGAATTGGTAAAGAATTGTCTTCTGCGCTTTATCCTTTTATCCAGATATGCCAGTTTATCTCATTAAATGTTCACTTGACAAATCTTTTATAATGTGGATGTGTTTTTGCTTTCAAAAGAAGAAGCAGCTTATTTACATTTATTTTATTTTTTTGCGGTAGTGATGCAATACTCTGCACCCCTCACAGGCACATGATAAACAGCAACCAACATTTGTGTGAAGTGTAGAAAAACAGAACGCTGCCCTAGTATAGCTTGTATCAACTCTCAAAAGCACTTATAAAAGGTAGGATCTTTACCATATGGGGCATGTGCAAAACACATGCTAGATTCTGTGAGAGGTTTTACCCACACTTATATTGGATAGATCATCATAACTTCCTTCTCGTTTCACCACTTGTGAGTTATGTGGCTATCTGAATACAAAAAGGTTGGGGGGAGTCTGCTATCAGACTACATAGTCATTTATTTAGTCCCTTTTTAAAAAACCACAGCTTTTACCCTTAGGGCAAGATACAATCAATATCTGTTGAGGAGAAAACAGAAGCAAGCAATCTTCCCTTCTGGTGGTCCCTGTTATCAGATGTAAGGGCAAACAGGTCGTCTCCACAGTAAATCTTCTCTACCTGAAAGCTGTAATTTATGTGTCTGGTGGGGTGGGTGGGTGGGTGGGGGCATATTAACATGTTACAGACCATCCTCTGCAACAGAGTAGATTGACTGAAGGGCCTTGGTAATAGCACAGTGGAAGGTTTTGCATGAAACTCTAAGTCAGGCACCCCCAAACTTGGCCCTCCAGATGTTTTGGGACTACAATTCCCATCATCCCTGATCACTGTTAGCTAGGGATGATGGGAGTTGTAGTCCAACAACATCTGGAGGGCTGCGTTTGGAGATGCCTGATCTAAGCCATAGAGGAGGTCATAGCCACTCTACTCCTCCCCCAGTGGCCCTACACAACCATGTGCTAAGCCATGGCTTGGCTTAGTGCATCATCCAAACCTGGGTTCGTGGATTATCTCACTCCGCACAAACTGCAAGCTGTAACCAAGCTTGTTCTTGGGTTTACAGCTCATGGTTTGTCTGGAGGTGAGAAACCACTAGCCCAGGTTTAGCTGGTGGGAACGTGGAAGCAGCAGGACCAGCGGAGGAGCAGGGAAGTCACAATCTCTTCTCTGGGAACTCCCCTGTTCAGGCATAGCCATGGTTTATATAGAGCAGCAGCAGGCAGAATTGGGTTCTCAAAAGTTCTATGTGGCTCAGTGAAAGGAACACACATAAAAAAGGGTAATCAAGGACCAAAATAAGGTATGGAGGAAGGACAACACTCAGTGTGAGTGGATTTTTTTTTTATTAGTGTCCTGTATTTTGAGACGGAATCCAGACAATGGTTGTGGGGAGGGCTTCCATGCAGAAACCTTAATCCAGTTTATTTTCTTTCTCATCCCTCTTTTATCAGGATGTGGGATACCACAGCGGCATTCACAACTTGCCAAATTTTATGTGTGGAGAGGGAGTTTGCTGGGGAGATGGGAGACCAGTCTTTCGGACATGAGCAAAATTATAGCAACTGCACTTGCCATGCTCTTTCAGATACCCGCCGAAAACTGTTATATTTCAGCAAGCTTACATATTTCAAGAGTTTTGCTGATTTTATGTTTTAATTTGTTTGTTTTTTTTAAAAAAATGTATACAGTGGTACCTCGGGTTAAAAACTTAATTTGTTCTGGAGGTCCGTTCTTAACCTGAAATTGTTCTTAACCTGAGGTACCACTTTAGCTAATGGGGCCTCCCGCTGCCGCCGCCTGATTTCTGTTCTCATCCTGAAGCAAAGTTCTTAACCTGAGGTACTATTTCTGGGTTAGCGGAGTCTGTAACCTGAAACGTCTGTAACTCGAGGTACCACTGTACTTGTTTAGGAGTTTTGTGGGTTTTAGTAGGGCTTTATCAATGATGGAGATGGAGTCGGGTCCCTGTGTCTACCTAACCCAAGAACATAAGAGCCTGCTGGATGAGGCTAATGGCCCACCTAGTCCAGCATCCTGCTCCCACAGCGGCCAACCAGAAGCCTGGAGTTCCTGCAAACCGGACCCGGGTGCAAGAGCACTCTCCCCTCCTGAGATTTGTAGCAACTGGCATTTTGAAGCGTTACTGTCACACACCACGGAGGCATGGTATAACCCATCATGTCTAGTAGCCATTTATAGTCTTAAAGGTAAAGGTAAAGGGATCCCTGACCATTGGGTCCAGTCGTGGCAGACTCTGGGGTTGCGGCGCTCATCTCGCTTTATTGGCCGAGGGAGCCGGCGTACAGCTTCCGGGTTATGTGGCCAGCATGACTAAGCCGCTTCTGACGAACCAGAGCAGCACACGGAAACGCCGTTTACCTTCCCGCCAGAGGGGTATCTATTTATCTACTTGCACTTTGACATGCTTTCGAACTGCTAGGTTGGCAGGAGCAGGGACCAAGCAACGGGAGCTCACCCCGTCGTGGGGATTCGAACCGCCGACCTTCTGATCAGCAAGCCCTAGGCTCAGTGGTTTAACCCACAGCGCCACCCGCGTCCCTTATTTATAGTCTTACCCTCCATGAATTTGCCTTTTCCCTTTTTAACCTCTTAGGGGTACCATATAAAAACTCCTGCTTGAGAAGCCACTTCCAAAGAGGAAATGACTTGAATCCCACAGGAATTTGGTTCTTTGTGGCCAGGGCAAATGCATCTGCTCTGCCACTTTGTATATTGCAGAGAATTTGTTGCATGCCCTCCTTTTTGGCACATGAACACACCGGGGGGGGAGCACAAATATATATCTTAAGGTAAAGGTAAAGGTACCCCTGCCCGTACGGGCCAGTCTTGACAGACTCTGGGGTTGTGCGCCCATCTCACTTAAGAGGCCAGGGGCCAGCGCTGTCCGGAGACACTTCCGGGTCACGTGGCCAGCGTGACATCGCTGCTCTGGCCAGAGCCAGAGCCGCACACGGAAACGCCGTTTACCTTCCCGCTGGTAAGCGGTCCCTATTTATCTACTTGCACCCGGAGGTGCTTTCGAACTGCTAGGTTGGCAGGCGCTGGAACCGAGCAGCGGGAGCGCACCCCGCCGCAGGGATTCGAACTGCCGACCTTTCGATCGGCAAGTCCTAGGCGCTGAGGCTTTAACCCACAGCGCCACCTGCGTCCCTAATATATATCTTAGCATTAAGCTAGAAGAGAAATAGTAGTTTTCTAAAGGCCATTTTAAACTTAAGGCAGAAAACATGAGACCCCCACAGCTAATTCTCCCCTGGCCTCCTCGCTGGCCCAAGTAGGACCAATTCAGCCAACTAGCCCTGGGGATTATCTAATGCTTATTTCCCTTAAATTGATTTTTTATTTTTGAATTTTTTGTTATTCATGTTTTTATACTGTATTTTATGCTGCTTTTAAAAGTAAGTGTTTAAATTTGTTGTTAGCCGCCCTGAGCCCGGTTTTTGAACCGGGAAGGGCGGGGTATAAATAAAATATTATTATCATTATCATTATCATCATCATCATATCCTGGCTGTACTTGGAATGACAAGGTTTATGGTAATTTTATTATTCTTGCACACTTTAAGAGACATAACTCAAGTGTACTTTTCTATTATGAAACATGTTACGTACCCGGAGCAATGAAGCCACCTCCTGGGAGTCTGATGTTTTTATTTACCGTATTTTTCGCCCCGTAAGACGCACCTGACCATAAGACGCACCTAGTTTTTAGAGGGGGAATGCAAGAAAAAAATATTCTTTAAAAGGAGCGCTGAGCAGAGCCTGTATGCATCCCAGGCTCTGCTCGGCGCTCCCTTTCACGAGCTGCGTGGAGCGTGTGCGCGGCGCCTGTAGGCTTTTCCCAGAGAAGGGAGAAGGGCAGCCCGTCTCCCTCCTCGGGGAAAAGCCCCCAAGAGCCGCACACATGCTCCGCGCAGCTCTTGGAAGCTTTTCCAGGAGGTGGGGGAAGGGACTGAGGAGCTAAGCCAGAAGCTAGAACAGGAAGAGGGAGTGCTGTGCAGCGATCCCTCTTGCTGTTCTGGCTTCTGGCTTAGCTGTGCAGCCTGCATTCACTCCATAAGACGCACACACATTTCCCCTTATTTTTAAGGAGGGGAAAAGTGTGACTATAGAGCGAAAAATACGGTATGTAAAACATGTATATGACACTTTATATTTTGAAGTGTCAAAGTCATGTGTAGAAACAAATAAAACCAAACAATATAAGCAGTAAGACACAAATTCATGATTAATATAAAAATCGCAATAATTCAGTAACCCCAGCAGCAGCCTGGATGTACCAATGGACTGGAAATGCTTGTGTAATCAGGTAGGTTTTCAGCATATTGCTAGAAGCACAGAACTGTTGTGCCATGAGTATTTTTGAGGTTGTTTGGTGCAAACTACCTTGAACTTCAATATTTAGCAAACTAAAATGCATTATGTCTACTGCGAGGACAGAGTGAAGTTTATAGCATCTTCCCATGACCTAAAGGAGAATCTGCTACAGATAAAATTTAAGTTTATTTTCAACTGGGCAATCCTCCAGACCACAAAACCCACCACAGTTCAGAGATTGCTGTGTTCAGTTTTCAGAACAATTTCCCGTTGCATAAAACAGCTTATACAGGCAAGGACACCCACAAATCCTTTTATTAATGTAGTGCTAAATCTGAAATTTCAAAACTTTCAGGAGTCATACAAATCAAAATTGCTTTCCCACCCCTTCCAGAAACTATGCATCAGAAAAATCCCTCCCATAACCTGGTCCATTAATCCTTAGGCTATGCAACACAGTTTGCAGCAAACAAGAGACTATGCTGCTTTTAGTACTGTACAGGCAACTCCCCATTTACGCACTCACCACATGTTTAAGTGAAATCGCATATACAGTGGTACCTCGCAAGACGAAATTAATTCGTTCTGCGAGTTTTTTCGTCTTGCGAAGCACAGATTTTGGAAAAGCTTCAAAAATCACCAAAGTCTTCAAAAACCTCAAAAAAGGCTACCACACCGCGTGCTATGAGTTCCTCCTCGAAGTCGAGTCGCAACTGCACCCCCTGAATGCACCCTGGGTATTAACGGTTTTAAGAAAAAGGAAACAAACTTGCAAGATGTTTTCGTCTTGCGAAACAAGCCCATAGGGAAATTCATCTTGCAAAGCAACTCAAAAAACGAAAAACTCTTTCGTCTTGCGAGTTTTTCATCTTACGAGGCATTCGTCTTGCGAGGTACCACTGTATTTGAAATACCATTGAAAAAGCCTGCAAACACCACATTCCTCCACATGCCTTTTTGTGATGTTTTTGGGCCACTTCCAGGTTTGGTCTGATGTGTGTATGTGCAGTTGCACAAAGATTCAGCATCCATAAATGTGAGGTTGCCAATATAGTAATTTTGTAATCAACAAAGGACTAGTTTCTTACTAAGTGATTGTACTGCACACAGCAATGCCTTTGGAACAAGACATTAGCAGGAGGACTTGAACATATACATTTGTACCAGAATCCCTTCCGGAAGTCCGTTCAACTTCCAAAACGTTTGAAAACCAAATCGCAGCTTCTGATTGGCTGCAGGAAGCTCCTGCAGCCAATCAGAAGCTGCGGAAGCCCCGTCGGACATTAAGGTTCCAAAAGCACATTCGCAAACTGGAACAATCACGTCCAAGTTTGGGAGCCAAAACGTCCGAGTTCCAGGGCATTTGGGATCCAAGGTCATCCATTGTATGGATCCATACAACTGAACAAACAGGTTGTATCCTACCTGAAAGTCTATGGAAAGGACAGTCGAGGCTTTGCCAACCTAGTGCCTTCCATATGTTCTAGACCAGGGGTCAGCAAGGTTTATCTTGCCTGGGCCAGATCAGTCCTGCAGAGATCCCTCCATAGGCCGGATTGCGCATGCACGTGAGTGTACGCGCCTACGATTTTCGGCGTCTGCACGTGCACAGATGTGATTTCCAGCACCGCAGAAAAGAGTCCCCATGCCGTGCTGGTTTAGCCCAGCATGCGAGTGGGCAGCTCATGGGCCAACCAAACAACCTCTGCGGGCCGCTTTTGGCCCATGGGCCTTAGGTTGCTGACCCCTGTTCTAGACTACAGTTCCTTTTGCCTGTAGCCATTACAGCTTATATCTGAAGAAAATCAGGTTGGCAAAGGATGTGGCTAACCACCTGTTTGCAAGTTTCACGAAAAGCTTTTTACACATTACCTTGTCTTCTGCAGACTATTTTGTGGCATGGCCGAGGGTATTCTCTTCTGCACTGTCTCCTGACTAGCTGATAGAGACCCCAGGGAATTCTTACTGTTTCTAATGGGGAAGCTGGGTGGCCTGGAGTGCAACAGGGTCATAGTTCTTTGGCAATAAACCTAAGATTTTCATTGTCTTAAATAACTTATGTGGGATATAATGATAATCTGTCCACAGTGCAGGCCATTCATAAAACTGAAAAGTGCCTCTCAGTACAAGAAATTAGCTTTCCTCAACAAATGTTTGTTTTAGCAGAACTCTATAGAGATGTTTTTCATTGAAGGGATTGTCAACAAAGGGTATTAAAAAGTTTTAAAGAGACTTAATTATGAGGTGCTCTACTCCATCTAGTTAAAGCAAACACTACTACATTATGCTTAATTATAGGCTTGCAAGCATTTTAGATGTTTATTTATTTATTTATTGTACTTTCAATTATTTAATTCTAACTTGCCCTGTTCACCGCTATTGAAAGGGTGAATACAAGCTTTAATAAGTAAATATAGTAACACAGAAGATTAAAATCTAAAAGGCTGAGAATACTTTTGCAGGCAAAATACAGATAATGGAAGAGGCAAACGTGAGCTTCCAAATTTGCAAGGTTCTTCTCTTGACTTTGGAAAAAAAATAATTTCCAAATCTAGCTATTTTAAAAAATGGTTTTTATTAAAGATTTTCTTGGGTTACAAAAGTACATACGGTGTCTCTGCTTTCAGTTCATAGAATCCTTTTTACAGATCAGTTACATTCAATGTGAGACAGAAATGTTATAGACCATGTTATAGACCAACCTAAGGCCCGGGGGCGGATCAATCACCTTCTCAATCTGGCCGGGAATCAGCATGTTTTTACATGAGTAGAATGTGTCCTTTTATTTAACATGCACCTCTGGGTTATTTGTGGGGCATAGGAATTCGTTCATTATTTTTCAAAATACAGTCCGGCCCCCAACGAGGTCTGAGGGACTGGCCTCCTACTGAAAAAGTTTGATGACCCCTGTCTTACATAGTGCATGGGCAAGGTTACTGTTTCAGCATCGTGTGGGTAGGTTCTTTAAAGGTAAAGGTAAAGGGACCCCTGACCATTAGGTCCAGTCGTGGCCGACTCTGGGATTGCGGCACTCATCTCGCTTTATTGGCCGAGGGAGCTGGCGTACAGCTTCCGGGTCATGTGGCCAGCATCACTAAGCAGCTTCTGGCGAATCAGAGCAGAGCACGGAAACGCCATTTGCCTTCCCACCGGAGCAGTACCTATTTATCTACTTGCACTTTGATGTGCTTTTGAACTGCTAGGTTGGCAGGAGCTGGGACCGAGCAACGGGAGCTCACCCCGTCACGGGGATTCAAACCGCCGACCTTCTGATCGGCAAGTCCTAGGCTCTGTGGTTTAACCCACAGCACCACCTGCGTCCCTATGGGTAGGTTCTTTATTCATTTATTAGCTTTCGTTGGCAATGAGAGAGATTGGGGAGCCGAGGGCTTGCTTATTTGCCTTAGTTTTTACTACCATCTTAATTTCATCAAAAGGGACAGTACAAATCAATCCCCAAAAGGAGCATGTTCTACAAATCTACTTTGGAGGAAGTGAAGCACAGAGGAACCAATGATACATTGCTGATTTTATAAATGCTCACAGCTGCACACGTGAGGTATCGTATGTAAAAGGATTTCATTTTCAGACAAAATGCTTGCAATAAATTCATCCAAGCTGAAATTTCATCATTTTTCTGGCAAAACCACTTGGCAATTCATTTACCAATTTAGTGATGCGAACGTGGCAATTACTTATGCACTTAGCCAATTGTAATTAATTCAAGAAAGCGGCACGGTGAAGTGAAACAGCAAGCAAAGGCTGCTATGCAGTTTTCATTCATTTAAATGAGGCTTGTGCATATCTTTCACAAGACACATTACAGCAGTGATGGTCAAACTTGGCCCTCTAGCTGTTTTGGGACTACAATTCCCATCATCCCTGACCACTGGTCCTGTTAGCTAGGGATGATGGGAGTTGTAGTCCCAAAACAGCTGGAGGGCCAAGTTTGGCCATCACTGCATTACAGTATCTGGCAACCAGTGCCCAGCAATGCCAAATGCAGTTAACGGATCGCCTACTGGGTGTTCCAATTATGATACCTGCAAAATATTGAAGAACCATTTGAACTCCCCAGTTAAGAAGGATAAGAAGCTGAAGAACTGTTTAAACTCTCCTGTTATGATGGCCAAGAAGCTGATTAATAATAGAGATGTGTGATTTAAGTTGATTGGAAACAAATCAAACACTATCAACCACCCAGACATCACATGGGTGGAAACACATCCCATTGTGGCAAGTAGTGGCAGGTCTGATCACAAATCACCTTTATAAAATGTGCATTTATTTTAAAACTAGGATGAAAAAATATGTACAGTAAGGATGTGTTTTTTTAAGTCCTTAGTTTAAAACACTAGCATTAAAAGTTTGTATCCCCCAATAAAATCTTACAGGTTTCTGGTTACCATACTGCTTTTTTCATACACTGATACCTTCAAGTTTTAGTTTCCAGCAGGTGTGAAATGAGACAACAATACATGCCTGCAAGGCTTGTATTGCTAAAGTTACACACCTTGCTGTATAAACGATCCCAGGGGAACTGCCCTATCTTTCAAAATCGTTTCAGATATCACAAAGTAGCAGAGTACGGCTACCTCTTCTTGCTCAATACCCCCTCCAGGCTAACGTTGTGATGTCTGATGATACATACTACTTGATAGATTTGCAGGAGCCTCTTACGCTATCAGCTCAGCAGCTGCCAAACTAGTTCATCATCAAACAAGCACTTTTCAAGATGTCACAACGTTTGGGACAGAGCAATCCTGATTAATCCCAAAGTGTTTGCAGCGATTAACTTCGCTTGTGTCTGAAAGTGTGCTAGTGTTAATCTAGTAGCTCAGAGGAGTACCAATCAGGTATCTGGTTAAATCCCACACTTTTGCCACTGCTTTGCTGACAGAAAACATGACAAAAATGTTGGAGTGTACAGAGGCCAACAAATTACAATGAAACATAAAAAGAATGTGGCCGTTCAACCAATGATGTTGAAAGTCCTGTGCACAGAGGGATCTTTATATTTTCTCCTCCTTCCCAGGCCCATCCAATGTGTTTGTGTGGACACAAGTAACTTGACTAAATGGAAGGGATGATGTAGATGGGAATATGGACGGCAGGCAGAATTTTCATGTGTGCAGACAAGCAGGGGAAATGGGAGTCTAATGGGACTCTGATATGGGTGCTGCACTGACTTATGGGGAAGGCTCGCGGCTTTGGAACATTATTTCCCTAGTTTAACTGTTTAAAACTGAATTAGGAGCCAGAAGCAAGAGCACTCACAAGTCAACAGCCAAACAGGAGGAAAATCTCCACAGGTGCTGTAAGAGCGACCCGCTCTTATTCTCAATACCAATGCAATGTGTTTTGTATTTCTTCAGCCTCTTTTCAAGGATATTTTCCTTTCACGATTCCTTCAAAACATAGAGGTTTCCTTCTTTCGAGAGAGAAAAGAAAACAACCTTTCTTTTGAAGGAGTTGTGAGAGGAGGGAGAAGGAAACTGGCGGGAAGAGCACTTAAGAAGCTTGCAAATTCATTGGGCCAGTTCCGGGGGGGGGGGGGGGTAGGAATGATATTTTTTGTTAACACCTGTGGATGTTTTCCTCTTGTTTTCTTCGAAATTAGACATCATGTGCCAGACAAAGATTTGTCATCTGTGTCAGTTGCATATCTTTTCCATAAAAAATTGTCATTTTTCTTCCAAAGAGACTTCTCGCCATCCTCTTCCTTCTTGGATGAAGTGACTGTAGAAGCTCTTTGGCACAGTTTCTCTATGACTGCCACGTCTGTGAGTTTTTCGAGGCTCTCATCATTCGGTTCATTCAGCATGTCCCAGAAGTCTTTTGGCCGAGTTCGTGCTTTTACTGCAGGACCGGTGAGAGTCTTCCTAGGTGCCTCTGTTGGTCTATTTTCATGGCTCTTGAAGAGGTCGTTTAAAATAGAGATGTCTCCTAGCATGTCTGCGAAAGAGCTTTTCTTGCACATTTGAGCATGTCTGCTTTCTGGTGGAGACAGAAAGGGTTCTCTTGGCGACTCCATCCCCTTCAAGTTTGGCTGTCCTTTTGCAGACAGCCCCTCAATTATTCCTGATTTACTGCTTAATGAGTCAGATGCCATAAAGTCCTTGAATGCCTGGCTGTTTCTCCTACTAACGCTATCTTGGGTAATGACAGTGGGCAATTGTTTATCTTCCACATTATGGCACACAGCAGCCTGTATGAAGGGATGAAATTGAAACTGCTTTGCTTCTGCGTCATGTCTTTTTTGGCTGTAGAGATCTGTTGAAGACTCAGACTTTGATTTTCCACGTTTAGAAATTGCCTTTCTTTTTCTAAACGGGGTTCTGTGCACATCTCCTTCCTCACTTCCTTCTGAAACAGATACTGGAACATCAACTTTTAATAGGTCCTTTAACGCTGGATATTTAGCACTGTAAAATTCTTTCAGCATTTTCTGCCTTTCTTCTGATGTAGTTTTGATAATATGCTTGGCGAGTTCTTCCACTGAAGCCTTCTGAAAATGAGATGCCATTTCTTCAAACTGTTTCCTACAGCCATCAGTGAAACAAAGCATAACTAATTATCCCAATAATGTAAAAAAATAAACAAAAAAAAAGGGGATGGATATCTTACAACATGAATCAGTAACACTAATTTCCAGGTTTCCAGAAAAAAGAAAATTCAGAATTATTGCCAAGCCATAGTTTATAAAACCATGGTTTACAAAAAGCTGATATAACATGGTTTGCAAAAACATGAGGTAAGATTCACCTAATGAGTCCCAGCAGCGGAAGTCCTGTGGGACTTTTCCTCCTCTCCTCCCCCCATTTATTGGCTAGACAATAAAAGTTCTTCTAAAAATTGCAATTCCAACCATTAAAAGGAGGACACAATTCCAGCAACACTAACCTACTGTGGAAAAATTTCAGGATACATCAATATTATGTTTTAGACATGATCACTCTAATAGAAAACTAGAAGAATCAACATGCTCTAACTTCTCAGAAAAGCTGAGCAAACCTGACTGAAGGTATTTGCAATGCACCATCAGAACTGCTCGTTTTACTGTCTTTCCACAATATTTTCTGTTGTTTATTCCCAAAAGGTTACACTTAAAATCACAAAGGTTTCAAAACAATACTGCTTTTAAACATAACATTATTAATAATCCCCACTGAAAGCTAAAGGTTATATAAAGCAAACTGAGAAAAGACAGTAATGGAGGTCATTTTTGCAAATTGTATTCTTACTTGCGGATTCTTTGGGGTGTTTTTCCAACCAGGAAGGCAATGGCGCCAACTCGGTGAACCTCCTTCTTCTTTTGACAGACAGGATGTCTAATGTAAAGTACTGAAGGCTTGCTGGTTTCATTTACTGAATTATCCTTTTTGGTGTTCCTCTTCCTTGAGAAAGCTTCCCACGGACTCTTCCTGTTTTTCTAAACCAAATGTGAAATATAGCATGTTATTCGTTTTTCACCTAACTTTTCTCCTATGCTCCTAGCTGAGGTTTGGTTTAGGTTTTTTTTACAGGGGACAGATGTGGCCTTTTTGAGTTGTTGATGTCAAGGTCCCCCAACAGCTGTTTGATATTTCTATTAGGAAATCGGACTGCTATGTTTTAATAAGTGATAACTTGTCCCTGGAGCCCAAACATGTCAAAAAATGTTCTGTGAAAAAACATCACTTTCAACTGTCTCTGTATTCAGTACAGTGGTGCCTCGCAAGACGAAAAGAATCCGTTCCGCGATTCTCTTCGTCTAGCGGTTTTTTCGTCTTGCAAAGCAAGCCCATTGACGGCTTAGCGGATTAGCGCTATTAGCGGCTTTTAGCGGCTTATCAGCTTAGCGGATAAGCGGCTTAGAAAAAGGGGGGGAAGGGGAAAAAAGTCGGAAAAACTCGCAAGACATTTCGTCTTGCGAAGCAAGCCCATAGGGAAATTCGTTTTGCGAAGCGCCTCCAAAATGGAAAACCCTTTCGTCTAACGGGTTTTTCGTCTTGCGAGGCATTCGTCTTGCGGGGCACCACTGTATACAGTTAGGTTGCTGACACCAAAAAAGGGTGCCTTCTAAAATGGGAGAGGGAGAGCTAGTCATTGAGAAACTGGTCATGTACACTTCATTACTATGGTCTCATTTATGCCCCACTTTTCCACAACAGGCTGCATTCAAGTAGCGTACAAAAACAATTATTATTATTATTATTATTAGTTAGTAGCACATTTATTTAAATATTAATAAGTTGAACATTCATAAAAATACGCTATGCACAATTACAGTAAGAATAATTTTTAAAAGTTAATAAATATTGGCTAGTAAAATATAATTCAGATTGCAGAGTAACATCATTTTAGGAGATGTTTCAAATGAGTCAGGACCGATTTCTTGCTATTTTTGCACCCAGGTTTCTCAAAGCAACCTGCACAATGAAAACGGAAATAATGAAGACAACAACAGTCATCTAAAATAAAATAAAGATAAGTATGTAAAATTTAAAATACAATAAAATTAACTGTAACTGTCTGAACACTGCAAACTAAGCAACATCATAGAATTAAAACAAAAACAAGCAGAATGGTAAGCATTGAAAGCCAGTCTGACAGGAGTAGTCCAGAGTCTGTAGAGGCTTTCCCTGGTGCTTGTTGTTGTTTAGTCGTTTAGTCGTGTCCGACTCTTCGTGACCCCCTGGACCAGAGCATGCCAGGCACTTCTGTCTTCTACTGCCTCCCACAGTTTGGTCAAACTCATGTTGGTAGCTCCGAGAACACTGTCAAACCATCTCGTCCTCTGTCGTCCCCTTCTCCTTGTGCCCTCCATCTTTCCCAACATCAGGGTCTTTTCCAGGGAGTCTTCTCTTCTCATGAGGTGGCCAAAGTATTGGAGCCTCAGCTTCACGATCTGTCCTTCCAGTGAGCACTCAGGGCTAATTTCCTTAAGAATGGATAGGTTTGATCTTCTTGCAGTCCATGGGACTCTCAAGAGTCTCCTCCAGCACCATAATTCAAAAGCATAAATTCTTCGGCAATCAGCCTTCTTTATGGTCTAGCTCTCACTTCCATACATCACTACTGGGAAAACCATAGCTTTTACTATATGGACCTTTGTTGGCAAGGTGATGCCTCTGCTTTTTAAGATGCTGTTTAGGTTTGTCATTGCTTTTCTCCCAAGAAGCAGGCATCTTTTAATTTTGTGGCTGCTGTCACCATCTGCAGTGATCATGGAGCCCAAGAAAGTGAAATCTCTCACTGCCTCCATTTCTTCCCCTTCCATTTGTCCCTGGTGCTTACATATTTCAATAGTAATATAACATAACTCACTGAATAGCAATTGCAGTTTCTGAGCAGCCTTCAAAATCTCCCTGCATATCACACATTTCAAAATATTATTTATTAAACTGTGTACCAATATCACCATCAGTTTCAACTTCTCCCTTTTCAGCACAGTCAATCCAGAAGGTCCATGCTATAGGCTGCAACCCACAGTCTCCTTGATGAACAAACACATACCCCAAATTTCACTTAGCTACATCACCACCTAAATTGTCTGCTGTGCCACAGAAAACTTCACTCTTTGATTCCCTGGTTCTGTTTTCACCCAGCCACCTGCCCTGGTATCCCTGTTAACCCATAGAAGGGTGCAGCCCCTACAGTGTTAATTCACAGGGAATGCAGACATTTAGCAAAGGATGGAGCTTATGGTATGGCAGCTGTAGCCTCACAGATGGGATGCTGTCTATAGCCTCTGGCTGCGGTGAGCTATGCATTATCATGAGGGGTCCTGGTAATGCTTGTCTCACCAATGTAACTCTTCAAAGGAATACAGTGGTACCTCGGGTTAAGAACTTAATTCGTTCCAGAGGTCCATTCTTAACCTGAAACTGTTCTTAAACCGAGACACCACTTTAGTTAATGGGGCAGGAATTTGCTAATTAATTCTAAACTGGAATACAAGAAAGGGGGGGGGTGAGGAAGTCAAAGAAATAAGTTTATGAACGGTAAGAAATTAAAGAGAGGGGTTTTTATTTTTAACTTTTTGAATCTTTTTAGTGTTTTAATCTTTTTCTTTTTTCTTGTTTTTTCTCTGTTCTTCATACATGTTAATTGTTTGGTTCTTGTTGTTGGCTATTTGCAGTATGGTAGCGCTGCAGAGAGCTTGCTGGGGAGACCATGCATTAAAAAGAAAGGGACTCAAAAATAACTTAAACAAGGTTTTAATTACAAAAACAAAAACTCCTTATACGCTAAATACATCAACAACAAACCAGACCCAACCACCAACCCATCCCCCAGGGTAATGGGAGAGCCAGGTGCTGCTCCTTATATACTACATGCAAATGCTGACACACCTTAATCAATGCAACTCGGCAGCACCTGCTATGTTTCACAGCTGTAAAGCTGGGTCTCGTTATCTTGCTCTGGCCCTTGCTCTGGCCCCTTAAAGACATACACATCGGGTGGAACAATGATGAACCTTTACATTTAAAGAAACCATTCAACACTCGTATTATGCTTGAATGTTTATTTGCTTGAGTGTTTATTTGTTCTGTGTTTTTTTTCCCATGTAATTTCTTTCTTGGATAAAACTTAATAAAATATTATATACACTTTAGTTAATGGGGCCTCCCACTGCCGCCACCACCACGCGATTTCTGTTCTCATCCTGAAGCAAAGTTCTTCACCCGAGGTACTATTTCTGGGTTAGCAGGGTCTGTAACCTGAAGCGTCTGTAACCTGAGGTACTGTAATGGCATCAACTGCAAGGTGACCCAGCAAGGCGTAATCAGAAGATATATGCAATACAGTTCAGAACTTTTTACGTCTACCTTGGTTAGGAATCTTTCTTTTTCACTAGGGATTTTCAAAACCAAACCAATACAACTAGCTGTATGGGAAGGACATTTAGAGGAGGGGGTGGGAGGAGTTGTTTATATTATTATTATTATTATTATTAGTAGTAGTAGTAGTAGTAGTAGTACCACCGGTTGCGGACGGGATCCGTTCCAGAGCTCTGGTCGGATCCCGAGGTTTTCGCAACCGGAGGGACCACTTCTGCACATGCACGCATGGCGGTAGAGCGCTTCTGCGCATGCGGCAAAACCCGGAAAAATACTTCTGGCTTTGCCGTGTTCGCACCCTGAAGGATACGCAACCAGAGGCGTGTGTATCCAGAGGTACCACCGTATTATTATTTATTATTATTTATCTGGCTGGGTTTCCCCAGTCACTCTGGGAGGCTCCCAACAGAATATTAAAAATGTGATAAAACATCAAACATTAAAAACTTCCCTAAACAGGGAGTTGGCTGGAGCACCATCTATCCTGCAAGTTGGGCTTCCAAAAAATCTTCTCACCATAGTTACCACTTCCCTCACATACTTGTTTTCCCCCTAGGTTAGCAATCTCAGGCTGGATTTCAACCTGGGGACTCCAGTTCCCGATCTACATAGTTTTATATCAGCCACTGCAGAAATCACAGGGGTATTAACATTTAATAATGGTATTAATGGAAAACAGACTAACCAGCATGTCACCTTTCAAAGATTTTTAAAACATCATAATGTTCATTTATTCATCTCATTCATTAAACAGTAGCAAATGCTTTGACCAATACATATGTTTAAATGCAAAAGGTGTTTTGTTTTTTTAAGTCTATTTGGAAAATAGCCAAATTTTGTGTTTGTAATGGAACAAAATTACTGGTAAAACTAATACTGTTCATTGTAAATAAATACCCAGATGGCACCCATAATTGGAAAAGGACAAAAACAATTCTAAACGTGTCTAAAACGGTTTTGTGTTCTTCCCCCTACCTCAAGAAACTTTTCACAAAATCAACTGTTAGAAAATTTCTCCCTGGAGGGCTAAAAAAAAAAGTTGCTGTAAATACAGTATCTTGCAAGTTAAAAGCAGAGCGAGCTTCAAGCAATCATGAATTGCCCTTGAAGTAGCTTTACTCAACTTTCTAGATAAAATCCACCTGGCTAAACAGACCCACCAGCAATGTCTGTTGATGCAGGATTTCTGGGTAAAAAAAAAAAAAAAGTTTTTAAACTTTTAAAATGCAACACATCCACCCAAACTAACATCCAGAACATTTTCACAAGTGACAATCAAGTACAATGGTACCTCGGCTAACAAACCCAGAAGTAGTACCTCGGGTTAAGAACTTTACCTCAGGATGAGAACAGAAATGGCGGCACGGCAGCAGCAAGAGGCCCCATTAGCTAAAGTGGTACCTCAGGTTAAGAATGGTTTCAGGTTAAGAATGGACCTTTGGAACGAATTAAGTTTGTATCACTGTATTGAGAATTGGCAAAATTTCAAGCTGGAATGTGTGCAGAGGAGGGCAACCAAGATGATCAAGCGTCTGGAAACCAAGCCTGATGAGGAATGGTTGAAGCAGCTGGGTATGATTAGCTTGGAAAATAGGAGACTGAAAGGAGATATGATAGCCATCTTAAAATATCTAAAAGATGCCACTGGTGTGAAATTTACTGCATGTAATGCTTTAAGAGAAAATATTATGAAAATGATATACAGGTGGTACATGACCCCAGTCAAGCTTGCAAGAATTTATCATTTGCCGGATAATAAATGTTGGAAATGTAAAGAAACTGAGGGAACATTCTTTCACCTTTGGTGGACGTGCCCAAGGATTAAGGCTTTCTGGGAAATGATCTATAATGAACTAAAAAAGGTATTTAAGTATACCTTCCTTAAGAAACCAGAGGCCTTCCTCCTGGGCATTGTCGGCCAATTGGTGCCAAAGAAAGATAGAACATTTTTTATGTATGCAACAACCGCAGCAAGAATACTTATCGCAAAGTATTGGAAGACACAAGATTTACCCACTCTGGAAGAATGGCAGATGCAAGTGATAGACTATATGGAATTGGCAGAAATGACTGGCAGAATCCGAGACCTGGGAGAAGAGTCGGTGGAAGAGGATTGGAAGAAGTTCAAAGACTATCTTCAAAAACATTGTAAAATGTTTGAATGTTAAAATGATGTTAGATATAAAGTTAATATAGCATCAGTGATATAGTTAAAAGGAATATGCAAAAATATTTTTAAGGAAAAGGGTGAAAAGACAAGAGCAAAATTATGTTGAAATTAAACAAAATGATATAAGGGAATAAGTTTTAAAGAATATGCAAAAATGGATTTAAAAGGAAAAGAAAAATTGGAGACATAATGGGTTGAAATGTATGATATTGATTAAGAGTTGAAAGAGGGTAAGGAATTGCTGAATCTCATTGTGTAAAAGGGAACACAGAAAAGGGAGATGTGAGGAAGTCAGGAAAAAGGGTTACAAAGATAATAAGTTAAAAACTAGATTTTCTTTGTTTTTTCCTATTGTTTTTTATGTTTTTTATTTTATTTTCTTTTTGTTTGCTGGATTGTGTTGTTGTGTAATGTTTCTTTTTAATGTTTTGTTGAATTGTTATTATATAAAATCCTAATAAATATCTTTTAAAAAAAATATTAAAATATCTAAAAGATGAAGCAAGCTTGCTTTTTCCTGCTCTGGAGGCTAGGACCTGAACCAATGATTCCCAGAATCCAGGGGACTGAACTAGATGACCCTCGTGGTCCCTTCCAACTCTACAAGTCTATGACTAAACATCAGGAAGAACTTTCTGGCAGTAAAAGCTGTTCAACGGTGGGATGGACTCCCTTGACAGGTTGTGGACACTCCTTCCTTGTAGGTTTTTAAGGGGAGGTTGGATGGCCTTCTGTCATGAATGCTTTAGTTGAGATTTTTGCATTGTAGGGGGTTGGATTAGTTGAACCTTTCCAACTCTACTAGCACCAAACTCTCATATCAACTCAAACTATACTCAACTATGGACAGAGAGCCAGTGTGGTGTAGTGGTTCAGAGCAGTGGAGTCGTAATCTGGTGAACCAGGTTCGATTCTCCGCTCTTCCACATGCAGCTGCTGGGTGACCTTGGGCTGGTCACACTTCTCTGAAGTCTCTCAGCCTCACTCATCTCACAAGTGTTTGTTGTGGGGGAGGAAGGGAAAGGAGAATGTTAGCCGCTTTGAGACTCCTTAAAGGTAAAGGGGCCCCTGACCATTAGGTCCAGTCGTGGCCGACTCTGGGGTTGCGGTGCTGATCTCACTTTATTGGCCGAGGGAGCCAGTGTACAGCTTCCAGGTCATGTGGCCAGCATGACTAAGCCGCTTCTGGTGAACCAGAGCAGCGCACGGAAACGCCGTTTACCTTCCTGCCGGAGCGGTACCTATTTATCTACTTGCACTTTGACGTGCTTTCGAACTGCTAGGTTGGCAGGAGCTGGGACCGAGCAACGGGAACTCACCCTGTCGCGGAGATTCGAACCGCCGACCTTCTGATCAGCAAGTCCAAGGCTCTGTGGTTTAACCCACAGCGCCACCCGCGTCTGAGACTCCTTAGGGTAGTGATAAAGCGGGATATCAAATCCAAACTCTTTTCTTCTAAATGAAATTCTGATCCTCTGCATAGTCCAGATTCAGGGGTGCACTTGTAATAAGGCAACAGGTCAAATAAGGGCAAATCTTCCTCTATTGTGTACCACATGGGTAGGCAAACTAAGGCCCAGGGGCCGGATCCAGCCCAATCGCCTTCTAAATCCAGCCTGCGGACGGTCCAGGAATCAGCGTGTTTTTACATGAGTAGAATGTATGCTTTTATTTAAAATGCATCTCTGGGTTATTTGTGGGGCATAGGAACTCGTTCATTATTATTTTCCAAAATACAGTGGTACCTCAGGTTACAGGCGCTTCAGGTTACAGACGCTTCAGGTTACAGACTCCGCTAACCGAAAAATAGTACCTCGGGTTAAGAACTTTGCTTCAGGATGAGAACAGAAATCGCGCAGCAGTGTCGCGGCGGCAGCGGGAGGCCCCATTAGCTAAAGTGGTACCTCAGGTTAAGAACTGTTTCAGGTTAAGAACCGACCTCCAGAATGAATTGTTCTTAACCCGAGGCACCACTGTATAGTCCAGCCCCCCACAAGGTCTGTGGGACAGTGGACCGGCCCCCTGCTGAAAAAGTTTGCTGACCCCTGGTACCAGCTTCTGCTTCCCAGTAACCTCCTTGCATTGAGCTAGATTTATCAGAGACATGAATCCAGAAGTGTGCTGTTTGGTTGCCCATCTCAGACCCAAGAATAGAGTTGCACTTATGTATGCGCCACTTGTTTGCACCACGGTCCTGACCATCACTGAAGTTCAGAAAAGGCTTCATCTCCAAATTCTAATCCTTTTAGAAATAGTTCAACATTAAAAGCCAAAGCACGTATCATCAGATTAAACTTCAGCACAACAGCCCCTCTAGCAAACATGAGTGGCTTCACCATACCAACCATTAAAAAAAAACCCCACAGTATCACTTAGAAGACATTTAAAACTACAAGTTAGCTATTTGTTGTGCAGTGAAACTGGGATGCTCAATAATAGGGAAATACGTTTGTGGGGATTTTGTGCTGTGTTTTATTTTTGTTTCTTGTCTGACTCACTGTCATGGGCCAAAAAGACCATTGGAAAACCTATGGGCTGTGCATCCTCTTTCAGCTTTCTTGGCCGAACCTAAGATCTGCACAGATGCTCTGCGCTCAAATCTACTGCAGCTGACAGAAATCCTTTTGTTGACATGACCTATGAAAAATACCTATGTAATACAAAATACAAGTGGCACAAAGGGTTCTTAATAACGCTACTTTTGTATTTACAGTACTCCACAGAGCACTTAAACCTGCACTGGGCATAGAAAGGGCACATCGTTGAACCCCGGGCTGACAGAATGCTTAGTTCCTTCATTTACACCACACTGCAATAACATAAAGAGGGGTTTACCATTAATCCAGGTTTTACTACAAAGCATACTGTTATTTCTCTGTCAAAACACTGTCAAGAGTGCCAAGTGTCTGTCATCCAATTCAGGGGATTAAGTCTTCTTTTATAGTGCGATACTTGTACCAATTTATAAAAATACAGATATAGTTTCTTAGGGCTGGTCATAGTCTATATTTTGGACTGGATTCACTCCGCAAAGGTTGAGTATGACAGCTGGCAGGAAGCTGAGGGGAGAATACATTCTCCCCCTTTTCAGTCACCACATTTCAGTTGCCATAGTGATTAATCCTCCATTCAATGGCTGTCTTTGTATATTCCTTTTCAGTAAAACTTTAAGTAAACTTAAGTTGAAAACAAGCAATTGATGGGAGGGGGGGGAGGGAGAGCCTCCGTATAAAACCAAGGTACAGTATTTTAAAAAGCAAATTAATTCTATTGCGGAATATTATTTCTTCAAACCTTCGAAATGTATCCTGTCCCCTTTCATATAATTATTTTTCCTCCTTTTTGCTACCAAGGATTGAGGTGGGTGGGCATTGCTAAAAGAGGATCTCTTACACATAGTGTTCAAAGGAGCCAAACAAGGGCCATTCCAGAAACCAGTAATTTCGAATTCTTATTTAGGCTGTTTCACAGAAGCTGTTTTTGCCAATTAACACATAAATTAATTAAGGAATCAAATAAGGAACCCAGACATCCAATTCAAAATAGATTGGAAACAGTAGAAGAGGATGTTTTCCCTGACTCCAGAAGGCTCAAGTTACTTTTATGTTGTTGGGAGTTTTTTTATTTTTCAAAAAAGGATGCAGGCAACCTTTAAAACAAAATAAATTAAAGGAAATAAACCTGGAACACCCAATATTCAGACCAGTCAGAATGCGATGGCTTTCCCCCCAACATAGCTGTAATGTAAGCAAAGTAGAAATAAAAAGTTAACAAATATTTAGTGGATATTTTAGTTGGCACACTTCAATTAGAAAGGATATATCCAGTTTTATTTAACTCTACCCCATAAGGGTATTCTTCCATTTTGCTCCCATCTATTCAATTTTGAATGGAAACAGCCATTATTATTATTATTATTATTATTACTTTGAAATGTTTTCAAATTAGATTTACCTCCTCAAACAATGAAGAAACATACATACATAACAATATACAGTAGTACCTCAGGTTACATACGCTTCAGGTTACATACGCTTCAGGTTACAGACTCCGCTAACCCAGAAATAGTGCTTCAGGTTAAGAACTTTGCTTCAGGATGAGAACAGAAATCGTGCTCCAGTGGCGCGGCGGCAGCAGGAGGTCCCATTAGCTAAAGTGGTGCTTCAGGTTAAGAACGGACCTCCGAAACAAATTAAGTACTTAACCCGAGGTACCACTGTATTAGTATTTGCAGAAGGAGCAGTAGCAGCGCTGAAAGAAACTGAAGCAAGATAATCTGTAATTGATCTGATATCCACCACAGAGGCACCAACTCTATAGACCTGAGGTGTTTTCAAGCTTGGTTGGGATGGGGCTGAGGCACCCACAATCTGAACGGGGCAGAGGGGGTGCCCATCCCTTTCTCACAATGGGGCGGCCAGGACCGTCCGGAGTGTCCCAGGGGTGTTGCACCACAAGGGTGGGGGCCCTGCAAGGTTGCCTGGAGCGGCGGCAAAAGGACAGTTCCCCTCTCTGGGGCGGCTGATAAGGGACAGAGTGAAGTTTATAGCATCTTCCCATGACCTAAAGGAGAATCTGCTACAGATGAAATTTAAGTTTATTTTCAACTGGGCAGTCCTCCAGACCACAAAACCTACCACAGTTCAGAGATTGCTGTGTCCAGTTTTCAGTGTCCAGTGTTCAGTGTTCAGAATAATTTCCCGTTGCATAAAACAGCTTATACAGGCAAGGACACCCACAAATCCTTTTATTAATGTAGTGTTAAATCTGAAATTTCAAAACTTTCAGGAGTCACACAAATCAAAATTGTCGTCCCCCCCGCCCTGGAACCTATGCATCAGAAAAATCCCTCCCATAACCTGGTCCATTAATCCTTAGGCTATGCAACAGAGTTTGCAGCAAACAAGAGACTATGCTGCTTTTAGTACTGTACAGGCAACTCCCTATGTATGCAGGAGTTACGCTCCGAGGCACCACACGTTTAAATGAAATCGCATATACCGTAGATTTTGGCGTATAAGGCGACTTTTTAACCCTGGAAAAGAGGTTAAAAAGTCGGGGGTCGTCTTATACGCCGGGTATGGGCGGCGGGCGGCGGGCTCTGCGCTAGGAGAAAGTCAGGCGGCGGGCTTATAACACAAGCCAAGATTTATTTTTTTTGAAAAACATGAATTGTATGTAAAAGCAGATTGTATATAAAAGCAGACGGCTTAAGCTTCCCACCCACTTCATTCAGTGGAACCGAAAGAAGACTAACTTCCTCTTAGACTGTGCCCATTAAGAATAAGTGAATAGCCAGTAGAAAAAGATAAGAGTCCAGAGCAGCCATGATTTCCTATTTCATGAAATGTTCTTTGAGTTTATTACAGGGGCTGAGCTAGAGGAAAGAAGAGGAAAGCAGAGAGAAAGTGTAGTCTTTTTTAAAAAAATACTATATGAATCATCAGCAATTAAACAGCGCACATGAAAATTAGCCGTACACTGAGGACATAGCAGTCAAAGACTGCAGAAAGATTAATGGCTTTGTCAAAGTATGTGGTAAAGGCAATAAATGAAATCTCTAGGCATTTCCCCACCACCACCAACAGCCCTGAGGTTCCATTTCCTGTTCAGACTTTTCTCCAAGTAAGTATCTAATGCACATCAAGAATCTGGCATCTCCATCTCCACAGAAGGGGTGGTGTATGTGGTGCCAATCCATGACCTGGCAAGGTATGATTCTTAACAACCATTACGTTGTCGTCTCCTGCTTCTATCCCTGCATTTAACACTTTCTGGGACAAGTAAGGTTAACATACATTGCAGCCTCGCAATGTAAGTGGCTTGCAAAGGCACTGTTCGTGAAATGATGCACCGTAGGTTTAAAGGTTTTCTTGCACTGGTGTATTTCTGCACTGGTGAAATAAGTGGGCAGGATCATGAATAGAGATAGCAAAATAGGGGAGCAAGATCCGATGGTCCTAATGAGGACTGTGTGCTCAGATAGGAGTGGGTCACAAAGGAAAAACTGGAGTCAGGGTCAGAGATTGGAGGGGCAGCAAATCTTCAAAAAAGATTCTCATTTCTTCTCTTCTGTGAGCTTTTGCAAACCTGCAGGGATCTGTGTGTGACTATAGAGCTGATAAATCTGTATACTTATACTACTTTGAGCATTAATATTTTTTATAATTTAGAAAAACTACTAACTAACATACATTACTAACAGCAATGAAAGCATATTACGGGCTTATAAATCGTTTGGAGACTATTTTGTAGTGAACAGCTAACAAGTCAAATAAATAAATATCATACAGTATAATTAATCTTATACTGCACATACAAATCTCTGGGAGGATAGAGGTACAAAATAGTTGTTTAAAAAGCAGATCCACAGCACATACCTAAAGCATTTCGGCAAACACTTTAAAGCGTACGACTTCCCCCAAAGAATGCTGGGAACTGTAATTTCAACCTCACAGAACTACAATTCCAAACATCCTTAAACTACAGGCGCAATGTTTTCACTGGGCAAAGCTGTGTGCTCACATGAGTGACAGACGTGCTTAAAATGTATTTGTGTGGATCTGCTCTTAGTATTGGCACATGAGGAGGAAATAGATGAACTGCCTCATTGGATGTGTCACTATCCAATCCTGTCAACACAAACTCTATCCCTGCAAAATGAAACAGATGCAGCTCCCCCCAATGCTGAATCCCTAATCTGGGAAAGCTACAGATTTTCCAGTCATAGCCTTTCCTGAAGCTTTTGAAGACGCAGAAACCATTCCACAGGCAACCCTACACACATCTTAAGCACACAAAGAATGTGTAAATGAGAAAAGTATGACTGCCAACTTCTTTCTAGCTGTGTTTCCATGCCATTGACAGTAGCTGACAAAGAAATTAAGTAGGTCAGATTTTCCTCATCACTCTATCTCTCTGCTAGGATACGCTTTCTTAATTTCTTCATAAAAGGCTACTGTTAAGGGCAGATATTGGTTCTTTAATCTGTATGAAACGGCACTTATGACAGTTGAGACTCTGAAACCAATTCGGGGAGAGTAACAATAGGTTGTATCCAACAAAGTTGTGCCACTAGCACAAGACCTTCCACCTACACAAACAGAATTCCTCTCCTTGACTGGTGCAGCACCACCCAATCTATTACTGCGTTTCTCCAAACCTTCTCCAGCAGATCTGAACAGGTTGCAAGAGGAGAGGAGGGACAGAAGTCCTTGCACCTAATGGGAAAACTCCATTGGGTACAACCTGATATTTGCATCAACACGTGAACTGCTCTGGGAACAAGAAAAGTTTTACAATGCAGTTTTTGTGAAAGATGGTAGCTGTCAGTTTGGCTGGGATTAAAAGCTTCTCTGACTTGAAAGCTGACCTCAGGGATGTATCAGAAGAAAGGGAACCAAAGGAGAAGAGAATCTAGGGGGCAGGGGGAAGAGGGTTTGAGAGAAAGGACTTCAGGCTCCACGTTAGGGAGTCAAGTAGCATATGACTGCCATGTCAGACACCGAGAGTTCTCCTGTGTCTGCAAAAGCAGCGCAGAAGGAAGACGTTTGTCCAGTGCAGTTTCTACCATCACTGTAATGTTGTGGCCTATAAATCCTAAACTGGAATTAGAAGCCAAGAGACAAAGGAAGATGTGTGCTTAAATATATACAGTGGTAACTCTGGATGCAAACGGGATCTGTTCCGGAGCCCCATTTGCATCCAGAACCAAACGCAACCCACGAGTCGTGATTCGCTGCTTCTATGCATGCGCATGACGTCATTTTGACCGTCTGCTCATGCGCGAGCGGCGAAACCCGGAAGTAACGCGCTCCGTTACTTCTGGGTCGCCACAACGCGCAACCGTAAAATACGTATCCCGAAGCTACTTCAACCCGAGGTATGACTGTATATTATTGAAATTAAGCAACACATGCATAGGAGACAGGCTTCTAGGTTTGCATGTATTATCAAACAAAAATAGGGAAATGGTATGCTTTTTTGACAATATTGTTGTTGGCACCCGTCTGCCTCAAGAGACAATGGCGTGTGCCTCTGGGGGGCAAACCGCTGTGTTAGGAGCACCAAAGTGGCCTCCTCAGGGCGCAAGCCTGGGCAGCCTGCATAGAGGTTCTGGGCTGCCCAGATGCCAAGACCTTGGCCTTGCTGATGTGGTCCAAAGGAAAGCAGAGCATGCGCTTTACAATATTAGTTTAAAAAAAAAAAATTACTGCAAACAAAGGTACACAACATTGTTGGCTATTTGCAGTATAGTAGCGCTGCAGAGAGCTTGCTGGGGAGACCATGCATTAAAAAGGGACTCAAAAATAACTTAAACAAGGTTTTAATTACAAAAACTCCTTTTACACTAAATACATTAACAAACAAACATGACCCAACCACCAACCCATCCCCCAGGGTAATGGGAGAGCTAGGTGCTGCTCCTTATATACTCTACCCAATTGCTGACACAGCTTAATCAATACAACTCAGCAGCACCTGCTATGTTTCACAGCTGTAAAGCTGGGTCTTGTTATTTTGCTCTGGCCCCTTAAAGACATACACATCGAGTGGAACAATGATGAACCTTTAAAGAAACCATTCAACAAACATAACATCCTTGGGATGTCCGTTAAGCATTTCAGAGTGAAAATATATTTTATCTTTTGTAACGTATTATCCACCGAACTCCTAGCCCCCTTGATACAAAAATAGCAGCAAGCGCTTTGTTTGGACTCTGTTGGAGGCACCTTGTCCAAGGAACTAGGCCTTTGATCACTCACGGTTGCTAATATTGAAAAGCAAGGGAAATACTGAGGTCGAAAACCAACAACAGAAACAGAAAACATTCCACAAATCCTTCCCTTTACCTTGGCAGGGCGTACGGCTACATTTGCAGGGAGCTGCGAAAACTGCTGCAGTTCAAACACGTCTTGCACCGCCCACCGACTCATCTGATTTTCCGCCTTGCTTGAACCAACCACATTTTGATTTGAGTGAACATACGACACTTCTGCAACATCACCTATCAGTTGAAAAAGAAACACAAGAGTTCATTCATCTAAGGATACAACACGATTGGCAGGTAGGCATTCAATGAAACAAAAGGAAACTTTGCACCAGCAGGCATTGTTAGGGGAGAACTGAGCCCTGAATCTCCTGCCCTTTCCCTCTTTTCTTTAAGTCCTTTTTTTAAAAAAAAAACCACAACACAATTTGTATACAAAACAGTTTTCTTTCTGAACTTTGGTCTGTGTTTGCATCTACACTTAAGCAAATTTTAAGCTTTGTGAGCCTACTCTTGAGTCTCTAAGCATCCTAGCAACTCTTAATTCACCCAAATGTGAATTTCAAACCTACAACCTTGAATTTTTATCCTTTTAAGGAAGATTAACCTCTCTTAAGGTGAAACCCCAACCCCCTTTTGTGCTGTGCTGTGCTTGGCAGGGGGCTGAATTGGGCAAAAGCTGTCCCTGTTCCATAGGGCAGGTGCCACTACCAAGAAGGCCCTCTGCCTGGTTCCCTGTAGCTTTGCTTCTCGCAGCGAGGGAACTGCCAGAAGGCCCTCGGCACTGGACCTCAGTGTCCGGGCTGGACAATGGGGGTGGAGACGCTCCTTCAGGTATACAGGACCGAGGCCTTTTAGGGCTTTAAAGGTCAGCACCAACACTTTGAATTGTGCTCGGAAACGTACTGGGAGCCAATGTAGGTCTTTCAAGACCGGTGTTATGTGGTCTCAGCTGGATGGCACTCACTGCAGGGCCTGCAGACACAAGTCTCTCCTGCCCAAACTGTCTGCCCGCTGCCTCTCCCCCAGCTGTAGGGCAGCTGAGTGGGAGGAGGCAGGCAGGCTCCAGAAGCCCCACGGCTTGCCCCGCCCTTGCCCTGCCCCTGGGCGCATTGCCCCAGGCGCCCAAGCAGCTTCCTCCTCCGCCGCTGCTGATGCCCACAGCAGCCAGTGGAAAGTTCCAAAATGGGGCACTCTGGAGGCAGGAAGAGATATAGGCAGGGCCAGTCCGAGATCCATTAGATCCCAAGTCAGCCCCACTGCTGTCATGTGACGGCGTCAGCCCAAATCCAGGCCTGGTTGCTCTTTGCCCGCCCTGCTGACAGATGCATCCGAGCTGTGGATCTTTCACTCTGTTAATTCTCATTGGGCAGTAGCCCAGGGTTTGGACTGCACTCCTAAATTGGAACATGGAATCTCTGTTGAAAGCAGCAAAAATTCGGAAGCAATTTTTGATCATCTTGAGATGCTAACAACTCAAATGGTTCTGTATTGTCTGTAAGCACATACAATACAAACAGTGTCTGGTTAAAGTAAACACTCCACAATTTAGAGTCCAAACAGATAGCATAAGAGCAACAGTGAATCTACCATATTTACTCAAATCTAATGCTTACCTTTTTTTGGCCAAATTACGTTGCGAAAATTAAGGTGCACGTTAGATTCGATGGCACATTTACATTTTCCAGCAAATACTTTTTTTGGTTTCAATTTTCTGAAAATGGAGGTGCGCACTTGATTTGATGGCGCATTAGACTCCAGTAAACACGGTAGTAAGACCAATAAAACAGAAGAAAGTTTTAATTTGAAATAAAGCTTAGTTTAGACTGTAATGCAGACTGGCAGTAAACCTGTCTCAAAAGCTCCCCTTATTCTAAGTGCTAATGGCAATTTCAAAGAAAGCTTTAATTGTTGATATAGGATTATGAGACAGCTAAGGCTTTGTCTTCACCAATATTTGTTTTTGTTTTAGAAACAGGTCTTTACAATTATTTGACAAAATAATCCTCCAGGTTTGTAAAGAAATTCTTTCCAACCCTGCCTGCTGTAAATACACTCATATAAGGAATTAGAGAAAACTCAAAGTGTCTTTGCTTTGAAGCATCATTCACGGAACCCTATTGGTTATTCTGCACCGTATGATATATTTGTAATTACCAAGAAGTCTGTCCAGGGATCCCACATTTTTTCCTTGGCTTTCAAATACTTGCTCGCTGAAAGAACTCTGGCGCTTATCAGACTGGTTTCGTTTTCTCAGAGTCAAAGAGGGACTCTTAGGATACACTGGCGATCTGGGCTTAATTTGAATTCCACACCTCTCACTGTTTAGCGCCTCTCTTCGTATATTAATTGGGAAGCTGTCTTCTGGTGATGAGAACTCATCTATGTGAGAATCGGCATCGCTTTCCCCAACACTCAAATTGCTCTTGTGCAACACAGTTCTTGTGGAGGAGGGATCAAGCCATCTGTTACAGAACCGTTTTTCTTTCAGAATGCCGGTGAATTTCTGCTTTCCTGATCCAGACATCTCAATATCATCAGACTCATCACTGATATCACTTGCGTCTTTCATTGATGTGATCTTTCGGATGTTTTCAAATGGTGTCATTTTGCTGTAAGGTGAAACACTCCTGCTGCTGCTGTGCTCGGAAGTCAAATGCTTTTGCAGAGACGTATGCATGGAGCCTTTTACTGTTCCTAAACATTCACAATTTGTTGCTGCACCTTTATTGCTTTTAACAGATTTCTGGTCAGTAGGAACTTGAGAAGGAAATATGATATCATCACTGTCACTTGAACTGCATTCTGTCTCCATAACGACCCCAACTTGATTTAAAATATGCATGTCTTTGTATTTATTTCCAGAGTCCTTTTCTTCTTCAGGGTGTAGTGAAACAGGATAATCACAGTCTGTAGTTTCTCTATGCAACTCTTGTTTCGCAGCTTTGATTGGTGACAATAAGTCTCTCCAAGGTCCTGCAGTACTGCAGTGGTCCTCAGTTTTCAGGGAACATTCATTTCGGGAGCTTTCTTTAGATATTTGCCACACTGATTTACCGCCAGCACTTTCACCACTGGAGACAGCAATGCAACTATCATCCTCAGTAATTTCAGTGCCCTTTTCTAGTAGTTTAGGAAATCCACACTGCAGCAAAGTAAGGTGTCCCTGCAGAACTTTGCTGTTTTTTGCATTGCAAGATCGGCCTTGTTCTGCTTTCACTTTGGAATTTCTCACAGGCTCCTCGTCACTGAAGTCACTGCCACAATCGAACTCTTCCTTTTTCGACAGTTTACTGGGGCTGGCAGGGTCTTGATCTTCACAACCACCCTCTGCGTGCTGAAATCATGCGAGAAACAGGAAAATATGAAACAAAACTGCAATTTAAAACGTTGTCTTCAAACTATCAGTGCTTACTTTCAATCTTCAAGTGACATGCCATAGTCAGAATTATTAAAACAGAGGGTGGGAGGAGCCTCCTGAAAACCTGTTCTAGTGCACTGTGGGATCTACGTAGGAACTGGAACAGGGGCTCCCCTCCCTCTTTCTACGGATTGCTGGATCAGAATTCCTGCCACGGAGAGAAGGAGCCCTTCTATTTGAAAAGGATGTGCATGGATCCAGCTCATAAAATACAATTATCAGACATTTAAAAACGTAGGAAAACTGCATTTTTTATATATATATATATATATATATATATATATATATATATATATATATTAAAAAACCACAACTAAAGTTTGTAAGTGCTTCTAGATTATCTGCTTATTGACTCTTATTATCTGCTTATTGACAAACCATTCCCTCTGGTTTGTTACCTACTACAGTGGCGCCTCGCAAGACGAAATTAATCCGTTCCGTGAGGCTCTTCGTATAGTGGTTTTTTCGTCTTGCGAAGCAAGCCCATTGACAGCTTAGCGGATTAGCGCTATGAGCGGTTTAGCGGCTTTTAGCGGATCAGCTGATAAGCGGCTTAGGTCTTAGGAAAAGGGGGGGGGGAGGGAAAAAAACCCGCAGGAACTCGCAAGACATTTTCGTCTTGCGAAGCAAGCCCATAGGGAAATTCGTTTTGCGAAGCGCCTCCAAAATGGAAAACCCTTTCGTCTAGCGGGTTTTCCGTCTTGCGAGGCGTTCGTCTTGCGGGGCACCACTGTATTTGGTTATGGAAAAGCAACTTCCTCATTTTCTTACCATATCTTCCAATGTCTCGTTTTCTGTGCAGCTTTTAGAGATGCATTATTATTTGACCCGACAGCAACCAAAGCTAAAAAGCTCAACTTATAGGCTGATGCTTACAGGGCAACTGGGAAGCACGTCCAACTCCATTCAGTAGGACTTACTTTTCAATACACTTACAATTACAGGCTTAATTGAATTATTTGTAAGAGGGCACACTGCAGAAGTAGCTAATCTTTAATGACAGAAACAAAAAACTTCTTGATAAAAAAAAGACATTTTACTTA
The DNA here is from genome assembly GCF_951804945.1 of Podarcis cretensis. NCBI lineage: Eukaryota > Metazoa > Chordata > Lepidosauria > Squamata > Lacertidae > Podarcis > Podarcis cretensis. The sequence continues at coordinate 9,075,591 of NC_137180.1, read as the reverse complement.
TTATTACAGGACTTGTTTGGATGTTTAATGGAGTCTCTGTTTTATTGTGTGACATTTTGATGATACCGTTTACAGTATATTTATGGTATAGTAGCTATGTGAGCTACATTGGACTTCTTTTAGAAAGGTTTTTTTAAAAAAACACCTACACAAATAGCAAAACTAATTATAGATAAGCCAAGGTACCCAATTATAACAACATTAGAATTTAAAAGCAGAAAACAGGCCTTTCTAAAATGATGTAGAGTTATACCCATTTGTGCCCACCCCTCTTCTGATGGAAAGCTCTTTGATCCAGTGGATGGAAGAAGTGGGTCCAGTCAAATGCGACTATGGGGTTGCGGCACTCATCTTGCTTTCAGGCCGAGGGAGCCGGCATTTGTTCACAGACAGTTTTCTGGGTCATGTGGCCAGCATGACTTAACCGCTACTGGCACATGGAGGACCATGACGAGTGCCAGAGCGCATGGATAGGGGACACCGTGACAGAAACCAGAGCGCACGGAAATGCCGTTTACCTTCCCACCACAGCGGTATCTATTTATCTACTTGCACTGACGTGCTTTCGAACTGCTAGGTTGGCAGGAGCTGGGACTGAGCAACGAGAACTCACTCCGTCGTGGGGATGCGAACCGCCGACCTTCTGATCGGCAAGCCCAAGAGGCTCAGTGGTTTAGACCACAGCGCCACCCGCCTGCTAGAAGGAAAAAAGCTTCCATCAGCCAAGGAGACACCATTAAACTCAACCTCTAATGGCCACATTTTCTTTCTTTCTTTCACAAGTGTATGCTTTAAAAATACCAATAATTTGTTGTTAAATTCCTTGTTCCTCTCCATTTATTATTTGGTATGATATGCTGTTCTGCCAAAAAAATCACTTGGCAGATTCAAAATGAAAAAAGCCACATAAGTTCATAAGCCAGAAAAGTAACTTTATACAATGTGCACAGAAATGTTTTGAAGTACGGAGAAGTTTAGGACACTTCTAATCCCGCCATCCTAGGTTTTTCCCCTCGTTTCCTCCGGGTCTACTACAACTGACAGCTCAAGACTTTATCACAGTTAGCAGATCCAAAATCTTAAAGCAGTACATTTCATAACATGTGAAAACAGAAAGGCAAGTTGATAATTTACCGTTTCTGCTGTGTCTCCTTGGGGTTCCTCTTTTAACCATGTAGTAGCTGTCATGACACCAGCTTCCACTTGGCCCTCTCTCTAAAAAATGAAGCAATTTACTAATGGTTAAGTTTACATCATGTAGACTCGCTGGTCTGAACAGTCACCTTTCTGCACATCAGTGCATGCCTGTTCTAGATACTAATAATGGAGCCATTCTCTGAGTGCTGATCCTTGTGTAGCCAAAATGGCAGCACAGGCACACACAGAGAGCTATGTCAGGGCATCAGCAGGCTTGGGGGAATTGCTTTATTTGCATTCAAGGACAGAGTTAGCAGACCTTAATTCCTGATATTTTCCTGGTTGGGTATTATTAATACACACACACACACACACACACAGTCGTACCTCGGAAGTCGAATGCCTTGCATATTGAACGTTTTGGCTCCGGAACGCCGCAAACCCAGAAGTGAGTGTTCTGGTTTGCGAATGTTCTTTGGAACCCAAACGTCCGACGTGGTTTCCACAGCTTCCGATTGGCTGCAGGAGCTTCCTGCAGCCAATTGGAAGCCGCGCCTTGGTTTCCAAACATTTTGGAAGTCGAACGGACTTCCGGAACGGATTCTGTTTGACTTCTGAGGTACGATGTATGTGAATAACTAAAATATCCACGATGTGGCAACAAACAAGAGGGTTTTTCTCAGTACTGTAATGACGCTCTGCTCAGGGAATGCCGCCTCCTCTCACATTCGACTGGCGCTATGATGGGTTTTCGGCACTAGGTGTTTTTTGTGTGTGTTTTTTTCAATCATTCAGCTTGATTGGTGCAGATGGGCATCTCTGCCCTTGATGGACTTGCTTACCGTATTTTTCGCTCCATAGGGCGCACCTGACCATAGGGCGCACCTAGTTTTTAGAGGAGGAAAATACGGAAAAAAATATTCTGAATAAAATGTTGCACTAAACTATTTAAAGCAGCAAAGCGGGCGGCTCCTGTCCGCTTTGCTGCTTTAAATTGAGCCTCAGAGGAGGGTAGGAAGGGGAACCATGGCTTATCTAAGTCCAGTTAATAATGCTGAGCCAGACTTATGGCCATCAAGATTAGCCTGGCCGTCTCAGTGGAAATCAGGGGAGGCTGGGGTGGACTTTCAGTGGTCAAAGTGTGGTTGTGTCTTCCTGCCTGGCATCGATTCCCTGCCGTCTTTCCCCCCTGCACCCCCGCACCCTGCTTCGAGGGAAGGAAGCGGAGCCATGGATCCTCTGCTCGCAACTGCAGTGGATTCCCTCCACTTTGAAGCAGGAAAGTGGGAGAGGAGCTGCTTACACGAGTGTAAGCTGCTCGCCTCCCACTTTGCTGCTTCAAAGGGAGCCCAGGAGGAGGGAATCTGCTGCAGCCGCAAGCAGTGGAGGATCCATGGTCCCTTTCCTTCCCTCCTCTGTAGTTGCTTTGAAGCAGGAAAGTAGGAGAGGAGCTGCTTACACAAGTGTAAGCTGCTCCCCTCCCACTTTCCTGCTTCAAAGCAATCACGGAGGAGGGAATCTGCTGCAGCTGTCAGCAGCGGAGGATCCATGGTCCCCTTCCTTCCCTCCTCCGTAGTTGCTTTGAAGCAGGAAAGTGGGAGAGGAGTTGCTTACACATTGCCGCTGGAGGAGGGAATCTGCTGCAGCTTCCCCCACCTCCCGCAGAAGCCGCGCGCTCTTTAAAGGGGCTTCTCCTGGCTTTTCCGGGAGGTGGGGGGATTCCCTCACCTCGTAGAAAAGCCCGCAGGAGCCACGCTGCCTTTAAAGAGTGCGCCGCTCTTGGGGGCTTTTCCCCGAGGAGGGAGAAGGGACTGATGTGGCCAGTCAGTCCCTTCTCCCTCCTGGGGAAAAGCCCGCAAGAGCCACATGGAGCTTGTGTGCAGCTCTTGGGGGCTTTTCCCGCCTGCCTCCCCCCTGCATTCGCTCCATAGGACGCACACACATTTTCCCTTGCTATTTAGGAGGGGAAAAGTGCGTCCTATGGTGCGAAAAATACGGTAAGTTGTTTCTTGTTTGCTCTTTGGAACTATACTGGCTTTAACTGTATTCATTTTGAATTACTACGATGTACCCTGATCTGGGAGCATATTCAATGAAAAGCAGGTTAGGAGTTTCTCAAACAAATAAATATTAAAATATAGAGTTAATGTGGTGGTGAGGAAGCTCAAGCCTTCAGAACTCTTCCCAGCTTATACCTTTTCTCTGTCTGGGGATATTCTGTGCCCTTCTCAAATACTTTTGCCTGGCTGGAATGTTTCTTTGAACTGTGAACATGCTGGTTGCTTGCTTGCGTGTAAAGAGGGCCTTGGTCCAGTATACCTGAAGGAGCGTCTCCACCCCCATCGTTCTGCCCAGATGCTGAAGTTCCCTCATTGCGAGAAGCAAAGCTACAGGGAACCAGGAAGAGGGCCTTCTTGGTAGTGGCACCCACCCTGTGGAATGCCCTCCCATCAAAGCGACAAACAACTACCTAACATTTAGAAGACATCTGAAGGCAGCCCTGTTCAGGGAAGTTTTTAATGTGTGACATTCTAATGTATTTTTAATCTTTGTTGGAAGCCGCCCAGAGTGGCTGGGGAAACCCAGCCAGATGGGCGGGGTACAAATAATAAATTCTTATTCTTATTCTGACTGGAAGGTAGCCTACTGTACAAAGGGTTACGCCAACTGCTTGGCCTACTTCTTTGCCTCTGGCCCTAGCCACCATTGGCATGTGCCCCCCAAATGGATGCCCATTAGGGAATGCTGCCCTTGAGACAAAAAAGTTTCCCCAGCCCCAAGTTAAGGAAAAGTTACACTAGCAACTAGACTGGATCTCTCTTCTGTGGTGAGAAAAGCAACATTACTAACTTTACTGTTGTGAAAATCCTCCCACATTTCAAAACATGTGTTTCTTCACAGGCCTGGTAAGATACAGAGAAAAGATGCACAAATATTATTCAAAAGGACAAAGGTAAAACACCACACCTCCAGAATCTCTTTTGTCAGACAGGATCCATGGTCCTGAAGCTTGAAAAGGTTATGAATACCAAAAAGTTCTCCTTGGTGTTGCTTTGATCCTTGCACAGCCTCAAAATACCGCTTGGCATTTTCACTTCCCACTACAGCACAATGCAGTTGCTAAAACAGAGTAGAACATAAAAAAATAATAATAATTCAGGAGCATGTTCCTGCAACATGTCAGAATTTCCTGGCATTTACAGTTTATGTGCCAATTTAGCCAGAGCAGGCAGAAACTCCTAAAAGAGTAAAATATTGTGTTTTATTTTCCCTGGCAGATGCCACCATTGTGGAGTAATATTAACCTGAATAATGTTATTGGAAAATAAAGAAAATGTGCTCTGAAGTCTCCTGTGTACCCTGTATAACATAGGAAACCAAATAACTGTGCTAATGTACTCCAGCAGATACACTGTTTTGCAACACACCCAACAACTACCCAGCTACATACTGCAAATAAATAAACAAGCTAGGAAGTAGATTATCTCCAGGCATAGGCGACAGCCCCACTGCCACCATCCTCAACAATCAAATGAGAATTTAGTTAACATGAGCTAGGGGAAAGCAATATATGATCCACAGGCTACATCTGCACCACCAAGGCTTTCATATTACTTGAGAAACAGCCTACTTGTCCCTTCCTCATAGTCAACGGGCAAAATCCAATGTGGGACCACAACTGGTGAAAAAAGGTTTCCCACTACTCTCACTTTCCACCACCTTGCTGTAGAGCAATAAAATGCTCAGATCTGAGGCCGGTGGCACAGTATATATAGCACAATAAGGGAAGACATTGGAGATAGAAGGAAAATAAAGACATCCTTTGCCGCTCATCCTTCCTGAAAAATCTACATGCCTGAAAAGCAATATGAAGCTCCTGTTCAAGGCTGCTTAGAGCCCAACACTGGAGAAATCCTTTTACAGATCTGCAATGTTTTTTGCAGGTTTCACCTGTTACTTACTGTGTTGTACCATGTTGTGAGGCTTGTTGTCCCCTGAACTGCCAAATGCCAGAAGCATAATCGGTTTAATTGACACAGAAATGGAAAATGTATGTGTATCAATAAAGGTTTAAAATGGCTAAATGTGTACTGCTAACATTGGCATTTTTTTCCACAGTAGTTTTCTAAGTGGACTCAAAGCTCTGGATGAGTTGAAAATTAACCAACTATTGTTTTCTGCTAGCTAACATGTGAGTGTTGTAACTTGAGATCAGATGACAAAAGTATTGAGTTGCAAATCTGCCATCTTGAAGGGATGGTGGCTGTTAGCCTTTCTCTGATAGAGAACAAAAGGATAGGATAGTGGCTCTCCAAAAAGAGCTGCATAGCCTTAAGAAGGCTAGAATAGGGGAGAGAGGCACCATTTTAATTCTTGGAGCTATCTTTTATGTCTAAGATGCTGAGCCTGTGCTGGAGCCTGTGCTTTGATGCTTATGTTCTGTTTTTGAAGAGTTCTGCACGTAAAAGTTTGAATCATATTTTTATGGGTCTGGACAATGATTTCTTCCAAGAGGAGTCAGGCCTTATGCTTCTAGTCGCTTCAAACTGCACAATATTAATATCTGCAATACTCTCTTCCTAATCTAACAAAAAGGTGTAATCACCACTTGCTGGTCAAAAATCCTGACCCAACACAATTTAAAGTATAATTTGTTTGCAAAAACGGCATTGTGATTTTTTTTTAAAAAAAAGGTTTTACACGGATACATGGACTGACATCATCTGAAAATACTATTGGGAAACTTCACATGAATTTACAAGGCAATGATTTCAATCAAGTTTCTCAAACATACATTAATGCTGCCTGTAAGCTAATTAACAAAATGTATAGTGGGCAGGATTTTTAAGAATGTTTAAAGTCTTGTCAAAGGTAGTTGGCCTAAAAACTGATCTGTTTTGACAGTGTTTTTCTGTAAAAGACCTGAACTTCAGGACCTCTACAATTATTTATTCTGAACTGATCACATTACCAGCAATATTACTTTCCTCCTCCCCAAACAAACAGTGAGACCAACACTAGTAACATTCATTATTTCAAATTATTTCAAGAGGAATATTAGTTGCAACTTGTGTAGAGAAGAATTCATTTCCACATAGAATGTTTAAATTAAGTCGTACTCAGAATAGATCCACTAAAATTCATGAATTTAAGCCCGTAAGTTTCAATGGATCTGCTGCTCTGAGTAGGACTTAGTTGGATATAACCCAGTATTGTTAAAACCATTAAATGTTGGTTCTTGGGTAATTCTTATTTTAATTTTAATATTTTATCGGCCAGGTGTCAAGAGAAGGAGTTCAACGTTGAAGGAGTTTAATGTACATAACCCATTACTGAAAACACACAATAATAAAGTTCCCTGCAGAGGAGATTGCAGCTGCTGCACTCCTCCTCTGATCCTCTTGCCATAAGCTAGGTCATGGTTTAGTGATGTGGTTCTCCAGGCAAACCATGAGCTGTAAATCCAAGAATAAACCTTGGCTACCGCTTGTGATACATCTGGAGAGAGATCAATGAAGAGCCCAGGTTCAGACAACACACTAGGTCAAACCATGAGAAGATAAGTTTTAGAAGACCAGTGAACAATGTGAGAAAATTCTAATGTTTATCAGGGCGCTTATTTATAGAGCACCACTGGTGTATACGGCGTTTTACAATGTAATAAATAATAATAATAATAATAATAATAATAATAATAATAATAATACAGTGGTGCCCCGCAAGACGAATGCCTCGCAAGATGAAAAACCCGCTAGACGAAAGGGTTTTCCATTTTTCGAGGCGCTTCGCAAGACGAATATCCCTATGGGCTTGCTTTGCGATTTTTTTCGCTTTTTTCTCCCTTTTTCTAAGCCGCTAAGCCGCTTAGCCGCTAAGCCGCTAATAGCGCTAATCCGCTAATCCGCTAATCGGGGTGCTTCGCAAGACGAAAAAACCGCAAGACGAAGAGACTCGCGGAACAGATTATTTTTGTCTTGCGAGGCACCACTTTAATTTATTTATACCCAGCCCATCTGGCTGGGTTCCCCAGCCACTCTGGGCAGGTTTCAACAGAATATTAAAATACAATAATCTGTTAAACATTAAAAGCCTCCCTAAACAGGGCTGCCTTCAGATGTCTTCTAAAAGTCTGGTAGTTGTTTTTCTCTTTGACATCTGGTGGGAGGGCATTCCACGGGGCGGGGGTGCCACTACCGAGAAGGCCCTCTGCCTGGTTCCCTGTAACTTGGCCTCTCGCAGCGAGGTAACCGCCAGAAGGCCCTCGGCGCTGGACCTCAGTGTCCGGGCAGAACGATGGGGGTGGAGACGCTCCTTCAGGTATACTGGACCGAGGCCGTTTAGGGCCTTAAAGGTCAGCACCAACACTTTGAATTGTGCTCGGAAACGTACTGGGAGCCAATGTAGGTCTTTCAAGACCGGTGTTATGTGGTCTCAGCGGCCGCTCCCAGTCACCAGTCCAGCTGCCGCATTCTGGATTAGTTGTAGTTTCTGGGTCACCTTCAAAGGTAGCCCCACATAGAGTGCATTGCAGTAGTCCAAGCAAAAGATAACTAGACCGTGCATCACTCTGGCGAGACAGTCCGCGGGCAGGTAGGGTCTCAGCCTGCGTACCAGATGGAGCTGATAAATAGCTGCCCTGGACACAGATTTGACCTGCGCCTCCATGGACAGCTGTGAGTCCAGAATGACTCCCAGGCTGCGCACCTGGTCCTTCAGGGGCACAGTTACCCCATTCAGAACCAGGGAGTCCCCCCCACAGGCAGCGAGAGGGTTCCATGCCCTAATGAAGTTATAATCTAAATTTGGACAGTTGAGAGACTACAAAGGAAGTGAAGCAAGGAACAAAGAAAAGAGAGAAGAGGAGTGAGAAAAGAAAAGTACAGTGGTACCTCGGGTTAAGTACTTAATTCGTTTCGGAGGTCCGTTCTTAACCTGAAACTGTTATTAACCTGAAGCACCACTTTAGCTAATGGGGCCTCCTGCTGCTGCTACGCCGCTGGAGCACGATTTCAGTTCTCATCCTGAAGCAAAGTTCTTAACCTGAAGCACTAATTCTGGGTTAGCGGAGTCTGTAACCTGAAGCGTATGTAACCTGAGGTACCACTGTATATAAAAAAGATTAATGTGACCCAAAGCAATTATATATGTACTTATGCTTCAAAATCAAAAAGCATGGGCACAAATGCTGTAAATGAAAGTGAAACTTGATAATTTGTTGTAAGAACTAGGTACTTCTTAAGAAATAAAGGGGAGTGTCAGAAGTGTTTAGGTGTTTTATTATTTATGCCTCTGCCATGATAAATGTTGCCCTTTACTATTAAATGATGAATTAAATGTGAACATTTATTGCAGGCACCCTAGTATATGTTCTTTCATTCTATTCTCTCTAGGAAGAGTTTAAATTATATATGAGAATTATTAAATTAGCTTAAAAGCCATAAAGCAAAGATAAAGATCATGTTATATTAGGTCAACTTTAATTTTTACACAAACAACTGGTTAACAAGTGCAGTGATTTGATATAAAAAAATCAGCAATGTGAACAAAAACACAGTGAAAACTTTACCTGTTTATAAACCTGCCGTAAGTACATCATCTCCTCCACCGTCCCCAAAGAGATTAGCCGAAATACTTTCACATCCCTGCATTGGCCAATCCTGTAAGCTCTGAAAAAAACAAAGTCCAGGGTCAAAAAGAAGAAGAAAAGAGAAATAAAAAAGAGAAGCGACATCTATATTTCAAAGTAACCAGTTTTTAGCAAGTTGACTGTACCTGTCAATGGCTTGAAGATCATTCGCTGGATTCCATGTTGGGTCAAACAGTATAACAATATTTGCACCAACAAAATTGAGCCCCAGTCCACCAGCCCTTTATAACAACAGAAGAAACAAAGAGGTGAAGAAATGTGTTTTTTTTTTAAATGAGATCACTATTTGTACATAAGGTAGCATTATTACGAGCATTTTTCCTAGACAAACTGGCAGAAAGTTCTCAAGTTTCCAAAAGGCTATAAATAATGCCACTAACTATACTGCTTATGGTAGAAACCACAAATAGTGTTTCTCTCATCATAACGAACAAACTTACTGCAGTTTCACTGTTCCTGTGCAATAGAGCTACTGTCCCATCATCTTCCATAATCTCACAATACTAGCGATGGAAAGTGACATTCACATTTATTACGCTACAAACAATGTACATTTTCCAACCATGTTGTTTTGTACAAGATACCTCAAGGTCATTTTCATTCTTCCCCAAAGCTATACAGGATGAAAGAACGGGGTACAGAGATTTACATTAACTACGTTGTTCCATTTACAGGAAAAGTCGCTTGCCACATTCAATTAAACTAATGTGCTGTACTTCAGTTTGAAGGGACAGGACACAATTTATGTTCACTTGGGTTCAAAAACTCCAAGAAAATGAAGCTTACTAAACTTTTAAAATGTTATGCTTCTACTTTCCTTGCAACAATTCTTTTCCACCACTTAATAAACTAGACCGAAAACAATCCAAAATAAGCCATTAAGAAGACACTCTTTTAAATAAATTGGCTAAACCTCAACCATATTGACAAGTTGCATGGACAAGATGTGATGACTTGCTTTCATTAAAATCCTCAGAGTTTTTGCATGGATCAGAGATAAGTTACCCTGCATGTATTTTCCAGGGAGTCAAATTATATGTGTCAATGTGGCATTTTTTTCTCCAACAGTTGCATATTGAACACATTTTCCTTACAAATAAAGCAGCTCAAATTCTGGGTAGGCTTCAAAGATGAAATCGGAAGCATTTTGTAGGAATTTTACATCACATCAATAACATCACATGGGTTTGCAGTCTCTCTTTGAACCCAATCCACCAAATTCCAGTGATTAATCCTATTACATTTCAATTGGCAGGAAATAACTTCAAGTAACTAAAAATACCCTCCCCATACCTTAGGTCTTCTCTTTTAAGAAAAGTTATTGGAATTAAAAATAGAAAACAAAAGAAAAATAGCTGAGAAAAATTATGGGTTTTTAATTAGGCTTATTTTTTCCTGACACAATATTATTACTTTGTTTATTTAAAATATTTATATACCACCTTTTAGGATAACATCTCAAAGCAGTTTGCAATAAAATTCATTAAAAATACAGGAACAACAATAAAATAAATATACTAGCATTAACAGCCAGCCCAATGTTTTAAGAAACTTGGGGACATGGCTGGCATCAGAAATCAGACCTGAAATTGCATCACAGTAGATGCATGCCTTATTTCTGCAGGGGAGCCTATTCCAAAGAGCGGGAGCCACAAAATAAAATAAAATAAAGTCCTCTCCCTGGTCCTCGTAAGATGAGCTTCCACAGTCTGTGACACAACAGGGAGAGTCCTGGTAAATGACATTAGTGACTGGACCAGCCTGTACAGGAAGTGTTCCTTCAGATAACCTGGTCCTAAGCCCTTTAGGGCTTTGTGGGTCAATATCAAAACTGTTCATTTAGCCCACTAGCAAACTGAAGTCCAGGGCAGCTCCTTTAACAGTGGTAATCTATACCATGGGTAGGAGTTGTACCCAGCATCCCATTATACACTAGCTGTAGCTTCCAGACCAGTCTTCAAGGCAGCCTTACAAACAGCATGTTCCAGTCATCATGGGTCACAGTGGCAACACCATCCCTGTCCGTGAATGTCCACAAATGGCGTACTACTCCAAGTTATGAAAAGGTGCTTCTAGTCTCTGTGGAAACTTGGCCCTCCAGCGACAAGACAGATCAAGGATCACCCCCCCCCCAACTACGTACCTGCTAGGGGGAGCGGGTGGCACTGTGGTCTAAACCACTGAGCCTCTTGGGCTTGCCGATCAGAAGGTCGGCGGTTTGACAGGGTGAGCTCCCATTGCTCTGCCCCAGCTCATGCCAACTTAGCAGTTTGAAAGCACACCAGTGCAAGTAGATAAATAGGTACTGTTGCAGCGGGAAGATAAACGACATTTCCGTGTGCTCTGGTTTCCGTCACAATGTCCCGTGGCGCCAGAAGTGGTTTAGTCATGCTGGCCACATGACCTGGAATGCTGTGTGGACAAACACCGACTCCCTTGGCCTGAAAAGCGGAATGAGTGCCACAACCCCATAGTTGCCTTTGACTGGACATAACCGTCCAGGGGTCCTTTACCTTTTACCTGTACTTGCCTGCTCCTTCAGAGGGAACACAATCCCATCCACAACTGGCAAATTTTCCAATTCCCACACCTAGAAGCCAACTATAAATTATAAAGAATCCACAAGGCCATAACTTCAACTTGTTGGCGCTCATCCAGCCTACCCTCCCCCACTGCATCAAACTGCAACATAAAAATAGAACTAGGGGCCATCAGCACACTGCTGACATCAAACCTCTGTTGCCATCTCCCAACAATTGCATATAGATGTTAAACAGCCTGCAACACCCCACAGAATAGCAGGTATGATCACCCAATGCTACTGTCTGAAACTAGCCCTATAAGTGGGAGGCCTTGAAGACTATTATACTGTATTGGTATTAAACACAGCAAAACAGAATGGTCTCTTTTTGGGGGCTTCGTGAGTGACAAACAAAATGGCATCTTATAAACAAGGGTGTGATATTGTGAAGGGTGAGTGAAAAATATAGACCGATTAACTCTAAGCATTAAATACAGCCGAGGCCCATAACTGAATTTTAAACTGAATTTCTGAGTTTCTATTTGTGCATGTCACTACTAATTTCTTTCAAACGAAACTGAGGGTGGTAGCTTTCGAAAACAACTGCATTCAAGATTATTCTGGTTCCAAAAGGGGAACAAAAGGGGGGGGGGCTTTTATTTATTTAATATTATCACTCGTCATTTTCAATCTCAAGCGATCCTCAGAAAGGGTAGACGAAGACGAAGACCGAAGAAATATGGAAATACGTAAGGGATATGACTCATTTCTACCCTAATGGTCTTGATTGATGCAGTCTACTTCCCAGTCTTATAACAGCAGACAGTAATGTTATTGCTTCTTCCCAAGGAAGTGACAAAATGCAAGATCAATCAAGTGGGAGTGCAGTAAATTTGCTATAAATCTCTTAACTACCTAGACAAAAGCAGACACAGCGTTTTCTTACATTGTAGAAACGAGGCAAATGTTAACTTCTTCCATGCTGTTGAACTCTTTTACTATCTTGACCCTTTCCTCCGCTTTTGTATTTCCATCGAGTCTTCGGTAATCTAGCCCAGATGCCATGCAATATTGCTCCAGAACATCAAGCAACTGGTGGAAGAGATGGGGAGACCAGGCAATTAGTACCATTTAAAAAGAACCACAATAAAACAGGCAGATCAAGTGTCTTGAAGGTCTGTAACAGCTCAGAGTTTTCCTACCATCACTCTTTCTCCAAAGTCATAGAATCACAAATATTTAATTAACTTGCAGAAACACTTAACGTTTTCCATTTTCCATTTAGTGCAGTGGTATGTTTAAATAGTGTGTGCTTTTCCAGTGGAAGCAACGAACTATTAATTTGATATGGAGAACTCAGATAATGTTTACATTCATTTTTTAATTCAATCCAGGCAACCCTGCCTTATCTCATGTGCCATTTCCCCAAGTCCCATTAGTCAGTTGCAGGAATTCACACATAAGAGAAGGAGGCAAGACAGCTTGGCCTGGGCACTGACAAGAAAGTTTCATAGGATAACCCGCATCTCTGCTCAGAAGTAAGTCCCACTGAGTTCAATGGGACTTACCCTCTGGAAGTGTGAACAGGATTGCATCCTCAGTTTATCCAAGAGCTGCCTCACACCTTACGTTTTTCCTATAAGGAAATCCTTCTGTGTAAGGAAAAGCATTAGAACTTCATAATATAATAATTGTACATGCATCTGTTTTGTTATGTGCGCATGCGCACAAGGGAGCATGCAACTGAACAGCCACAGGTGTGATCATTATGGGGTATGAGGAAATACTCTCAAGTTTTCCCTACACAAAAGTGTTTGGGGGGGGGTGTCATGGTTTGACTTTATCCAAACAAGAACAAGGTTTGGTCTTGGCTTACGAATTATGGTTTGTTTGAGTAAAACAAACCATGGCTCCTGGTTCAGTTATACCGTTAAGCTGAGGGATGATGGTTTGTTGCTCCTGCTGGATTGAAGGCAGGCACAAAGCAGGAGCAATCACCTGGTAAACTATGAACTAGGAATTACTGTGATGTGCAGACTGGGCTATTATCATATTTAATACTTTAAGTGGATGATGATGCAGAAATATTCAATGCCTTAGGCTTTACTATACATAGTTAGAGTCAGTTCCATGTTCTCTTACGTTGCCCCTATTAGCTCATACAAAGACTATTATCCCATTGCTTAGAAGAGTGCCCAGAAGTTCCAAGTCTGGAATTTACCCATTTTACTTCTTGAAGACGGAAAGCTAGAAATTACAGCATTATTCGCAATATTTTGCATGACAGCCTACAAAATACATCAGTCATTTTACCTACTAGGCCAACATGGACTTTCTATCTTTCTATAAAAATACAAAATACAAAATAGCCAACCTAGCAGTTCGAAAGCATGCCAAAGTGCAAGTAGATAAATAGGTACCGCTCTAGCGGGAAGGCAAACGGCGTTTCTGTGCGCTGCTCTGGTTTCGCCAGAAGCGGCTTGGTCATGCTGGCCACATGACCCAGAAGAACTGTCTGCGGACAAACGTCAGCTCCCTCGGCCAGTAAAGCAAGATGAGCACTGCAACCCCAGAGTCGTTCGCGACTGGACTTAGCTGTCAGGGGTCCTTTACCTTTATCTTTTTTACCATTTTATTCTATTTCATTTGAACTGTACTAGTATTAAATACTGTACTAGTATTAAAAACTGTACTAGTATTAAAACTTTGTATTAAATAGAGTTGTATTAAATAAGAGTACACTGGTTTTTAACCATATAACAAAGAAAGCTATAGTCAGTTTTGTTACAAATCAGATGAAGCTCACCTTGGTTGAGAAGGAAAAAAGGAGCACTTTATCTTTGTTTTTTCTGAAGTGATTTAAAAGTTTCTGAAGGACCTGGAAGTAAACCATAGAAAAGAGTTATTGAATAAACCTCAGGCAAAATATATTTTCACATATATTACAACTTTCCAAAGTTGTGGATTTAAAAAACACAACAACAAATCCAGAAGAAGAAGAAAAAACAAGTCAACTGATTTGAAGTGACCTCATACAAACTAAAAAGATGAGCAGGTCAATGGAAATGGCAGGAATCCAGTGCAATTTATGCTGGGATATATTATCCTGGAGTAAACTTCCCCTGTTCCAAACTTTGTTCAGAAGTAGGCCTACCGCCAGCTGAGCCATCCCAAGCCTAGCAGAGGCAAAACCAGCTTTTAAAATTGTGTTTGCTTTACACCATGCTATTTGCCAATGTAACTTATGCTGGGTTGCATTTGACTGACATGGCTAGAGTTTGGAATGGGGGTAAATCTCTCCCTGCTATGGCTTGTCCCCTGCCACTACCCCGGAATGCCCCGTTTGTGGAACTTGCCCCAGGCGAGCTGCAGCTGTGCTAGAATGAAAGGCTTACACCAGTGTATCGCCAGCTGAGCCAGGATGAGGGACCCCAGCTGGCCTAACCCCAGGTGAGCCTGTTAGAATTCCTGCTCCATGATTGCAGTCGTGGGATTTTTGTCTCTCACATGACAGTGTATGTTTTGACTCCACAAAGTGGGAAGTGACGGAGACAGGATGTTTGTGTTACTGTGTTACATGAAGTGGGACTATTGTCCTTTGTTCTTTCTCTTTGCTGTCCGATGCTAGAGAGAGAGGGGGAGCCATGTTGCAATGCTCCGTGTGTGTTTATATGTAAATAAAGTAGATTAGCCAAAATGCTGAGTTGCTGAGGTCTGTTACGCAAGCTGCGAAGACTCTGCGGATCCCTAAGTGTGCCGGTGTCTGTTGGCATCGGTCGCTGTGATGTTCGGGCTGAAGAAAGCTTTTGAAGCTCCCAAACGATTGACCAGGAGGGAGAGAACATGCCACTCGGGCATGTATCTCTGCCAGGGTCCTACTCGAGTGTAAGACAAGCTCCTGACAGACCCCAGACCCAGCTAATTCTGCTGGAGACGCACCTATTCCAACCTCCGTTTACACCAGTGAATCTTGTGTTTGGATTGCTCCGTAAGAAGATATCAAATGATCAGAGATACAGTTGTGCGAACGCACTCATTTAAACATGTATAAAATAAACATTTTACAAAATGTACAGATAACGCATGGCTTTGGTTAAAACAGCTATAAAAGAAAATTCACGAAACAGTGCAGGAGGTGTGATCTTAATGGAAACACAATGCAAGGATGGCAAATCACATATTTGTAGCATTGTAGCTGCCCAGCATGTGATACCCTTAATTTACAAGGCCATGACCACACGACGACATTTTTAATAAACCCCAGAGCGTAATAGTCACCCTGAAGTGAGCCAACCCCCTTTTAAGCCTGCTGAACAACATCCAAGTTCAGAACTTCTTGGAACTTGGCTTCTCATAATAATCAGCCAGCTATATGCCCTTCCCCGCTCCCAGTGTCCTCTGTTGGTCTGTTTACAGTAGGTCGTGGCTTCCCAGACTTTGCACAGACCTTGAAATGCCAATAATCCGCCCACACGCAATGCTCTTCTGGTAGGGAAGCAAATAATCCAGAGCATTCTGTATAACAGTGATACTGTTATTCTCCAAAGGAGCATGTCCACATCTGGCAAACAGTAATTCCAGAACACCGTGCAGAGGCAAGACACAAAAGGGGAAAGAGGAATTTTTCTGTCCAATGTCTGTAGCCTATTCCCAATGGGCAATAAATATTTAAACAATGCTATTGATTCAGTGATAAATACTTAACCTCTTAATTTGCACAGATTTTCCTGAAAGCAAAACATTCCAAATGACAAGAGGAGACTTAGCTGATTCATTCTATAATGGCAGATAAAATCTTGAATACAAAGCAGCAATCGTACTGTTCATAACCCACACTGTAGGCCCAATCATCCAATTTCACGGTGAATTGAAGAGGCACGAACTGGAAATATTTGGAGAGCTTTGGTTTTCAATTCAATTAGAAATTGTCAAAACTGGATCGTTTTAATGGGTAAAAAAATAATTAAGTCCTGCCATTTCAGACTCCAATTTTATTTTCTTAGGTACAAGGAGGTCAAATTAAAGGGTAAAATGAGTTTACCTACAAAACAACCAGGGGAGAAAGTGAGGAGAACAAATATGCTCACATAATTAATTCCCAAATGAGTATCCTGAAAACAAATCCACTTTGCTTAAAGAAAATAAACCAATGTCATGTCATTTTGGAATTTAAGAGGACTCCACAGCATGGTAGGTATTTCAGTATTCCACAGGGCAGATCAGAAGAAAGGCAAGCAACAAATAGAGAAGACTGAAAAGGAAAACTATATGAATCCAGAATGCCCAAAGCAGACTGACACAAGTAGAGAACCAATGTGGTGTAGTGGTTAGAGTGTTGGACTAAGACCTGGGAGACCAGGGTTCAAATGCATAAAGCCCACTAGGCCAGTCATTACCTCTCAACCTAGCCTACTTCTGAATACAGTGGTACCTTGGTTTAAAACCATAATCTGTTCCGGAGGTCCAGTTGTAAACCAAAACAGGTTGTAACCCAAGGCGCACTTTCGCCAATGGGGCCTCCAAAAAAAAAGGGGTTGTAATCCAAAAAAAATGGGTTGTAATCCAAAAAAAGGGACACAAACTTCCAGGTTTGATGCGGTTGTAATCCAAAACAGTTGTGAACCAAGGTACCACTGTACTGGATGTTGGGCATCACCAATGGGAAGCTCTCAGTTCCTGCTCTGGGGCTTCCCATAGGCATCTGATTGGCCACTGTGAGACCAGCACACTCGACAGGCCACTGGCCTGATCAGCAGGACACGTTAACTGTCTTGTTTCAGGAAAAAACATTCACTAAGTGGTGCCCAGTAATGGCGTGTCAGGCGCCTCCTGAGTTACTTCACACAGAAGCTATCCTTGATACTCTGTGGATGAACAAAAGCAGGGGCACGGCAGAGCTGAAATACTTTGGAAACTGCACAAGTTGATGCAATAAAAAGTAAAAATCCCAAACCCCACCTTATTACTGCCCTAGCTATTCAGCCAGCTCTTTCACTCTTGCTCAGTTTCTCAGCCGTAGTGGTTTATTGATATAGGTTATCCCTGCCTTTTTATATGTTAAAAACCCCAGAATTAAAACAGTTGAGCTTTTGAAGTAAAATATAATTTTAAAAGCTGTCTTTGCAATATTTTCATAACCTTTTCTTAGCTGAAGCTTGGCAGACTGTTTAAAATTAGAACGAATCTCCTGAGGGCAACAATATCTGATTAAAGCCTTTATTTTACTGGTGTCTTACTATTTTCATTTTTTAAAGTGCATCTGTAGTAGTAAAGTATAGATTATAAAAATGCAAAAGACTGTAAAACCAGGGACCTGATTACATGGAGAAGAAGGTTCATTCTTTTCCATGTGTGCTCTGGTCTATTTCTTTCCAGACATCTTACCTGCAATGAAGTTAGGGTGGAAATAGGCAAATTCAATATATATACAACGTGATCCACAAGAGATTCAACATGCACATAGATGGTACATTTGTTTGCACAGAAACCCAGTTTCTATGGAATTACATGGTAATGGAAATGTAAACAGTGGACCTTTATCTTAAAGAAACCATGAAAGCTAATATCAACTATTTTTTGCCACATAATGTATACTTCAATCCATATATTTACCTTCATTTTCCCACTATACTTTGGATCAGAAATGGTTTCAAAGGCTGCATCTTTGCTAAGCTTCACAAAATCAGGAAATTTGGAAAACACTTGGCTGCACACCCTTGTGATGTAGGCTTCCTGAAATGAAACAAAAATTGTGCAGAAGGAGGATAAAATTTGGCAAATCTGTAATTAACATCCTGGGCATAAGAAGAAATCTAAAACACTTTTTCAACAGTTACAGGAGCAAGATGATCCAACTAACTTTAAGGGTTGAAAAATAGATTAAAAGCTATAGGAATTAGTACTGTGTTTTCTGAATACAGTGGTGCCCCGCAAGACGAATGCCTCGCAAGACGGAAAACCCACTAGACGAAAGGGTTTTCCGTTTTGGAGGTGCTTCACAAAACGAATTTCCTATGTGCTTGCTTCGCAAGACGAAAATGTCTTGCGAGTTCCTGCAGGTTTTTTCCCCTTTCCCCCCGCTTTTTCTAAGCCGCTAAGCCGCTTATCAGCTGATCCGCTAAGCCGCTTATCAGATGATCCGCTAAGCCGCTTATCAGCTGATCCGCTAAGCCGCTAATAGCGCTAATCCGCTAAGCCGCTAATGGGCTTGCTTCGCAAGACGAAAAAACCGCAAGACGAAGAGACTCGCGGAACAGATTCTTTTCGTCTTGCGAGGCACCACTGTATGAGCTGAATATGACTGAAATAATTTTCAACAATATGAACAATTAACAAAACATCAAAATGAGGAAAGCAATGTAATTTAGCCATTAAGTTCTTCCTCAAAATATTGTGGGTTCAAGCAGACTGACCTGCTGTTTGCTTGTGTGGTTCGTTTGTAACAGTGCAGCATGGTTAGCAATCTTTCGAAGGACCGTCAGGTAACTGAAATATAATGCCCGCATTGTTTCGCCATGAGCATTTGTCTGCAGAAATATATATAAAAAAATTAACCATCTTAGGATGGGGAAGAGAAGCTCAAGGCAGCTCACTGGCAGGAAGCTCTGGCAGAATTTTCGAAAATGGTACTGTTCCCACCTGCACTTGGAAGTGGTACAGGCCACTCTCAACCACCTTGTGCATCTACTTTGCATGCAACTGACAGGAATTTTTGAATGCACGACATTGAAAAGAATGCAGACAGTGCAGAGCATCCCATTTTACTGCTCAGTAATAATTTCTCTCAGACAGTACAAACTTATAGCACAGATCTCCCTCCTCCCACCTCTATACAAATGGCCATGCCTGTTGAAAAAACTGGATGATTGGTTGGTGTCCTTTAAAAAAATTTTTAAGACCCCTATGGTGCTGGAGGAGACTCTTGAGAGTCCCATGGACTGCAAGATCAAACCTCTCCATTCTGAAGGAAATCAGCCCTGAGTGCTCATTGGAAGGACAGATTGTGAAGCTGAGGCTCCAATACTTTGGCCACCTCATGAGAAGAGAAGACTCCCTGGAAAAGACCCTGATGTGGGGAAAGATGGAGTGCACAAGGAGAAGGGGACGACAGAGGACAAGATGGTTGGATAGTGTTCTCGAAGCTACAGACATGAGTTTGACCAAACTGCGGGAGGCAGTGGGAGACAGGAGTGCCTGACGTGCTCTGGTCCATGGGGCATGAAGAGTCAGACACGACTAAACGACTAAACAACAGTGTTTAAGCACTTTACGTCTCTGATCGCCTGGTTTGGCTTTATAGCCAGACACAGTAATATGGCATGTGTGCCTATTAATTGCAAAAGAGCGGAATGACCACAACTTGTTGGCCGTTCCTGTTGCCAACCATAACTGAGTAGCTCTGTCAGTGCGTGGAAGAGGGTGATACACAGGGTGGCACACATTTCTCTGACTCTCAGACTATAATCCTGGAATTCTAACGCTGTTGCTTATTGGTGTCATCCAATCTCAGCAGATCTGGATAAAGATGCAAGGAAATAAAGCTGCAGGTGCAACTTCAAGCAGAATTTACCTTTTAACCTCAATTTCCCCTAAACTGGAAATGAGGCCAATTTAGGGTTCATGGCTGCCGCAGGCCTGGGGAAGGTTCCCTCACCCCAGTGTTTCGTTTCCATGCTGGAGTATTCCCTGAGGGACTGTATCCCATTTATCACAATTGTTAACACTCATTGCTTTCTTTAAAGGAAAGTTAGGCTATGATCTTACATAGATTTAAAGGCAAGGGAAAGGTACTCCTGACCGTTAGGTCCAGTCGTGGACGACTCTGGGGTTGCACGCTCATCTCATATGCCTTTGTCCGCAGACAGCTTCCAGGTCATGTGGCCAGCATGACTAAGCCGCTTCTGGCGAACCAGAGCAGCGCACGGAAACACCGTTTACCTTTCTGCCAGAGCGGTACCTATTTATCTACTTGCACTTTGACGTGCTTTCGAACTGCTAAGTGGGCAGAAGCTGAGATCGAGCAACGGGAGCTCACCCCATCGCTGGGATTCGAACCACCGACCTTCTGATCGGCAATTCCTAGGCTATGTGGTTTAGACCACAGTGCCACCCGCATACATAAACTTACTCCCAAGGGAATTAATGCCAAACTACGTATGCTTAGGATTCAGGGTGTTGTTTCACATACATCTAAAACATATTTAACCTAAAACAACTCAGAAAGTATAATCCAACAGCTTCCTAGTGTACCAGCAATGACATCAGCGCCTATATCAAATAACTACTTTCCCGGCCATGCCTGGCTGATTTTTAGGTGATGATTCACTGACCATTTACTCTGTGGTAGTTCCACTGAGGTAAACATGACAAAAAATTAAGACCGTGCATTTTATGAATCTCACGAGAATACAATAGTAAAGCTATTCTTTCATATACCATGATTTAGCAATATAACTTCTAAGGACATGTCACAAAACATTCACAATCCTCCCCACCTTCTCCTCTATTTTGCCATATTTTAAAAAGTAACCGACTAGCCTGCTTTATGGATAACTTCAGATCAACTGGAATATTTTAAGGGTACAGATATATGAACAAATATCAGCCAGCAGATCAGTCCAATGTGATTTTGCACCATAAAAAAGTCACTCAGGGAACAAATTAATATTCAAGGAAAAAGGACCTCACTTTTCCAGAAGTGTTTTCATCAACTATTTTCTACATGTTGTCTGCTTACTACTATTTTACCAATGCTGCTGAAAAAGTACAGCATACATAACAATGTTTTACAATGTTATTCTTCAACCCTTGTCTATTTGTGGGGCTTTATTTTATTTTATTTTTAAGTCAGCTGTTTTGGCTGAAGCCAGTCGTCATGAGAGCACAAATGCAAAGAAACCGTCCACCACAAAGGTTTATAATAGCACAGAGAATCGTGTAAAGCAAATGTTTGTATTAGTGCAAAAAGACCACAGGCAGTGGAAGTAACCTTCAAAACCTACACAGCTTAGTCCCTTAACCCTACGTGAAACAAAGGCTCGATGTGGCTGAAACACCAAGTCTTGGTTCGGCAACTGGAAGCCTGCCCAGCAGACTCCCTCCCTCATTTTCATCAGCAGGTTTGCCATGACACCTAAATGGGCAACCGATGATTAGTACCTCCCTTCTAAACTAGAATTTGAAGCTATGGTTTCTAAACCCACTTCAAGCCATGGGTCGAGGCACCAACCACATTCTGTCGAAAGTGGATGTCTGCAAGCTATGGACTAAGAAAGCCAGGAAGTTGAGAAGCAGTGGAAAGAGCTCCTGAGCCCACAAAACTATTCTCAGCTGGCAAACCATAATTTGGCATTATGTCTGATTTGAGCCTAAGCACATGCAACTGCTTTTGAACATCATGACCCCGAGTCCCCCTACCTCACGCCCCAAGTTGCTGCTTCCCACACCGTTCCATTAATGCCTTATATGTGTAACTAATAATGGTGACATTCACTTGTAGACAGCCAATCTACACTTGCATCTGAAGAAGCAGGCTCCAGTGTGAACGTGTAAAACTTTATGTGGTATCAAAAATTAAGTATGAAAGGGTGTTCCTGAATACTTTAAATGCCAAACCTATGACCAGCGGTGGAGGAAGCTGACCCTTGGGTGCCTGGGGTGGCACGCACAGGGGCGAGGTGAGCCACCCATAGGGGCGGGCAAACCACGGGGCCTCCGAGGAGTGTCAGCCGCCCTACAGCTGGGGGGGAGGCAGCGGGCGAACCGTTTGGGCAGTGTGGAGACTGCACGCGCCCAAGCTACCGCGTGAGAGACGCGTGGCTCCAGCATGCTGCAGGCCCCACGTTGAGTGCCGCCCGGCATTTTGTCACATCCCCCCCCCCAGTGGTGACACCCAGTGCAGACTGAACCCCCCTTCCTCCACCCCTGCCTAAGACTAACAAGTCTAACAACAACAACATGTTTGGGCTATTTAATAATGACTTTTTGAGTAACTCAACCTCAATGCTTATGAAATCCAAATAGAAAGAAGAAAAGTGAGTGGTAAAAGAAAGTACAGTGGTACCTTGGGTTACATACACTTCAGGTTACAGACTCTGCTAACCCAGAAATAGTATCTCGGGTTAAGAACTTTGCTTCAGGATGAGAATAGAAATCGTGTGGTGGCGGCAGCAGGAGGCGCCATTAGCTAAAGTGGTGCTTCAGGTTAAGAACAGTTTCAGGTTAAGAACGGACCTCCGGAACGAATTAAGTACTTAACCCGAGGTACCACTGTACAGTCATACCTTGGGTTAAATATGCTTCAGGTTGAGCATTTTCAGGTTGCATTCCGCGGCGGCCCGGAAGTAACAGAATGGGTTACTTCCGGGTTTCACCGCTCACACATGCACACTCAAAATGACAACACATGCATGCGCAGAACCAGCAAATCACGACCCGTGCAGCGCAGACGCGTGTTGCATTCTGCTCGGGTTGCGAACGGGGCTCCGGAATGGATCCCGTTCACAACCAGAGGTAACACTGTACTGGGAATCCAAAAACCTAGACTGCCAGAGGAGTAAATGAGTTTTATTCCACGTTGTATCCATCGTCTGTGCCCCACTTTCACATCCATGAGTGAAAAGTCGGCATGGAAGCAGAGCAGAGTGTGCCAGTTGCACATTGCAGAAGGGAACTTGGCAGTACAATCAAACCTGTCCAAACATCTTACTTTGTAGCAGCAATATTTCCTTTTGCGGCCACTCTTGCAGCTGCACGGCTCCCCTGCTCGCAGCACCAACTGCACATCCTCTGTCTCCAGCACAGTCTTATACACAGCTCTCTGGAACTCGGTCAGAGAACAATAAACCATCTGGCAGGATAAAATGCAAAACGAGGGGAAGAAAACACCACAAATAAAAATGTTAAGCTATTATGAACAATTGCAAGAAGATAATGATCGTGACAGGCACAGCCTAATTCAATGCGATGTTTCATTGTTGTTGCAAAATAAATGTAAACTTTAGCACCATATAAAAGGGGGGGGGGGTGTCATTGGCTAATATCTTAGATTTAAATGACACAATCTGTCACGAATATGAAAGTTAAATTGCGGCAATCCTTCTCAATCTGCAACCAGTATGTGCAGGAGAGGAAAGGACTCAAAATGCATCAGTGTAAGGCTACAAAGATTTCGAAGCTCTTAAAAGATCTATTTTGCCATTTCCTGGCACATACTATTGCAGAACACAAAGGGGATAAAGGGAAACAGCCAGCTCTTTAGATATCCATTGAGATTCTGAATTGCTGATGTAGGAGGGAGGGGCTCTGTACAGTGGTATGACAAACTTTATCCTTCCTCTCAAAGACCATGGGTGGCATCTCCATGACATCTTTTGGTCTCAACCAGCAGGATGCAGAAATCCCAGGATCACTCCTGAATTTAGGCCACCCACAAAGCAGCAACACCATGCTGTGCTATAATAATCCAAAAGTATCTTGAACATATACTCACATTATCAAGAGAATGAAATGAAATGAAAGCTGCAAGATTAAAGGCAACCGAGTGGCATTGCTGTTAATCTTCTCTTTAGAAAGCCCAGTTTAGACTGTATTATTACAGGCTTTGGCTAAAAGGTAGGTATAAATAAGGAAGGAAAAGCAACAGACAAATGTGCATCTTTATTAAAAGTATGTGTGATTGTGTATTCTCTAAAATGTACTCTTATGCTCAACGTACAAGGCAAGACAAGTGAAATGCATGCACTCTTTCACGATGGTGATGACAAGCCCAGGCAGTCTTTTTCCATTTAACAATTCAATTAGGTTTTTACATGCATTTATCAGAAGAAAAGAAAGTATGAGAGCAAAAAGCCTCTCACTAGTCTTTTAAATGAATACATCTTCAGAACTCCGGACCATTAACAAATTTTTGCATGGGAACTGAAGACGTTAAGCTTGCAGACTGAGCTATGGGGGTTATTTGGGCTTGTAATTACAAATTCTGGGCAAAATATGAAAGGTTAGATGTGAAAAAATCATTTGTCTGTGGAAAGTCCTATTTTGAGAAAAATTGCTAATGACAAAAACAATATTGCTTAACAGCAGTATTTGATCCTTTCCTTACACTGACTCACAATACTAAAATTACTAGAAAAAAAACATTTTAGCAATCAAGGAGACAATTCAGTCCTTCTCTAGACCCATTCATGCCTACGTATTTGCAGAGCACTGCTAACAGCAAATGGATTTCCCATAACTGCACCTGACAGCCCCACCAGCCCCAGTCCAGTGCACAAACACAGCTGCACATGTGCATTCCCACTTGCAAAAGACAGAGTGGATCTCCCACCCACCCCATATGTCTACAAGGGTAAAGGTAAAGGTAAAGGGACCCCTGACAGTTAAGTCCAGTCGTGAACAACTCTGGGGTTGCGGCGCTCATCTCGCTTTACTGGCCGAGGGAGCCAACGTTTGTCTGTAGACAGTTTTTTCCAGGTCATGTGGCCAGCATGACTAAACCGCTTCTGGCGAAACCAGAGCAGCACACAGAAACGCTGTTTACCTTCCCATCGGAGCGGTACCTATTTATCTACTTGCACTTTGACGTGCTTTCGAACCGCTAGGTTGGCAGGAGCTGGGACCGAGCAACGGGAGCTCACCCCGTCGTGGGGATTCGAACCACCGACCTTCTGATCGGCAAGCCCAAGGCTCAGTGGTTTACACCACAGCGCCAAATTTCATTAAATCCACATTGAAAAGCTATGGACAAATTTATTGTAGCTGATCATTCTTACTCTGTCCTCCTTCTTGGGCAACTGATCATTTATAAGAGCTTTTGTACGCCTTAAGAAGTAGCGAGATATTTTCTGAGCTAGCCTCTGCATTGCTTTTCGACCTGTTGCTAGTTCTCTTTTGGTTGCAGTGTGCCTCTGACCATGTTCTACTGGATCAGAAAATTCCTTCTTGAATCGTGCTTCGTTACCCAAAAGTCCCGGTACAGCCCTAAGAGACAGGAAAAAATCAGTAGACATATTGTCATTCTTGTTGTGACCTCTTTCTTCCATCTGCTGTGATTTCTTGTGTGTCACTCCAGCACTCACATATCCAGTAGGATTCTACAACCAAAGATCCAGATTCTCTGTCTGCTGTTGTGTTCCAGCTGCTGGCTAACTAAATTCCCATGCATACTTTTAAATATGTTCATTTTCTAGATACCAGAGAATGTACCCCTAAGAGTGATATCCATGTCACCACATGGACTGAAACGTGGTATTAGAGCATTTATAAAACTGGCCGTGCCATAACTCAAACACTGTGCAAAACACTATCTGTGTATGTAGATAAATAATAAAATGGCATCAACAGTGAATGAGCATTCAACCTATACTTGCAAGCTTCACTTTTATTGTGCTTACCAGTCCATGACACACCAAAGTTCCTTCATGTTGTTCTGCAGAATTGTCCCAGTAAGTCCCAATCGAACCTTGCACTTTAGCGCCTTCATGGTTTGGGTTATTTGTGATTTCGGATTTTTGATTCTATGCACTTCATCTACAATGACAGCCGACCACTCTAAGCTGGGAAAACAACCAGAAATTATGAGAGTCTCCCTAAATCCTCCAAATATATTATTTCATAAGCTATTGCCAATGAGGTTTCCCATATTATGCAAAACAATGACACTCAAGACTGAACTTTCCATGGTTCTGGGAGAATGAGAGTACAGAGTATCAAAACAAAAAAAGGGTTTTTTAAAAAAAAAAAATACAGCAAGTTTTTTTAAAAAATGTAGCTGAAAAGTTTAAAAAGAACATTTCAAAGCACTCCCTCTCATCTATGCTCCATATTACATCTTTGTCATGGCTCAAGCCCCAAATACCTGAAAGGCCATCACTTTCCCTACAACCCCCCTCTGGTGCTTGGCTGTTCCACCACCCTCAGAAATTTGGTGATAATAAATTATACAGATGACGATGACAACCCCCCAAACCCAGCCCCTCATACAAGCTTGAAGAAGAAACAGATAAGGGGAAAATACAGACCATTCCACTCATGGGAGCCAACCTCTCCCCTGAGCCTCCTTGGCCTGTGGACATAGCTTGCTTGGTTTTCTCAGAGAGAAGCACCCATTGACATCCCCTCCAGCACAGATGTCAGTACTGACAGAACTGGACAAGGGCCTTTTAAGTCAGCATTGCCCACACCTCAGGGAACTGGTGCCAAGTGCAGTATAGTACTTGCAAGCTTGCAGAACACCTAATATGGTCTTAGCTCAGCCAGCAGGGCCCATTCGGAGATGCCCAGGTACCTGGCTTGATCAGCAAGACCTGGCTTGTCTTTCCCTGGGAATAGATAGATAGATAGATAGATAGATAGATAGATAGATAGATGATAGATAGATAATTTATTTGCTTGCTTGCCACCCATCTGACTGGGTTGTGCCAACTGATTGTGACCAGACATTCCTGCTTATTTGTAGCTACAGAGCTACAGAGAAATTCTTGACACTCCTTACAAACAGCAAGTGAAAAGAACTGATTTCTGTATTAGGGAGAAAGGGTTTATCTTTGAAGGGAGACGGGGAGAGAAACTGAATATAACTTTCAGCTGGGATTTTGTAATTATCCAAAGAAGTCCATAACAGCCATAACTTAACAGCTACAGGCAGGGCTAGATAACATTTGATCGCACCAATTAGGAATGACTTAGAACTGATGGCCGGGAGATTAAACCAAGTACAATACATTATTTGCCATCCAGCAAGAATCCATTTCAGTGTGATTCATACTTTAGGGTAAAAATTAGGGTTGGTGCTCAGTCTACTGAATAAAGTTTTCAAAATTACATGAAGAAACAGGGCTAGCATTTAATAAAAGCGCTAAATGTTTCACATTTCGGAAATATCATGGTTCTATTGCATTACTGAAGCTTGCCTAGAGTGAGAGTGGTGTTTTTGGCTACAGCCCTTTCCTCTACACCCTCCCACTGACTGGTGGTTGCCAAAATGTTCCCTGCCCCAGACTTCATCAAATGTCACTAGTTGCAATTAAAAAACACTAGAGAAGTATTTCTCCACTCCAAGCAAAAATTTGACCGTTTCCCCTTTACGCATATATTTCTGCAATGCAGTTGAAGACATTTTCATTCTCCTATGCATGTTTAATTGGAAATTAAGTCCCACAGTTTGCAATGGAACCACTGACAACTTGTGTGCATAGGATTACAGCCACAATATATATGCTCAATGCATTTTCTCTTATTTCTCCCAAAGGTTTCAAGCATTCAGTGTCCTAGGTTTGCAAGAGTACCTTTAGGATGTAACAGCAACAGCAACAGCAACAACAACAGCAACAACAACAACAACCCCACACTCATTGTCTGCAGTAGAGGTAATTTTTAGAATTGTGTTACCTGTTAAGGTCATCCAAACAAAGGCGAAGGGTTTCATATGTTGTTAGTGCGACTTCACATTTCCCCTGCTTGATTCGACTCATTTCGTAGTCCTTTCTATTGCCATGCAGAACTATCACCTTGAAATAGCCCCAGGTATCCAATTCATCTTTCCAATTATACAGGACAGAAAGGGGTGCCACAATCAGGAAAGGCTGGAAAGAAGAATGTGATGTGGTTTCTGAACCAGATACAAAGTGCTGAATACATACAAGCTGCGTCTGAGTACAAAACCCCCACACTGTTAATATTCCTATGCTATCCTATACTTTACAGCTGCCTGGGCACAGCACAGTGAGAGGAACCCAGAAAAAAAGGTCCTTCAAGCTCATTAAGACCCAGCCAGAAGAGTTTCTTTCAATGTAGCCACCATCTTGTTTCTATGGCAAGTTTATGTAACCTGAATCCCTTGAGGCGTAAAGCAGCCCATACGGAAGTCTGCCCATTGATGGAACACCCCTCTCCCCATTTTTGCTCAGGACCATGCAAGTTCTAAGCATGCCTACTTGGAGCAAACCTGGAAAATGCCCAAGACGAGGGGAAGAACAGATGGCAAGGGAATGCCAACAGTCAAAGAGTGTCAGTTGGCTCCTAGCCAAAATCTGGTGACAAGCAAAGTTTGAGAGAGGACTCTTTGTGGTGATGGAGGTGAAATACTCAAAATCCACTGTTTTTAATTTATATCAACCTTGGAAAGTCACCCTCTCAAAGCAGGGAAGGAAGATCTGTCTGTGTCCTGTTACCAAGCACCTAGGGATTTTAACACAGCTGACTAAGAAAGAGGTAGGAACAGAAGGTAGGTCAGGAAGCAGAACCTAGAAGTGTCATGGCGAAGGCCAGCCCAACTAGGCGTGAGAAGTACAGAGGCAAGAAGGTGGAAGAATCCCCCTGTATATTAACGGGGAAGTGAAACATATCCCCACTTCAGCTGCTTGTTAGGAACCAAGAGCCCACTTAAATTATCTGAAGCCTGTTGAAATTGCTTAGGCGCTATTGGGGTCACAAAAAATGTTTTCCAGGCAAGCAGAATTATTCTCCAAGCTACTGGAAGGGTCAGCAAATGGTCCTTCAATTATCACAGGAGTTGAAGAAGCCTATGGATCAGAGTTCTCCATGCCACCAACAACCACCACATTCTATAACATATTGCGGGGGTCACGCTGTGTAATTGTGGTCCATAGAACCTCACATACATAAAGCATATCTACACTTAAAAACGGTTTGTATTGTTGTATCTTCAAGATGCCCCTAAGCCAGTGGCGTAGCGTGGGTTGTCAGCACCCGGGGCAAGGCAAGTAATTTGCGCCCCTAACCCGTGGATTTGCGCCCCCTAACCCTAACCCCCAGATGTTGCGCCCGGTGCGGCCGGCCCCCCTGCACCCCCCACGCTACGCCACTGCCCTAAGCTTACTTTCTTTGGAGCAGATGGCATTTCTTTTTTCATAGTTCTTCGCAAAAATTCAGGCATGTTATTTTCAATATCTGCACGTGTCCCCTTTTTGTGCAGCACTGCGGCCAGAAAGGAAATAACCTAGAAAGAAACGCAAGTTGAAGTGTTTAAGAGAAAATAATAACCAAATTGCACTCCGAACAAAACTCTGATGCACAGCGGAAGACTACATAGCTCTGTTCATATATCAAAAGAACTGTGGGAACAAGCAGGAATTTGATGATGGTTCAACTGGTGAAACGGCCTTTTCCACAAAAAAGCAGTTAAGATTCACAACAAATGGGAAAGATAGTTTGCTAAGACATGTTTTCTCAGAACTCATATAGATACACTGCCTCAGGACTCCAATGACAAGGAATCTCAACAGAACCTCAGCCAGCCCCACTGCTGCAACTAAATACAGCATCCCACAGCTAAGCAAGGTAAAAGGTAAAGGTAAAGGTACCCCTGCCCGTACGGGCCAGTCTTGACAGACTCTGGGGTTGTGCGCCCATCTCACTTAAGAGGCCAGGGGCCAGCGCTGTCCGGAGACACTTCCGGGTCACGTGGCCAGCGTGACATCGCTGCTCTGGCCAGAGCCAGAGCCAGAGCTGCACACGGAAACGCCGTTTACCTTCCCGCTGGTAAGCGGTCCCTATTTATCTACTTGCACCCGGAGGTGCTTTCGAGCTGCTAGGTTGGCAGGCGCTGGGACCGAGCAGCGGGAGCGCACCCCGCCGCAGGGATTCGAACCGCCGACCTTTCGATCGGCAAGCCCTAGGCGCTGAGGCTTTAACCCACAGCGCCACCTGCGTCCCATAGCTAAGCAAGGAAAGGGACCCAAAACACTCTTCATCTGTCACAGAGTCTCCAGCTCTCAAGATGAGGAAACATGTGCCAACTAGCCCTTCCTAAAATGTGCGGGTTGCAGAAAGGAGAGTCCTCCTGACAACAAATGCAAGTAATTTGTGCTGGCAAGTGTAACAGGGAGTCCAACCTCTTCTGCCAGGAGAATCTCACTCCTTTTATTGATACACAGGACTCATTCTTCCTGGGCAGAATCAGAGCCAGGGCATCTGGAGCCACCAGAGGTCCAGTTCTAATGCAAGTCCCAAGATGGAATGGGCAGCATATAAATAATGGGTAGCAAACAGTAGCCCTCCAGATGGTGGATTGCAGCACCTATCATCCTTGACCCTTGGACACACTGGCTGGGGTAGATAGGAGCTAGAACCCAAAAATAGATCAAGCATCACAGATTCCCCACCCTTGCTATAAAAAGAACCATGTAGGCACAGAAAATGACCCGTATAAGTCAATTTGCAGCACTTGCTTTGATTTCACTAATTTAGTTACATGCAATGATGCCCTTAGCTTGTTGTAGAATTAAAAGTCAATATTACTTTAATCACATTCACAAACTAGTCCTGCTTAAACCAGAATTTTACTGTTCAGCTAGGTGACCAGGATGAAAAAAAAACAGGCAAGTTTAAAATATTCATCCATTAACCAGCTTTATCATTTCTTCTTGTAAATGTAATATCCCATGCCAGCCTTGGTTTGGATTCAGCTTGGTTTTTTGTCTCATGAAGTTTTATTTTATTTGGGTAATGTGGATAAAATTCCATGAAAAATACTTTTAAAAAGAAAAGAAAATATTCGTCCACATATCCACTTCCAGCTTACAATGAAATTCAAACTGTTGTGAAAAAGATGCTTCTAATTGGATTCCTGGTTCTCATCATGAACCACTGCTATTATCAAGTATAATGACACACAAAATAGGTGGCAAGCCATGCATGGAAACTTTTTTTTAAAAAAGAGAAAGTGGTAAATTATGGAAAGAAGCTGTAGAATAAAACCAGTCTGGAGTTTAATCCCTGGATGTCTCACACAGCAGAGTGCTATTTCATCCTTGGAGTGAAAGAATGAATTGCCATTCTGAGAAAATAATGTTGCAGGCTTCCTTCCCCACGCTGACAAGAAAGCATTTTTACAGTCTATCTTTCCTCACATACTGTCATTTTGCAATCAGTGGTATATACCAGTGTCTGGGAAAGAGTGTAATAAAATTCCCCAACAGGCAATATAAAAAAAGCAAGAGGAAATCAGCCTTGTTTTTAAAAGGAAGCGTAGAGACTGTATACTCATGATCACTGTCTTAAGTTCTTTCCCACTTTGTGACAATTCTGGCAAAATTAAAGACCTCACTCCAGTCTCACCATCTGTTTGCCTTCCAGGTTTATCAAATATCATGGTCAGGACAGAAGAATGGACTCCCAACTTTCTCATTAATATCATTAGCTTAATTCTTTCTAGAGGGGTTTTTTAAACACCTGAAGCATCTAAAGGCTTCTCAACTGAGGAGAGAAAAACGGGGGGGGGGAGTGGCTGTGGCTTACTAAGTTTTGTTTTGTTAATTATCTAATTATGAAACCTAGGTATAAATATTATCAAAGCAGCTACAGACAAACACAATACTAAGAAGCAGAACAAATCAAGGGGCAGGAGAAATTCAGTTGTCCTCACAAGTTCATGCAATGGGCTTTTCGCCCTTGTCCTCCACCTCTGGAGAGGAAAGGGTGATCATTCCACCTGACAAGCTGCAATACTTGGCACAGACTAAACACACTGTTGAATTTCACCAAAGTGGGGTGGATAGGCAAAGACATAGCTGAGATGCTAAGGGTCAGGTGTAAAGGGTTGGCCAGGTATGAAGGAGGGGGAGTTGACAAAGGGGTAAGCAGGCTTGATGAGCGGAGCAAACAGAGATGGTAGCCCCTAGCGAAAACTTAGAACCACTAAAAGCAGGAAACCACAATCATTCAAATGACTGGCAACTCAACAGAATTTGTGAGTTCCCAATATCATCACGAGCACAAATCATCATGAACACAAGAGACCCTCGCAAAATTCAGCCAATTCTTTACTCTGCTCCAGACATCAACACATTTTTGTCCTTAGAATAGCAGAAAGGAGGTAAGATACCTGTACAGTTTTTCCAAGGCCCATGTCATCTCCAAGAATGCACCCGTTACCACAGATAGCGTGTCCATATAAAAACAGGGCCCCTTTTCTTTGATAATCACGTAGGTATCTATTAATTGTATATGGGATCCGATCTCCATCCTTAGACAGCTCATAGTCAACTGCAGATGAGGGAAATCTTCTGCCAGGGAAATGAGGCTTCTCCAAATCTTTGTCATCAAATATTAAGTTCTTCTGGGCATATTTACTGGTTTTGATGCTACAGAGTTTTGCTACTAGTATTTTCTTTCCTTGAGAGCCCCTAAAAGATACAACTGCAAAGGAATTCCCATTTTCATCTGTTTCCAAGGATGTTATTGTGGCTTCACAAAGCTTCTCATTTTCAGGAAAAGGAGCAAGACATTTATCTCCAACTTGCCATCTGCCTGTTAAAAATCACATACAACAAAAATAGTGTTTCAACCTGAATGAAATTCAGTGGCGTGTACTTAATTAAATTCTATTCTTTTTTTTCTGAATAAGCCCACATAAAGTTAGGATGCAAACTGTTTTAAATTAGTCCTGCAAAAATCAAGACACATCCTAACACTGTTCTCTTCAAGGTAACAGAAAAATCACCCACCTGCCAAATCATCAGACATTCTTAGTTATAGATAAGCATGGATCCCCAAATACCTATAAAACTGAAAGGGAGAAAAGAAACAAGCATAAGCAAAAAATTAGTATTAACAAGATAAGAGGCAAGTATCATTAACAGACATTTCGAACATACAATCAACCTCCATAAAGGAACACCCGAAACAAATGCTATCATAACATAATGTCCCAGATAATGACATCTCCATGCTGGAAAAAAGAAGAAGAGTTTGAATTTGATATCCCGCTTTATCACTACCCTAAGGAGTCTCAAAGCAGCTAACAATCTCCTTTCCCTTCCTTCCCCACAACAAACACTCTGTAAGGTGAGTGGGGCTGAGAGACTTCAAGAAGTGTGACTGGCCCAAGATCACCCAGCAGCTGCATGTGGAGGAGTGGAGACGCGAACCCAGTTCACCAGATTACGAGTCCACCACTCTTAACCACTACACCAGCTAACTGTACTTTTCACTTCAGGGGAGGGGGAAAACTGTGTCCCTCAAGATGTTGTTGGGCTCCAGTTGCCATCAGCCCCAGCCAGTATGGCCAGCAGATCTGCTCCACTTCCCAGTGGAGAGAAGTTGCATTGGACCGTATGGCCACCCACTCCCCACCGGGGGATCCCAGCCATGTCAGAGCCCAGCCGGCCAATCCGCTGGCCGGGGGGGGGGGGGGGCTTGGCCGGGTCTGTTTAAATCGGAGGGGCGAGCCGGCGGGCTTCCTCTTTGGCTCGCTTCCTCAATCACCCACCCTCCCTCCCTATTTTGCAGGTTTTAGGCACTGGCCTTGCTATGGACTGCAGTTGGTCGCTGTTGAGGGGCCTGGTAGGAATTTTTCCACTTGACAAATTGGCACGGGCCATTTGGTTTTCGCCTACCTCGTAGCAATCGTCACAACTTTGTTAGGGTTGCAGTTAGGCATTGTTTGACCTTGTGGGGGGGAGGGGAGGTGTGGCCATCACCTGCCCCTCCAAGCTTAAGTGTATTCCGTTAAAGGAATCCGGGGGTACTGATTTTGTCCGAAGCCCGGGTCAGAGGCTAGGGCCATGACACGACCCCGATGGGAACACCAGGGGGAGCTCGAGTTGGTCTGCATTGACAGGGCTCCTCCATCCGGTGGTTTACCCTTACCAGACTTCCTGCACATCAGGCAGGAGTCAGATATAGTCAGGTCCAATCAATGCCTAAGCCAATACTGCTCACATTCTGTAATTCGATAAAGTTGTGGCCAAATTTGCCCAGTAACATAAACCTAATATCCATGTCCTTGTGTGTGTTATTTCCCAATGAGGGGGTGGCTGCGGGGTCTTGACACGCAATCAACAGTTGTAGTCGAGCATCTTCTGCAGAGATTTGGGTTAGTCATCCAGGCTTTAGGAGATCTCAGGTGAGGCATCATATCAAGCTAAGAAACCAGCCCTTCTTCTCGTACATCCCTATGAGAGGGAGTAAGTGCTCTGCACTTAGGACAAAAAGTCTCCCCCTCAATTATAATTATAATTCTTTTCTTAAAAGGTGACAAGCATAGCTGAAGTGGGGTTCTTCATGAAATACCAATCTGCAGAAAATCAGTATAAAATGCTGACAGTTTGATGCCCTGAAAAAGGACTTTGGCCCAGGTAAGCGTGCAGTGAGCTGCAGCCTAAACATCTCTTGAGAAAGGGGCTAGTGTGTGACTAAACTGACTCAATTACAGTGGTACATCGGGTTAAGTACTTAATTCGTTCTGGAGATCCATTCTTAACCTGAAACTGTTCTTAACCTGAAGCACCACTTTAGCTAATGGGGCCTCCCACTGCCGCTGCACCGCTGGAGCACGATTTCTGTTCTCATCCTGAAGCAAAGTTCTTAACCCGAGGTAATATTTCTGGGTTAGCGGCGTCTGTAACCTGAAGCGTATGTAACCCGAGGTACCACTGTATCAACAAGCAGCAGGTGGCAGGAAAGAGAGCAGAAGCTAAAGACAATTATTTGTTTATTGGTATTTATAGGCCGCTCATTAACCACATCCTCTGGACAGTAAATGTAAGAACGTAAGAAGAGTCTGCTGGATCAAGCCAACAGCATCCTGTTCTCACAGCGGCCAACCAGATGCCTGTAAAAAACTCTCAGGCAGGACCCGAACACAAGACCACTCTCGTCTTCTGCGGTTTCCGGCAACTGGCATTCAGCAGCATTAGTGTAGTCATCATGGCTTGTAGCCACCAATAGCCTCCATAAGCTTATCTAATTCTCTTTTGAAGCTATCCAAGCTGGTGGCCATCACTGTCTCATGTGGGAGCAAGTTCCAAAGTTTACCTATGTGCTGTGTGAAGAAGTGCTTTCTTTTATCTATTTTGAATCAATAGGGCCATGGGCGTAGCCAGGGGGCAGGGGGAGGCAGCTGCCCCCATCAAGTAAATAAATAAAAAGACTTAACTAAAAGTAGAAATAATCATAATATTTGAAACTGAAATGCTTGTTGAAGTCACTTGGATGATGTTGTGGCACATTCTAGCGATGCAACTGGCAACCCGACTGAGTGATGGACACCATGTGGAAGGAGAAGAAACTCAGCAAAGAGCAGTTGAAAGAGCTGGACATAGCAGATCTAGTAAAAGAGGCAGAAATCTTTTATCCTATCACAGAAAAGGTTCTGCTCATCTCTCTTGCTCAGCTAAGCTCCCCTTGTACCCTAGAACAGTCATTCGGTACATTGCGGAGAGTGTAAACCTGGCTAAGGGTGATGATGGCAGGGGAGCGTCTCCATGGGTAATGCTTACTGAGTGCGCACACAAAAACCACATTTGAGGGAAATGCAGAGAAGCATTTCAGCAAATCCAAGAGGTAAAATGAAAAAGAAAATAAGATGAGAAAAGGCGTGTTCTTTGTAATTTTGCAAAATATACTTGTTAACTTCGGGAAAGGTACTCCCTGGTGTTACTTTTTATTTTATTTTTTGACTTCCGAATCTGCTAGACAGAGCAGACAGAGGAGGATAACAGGTGGGTGTCCTAACCCCTCCCCCAAACATAAATCCTAGCTATGTCCATGAATACGACATGAAAGAAGGGTAAGGCCTGCGCTTACAACACCCCTGACCATGCTGAAAATGCAACTGAAATGCAGCAACCTCTGGAGGGCCACAGATTCCCCAGCAGCCCTGACATCAGGTTAGAGCAGCCTCAGCCCAAGAACTCACACAAAGGCACTGCAGGAGACCCTTCTTCTAAGCCAGCATTCAGATGCGCAAGATAATATCACCAAGACAACTATCTGTAAACAAATAGTAAGCAACCTTACTATTGGCAAAAGAAGCTTCTTTCCCAAATCAGTTTTATCTTAAGCAACAGCAAACACAGTAAATAAAGAGTTCACTTGTTAGTGGTTCAGTGCTCATTTCTTCTCTTTCCAAAATATATTTTATCTTGAACAATCGCAAACGCAGTAAATAAAGAGTCCACTTGTGATATACCAGTGGTTCAGTGTTCGGATTCTGTTCCGGTAAACCGACGTTTCGCTGCTAAATCCCTTTAGTCATTGAGCTGTCAAAATCTACTGTAACAGAACTGCACCGAATTAACATGGAAAACTAAATCAAAAAATAGGCTGAGAAAGCATAGTTAAGGCATAACTTTGTAGTAAACGATACACAAGAGAAGACGGTATGTAAGTGGATTAAATGTATAAAGGTGAGACAATAACTAGTCTATTTGCACATACCTAGTTCCTACCTCCCAGTCCCACTCATACAAAAAAATCTCTGTAGAAACTTACCTGTCCCCATCTGCATGTTTCCTTCGGGAGGAGCATAGAAAGAGGACGACGTCCTTCAGTTTGTTAAATCTCCTTAGGAAACATGGGCAGGGCTCACAAACCTAAACCTATTTGGGAAAGAAACTACTTTTGCCATTTTCAATGGACGTTTATTGTTTATTTACAGGTGACATTACCTGTAAACAACATTTCAGATATTTGTTGATATTATCTTGGTGTCGACTGCAGTAGTCAGCCCTGTTCACTGTTTTAGCATTAAGATGTAGGCAGGAATAACTGGAATTAAAGGGCACTTCCGGGCTGGGGGAAAGGAAGTTCCCCCGCGCGAGGCAAAAGCCCCGAACTCACGTGCCGAGAAGCCGCCGCAACTTCTGCCACTTCCGGGGTTTCAAAGCTGCCCTAGTTCGAAGCGAGCAGCAAGGTCTCGCGAGATCCAGCTGTGGTCTCGCGGGGTCCGGGTCTCCACAGAGCATCTCCTCTCAGGATGAAATCGCCCTAGACTTAAACAGTACAGAGTTGCCCGCCCGGCCTCAGAGTCTGTTGGTTGTTATCCGAGCTCCATTTCCCCTTCCTTGTCTCACCCTCGCTTGTCGGCGCCGAAGGAGGAGAATTCCCACAGGGCACGATGCGGGGCTGAGCAGAAGAAGCCAAGGAGAGGAGCAGGCAGGAGTTCCTGCTCTTAGGAAACTCCCGACTCTAAGCTTTTTCCTATCTCTAGTGGGAAAACGAACGGCTTTTGATGCCTGCTCGCGCGGCCAATTCTCGCGATAACGAAGTTTGGTGCTTCCCCTCACCCCCTTTGCTGCTTTCAGTTCTCACTTTGCTCGCAGGGAGGTCGGAGCTGTTGCGCTCGCTCGCAGTCTCCGCTTGCTCCTTTGGCGCGGCGGCTGGAGCTCAGACCGCAGGAAGAAAGGAGTCAAAGCCAAGGAGCTGTGTGAAGAAAAAGAAATAAAAATAAAGCCGCTTTACTGAGCAGTTGTTGCGCCTAGAGCTGCCTTCTGGCAGCATCGTGATTCAGCAGGCAGAAATTCAACAGGTGCAGCCTATCAGTGCACCGCCATCTTGGGGGAAAACGCTGCGCCCATCAGCACCGCCCTGAGCCAGTGTCACCAACTGGACTCATGCACTTCAACCCCGACTGGGCTAGGCGAGCTGGGTAGCACTTCCAGAGACCACCTTTTACACAGGAGCAGGTCAAAGTGCTGTGGACTCGCAGCTTAGAGCTGTGAGCACCGGATTCACTTCCACAATACAGTCGTCGCCCAGCAGAGTCTGGCAGTGTATAAACGACTCGGAGAGCAGCTCTGTAGAATATCTTCTTTTATTCTATAACTACAACTATGATACAAAACTATATATCTGCCTGCAGACTGTCTCGCCAGAGTGGTACATGCTCTGGTTATCTCCCGCTTGGACTACTGCAATGCGCTCTACGTGGGGCTACCTTTGAAGGTGACCCGGAAACTACAATTAATCCAGAATGCGGCAGCTAGACTGGTGACAGGGAGCGGCCGCCGAGACCATATAACACCGGTCTTGAAAGACCTACATTGGCTCCGAGTACGTTTCCAAGCACAATTCAAAGTGTTGGTGCTGACCTTTAAAGCCCTAAATGGCCTCGGTCCAGTATATCTGAAGGAGCGTCTCCTCCCCCATCGGTCTGCCCGGACACTGAGGTCCAGCTCCGAGGGCCTTCTGGCGGTTCCCTCACTGCGAGAGGCCAAGTTGCAGGGAACCAGGCAGAGGGCCTTCTCGGTAGTGGCGCCCGCCCTGTGGAATGCCCTCCCATCGGATGTCAAGGCGATGGACAACTACCTGACATTCAGAAAACATCTGAAGGCAGCCCTGTTCAGGGAAGTTTTTAATATGTGACATTTTAGTGTATTTTTCATCTCTGTTGGAAGCCGCCCAGAGTGGCTGGGGAAACCCAGCCAGATGGGCGGGGTACAAATAATAAATTATTATTATTATTATTATACAGAGCTAAATAGGTCTAAGCATAAATGAATGCTGCACTGAGTGTCTGCAGCTGCTCTTAGCAGTAACCTTATCTCTACACACGATCTCTAACACTCAGTCTCTCTCTCCGACACACTGACTGACTGACTTGGTGCTGGAGCTGAATAAGTAGAAAGCAGCACGCTGCTCCTCCTCTCAGGAGAATCAGCAGACTCGTCAGGAGATTCTTGGATATGGGAGGGGTGAAATCTCAGCGGCTGCCGGTTTTCTGCCTGCTGTGCTGCTGTGAAATTGCCTTTCAACAGCAGTTCTGTGTTTTGTCTGCTCCTGTAGTACAAACCCACTGCTGAATTTGGACTCCTTCGAGTAGCTTTCTGGGCTTAAGTTACAATGGGAAGCCCAAACCTTGGGGAAGCTGCTGCTCGGACTCCGGTTTGCCATCATTCATATAATTACAATTACAATTATTTGTACCCCACCCATCTGACTGGGTTTCCCCAGCCACTCTAGGCGGCTTCCAGCAAAATATTAAAATGCAATAATACATCAGATATTAAAAGCTTCCCTTTTAATAGTGCTCTCGTGATGTTGTGCAGTCAAGCAAGATAATTCAAGTAGCCATAGGCAATTTTAATAGGAATAATTAATAATAATGCCCTTGTGCACAAAGAAAAGTATGGGTGTTCCATATCTGCTCTTCTATGACTTCGCAACAGTAATCACACCAATCTGGCGCTGGGTAATTGATTTACAGCCTCGAAATCAGACTACGGTTTCCCCTGTAGAGATTTCCAGTTCCAAACGTAGCAGATATTTGATCCATTTGTCTCTGGAGAAGAGCACGGTCTTAACAGAAACTATGAAAGATGGTTTATAGCTGGTTAATCCTCAAAACATGAACCACCAGAGTACTATTGCAGCACAAGGAAATCTCTACTCTAATTTCACACTAGCTGTTTTGGAATTGAAGGGAGGTTGCTCAAAATCAAATGTAATCTAGTACCAACGAACTGGCACTAGCCAAAATATACAAACAATTGGAAATTTGACTACTTTCATTCTGAAGCAATGCCACAAGAAATACACTTTTACTTAAATGTGATCTGTGAACATAGGTCCATGTATGACATTAAATGCTGATAAAATAAACAATAGGGATTTGCCTACCCTTGAGAAATTATATATATTGCGCTACATGGGGTCTTAGAAAACCAGCTAGCTGCACTAATCAGGAAAATTCTTATTGTTGCTCTATCCTTGAGGACCAACAATATTCTGTATTTAATTTTTTTTAAGTACTTTTGTTTATTTGAACTTAATATGCCACCAAATCCATGCTGATACAAAAAAAGCACGGAGGGGTGTGTGCATAGATACATAATGCTTGGGAATTAGGAAGTGGTTGCAGAACACAATGCATACTGAGTACCTTAAACTGGGGATCCCTTTGTATGGACAGGTGTGTTCTTGGTGGTTTGTTTTGCTGAAAATATAAGTAGACCAAAAAGAAACCTTGTGGGCAAAAGGGGAGTGGCAGTTCTAGGGAACAACAGATCATAAGTCTCATGTTTGGAATTTTGTGCAGTTATGTTTGCACATAAATAAGTCCTACTGAATTCAGGGGTTAGGATTGCAACCTGAAATATTTTTATATAGGCAGATCTATAAACGGACTTCAAAATATGCTCTTCTTGGTTTTAATTGGTTGTCTTTGATTGACTGAATTAATGTTTTACTTGCATGTTTTAATGTTGTTTACTTGGTGCTCTATTGCTGTTTTAGTTGTATTTTATTACAGAATTTGTTTGATCTCAGTGAGCCACCTTGAGGACCATTTGGTGAAAAGGGGGAATACAAATTAAATATATAAACAAAACAGTTGCCCATACAGCACATGCTGTACATTTAACCATATGAAGGATGCATGAATTCATTTTTCTTGCAATACACAGGAAGCAGATCGTGTGTCCTCGGTTATCCGCCAGCTGCAAACTTATTCACCATTTTCTTATCCTGTGTTTGATGCAACACAGCAGAGTTGCAAGGAATTTAAAAGGTATTCATTGCTGGTATCAGGATTGGTATTCTTCATATTTGAACTACCCCAGATATTGTAATATTGCAGACTACTTTGTCTGAGGCCAGTTGCATGTTACCAATATGCATAATGGTTCATTCTTCCTCACCTACCTTAAAACTGACTGTACAACACATCAAAAATAGAATGCACTTGATTAGAATAAGCAATATTAAAAATAAATGTAGATAGAAAACACATTTAGGTTCTCTAAACTTATTTCTCGTTCCATATTCCTGATCAAGATATAAAGAAATCTATCAGCCAGATCATGGGTAGGCGGACTAAGGCCCCTTCTAAATCCGGCCCGTGAACGGTCCAGAAATCAGCGTGTTTTTACATGAGTGGAATATGTTCTTTTATTTAAAATGCATCTCTGGGTTATTTGTGGGGCACAGGAATTCATTCATACCCCCCCAAAAAAATGTAGTCTGGCCCCCCACAAGGTCTGAGGGACAGGGGACCAGCCCCCTGCTGAAAAAGTTTGCTGACCCTTGAGCCAGATGAATTAGCACATTGACCTCTGGTTTTTAATACTCTTGCTTACTGTCTCATAATCTGTCCTGTCCTAAAATGTAGCACAATTTTCATCTGCCATTGTTTTATCTAAATCAGAATACGGTACCTGTGGCTCTCCAAACGTTGTACTACAATTCCCAAGATGGAATTGTACTACAACTCCCATGATGGGAGTTCGAGTCTGACAACATTTGGAAGGCCACTGGTTAGCCACCTCTGGTCTAAATAATGTAACTGGTACTTAATCAAAATACATGTTCTGTTGGATGAAACCATAATTCTTTGCAAGAACAAGCCTCACAGTTGGGCTAGATATACTTTTATTCTGGGGGAGGAGTGTCATCTGTAATCACCGGGAAAGCAAGCAAAGAATACTTCAGCGTACTGTTCATCCTCAAGCCACCACAAGCCTTTCAGCAATTTTGTTTTCTTGACAGCACGATCTTCTGCATGTTTACCAAGAAGTAACTCCCAGTGTGTCCAGTGGGGCTTAGTCATAGGAAGATGTGCAGAGGATTGCACACTAAAAATATGGTTCAAATTAACACAAATGGAAAAAATGCAGGTCCTGGTTTTGCTGGTCTTATTTGCCCCCTGGTAAACTCTGGATCAAGAGACGTGGGTGGCACTGTGGACTCTAAACCACTGAGCCTTGGGCTTGCTGATCGGAAGGTCAGCGATTGGAATCCCCACGACGGGGTGAGCTCCCGTTGCTCGGTCCCAGCTCCTGCCAACCTAGCAGTTCGAAAGCACACCAAAAAGTGCAAGTAGATAAATAGGTACCACTCTGGCAGGGAGGTAAACGGCCTTTCCGTGCGCTGCTCTGGTTTTGCCAGAAGCGGCTTAGTCATGCTGGCCATGTGACCCAGAAAAACTAGTCTGCGGACAAACGCCGGCTCCCTCAGCCTGTAAAGAGAGATGAGCGCCGCAACCCCAGAGTCATCTGCTACTGGACTTAACTGTCAGGGGTCCTTTTACCTTTTTTTAAACTCTGGATCAGGGACAATCTAGAAAATTCTCAGGACTAAAGGGGTAAGATATAAGGATATCACAGTAGCATTTTAAATGCTGACTAATGTTACTATGATTTATGATGTAGAAATATTTCAAAATAGGACAATATTGCAGCTTTAGGCTGAGCAAATGTTCATTTCAGTCTAGAGCATCTACAGTAATTCTGCAGTGATCAACAATCCTTTTTGTAAATCATTAGGCCAGTTTTTCTCAGAGGAGACTTTAGTTCTAAAAATAAAAGTATTTTACCAATGCTGAAGTATGTTGTCAGAAAGGTTATAGTGAGTTTTATACTCTATTTATACACCTATAATATGCCACTTTATGTTTTCCCAAGCCAAAAATCTGCCTAGCCAGTCAGAAATATTACCTTTTCCAAAATGTGTTGCAAATCGGAAGGTGTGTCTTTCAGCTTGCGTAATCTTGAAAGTATTTAATTCTACAAATGCTATGTACTGTTGATTCATTTCCCCACTGTGTCTGTTTAATTAATGGGTGACCTGAAGAAACTCTGAAATCGTGTCCTTAAATAAATATTGTCCATAAATGGATCATGTCAGCAACACTCAACTTACACAGTTGCCTGGAATGGGCAACGTAACGACGCTTGTCAGTTCTATTGGATTTGTAGCTGATTTTTAGGCGGAATGGCCCTGTTTTCTTTTTCTCAAAAAAGCATGTGAACACTTAGAGGAGAAGTTAAACAAGCTCACTTCTATGGTGACTCTGGTTCCGTTGAATCAAAGTAATTAATTATCCTTCAGAGAATTTTTTTTTATTATGTGTTAGTTACTTCACTTAAAAGGGAAAAAAAGACAGAAAGAACATGGTTCCAAGAACACAACAGAACTTTCCCACCAGGCATAGTAGTTGAAGGAAAAGCTTTCTGGAGATTACAAATGTATTTTAGGTTGTATTCAACTAAGTCCTACTCAGAGTAGACCCCTTCTAATGAACCTGGGTTTATCATGTCTATTAACTTCATTGAGTCTATTCTAAGTAGGAATAGTGTTCAGTACCACCCTTAACCTCAATAAACCTTATTTATGGTGACAGAAAACAAGTACCGCAATAAATAATTAGTATCATGGGAGTAATTCCTATTTTCATCAACCGTTGCATCCTCTTTGACACAGAAGGCTTTGGTGCAACATAAGAGCTCCTCCACACTCCTGTTTGTCTACAAACCTGCTTAAGATTGCAATTCTATGCGCACTTCCCTGAGAACAATCTGCACTTAATGCAGTGGGGATTACTTCTGAGTAACCACGTGCTTTATTTATTCGTTGTAATTGTTTCTAAAGCTCTTGCAAAACAAAATGTTGTATGATAAATAACACTAAAGACGAGCCCTGCCTGCAGGCTTACAATCTTTTAGCACTTTTAACTTAGAGCTTTTTTGTTGATTCTACTACAACATGCTAAAATGTCTTTGCTTATGGAATTCTATTTTTGTCTTGTTTTGTAAAGTCGGCATGGGATGTTATTATATATGGGTTTTGCAACAATTGTATCTTAGTTTGTGTAGTATGTTTGCCAATCTTCTTTATTTTTCAGGTTTGAAAAGATTATATTAATTTGCAATTCGCTGAGGTTGCCATCCTGTAAACACTTATGTGGGAATATATTACATTGAACTCAGTGGAACTTACCTCTGAGTAAACATGCATAGGTTTGGACTCCATTCATCCCAGAAGTATTCCATTCTCTCCCCTCCTATCTAAACCCCTAAAGCACTCAAAGCCATTGTTTTATGTCAGTGTTTCCAGAGCCTCTGGACAAATAAGCACATCTTGGAGAACCTCTGTCACAAACCGCAGCTTTTGAAATTTCTGGGTGTTGGCTTTGCAGTTTAAAAATAATGTGTGGGGTTTTCAAAGTGTATTATTTTCCTGTGCGTTCTTAACTCAGACCACACAGCCATTTTACAAACTACAATTTCTTCAGAGTGGCATTTAGCCAGTGTTCAAACTGTTAAAAAGCCAGCGAGCCTCACTGAGAGCCTAAGGGAAAGTTGTATAACATGTAGGTAAATAAACAGAGGGATCAGAACCTTTCAGTGGCTTACGGGACCTTTATAGACTTGTCTCCATATTGCCAACAACAGATGTTCTACAGAGGGAATCAG
Source organism: Podarcis cretensis (assembly GCF_951804945.1). Classification (NCBI taxonomy): domain Eukaryota; kingdom Metazoa; phylum Chordata; class Lepidosauria; order Squamata; family Lacertidae; genus Podarcis; species Podarcis cretensis. The sequence goes on along the minus strand of NC_137180.1, from coordinate 9,031,352 downwards.
CTGGAGAAGACATGACTTCAGTCAGCCCCACTAAGATTGTTGGCAACAGTGGCATCCAGTTGGTGGAGCATGATACCCTTATTTATGGGACGGCCTCTCCTGGTCTGCCCTGCAGAGGACCTTAAGGTCCATGAATAATCATGTTTTAGAAGTCCCGGGCCCTAAGGAAGTCAGATTATCCTCCACCAGGACCAGGGCCTTCTCAGTGATGGCTCCGACCTGGTGCAATGCTCTGTCCCATGAGACCAGGGCCCTGCAGGATTTAACTTCCTTCCGCAGGGCCTGTAAGACAGAGCTATTCCACCTGGCTTTCAATTAGAACTTAGCCTGATCTTTTATTCCCCTTCCTTCCCTCCCCCTCCCCTTTTTATGAAGATTACCCGCTCTGCGATCCCACACAGCTAATTCTCCCCTGCTCTCCTCGCTGGCCCAAAGAGGACTAATTTAGCCAGCTAGCCCTGGTGATCATCTAATGTTTATTGAATAGATTTCCCCCTAAATTGATTTTTGAATTATGAATTAATTGATGCAACAAAAAACAGCATAAAATACAGTATAAAACATGAATAATAATAAGGTGTTTTAAATTTGTTGTTGGCCACCCTGAGCCTGGTTTTCTGAACCGGGAAGTGTTTAACTTTGTGGATAGTAGGTTTCCCAGATGTCCTGTACTATTTTGTACACCAAATCAATGAATGGACACTCTTAGAATGACGGATCAATCTGCATCCTTTAATATAATTTGTTGTTATATTAAAGGTAAAGGTACCCCTGACCGTTAGGTCCAGTCACGGATGACTCTAGGGTTGCAGCGTTCATCTCGCTTTACTGGCCGAAGGAGCCGACATTTGTCCACAGACAGTTTTTCCAGGTCATGTGGCCAGCATGACTAAGCTGCTTCTGCTGAACCAGAGCAGCGCACGGAAACGCCGTTTACCTTCCCACCGCAGCAGTACCTATTTATCTACTTGCACTTTGACGTGCTTTTGAACTGCTAGGTGGGCAGGAGCAGGGACCGAGCAACGGGAGCTCACTGCATTGCGGGGATTCGAACCGCCGACCTTCTGACCGGCAAGCCCAAGGCTCTGTGGTTTAGACCACAGCACCACCCATGTCCCTTAATATAACTTGTTGATATATTAAACCAGTGGCTTTCAAAATATTTTTCAGAGAACCCAGGGGTGTTCTCCAAGACATTGCTGTAGTCACACACTTCACCAAAGGACAGCGTGTTTAATGTGACTAATAATCTTTTGCAAAACAGAGACAAGGGGCAGTGCTGGGCGTTTTCTAGAACTCGTAGGGAAGCTTGCAGCAACCTCCGTATATTTAGATCCCATCAGCCCTGCCCACCACAGCCATACATGGAGCCAATGGGAATTGCAGCCATGCTGGGCGCTGCATGTTGCTGTTCGGCATCTAGAGGGCATGAGGTTGGCACAGGCCTTTCTAGGGCATACTTCTGGTTCATTAAGCATAGCATGCTATAACCTAAGCTCTCCGCAAAGATAAAGCCCAGGATCTGCTACAAGACAGAAGCAGACAAGGCAGAAGGAAGGTTGATGTCACAGTCCGGTTCACGAGCGATCGAAGTCCTGGCTTAGGACCAGGGGCAAGATGGCGGGGTGGGAGCAGGAACGGGAGACCAGAAGCCAGGAGTCAGAAAGCCGAGGGTCAGAGAACCAGGGTCCGAGGGTCAGGAAGCAAGGAGTCACGAAGTCAAAGGGTCCGAGGATCAAGAAGCAAAGAGTCAAACACAGCAAGGCAGGGAACGTGTTGCTGTGGCAAAGAGCTGAAGGGAAAATGCTGACCTTATATCCCTTTCCAGCTCTTGCCACCAGGTGCTGTGAGTTACCAATTGGCCTCACCTGTGAGGCCGCGCCTTGCCTCTCCAGAACAAACTTAGGAAGGCCCCAGTCCTGCGAAGCCCTACTGGTCACAGGGCCTGGCTCCTGCACACACTCCTGACAGTTGAAAAGGCACTGGATGAAACCACTGCAGAAAGGAGACCCTCATTCCACTACAGAGAAGCGTCCTGGAAAAGAGGATTGTGCATATACATGTGCCTCCAAATGCCCTTAGAACTCCAACACACTGGGAGCCAGTGTGGTGTGGTGGTTAAGAGTGGTGGACTCGTAATCTGGTGAACTGTGTTCGCTTCCTCCACATGCAGCTGCTGGGTGACCTTGGGCTAGTCACACTTCTTTGAAGTCTCTCAGCCCCACTCACCCCACAGAGTATTTGTTGTGGGGGAGGAAGGGAAAGGAGAATGTTAGCCGCTTTGAGACTCCTTCAAGTAGTGATAAAGCGGGATATCAAATCCAAACTCCTCCTCCTCTTCCTCTTCTTCTTCTTCTTCTTCTTCTTCTTCTTCTTCTTCTTCTTCTAACTTATTCCCGTTCAGTGTTAACCCTGCCCACCAATCTCACCCCCCATCAGCTCCTCTTCCCCTGCCCCCTGCCAGTGTTTTTCCTCCAACCAATGTCCCAGAAGCACATTTGGGAGAGCAAACTCGCATCTGGAACCCTGCTTGGTTACAGGAAAGTTGCAGGAAGAAAGCAGAAGAAGGGGATATGATGCAGCACCCTTCCTCCTGCCCACCACATCCGCCAGTGTTTTGAATCAGGAGTTGGCCATATAATTTGCCACTCCACATTTTATGGCCAGCTACTCGTTCAAGGCCCAAAGCTGTCAAGCCTGGTTTCAGCAGAAAGGAGACAGAGATGGGTGACATCAGCCTGCATATGACATTCTACTGTACTCCAAACTTTTGGGTGACCTTTATTGGCAGTTTCATGTACAGTTATTTAAAAAAAACAACCATGGGCAATAGAATATATCCCTGCAGAACCACATCAGAACTCCCTTCTGGAATCACCATATGTGGTAGGAATAGAACCATTACAAGACAGTGTCCCCTGATTCCAGTGCATGCAATTGACCCAAAGGAATACCATGTGCAGTGGCACTCAGAACCACCAAATTTCAAGGAAAATGAATGAGGCCACATGAGACCAATCAGACTGCTGCATTTTAGATCCTATTCAACTCAATACATAACACCACACTTCCTCTATCTTTCTCCTAACAAAGAATGTTAATATGGGCAACCAAGGCATTCTCAGTCATGAATTAAAAGCCTCATTGCTTTTTGAATAATATGCCCTTATGACCAGGGTAGGGAACCGGAGACCCTCTAGGTCAGTGTTTCCCAACCTTGGGTCTCCAGCTGTTTTTGGACTACAACTCCCATCATCCCTTGCTACCAAGACCAATGGTCAGGGATGATGGGAATTGTAGTCCAACAGCAGCTGGAGACCCAAGGTTGGGAAACACTGCTCTAGGTTATCGCCACCCAATGTTGTGGGGTGGTCAATGATCATTGATGATGGGTGTTGTAGTGACATTTGAAGGACTACATTCCCCCACCCCTACAACCTTTGCTTGTTTAAGAAGAAGAAAAGCATATTTGGGGGGGGGGGGGGATGAAGGACTATTATTCATTTGCTTCCATCTGAATGCCCTACATTTTATTATTAGAATTGTAATAATTGTAAGCCAGCCATTCTGGGTTGCTTCCAACAGAATATTTAAAAAGCAATAAAATACCAAACATTAAAAACTTCCGTAAACTGGGCTGCCTTCAGATGTCTTCTAAAAGTCAGGCCGTTGTTTATTTCCTTGACACCTGATGGGAGGGCATTCCACAGGGCAGGCGCCACCACCGAGAAGGCCCTCAGCCTGGTTCCCTGTAACCTCACTTTTCGCAGGAAGGGAACCGCCAGAAGGCCCTCAGCGCTGGACCTCAGTGTCTGGGCTGAACGATGGGAGTGGAGACGCTCCTTCAGGTCTACTGGGCTGAGGCCGTTTAGGGCTTTAAAGGTCAGCACCAACACTTTGAATTGTGCTCGAAAACGTACTGGGAGCCAGTGTAGGTCTTTCAGGACTGGTGTTATGGTATCGGTGGCCACCCACAGTCACCAGTCTAGCTGCTGCATTCTGGGTTAGTTGTAGTTTCCGGGTCACCTTCAGAGGTAGCCCCACATAGAGCACATTGCCGTAGTCCAAGCAGGAGAGGGTTGTTGGTAAAAGTGTTTATACTATATTGTTGTATCTCTTTCCCAGTCCCAATCCAGATCTAATTCACCTTCTTCCATGCATCCTGGAGAGTTAAAAAAAACCTGTTAGAATTATTAGATTAATCTTGATCCTCGGTGACATAAGAGCAATTTAAAATTAACTTCCGACTACATTTATGTAAACTGTGTATCCTCCCTTGGACAGAATAATCCACTATATTCACATATAAACAGAACCTTTAAATATGCAACAGATGTTCTCTTTTTAAAAATGGCTCTTGAATTCATTGACAGGCCTTTGGCTAAACAGATGAATTAATTTGTTCGGGGCAGATTTCATAAACCCTCTAATAATTCTTACCCATACACATCTTGACTTGATTTCTCGGGTCTACGGCATGTGTTTTAAATATTTTAACCTTTACTACTTTAATCAGGTAGCATTTACTTCAGGTTTCGATGATGATCGGTCATTGAAAGATATAGTTAACTAGGAAATAAAATCCAATTTGTCAGTTAAATAAGCTCCACAGATCTATATAAACATAAGAAATCAGTCGATTCTACTGAATGTTTTGAGAACGGTTCCACTGAAGCTTTAACGTCACCCTCACCGGGTGATGTAGCCGGGATTTCTCAGTTATCAGCATGTAGGGGCTGTTGCGCACAGAGAGTATTTCATGTTGCTGCTTTGCCAAAGCAAAAAGACAACACATTTGAACATGCGTTTTTCAGAAGGGAGTCTCGGCAACTAAAGTGCAGGCTTACAGAAGGAAAATAGAACATTCACAAGTCAGGCCTGCAATAAAATGTTGCAGTGTGAAGAGCTTCTCTTTCTATTTCGTCTCCCAAGGGTGTGTTTGTTTGTTTAATCCTAACCATCAGTCAGTGTTCCATGTCCACTAAGCATGCTCAGTCCTCACTGGGCTGGTTTTGGGGGGTTCACTATGGGAATTATTTTATTCAAATTTGTTGCACATCTTCAAACCCTGTGATTTCTCCCAAGTCTGCTTATACCTTCCTCTCGTGTATGTTTGGTGCTGTTTTGACTACATACGGCCTGACACTCTGAAACTATTAGCATGCTAATTTCAAAAAGCCATCTCAGTCCATCACCCCACGGACTTTGGAGGACCTTCCCAGATGTACTCATTTAAAAATCTGAGTCATTGTTAAAACAGGCTCCCCCCTTCCTTAATAATAATGATGATGATGATAATAAAATTTATTTATTTCCCGCCTTCCCCAGCCAAAGCCGGGCTTAGAGCAGCTAACAACAGTAAAATAATACAGCATTCTAAAATCAATTCATTATAAAATCAGTTAACCAGTTTATGGGCCTTCCCTACTGAATGCTGACGGCTTGTACAGAGGAGGTTGGGCGATCCAAAATAAGTGCGTGGAGGAGTTGTGTTTTCATGCTGAGGAATCAACATCATCCCTGCCCATGTATTTTATTTCTCACCTACTTCAATGCTTGCAACAGGTTTTCAAGTTCAGTCTGTTCTCCTAGCTAATGACTAGAGAACTGAACCGATGGACAAGCTTTCCGAAGTCTAGTTTTCAAGTGTCGAACCATGGTACCCTAAGTTGCCATCAAAGTTGTTTATTTGGTAGATGCAGTGTGGTGTAGTGGTTAAGAGCGATAGTCTCGTAATCTGGTGAACGGGGTTCGCTTCCCCACTCCTCCACATGCAGCTGCTGGGTGACCTTGGGCTAGTCACACTTCTCTGAAGTCTCTCAGCCCCACTCACCTCACAGAGTGTTTGTTGTGGGGGAGGAAGGGAAAGGAGAATGTTAGCCGCTTTGAGACTCCTTAGGCAATGGCGGAGGAGCCCTCTCCGGCACCCAGGGCAGGGCAGCCTATACAGACTGCACATGTGCGGCATTCCATACAGACTGCGCATGTGCGGCATCCCATATGGAGTGTGCACGCATGGCAGCCTGTACGGTTACCGTGCAAGAGGCAGCCCGTACGGACGCCCGTATGGACTGCGTGTGCCCTCGGCCGCTCTGCAGCTGGGGGGAGGCAGAGGCCATCTTGTCACACACACCCCTAGTGGCTCCCTGGGTGGACCGCCCCCTCTGCCCCCCACTTCGTACGCCCCTGTCCTTAGGGTAGTGATAAAACAGGATATCAAATCCAAACTCTTCTATCAGCCTCAAAAGCAAAATGGCCTCAACAAAAAAATAAGGCTATAAAAACCCTGCATGCCATGCTCCCCCCCCCCAGGGGGTACTCAAGGTTATGTAGTACTGGCACCTCTTTTCCAGTTATTAAAAAATGTGGTACTTACTAAAACAACTTCATGGTGAGTATTGGCACCTATTTTTCTAGAAAAAAGCACTGACTGTATGTACCAAAGGCATTCTAGCACTAGTTCAATTAATTTTATGTCATGTGGGGAAAGAGTGTGCTAGCCACATTATGCACCCTTAAAGATATGTTATGTTTTGCTAGCTCTGGCCTAGATGAGTGACATTTGGATTCAAATATGATCGCCACACCTGATAACTCAGTGATCTTAGCCATTTCCCAGATAACGTGATAACTTCATTTGGCTGAAATCAGAATTATTATTACTCAAAACGTAAGTTACATCATTCACTATGCAAGTGTTGGGAAACCTGAAGGGGAGAGTGCAATAGAGTTCACCAAAAGTTAGCTCTGAATTAAAGTTTACAGTTTATCTTTCACCAGGATGAAGAAAATTCATCGTGATCAGAGGTCTCTTAAAGGTCCTAAGCAAAATAAGCCAAGTTCCTTTTGGACTGTAATCTGTATCGTATATCACATTTGGCACACTGGCTTTGCTCTGCTAAAGGCCAGGAATGAATGTTCCCGAGAAGCAAGATCCTTTCATCTAACTCACTAGAGATCAATTCTTGCAGGTTAGGTCTTGATTTACAGCACACTGAAGGATCAAGGCGCATGACAATGTGCTGTCCACATTGCACCAGGAAAGCAAAAGGACTTAAAGCAAGCTTTGAATCTTTTGCCAATAGCACCAACATTAAAAAAAGCCCCTCTAAGGAAATTACACTTAAAGATCATCTAAAGCAGAATGTAAACCTAAACACAGTGCTCTCTCGTGAAATTTGATTCAATAAATAGAGGTAAGGCTCAAATAAAAAGCATTTGTGGATTTAGTAGGGAAAGATAGGCAGCTGTGTGGCTATGGACCCTGGACATTGAGTGGTCCATGAAGGAAACATGAGGTAAGTTACAATTCTCTCCACACCCTCCCAAGCAAAAGCAGCATGGGACTGAGCCATGAAAATCACAAAGGGGATGCAAACCTTTTCTTTAAGGAATCAGAAAGATACAGTTCTTTGCCTGGACAGGCGGAGACCCCCCCAACCCCAGGCGACTCCCTAGTGGAATAATGACTCACGACAACGTGCTATGGGATTAAAATTGGCCCCAACTTTATTAAAGATTCAGATGTAGGGAGACCTTGGCTCAGGCATTGGGCATTGGGATCTGGGAAACTTCAGGGTTATCCAAAATGTGTGGGGATTGGGCTGACCCTGGAAAACGTATGTTTAAGCAGAGAGCCCGCCCCCCATTTCGCCGCAACACAGGAGAGCCCACTGACAACCTATCGGTGTATGGCCAATGACTCCCCTCAAAACAAACCCTTTAACGGGGAATGCTGGGATCGCTGCTGCGGGGGGGGGGGTGGTACGTGGGTCACCGCTGCATGTCCCCCCCCCCCCAATTTAGGGAAGATAGACTAAAGGATTCCACCCAAGGCTTGAAACCGCTGAAATAAAAAAAAATAAGGTCTTGTATATATAATAAATGTTCATAAATGTACCAACCAAGCACGTACATAGATATGTGGACCACATGTCTGGAGCAGCACAGGAAGACCTCCCTGAAACCATTTTGACTCCCAAACTGACCAAATGTTTTCTCTGCAAGGAGGGAGGGTGTGAGGGAACCTTCCCATTGTCTCAGGAATGGGCAAACTACCAGGAAGGGCAACCAGATAAGGCATTATCAGATAACCTGGCAGACAGGGGGAAAAATAACATTCAAATTTCTGTTGTAGACCACCTTTTCTGTGATGTAGGTATGATGCTTGTGGGGGGTGGTCTTGGGTTACACCCCTTCTGTGATGTATGTGTGATGTATGGAGGGGTGGTCTTGAGCTCCAGGGCAGGGAATTTAAAATGTCTATACAGTGGTACCTCGAGTTAAGTACTTAATTTGTTCCAGAGGTCCGTTCTTAACCTGAAACTGTTCTTAACCTGAAGCACCACTTTAGCTAATGGGGCCTCCTGCTGCCGCCGCGCCGCCAGAGCACGATTTCTGTTCTCGTCCTGAAGCAAAGTTCTTAACCCGAGGTACTATTTCTGGGTTAGCAGAGTCTGTAACCTGAAGCGTATGTAACCTGAAGCGTATGTAACCTGAAGCGTATGTAACCTGAAGCGTATGTAACCTGAGGTACCACTATATAAGGGCAGGTACACCTTACAGAACGAAGAGGAACACCAAGAAGATTGGAAGAAATTTAAGGATTATTTAATTAAATATTGTAATATAAGTAACTAGACGTTACCTGAAAGTACCAAATAGGTTTAGGATTAAAATAAGATTGAATTGTAAGTAATTTGGATTTAGAATATTAAGAAAAGAAAAGAAGATAAGTTAATTGACGGAATTAATTTTAATAGAAAAATGATATTGGAGAGCTGGTATAAGGTGATACAATGAAATTCAGATAGGAGGGATCTGAGGAAGTCAGTTAACAATGAAAGATAAATTGGGATTTACAAGTAATAAGTCTTTAAATTTCCTTTTTCTTTTTCTTTTTCTAGTATTGTAATGTGTTTTCTTTTGTGTGTGTTTTTCCCTCTTTTCTATGTTATAATTGTGGAAAACTTAATAAAAAAAATTTGGGGAGGGAATCAATCAATTTTGAGTCATGTGACTCAGTGGCGTAGCGTGGGGGGTGCAGGGGGGGCCGGCCACACCGGGCGCAACATCTGGGGGTTAGGGTTAGGGGGTGCAAATCCACGGGTTAGGGGGCGCAAATTACTTGCCTTGCCCCGGGTGCTGACAACCCACGCTACGCCACTGATGTGACTCAAATTGGGTCTAGTTGGACAGCCCCCCCCCCATTAAGTGATGTGGACTAAATTTGCTCCTGAGTCTCCTCCAGGATTAGGTTCCAAAGTCCTGGGGGCCACTCAATATTCTTCGCACTTTGAACTGGGCCTAGGAACATGGGTGTAACCAAGATTTGTTTTAGAGGGAGCAGACTTTATTGGGGGAGCAGAACCAAGTTTTCTGTGATGCAATTGGTCAGTTAATTAAGTATTTTCTTTATTGATTTACTTGATTTAGAGGGGGCACCTGCATCCCCCTGGCTACGCCTGTGCCTGGGAACAAATGACTAGCCATGCAGAAATGTGAAATATTCCAATATTCTAACTACAATTTAGCAACAAGAATGATATGACATCCTGCGGGACTGTAAGGCTGCTTGCCATTGATGAATTCACCACCACCACAGCATTCACATTTATCTCCATGTAGAGATAAAAATAGCAGTCTACCTCACACAGTGCTATAAAGCGTAATTCATCCACCCCCACCCCACCTCGAATACTCTGAAAGCCGTTGGCAATAGGCACCAGAAGAGTGGGGTGGTGTGTTATAAGAATATTAGCATCCTATTTACAGCACTCTGTAATTTACAAAACCAAAATTAAGTGGAACGGAAGCCAACTTTTGGCTGGTTGCTTCTATTAAACTCAGGACTTTTATATGACTGGAAAGGATTCAACTATTTTCCCCCTACAGCGCTAGCAGCCAAGAGGAGCATACCAAATCAACCTGGTATTTATGGGTTTAAAGTAATCCTGACATCATTTTCTCAGTTTACAATTTAAGGGCTGGGGGGGGGGGGCGGGGGAGGGAAACCCTGAAAACGTTAATTAGCAAATTGCTCAGCCTAGGTGACAGAAATTATGTTTCTGCACTTAGCACACCTGGTATATGATTAATGGTCTCTTCACATGATACCTCTATTCCTGTACACAGCATCTGTGTTAGGCATTCTAAGACACTTGCTTAAGAATTTGTAGAGGAATCACTTCTCTAGAATCATAGAATCATAGAGTTGGAAGAGACCACAAGGGCCATCGAGTCCAACCCCCTGCCAAGCAGGAAACACCATCAGAGCACTCCTGACATATGGTTGTCAAGCCTCTGCTTAAAGACCTCCAAAGAAGGAGACTCCACCACACTCCTTGGCAGCAAATTCCACTGTCAAAGAGCTCTTACTGTCAGGAAGTTCTTCCTAATGTTTAGGTGGAATCTTCTTTCTTGTAGTTTGGATCCATTGCTCCGTGTCCGCTTCTCTGGAGCAGCAGAAAACAACCTTTCTCCCTCCTCTATGTGACATCCTTTTTTATATTTGAACATGGCTATCATATCACCCCTTAACCTCCTCTTCTCTGTGTTACCTGCAAACAGATAACAGCAGCAAAAAATAAATATTAATATTATTCTTTCACATTTTGTAAAGTGTTTGGAGATGATATTATTAACTGACTGGAAAGCTTTGTTGTGGTGAAATATTGACGGTTATTTAAATAAATAAATAAATAAATAAATAAATAAATAAATAGCAGCTGGGATTTTTTTCACTCTGTGTGTGTGTGTGTATGACTACAAATTACAATTGCAGAATAAATCACAAGTCTGTTGGCTTTACCCAGACAATCTCAAGTGACCCCCAAGTGCGTAGTCCTCATTAAGAATAACCATAAAATGCTGAAGCATTTGGGTCAAGAACAAGGGTCTCAATGGGTATTTCATTAATCATAGGAGTGAGATTTATTTATTGGGCAATGCCATTGTAGAAGGGCAGTGTAAACAAGTCACTTTTACGAAATATTTGGGTCTCGTGACCCCTTCCTTCTTTCAAAAACTACGGATTGCTGGAGTACTATCCTCATATTCTGCTGTCCTGTGTTTCATTTCTCATTCGCCTCATGAAACAGGCATCTCATTCAAGAGATATTTATTGCTTTTTTGTAAAGCCATAAAGAAAAACAGCTAAAATATTTCTTTACTTACTCAAACAATTTATATACCGCTTAACTATTATCCTATCTAAGCGGTTTAAAAGGATACAATGGAAAAAGTAAAGGAAAAGAATCAGTTAAAACTATCAAATCAAACTTCAATTAAAATGCCTACTGCTGTAAAAAGAAAGGTCTTCCATAGGAGACAGAAGTTCAATAGGGACCTCAGCTAGAAGGGAATTCCATATAGTTGGGCCCACATAAGCCATGGGGAGCCACAAACAGTGAGTGGCTTCCCCCAAGATCTCAGTGATAGGGGGGAAAGTGAGGGATTAGGCAGGCCTTAACATATCCCTGACCCACAGTGTTAAGGGCACTGTGAATTATTACAAGGTGTTTTTACACCCCTTTTGCAACAATTAGCACATTTAAAATAGTTATATCAAAAATAACATAACAGCACATAATTGCAAAAAGCCAATACAGAGCACATTTTACAACCATAATAATGTGTTGCATATGTCAGAGCTGTGTGCTTGATATGTTCATAACAGCTTGGATCCTGTGGAGTTCTATTTTCTGCTCCGTCCAATTTTGCCTATACCTGGCAAGTGGCCCTTGGAAGGTTGTCCAAAAATGCCCAAGCCCTGATGTAGCATTTGTTGTTATTTAGTCATTTAGTCGTGTCGGACTCTTTGTGACCCTATGGACCAGAGCACGCCAGGCACTCCTGTCTTCCACTGCCTCCCACAGTTTGGTCAGACTCATATTGGTAGCTTCAAGAACACTGTCCAACCATCTCGTCCTCTGTGGTTCCCTTCTCCTTGTGCCCTCAATCTTTCTCAACATCAGGGTCTTTCCCAGGGAGTCTTCCCTTCTCATGAGGTGGCCAAAATATTGGTGCCTCAGCTTCAGGATCTGTCCTTCCAGTGAGCACTCAGGGCTGATTTTCTTCAGAATGGATCGGTTTGATCTTCTTGCAGTCCACGGGACTCTCAAGAGTCTCCTCCAGCACCATAATTCAAACGCATCAATTCTTCGGTGATCAGCCTTCTTTATGGTCCAGCTCTCACTTCCATACATCACAACTTTTCCAAACAGGGTTCCATGATCATTGCAGATGGTGACAACAGTCACGAAATTAAAAGACGCCTGCTTCTTGGAAGAAAAGCAATGACAAACCTAGACAGCATCTTAAAAAGCAGAGACATCAGCTTGCCAACAAAGGTCCGTATAGTTAAAGCTATGGTTTTTCCAGTAGTGATGTATGGAAGTGAGAGCTGGACCATAAAGAAGGCTGATCGCCAAAGAATTGATGCTTTTGAATTATGGTGCTGGTGTAGCATATAGGACTACAAATTGAGAAGAGATTTGATGGACTCCACCCCTCTTTACACGAATGGAGGAGCAACTTAAGATCCAGTTTGGCGTGGTGTGTGGATCCAAAGGTGTCCTTCTGCATGTGAAAGCTGGCTTCTGTTCCATTATCTCTATTATCTCTGCAACGATTCTGCAAGGTTGTCCAGTAACCATTATTGGTGTTCCTAAGAAGCCTCTTTGGGGTTTCAGGGCTATGGGGAGTAGGGTGTTAACCCCTTTGCTACCAGCATTCTTATCGGATCCTTGGATCTGAAATCTTGCCGTCTGATGATCAATGAAGGCATGCGCTATATTGTAAACTACAAAAAACTTATTTAGGCTGATGTTTTGACGCTTAAGTGTGTTCTCTTCATCCAAACAACGGAGGCAGCCCTCTCTCTTCAACCGACTATGACTTTGAAGGACAAAAGAGGACCAAACAGGACTGACACACATATACCAAGTGTGGAAGGAAGGAAGGAAGGAAGGAAGGAAGGAAGGAAGGAAGGAAAGAAAGAAAGAAAGAAAGAAAGAAAGAAAGAAAGAAAGAAAGAAAGGCCTACAGTAAGTTTCAGAGCCAATATTCGCCAATTAAGATTAAAGAGGGCAATGGCAGGCGTTTGACATCACAGTCAGTGTCGTATCTACCCGAAAAGTCTGCTTCCCATGAATTGGAGATGCTTAGCACACAACTGATGACAAAAAATGTTTTTCTCATCAAATGATGATGTTGCAAAGTGTTGACCCGAATTGGGACATGCCCCTTTGTTCTGCACTGGGACGGAAACATTGACAATGTATTTGCGGCTGAATGGAGGCTCATTATACAGTGACCTCGCACAGAGACCTTTTGTTTAGCAGCAGAGACAAAGTAAGCATGGCAGCCGGGAAGTATAACTGTCCGTTTCATCTGCCTCTGCATGAAAGGCTTTTAAGTCGCTCTTGGCCATGCTTAAACTACAGTAGCAGTTGCAATTGGGGAGGATTCTGTACATATGAATGAATCCCCTGCCCAAGAATCCATCCTCAGACACGCTATGTACAGTTTATTCCAGAGGTCATTGAATAGTAGCAAGCAACTTGTCATGAAATGTTTTGTTCCAAGCAATTCTCCGTCCTAATATTCCACTTGAGACCACCTCCCTCAATTTTGTGTTCACTGAACAGAGAGAATGTATAGTGGGCATGTACCTAGTTTCTTTCCACACTGTCAAAAACATCTTATATTAATTTAACTTGTAAGTTAACTGGTACAGCAGCCAAGCCTTAAATGGCACTTTTCGGCATTCAATGCAATAAATTTAGTACAATAAATAGATGGGCTTTTACCCGTCATTAGCAAATGGTGCAAGAGTACAAACTGTTGTATTAAAACTGTAAAAAAATTTTAAAAATACAAGTACCATATATACAGTAAATAGCTTTGTTGATTTCACCGGGATTTTTCCACAGTTCAAATGTTCACAATTAAACATGTTAAATGAATGCAGAATTATGTTAGGTATTAGCCTGGAACACTGATTCCATATTCATAATTATCAAGATTTATTAAACCAGATAGAAATTGTACTGATTTAAAATTAACTTGTATCATTAATGAAAAGATCATTTATGTTCCCTCTCTGAGTTAAGAGAGCCATCAGCCTTAATCGCATGCATATGAATTATTGATAAAATGATTTAGTTATCAGTTTAATTCATATAATCAAATTCCATTTATCAATTACTGAGAAAATGATTTAGTAATCAGTTTAATTTATAATCATCAATTTCCATTTATCTATCCATATCATCAATTTGATTGACCCCCAGTTATGCTACATTGTAATAATTTGACAAGATCTTCTTGACATTAATTCTTTTGGAGAGCCATGTTTTCATTGCTTTTTTTCTGGGGTGGGGGGGTGGTACGTATACCCCTAAACATTTTGTGAATCTTTGTACTTTTGTCCATTTACTGTATTTATTTTCCCCAATTTGAACTATAAAATGGTGATTTTCTTGAGTCAAAATGAGAGCACCCCTAAACATTTTTTTAGAAGAAAAAGCACTGCATGTTTTATGGAAATTATTTTTACTCATGAAAGCTCTTTCTTGCAGAATGTTTTGCCGGCTGTGATACGAGCTCGACTGGCCATCTTCATTTGGGAAGAGAAGTTCTCCTTTTGTTGATATTTGTGCTTTATTATTTTTGTGGGGTGGGGCCAACGAACTGCGTTCTCTCTCTCTGAGCAATATTAATTGACGCTGTTACCTCATAGCTTCCCTTCCACTGATTGATAGCAGATGTAATAAGAAAACAATTCAGTGACGGGAGTTTTCTGTGTTCTGGCAGGCAATTGACAGTTGCAATTAACATGTATGAGAAATGTTATGTAAATCTGCCATTGTTCAAAAGGAGCAACTTCTGGAATGACTCTATCAGGCTCAGACCAGTACTGTGGTTCTTCTGTTATATGATGCTGTGCTTGACTTTGGCTCATCTACACCATGTTCCCCCCCCTCCCGCCCCCAATACAGACTGCCCCATTTGGCACGCACCAATTTCCCTCCCTTGCCTGACCTGCCTTCGTGTCACTGGGCCTTGTGCCGGCAAGTGAACAAACAAAACAAAAACGTTGAGCACAAGAATCCCGTTCACATAAACTTGCATTTAGAGTGACAGAAAAGTAAACCGATGCTGGATTCCTAATTTGTATTTGTTTAACAAAGCTAGATTGTTGACTATAAACTGTCTTCACTATGCCAGTGGTTTGTCTGCATATTTCTTAGGAAAACCAAAAAGAAAGAGAAAATGCCAGAAAACATGTGTTTGGTAGGAAGGGGCCACAGGAAGAGCACAGCTTTAATCTTCATTCTTGGCTCGGAATTTCAAAGCTATCAATAAATGGACCGTTCTGAAGTGACTGGAAGTCTTTGGGTGGTATCCAAATAAGTTATACTCAAGAGTTGACCCACTGAAAGTAATGGAGCTAAGTTAGGCATGTCCGTTGATTTCAATGGGTCTACTCTGAGTATGGGTGGGTTCAATGCAACTCTTTGATCTGTCTCATAGCCTTACTCCATCGGCTCAGGAATCTGACAACTGCAAAGGAAGCAGTGACAGCAATACGTCTTCCTTTCCCTTCACCAGGAGACACTAGGGCTCATTGCAACGTATGAAAACCGTAATGAAATTAAGAGCAATAAACAACAACATTCATGACCCCATAGAATACATTACAGGGAGAACACCAGAAATAATTTTTCAGTTTTCAAGGACCAGAAGAAACAACAGAAGCTGTAAAGAGATGGTGCCAGAGGCACTTACAAGGAGAGGGAGTTTTGCATTCTTGGGCCCTTCGCTGAGAAAGCCCTCTCCTGAGCCACTATCACCCAAATCTCTGAAAGCAGCAAAACTACCAGGCAAAAACTGCCAAGGGATAGTGCAAAGCAGGAATGGTGGAGGATATGGAATGGGAAGATGACATGTGGCTGGGGAAAGTTCCAAGGGTCAGTCAGAGAGCCTTGGAGGACATTTGGCCTCCCAGTTTGTGGTCTTTTGCTGATGTTCCTTGCCCCAAGGATCTAGTGACAGCTCGTGTGTGCCCTTTTGGTAGGGCGGCCATACTTTCCCAAACATTACTTGAAAGGAATACAGTGGACGCTCGGGTTGCGAACGTGATCCGTGCGGGATGCACATTCACAACCTGCAGCGTCCGCAACCCGCAGTGGCGTGTCTGCGCACACGCGGGTTGCGATTTGGCGCATCTGCGCATGCGCAAAGCATGATTTAGCGCTTCTGCGCATGCGCGACCGCCAAAACCCGGAAGTAACTCGTTCCGGTACTTCCGGGTTTCGACGGTCCGCAACACGAGAAAACGCAACCTGAAGCGTCTTTAACCCAAGGTATGGCTGTATCCGAAAGGCAGTGCTGGGGTTTTCCTAAAAAGAGATTGTAGCCAAACAAATGCATATGAACATAAATTGCACATAAGAATCATACCTAAAGATAACAAAAATGGCATGTACAATAAATAAGACATACATAGAAAGCTGAGGCTTCCTCTTGTCCCACTGCTTTCTCCTGGGTGAAAACTGCTCTTTAGTGCTCAACTGGGGAAAATGGCAATATAGGTTTTACACAAATTGACATTTGTTCCAATTTAAAGCTAAAGAATGGGTTTTCCCTGGAAAAGAGAGAGTGTCCTGGTTTTTACTTTTTGAAATACAGAATGCAACCCTGCTTTTGGAACCTAACTAATTACCTCCACGATCACCCCTGAGCTTCCTCTCCCACATCACGGAGCCCGCTTGGCTCCCTGGTTACTCCAGAGCTTAGGGCGAGGAAACAAGCTGGTAAACGTGTCAAGCACGAGTGGAGGAAAACTCCAGTTGAATGCAGCTGAACACGGGTGAGGGCATATCATCAAGCCCACCTAGTGGCAGTGAAGGCAGCAAAGAAGGCATACTTTGCTGCCTCCGTTGAATCCTCATTGGGCCACCTGACAGAGCTTTTCAAGGTAATGCAGGGCCTCTTACAGTCTGGCGCAAAGGAGGTGGCAGAACCGACGGTAGCTCAATATTTGCAAGGACGTGACCAGAACACTGTCTAGTCCTGTTCTGTTGGATGAGTTTCAGTTGGTAAGGCTCGAGGATGCGGACAGCTGGCTGGGCCAGGGTGGTGATTAATGCCTCCTTGTGAGAGGCTGTGGTCCCTACAGTGGAAGAGGCAGCGATAAAACCACTCCTTGAGAAACCCTCCTTGGGAACTGGCAAAGACCGCCTCTCCCCAACCTGGACCCTGTAGTCATAATCTGAGGCCCTTCTTTGTGTGCCTCCTCCACAAGATGTCCAGAGGGCAGCGACACAAGAAAGGGCCTTTTTTGTGATGGCTCCCCACTTGTGGAATGCTCTCCCCAGGGAGGTTTGCCTGGCACCATTCTAACATATCTTTAGGCACCAGACAAAAGCATTCCTCTTTTCTCAGGCCTTTGGCTAATGAAACAATCTATGGCCTTTTAAACTGTAGGGGCTATTGTTTCCATTTGTTACTATGGTATGCATTTTTGTGTTTTTACGTTGTGATCCTTGGATGAAGAGCAGTACAGAAATTTAACAAATTTTAAAAAATTAATAAACACTATCAACAGAATGTGTCCCTCACTGTCTTTGGGACTGCAGTGTCCAAGTTATGATGGCGCATGTTAGGTTCTGTCCATCCATAGGAAATGCCTGCATTTTGAGAGAGCATTTGGGTTTCCTGCACAAGAGTTCTCACACACTCTCTGTTACAGTTGGGGGCCTGAGTCAGGAGTTCACTGGTTTGGAAAGTTACTGGTTTTTGTTCTAACACTGTTTTCGATTTCCTCCAGGGGGTGGGGGTGAGGAATCACATGGTCTTACAAGGTCTGCTCATCTCACATAGATATAACGAAACGGCTTTGCAAAAGCTTCCTTAAGAAGGTTCAACAATTTAGGCTCTGTATTTTTCCTCATAAAAAAGTAGAGACATCACCTTGCCAACAAAGGTCCGTAGAGTAAAAGCTATGGTTTTCCCAGTAGTGATGTATGGAAGTGAAAGCTGGACCATAAAGAAGGCTGATTGCCGAAGAATGGATGCTTTTGAATTATGGCGCTGGAGGAGACTCTTGAGAGTCCCATGGACTGCAAGAAGATCAAACCTATCCATTCTTAAGGAAATCAGCCCTGAGTGCTCACTGGAAGGACAGATCCTGAAGCTGAGGCTCTAATACTTTGGCCACCTCATGAGAAGAGAAGACTCCCTGGAAAAGACCCTGATGTGGGGAAAGATGGAGTGCACAAGGAGACGGACGACAGAGGACGAGATGGTTGGATAGTGTTCTCGAAGCTACCAGCATGAGTTTGACTAAACTGCAGGAGGCAGTGGAAGACAGGAGTGCCTGGCGTGCTCTGGTCCATGGGGTCATGAAGAGTCGGACACGACTAAACAACTAAACAACAACAACAAATTTTTCCTCATAGTAATAAGTTTGCAGGTAAACAGGCTCCCCCTCTCCATTCTGGAATCCTCACAGGCCATTTCTTCCTCCTGGACCCGGTGAAGGTTACACTTGTGGACCGCCAGTTGTTGTTGGGACTCCAAATTGCAACAGCCCCAGTGGGGGCTAGTGGGAAAAGGTGATGGGAATTGGCGCCAGCGTCATCTGGAGGGTCACAGTTTCTCAACCCCTGAATCACAGATAAGTGTTAATCCATGTTTCCTGAGCCCTTTCAAATGAAAGTTTCATTTAATGGAGATCACAAACCGCCTGGAAACTAATATACGCATAAGTGAATATATCCCTCTTTTCCTTGATTGCCTTGGCAACATTTGCAATGCATTTTGTCTGAACCGTTAGTTTCTAGCACTAATTCCTACTTAGAGCTATGATTTGCCGCAGACTTTCCTAAATCAGCAACCGAAAGATCCCTCATGGTAAGCTCGGAATGGTCTTTAGGAAATGTCTTTAATTTTTCTTCCAAGCCACAGTTTTACAACCGTCATAAAGCACTGATAGGGTTAACGTTTCCAAAGTGTACTGCTGTTCTCTGGGATATTGCAGAATAAAAAACCCCAGCAGAACATAAAAGCAATTTCATTCTTCATCCCCCTCCTCACTCCAAACTCAACATTTGTTTATGTATAGGGTTGATACCTCACCTTTTAACGTAAACACCCTCAAGATGGCTTACAGCCATTAGTAAAAGCAGGGAAAGCAGCCAAATACACACACACACCCTGAAGAAAACCTATGAAAAAAAACCCAAAGCAACAACAAAACTTTGAGGCAGATAATCTTACTGTGCATGCTTATTCTTTCAACTTATTTTTTCTTCCATATTTTAAATATTTTAGCCACCTGGCTGACTCTGGGGTTGCGACGCTCATCTTGCTTTACTGGCCAAGGGAGCCGGCGTACAGCTTCCAGGTCATGTGGCCAGCATCACTAAACCGCTTCTGGCGAACCAGAGCAGCGCACGGAAACGCTGTTTACCTTCCCGCTGGAGTGGTACCTATTTATCTACTTGCATTTTGACATACCCTGCAACACTTCTCCGAAGTGGAATTTGCTGCCAAGGAGTGTGGTGGAGTCTCCTTCTTTGGAGGTCTTTAAGCAGAGGCTTGACAACCATATGTCAGGAGTGCTCTGATGGTGTTTCCTGCTTGGCAGGGGGTTGGACTCGATGGCCCTTGTGGTCTCTTCCAACTCTATGATTCTATGATTCTATGAATGATGATAATGATGATGATATTTATATCACACCCATCTGACTGGGTTAACCCAGCCACTTGGAGGGTCTATGTTAAGCTACATGTCAAACACACAGAAGTTCGTTACCACACATACACAGGCTCAAGCACCTCCCCATTTGTCCTGCAGAACCAATGTTCCCAACCCCCCACCCCGTAAAGGCCTTTTATCCAGTATCCACCCATAGCAGCTCACCCAGTGGTGGCATCCAGCAAAGGGCTTCTGAAGCATACCAAGGGTTAATAGGACTAACCTATTGGGTATTAAAGCTATTTAAAAAACAAACCCATATGATCTCTGTACCAATCCTAGAGAGTAGAAGAACATTGTCTGAATGTCTGGCTGAAGCCGTTTGCCAAAGTTGTGGCATACACAGCATGCATTTAAAGCACAGGGTTTCCACCGAAGGATGCTGTGAATTGTGGTTTACCCCACACAAGGGTACCATTCAACATCCCAAAAAAACCCAAAGTGCTGTACCAACAAGCACAAGACAATCCCTCTGCAGCACCACAAATCCAACCCAATGGTGTAACGATGGAAAATGTTGATCACTTCTCCTACTTGGGCAGTTATCTTTCCACAAGGGCCAACATTGATGCCGAAATCCAGGATCACCTGAGGTCTGCGAGTGCAGCTTTCTCCCAGCTGAAGTGCACAGTGTTTTGAGGACCAGGATGTTTGCAGGGAAACCAAAATACTAGTTTACAAAGCGATTGTACTACAAACCTTACTGTATGCTTGTGAAACATGGACCACTTATAAATGCCATCTCTAACTCCTCAAACACTCTCCCAGAAAATTTACACATCACTTGGCGTGACAGGAAAACTAATGCCAGTGTACAGTGGTACCTCGGGTTACATACGCTTCAGGTTACATACGCTTCAGGTTACACACTCCGCTAACCCAGAAATGGTGCTTCAGGTTAAGAACTTTGTTTCAGGATAAGAACAGAAATCGGGCTCCGGCGGTGCGGCAGCAGCAGGAGGCCCCATTAGCTAAAGCGGTGCTTCAGGTTAAGAACAGTTTCAAGTTAAGAACGGACCTCCGGAACGAATTAAGTACTTAACCTGAGGTACCACTGTACTGGAAGATGCAAAGATCACCAGTGTTGAAGCAATGATTCTTCAACATCAACTTCGTTGGACTGGTCATGTTGTGCGGATGCCTGATTATTGTCTTCCAAAGCAAGTACTCTATTCTGAACTTAAAAATGGAAAACGTAATGCTGGTGGTCAACAAAGGAGGTTTAAAAAGTCTCTCAAGGAAAATCTAAAAAAAATGTAGTATAAACACCGACAACTGAGAAACACTGACCTGCGAGCACTCCAATTGGAGAACAGCCTTTACTGAAGGTGTCATGGGCTTTGAAGACACTCGAACTCAGGATGAAATTTAGAAACATGCTAAGAGGAAGGCACACTTGGCAAAACCTCACCATGATCAACTCCTGCCCGGAAACCTGTGTCCCCACTGTGGAAGGACGTGCGGATCCAAAACTGGCCTCCACAGTTACTTACGAACTCACTGTTAAAACCGTGTTTTATGGAAAACAATCTTACTCGGCTACAAGTGATCACCAAAGAAGAATAATTGTAGTTTACCCCATGAAGGGTACCATTGCCAATACCCTTAACAATTCACAGTCATGTGGTGAAGATGATTTGAATATCTAGCAGACGGGCACCTACTTCGGCACTGTCAACTCTGCCCCCATTCTCCCTGGGCTTTGGACAAGTGTTCGGTTTTGGTGGTGTTTTCTGTGCAGGTATACCTAAAACACGGAGCTGGGGGTGGTTAGCAATGGTGCCCCGAAAGCTACGAAGCCAAGAGGAAAGGCCTGCTATGACACAAAGCGTTTGCAGATGGGCGAAACGCCTTTGAGGTGCTATTGTGAGAAACATGCCCCGACAGTGGGAAGGAAGTTTACAGAGTCTCAGGAATGGGAGTATACAGAAGAAACAATTAGCAAATAACTATTTTGGCCCTTGTGTTTCTTTGCTTACAAAGCAATGATTCCTGCTGCAAGCATCCGGGTGGTTTGGAAAGCCTTCAAGGCAAATGGCACTTTGCACTGACACACTGCTAGGCCACACACAGAGTACAACCACACAAACAACTTGCAAAAACACATCCTATGTGCGGCCCCATCTTTCAGCACGCATCTCAAAAACCTCTCCCACAGAGCCTTTAGGACCTTTGTTACGGGTTGTTTGTACAGCACGATTAGGGCAGAACAAGCAAAACAGAGAAGACAAAGGAGATATTCCTCAAAAAGCGAAGCAGCACAATGGCGTATCGAGACCAATCAAAACATGTTGTATAATCCTTGTGTGTGCAAGTACCTACTACACGAACAGGTGGTCTTCCAGGCATTTTGGAAATGGGAGATCTCAGGTGTCGTATTGTACTATTAACTCTTCATTCATTGCACAGCAAATCTTAATGCAAAGTAACAGAAATTAAACAAGTCTGAAGAATCTGTTCATTCAATACAGCTTACAGGGGAAGAGATGTGCTCAGTCCATTTTATAGACATGTGACTGCACTCCTTTGCCAGATGGGAAACCCAGTCTAATAGTATGTCACTTCTGTTGCAAATATTAGATTGTATCCAGATAGAGGCTATGTACACATTAGCAACCTGAAATGCAGCAAGGTCATTGTCCCCGCTCCCTGGCACACACACTGTGTTTCAAGTCACATGTCTACATTGCTGTACACACCAGAGAGGGAACGGGGATGTCTTCACCCAGTGCAAATTACCTGATTTGTTTCCCCATGCCTGCAACCCCACAGACTCCTTATCTGTGCATGTGTTGTTATCTGCACAACAGCGGACTGAAATGAACACCTCAGCTTAGATTTTGAAATCAGATGGTAACTGATGGTTTGAAGGAAAATGCATCAAACCAGCTACACTTCCCAGGGTTCTTTTAGTGAAGCCGCGACTGTTTAAAGTGGTATGATACTGCTTTAAATGTATAGTGCAGATGGGCCCTTAGACACTTTTCTAAAATATAACTATATATAAATATATAGTGAATCAAATAGAGAAACAGAGGATGGGGCTGAAATAAGGCAGCATTCTGAATAGTGCATGTAGATATATATCTTGTAAATATAAATTTTCTATCTGTTGTAAAAGTAAATACTGTATATTTTATATATCGTTTGGAAACTATATATTAATTCCATGCAGGGTTGTTGTGAAGTAAATGCTAGTGATGTTTAACCCAAATACCATATTTTATAATCAGATTGACAAAACCAGTAAATTACCTGAAGCAGAAATAACTACAATGTTTGTTTGCTTTATTTATTCTGTCCTCAGGTAAGTTTACAAGACTTCCTGCTGGATGATATGTTCAGAAATATGAGCACAGTATGATAGTTTCACTGCTGGAAACAAATGCACAGATGGAATTTATCGTGGGAATTTTAAAACACCTAATCGTATTAGGACACAACCTATGAGTTCCCAATAAATTGTCCATAGCTAGCATACCAGTTGTGATGAAATTACATTTTCAAAGCAACTCAAAACTGCAAGCAGTGTTTTTTTGGGGAAATGAAATCCCTTCCCCGCTCCAAACTTCTAGTACGGTTGGTTTTGCCATCGGGGGCACAATACCCCACAATACAAGGTGTTTCACAATCTCCTATCAATGAGGAAGACATTACTGACAATAAGTGGTGCTTACTCCAATGGGATGCGGGTGGCGCTGTGGGTTAACCACAGAGCCTAGGGCTTGCCGATCAGAAAGTTGGCGGTTCGAATCCCCGCGACGGGGTGAGGTCCTGTTGCTCGGTCCCTGCTCCTGCCAACCTAGCAGTTCGAAAGCACGTCAAAGTGCAAGTAGATAAATAGGTACCGTTCCAGCGGGAAGGTAAACAGCGTTTCCGTGCTCTGCTCTGGTTCGCCAGAAGTGGTTTAGTCATGCTGGCCACATGACCCGGAAGCTGTACGCTGGCTCCCTTGGCCAATAAAGCGAGATGAGTGCCGCAACCCCAGAGTCGGTCACAACTGGACCTAATGGTCAGGGGTCCCTTTACCTTTACCTTACTCCAATAACCTCCTCTTCCAAAGATGGCATATGGAAAACACGTCAACAGCACCCCAAGGGCCACAGTTCCCCTTCCCTGTTACACAGCCTTCTCAAATAACCTTCCAAGTTTCCCCCAGAGACTGAATATTTGTGTAAAGGTGCTTTGTCCTTTTTCGTTGAAAAACCACTCCCAAGAAGACAAGATGTGAAAAGCTGAGAATAGTTCCAGTTTTAGAAATACAGTGGGGCTATTTCTGCTTTGGGGCCATTTCTGTTTTCCTACATTTGTTAAGTTAAAACGAAGCAGGGCTTTGCGGGATTCTTTTAACTTTACCTTTATGCTGCATGTGGCTCTGTGTCCAGTTCAAGTAAGTGCCAAAGTGTACAAGATTGAAGTAACCAGGCGGTTAGTGCCCAGTAGAGGGAGTATGTGAGATACTGGAGGTCCTTATTTAAGGTGGTCAGGGCACTAGTAAGAGAAAGGCAGCACACGGGTCAGGAAAGTTCAGAAATGCAAACGGCAGCTCAAAAGTTACAAAATTCTGAAAATATTTAATGACAATTTCTTATTGCTTCAATGCTCGGGTAATTCATGCATTTCCAAAACGAAAAAAAAAATCTACTTTTGGGCAAATGGAACATTTTCAATGAAAAAGGTAAGATTTCAAGCACCTTTTCAGCTATGTAAGCTAACATACTATTTTCTCTAGCTTGTCTGAAGAAGAAAATCTACCTGGAAATATTGGGAAGTCAGGTACAGTACTCCACTTTTATCTTGGCCATAAGGCAGAGAAGTGAGTTAACCAGTAACAATGTATCGTGGAAGTTCTGCTCATGGAAAAGTGTTCTCAGCATCAGCTAAAAGTAGGTGAACTAAACTATGGTTTGACATAACCCGTTGTCCAACCCCTGACTCATGGGTTTGGCTCTCCTGAATAAACCACGAACCTTAGTTACAAGCTCAGGGTTCATCTGGAGAGAGTTAAACCCCAAACATGGCTTGGGATGGCTCACTAAACCAAACCATGGCTTAGCTTAGCACAGCGCAGCAGCAAAACAACCAGAAAGGAATAAATTAGCTGCAATCTCCTCTTTGGGAACCTGCAGAGCCATGGTTTGGCTTAGCATGATGCACCAACCAGGCCCAAAAGTGAATTTTAAAAAATTCTAAACCTAAAATTCCTGGTGCTCTAATCTGCCGCCTACCAAAGTTTTTAAGTCCAGAGAACATATCCCAAAGCTGAGGATCCATGGCTATGTCAGCACTGAAACATTCAGAGAGGAAATGTTTTATAATGTGCCATACTGTGTGATTGCAGAGCCATCATAATATATGTAATCAGTACCTTTCCCTACCCCAGATGAATATTTTTATGTTATAATTTTAAAGCTGCCAATTCTGGTAAGAATAAAGCAGAGGGTGTAATGCTAAAGCAGAATTATCTTTTAAAAGATTAGACAACCAAGAAATATTGGCTATGTGAGCCCCTTCTTTAAGGCATACCCCCCACCCTGAATAGTAATTACAATATCTTGTGTAACGCGAAACCAGTGCTTTAAAGCAGTCAAGTGTGGTGTAAATTACAGGCTCAGCTACACAAATACTTTGTACTGAAATGTTTATCAGGTCCCTTCTGTAGCCTGCTTCCATTTATGAAGTATTGTTATTGGAACTTCCACAGCCCCCCCCTCATCCCCGCCGCCACCCCCGGCATCTGATAACACGACTTCAAAACAAGTCATGAAAATGTCGGGCAATTATGGGATCCTCTGTTTGAGAGCATGTGTGTGGTCTCTTTCCGGAGGCAAGTCAGTGCCCACACGTGAGGATGTTAAGGAGCTCCCATTTAGGTTATCAGTGTGAGATGTCTGTTTTGTGACATAAAACCCCAGGGGGGGCCCTTCTCTGGTCTTCCAAAAAGAGCCTAGATTTAACAATTAAAGCTCTAATCTGGCACAGAGATGATGGCACACCAGCATTACAAAAATCACAGACATTTGTGAAACTGTGGACCAGGTTGTGGTCTCAAAAGACCAAAGGTTTTGTTACTAATATCATACCTTAATTGATGCCATTTGGTAGATCATTTGATGTTACCAAATGGAAGAAATGAATTAGGCGGCAATTAATACACACTTACATTCCGACTTACTTCGGAAAAAATCTGCCTAGGATTTCACTATTAAAATTAATTGCTGGGGGGGAGAGAGAACTGGATTATTCAAGACATCAAAAGAACAAACATCCCCCCAAATATTACAGGGGCTGCTGTCACCAGCAACATTCAGCATCCCTGCAAAGTTGAAAATAATGGTTAATTCCATATATAACATTCAAAGAGACTGTTAGGTTCATCTAGAAAACAATTATTAGGCTCAGTTTACGTGCTAGACTAAGCACGTCCAACAGGTAGATCGCGATCTACTGGTAGATCATAGGGTGTTCTGGCCGCCCAGTGAACTACTCCCCCCCCCCAAAAAAAAAAAAGCTCAAGAACTTTGGCTTTCCTAAAAAAGCTCAGCAACTTTTGCTTCCTAGCAAAAATGTGGGCCATCAGATTAAGTTCCACTACAGGGGATCCAGGACCCACAACTGTGTTTTATATAATCAACTTTTGATTATGTTCTGTGTATATCGCAATGCTCATTCAGTTTCATTCATTCATATATTCAGTTCCATTCATTCATTTGCTCAGTCACCTTGGCTTCCCCCAAAACAGCTCAACAACTTTGATCCATCCAACGACAATCAGTAGATCACTGCCAGTTTTTTTACACTGTGAGTAGATCACAGTCTATTGGGAGCTGGAAGTCCCTGGACTAACATTAACATAGCTTTGTGTTCGTATTGAGCCCTGCTTTTTACACAAGCACCTTCATTCACTGCAGAAGAGATGCCCTAAATATCTCTTGGCTAGAAGACCCAAGCATTACAAAATCTAAAATTCCTGAGTGCGGGGAAAATATCCTCAGACATATTGGCAACCTGTTGCATGGAATTGTCACCTTTATTATTTCTTTACTGAAATGAAGAAAGCTTGATGGGGGAAAACCAGGAGTAGAGGAAGGGCCTTGCCTAGTGGGGTGGAGCCATGGTGCTATTTCATTTGTTTGTTTGTTTGTTTGTGTATTAAATTTGAATACCGCCCTTCATTTGAAGATCATAGGGTGGTTCACACACACACAAAAATGGAAACACAAAATACACAATAAAGCAAAAACAAAGCAATAACGCCCTCCCACAAACACATTTAAAAGACCATAGAATGTTAACCAACCAAAC
Organism: Podarcis cretensis; assembly: GCF_951804945.1. NCBI lineage: Eukaryota > Metazoa > Chordata > Lepidosauria > Squamata > Lacertidae > Podarcis > Podarcis cretensis. The sequence continues at coordinate 9,004,279 of NC_137180.1, read as the reverse complement.
GCCTGGCTGAAGTGCCTAAAGATATGCAATGAAGGTGCCAGGAGAGCCTTCTTGGGAAGAGCATTCCACAAAGGGGAAGCCATTGCAGAAAAGGCCCGTTCCCATGTTGCGGTCCTTCGGACCTCTCAGGACCATCCCCAGAGTTGTCAACCTTTTTTTTAGGGAGCTGACACATTATCTCTTACAAGCCCTTAGAACAAAATAAAATGAAAAGGCGGAAGAAAATCTAATGAAGTCCTCAATTCCAAAGCAAGGCTCATTCAAGATTCAGCAGTTCTTCTAATTCATCCTCATGATTCAAATCACCACATATCAAAAAGTTAAAGCAATCACCAGTTTGTCGTTCTTTAAATAAATTGATAAAGACACAGACAATGAAGTTCCCAGCCAATTTGTGTTTAAGCACAAAGCGGACGTTTTCAAAAATTGTGGTGGTAGGTGTAAAGCAGTGACATCTTGAACCTAAAAAGGACCCAAAACTTGGGTCACAAAGGCTGCAGCCCTAGCTACACTTACCTGACAGTAAGCCCTGCTGAATATAATAGGACCTTAAAACCTACCCCCGTCTTTAAAGGACTTTTTGTTGGTGTTTGTTTTTAACCACTAACTGCATGGAGAGCATGCTCTCAAGTCCTAATGGTAGTGCGCCCCCCCCCCAGCTTTCCCCTCCCACCGCCCCAAATCTGAATGAATCCCTCCTCCACCTTTTTCCTCGATGACGGAAGGGGCGGGCGCAACGTTCTTGGCATCCCTCCCCCTCCTGCCCACCCCCTGCGCTGGGCAGCTCAATGCTCACTTGCCGCGCAGGCTTCCTCAGCAGTCCCGCTACTGCCACGGGGCGGGCAGAAGGGAGAAGGGCGCCACGTATCTTTGCGCACTGCCGCCGCTGCCTCCTCTCCCAGGCAGGAAGCAAGAGAGGAAGGAAGAGCCATAGGAAGAGCCACCACCGCCCAACATGCCCTCGCAGCTGTTCCCGGTCAGTCCCGGACTCCCGCTGCTGGGGGCCCCTGATGGGCAGACGCCGTGGCGCAGGGCGCCACTAACCCTAATGGGTAAGACGCAGTGGCGTAGCGTGGGTTGTCAGCTCCCGGGGCAAGGCAAGTAATTTGCGCCCCCTAACCCTGGATTTGCACCCCCTAACCCTATCCCTAACCCTAACCCCCAGATGTTGCGCCCGGTGCGGCCGGCCCCCCCTGCACCCCCCACGCTACGCCACTGGTAAGATGGCCCTGGGACCTCTTGTGGGAGAGGTATCAGTGGCAGATTTGGGACTCTCAGATTTCAGCAGCGGCCACTGTGACGTTAACATATGAGAATGCTGGAGGTGAAATAGTTAAACAGGTTACCCAATCAGGACCCAGGGGGTGGAGTCAGAGGGACTATAAAACCAGCTCTGGGAGGGGCAAAGGGAGGAGTTCGTTGGGAGTTGGGCGGTTGGTTGGAGTGGGAGTGAATTGGGATAGAGTCTGGGGGTAGGTTGAGTTAGTGTAGCGAAATAAGCTGAATCAGGAACAGTTAGGGGCTAGGAAGACAAGTAAATATCTGAGAGGTGGTTTAGTGAGTGAGAGGAGGTAGCAGAAGTTATAGGACTGGATAGGCACCCCATGAATGTAAGTGACCGATACCATTTATGAAACCACACGCTTGTTAAACTGCAATAAATAAACAGAAGTTTATGTTCCAATTTAACCCTGACTGGACTCAGTATTGTACCAGGTAGGGCCTGGAGGGTGGCAGCAAGAAATAAAGTGGTGGCACAGGGATCAATAGACGGTGAAACATCCGGGGACCCTGTGTGATCGCCACAGTCGCTCTCCGTTCTACAGCATTGTTTTGGCACCCCCTGCAGTGCGGCACCCAGTGCTACCCTAAAACTTCATGGAGAATAAGGCTATCAATGACTACTAGCCCTAATGGCTATACTCTGCCTCCACAGTCAGAGGCTGCAATGTTTCTGAATACCTAAGTCCTGTATCCTTTTTTTTACAGCGGCCACCCAGACACCTATGAGAAGCTTGCAAGCATGTCGTCTTGTGCTGGCCTGTTTCAATGAGGCTTGCCCAGAAGAATGTCATGTGGAATGTGCCCAGTGTAGACCATTGCGAAATCCAGTAATGTCTTCTTGAGCCACTGATGCACTTTCTATCTAGAATTAATTATCCTTAATCTGCTCAAATATTCTCTTGCACGCTTATAATTCTCAGACTTGGCTGTGTGCATTTTGAACTCCTCCGGTTTCAGCTGCTAGCAGCCCCAGGAGTAGATGAAATATGTGTCAAGACATAAAACATCATTCAGTGTTCCTGTTTGTATACGTTTCAAAATTGCAAGTGAAAAAAAGGATGCCAGACGTGCTGTTCTAGCCAAAAGAAACCACGTAAGGCTGGATTCCAATGGCTCACACTTTGTACTTACAGTCAATGTCAATGAAATATTGTTTCGGCAGGAATATCTTATCCCAAATTAGATCTTAATGACAGGTAGGGTCCTCTGCTTCTTCTTCAGCATCATAGCTTTTATATTTCTTCTTATTTTGTTTTTTGTTTTTTAAAAAAAAAAGGATGGAGGGAATAAGACCATCCGAACTATAGATACCAAAGAGAGATCTGCAAGGAAAGTCTTCAAAATATATGGAACTATAACAGAGACATCACCTTCCCAACAAAGGTCCGTATAGTTAAAGCTATGGTTTTCCCAGTAGTGATATACAGAAGTGAGAGCTGGACCATAAAGAAGGCTGATCGCCGAAGAATTGATGCTTTTGAATTACGGTGCTGGAGGAGACTCTTGAGAGTCCCATGGACTGCAAGAAGATCAAACCTCTCCATTCTTAAGGAAATCAGCCCTGAGTGCTCACTGGAAGGACAGATCCTGAAGCTGAGGCTCCAATATGAGTTTGACCACACTGCAGGAGGCAGTGGAAGACAGGAGTGCCTGGCGTGCTCTGGTCCATGGGGACACGAAGAGTCGGACTAAACGACTAAACAACAACAACAATAACAATATAGCTTACCTTCCACAGAGTTTTCTTCTTAGCGTATTAGCAGAACCTCTTAATTTGTAATAAACTTGCTTGCATTGTATTCTTATATCATTGGGGAAGGGCTGTAGGTCAGTGTTAGAACATCTGACTTGCATATACAAGGTCCAGCTTCAGTCTCTGGCATTTCCCGGTGTGGCTGGGAAATACTCCTGCCTTAAACCCTGTAGAACAGCTGTCAGTCAGTGCAGACAGTACTGAGAGAAAAGAACCAATGTTATCACTTGGTATACATCAGTTTCCTATGATAATGAAAGAGTCCCTTGGTTTCTTAATGTTGATGTAAAATGCTAAAAATCTGCTGGCTTTGTCAAAAGTCAGATACTTCCTCCTCCTCCCATTCTGGTGATTGAGATCCTGCCCCCTGCATAAATATAAATTGTACCACCACCATTTAATTTCAAAACAAAATCTAAATGTTGTCGCATAGCTATGTGTCAGGGAACTGCCATCAGGGCCGGAGGGAGAGAGCGGACTCCGGAGGGGTCCCAGAGAGCGTCCTGGGATGGGGAGAGGCAGCCCATCTTCTGGGGAAGAGAATCAGCGTAGCACCAGTGGAGAAGGGGGGCAGATGGGGGAATCGGCAAGGCGGTCCCATGACTCCTTGCCAGGGACCAGCGGGGAGAGTAAGGGTCCTCTGCTGCCTACACCCTCCTTGCGCAGAAGGCTTCCGCGCAGGGAGAGTAGGAGGAGACTAGGCGTCAAAGAGTTTCTTTGCTGGAAGAAGTTCAAGAAATGCCCACTGACGGATTCTGCCAGCGATTGAGACAGCAACGGGTTAGTGGCTGTCCGGACAGAAAAGGTTCACTCAGGCAACCCAGCCAGGTGTTGCACCGGTTTACGCACGAGCAACCCCTAGAACCATTACACTATGTGTTTATATTGAGCCCTGCTTTTTACACACAAGTACCCTCATTCACTGCAAAATAGGTGCCCTAAATATGTCTTGGCTAGAAGATACGAATATAACAAAATCTAAAATTCCTGAGTGGGGAGGAAATATCCCCAGACATGTTCTAAATATCTTTATGAGAGTGTTTGTCACAAATCCAGTATGATGCCTTCATTTTATCATTTGGAACAAGCATAGGATTTCATCCTCCTAGCCTGGAATCTCTCTCAAGCACTAACTTCACGTACAAAATTAAAACTTGAAAAAATGTATTAAGCTATATTAGGTTTCTTATTGCTGTTTGTTTTAGCAAAATCCACACTCAGTTTACCTCGGCTTGCTTGTTTCAGCTCATAAATCTGTACCGCTGTAGGTGCCAAATCAAATACTGCTTTGGGAATGAGAAAGTTATTACTATATCTCTTATCCAAGGGCTTCTCGCCACAGCGGCACAAATGTTCTAATCCTCTCTAGATCTGCCTGTGGTGTCTTAGTAGGTTGAAAAATAAAAAGAAGATGGCATTTGATTGTGTTGTTTTATTTTGTGAGCGCCCATTGTGGAAGAAAGAAGCACACACATTGTATTCAGTTGCCCTGATCTAAACTGCATTCAGGAATCCCATTGAGTTGAATGGGGCAGTTTTGTGCATTTGATGGAACTATATTCCCACTTCTGAAGTGAGAGAAGCAGCCCTCACAGATGTCAGGGAGAGTTCCATATACAGATTAGAACTTCTCTCTCTCTCTCTCTCTCTCTCACACACACACACACACACACACACACAGAATTAATTGCTGGACTAGGGTGCAATTTCTAAGTATTATTAGACTGAAATGGTAGCTGGAACATACAGCAGGGATGGGAACCTGCGAGTCTCCTACCAGCCCCTGATGGCCAATGTTCAGGAATAATGGGAGTTGTAGTAATAATTTTTGCAGACTAGCAGCATTTTGGGTTGTGTATTGGCTTGGGAAGTAGAACCTGAGGAGGGATGTGGGTGGCGCTGTGGTCTAAACCACTGAGCCTCTTGGGCTTGCCAATCAGAAGGTTGGCTGTTCGAATCCGCACAACAGGGTGGGCTCCTGTTGCTCTGTCCCAGCTCCTGCCTACCTAGCAGTTCGAAAGCACACCAGTGCAAGTAGATAAATAGGTACTGCTGTGGCGGGAAGGTAAACATTGTTTCCGTGCGCTCTGGTTTCCATCACGGTGTTCCGTTGCACCAGAAGCAGTTTAGTCATGCTGGCCACATGACCCAGAAAGCTGTCTGTGGACAAACGCTGGCTCCCTTGGCCTGAAAGCGAGATGAGCGCCACAACCCCATAGTCACCTTTGACTGGACTTAACCGTCCAGGGGTCATTTACCTTTTACCTTTACAACCTGAGTAAGTTTGCTTACTTAACAATTTTCTCCCTCATCCCTATCTCCAATCCAAACTGTGATTCCTTATCTTTCAAAGTGGTTTGTCCCTTGATCCTTGGGGAATGTGTGGAAGCCGATTCATCCCAAGGCACTTAGATTACCGGTAACTTCACTACACCGAAAATGGTTATGAAGCCATTACATATTCTTTTATGGCACATCACACACCATGCTCACAAGTGGCTTTGGTTGTTGGGTTGTTTTTTTCAAGAAACTTGTCAAAATGCACTGAGAAAGGACCAGCCTCTTGGATGATTCACAGCCCTGAAAAGAAAGCTGAACTGTGTTGATTTTCCCAATTGCCCTACATCCTCATGGCTGCTTAAAAATTATAGCAAAAGAAACATTTCTGGAGTGTATTCTCTGATCTTTGAACTTATGCTCAGCCGCCTAAGTGTTGTTTGATTTACAAGGAAATGATAGATGCTGGGTTGTTTGTGTCTGAAATGCTTTTCAGCAAAGTCAAGCTTTGACTGGTTCAGCAAGGCGCAGTGGAGCCGCCGCAAATACTTTGAACTTCACCCCTAGATTCGGCAGAGGAGCCTCTTTCTAGGTTCCTTTGCCTTTTCGTTCCCTTCCCTCTCCCTGCACAGTTCTTGGCACAACTTGGACCTGGAAGCTTGACAACGGTGTGCAGTTGCCCACACAGACACACAACCAGTGCCTATCCAGTCACTTCTTAATGGGAATGGCCTGCTCACATCTGGTACTGTTGTAATATTGTGCTTGCATATGTTGGAAAGTGTGTTCCCATTGTTTGTAAAACACCCAATGTATTCAGCGTTGCTTTTTCCAAAAAGAAGTGTTGCATAAACAAAAACGCCACACTTCCTGTTACATTCAGAACACTAATAAAAGAAAAAAAATTCCTTCCAGTAGCACCTTAAAGACCAACTAAGTTAGTTCTAGGTATGAGCCTGTTGACAACTCTTAACGACCATGGTCTGAACAAAGACATTGGATTCTTATCTCATTATACATGACAAAGCCATTTTTCACCTTCTCACCCCTTGCTTTTTCCTGTAAGACCTATTGCAGTCGTTAAGAGTCGTCAACAGGCTCATCACAGCTATCTGCCAATCACCCATTCCCACCACCCTTCTGAGTAATACCCCTCCCCACCTTCTCACTATATAGAAGGGTCTGGTGACTTCTGTTTCAGTGTATCTGAAGAAGTGTGCATGCACACGAAAGCTCATACCTAGAACTAACTTAGTTGGTCTTTAAGGTGCTACTGGAAGGAATTTTTTTATTTTGTTTTGACTATGGCAGACCAACACGGCTACCTATCTGTAATTCAGAACACTATTATAGTCAGATTGCTCTAACACTCTAGCTTTCAACATTTTCAAACACAGGACTCACTACAGCCACAGACTGCAACATGGTTTTCTTCCCACTCTAATCCTCCTCCCTTTCTTTTCTGCTTCCTTACACACATTCTCCGGTCTCTCTTTTTATTTTTATTTTTAAACTTAAGTAAGAAATGTTGCGGTGCCACTGTTGCAACACACTCATAGGTTGGGATGGACCCCAGTTGTGGTTAGGGACCGAAGGAGGCATCATTTGCTGTTCTGCCCTGTATTCATCGTCTGCAGTACTGTTTCTGTTACACTGCAGTTCCTCTGCTGCCAAAAAGCTACGTTATTCATCTCACTGTCCATTGTGGGGAAATGACATAATTTACATAAATTGTCATTGTGCATTGTCATTACGTTACTCCATCCCATTCATTTTAGTGCAAAGGAAATGCAACGCAAATGGAGGCGTGGGGACACAATCAATTATGCTTTCTTTCTTTTCCAGATGAAAAGCAGCAGCAGCAACCACAAATACATTTTTTTCTGGCTTGATTTCCACTTCAGACATGGGATGAATAAGTGAGCATTGGCAATTTCTGCTCCCATTTCCGATGTTTCTTCCTACAGCGCAGATTGTGTCTGTTGGCCCTATGGGAGGTATGGGTGAATGTGCCACTTTTGGTTTCTCTCAGTTACTTGTCTCTCCAATCCCAAATTCAGTTCTCCACATTTCCACATCAACCCCCTTTTTTGTTTTAAGTTCTCGAGAAAACTTAGCCCCACCCCAGTGCAAACATCCCTACAACATACAAATCACTGCGTGAAATCTCACACAACGCACACATTTTCTCAAAGAATGTTCCCCAAGTATAGTCTTCTTTTTTGGTGATCACTCATAGCCGAGTAAGATTGTCTTCCATAAACACAGTTTTAACACAGTGAGTGTGGAGGCCAATTCTGAATCCACACGTCCTTCCACAGTGGGGACATTGGTTTCTGGGTGGGAGTTGATCACGGTGTGGATTTGCCAAGTGTGCCTTCCTCTTAGCACATCTCTCCCTTGCGTCCTGAGTTCAAGTGTCTTCAAAGCCCATGACACCTTTGGTAAAGGCGGTTCTCCAGCCTTTGGAGCACTCGCAGGCAAGTGTTTCCCAATTGTTGGTGTTTATACTACATTTTTAAAATTTGCCTTGAGACAGTCTTTAAACCTCCTTTGTTGACCACCAGCATTATGCTTTCCATTTTTAAGTTCGGAATAGAGTAGTTGCTTTGGAAGACGATCATCAGGCATCCGCACAACATGACCAGTACAACGAAGTTGATGTTGAAGAATCATTGCTTCAACACTGGCGTATCAATGGCTGGTAAATGCTTCTGACAAAAGATATCCCCACTTCTCTCTGACACGGGGGGGGGGGGGGGGAGAATCCTTCTTCTGGCACAGGGCTGGAATGACATATGCAAATGCCATCTTTACCAAAGACCTAAGATAGAGCTTTGTCACAACGTTGGCCTCTATTAAAAAGGAAATTGAGGGGTGGGAGGCTAACTTGGCTCAGCCAGGTCACAACACTGAAGATAATGATTCTCCCCAAGTTGATTTCCCTTTTACAAACTCTCCCACTTAGCAAACCTGACCCTCTATTCAAGAAGGCCCATAGTGGAAAGGGTAAAATGTAACCCCAAGGCCTGCAGCCGGGGCTGTTTGGACTTTCCAATCTACATCTTTATTTCACTGCCTGTCAACTTTGTTACTAATTACTGTAGGCAAGGATAGAATACCTCTCTGCCTTGCCTGCAATTGCCTCCTTGCTATTTCTTCTTCTCTCAACATCTTTATAAACCTAACAACAAAGCGCCCCTCCCCCCTCTTTAGAATGACTCCCCTTTTCTAAGGAAATTTGTTCAGATTTGATTGATATTGATTGATCCTCAGATCAAAACTCATTCAGTAATAGTGCAATGGAAGTAAGCCCCCTAAAGTTCAGTGGAGCTTACTCCCAAGTAAGTCTACAAAGGATTGCAGTCTTGCAGCACAGTCCTATACCTTTCCACGCAGAACCCCAGTTGATTTCAGAGAGGAAGTGAATATAGGATTGCTGCCCTAATTGACAGGTAAGTTTTATTTAATCAAGTGACAGCTGTCTAACACCCATATTGTACATTGCCTGGTCGTATTAGATTGAAAAATGGATCAAACTAATGATGATGTTGGACGGTAATCCTTGAACATCCCTGAGTAACTAAACAGTCACAAATGCTGTACCTAGCTCTACATTTGAATTTTGGAGGATCAAAAGAAGAGGGCAGTTTTCAGAAGAGCACTTTGTGAACTACTAAAATGCTGTAGAAATCACCATTGCATCAACACATCTGATGTGCATGAAAGTACATAAAATGCAGATTTTAAGTTATAGTGACACAGTTTTTACAGCGTCAACATTTGTGTGGCTGAAGATTATCCACTTTAAAACTTTCCAAGATAAAGCTCCCACAAGCATTGTATATATTTTCTGATAAAGGCCCACTATATTTATGTTGGGGAACGTAGAATAGGTCTGCTACAACCTTCTGTGACCTAAACAACTACAAGCAAATTCAACAGCTAGCTGGCTGTAAGAAATTTGCCATCATATGTTTCTCAGAAATGCCATTTGTTTGACAGCTTTCGGAGTGATAAATTGCAGTTAACAAAAACAAAACAGAAAGCTCAGCATTTCAGAGCAGATAATTGCAAGAAAAACACTTCTTTTTGTTCTTACAGACTTTTCTTTTTAACTGAAGGCAGGACTTGCATGTTAGGAAGCAAACATGGATGCCGCCATTCCTGTGCTTCCCTTGTAGGGCGATCATCATGTGACCTGCTTTACAAAGTTCAGACCTCTGCTCTGAAGGTCTCAGGGCTGCCCAGGCCACGTCTAGCTTAAAGATAAAGGTAAAGGGACACCTGACCATTCGGTCCAGTCGTGACCGACTCTGGGGTTGCGGCGCTCATCTCGCTTTATTGGCCAAGGGAGCCGGCGTACAGTTTCCAGGTCATGTGGCCAGCATAACTAAGCTGCTTCTGGCGAACCGGAGCAGTGCACGGAAACGCCATTTACCTTCCCGCTGAAGCGGTACCTATTTATCTACTTGCACTTTGACGTGCTTTCGAACTGCGAGGTTGGCGGGAGGCTTAAAGATAAGGAACCATAAAAAGGGAGGCCAGGAACCTTGAAGTTTCCCACCAGCAGTTAGCACACCTAACTGAGCAGGCACATAAATCACCTGGTGTCTTCTTCACAATGATGTCATCATCGAATTGTAGAGTTGGAAGGGTCCCTGAGGGTCAACTAGTCCAGCCCCCTCCAATATTGCATTTCTATGCAAATTACAGTGTTTCCCACCCTAAATTTGTGCCTGTATATATATAAAATTAGCATATGCAGTTTTTATGCAGATTGGTACCCTCATTTGTCCTGTGTTGATTGTGTGATGGGAATTTTATAAAATGAAAGAGCTGTGTTTTGAAGAATGCTTATTGAGCAAATAGTTGGAGATATTTCGTCAATGAGCCAAGCCTCCCATCACAACAGGAGGAGGAGAGAAAGTACTGAAGCTAGAGAGAAATCCCTTTGAAGCTGGTCCACAGCGATCAGCTTGACCCTGGAAATAAGTAAAACATAATCACTGAGGGATTGCTGTTCTCGCTGGGGCGTTTTGGACTCGTTTATAGGCACAAGGAAACAGCAAGCAGGAAATGACTGGTCTCCTGAGAATTTCAGGGGGAAAGCCAATTTTGGAAGCACACATGGCCTGTCTACTGGGGAGCCTGCCCATGCCCTTCCTTGCAAAACTGCCTTGCAAAGTAGGCCAGTCATGTCCCAAAGTATCCGGCAATTGCTGCTGCCACCCTCCTGGCTTAGCCCCATGGCCTCCAGACAAAGTGGGGTTCTGGAACTCTCCAGCAAACATTTAAACAGGCACCCCAAGATTGACCCTGCAGTGAGCCAGCCCTGGCACTTTTCAGCCAATGAGAGCACAGGTCACATTTGCCATGTAGTGTGTAAACATCTGGGGGACAATGGCTGCCACCTTCTATGAACTGGGAAGAAGTTGCTATCTAGTGATAAGCATCCCAAGGCTTTCCTTTTAAGCATTCCTGCCAACCTGCCAGCCAGAATTTAATATCTTCTTGCCATGCAGCAATTAATCAAGAACTTTTGGGTATTAGAAAGGCCATGCCTTATACACCAGGCGTAATGGAAACGTGGATTTTGAATGGTAAACGTTCACACACAAGGTGATGAGAAATGAAGAGATGTCAAAACCAGACCCAGTCCGGAGGGAAATGTAACTGAGTCCATCCCAATGTAATCTAACATCCTGCTGTGGAATGTTGACATAAAATAATAACTTCTGGAATCTGAAATGGTCCCACCTTATGATGTTGCCCAGACACAGGAAGTTGGAAATTGGGCAATAATTGATGAGGCCATTTGTTTTAACTGCAGGCTTCCTCAGATGTCCAAAAGTTTGATGGACCACAAACTCATAACACTGTGTGTGGTTCCAAAGTCTTGTGTTTGGATTATTATTTTTTCTTCAATCTCCCGCCACCCCTCAAGTTTACAGAGTACCACAAAACATGAACTGACTCTATAAAAAGTGAGATTGACTGAGCTATAATCCCCACAGGACCTTACATGGAATCCATTGTCACAAAACCTTCATCATCACACAAAAGTCTAAATGTCAATGAAATATTCCTTGCTGCACAATGTCTATATGGGAAGAAATAATCACTTTAACTTCAATGTTTTGTTGAAAATAGAATAAAATGATACTGAAAATAATTATCAGTCTTTTGACTCAAAAGAAAAGGGTGAACCTAAATGGTTTGCAGTATTTTGTGCCAACCTGTTTTGCATGCTTCTTATTAGCTGTGTTGGTTAGAGCATGGTCATGATAACATCAAAGTCACAGGTTCAGTACCCATACAGGCCACCTGCAGTACTCATGCATTGCAGGGGTTGGACTAGATGACCCTTCCAATTCCACAATTCTATGATCTAGGGCAAATTCGGGAGGCTTCAGGCCCACCAGATGTTGCTGGGCTGCAATTCCCATAGGCAACCCCAAGCAGCATAGCCAATAGTCAGGGGTGATGGATGTTGACTTCAGTGACATCTGAAGGGCCAATTGTTTCTCGAGCCCTGATCTAGGGAGTACATATTCACTGTATACTCACTGTAGTGTGCAAATGTTTTTGCATTGACAAGTGGTTTTTTTACATGAGTAGAATGTGTCCTTTTATTTAAAATGCACCTCTGGGTTATTTGTGGGGCATAGGAATTCATTCATTTCCCCCCCCCAAAAAAATGTAGTCCGGCCCCCCCCACAAGGTCTGAGGGACAGTGGACCAGCCCCCTGCTGAAAAAGTTTGCTGACCCCTGATCTAAACACACAAGATAAATGAGAGACGATGCAAAATGAGAGACTATGCAAACTTTCTCTGGATGTGAATCTTAAATTAGTACCGTATTTTTAGAAACAGCTACCAAACTGGGAGCAGCAGGGTGGGGAGGGGGTAAACGATACATAGAGACACACATTCCCACATAGAATAAGGTAAACGTAAAGGACCCCTGGACGGTTAAGTCCAGTCAAAGGTGATTATGAGGTTGCGGCGTTCATCTCGCTTTCAGGCCAAGGGAGACGGCGTTTGTCCACAGACAGCTTTCTGGGTCATGTGGCCAACAGGACTAAACTGCTTCTGGCACAACGGGACACCGTGATGGAAGCCAGAGTGCATGGAAACACCGTTTACCTTCCCACCGCAGTGGTACCTCTTTATCTACTTGCACTGGCGTGCTTTCGAACTGCTAGGTTGGCAGGAACTGGGACAGAACAACGGGAGCTCACCCTGTTGTGCGGATCCGAACCGCCAACCTTCTGATCGGCAAGCCCAAGAGGCTCAGTGGTTTAGACCCACAAAGAATAAGCATTATAGAAACAAAGGTTATGATTTCCTGATAGAAAGTTCAAAGCAGTTAAAGGACAATGAGGGGGGATATCATGAAAATACCTTTCCCTAGCTACACAATATCATTTAAATAAAAAGAAAGGTTTGTGATAGAACCTCTTGGAAATTTGAATGAGATGATTCAGAGATAATTGCAGTTATGAACTTTTACCCACAAATCTGACATCACCCTTAAACACAGAGTCCTTGAGACCAATAGAAATGTTCCCAAATGCTCCCCTTGCAATGCTCCCTTTCTGTATCTTAGGACCAAAGACACCTCCTGAAATGTTTCCCTCCATATCATCACTGCAGTGTGGGCTATGCAATATGCCTAGTTCTAAAGATTCTGGTTATACCTTATTGCTGAGTATTCCTTACTTGTAAGCTGAAAGGTAGCCGAGGACCTGGATGGGCCAGGATAGAAAGAAAGCAGCTTTTTAATTAATAAAAACCACATGATGTGTCTGTAAGTGGCTCAGAAAGAGAAATAGCAAACCAGAAGCTTAAAAAAAAAAAGGACACACTTTTTTCCTTCACCCTGTTTAGCAAAATGGTCTTTGATGACATATTGTGTTCTCGTTCACAGAAGTTGCTTTTACAGCATTTAATGGAAGTGCCTCTTTGAAGAAGAAGACATCAAGTTTCTTAAGTTTTTATAATAAGTATCTTAAATAGTTACAGTAAGAAAGCATAATATATATTGACTACATAGTCTTATTTGTTATTTTCCCAATGCATAACAATAGAAGATGTCTTGCTTATGTTGTCCTGCTACAGTCACACTCAGATATTTTCTGAAACTCACCCCAACCACCCAGGTATTCATGTTCTGCTCTCGTGTTATATATGCTGCGTCTTCCTTTTGGTGTGTGCTTCTGATTATTTAACCCCTCTCTCAGGTGATCAGAAAACTGTCTGTCTGGGTAACATTATGCTGATGTTGCCTTTCTTGTTGTTTTATGACAGCAGTGCTCTTGCCTTCAGCAATGTTCTGTGTGTTCTCTATCTGCTCTGACTTGCACTTGGGGAACAGCTACAAGCACGGCTCTTTGCCAACGTTTAGAAACAACAACAGAAAGAGGCAGGGCCCCTAAATGGGCTTATAAATTGTGTGGGTAGAGAGTTGCCAATACTTATGTGCAAAGCTTCTGTTTCAAACACACCTAAAGGACTAATTCTAGCTGCTGGGCATCCCAGGAATCTTCTTGTTGTTGTTTAGTCGTTTAGTCGTGTCCGACTCTTCATGACCCCATGGACCAGAGCACGCCAGGCACTTCTGTCTTCCATTGCCTCCCGCAGTTTGGTCAAACTCATGTTCGTAGCTTCGAGAACACTGTCCAACCATCTTGTCCTCTGTCGTCCCCTTCTCCTTGTGCCCTCAATCTTTCCCAGCATCAGGGTCTTTTCCAGGGAGTCTTCTCTTCTCATGAGGTGGCCAAAGTATTGGAGCCTCAGCTTCAGGATCTGTCCTCCCAGTGAGCACTCAGGGCTGATTTCCTTAAGAATGGATAGGTTTGATCTTCTTGCAGTCCGTGGGACTCTCAGAAGCCTCCTCCAGCTCCATAATTCAAAAGAATCAATTCTTCGGCGATCAGCTTTCTTTATGGTCCAGCTCTCACTTCCATCACTACTGGGGAGTGGCTTGCCGGTTCCTGCTTCAGGCAGATCACGTTTAGTCAAAACTCTCCACTATGACCTGTCCATCTTGGGTGGCCCTGCAGGGCATAGCTCATAGCTTCTCTGAGTTATTCAAGCCCCTTCGCCACGACAAGGCAGTGATCCATGAAGGAGCCCAGGAATCTTAACGCCGACCAATCCCATTCAAGGGAGGGGTCATGAGAGAGCTCAGTGGCATCTGCTTGGCATGCAAAGGATTCCCAAGCTCAACCCCTGGCATCCCCAGCGAGGGCAGGGGGGAATGCCAACATTAAACCTCTGGAAACCGCTGCCAGCTAGTGCAGAAAATTCTGGGTCAAATGGTCAGATATGTCAGTTTGTGTACGGACTGCATGACGGATTGCAGATAATTCCCAATGAGAGTAACTTCATCTTTATGGACAATGTTTATGGTGTTGTGTTGATAATTAGATTTGGGGTCACCCCTTCAGATGTAAAAACAAACCATGTACTACATAGCTTTAAACTGTATGTCGAATCCCATCTCTGTTGCAACTTCAGTGTCTGCTGAAAACTTTTGTCTTTCCAAAAGCTTTCCAAGTGGAGATTTTTATCCTGTTGGATTTTAAATTGTTTTTATATATGCTTTATTGCATTGTGAAATTGCTTTCAGATGCTTCCTAGGAAGCAATAAATTATAATTAAAGAGGGAGGGAGAGGGAATGAGCCTCAATAATACTCAGCCTGATAGGCTACATTCTCCCTCTCCCCCATCTGCTCTCATGCGCTGTGATTGGTAAGATTCAGTCTGGTTTGATTAGCAGCAAACATTAGTCTCCAGATTTCTCCAGGGAAGCAAACTATGGTTTATACTTGCCTGCAAAGCTGGATTGCAAACCAAAGTTTGATCCTAGTTTGCAGTCAAGTGCAAACCATGGCTTGCCCACTCAGATAAAATGGAAGTGTGATTTGCCACTAAACCAGAATCAGATATCTGACTTACTGCTTTTTGTTAAGAGTTTTATCCCATCATTCATATTTGGCTTCCCCCAAATATTCATGGGAATTGTAGATTGTTAAGGGTGCTGAGAGTTGTTAGGAGTCCTCTCCCCAAACCATAATTCTCAGAGTGGTTTAAGAGTCAAGGCCTCTTCCTAGGGAAACCTGGGAATTGTAGCTTTGCAAGGGGAATAGGAGTTTCCTGACAACTCCCAGCACCCTTAACAAACTACGGTTCTCAGGATTGTTTGGAGAAAGGTATGCCTGTTTAAAGTGGTTTGTTGCTGCTTTAAATGCATAGTGCATATGGGGCCTCAGACTACTGAAATTTCTACGCCCTTGTCAGTTAAGCATCCTTTGATGTCAATGGAATCATCATTTAACATACAGATGGAAGGTAACAAATCTGGGGTTAGCTGCTTTTCTTTCTTTCTTTTCCAAGGTAAACAAAGCCTTATTTATTTTTACGTACACAAAAGCATGTGCAGCAAGAGAGGCCCATCAGGCCAAAGCTTCCAATAAACGCAGCTAACCCTGGAATCCATTGATCTATTGGATCTTCAATTCCATGCACTCTTAAATATTTGTAGATAGTCCCTCCCTAAATAAAAGAGGACAATGTTCATCTAGGGCAGGGTTAAAGGATACACTAAATATGCTAAAACGTTGTGTTCAAATGAAATGGGATACTCTTTTACAATGGCATTATCCAACAAGCTGGATGAAGAGCTCCTTGCATGGCTCTCTTATCATATGGCAGGGAAGCGGAGGCCTTGTTCCCGGGCCAGGCATACATCTCGTCCTGTCCCTCATTGCTAATCAATTATCCCTGTCTTTCTGAGGTGGCTTTGCAAAGACCCACCTGTTCCTACCTCTCAGCTACCCAAACCATTCAACATTTGGAAAGCAGATGGGACCCTGCCAAACGCAGTCTATTTATCATCACAGACGTCGCTTCGGAGTGTATGTTCTCAGTTGCAAGGGAAATGGAACAACTCTGTTCCCAGTTCTGTGACCTTGGAACATAGCTCAGTGCAAGAACTCCTCCTCACTCTCACCCCAGCCCATTAATTTCATCCTGTATACCTCTGCTCAGCTGTGGAACAGGCCAAACCCATCCACTCTTAAAAAAGCAAACCTATCTGTATCAGCCTACTGACAGAAGGGAATAGGCATGCTGTAATAATACTTAAAAACCAGAAATGGAGAGGGACAGTGGCTAAAGTTGCTAAGGTTAACACACCCAAACCTTCCTGTGATAAAGGACCACAGAAAGTTCATCACTGTCCCTGTCTCCCTCTTGCCCCAATAACCTATAACCATAACGCCTACCAACACTCTTGCTCCTTCCAACTGGTGGCAACTGGATGTTGGTGGGGCTGCTTGGCAGCCAAAGAGGTCATAAATGTGTGTCCAAAGAGGTTATAGAAGTGTGGACAAGTTATCCTGGTTTTCACCTCATTCTCCTCCCTTGCGAAGCATTGCAGTTTTCTTCTTCTTTAGCAATCACTCATAGCCAAGTAAGATTGTCTTCCATGAAAACGAACTTAACAGTGAGCCCGTAAGTGACTGTGGAGGCCAATTCTGGATCCACATGTCCTTCCACAGTGTGGGCATAGGTTTCTGGGTGGGAGTTGGCCAAGGTGAGGGTTGGCCAAGCATGCCTCCCTTTTAGCTCGTTTCTCGTCCTGAGTTTGAGCGTCTTCAAAGTCCATGATACCTTTGGTAAAGGCTGTTCTTCAACTGGAGCACTCGCAGGCCAGTGTTTCCCAGTTTTCAGTTTTTATACTCCAATTTTTAAGATTTGCCTTGAGAGACTCTTTAAACCTCTTTTGTTGACCACCAGCATTACGCTTTCCATTTAAAAGTTTGGAATAGAGTAGTTGCTTTGGAAGACAATAATCAGGCATCCGTACAACATGACCAGTCCAACGAAGTTGATGTTGAAGAATCATTGCTTTGATGCTGGTGATCTTTGCTTCTTCCAGTACATGGCATTAGTTCACCTGTCTTCCCAAGTGATGTGTACAATTTTTCAGAGACACCATTGATGGAATCTTTTGAGGAGTTGGAGATGACGTTTATAAGTGGTCCATGTTTCACAAGCATACATTAAGGTTGGTAGTACAATAACTTTGTAAACAACCCTTTTGGTTTCCCTGCAAATGTCACGGTCCTCAAACACTCTGCACTTCAATCGGGAGAAAACTGCACTCACAGAACTCAGGCGATGCTGGATTTCGGCATCAATGTTGACCCTTGTGAAAAGATAACTGCCCAGGTAAGAGAAGTGATCAACACTTTCCAACGTTACATCATTTAGTTGGATTTGTGGCGCTGCAAGAGGGGTTGTTTTGTGCTTGTTGGTGCAGCACTTTGGTCTTTTTGGATGCTGAGTGATAGGCCAAGCTTTCGTAGGCTTGTGCGAATATATTTTGTTGCACAACAGTTGTACAAACAGTTAACACGTAACTAAATTTAAAAATACTTTGGTTCAGAAAGGATCCCTGCTGTCACAATTACTTCTTTGCTAGGAGAAAAGTTGTGTGGCCTTTAACGTTTCTTCTGGTTTCCTTCCTCTCAGACCCCCTTGGAGTCCCACTTTGTGTCCAGGAGAGGAGACAAGAAGATCACAAGGATGGGTTTTGACTGGGCACAAATATTAAGGGCGAAGTAGATGTAATGCATCGCAAACTCTCAATAGTTTATTATTATTGTTTTAAGAAAATCAGCTTTGATTTGATCAAGAGTGGGCGTTCTGTTCTGTGGTGTTCTGGTGAAGGAATTGGTGTAAGGGACACAGAGAGCAGCCCCTTCTGTTTCACCTCAGGTGCCCAATCAGTCAGGCCATACCTGACATTCATGCTTGCGAGTTTCCCATAAGCATCTGGGTGGCCACTGTGTGAACAGGATGCTGGACTAGACGGGCCATTGGCTTGACCCAGCAGAGTTCTTATGTTCTTCACCTTCCTTGTGCACGCTTACAGAGTTGTAGCTTACCCACTCCCTATGTCTGTATGTTAATATACTGTACCTGCATTTATACATTTAATGACTATCAGATGTTTTTCCTGTTGTAACTGCCCAAAAAGCACTGTTTCTGTAATCATAAATGTTAAAAAAGAGAGAGAACAGTGGTTTAGTGTTACTTAATAATTCACTGATTTCAGCTTTCCTTCCTTGCCCTGTAATGTCAAATGTCTGCTACTAAATTCATGTTGTCAATTATATCTCTCTTCCCACGCAGCTGAGCCAGTTTTTAACAAGGGTGCAGTAAAAAGCAGGATCTGGTCCCTTCACCATATATATAATGCAATGCTTCTGGGTGCTCCTTCACCACCATTTCTCAACCTTAGCCAGCTCCTGTAACCTCTCATTATACACTGTTTAGGATCTAAAGTTCTCCATAATAACAATATGTGGAAGCCATAGTGAGCAGATGCAATGTCTGTTTTCATGAAAGAGCACCAGGTCCTCAGCAGCGCACAAGGCTAACGCCTTCTTCCTGGAGGTTAAGGAATAATCATCTGATGTATCCTAACCATGGGAACTGTAGTTTACCACCACACACATCGCTACAATTCCCAGCACCCTTCTCAAACTACGGCTCCCAGGATTCTTTTGGGGGAAGCCCATGTGATGCTTTAAATCAGGGGTCAGCAAACTTTTCAGCAGGGGGCCGGTCCACTGTCCCTCAGACCTTGTGGGGGGCCGGACTATATTTTGAAAAATAATAATAATGAATGAATTCCTATGCCCCACAAATAACCCAGAGATGCATTTTAAATAAAAGGACACAATCTACTCATGTAAAAACACGCTGATTCCCGGACTGTCCACGGGCCGGATTGAGAAGGCGATTGGGCTGGATCCAGCCCCTGGGCCTTAGTTTGCCTACCCATGCTTTAAATGTATGGTGAGGATAAGTCATCGCTTGTAAACTTGTGTTACCTGCTGCTGTGCATAACATATGAATATGCCCAAGGGTCAAGGGTAGAACAACACATTATCTTAGCAAGTGTTCCCAAACCTGCATTTGCTGAGATATACAGTGGTACCTCTGGTTGCGAACGGGATCCGTTCCGGAGCCCCATTCGCAACATGAGCAGAACGCAACTGCGCGGGTCGCGATTCACCGCTTCTGCGCATGCGCATGACGTCATTTTGAGTGTCTGCGCATGCGCAAGCAGCGAAACCCGGAAGTAACCCTTTCCAGTACTTCCAGGTCGCCGTGGGACGCAACCTGAAAAGACGTAACCTGAACCAAATGTAACAAGACGTATGCCTGTAAGTGCTAAAGAGAGAGGCAGAGGGGCAGTCCAGGGGAGGCTGAGCCCCATGTCCTTTGCCCTAGGCCCTATACATCTTGCCTGCTTTCTTCCCCTGGCAATCCTGCTCTGCCCTTCTCCTCAAACTGTGCCTGGGGCTACAGCCCCCCCACAAGCCCGCCCCCAGTGCCACCCCTCTGATGCATACCATGTGGAGGAGAAACATTTAAAGAAGGCCTGGTAGCCCTGCAGTCTTTTTGGTACTGGGAGACGGATGCTGCACACATTTGATTTTCAATCCATCATCACAGACTCTCCAAGTGCCCCATACTCTCCAACATTTCTCCAATGACAACAGGGACATCCACTTCCATAACAATAATTTTACTATTTATACCCCACACATCTTACTGGGTTGCCCCAACCATTCTGGGCAGCTTCCAACATATATATAAAAACATAATAAAATATTTTAAAAAAACCCTTCCCTATAGAGGATTGCCTTCAGACAGCTAGGGGGTCAGATAATGCCATACCATCCAACTTTATTCCGATGAAAATAGGGACATCCTAAGGAAAAGTGGGACATTCCAGGTTCAAATCAGAAACTGGGGCAGCTTCTCTAAATCAGGGACGTCCCTGGAAAATAGGGACAAATGGAGGGTCTGTTGTCCTTATTTTCCAGGGACAGTCCCAGATTTACAAAATTCATTTCTGATTTGATCCTGGAATGCCCTGGTTTCCCTTAGGCTGTCCCTACAGTCATACCTCGGGTTGAATGCGCTTTGGGTTGAGCGTGTCCGAGTTGCGCTCCACTGCAACCCGGAAGTAACGGAGTGCGCTGCTTCCGGGTTTCGTCGCTTGCGCATGTGCAGATGCTCAAAATGACATCACGCGCATGCTCAGAAGTGGCGAAAAGTGACACGCGTGTGTGCAGACGTGCCGTTGCTAGTTACGTTTGCTTCTAGATACGAACGGGGCTCCGGAACGGATCCCGTTCGTATCCAAAGGTACCACTGTATTTTCATCTGATAAATGTTGGAGGGTGTGGAGTTGTCCAACCCTCAAGCCATCTGTAGGCAGCCCTGTGTATTCCCTACACATTAATGTTTAATGTTTCATTATGTTTTTATATATGTTGGGAGCTGCTCAGAGTAGCTGGGGCAACCCAGTCATACAGATGGGATATAAATAGTAAAAGTATTATTATGGAATAGGATATGCCTATTTTCATCGGAGAAATGTTGGAGGGTATGAAATCACATGCTGCTGCCCACCTTTGGCTAATACACTTTTCATCTGATCGATAGCACATGCAAAGCTAGATTATATGCATCTGTTGCTGCAGTCCCACTACTGGAACACATGGTAAATGCCACTCAGCAATCCATAAAGCGGTTGTGTATTTGCATCCTCAGTGGCTAAACCAAATGCAGAATGCAGGGCATAGTCATGTGATGCCAGGAATGTTTCTTGTTATGAATGTTGTGCAACCAGCACATCAGTCCATCTATCAGAAGGAGAGAGAGAAAGAGACTGACAATGAAGAATAAAATAAAAACCAAAAATAACCCAAGCTGGGCCTTGAGCTGCTCTGTGCTTTGTACTAAGCTAATGCAATTAAATGAACTTTAAACAGACCAACCGTGTGCAAACAGCTACATTCTTCTATACTTTAATGCTTTGGGGATTTATTTGGGGTGGGAGAAGAAGGGAAAAAATGGGGGTCCCCATGAGCTCTCTCTGAATGCAATTAAGTGCTAATAACACTGAATGACATCATGCAGTATGACTTCTTCAATTAGAAAACCAAATCACTGCTCCCTTAATCATTCCCACTTGTTAATCTCTCCCCTAGAAAATTAGGAGACTCCCCCCCACACATACTTTTCGTCTCTGGAATGGAAGTATTTTAAACTCTCACATCTTTAAATTAAAACAAAAACAAAACAGCATTTCATTCAAATTGGGCCTGCGTTCAGCAGGAGGGGGGTTATGCATTGTTCTTTATGAGAGAACATCATGTTGCCTAGGCCTAAAATCAACAATATATTGCACTATTGCAGCTAATTCCTATGACTCAAAGAAAGGCCATGTGTGTGTAAGCGAGGCTCAGGTACCCAACAAGGGCCTTGCTTATTGCTTTGCTACTGTAGTCCCCATTGCAGGAAAGCTAGACTGAGCGGCACAAATAACCATAAAGGCACTTCCACAGAGGACTCAGTACAGCAAACAGGCAGGGCTGGCCCACCTATGAGACAAGGTGAGGCGACTGCCTTGGGCGGCAGGATCCATAGGGACAGCAAATCCTGTCAGATAAATTTATTCTACCCCTTGGTCCTTCTTCCCTGTCAGGGAGGGGGGCACACACCTTTCTGTCATTTGCTTCAGGTGCCAAAATGTCTTGGGCCAGCCCTGCGAGCATGGCTAATGTTTTTGTTTGCCATTGGCCTCATTGCCAATGTATAACTCCTCCAAGGGTTATACGCCAGTGACAAAAAAACTGGGTGTGGTGAAAAGGTGGGTATTGCTGAACCGCACTGTCAGAAGACCCCTATTCCCCTTAAGGTAAAGGTAAAGGGACCCCTGACCCTCCAACCCTAACCTAGCAAGAATGGCTCTGGTTTTTTGGAAAGTATATCTAAAAATCTGTGGGTTAAACCACAGAGCCTAGGACTTGCCAATCAGAAGGTCGGCGGTTCGAATCCCCTTGACGGACTGAGCTCCCGTTGCTCGGTCCCTGCTCCTGTCAACCTAGCAGTTCGAAAGCACATCAAAGTGCAAGTAGATAAATAGGTACCACTCCGGCGGGAAGGTAAACAGCGTTTCCATGCACTGCTCTGGTTCGCCAGAAGCGGCTTAGTCATGCTGGCCACATGACCCAGAAGCTGTACGCCGGCTCCCTTGGCCAATAAAGCGAGTTGAGCGCCGCAACCCCAGAGTCGGCCACGACTGGACCCAATGGTCAGGGGTCCCTTTACCTTTACCTTTACCTTTATGATGGCAACATCCCCAATCTAGGCCTCTTCACGGAAATGTCCCTTTTTTTCTTGGCCAACACAAGTGCTGGCCACTCTTAGATCACTCTTCTAACCCCATCCCCACTTTTCTGCCGTTATGTGAGCATTTTGCTCTTTTTAAAAATTCTTTCCTATTGTGAAATCCATGCAGAGAAGCAGCTCAGCTTAAAGAGAGGGTCAAACACCAGCCCAGCCTTATTGATGGGGCAGAGCTACTTCCTGTATCTGTCGTCATGTGCAGATGTTATGCATTATAATATTCTTGATCATGATTTTCAGCAAAGGATAGAAACACTTTGCCTGATCGTGCAGAACGGTGCTGATGACAAATTCACTTAGCTGCTAATTCCAGAAGGGGACCAGTGCGTGATACACGGGCAAGGAATCTGAAGTCCTAAAACACGCTGGCGTTTAAAATATAGGAGGTGAATTGTAATAGGTTATATCGCAGCCATGGTCCATGGCTAAAGGCAGGCTAAATGCAAAGGAAGTTTTATTATATACAGTCCTGTAAGAACCTGGACAGGCTATAAATAAGAAGTAGGTGAACTGGTTTTGATGAAATAGGAACGTGACCTGAACTTGAGTTTTGATCACATTTTACATCTCCACATAGTTTTCACTAGAGAGAGGTTATTCCCAGGTTATTTCCAACCTAGTCAAAACAATATTTCCTGTACTGCCTTGTAAGGAAACCTGTTTAATGAATAACAACATTTTATTCTACCTCAAACTATTTAATGACAAGAAGTAAATGGGTTTTGCAGCTTTCATTAAAGTTACTTGATCTGAGGGCCAGAACACAGAACATGGAACTGCATCTGTATCGGAATGCATGGCAGTATGGAGAAAACCTAAGTTTCACCCGGGGCTTTGGCTGCACTTTTTGTCCCCTGGCCGTTCAAATCACTCAAAGGGCTTCTGCCTCTCCATGTGGTCATTGCGGTTCATATTACCATATTTTTCGCTCCATAAGACACACTTTTTTCCTCCTAAAAAGTAAGGGGAAATGTCTGTGCATCTTATGGAGCGAATGCATGGTCCCTGGAGCCGAATTGCCCAGGGGCGAAAAGCAGATCATGCATTTTTATTTTTATTTTAGAAAGTGGAAAGTGGGTGTTGAAACAAAGCCGCTGATCGGCAAGCGATCGGGAGGGAGATAAGGCTTCTGGTAAAGGAGGCTGCCAGGGGAGGGGGGGGAGGTAAAGACAGCGAACTTGCAAGGAGAGGAGACAGGAATACTTAAACAAGCAATGAGAAGATAAATTAGAAGAAAAGGAGGAGCAAAAAACTGCTCTAGCTAAGGAAAAGACACTATGGCAAACAAGAGAGAAGGGGGTGTTGAAAGGAAACAGCTGACCGGCAAGCGATCAGGAGGGAGATAAGGGAGGCTAGTGATAAAGGAGGCTCCCTGGGAGGGGGGAGGTAAAAGCCCATGCATCCTCAGGATTTTTGCATTGGATCACCCCAAATTCACCATCAGATCACATAGCATGTTCATGGCTACAGCCTGCACCAAAAAAATCATGCATCCACTGTTTTGTTCAGAATTTTTTTTCTTGTTTTCCTCCTCTAAAAACTAGGTGCGTCTTATTGTCAGGTGCGTCTTATGGAGCGGAAAACACGGTAATTTATCTCCAGATGTGTGTGCACAGTCACAGACAGGAATATGTTGGTTCTGAAGGCCTCACTTTGAGCACCAAGACTCCTGGTGTGTCAGGGAAGAAGCTCCTATAGATGTGTGTGAAATATTTTGTTTATGCTTACAGTTATTGATATTTTTAAAAAATCTTAGAAGCGATGTGCATGCCAGGAAATGGCAACCAAGAGGTGCTACCCTGATCAGATGATGACAGGCTGAAATTAGTTTGAACTTTAAGGGTTATGTGGCCTTGGCAAAGGAAGGAAGGAAGGAAGGAAGGAAGGAAGGAAGGAAGGAAGGAAGGAAGGAATCGTAGGAAGGATGTGTTCACAGTGCAAGTGGGAAAGAGCAGGAGGGGGTGATGAGGGCTGTGTCAGCCCCAGTTCTCTGGAGATTACAGTAGATTAGAAATGTTCCAATAGAAAGTCATTGAAATTCATACAGTGACCTTAGGAAACTTTTTGGGGGGTGGGGGGAGTCAAGGGCTGCAGTTTCTCAGGAGTAATCTGTAGTGGGCACATACTGACTGTGAGCGGGGTCAAAACTGAATCACAGTGGTATTTCCCACTACTGCTGGTAAGGTCTGCTATGTGAGGAGGGGCGCAGTTATATTGAGCAAACGTAAGAACAATTACGTTATGCAAGGCCATTGGAGCCAGCCCATAACTGCCAAAGCATCTATTTAGTTCAGCATCCCGATGACTGCCAGTCAGATGCCTCTAGGAAGCACAGAAATGCAGTAGGAAGGCAATAGCCCTCCCTTTGTTGTGTATTCCCCAGCAACTGACGTCCAGAGGTTCACTGGTACTCAATGTGGAAGTTCCATTGGTCTATCATGGTTGGTAAACACTTTGAAAGGGGATTAGACAAATTCATGGATCAAAGTCCTCCAAAAGAGTAGACACAGCCAGACGTGTGGCAGGAAAAGTCCAAAAGTTTAACAGTTTAACAGCCTGCCCCCTACAGTTGAGTTCCCCCTCCCCTAGCACATGATCTGTGTTGAGCCAGACTGACAGAGATCAGATGGCAGGGCCAGAGGACACAGCCATGGAAGACCCAAAGTGGGCTATACTTGATCAGTTTTTGCTACATGATACTGTCCCTGAAGACAAAGAAAGCCAATGCATTTCTATCGCGTTAAATTGGTATGCGATAAGTGGCAAGGTATCCCTGTTGTCATGAACACACATGAACATGAACACACCTTGAACATTTCTGAAGATTAGTGCCTTGAATTAAGATAGCAAACTTTCTGATCCATTGTCTCCCCACAGAATCAATCCATGCTACAAAACTTTGTTGTAAGTCAAAGGCCTGGAAACGATGCCTTATGAGGAACGGCTAAGGGAGCTGGGCATGTTTAGCCTGGAGAAGAGGAGGTTAAGTGGTGATATGATAAAGGTAAAGGTAAAGGTACCCCTGCCCGTACGGGCCAGTCTTGACAGACTCTGGGGTTGTGCGCCCATCTCACTTAAGAGGCCAGGGGCCAGCGCTGTCCGGAGACACTTCCGGGTCACGTGGCCAGCGTGACATCGCTGCTCTGGCGAGCCAGAGCCGCACACGGAAACGCCGTTTACCTTCCCGCTGGTAAGCGGTCCCTATTTATCTACTTGCACCCG
This sequence comes from Podarcis cretensis, assembly GCF_951804945.1. Taxonomy (NCBI): domain Eukaryota; kingdom Metazoa; phylum Chordata; class Lepidosauria; order Squamata; family Lacertidae; genus Podarcis; species Podarcis cretensis. Next base: position 8,978,453 of record NC_137180.1, on the reverse strand, counting down.
GAGGTGCTTTCGAACTGCTAGGTTGGCAGGCGCTGGGACCAAGCAGCGGGAGCGCACCCCGCCGCAGGGATTCGAACCGCCGACCTTTCAATCGGCAAGTCCTAGGCGCTGAGGCTTTAACCCACAGCGCCACCTGCGTCCCTGGTGATATGATAGCCATGTTCAAATATATAAAAGGATGTCACATAGAGGAGGGAGAAAGGTTGTTTTCTACTGCTCTAGAGAAGCGGACACGGAGCAATGGATCCAAACTACAAGAAAGAAGATTCCACCTAAACATTAGGAAGATCTTCCTGACAGTAAGAGCTGTTCGACAGTGGAATTTGCTGCCAAGGAGTGTGGTGGAGTCTCCTTCTTTGGAGGTCTTTAAGCAGAGGCTTGACAACCATATGTCAGGAGTGCTCTGATGGTGTTTCCTGCTTGGCAGGGGGTTGGACTCGATGGCCCTTGTGGTCTCTTCCAACTCTATGAGCCAGTGTGGTGTAGTGGTTAAGAGCGGTAGTCTAATCTGGGGAACCGGGTTCGCGTCTCCGCTCCTCCACCTGCAGCTGCTGGGTGACCTTGGGCCAGTCACACTTCTCTGAAGTCTCTCAGCCCCACTCACCTCACAGAGTGTTTGTTGTGGGGGAGGAAGGGAAAGGAGAATGTTAGCCGCTTTGAGACTCCTTAAAGGGAGTGAAAGGCGGGATATCAAATCCAAACTCTTCTCTTCTTCTATGATTCTAAGTCCCATTTGTATCTCTAAATGCTGTCCTGAAAGGATGGGGAATCACATTGGAACCTCTTTAGAATGGTGACTAAAGGACTCTTAAGTAATTACATCATGTTCCATTATAGATGGTCAAACATAAAAAAACAACCATTTTATAATGGAAACTGTTTTAACCAGTATTTATCATTTATTGTGCATATTCTTTGTGCATAATGAGGATACAATGACATTAATTTATGTTTTTCGACTGATTAATATTGGGCAAAATCCCCCCCCCCCCGCACACATTTCTTCTTATTAAAGTGGTTAAGGATTCTATTAGGACTTTGTATGTGAGCCTACAAGGCATGTCAATAATACTAAATCAATATCATTTATTTGAACGGTAAAGCTACAGAAACCAATGTAGCAAATGGGTCTTTTAAAAAGAACTTCAGAGCAGAAGTAGACATTAGTGGTTCATTTGAACAGGAGTAAGCAAATAAATGCAATTACTCTGAAGGATTTTTAAAAAGCAGTCGGGGGGAGAAGTATTAGTAAGGTGAAAGAATTGGCATGACTTGCGCAATCCTAAACGCTGTAAAATTTGGCGGATTTTTAACTGCTAAATTAAATCAGCGGATAAAGCTGCAATCTTTACTTTCTAAGGATTAAACCCTGTTGAGCTAAGAAATTTACTTCTGAGTAAAGTAAGTTTTGTTCACCTTTGAATATACAGAAACGTGTGCACACACCCCTATATGCTGTTTTTACCATGACATTCACATAATGATGAATGGGTATTCGAGTATTTGATTATGATTAAGATCACGCTCGGCTTTTAAGCAAATGTTAACAAAGCTACTAAAAAAAAAAAGTCCCGTCAAGTCCTAGCCAATCGCGGAAACTTGTATTTGCAAGGACTGTGGGTGGGCAATACTGAACTGTTTATGTATGCTGGCCAGGAGACAACACTGGGAATTCCAACTGCTGGGAACCAGATGAGAAGGTACTGCATATTGCAATCAGACCACGGATGAGGAACTGGGTAGAAAGCAATGCAAACAAGAGGTGCTGATCAGAGCTGTGCATTACGGAAGCTTCAGAAACCTGCAGAAAGAGAAGAAGAGAGCGAAAGAGATCGCCATGGACTTGCCCTTGTCGTTGTTTGAGTGGCCATTTCTAATAAGCTTTATTTGTTATAAGTTGCAAGGGATTCTTCAGGGAGTAGAAGAGAGTTCAGCAGCCAAGGAAGGATAAACTAGAGCAGTGGTGGTTGGCAACCTTTTTAAAGCCAAGGCCCACACTCCCTTGGGGCAAAGTGGTTGGAAGCCACATGCAAACACTGGGCTGGGATAGAGCCAATGGATGGCTGGAGCAAAGGCAAAAGTGGTGGAAATACCTATATTCTCTGCATTTAAATCAACCTACCCCCCCCCCTCAGTTCAAGGGACATAGGTGGTGCTGTAGGTTAAACCACGGAGCCTAGGGCTTGCCGATCAGAAGGTTGGCAGTTCGAATCCCCACGACGGGGTGAGGTCCCGTTGATCGGTCCCAGCTCCTGCCAACCTAGCAGTTCAAAAGCACAAAGTACAAGTAGGTACCACTCTGGCAGGAAGGTAAACACGTTTCCGTGCTCTGCTCTGGTTTGCCAGAAGTGGCTTAGTCATGCTGGCCACATGACCCAGAAGCTGTACGCCGGCTCCCTCGGCCAGTAAGAACAGTCCTGCTTAAGAACGATTCAGTTTACGAACTCTGCAAAATCAGAAATAGTGTCCCGGTTTGAGAACTTTACCTCAGGCCACAAAGAAGGCTGATCGCCGAAGAATTGATGCTTTTGAATTATCAGCCCTGAGTGCTCACTGGAAGGACAGGTCATGAAGCTGAGGCTCCATTATTTTGGCCACCTCATGAGAAGAGAAGACTCCCTGGAAAAGACCCTGATGTTGGGAAAGATGGAGGGCACAAGGAGAAGGGGACGACAGAGGATGAGATGGTTGGACAGTGTTCTCGAAGCTACCAGCATGAGTTTGACCAAACTGCGGGAGGCAGTGGAAGACAGGAGTGCCTGGCGTGCTCTGGTCCAGGGGGTCACAAAGAGTCGGACACGACTAAACAACAAGAAGTTAGGTAATAGTGTGTCTGTGGTGACTTAATGGCTCACTGATGTACAGACGTTTAGCAGGTGACCTTGGCCTGGTTCTAACACAAGAACCGCTTCCATGAACACATGGGAACAGTATTTCTTCCGGTTGGCTTTTACACCTCATAGAGTGTTATTCTGGGGGGGGGGGGTCCCTGCATTTTTAGGGAGTGCAGGGGGCTATGACTGGAATGAGGAGGTGAAAAGCTCCCACATGCAACCAGGGCACCATGTGCAGCACTATGGATCCCGCTGGGTGCACATCATCTGATTACCCCTCACAGTGTTACAGTTCCCAGCACACTTATCAAACTACAGTTCCCAAATTCACCCATCTGGTTGTGGCCCAACAACACTTGGAAGCCTGCAGGCTCCCCATTCCTGAAGTCATTTATAGCCTCAAATCTATCATACTCCCCACTTGTCTTTAAATGAAGCTGCTTGAGGAGAATTGTTTTTCTTAAAAAAAATTATAATCACAACATAAATCTAAGTAAAACTTCCATTTTTCTAAAGCACACTTTTTCTTTCATATAGTCTTTGACTCCATTGGTATATTATTCTCTTGAATAGTTCAAGTTTCACAGGGAAATGAAAATACATGACTTAGGAGTTAACTGGCAGCAAAAAAATTTTAAAAAAAATTTCAGGGCTCATTTGTTAGGTCAATCTATAGGGGTGTGTGTATATATGTGTGTATATATATATATGGGGGGGGGGAGAGAGAGATTTAAAACAGTTTGTAAACTGTAAAGAAGAAGTTAGTTGTGGATTTCCACTTTTCTAGGATCTCTCCCCATCCCTCTGTGGTACCAAAGGATTCAGAAATCTCATTTTGTTTCACTGAAGCAATCAATCAAATCCCAGAACTGATTAAGGAAAGGTGAATTTAAAAATAGGATAAAAATGGCTCTGTAGGTCATTGGAAGCTGAAGCAGTAAAGGCATTGTTTATGCTCCTTATAAAAGTCTGATTTACAATATACTAAAGGTTTCTGCATCAGCATGCGAGATAAAAGCTGCTTGAAAGTTCAGGGGCATAAAATGCTATCTAAATCCAGAAAAAGAGGTGGTTTAACAGATTGTGTTCATCCCAGGATAAACTAATACAGAGAACCAACAGAATACGTATTTTCTACCGCGCCTCCAAGGGAAGAGGGCTTTTCAGGATAAGAAGCAAACATGCTTCACGAAGATTTTATGAGCCAGCAAGTTTATGATGGAGCCATGCAACTTAAGACTAAACTTATATTTACAATGGGTGCATTCCAGTGAAACTCCTAACACACATGGTTTTTTTTTTTTGGGGGGGGGGGTGTTGCTGTCTTTCTGATTCAGCAGCCACCCCTCTGAGCCACAAGCCTACTTTTTAAATGCAGGAAAGTTCAAAAACCAGTCTGCTGAATCAGAATGTCAACAGCTCCTAAGCCAGGAACTTGGAGGACAGCCGTTTGTCTTCCATTGCCATCTTCATTAGGCTTTCAAGGTTTAGCACTCAGTTCAGAATGTGCTGCAACATCTTAAAACGTACAAACAAATGATAAAATAGTAACCAGAGAGACAGATCACCCTCACTCTTTGAACTCACTGAAAGTAGGTATGGGCTTATTGACAGCTCTTTTTTTAGAACAAGCCAAGGCAATGGGCAATACAAAATGCAAGCCAAGCGACTGAAACTGCAATCCTACACACACTTACGTGGAAAAAGAAACTTCCATTAAACATAACAGGGCTTACTTCTGTATGAAAATGCAGGATTCCACTGTAAATGTGACTTGGTGCCTCCAAGATGTTTCAGACTCTGTAAAATGTTTATAAAACTTTGATGCATAGATTCGAGTCAAAACATACTATAAGTAAAGGTAAAGGGACCCCTGATCATTAGGTCCAGTTGTGACTGACTCTGGGGTTGCGGCACTCATCTCGCTTTACTGGCCGAGGGAACCGGCGTACAGCTTCCGGGTCATGTGGCCAGCATGACTAAGCCGCTTCTGGCGAACCAGAGCAGCACACAGAAACACTGTTTACCTTCCTGCCGGAGCAGTACCTATTTATCTACTTGCACTTTGACATGCTTTCAAACTGCTAGGTTGGCAGGAGCAGGGACCGAGCAACGGGAGCTCACCCCGTCACGGGGATTCGATCCACCAACCTTCTGATCGGCAAGTCCTAGGCTCTGTGGTTTAACCCACAGCGCCACCCACGTCCCTACAACATACTATACTTTTTAAAAAATCCTTGAAACAGCCAAGGACATTCCTAGTGCATTCATGTAGTGTTAAAACTAAAAACAATCTACACTAATGCCTAAAACACATCATTGAAAAGCTTACAACACATAGGAAAGATCTGTTGGGCATGGCACAAGGGGAGTTGGGTTGCTGTAATTATTTATGGTATATGCAATTTATTGCATTATCTTGATATTAATTTTCCATTTGTTTATTAAATTTATTCAATTTCTCTCCCACTCTTCCTCCCACCCAGACTCTTTTAGCCAGACTCTAAAGAATGTGCAACATTTTCATTTTCATTTTTTTTAAGGAATGGCTTTGTGAATTGTCAAATAGTTTGACATGCTCCTACCTTCATAAAATTGATATAAATACTGTTAAATATTAGGGAGAATGAAATATCCTATTTTATGACTTCAGCCATAAAATATCACAAGATGCAGCTAGCTTTGACAGGCTTCTCCTCTGCTTTGATACCCTGCTTTAAAAAGAGAAACTGGAATCATTTTGACATCTGCTTTACTTTTGTTTTGTAGAAAACAAATTTAAAACAAATGATTGAATAGAGCAATTATAAATCAGGTTTTTAAAAATCCTCCTACTCGGAATATGAAAGTAATATTGGGGGTGGGGGAGAGACAGAGACAGCATTCATAGTTGTTTTCCTGGAAAAGAATGTTCCTGAATGATTATTTCATGATACACTTAATCTAAGACCACCTAGAGGATATAAACAAATTCAGGCTACACAGCCCATATTCTGTGGAAGCCAAGTAGACTACTTGATACCAGTGACGTAACGTGGGTTGCCAGTGCCTGGGGCCGCATGGAAGTGAGAGGGAGGGAAACCGACAGAGTACACATGCGCATTCAATGTGTCACCCAGGAGATCACAGCCGCAAATATAAGAAAATAAGAGTAGTTCTGTTGTCTGGAGAGGTCACTTCCTGGTTTGCAAGGTGAAGCCATTTTCAATGGAGCCCAGTGACGGAAGCGCACAACTGTTACTGAGGCTGCAACAGGTGTTGAAATTTTGCACCCAGAGCAACCTGTAATCACTGCCACCGCTCCCTCCCCACCTGCCCACCCTGCTATACCACTGTTGCATACCAAAGGACAGGACTATATAGTACAGTGGTACCTCAGGTTAAGAACTTAATTCATTCTGGAGGTCTGTTCTTAACCTGAAACTGTTCTTAACCTGAGGTACCACTTTAGCTAATGGGGCCTCCTGCTGCTGCCGTTCCACCATAGCACGATTTCTGTTCTCATCCTGAAGCAAAGTTCTTAACCCGAGGTACTATTTCTGGGTTAGCGGAATCTGTAACCTGAAGCGTCTGTAACTTGAAGTGTCTGTAACCTGAGGTACCACTGTAAGTATATCTACAAATATACATATGGGTATATCTACAAATATATATATAAACACTCAGCAAATTACAGAATACCACCACTAGGACACCAACTCGAAGGAAGAAGGTCTGGAGCAGTGTTTCCCAACCTTGGGCCTCCGGCTGTTTTCGAACTACAATTCCCATCATCCCTGACCACTGGTCTTGCTAGCTGAGGATTATGGGAGTTGTAGTCCAAAAACAGCTGGAGGCCCAAGGTTGGGAAATGCTGGTCTGGAGATACCAGGGCCTTATAGTCCTGCAACTCTGCCCATAGAAGAGCTGAATATGGATGCCATTGCCCCTGCCAGTATGGCCAATGGGTAGGAATGACCCAGCAGTGGGTTGCCTCCAAAATAGCACTACCTCAGGCATAGGCAAACTCGGCCCTCCAGATGTTTTGGGACTACAACTCCCATCATCCCTAGCTCACAGGACCAGTGGTCAGGGATGATGGGAATTGTAGTCTCAAAACATCTGGAGGGCTGAATTTGCCTATGCCTGCACTACCTGAATGTTCCATCAGCACAATGATTTCTGCTTGCATAACGAAACGTTCTCCCCCTTTCCTACCTCTCTGGCCCCCTAAATTTGTTTTAGGGGGTTCCCCAAAAACTTGGGTCTCACAAGATTTGAGGAGGCAGTATCACAAGATCTTGGGGTCTCATAAGATTTGCAGGATACTATAAAAGGCCCTTTCCACCGGGTCCACTGACAGTCACTGGCTTGCTTAAGGGCCAGGAAGGAATTTCCCATGCCATTCTGAACTGGCTTAGAAATGTCATGCATTTCACCTTCCTGGAGATATCACAATAGTAAGGAATGTGAACAGTTAAGTTTTTCCAATTTCTTTGTCACAACTAAGGTGTGGGTAAAATCTGGAAACAATTTCCAGCTGAAATTAGGCAGGTGCCTCATGTCATGATGTTGATGTTTCTACAGAAGACATTTTTTTGTTTAGGAAGGGTTTCCCTGAGATGTGTTGTTTATCAAGTTTAGATCTGAAGAAGTTGTTTCAGTGCCGTAGCGTGGGGGGTGCAGGGGGGGCCGGGCGCACCGGGCGCAACATCTGGGGGTTAGGGTTAGGGGGCGCAAATCCACGGGTTAGGGGGTGCAAATTACTTGCCTTGCCCCGGGTGCTGACAACCCACGCTACGCCACTGAGTTGTTTTATTGATTTTAGAACTTTCTTTGTTTTTGTTTTACTGTTTTATATTTAACACTGTTTCAATTACTTTATGCTGTGAAGTGGTCTATAAATTTGTGTGATGATAGTAGTCGCAATAGTAATAATTATAGTAGTAGTAGTAGTAATAATATTATTAATAATAATAATAATAATAGACAAGGGGAGATTAGGGCCATCAAGGGGAATGGCCCCTCCTCAAGGTGAATCTAAGACAGACACTAGCCCAGCTCAAAACATGTGGACTCAGTTTGGCACCACATTCTAAATTTGGGACAACTGTTCAGGAAAAAATACTTACATTTTTAGCATCACCTTTTGAGCACACTTTGTTTATTTTTTTCTTTTTAAAAAAAGAACAGAATCTGAACATTAGACTTTTAATATAAGATTGTAATGGTAAGTATGGGATATAAATCTTCCATAAGATTTACATCATGTCTGCATAAATACATTTAGGATCAGAGCATCGTGACTATTAAAAATAGTTCCTGCTTGGGAATGTTTAGTTTGTGAAGTAGAGTTTGCCCTCTCAAAATCTGCTGCTTTGCTCCCTCTTTGCCCACCCAAATATACATTTATTTTTTCCTAGTGCCACCAGGGTACCAAAGGAAGAAGGAGAAAAGCTTTATAAAGTTTAAAAGGAAACCAGAACAAATACACTTTTTGAATAAAGCAATCCTGGCTTCCTGAGATCATAGAAAGTTTAGGGTGTACAGTAGCTGATTTGTTAATGAATACAGAAAGTGCCAGTAAATAAAAGACCCGCTTTATGAGAGCTGTCCCATAGTTAACGCTACACTTTATTTTGCAACTGTGGATAGAGAATAAGAACCACTTAAGCTGCTTGTTCTCTCCTCTGACACTCCTCTGATTATCTCAAAGGACAATCTTTGAGAAACATTTTATAGTGCATCTTTTGAAGGAAAGTGCATTAGCCTTTGCTGAAGAAATATTTGAGTGGCCTTGGAAATAAGTGTATTCAAGAGAAGTATTAGCAGAAGTTTTCATTATTCCTTAAGCCCTCCCTTCAGAGAAACAAAAAAATCCATCCTCCATTGCAGCGCCACAATGCCAAGTTGCCAGGCGACCGAGCTTTTATAGTGGGTTGCCAAGACAACTGATATAAACAAAATCATAAATCCCATTACCTAGTTAAATACTAAGTTTGTGATATAAAAAGGGGAAAGAGTTTAAAAGCATAATATTAAATTAAGGGTGTCACAATTTATAGTATTTACACACATGCATGTATACAGTGGCAGATAATGTAGGTTTAAAGGGTCCTGAATATTACTTTTTAGTACAGGATTACTACAGTTAAACCCAGGCAGATAAATCGCCATGCAATACATGTAATTTAACTATATTGTTCTCTGTGAAATGGACACACTTTGTCTTTTACTTTCACCTCTGCCTCTCACTTTTGTTTTTAATTGCTTAGCTAACTTTCAGAAGCCGGAGGCAGTCGTTGAAAGGCGTCCATTCAGTGTTTGTGATACATTGGGACCCAAATAATTTTATTCTGAGTTTGTTCTAATATTGATTTATGTTGTTGTTGTTTTTAATTGCTTAGCTAATAATAACAACAACTTTATTGTTTATATACAGCCCATCTGACTAGGTAGCTTCTAGCAAAATATAAAAGCACAATAAAACATTGAACATTAAAAACTACCCTAGACAGGGCTGTCTTCAGATATCTTCTAAAGGTTATGTCATCTTGAAATCTCACAATGAGGGGGGGAATGCAAAAAGATTAGAAATTATTTGGAAATGATATATAATGAATTGAAAAAAATGTTTAAAAAGACCTTTGTTAAGAAACCAGAAGCATTCCTTCTAGGAATTTTAGACCAAGATGTAAAAAAAGAAAATTGGAAATTATTTATGTATGCAACAACAGCAGCAAGAATTACATTAGCACAAACTTGGAAGACGGAAGAAATACTAACGAAAGAACAATGGCAAGGAATATATGGAATATGCAGAACTGGCAAAACTAACAGAAAAATTACATGAAAAGGACAACAAAGACTTTAAAAGAGAATGGGAACCATTTACAACATATATGAAGAGGCAACATAAAGAAATGGACTCATTGGGAGGGTTTGAGTAAACAATCACAACTGTATACAACAAAAAATAAGACTATACGTATTGAGAAAATTTGGGGGAAGCAACACACAGGGTGAACAATATGGAAATAAAACAAAACAGGAGTGTGGGAGAAGTTCAGGGGAGAAGGGTCAAAATATGAAAAATTGCTAAAGATATATTGTTAGAAGAAGTATACATGGAAAAATCAATAAAAATTATTTTTTTAAAAAAAATCTCACAATGAGGGAACCACCAGAAGGCTGTCCCTCAGAGCTGGGTCTCAGTGTCAAGGCTGAACAATGGGGATGGCGACACTCCTTCAGGTATACAGGGCATATATAGTTATATTTGTTTTAAAGTTTAATTGGTAGATTAGTATTTTAGTCAGTTTTCTATAAATTTAGCTTAGTTGATAGGATGCCTTGTTTTATAGTAGGAACTTTGAAATGGGCTAGCATCCCTGGAGCAATCTTCTGCCTACCGCTAGCACCACCTCTGTCAAATACAGAGGATGGTCCTAAGGTCATGAATACTTTATCTGTGAAGAGCAATTATGGGGGAAAGCAGCAGTTTGGGGATTCCCTCTTAGCAGAACATTTAATACAGTGGTACCTCTAGTTAAGAACTTAATTCTTTCCAGAGGTCCGTTCTTAACCTGAAACTGTTCTTAACCAGAGGCGTGCTTTCGCTGACGCTGCGCCGCTGGCACACAATTTCCGTTCTCACCCTGGGGCAAAGTTCTCAATTTGTGTGACGTTAACATATGAGAGTGCTGGAGGTGAAATAGTTAAACAGGTTACCCAATCAGAACCCAGGGGGTGGAGTCAGAGGGACTATAAAACCAGCTCTGGGAGGGGCAAAGGGAAGAGTTCGTTGGGAGTTGGGCGGTTGGTTGGAGTGGGAGTGAATCGGGATAGAGTTTGGGGGTAAGTTGAGTTAGTGTAGCGAAATAAGCTGAATCAGGAACAGTTAGGGGCTAGGAAGACAAGTAAATATCTGAGAGATGGTTTAGTGAGTGAGAGCAGGTAGCGGAAGTTATAGGTCTGGTTAGGCACCCCATGAATGTAATATACCGATACGGTTATGAAACCACTTGCTTGTTAAACTGCAATAAATAAACAGAAGTTTATGTTCCAATTTAACCCTGACTGGACTCAGTATTGTCCCAGGTAGGGCCTGGGTGGTGGCAGCGCGAAATAAAGTGGTGACACAAGGATCAATAGATGGTGAAACATCTGGGGACCCTGTGTGATCGCCACAACTCGAGATAACTCTTCCAGGTTAGCAGAGTTGAAACCTGAAGCGTTTGTAACCTGAGGCGGTTGTAAGTCAAGGTACCTCTGTAATTGCTTCATTTCCAATCAGTGCATTTCCTATAACTTAAGGTTACCAGATTTTTTTCAATGAATCCGGGGACACTGTTCAACTTCAATTGATTTTGTATGTGAATTTATTTGTAAATCTGGGGACTGTCCCCAGGAAACAGGGACATCTGGTAACCTGACTGTAACTTCCAACTGATATGTTGGAACTTTCTATACCACAAGTGTTGTGGGGGCAGAGGGCAGTGGCGTAGCGTGGGGGTGCAGGGGGGGCCGGCCGCACCGGGCGCAACATGGGGGCGCGCACTCGCACTCGCAGCTCTCTGCCCCTACCTGCCTCACTCAGGGTTAGGGGGCGCAAATTACTTGCCTTGCCCTGGGTGCTGACAACCCACGCTACGCCACTGGCAGAGGGTTCTCGTGCTTTTGTTGCACTATTAGCCCCTCTGGGTAGCAATAACGGGGAAGCATTGGGGAAGCATCACAGAACAGCTAAGAAAACAGAATAAATCCAACATGAATGCACTATTATTGTGTCAATAACATGTTGTAGAAAACATGGGCAATAAAACACCAGTCTGAAGGGGCCTTTAGCTGCAACATTGGAATTGGGGGACTGATGTGAGGATTCTGTGGTGCAAGTGAGTTCAGTGGAATCACACAGTGACTTGAAGATGGCCCTTCCTCTTTTGCATCTGTGTCATCTAGCATGTGAGGTTTAGAAATCTCTAATTTCTAAGTCATCAAAGCCAATTCCTTGCCTTCAAAAAATGCCAACTGACTTGAACCTATTGTAAATATTTTCTGTTTATAATCTGTTAATTTAAACAGATGTCAAAGCCAGTGCTTCGATTATCTTGAAATGCCTTCCATGCAATTAGAAACTGGCTTTCTGGGCTGGTTTCTTCCTTCAGATTTCCTGACATGTTTATTTATCTATTTCCCCTGCTGTTTTTTCACAATTCATGTGGTTTACTTTGTTGCAGATTGCTTTGCTCCTTATTTGTGCTGGAAATTCAGTTATACCTCATCAGGAAAACTAATGGGGAAACAGAACTTTTGTCCAATAAAAATGTGTAAATTAGGCTTTCTTTTGGCTAGCCATACCTGCAAGTTCAATGGTGTTAATGAGAACTCTGTCTTTTTTTTTTTTTAATCATCAACTTTCTGGCTCTCTCATTTTGCCCATAGCTGGGCCTGTGATGAAATCTGTTTTTAGTCTATATTGGATAAGCTACATTTATTCACTTCTTTGCATTTTCCATTTTAGAAAACCCCAATGTGCCAAGTCGTATTCTTATAGCTCCTTTCAGAACATCATCGAGCTATTAAACAGTGCAGACATAATATTCCTGTCATATTCTCTCCAGTTTCCATGTGCAAACAAATGCACTGTAACTTTTTTTTTTTTAATTCCTCGGCTCTTTGCTCAGCAAACATGTTCAAAAATTGTTGGGAGGTGAGCAAAGGGGTCTTTGCATATGGGCTCATGAGTTGGAGGGAGAGTCAACGGAAGTGTGGGGACGGGACACTGCAGGACTCAGAGCTCATCCACACTTCTGCACAGATCTGAGCGGTTTCCCACTTGTCCTGATCAGTTTTGCCATTGCTTTGCTGCTTGTCCCTGGAAAACCTGGCTGCTGTTTATGTCGATTCAGTGTTAAATTATGGGTTTCCCCAGGGCAAAGCAGCAGGTCAAATAGCAGTGTGGATGAGCCCTCCATGCGAGAAAGTCCTCAAAAGACAAGGGGACAGAAGGCGGCGCAAACCATTGTTTTCATGCAGGGTCTAGCCACATTGGAGAACAGCCTTTACCAAAGGTGTCATGCGTTTTGAAGACACTCGAACTCAGGACGCAAGGGAGAAACGTGCTAAGAGGAAGGCACGTTTGGCAAACCCTCACCGTGATCAACTCCCACCCGGAAACTAATGTCCCCACTGTGGAAGGACGTGTGGATCCAGAACTGGCCTCCACAGTCACTTACGGACTCATTGTTGAAACCGTGTTTATGGAAGACAATCTTACTCGGCTATGAGTGATCACCAAAGAAGAGCCGCAGTGTGCACATTGCATCCCTGTGGAATAAAATGAGTTGCCGTCCTAATAGGCTGCCTGGATGTAAAATGCAGAAGTTCCAGCAAATGCTACGTATGGATTCCAGACGACACTGTTGTGTATTGAGTCAAAGGATTTTATATCTGTATTATTATTGTCTGTATTTGCATTAGGGTAAAGTAACTGCCTTTTGGTTCCAGAGGGTACAGCTACTATTGGTTCATTTAAGCTGCTGTATTTGGATCCTCTGTCTTATTGGTTTCCTCCAAAAGGCAGGACTGTGATTGTCTGATATTGTTCCCTCCAAAATGTATCCTTTCTAGCTAGTTCCCTGTCCCTATAAATGTAGCTCTCCCCTCCTCAGGTCTCAGTCTTGTTGCTTTAATAAAGAAGTGTTACTAGAGAACTGTCTCCAGCATATTATGTCAAGAGAGCTGAAATCACAAACCCCACGTCACAACAGACACCACAAGGGGGAGCACTCAAATGTGAGAGGCAGGGAGGGATACCTGACAGCAGAGCAGGACAGCTTCCAATTATTATTATTATTATTATTATTTATTATTCATACCCGCCCATCTGGCTGGGTTTCCCCAGCCACTCTGGGCGGCTTCCAAGAGAATATTAAAATACAATAATCTATTAAACATTAAAAGCTTCCCTAAAGAATTCCCAAAGAATGAGGATGCTCTACTTCAAAATGGGGGCAGAACACTTGTCAAAAAAATACTTGTCCTACTTACAACCTGATCTTATCTGAGGCTCCCAGTGGTCTCCCTTGCAAGACGATCTATACTTACTGAGCTTCAGTATTGCTGCAGTGCTAGGGAGTGCTATCTAACGGAGTCCACCCAGCCGTGCAATGGGACTTCCCGTTCCTCGTCTCCTGACAGCTTCTTGGGCCTTGCCAGATTTGCTCTGGAGAGTCACCCATTTCCGTGGGAGGAGAGGAAGGGGACATTTCACTGTGCACAAGGCAGCTGAGCTGGTCGTTCAACCTTGATTCAATGGTGGCGACAAAACATTTGACCTACACTGCACCTGAGGGCACCAGGCTAGCTGGGGGTGGGGGGCAAGGCAGGCTGTGTGGCACAATGGCCATGTTCTCTGGCCCTTCACTGCTGCTCTCAACCTCTCTGCATCTACGGCCTGAGACAGCTGCTTCAATCTGCCTGATGGTAGAAGCAGGCCTGACTAAGGAACAGAGCAAGACGTCATTGGGTGGTAGGCAACTAAAATCAATCCATCTCCAAATCTATGGCACACAGTGATTTGACTGCTGACATTTCCATTCCACCTTAAGGAGCAGACGTGTGGAATTGTTGTGTGTCACATGTCTGTTTACCTTCCAGCACAGCTTGCTGGGAACTTCCGTTGTGTATAGCTTTTGCTTTTCGCTGTTCTCTCTGAGACGACAGGAGAGAGAGACGACATGTTTCTTTGTCCTGCTTTATGATTAATAAATCTGTAGTTGTAGTATGCTTCCACAAGCCTCATGCCTATTCTGTGTCCGCAGTTTGATCGGCTGATAGTGTGCCCTGGCTTCAAAGCCCAGGTCACTGATTTATGTCAGAGCAGAGGTGATGGTCTTCACAGCGGGACGGCTGGAAGGGAACGGCCCAGCCGGGGCTAGCCAGCTGGCCTCCTGGCCCTCTACATGTTGACACTGACGTGCCGGTTCATGATTAGGGGCTTGCAGATTTCACAGTCCCACCCCCATTACCATTTGCCAATTGCCATGCGACATTTTTTTGAGGGGATGGGTTTTTGGAAGACGCCTGTGTGTGAATTTGTTTTATGTGTGGATATCAGTGCATGCTGATCAACACACAGTCTTCGCAGTAAGGCTCTATTCCAATGGCATGAGTATGATGGTGACCGGTAGTTTCTTTTCTGCTGCAGCCTTCATCCACCTTCACAGCCATTATAACATACGGCTTGTTATCTTCCGCCTGTTCTGCCATTGAGGCAGGGGTGTAGGAAAGGGGGGACGGTCCGCCCCAGGTGCCATCATGGAGGGGGGTGACAAATTATCAAGGAACAATTGCTGCCCTACTAGGGATGTTCATAAAAAACTTTTTTTTGAAAATGTCTGCTCCAAAGGTCTTATCTTACTACACTAGGGATTATATAGCTACATATGAAAATTCATGCATATCAGTTAATATCTTGACCCTCCTCCACAAAAATAGCTGTTTACTTGACCGTTTTCCTATGTCGTGAAGGCTGAAATTTCAACAAAGCATGTTCCTTTGCTAGACCCTTTTCGGACACCTGCTAAAAGCATTCTTCTTTAGGCAAACATACCTAGAAGCTTAGGAAGTTGAAGTAATTTTAATCTTACTATTTAGCTTTTGTATGTTTTAAAGTGGGATGTTAATTTTTCTTGATTTTACTGCCGTGGGGTTTTTTTGTTTTTTGTTTTGGTAAACCACAAGCCAAAACACAATCCATCCTGTAGATTTAAATATCTGTCCATAGTCACCTACTTGTTATCAGAGGCTCAGAAGCCACATTCCTTTGTAAGGAAAATATGAAATAATGTAAAACCATTTTTGCAGGCAAAAAAAAAATCATCAATGTCCGGGGGGGGGGGGTTGACAAGGAATTTTTCGCACCGGGTACCACCTGACCTTCCTATGCCTCTGCATTGAGGACTTCTTGGATCATTCTTTGTCTAGTGCCTTACCTCCCTGGGTGACCCTACTGGAAGTACAAGACTCTCAATGGGTTTACTCACAAGGATCTTAGGAACACGCAGGCCCACTCACCATGACAAGGTGATGATCCCGCAAGTGAGTAAGGACAGTATACCCTCTTTGTGTCAGTTTATGGTATAGACGTTTTTACACAGATCTACTAATGCATTTGAGATTCGGACCACAGCTAGGCCTCCACTCTGGGTTTGTTTGTTTTTTTAAAAAAAACCATTCAGAATTGTGCCAAACTTCTTGGTGGTTTATTTCCATGGACAAATGCCAATTAGAACTATGGGCTTTTATTCTTATCCAAACAACATGAAGGATGTAAAATTTGAAGTATTCAGTTACCTCTGTTTTTCTAGCCCGCTTGGAGTTCTTATTACACAGCCCATCACTCCATTTGTTATCATCTATGCCTGACTTGTGAAGCTGGGAGAATCAGTAGATTGTGCCAGAATAAATTGTAGCCATTCCTGCTATTGTTGGGGAAATCAGATGGAAACGCTTTGGTGAAATATCTGTAAAGACTTGATCTAGTTAGGACTTGGATCTCTAAAGACCTTGAGGGGGAAAATGGACGGTAAATAATAAATACCAACAATGAAAACTACAATGAAAAAAAGCCCAAACAATCCTGCCTTTGATTAGTTAGACATGTGTTGTGGTAGAGGAAAAGAAGCCCACAAGCAATGCCCTGTTTTCAGAATGGCTTGGGAAAATTCTTCCCATTTCTCCACCACCCCTGGACCCTTCAAAGTCCCTCTTATTGCGCCCCTTCACCTGCACATAGAGAAACCAGTTTCAGTGGCCATTGGCACTTTAACCTAGGCAATGGTACAGCTTATTCCAGTGTACCTACAGGCAGGGGTGTAGCATGGGGGTGTCAGGGGGGGGGGACGTGGTTCCAATCGAACAATTTTTGAGGGGTGCAAACCAGGCACCCCCATCCAAGCATCCACAGCCTGACCTGGTCTCCTTTCCCCCTGCCAAGGGTTGTTTTGGCAGACCAGGCTCCCACCTGCATAGATGGGCAGGCAGCTGAGAATGGCCCACATGGGGGGGGGGGCGTTCCGGCAGCGTTGGCGGTGAGGGCTGGTGTGTTGTGCGCCGATCCCAGGTGTCAGCAACTGATGCTACAGTGCTGCTTAAAAGCTAGCTGAAAGGAGCAGGGCAGTCTGTGTGGCATAAACACATTTGTCCTCAACAGAGCCAGTGAGGTGTAGTGGTTAAGAGCGGTGGACTCATAATCTGGTGAACCAGGTTCGCTTCCCCACTCCTCCACATGCAGCTGCTGGGTGACCTTGGGCCAGTCACACTTCTTTGGAGTCTCTCAGTCTCACTCACCTCACAGAGTGTTTGTTGTGGGGGAGGAAGGGAGAGGAGGTTGTGAGCCGCTTTGAGACTCAGGGTAGTGATAAAGCGGGATATCAAATCCAAACTCTTCTCTTTCTTTCTTTTTTTAGTTAAAATGGTGCCAGTACTCACCATGAAGTTATTACAGTAAATGCCACACATGTGTTGGAACCAATAAGATATTTGCCATTTTCTTACATTTTCGTTTGAAAAAATACTACTTCACAGGCTTTTTAAAATGTAGATGAGATTTGTAAAGAAGGAAATGAAGAAACTTTGGAAGCAAAGTTCCAAAGCCTTGTTGCCACATCTTTGTGTTAATGGGGTTTTTCATACCCCGCTTAAATTGAGAGATATTGTGCAATACAACTAACTGTACACACAATACTGTCTGCTTTGACAAGGAATGTCTTATTTCAGGCGTTGTCCAGTTCTAACGGGATCTTTTTAAAATGCTTTAAAAATACCGTATTTTTTGCTCTATAAGACTCACTTTTTCCCTCCTAAAAAGTAAGGGGAAATGTGTGTGCGTCTTATGGAGCGAATGCAGGCTGCGCAGCTATCCCAGAAGCCAGAACAGCAAGAGGGATCGCTGCTTTTGCTGCACAGCTATCCCTCTTGCTGTTCTGGCTTCTGAGATTCAGAATATTTTTTTTCTTGTTTTCTTTCTCCAAAAACTAGGTGCGTCTTGTGGTCTGGTGCGTCTTATAGAGCGAAAAATACTTTATCTGCCAGTCATTTACCTTATCTCCTTCTAAAGCCATCCAAGTTAAGAACAGGATATTGGACTAAATAGCCCATTAGCCTGATCTAGTAGGCTCAATTTATGTAAGTTAAATGAGTAAGCTCCATACGTCCAAGAAGAGACAAGTGTTCAGTACTATACACAGATTCCAACAACATTGTTGGTGTCCTCTCTTATGCTGGGTTCTCATTTTACTGGCAATTTGGGAGACACCACTTCAGAGGGTAGTCAGAGGCCTGAAAATGAAATGCCATTGGGATGAAAAGCTCAAATGTTATAGGCAGGAGCATAGCAGCTGGATCTCCCATCAAAATCAATGTAAAGTGTTATGTACTGAAGTTCTCACCCTCGGCCAGCAGGGGGATACTGTAGATAGTTTTCACTCAGGTCCACATATGCAAATAAGGGATTGAAAGTGACTTTCAGTGATTGGATAGTTACAGAAAGTTGTTACAGTTGCATTGTACAGGAGCTCTATACAGTATAAGCAGGCCGGCTGAACCCTTCAGTTCAGTTATGTTCTGGCCTGTGAATAAACAAGAGCTGTTTGAAGAATCGCTGTGTCGTCTGATATGTTCACCTATTAACATAAAGTTTATAGGAATGTGTGCTGTTGTAAATCGTCTTAACTATCTGAAATTCACAGGTCCAATGTCTTGAAAGGGCCTGAAAAAATTGTGACATTTGGATGAAAACTCTTGACGATATAAGCAGCAGAAGACCGTCTGGGCCTTCCACTGAAAGCAATGAGAAATGGAAACAAATGAGAATAGCAAAAATGACGAACCAGTTCTGGATCAGTTATGAAAATGAATGAAAAGCAAACAAATGAATATCAAAATGAATGAGGTCATCAAACAAAATATGAGCTTTCCTCCCTTGTATACCATGAATAATAAATGGTCCAGTATGAATGAAGTATGGCCATTTCCATGTGTTGATTCATCACAAGAGGCCTATAGGGCATCTCATATAAACCATGCTAAAGTTTAAGACACTATATTGCAATACCCAGCCAAAAAAAAAGAGAGAGAAAATGTCACTTACTGTTTGCACCTTATAGAAAAGAAAAACAGCTTACGTTTCTGCAAGGCTTCTATTTTCTTCTTCTTCTACAAAGATAAAGTGAATTATAAAACCCAGGGAAATCAGTACAAGATAGACTGTGAACCAAGAGGCATAAATTACTTGGTTACTTGAGGCAAAATGTAAATAAAATGCCTTCATTTGTTTGAAAAGACATTTCAAAGGCATTTGATGATTCGTAAACCCAAAATTGAAATGAGATGTCAAGTTTCTCCCCCCCCATCCCACCCCCCTGATCATCCTCATTTTGCTCTGCCGTCAAAAGAAGGGTAGTTAAATAAGATGAAAGCATACAGCATCCATGGCTCCAGGAAATGCTTGTGGGAAGTTTATTTATCTTTTATCTAACATTTATTAACCTTGGATTAGAGGAACAGCCTCTTGTAATTATGGGAACTTTTCTGTTCCTTGACCACCCTGGAGTGTAAGCATTGATGAACATGCCCCATTTTTCGAGGCGCCACCTTAGGGGGATTATCCTAAAAGATGACATCTGAGAATACACATTGTGTGCTCACGTGCACACAGACACACACAAAGGAAAGAAGATTTATTCTTGTTGTGACTACCCGGTCCGTTTCTGGCCCTGGAGTGGTTTCAAGGTCAATAAAGCCAGGGTGGCCTCAAACATAATGTTAGTCCCTAGGGAAGTGGGTTGAATAGCAGGACTGCTATTAAACACCTATCCTCCTGATACCTGACTCAGATACAGAATATGTGGATCTCATCACCAGTCAGGATGGAACTTGTGGCCTTAAAGAGGAAAGGAAAACATTTCTGATTATCTTTTTAAGTTACCTCTTGACCTGGGCTTTGTCCCCTGTCTGTCCGGCTCTGCGAACATTCTCTGCAACCACAACCACTCTCCCTTCTTTGGTCAATGGCTCCTCCATGAGCCTCAGTCACAATCAGGACACAGTAATATTTGCGAGCAATCCAGCTGCTTTTTATAGTAGTAGCAATATTCAGAAGAGCACTAGGTACCAAAGACCTTGCAGACACGCAAAGCCACAATCATCATTTGTAAGGTAAAGGTAAAGGGTAAAAGGACCCCTGGCCATTAGGTCCAGTCGTGGCCGACTCTGGGGTTGCGGCGCTCATCTCGCTTTATTGGCCGAGGGAGCCGGCGTACAGCTTCCGGGTCATGTGGCCAGCATGACTAAGCCGCTTCTGGCAAACCAGAGCAGCACACGGAAACGCCGTTTACCTTCCCGCCAGAGGGGTACCTATTTATCTACTTGCGGTTTGACGTGCTTTCGAACTGCTAGGTTGGCAGGAGCAGGGACCGAGCAACGGGAGCTCACCCCGTTGCAGGGATTCAAACCGCCGACCTTCTGATCGGCAAGTCCTAGGCTCTGTAGTTTAACCCACAGCGCCACCCGCGTCCCCCTCATCATTTGTAACATGCCCCAAAATAAATTCTGCATTTGCACTCATTTTCTACATATAAAAAACAACAACAGGTGTGCAGGACATACAACCACTAAGCCTGAAACCTCACCAGCAGCCTAGCAGCCTGCCAGCAGCCTTCACAGCAGGGGTTGGCAACCTAAGGCCCGTGAACCAAATGTGGCCCAATCGCCTTCTCAATCCGGCCCGCAGACGGTCTGGGAATCAGTGTGATTTTACATGAGTAGAATGTGTCCTTTAATTTAAAATGCATCTCTGGGTTATTTGTGAGGCATAGGAATTCGTTCATTTCCCCCAAAAAATTATAGTCCAGCCCCCCACACGGTCTGAGGGATGGTGGACCAGCCCACGACTGAAAAAGGTTGCTGACCCCTGCTTCACAGTCTCCTTGTTCCATGGGAACTTGTCTTATTCCAGGTCACACTCTTTGTCTACTTGGCACAATATTGTCTACTCAGCTGGCAGCAGCAGCTCTCTCTAGGGTCTTGGGCGAAACATCAGCTTTCTTTTTCTTTCTTTCTTTGACTGTGTGTGCCACTGGACAATGGCAGCAATGATGGGGGAGAAGATGAAAATAGCATTAAAAATGTGTCACCTTAAGGAAAATTGCAAAAATGTGTACATTCGGAGAAATTCGCTGCTGAGTTTTCAGGACTTTTTAACAATACAGTAGTACCTCGGGTTACAGACACTTCAAGTTACAGACGCTTCAGGTTGCAGACTCCGCTAACTCAGAAATAGTGCTTCAGGTTAAGAACTTTAATTCATGATGAGAACAGAAATCGTGCTCTGGCGGCGCGGCAGCAGCAAGAGCCCCATTAGCTAAAGTGGTGCTTCAGGTTAAGAACAGTTTCAGGTTCAGAACGGACCTCCAGAATGAATTAAGTTCTTAATCCAAGGTACCACTGTAATCATCATCATCATCATCACATACTGAAGTGAAAATGTGAAATGTGGAGTGCTGAAAAGCAGAGAGGAACTGAAAATGACAGATCTGCACCCCATTCTGAGATGGAAGTCCTTTTTGTGCTCTAAAAAAACAAACCCAGGAGGGGGGTTGTGGTCAGCTTTCCTGTTCAAGATGTGCTGGATGGAACCAGAACAGCCCATCTCCATTGCCAGTTGAGAAGCAGCAGATTCCAGCCTGGGTCTGGTTTTATTGACTCTTCTAGATCCAAGCCCCTTCGTGCAGAGATGGTGGGATGTGTCACAATAACTTTATTACATTTACAGTTGGAACTGTGCAGCATCCACAACTCACAGAACAGGATGCTATTCTTTCTCATTGTGAAACTACAAGCAAATAACGTTTTTTTTTTACCCAGCCAACTTGCAAATTATCCTAAGGAAAAAATAGGGGGACATGAGAAGAACATTGTTTTCGGACCAGGAAAGGACCACACACAGGGTCCCATGTGGTATACACACACTGGACCATCTTCTAAACATAAAAGGCAAGTTTTCTGCGATGCTCGCAGACTGATTTAATTAAACATAGGCACTAGGAAACAAAGTTTGGATGTTTAACACTGAGATTCTATTGTACTGGTAGGCCTTACGCTGGAGTACGGTACATGTAATTGTTTAAAAGGGCCATAACTATTTTAAAATCCTATGTTGTAGATTCATATTGTGGTGTCCAATCTGTTATAGCAGTTACAGAATGGACTGGCATTTACAAAATGTTTAAAATCTTCATTCAGGCTTTTTTACTAACATCCTATGAAGCCAGGGCCGACACATACAGTTGTACTTTGGTTTTCAAACGCTTTGTGACTCAAACGTTTTGGCTCCCTAATGCCGCAAACCCGGAAGTGAGTGTTCTGGTTTGCAAAGTTTTTTTGGAAGCCGAACGTCCAACACGGCTTCTGCGGCTTCCGATTGAGTGCAGGAATTTTCTACAGCCAATTGGAAGCCGCTCCTTGGTTTTCAAAAGTTTTCGGAAGTCAAACAGACTTCTGGAATGGACTCCATTCAAGAACCAAGGTACGACTGTACTGTATAACTTCCTGTGTGTTGGATGTATCTGCTATGAAATTAATCTTGCCGATTGACAATATTTGCTAATGAAACTGTTTCAGATATAGGTAGGCAGGTCTTTTGCAGTGGGGATAGAAGGTCGGGTCTCTTGCCTGGAGCCGCACATATACCTGGAGCCAACTCTCTGGCTACATTTTCATTTCATTATTTTGAGGCATACTGAATGCAATCATGTCCTCGGTCCTGTATACTTGAAGGAGTGTCTCCACCCCCATCATCCAGCCCAAACACTGAGGTCCAGCTCCCTCGCTGTGAGAAGTAACATTACAGGGAACCAGGCAGAGGGCCTTCTCGGTAGTGGCGCCTGCCCTGTGGAACGCCCTCCCAGCAGATGCCAAGGCAATAAACAACTATTTTACTTTTTAAAGTCAACTGTTTAGGGAAGTTTTTAATGTCTGATGCTGTATTGTTTTTAATATTCAGTTGAAAGCCACCCAGAGTGGCTAGGGAAACCCAGCCAGATGGACGGGGTATAAATAATAAATAAATTATTTATTATTATTATTATACTATTTATTATTTACTATTTATTATTATTATTGTTGTTGTTGTTGTTGTTGTTGTTGTTGTTGTTGTTACAGTTTGAAAGCCACAGTAGCTACCCTTGAATTATATCCTGCCACTGTTTTCACAGAAGAAACAGAAACTGGGTGTGCAAACATCTATGGATCTAACTGGAGATATTTGATGTGTCGCACTTCAATTGAAGGTTTGCCTCTGTTTTTCGCTGTACTGTTTTCAGGAGTGACTACCTTCTTCTTTTCTTCCCTCCTTCTCTCTCTCCCCTCCCCTCTTTCCCAAAAGGTGTGAAACCTCTCACCAAACAGCCAGCTACAGCATAAAAACATACATGGGGCATAATCCAATGTCATGCAAATGGAAGTCTGGCATTCACCTTTCTCTCTCCTCTGTCTCTGGCACCCTCCAACCCATCAAAGCATATTTTGAGGGTATGTGGGGGGCTGTGTTAGGGGTGGGTGGAGGTTAGGAAGATGAATCCCCATTGCATGAACAGAATTTTGTTCTGCTTGCACAGGGACTATGTTGGATATTCAAGGTAAAGGTAAAGGGACCCCTGACCATTAGGTCCAGTCGTGGACGACTCTGGGGTTGCGGCGCTCATCTCGCTTTATTGGCCAAGGGAGCTGGCGTACAGCTTCCAGGTCATGTGGCCAGCATGACTAAGCCGCTTCTGGCGAACCAGAGCAGTGCACGGAAACACCGTTTACCTTCCCGCCGGAGCTGTACCTATTTATCTACTTGCACTTTGACGTGCTTTCGAACTGCTAAGTGGGCAGGAGCTGGGACCGAGCAATGGGAGCTCACCCCGTCGCAGGGATTCGAACCACCAACCTTCTGATCAGCAAGTCCTATGCTCTGTGGTTTAACCCACAGCGCCACCCGCGTCCCCCTGGATATGCAAACCATATAACAAATACTTGTTATGCATTTCAGAATTTGGTCCTAAAAGCAAATGTGGTTGTCATTCCCTGTATGTCTTGTATTATGTGCAAATAGAGCCACATCACCCATTTATTTGGTTAGGACAAAAGAAGTCAAGAACTGGGCTTGATGAGTTTCCATTCCTACCCCTGATATCTTTATAGCGCTGATTAACTGGGGACCGTTAATGAAACAATGCTGCATACATTTATTTAGGAACCAAGTCTGAAAGGGACTTATTAGCTAACAAGGAGTTACAGAGAACTAGTACAAAAGTAGTACATTACTAAATGAAACAAGCTTGCAATTTAGCAAATTGTAACTAGCACTTAAAGGGAAACCCAACCATTGCATGTGACAAAATGATCTCATTTCCTAAGGAAATTATTGCAGGGGGTGTCTGGAAGAGAATGCCATGCTCTACTTTGGACATACAAAACTGGCAGCTCCTGCAACCAGGAATGAATGCTGAGCCAACAAAAGGAGACATATGCACATCACAATTTAAAATTGTGTGAACACACACAAACATTGTGCCACCTTCAGTCCCCACCTTGGGGCCTTTCATCCTAAGAATAAAGATGGTTAAAGAATGCAATTTGGGATATACAGTACCATGGATTGCTAATTGCACAGAATACGAAGTTAAGATGTTCATAGTGTTCATCCCTAAAAATTACATGCTTTTGTGAATTCTTGTTCAGCTCACATTTCAAATTATTCTCTACATATACAGGAGGTAAGAGAATACCTTGCTTTCATTTTAAATTAACATAAGCAACTTTGGCTGGATGGGACCTTTAAGTTATCTTTGTATGTTAGTTTTTAGAGGTCCGTGTCTGCTTTTTTCTGCATGTCCCAACAGTTGGAAAAAAGAAAAGGGTGAGTGTTTCACAACACACACACACACAGAGAGAGAGGGGGGGGATTTCATGCTCTAGCAAATCTTCAAATGCTTCTCAGTATTTCTACTTAACATTGCAGGTATAAGAAGCATTATTCTTTAGTAGTAGTAACAGCACTAAAGGTCTGATTTTTCAGTCCTTTCTCCAAACTTAATCTTTGAGGCCGCTTAACATGCCCCCAAGGGACACGGGTGGCGCTGTGGGTTAAACCACAGAGCCTAGGACTTGCCGATCAGAAGGTCGGCGGTTCGAATCCCCGTGATGGGGTGAGCTCCCGTTGCTCGGTCCCTGCTCCTGCCAACCTAGCAGTTTGAAAGCACGTCAAAGTGCAAGAAGATAAATAGGTACCACTCTGGCGGGAAGGTAAATGGTGTTTCTGTGTGCTGCTCTGGTTCACCAGAAGCGGCTTAGTCATGCTGGCCACATGATCCGGATGCTGTACGCCGGCTCCCTCAGCCAATAAAGCGAGATGAGCACCACAACCCCAGAGTCGGTCACGACTGGACCCTAATGGTCAGGGGTCCCTTTACCTTTACGTCTAACATGCCCCCAGCAGTTTGGCATTCAGTGGCACAGAAACATAGACAGCTGCCTTGTTCAGAGTCACAACAGTGGTCCACCCAACTCATGAGTTGTCTACAAGGATTGGCAACGGCTCTGCAGAGCTTCAGGCAGGGGGATTTTCCCAGCCTTACCTAGAGATGCAGGGATTGAAACTTGAGCCTTTTGTCACTGAGCTATGACCCTTTCCCAGAGAGAAATGGGTCCTCTGTGCATGCAGATTGTGTGTGGAGTTCTTCCACAGGAATACAATCTCGCCCAACCAGAACATGGCTTGCTAGCCAATTCGAGTTCCCGTTCACCTTTTTGCTAACAGTGCAGCTGCATGGTGTTTGGCCAATGGATGCATCACCATCAGAGGAACATGAAATCCATCCTGCTTCCCCCATCAATGCATGAGCATCGTCATCTCAATCATCTCCCCGCCTCGCCCCCATTTTTCTACATTCACCTGTGCTTTCCTGCACTGAATTTATCCATTAGTTATTCACAAATTTCCAAGTGCCCAAAATGTTTAATGAAGCCAATATGTATTTAAGAGGGTTAAATGCATCACAGTAACTGAGGAAGCGTTAAGAACTGTTATATTAGTAATTTTCATTGTCTAGGTTAGCAGGGCTGTTTGACAACAGTCTCAAAGTCAACCACCAAACCTTGCTTCCTCCCCCATCACAACTGGGAATTAAAGGACCATAGCAGATCTATTGCTATTGTGTATTTAAACACACACACACACACACACACACACACACACACACACACACACACATATATATATATATAATTTAAAATATCAAAAGGCTTTGTATTTCCATCAATACCACCTTGACACGAGTGTTGTCACTGTGTTTTCTTCTTTTAGCAGAGTCTGTACCAACCACCATGCTCACAGCCTGCACTGCTGTTAATTTGATGAAGGCAGCGACTTCCCACTAACCCAAGAACAGAAATATATGCTGATTAGGTTAAAAAGAAAGAAAGAAATATAGGTTGATTAGGTTCATTCAAACCCTTCAACATGAAAATGAGTGCTAGAAAAGAGTGCTGAAATGGAATGATTCAAGCAGTGTTATCCTTGCAATTTAATTCCTTGAGCCTACTGATTTCCTCAGGACTTGTTAACTTCTGAAGTCCTTCTGTCTAGCATTGGCCAATAGAGAAGACAAATGAGCCTGGAGGCCTAGCAAAATAAAGTTCAGGCACACCTGCAAACTGAGGCACTTTGTGAAGACAGTGATAGGAAGCCTGCAGGCAAACAGGGATTGGTCAGGAAGACTAGGCCTTATACTGTATATGAAAACCATGAGTAAATTTGTGTAACAACTTATGAAATTCTTCAGTTTAGAGCAGAGGTAGGGAACCTGTCATGAGAGACCTTCCAGATGTTGCTGTTGGACTACAACTCCCATTGTCCTTCACCTTTGGTCATGCTGGTTGGAACTGATGGGAGTTGGAGTCCAACAATACCTGAGGTTTACAAGTTCTCCATCCCTGATTTATACTGTCGAACATCCATAGCTAGCTGTTATCGGCCTGTTGTTGTTGTTTAGTCGTGTCCGACTTTTCATGACCCCATGGACCAGAGCATGCCAGGCACTTCTGTCTTCCACTGCCTCCCACAGTTTGGTCAAACTCATGCTGGTAGCTTCGAGAACACTGTCCAACCATCTCATCCTCTGTCGTCCCCTTCTCCTTGTGCCCTCCATCTTTCCCAACATCAGAGTCTTTTCCAGGGAGTCTTCTCTTCTCATGAGGTGGCCAAAGTATTGGAGCCTCAGCTTCAGGATCTGTCCTTCCAGTGAGCACTCAGGGCTGATTTCCTTCAGAATGGAGAGGTTTGATCTTCTTGCAGTCCATGGGACTCTCAAGAGTCTCCTCTAGCACCATAATTCAAAAGCATCAATTCTTTGGCGATCAGTCTTCTTTATGGTCCAGCTCTCACTTCCATACATCACTACTGGGAAAACCAAAGCTTTTACCATACGGACCTTTGTCGGCAAGGTGATGTCTCTGCTTTTTAAGATGCTTTCTAGGTTTGTCATCACTATAGTTTCCTTTAAATGGGCTTCACTCAAAGAATATTTGAACAACCACTTTGGCCTAATTTAATATTTTTTATCTAACACAAAAGAACCTATATTTTAGCTCCAAAATCTCCATGTTGTTGGCTGCTAGGACTTCCTCACTCATTTCAAAAGAGGAAGTAGGTCCTCAGACACATACCTTCTTCAGAAAGATATGCTCCCTCTTAGGAAATGAATGGGCACCCACACGTAGAACTCCATTGTGGAGCACACACTGGATGCATAACGTAAAGGAGCAAAACATTCCTCAGCTTCATGTCAGATACCTGTAGAAGTCCTATTCAGCTAGAGAAACCAAAGCCTTTTGAAGCTTCCATGCTAGGAACTCATGCTAGGACAGTGGTATCACAACCATTCTGTGAGATCTCTCTGCACTCTTCCTCCAGGGGTTTCGTATGGGAAAGCCAAACCTTTCCACCATGACCTTGTGGGGGAAAAGGACAAAGAAATTCTTTCTTTCCCTTAAAAAAACAAGCTTTTTTTAAAAAAGAACCTTTAAAACAATTCCAGTAACATTCCATTAATCCCACATTTATTCCAGCACACCCTCCTTTCAGTAGTGCTTTATGCCTACTGACTGTTAAAAAGCAGCCTTTACATTACAAAGCTGCAGTTTAGTTTCATGAAGCACTAAGCTGAAGAAACTATTGAAAACCACTCAACCAGTGCTAGCCAAATATACCCATTAATCAGAGCTATTTGCCTCTTAAAGTTAGGAACTGGAAGTCCTAGGAAAACCCGGATGCATTTTCTTTTGTATTTTCTTTCCCCTCCTGTTATAGTTAACCCTTCACGTTCACCTTCTTCTCTGGAGAAAACTGTCCCCTTTTGTTGTTCTCACACATAAAATTATTGTATCAATCCAGAGAATCAGGTAAGGCTTAAGGGAAGTTCTGATAAATAAAACCAGTGCTTTTCCTCCAGAAAAAAATGGAATTGTTACAGTAAGTACCACACTTTTAACTAGTGCTTTTCTTCGACTGCATACCCAGAAAAAAAGCACAGAATAAAACCAAAATATGCTGAAGATTCTAACCAGGTCAGTGGTTTTCTTTTTCAGTTTTTTTTTAAAGTTAGCTCTGAACACCCAGGTTCCTGTTGGGATAGGAAGTGGCTTGTGGCAGTGTAATTGAACTAAACTCGCAGGTTGAATCCACAAAGGCATGCTTCTGCTTTTGTGTGTAACTCCCAGCTTTTGAAACATAGGAGCTGTGGTCCCAAATGACATGGAAGCTTTCTAGTGTTCAAAGGCACCTGTGTGTGGCCAAATCAAAATATGGTGAAAATTAAGGGAGTGCCATCTGAACTGCCCATGGTAAATAAATAAATAAATAAATAAATAAATAAATAAATAATTTATACTCCACCCATCTGGCTGCGTTTCCCCAGCCACTCTGGGTGGGTTCCAACAAAATATTAAAATACAATAGTCTATTAAGCATTAAAAGCTTCCCTAAACAGGGCTGCCTTCAGATGTCTTCTAAAAGTCTGGTAGTTGTTCTTCTCTTTGACATCTGGTGGGAGGGCGTTCCACAGGGGGGCGCCACTACCGAGAAGGCCCTCTGCCTGGTTCCCTGTAACTTGGCTTCTTGCAGTGAGGTAACAGCCAGAAGGCCCTCGGCACAGGACCTCAGTGTCCGGACAGAACAGGTATACTGGACCGAGGCCAAAGACAATGTTGCATATCAGAACAGACCCAAGGTTACTTCACTCCTCATTTAGCTACATCTGGCTTACTAGATGTTTGCTGTGGTACCACACAGTTGCATTCACAAAATCAGTGACACGTGTATTCACTACTGGCAGGGACAGGTGCAGAAATGAACATATGAAACTGCTTTTTACTAAGTCAGTCTATTGGCTTTATCTACTCTGACTGACTGTAATTCTCCAGGGTCTTGGGGAAATCTAGGGTGGAATGGAGAGCAGAGCATTAGATTAGGTTCAGATCTACACTCAGACATTAACCTCACTAAAAAGACCTTGGGCCAGTTGCTACATTAGAACTGCAGAACTGGAAGAGTCCACGAAGGTCATTTAGTCCAACCCCCGACAATGTAGGAATCTTTTGCCCAATGTGGGGCTCAAACCCGTGACTGCTGACTGAGCTATGATTTACCTCGCAGGATAAAATAGATGCAGTGCACTGGAGGAATCATGTATGCTCCCTTGAGCTCCTTGGAGGAAAGCTGGAATGTAAATGTAATAAATATGAAGAAAGAAAGAAAAACTGAAGAAGCCAGGAATTAAACTTGGGACATCATCATACACGCATACCATAATCGCTAATATTGAGCTCTGGTGCAAGGGTTTTTTTTTTTTTGGTTTTTTTTTGTAGGTATGTGAAACTAAGGCTTCATTGAATTCCAAAACATTTAAGTTTGGCATTTAAGTACAGTGGTATCTCTGGTTATGAACGCTTCTGGTTCTGAAGTAGCTGCTCCTGGTTGCCAACTTTGCCCCAGGATGTGAATGGAAATCGTGCGCCAGAGGCGCACGTGCAGCAGAAGGCCCCATTAGCGAAAACACGCCTCAGGATAAGAACAGTTTCGGCTTAAGAACGGACCTCCGGAATGAAAAAAGTTCGTAACCAGAGGTACCACTGTATCAGATTTAGGGCCAAATTGTTGTTGTTTTAAAGGGATAAAGTACAGGCAAAGGGACCCCTGACCATTAGGTCCAGTCGTGGCCAACTCTGGGGTTGCGGCGCTCATCTCGCTTTATTGGCCGAGGGAGCCGGCGTACAGCTTCCGGGTCATGTGGCCAGCATGACTAAGTCGCTTCTGGTGAACCAGAGCAGCACACGGAAACGCCGTTTACCTTCCCGCCAGAGCGGTACCTATTTATCTACTTGCACTCTGACGTGCTTTTGAACTGCTAGGTTGGCAGGAGCAGGGACTGAGCAACGGGAGCTCACAGCCGACCTTCTGATCGGCAAGTCCTAGGCTCTGTGGTATAACCCACAGCGCCACCCGTGTCCCACTTTAAAGAGATAGCACACCTGAAAATCAAAACTCAATAAAACTCAGCGGGCAATATAATTGTTGGTGTTTTCTTTTAAAATAACTAGGAAGTTAGAGGACCAGAAGGCTCATTCATGGATGGCCCTCCTGGAGAAGGAACTCTAAAGCACCACCTCCACAGAAGAAGAATTACAGCTCAATGTCCTAGCTGCCTCATTGACAGGACATAAAATAGAGCCTTGTTATGCCTTTTCAGCCATGGGTAAGCCCTGCTGATACGTATGTTTCCCAACTAACTAGCACCATGCCATATTGTAGGAAAAACCCATATTCCAAAATTGGATGAAGAAAATACTAAGAATGGCCCTTTTTCCAACTATGAGGTGAGTTCTTGCTCTTTGAGAGAAGCTGTCCTTTCCCTTTGGTATCCTCAAAAGTGCACCTTTCTAGCTACTTGTTTAGTGTAGAAGAATCTTTTGTTTGAAGATTGTACCCTTATGGTTCAAATCCAAATGAAATGCCCAAGAAAAGATCTAAGCAGCATCACCACATACAATCTACCAATAGCATAATAATAATAATATCCTGCCCTCCCCAGCCAAAGCCGGGCTCAGAGCGGCTAACAACAATAAAAGTAACACAGCATTCTAAAATCAATTCATTTTAAAATCAATTCAAATCAAATCAATGGCAACCATTGGGCTAGAGTTCTGTGAGGATTACCAAAGGAGGGGGTCAGACTGTGCCTTGGCCAAAGGCCTGGTGGAACAGCTGTGTCTTGCAGGCCCTGCAGAAAGATGTCAAGTGCCGCAGGGCCCTAGTCTCTTGTGACAGAGCGTTCAACCAGATCGGGGCCACAGCCGAAAAGCCCTGGCTCTGGTCAAGGCCAGCTTAACCTCCCTGTGGCCTGGGACCTCCAAGATGTTTTTGTTTGAAGACTGTAAGGTCTTCCGTGAGACATACCAGGAGAGATGATCCTGTAGGTACAAGGGTCCTAGGCCGTATAACAGTGGTGTCTCGGAAATTAAAGGTAAAGTTACCCCTGCCCATACGGGCCAGCCGTGTCCGACTCTAGGGTTGTGCGCCCATCTCACTTAAGAGGCCGGGGGCCAGAGCTGTCCAGAGACACTTCTGGGTCATGTGGCCAGCGTGACAAAGCTGCTCTGGCGAGCCGGCACCAGCACAGCACACGGAAACGCCATTTACCTTCCCGCTATAAAGCGGTACCTATTTATCTACTTGCACTTAGGGGTGCTTTCAAACTGCTAGGTGGGCAGGAGCTGGGACCGAACGATGGGAGCTCACCCTGCCGCGGGGATTCGAACCGCTGACCTTGCGATCGGCAAGTCCTAGGCACTGAGGTTTTACCCACAGCGTCACCCACGTCCAACTCAGGAAATTACAATGGCATAAATGTTAGATATTATTGAAATGCCACTATGTAAACTTGGAAAACAATTGTTCAAGGGTTTTTACAAATACATTTTTAAAAACACTAATATTCACCTGAACATATTGAAATGATTAGCTGGGGGAGGTGGAGGTGGTGAATGCAATTTAACTTAGCTTTTAGGTTTATGGTGACAGAATCACATAATGCTTTCAGCATCAACCCAGGTCCTTAATTTGTTATCTGCTGCCATATCTCATACGTCTTGGAACATTTGCTGTAGTGCAAAAACAAGGTCACATCTAGACATTTGTTAAAGCAATTAAAAGAACCACCACCATTTCTTATATTCATAGAATTAAATCTCATAGAAATCAATGGACATTCATCCCAAAGGTTGATTTAAATCTGTAGAGCTTTCTTGAAAGTAATTTTACTATCCTCCACAGAGTTATGCATATTCAAATTTCACTAAAATCAGTGGGATACATGTGCCTTAAAGCAATGTATTATGACCTAAATGTTCTTGGTTCAGTACTAGACTATTTGGACTGTGTGTGTGTGTCATGCACTGTTGGACTGTGTCATGCACACATGACAACTTTTTGTGGATGTATCCAGTCATGTCCCTCCACTGACAGAAGGCTGTTTGATCCAGAAGGGGCTTCTGCCAGGACCCGAGATTGAATTCAGCTCCCTTGACCTCTCTATCTAGCCTTCAACTCTCCCCAGCCAACATCCCTTACAAGCTGTGCTCTACACCTTCCTTGAGTGTTTTTGCATAGTCAGAATGTGATCTTGAACTATGATAACACCTCTTGCTTGCTTGGATGGTACAAGGGGTGAGGGGGCCGTGTAGAATCCTCCTGAGCTTTGCACGGCTGGAATGTAACCCAACTGTACAAAATTAAGACTCATATCTATTGCCTCCACCCACTTCTACATGTGGCCCCCGGAGATATGCCCATATGGAACGGAGCCCTCAGACTGAAAAGGTTTCCAGCCCCCAGTGTTAGAAGAAGAGGAGGAGTTTGGATTTGATATCCCGCTTTATCACTACCTGAAGGAGTCTTAAAGCGGTTAACATTCTCCTTTCCCTTCCTCCCCGACAACAAACACACTGTGAGGCGAGTGGGGCTGAGAGACTTCAGAGAAGTGTGACTAGCCCAAGGTCACCCAGCAGCTGCATGTGGAGGAGCAGGGAATCGAACCCGGTTCCCCAGATTACGAGACTACTGCTTTTAACCACTACACCACACTGGCTTAGAAGAAAGGGTGGGTGTCCTACAGCTGGTTTGGTCACTGTCCCTTAACTGGGCTCAGGTAAGACCACACAGCAGGTCCACCAAAGGATCTGATCAAAAACACAAGCCGTAATAAGGGTAGCCTTATTGAAAGCCAAGCCAAGGTGAAACCGAGGTCAGAAACCAGAGAGTAGTCCTGAGCTACATATAATTCAGAGGTAGAGCGATGGGGGGCAAAGGTCAGCAGTTAAAGACAGTTAGATTGCATGACTAAGGAGCCAGACCTCAGCTGGAGGTTTATAAAGCCTGGCCTCCCAGACTGAAAAAGGTGGTTCAGCCTGCTCTCTAGAGGCATCGTGGACTCTGTAGAGAACTGCGGGTACTCCCAAAGAACCCTTCACTCTTGGGCAGTGTGTTGACATGACATTCTTAGGTATGCATTCCTTCACCGACCCACTGCCTGAGCCTCAGTTTTCTGGTGCTTATGCTTTTGAGAGCATTTTTGAGCCCAAATTCGGGAGGAGTTCCTCTGCTGCAGGAAAATCAGGGACCCGCCCCAAGGCTTCTTCCTGGGCAGACTTGGAGAGCGCTCTCTGGGGGAAGGGCCCACCCACCCCCAGGTTTCCTGGCTGGGAGCGTTGGTTTCACTGAGGTTGGAGAGCAGGTGGTTGGATCAGGGCAACCACAAGGAAGTAACATTTGCTTATTCAGCCTCCTCTCTGCCACCCCCTGTGCCCATCTTGCCCCCTGCCAAATCTGCTCAAGAGGATTGGTACAGGGGGGTAGTCAGTTGTAGGGGTCTGCAGGAGAAAAGGCAACTTTGCCATATATATACACACACACCCTCATGGAACCTTCTACTCAATCAAAGAGCCTTCTGTCAGCAGAGGGAAATGTCCGGATACAACTAAAAGGTAAAGGGACCCCTGACCATTAGGTCCAGTCGTGGCCGACTCTGGGGTTGCGGTGCTCATCTCGCTCTATAGGCTTGACTAAGCCACTTCTGGCGAACCAGAGCAGCACACGGAAACGCCGTTTACCTTCCCACCAGAGCAGTACCTATTTATCTATTGCACTTTGACGTGCTTTCGAACTGCTAGGTTGGCAGGAGCTGGCACCGAACAACGGGAGCTCACCCTGTTGCAGGGATTCGAACCACCAACCTTCTGATCAGCAAGTCCTAGGCTCTGTGGTTTAACCCACAGCGCCACCCGCGTCCATTCCGGATACAACTGTTAGTATGTAAACAGGACTAGGTCTACCTAGGCAGGCTAGGCAGCCACCAGAAGCATCACAATTCTATGGTGGGGAAAAGGAACATAGGAAGCAGCCTTATAGAGAGTCAGAACATGGGTTTGTCTAGCTCAGTGTTGTCTACATCCAGGATGGGCAACCTGTGACTTTTCAGATGTTTGTTGACTGCAACTCCCATGATTCCTAATTTGGAATGCTGGCTGAGGCTGATGGGTAATGGCTGGAGGACCTCAGGTTGTCCATCTCTGATCTACACTGACTGACAGACATTATTCAAGATTTCAGGTGAAGTGCCTTCCACATCTACCTGGGGATGCTACTAATTGAATCAAGTAACATGTGCTGTATCACTGAGCCACAGCCATCAAGTTCCATAAAATTCTACAGAGTTACATAAAGTACCGCAGAGTCATGTTGCATCTACCATGGCTAGCACCCAGCCAACCCTGCATACAGTGTGTATTCCCCAATATGCTGTGATAGTGCAGAAGGTGGCCATTGTTCCCATTTTACAGATGGAGAACTGAGGTTGAAAAAAAAGTGACTTGGCCTAGGCTACACAGTTAAAAGGTGAACCAGTATAATGTTAGAGTATTGGATCTGGGGGGTTCTTACTCAGTCATGAAACTCATTGGTTGACCTTGGGCCAGTCACAGTCTTTCACCCTAACGTACCTCACAGGGCTGATGTAAGGACACAGTGACGAGGGTGAGAGTCAAATGCAATAATAAAGAAAACTCTGAAATAAATCAAATTAAGAAACAGAAAAGACTTCCACCTGGGGATGTCTATTCAAGTCCATCCACAGGACTCAGTTCATTGGAAAGGATTCTGTTGCTGCTACTAATAATTCATCAGTGTGATGCTTATAGAAACCTTTACAGAACAAACCTTTATAATTTCATGTTTTTGAGATGACCACCTTTTTCCATTTGAGCCAAAGAGAGATTTCTTATAATAAGGATGTTGCTCCTGTTGGACAAATAATGTTCTGTTCAGTGGCAGCAGGAAACATACAGTTGAAGCACTACTGGAACAATTCCTTCTTGGTTTCATAATAAGTTGTTACTGGTGGTTGTCAGAAGACAGTTCTGATTCCCATGTTTGAATCAATTAAATAAGATGTACTTTTAAAAACAAACAAACCCCACCCATTTCGTAATGCTGTTATTATACACAGTTGCTGCCAGTATAGGCCATAGGCTGTGTTTTTATTCTTTTTCCACCTCTGAAAACAGAAGACTATCTGAAAATGTGAGTTACCCAGTAATGACAAAACAGACAAAAGTCATGACTGATTAGACCAGTGATATCTTCCATCATTGGTGTAATCAATTTGTTTTGCATTGTGTGCTTGCCACTTTGGAGGCAAAGACTTCTTCCTAGTGAAACTTTCAAGGAACAAGAAGGGAAAAAAATGCAAGGATTGACATAAATAAATCCCGAAGGGTCCAACATTTGTAAACCAAGCACTAGGTGGAATGGGTAAACATTTCATCAGAGGGAAAACTCTGGACCCCTTTTTCTCTTCCTTTTACATCCAACCCTGTATTTATTTTAAGAAGGGGCTCTGCATTCCAGCACCTGCCCCCCCCATCTTGCAACAACAACAACAAAAACCAACAACTTTATTCTGCTTCCAGGACAAGAAAGGAAGGGAGGGTAAAGCGAATTATGCCCAAGAATGAAAGAAGATTTGTATGTTCTGCTGAGATGGGTGATGATTTCAAATGAACATAGAGGGGGGAAAGAGAGAGGCGGAGAAGAAAAGGGTCGTAGGGAGGGAGGACGGGGGGACGGGACAGAGGGCTGTTGTTACCACTTTGTCAATTTCATGCCTGGGATCTACTCCAGGGACCATCTCGGGGAAGCTGGCGTGTTTACCCAAGGAGGTCTGCGCTGATAGCACGTTACGTTGGTTTACTTTGCTTTCCTGGAGTTTATTGTAAAAAGGGTGAAGTTTTTCGGATCCATCACGTGACCCTGACAGGTCCTGCCTATTGAGAAAGCCAGACCACCCACATGGAGAGGACGATGGAGCGCTTAATAGAAACAGGCATGCAATTGTGAGCCCGCTCAGCACTCTGCAGAATGCCTGCAACCTAGGAGGAAGATTATTGTTATTATTATTATTATTATTTTACACTTTCTGTTCCCTTTCGGAGACCGGGAGAGAAGGTGGAGGGGAAGCGGCGGGCAAGACGAGAGCTTTGAAGGCAAGCAGGGAAAGGATCAGGGAAAGGAAAAAAAGAAAACCGATGTGCTCCTATCGAAGTCCTCTGCCTCGGCGGCGGCGGCAGCAGCAGCAGCACTGAATGAAATTGGCCAGCCCCACCGGGAGCTCACCCTGCCCCACCGAGGGGCTCAGCGGGGGGATGGTGAGTAAGAGATGCAACGGAAAATGGCCTCTGGGCTGGGAAATGAAACAGGAAGGGGGGCACCCCTGGGTGGGAGCGGGGATCCAGAGAGAGAGAGAGAGAGAGAGAGAGAGAGATCTCCTGGCAGAGGGCAAATCCTGGCACGGGGGGGGGGGCGAAACAAGAGGAAGGAAACCCAGGATGGCTTTTTGCTTGGGGGGAGAGGAGGCGGAGGGGAGGCAGCGTCGCCTCGCTCCTGTCACTGCAGGAACACACAGCCCCCCAGGCAGGCAGGCAGGCAGCGTCTGGTTTCGCGGTGGGGGCGAGGAGGGCGGCTGCCGCTGGGGGTGGCGAGGACGGAACTGATCGGTGATAATTCGCGTCCAAGGGGGTCTCGGGGATCCTATTTTCACGCTTGGGTAGGGTCGCCACCCTGCCTTCCGCCCGCGAGGATCCCCCCCCCCCCCCGGGAATGAGAGAGAGGGAGAGATTTGTTTCCCTGGGAGAAAAATTTGCTGGACAGCGCGTTGGATTTTGTTGTGTTTCAGGGAGGATTAAGTCGTGTGTGTCTGCTGGGGTTGCCTTCTCTCACCCCCTCCCGCAAAGAAACCCCCCCCCCCCAGGATTACCTTTAACTGGCATTTACAACAAAAAGGGGAGGTGAGTTTGCCAAGTTGTGGATCTGATTGATTTACAATCCTTGTCTGAACACAAACTTCGTGTTACTTAGTAGTTTGGGGCTCTTCTTTTCCCACCAGCTTTGCAGCATCATCATCCCCCCCCCCCAACTTCTCTGAGGCTACTCTGGAGTAAGCGGCTTGTAGCTTGATCTTGGCTTCGAGAGGGACTCAAACACGATTGTTGTGGGTCCCTGCACGTGAGAATGGGGCTTGCTTCCGAGCAAGCGTAGTGAGCAGAAGGGGAAGATGGGCTCTTTCCGGACCTGTCTTCCAATCTACTGTCGCGGTGATCAGGGCTAGGGGAGAGACAGAGAGAGGGATCCCTGTGTACGTGTGTGATCTAGCCAAGGGTCGCTGCTCGTTAGTAGTGGCAGTGATCCGTCGGACGTCCCGTTTAAGACGCTCCCACGTTTTACAGCTTAGGATTTAACAGTTATCACCTCGACAGGATGGGACGTTTTCGTCATGAAACATGAAGCCAAACTTTGGCAGGTAATAGAAAACCAGCGATTAAAAAGGAGAACCCTATCGGTTGTTTGCACATCTCTTATTTAATAACTGATCCCTTACTCCCCAGCACTCTCCCCAGACCTTGGCGTGGCATGCATAGGACTAACATTTCATAATGCATAAATCATGGCAACAAAGTCCATTTGGGAATGGTGGAGGCAGGGAAGTAGGTGAAGTTTGTGGTAGGTATCAGTAACCCTTCCCTTTTTAAAAACAGGGATGTAGTTGTGTCATTCCAGACTCTGGGGATAATGGTCTTAGAGGCGCCCGTCCTTCAGAGGGCAATATTAATTACTTCATTTACTGCCAAGTGTGAAAAGCCAGCCCTGCAGTGTTTCAGGACCCTCCAGCTCAATCTGCTGAACAGACATCTCCCCCCAAGTCCTGCCCTGACAGGGCAACTGTTTCTTTAAAACTGTTGATGTTGTAGGAGCAAGTGGGAAACCTTTGGCCAGGTGTTGATGAACTACAGCTCCCATCAACCTCAGCCAGAATGGCTAAGAATAGCTAAGGCTGATGGGGGTTTGGATTTGATATCCCGATTATCACTACCCAAAGGAGTCTCAAAGCGGCTAACATTCTCCTTTCCCTTCCTCCCCCACAACAAACACTCTGTGAGGTGAGTGGGGCTGAGAGACTTCAGAGAAGTGTGACTAGCCCAAGGTCACCCAGCAGCTGCATGTGGAGGAGTGGGGAATCGAACCTGGTTCACTCAGATTATGAGTCCACAACACCACACTGACTCTCTGGGTTGTAGTCCAACAACATCGGGCAAGCCAAAGGTTCCTATTCCTATTGCAAAGGCAGTGACGGGGCCACACAGGGAGTTTTGTGGGTGCCCTCAAGGCTTAGAACCCAGACACCCTTCTCCAGGGTCCTCTACTCTGGACCACACTGCCAGTGTGGGTAGTTTGGGAACCGTTCTAAACATGCTAGATACTGGAGCCTTCCAACCTAACCTTGGCTTTTGTGCAACCTGACTTCCTCTTTGGCTGTTGGTACCCCGTTTAGAACAGGGGACTTCTCAACAGTGGGCTTGCATTTCCATGTTTCTTTTCTGTTTTCCTCAAGCAAACTGTGAGTCCACAGTTTACAGGGCACGGTGTGTTCACTAGGTGTACCTGTGTTCCAAGTCCTTCAGAAATCAATGGAACTGTTGTCTGCAGAAGCTTCCATAGGACAGTCTGGGCTTTCTTCCTGGAAAATGGGTTTCTTTACAAAATAAAATAAAATAAAAATCTGGAAGTACAGATTCAAGGTAGTTAAAAATAAAACCAGAGCGGGGGGCCATCCCCAGAGACTTCGGTTAATGGACACATCCACACACCTAAGTAAGGTTCTGTAAAAAGGAAATAACTTTTCTGATTCATCAATCTGATTTTTTTATTCGTTTATTTACAGATTGTGGCGCAGGGTTGTAATACTCTTGCAAGGCACTGGGAAATGAGGTTTTCCATTTGCACTGGGAGTATTGGAAAGGAAAGTGGGGAAGAAGCCCCCCCTTTTAATTTCCCTTTCCTAATTGCTTTCAGGATGCAGCAGATGGAAAACTGACAGGGCAGAATTCTATGAATTAAAATATCTGTCCTCACTGATTTTATCCTTATCACACCCACCCACCTTTTATTTCTTCTCCCTTTGCCGCAGTCCATTCAGAGATGGAGGCGTGATGTCTAAACCGGATTAGCAGCCTGAAAGAAAGGCAGGCACTGAGACTGAATTGCTTTACTTCCTTTTCATTTCTCATGCCTCTATCTCCAGTAAACGTGTGGATCCAGCCGTGGGTCAATGGGATTGCATTGCAAGGCTTTGCACACACACACACAAACACACCGTGACCAATTTGCTCTTTGGCAGAGATCATAGGCATTAAAACCTGCCTTTTGCCTAATGGGAGGCAGCATGAACAAGCAAGATGGAGAAGAGCTCTTCTGAGGAAAACTATGACCCATTGGGTGATAGTTCAGTGGTAGAGTATCTACATTGGATGCAGAGAGGGCTGAGAATGAATGAAACAGCTGCCCATTTCTACTCAACGTACAATACTGAGCTAGGTGGTACAATGTTCTGTCTTCAGTATAGGCAGCTTACCATGTTCCTGTGTTGACCGGGGCAACTTCAGCTTTTTCTCTAGCAAAGCACAGGATTAAAACTGGGATTCTTAGACATTGCAAGGAGAGCCACAAAACCCTTCATCTCCTGCAGTTTCTCCCCCTTATATCTCACCTTTCTTCCATCATGAAACCCTAAGTAGCATAAACGTGGTTCTGATGAAGTATCTTATCTAGGCAGACTCTGGCCTGCTTAGCTTCAGCTAGATGATTGCTTCAGGTATGTTTCAGGCCTTATTCTAAGAAGTGCTAGAATTCTAGACAATGTTGTTTCAGACTGCAGGTAGGGTAGAAGAAGAGTTAGGATTTGATATCCCACTTTATCACTACCCTAAGGAGTCTCAAAGTGGCTAACAATCTCCTTTCCCTTCCTCCCCCACAACAAACACTCTGTGAGTGAGGCTGAGAGACTTCAAAGAAGTGTGACGAGCCCAAGGTCACCCAGCAGCTGCATGTGGAGGAGCGGGGAAGCAAACCCGGTTCACCAGATTACGAGTCTACCGCTCTTAACCACTACCTTTATCAAAAAGAATTACATTTTTTGTCTTTTGATGTGCTAGCTTACCATATGCAGGAATTGGGAAATGAGGCTCATTTTGCATAAGGGAATATTCCTCCCCACTTTCAAAATTGCTTCCAATGCAACTAAAAGAGAAG
The DNA here is from genome assembly GCF_951804945.1 of Podarcis cretensis. Classification (NCBI taxonomy): domain Eukaryota; kingdom Metazoa; phylum Chordata; class Lepidosauria; order Squamata; family Lacertidae; genus Podarcis; species Podarcis cretensis. The sequence continues at coordinate 8,937,836 of NC_137180.1, read as the reverse complement.
TTTCGGAGAGCATTCAGAATATGATTCCCTCCACCTGTACCCTGAAATGGTAAAAAAAATTACTGCTTCCCAGTCCTCATACCTCATTCTGTTTATGTAATGCATAGATCAGTTGACTGGTCCAGGAAAGAAAACATTAAGCCCCTAACCCCTGAACCTGTGTCAGCTGATGAGAGACAGTCTAGTCTATACAAACGATGGATTCAAGTAGTACACCTTGGCTACAGATGGAAGATGCGATGTCTGAATAATGCAGTTCCTCAACACACACACACACACACACACACGAGAGAGAGAGAGAGAGAGAGAGAGAGGGAAGTAAACTTCCCCTTTACAAAGAAAAAAGAGTATGGGTGAGAGAGATTGGTTTATCCCATCACTTCAACATTGTGATTTTCCACATGCAAGAGCTTTTCTTTTAGAAAAGCAGAACACAAATGGGTTCAACTCCTGTAGCCTGAAGTGGTACAGTCAAGAAAAAAGCAACTGCTTAGTTTTAATGGAGCTGATGATGCTGGACAGCAAATTTTCACAGCATTTTCACTTTGCTGAGGTCTCTCCTTTTACCATCTTCCTCCCTCTCCTTTGCTTTCATTCTTGAAAAGCTAGGAGATAATTGACTGCTTAACATCAGCTGTTTACCTTACACTTAAAAATTCAAGCATCTTCCCTCTTCTTGACCTTCACTTAGAGAGGCTCACAGTGATAAATTTCAGACTAAAAAGGAAAACTGATATCTCTTCCCAAAATGCATATTTGGGGGTGGTGTGTGTGTGTACATAAATGCATGAAGATTTGTCATACCTGAGACACACAAAGATAAAAGTTAGAAACATTGACTTTGGGCCCTCCAGCAGAATCACTCATTTTTCTAAGGGTCATATCTTACAGCTTATCACGTGAAGATAATTTCATGTATGTTTTTATTAAGAAAGAAAATAGCACCACTGAAAACCCCAAATACAAAATAAGGTAAAGGTAAAGGGATGGCCGACTCTGGGGTTGCGGTGCTCATCTCGCTTTATTGGCCAAGGGAGCCAGCGTACAGCTTCTGGGTCATGTGGCCAGCATGACTAAGCCACTTCTGGCGAACCAGAGCAACGCATGGAAACGCCGTTTTCCTTCCCGCCGGAGTGGTACCTATTTATCTACTTGCACTTTGATGTGCTTTCGAACTGCTAGGTTGGCAGGAGCTGGGACCGAGCAATGGGAGCTCACCCCATTGCAGGGATTCGAACCGCCGACCTTCTGATCGCACCCGCATCCCCAAATACAAAGTAGCCACAACCAAATAGTCTCTGTCAGCACCAAGCCCTGGGTTTTGAGAGGTAGGAAGTCCCCAGTCAGAAGGCTGACTTCTAGGAGAGCTTAGGACTGGTTTTTCTCATTTTAAAAGACACTATGTTGTGGGGGTGGGTCAGGACTTGTGACCCTCCAGGTATTGCCAAAGTTGCAATCAGTCCTGACCAATTGCCATGGGAGTTGGAGTCCAGCAACAGCTGGGGGTGGCAGAGCTTTCCCACCACTGCGAGATTTATTTATTGTTTTAAGCCTGCGTTTCTAATCCTCAGGATGGTAAGACTGTTCAGTGGAAGGATGACTCTGGAGTTGGGCAGAGGGCATACAACTGTGTATTGTCCATATAGCTGGATAGACCTTAGAGTAATAGCTGTCAACCTTCTCAGATGCATCCTGCTTTTAAATCTGGGGCCACCCTTTCAGCTGCTGCTGCTGCTGCTGCCTTTCTTATTTTTTCTCTACAACATACACAGGATAACAGTGCTCCTATAGTTTAATCACTGTACAGTCGTACGGGGGATTTGCCAGGTGCCAGGTGCAAGATATTATGTGTACCTTTGGAAAGCTGCACAGGCCAAATATATATATATATATATATATATATATATATCAATCTTCCACAGACGCTGCTCTGCCTTTCTTTCCATCTTGTAACCTTTCTAGTCTCATCTTTAAAAACAAACAAACCACTAAAACCATCTTGAGGACTAGAAACTCAGGCTTTTAAAAATGTCCTTTTCTTGTTGCATTAAGAAGGTCTTCTTTCAGAATGAAGAGAGGCAGTCCCAAGTTCTCCTGGAAATTGTGATGCTGCCCCTGGTACAAACCTATCTGTGGGGTTTGGCTCGCCAGCCCCGAGGGTTTCCGTTTGCACGGGCGCCTCCTCCCTAACTGGGATGCCCTTCCCATGCTCCTTAGCCCAGGGGCCTCCCATCCTGACGAACTCCCTCCTCCCTCCCTGGTGAACTTGGGGCTCTCGGGGCCTTTGGTGGCCCTCTCGCCCGGAGATCTCTGCGGGGCGACCCGCCTGCTTTCCTGCGCGTAGGCGCTGCAGATCCCTCCTTCGCTCCTTTGTGGCGTGCGAAGCAGCTTGCCAGTAAAGGAGATCAGGGGTAATTAGCCGCATTATTTTGACAAGTTGGCTCGAGCGGTTCCCTTTCTGACGCTGCCGAGGAGGGGACCCAGAAGGAAGGCGGGCGGGGGCCGAGGCGAGGGCGGCTTGAGTCCTGCCGTTCGGGGGCTCTTTGCAAAAGCCTCTCCGCGGACGCTGCTGCTGCTGCTGCAGGATGCCGAAGTGGAAGCCCGCCAGGCAAAGGTGAATCTCATCACAACACACTAAGTCTGTTAGCGATGGTCTTTGTTCAAGTGTAAAAAGCGGGCCTGTACTAAGTTCGGAAAGTCACGCGTATCCTTGTTCATACATGCACAGAAACACGCGTGTAGCCACATCTAAAACTGCTCAGTCCCGATTTTGTTGTCTTAAATCCCTCCTCCTAAGTACAGTAGGCCTACTCGGAGGTAAACGCAATGACTCCTTAGTCATTACTAACTCAAGCCCCATTGATTTCATGGGGGTGGCTGGATCCCAGCTCATTATTAGTACTTACCCAGAGTTGCCCTGAAATTGCCAACAGGTTGAGCCGTGACCAACCTTAGTTCAAATCATTGTTTAAGACAAGGGAGAGCGACTCTTCTCAAGGTGAGAAAAATGTGGTGGTCTCTGTAATATACACAGAGGCACACACCTGTCTGTTCCAGGTCTCATTTCAGTGACAGTCCTATCTCTGCCACTGACATTCTCTTTTAGCTTTTCTCCAGTAGGAACAAATACTTCATTCTTCGGTTGTTGTGATAGGTTGGGGGGATATTGGGGGGGAAACAAAAAAACCATGCTGCACGCTTAAAGCTTTGCAAATTACCTGTACTCCCAGTGAGTGGCTCAGGCTGCACCACGAAAGAGGATGCAAACACACTCATGCCAACTCCTTGAAGTTTCACGTCTTGCCTCCCTCTCCCCTCCCCGCCCCCACGTGAAGGCAGGTGGTTTATTTCAACGTCGTCTCTTTTTATGAATGTAACCGGATGCTGCAAGGCCTCGCTTTACGACCTCGGCATGGCAAGGACAGATCGAAACTCTGGAAGTTTTCTCGCCACCTAGGAGGACTTCTCTATGGTGGCTGGTCCCGGTGCACCGAGACTGCTTGGAAGGGCGATTGTTGTGGCGCCAAGGGAAGGTTTCTAATGAAATGCAGATCCCGCTGCAAGCAGGCGAGAAAGAAAAGGCCAGCTGGAGCGATGGCTGGCCTGGGCCCGCTGCAGGCCTTGCCTCGTCCCTCCATTCTCCCAGGCCACGTGGAAAAAGCAAGACGCCAAAGAACGGCAGGCAGGCCGGGCTCGCGGAGCCCGATAACACACACAAACAAAGGCAGCGCTCCGTCTCCCTTAAATCCGCAGGAGGAGCCTCGCGATTCCTTCTTGAAGTTGACAAATCCTGCTGCCCAGGCGCAAGCTACATGCGCGGGCCATGCATATTAAAGGTAACAATGCGGACCAATGTAAAGAAGGGAGGACAGATGGATCAGGGGCAACGTGCTCGCGAGGAAGGCGGCCGCGCTCTTTCGTGCGCATCAGCCAGGAGGCAAATTGGAGAGGCAAATCCGCTCCGACCACCCACGTCGAGAGGAGACTTTTACACCGACACACACACACACACACACACACACACAATATTGCAGAAACAAGGCCAATTAGATCCCTTCGGTAATTCATCTCTTGTGTATGAAATTAACCAGACCACAGGGAGAGGGGGGCAGAGGGAGGGGGAGGATATATTAAGATAGGGCTTGTTAAATTTGAGCCGTCAGGTTGTGTTTGGGGACCAACATTTTAACCGGCATAGGAAAGGCTTTGGAAAGGAAAAGGGGGCGGGGAGGGGTTAGCCTGTAATGGGGAATTATGCAAAAAGGAGAGCAGGGCCACATTAGTGTGACCCCCGCCCGGGGAGGGACTTCTTTGCAGCTTCATGCAGGTCATGTTAGCTCGGAAGTAAACCCTGTTTTAGGACTGGGAATTTCTTGATGCTTGAAAAGCTGGCAGAGAATTAGAGGAGGACGGTGGTAGCACGCCAACCAAGGGATGCTATTATGGGATACCCCTTAGGTATTGTTGCTCCGGGGAATTATACACGGCTTTATCCCGCGAGTCCTGTATCTAGCAGTATTTTGTTTTTTGCCTTCCCAGTTCCCACATGCATCACGCCAATTTTATTCCAGGCGGTAAGTACTGGTACCTTAATCGAGACTGGTTAACGTGTTGTAACTACCACAGCCTGATTTCCAATACGTGCTTTCGCGTGTGTGGGCAGCATTTTAATCCGCATTAGTGATTGACAAGGTGAAAGTGGTGTAGGGTAGTTATTCCAAATCACCGCCACATTCAGAATAAAGGTTTGCCATCGACTGGTGTATTTGTCTCATCGGTATTTTAACAATTCAATTCGGACCATTGGTCCATCTAATTCAGCACTGCCGGCACTGACTGGCAGCAGCTCTGCAAGGGTTCAGGCAAGAGTCTTTCCCAGCCATATCTGGCGACAGTGAGGGCTGAGCACGCGCTGTGTCACTAAACAGCCTCTCCCCAGCGAGGGGTTGCTTGCAGAGCACAAATGGTCACGTTCAGACCAACCCACAAACCCCTTGCGTTGCGTTAGCGGCTGATGCGGATCGGTAGCCTGCAGATGGTTAAAACTGCCACTTCTTGAACAATGGACACCGCGACACCAGTAACCACCCTCTGATGTCGACAAGCAAGGTCGAAGTTCCACTGGGATTTATTTAACTGTTTGCTCCGGAGGAAGCGGTTTGCGGATCGTAGCCCAAATGCAATTCCCGGTTAGTTTCCCCATCCCAATTTAATTATCCTTACGGGATTTTTATAATTAGCAGGAGCTTTCCTCGCCTTGCAACTGCCTCTCTGCAAAAAGTCAACACGTGCCTTGGGAGGAACGAGACTTCTTTAGAAACCAGCGCGCTTTTGCCGCTGGTGCCAACCGGGGAGGCGCGGAGAGAGGAACCGATAACCTGACATCTCTTTCGCCGCAACAACCGCATTTCGGAGAAAGATCTGCAGAGCGAGCCGCTGAGCATTTGAGATCAGGGTCAGGCCGGCGTGAACCCGGCGCTCTGATCCCCGGAGCCCGGCTGGCGCAGCAAAACGCCACCCCCCGAAATGTAGCGCAGAACTGAATGGAAAAGTCCTCTGTCTCCTCGCCATTGGCTAGCAGGAATGGTCGCGGCTTGCTATTGGGCAGCGTGAAGGGGAGAGCCCTCCTTTAGGAATGTACTATGGCTTGTCTGGCATTTTTCTCTGGGGGGGGGGAGGGAGAAAGGGGTGGGACGGCGCGGTGCCGCTTAGCTGCTCGGAGCCGGACTGGACTCGCGTGCGCTTCGCCTTCTGCGCGCTAAAGCGAAGAGGCGGCACTGCGGCAGCCAGATTTCGTGCGGAGGGGAAGCCCAGCCTTGTTTGCACAACCTGGAGCCAGTCAGTCACGTGAGAGCCTCAGCCCGCCCCCGGGGCCGGCCTCCTTTTCTCTGAATGTGCGGTGCTGCCACCCCCCCCCCCCTCTCGCCCCGGTCTTTCCCTCAATGAATACACACAAGCTTTCTCCTTAAAGCAACACTCTCCCATTTCACTCCCTCCACCAACACTAAAACACTTGTAACTTTTCCGAGCCGAAAAGTGGAAGGGGGGGGGGGGAGAGGGAACGCGGATTCACGGAGGTGGCGGAGGAGATACACACGACACGAGGATCTCGCGTTCTTTTTGCAGGGCAGAATTTCCACCCTCTGAATTCTGCTCGGGGTCGCGGCGGCGGCGGCGGCGGTGGTCGAGTAACTTGGACGCGCACGGGCGAAATTTCGCTCTGGGCAAACTAAACATTTGAAAAATAAAAGGGAAACATGGTATTCCGGTTACACCACGTACGAGGACGGTAATCGTGTTATCCCCGCAAAAAAAAAAAACCCACATTAAAGACCACACCATGCGGTTTAATATATGCGCACGCGCGCGTGTATCGCGACTGATGTTAAAAACAACACGAGGAAATATGGAGAGGTGGTGCAATTATTTCTATAGCGGTCTGGAGCTTTAAAGCATCCGCCAGCAAGACTTTTGCTCTTAAGGATTATAAAAACTGGATCGCCCTCCCCCAGCCCTGAAGCGAGCAACTTGCCTGCTTTCAGCTTTTCAATCTGTTATTTCAAGTATTAAGGTTTCATTGTGGTCTTTTTCTTAATACAGCTGCCTGTTTTCTTGTAAGGAACGCAGGCTTCTCTTTTCGGTTCACAAAAAAAAGAGGAGAGAGAAATATCTGGCTCTGCGCACCGCAGTGTCCACCCCCTGTCATTATTTGTGCAAGTCTAGGAATTCATCTTGGACCTCCCAGTATTCGCTGCAGCTTGAGGCCAAAGTGTCTCTAAAGGGATTTTCTTTTAAAGGCTTCGGGTATCGCTAAAGCCTCCTTTCTCTCTCTCCGCACTGCCCCCAACCCCACGGTCCCGCTTTCCTCTTAAAGGGGGGGGGGTGTGTGGAATAAATAAACCGAGATTTATTTTAGTAGGTCGATCGTGAGGAAATTCAGTACAGTATGTTACGTTTTTTAAAAACGCAACTCTCCCCCCCCTTAAACCCCCCTCCGCCGCCGCCTTCCACGGTCTTTCCTTCTGCTTAACACACACACTTTCGTGAAAAGAAAAAAGGAGGAAGGGGGGAGAGAGAGAGAGAGAGAGAGGAAAAAAGGAGAAGCATTCCTTAATGGAAGTATTGCATGCAAAGAAGACTGGCTCTCTTTACGGCTCCCCTGAAGTTGGAGATGCACACACAAGGCTCGCCTGCCTGGGTGGTCTCTCTACTTTGGTGAGCTGTTGCTAAGCAGCTAATAATAGTCATGTTTGCTGAGTAATTTCTGCCCTCGTCGAGCCAATCGCAGGCCAGAAACCCAAGCCATCTGACAGCCCCAGGGGCGGGATTTCAGTTCTCTCTCTCGGCCCCCCTCCCCGCGCTCTCCCCTCTCCCTTTCACCCCTCCTCCTCCTCTTTATCCAAATGGAGAGAGTGCCTTCTCCCCCCCCCTCCTCCTCCTCCTCCTGCTCCCCTCCTTCATCTCAGCTATTGAAGCAAGGGAGCTGTTGCCTGCTGCTGCATACACGCAGAGGAAGAAAGAGCGAGAGACACACGCATCTCGAGGAGAGACGGGGAGATCTTAAGAGACAGCGCTGCTGCACCCAGACAGAATGATACAGCGCACCGAGACCGAGGAGAAGCCGCAGCCGCAGCAGCACCGCCGCCGCCACCAGCGCTGAGATCAAGGCTCCCTTCAAGCCCCCTTCTGCTTCGGCGTGGAAAAGGAGGACCGGAGGGGGAGCCTGGCTTTTCTTCCCGCGGCCGGACGGTGAGGAGCCTGGAGAGCGACCGCAGCCCGAGAGGACGAGGCGGGGGGAAGGCGAGCCCGCCGAGAGCGCCTGGCCCCGCTCACCCTCGCACACTGGATGTGGGACGCGGCGGCGGCGGCGGCGGCGACCTCCGGATCCTCACGAAATGTTGCAATGGAAGGCTCGGGGTCTGACTCGCCGGGAGCAGCTAGGGCAGCAACTTCAGCAGCCAACGCGGTATGAAGAAGTGGTCTGTCAGCAGCAGCAGCAGCAGCAGAGCGTCGCCCCCGAGCCAGCCCACCCCCGGTCCCGCTGGATCGCCCCGGAGCAGCAGCAGCAGCAGCAGCAGCGCGCTGGGGGGAACCGCGCGGGACGCAGCCCCAGGGTCGCCAGAACAACAGCAGCAGCGGCGGCGGCGGCGGCAGCCCCGGCTGCGCGGCGGCAACATGGCCTCAGCTGTTAATGCCTCCGAGCCGGAGAACAGCAGCGGCGATGGAGGAGGAGGCGGCGGCGGCGGCGGCGGCTGCAGAGAGCCGGATCAGCCGGGGAGAAGCGGCAGCAGGAGGCGGAGGAGGACCGGCGGGAACAGACGCGCCGCGCCTCCCGATCCGGAATATCTGCAGCGGCCGAGCTACTGTGATGCAGGCTTCGCCTTGGAGCAGATAGCCAAGGTGCTTCCCCGAGCTGCGGCTTCCTCGCCGGAATTTCCTTTTCTCCGAAAGGGGTGGTGGTGGTTGAAAGGGAAGAGTCGCCAATAAAACGCTGGGAGAATGTTAGTTATGCATGTGTGCGAGGGGGTGTGTGGGTGTCCGCGGCTCCTTAGTGGCAGAGAGAGAGGGGGGGGGAGTCCTGCTTTTCCCCTCCCGCCCCGAAGCCACTTTTTCCCTGGGGTCTGTGTTTGTGCTTTACACATCTCTAATTAAAGTTACCCGGGATGATTTCTCTGTTTCCTTCCCATCCTCCTTGGTGATCTCTGGGTCCCCCCCTTTTTTCCCCCAAATCTTTCTTTCCTTTTCTTCCCTTCGGATTTAATTTTTCTGTCCAAGCTCTGCAAAAGTTTCAGAGAAGAAAAAAATCAATTCCAATACTTTACAATCCTACCTAACACCCCCCCAGCCCCCTTTACACACACAAACACACACAGGCATTGCTTTTATTCACCGGGTTAAGTTTCCATAGCAAAGAAATCTCACCGAATGTCGTGCTTCACCTCCAGCGGCAAGAGAGCAGAGTGAAAGTTGTAAACAAATTGCTACCTTAAATCTCCCCGGTTCTGGTCAAAGATTGCGCGCACGCTCTCTCGCTTCGCCTTGAGACTCGCGATTCTGGAAAAGGGAATTTTGCAGGGATTACCGAAGGCGAGGGGGGCGGGGAGTTCAAAGTGAGCAGCATCCTCCCGGCCCGATCGTTTCATTTCAGTGAGCAGATTATTATTATTATTATTATTATTATTGAAGGCTTTTTTGGTGGGGGTGGGAGCAAGAAATCCATGTGGCTGCCCTCTTCCGTCCACAAATATTGTCGTAACTTTACAGATGGCTGCTCTGCTTCCTAATTCAGATCACACAGCGTCTCCAAACCGTATGGAAATGAATAACTCTTATTAGCTTGTGATGTTAAGGGCGCTGTGGACCACGTGGGGCGAGAGTTTACTACGAAGTGGGGGCTTAAGGAGCCGGGGAAGGCAAGGAATGAATGATGGCAACAATTTGTGATTAAGTAGGCTCCTCTTGCCACGCACCCCATAAACCCCCTCAGGACAGGACAGGAAAATGTTCTTTCTCTCTCCCCAGCCCCCACCCCCACCCCTTGACAGGTCTGTTGAAAATCACATGCTCCATGTCCGCTTTACTGACTTATTATTATTATTATTATTATTAATCGAGTGGCTTTTTTAGGGAGAAGGCAAGGGACTAGGCTGCTTTAGATGTAGTGTGTACTTTTATACATTCCCAGTTGTGATGTAATCCAACAGTCTGAACTGATTTATGAACAGGGTAGTTATCAGCTAAAAAAAAAAAAGAAACCCCACCTCACTATGTATTTTGTTCTGTATGTGAGCAACTGTGTATATGGAAATATTTTGTAGAGGTGACTGCCTGATACCTTGGCCTGTCAAGTTACTGTCACATTATGATGCTTGGGAAAAAATGCTTATTGTTTTGTGTGGGTATATTATGTTCTTTACTGGCAATAATTCAGCACAGTGCGTTTGTGTGAGTCTCCACAGGCCCTTCATTGACAAAACCTTTCCTTGCCTTACAGGGAAAGGCTACTGGAAGAAAATCACCACTGTGGCTAAGAGCAAAGTTTCAGAGACTGTTATTTAAACTGGGCTGTTACATTCAGAAAAACTGTGGGAAATTTTTGGTGGTTGGCCTTCTGATATTCGGGGCTTTTGCTGTGGGATTAAGAGCAGCCAATCTCGAAACCAATGTGGAGGAGCTCTGGGTGGAAGGTAAGGTTTGATCCGTAGCCTCATTGCTTTTTTTCCATGCTGAAATTGAAGTTTATTTTTTGGAGTGAGGGGTGTGTGGGTTTCTTCCTCTCATCAAGGGGGGAATAGTTCATTGTTCGGCCCATGCTGGCTGCAGGCCAGATGGACTGTACACAAGTTGTAATCCATTCTGGAGGGTAATGTTTTAGGAGGTGCAAATGGAGGGGGAGCGGGGAGGGGGGCTACAGTGTGTGGTAAAAAAGGAGAGACAGAGAAGGGAGACTCGCTGGGTACCCCACAAGTCTGCAACAATCTCCTTCTGTCTCTGCCTGTGTGTCCTGCGAGGAGGAGATCATGGTGTTAGGGCAGGGGGTTGGTTGTGTGAGTTGACTATTTCTTTCCTCTCAAGTGCATGAAAGGAAAGTCTGTCTGGAAAGCAGCCCACCCCCTCCGCCATTTTGTGTGTGTGTGTGTGTGTGTCCTTAGCAGCAGCAGCAGGAACAGGAGGAACGTGATCAGCACAGCTCGGTAGGGCTGTGCTTGTGTGTGGTCCTGTTTTTTTGGACAGCTTTCAGCTTTGAGGGGGAAAAACATTTGTCTCAAGGTAAAAAAAAATGGAAAAGTGAAGCACAGACTGGAACTAGGTTGGAATGTTTGCAAAGGAGATTACTGATCTCCGGTGCGGGGAGGGGGGGAAGTTAAGGGGGGGGGTCGTTGTTTTTAAAGGCAATGGGTTTTTTTAAAACCAGATATACTTTTTAATGTTAGTTGCTGAACATCTGCTTTTTGAACAATGTGGAAAATGTGTGTCTGTGTATGTGTAATTTATCTGATTTTCCTGAGTGGCATTTGATAAATGGATTGGTTAGTGTTTTCGATGCCCTTATTCACTGAAGGTTTCCATTGCTGTTTTTTGTTTTGTTTTTTTAAAAAAGGGATGCTTTTTTCAGAGGTGCCCAAAACCTAGGTATTTGGTGTGAATAACATTTTTTCTTCAAAAAAAACCACGTTGGGAAGAAAGTCTATAGACTAAGCAGTTTATTCAGAAACAGGTTTGTCTTGAGCGAGAATGCAGCCCTGCTTTGGGTAAAATAGGTCTAGTTTGGTGAGTAGATGCACTGTGGCAGGCCTGGTATTTAATACTAATACAACTAAAATGATTGGTGAAGGAGTTTCTGGTTTACATTTGGTAATGTGGTGGCCTTTAGAATAACCATGGCTATATTCATGTTCAGAAAACAATGACTGAGTCAGTTAATTCTTCCCACTCATCATCCTAAAAGATGGAAGCCTGGCTTGCTTCATGAAGAATGAGGAGATGAGAAATGAAGTGTCCTTTTACAACAGAGGTGGCCCTCGAGATATTGCTGGACTCCAGATCTCATCTGCCCCAGCTAGCATGCCCAATGGTTAGAGACAATGGGTCCAGCAAGATATGGAGGGCAACATATACCCCAATCCTGTTTTATCGATTCCAGTGCCAAACATACTGCTGTCTTTTTAGCAGGAACAACCTAAGAGCCTTTAGAAAACAAACCTTAATGCTTATGGAATTTCAAGCATAAAGAAATTTTATTTGTATGTTCATGTAATGTTATCTGCAGTGTATTACAGGGCCTGTAAGACATGTACGGTGACTATAGTCAGTTCTAGAAATAGTAACTCGGGACCTAACTACACATTACACTAACAAAGTGATTAGCAGTTGTAATGGGATTTCTAAAACTAAAACGCTGCTGTGTTTATAGGAATTTACCTCAGGAATGCAGTCCATGGAGAAGGAGGCTCAAATCTTGCCTTCCCAGCCACAATATCAGTGGAAAATGTTTTCCCCTCCCACATTTAGCATTGCGGATCTCACACAAGGAGGCAACTTTCACTTAAAGCTCCCTTCCCCGTATGCTGTGTTCCTGATGACAATGGGGGGGGGGCTACATCAAGTTTTTAATTGAAAAGGAAACCTTAATGTGATTGTGAACCATTTACTTGTGGGAAAGGACATTAATTTATTGCATTTATATCCCACCCTTTCTCTCTAAGGTGTTCAAGGGGGCACGCATGGTTCTCCCCTCTCCTCATTCAATCCCACAACAGTCCTGTGAGGTGGTTAGGCTGAGAGGCAGTGACTGGCTCATGGTCACCCAGTGAGCTTCATGGCTGAGTGGGAATTTGAACCTTGTCCTCCTAGATCCTAGCCAGATGCTCTAAACCACTACACCACAATACAACAGTTAGGACTTCCTAGTTGCTTCAATATCCTATAACCAACACAATCCATGGTATATGAGGGCAGGTAGTGAATAAAGTTGTCCTACCAGGCATGGCCAAACGTGGCCCTCCAGCTGTTTTGGGACTACAACTCCCATCATCCCTAGCTAACAGGACCAGTGGTCAGGGATGATGGGAATTGTAGTCCCAAAACAGCTGGAGGGCCACGTTTGGCCAAGCGCATGTTTGTGTGGACAAAATGCATGAACACTCTGGAACATAGGAAGCTAAGACCAGGCTTCCTCAACCTCGGCCCTCCAGATGTTTCTTGGCCTACAACTCCCATGATCCCTGGCTAGCAGGACCAGCGGTCAGGGATGATGGGAATTGTAGTCTCAAAACATTTGGAGGGCCGAGATTGAGGAAACCTGGCTAAGACCATTGGTCCGTTGACTTGAGTATTGTCAATTTCCCCTCAGTAGTGACTCTCCAGGATTTCAGAAAGGACTCTTTCTCAAGGATTGACTTTTTTGCTTGCCAAGCCTGTATTGTACCACCGAGCTACAGCTCATCCATTTTGGCAAACACATGGGGGGGGGGGGTCTTACTGGGCCTGTATGTTTAAAGGGGTTGGAGACATAATGGACATAACATTTGGGAGCTCTGTGAACACGAGAAATGACTTCCCAAATAATCTCTGTTGCGACTGGTGCTTTTAACTTTTTCGGATATTATCTAGAGATAAGGATGAGTATGGAAGTGTCCAAGGTTGCAGGCGATACCAAATTATTCAGGGTGGTGAAAGCCCAAGCAGACTATGAAGGGCTCCAAAACAATCCCTCCAAACTTGGTGAATAGGCAGTAAAATGCCAAAAACAGTTCAATATAAGTAAGTGTAAAGTGATTCACCTCGAGGCAAATAATCTTGACACAGCATATATATTGGCATATATGCTGATGGGGTCTGAACTTGAAGTAGTCAACCAGCAAATAGATTAATAGGAATAGCTCGCTGAGGATGTCAACCCTGTGAGCTGCGACTGTGAAAAAGGCAAATTCCATTTAGGAGATCACTAGCGAAGGGATCAGAAACAAAACTGTCAATATTGGAATGTCCTTGTACAAATCTATGATGTGGCCAAATGTGTTGGAATATTCTGTGCTGTTCTGGTTGCCACAACCCCAAAAGGATATCATACAGTTAGAGAAAAAAGCAGAAAAGGGCTATGAAAATGATCGGGGCACCATCCCTTTGAGGGGAAGCTACAATACTTGGAGATTTTCAGTTGAGGAAAATAGTGGCTAATATGGGAGTATAGTATAGGGTTATGAAAATGGACATGGTGTGAAGCAAGTGATAAAGAGAAGTTTCTTTCCTTCTCTCATAATACTTGAGTTCATCCAATGAAACTGACTGGCAGAAGATAAGAGCAGACAAAGTGAAGTATTGCTTTACATAACGCAGAACTACATAATGGCAGCGAATTTCATAAATGAACATGGCGAGGAGGCTGTTAGCTATGAAAGCCGCTTAGACAGATGGATGAATGAAGGATGGATCTATCAATGAATACTATTGTATTTATTTCATGTACTCGTTTTATTTTTATACCACCTTTCTGCCAAGGCACCTAAGGCAGTTAAAAGATTTAAAATAGCAAAACAAATAAATGGCGTAAGATGCCAAGCGACAATTCTCTCAGGCCAGCTGATAGTCTCTTTAGGAGTTGATGGCATAGGTTTGCTGTGCTTCACTCACTTCAGGGCACAGGGAAGGGTGGATAGAGGGGGGAAACTGCCCCAAGGGTCATCTCAGGCTTCCTGAGGGTTATTGTCTTCATGCCCTCCTTGGAATATTCCAGAAGCATTTGGTTGGCCACTGTGAGGAACAAGATACTGGACTAGACAGTCTGATCTGGTGGAACACTTCTTAGGTGTTGCAATGTGTAAGCCTATGCCTTCAGAAGCTGTTCAAAATGGTGCTCTTAATCAGCTTTTTTAGTCTCTGCTTTTCATTGGGAGTCCTTCAGCAGAGCCTATACAGTCAGTTCATTCAGTTCTCCATTTGCAGCACGTGAATATCCACAACTTTTGACCAAATGTTGAAAAATTCTGTTTCCAGCTATTTTAGGCTGTGGGCCTGAACTCATTTGCATGTTCATAAATCTAGTTGACTGCAATTGGGCTTACAAGAATGCGCGTGGATTTAGGTCTGAAGTCGTCTTGTCTTGGCTGACACACGTAATCTATCCTCCATGATTGATGGTCCCATCTCTTACCACCTACTTCTCCTGACAGTTTAATGCCTGCAACCTCCTGATTACTGCAGTGACAATTCCTTTGTGATTGAATGCATAATATAAATATTACTCCTGGGAGAAGAAGGAAAAATATGATATAAAGTAACTGCTTGGTTTGCCACTGTTCTGACTTCCTTTTATGTTACTGAGGGAAGAATCTCTCCCTAACCCATCCTGGCTTACTACTATCAAAGCTAAATGAAGTTGACCTCAACATTTATTATTATTATTTTTGTTATCTAATACACTTAAGCACTACATTTTATGCAGTTTATTAAATCTCAATATGACACCCAATATAAAAACTGTAACTCTAAATTTAGACGTTCATATGTTTCTAGGAGGGTTAATTAAAACAAGCAGGCACTTTAGCTTTTTTAATTGGCTCTCGTTCCTTTTATCCCACTGAGCCATAGGCAGCAACAGCAAAAGGCCTGGTGGCATTGTCCTCAGTAAAGAGTACTATATAAATATTATGGCCATGAACAGGACTGATATGCAAATAAACTAGATGAGTAGCAGTTGCATATTTCCATGGGTAAAAGTATAAACAGAAGAGAGTACCAAATGAAAAACAGAGTGGGAGACACTAGCTTGAAAAATCTGGTTCGTTCATTGTGTAAGTCAGAAATAGGGAACCTGGGGTGGCCTTAGGGCTGCCATCTTTGGTCGGGCAAAATAAAGGGCAGGTTGGGCAAATTATGGGACAGGTCAGGAGGAGGAATTGGGAGGCTAAAAATTACTTTACCGGTGGAAAAATGACTTCAAAGCAATCCATTACAATGGATCATGGGGGCTACTGTCTTTTCCAAGCCCGCCCCCTTTTGTACAAGCTACCGTATAACTTGTTTTGGATATGCTCTCAATGGCCCCTGCCCAGAGTGTGGTTAATTATCATGTAATATGAAGGAATATAATGTTGGTATCTAAATAAAAGAATGAGGATTTGGGCTTCAAATAAAGCTGTCTGTTTTCTACACAGTACTGTGGTATAACTGTAGTAGGATTGGACTAAAGCTGAATACAGTAAGCCCACAATTTATGCGCGTTTAACTTGTGCGCATTTAGCTTTATGCATGTGGCAAATTTAAAAAATAAAATAAGGGGGGGGGAGGATGAGGTTCCAGGAAAATGATATTGGCAATCCCATCCGCCATTGAACCCAATGGGTTTTGACAATCCTTTTTTTCTGGGGGTACGCATACCCCTAAACATTTTGTGAATCTACCATAAGTTTGGCCTTACTGAGGGGCAGTATTTCAATATGTGTAGGAAAATGAGAGTACCCCCTAAACATTTTTTTTAGAAAAAAGCACTGGGTTTTGACTATGTGTAGTTTTGGCGTTAGGCTTTATATCAACGGAACATAACCCCCGACGTAAATTGTGGGCTTACTGTATTGAGAATCACTTAGGACAGGCATGGCCAAACTTGGCCCTCCAGCTGTTTGGGGGACTACAACTGCCATCATCCCTAGCTAACAGGACCAGTGGTCAGGGATGATGGGAATTGTAGTTCCAAAACAGCTGGAGGGCCATGTTTGGCCATGCCTGACTTAGGATGATTTCACACATTACAGGATGGCGGAAATAGGCAGGAGACAACAGTGCACATGGTTTAATTGTGTGCACCATACAAAGGGTGGGAGGAACTCTAGCTTCTCCACATGGCGAGATTCATGGCCCCAGATTATTTCATCAAGGGAGAAAGGGCAAGTTACTCCTTTGCACATAGCGCCAGAAGTCTGAAAAGAGGAAGCATAACCTCTGCTTCTTTCCCCTTTGCTTCTGTATAGTTTGCCGCACTCGTCTTTGAGAGTCTTGGGTAGACCTTAACAAAAGAGTGCTGTATTCATGGGGTCGCCAAAAGGATGGACTTCCATCACCTTTTAAAAAGTCCTGCTGTTGGGTGAAGTAGGGATTCTGATCCAATAATTGTGTGAGGTTGTGTACATTAATTGTTCCAAGAATATAGAGCATGACCTTGCGTAGAAGGAGTAGGACTTCCCTCCTCAGAGACACGCTAGCATCTCTGAAACTTATGGGACTGTTCACATTAATAGTCCCATCCTGTGCGTGTTAACTCTGAAGAAATTCTCATTGGTTTCCCAAGGGAGTGTGGAGAGAATTTTGTTTCAGGTGGTTTAGATTGCTGTCCTTGAGCCACTTTCTTTAAGACTGGTCAGCAGTTGGTTTCGTCGGAGTGAGATAGGGGCCACGTTTGAACATAATGGTTCAGCTGGCTTCTGGGGCAAAGATTTTGGCCACTTTTCCTCCTCCCTGGTTCTTCTCGCTCAGCAAAGAGTGGCAGCTAAGCCAACGTCTGTCTTAGCACGTCGTCTGAATCCGGGATTGTGGATAAGCTCTTACTCCTTAAAGTCTATTCTTGACTACGGATTGTGTTTAAAGAGGAAAGAGCTTAACCACCAATCCTGGGTTTTGACATCACGCTGAGCCAGACCTAGGATTAGCTGCCGAACCGTGGTGATCTAAAGGAATTAGGGAAGAGCGAGGCAGGTTTGTGCCATACCTGTAAACCATAGCTGGCTTACCATGTTATGGGAACCAGGCCAGAGTCTGAGAAGCCAGGGCAGTGGGGACAATTTCATAATTCCTTTGCCCTACCAGTCTTCCCTGTTAAGTCCTATTACCACAGCTTCATCTCTCCCCTCTTTCCACCTCATCTCTTTCTTTTGAGAGGGCCAGCAGCTGCTGACCTCTAAACTGAAAAGAGTACATTCAGAGTAGCAGCTTATTTCCCTCCTCTCTCTTTTCATGGTTGAAAGTTTGAATATGCTGAACAATATTGGCCAAATAAGGTGAATACTTCAAATGACTTAAAATAGATGTCCCTGGCCGTTGGCAATAAAGTCACTTTATTTTTTGTTGTTAAAGCTTTTTGAAAATTATTGCCTCTCAAGAAATTGTCAGTATTTATATTAGGGACCAGTCTGTTTCATGTAATGTCTGTTGGAATACTAGGGAAGGCAGTGTCAGAAGATACCATGCCCTTGAAGCCTACTGCAAGTGAAATATAAACTTACAAAATCCTAATTCAAACTTCATTGTGAGAATAAAGTTTGAATGAGTTTTAAGATCATCCAGACTCCAAAGTGAAGTCTGTTTAAAGCTATTAGAGTTGAAATATTTATATAAGGGTTGCAAAGACCCACCTGGTGGGCAAGTTCTCAGAAGAAAAAAGGAGGCGGGGAAATCGGAGACCAAAACGAAGCAGTTCTCAAAATCATTCTTGTAATGTCCTTTTCTTATTTTCCAGTTTGCGCCAACACACTTGGACTTCTGTAAACCTACTGGTACTGAGTGTCTTTCTCCTGAATCACTTCTTGGCAGTGTCTTGGATAGGTACCCTTTTCTTGGTCTTAAAGCTGCCACTCCAAATATTTCATTTCCTCCCTATATCTTCCAAGTTTGCATTTAGGTCCAACTGCAATCGTAAACACCTGCTAGGGAGTGATCCCCACTGGACACAGCAGGAGGGTCTCCTTTTAAGTAAACATGCAGAGGATTGCAATGTCGCTGTCACACGTTGTAGCTCCTCTTCCATGGGTAAGGGACATCTGGCTCTCCAGATGTTGGTGAACTACAGCTCCCATCATCCCTTAATAGTGACCATGCTGCATAGGGCTGATGAGAATCGTGAGTTCACTAAGATCTGGAGGGCCACAGGGCCCCTCAGCCCTCTCCGAATCCAACATACAGTCATACCTCGGGTTGAATGTGCTTCAGGTTGAGCGTTTTCAAGTTACGCTCCGCAGCAACCTGGAAGTAATGCGCTCCATTACTTCCGGGTTTCGCTGCTCGCGCATGCGCAGATGCTCAAAATGACATCATGCGTGGAAGCGGCAAAACGCGACCCGCAGACGCGTCTTACGTTCTATTCAGGATGCGTATGGGGCTCCGGAATGGATCCCGTTCGCATCCCGAGGTACCACTGTATGATATTTGGATCCACCTGTATGATATTGGGAATTGCCTATTAAAATGTATCGACTCTTTAGGTGCTCAAATGACTATCGCAAAAAGCTGGATAAAAGATTGTCACCTGTGATCAGAAACAATACATTTGTGTCGGTGTCCAATAACGGGTGGTAACGCGCCCTACTTTAAAGGGGACTGTTCCCTAATTTAAAGTGGTGTTGAAGGACAGTCCTCTATTTAAAGGGCTGTCCAGCCCAAATGCTTTTAAAATATAAAAACTCTAAGAAGGAAGATCAGAGACCTTGAAGTTGCCTGTCAGCATCACTGAGCTAGCACAGAAATCCCCTGGTCACAGTCTTTCTCATTATGGCGAGAAGTAATATTTAAATTATAGTGATTTTTTTCTAGTTTTGCAGCTATACATATCAATCAGCACATGCAAATGAACACCCTCATTTTGTGTGTTTTGTCTTTGGCATTGCATAAGAGTTTGCCCTGTAGCTACAGAAAAAGAAGTGTGATAAAGCTGTACAGGGAGGAAGGGAACAGTTCCCCACTGCTGATCTAGAATGACTTCTAAGAAAAAATAAATGCATCCTAGCTACAGTTAATTGGTGTACATGCTAAATTGGTGCATGTGCTGTCTCTTGTAGCTAAGTGATAATAGATGCTAATTTATGCATTTTATTCTAGACAGGTCATTAAATTTTCTTATTTTGGGATATTAGGCAAATATCTATCTTCAAAGGACTGAAACCAATCTGGGAGCTAAGATCAGCAGGGGAGGTTAACAATACCACCTAGAGATTTGTGGGGTGCTTGTGTGCAAAAGGGCCGTATCTGTGGTGGCACCCAGACTCCAAAAGTCCCTGCCTTTCAGATGTGTACCTGGTGCCAATTCTATAGATTTACAGGGCATGTTAAGGAGCACCTTTTTGTCCAACCTTTTGGGGATTCTGCTTGGTTAGCCTTTGAAAGTAATTCTACATTGTCTCTGTGTTAGTGACTCTTGGGTTGTTTTTAAAATTAGTATCAGTTGTGACATTGTTCTTTTCTGCTTTGTAACCTGCCCAAGGACCTTTTTGGTGATGGGTGGGCAATAAAGGTAAAGGGACCCCTGACCATTAGGTCCAGTCGTGGCCGACTCTGGGGTTGCGGCACTCATCTTGCTTTATCGGCCGAGGGAGCCGGCATACAGCTTCCATGTCATGTGGCCAGAATGGCTAAGCCGCTTCTGGCGAACCAGAGCAGCGCATGGAAACGCCGTTTACCTTCCCGCAGGAGCGGTACCTATTTATCTACTTGCACTTTGACGTGCTTTCGAACTGCTAGGTTGGCAGGAGCAGGGACCAAACAATGGGAGCTCACCCTGTCACAGGGATTCGAACTGCCGACCTTCTGATCAGCAAGTCCTAGGCTCTGTAGTTTAACCCACAGCGCCACCTGTGTCCCTTGTTCCTTGACATTGTTCTTTTCTGCTTTGTAACCTGCCCAAGGACCTTTTTGGTGATGGGTGGGCAATACAAAGGTTTAATAAATAAAAATGAGAAACTGGTGCCTTACCCTTAAGCCCTGGGCCGCTTAGCAACTGCAACATTAACAGAGGTTGCAGTTGGGAGCTTAGCGGGATGTGTGAAAGAGGGATGGATGAGATTCTGTGCACATTTGTGCTCCACAGTGAACTCGTACCAGTTTTAGATACATCTAGGTAAGATTATATTAGAGCTGTTGGTAGGGCAAGACTAAGGGAATACTTTATGTTGTTTTTCTATCATTGGCTGCTAACCATTTGTCCAAATGATTCTTGAGTACCTGACCTTGACATATGAAGTATGGAAGTGGCTTAGAACTGATAGGTGCTCTTCGATTTCAGAAAGGTATGGTATATTTCATTATTCTATTGCGAATGGAATATTTTGGGTCTTCTTTTATATGAATTAGCTGTGCTAACATTCAAGCAGATATGTGCATATAATTAACTTTATTGCTAACTTACGACAACAGATTCATTTGTACCAAGGATAGCTAACATGGTACCCTCCAGATCTTAATAGACTAAAACTCAAGTTATTACTGACTATTGGCCATGCTAGCTGAGGCTTATGGGAACTGGAGTCTCAATATACAGAGGGCACCATGTTGGTTATAGCATTTTGTAGCTTACCCATTTGGTTTTCTTCACACTCTTACACAATGCAGGGATGATGGCAAACTTGGCTCTAAGAGTGGAGAAGACTGTGGTATTTATTTCCTAAGCGTTGCCAACTTCCAGTTGCAACAGGAATTTTTACACAAATATTTCAATTAATTTACTGGGTTTGATTGCATGTTCAGGTATCAGATTTGATACAATGCCCTCTTGGCTGTGAGTCCTGGAAGACCTGCTCCCTGCCTTGCAGGCCTTTTCCCACCTGGCCTGGGAGGGAGGGGCCCGGACTGACTCCAGCTACAAAAGCTGAGGCTGCCGAGCGGACTCTTGGGCTAGGGTGTTGTTTGGTGTGTTGTTGTTTTTTGTTGCTGGAGGGGGTTGATGCTGTTGGTATCTTTATTTTATATCTGATAATTGATGTGGGAATTGTTCAGTTTGGTTGCATATATTTTGATGTTTATATTTATTGCTTATGACTACTTTTATTATGTTTCAGTTATGTCTTTTTTTCATGTTGTAAGCCGCCTTGAGCATGGGTGGAAAGGCAGCATACAAATATAATTATGTATGTATGGAAACGGTACATTGTGTTGCCAGAGAGCATTCTTCATAATCTAATAGGGTAATAACCCTGGTTTACAAGAGCATAGTTTATTAAAGCTGTTCACAGATGATGTGGAAGTAAAATTTCACGGGATGTCAAGCATCAAGCCCTTGGGTGTTTCCAGTGTGATCAGTGGCACCTCTACTACACATAATAATAATAATAATAATAATAATAATAATTCATTATTTATATCCCACCCATCTGGCTGGGTTTCCCCAGCCACTCTGGGAGCTCCCCCAAAATGAGAGCGACCACAAGGTGTATCATGGCAAAAATGATGCCTACAAAATAAACTTCCAAATGAGCAAAACAGCAAAATAAGCATAAGCATAATAATAATCCATCCATTCGGCTCCCAGCAGAATAGTAAAAACACAATAAAACATCAAACATTAAAAACCTCCCTAAACAGGGCTGCCTTCAGATGTCTTCTAAAAGTCAGATAGTTTATTTCCTTGACATCTGAAGAGAGGGTGTTCAACAGGGAGGGTGCCACAACTGAGAAGGCCCTCTGCCTGGTTCCCTGTAACTTCGCTTCTCCCAGTGAGGAACCGCCAGAAGGCCCAGGCCCAGGTTGAATGATTCGGGTGGAGGCGCTCCTTCAGGTCTACTGGGCTGAGGCCATTTAGGGCTTTAAAGGTCAGCACCAACACTTTGAATTGTGCTCAGAAACATACTGGGAGCCAATGTAGGTCTTTCAGGACCGGTGTTACACAAGTTACTGAACCGTCTTAATGACTGAGAAGTCAACTCCCTTTTTGGTATAAAGCAGCTGACCTATCACTTCTGCATCAGCTTCTCTCGCTGGTGCCTTCTAAATTACCAGTGCAGGTATACAGGAATATGCAGAGTATAGGCAAATGGAGATCAGTATACTGCAGTAGAGGAGAGGGTATATTTTACAGTTTGACCAGTGTAGAAGACTTGGATGATAAGAGATGTTCAGGCTGTCTGGGTTGGGAAAAGGAAAGCAGTTTTGGCTTGCAAGGGTATATTGCAGTGCAAGGAAAGGCATGTGAGAAGAGATGCAAGGAGCTCTGGCAGAGGAAAGTGAGGTGGAGCTGGTCCTGGAGAGGCGATTTCGGGGCAAGATGTGAAAGTAAAGCAATTACGGTTAGATCATGGGTAGGCAAACTAAGGCCCAGGGGCCAGATCTGATCCAATCGCCTTCTAAATCCGGCCTGCGGACAGTCTGGGAATCAACGTGTTTTTACATGAATAGAATGTGTCCTTTTATTTAAAATGCATCTCTGGGTTATTTGTGGGGCCTGCCTGGTGTTTTTACATGAGAAGAATGTGTGCTTTAAAATGCATCTCTGGGTTGTTTGTGGGGCATAGGAATTAGTTCATTTCCCTCCCCAAAAATATAGTCCGGCCTCCCACAAGGTCTGAGGGACAGTGGTCCGGCCCCCTGCTGAAAAAGTTTGCTGACCCCTGGGTTAGATGATAAGCGTCATTTTTAGGAACTGATCACTGATCTTTCCACTGTTCCCACTGGTGGTGTTTTGGATAAAAAAATGAGGTCCCAGCACTCCTATACTGATAAAAGTGCTGCAGGTGCCAGCACAAAATGGCTGCAATGGGCAGCAAAAAAAGGAGGTATCAAGACTTGGTGAGCACTGTCAGAAAAATAAAGCCTTGGCCCATGCCATTTTATCTGTGGCTTCTGTTTAGTGTAGAGTTATGGCTTTCTGGGAGATGTGAAGGCCCATGTTGATTTGTGTTCCAAGTTATGAGCCGCTCTGTATAAAATCAAACTCTCAGATTCTCCCATCCTCATTTTCTTCCTTTTGGCTAAAGTGGATGAAATTTACAGTCACAGGATTTACAGTCCAGAGTAGGTCATGTCTGCCAAATTGCAGATAAATTGGTACGGGGGCTTTTTGTGGGGAAATTAAAGGGGATTTGTTTTCCTCCTTAATCCTTGATGGGAAAGGCATAGGGGTTGTTGTAATTAAGGGGGCAGAGTGGTGTGTATTCCTAATTGAACTTGTTTAAGAACTTTGCAGCTTCACAGGAGTCTTTCTGTGTGTCCACTGATAGGATTTTACAGGTCTCCAATAGGCCTGAGGAGCTCTGCAATATATTTTTTTTTTATTTCAAAGCAGAGCAAATGAAGTTTTTAACGTAAAGCAGATCAGTGGAAGATTTTTATTTCTTTTTTAACAAAAGGAACACCCAAAGCTCTTCAGTTCTCCAAAGGCAACGTTTTGCATATCTTCAGTGTCCTTGGACATTGAGAAACATAGAGGTATACTGGAAACATAGAGTTTTATTGGACAGAAAATTCAGAACAGAGTGACTCAAGGCTTTGTGAAGGCCGTTATCTGAGTCAGGGGGAGGTACAGATATCACACCAACTCAAAAGACCCCTGAATAATCTCAGTTCACCTTAATGTTTGGTCCACAACAGAACAGTTACACACCCTTGTCAGGTACTTCTAGCCCTTGAGAATACAAAGAAACTGGGTTTCATAATTTCTCTTGACTCAGTGTGTGCTCAGATAGCATCAGGAAGACATGATGAGCCTCTGAATTCTCAGTAAACATGCAGTTGTGGCAGGGGAAGCAGGGAGAATGACTACCATGGTTCAAAGACAGCCTGGGATTTCCTTGTGTGTGCTGCTTGATCGTGCAGCAAGCCTCTGCCTCTCAGTTTGGCTCCAAAGTGCTAGGTGTCCTTCAGGACGTGTGGAGCCAAAATGAGACAAGGCCTTGTTTTCGCTTTTTGTGGAATCTTCCATCCTCCTGCCAAGCCGTAGACTTTAGGCTGCATTTTGAAAGTACAGCATGAGATCAAGAACAGGACTTTGCCCTTTGGAAACCCAGCCTTATGAGGAACGGTTGAGGGAATTGGGTATCTTTAGCCTGGTAAAGACATTTTATTTGATTTACATACCGTCCTTCATCACAAGATCTCAGGGCAGCTGACAAGATAAAAATACAAGGTAAAAACACCAGTAAATGGTGAAAACAAAGACAACAAAACAATAATGCCCCCTCCCATAAACACATTTAAAAGGCTGTAGAATATTAATCAGCCTTATAAAAATAGAAAATACGAATGCAAAAAAACAGAAATACATATTACAAATTAGAATATAACACTTATAAAGGTAAAGGACCCCTGACAGTTAAGGCCAGTTGCAGACGACTCTGGGATTGCGGCGCTCATCTCGCTTTACTGGCCAAGGGAGCCGGCGTTTGTCCGCAGACAGTTTTTCCGGGTCATGTGGCCAGCAGGACTAAGCCGCTTCTGGCGCAACAGAACACCAAAACCAGAGCAGCGCACGGAAACGTCATTTACCTCCCCGCCAGAGCGGTGCCTATTTATCTACTTGCACTTTTTGGCGTGCTTTTGAACTGCTAGGTTGCCAGGAGCAGGGACAGAGCAATGGGAGCTCACCTCGTTGCGGGGATTCGAACTGCCGACCTTCTGGTTGGACAATGTCTGTATGAGATGGGCCTTTGGTGTGATCCAGCAGAGCTCCTATGTTCTTATGTTCACTTGCATTGACACCAGCTTGCGTTTTCTGGTGGTGATTTTAATGGATCAGTTACTTTACCACTCTGAGCTTCTGTTACAGGAAAGCAGTTAACAATGGGAGTTAAACTGCAATATGATATGCTGGCTATCATTTAAACTGAACAAGTTACCCTGCTTTTGTTTTCAATGTCTAATGTTCTGTGGTTAATTTCTGGAACAGACTGGGTAATGCAGATCCATGCACTGATGTCCTTTTCCTGAAATGTAAGCATAGTTGATTACGAGACAGAAAAGTAACATTGCCTTGACCTCTACTTTCTCTGCTGCTGGGTTTGATTCTTGCGTTCCACAGAACGTTTGCAGAAAAAGATTGAGAGGGGCACTTTTGAATTGCACTGTTTGCTACAGATTAGATTCTCGCATACAAACATCCGTAGACATTTTGATAAGGACTGAATAAGTGGTTCTATCCTTGAGTGCTCTGCAGTTACAGAGCAGTTATTTGCCTAGGACAGATGCCATGAACCTACTCCTCCAAACCATAGTTTGTAGTTCCAGAACATTCTGTTAGCATGTTTCCTCCCACCAGCACTTCCTGGTTTTCTCTAACCTGTTTCAGTTTTCTTCATACTTTGCCTTGCCTCCAATTCATGGTTTCCAAACATGGTTTGAAATGGGATTACAAACTGTGCTTCTGTTCTTTGGAGGCAAGGCAATCCCAAGATGGTAGTTTGCTATTTTGGATGACAGGGCAAACTATGGTTAGTGAAAACCTGAAAAGTAGAGGAGGGCATCCATAGGAATCAAAGGGTAGGAGGGATAATGTGAGCCTGCAGCATGTTTCCAATCATGCCATGATTTTGAGGATCAGGTTCCATTGTGAGATCTACGCTGTAACTCTAACCCTGTCTACTCAGAAGTATTGAATTCACTGGGTCTTGCTCTCAGGTAAGTGCAGCTAGGATTGCAGCCTCTTTTAAAGCTTTGTTCCATCAACCTTGAGTCCCTGGATGTTGTTGGACTACAAATCCCATCATCCCTGACCATTGGGCTAAGCTTGCTTGGAGATTATGAGAGTTGTAGTCCAACAAGTTCTGGGGACTTAAAGTTTTAGATGGTTATAGCAGCTGGTTATTATCTGATTCTGGAGCTTATTTAATTACATAATATCTGCTTGGTTGACTTCTCTCTTTCCATGGAGTGGTCTTCTGTCTCATGGATTCGCCCACAGAGCCTCGTGAAAAACAGACCCTACCAGTCTCACCCTTATGCGTCCTCTCCCTTGATACCTACTATCACTGAACGTTGTGTTTGGTGGCATCAGAGATTATGGTACTTTTCTGTTTATTCCTTCTAGTATATTTGACCAGCAGGTTTGAAAGTGCAACTGGATCCTTTGGTTATGTGCTCAACTGTTAAGAGACTCCAAAATATGACAACTTCCAGATGTCTGAACTGACTGATCCTTTTGTTTAGATTATGCTCCAAAGCTGATGCCTAGATTAGTGCTGGCTGGATGAAGCTATGGGAGATTTGTCTGGTTTTCACAATGCCATGTTTATATTTCATATGGATTTCTCCTTCAAAGCTGACCTTTCTGTGACCTGCTAAAACCATGTCCACTAGGATGCCAGCTTTAATGTGCCCACAACAGCTTCCCTACCCCTGTGCATCTTGGGGTAGATTGTGAATTCATGATCCGAGGTATATTGCTTGCTTCATAGATATGAGTTGCATTTCTAAATTCTTGCCCATCCCATTGAGATTATGTGGCTACAGAAACTTTCTTGTCCTTGGGTTCCATATTGCCCCCAAATGCTGACAACCTCCCCATTTAACAAGTGCCTTACGGATAATACAACACTGCATTTTATTGCAAAATCCCATCTAAAAAACTTAGGAAATGCTAAAACAACTGGATATTTAAAATCTAATTATCTGATAGAACAGGTTTGCTGGTAAAACAGGTTTAGCAGAGACTCTCAGGTGGTACATAGTGAATTCAGCCTTTTCACTGAATTCAGGTACATAGTAGATTTATATAATGGAGGGGTGGATGAAACTCATGTTCAGCTTTACCACCTTCTTTTGATTATACCTTTTTACATTGAGCAACATACTATCATATCTACTTTGTGTGCCAGCACACATGTTGTTTTATTGGCAAAGTTTATCCAAGTCTCTTCTGACCTAGACCCAATACAGACTTGAAATCAATGGGCTTAAGCATGCCTAAATCTATGTTGGAGTGAGGTCTCTTTGCTGAGGCACTGGATTTATATGCTACTTTTGTATGCCAAGGGAAGGACACCTGTTCCAAACAGAGGGCACTCTCCAGAGAGAAAGTTGAGTGTTTTGATTTCAATGGATGACTTAAACAGATGCTTAAATATCCACTGAAATGAGACTTAATTTTGTAAAATAATAATAATAATAATAATAATAATAATAATGTATTGTGCTCTGTGTTTGTTTTTTTAGCAGACAGGTCTGCTCCGTGTCAATCGCTCTTCATTAGTTTTGATAGGATGTATGAGATCGAATTTAGGAAAAAGCAGGAGGTGATTAGAGATGCAGAGACCTGAAGGTGATCTGTTGCAAGGGATCTGCTGAGTTGATAAGAGCATACTGGTCTTTTTTTATTATTTAAGTGAGCATTCCAGTGTTTTTTTTATAGGGGGTGGGGTTGGTAACTTCAAAAAGTATTAGCGTTTTGCGTATTGAAGCAGATACACCAGAGAGCACAGGTGCAGGCAACGTACCATGGTGGTATCTGTGTTGCAGATTTATTGATCCAGTGACGCCTTTCAAACCTTTACAAAAACAAGCTCCCCTCTCCCCACAATGGATACCCAAGCAGGTATCCACAAGTAGAAGCAGATGTTTTCAAGTTGCATATTTAGTGGCACACACCCAAATACTTTTAAGCCCTTCTTCATTCATTGATGATTTTTTAAAAAAATAATCCCTGAAAGAAACTTATTCTCCCTTTCCACCCTTTGTTTACTGAACCAGCATATTTGTGCTTCTTCGGTCAATAATCAGAAGTGAAGTGCGGCACATCAGGAATGAGCACTGTTAAGTCAACTTGTAGGGTCCCCCCCTCCCCTTAAATCATTGCTTAAGGGCTTCTGGCCTCTAACTCAGGAATCCTGCCCAAAAATGCCAGATGTATTACACAGTCGAGTCTTGCAATGTAAACAGTGCTCTGTGCCATGAGAGCAGGGTGGTCCATCTCCTTAAAAAAAAAAAAAAAAAAAAAAAAGAGGGGAGGGGAGAGAGAGAGATCTCTACTTTGAAAAGAGCACAGTAGTTGTAGTGTTGTTTTGAGTTCTTGGCTGCACAGCTAGATTTCTGGAGCTGCAAAAGCCCAGATAAATTAATACTTTGGACTGGCAAAGAAGTATTGACTGAAACCGAGATGTTGGAAAGCAAAACGTGAGACTGATTGTGCTCAGTTAATTAAAAAAAAGGAAAGATTTTTTTTAATAGAACAATTAAATATAAATTTAACTGCTTAGGGTTGTAAAGACAGAGCAGAAATGTGTGTTATCATAGCATATCAATGCAATGACACATAATAAGTGAGTGTAAACAGCGCAATCGTTTTGGTGCTACTTTATGTGGTGGGAATAAGCATTTATGCATTTAAACCCTTATTGTGATTCCCTAACACCCCATTCCGCCCTCGAAAGACAGGCTTTTGCTTGCATCAGTTAAACATAAAGCAGAGCCCTATTGGATCAGGCCAAAGGCCTTTCTAGCCCAGCACTCTGATTTCTTCATTGGCCAATCAGATGCTTCTTGGGAATCCAAAAAGCATGATATGAGGGCAATCACCCTCACCTGCTGTTGTTCCCCAGCAACTGCTATCTGGAGGCTGAAGACATCTGAATCTGCATTCTGCATATCTCTTACATGCTTGGTAGCCATCGATAATCCTTATCATCCATGAATCTGTCGAATCCCCTTTAAAAACCATCTAAATTGGTTTTAAAATTATGACGAACCCATGTAAAATTCTTTTTTAAAAAAATTCCAAATAAGAGAATCAGTGGTGCTGTTTCTTTTGCCTTACTGTGAATTACTACTATGTAGGTCTAAACCACTGAGCCTCTTAGGCTTGCCGATCAGAAGGTCGGCGGTTCGAATCCCCGTGATGAGGTGAGCTCCCGTTGCTTGGTCTTTGCTCCTGCCAACCTAGCAGTTTGAAAGCACACCAGTGCAAGTAGATAAATAGGTACTGCTCTGGCGGGAAGGCAAACAACATTTTCATGCACTGCTCTGGTTTCGGTGTTCCATTGCACCAGAAACGGCTTAGTCATGCTGGCCACATGACCCGGAAAAACTGTCTGCGTACAAACGCCGGCTCCCTCAGCCTGTAGAGTGGAATGAGCGCTGCAACCCCAGATTCGTCTGCGACTGGACTTAACTGTCAGGGGTCCTTTACCTTTACCTTTTTTACTAGGAGATAGCCCAGTGGCTGGGGATTTGGGATGTGGGTGGCGCTGTGGGTTAAACCACAGAGCTTAGGACTTGCCGATCAGAAAGTCGGTGGTTCGAATCCCCACGATGGGGTAAGCTCCCGTTGCTCGGTCCCTGCTCCTGCCAACCTAGCAGTTTGAAAGCACGTCAAAAAGCAAGTAGATAAATAGGTACCGCTCCGGCGGGAAGGTAAATGGTGTTTCTGTGCGCTGCTCTGGTTCGCCAGAAGTGGCTTAGTCATGCTGGCCACAAGACCCGGAAGCTGTCTGCGGACAAACGCCGGCTCCCTCGGCCTATAAAGCGAGATGAGCGCCGCAACCCCACAGTCGGCCATGACTGGACCTAATGGTCAGGGGTCCCTTTACCTTTCCCTTTCCCTAGAGTCATGGGATTCCTCATGTGCAGAATGAGAAACCTTGGATGGATTACTCGCACCATCTGGAATTAATTAAAATATTTGTGCCTAAAAGGTGCAAGGAAGACTTACCGCTTCCAGGTGGACAAAAGTTTGAAGGAAAGCAATAAGCAGGCACCTCCAAATCCACTGGCCAAGGGGGAGTGTCTCCAGCCTTCTGGAAGCACCACGACAAAGACCCTTCTGCTGAAAGCTTAATTTCCAATGCAGTTTTTCCAAGCAGGGCAGCAAGAGAGGCTGCCACAGTTTCGTACCTGTTCCATTCCCTGCACAAATAAAAGAACTGGCTCTGAAGCTACCACAGTCCCACACCACGTAGGGCAAGAAAAGCCAAGGTTGTGCCCTCGAGATGAGAGACTTTGTCAGGCAAAGTCTGCCTTGCTCCACCCTCTAGTCTCTGCTTCTCAATTTGTATTGTATTGTTTTATGTACTGTGGCTTGCCGTTGTTTCATTGATTATAGTTTAGAAATCATTTATTGTAACTGTTGAGTGGATTTCTGTTTAACTTATATATGTTGATATTATTATTCTATACTATTCTAATGATTGTTGAATGTTACTTTTTTATGTAGGTTGCTTATTTTAAAGTTTTGTTTTATTATCACATTTTTGTATTGCATTAGATTGTTATAAGATGTACATTTTTTGTTTCTTCAGCTTGTAAACCACCTTGAATATTGTAAGATAGAAAGATGGTATACAAATTAAAAATGATGAGGATGATGATGAACAGAAAAGTGGCTTGCTTGGTGGGGCAGGGACACCACACTAGCTTCCTGGCAGGTGGCTCACTGTCTTCTTTCTCCTCCTCTTCTTCTTCTTCTTCTTCTTCTTCATCGATCACTCATAGCTGAGTAAGATTGTCTTCCATAAACACGGTTTTAACAATGAGTCCATAAGTGACTGTGGAGGCCAATTCTGGATCCACACGTCCTTCCACAGTGGGGACATTGGTTTCCGGGCAGGAGTTGATCACAGTATGGATTTGCCAAGCATGCCTTCCTCTTAGCACGTTTCTCCCTTGCGTCCTGAGTTCCAGTGTCTTCAAAGCCCATGACACCTTTGGTAAAGGCTGTTCTCCAACTGGAGCGCTCGCAGGCCAGTGTTTCCCAGTTGTCAGTGTTTATACTCCATTTTTTAAGATTTGCCCTGAGACAGTCTTTAAACCTCTCTTGTTGACCACCATTTTTAAGTTCAGAATAGAGTAGTTGCTTTGGGAGATGATCATCAGGCATCCGCACAACATGACCAATTACTGTCTAGCTTACCAGGAATAGGAAGGGAGAGGCAGCAGGGTGGGTGGTGCTGTGCAAGCACATCGGTGGAGCCAATCTAGTGTTCCTGCTGGTGTGTTTGCACCATGCAAATCCCCAAGCTGCCTCACCCCTCTTCCTCCCAGTCTAGTAAACAATAGTGACCCTCGTGCTGGGAAGCAAGTGTAGCAGCTGTGCCTCACCTGGAGAACCACTTCTGCCTCAGCATCTCCTTCCAGGCATTGTCAATGGTCAGAGGCAATAGGCATTGTAGCCCAACGACACTTACCGTATTTTTTGCTCTATAAGACTCACTTTTTCCCTCCTAAAAAGTAAGGGGAAATGTGTGTGTGTGTGTTATGGAGCGAATGCAGGCTGTGAAGCTATCCCAGAAGCCACAACAGCAAGAGGGATTGCTGCTTTCACTGCGCAGGGGTCCCTCTTGCTGTTCTGGCTTCTGAGATTCAGAATATTTTTTTTTTCTTGTTTTCCTCCTCCAAAAACTAGGTGCGTCTTGTGGTCTGGTGCGTCTTATAAAGCGAAAAATACGGTACTTATCTTTGTTTATGAAAAAAATCAACATCCCACTTTTTAGGAAGCAACTCCTCATGAAGCAGCAGACGAATTGAAAAATCGCCAGAACCAAAACATTTTTTTTTTTTTTTGTATTTAAGATGTTACAAAGCATCACACTTGCTACCCTGGTTTTGGGCCTGGAAAGCCAAAGGCTGCCTTTGAATTGGGCAACTTGGCAAACAGCACTGGAGCAATATGCTTCACATGCCTCATCCCAGTCCAGGATGAGACCTTTTCAGACCTGGGGTAAGCTCCTTAACCTAAACGTGCCTTTGTGAAGTCCTTTTTATTTTTATTTATTCACCATAGATTTGTTTGGTGCTAAGTGTTGCTGTTGCAACCTACCTGGGATCAGGCCACAATCTGGTGGTGGTTCCCAATGCTCTATGTCTAACTCCCAAGAGACTGTGATCTACTCCCAGTATAAAAAAAAACTGGCAATGATCTACCATTGTCATTGGAGGGAGGAGGAGTGTGCGTGGGGTGGGTGGATTACCTAGAGGAGTTGAGCTTTGGGGGGCAGGGAGGATTCCGCAGAGTTTTTTTTAGCTTTTTCCCTGTACATGATAAGGATCCTGTGATCTACCAGGATCAGCAAGGGATCTACCGGTAGATCATGATCTACTGGTTGGACATCCCTGCTCTATAAAGTTTAGCTAATGGGTAGGGGACGCAGGTGGCGCTGTGGGTTAAAGCCTCAGCGCCTAGGACTTGCCGATCGAAAGGTCGGCGGTTCGAATCCCTGCGGCGGGGTGCGCTCCCGCTGCTCGGTCCCAGCGCCTGCCAACCTAGCAGTTCGAAAGCACCTCCGGGTGCAAGTAGATAAATAGGGACCGCTTACCAGTGGGAAGGTAAACGGCGTTTCCGTGTGCGGCTCTGGCTCTGGCCAGAGCAGCGATGTCACGCTGGCCACGTGACCCGGAAGTGTCTCCGGACAGCGCTGGCCCCTGGCCTCTTAAGTGAGATGGGCGCACAACCCCAGAGTCTGTCAAGACTGGCCCGTACGGGCAGGGGTACCTTTACCTTTACCTTTAATGGGTAGGCAAACTAAGGCCCGGGGGCCCGGATCCGGCCCAATCACCTTCTTAATCTGCGTGTTTTTACATGAGTAGAAAGTGTCCTTTTATTTAAAATGCATCTCTGAGTTATTTGTGGGGCATAGGAATTTGTTCATTTATTATTATTATTTTCAAAATATAGTCCGACCCGCCACAAGGTCTTAGGGACAGTGGACCGGCCCCCCGCTGAAAAAGTTTGCTAACCCCTGGTCTAGCAGCTGTTCTCTGAACCATTTTAAGTTTTGAAGTTTCTGTGCACTTTTCAAAGGCACAAGACGCTTAGGAGCATTATGGGGTGCTTGTAATACAGCATCTCTCTCATGTGAATGAGATTGGCTGCTGAACGTAAGCAAATGCATCATTATGCATTTCTGGGGGAAACAGCCAAGTGTGAAATCATTCTTAGAATTAGTTTTGGGTTATCTGTTGGGAAATCTCTAGTTATATCTGAGCTTCCTTTGGTGGGTGGGAACATGAACGGGTTTGTTAGAACATATTGGTATATGATTAATTATATTAAATACCTGCAGGAAAAGAAGCCAAGTGCCAGCTATGGTTGAGGGAGACTTATTTGAAGGAAAAATACAGAGTTGAAAAGGAAATAATTTCGGCCTTCTTTTCCCTTTTCTGTCTCTGTTAACATGACTCAAAAACATCACCCCAATTTTCTATTTCACCTTCTGCTAGGAGGCTTAACTACCTTGCTTTGTTTTGTGAGGAGGAGGAAGAACACTGGTTTCTGAATGTTTGTGCATTTTTGCTTTGTGTTATTGTTGAATTGCACCTTCTTCCAATTTCACTTATTTTCAGATTTGATTCTGTTTTGATTCACTTTTGTAGCAGCTTTAGTCAATTATCTTCTTGGGAAGTTATTTCTAGTTTACACTTGTACAAAGGGCTCTTTATGGTTGCACATTGGTGCGCTCCAGGAAAGTAAATAATGAGAAATGATACTGTGGTGTCAGTTAGTAGCATGCGTAAGGTTTGAAAACAAAACAAAAATCACACACTTTTGGTATCTGCACTGGGAAGCCTATAAGAAGTACTGTATCAATTTAAGAGAATTGTGATCTGGCTTAAATATCTATTAACAGCTTTCTTCTAGAGATTTGGGAAACTAG
Organism: Podarcis cretensis; assembly: GCF_951804945.1. Classification (NCBI taxonomy): domain Eukaryota; kingdom Metazoa; phylum Chordata; class Lepidosauria; order Squamata; family Lacertidae; genus Podarcis; species Podarcis cretensis. The sequence continues at coordinate 8,904,072 of NC_137180.1, read as the reverse complement.
GATGACCTTTTTTCCTCTTTCTTTCTTTCTCTCTTTCTTTCTCTTTCTTTCTTTCTTAAATAGGCTACAGTTTCACATGGCTTGCAAAAGAAATCTCTCTCCCGTTTTGTTTCCCACACCAATTGATTTATCATTTGGCTTGCAAGCAGACTTAGAATGTTAGGGCAGGCGCACACTCACTTTTTTCTCGTAACTTTTTTGTTGCAGACCGAAACCAGTTGACTTGAATAAATTTTTCTGTGCCCTGAATGAAGCCAGCAACGTGGAAAAATCTTGCCGTTCAGGGCTGTCTGAATGTACATTTCAGCCACACAGTAAGCTGCATTTGTAGGCAGTGGACTGCTAAATACAACCATTTTTTCGCAGTAGAGAGTTAGACAGGTGATTAGCATAATTAGCACAGAGTAGGCTATACATATGGTAATGCTAAGTGTGTAAATGCCAGCTGCGGTGTAAAATTTATGTCAGGGGTCGACAGGGCTGTGTGAAAGTATTGTGTTACAGCTGCAGGTCAAAGCCTCCATTGCTTGCCTCCTTTTCTCTTGTTGGTGAATGTGCTAAACAGAGGAGAAAGACAGGCAGAAATATAACAGATAAGGCTTTGATTGAACAGTCCAGTTCTGTGCAAGTGGAGGTTACTCTCATGTGTGTGTGTGTGTGTGTGTGTGTGTGTCTTCTCTCTATTTTAAAAAATAGGTTTTTTTGCCTTTCTGCATACTGTTTCCAGGTATGTTACTGGTCTGATTGTGCATGAGTGGAATTGGGGGCGGGAGAGTGGGGGGGAAGCAGAGGGAAGCGAATTTCATAACTGTAGATTTAAACACAGCTCCAATGTTTATCTTCCTCCTCTGGCTCTTGCATTCCAACCATCACTTTCTCTCTCTCTCTTTCTTTAAAAGAGGTCTGTGGTAGTTATTGCACATAAGGGGCTTGGAATTATACAGTCTTGAAGGTGACAGCGTTATATGCAATAAAATCTCCGCAGCGCAACAATCTTCAAGCTGCATGACCAGTTTTTAGAAGAAGTGCCAGAAAGTTCCTCTGTGGTTTTGCGTGTATTTATTCCCCAGGTTCCTCCCACCTCCTAAACCACTAAATTCTTTCTAAATTAAAAATGACTAATGCAGGGGTCTTGTTGTGTGTGTGTGTGTGTGTGTGTGTGTGTGTGTGTGTGTGTGTGTGCATTTTAAAAATTATTATTATGAAAGGAAATCATTGCTGACTGCACACATATCTAACATCTGTTGGGAAATTCTCTGTAAATCTCTCTGTTGCTGTCAACTGTTTCATTCACATATTTTAGATCTGCAACTTTCTTCTTTTGTCCCCCTTTTGTGTGTGTGTACTTGGCTATGAGAAGTTGGTGGTGTTGACAGAATATAGTTCACACCACTCTGACCTTGTGATGAAACTTCCTCACAGCCACAGGGGGTCCTTATGAATCAACTCCTAATCCAGCTAATCCTGATCGCAACAAAATCATGAAAGTGGCTCCCAGTGATGTGTGTTTCGCTGCACAGATGCAGAGAGGAGGAACAGTGCTGAAAATAAATCAGTCCAGTGTGATGTTCCTCGCAGGCTGGGGGAGCCTGTGTGTGAAGCTGGGGACGTCCATTGTGTTCTGCCCCATGCGGCCTCCAGGGGAAAGCCAATGAAAAGGCGACTTGGCTGTATAATGGTGAGAAGACTGCTTAGAGCTGAGAGGTGATGTCAGCCCCACAGAAGCTGAGAGAAGTGAGCTGGGGTTAATGTTATGCAACAAGCTGAATGTGCTGTCACAGTGTGTGTGAGTCCTTATTGTGTGCGCGCGATTCTGGAAGGTTGCAGCTAGCACACTTGGCTTCGTAATTTCGCCTTAAACTGATGCCAGTGCTGAATTGCATGCTTTGTCATACATAGGTGGGTTTTAATAATAATAATGATGATGATGATAATAATAATAATAATTAGTAGCAGTAGTAGTAGGTGGTGTGGTGGTGCTGTTCGAGTCTGGTGCTATTATATCATTTGCAGCAGGATTAGCACTATCCGACACGAACTAAAGTTTCCAGTTCTCTTTAGTTTGCAAAAAGTGAACTGGATTCAGATTTATTTATTTAGTATACCACCCTTCCTATCTGAAGGTCACAGGGCAGCTCACAACATAAAAACACAAAACAAGAACACAAGATACCGAATACAGTGGTACCTCAGGTTAAGTACTTAATTCGTTCCGGAGGTCCATACTTAACCCGAAACAGTTCTTAGCCTGAAGCATCACTTTAGCTAATCGGGCCTCCTGCTGCTGCCGCGCTGCCGGAGCTCGATTTCTGTTCTCATCCTGAAGCAAAGTTCTTAACCTGAAGCACTATTTCTGGGTTGGCGGAGTCTGTAACCTGAAGCGTATGTAACCCCAGGTACCACTGTAAAGCAAACATAAAGTGCTCGCTTCGGCAGCACATATACCACTAATATAGCAAACATAAAAGCGAACCAATGCTGCCGCCCCCGTCCCATGAACGCATTGGAAAACTAGACTCCCTTGCTTGCAGTGCTTCCGAAAAAGGATTTCCACATTGCATTTTGCATTACCTAATGCACAAGCAAACGTCCTTAGATCTAGATTATTACTTTGAGAAATGGGTGCCTTGACCGAGGCGGCTCCATCCTAGGAGCTGGTGTCCAGAAAGAAATATCAAGATGGAGGGAAACTGTGAGAGGCTGCAGGTTTGGGGGTGGGGGTAGGGAGTGGGGGGGGGGTGGACGGCTGACCTGACCTGATTGTGTCCAACAGTGAGAGCAGTTCTGCTTCAGAGCCACTCAGAAAGAAGCTGCTTAGGCAACAACAGATGGTATAGCAAGCAGCTGGCATAGAATACTTGAAAGAAACTGTACCTTGTTCCATAATATGTTCATTCTCCTTCGTTTGCCTGGATCTTAAGTTTTCCCGTGTTTTGAAGTGTGTCTTTTTAACCTAAAACTGAAGTTTTGTTTATTCTACTCAAATATTCTGCATCTTTTTTTAAAAATACATTGTCGCAATCATCTGCTTTTTTCCTAGAAGTGTCCCAATGAAAATAGCTTTGATTTTTTTAAAAACAAAACAAAAACAACTACTGTTCTTAACCACTCAGGAAAACAATTACACATTCACAGAAGGGCCATTCAGAGGTTAACTGCGTAGCTCAGTCTAGGGAGCAGCTTATTGCTATGGGACAAAGCAGCATTTTTCCTGTTATTCCTCCAGAGGGATATATGTGTTTCTCTGTGTGAATTTCATATATGGAAGAGAGGATTAATCCTTATTTACTCTAAATTCTCCCAGTAGCTAATGAAAAGTTTTACTCGGTAGACAATTTGCGCTTGGAGGTCCCGTTTTCAAGAGCAAATGTACAAATACTATATGATACCATTATTTAAAGCATTAAAACGTGATCCTCTGTTTTCTGGACAAAGAAGTCTCATCAAGAACAAGGAGGGATTAGAACAATTTGTATTAATTCTCTCTACCACATTTTTTTTTTTTTTTTTGGTCAAAATGTTAGATTTCTGCCCCTACTGTTGCACTAAAGAAATGGAATCCATGATTCATAACTGTTCCATGAGAATCATCATCGTATTATGACGCCTTTATTGCTTGTCTCAAAATGTGCCAGCATCAGACATCATACAACCCAACTGCCCCTTTATGATAACACCCATGCCAGTCTGTTTCTCAGTGCAAAGAGATTTATCCAGTTTGTATCAGTATACTAGGGGACGCAGGTGGCGCTAAAGGTTAAAGCCTCAGCGCCTAGGACTTGCCTATTGAAAGGTCGGCGGTTCGAATCCCTGCGGCAGGGTGCGCTCCCGCTGCTCGGTCCCAGCATCTGCCAACCTAGCAGTTCGAAAGCACCTCCGGGTGCAAGTAGATAAATAGGGACCGCTTACCGGCGGGAAGGTAAACGGCGTTTCCGTGTGCGGCTCTGGCTCGCCAGAGCAGCGATGTCACGCTGGCCACGTGACCCGGAAGTGTCTCCGGACAGCGCTGGCCCCTGGCCTCTTAAGTGAGATGGGCGCACAACCCCAGAGTCTGTCAAGACTGGCCCGTACGGGCAGGGGTACCTTTACCTTTACCTTTATCAGTATACTTGTAGATCAGGGGCAGGGAACCCTTTTAAGCCCGAGGGCTGCATTTCCTGATGGGAAACTTTCAGGGGGGAGGGGCACATGTCAGTGGTGGGCATGGCCCTGAGGCAAAAGATAGGGAGGGCAATGGATGTGGCTGCTGTCCTTTTCACCCTAGGCTGCATTGCAGCCATATACAATTCAGAATTTTGGATGCCTACACATTCCCCATCAGGGATATGAGTGGCGCTGTGGTCTAAACCACTGAGCCTCTTGGGCTTGCTAATCAGAAGGTTGGTAGTTCAAATCCCCATGACGGGGTGAGCTCCCATTGCTCTGTCCCAGCTTCTGCCAACCTAGCAGTTTGAAATCACACCAGTGCAAGTAGATAAATAGGTACCGCTGTGGCGGGAAGGTAAACGGCATTTCCGTGCGCTCTTGCTTCTGTCACGGTGTCCTGTTGCGCCATGTCATGCTGGCCACATGACCCGGAAAGCTGTCTGTGGACAAACGGCGGCTTCCTTGGCCTGAAAAGCGAGATGAGCGCCGCAACCCTATAGTCGCCTTTGACTGGACTTAATCATCCAGGGGTCCTTGACTTTTTTGCCTTTTACTATTCCCCATCAAGGCAAGCAGGAGGTATAATCAAGGACAAATTCCTGCTGGGGAAAAGCACTTGAGAAGGGATTGCAACACAGCTGGTTAGGAGTAGGGCCTTGGGAGAGTCCCAAGAGGCCTGGAAGCCTGATTGACCCACCAAGCCTGAGGCCCCCCCTTCTCCACAGGAGGAAGAGCCCAGATTGAACCAGGGCCCCCCTTACTTGGAGTAGCTCTGTGCTTGTAACTGAAGTTTGAGCATAGAGCTTCTTCATGTCAGCTGGAAATGAAGTTAGCAGGTTATGCAGCCACTGTGTGCATCAGTGCTGGGAGTGGATTTCATGCAGTCCTCCCCCAGACCCACATGTTAACTTCACTGTCTGAACACCTCTCGTTCTCATCCTTTGTGTAAGCCCATCATGGCCCCGAACGACCTAGAGTCATCCTTGGGCAACAATGAACCTACCACACACATGCAGAGGTTTCTAGTTGTCACTGGGCTCTGTGTCCCACCAGGGAGCCCCTTCATCTTCCCTGGGGGCTTTGATACACTTTCAGTTTGCTCACAGAGAAAATGGAGAAGACTCTCCCCGCCTCCATCCTCTTTGCCTTGTGCTCAAGTCTCTTAGCATCTCCACTTTGCCTCATGTGAAATGGGTTTCTACTGGAGCAGAAAACTGGGTTAAAATGAGTGGCTAGGTATTTGGGGCTGAATCTCAATCCAGTTTGCGACCCTTGGCAACTCCTTTTTCTCAAATGGGCTCTAGGACACCGCCAGTTGGGTCTTGTTGTATCTAGTTCAGCCCTCTGTAGTGGTGTCTGATGCCTTCAGAACGCTTAAAAACAGCAGCTCATGAGGACAGTAACTTCCTTCCGTCTGGCATTTGTCCTTCAGAAAGTGAAAGACTGAGAGAGATTGTTAACCAATGTCTAACCCTCCACAAATTCGGCCCTCCAGATGTTTTGAGACTACAATTCCCATCATCCCTGACCATTGGTCCTGCTAGCTAGGGATCATGGGAGTTGTAAGGCTGCCCCAAGGAAACAATGTCTAAGGATTGGCCATATCCATATATCCACATGTTTTGGATGTGCACACTCTCTAGTACTAATTTAAAACCATTGCCTAACTCTCAAAAACCCACGCCTATCCGTCTTACTCAGGCAGGCGTTGTAGATGTAGCAACGGGAGAGGGGATTGGGTAGTACTTTAACATAAAGTCTGAAACCTATGTCTACGAGCCTTTTCAAGGCAGGCGTTTTGGAGGTGTTTACAGTGGTACCTCGCAAGACGAATGCCTCGAAAGACGAAAAACTCGCAAAACGAAAGAATTTTTTGTTTTTTGAGCTGCTTCGCAGGACGGATTTCCCTATGGGCTTGCTTCGCAAGACGAAAACGTCTTGCAAGTTTGTTTCCTTTGTCTTAAAACCGTGCATTCACTTCGAGGAGCAACTCATAGCACGCGGTGTGGTAGCCTTTTTTGAGGTTTTTGAAGACTTTGGTGATTTTTGAAGCTTTTCCAAAGTCCGTGCTCCGCAAGACGAAAAAATCGCAAGACGAAAAAACTCGCGGAACGAATTAATTTCGTCTTGCGAGGCACCACTGTACTGTCTTTAATACAACTCTGTATTAGCTCTGGAATTATTCCAGTGGCCATAAGGACATTCCCTGGATGATCTCTCTAGTCTAGAAAGAAACAGCCCAATGGCTTCACCTAAAACCAAACCGATACCGTAAAGCTTTCTGCGGGCAGGTTTTCTGGGCTGTTAAGTTATAAGGGAATGGGTGGAAATGGGTCCAACACTCATTTAAAAACAAAATCTTACATCTATACAGTAGTACCTCGGGTTAAGTACTTAATTCGTACCGGAGGTCTGTACTTAACCTGAAACTGTTCTTAACCTGAAGCACCACTTTAGCTAATGGGGCCTTCTGCTGCTGCCGGGCCGTCGGACAATTTCTATTCTCATCCTGAAGCGAAGTTCTTAACCTGAAGCACTATTTCTGGGTTAGCGGAGTCTGTAACTTGAAGCGTATGTAACCTGAAGCGTATGTAACCCGAGGTACCACTATAAAGGCATTTCATGCTTCCCATCCTCTTCCAAAAGCTACACTATGACAAGAACAGAGGCAGAGAGATTATAACATGTGACATACACACTGCCCAGGCTTGCACCCCAGAAAGGTCTCTTTTGTGCTGTTAATGCAGCAAAAACAAGGCAGGAGGCAGCAGTTATGAGTTCCCAGTCTCGCACAGTATGTGCATTAAATGTTAGACTTTTAGGGTGGTGTTGCACTGTGCTCCACAATTATTTCAGGGCACCAATAACTCCTGGAGATGGCCCTGTTTTGTTTATACCATCATAAATGATAAGATTTGTGAGGCATCTAGAAGTATGTCAGTGAAGACGATGAAGAATGGAAGAATGCCAATACAAAGGAGCAATTATTCAACACTTACCGGTAACATTTCTGGAAAAGCAATGGCAACCGGGACATTTCAAATGATTGTTAAGAGTTTAGCCCCATTCTGTGAGCCAGCTTTTTGCTACTCCTTTACGATCAAATGTAATTTACTATTGTGTGTGGTGCTTGGTGTTTTAAAACAGTTTTTATGTACCGGTGAGGTACAGAGTGTGGCCTAGGGCTTGGTAATAGGATATACAGAGCCGTTCACCTCTAGGTCACGAGTTCAAATATGCCTCAGGTTAGAAATGACTAGAAGCTGCTGGCACCTGGCAGCCGTTCAAGGGTCTGAGAAATAACTTCTTCTGGACAGGTGTCCACATCACAGTTATCGTTCTTTGTGCTCATTGTAGAGGAGAGGGTTAGCATTTAACAAACTGCCCTCCAAATACGATTGTCTATTTGCTAGAAAGGGCATTTATATGTACGCTGTCCTAATACAAGATAAATTTCCACCATTATTTCAGCAGCAGGATGCCTTTGCATGAGCAGGGTCATCCAGAATGGAACATATAAAAACCGTTCTGAAAATGTTTGTTTGGTTTTTTTTTTTAAAAAAAGTGTTTTTAAAAATACATTGAATTTTCTATAAGGCTCACCATCGCCATCTAGTGCCACATTGTATATTGCACTTAAAACACACTTAAAACATTTTATTTGAGCCGTATAGCCGAGTCTCAGGTTAGTTGAAGGGCGGGATTAGTTGTGTGGTGTGGGATAATCGTGTATCTTTAAGCATGTATCCACACACAAAGGGGTGTGTGTGTGTGTGTGTGTGTGTTGTGAGGACAAGTGTGACAAGTGTGAAGAACTTGACACTTTCACTGACCTTTCCTCATTGTGCTCTGCTGCTTTCAGAAATTTTTGAACCTGCCTAGCACATTTCCTGTACAGGAGTTGGGCATAAACCACCAAAAAGCAGTGGGATCTAGGCCCCCACCTCTGCTTTAAATGTCCATGGGGCATGCGTGCGAAAGATGTGTGCGATCGTCCCACACATCTAGTTTGCACCTCAGTTCTGGTGGACAGACCAGCTTCTTAGTCTTCTGTATCTCGAAGGCTCTTTCCTAGATCAGAGCGTTCTGAGGTAATGGCTGGGTTCTTCCCCCCCCCCCCCGGCTAAATTCAAAGCCTACTGATGTCATCGTAGGGGAATGGTTCTGCCAGGGAGCCTTGCAGCCAGGAGCTCCCAGGAACTAACTGAGTATGTTTTTAATGTGCATATAGAGGTTGAAAGGGTGGCTGCTGCTCTGGTCCCAGAGACAGACAGCTTGGACCCAGAACAGTTCACATGCTGTCTTTTACAGTCGTATCCTTTTGGATAAGGCGGTGTGGCAAATTTTAATGGAAAGCAGTAACATTCCAACCTGCCCATTGCCAGGAATGAGACCCTCAAAATGCTATTACGATAGGCGTATAACTTATATAACCTGTCAAGATGAAGACTTGTACATTAGCAAGACACCTCGGCACGCTTGCTTAGCTTTTTCCTCTGCTGCAGCCGTGAAGATGAGAACATCTACAATGTTGTCTCAAGGAGTATCTAGTTGTTTCTCTAAATCATCTTTGCCAACCTGGTGCTCTGCAGATGTTGTAGGACTACATAGCTGGCTGGGACTAATGGGAACTGTATCCCAACAACTTTTGGAGGGTACCTGGTTGGCAAAGCATGCTCTAAATCAGTGTTCCCCAACCTTGGGCCTCCAGCTGTTTTTGAACTACAACTCCCATCATCCCTCGCTAGCAAGACCAGTGGTCAAGGATGATGGGAATTGTAGTCCAAAAACAGCTGGAGGCCCAAGGTTGGGGAACACTGCTCTAAATGACCTCTGTACTGGAGCCAAATCCTGACAAGATGGGAGTTGCGCTCACACTGGAAAGAACAGATGTATCCCTTGGGAATAGTCCTGGGTTCCAAGCACATGAAGTCCAATGGTTTCAGTAGCTGGGAATGTTGATTCTTAGTTCTGTCTAGTTCATCAGCTATGGCTGTTCCTTGACCAAGATAACCTGGTCTGTAATCCATGCCCTGGTAATGTCGCATTTCGATCCCTGCAGTGTACTCTATGTGGGGCTTCCCTTAAAGAGGACCTTGAAGCTTCAGCTAGTACAGAATGCTGTAGCCCAGCTGCTGCACGGTATCTCAAAGTAAAGCCACACACAACACCAACCTTTTGGGATCAGTGCTTGCTGCCAATATGCTACCAGTTTCAATTTTGAGTGCACAAATGCCTGAAGAGCTCAGTGTAATAGGGTTTGAAATACCTGATCGATCAACTCTCCTGGGATGTCCTAGCCTGGGTTTTTAGATTTTCGGAGGAGGCCCTACTGGTGGCGTGATGATAAAGGTAAAGGTAAAGGTACCCCTGCCCATACGGGCCAGTCTTGACAGACTCTGGGGTTGTGCGCCCATCTCACTTAAGAGGCCAGGGGCCAGCGCTGTCCGGAGACACTTCCGGGTCACGTGGCCAGCGTGACATCGCTGCTCTGGCCAGAGCCAGAGCCAGAGCCGCACACGGAAACGCCGTTTACCTTCCCGCTGGTAAGCGGTCCCTATTTATCTACTTGCACCCGGAGGTGCTTTCGAACTGCTAGGTTGGCAGGCGCTGGGACCGAGCAGCGGGAGCGCACCCCGCCGCAGGGATTCGAACCGCCGACCTTTCGATCGGCAAGCCCTAGGCGCTGAGGCTTTAACCCACAGCGCCACCTATTGTATGCTGATGTGTAGCAGGTTTTTCCCTGTACAGGCACCTCAGTTATGGACCTCCGTCCACTTGGAGATACAATTGGCCCCTTCTTTTCACCTTTTTCTGCCAGTGAATAAGGGGCACCATCCAAACTTTGCGCTTTAAGTACACTGCCCCTGACCCCCCCCCCCGACTGTTAACAGTGAAATGCAAAAACCACACCTGCTATCTGATAGTGCTTGCATGCATCTGTGTTGCCACAGGCGTGCACAGAAATTCCAGCCAGATTTTTAGCAGTCACCACCTCTCTTGGTCATGAAATTTAGGTCCCACTCAGAGCCGTCTTTCCCATAGGGCTTAGTGGTGTGTTGCGCCAGGGCGCCGGCCTTTCACGGGCGCCCCAGCAAGTGGGGGAGCTGCACAGGTTTGCTGGTGGTCCCCCCCTTTCCCTGCACACCTACCAGCTGTGCCCTGTCAACCATATGGCTGGCAGGCACACAGCTTCCCCTCCCGCAGTGGCATGGGGGGGGGGAGTTGCCCCTCCCCCAGTGGCTGGCAGTGCACAGCTTCACACACCCACTATCTGTGTAAATTTGGGGGCGCTGGGCAGATATTTGCACTCGGGCGCCGCATCTGCTAAAGACGGCCCTTATCCCACTCTTTACTCATACGAGCCTTCCCCCCCCCATGTAGATGCAGTTTGTTGAGCTATTTGGGTGGGATCCTGTTCTGTATGCTTCCCAGATTAGAGGCTGGGCTGCGTGCTATATGCCTTTTGCCCCTCTCAGTTTTGGGTGCTCTACTTGTGGAACTCCCTTTATCGTAGGGAGTTCAATATCCCACCAGATGTTGTTAGACTCCCATAATCCCTGACTATTGGTTGGAGGTTGATGGGAGCTGGAGTTCAAGAACACCTTATGAAGTGTTTCGTTCTTCCAAACTTTTGGCCATCCGGTTTGAGTCTTCAGATGTTACCTTGAACAGTGAGTGTTGTTGGTTGTGGGAGTTTTTAATTGGCTACTGCTGTTAAGTAGTTTTGTAATCTTTGCAAGTTTTGTCTAAAACTATGTCAGCTACCTTGATCCCCGATAGGATCAAAAAGCAGGGTGTAAATGGGAATAATAAAATCGATGACAGTTTTATTCCATCAAGTCTTCAGCTGATAGGAAAGGCCAGGATATTATTTCCCACTTTCCTATGCAGAGAACTATAATAACTTTCAAAAGTTACCTGCTTTCCTGAGAAAATGTGGCTTAAAACCAACATAAGGAGGTTGTGCTCAGCTAAATATAGACTTCCACGCCATCTATTTCTCCTTATTGACATTACCTTGAGTTGTTCTTGATCTGCTCCATAGTTAAGTGGGTTGTGGCCTCAGTAAAGAAGTTCAGGATGCGACCAAGTAGCTCTAGAAACGTGAAATCACCCAAGAATGTTTTAATTTATTCTTCATTTGCAATGTAAAGAAGTATTTTTTTTACTGCACTGTACATTTGTAGGGACGCAGGTGGCGCTGTGGGTTAAAGCCTCAGCGCCTAGGACTTGCCGATCGAAAGGTCGGCGGTTCGAATCCCTGCGGCGGGGTGCGCTCCCGCTGCTCGGTCCCAGCGCCTGCCAACCTAGCAGTTCGAAAGCACCTCCGGGTGCAAGTAGATAAATAGGGACCGCTTACCAGCGGGAAGGTAAACGGCGTTTCCGTGTGCGGCTCTGGCTCGCCAGAGCAGCGATGTCACGCTGGCCACGTGACCCGGAAGTGTCTCCGGACAGCGCTGGCCCCTGGCCTCTTAAGTGAGATGGGCGCACAACCCCAGAGTCTGTCAAGACTGGCCCGTACGGGCAGGGGTACCTTTACCTTTACCTTACATTTGTAGTTACCTTTTTTGATTTATTGCATTGTTACTAAGATCTCTTCATATAATTTATATGTCATTATTTACAACGTAAACACACAAACACGAGAAATACCATTGTTTTCCATCCTAGTGGAAGAAACAATAAAGAAGGGGAGGATTTTTTTAAAAGTTGAAGAAGAAAACCACTGTCATCGTGGTGTTTAACAGAATCTTCTGCAACAGCTTTTGTTCTGGGCAGATTGTTTGCTATGTATGTTTGCATATTTGTCTGCGTGCTGTCTCTCCCTGCTCAGAGTCTACCAAACTCACCCAAGCAGACTGTCTGAATTATTTGATCCCAGACCACTAGTTTTCCATGGCATCTCAAGTGTTGTGCTTAGCACTGGAGCACACTGTGCCAAACTGCCATACGTGCTTAGGTCTATCAATTCACTTATTGACCATCCATGAATATGGCGTACTCCAAGAAAGGAACTTGGCTACGTTGGCCATGCTTGTGCTAGTCTGCACTACTAAGCAAGTAGGAACAGGTTTCTATATTAATGTACCCCCATATATTAAGAGCAAAGGGACGTGGGTGGTGCTGTGGTCTAAACCACTGAGCCTAGGGCTTGCTGATCAGAAGGTTGGCGGTTCGAATCCCTGCGGCAGGTGAGCTCTGTCCCAGCTCCTGCCAACCTAGCAGTTTAAAAGCACGCCAGTGCAAGTAGATAAATAGGTACCGTTGCAACGGGAAGGTAAACGGTGTTTCCGTGCACTCCATGCGCCGCAACCCCAGAGTCGCCTTTGACTGGGTGGTTGCTTAGGACAGAATCTTTTCAGCAGTGGCACCGGCATTGTGGAACTCTTTACTCCAAGGAGATTGGCTCTTCATATCATCCTTCTTGGTCTTTTGGAACCAGGCAGTGTTACTAGTAAGTGCTTGAAGGTAAATATAATACAGTGGTACCTTGGGTTACAGACACTTCAGGTTACAGATGCTTCAGGTTACAGACTCCACTAACCTAGAAACAGCACCTCGGGTTAAGAACTTTACCTCAGAATGAGAACAGAAATCGTGCAGCGGCAGCGGGAGGCCCCATTAGCTAAAGTGGTACCTCAGGTTAAGAACAGTTTCAGCTTAAGAACGGACCTCCGGAACGAATTAAGTACTTAACCTGAGGTACCACTGTAATTAAATAGCAGAAAATGTATGGAGCATACAAATTATAGTCGTACCTCGGGTTAAGAACTTAATTCGTTCCGGAGGTCCGTTCTTAACCTGAAACTGTTCTTAACCTGAAGCACCACTTTAGCTAATGGGGCCTCCTGCTGCTGCCGCACCACCAGAGCACAATTTCTGTAGTCATCCTGAAGCAAAGTTCTTAACCCGAGGTACTATTTCTGGGTTAGTGGAGTCTGTAACCTGAAGCGTCTGTAACCCGAGGTACCACTGTAATGATAAACTTTTCCAGACATTATACTTGACAATGTTATACTGACAGTAAGAGCTGTTTGACAGTGGAACGGACTCCCACTGGAGGTTGTGGATTCTCCTTTCTTGGAGGTTTTTAAGCAGAGGTTGGGTGTCCATCTGTCATGGATACTTTAGCTTAGGTTCCTGCAGGGTCTCTGCAATAGCTGTTTTAATTGTGACTCTTCATAATAGTTTGTGAATAGCTTTTAGGAGTGACGAAAGAAAAGGATAGAAATATGTGTACAGGTTCGCTTGTCTTCCTGGGGTGATCAGAGTGTGTTAGACATGTGAGGCTGATGTGTCAGCCTGGGTGTATATTGATGTTAAAGGCGTCACATAAAGTGGCATTTTCTTGTGGAGAGGTCTTTTGTTCTTTGAAAAACTGGAGCAGAGTTTTGGGGGAAACAGTTTGGAAAAATTATCAAGCAGATGTCTGTGCGAGAGTACATTATAAGGTCTTTACACTTTAAGGATTAAAAGAAAAAAACTACAGGAAAGACAGCATTCACACATAGTTCTTTCATTCTTGTGTATTTGGGGGGGGGGGGGGGCTTATTACTTCCGATCCATTTATATCAACTTTTTAAAGAACTGTGAACAATTACATTGTGATTAAATACAATTAATTGTATTAAATGTAATTTTAAATACATTACAGCTTTTAAGCTCAAAAACAATCCACTATGCGTATATATAAATATAAATATACATATACATATATATATATATATATATATATATATATACACACATATATATATATGCTACTAAAATATACAATGCTACGTAATTGACGAAATTCATTTTCATGGGAATAAAATGCTTTTCAAACCCACCTAGTTATCTGTCACTATTCACTCACTGGGTTTATGGAGACAGGAAAGAGCACAGCTTTTCCTGCTGACTATGATGTAATTCTGATTAGCTAAATTTGCCTTGTTAAGTGAGATTAATATAGTTTGACAGCACCTTGAGTAAGGAGCAATAATTTCTGTTGATACTAAACAGTTGGTCACTTTCAGTAGAGATGAGGAATGCTGTCTTTTGTCTTGCATAAGACTGGACCTCTTGGCTGAAATTAGTGTTAAATTCCATCAGTTCCAAAAAATAAAATAAGGTATAGATTTGGGGATGGAATGGCAGAGCATGTATTGTTCCTATGGGGATGTAGAGATTTGTTGTCATGTGAACTGTAGGTTGGAATATCAAAATTCCACCGGTGTCTTTGTAAGCTGAACTGATGTCCATGTAAACTTTGTTACAATAAGCATAAATTACCTAGCAGTGAAGGCGAGGGGCTTATTTGCAAACACATTCTTTTGAGATGAAAATTTAAAACCGAAGGTGAAAACCAATTATCCAATGTTTTGGTTTCATCTTAATCAACAAACAATTGTGTCCTTTGTTCTCTCTATTAATAAATTAAAAGTGGGGCCTGACAGCATCCGGAGAGCCACAAGTTCCTCACCCCTGGTTTAAAAGATGCTTTAACCATTTACTTTTTTAAAAAAGAGGCTGTGGCCCACAGTGCATTTCAGTTTGTGGACAGCGGTCCTTCTGGTTTCTGCAGTTTCCTTTGCTGTTCGGCTGCATCACATGCCATTCTAGAGACGATGGAGGGATGGTTTTGCATGAGGTGGGGATGGAACAGTCCTAGTGCATCTTTGGATCATGGTGCTCAGTTCTCGAGATACAAGCAGTTGTGACTGTTATTAAATTTGTCGTTTTATTTTTAGTTTCCTTTTGTTTTCTTCCTCTATGGCTGCAATCTGCCTTCTGGAAGAAGGTACAGGGTTATAAAGACTAGGACTAGCTGTCTAAGGAACAGTTTCTAACCAAATGCGATTTTGGTTTTAAACACAGTGTAAGGTAGTCTCTGTGGGAGTATATTGTATTTAATTATTGGGTATCAGAGTTTTTGGGGATCTAACCAGGCTAACCAGGGGGGCTAACCAGGCTGGGATAGCAGGCTTGTTGGTTTTTGAATGTCTGGTGTAGATTTTTTCAATTTCGTTGTTCTGTATGGGACGATGACAACAAAGATTATCATATCATAATCCTGCATACCTGGGAGTAAGCCCCACTGAAAACCATGAGACTTCTGAGTAGAGCTATATAGGATTGCACAGTCTCTGACTTCATTTTAGCTTCCTTTAGACCTTTAGGCTGCATAAATGTGTCTCCTTGTTAGGTTTCTTGACTTTTTAAAGATAAATTTTGCCTTGGAATCCAAATTCTGGTACATCCTAGCTCACTGTAGCGATTCTAGACACTTGGAATTGATCGCTTAAGTGTAGCTGACTCTGTTCCTCTGAAACTGCACCGTTATGTGACCCTAACTTAACAGTATTTTTATGTTTTAACTAGCAGCAGCAAGACATACTAATGCTCATTTACTCTTTCCCTCCTACCTCCTTTTTATGGAAGATAAACATTTCCCCTTCTGCCATTGCCAAATTATTTAGGAGAAGAGTGTAAATTGAAGTCATTTATCTTGAAATGTGCCATTGCAGCAGACTGTTTATACAAGTGCAAGAAATTGTAACAGAGAAATATTTGGTCTGGTCTGCAAGGAAAAGGTTCCTTTTTTTTCTTTTGTTAATAAACTTTCTACGTGTGGAAATTTTGGTGTGATACTGAAAGACCGTGTGTCTAGCAGGAATCAACCTAACACACACCTCTGTTTGTGAAGTAGGAACAATTAATTGATTTATTTTTTTATATAAAGGGATATTTCTGTCTTTTTGCTGCACTGTAGATGGAATTAGCTCTCTTTAAAATTGCTTCAGTTCTTAACTGGCTACAGAACATTCCATGCATATGGGAAAGTTTATTGGTGGCCTGTGAGCTCTTAGAATGTGAATCCAGAGTAAGTTATTGTTGGCTGATCCCAGGTTGTAAATATTTGTCTGTCAGTTGGTGGACGAGTGAGTCGGGAGTTAAGTTACACGCGCCAGAAGATTGGAGAAGAGGCCATGTTTAATCCCCAACTCATGATTCAGACACCACAAGAGGACTGCGCTAATGTGCTAACAGCAGAGGCACTCCGACAGCACCTTGATTCTGCACTTCAAGCCAGCAGGGTACACGTGTATATGTACAACAGGTAAGGTGGAATGGAGAGAAAAGGCTATGTTATTTTAACTTCCCGGAACTAAGAATAGCTTGGGACCTGACAAGGAGGTGCAGGAGTGCTGTGGTCCCACTTTGAATTCTCCTGCTGTTAACACGTGAAGACGAATTCATGCAGGGGAGATAACACAAACTTCAGATGTGCATCTCTCCTGCGCAACTATCCCCTTTCGGCAATGCAGTGGGAGTACAGTAAATGGGATTGCAGCAGACTTGCACATCTGCTTTTCAATATTTACAACCCTCCCACCAACTCATGTTCCTGGAGGGCCACTTTGAGGGAAGCAAGCGCAAATGGGCCGGTGCCTTCAGCCTCACAGTGGCTGTCTGTCTAATTCTTTTAGCCACAGATGCCTCTTTCTTGGTTCCTATTTAGCATCTCAGTTGGCAATGGGGGAAAGGGGATAGGTAGCCCCTTGAGAATTAGTTTTCGCCCTGGAATCTCCAGGTGTTGACCTTAGTTTAAAATGTCTGAAGTTACTCTGAACAAGGTGTTTCAGAAAATAATCGTTCATGCCTCTATGGTACTCATAACAGATTTGGTATTGATATAAATGAAAACAGAACTTCCCTCTTTTTTTCTTTTTTTTCATTTGTTGGTATGCTGACATATATAAATATTGCCTTATGAAAATCTGTGATGCTAAACAAAGTTTTTAGTTAAGGTTAATAGCACAGGTTTGGACCTAATCTTGAGGCATTTACAGTCTGTCATATTTCAAAGTCAGAAGCTGTTTTCGATACAGCATAGATAAATGTGCAGCATAAATTTTGCCTGACGCACTAATGGGTTTCCAAGTAGCAAAAAGTCCTTAGTGTTCACCAATTGGTAACATAATAGTCACTCCAAACAATTTGTCTACAGTACAGTATTCCAGGTTTTGCTTTTCAAAAGTCTTTAAGTTGGTGTCTGATAAACGAGAAAGGGTTGTGTGTGCAGTCAGTTTCATCGTTTCCAAAGGGTGAAGGAAATGCATTGATTGAACAACCAAGTCAACACCATATGCCACTATAATCTTTCAGGGTTATAGTTCCATAGAGGTTAACTAATATAATTCAAATTGTAGCATGCCAGAAGAGTGACAGGGTGTGTCATGGCAAAAATGATGCCTGCAAAATAAACCTCCAAATGAGCAAAACAACATTATTATTATTATTATTATTATTAATAATAATAATAGCCTGCCCATCTGGCTGGGTTTTCCCAGCCACTCTGGGTGGCTCCCAGCAGAATAGTAAAAACACAATAAAACATCAGACATTAAAAACTTCCCTAAACAGAGTTGCCTTCAGATGTCTTCTAAAAGTCATGTAGTTGTTTATTTCCTTGACATCTGAAGAGAGGGTGTTCCACAGGCAGGGCGCCACTATCGAGAAGGCCCTGTGCCTGGTTCCCTGTAACCTCACTTCTCGCAGGGAGGGAACCAGCAGAAGACCCTCGGAGCTGGACCTCAGTGTCTGGGCTGAGCGATGGGGATGGCAAGGCAATCATACCACATTGAACAGAATACTTGATTGCAGACACACCCGGAAAGAGGGTTCCCAACCATTCCTGCACAATTCAAGCCCTGTTTACAAAGTAGCATTCTCTGTAACAAACAAAAACTGTCCTGTTTTGATGATTGCACAACAGGCCCCTTATTCAGGAGTTAAAAGTGCTTCATCTGTGCTTTACAGTTCCTCTAAAGGTGTACCACCTACGTGGGGGACATTGAAAAAATAAATGTGTGTATTTATGGTTTTGATGTGATTTGTTCTTAATTTTTTACAGACAATGGAAATTGGAACACTTATGCCATAAATCAGGGGAACCAATCACAGAAGGTTACATGGACAAGGTACACATAATACGTTGTATTCTGCACACGCTTTCCTCTGTAAATAATAATTTTGCATTGAACTCTTTATCGTTTCTTAATTTGGCGTGTGCTTTTTTTCTAACTTTGACAGATCATAGAACATCTTTACCCTTGTTTAATTATCACACCTTTGGACTGTTTCTGGGAGGGTGCAAAGTTACAGTCGGGGACTGCATATCTACCGTAAGTGTTGTTTTCTACAATATAAACCGGCTTGGACTGCATGGTAGCCTTTCACGTTATTATGATTTGCTCTTATGTTTTCACTGGCAACAAAATATCAGAAGTTGGATATATGTGACTTTGACGAGGGTTTTGTCTTAATAATGGAGGTGGAGTCACAAGACAAACAGCGTGTTCAGACAAGACTCTCCATCTGCAGGAATGTAACTGCATAGGAGAAGTCACATAAGATCCGGGTACAGCTGCAGTGGTTTCACGAAAGTTTCACATCCATGTGCATCTGATCCTGGATCAGATGTTGCTTCTTCCAGGCATTCAGCTGCCGCCTCATGATTGAGCCATTCCACAAAGACCATGGACCAGCTTATAAATAGTATCTCAAGAGACAAATTTTTATTTGCAACCTTTAGTCTTCCTCTTTAACAACCGATTTAGCATTGACACTGATGTGATTGAGCTTTGAACTTTATCGAGGGTTGTTTTCCAGGGTTGTTTTCTGCAGTCATTTTGAAGATCTGTGTGCCCTGTGTCTTAAGGTGCATTTCCGTGGAAAGGAAACAAGTATGCAAATTTCTGGAAAATCGGTCTCCTGGTAGATGTCCTGAGTTTTTGCAGTGCTTCTTCTCAGACGAAGTGTGCTGTCACATTTCAGCTTTTCACACATTTTAGCACAAAAATCTTCTAAAAGCCAACAACCTTGAAAACAACCACTAATCTTTTTTCCCATGCAAGAAAGGAAAGGAAAGGAAAATAAGAGAGAGCAGCTCTGTCTTTGTGGGGCAAGGCCAGGAATACTTTGTGAATGCAGTGAATCTGAATCTGTTTTCAAGCTACTTCCATCATACTTTTAGAACGCATGTCCCAGCAGCAACAAAAGTTATTTTGAGGGAAATAAGCTTTGTGCCCTCCTTGTTTTTAATTCTAATGTACAATAGTACCGATGGCCTGACAGTTCTCTTTGGCTGAAAGTATGTGAATTGTCGCCTTGAATTAAAAATAATAATCTCAGGAAGAAACTAATCCTTTGTTTATCTGATTGTTCAGTGGCACAAGGTATCCCTTTTGGAAGATTGTTATATGTAACGTAATGTGTCCATCAAAGAGTTAATTTTTAATCAGTTTAGACATTTTTGGTTAATTATGCAAGACTTAGCTTTTGTGTTATTGTCTTTGCCCTGGTTTGCATGTCTCTGTAAAAGCAATTTGCAATGGCCATCTCTTAACCTTCAGTGTAGAGGGTTTTTTTTTTAGATGGGGGAATAAGGGGGTTTGTGTTTTCTGGTTGGGAGAGTTTGAATAATGACTTAAGCCTGGTTAAGCAGATACAGTAGTTTGAACCGCAAAATAAGGCAGCCAAAAGCCTTTATAGTCTATCAACATCATGAAATCAAAACTGGAGGTAGGAGAAACAGAAAGACAGTCATGATGGTGGCAGCAGCTAGTGCTCAGGCATTTTTGAGTCGATGGCTAAGTTAACAAGAGTTTGAAGGAACACAGTATCTATTAAATATAAAAAAGCGAGAACCTTATTGATTACATATGAAACGTGTATTCAGAGGCAAGCAATTCCTATGTGATATGAAATTCTTTCTCCTTTTAAAAGTAACTAAGAAGTCAGTAATCCCAATTTTAAAAGTATCGAAAGGCAAGATCAGACATTAAATTTCTTGTTCATTTGAACATCCCTGGCCATACACATGAACCCACCATGATGTGGCAGTTAGATATCAAAGAATATTGGCCAACCTCAGTGTCTGTAATTCCACAGCCAACTACAATAGTGTCATCGCAGTTCTAGAACTTCATTTAGGTAATATTTGCAACCTCCCCGTTCAGATGTTATAGAAAAAACATTTATTTTGGGATGGGTGGGACTATTCACATTAACAAGAAATTTGTTGTCTGAAACCAGTCCTAAGATATGATTTCTCAACCGTCTTCAGCAGTGGCTACTGAAGAATGAATATCACATGTAGCACAGTTTAAAATAGGCAGAATCAAGAGTAAGTTCTGTTCAGTTAATAGGGCACAATTAGGGTGAATTATATCCATAGTTTGGGCTTTTGATGTTTATAAGGAGGGTTGGGAGGGGGAGAAGTGTATATTGTGAGTCAGTGTGAAGGTTGTTGATGCCTTTTTGACCATTATGTTCCTACTCTTTTGTTTCTCCAGAGGGAAACCCCATTTGCAGTGGACCAACTTTGACCCTTTAGAATTCTTGGAGGAGTTAAAGAAAATAAACTCGCAAGTAGATACCTGGGAAGAAATGTTGAATAAGGCAGACGTTGGACATGGGTATATGGATCGACCTTGCCTGAATCCTGATGATCCCGACTGTCCTATCACAGCACCGAACAAAAATTCAACCAAAGTAAGTTTGTTGTTGTTTAGTCGTTTAGTCGTGTCCGACTCTTCGTGACCCCATGGACCAGAGAACGCCAGGCACTCCTGTCCTCCACTGCCCCCCGCAGCTTGGTCAGACTTATGCTGGTAACCTCGAAAACACTATCCAACCATCTCGTCCTCTGTCGCCCCCTTCTCCTTGTGCCCTCCATCTTTCCCAACATCAGGGTCTTCTCCAGGGAGTCTTCTCTTCTCATGAGGTGGCCAAAGTACTGGAGCCTCAGCTTCACAATCTGTCCTTCCAGTGAGCACTCAGGGCTGATTTCCTTCAGAATGGAGAGGTTTGATCTTCTTGCAGTCCATGGGACTCTCAAGAGTCTCCTCCAGCACCATAATTCAAAAGCATCAATTCTTCGGCGATCAGCCTTCTTTATGGTCCAGCTCTCACTTCCATACATCACTACTGGGAAAACCATAGCTTTAACTATACGGACCTTTGTTGGCAAGGTGATGTCTCTACTTCTCAAGATGCTGTCTAGGCCTGTCATTGCCCTTCTCGCAAGAAGCAGGCGTCTTTTAATTTCGTGGCTGCTGTCACCATCTGCAGTGATCATGGAGCCCAAGAAAGTAAAATCTCTCACTGCCTCCATTTCTTCCCCTTCTGTTTGCCAGGAGGTGATGGGACCAGTAGCCATGATCTTCGTTTTTTTGATGTTGAGCTTCAGACCATATTTTGCACTCTCCTCTTTCACCCTCAATAAAAGGTTCTTTAATTCCTCCTCACTTTCTGCCATCAAGGTTGTGTCATCTGCATATCTGAGGTTGTTGATATTTCTAAAGTAAGTTAGCTTGGCCTTTGTTGGCTAACTTAGGAAATGTGGAAGGAATGGTGGAACCCTACAATCCTCTAAGCCAGCCTCAAAAATAAATTTCAATTTAACCCTCCTGAAAGTCCATTTTATAGGTACATGTGGGCAATGTGTTGCCTACAGCTGTTCTTAGAAATCTGATAATAACAGCTTTCATATTGATTTATTTTTTTTAAGTGTCTCTACCTCATGATAAGATAAATGATAAATGATTATGATGTGATTGGGATGAAGAGTCAAAAACCTGGAAGCAAATGAAGATATGATAAACAAAACATATAAAATGGATTCCAGAACAAAAGAAAACAAAAAAAACCCCCAAAAGATAAAATGGAATTCAGACATGATACTTTCAGCTCCTCAGAAGAAGAGTTGTGTGCATATGTGCCAAATAAATAAATGGCTGGCATTGCCACCTGGGCAGAACAGTCTTGACCAGTCTTGTTTGCAGTGTTGTTTCACATCCTCAGAGAGATTTTTATTTAAGAACTCCTTTCAGCTTTGTAAAACAGACTATGGCTTCACTGCATTTTGATTTTGCACTCCTGTTGGAATTTCCATTGCATGCATTTGTTTATGGGTTGCAGACTGCTTTCTGTCTGTCTCCACAGATCTTCATTTGCTTGTTGCTCCCGGTGTCTCCTGAATAGGCGTTATGCTTTTTGGATTTTCAAATGTGGGCATGATAGAAGGAGAGAGCGAGTGGGGGAATAGGTGATCTTGGGAAAGAGATGAAACTATTCCGTATGAGTGTCTTCCTGGGTGTGTTGATTTTACCAGCTGTTTGTAGTGACATGCAGTACTGTCTTCAGCTTTGTTTATGCCCTCCTGCAAAGCAAGGGATTCTAGGATATCAAAGTGACTAGATTTCTGAGGCCACTATGGCAGTTCACCAGCTATGTCCACTAAGTGCTAACTGCGACTGCCATGTGAAATGTGTATCCCTGTTCAGCTTCCTCCAGCTGTTCCTACGAATTGGTTCTCTATTTTGGCTCAGGAACATGTTTTATAATAGAGGCTGCTTTTGATTTACATTGTAAGTGGTAATATTTGAAATTTGCATGCATATGTGTATGAACAGAGAGAGGGTAAGTGGGGAGGAGAATGAATGTGTTTTAAAAGCACACGTTATTGGATGAAAGAATCCCAAATTCGTTGTGCATGTTAAAAATAACTGTCTTGCATTCAGTTGTCACCGAGCTATGATTGTGGAACTGACTTTGTTTTACGGTTTTAGTAGCTTGGATCCAGAGCTCCCTTTGTGTGAAGAGAAGTCATTCCACTCACACTAGGGTGGGCTGCTGGTTTTGCCTGATTCTGCCCCTCTCCTACTACAGCCCCCTCTGCAAAGCATACCATTGCAGAGATTTATGCTTCTGGAGGAGAACTTGAGGGGCAACAAAAGAAAGGCCCCTAAAAGAATACTGATGTGCCCATAGATGCATAGGATTTGAAACTGAATGAACTCCCTTGCTGTGGTCACTAAGCTTCAAGGCAAAATGGGGCCTTCCCTTGCTTCCAGTTCTCCATATTTTGTTTGGTCTGCAGTCTAGAGACAGGAGCAATTTAGTCCAGTGTCAGAGGTCTATACTCCATGGAAGGCAACAGGAATGTGACCTTACAGATTCCTTGACTCCCTAGGTATATGAATGTAAACAGTAAGAACCGTGCTCTTATTTGGTCCCTCAGTAAATGGAGAATGTTCTGGCGGTTTCGGTCATATTCTCTACCTTTTCTGGGAGCTACCAAGGAAATGAAGTATTCAACCTTTTCTTTTTCGTTTTTGGTTGACTGTCCCCAGTTGCTGCACCCAAAGGAGCAAAATATATACTAAAGAACAAAGTTCTGTTGTTGTTCACCTCTCTAGGGATTCAGAGTGCTAAAGATCTGTTACACTTCCCTGAGTCGGTTGGCCAGCCCAAGTCCTTTCCAACTGACCGTTAATTATACAACTTCAAGAGAAGTTTTAATTGCCTGAATTAAAGAATAGTGCGATCAGGCTTTACATTTCCATGGCAAATATCATTTCCAGTGTTACTGTGAGGGGGATACTAGAATGGGTATTCCAGATGATACGGCAACTGTATTTTCCAAGGGTGTTTACTGGAGGGAGAATTACAAAGGACTATGTTTAATTTGATAACTGACGGTTATTTAGTCCTGACACTTATTAGAAGCATCGCCATGTAAATGAATCATGGCTGAAAGACAAGGTCTCTGACATGTGCTTCTTCCGTCAGCCCACATGGATTTGCATGGATTTAACTTGTACATTTTCAGCTTTACGCATGTGGCAAATAAAAAGTGAAAAATAAATAAAAGGGGGCGGGTTCCTTTGAAAAATGACTTTGTCAATCTCACCCGTCATTGAACACAAGGGGTTTTGACTACACGGTTTGGCTTTAGGTACAATCCCCGGAACATAACCCCATGTAAATATGAAGTATTTTTACAATTCAAGTATGTTCCTGACTACTGCTTAACCCTAAACCCTTTCAGAGCTTGCTGCAGGATTCCTGTGTACTAGCAAACTTGTCTTTGGGGAGTCCCTGAATTCATGTTAGTGGTCGTGTTTCATTTTATTGCCTTGTGCTTTCTTATTGGCCTATGGTTCTGTAACATCTTTTGTTTGCCTTTTAGCCTCTAGACGTGGCCCTTGTTTTAAGTGGAGGATGCTATGGGTTATCCAAAAAATATATGCATTGGCAGGAAGAGCTGATCATTGGTGGCACAGTTAAAAATGGTACTGGGAAACTTGTCAGGTAAATACCAATGGCCTTGTCTCATATATCCTGTTTCTTTCTCTTTAAAAAATATAAAATTCTCTTGAAAACCTTTGCCACCTGTGGGCAAGGTGTTGCTAAGCTGGGTTGTCTATGGTAGGTCGTGAAATCTCCTTCCTGAATGTTTCCATGACAATTTAATTGCTTTCTAGAGTAATCTTTCTTACTACGTATTATTTGAACGTTTTGACAGTTTGTACTAGTTATGTATGCTTTCTGTACAGTGCAGTTCCACTTTGGCTGTAGGTCATCTAGAGTTACTGCTTTATTACGGGTTCAGTACAATAGTTCAGCCAACTTGGAAGGACACAAAATTGTAATTAAAGTGTAGTTCACATTTAAGCCACAGTGCTTTTGCTCACGCTTCACTCATAAGGTCTCCGTAGCAGCAGGCCTCTGTATTTCTTTCATACGCAAAAATACATATGTTTTTTTTTTCATGTTGTAAGCTGCCTTGAGCATGGTTTGAATTGTGGAAAGGTGGCATACAAATAAAGTTATGTATGTATGTTTGGATCAGGAGAAGAAAAAGCAAGCAATGTATGATGGAAACTGAGTTGCCAGAGAGCATTCTTCACCATCTAATAATGGAAAGATTTTCAGCAATTCAGCTGGGAAAATAGAATTTGTTGTTCATTCAGATGCTCATCACTGTATGCCCAGGGTACACTTACATGGACCTTACATGATTTAAATGTATTCTGTCTCATATGTATAAAAATTGGGGGACTGGTTTAAGGTAACGATCCTGTCTTCACTGATATAACCTTACTGCAAGTGAAATAGTTCTAGTCCCTGGAACAAAGTGACCCCCAATAATACCACAGCTGGCCATTCTGGCAGTAGGGAAATTGATAGTTATCTCACAATATTTATAAGTTCCAGTGCATGTGTACCAGTTTATATATATATATTTGCTTTATTTCCCTAACATGAATTTGAGACATCGAACAATGCAAATTATTTTAAAACGATGCAATATTTAAAAGTAGTAAATCACATATACCAATATTAATATAAAAAATCTGAACAACGAATATTTATAGCTACAGCATTTAAAAAGTAAAAAGCCAAAAAAAGAAAAGAGTTTTCCCCCAGGTGCCTGGGATCCTGTCTTGCAGAGGATTTGTTACAAATTTGACTTTAAGCAGATGGCTATCAGAGCCTAAAGATAATTTGTGACTTTATTCTGTTTTATTTTCCGGCATTTATTCCCCAGCTTTTTGACAAACTCTCAAGGTGTTTTGCAGTCACAATAAAGTAACACATTATGAAAACGAAGCCGAAATGAGGTGAAGCGTATTAACGTACAAAGCCGCCTTTTGCTTCGACAGCCCCTTGATCCACTTGCTCCTGAGTTGGCTTTTCCAATGAGCATCAGTTCTCCGAGGTCTCAAGCAGAGATCTTTTCCAACCTTGCGAACCCAAAGGTCCCTTCAAGGAGCTCGTTTTAGGACGCCAGGCGCTGAAAATGTCTTCGTTTAAAATGTCTGCCCTAAACCCTTTCCTCCTTCTAAGCTCCCACCTCCCTTCCTTTTGCAGTGCCCAGGCTTTACAAACCATGTTTCAGTTAATGACTCCTAAGCAAATGTATGAGCACTTCAAGGGGTATGAGTATGTTTCGCACATCAACTGGAATGAAGACAAAGCAGCGGCAATTCTGGAAGCCTGGCAAAGGATGTATGTTGAGGTAAAACAAGAAACCTACCTGGTGAACCATTTCTGGTGGGCTTTCCTAGTACAGTGGTACCTTAGGTTACATACGCTTCAGGTTACAGACGCTTCAGGTTACAGACTCCGCTAACCCAGAAATAGTGCTTCAGGTTAAGAACTTTACCTCAGGATGAGAACAGAAATCGTGCTCCGGCGGCGCGGCAGCAGCGGGAGGCCCCATTAGCTAAAGTGGTGCTTCAGGTTAAGAACAGTTTCAGGTTAAGAACGGACCTCCGGAACGAATTAAGTACTTAACCCGAGGTACCACTGTATGCTTGTGGAAATGTCCATGGTCTGTAGAAGGTATGGGAAAGCTGTTGATGGGAGTCCATCTCCCATCCTCATCCCTGGCCATAGCGTTCATAGAATCACAGAATTGTAGAGTTGGAAGGGACACCAGAGGCCATCTAGTCCAGCCCCCTGCAGTGCAGGAATCTCAGCTAAAGCATCCATGGCAGTGAATACTTCTTCATTAATTCATCAAGAGCCAGTGTGGTGTAGTGGTTAAGAGCGGTAGTCTCGTAATCTGGTGAACCAGGTTCGCTTCCCCGCTCCTCCACATGCAGCTGCTGGGTGACCTTGGGCCAGTCACACTTCTCTGAAGTCTCTCAGCCCCACTCACCTCACAGAGGGTTTGTTGTGGGGGAGGAAGGGAAAGGAGAATGTTAGCCGCTTTGAGACTCCTTAAAGGGAGTGAAAGCGGGATATCAAATCCAAACTCTTCTTCTATTGAAGCTCCATACAGTAGAACTGGCTTGTGGGATAAGTGTGCCCTCTGTTTAGAACAGTAGCAGCAAAGGATTTTAAACTTGCCTTTTTGCTTTCATCCTAGATGAATTTGCTGTTGTGAGTGACGTTAAAGAGACATACAACATTTGTTTTCACTCGTGAATTTTAAATCCTGGTGCGCTCTTCTGATTTGCTGATCCGACAGTGAACTGCCATAGCTTTAAAGAGCTCGGCTGGCTTTAAAAACATTTGGTCAGTGTGGTTATCCAGCAAAGGTGTCTGGAACACATTAGCCAGCCATAGAATCTGTTCACAGCTGCAGTCCCATTGGTGAGGTCATGTGACATTATCTGGCCTTTGTTTCCCAGGGGTTGACCTCTGCTAAGCTGCTTGCGACCTCTCTAAAGTGCCCAGCCAATGAAGAAAGAGAGGATTGCTCTTAAGAATTTGTTGTTTTAGATTAGAGGCACAACTGATATAACAACAAATCAGTTGTAGACTCTTGGATCGAGAGAGCAAAAAAATTAGACGGGGGGTGGGGGAAGCAGGGGAGACTGAGCGTGAACCGTCTTCAGTTTCACTATTTCAAATAAATTGCCATATTCCTCTCCTCTGGGGCGCACAATCTTATTTGATCTATAGCAGCCTGCTGAGCCTCTCTACCAAGTATGGCAATTATGTAACAAAGAGTTAATGACATATCCGTGTGTGTGTGTGTGACACACACACACACACACACACACAAACAAATAAAAGCTGGTTTTAAATCATATCCCCTGCAGGAACGCATTGTATTGTCCTCCTTTCCTTGATCACTGTTCCCATCTCCTCCTCACAGATCGTTCATCAGAGTGTGGCACAAAACTCTACACAGAAGGTGCTTTCCTTTACTACAACTACCCTGGAAGATATCCTAAAATCGTTTTCTGATGTCAGCGTTATCAGAGTTGCCAGCGGCTACCTATTAATGGTAAAATGAACACAATACTGCTTTGATTCTGCATAATGTTCCTGCGACTCGTTTTAAAATAACCCCTCATAAAAGCATTCCTGCAGTCGCGTTAAAAACTCCATTTGGGGCAATCTCTTTCCTTCATGTCTGTATCTTAAGAGAACCTGTGGCTCATTTGAGAAAGTGCACACATGGGATAGATGGAGGACAGGCTTGATCTCTGCGGTTTCAGCTAAGCCAATGTTTGGGGAACCTCAGGCCACAACCTATCTAGAACTATCTGGCTCTCTGAACTCTTCCTAGACCACTCCCCTTTCTCTCCAGGATGAACACATTGCTGGCTCTGTCCTATACAGTCCTTGAGCGTTTTATTGATTTGGAATGTGTCTGTGAACTCTGATAATGACTTTTCCTTGCCCAGATGGACAAAGTTGGGGTGGGGGGTGGAGGGAGAGGGGGGAAACTTGTGTAGGAACCCCTGGCTTATGTGTGACTGGAATTCAGCCTACTGTACAAAGGTCACAGTCACTTCCCCCTCTGGCCATACCCAGTTTTGTCACCAAACCATGGCAGTCACTGGCATGTAGACCCCACCCCCCAAAGACTGCAGAAGAAGAAATGTGACCTGAAAAATGTTCCGCTCCCCCGAGTTAAACCATCTTTGCTAGCAGAAAAGGCATTTGCGTGGTCAGACCTTTAAACCTTCCCCTTAAATAAATTCAGACAAGACTCAAAATTTTGGTTTGGTTTTTGGCAGAATTTAGGCCACAACTTTGTTGATTACAGCAAGTGAGTGGTTGCATAGGCTCTGGTTCAACTAGCTCCCTGCACTGTTGCAGGTAGTGCTGACCCAGGGCACCAGCATAGGTGAGCCTAGGGTGAACACCTGGATAGGCGGAAAGCCAGGAACAGGCTATGTCCACCACCCAGATGTCCCCCTGGACTAAGGCATGGGCACAACCCCCTCTTAGGGGTTGACCAAATCATTGAGTCCCTAGATTCCTTTAACGGAAAACCCTTCACATAGGGATGGCGAGAGCGTTCTCCCATCCCTATCACCTGAACCAGAGCCTATCTGCAAACTTACAAGTTGTGATGAATTGCTACGCGGCAGGCGAAAACCAAATGGCACCAGCCAATCAGCCAAGTGGGGAAAATTCCTGCCGTGCCCCTGTCCCAACAACAGATGACACACAATGGCACAGTAAGGTCAAGCGCGCAAGCCCTAAAAGTAGGGAGAGGTGGGCAGGTGTTCCGATGCACGCACCGAAAGAGGAAGCTCTGGGTCACATGCATGGGCATAAATAGGTCCCTTGATCTGTTTAGGCTGCATCCCATTGGCCTGATTAAACCCAGCATCAAGGGACCTACCAATTGGGTGTTGTGGCTATCCAAACGTACCCACCCACAACACAGGGTTTGGTTGCCAGGTCTCCCCGCAACACGTGCCCTTTTCAAGGGAGGACCCAATTTGCCTGAGACTTGTCAATCTGAGTTCAGACTCTCTGACAGTATTTGAGGAGAAGGGACCGTTGCTCAAAACTGTGCCTTACAATATCTGTGTCATGTAAAAGTGTATTTAGTAGGCGAAACCTTTGGCTAGAAAGGGGCAATGTTAAAATGTGGCTTGCGTTGTCTGAAATTTTGCTTTAAAAGACCCAGCCAACCAACCAACCAACTCTCTTTTGCTCTGCTTTCAGCTTGCCTATGCCTGTTTAACCATGCTGCGGTGGGACTGTGCTAAATCCCAGGGTGCCGTGGGGCTGGCAGGAGTCTTGTTGGTTGCACTCTCAGTAGCTGCAGGATTGGGCCTCTGTTCATTAATTGGGATTTCCTTTAATGCTGCCACAACTCAGGTACTGAATGAATAGTTATTAAGAGTTTGGTCAATTTATTTGCCGGGATAAATCACTAGGGGAGGGAATGTAAAGAGCTCTGGAGTTGTACCTGCGCTAGCATGCCAAGCAATGGACATTTTACAGGTTTAAGCTGAGAGAATAACCTATGGTTAGTCAGCAGGCAGACTGAATGGGGAACATGTGATTGTTATCTGCATTTTAAGGCAATAGTAGGACTGTAGTTTCAGCATAGATATATACATAGGTAGAAACATCCCACATCGCTTTAGGATTTTGCACGAAAAGAACAGGGATGTATCAAGCATTATAGGGTAACAGAAATCTGCATGAACAAATTTGGAAAATTATCTCAATTAGCTGGCAGGTCATAATTACTCAGGTGAGTCATAAGCCTCCTATAAACACACTTGGTTCTTCTTTCCTTTTCGTGCAGGTTTTACCCTTCCTTGCTTTAGGAGTTGGTGTAGACGATGTCTTCCTTTTGGCACATGCATTTAGCGAAACTGGGCAGAACAAGAGAATTCCATTTGAGGTAACAGCCAATTGTTTGGGACAATGCAAACTACTATATCTGAGCTAGAGGTGCATGTATGATTCGTAATGCAGGTAACCAGGATTAATCATGCCTTAGATCAGATATTCTGGCGACAAGAAAACATCTATTTTCATATCATTCACAGTAGCAAATGGCTTCATACAGATGAAAATGTATCATTCTGGATAAATTTTGCACTCATTTTCTAGAGTCTTGTGAAATAACTGATGTGTAGCTCATGCCAAGTCTACTGCACTGCAGAATTTTATTTTCAACATGTATTTTTAATGCCGGTATGGTGTTAAGAATATAATAATGTTGCCAATTTTTATGGATAATATTGATTGTGTCCTATAACTGTGCATGTCTGTCTGAGTGGTCTATATTTCCAGTATGCAATAGTATGGTATTCTACAACTTTATATGTATTTTTCAGGACAGGACAGGAGAATGTCTGAAACGCACTGGGGCGAGTGTGGCCCTTACTTCCATCAGTAATGTTACTGCATTCTTCATGGCTGCCTTAATTCCCATCCCTGCTCTACGGGCATTTTCACTCCAAGTAAGTTTATGAAGTTTTTTTCCTAACACCGGAATTATTCTTTATCCTCATCAAGCTGACTGTGGTTTGATGTTTGCATCTGAGATGTAATGAGATCCAAGGTGATGGACCTTGGGAGAACAGAGCAGAACGTCCCATCAGCAATTAACTCATCGGGTGGTTCTTTCTGGGTTGAGAATAATCCTCATCACAGTTCTGTCAGTGTTAGTGTAGGCACCTAGAGTAACCTTAGAGGTGCGTCACTCACAGAGTGTCCTTGTTTTCATGTGCACGGTGGACAGAAAATGCACTTGGCGATTATGTTGCCCTTATTTCACAATGCCTTTGTTTGAAACTTGGCATAGTCCTAAATGAGAAAATGTTGATTCTGCCCTTGGAAAAACCTTCCTGGGGATCATTGGCTTAAGAAATGTTTCAGGGATTAGCCTTCCTGCATTCTGTGATTCTCATCTGCGATCCCACTGCAGATCCCTCAGTGACACAAAGCATGCTTGGCAGTAACTGGGGCTAGAGCTTTTCTGTAACAGAAGGCATTTTGGAATGGTCCAGTATGATTGCATCTTGCACGGGGCTTATGTTCCAAAGATGGCACGCATCCTTACCCTTCTGGAGCCCTCAATGAGCAAGTCTTGCCCCCCAAGAAAGCCAGAGTGCTTTTAGAGAGAAAGCGGGACATGCCTGATAAGCAAGGCAGAGAGACCTTGAAAGTTGTTTCCAACGCTGGGAAAACCCAGTGCAAAAAGAGCTTTTAAAGTGTGTATTTAATTTGACTTGTGTACATTTAATTTGCCCAGTTTCAACCAGCCTTCAACCACGCAAGGTTGAAAGCGCACAAGTTAAACACATGTAAGTTGTGATTGTACTGTATTTTGATGTTCAGTTCTGATGGTTATTATGTAATCAGCCTTCCTTTTTATGCTATTTTTATTTTTGGTTTGGTTGACTCCTGGATTGTTTCATGTTTTATAACTGTTGTTTTTCATTGTTAGGCTTAGAAAAATAGGTGAGAGATAGGATTTTTAAAAATATATATAGGCTGTGCAAAGAAAAGTTTATGGTTCTTTGTTTACTCACTTAGCTCTTTGCGTACTGCTATAGTAGTATTTTGATACTTCTTTCTGGTGGGAGCTGTCCACTCTATTAAGGGAGCTGTCCACCAGAGAGGAAATCGTGTGTTGTGGTTACGTCGCTCATGTAATAATAGCAGCTAGCACTTACCATATGGTAAGTTATATCTAGGTGGGGCCAGATGAGGTGTCCAAGGCTACTATGCACCCCAAATTATTAGCAGTAACCAAAGGGGTTGCCTTAACCCTGGTTAAAATCACACAGACATTAAAACCATGGTTTAGATTGTTCTGGTATTTGTTGCTTCCTACTTAGTGCAGAAGAGGGACGCGGGTAGCACTGTGGTCTAAACCACTGAGCCTCTTGGGCTTGCCGATCAGACAGTTGACAGTTCGAATCCCCGCGACAGGATGAGCTCCCGTTGCTCGGTCCCAGCTCTTGCCAACCTAGCAGTTCGAAAGCATGCCAAAAAGTGCAAGTAGATAAATAGGTACCACTCTGTACCAGAACTTTATGAAATTCTTAACAGTTG
Source organism: Podarcis cretensis (assembly GCF_951804945.1). Classification (NCBI taxonomy): domain Eukaryota; kingdom Metazoa; phylum Chordata; class Lepidosauria; order Squamata; family Lacertidae; genus Podarcis; species Podarcis cretensis. Next base: position 8,871,807 of record NC_137180.1, on the reverse strand, counting down.
GTCATTACAGTGTGTATTGAATAGAACAGCGTCTGGATTTGTCTGTACCAAATGCTGCATTTGAAAGGCAATTTGGAGCCTGTTTGGACAATACAGCTCTCCCTGGAAATGTAGAGCCTGTTTGGCTGATCCTCCCCCACTCCTGAACTTCAGGACAAGGCGGGATTGATAATATGTCCTCCCTTTCACTGCATATAGGGATGCGGGTGGTGCTGTGGTCTAAACCACTGAGCCTAGGGCTTGCTGATCAGTAGGTCGGCGGTTCAAATCCCCGTGGCGGGCTGAGCTCCCATTGCTCGGTCCCGGCTCCTGTCAACCAGCAGTTCGAAAGCATGCCAAAAAGTGCAAGTAGATAAATAGGTACCACTCTGGCGGGAAGGTAAATGGCGTTTCAGTGTGCTACTCTGGTTTCGGTGTTCTGTTGCGCCAGAAGCAGCTTAGTCCTGCTGGCCACATGACCTGGAAAAACTGTCTGCGTACAAACGCCGGCTCCCTTAGCCTGTAAAGCGAGGTGAGCACCGCAACCCCAGAGTCGTCTGCAACTGGACTTAACTGTCAGGGGTCCTTTACCTTTTTTTTTTTTTTTTTACTTAGTGCAGAAGTAATGCCTTCTATATAGTTAACATACGTAGTGATGTGTGCTTGAAACCATGGCTTTGCATCCTGGGTTGCAGCTAATCCTCCACCACGTGTCAGTTGTTCAGATGTAACATGTAATCATAGTTTAAGAAAAACAAACCATGGTTAAACATTATATCTGGATAAACAAAGGGTGCAACTGCTATAAAATGTTGCTAAACAACATTGATCATTGCTCCTTTTCGCCTTAAACAATTGCCCCAGTAACTGAGATCATGCCACATTCTTTTTAGCACTGGAATTGAATGCATGAACTCTGAAGGCTACACCTTTGTGTAAAAGCCCTGCTGTTACAGAACACTGTAATAGCAATAGCACTGCATTGCTGACCCATGTTTTCCAGGAGTGCTCTTCTCCAACTGAGCTAAGCAGTGTGCACAGGGAATGTGGAAATCTGGGCTTGCAGAAGTTTCTGTGGATATTCTTCTCCCACTTCACCCCGCTCAGATCTGTACTCCAGAAGTATAGGTTAGCACTGATACAAATCAGGCTTAATTTATAATGTGTGAATGGGCTCAGAGTTGACTCTTGCGTTATAAAAGTGTCAGATACTGAATCTGCAATTAAATCTCTTTCCTGGGACTAGAGTATGCTCATGTGGTTAACATGATGCTTTCGTGTCTTTTCTTGGTACATCCTTATTTCTTCCGTAGTGGAGGAATGGAGCTTATACGTGAAGTTCTTTCCTTTCCATTAGCTGATAAAAGCCGCTGCATGTATAGACTGATGCTTTTGAATCCAAAATCAATTCAACAGAGCCCTTGTGCCACCTGCAGAGTGTATATGTGTTCTATGAATACTAGTGGTCACCTTGGACATTTTTGGAGGGTTTGTATGTGGGTGTGCGCGTGCCCTCGTCATGCTTTCTGCTTCATAGTCATAATCATTATATTTATATTTTTCCAAAGACAAAATTAAAAAGCATGGGTGGGTACTGCTAGGGAAGAGCTTTGAAAAGAGCTCTGGGAGGCTTTCCTTCTGGCACAGCTCCAGCACAGAGGATTTATAGCTCACTCTGACCTTGGTAAAGACTTGGTAACTGTACTTTCTCAGCAGTCATTTTTCTTCCCTTTCTGTCTGGCTCACCAATCATTTTTCACTCTACTTGACCCTTGACCTAACTAGAGGAAGCAGGAATTACAATTTTTCTTAATACGTGTTGCAACTATTGTGGGAGACACACACACACACACACACACACACACACAAGTGGTGTGTAAGCAGTGCTATGAAAAGAAGTTATAATCTATAGCATTAAGTCAGGTTTTTATTGAGATCTCTTCTAATTATTGCGAGCCTGTGCTTGTATTCTGGAGTCCCCTCAGAGTAGCAGAGGCAGTTGTTTCACCCCCACCATTCTTTCTCCCTTTCTCTGCCTGTATAGCACTTCTAATTTTGTTACTTTAACTGAATCGCTGTGGTCTAAACCACTGAGCCTCTTGGGCTTGCTGATCGGAAGGTCGACGGTTTGAATCCCCGTGACGGAGTGAAGCCCCCGTTGCTCTATCCCAGCTTCTGCCAACCTAGCAGTTTGAAAGCACGCCGGTGCAAGTAGATAAATAGGTACCACTGCAGCAGGAAGGTAAACGGTGTTTCCGTGCACTCTGGTTTCCGCCACAGTAATCCGTTGTGCCAGAAGCGGTTTAGTCCTGCTGGCCACATGACCCGGAAAGCTATCTGTAGACAAACGCTGGCTCCCTTGGCCTGAAAGCGAGATGAGCGCCACAACCGCAGAGTCGCCTCTGGCTGGAATTAACTGTCCAGGGATCCTTTACCTTTACCTTTACCTTTAGTATGGAACACAATTTTCCATAGTTATAACAGTTTCCCGCCGTGTCCACACAGAGGCAGTCCCATGATCTGGAGAAATGTGTGCTGCACTCAACCTCATTGCCACATCAGAAGCAGTTGCAGCAGGAAAGCCCTGTTCTCTTGGGAGGGGGCATTGCCCACAAGCATGTAATCCAGAGCAAGTGTATATTGTTAAATCATGAATAGTACCCTGGGTTTCAAAACCCCCCCCCCCTTAACAAGGCTGTTGAATGCTCACTTCTTTATCCTCGTCGCCATTCTTGAAAACTGATCTACTGTGCAACTAATAATTCTGCTGCAAATGAAATCAGCATATGAAAGGCATGCATGTGTTGTTAAATCTGTAATTCTTCCGAAAGAAATAATTTTTAAAAATGATTGAAGCATATTCCCAGCAAGACTCTGAATTGCCTCGGAATGTCAGGTTTTGGGCATATTTGCACGGTGCTCAATGATTTTCAAACTGACATGCCTCAGATTTTCAAACTTAAAAACCAGTCTCTAGTAAAGCTTTGGCCTCTTGGAACATCAGCTTATTCTCGTGTGCTATCGTTGTGCTTTACTGCATATCTCAGTTGCCCATCTTTTCATGCATCTGGTCATGATTTGTTCTTTCTCTCGTAAATAATAGGCACATTTTTGTTCACCACTCAGGTTTGTCACTGCAGATCTTTGTGCTCCAAACCACTTTTTAAAACGTTGGATTAAAAAAGCCAGTTTGTACTACTGAGCTAAGAACTGCTGCACTGAGACCTAAGTAAAGTAATAATGTCCAACCACTATGTTCATGTGCTGTAATACAAAGCATGTCACCCTAATCACGTTATATGTGGCAGGTGGAATTATATGCAAAGGATTTGTATTGAAAATCCATGGTTATCAAGCATATTAGAAAAAAGCAAAGAATAGCAAAAAGAGAAAGAAAGGAACCCCTTGTCAGCAGTTGATATATCTCTTATTTGTTCCTTACGACTTTGCCAGGTGTGGCCAAATTCAGGTGATGCATTTAATTACAGTATTCGAAATCAGCTGGCCATGCAAGCGGCTTTTGGGTGGTCTGTTTTTAAACGTGGATTTATCCACATTTACAGTCCTTCGCCCTGTCTTTGTCTCATTCAGATTTGTTTATTGAAGAATTCCTGTCTGTCTCGGAGACCTTCCGCTGCCAAAGTTAAGAAAGCACAGCAATATAACAGGTTTTTCTTTTTCTTTTCAGCAATGTTTATTTCTGTTCATCTCGATAGGAGCCCAACCAGCAGATGGGCTTAAACAGAGTGTTGCTTTGACCTTTCTCTATCTTTGTTCACTTTCCTCGAGACATTATAAGATAACAATCAAGGCTTCATTGGCTTTTGAGGCTCAATATCTGTAAAATAATCCAGCTGCTTAGAGAGAATAAATGGCTTCCTGACAGGGTGAAAACCCAACTTTCAGTCTTCCATATCAATGCCTGTTTCTGAACTTCTTTTGTTTCAGGCAAGGTGGTACATTCTCCATACCACCAAGCTGTTGATTTAGTTCAGTTCAAATGACTATCAAAGGAGGTGCTGATGTTTCAGATGTGAATGATGGATCTCTCTGAAACTTTCACTGGGTTAGCCTTTGTTGCTCAGTAACCGAGTGCCGCCAGTGTGGAAGTCAGATCCTCAAATTGTATCTGTAGTTATACTTTTATTTTGTGTGCAGGGATACAGTCACCCTCTTCTGAACACCCATAAGTGAACTGCTTCCTTTTGGAATTCTTTAGTACTTTATCGGCTTCGATTCAACATCTGCAGATGTATATAACTTGGTGCTCCTGAAATGAATCTAGACATATTCACTTCTGAATATGTGCACACATTACTTGTGCCTGTTTTCAAAAATAACAGTTCATATTGCTCTTTTGCCAAAGGGAAAAAAATACTGCTGAAAGTGAAAAAAGGAGGAAAAAATAATCTCTATTTTTCCTCCCCCCCCCCCTTTTTTTTTTTTTTACTATCCAGTCTAGCTATGTTTATGAGGTATGTTCAGTCTGGAAATTAGAGAGAATGCTCAGGAGAGTTTGGCCCACAGTGAAAAGCAGTATCTGGCATTTGCCAGCAGAGAGCTTATTTATGTTTGAGGGAGGACACTGCTTCCCACTAATGTGAGGTGTGTGTGTGTGTGTGTGAATTTGTGGGAGCGATACAGTTTAGACAAGACACAGTGTTAACATACGCAACAAGGGAGGTGGTTGTAGCAGTTGTGCCCTAAATATTACATTCCCTTGCTTACCTGTGTGAGGTTCTCTGTCCTGCACCTCTGCTTCTTAGAATGGAGTAAAGCTTGGAGTTGTGGCTGGCTGTGCTTGGAGTCCTGAGACAGAACACCTGTTAGGGTTCTAGTATGAGAAATGTTCTGGAAACAGGCTGTTTTGTGCTAAAGTGCCCTTTCCCAGCAGCTAAATTCCCCCTTGTGAGATTGACATATTGCCAGAAAGTCTTAACTCCATCCTTCACTCCTTGTTGTCTGAGTTCTTTTCTCTTGTTTGGGGTTTATATACTGGCAGTGCTGTGCTGGGGCGCAAAGTTGCTCCGTATCTGTTATGGGAACGTGACGTGGGGCAATTGTTGACGTGGGGTGGCATTTTTTGAATTTCCTCCTCTTCCATTAAAATCAACAGGAGGGAAAATCTTTTTGACAACTCTGGGGCTGTGGACACAGCCATGAATTGAAATGCACCCCCTGCTACCCATGTCTTGCCCAAGGTTGCTCCCCATTTCTGCCATTGCACTTGCATATTTTCACCAGCAGAATGGCTTTGCTGCCAGAGCTTTCCAACGCTGAATCTATCCATAGCAGTGGCATGCTTGGCATAGCAGGGCCTCTCAAATCTAGTGCCCCCTGAGCAAGTGCTTATTTAGTATAAGATAACACCCCTGATCTAGGTCCAAAATTTCCTCTTGGCCAGTAGGTGAACCACTGTTAGAAACTGAGAAATGAAAGCTAGGAGCTAAGTGGCACCTTAAACCTAGGTTAGGGGTGCAACAATGGAATGTCTAGGCACACTTTTTTTAATAACAAGAATACAAAGCTGAAAATGAATGAACTGCAGCTAAACGCTAGTCCTCATCTGAAGACTGCAAAAAACAAAGCAATGCTTCCCCTGCCTGCCCCCCTAATATTCTTAAGAGGGTCTCTTCTCCAGTCTTCAGAGACTGGCTGGAAATGGGGAAGCTGAAAAAGGTCCTCCTTTCCTTCCACTCTGCAGTTTTAATCTGAAATCTTAATCACAGCACTGTGCCCAGAGCTCAGAAACTACTCATTTCACTGCTAATGAAATCCCTTGTCGCAAAATGCGCCTAGAATAATGGGATTTTCGAACGCTATGTTTCTAAGTAAAGGTGATTCTGTTTTTGTACCAGAACTTTATGTAATTCTTAACAGTTGGTCATTACAGTGTGTATTGAATAGAACAGCGTCTGGATTTGTCTGTACCAAATGCTGCATTTGAAAGGCAATTTGGAGCCTGTTTGGACAATACAGCTGTCCCTGGAAATGTAGAGCCTGTTTGGCTGATCCTCCCCCACTCCTGAACTTCAGGACAAGGTGGGATTGATAATATGTCCTCCCTTTCACTGCATATAGGGATGCGGGTGGTGCTGTGGTCTAAACCACTGAGCCTAGGGCTTGCTGATCAGTAGGTCGGCGGTTCAAATCCCCGTGGCGGGCTGAGCTCCCGTTGCTCGGTCCCAGCTCCTGTCAACCAGCAGTTCGAAAGCATGCCAAAAAGTGCAAGTAGATAAATAGGTACCGCTCCAGTGGGAAGGTAAACTGTGTTTCTGTGCACTGCTCTGGTTTCTCTAGAAGCGGCTTAGTCATGCTGGCCACATGACCCGGAAAAACTGTCTGCGGACAAACGTTGGCTCCCTCAGCCAGTAAAGCGAGATGAGCGCCGCAACCCCAGAGTCATTCGCAACTGGACTTAACTGTCAGAGGTCCTTTACCTTTACCTTTACCTCTACCTTTACTTTTACCTTCACTGCATATAGAATATAATGTCCTACATGGAAAATCCATTCCATTAAACATGGCGCCAACTAAGTTTTTCTCAGTTCTGACCCATTGAAATTAATGGACCTAAGTTAGCCGTGCCCATTTATTTCAGTGGGTTTATTTTGAGTATGACTCAAAATAGCTTCTGCAAAAAAGCTTCTGCATGCTGTGATTTTGCCCATAAGCCTGAGATGGACTCCCAGTTTCATCCTTTGTTGCAGCCTTCTGAGAAGGCTTTCTGTCCAGAATTCTTGCCACAGAATAATTCATTTCTAGGACTGATTTCCACTGTCAGTTCTTCCCTCATGAGCTGCCTAGCAAAGAAACATGCCGTGGTCTCTTTCCTGTAGCGAGAGCCCTCCATGCAAACACAAATGACTTTCTCTGTGTGTGCTTGCTTAATGATGCACAGTGTCCCATTTTCCTTTTGAGTGGGAGAAACAATGCGGGCTGTAAAAACTCATTTGTTATCTTACTCCCAGCTTAAACTGAAATATTTAAACCCCTCTTCTCCTTAAGCTTCCTTTGTTTCTGTCAAAAAGTCTTTAATTTTTACTTTTAAAGTCTGGGAGCGAGGAGGAGGAGGGCTCAGGGGGAGGAAAATGCAACCCCTGAATGCCATTAGGAGCGAGCTGCAGATAGCAAGGTGAAAGACGGCCCAACATGCCTCCTCATCTGCTCATCATCTCTGGCTATACAATACGCCCGCTCGCCTTGGGTGGTCTGCGAGGAATGGCAAATAGCAGCGCATACCTTGGGCAGGGCCCCAGCCTATGAGGCTTTCTCCCTCAGTGACTCCAGCACAGACTTCCATTATTTTATTTCAGTTAACACATGCAGCAGCAGCTGCTTTTTGAAGCGGCGGATTACTAAGGGCTTCTATTTTTCCCCCCTTTAAAGCAAGTTCTGTTTGTAGCTGAGGGAGATACACAGGACTTCTGTACAAAATTTCAGAATTTGGGGCTTGTTTGCTTTTAAACTGGCTCTCGGTTAAATGCGGACCTTTTTCCTACACCGGCAACTAGGCCGCAACTCTAAGGCCGCAGTCTCCGCCAGCTTTGTTGATTTCCAAGGGGGAAACCTTGAGGCCCTTGGGTTCAGACTCCTCTCTAAATGCTGCTTTATTTGAAAGGGTGGGTGGTGACGCAAAGGGCCCTTTCCCAGGGCTAATAGTTGGGTGTCCTGTCCCCAGCCCCCTGCAGACTCCTCTGAGATTTCCTACTGATTTGCAGTTTTTGTGCTGGGACTACATTCTCATTTATTTTATTTTATTTTATTTTTTAAAGGCGTTTTATCGAGCAAAGGCTGTTCACCATAATCAAGGAAATTGCCAGTGAAAAGAAACTTTAATGCAGCTCACTATCAAAACACAATATATTCGGCATGCCCAGCGAGCACTCAGCAGAATAGAATTGTACTAAAGGGAGATGTTGCGAGTTGGCAATTTCTGTAACTGGTTGTGTCATAGCTGTCAACTTTTCCCTTTTCTTGCGAGGAATCCTATTTGGAATAAGGGAATTTCCCTTAAAAAAGGGAAACGTTGACAGCTATGGGTCATGTGATGCATCCAACACAGAAGTTTTGAGGAGCCCTCAGCAAAGCCCACTCTCAGGCGGTGATGGGCACCATTTTGTTTTCCCGCAATGCTCCAAAGCGGTGATACATTGGTGTGTTTTGGAAACTGAAGTGATACAGGCTGAGCCAACTATCCAGTGCTTCTTAGGATGCTGGGGAAATGGGCAATTGCTAAAGGATGCTCTCTGTGCCTATCAACATCTGTTAATACAATGACCCTAAAAACATATGAAAACTGGCTTAAGGCCAATGCACCCCTGACCTTGTTGCCACCTTGGTGATGGCTTTTCTATCTCTGCTGTTTGTTATTCCTTTCTGTGGGGGCTTTAAAGAGGGCAAGAGGGTAGCCAACCTTTGATTCGGCCCCTGTAGTTATCCCTTTTGAAAGCAGTTTGATTTCCAGGTGACAGTAAGCAGGTTTATCTCCACATTAGGGCAGAGTCTAAAGCCAGATGCAGATACCTTGCTTAAGTGAAGTTGGGCTGGTTTGGACTGTACATGCATGAGAAGCCATCCTGGAACTCTGTTTTAAAAATTATGTGCTGGTTAGTGGATTTCTTTCCTGAAGGTCTAAAGTGGTGGTTAATGGGGCTTCCAAGGAGAGTCTTAGTCAGTGGTTGTCTCTCCAGCCACATTGCAGTTGTCTGTCTTTTGAGCTTTGCTAATTTGGGAAAAATAATAATGTTAGAGTTAAATCATTAGCAGATATCTTTATATCTTTCTTCATAAGCTATTGAGCTAGGTACAAGGCCTTCATCAAAAGGTATATATAATGAAATACTACAAAGAATATTGATTACAAAAAATTCTCATGGTCCATTAGGAATGCTAAAATACTCCTTTAATCCATTCCAGCAAAATCTTGAGCACAAATGAGCCAAATTGGGCTGCCAAATGAAAGAGGTTTATGTTTTTTTTCTAAAACATATCCTCCATGTTGTAAATGTACCAGCTCTGCTGATATTCCCTGTCCTTCTCTGTTTGCTTCTATAGGCTGCTGTGGTTGTGGTCTTCAACTTTGCCATGGTTCTGTTAATTTTCCCTGCTATTTTGAGTATGGATCTGTACCGCCGTGAAGATCGGAGATTGGATATATTCTGTTGTTTTACAAGGTGAGCAGATAGGATGACTGCATGGACTGTCTTTAACAGCAGAACATCTTGCTGTTATTGATTGCATGGATTATATATACATTTCTTAAAATGGAATTATGTGGCCATGATCAAACTTCCTGTGCTCCGTGCTCCAAGCTCATAGAGACCAAGATACCTGTCACCTCTGCATGAATGGAGAAACAAGCATTGTTGCCACATGGCTGAAAAATACAGCTGATAAAGCTGTCTACATGGTTAGAGCTGCCATGTAGAATGTTTCCAAAGAAGCCATCAAGTTATAAATGCTGGTATAAGTCCACAGATGAATTTTTCTTGCAATTTCTGTATCCAAAGCTGGGTCATGGCATCCTTTGCGGAATGAAATATGGATTTCCTTCTCACAATTAGAGCTGCTTTTCATATGACAAAATCATGTATGGCTATCACTTTCTTTATAGTGAAGCTACATCTACATTGCATGTGTATGACAAGTGCACATGTGTCCAATTAGCTGTGTGTACTACACAGAGTATATATCTGTTAGAAGCCCTCTCTGTGTTTCTTACTGCATATGCATGTGTCAAAATATGACAAATAATGGCTTGTTGCACCTGATTTTGTAGACATGTTTTTTCTTCGACATGAACCCAAACTTTATGAAAAAGGAAATATTAATGGTGTTGTGTCTATCCAGCAACGAGTGCAGGGTTTCCTTTATTAAATTATTTAGCACTTGAATCTTCAGAAATATACTTTAACATTTTGCAGTGTGGCAGAGGGAGCCAAGTGAATCTCCTGGAGCAAGGAGTTCCATAAGCTGCGCACTACAGTGGAGAATGCCCTTTTCATGTATCCCTGCCACCCGAATCTCTGAGAAAGGCAAGATGCACAGAAAGGGCCTCCCAGGTTGATTTTGGTGTCTAGACAGGATCATATAGAAGTATCTTTAAGTATCTTTGTTCCATACCATTTAGGACTTTAAAGATTAAATCCAGCACTTTGAATTGAGCCCAGAAACTTAAAACATATGGATATATTTACATGGATCAGTTAAAAGCCAGACAACCAACTGATCAAAATATATTTAAACAGTTGATGGTATGAGACACACACACACACACAGAGAGGGGGGGGGTTGTATTGCATATTCTATGAATCTATTCTTTAATTATCATCCTTGGAAGCCTTTCCCCAGTGGGTATCCTCCAGATATTTTGGACTACAACTCCCATCAGCTATGGCCAGTATATCACTGATGGGAGTTGTAGTGCAAAAACATCTGGAGGGCATCATTTTGGGGAAGGTTGATACTTGTCAAGCAAGTATCAGCCTTCACCCCAACTGCTGCTTTGTAAAATCAATGTTTTAGGTAGCAACCTGTCCTTTTATGTTTTGTAAGATGCCATGCATGTTTGATGGTACCTTGCTTATACTTTTAAATTACTTATTTATATAGACTCTGCCATAAACATGTGCATAAATGTCCCCCTTTCTTTCAGCCCGTGTGTTAGCAGAGTGATTCAGATTGAACCTCAAGCATATGCAGAAGCTGGTGACAGCACGCGCCACAGCCCTCCACCGCCATACAGCAGCCACAATTTTGCACACGAAACCCAAATCACAATGCAGTCCACTGTCCAGCTTCGCACTGAATACGACCCTCATACCCAGGTTTACTATACCACCGCAGAACCTCGCTCAGAAATATCTGTACAACCAGTCATGGTGACACAAGATAACCTCAGCTGCCAGAGCCCAGAAAGTACCAGATCATCCAGGGACCTCCTTTCCCAGTTCTCAGAATCTACACTGCATTGTCTGGAGCCACCCTGTACGAAATGGACCCTCTCCTCTTTTGCTGAAAAGCAGTATGCTCCGTTCCTACTAAAACCAAAAGCAAAGGTAACGTCTCTGTGCTTGTCTTGTGTGTTTCTTCGCATGCCCTGCCTCTTGGTTAAAGACGGCTGGATTGTTTCTACCATTTAAGACAGTATCATACCACTTTGAACAGCCACGGCTTTCCCCAAAGAAAAGTGGGGAAATGTCTTTCGTTAAGCATCCTGAGAGTTGTTAGGAGACTCTTCTCCCCGCAAGGAGTTACAGTTCCTAGAATTCCCATTACAGTGGACCCTCGGGTTGCGAATGTGATCCATGCAGAAGGCACGTTCGCAACCTGCAGCGTTCGCAGCCCGCAGTACTGCGTCTGCGCACGCACGGGTTGCAATTCGGTGCTTCTGTACATGTGTACTGCCGAAACCCTGAAGTAACCCGTTCCGGTACTTCTGGATTTTGGCGAGTACGTAACCCGAAAAAACACAGCCTAAAGCGTCTGTAACCCAAGGTATGACTGTATTATATCCCTTGTGCATAGATCCAGCACTGACTACATTGGGCAATCAGGATCTTGGCAGTGCTGAGGGTGATTTGCAATTTGGCCTTGGCATTTTGTGCTAAGAGAAATGGTTCTAGACTTGCTGACATTGCAGGGAGATGGAGCTGCATGCAGTGCTTTTCTTCTAGAACGAAAGGTGCCAGTACTCACCATAAGGTTGTTAGAGTAAGTGCCACACTTTTAACCAGTGCTTTCCTTCCAAGAAAAATAAGGTGCTGGTACTGTGTACTTGTGAGTACCCCCAGAAGAAAAGCACTGACTCTATGTAGTATTTGTTGCATGAAACTCTTCTCAATGATGTCACTTCTTCATTTACCCTTCTTTATTCTCCTTTTTTGCAGCTTGTGGTCATTTTTCTTTTCCTGGCCTTACTTGGCCTCAGTCTTTATGGAACTACTCGTGTGAGAGATGGACTTGATCTTACAGACATTGTGCCGCGGGAGACACGGGAGTATGACTTCATTGCAGCCCAGTTCAAGTACTTCTCATTCTACCACATGTATGTCGTTACGCAGAAAGCGGATTATCCCAACATCCAGCACTTACTTTATGAGCTTCACAAAAGTTTCAGCAACGTAACGTACGTTTTGTTGGAAGAGAACAAGCAGCTTCCCAAAATGTGGTTGCACTACTTTAGAGACTGGCTGCAAGGTAAGGAGAAAAATAAAAACTCAGTTCACTAATCCAGATTTTCTGCAAATGTACTCTTTTCTCTTTCTGTTTTTCCCCCTGTTACAGTGGTTTTCTTTCTTCTGCTTTCCTCCTGTAGTATCCCTTTACATTTTATTTATTAAGGTTCCTTTCCTTCGGATTGGACTGTTAGAAACGATATTCCTGGTACAGGTTGAGTGGTGTACACCTACGCGAGTTTCATATGAGTTAACCATTCATTCATTTATTTTAGTTAGCTAGATTTATAGCTTGTCCTATCCCCAAGGGGTTGAGGGCATGTTACACTGTGTATAGGCACACACTAATAACATAACCCCATATACTCCCAATCATTTAATGTACTGGAATGGATTTTCTTTTCTTTTCTTTTCTTTTTTCAAAAAAAAATTACGGGAAGGAGGGGATTTGTATTTTTCCACTTCCTAAATTCGTCTCATTCTGAGTTGCCCTCAGCAACTCAAGTTTTCTTGGTTGGTGCTTTGAATTCTTTTAGATGGTATTAGGATAACTAGATTTCAATAGTTGCTCTGTGCTCCTGGCCAGGTGTTGCGGGGACTGGATGTGCCATGTTTTGGCAGGCTTGCTCCATTTGCTGCTTTTGTTCTGAACCTGTTTGGCTTCAGGAGTGAGTTTTATTGCAACTTTCTACATGGGAGGCAATTTTAAAGGAAACAGAGGGAGGGTTTGTAAATGGGAATTGCGCATCCAGAGCCTAGGGCTGTGTCGTTTAGGGCATGTTTTCTCCTTCCATCGCTCTTATCTCTTTATAGCTGTAGCTAACCTATCAGATCTGTAATGATGGTTTTGATTACAACCTCTCAGTGCAGCTGTGAGGTGGGTCGGTGGATTATTCCCCCCCCCCTTTCCCCTCTTCTCTCCCCCTTTCCTTCCCTTCCTCAGACATGTGGTTCATTCATCTCTTCTCACACAGCCTCCTTGTGCTGGGCTGCGGCTTACTGTTCTAAATCTGATCCAAATTTGTGCTGTGAGGTATTTTTGCCCACCCTCCCCCCCCCCCCCAGCCTTGAAAGGGGTGGCAAAGAGGGAAATAACAGTTGAGAGTGAATAGGTGTTGGCTGTGATCTTTACACGTGCTGGCAGCAGATCCCACAACTTGTATTAGCTACACAAGTTGAACAGATGGAACAAATTGACAAAATCGTGTTCACTCACGCTGTGCTCGAGAAGGAGCTGAGTTGCTGTTTGAAGTTTGAAAGTTGGAGTGTGGGTTTCTTTTTCCTCCGGCTTTGTGGTGGAATTTCTGGTCATGTTGTCGTGTAACCTATGGCTTCAGCACCTAGTGGTAGCTGAAACAACACAGCGCTGGGTGTCTCCTTCCCATTGTGTAATTCATTTTACAGGGGAGTGAGTGAGTGGAGCTTTATTTTGGGCAATCATCTGAATTCCTCCCCAACTCTGTAGTCATAATCAGTGGACACAATCCACCAGGATCATCCATGAATTGTAGTGCTCATTAAGGAGCCTGAACAGATCCTGCACAACATAATAAGTGAGGAGTGAGGAGCTTCTGTTTCGGTCCCGTTCAATTTGGAGATCACTTTTTCATTATTATCTGGAAATGTGTGCTGATGAAAGGTTTCTTGATTTGGGTGGGGGGGGTTTTGGCTGGGTAGGGGGCGTTGTGTCTATGTGTGAGTCCTGTGCTGAATTGAGATTTATGGTGAAATGGTTCTATAACACTCTTACCTTGCTTCTATTATTATTATTATTATTATTATTATTATTTAATAAAAAGTCTGGTTTGCTGCAACTGTTGCTATGCAAGTATATATTGTTCCTAGGGAACAGAGGGAGCAAATTCATCTCCTGGAGTTACTGTTCGCAATCTGTGCCCTCCTTTCCCTTTATTAGAGGGACATATCTAGGATAAAATTCCTGATCTGTTTCTCTTCATTTTTATCACAATGCAAGTAGTGTTAACAGAGCCATATTGTGCATTAGGAGATTTCATAGCAAAGGGCCATTGCAAACTTAAAGTTGTGCATATTACATGCTCACACAAAGGGGTTCCCCAGCCCATGTGTGAATACACATCTCTATAAGTCTTTCAAAACACTGCATACACATGGAGTTCCAGCTGCCTTTCTCTCTCTCCATTGGATAGAAGCCATGTGTTCCGCCACACACAGCAGTGTTATGATGCCAGAATGTTTTCACGTGTGGTAGTATTTGGCTAAGTGGGTGTGGGTGGATTGGGCCAGTTCTGAGCAACAGGAGGTCTTGTCTGAAGCTACAGCCTGGCAGTCATCCACAGCCTAGCTGGAAGATGGGAAAGGCAGGTTATGCAGCCTCTGGAGTTCTGGGAGGCTAGTGTCTCAGGCATGTGGCACCCTCCCAAACATCTGTTTGGGAAGCATGTCACAGTACTCTAGCCAGGCTCTGCTCGTTCCAGGGCTATGAGGAAGAGGCTGGAGTGGACAGAACTAAGAGTCAAAAAGAGCTCTAAGAAAGTGATGGTGATGTTGCACATTTCTTGTCAGCACTTACTCAAGAGCTGAAAACTTCCACAATCCTGCGATCTCTTCATTAGCAGTTTGAAAGAAAGCTGCTCTGGTTTTTCTTCTTTTGGTTTACAAGCTGGGTGAAAAATAACAACAACAATCTGTCCCCTTACCTTCCAACAGGGCTTCAGGGGGCTTTTGATCGCGACTGGGAATCTGGGAAGATCACATACAACAATTACAGAAATGGATCTGAAGATGCTGTTCTGGCTTACAAGCTTTTGGTTCAAACGGGCATCCAAGACAAACCCTTTGATATTAGCCAGGTAATTTTAAAAATACTACCATAACTCTATTTGTTTAAATGGAATGATGCAAATGGGAAGTAATTTTCCTACCTTCTTTACTGTTTAAAGCCTTAGTCAATATCTGGAATACAAAGTTGACAGTTAGGTCTGACCTGCTGTTTCCCATACATGGTCCAGAGCACTGTAGACATTGAAGCCAAAGGAATGACAGCTTGAGTAATGGTGACAGGAAACTCTAGATGAATCCCACCACACACAGGGAAGAGCTTATTCAAATGTATTCCTTATTACAATGGTGGCAATGAAGAATGAGACTTCTCTGCTACCTTTGCATCTGGACAATAATGCCCAGAGAAGCCATTTCTGAGGCTTATCACGACCCGACCACAAGGTTGAACAAACCAGGTGGCTTGCTGTGATTTGTTTTCTGAGCACTTTGCGAATAATGTTACTTACATCAGCTTCAAACTGAATGACACCTCAAGTTCAGAACTATGCTTCTGTTTAGTTTCAGTTGATTTCACCTGGAGATGTGGACAGAATCACTGGAAATGTCTGGCTGATCTCTTTGTGCATTTGAAAAACCTTCCTGGCTATTAGTATTGAGTTTACTGGTTTGGTCATGAAGTGACCTTCCTTGAGGTGGGAGTCATTCCTGCCCTCTTGAAGGAGACAATTGTGATACCTCTGTTGAAGGAACCATTTGTGAATCCCCTCAACCTGAATAATTACTGGTCTGTTCCCAACCTACCTTCTCCTGGCCGATGGCTATCTCAGTGGGCCCTTCAGAATCCTCTGCTACTCTAGGGTTTTCTGCAGGCCCCTATGTTGCTTCCTTATATGAAGTCTCCCTGGGTTCCTGGTCAGACTGAACCCTGATACAAGTAATCTTTTGTCACTTTTTCATCCTTCTTATGTAACTGCCATTCCAGAAAAGCCCACAGCCTGGCGATGTTTCTAGGATTCGTTCTGGCATCTGTTGTGCGTTGATCTTAACACAACCATAGTTAGTTAGCCTAAGTCAGCCTTCTTCATACCTTGGTCCCCAGATGTCGTTGACCTACGACTCCCATCATCCTTTGCCAAACTGGCTGGGGTAATGAAGGCTGTAGTTCAACAACTGCTGAGGACCCGTGGCGGGAAGAATTCTGGCCTAAATTACAGTTTGCAAGCCAGCTTCTGACTGTGGTTCCAAAGCTAACAATTATTCATGAAAATATTCAGACACTAACCATAGTGCCATACACCAACACCCTTGCATTTTTGAAGATGCCTGTATGGAAAAGGATGGGGGCAGATTCCATGCAAGCTCATTGGGGCTCCCTCAGTCGCCTAACCATGGTTTGATGGTCAAGCAGCAGGCCTTTCTCTCTCTGTTTCCTGTTCATTTCTACTACTTTATTCTTTATAACTGATTTTTTAAAATAAAATCAGCAGCAGCAGCAGCACCAGGCCTAGGAATGGAGTAACCGAAATAGATAGTTTTACATCCTGGCATCCATTCTTTTCTTCTGCAATGCATTATTTATCTTGCTGATTTTGTAGGCCCAAGGAGCTGTTTTAATGTGCATGTATGTGATTTTCTCTATTTGTAGTATTACATGATACAGTCTAGGAACATTTTTTAAAATCACATCTTCTGTGCTAGTCCCAGTCATGACCAAGGAATATGAGTTTAAATGCACCTTGACCCCAAATCTGCTGAACTCCAGTGGGGCGTGTTTCACACAAAATGCTAAGCCAAACCATGGCAGTGTGAAAGTGCAGAAGTGATTGCAGCCGCTTTGTTCCTACCTGGTTATTTTGCTGCTGTGCTGTACTGACCTAAGCCATGGTTTGGTTTAGTGTGTGTTACCCAAACCCAGGCTCACCGTTCAGTTCTGTGCGGACAAACCACAAGCTGTAGCCAGGGAACAGCTAAACCACGAGCCCAGTTTCGGACAACCATAGATTAGCACTGTGCAGTACAAAACGACTGGTGAGGAGCAAAGCAGCCATAATCTCTTTTCTGGAAGCCAACATCGGTGCTTATTCATGCTAGCCCATGGTTTGGATTGCATGTTAATGAGGGCATTGTTTTTAGTGGGAGACTTCTGCATTTCTCTGACCAAAAGATGAAATGCCACCCTGCATACATCTAGATCAGGCTTCCTCAACCTCGGCCCTCCAGATGTTTTGAGACTACAGTTCCCATCATCCCTGACCACTGGTCCTGCTAGCTAGGGATCATGGGAGTGGTAGGCCAAAAACATCTGGAGGGCCAAGGTTGAGGAAGCCTGATCTAGAGGCTTCTTACATCTTCTGTGCCAGCTCACACTCTTATGAATGAGAGGAACTGTGCTTCCTTTGCACCAATATGAGTGGCAAATCTGGCATAGTTTGCTTTCATTCCGATGCTTTGAGTTTGAGCTTGTAAGTTCTCCCAAGTGAGCTGGTTAAATATATATATATATATATATATATATATATATATATATATATATTCATGACATACAAAAGAACATGCAATCTCTCTATTTTGGTTCAGATTATAAAGTCTTTTGGTTACGTTCAGTGTAAGACAATATGGTACTCAGAGGTAGGGGGAGAGGGTGGGTGATAAACTTGCACACTATTTTTTTTTCCTTCTCGTTTTCCAACTTGGTATATGTGTGACTTCCTTTGAACACTTTGAATAGAAAGAGAAGTTATTCAGGGCAAATTGTCATAATGTTAAAAATCTCAGATCTGTTCATGGGCATTCCAAGCTAAATGGGAGAAGGAATGATACCTCCTGACAGATCATTCTTCTTTTCTCCAAAATTGCTTCCCCATTCCTGAGTGCGAGTTGAATAATGCTCCATCGTGATCATGAAAACCCTGCATGTGAATATGCTCATAAGGTTTGGGCAGAGGGTGTTTCCTGTATTTATATGGTCTACTTTTTTGTAGAAGCACTGATGCAGTATCTGAATATTCCCATGGGCTAAGCAGCTTTGGATAGTGGTGTGGTCCCATGTTTTAGCTGCAGCTTGTAGCTGTTTGTACAGTTTTATTTTACATTTTTTTGCCATGGGCAAGTTGGGAGGGCCAGTTATGCTGTGTTACGCTTATGTGTGATGTAGATAGCAGTTTCTTATTAGAATCGTATAGAATAATTCCCAATAGAAGTGCAAACATCTACCCGGGTACAACAGGAAGTACCTCAAGGAATCAGTTGTTGGGCCATCTGGGTGGGCTGCTGCTGTACCCTCATGAGTTTCATGCTAGCTTCCATGCCACCAGTCCTGATCTGCTAGTTTGAACTAGCAGCAATCAGCCTGGGAACTGGAACCATGGTCCCTGTGTGGAGTGCAAGTTCACGTTGGCTGCAAGTTCATGCCAAACACTGCCAAAGCCCCCTTCTATCTAAGGACCCTTAAGGGAGGTGTTTAAAAGTCTGTAAAGGGAACTGTGTCATTCCAAACTCCACTTCTTTGCTTTCATGCAGAAAATAACATTCCAATGACCTTCTCAGGAGCTGTTTGCTAGACTCAAAAGCACGGTTTAGAGTACTTTGACGAAAGTGGCATTGCGTAAAATTGAATGATGTTGATGGTTTTATTATTATCTGTACCCTGTCCATCTGACTGGGTTGCTGCAGCCACTCTGGGCTGCTTCCAACAAATATAAAAGCATAATAAAACATCAGACATTTATATATATATATGTGAGAGAACAACAACTACTTACCTTTATGCAATATGCAAATCCAGGGAGGAGAGAGAACCATAATCAGGTGCCCTAAGAGACTTTTTGTTTGTTTGGCAGCAAATGCAAAATGCAGCATGGAACAAATGATTGCCCGTGGCTCCTGATATAATTTCTTCTGCCTGGGAGGGATAAAAGTGTGCTGCTGCCTCCGCAGAGGCTGTGAGCTGTTCTCTGCAGTTCCAAAGACAATTTGAAGACATACAGTTGTTGCATATCCTGTGGATTAATTGAATCCAGATCTCTAGATTCCAGCTTTGCTTTTTTTTTTTTTTTTTAGGCTGCTGTCACTGTTGTTTTTCACATAATTAGAAAGACATGAAAATGAGAGTTGGGGCAGAATGAAAAATAAACAAAACAAAACAAAACCCCTTGTGTGTCGCCCCTTTCCTGGCATTTTCTGTATATCACCCCAGTTGTTTGGCGGGACATCTTTTGTTCCTAGAAAATCCGATTCAAATTCTCCAAATTCACTTACCCATGTGACCCCTGGAAGAGTGGACTCATCTGGTTTTGGGTGCTGGGCATTTTCTGAATACATAGGTCATAGGAGGCAAGTGTTAGCAAAATTTATACAGATGTTGTTTTATTTTTATAGCTCTCCTCCATTTACTGGGTGGCATTTCCTTCAGTGTTAACAACAGAGGTTAACTGCACACAGACGTCTATAGGACTCTTGCCAGATTCTTTTTTCCCGCCCCCCCCCCCCGACCTCCATGGTTCCTTTTTCTTTTTTTTCTCTCCCTCAAAACTAGCTTTAAATATGTTTCTCCAGTTTGGTCATTTCCCCCCTCTTGGCTGCAGACAACATTTTTAGAATTTAGGTTTAATTGGCTCAGTCTTCATCTGGAACCTTCTGTTGATTTAATGTTTCTAATGAATTGCATGCAAAGCATTTTCCGCTATATGAAACCTCTTGAATATAAAAATGTAGTTTTTCTACCATAAACAAAACTCTCTTTATGACATCTCTGCTAAGTATAAAGTCTTCTTTCAAAGGCTATTATTCCATTTTACATGCTGTTGCATAATGCCTTTCCTTCTTGTGTTAAAAGAATTGGGCATAAGTCCTAACATTCTGAACAAAAGTCCTAATTCCATCCTAAACTGTTCCTTCCTCTTCCTTCCCTCCCCTTTTTTATTTTTATTTTTTTTGCAGTTGACTAAACAGCGCCTGGTGGATGCAGATGGAATCATTAACCCCAATGCCTTCTACATCTACCTGACAGCCTGGGTTAGCAATGACCCTGTGGCATATGCTGCCTCTCAAGCCAACATCCGGCCCCACCGTCCAGAATGGGTCCACGATAAAGCAGACTATATGCCAGAAACCAGGTTGAGAAGTAAGGAGCGCTTCCCTTTTAATGCCTTATGGTTTATATAAGTGCCTCGGCCCTTCTCTCGAGGCCCAGCAACTCCCCAGTCAGTTGACACTGCCCAGGAACCAGACCATAAACAGAACAATATATATTGTGTTTCTTAGTAAAAACTCAGGAGACAGGTTGTGGTTGTGTAATGTAGTAGAAGAATGCCGTGCGTCGGTAGCAGTTCATCATTTTGAAAAATGAATTCTTTAATAGTCTATATCAGAGGTCTAAAACTCGTTTCATGTTAATGTGCCCTGTTCATTTTCCATGGAAGCGGAGCCTTCAGTTCCCCGTGGTGTGCTGCCTTTGCAAATATGGAGCTTTAATAATTGGGAGTTATATTTTGTTCACTCTGAATTTGTCGGCTTGGGGTGCTAGTTGGGAAAGAGATCTGTATAAAGAGGATCCTCTGCTCTTGCAAGTCACCCGTTTGCATTCCGAATAGCAGTCCCAGTTTGATTCTGTTTGCTTTTGCTCTGGATTTATTGGGTGAATTGCTGGTTGGTTATTGGGTGGCAGGAGTGAGGAGAGAAGAGGACTGGTACTTCTGGAAACACAACTGGATAACAAGCAAATTGTGCTTCACTGAATCCGAACCCTAAAGCTCATGGGCAGCCAGCCAAAACTTGTCTTAATGAAAATTTATAGTTGAGATTATAATAGGGCAAATCATGTTTAGTAAGTCAATGGAATGACCCTGCAGTGTCTGGAACACACAGCAGCAGCAAGAACTTAATGCTAGTTGTGTGATGGCTTTTTCGAGGGAGGAGTGGGTGGTATTGGGGACTTAGCATTGCTTTTTAAAAAGAGAGCATGGAAAATTTGGGTGTGTTGAGTCACTGAAGGATAAAAATGATCTACTTCCTGAAATAGTCATTTGAAGTATTTAATCTTTCTTTGATTGACTGTAGCATGCTCTAAAGCTCGTTTTTAATAACCAGGGAAAATGTAAGAAATGTACTGGCCAGCTTTAAGCTTTCAAAGTATTTAACTGATTACAAATGCTGGCCCTGATTCACTGCTTCCTTTTTATGCTGTTGGGATTCCATGCTGTCAGCTATGCAATGATTTCAGAAGTATTGCCCTTCTAGCAGGGTAGTGCAAAAGTACATGAGGTTTTGCAATTCTCTCCAGTCAAATGTTAAATCCATTCTAAATCTTCAAATGTTAAGTCTTTGTTTGCTACTGTTCAGGCTTATGTAGACGGCTATCAACAATTACTAGTGTAGTCAGCACTATGGACTGGCTATTTTAAAGCCCATTTTGTATGGCAGTGGGTGGTATCACACCTTGCAAGCTAAAATACTCTTAACGTAGGTTGTTAAGGCTTGATTCCTTGACATTTTTTGTTAACTGATATCATTAATGATGGTGTATGCTGTGTTTATATGATTATCCCATTTTAACAGTAGGCACTGAGGCAAAATAAAAATAAATGAAAGATAACAAAGAGACTTGTGGGATATTAA
Source organism: Podarcis cretensis (assembly GCF_951804945.1). Taxonomy (NCBI): domain Eukaryota; kingdom Metazoa; phylum Chordata; class Lepidosauria; order Squamata; family Lacertidae; genus Podarcis; species Podarcis cretensis. The sequence goes on along the minus strand of NC_137180.1, from coordinate 8,850,271 downwards.
AAACTAGAGTGATATCCAACTAAGTCAAAGATAAGTCAGTGTGGTGACTGGAGCAGGCATAGGCAAACTCGGCCCTCCAGATGTTTTGGGACTACAACTCCCATCATCCCTGACCACTGGTCCTGTTAGCTAGGGATCATGGGAGTTGTAGTCCCAAAACATATGGCGGGCCAAGTTTGCCTATGCCTGGGTTAGTGTTGGACTGGGACCTGGGAGACCAGAGTTTGAATCCCCACTTGAACATGAAGCTTACTGAGTGGTCTCAACCAGTCAATCACACCCAGCCTAACCTACCTCACAAGGTTGTTGTGGGGATTAAAAGTGGAGGGGAAGAACCATGTAAGACACCTTGAGCTCTATGGAGAAAAAGCTGGGATAGAAATGCAATCAATCAATCAACCAACCAATAATTCAGTGTACACGCAGTGATTTCAGAGGACCTACTCTTTGTATGACTAACATTGGATATCGTCCTGTGATTTATTGTGTGGCATAAGATTTTGTGGACTAGCCATGAGACTGTATAGCAAATTCCAAAGGAAGACTTTATTCCAACTGTAAACTAGACTTCTGATATGTTGATGCTGGATAAAGTGCTTCTAAACGGCTCCTTATTGTAAACTCAGTGCTGCTCATGCTTGCAAATTTTGTTCAACATCTGTGGCCTCAATTTAATCTAGATGGTCTTTCTTGTCCCGGAACCTCCAGAGTTCTCCTTTCACCACTTGCTATATTTTCACACTACCATTATTGAACATTATAAGAACTTTTGGAGGGGTAGCCGTGTTTGTTTCTTGCAGCACTTTTAATCAGATTTTAACTTGTCTGCAGAAAATCCAATGAGTTAAAAAAGAAATGTGGAAATAGGGAATTCTTGCCACAAAGGGTGTTGGTTTTAGGGATGCTTCTATAATATTATAATGTTCATTGGGGTGTCTTTATAACTCCCCAAATGTATAGCATGATAGTGGGAAGGCTTGCCTGTATGAAATCTGAAATGTACTACACCTCTTCATAATGAAATTCACTGCTTCTGCTGCATTTTGTTGGTATATCTGAACGTACCATTTAATGCAAAGTAATCGATGTTGATATTCTGGCACCAGAAAGCCAAACTGCTTCATTTGCCTGTTTCAATCTGTATTCTGATACACTGTTTTCCAGCATAAGTTTGTTTAAGCAGTGTGTTTTTCCCCCTTCCCAGTTCCAGAAGCTGAGCCTATTGAATATGTTCAGTTTCCTTTCTACCTCAATGGACTGCGCGACACTTCTGACTTTGTGGAAGCTATTGAGAAAGTGAGAGCAATCTGCAATAACTACACCAGCCTCGGGGTTCCCAGTTACCCCAATGGATACCCGTTTCTCTTCTGGGAACAATATATTGGTCTCCGCCATTGGCTCCTTCTGTCCATCAGCGTGGTTCTGGCGTGTACATTCCTGGTGTGTGCCCTCTTCCTTCTGAACCCTTGGACAGCTGGGATCATTGTAAGTGTTTGCTGAAGCAAAATTCCTTTCAGCATAGCTCTTGCTGCAGTCAGGAAGGTTTTGTTTATGTCTGGCTACTGATGGGGTATGCATATTGCATCATTCACGATATATTTATTCAACTTGAGGGGGTAGGGTTCATGAAAAAGGTATAAGCCTTAATAACCTTCATCCTTTGGCCTCCTCTATTTGCTTAAGTTTAAAATAAAAATAAAAGTGTCTAAACTTTTGCCCTCATTCTGATACCAAGAGGTAAAAGAAAGAGAAATTATTAAATGATTTTTTTAAAAAAGTGTCTTATTATTCTAGAGAGCCAAGTGATTTTTGTGTCAAGATTTACCGTATTTTTTGCTCTATAAGACTCACTTTTTCCCTCCTAAAAAGTAAGGGGAAATGTGTGTGCGTCTTATGGAGCGAATGCAGGCTGTGTAGCTATCCCAGAAGCCAGAACAGCAAGAGGGATTGCTGCTTTCACTGCGCAGGGGTCCCTCTTGCTGTTCTGGCTTCTGAGATTCAGAATATTTTTTTTTTCTTGTTTTCCTCCTCCAAAAACTAGGTGCGTCTTGTGCTCTGGTGCGTCTTATAGAGCGAAAAATACGGCATTTTTATTTCATTTGGAGCCACTCATAAGCAATTCATTATTACGTTCTGGACACAAACCTGTTACTTTTTGTTTTGGAAATGAATCTCATGGACTTCCAAGTAAACAGCTGAAAAATAACAGTTCGCTCTTACGCTCGCTATTTTTGCAAGCAAGTCCCAAGGTTTTCAGGGGCCCAAGGCAAGGGACCCAAGATGCTGCCCAGAGTGAAGTCCTTCCTGACATTTCTCTGGAGCTGGTTTCTTTGTTGAGCTCTGGAAGTGTTCACGGCCTGAACACAAAGAGCTGCATAGGATTTCAGGGCCCAGCATCTGACTGCATCAGTTGCTCTCTGCTGCTGGCTTGATCTGAGGAGTCCTGTGCAAGTTCCTCAAGAGAGGACCAGTGTGAAAAATTGCCTAGATCCCCAAAGTTGGGTTTCATGGGGGAAGAAGAGTGCAAGGCAGGGTTGCAGGGTGTAGGAAAAATAGTCTGACGAATGTAAATTGTATAAACTAGTTTTTTATATGTTCTGGAAAGCGCTGGTGATCATTCAGCGCACGGGCATTTTTTTCAAATGGAATGTTGATGTTATGCTGTCTAAACTTTACAAACTTCCCCGTAGCTTATAAAAGGGCAGAGGTAGAAAGCAATTACCAGGTTTTGTCCTATAGATGTGTGTACAGCAGGTATGTTAAAAGGCAAATGTTTAGTCTGGAGTAGCTTTCAAAAGTCATAGGCTGTGCATGTTATCATTCACGAGTCATTAGCTTATAAAATAATTTATTGCCGTGCCTATAGGGGGGTGGAGTTTGCTTTCAGAAAGGGATTTTACCTTTTTAACCGAGTCTTCAGGCTTTCTCCTTCTTCTCTTTCGATGCCTATTTCGTGTTCTCTACCCCCTGCCTCTAATTTTGTTTACGAGGTAGATGAAAGAAGAAAAATAAAAAAGCCTCCCCTTAACTTTAACTGTTTGCTTTGTCCATGCCAATCCCCCCAAGTTCTTCAAAGCTAAGAGGCCCTTTGTAACCCGACACCCATCAGCTGATTATGGCATTCACTGTTTTCCATGCATTAACTACTCCCAAGTCATCTTCACTTACTCTGTACTGTAATTTGGTCAAAAGGTTGTCTGGGTGGGTGGGTGAGGGGAGCCCAAATGCTGTATCTTTCCTTGCGTTAATCACTATACTGGGACTACGTAAGAGGAGGTGGAATACAGGAAAGAAGCGGAGAACGGCCCAAATGATTTCAGGCTGTATTGTCAAACAATAAGTGAAGCAAACCTGTATACTTCGATTTCTGCCTGGCTTCAAAGAAAACTATTAACTCGTGGTTTCTGAATAGCCTAGACATTTATTTCAGTAATTAAGAATAAGAAATACCAGCGGTTCACCTTTTCATTCTCCCTCTCCATTCTCCAGATGTTTTGGACTACAACTCCCATCATCCCCTGCCAGCTGGCTGTGCTTGTGGTCCAAAACATCTGGAAGCCACCAGGTTGGCGAAGGCTGCTCCATATATAAGAGGGAAAGTTGCTTATTGCCATTTGGATCTCTTTAGGTGGTGGTGCTGGCTCTGATGACGGTGGAACTGTTTGGCATCATGGGCCTTATTGGGATAAAACTGAGTGCCGTGCCTGTAGTCATCCTGATTGCTTCTGTTGGAATCGGAGTGGAGTTCACTGTTCACATTGCCTTGGTAAGTGGAAGCTGAATATCTCATTTTGTTCTCTCTTTTTTTGGAAAAAAATGCTCCCTTCCTGCCAAAAAAATACCTTGCATGTGGACAGCTAGTTCTTCCAAATGGAGATTGGAATACAGTGGTACCTCTGGATGCGAACGGGATCCGTTCCGGAGCCCCGTTCGCATCCTGAAGCGAACGTAAGACGTGACTGCGCGTGTGCGGGTTGCGTTGCGCTGCTTCCGCGCATGCGTGTGATGTCATTTTGAGCATCTGCGCACGCGCATGTTGCAAAACCCAGAAGTAATGCACTCCATTACTTCCGGGCTGCCGCGGAGCGCAACCGAAAAATAAGCTGAAGCATATTCATCCCGAGGTATGACTGTAGAGCTCCTCCCCATGTATTCCTAGTTTTCAAGGAATTCTTTGATGTGGAAGAATGGAGCATTCAATCATGTAGACTCCACCCACATTCTGAAGCAATGCTCTGATAGGATAATTGTACACTTCCTTCTTTCTGAGTATTTGAAATACTGTAATAACTTAAAACACAAATCGCACAAAAATTACAAAGCATTAATACACCCAGCTTCTTGCCCTTGTCACTGGAGTTAGAGAAGGCCATGCAGACCTTTGGACTGGCGCCTGGCCTCCGTAATGAATTGTACACAGGTAAATGAATTGAACCTGAATCTTGACAAGATGGAGATGCTGTGGTTTGGTAGTGCCATTAGGTGAATGGCCAGTGCTTGATGGAGTTGCACTCTCCTTGAAGAAACCAGTGCATAGTTTAGGGGTATTTCAGTATTTCACGTTGTCACTGAAGACTTGGATGTCTGTAGTGACGCAGAGTGGTGGTACTCGCAAAGCACTCTGCAAGAACCGCACAAGCAAAAAAAGTCACCTGACAACATTGTGACACCAGGTGAATGACCATGTGGATTGCCCCACTCACCTGTCAGACTTTGGCTTTGCAGAGTAGGGGAGATAATGATCTAGCCTGCCAGTGAGATCCGTGTCCTCATCCCTATGCGAGGGTAACATCCCCCCAAGCTGCTCCCCATGCCAGCGTGACCCCACCCAGAGACTGGGCCTTTTTTAATTTGCAGAAGGGTCAGCAGCTCAGGCTCTCCATCCGTGGCTTGGGACTTTTCATATTACCTTAGAGGTGTAGGAAGCATGGCTGCCTTAGCAACCTCCAAACCACCAGCACAAAGTAAGAAGTTGTTAGTTATTTATTATTGCTTTGTTTTTACTCTAGAGCAGAAGAGAGGCACTTGTGACATTTTCTGTCTCAGCATCCAGAACAACTTGACTAGCTTAGGTACCGCACACCTTGTCTCGGAGGAGCGGTGAGGAGGACCACATTTTTTGCTGCTGCTTCAGGCAGCGAGATGTCTTGGGCTGACTCTGCTGCAGTCACGGGGCTTAACCTCCCAGGGAGGGTTGAATTCTGACACCTCTCACTTTACAGATTACAGTGGTATACCTCGCAAGACGAATGCATCGTAAGACGAAAAACTCGCAAAACGAAAGAGTTTTTCGTTTTTTGAGTTGCTTCGCAAGACGGATTTCCCTATGGGCTTGCTTCGCAAGACGAAAACGTCTTGCAAGTTTGTTTCCTTTGTCTTGCAAGTTTGTTTCCTTTTTCTTAAAACCGTGCATTCACTTCGAGGAGCAACTCATAGCACGCGGTGTGGTAGCCTTTTTTGAAGCTTTTCCAAAGTCTGTGCTTCGGCAAGACAAAAAAATCGCAAGACGAAAAAACTCGTGGAACGAATTAATTTCGTCTTGCGAGGCACCACTGTAAGCCTTCTGATTGATTACAAAATAAATGTCTGCCTTAAGCCTCGTTAGCCAGTGATTCATATATGTATAGTAAGAAGAACTGTCAATTGCCAATTGTCGTTGTAGCATCTTTCCTCTCCTCTGGGGATTCCCTCCCCCTTGGGAATCCTCGTAAGCTGCTCACACTATTCTGATGGCATGAACTCCATTCTTTCCCAGGCCTTTCTGACTGCCATAGGAGACAAGAACCGCAGGGCTGTCCTTGCCTTAGAGCACATGTTTGCACCTGTGTTGGATGGAGCCGTGTCTACGCTGCTCGGTGTGTTAATGCTTGCAGGATCCGAGTTTGACTTTATTGTCAGGTAAAACATGTGTGCATCCTGCCTCTCCCTTTGCTTAATTAAAATTAAATGAATGTAGCAGAGCCTCATTTATCTGACTGGGCAAGGGCACCTATAACGGTTACTGGATAATCCAAAATTTGGTTAAGAGAATCGCTATTTCATTGGGATTAGACTATGATGTTGAGCTGCGCTGGAACACCCCAGTGAGTTCAGGAAGCTGCAGGTGCAGGTTCCTCTAGCTCAGAGTTGCCTACACTGACTGGCAGCAGCTGCCCAACGTTTCAGGTAAGGGATTTTCCCAGCACTGTCTGGAGATGTGCTGGGGAGCTTTCATCCTTTTATATGCAGAGCACATGCTCTGCCACTCAGCTGTGACCCTTTCCTGATCACATAAGTGAGGTTCTTTTCATGGGAATGCTGCCATGCTTCTCCATTTACCTGCTGCTGCAGTGCTGTGCATGATGTACTTGCTTGTGCCATGGTTTCGTTTTTACTCTGCTTTATTACTCTGCTAGTTTCATTTTAGTAATAATAATATTTTTTTATTTATACCCTGCCCTCCCCAGCCAAGACCAGGCTCAGGGTGGCTAACAACCAATAATAAAAACAAGTTGATTAAAATACAATTTAAAAGATTAAGATACAACATTAAAACATGAGGGTGCAATCTCTTCATAGGAGAAAGGAAAAAGAAAGAGGGGGAGGGAATCAAACTGATTCTAAGCCAAAGGCCAGGTGGAACAACTCTGTCTTACAGGCCCTGCGGAAAGAGATCAGAGACAGAGCGTTCCACCAGGCCGGAGCCAGTGTTGAGAAGGCCCTGGCTCTGGTTGAGGCTAATCTAACTTCCTTAGGGCCCGGGACCTCTAGGGTGTTGCTATATATGGACCTTAAAGTCCTCCGTGGGGCATACTAGGAGAAGCAGTCCCGTAGGTACGAGGGTTCTAGGCCATGATAGTAGCTGTTTCTATTGCAAGTACTGGATTTTGTTAAAAATAATTTTAAAAGCTTCCCACTCAGAAAAGGCCTTATGCAGCCTATAGTTTGTTCAACAGCAACATTAAGTTATTCCCAAAGATGGTTAGCTGAAGGTGACCTTTAACCTAAGCACTCTCCCAAACTATTTACCGTACATGCAGAGTACTTTGAGTGGAGAAGCCTGAAAAACTATAAACATCCTGAAACTGAAACTCCCTTTCCCTCACCCCCGCCACTGAAGATTATAGAACAGTTTGGCTGACCAAAATAAAAAGTTCAGGGTAGAATGTGAGCAGGCAGGCACCTATAACATCACGGAATGTAACATAAAATACACAGTGAAGCCTGAAGGCCTTTCTGTCTGAAGCTAAAGGGAGCCTGTTTTCTTGTGGCTTTAATTAAGAATGTGAATACAGCAGATAAAAGCATAGAGCAATTTTTTTTTTCTTCTTTGGGAGGGAATTTGAGAGGGGTGATGAAATGGATCCTGTTTTGCTCCAAACAGTCTGTGCAAAGACACTGAGCAGAAAGGCAAAAAATGTTGTCTATTTTGCAGAATTGCACAGCAGATAAAACAAATCAAAAGAGCAAGTTAGTAGGAGCTGCAATTAAGGCAGACAGCAGCTAGATTGATGATGAAGAATAATTAATATAAATACCAAAAAAGGTGTGTAAAGTTGTAGTAAAGGGGGGAACTGCAGTGCGGAAACATATATTATTGTAGTTTCTCACGACTTTATGAAATCATAACCTCTTTCTAATCTGTCTCAACCTATAAACTAGTATACACCTTGGTGGCACTGCAACCTCCCCCAGCCCACAATTTCCCTCACCTACTTAGTACCTGTACCATGCCTCCTGGTGATCCATCCCCAGCCCCATTTTGAGAAATGATGACTCTACAGATCAGAGTTTGGCTCATGGAACAAAGTGCTCTTGGGTCTTAACTCCCCACCCCCACCCAAACAGCCACCTGCACGCTTTGAAAATCTGCTCTGTGCAGGGTTGGGGAATCTGTGGAACAGCGTGAAAGGTGGAGAAGTGGACTTCACAGAGAAGGGGTAACTGGCAAAAGGGGAGACGACCCTCTGCTGGATCCAAATGGAAGGATTCCTTCCACAAATCCTTTTGAACCCAACCTAGTGTGCTACTGCTCTCTCTTGGTGACTGAGTGTGTATATGCATGATAAAGAACAGCTGGAGAAAGTTTGCAACCTATCAGGCGCTGCTACTGACTGTCCCCCATTCATTTCTGTGGGACTTTTCCTCACACTCTGCTCTAAACAAATGGACGTTACCAGTGTTTGGGTGGATTGCAGCTATGGTCTACTTAGGTAATAAGGATTGTAACACAATTTTCCAATTGGAATTGAACTTTGAGGTGTTTGTTTTTTTAAAACAATTAAGCAGCGTATAAATTTTATAAAATGAAATAAATGGGTATTTTAAACGCTTTTAACTTTGTCTTTATTCATTTGGCCTTCTCGTCGTCTAACACAACCAGGGTTTAGCTTCCCTGTTGTTGTTTTTAAAAGACGGCTCTCAAGTCAATGAGCAACGCTTGAGCCTTGTTTTGTGGCCTGGGGAAGGCGCCAGACTATAACGGCAAGGAGTGGGTTTTTAGCCCAATAGCTCATCCGGGTAGAGCTTTTGTATATTCAAAATGGTCAGATCTGTAATTGCCCTGTTTATACTAGAGTTAGACTGATGGGATGCAAATGTCTCCAATGCCTCGTGTTGATGGTGTGTCCCAGTTAGTTTACATTAGTGTAGGACATAAGCTAAGCCAGCTGGATCAGGCCAGTGCCCCATCTAGTCCAGAGTCCTGTTCTCACAGTGGCTGACCAGATGCCCACGGGAAGCTTGCAAGCGGGTCGTGACTGTGGCAGCACTCTGCCCAGCTGCAATTCCAAGGGACGCGGGTGGCGCCGTGGTATTAACCAGTGAGCCTAGGACTTGCTGATCAGATGGTTGGCGGTTCGAATCCCTGCGACGGGGTGAGCTCCCGTTGCTTGGTCCCAGCTCCTGCCCACCTAGCAGTTCGAAAGCACATCAAAGTGCAAGTAGATAAATAGGTACCACTCTGGCGGGAAGGTAAACGGCATTTCGTGCGCTGCTCTGGTTTCGCCAGAAGCAGCTTAGTCATGCTGGCCACATGACCCGGAAGCTGTCTGCGGACCAACGCCGGCTCCCTCGGCCTATAGAGCGAGATGAGCGCCGCAACCCCAGAGTCGTCCGTGACTGTACCTAATGGTCAGGAGTAAAAGGTAAAGGTAAAGGTACCCCTGCCCGTTCGGGCCAGTCGTGTCCGACTCTAGGGTTGCGTGCTCATCTCGTTCTAGAGGCCGTGAGCCGGCGCCGTCCGAAGACACTTCCGGGTCACATGGCCAGTGTGACGAAGCTGCAGCTGGCGAGCCAGCACCAGCGCAGCACATGGAAACGCCATTTACCTTCCCGCTATAAAGCGGTCCATATTTATCTACTTGCACTTAAGAGTACTTTCAAACTGCTAGGTGGGCAGGAGCTGGGACCGAACGACGGGAGCTCACCCCGCCGTGGGGATTTGAACCACCGACCATACGATCGGCAAGTCCTAGGCACTGAGGTTTTACCCACAGCGCCACCCGCGTCCCTAATGGTCAGGAGTACCTTTAGCTTTACTGTCTTGTCAATGGAGCTAGAAGTTAGCAATTGTGGCTAGTAGCTATTGATCCTCCATTATTTGGGGGGGTTTTGGTGCTAATGCAGGGTAGAAATTCCTATATGTAATCCTACTGTAATAGCATGACAGTTGTAGCTTTGCACGTTAATACGATTTGATCTGTTTAAACCAGAGACATTGGCAAAGGGGTTGCCCTCTTCTGCCCCTTTCTTCAAACTGTTGCCCAAGACCCAAAGCCTCGAAATCCATTAGCTTTAAAATGCATCTTTGAGCTTAGCCTCTGTCCCCCACCCCCACCCCCCAAATGCTGGATACCCAACTAGTAAGGTTTTCCTCTCGCTGGCAGGTTTACCACAGTATTCATGAAGGATACCAGACCTTAGCCCTCAATGGTGGGAAAGGACAACCACTCGTGCACTCTCCTCTTCTTCCATAGTACTTCAGCCTTTATGTTTGAATTGGCTGACACAAAACAAGAGCATTCAGAGATGCTAAATTGTTCAACAAAAGATTAGCCTGCAATGCAGCTCTGCTATTGTAGAGTGCTCTTTCTCAGTACAATGCTCGGGCTCACCATAGAATGCCCTGCATTTTCTTTGCAAAAAGCTGGTTCCTGTGTCTAAAAAGGTTGCAATTTGAGCTATTTGGTAAAACTGGAACTCACAGAATTCAAGGCGGAAAGTTGTGATTAATGAATGGCAAGGGAAAGCCTTACCTGATACACTAGAGATTTAATTAGAGATTCTGCTGTTAGACGCAGAAGCATTTCACAGTGGATTAGCTGCTGGGAGAAGTAGGCTTCTTTTTCCTTCTAGGCTAAATTGTTTAAATTCTACACCCTTCACTTCATTTGTTTGCTTCTGCTGCTTTCCCCCCTTTTTTTCTTTTTTGCTAATGGGGGCCCCTTTTCATTGTATTTGTGCTTTCAATCTGTTCAGTCATTCAGTTCGCATTCCATATTTTTGTGTTTGTGTAACACATTCATAAATAACATTACATGCTGCAAGATTTCGATAAATTAACAAGCGTTTTTTCTTTCTTTCTTCCCTTTTTGAACTAACACTTTGGGTTGTGGAATGTAGCCTCTCTAATCCAAAAGGTAAAAAGAAGGGGGGGGGGGTTTGAAAACCCTGCATACTGACTTTGTACATTAAAGAAAAAACAATGTTGAGTGTTGGTGTGTTTGTTTAGTAAAATATGTTTTATATGTTTGTTTACAGTTCTAAATCATATTTTCAGCTTTTTAACACATAGTATGTTGAAATATTCCAGGTATTTCTTTGCTGTTTTGGCAATTTTAACAATCTTGGGTGCTTTGAATGGACTGGTGCTACTCCCCATTCTCCTTTCCCTTTTCGGACCATATCCTGAGGTCAGTATTGTATTACTTGAAAATTGTGGTTGTTCTTTTCACTGCTACTAATTATTATGTTATGTACTTTACACTTGTGCTACTTCTAAGTATGTTACACTGTTATTTGGCAATTTGGTGCAGAAAACAGAATTTTTCATTGCATATACATTGGAGTATCTGAAATCTGATGTGCTTGTGCAAATCTAACTTCTTTAACTGTTTTGTGCTAAAAAGCAGTCTGGCATAGTTGCTGGCCTCAATAGCATGACATTTGCCATCAGGCGAAGAAGACAACATTCTTCCTGATATCCAAATCCATTCATGTACTTATTTCTCGCAGTATCACAACAGACACAATAGAAACAGTACTACTAAAGCTCAGAAACCATAAACTACAAGTATGGGAAGTGAGATACCACCAAATTTAATTTGCATCTATTATTGGGTGCCACAATCTGGTCACTCTTGTGGAGCTCTTGTAGGCAGGTGCTGCCCATTTCTTCTTTATGGGCAGGGGAATGCTGTGTTCATGCGTTATTAAGAAAACACCTGTACCATACATTTAAAGTACTCTTACACCACTTAAAAAGTCATGGCTTCTTCCAAAGAAGCCTAGGATCTGCAGTTTGTAAAGGGTGCTGAGAGTTGTAAGGAGACCTTCATTTCCCTAGTTTTTGTTGTTTAGTCGTTTAGTCGTGTCCGACTCTTCGTGACCCCATGGACCAGAGCACGCCAGGCACTTCTGTCTTCCACTGCCTCCCGCAGTTTGGTCAAACTCATGATAGTAGCTTCGAGAACACTGTCTAACCATCTCGTCCTCTGTCATCCCCTTCTCCTTCTGCCCTCAATATTTCCCAACATCAGTCTTTTCCAGGGAGTCTTCTCTTCTCATGAGGTGGCCAAAGTATTGGAACCTAAGCTTCAGGACCTGACCTTCCAGTGAGCACTCAGGGCAGATTTCCTTCAGAATTGATAGGTTATCAGACATCCCCGTTTCCCGGGGACAGTCCCTGGATTTACAAATCAGTCCCCATACAAAATCTATTGAAGTTGAAAAGTGTCCCCGGATTCATTGAAAAAAATCTGGTAACCTTACCATAGCTGTAAGCTGCTCCTTCTGCCACCACCCATTGCTTCCTCTGTCACAAGGCCCCATGACAATTTATCATGCATTCAGGCAAAGGCATGTAGAGGTGGCTTTTGTTGGTTCCAGGCCCCAGCCGAGTGTCCGGTTGAGTTCCAGCATCCTAATGGGGGAAATTACACTCTGCACAGGATTCCCAGTGAGAAAAAGGCTCCTGGAAGACCTCTTCAGTAGAAATTGTGTGTGGTGTGTCATTTGTCCCAGGCCAATTCCTGGCGGGGAGGAGGGGGCGACCTGCAAGCAGCTGAAGCTGTCACTTCCCTGTCTCAAAGTGAGTTGGGATGGAGGAAGGGGGAAGCTGTGGCAGGCCCCTTGAGAGCAACTGCAATGAAAGTTTGCAATGCCCTTGGGCCTTTGTGTGTGTGTAAACAGTCCCTTTTGGGCTCGTGCCTCCCTGAGGCAGACAGCTTTGGATCATGCATGTGGAGTCATGAATTCTGTGCTAAATTAATGCAAGTTAAACAGATTTGCCCATTTCATTCAATTTGCGTGTTTGTTTTCACTGTCAGTATCATACCATTCCCTCCACCCCCACCCCAAGAATTGGTTTGCCCTCAGCCAAGAACAGTTTATGGGATATGGAGTGGGGGACATAACGTAGATCTTTTGCAACACAGGTGGCGCTGTGGGTTAAACCACAGAGCCTAGGACTTGCCAATCAGAAGGTAGGTGGTTCGAATCCCCGTGACAGGGTGAGCTCCTGTTGCTCGGTCCCTGCTCCTGCCAACCTAGCAGTTCGAAAACACAAGGTGCAAGTAGATAAATAGGTACCACTCCGGCGGGAAGGTAAATGGCGTTTCCGTGCACTGCTCTGGTTCACCAGAAGCGCTTAGTCATGACCCGGAAGCTGTACGCCAGCTCTCTTGGCCAATAAAGCGAGATGAGTGCCGCAACCCCAGAGTCGGTCACGACTGGACCTAATGGACCCTTTACCTTTACCTTTTACGGCACAATTAAAAATCTCTATTTTGTGTGCCCATCCACCAAACCTCAGATGGCAGAGGGACCCTGAGAAAGTCTCCAGAGCTGAATTGTGCATTGATAGTTACGTGTGGAACTCCCAAGAGATTGTGATCTACTCCTAGTATAAAAAAACTGGCAATGATCTACCCATTGTCATTGGAGGGAGGAGGAGTGTGCATGGGGTGGGTGGATTGCCCAGAGTTGTTGAGATTTTGGGGGGAAGGATTGCACAGAGTTTTTTAGCTTTCCCCCCATAACTTTTTGTACACGATAAGGATCCCGCGATCTACCAGGGTCAGCCAGGGATCGACCGGTAGATCACGATCTACTGGTTGGACATCCCTGTCTTAGGGTATTCTGGCCCCAGGCCATTTAGGGCTTTAAAAGTTAAGAGGCTATGTACTAGACTTGGAAATTGATTGGTAATGTAGATTAGAAAAAAAAAATCATTTTAAGACACAGTTTGATAAAAGGTATTAAATGCAGACATTTAATGCATGCTTTGATATTAGAAACATTTTAAAAATGGGAGCAGTTTTACTGTAGTTCATCTCTGAAGTGATGCAAGCTTATTTCACCAAAGTAAAGTTATTTTCTCCAAATGCTTCTACTGACACCCACTAAGAGTTTTTAAACTGTCATTCCTAGGTTTCCCCAGTCGATGGAAGGAGCAGGTTACCTACGCCATCTTCTGAGCCTCCCCCAAGCATTGTGAGGTTCACCATACCACCTGGTCATGCACAGAATGGGTCAGATTCTTCTGATTCTGAGTACAGTTCTCAGACCACGGTATCTGGAATCAGTGAGGAGCTCCATCAGTATGAGTCCACTCAAAGATCTGGTGCCCCGGTCCGCCAAGTAATTGTTGAAGCAACTGAAAATCCAGTATTTGCCAGATCCACTGTAAGTAACCCAGAGTACTGTTTCTCTTTTCCAGCTTTCTTGTATAAATCTAACATTCCATTGCTTCACCAGTTTGATAGGTGCTGCAACATAGATGTAGATCCACATTTCTCAAATTGGTGCATGTCTTAGGGTAGAGTCTGGTCTGAAACTTCAAGCCTGTGACAGTAAGATATCCAGGCTGATCTCCCAAACATGTGACCATAATTTAGAGAAGATTCATTTTCCTACATGCAAACACACACACACACACCAGTGCCCAGTTTCTCTTTGGAGTTGCATACTTAAGGAACATTTAAAAAGCAAATCACCACTTGCACAGGGATAGTCACAGACATTCCTATTACCAAAGCTGCCCTTTTTACAGTAGCCACAGTTATGGAAATGGCCGCAGCAGCTTGTTCACACTAAAGTTTATCTACAGTGCTGCATATCTTGGCACGTGATTTCAAGGAGAACATAAATGCTGCCTTTCTGAAAATTACCCCTTAATTTTTGGCTCTACTTGATGTGAACCTCAAAAGCATTTCAGGAAAGAATGGGAAGTGTTGGTGCCAGTTCAGTACTAAAAAAGGAAAGGTAGGCATTGTATCACATTTCCCCCCCCCCCCCCCTATTTGCAGATTTTTGGGATATGGGGATGAGTTTCATACAGCTCTGGTAATATTGCCTCTTTTGACAGAAGGGCAAGTTTGTAATCTGGCAGGTTCTCTCACACCCACTAAGTAAATAGGTTGGCTTGAAAAAAAAGAGAAAACAAATCTTATCAGAGCAAAGAATGGCACATAAACCACCAGTCTTTTTTATTATTATTTCCAACTCTACAATATCTTTATTTCATTTAATTGTTATAACATGGAATATGTGCTCTAAGGTATACAGAAGATACAGTGTAAATTATTACATTGATAAAATTCCTGTTTTCCATTCTGTGTCTGTCTCATTCTGTTTTGGTGACTTCCCCCCACCACAACATGACACCCTTTAATAAATTTTGAATTTGTCATTGTGTAATATATATTAGTTACTTTGGCCCCTAGAACAATCTTACAATAATTTTTTCCACTCCTTTGTGAACTTAGTCCATGCATATCAATAAATTTCTTTTGGAACAATGTTTTGTCATATATTCTTCTAAACAGTTCCATTCCTTCTTAAGTTTTTGATTCGACTGAAATCTAATGGCTGCTGTCATTTTAGCCAACATTATGAATTCACATAATTTGCTTAACCAATCCTCTATTGAGGAGATCAGTCTTTTGCCCCTTCAAGCAGCTTAGCCACCATGTTCTTTCAGGTTGTGGAGGAGCTACCATCATTTGTTGCCATAGCCTTATTAAAGATTTCCGTGACCCATTTCCTTCCCAGGTGGTTCAGCCGGATACAAGGTATTATCAGCCAAGCCCAAGATCACAGGCTTACCAAGAGTCTGGATCCCAGCAAACCTGGCATCAAAATAAGCAGCCCAAAAGAGAACCAAGGGAAGGACTCCGGCCACCCCCTTACCGGCCGCGCAGGGATGCTTTTGAAACGTCTACTGATGGGCACTCCTGCCCTAGTAACAGGGACTGCTCCAGCCAGAGAGCTCGTTCTCAGAACAACAGAAACGCAGCCTTTACTGCCACGGGCACGTCGGTGCCTGCATACGGCCAGCCTATCACTACTGTGACTGCCTCAGCATCAGTTACTGTCGCTGTGCACCCTCCTTTGCACGGGCACAGTACTCGCGGAGGAGGCTTTCCATCCTACGAGGGATACCACGAAAGCGACCATGGACAATTTGAGGACCCTCATGTGCCTTTCAATGTCCGGTGTGAGAGGAGGAACTCTAAAGTAGAAGTAATAGAAGTGCAAGATGTTGAATGTGAAGAGAGAACTCGTGGCAGCAGCTCGGATTAAGGTAAGGGTTTCTGCCTCCGCCATTTCTAGCTGCAAGATCTAGAATCCCAGAAGAACTTTTCCATGTGGAGAAAATGATTTTGCAGTTTGTGGAAGATTATGTGGTGATAAGAAATCAGAAGGCTGTCAGACACATGATAATTTTTAGGGTTATATCATATAATTGCATGAGGAATTGCATGATTGTACACTTATTGGTTAAGGGACGCGGGTGGCACTGTGGGTTAAACCACAGAGCCTAGGACTTGCCGATCAGAAGGTCAGCGGTTCGAATCCCCGTGACGGGGTGAGCTCCCGTTGCTCGGTCCCTGCTCCTGCCAACCTAGCAGTTCGAAAGCACGTCAAAGTGCAAGTAGATAAATAGGTACCGCTCCGGCGGGAAGGTAAACGGTGTTTCCATGCACTGTTCTGGTTCGCCAGAAGTGGCTTAGTCGTGCTGGCCACATGACCCGGAAGCTGTATGCCGGCTCCCTCAACCAATAAAGCAAGATGAGCGCCGCAACCCCAGAGTTGGTCACAACTGGACCTTAATGGTCAGGGGTCCCTTTACCTTTACACTTATTGGTTACTGGAAATTCCTTGTCTGTGGAGAGCTAGAATATTGGGGGAAAGGCTTCTAAGATATTCTATCAAATGTGGTAGCTTTCAATAGACAAGGAGTCTTTAATGTGGGGGAACAGTCAATCATGCTATCCAACACCTAAAGTGCTACCGTCCCAGAAAGGTAGTAAACTTTGTGTTTCCACATCCATTTTCAGCTTTCTCATTTATGTTTATGTGCAAACACAACCTAGGAAGGACAGAGAAGCAGTAAATATATAGAACGGGAAAGTAGATGGAATAAATGTTTTCACTATTAGAGATTTTAATGGTGGAAAAACTAAACTTGAGAGACTTTACTTTTGCCTTTATTATTGCTTTTGTTAGGGACATCTATGAAAAGCTAGGATATGCATAGTTTAGTGTAACCTGCCTTAGAATAAGTACACAGACTGAATTGCCTGCGATTTCCTTTCTTCCGTAAGATTCTAAGGGTAATGAACTCAGGAAAACTCAAAATCCAGATATGAAATGATGTTCATTTAGTTCAGATGCTGGTGCTAACTTGACAAAAGCTGAGACCCACATCTGCCCGTTGTGATTGTGAACCTGGGCAATGAGCACATCAAGCTAGACATCCGGAAATGGAAAAAACTAAGAATTAACAAGGCCCTTTTTAAAAAAAGGACCTGTTTAAACCATTTGGCCACAGGAAGTCACTGACATGGCTGGAAAGAGAACATAGGCCTCATGGCTTTTAATTGCAGAACTTGTCAGATGGCTTGGGGCTGAGGTGATTTATTTATCTTTGCTGAACTTTAGGTGAACAGTGGGGCTCCTTTTTTTGTCTCTATTTGTACAGGGAAATAACTGAAGCAAAGAAGAGGCCAAAGATGGGGAACCACCTCCTCTTTCCAGAACTGCTTGAAGAGAAACTGCCTGAAGTTATGAAGAAGGACAATGCTGCATCAGGGCAACAGTTCACCATTACTGTAACCTATTGTATTATTTTGTGAAATATTTCTATAAATATTTAAAAGATGTACACATATGTAATATACAAGAGAAACCGTGTAAAGTAGTATAATCTGGAGTTATTTTGACTCCTGTTTAACGGAGTGGGGACTGTTTGGTTTGTGCTCTGTTTGTACATTGATCTCTGTGCCACAACTAAGCTTAATCTAGTCGTAAATTTCAGCATATGTTTGCTGCTGCTTAAAATATTGTATAATTTACATGTATAATTCTATGCAAATATTGCTAATGTATTAGGGTTTGTTTGTTTGTTTGTTTTGTAAAGGTACATATGTGTGTGCGTGTGTTAAAGTATTTTAAAAATTTCCATATCACAGCCCTGTGGTAGTGATATGTTTCTGTTAACTTTCAAACACGCTATGCGTGATAATTTTTTTCTTTTTCTGGGTTTTTCCCCCCCCTTTTTTTAAAAAAACGAGCAGATATGAAGAGCAGTGTGTTTAACCTTGATAAGTGTAGCTGTGGGGGGGGGGGCTTTGGTGTGTGTGTGTGTGTGTGTGTGTAGTTGTATACTGTAGTTACTTTATGGAGCACCGACTATCGGGTATTTTCATCACATGCCGCACTGAAATTCTTCTTGCGTGTTCAAGTATATGGTTCCTGTGCTGTGCTAATCCAATGGGTCGTGTGCAAGAGATTTTCTCAGAAGTGTGTGCTTACTGTGTAATCTTCCTTGACCTTGAAAACCAACCCATGGTGGCTAAGGCTCCAATCTTGCACATGTATACTTGTGAGTAGGCTCCAATGAAATTAGTGAGACTTCCATGAGTGGTATTCAAGCTGAAATCAAGTTAGTCTTGACTGATGGAGTTCATTGATTTCAATGGTCTACTCTGGGTATGTATGTAAGCACGTGTAGAATTGCACCTAACTTGGTACAAAAAAACAACTAATGAAAATATTCTAAGAGCTTAACAGCTGCTACTGACATTCATCAAAGAACAGAGATAAAGGAGAAGCGTAGACAGACTGGGATTAGCATTTGTGGGTTCTAGTTCCTGTTGTACCAAATTTGATTTTAGGGAAACTACCTAATCTGCCTATAGCTCTTTGCTCATATGTACTATGGTTAGAATTGTGTCTCTCAGCGGCGATGAAGGTTTTCATCCCCAGTGAATCATACGACAAGAACGCATAATAAAGTGTTGCTTGAAGCTAAAGGCTGGTGAAAGCCCTGGCGTGTGCTAATTGCATAGATATAATTTTTTTAGAGACAGTTGTTGCTACATTCTGAACATAGTACAACTAATATAGTTGCCATAGTGCCGTATATCCCCATAGTTTCAGAAAACTTCCGGTAAATAAAAGGCAGCTTCCATTCAGGAAGTAGTTGAATTGGTCTCTTAATACCTCCAAGTTATTAACCCTGGGAGAGGCACAGCCCTGTTTTGATCATGCTTGAACTGGAAGGACCAGTGGTGGAATGAGAGACCTGAGCAAGAAGGCACCGCATTGTTTCGGTGGTACATAAGCTACTGTTTAGAAGGGCACCAAAGCTCAGTCTACAGCTCCAGCTTCCTGTCCAACGTGAAAAACGCTTGTGGCAAAAAGGCCCCAATTGGGCCCTAGAAGTGTCACGATGTCAGATGATAAAACAAGGACAAAAGCTCTGCAACAGAACAGGATGCTATGAATTGCAAGCTACCTTTCACTGCCAAGAGTTGCAGCGGCAGAGGTCACGATGGTGCCCCACGGATTATGCTTTGGGGCCACTCACTCTGCACTCTAGCCCCATGATTATTATTATTGAAACAGGAAGAGAAGCAGAAAGTGGAAAAGGCTTTGATGTTCAATAGCCCCTTCACCTTAGCCTGTGTGTGTGTGTGTGTGTGTGTGTGCGCGCGTGCGCGCGCGTGCGTGTGATTTCTCCCCCCCCCTCTTTTTTGTGGGGTGCCTGCTCCTTGGTGCATAGTATAGACCATCTGTCTTCTTGTCACATTGGCAAAAAGAGATCTCAGTGGCTGGCTGTTCTGTTTTTTGTGTTGTTTTTTTAAATAAAAAACTTTAATTTTTGTTGATATTTATATTTTTGTATCATAAGAATGTTTTCTTACAGTATTTGTCATGCCAGTTTATAACAAACACAATGCAGGGATTTTATTTCTATTGGAAACACTATTACAGCTATGTTTCTACTTTTTAATGGAATCTTTATTTGTATAGAATGCTTACTAATGTTAAATAGGAAGAGAGTATATAACATTTACATTAAGGACTCATTTTGTAGCTTTTTAGAGTGAGGAGTTAAAAGGAAAAAAAAATATTCAGACTGGGTCTCATTGCCTGCTTTGTTTTGAGCAGAAATGGGTTGTGTTTCAGTTACAAAGATAAAAGTATGCCATATAATTTATTTATATGAAAATTTATTTTTGTAGTGTATATAGTAGCCCTCAATTCTTTTGACAGAATTATATTTTTAAAGAGTTTATATGTAATGATGATACCATTATGTTTTGGAACATTACTGAGACATAAATACAATGCACATTTTTAATTACAAGTCCCATTTGCAAACAAAGAAAATGTTAACAGTGTTAAAAGAGAGTGTTGATATTCATGTCATTCTGAACTGTTTTAGTTGCCATTTTGCGATCTAGCATGGTTCTCAATTTTAAATCATGAGTGAAAATTTGTACAAACTCTCTAAACTTTAATGTTCAAACACTGATAGAAATTCTAACATGAATAAAAAATATTATAACTTATTGGTTACGTATTTAGTTGTTTGTGGAATGTTTATTTAAAACACGGAGAGTCGTATCGTTTAATTTGAGTCAGGCAATGCAGCAGAAACAATGCTATAGACAACCTTTTTAGATGATGCAAATTGTTAGGTTAAAATGCTATTCATTCATTCATTCATTCATTTATATCCCACCAACAAACTCATGGTGGTGTACCTAATTCTCCACCCCACACTTATTTTATCCTCACAACAACCTGGTCACCCAGTAGGCTTCATGGCTGAGTGGGAATTTGAACCCGGGTCTCTCATGTTTTGGGCCATCTCTCTAACCACTACACCACACTAGCTCTCAGTATTAAAGTAGGTCACCCAAGTACACAGCCAAAACTTTGCCTCTGGTGGATTGAGACTGCTCTACTCACCAGAAAAGGCAGATATAACATAAAAGAGGAGGCCTACTGCACCAGACCAAAGATTTCTCTTGCCCAACGTCCTGTTCTCACAATGGTCCACCAGATTCCTATGGAAGAAGAAGAGTTTGGATTTGATATCCCGCTTTATCACTACCCTAAGGAGTCTCAGAGCAGCTAACGATCTCCTTTCCCTTCCTTCCCCACAACAAACACTCTGTGACGTGAGTGGGGCTGAGAATCTTCAGAGAAGGATGACTGGCCCAAGGTCAGCCAGCAGCTGCATGTGGAGGAGCAGGGAAGCGAACCCAGTTCACCAGATTACGAGTCCACTGCTCTTAACCACTACACCACACTGGCTCTCAAAGCCCGGAGGGGATGCCAGGAAACAGGGAATTATGTTCACATGTGGTGGAGGTGTAAATATGTACAATTCTTTGGGCAAAGGGTGTTTAAGGAAATAACAGAAATCACTGGGTTACAGCTGACCAAGAGTCCAGAGGCAGCATTATTAACAATTTACGATGTGGTGGAGGGTTTGCAGGCTGCGATGGACTCGCTCACAAATTTATTGACAGCTGCACAAATTATTATAGCTGCTAAGAAGTGGTAGGGGCATGCAGAGTATAAAATGGAAGAATGGTACAAAGAGGTGTGGGATATATCTACTAATGATAAATTAACGTGTCATTAAGGTAAGAGGGGGAATATGCTGGAGAAATTGTTTTGAGGAGATATGGAAGGTGTTTGTATAATTTGTACTGTTAAAATGAAAAAGGGGTCAAACCATCGCAAGAGGTGTTGAAATTTTGGGAGGTTGGAATGGTTACAATGGAATGGTCTCGGGGGTGGAGTGCACATTTTTATTCTTATTTATTTATGATTATTACCTTGCCAAAATAAAATGTAAAAAATAAAAATTAATAAATTGCAGTACTGGGGGGGGGGGGAGAGGAAAGCCCGGAAACAGGACATGAAGCCGATAGGACTCTGTTTCTGGAGCCCCAGAAACTGGTTTGCAGAGGCATATTACATATGATACTGGAGACATAACCATCATGGTTAGTAGACATTTATAACATTATCCTGCATGAATTTGATGCCTATCACTACATTTTATGGTAGGAGATTCTGTAGTAACCATATGTCATGTGAAGAAATTGGATTCTCTGGCACCAGATCCAGAGCATAAGCCATGTTAGTATGTTACAGCCAAAACAATAGCATTGTAGCACCTTCAAGGCTAAGAAATTATATGTATTGCAGCATAAATTTTCATAAGACACTGTCCATTTTATCTTGCATTTGGCAACGTGGGTATTTGCCCACAAAAGCTTATAGTACAAATTTAGGCCTGGTCTCAGACTCAGCCACATTTGTCACAATAATCCGATTTGAATGCATTATAAACATCCAACACCAGATGGCGCCAGAGAGCAAAAGAGTTTATATGGATTTTTACATAGACTTTTTCTTTTCTTTTGTTGATTTAATTTCTGACTTATTTATAGCTGATTTTAACCTGTGTCTAGATCCACCCAGTCATCTTCATAGATTTGCCCATTTGTTAAGATGATCTTCAGAGGCTTTCCTCCAGGTGGCTGGCATGCAACAGGACTATGGATTAAGCTCTGCTGGGGCAGCAAACAGGGTACAACCTAAGAAATCTGAGAGACTGTGTTAAAGGGGTATCTAAAATTTACTTGGAGGAGCAAGCTCAGTTGGTTAGGGCATGGTGCTAACAAGAGTGCTGTGCCAAGGTTGCAGGTTCAATCCCTGCCTTTTTCTTCATTGCAGGGGGCACATCCAACAGGTAGATTGTGATCTACCAGTAGATCACTGGACATCTGTGGTAGATCACTGGTAGATCACTGGCTCCCCCCAAAGAAGCTCAACAACTTAACAACTTTGAGTCCTCTTTAAAAAGCACAACATTTCAGCCCTGCACATAGCTGTCAACCGTCCCTTATTTGGTGGGAAACTCCCTTATCCCAGCGCTGTTTCCCACTGCTGTCCCGGATTGAAGCAGCAGCTCGGGGTCCTCTGCAGCGAGAGAGAGAGAGCGTGCATGAGCTGCCGTGTCTGTGTCCCTCCCTTTTTCCCCTCAGGGGCGCGTCATGAGGAGATGGGTGGTGGCGGGCGGGCAGGCAGCCCCTCTCTTGCGAGACTTCCGCTGCGCTGCCAGGGGAAGGCAGCAGCGGTGGCGGTGGCTGAGGAGGTGGCCTGAGGGAGGAGTAAAACCGGAGGGGATGGGGAGGGACGCAGAAGGGCAGCCCATCAGCAGCAGCCGCAGCGCCACAACCGCCTCATGCCGGGCTCGCGGGCACCATGAGTGAGAGTCTCCCTCCCTCTCGGGCAGGGAAGGGCCGATGGAACTCCTCGCACCAGGACGATGGCAAGCCCAACGTGCTGCTTAGCATACCCTCCAACCAGTGCAACATCTTAATGTAGTGATTTCCCCCTCTGCATTCCTTTCATAACTCTATTTTTATAAATCATTTGTCCATCCATAGTTCAAATTTTTAGTACAAGTTTTCTGTCAATCCTACCAATGTATGTAACTCTTTACCATAGCTTTTCAAATAAATGATAAACTTTCTCCATTCTTTATTAAAGAGGTCCTCTTCCTGGTTTCTAATTCTGCCTGAAAGCTTTGCCATCTCGACGTCGTTCATCAGTTTTGTCTGCCTCTCTTCTTTGGTCGGAGTTGTAGACCTTTAGGATCATCTAGTCCAACCCCCTGCAAAACACAGTCAGTCACAGCCAAAGCAGCATGGCTCCATCAGTGTGGGATTTCTGTATAAGCTAAGCAAAATCCCTTGTTTTGGCTGCTGATCCCTTATTTTCAAGGCTGCTGGTCCCTTATTTTCAAATCTGTAAGTTGACAGCTATGGCCCTGCACCCTCCAAAAAACAGGGCTTTCCTCCTTCCTAAAAAGCTCTAAAACTTTGGCCCGCACCCCCAGAAAACAGGGCTTTCCTCCCCCCTACAAAAAAGTTCAACAACCTTGACCTGAAACCCAAAAAAGGGGGGTAGATCACTGCCAGTTCTTAACTCTGTGAGTAGATCACAGTCTCTTGGGAGTTGGCCACCCCTCGACTAGACGATCGTCAGGGTCCTTTTCAACTCTATGATTCTATATTCATTCCTGATGGTCAGTAGAAAGCCACTCTTCATAGGGTATAACTGCATTTTTTTGCATTCCCTGTGGAATGGGCCTGGTGGATCCTCCAATCTGGCTAGATTCTGAACCAGATGGGCATCTGGTCTGAATCCAGCAGATCTCTTTTTTGTTAATCTGGCATGGTCACGTGAACAGGCTTTTTGCACCTGCAGTCATGTGGTATGAAATCCATATACCAAACAGGGGAGGGGCATTGACACCTTTACACTACCAAAAAAGGTGGAAGTAAAATATGAGAGTTTGGAAGAGAGACCTGATCTATTCCTTGCCATGGGTGACACCACGGGGGAGCAGAGAGCAAGCACACACACACCCCCAAACAAAATGCTTGCATTCCCACTTGGCTACCCTGTTGCAGAACCCCTGCCACTGACGTATATTATCATTTTTCTTTCAAAAGCCTTAATGTGGGACACAGCTCACCTACCTAGAAACATGTGTTACCCCTTCTGCATCTCCTCCCCATTTATTTTCTTCTGATGCCACCACTGTTCCTCGTAAACTGAATCATAAGGGGTGATTCTGGCCTGTGTGCATGAAGAATGCTTGAAACATGACAGCTGGCTCACGACATAATGGGTAAAAAACTAGGCCATTTGACAGGGAAATTGGTTTTTTGTTGTTGTTTTTTGGAGGGAAGCATTTTATCCTTAGGCCATTCGTCACAAGGATGTTGTGTTAAAATATTCTCTCACAGACATGTCCCATTTTTGTGTGCACCTAGAATTTTATTTTGAAGTTTATTTTGAATGTTTAAAAAATGCAGGTGACCAAAACAGACACACAGTACAGCAATATGATTAAAGGAATAAAGACAGTCACTGATTGCAGTCCTTAGTACAGATGACTCTCAACTTCGGCTGGGGTTACGTTCTAGGGATAGCGCCAAAAGCCAAAATCATGTATTGTTAAAAAACTTTGAGTTTAATGGCTGGTGGGAATGCCAAAGTATTTCTCCCCCACCCCTAACTGCTCGCCCCCTTTCTGCCCCTTTTAAAATTTATTAAACATTTTTGCCAAGTGCGTAAATCTGAATGCGCACAAGTTAAATAAGCGTAAGTTGTGAGTTATCTATATATAATGCCTTTGGAGGCAACTAGGGTAAAACAAGGGACACGGGTGGCATTGTGGTCTAAACCACTGAGCCTAGGGCTTTCCGATCAGAAGGTCAGTGGTTCAAATCCCTGCGATGGGATGAGCTCCCGTTGCTCGGTTCCCTGCTCCTGCCAACCTAGCAGTTCGAAAGCATGTCAAAGTGCAAGTAGATAAATAGGTACTACTCCATTGGGAAGGTAAACAGTGTTTCTGTGTGCTGCTCTGGTTCGCCAGAAGTGGCTTAGTCATGCTGGCCACATGACCCGGAAGCTGTATGCTGGCTCCCTCGGCCAGTAAAGCGAGATGAGCGCCGCAACCCCAGAGTCGTCCGCGACTGGACCTAATGGTCAGGGGTCTCTTTACCTTTACCTTTACCTTTACCTAGGGTAAAACAGACAAGTGAGAAACTTGTTTTGTTTTTTTTAATTCTTTTATTAAAGATTTTCTTGTTTTACAGAAGTAAGTGTAATGTCTCTCATATTTTTTCCATGTAACATTTTTACAAATCCGTTTCATTTGTTGAAACATTAGGGGGAGGAGGAAAAAAAAAGAAGGGGTGGAGGGAGGGAAGATGGGTGGGGGTGGAGTCGGGTGGCGATGTTTCTGTTATACTTAATGTATGTAGGGTTTGGTGTCAGCACTGCTTGTTCTGTTCACTTGTGTTCCTTTGGTGGTGAGAGAGGTTGGGGTTGGCCTAGGGTGTGGTTTTTGTTTGTGATTGGCTGTGGTGATCTTTGTTTTCGTGTGTGAGTGGGGTGGGTGGGTGTTTTAGATCAGGTTAGCCATATTGATTTGTATGCTGTTGGTGGATTATTGTCGTTGTCTTGTTGGGCTGTGTATGTGATAAAGGGGAGCCATACTGGGGTAAAGGCGTCTTCTTCTGTTTGTCCCCATGTCAGTTTCAGTTTATTGGTTAATTTTTCTAGTAGGGCTGTTTCCCATACTATTTGGTACCATTGGTCCATGCTTACTCCTGGCAGGTCTCTTCAGTGTCTGGTTATGGTGTTTCTGGCTGCTGAAAGTAGGTGGGTTATGAGTTCTTTGTGGTGTAAATGGGGATTGTTGTCTTGGAAGATGTTTAGTAGGGCCAATTCTGGGGTGATGTCTAATACAGTGGTACCTCGCAAGACGAATGCCTCGTAAGACAAAAAACTCGCAAGACGAAAGAGTTTTTCGTTTTTTGAGTTGCTTCGCAAGATGAATTTCCCTATGGGCTTGCTTCGCAAGCGAAAACGTCTTGCAAGTTTGTTTCCTTTTTCTTAAAACCGTTAATATCCAGGGTGCATTCAGGGGGTGCAGTTGCGACTTGACTTCGAGGAGCAACTCATAGCACGCGGTGTGGTAGCCTTTTTTGAGGTTTTTGAAGACTTTGGTGAATTTTGAAGCTTTTCCAAAATCCGTGCTTTGCAAGACGAAAAATTCGCAAGACGAAAAAACTCGCAGAACGAATTAATTTCGTCTTGTGAGGTACCACTGTACTTGCTTAGTTATTTAAGTGAGAAACTTGTTAACTATAGCTTGTATGTTACCTATGACATAGGCATCATGGTCTGAAAACTATATAGACCTGTACATGCCTGGAATTCAGTCAGAAGCTGGAATGGCTTTCATGCAGGAAATCAATACAGACCATAGTGCTTGTTGCAACTGTTGGGTAAGTTGGTGACCTGGACCTACGAACACGGCCAGTTATGTAAGTAAATCCCAGATGAATACAGGGTGCTGTCTCAAACCATTGAGCCATCCAGCTCGTTATTGGCCACACTGACTACCAGTGGCTCTGCAGCCAGTGTGGTATAAGAGAGCCAGTGTGGTGTAGTGGTTCAGAGCGGTGGACTCGTAATCTGGTGAACCAGGTTTGCTTCCCTGCTCCTCCACATGCCGCTGCTGGGTGACCCTGGGCTAGTCACACTTCTTTGAAGTCTCTCAGCCCCACTCACCTCACAGAGTGTTTGTTGTGGGGGAGGAAGGGAAAGGAGAATGTTAGCCGCTTTGAGACTCCTTCGGGTAGTGATAAAGTGGGATATCAAATCCAAACTCTTCCTCTTCTTCTTCTTCGGCAGCATTTCAGACAAGGAATGCTTCCAAACTCACCTGGAGATGCTTTGGATTAAAACTGGGACCTTTTGCATACAATGCAGATTCTCTCCCTAATGATACACACCCACGTACTGTATATATATATTCCTCTGTGAGTGTAAGAGTGAAACATGTGGCCAAAATGTAACCCTGTGCCCTGAGTATTTAAGAAACAAATAGACCAGTAATACTCTTTGTGAAGACTGCCTCTAGTGGTGATTAGGGGGAACAAACCCCATGGTTATTTTTTTTTTATAAAAAACCCCTGATATTAACAGAGGATTCTTTCCATGTGTTAAACACCAGACAAATCTAATGCAAGGAATTTGTTTCATGAACAAGCCATTCTGTTCTGGGAGTTGCCTTGAAAGACGCCTAAGAAATACAAGGAAACTAAATAGATGTAAGTAAGCAATCTATAGCTTGAAAGCCTGGAGCATAAACTACAGTAGTTCGTAATGAGGCTGATGCAATGGAAAATAAAATTACCAGGCCTGATTAGCTGAAAATGCCACACTGGCCATTCTAGTAACAATTATGGCTGAAATAATTCCTTCTGGTATCATCAGACTGGGGAAAAGATTAATTTGGAGACAGTTCCTTCCGCTTAGAGTATTTACTATCCCATTTTATGTTAAACATAACTTTGTGACTAGAGGGAACAAACCCCATGGTTTTATTTATTATGGCCTACCTATGTTTATTATGAACATATTTTCTTACTTACAGTCTAATTAACTTTAGCTAAAGAATTTAATCAAATTTTCGTCAGAGACTAGAAATATTTGTTCAGGGCTAAAGTAAACATGTGGCTAATTTTTTTGGCATAATGCGTATAGCAGCCCCAGGAATGCTGGTCATTGAGAAACGGCGGTGGATTGATGTATAAACAGGTGTTCCCTTTTTAGCAGTTCAGGTAAGTTACACCTCCGAGGAGAATCTGAAACAGAGGCTGGTTATATCCGAACAATCACATGCGTGCCAAACTTTAATTGCTTTTAATGACCAGCACAAATAATGAGAACAATTCCTAGGCCCCGTAACTCACAGAATAAATTCTTGCTCTATTTGTTGCCTTCGCAGTGGACCCCATTAGTGGAACAGGATGCTTGCCAGGAAATGTGGCATAAATGGCTTAAAAATACTTTCCTGTTCTAACTTTACAAAGTTGATTTTAGCTAATAAAAGCTCTGGGGAAGTCGTGTGTGCTCTCAGTTACTGAAACCTGAAAGCTTCAAGGGGGATATTGTTGAGCCTGGTAAAAGTCAGGCAAAATCTCCAGCTATGCAGCAAAATGACACAATAACAGGAGAAGAAGGGGCTGTTAATGATCCATGCTTCTTCCTCTTGCCTATTCTGGTGTGCTTTTGCTGTTCTCTGCATATCAGACATGTCAAGGGGGTTAGGGAGGGAAACACGAATCCTGCTGGCTTAGAACAAAGATGGAGGTTGCTTGCCTACATCTCTCAGCCATCATGGGATCATTGGACATGCTGGCTGGAGTTGAAGTCCAATAGCCTGTGGAGAATCAGAGGTTCCCCATCCCTGATTTCCCCCCCAGTCTCCTGCTTCCAACAGTGTCCAGCCAGTGTGGAAATCAGAAGCAGGGCATAAAGCCAATATCCCTTTCCTGCACACCCTCCAATATTCCTCAGATGAATAAAGGGACATTTCTCACTTCCTCCTGCAGTGGAGCCCTCTCAACCCCCCATTTTATTCTATTTTATTCTTTGGTAGATTTACAAAAAGAAAAACACACACCAATAATTAAATTTTAGAAAGGGGCATGATTAGACATGAATAACAACAGCAGCAACAACAACAATACTAATAGTAATAATAATAAATTTATTGTTTTACCCTGCCCATCTGGCTGGGTTTCCCCAGCCACACTGGGGGGCTTCCAACAGAATATTAAAATACAATAACCTATTAAACATTAAAAGCTTCTCTAAACAGGGCTGCCTTCAGATGTCTTCTAAAAGTCTGGTGGTTGTTTTTCTCTTTGACATCTGCTGGGAGGGCGTTCCACAGGGCAGGTGCCACTACCGAGAAGGCCCTCTGCCTGGTTCCCTGTAACTTGGCTTCTTGCAGCGAGGGAACCGTGAGAAGGCCCTCAGCACTGGACCTCAGTATCTGGGCAGAACGATGGGGTTGGATGCACAAAGCATTATTTTTTAAAAAAATTAAGACTCCTTGCGCTCCCTCTTTCTTCCTGCCCAGAGCGGCCCTGTCCTCTGCCTGCCCCTCTGAGCCAGCATACCTCAAGGAGCTGGGCCTCAGGATGGCAGCCTCTTTTCCTCCTCGCCTGCTTTCCAGCAACCACTACGAGCTGCCCAAAGGAGGAGGCCGGCAGCAGCGGCCATGGAGAGGCAATGGGATGCTCCTTCGCGGCAACCACCACTGGCGCTCAGGGCAAGCGCCAGCTCATCGTCCTCCCGGAGCCCAGTGTTGGCAGTGTTGGTGGGGGAAATAGTGGCATTCCAGGATCAAAACAGAAGCCGGGATGGCATTCATAATTCTGGGACTGCCCTTGGAAAATCGGGACACTTGGAGGGTACGTTCCTGCTGTTTGTCCAGCTAAAGCATCAGAAAGAGCTGTTCCATGGATCTGTCTATGGTTGATGTGTTGAATCACCTTTTAAAGCGATCTTAACTGATAGGAGAGGACCACAAGACTGTGCTGTAGGCTACTGATCTAAACCATGGGTAGGCAAACTAAGGCCTGGAGACCAGATCTGGCCCAATTGCCTGCTAAATCCGGCCCACGGACGGTCCAGGAATCATCATGTTTTGACATGAGTAGAATGTGTGCCTTTATTTTAAATGCATCTCTGGGTTATTTGTGGGGCATAGGAATTCATTCATTTTTTTTTTTTTTCCAAAATATAGACCCACAAGGTCTGAGGGACGGTGGACCGGCCTCCTGCTGAAGAAGTTTGCTGACCCCTGCCAAACCATGCAAGGCCCATTTCCAATGATGGAATAGATGTCCTTGGACACTTGAACGTCATCTGATCATCTCTTGGATGGGAAGGTAAAAGGTAATGGTAAAGAGACCCCTGACCATTAGGTCCAGTCGTGGCTGACTCTGGGGTTGCGGCGCTCATATCGCTTTATTGGCCGAGGGAGCCAGTGTACAGCTTCCGGGCCATGTGGCGAACCAGAGCAGCACACAGAAACGCTGTTTACCTTCCTGCTGGAGCGGTACCTATTTATCTACTTGCACTTTGACATGCGTTCAAACTGCTAGGTTGGCAGAAGCAGGGACCGAGCAACAGGAGCTCACCCCATTGTGGGGATTCGAACAGCCAACCTTCTGACTGGCAAGTCCTAGGCTCTGTGGTTTAACCCACAGCGCCACCCGCGTCCCTTAGATGGGTTGGGAAGGTAAGTGGAAGTTATTGGATGACATTTGCCATCTGGCACCTTCCCCCCTCCCCCGCCACCATTTCCTCCTATCTAATGTTTTCAGTTGTGAAGGGAAATGCATTTAAATAGAAAACATCCTTTTTGGAGGGAATGGAGGAATAAAAGAAGTAGAAGAAAGACAAAAACGTATTCTAGGTTAAGCAGTATGTACATAGCATAAGAGCGTCTGCTGGTAGATGCTGGAAGAGAAGTTGATCTACATGGAGAAACAAATTGGTACATGCAAAGCAACTTCCCTGGAATATGAGGGTGATAACTGTGAGAAGGCAGCACTCTGTGTGTTCTTGGTGTTACCGTGGGTGGCGCTGTAGTCTAAACCACTGAGCCTCTTGGGCTTGCTGATCAGAAGGTCGGCGGTTTGAATCCCCGCGACGGGGTGAGCTCCCGTTGCTCTGTCCCAGCTCCTGCCAACCTAGCAGTTCGAAAGCACGCCAGTGCAAGTAGATAAATAGGTACCACTGCAGCAGGAAGGTAAACGGTGTTTTCGTGCACTCTGGCTTCCGTCACGGTGTCCTGTTGTGCCAGAAGCGCTTTAGTCATGCTGGCCCCATGACCCTGAAAGCTGTCTGTGGACAAACACCGTCTCTCTCGGCCTGAAAGCTATATAAGTGCTGCAACCCCACAGTTGCCTTTGACTGGACTTAACTGTCTAGGGATACCATTTTATCATGTAAAAAGTAAGCCTAGATTGGGATAGCCAATGCAATGGCCTTCACATGTTGGGCACCAACTCCCACCAGCCCCTGTTAGCATAGCCAAGGGACAGGGATGACAGTTGAGGATGGCACCACGTTGGCTTCCTCTGAGTTTGATTGCGACAGCGTGCCACAGTTCACAGCCCAACTCTGCCCAATGGTGGCAGCACCCTCCATTGTATGTGGGCAATTGCTTTTATTCTTCAATGCTGTTTTCCTGGTTTATGGTGGTTTTAGAACTTTGTGGAAAACTCCTTGAGAGGTTAGCCTAAGATGTGATATAGAAAAACCTGTAATAAATATGTGCCACCATCACACTTGACCAGCCATGCATGTTTCAGGGAGATGGCGCTTTACCTAGGCAAATGACTCTACTTTCACGCTGAGGCCACTTTGGAAAACCAAGCTTTCTAAGCAGCGATCCAAAGAGGTTTTATATGTGCAACTTGCCATTAAGCTATCTTCCACGGATATTCATTAACAGGCGGCAACGCTCCACAGTAACCGTTACAGTCCATTGATTCAGCGGTCCATGAAGTATGAAGGATTTACACGTTCATCAGTTATGGCTCCTTGGGAACTGTTAACTGTTTTTCAACATTTCATTGCCGAACTGAGACTACAAGGAGTATCACTGAGATTCGTGCTAAATTAACAATTCTCTTCCACCACAACCAACCAGCAGTTTAGCAAAACAACAGAGTAGTTTCAGTACATCAGTATTTATTTATTTCAAAGAGCTGGGAGGAAACCCAAAGGTCATCTATTTCAACCCCCTGAAATTCAGGACTCTTGCCCAACCTGGGGCTCAAACCTGCAACCCTAAGATTACGAGCCTTTTGCACTACTGACTGACCTTGTATTGTATTTAAAATAGATATACCCTGTCTTCCCTCACATGGTTCCAGGCATCTATTGTTCCTTAGCTTTAAGGGGTATTTCAGTGTAGTATGGCCACACACTCTTCTGATCTGTTTGATGAGCTGTCAGACGACTGACCTGTGTTTGAAGGAATCTTCTGTCTGAAGAGCTGTCTGGTCCAAGTCCACTTCAAAGAGAAAACCAAAAGAAAGAGCCCATCAGAGGTTGCCATCTGGATAGCGAACAGAGTAGGCACACAGGTCTTCCCCAATACAATGAAATGTATTGCACTTCCATTTATATTAATTATCCCTAAAATAGCATTTGCAAATATTTGCCCTCTTTTTTTTTTGGGTGATGTGTAAATGGTAATCCTCTCTGCATAATCTTCATATGGCAGTTTATCAAACTGTTACCTGATTTGCATTTCTTTATGAACCTATCATTAAGTACCTGCTGATTTCCTGAACAATAAGTCCAAGAACAGTACTACAGAGCTTAAATTTTTTGGGGGTGAGAGGGCAATGGAGTCTTAGGGTGCCTCTGCAAGATCTGTTTCATTTTATAAGCATTGCATAATGGAAACAATTAGATGCTCCTATAGCAGGTGGTCTATCCATCAGTCTTGCATCAGATTCCTAGAGACAGGACCTTCAGCCATCTCACAGCTCTCTCCCCCAAATCACGCTCCCAAAACTGGCTCTAAACTATTTATCTGTTCCCTCCCAGTACCTGCAGGGCTCCACTTTTTCAAACTCCAATGTCAGATAAAGATGTTTAGCTATCCGGAAAATATATTCTGTCATTAGTTCTCACTGATCTCATCAGCCTGGACTACCGTATTCACAGCCCATTCACCTAACAAGCTATGGTCTCCTAGCCTCCATAACACCAATAAGTTACCTTTTCTGACTGAGTCAGCATGGCTGTGATGATCACGATTGTAGTCCAAAAACATCTGGAGGGTACCAGGTTGGCAAAGGATGTTATAGCAACTGACGGGGCACATTTTGCTTCCACATTTATTCATTACATTTTATAAGTCCACCCTTCCAAGAATTTCAAGGCAGCATAGGTATCATTGATCCATTTCCCTGTCACGACACCTTCTTGAGAGTTAGGATATGTGGTAGTTACTGGCCTAAGACGACGTTGCAAACTTCGTGCCTGAGCATTCAGCTCAGTGATTTGTTGATCAAATAATTTAATGTTTTGGGAGGAGCATCCCACTTGGTCAGCCAATCAGTGCAGGCCCTGTCAGCTAAGGAACCATTGGCACTCTGACTTCCCTGGTTGCAGCGGGCCAGGGATTGGTGGCCTGTGGTCCACCAAATATTGCTGAACTGCTTCTCCTATCTTCCTTTGTTTCTGGTGATGTTGGCTGGGGCAGATGGGAATTGACTATGGACAGCAACTGGGGGAACACCAGTTGCGCGTTCCTGCTCTAGGCAGCAGTGGCTGTAGCACAGAGCAGCAGGAGCTGCAAGCTTTTCCATGCCAGGGAAAATAAACAAATGGCCTTCCCTGGTTCTTTCCTCCTGTGTTATCTCTGGCAATGGTCTGAGCAGATGGGAAGCCTAGTGTCGGAGGCACTATCCAGCTACACACTGTGCCTGAGGAGCACACAGGGTTTCCTTATAAGAAGCTGTGCTTGGACCATATAACAAATGGAGCCTTTTCTCCCGACAGCGACTCAACGCAGCTTACAGCTAAACATTTATTTCATTCCATTTATCAGTGGAAGGTGTTGTACATGACCCCTTCCCTCGCACATTTTTGTGAGGTTGCAGGCATTTAGGGTATCTATAAGTGTTATCTCTCTGACATGATTGGAACACATATAGAATAGCCAGTGTGAGAGTGGTTGTAGTCACACATTCTTACAGCAGCAGCAGGAGGCCCCATTAGCTAAAGTGGTGCTTCAGGTTAAGAACAGTTTCAGGGGTTTTTCTGGGATGCTTCTTTGATTTCATTCTTCATCTTAAGCTCTTAAGCATTTTTATCAGGGGACAATAGCACATCCACAGTACAGTGGTACCTCGGGTTACAGATGCTTCAGGTTACATATGCTTCAGGTTACAGACTCCACTAACCCAGAAATAGTACATTGGGTTAAGAACTTTGCTTCAGGATGAGAACAGAAATCGTGCAGCGGTGGTGCAGTGGCAGCGGGAAGCCCCATTAGCTAAAGTGGTGCTTCAGGTTAAGAACAGTTTCAGGTTAAGAACGGACCTCCGGAACGAATTAAGTTCTTAACCCAAGGTACCACTGTACTAAATTATTCTTGGGTTCTGGTATCACCGCTCACAATTATTCTGCCAAAAAGTCCCCCCTCCCTTAACCAAAAACTCAGCCCACACTTTTCAGTGCATTTCCCCCATCAGTTTCCTACATGCAAAAAGTCCATTGTTGTTGTTTTTCAAAGTGGATTTGTTGAATGATCTACTTTAGCCATGCAAACATACCTTTTCAGTACAGTATGTGCTTGAACCCCTCCGAAAAATAAAGGCACCCCCAGTGGCATACTCCCCCAACGGCCACCTTTTGTGCCCTGAATACTCTGTCCCTTGATGAAAGTTCAGCGCAACCTGGACATTTGCAACTGATTGCTGCAATAAAACACAGCAACTTACTGATTCAACATCTTTAAAACAGAAGGGAGGCCTTATTCAGAGTCAATGCACTGTAAACCATCCCTAACCATTAAAGGTTTGAAACTAGTGCCAGGCAGGGGTACAGCTCTGAAGGCCATTTGAGGCTGGGCCACTTGGCTATAAATAAATGGATGGGAGGAATAAGAGCCTAGTGTTCGTACCTATAAGGGAGGTGCTAATCTGCTTTGGGGGTTCTTTTTATAATGTTGATGCTGGCTTTTTGAATGTTTTTCCATAGCGTACGTGTGTGTGTGAGAGAGAGATGGGGACCACATGAGAGCGTATAAGAAACTGTGGTTTTGGTGTTTGGAATTTGCTACTGGCAAGTTTTTATAGTACAGAATCCAAGATAAATATCAGGTAGGCCTCTCTCTCTCTCTCTCTCTTTTGCATACATACTTTTCATTTGGAAATGTTTTTAAAATCTCCTAAAATGCAGGATGTTGCACCTGGTGTTCCAGAATTTGCTTAGGGAGGGAGACCTTTGGGATTCATCTTCGCACTTTTTTTTATTTCCTTGCCATTTTTGTTTAGCTAACGGCTGCCTTGATAAAAGCAGTGGTAAAAGCTTCCAGCTATGCAGTGGCTGTTTGCCCCATACCCAGAAACACAGAGGAAAGGTTAAGTTCATCACAGCCTCAAAACCAGGGATGGACAACCTGTGGATTATAATTTCCATGATCTCTGATTATAGGCCACGCTGGGTTGATGGAAGTTGGAGTCCCAACTGGAGGGTCCCAGGTACCCCGTATCTGCGCCAAAAGGCCCCCAGGAACTTGCAGCATCAACTTGCCCCCACCCTATTATGCTTACTTTGTACTTATAGGTAAAGGTAAAGGGACCTCTGACCATTAGGTCCAGTCGTGGCCGAATCTGGGGTTGCGGCGTTCATCTCGCTTTATTGGCTGAGGGAGCCAACATACAGCTTCCGGGTCATGTGGCCAGCATGATTAAGCCGCTTCTGGCGAACCAGAGCAGCGCATGGAAACGCCGTTTACCTTCCCGCCGGAGCAGTACCTATTTATCTACTTGCACTTTGACGTGCTTTAGAACTGCTAGGTTGGCTGGAGCAGGGACCGAGCAACGGGAGCTCACCCCGTTGCGGGGATTCGAACCGCTGACCTTCTGATCGGCAAGTCCTAGGCTCTGTGGTTTAACCCACAGCGCCACCCGCGTCCCCTACTTTGTACTTATACAAGGCTGCAATAATACCAGAGTATACAAAAGGACCCTTGTTTATATGAGAATGTTTACCGTTAGATGCAGCTTTTCAATATTGACTTTTAAACACAAATGTATTAGGAAGTAGCCTCACAAAACAAGCTGGCTTCGTATAGCAATCCAATATTAATGACAGAGTCTTTTTTGTGGAAAATCATTCGTGAAGTTACTTATGCATGCTAATTCACCAGAAACCTCTGCCATGTAAGATGGTATATATTTCTTGTGAGAGGAGGCATGTGCTGAACTCCATCTGACTCTGATGGAAGGCTTTGCCTCTTTGAACAAGTGTGTGTTGAAACAAATGCATACCTTAATTGTAAAAGGGACATGTCAGGAAAGCTGCCAGTTCCAATTCATTTAATTTCAGTCAGTACAAATTGGCTAGCGTGTTTTGCTGGAGTTCATAACCTCTGAATTTCTATAGTCCTTGTGCATCTCTTATTAAAAGATGGAACCCTGGGAACACTTCAGTATTTCTCTATGGGCCTCCCAAACTGTTTGGAGAAGGGTAGCCCTTTGAAGTTGGCAGGCGTATTCCTGAGCTTCTGCAAACAGCAGCTAGCTGAATCAGCACCTACATTGGCTCAGCGGCATCCTTTAGGTAATTAAGGACCAAATGTGACAAGAAGAACAAATCCAGTTACTTGCCGCAGGAAAAAGTAGTCAGCCACACAAACCATGATTAATCTGGGACCTATCCCTCCCAAACACTGATCCAGAGTCAAGCTTGCCACTGTCCGGGATACAACATTACTTCCAAATTTTGTCAGTCAACAATATGAATATAATTTTACATTTGTCCAAAGCTGTGGTGCACCCATAGTCTAAAAAGCAATCAAATCTACTTGACACAGAATTTTACAAAATTATTCCAAAACAACACAACCAGTTACACATTTTATTTTTGGATGTTAGCTTTATTAGTTGTCTGAGATATCAGAGTGAGTCCTAAAACTACTCACCAGTGGGGAAAAACTCATTAAGGATCAGGCTGATGGACCTCAGAAGGTAAAGAATGAGGAGTGGGGTGTGTGCTATGTGAACGGGGTGGAAGAACTGACAACAGTTCCAGCTGGAGCTCAGAGTGATACTGTATATATATGATCTCTGCTTCCTCTTTTATCTCTCCACAACCCTGTGAGGTACGTCAGGCGGAAAGTGAATAATTAGCCCAAAGCAGGGATAATAGAATCTGTCGATTTCAGGTTCTGTTTCTCGTTTTTTGCACCTTAAGTTCTGTTCTCCACATCAGTTTGCATTTTTTATTACAAAAACCCTCTTGCAAATTTACCAGCAGTTAACTGTAAATTTCTCTTAAGATACATGTTTGTATGCAACCTTGCCTAATCTACATGTTTTAACAGAGCAATTCCCTGTAATGGCATGCATGTTTGTATCTTATTTTGAGGACTATGTGCACACTTTACTCCAGTATATGCATTTTTGTAAATATTACTTGGCGGGAAAACTGTACTGTAAAATTTGGAGAAGTGAATTTTGAAGGATGGCTTAAGTTTCTGTTCTCCTATGGTTTTGGAAAAACTGATTTGCCTTCAAAGGTGAACTAAATCGATACCCCACCCCCCACCCCAATTCCCAGAGAGCTTCATGCTCGTGAGGATTTGAAATCTCTCCAGATATTCTAACCATTCCGACTGAATGTAGATATGTTAATAAAATGATTATTACAGGTACAGGGAATCAGGCAGAGGGCCTTCTTGGTAGTGGCACCTGCCCTGTGGAACGCCCTCCCACCAGATGTAGAAGAGAAAAATAACTACTGTACCAAACTTTTAGAAGACATCTAAAGGCACCCTGTTTAGGGAAGCTTTTAATGTTTAATAGGTTATTGTATTTTAGTGTTTTGTTGGAAGCCGCCCAGAGTGGCTGGGGAAATTCAGCCAGTGGCGTAGCGTGGGGGGTGCAGGGGGGGCCGGCCGCACCGGGCGCAACATCTGGGGGTTAGGGTTAGGGGGCGCAAATCCATGCGTTAGGGGGCGCAAATTACTTGCCTTGCCCCGGGTGCTGACAACCCACGCTACGCCACTGAATTCAGCCAGATGGGCAGGGTATAAATAAATAAATTATTATTATTATTATTATTACTACTACAATCCCAAAATGCATGGGGGGGGGGGGAGAAGGGTCAAAGAAGGAGGGAAGAGTCACTGCTGATTATCATCGCCCTTTTGAACCAGCCTAAAGTTCAGCATCCTGTTCCCAAGGAAGACCCAACACTTCCGAGAGTCTTCAAACAAGACATGAAGAACCGTCTTCCCCTGCTGTATCCGCTCCCCTCGCTTCTCAGTTCCCCGCAGCTCACATTCAGTGACACACTGACTGCCACTGAACGTGGAGGTTCCACTTCTCATCTGCGCAAGCCCCGCAGCCTCTGTCTTCTGCCCGGCTCGCGGGCTGCGAAGGGTTAAAGGCCGCGGCGAAGAAATCCCGCCTTCTGTGTTTAAGGATTGGATGCTGCAGGCCTGGGCGGGGGGGAGAACAAAAAAAAAACAAAAAAAAAAAAACCACACCCGGCCGAGCCTTCATTGGCCGCCGCGGCTGCCACTCGCTGGTTCCCTCCGGAGCTCCTTTGCGAAGAGGCCGCCCCGCCGGAGATTTGAACTGCTGCGCGCGGAGGCAGCAGCAGCAGCAGCGGCGGCGGCGGTGAGTCTCGCTGTGCCGAGCAAAAGCGAGTGAAAAAAAAGGCCCCGAGCCCGAGCACGCGTGCCAAATATACGTCCGAACAGAGACGGGGGCGTGTTTCCTCGCGTGTAAAAGGGCTGGCGTGGAAGGAACCCTCTTTTTTTTGTGAGGGGGGGCGGGATAAAAGCGGGGCTGCGATGCGACTTCTTCCTCTCACCCCCCCCCACCCCCCACAGGTGTGAAAAGCGCCTCCCTCTCCTCTTGGCGTGGCTGCCCCGTTTTGAAGTGAGAGGCGAATTCGGTTCCCTGGTAGGCAGTGAGGGGAGGAGGGCTGGAGGGGGGGGCGCGTTAAAAATAAAAATAAAATTTCAAGCGCAAAGTTAAGGGGCGGCGGCGCGGGAAGAAGACAACGCCCCTCCCCCTCCCCCCTCACAAGGCTGCCCCGCTAACGGCTCCTCTGGGCCAGGCGCCCTCCTTGGCCTCGTCAGCGGCCCTGCTGGCCCAAGTTCCCGCGCTTTTCTCCTCAGGAGAAACGCGCGCCGCCTCTTCCTCGGCCGCCTCCCTCAGGCGGCGGCCCCGGAGGAAGGCGAAGGAAACCCCCGCCTTGCCCATTGCGGCCGCTGGGGCTTACTCCCGAGTAGCCACGTTAATAGCCCTGAGGGAGGGAGAGAGGGAGGAAAGCGGGTGTGGGGTTAATGTGGCTGCAGCTACATATGGGCGAGCTTTGAAGGCAACCGAGCATATAAGCGGCTAGTCTGCCCAAAAAGGGGGGAAAATAAAGAGAGAGGGGGGCTTATTCGGCTGCTGGCAGAGATTAAGCAGCCAGGGCCACGGCTTGCAGTTGGCGAAGCCCAATAGAGATGCCGACTTTACTCCCCCCCAAAAAACAACAACAACAACAACAACCACCACACACACACTTGGTAAAATAAAATAAATCTGGTTCACTGAGCAGCATTGGATATTGGATGGCTCGATCTGGTCATAGAATCAGCTGGAAAGGGACCCCCAAGGGTCATCTAGTCCAACCCTCTGCAATCTCAAATTAGTTCATACATCACAGGCGGCCACCCAACTTCTGCATAAAAGCCTCCCAAGGAAGGAGAATCCATCACCATTTTTATTTCCCACAGTGACACAGGAGCCAGCTCCTAGGGGCCAAAATATTTTTTTTCTTTTTTGTCTGTTCTCCTTTTTTATCTTTTTTCTTTGATGGGACTTGTTTTTATGTATTGTTTTGCTTTCTTTTTTTGTTTAATTGGGTGTTTTTCTGTTGTTATTTTTTATTACTCACGTAACCTTTACAATTTTAATAAAAATCTATTTAAAAAAAACACACAAAATAAGATACTTGAGGGGTTGCCGTGTCCCCCAAAGTTAATGGGCATTGCCACTCAAATGGTGTGTGTGCACTGAGTCATGCGATCAGTTGTGCAGGGCAGGGCTTACCTCCCCCCCCCCCGCCCTGAATTTTATTCAAGTTGGCAACCCTGCTTGGAGGCATTGTGGGGGAAATGTAAATGGTGATACCCAGCTCTGCTGCTGCTTTCCATTGCTGCCTAGGTAGCTTGCCAGGGTGTACTACTGACAGAAGGTAGAGTAATGATTCAAGAGGATTTCACCCTGGGGTTTCCTCAGCCAGCAATATGGAGTTCACTGTTCTTCCTGCAGTAACTTGCATTTCTCTGCACAGTGTAAGGGAGCAGTCTTCCCTCTGCCAGATTCGCTACTGGTTGTGTATGGGATGGAGGAACCAGTCCACCCTTCCTCTGCCAGCCTCCTCACTTGCTTGCATGGAGTTATTGGTTGTCTCTTGCTACTAGGCCAGGAGTCAGCAACCTTTTTCAGCTGTGGGCCGGTCTACTGCTCCTCAGACCATGTGGTGGGCCAGACTATATTTTGTGGGCGAAAATGAACGAATTCCTATGCCCCACAAATAACCCAGAGATGCATTTTAAATAAAAGCACACATTCTACTGATGT
The DNA here is from genome assembly GCF_951804945.1 of Podarcis cretensis. Lineage (NCBI taxonomy): Eukaryota > Metazoa > Chordata > Lepidosauria > Squamata > Lacertidae > Podarcis > Podarcis cretensis. Next base: position 8,809,967 of record NC_137180.1, on the reverse strand, counting down.
AAAAACACGCTGATTCCTGGACCTTCCGTGGGCCGGATTGAGAAGGCAATTGGGCTGCATCCGCCCATGGGCCTTAGGTTGCCTACCCCTGTATGAGGCTAATATATGAAATACAAGACTGCTATAGGCCCAGTCAGACTTAGGGCTCCTGTACCCTTGTTAGGAGGGACACTGGTGGTGCTGTGGGTTAAACCACCGAGCCTAGGACTTGCCGATCAGAAGGTCGGAGGTTCGAATCCCTGTGACGGGGTGAGCTCCCGTTGCTCAGTCCCTGCTCCTGCCAACCTAGCAGTTCGAAAGCACGTCAAAGTGCAAGTAGATAAATAGGTACTGCTCTGGTGGGAAGGTAAACAGTGTTTCCGTGCGCTGCTCTGGTTCGCCAGAAGCAGCTTAATCATGCTGGCCACATGACCTGGAAGATGTACGCCGGCTCCCTCGGCCAATAAAGCGAGATGAGCGCCGCAATGCCAGTCAGCCACAACTGGACCTAATGGTCAGGGGTCCCTTTACCTTACCCTTGTTAGGTGAGTAGAAGAGGGAATTTCATGACTAGCTTGTCATGAAAGGTTTTCATATACTGTACAGTATATACTTAAATGCTGGCTCCTTAAGAGCTTGGTGTTGCTTCAAGGCAAAGTAGTGTGTGTCATACTCATTTCCTGCTTACATTCTCTACAGTCTGTGCACATCTGTCCTCTTGCAGACATCTGTCCCACTGGTCTTGGAACTGTTTAAAATGGTGAATGATAGCACACATCAACATATAGTCAGCATGAGCATCATTCCATCTAAAGCTGATTCTGTTGATCTGGCGCCTGTCAGTTGGGCAGGGCAACAAGGCCACCCACAGTTAAGAGGAGGTACCTGCATACTTGGGAGTCCCCAGGTATGTTGGAAAGTAGTAAGTTAGTAAATTAACAGAAAAACAGGCACTGAAAATGGACTGGCACATCATGCTCAGTGGCTTTAAAAGTCAAATGTTGAGAGAAAATGGGGATGCGAGGGAATTACTTGAGCCCCTAAAAAGTTCATTGTACCTTGGTGCTGGGGAAAAGGCTGGGGGAATTCATGCTGCAAAGTTAAAGAACTTATCTCCATGCACTATATGGTGAGGTTTCAGGAGGAGAAAGGGTGCTGGTTCCCACACTAAAAAGCTCCCCTCTGCCTGCTATATAACACATTCAGGTTCAGAATCAGAACTGAGCACAATGGGGGAAGGTTTTTTTGGGAGGTAGGTAGCGAAGATAGCTTTCCTTGCCACACTGTTACCAGTTTTAGCCTTTGCTAACAAGGCTCCTGTTCGAGGCTTGTTGTTAGGGGCTCGTGGGGAATGCCCTGCAACATTAATATGACATAGGAAAGGCGAGCTGAAATATTGTAAAATGTAATGAATGCTGTAAGTTAATAAACTGCATCCCAAGTGCAGCACTTTACATTTATCTCATTTGCAAACAGGTGGATGTGTTTGTGTTGTCAGCCTTTTGAGCAGTGGTTGTGGGGGGACGGGACTGCTCTTGTACTTTTAATAACAACCTGACACAGTTATTTAGTAAGTGAAACTTCTGTGGATCGGCCTGCAAAAGAAGCAAAAAGACTAGATATATCAACAGTTTCTTTAATTTTGAAGACTATTTTTATTTGTAATGTATAACTTTTGGTATATTTTGCTGATCTACAGGTGCAAAGTAAGATGCCTCAATAAACAAAATGAGCGCGTTTGGTGATTTTGATTCACAGATTTAAGTTGATGTCAAGAATCGCTTCAGCAGAGGTAACCTTAATGGTTTAATTCAGTCTATTATTTTTGTTTTAGCTAAAGATTAGTTTTCAGAAAGCAGAAACTCCATTTCTTTATTTTTATGATTAAAGAATGATAGAATTGTTCCCTGAATTGTGTGGTCATTATTTTTCCCCATTTTGATCTTTTGCAGTGTTTTGGGGTTTTAGTATTTTCAAATGTTCTGCTGGTGACAGTGATCCCTTCCATAGTACAGCAATTATTTAGGAGAAGTTTGGGAAGTTATTATCTTGTCAGCAACAGTAACATACTTTGTGAAGGGGTTTCTTAAATTTTTCTCTCCCCCCACACCAATTTTGTTGGCAATATACAGTACAGGCTGATGATTGATCTGCCACTGCCATCTTTTGGATGGAAACAGATTTGCTAAATAAATACTGCAGTTTTGCCCTCTTGTGGACTGGCATTTATTTTATTTTTTAAAAAACCCAAACATTGTAGTCCTTAAGCCACTTTTTCATAAAGGAGATTATTTTAGACAAAATTGTTTCTCTATTATCCATTATTTTCCTTCATTATTTTTCTGCACAGAAAATATACTTTTGAAATGTGGATTAGATGTACACTGTATAAATGGTTTAGTTATAGTTTTATCCTGAATTAATTAAATCATCTTTAAATGGTCTTTTATCTCATAATTCTTAATTCTCTCCAGATCATGGAGTTTTTAGAGAATTTATTTAGGAAAATTATTGTAACTGTAGAAATAGTTTTACTGGCATGCTTAATTCATTTTGTAATTATCAGGTCTTAAATCACTTATTTTAAAGAATATTTTCATGTAAGTGCAACTGATGTTAGTGAGGAGAATTAAGTTTTTCTTGCTGCTTCCAACTGAAATTAAGGAGATTTGAAACATTTGGCTGGAAAGTACTTAGTCTGGAATAGGTGTGTAGATACATCTTATTTCTTTTTTTAAAAAAATTCTGCCTGCAGCAGGAATTAGGGATGGGCGCTATATCAGTATAATGACCTAAACTTGTTTGAAGTTCATATTGGTTTCATAATTTTTGACCTGGATATATATCATGAATCATGGTGTGTGTTTGTCATGCAGGGAAAAACGGTAAAGCCAGCCAATACCTCTACATAGCTCCATCCTTATTTTAGACATTGTGATATGTCAGTATCTTGCAGTGTTTAGCTGGTGATATATCAAGATGTTGAAAACCAGATATCACCCAGCCCTAGCAGGAATCCTACTGAAGTGAGGGCAAAGAAAACAATACTGGGTTTAAAACAACCTAATATTTTGTTAGCTACAGCGTCAATGAATTTGGTTGCCTAAGGACAGGAGCACACATGGTGTTGAGAGCCTGCCTGTTTGACAGAAGAACCTCAGCCTATAGTTGGGGAACCTGGGACAAGTGGAATGGCATAAAATGTCACTCAAGTGCTACAGGAGGAAGGCAGCTCTTTTAGTCTAACTCCACTGCCAAACAATTGAACGCCGTTTCACCAGTGCAGCTGCACTGATGCGTTGGGGAAGTGTGAATGAATATCCTTCAGCCAAATGTCATTGTCCATGTTTGAGGGGTGAACATTGCCTGGCCAATAGAGATCAGGAAGCTTTTGAGAACTGTCCAAATGCTGAATCATCCCATTGCCACAGATATTTATGAAGAAGTGCAATGGCCTGTTTGCTTTTCTCCACTCCTTTGAGGCAATGTGCCCCCCACCCTACCATTCCATTTTCTCTAACATCTCACACCAGATTATGCAGATGCCAGGAAACTGACATAGGCACTAGTCCAAATTGTGCAACACTGCCAAAGGAGAGGTTATGGCTTCAACCTGGGTGCTTTGTCCAGATTTTAGCATGTGCAGATCCACAAGAACATGGCAGAACTAGCTGCAACAAAATAATAGAGACAGGTCACCAACTTAATAGGCTGATGATCACCAGCTTTTCATTGCTCTAGATTTTGCTTATATTCCCATGCCACAAAGGATATGACCACAATCCAAAATAAATAGGTGCTGAGCTTGCCTGCTGAGGCTCAGAAATACAATCCCCAAGTTCAAAACTGCAGTAACTGTTGAATGAGAAATGGGTGAGGATCCACTGATGGGAGAGAGAGAGAGAATTTCTGGCAGCTGACAATGGGCATGGGCTGGAAATAGGAAAGGCCAGCAAATAAATGTTGTTGTTAATATAATAGTTCGCTAGCTGCCTAATACCATCCATCTGTACACAATCTACATCAAATTGAAAACACACAAATGTTAACACTACACTGCATCTGGTTGAGTTTTGACCTAATATGTTGAGTGAGCTCATTATGGGTTGGTGCATATGCCCCCAAAGGTTAATGCCCTCAGGCATGCCTCAGAAGAGATAACTAAGGTGCTAAAAGGATGAGAAATAAGACCACTGTCTTTACTGCTGGAACTGCCTGCCAAACTCATGACACTCAAATAAGCAAACCAGGAACACAAAAGTTAGCAGCCTCAGAAGGTGGTGAACTCTTCTTCATTGGAATTTTTAAAACAAAAGTTGGATGGCCATCTATGAGGGATTCTTTAGCTGTGATTCCTGCATTGTAGGGGGTTGTGATAATAAAATTCCCCTCCAACTCCACAATTCTTTGATTCTATGTGCAGTCTGTCCTATTGGACTTGACAGTGCACCAGCCTTGTTCCAATGTGCCCAGTAGCAGGTGCATTTGCAAATAAAGCCTTTGGCTTAACTCTAAAAGGAGATAACATCCAAAGAGATAGTAATTGTGTTAGGAGTGAGACTGTGCTCCCTAAAGGGAGACCAAATGTAGAAGTAGAAATGGCTCAGAGACCGACCATTTCCCCACAGTGTGCCACAGGAATACAAAAAGGCATTAAGAATTGAAACGCTGCAGTATAGGAGTGTGGAATACTTGTACTGTCTGTACAAGTGCCTGTTGAATCAGGCCAGTGGTCCACCTAGTCCAGCATCTTGTTCTCACAGCTGCCAACCAGGTGCATTGAGTTTTATTCTTAAGAGCTCCTGACCCTTTCAAAAAGAGATCTAGAATGCAGCTTTCTTGCTGACAGCAAGATTGGTATGGCGGATATATCCAGTGTTCATATTTTGTATGTGGCAGGGACTCTCTGAGTGTGGAAAACATAAAATTACTTGTCTAGGTCTTACTCAAAGGCCAAGGTGCAATGACTGGTTAATCATAACTCTAAGGTCAGGATCCACCAGTAAAGACGAAACAAAAGTTGTATGATCATGCAGGTATTTGGCAGAGAGTACATCTTGCTTCAGTTCCCTGACTGGCTATATATTCACATATAGACTTTAGTAGGCTGCTATTTCTTAGACTCAGTTCTTCCGTGGGGCAGCTATTTAATGACTTCAAACAAATATTGAAGGTGCTATGTGTAAATGCCATTGGATTGAGGAAACTTATACATCCAGGGGGACCTTGGACCCTTCTTTTAAGGAGTTCCCAGCAATATATACTAACACCCTTTTTATTTTGGGTTGTTCCTGTACTCAAAGGAGGAACACCGTCTTGCAGGTGCATAGTTATCTATCTTAGCACTTCTGGCTTAAACGCTTTTTATTTTCTGGCTATTTTCAGACACTGCAATGTAGACTTTACATAGTATTTAGTTGCTTAGTGTTAGGTTTTGGCAGCATTGATCTTGGCAGATACCTGGAGGCGTCAGTTGCCTTTGATCCTAGTATAGCTCCTGCACTGAGAGGGAAGACTTCAAATGTTGTACTTCATTCTTGGCACTTTTTTCATTCAGTTACATAGTACTTTCCATCTATAAATTTCAGTCGACTTCACTACTATTAACAACTTAACATTTATTATTCGATAAAATTTGCATTTTAATTAAATCAGTATATTTATAATAAACGATTTTTTGTTTTACTATTTTGTTTTACTTTGTTTGGTCTCAAATGCATTTCTTGTGTTGTAGACTAGAGATGCATGTGTTGCAACCTTAGAAAATTTGGCTTTCCCATTTTCACTGCTTTTCAGATTCTTTATTCACATTTTTTAATGTACAAAAACACATGAAGCTGATTCATGTTCTTGGTATTAAAGGAAGTTCAGTCTACATGTTAATATATAGTTTTGATTTTATTTTATTTTCTATGCATCATAAAGTGCTTTAAAATAAACTGGAATGTGATAAAGGAGACCCCATCAAAGGAATGGTTTCCTTTGCTTTTAATTTTGAGGATTATTTTTTTCTTACTACTGTCACTCTGAAGATGCTTACTTTGTGGACTCTTTTCTGTAAAGTTTGAAAAGCTTCATTTGCTGATTTAATTTAGTGTGCTCCTCTGGATCCTCTCTCTTACTGACTCAAGGCTTTCACAATATATGAGGTTACAGATAGTCTCTGTATCCTATGCAACCCATGATTGTAGCTTTTGGGTGTACTGTAGGAAACTGCCCTTTAAAACGTGACAAAAGTTACTGACTATAATGTTACAATTCAGACACTAATCCAGATAGCTTACTTGATGGAATAAAGTTAATCCGTTCCATGTTAGAAATGCTGCTTACAGCCTCTGAAGGATGTAACAAATACCCCATGCCTAAACTCCACAGGGTTCCCCACTTCCTAAAAGTATAGAACAACAAGCACTTGACTGGGTGGTTCTGAGGCAGGAGCGAGGCTTTATTTTGTTCTCTCCCCGAAAGCAGCTGGAGTAAGTGGAGGAGAATTATAATTGTCTAGAACTCCTCAGTCAGTGGTAATTTTGTAGCAGCATGAAATGTAATAGGAAGACAGACTCAACGGTCACAGTTAATATGGGGGAGGAGAGGAGTCTACCCTTGCAGTAGTGTAGGCATTAATTGGAGGAACTTAATTGTAACTGAAAATAAACCAGAGGGAATAGTATTTCATTGTCAATGGCATAGGTTACGTGACCTTTCCCATCTATAATATATGCTAACAAACTCGGTTAAGGTCTAATGTGTCAGGCAACCTGATCCTATGGTGCGTTTTTCAGCTGCTGCTGGGGCAGCACAAGCAGGATTCTATTGTTTTCATGCTCAGCATCTGTGTGGTACATCAAGTCAGTCTTCACAGTCTTGCTTTCGTTTGGAAGACTGAAAAGGCCTTTTCAAGAGAACTATTCTAGCTCTGTTTGCACCTTCAAAACATGTTCACTGAATACAGGGGACGTGGGATTCCGTGCTTGCCATCTCGGCTCCCAAGCTCCATAAGCAGAAGGTATGAGTTAGGCCCTATATACATTTAACAGTACAGGAGTGGACTCAATACAGATTGAGGTTGAATCCTGACAAGACAGAAGTACTGTTTTGGGGGGACAGGAGGTGGGCAGGTGTGGAGGACTCCCTGGTCCTGAATGGGGTAACTGTGCCCCTGAAGGACCAGGTGCGCAGCCTGGGAGTCATTTTGAACTCACAGCTGTCCATGGAGGCACAGGTCAAATCTGTGTCCAGGGCAGCTGTTTACCAGCTCCATCTGGTATGCAGCCTGAGACCCTATCTGCTCACAGACTTTCTCACGAGAGTGGTGCATGGTCTAGTTATCTCTCACTTGGACTACTGCAATACACTCTATGTGGTGCTACCTTTGAAGGTGACCCGGAAACTACAACTAATCCAGAATGCTGCAGCTGGACTGGTGACTGGGAGCGGCCGCCGAGACCACATAACACCGGTCTTGAAAGACCTACATTGGCTCCCAGTATGTTTCAGAGCACAATTCAAAGTGTTGGTGCTGACCTTTAAAGCCCTAAACGGCCTTGGTCCAGTATACCTGAAGGAGCGTCTCCACCCCCATAGTTCTGCCTGGACACTGAGGTCCAGTGCCGAGGGCCTTCTAGTGGTTACCTCGCTGCGAGAGGCCAAGTTACAGGGAACCAGGCAGAGGGCTTTCTCGGTAGTGACACCCACCCTGTGGAATGCTCTCCCACCAGATGTCAAAGAGGAAAACAACTACCAGACTTTTAGAAGACATCTGAAGGCAGCCCTGTTTAGGGAAGCTTTTAATGTTTAACAGACTACTGTATTTTAATATTTTGTTGGGCGGGGTAATAATAATCATATATTATTATTATTATTATTATTATTATTATACACAAATGGGATCTCCAGTCTTTTGATTTGTGCTCTGCAAATAACATGGATACTGTTCTGGAATATTTTATCACTCTTAAGTTATTAAAGGCATTTTGCTATTTTTAATCTTGTAGAAATGATTAAGCAAAGATCAATCTTCATTCCTTTCCCTCTCTCCTTCCCTCTCCCTCCCTGCTTTCTTCCAGTTGTGATGTTTTGTTTTTTCATAGTTTCAAGAGGAGGCAGAAAACTACTTCCCATTCCCTGTTCCCAATCACCCTTCTCAATTGGTTTTTTGCCAGAATTCACTCAATGGACCTATTTTTTAAAAGAGTTGAATGGGAAATCAGCTTAGGGTTGTGGATTTGGAGTAGGGAAATGGTGGTGTTTCCCCAACCTTTTCTCCGTTCAAAATCACTTGCAAAGCGTTTTTGTTTAATCAAAATACAGTTTTCTTTCACACAAGCTTGCATGTAACGTGTAGTTTGCCAGACTAAATTAGAAAGCTGACTCTCTGAAAATTGGGGGGGGGGGGACACACACCTTAAGTGTTGGGATTTCTGAAACTAGTCTTTAAACTAGTCTTTAAAGAATTTAAAGACTTTGTAGTTCAGATGGTCTCTTTCATTTGAGTGCCATCAAGGTTGAGTGGAGTTTGTTTTAAGCAGTGTGCTGCTTAAACAGCCTGTAGGCATAGTGTTGAGTTCCTTCCTTGATTTCACTTAGTTTTGGTAATGCAGAAATTCTTTTCTTCCCTCTAGGGAAGTGGCAGACTTCTTTGAGAGGTATACATGGAATGAGTGAAATCATTGCTTTTCTTGGCCTCTTGGGAAGTATATAGGTATATTAGAAAGTTATAATGAAGAAATGGAAAAAGGGATTTCCTCATTGGTTTCCATGTTCATTTACTACTAAGATGTCATATACAGTAAAGTGCATTTTAAGTCTCTTTTTGCCAACTATCCAGAAGCTGTTTGTGAATATGGCCTTATTTTCAAAAGTAAGTCATAATTCCCTTGGGTCTCTTGCTTTTTGTTTTTTTAATTTATCATTGCAAGACCTTAGACTCTCTGGTGCTAACAGAACTGGTATTGATAGTAAATATAATTTACTGTTTGGATATCTGTTTAAGTTGCCTTAAACCTCAGCACATAGCAAATTCAAGTGGAGCACTTAGCATGAGAATTCCTGTGGTAAATAACTTTGTAAAGCACCATGTGTAGTGATAGAAATGCTCTGTCTTTCCCTCTCTAAAGCACACACATACGCCTTCTTTATGAAAAAGACAATGAGTGGCATTCAACTAAGTTTACTCAGAGTAGACATATTGAAATTAATTCACCCAACTTAGTCATATTAATTTCAGTGGGCCTTCTCAGAGTAAAACTCAGTTCACTACTATCCCATGTTAATTTTTAACATGTTAATTTTTTTAGATTTCACCTGTAGCAAAGGAGGGTATCTGACAGCTCCCTTGTTGAGAATATATAAAGGAAAAGTTTTTACAGGTGATGGATGGTTTAAGCTCTCTGAGGTAATAGAAAATACATTTTTGAGAACATTGCTGTGCATCCTCTGTGGTGCTTAGTTGAATACCAAAGTTTGGATTCCCAGCCCTAAAGTTCAGGTGCATAAAACTGACAGTGTCAAATGACAGACTCCTTAAAAATGCCTAGTGGAGCAGCTGAAAATTAGTAGCAGAGCTAAACAATGCAAATCTCTAATGGCTAATTAACATATTTCCCTGGACCAGTTGCAGATTACTGAGACTGTTGAGAGACAGGTAAAAGATCACATTTGGAGAATATGTTTACTAAACCATGGAGGTCATAATGCTCAACTGATTTTCACTATAATGTTGCTTTTTATATAAAGCATCGACATCCTCTTTATATGGCTGAAATGCTAGCGTAAGATGTTCTTAATATTATTCATTCAGATTTTCTGGATAATTGAAAAGCCAACTGTGTTTGGGCTTATTAGCCTTCTTCAGTGGCCTTGGCTTTTTTCAGCATCCTTTATGTTGAGTTCAGATTATCCAAAAACACACACATTCTTTTGGGGAAAATATGTGTAATGAAAAACCAAATCAGCCATTTTTTTCCCGAATTGTTAAACTAAAAGCTATCTTCTGCTCACCAAATTATATCCCAATATCACCCTTGCTTGTGTCAAGATCAAAAGTAATTATATCCAGATTGCAAGAATTTGCAATCATCTGTTAAAAAAACCCATCTAATCTTATCTCAATTTATAAATGTATATATTTGCTAATGTAAAATTGTAGGACTCAGTGGTTATTAGTTGTTTCTGTGAACTTGTGTAAAATTATATGCTATTAAAGTACCTAAATAATTCCATTGTACACCTCACTTTACAGTGTTAATCAACTTTCTTGCTCTATTCCATAGATTCATAGAATTTCCATGTATTCTGTAAAGACTCTCAGTGACAGCAATAATCAATATTCCATTCACGTATAATAGCCATAATGGCAAGAAGTGCGGCATAACTCCTTGGAAGATTATATCTTTGAATTATAAAATAACAGATATCCATTCTTTATCCTCATTAAGTCCATAGAGCCAGCCACCTGACCTTCCTTTTTCAATGTGCATACGATTGTTTCCCTGACCACAAGAAAGATTAAGCTCATGATAGGAGAACACAAAAGTTATATTAGGACCCAGAGGCTTCATGCACCATTGGTTATACATTTTATAGAATACTGTGTTAAATCTCTAAAATTTTGTTGCATTAAGAAGGTAAGAAATTGAAGGTCTAGTCTTAACTAATTCACTTCAGTTAGAGGAAGTGCTTGAGACACATCTAAAGGATGGTTTTACTTGTGAAGAGTTTATGGTCTATATATTACACCTGTGCACTAGTTGTGCTTCTGATTGATACAGTTTTGATATTATTCATGGTGCATTTTGTTCTTTGCAAGTAATCATAGAATCAGGGCTGTTTTTCTAGAAAAAGAGGTGCTTCTCTTATGCCACCACCCTTCGTCACACCAGTTGCCACCTGCAGCCTCCATCGCACAAAGCACCATATTTTATAGGATAAATAAGTATGCTTTTTGTTCTTCACTGCTGCAATGGCCCTTCAGTAACTGAATGCTCATTATCTTTTTTCCTCCAAGAATTAACTAATAAAGAATAGGAACTATAGTTTGACTTAATCCAGATCCATAAAAAACTTTAATAGTAATTGCAATGAAAACAACATGGCCTTTGTGTATACTTCCTTTGATATTGTGATGTGATGATGAGCTGCTTGTGCGTAAAAGCTTAGTCCCTCAGGGTTTGCTCAGCTTAGCAAAAATCTGTCTTTAGCGGAGCCCTTAAGCATGGCTCCCTCAGTCGCTGGCAGAATCCGACAGTGGGCGTTTGCGGAATCTCTTCCAACATAAAAGCTCCTTAACGGAAATGCGTCTTCTGGACTCTCGGCGTGACAGTTTCCGGCGAGGTGTGGGTGTCCCTATAGGAGGTCCTGAAACCTCCTCACTGTTTTCGCTGGAAGTGTCCCAGAGCCCTTCTTCCGACTCCCTTTCCCTCGGAGCTCCTTCTCTCCCCCTGCTGGTTCCTTCCTCTGCTGTTAAGTCTCTCCTAACCTCCTTGAGCCCTTCCACCACCTGCTCTGATGGCAGTTCCCTGACAGATATATATAATGCAGACATTGTTTGAACACTAGCCACCAAGTTGAATTGTTGCTTTCCCCACTTTGAGTAGTATCCAAATTCATAAAAGTGTATGGAAAAATACTGTTTTCTGTTATTGTTGTTTCTCTACCTCTAAAAAAACCTCAGCCAACATCAAGATTGGCAACTACATATAGGTTGCTATGTAAGGTGTTGCTTTCTATTTCTTTTTCTGGCAGCAACAAATTTCTGAATATAAATATTTCCTTCTCCTGTTGATTCACCAGGGCTGTCTACAAATCATGCCTCCCACCTAATAAAACTGGTACAATGTGACAGACATCTGAGCTAGACCAGAATCTGGTGGTGTGGTACTTTGAAACTCCAGCAGGGTTCTGGAGCCTCTGATTAACTATGAAGACAGCTAGCCAGAGGGGGGTGGAGACAGCACTTTTTCTGTTTCTAAGAGAGTGTTCAGATAGGGAGATAGTTTGAGGAGAAGAGCTAGAGAGAGAGAGAGAGAGAGCTGGAGAGTTGGTTCTGATCTGTGTGTAACATCCACTCTGAGGAAAATGTCTACAGCTAGAGAAAGGAGTCTCTGAGCTTAGAAAGAAAGTGTTTAGTATCTTGTTGTATTTGTAATAAATCTTTCTTATTTGTTCAACTTCTGCCTGAGTCTCCACGTATCAAAGTTTAACCTCACACAAAAAGATAACCTGTGGTGACTATAGGGTATATGGAGGGGGGGGGTTCGCCTCATAGGATGTGGAGCCCTGCCCTAGTTCTCTTGTCCCTTTGATCTTGTCCCTACCCCTAGTAGCCAAAGCTAGAGAGCATAAAGTTTATGCACCCCACTTCCCTGAGTGGCATGAAGATGAGGAGTAGAGCTACAGGGTTTAATTTCCCTTTGGATGAGACAGCATTGGGGGCTTATTACACCTTTTGTAATAATGTTAACAAATATCCAAAATGAGGGGGTGAGCAGGTAGGAATCTAGGGAGGTAGTGTTGTCCGCACCTGGGTCCCAGGTCATGACACCCAGGTATCAGTAGCAGTAATCTGTAAAGTAGTATTGGTTTGCCCCAAAGCATGCTCTTCTGTCACTGCTTCTTCTAAGCCAGAGGTCGGCAGCCTAAGGCCCATGGGCTGGAAGCAGTACATGAGGGTTGCTTAACCGGCCCATGAGCCGCACCCGAACCGAGCTGTGTGCTGCACTAAATCAGCAAGGTGCGGGGATTCTCTTCCGCTTCTGCGCATGCTTCTGCGCATGCCCAGACTCAAAAAAATTGCTTCTGCGCAGGCGCGATTTTTGGCATCTGGGCATGCACAGAAGTGATTTCTGGTGCTGTGGACATGCGCAGATGTGATTTTTGGCATCGTGCTGCTCCAGTCCGTCCCATGGAGGATGTCTGCAGGAGTGATCCGGCCCATGCCTGGTAAGCCTTGCTGACCCCTGTTCTAAGCAGTGCTTGAGAACTGTGATCAGATCTCCTGTATCTTTAGTTAGGCACCTCCAATTCACCTCTGAGATTGGGATGTTAGGGAGGGCTTTGTTAAGCTTTTCCCCAGTGTAAATCTCATCATGCCCCTTAAGCTCCTAGTTTCTTGGTTAGGGAAAATCATTTTATCCACAAGTTTTCTATAAAAAAGCAAATGCCATCTGAGTGGATGGGTATCTGCAAGAGTGAATAGATTTTAAAAGACCCACGAGCCCCAAGTATGATGGCCCCAATGAGAATTGGAGGGCCCTGTTTACTTTTTTTTTTTAAGAGCTAGGAGCTCTCACGCAACTGGCTCTCAGGTTTCTCATTTAATTTACTTTTCAGATTTTTCCATCTTGCTACTTCAAATGCAACTCCAAGCTCCTTTTCTTTGCCACACATACGTACCACATTAATTTGTCTTGAGTCATACCTTGATTTGTATGCATGCCCTAGCTAGTAGTAGCAGTAGTAGTAATACAGTAGTCTACACCTTAACGGGTGTAGACTACTGTACTACTACACCTTATACAACTGGCGAGTATTCATCGGCCCTGTATCCTTGGTAAATACAATAAATTTCCACCATGTGGCATAGTTTTTTGTGGTTTTTCTGCAATACAGATTTTAGTTCCAATGGCATGAACAATCTTTGTCACTTTCTGGCTCACATCTTAGAAGCTTTTTTGGCTTAGCGTTAGCTGTGATCTTGATCTTACGTGTTGGAGAAACTTGGCTGTCATGAACCGAATGGCAACTTGTTGTGGGTTCCTCACATCATGGGTGTAGCCAAGAGGGGCAGCTGACCCCCCTAGATCAAGTAAAACAATAGAAATACGTAATTAACTCACCAATCACGTCAGTTCTGCCCCTCCCACAACAAAAATCCTGACTATGCCCATGTCTCACATCACCATCATATAAACAAATAAATCTGCCCTAGGGGGGCATGGAAAGTGAATTTATTATTATTAATTAATTTATTGAGTTTATATACCATCTTATACCTGGAGGTCTCAGGGTGGTTCACAGAATAAAATCAAAATATAAAACCACAAAATACATGAATCAAAATAAAAACAACCCAGTAACACCCTGCTCCCCCCAAAAACCCACATTTTAAAAGGGAATAGGATGTCAATCAAATCAACCAAAGGCCTGGTTAAAAAGGAACTTTTTTGCCTGGCACCTAAAGGTGTATAATGAAGGTGCCAGGCGAACTTCTTTGGGAAGAGCATTCCACAGAAGGGGAGCCACAGCAGAGAAGGCCTGTTCTCATATTACCACCCTCCGGGCCTCTTGAGGAGGAGGTAGACGAAGAAGGGCCTCACTCAGAAGATGATCTCAGGGTCCGGGTAGGTTGATATGGAAAGAAGCGGTCCTTGAGGTGTTGTGATTTATAGGTCAAAATCAGCACTTTGAATAGGTTATTGCAATTTCTAGGAAATAAGAAAAAGGATAACCTGCCTTCTCTCCATGTGAAACATTAATTTCTGGTTGAATTCTGATGTGGTCATAGAACATTCAAATATGTATCTTACATGGAAAGTTGTGATTTATGATATTTTAAAAGACTTCTGATTTGTGAATTCTGGGAATTAGCAGTATCGCTCTTGTTCCAAACATGTGGTTTCTGGGTGAAGTATTGCAGCCCAAGGGTGTCTTAAGTTTAAAAAGTAGAATTTGGACTGTGCATTTGTTTCCCAAAGGTTACAGTTTGTACATGCCTCTGTGTGTGTGTGTGTCTGTTTCCTTAACTATTCATACCAGAATGCTGTTTCACTGCTGGTTTAGCAAAGTATTGATTAGAAAATAGTAAAAATGCAGGAACATGACAGTTTTTTTCAATATATTGTAATGATTATTCTTCTTCCACTTCTACACAGAAATGTAGAAATGTTCCATTTTAGGAGCCAATGGATTCACATGCATCATGCAAACTGCAAACATTTTTAATCATGTATCTCATCATGTGTTAAATGTTAGCAAAGTGTTACTGTTTTTTTTATCACAGAAGAGCTTTCTCATACATCTTTTTAACTATCAAGGTGAGGCGATGGCCAAAGATACTAGAGTCACTAAATTCAGCTTCGAGTTTTGGCTGCACAAGACTATTGAATGGGGTCAGACAAGCACTTCAGAATCTCAGCAAGATGTCTGCCTTCACTTGCCTGAATTACAGGAATTTCTACTACAGATTTATGGAGCTTTGAAACATATGGTAAGTGAATTAACTGGAAGAATGAACTGTTTTGAAGACTGTTACAGAAACGTTCTGCACCCCACATTTTGACAAGACAGAAAGCTAACAGTAGCAGAGAGCCTTGTAGCATTGACCTAATGTATTGCTGGATCACAGAAGCAAATTGGTGAAGCAGCCACAGGTAATGCCAACAGGAATGTGTTTCCTGTGTTCCTGATTTATTGTGAAAGGAGCTTTTTCTTTTTGATTGGTTATGTTCTCACATGAGATTTCCTACTCAACACAGTAACCTTTTTAAAAATACTTTAAAATAAACAAGTATTTGATTCTGGTTTTCAGGTCATAAATTGGATTATTTAAAGACTCTTAACATGCAATACTATAACTTATCTCTTAAATCTTAAGGAGTCTGCTGACACAGTAACCCTACTGATGTGGCATTCAAAGAAATTTCAGGCCACCATCGTTGGATCACAAGCAAATATTTCTTATTTCTAGTTGCGCCTGTGCAAAATTAGTATTGCCCTGGAATTCCTTACCATTTTTTAGAAAACAATTTATTAGTCATTGGGGCATTTTGCTATATCTGTATGCATGAAAATGTATTTTACTGCTACAGCATTTAGCCTACATTACTAGTATAAAAGATGAGAAAAATGTTTATAGATAATAATTGTCAAATATCTGATGGACTATAGAAAAATAAGCTATAGACCAGTGATGAATTACATTATGTGTTTGTGAAACTGATTCCCACCTCCTGAAATGCCTAATTATAATGAATGTCTTGTGGAACTTGGCCACAGATTCATCTTATGTATTTGCCCAATATTCATTTATTTGTTTGTTGAATTTATATTCTACCTTTCTACAAAATCTTGCTCAAGCCTAGCTCCAATTATGGGATGAATCTGAAGCATTTATTGCAGCAGCTTGTGACAATTTTCTTTTCTGCTACTTATATATTATCTTAGGTTAGTACCATTTTAAAAGCCTCTGTTTATTAGACAGTAAAACTACAAAAATGGAAAAAATGGACTGATTGCGTAAGAATGTTTATAAACTACACCATGCATTACTTTTATAGCAAAGCTGCTTTCCATTTGGTTAAACGTTGTTTAGGTTTTGTAGCTTTAGTGTCTGTTAAATTTCAGGTTATAACTGACTTAAGTATGATGTCATGTAGAATATAGCAAACAGTAACAGAAACTTCATGACTTCTTTGTACTGTAGTTTCTACTCAATCCTTCGTATAATCCATAGTATGATGTAAGAGGCATGACATTTTGAATAATTTGTTATTTTTATTTATTTGACTTAATCCATCCCATCTTGAAAGCTAGGGAAAAGAGCAATATATCAAAACCATGTGTTAATTTTTAATTTCTTTTTCTTCATGTAACAACTATTAAAACCGCACGCTTTATAAGCATCATCCTAGCCACACACAGAAAGTGGGCTAAATAGAAAGGTCTTGCAATATTTATGAAAGAAGTTTGATCTATGATGAGGAATTATTGCCAGTTTTGGAAAGGAAGCCACCAAACCCGCCTCTTTTTGAGGCCAGGTGCAGCTCTCCAGCCATGTATTGCAGACTTCAATGTGTTCTTGCACTTTCAGGCATACAGGAAGCTTTATTGCAGGAAGCTGGTGGACTATGTTGTATGTTGATACACCCAGAGGCTACTCTTGGTCAACTACAGATTATGTTTGAGTGTCATGAACATGTGATTATCTCACGTTACATGTGGATTTCATGGTTTCTAACCTCGAGTTGTAGGAGGTTTTCGTGTCCTAAAACAGGGATAGGGATTCTGTGGCCCTTCAGATGTTGCTGGACTACAGCTTGCATAATCTGACCATTGACCATGTTAGTTGGGGCTGCTGGTTAGGTGGACTTCAACCATAGCTGAAAGGCCACTGAATCTCCATCACTGTTCTCATTACTGTCTCACATGTTTTTAACAGCATCCTGCAAGAAAGAATACTGAAGTGAGTAGTGTTTGGCCAGCAGTTTCTATGCAGGACAGGGGAGGGGCACATTGTCCACATGCTCTCCACCCCCCCCCCCTCCCCGCCGAGTGTATGGTGGGAGCTTAACCTATTTTGAATTGGCATTTGTGTCCTGCAAAGTTTCTCCATTATGGTCAGTGCAATCTTAAAAAGTGCCATCTTTGTGGAAGCATCTGCAAAGTTCTTAGGGTGAGCTCAACAATGATGGAATACAAGCTTTGTCTTTGAAGAGGCTCTGCTCTACAGATACTTTCTCCAACCCCCTTTTATTTTGGGCCCCCAATATATTTTGACACACAATATTTTTGGTTTACTATTCTCTTTATTTTCAGAACTGTACTAGTGCAATCCAAGAGTTTCCACTAATTGGTCAATTATTGGGAAGACTTTGTTGGAACCCCTTTGTCATTGGCTATGGTGAGTTTTTTTAAATCAGCTTTGTGAAATAAAAATATTTGTTTTTTTATTTTGTTAGTTTTTGGAATATTGACTATTGGACTCTAACTCCCATCAGCCCCAGCTGGTATTGGCAGTGGTCAGGGATGATGAGTGTAGTTATCAAACAACACCTGGAGGGCCACAGGTTCTCCATCCCTGCACTAGATGTCACGCTGGCCACGTGACCCGGAAGTGTCTCCGGACAGCGCTGGCCCCCGGCCTCTTGAGTGAGATGGGCGCACCAACCCCAGAGTCTGGCAAGACTGGCCCGTACGG
Organism: Podarcis cretensis; assembly: GCF_951804945.1. Lineage (NCBI taxonomy): Eukaryota > Metazoa > Chordata > Lepidosauria > Squamata > Lacertidae > Podarcis > Podarcis cretensis. The sequence goes on along the minus strand of NC_137180.1, from coordinate 8,792,074 downwards.
GCAGGGGTACCTTTACCTTTAAGTGATAAAATATTTTTTTAAAAGATCTTATTGTCCTCCTATCCACTTGCAGTTAGAATGTCTTAACTCCTATTGAAACCACCAAGACTTCAGTTGTATTTTCTGGAACACATGAAGCTATCTTTATGCTGGCCTGGTTTGCATGTCATTCTGAACCATAGTTAAAATAGACTGTGGTTTAATGTGAACTAGCAAATGCAAAAGACTATTCTCATGTTCTCTAAAAGGGTCATTTATCACAACTTTTGATACCAAGGATCTGTTGAAAATTGTCTAGAGCAGGATTTCCCAAACTTAGATCTCCAGCTGTTTTTGCACTACAACTCCCATCATCCCTAGCTAGCAGGACCAGTGTTCAAAGATGATGGGCTTTGTAGTCCAAAACCAGCTGGAGACCCAAGTTTAGGAAACCCTAGACTAGAGGATTTTGTTGTTGAGCTGTTACTAAATATGTAGGAATAAATATGATACATGTTTTCAAGAATAACTCTTTGAAAGCACCGTTAAAGATAGTAAAGCTAGTTTGGGGATCCATCATGTTGCTATCTTGTTACAGCATACATTACAGCATAAACATTTCCCCCCCAAACACTATGACAACTACACAAGACCACCAAATATGAAATTATGAACCCTTTCCCTCTCCACCAGTTACATCTGTTGGAGCTGTTAATAAACCTAATATAAGATAAACCTAATATAAGATAACAGGTACCACCTGTGAACTAGTTTCAAAGCAATAAAATTATTTTGGGCAGAATTGTTGTATTTACTGCCATAATGTGGTCCAGCCATAATCTACCCCACCTCCTGTGCTTTAGGTCCCATTTAACTTTCTTCATCACTCACCCTTAATTAAGCTTCCTTAGATAGCATATAAATACCTGAGAATTTGGTCTAAGTTACTTCATAGATTTGTGTGTACTGACAGTCCCAGAAGCATCTTAATGTTTTACCGAATGGCTAGGTTTATGCCCAGAGTACTTCTGATTTTAGATAATTGAGCTGCAAATTGGCTATAAATTTGCTGGCTCTGACCATACGTTAGTTGTAGGTGATAGTAGCAAGACTATTGTTTCATCATTGTACAATCTAATGACTTGAATAATTTCATTAATTTTAACATCCTTTACTATGCAACACATTAGCTAGTGGCTCTTTAGAAATTGCAAAGAGCAATGGAAATAGTGGGCCCTCTGGTTTTGTTCCCTCATTAAAATTATTTACCCCTGTTAAATGCATTCATCCTAATTACGGCTGTGAAGGCTTGGTGAAACTGAGCAATAATTTTAATAAATATCTATCCCATATTCATTTTTTTCTAACTTTTTTTCTAAGAAGGCCCATTATAACCTGCTGTAGTCCTTATAGGATCAAGAGCCGAGATTGAAAGTTGTCCTTTAGTAGCCCTACTAAGATGTTTTGCATTTAGAAGCTGTCTGGCTAGAGTATAAAGTTATCTACATGGCAGAAAGCCAGCTTGGTCTGACTTGATATAGCTTGTAATAAAAAACATTATGCTGGACCGTTTATATGATGAGTTAATCATTCCCCCATAGTTCAGGGACTGCTGTTAGCATGGAGGTCCTCAATATATTAGGAATTCTGCCCCTTCCCCTTCCAGTATGTCATTGAAAAGCATTGTTAAAAACAATATTAACAGGTTCCTACATTGTTTAAACCATTATTATATAGGATTAATGGAATTACTTTGAAATAAAAAATTAATATATATATATAAGGATTAAGACTGGCTTTAGACCTTGGGATTTTTTGTTTATTAACATGAACAAAAGATTGCTCTTGCTCTGCTTTGATTTTTTAAAAAATATTCTTATTTGGTTTGCTATCTGCAGACGAATGCCAGAAGATTCTAATGTGGTGCTTATGTTGTCTGTACAGTGGTGAACCACAGAACCCTGTGGAATTGAAGGCCAACAGCTGGATACAAGTAAGCAAATGAATCCTCTCCCTGACTGCTTTAAATTAACTTGATTATTTAAAGGTGCAGCATCTACAGCACAGAGACAGTATGTCATTTTTAGAAACCACTCTAGAGACATCCCACATTCACATTGTGTTGAAATATGTTCTACTTTAATTAAAATACAGTCTGTGCTGTCTCTCCTTTTGAATGTTAAGAAAGATGTGGTGTTTAAGTAATTTTAATAGCTCTTAATACAGTGGAGCTTAAACTGGCAAGTGAAGACCAAAGTCTACAAATCAGTAAGAAAGAGAGCACTATAAAAGCAAACTTTCAATTAGGGGAAAATAATGTAATCTGGAGGAATGCCTTTGTTTGTTTTGAAAACAATTTATATATGCTCTATAATTTTGCTCTATTGTTTTTGTTTAATCTTTCTAGTCTTGGGAGAAACCAATTGTATCCAAGTTTTATTCAAAGACAGTGAAAGAAAATATTTGTGTGCAGCTAAAATTTTTTTTAGTTCACTCTTAGTTAAATGAATCCACAATTGCTTGAAGTCTTCAATGTAGGCCTTTATGGTTTTTTTAAAATACTCATATTGCGTATTTACTCCTTAACCTAGAAAAAAAACTCATGCATTGTTCCATTTTCAGCCTGTTTTATGCAGAGGTTGAGCTGCATGATTCATAATTATATTTTCATGGAACAGACTCCTTTTTTCCAGGAATATATTGTGAAAACGTGAGTGGCACAATAACAATATTTCTCTTCAGTCACATATAAAATCCTTCTGACATACTGTCTCAGTTTAATAATTTTGGAGAACTGTTTGCTTCTTAACAGTGTCACAAAATAATACTTGCATGTGTATCTATGCATTACGTCATTTAAATTTCAGTGATAATGGGAGTGTGAAAGGCAGAATTGCTTCAGTGTGAGAAATGTTTACTATTTTTCTGGGTTACACACAACTGAACAATTTGATAAGTTTTATTTGTAAAGTAAGTATGGACTTTGCTGCTGCTGGTAGAGGTTCTCTATATTTTCTCAGGGTAGCTGTTTCTACATTTGTACAGTTTTAATAGTAATGCCGTTTGAGATCTTAATGCAGTTTATAATCTGACGGTTACTTCAGCATCAGGCATTTGGGAGTCTTTACAGAACTGATGGTAGCTTGCTGTGACTTGTTTGCAAAGCATTTTAAGGATCAAATCGTTTGTATCCACTGGGATCTCGACTCTGTTACAGCAGATGAATCTTGAAAGGTGTCCAGAGCACTGTCTAGTCCTGCTATGTTGAATGAGTTTCAGTTAGTAAGTTTCGAGGATATGGACAAGGTGCTTGGATCAGTTATTTGTTTATTTATTAGACAATAAGATCTAAGGGCAGTTCACAGAATAAAATACAGGATAAAAACAAGTAAATAAGTAGAGCAAAGCAGCAAAACAAGAACTCTGCTTCCCACAGACACATTTAAAAGGCTGTAGAATATTAATTAGCCAAAGGCCTGTTTGTTTGTTTGTTTTTATATAATATTTATTAATAGTTTTTTTAAAAAATTATAACATAATAAACAAAACATACAAAAAAATCACATTTCATAACATATTTTCTTATCCTTTTTGGACTTCCTCACATCTCCCTCTCCTACGTTCCAAAATATAAAAATTAATTCAGCAATTTATCACCTTGTCCCCACCTTATCTAATTTTCCAATGTTATATCTTGAATTTTAGATATATTCATTTGACTTTTTAAAACTTTTTAGTTTAGCCTAATCATTATCTAAAAGTTGATCTTTTCCTAAATTTAGCTTATCTTCATAGTTCAGTTTATCTAATTCAATGGTGCCAAGTTGTTTGTGATCAAGCATCCTCCTTAACATTCATACAGTTTACAATATTTTTGCAAATAGTCCTTAAATTTCTTCCAATCTTCTTCCACCGTCTCCTCTCCCAGGTCTCGAATTCTGCCAGTCATCTCAGCCAGTTCCATATAGTCTATCAGTTGCATCTGCCATTCTTCCAGTGTGGGTAGATCTTGGGTTTTCCAATGCTTAGCAACGAGTATCCTTGCTGCTGTTGTTGCATACATAAAAAATGTTCGGTCATTCCTTAGCACCCTCTGGTCAACAATGCCCAAAAGGAAGGCCTCTGGTTTCTTAGGGAAGGTATACTTAAATACCTTTTTCAGCTCATTGTATATCATTTCCCAGAAGGCCTTAACCCTAGGGCAAGTCCACCAGAGGTGAAAGAACGTTCCTTCACTTTCCCTGCATTTCCAACACTTATTATCAGACAAGTGGTATATTTTTGCAAGTTTGACTGGGGTCATGTACCATCTATATATCATTTTCATTACATTTTCTTTCAAAGCATTACATGCAGTGAAATTCAGCCCAATGGTCCATAACTTTTCCCAGTCCTCAAACATAATATTATACCCAATGTCCTGTGCCCACTTTATCATAGCCGATTTAACCATTTCATCTTGTGTGTTCCATTTTAACAGCAAGTTATACATTCTTGAGAGTACCTTAGTCTTAGGCTCTAACAGTTCCGTTTCTAACTTCGATTTTTCCACCTGGAATGCTAACTTTTTATCAAGTTTAAAAACTTCTTTAATCTGAGCATAATGTAACCAATCTCGCACTTTGTCTTTCATTTTCTCCTGACTCTGCAATTTCCAATTATCTCCATCTTTTTCTAATATTTCCCAATTTGGCCTCCATATTGAGTCTTTTCCGGGCCTTAGCTTCCAATGGTGAAAGCCACCTTGGAGTTTTGTTTTCCAATAAGTCTTTGTATTTTGTCCAGACATTAAACACTGCTTTTCTGACAATATGGTTCTTGAAATTCTTATTGATCTTAACCTTGTCATACCATAAATATGCATGCCAACCAAACGCATTGTCAAAACCTTCCAGATCTAGTACATCAGTGTCTTCGAGAAGCAGCCAATCTTTCAACCAGCAAAAAACTGCTGATTCATAGTATAGCCTAAAGTCTGGCAGGGCGAAGCCCCCTCTTTCTTTCGCATCAGTTAATATCTTAAACTTAATTCTGGGCTTTTTGCCCTGCCAGACAAATTTAGAAATATCTCTCTGCCACTTCCGGAAACACTCTGTTTTGTCCACAATCTGTAATGTTTGAAATAAAAAAAGCATTTTCGGCAATACATTCATCTTTACAGCAGCAATTCGGCCTAACAAGGAAAGTTTCAATCTTGTCCAACTTTCTAAGTCTCTCTTAATTTCTGCCCAGCATTTCTCATAATTATCTTTGAATAGACTCAGATTTTTTGCTGTTATATTTACCCCTAGGTATTTTACTTTTTTAACCACGTTCAACTCTGTCTCTTTCTGAAACCGTTCTGACTCTGTAACTGTCAAGTTTTTCCCCAATACCTTAGTTTTCTGCTTATTTAACTTAAATCCCGCTACCCGACCAAACTCTTGAATTAATTGTAATACTTTTTTCGTGCTAGATTCTGGCTCCTGAAGGGTCAAAACTAGATCATCTGCAAACGCTTTAAGTTTATATTGTTTCGCTCCGACCTGAATACCTTCCACCAGCCGGTCCCCTCTGATCATGTTCAAGAGCACCTCCAGAACAGAGATAAATAACAGTGGGGAAATCGGGCAGCCTTGTCGTGTTCCTTTTTCAATTTTGAACTCTTCAGTAATCACATTGTTGACTATCAGTTTAGCCTTTTGTTCTGAATAAATTGCGTCAATCCCGTTCCCAAAACTCCGTCCCACCCCCATCCCTTCCAAATTTCCCTTCATAAATTTCCAAGAAATATTATCAAAGGCTTTCTCCGCATCTGTAAAAATTAAAACTGCTTTTGTGTTGATATTTGTTTGCAAAAGTTCCAAAATGTCAATTATGTTCCTTGTGTTAGCAAACAAATGTCTTCCTGGGAGAAAGCCTGCCTGGTCTTTGTGAATTACCTGATTCAAGACTTTTTTAAATCTACTTGCTAATATGTCTGCAGATATTTTGTAATCCACGTTTAGGAGGGAGATGGGGCGGTAGTTCTTAAGTTGAGTCTTTTCAGTTTCCGATTTTGGTATCAATGTGATAAAAGCTTCTTTCCACGATTCCGGCGCCTTTTTCCCCTCCAAAATTCCGTTGCTAACCTCCAGCATTGGTTGTATCAAATAATCTTTCAATGTCTTATAATACTTGGAGGTTAGTCCATCTGGCCCTGGAGATTTGCCCAATTGCATATTCTGAATAGCTTGTTCAATCTCTTGTCGTGTTATTTTAGAGTTCAAGATTACTCTATTTTCTTGTGACAATTTTGGTAATCCATTCTTTTTCAAAAATTGTTTTATCTCGTCCTCATCTTGCGGCCCTTGAGTATATAATTTTTTGAAGTATCTCTGGAAACACTTTCTAATGTCCACAGGGTTCTGAATGTTTCTTCCTTCAATCTCTAAATTTGTAACTGTGTTTAGTTTCTGTCTCTTTTTCAACTGCCATGCTAGCAGTTTCCCACATTTATTCGCCGAATCAAATGATCTTTGTTTCATTAATTTGAGTTTCCACTCTATTTCCTGGTTTATCAATTTAGAATACTGTGCTTGATGGAGTTTAATTTCTCTAAGAATCGGCTGTGACTTCGGATTAGCTCTTAGCTTCTTCTCAAGTTCTTTGATTTTCTCCAAAATCTTATCTTTTTTCTCATTTTGTGTCCTTTTCTTTACAGCATTCTGTTGTATCAGGAACCCCCTCATCACGGCCTTACTTGCATCCCAGATGATTCTTTTTTCCACCGTAGTGTTCAAATTTATCTCAAAATAGTCCTTCAAAACTTTTTGGGCCTTCTTGGTAATCTCCTGATCTCTAAACAAATTGTCATTCATCTTCCATCTAAAGGAGCCGGCTGGTAGTAGTGTTATGTTCATCTTTACAGCCTTATGGTCGGAGCAGGTCTTTGGGCAGATTTCCACCTTTCCAGTCTTAGGTGCCAGACCTCTAGATATCCATATTTGGTCGTTTCTCGTCCATGTCAGTTGGGCTTCAGAAAAGAATGTTCCTTCTCTTCCCAAGGGGTTCTTTGTCCTCCAAATGTCAATCAAGTCCATGTTGTCAGTTAGTTCAAAGAAGGTCTTTGGTAGTCTTCCATCTTTTGTAAGATTTTGATTTTGTGACTTATCCATGTTGGTTGATACCACGCCGTTCATATCTCCCATCATAATGATGTTGTCATAGTCCAGATAGTCCAGGACATTCTCATGCACCTTCTTATAAAATTCCGATTTCCCTTCATTTGGTGCATAAATTCCTAGTATCAAAAACTTCTCTCCTTGATAATGTATCTCTATTGCCAAGATTCTTCCTTGCTCATCTTTAAATAAAAATTTAGGTGATAGGCTCTCCTTTGCATAGATCACCACTCCTCTTTTCTTCACTCGGTCCGAAGATATAAATTCTTGGCCTAATCTTTTATTTATTAGCACTTTTCTATGGAGCCTTGTCACATGTGTTTCTTGCAGACAGATAATGTCCAATTGTTCTTTTTTCAATATATGAAATAATTTCCTCCTTTTTTCCGGAGAGTTGCATCCATTAATATTCCAGCTCAACAGTTGCAGAGACATCCTGAGCAAATCTGTTATTTCTCAGGGGGTGGTATCTTTTTCTCTGGATCTTCAGGTTCCAAGGGGGAAGGTACAGCAGATGCTCCAGGCCCCAAGGGTGTTTCGATTCCTTTCTGAAGGTCCTCTCCGTAAGCAATCAAAAATTTATCTCTATCTTCAAATGTTTTAATCTTGACTTTCTTCCCTCTGAAGGTGAAGGATAATCCCTGAGAAAATTCCCACCTGAAAATGATTGAATTACTCCTTAACAGTCTCACCAATTCAAGATAGGCGGATCTAAGGTCCAGCAGTTGTTTCGGGATATCTTTGTAAATTTCTGCTCTTTTATCCAAAATGTCCAGTGACTTTTCGTAGTGTAATCCCAAAATCTTGTCCCTTTCCTCCCTCGATCTCAAAGTTATCAAGCAATCTCTGGGCTTATCTTTCTTTGCAAATCTTCCAAGTCTGAAAGCCGATACAATTTTAAAATCCTTTTCTTCCTGTATAGACCAGAACTTGGAAAATTCTTTGGTCAGGAACTCAGCTAGGTTTTCTTCAGCTTCTGGTATTGACCTTAATCTTAAATTATTTTCCCGGTTCCGCAGTTCTATCATAGACAAATACATCTGATGTTCTCCAACTTGTTTACATAATGGTTTTACCTCTTGTTCTAATTTTTCAACTTTTTGGCTGGTAGCCTCAGCCAATTTACGATTCTCTTAAGAGGCCTCAGTTAACTGCCCAATTGCTTGTACGTTCTGTGCCACCTGACCAGTTATTCTGTTTAGACAAGCTGTATTTTGATCAATTTTAGCTATTTGTTCATCCGCTTTCTTGTCCAGAGATTCTACTCTTTTATCCAAGGATTCCAATTTTTCATAAATTTTCTCTAGGATTGAAGCAGTTGCTCCTGAGGCCATATCTTCCAACTGTAACTGCTCAGTTTCTTCTTCTTCCCCTGCCAACGGCAGAGTAGATACAATTTCTTCCTCCCCTGCTACCGGCAGAGTAGGTACAGATGATCTACGTGTCTGTAATGCTGAGGTTAAAGTTGTTTGTCTAGTTCTTGCTCCCCTTTTTCTTGTGCCACTCATTCCAACTTTATCTAACAGTCAAGGTCAAGCTGAGTTGTTCCCATGAGAATGCCACAGCCCAAGAGTAAACAATCGTATAGGAGGAAAGGAAAGAGAAAGTAGAATAATGTCACTGCTGTAAGTCCAGGATCCTCTAGAGGGAGCTTGCAATGTCTTGAGAGAAGAAGTCAAATCAAATAAAATCAATAAAGTCAAATTTAATGTCCATAGACCTTCAGTAGCTAGTGCTTAGCAGAGTTAGAATTGACAGCAAAACATTGTTTCTGACAAATGTCAACTGGTGTTTCAAAGTAGCAAGTCTTAAAATGCTCTAAATGTTGCAAGTCCAAATCCACAATAGCCAAGTCTGCAAACTGACAGTTTTACTGTTCAGTCAGCTCAAGTACCTGGGCTTCTCAGTCAAAATCTATAGTTCCCATAGCAGAAGATTATCACAGTCCAAGTAAAGGTTAAATCCAGTAATTAAGTTAAATCTTTACTTTGTCTCAAAGCAGCTTCAATGGGTGCTCAAATCAGATGGTTTAAAAAACCTCTACAGTGGCTCCACTCCTCCAGCTCTTTTTGCTTTGAAATTTAAATAGCAGCGGAAGACGGACTTTTAACATCTCTCCGCTTTCAGCCAAATTTCCATTAATTTAGACTCCAATTTTAAAAAGTCCTTCCTTACTCACGGGTTGTTGCTTTTCAGTTCCGAACGTTCCAAGGAAAAAAGGTCAGCACTCACCGGCAGCAGCTGCGCGGCTTCACTCTGCAGAGTAGCGATCGACTCACAGCGCCGCAACCCCCTCCACGATCCGAGGCTCCTTACGGGGTCTCTTCAACGTTTTGAGGGTCGCTCCTGGCGCCCACCGAGTCCCAGGACCACAGGCTCTTGCTGCCTGTGGGTTTCAGACGCGGGTCTCCGCTTCGCCGTAGCGGAAGACCCGATCTCCGCAGAGCTCCCTTTCACTAAAGGAAAAGGACCGCCATTGCCGTTCGCGCCACCTCCGGAAGTCTAGCCAAAGGCCTGTTTGAAGAGGGAATATTTTTGCCTGGCGCCTAAAAATATTTAATGAAAAACAAACTGAAGCTCAATCCAGATATGACAGATGCACTGTTAGTGGTTTGTTTCCTAGACTGAATGGATGAGAGGTTGCCTGCTCTTGATGGGGTTACACTCCCTCAGAAGCAGTGGGTATTTCTGGATCTGCTGCTGCCACTTGAGGCTCAGGTGGCCTTGATTTGGCTGGTGGCCTAGTTGCACGCCTATCTGGACAGGGATAGCCTAACATCTGTTGTCTATTAGGCCTGGGCGATATATTGCCCAGTACCGGTATGAGGAGCAGACCACGATGTGGGCTTCACTCAGCAGTATATATCACTGGTGAAACCGCCGCCGCTCCTGAGTCCCTCTCCTAGCAGCATTTGCTGGAGGGAGTTGTTCTTCCTCCAGTGAGCACTGCTAGCAAAGGGACTTAAACACTGCACCACTCAGCTGGCAGGGAGGGAACATTCCCCCTTGCTGATCTGCTGTCAGTCAGTGTAGATAGTACAGAGCTGGATGGGCCAATGTCAGCTCCTATGTTCCTGTGTCTCCAATGCTGTAATGATTTTTTAAAAAGCTGAATATATTCATTGTTAGCTTAGAAACTAAATATGCATTATTGTGATTATTGGCTTTTCAGATGTAATTTGCTTCTTATTCAAATTGTTCCCCATTCTCCAAAGATATATAATTGTATCACTAAAGTATCATCTGATTAGGCTCAACCTGTTGGTTTAGAAATGCTGTAAAAAAAAATCCTTTGGTGACATTGTGTGAGTTGGTGTTTTCTGGACTAGGAGTCAGGACACACCTTAGTACAGTGGTACCTCGGGTTACATACGCTTCAGGTTACAGACTCCACTAACCCAGAAATAGTACCTCAGGTTAAGAACTTTGCTTAAGGATGAAAACAGAAATTGCCCGGCGGTGGCAGCAGGAGGCCCCATTAGCTAAAGTGGTACCTCAGGTTAAGAACCGTTTCAGGTTAAGAACAGACCTCCAGAATGAATTAAGTTCTTAACCTGAGGTACCACTGTATGTGCCTCTTTATTGCCACATCCTGTTTCAGTCTTCAAGTCTTGTCAGCAAAGGTCCACTTGTAATGACACAACCTGCTGTTTCTTCATCCTTTAAGTAGGCTTCCCAGTGTAATAGCAGCTGCCAAATATAAGGGTGCTTGTCTCTTCCATTTCCTTCCAGAATACTGCATAGGGAGGAAATGGAATGGTATTTGCACCTCTTTCCAGTTGCCTATATGCGTTCCACGATGATGATGATGATGATGAAGAAGAAGAATTGCAGTTCTAAGCTTTGTGTTGCATTATGCAATCCAATTAATTCTGCCCTGGCATCTTTGCCGTGATCTAGCTTCTGGCATCTTTGCCATGACGATTTTTTCTGATATTTGATAAATGGTAACAGGTATGAACAAGAAGAACCTCTTAATTCCTTCTCACTGCAGCCTGCACATGCCATCTCATGCTGTTCCAGAGGGTCACTTCAAGTGGAATTTAATGGGGTGAAGAGGGTTGCAGTGAGGGAGAGGAGTGCCATATTCCCATTGCTCAAATGGAGGTCTACTTGCACTTCTTTAAAGTCTTATTAATTAATTTACAAAATCCTTAAGGATTTAGCATTTCATTTTGTCTTGAAGATAAGAGTATTTGAAGTATTTGGAAGGTGTGCTGCATGATGTCAAAATGAAATTTTTTAGTGTTCTTGAAGGATCTATCCAGATTTTTTATTCATGTATTAACCAGATGTAGTGAAGAAAGATGTATTCCTCAGATAGCTAAGCCATGAAATCAGCCATGACCTGTTGAAACCACTCTTTTAATGAATAGACTTTCTGTTTTAATCAGCATCTGGTCTACCTTGCATGAAAGTTTTGGAGCGTTGCAGTGTGTGTTTTCTATGGTTGTGCATAGGCTGTTGTCCAGAGAGCTGAAATATTTTTTTTTAAAAAACTGCAACAAAAACCTAAACTCCAGGAATAGACACTTAATTCTTAAATCAATATTTCAGATATTTCAGATATTTCATTCTGCTCTAACTGTAATCCACATTAATCTATTTTCTCCTCAGTAGTTTCTCTTGTAGCAGGCAGCAATGGCCTAGAATAAGTTCTCAGGTTAAGAACTCAGGTTATTCACTAGAATAGCCTTGGGGTTTGTTTTGCTATTTTCTCTTTGTGTTAGATACTTTATACTGGAGATGAGGAACCTGTGACCTTCACTGACCATTGGCCATGCAGGCTAGAACTGATGGGAGATGGAGTCAAGCAACCCCTGGTAGGCCACAGGTCCCTCACCTCTGCTCTTAATCAAACCCAGGTTTCAAAAGAAATATTTTTAGTTTCTGTAACCACAGTTTCCCTTTTCATGAGGAAGCCTTTCAGATAAATGAGCTAATAGTTCAGCTTGTTTAGTAATATGCATTTAGCATGCTGCTTTGTGGTGATGATTCATAATAGCCATAGTACTAAATTATTTGGTAATCAAAAAAACCTTAATGAATAATTTGCTCCAGTGAACATATGTAGGGTTTTTTCTTTTTTGACAGTACACATTATGGTCAGATGATGTTATTATATTACCTTGCAAATGGCAGTCTCACAGGCTGAGCACCACACACAGAACATTAAGCATATTCAACCCAAATAAAATAAATGGAATTTAAGCACTTAACTGTCCTCTCCAGTTCTGTTCCCATTGGAGACTAAAGTGCACTTACCTTCTGCATTGCTGCCAATGTCTTTCAGTGGCTTTGCCTTTTGTGTGTACCATGCCAATAGCTAGTAGTAATAAAAACCTTCCTAGTCAGTCAGATATCTTTGTATACGTATTATGCCCCATACTTTCTACATTTTATGGAATTTTTGCTTAATATATTTTCTTTCCCACAACTGAAGTGTACCTCTCTTTCTGCATAGTGACTAAGCCAGTTTTTTTAAAGCCTCTGTGATAAACCTACTTTATATTCCAAAATATTGGAATCTTTTGGGTCTGGTTTCATGCCTTTTTCTTGATGGTAAGAAGAATTATTTTAGACCTTTGCTTGCAACATTACCTGCAGATTGAACACATGCCAGGGAGAGCAGGATCACATCCAGTGGTCCTGCTCCATGTGTATTTGAAGTCAATACAGAGACTGAACATGCAGAAAAAGATTTGTGGTCATAAGTAAATTTGTGTACTTTTAAGAACTTCAAACCTGTCTATCTCTACTCAGAAGTAAACCCAGCTGAGTTCAGTAGAGCTTTATCCCATGTAAATATGGGGCAGCCTAAACATACTTTCTTATATTGTAACAGGTTGTTATTCCTAAAGTAGACAGCTACTGCCAGTTAGGCATAGACTATTTTAGTGATGGTCTCCAATGATTTGTTGCTGTTGTCCCCTGCCCCACCCCTTGACCTAACAACTGTTTTAATGGCATTCTCTCTCTGTTATTGATAAAGCAGCATGAACAAGTGACTAGGTCTAGAGTTGGATGTATCAGAGTGAAGTGACTTGGAAGAACAAACAACTCCGTCTGAAATTAAGAACTCCTGCTATGTTAATAGTAGCAAGAGTTGTCATCTGTGTTATGCCAAAGTGGATAGAATGCATAATTTCAGATAAATATGCAACGTATGCCTCATTCCATGGAGAGGATGCAGTAGGTGTGTTAAAGTATATAAAAAACCCTCACTGGTTTAGGGGTTTCAGGACAGCAAGGAAGATTACTTCTAATGTGTGTGGAGTGTCAACATTCCTCATTCCCGTGCCCTTCCAATCTTGTTCATGAGATAGTAGGCTATAATATAGATCACAGCCCTATTTTTAAATTGTTCATCACCTGAGCCTGTTTGTTTCCCTAGCATTATTTGACATTTCTGGAGTTAGCAGGACTAGCACTTCACTTTATAGGATGAGGCTTGGCATCTAAGTTCAAAAGGTTCCAGTTATTGATAGGCCCACCAGTTTTTCCTGAGCTGATGGCTTATAGGACCCACAAATTTATGTTAATTAAGGGCTGCCTCCTAATTATTCATATTTTGAAATCCTTGTGTTTGTAATTTTCTGCAGTGGCAATGACCATGGACATTTGGAAGTTTAGATAACTGCACCACCTGAACAACAAGGTTTAGTGTGATTGGCAGGGCAACTGGGCAAAAAGCTTACCTTGTAGAACTGATAACATATTCACCATACTGTCTTGTTCCTCTTTGGGCAATGCTGAAAAAGAAGCCCGAAATTGTTCTTTTAGAGCAAGGGCAGCCAGCATGGTGTCTGTCAGATGCTGATGGACTACAGCTCCCATCTGAGGCTGATGGTAATTTCAATTGAACAATTAAACAATCTGTGACCTTCTTAAACTATGTGTTTGTGAGAGGGTTATTGTTTGCTACTATGGTATGTATTCTTATGTGTTCTTATATTGAAAACTGCCCTGTGATCCTGAGATGAAGGAAGGTATAGAAATTTAATAAATAATAATAAAAGCATCTGGAGGGTGCTATGTTGGCCAGCCCTGTTCTTGGGGCTTTAATGGATCACTTGCAACAGTTGGAAAAATAGGCTTATGGGGGGGGGCCACTAGGTGGCGCATCGGAAGATGGCTGACAATAACATCTCTCCGACCCACACGAGGTTTGGAGGCTATGATGGGGGTAATTAGCCTCCTTAACCCCCCCCCCCCGGATTATGGGGGGGACGGCCCTTGCCTGCTGTGCCCTATACCACCCCCGAATTTGTGGGGGTGGGGGCACTAGGCACAAAGTCCTCCTGTGGGATTTTCGGCACTCCTCGACGCCGTCCCCGATTCGCGCCGCTGGTTGCAATGATCTTTAAAAGAAATAATTTGGACATGATTAATTGCACATACATCAAGGAAAAAAGGGGAGTAAATACTGCTGACAGAAGAGATCTCTGATAACAAACAACAATAAAATACGAGAAGAACGTCAAGATACGGTAATGACTGAGGGGGGGGGGGAAACCTGCCTCTACCTTTTTATGTGATTTAACAAGAATCCCCCTCCCCTAATGAGTCAGAAATTAAGGACTTAAGCTGTGGATTTAAGGCTGTGTGGAGATAAACTTTCGATCCAAAGCAATGTTTCAAGATGAAGCTGGAAAGCTAAGAGTTTTGGAGTGACGCAGTCAGGAAAAAATGCCGTTCGCCATTTTGTGAGGCATTGTGGGAGCTCTTGGGTCTGGGAGGAGAAAGAGAGAAATAGAGTTGTTTACATATCGTGAATCAACTCCTCGGTGGGACTTAAGAGCGACAAATGCCAAAATTTACGATGGATAAAGTGATGTTATCTACGAAGGAGATATATGGAAACCATCTGGACTTAGTGGAGGAACGGGAAATCCACACAGGATTATTACACTTGCTATCGGCATAAGGAGACTAACAGAAGAGATCGTAAAGGAAAAAGAGAAATTATACGAACAAGATATGATGTGGCAACACCAAGATAAGACTGGATAGAATTATGAACTTTATTTGGACTGATTGGGACTGATTTGGACATTAACGCAGTAATAAGAAGATGATCACTGCCTTGCCGTGGCGAAGGGGCTTGAAGAACTCAGAGAAGCTATGAACTATGCCGAGCAGGGCACCCAAGATGAACAGGTCATAGTGGAGAGTTTTGACCAAACGTGATCCACCTGGAGGAGGAACCGGCAAGCCACTCCAGTATCCCTGCCAAGAAAACTCCATGGACAAAGACAACAGGCATATAAAAGTTATGACGCTGGAAGATGAGCCCCTCAGGTCGGAAGGCGTCCAACATGCTACTGGGGAAGAGCGGAGGGCAAGTACAAGTAGATCCAGAGCTGATGAAGCGGCTGGGCCAAAGCCGAAAGGACGCTCAGTTGCGGATATGCCTGGAAGCGAAAGGAAAGTCCAATGCTGTAAAGAAAAATATTGCATAGGAACCTGGAATGTAAGAACCATGAACATGGGTAAGTTGGAGGTGGTCAAAAATGAGATGGCAAGAATAAATATTGACATCCTGGGCATCAGTGAACTAAAATGGACGGGAATGGGTGAATTCAGTTCGGATGACCATCATATCTACTACTGTGGGCAAGAAACCCGTAAAAGAAATGGAGTGGCCCTCATAGTCAACAAAAGAGTGGCAAAAGCTGTACTGGGATGCAATCTCAAAAATGATAGAATGATCTCGATACGAATCCAAGGCAGACCTTTTAACATCACAGTAATCCAAGTTTATGCACCAACTACTGGTGCTGAAGAAACTGAAATTGACCAATTCTATGAAGACTTACAACACCTTATAGAAGTGACACCAAAGAAGGATGTTCTTCTCATTATAGGGGATTGGAATGCTAAAGTAGGGAGTCAAGAGATAAAAGGAACAACTGGCAAGTTTGGCCTTGGAGATCAAAATGAAGCAGGGCAAAGGCTAATAGAGTTCTGTCAAGAGAACAAGCTGGTCATCACAAACACGCTTTTCCAACAACACAAGAGACGACTCTACACATGGACATCACCAGATGGGCAGCATCGAAATCAGATTGATTATATTCTCTGCAGCCAAAGATGGAGAAGCTCTATACAGTCAGCAAAAACAAGACCTGGAGCTGACTGTGGCTCAGATCATCAGCTTCTTATAGCAAAATTCAAGCTTAAACTGAAGAAAGTAGGAAAAACCACTGGGCCGGTAAGATACAATCTAAGTCAAATCCCTTATGAATACACAGTGGAAGTGAAGAACAGGTTTAAGGATTTAGATTTGGTGGACAGAGTGCCTGAAGAACTATGGATGGAGGCTCGTAACATTATACAGGAGGCAGCAACGAAAACCATCCCAATGAAAAGGAAATGCAAGAAAGCAAAGTGGCTGTCCAATGAGGCCTTACAAATAGCAGGGGAGAGAAGGCAAGCAAAATGCAAGGGAGATCGTGAAACATACAGGAAATTGAATGCAGATTTCCAAAGAATAGCAAGGAGAGACAAGAAGACCTTCTTAAACAAGCAATGCAAAGAAATAGAGGAAAGCAATAGAATGGGAAGAACCAGAGATCTGTTCAAGAAAATTGGAGATATGAAAGGAACATTTCGTACAAAGATTTCCATAATAAAGGACAAAAGTGGAAAGGACCTAACAGAAGCAGAAGACATCAAGAAGAGGTGGCAAGAATACACAGAGGAATTATACCAGAAAGAAACGGATGTCTCATATACCCCAGGTAGTGTGGTTGCTGACCTTGAGCCAGACATCCTGGAGAGTGAAGTCAAATGGGCCTTAGAAAGCACTGCAAATAACAAGGCCAGTGGAAGTGATGGTATTCCAGCTGAACTATTTAAAATTTTAAAAGATGATGCTGTTAAGGTGCTACACTCAATATGCCAGCAAGTTTGGAAAACTCAGCAGTGGCCAGAAGATTGGAGAAGATCAGTCTACATCCCAATCCCAAAGAAGGGCAGTGCCAAAGAATGCTCCAACTATCGCACAATTGCACTAATTTCTCACGCTAGCAAGGTTATGCTTAAAATTCTACAAGGAAGGCTCAAGCAGTATGTGGACCGAGAACTCCCAGAAGTGCAAGCTGGATTTAGAAGAGGCAGAGGAACCAGAGACCAAATTGCAAACATGCGCTGGATTATGGAGAAAGCTAGAGAGTTCCAGAAAGACATTTACTTCTGCTTCATTGACTATGCAAAAGCCTTTGACTGTGTCGACCATGGCAAACTATGGCAAGTTCTTAAAGAAATGGGAGTGCCTGATCACCTCATCTGTCTCCTGAGAAATCTCTATGTGGGACAAGAAGCTACAGTTAGAACTGGATATGGAACAACTGACTGGTTCAAAATTGGGAAAGGAGTACAACAAGGCTGCATTTTGTCTCCCTGCTTATTTAACTTATATGCAGAATTCATCATGCGAAAGGCTGGGCTGGATGAATCCCTAGCCGGAATTAAGATTGCCGGAAGAAATATCAACAACCTCAGATATGCAGATGACACAACCTTGATGGCAGAAAGTGAGGAGGAATTAAAGAACCTTTTACTGAGGGTGAAAGAGGAGAGTGCAAAATATGGTCTGAAGCTCAACATCAAAAAAACGAAGATCATGGCTACTGGTCCCATCACCTCCTGGCAAATAGAAGGGGAAGAAATGGAGGCAGTGAGAGATTTTACTTTCTTGGGCTCCATGATCACTGCAGATGGTGACAGCAGCCACGAAATTAAAAGACGCCTGCTTCTTGGGAGAAGGGCAATGACAGGCCTAGACAGCATCTTGAGAAGTAGAGACATCACCTTGCCAACAAAGGTCCGTATAGTTAAAGCTATGGTTTTCCCAGTAGTGATGTATGGAAGTGAGAGCTGGACCATAAAGAAGGCTGATCGCCGAAGAATTGATGCTTTTGAATTATGGTGCTGGAGGAGACTCTTGAGAGTCCCATGGACTGCAAGAAGATCAAACCTCTCCATTCTGAAGGAAATCAGCCCTGAGTGCTCACTGGAAGGACAGATTGTGAAGCTGAGGCTCCAGTACTTTGGCCACCTCATGAGAAGAGAAGACTCCCTGGAGAAGACCCTGATGTTGGGAAAGATGGAGGGCACAAGGAGAAGGGGGCGACAGAGGACGAGATGGTTGGATAGTGTTTTCGAGGTTACCAGCATGAGTCTGACCAAGCTGCGGGGGGCAGTGGAGGACAGGAGTGCCTGGCGTTCTCTGGTCCATGGGGTCACGAAGAGTCGGACACGACTAAACGACTAAACAACAACAACAACAAGAAGATGATCTGAATTCCCCTTTGGATCTTGAAGTATGGGTTCCCCCAACAAAATTTAAAAATTTGGCTTTGTAATTCGGAATTTATATGATGTGATTTAATTTGATGTGATTGGCCAGTTAATAAAAATTATAAAAAGAAAAAAAAAAGGCTTATGGGCCCCAGAGCCTTAATTTTGAAGCAACACTCCCAGTTCTTAGTTGTCTACTTTTTCATCTTCATCCCAGCCAGTGAGATTAGAACTAATATGCTGATCTAATCTAGTCTGAGCTGCTTGGATAGTTGATGTACTGTTCACCTGTAGGTTTCCTTTAATCGCCAAAGGCTTCTAATGAGGTTACTGAAAACTCTTGCTACTGTTTATCCACTAAAAATAAATCTGGGATTGCTATCAAGCAACATGCTACTATTAAAAGTAAGAATACGTTTCTGCTTTAGTTTTTTAAAAATAAAACTTCCACATATCTAAGATGTATTGCGCTCTTGCAGAAGTTCAAAAGTTAAGATAACTGAGTATCTCATAAATGCTATTGCCATATTTTATCATAATGTGGACAAACCACAAGAGCTATCTTATTAGCTTGTGGGTCTAAATTACTTAGCTGAAGTAATTTGATATCAAATATTGTGGAGTGAAAGAACAAGGATCCAGCTCTGTTCTGTAATCCTTGTTCCACCTTGCTTTTCATATCTTGCAACCTTTGGGAAAGCTAATTTGGAAGCAAGCTGTTCTAGCTCTTTCTTCAGCTCTTTAAGTAAAGGTAAAGGGACCCCTGACCATTAGGTCCAGCCGTGACTGACTCTGGGGTTGCGGCACTCATCTCGTTTTATTGGCTGAGGGAGCCGGCATACAGCTTCCGGGTCATGTGGCTAGCATGACTAAGCCGCTTCTGGCGAACCAGAGCAGCGCACGGAAATGCCGTTTACCTTCCCGCCGGAGCGGTACCTATTTATCTACTTGCACTTTGACGTGCTTTTGAACTGCTGCAAGGCATGGAACTGGTGTACCAGGACTCAGCCAAGAAAGAGTTATAGAAAAACAAGAAAATAATAATTTCCGCTAAGTGGAGGCCAGGAAGAGGACATACAGGTGAAACTCAATTAGAATATCGTAGGAAAGTTCATTTATTTCAGTAATTCAACTCTAAAGGTGAAACTAATATATGAGATAGACTCATGACATGCAAAGCACCCAAATCTCTTTTCTGATGAGAGCAGCTTTTGCATCTCATTTGGAAACCAAGGACCCAGAGTCTGTAGGAAGAATGAGGAGGCACACAATGCCAGATGCTTGAAGTCCAGCGTGAAGTTTCCACAGTCTGTGTTGATTTGGGGAGCCATGTCATCAGCTAGTGTTGGTCCACTGTGCTTCATTAAATCCAGGGTCAACGCAGCCGTCTACCAGGAGATTTTGGAGCACTTCATGCTTCCTTCTGCAGACAGGCTTTATGGGGATGCTGACTTCATTTTCCAGCAGGACTTTGGCACCTGCCCACACTGCCAAAAGTACCAAAACCTGATTCAGTGCCCATGGGATTACTGTGCTTGATTGGCCAGCAAACTCACCTGACCTGAACCCCATAGAGAAATATGAGAGACATGAGACCGAGCAATGCAGAAGAGCTGAAGGCTGCTATTGAAGCATCCTGCTCTTCCATAACACCTCAGCAGTGCCACAGGCTGATAGCATCTATGCCACTCCGCATTGAGGCAGTAATTGATGCAAAAGGGGCCCAAACCAAGTACTGAGTACATATGCATGCTTCTACTTCTCAGAGGTCCAATATTGCTCTACTTGCAATCTTTGTTTTGCTGATTTCATTTAATATTCTAATTTTCTGAGATTGTTAATTTGGGGTTTTCACCAGCTGTATGCCATGCTCATCACAATTATAACAAATAAAGGCTTGACATATCTCGCTTTGCATGTCATGAGTCTATCTCATATATTAGTTTCACCTTTAAAGTTGAATTACTGAAATAAATGAACTTTTCCACAATATTCTAATTTTTCGAGTTTCACCTGTAGTATAGATCTTTTGTCACTGGGTATGAGAGGATGTTATTGCCCAGGAGGACCCAAGTGGCAATTCTCTTTCATTTTAAGCTGTATTGGGTACTGCCCCCACGTACCTTAACCCATCTCATGTGATGAACTGTGAAGCAAGACATGGGTTTTGTTCTTTTTGTTTATCTCCACATATATGTTAATTCCACTGCTTGTACTTTTTTTCTTGTAGTGGCATGTATGTATATATTTAAAGGGTTTATATATTTCTCTTTAGCAGTGTTTGCAAGTTGTTTTTAAAATAGCAGCAACATTTAAAGGCTTGCACTTTGTAGATCTTATTTGACGCAATTTGACTTATTTTTGAGTACTCAAAGAAGGATTGCACTGTTAGTCTTTTATTTTTGTAAAATAAAAAGAGATCAAAGAAATGCTTAAATCATGCTGTAGCTTATTCATGCAAGCATTAAAGCAAATTCTTTGGTAGTGTTCATTGTCATTCATTAGCAGCCATTACAGTTAGCTGTTGCAGAGGAAGAGGTTAGACAGCACATCCCACTTGTATCAGCTCCTTCCCATCTGGGGCCAGCTACCATTAGCTGCCTTTCTTTCCAAGTCTTCCTTAGTAGTCATTCTGCCTAGGCATTAAACATTTATAAGAAACAGTGCCTGAATTGTCTTGTTTCTTTCCCATGTCTTTTTCCTTTTGTATCATCCATATTAGGCTGTAAGCTTTCAGGCAAAGAGCGTTATGTTTGTTTTGTTTGTTACTCTTTACAGTGCCTAGAAAACTTTAGGTACTTTATAAATACTGCTTTTTTCATAATGTTACAGTATACAGTAATTGTTGGTCAAAATGATTTTTGTTTCTTTTAAAACAAAGAATAATATCCAGCATATATTGTATAATTGTTCATGTACTTAAAAACAGGAATGTTCATTGCTTTTCAAGTTAGTGTAAGGATGCATGCTACAACATGTGAAAGTAATTAAAAGATGACTGCAGATATAATAATTACAGCATGGAGCAGACTGTGCTGGCAGATATAGGAACACAGAACTCACTTTAATCACAGTGCTTCCCATAATGTGGGTGGTCACAGCGTGCAGATATTTGTCCGTCTTTCCCTCTGCATCACTGATGGTAACAGTTCTGAAGTAAACAGCATTACACAGGCCTCTTAGTACTTTTTTTGCTTATGCCAGTTTTTCTGATAGGTTGCTTCCCTCCACTTTCTTTGTCCTCCTTGTTTTTGTCAGTTGTAATTATACAGGGCATGCTCAGGGGTAGGGGATGGCTCTCTTTGAAGTAAACATACTACCATTAATTTTTTCCCACCCCTCAAATGAATGTGTTAACTCTTTTGCCAAATATGATGCCTGATTGCTGAAAAAAAAATCCAGTTAAACATTAGGAAGAACCTGCAGATAGTAAGAAGTGTTTGACAGTGGAACGGACAACTTCAAAAGGTGATGGACTCTCCTTCATAGAATTGTAGTGTGGGAAGGAACCCCAAGGGTCATCTTAAAAACCTCCAAGGAAGGAGAGTCCACAGTCTCTTGAGGAAATCCATTCCACTGTCGAACAGCTCTTACTATCAGAAAGTTCTTCCTGATGTTTAGCTGGAATCTCATTTCTTGTAACTTTAGGGTGAAGAGACTTTGTGTTCATCATCAGGCAACTGCCTTTCCACCTGTCTTGCCCCACCCTCCAACCCTGGAAGCCTTTATAAGACAGCTGCTCCAGAGGAAGAACTGTGGGGGGCAGGGAGAGACTTTCTGTTCCTCATCAGGCAATGGTGTTCCCACCTGCCTTGCCCCACCTAGCCTTTCCCAGACTGTGACTTTGAGAACAGTAGCAGCAGCAGCAGCTGGCAGGAGAAGAATTCAGGGATATTTTTTAAAAAATAGTTTTATAAGTTGTGCAGTCTGATGGATTGGTAAATGTTGCTTTGTTTGATATAAATTGTTTAAAGTTATTGTGACTTTTATATTGGATCAGATTGTTACTATTAATGTTTAATGTTTTATTATATTTTTATGTCTTGGAAGCCGTCCAGAGTGGCTTGGGCAACCTAGGCAGATGGGTGGGCTGTAAATGAATTATTATTAATTATTATTATTATTATTATTATTATTATTATTATTATTATTATTAAATTAATTTGTGGTGCCCAGAACTGGACACAGTATTTTAGGTGTTGTCTGACCAAGGCAAAATAGAGTGGTACTATAGCTTCCCTTGATTTGGATACTATATTTCGTTCATTTGAGGTTTTTAAAGAGAAGTTGGATGGCCCTCTGTCAAGGATTATTTAGCTGTGATTCCTGCATTGCAGGGGGTTGGACTAGATGATCCTTGGATTGGTATATATAGAAATATATTTGGCATCCCTCTCTCAAAGAGATATTTAACTTGTTAGGTTAGTTCATGTGACTTGTAGACTTTGAGTTGGATACCTAGATGGTCTTCCTCTGACAAAGAATCTTCCTTCTTAGTTTCTCATTGCGAACATCATGGATGAGAAACTTGATGTTGTTAGAATACAACTTTTGTCATCCTACAACCCTTGCCATTGTCCATACTGGTTGGAACTGATGAAAGTGTGTAGAGGTCTTGGGATGTGCAGACACCAAACCCCCATCTTGGCCTCACTGATGTGGTCCAAACAAAAGCAGAGCAATACATTTGGCACCAGCTTGGCTGCCGGAGTTGCCAGAAAGAGGCATACAATGCACCATCCAGTCATATTGGGGACTCCACTCCAGATTTGTGTAGGGTTTACTCCTTAACCTTTTCTTCTCCCAGCGATACCCTGCAAGACAATAGAGGGTAAAATCCAAGAGTAAAATCCAGGAGTTCAGCATTTGTAATTATGCACTTTCAAACCCTAATTTGTTCAAGGTTTTCAAATGGATAATATTTGTATTTCCCTCTTTGATTCAATTTTTGTATGTCGGGAAACAACACCTAATGTTCAGGTTGTATCAGCATACATGCTGATAATAAATTCTTGTTAAGTTTATGGTTAGGACCTTAATAAATATTAGTGGAAATATAATTGTGCAGTGCAAGCTGTATTCTGAAACTTATTGTATTATTTAATGTATTTTGGTTAGTAGAAAACTGATTTTACATTCCCTCCCTCAATGGACTAATGAATAAGCATGCAAGAGGTCTTGTAAGCAAAATTAGGATCTGCAGACTTTGTTATGATTGGATCAGAGTGTGGAAAATCAGTAAGCTGTATTATGTCAGCATCCTGCTCATGGAATAGGCTATATAAACAGAGGGTGTTGAGACAGTCTGCAAGTGAGCAGGCTTCCTTCTCAGTTACTTGAACCACTATAATTCTCTAGGTTTCTGTTTGTTTTGTAGTGAAATGGATTTTTCCAAATACTAGTGTTTTATTGTTACTAATTTCATTTAAATGGCATAGGGGACACAGAATCATGTAAGCAGGATTTTAAAGGAAAAGAGGCAGAAACACAGCAGTAAATTTAAGAGGTTCTAAACATTTCAAGAAGAAAGTTAAGAACTGGTAGATTTTAGTGTCTTAAAGACCTCAGAAATGCATGCTTTAATCTTGCTTTTTTAGGAAATTGGTGAAAGTAAATGTGAATTAAACTAGTGAATTAATAGGGTTATTGACAAGGAGGAAAAACAGAAAATGCAAATGACTCACCTTTTTCAGAGTGGTCCTCTTCAGGATGTGAATGCTATAATTTGAGAAACCTACTTTGGACATGACTGAAAATAGCAAGATTCTTTGTGTAATTACAGAGAAGTGCAAGATTGGGAGAGACTGTAGCTTAGTGGTATAGCACTTTGTATGCAGAAGGTCTAAGTTCAATTTCAGTTAAAAAGATTAGGCAGCAGGTGATGCAGACGATCTCTGCCTGAAACCATTGAGAGCCTCGGCCAAATTAGAATAGGATACAGTGGTACCTCGGGTTACATACGCTTCAGGTTACATACGTTTCAGGTTACAGACTCTGCTAACCCAGAAATAGTACCTTGGGTTAAGAACTTTGCTTCAGGATGAGAACAGAAATCGTGCTCTGGCGGCACGGCGGCAGCAGGAGGCCCCATTAGCTAAAGTGGTGCTTCAGGTTAAGAACAGTTTCAGGTTAAGAACGGACCTCTGGAACGAATTAAGTACTTAACCCGAGGTACCACTGTAGTTTGGGCTACATGGACAAATCATCTACCCTAAGGTATAAGGATGACTTCCATTCTTTTAATGTGATAACTTGCATTTTCTTTGTAAACTTTGAGATCTGTGCTCTGAATGTTCTCCCCATTACCACCCACCATCCAGTCAGCTAATGGTTTTATCAGCTTTTCCTTAAGGAGTTGTGAGCACACATTCCTTGTTGGTTTGCCACTGTTTGGAGGAAGAGGCTTAGAGAGGTATCTGGTGACTTCAGCAGTTCAGAAATTTTCATTGGACAAGATAACTGTTAGGTGGATTTGTATCTGGTTGACTGACTGAACTCCAAAAGTACTAATTAATAGTTCTTCATCATCCGGGGGGGAAAGTGACAAGTGGGGTGCCGTAGGGTTCTGTCCTGAATCCATTGTTGTTTCAAATCTTTAGAAATGACTTGGATGAAAGTATTGCTTGTCAAATTTGCAGATGACACCAAACTGGGAGCAGCCAATGCCTCTTGAAGACAGAAAGTGGGATTCAATATGACCTTAACAGATTGGAGAATGGACCAAAACTAGCAAAAGGAATTTTGATAGGGACAAATGTAAGCTTCTAGACTTGGGCAGGAAGACCCAGCTATACAAATATAAGATGGGGGACACTTTGCATTCCAGTAGTACATTCGAAAAGGATATAGGGGTGTTAGTAGACTACAGCTTACCATAAGTCAACAGTGTGATACAGCAGCAAAAAAAGCTAATGCTATTTTAGGCTGCATCAACAGAAGTATAGTGTCCTGATCAAGGGAAGTCATAAAGGTAAAGGTATCCCTGCCCGTACGGGCCAGTCGTGTCCGACTCTAGGGTTGTGCGGCCATCTCGCTTAAGAGGCCGGGGACTAGTGCTGTCCGGAGACACTTCCAGGTCATGTGGCCAGCGTGACAAAGCTGCTCTGGCGACCCTGCACCAGCGCAGCACACAGAAATGCCGTTTACCTTCCCGCTATAAAGCGGTACCTATTTATCTACTTGCACTTAAGGGTGCTTTCGAACTGCTAGGTGGGCAGGAGCTGGGACCGAACGACGGGAGCTCACCCCACCACAGGGATTCGAACCGCCGACCATACGATCGGCAAGTCCTAGGCGCTGAGGTTTTACCCACAGCTCCACCTGCGTCCCTCAAGGGAAGTCATAGTTGCTCTCTATTCTGCCTTGGTCAGACCACACCTGGACTACTGTGTTATTCTGGGCACCACAATTTAAGAAGGATACAGTCATACCTTGGTTGCCAAATGCCTTGGAACTTGTACGTTTTGGCTCCTGGACAATTGAAAACTGGAAGTGAGTGTTCTGGTTTTCGAATGATTTTCAGAAGCTGAACATCCGGTGTAGCTTCTGCGGCTTCCGATTGGCTGCAGGAGATGCCTGTAGCCAATCGGAAGCCACGTCTTGGTTTTTGAACAGTTCCGAAAGTCGAATGGACTCCCGGAACGCATTCTGTTCGAGAACCAAGGTATGACTGTATTGACAAGCTGAAACGTGCATAATAAATGAAAAGGAAATGAAAGATTTTATTTATCTGCCTTTGATTTCCAAAGTACTTAGAAACAACCAGAAAATGTGAGGGAAGAGAAAGGTTTCATGTTATCCATAGCATTGTTGTGAGCCTATTCTTTGCTTATACAAAATTAGGAGGAAGCTGCCTTTTACTGATTCGTTGCTCTATTTAGCTCAGTATTGTGTACACTGATCAGCAATAAGAATTCTAGGATTTCAGATAGGAATGTTTTCCAGCCATGTCTGGAGATGTCAAGAATTGAACATACGACTGGGCAAAGCATGTGTTCTACCAATAAGTGAAGGTCTAGATAGAAATTGAGTTCTCATTGGGTTTGATGGTGGTCAGGAGGATCCTGATTAATGGCCTTTTGATGGCTAGCGGTTAGACCAAGCCATTGGAATTAGTATGGTACTCTACATTCTACGTAGTGGCTGAATAACGATTTGTGCAGGCTTGAATTGGGCTAGAAAATGCTAACATTTTTTAAAAATTAGAGCTGATCTGCACCTTCAAAGCAATTATAGAAGACTAATGACTGAAATTAGGACAAATCATAAAAATATATTGGTTTGTGTTTGTTTTTATGTTTGAAGTTTGGCCACCACAATGATCAGTCTTGCTTTAAATCCAAAGCACTATTTCCTGTTTTAACATTTAAACCACTAGATGGCAGTATAACAGTTTTCTTTCTGCGAACTGTGGGTAGAACAAAATACTTTGTGTTCTTTCTTTTTTTACAGTAGATCTATAAAAGTATTTATTTTGTCTGTTCAACTTGTGCTCTGGAATAGTAAGAAAGAAAGGCTTTGGGGTTCTACTTTTTGGAAGCTATATTTCTTTTCCTATATATTGTTATGTATTTCCATTTTATCACGCTGTGTAACAAAACTGCATGTGTTTAAAATATATATGACTCATTGAGCAATTCACTTCAAATACACACACACACACACACACACACACACAATTAAAAAATAATTTATACATGGATAATCCTGGGTTCATATTACTATACTAGTATACGAGTCAGATCTAGAATGTGCAATATGCCACAGCCTTGATCTACTTCATGGATGTTTCTGGTGTGGCCTGTAAAAAGTCACTGTAAAGAAGCCTGTGCAGGATCACAAACTATTCTAGGATCTTGTAATTTTGAAGAAACAAGAGATCTAACTTCGCAGAGAAGAGGGAACCTTGTAAAGGGGTGCCAGAGCACTTCTATTTAAATCACAACGCAAGAGACAAGAGGTCTGAGTTCCTAAGAGGAGCTCTCAAACTCTCTCAGTTTGGGCCTATCAGATGCAGATTCCAGAGGGGATGTGCAGCACACATCATTCATAAAGTCTGTGGCTGTTCAAGTCCTATCAGGAAAAGCCTTTCCCCACAACCTTTAAGGCTCTTCATAGTCTACACATATCCATAGGATGATGCATCTCAGAGTTATGTCACACAATAATGCTGTGCAAATGATAAGTGTGTGGAACTTTACCATGTCCCTAGAAGGGGAAAGCTGTGACTATAGAACAGCAGGAGAATCTCCTCAGTGGGGCTGGAATAGCAGCCCACATAATCTCCCCATACACTGCCCTTCAGGCTTTGTGTTTCTTATAGCCCATTTGATTCTGCCATTTAAATCATGTTGGCATATTTTTCAGCTTGTGCCCTTTCAAATGTGTGATAAATATTTTATCGGAGCATTCGTTACGTAATTTTATATACATTCCCAAGATTCATGAAAGGATTTGACACTTGCTAATTTCCATTTGTTTCTTTTAATTATTCTTCTTTTTAATAGAAATCTTCCTTATTTGAGATAAAATGTTTTGGACTCATTGCCTCCTCTGTAAGTTCCATAGCTTACTGTTGAAGGTACAGATATTGAATTGAATTCAAGTTACATAAAGCCTGTAATCGATGCATTTGCTTTCCTGCTAACCCTATGACAATAACAGAAGTTGCTTAGTTTTTAATCAGATATTTCTCTCTCCTGTTGACTTTTCCTCTAGGGTTCATTGTGCCACTTGCTCTTATTTTCTGGGCTGAGAAATCATGACACTGATATCAACAACTTTATTTCAACTCTTGGGTTCACGTCTGCAGATTACTATTCTAAATTAATTGAAAATGTGAGTACTTAGTACATTTAACCTTTAGCTACAAGCATGGTGGATTGTATCAGGAGCCTACAAATGTGCTTACCATGCTTGCCATGGCAACTGTTGGCAAGTGCCCCTTTTCATCTTTGCCTTCATGGAGTGCTTCAGAAGCATGCAAAATGCCTTTGTAAATTCAGTGTGTTAGTTCAGAGCCATTCTCTAAGCCACTTGACACAATATGTTACCATAGAAGCTTGAGAGATGGAGGAACATATAAGAAATCACACAAGATTAAGAGAAAGTCAGCCACTTAACAACTTCTTAGCTAGAGTTTATTTGTCAAGGATGTCTGATAACCATTCCCTCACCTTGCAGAGAGTACAAGGACAGTGAGAAGGGGGAAAGTACTTAGCACTTCTCTAGCCTCCCCTGCCTAGAGGGACAACTTGTTAGCCACCTTCAGTCTCTTAGAAGAGAGTTAGGTGTGATAAAGTGGTACCTCGGGCTACATACGCTTCAGGTTACAGACTCCGCTAACACAGAAATAGTACCTCGGGTTAAGAACTTTGCTTCAGGATGAGGACAGAAATCGTGCTCCGGTGGCGTGGCAGCAGCAGGAGGCCCCATTAGCTAAAGTGGTGCTTCAGGTTAAGAACAGTTTCAGGTTAAGAACGGACCTCTGGAACAAATTAAGTACTTAACCCAAGGTACCACTGTATAAGTTTTTAAAATAAAAAATAAATACCCATGGGTTCTTTTCAGTTCTTGATTTATGGTCAAGACCATAAGTCACAAAAAGTACAGAGATTATTAATTCACTTGGAGATGCAAATCATAACAACGAGAAAATACTACTTTTTTGTAAATATTTTTTATTAATTTTTCATTAATAACACTCCAATTGATACAATACCAAATCTTGCCACATCATAATACTATGAGAAAATACTACTGATGCAACCTTCACTGAAATATGTCCTTCTTTGTAACATTTGATTGACTTTATTAAACAGGTGGTCTTATCGTTAGTGACAGAACTCAGCAGAAATCAGTTTAATGGAGTTAACAGACAACAAAGGTTAGTATTATCTTTCTGTGATTTTAGTATATAGATGACTAGAATGAATGTTCTGTTTCTTTTGTGGAAAAGCACTTATACTGAAAAAAACATTAAATATGTCTATTTCAAACTGTTCTTAAACATTTTTGTGGTAAGTATATTACTTAGCAAAACAGCTCACAGTGAATCCTCAACCTGCACTGCAACGGTGCCTTTCTCCCAGCTAAAATCACAGACATATGTACTAGCTAATTGAACATTGCATCATCCTTCAGTATTTTACTTGATTCAACTGCAACTCACCCCAATCAGTGTTTCATGATAATCTTCCCTTGAGCCTGTGAGCAATTGGGGGACCACGTTCTGCAGTATTTAGTTACTGAACTGTCTACAAAGGCAACCCAAGGTAAAGCACATTGCAGTCATCTAATATTGAGGTTACCAAAGCATAGATAGATCACTGCAACCAGATTATCTCAGATAGGGTCATAGTTTGGCAGTTGATGGAAAGCACGTCACACAACCAATACCAGTTCTACCTCAAGTGGCAGAGGCAGACCGGTTGTCTTCGCATATTTTATTTCACCTGCCTCACAGCTCAAACAATGTTATCTGTTCCCATATCAAGCCATAGCCATGCAGGCAATGTTCTGCTCCAGGTATAGCAGCTCATCTTGTATATACGCTTGCAGATTTGTATGAGCTTTATTTTCTTTAAATGTAGATTTTACTACTCCAATAATCCAGGGCATTTCTCCAGTAATCTCCATTACTGAAACTATACTCCTATCGCTTGGAGACTTGATTTTACAGTTTTTGTCTGTCCACTTGGAAACCATGGAAATTAGATTGCATTGTGCACAAATCACAGAATCTTGGAAAAGAGCCAGAGAAAGTTCATGTTTCTTTCAGCTGCACACCTGATGTCAGTCAATAGCAAAATTTCTGTTGAGTTGGGATTTCTCTGTGAATCTGCTGAAAGCTCTGTCATGGGTAATATGTCTCTGGTGTTCTCTTGAGTATTGTTCTATACAAGTCCAAGTGTTTATTGTTGTCAGAGCAAGAGTGTACCCTGCCTAAACATATGAATGTAGTTGAGGTATGCAATGTGTTGTGAATGTAGCTGCATTTCAAATAAATATTTATTTTATTTTAATTTATATATTTTTTATTTATTT
This sequence comes from Podarcis cretensis, assembly GCF_951804945.1. Lineage (NCBI taxonomy): Eukaryota > Metazoa > Chordata > Lepidosauria > Squamata > Lacertidae > Podarcis > Podarcis cretensis. The sequence goes on along the minus strand of NC_137180.1, from coordinate 8,761,604 downwards.
TGCTAGTCCTTAGGATAAAAATGTCTTCCTTTTAGCTACAAGTAGATATTTGTTCTAGTTCTCTGTGTTTAATGTTTTAGAAAAGTAAAAATATAACCGTTTCATCCTACAAAAGAAACCTTATTTTGTTTCTCCAGTATGTCTTCACGGGTAAAATCCATATCCCTTCTCTGTATACCTCTTATTACTTTGCCTGATGTAATGCCACTGCTGGAAGCACTTCTTAGCTATCATGAAGATGGATCACAAGAGGTCCTCCATGCTGAATTTTTAGAAGCGGTGAATAAGGCTGTGTTACAGTAAGTAGCCTAGAAAACACCCCAGTTCCCCTTTCATTGAAATTATGGTTAACCATCTGTTGAAATTTCATGTTTGTTTCTTCTGTTATCTACCATATTGGAACAGCATATATTCATTCCATAGCACCTCTATGTAGCTAATATGCATGCTTCCATATAGGAGTGCACATGGGCTCACAGAATGTCTGGCTGCTGTTTGATCTTACCCTCTTTGACAGGCTTTTGTGTCTCCTGTATGGTTGATAGGTAAAGGTAAAGGGACCCCTGACCATGGTTGATAGGTAAAGGTAAAAAACTGACCATTAGGTCCAGTTGTGGCCAACTCTGGGGTTGCGGCGCTCATCTCGCTTTATTGGCCGAGGGAGCCAGTGTACAGCTTCCGGGTCATGTGGCCAGCATGACTAAGCCACTTCTGGCGAACCAGAGCAGCACACGGAAATAGCGTTTACCTTCCCGCTGGAGCGATACCTATTTATCTACTTGCACTTTGACGTGCTTTCGACCTGCTAGGTGGGCAGGAGCAGGGACCGAGCAACAGGAGCTCACCCCGTCACGGGGATTTGAACCGCCTACCTTCTGATCGGCAAGTCCTAGGCTCTGTGGTTTAACCCACAGTGCCACCCGCGTCGCTTATATGGTTGATACAGGTGAACAAATTTATTTCTGCTCATGAATTGCATTTTGTGGATCAGGAAGAGCATGTTCTCCTTCTGGATTGCATCTCTTAGTGATCACATTACTTGATTCTACCCTGCAGTGACTTTTTGCAGTGATGATTCAGGTGAGTCTTTGAATTTGTTCTGCCTGCTGCCACCCAGCTATCAACTGAGGTGTTTAGGGCAGGTGAATGCATTTTTTTATTGTTCAGGCAAGGAAGTACAGGAGTCTCTGGCATAGAAAAATATGCAAGTCCACTCACAAGAGAGAACATACTGAATGGTTTCTCCTTGCCAAAAAACCCCAGGGAAATTATTTATTAGCACATTTTTTTCTAAGAAATCCTGAATTATTACTTAGCTTCTTTGAAAACTCATACATTTTCTTCTAATTGACAATTTCTGTTCTTATGCAAAGGGGAGTAGTGCTCCTGTTGCATTCCATGCTTCCGTCCACACCTTTACTTGAAGGGAGATCCGTTTCTCTCTTTCTCCTTTGTCCTCAGAATGTCCTGAAAGGCAGGTCGGTGGTGGTGGTGGGAAGCCAGGCACATTTGCCCCAGGCCTTGGAGGGCTAAGCTGTCTGGGGGCCTACACCAGGGACTGGCTGCTTTTTAGTTTGAGTTTATAACTTGTATTCTAACAAGATTCCTGTTCAGGCTTCAGACAAGCTCTGCACGGGCCTCTTGAAAGGAAAGGACAGTCTTCTGGTTCCTGACTGATGTTTTCATTGTTGGGCTGCCTTTTGCACCAGTGGGTTTTATATTTTTGATGCTGACGATACAGAAGCACTCTTAAGACTGGGATTCTGAATGTGGCTCCTGGGTGCACCCACAGAGACCTACCAGGGCACCTGCCAGACGCTCTAATCCCTTCAGCACCAGATTACAAAGTATAAAGTTTCATTTCATTCTTCCTGCATTCTGTCCAAGCTTTCTGTTTAAGACCACCACGGTTCTAACTGGTCAGCACACTTGGAAAAGAGAACCGTTCTCTGTGGGTAGCGTCCAACTAGACGTGAACAGCAAGAGGAAGAAAGCTATTTCATTGGGAGGGGTGGTGTGTTGGCTGGCAGAGAGAGAAGTTTCCTTCTGTGAAATGGTGGGTGGCTTGCCTTCTACGAAATGAAAGATCTGATAGAGCAGGCAACACTGAGTACAAAGGAGTTGTTTTGCATTTTGGGGCTCAGGCTCTATATTGTCATTGTGGCCAACCAAAGCTATGATTTTGTGTAGTGATCAAGCCAATTGATTAAAAAAAAAAAGTCGACTACTTCATAGTAAGTTTTAAAGATACTCTGTTTTGTCACATAGCATCACATTTATTTGGGGGCTTGCCTGATCCACAGGGAAAGGCAAGCTCACTTTATTAGGAGCACCTGCCCTGCCACAAGGAAGGCCTGATTCAACATACATCTATCAAAACAGCAGTGTATGCATTAATGATGGCATTAGGGGCCAGACCACACCCCAAACAATAAGAAGTGTTGCTTTGTTTTGGGAAGAATGTATGCCTCTTGGCATTTTATGCACCAAAGGGCATAATGAGAGAGGCAAGCAGTACACCACACAAGAGAAGTATGTTCTATCAAAACTGGATGTACCCCTCAAACTGCAGTCTATATCTATGTAATGTTTGAATAATTCAAACAACTTCATGATGAGGCTAACATAGAATATATCACAACCTTCTGTATGGGACCATGGGCTGAAATCAATCTGAAACTGAGATCGTAGTGGGAGGTAGTGGGAGACAGCAGCAACATTTCCTGGAAGTGTGAAAGTCAGATTGTTACCTGTTCACAGTTGTCCACAAGAAGCAGTGAGCCACTGACCAGAAGGAAGAATTTAGGTTAAGTCATCTGAAAAAAGCCTGTGAGGGGAGAAGATGAGGGCAACTGGCTATTGGTTTAGAATACGGAAAAGAACTAATGCAAGGGAGATAGCAACCAAAGTATCATATGCTAAAAATCCTATTATCTGCTATTACAAATATTAATAAATCACATTTAACTCTCCTGATCTATTAGCTCCTTAGCTTAAACTTAGGTACTGTGTGATCGTTGGTAAATAAGGTAATATATAGAATTAAATGGTGTCAGCAGAGATTAAAGGAATAAGAAAAGCAAGCATCTTCAATATGCACTGAAAGTGGGGGTCCTGTCTGAAATAACTTAAAGGTGAGATCTTATAACTAGAGATAAAAAAATGAAAAGTAACAAGCCATCACACCCTCATTTCCCACCCTATTACATCCAAGTTTAACTAAGCAATGTTACAAGGTGTACCGCAGAACCCATATGTATTCCTAGATACACTCTTAAGAGGTTTAAGAACCTAAACTGTTAGATTAAATGTGTGTCCACTATGACTATGTTCCCCATCCTTGTGCCCACAAAAAGTTCACACATCTGAGGAATACATAAAGATTGGATTATTACTTGAAATAAGAGTAACAGTATATGGCTGCTGCTTTTAGACAGCAAAGTTACAATATAAGTGGGCAGCATGCCACCTTGATCTTGAGAGTAAAAAGATGTTCTAACTCCAAAAGCCTGGAGAGTGAATGTGATTGTTTGCCACAGTACCCACAATAAAGTGATGTGAGAAAGGGTGGAGAAGGGGTATACCTGTCCTGAATTAAGTAGAACCTAAATCAATGGTTTTGTTTGAGAGTTCTCCCCATCAATGTACTATACACAAGCCTACAGTGTCACTCTCTTCCCTTTCTTGGTCCATGATCCAGTGAAGTGTGAGGCTGGTTCTTGAGAGTGTAGAGGCAAAAGGGGGGGTTTATTTTTCACAGAAGGTTCCATTTTCTGTGCAAAACTCCATTTTTTCCTATAAGAGGTGATAGTTAAACTTTGCTGATAACACGAGATTCATGTGCTGATCTTTATTTTAGGTATTCAGAGATCGGAATATTTTCTCATGCCTTCCGGGTCATATTTAAGATATGGACCAGTACAAGGGTTAAAATAGTTTAAAATTCAGGGGTATTTTTTTATATTAAATTATGCCAACTTCAGTAATGCCATGATCTACAGAAATAAATCATAGAAAAAGTTCACATTAGCACCCATCATTAGAACACAACAATGTTTCTGGTCGTGGGCATAGTGTGCACGCAGTAAGCTGGAAATTGTTCATAAAATGAAGAAAAGGTTGCTAATTATTATTCTTACTGTTCTGTAATTATTCTAATTCCAGCTTGCTTCAGTTAGCACAGCAACTGGAAACAATTATGAAAGAGCAATGAAAAAGAAAATTCTGGACTTGCATATGATTTTATGTTCTTTTTAAAGGAAGGAGGGCAGTTTTGTGGCCAGGAATGTGGACTCCAAGATTAAAATGGAGGAGGAGAAAATCTCATTCACCACCAGACAATGGAAACTTAGAGCAGGGGTTCCCAACCTTCTGGGTCCATTTGGAAATTTGAGACTGTTTTTGGCCATCACTATTGCAATTTGGGGGGGGGGGGCATGAACAATGACTTTATTGCCCTCATGTCCTGTTTGTGGGTTTCCTGTAGGCATCTGGTAAGCCACTGTAGCCAGAATGCTGGACCAGATATGGCCTTGGCTGATGTAGCAGGGTTGTTACGTTGTTATGGCACAGCATGGCTACTCAGGTGGGCATTGCCAGTCACAAGACATCTGTTTCATAGTAGGCTGAGATGAACATTTTATTTATTTTTCCAATACAGAAAAAAGATTTTCTTGCCTGAATCTGCTGTGCTGCAGTTGTGGCTTCGCCATCTGCCTGGTCTGGAGAAAGCAGTGCTGCAGAATCTTGAAATTCTAATCTCAACTCAGCCAAGTTCACTGGAAGAGATGGCATGCCTGATAAAATCTTCCTTATTGGTAAGTGGGATGTACTGGCATTAGAAAACTATTAAGATTTTGCTGCTCCTGTTGTACCAAAAGTCCTTTAAATATTTCTAAAATACACAATAAAAGTATATTCAGGAGCAAGCAGTCCAAGTGGTACTTGTAGACTTTGTGCATATGCAATACTAAGTCATGGTTTATTTGTTCATCTGAATGCGGCTTCATGGCTTGACTGTGAATAAACCACACTCATAAACCATACTTGGGTGGTAGTTTCTAAAACTTGATTTACATTAACCATGGTTTAGCGTTATGTGCCAACCTGGCCATATACGGTAGTCCTAGCAATAAGTAGAAGAGTAAATAGCATAATGATCTATGGCTTTAAGGTCATAGATCTTTAAGGTAATCTTGAGAGTGCAGTATTATTAGTAAGAAAAAAGGGTGTGATTTTCATTTTTTAATTGTTTTTATTGAAAGATTTTCAGGGCTAACAAAGGTACAGTGGTGCCCCGCAAGATGAATGCCTCGCAAGACGAAAAACCCGCTAGACGAAAAGGTTTTCCGTTTTTGAGGCGCTTCGCAAGACGAATTTCGCTATGGGCTTGCTTTGCAAGACGAAAACGTCTTGCGAGTCTTGCGATTTTTTTTTCTTTTTTCTCCCTTTTTCTAAGCCGCTAATAGCCGCTAAGCCGCTAATAGCGCTAATCCGCTAATCCACTAATAGGGTTGCTTCGCAAGACGAAAAAACCGCAAGACGAAGAGACTCGCGGAACGGATTCTTTTCGTCTTGCGAGGCACCACTGTATATATAACCTCTCTGTTTTCAGTTCATGGAGTCCTATTGATGAGTTGGCTTCCTGTTATACATTTTAACAACACAATATTATTGTTGGCTAAAACTGATTGTGAATGCATCTGTCAAAAAAAGCCTCTAATTGGGCTGTAATTAGGGTTGTTTGGTGCTGAGGGATGGGCCCCTATCATCCAGAGCAGCCAGTTAAAGATGGGTAGGAAGAGAGAGCGGTTTGGAATCAAGGATTCTTTTTGTTTCTCAACAGTTATATGCCTCCCCTCCAGGTTACCTTCCCACCCATCTAGTAGGAAGAACTACTTCAGTTTCATAATCAGGCAAGAGATTTTTGCAATTCCAAGTGCTTTTGTCCTTGGTTTCACATTATAAGCCTGCCATGAAACTGACTTCAAGTGAAAAGGAAGTCTGAACAGTTCCAGTCTATAGGCATAATTTTGGATTGCCATTGGATATTCAGAGAACCATAGTCCTTTAAGAACCAAAGAAATAATCCCAGAGATAAGCCGGTTAATTTAAGTTACAATTATTTTAAATAAATAAGCAACCAGGACAGTAATTGATAATATTTCTAATGCAACCATGAATGTATCTTCAATAGGGCTTTGCCTGAATGATGTAGGACAATGTTATATATCCGCATCTTGTAGAATACAACATTGAGCAGTATACAGAGCAGCAACTTTTAAAGTTTAGTCTTGGTAGTGGAAGACTGCTGTGCTTTATTATGGAAGAAATATGATACTCAACACTGTTATATTAGGGCTCCAAATGTAATTAAAGTGTGATGGTCTAGTAACTTCTAGTTTATGTGGTGTGCTGTTACTTGTGTTTCCATCCCTTGGGAAAAAATGAAATTGGTAATGGAAATTCTATAGTTACTAGGAAGTATAAAAACAAAAGATAAGTGTTATACAGGTTGCACATAGTGAAATGTCCTCTATAAATACTGTTTTGCTTTTCAGGAGTAGGTAACACTAGTTCTTTTTCCAGATGGTTAAAGGTGTGTGCATAAAGCATACCAAAATAATCAGGCAAATATCTTGTGTGAACTGCATGGGGAAGGGAAACAGTTACAGGTATTGTCAGAAATTAGTTGTATGAATGTTGCAGTCTTTTTGCACTGATGCCCAGCCACAGGTATCACCAAAGTGATTTTCTCATGAATGCAAAAGCATTCTGCTGGACTCACTGGTCTTCTGTGGCCAACTCTGTTCAGTAACACCAGCAGGCGATGCTTGTGCAACTTGCAACAGCATGAAAATTGTTTGCATAATAGCATGAGAAACTGGAGACCGTGGCCCACACATGGGTATATATCTGCTGGGATGGACTTTTAGCTCAATCCACCAGTTAATTTCAGCTGAGCAACTGCTTTTGAAACACAGTCTGTTCCCAGCTTTCGATTTGATGTGATTTTGTTTTTCAGTCTTGATATCGTTGCCTCTTTTGTGTCAAGAGATCTGAAACTGATCCCAAGGTGTTCATCTGCAGTATGAGTGTGCCTTCACATTGGGTACTAGGGAAGAGGAGAACAAAAGCCTTTATAGCTCACTGGCTAAATATGCACTACAACCTGGTGTAGCACAAGGCTTTATTTTCTGCCGTTTCCTGGCTACCCATATAAAAAGATGGAGTTCAGATAGAGCTAGGGGCACTGACAAGGAAAAGCAACTGCCAGTTTCTGATGCTCTTAGGCTAGTTTAAATAAAGTCACATTTCACTTTGTGCAGATTTTCTCAGATTCTTTCAGTTGACAGCTTTTTATTTAGATTCCACTAACACTGTGTATTGCTTAAGAGATTTTCTGTCTTCTATTAAGAACCCTTTGAGCATGTAAACATTCGCTGTAACATTTCAAATAGAACACAATCAGTATTTGAGACTAAACGTCAGCTAAGCTTAACTTCAACAGAAAGTTGTAGAACACCAAAAAAATAAATGCAGGTGATACTGCAGTGCAGTGCAAGTCCATGTGACATCAATTTATTGCTAGCTAAACTAAGCTATTAGTTAATCTTACATAGAATTCTTGACTGGTTCCAAAATGCATTTGATATTGCAGACTCTGCAAACTAAAATTACGTATGGCCATGATCAAGCTTACTTATTAAGTTGTTTGTGTCCAGCAAAGCCTGGTGTTTTAGCTTCACAGCAACTTTATGAGGTAGATTAGTTTGAGAACTTCACAGCTGAAAAGGAATTTGAACTTGCATAGTTCACTTTGGCACTTGCATAGTCAAACTAACCACCCATGTGTAAGAAGGCAGCTGTCAGAACTGAGCATGCTCAGTGGCCATGAAACATACTTGTGAAGGAGAAAGGGAAAATGGGATAGGGGATGTGTGAATGGAATGGTTAGGATCCTGAACAGAAGCAACCCACAGTGCAACATTTCATTGCAGGGCCCCACTTGTACACTTTTATTACCAATCTCAGTTCTCCGAGTGCTGATCCATATGTGGCCCATCCACCCACACAAAGGAGCTATCTGTAGGCTTGGGGGAGCCACAAGATTTGAAAAAGTGCAAAAAATCTTTAGCAGGGGGACCCTGTGGGGGGAAACCACAAAACCATTCCACAAGTACTGAGGATGCTCAGTGACCACACAATGATAATTGACTATTGGGGTGGTGGTGGCTAGAATCCTGAATGGGAGCACTCTACAGTGTAACATTTTGTTATGGATCAACTTTTTCCTTACTGTGTTTAAGTGTGTGTGCGCGTGCGTGCGTGCGTGCTACTCTTCTTGGCAGAGAAAGGTAAAAATGCAAGGCCATTGCTAAAGTTAAGGAGGTGTTAAAGGCTGTCTAGTAAATAAGATTCTATGGTATGGTTAAAAAAGATAGTGGTGTTAACCTTAATAATATGAAAACCACCAGCCCTCAAATTGTACAAATATGTGAAACCGAGCAGTCTAGTAGCAGTTACTGTGTGCAAGAAAGGCACTACACCTCCTGCCTATATTTTGTCACTTTAACATATATCACCCAATTCACTTTCAAAAGGAATTTGGAAATGACAGTTCTTCAACAATCTGTATTTATTTTTATTTTTATTTTAGAAATATGTGATAAAGCCAGCTGTGAATAGTCATGAACACTAGGTGGCATACATTTAATATGATAACTTAAATGTAACTATATGGCAAAACACTGGAGTACAACATGAAAATGAGGTGACATGTAATCTTTTCAATATGATAGTGACATGTGAGGAAAAATGAGAAGATGTTTAGACTAACAGTTCTCTTCTCGTTTCCGCCTTTATGCTTTGTGAGATCTATACTTCCTCAAAATATTTTCCCCTGTGTAGCTGGCTTGGCTACATGAATATTTGCTTTGAGCACTTGGAGTGGAGCTTTCCCAACATGAAAGTTGGATGGAACAATTTCTGTTTGCTCAGTGCTCCAAGTTGGGGCAGCTAGTCATAAAAACTGTCTGGAAAGCCATTAACCCATCTTTTTATCCTGTGGCTGATTTTCTTTAAAAAGAAACGAAAAAATAAGTATAAGAAAGTAGACTTTGCATCAATAAGGTGAATTTGTGTATTGTAAATATTAGTATCTTTTGAATGCTGATATTTATTAATTTTTAACTTTGAGAGTAATAGTAAAAGTTAAAAATAACCTCTGACAGTCACTGATAAATCTCAGATGAAACAGTCTTTAGCTAATGACCAAATTGATACAGGACTTTTACTAAATCATATTGTTAAACACCCAAAACAAGCCTCATGACAGCATCATTTCAGATATTTACCTGCCTCCTGTGAATTTGGTTACATAGACCTTAGAAATAGACATTCAAATCTATAATGGATATGAAAAATGAACCCTGGGAAAACCAATGGTACTTTGGGGAAACTTTTATACCTGTTAAAGGTTTGATAACACTTACCCATAAGTATGGGGCCACATTGCTCAGAATAGACCCATGGAAATGTATGGCCATGATCAGCTTAGGTCAGTTAATACTCTTACTAAGCCCCTTTCCAATTTGCTTTAGCCTTCCAGAGCAGATTTCTGGTTAAGGGTTAGGAAAGAGGGGCTGCAAGAGAGGGGAATTTGCTGAAAAATGCTTCTTTCCCATTCTGCCAAGCCCTGTATGATAGACCACAAGAATAAAGTGTACACCCTAGAACACTCAGAATCCTCAGCAACACGAAAGGGTTCCATAGCAGGTAAGTTAATGTGTCAAGTGTTTCATGAAGTTAGAAAGTTTAAACCATTGTCCTTGGAAATTCAAAGACTAGGTAATTAACACAACAGGCTTGGAAAGGGTCCCTCCCACCCCCACCCCCCGCTGTTTAGGTTTTTAACATGTTAACAGTAATATAAATTGCGACCCTACTAGATTCTCTTCTCCTTTTTTGGGGGGGGGGGGAAAGTAGTGGATTGCATCATGGTCTCTAGAAGTTATGCATCTTTTAATTTTTTTTACTAATTTCAGTAGCTTGAAAACAACCAGGCTCTCATCATTAATTTCCTGTTTCCATTTTTATTATAACAAACCATCCTCACTTGCTTAATGTCACTGTTAGTCTCAGTCATTCCCCTGAAGTCACTGCATCGTGGGAGAGAAGAAGCACATTTAAGTTATTGGACTAAGATAGCCTTCTCCAAGCTGGTGCCCTACTATTGTTTTGGACTATCAGCTCCAATCTATCGAGAACTATATTAGTGTTACATGCTTTGGTGACCAGCTGTTGTTTGTCTTGTTGCTTTGTGTTGAGTTTATGATACAAGCTTTGTCTAAACTATCTTACTTGTTCTTTGTTATTTGCAACAGCACCAAGCTGCATGTCATCCGGCTGTCTTCAGAACTATAGATGAAATTTTCAAGTAAGATTACATACAATTTATGTGGAAGGATTTTGCCTATCCATCCCAAATCAGTAAACAATAGAGAATTGCATTAGAATGTCCCATCGTTCCCATATTTTAAATATGGTGCATCTTGTGATAGCATTCACAAAATTATGAAGAATTTCTTAATATCGAGAATCTGATCCACAGAACAACATACGCAGCTTAGTTCCACTGCTGGCTATTCAAGGCAAAGAATTAAATGCAAGATGTTATATAACTGATAGTAGAAAAACCAGCCTGTCCTTGAGGTACTTACATACACATTTTATCATAGCAGCCCCCACCCCACGCAAGTCCAAGTATAATGGAATCCGTTTTTGTTTAATTGTTTGATTCCACTACCTACCACAAAGATACTGGTTTTTGAAATTTATCTACCCATGAAAACTAAATAAGTTGTAGAATTCAAAAGTGGCAAGGAATATTCAGGAAAAGAAATTTGAATGATCTTGAGGGAAGTGGTTTTCTTTTACAATTATTTTCATTTCAGATAGTTTCAAGGGATATCAAATCAACAATTAGACTGTCTTTGAGTTCTGAACTTGAGAGGGAGCTTTAGGAGCAAATCCCTTGCTAAATATGGACGTGCTAAAAGTGAACTCTTCCTCCACTCAACAATTCAGAAATCACTGAGCCATTTCCAGCAAGACCATTTACCCCTCCCTGTTTTGGATTTGCTTGTGGTGTAACCCTCCATCAGTTCTAGAGTGTTCTGCTGCCCATTCCTCTCCTCTCCCCACTTTCTGGACATACTAAGCTGCAGGATGGGGAAGGAAACCTGTAGCAGCAAAGACTGGCAGCAGGTTAGCTTGTCCTAAGTTCCTGTTGTTTTTATCTGCAGTTAGAACTTATGAGATGCTCAGAACCTCCATTGTTGATAGGAATTTGGGGAAATTCCTAATTCCTTAGAAGGAAGATTTTTAAAAACAAAACCAGTGTCCAGAGTTCTCCTTGGCAGTAGACACTGAGCATGCAGGCACCGCAGACTGGAAGCATGGGAACTAAGGGTGAGCTCTCACCTTTGGAGACCAGGTGAGGAGAGGTAGCAGAGACATCAGATGAGTTCTTTCAAAGCTTATGATGAATGTTGGAAGGTTGCCCAAGCTTTCTCCAAGTAAACTTGAAAAGAATGAACCACTTACAAATCAAGATGGGGGAATGAGAGCGGAAATGTCCTCGTGCACACAAATAAATCATAATCCACATACAAAATGCCTATTGCGCATCAACAGTATTAATATGACAGCAAAAACAGATATGCTGAAGAGTTGGGAGAATGAGGATTAGGGAAGATGGAAACATGTTTAACCAGAGCCAGGGGATGAGCTCAGAGGTTTGATGCCACCAAACAATAGCTGTGCCATTTCTTCCTTTCATGTCCCTGCTTCCAGAGCAAACTCTAGTATGAGAGTTAATATGTAAGAAATTGAGCAACTAGATACTGTGTTTACAGTTGTAGCTGGAGGGTTTGCAGTTGCCAAAACAAGGTAAAACAATTGTAGCTTGACATTGGATTTGTAATAACAGCAATTATATTGCAGAATGGTATTTGTATGTTCATTTAAAAAAAAAAAAAGAAGCAGCAGCAAAGTGAAGTTAGTGTTTTTATTTCCCAGGTTGCATAATAGCCAGATAGGTTTAAGATCACAGCCCAAGGCATGGGAAGAATGCTCTCATTTGTTTTTACCTTCTCTCAATTAATGGTTGCATGATTGGCACACTCATAATCTGACCTGTCATACTTAAACTTTTTGCTGCTCAGGAATGCACTGCTGGAAACCGATGGAGCACCAGAAGTAATGACCATAATGCAGGTATTTACACAGTGCTTTGTTCAAGCATACCACAAGAATAATAAGCAGGTTAGTTGAATTCCATTTTTCATTATTATTTTTTAAATGAGATGCTTCAAAATGTAGTATAAAAAGAACAATTTTAGGTTGCAAAGTGCTAAAAGAATACAATGATCAAAATAATGCCTTGCTGCTGTAGTAAATGAATGCCAAGATAAATCTGAGGTGTCTTAAATGGAATCAAATGTTAGAGGGCTTTTTAGGGGGAGGAGGCTTAATCCACAAATTATTTTCACAGCATTAGTTCACAATTGTAGGTTATATACTTGTACAAGTTGTAATAAACTTTCTGTTTGACAAAACAATGCTTTTTATTTCTGTACTACATCATGAATCTATAGTGCCTTTCTGCCTCATAGGGATGTCTACTAGTTAATGATCTCTCTTTTCTCGCAAACACACTCTCTCTCAACAAATATTAATGAATAAATATTTATTCTAGATTTACACCTAGAAAAACTGTAACAACTTGACCCTACTTCTTAACACCCTCATGTAACGTCTGATTCTTCCCTACCTATAGTTTTGTACCTGTAGTACCATTGGGATTACTTCATTTTCCTTTAGGCAACCAATGTATCCGTGCTTGGTAGTCTGATGCTTTAGTTTGGGGCCACATAATCTTTTCAGGTTTTACTCCTATAAAACTTTTCAAAGAACCAAATACTGCATTGTGACTTTTAAATTTTATTGGGGGAATTGTTAGTTAGTGAAAAGATGGGTCTTACTGGAACTAGTACAGTAATTGACTAATTAGCATTGTGATTAAATCTCTTTTAGTTTCAAAAGGTATAAATTAGAGTTGAAATTGCAGCTGTCTCAGTTAATATGTACAGATGCCACTCCCATTAATTTTATGCAGCTTTATTTCTATGGCAGCAGCACATTTTGCAGCCTCAGGGTGGCGGGGGCGACCGAGTGGAGAACGTAATCCAAAATCCCACACACCCTTCAAATAGCTAGGAGCCAACTATGCTGTAGAGGTTGTTTGTGTGCTTTGTTGTTAAGCTCTTTTTAAAACATTAACTAGATGTTCTATATGTTGTTTGCATGAGATTTCATTTTCACTCTTTATTAGAGAAGAGAAATACTTGGGTGTTGGTTTGGTATGCAGGCAGGAGTGCTTGCAGCTCTTTAACTGTACATGTCTTGAGTTCTGCACAAATCTTTAATGTAGAGGATGACTGCAAAGCAGTCAGAATTTCTCCAAATCTTTGTGTATATGGATATAAAATATATGGACAACTTCTGCTGGAAACAAAATGTTGTTTTGTTCATTCAGCCTTGTGGCTACCACATGTTTGTCTTGTAACCATATGCAATTGTTGTGGGCAGATATGTTCAGGAATTTCAGATAGTAATATTACAGAAAAACTCACTCACAAAAAATGCTACAAAGCTAGACTATCTACATGTGTGCTGCATTCACACATCTTGGTTAGCCATAAACCATAGTTTACTGTGCATTTCTTTCCATTCCTCCAGCTCACTCTGGGAAGGAAACCAAGACAAACCAGGGAAGGTTTGCTTTTGGGTTACTGATTGCAAAACAAATAATGATCCCTGGATCAAATACAACTCTCAGCTTGGGATCATGGTTTTTTCCCTCTAGATCACCCCTTACAACTCACCAGTTCTATGTTGACATGGAAAGGATTTTTAAAAAGTTGGCTAGGAGGACTTTGAGCAAAGTCGTGAGGTTTGTGGCATTGTAAGAATGCAATCTATAGGGTTCCTTTCCTTCAATATGAATCACATGTTTTGTGCTGTATTTGCATATTTTCTGATGGGGCAAGTTTTAAGAACTAGTCCTTAAAGTGATATTTGTATTGACTTTGTTTTAGCTTAAGTTTCCACTGAAGGCCTACTTTCCTAATAATCCTCATTCACTTGTGATGGCTTTCCTTAAACATCCCTCAGGTAAGATCAGCTATGAAGTGCTTTCCATATTACCAGCTGTGTTTATTTTTGAGATTGATGTACGGTATTACAAATCCTCTAGTTTCTTAAGAAATTTCTCTAATACAAAATAGTGCATATTTTGGTTTTCACTTCAAATGGCTCCTATTAATATTTATCTTTTAGACTTGCCAGCTACTGGTTTGCATCAACACTTGACCCACATTGCAGAAATGCTCAAAGCAACAGTAGAAGCAAAGTGCACTGGGTAAGCAACAGTAGCAATGGTTTCTTTTTTTGCTTTTTTGCTTTTTATTTTATTTTGGGAATGCCATTGGCTTGGGATAGCTTGATGGTTTAAATTTCATTCCCTTTAGTTTTGATTTATTATTGGATTGGTTTAAAAAACAACAACAAGGCAAGCTTGAAATTAAACAAATGAGAAGACATTAGTATCCCAGACCATTCATAGATGTCTTAGAGCACTCTTGTCTACAAGGGATTCCCATTTAGTTCAGTGAGGTAGCATCTTCTGTGCTCAAAAAGACAGCAGGTGGAGCTGTCTGTTTGCATGGAACCATGAGTGGGGAACCCTTTTCAGCCTAAGAACTGCATTCCCTGGTGGCTAATCTTTTGGGTAGCGGGTGAGGCCAAAAGAAAATGAGTTTAGCCAAAGCAAGAACGGGAGGTTTGCACCCTAATCTCTCATTGCTGCAAGCCAGATTTTCTTGAGTGTAACGACAGCAAGATTCGGCTCAGAAGGTGAGCAAAATCCTTGACCAGGATCATATGGGAAGGAAATGATTCCTGAGATGTTCGCTAGTGATGATTTTTTCCCTAGTGATGATTTTTTCAATTGCTCATTTTTCCAGTTCTCAGTTTGCTGCATTTTTTTATTGGTTTCTGGTTTGTGGGGGGGGGGGGTGGGGGGTTAAAGATGTCCTCATGAAATTTTGTCAGTCTTTTAGTGTGCATTTCTCTTAAAACACATTCCCCCTCAAAGTAAATTCCCCTACAATACTGCATTTCTGTATGTTGTTTTCACGAATATATTCACTATCATGTATACTTTCACCTAATATGTGTATTTTTATATACTCTTATTTGATTGGGGAACTGTATTGCTTTTAAGCAGTATTTCAGTTTGCATATTTCAGAAAATGGATATTGGGCAAGTTTGCATTAAAATATGAAGCAAATTAAATTTAGAGTCTTAAACATAAAAGCTAGCACATTGAATTGAGTCCAGATACAAAGTGAAAGTTAGTGAAACTAAACTAGCATAACCGGAAGTGATTTGGACACAAACTACCATGGTCAAGTCAGCCTTCTCTAGGAAATGGTGGCGTTTGTGAACCAGAGTTTGTAAAAAGCATTTCTGGCTACTGTTGTCTGTACTGTACATATAAGCAGCAACAGGTCCAGAAATACCCCAACTCTATGAACCGGGTGCTTCTGGGCAGTGCACCCCCACCAGTATCATCTCTGCTGACCAGCAGTGGAGTTCCAGGGTTTCAGGAGGGAGTCACTTCCAGTCTAACCTGGAAATTCCAGGAATTGAACTTGGGACTTTCTATATGTGTAGCACGGTCCACCACTGAGCTATGGCCCTTGCATAGTTATGTTGTCTATATTTTTTATGTCAAGAGTTGTTGTGTTATGTTAGGTTTTATCTTTTGCTTTGCTTTGGATGAATAGTTGATCTGAAAAGTGGCCTAAAATATTTAAAATAAAATACAAATAAATAACTAACTAACTACGGCCAGGTCCTCAAACACTATACAGTGGTACCTCGGGTTACAAACACTTCAGGTTACAGACTCCGCTAACCCAGAAGTAGTAACTCGGGCTAAGAACTTTGCCCCAGGATGAGAACTGAAATCGTGCGCCCGCGACGCACTGGCAGCGGGAGGCTCCATTAGCTAAAGTGGTACCTCAGATTAAGAACGGTTTCAGGTTAAGAATGGACCTCAGGAATTAAGTTTGTAACCAGAAGTACCACTGTAAACTCATAACAGAAATGAGAAACAAAAGTTTGTGTTTCATTTGCATGTAAAAGTTGTTCAAGGCAGAAGACAGTTTTCAAAGTGCAGTTTTAAGAAAAAATGTCTAAAATATTTGTGAGCTATCTTTTTTATTATTTAAGTGCATATTGGAAATTAGTTGCTAGATACCTCTCTGCTGAAGGAATTACTTTTCCTGTTATGAAATATTATTATTGTACTGCCATGGATTGTCTTGCCTCATGTGCAGATAAGACTGCACAGGTTCCAAATGAGCACCTCTTGGGAATCTATGATGAAATTTAAAATTACAATTAATGGAAAAACTGAAATACATTTTGTGCTGTTCCAGATATTGTGGAGACGTCTTTGAGAACTGGTTTTTGTTTGTTCATTTTGGAGAATGGGCTGATATTGCAGCAGAGCAGTTGTTGTCACAAGTGGAATCCTCAGATGCTTTCTTGTGGCTTTTGGCATTTTACTATTATCCAGGTGAAGAGAATTGGCGGAGAACTCAAACAATGGTGGGTAGTTCTATCTATGCGTGTGAGAATTCAGTAATCGGCCATATGTCTGAAATGTGAGGCATTGGTGTAGAAGAAATATTTTGCCACAGTTGTTATTTAAGCCAAGACTGTAAAGGCTGTAATTGAAATTCAGTGCTGATCGCAAACCCCACTTTCTGCAGGGATTGGCTCCATTCAGGAGCTTGGAAAGTGGGTCTTGCCTCTGGCAGGAAATTTAAAAGGCACTGAATGCAATGCAATTTTGCCAAGGAATAATTGGGAGTGCATTTGCAGCTATGGCTTTGCCTGCCCTATACCTGATTTCATATTGCCTTGGAGAAAATGGCCTTTTGGGCCAAATTAGGACCCCTAGCAGGCCTAATTTGGCCCGTGGCCCAGATGTCCCCTGTTCCTGGTTTAAGGCTTAGAGATTCTTTCTAGGGATCTTCCATTCATTAAAATTTCCAGTCACAAGACTTTCTATTAAGTCTGTTGCTGGCCACAGCAACTCTGCTGTATCAGTAGTGGAAAATAACAGCAGCTCTGAGGATTAGACTATTAGTAGGGCAGGTGAATAAAATGCTAGCTGTCCATTTAGCATTTATAATGTAATAATCTCTATTCAGCTAGCTTTCTACACTGCCAGTTGTCACTCTTGAATCATTCACTAGTAAAATTGTATAGCTCTTGGTGGCCTCACAGTATGATCACGTTAAAACTTTGTGTGGTGGTAACGAGACAGTTCTTCCATTATCACCAGTAGCAGTGACATTAGGTTAACCTTTCCTGTCTAATATACCTTTAGAAATCATAGTGATCTTGTGACAAAGGAGCTGCAGGCATCCTGACTTACCGCCAAGTACCCTTTTCATATAAAGACATGGGAGCTATTATTCAGTTAGCCAATTAGTTGATTTCTATCCTGACTTTTTATCCAGAAAGCTCACTAAAATAATTTAAGTTAAAAATAAACGAAACACAATTATATTGGGCTATTTCTTCCCCTTCCCAACAGCTGGCATTGTTCTAGAGTAATGTACACTCTTCGCATTAGTCCATTATGGATGTTCCCATCAACTTTTATCCCATGGCCTTCCTTTGAATTCTGGCAACTGGGCGGTCTGTTGCCTGACTGTGCACTATGTGCTCACTGCCCAAAGGCAAAGAGGGACAGAACCAGGGGCTGCAGCAGCTGTGACTCACGTGACCTGCTAAGTGATAGCAGTTATATGTTTCATGTTAGTATGTGTGCTTATTAATTCCTCGACGTGCCTCTTGTGTTTTGCACAAGTAAGAGTGTACACAGTAAGTTTTCTGTACATTAATGGCCTCCCTGAAGTTCAGGGAATAGTTCTGCTTCTAATGGTAGTGACAGTAGTAGTAAAAAATGCAGTGACACAAGAATGCAGTCTTCTCTTGATGCAAAATTGCACTACAAAGGTGAGCCTGGCACCTTCATTATGGGCACCACAAAATAATAGTAACCTCTGGAAATTTTAATTGTCACTTCCTTTACTTACGGAGTCTTCTTTCATTAAAATGCTGCCAGGGGTTGGTTCTGTTTACACCTTTTAATTTCTTTAACCGCTCATGCCCTAACGTGACCCTTTCCAGTAAATACTCTCTCCTCCCACACCCCTTTTTCTTCAGTTGCAAAACTGAAATTAAGGAAAAAAAGAAAAAAAAACTCTTTAAGCATGTGGTTTTGCAGCAGTTTCCACAGAGAGGAGAATTTTAACCCCTGAGTAGGCAAAATAAAAAGAGTGAAACTGCAGTCATTATATACATGTTGTGGGGGCACCAGAAGTTACATTAATGTTGAAATCAATTTATGTATAATTACAGAAAGGAAATAGATCTGTAGATTTTCTGAGAGCAGGGAGGGATTCTGGAGGAGTGGTTTTAGCACTGCCTCCTTCAAGCTGGCAGGGACCACCCCATACTGCAAGGAGGCATTAATCTGGCCCAGCCTACTTTGTTACCTTCCCTGCCACTAGTCCTCACCAGCGTTCAATTTCCTTCGACCAGAGTTTTCCTCCACTTGTGTTCAAACTGTCTCCCAACTTGTTTCCTCATCCTAAGCTCTCTGGGGTATACCAGGAGGCTAAATGGGTTCCATGAAGTGGGAGAAAGACGCTCAGGGGTGATCATGTCAATGGCTTGAGCTATTTGGATGTCCCAGCCAGGGCTTTGACAGAAGCACCAGTCATATCAGCCAGAAAATCCCCTATAGCTGTCTGGAAACCCATTGGACCCATTAGCCTATGATGGCGGCCCATCCTAATAGGTCCCCCACCACTGCAGAGGGGAGAAGGTGCTGAAAGCCTAAATCTGATCGTGACAAGGGGCAATGTCAATATCCTCCACTTTCAGATTGCCCTCTTCCTGCCCAGTTAAGAAATCAAGGTCCAGAATGCAGCCTGCCGCATTCATTGGGCCAATGACATAGACATTTTTAAATCAGGAAGCATATTTATAAATGTTAACAGAGGGGGAAAGACACAATACGGAAATAAATTGCTTAAAACTAGTGTGTTTAGGGTTGCCAGGAAGGAGATATTTTCCATTTCCTGCCGTGCCTTTTATGTAGCAAATATTTTTAGGTAATACTTCTTAGGATCTAGCCAATAATTTCCTTTAATGCACAGACTCTCAAATCCTGCCTCTGTTTTGGCTCCAGAAGCTGTTTGTTCTGGCTGCTCCAAGAGGGGAAGGTGGGGGGGGGGATGTATTTTAAACAATACTAGAAGGAAACCAACCCCCCTGGATTCATATCAGATTTTTTTTATCAGACTAGGTCAGATTGCAAGGGGATTAATTGATTTGTAGCTGCTGTATTGTCATAAGCTCTCAAAGAGCCTTCTGTTCTTTTCCCCACAATAGAACATCCTAACATTCATTCATTTGTGACTTTCACCATTTCCGTTTACCAAAAAAAGAGAGAGGTCAAACCCTATATCATGGTCCTCGGTGCTTAGTATTTCAAGACTACTAAAAGCAGGGAGTTTCTAGTTCTTTTGAAATCTTCATTCTGCTCTTTGTGGTCCAGAAAGTAAACGATGCAGAATCTCTCCCACTGTGACCCTCCGTCACTGGCTCAGGAATCAGTTATGTGCTTTTCTGCAAATCTCAAGAAAACAAATGTTTATCTTTCACTTTGCAAACTTTTATTCCTTGCAATGCTTCTCAACAGGTGGAAGCAAGATCTGTATGTGACCATCTGACTGCCCTGTTCAGAACTCCAACTATTTCTGTCACAGATCTGCAGACTGCAGTTAGCAGCGGAACAAAACAAAACAAATCAAGTAGCAACCTGGTAGTTACACACCTGATTATCAGCTTTCTGCTGTTTACTTCTACTGGATACACAATAGCCAAAGAATTTATTACCCATGTAAGTATTTCTCTTCATTTTTGTACTGATAGCAAGATACCTACCAGTGTGAACAAATAAAAATTCTGCAGAATGTCGATTGTGAACAAGGAAGCCCCTGCTTGTGCCTTAGTTGTGTGTGCACTCATCACAGCCTCTGTGTCACATGGTGGAGCAACCCAAAAGGTGGTATATACCATTTTCCTACACCCGGATTAATGTTATGGTGGGGAGAATTCTGGTTTGATGGTGATGATGATTATTATTTTCCCCAGCCACTCTGGCCAGCTCACAGAAAATTTGAGTGCTCCTAAAAAATTTTAAATATGTGTTGTGAACTGCATTGTGGAACCCCCTCCTCTGTGAAGAGGAACTCATTTCTAGTTTGAATGCAGAACCGAGAAAAGAGTTAGGTCACCAATATCACGTTATTTTTAGAGGGGTAGAAAGTTGCTTTGCTGTCTGCCTTCTTGCAAGGCCCCAAAGGGTGTTTTTCTGAGATGGGGTGCAGGGTGGAAAAGAGATGGGGATTATTATCCCTGTCAGTTCACTGACCCATGTGCTGCTGAAGGTAGCAAGGTGATGGTGCCTGCAATGCCACAATGGGCTTTTCTCCCAAGTTATGTGTGGGTGTTAGAGAAGCACTGGGGAGGACTTCCTTAGTCACTTTGCTGCCTGTCTGTGTGCAGCTTGAAGACTGTTCTGCTGTAAAACCCAAAGAGCTTTTTCTCTTCGTGCTGTAGATTGGGATGGTTTCCCCGGTTGTTTTTTCTTTGTCTTCTACAGTGTAATTTTCTACTAAATACTAGCATTTCTACTTTCTTAATTCTGTTGTTTTTTCTCCCTTTTCAGGTTGTAGTTGCAGGCAGTGAAATCCCAGAAGTTACTGGTCTTCTAACTCGTCTTGCAAATAGAGTCGGCCAACTTGGAATGAAATATCAAAGGACTGTAAAGCTGGTGAATGATCTCCTCCTAAAACTAAAATGTGGATTTTAGTTTTCTTTGTGATACTCAGCTTGGCCCAATAGTCAGTCTAACTAATCAGAACAGCCAGATGGAGGATGGAGAGAAGGTATTTGGTCTTTTTGCTTCCTTAGAGATGAAAGCGTTTTGTGTCTGTGTGTATGTACAGTTGAATGCTAAAGATAAAAATATTGATATAGAAGTTGTGAGCAGTATTATATCTGACCTTTCTCAGGTCACTCTCTGATTTCATATGGTTGTATCCTAAAAGGACCTTCTTCTAATTAACTTTGTCCCAAAAGTCATAAGACTGAAAACAAAATGTAATTGTACTGGAGGGTTTTCCTTACGTAGCTGAATACCTGTAAATTTGAAGTGATATTTGAGCATGGATTGGATCAATCTTTTTTCTGTCTTTGCCTTGTGAGAGAACTTGTGAGAAGCTACGTGATTAATGGTATCCTTCCATACTCTGGGAGCTACACAACTGGTTGTTTCTGAGACGGTGCTTTGTAAAGTATAAGCCCTATTACAAGCGATTGTTAATGATTCCTTTTGAAGTAAATCCCTGTGTCAGATTAGTGACCAATCACCTTCTTATATTTCTTCTGATTCTCCCCCTCCCCCCCAAGGAAGCAGATCTATATTTTGTTAAAAGAACATTAGTCAGCAATTGTACTACGGCAATGTGCACCACAGACCTTTCTAAACCACAGGCCGCCTTTGAGAATGCCAAGAAAATACTTGTGCAGCTTAGAAATGAATTTTGTTTGATTTTTCCTTCACAACAAGCCTCTCTACACCCTACCAGTCAATTCGCATATTTAGAAGCACCAAGCCATAATGTTCCCAAGTTTGCAGCTTAAGAGTCTTTAGTGGGAAGAAATCGTAGATTGGTCTGGAAATCCTTCACATTTTTTATTTACAGAAAGGACATACTTCCCAGAAAGTACGCACTTAGATGTTTACTCATTTCTGAGTTCACTTGCCAAGCTTTCCATTCAAGACTTCTTAAAATATGGAATATATTGCAATAAAACATCTAGAAAAGGGAATACTTCCTTCACCATTCCAACTATGATGTGGCTATTTCAGATGTTGGGTATTTTGTCAGCAGACATCTCCATATGCAAACCAGCCAGTACAACAGAGCTTTCCAAACTGTGTGTCATGACACATTAGTGCGTCAGCTGCAGTGTGCAGGCATGTCGCATGAACGCTCCCCACAGGGCTAGAAAGGGGTTAGTTTCACCTCTGGTTTGCTAGTAAGAGTGAATTACCATTTCATGAAATAATGCAAAATCACTGTGTCACAAAATGATACATGTCTAAAAAGTGTCTAACCAACACGAAAAGTTTGGAAAGCTCTGCATTACAAATTGGTGGGTTCAGTGCGCAGCTCAGTGTATTGGGATGGAATTTTATGGGTTCAAGTCTGATCACAGGACTGTGGAACAGGCCTGAAGTTGTTCTACCTACCGTATTTTTCGCCCCATAAGGCGCACCACCCCATAGGACGCACCTAGTTTTTTTGGGGGGGGGGGAAATAAAGAAAAAAATATTATTCCCCCCCCCCGGCGCGGGGCTGGCGCGGGGGAAGCCAGAGCTTCCCCCAATCCCAGCCCCGAGAACAGCCTGCTATCCGCAAGCCTAGGGAGGCCAGCAGTAAGTCGCGCCAGTCTCCCCAGGCTTCAGAATGCAGGCAGCTCGCCCCAGGACAGCAGGCAGCTCTGTGCAGCCATCGGGAGGCAGGCGCGACTTTGCGCCCCGCTCCGGATGGCTGCGCAGAGCTGCACTCACCCCGGGACTGCAGGCAGCTCTGCGTTCGCCCCATAGGACGCACACACATTTCCCCTTCATTTTTGGAGGGGAAAAAGTGCGTCTTATAGGGCAAAAAATACGGTAGTTGAGGCAGCCAGAGGAGGGAGCTTTCCAACAATGTATAAATCATGCTGGATGAAAGATGGGGAGTTCTCTCCCTGTGCTCTCTAATTGGCATGTGCTCCTCCCACTCATGCATACAAATTATAAACTTTTATACAAGTGTATTTACCGATATTCATTATACTTTGCATATATTAAAAATTTATATATCAATACATATATTAATTTAGAGGCAGGGCAGTATAGCTTTCCTCCCTTTATTTAGAGAATGTACTATTCCTACTGCTCTACACCTGTGGAGCTCCTAGACTAACTATTGGACGCTTTGCAGTCTGTGCATTGCAGTCTTCACCAAGGTTAGAAAAACAGCATATTGGCAGGTGCTTCAAGTGTTCATAATTCTCAGTAACATCAACATGTGGGTCTGTTTAAGTCCACCTACCAAGCAGCCTAATGCTTGAAAACTGATGTGTTTTTTATTTCAAATGCTTGCCTGAACTTTTAAAAAGACGTGTTCATGGTTGCAATTTCAAATGCTACCTTAGCTTTGATTCCAGGAATTTGCATTAGGGTGGTCCATATGAGAGCAAATGCCAAAAAGGAGTTTCCCTTGCTTATTCTGGCTATCTTCCTTCAGCCATCTGTCTGACTCTTTTAAAGGCGTTAAAACCTCTAGAGCTGCTTTCTGAAGGGCTTAAGTGTACTCAAAACTGACTGGGGCCTTTTAATGCCCAACATCATACCGCTAACTCAGGCTGAAGCTGTTCCTCCCTCCCTCAAAGCAACTCAAAACACCCCAGGCTACTTTCAGCTGACAGCAGCAAAGCTTCAGTACTATAGTCCCTACCAAGCAATTGCTTTGCTTTAAATAATAGTAAGAGAGGAAAAAGAAAACAATTTCACGAATTCATTGCTGCTAAGAATTTGGTTTTTCTCCTGTTTATTTTAAATTTGCTTTTTGCTTGTTTTGGTTTAATCATAGTAGTTCTCTTTATTAGCCAATTAAGCTCATCTGTTACAGCGTGGGATAAAAGAAAAGTTATTACAGTAATTCCCTGGATAGTGTTGTGGATTCCTAAATAATTCCTATTTTGACACCGCTCCACTTTCCATGTTTCTTGTAAATTTTAATTGTAAATTATGTCACAACTCCTTCATGCACTGGGTCAGGCAAATAGTTCTATGTTTGAAGACCGCATGCTTGCTTCTTTTTTCCTGATGGTTTTGCAGAGCTTGCATCTATTTCTGCTCTCATTTTGTCTTCTTGGAAACTACACTTCCATTAGTAAAATGAAAGTCCTCTGCAGTTTTCTTCAAGCAAGCCTCCTGGTTCTGAAGAAGGAAATAGGTACATCACTGTAATTCTTTATGGGCTTTTTTATTTAGGTTTTGGTAACCTTAACATGAAGTTGAATTATTCCAATTTGTGGTAGAAATCTTAAGATTCTTTTTTAAACTATGTCTTGTTCAACTCTTCAATGCATTTTTGTTAAAAAAGAAACAAGTGCATGAAGAAACAGCCTAGGATTCCTAATTTACTGCGTCAACAGTCTCTAAAGACCTTACCAGTAGGATTGGGTGATCTGTTCATACATTGTCCAACACTGGTTTGTAGACCATATCATGAGAACAGTTTCAAAATGTTTAGCTGCTGTCTCAATGTTTAGCTGCTGATATATCATGGAGTTGAAAACCAGGTATCGCCCAGCCCTACTTACCAATTCTATCTGTGTTATTTTGGCACAACTTCTGGATTGGTTTACTCAATTTCAACATGTCATAGAACCAACTCTTAACTTGCGAAAACACCACAAAATTAACTTGTTTCGGCTTGTCACAGCAGTATCTTGTGTGGCCCTTTAAAAAGTAAAGATTGTAGCATATACTCTTGTAGAGTTCAGTTTATTGGATGAATTGTATTGCTTTAAGCAATTATATAAGAATTCTTCCTCAATGTCTGATGTATTGCCTTTTCTACACTACCATGATCCAGAGTTTTACATGGTAAAGAAGGTGGAAAGGGTGCTGCTCTAACCCAGAAAGACAAAGAAGTTGCCTTATACTGAATTAGACTACTGATCCACCCAATTTGGCAAATCCGGATATAGTTAACAATAGTATAGCGTAATCTATTATGTCAAAATAATAGCCAGCACAATGTGTTCTTGCCCAGCAGAGAGGATATGATATTTGGGGAGAAAAAGTTTTATTTTATTTAACAAATGGAAGTTGGCATATCTATGTAACCCAGGGGGAATTATTAACTCAATGTAGGAACTGTAACCCTTGGGCAACACCATGCCTGTTGTTTGACAGTGAAACAAGCTAAACATGAACATCCATAGAGGATGACAACAACAATGGTGCTGCACTTAAGGCAATGCTTTTTCACTAGGTTAGCAGGTTGTGCTGAGAGAGATGCTTGGCAGTATAATTTATATGTTGACGTTTAACAATTCAAAATAAAATCACAAGGACAGATAAAAAGGCAACAGCTCCTTCATGTACAGTGGCAAATACATTTGAGTCGCCTTACTCAGCTTTTGCATCTTTCACAATTGAACAACAAAAGAATTACTTGCTTTCTCTTTGTTATTTTCTGCAAAAAAACCCTGTGAAATAGAGCATAACTTGCTTCATGAATGCAGCAGATCCTTTCTTGAATACATCAAAAGGTCTACATTAACTGTGACTGCAGTAACTCAGTATGGTGCCATACAAACTCCAGATTTCTCCTGAATTTGGAAGACTGAATCCAGGACTGCTGTCAGAGCATATTTCAGCTAATTAGAGTTTGGGAACTGAACTCTTTTGAGTTGGATGCCACAGAGAAGCTCTCTTGTGTGTGTGTATGGGCACTTGGTGAATGCCCCTAAGGAAGGTAAGCAGGAACAGAGTTTCTGGTTTTGTGCATTCATAAAGGTTTATTATTCTCTCCTTCTCTTTTTGTAGTCATCAGTAAACCAACTGATAATTTTGAGACGAAATACAAAGGAGAAAATACAGTGGTGCCTCGCAAGACGAAAAGAATCCGTTCCACGAGTCTCTTCGTCTAGCGGTTTTTTCGTCTTGCGAAGCAAGCCCATTGACGGCTTAGCGGATTAGCGCTATTAGCGGCTTAGCGGCTTTTAGCGGCTTAGAAAAAGGGGCGAAAAAGGGGGAAAAAACCGCAGGAACTCGCAAGACATTTTCGTCTTGCAAAGCAAGCCCATAGGAAATTCGTTTTGCGAAGCACCTCCAAAACGGAAAACTCTTTCGTCCAGCGAGTTTTCCGTCTTGCGAGGCATTCGTCTTGCGGGGCACCACTGTAGAACTTTGGCACATGCATGATTTACAAAATTGTTTATTTATAAAGCTTATTGCCATTAGTTTACAAGACAGGACTTCCACAACTACTGTGATTAATAAGTAACATGATTAGCTTCATTCATAGCAAAGTGATGTGACCAGCTTGTCACTATTATATTTCACGGTTAAGAGTTTTAATGGTGTACTCACAATATTGTGGCAATAAGTTACCCATAAAAAAGACAAAGAATCTTTGTCACTTCAGTTTTCTTCAGATTATTTTATTAGTGAAAACATCCCCCAAGGGTCCATTTTGCATCTAGTTATTTTTCCCTGTAGCTGTGCAAAACACGATAAAAATGTCCACAATCTCAATATTAACAATTTAGATTAGTAATTACTTGCTTGCTCCAAACAGACTTTAAATTTTGCAGCAGATTTTAATTATCAGTTTGCTAAATGCAAAAGTAGTACAAAATACCTATTTAAATAAATCTGTCTCTGGTGATTTTCTGGCCTGGTTTGCATAATACCTCATGATAAATATTACAATAAAGTGTCTTCTGGCAGATAATAAGCTGGCGCCACAGACACTTACAGAAGTGAGGGGATGTTGGAG
Organism: Podarcis cretensis; assembly: GCF_951804945.1. Classification (NCBI taxonomy): domain Eukaryota; kingdom Metazoa; phylum Chordata; class Lepidosauria; order Squamata; family Lacertidae; genus Podarcis; species Podarcis cretensis. Next base: position 8,734,751 of record NC_137180.1, on the reverse strand, counting down.
TTTGTTCCTGCTTCATTGCCATTACCCTCTGGCAAAGAAAAGAATGGGGTAAAATGTTTGTCAGCTGATTGTTTTAGCAGTCACATAAATTGTTCCTTTTGATGTCCAAGGTCAATGAAATCTTAGTACCACCAGCCTTTGCTAGAAGATACATTAAAAGTCTCTGATCTTTCCTGCAAGGGAAAACAGTGGTAAAACTTATTACTCTGTCACAGTGAAGGAATGCTTGTAAAAAAGTTCAGTAATGTAGGGGATGGCTTTTCTTTACTATCCTTCTTGAAAGGGGGCATCTCTCTCAATCTCATTTTCCTTGTATGCATGAAGTGGGAGAGAATCGCAACAGATGTAATGGAGTAGAAACTGGAACTTGATATTCATGTGAATGTCACATGCTCTGTCATAAGGCTGAATGTAACTTGAGAAGACATCAGGTCCAGTATTCCACAGCATAGTATAAAAAGTCACACCACAGTTATATTCTGTGACCACCAGCACAGCTTCCTTGAAAATATATTTTAATTGGAAAGAAGAGCAGCAACAAAACATTCTTTCCCTGTTCAGAAAATAGCAACTAGTAGGTTGAATGCCAGAATGAAGTACCCAGGATGCTTCCTCATTGAAGGAGTAATCCTAACTTGACACAGCCTACACATACCTCACCCACCCACTGGCAAAGCTACTAGCTCCTTTTGCAAGAGCATGGCATGTAGTCCATGTAAGGATTTGTTTGTGATCCACATCAAAGTACTGGTCTGTTCTATCTTTGGTTTCAGACATGAAGTAAGAGTTAGGTTTTCATAGACGTCTGTGCATTTAGAAAAGAATCTTTTTTGCTTTAGGGCTCGACTCCTGTTCCTGCTGAACTGAGCCAGTATATAAAATCAGAACTGATATCAGCTCAGTAGGCACCGGAGGACGGGTCCATCGACAGCCAGGAACAGTATCTGCTGCAAGGGGACAGTTCCAATAAGAAACAGCCATTTAATATCAACAATATACACACTGGACTTTGCACCCATCGTGGCTGCTTTAAGAACGGCACATTCTTTTATAAAATACAAATACTTTTTAGCATTAGGCTCTTCCACAGTTATTGATTACTTCTATACTGTAGCCAAGCAAGGGTGATTTCTCACGTGGATTCTTTGCATTCTTGGCAGGAGGAAGGGTACAGGGTCTGCATCTTTCCCACGGCTTCTTCGCCTGTTACAATCTGCAACCTAGATTCCAGGCAAACATGTGCTATGATACTACTACAGCAGCAGTCAACATTTTAAGAGAGTTTTCCATCTCACCTTCTCTTCAGGTGCAGAACTTAGCCACTGTGAACAAAGAGGAAATCAGTCACTGTTCACCAATCAGCTAAGCTCTGCACCTCGCTAGAGAGGTCTTCATCTGAACATAGTTACAAGAGCAGCTGAAGTCCTTCAGTGACTTGTCTGTACATTTTTAGGAGAAGTAGATTCAGAGGTTCCAACAGTATGGATATGAGATTGCCATACCTACATGCAGTTACAGATGCCAATGTCATGGTTATGTGGTAATCCCTGGCAATGTGATTTTAATCTTAAGTCACAAATCAGCATGCCAGGAACCCAAACAACCAAAACGAAGGAAATGTGGGTGGCTTTTCTCTTTTCCATCAAGATAACTTGAAAAAGCTAATCTTTTCACTCATTTCGTTTACATGCTAGAATATTCGTTGGCTCACCATTTGGGCTACTCAAAACAAATCATACGTATCAGCTCTATAAAACAGTATAAAAAGCTCATAAAACAGTATGAAGAGTATTCTATTGCCAAGAGAGTTAAGTGTTCGTAATATAAATTAATTTTTTAATTAAAAAAAATGGGGTGGTGGATTGAATGAATTGCTCACACAGCAGAAGAATAACCCATTTTAAATTTAAATTTCTGGCTCTGTTCTAAAATAAATTAAGGTGAAACTGAACATGTTATCAAATCACTAAACCACATTTTGGTAGTTCCTTATAGTCTACATTAACCAGAAGCCAAGCTTGAATATATGTTTGCAAGCAAAGCCCACCAGTTTATTTGGTATATCTTTGTCCCCCCACATATGAAGAACAAGATTTTCCATACTCAACTTCATAACCAGAGCAGCCCTTTCTACAAAAAATAAAAATACACAAACACAATTAACACTTTTTATATCCTGGTGCATCCTTTCCTAAGCATTCATTTCTAGTGGAACAATTTTGTTACTGGTTGGTCTTTTAATACTACTTCGTTTAAAAGTTATGTGAATAATCCAAATTATTTGTGTCTTTTAAATTGTTAACCTCATTAAATGAAAACCTAGGAATACTAGCCTGGAAAGGATCCTTCTACTAAACTTTAATTACTCTGTATAACATAAATAGAAAAGGGGAAATATTTCAGAGTAAATTATCCACTTATGACAGTATTAAAATAATTGCTGTTTAATGCATTGATTAAACGTTAAGTGCTGTTTGTCCAACCGCATCACAGGCTGTCAAAATGCCCACCATAGGATGGCTAAGACCAGTTCTATTTAGCATTACACAACATGCTGATCACTAAAAACTGAGGGAATGCCAATGATTTATAAATGGGTTCAGGCTGCTTCAAAAGCCATATATAAGAAATGGCCAACCCTCACCTGGTACTGCAAAAACTGGCCAGCAAAATGACGTTCAACTTGGTATAAAGTTGTTATTTTCCCTTGGCAATCCTTCCTCAAATGAGGCATTAGAAAGGTTATAGTTCATGTTCAACCAATTAATTAAATGCAATAAAAAAGTTACCTATTTCTACCACAGATATATCCAAATATTACATGTATTTAGGAGCATAGGTAATTTTTATTTGCTGGGAGCTCCCGTCAAAGATACCAGCAACTATGCAATAATGTAAGCTACAAAACTTGCCATTCCCACATGCTCCAAACATATGTAAAAACTGTGCGGATTCTTTTCAGCCTCAAGAGTTCTATGTTTTGAACACAGTTTGTATATGATACACTATAACAATCTTAGCCAGAGTCCAGATTTCAAAATATCTGCTTGCTCATAGAAATACAGATACTATGCAGAAAGTTGCTTCTTTCAAAAACTTACATTCTTGCCCATCTTTTATGATTTTACCCTATTATTATCCTACTTTTTAACACAGCTCCCTCTCTGGATAGCTTTCTTTACTTTGAGGATTTTAAGAGATTTTAGGTTTTGATAAATAAACTTACTCATTCATAAACTATTTTCTTCCCCTGAGAAATGAACTATCTGGGAAAGAAAAACCACCTCATCAAAACAACATCTCTGCCACTACTTTAGCGGAGGACGCATCCATTTGGTCACGGGTTGTGGCAAAACTTTTACGTGCAATTTCTTGTTGTTTTGCATCCTCATTCACCATTAACTCTCCATATAGGTAGACACCCATTGCCTGAAAGAGGAAGAAAACAATAATCCAATAATATAATCAATTCCAGTGTGGTGCTTTTCAAGATAACAGCAGCTGTACCAAACTTACAATTTAAACATGCACAAGTTTTCCTTCCTAAAAACTTTCAGGGTTCTTTGTAAGACTTTTTAAAAAGCATAACACAACTGGAAACCCACCAAGTTGTTTCCTACTATGGTCTACTCAAAGCAGATCCACTGTAATTAATAGTTCTACTATGTTAGCCATGCCCAGTAATGTCAATTGTTCTACTCAGAATATTATTAATATTCTATATAATATTTTATAACATTTTTTTGTAGTTGAGGTTGAAAAGTAAAAATCTTTATAGCCAAGTGAGCCTCACTGGAATAAAATTGAGTCTTCTACTGAAATATTTTTACAGAACCTTTCTGCACCCAGACAGTAATTCTGTACTATCCTGAAAATACAAGATCGTGCCTGCTGCAAGCATGGGGAATTTTAAAAATCTGGTTGCTTGCAGTTGCAAGCAAGCAAGCAATTTATTATGGATACAGACTAATATCTATTTCCATTTTCTAGAACTTGCGGAGTTGGTTCGAGAAGTGGGAGGCATATAGCTAAGAAGTCACATTTTGCAAAACTTGGGTAGCCATATTGTTAACTAAAATTTCACTTTTCCTCATGCAGTTGTGCATTTAATACATATGAATATGTTATGTCATTTTTTCAAAACTTCAACAACTTTATTAGTTTCAGTCACTGGCTTTGGGCCAGAATCTAGTTAAAAGACAGAAAACAGAGGGTAAAAATAAATGATTTTTGCAATGAAGAGGTATAAGCAGTTGGATTTCTGAAGGAGCTGTTACTAGAATCAGTGCAATTTAACTTTAAAAAATGATCTGAAAAGTGATTAATGGAAAGTCAAATTAGCATGTGATTCTAGATTATTTATGATGGCAAATCCTCAAACTGTGAGCAGTTGCAACAGCATAGATCCAAATTGAGTGATTAGGCAACAGAATGGTCATGGAAACTTAATAAAAGCCCTAGCACCATATGCATTTAGATGGGATCTAAACTGGTTTGAGCCGCTTCAAAAATAAGATCCTGGAGTTGCAACAGATGGTTATATAGGCACTTCTAACTTTTGAAAAACTACAGGCTTTTTTACGCATTGCTTATAGTTAGATGCCAAGGAAGCACTGTATAAAATCATGGACACTGTAAAAGTATAAGGGGAGAAATAGAAAAGTATTAGAATTCAAAATCATGCAGTGTCCCAGTTCACATGTAACACTAATCCAAATTGTTTTAGTGAAAATGAGCATATGTACAGCACTCTTCCTCTGGTCCTGCTGCTGCTCAGCTACCTGGAGCTAAACTATGGCTTGGCTTAGTGTTACATACAAACCTAGGCTCATGATTTACCTGTCCTACACAAACCACAAGCTGTAGTCAAGTTTCACCACAGTCTATGATACTAGTCACTAGTGGAGGGGTGGGGTAATCTGTGGTCCTCCCACTGTAGCTGGACTCCAGCAACCATCATCCCTAACCACTGATCGTATTGGTATTGGCTGATGGGGGCTGGAGTCCAACAGCTGCAAGTCCACACATCTACCCTGCAGTGATGAAGGAAGTATGAGACAAATTAATAGTTCATAGCTCTAACTCAATGACTGGAACCTCCATGTATCAAACAGTATGCTAGGAACAATCCAGAGTGGGGGACTAGCTCCATGATTTCCTAAAATATTGTGAAGACACAAGACCTACCCACCTTGGAAGAATGGCAGATGCAAGTAATGGACTACATGGAAATGGTGGAAATGACTGGCAGAATCCGAGACCAGGGAGAAGAGATGGTGGAAGAAGATTGGAAGAAATTTAAAATCTATTTACAGAAATATTGTAAAATTTTTGAATGTTGATGACATTGAAATGAAATGAAGAGGTTCTAGTAATAAGGTATAAGAATATGTAAGAATGGATTGATATTAGATGAAAATTTGAAGTTATAATATGTGAGGGAAAATAATTAAGGATAAACTAACAGGATATGAATTTGCTGAACCAATCTTTAAATGGAATACAAAAAAGGGAGGCGTGAGGAAGTAAGGAAAATAAGTTAATCAAAGATGAGAAATTAAAAAAGAGGGTTTTTTCTTTTTTCTTTTTTTTTCTTCTTGTTCTATGTTAAATGTTTGTAATTTTGTATTCTTGTATTTTTGTGTTTTTGTATTTTTCTTGTGTTTTCCCCCCTATATATTGTCTTATAACCTTTCTACTATTAAAATGCAATAAAATATTATTTAAAAAAATGATTTCCTAAAATATTGCTTCCCAGGGGCACCTGGCTAGCCACTGTTGTCTTAGATGGCCTCCTGGCTTGACCTAACAAGGTGATTCTTGTCTTCTTAGTATGAAAATTGCACTAGTTTCAGTACAATAGTTAACAGTTACTCTGCAAACTGCAATAGAACAATAGACATAAAACTTTTTGGGACATCACTTACAAATACTGACTGACTAGTATGTATTTAACATCTAGGGGAAACAGTGTTGGTCAGTGCTGTTTTTCTAGAAAAAGAGGTGCCGGAACTTGCCATGAACACCTCCCTTGTTCTCTTAGAATGGAAATGGCGCCCACCTGAGAGGTGCCAGAACTGAGTTCTGGTGAGTTCCGGCTGGGAAAAAAGCCCTTCTGTTGGCAAGTTACTTCCGTGGTAAGATTCCACCAAGCTACCACTTACTGCCAAATTGGAAAGTAAAACCGACACTGAGAGTTCTCATTCTGATTGACTATTCCATGAGCCATAACTCAAACATCCAAATTTAGTAAACACTGCTGGTTCTGTTACTCTAAATGTTAATGGTTGCATTTGCATTTTCTTCAGACTTCTGAAACAACCAAGTCCCTTTCAATACTGGAAAACACATAGGACTTCAGTTTCATGCATGATCATTCCATAGATTGCACAAGTTCTTGGAGATGATTGAAATAAAGGACCAATAGTTATCTGCAGCTTTGTTGCCAGGAATTCGACTCCTCAAACAGAACACAAATATAAATATATATATGTGTGTTCTGAAGTGGGAGATCTGGAAAATTGCAGAGGCTACTTCTATGAAAAGCACAATGCATTTCCACCAACCCTTCATGGAAGTATTATACATAGAAAAACAAATGGAAAATTCTTTCAAAATCATAATGACACTATGCTTACTTGAGACATAATTATTTTTCCAATTGGCGTGAATATTGCATCTTTTAAAAAATTTGAATCATGGTTTTAATATAATTAATCCACGCTAAAATGTTGTAAAGAGTCTTTATTTAAGGTCTGGACATGCAGGCAGGGGAGCAAACCAAGCAACTAAAATGACTTGGATGATACTTTATCCCATGGGCTCAGGGCAAGATATCTGTACAAGCTAGTGGATTCTGCAGCGTTCAGGGGCCCAGCAATGTCCAACTACTATTGAACTGAGCTGCTCTGATGTTAGGGGCTGAACTCGTTTAATCCTAAGTGATCTTTGGCTGGCCACTGAAGTCTGAAAGAAGGAATGGGGCAGGCAAAACTTCTTGGAAAACAACAGCTTAAAGAACGAGGAAGAAAGTTAGCCCAAACTGGTCCAGAGCAATATAAATATAATAAAGATGAGAGTAGAAGAGAAGGAAAACTGAAAAAAGCGGAAACAGAGGAGAATTGCAAGTGACCAAGAGTTAGGTTAAGGGGTGCAGAGTTTAAGTAACCAGCCCAGACCTTGCTGCCTTCCCCCATTCAGTAGCAATGCTGCTGTCAGAAGGCTGTTGATGTGGTCCACACAAGTTATGACAAATACGATAGGATTTATTGGTGGGACCATTTAAGGGTAATATCCAATGAGCAGTGGGGGAGAAATCAGTTTGCCTCACATTTTTAATTCGAACTACATTTCACACCACCTGAAACAAAACACGGAATTGAAATGCAGCTACCCATTGAAATCTCCTTGCCTCCAAATTTTATGTTGAAGTTCTCCAGTCAAAAATGTATTCTTGTACAAAAATGCATCAAGGAAATTTGTTCATAAAATAAGCAGTTTCATCTATCTCTTTTTCAAGATACCAACACTCACATACCTATGATACTCTGGCTAAATGCAAATGTTAGTAAATAGTACTGACCTGGTCTTCCTTGAGGAATTTCTCAACATCAACATACCCTGCTGTGTATTTATGTTTGATAACAAGCTCACACCATCGATGTCGAACCTTTAGCAAATGAGAAAGAAAAGTAAAAGATTAGCTTCAGAAACTACAACTGGTTAAATAAAGCTCACTAAAATGCAGTTTCCTATTTTTAACACCAGTTGCCATCTTCAGAACTTGGCCATCAAGCCTTTCTCCCTGACAGATCATTAATACTAACCAGACATACTAAACATAAAATGTGGCTTAATGAAAAACACTGAAATTCTAAATAACCCCTCTCTAGGATTGTTACAATAGCCAATATCTATAGATAGGAACATTGGCAAATGAATTATATTGATATATAATAACTTGAAAAATTGTTTTATACTGAAATGCCTTATTTCATTAAATTATTTATTATTTCTCAAACTGTTTTTTTTTTAACAGGTCAGTGTTTAAAGTGAGAGAAGTATTGCGAAATAGTGTGGTGAAATAGCTTTCTCTGCACAGTTGGGGCTGATAAGACTGCTCAGAAGAAGAAACTGTGCCATCAGTGTTCACAGAGGGCTGCTTCTTTGGCGATCACTCGTAGCTGAGCATGATTGTCTTCCATAAACACGGTTTATGGAAGGGCACACTCCTAGTGACTGGAACTGTCACAGCCAGCTTATAATTGGAAGCCTAAGCTTTATATGACTGGCGGGTATGGTGAAAGGAATGGAAATGGCCCTGCTGGTCAGCATCCAACAGGGGTTTATGTATTCAGAGCACTGATAAGTTGCCTTTCCAAGATGGAAACAGCCCGTTATTACATTACAGAATAGAAAGAGCAATGTTTATAACATACATAAAAGGTAAAGGGACCCCTGACCATTAAGTCCAGTCATGACTGACTCTGGGGTTGCAGTGCTCATCTCGCTTTATTGGCCAAGGGAGCCAGCATACATCTTCCGGGTCATGTGGCCAGCATGACTAAGCTGCTTCTGGCGAATTAGAGCAGCGCATGGAAACACCGTTTACCTTCCCGCCGGAGCAGTACCTATTTATCTACTTGCACTTTGACATGCTTTCGAACTGCTAGGTTGGCAGGAGCAGGGACCGAGCAACAGGAGCTCACCCCGTCGCAGGGATTCAAACCGCCAACCTTCTGACTGGCAAGTCCTAGGCTCTGTGGTTTAACCCACAGCGCCACCTGCGTCCCTATAACATACATACAAACAACAAAAATAGAAGAGGCAGCACAGCCATGAAAAAAATAAAAACATGGGAGGTAAATCCAGGGAGGGAGAGGGAGGGAGGGAGGGGGAATGGCGATAATTCCACAACATTGCTTGGGAAGGGGGTACTGTCAATGAGTCTGGGCAGTGGGCTTGGACTCTTCACAGAAATGCCTTGAATGATGAAGACCAAGCTGGGAACTGCTGTCCTATGGTGCAATCAGGTCACTGACAATGTGTGTGAATGAAGCGACCAGATGGACAGGTCCAGTCATGTTGGTCTTTGCCACCCAACAGTTGGCTTATGGTATGGCACCACAAGGAAGCAGTTTCCATGTCAGTGCAGGGGCAAACAGTGAAGATGCCAGTATCTTTAATCCTTTGGGGAGAAAGGGGAGAGTACTGCTATTATGGCCCCTCCTCAGCCATTAAACAAAAAGGGATATCCATTTCAGTCCCTAATGCTTTTAAACAGTGTTGCAGCAAAAGCATCATGGAGAAAGCAAACCCATTATGCAATGGAATGTAAAAAAAATAAATATTAAGGTGACATTCTATAGCCGAGTACACCGCCTGCGCTGATTATCTAGCATAATAACTCCTCACCAAAAGTTTCCTGCCAGAAGGTCTGATGCCAAGGCTGGCCCTGCCATGCAAACAGGTGGCATGGCCTGCATCAGGTGGCACCATAAGGGGAACAGAAGAAGGCAGGAATTGGTGTGTGAATGTTGTAGCCAGGCTAGCTCATTTAACAGAAACTGTTTGGAAGGTTAGCTGCCCATTTTATTTCATAACTAAGAGGGCTAAAAACGCTTTCCCCCTATAATGGAAGAGTCTTTTCAAAAAAATGACAGCTCAGAGTCCAGAGTCCCTATTGGGGATACCGATAAAGGCTGCTGGGTTGGTGACCCTTGATCTAAACTAATGTCTTTCTGCATGAGTGTCAGGTAACAAGATAAATGTCTGCAGATCTAACACAAGGTCAAGCACCTGATTGATCAAGTTTAGTCTTGAAAACACTTAGAGACAGATACAGACTGGAGGACAGAGATTACTCAAGATGTTTTGCTATCTGAGGTGGGGCAGTAAATGGACTCCCATCACACCTTAAGTCAAAGTACCCAAGGGCAGCCAATTTACTTTAGAACCTATTGGAGAAAATCCCAAGCACATCCCATTTCCCTGGCAGCAAAATGCAAAGATAAGAAAATTATATAAATCAATTTGCATTACTCTCATGATTCCCCAAAACACATACTGCCTATTGATAGGGCCATTCTTGCCAAGAAACCTTTGAAATCTGAAATAACTGTTATAATGGTTTGTGCTACAGTCTGTCTGGACTGTGCTGAAGTACTTAGCCATTTTTCTTTTACAGGCTGGGCTACTGCTGTTTTACCATAACAGATACATATAATAAATAAGCCAAATAAATGATCAAAACTGACCACTGTGGGCTCATAATACGGATTTGTCTAAAAGGATAAGCAACTCTACAGACTGAGCAAGACTGATTAGCAAGGTCTATTACAAATAGATGATGATTACTGCAGCAGAATTTAGCTTTAATGTGGGGTTGGGGAACACATAAAAGAAATTGTTGCTCCTGCAAATAAGCATTTATTGTGGAATGTTCCATACAACTGCTACATCCACACATTAAATCACAAAACATTACATTATGCCAGCCCTGCAAGTGAAAACAGCATCAATATTCACCACTGACCTAACAATTTATAGTGCAATCCTATGCATGTTTATTCTGAATTTAATGTACAGAACTGCAGCTGTAGACATGATTTCTGTGGTATTTCAGCAGCCTAAGTACAAGAATTCAGCCTTGGGTGTTAAAATTTATAGATTTAAAATACAGGTGTATTTTTATAGTATACTCAAATGTTTGCTCCGTCATATAAAGCTGCATGCATATGGCTGGAATTCTCTGCACACTTACCTGGGAGAAAACCCCACCGCATACAGTTTTATCTTGGTTTGCAATCCTTGTTTGGAGGATTCACTCAAGCTATAGTCTGTGTGAATGCAAGTGTAAAAAAGGCCTGATCAAATGAGGATGTATGAATGGAAGAAAAGGGGAGTATGAGAGGAAACACACAGCAAAAACAGTGCTCCTTGATCCTTCAAACCATGGAAGATCATAAACATTACATCTGAATGCAGCTGCTTCCTGTCTGGAAGGAATTCCCACTTGAATCAGTGTATCTTACAAGTGAGTATTTTAGGTTTATTCAGTACATTTCATGTAGACTGAAAATGAGATAGTTGCATCCACTTCTACTTGCCCCCCTCATCTGTTCTGAAGAGAGAGGAAATCCCATTGCACATGCTTAAGTCCTTGTGCTAATGTGATGATTTTGTTGGAAACAAATCACAGTCTTTAACTGCCAGCCACCCCCCCCCAAAGGTTTTCTTTAAGGTGCTTTTAATGAAACAACAAAATTAAAACTCGCCTATAATTTGAAGGGGAAGAAGGGGAAGAAATGGAGGCAGTGAGAGATTTTACTTTCTTGGGCTCCATGATCACTGCAGATGGTGACAGCAGCCACGAAATTAAAAGACGCCTGCTTCTTGGGAGAAGGGCAATGACAGGCCTAGACAGCATCTTGAGAAGTAGAGACATCACCTTGCCAACAAAGGTCCGTATAGTTAAAGCTATGGTTTTCCCAGTAGTGATGTATGGAAGTGAGAGCTGGACCATAAAGAAGGCTGATCGCCGAAGAATTGATGCTTTTGAATTATGGTGCTGGAGGAGACTCTTGAGAGTCCCATGGACTGCAAGAAGATCAAACCTCTCCATTCTGAAGGAAATCAGCCCTGAGTGCTCACTGGAAGGACAGATTGTGAAGCTGAGGCTCCAGTACTTTGGCCACCTCATGAGAAGAGAAGACTCCCTGGAGAAGACCCTGATGTTGGGAAAGATGGAGGGCACAAGGAGAAGGGGGCGACAGAGGACGAGATGGTTGGATAGTGTTTTCGAGGTTACCAGCATGAGTCTGACCAAGCTGCGGGGGGCAGTGGAGGACAGGAGTGCCTGGCGTTCTCTGGTCCATGGGGTCACGAAGAGTCGGACACGACTAAACGACTAAACAACAACAATAATTTGATCATTCCCCATTAAGGCAACTAGCCCAACAAAAATGGGTCAATAATACACACTTAAAGGTTACTGAGTCTTTCCAAATACGCTGGGTTGGTATTTTGGAAGAAAAGTTTGGATTAAAAGTTGTATGTGCTTGTATCCCTGCTGCTCAGACCCGGACAGGCACCAGGATTTGCCCCACACTCGGAGAGAACAGATTACAGTTTTAGCACCATGGTATCAGTTTCCTTGAAGGTCTAGTAAATAAAATTTGTGCTACACCAAACTTTTGTGAAGTTGGGTTCTTTTTCTGCAAAACTGCAATGAGAAACCAGTGAATGGGAAACACACCTGTTGTTCCTGTTTGAAGCCATGCTTTTCCCACCTGCTGTTATTTGGGTGTCCCTGTATGAATGTATGGATTATAAAAGGGCTTCCTCGTGGTATGATCCCAACCAATCACAGATCATGTGATGAACATGAAATGCTACAGTGCTGTGATCTGGATCTGCGACAGAATCACAGAGGGCAAACTCTGCTACCTACAGTCCTTACAGTGAAGGTGGGAAGGAAGGAATGTCCCAACCACATTCTGATTCAATTAGTCAATGTGTGATTGGATAAGGAAGCAATGGACTGGTTGCCTTGGAAACAGGTAAGCCTTCCTTCTTTCACCAAACACCCATCTCCTTTTACCCCATTTTGGGAATATGTGTAAAAGCAAAAGTTAAGGCATGTTTAATAGGAAGCAAAAAGTAGTCACATAGTAACTCCTCATCCCTGCTCAGCCCACATGAAATAATAAAATCATTCCAACTTATATCTTTGTGCCTGCAGTTCTTGTAGAAATAGCTGTGACGTGTGTTTGACTATAAGCAAATATGTGCCTCCTATGCTTCCTATTAAAAATATAGGGCTTGGCATATGTTTTTAGCTGACATTTACTTGGATTTTTGTTTTGGCATGGACATTGTTCCCTTTCAATGAAATTTCCAGAAATGCTCAATCTGGGAGAGGCAATTATGATATAATAAAATGTCATAACTGCCCTGTTCAGTTCAGCAATCTCAGAGGAAAAAAATTCTTTTAAAAGGCCTATGAACAAGACAAACAATTTCAAGTGTTATGCAAAACTTGTGATTATATAAAGTTTACATTCCAACCCAACTTTCTTGAATGGTATTCTGGATTAAATAATGCGACGTATGCCAGGGATATGTCATTAAGCAGCAAGAGCCAGGATCTGCTTTTGACTTTGGCTTCTCTTGTACACACAAGAGCTGAGCTCTTAACCAAATATCACCAAATATCAAAGGGAACTTGAATATATTCTATACCCCAAGATACATATAATGCACAGAACCATTAAATGGTGGACATTGTCATACAAAACATATGGAAGGCACTAGGTTGGAGAAGACTGATAAAAGCCAAGCAAAATAGCAAGGCGGTTCCTGGAAATAAGACTAATGGATTCCCCAGAGTTCCATTCTTGGTTTCCGAATTAATGAGTCTAGCCCTAACACAATTTTAGATCAGTACTTATTTCTGTATAGCTATTCCATTCCATTTCATTTATTCTTTGCTTTGAATATTTATGTCCTGCCATTTTAGTACAAAGTCCTCACAAGACAACTTGCAAAATAAACACAAAAAACAATATACAGTCGTACCTTGGATCCCAAGCACCCTGGATCTTGGACATTTTGACTCCCGAACGATCAAAATCCGGAAGTGACTGTTCTGGTTTTTGAATGTTCTTTTGGAAGCCGAATGTCTCCGCAGCTTCCGATTGGCTGTAGGAGCTTCCTGCAGCCAATCAGAAGCCGCAATTTGGTTTTCGAATGTTTTGGAAGTCAAACGGACTTCCGGAACGGGTTCCATTCGACCTCCAAGGTACGACTGTAAATGTAACATCATCTATAAAACAGCAGCCATCAGTTAGTTACAAGGCATAAAAAGCTAGCATAAAAAATAATAAAAGGTTTGACAAAAAGTTCTCTGGGTCACTATATATAGACATGACTATTGTTCCTTAGCAACCTTGAAACTGTTTGTCTATACACGCATTGCTATGGTGGGACTATGATTGCCACCATGGTTCCCATGTCTCCCATCTGAAACCCTAGAGATATGCCCCATCAACAGGCACCATTTAATACTTGTTCTGTGCTTGCAGGAAACTGATCCTTTAGTGTGGCAGCACCTACACTTTTTGGAGCTCCCTGCCTATTAACACCAAGCTGTTTTCTTTCTGGCAACTGCTTGAAATATTTTTATTTAGGCCAGCCTACCGGAAATCTCTATGTGGGACAAGAAGCTACAGTTAGAACTGGATATGGAACAACTGATTGGTTCAAAATTGGGAAAGGAGTATGACAAGGCTGTATCTTGTCTCCCTGCTTATTTAACTTATATGCAGAATTCATCATGCGAAAGGCTGGGCTGGGTGAATCCCAAGCCGGAATTAAGATTGCCGGAAGAAATATCATCAACCTCAGATATGCAGATGGCACAACCTTGATGGCAGAAAGTGAGGAGGATTTAAAGAACCTTTTATTGAGGGTGAAAGAGGAGAGCGCAAAATATGGTCAGAAGCTCAACATCAAAAAAAAAAACGAAGACCATGGCCACTGGGCCCATCACCTGGCAAATAGAAGGGGAAGAAATGGAGGCAGTAAGAGATTTTACTTTCTTGGGCTCCATGATCACTGCAGATGGTGAGAGCAGCCACAAAATTAAAATACGCCTGCTTCTTGGGAGAAAAGCAATGACAAACCTAGACAGCATCTTAAAAAGTAGAGACATCACCTTGCCAACAAAGGCCCGTATAGTAAAAGCTATGGTTTTCCCAGTAGTGATGTATCGAAGTGAAAGCTGGACCATAAAGAAGGCTGATTGCCGAAGAATTGATGCTTTTGAATTATGGTGCTGGAGGAGACTATTGAGAGTACCATGGACTGCAAGAAGGTCAAACCTGTCCATTCTTAAGGAAATCAGCCCTGAGTGCTCACTGGAAGGACAGATCGTGAAGCTGAGGCTCCAATACTTTGGCCACCTCATGAGAAGAGAAGACTCACTGGAAAAGACCCTGATGTTGGGAAAGATGGAGGGCACAAGGAGAAGGGGACGACAGAGGACGATAGTGTTGGATAGTGTTCTCGAAGCTACCAGCATGAGTTTGACCAAACTGCGGGAGGCAGTGGAAGACAGGAGTGCCTGGCATGCTCTGGTCCATGGGGTCACGAAGAGTCGGACACGACTAAACGACTAAACGACAACAAAACCCAGACATGAAGTTAAACATGTGTTTTATTTCTTTTTAGATACTGTTAATTATCATTTTTTGAATATTTTAAAATACCTGTTTTTATCTATAATAAAATGTTTTATTATATATATATATTTGTAAACCACTTAGTTAAAAACAGCAGATTTACAGTGGTTTCTTCTTGGCCCAGTGGCAAAAGCACACCTTGCCATCCTCCCTGCCATTATAACCCAACAGGTACCAAAGGCTTCTGGACTACTAAGAACCTCAAACGATTTCAATAGGCAGACGCCAAAACAGGGCAGAACCTGTAATATGTGAAACACTCCTTCTGTCTTTCCAAGACTCCCTTTGCCTGAATGAACCTTCCCTAACGCTCCCACATTTTGCAGCAGGATCCACTAGTTCAATTTATCTTTCACTATAAACATAAAGGGATACAGGCCTCACAATAAGGACTGGAGTGAGGAGACAGATTGCAAAATACCTTCTTGAAGAAATAACTTTCCCTTTCTGTGTCTGCTGTCCCCCCCCCCCCCCCGTAATGTCATCCTCCTACTACTGAAAAATGAGGCACAAGACACTGACGCAACACAGAGCCTGCAGTTCTATGACCTTTAGGGTGTCCTACATTTAACACAGTATATTGAAATGAGAGCATTAAATGCAACACATTTCCTTGCCATGTACAAATAAGGAGACACATATATGCTCTTTTAGCAGCGTTCAACCTACGGAGGGAGCTTTCTGAGGCACAGCTGTGTTTATTGCCCTATTCCAAACATTTATACCGCACACATCATTGTGATCTCTTGGTGTCTTGGTAATTGTCGACTTTCCATAAACTATTCCCGAGAGTAGGTATAACTTTTACCATTAATATACTGAAAACTGCAAGGCAATAAAGCACACAAAAGCCAGACGGAATAACTCTTGCAGATGGAGGGATGGATCAGATTATTAGTGAGGAAGACTCTCGCTGTTAAGTAGACTGAGTGGCTCATTAGGAAACCAGAGCATTGTCTGGATACTGTACATGCACAGTTCTTTATTCCACCACCAGAGGTGGAGCACGCTCTCTGCAAAAATCTGGTCAGTTGTGGAACAAGAAGACGACATTTGCATGCTAAGAATCTCCACCATCCTTAACTGTATGATTACAGTTCTGTCTCAAAGGATAGTTCATTTTCACACAGATTAGAACACTTCTCTTATAGTTTCAGACAACTCCACAAAATAGTCCAATGTGGGTAAATAATGGAAGACAGCTATTGGTTTCATGCACTGCTTGTGATTTCCCAGGGGCTGTTCCTGTTCGAAATAAAGTGACCAGCTGGAAGGATCTCTGGTCTAATCCAGTATAACCCTTCTTATGTTCTCACATCCCTCAAGCAGAGGACATGATATATTTCCAACAGTGTTTAGCCTTTTCAATTAAGACAATGAAGTAATAGCATCCTTGGATCCTAGCATCAATTTTCAAGAGGATTATTACCACTTAAACATTTACTTTTACAAATCATGTATTCATGAAATGCAAAGTTTCAAAATTTGAGTTTGGACTGTTAGTCAAATTTATATTTGGAATTGTTTCAGTTCTCTCTTAAGGGAGGATATGAAATACAACTATTACATGTGGCAGGCTGCGAACAAGGCTTTATTGGAAAACAGAGCAGCTTTCTCCAATACAAGGCATCCCCTATGCGCACAAAGCAGGAGTGGCTAAGCCTTTTTCAGTCCAGGAACTACATTCAAGGTTAGCCAACCCTCCAAAGGCTGTGCAGCGTGCATGCATTCATGTAAGCACACACATGTGTGCACTCACCACATCATATGCACCAATCCGCACATGGACACCTGCACAGGAACACAACACACAATCTCTCATTCACACACAGAGCACACTGCGTGCCTCTGATGGGCAGGGGAGGGGGGAAATCGCATCCCTATCATTCCACCAGTCTGGGAGGAGAGACTGAAACCTCTCCACTCGCCATAGCTCCCTCCTCCTCCTCTGTTATCATTAATCAATTATTGTTGCAAGTGGCAGCTGTTGTTGCACGTGGTCGCCTCAGCTGCTCTTCAGAATGATCTTGAGGTCATATCTTAAACAGCTGAAGCTTGTGGTGCCAGCAGTAACCAGTGCCACCTAGTGACTAAAGCAGAGAGCAATGGAGAGTGAGATCTCTCCAGCAGACATCACCAAAGGTTCCCAAGCGCTGTGGGATTGCTCTCCATTAGGAAGTGGACAGCTGAAATTTTCAAGAGGGTTCTCTCCCCCCAAAACACAGATTAACTATTAATTACAGAGGGAAGACTGGACTGAACATTACAATAAAATAAATAAAATAAAATAAAGCTGCCCCTCCTGACAAAAGGGGGGTACCTTTGGGAGCTACAAAAAGACTTCTAGGAGGCTAGATGTATTATGCAGGCTAGCTACCCTTGCAATGAAATTAAGGGGGAAATAACCCAAAATTCACTTTAAAGTTCTATAGGTCCCTTCCCACCCCCCACTAAAATTGCACAACCATGCATGGGATTTATTTACTACAGGGTCACAAAGTAGTTTTTTATAAAGTACAGAGATGTGCTTTACTAAGAATATAAATATATTAGGTGAAAAATTCCCCTCTGAAAAACAGGAACATTATTGCCCACTACAATTCAACACACATACACACTATTTGATTTTACACAGTGCCTCTTTCGGAATATCAGTGTGGGCATGTAGGCGCTGTAAGAAATTGCTGATTGCCTTTGCTTTGCTCAGGTCATTGTGCAAATCTCCTATCTAGGAGACACAGGCTGATAAAGAGTTCTGTAGATATTTCCCCAATTCACAGCACAACACAAAGCATGCTGGTATTTCACTCTGCAATCCAATATGACCTTGACTCAGTTAAGAAGGCTAAGGAACTTAAGAATTTTGTGTGCATGGAAAAAAACAGGGAGGATGGGAGGACTTACTGTTTATAGAAGGAGAAGCAATTTTCATACAGCATCAAAAGGTAGTTAGGCGCCTTGTTTTACAGAACTGTTCCCTGCAAGGCCACAGGCAAATTCTTAAGACTATACCTACTTTTCCAAGGGTAGGGGAACTCTACTCATCACTTTTGGCAACATGGTAATTGACTTTCTTTCTGTTGTGTAACATGTTATATACATGAAGCTGCTCCAAAGAGGTGTGGTGCTGTTTTTAAGCACTACTTGGTCACAACCCGCAGAATAGCTAGGAAGGCAGATAAGACACTAAACCTGAAAGCATGGATGGCAAACAGTGGCACTGCTATGTGGTTAACATGTTGTATGCCTGCTAGTTTTTCCATGGTTTGGTAAACAGATAAAAGTGACTTGCTTATAAATAAATTTTCTTTAAAAACACAACAACTTGAGAACTCTACATTGTTTGTAGTAAGTAAGGTAACTTCATTTGGTCTGTTAAATAAAAGGTCATCAGTTTACAGGACCGTGTACAATGAAGCTGTTGTAGGAGAAAGGCTACGTACCCCTGGATATGATATATGGACTTCCATTTTTCACATCTTCTGCAAAAGCACTTATATTTCTTCAGTCCATTCTCTCTCTCTCTCTCTAAATATTCCATCTGATGGCCTTGGTATGCATTGCACATTATGAAACTGAACATTATTAACCAACTTGATGAAAGAAGAAAAAATGTACCAAAGTAACTTTCCATCTGCTATGAAGACTCTTTTTGGGGGAAGTAAGGACTCAGGAACATATACAGGAAGGAAAATAAAGCTAATTTTAGAGCCAATTTTATTTTGTGGAAACTACTAAGGCGATTCATATGCAACATTTACCAGATGGTGGTAACATGGTCATACCACTCAATAAGATGGGGAAGCAAGGAACATGGAAAATCTTGATTTATACTTTACTGTGTGACTGGAGAGTACAGGTGATCCAAGCTGAGTATTGAAAAACTTCTTATCCTCAGCACCTCATCTCTAACTGAGATTCTAGCAATCTCCTAGCTGTTTGGATTAATTAGACAATAGGTGATGTATATCTGTATAATTAGCCAATGAAGATCTTCTGATGAAGCCTGCTCTACATGCTACTGCCATCTGAAGCATGGTTGCTAAGTACATGGGACAATTCTTGCCCCCAGAAAAACTGTCAACATGTATAAGGTTGATAAAATACCTCCCTATCTAGTGGATCTTCAGAGTTAAATTGTTTCTGGATTATGTTTTTTCCCCCTTTGGTTGCCTTTTTGGTTGAAAAGGGATTTAATACATTTTTAAATAAACAAAAAAATACGTAACATTATTATATTGCTGTCTCTTCCTTTGCAGTGGAGAGGAAAATAGGCTAAAAATCTACTTTTTCTTTTCTTTTTTTAGAATTTACTGGTTTAAATGTTTCTACCAAAGTTTAGTCAAATAGTTCTGAAATTGTCAGCTCAGATATTTAGTCCTGCGCATGCTAGGTTGCAGACCTGAGCTTCAGGAATGTCTAGGCCCACTGCTATGCTATGTTTAAATCACATGAAATCCACCCTTTTTTTAATCCTTCATCTCGCTCCACCAATCACAGAAATCAAGTCCACAGTGTGTACCTTCTGAAAGCCACTGTCCAGTTCACATAAGACTTCATTAATGCAGCAGCAGGCATAAATGTTCACAAAGTCTGAGTCACTTCCAAGCTAAGTTCTTACCAATCTTGACTTATTTACGGCTGACGCTATAATTGTTCTGCATATTTGTCTGCGTTATTTTGCAAGATCTTTCCCCAACTACAATGAAGTACACAAAATAAATCTAGGAAAATCTATGGGATCTGTTTAACATAAAGATATTGCTGACTGGGGATAACTGCAAAGTCCTTTTCTGGTTTCCATGTATATTTAATACAGTTTAGAAATGCAAATGCTCTTGGAGGCAGGAGGGAAATAAGGCAAAATGTTAAACTAAGGCTGCAATCCTAAGCACATTTATTTGGAAATGAACACACAGCGGGATTTGCGGTGGATAAGCATGCATACATTTAGGCTGCATGTTCCCCCAGAAGCTTATGGTCAAAATTGTATTTTAAAACTACCACCCATGATTCTGTTTACAGAGCAACTACCATAATAATTCAGATCTGGCTTCCAACACATCTGGAAGTACCAAGAAAATATTAAGACAGGGCGCGTCCAATGGACCTAAAACCCAGGGTTAGCTGCATTATCTCAAAAACATCCCCATGTAGTTGGAAAGGCTATTATTATTACTAATAATAAGTTACTGTGTTTATTTATTTATTTTATTTTTATTAGTATAATGATGAATACAATATAATTTTATAGGAAGGAGTTCAATATAGTACTATTGAAATCATTCTGTCGGTACGAACATTTCAGCTTGCCAGTCAAAACGATCAGGGAACCAGGCAGAGGGCCTTCTCAGTAGTGGCACCCGCCCTGTGGAACGCCCTCCCACCAGATGTCAAAGAGAACAACTACTACCAGACTTTTAGAAGACATCCGAAGGCAGCTCTGTTTAGGGAAGCTTTTAATGTTTGATGTATTACGGTATTTTGATATTTTGTTGGAAGCTGCCCAGAGTGGCTGGGGAAGCCCAGCCATATGGGCGGGGTATAAATAATAAATTATTAATTATTATTATTATTATTATCATCATTATCATCATCCCCCTATGACCTGCTATGGAGAGTGCAGCGGGAGGGGAGAAGAGATGGGTAAAGTCTCACTGCCCTAGTGGAAGTCTACCAGTGGGACCCTTAACAATTAGTGTTTCTTATGAGTAGTAATTATTTGACCTAAACAGTAATAGTTAAATGATTGGTGCTTTTCCTAGACGCTTAAAGGATTTCACGTGCATTATTTCTGAGTTGAGTAGATGTTACAGTAGTGTGACTGCCACTGAATGCAGCTACCCTCGTATTTCTTCTTTCTACTCAGTAATGTCTAATAACAAAAAGGTGCTCTCTAATCGTACAATGCTTTGAGTTTTCTTAGCTGGCTGACATTCACAGGGGCAGGGAACATCAAAGAGCAAAAGAGAGCCTAGTTCTGCCCTAAGTAATTCTTACAACAGCACCATAAAGTAAATCACAAGGGAGGCTTCTTAGGCCAAGTAAAACCATGTGCCCATCTAGTCCGTTAACACCTGCTCTGGCTAACTAGCTGCAGATCTCCATCATCTCAGACGTAAGTCTTCAACACCACCTGCTACCTGATCCTTTTTTAAGTGGAGATGGCGGGGATTGAACCTAAGCTTCATACGAAAGAAGGGGCTACTGAAGCTTCCCTGGGTGCCACCCTCTTCTCACTCTGAATTCAAGTCAGGCTGTAAAAGAAGGTTCCAGAGGGCACTTAGAGGGGACTCCTTGTCTCCCTTTCCAGCTGTGAGTCAGTGTTTTTAAATTTGGTGCCATTTTCTGCTGCCACGGGGCAAACAAAGAAATAAACAAGAGTCGAATTCAAAAAGCACCAAATTGTTCCAGTGGCTTTAAGGGAAGAATCCAGAATGCATGTAGTGTGTTCCCATTTATTCCATTTCAGGTCGGCCCCACCAGTTTACCTGTCCTGCACCTAACGTATTTGACCCCATGCCAGGGGTCAAATGAAGAGGCCTGGTGAACATAATCAGAGCCAGAGGCCAGAGGCTCTCCATCACTATTATATTCCATGATTTTACATTTCCTCTCAGTGATCCCATTTGCTAAGCGGAGGAGACTTTAATAACTTTTTCAGGCATTTCTCCCATGTAAGCCTTTTACAGTTGTACCTTGGATCCTGAATGCTTTGGTACTCAGATGTTTTGGCTCCCGAATGCCGCAAACCCGGAAGCGAGTGTTGCAGTTCTTTGGAATATGAATGTTCAGCGGGGCTTCCGTGGCTTCTGATCGGCTGCAGGAGCTTCCTGCAGCCAATCAGAAGCCGTGCTTTGGTTTCTGAACGTTTTGGTAGTAAAACACATTTCCGGAACGGATTCCGTTCGACTTCAGAGGTACCACTGTATTTTATTTATTGCTTACACCTACACACTTTTCATCCCTAGTCTGGCATTTTTGAGATGGGGTAACCCACGTGGGTGGCGCTGTGGGTAAAACCTCAGTGCCTAGGGCTTGCCGATCGCATGGTCGGCGGTTCGAATCCCCACGGCAGGGTGAGCTCCAGTCTTTCGGTCCCAGCTCCTGCCCACCTAGCAGTTCGAAAGCACCCCTAAGTGCAAGTAGATAAATAGGTACCGCTTTATAGCGGGAAGGTAAACGGCGTTTCCGTGTGCTGCGCTGGTGCTGGCTCACCAGAGCAGCTTCATCACGCTGGCCACGTGACCCGGAAGTGTCTCCAGACAGCGCTGGCCCCCGGCCTCTTAAGTGAGATGGGCGCACAACCCTAGAGTCGGACACGACTGGCCCGTACGGGCGGGGTACCTTTACCTTTACCTTTAACCCAAAAACAACAGCCCTCAAAATTCACATATGTCATGGATGGATTTTTGTTTTTAACAGTGGATATCCCTAGGTAAAGTGACTTAAGTGACTTAAGTCACTCTTCAAGGAACAAACACACTTGAACAAAAATGAAAGGGGTTGTTACGTGAGCCCATAACACACTTTAATTAATGCCTTCTACAGAAGGACTTAGGAAAGTAGAAACCTTGTAAAAACAGCATTACTCACTGATCTCTAGTCTTAAAAGTAGCACAGCAGGAGAAAGGAGTGAGGATTAGGAATGTAAAAGCTGCCTTGTATGAAATCAGGCTAATACTTCATATTGATCAGAACTGTCTGCACTGGCCTTTCCCAACCTGGTGCCCTCCATATGGTTTGGACTACATTTCCCATCTGTTCTACCTATCATGGCCAGGGCTGGTTCTTCCTTTCGGAATTAAGCAGCTTGTGATGTAGGAATCATCCCTTCTTTGACAAGCACTCACAGCTCACTAGTGAAGCCTATCTAGTGTGAAAACTTTTCATATTAAGCTATTCTGATGCTTTCTGAATTATTCTGCAATATTTCATGTTTAGGTTGTTAAATTTTTAGTGCACACCTCGGGGGGTTTTCTGTCAAAGCTCTCTAAAATGGTAAGATCTTTTAAACTAGAATAATCAATTTCAATATCCCAATGTGCAAGCTTAAGCACCTCTAACATCTGCTTACGGTATACAGAAACTGTACAGTGGGTCATTCACAATCTCTCTGGTTTTTGTACAATTAATACTAGCACACTTACTAAGGTGTAAGCCCCACTGGACAAAGCAGGACTGATGTCTAACTAAGCATGCACAGGATGGCACTGCAAAGTTGTTTTCTAAGCTTCTCTAAATGTCAATTCATTCTCTGATGAAAATCTGAAGCAAAAAGAGCAATATGTAATTCTTTCCCAGAACAAGCCACCTCACTGGAACATACAACAGATTAACACTGATGGTTAATCTAGGTGCCCAGATGCAAAAGAACAGCCTCTGCACATTTCACAGTTGTGTAGAAGTTTCAGCAGATGCACCTAGCATGCACACAAGCTGAAATTTCCTCTTTTGCAACATCGTCACTAGCAAGGCAACTTGCAAATTCCTTCGAAGTTGATTCCACTACCACCCCACCACCAAAACCCAAGACGGTAGGAATCTTACAAAAGAACTGTAACAGTATTTCAACAATATTTCACAGGCAAGATCTCTAGTCTAGGAGCTAGAAAAAACTATCAAAATTTTCTAAGTTTCTGATAGCCAGCACTGGGCAGGAGAAGTGGTAAACATACCTGAAAACTATTTAAAGTCTAACAAAACAGATAGGCTAATATCTTACATACACTTACCTGGGAGCAAGTCTCACTTCTTGTATAATATTATTAATATTTTAAAAATAATTTTCTTATTTGTATCCCAGCCACTCTGGGTTGCTTCTAAAGTGACATACATGGGGGGGGGCACACTTAGGTTCATTCTTCAGTCTTGAGCACCTCACTCTTTGTTTCTATTATAGTGTCCAAAACCAGAGTGTATACATTTATATTCATTTTGCTCATATTCCTACTGCTTTAAATCCAAGCTTAGAAGCTCAAAAGAACAAATGAAACATTAGTCAAGTCCGCTTTGTAAACTCAACTAGTCTAAAAATAATTTTTAGAGCCAATTTTGCTAATACTGAAGAAAGAGGTAGATAGTTCAGATAAAATGCCTTAAAAGCATACTTCAGATTCGACCTATCTAGCAGGAAAGGAAGGAAATTAGCCCTAAAATTGTTTTTCTCCTTGCAAAAATTTTTGGCAGTGAAATGTCCTCTGTGGTAAAGCCAAGACTGTTCCAATTATGTATTGTTTAGAACCACACAGCCTCTGTAAAAAAATATTAACTTTTTAAACCTCAGTACATGAATACGTGTTGCAAGACCAAAATTAACTGAATGAAGAATATGGACTATACAACATGCCCCTTTACAGTGGCGTAGCGTGGGGGGTGCAGGGGGGGGCGGCCGCACCGGGCGCAACATCTGGGGGTTAGGGAAATCCACGGGTTAGGGGGCGCAAATCCATGGGTTAGGGGGCGCAAATTACTTGCCTTGCCCCGGGTGCTGATAACCCACGCTACGCCACTGCCCCTTTAGACTTGGTTTCACTGGTTAGGGCCCTATAATAATGTCAAATTAACATCCACATGGATGGTTCCATTATATGCCATCAACGTTTTGAACAGCAACACATGCAGAAGACACTGGTGCATATCCAACGTCAGCTAGTGCATGTGAGCATATTCAGTGTAGATTACAACACACTATATAAATACATTCAGAGGCAAATCTTCGTAAGTGAGGCTGCGGCGGCCTTTTATTTTGCTATCCTTGCTCCACAGTGAGTGTTTTAATAATGGCTGTAGTGTATGCCTGAATGCCCTACCACGTGGTTATTTTAAAAATAATAACAACAGGATTTAAAGCATGAATAAATGTGCAGGCTCTGTTTCTTGTGCTAATCATAGTACAACTGCATGGGTGAGACGTGTGTCTAAATGTCGGTGTTGTGGGTCATGTGTTGTAACAACGTTGTTGACCTTCTGGGAGGCAGGTTGGGTGGGCGGGGCGGCATGTCATCCGAAACCTAAAGTTCTACATTCCCTCTTTGATCTCCGGCCCTTCCCAATAGCTCATCAGGTTTTGTCAGAACACATGCTGTCAGTGTGCATTCCCTTCTCATTGATCTTCTGTTCTTACAAATAGCCCCTGGTTATTTGCATTTATGTTCTACACCCAGTGATCCCCCTCCTAACAAAGGGGAGTTTCTTGTGGATAGATACCGTCTGTCAGCAGAATAAATAAAATCAAACACATCTGCAGAAAATATTCTCCTCTGTTTCAGTGTCTCATTTACCAATCACTGCTTTTAAAAAAAAAGCATAATCTGCTGAGTGGAACTTATCTCTGAGTACAGTGGTACCTCGGGTTAAGTACTTAATTCGTTCTGGAGGTCTGTTCTTAACCTAAAACTGTTCTTAACCTGAAGCACCACTTTAGCTAATGGGGCCTCCCGCTGCTGCTGTGCCAACAGAGCACGATTTCTGTTCTCATCCTGAAGCAAAGTTCTTAATCTGAAGCACTATTTCTGGGTTAGCGGAGTCTGTAACCTGAAACGTATGTAACCTGAAGCGTATGTAACCTCAGGTTACATCTCAACATTTGCAGCAGAAAATTATGGTAACGTAAAACAATTTCTGAGTGACCATCTGAAGCCTGCCTACATGATCTTCTCATTTCTACATTTTAGTTTATTTATCAATTGTTACTTTTATATCCCACCTTTCTGCCCAGGAGCTGAAGGTAGCATATATGGCTCTCTCCCAGCCAATTTTATCCTTGCAACAACCCTGTGAGGCAGGCTAGGGTGAGAGGCAGTGGCAGGTCCAAGGTCACCGTGTGAACTACATGGATGAGTGGGGGGTTTGAAGGGCACAAAACATCCTGAATAAAGTATTTGTAACTTTTTCTTTTTTATTCTGTAATTACTTTCTTTTTTTGTTGGTAAAACCTCAACAAACATCTTAAAAAAAAAAAACATCCTGAATTAAGCAGTACCCTAACATCTAGATTTTTATTTTATAACCAGGAAATTCGCCCTCTTCAAACTGAATGTTGTTGATTAAAACCCTCATACAGTGGTACCTCGGGTTAAGTACTTAATTCGTTCCGGAGGTCTGTACTTAACCTGAAACTGTTCTTAACCTGAAGCACCACTTTAGCTAATGGGGCCTCCTGCTGCTGCCGTGCTGACGGAGCACAATTTCTGTTCTCACCCTGAAGCAAAGTTCTTAACCTGAAGCACTATTTCTGGGTTAGCGGAGTCTGTAACCTGAAGCGTATGTAACCCGAGGTACCACTTTACTCAAAACTTCCACACTGGTCCTAGAACTTGCCAACACTACAAGGAAAAAGCATTCATCAGAGTGCTAACTGTATTTGGAAATATGGAAAGCCCCTCGCTTAGACAGGCGACAGTATGTAAACCAACATTCCCTTTTGAGGGGCGTAGGTGCCTGTGATTCAGTAGCTGCAGAAACGTTAATGGTATGTTATCTTGGTTGCTCTTCTTAAAGGGTCTAGTTAAGCCCTTGATTTCACCTTGCAAAATAAAACCGACGTAGTGCTTCTGCTACAGAGGTTATAACTTTGTTTCAAAGGCCAAAACTGCATACAAGTCCAGTAGCATGAATTTGACACAATTTATAGTAGAAAGGGGAAATAATAATATCAGTAGGGTGTGAAAATCTCACAGGCCTAGGTTCTCTGGCATGAATCTGCAACAGAGGAGTTACAGCTTTGATCTTACCTCCTCAGTTATTTCTCTTCCAGATATAGAAGTCCTGACATTTCTCTGGTATTTGTGTGTGATTAAAATATACCCTAAATATATCTTAATTCCTATAAATAGCAAAGTGAAACTTTCAAGGCTAAGTAAAAATAAATCTGGCATTCAGAACATCATATAAACAAATAAATAAAAGTTGAAATAAACTTGCAACTATTATCATATTACACTGAGCATTTCCTTGGAGAAAGTAGAAATTTTTGAATTGTGTGGTTTTAAATCTGATGTTCTGATCTACAAAAGCTCATGCTAGCACTCCAGAACCTGCAAAAACAAATTACTACAATTCTAATGGCTACTTCCCCTGCCATATTCAGTTCTAACCACTGAATATGGCAATAATTTTTTTTAATTAAATTCCTACAGACACTTTCTCTTATCTTCACACACAAGTAATTAAAAGTCAAGTTTTGAATTTTTTTTTCCTTTATGCCGGGATAGGCA
This sequence comes from Podarcis cretensis, assembly GCF_951804945.1. NCBI lineage: Eukaryota > Metazoa > Chordata > Lepidosauria > Squamata > Lacertidae > Podarcis > Podarcis cretensis. The sequence continues at coordinate 8,707,291 of NC_137180.1, read as the reverse complement.
GTGGCCAATTGGCAACTACTTCTGAAATGCAATCAACGAGCTCTCAAAGCTATTGAATTCTTCTTTCTGACAATGTATGTATCACCGGTTTTAGCTTTGGACCAATCCCCAAAACAGAGGAAAAGCAGGATGCCATGGAGGTACTGAGGGCTTCTTGAAGAAGGCAAAGGATAGCTACAAGATGACACCATTCAACGCAGGGGTCTATAAAACATTTTGGCAATCTGAACATTAAACAATGCTCCAGACAAATGTATCTGCTGAAAATAATGGTACTGTCTGTAAGCCACAGCAAACACTTCAGTAGGGAGAGAGCACAGAGCAAGAGCTCCATTGTGATTTTCAGGTTTACCTTATAATAATAAGGAATGGTTTTATCAGTGTTTTCTAATCTCAGTGGGTTGTGGGAGGGGGAGCTCAGCAAGGGTGAAATCTATATGTGCTGGGTGCTGCCTGTCCAGCATTATGATGTATTTCTTCCTCTTTTTTCTAAGCAGAAGTCCCTCATAGTCCCAGTTGCCAGAAACAAATTATCACATTTGCAATATATGCTATAATTACAATGCTTGTTGGCTAAGAAACAACTGTTGCTTGGAATTCATATCACTGAAACGGCATTTTAATTTCTCACAAATGCTACATCTTTATCCTGTATGGATCAAAAAAGAAGAATTAAGTGGATATACAATGAGATACCCCCAGTGAGTGGGGGAGAAAGGGAGGCAGACTCAATGATTTGTTGTAATCTCTGTGTCTTTTGTATGCTTGTTATACCAATAAAAACCAAAAATTAAGATAAAAACAAATGCTCAGCCTAACATTTGTGCACTACAATTCTTGATCATGGCTGAACACAAGCATTAAACAATTGAGCACTGGACAAATATAAGCAGGTACTGGATCACAGAAAGCACTGAAGACAAATGTGTGACTATTTTTTAAATAAAACCTTCTCTTGGTGAGTGATTTTTCAAACTCAAAAGACAAAGCTGAAGGATGAGACTTGGCTGTAGTCACCTAACCATGGGATCATACATGTACACACATGCTTAATTAGAAACAAAAGCTTATTAAAAACATAGTTGCACAGATAAAAGCAGTAAATGCAACCTATGTACTGCCTATACTGCCTCCAGGATAGATTTAGACTTTTTTCATTTATTAAAAAAATTCAGATTAACTCTTGATGTGGCATAATGGGGATATTCCCCCACTACTGCCTTATTTGCCAAGTTTATGAGCTCACTATGTCTGTAACTGGATTACCTCTGCATCCTGCTCACGGAGGTGGTAAGTTTTCTGTAAGCACTCCAGCGTTTTTGAACATAATGTCTTCTTTTCCAAGAGGCACTCCAGAAGTAAGACCAGCTGGTCTGGGGAAAGCTAGAAGAAAATAAATAGCTTGTGAGGGTTTTAAAAAAAAATTGCTTAGTGTATAATTTGACTAAAAGAGACTAGACAGTGAATAGTCTGAGATAACCTGTGTAATTATATCACGTGCATGAAATTCAAGAAGTTTGTTGTAGTTCATTTCTGAAAAGCCTTACATTCTCTGTATTCCAAAAGACTCTTTCCAAAAGGCTAATCAAAACTTATCTAGAGTAGTTTCTCAATCAATATTTAGATTAGATGAAAACCATATTTAGCTTAATGAAATGTTTTTAAAGTTTATTGGGCTCCGAGCTTTATGGAATATATATGCTTGTGACTCTGTTTTGATAAAGGCAGAAAAACAAGAGTGCAAGTTAAACTGCATCAACTCCCGAAAGCTCAGAAACACAGAAGACTGCTGAACTAGACAGAGGTCTGTCAGTTTTATGATATGAAGCATTCGTTGGTATGTAAAGGTAAAGGTACCCCTGCCCGTACGGGCCAGTCGTGTCCGACTCTAGGGTTGCGTGCTCATCTCGCTCTAGAGGCCGTGAGCCGGCGCCGTCCGAAGATACTTCCGGGTCACGTGGCCAGCGTGACGAAGCTGCTCTGGTGAGCCAGCACCAGCGCAGCACATTGAAACGCCGTTTACCTTCCTGCTAGAAAGCGGTCCCTATTTATCTACTTGCACTTAAGAGTGCTTTCAAACTGCTAGGTGGGCAGGAGCTGGGACCGAACGATGGGAGCTCACCCCGCCGCGGGGATTCGAACCGCCGACCATACGATTGGCAAGTCCTAGGCACTGAGGTTTTACCCACAGCGCCACCCGCGTCCCCTTCATTTGTATGACTGAGAAACAAAAACAAGCTTGGTGGCATACAAGTACATATTGTGATGGTACATTTCCAGTGCAAAGTTGCCCAAGTTCCCTTTCAGTTGTACAATTGATGAAATATGCGTATACTTGCATCTTTTATGGTGCAACTATATGCCTATTTACTCAGAAACAAGTCCCACTGTGTTCAATGAGCCTTACTCACAGGTAAGTGTGCCAAGGACTGCAGCCATCTTGTGTTTACAGACAAAAAGAGCTAAGAATTTAAGTTCAAGTAATATGAAGGGAAACGTCTGATGGAGCTTAAGTATTCCATTTACTCTGTTTTTATCGGATAGAAAAATAAATAATTCATTGAAAACTAAAGTACTAATATATGTCAGCTACCAGGAGATATCATTTGATTTGGAAATTCTGGGTCCTGAATGTCCCGTAAAGGTTTTCTTATTTACTCTCTACAAGTCTACAGCATAAAAAAGAAAATAAAAAATGCCATGTGTAGAAATAAGCTTGTGCATGCAAAACAGAAGCATGGTATTACTCAGTAATCCCACTTTATCACATCTGAACACCAACTGTTGAAATGCTTCCAGATCTTTTTGTGTGATGACTTTGCCTAGTATACCCATACTTGCTGTATTTTGGTACGGGGATCAAATTCTAACAAATAAAGAACACTGACTGTAAGGATAGATTGATTACATTAACCCACAAATTCCCACTTAAAATCAATACTGTACAGATAATGCACTTTAAAATCCTGTCAAACCAGATAAAACAACAACAAATTTAAGCATAAGGCCCACTTTCCAGATTCTTAGAATAACCCTGTATCGCTTGCAGTCCTAACCATATTATGATTTTCTTCACTGATGTCACTTGTGAGATCACCCTTAAAACAAAAAAGGAACAAGGTAGTAGCTGATTATTCTAGACATTTTTGGTTGAACAAATGTCCCAAACCCTGAAGATTAAGCTCATTTGCAATAGAAAATACTATGGAATGAACTCCCTATCTTGGGAGAAATCATTGTTTTTCCATTTGCTTTGGTCCCTCCTCATCAGTCTGGTGGTGGTGGAGTTTAAATATGTATACTGCCCTTCATCCTAATATCACAGAGCAGTTCACAACATAAAGATACAAAATGAGAACACAATTTACATAATAAAACCAGAACAAAAAACCCCAATAACCCTCCTCCCACAAACACATTTAGAGACCATAGAATCTTCAGCCAGCCAGCCAAAGGCCTGGTTATAGAGAAATGTTTTCTCCTAGTGCCTAAAGATATGTAATGAAGGTGCCAGGAAAGCCTCCCCGGGGACAACAGTCCACAAACAGGGAGACACTGCAGAGTAGGCCCGTTCCTGGGTTGCCACCCTCTGGACCTCTTGTGGTCCTGAGCCATTTTCATTTCATTAAGGGTCTCTTGTGTATGAGTAAGCCATGAAGGGACAGATGATTTTGTGCTCATTGACTAGCCTCTACATGTCCTCAGGTAAATATAAATTTCTCATCACTTTGTGACCTGCAATCATTCTTTGTTAGTCTCCTTAAATTGAAGAGATGACATGCCATAAATGAGTACAGGTTTCTAGAATGATTTGTTTTTTGAGTCTCTGAATGGCGTCTCAAAGGGCCAATTTACACAACTACTTCTGTAAATGGCAGCTGACTGAGAAACCTAGTCCGAGCTGACTTCCAGCTTCTCCACCCTCAGCTGAGCTTATCACATGCATGTGCCCCCAAGTATTTTACTAGCCATAATAGTGCCAAACAAAACAAAACAAAACAAAACAAAACCATTGTGGTGGTGCATGAACCTGACTGGCTTGGCATGGTCATCCGAAACTGACCCCTGTTTCTCAGTGTTTCTGTGATGATGCATTAAAATACTGTACTTGAAATATATTTCTTAAATATATGTGAGCACAGATACACACATGTGCATGTTTAAAGCTGCAACCCTAAGCACACATACTACAAAGAAAACACCACTAAACTCAATGGAACTTGCTTCTGTGTAATCATGCTTGGGATCATGAAGCAAACTACTTGTTTATTGGAAATCAGAAATGCACCAGTAAGAAAACATAAAATAAATAGCTGTTAAAGGCAGCAATATTTTAAACATAAGCTTTTATGCCCCCCCCCTTTAAGTTTACTTCAACTTTAGTAAAGGTAAAGGGACCCCTGACCATTAGGTCCAGTCATGACCGACTCTGGGGTTGCGGCGCTCATCTCGCTTTATTGGCCGAGGGAGCCGGCGTACAACTTCCGGGTCATGTGGCCTGCATGACTAAGCCACTTCTGGCAAACCAAAGCAGTGCATGGAAACGCTGTTCACCTTAGCGCTGGAGTAGTACCTATTTATCTACTTGCACTTTGACGTGCTTTCGAATTGCTAGGTTGGCAGGAGCAGGGACCGAGCAACGGGAGCTCACCCCGTCACGGGGATTCGAACCGCCGACCTTCTGATTAGCAAGTCCTAGGCTCTGTGGTTTAACCCTCAGCGCCACCTAGCAGGGGTTGCCAACCAACATTGTGTCCTGCAGATGTTGTGGACTATGACTCCCAATGCAGACCATTGGTTATGCAAGACTGAGCCAATGAGAGTTGCTGTCCACTATATCTGGAGGGCTCCACGTTGGCTCTCCCAAGTTTAGCAGATCGGTGTTAAAGATTTAACTGTTTTGAGGACATAGGGAACCTAAACTAAAACTAAAAAGCTGGGGAGACTTCTTGGAAATTAATGTCTTGGCAAGGGAATTACTTCTGAATGTAAACTGAATTTCAAATGCTGCATAACACCATCTAATAAATGTCACTTCTAAAAGGAAACGGCACCAAAGATTTAGAAATTGAAGGGTAGTTGCGGTTTCTTTTGAAATGTATCTTTGGCAAAGACCTTACATGCTACACATACAAGGAGCTATTGTTTAAAAGAAAGTTAATTAAAGATCTAACTTTGGCCAAGAAAAGCAGAGAAATGTAGAAGCAAGGTAACCACATGTCCTCGCTTTACCTCACTGAGCCTCATATATAGCTCTGTATTTCATGGCATAGGCCTTTGGCTTTGAACAACTGTGAAAATCTAGAAACACGGCAGATCAAAGAGTTGGCTATTTTTCATGCATGCCCCCAAGAAGTGACACCCCCCGTTCTTAATTTCATGTTAAGAGTTAATGCTGACAGATCTGTAACTAAAATAAAATTAATGGGTGTATAAGTACCTAATAACATTAATAAAGCAAGACTAAAGCAAATGCTTGACTATAGGCCTCTGGGCCTTATACTGATTCCAGGACTGAACTTGTATAGACACAACAAAGCCTATAATGTTATACCCATGGACCTAGGAGTAAGCTTCATTGAACCAGTGGAACTTGTCTGAGTAGACACGTATAGGATTGCACCAAAAATCACACTGAAAAATGTGTTTCTCTCCTCTGATTCCTTTGCGTACGAGGGACCCTTTTCCAATAGATTTTCATCGGTTCAATAAACTTCCAGTACTTGAGGACAAACTTGGTCCATTTTCACATAAGGTACATTTGTGACATTCTCAAGATATTCTCTCACGCCAGTATTGCAACATGTGAATAGTTAGTGCAGAATACAATGCAGAAAACAAAGGAAATGCACATTGTAATCACTATACTGTTATATTCACATTATAGATTGATTTAAGTAAAAACAACCAAATAAATAATCACATTAAGAAAGACTCTCTTAAAACTATCAGTTTACCTGATGTGACAAGATTTGCATTTATCAGCTTTCTCCATTGAAACAGTTTGTTTATGTGACCAAATGTTTCCATGCATGATGTCTGATCTGCAGCAGCAGCATGAAACAACTGTAACCATGTGATACATATCTCCTGTATTCCTATCACTTTCTTGTCATCAACACACACTATTCTCAGCTGTTTGCTTATATTTTCCAAAAGTCAACATTACCACAGAAAGTGCCTTTTGGGCAGAATGCCACAATTTTCAAAGAACCTACGTCAGAGTATTTCCACAGAAGGCAACACAAGTTGTTTGCTGTCAGCACTCAAAGTGGGATAGTTACATTTCAAATTAAGGTGAGACTCAATTACAGCTGTTGAAAAGTGGTGGAATGTTTTCAGATCTACCAGGAAAAAAAGTGGGAATACGTCTTACCTATCATCAGGCTCTGCCTGCTGTAGAAGATAAAGACTGTACAAGTGAGCTTACGTCATGATTTCAGTGAAAATCATCCATATACAACGGGTTGGATCAATATATTGTTTACAGAGGTTGGAGCATTCCCTGAGCTGCGATCCACTTTGCAGACTCTCCTACCTCCCATCAGCAGGGTGGGAGGCAGGGGGCAAATTTACTCCTCCCCCTGTAAGTCTCCAACACCACCTACTCCACCAGGCATCCCCAACCTGCGGCCCTCCAGATGTTTTGACCCACAACTCCCACAATCCCTAGTTAACAGGACCATGGGATGATGGGAATTGTAGTCCAAAACATCTGGAGGGCTGAAGGTTGGGGATGCCTGTACTACACTGTTCCAGGGGGTTCCTAATCTGCCAGCAGGATCTCTCTGCCGGATCAAAAGCTTTCCATGGATGGAAGGAGACTTTCTGCCCACATGAGGCGAAGTCCAGACCCAATCCATTAGGCATACATGCTGTGACTAAGCTGCTTCTGATACAAAAGCTAATGAGGAGGTACATGTGCCCTTGAGACCTTTACGTCTGCAAAGTATTGGTAAAAGCCTAGAGCAACTGAACAGGAGTGAAGATATGCAATGGTCATTTCTGAGAGCTTTGGCTAGGAAGTAGTCCATAAAATTTAACAAGCAAAGCAAGTTAAAAAGAACTGACGTGTGGATGATAAAAATACAGCGACCTCTGCTGATATGAAATGCATTTTGCTGAAACACAATGTAAAGCAGACACTTCTAAGCCTAACCCATCTTTATCCCATAAAAATAAAGTTATTTTCCCATGATTGTTTGTACCAAATGTTCTTTCAAGTAAGCGTACTAGGGAGAGGACATAAATTATTACGCTGTGATTGAGCACACTGAAGTATCTTGTAACATTCCAAAGAACAGCACCATATGCCAGCTAGAAAGCCATTTCTCCTGAAATGGAACCCTTACTAGACTCTGGTTTTTAAAGTCAAATAATCCTATAACTGCAACTATTAAGGTTTTAAATCATTGTTACTGTGTTACAAACAAAACATGCTGAATTGTGCTCTACTTCTCTACAGGATCATGAACCCTCCCTGCTTTTTGAAGTTTGCATTACTTAGCCTTTAAATTTCAAAGATGACTCAGAAGAATGCAATAATGCAAAGAGCAACAAATATAAAAAGATGCAGTCAAACGAAAGATAAGAAACACAGCACCAGACTATTGCTAGATTGACAGATTGTCTGATTCCATATAAAACAGCTCTGTATGCTCTTACTAAACAGCTCGTGCACAGATTTGGGTTCTCCAAATACTGAGTCTGAGTTTATGCAACTATTGGGTAAGAAACAAGACATGTACCTTTGTAATTTTTCATCTCCGACAACAAGCTAAATTTTAAACTGTCAAAATCATTGTCCTTTATTTTGCCATAAAGTGCTGAGCTGCCAATTGTTTTGAGAAAGTTTTCACAAAGCAAGCACAGGTATTTTTTTTGCAAAGCATTATCTGACAGTTTCCCTGGCTCCTTCTTCCCAATAACTTGTAAAAAAACACAGTGAAAACCAACCTTGCCTCTTCCCAAGCTTTCTCACTGCTTTCTACAAGGTCATTGGCCTCTCGTCCCAGAAGACCACCCACCCTAAAAGAGACTATTTGTCAACCCTTGTATTAGCATAATGTAATAAATGCCAGGTCCACAATTTATGCTAGAAAAAAATGTCATTGAAACATTTGACTACTGACCTTCAACAGCCATAAAAATGTGACACAGATAAATGCACTTGAGCATCCAGTAGCATTACTTGCAATGCGCCCCTAAGCCAGGACACAAATCACCAAAGGAATACAGCTGGTATGTTGAATATCCCATTTGCTACAGCCTGCACTTGAATGAAGTCATTGAAAGCCTCCTCAAAGGGAAATGTGCCCTGGACTAATGCAGCAACCAATTGACGGTGGCGTGATTTCTATTATTACTCCATTATCACACTGGGATCAGTGCCTAAATGAGCATACTTCCTCCCTGATGCCATTTCCTTTTATCCTGGCTGTATTCTAAAAGCGGATCAATGGTAGTAATACATATGATGTCACTTCAATTTACAGCTACTGCCTCCCTCTCCTACATCTACAGATAGATCAATTCTTTCCAAAAATGGTTAAGAAATGCACGAGGAGTCAATTCTCCAAGAAATTGGTTCTCTGCTATATTTGACCATGTTATTGTGGAAAGGAACTGTTTATACTGACTGAAAACAGCAGTTGGGTGTGGGGAGAGAAGAGGCGGCTCAAAAAAATAAAAAAAAATTCACTACTGTGTACTGGAGAATGCTGGCTAAAACTCAACACAAACAAGTCCCAAAACAGAATTAGAGAATTTGACCTTTGAATATTACAAGGAGAAGCCTTCTAGCTTCAGACACAACAGAGCCAAGCACTTTTTCTCCCTGCTTGAAGGGGCGTTTGTGTAGAATGCTTTCTCAGTAAATTTCTTTTACAAGATTTCCCAAACTAAATGCCTTCCTACCCTTCTCTTTTAAAAAGAATGAGAGAGTGGGGGCAGCTAACCCACAGCTTTGATAGTGAATGGCTCCCTTTACTTAGAGCTTCCTCATTAAATACAGATAAGAAAGCAGTGCTAGTGGTCCAAAAAACAGGGTTTATAAGCTCAGGGTATCCTTCACAGCCTGTACTTTCAGTCAAAACCAAAAAGAATAAAAGGGAGACCGTTAAGACACTTTAGTCATAAACTCTTTGTCAATTTGCCTTCAAGGCTGTTTTCTGCTGGCTGCAATTAAACTAAAACATTCTTAAAACAATTGCTTCCCCTCACAAGGACAAAAATAAAAGAAAATGAAATATTACGAAGAACTCAAAGCGCCGTTTCTTTTTTAACAGCAAACACATTTAGAAAGACATTGTCACGGTATACCTCAAATGATATTTGTGAATGCTGTTGTTTTAATCTAGGCTCATTTCTTTCAAATGAATGCAAGGCAGTTCTCCTTCAGGGACAAACATGCGCTCATTTTAGCCAACATATGAATTTAATAAAAGTATCCAGAAAACCAGCTGCTAACAACCGTATTGATACACTGTAGTTAAAAGATTCAAATACTGCAGTGTTTCCCAACCTTGTGCCTCCAGATGTTTTTGGACTACAATTCCCATCATCCCTTGCCACTGGTCTTGCTAGTCAGGGATGATGGGAGTTGTAGTTCAAAAACAGCTGGAGGCACAAGGTTGGGAAACACTGAAATACTGTATGGATTTGAATTAGGACGCATATGCCGAAAGAAGTCTGGAGCTGTGCATTTGACTTCCAATGAAGCTAAAAGAACCGAACTGGTTTGAGGCAAATAACTCTGGTCTACCAGTTTATTTATCACATTTATATCTCACCCTTCATGCAAGGAGTTCAAGTCAGTGTTTACATCCTTATCTTGTCTTCACAGCAACCTTAGCTTAATATGAGAGATCACTTGCGCAGTCACCCAGGTTGGCCTTGTTTGTTTTCTTTTACACAAGAAGTTTAAATTGCCTCTCTCACACTGTGCCAATAGGGAAGAGATGCATTTTCACTATGAACAAGCTTTCTAGTCAGTGAGCGTTTTACACCTGCATTACAAACCTGGACTTGAAGGTTGAACTACCTTGGGTCTCAATGTGAAAATATCATTTGATTTACAGCTGAGGGAAGATTCGAAACCAGGTCTCCCTGACTCAAATCTGGTCCTGGTTTGTAATGTGCCATGTTATATTTAATATACAGTATGAAATGACAGAAAAGATTTGGGGGGGGGGGTTCATTTAGGAAAAAAATGTATCTTTTGAATATAAATGGACAATTTACCTCACACCTCAGAATTACTGATATTTTTCTACTAGCAACATTGTTTTTCAGTGTCTTACAATGAATGGTCTGATAAGAACTTTAAAAAGGGATCTGAAATGCACTAGAAAGAGGTTTGTGACAGGCAGCTATTGTGACATATCACCTATATGCTGGGCAGACTGTGTGTCAATATCCTTCTTAAACTGTGGTGTCCAGAACTGGACATAGTACTCCAGGTGTGGTCTGACCTGGGCAGAAAAGAGAGCAACTATGACTTTCCTTGATCAGGACACTATTACTTCTGTTGATGTGGCCTAGAATTGCATTAGTCACACTGTTGACTCATGGAAAGCTTGCGGTCTACTAAGACCCGTAGATACCTTTCCACATGTACTACTGGTTTGCCAGGTGTCCCCCTTCATTTATTTGTGCAGCTGGTTCTTCATTTGGGCCCAGTTCTCCAATCTTTTAAGGTCATCTTGAATCCTGTCACTCTGACTACACCTCCCAGTTTGGTGTCACCTGCAAAATGGATGAGCATCCCCTCAGTACCCACTTTCTAAACAACTTGGATGATGCTGAACAACAATGAACCCAGGACAGAATCCTGCAGCACCCCACTTGGCACTTTTTCCACGATGACAAAGAACAGTTAGCAAGCACTCTTTGGGTTTGATCAGTCAACCAGCTGCAAATTCACCTAATAGTTATCTCGTCCAGTCCACATTTTACCAGCTTTCCTGAAATAATATTATGGGGGGAAATCAAGATACACTATGTCCATAGAATTCCCCTGATCCACCAAGCTTGTAACTCTATGACATGACTTTCTATAGTAGATGCACATGGGGGAAAGTATATCATGATGCGTCAAAGATGCGTCAGTAGAAGTTACTACTGATCAGGAAACTCTCATTAAGGATAGCAGAATGAAGTCAACTAGGCCTCTTTGCAATATGTGTTAGAAGAGACTGCTTTATACCTAGTAGCTGACCTGATGGACTTCAACAGGCAAAGTTCTCAAGAGTATGTAAAATATATTTCCGATAATTCACATAATGGAAAGATCTACTTAAGGAGAAATCTGAAATCCGCAATGCAATCTAAGTGCACTGAAATGTCATAAATGATTAAACTTATAAGATCTAACGAAGTGTTGAGCTAGCAAAATGGAAACCAGGTGGCTTCTAAGCAGGTTTGGTCAGGTTATATGGCATTTTCCTCCAGCCCTAACATTCAAGAAGAAACATTTCATCAGAACGTTACCCTTGAGCATAATAATTCCATTTTAGAGATAATAGACTCTATCCCAACCTTTAATGCATGTCCTATACACATAGATTTTATGTTGATTGCCCTGTATATCACAAACTGTATATGTAGGCATAACCTTTATTTTAAAAACAGAAAAAATGATGTGAAAGAGATTTAATGAATCCTGTTATAAGAAACAGGATTTATTGGTAGTCCTTTTTAGTTGAGCTGATGACATTTAAGTGAATTTGTATAATAATATTACCATTTAATAAGAGAGGACAAATTGTGTTGCCATAGCTACCTCGAGGATTTGGAAGAAATTTCTGCTACAAACTCATGTTTTTGAGGTTTAATAATTCATCCGTAAACATTTAATCCAGGGTGAATTTTTCTAGACAAGAATTTGGCTGAACAGTGATGTGGTTTTGCTGTTTTTTTAAACTACAGTGCAAAGGAGGTTTTATATTAACATCAGATCTGCTGTTACAAAAATGAGCCCAGTTTCTTTACACTTTTCAGATACTTGAAGTAGAAGTTAAATATTGTTTTTGTATGAAAACTATATTGCCATTGGGCCATACTTATCCTTATTTTGGGGGGGAAGGTAGGAAATCAACAAAGGCACGGATAGCTCACTGTGTTTGTCTCATGTTTAATTACAATACAGAGACAAGTTACTTCACTTTCATTTGAAGTGCTGTTAATTTAGTCAGAAGATACCTATAGAGACAAAATAATTTCTTTCAGTACCATCCCGTGCACTACAGGTTTGCTATAAAAAGCTCAGGTTGCTGTAAAGGGAGCAAAAAGACTTTTTAAAAATGAATTCTCTTTAACACCTTCTTTCCTGGGTCTGCAACACTGGAGACTAGCATCCATCATTTCAAAGCACAATATCCTATGACTGTTTTGCTGTGCTATTTAGTAAGAAAGTTTTGATATTACAGTGGTACCTCGGGTTACATACGTTTCAGGTTACAGACTCTGCTAACCCAGAAATAGTGCTTCAGGCTAAGAACTTTGCTTCAGGATGAGAACAAAAATCGTGCTCCGGCGGCACGGCAGCAGCAGAAGGCCCCATTAGCTAAAGTGGTGCTTCAGGTTAAGAACAGACCTCTGGAATTAATTAAGTACTTAACCCGAGGTACCACTGTACAACCATCTTGCCATGTTTCACTTCCCATTATTTCAGAGCCAAATATGTAATGACGTGAAGTGCATCTTTGGTTTTAACTTGCATATAACATCAGCTGAAGGGCAGTGATAATGATCAAAATCACAGAATGTGTGGAAAGCAACCCACTCTACAGTCCTAAGGAAAATCCATGCTTTGGTATTTGCCTTCAAGAGCAATTCCCCCATGGTGCTTAGCATCAGAAACGGCTGCCTAAGCCTCAGTTTTCATATAGTTTTAAATATAGATATGTTATGGCACTCAGGTCACATTACTGCCACCCCCTTTGACCAAAAAGGACAACTTGGTTTTCGACACAACAAAAATAATTTCTTTAAAAAACCTTAAAACCTGAACACTGTGGCAATTCACTTAAAAAATCATGAACTTTAGTCCCCAATTATTTTATATTCTCAAAAATGATCTAATATTCAAAAAATGTCCAGAAGTCTGCCTTCCACTCCCATTCTGTGTATTTTTAGAGTCCATTCCAGATATTTTCCATCCCCGATTAGCTCAGAAATTTTTATACGAAACACAATAAAACATTCAAGTATTAGAGACCACCTTCTAAAATCAAATTAAACAGAACGCCAACCACAACAATTAAGCAGAGATTCCATCAATCTTGTAAGAATGTAATAAGCTATGTTTTATGTTTTCTCTTTTCTTTATGCCCTGTCCCGTTATCCACCTTCTGCCTATTCTTCTTCACTGCATCACTCATTCATACAACAGTTCATTGTAACACAACACAAACATACACTGCCCACAAAGTTAAATATAGGATTAATTTACGACAGGAATATGGTAAGAAATTTACACACACAAACAAATATTCTTAAAATCTGCGTAGTTTGTGCAATAATGGCTAAATTAAGGAAAGTGTTTCAAGAGCTATTTTAAATCTTATCTTTGAAAACTTTGAGAAATAATATTTGGTAGAAATTGAATGCATTCAGCATGGAGAAGAAAAAACCCCACTGACTATTATGATACAAAATGCTAACTTATTTTTCATTTTAGCAGCTTGAATAATTTTATTAATATTATTTTGTAAGTGGCTCCAAGACTCATGGCTTTCCCAGAGCAACTAGGAGCTATTTTAAATAAATATTTTAAATAAGCAGTTTAGACAAAACATGGATGTTCAGTTTGAACCCAGATGTGCATCTGAATGTACATCCCATTGAAAGCAATACAGATGTATGTCCCCTACAACCAAGTGCACATTTGATTTACACCTGCTTTCAGTGCTTGAACTGTCTTCTTTAGATTTGGCTAATCAATTTTTGCTTTAATTTTACTACTGCAAATATGAACTCAACAATCCAAATGCTTCCAGACTACATGTACAATTCATGGAAACTCTGGCAATGTCAATTCAGATAAAATTGCCGAAAATATAATCTCCTTTACAGAATCCTTTGGTAGCCTATTTCACGATTTAACTAGATCTTTTTATAACTGGCAGGTGTTAATTATTGGATGCTATGGAATATTTTTCTCAAGGTGTTACAGTTACTTACAGAATCATTTCTATAACATTCTAAGAGGTCGCTAACATTGTTTTTCATACAAGATCTAAGAAATCTGCAAACCAGCACTATGTAAAAAGTGTTCCCTATTCAACTATTGATGTTCTTAAAGTTGGTACTAAAAACTATTTGACTGTCATCACTTTAGTGAATTAAAGTTTCCATCAGTAGGTTTTTCTTTTGACTTTTATCATACTCTTTATAGATGCACAATTTAAGTAACATAAAAATTTAAAACATTGCCTGTAAGCAGAAGAGAATGGGAACATCTCCCACATCTCCTATATTAATGTTAAAAGATGCTGGGCAGAACACAAGTTCCATTTATTATAACAGAGCTTTCATAGTAAAAACATTTCTGGGGATTGTACCGACAGAAATAAGAAGACTGCAAACATGTCTTAGTTCTGTCCAAGAAAATCAAACCAATCTGAGTTTGGAAGAGATTGTATTAGGTATGTAGGGACTTAAAAGCCAGAGCAAACTCAGTTCATGAAAAACACACCTAAGAAACACACCTAAGAATGTTGCATATAAAGTAATTTAAAAGCACTTTGTTAAAATTAGCTTTAGAAGTGAAATACATTGGTTAGAGGTTACGGACAAGTTTGTTGAAACTGATACTTTTTTGGTACATTTGAGTTTCCTTCCCCCCCCCCCCCCCCGCCCCAGGAAAAAGCATTGTCTAGAATTTATATTTTTAACAAATGAGCATTAGTTTGTTTCTATTTTGCTTTGGAAACAGCTATCTTTCTTCTACCAAGTGAATTGACTGGAGGCATAGAAGTCAAAGAATTACCATTAAAAATACATACATGTTATATATAGGGAGAGAAATAGAGAGTGAGTGTTCTGAAAACACAAGCTTTAAAAACATGCATTACGTACTAGTGGCTTTTCACTTAATCAGTTAGATGATAACTAGAGGCCTTTTGTTTATGTCAGGTGCCAATACTAAGTGTGTATGTGTGTGTATTCGCCCCAGTATTCCAATACCTGTCCCATTGTTGCCCCACCTTTGAAATTACATAGTGCTGATCAGCAATTAAGTTCCCCCTCCTACTTAAGAGTGTTTCATTTAGACGAAGTTCAGTAATAACATTAAGTAGAGAAATTAACTTTAAGAATCTAAGCTACAAACATACGAGGTTGGTTTCTACACATTCTGGTATTCTAATGGCCTCAGGGAAAAAATATATAGAGATATTTTCTCCACTTTCTTTCCATTCAAAAATATCCAGTCATAGGTAATTTTGAAAGGAGCAGATCTCTTAGCTTTTGCATTGGAAACCAATAGCAGCGAACCCATAGTAGACTTTAAAAAATATATATGTTAAATTACACAAGCATATTTTTGCAAGACACAAATTTGATGTTTGCCAATACATGTCTTGAATTTCTGAACTGTAACAAACAAAACATAGAATATCACTATAAAAAGTTGTTTGTGGTTATTATAAGGATGAGAAAAATAAACATAGTACACAGATACATTGCAATTGAAAGTTATGCTCTACAAAGGTAATTAGAAACCAACAAATCTGTGCTCACATTAAACCAATGTTATTTGAATACAGCATGAGTGTATTTTATTTGGAGAAGGGTGGAATTAGTCAAGAAAGCACTGACGTTCAAACTAAATCTGTTATGCTTCCATCATTAACACAATCCATATGGATAAAAAGATCTTTCACTTGTAATATTTCTGCTCTATTCTGAAGTTCATAACAAAAATAATAATAATAAAGTTAAATAAAATGAAGCCTAATTAAACTTTGGCATACTTTCCCAACATGGAGTTAGGAAAGGGGGATCAATTTCTTATCCATTTAATCCGCAGGTGAATTATCTCCAGAGAAATATGGAGGGGCTCAAGATTATGCTGCGTTTTAAGAACACTATCATGTACAGTATAGGCCAGAATTAGTTGGGACACTTTTATTGCAGCACAATTCCAAAATTCTTGATTTTTCTGGGTTACTGGGATGCAAAAGTATGGGACGTGTTCCCTTACTTCCCATATTTCCTAGAGGCCAAAGTAAAAAAAGATGAAATTATTTTTATATAGTATGATTTTGTGATATATCTACAGGAACACTGTCTCCATTTCCAACTTTTAAGTGGATTTGGATGACTTGAGGTATGAGTGTTCATATCTCCCTTTCTAGTGTTCTTAATTTGTTCCCCCTATATCCTGAAACAGAAAAATTGGGGGGTGGTAGTTTTTTTTTTTTTTTAATGATTCAGATACTTATTTGATGCACTTATTATGTGTCTGCCCAGAAATATAATTTTCATCCAAATTTAATTTTTTTGTAACTAGATGTTGCTTTCCTTTAAATAGTTTATACTAAAATGCATTTTCTTTTCATACACTTAAAAATGAATACAAATTTATTTATTTAATTTTATTTATTTATTTATTTATTTTAAAGCAGCAAAGAGTGCTTGCGAATCTCCCACCTGAATTTGCTTGAACCCTTTATTCAACTAAGGTAGTTCTTTGTCGCCTCCTACCATCACACCTAGGGACGCGGGTGGTGCTGTGGGTTAAACCACAGAGCCTAGTGCGATGGGGTGAGCTCCCGTTGCTCAGTTCCTGCTCCTGCCAACCTAGCAGTTCGAAAGCAAATCCAAGTGCAAGTAGATAAATAGGTACCACTCCGGCGGGAAGGTAAACGGTGTTTCTGTGTGCTGCTCTGGTTCACCAGAAGCGGCTTAGTCATGCTGGCCACATGACCCAGAAGCTGTACGTTGGCTCCCTTGGCCAATAAAGAGGGATGAGCGCCGCAACCCCAGAGTCGACCACGACTGGACCTAATGGTCAGGGGTTCCTTTACCTTTACCATCCCACTTAGCAGCTCGAAAGCACATCAAGTGCAAGTAGATAAATAGGTACTGCTCCGGTGAGAAGGTAAACAGCGTTTCCTTGCACTGCTCTGGTTCGCCAGAGTCATGCAGGCCACATGACCCAGAAAAACTGTCTGCGGACAAACGCCGGCTCCCTCAGCCTGTAGAGCGAGATGAGCACGCAACCCCAGATAAATAAATGAATAATAAATGAAATTTAATAAATGAAATTTAAATGCATTCTGTACATCAGTTATAAAAATATGCTGGCTGCCTTTAATAGAAAATGCATGTCAATGACACAAACCTCTGATAGTTAAATAGACAACTCTTAGGAGATCTTAACCAAAAATATCAGGAATAATCTTTAATCAATAAAATAAAGCAGTGAAGATTTCTATTATTCTTAACTCAGTACAAGCTCACTGGGCTGGAGGTTATCAGAATCCATACTTCAATTCCACTAAAGCAGAATTCTTTTTATCAGCATATCTTTTCAGCTTAAATGAAACGGCATATGGTACTAATCACACTTAATACAGCAAGTTTTGCAAACACAAATCAAAATTCAAAAGACAGGGTGAAAAGATTAGGCGTGAATATCCCAATTTCTACTCTTCATCTACTACACAAGTTTATTTTCTAACAGAACAGTAAACTGGGAAGAGCAGTGCGGAGAGAGAGGACAACTCTCACTATGTGAAATGAGTCAATTCTCTTTGTTCCTAGCGAAAGTTATGCACATGAAAGGGAGCTGCAGTCACAATTGCTGTGCTTGTTGGCCAATGGGCATGAATGGGCATGGAAATTGAATTACACCCTTTCTCCCTATAGGTGGTCTCTTCAGCTAGGCAACAACCAGAGATTCAGGCAGAACTGCTGCCTCTGATCTAGCTGTTCTACACAGAAGTAATGTACAGGTCCCGTATATATAGTTTATACATATACTTAAAATGAGCGTTTTAAAAAAAATAATTTTAAGTGAAGAGGTCTAGAACATGTGCAAAATACGTTTTACTGCAGGCTTCTCCTAATCAGATTTAGACATGATTTTGTTTCCACTCAGGAAGTTGAAATTAGTTTAGCTATTCCTGATGGCGTACAGAAAAATGAACATGTAGCTGCTCATTATTTCAGCCTCAACAGTCATATTTGTTACAAAACCAGGTTATACTGAACAATTCTGTACTTTATCTACCGTTACATAAAGGATTTATATTATTATGCTATTATCCATAGAATTCAATTTTAGATGGAATTGGATTTAAATCTTTCTTTATGCCAAATTACCAGTAAAAAAAAAAAAAGGGCTCATTGTGTTCTGGCAAGTTTAAATGCATTTTAAACCATTTTTATCTTTAGCTGGAAAGTTCTGAAAGCCTGCATGTGTATTCTTGCAGTAGATACCTATTTAGCTCTGTCTGCTTAGACTTGAATTCAAGACGGAGCATCCATATGCCATACTGTCCCTGTTTCCCATTTACTTAGTACATTTATATCCTGCCTTCTTTTTGTTGCATGCGTGGGGCTCCCAGGGGGTCTTTTACTCAGGCACCGACCAGATCCACACCTGTTTAGATTTGGCAAGGTGGTTTAATTGTGTGCACTGGAACCACAGCCTAGGATTATATAACTGCATGGCGACCAGTGAAGGTAAGTCTGCAACTGGGCTAGTAAGATTGATGTGGGCTACTGCCTTTGCTGATTTATTTGCAAAGCTCAACAAACGATTTTAAAATAGGCCTCATACCTTCCAGAGAAGATTAGGGTAAAGTGCTCAAAGCTCAATGGACGATTTTAAAATGGCCTCATGCCTTCCAGAGAATAATAGGGCAAAGTGCTAAGGGAAAACAAAATTAATTGGTTCTTTTAAGAAACTGCAGGAAATGAGCAGCCCAGAACCAGCACATTCAGACAGGAATCTGTAAAAGAATATTTCATTGTCTGCCCTTTTCATAATCAGTGATAAAAATAAAGGAGGAAAAGCAAGAGATTAATGCCAGTCTTCAAAGTGCCACCGGCCTTGTTTCCTATAAGCATATAGTCTTTCCTGATTTCATCTCCTGCAACAGTCTCTATGTCCCCTGTTCTTCCCATAGGTTGGGGATTCTGCACAAGAGGTAGAAGTACAGAAGTTCAAGGAAGTCATCACAGTTCCTACCACCCTATGTGCATGTGCACTATAGCTGGAAATAATCTCACTAAAATTACACTGAGCAAGAGTCAAATGTTATTTTACCTTTGAATGTTTGGAAGCTTCAATCTAAGTGTAAATAACAATACGAGCACATTCATTTCTTGAAATTAAAAGTTACAAAACAACACATAGAACAGTTACAGGTAGGGTAGACGTGTTGGTCTGCTGTAGTTGAAACAAAATAAAAAACAAAATAAACAAATTCCTTCCAGTAGCACCTTAGAGACCAACTAAGTTTGTTATTGGTATGAGCTTTCATGTGCATGCACACTTCTTCTGATACACTGAAACAGAAGTCACCAGACCCTTATATATACAAGTAGTGAGAGGAATAGTTACCATATAAAAAATTTTTTTTATTTAAGTCCTTTTAGGCCGACATACAAGTCATACAACTAAAACAGTAATGAAAAGCAAACTACAACAAGAAAGTCAGATAACTATAATTTGAAAGTATCAAGAAAGATAATCAGTTCTTCTCTTCTTAACATTTTGAAAACACCCATTTTTAAAAAAGGAGGAAACAATCACCAGCAACTGAAAAATACACCAATTAATTCATTATTAATAATGAATAATGCTTATGATGATACAAGAACAACAAGTGATGTATAACTACATAACATGGTCTTTGTGGTACAAGGTTTTGTGTTGCTTATCAATAGTAAACAGTTTAACTAATGCTGATAGGTTATTTCATGATATTCGCACAATTCAATGGAGCAGTTATAAACAACAGCACTGAAAACATTATATTGTGGGGTGAGTGAGGAGGAAATAATATGTTCCCAGGTACAAAACACAGCACACCTAGTTCTTGAAGAATACTTATGCAATAGAAAGGTAACTTAAAGGAAGATGTTTAGATAGGGTGCAATAATTACAATTATTGTTACAATTATTGCAACTAGAGTTACAATTGTGCTCTACTCGCATTTAAAAAAATCTTTTTGAAAGTCCGAAAATAATTAGCCTACTATTATTGTGTTGATCATCATGTTGATCAGGACATTTCACCATTTTTTATTTTTGCAATATTTTAGCCCTTGGTGATTTGACATTAAATATGTAAAAGTTATTATACATACCTACTGCAAACCTCAAGATAAAAGTTGAGAATGGTTTCCAGCTCTACTATTAAAGCAAGACAGGACGTGGGAGCTAAGGAAATTTCGTGAGGTGAAAACTGGCTGCAATTCTTAGAGGGGGAAATTACAGTAAAACCGAAATTTGTACATAAATCACACCTTTAAAAATAACAGGAAAAGGTTGAATTACCTAATGTCTGAAAACTCACAGAGCAAATTCATTCACGGAAAATACTATTGCAGCTAGCTGAATCAAAATATATCACATTGTGTGCGTGCAGTGTAGTAAATAGAACATTTCTCCCCATCATGCTTTTTTAATATAGTAAAATTAGATCAATGTCATTTCCCAGTTGGGTAACTCAACTAAACAGAAAATACGCTTAGTTAGTTGAACCAAACACACTATTTTAAAAATGCATGTTACAACTTCCAGAGTAATGTTTCCCATAAAAAACACCACCATTTTTTTCACTTGATGCACTTTCAAAAACTTTCTGAAAACTACTTTCCTGCACTGAGAACTCATATACTTCTTATCATAACATATTCTGTTTATTTTCATGATGATCACAACATTTTCTGTGATAATTAAGATCGTGATTACTTTTGGTGGTGGCCGCATGAAGGTAGGCAAAGAAAATCAAAACAAACTACAAAAAGACAGCGCTAGAAGTCTGCTATATTTATGGAACTTCTGACACGATTGCTTTGTTGTCACTGCTTAGATTCGGTGGATGAGTTATGCCATGCATAATATTCAGATCGAACATTAGATTTGCCCCAACCACTTTGGGAAGCAAGCAGTTAATGAATAGACATTGACTTAGTGTAATAGAATGCCTTGCTGTTTTATCTTAAATAAGGAACATCCTCTTTCAAGAGAGCATAATACGAGAAGTGCAGTCTTTCACAAAGAAATAAAGACACCAGAGTGTTTTTTATGCTCATTTTGTGGCTTACTATTTTTTAAAAAGTATATATTCAAAATTAGACTTAAATATTTAAATCAGATCATTTTAAAAATCCTTTTAAAAACAACCTATTTTAAAATTTAATATGGATTAAATGCAAATAAGCATGCTGAGGGTATATGCCGAATATATTTTAAAACTGATTCAGTCACCTTCTGAGTTAAATTTTGCTTTCCTATAACTTAACTAGGTTCAAAAAGATCTGGCTTTTGAGTTCAAATATACAAATACAAATATTATTGGGCAAACAATGAATATTTAGACTGTCAACCAAACGACTCTCCTTAGAACTCTTGCATAATTTCACAATTGTTCTCCCATCTCTAGGCAGATGTAATTTCTGTTGCATGACCCAAGTTTTTGGATTATTATGCCCCTATGCAATATAAATATTATATTAAAGGAACAATCTGAAGTAAGGGAAGCCAGTGTGATTTACACCAGCTTAAATTACGCCACATCCAAACTCAGTTCAGGAACGGGTTCTGCTGAGTTGCCAGTCTGAGCTGAATGGAGTTAGGATCCAGCCCAGGGCTGCCCCCTCACTCCCCTGGAATGCCCATTTTTCAAGGCTTACAGTGGCATAAGATCTGTCAGTCTTGGCTCAGCTCGGCTGAGTCTGAATGAAGGAATTATGCCCATACAGCCCAGCTGTGCTGGGAATTGGCTGTCTGAGCTGCAGATCCTCTGGATTCTCACTCACCATAGCAGATTTGGGGTTTGGATTGCTCTCTTAGCTACAAAGCAGTGTTTTAATTATATGTACACTTGCTCAAGAAACATATGAATTAGAACTATGGTGGAAATGTGATTTATTACACTGGCCTTTTTTTCTTGGTCCCTGGTATGTTGCAATAAACAGTTTGTTATAACTGAAGATATTCCATGATTTTAGTGTGCCCAGCTGAATGTGGGTACTCTGGGATTTTTGAGTGGGGGCTGTGTGTGCCACCTCATCTGGTCTCTCTTCCCACTGTGACATCAATTCCTACCCCAAATACAAATTTTCAAGTTGAAGGGTAATACTTTTTTTTTCCAGCTGAAAAGTGATAACGAGCAAAAAAAAAATCTTGTTCTTCAAAGAATGAAATAGGGAAAGGATATGAACAGTCCTTTTTTCGGGGGGGGTGGAGACGTAGGGGTATGCATACCCCTAAACATTTTTACCCCTAAACATTACCCCTAAACATTGAATCCAAGTTTGGCCTCATTGAGGGGCAGTATTTCAATATGTGTAGGAAAATGAGAGTACCCCTAAACATTTTTTTAAGAAGAAAAGCACTGTATATGCATATACACACATGCAGAAATGAGAGAGTGCAAAAGCAAAACAGGACAGACCCAAGGAAAGAGTAAAATGAAGATGGTCAGAGTTTAGGAAGACAGGTGTTAAACAAAACAGGAGACATTATTAAAATGGCAGAAACTAAGCACTCAGCTATACAGCTACAAATAAAACATTTTAAGTGTGTTTGAAGTGCAATATACAATGTGACACTAGATGGCTTAAAGAAAATTCAATGTATTTTTAAAAATGCTTTTTTAAAAAAAAGCATGTTCAGAACAGTTTTTATATGTGTGTAGATTCCACCAAAGTCTGGCAAGTTAAAGGAGACAAAACTGAAAATGGAGATGAGAGGGGAAGGGAAGACTGTTAAATATTCTGCAACAAAATATGTTTAAAAGTCTGGAATTTAAACCAAAACAGAGCACACAGGTTGAAAGGAAAAGTAGAAAGAAAACAAGTATCAAGATTGTGGCATGATGACTGATGGAGAGATTATGAAAGCTTTTTTGAAAAAAAATCTTTCTTTAATGTAGAAAATGAGAATATTTTAGCAAAAATAGAAGACTTCTGAACAAAGCCTTTGAGTGGCAACAAGGTAAAGCATGCTTAAGAAGATAAAAGGAAGGAAATCCCTAGGACCAGACAGGAAACTTTACAAAGCATTTTAAATATTTAGCAATACTTAGAAATTTGCTTTTAATGAGACAGAGGGTGCCAGATGCGTGTCAAGACAGTCCCATTTTAATGATTTTTTTGAACAGCTTTCAGGAATGTGGAAAATATAAATATGTTGTTAAAGAACCACATAATACAAATGAAGAGGAAAAGAAAACAGTAGGTCAATACTATAAACAAGAACCACAGTGAGCTATACACAGCTTGGTTTTAGGTTCAGAGAGAAGTACAATCAAGATTTATTTATGTCCTCTTTGTAACATTTGTATCCTAGCTGGGCAGCATACATAGTACTATATTAATTTTAGGAATTTAATTTGCTGGCCAGTGAAAATAAGGGTGCAAAAAATATATGCTAAACTGGCAGATACACTGGAGCTTCATGCAAAACAGCTGGTGAATTCTGTAGTCGGTGGGGCTGGATTGGGGTTTATGTGTACTGTGTGTTGCACAGCACTCACTGCTTCAACACACCTGTGAATCCTTTTGGACATACCAACCTTTCTTCCAATGAATAATCACACCCATTTCCACCTCCTCACTTTCTCAGATCACTTGCTGAGATGACAACGTTTGGCTATTCTAGTTATTATGACATGGCTCAACCAGCCAAAAACAGTGTCTTTGTCTGAATAGAATGAGGTAAAGGTAACTTCGGAGGACATCGTCTGCCATTAGGGGCCTGTGAATATTTCACAGATGAAGTAAAAAGGATCATTTGAGGGATATGCTGGGTTCAAAAGACACTCATCCTGTGTTAGCCATCCTCAGAGCCCAATTTGTTCCAAACTCAGCCTGTCTTGGACCCAGCCTGTCCCCATCATCAAATGGATTGTGGTTTTGCTTCTCTCTCCACTGCCAGGATTTAAATTTAAATTTGCGATTAAAAACAAAATCCATGATAAAAAGGGATTTCCATTCTTTCCATTCCCCCTGGAGTTCTTCACATGCCAACAATCTGTTCAGGAAAGTCCAGCAACATTCCAGAGCAAATTTTGGAGGCCTGTAAAAGATAAGAAAAGGGCAGGGGGCAGGGTAATCGCGGAAGTCTGTTTTGCAAGTGGGGCATCACAGATGGCAATCATCCATCTATCACAGATCCTGGAACAGAGATGTGGTTCTTGTGAATGCAATTTTCTAGGGTGCTGAGTGAAGCAAGTATGTTGTGCAGCTGAAAAGCACAAGAGAAGTGGCATTGAAACTATGCAATATAGAGAAATGCAGGTCTTTTTTTGGAAGAAACAGGTTGCTAAATGGGAACAAGCTGAAACATGATGACTCAGATTCAGATGTTAAGGATAAAGCATTATGAAATGAAGATAAATTGCAGCAGAGTTCAACTAGCACAAGCCAGATCCTAACAACAGGATATCAATAATATATGTTTAAATGTAACTAAGAGTGGCACCCATAAGCCCATGCAAAGCCCTGATGAATAGTCCCAAATGACAACTCTCTTTCTCAAACAACTACTATACAATCCACAAGAAGGGAAGCTGAAGCATCACACTCACAAAATGGGCTACAGACCTGGGAAACAACTAACGCTGACCAGTAGCCCATTCTCTCTATATTTTAAGATACACATTGTATCAATTATGTACATCAGGACTGGGGAGAAATTTCCATGTCAGAAAGCCTAGAAGGTGAAGAACAGCCATAGGCAAACTCAGCCCTCCAGATGTTTTGGGACTACAATTCCCATCATCCCTGACCACTGGTCCTGTTAGCTAGGGATGATGGGAATTGTAGTCCCATAACATCTGGAGGGCCGAGTTTGCCTATGTCTGGTGAAGAATATTACTTACTGTGCTGCTCACGTCTCCCATGCACCTCTCAGCCAAGGCACCATGTGGTGGGGGCCCTACATTTACAAGTAAGCTGGCAGAAGTCACATAGAACTCAGACTAAAGTGTCTAACATGATATATTCAAATTGCACTTCTTAATATGTATATTATTATGTAAACTTTTCAATATTAAATACAAGTCTTGATATTAGCTACATTATTTATCAATAATAGTTATGCCGCTGTGGCTGACTAGGAAACTGTATTGCTGCTTAGAAAAGTATGCATGAATGCAATTGGCTATCACATGGGATCTTTCTTCAGCCATCACTGAATGAAGCTTGGTCATAGGCAAACTGATTGACAAACATACCTACATCATTCTGTTCTGTTAGTAAAGGTAAAGGGACCACTGACCATTAAGTCCAGTCGTGACCGACTCTGGGGTTGTGGCGCTCATCTCACTTTATTGGCCAAGGGAGCCAGCGTACAGCTTCCGGGTCATGTGGCCAGCATGACTAAGCCGCTTCTGG
The DNA here is from genome assembly GCF_951804945.1 of Podarcis cretensis. Taxonomy (NCBI): domain Eukaryota; kingdom Metazoa; phylum Chordata; class Lepidosauria; order Squamata; family Lacertidae; genus Podarcis; species Podarcis cretensis. The sequence goes on along the minus strand of NC_137180.1, from coordinate 8,681,704 downwards.
CGAACCAGAGCAGCACACGGAAATGCCGTTTACCTTCCCGCCGGAGCGGTACCTATTTATCTACTTGCACTTTCACGTGCTTTCAAACTGCTAGGTTGGCAGGAGCAGGGACCGAGCAACAGGAGCTCACCCCATTGCGGGGATACAAACCACCGACCTTCTGATCGGCAAGTCCTAGAATCTGTGGTTTAACCCACAGCACCACCTGCGTCCCTTCTGTTAAAGCACCATTAATAAACCTTTCTTAAAAGGTTAGAACCCACAGATTGCCCGAAGTGTAGGCTGCACACAACAAGGTCCATTCGCCCCTCAATAAAATATTTTAGGGGGCTGCCCCCCCCCCCCGGTGATGGGCTTTGCCATTCAAATGGTGTGTGTGATCCATTATGTGAGGCGGCACTTACCTGGCCCCTCACAATATTTTATTCCAGTTGGCACCCCTGCCCTGAGTACCCACCCACTCCAGCTCTCATTCCCTTGCCAATGCTTTGAACCACAGACCCTGCTGCTAGCACAATTCATAAGCCATGTCACCATTTAGTGCATATCTCAGCGTTCAGAAGTTAAGCTCAGCACTGAATGTCCTTTCATCTGACCACACCCAGGTATATTGCAAATGATTCCTCACAGCATCTCAGGAGATTCAATGATGTGAAACACGGAAGGTGGAAAAGATGTCTAGCCAGAAAGATGTCGTCACAATGGCAAGCTTTGAGGGTGGTAAGAACACTACAGAGAAACATCTGCACTTCAAAGAATTCCAACAACACACTGGGGAAACTCACCTTCTGGGGAAAAAAATGACAATTTGAAGGAATAAATATAGGATTAGCATCTAAAGTCAGTGAAAAGGACAGTGGTGGTGGTGGGGAAACCCATGGAACAGAAAAGTAGATAATGAGTGTGAGGTTTTAAGGACTAAGCCAACATAAACTTTGGTAACGACTGTAAAATGATTAATTAATTCAGGCTAGTACTGCATAGTGAACTAGTGTTAAAATATTGTTGTTATACCAGCTGCGGCCATAAAGATAACTGCTTTGCATTTCATCTGTCTGTCTGACATCCTCACCTGCCCAAAAGAAAGTGCAAAGAGACCAGAAGAAAGGGACCTCAGGCTACCAGAAAGAAAGCTTCTTGACAAGTACCGTATCTTTTGCTCCTTAAGACTCACCTGACCATAAGATGCACCTAGTTTTTAGAGGAGGAAAGGGGGAAAGCCCTGTTTTGGGGGGATCCGCTCAGTTATGCAGCTTCTTTTGCAAAGAGGAAAAAACCCTTTTTTTTGAGGATCAGCTCAAAGTTGTGCAGCTTCTTTTGCAAAGGGGAAAAGCCCCTTTTTTGAGGATCAGCTCAAAGTTGTTGAGCTTACTTTGCAAAGGGAAAAAATCTTGTTTTTATGGGGTTCAATTCACAGTTCTTCAGCTTCTTTAGGAAAGGGAGCAGTTTCTACAGTTTCCAGACAGATAATCTAATCAGCCAATCACATGTCGCTGGGGAAACAGCCTCCCTCTGCAGAACATTCAACAATGGAAGCCTGGGCAAGGAGGCGGGGCCGGAAAGGGAGCCATTGATCAACCACACATTCGCTCCATAAGACGCACAGACATTTCCCCTTACCTTTTAGGAGTAAAAAGGTGCATCTTATGGAGCGAAAAATACGGGTAGATCTCTCCACAGATTATTACAATCATAGTCTAGGACCTGAACTTTCTTCTGTCTAGGCTGCACTTGTGGCTTATATGCAAGACCTTCCAAAAACAGATGCCCCTAAAGACTTCTTACTATACAGAATATGGTACACCACACAAGGAAGCTGGGGGATAAATGGGGTTCACTGTGACAAAGATAAGGGACAGGCAAGAAGTAAGTTTATAACACCAGCACAACTGCCAAAAGTGAACCAAGTCACAATAATGGAATAATGGAAATAAAAGAAGGAAAAGTTCTGATCTATCACAAATGTTCAGGGAGCAATTTATAGCAACAGAACCATGTTTGTGTCATAAAATGTGCAATTTTCCTTTTAAAGAAACAATCGCCTTAATTTTGATGGCTCTGGATTGGATTCAGACGCCCAAATTCCAGGTGTGTGTGTGTGCGCGTGTGTCTTTTTCTAGAATGTCAATTCACCCTGTAATACTAAAACAGTATGCACACCTCATTGTAAACATTTGTTTTATGACACAATGAATATTAACTCCACACCACACAATAACACTGTGCAGTTCAGACATGAACAAGATGGGAGATAGGAGACATGAATCCCTGCCGCATGCTGTTACTTACCCAAAGTCTGAATGTGGAATTTTGTGCATTTCACACTGTGGTATGATTTGCAGGTTGGGTTCATAATATATTAGGAACAGCTACAGCTGAACGGGAGCTGAAGTGGAGATAACACAAGTTCTCCTTCAAATTTCAAAAAGAAATTCAAAGAACAGGAAGTAGAAGTGATTCACACTTCCTGTCCCTTCCTCTCACAATATCCAAAATGGTCCTAGGGTGAGAAGTTTCTGAAAGCAATGTCATTAAATGTGAAACACACACTTTTGTTTTAAAAAACAACAGAACAATCAGTTGTTTCTTATGCATGATAGAATTAGGGCATCATTCCAAGAGGAATTATAAAAGATGCCCAGAAGAGGTTTTGAGTCAGAGATTATGGAACTCTGTTTACTCCGTATCACACAAATCCACTCCATTTATAAGGAAGCAGCCAGATGTTCTGGTGTAGAAAGCAAATAAACTGTGCATAGCACACTTAAACCGAGGAGGCTTTGAGATACAACTTTATCCTTATAAAGACAAGGTTTCTGGCTGAAAATATGCCAGTGAATATAAATAGATTACTACATTTAAAAGCCTGCAGCAACTACATTTTCAAGTGATTATAGCCATTTAGATTCTTCTAATGGTAACTGAAGTTTTTATATGCTTGTGCACACACACACACACAGAGAGAGAGAGAGAGAGAGAGAGAGAGAGAGAGAGAGAGATGCACACACAAAGGTGAACTGAAAGAGTGAGGGGGGGGGGTTAGTTTCCAGTAAGATTCCAAATGAGCCAACTACTAGAGGGCACTACTTCCTAAACTTTTGATGATAGCATTACAGCTCTTGCAAGCATCCAACCAAACAGACTGTAACTGAGCCAGCTCCTCTGCTGAGCAGCCAGCAAGAACTCCAGATAAAAGGGGGAACAGCCGCATGAAATGAAGAACAACAGCCTTTAAAGAACCCATCAGGGGGCTAATCCCAACTCTGACACATTCTTCCTATGCCTTAGCCAAGTTGCACAGACCAAGATGTTGATCTCTTAAATTAGCTACTTGAATCGCAAGGCACTGAACAACCCTTAGCTCCTGTAAACATCACTGTCAACTGCAGGTGCCGAGCTCTTCTGTCATTTTATATTGTAAACTCTCTATGGAAAGTTTAAAACATGATGAGATAAATTTCAGGGCCATGTTCAGCGGGAGCAGGGAATTCTTTACATGCTTAATATATTTGCAATGCAGGTGGGGAAGTAAGACTTGTGCCAGTATCAATTTGTGTATGGAGTAAAATTGATAATTTAAGGTGGAACTCAGCTGGTGGCTTCTGATGCAGGAAAGGCAGCTACAATTCTTAATCATAATAGCATAAGAAAAGCCTGCTGGATCAGGCCAATGGCCCTTCTAGGTCAGCATCCTGTTCTCACAGTGGCCAACCAGCTCCCTGTGGGAATAATAATAATAATAATAATAATAATAATAATTTATTATTCATACCCCGCCCACCTGGCTGGATTTCCCCAGCCACTCTGGGCAGCTTCCAACAGAATATTAAAATACAAAACCTATTAAACATTAAAAGCTTCCCTAAACAAGGCTGCCTTCAGATGTCTTCTAAAAGTCAGGTACAGTCATACCTCGGGTTGAAGTAGCTTCCGGTTGAGCATTTTCGGGTTGCGCTCCGCGGCAACCCGGAAGTAACGGAACACGTTACTTCCGAGTTTCGCCTCTCGCGCAGACACTCAAAATGACATCACGCGCATGTGCAGAAGCGGTGAATCGCGACCCGTGCACATGCGAGTTGCATTCGCTTCAGGATGCGAACGGGGCTCCGCAACGGATCCCATTTGCATCCAGAGGAACCACTGTAGTTGTTTTTCTCTTTGACATCTGCTGGGAGGGCATTCCATGGGGGGGGGGTGCCACTACCGAGAAGGCCCTCTGCCTGGTTCCCTGTAACTTGGCTTCTCACAGCGAGGGAACCGCCAGAAGGCCCTCGGCGGTGGACCTCAGTGTCCGGGCAGAATGATGGGGGTGGAGACTCTCCTTCAGGTATACTGGACCGAGGCTGTTTAGGGCTTTAAAGGTCAGCACCAACAATTTGAATTATGCTCGGAAATGTACTGGGAGCCAGTGTAGGTCTTTCAAGACTGGTGTTATGTGGTCTCGGCGGCCGCTCCCAGTCACCAGTCTAGCTGCCGCATTCTGGATTAGTTGTAGTTTTCGGATCACCTTCCAAGGCAGCAAGCAGGACTCAAGCACAAGAGTATTCTCTTCTCCTGCCATTTCCAGCAACTGGTATTCCGAAACATGACTGTCTCCAGAGGCAGAGCATAGCTTTAATGGACAAAAACCATTTCCAGCTATATAAACTCCCAAAATATTTTCATAAAATGTTCCTCAGATACCTGGTGCCAAGATTAGGCCTCTTGCACTGTTGCTGCCAGCAGTAACAGCAGCAGGAATCTCAGATCACGTCCACATCATGCACTGAAAACACTCTCATACCACTTTACCAGTGATGGCTTCCTCAAAGAATCCTGGCCACTCTAGTTTATTATAGCTGAAGAGAGTCTGTACTTATTTTTTTTTTTTAAAGGCAGTCTCCCATGTGTCTCCTCTGAAACTCAGGAGAGCTTCCAAGCAGTTTATAATATTATATAGTGGTTTGATGCTTAAAGGGAGTGGGGTGGGGAAAGAAGACCAAAGTTCCACAGCCCCTTAAAGTACCTCTCTGGATTGGACCCAAGTTATTATTGGTGTAATTTATCGATTTGTCAGCCCTGCTAGCTACAAGGATTCCTGACATAACCTTCAAGATCCCACAATGAAAAGCAACATGGAGAGCACCCTGGAAAATAAAACTCTTAAGTATGCAGTAGTCTTCACTGTTTCAAAATTCTGTTGGAAGGAGGGAAGCTTTGCAATTGCTTCATGAACCCTAATTCTCATTCAGGTGAAAAACATGTGTCTGGCTGAAACCTTCAGACGTCAGGTGGAGAATCACATGACTGAATGCTCTTTCATTTCTTGTACACACAAAAATGTTGCCTTATGGAAAAGGCCATAACTGCAGAAGAAATGTATGGGGAATATTTGGAACCTGATCAGACAAGAGGTACTGTTGGTCAGCAATTCCTAGGTCCAGGAGTTGGGAAGATGGCCTGTCCTGGACAGAGGCTTACAAGTGTAGTGAAAACTATGCCTTACAAAGGAGGAATCATATACAGTGGTACCTCGGGTTACAGACGCTTCAGGTTACAGACTCCACTAACCTGGAAGTAGTACCCCGGGTTAAGAACTTTGCTTCAGGATGAGAACAGAAATCGCACGGCAGCAGCGGGAGGCCCCATTAGCTAAAGCTTAAGACGAGTTTCAGGTTAAGAACAGACCTCCAGAATGAATTAAGTTCTTAACCCGAGGTACCACTGTATTGGTCCAAGAAGCAATGAACAGATCAGGCCTCAGAAGTAACCATAACTCAGTAGCAGAACATGTGCATTACATGCCGAAGGTCCCAGGCTCAATACTGGCATTACCTGTTAAAAGGATCAGGAAGCAGGAGAGCTGCTACTTGTCAGAGTAAACAATACTAGGTTAGTAGCGCTGTGGGTTAAACCACAGAGCCTAGGACTTGCCGATCAGAAGGTCGGCGGTTTGAATCCCTGCGACGGGGTGAGCTCCCGTTGCTCAGTCCAAGCTCCTGCCAACCTAGCAGTTCGAAAGCACGTCAAGTGCAAGTAGATAAATAGGTACCGCTGCGACGGAAAGGTAAACTGCGTTTCCGTGCGCTGCTCTGGTTCACCAGAAGCGGCTTAGTCATGCTGACCACATGACCCAGAAGCTATACGCCAGCTCCCTCGGCCAGTAAAGCGAGATGAGCGCCGCAACCCCAGAGTCGGCCACGACTGGACCTAATGGTCAGGGGTCCCTTTACCTTTACTGTCCTGGCCAAATAGTCTGACCTAGTAAAAGGTAACTTCCTACACACCAGTAGCTAGCTAACTAGCTTCAAAACATCCCAAAAATCTGAATCTAGTTACATACCAAAAACAATTAATAATAGGAAACACAGATTAATCAAGATATTTGACAAGTTGCAGTAAAGGACTCTCCACTAAAATGCCTTTATAAAACAGAATTATAGCAGGCACACCACTCATGTGGAAAACCTGCACAAAGCCCATCAAGAGAAACAAGGAAAGAACAGTGCTTTAAGGGAACACTTTCTCTAAATTGAAATATCATTCTCTCAACAGATTACCTTTTGGATCTGCTTGAAAGAAAGTATGTAACATCTGAAATAGACAGAATAATGGTGCACACAAAACTGTGTGTGTGTCTGGCACACAGATGTTTGATCATGAGTTTGTCATATCTTTTTTTATTAGTATAGACTGCTTTAGTACCAGAGATTTTGAAGGGGGGATGTTTCAGCCTTTTCTTTTGGAGATCTTGGAGAAATCTGTAAAAGGCATCCATTTCAATGGGCTTGCACAGCATCATAGTGGTCTGTCAAACAACAAGATAAATGCCCTCACCTTCTCAATGTTCTTCCATGCTAAAAGTGCCCCAGCTAAGATGCAGCTATTATCATCATGGCTGGACTTGCTGTAGGTCTGAGATTGGCCTCCTCACACCAACATTTTGTTACATTTTAATTGACATTTGTGCTGGTTTTTAACTGTTGTGTGCTATATTGCTTGTCTGATCACAGGATAAAAATGTAATACATAAATATATAAATCTAAATTATGTGTTGTATTGCAGCAGCATTTAATCGAGCTATAAATATATAATTTGTTTTATAATTGGGATTAATTTTCACCTCTTAAAAATGAAATACAAGAAAAAACCAAACCGCTGCTTCAGCTCAGATATGGGATAGTTTTGAGCCCTGGGTACACCTTTTGTGAAATTATTCAGAGATTAGTGTTTCTCTTCCAACTTTTTCCCTTTAGGCACTTCACATACACAATCTCATCAGAGAACAGCAATAGTTGGTTCTCTGCAAATGAAAAAACTAACCAGTGTAACACGATATCCCAGACATGAATGGGTCTATCCATACGGAGCAACAACTTTCCATAAGTCCATGTTAATGATTGGGTTACTTTACTGAAAAACAGCTTTAAGATCATTATTGTTTTCCAGGACGCAAGATCATTGTCACCCCAGATTCACCTTCTCCCATGGCCAGGAAATCATATGCCTCACCTCTGCTCTTTGCAAATAAATTAAGCTTATTAGCATCACTTGGTAGAGGCGCAAAGTCTACAGGAGAACAAAGGAGTAGCAAGCTAAGAAGAAAACTAAGATATGGTGTTTGCTTCAGTGTTCAGGGTTTCATTCCAACAGCATTACCTCTCTTGATAAGTCTCTGCATCTATAGGTTTCAGGCTGTGTGGCTTCAGTGGTAAGGGAGGATGCTAGTTTCAAGGCAAATTTTTTTGGGAAATGCTTGCTCATAGTTTCTCTGTTAAATGTGATGCTGGCTCCTCTGACAAGAGTAATTGGAACGAGGACAAGTGGGGAACCGCTAGTGCACAGGTCAAATTAGGCCCGCCAAGCCTGCCCAGTTGGCTCACAAGGCCATTTTGACTAAGTCACACCCACTGGCCCTTCACCTAACAATATATATAATATATGATGTCAGGTGTGTGGCAGGTAAATACGTGGCTGGCCAAAGTGGGGTTGCAGGTTCTGCTGATCAGCAGAAGCTGCAAAACCTGTGCACAATGCTAGCAAGCACCAACAGTTAGCTGGGGGTTTTCACTGCCCTGTACACAAAGCACCAAGAATCAGCTGACCATTAAGGCTTACGTATACGTGATACGTGGGTGGTGCTGTGGTCTAAACCATTGAGCCTAGGGCTTGCCGATCGGAAGGTCAGCGGTTCGAATCCACATGACGGGGTGAGCTCCCGTTGCTTGGTCCCAGCTCCTGCCCACCTAGCAGTTCAAAAGCACGTCAAAGTGCAAGCAGATAAATAGGTACCACTCTGGCGGGAAGGTAAACGGCATTTCCGTGTGCTGCTCTGGTTTCGCCATAAGCGGCTTAGTCATGCTGGCCACACGACCTGGAAAAACTGTCTGCAGACAAACGTCAGCTCCCTTGGCCAGTAAAGAGAGATGAGCGCCGCAACCCCAGAGTCGTTCGCGACTGGACTTACCTGCCCAAGGGTCCTTTACCTTTTTTATTACTGTTCACAGAACCCCTTACAATCAGATGGTCATCAGGGGTTGCATAGTTTTGTGCATGATGCTTAGCTTACTGGTGTGGCTTCCATGCCCTGAACTATGCAAGAACATGTCACCAGATGTCAGAGTGATGTCAAAGTGACTGCCTGATGGATAGCTGTAAAATGTGGCCTATTTGGGATGGAGAATATAAGGATTTTGCCCACCAGTGGGATTCAGTTAAACACTCCAGCCTTATTAATTGTGTTTAGAATTACAAACTTATTTCTTTTTCCTAGTAGAAACACAACCATTGATATTTTTTTTACCCTTCAGGGCTATATTTAACTGTGTAAATTCTCTGAACTCAGAATTGCGGAATCCTAGACCAGTAAAATTTTGATTACCTTGCCCAAGGACTCCAGTACCTCTTTATACAGTGGTACCTCGGGTTAAGTACTTAATTCGTTCCGGACGTCCGTTCTTAACCTGAAACTGTTCTTAACCTGAAGCACCACTTTAACTAATGGGGCCTCCTGCTGCTGCCGTGCCGCCGGAGCACGATTTCTGTTCTCATCCTGAAGCAAAGTTCTTAACCTGAGGTACTATTTCTGGGTTAGAGGAGTCTGTAACCCGAAGCATTACGTAACCTGAAGCGTATGTAACCCGAGGTACCACTGTATATTTCTTTATTTATCTCTCCAGTAGTTGCAGCAATTTAAATAGCACTAAGTTGATTTAACAGGCCTCTGAATCACACTGTGCCCTTTGCATTCAAAATACTGTGCTTTTCAAAAGTTCACATTTTGCCGTTGCATACAATATCACAGTGCACTTTCATTTTTCCAGCACTGACTGTTTTCAGCCTAAAACCATTCTTCTTATGGTTTTAAAATGTGCAGGCACAAAGAAAGAACTGACCTCTTCAATTCAGAGGGTAAGAAAGTATGACTCTTTGTTCAGCCCAGCCTTTTCTATTACTTGTAAATGCTTCCAGAAACACTGCCAGAGATTTTAAACAAGACATGAAACATTAACACCTGAGAACACCTATTCCATAACCCACAAGAAAACATTTGAACAGCAGTCAATATGAAGGTGCAAAGGAGCACTATACTAGCTCTAGTCACTGGAACTAGAAATTCATTTTAGAAATTAGTTTCATATACTGTATGCCCTAGTTTGTTGTTGTTTGGTGTTATTTTCCAGCATTTCCAAGCTTCTGTCAATATAATTCCTTCTTTATTCATTATTGAATGTTCATTTAGAAACATCTACGGAACAATCCAAAACCTCAGGCGAGAGCAGCCGGGCAGAACTTAAAACTGGATCCACAACTACATTCAAAGTCCCGCTGATCACACCACGCAGAGCAAAAGGGGGCTGTTTTAGGCATTTTTGTGGCACCATATTCAGGCTGGTGCAGCAGAAGGCCCTTGTCTGAGAAATGGGCAAGCTTAGAATCCAGCAGGTTCATTGCTAGGTGTTTTCCACCTGAGCCCTACCCCTGCAATGTCCTGTTTTGAGTTCCACAGGCATGGCCAAAGTTGCCCCTCCAGCTGTTTTGGGACTTCAGCTCCCATCATCCCTAGCTAACAGGACCAGTGGTCAGGGATGATGGGAATTGTAGTCCCAAAACAGCTGGAGGGCCAAGTTTGGCCATGCCTGCCTTAGGATAGCTACCATTGACGGGAACACCTCTGCCTGTAGCAGACACTCTGCTGTAGTTTCAGTGGGTGGAGCAGGAGCTTTTGCTTCCATCTAACCCCCAAAGCCATCCGCAACTGGACCTAACTGTCAGGGGTCCTTTTTAACCATAGGAGGAACACCTCTATCTCAGCAGTACAGACTGGGAGTTAGGATTGCTCTGGTGGCCTCTTTTTACACTGTCAGCATTGCCAGGCTGTGCTAAATGCCAAAATATACTTTAACTTTCAAATACTTCTCCAATTTGGATGCTATTTTATTTATAGCAATTGATTTCTTTCAAACAAAGTGAGAGAGAAGCTGCTGCATACATCATTTAGAGGCAGAACAGACAGTAAACACAGCACCCACAAACACAAGCTCTGTTTCTTACCAGGTTTGTTGCAACTAGAATTATTTGCTAGAAACAAGCAACATGTCACACAAAAAGTGAGTTGCATGCGAGATTGAACGATGCTCTACAGCTTTTACCCCAGCCAAGCTTCCTGGAGTCAGTCAGTCTGTCTCATCTGCAGTCATACAATAGACAGAGATTGTGAACACAAATTGTTCTGTAAGTTGAAATGTCAGTGCAGTCTGTCCCAGTCTTAAGGCTACAGGCACTTCTGTTTTACAGAAGACTTTAAGAAAGCATATTTTAAACAGTACTACTTGTATCAGGCAGTGAAAATACAACTTCAACATACTGAAGTTGTTAGGAGTATAAACTATTCATTCAAACATTAATTTAGTTTAGATTCTCAGTGTCAGCAATACTGAGCCTTCCTAGGCAAGCTCACTGCAACATTTCTTCAACTTTCGTGATCAATTTCTTATGCCTCTGAAATGGAGGCAATGTGGTAACAACCGTATGAAATGTCCATGTGAAATCAATCATGTGAAATTCAATCATTTCAAATAAAATGAATATTTTTGAAAAGCCTATAAAGGCAGGTTCATTGTTATGTTATTCACATGATAACGGCAATTTCCACTTGGTAAGCTTACTAAGTGAAATTACTAGAACGGTTGCCATGTGCTTAGTCCCCATGTGATCACTACCTCTTAAGCACATTAGGAAATTAATTGCTCAGAAACAACATACAAGTGGGTAGCCAATGCCATGTGCGATAGACACCACTTAAAGTGGTTAACTCATTAACACATTCTTAGAAATGCCCTGTTTCAAGGAATATATGTTTGCCTTTTACATCAAAAGAAAAAGCTACAGCATTCTGGAGGTCCGTTTATAACCTGAAACTGTTCTTAACCTGAGGCACCACTTTAGCTAATGGGGCCTCCAGCCACCGGAGCATGATTTCTGTTCTCATCCTGAAGCAAAAGTTCTTAACCCGAGGTACTATTTCTGGGTTAGCGGAGTCTGTAACCTGAAGCGTCTGTAACCTGAGGTACCACTGTACTGAGGTTTGAGTTTAGAAAAAACAACTCATACATGACTGAAGCATGAGGAGCAGTTTGTGTGATACACTCCATTGGCTCCGCCTGACTCAGTCGAGGGGCGCAGAATGGAGCGGGAGCAGCTGGGCTGGGAAGAGGTGTGGGTGATGTGAGAAATGTCCTCTGGCGCCGTGGAGAGGGGGGAGGGGAGCAGCCTGGCTCTGTGTCCCCCTGGCTTTCTAGTACAGTGGTACCTCGGGTTATAGACGCTTCAGGTTACAGACTCCACTAACCCAGAAATAGTACCTCAGGTTAAGAACTTTGCTTCAGGATGAGAACAGAAATTGTGCTCCAGCAGCGCGGCAGGCCCCATTAGCTAAAGTGGTACCTAAGGTTAAGAATGGTTTCAGGTTAAGAACGGACCTCCGGAACGAATTAAGTTCTTAACCCAAGGTTCCACTGTAATGAACTCTGGCGAACTCTGTGCTGGGGCGACGGCGTGTGTGCCCACAGAGAGGGCTCTGAGTGCCCCCTCTGGCACGCGTGCCATAGGTTTGCCACCAATGACCTAGGGGGAACAGTTAGTTCACTCATGTACAGTGGTGCCCCGCAAGACGAACGCCTCGCAAGACGGAAAACCCGCTAGACGAAAGGGTTTTCCGTTTTGGAGGCGCTTCGCTAAACGAATTTCTCTATGGGGTTGCTTCGCAAGACGAAAAAATCTTGCGAGTTCCCGCGGTTTTTTTTCGCTCCCCCCCCTTTCCTAAGCCGCTAATCAGCTGTTCCGCTGATAAGCCGCCTCTCAGCTGATTGCTAAAAGCCGCTAGACCGCTAATAGCTCTAATCCGCTAAGCCGTCAATGGGCTTGCTTTGCAAGACGAAAAAACCGCTAGACGAAGAGAATCGCGGAACGGATTAATTTCGTCTTGCGAGGCACCACTGTATAAGTGGGCAGGAGCATGGTTTCATACTGATACACTTCCAACCAACTAGTTTCAGTACGAGGAAGTGAGAAGTGTCAGAAGAATAAAGCAGAAAGCTTTATACTCCTATGAAAAAGACCAACGCATGACCCTTCTGGAGCCCCCGAGAGCTGCCCAGAAGCACTGGACGCTGACACTGGCCATGCTGGTAGTACACCAAGACTACACAGGTCAGTTCTGAATCAGGTATGGGGAAAACTGGGCATGCTCACATGACTAGGACAGAAGGGAGATATGAATGAGGAATGAACGAGAGCACTTGAATCCTGAATTCACACCAACTGTAGAGAAGTAGGGAAGGGATAACAGGACTGGTGGATAGGAATACTTTGATTTCTCCCATCCTCTGTACAACACAAAGCTGTGATAAACGTATTAAAAGCGGGGACAGAAGAGAATACTGCCCACTAACTTAAAATGTGGCCTAATGGTTATATTAACAGAACATAAAAAACCAAAAATCAACTATGTACTTTTTTCAATGTCTTTGTCTCTATGTTAAAAAAACAATTCATTAGAAAGCTCAAACAAGAGATGAAGGATGGGGTTTAACTATTTCCAGTAAGTGTGACCTTGGCTAAAATGATATTAGAAATCCTTGTTTTGGAATAAAATGCCTTTAGCACATTCCACACACAAAAGCTTTTCTTGTCTGGCTACATTTCAGACACCCATCCACTACACAACCCCCCACAAAAGCACATGGGAATGTTTTGCATCACAGTTGCTTGCTCCATCAGTCACATGCTGCACAAAAACTTCAAATGATTCTTGCCTCGTAACCATGCCTAATTTAATATGAAAGCCAGAATTTCTGCTCAAACTCTTAGAGACACTCAGCTGGATTACTGTATGATTTTTGCCAATACTTTCAAAAAGGGACAGTGCTGGGGGGGGGGGGGAATCCACTCTAGTCCACTCCCATTGTTCCAACTTTATTACCAAGATGGTAATAAATTCAACGAACTGGAAAAAGGCCACACTCTAGCTTCTAAACTATTAGGGATAGCCTTGTAAGGGTATATTTAGCATTACACACATTTTCTCTACCCCCCCCCCCCAAGAAAGTCTTCAGATCTCCTGGAATCAACCAGCAATGCAACATACGCAACCTGCCAAAACACTTCTTACCTGTAACTTGAGGAACACGGCTTTAATGCCCTACTTTCTTCATAAAGCCAATAAAGAAAGAACTTTTAACACCAAGACAACAGGTGTCTTCCTAGTGGAGTTTGTACGGGTGCAAAGCTTTGCTTTATTTTCCACCCCCACATCTCACTATCTCTCTAAGCCAACACACAAGAAGAGTTGGAGCTTAAAATTATTTTTTGTTCCACTAGCTATTGGGGACTCTTAATTTCAACCTTATTTGTGTTTTCCACAATGTGGTGTACAAGTAATCATGTTAAGGAAATCAGCTACACTCGCTTGTCCAACCAGGATTGTCTTTCTAGTCTTGTCTCCTAGCATAAACGAACTGGTTGAGATTTGATTTCCATATGAATGGGTCTAAATCCATTTAATAAATCAGACACGAGAATCCCCTATGTTTGCCTGCAGAGAGAACAAGAACAGCTACTCACAACTTTCAGTCAGCTGGGTTTAGGAGTTTATATCACAAGCATACAATCACTCAGTATCATTTTAGCCAATAAGTGAATCAATGCGTGAAACACTTCCATCAAAAAATGTTGTATGCTGAAGGGTTTGCAAACTGTCTATGGTGCCCAAATGGCTGTATTCACACATCTGACAACGGCATTTGAGTTGCAGTTTGATAACCCAAAAGCAAGATATTGAATTGCAGGTCAAACTACACATTACATTAAACACATAGTTGCCCTTAAGCTCAGGGTTTATAGCAGGGATGAGAGTTCCCTGGCATGGAGTGTTGCAAAGTTTTTTATCTTTCCGCTCCAGTGTGATCCCCATCAGAATTGTCCCCATGCCTACTATTACATTAAATGGGAACCCGCCTCCCCCCACCAAATAGCAGGTGTGGGAAGCTCAATTCAGATCAAGAGTGCAGTGAGTACAGGAGACTAAAGTCCTCTTTCTCCTCATGCTAGGGGCCCGATCCAAATCACAGCCCCCTATTTGCAAAAGAAAAATCCTGTACTTAAAAGGAAGCTATGTGAATAACGTAATGTCTAGCTTGCCCTGAGCTTGATAAAGAATGCAGTTCCACTAATGAGATGTTTACTAAAGACCCACACATTTTGCTTTCAAGGCCATTATTTTCTCTACAATAAAGTTACCTCAGTAAACACAGATCTTGCCCATAAAATATAATCTAATGCACAAATCTATTACACCAGACGTGAATTTGAGGGAGGGGGGAAGATAAAAGTACAGATGCAGGACGGAGCAGTAATTGAATGTAAACAAGTAAAGAAGGAACTGTTTCTGATCTTCCTGATTCAAGCAGAAAGGGTTGCAACAAAGCAACCTCAGGAGTTTTGCTTTATGTGGGATTCTGACATCAGTCAAGAGACATAGAGAGCTAAATGCTTTTCAGCTTCCCAGTGCGTGAGAAAATCAAAATGGATATGTATTTTTAAAGAAAATCCAAGAAATAATTACAAGAATGCTCCCTGATCTGCAATAGACAAGAGGCAACAAATAAAAAGACAATCTACTTTCAATCACTGGAATAGCACCATCTCTACTTTAAAAGAACACTTCAAACAAATTTCTACGTGGGATGTTTGTAGGCAATAACTGATGTACAAGATACGCAACAGAACTTGGAAGTCCAAAATATGTTTTCGTCATCACCCTTTCACCCTCCCTTCCCAGGGGAAGAAAAACCACAATGTGGGAAAGTTTAACAGTGTTACCCAATACTACATAGAATTAATATTATTTATGATAAAAGGGATATAATGCAGCAAACATAAGCAATGTAAGTTTGATGATCGGATAAGCCATATATATCCTACTGATGTTTTAATTAATGAATCATTCCAACTTATGGATTCTAAACACAAAACAGCTGGGAATGGTAAACTGGCAGAGATTGCACTGAATTAATGGCAGCAGGGCTGACAACTGAGGAAGGGGAGATATGAGTTGGACCCAGGTGGACCCACCTCCATTTCCACAGCCCAAAAAGGAAGAAGATAAACAGCAAGAAATGCATGTTTTCTTTTATGGATATGAGATATTCCTGCTCAAGTTAAGATATGGGTGAGCTCCCGTTGCTTGGTCCCTGCTCCTGCCAACCTAGCAGTTCGAAAGCACGTCAAGTGCAAGTAGATAAATAGGTACCGCTCCAGCGGGAAGGTAACGGCATTTCCGTGTGCTGCTCTGGTTTGCCAGAAGCGGCTTAGTCATGCTGGCCACATGACCCGGAAGCTGCATGCTGGCTCCCTCAGCCAATAAAGCAAGATGAGTGCTGCAACGCCAGAGTCATCTGCGACTGGACCTAACAGTCAGGGGTCCCTTTACCTTTACCTAGTTAACTAGTTCCATTAACACAGGAATATGGTGTCACATGGCAACAATTGGGAAAGGAGTTTATGCAGGGAATGTTTATACTGCAAACGGGCCATTCAAATCCAGTTTTTATGTGTATGTGATTGGCATTCTTCTCAGATAGTCATTGTTATTCAGCCATTTGCTATCCTCACCACTGATGTACTGTGGAGATCCTGAAAGAACAATTCCTCTGAAGCCGGTTGTTAAATTTCAGTAGAAATAGGAACCCTTGCATTGTTTGGGCCATCAGAAACAAAAGGGCTAAGTTGTGGTGACAGACCACACACATAAAAAACTATCCACCAAAACAAATGCACTAATGAGCTTTCACACCAGTGTGACTGTGGATGTAAAATAGCTTAACAGATTTTCCATGGAATGGGTAAACTGAGATTCAATGGAGAAAAAGTACAGGCTAGCATTTTGAAAACATGTGGACCATGTAGAAAGATTTCTAAGCAGAAGCAGCAAGGCTTCCACAACAATGTATTTCTGAAAGCACTCTCCTTCAGCATGGGCTTGCCACGGTACTTTTCAAGAACACCTTCTTAAATTTGAGTTGGGGGTAACCATCACATGCCACAGTCATGGTTTTATAGTCAGACTTAATTTAAGACAGCATGGAAGGACAACAAAAGGTAGTATATTGGCTTCCAGGAGAGTGTGACACTTTTATTTTAACAGAGTATAGCGCTAAGTTACCCTATTTTTAACCAGTCTCCTTTCTCCAAAAATTGCCACTCGACCTTTGCCCTTATCATCTATTCTCTTGATAGCATCTATTCTGGTTTCAATTTGGCACTATTCCTTAGAGCAAGGATGGAGACCCTTGTGGTTCTCCAGATACTGTTGAACTTCAACTTTCACCAGTCAGCAGGGCCAATGGGCTGGAGTGATAGCAGGTGTAGTCCAATAACATTTGGAGAGCCACATTACCCATCTCTGCTTTAAAGGGAAAACTTTGATTTTTTTCACTGGCCTAAACGTCTTCATACCCAGAAGAAGAAGAAGAAGAAGAAGAAGAAGAAGAAGAAGAAGAAGAAGAAGAGGAGTTTGGATTTGATATCCCGCTTTATCACTACCCTAAGGAGTCTCAAAGCGGCTAACATTCTCCTTTCCCTTCCTCCCCCACAACAAACACTCTGTGAGGTGAGTGGGGCTGAGAGACTTCAAAGAAGTGTGACTAGCCCAAGGTCACCCAGCAGCTGCATGTGGAGAAGCGGGGAATCGAACCCGGTTCACCAGATTACGAGTCCACTGCTCTTAACCACTACACCACACTGGCTCTCAAGCAGAAGTAGATAAATCTCCTAAGAACTGGTGTATGGATTCAGGAAAGTGTCCAGGTGTTCCATGAAAACTATGGATGATTCCAAACTAAGGCTTTTAATGGTCTGCTTACTACTTTGTTCTCACTGTAAGCTATCTAATGTCCTATGTTTCAGCAGGTACCGCCTATCAATTTTCATTCGCTTTTTAGTGGAAATTCAACATCAAGATAGTGTGGTAGTATCAGTAGAAATTAACCTTAAGCTACTCTTCCTAAAGTGCCATTTGGTTTAAACTGGAATACAACTAAATAAAAGACATAAGGAGTTACTGTTGTTGTTGCTGCTGCTGCTGTTGTGTTGTTGTTACAAAATTTAGGAAGCATGAATACAGCTCATAACACTGAGCTTGCTTCCAGACACTGTATGGACATAATTTGCACACTATCATAGCAGTCTTGTTGAAGTAAGTTCAAAAGCATTGTAATGGATGAGACATGAACATCAGTCATAAAGCCTGGTCCTCAAGACCACAGGCACCATGTTGCCCTGAACCAGCGGTTCTCAACCTGTGGGTCCCCAGATGTTGTTGGACCACAACTCCCATCATCTCTGAGCTCTGGCCTTGCTAGCTAGGGGTGATGGGAGTTGTAGTTCAACAACATCTGGGGACCCACAGGTTGAGAAAGGCTGCCCTGAACTCACACTGTCTTGCTATGACAGGAAGAATCATACTTAATCTAAAATTCTGGAATAGCCTCAGTACTGGCAAACCTACCTACAGAATGGCCTGCAATGTTCTACTCATGGCTGGGCTGAATTAATTTCCCACTGCTAGCAACACATTCTCTCACCTTTGCAGCTTATAAGACCAATTAAAGACCTCTGCAGAGGCCATGTGTGGTTCTTTCCTGGCATCTTCTCTATTTTTCTCCACTTACTTGAAACTCTACACCAGCCTAAGGGGCAGCAACATCTCAGAAGTTTTATAAAGAACAAATGTGCTTCTAGACTTAAAGGCATTACCCTAAACTAGGTCTCCTAGAACAGCTATTTGCATATATGAAACATACTTATATGTAATAGTATTAAGGCACAATCGTGCATAAGATTAATAGTTTTTCATGTTCTTATATAAATGTAACTCATTAAAATGTCTCCAAAGAGAGGAACCACCAAATTAAAAGGATGTACTGCAGCAGTGAGGCTAATTTTTCCTTCAAATAAAAGACACAACACTTCTGTTGTCTTTATTTCTTTGGAAAACTTGTGTTTTGCATTAGGTGGCCTTAATCTTTCACTTTGCAGGAGGGAAATGGCTGCTGGCAATGAACCACACTAATTAAGTGATGCAATTCTATGTAAACTTCAAGCTACTTCCAACACATGGCCATGCTGGTTTGTATTTTCTGAATTTAAAAAATGGCCATCTCAGATTTATGTGTTTATGTAGGTATGCACATACATGCATGTGGACATATAATAACTAAGTATTTCAATAATACCCCAAAGGGTGTTCAAAATTGTTTCGCTGATGATGCCATTAGGTGCAACATAAATTTGGGACTGGTTTTCTTAAGAGCTATAACCGTGTGATGTACCTTGAATTGCAACGGAAAGTCAGATACAGTTAAAACGAAGTGAACAAAAAAACAACATCTACATTTAATCTTATAGATCCATAAATATTGTGAACCTGGTGTTAAGCCTTTTATTCATGTACACACTTATACAGCACCTTGTTCTTCCACATTCATTTGATCAGAGTAACTGTGAAGGAACCAAGGGCAACTCAGAACCAACCTACACACCACAGTGTGTGTAACATAGAACATGCCCCAAAGGGCTACAGCTTCAGAATACAGATGAGGAGATGCATCTTTGAATGCTTCCCCTTGTCAAAATCTCTCTACCTATGGGAAGCTGCCATATCAGGAAGAAGAAGAAGAAGAAGAAGAAGAAGAAGAAGAAGAAGAGGAGGAGGAGGAGGAGGAGGAGGAGGAGGAGTTTGGATTTGATATCCCGCTTTATCACCACCAGAAGGAGTCTCAAAGCGACTAACAATCTCCTTTCCCTTCCTCCCCCACAACAAACACTCTGTGAGGTGAGTGAGGCTGAGAGACTTCAGAGAAGTATGACTAGCCCAAGGTCACCCAGCAGCTGCATGTGGAGGAGCGGAGATGCGAACCCGGTTCACCAGAATACGAGTCTACCACTCTTAACCACTACACCACACTGGCTCTCTTTAGCCTTGACTTTTATCTGATCTGAAGAAAAGTTTGTTGTTGTTAAGTAGAGGGGAAAGAAACTGCACTTAGCATGCCATGAAATGTATTCTGAACAGATACGGTGTCAAGATGACCAGAGGAATACCTATGCTCCCTTGCAACCTCGGTAAACAGCTGTATTAGCCCTCCAGAAGAAAATCAGGTTATTGCAATAGCCACATTAGAAATTGCTAATTTTATGAGGTCCAAAGACTTGAAGCGAGGGTGAAGTGAGGGCAAGGTGAGGAAGAAGGGCAACAACAAAAAATGAACGCCTTTGTGCTGAGGTTTGAGAACGGGAAATGTCTCCTATATTTGCTCTCGCTGTAACAGCAGCAGCACATCGCCACACACAAACACATCGTACTTCATAGTCTGATAGCTGATTCTGCACAGGCACACACAGAGGCACACACACATACAGGCCTGTGTCCCTGTCAAAGACCCGTTTCACTAACCCCTAGGTAAGCCTCAGAAAATGGCTACACCAAGTGGTAGCTCTGAACTATGACTGAGATATCTGCTATAAGCTTTTCCTCCAAGGGTTTCTGAACAGCTTTATTACATACTATAATTTTACTAATGAGCCAAAAACAGTGTGCTTTTCAAAACATGAACTACTGAATGCCAACACATTTAACCAGCATCACATGTATGCAATAATTAGACTATTAGTCTAAAAAAAGAAATACGTACCGCATTTACTCTAACCTAATGCTCACCTGTTTTGGCCAAATTACATTGCAAAAATTAAGGTGCACATTAGATTTGATGGCACATTTACCGTACATTTGCTAGCAAACACTTTTTTTGGTTTCAAGGTTCTGAAAGTTGAGGTGTGCATTAGATTCGATGGCACATTAGACTGGTAAACCAAAATGCCACATGGATTAGATGTAAAATGCCTTATAATCTACTGTGTTCAGTGCAGAATGTGGAGACTCTGTAACATGCAATATCTATCAAATATATAGCCTATTAATTCTTCCTATTCTTTTTCTTTCATATTTCTACACACAGAGAAAATATCTTATTTTGTTAGCCTCTTTAATATGATGGCTAATCACGTATCCCACTGTTCATGAAGTCAAAGGACAACTAAATGCACAAATTAAGAAGTCCTCCATGTTCCAAACAGCTTTGTTGTTCTTTCAAGGGTCATTAATCTTATAATATACCCATTAGCCCTTTCCTAGAATGCTTTTCTTACATTCATTAATAACAGCTCTTTTGTACATGCGTAATTTATTTGACCGCTGAGGGTTTTAAATATATTTGTCAACCATTTATTTGATTTCAATTTTTGCTCCTCCCTTGGCATTTTTAGATTAACTTTTTTTTTTAATGTACACATTAATTTTATAAGCTGCCTCCTCAGCCTACACAGGCCCTCAGAGCTGTACTAGACTTTTCTCTATGACGAGTTGTGGAGAGAAATTTAAAGGGCGAAGGACAGAAGTAGCAGGCTATGTATGAAAAAAATTAAAGAGACAATAGGGGATGGGGAAGGGAACTAATAAGCAGAAACAGTGATATTAGAGAAGTAAAAGCAAGGAAAAGGCACAACCAATATAAGAAAGTTTTTAAAAATAATGGGGGGGGGGAGTCAAATGAAATGGGAAAGTGAAAGGGGGGGATTTAAGTATCTATGTGTGAGAGGCAAAAATAAGCAAAATGCTGGGGCAGGACTTTGAGTGGAGTGAAGCATAAGGAAGCAAAATAAAGAGATGTAAACAAGCTAATTATCCAAAAACTGTCTCTATTTACAGCAGTTCATTACATGGTTTTGCATCTATTTAGGCAGACACTGCCCAATGGTTGATATCTTCAGGGCTTTGTTTTAAATCCAAAAGTGAACTTTGATGGTTGAAAAGCATAATTTACCTAGTTGTTGCAAAACTATTTCCATAATGGAATACCTTTTGCTCCACGGAAAGAAAAGTTACCTGACATAAAGAGGCTTCATGCTCAAGGCGCATCAGTGGCAACTTTGATTTCATGGTGTCTCACACAGGTTAGTACAGTGGTACCTCGGGTTACATATGCTTCAGGTTACATACGCTTCAGGTTACAGACTCCGCTAACCCAGAAATAGTGCTTCAGGTTAAGAACAGAAATTGTGCTGCGGTGGCGCGGCAGCAGCAGGAGGCCCCATTAGCTAAAGTGGTGCTTCAGGTTAAGTACGGACCTCCGGAACGAATTAAGTACTTAACCCAAGGTACCACTGTAACGGCAAAAGTAATTCATCCAGTACAGGTAATGTGATTATCTTGTTGTGATTATAATGGAACGACACACGATGGGGAGCGTTACGTCAGAGAGAATACAAAGGACTTTTACAGCAAAAACGGCCAGCACTGTTCAGTCTTTCAGCTATATTTGTGTTGAGCCCATATTAACTGCTAATATCTTTTTTTGAATGCCCTGAATCTATTTTTCTGACCTGCTTCTTGTCTGGATCCCCCAGAAAAAATGACTGCCTTTACACACCATAAATCTGGAAGAGTTTTAAAGCAGCATGTGCCAGGGAGAGTGGGACCTTTATGACTGCGGCACCCAGCATGTGGAATTCCATATACGGGGAAATTAGTTTGTGTCTGAACTTTGCCAGGGTCCCATCACTGCCTGAAGACTTTCCCTTTCCAGTGAGCCTTTGATTTGTCTGCTACTTCATTTGTTTCACTTAGTCATGTCTCTTCTTTGAACATTAATTTTAATATTCTGTGGCCATTTTTTTTTCTAATTCCCACCCCCCAAATCAATGGATTCTTTTTAGTACTGGCCTTGTGTAGTGTAATGCTTTTTTAAAAACAAAACAAAACACAAACAAATCCAAGAACTATATTTGTCATCTCTGTTTTCAGACAGAAAAGCAGGATAAAAAATATTATATAAAGAAATAAAGATCATGCTGCATTGCCACCCAACAATAAGTTGAGAGAGCATACTCCTTAATCTCAGTGCTTGGGGTGTAATACAAATTATTCCATTTAAAAAACCCTTCTATTTCAAGCAGTTGGCTTACAAAATGGCAACCAAATCACATGGAATACCTGAATGCCTTAGGTTGCAACTGTAATAATATCAATTGGGAATTAAGTCCCACGGAATAAAATGGGCCTTTTTCTACGTTAAGATGGTTTAGGATTGTCGCCTAATGAAGCAGGAAGATTGTTCCTGGGTCCGAGTAGCAATGCACATCAGTTCTTGGACTTTAGGTTCCAAAGTCATTTCACTTAATGCAAACATTAAAAACAGCAGCAAGTTTTTGGTGCGAATTCCAGCATTCAAAAAAATCTGAACATTTTCATTTAATTTTCTTGTGACAAAGAAGAGCATATCCATTAGTCAACAGTGCGTTGAAGTATCACCCGTAACATTAATGACGAAGCATTAGTTGCTTCTTGTTAGTATTCGCTGCAATAATTATAATATTTTACTAATTTTATCTGTACAAAAAATGCTCCAGTATCTTAGGAAACAAACTTGTTTATAGTGACAGCAGGCAGAAGCAACCTTCAGCTGAAGCAATTAAACCCCGCCTTGGAAATACGAATCCATTTCTGCGTACATGCTAAATATGTAATATCCTGGCAGACTGCAATTTATTATTAGCAAATTGATTGAGAATCAGAAGATCATTCCCTCACATCTTTTATCACAAAAATGAAACTGAACTATAATCCATTTCTTCAGTTCTTCCATTGTCCATCTCCCACCACTACACCACAAGGAGCTGTACGATCCGCAAACATTTGTCGAATACAGTAATGCCCATACTAAGGCAATATAACCCAGGAGTTGGCAGCCATACTATCAGCAAGAACTTGGCTACAAAACCAGCAATGAATCATCAGGCTGCAAAGTAACACATTGCCTTTTTAATCCTTCCAAAATAATAAGGAAGAAAGGAAGAAAAGAAGAAAGAAAGGAAGGAAGAAAGAAAGAGAAAACCCAAAAGCCTTTTTCTAAAAGAGAAAAAATAGTTTTACAGAAGTTCTAGCGTGTTTCAACATTGGATTTTTACTACTAAGTGTTCTGAGAAGCAGTTTTGTTTTAAGCCATTCAACACACGACAAGATACTTACTCATCAATCTACACTGTACAACAATAGTCCAATTCACAAAACAGTTAAGTCACAGTCTTTGGCTTGGGACCAAAAAACTAATGGCAGAAGGGGTGAGTAGGAAGTGTCTTTCTCGACCCTCCTTCCCTGGCAGCCTCCGCCCCCCTCCAAAAAACAGCTTCTCCTGAGGGTCAGAGAACCCTACAGAATGGGGTGAGTTGGGCCATGGTGCAGGTGTCTGCAGAGGACATGAGGTTTGCTGAAAATCAGGCAGAGGCATATTCTGTGCACAGAAAAATCAGTAAGACTTACATGTAAATGTGTCTAGAAGGGGGCTGCCAGCTACATATACATGGACTAGGGAGTAAATCCCACTAAAAGGTGGGATTACGTCTGAGTAAAACATGCTCAGGATTGTGCTGCAAACCACCTTAAATCCAAATATGTCAGCTTAACTAATCATGGACTAGGGCATCCATAACTAATATCCTGGCAAACATATAGCACAACTCAACGTATTTGTGGCAATACTATTTGCTGAAACAGGAAATGTTATTCAAACTAAACAACAGTAATAAAGTACCCACCAGGCAAAACTTTCATGCTTTCCTTAAACAATCTGCTAAGAACTGCTTAAAGTAGTTGTATTATTTTTATTTTTTTAATTTGGACTTACATAGAAGCAGGACTGGGTTGCACCAAACCTGTTGAACACCTTAAAGCTATACATGCAGCCACCAATAATTTATTTCTGTCTATTTTGAAACCTGCAATGTACCTATTTGCTATATTCTTCATTTCTGTATCGCTAAGACATTGACCAGACTTGTTCTCAAAGGCAGAAACATTTTACCTGGGTTTATAAAGAGCCAATAACAAATTACTGAGAAGGTGTTTGTTTTCTCTAAAAACGCTCTCCATTTTACCAGGACAGCATAATGAGTATGAATGCGGTGTATCAAACAGTATTCTATAGAAATCTTGCTAGACAAAATGATACCTCATCCAGCAAATGCTTACATAGACTTATTGGTTTATGTTGTACTGTTTCCATTTCGTTTGAAAGTTTCTGTCGTTAACTTCTTGGGTTATTATATAGAATAGATGCCCGCTTGGAGCCCATACCTTTTGGAAACCAACTTCTTCGCATCCCCTTTTCCTTTTGCTGCTTTTTCTGGCTCTCTGATTTACTTGAATCCATTTTACAACCTACAGGTCAAAATCATAAGAGCTTTTCTTAAGAAGAGGCAACCTGAGTACAACTATTCAGCATGAGTAAGAAACTATAAACAGACTCAAGACACATTTTTCCATTGCTTCACCGGAAAAGGAAAAGAAGAGGAAAATGGAGGGAGGGGGTGAAAAGCACTTTTCCAGTCTGCAATATCATGCTCTTGGATAATCCATTTAGTAATTTGTGCCTGGTCTAAAGGGATTCCACCCCCCACCCCCCATCTTAATGCAGTAAATTGTGTGTGTTGCTCAAATGCAGACAACAGCAGTAGCACTCTTACTCAAAACATAAAGAAAAGACCAGGCTATATCAAAACAGTTTGTTGTATAGCCACAAAATTCTAAGAGCATTCTAAAAACAACTACTGGGAAGCAAGTGCCACTGACTTAATGAGACTTTCTTTCCAAGTAGCGTCTATGGGTCTGGCTGCACTTTTCCCAAAAATTAAAAAATGCTGCCCATTTCTCACACCTTCAGCTTCACATAATAGGTTCGCTAAGGCATACTTGTATAAAGGAACAGCAGATTTTAAAGTGACACTCTTCTTTATATAAGTTGAAGGGAACATTACAGAGCAAAGACTCAATCAAGGCAGGCACGGATAGGAAAAACAACAGTAAGCCTAGAAAATGCTGTTATTAACCAAAATAAGCGTGTTACCTCTTCGTTCACTTGCTGGGCTAGCCGACAATCCTGCCATGCCTGACTCTCTTCCAGCAAAGGCTAGATGGGAAAGACAAATAGAGTGCAAGTTTACTGAGGTTTTCTAGGTGGCAGCTCGCTTGGGGGATGCGATCCGCTCTCTCCTTGCCCCTCGCCTCCAAATTCCCCGAGATCGGATGCACAGATTCTTTTAGAAGGCTCCCAGATCTGGCGCAAAAACTTTCTCCGCTCCGCTTCTTTATTTACCTCCGCGCAGCAAACCAAAAGAGCTCGGGGATCGGGCTAGTTAGTCCCTCTCACCTAGACATTTCCCAAGTCCTAGCCTGGCCCACCTCTTTCTCGTTTCTTTTTCGCTACGAGGGAGAGGCGGGCGCGCAAGAAAGCAGTACCTTGACTCGACCAGCAACTTCCCCGCGCTCCGTTTGGTGCGTCTTCCTCCTATTTGCATGCGCGGTTTGGGATCTGCTTGCGTTCGCCCTGGGCGCAGAATTCTCGCTTGGGTCAAGGGATGGCTATGGACGCCCCTTCCCGATTGCATACGCGGGCTGCAAAGAGCGAAGTGCCGCCGTGCCTCTTTTTGCAACGCAACACAAGGGACCTCCTTAGGAAACGAAACACCTACGAGAGAAGGAGGGACCCCCCCCCTCCCGCTTCGTGTTCCAGCCTCCGAGATCAGAGGAGAGGAGGAGCTTGCCTTAAGGGTATACAGAGAGCGATCGGCTTTGTTCAACCCGTCGCCAAAAGGTACAGGGGTGGGGGAGACTTACTCTCGAGCAGCTAGCTCGGCAGTCGCGGCTCACGTCACTATTCAAATGTTATAGCGTCCGTCTGTCTGTCTCCTCTGCGCCCAGCTCCACTTGCCTTGCGTAAAACGCTCGGTTTGGAATCGTTCGCTGCCAGCAAACTGCCCCCCCTCTTCCCTCCAAAGTTTCCCTAAAACTGCGTGCAGACGACAGGTTGTCGGGTCTTGCATGCACACGAGGATTGAGCAGAGTCAATGCGATCAGCCTGGAATACAATTGTGCGGTCCAGGCCGAACTACACAGAGAAATCCCCGAACAGTGAGCAAGCGCTGCCTTCGCCAGCTAACCAGGGGCAAATCTCTCTCTCTCTCTAACTCCAGCTCTCCGCCCATAAAGGGAAAATACGGTTTCTCGCTTGAGCTCGGCTCAATTAATCTCACATTGCTGGAGAAAAATAATCATTTCCTGCTATAAAGTATACAGATAAATATGTTTCGGATACAAGCTGAAAATACAGATTGGAAAAAGAGAGGCTGCAGAAGTAGAGGGAGAAGAGAAAAGCAAGAGCCACATATTTCATATTATACCATTCAATTTTGTATTAGAATGCTTGTTGTAATGGATTATTTGCCATTGTCAGGCAGCTATTATCAGCCCTAATTCCAACCAGAAGTATTTTAACAAACTTTCTAACTTTCTTACTGTTGAAAATACATTGCAATGCAAATAATAATTCAAAACTCCCCTCTCCAGATACCTCCTTGACCTCTATGGAATCCAGAACTGTATCAGATGAATCCCATGGAGACTCTGAAGTGCATCTTAAAAGCAAGCATTAAGTTTGCTTTTTGCAACTGGAATCCTGCCATTTCTATTAGTCATGGGCATTCCACAGCTGACTCCTCCATCAGGCCTCAGATCAGCAAAGCCAGTGCTTTGCTTTAAAGCTGCAACCCTATACTGTGCACACTTACTTTGGAGTAAATGCAACTGAACTTCGCATTACCAAGTAAACATGTCTAGACTCATGATACTCATGAAAACTCAAGGTTCTTTGCTTGCTAAACTGATGGCTTCAAGGAAAACTTCAAACCGCTGGAAGTCACCGGCAACGAAGAGCTGGACTTTTTAAACTTCACATTTAGGGCTGTGCTTTCATATTTTCCAGTTATATGTGCAAAGAAGAACATAACTCTGGAATAATTATACTTGGCACACTTAAATTACATGTGCACTTATGAATTCCCTGAAAGGTCAAAAAAGAAATCTGTACTTCTGAAAAGTCAAGACAATGCAGACTTTCTCCTGCACAGAATTCAGATGCATTTACAAACAGATGTCACAACATAAATGTATGTCAAATGAGAGCACACTAAATCTTGACCACCTCTTTAACTTTACTGCTTTTAGTTTTTAAAAAGATACTGTCCTGCCCTTTTCTTTATTACCACAATAACCTTTCAAGATCAAAAGCTTTAGATCAAAGCCAAGATCAAACTCCTTGCTTTAAATAGAAGCAACACTACCATGAAATATATTATTCAAAGAAGAATGACTTAATGGAGATATCACAGTAGAAAATCTTATTTCAGCTTTTTATTTTTACATATAATAGGATACACGTAGTAACTGAAAGCTGCTACTTGTTAACGATTATGCCATTTCATGGGCAAAGGCTAATAGGAAAAAAGGCAATAATCAAAGGAAAGGGTGTTGAAAAGCATATGTTTGGTACACGATTTACCAATGCTTTCAGGTCCAAAAACAACAAAGAACCCATCATGAACTAAGTCCCACTTTGTATATTCTAGCTACAGAGTTTGCTAAAGTGTTGTATTTGGATGCTGAAGAACCTTTCCACCATGAAGCTCACTGAGCAGATTTGAGCAAGTTAACCCAACCTCACTAACTGGAGGGTGCTCTTTATACATTTTTACCTGTGCTAAATGGAAACTACTTTTCTGACGTGGCCCACCTAAAATTGGTCTTAACCACTTAATTGGAATTCATGTGATTAGCCCCCACCCATATAGTTTGGTCTTTTAATTATTACCACATTTGTACTCAAAATGCTTGTAGAAACAGTAGTTTTCGCACAGTCCACATAATGTGGCCCCAGAGTGACTGATAAGCTTCATGAACTAGCCGTTTCCAGGTTTCCCTTATTCAGACAAATGCATCATGTTCAAAATTTGCAAATCAGTGGTGTGAATCACTTTCTATCTTAGAAATGCTACAGAAAAGTTACATACATTACTAATGTTAACATTTCTTTATTTAGTGCTAGGAACTGCTCAGAGGGCAGAGGTTATATGAGCATGCTTTCCGTGCAGAAGCTCCCAGGCTTTCCAGGTAGGACATGGAAAAACTGCATGCCACAAACTGTCTCCATAGAAGGCAGCTTCCTGTGGCCCAGCAGGTTTAAAGTCTCACAACCTGATCCTTAGGGTTACTACAGTCCTTTTGCATTTCACTGTCTCAGTTCTGGCCCAACATGTGATAACAGTGTGGTTATTATGCAGACATAACTGGATATGCGTATGAATCAAAGCAATGGGAATAGCCTTGCAGCAAGGAAAAGGCTGTTTCTAAAAGGAGATATGAGTTCTAGATCGGCTATGACGACGCACCAATAATAAGAGCTGCCCTTCTAGACCACACAGACCATCTAGTATGGCATCCTGCTCCCAATAGCAGCCAAACAGGTGGCTCTGGGAAGATCACCAGTTTATACTGAACAGTGGCAGCGAATGAGATGGGTTATCACACTAAACAGGGATGTGTGTTGGCATCACAGGAAGATACAGCACCTCAAAGTGAAGAGTACAGCTGGCATGCCTATTTTTTATATTCTTACTCTTAAGAAAAAGTGAAAATTATTTGAATGCTAAAGAGTCTTGAAATGCACCATGAAATATCAATTTGAAATTGTGGTGCCTTCCCTGTACAATGCCCTTCCATCAGATGTGAAAGAGATAAACAACTATATGACTTTCAGAAGACATCTGAAGGCAGCCCTGCATTGGAAGGTTTTTAAAGTTTGATGTTTCGTTAAGTTTTTTATATTCTGTTGGAAGCCACCCAGTGTGGCTGGGGCAACTCAGCCAGATGGACAGGATATAAGTAATATCATCATCATCATCATCACACCACCTGCAACGTGATCCTTTTTACTGGGATTCAACATGGAGTTTTCTGCATGCAAATCACATGCTCTGCCATGAAGGTATGGCTTTTCCCCAAGGATTTGTTGGGTAGTATCTGTCATCAGCCAGGCCTGAGTCCACATGTAGCTCTTTCTTTGAGGAGTATGCAGTAAACTGTGAGTGGCTGGAATACAGCACATCACATACCGTAGTTTTCCAGCTCCCTTTCCCATTTGCATCTCAGTTATAATTGGACTGTGAGCCTTGCCTTGCCTTCCTGCAAAGTACCCAGTTTAAGTGCTCTACATATAAAAAATAAAACACATCTCACTCAGTGTTTACTGTTTTAAATAATTTGTAAGCTGACATGCGTGCTCTTTAGGTAGAAAGGCAGCATGAAAATGATTTAAATAAAATAACAATTCCAACAACATTTTCTGTATGTGCCTATGATCTCCCACAAACATACAAATAATAAATTATTATTATATTATGTGTGATTTTACTGTATTTTTGGTTTCTGTGGAAGGCGCCCAGAGTGGCTGGGGAAACCCAGCCAGATGGGCGGGGTACAAATAATAATTATTATTATTATTATTATTATTATTATTATACTCAAGAATCACGCTTAGAAATAAGAGTTAAGCTTGTATAAACATTTGGTTGTAGCATGATGTCCATCTAAACAGGGTCACATATGACCAGCGTTATTAGCCAATCCCATCTAAATAATAAAAACCCAAATACCTGTATTTTATAATTTGGAAATAACAGATTTGTATTACAACTACAGAAGTGTTTTGTAGTGCTTGTGGCCATGCTAGCTAACGAACATGTCTAGAATCAATAGAAGGCTATCATTGGCAGGCATCTCTTTATACCTATTGTATTTGCAACCGCACCGTCTCCACTTCAATCTATCAAGGATCTTTGATGCTGAAAACAGTCAGTGCTGAGGAAGGTCACGCTGTCTGAAGTGAACTCAGCTGCCCTCTTTTATTGGCATGACAGAAGTCTCCAGAGACTGAAAATCTTGGCAAAGAGCTAGAAAGGGGTGGAGTGTAAGTATTTACTGTAAATGGCCATCATAAGAGTTTCTCTGAAATGAGCAGACATGCATTGCCCTGTGGAGCTATATTGCTTGAATCCTGGGAGGTATTTTCTGGCTTCTCAGGACAATGAGAACAGAAGCTAGGAGCCTGGAGTGGCTATTCACCACCACATTAAAATTCTACAGCCACCTTATATACTTTATAAATCAGCAGCCAAATGGCTGAAATTTATTGTTCCTTTTTTAAAAAACTTTTTTTATGTGTGTTTTTTACTGTTTATTACTGTATACAGAGGAAAATGTTCACACTGAATATTTGTGTGAGAACTTCAGTAAACGAGGAACAACACGACTGCTGAAGTGTTCTAAAATAAAAGCAGTTAAGGGGCAGCATATTTCTCTTCTCCTTGAATTGTTTTGGATGGCCAAAGAAAACAGAGCAAGAGTTAATTGGTAGCTAATCTCTTTGCTTTTCTTGGGATGTTTTTGCAAGGCCCAGATTAAAATAGGCTTTTAATATAATGCAGGCTCAGCTGTGTCCATATTAGGAAAGTCTCAGCTCACATCCCTGTGCAAGAACGGACCTTTCCTCCCTCCTCTGTGTTTCCACCCCTTGCATATGTAGGTGGGAGAGAGGGAGCTTGGGAATGTGAACTTGATCCAGCATTGACCAGCCAGGCAGCAAACTCTTATTGTTCTGTAGATACCAAACATATTTCCTTTCTACTAGGGATAAACTCAACCATTCTGCACATAACACAGCTTTTGTGCTTAGCAGTGTGATTAACAGAAAAAGGCGAACCACAAAGAATATTCAAGCTTTATTAAAGCTACCATAAACACCTTAGGGATCCAGTTCATAGGCTTATTCAGGAAAGAGAACACATGTTCCCATTTCAGGCTCTTGTGAGTAATGCTGCCTCAGGTGTACTATACCTTTATTCCTGGACCTCATTGTTTTATGGGGGGAGGAACAATAAGTTTTCATAACTAGATTTTCTGCTTCAATGTGCTAAATCTAAATTCTGGATTGTACCCAATGATTGTACAAATGGAAAGCAATTTGCACAACTGATCTTTTCCCTCTTCTCCTCCCTCTGATTGCAGGGGGGAAGCTGACAGGAGCTGAGGAGGGTCCAGTCTCCCTTGTGATGAAGATAACATTGATGAAAATGTGAATGGAGAAGCCGTAGAGCTAGGCATTTTGAGTGCAGGGACACAGAATAGCAATTCAGAGAGGCCCACACACTACAGGTGATAACCTAAGTGCCAGAGAACTTAGAAGGGTAAACTGGAGGACTTGGTCTTAGACGATGGCCTTGATATAGTGGGCATAACAGAAACCTGGTGGAACAAGGAGACGTGGTGCAACATGGGTATATCTGGATATGAGCTTCAGAGGAAGGACAGGGAAGGATATACAGGAAGTGAGACCTTAAAATGAAGAATGAAATCAAGTAAACATCCCAAAGTAGAAATGCTGTAGTAATGGATGACTTCAACTACCCTCACATAGACTGGCTATGTATGTGTTCCAGTCATGACAAAGAAGTAAAATTTCTAGATACCCTAAATGACTGTGCCCTAGAACAGTTCGTCATGGAACCGACCAGAGGATCAGTGACCCTGGACTTAATCTTGAGTGGTGTTCCAGGACCTGGTGTGCGATGGATGTTTGAGCTAATTGGGAGGAGTGACTAGAATGCTCTTAAATTAAATACACATGTAAATGATCAATTGCCCCCAAAAAATCCAGTATGGTCACATTTGGTTTCAAAAGCAACAACGAACCCACCATGAACTAAGCAGAGGATATTGGTAAAAAGCAAGTTGAAGCTAAGAGGTTTAAAGCACTTCAAAGCACTTGTAAGTTGGAAGTTCTTTAAAAGCATGGCATTAAAAGATCAACTGGAGTGTATGCTGTAGATCAAGAAAGGTGAGGAACAAGAAGATGCCAGCATGGTTAACAAGCAGAGCCGAAAGAGTTATTAGAAGCAAGAAGGCTTCCTTCAAAAAACTGAAGTCTTGACCAAGTAAAGAGGGGGGGGGGGGAAGGAGCACAAACTTAGGCAGAAAGAAAAGTACAAGCAGACAGTAAGGGATACAAAAAAATTTAATTTTTTGGGGGGAGGGAGCGCATTGTTAAAAACATCCAGAACAAGGCAGCATTCCTTAAATATATTAACAGCAGGAGAACATCTAGGGAGGAAGTTTGACCCTTGGATGACAAAGGAGTCAAAGGTGTACTAAAGGAGGAGAAGAGATTCAGCAGAGGAGCTGAATTATTTGAACCTGACTTCATAACAGACGATATAGGGCAGATCCCAGTGCCTGAACTAACTTTTGCAGGAGGGCAGTCTGAGGCAGATTGTGGTGACCTAATTGACAAGTCTGTTAGACAAAACAAAAGCTGACAAACCACAAAGTCCACATAGCAGCCACCCAAGAGTTCTCAAAGAACTCAACCTGAGGACTGGAAATCAGCCATTGTAACACCGGTTTTTAAAAAGGCATCCAGGAGGGGGATTCTGGAAAGTAGCTTAATTCATGGAGGCTATGCTCTACCTCTGTAGTTGCAGGCAGTAATAAGTCTAAAAACCAGTTGCCTACATGTATCTGGTTGGTCACCGTGAGAAAGGGATGCTAGACTAGATTCGCCATTCTTTCTTGAGCCCCCCAAAAGGCTCTCCAAAAGATTGGGGCCCCTCCTGAGCAGCAGGGGAGGCAGGATCTCCTGAAATTGGGCAGAAGAACCTTGTACAAGAAGTATTCTGCTGTCTGCAAGATTCCTCTGTCTGGTATCAGAAAATTCTCAAAGCAGTCAGGAGGGTCCCCAACCCTCTGGAGAGGTGTTGCGGCTACAGGAGCTGTAGAGGGGGAAGAGAAAGATTGTGTGCACAAGCTGCCTTCTGGCCAGGAACCTTCAGTATATAAATCCACAGTGTAGTGGTGCAAAAATTAAGTGCAGGTGAGTTTAAGTTTCAAAATTAAGGCACTGGGAAGACTAACTGTTAAGCTTCAGTAGAGCAGAAAAAAGGGAAACAGTCTCCAAATGATGGGTTATAAAATATGCTTACTGGGCAGAAAATCTGTATTACCCATTTTGGGGAAATGTACCTGACCTACACAAATAATGAGGTTTTTAGATGGTTGCCTCAGTTTAACTGTCCTCATTGTGTGAAGATAAATCATGCTCAAAACCAAAGTCTCTGAAAGGCACAAGAAAGAATGAGAAGAAATAGCAAACATTAAATCTGAGCAAGAGTAGTGATCCAGAATGGCTTTTACTTCTCTGCTGAATACATCTCACAATTTTAACTAAACAAAAAAACAAATAAAACCCCCAACAACTTTGAAATATAACTTATATATTGTGAAAATATGCTTTTGAGCTACAGTCTTATGCCTATTTAAAGGTAAAGGACCCCTGACAGTTAAGTCCAGTCGCGAACGACTCTGGGGTTGCGGCGCTCATCTCGCTTTACTGGCTGAGGGAGCTGACATTTGTCCTCAGAAAGTTTTTCCGGGTCATGTGACCAGCATGACTAAGCCACTTCTGGCGAAACCAGAGCAGCGCACGGAAACGCTCTTTACCTTCCTGTCAGAGTGGTACCTATTTATCTACTTGCACTTTGACGTGCTTTGGAACTTCTAGGTTAGCAGGAGCAGGGACTGAGCAACGGGAGCTCTCTCCATCACAGGGATTCGAACCACCAACTTCCTGATCAGCAAGCCCTAGGCTCTGTGGTTTAGACCACAGCGCCATCTGCGTCCCACGCTATGCCTATTTACCTGACTGTAAACCCAACTGAACTCTATAAGACTTATTTCTGAACAGACACGTGTAAAGGACTGTACTGACATTCTCAGTCTAGGAAACAGTCAAGGTTATGAGCAATTCAAGAAATATTTTCCAACATCACTTATATTATGTTGAAACTTTTAAAGTAAAAAATATAAAATGAACTGAATATGTTCCAGCAAAAATATATACCTTGAATTGACTGGGCGTTTTAAAAATTTAAGAATTTTCCTTACTCGGTAAACGCATTTCCTAAAGTCTGGAGGACAGATTTCTAATAACCATAATTAGACAATAATAGCTGATTATACCTTAGTGCTAACTCAGTTCCCTACTCAAGCTGCAATGTCCAAGAGTCAGCCCAAACAAAAACAGATATTTGCTGAAAAGATCTGTAACCAGTTACTGCAGCCCGATTATAGATTCCCATTAACAGAGAACATAAAGATCATTGTGAGTATCAGTTGGGAAATGTTTGGGCCTGATATTTGGAAGAATGCCATCTACCTATGTTTCATTCATTAAAAAATGGTGACAGAAGTCTTTAGAGCCTTCATATACAGCTTTAGATTAGAGCCTTCATATACTAGTGAATATTCATAATTTGTTGCAAGTGAACTATAAACAGTATAGAGCTGGTGCTACTATTAGGCAGAAGGAACAGTTACCCCCAAACAGCTGATCTGGGATGTCATGAAAGGGTGACAAATGGCTGATTATTTAATTGATTTGATGTGCTTGTAGGATTTTCTGCCTTAGGTAGCAAAATAACTTGGCCAGTCTTGGATAGCTTGACTTGGGGAGGGGAGAGTGTCATTTGCTGTTCTATCTCAGGCAGTAAAAGTAAATTGAGCTGGCGTACTTAATATACCACTATTATACAACAATGAATGTATTTTATCATGGCAAAGATCATTCTATTCCAAGTAAGTCAGTGTAGCAAAAGTCCCTTCTAATTCTAATTTAAAGCTTCCCATTTGCAGGTTCAGCTCATTTTATGGCTTCCTGTTGGCCAAAACTGAAGGATTAGTGGCTAATAGCCTCTTTAATTTCTCTCAGTGCCAGTTTCTTTTCCACTGGCAGGTTTTAATTATTGACTTATTTGTTTGTTTGTTTGTTTGTTTGCAATTGCACTATTTTGCTATATAAAGTGTTTTTACTTTGTTACTAAAAATAATATAAAGAATGAAAGGAAATAAAATAGTTAAAATCTTCCCCTTCCATGGGAAGATAAACCTAAATAGGGCAATTTAGAGAGACATTTCAAAAGACAAATCAGAGGCTATTGACAAGTTAAAACAAACAAGTTACTGGGTCCAATGGCACCCACCCAAGAGTTCTTAAAGAACTCAAATGTGAAACCAGTGATCTTCTAACAAAAATATGTAACTTGTCCCTAAGATTAGCATCCATATTTAAGGACTGGAAACTGGCCAGTGTAATACTGTTAAAAAAAAAGGAAGCCTGGGAGATTCAAGAAATAACAGACCAGTTCATGTGATGTCTGCTCCAGGAAAAATAGTAGAATGCATTTTTAATATGGTTAACAAGCACAGTAGGCAAACTAAGGCCCGGGGGCGAGATCCGGCCCAATCACCTTCTAAATCCAGCCCACGGACGGTCCGGGAATCAGCATGTTTTTACATGAGCAGAATGTGTCCTTTTATTTAAAATACATCTCTGGGTTATTTGTGGGGCATAGGAATTCGTTCATTATTATTTTTCAAAATACAGTCCAGCCCCCCACAAGGTCTGAGGGACAGTGGACCAGCTCCCTGCTGAAAAAGGTTGCTGACCCCTGGCATAGAAGAACAAGTCTTGTGAAGAGGTAGTATAGATTTTGTAAAGATATGTCTAGTCTAACTAACCTGTTAAAATGACAATAAGCCTATAGATATAAATATTCAAGTTTACTTAGCTGTGTACTCAGGCTTTCAAAAAGCCGTCAATGAAGTCCCTCACCAAAGAGTCCTGAGTAAACCTAGCAGTCATGGAATAGGAGAAATCCACTTAAGGATCATTAATTGGTCAGAAAGCAGGGGACAGAAAGCAGAGAACATGAATAAATGGAGTTTTTAGAATGGATGGGTGTTCAGTTGGGTATTCCCCCAAGTCTTAGTATTAAGTTATGTATCAGGAGCTATGGCTGAGCCAGGAGGTGGCCAGATTTGCAGATGACATCAAGTTCTTCATGGGGGTAACAAAAAAGGGGGGATTATGAGGAACTACAAAAAGATCATTATGAACTAGGTGTATGATCATTAAAATGGAAAATGTGATTTGACGTAAGCAAGTGTAAAGCTTCATTGGATAACGTTGTGTTCTAGTATTATTATTATTTTTGGGGGGGTGCGCTATCTATATCCACTTTCTGCACACCATGCATAATTTTATAAACCTCTATCATGTCACCCTTACCCTTTTTCTAAACTGAAAAGTTGCAATGTGGAACTCTGCAAAAAGTGGGAAAGGATTGCAATTCAAGAGAAGGGAGCTAGCGTGGATGCATGAGGAAGATAAATGTTTCCCTTCATTTGCAGAGACATAGTTTAATAGGCAGCCCTGTATCAGGAAGTTTTTAATGTTTGATTTTTATTATGTGTTGATATAGGCTGTAAGCCACCCAGAGTGGCTGGGGAAACCCAGCCAGATGTGTGGGGTATAAATATTATTATTATTATTATTATTATTATTATTATTAATGATCATGGGGGGAGGGAGAGCAAACATACTCATGTCTTTTTCAAAACAAAAAACCACCAGCATTTCCAGCAGAGACAGAAGAAAACATAGGCCAACCAAAGAGGATTTAGTCAACTATATGAACTGATTATAGGGCTGGGTTGGTTGTGACTTGTTTGAACAACTGAGAGATGCTTAAAGCGGGCATGGCAATTGTTTGTGCATAGTTTAACATCATCCATTACTTTGGGTGGTGCACTAGTAAACAGATGACAGAAGAGAAAATGTATGTTGAATGGGGGGGGGGGACAACTTTGTTCAATGATTAAGGCTTGTGCTAGTGTGTTTCAAAGAATGCAAAGAAACCACAGCTCTTGAGATGTTTAAGAGCAAACAGGAGAACAAGAACAAAAAACTGGAATGGTTGATTTTAGGAGTGTTGGGGAATGTAAGGCTGCACCATTGCTTAATAGGTTCTTTCCAGCTCTAAAATCAGCTGTTTCTGAACTACTCCATGTCAATTACACTCACAGACCAGAATTGCTGGCATTAAGTCATTATTAGGCTAGTGGAGGATGAAAAGCTACTCTTGTGGTGAGTCACTTCGTGAGGTTGCCGTACATCCTGATCTGATAAACAGCAAATTCAACAACACAATGTAGCTGACCTTATTTAACCCAGGCCCAGCAGGTTTCAGGAAAATGCCCTCCTGAAATCTTCTGTGTCTCACACAATTGCTTGTTTTTCAGCACATGCATATAATGTGATGCACAGGAAAACCTTACTGCGATCCAGTCACTAGACAAACTTGCTGCTGTATGGGGGGGGGGGGGGGGAAGACCAGAACAACATGTCCAGATTTGTAGAAGAAACCTTCAAAATGAAGTGGGAAAGGTTTAACAAAACAGCACCTTCCCTAATTCATGACAGCAGGCTTTATTTTTAGCAAAATATTATTCAAGATTTGCACCATCAAGCGTGAGGCCAGAATATAGTTTATGTAGGAAAAGGCTCTTTTATATTGGGTGATGGGTTTCTTTTTTTAAAAAAACAAACCACTGATTACCCAAACATGGGGCTCTCAGTGTTTCCATCCATGTTACTGATGCTACTTAGATTTGCTAATGCTGTAACACCTAGTATTCGCAGAATATTAACTGGTCCCTTATACTGGATGGTTGTGAGGAGTTTTGATGGTTCTTGCTTACATTGAAGACAAACTGAGCCATTTTTGAAGGGAGACTCTTCATTAGGTGATGGAGGGATTAAAGTGAGGCCTCTGAACTCTGCACCCTTCCTCCTCTTCAGGTTATAGTATTTTCTCCTTCTTTGCCCCCTCAACCAGCAGTGTGGCGTGGTTTGCCACACCAGCTGTCACTGCCAACGCAACGCTAGCCTTGAGACTCTTTGTGAGGCTAGG
This sequence comes from Podarcis cretensis, assembly GCF_951804945.1. Taxonomy (NCBI): domain Eukaryota; kingdom Metazoa; phylum Chordata; class Lepidosauria; order Squamata; family Lacertidae; genus Podarcis; species Podarcis cretensis. Next base: position 8,643,360 of record NC_137180.1, on the reverse strand, counting down.
ACCAGGAAATGCACCTGGGGCCACTGCACACAAAGCAGGATCTATGCATTATGTAGGATCTACAAGTATGTAGCTAGAAATATAAAAGTAACCAGTTGTGGAAATCCTTGACTATTAATGGTTCTTGTTCCATTTGGAATGGTTTTAGATATTTTATCATTGCAGTGGTTTTGTAGCTGTACATCCTATTATTGTAACCTGCCCTGGGACCTTATGTTGAAGAGCAGGTGAGAAACCTGAGAAACAATCAAACAATACAAGACAAGACAAGACTATACAATACAATATTAAGCAAGCACCATCTGTACTTTGTTTTGAATGCCTTTTTAAGGCCCTTCTGTTTACATGAGCCTTTTCTGATATATAGCTTAATACACACATTATTGTGGCTCGCTGTTCAAATGTTAAGTACTTTTATGCTGTTTTATGGATGCGTTAGGTTCACTGCCTAGATACTTTATTCTGTGGTATATAAAACATGCAAGTATCAAATTACACACACACACACACACACACACACAGTATAAGACTAAATAGCCTATTTAAAATTACAGCCCAACATCCAGCATACTCTGCCCCCAAAGGACACAATAAAGAAATTAGTATTTAAGACCTGTTTGAAAGAGCTCAGAGATAGTTCAGTTCCAAAACTGATCTATATGTACCTCCCCACCCACCAGCTGGCTGATGCTGTCAGATGAGACATTGTCATTCACTTGTTCAGCGGTTTCAGTTCTTTGACTGGTTCTGTCAAAGCTGACAATGTCAGAAATCTGCTAAAGGGTGTGTATGGAATTCCCAGTCCAGCAATGGGAACCACATAAAGAGCATCTGGTGCTGGATAAGGGAGTTAAAATCAGGAACCATAAGCACAACATCCATTCGCATATGCAATTCCTGATCTAGCAGAGGATAGGTGGTTGGGTATCCTATATAGAATTGATATCTTACTACCACACAATGCTTGAGAATTAAGTCAATTTTCTAATAAGAATTTTGGAGACTTACACAAAACTTACTGTACTTGGTACAATGTTCAGAAAAGTTGCACACCATTTAACAACCCTCACTACAGACGAAACAGTCAATAAATTTAAAATTTAACAAATGTTTAATTTCCCCCCTCTTTGGCAAAAGTAATCCACAAAACTGATACCTTCCTCTTTTTAAAACAAGATGTGAAGCATCACTACAATACTGCAATACAACAGTTTCCAGTGAACAGTATGTTTAGTAATAAAATAAGGTTTAAGAGATTTTCCTCTTGGCGGGATCTCTTTGAGGAAGACAGAAAATGAAATCTGCAACTGATAAAAATGGATTCCCATATGTGTGCAGCCTAAAGAGCTAGAATGGATATCATTAAACCTGGGTTTTTATTTTATTCCATACCTGTTACCATACAAACAGTAATTTGAAAAACATGCTCAACAAATTCATAATCTGGATCCTATTCAGAACAGATATTTTGCATTTACCTTTGGGATTCCTGTGCAGTCAAGCCACTTCTGGAAAATGTTTTCAACTGACAGGCCATACCTTCCAAGAAAATTAAAAATTAACCTTATTCATGGAACATACATAAAATATGTCGTTAAACAACACTTTGTTAGAAACGAGGTTTGCAATCTAAACAGTGATATCTCAAACTGATTTGAGCCTGGTTTTGTCCTTTCTAATTACTAATGTCTGAGATCATGACACCTGAAAATGAAAAGCAGATTGGACTGTACATGTAAAAACGAGTGATGAATTCAATGGTTATGGAAGCTGACAACATATGTTTAAGAAGCTCAAATGCACTGATGAAACATTTTGAAAGAATGGACAGGTGTTCTGCAGTTCTTTTTGTGTGGCTTTTCGTCTTCAGCTTGCAAAAAGAGTTAGAAAGGAATGAGGATCTGTTTAAGTGAAAATCAGAAATGGGCAGTAAAAAACTGCCTGAGACTAATTAATATAATCTCAATAGCTTTAGCTTTAGACTCTAAAATAGTAATCTTGTGTGCTGGCCAAAAACACCCCTATATCACATCAATTATTCCAAGCAAACGCAGAATGCACTTTTGAAGCATAACAGCCTGAAAATGGCAAAGGCTTCCATATTTACACTCAGTGGGAATAAAAATAGGTTCAGATAACAGATTAGAAATAGCTGCTGATATTGTAAAGCTATCACAGGCCATGATGCATATATACATTTTGTCTTATCCACCATTGTGCGATTAATCCCCCCCCCCCCGATTTTCATAATATTTCTAGCTGTGCTACAGAAAAGCAGAAACAAGTTCTGAGAAATATGAAAACATAAAAATATGTTTTTATTTTGCTGTACCGTGGGTACTGAATATTGTCCACAATGATTAGCACACATCACCCCCAAAAATATATTTTTTGCAATAATATGTTTTTAGTTCTTAAAAGGATATGTTCACTAGATGGGAATTGACTAGACCAGAAGCTCCTGTTTTAGTTAATTTCATCCTTTCATTGCCTTCTAAGATACGTGGGTAAGGAGCTGAAATAGCAGGAAAAACGGAAGACTTTGGGTTGAATTAGGCTTTGACAAAAGGCCAAGGCCAGGGAGCCTAGCTCTCTGCTTAACATCTAAAAAATGGTGGGGAGGGTATGGCAGTGGTGGGTAAGTGGGCTTAACTTCTCCCCTGCACTCCTGTCCCTCAACTGCATTTCCTAGATACATGTCCCTTGCAGATTGGACAAAAGCAGGCAAGGGAAGCAATGAAGAGATTAATTTACAGAATTTAAAAACTGTAATTAGCTTTCAATGTTCCTTCCACTGTTCACACATCATATAGCAGTGGTGGCCAAACTTGGTCCTCCAGCTGTTTTGGGACTACAATTCCCATCATCCCTGACCACTGGTCCTGTTAGCTAGGGATGATGGGAGTTGTAGTCCCAAAACAGCTGGAGGACGAAGTTTGGCATCACTGTCATATAGCAATGAACCCATGTTTGCCACAAAGTACACACGATGACCATTGAACCTGTAAGAATATGTTTTCGTATGTTGCTTTTAGCTTCACCAAGCTACATTATAAGGTAGCATGGGACTTTTTACACCTAGAAATGGGAATAATGCAGAGGCCCACAAGGAAAGGGAAGTTCAGGGAAAGTGATGCATCCGCAAGGGAGATGACGCGGACCAAGTTAAAAAGGCAGCCAACATCCAGGGCAACTTGGTTCTGTATCTCTTCCCTTAAGATTTTTCAGTCCATGGAATACCTTGTCTCCTCATAAATATTTAGATAAGAAGGCAAGCTAAAAGTAAAAAGCATTTCCTGGAATGTCAAAGGAGCTGTAATTTAGCATTTGCTTATAAACCCAGCACTTTCCCAGACACTTAGATTGTCCATTAACCAGATGCAACAAGAGTAACACAACCTAGGAGAAAGATTTTAAACAAAGAATGAATTTATTTTCATTTTTGAAAGTGTGCCTTTCCCTTTAATATTGTTAATTATGATTATGATTGTGATTCATACAGTGCCATCCATGAACATAGTACTTCGTAGACTAATTTAAGCAAGCCTCTGAAGAAGGCTCTGTTAACAAAGAATAATGAATTTGTGTGTTTTGTACAACTGAGACAGAGAAATCACATTCCTCAAATGGAAGAAGATCCCCCTGGATCCAACCAATGTGCCAAATACAACGTGTTATATCCAATAGTGGCTTTGACTTAAAGGAAAGCACTTTTGCTCACACTAGTCAAGGTTTATCACCAATCCCCTCTACTCACTAAAGTCTACTGCTCACCCTGACAACTGCTGCCCAAGGGTTGGGTGATATTTCAGAAAATAATGGGATGTGGCACAGAGGGCTGCATTAGGTAAGAGGATTTGACAAAAAAGTGTCCCAACTTGCATGAAAGGAAGCAGCCAAGAACTGACTTCTGTGCAAGGCCTTGAAAAAATGGAGCCATAAATCCTATATAAAGGCTGTATCTAGATGCAAACATAAACCATTTTGTAGATTTTCCAGGATTGCATTAAAATAACAGCCCTGTGAAGGAGTCTAAAGATTCTGAAAATCCACAAAAAACAATAATTGCCAAGATTGCTTTGAATAAGTTATGACACTAAGCCATCTTAAGACTGATAGGGAAATATAGCCAAACAGACAAGTGCTGGTTTACAAGCAGAATATATTTCAATATTGGCATAGCATGTTATGTTTTTTTAACTTAGAAAACAGACAAGATGATCAAGAGTCATACTTTATTAATAGCTAAAACAAATGCTTTGAATAGAGAGAATAGGAAGAGAAGAGCAACTACACCCATCCACTGTTGTGATAAAATTCTGGAAATACAAAAGTGAAATTCATAGGCAGTGCAAAAAGTTTCCTTTCAATGCATGTTCATGCGAAGGCAGAAATGGCTCAGTAATGTCTAGTGAGGTGATTGAACTTCAGCTGAACCATGGAGGCAACCCACTGACTAAGAACACTGGTCGCCTCAGTTATAGAGTTTTCTTTCAACACTAGCCTTTCCCCATCAGATCATGTGCCTTTAAGTATCTTAAAAAAACACTTAGGCATCCTCAGAATACAAAAATGTCAGGAAATTACAACCACACATGTCTGATTGCTATGGAAATTATTGTACCGTATTTTTTGCCCCATAGGACGCACCGGCCCATAGGATGCACCTAGTTTTTTTGGGGGGAAATAAAGGGGGGGAATTATTTTCCCCCCAGACGCGGGGCTGGGGCGGGGGATGCCCGAGCTTCCCCCGACCCCAGCCCCCAGAACAGGCTGCTATCCGCAAGCCTTCGGAGCATGGTGGGCACTCCCGCCGCGCTCTGAAAGCTTGCGGATAGCTTCCTGAAGCCTGCACTATAGTGTGCCAAAGAGTTGTTTACCATTTTTGCCAAGAACAGGTGTTAGATTGAAAGTGAAACTAACAAGCTACACAAGTTGTACAGAAATAAACATTATTTCCTCCCCTAAAAATGAAGATAAGCAACTAAAGGGGCAAGATCTACCAAAATGAGCAGCATAGCACCCAGTGAATCCATAGAGCTTGAAGGTGCCCAGCTTGAAGGTGCCCAGACAGTCCCCAGACCTGGTGCAGCCAAAGACATGGCACCCAACATCCCTCTGCACCCGGGATCCAGCCAATGCAGCTCCACATACCAAGGAGACGGCTTTTCTTTATCAGCTGGTTGCAGCCAATGCTGAGATTGTGCTGATTGGGACGGTGCTGCAGAGCATAGGGACCATTGATTCACAGTTGCCAGTGCATAGATCAGCACCCTTGTCAAGAATCAGCAACCCTTGCTAAATGTATATAAGCATATAGGTATATGAAGATATGGTGCTGGAGGAGACTCTGGAGAGTCCCATGGACTGCAAGAAAATCAAACCTATCCATTCTTAAGGAAATCAACCCTGAGTGCTCACTGGAAGGACAGATCCCCAAGCTGAGGCTCCAAGACTTTGGCCACCTCATGAGAAGAGAAGACTCCCTGGAAAAGACCCTGATGTTGGGAAAGATTGAGGGCACAAGGAGAAGGGGACAACAGAGGACGAGATGGTTGGATAGTGTTCTCAAAGCTACCAGCATGAGTTTGACCAAACTGTGGGAGGCAGTGGAAGACAGAAGTGCCTGGCGTGCTCTGGTCCAGGGGGTCACGAAGAGTCGGACACGACTAAACGACTAAACAACAAAATATGAAGATATTTATATGTAGTTTCATTGCACTTGAATGCAGCCAATTCAGTGCAAGCCAACAATACAAAAATAACAGCAGTTGGTATATGGCTCTATATAATCTCTTTGGTTTCACTTTATGGATTCAGATATCCAGTATTAGAAGAATGACTTTATGCCGAAAGAATAAGCCACATAAAATAATTAGTGTGCCCTGTATAATTATTGCAAGCAGATCAGCATGATGCAACAGCATTCCTTGTATAAACATTAAGTGGTCTAGATATTTCCCTTACATTTACAACACAGTATGTGATTGCTGGGGACCACAATAATGGTGAACTGTTGAATTTAGGACAAGGTTTGCCAAAATTCATGGTCATCTTAGGAATATGATTCAAAATGATCACAGATGCATATTGAAAAAAGAAAGGAAACTGGGAATGTGTTGTCCCTTCCAAGAAAAACACATTTCCTAGCTTCAGTATTGGAAAAGACTGAATAAATATACTGGCTAGGATCCCCAAAACTGCTTAAGCTCATACAAAAATTTCACACCAGTCCAGTGGAATTTTTGACATTTTCCTTTGAACAGCGGCCGCCAATGCAGTATCTATCACAAGCTGGTTTTGAAACACCCCTTGATTTCAGAAGAAGCCTGCCATGAAGCATAATGGCTTGGTGTTACCAAAAACAAACAAACAAAACAAGAACCCCAAGTCCAAAGTTCCCTTTGGCTCACAGAACCAGTTGCATGGCTTTTTGAATCCTGACCAATATTTTTAAATATGTGAACACATTCCAGTAACGACAATATTTGGTCATTATGCACATACTTCATTTCAGATGGACAAAGTATAACTCTTCTCCCATATTATACAAGCAAATGAAATGTGTTGAGCAATGAGTGGGAAAATATGGTTACCACTACAGGGAGCAGGTGAAAAGTGTGGTTTTAGATAAACATCATGTTCTGTTGCTCTTGGCATCACACTGTAACTTTTTACCATATATAAAGCTGGCAGCATAGTATATTCACAGCTATACAGTAAATTATCATAAAACTAAAAGCTTCTCCATACTTTCTTAAGGGAGAAGTTGAATAAACAGCTATTACAACCTTCTTATTTAAAATTAAAATGTTCCTGGCACATTAAAATTGATACAAATAAGAAATGGGAGAATCAAGTTTATTCAAAGATCTAAGAACATTAATAAAAACAAAACATACTAATTTAATTAACCAGGTATCTCGATTTTCCCCCAAACACTGGGGGTTAGAAATCCATATTATTTCAATAATTTTGGTTTTTCATAAAATGTTTATTCTATAAACCTAGGCTTCACAACAAAAGCTTCCACAATATAGTCAAACATCCTAGCAGAAACAAATTAATAGTAGAATGAAATTTTATACCACACACAACTGTTAGTGATCCAGCAGTCTGCTTTATGATAAAACCAAACCATTGAATATTGGTTATGTTATAAAGAATATGAAAAGGATTTCCTAATGAAAAGAATTAGCTGATATCACTATGGTTTCCTGCTTATGTAAGTCAGTGAGGCTGGATGTTTCCATAGAACTGTGAAAGTGTTTTAAAATCAAAGACCTACAAACTACGGTAATTCCAGTTTTAGAATATCAAACGCTTTCCATTTCTCTTTGCCTACATTTCTCTTTTCCTTTAAACAAATGATACTAATTAAGCTTATAGTGAAATCCTATACATGTCTTCTCAGGAGTAAGTTTTACTCCCAGGTAAACCTGTATAGGACTGCACCCACAATGTTTGTGCAGTTCACTGTAAGCTCTTGGGAGGGGCTATAGATGAGATCTGCAGGTGAAGGGCAGTATATTAATTAATTAATTGCCCTTGTTTATTTTATTAGATGTAGGGACGCGGGTGGCGCTGTGGGTAAAACCTCAGCGCCTAGGACTTGCCGATCGTCAGGTCGGCGGTTCGAATCCCCGCGGCGGGGTGCGCTCCCGTTGCTCAGTCCCAGCGCCTGCCAACCTAGCAGTTCGAAAGCACCCCCGGGTGCAAGTAGATAAATAGGGACTGCTTACTAGCGGGAAGGTAAACAGCGTTTCCGTGTGCTGCACTGGCTCGCCAGATGCAGCTTGTCACGCTGGCCACGTAACCCGGAAGTGTCTTCGGACAGCGCTGGCCGCCGGCCTCTTAAGCGAGATGGGCGCGCAACCCCAGAGTCGGACACGACTGGCCCGTACGGGTAGGGGTACCTTTACCTTTACCTTTATTTTATTAGATAGGAGGCATGACAAACACATTGGGCAGAATTCACCTAACACACCCCTTCAGGGCTTCTACTTGCCCAACAGGGACTCCCCTCTCCCTCTCCCTCCCCTGCCGACTCCCCAAAATTGGCTCAGGGGCAAAAAAGCACAAGGGGGAGGGGTAACTGTTCCATTTGGCAAGCTGATATGCTGGTATGTCTGTGCATGCTATCTGTAATAGCATGATGCTGAATTCCACACATTAAATTTTGTTGTCTGTGTATAAGTTGATGGAAGATTTATATATAAGCTTTTCATCTGCAGAGATTCTGGAGACAAAACCCATTTTGAATATATACCCATTATGGTCTTTCCCAGGCTGATTCCAACCTACCGTTTTAGCTGTGGGATGTCGCTCAGTAATAAATGAAGAAAGTCCTGGAAGAGTAACAAAAGACCACAATTTAATAACATGAATTTAAAAATACACACTTAACAATACTTGAACTGTTTATTCCATTTTATAACATTTAAAATAGACATGTGAATATAATGTCAAAGCTTACAGACAGCTATCACAAGAGATCAGAACACTTAGCAATGGCAACTAGAAAATTAAGAAGACGAAATGCAGGAACATAATATGAAGTCATAAGTAAGAAATTGATAAACAAATATACTTGTGCTGGGTGGATCATTCCCTCTATTTCCAAACTTGAGGTGTGGGTACCTATCCTTTTGCAGCCACTACAGCACCAAGTTAGTTTGGGGAAACACCATAATTTGCATACCTATTTAACATCATGATTTGATATATATATTTAAAAAAGACAAAATCCCAAAACAGCCCAGTGAGGACTCGGTGTGCTCAGCAGCCTCCGATTGCTGACTGACTGCCGAAGGGTAAGAAAATGTAGAATTTGGGATGACAGAGAGGGATGTAGTGACTTAGAAGAGGGACAGGATAAATTGCTACAACCTGGAGCGGAAACACACCATAATGCAAGATTTTGTTGCAAGTCCCACTTGCATAAATAATTTACATTTCAAAGGCTTAAGTGTCAATGATTTATTTATTTATTTATTTATTTATTTAATATTCTATACCGCTTTATGTTTTTAAGAAACATATCAAAGCCGTTTACAGCATATTAAATCAATAAAACATAAATAAAACAATCTGAAGAAAGTCAAATATAGAGTATATAGTCAAAGCAACATAACAGAAAACTAAAATATTATCTTAAAGATTGCAAAATAAAACATTACAAAGGAGGTCAACTACAGAATACTTATTTAACATAGTAGGGCTGGTGAGTCTGGGCCCCGCCCCCTAGGCCAGGTGGAAAGGGCCTTGCAGGAGTTCAGCACTCACAGCCAGACGATGTTCCTCTGGCCTCATGAGCAGCATCTTTTAACAAACACAATTACAAAACCACCTACTGTATATGACTATATTTATATTTTGTTTGCATATTCAAAATTGCACTAACCCAAACAAATCTTTATATCTAGACAAACACAATTTCACCATCACCACCACAAAAGGATGCAATCTGCCTATTCTTATTGTGTAGTCAAATATGTAATTTGTTTATTGTATTGTTATTGGGTTGGATCAGTGCTGCTGCTCAGTGACGGAAGGCTCTTTGATTCAGTGGCATTCATCAGTGGAATAGGCAAGGTACATGATTTTTGAATATTTCCTCTTAATCTGCAGCCCCTGCCACTCCAAATTAGTGGGGGGGGGAGGTGTTTGAAGTGCTCTTTGGGACAGTGAAGGAGATCATGTTATAGGAGAAACTAGAAGCATTTTTACTGGGCATTGTAGGAAGTGATATAAATAGAAAGGAATGTAAGTTGGTTTTGTATGCAATAACAGCAGCAAGAATATTATTGGCACAAAAATGGAAGCAAGAAGAATTACCGACGAAAGAAGAATGGAGGATGAAATTAATGGACTATGCAGAATTAGATAAACTAACAGGAAGGATTCGAAATCGGCGGGACCAGAAATTCACATTAGACTGGAGTAAATTTACAGATTATTTGTGATGATCAGACTATGATTGTAGGCTTGCAAGAAGTTTTGTGAGGAGAATTATTGGAAATATTGCAAAAATGGATAAGGGGGAGGGCAGTTAGTTAAGATAATTAAAGGCAATATGAACTTAAGAAATGCATAGTAAATGGCTAAAATGGTGGATCATCAGAGGTGCTGATGGAAGTCCAAAAAAGATTGTATAAGTGGTGAAGTTTTGTGGTATGTACTATAATTTATATGTTAAAATTAATAAACATTATTTTTTTTAAAAAAGGAGATCATGTGATAGGGATGCAGGAGGAATGATGCAGCAGTAAAGAGAGTGTTTGAAAGGACCCAAGGGGTTACAGAACCGAGGGGTACTTTGTTTTTCCTACCACAATGTTTCTATGTGTGGTACATGCCAACTTTTTCACTTTTATGGAAGCAAGTAAATGGGTGAACTTTGGGGTGCTATTAAAGCAGTTGGAGGTAAACCTGCTCCTGGACCGTGGGAACACCCTCCTCCCATCATTAATAATTAAGTCTTCTATCTGCAGAGCTCTTCATATACCGTATTTTTCGCTCTATAAGGTGCACCGGACCATAAGGCCCACCTAGTTTTTAGGGGGGGGGATTGGATTGGATTGGATTGATCTTTATTACGGCCATTGGCCCGTTACACGACAGTTTCGCATACCAGCATAATATACTTAAATCTCCAAATTTAAAATCGCTAAAACTTACAAAAAACAAACAGGAACCAAAGCAAAATAAAAACAAAGACCACCATCATACATTACAATAAATTTGTAACCTATACATCGCCCTCTGCTCATAAATTAATCAGGGATATCAATGGTGATATCACCTAAAACATAGATCATGGTTTAAAACAATGGTGATATCACCTAAAACATAGATCATGGTTTAAAGGGATTATCGGAGCCACACAGGAGTCCGTTTCTCTTCTTTAGGGATAGGACGCTGATCAAGAATCTGGCAACCATGAGTGATCTTTGGGGGTCATCATCAATTAGTAGATATCTCAGTTTGGCTTCAATCGTATCATCGGCAATTCCCTTAAGATATTGAGCAAGAAACTTGCTCCTGGCCGGTAAGTGAAAAGGACAGTCAAAAATTATGTGATGCAACGATTCCGGTGCCCCACAGTTACAATCACATAAGAGCGATATCTGTCCATTGGAGAATCTATTTCTTAGCACGTTCGATGGGAAGGTGTTGAATCTTGCCTTTATAAAGGCATATCTATGAGCTGAGGAAGTTAAAGAATTCAAATAGTTTGGGAGCCTTAAGAGGGGTATAAACCAAGATTTAGAGGTGAGCAGGTACCATTGCCCAAGACCATTTTCTGCTGCAAGTCCATCTCCTCTAGTTTACAGGTTACTGTTCTTTTAGCTGGGACTATGTCCTGCTCTAGTAATTTGGATGGGGAGATTCCCATTGCCATTATTTTCAGCTGTAAACTTTTTACCCATGGGCTCTGGAAATCATCTCTCCACATACATTGTATCAAGTACAAGTTTGGGAGACTGTGCCATAGAGATAACCAATGACAAAGTATGTGCTTCCACAGAGCATTTTCCAGGGATACAGTATTAAGTTCCATACGTAACGCTGTATTACTTACAGTTGGGCAGTTTCAATATCCCTCTTAAAAACTGATTTTGAATGACCTCCAGGAGAGATAGGTTGACAAGAGTCCCCCAAATTGAGATGGCATAAGCAATTGTCGGGATCACCTTGGCCTTGAAGACTTTCAACGCCGATGGGATATGTAGGGCCCCATCGGTGAAGAAGAATCGCAAGATCGCCAAGGAGATAGCTTTGGCTCTATTTGTAACATAGGCTACATGGGCCTTCCATCTAAGGTTATGTTGTAACCAAACTCCCAAATATTGGAATCTATAGACTTGTTCGATGACTCTCCCATCAATTCTCCAATTATGGAGTTTCCGGCTCTTTGAGAAAACCAGGATCTTAGATTTTCCATAATTAATTGTAAGGGAATTTGCGTTACAATATGATCCAAAAAATTTTAAGGCCCTCCTGAGACCTACTCTAGAAAAAGAAAGAATGACTGCGTCATCCGCATATAGTAACAAAGGGCAGTGATAAAGTGCTAGGCGGGGTGCATGAATCCTTTCTTGGGCCTCTATTAGGGGAATCCTCATGTCACTTATGAACAAATTGAACAGGAGTGGAGCCAATATACAACCCTGTCGGACACCTCTGTTAATGGGAATTGAATTGGTGAGATCACCCTCCGGGGTGAATCTCACTCTAGCCGCTGAGTTCTCATGGAGTTTGATTATTAGCCAGAGAAGCCTTCTGTCGATGCCCCAGCGGGTGAGTTTTTCCCAGAGGATGCTCCTGGGGATACTATCGAATGCTGCCTTTAGGTCAATGAATGCCACACAGAGTTGGCCACCCTTTGGGGTGGAATATTTCCAGGCAAGATGCTGTAAGATTAGAATATGATTAATTGTTGACTGTTTTGGGCGGAATCCAGCTTGTTCGGGCCCAATTAATTTTTTCTCTTCGGCCCAATGGCTAAGTCTGTTCAACAGGAAGCGGGCATACAGTTTCTCCACTATTGAGAGCAGACTGATGTTTCTGTAATTCCCCGGGTCATCTGGTGAGCCCTTTTTGTGGATTGGAACGATAACAGCGTCCTTCCATACTTCCGGGATCATTCCAGAGTTGTTAACGGCATCGAAGATGGTCGCCAGGACTTTGGCCCACCAGTCCGCGTGGTATTTTATAGCTTCTGCCGGGATCAGGTCTGGCCCAGGCGCTTTCCCTGTTTTAAGTTTAAGGATCAAGTCATGGATGTCTTCTGGATCGGTGGGGGGCCAGCAGGGAAGCTGATCTTGAAATTCGTCTCTTGTGTTAACGATATAGTCAGTTGTGGCAAAGTAATTTTTTAAATAAGATTCCCAAACCGGAGCGGGAATAATGGTTAAAGGGTATCTTTTAGTTCTTTTATTTACCAGGAGCCAAAATTGTCTGGGGTTCCGTGATGATGAGGCTTCTATAATTGCCCGCCATTGATTCGCTTGCCATTCCAGTCTGGCTCCCTTTTGAATTTGCTTGTAGGCCGATTTTGCTTGGAAATATTCTTTTGGCAAGACCGTTGCTCCAGAGGCTTTATACTCTTTATAGATGTTACCAAGAAGTTGTCTAGCCTGTTTACAAGCACTGTTGAACCACAATGCGCCTATCTTCCTTTGTGTTCAATTTATTTTATGCGTCGGGACAGAGAAAAAAGACGTTAGATCTTCCGACAAATTCGAGAATAGTCTTAGAGTTTGGTCATAATCATGATAATCCTTGATTAAGGTCATTAATGAATTCTGGGGTTATCCACCATTTGGCTTTGATTAAGGACTCCCAGTTTGTTGCAATGCGAGCATTGAAATCCCCTGCTATAACATTGGGTATATTGGGGTATTTGGAGTGACAAAGAATAAGATGTTCCTCCAAGATTCCCCATTTATTGTATAAGTCTGCAATGTTGCCTCCAGGAGGAAGATAAACATTTGTTATAGCAAGTTCAAAGTTTTTCCCCGTAATCAGGGCTGTAATTGCAAGGGTGGAAGCATTTACAAGTGTGAGTTTTGCCCATATTTTCAAGGAAATTGCTGTAACTAATCCTCCACTAGGCCGGCCTCCTTTAGTAGACGGGCATGCCGGTAATGATATAACATCAAAACCATTAATATTTACTCTCCCCTCTTCCCATGTTTCCTGCAGGAGAATTACTTGGTGTGAGTTTATTAGTTTTACAAAGTCCAGGTCAGATTTTTTCCCCTTCCAACCTGCTATGTTCCAACTTAAAAGGGAGAACGGGGGAGAATTTGACTGAGGCTTGGGTAGTCACAATGGAGAAGGGGGGCACGCTGAGCTTGGTGGATTGTCAAATTTGAAGAAGTCAGTAATTTTCCTTTGGCTAATAGTAAATGACTTCTCTCCTTTTGGCGCAGGTGTGCCTCTTGAGCTATTTATAATTATGCTCTGCTCGCCCGATCCTATAGGGGTAGTGTCCTGGTTTGGTCTAGTCTCCTCTCTGAAATCCCTTGTTTTATCAGAGAGCTTGTCATCAAGGGGAGCAGAGATTAAGTCGGTACAAGTTTTAACTATTATTAGATTTTCCTTCCGTGGGTATATCATCTTGTTTATATGGCCCAAGGGGTCTTCTGTCCAGTCCGTATCGATAGCAGGTTGAACTTCCAAATCATCAGCTGGAGATTCTCCGTCCGATAATGATGACTCCAGGTCAGGCATTGAGGAATGTGTCGAAATTTTGTTTATGTTTTGCTGTTCTTTAGTAGGTATAACCATTTCGGCAGATGCAGGAAGAGCTGGTTCCAGATTAACTAATAGGGGTGGCGAGACAATTGTCTGTATCGTTGGCTTGGATTTTATGGACCTATTTTGGGGCTGTGGGCTGAATTTAAGAAGGTCCACTGAGCCTCCAATGGCCCTGTTGATTTGAATTCCTTTGTTTCCTATTTTGCTTTTGGCCTGAGACATCTTCTCTCTTAATTTATCTAATTTATTTATTATTTTTTCCTTTTCTTGTGACTGTAATTCGTCAAATGAATTCATAAGTGCGCTTTCATCGTTAGATATTCTGGAGCCACCCAAATTCGTTCCTGGTTGTGGATTGCAGGCAATCTCCTCCGTTCTCTGTGGGAAAAGCAACATCTCTTTGGTGATTTTGTAGAGCTTGTTTCCGAATCTAATATCTCTTTCTCTTTTTCCACAAGCAGTGGTTTTACTATACTGTCCGCAAAAACCCTTGTGGGTATGATTTTTGTTTTTATAAATTTCCATTTTTGTCTTATTATTAATAAGGGTAGTCTCTGCGAACGGAAGGCTAAGATAACTTTGTAAGGGCCATTTGAATGAGTTAGCGGAAGTAAAGCATGAAGATCGATATGAGCTGTGCTTATTCTCAGGATTTTACTTAGGGCAGTTTTAGCTCCTTCCAAGCTTGACCAATCCCATAACTCAGACCTTATCGTTAAGCACACCTTCTTAGGTTGCAGTGTTAGATTTTGCTTACACATGAGATCGTTTAGTTTGTATTTTATCATCCCCTTTGCCCCAAAGTTTGGCGGGGCTATCACTGGAGGTCCCCTCTGGTAGTTATTTTTGAGGGCAATTTTGGCATCCATATCCATCACTTTTTCCGTTAGCATGGAAATTGAGCACGTCAAAAAGTCTATCTTTTTAAAAATACAGTCCAGTGTCCTAATGACTAGTTGTAAATGGGAGGACTCATTTCCCAGCTGGTTTTCTTTGTCTCGGATCTTTTCCCCATCCAGCTCGGGCCCACCCTTGATGGGAGTGCTCATTAGATTACAAGTGTGTAGGGTAGTATTTTGGGACTTGGGAATGTTATTAGCTACATCCAAGTCACTTAGTGGAAGAAATCTGTTGTATGTTGTAACTGCTGCTTGAAAATTTGACTGGTCTCTTCTTTCTTTAGCTTGTAGCTTAGGGCTAGGGAGAAGCAGTAATTCCTCTGCTTCTCTGAGGCGTTTCCTCTTGCCCATAATCACAGTAGATATGAGCTAAATAATGTAAATAATACAGGAGAGAAGAGGGGGACTTCTTACCACAATTAGGGGGGGGGGTGGAATCAAGAAAAAAAATATTATTCCCCCCCCCCCAGCTCCAAAGAGCAAAGAAGCCAAGACAGCGAGCGGGATCCATCCCACTGGCTGTCTTGGCTTCCTCTTTAGCCGTGCGCAACCTCTCCAGCCAGAAAAGGCTGCGCACAGCTTTGGCATAGGCCAAGACAGTGAGCGGGATGGCTTCAGCAAAAGGAACCCGAAGCCTTTGGAGCGCAGTGCGAGGTCCTGCTGCGCTCCAAAGGCTTCAGGCAGCTATCCCTGAAGCCTGGAGAGCGAGAGGGGTCGGTGCTCACCAGGCTCTCAAGGCTTCAGCAAAAGCAACGCATAGCCTCCGGAGCGCAGAGGGAGCGCTCCCTCTGCACTTTGGAGGCTTCGCGTTGATATCGCTGAAGCCAAGGAGCCTGCATTCGCTCCATAGGACACACACACATTTCCCCTTAATTTTTGGAGGGGAAAAGGTGCGTCCTATAGAGCGAAAAATACGGTACATAACCAAATTTTGACTTGTTTTTTGGGGTCACATTAAAGTGTGTCATAAACTTTGGAACACAGAACAGAATGTTTGGAACTGGCATATTATTAAATTGTACTGTAATCATATTTGATTCATTTAAAGGATGGGCTAATCATTGGGATGCATACCATGATGAAAATATTTTATCTCTGCAAGGCACATCTAGATAAAACAATTGCTAAGGACAAAATGTTGTTGCACACGTTCTCATTTCTTTTTGTTCCAGCTAAGTCAAATGTATCCGGGTAGTCTTTATTATCAAAATGCACCAGTACAATATGCCTTCCTGTTGGCAGACAGATGGAGACACTGAATACAAACAAATTTGATCCTAACTAGCCAAACAATAATAATCCCAAGTTGTCTAAATATTAAAATGCAAAAGCAATGATCCAATGGAGCAAATATTTCTGTCTGCCTGATGAAGTTTTAGTCACAGAAAAAGCTTCAATCAACTCTGCAGTTGCTGAGTTCTAAAAGAATAGAACTGGAACAATACTTGCTATGCTTTCTTGGAACAAAGAAGACACATTCATTTTCATGCTTGTATATCTACTCATATATCATATATCTAATCATAATTAACAGAATTATGAAAACTCTATGTAGCTAGCAAAATACTTTTCATGAAGATAAGGATCAGTTAAAATGGAACTTGTAGAACACTTTCACACACAATAGAAAAGCTTGGATATTTTAGCATCCATATTAATAAGACTGAACTAATAATAAGATGCAAAATTATGATCTCAACAAATGAATCAGTATTACAGCTGATTACTTGTTGAAGCAGATGTTACAATGAGAAAATTAAAATCTGTGAAGTATTTTATCCCCAAGATATTCATTTTTCATCACCAAACTAAACATCAACCTTAACTGCACTAGTGGAATCAACAACTCATACTCATTTCTATTTATTTATAGTTACCAACACTCCATTCATTACACAAATTTCATCGAAAGGTGTTAGTCAATGGATTCTCTCACAGAAACCAGAATGGACTTTTAAAAAATCCTGCCCTAAAATTCCAGACTTTCTTGCTACTCAACTAAAATAAACAAAAACTACTATTAAAAACATACCGAGCATGCAGTCAAAATGAAGGAGAAAAAAGCAAACTGATTAATGTTTCACATGTGAAGTCATTTCCTTGCACCTGTGGCTCAGATCTAGGAAAAATACTACAAATGCCACTAGAAACAAGGCTAGTATTCAGAATGCAAGCAATTATTTATACTTTAGATGTTATACTCTGTTCTTCATAGTTTTAAATGCTGGGAATCCATCCCATTATTTTTTATGGTGTAGAGGAATACTAAACATTAAAACCTTTTAAAACTGTTATTTATTCTGTATCTGATGTTTGGTTAAAGATTCTTATTCATATTTATGCTAGGTAACCCGTAAAAATCTGCATTTGCAGCCACATTTGTCTAGATGTGCTTATATATATTACCTGTACAGAGGTATGCAGGCCAAATAATCAAATCTACCATTCAGAATCTCTGTACAATGAGCTCAAAATTGAGTATATTTTTCCCATGGCACGACCAAGATGTTTTATCACAAAATGGCACTTGAGAATGCCTAAACAATTCTCACCACAGATTTGTGGGAGTCCAAATATGGATTTGGCCAGGGCTTTTTGGTGAGTTCTTTGGCAGGTTCTGGAGCTGCAGCCCAGCAATTTGTGTCAAAGAAAGCTCAACAAGTTTGGCTGGGTGCTCCCCTAAAAAAAGGTCAACAAGTTCCGGTACCTCTTTTTCTAGAAAATAAGCCCTGGACTTGGCTGCATTTTATCTTCAAGTAATAGATTCCTAAATGTGAAGGTCAGGGTAGAAAATTTCCATTGGCTTTAGTTGATTCTGGTTCAAATAATGCCAAAGCTGATAAAATAAAATTCAGTGAAGATATAGAACTTAGTGTAATCCTTTTCCTCCTGTCTCTGATCCCATTTCATCGTTGACAGACCCTCCTCAGATCTTGTCAATCTAAAGGGTACCTTGAGCTCCCATCTCATCTTGCGTTATTGAACTATATCCCAGCATCATTTCAAGAAATGCATGCTCTTTCCCCCCAGAGATACACAGATTGCATGGTTACTAAATGAATTATGCTACAGTGTTACTGTCAGGAAACACTATAAATCAAAAGGTTAAAAATGCAGCCGGCTGCAGCACAATTGGATGCAATGCTGGGAAAGGGCAGCAAAAGAAATGCATTTGAATCTTTTTCTCCTTTCCTTTCCTTTGTTCTGGTGCTCATCACAACACCAATATGGGGATCCTGGGACATCAGCACCCTATGCAACAATCCCCACCTCTCATTAAACATATTTTTTGGAACCGAGCATGAAAAACCAAATGTAAAATTAAGCAGGGGCTTTCTGCCACATCTACAATAGCTATTAAAAAAAAGACGACAATTTTTCAAACTCTTGATTAGTAAACATTTGCCTCAGGGTTAGGAGCATGTTTGAAAAGTTTCATCTGGTCACAACAGCTGGACACTTTATAAACCCACATTTCACAGCAGGCTGCTGGGACGCAAAAGAAAATGACTGGTGGATTAGCAACTCTATTGTAATATGATCTTACAATGATGACTAATAGCCTTATGAGCAGAGATCTTCCAACATTTTGCAATATTTGTGTAATTTGCTAAGCAAATTGATTTCGCATCAAGCCTGCAGATTTATCTGAAACAAATTCAAGTCTCCTACCCTATCTAATACTTTCTGTGTAACTGAAATAATGCATTTTGCTGCCTTGTTTTCAACCAACAGCTAGGGACCATAGGTTTCTATGGCTCCAATCTGAATCATATTTGGTAGGAAGTAAGTCTACTGAGCTCAGAGAGAATCTAAACATTACCAGCTTTGGTAACCATAGCTAAGAAAAATCTATCATGATAATGAGGCTATTGTCATCTTGATATGATTCTCCCTTCTATCCTTACTTAGCTGATGGCAGTACAAGAGTCCTCCCCTTCTTCCTAGGCCTGAGAATGAGTAGATGGGAAGGCAATGTGCTTCTGCAAATTCCACACCAAGAGCCTCACTGCGTTTCTCTCTTGAAAAACTTATATGCGTAATGTTGGAAGCCATACTGTACTGGGGAAAGTGTTGATTTTATTTCATTCATATCCTATCCTCATTTCTCTACATTGATTCAAGTAATATTTCTAACTACCAAGCTGAATTATTATTTTTGAACAATTATAAAACATCCTCTCTGTGGTATTCCCACTTACATCCCACTGTGGAACTCTAACTTTAACATTTTATCTTTAGAAAGTAATTTGCTTTCTTTGCTCCCCCCCCCCCAAGCCTTTATCATCTTTCCTTTTGGTTTTATGTTGCCATGTTTTGGTCTGATCCTTTAGGGTCTGTCTGAGCACCCTATTTGAATTTAGTATCATGCAATGAAAAAAGCTTTGATTTAAGATTAAGGAGATGCAAGCTGAAATCCTAATTTAGCCATAATTCTCACAGAGCTGAACTAAGGCAAGTTAGATGTTATGAGAAAAAGGCATGTCAGTCAGAGAGCAGACCATGACAAATTCTGGGTTATTGACCTGATTTGTTAACTAAAATTACACCAAAGTTCTGCAGTTGTGTCCATCTAAATCTGAATGCTTGGAACAACTTCTGTGAGTGCAGGGTAACTTCCACTGTCTCCTTCCTCCACATACCCCAGCACTTCCATTACATCTGTTCCAGCGGGTTACAGGAACCCCCATAACATATGGGGTCGAGGGAGGGCACATTCCATTGCATTTACAGATGCTGTTCTGTGTGCACAATGATTTAGTTGGATGCAGCCCTTTGGACAAAATTGAGAACATTGGTTTAATGCAAGCAAGAATCTCAATGTGAAAGCTGGCATACAAGCAGAGAGGAGGGACAACAGAGAAGTAGGTGGTCGTGATGTAAATCATAGTTTATGAAGCCAGGGACAAACATACAAATCTACCCAAGACAGCATTTATTTATGGAAGCCACTGCAAGAAAATAATCTAAAGATTCTTTAAAAATGGCCTAAAGGCACACAATTCAACAACTGAAGTGAAGTGGGCTCCATATGGAGCTGTACCTAGATAGCAGACCACTTAGGAGCTGTGTGTAGGTCTCTCTGCTCCATGGAGCAAGAGTTAGTTAAAAATAAAACTAACCACCAAATAAATAAATAAATGATAAAGAACATGTAGGAACAGTTTCGGTGTCTTTTGAAAAAAGTGTGTGTGTGGGTATATACTCATCTTGAATATGGCTTTTCTACACTCAGCAGTGCATCTTGACTCAATTATCTTTACAGTCAATGATGGAAGTAAAAAGAAATTTTCTGTTTTGTAACAACAGGGAAATATTTTGTTCAGCTTGAAACCTAGTTGCATTTTATCTTATTTTCATGTTTTTAAGCAGGTCACCACAAAAATATTATGAATGCATGCTGGCATTCTTATTTCATAGGCTTAATGTCAATATCAGAAAGAAAGCAAAGATTTTTTTAAAATATAAGTCCGTTTAATTTGGTCTAAATGAAAATATCTGATGGTGATGTGTCTCATGACATGCAGAAGTTCTCTTTCAACACAGTGCAGTTGTTCACAATATGGCATGCTGGAAATCAAGATTGAATTTTTAACCTTACATTAAGATACCTTATGAAAAGAGAGGCTTCTGTGTGCTTCCACTTGACCCTTTTAATACTCCAGAAGCAATTTCTCTCTATAAAGAATAGCAACCTTGAGTAACAAAGCATGGCTGAAATGTGTTTCCATAAGAATTTAACAAAGCCATCCTGGAAAGAAGCAGCAGGCAAAAAAGATTATCTGCTTCTGTTGCTACAGTTCATTTTTGTACGTTCATTCTTATATTCAAACCAAAGTTTAGTTTTTGAAATATTCAATAGAGGTTGTGTTAATATAACTAAGGATTATTTACAAGGGGAAAGTTGGAAACATAATAACTACTCTGTATCAGATGAAGGTCAATCTAGTTCAGCGTTTTGCTTCCAAGAGCAGTTAGAAGATCCTTGGAGGCTCGTGAGAACGGCATTAAGATATCTGGGATTTACTGTCATGGATGCTTTAGTTGAGATTCCTACAATGCAGGGGTTGGACTAGATGACCCTTGGGGTACCTTCAAACTCTACAATTCTATGATTCTATACTGCATTTGAGCAAAAAGATTCCATTTTGACATCATGATTAGAAGCCCTCGATAGATCAATTAGATTAAATCATAGCATCCATAACATACTTCCTTTTTACAGATAGGTAGCCGTGTTGGTCTGCCATAGTCAAAACAAAATAAAAAAATTCCTTCCAGTAGCACCTTAAAGACCAACTAAGTTAGTTCTTGGTATGAGCTTTCGTGTGCATGTATCTGAAGAAGTGTGCATGCACACGAAAGCTCATACCAAGAACTAACTTAGTTGGTCTTTAAGGTGCTACTGGAAGGAATTTTTTTATTTTGTTTATACTTCCTTGTAGCTTTCTTTATGGCCAGACACCAGTTCTGGGGAGCACACATCTTGCATACCCTGACAAATGTATTTTCTATGCCTGAAGTTTTCTTAAAATCTTAAGATAAGAATAACAGCAACAATGGAACACCCACCTTAGTGTTAGGCACATAAGCCCCGTAGGAGCAAACCCAGGATCCACGTACCCCAATATCCCATTTCCAACACTGGCCAACCACCAGGGCATGAAGGTAACAGCCCTCCAATTCTCTTTGTCCTTCACTTCTAGTAACTGATACCGAGAGGAATAGGTTGCCTCTACAGTGGTACCTCTGGTTACGTACTTAATTCATTCTGGAGGTCCGTTCTTAACCTGAAACTGTTCTTAACCTGAAGCACCACTTTAGCTAATGGGGCCTCCCGCCGCTGCCGCCGCCACACAATTTCTGTTCTCATCCTGAAGCAAAGTTCTTAATCTGAGGTACTATTTCTGGGTTAGTGGAGTCTGTAACCTGAAGCGTATGTAACCCGAGGTACCACTGTATAGGTTGCACTTAGCTATCGTTCTCTCTAAAAATAAACTCAGGTGGTTTAGAGCCACAATGGGGCAACTGATAAATGAACTAATCCCAGTATCCAGAAGGACGTAAACACACAAAAGGGGTCGGATAAAAAAGCAAGAAAAAACATTCTCAGAGGCCTCCAGGAGCCATATAATGTCGAGCACCACTTGGAATGGAAAACTGGAAAACCAGGGGAGCGGATAAATTGTCCTTCCTGAGCTGTTTACAATTTATAGTATGCTGAAGGAGGACATGGCTGGCTGGAACCCTGAATGGGCCCATTCCTGTTAGGGAGTGAGGATATACTGTGACATTTCATTACAGGTTCCACTTGTCATGACTGTTACCAACCAATGAAGCTGTCCTTGATGAATTTATTTAGTTCCCTTTTAAAGATGCAATCCTCAGGCAACAGTGGTGCTTGATGGAGTGGCACAGCCAACACTGCAATCACAACACCTGGTGCTTATGCTGGTTGGCTGAGGGGTGGAAAAAGAATCCTTTCACGGCTCTAGTTTGCAAGCAAGAGACCTGGTTCAAGTCCATTGCCACCACATACTCCACACAGAATTCAGCAGAACCTATGCTGGCCCAGTCCCATGGGCAGGTGGCCACCTCCACAGAGGATCAGGGAGTTGAATAGTTCTGCCTGCCAGTGGTCATCACCACATCCTGCAATGTGTGAATAAGTACTTTCCCTTTTCTGCTATGAATCAACTGCCTACAACTTCACCAGGAAAGTTCTAGTGTTATGAAAGGGAAATTTAAAATGGTCTCTGCTCACTTTGCTGCACGCTCCCCCACCGCCAAGCTTCTAAAACATAAATGCTTAGCTTGTCCTCATAGGAAAGGTTCTTCAACTCCTGGATTACTTTGACTTAAGTTAAAGATGCAAGTACCTGAGAGAGTATCAGCTGTCCATGAAAAGCCCGCACAAACTTCTTTAAAAAGGCAAAATATGCAGCTTCTCCAGCCTTTCCTGCAAAAGACCGCAGAAGGAAATAACCCTGGAAGAAGCGAACAAGACATACAAGATGTTATTCCTTTCTTATGTGTACAAAATACTGATTTGTCATATTGAGAGTGCCGGTTTTAGCATTCTGACCTTCAGGTAATGAACCTGCATGAACACTTTTTCTGCATTCAGGCCATGTTTGATTATAGATGCTCCAGATTCACTTGCTTTGCCAGTGTTCTCTTTCTTGGGCCTAAAAGGGCACAAATAATTCAAGATCTGGATAAACAGATACAACGAGGATGTTAAAAAAAAGTCTCACAATTAAAACACTTAATTACAACATTCTGTTTTACTTCAGGCATTGTCTGCTATATAGGAGGTTTCATACTCAGGTAACTTCGTTCGTGGGAAAAGTAGTACAGCAATGCATTTTTCTAATGTAACTTTATATATGGCTACACAAACAGCTGAAGTTTAAACTAGTAGCCAATTCTAAGCTGGTGTGAAGCGACTTAACTCTTCTCCCAGACATGACATCATATCACATGGCATTCTGCTAAGACATGCTACACAGGCAAGAGTGTCACACTATGCGCAAAGGGAAATTAGAAGAGATGGAGACACTTTAGATGGAGGAAAATGGAAAGGAAGGATATTGAATTCATTACATCCAGTAACATATTTTGGCTGCTCTTACCTGAACATAGGCTTAGCAGCTCACAAGGCTACACCTGGAAGGATGAATGGGCTCTTTCATCTATGCCCAATATGTTGAATAAAAGGACTTAAGCTTTCTCTTTATTTTTCTTTAGTTTGCAATTTTCCATGCACGTCAAAGAAAAGCAGCCAGAGTTTTTGAAAACAAAGCCTGAAACATTCAGCCCACTGAATTATCACCCATGAGGACAATATCCAGAACAAATTCAAACTGTGTGAATTCTTCATCAATGGTTGTCCAGTTTCCAAATTTGTGTCAGAAAACTATTGCTTACTAGTGCCTGACCTCTTTAGTTTAAATCACAGGGTTGGGAGGGGGGAAAGGGGCAACCTTCTTCTCTCATGTAGAGCCTGTTGTAACAGAGTAAGTAGCTAAGGGATGCTTGCACTAGCTATTTTTCCCAGGTTATGTCCAACAAAAGCTGGTGTTTATACTGTGGCGTGCTTTAGTGCATCTACTACATGAAAGTGTTGACAGAGGTCATATGGAGATCTGGGGTGAGCAGAAGTACTAAATGAGTATCTGGGATCAGTAATAGAGTGGATAAGGGCCAATAAACTACAACATAATCCTGACAAGATTATTGGTGGTAGATGGTACTCAGCCTGTTCTAGATAAGGTTGTAACTCCCCTTAAATATCAGACTCACAGCTCAGGAACTCTTTTAGCTCCAGCCTTGTGTATACCGTAAATGTCGAAGTGGCAGGAATCAAATGAGGCTGGAGTGATGGAGAGATAGCTTGGCCCCAGTAATCTATGTCCTTCCCCCTCGTATTAAGATCTTCATCTGAATACCTTTTTAAAGTCCCTCTCCCTTCAGAGATGAAGCTGTTGGTGAGCCAAGATAGAGTCTTTACGGTGATGGCTTCTCATTTTCAGATGTATCCCCAGGAAGTCTGGCATGGCAGATTCTAGTGCCTTTGTGACACCAAGACATACCTTTTCATTTGTCCACACCTCTTAGATTTTTAAAAAATTGCATTTGTTATTTTAACCTGTTGGAATATTAACTTCCCATGTTTTATATTTACGGCTCTACTATTTTTATGTAGTTTTAGTGTGTTTTTAAACTATTGTTAGCTGCTCTGATATGTTGCTGGTTAAATATAATTTTATTATATACTTTTAAGATAAGTTTTTTAAACAGTCTCTGTTGTAAAATTAATGCACTATAAAACCCATGTGATACCTTAGCAATTGAAGTAGGAAAGCTAATGTCTAGATAAGCCTCCTATCAGAGCAAGCCATGTTCACATTTAAAAAAAAAAATGGAACAAAACAAAATACACACAAAAAAACAGCCATCCTGGCAATCAGCAGCTGTGTTGGCTGCAGCTAGCGATAAGGCTGTTTCCTCTATCTGCCCCTATTGTCAAGCTACACACTTGCAAATGTATGACTTGTCTGATTTAGCATATATACAATAACACGAATAAATATTAATGAAAATAGCTTATACCACAACTATAGTAATGTGAGAACTTGATGTAGAGGGAAGGCTCAGAAGATGGACACTGGGCCGGGCCACCGGTGGAAGGCTTTTAGAACTACATTTATTCCAGGAGCAGCTACTTTTCCAGGCGCATGTTTATTCAAATCTCTAATAAGCCACAAAGCTTACTTGATGATATTGGGTGAGCCACTGTCTCTTGGACTAACCTGCCCAACATGGGATTTTATAAATACAAAAGTGGGATGAGGGGGCAACCATGCACACTGTCTTAAAATCTTTGGGGGAAATAGCAGGATAAAAGCTAAATAAGAAAATAAGAAAAAGTTCAAGTGCACATGGTGTTGCCTACTGGGTCTGTATCAGCCAGGAAAATATTCTGTATTAGGGTCAGTACTCTATGTGTAGTGTTTAGCTTGTTGCATGAGGCCGGGGTTACAACAATCAGGTGAGTCCCCTGAACTGCATTACAAACTTTTTTTCAGACTGGGATACTTTAGAAATTAACATACAGCGCAGCATGTAAAAAAATAAGATGCTGTGCTCTGCACATAGTCCCCCCCCCGCCCCGCCCAGGTCCCTGGATTAGATTCAGGCTGCAATCCTGTGCATAGGATTACACATAAATACATGGATAACACTATAAACAAGTCTCACCGAATTCCATGCATAATTATGCACCGGATTGGTGGGTTGGAGACATTTTATGAAACAACAAAACTGAAAGCTAACAGTCAACTCAACTTTTCGCCATACAACTTTATACACTGGAGTTTATACTTAATACATTGTCTGTAAACATAGTATAAAATCTAGCTTAAAGGCTGTATTTAATTGTAAAATAATCAATTCAACATGTTTTAGTATGCTTAGAGCCAATGAATGAAATTCACATATAAAAAAGGAAAATTAAACAAAAATCATGAAAATCATGATTAAAATAAAGAAGAATTTCCTCCCTGAAACATGGTTTAAATTAATCCGCTCCATGCTTAAGTTTTCTACACCCACAAGTCTATGGGGTGGTGTAGCCTAATATGATGTGGTAAGCAGATTGCTCTGCAGCCAGACAAGCCAAATTTCAGGTTGCAAAAGATAGATTGAGTCTATGATTGAGTGGATCAATTTCAAAGAGTTGACCTCAAAAGCCACCTAGCTCTAGCTACTGCAGCATTTCTCAGAGGTAACCATCCAGCGACTGCTTGAAAACCTCTAAAGAGGGACAGTTCACCACCTTCCGAGGCAGTCTGTCCCACTGTCAACTCACAGTATCAGGAAGTTCTCCCTAATGTTTAGCTGAAATCTCCTTTGAGTTTAACCTGTGGGTTCATGTCCTGTTCTCTAGGGTGGGGAAGCTTTCTCTCTTTTTTGTCAAGGGCTCCATTCCTTCAGAGCAACCTGTCACCATGCCAGTGATGGGTGGGGCTGAAGCCAGCAGTGGGTGAGGCTGGACACTGAAACAGACAGAATCACCCACTTCTCCTACTATCCAACCAGCAGGTTGCCAGGGGAGGAAAATATCAGAAGTGAGAACTAATCACGAGTACCACTTTCTCGTCCATCTGTTTTGGTTGCTCCCATTCCACTCCTACCCACCTTGACTTCTACCTCTGAGCTCCCCACCCTCTGAGGTGGAATCTGCAGGCAATTATTGGGTTTCAGGCTGCCCCACTCTTGCTCTGAGATAAGCAGAAACAAATTTGCTCCCTTATCTGACAGCCTTAAAACAAATTTGAAAATGGCTATCACATTATCTCTTCTTCAGTAAACAGCTTATTTAATTATTTTTTTATTTTATCTTCTTCAGCCTAAATATACCCAGTGCCTTCAACTTCATAGAACTTAGCCCCTCAACCATTTCTTTGGATATGTTCCACTGAGCAGTAATTTCTGAGAAAATATTTTTTATTGGAATCAATATTTAAGACTTCCTCCTCATTTTTAACAAGTCAAGTGCAACCCTATGCATGTTGAATCAGAAGTACATTCCACTGAATTCAGTAAAGCTTACTCTCGGGACTGTGCATAGGATTGCAACCTAGGTTGTTTTTCCTTATCCTCTCTCCAACCTCAACTCATTTGATTTTGTCCAGTCTTCTCTTTCTACATTTCAGCTGGTGAGGTTCATCTGACAGCAACACTTAAACCAGCCTTCTGTGTTACTGGCCTGCTCCTGTGGAGTCTTCTTCCATTCGGGGCTGAGCAGACGCCTTCTGTTCTAATTTTCTAACCTTTGCTGTATACTTCTATTTGCCACCAGGATTATGCAGACAATTAAAGAAAAACTTTTTCCGTAATAGTGAGCTGTTTTAATTTTTGTATTGTATTTTAAGTGTTGTAAACCTCTTTGATTTTTTTTTATGAAAGTGTGGTACACAAATATTCTAAAT
Source organism: Podarcis cretensis (assembly GCF_951804945.1). Classification (NCBI taxonomy): domain Eukaryota; kingdom Metazoa; phylum Chordata; class Lepidosauria; order Squamata; family Lacertidae; genus Podarcis; species Podarcis cretensis. The sequence continues at coordinate 8,615,696 of NC_137180.1, read as the reverse complement.
ATTTGCTTTACAAACCCTTTGGAAGATGTAATAATTTAATCAGAACACTCCAATATCCTTCTTTTAGAGAGGGAAAATGTGATAAGGAGAGACGAAACAGTAAGTGAGCAGCCTTTTCTGTACCTTAACACTTGCAGATCTCCTTCAGAATTCTGCACCTCATCTCTAAGGCGTTGCCAGCGCAGTACAGCTTTCAGATCTTGCTGCTCTTTTGCTTCATCAGCTGACAGCTACTTGGGACACAAATATTCAGTTTATTGTTAGAGGCTTCTTCAGTTTCTCAGTAGTTTTTAATGGAAATCACATCAGCTTAGAGAAAGCCCTGTCATCCTTTAGAGGAGGCAAGAGCAGGCTCCTAACCTATCTCCTACTACCATGACCAATACAAATTATTATTACTATATATTTTGTTTTGGGAGATCTCCTGACCCCCACATAGACAATTTCAGGTAGCGTAGGGTGCGCAATTAAAGGACCAATTCCAGTCCCAATTAAATACGCCAGGGATTGAACCAGAGACCTTCTGCATGCAAAGCAGTTGTTCTATCACTGAGCTATGGCCTTATCCATACTCTGTGTAGAAGAGAGGAACTATAGTGGTGCCCCGCAAGACGAACGCCTCACAAGACGGAAAACCCGCTAGACGAAAGGGTTTTCCGTTTTGGAGGCGCTTCGCAAAATGAATTTCCCTATGGGCTTGCTTTGCAAGACGAAAATGTCTTGCGAGTTCCTGCGGGTTCCCCCCCCTTTTTCTAAGCCGCTAAGCCGCTTATCAGCTGATCCGATAAGCCGCTAAAAGCTGCTAAGCCGCTAATAGCGCTAAGCCGCTAAGCCGTCAATGGGCTTGCTTCGCAAGACAAAAAAAACCGCTAGACGAAGAGACTCGCGGAACGGATTAATTTCGTCTTGCGAGGCACCACTGTATATGGTATGTGTGCAATGGAAAGCACTTCTAAGCATGGATCAATACATTATTTGCTTGCGGTGCCAGCCCCTTGGACTTCTGTGGGTGCTACTTCAGAGGGTCCCTTCACCTTCTATATGGCATGGGGGCATACAGCTCAAATGAGGGAGTTGAACCACTAGGTCAAAGGCATATAACAGTGGAACTGGGCACTGGGTTTTTTGCCATTTGTGTTTTTTTCTGCAAGATGGTAGCCATGACCTAAAGCTTTAAAGCATATTTACACCAGCATTGAACAGAGTGCAAAAAAGGGTTCTCAGTGGAGCTGTTATTTGGCTAAAGACGTCTTAGTCAATTAATTCTTATGATATTTAATCCATTAAGTAACCAATTCAATTTGAAAATAAGTGCTGAAGTGAGAAGCACTAATTATTTGATTTTATATTATTCACACAGGTCATCATAGGCCTCATCTTAAAAGAGGCAAACACCCTGCCTGTGCAATGATGTGCAATGGAAGAAGGGGGAATGCATTCTTGCTCTTATATTTTTGTATCTCATATATTCTTGTATTAGAAATCACCGTCTAAAGAAAAATCTGTCCAATGAATCTGTGAGACATTTTTATTGATCACATATTTTAATCAATCAATCAATCAATCAATCAAATAAATTGATTAAATACTGAGTTAAACATTGGAGTCCTTTGTTGCACAGGCCTGCACCGTTAACAAGGAGCTAGGCAGATCAATGGTCTGTCAGTATAGGGCAGCCATACATGTTCCCACACTATGAAGTGTGGTTCTCCTACTCCTACATAACATGTTAAAGAATATGAACACCAGACTGGAAAAAAATAACTGAATATTCAGTTAAGACAGCTGACATATTATTTCAGTATAATAATACTGCTAGTCACAACCTTGAAAGTCAGAATATTTTTTTGCCCTAAATCTTTCTGCCTTCTCTTTGATAACATACCTGTCCCACAACCCACAAGAATAATTACAGTGTTGTCTTGAAGAATGAATTATATACCAATTTACCAGTTCATCAGCGAACAACTGATTTTCTACTTATGATAAAGAATGTTTTCACACCTTTATTTATACTTCACCTGCCAGGATGCATCTACATAGCCAAATTAGTGCATGACAACAACATTACCAATGCATTAGAATCAAAAGGGAGAACAGAAACATTTGATAGTGTTGCAAATTATTTCAGGTACCACCAATTACAGTTCCATCTAACAGATTTCTCTGCATATGGAAGTTAATCAAGCCCAGCTCATGGCCAAGGGCATGATAAATTTAAGGAGATTAGATAAGACATTACCTAAGACAGTTGCAAACAGATTCCTCCTGCTCAGAAGCAGTATACCTCTGTTTACTAGATTCCAAGGGCGTAAGGTTATCCTTACTACCCTATTAGTGAAATTCCCTGGGGTCTGGACAGCTGCTGTCAGAAATAGTCACAGTGCTGGACTAGATAAATGTTTGTTCTGATCCAGTATAGCAATACTTATATCCTTAAACAGGGAGTCTATTTGCTCTTTTCGTAAATGTGTAAACTGAAGGTTATCCTTATTTCTACATTATGAAAATGACTATTCGAGCCATACCTGTTGTGCGGCTGACCAAAATGCATCTTCTAGGTGAGTGGCAAATCCTTCACTTAGCCACTCTTCAGTCCAGTCACGTGCACCAATAGCCAAGCCAAACCAGGCATGAGCAATTTCATGGCACAGGCGTGTTCCACAGAGATGGCTCCCTCCAGATAATGTGCTCTGTGACATGAAGATGATGTGTGGGCTGCATAATATGAATGAAGGACAAAATACATTATGAACCTGTTACAGCATGCATTGCCTGGCTATAGCAATATGTAGACTTTATTAGCCTTGTCAGCCTGTTATTACTGTATGCATGCTATGTCATGACAGTTAGTTTATAGCTCAGACATTTTTAGGAATTAGGTTGCACTTTATTGTTTTCTGGCAGAGATTCAAGTTAAATATTCTGCCAAGCATTTGTTTCACATTCAACCATCAAACAGCTATTACCTGTAATAAGTAACTTAAACCAAAGTTTTATATTTTTCAAATTACAAGGCTGATTTATTTCAGTGGAAGCATTTATGCCTAAGCCAAGATAATAAAAGAAGGGCAGGTGTGAATACAGACCATAGGTATTTTCGGCTAAATGATCAAAGCAATCAGGGAAAACAAAGAGAGAGTAAAAAGAGAGAGAAAGGCTCTCGTTCAAAAGGGAACATTGTAAATGTTGAAAACTCTAAGCTTTTAGGACAAAAAGTGTGGGAAAGTGAGCACCTAATGAAGCTAAAATAGGCATTGGTGTTGAGGGGGTGTCTGTTGTCAGTTGTCGATGAGTGGGTTCTTAGATCTGTACAGCATTCTACGTGCAAGAGTAGGAGTCAATTCCTGAGTGCACATGGATTTTGTTCTAACATGTTACAGAAATTGGGGCAGGGGAGCAGCTATAGCAAAGTACCACAGGAAAAATGAATGAATGATGAATGATCCCTGTTTCAAGCTATAGGCTTCTCTCTGGGATGAAATATGGCCATTTCTATAAACCACCCAATGCCTCCTTTTGCATGATACAGGTTTGGGGGATTAAGACTTTGGATACCCAAAGAAACGTCATAGGCAATTCTGCAAAATATCTGAGGAGGACCGTGGAAATGGCAGTTGAAATACAGAAAGGTTGCCTACAACTAAGTTAATATTTATTGTTGCATCTGTGACTTTTTTTCTTCTCTTAAAAAACTCAGTTCCAATAACAATGAACAAGTCTTCCCCATTTCAGCTTCTATCAGGACCTACTAAGATGGCTGATCAGCTATGTGTATGTGAACACAGAGGATTTTTGTTAAACATGCCACTTTTGTTGTGTAGCCTAATGAAGTCATTGCTTTGCCACTTTCCAATATCTAATACAAGGCATTATATGGAGTTGAATAAATAATATAGCTAGCTGGAATTTGTAAACCATGGACTTTTTTCACGCTCTGAAATACATTTCAGATTCTTTTAAAATCTTACTAATTAAATGCAACACTTAAAAGCAGGACCAAATTGCTGGTGTAACATTTCCCTCGAAGACAACTGAATGGTGAGTGCACTTCTGGAATTATTTACAAAATTTACAGGATTTGGGGTGTAAAGGGCAGATAAATCTTCAGGAAAAAACAACTAAAATTTGTTGCATTATTTATAGGTTGTTCCTACCCAGGATGTTATTTCCAAACACCACCTAGTCAATGTTATATAACTCTTGCTTATTTTAATTAGTACATTTATTCTACAATGGGATTATTTCATTAAAGTTGCACGCATGGCAGATCTTCTTTGCTCACATGAAAATGATTGAAAATGCAGTTCTTGACTGAAACCACACCAGCAAAATTTTCAGTACAAAACCAGGACTAGCAGAGTGCTATAATTCTTCAATTCACAAGTCAGGGCTGGAGATAAGCCAAAATATTTCATAAAGTGAGGTTGACCTTAATCTGCCTTGTGTTCTCCCAGCTGCAAGACAGAGCAGGTTCTTTTCCGAAGTGGCCCCAAAACTCTGGATTGCACTTCCCCGTGAATAACAACTGCAAATTGGACTGAAACTACAAGGAAGTTTCATAGCACAAAGCTAACACAAGATTTGCACAAGAATTCACTTAATAAACTCCTTCCCCAACATCCTAACACACGCAGAGCAGGAAATTAATCACTAGGTTACCACAAGAACATACAGAGCACATCTTTGCTGAGCTATAGTGAAACAACTATAAAAGCTTCTTTTTTGACAAGCTTACAAGAAAATTTGAAGGAAACATGTAATTTTATTGCTTCTATGATATACTGATATATGGTTGCATTACTGTTATCATTTATTAAATTTGTATACAGCCTTCTATCCCAAGATCACAAGTTGGTTCACATACAAAAATGAGAATACAAAATACATAATAAAACAAAAACAAACCAATAACCTCCCCTCCCACATTATATGTATTTGATCCATTGATTGCTTACTGATAAAATTTTATCGTCTTGCAATCTGGGAGAACACGTGAAGTAAAAATCTGAAGAGTGATGGACATGGGCCAGGAAGATCTGGGTTAAAACACCTGCACATCAGTTAAGGTCACAGGGTGGTAGAAGCCACTATCTCTTACCTACACTGCCTCAAAAGGTTGTTACGAGAATAAAATTTCATAAGCTTGTGTATGACATGGTGTTCTTTTGTAAGTTTTATTCTCATCCCGAAGTTTTTCTCAACTTCTTCTCCACTGGTAGTCAGGCAGCATGACGGCCACCTTCCTGAATACAGCTAACCACATTCAGCAGTCAAAATGGAAGTCATATGCCCTGCCATTATGACATTTTAACTAAAGGAGTTCCGATAACACAGGACACATGGTTTCTGCTTCTCAAATGTAACTTACGGAGTGGCATCTTACGTCAAGTAGCTGCTTCTTCACCTAGCTATGTTTTATTATTTATTTTATTGCATTTCCCCCCCCCCACCTTTTTGTCCAAAGAGTTCTAGGAGGCATACATTGTTCTCCCCACCCCCCATTTAATTCCCACAGCAAACCTGTGAGGTAAGTTAGGCTGAGAGAGGCAGTGACTGGCCCAAGGTCACCCAATAGGCTTCATGGCTGAAGGGGGATTGAACCCTGGTGTCAGGAGTGCATGGAGCAGCCAGGCCCTGTGACCAGTAGGGCTTCGCAGGACTGGGGCCTTCCTAAGTTTGTTCTGGAGAGGCAAGGCATGGCCGCACAGGTGAGGCCGCTTGGTAACTCACTGCACCTGGTGGCAAGAGCCGGGAAGGGATATAAGGTCAGCATTTCCCTTCGGCTCTTTGCCACAGCAACACGTTTCCTGCCTTGCTGCATTTGGCTTCTTGCTTCCTGATCCTCGGACCTCGGCTTCCTGACTCCCTGCTTCTCGTCCCTCAGACCCTCTACTTCGTGACTCCTTGTTTCCTGACCCTCGGACCCCTGGCTTCTGGACTCTCGTTCCTGCTCCCACCCCGCCATCTTGCCCCCGGTCCTGACGTCCCCAGCCGGGACTTCGATCACCCATAGACTGGACTGTGACACCTGGTCTCCCAGATCCTAGTCCAACACTCTAACCATCCTGGCTCTCATGTTGAATGGTTACTTTAAATGTAAAGGTTCATCATTGTTCCACCCGATGTGTATGTCTTTAAGGGGCCAGAGAAAGGGCCAGAGCAAAATAACGAGACCCAGCTTTACAGCTGTGAAACATAGCAGGTGCTGCTGAGTTGCATTGATTAAGGTGTGTCAGCATTTGCATGTAGTATATAAGGAGCAGCACCTAGCTCTCCCATTACCCTGGGGGCTGGGTTGGTGGTTGGGTCTGGTTTGTTGTTGATGTATTTAGTGTATAAGGAGTTTTTGTTTTTTGTAATTAAAACCTTGTTTAAGTTATTTTTGAGTCCCTTTCTTTTTAATGCAAGCTCTCTGCGCTACTAAACTGCAAAAAATAGCCAACACAGGTCAGCTCAAAAACAATATAGCTAAAGGGGGCATGGCATATCAAGGGCTACACCTTGATTATGACATAACTGAAAAGGTAAAGTCTTCTTCCCATGTGTGTAAAGTGCAGATATGGCCTGAAGACAGTTTCAAGATGTACTAATCCATGTTCCAAAGAACCTCTATTATGCAGCCCAACCCTTCCCTCAAAAATGTATGAACACCCACACTTCTCTTGAAAGAAGTTTATCTGTCTGGATCTGTCCGCAGAGCCGTGTTTTTAAAAGAGTGGTTTCTGCTGGAGGAAAAACACACTTGCACATTTATAAGTAAGCGTCTTAAAATGAAAATTCAGAAAAGCAGGTCAAATGGAGTTATGTCAGCTAGTATCACAAAAGATACCACAAGACACTGAAGCCCTAGCAAAGAAAGAGAGTCAGAGAGAACAAAGAGCAAGAATAAACAGCACCTCCCCAAACCTCCACCCAAACCAAATCAAATTATTAAGAACGAAAAAGGCAGTGGGGGGGGGGCGAGCACAGAAGCTACAGTACATAATGAGACACTCCCTTTTATTACAAAGCCCCCATTGAGAAGAATAACTGTGCAGCTTGGGGGTACTGCATTGGTCATTTTTAAGTAAATGACCCCTAGCTGTGGTGTATGCAATGCTACAAAGAAAGAGCCTAGAAATGTACCAAGTAAATAACATTCCAGACATACTGCTGGCAGCCTTTTGGCCATTTGGCTGAAATAAAACAAAAGTAACTTCAGGCCTTATAAACAGACACACAGAAGGGGTTTGCATTTTAAGCATCTGTTGTATTTATATGAAGAAATAAGGCAGAGATTATGTTTTCAAGTACCTATTTTTGATTCACTCACTTAAGTAATAGAAAGGTCACATACTGGAAAATGTCCCTCTTATGAGAAGGCGAAAGAAACAAGATTGCACGCATGTACATAAACATATGTGAACTGCACTGCAAGCAGGTCAGCAGGAACAGAATTTCATTTTAAAGCACTTCCTCTGGGGTTTGGAAAGGATTACTTGGGCTTTATTCCCACTCAAGCCTCAAAAGTTCTATTTCTCTCTCACCAAAGGCATGTAGGCTGCCTCTCCAGCCCAATATCCTCAGCCACTTATCAAAGACACTTCTGAATTAGGTGTCACTACAGGGCAGCAGAAGGTAATTGTTAACTTTGACACAAATTGTCTAAAGAGCTGGACATATTAGTTCTATATTACTTCCAGCGCCAATTCTTCTTTGGCAAGGATCCTGAATGGCCTGGTGCGATTTCACACTCAGGACACAAAAGACCCACATAACAAACTTTGCTGCCTCAGTAGAGCTTTTGATTTTGAGGGGTTCATGTGCATGCATATTTTTAGCTGCAGTCCATGTGGGCTTCCTTTTGGTCATTGCTTTTTATGTTTAGTTATGTATACTAGATAGAATCCAGTTGGTGTTGCTTCACTGATGGAACACATCCATCAGCGGAAGCAAGAAAGGGAGTTTGGGATAATTCTTCTTTCCCAAGCACCCCCCCTAACTCTCTTGCACAGATGAGGAGGGGGCACAGAGCAAAAGGAATCACCCAGAGTTACCTTTTCCAGATACTTTGATGAATGTGTTTGATCAGGAGATCAAACCCCATTGTATTCTATCCATTATATTTTATTATCACTCCTTTTCATTATGACTTTTTTTTAAAAAAGTTTGCTTCTTGCCAAGTCTGACCATCCTAACACCACTTTTCAACCTCCTCCTCCTGTTATTGAATTTATATACCGCCCTATACCCAGAGGTCTCAGGGCAGTATACATATAAACATCTGCTCCAGCCTGGGAGTTCACATCACCATACAAATAATTTAATACATACTTTGAAATTAAGAAAAAAATACTACGTAAAAGAAATCTCAAATGCTTGGTTTTAAATATAGTTAGCATGTAAAACAGAAATATATCAGGAAACCCTGTGAAGTTAAGTTGCCTTTTAAAATAACTGCGGTAGTAGTGTAGTAGTAGTAATTTATTTATACCCTGTCCATCTGGCTGGGTTTTCCGAGCCACTCTGGGAGGCTCCCAACAGAATATAAAAAATAGAATCAAACATTAAAAACTTCCCTAAACAGGGCTGCCTTCAGATGTCTTCTAAAAGTCAGATAGTTGTTTATTTCCTTGACATCTGATGGGAGAGCATTCCGCAGGGCGGATGCCACTTTTTTTTCCTTTCCTTTTTGACACTGATTATAGATACAGTGTATGTTTACTCTATTGCTCTTTGCAGGCCTTTTCTACCTGGCCTGGGAGGGCAGGGCCCTGACTGACTCCAGCTACTAAAAGCTGAGGTTTTTGAAGAGGCCAGAGACAATATTGGCTATGAGCCCTGGAACGCCTGTTCACTGCCTTGTTGGCCTTTTCCACCTAGCCTGGAAAGGTGGGTCTGCTGAGGCTGCTGAACTGACTCTTGGGTTGGGGCATAGTTTAGGGTAGGGTTGTTTTTTTTTTTGGGGGGGGGGTTATTTGCTGTTATTATTGCCCTAATTGTTTGAAATGTTTTGAATTATTTGTAACAGATTTTTAACTTGTGTGCTTTTAAATTTGGGGTTCTTTTTGTTTCTCAAAGGACATAAGATGTGTCTGGGAAGAGAGGAGCTGGGGAGAGCAGGGCTGGTGCCAATCACAGTAGCTCTGGTGAAGGAGTGGGAAGTGGGGTGGGGCAGGCTGAGAAAGGGGCAGTTAGGGACTGTGTCATGTGCCAACCCCTCCTCCAACCAGGGGAATTGTGGTTGCCTGCAGCTACCATTCTGTCACAAGGTGATTCCCCACCCCCAACCTAAGATGAGATCCACATGTGTTGGATTTTCTGTATACCACATGAACGCTGAATTGATTTTCAAAGCTTGCCATTTGCGTGGAGAGTGGAAGAACAGTGCACGTGTTTAGCACTTCACAAAAATATTCACATCATAAGTATGGTTTCCCTGGCCACAGATCTTGGGCACCATAACAATTTCCATACAAATACCCACAACACATCAGTGTGGGCAACGCAGAACACCATAAGAACTGCAGGCAGATTCCCTAGTATTCAATGCTGCTGCTGCTATTATTATTATTATTATTATTATTATTATTATTATTATTATTATTATAGCGGTACCTTGGGTTAAGAACTTAATTCGTTCCGGAGGTCCGTTCTTAACCTGAAACTGTTCTTAACCTGAGGTACCACTTTAGCTAATGGTCGTGCAATTTCTGTTCTTATCCTGAAGCAAAGTTCTTAACCTGAGGTACTATTTCTGGGTTAGCGGAGTCTGTAACCTAAAGCGTCTGTAACCTGAAGCGTCTGTAACCTGAGGTACCACTGTATACCACCCTTCATCTGAAGATCACAGGGTGGTTCACAACATAAAAATACAAAATGAGAACACAAAATACATAATAAATTAAAAACCAAAGCCAACCAATAACCCCCTCCGCAAACACATTTAAAAGTTAATGTTAATCTGCCGAAAGGGATCTGGCCATGATAAGGGACTGATTTCACTACCCCTCACTTTCAAATCCCCCACTTACTGCCCAGTTGAGAAAACAAGGTCCAGTGTGTCATGGCAGAAATGAAGTCCTGAACCACCCAAGAACCAGTTTCCTTGGCATGGATGTTGAAGTCCCTCCACAACCAGCAGTCTGGGATTTTAAACACCAAAACCAGCTCAGGCACGGTGACTGCTGCTCAACAAGGTGGGTGGTAAAGAAGCAGAATCCCTAATCTGTCCCAGTTGCTCAGAGCCAGGAACACAAACTCTAGATTCCCCCGCCTCAACTGGACAGATAGCCTGTTGAGACAGATGGAATCTCTATAGACTACAGCAACTCCCCCTCCCTGACCCTCAAGTCTGCCCGGATGTTGCACCCAGGTTGGCACAGCTAGGCGAGACCAACTTCACCCTGCGCATCCACCCAGGTCTCAGTGAAGCAGAGCAGATCGGCCTCCAGGTTTGACTTGCCTGGCATTTGGTAAGAAAGTTATATGAAGCTAAGGCCTCGTACATGGCAAAAAAAGCAGAAGCCAAGACACTTGTGAAACTTCTCCACAGGGTGGTGCTGGGATTTTGATTTATATAGCCTTATAGCGGTGGAGTGATGTAGCTTGCTCAGTTGATGCTTCTTGTTGTAACGTTAACCAATTCCAGACTTCTTCCACAACACTGGTAGTGTGGTTGTGCTTGGGCAGACTACCATACACCTAATTTTGTGTCAGACACAATATCTTTAGTGGATTAAAATTATGTAACTGAATTATCTCAACCTAATTTATATAATCTCAAATCCCAGCCGTGCTCTTTAAGTGTTTTCACTGACACTCATTCACACTGTGGAATTGCCAGGTTTTCATGGGAGAATACCATTGAAACTTCTTATACTTTGCTGCAGTTAGGCAGATTCACCAAGCAAATGTGACTTGATAAATGTGTTTTCTTGATGGTTTTTGGAGCTGTCCTCTCCCAAACTTCTTTTATGCATCAAACTGAAACTTGCTTTTAACAATGAAGTTGTGAATATAATGAGTAACAGTTAGGGAAAATTAACTTGTTTCTCTGGTTGAAGTCAAAAGAAAGAAAGATTACAATTTGACCAAGTCTTCCTATATTATGGAGAGCCTCAGGGTGCTATGCTTTCAATTTATAACACAGCATGAACCCAAGTTGCAGGCAACTTCAAAAGCAGGCTAGAACAGGTTCATGGGTGGAGTAAAAAGGACTGAAAACCGCACCCAGTTAACAAAAAATTAGCAATCCCTCCCAGAAAGTTGGAGTGGCTCCCAATACCCCTATAGAAAACAAATTAATAGCTTGTTTTCTACATGTGCACTCTTGGGTACATTTTTCAATAAAAGGGGCATTATAGTGATCAAATCTAATGTTTATTTTTCACATCATTCAGTTGAAAAGGCAATCTAATGAAATCTCACCCAACAGAATATATTACAAGAGAACCTGAGAACTGACTCTCAGTGTGATTCTCTTTTTTTAGCTAAGATATAAAATGAGATGAGAATCCTTTAAGTCCATCATATGTATTAATTTTGATCCACAAGACCAAACCATTTCATAGAATACACAGGAACCACTCCTTTGTTGTTGTTGTTTAGTCGTTTAGTCGTGTCTGACTCTTCGTGACCCCATGGACCAGAGCATGCCAGGCACCTCTGTCCTCCACTGCCTCCCGCAGTTTGATCAAACTCATGCTTCTACATCTACTTCTGCTTCATTGACTATGCAAAAGCCTTTGACTGTGTCGACCACAGCAAACTATGGCAAGTTCTTAAAGAAATGGGAGTGCCTGATCACCTCATCTGTCTCTTGAGAAATCTCTATGTGGTACAAGAAGCTACAGTTAGAACTGGATATGGAACAACTGATTGGTTCAAAATTGGGAAAGGAGTACGACAAGGCTGTATATTGTCTCCCTGCTTATTTATTTAACTTATATGCAGAATTCATCATGCGAAAGGCTGGGCTGGATGAATCCCTAGCCGGAATTAAGATTGCCGGAAGAAATAACAACAACCTCAGATATGCAGATGACACAACCTTGATGGCAGAAAGTGAGGAGGAATTAAAAAACCTTTTATTGAGGGTGAAAGAGGAGAGCGCAAAATATGGTCTGAAGCTCAACATCAAAAAAACGAAGATCATGGCCACTGGTCCCATCACCTCCTGGCAAATAGAAGGGGAAGAAATGGAGGCAGTAAGAGATTTTACTTTCTTGGGCTCCATGATCACTGCAGATGGTGACAGCAGCCACGAAATTAAAAGACGCCTGCTTCTTGGGAGAAAAGCAATGACAAACCTAGACAGCATCTTAAAAAGTAGAGACATCACCTTGTCAACAAAGGTCCGTATAGTAAAAGCTATGGTTTTCCCAGTAGTGATGTATGGAAGTGAGAGCTGGACCATAAAGAAGGCTGATCACCGAAGAATTGATGCTTTTGAATTATGGTGCTGGAGGAGACTCTTGAGAGTCCCATGGACTGCAAGAAGATCAAAATTCTCCATTCTTAAGGAAATCAGCCCTGAGTGCTCACTGGAAGGACAGATCGTGAAGCTGAGGCTCCAATACTTTGGCCACCTCATGAGAAGAGAAGACTCCCTGGAAAAGACCCTGATGTTGGGAAAGATGGAGGGCACAAGGAGAAGGGGCTGACAGAGGATGAGATGGTTGGATGGTGTTCTTGAAGCTACCAGCATGAGTTTGAGGAACCACTCCTACCACCACCACAAATGTAAATGCACAGATATACTTTCTTCCACCAAGCTCAAATCTTTCTTATTTATTGAAGATCTAAAGATGCAACTTCTTAGATTTCCTTAACAAACTCTTAAAGAGCAACTGAAATCCAAACCATGGTTTAACCAGCATGAGACTCAGCTCTCTGTCAGCAAGTCTATACAGCTCGGCTTCGAGACTAATGAGAGTAACAGGTGCCAATTTGAAAATTAGCCACAGGGGGGAAAACATTAGATCATTCTCATGTACTACTTAATCAACAAAAACATCATAGACACGTTAGCTTAATTTAGTGTATATGCTTAAAGTTTAATGAAGCTCTTTGGTAAAAAACAAAAAAACAGAGAGACTGCACACAAGGACAAAAGGTTTTCCTAACATACTTGATTCATGTTCTTAAAACCAAAACAGGTATGATTAGGGATAAAATTCACAACAGTGAATTTTAACACACTGAGGTAATCATACTTGTCACACAACCAAAATGACTCTGTGCAAACAAATACATTTTTATCAATTAAAATTGACTGAATCCAAACAAGTTACATATTATTAATGAAATAAAGACATCCCTTTATAAATTAGATAGCTATCAATTGGCATATACAAAGCACAAGGCTCATATTATTTAGTCTTTTTAGAGTACCAGAAGGTAATGTTTTCTGCATTATATGCATAAGAGTCAACATAGTTCTGGAGCACTGAATGTAGTGACCCCTCAAAGGTAGCACATCCCCAGGAGCAAATGAGAAAAAGCTGCTATCATGAAGGTTGGTGAGGTAGGAAGAGTTGTAACACTGTGTAATAGTAGATTCAGATCACATTCTGTGTAAATGGAACTTGCATATGCAAAAAATCATTGATCTGTTGCAGGGTCAAAACTGTTTTGCTACAGGAATTGGCCATGTTCATGGAACAACTTCATTATTGTAGTTTTCTACCCCAAAATGGATTTGCAATTGACTGTGCCATAGCAAATTAATTACTGTTTGCAAAACAAATACTAGCTGGGAAGAGTGGTTTTAATCTGGAACTATCCTACAGAGAGACATGTACATATTGGATAAAAGTTAAACATTTGTCTGTTCTGCTGATTTCAATGTAACATTATTTAAACCTCTGCTTCACTGTTACACTTACAGTGGTGCCTCGCAAGACGAAAATAATCCGTTCCGCGAGTCTCTTCGTCTAGCGTTTTTTTCGTCTTGCGAAGCATCCCTATTAGCGGCTTAGCGGATTAGCGCTATTAGCGGCTTAGCGGCTAAGTGGCTATTAGCGGCTTAGAAAAAGGGGGGGAAAGGGGGAAAACTCGCAAGACTCGCAAGACGTTTTCGTCTTGTGAAGCAAGCCCATAGGGAAATTCGTCTTGCGAAGCACCTCGAAAAACGGAAAACCCTTTCATCTAGCGGGTTTTTCGTCTTGCGAGGCATTCGTCTTGCGGGGCACCACTGTAAATTAATGGTACATTAACATGGCCCCATAACCTTTTGGAGGATATTGATCTTACTTGTTTGATGAGACCAGGCGAACAGAAATGCTCTTTTTGCTGCACAGTTGTAATTGTATTATTATTATTATTATTATTATTATTATTATTATTTCGTCCTATACCTGTAGATCTCAGGGTGGTTCACAACATAGAATCACAATATAAAAAACACAGAATACATAATAAAAACAAAAGCAAACCAATAATCTGCTCTTTCACCGTCATCAGAGACAAGCCCACGTATAGCACCATGCAGTAATCTAACCTAGAGGTTACCTGAGCATAGACAACAGTAGCTAGGTTATCCCTGTCCAGATAAAGCCACCAGCCCAAGCTGATGGAAAGCACTCCACGCCACTGAGGCCACCTGAGCCTCAAGCTACAGCAGAGGATCCAGGAATACCCCCCAAGCTATGTACTCCCTTCAGAGGGAGTGTAACCCCATCAAGAACAGGCAACCTCCCAGCCATCCGGTCTAAGGAACCATGCACCAACAGTGCTTCAGACTTATCTGAATTAAGCTTCAGTTTGTTGGCTCCCATCTAGTCCATTATCAAGGCAAGACAATGGTCCTGCACATCCACGGCCTCACCTGCAGATGTAAAGAGCTATGTCGTCAGCATATTGCTGACAACATACTCCAAACCTCTGGATAATCCCACCCAGCAGTTTCATGTAGATGTTAAACTGCATAGGGGATAGAATCATACCCTGCGGAACCTGACATTGAAGGCTTCACAGGGCTGAAAAACACTCCCCAAGCAACATCCTCCAGGAACAACCACCCAAGTAGGACTAGAACCACCACACAGCACTGCTACCCACCCACTAAGGCAGTCCAGAAGGATACCATGTTCAATGGCATCAAAAGCTGCTGAGAGGTCAAGGAAAATTAACAGGGACACATTTCCCCTTTCTCTTTCCCAACAAATGACATTGTACAGGGTGACCAAAGCAGTTTCTGTGCCAAAACCAGGCCTAAACCCCAATTGAAACAGATCTAGAAAATCAATTTTTAAGTAGCTGATTGTATTAATTATGTTAATTATCTTATGACTCTTTTATTGTTATTTCCATATGGCTATTACCATATAAACCACTCTGTGATCTTTTGGATAAAGAGTAGTCTGGAAATATAATAGACAAACAAACACAAACAAAACCTCACTGTGGACTCCCAGCCTTTCTTCTTGACCTTCATTAGATGCTCTGAAAACACTCTGAAAGCTCCATGATAATACACAAATGAACCTAAATACATTTTATGGCACATTTGGTCTTTTTCAAGTTTGCCTCCCTTCAAAACAAGTTGGATTCAATATTGGTGAATTAGGTTGTAATCCTTTACATACCTAGGAGTATGTATGTATGTATGTATGTATGTATGTACTGATTAATCGATTGAATTCACATCCCGTTCTTCCTCCCCAAGAAGCCCACTGAACTCAAATGATTGAGAACTGTAAATTTAATGTTATATGAGCAAAGCAACACCAATGTACTCTGTGCCACAGCAAACCTTTCTATTTATTCACAGTTACCAATGTGGTCTAGAATCTCTACTTCACCCATAAGCATATAGTGAAATAATATGGGAAAGACTCTGTATGAGAACATTTTGTAACTGTGAATACATTGCTGAAATGTCCAGCTAACCCCTTTATTTAATACACTACATTTAGATAGCAACAGGGAACTTTTTTCCCAAACAATGAAGAGTAATTCAGTGTACTGAATTAAAAAGTAAATTCACAAAACCATGATTTTAGGCATATGACTCACTTCAAAGTTAAAGGAAGTCATGTGGGTAAAGCCCACAGATGTCTTTGAAATTTTAGCTCTAAGCCTTTTAAGTCCGGACTTCGATTCCAGTCGGCAAGAGACTACAGACAAACCTATTTTTGTTTTGAAAGCAGTCTCTACGGATTCTGCACATTACAATTCCCTCCCTTGAGAATACAGATAACCATTTTCCTCTTATCGCTTGTCAGCTTCAGGACCAGCTTATCACTTATCTATTTATTTCAGCACATCTGATATTCAGTCTACACAGGCAATGCTGTGCAGCCTGCCCTAGTTTTCTACCAGCAAAAAAAGGCTAACAAAGAGCAGTGTGCACTATGCATTCCTACTATGGCTGGTTTCCTGGTGTTGAGCAGGGTCAGAGGTTGCTCCAGGTACACTACTTGCCTCTTCCCATCAAACTCATACAATAACATAAGAAAAGCCCTGCTGGATCAGGCCAAAGGCCCATCTAGTCCAGGATCCTGTTCTCACAGAGCTCAGCCAGATGCCTACAGGAAGCCCACAAAATGGTTCTGACTGTAGCAGCACCCTCTCCACTTGTGATTCCCAGCAACTGGTATTTAGAGGCGCACACACATTCCTGGTTACACACTACATTGCCTGGCCAAGCTTAAAGTATAAGTTACTGACTACGTAGAAGCTCGCTGTGGATAGAAGTTCATTACAATTAATCTACTTCCTTCACATTGTTATGCCTAGGATCTGAATTATTTGATATATGTAATATCATGTAGACAAGGTCACCTGGGGAGTAGTTTACTCCAGCAGTTTCACGAGGAAACCTTGTTCATACTACAGAGGGGTAGAGGACAGAGTCAATGCCCTTAGGCATTCTCCCAGTTACACAGGAATCTGAAATGACCTTCCAACCACTCTGTGGTTACCAAAAAGAGTTTTACTCTTCCCTGTATTTCTATGGTGGCACTGGGAATTACAGTAGCAACCAGTTAATTTAATACCAAAGTGCACTGGGGCTTCTTAGTTCATACAATTAATATGTCTTTTCATGGGTTCAATTCACAAGGACTGCTGCTGCATCACTTAGGAGCCTGCTTTATATAGTGTCAGCCCATTGATCCACCAAACTCTACATACATTAAGCATAATAGAAACATCGCCACCCGACCCCACCCCCACCCATCTTCCCTCCCTCCCCCCCTTTTTTCTTTTTTTTTTCTTTTCCTCCTAATGTCTCAACAAATGAAACGGATTTGTAAAAATGTTACATGGAAAAAATACAAGGCATTACACTTACTCCTGTAAAACAAGAAAATCCTTGATAAAATATAAATTTAAGAGAGAGAGAGAGAGAGAGAAAGTAATGACTGCAGTAAGTCATTTCACTTCAAGATTTCAGGAGGAGTATTTCACAGCCCCACCTGGGACCAACTGCATTTAAAGTGTTTGCCCTACCACCAAACTACTGCCCTTTATTGCATAGGAGGCTTAAACAACTTAAATGGGTTGTTTCAGTTTAATATGGTAAAAGACACTGAAGTAATTAACCAGAAAGGACATCTGCCACTTCTCTGATCCTGTTCTAAAGGTGAATAGAAGCCCTGTCTTTTGATTAAGGGAAGGGGAGTATCTTTGCCATTGCTCCTATTTATGGTATAACTACAAACATACAACAACCCAATCGAAAGCCTTTTGATCAAAATGTACATTGTCCTTGTAAGCCTCCAAGTACTTTTACTAAATTGATAAACATGATAAATAATCCCTAACAGGGTTTTTTGTTTCAGTCTGACGTTTGTCACATTTGTCACTGATGAATGTTATTATTTGTCTCCAGATGGATTTTGTGCTTTGCAGCTTTCCATCATAGCTATTGCTGGAAGCTCTGGACTGACTTTCATGAGGGCTAACCTCTTAAATTATGGCCAACCCCTTTCCCCAAGAGGGGAGGTAGACAAACAATGGAAACATACCATGGCTGCATTAAGAGTTGTTACCCATGTTGCGATTATTTTCATAGTACTGGTCCCTTTACCAAAATTAATAAAGCAGAATCAACTTTTAAATCTGGCTTGTGTAAAGCTTGTGAGAGAGCTGGTGTGGTGTAAAGAACATCAGATGGAAGTCTGGTGGGGTGACATTACGAAAGCTCTCAGGATCTGCTTGAGAATAATAGTACTGGTTGACCATACATGGGTGTTAATATTACTGATATATGTTGGGAAAGCTCTTAAAACAGATCAGGCAGAAATCTAAGGGAGCAGAGAGGGAGAATCTATCCAAGTTGAGAATAAAAAGAAGACGATGCCATTTCTTCAGGCCAGAAGGAAAATCATGTAGCTTTGAATAGCCATTTAAAAAGGGGCAGGGGGGAGATTCAGTGGACCTTTATTAACTGTGAAGTCTACTTCTGTCAAAATAAAAAATAATAATTCATGTGCATGCACACTTCTTATACTCAGAACAAACTTAGTTGGTCTCTAAGGTGCTACTGGACAATTTTTTTTCCCCCGACTACATCAGACCAACACAGCTACCTACCTGAATCTACTTCTGTCAAGCTAGCTAGTAAGATGACATAAAAGAAATAAAGGACATGAAATCTGATTGAAGGGATACATCAAATGTATTCAGGAAAATTTTAAATTACCGGATACCTTTTGTGCTAACCCATGTTATGTTTAAAAATATTGTTAAAAATTCAGTGCCTAGTCACACAAACCAAAGAAAAAAGAATTGCTTTCTGTGTTATAAGCAATAAAAAAAAATTCAACTGCTTTGTAATGGGTTTTTCTAGCAGAAAATTGGGGTTGGGGCAATGAAGAAAAGCATTACCAGCACCTAAATTTATACACTTCAGTTAGTATGTCTTGAGAACCAGGCAGTAATTTCTGTTTACCAAGAAAGGAGATGTATAGTTTTCCTTTGCTAGATCACATCATATCCAGTTAAACTTTCCATGCCACAGAACATTTCAATAAGTAAATAGAATTATGAAGTCTTCAAACTGCCTGATTTGCATGCAATATCTGCATAGTCTTACTGAATATTCTGCACAGTTTCAAGCAATGAAGACATCAGGAACTAATAAACTGTCTTCCCCTTTTCTTCTGCAAGAAACAAGCAACAAAGCAGCATGACTCAAATGTTGTCTAACTCCATCTTAACATACGGTACAAAGATTCTCTACATCCACACAGTTAGTTTGTTATATCTTTGCCTTAGACATTCTACAAGTTTTAGAACACCTATCTTAGATCTCCATTGGTAAAGATAGTTTTCATAATAAACCAGTCATACTATTGAATGCTGTTTGTGTTTTGCTTTTATCAGCTTCCGCAAACCGTATGCATACTGCTCAGGGTATAAAATAGGATGTCTTCCATTTACCAACTGAGCATCCACCAATTCTCATTATTTTGATTAATGAGATACATGTTAACAAAAAGAAAGACACATAGGGAGAGAGAACACAGAATAAGCAATGACTTCAAAATTATTTTCTTAGCTTATTTTGTGCAACAGCTATACAAGCCTTCCTTTTTATGCGTGTCAGTCAATAAGATATCTGTTGTGTGTTTTGCACAAAGAACAAAGATGCCTTTATCGATTCTCAAAGTCTGTAGGACAAACCATTCATGCTGTCAAACTCCCCTAAAACCCTTTCAGCAAATAATAAAATCCATCAGTGACAAATGTCAACATGCTAATTTGTTGAAGAGGAAACAAAAGCAACATTCAGGCGAGGTGCCTCATTTCATATTATATCAGCCCTCCAATTTGTAACAACTTTACGGCAACCCACAGATTATGCAATTCTAAACAGTGCTGTGGAGCAACTAAGGCCAGAAAACAATTTTTTTCTGAACAAAATTGTGTGGGGGTTAATAGCCCCACATAAGTTAAACAACTGAGGTCTTTAAAAAATATTTACTGCATGATTTTCAGAAATACAGAGCCATAAATTCATTTGGAATAGCCTCCTTTGTTAAACTAGAAGGGAAATAAGGTTAAATGATCTCATAAATGAAAGGTTCATCATCAACTGTACATTGAAAATCTGGCTTACCATATGATGCAAGACTAAAGAGTCATCCTGTGTATTGTAGGTAACAACTTCTTGTAAGGATTTTCTTCTTCTTCAGTAGAGTCACTCTCTAGGCATACTGAAGAATGCATGCATTTCCAGAGAGGTTTGGGACACTTACTAAGGTATAAATCTCCCAATTACTCCAGATCCACTGAAGTGATTAACCTTATGACTACATAAGAACAACTTACTCATTAGAATTGTTGTGGGCAAAGCTCACCTGTTTCAGTGGCCTCTACAAAAAAATGTGGCATCATTGCAACTGGTTTAGAAATCTGCAACAAAACATTGCAATGTGTCCTCAGCTTCAAAAGGAGCATGTTTTGGGGGCGAGGTCTGCAAGGTACAGTGGTACCTCGGGTTAAGTATTTAATTCGTTCCGGAGGTCCGTTCTTAACCTGAAACTGTTCTTAACCTGAAGCACCACTTTAGCTAATGGGGCCTCCCGCTGCCACCGCACCGCTGGAGCACGATTTCTGTTCTCATCCTGAAGCAAAGTTCTTAACCCGAAGTACTATTTCTGGGTTAGCGGAGTCTCTAACCTGAAGCGTATGTAACCCGAGGTACCACTGTATTCCCACATGGCAGAGTTGATGTTGCCAGCCTTCATATCACGTTTGCAGACATATTTTCTGCAAACGGGCCTGGTGCCTGAAGCCAGCTCCCCATAAAATATGTCCTTGGAGATCCTGCCATCTTCCATTTGTGGACATGGCCAAAGCAGCATAGACATAGCTCAGACAGGAATGTGAATGTGATACTCAAAATCCTCCTGATGCAGAGAATGTGGAGGGATTGCTCCTGGTGGTTGTAAGTTGCCCACGACTCACTTCCATAAAGCAGTGTGCTCAACAAGCAAGCCTGGTATCAAAGCAACCAATTTTCTCTCTCCCTTTCCATTATCCTTTATACCTCACACTGCACCAGCTGACACCCTAAACATAAACAGGTTCTAGAAGCTGCTAATTCTTGAGGTTTTATTTTAAATTACAAACCAATATCCTTCTCTATACCTAAGGTGTCCCCCAAATATGGCCACCACCCACGTTGGGTGTAAGAGGGAACAAGTGGTACCTACAAAAAATATTGGAGTGGCAAAGTGCATTGGAACAATGGCTTGACAACTATAGTGATACTTCAGGTTACAAACTTTATCCGTTCCGGAGGTCCGTTCATAACCAGAAACTGCTCGTAACATGAGGCGTGCTTTCGCTAATGGCGCCTCCCGCTGCTGCCGCGCCGCCGGAGCACGACTTCCTCTCACATCCCGAGGCAAAGTTTGCAACAAGAGGCATCTACTTCCAGGTTAGCGGAGCGAGTAACCCGAAGCATTCATAAGGGGTACAGTACGTAACATGAGGTACCACAGTAGATACTAGCAATAACAATGAGTGCTAATTTATAATTTTAAATCAAGTGATCACTCAAATGAGTAAAAGGGGGTTAAAAATATCAAGATGTGTTTGACATTGCTTGGGGTTTGTGGCAGATTTATTCTAAATGTGAATACTACAATCACCCACTATTAAGAATTGTGTGCATGCGTCACAAAGCCTGAAAATTATGAGATCAAGAGTGGTTTGTAGGTGAATGATACTCTGTAGTGAGACATGAGAACAGAACAACAGGGGATACTCAAGTTGGTATTCACCTTCCATCTAGCTATAGCCCTAATGCCACCCCTGCCGCCCCTTAGCCCACAATAGCCTCCAAATAAATAGGATTCTCCCTAAACAGGTGTTACTGTAGCACCACCCCAAATGGATATTCCCGATTCCTGTAATGAAAAAAAGGTGGAAAAAAACCTCTGTGCACTCAAATAAAGATTTATTTCAGGCCCAGCATGTTTTGCACTATTTCTTCTTTGAGGGCACAATAAATGTACAAAATATATTTTGTACAAAAATCGTAAGGAATAGGATAGACTTTCTTCTAACCAAAAGGGTATCTGATAGAAAGTCTCTGAATCTGTTGGTGCACTCATCTACACACCTACTAAAAAATAAGTCCAAATTAATTTAATGGGGTGTATATGCAGGAAAATGGCTACAGGATTATAGCACAAAACTCCTTGTTCAAGCCATTTCAAGACATCCAAATTTGTTATAGAATAGATGAATAGTCTCTGGACACTCCAGCCAGACCTGAATGAGCATCGAAGAGTGTACGATTTACTGGATCAACTTCTTTTAAAATCCTAAATGTTTCAGCACTGGAGAACGAATCACTACATTACAAATCCTTATAGATTACTAGAAGGAAAAAAAGCCAATCAGGGAAATTTATTCTGTTTCTATTCCTCATGCTAATAAAGGATTATTTCCATTACTTAGAAAAGGAAAGATAGAATTTCTTCCTGACACCTTTCAGGGAAGTCTGACAAGTTTTCTCCAGTTGTTGCCTGGGTGACAGACATAGCAATACACACCAAACTAGCTATGCACACCCCAAATTGAATTTGTAAACTTTATAAAGGCAATAAGAACATAAGAAGAGCTGCTGGATATGGCCAATGGCTCTTCTAGCATCCTGTCTTCACAGGGGCCAACCATATGCCTATGGGAAGCCTGAAAGCAGGAACTGAGCACAACAGAACTGTCTCCACTTGTGAAGCAACTGGCAATCAGAGACATATTGCCTTTGACAATATAGCCATCATGGCTAGTGGCAGTTATAGCCTTACCGTCCATTGATGTATCTAATCTCCCTTTAAAGCTATCCAAACTATGCTAAGCAGGCCAAAATCAATCACACTACAATACCTTATTAGTTAAGTCAACACATTTCCATTGATCTGAGTGAAAGTAAATTGTCATAAGATCATGTGAATGGGATGAATCAAATTTTACTGATGTGGTTCATCTTGCAGATTCTTGATTCTCCAGCTTTAGAATGTTTAATAAAGATATAGGTATTCCTGTCCATTGACAAGTTGTGTCTCCCAAAAATAATTTGATTATCTGGGTTCTGTTCTCATTAGCAACTGTTAATTTTTCATGTGAGCCGTGCAGTCTGTACTTTCTAGCCCCAACTACCTGTTCCCAGTTCTGTAGCTAACAATATGTTTTATTGTGATATTGTGACATGAACAAATATTCACAAAACACCAAAAACATTTACATTTCAAGACCAACCACCTATTCCCCAGACACAGGATATCTGAGACACTACTGTGCACAAACAGCTTGTTAGTCTCTATGAGGAACTGCTATAATGCATGCACACAAACAAACAAACACACACACATGGAGCAGGGTAGATTTTAGTGAAAAATTAATGTACCTGGATAAAATAGTTCAATATATTTGAATATTTTTTTTAAAAAATAACTTGCCCTTCTGGACAATAAAATGTTCAAAAAATTAAATATAATACAAAAATGGATTTATTGTCTTTTATCTGAATGTCTGAGGCAAAATTTAATAAGAAATATCGAAGAACCTGCTAGCAGACTAAATAAAGCCCATAATCTAATGACCATTTTTCTAATGTAGTATTACATCATTAACTTTACAACAAGATTACAGTGCACAGTATTATATTCTGAGTTGGATAATCAATGTTTGGCTCTGGTGACATGCATACAAAGAAATAGGAGTAAGAACAAATTCTCCTGCCTCTCTCTCTCCAACGCTGCAAAATCAAGGACAGTTTAAGATGTTAAGCATAAGCAGCAACTGAATGATACAGGTAAATTATGAAACTGTTTTGGGATTTTAAAAAATTCCAGGCTGTTAATTTTTTTATCAAATTCTTTTTCTTTGGGGATAAAATCAGCACTAGATGAAAGTTTAACAAGAATTTGGTCACTTAATGAAATTAAAGGTGGGATGTCCATTCGCAGGAATGTATGCAATGCAAATCTGGAAATGAATTATATTGCAATCTACAAATTGCATTAAATGGTATGAGATAATATAGTGAAGACCTATCTTTGAGAATCTGTTGAGGGATAAGAGAGTGAGGAATAACCCTCTGCCATCAGGGAATGGAAATGATGGAGAGGAAGTTGCAAGTTGGAAAAGGCAGAGAGAAAGCTGAGGGCAGTAGCAAGGAACTCTCAGAAGCTGCACTCTTGTTACCATTGAGGCACTATACCTGAAGAAAAATCCTGGATTTCTAATTTATTTCACTGGGCAACACTCACTTTTCTACAAGGAAAAAATTAAAAAAAACTTCTTCAAAATGAGCCAGAAAGCTCCTTCCAAAAGAACCTGGAAGCTCCATGTATATTGTCTGAATCTAGTAAAAAAAATATAGGGCTGGTTTCATCTAACCAGACCCATCAGCGGAAGCTGTACACAAGGACAGTGTACCAGCCCCAATGGAGTTCCCCTTTCCTTCCCCCAAGCACACCCTGTAATTAGCTGCCCGGCACATTTTGCTTCATAAGCTTCCATTCTACAAGTGTTAGAGATTTACTTTAAAAGAAAAAGAAAGCGCAGAGTCTGGGGGTCTCTGCTGGCCCTGGGACTTCCACCCTCTCAAATACCCTGGCAGCTAGCCAGAAGGAACTTCTGTAAGTACTGCAAACTTGATCTCTGTCTACCAAAAGATTCAAGGAACCAGTGGTGCTTCACTTTCCACTATAAGCTCTCAGAACATTTTCCAGCTATTTACTCTGAGCAACTCCCCACTCTTAGTTGGATTGAACTACTCACCGACATACTTTCTCAACTGCCTGCCACTTGCTTCTGTTCCTGCCTCATCACTTCAAACTGCTCACACAGCTGGAATGTATTAACTGCTATCATCACCAGGGGTTTCTGCATTATTCTAGGTCACATGTTCTGATTCTGCTGTGACTTAGGAACCAACTGTAACCCTCGTATTTACCTTTTAAACATACAGATACCTGCAACTTTATGGGCTATAAACCTGTTATATATCTAAAATAAAACTGGAATTCAAAGGATTCCACTGAATGAAGAATTTTGGGAATACAAAAATAGCAATGCAGTCAGTTATTACCCCTACGGAAGGTTACTTACCTTTATATGATTATACCTATGGCTATAATCATAATATGACCCACACTAAAACTAATTTTTAAAATTATTGCTTAGTGTGCTGGAATACAAACAAGAAAGTGGACCAAGTGTTACAATGACATCAGAACATAATAACACAAAATAATGCTTATAAGACTAGCAAGCCTGTTTTCTGCTATCAAAGTAATTACTACTGTGAAGAAAAATGTTTGCTCTGACATATATCATATTCTTGTCAAGCAGGAGGCAAACTGTTTGGAGTATGGTTTTATATGAGAATTCAAACAGCTGTCCATATGTGATCAAATTACACCGGGATTTTACAGATAGAAATCTATAAACAAATGCAGCTGTCACAAGTCAAAAGTTTTTCTCCCCCATAACTTTGATAAGTATTTTTCCATTTGTATTTCAGAATTCAAATGCAGAAGGATAACTTCCAAGTGCAAAACATATCTGAATCTCTTTCAGTATCATTTTATGTAAACATCTCTCCCAACCAAACCTTTTCAGAGGTTCCATAATCAACTTACCCAACAACACAAAAGCATCTGAAGCTTGAATTACTTTTTATACAAATATACATAATCACTGAATTACAGTTATGTGCAATGCTTTTCTTTTTTTAAATCTACATGATTAGAAACCAATATATCAGATAACGATAAGAAAACACTGTACGCATCTCAAGCTAAAGAGCTATGATCAGTACATCATTTTCCCTAAAAACCAAATTGAGACGTGGAGGGCAACAGACCAACACAAGTAATAACACTGACTAGCACTAGCTTCAAGTATGTTTGCAAAAAAGAGGGTGTGCTAGACAGGAGAAAGGTGAAATGAAAAGATTTCCTGTTCCCCTCTCCACAAATTTGACAAGTTGTTTCAAGAAACATGGAGGAAAACAGAAAATGACTTTAGGCTGGCACCTGAGAGACAGTGCAGAGCAGTAACTGACACAAGGTCATTGGCTGTTGATTCTTGCAATGGGAGCTATTGGGCTGGCAGAATAAAAGGAAGCCTGCATTTATTACCTAGCATAAACACATTCAAGCCTGCCAAAGAAGTAACTATGAAAGAAAAGGAAGTAAAATGTTCCAAAAACAATATGATTACGAAAGAAATAGAATAACACTTTTAAAACTGAAACGTAAATAAAATATATAGTCCACATAGACATCTGGTATACAAAGTTTACACACCAATGTTTTCTATATGTTCCATAAATTGTTTCTTGATAAAGATGTACTGTTATAAGCATTACCATCCTTTTAATGGATGTCAAATGTTTACTTACTCCTGAAAATATGCATTAACATTGTGTGCACTGAAGTCCAGGATAGAAGTGAACGCTTTAATGAATATAAACATACATCAATATATAAACATGGTTAAAGCTTAAAACCATCCAATTTAAACAAATCCTATATGTTAGCAGTCCTGCTAAGAAATCTTTGGCTACATTTCATTTCCATTTCCTACTCGAGATATAAATCAAGAATGAATCCACTGACTTCAGTCCAGTGGGTCTGTATTTTCATCACTAATGCTTAACACAAAACAGAATTTAGTTGATATGCTGGCACCATGCATCATGTAAAACGTTATAATTTTAACTTTGCAATTTTTAGTTTGCAGAACCCAGAGAGAGACATAACCAAGATGGCTCTCTCCATTGGACTTAATAAGGAAGCCATTACAGAACTGTGGAATTCCATTAATGTCTGAATTGTACTTCTGAATCTGATCATTGGCTCAGGACTTAAGACTTTATTGCAGAATTATCTGCTTCATAACCCAACCCAAAGAAGAATACAGTCAAATGAGAGATCTGCAATAGACATTTCACAGCACAGACTGTACCATCTTACTAGCCTCCAAAGAATGAAGCTTTCCAAATACTTAGTTATTGTAACATCATATATTAGCATTCAAAATAGTAACAGTAGTGCCTTAACCAACAGGAGTATAAATTGTTGCTCTATTAACACTTGATGGCAAATGAGTAGCCAAGCAGGCTGATGATGGGAAACCTTTCAAAGGGAGTGCTTGGACATATTCAATCATATCATGCAAAGCAGGGATGGGGAAACTGTGGCCCTTCCAATATTGCTAGATTCCAACTTCCTTTGAGGGTTTTAAGCAGAGGTTCGATGGTCATTTGTCATGTATGACGTAGTTGAGATTCCTGCATTACATGGGGTTGGGTCAGATGACCCTTGGGGTCCCTTCAACATTACAGTTCTGTTCTATAATTATGGATCAGCTGCCTTCATTGCTCTGGTCACAGTTACAACTTCATAAGGCTTTTTATCAGATTATTATTAACTCAAGTATTGCTATCATAAAGACCTCTGCTATGTCCCTCTTCTATGTTTGTGTGTGTGCATTTTCAATTTTGATATATTTGCAGAATTTCCTTTTACTACATAAAGGACCCCTGACAGTTAAGTCCAGTCGCGAACAACTCTGGGGTTGCAGTGCTCATTTCGCTTTACTGGCCGAGGGAGCTGATGTTTGTCGGCAGTTTTTCCAGGTCATGTGGCCAGCATGACCAAGCCACTTCTGGCGAAACCAGAGCAGCGCACAGAAACGCTGTTTCTTCCCACCGGAGCGGTACCTATTTATCTACTTGCCTTTGACGTGCTTTCAAACTGCTAGGTTGGCAGGAGCAGGGACCGAACAACAGGAACTCACCCTGTTGCAGGGATTCGAACTGCCAATCGGCAAGTTTACACCACAGCGCCACCCGCATCCCTTTTACTACATACAAAGTGCATAACTGTTACCCCACTTATAGAAAATGCACCTGTTTGTGAGTAACAACGTGGCAGTGCTGCTTTCCTGAGCCAGTGTGATGTAGTGGTTAAGAGCGGTGGACTCGTAATCTGGGGAACCGGGTTCGATTCCCTCTCCTCCACATGCAGCTGCTGGGTGACCTTGGGCTAGTCACACTTCTTTGAAGTCTCTCAGCCCCACTCACCTCACAGAGTGTTTGTTGTGGGGGAGGAAAGGAAAGGAGAATGTTAGCCGCTTTGAGACTCCTTCAGGTAGTGATAAAGCGGGATATCAAATCCAAACTCTTCTTCTTCTTCTTCCTTCCATATCCTGAAATCTGCTGCTGCTCCAATTGTATTCTTCTAACTTTAAATTTAGCTTCTCTCCTCCTCCCCCCCTTTCGTTTCTTACTAGAACAGGGACTAAAATGAAAGGCAAGCAGCAGCAGTTCTGTGCTTGCACAGCTTCTAGTTGGCCGCTGTGATAAGTGCCAACTGAAACAGGCTAAAAACTGTACTGTTCCCATGAGAAAAACCATGAAATGAATGCTGCAATATATTGCTGAGAATGAAAGCAAAAATTAAGAAGAACCTAACTACATGGAAGGTGTTTTTCATGAAGCTGCTAGATTTGGGAACAAGGATTCATGGCATGGATAATAATGCACAGGGCATCTTGGCCTCTACACAGAGACTGTCTTGTGGATCATGGAATATGGCCCCTAATACAGAAACCAGCTGCCACAAAATCCTGAGAACTGAGCTTTAATAGATAGTTTATTGGCCAGAAGGGGTGGTCATTAATATCTGGAGCGAATAAATGAGGTAGCTTTTCCTGTGCCCTAGGAAAATAACCAGCCATTCTGGCCATCAGTTAGGAATGGGGGAGAAATTCAACTGAATTAATATTTAAAGCTGAATATCTCAAATTTACACTTTTTGAAACAATATGAGAACCAAAACACAGTCATTGTTTGAAATTCACACTTTTAAAATTTTGTTATGTAGTTCTCCAATCAATGTTTGCTAATATATATATATATGAGAGAAAGTGGCCTAGCACTAAAATGCTAAATATTTTTCATGGTGATTTTTTTGGGGGTGGGGGTCACAAATTGCTGCAGAAATGTAGAGAACTGAAGTGAAGAATGGAAAAATTAAAAATTGACACAAGTAAAATTGGCAGATCCTTTCATCCCTACCAATAATTCATAGTTTTCACACACAACAACCTTCTCCGCCCCCCATCCCTACAAAAGTCAAAAATATGTGCTACCTAGTTTGGGGCTAGACATTTCACATCTTTTGCTCTATTTGGACTCAAGAGGGTACAAACTGACCTGGAAAGATCCATAATGTATTGAAATAATAACAGAGATACAGATCTAAATATTATGAGGAAAAATCTAATTTTTCAGATTTCCCTTATGGATAAAACTGTTCATCAAGGCCAAGGTGTGAGCTGTCATCTTCATACTTATATACCAAAATTTTCCTCATTGTTGTTTTTTTTTTTTGGGGGGGGGACCACTCATTACCATCAACAACATGGCTGATAATCTTACTACTGTAGTGACACATGCTTTTTTAAACAAGAAGCTTTGTTTATTCACCCCAGATGGTAATGATCACCCCATATTCACACCCTTAGTCTACAGACTAAAATAACTGTCCTACTCTTGAAAGCTGGTGAAAGAATAGTAACATATTGACAGTTCCTCTTGAAGGATCAGAACCAGCAAAGTGTTAGTATGAACTTCATAAGATTGCACATATATACATATTAGCCATGCTGCTATATTCTAGAATAATTCATAAACTAATTCACAATGTAGATTTCATATTTTTAAAGAGATGAGTTTCTATCAATTTAAAAATATGTGTATATTCAATAGGATTTTCATTCATGATCAAATTTATCAATGTTGACTGAAATAAACATTCAAATATTTAAAACACTTGTACAATGTTAATTGTAATGATCCTAGCAGGCACCACTATAATTCCAGTCTCAAAATGCAATAGACTACAACCATTATTCTAGAGTAGTACCACAAAGGTCCCTATTTACAATCTGAGCACATTTTCTACAATTCAGGCTTGGAGAAAGAACATTTCTTGTTCTGAAAGAGATCTTTAGACTATGAAGATCCACTATGTAGTGTTCATCTTACACTATGCTCCCTTAAACAAGTAAAGGCTTTGACACCTTTAAAAGAAGATATAAGGAACTCATGGTAGGGAAAATAATCAAGTAAAGTGTAACCAAGAGTATGTGTAATGTTCATAGGATGTTTTGACACTACAAAAGGGTTCTCAGAGGCAATGGAAATGCCTGTTAAAAAGCAATAATTCTACAGTTCATTTGATATTAATGCAACATAAAGGTAAAGGTAAAGGTACCCCTGCCCGTACGGGCCAGTCTTGACAGACTCTGGGGTTGTGCGCCCATCTCACTTAAGAGGCCAGGGGCCAGCGCTGTCCGGAGACACTTCCGGGTCACGTGGCCAGCGTGACATCGCTGCTCTGGCCAGAGCCAGAGCCAGAGCCGCACACGGAAACGCCGTTTACCTTCCCGCTGGTAAGCGGTCCCTATTTATCTACTTGCACCCGGAGGTGCTTTCGAACTGCTAGGTTGGCAGGCGCTGGGACCGAGCAGCGGGAGCGCACCCCGCCGCAGGGATTCGAACCGCCGACCTTTTGATCGGCAAGCCCTAGGCGCTGAGGCTTTAGCCCACAGCGCCACCTGCGTCCTATTAATGCAACATATATACCACTAAATAGTACAACCCAATCCTATGCAAATTGACTCAGAAGGTGCACTGAATTCAATGGAATTTAGTCCTAAGCATCTATACACTTAACTACACAATGTCACCCAAAAATCAAAAGAAAAAGCCTTTCGATTTGTGTTGGTCAAACAGCAGTCCTATCTCTCAACCCCCCTCCCTATCTTAAGGAAATCTCAAAAACAGTATCTAATATTTTATGGAATGAGTGTCTGCTGCTTCAAGAAGTGAGGTGGTCAGTAGACACGTGCATACCCATCTTTCTGGATTGCAAGTTATACCTTTGTATTCCCCTCACTCCAAGTGTTACTTGTGCTGAAGCTTTTCCTGGTTAGACAATAACATCCAAAGGTATGAATAGCAACTAGGTACTGCACACTGCTTCAACAGTTCTGTGATTAAGTGGTCTATAAATCTTTCTTAACAGATTAATTACTTTTGAAAAACACAGGATACCTAGAGCTACAAGATTTATCTGAACTGGACACAATGTGTCTGAGATGAAGAAGACATGTCATTGTCCACTTTTTTTTCTAACCCCAATTCAGATTTCAACAAATCCTGAAAGATGTTCACAATCCCAGAACTTGGAATCTCCAGTGATATGTGAGGTTAACAATTGTAGTCATTTCCCACCAACTTTATCAAGCAACACACAGAAATTATTTTAGGTGGGAGACTGTGTAGTTGCAGACTGACAAGCAATGTGGATCTTAGTGCAATCCATATTTTGTTGATATTTTAATCTTCTCTGCTCCCTGTAAGACTATAAATTATGACCGCCCACTTAACATGAGGGAGAAAAGAAAAATATTTTCAGTTAAAAGGACAGTCAATTGTTTGAAAGTGAGACACACTGAAAATAACTGATCTTTTCCATTTTGCCATGGCATTCAATAGGGTTATTTGTTCAATTCTCTGACCCACATTAACAGGGTTATAATTAGCAGTTTCCACAGATTTCAGTTGTTCAAAAAGTTCTAATTTAAACTTAGGTTCTCTCTTAAAAATAATGGGTTATGAAATGAGAAAACCTGCAAAAAAATTCTGGTCTATCCATTAACTAGATTTAGTTCAAATGTGTTTCAGGGACTCTATATTATTGTTTTTGAATATATATTTTTTTAAGTTGAAGTTTTGGAAATACTTGAATAAAAAAAATTGAAATCCAATTAGAAGCATCACTGCAATGATCTCACAACTTGAGTTCAATCATAACAGCCTCATTTTTCCTACATCTTTCTTTTAGCTCCACCAGAAGGTAATTACTGTGTGTTCCACCCTATGATAGACTTGGACTCAAAACACATCTGTTACACATTTATGGGCTAAGTGGTTCAGCATGCTGGTAAGGAAATATTGTGTGTTTGATGTACTCCAAATCTTGTTTTGATCCCCAATTGACAACTGAGTGGAGGACCATTTCCAAAGAGGTAGCAAATTTGACTTTAGGTTTAGCTAAGAGGTAGAACATTTTCTCATAATGCTCCTACAGATAATATGAATAGGCATGCCTCAAATCATCACTTTTATCACTCCACATACTGTAAATGATGACAGCCCTTGAATCACTTTGTCATAGTAATCTTTAAAAACAGTTTACAAGTTACAGGTCCTCCCTAAGCAGGTCCCAAGCTTGAAGCCTTTTCAAAAGGTCACCCTCTTTGGGACTGGCTTTTAACTGGTCATCAGATGTTGGACAACTTATAATGGTTATATTATAAAGCAATGGAATGTTATTCTATTTTGCTGAAGTTTTTAATGTGTATCTTACTCACTCTGAATATTTGAGATAGGGAGGGTTCTGCATCTGTGCCTCTAATCTAGGGGACATCCTTCCCCACACTCCACCCAATTATTTCCCAAATTCATTCCACTCTACACTGTGGTACATCCCTAGTGAAATTCTACTCCAAACCCCAATTTTAAGACCATAAAATTCTTCCCAATCACTCTAGTTCTCCTGCCTTTTATATGAAGGAGTATATCTTCCCTGTTGCTTCATACTTCCCATGGTCATGTACAATGCAGCAATGTACAAGTTCTCACTTTGTATACTACAAAATGTCGAAGTGTGGAGTGCTCCTGTTCAGGACTCCATTCCATTCTTCTCCCAGCAAGTTTTCCATTTCTCTTCCTCTCCTCGATAGTTGGCCAATGTTTTGTGGCAGCCAAACATGCTTAATCTTCATAAGGCTGTATTGGACTTTACCACTCTCCCCAACTAGGATTAGTCTGCCGATAACTCTCCTCTTATGCATGCATAGTACATAAGATCCAGCATTCAGAAAACTGACTTCATCAACAGTATACTTGATTCAGGAAGCACAAACAATTAACGCCATGTTAATCAGGCATTCTGTCATCATTTCTCTATATCTGAAGCCACCCTCTGTTTGAGGCAGTTATATGAGCAGCAGAGAATATGCTGAGTACTAAACATCTCAAACTAGTTTTAATGGCCGTTAAACCATTTTTGTATGTTTGATGAAGAACAATCACACAGTATAAAGCCACAATAAGAACGCTAAGGCCTGCCTCTAGGCAAGCCTTTTAAAAAACTAAGCCAGCATCTGGAATACACTGGAGTTAATGTCCTAACTAGATACTGACTGAATTTTCATATGATTGATACAACAAAGGGCCTATGTTAGCTTTTCGTTTGCTACTAATATATAATGAACGCTTCAAGAATAGTACTTACTATTTATCCCTACATTATACTGACAGTCAGCTGCTGTTATCTTTCTGGGACGTTCCTTTGTTGTTGTTGTTTAGTCGTTTAGTCGTGTCCGACTCTTCGTGACCCCTTATGTCTAATTAATTACTTCTAGCCATTACTAAATGTAGAGATGTATAAAACTTGGCAGACACTTGTCAACACTCCCCTCCTCCCCACTCCTGCCATCAATTTAATGCTATACTGGACCTTAAAGCCTGGAAAGACCACATGGATAAGCCAATGTTGCTCTTTCCAGGAAAACACCAGTTTGTGTTCGACAAGAACTGCATACTGTATATCTCTTTTTCAATCTCCTTTTCCCTCCTCGCTTTCAAGGGAGTGGGAGAGTCAAACCATACTGGACTGTTTAGTTTTGCAAATGTGCTAGCAGTTTTATTCCTGCACCACTAGGAGGAGTGCATGAACAGCTGCTCCAGGGCAGCACTGCTATTGCCCCATCTAGAGAAAACACTGCAGGTAACCAGAGCATGTAGCAACAGCTTTAGCATCTTACATAGACAATTGGTTACAACTCAAATGATCACTGCTCTACAGAAAAACACATAATGGTCAGAGTGTTGGACTGGGACCTGAGACACCAGGATTCAGCCATGAAGTTCACTGAGTGACCTTAGACCATCTCTTAGCCTAGCCTAACCTCACAGGGTTGTTGTGAGGATGAAATGGGGTGGAGGAGAACCATGTACACCACCTTGAGATACTTGGAAGATAAAGGTGGTTGGTTGGTTAATTAATTAATTAATTAATTAATTAATTAAATGTTGCTGAAACAATCAAAGCTCAAAACTCAATAAATCTCAGGATTCAGAGAAGGAAAATATGTTTACACTATTATTTTTTAACTGTGACACTTTCCTCCAGCTTCATAAAGAGCACATCTAAACATTTGCTTGTGATAGGCACCAGTGGGTATGAGGAGCCTCTGAAAATAGGAAGTGTGATGCAGAGCAAGAGAACAGGGCTAATGCTGGAAACAGCAACTGTGGAATTTCAATTCACTGTCCTGTTGACTTGAAAGGAACCACTGGATGATGGCAATACTAACCTAGGCATTGTCAAACAAACAAAAAACCCACCCCTAAGTTTCTATTTAAGATCTAGAAGCAGGCGGGGCTGCCTCTAATTATTTTTTTAAAATAAGTAATCAGGTTTCTCTTACCATATAAAAGTCCATAGCAAATTAAAAACATAAGGTGATGATACATGCAAGACATATAAGTAAGATTTCAAAGGAAGATTTTCCTTTAAAAGGCGTCGGCAGGTCTTGAAAGAAAATGCTGCTGAATCTGCTGTGGTGGCCGCTGGAAAATACAACCTCAAGCCTCTAATTAAGCTCTTCTGCGGAAGAAGCACCATCATTTCTTCCTACTCTGAAATGTGAGATAACCATCCCCCTCAAATAAGAGATGGTACTACTTTTGTGCATTAAAAATGAAGTAGCTACAAGGCTAATGAGGAACAGACTTGCCGACGTACATGGACACACACATACAATATCCCAAATCTAAAGATAATGACTGAAAATTTATGGCTCTTTCCTTCTCTGGCAGGCTGGAGTACAATTAGAATTCTCAGAACAGCAGATCCTTTGTGCCAGCAGGCTGCATTATGTTTATACTACTGCAGATAGGCTAGCTAGATGATTAAATAAATACATAGCACAGCATCCTTTCTGCATCAAAATAATACATAAAGTAGTAAAGGAGCGCTGGAATACAGGAGCATATCTGAACTGATGTCATTGCATTGTTACAGTAAGGACTGACAGGAATTAGATGTACAGAATATCTTGCACCATCAACCAGAAGAACATGATGTTATAAATTTCATACGTGTGTGTGTGTGTATCTCACACACACGCTTTTAGGTGTCAAAAAGTAGTCAGATATGTAAGCATCTTACACTTACCGTATTTTTCGCTCTATACGACACACATTTTCCCCTCCAAAAATTAAGGGGAAATGTGTGTGCGTCTTATGGAGTGAATGCAGGCTCCTTGGCTTCAGTGAAAGCAACGCGAAGCCTCCGAAGCACAGTGGGAGCGCTCCCGCCGCGCTCTGGAGGCTCCGCATTGCTTTCGCTGAAGCCTGGAGAGCGAGAGGGGTCAGTGCGCACCGACCCCTCTCGCTCTCCAGGCTTCAAAGATAGCTGCCTGAAGCCTCCAGATGCTTCGGGTTCCTTTCGCTGAAGGGTAGGTGCCAGTTGAGCTAAGGTGCAGTGCCCCTTCAGCTAAGTGGGAGAAGAAATGGAAGGGGCTCCGTTTCTCCTGCCACTTCACTGAAGGGGCACTGCGCAGAGAGGGGGAGAAATTTTTCTTGTTCTCCCCCTCTAAAACAAGGTGCGTCCTATAGAGCGAAAAATACGGAATGTAACAGCACAAGAGACATGGAAAAGTGCCATTCTTTTCACTTCACTTTAATGTAACTAAGACATTAAAAAATTGGAATTATTAGAATAACCACAAAAATATTTCCTTATGCACAAAGACACATTCACATGTAGCACTTTACTCTAAATTTAATCAGGTTTTACTTCCATCATAATTACTTTGCTTTGGTTTCATTCATGAACTCATTTCTGATGCAATTACTCCCCACGTGCACTATATCCTACCAGCATGCTGGGAATTCACCTGTTATTTTATCTGAACACGCACTGTATTATCTTGAATCAATACTACATACAAAGACCTATGAGCCACAAGTAGTTAAACAGTCTTACTATCCCAAAAGGAAACAAATGCATTAACAACGGTTTGCCTGTTCAGAACATTAACCTTGTTTTCCCAAGTGTGTAATGACATAAGTCAATTTTACCATGGTTCCTATAGTCTGTACTTTAGTCAAACCAATGATCAATGCCAAAATATGAAAAAACCCAACAATCTGAGTTTATGGTGACCTTTGGGGCCACCTTGAGTGAGAAGCTGATGTTTGTGTCTGCTACCAGCGCTGATTATCAGGTGCTGAGGTTGTGCAGTGCTGTGCATGTTATGATTATATAGTTGGAACCTGGGAGTGGATAGAAGTACTGTAGTTCTATACCAGTGGTAGGCAACCTAAGGCCCGTGGGCCGAATGCGGCCCAATCGCCTTCTCAATCCGGCCCTCGGATGGTCCGGGAATCAGCGTGTTTTTACATGAGTAGAATGTGTCCTTTTTATTTAAAATGCATCTCTGGGTTATTTGTGGGGCCTGCCTGGTGTTTTTACATGAGAAGAATGTGTACTTTTATTTAAAATGCATCTCTGGGTTATTTATGGGGCGTAGGAATTCATTCATTATTTTCCCCAAAAAATATATGTTCCGAGGGACGGTGAGGGATGGTGGACCGGCCCACAGCTGAAAAAGATTGCTGACCCCTGTTCTATACCCACCAGAGCAAGAGCTTGCTCTGGTAGATATGGGCTCCTCACAGGTGAGAGATATGAGAGGAGTATTATTTATTAGCACTCCTAATATTAGGAGCATGAGTTTATAAGTGCTTCAGAGATTAGGCTCAGCAGCGGACCTTTGTATGTGGGTTGTAATATGGCTACATGTCAGTAATTTATGTATGAGTTGTTGATGGAGGTAATGAATGATTGTAGTGGTTGTGTGAAATAGGTGCTGAGTGAGAGTAAGTGACCGTATGTATGTTGTGTTGATTGAAATTTTATATTTTATTGCCTTGCAGGTGCTGTAGCTTTATTTATTTTGATATTATGTTTATGTACATGGTATTGTTTCTGTATTTTGTTATGAATCATTTGACATGGTTTTATTGTACTTTCTATGTACAATATATATGCATTTATCTATTGTAAACCTCTTCGAGATCTTTCAGTGCAGTCTATAAATGAAAATAACATATAAATCATCATCTGAAGGGGAATCTCCTTGTTTACAATACAGTGCTATTAGTAGTTCTGTCAAAATATGGAAAAACCCAAGTGCTTATTAGGACATAACATTTCAAATAACCCAATACTGCCACCAGCTACCAGTATTAGAATCTCGGAATCTCTTTGGTAAGTATATAAACAATGCTTCCACATATCCTTTCTGTCCTCATAACAGCTCCAATGGGAAGGTCTATTTTGTGCTCCCTTTTCAGAATTCCCTGAATAGCTCTTTTGTGTCTGCAGAGCCCAAGAAACATAACTGATGGTCTATGTGAATCATTTGTACCATCCATTAACTAGATTCCTCCAGGGTGCTCAAAATCAGAACAGGATCTCTTTCACTTAAGAGGCTCACTACCTCCAGACTACACGCCTATATTTTAAGGGTGTCATTTGTGGCCTTATGTTTTATATTTGTTCCCATAAATCAGCTAGCACAGCACACTGCTAACACCAGTGGAATAATTGGTATCTATCATTGCTCTCCTTCTGATACGTATGTTGAAGGAAGATATTTCAAATATAGTAATTTACACTGCAGTTAAACAGTTGATATAGTCATTGTTTATATGCCTATTATTACATTTATATTCCACATTTTATCTTACCTGGCCATTAATTAGCCTCCAACAGCCAAAAGGTAGTAGACATGGTCCTTGCTATCTCCACCGGTTCTCTTTATCTTAACGCAGTCATAATTTTCAAAAACACATTTTTAATTTCCAAATGGCTACAGATGAACTATGATTTACTACTACTGGTCTTGCATCTCCTGAAGTACAGCAGGTATG
Organism: Podarcis cretensis; assembly: GCF_951804945.1. NCBI lineage: Eukaryota > Metazoa > Chordata > Lepidosauria > Squamata > Lacertidae > Podarcis > Podarcis cretensis. Next base: position 8,577,649 of record NC_137180.1, on the reverse strand, counting down.
ACAAATATAGATAGGATTTTAAACAATGCTCTTCTGCCTGGTAAGGACAACAGAGCAAGATAGATACCGAGAAGAATTAGCAGATGAGTAAACATGCATGGAAAAATAGAAAAATCTCAATACCTGGCCATTCCAAGACTGGAGAAGTTGGGTGGAACAATCAAGACATCAAGCCTAGAAAAGGGATGGGTACCCAGGAGATTATAAGCAGCTGAGAGACACTGAGGAATCAGTTGCAGTAGAACCTCTTCGCAGGATTTCTTAAGGCACTGAGGAGCAAAGACACGATGAGGAATGACCACCTGAGAAGTGGCAGCAGGATCTTGGAAGCGGCAAGGATATGGCAGATGACCACAAGTCTGTTCTAACAACCTGAAATTGAAAAATAATATCTTATTTCTAGTAAGTAAAGTTCTGAGCATACTTAGGTAGTGCAGCTATGGATAACCAGAAGTGGCCTGCTGCATTAGGAAGACCAGTTCTTTTCTCTGGTGGAAAAAAAACGGGACTGCCACAACTATTGATAGAAAATGGGATGGCATGGAAATATGATGCTCTTAAGAAGATTCAGTATAAAGATTAACATTTCAGGGTTTCTGCTGAAATATTCCCTTCCACATCAAGCTGGTCTAGTGACATGTGGCTTGGCTGACTTCCTTGAGTCTGGAGGTCTGTAGGAATGTCTCTGCTGTACAGCCACTTTCCAACTATTATATATCCCACAACCTTGAGAATATGTTTTAGTAGTGATTAAAAAAATAAAATAATGCTAAGTGTCATTAAAGGGGTTCAAATATTTGAAGACCTGCAAGTAATAATGCCATCCACTAATCCATGTTGGTTCTCACACAGGTATAAAGTAGTTAATAAAGAATAATACAAGAAAAAAAATAGATGAAGCAAAAAAAAAAATAATCAGGCATATATCGGAAAAAATAAAGATCCTAAGAAGAAAACTTATGTTTACTTTAATCAGTTGGAATGACATCCTTCACATACTACAAAAATATCTCCCTTCCTAATTCCTAGTTCTTCAGGCTCATTAGGTACTAATGTAATGTAGGCTTGAATATAAATTGCTTTTGAGTTACGTACTTTTGTAAAAGCTGAGATCCAGTTCTGAGGACTTTTCAGTAGTTCCCTCAATGCAAAGAGTGAGGTTTTAGGGAACAAGACAGAGGACCTTCTTGATAGTGGTGCCCGCCCTGTGAAACTCCCTCCCATCAGATGACAAGGAAATAAGAAACTATCTGACTTTTAGAAGACATCTGAAAGCAGCCCTTTATAGGGAAGTTTTTAATGGCTGATGTTTTAGTGTGATTTTATAATTTGCTGGAAGTCGCCCAGAGTGGCTGGGGCAATCCAGTCAGATGCACGGCATATCTGAGACTGAGGCATCCCATGAGAACCATGTCTAATACTTTATAGTCCAATGCAAATTGTTGCACAACTGATCATGATGGTGTTTTCTAGGTTTATGTCTTTCATGTTGATTCATTTGCTGCTTATCACAGGCTAATGCCCTGTTTCCATATCCTTCTAAGCAGAAAGCTTCTCCTGAAAGTTAATCCATATGTATCACTGTTGCACTTCTTTTCTTAGCCTCTTCCTTCATTTGATCACAAAAGGGACATTGCTCTGAATAAATGACTATGTGGATACATATTTCTGTTTCTAGGATTGTTCTTCTTCAGTCCAAACATAACTTCTAGTTTTTTTAAGATCTACCCTATGGGTAAAAATTATGATGTACTTCTGTTCCAGGGCTACAGAATTTAAACTACACATTTTTCCATTCCATATTTACAACTTTAACAGCACTCAAATTGCTCATTTATCAGAAAAGGAGGGTGGTTCTTCTTTATTATTGCCAGTACCTCCATGCTCTGAAGAGAACATGAATACGCTAAACATAAACCATCTTAACCAGGGTTCACAAATCCATTTAAAGCTGTTGTTAAGATGGGAATTCTGGTCAGCATTGATGCAATTAGAACAGTAAGGCATAGCTAAAGCAGACATGAGAAAGGAAAGAGTGCAGAGCTCACTCCTGACTCTTAACCTGTTTATCATCTGTAGAATATTGGATAATAAATTCTTATTGCGTGAAGATGTTCTGAATGATGTTTCTAATCTTGAATAGTATACAGTCAGAACATATTAAAAGCAATGTATTTCAAAATCCTTTGAACAAAATCTTGCCATGAAATTGATGATCTGTTACAGACTCAAAAACATTAAAAACAAATGTATCACAACTGCAATATGTTTGTCTGTGAGCCTATCATACTACAAATATGTGAACAAACAGCAACTATTAGAAACAGGATACGTAAGACATAGCTGAATTGGAAAAAGGATGGAAAACATGGGTAGAAAGACATGGTACTGCTTCTCTGTGAATTTTAAAAAATCCAGAGTTAGAGTCTCAGAGAGTAGACTGCTACTGAACTAAAGGATGCCCACTTAAGGAGCACCTCCTTAGTATTATGAATGCAAATAGAACATTTGCAACCATACAGAGGTTAACTGTAGTGTTTTGTTTTGAACAAAAGCAACTTAAGTGATTTAAAAACAAGATTATAATGGATTATAATGAAGACAAAAGAATAGTTCATAGTTTAGGGGTTCACTTTTCACATACTTCAGCGAATCCATGTAGAAACAAATTCTATTACTCAAAGAATGCTCTCTCTTTTTTCAACGTAAGCAACATGCCTTTGCTCATCCTTGCCCATTGGAGTAATTTCTCTTATATGGTTTCCCTTTGCTTTGATTAAACATGTTCTGCTATTGTTCCTTGACTATGATGACTCATTTTCTTGTATAACAGAAAAAAAATGGAATGCTCTCTAAAGTACATATTTTTCAACTGTAATCACCGACCTGACATCCGCCTTTGACAACAGTGGAAAGAGCCCATCATTCCTCTGAACATCAGTTGCGCAAGTTTTTCTTTTAACTTCTGCCCAGCATCCTGCAGCAATAGTGAATGTAGATGCTGGCATTGGCATGGTCACATAATAAAACCAATTTAATACACCTATGAAAAAAAGAGCACAAGTTACGCTCTGCATTGGCACTTGAGCTGCTAAATCCAACACATTGTTCTCTGATTCGACTTCCCACCAAGCCTGAAGGTTAGATTTCTTGTTGTTATTTTATTATTCAACCATACTGTTTTTAAAAGATCATACTTTATGACTACATAGAAGTTATTTTTTCTACTATCCTTTCACTTCATGAAAATATTAGGCAAAAGTGTCACAGTAGCGTTCACATCTCCACAATCAGACCTGTTTCCATTTTAATAGCTTTGGTTCTGTAGAAATAATCCAATACACTCAATTTGATAGTAAGGGCTGAATCAAGAAGAACTCTCTAATAGCTTCCTTTCTATAGTACGGTTGAATTTTAAACATCAGGTGTACCTATTTCTCAAGCATCATCTATCTCAGGTATGGGGAACTGGATCTGGCCAGCTAACCAATTGCTCTTTGAAACTTGTCTTTGTACATAACAGATGAAAGGGAGCATGGGTTTTTCCTTAATCTTGAGATCCAGTAAACTGGGAGGAACCAAAGTAGTTCTCAGTCTCTGAATGCTGACAGGTCAGCTCTGTTGTCCTTGAAGCCTGATGTCCTAGTTGACAAATGCATGACCACGATGACTGAAATACCAAATGAAGACTTGCACATCTGAAGCAGCTATCACAGATCCAACCAACACTACAGACAGGGGTTTCAAATCACACAGTGATTTTCAAACACAATCAGTATATTGTGCAAGCAACTTATACGTGCACATGTGAATTCGTTTCAACTGAACTTCAACAGCTTCAACACACAGGTCCCAAGACTAAAAGCATTTTGCTTTACCATATCTTCCCTCATTCATACTTCCCTCAAATTCTACAAAATAAACACTGGGTGCTTCCAGACTGTCAATATTTTGGGGCAGGATTCAAGCACTTACTGGTAATTGTAATTGATTAAGAGGTCTAGCAAAACAAAATCATTTCTCAAAAAGATTTGACTTCTTGAGAAAAGGAATGTGATGAGAAAATGTCCTAGAAATTGGAATAAAACAATGTCATCTAACCTCTCCACAAACAAATAAGAATAAACCCTCATTAAATAGCCAGTGTAATCTAATCTCCATACAAACAAATCATGATGAATGCTCGGTGGGTTGCCTGGAAGTGGCCACAGTGGCAATTTTCAAGTCAAACAGTAAACAGAAATTATATGAGAGATAATAATTGAAGAAAAATCATCCAAACTGAGAGTCAATGATCCCAAACAAAAAAGATGACAAGGGAGAAAACAGTATAAAGAAAACAAAAAATAGGGATACACAAACAGGGGGTTTAGTACTTAAACAGTGGTTTAAGTACACAGCTTTGCAAACAGTTTTAAAAGAACAGGATATATTTACCAATCCTGCACTACAGTGTAATGAAAACAGTAAAATAGAATGCAACACCTAGGTTGCAGGCAGCACCAGCAACATTAATCAGGAGTGAAATTGCAACATGTGAAGTTTCATAAAACAGCTGTTTCTCTTTTTATCTTTTTCTCTCTCCTCACGAAGAGATTCCAGAGAAAAGCTGCTTACATACTGCATACCACCACCACATCTGCTATGCACTACTCTATCATTGTGGCTTAGAGACAGAGCTGTGAACCAGGAAGTCCCTGGTTCAAATTGTTCATCTATTATAAATTACTAGGCTGCCTTAGGGCCAAAGTAGACAGACGTAAAATGGAGAAATGTCCCTATATTCACATGTGTGCACAACATTTGCTGCATATAAGAGACAGATTCCCCTAATTCTAGGTATAAATTGATAAATAAATGTGGATTCTCCCATCATGCCGAGTTTGACTCTTGGGTAAGTCACTATTTCTCACCGTCAATTTTTCTTCTGAAATACTGTGGTACCTCAGGTTACAGACACTTCAGGTTACAGACGCTTCAGGTTACAGAAGAACCCAGAAACAGTATCTTGGGTTAAGAACTTTGCTTCAGGATGAGAACAGAAATCGCATGGCAGCAGCGGGAGGCCCCATTAGCTAAAGTGGTACCTCAGGTTAAGAACAGTTTCAGGTTAAGAACGGACCTCCAGAACGAATGAAGTTCTTAACCCGAGGTACCACTGTATGGGGATAATTGTTGCTTAATTATCTTAATGTTCATCTCAGTAAGGATTACTAAGAAAATGCATATGAACTGTTGTGAACACTTTAAAGTTATGAAATGATAACTACGATTTAGGACCATTCCTATTGACACAGAGACTGGGATCGTGAGTTTGTTCACCCTAGTAGGAGTGCCCTGAGCAAACCTTGATTCATGTGATTCTCCCCTCAATGAAAGGGTGGGTGTAACCCTTCCTAATTCCCTCTCTCCCTTCAGCCCCCTGTGCCACTGGAAAATTTGCTCTGCAGGATTGGGGGAGTCTGAAGGACAGCATGAGAAGAGGCACAAGGGGAAGTCAGTAAAAACTGACACTTTCCCTACCCTTCAAGCAGTGTGATCCTTCACTGGATCTCGATCCCTTCATGAACGAAGTCCTCTTGTGAACCCAGCCCTTCCATTTACAGAAGCCTTGCTATGATCCAAGCTATATTTTATTATTATCAAGGTTCTACAGGATTCGTGGATTGTAGCAGCTGTAGTCCTCACCACAGCTAGAAATTCTGAAACTATGTTCACATACCTATGTTGTATTCCTATTGTGCACGATATTTCCTGTAACTACAAAGGATTCAGTCATTTGTCTATTTTCTTTTGCAGTCTCATTAATCTCTCATTTTGATTCTTATTATTCCTCCTTTTATTGTTTCAAAGAACTCACTGAACTTTCAAAAAATTAACTAACTTAACTTGATTGTCTTCTTCTCTGTTCCTGATGCAGCTTTTCTCTTTTCATTGCCTTTCTGCCCTTAATGTTAAATTCTCATCTTCCTCTAGTATTTTTGGTGCTATTGTCTCAATAGTGTGCCCTTGTGTGGCTCCCTTGGACACAGCACCACCTAGGGTGGAAATGAAAGAAATATTCATGGAAGCAATGCAAATTTCCATGTGGCACTGAAATGGTCCAACTGGTATGCAGAAACACTGGCAAGACTTTGAACTGTGACTCAAGTTTCCTGCAGTTCCTACAGCATGTTTTAAACAAAACTTCGCATGTAAATAACTGGTGGAAGATTCCAATCTGTTCACAAGCTATGCAGAAATATATTATTTGAAGCAACATTATTTATACATTTGGAACAATAGTGCTATATGTGAAAATAACAATCTAAGTATATTATTGCAATTTAAATTGTTTTAGGATTGATCATAATATATTTTACATCACTTATTCTCATCGAAAACACATTGAAATAGATTTGATTTAATTCAATGGTTCTTGTATATGTTTACCCGCCATGTATCATCCCCTTCAATTAATGATATTGCTGACTTTGGTTTAAGTTTGGATTGCTGCTCCCTGCCTTCAGAATAATATTGAAAAAGATTTTACATTTTCTTTTTTTTAAAAAAATCCACTAAAATATTATATTAATCTGACACTGAAATTAGCACTGATTTGCACAGAACATTTTTTAACCAAATTATTAGCAACATAATGTCAGAATTGGTTAAACTGCTAAAATATGTAGCATTTCATAAACATGATTTCAGTTACAGAAATCATTCACATACATTGTCACCATAGATCTTAAAGAGTTTGAGGAAGGTTCTAGGATTCCAGTTATAAACACCTATACAGTGGTGCCCCGCAAGACGAATGCCTCGCAAGACAGAAAACCCGCTAGACGAAAGGGTTTTACGTTTTGGAGGTGCTTCGCAAAACGAATTTCCTATGGGCTTGCTTCGCAAGACGAAAATGTCTTGCGAGTTCCTGCGGGGGTTTTTTTCCTCCCCCCCTTTTTCTAAACCGCTAAGCCGCTTATCTGCTTATCCGCTAAGCCGATAAGCCACTAAAAGCCGCTAATAGCGCTAAGCCGCTAAGCCGTCAATGGGCTTGCTTCGCAAGACGAAAAAACCGCTAGACGAAGAGACTCGCGGAACGGATTAATTTCGTCTTGCGAGGCACCACTGTATGTGGAAAATGTCCAAAATGAACTTAGTGAGATTTACTTCTGAGTAGCATGCGTATAATCAGGATAAGAACAGTTAAGCACATAGGCTAGATCTAGACATGCCAGAGAAGTGATTCAGTTAAATGTGTTGTAAACTCATACAGAGAAATCCACTAGGGAAAGATGGCACTCCACAGTGCCATCTAGTGTCACAGTGTTATATCACATATGAAACGCATATAAAACGCTTTTTATTTACCAATCTAGCTAAGTCCTTTGTATATTGAAAAGCCTTCTAGAAATTATTGCAAATAAGCCACTTTGAGCATGGTTTTTGTGTGGGAAAGTAGCATACAAATAAAATGAATGAATGAATAAAATCCACACATAAATCTTATACAACTGACATGACACATTCTGCCCAAGCAGAAATTGTTATTGTGAGAAGGCCCACAATATGCATCTTGGAGTGCACTGTTGTTTTTGTTTAGGAATGGTCAAATCACTGTATTCCCATCTTGTGCTCATTTTGTTTAAAAAAGAAGCCCCATTTCATCCCATTTTTACACAGACAAACAGTACTCATGAGATGGTCCAAGGTTTGCCTTTGTCTTCAACATTCAAAGCTGCGTAAAGCAGCTCCATGGCCATGCACTAAGATTTTTCTTTTTAAAATGTTCCCAGGAAGTGAATGTACAACATAATCTACAGTCCCTTCCTGGCAAATTGCTTCTCCCCTTGCTACCCAAGTACAGTTCCACAGAAAGGGGCTGTACATTATGATACACAGTCACTTCCTGGGACAATATCATATGAGACTTTTAACCATGCAGCCCCGGAGTTGTTCTAAGCAGTTTAAAATTTAAAAAAACATTAAAAGGAAGGGGCAGCCCTTGCACTACCTCATAAGTATGGCACATTTGCATGGTTCATTTTGTTGATTATGCAACTTAATCCACAGATCTATATTTTGATCCATACACGAATCTGAGGAGGGCAAAACAGGAAGCTTCATTCAAAAATGCAGAGCAAACTAGAATCCTCTGCAACTCTAGTTTTGCTTTTCTAAAGAATATTATTGCCATCTTTTTATTTTTTAAAGTTGCATTTAATTGTTTGAAATTTGCATTTGTATTAACTTTTGGGAGCCATATTTGGAGAATTTTCAGTTCAAAATCAGCACAGAAATAAACTATAACTAATAGTCAGGAAATTGCACTCTAAGACTTCTAGGTAGCTTCCGAGCAACAAACAGAGGATTGCATCTCCCTACTTCTGTTTGTAACATGCATCTGGGTTTCAGTTGGTTAAAACTAATAAAGCAATAAATCTGGCCTGTGAGCAGTGAGAAAGAGTAGAGTGGTTGAAAACCAGGACAGAAGGTGCAGGTGATGATTTTTTTTCTGTGCCAGATCCAGGCTATTCCATCTCTGGGAGAAAGAGCAGATTAGGATCTGATGGACCCATGGTTGGCTTTACCCATAACTTTTGTTTTAATGCCCTATGGTGGCTACCACTGGCAATATTGTCAGCAGTAATGTTCCATACATTGAGCTTTCCACAGCTGTATTGGGTGCCTGCACAGCTGCTGGAGCCCCTACCCCACTCCAGTGGAAGCCTAAAGATGCCAGCAGATAGCTGGTCCACTATAGCCTAACCATCACCCTCCCCGCAGCAATGATCAAGGCATTTGGATTGAATTTTAAAGTCAGGCAAACTGGTTCAATGCCTACACCAAAATGGAAAAGCAGAAATGAGCCTTGCACATTTCTAAAAGATTTGCTAAAACAAAATATATTTCAAAATATATTTCAGTCCAAAGATCTGCCAACCCAACAAAAAAAAATGTCTTTAGGCAGGCCCAGTGCAGTATCCACTACAGTGGTACCTTGGGTTAAGTACTTAATTCGTTCCGGAGGTCCGTTCTTAACCTGACGCACCACTTTAGCTAATGGGGCCTCCTGCTGCCGAGCACGATTTCTGTTCTCATCCTGAAGCAAAGTTCTTAACCCGAGGTACTATTTCTGGGTTAGCGGAGTCTGTAACCTGAAGCATATGTAACCTGAAGCGTACCCCTGAAGTGCTACCCAAGGTAGCACTGTATAAGAATATTTTGCACATTTGCACATTTATTTGGCACATTTTTTTCATGGTTCCTTCCCCAATTTATCCTTGCAGTAACCCTTTTAGGTAGGTTAGGCTGAAAGACCATGAGTGTCCCAAGTTACCCAGTGAGCTTTAGTGGTGAGGATTCAAACCTACATCTCCCCAGTTCTACACCAATACTTTCTGTAAACCACTTTGAGGCTTATTCTTACAATCAAGCAGTACTGAAAAATTATGAAATGAAATAATATAAATAGTCTGATCACTATATTATTAATTAATATATCACTCTGATTTCATCCACGATGTAAGAACATCATTCCAATATCACAAGTAAACACAGTCACAAACATTTTATATCAGGATTTCAATATCTTATGAGTTGTTCTGATACGTGAAGATATTATTGTCATTAGTCTCTTCAGCTAAGTAAAAGGATAGTAATGCGTTTGTGACATCTACAAAATTACTAACTCCTGAAAGTCCAGGACTTTGCAAAGAGAGAAAGGGACTAACCAGGAATGAAGGCATAACCAGAAGAAACAGACCAATAAAGGAATGAGACATGTAAAAGAAGGTAGAATGCAATGGGCACCAGAAAGAGGCGGAGTCAAAGCAAGGTTAATTAAAAAGGAGAGCCTGGGAATTTTAAAGGACTACTGTATGTGGCAGAAGCTCTGTTCTGATATAAAACACTTATTAAATGTCATTTTGTAGCATACATTCAGATGGCAAATACATGCTGTACCTTCTTCAGATCCTGTTGGTTCCGCTACATTTTCACCACTCATTAAAACAACAAAGCATGCATCTGCTCGGACTGTAGCTTGCCATGTTGACATGGCAACAGGCGGTTCTTGGCATGGAAAAAGGGCCCTGTTGTTTATTGGAGACCCCGCTGTATAAACACATGGCCTATAGGGAAGAAAAAAAGATAAGAGTGAAGTAATGTACACCATAACTGCAGAAAACCGAGTTCCCAGTAGGAATGGAAATTAAAAGTATCAATACCCACAGTGCATCTCGTCTCCTTCTGTCCTCAGAAGAAAGAATAAAAACACTGGATATTTTTTTAATGCATCTTTAAATGCAATTTAAATAACGTCTGGGTTGCTCTTTCATTTCTTGGCAACCATAAGAAACACAAGACTTATTTGCTACAAAAGAACAACACTTTTTCACTACTTTGAATCATGTCATAGTACGGAAATATCCACAAACTGATCAAATATCAGATATATATGATCAAATGTCACTGATATTATGGAAATATCCATAAATTGATCAATATTTTATAACAAGAAAATGCCTGCCATTAAGGCAGGTTTGACTGGCTGTGTGAAAGGATGGTCTGGCTGCTGTAGTGCAGTTCTCCAGCGTGGGAGCACAGTGACTATCAGGGCAGTCCACACACACAGTGACCCGGCAGCTTCCTGCAGAATCCCTGTCACTGAGGGTCAGCTCACCCAGTATTAGTGAGGGAAGGCAGGCTGGGTCCACAATGGTTTCCCAAGTCTAGCACTTTGCTTTCCGCACACTAGTGAATGGAAGCCACCCACATATGTAGAAAATAGACAAAGGTTGTATTCAAGGAGTTGTTTGGAATGGGGGCTAACCCTATCCTAGCCTCTGGCCTGAATGGTCTGAACTGGGGCAGGTTTTGCCACCTTTCTATCAGCATAGGTCCACCTTTATGGCACTAGTCTGGATTCAGATTTTTCATCAGCATGCCAGCCTGGATTAAACGAAGCGTGGTTGACTAATAGACCAGACACAGGATTCGGTTTTTCTACACATGACAGCTAGAATGTTGTTAATTCTCTGAAATGAGTAGTTTACAATCTAATTAATTTATTCTGGTCACACTTCTTTCCAGAGATACAGAAAGTCTATTCAAATTTTCAAACTTTCGCATATTAAGTACAAAATTTTAAATGAAATAGTTAGAAGCTGCATGGCCCAGTGACCTTTTATTTCTGTCTTCTCAAGACTTTTACTGCAGTAGCCCAGCAGGGCCCACTCTTTTATCATGATATTCACTGAAGGGAGAGGAAGCACAGCCAGACCACCTGTTACCTGACGCATGCTGTTATCCTTCCACACAGAGAGACTTTAACGCTAGAGCTAAAAATATTCATAAGAATGCCTTTATGGAACTGACTGCCACTCTTCTCTTTTTTAAATCCTCACAAACTCTAGTGGGAAACGTCCACCTATTCACCAGACTACACTACATTAGGCAGTGATTTTATGAACTGTTAATTCATGGAACAGAAATATTAGACTTGTTAGTTAAGTCACTTGTTAACTAAAAGGTCTCCAAGCAACCTACCTTTAAAAATATAAATATACAGCATCTTGTTTCAAAATCATATAAAACATTAACATTTTCAAACATCACCTACAATTCATTACACTCACACCTCATAACAGCCATAAGAAGCTTTGGCAGCACACTAACAGTAGGCCAAAATCATCCCAGGCCATCAGAAGTCTGTGAAAAAAGCTAAGTATTTACCCGGCACTGAAAATATGTCAACAAAGGCATTAGACCTCACTGGGTAGGACATTCCATAGGTAGGAGACAACAACTGAAAAGGCCCTCTCCCTTATTAACACCCTCCAAGTCTCCCTCAGAAGAGGGATCCAGAGAAGGACCTCAGAGTGCCTGGGTAAATGACCCAATAACATGTTTAGACAGCTCCATGGTTGTCAAGGTGACCATGAAGTCCCAAACAGCCCCTCTGTGTGATGGTTGACATTAACAGTCTTAGGACCTCTTAATGCAATGTCAGATATCATATGTGTCAGCTCAGGTAGGGAGACGGTTGGGCAGTAGAGTGGGCAGTACACCAACAGTATCCCCAATCTGCCTCATTAGTCTAACACAAAGTACAAACACTCCAGAAAAACCAAAAAGATGGAAAACAAACTGAAACTCAATCCAGATAAAACTGAGGCACTGTTAGAGGTTCCCTAGACCAAATGGATGGGAGGTTGCCTGCTCTTGATGGGGTTACAATTCCTCTGAAGGAGTGGGTACATAGCTTGGGAGTATTCTTCACTCATCTGGTGTAGCTTGAGGCACAGGTGGCCTCAGTGGCGTGGAGTGCCTTCCATCAGCTTTGGCTTTTGGCCCAGCTGTGCCCCTATCTGGACATGGATAGCCTAACGCTCTAGTGACCTCTAGGTTTGATTACTGCAACACATTATATGTAGGGCTGCCTCTGAAGATGGTTTGGAAGCTTCAGCTGGTGCAGAACTCAGCAGCACTGGGGAAGACGGTTTGAAAATATTACACCGAACCTGGCCCAACTGCACTGACTGCCAATTAGTTTCCAGGCCCAATTCAAAGTGCTGGTTTTAACCTAAAAATCCTTAAATGGATCAGGACCTCAAGGATAGTCTCTGCCCATACAAACAGTCCCAGACTCTGCATTCATCATCTGAGGCCCTTCTTCATGTGCCTCTTCCATGTGAGGTCCAGAGGGTGGCAACGCAAGCATGGGCCTTTTCTGTAGTGTCTTCCCATTTGTGGAATGCTTTCCCCAGGGAGGTACACCTGGCACCTTCATTTTATATTTGTAGGCGCCAGTCAAAAATGTTACTCTCCAACCAAGCCTTTGGCTGATTAATATTCTACAGCCTTTTAAATGTGTTTCTGGGAAGGGTGGTTATTGGGGATTTTTTCTGTTTACTTGTGTTTTTACCTTGTTTTTATTCTGTGAACTGCCCTGGGTTCTTGTGATGAAGGGCAGTATAAAAGGTAAAGGTAAAGGTACCCCTGCCCGTACGGGCCAGTCTTGACAGACTCTGGGGTTGTGCGCCCATCTCACTTAAGAGGCCAGGGGCCAGCGCTGTCCGGAGACACTTCCGGGTCACGTGGCCAGCGTGACATCGCTGCTCTGGCAAGCCAGAGCCGCACACGGAAACGCCGTTTACCTTCCCGCTGGTAAGCGGTCCCTATTTATCTACTTGCACCCGGAGGTGCTTTCGAACTGCTAGGTTGGCAGGCGCTGGGACCGAGCAGCGGGAGCGCACCCCGCCGCAGGGATTCGAACCGCCGACCTTTCGATCGGCAAGCCCTAGGCGCTGAGGCTTTAACCCACAGCGCCACCTGCGTCCCACTTGGTGCTACAACAAGGCAATTGTGGGGCCCTTGTGGCCCTCTACGCTGGGGGACCACGACTCTCTTCATCCCTTGACCACCGGGCTGGGCTGACGAAAGTTGGGAGCCCAACAACATTTCGAAGAAGCACGTACAGGGGTCGCCCCCCCCCGCCCCCTGTTGATGTCCTGGGCGGTATTAGAACCGTGGGAAGCTGTGCGTGTATTTCCAGGTAAGGGAAGAAGCCGTGAGGAAACGGCAGCCTCGCGAAAGCGCCCGAGGAGCCACACGGCAAAAAGGGAGCGAGCCGCCGCCGCCGCCTGCCTCACAAAGGGAGTCGGAAAGTCGCCTCACCCAACTCGAGCGGCTCCCCTCAGGGCTCTGGAGAGAAGAGGCGGGAACTGGCGGGTTCGGGAGGGGGAAAGTCGCTGCTCTGGCGAGCCAGAGCCGCACACGGAAACGCCGTTTACCTTCCCGCTGGTAAGCGGTCCCTATTTATCTACTTGCACCCAGAGGTGCTTTCGAACTGCTAGGTTGGCAGGCGCTGGGACCGAGCAGCGGGAGCGCACCCCGCCGCAGGGATTCGAACCGCCGACCTTTCGATCAGCAAGCCCTAGGCGCTGAGGCTTTAACCCACAGCGCCACCTGCGTCCCCTGAAGGGCAGTATATAAATTTAATAAATAATAACAGTCACGTCAGCCCAGAAATTTATCTCCCCCACCCCACTTAGAAGTCTTGGCCTCAAGACCAGTGGTTGCAAATCAATTGGGGTTGGTCTTTCAAGGAATATCCTGAAGCTCTCCTCTCCTTGTATGGAAAGCAGCAGTAAATGCAGTCCAGAAACAGATGAACAAAACCAAAACAAAAACCCTGCTTTGCACATTTCCTGCCAGTGCTGGGGGTCCCAAAAAACCAAACAGTCAAACAACTTACCAACTTTACCAGTGATGTAGGGCAGAAAACTTTCCAGTGCTTTATTTTTCTGCTAATACCTATTCATTAGCAATTATGAATGGATGCCAACCGCAAATGCCATATTAAGCAAGCTTGGCAGTTTCATTGCTTTTAACGTTTACTAAACACATGTACAATAAACATGCTGCATTAAATCACCCTCAGAAAAGGTTCCAATGCCAAACTGAAAAATTTCCCATGCAAATTAACTTATGCAGATTACCCTAATTCAGGTTTTTTTCTGGAAAACCCACATCAATGAGCTTTACTCCAGCAGACTTCACCCTATTATCCTACCAGAGTCAAAAAGTGTTATGATATAACTTTATGATTTTGCTATATACAATGCTACTTCTGTATCTTCCTAGATCGCCCTCGCAAATCCACATTAAAAGAGCCCCTATTGGTATGCAAGTTTTCTATGTGCATGTATTTTCATTTAATGGAAGTTCATTCAGTCATGTGAGCTTCTTCCAGAAATATGAAGTGGTAGAACTCAAAGGAAACTTTACAATGCAAAGGAAAACCAGCCTAGTCTTTTTTTAAAACAACACTTCAGGGACCACATATTAATACATTCCCACACAGTACAACATTAATTTCTAGTTTGGCGGACCCTCTGTGCTAGAAAATCCTTAAAGTGGCTCCAGATATACAAACTTTTGAATCATCCCCAGGTCCTAGTGGGAAAATTCCATGGAGTGTGTACACAGCAATAGTTTGGAATATACTCATCCAAATGTAAAATTATTAATTAATTAATTATTAATTGTTATTGCTGCTTTAAAAATAATTTACCATGTTGTTGCCTTTACGGTTGTTGGTTTTAATTTAACCACTTTTCAGCCACAATGCCTCCCAAAACAATAAAAATGCATATGACTGATACTTTAGTGGTACCTAAGTGGAAGCTTTATTGTAAAAACAATAGGTGACATCCAATATCATATAAATGGATTTGTGCGCTTGAGCCACAGGACTTTGGGCCAGATTCAACTAAGCTGCACTAGTCCTAGTAGCATAACGGGACTCCCCCACTTTCTTCCCTGTATGCCCCCCACCATCCCCAAATCTGTTTGGGAAGCTCAGGAAAAACTACAGAGCAGAGTACAGCAGGCAGCAGAAGAGAGGAAATTCTTACGTCAGGCAGTCAAAAGGAGAAAGGAAACTTTTCTCTCTTGTTATTGCAGAAACACTACTGGCCAATATTAGCATAGGATTTTTTAATAAAAAGCGAGCAAGTCATAACAGAGGTCTGTAACTATCTGTTCCACTTAGAAGTCCAGGAAAACCCCAGCTTGCCACAAAGTATATGTGGGTAGTACAGAGCACATCTCAGAAGAGATAAGTGCTTCCTAGCATAGAGCTTATCAGTAAATGAAGTTACCACTATAGTATGCTCATTTACATGTTACAGTGGTACCTTGGGTTAAGAACTTAATTCGTTCTGGAGGTCCGTTCTTAACCTGAAACTGTTCTTAACCTGAGGTACCACTTTAGCTAATGGGGCCTCCTGCTGCCGTCGCCACACAATTTCTGTTCTCATCCTGAAGCAAAATTCTTAACCTGAGGTACTATTTCTGGGTTAACAGAGTCTGTAACCTGAAGTGTCTATAACCCGAGGTACTACTGTATAGTCAGACTAGACAGTAGGACTCATGAGTTATCTCTCCATGGGTTTTCAAAATGGCAAGGGCAACCACAGGGAAGCAATTTGGATCACGGCTGAAGAAAGGGGCATTAACTCTTTTTCTTATACAATTTTTCCAAGCTAAATTGCCCCATCCTTTTCTGAAGTTGCTGCTTGTCCATGGGACAAAACATACAAGTGCTTATATGTTTTGTCCCAGGGCAAACAGCAGCTTCAGGAGAATAGGAATTAGGAAAATGGCCCCAGGAGAGGGAGATTAAGCTTGCCCTTCCCCCAGTGCTTATTCTACATGCATGTATCCTTTTAAAAATATGGTCATAGATTTCCCTCAGGCTTGCCCAGTTGCACTATTAATAAAGGATTTTTTTCTACATAAACAAACATTTATTTAATAGCCCAGGTGTCAAGGGATGAAAAAATACACAAATAAAAGGCTTGTCTCTTGTAATCTACATTAGATTGACAAAACAGCCAAAAGCTGTCATTAGATAAGGTGAGCCAAATGACAACAGAGAAGTAGACAAGGTGTGTGGTCCAGGAAAATGATATGCTACATATATTTAAGCTGTTTAAATTCTTAAATATTTCAGATTTTTACAGCTTTAGGCTTTTAGTACTACTAAATATGTTAATATTACATATTATATTGTTTATATATGCATAGAAAGATAAAATTGCTGTTTGGCTTCTGCTAAGCCATGTTCAGATTCAAATTAAAATAAGTTTTTTTTTTCACGTTAAAGAAATTTACAAAGCTACCACACCCAGAACATTTTAACTTACTATTAACAAAACATATTTTGCCTTCACTACAAAAGGATTTGTTATATGAACTCTTAACTCTAGCTAATTAAAAAAAAATATAGTAAAGTGAAAATGCTTTACAGAATATGTTTCTCTCCAATACCTTTTATCCAAAATGCACCAATCAATTGTTCACTGATTTAAATATTTAGACTCAAAGAAATGCATTCACTTGTTCCAGACTTAAAGTGATATAATCCTGCTACACTTTCATGAGCACTGAACTCTGCCTGCTTTGTTACCAGTCTGTCTGAATTCAGCCTCAAAATGAGATTGTTATTTATAATTCAACTCTGCCCCATCCGGCACAGAACACAAGTATAGCAGAACACCAAAAACTGTTGCATACCTGTCACATTGGTCTGTAGTCCAGCTCAGTGATTTTCCTTCTGGCTTTGTTTTGTAACATATCCTTATGGCATGAGGGAAGTCTTTTGGCAGCTGGACACCTGTTTTCCTGATCTCCAAGCTCCAAGTGCCAGTAACAAACAGAAGCTCTCCACAAGCAGGTGCCTGGCTGCACAGTCTGTAAAACTGAAGCTGATCCTTCCAATAATCTGCAGGTAATGTCACAAGTTCATGCACAATCTGATTTCTAAGATCCCTTGGATCTTTGGAAGCATCCATTAACTTGGCAGAGCTGGTAAATTTCTCAATGCCTGGAACTACAGCAACATCTACCTCTTCGACCTTTAACACAGATAAATCACAGCAGTCCAGGACCAGCAAAAAATCTTCACTCCCATGAATCTCAATGTCACAGCAGTTCTTTGAACTAGAAATCCCAGAAGCCAGTTCCTTGTTGCCATGACTACCGTTTTTATCAGAAGTATCATTTTCACCTTTACCACAGACAGCAAAATCATTACATCCACTTTTAGTTGAGCAAGCACTTGCATTTGGCACAGGAACGTAGCAGGCTTCAGGTGCCTGAATACAGCAGGTTCCATCTGACTGAGAATGACAAGCTTCTTCCACCTGTTCACGGTCTCCTTTTCTGCAACTGCTGTCAGTGTCAAAGAACAGAACTATAGTGCCACCAATTACATGGCTTTTTAAGTCCACATCCAGATCCAACACATAATGCCTTACCAGCATGTGGCTAGTATTTGCCATTAAGGGCAAATCATCTTTGGTAATGTCAAGCTCCATCTTCATATGCCAGACTTCTATACAGCCACAGTCACTTCTCTTTTGTAATCCTTGTTTTTTCTTAAATTATCTTCCCAATCGCCAGTATGCTACGTTTTCCAGTTTTCACAAACAGCTATTACATCAAATAATGTATTCTTTATATGACGAATGGAACCATAACAACTTGTATTTTACCCTGTGAAGAAGAAAGCAATCAACTGTCAGGTGTCAATTTAAACAAGAGCTATAAAAATGGAACCAGCCCACACTGAAGGTTATTGCTAAATAATAAATATTTAAGGAATAGATATTAAATTTTGCTATTCATGTGATATATACCAACCATGCAATCTGCAGAAGAATGAGTTCAGTGAAGAAAATTAAAAGGAAAAATCATCTGCATAAAAAACGGGGAACAAAAAGTGAAAGAGAGTGCAATATCATGTCAATTGAATATCAGAAGCCTCAACAATATAGCAGCACTAACATGATCTTATTGCTACAAACCTACAGAAAAGTTGAAAGTATTATTGCTTTTCCGTTTTCAAGAAGTGAAATGTATCATGTCTAATTTCTCATCTCAGAATGGCATTGCTTATTATTGTGCTATGAATCTAAGTAACAAGCATGACTGAAAGCTAAATGGCCTCACGTGTCTCATACCTCAAGAGAGCAATAATTTAATACATACAATGTAACTCCAGGGATTAATGTACTTTTCACATTAGGGCTGCACTCATATCAGCACTTCTGGTAAATTACAAGAAAGTCAGTCAATTTACAAGTAGTGCATTATAAATATTCTTTTGAGATTGCTCATGGAGATTTTTCAACTTCATACTTAAATACTCCAGGTATATAATTACATCTTAATAGCTAAAAAATCCATTAACATTCTAAATCAGAGACTTCTCACAGCAAACAAAAGACTACCATTCATATTCAAATACCTTCACACTGAAGAAAACATAAAATAAAATTCACCAACACCAGTTGTGATAGAAAGCAGTTTTTCATGATTGTACAAAACATGTATTTATTACTCTTCACACAGTAAATTAAAAATTGCACACCATTACTGAGCTTGTTGTTTTTTCATTATCTTCTAATCAATACAGTACTGCATTCTTTTTTCTATTTTCTAAGGTAGTATGAAAGAACAATATAGTTGTTTTAATAAGGCATAAACTAACACACACATCATAAATACTCAAGTTTGAAAGTCTTGGTGATAGTCTTCCAAGGCAAGGACATAGTGCATGAACAGTGTTTCCCATCCACAATTAGATCAGTTTTCTTTGCTATTACCTTCTTCTATGTAAATATGGATGATACAAAACCAGACCCATTTAGGGTTAAAATAACGATACTACTCATTCCATGAAAGCAAATCCACTGGCTGTTGATTATCAGACAACATGATTTTGTTAAATGGATCTAAAAACAAAGAAAGAAATTGCTGTCAGTATAACCCCATGCCTTTATTCTTTGATTCACAATATTTTAAAGCAGCTATGGCATCTGTTCATGTTTTGTCATTATACCAGACTCTAATGTAATGATTAGAGGAATTAACCAAATTCAGAAGCACAAGAAAACTGTATTCTCTAGCAAGCTGGTTTTACAAAGCACAGGGCACTTAGTACAGTATACAAATCAATAAGATGGTTTTAGACATTGCTACATGCTGTTTATTACTCTAATTAAGATAATTAGAAATGTTTATACAGTTATGAGCAGCAAAAAGCACGCTCTCATATTACTAGGTACATATTTGTTTTTCTGCCCTGAACATGATATCTATGCATTAGAAATGGTACTTCTCATGACTATAACTATTACATATGTGTACCTATGTGAACAGCAAATAGCTAATCTGAATGTAGAAAAGAAATAAGAGAATATAGGAGCAGAGTTATAAAAAAGGGAAAAACTGACTTTGGAACTTTTTTAAGCACAGGGAAAACAAAAATTGTGCTGAAATTCTTGAGAAATGCAAAAGGGTGGCTCTGTGTAATTAATTTACAGTTCAGCACTGAAAAATGAGCACCCATGGATTTGTTTTCAATCACTTTTGGCAAGCAGAAATTGAAACCAGCTTACAAATATACAAAATGATAAACAAAATTAAAGTATGTTTAACCCAAACATTACAAATGGGTTAGATATGAAACCATGAATTGAGACCTTGGAAAATGTTCTGTAAGTATGCATGCTACACTTTAGATTTCATAGTCACATAGTAAGGTTGTTTGTTACATTATACTGTTGCTTATTTCCAATTTATAACAACTATGTCCTAGTTATGCCACAGACAGCCAAGTTACTATGTTGATATTGTTTGTTGCCCTGTTGATGCTATCTGGCATTAGACAGAATGGAACTGCTTCTCAGGGGCCATATGGGATTGTGCATGTATGAATCCCAACCATAGGTCCCAACCATATTTTAGTATTCGTATAATGTTCTACGTATCCTTGTCAATAACAATGTATTGTATATTGTCTCCATATCATACCCAGAAGGGATATAACCTTCCTATTGCTGAGCACTCAAATTATTACTGTTGGTAATTTAAAACTCTATTCAAAACACTTTCAAAGCACATGGTCATTGGAACTTTTTATAAAAAGCAATGAATCCTTGCTGGTATAAGAGAAAAATAGATAAAGAGATTTGATAGGTAGAGTTTATATTAATAATGCACCAAAATAAAACATCATTTCAAAAAGGACAAAGCCTAAATACTAAAATTTTACAGGAACCCATTCAAAATTATAGGCAATGATGTAATAAGAAAAGTATTTATTGTGTAAAAAAAAAACCTTTTGTTTTGGAGCCAGTCCTATGACTAAGTTACCAGTATTCAGTGTGCTAGTCCTGAGCACTACCAAAATCGTGACTCGTACACAAGATTCCTACCAGGTTCTGGTGGGTCATAACTGTACCTTTTGAGAATGTGTGAGTTAAGAAATATGAATGTAGTATAGACTGGAATAGTGTTATAAAGTATCACAAGTATAACAAGTTGACAGGTAACAAAGCATAAAGAACAAGAGAAAAGGTGTGGAAAGTGAAGATAGAGAAGGTAGAGAAAGACACTGCATAAGAAATACACTCTATAGTCAATACCTATACAATCACCTTGAGTACATGTGAGGCTGCTGCTGGCAGCACTGTTAATATGCATGGGCCACCTTCAGATAGATGTGGTATATGCAGCCACCAAATCTCACTCACTGGTAGCATTTCTTAAGTCACTACTTATTAAGAAATCTCACAACACAATTACCAAGACTGTGTGCTGACACAGTTATTTCTGAACCAACCCTAAGATGCATACTCTTGGTTTGAACATCATGCTATACCAACATTTTGTCTGTTCTTGGTTATAGCTTGTGGTTAGCCTGAAGGGAACTTAGAATCTTAGAATCATAGAATCATAGAGTTGGAAGAGACCACAAGGGCCATCGAGTCCAACCCCCTGCCAAGCAGGAAACACCATCAGAGCACTCCTGATATATGGTTGTCAAGCCTCTGCTTAAAGACCTCCAAAGAAGGAGACTCCACCACACTCCTTGGCAGCAAATTCCACTGTCGAACAGCTCTTACTGTCAGGAAGTTCTTCCTAATGTTTAGGTGGAATCTTTTTTCTTGTAGTTTGGAACCATTGCTCCGTGTCCGCTTCTCTGGAGCAGCAGAAAACAACCTTTCTCCCTCCTCTATGTGACATCCTTTTATATATTTGAACATGGCTATCATATCACCCCTTAACCTCCTCTTCTCCAGGCTAAACATGCCCAGCTCCCTTAGCCGTTCCTCATAAGGCATTGTTTCCAGGCCTTTGACCATTTTGGTTGCCCTCCTCCAGACACGTTCCAGTTTGTCAGTGTCCTTCTTGAACTGTGGTGCCCAGAACTAGACACAGTACTCCAGGTGAGGTCTGACTAGAGCAGAATACAGTGGCACTATTACTTCCCTTGATCTAGATGCTATACTTCTATTGATGCAGCCCAGAATTGCATTGGCTTTTTTAGCTGCCGCATCACACTGTTGGCTCATGTCAAGTTTGTGGTCAACCAAGACTCCTAGATCCTTTTCACATGTACTGCTCTCAAGCCAGGTGTCACCCATCTTGTATTTGTGCCTCTCATTTTTTTGCCCAAGTGCAATACTTTACATTTCTCCCTGTTAAAATTCATCTTGTTTGTTTTGGCCCAGTTCTCTAATCTGTCAAGGTCGTTTTGAAGTGTGATCCTGTCCTCTGGGGTGTTAACCATGAGCCCAGGTTCAGATGACATGCTAAGTCAAACCTTGGCTTAGCTCAGTGTGCTGTGGCACCAAAAAGGATCAGAGAGTAGCAAAGCGGCTTTGTGAGAACACTCACATTTGTGCCATGCCATAGTTTGGCTTTGAGTGATGGATAGAAACCAGGCAAGTTCCTTCAGAAGTAAGTCCTACTCAGTTCAATAGGATTTACTCATAGGCAAGAGGTTACAGGTTTGCAGCCTTAAAACTGATTAGATATCAATTATTCATTTCCATATTTTTACCGCACCTTTCCATTCCAATGGAGGGCTTCAAGCTTCTTAGATCATGCAGAAGAAAATCCATAAAATCACAACAAAGCAAAGCACTAAAGCACTTAACATCCCATTAACCACTTCTGTTGAACTCACTGTCATTAAAAGAGAATTTCCCACATGCTCAATGCATTTTTGTGTATACTAATTTAAACGATGCCAGCAATACTATATACACAAGAACACAGATGAATAATCATCCTGATATCTCCACAATCAAAAGACTTGAAACAGTGATAAAATAATTCATAATTTGCCCTCATATTTTCAATGCACACTCATGGGTGAAAAGGTGGGGTTTTTCCCCAACAAGCATTAGAAATTTCATGTATACGGCAGGGGGGATAAAAAGGGACAGGTGCTTTGTACACACTGAAAAGACGTGACATGTTTAACTGTACGAACTGTACGACAGGGTGGGGTACTGGCGCAATGCTATGCATGTTTACTCAGAAGGCCCTTCCCTGAACCTTACCCCTAGGTCAGGCATGTCTAACAGGTAGATTGTGAACTACCAGTAGATCACTGGACATCTGCAGTAGATCACTGGTAGATCATTGGCTCCCCCCAAAGAAGCTGAACAACTGTGGCTCCCCTAAAAAAAAAGCTCAACATTTTACCTCCTCCCTGGAAAAACTCAACAACTTTGACCTGAACCCCCAAAAAGGGGGTAGATCAGTGCCAGTTTTTAACCTTGTGAGTAGTTCGCAGTCTCTTGGGAGTTGACCACCCCTGCCCTAGGTCATGCGCCTACACTATGGTTGTATTCTTAGGCCAGGGCCGGATTTAGGTTTGATGAGGCCCTGAGCTACTGAAGATAATGGGGCCCTTTATATGTCCAGCTGTCCTTTGTCAACAACAAATTGTCACTGTTTTTTTGTGTTGAATATATGCTATATGGTAATTTATGGGCCTAATAAAGCCATTTGCGGCCACGTGCACACACAAATATATATATATGTGTGTGTGTGTGTGTGTGTGTGTGTGTGAAATCAAAGTAATTGTTGAAGTGAAATACAATTAAGAAAAAGTATATGGGGGGGCAAGAGAGTGGGACCCTAAGCTATAGCTTGTTTAGCTTATACTGTACGTAAATCCAGCACTGTCTTAGGCTGCAGTCCCAAAGCCACTTGGTGCTAGGTAAAAAGGTAAAGGTACCGCTGCCCGTACGGGCCAGTCTTGACAGACTCTGGGGTTGTGCGCCCATCTCACTTAAGAGGCCGGGGGCCAGCGCTGTCCGGAGACACTTCCGGGTCACGTGGCCAGCGTGACATCGCTGCTCTGGCGAGCCAGAGCCGCACACGGAAACGCCGTTTACCTTCCCGCTGGTAAGCGGTCCCTATTTATCTACTTGCACCCGGAGGTGCTTTCGAACTGCTAGGTTGGCAGGCGCTGGGACCGAGCAGCGGGAGCGCACCCCGCCGCAGGGATTCGAACCGCCGACCTTTCGATCGGCAAGCCCTAGGCGCTGAGGCTTTAACCCACAGTGCCACCTGCGTCCCACTTGGTGCTACAACAAGGCAATTGTGGGGCCCTTGTGGCCCTCTACGCTGGGGGACCACGACTCTCTTCATCCCTTGACCACCGGGCTGGGCTGACGAAAGTTGGGAGCCCAACAACATTTCGAAGAAGCACGTACAGGGGTCGCCCCCCCCCCGCCCCCTGTTGATGCCCTGGGCGGTATTAGAACCGTGGGAAGCTGTGCGCGTATTTCCAGGTAAGGGAAGAAGCCGTGAGGAAACGGCAGCCTCGCGAAAGCGCCCGAGGAGCCACACGGCAAAAAGGGAGCGAGCCGCCGCCGCCGCCGCCGCCGCCTGCCTCACAAAGGGAGTCGGAAAGTCGCCTCACCCGACTCGAGCGGCTCCCCTCAGGGCTCTGGAGAGAAGAGGCGGGAACTGGCGGGTTCGGGAGGGGGAATGTCGCGGCTGGAGCGAGGGGGGTGGCGGCGGCGAAAGCAGCTACCTCCCCTCCCGACCCCGCTAGTTTCTCCGCCTTTCCTTCCTCATCCCCCCCCCCCCCCGCCGAAAGTGGTACAGGCCATCGCCCCTCAGAGGGGAGCAACGGACCAGCGCGTGCCTGCTGTTTACCTGACGCGCCGCCGAGTTCTGTGTTTGTTTTTCCCACCCCGGCTGCGACGGCGAGAGGCGGCGCCCGATGACGTCATCGGCGCGGGCCCGGCTGGCGGAGGAGCGTCTCCGGGGCCCGGGCTCACCTTTTACCTGTTTCGCGGGAGTAGGCCCGCCCGCCCGCCTGCCCCGGCACCACAAGATGGCCCTTATTCCGTCCGGGGAGCTTTGCTTACGGTCCAGCTGTGGTGCAGGAGGAGGTCTGGAAGCTCCCGTGACAGCCCCGCCGCGCAGGGGAGTCCGAAAATGCAGGCAGCTGTGCTGATCCGTTTATTATGCATACACATGACATAAAAATGCCCGTTTACTATGGAAGTATAGGTCCTGATTGTATAGGTCCCAGCTGGTGAAAAAGATAGGCAGAACAATATAACACAACACGATGGCCAATAACAACGGCACTAAACACAACAGTGGTACCTCAGGTTACGAACACTTCAGGTTACAGACTCCGCTAACCCAGAAATAGTGCTTCAGGTTAAGAACTTTGCTTCAGGATGAGAACAGAAATCGTGTGGCAGTGGCGGGAGGCCCCATTAGCTAAAGTGGTACCTCGGGTTAAGAACAGTTTCAGGTTAAGAACGGACTTCCTGAACGAATTAAGTTCTTAACCCGAGGTACCACTGTATTTATAAACTAATACAAATGATCAGAAATTACAACCAAAGTCTCTAATTTTTTTTCACCAGTTGCAGTAAAATAATTCAAAAGTTTGATATATACATAATCTGTCACCAAATATCGCCGGTCCTGATCAATTCTTCATCAGCCAGTCTTGTAAGAATTAATATGAGAAGGCTGCAGTTCAATTTCTTAACAAGTCAAATCTTACATGTAAGCAGATAAAAACGCTGTAGAATATATGCTCTGGATCAGTGCTCATATGATACTGTAGTCACTGATTGTATAGGTCCCAGCTGGTAAAAAAGATAGAGCTTTAGCAAGCTCAGGCTGAAAGTCAGCCTTTAGCTTTTGGTTCCACATACAAACAATCTTTCAGATAAGGGTTACTATTCAGATCACCAGCGTCAAATAGAAACCACATGAAAAATAATCTGTTCCTTGCTTTTCTGATGCTGTTTGTACGCTTTCTATAGACATCCATGCTTCCTCCTCTCACAATACAAGACTTTAGTATTAAAAACAACTACTGTTTGCACAATTGCACCTAAGCCACTGTAAATCTCAGTAGATGGATCCAAAGGAAATTTAGAAGAAAACGAGAATCAGGCTCATGGTGTTTCTTCTCTTGTCTTCCTCCTTGCAGTTGTATGGAAATAATGAACATGCCTGTATACTAATGTTAACAGATCTGCAAAAAGAGTATGTTAAAATACAGTTTGCATCATGCAAGGATCAGGGTGGGTAATGCTTTCTGCCTGAGAATGTTTTATATAGTTCTTTTCATCAGTCTCCCTTTTCATTTCACAGCTGGGCCATATACACATAGGGTAAACGATTTCAGCACCTGAAAATAGAAGATGTCTTTAACCAGCAGGGTGGAACTTCTCGGCAAACATCAGAAACAGTTCTGAATTTATACTTTAAATATTCATAGCTTAACAGAAAGGAAAGGCAACAGTGACCATTAATGCAACAGTGCTTATGTGTGTCTCTAAGAAGAAAATAACATGTGAACCTAAAACTGCATTTGCAATGATCAAAATTAGCATGCTTCAGATATTTCAAATAAACAGAGCATTGCTTTTATTTCCATTAAAAAAGGGGGCACTTGGATTTGAACCAGGGACCTCTTGATCTGCAGTCAAATGCTCTACCACTGAGCTATACCCCCTGCTCCTTAAATGCTGCTCTGTAAAGCTAACTCATTTTCCCTGCATCAGAACTGCAGTGTTCATACTATTGCCTGACATTTAGAGAAAGTACACTATGATTCATTTGCATCACTTTAAAATTAATTGTTTCACTTACATTTCTCTAAATGCTTCAGTGATTTATGGAGTAGGGTAGACTAAAAATACAAACTACTCGATTTTACATCATTGGAAAAGAATGATGGGCTGTCCTGGCAGTGAAGTCCCCACCTACTAACCTCCTGATATTTCATCAGCCATACACACAAGTTTGTCTTTGATAATATAGCAGACAGGAACTTCCTTTTCCCCCCTTTTTCCTTTTTTTTTAATGACAGCTGAGATTCTCGGGCAGCTGAATTCAGTAACCAATACAACAACAAATAAAAGTGCAAAATGTTGTACAGTAGTGTGGTAGCCTGTTTCTGTTCAGGGTTCTAGCCAGCCATGCCCTCTTCCAGGATTCTCAGCACACAAACAGGAAGAGGGGGATGAAGAAGGCAAGGAGTATGTCAGCCTAAGGCTCATATATGTAATATTTATATAGGTATTTATTTACCAACATCTCATAAAATGTGAGGGCAGTGTACAATAATGTGTACACAATGAATCACTGATACAGT
This sequence comes from Podarcis cretensis, assembly GCF_951804945.1. NCBI lineage: Eukaryota > Metazoa > Chordata > Lepidosauria > Squamata > Lacertidae > Podarcis > Podarcis cretensis. Next base: position 8,550,651 of record NC_137180.1, on the reverse strand, counting down.
GCAGAATAACAATTAAAATGATTAAAACAATACTAGCACTTATGAAAACAGCCATATTTAACATTCCTTATTCATGGTTTGACATGATGTCTGAACTAAGCCATTATATACAAAATCTACACATGAATAGGTTTACTTTTCCATATGCAGCTGGCAAGCACATGGGCTCTGGCTTTTCAGTGGTCGCCCCACAATTGTGAAACGCTATCCCAAGCAATATTAGGCAGGACTCATCCCTGGATAAACCTTGGCTTGCAGAAAATAATTGTGGCTGGGTATCTGATTGTGTGGCCATGTCTTGGTTACTATTTTATGCTCCATTTTTTATATTGGATTGTTAGTTATAATAATATAGGATTGTATTATGAAATTGTTTTCCTATAAGTTTTTTTTTAATCTATTGTATTTTATGTGAAATGTCAAGGGAGGTATAGGAATTTATTAAATAAATAAACTTGTATAGTCTAGATAATGAATATATTCATACCTACTCTGTGCATATATAAAGTCTCAAACAATTGAGTTTTAGAATACTATATGCCACTGCAGCATAATCTAACACTCAGCCAGAATGAGACACAAGAATACTCAGCCCTCCAGTTAAAATCTGACACTTGCATAACAATTTGTACATCTGCACTACATCAAAATTTACAACTCCCTCCACATGTGTAGCACAGTCAGCTGTGACAAATTATAATATGACACAATTCCACTCCCCCCCCCCCAAAAAAAAGGGCTGATTCTGATTTGAAATCAGCTAAGTCAAACAGCTTTGAAATTTATGAGACTGGCTTGTTCCAAGATTAGACAGGAGCCGCTAAAAAAGCAACTGTTGGGGTGAGGAAGATGTTTATGCTAGCTAATTAAAATGAGGAATAGCAACAAAAGGGAAGCAGGGTGTATTGTATTGTACAGTACTGAATTTGTGACCATTGCAAGGCTAGACAAGGAAGGCAATAGCTAAACTTGATGAGCAAACATTTTAACGAGAACAGATGAATAAATAATGAGGAACAGCCCTGAGTGTTGATTTTTAAGGAGTCAACATTATTTTTGTTTGTGATGTGTTCCCTTCAATACTTGACACAATACATAGGTACAGCACCAGATTAACCCCTTCATATCTACATTAGGCTGGGAGGGTTGTGGAGAATGGCGATCTCTCTTTCATATGTGGTGGAGTCACAAACGTGGAAAACTCTTGGGTTTTTGCCACACTATCTGACATCAGTGGCCAGCCTCTCTACCCAGATCGAGACCTTGCTCTACTATCGCTTGGAGGTGATCTAAATCCCTAAATGACTAGTAGCTTTGCTTCTTGCAACAGTATGCTCTGAGATTATGCTGAAAGACTAGGGCAGGCTTTTCAATTATGACAGGATCTGATCAATTGTGCATTCTGAGCATCTTAGCTATCATGCTAGAGTTATCTGAGGCACCTCAAAAAGGGATAATTTTTGAAGTGGTTGGGTTCCCTTTCATAAATTTTGTGAGAAGGCAGGCATAACTTAATCCTCTGGTCACTCAGTTTTCACTTTTGAGAGCTCTGATTCTTCCAAGAAATAACACCACACAGAATAATGTGTTGTAATCTTTCTTGAATGGGACAACACTTTTTCTTCCTACTTAGTTTCAAGCTTTGGGGTATTCTACTCCAGTTATTGTGGTTGCACGCATCGTTGTTCTAGTCTGTTGTGTGTTTTTACATTGTTTTTATTTCTATAACATATGCTGTCTTTATAAGACTTATACTTGCAACTGAAAATCCAACAAAAACTATTTGAATGGATGAGTGAATGAATAAATAGGTACAGTAGTGCTCACAGTACTGGGATAAAAAGTGCACAAAAGCTTCTTACAATTACTGTATTTTTTGCTCTATAAGACGCACCAGACCATAAGACGCACCTAGTTTTTGGAGGCAGAAAACAAGGAAAAAAATTCTGAATCCCAGAAGCCAGAACAACAAGAGGGATTGCTGCGCAGCAATCTGTCTCGCTATTCTGGCTTCTGGGATAGCTGCACAGCCTGCATTCGCTCCATAAGACGCACACACATTTCCCCTTACTTTTTAGGAGGGAAAAAGTGTGTCTTATAGAGCAAAAAATACGGTATATTGTTGACTGAGGTGCCCTACCATGGAATATGGGAAGAAAACATCCTAATACAAAAGTAGTTTATTATTTTTCTAAGTCCCACCTCAAAAAGGTGTGTTTCCCTCTCATCTCTCTAAACAAAAAGTTCCATTTAAAAAACACTACTGGCTAATAAAATGAGTTGCTTCTGATTGTGTAAGTCTAGATTTCGTGCAAGGGAACCTGGCTTTGTGTAGCTACTAAGGCCATTGCTTAAGGAACTTGTTCTTTTGGTAGCTTTGAGGCATGTTTGAATGAGATGCCACATGCTTCTTTAGTTTTAGGGAGTTTTCCCAGTCTGGGTTTTTGGTTACCAGTGAAACAGGTTATAAGTGCACCTTATATGGTTTGTTATCCCTCAAGCAGAAAATGAAACAACCTTCAACGTGGTAGCAGTAGATCCTAAGAAATCCAAATCAAATCTTGCCATACCACTAGAGCTTGGGGCTGGGAAATTGCTATGACTCCCATCATCCCTGACCATTGGTCATGCTTGCTGGTGCCATGGGAGTTGTAGTTCAGCAACATTTGGAGGGTAGCGGGTCTGACACACATTTTACATCTTGGGAGTTCTATAGTCTCTTGCCTCTTCCATCTAATGCAGGAGACCCAAGGACCAACACCTCAAGGCCTCTCTCTCTAGGACACAGAACTCTCACCAGGCCACACCTCAATAAGCTTCCTTGAGTGTTCTTTGTCTGGCTGGAGTGTCCTGAACTGTGATGATGCCTCTTATTGGCCAGGATGGAGAAATGGGTATGTTTGAGTGCATAGGTGTACAAAGCTCCGACTTCTGTGCAGATGGAATGCAACCTGATATACAATGGTAAGAGTCACATATGTTGCATCCCTGACCATTGACCATGTTGGCTGGGGCTAACAAAGGGGAGCCTAGCAGCATTTGTTGGGCCGCATGCCTTCTGTAGACGGAAGCATCAGGCATAGCTTAAACAAGGGCTCCCTGGCTGCCAGTTATAATCCAGACAGAGGCACAGTAATGATGAATTGATATCTCTAATTTTCCATTTATTTGGTTTCATTGCTTAGAGAAGCTACACTTCCTGTTTGCCACATGATTATAATTTCTGATCAACTGCCGCATGAATGGAATTGAGCCTTGGAAAGACGACTCTGAACAATGTCAAACTGGCATGTTAGACAGCTGCAACCAGAGGGTTTCAGATAAATGTTTTGACTCGAGAACAATTCAATTACTCATCCGGTGGTGATGGGAACTAAATTTGGCTAATGGCTTGTGATCTGATTTTAACCCTTCCAGCACTGCTTCCTCTTGTTATAAAGGCTATTATAAAGTCACGAAGGCACCAAGCATTGGAAGATAAATCATGATGCTCTGTTAAGGGTTAACAGGCTCCAAACAATACACAAGCCTCCTGCGTTTCATCTGCTGCTTTACTGTAAAAACAAAGGCAATATTTGCAAAGAGATTTACCGTAGCTCTTTAAAATTTTATGATTGCCAATGCAGTCTCGAAGATGCAATCCCAGGATGAACACAGATCAGCTAGGTAGGGGGCTGTTCTTGGCATTTAATATCCTGACCTTTAGCTATCATAATGGTACAAGATGAAAGGAAAACTGTACCAGCATCACAGACTGGCAGGTTTTACCTAATTGTTGTCTCACTTATTCTTCACACACTCTTTCCTCTCACCCCCACCCCAAGATTAAATGTGAAACCAGCCACTCAGAAATACCCCGGGCTGCAATCATGCTGCAATCTAAAGACAATCCTCCCTCCCCCCCATTTTGTTCTCCAGCCACTGAAAGAGCTTTTCACCACCAATTAATTTCACTGGCTGACATTAAGGGTTGGCTGTCATTAAGGAAAGCAAAACAACAACACAAACAAATGTCTAACCCTCTTTAGCAGACTCTGGAAATCTTTAAGGTTTCTTTCTCTCTTAAATTTGTACCCCACCCTATCCCAAAGGAGCCTTCTTACTGGGGCGTAGCTAGCTGCTCTGGCACCCAGAGCGGTGGGGGTGGGGCGATCCGCCCAGAGGGGTGCCGTGGTGAGCTGCCCATAGAGTCTGCCTGGCGGACACAAGCCCCACACTGCTGTTTCGGGTGGCGTGGGACCCCGAGCCACCGCGTCACTCCTAGGAGAGACGCGTGGTTTGGGCCCGCTACAGGCTATGACCCACGGTAAGTGCTGCCCTCCGCGGAGTGCCATTTTGTCACCCCCTCAGGGATGACACCCCGGGCGAAGCGCACCCCCTGCACCCCCCCTTCCTACGCCCCTGCCTCTTATGCCTTTCTGTTAGGCTTTTGGTGTCCTCCTTTCCTTAAATGGTAGAGTGCTCAAGGCAGGCATTTAGTTCCCCTTGGAAATCCGACCACTGGGGACTTACCGTAAATACCAGAAGAGCTACTTTTGATGCTTCCAAAGGCTTGGGACCCAGTAAGACTTGGAGCCTTTTCCCTTGAGCAAACTAAATAACTCTGTATGTGGTTTACAAAAATTCATTGACAGTAATGTACAACACCTTCTAATGCTTAGTTTTAAATGATATGTACAGTGCCAAAATAAGAATGACATACACAATATCTGAAAGCCAAACAGTCCAAATATTCCTGCAATAAGTCCAAGAGAATAACTCTCTATTTGTATACTTGTTGCTGGTGCAATTCTGATGGAACTCCAACAACGAGATAACCAGATTTCAATCTCTGATGCGTGACTCTTCTTCTGGTTGGTCCAAAAAGGAACTATGCAATGGCAAGTAAATGCTCAACCAAAAAGGTCAGTTCCAACCTCGAAAAGGCACTTTGCTCTCAGCCTTTTCAAAAAAGAGCAACCTGGGAAGGTAGCCCATCTAGGAGAAGGAAATCTCTAACCCTAAACCTCCGCTGCCTTGTGGGATATCTTCAGGAGAAGAAAAGGCTACACAAACCCTACATGGCACCTCACACACCTCCTTCTGACAACAACTAAGCCAAGCTGGCACCAAACATATTGCTCTGCTTTCCTTTGGACCACATCAGCGAGGCCGAGAGGAAGGACTTGCCATCTAGGCAACCCAGGACCAACATACACACTATCCAGTTTTGCGACCTGGAGAGGTGACTTCAGTGCAGCTAACGCAGCCGTTTGACTTCATTCCCAGAGGTGCACTCCATTGTCTCTCAGGACAGACGGATGCCAACAGTGCAATATTAGATGATAGATAGATAGATAGATAGATAGATAGATAGATAGATGATAGATAGATGATAGATAGATGATAGATGATAGATGATAGATGATAGATGATAGATAGATAGATAGATGATAGATAGATAGATAGCTAGATAGATAGATAGATAGATGATAGATGATAGATGATAGATAGATAGATAGATATAGATAAATAGAGATAGATAGATAGATGATAGATAGATAGATAGATGATAGATAGATAGATAGATAGATAGATAGATAGATAGAGATAGATAGATAGATAGATAGATAGATAGATAGATAGATGATAGATAGATAGTTGATGGATAGCACCTGGCCTGATCCCAATCACCACAGGATGGGGAGAACCAACTCTTGAAGTCTGATCACTCACTGCCAGGGCTTTGGCGGTGGTGGTAAATCTCTGTGCCCATAATCCACACAACAAGAAAGTAATATCTAAATGCCATTGCTGTATGTGTTAGTCAGAACTGAAGCATTTGTAGACCATTGCCAAAGAGTGTATGAGTAAGCGAATCATTGCCCTTTGTAAATTGCCCTGGGAATGATCAATAAGGATGAATGACAGTTTGAAAATGTTTCTAATAAATAAATAAATAGTCATGAGAAACACTGGCCCTGGCCATGTTAACATTACATGCATCTAGGCTGGAGCATGCTGCGTGTATTTAGATGGATGAAAGGGCTTTTTGGCAGCCACCACAAGCAGCGAGCAATGGACAATGGACCCTTAATGAGAGATGGAAATGCTTATAATTCTCATCCCTCGAGGTACATACAGCTTCCAGCTACATTCTAGGCAGCTTGGAAAAAAGACATTTAGGCCTCTGTTTAATAAACCTGAAATGCTGCCATTTGTTAATGGCTACCATTATAGACAGCGTTTCCGTGCGCTGCTCTGGTTCACCAGAAGCGGCTTAGTCATGCTGGCCACATGACCCGGAAGCTGTATGCCGGCTCCCTTGGCCAATAAAGCGAGATGAGCGCCGCAACCCCAGAGTCAGCCATGACTGGACCTAATGGTCAGGGGTCACTTTACCTTTACCTTTACCATTATAGACAGAACTCCAGAAAAAGAGGCATAAGCTATATTGACTATTATGTTACCGTAACAGTCAGATTCATTAAAAAATTCCTTCCATTAGCACCTTAGAGACCAACTAAGTTTGTTACTGGTATAAGCTTTCGTGTGCATGCACACTTCTTCAGAAACTTCGTTTGTATCTGAAGAAGTGTGCATGCACACGAAAGCTCATACCAATAACAAACTTAGTTGGTCTCTAAGGTGCTACTGGAAGAATTTTTATTATTTTGTTTCGACTACGGCAGACCAACACGGCTACCTACCTGTAGTCAGATTCATATCATATTTGCATCACTGAGCAGTCAGTATTTTTTATCTTTCTGCCTGTGCTGCTGTAGAGCCTGGCTGTGGCTCTCCAAGGTCTGGGATAGAGACATTTCCAGCTGTGCTTCCAGGGTCAGTCCCATCATTAGGCAGAATGAAGCAACTGCCTCAGTTGGCAAATGTTCATTGGCTGGATATATCCTGACACCCTGGCTGCAATTATCTGGCTGAAGGGCAGAGCTGTGTGTGTCACACAGCCTGTCCTGCTCTCCCATAATTCATCTGCTGCCATCAGGCGTAAAAGAGGACACTATCCTGTTATCTAGTATTCAACAGTATGTAACTGTAGGCCTGGTCAATTTCTGTAGACGGAACACTGAGGTTCACAATACATTTTTATACCTCTTAAGAGAGTTTTGTGTTTAAGTAATCTACATACCGTATTTTTTGCACCATAACACTCACTTTTTTCCTCCTAGAAAGTAAGGGGAAATGTCTGTGCGTGTTATGGAGGGAATGCCTACGGGTGGCATGCCTACGGATTTTCCTCCTTTAAAAACTACATGCATATTATGGTCGGGTGCATGTTATAGAGCGAAAAATACGGTAAATATTTCCTCCCTCTTCTACTGGTGGGCATTGCCTTGGGCTCACGTAGGGACTTTGAAAAATTGGAATCTACCCAAACCCAATTCCTCAGGGCCATACTCAGGATCCCCTCCTCCGTGGCAGGTGCGATCATGAGATTGGAAACCGGTTGTCAAGCCTTTAGGTATGTGGCCCTGAAAGCGAAGTTATGGCTATGGCTCAAGCTCTGTTTCAGACCGGTGGGTTTGGCCCCCTTGATTCTGAGGGATAACTTTAAATCTTCATGGGAAGGGGAGATAGTGGAGGAAGTGCAGAAGTGCGGGTTGTCCTCCCTTTATATAGAGTCCATGACATATAGCCACGCAAAGGCGGTGATCGCCCAAAGATTAAGGGATATTGCCAGACAGGGGGACATAGCCCGTATGAAACCTGGGTTGTTTCTGGGGGAGCAGATGTACCGAGCTGCTCCAGCTCACTACCTGGCGGATATCCACTACGTGGAATACCACAGACTATTTACCGCGGCTAGGCTGAATGTTCTTGACTCGGCGGTTCTGAAGGGAAGATATGGAGGAGTCCCATATGACCAGAGATTATGCCATTGTGCTTTGGGTGAGGTAGAATCCACAGAGCATATTTTACTGAGCTGTCCCTTCTACAACGATTTAAGACAGTATCTTATAACCCCATACTTACCCCAGCTTAGTCCCCGACAAAGAGGAAAGCAGACAGCATATCTGCTAAATAAGTCTTCTGGGAAAACAACTTTGTCAGTGGCTAAATTCCTTTTCCTGGCACTCAAGTGTCGGAAACGTATAACTGAATGCCTTGATGTGGGTTATCTGTGAGAGGTTTAGTACTGTGGCCCTACCTTATTTATGTACCCCTATGATGTTTTAGTTTATAATTCTGTATTGTGTTTTATTTCTGACTATCGGTCGAATAAAGGAAATTGATTGATTGAATACGGTAAATATTTCTAAATTATTAATTTTTTTAAAAAAAGATTATCTGGAGTTGGTAGGATTCATCCTTTGTGTCCTTTCGTTTGGAAAACAATGTATTTCACCATGGGCGAATGCTCAATCCTGCATATTTTTTCCAGAACCATTGTAAACTCTTTTCATTCCAAATGGTTTCTAGAGACACAAGCAAGAAGAGCTAAACTAGTGAAGAAGGGGAAAAGATTAGTATGAAATGTTATCTTTTGTATGAGAGATGGAGAAAGGGCTAAAAATCTAAATATAGCATAATAACTGTTCACTGGGATATTGATGTTTGGGACGTGTAAATTTCATGCTCCTGACAGGCAGAGAATGTTCTCTGCCATTTTCCATATGCTTCTTTTATCTTTTACTCCCAGTCTTTTCTAATCAATGGAAGATTAAAGTACCACTTTGAAAGGCCACAATATGAACATCTTAAAATGCTCAGTGCTTGTACTTAGAACAAACAATAACCTTCAACCACTTCTTTCACAAAGTATGTTTTGTTTACTATTTATAAATTTTCCAGCACCAGAAAGCAAACCCAGAGGTGTGCCTAAGGTCCCTTGCACCATTGGAAAGAAGTTGTATCAGCACCCCTCCAAAAAGGAAGAAATCAATTTTCTGCAATAGCCACATTACAAAGGTACTCAAAACATCTGGAGTGAAAGCAAGTTGAGTGAAATATACTTGGAGTCGAGAGTGGATTTCATGCTTTTTATTCAGCTCATAGTGGTGAGAAGGAATGGAAGTTCCCCCAGAATGTCTGCTTTATATACATTATTTACACAATGGGCCCCACATGATTGGCTAATTCTGGGATTCACCTGTAGGCCAATCAGGTTGTGGATTCACTTCCACCTGGAGCTGGATTGGGTGGCTCTTGTGGACTAATCAGACTGCTGCATTCTGAATCCTATTGTTCTAGGACCAATCAGACTGCTGCATTCTGAATCCTATTGTTCTAGGACCAATCAGACTGCTGCATTCTGAATCCTATTGTTCTAGGACCAATCAGACTGCTTCCTTTTGGATCCTATTCAACTCAGTACATAACATTGAGGAAGAGCAAAAAAATTCATGCAGCTTTGTGTTGTGGTGTAAGAAGGATGAGAAGCTTCTCCCACATTTAATCTCATCACAATAGCAGTGTTGTGATGCCAGACACATATGCCTCATGCACTCCATAGTCTGATAAGTGATTTGGGGGGTGGGGTGGGCCTGAACCCCCAGCAGGGGCTGGTTTCCACCAACCCCTAGGCATGCCTCTGAGCAAACCAGTTAGACTTTGAAATTTACAAAACTTGAGCAAGGATACCATTTGAAAGTTCACAAAACTGTTGGCGACAGATAATTTGCACAATCAGGACGACGGATGATCGTCTGGGTTAAATAAGCAGCCAAATTAGCATACAGTGGTACCTCGGGTTACATACGCTTCAGGTTACAGACTCCGCTAACCCAGAAATAGTACCTCAGGTTAAGAACTTTGCTTCAGGATGAGAACAGAAATCGCGCAGCGGTGGTGCGGCAGCAGGAGATGCTTCAGGTGGTGCTTCAGGTTAAGAACGGACCTCTGAAACAAATTAAGTACATAACCAGAGGTACCACTGTATTGAAACCTGAGGTGGTAGAGTGGACTTTACCACTTCCCTGTATTTAAACAAATCAAAACAAACCGTTGTACAAATAAAACAACAAGCATCTCAGAGCAAAAGTGTTAGGCCAGCCCTCTTCTTGCTTACAAATAAGGTTTTTACATAAGAGAGGATTAACAATGTGATTTTGATCCATGTACACAATACACTTTTTTCTGTGCCAATAAAGGAGGTTTACTGATTGATTAACAATGTGATTACCCCTGCTGCAGAAGTGGCACATGCTATCACCTCATATTAAGACCAAGCCTCAATTTCAACCTTCTTTATTAATGTTGCTGTTGCTTCAAGCATAGGCCATAAGAGTTACTATATGAGGACCCTCCTTATGCATATCTAATTCAGCATACTGTTTCCCACAGTAGTGAATCTATGGGAAGCTCACCAGCAGAGCATGTGTGCAATAGCTTGCACCCACTGCTGCTCCCCACTTAAAGGTAAAGGTACCCCTGCCCGTATGGGCCAGTCGCTTCCGACTCTAGGGTTGCGCGCCCATCTCACTTAAGAGGCCGGGGCCAGCGCTGTCCGGAGACACTTCCGGGTCACGTGGCCAGCGTGACGAAGCTGCTCTGGCGAGCCAGCACCAACGCAGCACACGGAAACGCCGTTTACCTTCCCGCTATGAAGTGGTACCTATTTATCTACTTGCACTTAAGGGTGCTTTCGAACTGCTAGGTGGGCAGGAGCTGGGACCGAAAGACGGGAAAAACTAAGCTTGAGCTGTCATCATTTTCATAGCACGCTTTTGACAGGGACAAATGACAAAATCAAACAGCCACGATTCAATTATAAAGCACTTCAAATTCACCTGGTAGATTTAGCCACACAGCTCTTTAATCACCAGACACGTTCATGGCATGTTAATAGCAGGGGTGAAATTAATCAAGTGAGCTTTTCCCTAATGGACTCTTGTGGGACAGAATTGGAGACAAGCCAAATCACATGGAGGAGAGGGAAATCACCAATGATATCAAGCTGCTATTCCCCCTCCCCACAAACTTCAGTTTACATTGGGCACAATTCTGCCAACTAATTTATATATATGTACACTGGAGGGGCCTACACACAAACCCCTCCACAGGTTGAAATAACATGTGGATGAATCGCTGGGGCCACAAAGTCTAGTTCTGCCCACCAGTGCTAGGGTGCTCCACTGATGTATGTGAAGGGATGTGTGTGGGCAGAGCTCTTCCATTATTAACAGTGAACATTCCCAAAATGGCATTTGTGAGCACACAGACATCCGGAAATTTGTTCTGCCAGTGATTTCCTTCTACATTCTACACAGGAGAAAGAAGCCAGTCTACTCCAGATAATAAATAGCTGTAAATCTGACCTCAGAACTGGCAATATATTCATTAAAATAAAATAAAAAAGCAGGGAACATTTCAGTCTCCCAGCATACTCTGTCACTGGACCAGTGTGAGGGCCAGATTGTGGGGACTATGTCCAAGGCCCATGCAGTCAGGGCCCCCAAATGAGGTGGCAACAGTGGCAGATTGTGAAGCAGTAGGAAGTGAAGTGTTGTGCTGCCATTCAAATTGAAAGCATTTCCCCAGAGTTATGAGAAGTACGGCAAGCGGAATAGTCACACGTGTGTGGTGGTGTGGAATCACAGAGCCACCCTCCTGACAGTGTCATCACTGCTGCTTGCCTGGACAGGGCTGGGGCAGGGCAGTTGTTATGTACTGAAGTTCTCACCCTGGGCCAGCAGGAGGATACTGTAGATAGTTATGCAAATAAGGGATCGAAAGTGACGTTCAGTGATTGGATAGTTTTAGAAAATTGTTACAGTTACGTTGTACTGGAGCTCTATATAAGCAGGCTGACTGAACCCTTCAGTTCACTTCTGTCCTGGCCTGTGAATAAACAAGAGCTGTTTGAAGAATCGCTGTGTCATCTGATATGTTCACCCACAACGTAACAGCAGTGGCAAGACTGGGCTCATGTGGATTCACTGGCAGGATCAGATTAATTACAGCAGTGCATGTGTGAGGCCTAGCCATGCTGCTGACCTGCCCCAGCCCTGTCTAGGTAAGCAGTGGCAATGCCAGTGTCAGAAGGGCAAATCTGCCCCAACATATGCACTGCTACTGAAGCTGAACACAGGCATCACAGATGGTCCCCCTCACACAGGGACCCCAACAGCACCTCTGCACAGACTTCAAGATAGGTGTTCTCAAAACAAAGGAACTTCAAAAGCTGAATTATAGTTTATCAAAAGGTTTAGTTTACTGCCTGTGGCAGGAATTGGAATAACTGTTTATTATCACACTACATGTGTTGATTCGCTTGCCAATTATCTCCAGTAGTAGTTTCTAAATGGCCACTGTTGGTAACTGTTGTTTTCTGTAATTAACTTCTCTCTAACCTCACTGTCTGTCCACACACAGAGACACATGCACACACACACATGCACACTGTGTGTGTGTATTGAGGTGGACTGTAGTCCATGAAAGCGTATGTGTCATGGACTGGCTGGAAGCAGAGAAGTGGTGGGAGGCACCAGATGGGGAACTCCCAAGGGAAAAATGAGTCCATGGATTGGTGGTGGGACAGTGATGAGTGGTCAGAGGGAGCAGAGAAGAGGGAGGAGGGGGTGTTGGAAACTGAAGAGGCAAGAGGGTTTAGTGAGCAGGAAGAGGCTGTGGAAGAGAGCAATCTGGAATCAGAGGCAGAAACTGAGGCTGGAGAGGAGTGGGGCCAAGAGACAGAGATGAGACAGGCTGCTGAGGAAGCTAGGGAGTCTCCCCCTCCTGCTGTGACCAGCTCCCCTGCCCCTCCACTTTTCTCACAGAACCCACAGAGGTATGAAGAGGGCGGAGCAAAGACAGGCAAGATGAAGGAGTCTTAGATTGCTTGGGAAGGAACCAGGGGAGGAGGAGACTTAAGAGCAGTGTCATCAAGTTGCGCCCAACATTGGGGGGGGGGCTGTCGTACATGCATGACATCACATGCACGATACCCACTCCCCGATCTGGCCAGACCGACTTGGCCTGTCATCTCCCACTCTCCCACTGCCAAATGCCTTACCTTTTTGAAAGAGATACGTGGTGTGAACACGCTTCACCCTGTATATCCCTGGTGATCCTCAAAAGGAGGCAGCAAGGCAAAGCATATTCGTCCTGGTGCGTCCTTTTAAGGATCAAATTGGATTTGGGAGGCAGCCCCTGACCCCCCCAGCCCCCCGTAGATGGCACCCCTGACTTAAGAGAGCTGTCGGGAACTCACAACTGCCTCATTGGGGCAAGACCTACTGGGAAGAGTTGCTGTGTCACTAGGCCTGAGTTGTTTCGTTTCTTTGAATAAAGAGTTAACTTTGCTTGCGCCTTGTGAGTTATTGCTGGCCTGCCCCTGATACGCACCCAAACAATATGCCACAGTAAAAATGGTAGTCTTTAAAATGCCCCAAGTCTCTTGGCTGCTTTTGCTGCAATATGCAGAAACCCTTCTTCCATACATGTACGTGCACTGCCAGTTGTAATGATGGGCACTTTGCTGTGAGATTTTTATGATAAAGCAAAGGGGGAATTGGTGTCTCTGAAAATCTTCCAGTTTAGGAAGGCTACGCCGCTATATGCTCTCCTCCCTTCCTCTTCTGTCTGCATCTCTCTCTCTCTCTCTCTCTCTCACACACACACACACACACACACACACACAAACACACAACCTTTCCCCTTTCACTCATAAAATTCCATTACTGGTTCTTCCCCAGAGTAAACAAAAACCATCCAACAAAAGTGATACAGTGAAGATCAAGAAAACACATGCTAAGTATTTGGGTAATGTATGGAATGCTAGGTCACCCAAATTTGCTGACAAGTCGACTAATTTCCCGGTAGTGCCTCTAATCCATAGAACTGGGATGTACCACAGCGAAAACCACAGACCACACCTATGCAAGAATTTTGTACTAATTCATTCTGGCTTTTGTGTTGAAGTTTCATTTGAAGAGACTGCTGTTAATAGTTAAAAGAGATTTTCTTGCTTGCTGAGTTATAGATAAAGAAGCATTTGGTGAAATAAAAATCCGGGAGGGGATCTTTCTAGTTTCCAAAACAAGTATTTGGAAACAACAAGACCAGATCAGTTTTTAAAAGAAACAAAAGATACAGCTCAGTATGAGAATTGTATTTTGCTCTATTTTGTTTTGAGAATATTATTAGGCATTCTGGGAATGGCAGGTGGCCAAAAAAGCACTCAGTGGAGCTTTTCATCCCCTCTGTTCCCCGTGTGTGTGTGTGTGTGTACGTTTGCAGTTATAGTCCTTAGGGGGAATACTAGGAGGCCAGAATGCTTTATCAACCATTTGTACTATTTATTTCGGTGCCTCTGCTCTCAGTTTTCAAATCATGCTTGTATTAAGCTGGTAGTTTAACTAGATTTATTCTGAAGATTCAGTTTTAAAATCACCCATTCTCAGCCATTACAAATGTACTAAAGCAACTATATTTGCACCTGATGAATCCGCGAGTTCTGAATCATAGACCAAGAGTGATTCCAGCAACAAAGCTGAATCTGGGCACGTAACAATAAGGCTGACCATTTTTATATAGTGCTTTCAAATGTTTGAAACATCGTACATATGTTATCTTGCCATTTTTACAACCTCCCTGTAAGGTGGGCCAATATTATCATTCATCAGCTGCAAGCTGAGGCTGAGATCAAATTAAAAATTATTACTTTATTTATTTCATAAAAGTTATACACCATATGGTTGTTAAACACCTCAAAGCAGTTTACAAAAAAAGCAAAAGCAAAAATAAAAAAAATACAACCCTACTTTAAAACATACGTAAGTTCAAATAGTAAAGAAGATTAAAGTTACCTCAACTCTCAAACTTTCTTTAGCTTAGTCAGTAGAGCATGAGACTCGTAATCTCTCTTTAAAAAAAAAATATTTATTAAGATTTTGGAAATTACAAAAAGAAAAAAGAAAAGCATAGAAAAACAGAAACAAAAACACTACATAAAACATTAAATTAACAAAACAAAACAAAAACAATTAAAAACACTTCCAATATTTTCGATCTTAACTTTCATACACTTGTTTCATTGACTTCCTCAACGCCTCCCTTTTTGTATTCCACTTCAATTAACTATTTCAGCAAGTCCTTTCCATCTTCATCTATTTTCTGTCTTATAGTTAATTTTAACATATTGTAACCTAGTTTTTCCCCCTTTTAATGCATTAACAATCTATCTATACCTAGTTCCTTCTAACATTTCTGCCAAAGCCATATAACTTTATTCCACCTTTTTTCTAAAGCTCCTTAATTTTACAGTATTTCTGTAAATAATCTTTAAATTTTTTCCAATCTTCTTCCACCGACTCTTCTCCCTGGTCTCGGATTCTGCCAGTCATTTCCGGAGACTCGTAATCTCAAGATCATGTGTTTGAGTCCCACTGGGCAAAAAAGTCCTGCAACTCTACAATTCTATAAGCATCTGGGTAGGCTTGTCTAAACAGGAATGTTTTTAACAGGCGCCAAATAGAACAATGAAGGCTTGATCTTCATAGGCAGGGAGTTCCAAAGTGTAGGGGCTGCCACACTAAACTGAGTTCTTACAAATGTGGAACAGGTATGATGTGGCAGTTGTAGTGGGATTCTTTTTATCAGTGCTTTTTTCTGTGGGTACGCAGGGGTACACATACCACCAGACAAAGGCAAACTCGGCCCTCCAGATGTTTTGGGACTACAACTCCCATCATCCCTAGCTAACAGGACCAGTGGTCAGGGATGATGGGAGTTGTAGTCCCAAAAAAACATCTGGAGGGCCGAGTTTGCCTTTGCCTGGTAGTATTATTATCTTTTCGCTCCCTCTCCTTCAGATAAATTCCAACCCCAACTGAAGGGAAGCTGAGAGAAATAAGATCGTGTGAAAGTGCCTTTCATGCTGATCTGGCCGGGAAGCCCCTGGAGCTCTGCAGGTGGAGTTCCTGCAGGTGGCAGACCCTGAAGCCTTGGATCCACTGGATCACCTCATATCCCAGCTGCTACCCAGTTCAGGTCTCCCATCTATGCCAGTCTGGAGCTCCCTCCCATTGGGAGGGAAAATAGTAAAAATAGGGACTGCTGGTTATTTTATTTTTTAAAGAAAGTGACACACAGAGAACTCTGCCCTCATCAGAGCAAGCTGGCGGCACTCTGAATGTGGCACTGGCTCACCCACATCGTTCTATTTTGATGGGACAGTCCTGTTGTTTCCTGCCTGGCATTTTCTACTCCTGTCAGCCCAGCACAGCTTAAGGCTGCCCATCCTATATAGGCACTTACCTACAACTAAGCCCCATTGAACCCAAAGGGGCTTTCTTCTGAGTAGACTTGGAGAGGGCTGCACTATAAATAGCCTCGGTTATGGATTTTCTAACCCTGCCCTATCATCATTTCTTAATGTTATTCGTCTCCCTTTTTCCTAAGACTTGCTGCACTGGAACAGCAGCTGGAGAAGCTGTCAGTTGTTATGCCTAGTGTAACCAAAGGTAGGTAGGATTTCTCAATATCCTTCTGTGATGAAACTTGCCTTGGTTTTACATACTGATGTCTAACCTAAAATAAATAGGTTATTTATTTATTTATTTATTTATTTATTTATTTATTTATTTTAGAAAGGTTCTTTACAAGACTCTCTTAAGACAAAAAGACTTGATTCTCTTAAGGGAGTTCTTTTTGGATCATCTTTAAATAAATAATTTTTTAAAAATCTTTCATCTTGTTATTTATTATGACTACGACAGACCAACACGGGTACCTACCTGAATCTAAAATACAGTGGTACCTCGGGTTAAGAACTTAATTTGTTCTGGAGGTCCGTTCTTAACCTGAAACTGTTCTTAACCTGAGGTACCACTTTAGCTAATGGGGCCTCCTGCTGTTGCTGCGCCTCCACCGCATGATTTCTGTTCTCATCCTGAAGCAAAGTTGTTAACCCGAGGTACTATTTCTGGGTTAGCGGAGTCTGTAACCTGATGCGTCTGTAACCTGAAGCATCTGTAACCTGAAGCATCTGTAACCCAAGGTACCACTGTAAATAGATGGCTGCAGAAATATGTTCTGTTCATCTTCTCTATTTGCCTGTTTAGCTTCGCCTTTCCTGTCCTCCTGCTAGCAGTTCTCAGTCACTCTAGCAAACAGACTGAAACACTTTCAGATTAGCAAGGCGGCTGCAAATCTGCTGCATATCACTTGGTGTCTCTCATCCACATGGCAAGCTGCTGCAGTCTCTTACTGTAATGAAATATCCACAGAGGACCTAACCTTTTAAAAGAATGTGCATGGAGTGTTCCCCTTGCTTGGCCCATCTCGCATCCAGGGCTTGGAGCATACTGGGTTTAATAACTCTTCTGACAAGTGGGCTGTTGAGAGCAGTATCTGGCATGTCAGGAAAAGGACTGTGGGTGTGAGGTTTTGAGATTCATACAATGAAAAAGCAATGCCTCCTGCTGCTAATCTTGTGTAATACAGGCAATTCCACCTTTCCAAATGGAAGACCGTAAAGGCAAATGAATGCTTATCCTTATTGTGTTATTACAGGGATCAACAAACTTATTCAGCGGGGGGGCAGTCCACTGTCCCTCAGACCTTGTGGGGGGCCGGACTATATTTTGAAAAATAATAATAATGAGCAAATTCCTATGCCCCACAAATAACCCAGAGATGCATTTTAAATAAAAGGACACATTCTACTTGAAGGAGCATATTACAATATAATTGTTCTATTATTGAAGGACATGCTTAAATGTTACATTGCAAATGGGGCCTCTCGGGATGTCTAGCTTGGGCAGATAGAGATAAAGAACAAGGATTTATTGTCATACCAGGATGAGGGAGGTTGCAGGAAGGAGGGAGAGAAGACCAAGACCTTATATGGTAATATAGGAACTTATTATAAGTTTCAATTTCCCAGAAATCAGGTGGTTTATAAGAAATCAGGTGACTTACAAGAGATCAGGTGGTATTCTGTTTTGCAAATCTATATAAAGGGGCACACCCTGACTACTGTGTACAGGTTGCGTAGTGGTCGCCCTGTGCCTTTGTTCTGCATATGCACTTCAAATAAAAAATCCTGTTAATAACCTGCAAGAGCGTTTTGCTGCTTTGTGTGAATCTGTGCTTCAGGGACCCAAATAGCAGATATGTGTGGTCCTTCATACTCATGTAAAAACACGCTGATTCCCAGACCATCCGCGAGCTGGATTTAGAAGGCGATTAGGCCGGGTCTGGCCCCCGGGGCCTTAGTTTGCCTACCCATGGTGCCATATGGGATCAGGTTTAACTGACGTAGTCTATTATTGGAAAGCTGTATCCATGTTAAACTTTGCGAAGTTTCATCCAACTTTTTGTTAAGGTATAGTGATCTTGGCAGTAGTATATACGTGACATAATTGACAAAACCATGTATGTGAGAGAGGTTACTAAATTTAACTATATTAACTATATAAGATTGCAAATGAGAAAATAATGAAATGAAAGCCAGGCCTTATTTTCAGTGGTAGCTCAGTTCTGGCACTTGTCAGGTGGGTGAAATTGCCATTCTAAGATAACAAAGGAGAGGCGTTCTTGGTGAGTTCCGAAACCTCTTTTTCCTGGAAAAACAACACTGATGAAAACTAGTATTGAACAAACAATGAGTGTGTGGGGATTTGCAATTAATTTTTTTCCTTCATTTAATTTCTACAGCATTTGCAATACATTAAAATGCAGACTGCAAACAACCACACCACCTTAATTAGCTGTATATGAAGCTAAAAAGCGGTTTGGGCAAGTTATGCTGCTGTTCAAGCCTCTGACCAATAGTTTTACACTCCAGCCCTATGTTTAAATTAACAAGGGCACTCAGTGGCTTGGGCTGGCACTGCTGTTGTGTTATGCTAAGCTTAGTAAATGGGGCAAGACTGCGCAGCTACGGTGCTGGGAGTTTACTGGAGTTTCTAGTTGTAAAACTTTTTTTATTTACACTGTATAAATAGAAAAGAGCTTGCAGCTAGAATGGGCATAGCGAGGATTTTTGTTAGGAGGGGCAGAACTGCAGTTCTATGTAATTTTATTGATTTTTATTGATTTGGGTGGGCAGCTGCCCCTCCCTGCTCCCCCCCCCCCTTGGCTACGGCCATGGCAGCTAGGAACTGAAATAAGCTGTTGCTGTGTGCTTTTCTTTTTTCTGAAATGTTCTGCCTTTTTATTCTTCCTCTTTCTTTTACATGCAGTAAATAACAGTTGAACCTATACTTTGCACCTAGACATTTCATTTTTTTATAAAAAACCATTTTTATTTGATTTTACCAATACGAAAGTTATAAAAAACCAAATTTATGTCGATATACAGAGATTTCCCCAGAATTTCAGGACTTCCATCCACTCCTTTCATGGAGTCCCATTTTAAATATTTAAAACTGCATCTTTTTCCGACCTCTAACTTTTATATCGATCCATATTGTCCATGATAATTGTTACACTCCAAGTAAAATCAAAATCCTGCCAATGTTTCCATCTGTTTACGGTGGTCTCTTAGATAACTTACAAAAAAAATCCCATTCTTTTGTAAAGTTTTTGTCCTCTTTGTTTCTGAGTTTTCTAGTTGGCTTTGCCATTTTGGCATAGTCCATCAACTCGAGTTTGCCATTCCTCTCTGGTAGGGACCTTGTCTTCTTTCCATCTCTGGGCCAGCAGTTGTTCTGTACATAAAAAAGTATTTTCTGTGTGCCTAGACATTTCAAAAGCCATCTTTTCATGCATGGCTTCTTAGTGCACTGGAAGTTTTGTCAGATGAACCAGAAAGTCCTTCCAAATGTAGAAAGAGCCTATAATGAGCTATTGCATTGCAACAAGACTGAGGCTGGAGCCGAGTTGCGGGGAGTTACGTGCTTTGAAAAATACTCTGATTTTGTTTAAAGCATCTAAAAATCTCAGGATGGTTTCATTACTTACATTCAATGAGGAAAAGTGTTACAGTTTTGACACAGACAAAGTTCATTTCTCCATGAAAATAGAAGTTTAGCTAATTTGAAAATCTGATTCATGAAGTTCCCTTCCTGTGTTTAGCAGGAACAACTAGGAATAAAACAATTAAGCACAATATTGCTATGGATTTGAAATAAATCATTTATGGTTTAACTCATGAGCTGATGTTGTGTCTGAAGCTTAAATCCTGATTTTTTTGCTTTAAAAATAAATAGATTGGGCATGTGCATTTATCTGGAATATTTTTTGTTAAATAGCCCTTTTGGTCATGTGTGTGTGTGTATATATATATATATATATATATGAACATATTTTGTTATGTGTTAAACAACTTTTTCAATTCCATTTCAAAACGTTTCTATAGGATTTGAGGTTGCCCATGTCCAACATATGGAGTTGCATGACAGCGACGAGCTTCTTTTACATTAAATATAAATATGTAGGATAAGGGAACGCAGGTGGCGCTGTGGGTTAAAGCCTCAGCGCCTAGGACTTGCCGATCGAAAGGTCGGCGGTTCGAATCCCTGCGGCGGGGTGCGCTCCCGCTGCTCGGTCCCAGCGCCTGCCAACCTAGCAGTTCGAAAGCACCTCCGGGTGCAAGTAGATAAATAGGGACCGCTTACCAGCGGGAAGGTAAACGGCGTTTCCGTGTGCGGCTCTGGCTCGCCAGAGCAGCGATGTCACGCTGGCCACGTGACCCGGAAGTGTCTCTGGACAGCGCTGGCCCCTGGCCTCTTAAGTGAGATGGGCGCACAACCCCAGAGTCTGTCAAGACTGGCCCGTATGGGCAGGGGTACCTTTACCTTTACCTTTATGTAGGATAAGGGGGAAAGAAAGAAAATGAATTTCTGGTTAAAGAAGAAATACAATATTCAGAATAAAGTGACGTATACTATTGGATGCAAAGAGAGAAGACTAGAACTCATGGACATCCAGTGAGACTGAATGTTGGGAGATTCAGCATAGGTAAAAGAAAGTCCTTCTTCATCCAGCACATAGTGGAACCATTGGACTCTCCTACAGGAGGCAGTGATGGCCAGGGACGTCTTGCTCATAGAGGCCAGTGACGTGGGGTGCCAGGGCGCCAGGTTTTGGAGGGTGCCAGGGAAGAGGCGGAGGCTGGACGCAGTGTCTCCCAGCATCAGCTCACCACCCTTGCCCGCCTCACTGAAGCAGTGCCACGCCCGGAGCCTCCCCCTCTTCCCCACCAGAGGAGCCGCCCTCCAGCCGCTGCCCGCCTCCTCCAGCCCCACAAAGCTGCCGGCAGCGCTGTAAAACGGTCGGCAACTTTGGAAAACGGGGGGCACCGGAGGGATCTTTGCACCATGGCACTGGATATGGCCCTGGTGATGGCCACCAACCAAGATGGCCTTAAAAAAGGTTCGATTCATGGAGGAGAGGGCTATGCTACGTTGGCTGTGCTCTGCCTCCACAGCTGGAGGCAGAAATGTTTCTGAACAGCAGCTGCTGGAAACTGGGGTGGGGAGCCAGTGTTGTGTAGTGGTTCAGAGTGGTGGACTCGTAATCTGGTGAACCAGGTTCGATTCCCCGCTCCTCCACATGCAGTTGCTGGGTGACCTTGGGCTAGTTACACTCACTCAGCCCCACTCACCTCACAGAGTGTTTGTTGTGGGGGAGGAAGGGAAAGGAGAATGTTAGCCACTTTGAGACTCCTTAGGGTAGTTATAAAGCAGGATATAAAATCCAAACTCTTCTTCTTCTTCTCTTCCTGTGCTCATGTCCCACCTGTGGGTTTCCTGCAGGTTGGCACTGGGAGAAGATGCAGGACTGGATACACCCATTGACCTGATACCGCAGGCCCATATGCTTAGCCTCAAGAAGAGATGATCAAGGGGAAACATGATGACAGTAGACTTCATCGATCTGAAGGGCTGTCATCATGAAGAGCATGAAGACCGGATGGTTCTCTGGCCAACTTGAATAAAATATTGGGGAGGCCCACAAAAGCTCTGCCCTGAATAATCAATCAGAAGTCATTGTGTACACAAACCATTTGAATGACAATGTCCAAGAACTGTTGGGGGGGCCCTGACCCGTTCAAATTTTTAATTGGGGGGGGGGTTCACAAAGGGACCTCGGCCCCTAGGAGTTGGCTCCTATGTTCTCTGGTGAAAATGACAGGCAAGTTGATTTCAGCTAAACATCAGGACAAACGTCCTAATGATAAAAGCTGTACGAAAGTGAGAAACAGCCTTTGAGAGGATGTGGGGGTATTTAAGGGAAAGAGCTGTTTGACAGCGGAGCAGTTGCCTTAGGGGACAATGGTGGTCTCTCCTTCGCTTTACAGCCACGTCTTAGAGCATGGGCAGGTAAACTAAGGCCTGGGGTCCAGATCCTGTCCCATCATCACCTTCTAAAGCCAGCCAACGGATGGTCCTAGAATCAGTGTGTTTTTACATGAGTAGAATGTGTGCTTTTATTTAAAATGCACCTCTGGGTTATTTGTGGGACATAGGAATTCATTCATTTTTCTTCTTCAAAATATAGTCTGAGGGACAGTGGACCGGCCCCCTGCTGAAAAGGTCTGCTGACCCCTGTCTTAGAGAGCTGCATCCTGCATCGGACCTCCTATGGCCCTTCCAACACCATGCATCTTCGGCACAGGAAGGCACCTACTTCGAAAGTAAAGATGCTTCTTCCTCTGGAAGGTATTCCTACGGTAAAGGTAAAGGTACCCCTGCCCGTACGGGCCAGTCTTGACAGACTCTGGGGTTGTGCGCCCATCTCACTTAAGAGGCCAGGGGCCAGCGCTGTCCGGAGACACTTCCGGGTCACGTGGCCAGCGTGACAAAGCTGCATCTGGCGAGCCAGCGCAGTACACGGAAACGCCGTTTACCTTCCCGACAGTAAGCAGTCCCTATTTATCTACTTGCACCCAGGGGTGCTTTCGAACTGCTAGGTTGGCAGGCGCTGGGACCAAGCAATGGGAGCGCACCCCGCCGCAGGGATTCGAACCGCCGACCTTTCGATCGGCAAGCCCTAGGTGCTGAGGCTTTTTACCCACAGCGCCACCTGCGTCCCGGAAGGTATTCCTAGTAGTCATTAATAGTAATAGTAATGTCACAGGCTGGTTCTAGCATCCAAAGAGACTTTCAGAAAAATGTGTTGCATCCTTTATAATGAGAAATGGCTGTTGGCAAAAACGGAATTCCACAGCGCCATCTGGCGTCACAGTGTTATATCGCATACAAAACGCTTTTTGAAACTCGAAAAATTAGAATATCATGGAAAAGTTCATTTATTTCAGTAATTCAAGTTAAAAGGTGAAACTAATATATGAGATAGACTCATGACATGCAAAGCGAGATGTGTCAAGCCTTTATTTGTTATAATTGTGATGATTATGAAAACCCCAAATCTCAGAAAATTAGAATATTGTGAAAGGGTAGCTGAGTCCACTAGGATGCAGAAGCTACCAGCCGACTCAAACGTTGTTGCTCCTGAAGAATAAGGCGGGAATACATGACGCTCCAGTGGCTGTAACATTCTGAAGCCCCGACGAATCCTATTTAGTTTTCTTACCACTCTTTTTATTTCTATTTTCGCCTTTGAAGGGCTCGAACGAAGTCCCTAAGAGGATCCCTATGCCAAGTTCCGCCTAAATTGCCACTTATTATCACGAGGACAAGAAAGTTCCCCGCCCAGCGCTAAGCTAACAGAACTCGGCAAAAAAGACGCCCAGCGCCCGTCGGCCACTTCCGCGGCCTGCCTTCCTCTTCTCTGGTTCCCGCTTCTCCTTCCCCCTCCTCCGCCTCTCCCTTCCACGCCAGCGCAGCTGCGGCCTCGCCCCGTCCCAGCATCTCCCCCCAGCATCTCCAACAGCGCCGGAGTGGTCCAGCGATGGAACGTTGCAACACCTGGATGCGCAAGGAGGTGCCTAAGTTCCTTCCCCCGCCCCTGAGTCGGGATAGGGCCGCCCCCGCCCCGCCCCCTGGCAGGATTGGTCCGTCGAGCGAGGGAAGGTCGACGCCTCTTTCCTTCCACCCACTTTCCCCGCCCTGGAGTGGTAGATAGTTCCGGGCTCCAGAGAAGGCTGTCGTCTCCAGAGCGCAGCTACAGCAACTCTCTCGCCGCCGCTGTTTTCGGTGTCAGTCACCATGACGGACCGATCCACCTTCGACACGAACGTGACCACCCTGACTCGGTTCGTGATGGAGGAAGGCAGGAAAGCCCGGGGCACCGGGGAGCTCACGCAGCTCCTGAACTCGCTGTGCACGGCTGTCAAGGCCATCTCCACCGCCGTGCGAAAGGCGGGCATCGCTAACCTGTGAGTCCGCCGAGTACCTGCATCCTTCGCCTTGAATTCGCCCGTCGCTGCGCCTCCCTAAGCGGGGAGAGGCGCTTTGGTTTGCCTTTCTCAGCCCCGCACCCCAGATCTTCCGCCAAGTGTTCCGGGTCAGCAGCCCAGAGCCCTAGTGCAGGGGAAGGCGTGGTTCTCTTGGGGTGTTGTACTCCAATGCCCATAAGCCTGACCAGCATGATCAATAGGTAAAAATGATGGGAGCTGTAGTCCAGGAAAGTCTGGGGGCCCACAAAACCTCAGGAAACCCCTTCCAGGAGTCTAGTGGCAAATTCCCCCCCCCCCCAATAACCTGGAAGTGGTCTTTCCCTATATTATATTTTCTTGACATCACCTCTTTCCTGAGGTTTCTGCTTGGGACTCTAAAGCAGTCCATGATCCACCAAGATGCCAGCAAATGTTGTCTTTGCTTGAGAAAGAGATTAGCCTTGAGTCCAGGGCCCAAATATCTGCGTGGGCCCTGTGTTCTCTGTATTCTCCCTGGGTGGTATTCAACTAAGGTTTTCTTAGAGTAGACCTGTTGACATTCATGAGCTTGCTTAGTCATGTTCATTAATTTTAATAGGTCTACTCTTGATTAAAACTTAAGCTGAATACCCACTCCTATCTTTATTTGGGTCTCTCTAGGGTGGCACTGTGGGTTAAACCACAGAGCCTAGGACTTGCAGATCAGAAAGTTGGCGGTTCGAATCCCCACAATGGGGTGAGCTCCCGTTGCTTGGTCCCAGCTCCTGCCAACCTAGCAGTTCGAAAGCACGTCAAAGTGCAAGTAGATAAATAGGTACTGCTCCGGCGGGAAGGTAAACGGCATTTCTGTGTGCTGCTCTGGTTTGCCAGAAGTGGCTTTGTCATGCTGGCCACATGACCTGGAAGCTGTACGCCGGCTCCCTCGGCCAGTAAAGCGAGATGAGCGCTGCAACCCCAGAGTCAGTCACGACTGGACCTAATGGTCAGGGGTCCCTTTACCTAGGGCCGAGTCCAGTGTTTATGATGCCATTTGCCTTCAAAATCTCCTTAAATTATCATCTATCAACTCCCAAGCCCTAATTTTCTACCGTCCTGGGTTCCTTTCATTCTATCACATACTTCATCTTGGCAATGAAGATTCATTTGCTAACTATCTAATACCATATCGGTATTTATGACATGCACTAGAATATTTCACATCCTGTCTAATGGAAATCTTGGGGCTGCATTTTAATCTGGTGGTGCATGCCAGTACGAAGATTACTTCACATGATGCACTATTTCTTCATAACCTGTATGCACAACATAACGTAAGAGCAGCTCTGCTGGATCAGATCACAGGTCTGCCTAGTCCAGCATCCTGTTTTCAAAGTGGTCAGCCAAATGCCTGTGGGAAACCCACAAAGTTGACATCTAGGCTCTCCACTTCTGTTCCCCAGCCAACTAGTATTGAGAGGCATACAGTGGTGCCTCGCAAGACGGAAAACCCGCTAGATGAAAGGGTTTTCCGTTTTGGAGGCGCTTCGCAAAACGAATTTCCCTATGGGCTTGCTTCGCAAGACGAAAATGTCTTGCGAGTTCCTGCGGGGTTTTTCCCCTTTTCTCCCCCTTTTCCTAAGACCTAAGCCACTTATCAGCTGATCCGCTAAAAGCCACTAAACCGCTAATAGCGCTAATCCGCTAAGCTGTCAATGGGCTTGCTTCGCAAGACGAAAAAACCGCTAGACAAAGAGCCTCACAGAATGGATTAATTTCGTCTTGCGAGGCACCACTGTACAGCCATAATGAGCAGAAGTCACCAACAGTCTATGATTTTTTAATCTCATTTTAAAGCTGTTGGCGTTGGTGGCTTACTCCTGTTTAGTTTTTTCCCTCTCCGTGGAAACATAAATTAATGAACTGAACATAAATTAAACTGGATATAAAAGTTAGTTGACAGTATTTCAGAGCACTACAGGAAAGAGGAAAAGCACCCTTGCTTAGGAAGCTTTGGTTTAGTCCCATATTTCTCCTTCTTTTGGAACACCTACGGGACCGCCTCTCCTGGTATGCCCCACAGAGGAACTTACGGTCTTCAAATAAAAACATCTTGAAGGTCCCAGGCCACAGAGAAGTTAGGCTGGCCTCAACTAGAGCCAGGGCTTTTTCAGCTGTGGCTCTGACCTGGTGGAACGCTCTGTCACAAGAGACTAGGGCCCTGCGGGACTTGACATCTTTCCGCAGGGCCTGCAAGGCAGAGCTGTTCTGCCAGGCCTTTGGCCAGGGCACAGCCTGACTCCCTCCTTTGGCAATCTTCGCGGAGCTCTGGCCCAATGGTGGCCAGTGGCTTGAATTTAATTAATTTTATAATGAATGATTTTAGAGTGTTGTTTGTGCTGTACTTTTGTACTGTTTTATTGTTGTTAGCCGCCCTGAGTCCGGCTTCGACTGGGGAGGGCGGGATATAAATAAAAATTATTATTATTATTATTATTATTATTATTATCACAATATAAATGCATTTCCCCCCTCCATTCCTAAAACCAAAAAAAGCCTCGAAGTACAGATCTCTCAATGAAACCTGAGTGCGATTGCCATTTTGCTATGTTTACTCTTTCATGAGCAAGTCATGATGAAATTGCAACCTGTTGTAATTCTATCTCCATGGAAAGAGGAAGCGCAGAGACAGTGATGTTGTCACTCTCCATGTGTACATCTGTTTGCACATATTTCGTTAAAACTCTTTATCGGGCGGTTATGTTGCTCTTTCCTCAATTGCAATATATAGCTAATTTAAAGCAAAGTGGAACAGTAGCCGTTTATGGTGCTATTGATACACCGTGACTCTCTTATCTGCATTATTGTTAATGTGTTACTCAGACAACATTTCAGCGGTATTTCTTACTACGTGGTCCTGGGTGGTATTCACATTTTATCTATGTGATTTTATTATGGCATGAATTCATTACAATTATAGGATATCAAACATTTAAAATACAAGGATACATAAGCAAAACAGTAGCATTAAAAGAACTTCAGAGAAATACAGAAGCAAGGTTTAGCCTTTGCCCCATTTGATTATAATCTGGACAGCTTTGTTGCATTGGAGCAAGGTAATATTTACAGTTCAAGGTACGCTTTTTTCATATCCAAGTGCTTGCTTCAATCACACATGAGTTCCCTTGCTCAATTCAGCCTTGAAATGGCTTTAAAGGACAACAAGGATCAAATAATTAGTTTGTTCCCTGTTTGAAAAAAACAACAACATATATATTTGGCAGTTTAAAAATAAGCCATTTTAAGTCCCATCTATTTCAGATGGAAAGTTAACCACGAATTAAAGTCTTGTTGGCTCAAATCAGTGAGATTTAAAAGTGCTTAACTGGTTGGATCGCATTTGGTGGAGACTGCTGGGTGCTGACACTCTTCAGGCAATTCTCTTTCAGGGAGTGGAAATAACACTATTGACATCTTTTGCAGCTATTTTTAAATTTGTTGTAGAAATATCAGGCGCTGTGAGAATATTTTTATTTACACTGCTGCAGTTGTCAGCATTTTCTGAAGAAATGTAAGAGAACTTACTAGTGTATTAAGGTTTTAAGAATTAAAATGAAAATTAAGAAGGGTGGTGTGATCTCTTTTGAGAGTTACAGAAGAAACATCAGTTTGGAAATATATATGAATAAGTCAAGATACTTGTCTATGTGTTTCTTGCCTACCTGTCTCAATATAGAACTCTTAACTAATTATTGAAAGAAAGGGTGCAACCCTCACTGAGGATAACAAGACCTGGTGGAACCAAATTATTTGGGGATCTGTGTGAGATATCGAAATCATATTTGATGCAAGAGTGGCTGGGACATGTCCCTACTTATTTAAACACACGCACACACACACGCACACACACACACAAATCTTTTACTAGTGATCTATTCTTCCCTGTTCAGATATGGAATTGCTGGTTCTACCAATGTCACAGGAGACCAAGTCAAGAAACTGGATGTCCTTTCCAATGACATGGTGATCAACATGCTGAAGTCATCTTTCACAACTTGTGTGATTGTCTCTGAAGAAAACAAAGATGCCCTTATAGTGGAAGAAGATAAACAAGTCAGTACCTCTCAAAACTATCCCAATGCTTGCTTTCCCGTTGGCATTGAGCAACAGCTGTCTCTTCAAACATGTAAAAATTAACCTAAGATACAGAAAACAGGACAAAGGGCAGTGCCCTTCTGAGGTCAGAAAAACGTAAGCAGGCTCTGCTCTGTTGCCTGTGGCACTAGACATTATGAGGGGAAATGCTCCCTTCTTGTGTTGATAAATGGTAGGGAGGGCATTGGTGGGGAGAATTGGTAGGCAAAAGGGGTGTGTATAAGCCTTTCAGTGCCTGTTGATTCTCCCAAGTTTTTCAAAGCTGGAAGTGAGCCCAACTGCAGGAAAAACAGCCAGGAAAAGGCATTTTGCAAAAGATAATTGATGAACGGAGAGAGTATGGTAAATACCCTTTCCATCCACCTGTTTCTCCATGCTAAGCCCTGTCCAGCCTCTGATTCCCGTTACCTTGTCAAATGTGGGATTGGTATTCCATGCTTCCTGATAACTCCTGTCAGGGCTAAACTAGATGATGTCCACTCTAAACTCTTACTCCCTGTTGCCTGAGCTACAGCAAATTCATCAATTCGGATTATCTGGGGAAGTTTTGAAGAAGGTATGTTGAGGCAAGTCTGCTTATCAGCACCCAGCCCCACCGGGATAAACCTGACTTCAACTTCCTTTGATGGGACCAAATACAGGACTGGTTTTCCTTGTCGTTTTCTATATGCCAGCATGGACTCTTCAGCAAACACATAACACTATATGTAAAATCACCAGTTGGTTGAGATAATCAAAAAGTATCCTGTTACTAATGCAGGAGGATAGAAGTGGCAGGGCCACACCCCACAACTGCTGCACAGCAGGGCCTGAGGTCCTCCCCGTGTTACTGGACTACAACTCCCATCAGCCCTGACCAGTGACCATGCATGCCTGGGGCTGTTGGGAGTTGGAGTCCAGCAGAAATCAGTACGTACAGGCTAAAGCTCCTCTGTTGGCTAGCAAGGCCGATCCCACACCTTTATAAGTGTTGACATATGCTGTTGTTGTACTGTGTATTTTGGGTCTATGGACTGCAATAAAGCTGTGCGTGTGTTACTAATGTGTGTGAGGGACTGGGAGTGCAGCACTGTGAAGCTGGCATGGGCAATGCCCTTGCATGCCTGATAAGATGGTGGGTAGATTTGGGAGAGTGTGATGGTAGCAGAAAAAAGCACAGGGCGGAAGACAAGGAGCATGAGATGTTGGTAAGTGCACAGTAATGAGAGAATCTCTGCCCCAGCGAAGCCACAATGGCTGGGGCTGATGGGATTTGGAACTGAGCAACATATTGGGGGCACCACTTTGGCTACCTCTGCCATCAGCAGTTTTCATCAGATTAACAAAAGTTTAAGTAATCGGTTTTGTACAACAGCCCTTCCCTGTTGGCCTAGGGTGTGGTTGTTCGTTTGTGATTGGCTGTGGTGAACTTTGTTTTCATGTGTGAGTGGGGTAGGTGGGTATCTTTGAACCAGGTTAGCCATATTGATTCGTATGCTGTTGGTGGATTCTTGTTGTTGTCTTGTTGGGCTGTTGGGCTGGGAGCCATACCAGGGTGAAGGCATCTTCTTCCTTTTGTCCCCGTGTCACACAAGTGAATAGTAAAGAGAACCTGCACAAGCGATGCTGACACAAAACCCCACACATACATTGAGTAAAATAGAAACATCGCCACCCGACTCCACCCCCGCTCATCACGGCGCCCTCCACCTCTTTCCCCCTTTTCTTCCTAAGGTAACAGTAATGTCTCAACAAATGAAACTGATCTGTAGAAAATGTAACTTGAAAAAAGAGACATTGCACATACTTTTGTAAACCAAGAAATCTTTAATAAAAAATACGTTTTTTAAAAAAGGCTGTGGGTACCTAATGCATATTTAACACGATTCTCCTTTCTCACTTAATCCTCAATCTACATAAGAGCCATGGGCAATTGAGCCATCATTAGTGTGAAAGTTGCCTGAAATCACCCTCACAAGCATTATTCAGTCGGAGTATTTTAGCAGTGAAACAAGCACTATACACATCTAGTTTATTTGAAGAATATTTGAATGTTTCTATCTTCTAGGGCAAATACATAGTCTGCATGGATCCACTTGATGGCTCATCCAACATTGACTGCCTTGTTTCTATTGGGACCATTTTTGCTATCTACAGAAAGGTAGAGTATGTTTAATGGTTGCTTACGGAAGTAGTGAGGTAATAGGAGTAATGAAGAAAATACACTGCTTTGAGGACTGGGTTTCTGCTTATATTAATATTGAACATTTTACGTTCTCAGTGTCAGCCAGTAGGGACAAGGGTTAACTGAACAGAGTGAATGTTATGTGTGAAACAAAAATAAAATTATATCAGATTTTCTTTTGTTGAAGTGGATTAGGGTTAGCTGGTTTAATGGAATCTGTTCCATGGGTTTTAACGGTGTAAACTGACTTTTCACACAGGGAAATGATCTTGCAGCAAAACCTGCAAACTTGCTATGTAATCCTCAAAGCACTTGTGTTTGTAAGAGTTCTGTTAACTCCAGAGAGGATATGACTTGCACCTTATTTTGACAGGCAGTTAAACTGTTTAAAGAGACCTGAAGTTCTGGACTAACATGTTTTTAAATATGCAAGCTGATTGTGTCTAAGGCACACACCCCGTTTTAATTGTTTAGCTTCTAGAATAAGATGTCTTTGAATCATATACTCTGGAACTTAAAAACTAACCTCAGCCAAACAGCAAAATAAGATTGACAGCCAGGTCTTATCTATTTTATGCTTATTTACTATATAAGGGTCAAAAGGAGTTTCCAGTGACCTATCCAGCTCAGTGCTGTCATTCTTGACTCTCAAATATCCCTCCAATGCAACTTTGGCATGTATACAATTAGCTTAATAATTCATGTAACTTTTCCATTTTCACTCGCATGTGGGTATGCCAATCAGGGATGCACTTGGAGCCTAAATTGGAAGGTGGATAATGTGGGCAGGAGTCTCTACCTTTTCTTGGGGACCCCTTACTCTTGTAAAAAACAGTTGTGAGTACAGTCATACCTCGGGATAAATGTGCTTCAAGTTAAGTATTTTTGGGTTGCGCTTTGCGGTGATCCGGAAATAACTGAGCGTGTTACTTCCGGGTTTCGCAGCGTGCGCATGCGCAGACGGTCAAAATGACGTCACACACATGTGCGGAAGCGGCGACCCGTGCATGCGCAGACGGATCCCATTCGCATCCCAAGGTACCACTGTACAACATACCAACTCCAAGCTCCCGAACTCTAAAAGGGAAAGGGGAGGGAATTGGGCTTTGTGCCATATTTTCCCAGAATCCAGTGCCCACCTCCAGGGATTCTGAGACAGAAAGCTTGTGGACATGGCAACTGCAAGCAGCATGACTTTTAAACCCACAAGCAGGACCATACATGAGGCTGACAGTCACGTGATTCCTTACTCAACCTAATTTGAAAAGATGAAACAGTCACACAAACCAATAATGAAGTTGTTTGCTAGCCAAGCAGAAGTCTTAATGAGATACTTCAGATTAATAGTTTGCTACAGTGATGAGGAAGGGGACACGGGTGGCGCTGTGGGTTAAACCACAGAGCCTAGGACTTGCAGATCAGAAGGTCGGCGGTTCGAATCCCCGTGATGGGGTGAGCTCCCGTTGCTCGGTCCCAGCTCCTGCCAACCTAGCAGTTCAAAAGCACGTCCAAGTGCAAGTAGATAAATAGGTACCGCTCCAGCGGGAAGGTAAACAGCGTTTCCGCGCGCTGCTCTGGTTTCGCCAGAAGCGTCTTAGTCACGCTGGCCACATGACCCGGAAGCTGTACGCCGGCTCCCTTGACCAATAAAGCGAGATGAGCGCCGCAACCCCAAAGTTGGTCCCGATTGGACCTAATGGTCAGGGGTCCCTTTACCTTTACCTTACAGTGATGAGGAAAGGCAAGTGTCCCACAGAGTCCCACTCCTCTCCAGCACTAAATGGAGCCGTTAAACTTGTGCCAGCCTCATAGAAATCTGTTTTAGCTCCTGACATGGACTCTTCCTCTTTCCTTAACCATCTCCATATTTGATGCTTCATGGGAAGAGAACAACAGCTTAAAGTTAAAAGCTTTTAATGTCCAGATTTTAAGGTTCTTGGGGAAAGGGTCATAACTCAAGTGGTAGAGCAGTCGCTCTGCATGCAGATCCCAGGTTCAGTCCCCAGAATCTCCACATACAGCTGGGAATAGCGCCTGTCTGAAACACTGGGAAGCCAAAGCTCAATGGACCAATGGCCTTTCTCTGCATGAAGCAGCTTCCTATGTTCTTCCCTTATTCAAGGTTTCTCCTGGTGCACCGTCTGAGAAAGATGCTCTGCAACCTGGGCGCAACCTTGTGGCGTCTGGTTATGCCCTCTATGGCAGTGCCACCATGCTTGTTCTCGCTCTCGAATGTGGTGTCAACTGTTTCATGCTTGACCCGGTAAGAAATGCTGTTATGGCCTATGAACATATTATTGTTTGTTGTCATGCTTTTAAAAAAAATATTTTTATCGTTTTATACAAATGGGAATTGAGTTTATTCTAAGGGAAATTAATAGAGCTTATTCCACCGTAAAAAATGTCAAGTGAAGTATTACTTTTTAAGGACCAAAATCTGCATCTGAGCATCAAACAAACGGAGGGGTTGCAAATACTTGCAATCTTTCAATCCCTATTTTCTTTTAAGTAAAATGAAAATTAAAAAAATACAGGGTTGTTGTAGGACAAAAGAGATATAAATTGTACAGAATTTTCAACATGCCAGATAATTGGAAGCAGTTGGTGCCTCTAAAACGCAAGTCGCTAAACCAGTGGTCCTCCAGATCTAGGATTCAAACTCCCATCAGTCACAGCCACCACAGCAAATGGTCAGAGATGATGGAAGTCATAGGCCAACAACATCTGGAGGACCAAAGATTACCCAACTCTCCTCTAGAAAAGAACAACAACAACAACAATTTTATTATTTATACCCTGCCCATCTGATTGGGTTTCCCCAGCCACTCTGGGCAGCTTCCAGCAAAATATAATAAAACGTCAAACATTTAAAACTTCCCAATACAGGGGTGCTACATATCCTATTTGCCCTGCCAAGTCACTCCCACCATTCATGCAGAGCTCCTTCAGTCGTCTCTACTTCAGCACCATCCATGGATAGCTATCAGCCAGGATAGCTAGACATTTCATAGTCAGATGTTATATCATTCAGCCTGGACACTGAGATCCAGCACCAAGGGCCTTCTGGCGCGAGAAGTGAAGCTACAGGGAACCAGGCAGGGGGCCTTCTCGGTAGTGGCACCCACTCCATGGAACACCCTCTCATCAGATGTCCTTTAGAAGGCAGCCCTGTATAGGGAAACTTTTTAATGTTTAATGTTTTGTTATGATTTTATATATGCTGGAAGCCACCCCAGTCAGATGGGTGGGGTACAATTATTATTTTTAAGCTCTGAATAGCAGATAGGAAGAACAAGGTGCTAGCCAGCCTGTTGCTTGCAGGTGCCAGTAGGGGGCCCTGGATTCCATCATAGTGGCATACTGAGTGCAAACCCAGTGTACACTTTGTGTGCAGCTTCACTAAAGAGCTGGTGCTTACACTGTCTTGGTTCCTAAAAATATCCCAAACTTGAACTGCTCTCATAAGGACAAAAAGAAAGAAAAAAGAGTTGACTAATTCCCTACCCCCAATTATCCAATATAAGCTTTGCATGTCCTGCAGGTTGTTTAATAAGACACAGCAGCATAGAAAACAGAGGTCATTATCCCCACAGAATGCAAGCGATCCTGAAAAGTGATTATGCATCATATTCGAATTAAGACTTCCAGGAAATTTAAACCCTTTTGGTACATGAAGGCTGCCTTTCGTTTTAGCACTAGTGTGTAGGATGGCTAATCATGATGCTCCAGGTGTTGCTGGACTCGCCTCCCATCATTCCTGATAATTGGCCACGTGAGATTGGGCAGATGTGAGATGGAACCCAACAACATCTGGAGAGCCACTGGCTAACCACACATTTAAGGAGCTTGGAATTTAAGGCAGCAGGTTTTCCTCAGCCTTGTTTTGAAACGGCTACTATCTTCTGTTCATCTACATCTCAACAAAACCATGTTAACAGATGTTCTTGTACACTTTCAGATTGCATCTGATGTCTTAAAGAGTAAGTGGGGTGTTTACGTGTGTGCATGTGTGTGTCAGAAAGAGAGGCACCTTAAACACCCTAGAATCTTTTCATCTTTGTGCTTCTACGATAGAAAGCATGTTTCAACATAGCTGAGCCATGCAGCTTCAATTAAAATTGCTTTCTAGATGAAGCAAGGCTGCATAGGCTTGCTTGGGTTTTTCTATGTTTGTTCAGTTTAAAATAACTGGAGTTTATTTTCTATTGTTAGAGCCCAGCATTCTCCAATATGTATATCTCAAGTAGTTGCATGTCCTTTACTTTATTTGTGTTTATTTTTTAGCAGCTAGACTGTTACGTTCTATGTATGTAGTAGCATTTTTTCTTCAAACAACTGTGAAGAAATGACAGTGTGGTCATTGCCTACAAATGGTTTCATGAGCATTCTAGTTTCAACAGGGCAAGATTGATAAAGGCTTCTGCAAACTGTTTTGAGGCCTTGTCCTAGTAAACAGGGTATTGGAAAAGGTATTCCTAAGTGCTTGAAGTTTCCCACCCAAAAATTTATATACTGCTTTTATCAGAAAGGAACACAAGGCAGTTTACAAGAGAAAACAAAATTAAACAATATAGAATACAAAATGGATAAAACATCAAAATCCATAAAACCACTTTCCACTCTACGCACACAAATTCCACATTCACTAACTAACCTGTAGTTCAAGTCAACCTGTGCATTTTCATCAACCTTGCAACACACACACCTTTCACGCTCAACAATTACAGATCCCAACAGTCCATACTACAACCCCGGCAGCCTAACACGCTAAGAGACAAAAAGCAAATTTAATCTGTGACTCCACCAAACCCAGTTAAAACCTCACGCTCCTTCATATAGGGCTCTTGTTAATACCTTCACAAGGGAATTGCAGTGAACTGGATGCACTTGGTAAATATGCTCTGGCTGGTCCTCATTTGTAGACATGCACTATTTTGCCTGTATTAACTTGTCCGACACTGATTCACATGGCGGTATTTTTTGGGTTGTCTTGTAAATGACGAATGCAATTTACTCTGGAATAAAGTGTATGCTGTACAAATGATAAGACTTGCTTTTTTTCTTATGCTAGGCCATTGGGGAATTCATTTTGGTCAACAGGGATGTAAAAATAAAGAAAAAGGGAAATATCTTCAGCCTCAACGAGGGATATGCTGCATACTTTGACCCTGCTGTCACAGAATATCTCAAGAATAAGAAATTTCCACAGGTAAGCTTTCACATCTTGCAAACAAATTTGCTGTCGAGATATTCCGGAAGAGAACATTTCTTTTAGTTCGTATATATTTGCTTTATATAACTTCACAGTGAGTGGGACCCTCACCAGTGCGTTGGGTCAAAAGCACCTTTCTCCAACAAAAGAGGCTCCTCTGGATCCAACCCAATCTTTTTTGTACCAAGCTTAGAAACAATTTTATGGTACAAAATTAACCCATGGATATAGCCATTGTGTCATGTCCAGAGAACCCTAAGACTTGGTTTGAACATTGGAAGTTTCCTGGTGTGAAAACTCCTTAGGAAAATGCATGGGAAGGTGTGTGAATTGTTACCTGCACACAGTACTCAGCTTCACGCCGTTTATAAGTACAGTAGTACTTTGGTTGTTGAACGGCTTGGCTGCCAAACAAATCAGCTCCCGAACGCTGCAAACCTGGAAGTAAGTGTTCCGGTTTGCGAACGTTTCTCGGAAGCCGAATGTCCGACTTCTGCGGCTTCCAATTGAGCGCAGGAAGCTCCTGCAGCCAACTGGAAGCCACACCTTGTTTTTTGAACGGTTCCGGGAGCCGAACAAACTCCCAGAATGGATTAAGTTTGACAACCAAGTTACCTCTGTACTGTCTTGGAATTTCTGATAGGCAGTAGTAAACACAATACAATAGGCACATGAGTGATCATTGCACAGACTGACTGGCTTGCTTTTCCTACAGCTTAGGAACGTTGTGATTTTGTTGCAGTCTGCACAGATAGCGTGCTTCCGCGTTTACTGATTCCTTGTCTTCCTGTGTGACTTAGAGGCATGGCTGACATTTGCATGGCTGGCTTTCCTATAGTGAGCCTAGTGATGGCCTAGGCAAAAGGGCTTCCATTTTTTGGGAACACCTCCGGTCCTTCCCATTGGATGCTACAGCACCCAACCAGGAAGCTGCCATCTGGACCCAGCCTGGGACAGAAGCAGCTGCTATCCATTTCGCATCAGTCTGGGGGATGTAGAACTTCAGAACGCTTATACAATATTTCACCAATCTTCTGTTCTAGGATGGAAGCGCTCCCTATGGCAGCAGATACATAGGTTCCATGGTTGCGGATGTGCACCGTACCCTGGTGTATGGAGGAATCTTCCTATATCCAGCCAATTCAAAGAGCCCCAAGGGAAAGGTAACATAGCTAGCACATGCCTAATTTTTTACAAGAATTCATCATGTGATGCTGCTATTTTCTTCATGTTTTACAACTGAATGCCCTTCCAAACTACATGTTTAGTTATCAAAGTCTGGGCACTCTGGTCAAGGTCATAGAAAGGCACTGTTATATTTAACAAAAGGCAGGGAGAACTCATGCTTTCCCTTTGTAAGTTGAGAGGTAAGACTATCCGTTGTCATTTGGCTTCCCCCGGTACATATCTGGCTTCTTCTATGCAAGACAGGACACCACTGAGCAGCGCTGTGATGGTGTAACATCCAAGGAACTAACTGGGTGATGCTCCCAACCAAAAGCGCAGGGAGTTCTGGGGAAGTGAACTGCTCTGAGACCTCCAGGTAGAGGCTGGTATAGAAATTAAATAAATGAATTAAAAGTGCACCTGGACAAAAAGTAAATAGTAAGGGGCTTATCACATAAGTAGAGCACCCATTCTAAAAGGCACAAAATGGGGCTCGGTGGATCCTTATGTTGCCCTTTTCCAGGCAAGGATTTACTGAAATAAGTGGTAGGTAAAATGTCAGCAATCCTTGGGAAAGATCTCTGCCCCTTTGTGTGCTGGATCAGAGGCTCCTGAATGAAATACGCTTGGGCTAGGCTGTTATCTATAATCACCAGCTGGACTTCTCTCCCCTTGCTAATTAGGTTAATACTGGTTGCAATACTTTTTGGCACCACTCCTTTAGGCACTCAGCTTTATTTCTCTCACACACCCTGTCCCAAATCGCCTGTGACATACAGAGCTTTCCCTGTCGCTGGGTTCGGGGAACTTAAAGCTAAAATTTTATGAGCTTACAACTTAAACTGGGGCTAAACTAGATATGACACACTAGATGCATGAATAGGGGTATCCTATTGGGGAAGAGTTCTTGTTTTCATTTGCTAATATGTTATATATATATATATTTGTTTTTTTATATTGTAAATCACCCTGGGATCCTTGAATGTGCCAAGTTTCCTGCAGGAATTTAATAAACAAAATTTAAAAATTAAAGTGCTTATAGTGCCCCCCCCCCCCGGTGTTAAACATACTCTGCCATCAGTAAACTAGCACAGCAGGGAGTGAGCTGGAATCTTTGTCCTCATGTGCTAGTTCTTTTAGTTTTGCAGGAAACTTGGTACATGAGAGAATAAATAAAAAATGGCATCCCCTGCCTGCAAGCTGAAGTGGTACAGTCCACACCACTGCTCAGGATTCTACCGCTTCATTCTGGATAAACTGGGAAATTGGGAAAAGACTATCTATCTGACATATGAGACCGCAGCAAGACTAATCTGCCTAATTGTTGAATTGCCAATTTTGATGGCTAGTATCATTATAAGGAGTAGAATATTCTGCTCCACAAAAGAGCAACCATTATTGAGTTGCATTCAGTTTGCACAGGTTTTTTCTAACATCGCATTCAAGTATAATCCCAGCCTACCAACAATTGAGAAGAAAGTGCAGTGGTTTCTATGGCAAACTCTTTCCCAACTCTTAACTGGGCAAGGGAAGGACCTGTGTTTATTCAGCCAAAACCTAATCCGAACTACATTTCAATGCTTGCTCCAGCCTGTAGATAAGGGGCAGTTACTCATTTACACAGAATGTCACAATCAGGACCTTTCCCTCTACTTATGAGCAAAGCAGTACTACTTCTGTTAATAGGCTTTGTCCTCTTGCATAGTTTGGTTGACCAGCTGTGCATTTACCTGTGTACCTTTCCCCCAAGAACTCACACTGATATACATCATTCCCACCCTTCTCTCCACTCTCCCAACCCAGTTTTTATCCTTATAATATCCCTGTGAATTCAGTTAGCCTGAGAGATAATGACTAAATAAATATCATCCAGTGAACCTCAGGGCTGAGTGAGGACTCTAACCTGGGTCTCTCTGCAGTTCTGATCCAACCAACTAACTCAGAAATATGGAAGTTATGGCCCTTCAGATGCTGTTGGACCAGAACTACCACAATCCCTGAGCATTGGCCATGCTGTGCCGTCAACAAGTCCAACAAGAACTGGCTGCAGCTTCTCCATTCCTACTGTAACTTCAGCCCTTCCAACTGACCCGATATTCCTGGTTTCTGACTTGATCCCAGAATGTCCCACGTTTCCCTTATCCTCCATGTCTCAGGGGACAATTAAAAGCAGTGAGTGCAAGTGCAGAAATGGAAAATAAAATCCCTGCACCAAATGAAGGAAATGGTGATGCTGGCATACAAACCCTTTCCTATAATTTCGAAGGAAAGGTCACCAGTCCACTTTAAAAGTCTTTCATTGCAATGCTGCTGCAACCAGACATTTCTTAGGAAACACGGGGAGTGTTGAGTCCTTTGTTGCAAATGGAGTCTGACACTGTCTACTCAGAAGGAAGCCCCACTGTATTCAATGGAGCTTACTCCCAAGTAACTGGGTCAAGACTGGGCAGTCTTACATGGCCATCTGAAGCATTTTGACTCAGAACTAAGTCCCATTGAGTTTCATAGGATTTACTCTCTAGTATGTTCCTAATCATTCTCACAGTTTCTATCATCATCATCATCATCCCACCTTTTTCCTTGACAGGGACTCAAGACAGCTTATTGCTAAAATTTTGTTATCATTCCCTTTATCTGTGGAAGGTGTTGTACATCAGTGTTTCCCAACCTTGGGCCTCCAGCTGTTTTTGGACTACAACTCCCATCATCCCTAGCTAGGAAAACCAGTGGTCAGGGATGATGGGAATTGTAGTTCAAAAACAGCTGGAGGCCCAAGGTTGGGAAACACTGTTGTACATGATCCCTTCCCTTACATTTTTTCTTTACACCAGTCCTGTGACAGGTGAGGCAGAGAGGTTGCAATTGGCTTAAGGTGACTGATGTTGATGTGTCTGTGTGCGCGCGGTGAAATCAAACATGGGAGAAGCTTCCAGATGTAGAATAGGATGTCCCTATACTCATCGGAGAAATGTTGGAGGAAATGTAACTATGATATCACACTGCCTCTCTAAGCATAAACATGGAATGAAAACCTCAGTTTCCTACCTGCACCAATACTACCATTAGAAGCATGCTTGTTGAGGAGCAATCCCCTTTGGACACAATGGAACTTATTTCTGAGTAATCATGTGGACATTTGCAATGTAGAAAACCTGTGCCGAGAGCACTATACAACTGTAGCACACTCTGCTTGTGAATATAGCATTTGGCTCAAGTGCAGTGCTGATGCCTGATCTGTTATTTTTAACATATGTAATTCCAGTTGAGGCTCCTCTATGAATGCAACCCCATGGCTTTTATCATCGAGAAGGCTGGAGGTCTTGCAACAACAGGCAAGGAGGCTGTCTTGGACATAGTGCCTGAAAACATTCACCAGCGTGTGCCTATTGTCTTGGGGTCTCCAGACGATGTGCAGGAATACCTAGCCATGGTCAAGAAGCATTCAGCTAAATGAGGAGAGGGCGGCTGCATCTGCCATTGGAATGCCTTTCAACTGGACCAAAGACCATAACTGTGCAAAACTACGGACTGAAGCAAATTTATAGAATGCAAAAGAGCCATAACTTCATTATGCATAAAAAGCAAACTCAATGCGTTTTGCTGTGCCATTAAAAACAGATCTAAAAAGCTATTTCATTTGTAACTTTCACAATCCACTTAAATAGTAGAAGGCTTGCAATTTCAGGGCAAATCAGAGGGATACATGGGTAGTTGAAAAAACTAGAATGTTTATGATGTGAGTGATGGGTTAATCCAGAACATGGGCAGAAACTGTTATGGCCTCTTTTTATTTCAGCTCACATGCAACACAGTTAACAGTGGTCATCTCCAGCTTTGGGAGAACAAGCACAGGATTTTACTGCCACAGCTAAAGTCACATCCCACCCTTAGGCAACTGGGATAGAGCTTACCCTAATCTGTACAACCAATCATTTCAATTGCCCTAAACACTGGTTCAGTTTACACATAACACAAAGCCAAAGCCAAACCATGGCTTAGTGTGACCATGTGGGTTCCTGGATGAAGGATCATGGCTGTATTCATATGTGCAAACACGTTGTTCCTTTAGGACAGCAATTGCCAAAGGGAGGTAATAAGACAGAGGATACTGTGTCATGAAATACCTATGGTCAATATTACTTCTAGTTTGATAGTTGGAATTTAGTGGTAGATCCCAAATGAAAAGTTGATTCATCTGTTTAATCGGATATGTCAGCCACAGCTACAATTCAGTTTCATTTCTATATTTGCCAAAGGCCACAACAGAATATAGAACACAATGTAAAACAATAAAACCCTAATCATACAAATGATCATAAAACAAGTTAACTAATGTAGTTTTCATTCCAGCAGTTATGGCAGTTTACAATTTAAGGCTCAACAGCATAAGAGTTACATAAATGTGTTAAATGGTGAACTGCATTCGTTGTTAATATCTAGACTTTGTTCAGGCCACTGGTCTATACAGTTTCTCCCAACTGCATGATCACATCAAGATTCCTTTTCTGTGCTGTGATCTGATCAGTGTGCATAGGTACAGGTAACTGAAAGCTACTTCAAACTCACATACATACTAAATCAGTCAAAGCAGAAGACAGGTAGCTCTAGATAGGCAGTGGTGCCCACAAAACAATAAAAGAAATAGAGAAATCTGTTAATCTCTACAAGCGTACAGAAATCAACACACATTTTAGTTTCTCCTTTGCTTTCTGTAGAGAGGAAAGCATAAGAAACTCATCCTCAAAGGAAATTTCAAAACAAATGATCACCTAGAGCAGCATTTACCACACCGGTCAAGTGACTAAAGAACTTTGGCATTTGGTGAAAGGTCAGTGTCTCTTATTACAGACGGTGTCAGTAACACGGACTACTTGCATCTGCATTCACTTGGAAGAAAATAGCATCTTGTAGGACCTGCTTTAGCCCATTGGATAATAGAAATAAGTAATGGCTTGTATTCTATACAGGTGGAATACAGTATATAAATCCAATATATGCATCAAAGAGAGAGACCCCCAACCTCCATGGGTTCCCGGTGTCCCACATTCTCTGGGGCTCCTCCATTTCTGCAGTACAGCAATGCCACCCCCATGTGTGTACGTAGGAACATGGGTGTGCCTCTGTTAATGTGAATGAGAAGAAGGGCAGTGGTAAAGGGAACTTCATGTGTGACTAGGCATTAAGGAAGAACTGGACCATGTTTTCAAAGCCCACTCTTCTCTGGCCTTAGGAACGAATAATAGAATTGAACGATGTTAAGCAGTTTTCATTCTTAATATATTTTCCATAGCATTTTCATAAGTAAATAATGGGAAGGCTGCAGATAGAAAATGGACCTTATCAGAAAATTGCATTTATAGACCAGTCTTAAAACTCAGTAGGCCCTCAGCCTCTCATGGGTGACTACACAAAGGCACAACCCAAATGCTGGTAGATACAATGGTGCAAAGATGCAGTCTTAATCCATATTCAATTTAATT
This sequence comes from Podarcis cretensis, assembly GCF_951804945.1. Taxonomy (NCBI): domain Eukaryota; kingdom Metazoa; phylum Chordata; class Lepidosauria; order Squamata; family Lacertidae; genus Podarcis; species Podarcis cretensis. The sequence goes on along the minus strand of NC_137180.1, from coordinate 8,508,325 downwards.
GTTCCAGAGAGTTTAGTGTTGTTGTTGGTTTAATAAGCTCCTTGAGAACTGCAGGATTTGACTGCACATTAAGCCGCAAATACCATAATAATCTGCAACAAACAGGAATTACTTCAAGTAAACATAAAATATGGCTGAAAAATGTTCTAGTTGGGAGATGCCAAACTTATCGCTGCACTTCGATAGTATATGCCAACATACATACAAGGTAAGCATCTTTAATATCATTCCTTCTTTATTCTTACTATTCAGCTTTGCAAGCCACTACGTCAAGGTACCCCCAAGCTTTTAAAGACTTTATGGTGTGCTTTGGTCACATTTCACTATTGGGTTCCAACTGGAAGACGATTCTTACCATGGGTGACAAAATAAATTGAATCACTCAGTTTGCGGAGTTCAAGCGCCACCAGATTGGAATCAACACAGAAATGGGTGTCCAGTTTGTAAGATCATTGCTACCATTCTACAATAATGCTGTTTTGTTAAAAATATACTTCAGTGTCCTAAAAGAAGGGGAAGAGAAACCATAATGAAGAGCAAGAGCACTCCACAAGTCTACAGTAGATCCTCCTTAGGTGCTTTTGGATATTGCTAAATCATCACAGGCACAACTTTCCTCTTGCCAAGCTAAAATTAGAATTGCTTTGGGCCAGTTTCAAGACTCTGGGAAAGCTTTTCATTTGCCATCCTGCCCTTTTTACACTGCTACTGCTGACTCCATTCTCAGGCTGATGCTTTAATCCTGCCCTGGATATTCTATTCATTTTGCTAGCCAATGAAACAAGGCAAAACACACACAACACATTTTATTTGGTTCATTTAATTTATATCCTGATTTTCAGTACCAAAATATATATGTAAAAGCAGGACACAATTCTGCAAACCAGTGGTGGGCAACCCATCAGTCCACAAGACAAATTAGGCCCACCAGCCCTCGTAAGACTGGCCTGCCAGTCCATTTTGGCTGAACCACACCCACCTTTTCTGCACTTAACATCACAGTGTTATGAGGGTGTTTTTTGCAGAGGAGTAGTCTGTATGTGAGATAGTTAAAAGGTCAAAGCTGGAGTTTAGAGTTGAAAACTGCAGTAATCAGGGCCAGAAGCAGCAGCAAGCTGGAAAGTCAAAGCAACACTTGAGAGCAATGTTTGTGGTCTGTTTGAATCCAAGGCTGCAGCTATGGAAGAAGCAATACCTTTTTGAGATGTAGGCTCTGGTTGTAAAGGTAAAGGACCCCTGACAGTTAAGTCCAGTTGTGAAGGACTATGGGGTTGTGGCACTCATCTCGCTTTATTGGCCAAGGGAGCCGGCGTTGGTCCGCAGACAGTTTTTCCGGGTCATGTGGCCATCATGACTAAGCCACTTCTGGTGAAACCAGAGCAGCACATGGAAACACCATTTAACTTCCCACTGGGTACCTATTTATCTACTTGCACTGGGGTGCTTTCGAACTGCTAGGTTGGCAGGAGCTAGGACCGAGCAATGGGAGCTCACCCTGTCGCAGGGATTTGAACTGCGACCTTCCAATCGGCAAGCCCTAGGCTCAGTGGTTTAGACCACAGTGCCGCCCGCACTTTGTTTGTACATATGTGTAAATAAACCATATATCAAAGATATTACAGACACAAACTCTGGGTAACGACCTGGAACCTCACACTGCTCTGTGAAACAATATAATTCCAGGCACAGGAAAGTTCAAGCTGGAACAATTCAAAAAGGAACTCAACCCATAGCTGCAATTGCTTTGTAGCTGTGGCTCAAATTCGGCACTTACTGAATTTGGCACCTTACAGACAGGTGCCTAATGTGCCACTTTAGATAATATGAGTTGTGTTCTCATTATATATTTCATGAGTGGGAAAGTAGCTAACCCTCTGTGGTTCACTTTGGCAGACAGAGCTGTCCAGGTGTCACTCACCAGTTGTCATAAGATTCTTCCTTTGCAGGCTGAACTTTAATTCAGTGCTTCAAGCTGCAGCTTGAAGTTTCAGTCATGCGATGTCACATGGCCCGAAAGAGGCTGGATGCAGCCTTCAAATCTAATGACTCACTGCAAACAAACAATACTGGGGTAAGGGATAACAGAACATTAGTATGATGCGCTCCAATTATCAGACTCCAACCCTAATTCTGACACCCACCTTTTGTACCAACTGCAGTTTCCAAATTGTCTTTAAAGGCACGCCCACATAAATGTATTACGGTAGTGAAGCTTACTTGCAGAATATAAGTAGGGCATGAGTAACTGAGGCCAGGTTGATTTTCTCCAGGAAAGAGACCAAGTCATCCGGGCAGCTGGTAAACCAGCCAAACTAGTTGGTGAGCATGTGATTGGCAATGGTCTTATTGGCAATAAATGCCATTTGTATTCTGTGGACAGATTGTCCCCGTTCACGTAGCTAACTTGCATCACATATACTGCTTATCAGGTAAAGATGTGGGTGGCGCTGTAATCTAAACCACTGAGCCTCTTGGGCTTGCCAATCAGAAGGCCAGTGGTTTGAATCCCTGTGACGGGGTGAACTCCCGTTGCTTGGTCCCTGCTCCTGCCCACCTAGCAGTTTGAAAGCACGCCAGTGCAAGTAGATAAATAGGTACCTCTGCAGCAGGAAGGTAAATAGTGTTTCCGTGCGCTCTGGTTTCTGTCACGGTGTTCCGTTGCGCAAGAGGCAGTTTAGTCATGCTAGCCACATGACCCGGAAAGCTGTCTGTTGATAAACACTGGCTCCCTCGGCTGCACCGCAACCCCAGAAGCACCGCAACCCCAGAAGTCCTTTACCTTTTTTTTTTTTTTGTTACTGTTTATCACTGACATTTTCCCATTAGAAGGACAATTATTGTTCTGAGAATTTTAATTTTTACAAAAATCATCTAGAAAAAATCTAAGGGGAAGGAGGACAGCAAGGGGGGGATTCAAAACAGTTCACATAAAATGGTATAAAATATTCATTAAAATACAAATAAAAATGCAACAAAACACTAAACAAAAAAATATCAAAATATAGTTAAAATAAGTTTGAAAAACAAATGTACACAATTACATAGTTGGGTAGGCTTGCCAAACCACCTTTTTTTTTTTAGCCGGCATTGAAGGTTAAGCTTAAGATTAATAGGATCTCTTGGCAGACTGGAAAATTCAGAGGAGTTGCACTGCCCATCTATTCCAAGCCTGTAAGTCACATGGGCTCAGGAACCTTTTACTAAACCGCTTCTCGTATGCAAGCCAACTGCTTCTTCTTAAAATAAAACTGCCACTGAAGAGCAGCAACACTGCGGGTGCAAAGGAACTGCTAAATTCTAGTGAAGAAAACAGACCCTTTTCACCAGCCAAGATGTCGGACAGAAGCCCCTTTGAAACAGACATGTTAACCCTTAACCGATATGTCATGGAGAAAGGACGGCGGGTTAAAGGGGCCACAGGAGAACTGACCCAGCTGCTGAACTCGATGCTCACTGCCATAAAGGCCATCTCTTCAGCGGTTCGGAAGGCAGGCCTTGCTCATATGTGAGTTCCACAGAATTGGGAGGATAAGAATTGTTTTAAATATAAAGGGGGGGTGAGCGTTGGGAATTCCTTATTTTAAACACAGCATGAAGCTTTTAAAATAAATGGCATGGCCAGACTAGCAGTATGGGAATTCCATGTGCCTGGAATGAAAGGCGGCTAGTATCGCAGTCATGGTGTATGTTAAATTACAGAAACTCCACAATCAAATGGTCACTGATTTTAGTTTGGCCAAAGTTTTAAGAATAACTACTGCAGCTAACCACTGACTGCTTTAATAAATGGGAGTGGCAGCACCTGTAATTACCTGTATTACTATTTACTTTTAAAGAAATGGGAATAGGCTGCTTTTCTTGTGTGCCCCATTTTTGTTGCCATCAAGGTCAAACAAGAAGGTCAAGCAGTTAATTTGGCTTAAGGAGCATTCAGAATTTACACAGTCTGAAGTGATTGGAATGGCACTGCCTTCATTCAGCATGGACGTACATTTTGGCCATTGTATAGAAACCCACTCTTATAAAATTCATATTAAAACGAGTGACTCATTTCTTCATCTCATGCATAAATTTTAAAAAGAAATTGTCACCACAAATCTAAGTGGCACTATACAAAATGTGAGAACTTCAGAGAATAGTATACAAAACATGCAGTTATTTCAAATCTTTATTCAGAAGCATATCCCATTATGTTCAGTGGTACTTAACTCCAGTTGCTAGACTACAGTTCCTATCACTGCAGATTACCATTGGCTGGTGCTGACGTGAGCTGTAGTCCAACAACATCTGAAGGATATATCCTTTCTGGTTAAAGAGTTATAATTAACATTATGACAATGTTAAATGTAAGCTAGTATAAAAACAGCTTTCAGAGAGTATACTCCGATTATTAGTTTTGTTTGGTTGGCTCTCCCATTAGGCTGGAAAAATACCGCCAAGGAGAATCTTTGTTACACAGTAATTTTAACTGTTCCTTACTTTTGTTCAGCAACAATTATATATGGAAGTTTCCCCACTAGGAATTTTGTGTGGAATTGTCATCCTTGGTTTATTCCAGGGGAACCCTATCATTGTGTTCCTGTGTTTTAGCTGTGATTCTTCCATCTGTCATGCTCTAGAGCAGGGGTCAGCAACCTAAGGCTGAGAGCCTGAGAGCCAGTGTGGTGTAGTGGTTAAGAGCGGTAGTCTTGTAATCCTGGGGAACCAGGTTCGCGTCTCCGCTCCTCCACATGCAGCTGCTGGGTGACCTTGGGCCAGCCACACTTCTTTGAAGTCTCTCAGCCTCACTCACCTCACAGAGTGTTTGTTGTGGGGGAGGAAGGGAAAGGAGAATGTTAGCCGCTTTGAGACTCCTTAAAGGGAGTGAAAGGCGGGATATCAAATCCAAACTCTTCTAAGGCCCATGGACCACAAGCGGCCCATGGGGGTCGTTTAACCGGCCCATGGACCCCCCCGCCGCCACCCGCTCGGTCGGCTCCCATGCTCTGCGCTAAACTGGCGTGGAACAGAACAGGGACCGCCTTCCATGATGCTGGTTGGCTTCCCATTGGTTGCAGGAAGTTTCTTCAACCAATAGGAAGCTGTGCACGCATCCTCTGCACCAGAAGGAGTGCTGGAAATAGCGCTTGTGCATGTGTGTGTGTGCACACTCTGGCTCACCGCAGCGTCTGTAGGACCGTGAACCGGCCCAAGCCACAAAAACTTTGCCGACCCCTGCTCTGGAGCTAGGGTCTCAGTCCAAAGAGGACAAAGGGAATGGGAAACCTGGACTTTGAAAGTCATCTAATCTTCCTTGCTGTATTATACTGTATTGTTTTAATTAGTGTTTTTATAGTTGTTCTGATTTTGAGTGGAGTGCCCTACCTGGGTGGATGGAGCAGCCAAATAATTTCGTTGTCCCCGAGAGGGGGCAATGACAATAAAGATATTATTATTATTATTATTATTATTATTATTATTATTATACAAAGCTTTTTACAAAAATATCCAAGAATTCAAGATGCAGCATGATCTCAGCAAGCCAAACTCAAGGGAACTCACTCTGAAACTCACCTACAGGTGGTACTTAAAACCACAGAAACTGGAGCTGATACACCCAGGAACCTCACCAAGATGTTGGGGAGGCTGCACTTCCACATGAACATACCTCCACATGTGGCGGGAATCCAACCCTTCTGGACAGCAGTCCTACAAGAGATATGCAAAATAACTAAACAGGTATTAGAACTCACCCCAGAACTGGCCCTACTGAACACCTTCCAAGATCATAATGACCACTCATATTATACAGAGCTTATAACCCACCTGCTCTCAGCAGACAGAAGCCTCATAGCCAGACATTCGTGACACCTGTCAGAAGTAAGCCTGAACCATAACTGTCTGGGAAATGACCTTGCTAGAAAAGCTAACCAATAAACTGAAATTGACACAGGGACAAATAAAAGAGGACACCTTCACCCCAGTTTGGCTCCCCTTTATCACATACACAGCCCATCAAGGCAACAAGAATCCACCGACAGCATATGAATCAATCTGGCTTACCTGACCCAACAAGCCCCCGCCTCACAAATGCAAAGGAACCCCACTGCAGCCAACCACACCCTGGCCCCCAATCCCTCTCACTACCAAGGAAATGTAATAAATGAATAGAAAGAGAACCTACCTAGTTGACACTGACACAAAACCCCAAACATACACTAAAGAATATAAGCCTCACCCCCCTCTTCTTCCCCCAACCTTATACTGTACTCAACACTAATGTCTCACTACAGTGGTCTCCCCGCAAGACGAATGCCTCGCAAGACGGAAAACCCGCTAGACGAAAGGGTTTTCCGTTTTTCGAGGTGCTTCGCAAGACGAATTTCCCTATGGGCTTGCTTCGCAAGACGAGAACGTCTTGCGAGTCTTGCGATTTTTTTCGCTTTTTTCTCCCTTTTTCTAAGCCACTAATAGCCACTAAGCCGCTAAGCCGCTAAGCCGCTAATAGCCACTAAGCCGCTAATAGCCGCTAAGCCGCTAATAGCACTAATCCGCTAAGCCGCTAATAGGGTTGCTTCGCAAGATGAAAGAACCGCAAGACAAAAAGACTCGCGGAACGGATTCTTTTCGTCTTGCGAGGCACCACTGTATTTGTAAGAAAGACTGTACCACCTGAAAAAAGGCACAAGCTTTTGTAAACCAAGGAAATCTTCAATAAAAATAAATCTTAAAAAACAAGCCAAACTCAAGCACAGAGAATCAGTCTAGGGCCAAAACATTATCCGGAAGCAAGGTCAGAAAACTCCCCATCTCTGTCTCACAGGGAGCTCAGCCAGGCAGGGGAACTGTAAGCAGAAACAAAGAACCAGAAAACTGCATTGTTTCCCGCAAAAGGAAGACTCTAGAAGGAGGCCTCAAATACTTCCTAAACCACTCTCTAGCCACAGCAGCTGTGAAGGACCATCGGGCACTCCTTGCTCTTGAGTAAACCCCATACTCAGGGGTAGACTGGTAACTCTGGGTCTGTAGACATTACACTGTGCTCTTTGGCCTTTACCTGAAGTTGTTGACACGGTGCTTTCAAGGACTAGGGTCTATCTATTCTACCTCCTCTTTGGACAGCTCCAGGGGTTCCTTGTCTGGTATCGACCTAGAGGTCCCTCAGGGGGATCCAGAACACTGGATTTAGGGGGCTCTGTCTGCTCCTCAAGGTTCTGGACCTATGGGGAGTCTGGTTCACCTTTTAAGTAAAGTAAAGGTACCCCTGCCCGTACGGGCCAGTCGTGTCCGACTCTAGGGTTGTGTGCCCATCTCACTTAAGAGGCCGGGGGCCAGCGCTGTCCGGAGACACTTCCGGGTCACGTGGCCAGCGTGACAAGCCGCAACTGGTGAGCCAGCACAGCACATGGAAACGCCGTTTAACTTCCTGCTAGTAAGCGGTCCCTATTTATCTACTTGCACCCGGGGGTGCTTTTGAACTGCTAGGTTGGCAGGCGCTGGGACCGAGCAACAGGAGCGCACCCCGCCGCGGGGATTCGAACTGCCGACCTGACAATCGGCAAGTCCTAGGCACTGAGGTTTTACCCACAGCGCCACCCGCGTCCCTGGTTCATCTTTTACCAGACAGCAAAATATCTGTGACTTCCCCCCACCCCCAAGGAACTGAAATAGTAGAAGAATCTCCACAAGTTTACATACCTTTAGCACAACTTCTGTCTTTTTAAAAGGGTGGGTTTTTTTTACATGGGCACCGATGTATCAGGAAAGTGAACCTATCGCAGATCAGCCACACATATTCATTATTTGTAAACAGTGGTTTAAGCTTTTAGGATGAGCCCGACATTATCGTTCTGTATTGTTTTTAATTGTATTTTAACTCTCTTGCAGTTTTGTTTGTACACCACCCCGGCTCTATATTTTATTTAATATCTATATGACATTTGCAATGGGAGCCATTTTATGAGCCAATTTTTAAAAGCAACTTTTTAATTATGGCTAACACACTTTTCGGGCTATACAGTAGTCATAAGTGTGTGTGCCAGAGGTGTTTAGTAATAATTAAAAATTCAGTGAAATAAATAAAGCAGCACCTACCTCAGGGTTTGTAGCGAATGTGTGATGAGCTTCAAATTGCTCCATCCATAGCATGATTAGAATGTACACACAGGAACTCAATACTGTGGATTGTCAATGGCAATTTTGCTTGCAGCTTACAGTGGAAGAGCAAAGACGGAGTAAAATAAGTCCTTGTGAAGAGAGAAGCAGGACCGCTAAAACCTAACTCAACACAGGTGTGCACATTGAGTTGAATGCCTGCATGAACTTGATGCCATAAAGCCAAAACCTGCAGAGCTTACTTCATGTGATCATGACCCCTATTTCCCCAGGGTTTGCAAAAGTTCAAAGAGTTGTACAGTTGTATATGCTAGGGACATTCAAGTGAACAAGTCATGTGTGAATCTACTTTCCCTGCCATACATTTATAATGGCGTTTGCCCACCCCTTCCTTGTCTCTAAAATATTATGAACACTTCCAAATGAAGTAGTATTATTTATTTGTTTTTAGAAATCTGTATGCTGCCCTTCAAAATTTTATTCCAGGGCAGGGTACAACATACTTCACAATTAAAAAATAAAACAATAAAATATGGACATGAAAACACTAGAGCAGAGTGAAGTCATAAGCTGGAAGCTTGTGAAAGGAAGTAGATACATCTCTTGAGAAATGAATACATGTTGAAGACTAATCGGTCATGCAGCCAAATTGTTATTGTGCTGTTGTTATTACTCCATATTTTCTGCTTCCATTTCTCTCCCACAGTATTTTTTTATCTGTTAAGATTGCATTGTCTCTGCTCACTCACACACAAACTATTGTTATCGTGTTTAGAGTCTCAGGTCCAGCTCACTGAATCAATGGTGATGTGTCAGTCTTCACGTCCTAAGCATGCTTACCCGAAATCAGATCAATAAGGCTGTCCTCTGAGTGCATAGGAAAGGGTATAGCAACTTCTATTTAAGCTTTCTTCTGTTGTATGAGGAGAATATTTTATCACTGATAGTTGATTCATGTGCTATTACAGCCATTGCATCATGATTGTAATTCTCTCTTGACTGTGTTGTGCAAATACAGATTAGGATCACCCATGTATCGTGGGGATTATCCTCAGGCTGTCAAGCAAAATAAAACTATAGTGTATTGCTATAACTAGCATCCAGCTGAGTTTTCTGAATATATGAGTTCCAACACAGGTTTTAATTGGTATTTATCACTAGTAAAAGGTTTGGGAAGTCCTTATAAATCTGAGACAATTACATGAGGGGCAGTTTGAGTCATGTCAGTGTGAAAGTCAAGTAAAAGAGAATAGTAAGGAAATAATGTAAAACAGTATTGCACTATAATGTATACTTTTCGGTGTTCCCTTATTATAATAACGAAGCCCTTTCCTATAGGTTCGGAATAGCTGGCACTGTGAATGTGACTGGGGATGAACAGAAGAAGCTTGATGTTTTATCTAATTCTCTGGTTATTAACATGCTACAGTCCTCCTACAGCACATGTGTCCTGGTCTCAGAGGAGAATAAAGAAGCTATTATTACTCCAAAAGATAAAAGGGTCGGTACACATTCAGATTTGACTGGGAAGAGGGGCTGTTCTCCCTTTTTAGCAGCAGATGGCACACTTGTATTTCTGAAGAGAAAAGAAGTCGTTTGCCTGAAAGATGCTAAACACAACTGCATACCAGAAAGGGAGAGACAAATTTAATAAATGGAAACTGAGCAATGGGGTCTGTGTGATTACTAAACTGAATGAAGTGATAAGTACATGAAATCATGGGAATTGTAGTTTTGTGGAGGTAGTGCTGAGGCAGTGTTCTCTGCCTCTCAGAAAACTATAATTCACAGGGTTCTAGGGAGGGTGGTGAAGCCATGAAAGTTATACCAGTGTATTTTAGTATAATACAAAATTGTTTCAGTGCGTAGTACTCCAGCCAGATTTGAAAGATTAAGAGAGAGAAAACATTTTTATTTATTTGCTTTTCATTTGATTGGTTCCTCCTCTTTCAGGGTAAATATGTCGTGTGCTTTGATCCACTGGATGGCTCTTCCAACATAGACTGCTTAGCTTCGATAGGAACTATATTTGCTATTTACAAGAAGGTAAGTTGAGAAATGGAACAAAATGGGGGCTCAGCCCTCTTCCTCCCCCCCCCCCCAAATGCATGATGTCTATGACAAAAGTGTGTATCACTAAGTGCAAGCAAAGTGTGAAATAGACTATGAATTGAAGGGGAGACAAGGGATGTAACTTTCCCTCTTTATTTGTTTTGTAACACAAAAAAAACTTTAATAAAAACTATTTTTTTTAAAAAATGGGAGTTTGGTAGAATTTATTCCCAGAAAGTGGGTATGGGATTGCAGCTTTAAGTCTCAAAGCAATACTACAACATTCTTAATAGGGGTATGGAATGTAAAAATATGGTGATTCTCTATTTGTTAAGGACATTAGTAACTTGGCAGCATTTTTTATTTTTATATCTTCGCTATGTTGTGGGTATCCAAATAAATAATTTTGCTTGCAAATGCCATACATATACTTGCTAACTCCATGCTAATGATGCAGAAAATTACTCCTAGAACTTGAATCCCAACAACAACTCTATGAGGTAGGTTTGGCTGAGAGGCAGATCATATATTACTGTATTTTTTGCTCTATAAGACTCACTTTTTTCCTCCTAAAAAGTAAGGGGAAATATGTGTGTGTCTTATGGAGTGAATGCAGGCTGCGCAGCTATCCCAGAAGCCAGAACAGCAAGAGGGATTGCTGCTTTCACTGCGCAGCGATCCCTCTTGCTGTTCTGGCTTCTGAGATTCAGAATATTTTTTTTTCTTGTTTTCCTCCTCCAAAAACTAGGTGTGTCTTGTGGTCTGGTGCATCTTATAGAGCAAAAAATACAGTAATTTCCTAAGATTCAGAAAAAATCACCACAAGATGATTAGGTGAGAAAATGGGCTTGTGAAAGGGGTCTCCATGTGGCAAGATTGGAAGTTAAGGTGCCCTGGAAAATGCTAGAACTATTCACAATATTCTGAAGTTTGAACAGCAACAAAAATATTTTAACATGTACAGAAGCATTGTGAATTGTTTCCAAGAGTACTTCATTAGATGAATATTCTATTGCCACTAGCTGCCAGTTAGACACTGGGCTCAGTTCAAGCAGTTAGTACTGCTGTACAAAACCCCATACAGCAGCCGGTCCATTCTGTACAATGCAAGAATTGGGCCTTTAGTGTGGTGGCACCTAGCCTTTGGAACTCCCTCCCACTGCATAGCAGACAGGCACACTCTTTACTCTTTTTAGCACCTATTGAAGGCCTTCCCTTTTCAACAAGTCTTTTATCCCAGCCTATCTACATATTGGATTTGAAATGGCTTTCCTTGCTCCTGTTTTTATTATTATTAAATTGCTGTGGGATGATTCATGGGAAGCACTTGGAGAGTGAAATAAATAGATAGATAAAAATAACACTGTCCGTTTACTGCCATTTTTTAATTACTGCTGGATGTGCCCCTCCTATGGTTCTCTATTTGCGGTTTGTCGCTGAATTATCACTTGAGATCCTCTTACAAAAATGTCCCCAAACTCTATCTCGTTATATCGGGTGTCGATACAAACCTTTCACAAGGGCCTGTTGTACAATGTGCGCCATAACTGGGAGAGAGTCCTATTTGAATTTGTGGTTTTATTTTTCTTCTTCTTCAAATGCTTTTTAACAATAACAGCAAAATACTTGAGATTTGAGTACAACCATCACTTTCCCCTTAGACATCAGAAGACGAGCCTTCTGAGAAAGATGTCTTGCAGCCGGGACGCAACATCGTCGCAGCCGGCTATGCTTTGTATGGGAGTGCAACTTTGGTAGCCCTTTCCACGGGGCAAGGAGTGGACTGCTTCATGCTGGATCCGGTACCTGTGCAAACATTCATTACTAATACTATTTTCTGCCGCCCTCTCGTATTCATATGAAATTCACCCCACCCTTTCAGCATGTGGAGTGTAGCTCCCTTCCTGGCCACTCATTTTGAGTGATTGCATTGCTTCCGGCCCTCACTTTGCATCACAAATATCATCATAGTGGGAGCGTGATCCCTTATTAGGTAGCTCGAAGAACAACTAAATTATGTCACCAGCGTGAAGGAGGAATTCGGTAGAGAAATGCTGCTCAAGTTTCATCTGATGGGTGCTTCAAACAAGCTGCAAAAAAAGTAACGGAAAGGGTGAGGGTGGATGAGAGTCAGGAGATATCTGAGCGCCCTTTAAAACCCTCTTTTTCCACAGCAAAAAAGCAAATATTACAAATGCACTGTAAGTTTTCTGGACTCTCTTTATGAAAAGGAACTCATATTGCAATCCCATGCATGTTTATTCGGAAGGGTGTTCCATTGGTCTCATACCCTGGCAGGTATATTTAGGATTGCAACCAAGCCTTATTACTCTTTGAAAAAGTAGGGAGCATGTAACTGTATATTAGGGTCGTAACTGGACAAGCCTCAGAACGTCAAGGAAGTAAACACATGGCATTTATTACTCGTGACGTGCTTTAACTATTCTGCAGGCTCTCGGCGAGTTCATTCTGGTGGAAAAAGATGTAAAAATCAAGAAGAAAGGGAAAATCTACAGCCTCAATGAGGGCTATGCCAAGTACTTTGATCCTTCAGTGACAGAGTATTTACAAAAGAAGAAATTTCCTGAGGTAACATACCATTTTATTGCAACTCTATCGTGGGTGCTACTACTGTCTGTGAAACTGGGCAAATCTCATCATCATTATACATAATCATCATTATACATAAAACACAGTTTACGCTGGGATACATTTTACGTGGGCATAGCTAGTTTTTTTGTTGACTATTGTTAAGCTTTTTTTGGCAGATTGCCCCCCCCAAAAAGTTGTTGAGCTTTTTTAGGGGAGATAATGGGTAACAGGACATTACAGGGGGCAGGCGTCTGCTGGGGGGGGAGAACCTCAGTTAATTTAGTATTTTAATTGCAGCTGCACCCCCCCCCCCCCCGATACGTCCATGACATTTTATCTTCCGGTACCATGGAAATCCTACACCGTAACAATTGCTATTTCCTTTGAGAGGGAATGTGGCACTGGTGCCAATGGAAGCTTGGGGGGTCAGGATTATTCAGGGGGAAGGTTGCAATCTTGATTTAGATCCTCCATGGCTGTTATTTTTAAAGCAAGAGGCAAGATACATTAAATGCACGTATGAATTTAATGTATCATCTTTCTTGCTTGCTCCTGCTTTATCTGGCTATTCCAGGGGTCGGCAACCTAAGGCCCATGGACCGGAAGCGGCATGTGGATGTCATTTTACCGGCCCCCGAGCCGCCCCCGAAGTGAGTTTCCCGCTTGCGCGTTGCACTAAACCAGCGCAGCGTGGGGACTCGTTTCCACGGCGCCGAAAATCGCATCCGCACAGACACCAAAAATTGTGTCTGAGCTCACACACACATGTGATCCGGCCCATGGAGGGATCTCTGTGGGACCGATACGGCCCAGGCAAGATAAACCTTGCTGACCCCTGGGCTATACCTTCCTATACCAGTCCCAGGCACTTCCCAGCGGTTCCCTTCCTCTTCCTGTAACCTAGGTTGTTACATTTCCCTATCCTTGGGAACTAGGTGAGTCAAACATTGAAGTCAGCGTTGACACCAAACCACAGAAGCAAATATAGAACCATGTGTATTTAAATTGCAAAGTCAGAGCCTTGAAATATGAAAATGCAGAAAGTGCACTCACTTTGCAGGTGAAATAGCTGTATATGCTATTAGCATAGCTGTCAACTTTTCCCTTTTCTTTTCATATTCGGAATAAGGGAATTTTCCTTTAAAAAAGGGAAATGTTGACAGCTATGGCTATTAGACTCGACTCAAACATACGAAGCTCCTCAATCTATGCAAAATAAATGCACCATGTTAGACGCTTGTGGCTCCTATCTCTCCCAGAGGACCACATTATCTTCCCTTATCTCTCACTGACGCTAAAAGGGTGCACTTTAACTGGGGACAAACTGGATCGCAGCAAGAGAGGTCAGAACATTGGTTGTTCCCTTTGGTATGGGCAAATTGCAAGACGCTTGCAACATAAGAAGTCTGCATCAGAAGCCTCAGTTATTTGCACTCAAATCTACTTTAAATAGAACGGAACAAAAGTCAATGTTGTCGTATTTGTTGATTTGAGAGTTCTTAAGATGTGTCTGCAAATGAAGAGCCATGACAACATGTGGCAGATAAGGAGCAGGCAAAGGAAAGAGTAAGGTCCTTAGTGGAGATTAAAACATTCCTATACAAAGGCAGCTTCACTTAGCTTCAGCTGGAAAGGAGTGAGGCAGCAAAACAGTTACAGCCTTCAAGCCACTGAAAATACCAGTACAAATGGTGACTGTTACGTGTGTGTCCAATTGACACATGACTGCCGATGTGCGGGTCCTTTTGAACCCAGAAGAGGGCAGAATGGGCTTATGCTCGCTCTGCCAACATGTGGGGGGCCCAGGAACAGAACCCCTGTGCAAAATGTTAACTGCCTGTACTCAGGAAGTCTGCATGCACATGGCTGTTTATTCACAGCTTTCCCCTAACTGTTAAGTTCTGCATTATATTTCAGTTTTAAAGGTAAAGGGACCCCTGATCATTAGGTCCAGTCGTGACCAACTCTGGGGTTGCGGTGCTCATCTCGCTTTAATGGCTGAGGGAGCCGGGGTACAGCTTCTGGGTCATGTGGCCAGCATGACTAAGCCGCTTCTGGTGAACCAGAGCAGCGCACGGAAACGCCGTTTACCTTCCAGCCGGAGCGCTACCTATTTATCTACTTGCACTTTGATGTGCTTTCGAACTGCTAGGTTGGCAGGAGCAGGGACTGAGCAATGGGAGCTCACCCCGTCGTGGGGATTCGAACTGCTGACCTTCTGATTTGCAAGTCCTAGGCTCTGTGGTTTAACCCACAGCGCCACCCGTGTCCCTTTGATTTGAGCTTTGACAGCATGCAAAAACTGCTTCTGGAACTATAGTGGGATGTAGTGCAAGTTTAGGACTCACTTCCATGTTATTTGCTTTCAGAGAAAAAACCTGTTTGTAAATAATATAGATATCAGCAGTGCTTTTTTTCTGGGGGGTACGCATACCCTTAAACATTTTGTGAATCTTTGCACTTTTGTCCATTTACTGTATTTATTTTTCCCAATTTGAACTATAAAATGGTGATTTTCTTGAGTCAAAATGGGAGTTCACCTAAACATTTTTGTAGAAGAAAAGCACTGGATACCAGTACTAAACTTGCATTCTATTCCACTATTGTTCCAGCTTTGGCTTTTACATCATATGAAAGCTCAAATATCATGCAGAAATTAACAGTTAGGCAAATAGCAGTTTATTTCATTTTCATGACATGTGACAGCAGCCCAAGTGTTCTCAAGGGACAGCCCTGATTTTTATGGAGCAGCCCCAACCCCGGCAACCCCCCCCCCCGAGTTGTTAAAGAACCACAATTTTAAAAAGAATTTTAGGTAGAAAAGAACTAAGCAGCATTTCCTTAGTATCAAGTATCAATGGTATGTTGGTGTTGCTCTAGCAAATACTAACATAATCTTTATGTGTCATACAAAAATAACTCAAGATCTGTAGTAGAAAACTTCCTGCTAGTACTGTAATGGCTAAGTACTGAAGCAACGTCACCCTTCCTGCTCTTTGCATCTATATTTTCTTTGGAATGCTCTAAACTCAATACAGGTATTACCTGATTCTGCTTATGAAATAACCTATTGTGTTAAAGCCAGTGCAACAAATAAAAGAAGAATAAAGAGGTATTGGTACTCTGTACTGGGTAACGACATCACAAAAATGACCAAGTAAAGCTATATGTTAACAATTTTCTAAGCTTGTCACACTGAATATTTTTTTATTTATTAATTTGTTCGTTAGATTTCTTAATGGCCCTCCACTCACATGGATTCCAGGCTGCTTAACAAGGCAGTAATAAAACATGAAAAATCAAAAAGCTACTAAAATAACACAGCAGAGTCTATCAACAAGCATAAAGCAGGACTTAACAACGGGCAGGATTCTCCTATAGGATTGTCAATTTACACAACTGTCAGGGCTGCCTCTAGGTCCCAGCTCACCGAGGACCAACGCTAGGCTGTCGTTATGTACAAAAGTCTTTATTGAAGATTAGTTTCCATTTCCAAGCCGTAGCGCGCAGCTCTACGTCTTAAAGCCTAGACCGGCGAAGTACCGTCTGAGTCTCCTCCCCTATGACACCAGTTTAAGATCCTAGCCCGGCTCCACCTTTTACGCTGCTCTCTCCTCCTCTGGGTCCTCCTGCCCGCTGGGGCATTGCCCTTTCTGGACTCTTCCGACGCTGAGTCGCTTAGCTCCTCCCCCTCCCTCCTGCGGGCTTTAGGACCCGGTTCCCAATCCTCACTCTCTGCTGTCCCGCGCTCCTGTACATTTGAACTTGCCTCTCGCGCCAACCCAGTGACCTTCCTCCTGACCGTTACACTACTTCTGTCACTGCTTCCCTCTTCCTGGATACTGGCCGGATCTGACCTCCCCTCTGTTGTCTGACTCTCCGATGGAGGTGTGGTCAGCCCTGATCCTTGGGACTCTTCCCCCCCACTCTGCTCTGGTGGGGAAGCTGGTCCTGATTTCCAACTACTGCTCTGGGAGTCCCTGCTGCCCCCTTGCTCCTGGGACGTTCCCCTTGGGAACCCCCTACCCCTGGCCACTGGCGCCCCCTTCTGTGAATCTTCCGATTCGCTGGAGAGGCTCATGGAATCCCTTGTTCCACTGTCCTCTTCTCCTACGCTCCCCTCGGATTCTTCCCCTTCGCTCTCCATCTCCTCTCTTCCCTGTGCCTCTGCTCCTGAACCCCTGACAACAACCAACTCTTAAGTATATTTACTTGAAAGCAAGTCTCACATTTTTAAATTGGGATTCCTCCAAGTAAGTTAAGCGTACCTGGGTTTGCTGTCGTCAAACAGATGTAATGCAAAACCATAGTTTACTTTTACATAATGAGCTTTAGAATTGTGAACTCTCCCTTCCTTCCTGCTATAGTCCATGGCCTAATTAAAATAAAAATAAAAATCATTAATTCACTCCCCACTCCTTTCTCCTCCTTTTTCTCATGACAAAGGAGGAGATCAAAAGCTTCTTTTGAAGTTTTGAAGTAACCAGAGTGCCTCATGTCCAAACTTGAGAATCTATAGGTTCCCCAAGTTTGGACTTAAAGGAGATTTCTGGTTATTTTAAAAGTTTAAAAAGTAGATGTTTCCATTTTTCTCTTCTGGCATACACCAGAGCAGTGCAAAGAACTGGGAAACACACAAGCGTGAGTTGCACTGTGACTTGTACACAAAACGCTTCTTAAACAATAGCTTAGCTTAACCTCTGAACCTGTCACTGGGATTCCAAGACCATGACTTCCAATGGCCCTTGTAAATTTGGTGTTCTTTTTATTCTAATCTGAGGGTATCCCTTTAAATAAATTCCTTTCGTCATCCCCCACCCCCATAGTGAGATCATAATGATTTCATTGCTAGCTGAATGGATTGAGGTAAAATTAGCCTTATGCAAAATGTATAAGCACTCTTTAGACTGGAAAGGATATTGTTTGTGCTGTAATGCATTACAGTAACTTACAGTTTCTTGGAAACAGAGAAGTGGGTTTGATTTGGTAGAAAGCCGAACTGGTTGGCACAGGTTTCAAAAAGTAAGCAGTTGAGTAGGATACGGGAACTTCTGTTTTATCCTGCCTTATTTTTGTAAACTCCGGGTACATTCGTCAGAACATGACCTGAAAACCTGACATTTAAAACCAACTGCTTGTGCAATTTGTAACAAACAAAAAGAGCAAGCACAAAACAAATCAAGGAAGTGACATCACTCTGTCACCATGCTACCTATATTTCAAGCACGGAATGATAGTTCAGTTGTGTTCCCTAACTTGCTCTCATGAATATCAGTTCAACTGCCGTAATTCATATCCAGTAACAAAATGAAGCAGGTAGACGTAAACACAGGACGCGGGTGGCGCTGTGGGTTAAACCACAGAGCCTAGGACTTGCCGATCTAAGGTCGGCAGTTCGAATCCCCATGACGGGGTGAGCTCCCGTTGCTCGGTCCCTGCTCCTGCCAACCTAGCAGTTCGAAAGCACGTCAAAGTGCAAGTAGATAAATAGGTACCACTCCGGCAGGAAGGTAAACAGCGTTTTCGTGCACTGCTCTGGTTCGCCAGAAGCGGCTTAGTCCTGCTGGCCACATGACCCGGAAGCTGTACGCCAGCTCCCTCGGCTAATAAAGCGAGATGAGCGCCACAACCCCAGATTCGGCCACAACTGGACCTAATGGTCAGGGGTTCCTTTACCTAGATGTAAACACACTCTGTACAAACCAGTTTAAGATGGTGCTATTTAGAATTTGAGCTATATGAGAAAGCATTTATTTGAAATGTTAGAACCTTAAAATCTCTAAGTAGCCAATAGGGTTGCTACCTTCTCTTGTCCTTGCCACCACCCATCTCCCAGTAAGTCATATTATGTCAGAGTTAAACAGATGCAGCTCTCCCAGACATTTCATTGCAAAGTTATTGTAGAACTTTGGTCAGGAAACCAGGTGGCAACTCTCCTTGTTCCACAATCATCATGATCACAGGGCTTCCTGTTAATGGTGATCAGATGCTTGGTTTTCGTTAGAGCTGCAGACAGCTCAAGCATCAATCACTGGGGTGGGGGGGGGGAGAGAATCACCTCCCAGTTATTCATTGGGGCTAAAGATAAAGGTAAATGGACCCCTGACCATTGGTCCAGTCGTGGCCGACTCTGGGGTTGCGGCGCTCATCTCATTTTATTGGCCGAGGGAGCCGGCATACAGCTTCCGGGTCATGTGGCCAGCATGACTAAGCCACTTCTGGTGAACCAGAGCAGTGCACGGAAACGCCGTTTACCTTCCCGCTGGAGCGGTACCTACCATGTTTTTCGCTCTATAAGATACACCAGACCACAAGACGCACCTAGTTTTTGGAGGAGGAAAACAAGAAAAAAAATAAATCTGAATCTCAGAAGCCAGAACAGCAAGAGGGATCGCTACGCAGTAAAAGCAGCAATCCCTCTTGCTGTTCTGGCTTCTGGGATAGCTGGCAGCCTGCATTTGCTCCATAAGACACACACACATTTCCCCTTACTTTTTAGGAGGGAAAAAGTGAGTCTTATAGAGCAAAAAATACGGTATTTATCTACTTGCACTTTGATGTGCTTTCACCCCGTCGCGGGGATTCGAACCGCCTACCTTCTGATCAGCAAGTCCTAGGCTCTGTGGTTTAACCCACAGTGCCACCCTTGTCCCTCTCATTGGGGCTAGCACCATGTAAAATTCTGGAACTGGGACTTCTTGAAAATTTCATGCCACATGGCTGAATTTTCCATCTTCCCTGTGTCAAGCACACATCCAGCTTAAGTAATTAATCTGTATTCAAAGCTAATGAATTGTTTAAAAGCAGGAGGTCATTGAATCACAATTACTGGATTCACTGCCTGAAAGCCACCGAGCTGAGTTTCAAAATTCTTTAAATGCCTGGCTGCTCTCTTGGCCCCCCATTGTAAGAGTTTCATCTTTTAAAAGTAAAAATGGTTCCCAGGTGCTGCTGGGGAAGTCTTATGGCCAAAAAAGAATGTTTCCTATGCAAGAAGCCATTAAAGGAATTGAAACTCCATCAGATGTCCCTGTAACCCCAATATCTCAAATAACCTTTGAAGCCTCTTATAACAGCTGTGTATGTTGCTGACTTATAGGAGACTGGTATCTATGAAGGGAAGGGGAACATGCTGCTCTGCTGCTCACTGCAGATTCATTTCTTTTGAGTTTTATGGCTGGTACTTCCTCCTTAAAATGCAGGTGCAAAGCCAGGGAACTTAAAAGCTGAGAACAAGTAACAGTACTTTCTTGGTTTTAAGCAAGAGCACAACAGATGGAACCAAGAAGCTTTCTCATGTTGCAGAATCTACCCCACAAAATGTGGGTAGATGACTCCTATTAGGAGCACTTAAGAAATGTTTGATTGAGTGGCATCACAGAGAACAATACACTTCTAGGATTCCAAGCAGAAGGAGACAAGTTACTACATCAATCCTGCCTTTTCAGGAAAAGAACATTGAATGCTTCCAAGTTTGTGAGGTAGCATCAATTCCCTTTGTCATCTGAAAGGGAAATCGATGAAACATGACCATTTGGCTTCTATCCTGATCCTCCACTGATACTGTTATCCACCCACAGCCTTTGCCTGCAAGATTATATTTCTGTCCTACAGCAGACGGGGATAACATGAGATTAACTGGTGAAAGAGCAACAACTATATCAGGTGTGGGGAACCCCTGGCCCTCCAAGTGTTGCTGAACTACAAATCCCATCAGTCCAGCAAGGATGGCCAATGTTCAGCAGCACGTGGAGGCCAAAGGTTTCCCACACCTGGGCAGTGTCTTTGTTGGTGTTAAAAGCAAAAGTCCCATATTTGATCAAGGATTTAGCAATCCTTAATATCTAACCAATGGGACGCAGGTGGCGAATGGGATGCAGGTGGCGCTGTGGGTTAAAGCCTCAGCGCCTAGGGCTTGCCGATCGAAAGGTCGGCGGTTCGAATCCCTGCGGCGGGGTGCGCTCCCGCTGCTCGGTCCCAGCGCCTGCCAACCTAGCAGTTCGAAAGCACCTCCAGGTGCAAGTAGATAAATAGGGACCGCTTACCAGCGGGAAGGTAAACGGCGTTTCCGTGTGCGGCTCTGGCTCGCCAGAGCAGCGATGTCACGCTGGCCACGTGACCCGGAAGTGTCTCCGGACAGCGCTGGCCCCTGGCCTCTTAAGTGAGATGGGCGCACAACCCCAGAGTCTGTCAAGACTGGCCCGTACGGGCAGGGGTACCTTTACCTTTACCTTAATATCTAACCAGTCTTTTATACTTTAAGCCCAAATCATCATTTCATGTGAGCAATAGTATTTTTGTGGACAGGTGTTCCTTGCATGGTTTTCCTCCACCTAGTTTCACCTTTTCCATTGCAAATCAATGTGTGCAGAAACTGGCCAATATATCTACCCCTCTTTTTCATAGGAAGGTGTTTCTCCTTATGGAGCCAGATATGTGGGCTCCATGGTGGCTGATGTTCATCGTACCCTGGTATATGGTGGGATCTTTTTGTATCCAGCTAACCAGAAGAGTCCAAAAGGAAAGGTAACTTTTTCTCATCCCATACTCGGTGTATAATTATATTGAAACAATAAAAGAGTTTTGTGGCACCTCAAAGAATAACACATTTATCATGGCATCATGGCATCATGGCGTGAGCTTTTGTGAATAATAATAGTATGCTATAATAATATATTATATAATAATATAATTTATATGCCACTCACGTGACTGGGTTGCCCACAGATCTCTCAGGATCCCGAAGGGATTAAGAAAATAGGCAAAATTATATATTTGTGAGCCTATTTCATTTGATTACAGAACATTTTCTCCGAGTCCTCAGTTTTAAAAATATGTCAGGGGTGGCAATGCAGATTCAACCACAAGTATTTCTGCTCAGGAAATCCTATTGGCTTATCTGCTGAATGATCGTAGGGTTTTCCTCTGGTGAAAAACAGAGCAAATACACAATCTTAAACATACTTGGACTGTACCTCTGAGTAAACATACATTTGATTGTATTGCATTGTATTGTTACTTGCAAGCCAAGTGACATAATAAGGGCTCATGCATCATTTTTGGAGACCTAATACAAAGTTGTAATATGGGCCCTTTCGAATGCATATATGGCAATACCATTCATAGAATCTCATGTGTTATGCAATAAAGCTTTGTTTTTTAGTGCTACAATCTTCTACATTTCTGAAATTACAACATGATGCCCACTGGGGCTTTTCTACCCAGCATGCTCTCCCATTATTATTTTTTACATCTGGTTTGAAGAATAGTTCTATAGAGCTTCCTGAGTACTTTGTAATTTTAGAGTTGGCTTTATCTTCAAGGGTTTTGAAAAAATCTGATGGATCAATGCAGCTGCAAACATTTTATAAATAGACCAAATCACTGTAAATCTTTGTTTTTATTATAGACTTTTCCATTGCAAAATCATTAATTCTTTCCCAAAAGTAAACTTCTCTTTTAGATAGCATTTGATGAATAAAATAGCTAGGTGGCTTAACTGTTTTTGCTGCATATGTGTGAACTAGTGATTTACTCACATATTTTTTGTGCCTTTAAATCCTACCAGTAGCATTGTCTCACTGTGTCCCTGGGATCAATGTCTTTTATTAATGTCCACCCCTGGCTTCAGACATCCCTTCCTCTTGTCTCTGTACAAAGAGTTCTGGGACTGGTAGTTCCTGAGAGATCATGTCACTGCTTAGGGAAGCCCAACTTGATCTCTCTCAGACTATTAGTATGATCTCTGGGTTCTTGAGAAAGGCCATCAGCGCACTGTTTAGAATACTGCTGGTTCTGCTCTAATGCAGCTTCTGATTGGCTCCAGTGAATCTCACAAGATCTGGAAAATAGGCACATAAATACAGCACATAAATATCCTTAAGTTAATATCCTTAAGTTGAATATCCAATTTAGCATCAATTCACTTCTCCCTGGCATTGTAAGAGGGTGGACTCTGGTAAAGTTTGCCCTCCCCACCAAATACTTTAGCCCTGCCATGCAGTTCATTAGTGAGCAAAATTACAAGGAAGAGGAGTTTGGATTTGAGATCCCGCTTTATCACTACTCTAAAGATTCTCAAAGCGGCTAACATTCTCCTTTCCCTTCCTCCCCCACAACAAACACTCTGTGAGGTAAGTGGGGCTGAGAGACTTCAGAGAAGTGTAACTAGCCCATGGTCACCCAACAGCTGCATGTGGAGGAGAAGGGAAGCGAACCCGGTTCACCAGATTACCAGTCTACCGCTCTTAACCACTACACCACACTGGCTCTCATTTCTTTGCTGGAAATTACTTTGCCTAAGCCTAAAAGATTGCACCTCAGCCTGTAACCCCAGCCAGCCTGCTGTGTGTGTTCCACAACCACAGCAAAGCCCCAATGACTAATAATAATTATTATTATAATAATTTATTATTTATACCCAGCCCATCTGGCTGGGTTTCCCCAGCCACTCTGGGCGGCTTCCAATCGAATATTAAAAACAATACAGCATCAGACATTAAAAATTTCCCTAAACAGTTGTCTTTTAAAAGTAAAATAGGTA
Organism: Podarcis cretensis; assembly: GCF_951804945.1. Lineage (NCBI taxonomy): Eukaryota > Metazoa > Chordata > Lepidosauria > Squamata > Lacertidae > Podarcis > Podarcis cretensis. Next base: position 8,485,044 of record NC_137180.1, on the reverse strand, counting down.
AAAGTAAAATAGATGTCATCTGCTGGGAGGGCGTTCCACAGGGCAGGCGCCACTACCAAGAAGGCCCTCTGCCTGGTTCCCTGTAACCTCACTTCTCACAGTGATGAATTCAACGGTTTTCTCATTCCGAAATAGTGGTTGGACTTGTTAGTTCCACTGATTGAATTTCAGTAGCAGAACGCTCAGTACTAAGAAATTTTATGTTAGTTGTGGACTGAATTAGGGTTATACAAGATTAGCGATTCTGTAAGAAACAATTGGTTAGTGCACAAAATGTTTTGTGGCCAGGAGGGAGAGGAATGGTGCCATGGTTGAACTGGCAGAGAATGACTTGACCGGCTGTACTCTTGTACTATGAAATGCAGCCCGTATTGTACATTTCTGGGCACAGACGCATGTTTGTGTCACATGCCTTTAACCTCTGCAAACTGCTTTGTCAAATAATGCAGAGTACAAAGGGAAACAGTACATGATGCAACATGGCCTTTTGCCACCTATTCCTGAAGAGAACACAAGCAGTTTCAGATTCCTGGGCAGTTAAGAGAGCTGCAGGAGCCATTGTTAAGTTAGCAACAAGAAGTTACAGTAGTTTGGAAGAGTCCGAGAATGGATAAATAAGCTGGGATGCCAGGGTAGAATGTATTCCATATGGAAAAAAATAGCCTAATAGTATGTAAATTCCACTCCGGTGGAGCTGGGAGCTTTAGAAAAAAGTCTCCAATGGGAATTTTTCCACCCTAAGGCTCCTAGCTAGTGGGAGAGGGGCCCTTATCTAGTGACAAGATAAGGGAAGTGATTTTGGCAAGTTCTTTCTTCTCCAACAGAAATAAATGGGACTTAGAAGTACTTAACGTTGCCTGGATTGTAGTATTTTTTAATAATAATAATAATAATGATACAGTGGTACCTCAGGTTACATACGCTTCAGGTTACAGACTCCGCTAACCCAGAAATAGTGCTTCAGGTTAAAAACTTTGCTTCAGGATGAGAACAGAAATCATGCTCCGGCGGCTAAAGTGGTGCTTCAGGTTAAGAACAGTTTCAGGTTAAGTACGGACCTCCAGAACAAATTAAGTACCTAACCCGAGGTACCACTGTATTGTAATATACAGAGTATCTATAATTTGAAAAACTGTTTTAGTTGACAGTAAGTTCCCTGGTTGCTTTCTAAACTACCACCAACTACCTAAACCAAATAAAGGATTTTCTCTTCCGCCACAGCTCCGACTTCTTTATGAGTGCAACCCCATCGCTTTCATCATAGAGCAGGCTGGAGGAGTAGCTACCACCGGGACAGAAGCTGTGCTGGATGTGAAGCCAGAGTCCATTCACCAAAGAGTCCCTTTCGTTGTTGGTTCTCCGGATGATGTTCAAGAATACCTGAGCTTCGTGCAGAAACACGCTAAGAGCACCTCGTAACCTTCTTCTTTTCACTGCACACTGGGAAGAGGGTGATGCTTAAGAGTGAAAAAATTCCACCCTGCTGACAAGCAATAGAAAATGCCATTTTTGTGTGTTTTTTTTAATAAAATGGTTTATTTTCTGCTAATGCAAAATATGACACTCCTCACCTCCATTTCTGTGATACACAAATAAAAATGCAGCCTACAGAATGGCGATTAGTGAACCAAGTGAGTCATTTGCCATCTTCCTCCTTTACTCAGATAAAACATTTGTCAATGTTCAAACCATCAGTTCAGCTAATCAGTCTGCTGCAGGTGTTTGTTTTCCATTCAGCCACATGAGACTACCCTTAGTCTTGTGACCTGTGAGGCAACATGTTTATTTTCCCAATTAAACAGTGGGGCAGCTGATCAAAATCAGAAGGCAACTGTCCTTGGCTGCCAGGCCACAACGACTGGACTTTTGCATAACCAACATGACCCCATGTTGTTCTGATAAAGATGCCCCCTCTTTGTGTTCCAGTTTGGTAGCTTATTTATGCTTATTAAAAGTATCATATCTCTAAGCATGGATTTTTTCTCCAGCTAACTAACATAGATCACTTCTGTATATCAACCCTCCCCTGCGTTTTCCCTCCAAAGAAGAGGCCATGATGGTCTGTTTGCATCAAAAATCATTAAAACTCTTGGATAAAACCCCGTTTATTCCACATCCAGTGCACTCCCAACCACTAGTTTGAGAAGCTGTATACACATGATGTGAGTCACAAATATATAGCCTCTATTTATCTCCTTGTTTCTTATACATCCTGTATTTTGATGCACACACACACCCCGCCCAACCCAACCCAGCTCGATCCAGATTGAGAAAAATGACTACCTAGCTGTTCTTTCAGCCAGTAATATGTACAGACCAACCTCAAAGTTAACAACAAATATTTCAGAGGAAGACTCCAATATAGAATTGTTTAACTAAGAGTTGTTAACAAATTCATTTTCATTCAGTTTGGACTTATTTGGAATGTTGGGCCTCTTACTACAAGTGTTAAATTCACAAAGTATATTGCTGGAATAATAATAATATCATAAGGACAGCAGTTATGAATGGGGGAAGTGGGTTTGTTACACAAGACCCCCCAAATCAATTTAATTGCATAACCTGAATGATGTTGTTGTTGTTTATTTATATATATATACACCCCACCTTTCCCCCTGTTTTTTAGTAGTTCTCATTTTTACATGAGTCCTGTCTCATGTAAAAATGAGAACTATTGAAAACATATTTGATGGTATGTGATTCTCCCCAAAATGGCAATAGTCTGAAAGCACCCTTGGTCTTCTGACAATGGGTTTGGATATATCATATATGTGTTTGTGAATACATGCTTGTTGCAGTCCTAATACACACAAATGCCTTAAGAATAACTCTCCTCACATCATTATGTGTCAAATGGATTTCAGAGTGGACTGTTCCTCACCATAGCTAGGGAAAAGCAGTTTTTTTGTTTGCAGAGAAAAGAATAAGCCCATGGGCACATGCCCAGCTGAACTTGAAACATAGCAACATGTGCACATGTTCTGAGGAAATGCATAGATATATCTGCTGGAACATAGATATATCTGCTGGAACATCCCAGCAAAACATTAGCATGCAAACAAGTCTTCTTTGGAATGCTTCAGATTATTATCTCTGCCTTGCTGGCCCCAGTTAGCATAGCACCAAGATGACTGAGCTTGACTGAAGCCTGAAGCTCTACTTCGTCAAGTGTAAAGGTTAAACTTTTGACGCGAAACCATTGTTTGCAGCATGAGTCCTGCCAGCCCAAACTTGCAGAAAGTAAAGAACGATTGAGAGGCTTGGAAGAAGGCAAAGCTGGCAACATTATATGGAATGAAAGAGTATATGATGAATGTGCTATTTTACTTCATTGTCAAGGCAACTGTGCTCCTTGATTTACTGATTGGTTTAATTTACAGACTGCTTCTCATGGAGCATCCAAACGTGATTAACAAATGTGTCTTTAACATGTTTGACTCAGACACGATATCAGTGCCTTTCGTGTGGGTACATTGCATGATGTACCCACACGATGTACCTCATCCTAAGCACCTAGGTTTATTTCTTTTTGCAAAACAGCTTCTATGCATTTTGATTAATCTAACTGAATTTGATTTTGAAATCCAATTAATTGGGTGAAACAGCTGCACATGTTTCTAGGATTGCCGTGGTGCAGTCAGATAATTTCTGACTCTGTGGTCTGACTGCTCTTTAGGCAGTAATATGCATTGTATGCATTCGAGGTGGGAGGGTACCAACTTTTGGGGGGGGTCAAAATGCACATTTTTTGGGGGGAGAGTTTTGTGTGAATCACTCACTTCTAGCTGCTTTGTGGATCTTTGTGATTCCCCCCCTCTGTGTGTACGCTGCTTTGTGGTTCTGTTTGGATCAGGAAGTGGGTCAGAAATATCCTAAATAAATAAAAGAGGACCTAAAATTCTAAGTTGAAGGCCTAACTTCAGTTTAGGAAATGAGATTATGGCAATATGAAACCACTTCCTTAAAATGAATTAGGAATCTAAAGTCAAAAGGCTAAAATAAATTATGGCTGTAGGGGAGAACAAATGCAGAAAATATTAACACAATTGGCTTACGTATAATTTTTGGATGTAGCTTGATTTTTATTCTGAAGGCAGCTTCCACAGTGCACTCTGCCATTCCTCATACAGAACACAAATTCAGGCTGTGGAACTTTGGCACAGCCCAGTGCTGTGTAAACATTACAGTTTAGGGTGGCTCCAGCACATGCCCACCATGGTGTTAGGCACAATCCACATGTACGCAGCTGTCAGAGCTGCCCAAGGTCCCAGCTCACAAAGGACCAACGCCAGTTCTTACTATATACAAAAGTCTTTATTAAGGTTCAGTTTCCATTTCAAAGCCGCGGCGTGCAGCTCTACGTCTCAACCTTAGACCGCTGAAGCTCCATCTGAATCTCCTCCCCCTCAACACCAGTTCAAGACCCTAGCCTTGCTCCACCTCCTCCTCTGCTCCTTTCTCCTCTGGGTCCTTCTGCCCGCTGGGGTGTCGCCCTTTCTGGACTCTTCTGATGCTGATTCCCCGGATTCTTCCCCCTGCTTCCGGCGTGCTTTAGGACCTGGCTCCCAATCCGACCTCCCTGCTGTCCCGCGCTCCTGTACATTTGAACTTGGCGTGCGCGCCCAGCCGGCAACCTTCCTCCTGACCGTTACACTGCTCCTGTCACTGCTTCCCCCTTCGGGGGGGTTGGCTGGGTCTGACTTCCCCTCCGTTCCCTCACTCAGCGATAGGGGCGTGGTCAGCCCTGCCTCATCTTCTCTCCCCACTGGAGGGGAAGCCGGCCCTGACACATGGGACTCTTCCCCCCCGCTATGCCCTGGTGGGGAAGCTGGTCCCGATCTCCAGCTGCTGCTTTGGGAGTCGCCGCTGGCCCCTTGCTTCTGGTGCGTCCTTCCCGGGACCCCCCTTGCCCTGGCCATCGGTGCCCCCTTCTGGGAATCTTCCGAATCGCTGGAGAAGCTCATGGAATCTCTCGGCCCACTGTCATACTCCCCTACGCTGCCCTCGGATTGTTCCCCTTCGCTCTCCGTTTCCTCTCTCCCCTGTGCCTCTGCTCCTGAACCCCTGACAGCAGCATTTTTAAAAAATAGAATGTGTGCTGTTTGTGTACTTTCCCTCAAACCAGCTCCGTCCAATTCCAACAGAGATGCAACTGTTAAACTGAGATGTCTACATTTCAGACAGCCATTGCACATGACCGCTTCATTGAATCGGAGTTCAGGGGTGTGGGGATTACAGACACAGAAACAAATCAGGTAATGCGCATCAGGAGAAGACACATCCACACATCCAGTGTTGTCAGGGACTCAGCGGGAGCGCAGGGAGGAGAGGAGATGGAAAGCGAGGGGGAGCAATCCGAGGGCAGCGTAGGAGAATATGACAGCAGCCCGATAGATTCCATGAGCCTCTCCAGCGAATCGGAAGATTCACAGAAGGGGGCGCCGATGGGCAGGGCAAGGGGCGACCCAAGGGGGACACCCCAGAAGCAAGGGGCCAGCGGGGACTCCCAGAGCAGCAGTTGGAAATCAGGAACAGCTTCCCCACCAGAGCGTAGTGGGGGGGAGGAGTCCCAGGTGTCAGAGCCCACATATGCACCACCAGCGAGAGAAGAGGAGTCAGGGTTGACCACGCCTCCATCGGAGAGCGAGTTAACGGTTAAGAGGAAAGTTGCAGGCTGGGCGCGCGCGCCAAGTTCAAAGGTACAGGCGAGCGGCACAGAAGGTAGCCCGGATAGGGAACCAGGTCCTAAAGCCCGCCGGAAGGAGGGGCAAGAATCGTCAGGGTCAGCGTCAGAGGAGTCCAGGAAGGATGAGACCCTAGCGGGCAGGAGGGCCCAGAGGAGAAAGGAACTTAGGAAGAGGTGGAGCAAAGCGAGAGTCTTAAACTGGTGTGGAGGGGGAGGAGACTCAGACAGGACTTCGCCGGTCTAAGGTCGGGACGTAGAGCTGCACGCTGCGGCTTTAAAATGGAGACTGAATCTCAATAAAGACTTTTGTACATAACTACAGCCTAGCGTTGGTCCTCTGTGAGCTGGGACCTGGAGGCAGCTCTGACAGTAAGTCCTGTCTCAAATTTCAAAGAACCTCGCAACGTGAGAGGACGCAGCGAGGGGCGAAGATTGGTGCTTCGCGAGCTCACAAAAGCAGCACAAGATGACTACAGAAGAACGACTGGCAGCTTTGCAAGAAGCCGTGGTACAACTTAACGCAGAAATACGAGCGGCAAGGAGGAGAGAAGAGGAATCAGATGCTGTCTGCAAGGATCTGCAAAACAGGTTGGAAATGTTGACTAAACAGGGGCCACCGGCAGCCTAATCAGAAGGGATCGGGCTCGGGAAGAGAGGGGGGAGCCTGGTGTCGCATTTCGATGGGAGTCTGCAGCAATATCCTAACTTCAGAGCAGACGTAGTTTTTGCGCTAAAGTTGCTGGAGAAGGACTTTAGAGATGAGCAGGAGAAAGTAGGCTTCATACTAACGCATCTCCATGGAGAAGCTAAAGCGTGGTTGCGCAATCTGTGGAGAGATAATGATCCAGCCCTCCAAAACGCAAAAGCCTTCATTAAGGCGATGGACGATTGTTTTTTATCGGAAATAGATGTGGATGTCGCTAGAAAAGAGATTCACGGTTTGAAACAAGGCAGAGCCACTGTAAGGCAATATCATTCCCGCTTTTTTGCATTGGTCAACGCGCTGGGATGGGAAAAAGACTCAGCGTCCGTCAGGGACCTGTTCTGGGAGGGGCTCAACAGGGCTGTGAAAGACGAAATCGCAAGGGGGGAGAGGCCACGGAGCACTCAAGAAGTGATCCAGAAGGCGCTGACGATTGGTGTGCGGCTAGAAGAACGTCCCTGGAGCAAGGATGAAGGGCGTTGGGGACGCACACCAGCAAGAGCACCTCCTTTCTTCCCCAGAGACTCAGCGCGCGCTCAATCCACGCCTCCACTGGGAGGGGGAGAGGAGCCGATGGAGATAGGTGGTGCCAAGGCTCAGTCAGCGACCAGAGCCCTCACACCAGGAGCAGCCAAGGTGAAGCCTCCTAGAGGGAACAGGAAGTGTTACATCTGCGAAAGTGCTCAGCATATGGCAAAAGAGTGCCCCCAGAGGCTCCGCAAGCACAATGCAGCCTCAGCAAAAGTAACAGAAGCAGCTCAGCAGAGGGAACCGCAGCAGGGAAACGACGAAGTCTGGCTGGAAGCAGAGCCGCTGGGGCCCAGCCAGACGAATCAGTGAAGCAGTCCCCAGGAATCTTACAGCCCACAGACCCCCTCCCGCCCAAACCAGTGGTGCAGCTCACCACAACACTCCAGCTTCCCAATGGGCTCACCATGGAAGTGCCTATTACCATTGACTCTGGTAGCAATGCAGACTTTATAGGAGTGGATTTCATCAAGCAACATAGCATAGCGCTCCTGCCTGCCACGATGCCCCTGAAAGTAGTGACAGTCGATGGAAGAGAATTGCTGGGGGGACAGGTGGTACAGCAAACGCCGCCAATGGTGATGCGCATTGGAAATCACCGCGAAGTCATCAGCTTCAACGTCACCCAACTGTCAGACACGCCCATAGTGTTGGGCATGAGCTGGTTGGACAGGCACAGCCCGGCATTGGCATGGTACCAGCGTAAATTGACCTTCTGCTCCTCCTACTGCGCAGAACATTGCATCATGACTAACCAGGAGGACGAGGGGCAAGAGGATGACCCACAGCTACAACTGGGCATGCTGCAAGCGGTACCCGACAAGTACAAGGCGTTTTTGGAGGTCTTCTGCGAGAAGGAAGCGGACAAGCTGCCTCCCCACAGACCCTACGACTGCAAGATTGACCTCCTGCCGGGGGCAACGCTGCCGACCGGAAAACTGTACTCCATGTCTGAAGACGAACTGCAAGAGCTCCGGGAGTTCATAGATCACAATTTGAAGCGGGGATTCATCCGAGAATCCAAGGCAGTGGGGGGCAGTCCTGTGTTCTTTGTGAAGAAAAAAGACACGCCCCAGAAGAGGCTCGTAGTTGATTTCAGAATTTTAAATTCGAAAACCAAGCCCACGGCTTTCCCGATGCCCAAGATCGACGACTTGCTCGCGACGGTGAGGAAGGGACGCATCTTCACCAAGCTGGATCTACGAGGGGCGTACAATCTTATACGCATGCGGGAGGGCGACGAGTGGAAGACGGCCATGTTCACGCCCTTGGGCACCTATGAGTATAGGGTTATGCCCTTCGGTTTACAAAATGGCTCCCACTGCTTCCAAGCCTTCATGCATCACGTGTTAGCGGGGCTCCTCTACAAGAAGTGCGTCTGCTTCCTGGACGACATTCTGATCTTCTCGGAATCACAGGAGGCTCACGAGAGAGATGTCAAGGAAGTCCTGCAAAGACTACGGGAGCACAGGCTTTACGCCAAGCTGGAGAAATGCCAGTTCGACATGACGGAGGTGGATTTCCTGGGCTACAAGCTGTCCGACAAGGGAATCGCCATGGACAGCGCCAAGGTACGATCAGTACTGGACTGGAAGAGCCCGCGCAATCGGAAGGAGGTCCAGAGGTTTGTCGGCTTTGCTAACTTTTATCGCAAGTTCATCAAGGGTTTCGCTATGCAGACGGCGGCCATCACGGACACCCTCAGCTCCAAGAAGAAGAAGTTCATCTGGACGGAGCAGGCGGAGCAGTCCTTTCAGAAACTCAAGCGTCTTTTCGCTTCCGAGGAACAACTGCTGCATGTGAACCCCAGCAAGCCCATGAGGGTGGAGACGGATGCCTCCGACAGAGCCGTGGGGGCAGTCCTGTTGCAGAAAGACCCGCAAGGGGATTGGAGGCCGTGTGCTTTCTACTCCAGGAAACTCAGCAAGTCGGAGCAGAACTACACCATCTGGGACAGAGAGTTGCTGGCCATTCATGCAGCATTCAAGGCGTGGCGGCACTTCCTCATCGGAGCCAAACACACGGTGCAAGTTCGCACGGACCATAAGAACCTGGAGTACTGGCGCACGGCGCGGTTCCTGAACCAGAGACACATCCGCTGGGCGGAGTTCTTTGCGGATTTCGACTTCAGGATAGAATATATCCCCGGAGACAACAACATCATGGCTGATGCGCTATCCAGGAAGCCGCAGTATCTGGAGGAAGCAGCACCGGTAGCGGCCAAACACATTTTCACACCCAAGGCGTGGGCATGCGCTTCTGCCACAGTAGACCTGGAAGCGATACGGCGCGAGCTGCAAACAGATTCCTTCGCGCGCTCCAAGATGGAGGAGGTGCGCAGCGGCACGGCGAAGGACGACGAGTTCCAGATACGCGACGGACTGCTCCTCCGCAAGGGGGCCATCTACGTACCGGGAGATGAACTCCGCGCGACAGTACTGCAACAGCTACACGACGCACCCAGTGCCGGACATTTCGGCAAGGAAAAGACGGTGGAATTAGTAGCCAGAGACTTTTGGTGGCCCAAGATGCGGGGAGAAGTCGCGGATTACGTCACGAGGTGCGACACCTGCCAAAGGGCCAAGCCAGTACACAGACCGCCGGCGGGACTGTTAGAACCGCTACAGACCCCGTCCGAACCGTGGGAGAGGGTAGCCTTGGACTTTGTCACTGACCTGCCCAGCTCGAGGGGCAAAACAGCAGTACTCGTGGTAGTCGACATGTTCACCAAGATGGCGCACTTCATTCCTTGCGCGAAGGTGGCCACAGCGGAACAGACAGCCAAGCTGTTCATAGACCACGTGTTCAAGGTACACGGCCGGCCACGGTCTATCCTGTCCGACAGGGGGCGCCAGTTCATCTCGAGTTTCTGGCGGAAGCTGATGGGGATCCTGAACGTCAAGGTCAACCTAGCGTCGGCAAGACACCCACAGACCAACGGACAAGCGGAGAGGGTCAACGCCGTCATGCAGCAGTACCTGAGATGCTATGCGAACCAGCAGCCCTCGACCTGGGTGGACTACCTGCCCCTGGCCGAGTTTGCCTACAACAACACACAACACGTGTCCACGGGGGTGACACCGTTTTTTGCCAACCACGGGCGACATCCCAGGACCTTCCCGGGCTTAGAGAAAGAGGGGGAGGGAGAGCCACAGGGAGCAGAGGCATTGGCAGAGGAGTTACAGGAGGTCCATGAACAGCTCCGTAGACAGTTAGACCTAGCAAAACACGTATACAAGATGCAAGCAGACAAACACAGAAGAGTGGGGGAGGACATACGGGTAGGGGACTGGGTCTGGTTAGCGGCCCAGGCAGTGCCGGCCAGATCCTTAGCTAAGAAGAAGCTAGGACACAAGCAGTTGGGCCCTTACCTAGTCGAGGCACAGATCAACCCAGTGGCTTTCCGTTTGACACTACCGGAGGGTTCCAGAATGCACCCGGTCTTTCATAGATCGGTGCTAACGCCCTACAAGGCACCTCACAGGTTTCAGGAGCCAGGGACAGCTCCCAGTCCGCTTAGAGATGCACCCATGACAGGGGGGTCGCCGAGGGCGGGGCCACTCAACGAGGTGACGGAGATTTTGGACTCGAGATGGGGGGAAGAGGGAGTCGAATATCTCATCGCAAGGGAAGGTGCCCCGGCCAGCGCCAACAGCTGGGTGCCGTACTATGCGGTGGAGGAGCACTACCTCAAAGACGAGTTCCACGCACTCTTCCCACACAGGCCCATGCCGGAGGATTATTTTGACGAATATCTTTTCACCCCCACACTCTCAGCCAGTACGTTTCAGGGGTTCTCCTCGGCTGAGGAGACGGTTCCAGAGACTACCTCGCCGGAGGGGTCGGTCTCAGACTTGGGTGCGGAACGCTCTTATTGGTGGGACACTCAACCCGAGGAGGAGTGGCGCAGGAGACTGCTCAGAGGGCCCTGGCACGCAGACTACCCAGAGGAAATGGGGGAACAAGGGGGCATGGACGGGTTGGGGGAGGATCCTGGGTTCGAGCACGCCGGCAACGAGATGGAAGCGGAGGAGAGCGACGTCGATGTAACCGTCATGGACTGGCAGCATGCCAGGGGGGAAGACCGGTATCCGGCATGCACCCCCACAGCATTGGAGCACCCGGAACCCACGCCAGAAGAGGGGGAGGGGGGAAGGGGGGGCTTCGAGGGGGGGATGGATGTCAGGGACTCAGCGGGAGCGCAGGGAGGAGAGGAGATGGAAAGCGAGGGGGAGCAATCCGAGGGCAGCGTAGGAGAATATGACAGCAGCCCGATAGATTCCATGAGCCTCTCCAGCGAATCGGAAGATTCACAGAAGGGGGCGCCGATGGGCAGGGCAAGGGGCGACCCAAGGGGGACACCCCAGAAGCAAGGGGCCAGCGGGGACTCCCAGAGCAGCAGTTGGAAATCAGGACCAGCTTCCCCACCAGAGCGCAGTGGGGGGGAGGAGTCCCAGGTGTCAGAGCCCACATATGCACCACCAGCGAGAGAAGATGAGTCAGGGTTGACCACGCCTCCATCGGAGAGCGAGTTAACGGTTAAGAGGAAAGTTGCAGGCTGGGCGCGCGCGCCAAGTTCAAAGGTACAGGCGAGCGGCACAGAAGGTAGCCCGGATAGGGAACCAGGTCCTAAAGCCCGCCGGAAGGAGGGGCAAGAATCGTCAGGGTCAGCGTCAGAGGAGTCCAGGAAGGATGAGACCCTAGCGGGCAGGAGGGTCCAGAGGAGAAAGGAACTTAGGAAGAGGTGGAGCAAAGCGAGAGTCTTAAACTGGTGTGGAGGGGGAGGAGACTCAGACAGGACTTCGCCGGTCTAAGGTCGGGACGTAGAGCTGCACGCTGCGGCTTTAAAATGGAGACTGAATCTCAATAAAGACTTTTGTACATAACTACAGCCTAGCGTTGGTCCTCTGTGAGCTGGGACCTGGAGGCAGCTCTGACAAGTGTGTACAGCATGGGGCGGCAAACTAAGGTCCGCAGGCTGGATCAGGCCCAATTGCCTTCTGGATCTGGCCCACGGACGGTCCGGGAATCGCTGCGTGGATCGCCAGCGCGCACACTCTTTCCCTCTCCCTCTCTTGGCGGTGGCGCCAGCACCTCCTCCCTCCCTCCTACTGGCTTCTCCCTGCCCTGCCTAGAGGAGGAAGGGGGCTGGGCTTTGTTGGTGCCAGCAGCAGCAGCAGCAGCAGCACTCGAATGGCCACCATTTTAAGCAGCCCCTCTCCGGAGCCCTTTCATGCGCCGCTCATTGTCCCACCGCCGCTGCCAGCCCCTGCCGCTTGCAAGACACAGGTAAGCAGCCACCGGGGCTTGTCCGGTGCTGTGGAGAAGGGAGGGGAGAGTCAGTGGGGGGTGGCTTATAGTCCAGCCCCCCCACAAGGTCTGAGGGACAGTGGAATGGCCCCCTGCTGAAAAACTTGGCTGACCCCTGGTGTACAGCATCAAAAGAATGCAACTTTATGCCCAGGAAATTTCAAGATACAGTGGTACCTCGGGTTAAGTACTTAATTCGTTCCGGAGGTCCGTTCTTAACTTGAAACTGTTCTTAACCTGAAGCACCACTTTAGCTAATGGGGCCTCCCGCTACCGCTGCACCGCCGGAGCACGATTTCTGTTCTCATCCCGAAGCAAAGTTCTTAACCCGAGGTACTATTTCTGGGTTAGCGGAGTCTGTAACCTGAAGCGTATGTAACCTGAAGCGTATGTAACCTGAAGCGTCTGTAACCCAAGGTACCACTGTACTAAGGTGTACATAGGCAATGTTTTCTTCCTGCTGTGCACTGCCTGATAGAAAATGAATGAAGCCCAGCTGCTGCCATGTGTTATCTCAATGGAACTGAAAATACCTCTTCTCCATACTATGGTTTAAAGATATGCCATGGATAGTGATAAGGATATGGTTTGCCCTTTGGGGAAGGAGGTAGACCTGAGCTCTGTTGGATGTTGGAGGGGGTAATCTGATCAAGGGCATTGCTGCGTTCGTAAAAGACTTGGGGCACAAGTCCATGGCACAAATTTCCATATGCCCACTGGGCATATTTCAGTATGCAGGGGCAGGGGCAGGTGACAAACTCCTGCTCTCAGGGTTTACTCTGAGCTATGGGGTGCCAACAGAATATTTTGGACCCAATACATTGTCCCAATCCCATCTCTCTATGCAATCCATAGGGAAGAACTAGAAGGGTATGTGTTGGGACATGAGTGGGCCATGACATTGCAGAGCCCTTTTAAAAATTAAACGTTATTTCTGTTTACCATTTTCCTCGTACTTTCTGCTCATTTGGTATGTATGGTATAAGGCATGGGTAGGCAAACTAAGGCCCGGGGGCCGGATGCGGCATAATCGCCTTCTAAATCCGGAACACTGATTACTTGAGTAGAATGTGTCCTTTTATTTAAAATGCATCTCTGGCTTATTTGTGGGGCATAGGAATTCATTCATTTTCCCCAAAAAATATAGTCCGGCCCCCCCACAAGGTCTGAGGAACAGTGGACCAGCCCCCTGCTGAAAAAGTTTGCTGACCCCTAAAAGGTTAAGGTGAGACCAGGTTTTTTCGTTTCGTGTTGTTGTTGTTGTTGTTGTTGTTGTTGTTGTTCTTCTTCTTCTTCTTCTTCTTCTTCTTCTTCTTCTTCTTCTTCTTCTTCTTCAGGTATCAGTCTGCAATCTTCAACATTTTCTTTTAGGTTTCAAATGCAACAACCCGTCTGAACAAGAATGAAAATTATTAAATCTTCAAAGATGGGGTGCTCTTCGCTGGGCCATGAAACCTAAGAACCGAAGCCAAGCGAAAATCTTCTTGCTTGGTTCCTGTACTGATCACCAGTGGAACAGTTTGCTCACTGCTGAGAAAGAGATCATATCCCCGGCTCAACTGCTCACTCAGTTGTGGGCTGTGCAATAACAAACGCACTGAGCAAGCCTAATCCCAGCCCAGGGCAGAACTGCTTGCTATGCCCCATTGATTCAAAGCGAAATTCAAAAATGCATTATCAGCACAGGCTCCAGAGAGACACATGCCAGTTTACTTGAAAAACCCAACGGCAGCAATTTGGAGGCTTCCCCTCCAACATTTGCTCTCTCTTTCTTACTATCCACTGATACAAAAGCAAACCTGGTGTAGGATGATGTCTTGTTCCACTTCCTGTTCCAGTCGAATCTTTTGGGTCGCCCCCAGCCCCACAGTCTTAGTGAGAAATAACTTGTTTTCCTGTCATCAACGTTCGCATGTGGGCTTTTTAAAAAACTAGTCTCATTGATGTGAAAAGGTGGTTGGAAAACCTCAAACATAAGTTCCAACAAAACAAAAACAAAACTTGGTACAAGTAATGCTGCAACTTTCATCACATGTGCTAAGAACTAAGTCCTCCTTGGTTCTTGGTAACTGTGTACTGAGTAAACATGCATCTGATCAGGCTAGACGGCTTTGCAGGAACAGAGAGTTCTTTTTTTTTTTTAAATAATTTTTATTAACTGGCCAATCACATCAAATTAAATCACATCATATAAATTCCGAATTACAAAGCCAAATTTTTAAATTTTGTTGGGGGAACCCATACTTCAAGATCCAAAGGGGAATTCAGATCATCTTCTTATTACTGCGTTAATGTCCAAATCAGTCCCAATCAGTCCAAACAAAGTTCATAATTCTATCCAGTCTTATCTTGGTGTTGCCACATCATATCTTGTTCGTATAATTTCTCTTTTTCCTTTACGATCTCTTCTGTTAGTCTCCTTAAGCCGATAGCAAGTGTAATAATCCTGTGTGGATTTCCCGTTCCTCCACTAAGTCCAGATGGTTTCCATATATCTCCTTCGTAGATAACATCACTTTATCCATCGTAAATTTTGGCATTTGTCGCTCTTAAGTCCCACCGAGGAGTTGATTCACAATATGTAAACAACTCTATTTCTCTCTTTCTCCTCCCAGACCCAAGAGCTCCCACAATGCCTCACAAAATGGCGAACGGCATTTTTTCCTGACTGCGTCACTCCAAAACTCTTAGCTTTCCAGCTTCATCTTGAAACATTGCTTTGGATCGAAAGTTTATCTCCACACAGCCTTAAATCCACAGCTTAAGTCCTTAATTTCTGACTCATTAGGGGAGGGGGATTCTTGTTAAATCACATAAAAAGGTAGAGACAGGTTTTCCCCCCCCCTCCCCCCTCAGTCATTACCGTATCTTGACGTTCTTCTCGTATTTTATTGTTGTCTTGTTATCAGAGATCTCTTCTGTCAGCAGTATTTACTCCCCTTTTTCCTTGATGTATGTGCAATTAATCATGTCCAAATTATTTCTTTTAAAGATCATTGCAACCAGCGGCGCGAATCGGGGACGGCGTCGAGGAGTGCCGAAAATCCCACAGGAGGGCTTTGTGCCTAGTGCTCCCACCCCCACAAATTCGGGGGTGGTATAGGGCACAGCAGGCAAGGGCCGTCCCCCCCATAATCCTGGGGGGGTTAAGGAGGCTAATTACCCCCATCATAGCCTCCAAATTACCTCGTGTGGGTCGGAGAGATGTTATTGTCAGCCATCTTCCGATGCGCCACCTAGTGGCCCCCCTGCAGGAACAGAGAGTTCAATCCCCAATGTACTTATCACCTGGTTAGGTCAGGATGGTGGAAACCTTGTTGATCTAGATTTAAATGGTAAGCTATGAGCCGACCCGCCAAGGTATTTTATGTACATATAAATGGATAGCTGGGTAGTCATGTGACCTACTTTATTTTACTGTTTTGAAGAGCTGTATTTGAAGGTGTCTTGTATTTCAGTGTTGACCAGCCCAAGTCTTGTTTTAAGAGAAGGAACCATAAAGAGAGAGAGGAGCTTGATGCTAGCAGACTGAGTAGGCATACAAACCACCTGGCGTCTCCACCCCCACCCCCGGGTGAGGTTCTATTACTATTTATAGTAATTATTTCTACATTTGCTTCTATATATATCATTGCCATATGCAAATAACTGCCCTCTTTGGGGTGATGCAGACCCTCCTTATGTTAACACGGGCGGCATAACTGGACACCCTAATGGACACATCACAGGCAGATTAATTTTGTTATTTAATTTTATATCATGCCTGTCCTCCCAAAGGAGCCCAGGGCAGCACGTGAATATAGTTCAATCTCCCCATTGATTTGGTTTAAAAGCTACTTCAGTCTGCTGCTGCAGATTTTTCCTTTCAAGGTTTGAAATGCTGAAGGCGTACAGTTTGGGGCAGGAAAATAATGAAAGGTCTTTCTCCATTGCTGTATCTCTGCTATCCATTGCAAAGCCACTATTCTTTTTTTCAGTTTTGCAATGGATGTCTGTCATGAGCACCGACGACTATTTATTATTTTATGTATTGATTAAATTTGAATGCCACCCTTCATCTGAAGATCTGAGGGCAGTTCACAGCATCAAAACACAAAATATGAATGCTAAATTGTTGTTGTTGTTGTTGTTTAGTCATGTCCGACTCTTTGTGACCCCCTGGACCAGAGCACGCCAGGCACTCCTGTCTTCATGCTGGTAGCTTCGAGAACACAGTCCAACCATCTCGTCCTCCGTCGTCTCCTTCTCCTTGTGCCCTCCATCTTTCCCCAAATACATAAAACTAACACCAGCCAATAACCCCTTCACCACTCAAACACATTTAAAAGGACATAGCATGTTAATCAGCCTAAGGCCTGGCTGAAGAGGAATGTTTCTGCCTGGAGCCTAAAGGTGTATAATGATGGTGCCAAGCGAGCCCCCCTGGGAAGGGCATTCCACTGCAGGAAGGGCTTGTTCTTGCGTTGGCACCCTCTGGACCTCTCGTGGAGGTGGCACACCAAGAAAAGCCACAGATGATGATCACAAGGTCTGGGTCCTATGAGGGACTACAGCTCCCACAGTCTCTGACCACTGACCATGTCTGGGACGGATAGGAGTTATAGCTCAACTCCTGGAAGACACCAAATTGGCTTCCCAATGAACAGTTGAGAGAAGTTGGGGGAAATGCATTATGCAGACTTTCAGGCAGAGAACAAGGGATGCCATGTGCTCTGCTTTACAGAACGCAACCCTCTACTCGTGGGTGTTGTGTGTGAGAAGAGCTGCCCAGTCGAGATCTGGTTTATAAATCAGGGAAAGCAGGGGCATCGAAATCACCCATCAACAATTAGCACCTGGAGAGCACACTGAAAAACTGAGCAGGTACACAGCTTACATAGCAAGTTTTCTCCACTATGGAGCTATGAACTGTATTTCGGTTTACTTTTTATTATTTCTAAATTTGCATAAAATCTGTGCACCTTTCTTAGGTGATACCAAATAATCCACCCTATAGAAAACACACACTCTCTCTCTCCATTTCATTGGGAATCTCCACGGGGCAGTGAATGAAGAACAGGAAGAAAATTTCAAATAGAAAAAGGCAAAGCACCAAAACTAAAGGGATTTTGGCCCAGCGCCTCTTCTTTCATGACAGCATAACCGAAGCGACAAAAACAGCTTTCACATTTCAGCAGTTTACCTTGTCTACTACAGTGACAAGGTACTACTACCTCGGTTACATACGCTTCAGGTTACAGACTCCACTAACCAAGAAATAGTACCTCGGGTTAAGAACTTTGCTTCAGGATGAGAACAGAAATCATGCTCCAGCGGCGCGGCGGCAGCAGGAGGCCCCATTAGCTAAAGTGGTGCTTCAGGTTAAGAACAGTTTCAGGTTAAGAACGGACCTCCGGAACAAATTAAGTACTTAACCTAAGGTACCACTATACATAGAGGCTTTTATAATACAGTATTAGGTTCTCAGTTCATCAAGAAAGGAGCCTTATTGGTCACAGAATGCTACAACCATTTTTATTAAAACTTTTCACTGTGCAAACTGCTTAGAAGACAATCTTCAAGACAGCTCTGTAAAGACAAGATCACTACTGTCCCCCGCCCCCAAATTGAAAATGGTAAAAATTGTTGATTTTAATATTTTTCTTGTAAGTTGTAAAGAGTTGGGGGTTTTCTAAAACTATTTTTTTCTTTTTGGAAAAAGCTTTAAGGTATTATTACAATCAGTGCTTATTTTTATTTCACAAGATTCATAAACAAAATATTAAGCCGCTGTGGAATTCTTTACTTGTTTCTGCATTCTAAGGCCTGTTCTACCTATACAGGTGGTAGCATAACCTGCATCAGTTCATAATGTGGGTAAGATTTCAACTTTACTGTTTTCCCCAAGTTAACACAACATTTTTTCCTAAGACAGAAAACTGCACAGTAGCTTTCTTCAGATTTAGATTTCCAACTCTACTGGTTTACTGACTGCAAATCACTTTGCTTGCAGAGCATTCAAAAATTTTTTATAACTCACCAACAGACTCCAACTGGTACAGTTCACTTTGCTGTGCTTGCAGAACAGGTGTCATTTTAGCAGATGGAAAAGATACCCTATTCAACTGTCACCCGAAGGAAAACTTTTTTTCATATATCTGCACAGCAGAGAGAGCAGGTCCCTGGCATTAAATTGTATAGTCCTATTGTGAAATCATTTGAAGTCTGCTGCAGCAAAGGCTACCAAGGAGCTTTGTGGAACGTTCAAGACTAACAAATATATTGCGGTATAAGCGAGTTTGAATTGTAATGACTTTTGCTAGGAATCTTTTAAGGTACTCATTACAGATGGAGAACCTCAACTCCAATCCCATACAGAAAACATTGCATTACATGCTTTGCACTGCTGTTCTGTTATTTTGCAGCTTTTATTACCACATCAGAAACCAAATTGGTCCAAAACTAATTGATTTGATTGAGAAGGGGGATACAGTGTTAAGTTCATGTACAAAAGAAAGCACACAAAATCCATTCAGGTACATTGAAATGTTTGGTGTTTTATTTTAAAAGCTGTAACGTTCTGTGCAAGTTGTTGCCTAAAAAATAAAATTTTAAAAAAAGAAAATCTACATGGTTTAGCCAGTCTGCAAGCTATCAATATTACAAGCTTGTGCACATAAGCAACATTTACATCAAATAATAAAAAAATTGGAAAAAAGAGGGGCACATGTTGCCATCAAGTAAACATCAGAGAGGTTCAAGGTTAAAAAAAAAACCCAAACAACAATCTTGGAAGAAACAGATACTAGTCAGTTTAAAGTCTTTCTGCAGTTGTTATGCTTCGTGGCATCAGAAGATGTCTGGCGACCAACAAGCTGGAAAGCTTATTCCAGTGGTTCATATTTCCTCAAGTTAAAGGCTGTGGCTGTTCCAGTGGCTCCTTTTTCTGCAAAATTATACTAGGGGATAGCTAGCTGCTGTAGCAATTCCACAGTGGTTTTTCCGATCTTTAGCCATGTAGATATAGCCTTGTTGGCCCCACTTCTCGCTCCAGCTGGAAAAAAACAAAAACACAACATTACAACTTTGCCTCTTGTTACAGGATTTACTTTTGTACCTCCACACCGTCCCCCGTCCCTCTGGTAGTTTTGCACAGAATGCATAACAGATGGACTGCTTCTCTGGCTGAAAGCAATACGACTAGCCAAAAGTGTTTGGGCAGCCTAGAAATTATTAGGCCCAAAGGAATATTTAGTGCCTTGCGTATCCGTTTTTTGGGACAGTTTATACATTCAGCGGATTTCAAACCGAAAAGCTGTTCTTGGTTTGTACAACTTCAAGACTCAGGTAGGAAGTATGAGTGACTGGATGTCCCCAAACCTCAGCCAGAAGAAAACCAAACTTGCATATAGAAACAGTTAAGTCTGACAGAGATCAAAAGATTAAAGAAGTCTCAGTACCTGTTTTTCACAATCCAGTATTTCTTGCCATCTTCATCTGCACCCTCAAAGCCATAGCCAACGACAAGAACACCATGATCCAGCTCTTCACTGCTACACTCTGGCTCGTAATAAATACCTAGAAAGGAAGGAGTCAAAGAAAGTGGATCAGCTTCCAGAAGAACAGCAACCTTTCCTCGTCTACTAGGTCCAAAGTTATCCATCTGAATGCTCAGTCATAGGAACTGCCAGGGGCCTATGTAGCTTCGTAATGTCTTATACTGACTGCGGGCAGCTTGGCCGGGCTTTTCAGAGAGAAGTCTCTGTACCACTGAATTATAAAGGTAAAGGACCCCTGGACGGTTAAGTCCAGTCAAAGGCGACTCTGGGGTTGCAGCGCTCATCTCGCTTTCAGGCCGAAGGAGCCAGCGTTTCTCCACAGACTGTTTTCCAGGTCATGTGGCCAGCATGACTAAACTGCTACTGGCGCACAGAGGACCGCGACAAGTGCCAGAGCGCACGGAAACACAGTTTACCTTCTCGCTGCAGTGGTACCCATTTTTCTACTTGCACTGGCATGCTTTCAAACTGCTAGGTTGGCAGGAGGTGCAGAGTAACAGGAGCTCACTCCGTTACAGGGATTTGAACCGCCAACCTTCTGATCAGCAAGCCCAAGAGGCTCAGTGGTTTAGACCACAGTGCCACCACTGAACTTTAAGTCCTTTCCCTCTCAGTTGATGGGTGCCCCTTGTCCAGAAAGTGTTAGCACTAAGCTAGTTTTGCCCAGTGGAAGAAACTGACACAGGGCTCTATAAGCCTTGGCAGCTTGCAAAAGGCAACTATCTTCCCACCAAAACTCTGCATGAACTCACTAAGAATACGAGGAATGGGGTGCCTTATCTTTATGCAGAAGCAGCAAAAGCCTTGCAATGCTTCTGCAAAAACCATCCAGGCATATTGGAACAAGACCCAGAACCCCAATACACCTCATAGATAAAATGGCCTAAGGATGTACAAGACTAGCGCGCACCAGAATATACAAGACTAGCGCGCACCAGAATATTGTTGCCCACACTGAAATCAAACTGCGCAATACTCCATTCAGCCAAGTCCATTGCAAATCATTTTCAGACCCTTAGACTAATGCTCACCTGACTCATAAAACTGGAAGGAGGTGTGTCCTGCATCGATCGCCACAGAGACTGGTCCTACTGCAGCGACGGCCTTCATGAGGGCCCTTTCCCGGCCTTCAGGGATGTCCACAAAGCCGGTGTCGTTGGCAGAGTTGTATTCAGACTTGTACAAGCAATCTTCGTCATCCTTTGAAACAACAACAGTCACGTTGGTTGTGGTTCAGAACTCAGAAAGTTGGTGAATGCAAAAGAAAAGAAAACCCAAAATAAAAAATATGCATCCAAATTTAAATAACCACAAATGACACAAGAAGTATGTGCCCCAACAATACCACATCTGAGCTTTTGACTAGGTCTTCCCAACTACTTCTTGTTCCCAAACCCAAAGATATTTCACATGTGAAAGAGGTGCCAATTTACACACACACACACACACACACACACACACACACACAGCTCTTCAACTTACAGAAGATATACTGGACCAAACCATCCTCCTCCCAGATGTCATTACTTCAACAAAGACTAAATCAGGGGGTGCTAGAATAGTTGATTTCTTGAATCAGTAATGACTACATTACTTCTGAGGTCCCTTCAAACTCTGATTCACATACATCATGGGTGGAAAACCCATGTCCCTCCAGATATCGCTGGATTCCAACTCCCATCAGCCCCAGGCAACAGGGTGAATAGTCAGAGGATGGGAGTTGTATTCCAGCATCTGAAGGACCACAGAATCCCTACACATCTATCAATTCCCCACCACAGCACTTCTGACAAGTCTCACATTCCACTCCTAGGAATCTCTACAATGCATGCAACATCTGCCCAGGAAAAACAGAGTTAGGATGCCAGGAAAGAACTATGGATAACAGGGAAACGTTAGCAGAGATAGAGTTCTTATCTGAACAGAACTGTCCTTTCATCTCCACAATGAAACAGCACCAGAGGTGAGCAGTATTGGAAAGACACTCCTGAATTCAAGAAACACTTTCTGAAGCAACTCAACATACAGCAGAGATGGGAAAACGAGGGCTCCCCGGAGAATGCTAGACTAGCAGATTCAGCCAGCGTGACGGAGGGTCAGGGGGTAACAGTATCTAGATGGTCACAGCTTCTCCCTTTCCAAAGTGTTAAGAATTTTATTTCTTTGCTGCCCAAGTCATAGTTGGGCCTTGAAGTTAAAACTTCAGTTTAACACGCTAACAGCAGTTTAATGTTGTATTACATCCAACTTGCCACCCAACAAGTGGTATTAGAGGCAAGTAGAAAAATAAAACAGAATGTTCCATTAAGAAGTTGTGGAAGAAAGGTTTCAGTAGTGTAACTCTGAAAGCTATATAGTTTTACAGGTATCTGCGGAATGCTAAGCTGTTTAAGAATCCTATCAAGTCCTTTGAGATAATTAGCCAGCAGCAACTCACTGATGTGTCAACAACCTGTAGTTATTATTTTTAACTTGCATTGCGCAAGTAGAGCTTTAAAGGGTTATCTAGAATGTGCAACCTAGTTAAATTAACCACAACACTATCATTGCTCAAGGCTTTCAAACCAATTCAGGCCAATGATGAAAAGGGGGGGCGGGGCGGGGAAAGGCCTAGTTGCCATTTTCATCTGCTGGGCTGCCAACAACTCAGTAAAACCCCCATGTATGCTTGGGTTCGACCTCTTCCAACACAACTTTTGGAATTTCTTTTCCTGGGAGATCTGACAAGAGAACAGACAAGGAAGAGGCTGTCAGTCAGGAAGCCATTTCACCTTTCCAATGTATGGGTAGGAGTCCTCAGAATCAATGCCGCCGTTGTCCTTTATGTACTGGAAAGCCTGGTCCATGAGGCCCCCATTGCAGCCCTGGTTCCCTTCGGGCCGAGAGCAATCCACAAGGTTTTGTTCACTCAGAGAGACCAGCTTGCCAGTTTTGCGAAAGTGCTGTCCTTCCAGGGCTCCGGTGGTACTGAATGCCCAGCAAGAGCCACACTGACCCTGAAGGCAAATGAGGAGAAATGAATTGGTTTAAAGCCAGGAAAAAGTTCAGCGCATGCTACTGTAATGCTTCTAGTAAAGCAGCGGGAGAAAATGCTGCTTTGGCAGGGTAACTACTCTTCTCAATTTAGTATTTAATGGATGGGATTGATGGGAGTTGCAGTCCAACAATTGGAGGGAGCCAGGTGGGAGCTAAGCCTGGCCTAGACAGAAAACATACAATCTAGAGGCACTATTCAAGCTCAACACATTCCAGGTGGGCAAAAGACACCCAAGGAAGCAGGGCCTGAGGGTCCCCATCCCCTGTGGTTTAGCAAAGGCAACTCAATTTCACTAGCATCAAATAAGAATAAGGCACTTTGTTTTTTTGATGCTATTGCCAAGCATCCCTCAACCAGTTCTCAAGGGATACTCACTGAATGTTAGCTCTACACTGGGGACAGGGAGAGTGCTGTTGTGCTCAGGCATTTAGCTGGTCACTCTGAGATTGGGATAGTTGCCTAGGAGCTTGATCCAATAGGCTCTTATGTCCTCGAGTTCTTCAGCTACCTCCCATAACTAAAGGAGCTATTTTTTTCTTGGCAACGTAGCTATGTTTTGGCTGTAAGTCCTACAGAAGCTGAAGTACCACTTAGAAATCCAACCACAGACTAAGCTGCTTGTGTTAGGCAAAGGAAAAGAAAAAACCCAGATCAAATACATACTTGATCCTTCACTGGTGTGACATATCCTCTATCCCTCCAGTCAACAGATCTTGGCACCTCCAAGAAATTTGGTTCAAGGAACTGTGATCCTGAAAACTTCCTTTCCGTTTTGGAGCGTTTAAATCCATTCATGACTTGCCTAAATTCTTCATTAGTCTGAAGAAAGAGGAAATAAGTAAGCATGCCATCTAAGCAGTTACTCAGGAGATGCTAGCTGTGCAACTTGACATTTACATACCATGTCTCCAAAATGATTCATTCCCAGTCTGTAGCTGTGCTTGCCCAGGCTGTGGTCCAGGTTGTGCAATTCAATCATCTTCAGGTTTTTCTCCCAGATCATTCTTCTCCAGCCTTCCTCCTTCTAAAAGAGGAAGAAAGCAACAAGGAAAACTGAGCACCCAACATCCTCTAACAGCTAAAGACATAGGCTCAGTTCAGACATTGGACCATAGTTTGTAACAAACCATGGTTGGAACCTCTGCAAACCATGGTTGCCTCCCTGTTTTGGTTTCCCTACCTATTTGGTATAGCTACGGCTCCAACTGCCATAGGCTGCTGCAGCTATGGTTTGTAAAATCACACACCACACCAAATCATGGTATCCAGTTCTGGTTTACTGGCTCATTACAAATCATGATTTGTCCCTCCCAGCATCATGCCAAGCCAGAATTCTTAAATGTGGCTTGCAATGACATCTGAATTAAGCAATGAGAAGTATGCCTAGCTTTTCTTTGCTGCTCTAAGCAGCTTACCGTTGCTATGAAAAACATTTCAAACATTAGCCCTAATATTTGAGTAGTTCATACTTAACATGACTACTTTGAAAGCTTGGTATTCCCATATAATAGGAAGCTACATTTTTTTTTCTTCCAAAGATGAGACTTATTCAAGCAGCAAAATAATATTGAAAAATTCTTTTTGTATCTGATAATAAAGTATCTAGAGCACTTGAGTCTACCTGTACAACTTGCCTGCTTGCTGTATGCCTCTGAATCACAATTGGGGAGAACAGTGCTTGCCTGCTTCTCAAAGGAATCTGGTTAGCCACTGAGGGACCAGGATAATGGACTAAAAAGGTGTTCATTATGTTCTTAACTACGATCGTCTATACCAGTAACTCTCAGATTATTGAAGTGTTGTCTGTGTCCCCTAAGGTGGCAATTATACCCAAATACCTAGGCTAGCAGATGGTTTCACCAACAGATACATGAACCATTCATACAACTTTTGCTACGCGCATATTCTGAACACCTTTTGCCCATGCGCACTGAGAGGTATGTAGTAACACTTACCTCATGGTATTTTTTGTTATGCCACGATTTCCACATGCCCCAGTGATCATCCAAAGCAGGGTCCAGGCCTGGGGCAGCAAAGCATGCCTCCAAACTTAGGGCCAAAATGCACAGATAGAACTTCATGGTGAAACCTCTCTATAGGGCACGAGAAAGATCTGATTAGACAGGAATCTCTGCTTCACTTACAGCGAGGAAGCAATAGACAGAAACAGTTTAATCCCCTCTGATGAGGCCATGCAAACTATACAGAAGTGAAATTCACTGAAGAGAGAATAAATTACTTGTTTAAAGTTTTGGTATAAATGCCCCACAGCGCTACCACACAAGGCACCTAGTTATGTATATACATGTTTCAGATCGTGGTTCCGTGGCAAGTGAAAAACAAGCACCAGAAACTAACCAAATGAGAGATATGGAAGGCCTGTTCAAGCAACTACTAAGCCTAGGTTACCCAATCCTGCCAGATGTCCACAAATCTAACAATCCTATACTTTATTATTACAGCCCCCACCCACTGCACAAATATTCAATAGGAGTGAATTAGATTGGCTGCTTTGCAAACAGCTTTTTCCTTTGCAGGTTAGATAACCAAGACAGCGACCTTCCCTCCCTCCCCCGCCCCCAATGTACTTTTCTCAAAGCCCGAAGAAAAACAGGAGGAATCTGCAAGCATTTTAATAGCTGGCGCTTTCAGAAGCCTCCCTGGATACCGATATGAGTCATCAGGCATTTTCCAGGAATCACTTCCGCTCTCCCGACATCCCAGTCTGGGGCGGAGTACCAAGGGGGGGGGGTCCTTGCAAAAAAAAAAAAAAAGCCCAAACCCAGCACGTGACCCCGCTCCAGTAAACAGACACGGGAGCGCCCCTCACATGATAGGCGGCCGAGGGGGGAGGGCGCTCCGGCGCCGGGCCCGGTGTAAACAAGCCCATTTGGCTGCTGATCCGGAGCCAAATCGCTTGCGGGAGGACGGCGCTGGAGCAGAAGCGCGCTGCGGTCTAGTTCAGAAAAGGAAAAGGGGGAAATCCCTAAACCCGGGAGAAGATGAGAAATCCCAGCGCTGGGCTGCCTGGAAGGGAGAGCGCTGGGAAGGAAGGGTCTGGGACCCACCCCAATGGGGGGCGCCCTAAGAAAACGCGCACGAGCAAATGGGGAGCGCCCCAAATCCCCGCTACTCCCACTGCGAAAAGATGGGCAAGGGGGCTCATCGGAGCGCCGGCCACCCAGGGAAAAATACATTGCCCTCCTTGCCCTTCGCCCGCCGATAAAGATACACACCCAAACACCCCGTTAAGCGGGCAGCGGCGCCTCCCGGATTCCTTTCTCCACCGGGGAGCAGGAACCCGAGTGGCACCCAAAGGAGCCCCATTCTTCTCCCCAGGCCCCCGTTAGCGCCAGGGACCGGGGCGGCGGCCAGGGATGCTGGAGACCAAGCGCTCAGCCATTACACCAAAAGAGCCCGCCGAGAGGAGCGAAATGGAGGCTCTTGGCGACCTGCCGGCGCTTGCAAACCCACCTGGTCGGCCCCGGGAACAGAACACCCTCCTCGGCTCGCCGCTGCTCTGGCTTCTTTCGGGCCGGGGGCTTTGCTCTAAATGTGCCCGGCTTGCCGAAGCCCGGCCCCTGTTGCGCTTCGATTGGCTGCCGGGCGCCGAGGCGGAGCGAGGGCTAATCCTGCCGAAGTTCGTGACTCCCGATCCCGTGATCCGAGCGGTGCCCGGACCTGTTCCGTGATGGAGGGAAGGGAGGGGGGGGTGGTTTGTTTTTATGGGAAGCAGTGGGGCGGCCGAGGACAAGGACCCGTGCCCTGGCTCGCTTGTGGGTTTTGCTGGGAAATCATAAGAGGCCCAAGCTTTTCGATATGGAATACAATTATAATAATATAATCAGCAAGGCGAGGGATAATCCTGTTTCAAAACAATGCCGGGGGGAAAGGAGACGTTGCAAGCAGATATGATCTGAATGCCCCGAAGCGCAGCCAACGCGCATTCAGGCCATTTCACCTCGCAAGACAAGGCGTGGTTCTCTTCGTCCAACTCAAAAGCCTTCGCCGCCTGCAAAGCACAAAAACAAACCAGCAGACGTGACGGTAGACATCGGACTACAACTAAATTAAATGCAGATGAACTCGGGTTTCTTTATGTTTTCTGCTATGCATGTCTCCAGGGGCGCACCTAGGGTGTGGTTGTTGTTGTTTAGTCGTGTCCGACTCTTCGTGACCCCCTGGACCAGAGCACACCAGGCACTCCTGTCTTCCACTGCCTCCCACAGTTTGGTCAAACTCATGCTGGTAGCTTCGAGAACACTGTCCCACCATCTCGTCCTCTGTTGTCCCCTTCTCCTTGTGCCCTCCATCTTTCCCAGCATCTGGGTCTTTTCCAGGGAGTCTTCTCTTCTCATGAGGTGGCCAGAGTATTAGAGTCTCAGCTTCAGGATCTGTCCTTCCAGTGAGCACTCAGGGCTGATTTCCTTAAGAATGAATAGGTTTGATCTTCTTGCAGTCCATGGGACTCCAGCACCATAATTCAAAAGCATCAATTCTTCGGTTATCAGCCTTCTTTATAAAAAAAATTCCTTCCAGTAGCACCTTAAAGACCAACTAAGTTAGTTCTTGGTATGAACTTTCGTGTGCATATGCACACTTCTTCAGAAGTTAGTTCTTGGTATGAACTTTCGTGTGCATATGCACACTTCTTCAGAAGTTAGTTCTTGGTATGAGCTTTCGTGTGCATATGCACACTTCTTCAGAAGTTAGTTCTTGGTATGAACTTTCGTGTGCATATGCACACTTCTTCAGAAGTTAGTTCTTGGTATGAGCTTTCGTGTGCATATGCACACTTCTTCAGAAGTTAGTTCTTGGTATGAGCTTTCGTGTGCATGCACACTTCTTCAGAAGTGTATCTGAAGAAGTGTGCATGCACACGAAAGCTCATACCAAGAACTAACTTAGTTGGTCTTTAAGGTGCTACTGGAAGGAATTTTTTTATTTTGTTTTGACTATGGCAGACCAACACGGCTACCTATCTGTAACTGAAGCCTTCTTTGTGGTCCAGCTCTCGCTACTGGGAAAACCATAGCTTTAACTATATGGACCTTTGTTGGCAAGGTGATCTCTGCTTTTTAAGATTCTGTCTAGGTTTGTCTAGGGGTTGGTTAGATTGGCCCAATTGGCGTAGACAGGATTTTTGCTTGGGGAGGGGGGGACAGAACCAACGTCATTGGTCAGTAAGTTAAGTACTGTACAGTATTTTTATTGTTTAACCTGAAGGGGGGCAGCTGCCCTCCGCCCATGGTTGGCCCCCACCATGGGCATAACAATAATGACATGAGCAGGTAATCTCTGCATTGTAGCAATGGTGGCTCCATTTTTCTCCATGTCTAGGTGTTTGTACAGAACCCAACTGCCCATCAAAAAGGCAGAGCTGGTCACCTACTTCTCATTCCTGTTTATGCCACATCCCATCATCATACCCAGGACAATACGAACTAGGCCTGTTCAGTTAATGATATCAGAAGTTGCTTTGGTACTGCTCAGGCTGCCTGGCTGCAGCTCCTAAAGATCTCAGGTGCCATTCTTAAGTTTGCTATCCGAAACCCAGATGGCAGAGACTGAACCCAGGACTTTATTCCATGCCACCAACCTACGGGCTCTGAGCTCTGCTGGCTACAGATCAGGCTTGAAACATTTTTTAATTCCCCGCAGCAAATAAATGAAAAACTCTTATTGTTTTAAATGATTGTATGGAAGCCACTCTGGGAGCCTTTTTGGCTTAAGGGTGGTGTACAGACACTCAAAATAAATAAAATTTTGAGTTGTGCAGCCCAAAATTCTCCTTGATTTTACTGCTGAGCAGTTGATATGTAGGATCATAGTCTTAGAAAACATTTTTCATTGACATCTGTGCCTTTCCCTCACAGAGGGAAACATTTTCTTTCTTTATTTTAATGAAATAAAAGTAAGAAAGTGATGATAACTAAATTTAACCTGCGTCAGACTCTGTGGTCTAGTATTGTGTACTCAGGCTGAAGGTGCTAGGGGCTCCATCTGAGACCTTAAAATGCAAGTAATGTCACCTGTCATGGACTGTGACCCTTTCCTTCACTCATTATAAAATTCTTTATTCATCTTTAAACTTACTGGTTTTGATGCAGATTTTTCAATACCTTCAGAACTCACAAAACAGGTGCACACACACATTTTTTTACATAATTCCATTGGTCTCTCACCTTCCTTAAAGCAGCTCAGATGCAGATTAATATTGTATATATTAAAACAGCCCTCCGAGCCTGTTTCCTTTTGCCCATTATCACCCAAAGAGCTCCATAGCCAAGCAGAGATCTCAATGTTCATTTCTGTGTGCTTTCAATCATAACACAGTACTCAAACAAAAAACTCCAAAACGCAATTTAGAAGTTATTGTAGCATTTTAATTTCCTTAAACGAATGCATAAAATTTTGAGGTAAACACCATAATACTCTCTGTTTGGTGTTCTAATAGTACTATCCTATGCAGGTTTACTTGGAAGCAAGTATCACTGGATTCAGTAGAAATGCTCAATGGGATTTTGCTGTAATTCTGCAATCCTTTCCTTAGGTCTTATTTTTGACTAGGCACACATAGAATTAGGATGTTGCTTAACTGTAATCCAATGCATTTGATAAATACAATCAGTATTACACTGAAAATAGCATTTCTGTTGAGAAGCAATTTCTATGTACAACCATGCAAAGGTTTAATGTTGAACAAAACCCCAAATCTAAACACATCTATACATGTGCACATGTCAGCCTCTAGTTCTCAGTAGGCTTACTTTGACATATATTTTACTGAACCATTGTAGAACATTAGTGTAAATCTCAATAAATTTAGTGACAGTTGCCTGTGGGTAGAAACATAAGTAGTTGCCTGTGAGTAAAAAACACAAGTAGAAACAGATTTGCTTTCACATATGTAACTTTAATATGCATTAATAATCCAGTTGTGCAAACAATAGTAAAAAAATAATAATTTAAAGTTTGACAGTGAAATTGTGTAATTAATAACCACAAATGGCTTAAGTTGCATTTAAGTTCAGATATTATTTTTGAAACCAATAAGACTATATCAGTGTAAGTGTAAGAGGGGTATCCTTAGATAGGTTCACATTATATAAAGTTTCCAATCCTTTGCTTCTTTTATATTTGGACTTTTACAAACGTCTGACACTTTAAACAACATTCAGGAGATTCATCTGGTAATTATTGTTATTTATATCAGGCAAATAAGTCAAATTATTTATTTAGTAATTATCAGTTGTCCAGAATTGAAGTTTTCGTGTTGACAAAGTGGGTGGGACAAATGGAGGTCATTTACCTTTAAGTTCTGGCATCATTCAGCCACTCTTACGTTAAAAAGCACATGATTTCTGAAGTCATGTGAGAATTTCAGCTGGTCTTTGAAATGATTGGATTTTCACCCTAAACTAAACTGAAAAGTTTCAAAGCACATTTTCTTCCAATTAAAAGTTAAACAGTAGCGTAGTTAGTCTGAATAGTCTGAGCTGAAAACCAAAGGTCCTTTGAACTGGGAATTTTTTGTGTAAATTTCCACAACAGCAGTGATGATTGTAGTAGGACATATGTAAAAAGGATTGGCTTTCGTTGAATTGGCAAAATGGCTTGTTAGCTAGCCAAGCATATGGAATTGCTACTAAATTTTAGGGTACACACACATAGCAGACACACACTCCACAGAAAACCACTCCTTCACCCTTCATAATGAAAGACCAGTTAACCCACCAAGGCCAAAATAATTTATTTATTGCATTTCACTTTTTTCTTCATGGTTAGGCTGAGAAAACTGGCTCAAAGTCACTCAGTGAGTTTTCTGGCTGAGTGGAGATTTGAACCCTGGTCTCCCAGGTCCCAGTTGGACACTAACCACTACACTGCACTGCCTTTTCTGTGTCCACTTTTTTTTGGAACCCATTGAATGAAATTGGACTTTACATCCACATAAGCAGGAATAGGAGGATGTAGCTACATGGTTAAGATAGTATTTTAGACAAGTCCTTTCAAACTAAGTATTACTTATTTCCTAGTGAATATGTATGGATCGTTAGCATACATTTCATGAAACAATTACCACTTAACTAAGTGGAATTTAATTCTGAGTAAAGCTACTTAGCAGAAGACTGCAGCAGGCATTTAAAGCCATGCTGACTGTTCTACAGAACCATGTTGGCAGGTGCTATACATATTTAACAAACATAATGTAAAGGCAGCATATAACAGCAGGAAAGCACAGCCCACTTTCATTCTTTTAATAATACCAGAGCAATATGGTTTTGCAGGATCTTGGATTCAAGTAGCAGCCTATATGTCAGAGGTCGGCAACCTAAGGCCCATGGGCCATAAGCAGCCCATGGGGGTCATTTAACTGGCCCATGGACCCCCGTTGCCCTCTCGGTTGGCTCCCATGTGCCGTGCTAAACCGGTGCGGAGCAGAGTGGGAACCACCTCCCGCAATGCTGGCCGGCTTCCCATTGGCTGCAGGAAGCTCCAGCCAATGGGAAGCTGTGCACGCCTCCTCCGCGCTGGAAGGAGCGCTGTATATAGCGTTTGCGCATGTGTGCATGCGCACACATACACTGGCCCACCGCGGCGTCTGCGGGACCGTGAACTAGCCCAAGCCACAAAAACTTTGCTGACCCCTGCTATATGCTATTAAGGGCTTGTCCACACTGGAATTGATAGTGTATTTGCAGAGGTTTGCATTCCCATTTTGGCCACCTCATGAGAAGAGAAGACTCCCTGGAAAAGACCCTGATGTTGGGAAAGATGGAGGGCACAAGGAGAAGGGGATGACAGAGGATGAGATGGTTGGACCGTGTTCTCGAAGCTACAAACATGAGTCTGACCAAACTGCGGGAGGCAGTGGAAGACAGGAGTGCCTGGTGTGTTCTGGTCCATGGGGTCACAAAGAGTCGGACACAACTAAACGACTAAACAACAACAAGCATTCCCATTTAATGTACAGGTATTTAGTCCACATGATATTACCACCAAGCAGCACCAGTTTCAATGTTTCCCCCCTGTAAATTTGGATTTACCCAGTGCTTTTTTTCTACAAAAATGTTTAGGGGTGCTCTCATTTTGAAACCACCATTTTATAGTTCAAATCAGGAAAAATAAATACAGTAAATGGACAAAAGTACAAAGATTCACAAAATGTTTAGGGGTATGCGTACCCCTACGTACCCCCAGAAAAAAAGCACTGGGTTTACCCAATACAGGTATAAGCTGATAAACTGAGGGAAATCTCCAAACAACTTCACTTGGGACCGCAAATGTTTTGGGGTAGGTTGATCAGCCAGCACTTTCTGCAACTCTCCTTCCCACTGCCATTACTTATTAAGTACTTTCATTTATTTTTTTTACGGCCATGCTCATAACTATTGCCATATCAACAGACAACTGTTTGGTCTCTGCTCAAATCTCTGTTTCGTCACATTGGATTCACCTGGAGGCATATTTTAACCTCAGTTCCTCATCTGCAAAATGGGAACTGCAATAGTCTCCTGGCACATGACTGGATAAAGATGAATGCGTACTTTGCACATTAAAATAGGCCGTGGTTACACAGCTGCTAAAAATAAATAGTGCCATGAGTTAAGCAGGCGGCAGCTGGGGCTGGAATTGCGTCTGGCACTGCATCTTCAACAATGAAACAACATGCAGATATCAATCAGTTCTCTTTCTTCTCTCGCAGTGGAAACTTGCCTTCTTTGGGTTCTAATGTTGCACAATACAGAACAAATTGCAGAGATCATGGGACCTGCAGTTTACTCACTTCCCAGATGCTAGCACTGTGGTTTTGGGGAAAACATTCCCTCCTTCTAATTTGTATGGGTCCTTAAAAACTGTTACTGTTATGGATATTCTTTTTAGCAGCTGTCTTTAGATCTATGGAGGGGGCAGATCTCAGCGGAAATATGGGCCCCAAATTTATTTTGCTAGTCGTGCACAATGCACAATTCGTATTATGTGCGCTGTCTTTGAAGATGTTCTGGAAATCACAGTTGCTCCAAAATAAGACTGCGAGACCACATTATGCCTGTAAGTTGTACCGGCTCTCAAGTCTGTTTCTGGCAAGAGTGGACACCCGACAGTGGCACAACTGCCATGTCACCATCCCTGTATGCGTCTGCAAGACTGCTGTTGGGTGGGTGAGGGCAGATCCATGGCACCGACCCCACCAGGGGTGCCAGCTTAAATAAAATATTGGGGGGAGGCAGGTAATCTCCACCCCACATAACTGATCACAAGATGTGGCACGCACACACTAACACACACCATGAACTTTGGGGGAGCCTCAGTCCCTCCAATATTTTATTGGGACGACGACGAAGAGAACTTAGGCCCTAGGAGTTGGCTCATATGCCAGCAGCTACTCTTGGGCCAAATTTAAAGTACTAGCTTTAGCCTTTAACACCGTGAACTGGTTGGGACCAGGTTACCTGTATATACTTAACTAATCCTTAAAATCCTTGTCATGTGCGCTTCTCTGTGTGCCCCACAAGTTAAGATGTGGCAAATTACTAATTCTAATTGGCAGCATCCATTACATATATATATTAAAACACAACAATTTAAACTTCTTTGGCGTGGATGTCCTGGTTAGCTGTTGAAAGCATGGCTCTTACTGGACTTTACTCGTCATTTTAATTCCATTTTCATCAATTTTAGGAATTAAACATCTGCCTCAGAAAAGAACAGGGACCTTTTATAGAAAGTGGAAGGCGAGGCTAATTTTACACCAGATGGGAAGGTACCTTTTACAGTTGAACTACACAGTACAAAAAATGGTCTACAAAAATTGGTTAAGCCTGGAGACACACTGCTCCGCATTGAGAAATTCCATTGTAACCTTATCTTGAAAAAGATGCCCTTGGAATGGGAGGCACCTTTTCAACTTGTCAGTAATCCTTCCCTTTTTGCATATCAACTGGCTCTTCTGGTCACAAGTTTAGGTCGACAAACAGTCCTCAGAGTGATGAAATTAAATGCTTGTCTTGCATGGGGGGGGGGGGGAAGAACTGTAGAGTCACTCATAGAAGTAGACTGGTTGGGAAACAGCAAAACCTTCTCACTACCTGCCCAGGTCCTTGTCTTTATTACACATATTTATTTATTTATTTATTTGCTTAAAAAATTTATAAAATGCTTCAGAGCCTAAGGCAAGCATGTCCAAAGTCCGTTTCGGGGGCCTAATCTGGCCCGCCGGTCAGTTTAATCTGGCCCCTCTGGCAGTTTATTTCCTGGGGTAAAATCCTAAAAAAAACTTTAACAACTTCAATCCCCCACGGCCCTTCACTTCATCAAATCTGGCCCTCTTTGAAAAAAGTTTGGACACCACTGGCTTAAGGCGATCAAAATATAGATGGTGTTGGGGGGGGGAGCACGCAGGAGTGGCAACCCCCCCCAACAAGCCGCTGACTTTCGCACTTGCCTCCCCTTGCTGCACTCCTGTCATCAACATATGCTGTTATTTTCCTTTCTCCCCTACCTAGAAATTTCCTTCACCTTCCCATAATTTTTTCTCATGCTGCCGCTGCATCAAAGCAGTGTACAACAAGATTAAGAAAATAGAAATTCTAAAAATAGTTTAAACCATTTCTGCAAACTATTAAGAAACCCCATAAAATAATCCCCACAGATGTACACTGATTAAATGGGTCATGCCTCACAGAAAGCTTTCTTAATAACAAACTGTAAGTCATTTCAGCGGGAAAATCCCCCAGAGGGCTGGAGCTGCAACGCCAAAAGCCCAGTTTCTAGTAGAAACTAAGCACAATTCTGGGGCACACAGTAGCTGCAGGAGTGCCCCACATGAGGTCTGTGAAAACAGAAGCTTCTCGGCATGGCCTGAGTGTTTGTAATCTTATCCTTTTCCTTTCCTTTTGTTCTAAAATCTGCAGACTCAGCAATGTTGACACCAGCACAGTTGTATTATTGCACCAAACCCCTAAGATTAATTCCTGAAAGTGTTCTAAAGTGGCTTTTTTGACGCTTTTCCTGTTGTTGCTGCTTTTTGTTGTTGCTGTTAAAACCTATCGCTCAACTTGACAGTTTGCAATTTTTCGATAACCAATGGTTGTTAGCAAATTTGACTGCATGACTGACTCAATGGTTGGCTTATATTTACGATTCTGATTTTTACCATCTGTTGCCATTTTATGGGAAGCCACCATGGATACACTTTGGTGTAGAAAGGTGCCTTAGAAATTATTTTTAAAAGATTTATTAAAAGCAAAAGAAAGAAAGAAAGAAAGAAAGAAAGAAAGAAAGAAAGAAGAAAAGCTTGGTACTACAGTGGTACCTCGGGTTACATACACTTCAGGTTACAGACTCCGCTAACCCAGAAATCGTGCTCCAGCGGCACGGCAGCAGCAGGAGTCCCCATTAGCTAAAGTGCTGCTTCAGATTAAGAACAGTTTCAGGTTAAGTACGGACCTCCAGAATGAATTAAGTACTTAACCTGAGGTACCACTGTACTTGAAAGATTATTTCCAGTGTTTCAAGTGACTAGCTGGTTCCACAAAAGCTATTATTGCATTTACTCTGCATTTAAATTTTTACCTATGGAAACTACTTTTGGTAATAATCAATACAATGTTGAAGCTTTAGTTCATAAAAAATTGTCCAGAGCGTCAGAATTGAGTGCAGATCAGCTCAGCCCTATAGGCCAGGAGTAGCCAAAGCAGTGACCTCTATATTTTTGGGACTACAACTCCGATGGTTGGGGCTGATGGGAATTGTAGTCCAAAATACACAGAAGGTATTATGTTGGCTCACCCTACTGTAACCTAAGTTTTTAAAATTGATGATTACTTTTGTATTTCTGCCTACGTTAGTCGTGATCTTAACTTTCAGTGGGACTGCTCTGAATATGATGCTGTAGCTGAGATTTCTGCACGGCAGATTAAATGACACTCCCAACTCTACAATTGTATGATTCTATGATTCTGTGACTAACATTGAAAAAAACCGAGAGCAAGGAATTGGACCTTGTGGCCCTCCAGATGTTGAAAACCACTCACATCACCCTTGACCATAGGCCATGCTCAATGGGGCTACTGGGATTGATGCCACATGCAGGGTGGCAAGTTCCCCATACCTGCCCTAGGTGAACATTCCAACACTCAGACCATTCAACAAACATTTTAACCTTTTAAAAAATATTCCTTTTTAAAGCTCCTAAAGTAGTTTAAAACAAAACAAAACACCTTGCAACATTATTTTACCTTTCCACCTATTTTGCACCAGGAAGCCTGTTTACATTTCAAGCCCTCGGCTGCTCATTTTGTTAAAAAAAATAGTATCACTGTCGAATTTGGCTTGGCATCGATAGCACAATACTTTTCAGCCATCAGCCACAATTGCCAGCCTGGGAAACAGCTGCCTGCCATAACGAAGCACCAATTAGTCATCCTTGCTGCTGAGAGAATAAAAAGCCATGGAAACACAGACTGTGCTTTCACTGCAGTAGCAGTCCACATACCCTCGAGAAATTCACCACAGTCAATGACATTTGAAATATTAATATACAAGCATCTTGTTCGTGCGCTATAATACATATAGCATTGTACTGCTAGGATTCATGATTGCCAACCTTGCTTTCATATACAGTGGTACCTTGGGTTACATACGCTTCAGGTTACATACGTTTCAGGTTACAGACCCAAAAATAGTACCTTGGGTTAAGAACTTTGCTTCAGGATGAGAACAGAAATTGTGCTCTGATGGCGCGGCGGCAGCAGGAGGCCCCATTAGCTAAAGTGGTGCTTCAGGTTAAGAACAGTTTCAGGTTAAGAACGGACCTCCGGAACGAATTAAGTACTTAACCTGAGGTACCACTGTATATTGTTACAGATTTGGGGTAACAGAGTTTGCGGGGTACAAGAGCACCAATTTCTGCTGGAGTTAGTGAATGTTAGAAATTGATAAATGGTAGAATTTAGATAATAGCTAAGTTTCTTTTCCAGGCCAGGACCTCACCTGGGGTAGAAGTTACTATCACAAAAGGTATTGGAAGCAAGGCATTCATCCAGCAATGGAAATCATCAACCAGTTTCCTCTTGTAGTCTTCAGTTGAAACATTTTGGCAGAAGTATGACAACTTTCAAGCCTGTTATTGAATGCCTAGGAAAATTGCTCGTAAATTAGACTTGTGAATATTGGTAGCCTCACTTTTTCACAGGTGTGTCCGTCCCCCCATGAGCTTTGGGATCACGCCTCTTCATAGAGCTTCTAGAAGAAACTCCCTCTTACACACCCTTTTGTGCTTTCCAGTTATCCTGTCCTTGGTAACTCTTGAGACAGTTGGTAAGGTCTTGACATCGCATGTCACCGCCTTTCCTGTACAGTGTTTCCCTTGCCTGTTTCCATTTCTGAGAGTGTTTGCATTTTAAAAGTGTTCTACTCTCCAGTGACTGTTAGTACTTGGCTGTCTTCTTCGTAAATAAACAGAGAAAAGCAAGCTTTTTATGAATATAGAAGGCCAGTAGCCACTGCAATTATATAAGAATACAGAAGCCAGAAGTACAACATCTTATATATAAAACCTCAAGCAAAGTCTTTAAAGTACCGTTCTCCAGCGCAGACCAAGTTAAAAGAAAACTCTGTGGGGAGGAAGGTATATCTATCAATGGAACAGTTTTCTGTTTCTCTCCTCCACCTTGCACCCAAGCTCTCAAATTAAACTTGGGGAATCTTCTGGAGAAGAAGGAAGGAGAGTAAGGAGGGAACCCATTGCAATTCTTGCTTGGAAAAAAAGAAACTCGACATAGCAACTCTATTACCATTGATTGGCTTTGCAGATCACTTAGGCTGAACATAGGCACATATGACCTTTCATATTCAAGCCTTCTTAGCAGATTTGCAAATCTTTTTATCACAGACTTCTGCTACCCCAACCCCTGCTATGTGAATAGCAATTTTAAAATCTCTCTCTCTCACACACAAAGTATAAACCTCTTGGTTATAAGGATTATTTTGAAAATAGGGTATTAGTGTACCAGTGTACACTTGCACAAGAAAACCCACTTTTGTAGGCTACGATGAATACAAAAGGGTAGTAACTGGAGAAATGAACTTTCCACTGCCTTCTTGATGTACACCAGCTGAAATATTCTGTAGGAACTACCAATGTGTATGACAGATTGCAATCTTTCTGAAGACACAAATCAAGTGACTAGGGTTAAGACTGGTCAATCAGTCTACATTCCTGAGTGTTTGTCATACCTTTGTCATTCAGATCTTTGCTCTTTCTCTCTCTCCCTTCAGAGATGTCACATGCCATCTGCCCTTCCCTAAAGTGCTTGCCTTTTGTTTGACCAGTAAGTTATTTACCAGCTCAGCCAAAAGGAGATAAATCTGTTATTTTCCTGCAACTAAAGAACGCAATATTGCAATCGCTTTTTTAAAACTAACTTCTTAAAACTAGCACCTCTCCTATCCCTGTTCACTAAGATTTCAGCCCCACTTAACTTCCCATTAGACAAATATTTGTTCACTTGTAAGTATTTTAAGAGTACCTGAAATAGTTTTGTTAAGTGAAGCACAAAATGTCAAAGAATGACTAAGAGACTCAGGTAATACACATGTTCTGCTGTTGGTAATGCATGGCTACATAGTCATTTTGCTAGTTTTAAAGAGTCCGAATAAATATTTGTTATACACAAACTTTAGCAAAAGAGAAGTGGTTTTTCTAAAAACCTGGAACCATTGAGAACACTTGGTATTTATTATAGGTTATTGCACTATTTCATCAGTCTCAGTTAGGAAACGTATACTGGCATTTACACGGGGGTTACGTTCTAGGCTCCCACATGCATAAGTGTAAGTTGCATTAGTGGGGATCACCCTTTAAGAAGCCTCTAAATGCTTGTTTTTCCTCTGCTCTCCCTCCACAGAAGTAAGTAACTAAAGTTTATGCTCTGGGGCTGGCTGGAGGCTGACTGGCTGCGCTACCACACATGTCAGCTGCTAGGCAGGGAGGCTGAGTAGTCTAACCAAAGCCCTCCGGTCTTTACAGGGCTGACATCCTCTTTGGGCTCTGGAGAGAGTCTCTTCACGAGCCACAATGACTCTCCGGTTCTCTCCCGCCATTTTCAGGTTTGAATATTTTTATTTTTTTATTTCATGGCGCAGAGCCAATATGTGGTGACATGTGAGTTGATCGCACGTAAATGGGGAGACGCTTGTATATTACTTGTGATTACCCATGCTCATGTCACCACCATTGGTAATCCTTGCAATGAGACCCAGGGCTACAGTTCAAGATAGTTAAGTGCATGTGGGGGGAAAATACCTTCAGGTATGCCCGAAATTATTACCACATGTCTGTGCATATTATTTACCAGTCTGCTGAAATCATGAGATTCGTGCTCCCTTCCGGACGACCTTCCAACAGCCAGAGACAAAAGTGAGTAAAGCAACAAAGGCACATATTGCCCTTTTAAAGGTAAAGGTAAAGGGACCCCTGACCATTAGGTCCAGTCGTGGCCGACTCTGAGGTTGTGGCGCTCATCTCACTTTATTGGCCAAGGGAGCCGGCGTACAGCTTCCGGGTCATGTGGCCAGCATGACTAAGCCGCTTCTGGTGAACCAGAGCAGCACACGGAAACGCCGTTTACCTTCCCTCCGGAGTGGTACCTATTTATCTACTTGCACTTTGATGTGCTTTCGAACTGCTAGGTTGGCAGGAGCAGGGACCGAGCAACGGGAGCTCACCCTGTTGTCGGGATCCGAACCGCCGACCTTCTGATCAGCAAGTCCTAGGCTCTGTGGTTTAACCCACAGCGCCACCCACGTCCCTATTGCCCTTGTACAGTTGTCTAAATTCTAGACACAACCTTCTTTATTATCCATCTATGCAAGCCAGAGGCATCCTAACACACCAGAGTTGTTGTGAGGATAAAATAGCAAGGGGAATATGTATGCCATACACACATAAATATGTAAGCCAGCCTGAGCTCTTTGGAGGACATATAAAATAAAATAAAATAAATCTAGAGTTTGCACTGTCGCCTACAGTATTAGTTGGTTGCTAAACTGGCAGAGAGTATCCCACACTACGACTCCCTCAGCAATTTATCTTCATGCAATGATCTCAAATACGTATAAAACTGTTACACCAATTTTGTGCAGTATGCAGCAGAGTTCAAACAGTTCAGAGATAGATACCTTTTATTCTGTACTATAACTTGCTACCGTCTTCACAGTTAACCAAGTAGAAATGTTGAGATGCTTTGAATGCATGAATAATTAAAAACTATTTACTGTGAACACAAATAAAAGGAGATGCAAGAGAACATTCCAGAAATGATTTGGAAATGCAATTTAGATAGCAGAAGGGCAGCCTGCCAGAGGCTGCCTAGATCAAGGTAGTGTCTCAGATCTATTAACTTATTTTCATTTTATTCTGGAAAGTCTTTTTGAAAAATGGTTATTGAGTATATTATATACACTCCTAATTTTAGTGTCCAAATATTTTCATAATATACATGTTCATGGCCAGTGGGCTACAATCTCTGGTCGACTCCCTGTTCTTTATAGAATTTGGTAAACAAACCATGGTTTAGTGTTACGTGTGTCTGAGGCTGTACCACTTCAGAGCTTCACATCACTGAATGCACATAGAAAATCTCCAAAAACTAGATGTCAGGCACAACACGTCTGGTAAATTTTGTATGGAGTTGTATTCAGTCATGTCAGCTTACACCTGCACTAGGCAGGGTGGGTATAGACTAGGGGTCAAGAGTAGGGAATCTGTGTCCCCTCCAGATATTATTGGACAGCCACTTCCAGCAGCTCCACTAGCATAGGCAGTAGTCAGAGTTATTATCCAACATCATCTGGAGGGCAACATGGTCCATACCCTCCAACATTTCTCCGATGAAAATAGGGACGTCCCATTCCATAATGATAATTTTACTATTGATATCCCACACATCTTACTGGGTTGCTCCAGACACTCTGGGCAGCTTCCAGCATATATAAAAACATAATAAAGCATCAAACTTTTTTTTTTTTTAAACCCCTATAAAAGATTGCCTTCAAATGGCTTAAGATTTGGCAGAAAGCGTGTTCTCCTTCATGGAGAGCACGTGTTGCGGTGGGGGCCGCCAGGACACTCCAAAGTTGGGGGGCGGGCTAATTGATCGTTGGCCACTGATGCGATTGGGGTTTCCCTTGTTGTTGGGAAGAAGTTAATGTTGCCATTTATTGACTGACAGCCAGAAATAGTAAAACTCCTTGCACGAGGCTAGGGCTTCCTCTTTTCGCCCGTGCATTGGATTGCCCGTCCCTCCCTCCGTAGAATAGGGTTGTTCGCTTTGACCTTGCTATGCCTGTCATGGGGTCGTCTGCTTTGGAGCGGGGGCCTGGTAGGAATTTTGTCCATCTGGCTGATTGGCTGGGGCCATTTGGTTTTTGCCTACTGCGTAGCAAATCGTCACAACTTGTAAGGTTCGCAGTTAGGCATTGGTGTATGGTTTGGTTGGTTGAGGGGCATGGATTGGCTGTGCCTGCCCCTCTAATGCTGCTGCTGCAAGGGATTCCGTTAAAGGAATTGGGAGCTAACTATTGCTTGTCCACTCTGTCAAGGGGGCTTGGGCCATAGCAATGAGCTCCTGGTTGCATTTGGGGTGAGGGCAGGTTCCCTGCTCCGCGTAACCCCCAAGTGTATTCTCCCATTCTGACTTTCGCAGGCGTGCGGAATGTCAGTCTGTCCCCCACGGTGGGGGCAGATAGTCGCAACCAATGCCTACGCAACCACTCACAAATTTGTATTTTAATAAAGTTGTGGCCAAAATTATGCCAAAAATCTTAAACAAAAATTTCTGTGTGATGTGTGAGTTATTGGGGTGGACCTGGGGACCTCGACACACAATAACTGCATACCCTCCAACATATCGCCAGTGCAAATAGGGACATCCAAAGGAAAAGTGGGACATTCCAAGATCAAATCAGAAACCGGGACAGCTTTTCTAAATCAGGGATGTCCTTGGAAAATAGGAACTTTTGAAGAATATATTCCGTCAATTGTAAAGACAATTTTGACTTTACATTTTATGCTCAAGCTATGGCTAGCTAATCTATGATATGACTTTTCTCCCCAAAGGCAGGATAAACATTTCTTCAGAGTATTTCATTTCACTCCACAACAAAGCCCCTTGGGGCCTTTAAGGTAGAATGTGTTAATATTATGGGATTGCAAATGGAAACATTGCTATTAAAGATAGGTGGTTTGTTTTGAAGTAGCTGGCTTCTGTTCTACGTTAATAATAACGTTTCTAGGAGGGGGGGGGAATGGATAAAAGCACATTGCCTCAGGGGAAGTGTTTTGTATACATGAGGGTCTGTTTCTCATTTCCACCAAGCCTGCTGAGAGAAAACACTGCTGTGTCCGCAATCCCGGAGGTGTGGTTCCTGCTGAGTCACCAAAGAGCCTGAATATGCTTAGTCAAACCAGTAGAATCTGCTACTAAAGGAGCTCAACCAGCTTGGCAAAACAATTTCACCTCATGCATCATTTTGAAATAGAAGAAGCATCGCCTTTTTTTCCTATTGTCAACAAGACAAAGTCAAGGCTGGTTTACAATCAATCATGTTCTATTGTGGTCTCCAGCATATGGACCAGATATTCTTCTCCCATAGCTGTCAACATTTTCCTTTTTTAAAGGGAAATTCCCTTATTCTGAATAGGATTCTTCGCAAGAAAAGGGAAAAGTTGACAGCTATGTCTTCTCCACTTCCACCAAGGATCAATAAAAGAGATCTGCAACCAATTTACTCCGTGTGGCAAGAGCCCCAACATGGAGTGAATTAATACATTACGCGAAAGAAGGAACGTGTAGGCTTTTCCTAAGTCACTTGCGATTGTGAACAACCACATTAAAAGTCAAGTAAGAATTTTAAGGCCCAAATGGAAATAGAATAAATCCCAATTTGAGGCACAAAAAAACCTGTTCGTCTTGCTTGTGAAGGTAGTGGATCTGTAGATCATTGGTAGTGCTGTATGAATGGCATCAAGAATATTGGAAAGGCTATCTCATGTGGAGGATGGAGCAAGTTTTAAATTAAAAGAGGATTTTGATAATAGAACATTAGGATCGAGGAAGTTGCTAGCTGTTTGACAGTGGAACAGCTTTCCTCAGAAGGTGGTGGTCTTTCCTTCAGTAGAAGTTTTGAAGCAGAAGATGGGTGACCACCAATCAGGGATGTTGTAAAAGTAGATTTCCTGCTTCAGAAGGGGTTTGGATTAGAGTAGTTTTGAGGAACCTCCCGACATTATGAGCAATATTCAACAAA
Organism: Podarcis cretensis; assembly: GCF_951804945.1. Taxonomy (NCBI): domain Eukaryota; kingdom Metazoa; phylum Chordata; class Lepidosauria; order Squamata; family Lacertidae; genus Podarcis; species Podarcis cretensis. The sequence goes on along the minus strand of NC_137180.1, from coordinate 8,441,926 downwards.
GCCACCGCATTATTGCAAGGACTTCAAGTCCACACAATGGGCATCTCTTCAATCTGTTCTGGGTTTCCCCTCAGCCCTCTGGATATTATTATTGCTATTCTTATTGTTACGGTTATACATTTATTAAGCATCCTTCACCAACAGTTCCAGGTAAGGTTACAACAATCTAAAATTCAACGTTAAAACAAAACACATCTCAGAGGTCAAAGGCCAGGGTCAAGAGGTGTGTCTTCAGCATATAACAAAAGCTGTACAATGGAGGTGCCAGCCACACCTCTGTGGGGAAGGAAATTCCACAACCTAGGGCAGGCATAGGCAAACTCGGCCCTCCAGTTGTTTTGGGACTACAACTCCCATCATCCCTGACCACTGGTCCTGTTAGCTAGGGATGATGGGAGTTGTAGTCCTAAAACATCTGGAGGGCCGAGTTTGCCTATGCCTGACCTAGGGGCTACCACAGAGAATGGTCACTCACTGGCCTCTACCCTCCCCCACCCACAAATTTCTGCGGGTGGTGGAACTACCAAGCTGCCCCCACTTCACTGATCTTAATACTTGAGAGGGTCTGTATGGAAGGCAACATTATTTGAGATATTTGGGGTCTAAGTCATGTAGGCCACTGATGTGAGCACCTTGAACTAAAGACTCTTTATGGACTAATACGTTGCAAGATAGAAATGTTATGTGACGGCTAATGTTACCTCTTGCAATAAATGGTTAGGAAACTTGAAAATGAGGTACATTTTCTGTATATTCTGTGGCTTCTATGTGCAGTGTGTGTGTGTGTGTGTGTGTGTGTGTGTGTGTGTGTAAATCTACATATAAAACAACACCCTTCTCTAGGAGGCCTAACTTGATTAAGCAAGCAACTGCAAAATAACTTCAAGTCTATTTCACCTTGAAGAACCAGAGGAAGTACTTCCTCAAACGTGAGTCAGTTTTTTAAAATAGGATGCAGCCTACTAGGAATTTATCTCCTCCACACCTACATAATAGAGCATTCAGAGTTCAGTCATACCTGCTATTAATAACACATCACCACTGGATTTACTGATACACTCCTGCAGCCATTATACCAATGTAAACCAGTGATGCAAACATGCTGCATTTGATAAAACCATGTAGTATACTTCAGCCATGTGTAATAACACCTCCAGCATTATCAATTACTTTTGGAAAGAGGTGATATAAAAGGGATTGGGGGGTGGGGTTTAACCTTTCTTTTCTCCTGAAACTGCACTTCTACAGCTGCTTTTTCATTTGTGTTTGATTTCAGAATTTATCTCCATCATCACCACCATCACCATCATTAGGTACAGCGCCACCTGCGTCCCTAAATTACCATCATTATCATCATGTATCCATCTATATCCCGGGGGACGCAGGTGGCGCTGTGGTCTAAACCACAGAGCCTAGGGCTTGCTGATCAGAAGGTCGGAGGTTCGAATCCCCGCGACGGGGTGAGCTCCCGTTGCTTGGTCCCTGCTCCTGCCAACCTAGAGGTTCGAAAGCACGTCAAAGTGCAATTAGATAAATAGGTACCACTCTGGGGGGAATGTAAATGGCGTTTCCGTGTGCTGCTCTGGTTCACCAGAAGCAGCTTAGTCATGCTGGCAACATGACCCAGAAGCTGTACACCGGCTCCCTTGCCCAATAAAGCGAGATGAGTGCCGCAACCCCAGAGTCAGCTACGACTGGACTTAATGGTCAGGGGTCCCTTTACCTTACCTATTTATATCCCACCTTTTTCCCTGACAGGGACTCAAGGCGGCTTACAGATAAAATCATTAAACATCTCCACAGCTTGACCAATACTTATTTTCCAGAAAGCTTAAAGTGTGTTTGGAAATCCCGTACTCTGCTTACATTCATAGCGAATAAGTAACATATCGGAGCGTAAAATTTGTAAATAAAACACAGCTTGGATATGCATGCTGCTTTAGAGATATAGAATCGATGCCTGAAGACATATGAAACATCATTAACGGCTACCGAAGCTGGATAATTATTTTAGGGAGGGAGCTCTGTACTTTACGGTGACAGATTAGTGCACAGGTCTGTTGTGTTCCTCCTCAGAATCCACACCCAACTCACGCGAAGTTCTACAAGGTGGTGAGAGTGGGCTCCCTTTTGCCGTTTACATCTTTCTTTCGTTCAGACTGGTAAATTAGGGCTGCTGGAAGTGTGGCTCTTACTGCTTGGATTGTAATGGGCATTTGGGGAGGTAGGACATGATAGCCTGTTCACTTGTGGCTCTGCTTCAGCCAAATTAAGCAACAACAACTGCTGGAAGAAAAAAAGAATGTAAAAGGCAGTCCATAATAATTTAAGTAGGTTGAATTGGTACCCTATTTGCAAAATTTTACAATTCCCAAATACAGACGCGCTTTCAATTTCGCAAGATTCAATATACTGCCTTTGGCTGTACTTGAGGGTCGATTTCAAAAAAATCCGCTCAAAAAACGATTGCCGGTATGTCCCTGTGGAGATGGCAGTATGGAGTCAGTGGCTCATGTGCTTCTGGCTTGCACTCTTTTATAAAGATTTGAGGAGTGATGGGTCGCTCAACCATTGATACTGTTCCCATTCTTCAAGCAGATCAATAATAAATAATAAAATTTTATTTATATCCCGCCTCCCCAGCCAAAGCCGGGCTCAGAGCGGCTAACAACAGTAAAATAAATACAACATTCTAAAATCATTTCATTATAAAATTAATTCAAATCAGATTAATGGCAACCATCATTGGGCTAGAGTTCTGTGAGGATTGCCAAAGGAGGGGGTCAGGCTGTGACCTGGCCAAAGGCCTGGTGGAACAGCTCTGTCTTGCAGGTCCTGCAGAAAGATGTTGATCAAGATCAACTTGATCGGGTGACAGCAAAAACTGCAAGGTTTTTAGCGGGCGCAATTAGAATAAGATCTATTATTTGATTATTGATATAAACCTTCAAAATGTATTTTGTATAGTCAAGTTTCTACCTCTATCTTCAGTACATTTTATTTTATTGCAGTGGCCAGTGGCTGAGGCAAATAAAGATTCTTCTGATCTGATCTAAGTAGGGTGAACATTTGGAGTGTCTATGTGGATTTAAACACACACACACATTTAACACTTATGCAGAAATGTGATGGAATGGTCCGAAGGAAGGGCCCACATGGAATGGAAATAGGAGGTCTGTTCATCCCAATAGCGTTTTTTACACGACAAGGAATGAGAGCCAGGGCCACACAAGACAGTGTGTTGAATGCACAAAAGCATTTGAGGCATTTTTAAATTTTACTTTGAGAACAACAGCCTTTGGGGAGCAGGGTGGTAGGAAGGAGAATTAGGATAAGGGCTACAGTATGTCGAGGTGGGAGTAATTGTATTGGAGCTGCCCAAGTGAATAGCAGATGAGTTGTGGTGTTGGGGATCACAACGCAGGAGCAAAGGTTTAACCCCCTTCTCCACATGCCAAACTGCTCTTATTTTTAAAGTAAAGGCAAGAGTCTTTAATAAACACACACACACACACACACACACACACACACACACAATAAATGCATACACACACTTTATACAAGGTTGGTAAAGCTGTAGCCCTCCAGCTGTTGCTTGACTCCAACTCCCACCAGCCCAAGCCAGAATGGCTAATAGGGATGACGAGAGATGATCTACAACAAAATTTGAAGGGCCACAGGTTCTCAGCTGTTGAGGCAAGTACTGAGTAGCAGTCAAAACTACTTCATGATCCATTTAGAACTGCTCCGGCACATGATTGTCTTAAAAAGAGCAGAAAGCATTGCTACTGGTTTTTATCTGTCTGGGCAGAATGACACACCCTATCTGCAAGAAGCTGATTTGGCTACCATTTGCCACATTATGAAAATTAGTGGTTTTCTAGAGAACAGAATAAATTACAGGTGGAGAAGAAAACAAAACTCTACAATGGTTCAGAAATCACTCTATGGGTTGTGTACTAAATTATATCTCAAATGGAAAGTTCTTCAGAACCCTGTCAGTCACTCTTCTTAGTGGGCAGCAGCCGTGGTCAGTTATGAGCCACCATTTTAAATGTGCCACAATTCCCAAAAGCAACACGTTGGCAGCATTGTGAGACATGGTGGCTCACAGATCCAGTTGCCTGGTAGATGTTGTCACTAGGCCTTCAGCAGCATTGGATTTGAAAAGCAGTTTTTTTAATTCACTGGATGTAATTGGAGTCAATGATTGCTGGAAGGGTAGGAAAGGGAAAACAGGAAGTGGGTTAGAGAAGGTTTGAAGAGTTTGAAGGGTGTAGATTACATTAATTTCCTAACAGTTCAGCATATAAAAGTAGCAAACCCTCCAAGTGTCCCTATTTTCCAGGGACAGTTCCGGATTTACAGAAGCCATCCTGGTTTCCGATTTGATCCTGCAATGTCCTGCTTTTCCTTAAAGGTAAAGGTAAAGGTACCCCTGCCCGTACGGGCCAGTCTTGACAGACTCTGGGGTTGTGCGCCCATCTCACTTAAGAGGCCAGGGGCCAGCGCTGTCCGGAGACACTTCCGGGTCACGTGGCCAGCGTGACATCGCTGCTCTGGCCAGAGCCAGAGCCGCACACGGAAACGCCGTTTACCTTCCCGCTGGTAAGCGGTCCCTATTTATCTACTTGCACCCGGAGGTGCTTTCGAATTGCTAGGTTGGCAGGCGCTGGGACTGAGCAGCGGGAGCGCACCCCGCCGCAGGGATTCGAACCGCCGACCTTTCGATCGGTAAGCCCTAGGCGCTGAGGCTTTAACCCACAGCGCCACCCGCGTCCCCCTGCTTTTCCTTAGGATATCCCTATTTTCACTGGAGAAATGTTGGAGGGAATGAAGTAGGGAATGAACAAAATGAAGAAATCAGTCTTCCTTTCTACTTTATGTTAGCTGAAATACAAGCAGCAGCACAAACAAGATATTTGACTGTGACGTGTTGTAGCTGTGAGTCAGAAGATGGAAACTGCAATCTTAACAAGACCAGCACTACGTATGTCACTCCCTTACTCCTTTTTGTCGTGCCTCAGCAGGACAGTTGGGAAAGAAAAACACTAAACCTCACATTTCAGTCATATGATTGATTGTTGCACAAGTCATACTTGCTGTTCTTCACATTCTTTCAGATTGTAAGCTTCTTGAGAACAGGCACCTGGCTTTTACAAATAAAACCCCTCCACAATGCCCCACATTCATGGTATGGTGCAAATATAGGCCTAATAATTATTACATTCTCAGGGAAGGACTTATGACAGTCCTAAAGAGAGCTTTAAATGACACACACATTGATTCTACTTAAGTTGCACATTGGCCACAATAAGACTACAATAAATGTTACGTGTAAAACATATTCCAGGTAACATCTAAACATATTTCCCTAATGCTAAGATCCTCAAAGGACGCAGGTGGTGCTGTGGTCCACACCACTGAGCCTCTTGGGCTTGCCAATCAGAAGGTCGGCGGTTCAAATCCCTGGAACGGGGTGAGCTCCCGTTGTTCGGTCCCAGCTCCTGCCAACCTAGCAGGTCGAAAGCACACCAGTGCAAGTAGATAAATAGGTACCACTCCGGCGGAAAGGTAAATGGTGTTTCCGTGCACTGCTCTGGTTCCAGAAGCGGCTTAGTTACGCTGACCACATGACCCGGAAAAACTGCCTGCAGACAAATGCCAGCTCCCTCGGCCAGTAAAGCAAGATGAGCGCCACAACCCCAGAGTTGTTTGCGACTGGACTTAACTGTCAGGGGTCCTTTACCTTTACCTTTAAAATCCTCAAAAAGAGAAGGAAGTTGAAACAAGGATTTTCTTTCCATCTTTTGAGGGGAGGGGTATTTGTAACACCCTCAGTGAAGTAAGTTTGATTGTCCTAAGCTCATCATTTATTTATTTATTGCCCAATATATAATTTCTTCCTCATTCACAAAATGAGAAAGCAAAACTATGAATACAATAAAGGGTCATTCATCTATCATCTGTTTTTCTGGAGAGGTCTTTAAACTGAACTTTATTAAAAAAAAATTAAGAGAAATCCTGAGCCATTTTGTACATCACACTTCTGGTAGCTTTACTCATTTTTAAAATGCCACTTTGAAAAACTGTGGCTGGAAAATTATCTTTAAAATGATATAGAACAGGAGTACTGTTATGTACTGAAGTTCTCACCCTGGGCCAGCAGGAGGATAATGTAGATAGTTATGCAAATGAAGGATCGAAAAGTGACGTTCAGTGATTGGATAGTTTGTATGCAAATGAAGGATCGAAAAGTGACGTTCAGTGATTGGATAGTTTGTATGCAAATGAAGGATCGAAAAGTGACGTTCAGTGATTGGATAGTTTTAGAAAATGGCAACAGTTACATTGTTCTGGAGCTCTATATAAGCAGGCTGACTGAGCTCCTCAGTTAGTTAGGTTCCAGCTTACAATAAAGAGCTGCTTTGGAAGAATCGCTGTGTGGTCTGATATGTTCGCCCACAACTTAACACTGGCGACGAGGATGGGATCGATGGACATCAGAGCACAGCCAGATGCGGCCATCCTATGAACTGAGCTGAATCACTGAGCAAAATCACTGGACAGAACCAATTCAGAGCTGACTGTTCTGGCTAGAGCACTGCGTTCCATCCATCGCCCTGAACGCCGGCATCGGAATCATGGCTTCACTTGTGCCTCTACCACCGATTGCGCCAGCCTCTGAATCATGGGACTCCTACCTCGCTCGGTTCGACTGCTACCTCCAAGCCAACGAGCTGACAGCAGCATCAAAGGAACGGAAGCGGGGCCTATTCCTCAGCCTCTGTGGGCCTGAGGTGTTTGAGACGGCCTGAGCATTGGTTGCGCCTGAAGCAGTCCAGGCAACACCGTGGGACACGATCCAAGAGAAGCTCCGCAACCACTACGCACCAAAGCCGTCCAAGATTGCTGCCCGCCATGCATTCTACCACCGGAACCAGGCAGAGGGAGAGTCAATCAACAACTACACCACCGCCCTGCGACAGGCTGCAATGCACTGCGAGTTCCGAGACTTAGACGATGCCCTGATGGATCGAATCGTCTGCGGGGTCCGGGACATCCATCTGCAACGGCGTCTCCTCGCCAAGCCAGACCTCACGCTACAGAAAGCCATTGAGGAGGCTGTGGCCTCAGAAGCTGCTGAACGCTCCGCCCAGGAGATCCGCAAGTCCAGCAGCCCGCGTCTTGCTAGGAAGCCAGTTCCAGTGCGTCACGAAGAGGCCAGCAGTGATGAGGCATCCTCCAGAACTTAACAAGTACCAACATGAATAAAATGTTGGGGGGCCCAGGTAGGGCCCCACCCCACATAATCAATCACAATACAGCACCCTCATTTGAATAGCAATGCTCATCAACTCGGGGGGCAGCCCCCTCAAATATTTTATTGAGGGAACCGAAGGGATCTCAGCTCCTAGGAGTTGGCTCCTATGATATAGAATATGCAAATTAAAAACGGTTCTGTAGGTTTGCCATTTTCATGGAACTACCTATTATTTTAAAGGTAGTTCTCACTAACAAATAGGAAGCTATTAAAAATGATTGCTACCGCAACAATGGTCTTTTGATTGAAAATGGTACTTCTTGGTAGGCATTACAAGGTCCTCATGATGAAATCTATCATAGTTTGATTTGCACATTCCTTTGCTGTGTGGCTTGTTTTGTGCGGCTGCGTGCAGTTGAACTTTTCTCAGTTCAAAGGTTAAAAAACAATTATAGCTAAGCTATGTGGAAATGTCACTGAGTTTAACAGGACTTAATCTCAGAAAACACCTTACCTGTGTAGGCACAGGCCTGGACTAAACTGGAACGCTGATTTAAATAGGTATAAGGCGGCTTCCTTCCCTTGAAGACAGGAGAGGAACACCTATCTACCTATGGAGATACTTATATATTATATATACCGTATTTTTCCTTCTATAACACGCAGATTTTTTCTCCTAAAAAGGAAGGAGAAATGTCTGTGCGTGTTATTGAGCGAATGTGTGGTCCCTGGAGCCAAATGGTGCAAGGGGAGGCAAAAAAAAGCAGGCAAAAATCAAACCGCACGTTTCCTAGAAGGGAAACTTGAAAAGAGGAAGCGGCTGCTTTCCGGCATTCTGCCTCAGGGTCTTACTGCCCACCCACCTCTGTTTCCTTGCTGTGTTTGCTCAAACGGAACAAAGAGCAGGGAAAGCCCCTCCCCTCCAGGCAAGCAGAGGGGAAAGCAGAGTGAAAACATGCAGGAGGGAGAGAGAGAGAGAGAGCGCGAGCTGGCTGGCTTGGGTGGGTAGGTGAGGGAAAACTTTTGCCTTCCTTTCCTCCCTCCCCTTATACCCCTCTCCTGCATTCTTAGCCAGCTGCTTCTCTGCACACCCCTCTCCTGCTCCTTGTCCCTTCTGTGTTTTTCCTTCCCTCCCCACTTAAAATGTGGTTAAAAAGCATGGATCCACATGGATCCTCAGGATCTTTGCATTGGGTCAGCCCAAATTCATCATCAGATCACACAGCATGTCCATGGCTACAGCCTGCCCCCAAAAAACCACGCACCCACTGTTGCCTGGGGCTGCAATGGTGCAAAAACGTGGTTAAAAAGCATGGATCTACATGGAGCCTCAGGATCTTTGCATTCAGTCATCCCAAATTCACCATCAGATCACATAGCATGTCCATGGTTACAGCCTGCCCCCCCAAAATCACGCACCCACTGTTGCCTGGGGCTGCAATGGTGCAAAAACGTGGTTACAAAACATGGATCCACATGGATCCTCAGGATCTTTGCATTGGGTCAGCCCAAATTCACCATCAGAGCACATAGCATGTCCATGGCTACAGCCTGCCCCCCAAAAATCACGCACCCACTGTTGCCTGGGGCTGCAATGGTGCAAAAACGTGGTTACAAAGCATGGATCCACAGGGATTCTCAGGATTTTTGCATTGGGTCAGCCCAAATTCACCATCAGATCACATGTCTGTGGCCACAGCATGAAGCACAAAAATGATACATCCACTGTTTCATTCAGAATGTTTTTTCCCTTGTTTTCCTCCTCTAAAAACGATGTGTGTGTTATGGTCAGGTGCGTGTTATAGAGCGAAAAATACGGTAATAAACAAACAGGTCCTCAAAAGGGCCACATTGAGGACCTTTGAAAATCTAACTTTTCATGCTCTGCCAAAATATAGACCCTGCAAAGGAGCCAGACCACCTGGCTACCAGACCTCTGTCAAAACAAGCATATTCTGCCAGAGGAAGATTTGTTTTAAGTGCCAAATAAGATATGCCTTAAGGCATATTTTCATTATAAGCAGTGGGTTTTTATAAAATCAAGTAATTGCAAAATATCTTATTCCTAGAAGCAGCACTGCCATCCCACTGTGGATTTGTAGGGTGCACGTAAGTATTAAAATGAACACAGAAAAAAGAAATCTCGCTGCATTGAAAAATCATATGACTTTTAGAAGACATTTGAAAGCAGCCTGCATAGGGAAATTTTCAATGTTTGATGTTTTACTGTGTTTGATCTTTTAATTTGTTGGAAGCCACCCAGAATGGCTGGGGCATCGCAGTCAAATGAGCAGCATGTAAATAACAACAACAACAACAACAACAACAACAACAATAATAATTGAAACCGTGAGATTCCTGTCCAAAGATCCCTGGAAATTGAAACCGAGATCCCATACTGATAGGAACTACTGCTGAAAAAAGGAAGCTTAATCACAAATTACGTTTTATGCACTCATGAATGCAGCAGATACCATCTGCAGAAAGTAATCCTGGATTCTGCTGTCTGGTGATGGTGATTCACTCTGCATACTTAAGCAAAGCCACACCCTTCACTGTCACTGCTGTTTCCAACTATGCAGAATCAGCACTTTTGGAGGAAATTAACACAGACCTTGGCCAGAAATCATTGTATTTACACAAGAAGTCATTTCCTCTTCACACACTTTAAAAAAAAAAGATGATTCAGCAGAGGAAACTCTTCAAAAACATGTTTGCATATGTTTTCACCTTTGTGTCTTCCAGAGTCCTCCTCTAGTGTGCACAAGCTATTTGTTCCCTTTTTGCTTGACTTACTTGCAATATCCGAATCACTACCAGAAGCAAATTACAGCCTTTATCCTAAATGTTTTAGGGATGGCTCACAAATCACGGCAGACTTTGGAAGAAAGGTGGAACATAAATGTAATGGTGGCTACCAAGTTGGCATGCCTACAGGTTAAAAAAGCAGGCCATGCCTAAAGGATAGCCTACAGCAACCTCTTAATATAAAAACTGCAGGGAGTAATATAGCCCTGCAGAGTTCACAGCTGCTGCTAAAAAGTCAAGTTGTTGGAACCAACAGCTAGCAATGCTCAGTTTGCTGGTTTACACGAATGCAGCTAGGAAATGAGGAATGATGAAAAAGTTGCAACAGGCAACCATTTATTTGTAAAAAAAACTTTAAAATTTTACTACAACAAAGATTAAGGAAAAACAGTATTAATATATATACATACATTGTATATGTATATACACATAATGTATCTTGTACAATTAAAATTACATGCTTTTCGGAACAGAAGAGTCTTGATCCCTCATACCAACTTCTCTGACCGCAAGAAATTCTTGCTTTCCTTAATTAAAATAAAAATAAAAATCAAACTTTCAAGTATAAGAAATAAGCACACTAGTATCTGAAAGTGAAAAAAACATTTGCTTTGCACAAATGATCACTGTTAAGTACAGAGTAAATCTGTTTAGCTAACACTTGTATATGTGCCTTGGTGAACTTTACAACTGTGTAAAATCTTTACCTGAGATATGTGGAAAGAATGGAAGGTGCGAGTTCATGGGGTTTCAATTTTCCATTCCACTTCAACGGAAATAAAAACTTAATGTTTGTCTTAATGTTTGTACTTGCACGGTATTCAACATGAGAGCTCTTCAGCAGAACAATTTTCATGTTACCAAGTATCTTAAACTCCAGAAAAACACAGAGGCAAGCACCACTTATAGCAACCAGCATGCAGAGACAGTGAAATAGAGGTAGCATTGTCTTATAGCTTCAACAGGATCACTTGATTTTAGCCACATTATCTTCTGCAAAAGGCACTCACTTTTTCATTTCCAAGTCTGGTGTTAAAATTGAAATATACTAGCATTGTTTTACTAGAAATGTTTTTTTCGTTTTTAAATTAAACAAGCACGATAAAAAAGGAGAGGACTTAGGAAACGAACTTTGTATCACTAAGTATACTTCTTCTGTTTGGAAAAATGACTTTAAAAACCTCTAGGTACCGAAAAGCTAGAGTCCTCCCAGTTAAAACGTCAGTATTTAAGCAGCACGATGTATAATCAGAAACAAACTGTGAAATACCCAGAAATACACCAGCCTTTTATAACTAAAATAAGAGCAAGAGGTCACAGTAAAAAAATAAGATGATTGGTCACTTAAAAAGTGGTGCTGGGAGGCAGCGGCAACCCATGAATGTAGAAACTTATAAATACATACAAAACTGTCGTACTTAATCCTTTGTCGCTATCTGCTATTGGAAAAGTGTGTGCTTTCTCGTGTTTGCTTTTACCGAGAGACAACTGAGCTAATTGAATTATAAGATGTCCCGCTGTTACAGCTTGAAGCATAGGCTTCTTGGCCATTCACATCTAAACTGACTCTAAACACAGAGGATGCTTTCATTAAAAAGTCAGCTGCATCTCTGCGCCCCAGTTCCCTCAGTTTAGACATTAGGGTGCCCACAGTACTTTCAGGGCTATTTCCCCATTCCTGAAGAAGAGCATAGGATGGGCTCGGGACAAAGTCATTCTGACTCCCATTGTTTGTATTATATTTCGCAACCAGATCAGGAAGGCCCAAGTTCATAGCAAGAAGGCACCAGTCCTTGCCCATGGGATCAGGTGGATCCAGAAGTCGACTCAGTTTCCTTCGTGTAAGCAGATTCAGATCAGACACGTGGATATCCATCCCCAAACTCCCCTGTGAATAGACATCTAGACACCCAAAGCACAGTATACTGCTAAAGCTTTCTTTGTAGCCACCCATGGTATTAGTCAATGAGGTCTCCTTTTGACTTTGTGCGCGGAAAAAATCTCTCGGGTGGTAGATCATTATTGGCTCATGGTGTTCCCTCAGCTGCTGAGGACTGAGATAGTGTTTGACTGTCAGGAGTCCTGGTAATGTTGTGGCCATCAGGTTATCAATCGTACTGCACACAGAGTCCAGGAACAAGCAGCATTTTATCTTCTCTGTTTCCAGGCCTCTAACTTGAACCTCAATACCCTGACCATTGTTCACAAGGAGGACAAGGAGCTCAGCTCCACGGTTCACAATCTTTGATCCATTGATCCACAAGCGTATGTCTGCATCTCCCTCTGTGCTCTGTTGGTGGATCCATCTACAAAGATTCACCTGAACTTTGTGGAATATCCCACAAGGCAGTGGGGTGAGGTGTTCCACAGGAACAATTCTAACACCACCATAAATCATAACTTCATCCTCCTCGTCAGCCCAAGACCTATGGAGGCTATCAGTCTTGATTAAAGCAGGAATGTCAATCATTGTTCCACTGCTGAGATCCCTGGCACAGATGTCCATAGCGTCCAAGATTTGGATGAGTTCTTCTATATCACTATCTGGGACCAGGCGCTGGATGTCCTCTATGGTGTAACGGCCTCTGTAGTGATGGAGGGCCTTGGGGTTCTCCACGGACAGGAGTCTTCCAAGCACATTTGAGCACAGCCAGCGAGGATCTAGCAGAACAACATCTTGGACTGTCTCGCTTTGCATGATATTGATCTGTTGAACAGAAGAAAAGCCACAAGTCAAATCCAAATATGAGAGAAAGGAATAGTTTCGCAGACATCGCAGCTTTAACTGTAAGAGGACTACAGGTTCTCATACGGTCCATTATCTACATCCAATGAAAAATGTGAATTTGAGAAAGGGAGGAGAGCTTCTCCTTGTGCTGGCATACAGCACTTACAGGTCAGTGCAGACCACAAGTTATGGCTGGGTATCAAGCTGAGCCAAAATCCATTCACCTCTTTTGATGGCCAAACTGCAAAGAATGCAGAGTTACTGTATTTTTCGCTCTATAACACACTTTTCCCCCTCCAAAAATTAAGGGGAAATGTGTATGCGTCCTATAGAGCAAATGCAGGCTGCGCGGCTAAGCCCAAAGCCAGAACAGGGAGACGGAGTGCTGCGGAGAGCTCTGTCTCGCTATTCTAGCTTGGGGATGGCTGTGCGCAAAGCCTCTGCAGGGCAGTGGGGTGCCTTCACCCCACTGCCCTGAAGAGGCTAGAAAGGCTGTTCCCAAGCCAGAACAGGAGGACGGAGCGTTGCGGGGAACTCCGTCTCGCTCTTCTAGCTTGGGGTTGGCTGCACGCAAAGCCTCTGCAGGGCAGCGGGGTGCCTTCACCCCGCTGCCCTGCAGAGGCTACAAAGGCTGTCCCCGAAGCCAGAACAGCGAGGTGGTCTCACTGTTCTAGCTTGGGGATGGTAGCCACCTGAAGCCTCCAGAGTGCAGCGGGAGTTCCCGCTGCGCTCTGGAGGCTTTGGGTGAATACACCTTGAAAGCACCTTGTTTTAGAGGGGAAGAACAAGAAAAAAAATTTCCCCCCTTGTTCTCCCCCTCCTATGGTCCGGTGCGTCCTATAGAGCGAAAAATACGGTACCTATAGAATTAAAATTGAATTAATGAAGTTTACTTACTTCTCCTATACTGTGTAGCTGCTGGGCAATGTGCCTCAGCTCATCTTCGCTTGCTAACGGGTTAAGCTGATCTTGCACATCATACACAAATTGCTGCAGTGACATGAGCTGGTTGGGTCCATTCACTTTTCTCCATGAAGGTAGCGTGGAGACGATTTTTTCGCACAAGTGTGTCATGGGTGGACATGTCTATGGAAAACACCAGATTGGACATTAGCTCTAATTTGAGAAGGTAAACTGTTATCTTTTCACTTAAAAAAAATATATGCCATCAATCACTCATATCCTAGCAGGAACACACCCAGTGCGGTGGAACAGAGTCACAGAGCCGCACTTCTGAGACTGGTGTTACTACAGCTTAGCCAGATGGGTCTGTGGCAGGGCAGGTGTGATGCTACACAGACACAACAGCAGAGCCAATCTGCTGCCGCCACTGGTGCATCTGCACAGTCTCTACCTGGCCAGGTAAGCTGAAGTACTGTGAGGGCTGGCTCCATGGCTCTGCCACACCTCACTGGATGCTGAAGAATAGAGCATTGATTCCATTTGGCCATGTATACTCCTCTATTGGTAATAATGCTAGAAGTGGAAGCTATTTCCACAACTGATGCAGCCCTGGCAGTACTAGCTTGCATGCTCATTCTGCTGAATGTGAAGGCTGTGCTATTCTGTCATTCCCATTTCAAGGCGATGCATTCTGTAAAGGAATACAAGAATGAAAGAAGCTATCAAATCACAGATTATGCTAAGTACTTAGTCATAGTCACTCCTGCTCCAGGCATCATGTAAACTGTATTTTCTTAAAAAAAACCAAACAAACCCCAAAGCAAACTGCGACAGCATAACTGTAACACTCATCCTTTTTATATTTGTAATGTGAAAGTATGTCACAGTACATTATCCTCAGTTTTTGACAAGACAGTTAACAAGCCTTTTCTTTTATATTTCAAACGTTTCATAAAGACAGCACAACGTGTTAGTATGGCTTGCATTAAATCTGTACTGGCATAAGGAGACAGGCTCTTGAAGTCTTTTTAATGGAAAAACTGTGCAGTACCATGAACTTTCTGAAACAAAACAAACCCCGTTTCTTGGCACCATTTGCACAAGTTAACAGAATGAACTTCAAGTGCATGCATATGCTGTAGAAAAAGAGCAGTAAAATGATCACTAGTTTAGCTGAGTGGTTCTGGCAAAGAAGGACCAGCTTTTCACCACAACATTACAATCTACGAAACACATGAAAGCAGGAATCAACACACACTGCTTAAAAGGGGTTGCATTCTTCAGAATCCTGCCTCTGGCGAAAACTCATACTGAAACGAACTGTATAGCTGTTTGACAGCAAGAAGCATTGTTAAATACTTATTCTGGGAGTGAGAAACATTTTATACACCAAAAAAATCTGGTGCCAAACCCAGGAGTAGAAGAGTGTAAGAATTATGAAGCAGAGGAGAGATAGTTGATCTACACAGAAAAGTATGCTTCTGTATGTATACTATGTTTTGTTTTTTTTTTACAAAAAACCTCCCACACAATTGGATGCCAGACAAATTCATCCCTTTTCAAATTTGTTGGAAGTGAAAGCAGCTGAGTAAATAAGCACCACTATGGTATGCTGTGTAAAATATTGGACTAGGACTAGTGTTCAAACAACCACTCAACCATAATACTCAGCACGTGACCTATGGCAACTCATGTGATATGAGAATAAAGTGGAATAGCTCATTTATTCCACCATGAGTTCCTTGGAGGAACGGCAAAGTATAAATGAAGAAAACAAAGATGACTCTCACTGAAAGGTTCAGAATGGTTTGGTCACATGGAATTCAAGTGGCCCAAAGCGTTTCAATTCAACACTGCAGACACATGTTAAAAAACTTGCTATACTTCAATAAAATATTTATTAGGCCGTTTCTGCAGAATGAGACAAGGATATTTTCTATCTAAATTTACTTGCCCCCTTTTTTTACAAGGCATAAGAAAGAGCTGAAAGAATTTATGGGCTCATGATCTATTTAATACTTCTTGCTCGCCACCAGAGGGCACTCAGGCCAGTGAATCTAATTTATCCCATAAAGACCTTGTTTGTACTTGATCCATATTTCTAACTGTCTTCCTTCCTTCCCATACTTATAACCACAAGGCAACTTCATAATTCAAGGTGCACTCAAAATGGAAATACTCTCATGAGGCTTGGGCCAATGGATGTACTAAGAAGACGTGACTTACAGAAATAATTTGACTACGTAATTCTTGGAGGTGGTTGCGGAGAATCTTCATATCTTTAGAACCAGATGCCCCAGCATCCAAAATAAATAACCTGTCTAAAATGTGAAGGTCATTTCCAAACCTGAAAGGAAAAGAATAAAGAACCTGTTTATCATTTTACAGTACTGAATCCATCTTTTTCATTCTTATTCCATGTATTAATTGAAGCAGTTTGAGGAAGCAAGTTCTACTAGTATCACATATCTACTAAAAAACAACAACTTGTAACTTGATCCTATTTCTATATACTCAGATCCTTCCAAATTTAGTGGTGCTTATCCCACAGTAAGTGTGCATATTTTTGTGGTACACAGTGCCCTGGTTTAGTTGAAACTACGTTGACCCCCTCATGCATGAGGGAAGGAAATTGAGACCTTCCCACTTTCTATTTTGAATTAACTGCGGTTTCCCATTATGCCTGGACTTAGAAGGCTGTGGGTTACTCTAACTGTGCTCACTTCAAACACTATGTGAAAACCATGGCTTAGTGATGCTTTGCTTGACTTAAGAGTTCAAACAAAATAGAAAATGGATTAACAAGTAAGATCCACCCTCTATTGTGTGGGCAGGTAATCCCTCCCCTTACCTGGCCTGGTTTCCCTGGCAACGCTTCCCCCAGGTGGGATTGGACAACTCACTGGGGTTAGGCGGGGACCTCCAGGTATCCCACCTGAGGGAAGGCAAAGCCTATGCTGATGGGGCCACTCCAGATCCAGGGCTGCACGCGTCCACGCAAAAGGCGCCCCCCGTTTTAAGTGGGGAGCGGTCATTATGCCTGGACTTAGAAGGCTGTGGGTTACTCTAACTGTGCTCACTTCAAACACTATGTGAAAACCATGGCTTAGTGATGCTTTGCTTGACTCAAGAGTTCAAACAAAATAGAAAATGGACGTCTGTTCAAAATGGAAAGCAAGCAGATGCTTGTATGTGGAAGTAGGGAATGCCTGAGCTCATGTTTGCTGTGGCACGTTTTCATAATGGAAATCCATTGTTTTAGACATTTTAAAAAAATGCCCAGGATTTTATATCTACTGATTTTTGTATTTTTTTTTACTTTTGCTACAATAATAACTGTTTTGTTTCTGATGTTTTTGATCTGTTTTATATTTGCTTTATGGTTCTCTATAGTTAAAGATAAAAAAGGGAATCCACTGTTTCCTTTCTGCGTCTGAACCGGTCCAATGAAAGGTGTAGATTTTCTTTATTTGTATGCAAGTACAGCCTTTTCTTTTTTTTAAAAAAAAAAAAGTTTAGCTCAAGGTCTTAACATGCACACAAGTTTTAAAATATACTAATTTCTTAGAAAAGAAATCGTTCCTTTTTAAAAAAATACAATTCCCCTGCCTTACCTGTTCCTGATTTCTTTCAGAAGGGATGTATCTTTGTCATACTGGAACTCTCCTCCAGCAGAACGCGGAAGATTGACAATGTCGGCATGAGTAGCCACCAGTGCAACATGGAGTGGGTTTTTTAGCTTTCCTCCAAATGCTTCAGGAGAAAAAAAACAAACACAAGGAAGACTTTGAGGGGGAAAGCTTTCTCTTTAACTTTAACATAAAATGTAACATTTTATGGTATGTTAAATTGTTATAATTAGTTGACCATTTGAACTTGGACCAGCAGCTTAACCACGGTTTGTTAACCATGACAAACCATACCTGTAAGCCATGGTTTGTTACTGGTCTATAAACTTTGGCTTAGCGTTATATGTGAACCTGGCGCTCAAGTCAGGGATTGATTAAATGTTTCCCCAAACTTAAGAGGCTGACTGTGGCTAGTGTGGTTACATTCACAGCACAAAAAACAGACGTTCATCATTCCAAAGCAAAATTGATGGTCCATGTCATAAAACAGAGACATATTACAAATCACAATAAATCTTTGTAAACCATCTATTTCGTTTCTAACAAAAAATATATTTGGAGAAGGGGCAATGCTTTCTTTCAGCTATAGCTACTTTTTAAAAAGATCATTGACCGCACTAGTCTACAATACTATGGTTGAGAGTATTATAGGCAGGAAACAAACGATCTAAAAAACATTCATACAGTGGTATGAATGCAATTTTACAGTACTTACACAAACAAAGAATTCTCACATAAGTGAGAGTTAAGTAGGAAAGCCTGGGAGATACCATGAAAAAGAATGAGAGAGAAAGAGATACAAATGGGGTATGAATGAGGTAACAGCACTGAACACAAATTTGTACAGCCTGCTTGCTTATACATCATCTTGATAAGATGAAAGTATTTTGCCAAATTTCGGAAAATACTGAATTTAACTTTATTGCTATTACCTGTATTGTGGCACATACTCTAGAGGCAATACCACAAAAATCCGTATGAGCAAGGGCCATCATATGCTAAACACACACATTCTTCAAATGCAGAATACAGATAAGCATACTTCAGACTTCCATGGAACATAAGCATGCCCAATACAATCCTTGGTTTCTGTTTTGTGCTCTTTGAAAATTCTATGCAAATCTAAAGGTAAAGGTAAAGGGACCCCTGATCATTAGGTCCAGTCGTGGCCGACTCTGGGGTTGCGGCGCTCATCTCGCTTTATTGGCCGAGGGAGCCGGCGTACAGCTTTCGGGTCATGTGGCCAGCATGACTGAGCTGCTTCTGGCAAACCAGAGCAGTGCACGGAAACGCCGTTTACCTTCCCGCCGGAGCGGTACCTATTTATCTACTTGCACTTTGACGTGCTTTTAAACTGCTAGGTTGGCAGGAGCAGGGACCGAGAAATGGGAGCTCACCCTGTCGCGGGGATTCGAACCACCAACCTTCTGATCGGCAAGTCCTAAGCTCTGCGGTTTAACCCACAGTGCCACCCACATCCCATGTGCAAATCTAGAACACCCCAAATCCCTATATTGGTTCCAGCACAAATATGATCTGTATTCATTCTAATGTGTAGCAGATCATGTGCTTTGCATGCAGAAGGTCCTATGTTCAATTCAGGTAGAACTGGGAGAGAGCACTGTCTCAAACTCCAGAGAGCCATTGGTAGCCAATGAAGACCAGCGGTGTTGTCAGATGACAATTCCCATCAGGTCTGACCATTGGCCATGCTTGCTGGGGCTGTTCAGCAACATCTGGCAGGCCAAAGGTTCTCTACCCCGATATAGACAATGTTGACCTAGATGGACCAATTAAGTGGTTCATCTTATATTCTTATATTCATAACAAGCACTATGGTCTTTGTTAAACCATCAGTCCCATGATCGTTTAATTAATGGCTTTGTTGCACACATTTCAGCAACTTTGCTGTTGATGAAGTGAAGACAGACATCATGGCTTTGTTCTTCCAAAAAACTTCCACAGTAGGTGAAGAGTAATTTTACCATAACGAAGCTAAATTTCTGCCCCTAAAGGTAAAGGTAAAGGTACCCCTGCCCGTACGGGCCAGTCTTGCCAGACTCTGGGGTTGTGCGCCCATCTCACTTAAGAGGCCAGGGGCCAGCGCTGTCCGGAGACACTTCCGGGTCACGTGGCCAGCGTGACATCGCTGCTCTGGCGAGCCAGAGCCGCACACGGAAACGCCGTTTACCTTCCCGCTGGTAAGCGGTCCCTATTTATCTACTTGCACCCGGAGGTGCTTTCGAACTGCTAGGTTGGCAGGCGCTGGGACCGAGCAGCGGGAGCGCACCCCGCCGCAGGGATTCGAACCGCTGACCTTTCGATTGGCAAGTCCTAGGCGCTGAGGCTTTAACCCACAGCGCCACCTGCGTCCCTATATATTTAATACTTCTCCAAAATATGGAGCAACTAAGTTCGTTGGCATACGCAACTTTAAAGCAACATGCCCAGTTAAAATATTTGACCAGTGATCTCATTTAAGAAGTATATTGAACAGCAAAGAATTCTAAAAAGGTTAATTTGTATGAATCAAGGCGGTAGAGTAAAAAGAAGGATGGAATGGTTCAACATAACTACAAAACCATGAAGAAATACTGCTTTCTCTCTCCCATGTTGAAGGGCTGGCAGAGATAAAGTACTTGTGGCATACCTATGGATTCTTCGACTGGAACAAGAGATTTTAGGAAACTAAGCCAAAAAGTCACTTGGTTCAATTGTATTTCATAGGGCTCTTCAAGACTAAAAAGTACAACGTGAACTGAGGTGGGATCATTTGCAGCAAAATAGTCATAGCAGCAGAAATACACAGGATTCCCAGAGAATTCCCACACACTGAAATCACCAACTCCTGCAACGAGCAAATATATATATTATCAAGACATTAAGTAGAACAAGTTTTACAAACATTTTTATTATTGTTGTTGTTGAAGTATACATAACAATCATTATTGTTATTATTATTAGCTATTATATTCAGAGACAGAGGCTGAAATCCTGATCACAGCTACATTTACTGATTTCAAAGAACCAAGCCATGCATACTGGGTGCAAGACTGCAGTCAAAATAAGACAGGTTTATCCACTGAAGAAATTCAAGTCTTTTTTTTTTTTTTTACCACAGTGCATCTTACACTAGAAGACAAACTTTCCCCCACAACTTTTCTGTAAAAACTATAGAAAACAAGGCACAATACACCTACCACTAAAGCTGTAGTTTGTGCAGAAGTACACATTAAGACCACTGCAAGAGAGTTAATTGCTAAAATATTAAATGAGTAATTTTACTAGTTTTGTCTTGTTTGACAGAATCTGAAGCATACTATTACACAGGCATATTACTGTGCTATATAAAGTGTCAAAACAGGGGTTTTTCTTTTTTAAAAAATCAGAACAGGCCATTTTGTTTCACAAGACAGTAGAATAATAATGTGTAACTGTAAACTAAGAGAGAGACTAGAATAGACATAGTTCATTACTAACTGCCATTTTATGCAACACTTTATCATGCAATTTTTATTTTTTAAAATTTTCTGAAGCTGAGAGAAGCATATGTTTATTCTCTGTCCTCCCGAGAGTAATAGGCATTTTTACAAACTTTAATTAGCAGGATTTATAAATAAATGCATCTCAGGAAGGCAGGAGCACTAGAAAAATCCCTCAGCATTTTAAAAGGAATTGTAATTTCAGATATTAGTAGTTCATAAATGTTATCTTTATTAATCTGGAGGATTTGAGCCAATACTTTGGCTAGTGTAATAATCTCAATCTGTATATATAAACAGGATGTCAGGCTACAGCTGGTAGTGACAGTATGCTAATTCCAGGCTGGAATTTAAGCCCCAATGCATACTATATTTAGGAATTCCTTCAAAAATTGTGACATTTTCCTAAGCTCCTGGCACCTTTGACAAATACTGTGTTCTACGACGGTAGAGATGCAATCTATTCCTCCTTCTCGTGGAATATTTGGCTGCTGTTTTTCGAAGCTTTGAAGAATAACAAGTAAACATCTGAAATATCTACCCATTAGTACACCTGCAGGTTGGAAGGAATCAGCCTTTCTTTGGGTACAGGTTGGCTGAATGAGAGCTTCTTAAACAGCAGTGAGTAAGCCCTGAGTAAGCACCTCACAGTGTTTGTTCATCAGTGGCAGAGTGAATCCCTCAGACTACAGATACAATGCTCCCATCATGTCTGTTCAACGCTACGTTGAATACCCTGGAGAAGACCGTCCCTCGTATAAGGGTTTCTTTGCAGGCTGTAAAAGGGCCTATATCTCCTCAGACAGAGAATGGCTCTCTCCAGCTTGTATTCCTCATAGAGATGCTTGTACAGAGCAAACAGCACGTTAAATCACACTTCTGGGATTCCATCAATAAATGCAGCTCCAGCTGAAAATGTAATACCACCACTGGCTTTGGCCCGTATCTCTTGGCTCTCAGAGGATTAGTGCTGGATTGAGATACTACGCTGACACTGAAGAAACTTTAAAATAGTAATGTTTCTTGAGATATTGTGTTGACATAGCAAATGTTACACCTAATTGTAAGCTTTTATTGTGCTGGTAGAGAGTCTGAAATTAGGGATAAAGGTAAAGGGACTCCTGACCATTAGGTCCAGCTGTGACCGACTCTGGGGTTGTGGCGCTCATCTCGCTTTATTGGCCGAGGGAGCCAGCGTTTGTCCGCAGACAGCTTCTGTGTCATGTGGCCAGCATGACTAAGCTGCTTCTGGGAACCAGAACAGCACATGGAAACACTGTGTACCTTCCCGCCAGAGCGGTACCTATTTATCTACTTGCACTTTGACGTGCTTTCGAACTGCTAAGTTGGCAGGAGCAGGGACCGAGCAACAGGACCTCACCCCATTGCGGGGATTCAAACCGCCAACCTTCTGATCGGCAAGTCCTAGGCTCTGTGGTTTAACCCACAGTGCCACCTGCATCCCTGAAATTAGGGATAAAGCACTGATATCCTTAAAGTGTGCCCCCTCTTAGAGAGGTTTGAAGGGTGGAAACTATAGGGGAACTATTATGTCTGTAGAATGCTCTCCCCAATGATGCTCACCTGTTTTCACTGCCAGGTTAACACTTTCTCATTCCCAGGACACTTGATGGAACATGATCCAGCTGTGCTCTGGGTTACAGATAATTTTTTGTTGGTTTTCTGTGGCGGCTGGCACTGTTCTATGTATTTTGTTTTTTGTTAATTTTTCATGGGTGTTTCAAACAATTATGGATTTTTTCAACCCAATGTAAGCCACCTAGAGCTTGCTCTGTGTTCAGCAACTAACAAATTAACCAATAAATAATTTAAGTGGATTTCAGACTGAAGCGTTTTTGCACAATTAGTTACATTAAAAGAAGAGGATTCAAGTTCATGTTTTACCATTCAAATATGCATTCTGAACGTCAATGGCCTTGGTTGACTGGTCATCTGCTGAGCAGTGGGAATGGTGAGAGGGCGAAACAAAGACTTCCAACATCCCTTTGGTAAGGCCTGGCTCAAACATCATGCTCCGGCTTCTCACACTAACATTCTCACAGCCAGGATACAGATTTGTAATACTTACTGAAACTGGATCACAGGAAGAAAAGGAGAAGGGCAAAAGAAGATTATAAACCTTGAATTTTTAAAAAGAGCATTGTTACAAAACCATGTGGACAGACCATTGTGGTAGTCTCCACAGAGCAGGTTCAAGCGTTGGTGGCAAAAATAAGGCGCTGATGCTATCAGCAGCTGCCTGGAATATTCTCTTTTCAGATATACAAGTACACAACAATCAATCACAACCAAAGCCCTCCTATCTCCTCTAGAGGTGAATCAGCAGTTCAGAACAGCCCCTTAGTGCCAAAGGAGGCCACTCCCAGTTCACAGCTGGGTAGATTACATATGGTTGGAGACCTTCTTTTTTGAGGGGGTAGAGGCACTGGTACTTTACTTGTGAGAGCAATATTTTATCCCTCACCAATTATTACTGCAGGGATCAATGATTTGAACAAGTATGTTATTACAGTGGTACCTCAGGTTAAGTACTTAATTCGTTCCGGAGGTCCGTACTTAACCTGAAACTGTTCTTAACCTGAAGCACCACTTTAGCTAATGGGGCCTCCTGCTGCTGCCGCGCCGCCGGAGCACGATTTCTGTTCTCATCCTGAAGCAAAGTTCTTAACCTGAAGCACTATTTCTGGGTTAGTGGAGTCTGTAACCTGAAGCGTATGTAACCTGAGGTACCACTGTATCTAAATATTAAGGAGACTATCTATAAAGCATCAATTTGAATAATAAATAGCAAAGGTGTATCTTTTCCAAGTGGAAGCATGAAGGAGCAGAGCCATTTCATTATCCGTAACTTTTTCAGGATTAACAGAAACCATGCAAATTTAGTAAATATGTATAATGAGTACTTTTGGTATTGAACTAGCCTCCTCTAGTGGTTGAAATAATTAAGGCACCCCTGACATTTCTGAAGGTGCAAGTCAGCTTTGATCAACTTGGTGCCCTGTTTTTAGACTACGACTCCAATCAGCCCCAGCCAGAACGGCCCTGGAGGGCACCCAGTTGGTGAAAGCTGAAATAAATATAAATACATATTTTAATGTGAAAAACAGTATTAACTGCACCTTTAATGCTACACTGTAAAGCATTCTCATCCATCTGAATAGTGATGCATCCACTCTTGTTAGAAACCAAGTACTATGTTAGTGTACTACTGAAATATAAAATGTAAAGTGCCAAAAATGAATGGTGCAGACCATCACCACTCCCCAAGCAAAGCTCTGCCATTTTGTGGGTCTTTCCTTCTAAAAAACCCAAAACATTTCTTTCCAAGAGTTTAACACCTGCCATCTTTAAAGCTGCTATGCACCGTATTTTTCCATCTATAAGACGCCCCCATGTACAGTGGACGCTCGGGTTGCGAACGTGATCCGTGCGGGATGCACATTCGCAACCCGCGTCTGCGCACGCGTGGGTAGCGATTCAGTGCATGTGCAAAGCGCAATTTAGCACTTCTATGCATGTGCAACTGCCAAAACTCGGAAGTAACCCATTCTGGTACTTCCGGGTTTCGGCAGTCCGCAACCAGAAAAAACGCAACCTGAAGTGGACACAACCTGAGGTATAATTTTTGGGGACTCAATTTTAAGAAAATGAGGGGAGCTGGCCCAAAATTGTTGAGCTTCTCCTCCTATGCAGCTGTGGGCAGGAAACATTCCCTAGATCGTTTCCCATATGCGGCAGCATCGGGGGAAGTTGCGCGCCCGCCAACCAGCTGGCTGGCGGGCGCGTTGCTTCTCTCCCCCCCTCAGGCCACTATCCGTGTATAGGACAACCCGTTTTTGAAATGATTTTTGAGTCAAAAAACCTTGTCTAATACACGCAAAAATATGGTTTCTAGCAAGCCCCACCTTCCTGCAGGAAGGCTATTCTTCTGCCTTCTCCAGCTTTGCATTAAAAGTGATCACTGCATTACTGTAACTAGATTAGGCACAGCACAAACACCACAAATTAAAACAGTTGCTGTAAACTAGTAAGTTCACCCAATGCACTGAGGTAAAAAACAATGACTATTAACATAAAAGGCCTTAAAATGGTACCTGATGGCTTATTAGATAAAGGTGAAGGGGGGAAACGGACAGAGTTTGTAGAGGAAAGCCTTGGTCTGCGCCTTCTGAAAAAGCTTCTCAGGAGCCCACACTTCAGAGACTCCACAAGAGTAGTTTTCCCAGATGCCGAGTGTCCAAAAAGCTTAAGTTTTATTCTCGGCTGCAGATTATGAGTAGGTCTAAGATGCTGGATGAAAAGTGCTCTGTGTGTATCCTATAAGGCGAAAGCCAAGAATAAAACAAACACGTAATTGTGAAGAGAAACGCCAAACATCAAAATGCTTCTAGTTCTTTAAACATCCCATAATTTCCAGAGTAAAGCAGTTGTGCAGGAATTAGTATTCTGATTCAAGTAGCAGAAATATAACGAATGACGGGAGGGATAGGGGAGACAAAGCCCCATGGAACAAGGGGAAGCCTTTGTGCTAATGGGACAACTTTGCTGGATACGACCCTGCTTTCCTCTAGGGAAAAGGGAATGCTTTACCCTTTGGGCGATTTTATTAAAATTAAAGTGATATCTGTTAATGAATTAATAACCATTACTAAAAATTATTTTTTTGATCTATTATTTTTCATAATATTTTAGGTTCAAGTGAAAAAGCGAAATAAAGTTCGATTTCTCACTCATCTCCTCACCTTTTTTAATCTTGTAAGCAGACTGGCTACGTGTTCATGTTGCTCTGCTCTAGCCAGATCTTCTGCTGTTTTTCCATCCTGTTAGAAGACAAGGGATTAGCTCCAATGACTTTTAGCCCACAAGAGAAAAATAGAAACAAAAATGTTCCAATATCCTCAGGGTGGTAAGAAAATAAATTATGTCAGAAGCAAATGGATTAAGGAAAGAAATAGCAAGGAGCTCCTAGCTGGAATCTCTATTTTGTTATCTTTCTGTTCTTTTTTCTCTTAATGCTTCTTTTATAGAAGCATCCTGATATGACAGAAACATTTTCAGCGTGATTACTCCTGTGTTTACAAAGAAACACGCAAAATGCTTTTTCCAAGCCATGTGTTCCTAATACTGCATATGAACAATATGAATCTTTAAAATGCAACTACGATGATCTGTTGGTGCTCATTTAAACAGGATGCAAGAAATCATGAATTGTGTTTATATAGCTATGAGAAATAGAGAGGGGGAAATGAATTACTTGGTTACTTAGTCCATCATCTCTGGGAGGTGTTAGTGCAGGGAAGATGACAGCACAGCTTTAAACAGCTTAAGCAAACTCAGAAGCGGAGCAAATCAGTCTTCAGCATTCTGCTTTTGACTTTTAATTACCCACATTTCATGAGTCAGCAGTTTGGTGTGAAATGAAGTATAAGAAAAATTGCTTACTGCAGTAGCCTCTTAAGGCTGCATTCGTGCAACTGTTATACCTTGAGGACCTACCCATTCTGTATTTACAATCTTTTCTGAAACAGAACTGCATTTTCGATTTAAGCAAGGAGAGCTAATGCAGTCCTTCTGATAGTGTGTTAGCATGTCTTCAATTAAGACCGCCAAGATCAACAAAATAGCGGAACTCAAAGTGGTTCTTTTCTGCTAACCATTTGAAGACACTGTGGTACCTCATCTATCCAAAACTATGCTTCCATAATCACATATCCCTTAAGCTACTTAAATGAATGCACTTTATACCCATCCATTAAATAAAACACAAGAGTGTGGTGAAAGAATGAAAAAAGCAAACTCCCCTCCCCCCTAGTTTTTCAATACAACCTTATGATGCTGACCAAGTAGTAATTCTAATTGTTATTAGCTAGTGTGCATGCAAGTGTGGACATAGGTGGAGTTATTCTGGATTCTGAGTTCCAAGTAAAAAGTTAAAATCTTCAAAATGAGGCCACTTTATTTCCCTGCTCTGTAGTACAGTTCATAGAGATTCCTTTGAATATGTGAATTAGCTTTAAATCACTGCAAGTGCTGCAGGGGTGATGATGATGATGATGATGATGATGATGATGATGATGATAATAATAATAATAATAATAATAATAATAATAATATATTATTATTTGTACCCCACCCATCTGGCTGGGTTTCCGCAGCCACTCTGGGTGGCTTCCAACAAAGATGAAAAATACAGGCACATAAATTGCACACGGGACGTGGGTGGCGCTGTGGGTTAAACCACAGAGCCTAGGACTTGCCGATCAGAAGGTCGGCGGTTCAAATCCCTGTGACGGGGTGAGCTCCTGTTGCTCGGTCCCTGCTCCTGCCAACCTAGCAGTTCAAAAGCACATCAAAGTGCAAGTAGATAAATAGGTACTGCTCCGGCGGGAAGGTAAACGGCGTTTCCGTGCACTGCTCTGGTTTGCCAGAAGCGGCTTAGTCATGCTGGCCACATGACCCGGAAGCTGTAAGCCGGCTCCCTCAGCCAATAAGGTGAGATGAGCGCCGCAACCCCAGAGTCGGCCACGACTGGACCTAATGGTCAGGTGTCCCTTTACCTTTACCTATTATTTGTACCCTACCCATCTGGCTGGGTTTCCCCAGCCACTCTGGGCGGCTTCCAACAAAGATGAAAAATACAGGCACATAAATTGCACGCAAAAATTATCTCTTACTGGTTCTCTTTACAGCAATGTTGTGAGCCTATGACATATAACTCTTTGGCTTGCAGCAGGGGAGCCCTGACAACTATGCAGGTAGACCGAGGGGGGGGCACACATTTTGGGTGCAAGCTCTATGCGCCTCCTGCAGAAAACCCCACACGTTACTTAGTTAAAATGCAGGCGATGATGCGTGTGATAGCTATTTGGTTCTTCAAGAAGGTCAGTTTTAGGAACATTACTCAACCCTGGTGAGAGCTGAGAAGACAGCAGGTGGTGCTGATTGGAGGCAGTGGCGCAGATCCGTTGGACAAGCAGTAATTGTTTTACAAGCTCACCTGCAAGCTTGCTGATCCATTCACTCTGCCTCCCACACATGCCAGTACACTGTGAATTATCCTTCTTATTTTTAGCATGAAAGCTTTCCAGAGGAACTAATTTCAAAAAGGCCTAAATATTGTATTTATAGGTTTTCAACACACATTGTCAGGGGAATAGCTAACATGTTACTGGAAACGAAGTAGCTGTGTTCTTAGCAAGAATACTGTCGCTAACCGCGTTCCAAATTAATTTATTTTAGGCTTAGTGTCAGAAAAGCCTGTATATTGTGTGTAAGATTTTTTAAAAACCTAAGTGTTATAGCTCAGAAGCTCTTTGTGTGTGTGGGGGGGGGGGAGATTTCAGAAAACTGCCAAACCCATATCCTAGGTCATACTTACAGAAGTTAACGCCTCCACATTTGCTCCACTTAGGCAAAGGTACCGGACAACATCGAGAATTCCATTGTTCGCTGCCAGATGTAAAGGTGTCCTACCATACTATAAAAGATAAAATAAGACTTCTGCTGAAACAATAATCCAGTCAAAATAGTAAAATGTTGTGATTGGCTTGCAGACAGAGACATGGTCTTGCACTCATTCCTCCTTCCATGCAGCTGAAAGGAAGTGTTTGGTGAACAGCAGTTTCCTGTTTTTTCCAAACTAGGAATCAAAGTTTATCACTAACTGCGGCTGGTTTAAAGAAGTCTCATTTCCTGAACCATGGTTTGAAGTTAGCTTGTTTTGAAACTGGACCATATCGTATTAAACTATGATTCCTGGATAAAGTGGATCGTATTAAACTATGAGAGGGACACAGGTGGTGCTGTGGGTTAAACCACAGAACCTAGGACTTGCCGATCAGAAGGTCGGCGGATCGAATCCCTGTGACGGGGTGAGCTCCCGTTGCTCGGTCCCTGTTCCTGCCAACTTAGCAGTTCGAAAGCACGTCAAAGTGCAAGTAGATAAATAGGTACCACTCCGGTGGGAAGGTAAATGGCGTTTCCATGTGCTGCTCTGGTACGCCAGAAGTGGCTTAGTCATGCTGGCCACATGACCCGGAAGCTGTACGCCAGTTCCCTCAGCCAGTAAAGTGAGATGAGTGCCGCAACCCCAGAGTCGTCCGCGACTGGACCTAATGGTCAGGGGTCCCTTTACCTTTATTAAACTATGATTCCTGGTTCAAAAGAAGTGGGTAGCTGCAGTTAAGCAAAAATGAAAGGTTTCAAACTTCCTCTTGGCAATGTGAGAGAAAGGAGAAGAGGGAGTTTGCAAGACCAAGGCTCCTTATGCGCAGCATTATATCTGAACAGGGTCATACTCTAGGAGCCTCTCAATATACCAGTTTGATATAATCATGCCTCTTGCAGTTTAGTGACTAAACCATTCAGCACACCGTAATCTAGCAAGGCAGTTTGTAACCCAAGAAGTGAACTCCCAAGGCTTAATCTTCAGCAGAAGCAAGCAACTTTACAGTGGTGCCTACTCACTTTTTCCTCCTTAAAGAAACCTTTAAAACTTCCATGAATCAGTGTTTAGAAACAACATCTGAAAGGAATGTTGAGGTCACAGTACTATAGTAATTCATCTTGCTGTTTGGAGAGGGGAACTATGGATTCACACTAAACACATTAAAGGAATTCCTACACTTGATAACTTTTGCTTGAGGTCACTCTACTGCCCAGTCATGAATACTGCAGTACTAAAATCCTAGATATCTGCATTGTTTTTTATAGGCAGCTCTCATTTCCTCGGGGGGGGGGGGGGAGGAGAGAGGGGGGAAAGCATCTAAAACAGCAGTGGCATCATATATATACAGTGGTACCTCGGTTTAAGAACTTAATTTGTTCCGGTGGTCTGTTCTTAACCTGAAGCACCACTTTAGCTAATGGGGCCTCCCACTGCCGCCGCGCAGCCGGAGCACGATTTCTGTTCTCATCCTGAAGCAAAGTTCTTAACCTGAAGCACTATTTCTGCGTTAGCGGAGTCTGTAACCTGAAGCGTATGTAACCTGAAGCGCATGTAACCTGAGGTACCACTGTGTGTGTGTGTGTGTGTGTGTGTGTGTGTGTGTATATATATATATATATATATATATATATATATATATGGATTCTGCTATGACTATATTATTTAGGGATTTCTATCGGAGTGCAGAAACACAAGTGTTTGTATATTTTAAAGCTTGTATTAAGGCTTCTAAAGTTTTACTTTTAAAATATGAAGTTGTTGCAAATTACATACAAGTCTGTGTTCTTTTTGTAGGATAATTACAACCATGTATGTTGTTAATTCTTCCATCGTTTTTGTTAAATCCTGGCTTTACTGCCAGACACAGAATGAACATTTACTTGGTTAATACATTTTCTGTGCTCCTTCTGGGCAAAGCTGCTTAGTGATATTACCTTATCTGTGCTGCTGTAATTTCATCAAATATTATGACCTTTTTGAGCACATGCACAGAAATATTTCACCTTTCCTTAATTAATCTGGAGCAGCAGCAGCAAAGAAAGAAAGTTAATAAGAGCTTGGTGGTTTGAGAACTACTTGCATTTATAACTCCTGGCATCTCCAGTCAAAGGATCTTCAACTGAAGAGCTGGGAAAAATATTTTCCCCAAACTCTGCAGAACCCTTGTCAGTTAGAGTAATCTCCACTAGGCTGAACAGATTATTTACCTGACACTATACAAGACTGTGACATATCCAATAAACTGCTTAATGTCACGTTTAAGGATCCAGAATGGATGCTTCATTAAGTCTATCATTCCTTGTCAAAAGATTTGATTGTGAAGATGATTTACAGTTAGAATGTTTTGTGCTCAAAGTCGAACAAGCAAGTTGAATAAAATTCATGGCATCTAATGATGTCACAAACCGAAAGAGCTTAAGGTGCAAACCATCATACATGTGTAACGAAACTACTTGACCTCTTTAGATATAGGGGTTTGCTTTTTCCCCCAGGGGGAAACTGGTGCCAAGCCATTGAGACCAGTATAAGATTTTCAGCCATAAAGTCAAGCCTTTAGCTGTATTAACTCTGCTTCCCTGAAAGCACAATTTCTATCATGGTTCTGCATTTAATTGCTCAATCAGTCAGGATTAAGCTAACATAAGAGGGCAGAGGGCTTATTATCATAAGCTTTTTACTTGGCAGCTGGTGACACTTAAATTTAAAAATAATCCAAATAAATGATTGCACAGGGTCAGCCAAAAACCCGCAACTTTCCATGGTGGGTTGTAGCACAGAAGGTCATGAGGGGTGTTTAGGTGGTCAGGTTGTAACTGCAATATTACAATGTTCCTTGAAAGGAATGCAAGGAATCTTGAATTGAACAGATTTGTGTCATATAAAAGCTGCATTATCCTCCACTTCTGTAGCATTATAGAATCCAAGATTTGCCTCCCTCCCTACCTATACACACACAGTGTGTCAGCTTTAGGATCTCTAAAGCCATTGAAATTAGCTCCAGGAAAAATCCGGAAGTTCTACAAACTCCTACATGGAAAGTCACAAGAGTCAAACCTGTTAAGTACTGTATTTCGCTTTCCCACATACTGCCGAGCCATTTTCACAAAGAAGTAATACCAACACCACAGAGGCATACAATGTTTTTGCAATGCAATTAACAGCAATCTTCTAATGCGCAAAGGAACAAGAGTTGCTGAGATGTATTATTTACCAGCTGCATGGAAGCAAAATAAAACATGAGAAGCTGTCTAAGGGATCTAAGCTTTTCCACCTTAGGACCTAAAAGCATCCTTACACCCACATGCTACCTATCACCAATGCACCTTTCCCCTAGTTAATTACTAGTTCGCTTAATGCAGCAATTTTCTTGCTCGCTTCTGCTACCTCAGAAGCAGCTGAGCACTGCCAGAAGGTAAGTGGCCAATCTGCCAGGAGGTGGGTAGGCAATGTTGCTGAGAAATAGCTTGAAGGGGTCTATCTGCCTCTATAATGCCAGAACCGAAAACTGCACCGATAAATTTCTGATTGCACAAGAACAGTATGAAGAATTTTGTGTAAACTGGGACTGTGTGTCAAATTCAGATTCTCAGCAAATAAAATGAAGAGTGACTGAACCTGGCAAGATGAAATAAAAATACAACTGAATTAATGAACATGTCTAGAAGATACAGTGGTACCTCACTTTAAGAACACTCCTGTTTACGAACGATTTGGTTTACAAACTCCGCAAAACCGGACTTTACCTCGGTCTAAGATCGGAATCCGAATGGTGGAAGGGCACCGGCAGCAGAAGGCCTCATTTGGGAAAGCGCCTCAGTTTAAGAACGGTTTTGGTTTAAGAATGGACTTCCGGATTAAGTTCGTAAACCAAGGTACCACTGTATAAGTATATTAGCCTGCTTAGTATGTGAACAGACGAGGGAGAATAGAGTGTAACTTCTCTGGATACTGAGGCTATTCAAGTAAAATAATATAAAATTCACCAAAGGGCATGGGGGGTAGACAATCATGAGAACTACCTAATAGGTACTAATTACACTGAACAATGAGCATTCACTCTTGAAATGGAACCACGAGCTGTAGAGAAATATCCCCTTCCCTCCCTCAGAGATTAGCAATTGCATTTTCGGTACTCAGAAAATGGGAGTTTTCATTTAATTGTAGCCTTTTTTGGAGGAAAAAGAACTGTTTGATCCCTCTCAAGTGCAAACCTACTGTGCATTCAGTGCTGGAATGATTTGTCATCTGGAAAAGCCCTTAGTACAAACGCTGTAGGGTTGCTGTTTTTTGTATAAGTACCTTATTGGTTATATCGATGTTACAGTTTGCTTCACAGAGTGCCATCACAATGGGAATGTTTCCATCTTTGCAGGCCACATGGAGAGGGGTGTTCCCGTGTCTATCCTGGAAATCTATGAAGCATCCCTGTATGATAAGCATTTTAACCACTTCCATCTGACATCTTCGGACTGCAAGGTGAAGGGCTATGTGTCCATCCTAAATGCACACAAAAAAAGAATGACCAGCTATTTCTTGTATTGCAAACAAAATCAGTAACTGTTTTTTTAACATGTTTCTATCAGAAGCAAATACAATAATATTCAGTCATTTTGAGCACCACAGAGCTCCTTTTGGGCTTTGTGGAACCTGATAACTTCCTAGTTAAGTCAGTGTCTGCAGTTGGATGCAACACTAAACCGTGGTTTAAAATTACTAGAACAAGATTAACCTCCCTCTGGACTGCTGTGCTCCCTCTGTCCTCACATGACTGTGAGGAGGCACATTACTGTGAATGCGTCTGGAATCTTCCATTTCAGATTAACTGCCATTGGTGTGTCAACTGAACTCTAAAGTATGGTTAATGTCAACTATGTATATAAACTAGCTTAATAACCCATTAACCAACGTTAAGATTAATCACACTTTAGAGGTTTCAGAAAGTATCCTAAACCGTAGTTAATTCTAAAGAGGAAACCAGATGCTTCCATTCTTTCTTGTGGAACACCAAGGAAGGAGGAAAATGCAGGAACCAGAGGCTAGGGTTGTTCTTGTATGCTAAATTATCACATTACTTCTGAACCAGCCCCACTGTGGTCCAGTGGGCTGTGGGCTGGATTGTAGAGGAATGTTCTTAATGCCCTGCTTGACCATGAAGCCCATTTGATGATCGGGAGTCATCAACTTCAGAGTTGCGGTTAGGATAAAATGGCAGTCACCATAGGTTCTCAATCGTGACCACCTTGGACTGAGGTACAAATGGTTTTGTCCCATAAAAAGTTACATCCTTTCCTGGCTTGTTTGGGACCCAAATGAAAAAAAGAAATGTTCTAGATAAATGAAAGAGTAGATTTAAATAGCACAGCTTAGCCCATGTACATTTCCCTGGTACTGAAAGCTACTCCTTGCAGGTGTCAAGAAAAAGACCAAACAGGAACTTCAAAACTACCTCATGAAAAACTAGTCCTGTTTAATTAGCTGCACATTCAGTTAGCATTGTGCAGTGCTTAAAAGGTTATGAGGAAATTTCTATATAAATCTATCACAGACAAAACCACTTAATTTTTTCCACTTTCCACAATGATTCTTTTGCTGTAAGTACAGTACAGATGCAGAGAACTGCAAGTAAGTCTCACAATGAAAACTCTTAAAACTGCAAAAGAAACAGCTATTTAAAGAAACCCCGAATTTCTAGTAAGAGAGAGAGAATTGTATTTTTCTTCTTCAGTACGTCTTGATGATAATGAATACTGCTGAGTTTGTACTCATTGTGACACTTCTAAACAGTAAGCGGAGCTTTGCTGGAGAGACTCTAACCTCATATATTGGAAAGAGTCCTTTTTGGTAAACGCAGGACTCAAAAATACACTAGAGTTTCCTGGATTTCAGATACTTAAAAGTTGGAAATAAAAGATACATTTGCTTGCTCCCGGTATATGGGAAAGCATCTCTGAATTATTCAAAAAGGGGGCCCAAATCTAGGGTTATTGCCAAAGACTTTTACATTTTTGACTTTGTTTCTTATACTGCTCTATTGCTCTGTGTCTTAGAAGTAATTCACACTGAATTCAATGCAGCTTACTCCCAGGTAAGTGGGAAAAGGACTGAAGCTTGAACTTCTTATTCAGCTAAAAATGCCTTGTTTCTTTCCCCACTTTGCCTTTTAAGTGTCTCTCTGATTGATAAAGAACCAAACTGAGCTCCTGCTGCAGGCAGGATAGAGGGCTCTGACCATGGATGAGAGCCCATCAATCCAGACTATGGATTATCCTTTCATAGGGTCAAACTGGAGTCAGAGTTGGATCAATCAATCTTCAAAGACTGGATGCGGACAAGGAAGAAACTGCAAACTTCTAGTAATCTATCTGTATGCTGAGCATCATATATTTTCACCATCTTATTTCTACTTCAAGTATTTAATAAAAATTTAAAAAGTCTTGCTATCATTTGGGATGTTCTGGTTATTTTCAGCAAAACATGGAAGAGCCTTAAGTCTCCCAAAATGAACAGCTGAACCACAGAGGAGATCACTATACAGTTATATGAAATAAGCATAGTAAATGCAATTAATTAATTTTTCATAGTGCTGTATCCTACTTCTTAAGACAGCCTTCATTTAATGATTAACAATGACATGCAATATCCAAACAAGTTATGAAAGCTATTGAAAGCTCTTCTCTACTATTCAAAACCTTTATAGACAATTTCTTGCTAAATGCGACTCAATTCAACCATAACTAACCTTGTCAGTTGCATCAAGGTCAGCTCCATGCTCCGCCAAACATTCCACAATATCATGGTAACCTCTAGCCGAGGCTGTCAAGAGTGGAGTTTCCCCTTCCTTATTTTTAACATTCACATTGCAGCCTGCCTTGCAGAGCGCTTTGGCAACAAGGTAATATCCATGCCAAGCAGCACAGTGCAAAGGAGTTTCTTCTTCCTATAAAACAATTTGGTAAGATTGCTATTAACAAAGCTGACCTAATGCTTAAACAACACTTCCAATTTTGACTCAGTAAATCTAACTCCTAGGCAAATGTCACAATCCCATTAAAAAGTTATTAACAGGATGTGCTTCGTATTTGTGAATTAGTGCCCTTCAATGCATCAAGCAGGCATAGTGGCCCATGCGCTGGGGTCGATATCTGAAGGAGGAAGCACACACAAGTAGGAGATTTGTGCATAGGCTTCATTCATGCAGATGTCCTTGTCATGATCTCCAACAGCAGTGTGCTCCAGCTCCCCAATCGACACGCGACTGACTTGTGGAACTGCAAATTCTATTAGTTTCATATCTATAGATCACAAACAATCCCAATAGTTAATTCCCCCATCAACAAACACTGAAAAGAATATTATTACTACTACCACCATGATTAAATTGGATGATATCACTAGTAATACATGCAGTGAATGTACTACTGGCCTGCCTCAAGGGATACATGGTAAATCCCATGTAGCACAGCTATGAATGGGATAGGGAAGGGGGACTCTTTATAAAAAGGGGGGAAAGCTTATCATTTATTTGCAGAATTTTTACTTAGGACCAGATAGCCCAACAATCTGAGTGAACACATGGGACGTCCCAGCCATTCTGGAGCAATCACAGCGGGGGAAAAACTCATAAGACTGCATTAAACAGAGGAAATAAGAGTTGCAATTTATTAAATCAGCAATGACTATATTTGTGATTGACTGGGTCAGATATGCTTCTCTACCAAGTTGGCAATTATAATATATTCACAGAAACATTCAGTGAGAAGTAGCCTTAAACAGGCCTTTTCAATCCATTATTAATATTTAGTGTTGGTGTTTATATTAATTATATTAATTATATTAATATTTAGTGTTGGTGATTAGTTGGTAAAGGGCCAAAGTTCAGAAGTAGAGCACGTGGTTTGCATCTTCAGGTAAGCCTGGGAAGGACTGCTGTATGAAACACTGGGAAGCTGCATGCTGTTACGTAATCTTGCTATATTTATAGTACTGAAATGTGGCTTTTGGTATGTTATATTTTGTTTTGCTTTGTTACTATGAAATTGTTTTGTAGCTTGTTAGAAATGCATCCCTGTTTCTTTGCTGTAAGCCATCTGGAGCAGGCTTTCTTGTGGAAAGTAAAGGTAAAGGGACCCCTGACCATTAGGTCCAGTCGTGACCGACTCTGGGGTTGCGGCGCTCATCTCGCTTTACTGGCCGAGGGAGCCGGCGTACAGCTTCTGGGTCATGTGGCCAGCATGAGTAAGCCACTTCTGGCGAACCAGAGCAGTGCACAGAAATGCCGTTTACCTTCCCGCCAGAGCGGTACCCATTTATTTACTTGCACTTTGATGTGTTTTCAAACTGCTAGGTTGGCAGGAGCAGGGACCGAGCAACGGGAGCTCACTCCGTTGCGGGGATTCGAACCACGGGGATTTATTTATACAAATAAAATGAACAAATGAATGAATGAAATCTGCTACTAGTACGTGCATAAGCATGGACTACAGGCCTCATTAGGTGGTTGACAACTAGGTTTTGCGCACAGTAGACCGATAGAAACTGGAACGTTAGGCCCACTAATTTCTACTCCAAGTAAAAAACCCACATGGTAATTTCAAGTACTGAATGGGAAGGAATCCTGGTTTTCCTTAGCAGCAGAATAAAGCTTAATCTCTACTACTCACCTTATCTTGAAAATTTGGATTTGAGCCAATGCTACACAAGACTTGAACCACATCAACGTGACCATACCGAGATGCCACATGGAGTGCAGTTTCTCCAGACTGAGAAGAAGACAAAACATACACAAGCGTTATTCTTCATGCCACACTGTTGAATACAGTGGTACCTTGGGTTACATATGCTTCAGGTTACATACGCTTCAGGTTACAGACTCCCCTCACCCAGAAATAGTACCTCGGGTTAAGAACCTTGCTTCAGGATGAGAACAGAAATCGTGCAGCGGCAGCAGGAGGCCCCGTTAGCTAAAGTGGTGCTTCAGGTTAAGAACAGTTTCAGGTTAAGAACAGACCTCCAGAACGAATTAAGTTCTTAACCCGAGGTACCACTGTACTCCCAACATCATGGATTATATTGGTTCCTATAAATACTGGATGGGAACAATCTATAGAGAGATGTTTGCCCTTTTTCTCCCATGCCAGTTTCAAAGAAAAACAACAACAGCAGCAGCAATAATATGAATACTACAAATAAACAAAAGGGTTCTGCTTTGGAGCTTGTTGTGGGCTACTGCTGGCTGGAAAATAGCTTGGGATAGCATTACCTACAGACATCCACACTGACTGGTGGAGAAACCACCCCATCCCAGTGCAGGTCAACAGACCTGTGGCACATACTAACCTTACTCTAACAGAAAACTTCAGGAGTTAGCATAGAACAAGTACTTTAACAGAATTAATGTTATTTAATTTTTAGAAACACTGTAAAAGGTAAAGGTAAAGGTACCCCTGCCCGTACGGGCCAGTCTTGACAGACTCTGGGGTTGTGCGCCCATCTCACTTAAGAGGCCAGGGGCCAGCGCTGTCCGGAGACACTTCCGGGTCACGTGGCCAGCGTGACATCGCTGCTCTGGCCAGAGCA
Source organism: Podarcis cretensis (assembly GCF_951804945.1). Taxonomy (NCBI): domain Eukaryota; kingdom Metazoa; phylum Chordata; class Lepidosauria; order Squamata; family Lacertidae; genus Podarcis; species Podarcis cretensis. The sequence goes on along the minus strand of NC_137180.1, from coordinate 8,404,068 downwards.
GTGCTCTGGTTTCGCCAGAAGTGGCTTAGTCATGCTGGCCACATGACTCGGAAAAACTGTCTGCGGACAAACGCCAGCTCCCTAGGCCTGTAAAGCGAGATGAGCGCCGCAACCCCAGAGTCGTCTGTGACTGGACTCAACTGTCGGGGGTCCTTTACCTTTACCTTTCTTAGGTCCCACTGAAGTCAGTGGGGCTTATTTCTGAGTAGAGAAGCTATACGATGGCACCACAAGGCTACCTAAAATAGAAGTTCTAAAATAATGCTCCAACAGATTTAAAAGTTTGCCCTTACCTTGTCTCTAACATCCAAAGGACATTTATTTAGATGGAGGAATTTCAGAGTTTCGACGTGACCATGTCGAGATGCCCAGTAGATTGCATTAGATCCTGCCTGTCCAAAATATTTGATGATGGCAATCAATAAAACCATAAGCAACATATTCCAACACACTTAGGATAATGTTACACGATGAGGAGAATTATCAAGATCTAACAAAGCGACTTTTCCAAAGTGGAAACATTTTGTTTAGGTATTCATTCAAATAAAATGAATTCATATGGGTATTAACTTGCTGATACTAACAAAAGGGTGAGAAATGCAATTGCTCTTTGCCAAATTTAGAATATGACTGAGCTGCAGGAATGACTGCAATCTATAATCTTCATTTACAACAATGTAAACAAATGTTCAATCTGTTTCCTTCTAAAATGCACTGCAAATAAGTAACACATTTAGATACCAATCTAAACAATTGTCTCACCTTATCTTGGACATCAATGCGGGCACCTCGCTTTAGGAATAACTGAAGCATTTGAATATTTCCACATCCAGCAGCAATCAGAAATGGAGGTGTCCCATGCTGCAATGAACAAACTGTTAAAAACTGATCACTTTTCTCAATAATAATAATTTATTATTTATACCCCACCCATCTGGCTGGGTCTCAAGAGATTATGGAAGAGAACAACATTATATATATATATATAGAGAGAGAGAGAGCGCGCGCGCTAGTTGATAGTCTCTGATTTATTTTTTTAACAGATTTTATTATATATGAAGACAAGATTGTAAGCTGCTTTGATTTTTTAATGATATAGTGGTATATGGATATTTATAAATACATATAAATGTTTTAGCTGATGCAAAATCTGTGTACGAAGAGTAAGCGTCTGCTTTTGAAGAGCTGCATCAAAATCGCTCTGAAAGTCCAGATACATTTAACAAACATCCAAAAATGCAATGCAATGAGGTTCTGAGAAAGATTTAGAATGGGTCTGGTGCACCATGTACGAAAGCTCTCTATGTGTAACAAAACCTATACCAAACATGCAGTGTCTTTATTTTTCATTATTAGGATTATTGTTTTCATAATGTAGGTGAGAGACAGCACTGCTAAATTTAGCTTTGTGAACATTTATCTAGAGCATTGGCATCGTATTTCAAAAAGGATATTGACAAATCATGAAAAACCAATTCACTGGAGCGATGCAAAGACAATAAAAGATTCGGAAGATAAATAATGATTTAAGAATAAAGGCACTGAGTATTTTAATTATACAGAAAAGCAAGTTTTTCAGGGCTGGATGTACACTGGCGGTTTTCAATGAAAAGGAAGAGGAACAGCTAACTATGCAACACCTCATTCTCACAGCAACAACCATCCATTCTACTCACTTGTGTAGGTAGCACCAGGAACCTCCCTCCCAGGACCACCCAATGAGAGGAAGGAATGGTAGCTTTTTGGTTTTTTTTTGGAGGGGAGGCCTAAACTGCACATAACAGCCTTAGATTTTCCTTCTACTCCACTCATCACTGCTAGCAAATCTGGGCAAGGACATCAAGAATGGAAGTAACTGTCTATAGATGTTGTGGTATTTCTCAAAACGGGTGTTAAAAGCTAGATTATATAAATTGATATAAATTATCAAGTGGGAGAGATAGGTCCTTGTCCACACATGCAAATAAAAAACGCCAAAGAAAACTGCTCTGTAACCTTCCCAGGAAGATTTTCCTGAATTGATATTGGAATGCTCACGAGTCTTTGGGCTGATCTTTGTTTGTCAGTAAAAATGATAGCTTCTTCTTCTTTAGCTGCTAAATCTATTCAACAACAGCATACCTTATTAGGCTGATTGACATCATAATTGGTCAAAGAGCCCAGAAGGTGCTGGAGACCAGGAACGTTGTCATCATTGATGGCATGAATGATGGCTTTCATTACAAATGAATCTTCCTCGTCCTCATAAATTAACCAGAAAGTAGATGGGAAGGGAGAGACAAGAGAAAAGAAGTTATTAGCTTTGAGAGGGAGGACGGTATGGAAAGGAAATAAACTCTTCAGAAGCAATATATTGTCATTTCACAGTATGACTGCCATTCCCAATGGGAAACAAGCTGTTATAACATCTGCTTAAATTCTGGAGGTAATTTACTTTCTCTAATAAGAGTCTCCTTTTTTATGCATCAGCACATATCTTTGACCCTGATTTAAAAGAGCTCTATTATGCATTTCACAATTCATTTTCTGAAAGCTACATCAACATAAAAACAGGAATAAGAAGCATCTATTTCCCAAGAACAACATCTTGAAGCAGAACAGTGCTATAAATTACTCCTATCTAGAGTTTATAAGGTTTTAAACTACAGAGGCACAAGGCTACAATCCTACTGGGAGCTGGTTTTGCAACGGTTACGATTTCTGATTCAACATTAAAAAATAACAGCACATCAATTAGCAGAGATTTTATTTACAAAAATGTGGAAGTTAGCAAAGTGAGATAAAGAGTGTAAGACAGATAGACTTGCCACTCTGCAGAATTTTTAATGCCTAAGGACTTTTAATTCTGAGGGGAAAAATGTTTGCATGATACTTATTAAAACTACTATAGTGGTACCTCAGTTTAAGAACAGCTCTGTTTACGAATGATTTGATTTACGAACTCCGCAAAACCGGAAGTAGTGTCCTGGTTTGTGAACTTTACCTTGGTCTAAGAACAGAATCCGAAAAAGCGCGCCTTGGTTTAAGAACGGTTTCAGTTTAAGAATGGACTTCTAGAACGGATTAAGTTCATAAACCGAGGTACCACTGTATTTAAGAACACATTTCATAAAGTACAGAATCAAACTTTTAAAAAGAAATCTACAGGATTTATGCACCTCCAAGTGTAAATCAGAAAACATCAAATCAAAACAGATAACATACCTGCTTTCATGTGAAAGCAAAAAAAGGAAGTGTTGCTGGTTTAAGCTAAACACGCAATACATTATGATGTCTAAATTAAGAACAGCTGTTTCAACTATGGTTTATTAAAGCAAACCAAGACCAAATATCACAATCTGAGCCTGGTTTGTTTCAAAAAACCATAGTTCAAAGTAACCACCCTTTTGCTTAGTGTAGACATGATGAGAAGCTAAAGCAAGTTTAAAACCAGGAAGCAAATGCTTCCAGTTTCTGCATTGTGGTCACTAAAATACGGTTTAGCCTTAAAACCATAAACTATGGGTGCTACTCGTGTTTTACTCAGCAGACCCACGGAAATTAATGGGTCTAACAGTTATGTTTATTAATTTTAATGGGTCTATTCTAAGTAACATTTAGTTGGACATCCCTATCTGAGAACCACTGTGGTGTAGTGGTTAGAGTGTTGGACAAGGACCTGGAGGAGTCCAGGGTTCAAATCCTCACTCAGCCACGAAGTTCACTGGGTGACCTAGGGCCAGCCACTGCCTCCCAGCCTAACCTACCTCACAAGGTTGTTGTGGGGATTAAATGAGAAGGGACAGAAAACTTGAGCCCCTTGGAGAGAAAGGTGATATATACATGCAACAAATAAACAATATTTTGTGTGATAAACTATAACTTATGACAAACTTTTGTGGACACACATGCTGGGTGTTCAACATGGAGTTCATAGCCTGTGGAGTAATGTACATGAATTATATATCTGGCATGGGTTCACAGATCTGGGTTCTGAGTGCAACGCAGCAGCTGGTCTTGGGAGTTGTACAAATCTATAGTCATGCTGCCTGCCGACATCTTATTGGGAATGGCAGAATCTCTCCTCATATCCCTTGGCCAGCTACATGGTTACACTAAAGCAAATAAGGTGGCCACACCTCTCAACTGTATCACACTGATGGCAGCTCAGACAAGCGGAAGGGGGAGAATCTTCTTACACTTTGGTACCCCAATGTCCGCCAGCCAAGCCACTGCTGTAATTAAGGTGACTGGTATGAAGAAGGGAGACAAAATGCCAGCCCAATTTTCTGCTTGATACCTGCTGTTCTCCTCTATCTACTTGAGAGACTTCTGGCTTGTTTCTAGATTTAACCCATTAGTGGTGCTCAAATAGCATTGCAATGAATTACAGTGGTGCCCCGCAAGACGAAAAACTCGCTAGACGAAAAACTCGCTAGACGAAAGAGTTTTCCGTTTTTTGAGTCGTTCCGCAAGACAAATTTCCCTATGGGCTTGCTTCGCAAGACGAAACATCTTGCAAGTTCTTGCGAGTTTGTTTCCTTTTTCTTAAAGCTGCTAAGCCGTTAATAGCCGCTAAGCTGCTAAGCCATTAATAGCCGCTAAGCCGCTAATAGCCGCTAAGCCGCTAATAGCCGTGCTTCGCAAGACGAAAAAACTGCAAGACGAAGAGACTTGCGGAATGGATTAATTCCGTCTTGCGAGGCACCACTGTAGCTTCATCCAGAAATATGGAAAGCAGAACTGACTGAGCAAAATTTAGTCATCTATCTTAAATTAGATTACAGGTATTGTCCACATATTGTCTTTTGTCTGTATTTATTGCTCAGTTCCTTGGGATCAATTTGAAACACCTGCAAGGGACATTACAGTTCCAATTACTGCAGTTCAGAAGATGTTATATTCTATGTTAATCCCCATACTCCCAAGTATTTACTTACCAGAGTGTCATCGCTCCTAGCCACGCTCATGTTACTTCTGGACAAAAAGGATCTTGATAATCTTTGGCATAGCGATATTAAGCGCACTGATTGCTTTTGTAAGAGAAGAGACAAATATTTATGTGAAACCATAAAAACTCATTAGAGGAAACATTTCTGATACGAGTTCAGTTCCGCAAGCAATACTGCTAAACTGTTAGTAGTTGCAATCAAGATAAGTCTCTAAGGTCTGTATTTTTATATGGTCCATTTGCCTCAAGATAATAGTATGGTTACACACTCCATACTTCCCTGAGCATTCCAGGGGTCATGCTGTAAAATATAGTGTCCTCTAGATGAAAGAGGCTGCAGACTCACAATGTATCTGCAATAGTTGTTCAGCAGGATTGCTACAGAGGGCAGCAAAAAGATTTGCTCCTACATGAATTTTGCAGGAAGGAAATGCAGACACCCTGACAGTTGTTTCCAGTCCAGGTTAAGTCCTGCGGAAACCTTTATTCCCCCTGCCCTTGTCGTATCCAAACTGAACCGCCAACTCTCTCCATTTCTTCCCACTTTACCTTGCAGAACGATCCTCTCAGATCTGATTCCCTATAGACAAATTGCCCATCCAAAACATAAAATAAAACAGTGTCGTCTGATGGTGAGTTAGCCAATGGTACCCCCTTCAGATGTTGCTGGACTTCAATTCCCATCAGCCCCAGAAAGCACAGCTGGTGGTCCAGGATGATGATTATAGTCCAACAACTTCTAGAGTAGGTTTCCTCAACCTCGGCCCTCCAGATGTTTTCAGCCTACATCTCCCATGATCCCTAGCTAGCAGGACCAGTGGTCAGGGATGATGGGAATTGTAGTCTCAAAACATCTGGAGGGCCGAGGTTCAGGAAGCCTGTTCTAGAGGGCACCATTACAGGCAACTCCCCGGTTGTGTGGTCATTGTGCACTTGTGTGAAATCACATGTAATCAGAACACCCATTGAAAAAGCCTGCAAACACCACACTCTGTCTCTGCCTTGCCTCTTTTGGTGACATTTTCAGGTCACTTTTGGGTCCAGAACGATGCAGTAACACACATATCAGACACACCTAAAACGGTCACTGCCTGTATTTCCCACTGAGGAAAGATCCACTGATCATCAGTGAATGATTGCTAATAAGCATATTAATAAAACAGGGTTGCCAAGCAGCAACACAATCAATATTACCATTTTAGTACTATGTGGCATATCGTTCTACGTGGCGTATGGTTCAACGTGCCATTGTGGAATACTGCATTTGGAGAGGCATTCAATTTTCGAGAGCTTCTGTCATATGGTGAATATGACAAGGCATACTGGACATTAAGTATCTGCCACTGAAAACTGATGTGGCCAAATAACCTTGGAATGCCTTATTATCACATTAGAAAGTCTTGTGAGAGTCAGATCTAGGACAAATTTGGGATCTATTTTTATAGGGCTGAATTCATCAACAGCCACATCTGCCTTGCATTTGCTGATCTCGTTTCCAAGAAGGAGTTCTTTTCTTTGGTTGGACTTATTTGCTAACTCTCTCCCTACTAACAGTTATTATCCCCTGATGATGCACACTGTTCCATATCTCTTTCTTCCAAGTTATCCTACACGTCTCTTTTTCACAGTTTGCAAGAAACTCCTTGCTGCTCTTACTTCCTCCTGCTCTTCTTTCATTTCTCAAGATACGCTGGAAATACTATATGCTGCTCAGCTGTAATGCCCTGTACCAATTTCACTCTAAAAGTCTAACAAATATAGAATGGAGAATGAAAATGATGGACTATGCAGAACTCAATAGACTGACTGGAAGGATCCGAAATCGACAAGATCAGAGATTTACAGAAGATTGGAAGAAATTTACAGAGTATATGCAAAAATTAAGTGATAATCAGATAACGTTTGTAAGTTTTAATGGAGCTCTGTGAAAAGAAATGTTAGAATATTATTAGTTAGAAATGTGGAAGAAGTAAAGTTATGAAGGAATCTCAGACAGGTTGAGGGAAGTCAAAAAAGAGAAATGGGATGTAATTAAGATGTATGAATTGTATAATTTTTATTCATTGGAAAATGAATAAAAATATTATAAAAAAAATAAAAATAAAAGTCTAACAAATATACAAGAAGTTCAAGACTGAACTAAACCAAATCATTTAAGGCCCAGATGAAGCTCTCAATAGCTTTCATGTGTTAATATATACTGGCTATGTTGACACGCCATGTTAAACTACACTTAATCTTTAACCATTCATTCCCACTTGCTCCTCCTTTACTCCTGGCCCAGTTGTGCTGGGGACAATAAACCAGGATGAGCCATGGGTACCATCATGCTGCTTGTTCCATGTTAGAGCACAGTTAAGCATTATGATTTCATGTGACCCGCTGTTACATGTACTTATTCCAAAGCCAAAGAACAATAGTTACTATAAAGAACTGTTAGGTCTTACTTTCCATTTCCTTCGTGCTGCGAACTTCTTGAATTTTTCCATATTCACAGCAGATGCTTTTCTACTAAGTGCTTGAAGGGTATCCTTCGGCTGTGAGAAAATTAAAACAACACTTTGAAATGCTATATCCTTCAGTGAAGAAGAATGAACGAAGAAGATATTACCTTCTACATGGGCAAAAGAAAGAGGTAAAACTAATATAATAATCTATGCATTGCATACTAACCTTAATCCATGGGTGCTGCAAGCTGTCTTGAATTGTCATTCTCTTCCTTTTAAAGAAGAAAAAAAAATTCATTCCATTTATTACTTTTATAGTCTGTATTTTCTTTGAAGGCCTCAAAAAGGCATATACGTACCCCTTTTTTTATTCTCACAACAATTCTGTAAGGTGGGTTAGGCTGAGAAATGGGGAGTGGCCCATGGTCAGTTTCATAGATTAGTGGACACTTAAACGTTATGTCTTCCTGGTTCCAATTGGAGTTTCTGAACATTACACCGGACTGGTTCTAACATATTCTTCATGCAGTTACTTCCACTACGTATTTATACAGCACTGAAAACATGCTACAACTAACTACCGTATTTTTCGCTCCATAAGACACACTTTTTCCCTCCTAAAAAATAAGGGGAAATGTGTGTGTATCTTATAGGGCAAATGCAGGCTGTGTTGCTTTCGCTGAAGCCAGAACAGCAAGAGGGATTGCTGCACAGCAATCCCTCTTGCTGTTCTGGCTTCAGGGATAGCAGCGCAAAGCCTCTTCAACAACATTTGATTCAGGGGGGGCCACTAGGGGATCACATCAGAAGATGGCTGACAATAACATCTCTCCGACCCACACGAGGTAATTTGGAGGCTATGATGGGAGTAATTAGCCTCCCTACCCCCCCCCCAAGAAGGTGGGGGGACTGCCCTTGCCTGCTGTGCCCTATACCACCCCTGAATTTGTGGGGATGGGGGCACTAGGCACAAAGCCCTCCTGTGGGATTTCGGCGCTCCTGGACGCCGTCCCTGATCCGTGCCACTAGCTGCAAGAACTTCAAAAGAAACAATTTGGATGAAAGAATGCACATATTTCAAGGAAGGAGGGGGAGTAAAGACTGCTAACAGAAGAGATCTCTGATAAAACAAGACGAGTTGGAGGAACAAGAATAAATCATGAGAAGATACGCCAAGACTCGGTATGGCAAATGACTGATGGGGGAGGGGAAAAAACTTTCCTTTCTTTCCTTATGTGATTAAACAAGAATCCCCTCCCCTTACAAGTCAGAAATGTCGTATTAAGGACTTAAGCTGTGGATTTAAGGCTGTGTGGAGATAAACTTTCGAACCAAAGCATGTTTTAAGAAGAGCGTGGAATGTATAAGAGCTTTGGAATGACGCAGTTAAAAATGCGGTCGCCATATTGGGAAGTTCTGTCGGAGGTCTTGAGTCTGGGAGGAGAAATAGAGAAATAGAGCTGTTTTTATATTGTGGGCGACAGTTTTGCGAGATTAATGATGGAAAGAGTGATGTTATCTATGAAGGCGATGATATATGGAAACCATCTCGATTTGAGGATTGGAAGAACGGAAAAATTCACACAGGATTATTATTGGTGTTTATTGGCTTAAGGAGACTATCAGAAGAGATCATAAAGAAAAAAGAGAAAATATATGAACAAGATGTGATGTGGAAACAGCAAGAAAAGACTGGATAGAATTATGAACTCTGTTTGGATTGATTCGGACTGATTTGGACATTAACACAGTAGCAAGAAGATGATCAGAATCCCCCTTCGGATCTTGAAATATGGGTCCCCCCAACAAAAAATTAAAAATCGGCTTTGTAATTCGGAATTTATGTGATGTGATTTAATTTGATTTGATTGGCCGGTTAATAAAAATTATTTAAAACAACAACAACAACAACAACATTTGATTCAGAATATTTTTTTTCTTGTTTTCCTCCTCTAAAAGCTAGGTGCGTCTTATGGTCGGGTGAGTCTTATAGAGGGGAAAATACAGTACAGTGGTGCCCCGCAAGACGAATGCCTCGCAAGACGGAAAACTCGCTAGATGAAAGAGTTTTCCGTTTTGGAGGTGCTTCGCAAAACGAATTTCCTATGGGCTTGCTTCGCAAGACGAAAATGTCTTGCGAGTTCCTGCGGGTTTTTTTTCCTCCCCCCCCTTTTTCTAAGCCCCTAAGCCGCTTATCCGCTAAGCCGCTAAGCCAAGCCGCTAAACCGCTAATAGCGCTAATCCGTCAATGGACTTGCTTTGCAAGACGAAAACACCGCTAGACGAAGAGACTCGCGGAACCGATTCTTTTCGTCTTGCGAGGCACCACTGTAATAAATAAGCAAATGCAAATTGTATAAAGTGGTGGTAGTAAGGGCAGCAAACTTGACAGCCTGGAGGATCTCCTTCACTTTGAAAGGGATAAGGGTAACTACCAACTAATCCTGTTTGCTTGAACTTGGTATCATAAAATGAATCCCGGAAGAAACTTACTTTGGATCCTTGATTAGTAGTCTTCTTATAAAATCTTTCGCTAAAGCACTGGTGTTACTGAAGAATTCCTCCTCAAAGTCATAGTTCACTGCAGACACATTGGCTAATGTTTCTTGTTTGGTCTCTCCCAGAAACGGTGATGCACCACTCAGACTGCAAAAAAATAAGTTCGGTCACAATGATATAGTATGACTCCAGGACAAAAGGTTTGGTTCCAGGATTGAGTTTTAAAAGTGATTCTGAACCTCATCCCAATAACTTAAGTAAGGCCTCCACTATCTTCTCACAGTGACTGCAACTCTCAGAATTTACATATTTTCGCTTTTCATCATTTATGCTGACTGCATGGAAAAACGCACACTATTAAAATAAAATAAAATAAAATAAAAATGTTCCCATATAGAGGAACATAATAATAAATCGTAACATTGAAAATAAGGACAGCAACAAATTATATTTGTAATCAGTAGTTTGAAGCATGTATTTGGAAAATTATGTACTGCTATATAAAACATGGGCCTGGATAGATTAGTAACCTAGTCTATAACTTTGTGGAGTTGATTTAATAACCAAATGGGTAAAACAAAGTGATTTAGAGTGTTAATACTTACAGAATATACGTTATTACACCAATACTCCTGAAAAAAGAAAGGGTGTCTATCACTATTCAAAAAGACACAAAAAAATTACAAAACGTTCAAGTGCAGAAGAATTGTGAACTTACCACATATCTGCCTCAAGGCCCAGCGGTTCATAATTTACTATTTCAGGAGCTAAGAGACAAAGCAGAAGCTTTAGTCTATAGCAGAGCAGTTTGACACGAAACGATATATTTTTTTCAGCTATGAAGTATACATACCACAAGGGTATGGTCTAGAAAGAGCAAATGGAAAAAGCAGATTTTCCAACAGGAATCATCTGTACATTAGTTTACAAGCTGCATTAGTTCACACAAATGCAGATCCACAAACATTTTATCGTTAGTTTATTTTACAATTCATTCTGTCTGCTAAAAATTTGAATCTATTTAAAGATAATTATGAAAAATGCTGGTAAGAAATTAAGAAAGATTTAGAGATCTGGTCAAGATTGAAACTCTCCTTGTTGGGTCGAATTGCAGCTATAAAGATGAATGTATTGCCGAAGATGTTATTTTTGTTTCAGACCCTACAGATCGTGGACAGAGTAGAGTGTTTTGGGAAGTGGCAGAAAGATATTTCTAGGTTTGTCTGGCAGGGCAAAAAGCCCCGAATAAAATTTAAAATACTAACGGATGCAAAAGAGAGAGGGGGATTTGCCCTGCCAGATTTAAGGTTATATTATGAAGCTGCGGCTTTCTGCTGGATGAAAGATTGGTTACTCCTTGAGAACACTGATGTCCTAGATCTGGAAGGGTACAATAACGCTTTTGGATGGCATGCATATTTGTGGTACGACAAGGTAAAGGTTCATAAAATGTTTAAAAACCATATTGTCAGGAAAGCCATATTTATGGTCTGGACAAAATACAAAGACTTATTAGAAGGTAAGACCCCGAGGTGGTTATCATCAGCGGAGGCCAAGGTTCGAAAAAAACCCAATATGGAGGCCGGATGGCCGAAATACTGGGAAATAATAGAAAAAATTGGAGACAATTGGAGGCTGCAGAGCTTTGAAAAATTAAAAAATAGGGTGCAAGACTGGTTTCATTATGCTCAAATTCAAGAGGTTTTTAAGTCGGACAAAAAAATAGGATTCCAGGTGGAAAAATCGAAATTAGAGACAGAACTGTTAGAACCTAAGACCAAGGTACTTTCGAGAATGTATAACTTGCTGCTTAAATGGAACACCCAGGATGAGATAGTCAAATCAGCCATGATAAAATGGGCTCAGGATATTGGGTACAACATTATGTTAGAAGACTGGGAAAGGTTATGGACCACTGGAATGAAATTCACGCCATGTAATGCCTTGAAGGAAAATATTATGAAAATGATATATAGGTGGTACATGACCCCAGTCAAACTTGCAAAAATATATCATCGGTCTGATAATAAATGTTGGAAATGTAAGGAGGCTGAAGGGACATTCTTTCACCTTTGGTGGACTTGTCCAAAAGTGAAGGCCTTCTGGGAAATGATCTATAATGAGTTAAAAAAGGTGTTTAGGTACACCTTTCCTAAGAAACCAGAGGCCTTCCTCCTGGGCATTGTGGACCAAAAGGTGTTAAAGAAGGATAGAACTCTTTTTATGTATGCAACCACAGCAGCAAGAATACTCATTGCAAAATATTGGAAGATAAAAGACCTTCCCACGCTGGAAGAGTGGCAGACGCAGTTGATGGACTATATGGAACTGGCTGAAATGACGGGCAGAATCCGAGATTTGGGAGAAGAAACAACGGAAGAGGACTGGAAAAAATTTAAGGGCTATTTACAAAAACATTATAAGTTGTATGAATGTTAAGAATCTGCACGATTAGGAAATTCTAGCTCCTGCAACTAGATTGGGAAAATAGAAGATTAAGTTATAAGTAAGAAAAAGTTGAAATTTAAAGTTAATTTATGTATTACTTTAAGGTATAAATAATTGACAAAAAGTACTTTAAATTTAGAAGTAAAATATTTTGAAAGATATAAATAAGATACGAAACAAGGTAATAATTTGCTGATATGTTTATTGTAAAGAATGCAGGGTGAGGGAGATGTGGGGAAGTCCAGTTAGTAACGTAAAAATGCATTTTGAAAGCTGGATTGTTTTTCGTTTTCTTCTTTTTTTGTTTGTTCTTTTTTTGTAAATTGAAAATGTAATAAAAATTTTATATAAAAAAAATATATTTTACAATTCATTCTATCACAACCTCACCCTCTTTTAAACTTTTTATGAAACTGATTCAGACTGTTCTGTAAGATATTTATTCATTATGATCCCCTGTATTTGAAAACAACATATTCAATGTATATACTATTGCCAGATGTATTCACGTTCCCAAAACATCTGCTGTGTATTGTATGCAGGGCTGATTTTCAAGACTGTCCAGAAACTTCAGCTGGCCAGGATCATCTCACCAGAACTAAAAATGGCGACATACCCAATTTGTATCTGGAGAGATGTCAAAGTTTTTAACTTAAAAAACTATATGCATTCATTTGGGATGCTTCCATAGGAATCTGTGCATCAGATTTGGGAATGACCTGCCTTCAGTGATTAGCTGCAGAGTGGAATCATCCTGGAGGGGGTGCTATTTTCCCAGGAGGAGGAAAAGGGCAGAGGAGCTTTGGATCAAGTTTACTGTGCGATCTGCACATGCCTACTCCAAAGTAAGGCAATGTCATTCGACTAAACTGATTTCCTTCTCTCCTTTTGCCACTGCTATTTTACTGCTACTTTGTCTGTGGTTTCGTTAGGGATTTTAGTTACAAAGCAATCATGTAAATACAAAATTGCTTTTTTATTTTAAAAGTATTGTTTTAAGTTGTTTTTACCATCTTATCCACCTTACAAACTTTATATTGAAAGGTAGGACATAAACCTTTCGAATTAATATATACCATATTTTTTGCTCTATAAGACTCACTTTTTCCCTCCTAAAAAGTAAGGGGAAATGTGTGTGCGTCTTACGGAGCGAATGCAGGCTGTGCAGCTATCGCTGAAGCCAGAACAGCAAGAGGGATTGCTGCTTTTTGCTGCACAGCGATCCCTCTTGCTGTTCTGGCTTCTGAGATTCAGAATATTTTTTTTCTTGCTTTCCTCCTCCAAAAACTAGGTGCGTCTTGTGGTCTGGTGCGTCTTATAGAGCGAAAAATACGTATATATATACATACAGTATAGAAAGTCCAGGAAGTCATGACTTCCACATACAGAAAGGAAAGGATGTTAAATTTGCAAATATTCAAATTCAAATTAGTTTGAATGCAGGTAAATATTACCTACCTAGAAACAGTGTTCAAGAGGATGGGCAACATTAAGGAGAACTTGTAAAGACTGAACACATGTAATGATCACCACTGCTCACATATGAAATACAGGCCTAAACAATACTGACATGTACATATCAAACTGCCTAATAATAATGTGTTTGGCACTCTGAGAAGCTTATGTTTTTCCTAACATATAAAACACGACCACCCACTCTCGTACCATTTTCTTCTTTTATTTCTGCTTGATGAACATGTACATGTTCAACATTATTTCTTTGTTAATCTCTCTTACACTTGTTATTGTCCCCTGTTCTGCTCTCTTAACATACGGAAACATACAAGCCCCCAAATTCTGCTTTTAATGTTTTCTTGACTGTTCCTAGTTTAGTTTATGGGATATAAGTCACTTTAACTCCTTTGGTCTTGTGTGCAATGTTTTTGTGTGGTTATCTATGTTTATTATCTTCATGACATTTTTTTCTTGAATTAATTTTAGAAATATTCCTTCTCCTCCTGCTGTTCAATAACACCCCCCCCCCCAATTATTCAAATGCCTGGTGTCTTTGCTTTATGTTAACCTGAAGATTTCCCCTTTATCACAGCCCTTGTTCTATGCTCTCCCCATTTTCTTATTTCGATATGGAAACAACTTTGCTTTCTATGGTTTATTTATACAATGCTTCCTTCTGCCTTCCTTCCCTATACTCTACAGTAGGAATGTTCTACATTGTTATTGGTATTTCAACGTATTTTCCAAGCCATTATGGAGTCTATTTTAAAAACTTGCATTAGTTTCCAACAGTTTCCTCCCTCATGTAGACTATTTTTAGTGCCTGGAAGGAACTTAAAATAAAACATCCATTTTTTCCTTCTCGTCGTCTTTGCTTTATATGTTGCTACATGCAAAGAGATAAATGAACACCCTTTTATGCATTAAATTAACAGCTATTCCTTTTATTCAATCTACACACTTTTGTCAACAGCTTTTCCTTTCCAGAGAATTTCTATTTTTGCATTAACACTCATCCACCTTGCTTAAATTCCTGTATGTTTTTTCTAATATGAACCACTTGCTGGTCTCTGAACTTTTCTTTTTCAATTACACTTTCAATTACACTCTGAACTTTTCTTGTTTCCTTCCTCCTTTAGTGGCACAATGTTTTTCATCTGTGTTCTTTTTATAATTTGGTTATCTCTCACTTTTTCTGTATTTCTTTACCTTCCCTTTGACTACTCTATTTCCCCCTTCAGTCTCAGGAACTGGCCTGTAGCTCAGTCTGTACCCTTTTCACATCCAGTGGTGCCCCACAAGACGAATGCCTCGCAAGACGAAAAACCCGCTAGACGAAAGGGTTTTCCGTTTTGGAGGCGCTTCGCAAAACGAATTTCCCTATGGGCTTGCTTCGCAAGACGAAATGTCTTGCGAGTTTTTCCGACTCCCCCCCCCCTTTTTCTAAGCCGCTAAGCCGCTTATCCGCTAAGCTGATAAGCCGCTAAAAGCCGCTAAAAGGCTAATAGCGCTAATCCGCTAATCCATCAATGGGCTTGCTTCGCAAGACGAAAAAACCGCTAGACGAAGAGAATCGCGGAACGGATTCTTTTCGTCTTGCGAGGCACCACTGTATTCTAAAATGGATGTGAGATTTATTTATTTTTTAAGAGATCTATATATTCCACACGTGCTTTAGAACAACAAGAATATAAACAATAAACCAGCATACAACCAACTAAAGAACAAATAAGCAAAAAAGAGCAGCAGCAGCCAGACAGTAATACTAAAAAAAGCTTTGGACAAATTTATTTTTATTTAACAAAATTTATATACCACTTCATGGTAGCAAACCATCCAAATGGTTTACAAGAATCATAGAATTTTATAGAGTTGGGAGGGACCACAAGTATCCTCTAGCCCAGGGGTCAGCAAACATTTTCAGCAGGGGGCCGGTTCACTGTCCCTCAGACCTTGTGGGGGGCTGGACTATATATATTTTTGGGGGGTGGGAATGAACGAATTCCTATGCCCACAAATAACCCAGAGATACATTTTAAATACAGTGGTGCCTCGCAAGACGAAAATAATTCGTTCCGTGAGTCTCTTCGTCTAGAGGTTTTTTCGTCTTGCGAAGCACGGCCATTAGCGGCTTAGCGGATTAGTGCTATTAGCGGCTTAGCGGCTATTAGCGGTTATTAGCGGCTTAGAAAAAGGAAAAAAAAGGGGGGGGGAATTCACAAGACTCGCAAGACGTTTTCGTCTTGCGAAGCAAGCCCATAGGGAAATTCGTCTTGCGAAGCGCCTCGAAAAACGGAAAACCCTTTCGTCTAGCGGGTTTTCCGTCTTGCAAGGCATTCATCTTGCGGGGCACCACTGTAAAAGCACACATTCTAGCAATGTAAAAACACCAGGCAGGCCCCCAAAATAACCTAGAGATACATTTTAAATAAAAGGACACATTCTACTCATTTAGAAGGCAACTGGGCCAGATCTGGACCCCTGGCCTTAGTTTGTCCAACCCCTGCAATGGAGGAATCTTTTGCTCAGTCTCACAACCTTGAGAGTCTCACGCTCTCTACCGACTGAACTGTATTAAAAGTCCAATAAAAACAGTTACAAACAATAACATTAAAATATATTTAAAATCAAGGGTAAAAAAGATTAAAAACATCAACATCTACATGTGCAAGGTGAACATACCTAGAGAGAGAGTATTGCATAATTTGGGCACCACCACTGAAATGGACCTCTCCCCTGGTAGCCACCCTTCCAACCTCAAAAACCAAAGGAACCAAGGTTTTAGTTGATGGTCATCTGGTAGAAAAGAATCTCCCAGATACCCTGATTCCAAGCCATTTAGGTTTTTAAAGGCCAAAACCAGCACCTTGAATTGAACTCAACAATGAACTAGCAGCTAGTGAAGTTCTCCAAATCAGTGAAGTATACTTGTGGTGCTGACTCAATCTTGCTACCATGCTCTAAACTAGCTGTAATTTCTGGATGTTCTTCCAGAGCGGCCCCATGTCTAACACATGACACCAAACCTGGATGTTTTTGGAGAATGGGTACAAGAAACATAGGCCACCTGAGTATGCCGCAGCAAAGCAGGGACAAGCAGAACTCAGAGAATGGAGACCTGATTCTCATGAAGCTCAACCCCATCCAGAATAGGCTGAATACCACTTCCCTGGACTGATAAATCATTCATCATCACCACCGTCTTTATCTGGATTGAGCTTCTATTTGTTAGCTCTCATCCAGCCCATTACTGATTCCAGATACCAGCTGATACCATGCCAACACCTGGGTCAGATATAAAAGAGAAACACAGCTGGGTGTCATCAGCAGATTCCTGTAAACCTCTCTTGATATTTCTTTTGATGAGTAAGCAGGATATAAATATTTTTAAATAAATAAAAGGTCTCCCACCTGGCACCAGGAATGAGCTCCAGGTTACCAGGCATTTGCAAATGGGTAGAACTGTTTCTTATTTTCTGTTTTGAAGTCAGGCCATCCATCTGTCACAAATTTCTAAGATGGGCATATGGGGACAGGAGGGCTGGAAAAATGCGTGTGAACTTGTAATGGATGTTCCTTTATTTGCATGGCAAATGAGAAACTGGGAGAAGTACACACTACAGTATCGTCCTAGGTAAATTCTTTTGCTGTGCAATCTGGACAGGTTGTTGTTTGCCCATCCACTGCCCCTGTTCTCAGCCCAGGCAGTACTGGCGAGAGACTGAGTAGACTGAAGTTTCCAGCTCATGTGGAAAATGGAGGTCACTTCTGCTCCACCTATAAGAACCAGTCCACTTTGCCCCTGTTCTCAGCCCAGGCAGTACTGGCGAGAGACTGAGTAGACTGAAGTTTCCAGCTCATGTGGAAAATGGAGGTCACTTCTGCTCCACCTATAAGAACCAGTCCACTTCAGCACTGTCATACAAACACACCACAACAGCTAAACAGGGAAGTACAACACTCACCAACAAATTCAGGCGTCCCAAAAATGTTCTTAAACTCATTACTAAAGTCTATTTTATGCGCTAAGCCGAAGTCAATGATCTTGATACGAGGCTTTGGTACATTTCTATCCAGCAACATTATGTTCTCAGGCTTTGAAGAAAAAAAGATTGGTTGCGTGTGAGCAGTTGCAAAACACAGGAACAATTTGGAAAAATAATCTCTTCCTGACAAGTAAAACTCATATGCTCTAAGCACCACACTCAACGGAAATGGCCCCATGGCTGTGAAAACACATTGGTTCCTCACACTGAATCCTGACTTGACACAGGGTTCCCAGATGATGATTTATTATATCCAAACATCATAATATAATGGTGGGTCCTGCACAGAACAGCTGCAAGATTCACATTTGTTCTTTACAAAATCAGGAGTATTCCTAAGTACTTAAAATAACTGAGGAAGACCCATAAAAACACACATTTGCACATGCTAATTTGTATATACAAATGCAAGTTTGGAAATAAACATCACAGCAGCAAGCTAATTTATTTCTCATCCAAATGACCCTAAGTAAAATAAATTCTTCAATTAATTTGAGCCCCCCCCATCTACCCTAAATCAGCAAGTCTTTAATTAAGTTCTCCTCAATTCATTTTCCACATCCAGTTCAAAACCAGAGTCTTCCTTCAATTAATAATTACTCACATTCATTAATCATTAGGTCTGGTTTGGCACTGAGACTGCACAGGTTCTTTCAGGCGGGCAAAATGAGTAGACTAGTAGGTAGGGGCACAAAATATTTTAGGAAATAGTGCAGAAGCCCCAGGACATGCTCCACCACCACCATGATACCCTTTTCAATAGCTACCTTTCACATAAATAATGGGGATTTTTATTATGCTATCCAAGTTCTAAGTGTTGCTTTAGCCACTATTCCCCAAACTTAAAATCTATCCAACATACCTTGAGATCAAAGTGTGCAATTTGCAGAGAGTGCAGATAGTTAACACCATTGAGGATTTGCTTGAGAAATTCCGTGGCCTCCTCTTCAGACAGAGATTCCTTTTCCGCTAAAAAATCAAAGAGCTCCCCTCCTGCAACGCTGTGAGAATAGGAGCAGCAGTTATTGACTTTAGCCTATTGATTTTTTTTTCAGCTTAAGGACTTTGCACAGCCATATTAAGAAAGGCAATCCATTCTTAAAAGCTTCCTGCACAGAATCTGAACACGTTTGTTTTTGTTTTTTTAAATTGCAATTCAAATGTTTATTTCAGTCTGCCATGTAACAATGCATGCTTGAAAATTCTAGGCACCTAGAAAATTGACGATTGCCTCTGAAGAATTGTTCTGGTATACTGAACTATTTTTCTGGCTTTATTATCATAGGTTGTACTTTAATTTATGAAAATCAATGAGGTTCATACATTGTTTTGGATGACAGGAAGTAGGAGTAATAGCAAGTCTCCGGTGGCAGGAGAGAAATAGCAATATTATATGCAACTATTGATTTTAAAGCAGAACACAGAAAAGTCACACATTGTTTCCCATAACTCTATAAATGTTGACTCCTGCCATCTCCCAACCATTTCCATACTTTGGTTATAATTTTCAGTGCGGCAGCAAACTTTATTTTAAATATTTCTGTGTACCCTTTGCCTGCATAAAGACTACATTTAAAAATTTCTCAAATATTTTGATTGTAAAATCTGTCAAGAAACTCTTACAAATGAATGTGTACACACATAGTCCTTTTTCCATCCATCACTTTCTGTGATGATGAATAGCAGCTGACAATAACAGTATACTGGCTCACCATCACATCTTTTCGTTCTATACAAAATTGAATCGCGACACTCTCTGAAAACAACGGAACAATGTTCTTGGTTTTTTTGTTCCAAATATTACTTCTTTGTGTCATCATCAACATTATTAGCAACAAATATTAAGCGACAAAGACGGATTTTAAAATGAAACATTGATGAAAACATCCTTGCCTATTACCACTGTCTTTATCATATTTATTACTTATTTATATATCTCCTTCCCATTCACCAAGTGCTCTCAAAGCAACAACTAACCCATAAAAAGAAGAAACTCTTTTTATGCCTTAACCAATCTTTAGAAGACAAGGGAGAGGAAGCCAACTGGATGGTTTTGCTTGTGGAGATCCACAACACAGAGATGGAAAAGACCTTACCTATATAAATTGGAAAGGTCTGAATGGAAATCAGTCTTCCCTCAAGTAACCTGGTTTTAGGCTGTCTGTGGCTTTAAAAATTAACACCATTACTCTTTATTGTGCCTGCAAACTACCTTGTAGGCAGTCAAGCTTCAAGAGGCACAATATGTGCTCTGTGATCAGACCCAGATAACAGTGTCGCTGCATCATTCCGAACAAGCTGAACTATTCCAGCCTTCCAAAAGTAGGCTTATACAGAACACAGTATGCAAGCCAATCGGGAAGCTACCAAAGTATGTATAAAACAGCCAAGCATGTATTTCTATTTACTTTAAAGCTCTAAACCAATTGTTGTACTGTCAGGGGTAATCATGGGTACCTTCATCTCACCTCTGGGGTGTTGTGCAGGCATTAGAACAGCCCATAGACAAAGTGCCATTAAGTCCACCAGGGGTTGGTGAGATGTATCTGGAAAGTCCCATAACAGGTTGTGAAGGCAACAGCCTTCTCTGCTGTTTGTCCCACACTCCATCTTCCCTGCAAGAAACCACTAGCACACCTGGCACAAAAATCTCAACAATGGCCTTATCTTTCACTATCTGAGGCAGTGAATTCCATAATGATTTCTTGTACATATGAAGAGATGTAGAGATGAAGAGATACAACCCACACACAATCACTGTCCTATGGCTGGCTGAGGTGTTTCCCCCCCACTCTTTTTATGTTAAAAATGTTTTGCGATCGTGGCTGACATATTTACAGTGGACCCTCATGTTAGGTTGTGGGCGAACATAGCAGACGAAACAGCGATTTCTCCAGAGCAGCTCTTTATTTGTAAGCTGGACAGAACTGAACAGCAAATAGCTCAGCCGGCATGCTTTTATAGGCAGCCGGCTGTCAACATTGTAGCAACAACAACCCAGGGTTTCCCGCCTAAAATAACTGACGTGGACCTGAGTGAAAACTACCTACAGTATCCCCCTGCTGGCCCAGGGTGAGAACTTCAGTACATAACACCTCGAGTTACGTACCTCTCTGGATACATAATCTTCAGGCTGCGAAAGCGGCAAACCCAGAAGTATTTTTCCGGGTTTTGCTGCTCACGCATGCGCAGAAGCACTGTGTGCCACGCGCGTGCGCAGAAACAGCGCCTCTGGTTATGGATTTTTCAGGGTGCATATGGACCCCCGGAACGAATTAAATCCGTATCCAGAGGGTCCACTGTATTGTATTTTTGTTGTGTTTATAAACTTGCTTACAGTATTTGTTGTACTGTACGTTGGCAAGAGAAATTATTTTATGAGGCAGCTAATATATATGAATAAATGCAATGTGCCCTTTATGTGCAATCAGTTCTACTTTATAGCATAGCTGTGATCATACATTTGCATGTATGTAGGGGAATATGGCGTGCTCTGGTTCATGGGGTCACGAAGAGTCGGACACGACTAAACGACTAAACAACAACAACAACAACAACAACAACAACAACAGGGGATTATGAAAATTTCATGTGAAAGGCAGGCATGCATATGGGTGTCCCAAGGATGTACAGAGTGTTGCTTTCCCTAGCAATCTGAACTAGTCCTGAGTGACCATCAGTCGCAGAGCATTATTAATTCTTATTGCTTATGCAGCTGCATCATTTTTAAGCAGCCAGAGAGACACGCTCATACCCAGAAGAGCTTAGTCTAAAACTGGACAGAAGACACAAGGAGAGTAAAGGGTTGCAGACCAAGATTAAAAATACTCCAAATGTCAATCCATATCATAATACTCAATTCAGTTCTCTGCCCTCCACTCAACTTTGAATAGCTCAAGAATCCAAATATCCCACTCGTTAGGGCCATTCACTGAATATCCTTTCACAAATCTGTGGCCTCCAGGTGCTGATGGACTACAACTTTCACCATTCCTGAGCACTGGTCATACTGGCTGGGGCTGATGGGAGTTGCAGTCCAATAACGCCTGGAGAACCACAGGTCCCCCATCCCTAATTTTACAGAATATAATTTCATTTTAAAGTTTGCTAGTATGACAATAGCCCACGCTACTTTCATTTTCTACTGCAGAAGTTTGCTTTGTCCAAGATACATTACCTTTGAATCTCTACATCATACGCCTATTATGAATAGCTGCACTGTATAAAGGTTGCTATTTATGTTAAGTGTATACAGTGGTGCCCCGCAAGATGAATGCCTCGCAAGACGAAAAACCCGCTAGACGAAAGGTTTTTCCGTTTTGGAGGTGCTTCGCAAGATGAATTTCCCTATGGGCTTGCTTTGCAAGACGAAAATGTCTTGCGAGTTTTTCCGACATTTCCCCCCTTCCCCCCCCTTTTTCTAAGCCGCTTATCCGCTAAAAGCCGCTAATAGCGCTAATCTGCTAATGGGCTTGCTTCGAAAGACGAAAAAACCGCTAGACGAAGAGACTCGCGGAACGGATTCTTTTCGTCTTGCGAGGCACTACTGTAATGTATACCCTGCACCTGTGGCTCCTAGAAGCAGTGAGCATGCAACAGTGGCCACACACAAGGAAATGGCTTTGACTGGTCAGCTAAACCTGGAGAGGGTAGTCTATGGGACTTCCCCTGCATGCGAAGAAAGGCTGTGGCGGATTGATCAGTCAAGATCAACAGTGGGTCCAACGGTCAAGAAGGCAGTTACTGCACATGTTGTAGAGGGAACTGAGGGGCCAATGCGCTTTGTCAATCTGGGAAGGTAGCCCATCTAGGAAAAGGAAAGCTCTGATCCTAAACCTCTGCTGCCTTGCAGCTATACTCATTCATGAGAAGTGTTTTGGCAGCGAATCTGGAGGAAAAAAAATCTGTATCTGCTAAGGAGTAAACTCCACACAAATCCAGAGTGGGATCCCAAAGACGATTGGATGGTGTCTGTTGTACTGATGTACTGTTCTGCTTCCCTTTTGACCACAACAGTGAAGCTAAGTGTGGGGCCACCCAGGACCTCCATACACATTGCCCAGGCTTGCACCCTGGAGAGGTCACTTCAGTGCTGCTAAAGCAGCAAAAACAACATGGGAGGCAGGCGTTGTTACCGGTCTCCACAATCACAGCAGGCGCTGTGATTCTCCAACAGTTTGCCTCCACCCCCAGAGGGCGCACTTCATAGTCTCTTGAGACAGATAGATGTGAACAATAAAGACTGTATACAGAAAAACAACTTAATAGAGACAATTAAAGCAAGACAGTAATGGGCATAACCTATGGTTGGATTAGAGGGGATTGGAGGAAGAAAAAAAGTAGCGGTAGCCATGGGCAGGAAACAACCTTTGCTTCTCAATGTGAAATGCAGGAAAGGTGAAACCATTGTAAATGGGCAGGCATTTCACCAAATAGGCTAGAAGCATGAAAAAAAGCCCACATCTAAGAGGTTTACGAAAGCAGGGTAACTGCTAACACATCCCACATTTCAGTGCACTGCTGCTTTGTGATTCATTATAATGCCACAGCATGCACCAAGTTAAGCTTGAGCAGTTTATTCACCTTAATGGAACTAAAAAGCAAATTATGAAATTAAAATGTGAATAATCTCCATTTCACCCAGATGAAGCCAGTGGAATGTTTAAAATTCTGTTTTCAGAAGTTCACTTCTTGAACATCTGCTATAAATATTTCTGAAAAGAAATGCAGCACAGCAAAATGGTGCTAATTAGTTGATGATTAACTTGTCCTTTGAAGAAATAACTTGTCCCCTACATTAGCCGCCATATTTTTTCCACACAGGAGATTTTATTTGCAGCATATTTATGACAACAGCTGAGGGCAAGTCTAATTGATTATTTTCCTTCTGGTTCTCTAATAGGGATTACTGAGTAAATTCTGCATAGCTCCTTAAAGAACTGCATGCTCTTGAACTCTGATTAGCAGAACATTATAGTGAGTGCCACCCACAGACTCTAAATACTTCTAACGAACATAGCATATAATTACATTAAATTCAGATCATGTATGAACCCTGCAGCTTTCTCATTCAGCAGCAGAAAAGTAACCTTTCCAATGCAATTTCTCCAATTCGTACCTGAAAGTTTATACTGACTGCTTCCCCAAGCATAAAATAACACAAAGATCACACTAAGCAAACAGCAGACACTATTAGTCACTGGCATATGCTGTAAGGATAAACAACTATAGAACCAACATTTCAGCAACCTAACATTTCATTTTTGTTCTAGTTTCATCCTTAACATAAAACATTTTCCAGAAACAAGCTCTTTGAGAATTGCTTTTTCTGACATGTCGGTTAATCTCTTGTATGGAAGAAGCACCAGCAACCAAGACCAGCACTCTGATTACTGTATTGGAGGTAGAAGCAACAAGAAGCCATTGCAGAGTTGGTTTTTCTGAGACCTATATACCCAGAGCAAAACAGCTGCAAACCCAATAAAACCCCTCAGTATTTAACACACAAGAAAGCTGTATCTACAGTACTCCCTCTCTGGATCACAAGAGGTAATTATATTTTTATGCATGCATAAGGAGTTTACAAATGGAATCAACAGAAAACATACATGTGGAGTTGGCTATAGGTTCTAGTGCAAGGTTTAACTGAGAGTCTTCAAGAAGATCAAGCACTGTGTTTAACAGTAAAAAAAAAGATGCTTGCAGTCAACACTTCCATCCTCTGGGAGGAAAAATATATCACACAGCACTAGAAAATAATTATTTTTCAAAAGAAGCAAACAACTCTTTCGCAAGCTTTGGGATTAAATGCTACATCCCATAAGATATAATTATAGATTTTAAACAGTAACCTTGAAACAGATTAGCTTCAAAAACCAGCATCATCATTCCTTAATGAGCTAGCAGCATTGTACTTACATGCCTTTATTAATGAACTGATTAAATAATTAAGGTACCAGCTAAATAGTTATTGTCCCATGGAGCATTTTAAACCCAGTGCGTTTAACAAAATTAAAATGGCCTACATTGGAAATGGAGAGCAAATCAGAACAAAACAGAGATTAGCCTGATTGGTTTTGCTATTGGGGAATCTATCCTTTTTCACTGATCATTCATGGTGAAAAATGAGGCCTGAACATTTAGTTAATAGCTTTTTGCTTGCTTGATGAGATAGAAAAGCAAAGAGTGATAAAGTTGGCATAGGTGCCGACTTTAGTCCAAGATTGAGGGGGTTCAGCAGGTGTCACGTGTTTGTGACATCATGTACAAGATGTTGCTTCATCAGGAGGGGGCCAAGCATGGAGCCCAGTGCAGCATGGCTTCAGTGGCCAGCAGCTCCTCCAGTGTCATGTAGTGGTTAAGAGCGGTAGTCTCGTAATCTGGGGAACCGGGTTCGATTCCCCGCTCCTCCACATGCAGCTGCTGGGTGACCTTGGGCCAGTCACACTTCTGTGAAGTCTCTCAGCCCCACTCACCTCACAGAGTGTTTGTTGCGGGAGAGGAAGGGAAAGGAGAATGTTAGCCACTTTGAGACTCCTTAAAGGGAGTGAAAGGCGGGATATCAAATCCAAACTCCTCCTCCTCCTCTCTGGCTCTCAGGAGGAGCCAGTCACAGAAGCGACACCGAAATCAGCTTCCTCTGCCCTCTCAGCACTGTGTGCACTCTCATGTTAAATGTGTATCCTTTTCAGATTCATCCTATGTATACTGAACACTAGATGAAATCCCTTCCCCTCATGCGGCTCAGCAGCATTAACTAGTTAACTAGCAGTGTTAACTAACTAACTAACTAACTAACTAACTAAGTCAGCTAAGCAGCGTTAACTAACAAGAAGGAATAAATTATAGGGAAATATTCAGCAATAACAGACCAGATGTCCGGCAGTTAACCTTTATTGACAATTATATTTTTAAATGAGTAAGTTTGAAAAATTGATGGTTCAAGTTTCTAGCCCGACTCCCCAAACCAAATGAGTTCCTTTTTCATGCATTTGAGATATTTACTTAACAGTGCTTCGTTTCTGTCAGGAGCCAGTGCCAGGAGTAAATCAGCAATAAAAAATAAAATAAAATAAACCAAATCAGTGTAGGCCTAGTGATCATACTTGCGAGGACTAAAGGTCCCTGCTTTCCCACCGCTCTCTTAGGCTCCTCCCTCTGTGCCTTCCCCAGCAGCCTAAGGCTCCTTCGCTTTGTCTCCCTTTGCTCTGCCCTCTTCATTTCTCTGTGTGTCCTGGGAGACCAGAGAGGAAGGGAGATGGCCGCAGCAGGAAGCAGAGACCCCTTGATTTTACAGCAGCCTGCTTCATCTCTGTCCCCTCTCCTCTCCTGCCACTGAGTCTGGAAGGCTCTCTGCCCCAGCCTCTTCCTGCTCACTAAACTCTGTTGCCTCTTCAGCTTCTGACTCCTCCTTCTCCCATCTGCTCCCTCTGACCATGCATTGATGGAGCAATAGAGTGCTTCTATTGCTCCACCAACAAGCAAAATGCAAGAAACTGGAAACTGGGGGAAGAGAAACCTAATTGCCACATGTAGGTAAAAATGACAGGGATTTCCACTTCACCACTCAGTTTGATTCTCTTGTTTTCTCACTGTTCAACTCTCAAATCACTGATCTGCTATAAAACAAAATAAATTTTCTAACTCACCTCTGTGCACACACACACACACACAAAACACAATTCTTTTTCACAATTCTACCACCCAGAACTACCACCTTCAATCTGCAGGGTTATAATTGTTATTCCAATAACATTTCTCCTGCCCTTTTCCCAGCTCCATTCACTGGCTTCTCTCAAAAAGCTGCAGATATTTTATTAAGATCCGTACCACAGTTTTTTCCAGCACAAACTGACAGAAAGTTGCATTTCCAAAAACATACATTTCTGATTTTCAGAAACTGCCCCAGCCCCTAAAAAGCAATTTTGAAACTACTTACAGTTCAAGAATAAGAATTACATCCATTTTACTTTCGTAAACATCGTGCAGAGTAATCACATTGGGATGCTGGATTTCCTTCAATATGTTTACTTCTCGTTCAATGTCTTCTCGAGTCACTCCTCGGCGGCTGGATTTTGTTCTTCGTTTCTTGATGAATTTTGCAGCATACTGTGCTCCAGTGCTCTTCTCTCGACATTTCCTTACTACTGCAAACTGTCCACTAAGAAACACAAGACAGTAGGAAAGGTATTTATTAAGTATAGTACATACAAAAATATTTTCTATTGCTACACACAATAGAAAAGACAAAAATTCGGCAGTGGTATATACAAATTTGGGTTAAAATTGGAAAACTGATAAAAAATTATTCGGCAAAAAAGAAAGAAAGAAAAGACAAAAATTAAATATGAAAGGAACACAGAAATGTGCTCATACCTGGTGACACCACTGGTCCATTTAGCTCACTTGGTGCTAGCTACAGATTCAACCAATGAGCCGTGAACTTCCCCCAATACAACCACTCATTTAAAAAGAAATCAATCCCTAACTGCAATGCGGAAAAAGTTTTGGGGGTGGGGAATCACCAGAAAAGCAATTTAGCACTAATTAAAATAGGCTTTGAAATGCTGCTCATAACAAAGGTTAGAGTGAATGTGTACCAAACTGATACCACCTTTTTGATACGTCACTGCCAGAGTCAAAACCCTGACGTTTAAACAAAATAGAGCAACGCTTTAAGGTGGAATCCAATGTAGCACCAAGTCTCTCATTCCACCAGCACAATTATTTATCCATGTACAAGGGAGCACCCTCTCACTCAGTGGAAATCCTTGCACTGAATACCACCCTTAAGGGCATCTATACCTGTGGATAGTGCACCCAATCTTCTGGGGATGAATCCTAAGGAAAATACAGGATGCTGACCATTGGATGCCCCAACGTCCCATAACAAGCATGGTAAGCCTGCAACTTGCTCTTACTTTACTTAGGGGATTGACACCTGCAACCTTACATGAGTGAGGTGGGGGAAATAAATAAATGGAGAACTGGGGGAACCCACTGCCCTCCGTGCCCCATTTATTTACAGTCATGGGAAAAAGAAAGTACAGTGGTGCCCTGCAAGACGAACGCCTCGCAAGACGGAAAACCCGCTAGACGAAAGGGTTTTCCGTTTTGGAGGTGCTTCGCAAAATGAATTTCCCTATGGGCTTGCTTCGCAAGACGAAAATGTATTGTGAGTTCCTGCGGGGTTTTTTCCCTTTCCCCCCCTTTTCCTAAGCCCTAAGCCGCTTATCAGCTGATCCGCTAAAAGCCGCTAATAGCGCTAATCCGCTAAGCTGTCAATGGGCTTGCTTCGCAAGACGAAAAAACCGCTATACGAAGAGCCTCACGGAACGGATTAATTTCGTCTTGCGAGGCACCACTGTACACCTTCTTTGAATTCTGTGGCTTTACATATAAGGACATAATCACCTGTTCCTTAGCAGGTCTTAAAATTAGGTAAATACAACTTCAGATGAACAACAACAAAAACAAAAACTAATAATAATAATAATAATAATTTATTTGTATCGCGCCCTCCCCGGCCTAAGCCGGGGTCAGAGCAGCTAACAACAAGTAAAAATAGCACAATGTACAGTGGTACCTCAGGTTAAGTATTTCATTTGTTCTGGAAGTCTGTTCTTAACCTGAAACTGTTCTTAACCTGAAGCACTACTTTAGCTAATGGGGCCTCCCGCTGCTGCTGCACGATTTCTGTTCTCATCCTGAAGCAAAGTTCTTAACCCGAGGTAATATTTCTGGGTTAGCGGAGTCTGTAACATGAAGCATATGTAACCTGAAGCATATGTAACCCGAGGTACCACTATACATAAAACCACACAGTAAATTAATTCTAAAATCAATTCAGAATCAAATTAATTGCAACCATTGGGTTAGAGTTCTATGAGGATTACAGAAGGAGAGAGGGGGTCAGGCTGTGCCCTGGCCAAAGGCCAGGCGGAACAGCTCCGTCTTGCAGGCCCTGCGGAAAGATGTCAAGTCCCACAGGGCCCTAGTCTCTTGTGGCAGAGTGTTCCACCAGATCGGGGCCATGGCCGAAAAAACCCTGGCTCTGGTTGAGGCCAGTCTAACCGCCCTGTGGCCCGGAATCTCCAATATGTTTTTATTTGAAGACCGTAAGGTACTCTGTGGGACATACCAGGAGAGGTGGTCCCGTAGGTACGAGGGTCCTAGGCAGACCCAGTGTCTGCCTTTGCAAGCGGACCCCTAGAACCAAACCCTCGCAAACGCAGTGGGCCCACTGTAAATGAAGCGTGGTAATTGCCCAGTTTGGAAGCATCCCATGATAACCAAAACTCCAACGTAAAGAAGACTGTTATTTCATTTGAAGGGTGTATTTCATTTGAATTCAGTGTAACCGGTACAGCGATTCAGTTACATGTTGATATAAATTTCAAAGGTGGCTAAGATCTTCCTTTGTTCATAAGCAACAGCAACCCAGGGGGCAACCATTTTGTAGATGAGCTCAATGACTGAGCTGCAAAATAAGCGTTCAGGTGGTCCCTAAGGTTCCTTGGACCTAAGTTGTTCCAGGTTTTGTGAGTTAATACAAAATCCTTGAACCTGACTTAGCAGGAGATATTTGTAAATATTATGGAAAATTCGACATTATTTACTGCATATGCCCATTTCCCAGTGTTAATTTGTTTTTGTAATGAAGAAATATCAACCATATATATCACTGATTCATACAATTAAGGACTTGTAGGATTTTTATTACTACAGAGGTAGGTATAAGAGAGCTGAAATAAGAGAGCTTTCCATGGGTTTTTGTGGGCTGAAGTGTGGGAAGAAATCCTGAGAGCCATTTTGCTAAAAATTAACTACAACATTACTATGCTTCGTCACAGCTGCCCGTGCTGCAAATACAGGAAACACTCTGCAGGTTTCAAAAGTATAATGCCAAGTGTCATAGGTTTTATTAGAATTGAAGAGATAATTTTAATAATAATAATAATAATAATAATAATAATAATAATGCCTAGCACTCTACTTAAATAATATTAACTAGCGTATATAATTCCCCTCATGGGAGAATATCAGTTGAAGACAGTGAGAATCACAATGAAAGCACTTTGCAAGAATAAGTGCTGTCTTTTAATAACAGTGATTTGTTTGTGATCCTGCAATTCTCTTTGAATTGGTGGATAATTGCTACTCTAAATCTCCTCTGTTCAAGGTGCTTGACATCAGCCTATACAAGTGTTGTAGGCGTAATGATTTTTCAACCATCTTTCTGACCAGTTAGCATATCATCTGACAGATAAAATTGTGTTTCAGCGTTTAGACCAGGAAATCATAAGCTGCTGCTTAAAATGGGGAGGAGTGGGGAGTGGGGAGGAAGGAGGTGGTGAAGAGGGAATTCACAAATTTACGTAAACGGGCTCTGCGTCCCAGCCCTCTTGTTGCTCTCCAGCACGGATAGGGTGCACATATAAAGGATTACTAATTAGCACACCATGGGCAACAGTAACTCCCACGGCAGACCAACTTCCTTCTCTTTATAGAAAAAGACAGAAAGAATCAGACATTACTATTACTACTAGATTAAATTATAGTAAGTTGTATTTACCATTTCCAACCCGTGCACTGTAATTAATTTAGAAATTCCGTAAGACTTTACAATACCAGTTTGCTAGAAGAAATTTCCCTGAACAAAAAAATTAAGCCTAGATGTCTTAAAGGAAGCTGAAATCCCATCAGTTAAATGGATTTGATTGTATTTAGTTCTGTGTTTCATGGTCCGGACGATACTCAGAAGTTGCTTGCCCACTGAGGTGGATCCACAACATTACCTTTCTTGCAGCAAAATCAGTGCCCTCACTGAGAGGGTTGAGATGGGACAGGAGGTCTGCATGGTGTAGGCAACAGAGACGCCGGACTAATCCTGCTGGTGTGTGCACACAGCGCTGACCTTCCTGTCTCCTCACCCTTCCCAGTAAGGGGCAGTGACTCTACTGACAGGAGGCTGGGTGAGGTGCAATATGGGGCATATTTTTTGAGTTTTTGGGTTTATGTCTCTGGAAAATTATTATGTCTCATTTCTTAGAAGGAGGGGAACAATGAAGATAGGCAAATGCACACAGATCAGTCTTGACCAAATAGAGATTAGTCTGTTAAGCGACAATGGAAAAGCTATTGTTCTGTGAATAGAACTTTAGCAATAAAGATGGTAAGGGACCTCTTTCAAACCCTTCAAATTAAAGCCACAGTTTTCTTAAAAACAGATGATACTGTCATTTCTTTTTTTCTTCTTTTTTTTGTCAACTGTGTGAAAGGCGAAAATTAACAGAGGCAGCTGGAACTTAGGGAAGTTGAAAAAGGAAAATGCTAAGAAGTCAATTCATGATATATTCATAGAATGTATCACTCCCCGCCCCCCGCCCCCGGGAGATATACACAAGATTTTCCCTTATTAAAAACACTCGCTAGTATAGTAATATTTACAAAATGAACAAATATTTTAAAACCGGTTTACACTGTGTCCCACATCTGTCTGAAAGGAGTACAAAAAATCCCAACACAATGATAAGATAATACAAAATAAATGCAGCTGAAATTGAAAATGAACAAATTAAGTGACATGCTGGATTAAAAAAAAAAAAACAGCAGAAGCCTCTGTACACAAATATGCTTTGACAGAGGTGCCGAAAAAGTATAAATGGTTTTGGCTTAGTTTGGAGGGAAGGTGATTCAACATGGGATGGGATAGCACCATAGTAAAGGCTCTCCCCCTGGTTGTACCACTGCTTCATTCTCTTTATGATCCAGTGCAGATGCACAACTGCCAATCTCTTAAACATGCTTTATGGGGTGGGCTTGGCTTGTGAGCGACCTTCCCTTCTGTCTGACTTCTCTGTTCTAGCCCCAACTCATCCCTCCTTTCCAAACATTAAACATGATATAGTGTTACATCTAAATTGGCACCAACAGCATTAGCTAGCACTAACCAGAATTTGAAAAACAAAATAAAAAACAGCTTAAATCGTCATTTAAAGCTCTGGTTAGTAGTACTAAGGTAGTGTACAGCCTGTCTTCCCCAACCTCACATCCTCCAGATGTTTTGGACTACAACCATCATCAGCTAGACGGCCATTGGCCAAGGATGATGGAATTTGTAGTCCTAAACATCTGGAAGGCACCAGGTTGAGGAAGTCTGATGTAGCCTTCAGTTTGTGTTGGTGTGAAGTCTGGCTAACACTTACAAGAGAAGGAGGATTAATATGGAAGAAGGGAGGCTGTGCACAAATGCCCCCACTCATTCCCTTAACCATGGGATCAGCATGGTTGAGGGATTGTCAATATTACATCTGTACAGAGCCTATACATTCAGGCGATGTATCCATAAGCTCAGTTATGTTTGAACCTATTTCAACATACAAATCATGCTTTGTAAGGGACAGACAAATCAGGACATCAACCACAGTCTGAAGCTGGTTTGCAAACCAGTTTCTGCTGCTGACATATGAATTCACAAATCGAAGTTAGAGCCATGCTTCTCAATCTCAATGGGCTACTACAGAGACACGAAGTGAAGAACTCAAGAAGTTTTGTGCCACACATGGAACAAGATTGGGAAAGGCTGTTCTAGATACTGCAGGAATGAGTGTGCACAAAATAATCAAATACAAGAATCCTTGCATAATATTCATGTTGAGCAGGATGTAAGGAAGGTGTAGTAAAAGTATTAAGGGATGTGTCATAAATCTCTAGATTAATTTGCTGGAATTTTAATGCTGCTTGATGCCCAAGGCTATGAATTATTACACACTAAAAAGCCAATATGAAAACATTAAAAGCATTGTCCTAAAAAAACCCAAAACCCACTTACGAACTAATGTTATGTTAGTTGTATCCACCTTGTGAAAGTGATAGAAAGCAGAGTTTAAGTGCAAGTAATAATGAACAAACAAACAAACAAGCGCTTCAAATTGCACATGTAAAACACTAACTGGTGCTATTTAATCTGTTTATATTGCAGTAATTCTTAGTGATAATCTGGCCAATACATTTTATATTAAATATCAGACAGGTACATATTGTGAATGACAGATTGTGGAACATTCCCTAATCAGAACAAACTGGTTGCCTAGTTTGATAACCTAGAACACACTGTAAACATGTAACATCTGATAATAACAATAATTTCACGACCTGCTTTTTTCCAGTGGGGGGAATTCCTACAGTAGGAGGGTTTACTCCTACAAGCTTTACTGCAACTTGTTGCCCATGAGAAAGAGAAAGAAAGAAAGAGTTTGTGTGAGTGAGAATGAATCTAGTAAGGAATCTGTACACCTTTTCACCACCACTGGGCCTGTGAGGGTCTTTGCAACTATGACTAAGCATTTTGCTGACTAAAATCACTCGCATTCAGCCAGTGAATGTTAAACTGGGCTTGTTAAACTGTAGGAACTTTGTTTTGTTTTACAGCTTTTGCTTTTTATATTGATGCTTTTATTGAAAGTCACCTTAATCTTAAGCCAAGAAGGAGTGCTAACACAAACATTGCTGCAGCTAGATAAATAAATGGAGCACACTCATTTGTTTACTTTTTCTCACACACCTTCCTAAAGAGACAATAGCCCTGGTAGACAGTGTATGAAAAAGAGCAATTGATGCCTCGCAAGCCCTGCTGTTTGGAACTTTTAACACACAAACGCAAACACAGAGAGATTCAAGGCAGATCAAATTTCCAAAGTTGATCAAAGAAACACTCACCTCAGCAACATGAATCCATGACCACAAGTAAAGTCAGTTCTGATGTCAGAAATAGAAATTAGAAAGCCAGCATTTTACGGTCAGTGTATGAAATTAGTTCCTTAAACAGTAGGCTGGGATCTACCTGTGGGCCTTGTGCCAGAGCCCGCCAGGTGACTCCTCACCTGCTTGTTGTCCTCAAGCCTTTTGGCTGGACCAGTGCCAGCACCAGGCAACTTCTTGGCATGTGGAGTGAAGACAGCCAGGAAACAGAGGGGTTCGTGGGAGAGAGGGGAAGAGGATGGAAGAAATATGTTCCTCCTCTAAGGGCTGGAGAAGGTATTGAAGATAAAGGTAAAGGTAAAGGTACCCCTGCCCGTACGGGCCAGTCTTGACAGACTCTGGGGTTGTGCGCCCATCTCACTTAAGAGGCCAGGGGCCAGCGCTGTCCGGAGACACTTCCGGGTCACGTGGCCAGCGTGACATCGCTGCTCTGGCGAGCCAGAGCTGCACACGGAAACGCCGTTTACCTTCCCGCTAGTAAGCGGTCCCTATTTATCTACTTGCACCCGGAGGTGCTTTCGAACTGCTAGGTTGGCAGGCGCTGGGACCGAACGACGGGAGCGCACCCCGCCGCAGGGATTCGAACCACCGACCTTTCGATCGGCAAGCCCTAGGCACTGAGGCTTTTACCCACAGCGCCACCTGCGTCCCCCTATTGAAGATAATACAGTATAAATAAACTGGGAATAGAAAGGAAGGGAACTGAAGGAAAGTTATCATAGGAGGAAGAAGTGAATGTAAAATGAACAGGGAAGAGCAATGAAAGAAATTTGCCATTTGGGGGGAAAAGGTATAAGTTGAATGTGAGAAGGAAATTACAAGAGCTTGGTAAAAATACTTTGAAAGGGATGTGGGGTTGGGAAGGAAAATACCAACAAAAATGCCTTCTCCATTTATGAGTCTGGATTCTACCTAAAACGAGTAGAGGCAAAATTCTCACCACAGCCTTCCTGACTTGAGGAAATGGACAGGTGCTTATTTCTCAATAAATATGCATAAATTGCACAGATAATTTAACTATGCCCAGACACACGACCATCTATCTGTGCCTTTGGCAATAAGACTAATACATTACAAACTGCAGTGAAACTACTGTTGTCCTGTGAATGGCCACAATTGGTGTAATTTTCACCATTTGTATCTTCTGTATTTCATTTCCTCCTTGACCTCCCTGTTCACAATTCCTACTGATCCACAACTGTGTCTGTATATACCCCTGTAGCTCTGGTTAACACTTCATACGTCTGATGCAGTGGCCAGTGTTAGAAACTGAGATATGAAAGCAAGGAGCTAAATGGCACCTTAAACCGAGATTGTGGGTGCAATAACGGAATGTCTAAGCACACTTTTTTTTATAACAATACAAAGCTGAAAATGAAGAAACTGCAGCTAAAATAAAATGTTAATTTTTCACATGGTCTAGTCCTTCCCTTGCCCTCCCCACTAATATTCTCAAGAGGGTCTCTTCTCTAGTCTTCAAAGTAGCTGGAAATGGGGAGGCAGAAAAAGATCCTCCTTTCCTTCCACTCTGCGGTTTTAATATGAAATCTTAGGTGCAGTACTGTGCCCAGAGCTCAGAAACTGCTCATGCTAATGAAATTCCCTGTCGCAAAATGCGCCTAGAGCAATGGGAGTTTTGAACACTGGCAGTGGATTGTAGTCCATAAACATTTATTCAATAATAAGCATGTATGTCTTTAACATGCCAAAAATGTTGTTTTTGCTGCAGGAAACTATTACAGCTAAGCCTCTGGAAATTGTTGTTAAAGTTTCTCTGTTCCCTTTTTTTACATCCTCTTTCCGTTTCCTGTATCTCGTAAGAACTTCAGCATATTTGTTTCTTCCGGATTATCATCTGTGCGTGCTTCAAGACCAGGCAGCTCCTAGGAGCTCACCAAACATTGGTCTTCTGTTGTAAGCTACATGTTGAATTTCAATTGACTTCATACACCAGGGGTCAGAAAACTTTTTCAGCAGCGGGCTGGTCCACTGTCCCTCAGACCTTGTGGGGGCCCGGACTATATTTTGGGGGAAAAAATGAATGAATTCCTATGCCCCACAAATAACCCAGAGATGCATTTTAAATAAAAGGACACATTCTACTCATGTGAAAACATGCTGATTCCCGGACCGTCCGTGGGCCGGATTTAGAAGGCAATTGGGCCACATCCGGCCCCTGAGTCTTAGTTTGCCTACCCATGTCCTACACTTTGGGGCAGAATAGCACTTTTAAAGTGTACAGTATATATCTTGCTGTGCTTCATACATACTCACGAGCATTACCTAGTTATGTAAAGAGGGGACATGCAATGTTAAAAACCATTTCTTAATTTGTGCTCAACTATTTTTTAAATGTCAGTGCCACTGTGCAATTTGATAGCACATTTAAAATCAACATTTTTTTGCATTTGAGCTAGAACACTTTCAGTTAAATATATTTAATGGCAAGACCCACACAAACTAATGGACTGGTTAAGCAAGCAACTAAAATGACACTGGCAAGAAAAACATGAGTGAAGGTGTGTGGAGGTACATAGCAATTCACATAATGCAGCTCTCCGAAAGAAATAAAAATGCTCAAGCACTGGGCACAGTTCCACTTAACGTTTATCAAATCTAAAAGAGGTGTGTATTTTCTACAAGGACTGTAGTCTCCTGCTTAAAGGTTTTTCTGTCCAACAAAAAAACAACTGCCTTGGCTCTCACTCATGGGTGCAGTACTCAGACCTTTGGCCTAGCTATTACCATAGGTTTAGTCCAAAATTCACTACACAGTCTAAATATCAATCTGGTAACAAGGTGCACACTTAGGAGATTAATACTAAGCTCTAAGTACATGGCTTGGTGTTAAGGTAAGACATTATCCCAACACTTAATATACACACACTGAGCTCCCCTTTTGAAGAGCAGGCACGGTCTTACATGCAGATCATTGTTCCACAGGACTGGGCAAGCAGGCAGGCACACCTTTGAGAAAGCAGAGTTTATTCACACCACCACAGCCAGCAGCACTGTGTCCTTGAAGATGGAGGCAAGATTGACTGTGGCAGTACACTGTTCAACCTAGGCTCAGGTGCCTACCTGGGATGGAAGTGCTTTGCTAGCAGTAGGTGAGACAGGGGCTAATTTGGACACTCCCCAGTTGGCGCCTGGGACGGTTAATGTCTCTGAGGTGGGGCTTTCTCCTGACAACGTGCTCAGCCCCTCCCCAGCATCCTAATGGGTACCTCCCAAGCTCCTTCAGGCCAGCCCTGCCAAGACGTCCTCCCAGGAGTCACGACACAGGCAGCCCAGTGTGCACTAACTAAAAAACTTAGGCAACTTTTAGACTTCATGAACATGTAGACTTCATGTACAGAAATAGGTTACTTGCCTAATAGGTCATTTCCTAATCTCATTATACGTTGTTTGCCTCTATTATACAAAGCAATAGATAAACGCACAGCAAGACTCACTTTTGCTTTTACCATAAGGTACAGCAAACTAAAAATGTAAAGCAAGTCTGACTGAAAGCAAATTTGACTGTGGCTTTTCCAGAAAGCAAATTATCAGTGTACAATTACAATGCATTACTGTTAATAATATTCCTAAGAACAACACTTGCATAAACCATCCTGGAAGGGAAATTAATGTCTACTAAAAGTATTGCTTGCATAAAAGAAGGAGAAAAATTTCTGAATCATCCTATATTTATTTTAATAGACATACATACATAATTGTATTTGTATGCTGCATTTCCATAATTCAAACCACGCTCAAGGCAGCTTACAACATGTAAAAAATACATAATTCTAAATGCTACAAAAGTAATCACGAACAATAAATAAAACATCAAAAAATACACAACCAAATTGAAATTCCCATATAAATCATAATATTTTTTTAAAAAAGAAAATAAACAATATCAATAACAGCAACAACCCCCCCCCCAAATAAAACCCCCTAAACAATATCGAACATAAGAGTCTGGACATACAAGGAGCATAAATAAAAGAAAATAAGGCAAGTATTATTTAGGAATTAAGACTTCCAACTTGAAGTCATGGCAATTACCCTGTTGTATTGACACCAACAATGAGAGACAGATAAGACAACTAAATGCATAAAATGGAAAATAAACTCGACATTATTTCCTTTAAGCAACAGGACTTTCACTCTGAAGCAAGTCAGCAACAATATATTTAATTTAATTAACTGATTCAATTCATACACACGTAAATTTAATAATTTTTATTTAAACGTAAGGAATTATAAAAGTTCTACAAGAAAGAACAAGTAAGCTCATCAACTATTATCCTGTTACAAATGGAGGGGGGACAAATAAATGACACATCAACTACTCTGCAAGAAGGCAGAATAAAAAGGAACCATAAACCATAATAAGGTTCAAGAAGATAATAGTAGTACACTACTAGAAACTATATGGGACGCAGGTGGCGCTGTGGGTTAAAGCCTCAGCGCCTAGGGCTTGCCGATCGAAAGGTCGGCGGTTCGAATCCCTGCGGCGGGGTGCGCTCCCGCTGCTCGGTCCGAGCGCCTGCCAACCTAGCAGTTCGAAAGCACCTCCGGGTGCAAGTAGATAAATAGGGACCGCTTACCAGCGGGAAGGTAAACGGCGTTTCCGTGTGTGGCTCTGGCTCGCCAGAGCAGCGATGTCACGCTGGCCACGTGACCCGGAAGTGTCTCCGGACAGCGCTGGCCCCTGGCCTCTTAAGTGAGATGGGCGCACAAGCCCAGAGTCTGTCAAGACTGGCCCGTACGGGCAGGGGTACCTTTACCTTTACTAGAAACTATTTTCCTTTTAGAAAAAATATTTTTACCATTAAGTCAATTATATCAATTCCATCTTTTACGCAAGTGCATTTAAGACGGCTCAAAATCTTAAAAAAGGTTTTTTTTACACAATGCAATCACATCCCATGCAAGGGATCTTTCCCAGAGGCAGCGTATATATGCATAATCGCATGCAGCCGAAAGCTGCTGGTAGGCAAGAGAGGGAACCTTCGCATGGAGGACTTCTGGTGACTCTGATGCCTTTTCTCACTCCTCCATACATGATACCAGCACTGAGAGGGCCGTAGCAGCTTGTTTTCCGTCCTCTCCAAGGTATCACAGCAAGGAGGAGAGAGTAGGGAGTGGAAACCAGCCTCCCTTAGTTCCAAGACAAGTGGGGAAGAGGTGGAGGCAGACAGAAGAAGAAACCCCATTCCGTTCTCTTCAACTGTAGAAGAAGCTGCAGTTCCATTTCAGAGGCATTGCAGCTTTTTTCTTGAAATGTAAGATGAGAAAAAAGTGTCTTGCCCAGCACATCCAGTGTGTCTTCCCTCACCATCAAATCATCACCAGAAATAGCCTATTCCCTGGATAACAGTTGCCATGTCAGGTGGTGTGGCTTCCAAGCATGCTGGAATCTCATTATAATAGATTAAACAGAAGCATACTGTGTTGCTTACTTATGTCAATCACTGGGAGCTGTCTGTCCTGCAGACAGATTTTTTGAGCCCTTCTCTCCATTTGTGGCATGCAGCAATGAATGGCATTTTATGGATTAAGCCAAAAATGGACCTCGATAGAAAAAAACCATCTGAGGTGATATCCACTGTAGACCCAATGGAAATCAATTTCCTTGATTACGTTAGATCTTCTCCCAAGTATGACTGATGTTGTGTATCTCCCTTGGTGACCTTATGTATAAAATATCACTCCTTTCATGCAAATTTACTAGCTAATAATAGGCAGTCATAGTTGACTAAGAATGAGGGAGAGAGAGAGATGATGAAAGCTTGAAATGAAGATAAGCATATCTGTTTCTCTCTCTTCTCCTGAGATTTCAATTTAAGATTAAACACACAAATACTGATAATCCAGCTTTATTGTATTCTGCATTTGGAGCTTTGCTAAAGCAGTGTGCTAAATATAAGCAGTATACAGCTGTCTTGAACTTGAAACAAAAATATGCAGAGTTTTACAGAGATAAGGTTTCCAACTGCCACCTTAGCACTCAGAAAATTAAATACAGGAGTCTTTAAAAGAATGAATTTAGGGAATTCTCTTCCCTCATCATCAATAAAATCACATCTTTAAACTGCTGATCCAAATGGGATGACAGCTCAATTTATTGTGAAGTGGAAGGAGACAGTAGTACTTTTTCTTTTTCCCCCAGAAATTTAAGAATAGTAAGTAACCCTGATGTTTGTAGAATGGTTGGCATTGGTGTTCCAAATATTATCAAACCTTCTTAACCTGTATAAGGTTATTCAATGAAATGACTGGTCAGCCTAGAACTACTGTTATTTCAAACCATGGTTTTGAAGACTGATATAAAATGTTTTAATTTCTTTCGTTTCTCTTGGTTTGCCATAATGCATTAATTGGGGACACTGTGGTTAGCATTAACCAGCACTGACTTGGAAATGGAAGAGTGCGAAAGCCTGTGGCACATTCTCGGTCCTTCAAACTATTGTTTGGCATATTGGGATCATGATGCTCAATGACTCTTAAACCAGGCTCAAGTCAGAAAACCATAGTTTCCTGCTTTTCAAACAAGACACAGAAAGACCTGAGATCATGTGCTGCTTCCTCACCTTCAGCATAGCAGGAGACTGGAAGCTTGTATTTCCAATACAGCTCTCTGTTCTGTCTTATATCAGGAACTATTGTTTGTTTAAACCAGTGTTTCCCAAACTTGGGTCTCCAGTTGTTTTTGGTCTACAACCCACCCACCCCCCAGCTAGCAAGACCAGTGGTCAGGAATGATGGGAATTGTAGTCTGAAAACACCTTGAGACCCAACCCAAGTTTGGGAAACACCTGCTTAAACCCTAGTTAGGAAAAACAAACCAGGATGAGAAATGAGAGTTTGATATTTGGTGGTAGGAAACATCCTATGGAGATTCAGCCACTCCTCTTGGTGTGTTGTGCTCATATGCTGTGGTGGTGGTAGGAATTTCCAGTTATTTATTTACTTAGTAAGTCTAAACCCACAAAGTAGAAAAACTAAGCAGCCTACTTGGTAAAATAATTACTTTTATTTCAGGTACTGGAAAAATAAAATAAAATAAAAATGCATACTTAGAATAATAGAATCATATTTGGAAGGGGCCAAAGGGTCATCTAGTCCAACCCCCTGCAGTGCAGGAATCTCAACTAAAGTATCCAGGACAGATGGCCATCCAACTTCTGCTTAATAACCTGTTGGGTTGAAATAAACGACAGACGAATGACAAGTGTCATATG
The DNA here is from genome assembly GCF_951804945.1 of Podarcis cretensis. NCBI lineage: Eukaryota > Metazoa > Chordata > Lepidosauria > Squamata > Lacertidae > Podarcis > Podarcis cretensis. Next base: position 8,363,246 of record NC_137180.1, on the reverse strand, counting down.
GGAGGCATCTCTCGAGCATGTCTTGGGGAGTCTCTTTTATTGAATATTACAGCATTGCCACATATGTGCTTGTTGCTGATTGGTTAACACAAATACAATGCAAGGGTTGCATATAGGCATTAATCATCAATAGATTAAAGGTTGGGAAAGGGAACACAGAATTGGACAGGTATGAAAACCTCCTTATTAAACTATTACTAGTGATTGCCAGAGCAGCGATGTCACGCTGGCCACGTGACCCGGAAGTGTCTCCGGACAGCGCTGGCCCCTGGCCTCTTAAGTGAGATGGGCGCACAACCCCAGAGTCTGTCAAGACTGGCCCGTACGGGCAGGGGTACCTTTACCTTTTAGTGATTGATATAACAAGACTTAAAAGAACATAACCATCGCATTCTGTAGATGTGGTTAACCATGCATTGAGAACAGGTCAGGGTACGATGTTTCATGAACTCAATGTGAACTAAACATTCTAGGGTGGGTGAGGAAGGAGCCGCTTCAGCTTAGAGCGGTTTGCCAGAGTCATGTGCAGAAGCAAAACTTCCCATCATCAACCACCAATGAAGGAGAGTCCACAACCTTCAGAGGGAGTCCGTTCCACTATCGAAAAGTTCTTAATGTCAGAAAGTTCTTCTTGATGTTCAGTCGGAATCTCCTTTATTGTAATTTGAAGCCATTGCTTCATGTCCTACCCTCTAGAGCAGGAGAAAACAAGCTTGCTCCATCTTCCATGCGACAGTCGTTTAGATATTTGAAGATGGCTATAATATCTCCTCTGGGTCTCCTCTTTACCAGACTAAACATACCCAGCTCCTTCAACCTTTCCTTCTAAGACTTGGTTTCTAGACCCTTGATTGTCTTAGTTGCCCTCCTCTGCACACATTCCAACTTGTAAACATCCTTCTAAAATTGTGGTGCCCATAACTGGACACAGTATTCCAGATGTAGTCTGATCAAGGCAGAATAGTGTGGTATTACTTCTCTTAATGGGACTTGGGTGGCGCTGTGGGTTAAACCACAGAGCCTAGGGCTTTCCAATCAGAAGGTCTTCAGTTCAAATCCCTGTGATGGGGTGAGCTCCCATTGCTCAGTCCCTGCTCCTGCCAACCTAGCAGTTCGAAAGCACGTCAAAGTGCAAGTAGATAAATAGGTACCACTCTGGCAGGAAGGTAAATGGCGTTTCCGTGCGCTGCTCTGGTTCGCCAGAAGCGGCTTAGTCATGCTGGACACATGACCCGGAAGCTGTACGCCGGCTCCCTTGGCCAATAAAGCGAGATGAGCGCTGCAACCCCAGAGTCGGTCACAACTGGACCTAATGGTCAGGGGTCCCTTTACCTTTACCTTACTTCTCTTAATCTGGACACCATACCTCTGTTGATGCAGCCTAGAATAGCATTAGCACTTGCATTATACCTACCTAGTTATCAAATAGGAAGGGGCCACAAGCTTGTATTGTATTCTTAAAGCATGCAACTAAAAACAACAACACCCACTCACCATTCTCTACCTCTTTCCCCTTTTCTTCCTAATGTAACACTGATGTCTCACAACAAATGAAACTGATCTGTAGAAAACGTAACTTGAAAAGAAGAGGCATTGCACATACTTTTGTAAACCAGGAAATCTTTAATAAAAATATATTTAAAAACAAACAAACAATACTCCAGCATTAGGCATCATCCAGCTACCTTGCATGGAAACAGCAGCAACAAATAACAAAAAGAATTTGCAGCCATATTCCTAACAAGCTTTGAGAATGGTAAAATTTAATACCTAATGCCTGTTTCTCAGTTAAAGACACTAAAAGAGAGCAACCTCACTAGTAATTTTATTCTAGCCATAAACTCAGTTGCTTCAAGGCTACTGAAGACACTGAAGTTATTTTCCAAATTCCTAAATGTATCTGTTCTTGGGATAAGACTGTAGCTAGAAGGATACATAGCGATTCACAATATATTCCCAAGGAAAATACAGCATCTTTGTGTGCTTTGAAAACGGGGGTATGTGGACGTTGACCACCCTGCTGATATGCTGCTGTTACTCTCTAAGACACCCATAGGAATTCTCCAATTCAGACGACTATATTCACATTACTGTACAATAATCTGTTTATGGAATTAGTTTTCTCTTTTAAGCAAAAAAATTCATTGTTATTGTTCTCTAAGCAGGTCATTAATGACCTCTGCAAACTGGAAAAGGATGGAATTGTAAATGGCATGCACTTTATATTGGCTCCATGTACTGCTCAATGCTATGAATGCAAAATTTGAAGTTGAGGTACAATTCCCAAAGTGGACACTAGTTTAACACCATCAGGAATCAGTGCACTGCTGAATTACCCCTGGCTGAACACAGGTACTTTAGAGAGCTGACAGTAAAAACAGGACAAATCATACTAGAAAAGAGAATACAGTTCCAAAGTACAGCAGACGTGCTATGCTGGAGCTGAGGGTGGTGTGGTAGGGGACACATATGGGTCAACCGAATAGATCATGTTACAGCCATCACAACAGAAATAATTTCCCTGCAGAATGTATGCACTAGTCTTGGACAGAAAGATGTGTGTATGTGTGTCTGAAGGGATGGCGATGCTTTGGAAATTGGTGCTGGAGAAGACAGCTGAGAGAATGTTGTTAAGCAGGCAAGTAATCAACTATTTGAACTCCATAGGTAAAGGTAAAGGGACCCTTGACCGTTAGGTCCAGTCGCGGATGACCCTGGAGTTGCGGCACTCATCTTGCTTTATTGGCCGAGGGAGCCGGCGTACAGCTTCCGGGTCATGTGGACAGCATGACTAAGCCGCTTCTGGCAAACCAGAGCAGCGCACGAAAACGCCATTTACCTTCCCGCCGGAGTGGTACCTATTTATCTACTTGCACTTTGAACTGCTTTCAAACTGCTAGGTTGGCAGGAGCAGGGAGCGAGCAACGGGAGCGCACCCTGTCGCGGGGATTCGAACCACCGACCTTCTGATCGGCAAGTCCTAGGCTCAGTGGTTTAACCCGCGTCCCTTTGAACTCCATAAAAGGTAAAGGTACCCCTGACCGTCAGGTTCAGTCGCATGCGACTCTGGGACTGCACGCTCATCTCGCTCTATAGGCCGAGGGAGCCGGCGTTTGTCCACAGACAGCTTCCATAGTCCATAGCAGCAGCCAAATTACAAAGTGACGCCACAAATAAAGCCATTCTGCCAGCAGTCACACATGGGAGATCTACTGAATTTGGGACAGTGTCCTAGAACTCTGCTGAGAGGCAGGTGAACTGAAAGGCAACATAGCACAAGGATAGAACTTTGCACAGCAAGTTATATTTGCACTCAAATTTGGTTTCTAACCTGTCACGGTATATGAACCAACTCTGTTGAGAAATTACTGGACTTAACTGAGGACTACTTGCCAGGAATACTAGCTAATATTTTAATCTTCTTTCTTTAGATTTAAGTCTCCTAAATTAAATTTATTTATATCAGTTATGGGGGAGAAATACTTGTCTAATAGCTGAATTTTAGGCATAAGTAGGAAGGCATCCTCCTCCAAGCACATCTATTTAGCCATTATTGTTTGCAAGGCCTGTTTCATCTACTTTTACTCTACAACTGTCAATTCATTTGCTCAATTTACTCTGCATTTGATCAGAGGATATACTGTGCACTCCAAAAAACGTTGTGGCAAACAATGATAGGAAACATGAAAGAAAGTGGTGGGAAATCTAACAGCTGTAACTTAGATCTCCTACTGATGCTAATTCACTAACTAAAAAGCACAACTTAAAAAAAAGAATTTATGGCTAGAGGCCTAGCTGATTAGATGTAGGGAACAACTGTGATCACATGGAACTAAGCAATTAGGTCAAAGCCTGCTCTTTAAATTGAGACAGATGAAGGTCAAGGAATGCATGAATGGAGACAAAAGAAGATTTATTCTGTCCTCAGAAGTTATACAAGACTTCCAGCAAATAATAATTAGAACTTTTGAAACTTTATGTAAGTAACAGATACAGTTTTGTCCTAGAACATATAAAATAAAATACACTGAAGATTTCCCAGTAAGCCAGGAACTGACAAACCAGTACTCAAGCAGTCATATGCCAATTCCTCATAGCTAATGTTTTCTGAACATGGATGCACTAATTTTTTTTTAGTGGCTATTAAAATCAAAGAAAGAAATTTCCCGCGTACATATATGGCTGATGTGCCTATTTTTCTAGCTACTGAATGATGATGATGATGATAATTTATCAATAAGGCTTACTTCCAAGTAAGCAGGCTTAGAACTGCAGCCTTAGAGACTAGATAAGGATGCTCTGAGACATGATGCAGAATGCATCCATTGGTCCATTCACTGGTAGATTTATCAAACCCTTCATATTGTGGAGTAGAATATGATTTCTTTCAGCCACAGCAAGCAGAGGAGGTGGGTGAGGGATGAGATGAAGGAACACAGGCTGTACACAGTGCCTCAGATCAAAGAAACCATGGGGTTGCTACACATCACCATTTCAGTACAAGGGCATGGGACTAGGGTAATAAGCATGCTATAATGGGGTCAGAACAGCATACCTAAACACTTTTGTAGGAAGAAGATTAATGTAGGATCTTGATGCAGATGGTTCTGAGGACCCGTGAATCATGATAATTTGTGAGGGATAGCAAATTCATGGTGATTATGAGGGTTTTTTTAAAAAAAATATTAGAGTTTCACAACATGGTTCAGTATAACACATCAAACAAACACGAATATAACAAACAAAACTAAGAAAACACAGCCAGTTAGACAATCTAAATGGCAATAAAAGGGAGTTAAATAATGGTGGGGTAGAAAATTGTGCCAACATAACTGAGCCCCTCTAAAAGGAGTTTTGAGATCACGAAGGTACCAGTCCCCTTTCTACCTTACTAAGAGAAAAGAAAAGAAGGGGAACTAAATAGATTCAAAACTCTTATGGTTTCAGAGCTCTCAAGCACTTAACTGCACACTTCAGTCATAAACACTGTCTTGAGAACTAGCATTGGGACACGGTTCATATTTTCTTTGTGGCGCTGCCAATACAAATGAAAACACACATACAGACAAGTGGATCGTTTCTTCCCCCCACCCTCAAACCTTCTACAGGGGACAATCAGAACAAATGCCACAACATTCCCAAGGCAACTCTAGCTTATAATACTTGTTTCAGAAGATGCTATAGCATCTTCTTGTTTTCTTCTGGAAACAAGCACAGCAAGATTAATTCCTCTAGTAAATGCCAAGTAACATTGTTATGGTTAAAAGGGGTTTGGGGTTTTTTTTTTGCTACACAACTATTTTTTCAACAACATATCATGGTTAAAGGTAAAGGTAAAGGGACTCCGACAGTTAAGTGCAGTCACAAATGACTCTGGGGTTGCAGCGCTCATCTCACCTTACTGGCTGAGGGAGCCAATGTTTGTCCATAGACAGTTTTTCCGGGTCATGTGGCCAGCGTGACTAAGCCGCTTCTGGCGAAACCAGAGCAGCGCACAGAAACGCCATTTACCTTCCCACCGGAGCAGTACCTGTTTATCTACTTGCACTTTGACATGCTTTCAAACTGCTAGGTTGGCAGGAGCTGGGACCGAGCAACGGGAGCTCACCCCGTTGCGGGTACTCGAACCGCCAACCTTCCAAACGGCAAGCCCTAGGCTCAGTGGTTTAGACCACAGCGTCACCCTCATCCCATATCATGGTTAGGTCCCATTTATTAACACTTGCAGTAGTAGTATGGATCAATTATCAGTTGGAAAAGGCCAAGAGACTGACCCTGTCCATGAATTCATACTATTCAAACGTATTACTGCTGCAGCAGGTGCATGAGAATGTTGATTTTGCAGAGTCCCGAGCACAGCGGAATGATGAGCAGTACGTGCCACATACTCTACATTATTTTACTTTATTTACACTTCAATGCTAAGAGCTTACAAACAAGCATCTTGCTTCTGCAAGGAGCAGAGAGGCATCCTCTCCCTCTGAAGCACGGAGAGAACTGTGAAAAACAGGAAACCAGTGTACGTCACATCCAGTCTCCTTTCCCGTGAGGAACTCCAACAGCAACTCTGAGTATGGAATGTAAACATTGCCTCGTGACAAGCACTTCGCTGCACAGTGAAGAGAGCAGAAACCAACAGTAAACTGGGCCTTATGCATGATGAATTTTTTATGTGATAAAACCCAATTTTTGAAATCCAGGTCTCTTTTAGACAAACAGAGCACATAATAGTCCTTTCAGCAACCTAGTGTTTAGAACTGGGAATTCAGTTGCTTTCAGAGTGTTTCTGCCTAGCAGTTTGGCAGACCCTCTACCTGCCATTAACTTTCAGGTGTCACAGTAAACCATAGTTATTTACTGTGCATGACCTAGTCATGTCCACTACCTCCTTGCTAGTGCTGGGGAGAAAGAAACCATGGCCCTTGGGCTTAGTATTAGATCGTAACCAGGGTTTGTTTCTATAGATTGTTTTGTTCATACAAGCTACGATTAGGAAGCCAAGAAAAGCCTAGGCTATACCTTGTGACTTTTTTCTGAGTGAAACAAACCAAACTCTTTGTCTTGGACACAACACTAAACTGAGAATTCTGATCTGATTCTTCCTAGAACAATACATCTTTAACTATAGTTTATCATGATGTTCATGACTGTTGCCATTGTCTCATTCCTAATGAGTCCCAAAAGGGAACGTAGTATAAAGGAATCTAGCACCAGAACTAGCACACTGTACAGGTGTATCAATGAGATCTCTCCTTAATATTGTTAAGAAATCAAGTGGAAATGTGAATGGGCCCCTAAATGGCTTTAAAAGAAGATTGGAGAAATTAATAAAGGATTAGGCTATCCACAGCTACTACCCACAGTTGCTATGTTCTACCTCCACTGTTGGAGGCAGTTTGCCTCCGAGTATCACGGGTCAAGAGAGAGCCACTGCTCTTGGGTGCTGCTTATGAACTTTCCACATATATCTGGTTGGCCACTGCAAGAACAGAATGCTAGACGAGCCCTGGTGCCAATGCGGCTAGATGCTTCTTATGCTAACTCAGCCTCCAACATATGAAGGGCTGCAAGAACTGTGATGTGATGGAAGTAGTGTTCTCCCTGGCACCATCCCTATGAGGTGTTAATCAGGGGGACGGGGATTGATAAAAATGCCTGAGTAGTTTCTGGGCTCACCTACAAGTCCCAATCAAACAGGAATTCTACAACTACAATGCCCAGGTACGACATCTACCCCTCCTCAAGTATAACTCTCACTCCCACACTTAGTATGACTAGCAAAACCCTATATACGAGTGCTCAGAAGCAAGTCCTACATGTTGCATAGGATTTACTCCCAGGAAAACACGTGCACGATTGCAACTTTGATTTCAGCGTGCTTCACAGCCTCTTTGCAATAGTCCTCTAAATACTCTGCAAGGCAAGGCAGCTCATTGTTCATCTGGAGAGTAGAACAGTGGGAAGGGAGGTTAAAATAAATGGCTTTGAGTGTGTCAATCAAGCTGAAAAGCAGCCTTTTCCCTAGATGATTTAACATCACTGATTTAAAAATCAATCTACCCAACCTCAAGCCTGTTTTTAAATCATTTTTTCTCAGCCAACTGCTGAAACTGGAAGCCAGCCCAACTTTTGGTGGGGAGGCAGAAGAGTTGTAGGGGAGGAATGCCAGACATGGGTTTTAAGCAACCTTATCTCCTGCATGCCCACTGCTTTTTCCCTACAAATGCAATCTCTGCCGCCCCCCCTCCTCCCCCCCAATGCATCTTGGCAAACAAAGAACTGGAAACACAAGTTTGCCAAGATAACATTAAGGTTTTTAAAGCAAGAATGTATTTTAATTACAGACAGTTACAGACACAGTTTAGTCTACTGTTTCGAAAAATCTATACAGTATAGCAAATAGTATGGAACTGAGATGGGGAGAGACATTTAATTTTCACGTGGCCCCTAGAAAATTATTTTGTGTTCCTCCCTTTACTTTAGTCCCAGGTCCAGTACTGTATCAATTGTGCTTTTATGTTCTAAGTAATATGGGCAGGTGGCGCTGTGGGTTAAAGCCTCAGCGCCTAGGACTTGCCGATTGAAAGGTCGGCGGTTCGAATCCCTGCGGCGGGGTGCGCTCCCGCTGCTCGGTCCCAGCGCCTGCCAACCTAGCAGTTCGAAAGCACCTCCGGGTGCAAGTAGATAAATAGGGACCGCTTACCAGCGGGAAGGTAAACGGCGTTTCCGTGTGCGGCTCTGGCTCGCCAGAGCAGCGATGTCACGCTGGCCACGTGACCCGGAAGTGTCTCCGGACAGCGCTGGCCCCTGGCCTCTTAAGTGAGATGGGCGCACAACCCCAGAGTCTGTCAAGACTGGCCCGTACGGGCAGGGGTACCTTTACCTTTACCTTTAATATGGGCAGAGCACAGGGCACTGTGATAAAAAGGCAGGTAAAATAGCATCAGTGAAGTACCGTAACAGGGCAGGCAATACAAAAATTTGGGCTGAGTGTTGCTGGGGTAGCAGATATGGGTTGTCCACAGCTGTAAATCAACTGAGATATGATTTATCGTTATTATTTGACTTGCATTTAAAAACAGAACTGCTGTAAAAGCTTTTCTAACACATTTGATGGGGCGGGACACAATCAATTGTGCCTAAGTGTGGTTGAAATGTTATACAGTGGTGCCTCGCAAGACGAAATTAATTCATTCCGCGAGTTACTTCGTCTTGCAATTTTTTCGTCTTGCGGAGTGCGGATTCCCCGGGTATTAACGGCTTTAAGAAAAAGGAAGCAAACCCGCAAGACATTTTCATCTTGCGAAGCAAGCCCATAGGGAAATTCGTCTTGCGAAGCAACTCAAGAAACAAAAAACCCTTTCGTCTTGCGCGTTTTTCGTCTAGCGAGGCATTCGTCTTGCGGGGCACCACTGTATTCAAACAGATTCAAAGGTTTACAAATCTGTATCTAACATGTTTTCTCCATGGCACCACTCTAGTTATGGACTTTCCTCTCAGCTTTGAGCTATCCAGTCCCAGTACTGTTTTGATTTAGGAGACAGCTTAGGACTCATTTATTTTTGCAGGTCTTTGGGTCAAAGTGGAAGTGGCCCTGCCGGTTTAATAGCATCTGTTCACTGATTGCTGGTGCTGCTGTTATTTCATGGTTTTTTGTTGGCTTTCTTCCCTTCTTCTATTTCTCATGAATTGACTACTTGATAGCCACCCCAGGCTGTTTGATAAAGGGATTCATTAATTATGGTGAGTTGCAATAAGAAATTATTTTTATTAGAATACTTGTAGATTTTAAAAGATGACAATTCATATTGCTAAACTTAGTATGCAAACCCACTTCAAAACCTAGATTCCGATTTGCAAATCATATTTTGTTAATTTGGTGAACCCATACCACAAGTAAGTTGATTTGAGTCAGTGGTTGCATTTGAGCTCAAGGATAAAACCTGATGATCTTCATCTCATACACTCCCTCAGTCTCTCCAATGCCGCTACTAGAAGAAGTTAGGAAGCTTTAGAATTTAGCATGTCCAAACCTTGACAAACTCTGATTAATCTTAACTATAGTTTGTTTGAAACAAACTGTGGTTTTTGAAGCTGGCTTGTTTTGAGCAAACCATAATTGCTGCTAGCCAGAGTTTAGGGTTCATATGTACAGTAATCCTTTAATGTGGTTAGTCAAAAATGGAAGCTAATGCCTTAGATCTCTGCCTTGCACCCAAAGGCTTGCTATGGCTCATTCCCATCACAGTGAACCATAGCTTACTGTGATGTCCAAATGCAACCAGTGTCAAGGCAGCAGAAGTTGTATTGAATAGCAAAGCTCTCACCCCCTAAAGTAGATATAACAGGACGTTACTAGAGGAAGGGTCGTTGCACAACTCTGTCACCTAGCTAGTCTGCATAGTACATTCCTTCTTTTTTAAAAGGCATCTCCAAACATATTAGAATGGATCTGCATGCATCAGGCTGTGGGCCTGCAATTTCACCAAGCATTTAGCTTAATATAAGCACTTCAAACACAATCTTATTTCGTAAGCCTCTTATTTACCACTCACTGTATTAAAACACACAGAACAGCTGAAGCCAAGAGCCAACTGAAAGGTGCACTGCTATGAGTGTTTATTCCAACAAAGTTGAAAGTTCCATGGTTACTTACTCTATACAACATACCAAAGTAGGACTCAAATAGTTGCAGCTACTAAGTATTTGCTCTGTGAGATAACATCCAATTCCTGGATAGGGACTCAAATATGGGTGTACATTCCATCAAAGATAAGATTTTTTAAAGTGCTAACAACTTTCAACTAGACACTTCAATGAAATCATTGGGAGTTTCTGAACTCTTTCTGGACTAAAGTATACTCTGATTTTTTTTTCCTGGTGGTACTCAGAACTGCAGAACTGGCACCTCCCCCCCCCTAGAAAAAAGCACTGATGGTGCCTAATAAATTAAATAAAATTCCTAGGTAGGTGTGGGAGGGCACGATCCAAAGGCATCCCAGTTTCTGACTTGCACCACCAGCTCCAGCAAAGCAAAGGCAACAACCTCCGAAATACGGAGGGGAAAGAATCAAAGGTCTGCCTTGGCAGGAACTCAGCAACCCAGGCCAAGAAGTGAGGGAAGCAGCTCAGACCCAAGAAGCCGCTCTCACTTCATTTCCCTCCCTTGCCGTCCATGCGCGCCTATTGCTTTTGTGAGGCAATGTTGCAAGAGACTCTCCTAGACTTTCCAGAGAGGCAGAGCGGAGAGGGAAAGTTTCTTTTGGGGAGGGGGGAAGCCAAGAGGAAAAACAAATGAAGTGCAATTGGGATGGAATAGTAATTGGAGATGTTAAATCAAACAAATCTACAGTGGTACCTCGCAAGACGAATGCCTCGCAAGACGAATGCCTCGCAAGACGAAAGAGTTTTCCGGTTTTTGAGTCGTTCCGCAAGACGAATTTCCCTATGGGCTTGCTTCGCAAGACGAAACGTCTTGCGAGTTTGTTTCCTTTTTCTTAAAGCCGCTAAGCCGTTAATAGCCGCTAAGCCGCTAATAGCCGTGCTTCGCAAGACGAAGAAACCGCAAGACGAAGAGACTCACGGAACGGATTAATTTCGTCTTGCAAGGCACCACAGTATTTAGGGGCAGGATCCTGCCATCTGCCTTCTGCCAAATGGATACAACTGTGCTCAGTGGGTAGTGGGTTTGAGTTCCATGTTGGGTTTAAGATTCCTGCACAGCAGGGGGCTAAACTAAATGATGGCACGGTCACTTTCAACTCTACAATTCTGTGATTCTGTAAACTTTATAGCACCTAATTTAAGCTGCCGTATGAATCAGCAGCTTTTTGCTGGCTGAAAGACTGGCTGCTTCTTGAAAACACTGATGTGTTAGACTTGGAAGGATTTAACAACGCTTTTGGTTGGCATGCATATCTGTGGTATGACAAGGTTAAGATTCACAAGAATTTCAAGAACCATATTGTAAGGAAAGCAGTGTTTAATGTCTGGACAAAATATAAAGACTTATTAGAAAACAAGACCCCAAGGTGGCTTTCACCTATGGAAGCTAAAGCTGTGAAAAGACCCAATATGGAGGTCAAATGGCCGAAATACTGGGAAATATTAGAAAGAGATGGAGACAATTGGAGATTGCAGAGTATGGAGAAACTAAAAGACAAAGTGTGAGATTGGTTACATTATGCTCAGATTAAAGAGGCTTTTAAATTGGATAAAAAGTTAGGATTCCAGGTGGAAAAATCAAAACTGGAAACAGAATTGTTAGAACCTAAGACTAAGGTACTTTCAAGAATGTATAACTTGTTGCTAAGGTGGAATACACAGGATGAAACGGTTAAATCAGCTATGATAAAGTGGGCACAGGACATTGGGTATAACATCATGTTTGCTGACTGGGAAAAGTTATGGACCACCGGTATGACGTTTACGGCATGTAATGCCTTGAAAGAAAACATTATGAAAATGATATACAGGTGGTACATGACCCCAGTCAAGCTAGCAAAAATATATCACCTGTCAGACAATAAGTGTTGGAAATGTAAGGAAACTGAAGGAACGTTCTTTCACCTCTGGTGGACTTGCCCTAGAGTTAAGGCCTTCTGGGAAATGATATATAACGAGTTGAAAAAGGTATTTAAGTATACCTTCCCTAAGAAACCAGAGGCCTTCCTTTTGGGCATTGTTGGCCAGAGGGTGTTAAAGAATGATCGAACATTTTTTATGTATGCAACAACAGCAGCAAGGATACTTGTAGCTAAATATTGGAAGATTCAAGATTTGCCCACGCTGGAAGAATGGCAGATGCAACTGATGGACTACATGGAGCTGGCAGAAATGACTGGCAGAATCCGAGACCTGGGAGAAGAAGCAGTGGAGGAGGATTGGAAGAAATTCAAGGACTATTTACAAAAATACTGTAAACTATATGAGTGTTAAGAAGAATGAGAGATTTGAAAACAACGGGCACCATAAAGCTAGTTGAAAAGATTATGAGAATGAGTGAATTGTATGAGAATAATAAATTTTGAATAAATATTATGTTAAAATTAGGTATTTAAGATCTAGATAAAATATTCAAAGTTAGGGACAAAATATTGAAAATGTGCATAATAAGAATGGAAATAAGGTGATAAATTGCTGGCTGAAGTTTTACTAATGTGGAATGCAGGAGCGGGAAATTTGAGGAAGTCCAAAAATGAAGAAAAGTTGGTTATTACATGATGCCAAATTTTATGTTTGTTTTCTTTTCTGTCTGTTTTTTTGCTTATGCTGTTCTTTCTTTCTATTGTATTTTTTTTTAAAAAAAACTCTTTATATATATATATATATATATATATATATATATATATATATATAAAAAGCTGTCGTGGGGGCAAGGCATTGGAGTTCAGGCCCCACCTCTGCCTTGTACTCAGTCTGCCTCCTTAAGTTACTTATGTGCGTTGAGCTGAACACAGTGTTTGCAGCAATGACCAGTGAAATACCTATGAAAAACTGTCAAACAAGTTTCATTGGCAACTGCATTCCCATTTGCCTGCAGCAACTGTATTCAGAGACTGAGAGAAGGAACCTGCGCATTAAATGTACAGTTGTATGAGACTTGTCTGTATGCATGAGAGACAGTAAGAGAGGCAAAGCTGCATGAGTTGTTGTGAGTCAGGCCTGCTCCAGTTCCACAATGGGAACATTTTTATAGATGCCTTCCACACATTTAGCTCATTTAACATATCATGAACGACTTGACCAGCACTCTTGCACTCAACTTTTTTGTTTTTTAATGTGCGTTTCTTCCTAGATGCAGGACAGGTCTTTGTAAAACTAATCCACCTTCATGAGGATTAAGTGTTTTAACTGTTTTGATCAGGAGCAATGAAAAAAGTTTCAGAAGAATGCAGCACTGTGGCAACCGCATACACAAAGTCCTTGAAACAACAAAGTATAATAAAAGAACTGCAGAATTGTTTATTTAAAATGCACAGCCACACTGCTTGCAACCGCAAGAGAACTAAACAGAAACAGGCTTATATTTGCTTGCATTTCATAATCATTTCCACTGAAATCTGCTTTGGTCTTCTGAAATTGCATGATGAGCCGATTGCTTAAAACATCTGTTTAAAAGATAAGCAAGGGAGTACTTATCTTAGTTTTAAGTTTGGTATTTTAATGGAGATAATGTGACTAGTGAATATTTTACATTCCAATCTCAAATATTTTTAACCGGGCATCTCATTGATTTTGATAGAACTACTCTCAAGGTGACAAATATAAGGCCTGATTCATAGTTACTGCCGCCCACATGAGAAAACATTTGGGTAATTACTTGAGTACAGCTCCACAAAGCAAGGCATTTGTGTGAAGTGGCTTCCAGTCCATATGGCAAGTATTCAGGACACTCTGTCTCGCTGGTTTAAAACAGGTAATTATTGTAGCTATTTGGCTGTAGGTTCAAATCTCCTATCACTCTGTTTATTGATTTAAAAAAAGAGATAGGGTACCTACTTCTCAGTTACAAGCATCCTGAGTTAAAGGATCTCACATACCTTTGATGTCTTCTGCTAGTCAGAATAGACTACACTGGATCAGATGGTCCAGTGATTTGACTCAGTATAGAGCTGTAACTTAATTCCATAATTAAGATAATCCAGTTCAGAGAGCTTTCTAAAACAGCACACAAATGAACATGCTAGATTCCAACTTAACTAGAAATCATTTGCAACTTATTTGCTACACTACGTATTTTCTCCATGGTGCATTATTTTTATTTTGCTTTGGTAGCACCCAGTGTTTGAAATTCCCCAAGCACCAGGCATGTTTTGTTACTGATGCAGATCCAACTGCGACTACGTGGAGATTGCTGGGCGCCAGGTTGGCAGCTGACCTCTCTATCGAGCCAGCTGATTCGCGTGTGGCAAAAGAGGAGCTTCTTGTGCTTCCATGTGAATCAGGGGCCCCTGACCTAGAACATAACCTCTGTACAAATCGGGGTTTGCCTGTGTTCGGAAACATACTTCCTCCACCTGCAGAGGCTATCATGGCTAGTAGCCCCTGAAAGGCTTGTCCTCTATGTATTTGACCAAGCTTCATTTGCAGACATCCAAGTTGATGGCCATCACCACCTCCCGCAGCAGCAGAGCTTCCTAGTTTAACTACGCACTGCATTCAGAAGTACTTTCCTTTATCTGTCCTGAACCTTCCAACAAAACTTTTCTGTCCACTTTCTCCATGCCATGCATAATTTCATATGCTTCTATCATGCCACCTCCAAGTCCCCAAATGCCGTGACATTGCACATGCTACAATCGTCCCAATTAGTTCTGATCAGTATTCTGTTGAAGGATGCATTTCTTTATTCACTTACTGGGAACAAGTCCCACTGAGCTCAGTGGGACTTACTTCCAAGCAGACATGCACAGGCTTGCACTGTTAGTGACTACCTGTTAAGATGGTACTTGGGAATCATCAGTACTGATGCAATCTGCACAAAAAGAAGCACTGCCCATAGTAAAATGGGAGAACACCCATGTTTAAATTTAAGCTGAATTATGGGAGCGCTACTTTTGTTTTCCCATCAGCCACTGTATGACGATTGCCAGAAACAAATATAAGGTCACTGAATTAAAAGCAATCAACTGTTTTACTGTACATTTTAGGGAGAAATGGATTCCCCCATAACATGTCGAAGTACAGAATTTAGCTTTTATACACTAAATAGTGCACATTCAATTCACAATTATTGAAGGGACACTGTTCCCCATCTCCCCTCCCCCCCCCCAAACCCCCCAAGTTTACAGCATTGGAATAAAAGGCTGCAGCATCAGATTTCTATTTTTGTATAACAATTTTGTATGATACACACATCACTGGTAAAAGTAAACTCATTTAAGCAAGCACAAAAATCAAGATGGAAGCCAACACAAATGCTTTTTTTCCAACCGTGAGAGCCCCTTCATCCACAGGGCAGGATCACAGTATAGACTTTGGTCAAGCCACTAGCTCAGTTTAGATGTAATGACAAACAAGAGTCTGGTGAATAGGAGCATCTCTATAGGTTTAAATGCATGTTCTCTCTTTGCATCCAAGTTCCCACTTACTACTTTTTGCTAACCATAGCTTGCCATGATGTCCAAACTGGTACACCATGGTTAGTGCTAATCTCTAAACTATTGTTTGCAGACCCACACCAAATCATGGTATGGAGGTCAGTGGCTCAACTTAATCTTCCCCACAGAGTTGTTGTGATGGTAGTGAAGAATAATAAAACACTTAGAAGATTCACCATAGTGTGAAGTTAAATTTCACCCTATCTGTGCAAGTGTATTTGCTTGCTAGAGAACCCTCCCATTTCTACTCTGGCGGTTCACCCAACCATTTTGGGGGTTCAGGAGAAAAGCCTTATTGTGCAACGCCTCTGCTTACAGAGTTTGTTAGGTAAATCCTACCCTTAGCGTACTGCAGAGTGCTATACTGCAAAGCACCAATAGTTCACCTAGTTTTTAAATTTAAAAATTAGCAATACCTTAAAAGATAAAACGCAAGCAGCAAACACAACACACAGTAAAAAGCACACACTTCATTTAGCAATTAAGCTAGGAGATTTAAAACCAAAAGCAAACTATAATCTCTAGTCAATGGTCTGGGTTTTCCAGCACAAAGCTGTGGCATAGACACAGCATTCTGTAGTATTCAACTAACAAGCTTTATGGAGACCGTGTTAAATCTACACTGCTTAATGACTATAAATCTCTTGATCTGACATTTGACTGGAATGGAATAATTGAACTCTGATACCTTGAAACCGATCGATCTGCACTGGATTGAAAACAAATGCTAGAAATTATCTGTATTCAGCCACCCTCATACTTAAAGAACCAAGCTGGAGAAATTATTAATACTGCATGCTAGTATTAATATTGCAAACTGGTTTGCATTCTTTCACATACACTAATAATTCACTACTGTTATCATCAGAACTTAGTGTGCATACAAAACCCACCCGCCTATGCAAACCACTTTTGCAATCAACATAAAAATAGACATACAAGTATCAACTGTAATGTTTCAATCCTCCAGCCTTACATACAGAAGAAAATCACTTTAGCTTAGAATCACCTTTCTACGCAATGTCATCTGAGTACATATATGTATGCAAGGAGACACCTCTCTATGAAACACTAACAGCAATGCCAAGTGTAACACATTTTGCTTCTGGCTTACATATTAACTCTTATAAGGCGCACAGGCTCTAAAATATACCACAGAGCATTCCTTAATCTGAGGCATATAAACCACAGAGCATTCCTTAATCTGAGGCATATAAACAGCTCACTGGGCTGCATTAGCAGCAAATGAATTTTACACTCCAATCCAACACAGTCTGCTCATTTCTCCTGCTTCCTCCAACAGCACCGCTGGATTCTCTTCCTCCACAGACCCTCTGCTATCTGGTCCTTACCCGGGGACCATCTTATTGATACAGGCCCACACCTCGCATGCACTTTTCCTTCCAACAAGTACGGTACCTTCCAAGTTCCTCCCCGATCTCATAGTGATCATCCAGGTTCTCTTGCCTGAAGACAGTCATGATAGCTGCCCACTCCTCAGAAAGGAAAACAAGACTCTCGGCCGCCGCCGCCGCCGCCGCCTTTCAACTCATCACATCCCTGGTAAAATCCTCCAGCATTTTGCGGCTGCAATCCCTGAAGAAACAGAGGTGGGGACGGGGAAGGGGAAAGACAGTTGTTTAAGTAAAACGCCTGCGTTTGCAAGAGGGGTGTGGTTATCCGCACACTGCAACATGCACCCAACCCGCACCGGTTAACGCCAAATGTCCCCGGCAGCGGCGATCCCGGTTTCAGAATCGCCGTGCGGATCAGTGGCGTAGCGTGGCTTATCAGCACCCGGGGCAAGGCAAGTAATTTGCGCCCCCTAACCCATGGATTTCCCTAACCCCCAGATGTTGCGCCCGGTGCGGCCGGCCCCCCCCCCCTGCACCCCCCACGCTACGCCACTGGTGCGGATCAGCCGGCGCGCGGCCTTGGGCTGCTCAACTTTGCTCTCCAGGAACCTCTGGGACTGCGCCGCCCATCCGCCTCACGGCAAATGGAAGGCGCCCTTCCTTCCCCGGCCTCCCGTCCATACACAGAGCAGAGGGGCTCTTCCTCGCCTTCCCCCAAAGCTGCAAAATGGGGGGGAGAGAACCAACGCTGGTTTCCCGGATCCAGCCCCTCCGCGGGCGAGAGCGCCAAGCGCAGCCCCGCCACCCGCGCCCAAGCGCGCCTCACCTTCCGCTGGCCGAGAAAGCCGGAGCAGCGCCGCCAGCAGCCACCATTTCCACCTCAGGAAGGCGCCTCCGGGCGCCACATCCCTCAGCGACTCCCCCTCCGTTACCCGGCCAACTAGGACGTGCTATATCGCTCCTGCTACTACTACGACGACGACACGGTTTAAAAGGCGCCTGCCTCCGAGGAGACCACGTCCATCTCGGGAGGCAGCGAGCGCCGGCCTGCCCAGGTTGCTTCCCGGGGCGCGGGGACCCTTCCTGCTTTTCCTCTCCCCTCCTCGGTGCTGGGCGAGGCCTCCTCCTCTCCCCCCCCCCCCCCCGCAGCGGCGCCGGAGAAGGAGGGAAGCGGCCAGCAGCTCGGCTCAACTAAGCGAGGGGAGGGAGCGGCGGAGGAAGGGGGGGAGGGAGGGAGAAAGGGAAGGAAGCCCTCCGCCTCGCCGCGCTACGCTGTGGCGGCGGCTGCAGCTGCAGGGGGAGGAGCGCGCGCCCGGGAGTTCTCCTTTGGCGCAGCGACCCTCTTCCCGGGTTGGGGCAGCCCGAGAGAGAGAGAGAGAGAGAGAGAGAGAGAGAGAGAAGCCGCCCCCTCCTCTTTCTCCTCCTCCTCCTCCTCCTCCTCTCCAGACACGCAGCGCTCGCTTTCTCTCGCGCCGGCGACTCACCGGCCGCACTGGCTGCAGGCGGCGACAATCGGCCCCCGCCGACGTCCTCGCTCCCTCGAGAGCCGAGCAAGGCAGGAGGAGAAGGACTCCGGCCAGCGGCCAATGGCAAGGCAGCTGCACGCGGCGCTCAACCCCCCCCCCTCCTGCTCCTCTCCTGACCTGCGCTCGGCGAAGGGGCGGGGAGCCCGGCGCGCGGACGCAGGCGCGCAAGGCGGCCGTACAGGTGTCAAGGGCTGCCGGCGCGCGCGCGCGCGGGGTGGGGTGGGGTGGGGTGGGGGTGCGTGTGCTTCGGCCGCCCGAGGGTTCGCCTCGGTTTGCCCAGCGGGGAGGAGGCGCTTAGGGCCGCTGCCGCACCTGCGGTGCCCTTTGGAGTGGCTTCGCCGGCCAGGCAGCTGGGCGCAGTGGCCCCGCTTGGGATTAATCGAGGGCGAGAGGGCAAAGTGCTAAAGCAACAACCTCAGATATGCAGATGACACAACCTTGATGGCAGAAAGTGAGGAGGAATTAAAGAACCTTTTATTGAGGGTGAAAGAGGAGAGTGCAAAATATGGTCTGAAGCTCAACATCAAAAAAACGAAGATCATGGCTACTGGTCCCATCACCTCCTGGCAAATAGAAGGGGAAGAAATGGAGGCAGTGAGAGATTTTACTTTCTTGGGCTCCATGATCACTGCAGATGGTGACAGCAGCCACGAAATTAAAAGAGGCCTGCTTCTTGGGAGAAAAGCAATGACAAACCTAGACAGCATCTTAAAAAGCAGAGACATCACCTTGCCAACAAAGGTCCGTATCCTTAAAGCTATGGTTTTCCCAGTAGTGATGTATGGAAGTGAGAGCGGGACCATAAAGAAGGCTGATCGCAGAAGAATTGATGCTTTTGAATTATGGTCTGGAGGAGACTCTTGAGAGTCCTATGGACTGCAAGAAGATCAAACCCATCCATTCCTAAGGAAATCAGCCCTGAGTGCTCACTGGAAGGACAGATTGTGAAGCTGAGGCTCCAATCCTTTGGTCATCTCATGAGAAGAGAAGACTCCCTGGAAAAGACCCTGATGTTGGGAAAGATGGAGGGCACAAGGAGAAGGGGACGACAGAGGACGAGATGGTTGGACAGTGTTCTCGAAGCTCCAAACATGGGTTTGACCAAACTGCGGGAGGCAGTAGAAGACAGGAGTGCCTGGCGTGCTCTGGTCCAGGGGGTCACGAAGAGTTGGACACGACTAAACAACAACAGCATTGTGACTTCAGGCATGCAAGAGCTGGAGCCTGTGGTTGAGAAGAGGCTCCGAATCGCAGCCCTCTCCGCAGCTTGCCCTTTCAAGCTATGCTCTCTGGCCTAATAAGCAAGATAAGCTTATTTGATAAGATAAAGGACCGTATTAAAAAGGATTGTCTTGTAGCTGCACCAGGTTAAGAAACATGAAACTTCCTGGAACATATAAGGTGAACAATAGCAAAACTGGAACAACTCACATAGTTTTATTGTTTACTTTCACAAAAGTCTGTTGGGGGGCCCAGAAAGTATTGTAATGTGTGTGGTAGATGAGCCTTTCCAAAAGTGTGACTGACTCCAGAAGGCCTAAAATGATTTAAAATTGGCTGAGATAATGTGTGTTGGGGAAGATGGCAGAAGGTGCTAGTTTAAGTCTACTACTGTGCAAGGGACTGCTATTTATAGACTTTGAGATTTACAGCAACACCTACAAAACCAAATTAAAATACTGTAAATTTCCCCATCCTTCTGTCAGTTTATCTCTAATCACAACAAGTGAGTCTAAATAGGTCTTGCAGTGCTTCTGAAAGATGCTCTACCCTCAGCTTCAAAAGGTATCTGAAGAGAAGGAGATGCATAATCAGGGGATGACCCTTATCTACATACCTTGCTAAATTTGCCTGAAAAGGGATACTGATAGGACTCTACCACTGGCTGATTTCAGATAACTAGCATCATTGCTCAGCATAGGGAAAGAAGTGATTGGTTAAAGTTTTGTTGTTCTTAGTCTGAAGCCTTTTTGGCTGTGTATTGGTCAAAACCAGTGGTTTACATTCTTTTTAGAAGCAGACACTGGAACAATGTTGCCAGTGATCGATTGCCATTAGGAGGAGATGGGCTGATTTGCTCAGCACCAAAGACGAAACTCATATTAAAAGGACATTACTGTTCAAAATATGTATATTAATTTAGTTTGAATGAATTTCCAGAGGGATATCTGTGTAAATCTAATGCAGAAAAAGGAGCAACGTAAATTGAGCCCTGCTGAATCCTGCTAGAGGCAAATCTTACCCAGTATTATGTCCTCACAGTTGCCAACTTGATGACTGTGAGAAGCCCGCAAGCAGATATTGAACGCATCAGCAGTTTCTCTACCTATAATTCCTAGTAGCTGGTATACTGAGGTTATACTTACTCGTGAGAAAGGTTTTGGGAGTAAACCTCAAGGAAAAATCCCTACTTGCTGCCTAGTGGGGCATCTTCAGGAGAAGAAAAGGTTAAGGAGCAAATCCTACACAAATCCAAAGTGAAGTCCCTAAGACGGTTGAATAGCATCTTGTATGCCTCCTTCCGGCAGCTCCGGCAGCCAAGCTGGTGCCAGAAGTATTGCTCTGCTTACCTTGGACTGTATCAGTGAGGCCTGCCCAGGACCTCCACACACACTGTGCCAGGCTTGCACCCTGGAGAGGTCACTTCAGTGCTACTAAGGCAGCAAAAACAATCAATGCAAGAGGCAGCAGTTATGAGTTACCAGTCTCTGCAGCCACAGCAGGCGCTGTGATTTCCCAGCAGTTTGCCTTCAATCCCAGAGGCACACTCCATTGTATCTTGAGAAAGACGGATACCAACAAAA
The DNA here is from genome assembly GCF_951804945.1 of Podarcis cretensis. Taxonomy (NCBI): domain Eukaryota; kingdom Metazoa; phylum Chordata; class Lepidosauria; order Squamata; family Lacertidae; genus Podarcis; species Podarcis cretensis. The sequence continues at coordinate 8,341,959 of NC_137180.1, read as the reverse complement.
CTGCCTCCAACAGTGGAACATCTCTCTTGGGCTAGTAACCATTGATACCCTTGCTCTTCATGAATTTATCTAATCCCCCTTTAAAACCATCCAAGTTGGTTGGAATCACTACCTTTTGTAGGAGCAAATTCCAATCTAACTATGCTCAATGTGAAGAAGAAAGAGCCTTGTATTACTCTGAAAGCTAATGCATTTGATTACAAGGTTTTTAAGGTTAAGATCAAAACTATATCCACATTGAGTTTTCAGTTAATGTGAATTGTGATCAATTTGAGTAAAACAAATCCTGTATCCTGCTCCTGTTACATATTGACAGTACTGAAATTTAAATTGCCAAAACATAACCAAGAGAACTGCCTAGAATTAGATATAGCTTGCTTCACCAGCTGGCTTATATAATATGATGAAACTCTTGGGATGACTCAGGATTGAAGAAAGGAAACCAAACGGAGGCAGTTTGGAAAACAAAATACATTCCTAATTATACAGAAATGTTGCAGTATTTATTAAATTTCACACTTTATTACCAAGATGAAAAATGTGATTATTTTTTTACTCATTAGTAAGTAAAAAGTAAGCATTAGATGATGATTCTACAATGCTACTAAATGTTTTTGTACCCATTTAATCCAGTATTATCTTACCTATTTCTTTTCATGCGTGAGACAAGTTTTCAGGTCATACGCAACCCCAAAGGAGCATAAAACCTACTGCAGATGAGCAGCTTTTAATTTTTGTCTGTTACAGGGATCCTAATGTAACTCTAATATATTCTATAATTATCATGGTGGGGTTACTAATGGAGAATGGAAAGAGGTTCTGTGGATACCCTAACCAAACGGTGAACATAGTTCCTTAAATTTAGCAAAGAGAAATGCTGTTGCAAACCCCCCCCCCGCCCCCCTCCACTAACGTGAATACCATTCTGTATGTGCTAACATGGGCCACCACGTTCTTCAATAGCTGGAAGTTTCCAAATCTGTTTCAGATGCAGCTCCAGGAAGAGTGCATTATAAGAGTGTAATCTGGAGGTTGCCAAAGCATGAATGACAGCCACCAGTCTCTGTATTCAGGAAGACAGTGTAGCATTGCGTACAGCTGCATTCTGATGGCACAGAAGCTGCAAATGATGAAGTATTATTGCAAAATCTGTGCGTCTTGCCCGGAGCATTATCTGGATTTAAGACCATCTGGGAACCGTAAAGTTGGCCACTTAAGAGCAGAAGAGCAGGGTTACAAGAGCAACAACCAATTGCAGCCATTCAAAATCCAGACAGTTAATCTGCTAGGCTATCACTTGAGAACAACTCTGTTGGATTTTGTAGAGGGTAATCTTCATTGCCTTAAATTTGCTAGTTGTTCATTAGGGCAAAGAGAGACAAGTTATTAGAATTATCTGGCCATATTTATTTTAGCAATAAAATAAATTCTGTTATTGTGCCATCATTTGTCAGGGTCAATTAAAAATTTACTGTATTGAATTGAGATGTAGAAAAAATATATTTTCTCCCTAGCAATAAATAGTTGATCTGGTTTGAGGCAAATAATGGCTAAAGCACTAAACTGGAAGTCAATAAGTAATGCCTTTGCAATTAAATTGGTATCTTCTATTTGAAGGGTCTCTCTCTCTCTCTCTGTATTGTGCAATGGCAACCCATAATTATTCCAACTCTAGGGTTGGGTGCCAATAGCACCTACACCAAATATCACAAGCATTAATGATACTGTTCACATAGTAAGAGACATAAATACATCTAATGGTTCAGACCACGCTTGTTTCACTTCCTTAAGTGTTCCTGGACATATTTAAGGGAGAAAGTTTTAAGTGGTCTTAAAAATTGTATTACTACTGGGTACAAGTATAGATTAGTTTACTATCAACTGCATGATTATGTGCAATGTGTTTAATCTGCCACAGTTCCAAATAATGCAGAAATTATGCAGAGCAGTTGGCTGTAATCACTGTTGCTGTCCTGGGATCTCCTTGGTACCAGAGGCTGTGTCAGTGCTGGTTTATTCCATTCCACAATATTGTTCTTCCTCTCCAGTTTCACTGTGTCACAAAAATAATACTGTATGAGGATATCCTTTGGTAACCTGCTATATCCTGCTGGCTTGTTAAACGCTGTAATAAACAAGCAGGAAGGAAAACAGGCTTATCAGGCTTGATTCTAGAAAAGCTAAGTACTCCAGATTATCAGGTATGGCAACAACCCAAAAGGCTGGGCAAGTATAGCAAATTAAAATAAGCATTAATTATCATTCATTGTATTTCTTAAGCAGTAGTTTTCTAGTATCCAGACTTACTCATTTCCTATCCTCAAATAACTTTCTCCTAGATCTAATGTGTGCATTAAATATCCTGCTTCAGCTGCCTTAGCATAGCTTTGACATACAACATGATATAAACCAAAATCTCTCTTTATGGATTTATTATCTTTCTTGAACTCTCATGACATTCTATCACACTCTAGTATGAGACCCTGAGAAGGGCTATCAAAATATTGGGGTTCAATCTGGATATAACTGGAAGGGGGAGGTGTAAGATCTGATGGGATTACCAGAACAGGGAACAGGTTTAATTGTTCTGCAACGGTATGATCTTGAAGTTTCCAAAGCAAGGATCACATTGGCTAGCCTATCTCTCTATCTCTTGAGATAGTGCTTTTAATAGTTATATGTACGATGCAAAGGAGATAGAAGCACCGTGCATAAATAAACAAAGCATCACTTTCTTAAGGAGAACATAATCAAATACCCTGGAATCAGTAGCCTAAGCTACTGGCATATTTCACAGAGGGGCACTGCAAAAAGGAAGAAAACCAAAGTCCTTCTTAGCTATAAGAACACCAACTAATGGAAAATGCTAATTTTCACAGTACAGCTCACAAAGGAGGGCAACTGTTGTTACAAAGGACATGGCAGCTATGTGTGGAGTTTTCACTTCCCTCCCTCTGGTAAGTTTCTCAATTTATCTTCTGTCCTGACATCAGGATGCACATTTTCCCCACCCAGCCCTGAACCAATGGCAGCCAATGATGTGAAGCAGGAATGGGTAAATGCACAGGATGAGTTCCATTGCTTGTTACAAGGACTCATGATGGGCCTGCTGCTTTTAATCATGCACAGGTCTGCTATCCCTGGGTAAACAGACAATATTCTTCCCTTCTTGCTAAAAATGCAAGGGGCCAATATTACCCCACTTGCTGATAATCAAGGAGGCTTAACCTCCTAAAAGTAAAAGCCAAAGAGGATAAAATTGTGTTGCTTTGTTGGCTAACAACCAAATCACAAAAGCAGCTGTAGTGCAAAGCCAATATTTATGTGACTGTTTGCCTGTTATTTGTATGTAAAGATGACTGTGTAAATTGAGCATAAGTGATATTGAAGAGGGTTGTAAATCATTTGCCTAGTTGAGATAATGGGACCTTTATTTCCGTGGACCATGCCAGGAAATATAAAGGCTTTCAGCCAGACTGGATTCCCTGTAATTAATAAAAGGCATTGTAATGAATCAAACACAATTCTAGAACAGTTGGGAATTGAAGGTGGCAACAAAACATTATCATAGCTTGCTCCTTTGGGGATACATATCTGTATGTCCTTGAATGGTTTATACACTTAGGCACTGGGGAGAGAAATCCTATGCATATTTTGCAGGAAGTAATGGTCACTGAATTCTGTGTGATGTTCTTCAGGGTAAATTTAATGGAGGCTGACCCTGTATATTACCTTCCTATAGAGTTCAGTATTACAAGGTTTCTGTGCTTTTTGCTAAGGAATAGCATTGCTGTTTGTCAACTTTGTTCGGTAAAATAAATCTTTCTTATTTGTTCATCTTCTGCCTGAGTCTCCAAGTAGCTAAATTTACTCTCACACAAAACTAAAAGATAACCCATGACAGTATTGTAGAGGGGGTCCACCGCAAAACATCACAAGAACAATGCCACAATAGCATAGCAAGACAATAACACAACAGCAATTTCATAATAACGTAGCAAAAGCAATAATGTAGTGACAATTTCATAATAACATAACAAAACAAAAATAAAACATGCAAAAATCCACATTTCAATACTAAATATAACCAGGTTACTTAAACAACATGCAGCATCTAATAGCAAAAATAAAAAGGGAGCTTCACAGTTTCAACTTAGTCCAAGAAACACCCCTCCCATGATGTTACTCATCCATGGACATCAGTTTAATGTGCAGCAGGTGAATAAGCGCCATCTAAAATGTGACACAGGGCAAGAGCTTAAGCAATCCTCCTTGCTCCAAGGACAGGACCTATTTATAAGCCCATTTTATCTGAGTAAACATCAGTTCAGCAACCTTAGATTTATTAATTTTCTCCGTTCATTTAATTTGAAGTGAAAACACTGAAACCTTGCACATTAGGAAGCTGAATGTTATTCCGCATGAATATAACAGTTCCTTTTCTGTTTTGATACCAGACAGCCACAAAATGTTTTGGAATACACTGTCTCGGTTCTGTTGCCTTTTCTGCATTATCTAGTGAGGCAGGCCATTTAGCATTTGTTGCCATGGATGCTGAACAGCATAATGAACTGTTTGGGAGCTTTTTTTTTTTTTTAAAAAAAAAAAATAAAGGCTGCAATGCTGCCCACATAGACTATGTTTAAATTCCATCAGCTTCACACTGTGCTTCCAAAGCTGCTTTACATAACTCCAAACTATACATGAAGGTGGCAGATAAACCCCTGGATTTTCATGTGTAAAGTGGGAGTGTATTTTGAAAGGCTAAAGAATCACAGGGGAGAGGGATGTTAATCCATCTTCTGACCGGTAGTCTTATTCCTGAATCCTGAAATCTATTCCTCTGCCCCCCGCCCCCACATTGGTGTGTTTTGCAGGTGTAATCTGCAACATGTTGACATAATAGCACAGTTGTGGTGGATTTGTATCAGACCATCCACCCATCATTCTGTTTCATTAGTTCTGTGGAGCTTCCTGAAACCACATCATTGCACTATTGCACTATAGCACAAGAGAAGTGGGATACAAAACTCACAGCCAGAACACTTGTGTTATAAAAAGTTATATGATTTCAGCAGGAAGTTACAGGACAGGCAGCAATGGGTATAGCTGCACCAAACCTTTTGCAGATGCAAAGCAGAAAACTTCCATCTCTGTCATAGTGTCATTCCTGGTCCCAACACACGCACTTGCCATTTTAAAGCAATTTAACCCAGCTCTAGGTATCATCACAATACCTCAGACTCCGGCTGAACTTGCCTTCTTTGTGTTGAGTCCCAAAGTGTGTTCATCAGAAAACAGGACACTGACATTCTTTGCCATTTATAAAGACATGTCAGATAATGGACGGTGGAAGAGCACTGTTGGTGAACAAGGAAACCTGGTGCCACTTGGAAACACACAAATGACTATGAAAAATAACTTTTCCCAACATTTGGTCTTTCATAAGTGATGCAGAGTTAACTTGATGGACCAGAGGATCTGGTCTCGAGAATGTTATTAGCAAGGGTAAAAATACCAAGCTTAAATTATACATTTTTTCAGTCATTTATTTTCTTTTTGCAGGCAGTTGCATTTAGATCAGAAGTCTCAGGACCAGGAGAATAAGCCACTTGGTCTGTAATGACATCAAGAGTACAGGTCCGGGTTATAGGTAGTAGTTGTTGTTTAGTCGTTTAGTCATGATCCCCTGGACCAGAGCACGCCAGGCACTCCTGTCTTCCACTGCCTCTTGCAGTTTGGTCAAACTCATGTTGGTAGCTTCAAGAACACTGTCTAACCATCTCATCCTCTGTCGCCCCCTTCTCCTTGTGCCCTCCATCTTTCCCAACATCAGGGTCTTTTCCAGGGAGTCTTCTCTTCTCATGAGGTGGCCAAAGTATTGGAGCCTCAGCTTCAGGATCTGTCCTTCCAGTGAGCACTCAGGGCTGATTTCCTGAAGAATGGATAGGTTTGATCTTCTTGCAGTCCATGGGACTCTCAAGAGTCTCCTCCAGCACCAGAAATCAAAAGCATCCATTCTTCGGTGATCAGTCTTCTTGATGGTCCAGCTCTCACTTCCATACATCACTACTGGGAAAACCATAGCTTTAACTATACGGGCCTTTGTTGGCAAGGCGATGTCTCATGTCCAATGAACCATAATATAATGTTCTTCCTTTCATTTAAACAGCAAACCGTCTGAAGGTCTCATTTTACCAGAAGAGTAGACAATTTAATGGTGGACAAGGCTACCAATGGCTCCTGGCTACAATGGCTGTGTTCTACCTCCACTCTCAGAGGCATGATGCCTTTGAATACCAGCCGGGCAGAGTGTTGTTGTCTTCCTGTGTTGCTTGCAGGCTTCTTGTATGCATCTGGTTGGCCAGGATGCTGGCCTAAATGGGCCACTAGCGGATCTAGCAGACTCTTCTTATGTTCTTATGTTCTTATGTTTGAAATGGATTACAGCCATCATTTATCCATTATATCACAATGTGTTATGTTGAAGCATATTTATATTTTCTATATATGGGACTAAGGGTTCATAGTGCTTCCATACACCCGTGTCTATCCCAAGCTCAGCTTCTGAGTATCTATCATTCTGTTGTTCTCGGCAGTGGCTTGCCCGAGAGATCGCGATTCAGCCAGTTCAATAAGGATATGTGTATCATTATTCAGTCAAGGAGATCTGAGGCACAAGAAGTACCTTGCTCAAAATTAATGTATCCATTACATCAGTGTTTCCCAACCTTGTGCCTCCAGCTGTTTTTGGACTACAATTCCCATCATCCCTTGCCACTGGTCTTGCTAGTCAGGGATGATGGGAGTTGTAGTTCAAAAACAGCTGGAGGCACAAGGTTGGGAAACACTGCATTACATCTACAGAAACGCTGCAGTGGCTTCCTAATTTAAAAAACTGCAAGATAGACTCATTCAAAGTCTATCACATGTTTGTAGGTTTATTTGCATTCATCTTGTTTTATGTAAATTACCTTATCTTACCTTTATAAGCAGAAGGTGTTGCCTCGGTGTTTCTGGCAAAAAGCTCAGAGACAGCTCAAGCGATTAGAACCCGCAACGTGCCATTTAAAAACCTACTGAATAGCCATGCTCTGGCACTGCTTAATTTATTATCAAATTGCCTGTGAATCTCAGAATTCAGACTCAACAAATTATAATTAGAATCAAAGATTTCTACATCACTATAATCCAGCTGCCTGGATTTCAGCTCGCAAAGACCATCTGTGAAAACAGATAGCCTGATACAAGCTCAGAGACTTTTGTTGTCTTAACCTTTTCCCTGCCACATCCTTACATGTTCTGTGGTCAGGGGACCTTGCAAGCCTTTGTTTGACTAGGGTCAGGCTGGCAGTGTTGCATTTGGCCCAGATCTATTTTACTTCCCTTCCCCACCCAGCTGCTGCTGCAGCTTTTAATGAGTGAATGCAGGGAAGGCAGTGAGAGATTTTACTTTCTTGGGCTCCACGATCCCTGCAGATGGTGACAGCAGTCACGAAATTAAAAGATGCCTGCTTCTTGGGAGAAAAGCAATGTCAAACCTAGACAGCATCTTAAAAAGCAGAGACTTCACCTTGCCAACAAAGGTCTGTATAGTTAAAGCTATGGTTTTCCCTGTAGTGATGTATGGAAGTGAGAGCTGGACCATAAAGAAGGCTGATCGCCAAAGAATTGATGCTTTTGAATTCTGGTGCTGGAGGAGACTCTTGAGAGTCCCATGGACTGCAAGAAGATCAAACCTATTCATTCTTAAGGAAATCAGCCCTGTGCTCACTGGAAGGACGGATCCCGAAGCTGAGGCTCCAATACTTTGGCCACCTCATGAGAAGAGAAGACTCCCTGGAAAAGACCCTGATGTTGGGAAAGATGGAGGGCACAAGGAGAAGGGGACGACAGAGGACGAGATGGTTGGACGGTGTTCTCGAAGCTACCAGCATGAGTTTGACTAAACTGCAGGAGGCAGTGGAAGACAGGAGTGCCTGGCGTGCTCTGGTCTATGGGGTCACGAAGAGTCGGACACGACTAAAGGGCTAAACAACAACAAAAGGGAAATTGTTAAGACATAGTTTATTGCAACACATACATAAGCCCCATGGAGGATTTAGCAGTAGTGGCTGGTGCCTATTGCAGGTTGCCATATGTCCCAGACATTACTGGGATTTCAAAGGCGGAAGTGACAATCGGGGTGGATTTCCGGAAGGCGGCAATTTTTCCTGGAACTTCAGCATGCAACAAAATTGGCATTTTCTGTAATTTTGGGGTCTGTATAAAAACAGTTTTCGAGGTGTCCTGGTTTTTTAAAAATGCTGTATGGCAATCCTTGGGACTGGTAGGGTGGAAAATGTGGAGCCTAAATGTGGGGAGAGCGAGAGCCAATAAGAGGCAGAGCCAACTAATTCTAGTTTTGTCTCCATCCTTCTCCCTGCTGAATTCTACATAGGCAGTGCCACCCCCAGGAGGCAGGTAAGGACTGGCTGAAGCCAGAATGAGATTTGTGGGCTTTCCCCATTATCTCCAATAGAACAGCTTCCACTAGTATTTAGCAAGGGAATTCTGTAATTCCTAAGTAAATAACTGGGTCATACAGTTATTAACTGGGTTTTCACTGTGGTTTTCATATGTGCATCTCACAGTACTCAAGAGTCATGACAGATTAGCTCAAATATAAAATCAGCACCTGACTGGAATTAAATGCAGCTAAAAAGAAGACATGATCACTGGAGGGTTACAATTTTAAAAAGAAAAATAGCTTTGTGAGTGTACATTTTGTCCTGTTCCAGTAGCAGAATATGAAAGGCAGATTTATTTTCAAATTCTGGAGCTCTGGAAATAACATGTCTGAAACCAAAATGTATGATAACTGCTTTTGCAGCACCCAGCTACCCCCACTAACAAGCCAAAGATTTCCAAAAACTGCCCTGTGCAGTTGTTAGCTAAATGCTTCTTGCATGGTCTTAAATTAGCACATGAATGCACTATTTTCTGTGAGTATTTACCCACATCCCTTGTTATTTCCTAAAGTAAACACTCATGTATATGAAATGACAAGGATCAAATCTATGCAAACAGTGTCACCAAGACATTTTAGAGATATTATAATCATGTGTGGCATATTTCACAGACGTACACTCCACCTGTCTATCTTGCACACAAAGGCACAGATCAGATTAAAATATCTGGAGCATGATATTTACACACACAGAGCTGTTGCGCTTCTTTCCACTTGGAACAGAAGTACCCTCATATGCGAACACAGTTTGGACTGAGGAAACTGACGTGTGGATAAGAGGCTGCATGGATCCCACCATGTACCGTATTTTTTGCTCTATAAGACTCATTTTTTCCCTCCTAAAAAGTAAGGGGAAATGTGTGTGCGTCTTATGGAGCGAATGCAGGCTGCACAGCTATCCCAGAAGCCAGAACAGCAAGAGGGATTGCTGCTTTCACTGTGCAGCGATCCCTCTTGCTGTTCTGGCTTCTGAGATTCAGAATATTTTTTTTCTTGTTTTCCTCCTCCAAAAACTAGGTGCATCTTGAGGTCTGGTGCGTCTTATAGAGCGAAAAATACAGTAATTGGACAAGAAGTCTCTAGACAAAATTTGCAATGGGACACAAGGGCCTCTGAAACCTTACCGTCAGGAGTTTCCGGCTCTTTAACAATCCTGTCTTCTCCTGAAACGGTGCTGCAGCCAAGTCAGTTCCCCACCCATGTCCCCTGAGCCTTGCTAAGGTCTTCTGTCTCTAAATGTCCTGGGGGCCTGTCACCTGCATTTAAAGTGTGCATGTGGCAGTAAGCCTTCCTGCTGTCACTTAGCATCACACGAAAGAGCTTTCAAAACCTGACCACTGGAGCAGAAAATAGCTATGCTTTCTATGTGGCTAATGCCCTCTTCCCCCTCATTTGACTAGGATTTTTAAATATAGGTCATTCTCATCCTTTGTCACAAAAACCTAAAAAAAATATGGGTAAAAAAAATATGGGTGCAGCAGTCCATTTGAACTCTTAAGGTGGGTTTAAAAGATTGTACTTCATAGTCTCATTCTCCCTTCTCTCTTTTTAGTTTTGACTCTCGCATTTCTTGTTTTTGTTTTGCTTTTTAAATATGACACCGTGCACGATTGTAATATGCTAGCTGTAAGTGACTTCTGGGCAGTTTCTGTAAGCTGGAAAAATGGGTTATAAAAGCTTTAACTAATTTAATGAATAATGCTTCAAATTCAAAGTCATTTATCATAGAGTGGTAAATTGGCCATCAGTCAGCTTCCAATAGATAGGATAACTTCCCCTCAACATGGTACATTCCAGATGTTTTTCCCTGCAATTCACAGCATTCCTGACTATTTGCAGTACTGGCTAGGACTGATGGGAGTTGTAGTCCAAATCATCTGGGGGGCAGTAGGCTGTGGAAAATTGGACTAGGACATGCACCTATTCATAAAGTCATGGAATACTTCGCTATCTTGCCACCTCCCGTTTCCTGTCACTTATTAGTAGCTTAGGGATGTGGGTGGCGCTGTGGGTTAAACCACAGAGCCTAGGACTTGCCGAAGAGAAGGTCAGCAATTCGAATACCTGCGACGGGGTGAGCTCCCGTTGCTTGGTCCCTGCTCCTGCCAACCTAGCAGTTCGAAAGCACTTCAAAGTGCAAGTAGATAAATAGGTATCACTCCGGCGGGAAGGTAAACGGCGTTTCCGTGTGCTGCTCTGGTTCGCCAGAAGCGACTTAGTCATGCTGGCCACATGACCCAGAAGCTGTACGCCGGCTCCCTCGGCCAGTAAAGCGAGATGAGTGCCACAACCCCAGAGTCGGTTACAACTGGACCTAATGGTCAGGGGTCCCTTTACCTTTACCTATTAGTAGCTTACAGTACAATCCTATACATGCCCACTTGGAAGTAATTAAGTGGGCCTTACTCCTAAAAACTGGGTCTAGCATTGGAGCCTTAAGGGTTTTTTAAAACAATTGAAGAAGCTTCTTTCAGCTGTTTGACAGTGGAACTGAGTCCCTTGGGAGGTTGTAGACTTTCTTCCTTGGAGGTTGTTAAACAGAGGTTGGATGGCCACCTGTCAATGGATGCTTTAGCTGAGATTCCTGCATTGCAGGGGGCTGGACTAGATGAACCTTGGGGTTCCTTCCAACTCTACAATTCTGTGATTCTATTCATAGACTTGTATGGTATAATAAACTAGAATATATGGTGCAAAAGAAAGGCTGAAATCCTGTGCCCAGTTTTATATGCTATGGCTCCTTGGTATTCAAGATATGTTCCAGGGAACTTGAGATTCCTTGGAGGCCTTTCAGTAGTTCCTATATGAGAAGATCAGAAGTGATGGACAAGTTCCCCCAGAAGGCAGCTTTTCTGTCTTTATTGATCCCCCCCTTCAGCTTGAAGATGTAAGACGTATATTCTAGCTCACATTCTCCATTCTAAGAACAGTAATTGTGATGCTCAAGTAGATTTATCAACTGTGGTGGAAGAAATTCCAGAAGATCCCCCCCCCCCAAAAAAAAAAAACTGACAGTGAATTTCTACCCAATTTGACCCCTTCAGCTCACCTTTAAACCCCAGGGAGAGTGGTGGGTCTCCCCAGAGTCAACCTCTGGGGCCATGTTTGTTCCCCTCCCAAACGTCTTGTATTCTCCCTCCCTGCAGCTAGGTAGTTGATGTGCCACCTTCATAGTGAAATAATTGAAATTAAATGCTTTCTTCAGCCCAAACATCACAGCGACTGATACCAAGAAGCATCAGCACACTTAGGGATCCACAGAGTATTCACAGTTTGCATAACAGAACTCAGTAGCACAGCATTTTGGCTAATCTACGTTTATTAATGTGTGATATTTTAGTGTATTTTTGGTTTCTGTGGAAGCCACCCACAGTGGCTGGGGAAACCCAGCCAAATGGGTGGGGTACAAATAAATTATTATTATTATTATTATTATTATTATTATTATTATTATTTGCATATAATACACTCAGAGAATTCTGCCTTAGCTCCTTTCTCTTTCTCATCAGACAGCAAAGAGAGAGAAACAAAGGACAATAGCCCCACTTCACGGAACACAGTAACACCCAAACATCCTGTCTCCTTCACTTCCCACACTGTGGAATGAAAACATACACCGTCATGTGATAGACAACAATCCTATGACTGCAAACACGGAGCAAGAATCCTAACAGTTTTTAGCTGAAAGCTGGGTTGGCTTGTCCTTGCCTTCCTTCCTTTTAAATTTGTATTTGAGCTGGCCTCTTGCTCTTCTTAGCACATCTGGGTTCTTTTTTTAAGCAGTCAAGAGAATCTGCACAGGCCATGTGAATGTTCATCTGCACCTGCACCTCAGTCTTCACTACACTATTTCTCAGCCTCTTCCTGTCCTTGGACTTTATTTATGAAAACTTTCTCACATTAGATCCAGGAACGAAAAGCATGAAAGAGACTAGTTTGTTTACCTCTGCCCTCTGGCATTCATCTGCAAAATCTCCCCTCATCTCTGATTTATATTCTGCTCCTTCAAGATCATCTCATCCCTTGTTTGTTGCAAAGCGCAGAAGAAGTCATCGTACAGCTTGCAAATGTCTATCTCAACGTGGAGTGCTGTAGCAAGAGACTCTAAAGCTGTCCATTTCATGTCACTGTGAAGTGAGAGCACTGACATCTGTCTTTATAAGTGATGTTTCAACGCCATACAATTTCTCCAGGTATTCAGCGCACCATGTGAAGGATTTCCATCAGGTTGTGCAGAAAGTAAGCAAAACAAAGAAGCGGGGATTTGTGTTCTTCCTCACCGAATGCTGGACACACAATCTGAAACCCCCCTCTGGAAAAAAAAAGTATGCCCTCACTGTTGGCTGGCATGGTAGTATGAGTTCAATAGCATATAGAAGTGACAGCTACCTTGCTGGCATGTGCCTAAGCACACCTTTGTATTCCAGTTATACAAAGTCAAAAAAGGACACAAGCGAGTCTATCATATTGACTGAGGAGGAAAGCACACTGTTTACTTTGAGGGCAAATCTTCCTACATCAAATTTCAAAGCCTTCATCTCATGTTTGACACAACTGTGGATTATATGACATTTGCATCTGACTTGTACCAGATGCTGATAGCCTTGATAGCTTTATCTACTGTGAAGTTGTCTAATCCCACTGTGAAGTTGTCTAATCCTCTTCTGGAGATGCAACCATTACTTGTGGTAGCAAATTTTGTACTGTGCACTTCCTTTTTGTCTGTCTTGAAACTCCCACACTTCCGCTTTAACTTAACTGAATGACCAGTTTTATGGAGAGGGAGAAAAAAACCTATGTCCAAGTTTTCCACACTGTACACAATTTTATTCATGTTAGCTCCTCCCCTGCACTCTAAGCCAAAATCTCCTCATTGGAGAGCTGATCCAGCCCCTTGGTCACTTTGGTTGACCTTTTATGCCTTAGGACATGCCGAATCTGTGGAATTTTGTGGCAGATATGCAGTGGTTCTGCAGCAGACAAGGGAATCTACTGTACCCTGAAGGTAGACAGTTTTAAGAACTGTTTATTTGAAGACACCTGGCTTAAATGGATGCAGCTATAGCTCAGATACAGGACTACAGCTGTACTTCCTGATCCAAAGTTGTGTGCTCTCTAGTGCTTCCCTGTTCAGCTTTGTACATTCCTTTGAAGCATGTCATTTCACATTTTGAAAGAGGAGGCAAGTTTTGCAGCAAGGTTGGAAGGCCTTCTTCTCTAGCATGTAGAAAACATTAAATTGTACAACAATCAATGTAGACAACACAGATTAATTTGCTGCACAATTTGCTGCACAACTTTTTATGCTAGAGATCGTTGTTCCTAAGAAACAGAGCTCTGAAATGAAGAGGGAGATGCAGACTTCCCCGCTGCTAGCTAAATACTGTACCAACAGTTTCTCATGTTGGGTGTGATGGGGCTGCCTCTGCCACTGAAATGGAAGTAGGAGCATTTCAGAGCTCCCACTCCTGCAAGAGACTCTTGGATCCTGGCACTATTGTTTAAAGGCAACTTTAATGGAAGGTGCACAGAGCTTGCAGCAAGCAGTTCGTTGTATTAGTTATTTCATATTTTAGTGCTTGGCCATAAACATATGGTCCTCCTGATGTTGCGCTTCGAGACCCCCAACCACCCCCAAAAAATGAAGACACAGTGACACGGGATTTTAGTTTAAGTTACTGGGCAAAATTTAAGCCACAACTTTGTTGAATACAGAATGGAGTGGTATTGGCTTAGGCATTGGAATCATCCAAATTATATCAGACTCCCACCTGCATCGCGGGGAATATGATAAAAGGGTGAAACACCTCCAGAGGGAGCCCCGCCGATGTGAACTAACTCGAGCTCCCCCTGATGCCTCTGTGGGGTCCTGGTATGGCCCTAGCCCCTACCAAAGGGTTTTGGACAAGACCCAGGCCAACCCCTGATTCCTTTAACGGAATACCCTTGAACTTGGAGGGGCAGGTGATGGCTGCACCTCTCCTCCCCACACATTGCTGATCAAATGCCTAACCGCCAAACCTTACAAAGTTGTGACGATTGCTACGCGGTAGGCGATAACCAAATGGCTCGGCCAATCTGCCAGATGGAAAAATTCCTACCAGGCCCCCACTGCAAAACAGGTGACCAACAACGTCCATAGCAAGGCCAATGCACCAGATAAAGGGGTGGGCGGGCGGGTGACCTGCTGTGCGAAGGAAAAGAGGCCCATAAAACATCGCACAGGGATTAAATAATGTTTCGTGGCCACCCCAAGCCAAACCATTGGCTTTAGGGACCAAGTGACCACGAAATGACCAACTGGAGTGGAACAGGGTATAGCCCTGCCCACACCAGGAGGTGGGAGATGCCTGGGGGCCCAAGCGCAACGCATACCCTCCTTGAAGAAGATCCGATTTACTGGACTCCTGGCACCCATCAGCTACAGCCAGTACGACTAATGGTTAGGGATGATTGGAGTTGTAGTCTATCAATGTCTGTAGGGCCACAGGCTCCCCATTCGTGCTCCCCAAAATCAGCATGAGAGTTGCTTTTTTTCACCACCCTTTTCTCACATGGTAAAATTTAAAAAATAATAATACTGGAAGTTCTTGTTTCCAACATGCAGGTATAGATCGTGGTGACATGAATGCATGCTCAGAGGCTCTCTCTCCTCACATGATTTTGTCACATGTCCTGGGTATGAACTATTCAACTGGAAACAGGTTGTGTGCTAAACTTACAATTTTCAGGTGTTGATTACATGGCTCAGATTAGTAGCTGGGTACTAAGTACACTTGCTGATCCTCAGCTTCAGCCCTCTGCTTAAACATTGTAAAATTAATGATCAATCTAGCATTGACATCAAACATCTCTAAGCATCTGAACAAGTCCTTGGAATTATAATCATCACACATTTCCAAGGAGGACACTAATATAAAACCATGTAATGCCATCATTAGGATGAAGATATGGAACAGAACACAGAGCACCATGCTTTCCTGTGGCTCCACTTTCCAGCTATGAGAATGTATGACTCATCGTGCTCCCGCACAGGATTACAAACATTGTATGAAATGTTGAATATAATTGGTGGCATCTTTGCCACTGCAGAAGGTCTTGCCGATGACAAATGAAGGATTTTTGCTCATTCTATGTGGCATCAATTCTGCCTCACTTGAAATGTTTAAGGAATGTGCCATCCTTATAATCGGTCTTTATTTAGTTGGACAAAGTTGTGCTTAATATTTCATATGCTTTTATTTGATATATCGTACCTGAACCTTGAAGTGAAAGCAGAAGTCACTGACAAGAGAGCTTTACGTGCAAATCAGAATTCCCACACTCAAAGCATATTGAAATGGGGCAATTGTTCAGCATTGCCAGCGTTTTAGCCTGTTAAACAAAGACCTTTTTTGCATTATAAAAGTAGCTCATCTAATGAAAAATGAATGTCTCCTCTTAGCTAAAATTTAATCCACTGCTTTATGCATGTCTCTTGTGCACATTAATTTATATTAGGTCTTTTGTAATCACACACAGCCTGGAAGTCTAAAGAGATGTAAAAGAACCAGATGATACAAAGAGTTCTTATTGCTTGTCCATTTAAACCTACTTACTATTAAATGGCGGTCTGAGCACAATGCAAATCAATACTAATGTGAGCCTTTTTATAACTTGGCAGCATTTATTCCTCACTATAAGCTGACTTGCTCCTTCAATGCACTTTCAGAAGTTTCTTAATGGATGTAATAGAATCTAATTAAACAATATCCAATACGGATATTCAGTGTGACATAATTAGCAGCATATCTGAGTGAGTTTTCTTACTCCTATAATAGCTGAAAAGGCACTGCTTAGTCTCTGCTAGGAGAGGCGGCAAACAGTGCATTTTACATCCAAGGTTGGGCTAAAATTGCATCATCATCCTACATAAGCTGACTCAGAAGTAAGTCCCATTATGTTCAGTGGGACTGACTTCTGCGTAAACAAGCATATAATTGTACTTTTATGTCTGGTCCCACCTTGGCTGCAAAAATGCAGCCAGATATATGAAAAAGATCCAAGTGTTTTGTTACATGCCACCGCCTCTCTGAACGGTGAGAGATTGCAAGGGTTCCAGGCGCTTACTCGGGATTTGGTTTCCTCGGGATGAAGGCCAGCGGAGACTGTGGTGTCTTTAGGAGAGATGGATTTATCTGCACATATATATGACCTGAGCCTAAGATGGGGGAGCTCACAACATTAACAGAACTTGCTCCATCATTAGGACAGCCTTAGCATAACCTCCATTCTGAAGGAAATCAGCCTTGAGTGCTCACTGGAAGGACAGATCCTGAAGCTGAGACTCCAGTGCTTTGGCCACCTCATGAGAAGAGAAGACTCCCTGGAAAAGACCCTGATGTTGGGAAAGATTGAGGGCATAAGGAGAAGGGGATGACAGAGGACGAGATGGTTGGATAGTGTTCTTGAAGCTACCAACATGAGTTTGACTAAACTGCGGGAGGCAGTGGAAGACAGGAGTGCCTGGCGTGCTCTGGTCCATGGGGTCACGAAGAGTCGGACACGACTAAACGACTAAACAACAACAACAAAGCATGTCTCTGTCTCTCTACCTGCTGTCTTGCTCAGCTGATACAAAACTTACTTTGGCTCTTGACCTTCTAACTACCAGCCAGGTGAGGAGAGGAAAGGCTTATCCATTTGTTCAGAAGGCACCACCCCTTCTTTGGTTATGCTAATCATGATGCTCAACTATTTTGGTGCTCAACTATTTACAACCATTGCCTAGACAAGGGGACTGGGATTGGCAAGCCCGTGCTGATACTTTCTACCCCCTCAGACTCACACTATCCTCCTTCATGGTTCCCCCCGCCCCAGTTAATTTTCTTATGCTGCAGCCTTGGACTTCCATGGGTTTATTTGTCTACTGCATTTATAGATCACCTTTCCATCAAGTCCTTCTTCTCCTGATTTTATTCTTGCAACAAGAATAAGGCTGAGAGTGAGTGATTGGCCTGTGGTCAACCAGTGAGCTTCATGGCTGAGTGGGGATTCAAACCTGGTCTCCCAGGTCTTAGTCCAACACTCCAACCACCATGCCACACTGGTTCTTATGTGGAAGGCTGAGCTCGTATGGAGCTGAGGCAGCAAAACAGAGATGGGGGAACTGTGGCTCCAGAGATGATGCTGGACTCTGGTTAGAAAAGGACTATGGAACTTGGTTACAATATATTACTATGGCTGCGTGTCGTTTATATGCACAAAGATGGAAGGACATATTATTACCAACAATGGGAGAATGGCTGTTAAAGCTAGCAGGCTTAGCTGAGAAAAGTCATTGCTAACATTTGTTAAAGATTGGAAACCCCTTTGTAGACTTCACGTGAAAAAGAAAAAGAAATAATGATATCTGAATTTGAGTATTGAATATAATATTTGTTTATAGAAAGTGACTTAGTTGGGTGTTATACTGATTGGACGAAGTGAATATTGTTGTTTTTTAATAGTGGACAGATGAAGAATAGGAAGTTCTTTATTTTCTGAATCTTATTTTTCTATCTGTCTCTTTTAACCTCTTTTCTACTCTTTCTTTCTTTTTCTTTCTCTATCTCCCCCCCCCCTTTGCATTTTTATCGTATTTAGATAAAATTAATGGTTTGGTTTAAAAAATGGAAAAAGATATTAAGTTTTGTATTTTCCTCTATGAACCTGAATAACATTTATTTAAAAATAAATAAAATGATGCCGGACTCCCAACTCCTTTCAACCCTGACCATTGTCTTCTGGCTGGGCTTGATAGCTATTGGAGTTCAGCAGTATCTTTATATCCACAGGTTCCACATACCTATTAACTATGCATACCTAAACCAATGCAAACCATTTCATACTAATTTGTCTCAAAATGGTTTTTGTAAGGATTTGCTGAACTAACAATTTGAATTGGAATACAAGAAAGGGAGGTATGAGGAGGTCTGGAAAATAAGTTAAAAGAAAATAAGTAATGGAAATTCTATGTGTTTTTAATTGTTTTTATTTTTTTATTTTTGTTATTTTTTCTTTTTATTTTACATTGTATTATTCTTTGAAAACTTTAATAAATATTCTATAAAAAAACAAAATGGTTTTTGTAGCCAATTACCTGGTTTTGATCTAATAAATTTTAATTGCACTCAGATTTTCATGCATTTATTGCATTGTTGTCTTTATTCTTTATGCTGAATGTGTCAGTTTAGACAAAATAGCATACATATGTAACCTGTTTTCCTACCTAGTTCCGTATAGGTATTTCCCTTCTTATTGCTGCATTAATCTCAACCTTCCTCTTTCCTTTCCCAACTCCGCCTGCTTCCCCTGTCGCCCACATGTGTGGAGATCTTT
The DNA here is from genome assembly GCF_951804945.1 of Podarcis cretensis. Taxonomy (NCBI): domain Eukaryota; kingdom Metazoa; phylum Chordata; class Lepidosauria; order Squamata; family Lacertidae; genus Podarcis; species Podarcis cretensis. The sequence goes on along the minus strand of NC_137180.1, from coordinate 8,323,091 downwards.
TTCTATTCTTCACTTGTAATGAAAAACTCCTTTCAGTAGAAATAGACCATTTTAAAAAAACAGAGGACGTGAAAACACTGGGAAGCAAGGAGTTAATTGCTTTTGCTGTGTGTTGTGGGATGATGGAAACAAACTCAAAATGAAGGGAGAGAACAAAGTATTGCTAGACTAATTGTACAGGCTCTTTCTTAAGTGCTGAAATGCTAACTCCAAATCTTTTAAACCACAGAGTATATTCCCCCCACCCTTCGGAACTAATTCAGTTGCTTGGCATGAAGGGTATATTTTCTCCTGGTACACTGGAGATTTCTGTCCCCCCCCTTTAATCCTGTAGAGATATCAAATGCTGGTGAACGAGGGAGGCGGAAGCACACTGTGTAAATGCAGTAGTATTTCATCTCAAGAGAACAAGATTCAGCTTCAAACATTAAATTGCCTTAGCAGAATCAGTCTAATAGATGTTGGTTCCCATCTCATCATCAATAGGGAGAGCCCCCTTCAATTATACGTGAAAAGGTAGCAAAAAGTATCCCTAAGTATTCCTTTGCACTTGGATTGCTGAAGAGGTATTTTGCAAAATACCTCCCTTTTAACAATTCCAAAATCCATCTTCACTCCCTACTGGCCTGCTGTATAGCTAGCTAGCTACATGCTACACTCCTCCCCCAAATTTAAACCTCGTATATAGTTAGCTACTGGGGAATATGGTGGCAGGAACATTATTGACAGACTGAAGAACGAGTGGGAGTTGATTGCACATTGCTGAAAACCTGAAAGAAAGCCAGTTTGATATAATTTCACTGGGAATCTATTGCTATAGCAACAAAGAACATTTTTTAGGAAAAGGTTCCAGTTCAAAAGAATCACAAAAGCATAATTAAACCCCCTTTTAAAGTTGCTGGTTTATAGTCTTATTAATTCAAATATCTGGAGTGGGGGAGCTATTTCTTGTTCTTTGGCATCAAAGCTAAAGGATCTCTGCCAAAAAGTTCTCTCTCTTTTTAAATGTTATTTACTTGGAAGCCAGACACAGCGTGGACGGAGCTCTGTTGCCACCTTCAATTTGTTTTCCGCAAGACGACAGTTATTCCTTGGCAAGGCTATGAAGTTTGAGAACCAAAGCAATGCTCTTAAAAACACTTGTGCGCACACATACATGCGAATGTAGCAAAGCAAATGTTATTCCGTCTATGCGGTTGCATACATACTAACTGATGCTTCGCAGGTAAGATTCACCTTCTGTTGTGTGGGCAGGGCAGTCCCTCCCCCTACCTGGCCAGCCCCTGGAAACATCTCCCCAGGCAGGATTGGGCGATTGGCTGAGGTAGGTGGAGACCTCCAGGTATCCAGCCTGGGGAGGACAAAGACAGCCCCTACTGCCAGGAGCTGCACTGGGATCTGGTGGGCTGCGTGCGACCACACAAAAGGTGCCCCCCATTTGATGTGGGGAGCGGTCATTGTAGCAGGAAAATGTAGTTTTTCCTCAATTGGGAATCGGTCGTGTTCTTCCTCATCAAGCTGCTTTCAATCTAGATTGATTCTAGATACTGACATCCAGAATGGCAAGAATGATAATACTTCTAGACTGTGTGTGTACTATTTTAGAAAAACAAGTACTTCGTCTGTATTAATTCTAGAATAAAATGTTATGTGTACACAGGCCATCTCTACCTATGCTTAAGGATAAGCAGGGTTTTATATGAGCCACAGCTTAGATCTAGAACAAGATTGGCCTTAGGAAATAATAATAAGGAACAATAAGTAATGGTGCGGAATAGCTGCAGAGTGCAGAAGAACATGCACAACGATGCTTTTAAATGAAAATTGAGGGATATATGTTTTCTGTGGAATTGAGAGCTGTGTGAAAAGCAACAATGCAGCAGTGTGCAGGGAAGACACACCCACAGTTAGGAAGACAGATAAGGCATTGGCCCTCAGTAGCACAGCTGGTCACACAGGAGCTGAACGGAACTGGCTTGCTTGCCATGATGCAATTCAACACCAACCCAACAAACGTGACATGCCCTATCTGTTCCTCTGCTGTTGCAAAACGAACACAGAGCGGAAATGTCAGCCAGAGGACAGTGGGTGGATGGACAAAATTGCTCAGCTTGCACATAAATTTGGATCACGATTCTTAAATAAACAGGCCACGGGACACGTTGGGCCAGATTGGAATGATGACTGAAATGGACAGGCCATTCATCACAGGCATATTTCTTCCTTTGTTATGGATGATAATGATACTGACCCAGAACACTCAGAAACCAATGAAACATGCCTTATGTGTCGTTTAGCAGTTTCAATGTATGTATTTAATCCTTATTGTAAAAGGTTGGGGTGGAGGTCTGTGAATGGAGTCTGGCTTACGGAACAGAAGGCTCTCAGCTCCCATTAAACCTATGCGCCCCCAAAAGACTGTTTTAAGAGCTTGAGCGCCACTGTTGGGGTGAGGGGGAATCTACTCCCCCCCTTGTCTGCAGAAGCTCTGCTTGATGCAAGGCCTTCTATGAATAGGCTCCTTCCATTCGTGGAAGGGAACCTGGATCCATGTTTCTAGCATTTCATCACTTGTTACAGCATAACAAAGAAAAACATTGCATTAAATATGTTGCAGTAATCTATACGTTATATGCAGGGCTGCCGCTGATGAGGGTTTGGAAACTTCAGCTAGTGCAGAATTCATCAGCCAATTTGCCCACCAAAGCAAGATGGTTTGAGCATATTACACTGATCCTGGTCCGACTGCACTGGCTACCAATTAGTTTCCGGGCCCAATTCAAAGTGCTGGTTTTAACTTATAAAGCCTTAAATGGCTCAGGACAGCAATACCTCAAGGACTGCCTCTTTCCATATGAACCTACCTGGACCCTGAGATCATCTTCTGAGGCCCTTCTTCATGTGCCTCCTCCTCGAGAGGTCCGGAGGGTAGCAGCACGAGAACGGGGCCTTTTCTGCAGTGGCTCCCCATCTGTGGGCAGTTCGCCTGGCACCTTCATTATACACCTTTAGGCGCCAGGCAAAAACATTCCTTTTTAACCAGGCCTTTGGTTGATTTGATTGACAACCTATGCCCTTTTAAAATGTGGTTCTTTTTGGGTTGTGTGTGTTATTGGTTGATGCTGATGATTATATATATTGTGGTTTTATATTTTGATTTTGTTCTGTGAACTGCCCTGAGACCTCTGGGTATAGGGAGGTATATAAATTAAATTAAATTAAATTAAATTAAATTAAATTAAATTAAATTAAATTAAATTAAATTAAATTAAATTAAATTACATATTGCAAGGTAAATATGCAAACTTTGTCAGTATTTCTTGCCTTCAATGTAAAATGGCATTTTCCTGGAAAGCGTACAGGTTATCATGAATAAGTGCTGTAAATTGCAACCCCACGTATCTTTAGCATATGAAACAGCTCTTTGAGATTCAGGTAGGTAGATAAATAGACCCAGAGCCTGGACTGTCAGAGCAAAGGGACTGACAGGCCAGCCGGCCTCTGAACAATCCCGACAAGGGAGACGCCTCTGAGATTTCATTAGAGCAAAAGAAGCAGTTCCACAGCTGAAGTTTCAGACTGCACACACAGAGAAGACCTTAAATGCACTGGCTTGTAAAGTTGTAGCTGTTTCCTATTTGCTTTCTGTGGGCTTTGTCAGTAGTTACCACAACTGTGATCATGAAGGCTAATTACACATCATTTAATTTTTTTATCTTTACTGCTGGAAGAACTGGACTTAATCATGGCTAACCTGTTAGCTCTTCTATACGCCAGGCCCTTAGGCAAAAGGCTTCTGCAATGTTCTTGCATTGCATTAAGACCTAGGGCTTGCCGATTGGAAGGTCAGCAGTTCGACTCCCCGTGACGGGGTGAGCTCCCGTTGCTCGGTCCCTGCTCCTGCCAACCTAGCAGTTCAAAAGCACATCAAAGTGCAAGTAGATAAATAGGTACCACTCCGGCAGGAAGGTAAACGGCGTTTCCGTGTGCTGCTCTGGATCGCCAGAAGCGGCTTAGTCATGCTGGCCACATGACCCGGAAGCTGTACGCCGGCTCCCTCGGCCAATAAAGCGAGATGAGTGCCGCAACCCCAGAGTCGGTCACGACTGGACCTAAGGTCAGGGGTCCCTTTACCTTTATGTTAAAGGGATGGTCATATCCTATGTGAGCCTAACAAACGCTATCCTGATCGTACCTGAATGGCCTGCTTTGCGTCTTCCCATCTTCCAAAGTTAGGGGATGACTGGAGAACAGGGGCTTTTCAATTTTGGGGAAAGGGTTGCAGTTCAGTGGCAGAAGACCTGCTTTGCATGCAGACGGTTCCACGTTCAGTCCCTGGCATTTCCAGTGAGGACTGAGAAGGTCACCTTCGTGAAACCCTGTAGAAATGCTGCCGGTTTGTGTAGCCAATACTGAGGTAGATGGAGTACGTAGTTGTTTGACTTGGTATAAGGCTGCTTCTTGTGCTCCTATTTGTAGCACTTAGAATTAAATCTGATGCCTTTTTCCAACAAGCTGGAGAACTTTTTTAGTTGCCTAGGCATTCCATAACCTCAGCTGATTTTATCCAATTATTTTTATGGTTCGAATGGTTCTTACTGCTCTCATCTGTTTTTCTTGCTTCTGCTGAGTTAATTTCAAACATATTTTTTTTTATTCTGAGTTCTGTACTGGATATTCTTTTGTTCAGAGCTACCCTGAGAAATTTTAGCAACCTGGTGTACAAATGGTTTAAATAAATGAACAAACAAACATTCGGTCAGATTGCCATGACAACTGCAGAATCATCTTAAATGCACCAGTGCAATGACAGTTGCGGCCCTGGCTGGAGGGTTAATTGTAGCCACCTCCAGTTGTGACAGTAGGGCAGGGTAATTTAGAAGGAAGATTTCAATATACCCTGCCATGGAGGTGCCCTCATTTCTCAAATAAAAGCATTATCAGTACAGAGCAGCAATATTTGAAAACAATAAACTTGATTGTATCTGTGTTTGTGTTTTATAAGGTGCCTAAAGCTTTATAGACACTGTACAAAAAATTAAAATATGTCAGAGGCCCTGCCCTCAGGCTTACAATCTAAAAGATACAACACAAAGGGAAAGGAAGATAGCCCCAAACAGATGTACCCCTCCTATAGGTCACTTATGATGTTACCTTTTACTGAAATATTTTGTGAGGCCCCTGTCTCAATATGTATGTCACTGGACATTTCACAGCAAGTTCAGGGGCAGGATTGTGGTTCAGTGGTTAGAGCATCTGCTTCGCATGCAGAAGGTCGCAGTCTTAATCCCTGGAATCTCCAGGTAGGACAGGGAGACACCTCAGCCTAAAACCCTGGAGAGCTGCTGTAGACAATACAGTGGTACCTCCGGTTGTGGACGGGATCCGTTCTGGAGGTCCGGTCGGATCCCGAGGTTTCCACAATCTGAGGACTACTTCTGTGCATGCGTGCATGGCGAAACCTGGTCAAATACTTCCGAGTTTGCCGCTTTCGCATCCTGAAGTTTACGTAACCAGAGGGTTACGTAACCGGAGGTACCACTGTACTGAGCTAGATGGATCGGTGTTCGGACTCATATAAGGCAGATACCTGTGTTCCTTTTTCCCAAACAATAGACAATATTAACAAAAATCAATCCTGTTTACGGTCTAAAAACTTGTGTGAGGGGGTGTCCACATGATTTAGAGGTTAGTGGGGGCTGTACAGCTGATCATACATTTAAGATATGGGGACACTGTGCACATAGGTTATCCCTCTGAAGAGATCAGAATATAAAGACAGGATACTGGGGAAAGCTCATGACTTAAGGGCAAAGAAACCCCGCTGCCCCTTGATTGATTGGACATCTCTTCATGTTATGTACTGAAGTTCTCAGCCTTGGCCAGCAGGGGGATACTGTAGATAGTTTTCACTCAGGTCCGCATATGCAAATAAGGAATTGAAAGTGACGTTCAGTGATTGGATAGTTACAGAAAATTGTTACTGTTGCTTTGTAGTTGAGCTCTATATAAGCAGGTTGGCTGAACCCTTCAGCCCAGTTCTGTTCTGGCCTGTGAATAAACAAGAGCTGTCTGAAGAATCGCTGGGTTGTCTGATATGTTCACCCACAACTTAACACTTCACACAAGTAAGGTCTGAAAGGAAGTACTCTTGCAGTTGGCATACAAGGGAGATGTTCTTATAATCCACATCATAGATGATCTATTATAAAGAAGAAAGAGGAGGGACCTGTGTTGAACAGAGCAGACTAATAAGGCCTGGTTCTCATGTTCCTTGCCAAGAGGAATAAATCACATTATTTCCGTCTTTTGGAAATCTGTCTGGTTGCTTCATCAATGCTTCATACGATTCTTACATATTCACAGAGTATTCCTGGGCTGCTGGAAAAAAGATTTTATTGAGTTGATGAACTCTACATTTCAGATGGCAGGGCTGCAATATACGAAAAGAGGGTGATTCCTTTTTTTGCTTGACAAAACAGGGATTGTCTATATTGTCTTGTATTTGTAGCAGTGAAGATGGATTAGTTGGGCAGCTGTAACGGTGCATGGCATGTTCATGGCTATTCCATCTGCCGAGGGAACAGACTTCTCAGGAAGTTGTGGAGGACTGTTCGTGAGATAAAGAAAAGTTGCCTCACATGGACCCTAGGAGCAGGAATAGTTTTGTGGGGAAGGCTGAGGACCAGAATAGGTCCCAGAATATAGTGAAGCTAAAAAGCAGGAAGCCCAAGTGATAAAGCAGATGAACATAGGATACAATGGATGAAAAAAAAAAAAAAGAAATCTGAGGAATATACAGGGAGGGCTTGAGAAAAAAGGCAGAGAGGTTAGAATTCACATAGCAGTTTAGTCTAACCAGCTAGTTCTTTGGTTGTAGGCTTCTACTGTAGATATAAAACAATTCATGCTTTTTTCCATAGGATGCACAAAGACGAAAAGCATGCTCCATTTTTATTGTGTCTTTCGGTATTTATCTGAACAGTAAGTGTAAGATGTCCAGGCCTGCTATCCTGCCTCTCTTTAGATTATTATTATTATTATTATTATTATTATTATTATTATTATTATTACTATTATTATTATTATTTCTTTTAGATGCAGCACCAACAGCAGATGGTCACATTACTTTCACCTGCCATGAAGTGTTTGCCAGCAATTTCAAAGGCAAAATCAGTTTACAGCTCTTGCAAATCTCTTTTCTCTCTGTAAATGTCCTTGATTATTAACTGAGGACATAGCACACCCGCTGTTCTCCTGTTGAAGTGAGGGCGCACGTTTTGCAGGCGTACAAGCAACCGGAAAAAATAGTTTGCCACTCTTCTAGGGACTGAACTGCAAGTTGTACCCTCCGACTTACGCCATTAGTTGGGTTGTGCGTTGTGATCTAATCGGTGCTATTTCATTCCCAAGTAGGCTCAAATAAATATTGATTTAGTTGCATTGATGTTTGTTAGCCAACTGTGCTGTGGCGGCTTCTGCTTTTTAAAAAGAGGCCTGTGGTTGAGCATAAGATTAAAGGATCAAGAGGAATGAAAGGTATGCCTGAACGAAAGATAACATCTCCCTAAAAGTCAGCAAATGTTTCCCCTTCACTTCCTCCCTGAGAACCACATTTTCTCTCACCTTTGTGCCGCAGGCCAGGAGACAGCAAGCATGTTTCTGCCACGAGGCAAGTTTCGCTAGGCTATGTATGGTACAGTTCAGTAGGAAAAAGTATCAAATGCAGAGGAAAATGAATTTCAAGAGCATGGTGCACAGATCTGCATGTTTATCTGCTGAGAAATTCCTAAATGATACTGCCTTATGTGAGGGCAATGACCATTAGGAATGCCGGAAAATTCTAACAGAAACAGGAGCAGAAATTGCCAGTGTTTGCTTATCAATATCTGGAACAAAAACCAATCCAGTTAATACAATTATTCATTGTTGTTGAGAGGAGTAAGCAGAGGTGTTTAATTAATATTATTACTGATAAAAATTAGAGTTAAAAACAAGTGAACCAAAACAAATACGAAATTCAAAATACGCATATAAATAAAACCAGCAGTTATAATATACACTGTAAAGTAAAATTACGTGTTATAATAGATGCCAACTTTATTTATTTGGGTAGCCTTGCCTAAACAGCACAACAAAGTTGCTCTTGGAAGAGAAGCTATTCCAGCCTCTTCCTTGGAAGCATATATAGACCTATTAAAAAAGGTTTTATATTGTGAAGGAGATAAAATAGGCTTTATTTTGTATTTTGGTGGTTCTGAAACATTTAAAGCAAATACTATAAATAGGGAGGTGATGGTGATCTTTTCAAGAGCAGATGGTTCTCTCATGCCTAATGTGGGAGTTGACTTCTGTGCAACTGTTAGGTTTTTTGTTTTCTATTGCAGTTCAGATATCTGGGAGTGCACTGCTGCAAGAAAGAAGCTTCCCCAAATTCTGCAGCTTTTCATTAAAGTATTTGTCAAATATTCAGAAGTTGTCATTTTGGATCACAAATCTCAATTTCTGAACATTTGAAATACAATACAGTCATACCTTGGATTGAATGCGCTTCAAGGTGAGTGCATTCGAGTTGCGCTCCGCGGCAACCCGGAAGTAATGGAGCGCGTTACTTCCGGGTTTCGCCGCTTGAGCATGCGCAGACGCTCAAAATGACGTCATGCGCATGTGCAGAAGCAGTGAAAAGCGACGCGTGCGTGCACAGACGTGCCATCACTAGTTATGTTTGCTTCTGGATGTGAACGGGGCTCCAGAATGGATCCCGTTCGTATCCAGAGGTACCACTGTATTTGAATTAAAAACATTATTAGGGGTTGAAACTTCACAATCATACCTTTATAAAAGCAAACTGAGAGCCCCAAACATGAAGTTTATCAAAACTCAGAAAATATATACTCAAATGTACAAAAATATCTTTTTGATAATATTTGGATTTCTAAATCGAAATTACAAGCGTAGTATTTCTCTGCAGATTTCAGTCCTACACTTTCTTTTGCCAATTATTCAGGTATGTGAGTTTTCAAAGGAGGCAACTGTTCAAGTTAATGCAGAAAGAAAATGCCAAACAATTCAACAAGGCAGCGTTGCAAAACAAATATGGCATCTAGAAGTCGTCCCCCCACAATGATGTAAATTCAAGAGAAAGAGAGAGAAAATATTATTGAAACGGAACCCTAAGGTTTAATTAAGCAATAATTTTTCTAAAACTACATATGGATGTTTGCTGAATTAATCTACAAGTAATTCCAGGCTAGGATTATGGAACATTTGTCCAAGGCAGTGGAGAAAGGAATAAATCCAGCAATAACTCTAGTTGTGACACGTTTGGGGGTTTGATGTTACTGAAATTGCCAATGCGATAAATGGTTGAGCTGGAAGAATCTGCATGTGTGTACTCTATGTCCAATAATGACAGGAATGTATTAAGGGTTATTACCATACTTATCTTGTAAATGAATAAGATGCTGTTCAGCATGAAACTCCTAAGGCAACACAGAAAACTCCCACAAACTTAGGAGTAACTGCTCAATGGCTCCTTCTTCTGTAGAAATGCCAGTAGATACACGACAAGCTATACCAGGTGGAATCTCTTCTTTTATGCAACGGTTAAAGGTTCCAAAGCCCTGTCTCCTTTTCATATACCCACAAGCCCTCAGGAATTTTAGCAGATATCTGTAGTCCTCACGACTACGGAGAAATGCTTGAAAGTGAGCCGAGATAGTAGTAGCCACCAACTTGGATATCTTCAAAAAGGGTTTAGGCAAATTCATGGTGGTTATCAGTGGCTACTACCCATGACTGCTGTGTAGTCCCTTCAATATGAGAGGTGGTATGCCTCTGACCTGTGTATCACAAATGGCTGTTTGTGGCTGACTATGGTGAGATCGTGGGACGTGGGTGGCACTGTGGGTTAAACCACAGAGCCTAGGACTTGCCGATCAGAAGGTCGGCGGTTCGAATCCCTGCGACGGGGTGAGCTCCCGTTGCTTGGCCCCTGCTCCTGCCCACCTAGCAGTTCGAAAGCACGTCAAAGTGCAAGTGGATAAATAGGTACCACTCTGGCGGGAAGGTAAACGGTGTTTCCGTGTGCTGCTCTGGATCGGCAGAAGCGGCTTAGTCATGCTAGCCACATGAGCCGGAAGCTGTACACTGGAAGCTGTACACCTTGGCCAATAAAGCGAGATGAGCGCCGCAACCCCAGAGTCGGCCACAACTGGACCTAATGGTCAGGGGTCCCTTTACCTTTACCTTTCCGGTGAGATCAGGAGACTAGATCAGGGGTCAGCAACCTTTTTCAGCCCTCTCAGACCATGTGGTGGGCTGGACTATATTTTTTTTTGGAGGGAATGAACAAATTCCTATGCCCCACAAATAACACAGAGATGCATTTTCAATAAAGACACATTCTACTCATGTAAAAATACGCTGATTCCCAAACCGTCCGCGAGCTGGACTGAGAAGGCAATTGGGCCACACCCGCCCCACAGGACTTATGTTGCCTATCCCTGGACTAGATGGTCTATTAGGCTGATTCAACAGGGTTGCTCTTATGTAACATCCAACTTTCTTCTTTCTCATACAGATAGGTAGCCGTGTTGGTTATATACACCCAGACAACACCATTACTGGCCCCAACAACATCACACATACCATCTCGGGACTATTTAATTGCTCATCGTCTAACATTGTGTATGCCATCAAATGCCAACAGTGTCCTTCAGCTCTCTATATTGGACAAACAGGCCAAACCTTACGCCAAAGAATAAACGGACATAAATCTGACATCAGGAACCACAAGACAGAGAAACCAGTAGGAGAACACTTCAATCTCCCAGGACATTCTATACAAGATCTCAAAGTAGCTGTTCTATTACAAAGGAATTTCAGAAATAGACTGGAAAGAGAAGCTGCTGAATTGTAACTTATTACCAAACTTAAAACCATGGAGAGACCTGGTCTGAACAAAGACATTGGATTCTTATCTCATTATACATGACAAAGCCATTTTTCACCTTCTCACCCCTTGCTTTTTCCTGTAAGACCTATTACAGTCGTTAAGAGTCGTCAACAGGCTCATCACAGCTATCTGCCAATCACGCAATCCCACCACCCTTCTGAGTAATACCCCTCCCCACCTTCTCACTATATAGAAGGGTCTGGTGACTTCTGTTTCGGTGTATCTGAAGAAGTGTGCATGCACACGAAAGCTCATACCAAGAACTAACTTAGTTGGTCTTTAAGGTGCTACTGGAAGGAATTTTTTTATTTTGTTCTTTCTCATAGTTACTGACCATTTTCTGCCTTTCATCCCCCAATATTGCACCATATATCTTAGTCACTTTTGTCTCTCTCTCTCTCTCTCACACACACACACACATATGCATATATATAATTTATGATTTTCAGTTTTATACATTTCAATAATTTTACAATCATTCTAACCTGTGCTTTCCCCCTAAAATAATGTTTAGGGGTACTCTCATTTTTCTACTCATATTGAAATACTGCCCCTCAGTGAGGCCAAACTTAGATTCACAAAATGTTTAGCGGTATGCGTAGCCCTGCGCCCGCCCTGAAAAAAGCACTGATTCTAACATTTCAAAACTTGACTTCCTTCCCCCTCTTTCTGCAGTTCCTTAAATTTATTTTTAATATTTTCTGCATATCCAAATTAACTAAAATTGCTCATTTATTCATCTACTTTAAATATATACTCTTATAAAACTGCAGGTTATTACAACAATCCCGCCAATATTCTTATCTGTTTACAGTTTGTTTGTAAATATTCAATAAACCATTTCTATTCTTTTATAAAAAGTTTGTTATCTTGATTTCTTATTTTTCCGGTAAGTTTTGCCATTTCTGCTTACTCCATAAGTTTTTGTATCCATTCTTCTTTTGCCGGGACTTCTTATTCTTTCCATTTTTGGGCAAGTAGCATTCTTGCAGCTGTAGTCGCATACATGAATAAATTTCAACACAGTTTGGGTACTTCTGTCCCTATAATTCTCAAAAGGAATTTTTTGACCTTATTCCAAGCTGCCTAATACATGGCCATCAATTGATGACAGATATGCAATCAAAGCTAAATCTCTGGATTGAATGTTTTGAAATCATTACGCTTACTTGGGAGTCGGCGTGCCCACTCTACAGCTAAGCCTTCTTTCTGGAGCCTTAACCTGGCCTTCTCTGGGATTCTCTGAAAGCAGTCTGCTTTGCATGGACAGGCGGAGCCCCCCAACCCCAGGGCACCCCCAAGCGGAATAATGACTCAAGACAACATGCTATGTGTTAAGTTGTGGGTGAACACATCAGACGACACAGCGATTCTTCAAACAGCTCTTGTTTATTCACAGGCCAGAACAGAACTGAACTAAAGGGTTCAGCCAGCCTGCTTATATAGAGCTCCAGAACAACGTAATTGTAACAACTTTCTGTAACTATCCAATCACTGAATGTCACTTTCGATCCCTTATTTGCATATGTGGACCTGAATTATCTACAGCACGGGTGTCAAACACAAGCCCACGGGCCGAATCCGGCCCGCCAGACCTCGTCATGTGGCCCGTGTAGCCGCCGCCGGCCGCCAGCCTTCACCTTTTATTCTCGCTTTTTTTTTTTGACACAAGAAAGCTGCCTCTTCAGCGCATGCGCGGCAGCCTACAAGCCAGAGAACGTCTGCCCTCTAGCGGCGCCGGCCGTTCTACACAGGAAACCTCCACTTTACATGGACACATAGTCCTACAGATACAACCGGCCCTTTGAGGGTGACCAAACTGCTGATGCGGCCCCCAATGAATTTGAGTTTGACACCCCTGATCTACAGTATCCCCCTGCTGGCCCAGGGTGTGAACTTCAGTACATAACACTATGGGATTAAAATTGGCCACAACTTTATTAAGTTTCAGATGTAGGGAGACATTGGGCGTTTATCCTTCGCAGTCCCCAGCGGGGGATCTGGGAGACATCAGGGTTATCCAGAATGTGTGGGGATTGGGCTGGCTCTGGAGAACATATGTTCAAGCAGAGAGCCTGCCCCTGTTTCGCCACTGTCACAGGGGAGAGCAAGGAGAGCAATGACAACCTCTTGGCATATGGCCAATGCCTCCCCTCAACACCCCTTTGCTATGGGGAAGGCAAAACCTGCCAATGCAGGAAAATTCCTTTCTGGCCCTTCAACAGCAACCATGATGTAGCAGCGCCTGAGTACCTGTGGAGAAGAGGTCAACCTGCAAAAGAAGGCTTAACTGAGGGAGGGCAGGGTGGGAGAAGCTCTGGAGCCAACTGACGCTTCACAGGTAAGCTTCACCTTCTGTTTTGTGGGCAGGGTGGTCCCTCCCCCTACCTGGCCAATCCCTTGGCAATGCCTCCACAGGTGGGATTGGGTGATTGGCTGAGGTAGGCGGAGACCTCCAGGTATCCAGCCTGGGGAGGGCAAAGCCAGCCCGTACTGCCAGGAGCCGCACTGGGTTCCAGGGGGCTGCGCGTGACCATGCAAAAATGTGGGGAGCAGTCATTCAAGAAGAGAGAACAGAGATGAGATTCAGACAGCAGTGAATCATTTTATTGCAGGTTTCTTGTTTTTGTTGCTTATTATAAATGTGTTCAGGGACGCGGTGTGGCGCTGTGGGTAAAACCTCAGTGCCTAGGGCTTGCTGATCGTATGGCGGGTGGTTCGAATCCCCGCGGCGGGGTGAGCTCCCGTCTTTCGGTCCCAGCTCCTGCCCAACTAGCAGTTCGAAAGCACCCTTAAGTGCAAGTAGATAAATAGGTACCGCTTTATAGCGGGAAGGTAAACGGCGTTTCCGTGTGCTGCGCTGGTGCCGGCTCGCCAGAGCAGCTTCGTCACGCTGGCCACGTGACCCGGAAGTGTCTCCGGACAGCGCTGGCCCCCGGCCTCTTAAATGAGATGGGCGCACAACCCTAGAGTCGGACACGATTGGCCCGTACGGGCAGGGGTACCTTTACCTTTTTATAAATGTGTTCACTTCCACAGCAAAAAAAACTGAAGGTGCTTAAAATTCTAGCAAGTTGCCTGTATTGCTGTACCACAGACCCTGAATCTATTGTATGTAATCTGAAGACCCACTCAGCCACCCACCCTCCAAAAACCACGCTGAAGCTTGGAGGCAAACATCGAGGCTGTTCTCACAGGCCAGATACACAAGAATTACGCGACAACACATTGACTGCTGCCAGGCAGAATTAGGAAGGAAGGATGCTGCAACGTGTATAATCCGAAACAGTTTGATGTACTTGCAAGTGGAACAGCTTGTTCAGGCTTTTGTATGAAGGATTAAAAAAAAAGAAAATTGTGTTAAATTGTTCTTTGTGAGGCATCTGCAAGAGGCAGAGCACAGGTTCTCGCCACTTTCCGCCCCTCCTTTCCTCAGTTATTTCCCACACCTCAGCCATGTTAACCAGTCTTCTACTTTGTAAAAAGTGCCATTTCAGAGTGGGGGAGAAAGAGGGCAATATGGAGGTCTAGATGCAGTAAGGTCCATCATGCTGGGGAAAAAAATATCATGAACATTTTTGAAATGACCCCTGCTGTACCTGTAATATATAATCTATTGTCATTCCCCCCTTCTCTTATATATCTAACAACAAACTCTATAGCAATGGTATTAGCACAGGGTATGCAAGCACCTTTTGGAGCAGAAAATATGCAGTTGTTTTTTCTGGGGATACACAGGGGTACACACAGCGCTAAACATTTTGTGAATCTAGGTTTGGCCTCATTGAGAGGCAGTATTTCAATATGGATAGGAAAATGAGAGTACCCCTAAACATTTAATATATATATATAGGGGGGGAAGCACTGGAAATATGTATAATTAGCATATATTCATTTTATTTATTTACAAGATTTCAACCCTGCCTTTCTGAGGGTTTATACTCCACTCAAGCCAGCTTCCATAATTTAAACCTTGGGGTCTCAAATTCCAGCGGCGCCCTGTGTAACACCAACATTCAGTGCCCCCCGCCTCTCACCTTCCATTCTACATCATAGTTGTGGCGCCCCCTATGGCTCCCCCGAGGCTCCGTGCCCCGTGCGACTGAACTAGTTGCACTTGCTGAAATGCACCTCTGCTCAGTGGCGTAGCGTGGGGGTGCAGGGGGGGCCAGCCGCACTGGGCGCAACATTTGGGGGGGGGCTCGCACTCGCAGCTCTCTGCCCCTACCTGGCTCACTCACTCTCTCTCACTGCAGTGCTGGCTGTGCGAATCCGATCCAAGCTGCCAGGTCGCCGCCCACTGTGGAGGGGGAGGGTGCCAGGCGTGCGTTGCGGTGCGGAGCGGAGAGAGAGCGAGGGAGGGACTATCTGGGGGAGGGACAGTGCAGCGGCCGCCCAGCGCAGCGCTGAGCGCGGGAGAGAACCACACCCGACCAGCCCAGGCAGCAGGAAGAAGAAGCTGGCAGCGGCGGCAGGTTAGGGGTTAGGGGCGCAAATTACTTGCCTTGCCCCGGGTTAGGGGGCACAAATTACTTGCCTTGCCCCGGGTTAGGGGGCGCAAATTACTTGCCTTGCCCCGGGTTAGGGGGCGCAAATTACTTGCCTTGCCCCGGGTGCTGACAACCCACGCTACGCCGCTGCCTCTGCTACCACCTGGGTGCTGGCCTCTGTGTTTGATTAGCCTGACCCCTTCGTCTTTTCTTTCATGGTTCCTGTTTCCCTCCAGTTATGTGCTGAATATGAGCAAATCTTCCTCTTTTTTTTCTGGGAACAGTTTCTAATCCTGTTGTATTCTTAGCATCTTCCTTGGGGCGAGCACTTCCCTAAAAGCAGAGGGCTATGTGCTCTTATCAAAAGGGAACAGTGGTTTGGAAGCTCCAGGTGGTGCAGAATGCTGCAGCTAGATTGTCAGTGGGGACAGGTAACAGCCAGCACACAACTTTGCTGCTTGAAAGCTTACACTGGCTGCCCATATGTCACAAGGCCAAGCTCAAGGTTTTTGTATTCATTTACAAGGCCCTTAACTACTTGGTTCCAGGACACCTTCAGGACCACCTGATCCCTTTTATCCCTGCCCCATCACTGAGATGTTCAGAGGAATCTCTGTGAGTTGTCTCACATTGTCTCAGATGCCTGACTCATATCCCCCAGAAACTGTGCATTATGGTCTGTGGTTCCATTTCTGTGGCATTCCTTCCCAGCTGAGATTAGACAGGCCCCCTCTCTAACTTCAGCCATTTGACTAAGATCTTTCTATTTCAGCAGGCACTTCAAGCAAGTTTTCTGTTTTTCATAATTAATTGTAATTGATTTTACCCATTGCATGGCAAGGTCCCAGACCCTCCCGGGAAGTGGAATAAAGACACATGAAACGGTATTTTAGGTTAATGGGAGAAAAAGGCCACAACTTTATTGGTTACAGAATGTGAGTGGTATTGGCTTAGACATTGGAAACCACACAACTATATCTGACTCCTGCCCATCTGCAGGAGTCTTGGTTAACCACCAGAAAGGGGAGCCCTGCTGATGCACATCAACTAGGAACTCCCCCAGGGTCACCGCTAGGAGTCGTGCCATGGCCCTAGCCCCCCTCCCATCTGGGGCTCCGGACATCAAACACTCCCCTCGGATTCCTTTAATGGAACACCCTTGAAATAGAAGGGGTAGGAGATGGCCATTACCTCCCCTCCCCTTCAACCTAATACTTCAATGCCTAACTGCCAAACCTTACAAAGTTGTGATGATTTGCTATGAGGTAGGTGAGGGGAAAAAAAAGGGACACAGGTGGCGCTGTGGGTTAAACTACAGAGCTTAGGACTTGCCAATCAGAAGGTCGGCGGTTCAAATCCCTGTGATGGGGTGAGCTCCCGTTGTTTGGTCCCAGCTCCTGCCAATCTAGCAGTTTGAAAGCACGTCAAAAGTGCAAGTAGATAAATAGGTACCACTCCAGCGGGAAGGTAAACGGCATTTCTGTGTGCTGCTCTGGTTCTCCAGAAGCAGCTTAGTCATGCTGGCCCCATGACCCGGAAGCTGTACGCCAGCTCCTTTGGCCAGTAAAGCGAGATGAGCGCCACAACCCCAGAGTCGGTCACGACTGGACCTAATGGTCAGGGGTCCCTTTACCTTTACCTACGTGAAAAACCAAATGGCCGGTGCCAGTTTGCCAAGTGGAAAAAATTCCTACCAGGCCCCTGATAAAAAACAGGCGACCAACAGAAGTCCATAGCAAGGTGAGGAGAAAAAGAGCCTAACCTCAGGGAGGGAGGGCGGGAGAACTGACCGAGCAGGGAGAAAAGGAACATGTCCTCGGCCATGGGCAGTTTAAATAGCCCGCACCACGCCCCCAGACTGTCTAGATTGGACAGCCTTGGAATGATGTGGCTGAGGACCAACCAATGGCACAGGGGCTATCTCGGCCCATGTGCGTGGGGAGGGCTTGCTCCCAGCCCGCAATGTCATCTCCCCAGGGACGGGAAATGGCTTTGTATGATTTTTATAATTTTTATGCACACCACTTGCAGACTGTAGTGCTTCAGCAGTACATTAAAGGTACAGGGATCCCTGACCATTAGGTCCAGTCGTGGCCGACTCTGGGGTTGCGGCGCTCATCTCGCTTTATTGGCCGAGGGAGCCGCCGTACAGCTTCCAGGTTATGTGGCCAGCATGACTAAGCCGCTTCTGGCGAACCAGAGCAGCGCACAGAAACACCGTTTACCTTCCCGCTGGAGTGGTACCTTCTGATCGGCAAGTCCTAGGCTCTGTGGCTTAACCCACAGCGCCACCTGCGTCCCAAGCAGTACATTATGAGTACATTAAATAAAGAAATAATAGTGAGGTTTCCTTCCTTCCTTTCCCTCTGAGGCATAGCCTGCAGTCACAGGCTGGATAATGACTTGATCATGTGGAAATCATTGCATGACTGGAGGTGGCAGGCACACTAGTGCCTGGCACCTATATAAACTTGCCTTCTATCAGTGGCGTAGCGTGGGGGGTGCAGGGGGGGGCGGCTGCACCGGGCGCAACATCTGGGGGGCGCGCTCGCACTCGCAGCTCTCTGCCCCTACCTGGCTCGCTCACTCTCTCTCATGGGTTAGGGGGCGCAAATTACTTGCCTTGCCCCGGGTGCTGACAACCCACGCTACGCCACTGCCTTCTAGACAAAGATCTACATTGACCAACGGCTGGGCTGTTCCATCTTTTGATAGCACCCCCATTAAATGGCTCATGCAAACAGCTGTGTGTGTTTCACTTAAGAACATATGTGTAAACTAAATATAAAATCAAGGTTTTACAACAGAGTTTAATTTTAAAAAGCAGAACTTACCTTCACTTAGTTCTGGAGGTGAAATTAGCACTTGAATCAGCAGGGTTAACATTTTTACAAGTTACAACTTGGAATACATTTGGGGTATTGAATTTCTAACATGTTCAGATCTTTTGAGTTTGGAGCATAAGAAGTGATAGTAACTTTGATAATAAACCTCCTGCTGTTATTCTACAAGGTTGGGGGAAAACTAGAGCAGACTTTCTTAATGCATTTCTTTCATGCAGACATGTAACGATAAACTGCTCATTTAACAGTTTCTAAGATACTGTAGCATGCAGTGGCAGCGTTTTAATGAAAAAGGTTTCTGGGAGAAGAAAAAAAACCCTCCTGTGTGGGCAGGTACATATATTTTGGCAGCGCAGAGAACAGGGGAGGAAAAGAAGATGTTTTTGCAAATTTCTAGAGAGTTGAGCGTTTAGAGAAAAATTTTATCCAGAGAACCACATGCTCTAAAATTCTGCATTTTAACACATATCAATTAGCATTTCTGCTTTAATCTTGTTATTTGTCATTTTGCTATTGCTGGAAAAATCCACAGTGTCCTGCAAGACACGTTTTCCAGTGACATTTTCTCTGCCACCAGGGCCTTGTTGTCATTTATCTCTATTGGTATGTTTTTGGGTGCCACAACAGTATTTGATGAGGATGATGGCAGCGATGTTATAATGTGCAAAACGACTAGGGAGTTGTCTCCAGTGTGGGGAACTGGTTGTCATTAGTGCGTGGCCACAAGATGCTATTGGCCTGGCTCCACTGTTGCCACCACGTGGAAATTTGGTGGGACTTTGGTGAAGGAAATGAATTGTGTACAAAATGTGTCTCTGTGTAGGTGGGTTCTACTTAAAGGATGGGAATGCTGTGGACTTCCAGATGTTGTTGGATCCCAGCTTCCATCAGCCCCACCACCAGGGATCAAAATAGTTTCAGGAAGGAAAGATGCTACAAGGCCTGGAAAACTGTGGCCTCTACATCAGGGAAGATGGGTTAAGGTCCATAAAATTGAGCTTCCATTCCTATCATTTCAGAAATTCATTAGTCAACAAAGTGCTGCATTTTTTGTATAGTCCTTGCCTTCATGACAGATACTAAACAATTTGGTAGGTGGGCTTGAGGAGCGTATGAGTTCATCTGTTAGTCCAGTGATGGCCAAACTTGGCCCTCCAGCTGTTTTGGGACTACAATTCCCATTATCCCTGACCACTGGTCCTGTTAGCTAGGGATGATGGGAGTCGTAGTCCCAAAACAGCTGGAGGGCCAAGTTTGGCCATCACTGCATTAGTCTTTCCTTAAAGGAATGTTTCCTTAGAGTTCTTTGTTAGTATGATTTTTATTGGAATCTCCAACTGCCAAAATATACAGGGATAGGGAACTTACGTTCCTTCAGTTATTGTTGGAGTCCATCAGCCCCATTCAGCATGACTAATAGTAAGGGATGATGGGATTTGTAATCCAATGGCATCTGGATGGAACTATCTAGGCAACTCCTGATTTAAAGTAGAGGTGGAGGATCTGCCCCTCCAGATGTCATTGATTTCCAACTCCCAACAGTCTCAGCCACTGTGTCTGATAGTCAATGATCAAGGGAGTTTAATCTAACAACATTTTGAGGGCCACAAGTTCCCCTGATGTATAGGGCGCAGTTTACCAGACCTTATAGCATTTTCGCTTCCTGAAACCATCCTGAAAGAACTAGATTCTTAGTAGAAAAGGCAAGCCCTCAGACCAAAAGTAATACTAGACAGCAACTGTTTTGGGGAAGCGGTTGGTAAACAGTTCGAGGTGTCTCAGTAGATATGTGTTCATTTGAATAAAATGGAGAACCAGATATTTTTTGATCTAATCATATAGACTTTGTGAAGAGTCTTATCACATTCTCATGGCAACAATTGATGTGATTCCCATCTAGAAAGTGAAAGTATGGAAGCCACATTTTTCAGGAAGTCTGAGCCAAAACTTGAGGTGTGCATGCGAGACCAAAGAGAACTGAATTATTTATTCCCTGTATTTAAAGCACAGCACATTGTCAGTTAATAATCAACTGTTTTCGAATTAGCCAAAACGGTTGGGTGTGCTAACCATATGCTTAGATACTGACTTCTGGGATTTAATCTACCAAAATATTCCCTTCAGATATTCATGTCTAAGTTCTATGCCCTGTTTTTCAAATGGTATCAGGTCCTGGTATTTCCAGGGGATCTTGGTGGCTTATCTCCTGTGCTGCTGAATATTTGGGATTCTGAAGGCTACTGAAGATGGGTACAAACTTCCTTCCTTATATGTTTGTAGATATATTTTTAGTTGTAGCTGCTGCTGATTATAGATCAATGCATATTCCTCACCAACCAATGTTGAGGCAGCATGTCTTAGATACAGCTTCTGTGAGGCAGGGTGTAAGGCAGGCATAGGCCAACTCGGCCCTCCAGATGTTTTGGGACTACAACTCCCATCATCCCTAGCTCACAGGACCAGTGGTCAGGGATGATGGGAGTTGTAGTCCCAAAACAGCTGGAGGGCCTGGTCTAAGGTGCCTTCTGAGAACTCAATCCAGTCAGCAAGACATTCCCTTAACTCTCCTTTTGCTTTTGAGGGTACATCATTTCCACCTGAAGACACCAAATAATACCTGGCTTGCTGATTGGAAGGTCAGCGGTTTGAATCACCGCAATGACGGGGTGAGCTCCCGTTGCTTGGTCCCTGCTCCTGCCAACCTAGCAGTTCGAAAGCACATCAAAGTGCAAATAGATAAATAGGTACCGCTCTGGCGGGAAGGTAAACGGCGTTTTTGTGCGCTGCTCTGGTTTGCCAGAAGTGGCTTAGTCATGCTGGCCACATGAGCCGGAAGTTGTACGCCGGCTCCCTCGGCCAATAAAGCGAGATGAGCACCACAACCCCAGAGTCTTCCATGACTGGACCTACTGGTCAGGGGTCCCTTTACCTTTACCTTTACCTGTATACTGAGGTCTTTGGTGGAGAGCCTTCTGCCCACCAGGTGGCCCACCAGGTGAGGTGAGATGGTGGCTGAAGCGGTACCTATTTATCTACAGGGACCAGTGAGAAAAACATTTCAGTGGTGGTGTCACCCAGATGCAGAACTCCTTCTTCAGAGGTTTTCCTGGCACCCAAGGTCACATCCACGGCATCTATTTAAAGCACATTCAAGTGCATGGCTTCTTGCCAAGATTCCTGGAAACTGATTTTACCCGTCACAGAGCTCTAACTCCCAATGCCCTGTTCTCAGGAGTCTTTGTCGGAAGCCATGTGCTTCAAATGTGTGCTCAGTGTGCTTTATTGTGGATAAGACCTTATTCTCCTTTGAGAATGTGTCCCACTGCATGTGTTTGAGATATAAATTAATCTTGCCAACTGTTTTATGATGCATTTGTGGTTTGTGTAGCCCTTTATTTTATTTTCAATGACCATTCTAATTGTTTTACTCTTCCTTGTAAATTGCCCTGGGAATATGGTTGAAAAATGGTATGAAAATGTCTATAGCAGATAATTTATCTAGAATGAAGAAACAAAATAAATACATTAAAAATGTTCTTATCACAAAATGAAGTGAGGCAAAGGGCCCTCTGTTCACTGTGTCAGTCACCAGCTATTGAATCTTCAGGATTGAACTTCAGACCTTCTGCCTGCCATGACCTCCCCCCAGTGTGCTTTGTTTTTCTGACAAACAAACATTCCCAAATAAGCTGGAAATTCCAGCTGCTCTCTTCCCTTGGGCTTATTTAGCAAGTCAGCTACTTCTTGCTGTATTTGGTTTATTATCCAGAGTGATGGGAAGGATGATGACGGACGGGGGAAATAATTGCCGAGCCTATAGCCTCAAAATAGCTTTTTTAAAAAAACCAACTGCCCCTTTAAAAATCAATTGGTGATGAATATGTATTAAACGCAAGAGGATTTCCCCACAGCGATGGTAATGTGGCAGCAATTGCTTAGGTGAACCAGTTCCTTCCTATCTCTTGGTATCTGGCAAGGTCATAAGATCAAGAATGCTCCCTCAGGCATATGCAAAGCATGTGGATAATTCTTTTAGAACAAACAAACAAACAAACAAACAAACAAACAAACAAACAAACAAACACACACCACACATTCTGAAGTTCACAATGCTGAGAGGGGAAGAAAACATGCACATTTAGGCCATCCAAGCCATGAAGTGACCAAAAAGTGAGATGGCCTCATTTGCAGAGTTGCCTTCATCAACCTATCTAACCAGCTAGTGGCCCCTCCATAGCCTTCTCGAAGGTCTACACCAGCCTTTCCCAACCCAGTGCCTTCTAGATATTTTAGACTACAACTCCCGCCAACCCCACCCAGTATGGCCAATGGTCAGAGATGATGGGGGTTGTAATCCAATAACATCTGGAGAGCAGCAGGTTGCGGAAGGCTGGTCTACATAAAGACATGCTTCAGTTGCCAGGTCGGGAGACACTAGAAGTATATGGGATGAAGCTGGCAACCTCCATCATCCCAGTGGTTTACAACTATATCTCTAGAGAGGAATGTTCCCCATTTGAACTAGTGAGGCCAGAGAGGGAGAGCTTAATTGTAACTGACAGGGCACACTTGTAATCGGAGGGAATGCTTTCCCCTTGAGAGTTAATCTCTTTTAGTTCTCTGCCTAGCACAAACACCCCTGAACCAATTTGCCTGCAATTTGGCAGGAAGATCACCCAGAGACATCACTCACATATCTGAAATGTTCAGACTGGTTTAGATAGATAAACTTTATTCGCATTAGCCAACGGCCATAGCAACATAAAACAAGCAATATATACAATTAAAAAGACAACAATGGGTAAAAAGGACAATCAAATGACCAAGATTATCGTTCAGATAGTGGCCCTTAATCTCATTGCACCCTCGATAAACCTAGCAACCTTTGCTGTTGTCTGATCATTTTGATCTGATAAAAGAAAGAACAATGTGGCCGCAGATGGGCAGCCTGGGATGGTAAGTAAGAGTGGGGCGATGATCTCATTCCCCAGATCTTTATAAAGGGGACAGGACAGGAGAACATGAGCCACTGTTTCCAGATTGCCATCTCCACAGGGCCAGAGTCATTTCTCAGCTGGAATCTTTTGGTATCTGCCCTCAAGTACGGCAGAGGGCATCACATCCAATCTGGCCAATGTGAAGGCACGTCTGTATTTTGGGATAGTTAATTTATACAAATATAGTGCCAGGGAATCAAACTGAGAAGGGGAAAAAGGCATACCAAGGACAGAGTTTCTTTATAATGGCCAGATTGTTCTGTTGCTCCAAGTCCTTCAGACGCTGTGTTTAGACCGGTTGCCCACAAAACACTTGGGGTGACTAAGCAATTGCTTTTTAAATTGTCTCTATTTTCCAGGGACAGTCCCAGATTTACAGAAGCCATTCTGGTTTCTGATTTGAACCTGGAATGGCCTGCTTTTCCTTAGGACATCCCTATTTTAATCAGAGGAATGTTGGAGGGTACAGTGAGTCTTGTTGTTGAAAGACAAACATCTCCACCAGGCACCGAAAGGGCTACAGGGAGATCAATAGTGAATTGGTGTAGGGAAATAAAACTCTCCTAGTACCTTTTACACAGGAAGGTATTTTCCAAAGTGCCACATCAGGATCTAAACCAAATCTTGTGGTGCACACCCTACTTAGAACCATTTTGTTTTCTTCTTGAAGATCGATTGGTTTGTTTGTTTTTAAAAATCCATATCTCAGGTTCGTTCTTTGGAAGCTCTCTGCAATTATTGTAGAAATGCACATTAAGCCTTGACCAAAAGATACCACACAAGGCTCTGTCAAGAGTTTTTGGAACATGGAATTAGCTCACCTTTGAATTAATAATATTCTTTAATGTGTCTCTATGCATGAATGTGAAAAATCCTACATGCTTGAGCTGTTATGATGGATCAGTGAGGTTGGGGAACCTCTTGAAAGTTACCTTGTGAAATGTCACCTAGATGAGGCTAGTGGAACTGCTCAGTATGGCATATTTAAGAGGTCACTTGATAATTTATGGTGACAAATGGAATTGCTGTACCCTTGCAGCTGGACATCAAAGTGCCTTCCACATATATCCATATTCCCTTCCACAGGAATCTCTCGAGGGTGATTGCTGAGCTAACAGTGCCATGTCTTTGATAGTATGTCAGGAAAGAAAAATGTCCCTTTGTGGTTGCTATGTATGTAGTAAAATGATACAGGGTGATCTGAATTGCAACAAAGATGCATAGAAATATCCAAGTGTGCACCTCACAAGCTTATACAAACCCTTGCCGTCTTGTTAACATTCAACATGTGGAACCTGCAACAAAATTGCACTGTATGGAATTCCCTAAAATACTCCATTCTATTTCTGTTTCCTACCTGGTTGTCCTTTCCCCCCTCCATCCCTCCACCGTCAGTCAGTATTCAAGGCCAGTGAGCATTGGACTGTTCTAACATTCCCCATCCCTATTGGGGTTTCCTCTCCCCTAGATATTTTTGTACTTCTGTACACTTTGGGTTCCCTCATCTCTCTCTCTCTTTCGTGTGTGTGTGTGTGGTGCCATTTTGGACACTCATTCCAGAACACTGGAAATAGAAGGCATGATATGGTTATGCAAACCTGGAAGTTATTTAAGCAAGATAACCAGGAGTGCAAGGAGACCCTGAAAAAGGAGAAAAGTTGTGTCCTCTTGAAGGATGTAAATTGCATTTGCCAATGCTGTCCCTGTAATCTGCAATTTCCCCATTCCAAGATTTTAGACAGTCTCTGCAGCACATTCATCACAAACTAAAAGCTGGAACACCTGTAGTTTTTATGCCAACTGGAACAATCTCTCCCCCCCCCCTTTTATTTGAAGCGTGCATGCCTAAATATGCATTCTTCTATAACAGATAGTTATGATAAAACATAAATCTATGGTTCATTCAAATGCTTATAGATTCGATTGTATTAAAAACAAACCCCTATATGAAATTTATCCGTGCTTTATTTAATCTTCTGTGGTTGATGGTTAATGCTGTCTTCATTTCAAGTGATTTGCACACTTAAGTGTGCAACACCACCCTCTGCTGGGCAGGTTTACACAAGATTAGAATCTGGAAAAAAACAGAGAAGAAAAGTCTATACAGTTTAAAGATTGAGAGATTTTAGATGGTATTTTTTAATTATTTAAGCAAACTATTTTTGTTAAGCTGAAAGGTAAAGAGAATGGCTGTCTCTCAGAATTGTTCCCTATACAGCAGTGACAGGAATATGAAGGAAATCAGGCACATTTTGTATCAAGGAAAATGCGTTTACAGAACATGTACATTTCTGAAAGGTCGTGCCACTGAGGAGCTTGAGTCATACCTCTGGGGAGAATACTCTTTGCCCGAAGAATAATTGGAAATCTAGCAATGGTACGTGCGAAAATTAGACAGATAAATGAAGTCAAGTGTTTACTGAAATGAAGTGTTTCGTTTTCCTCCACCTCCGTTCCCATTATCAGAAAGTCTTGCATGGTAATTAGTGACCCAAAGCTTATGTTCCTAATGAGCAGGAAACAAGCAATAATACTCTATTGAGTTTGAATCATTTCCTTCTTTGGAGAAGGCATTTTTTTTGGGGGGGGGGTATCTTTTTATGTATTCCTACTTTCTTTCAGTTGAGTGGGGAAGGCAGGGAAGGGGAACTCCATTGAACACAGTGAGTCTTATTTCCAAGTAAATATGCACAGCCTCACGGAAGAAACTTGCTTATTCCCAGCTTGAAGGCAAATCTGCCAATTTTGGTTTCTCTTGGTTTCTCATTTTCCTAATCTTCAGTTCAATTCTCTTGTTTACACATCAGCAAGCAATTTTTTTTAAAAAGACCTCATCTAAATTCACAAGCAGTTTAATGTTAATTTATCCCGATATGCACATTTAGTATGCAATTTTGCCTATTTTTTAATGCAAATCAGTGCCCCCTGCTATAATGCATTCCTGTATGTCATTTTCACTGATATGAGCATTTTTATGCACACTATAGCTTAGCATATGCATTTTTCACACACCTCTTAGCTGGAGAACTGCACTGAAGTGTGAACTGCAAAAGATGGGTGTGTTTTGGTCCTCATATTGTTTCAGAAGGTGCAGATGAGGTAGACTTGCCTTTAAATACAAATTGAATCCAGTTTCTTCACCCTCCCTATGTGTTCCAGCTCTACAAGTGTGTGATTCCATGAAAGGACAATGCAAGTTCCAATAACGCTATAATAAGTTTATTATTACTATAATTTATTTGTAAATTTATTGATTAATACATAGATGCATTAGTTTAATTCATAATCTGCCCTTTCTCCCCAAAGGGTGCCCATGGTGGTTAACAACATATACAGTGGAACCTCAGGTTAAGTACTTAATTCGTTCCGGAGGTCCGTTCTTAACCTGAAACTGTTCTTAACCTGAAGCACCACTTTAGCTAATGGGGCCTCCTGCTGCCGCTGTGCTGCCGGAGCACGATTTCTGTTCTCATCCTAAAGCAAAGTTCTTAACCTGAAGCACTATTTCTGGGTTAGAGTCTGTAACCTGAAGCGTCTGTAACCTGAAGCGTATGTAACCCGAGGTACCACTGTAATCAAATGAAACAATATCCAGTATACAATAATTGAAGCGATGGTGCCTAATGAAACCTGGCCCCTTTTAAATGCCAAATATATCCATCTTGAAATTCCTTCTGAGCATGTCCAGGGAAGCCATTTTGCATGTCCCCAGTCTCTTTGCCATTTGTGGCAGTGGTACAGTGATAAGGACCTTTTCCCACAATACAAAAATATAAGAAAGGCGCTCCTTCAAGTGCAACTGATTGTGTTGAGCAGGCATAGGCAAACTCTGCCCTCCAGATGTTTTGGGACTACAACTCCCATCATCCCTAGCTAACAGGACAGGGATGGTGGGAGTTGTAGTCCCAAAACATCTGGAGGGCCGAGTTTGCCTATACCCGGTGTTGAGAGTATGTTCTTATGGCCATTGGCAGCTAACACACTTAGAATCCCTTTGTCTTATTTCAGGCTATGAAAATGGTGGCAGTGCTTGCTGTTCTGTAGCCAGCCAGCTGCATGTTCTGCCCAACTAAGTGGAGGTTTCTTATTAAAGGATCAAATAATTACAGTTTCCATAGCCACCAAATTGACCTTTGTTTAAGGGGCTAATATTCTCTCGGGCCAGGGATGTCTCTGCAGTTCCTCTCTCTGAATAATGAGTAGTGTCTTTTGAAGTCAGTCATCATGTTGGTCTCCACCCCTGTCATTACTGTATCATTTAAGAGTGTTGAAATCACGGCAATCTTCGCTAGGTTGGTGGAAGCAATTTGGAAGGATTTAAACGTATTCAGCGAAGCTAGTATTACCAGTCACTTTAGATATGCAAAAAAAGTAAATGGAACTAGGACACGCGTTTTTGTTCTCTCTTTCACTTGCATCAAATGAAATATCTTCACTGTGACCAATGAATCTTGAAGTTAAATGACATTTGATCATGATAATTCAAGGTATTTTTTAGCTATATACATCTCTTTTCTGAGTGACATGCATTTTAATTTGTATATCGCTGCTGAAGGCAAAGGAGAACATTTAGTACAGAAGCCCTGCGAATGTTCCTCAGGGAGCGTGCAGAGTTTGCTGACGTGACCTTTTCTTAGCCTGCTGAAGAGACAGTTCATGCTTCTTTCCAAATCCCTTTGAAACCTTGGAACAAGGGGTCATGGGGTGTGTGTGTTGCCTTTTAGCAACAAACAAGACACAGAAGACATGAAACACAAGACCTTTCTAGGACATTTTCTATTGACAGTCCCTCTTAAGCACAAATAAGAATATAATGACTTGTGTATTTTTATTTCTCCCCTAGATGCTTTCAGTGTGAGAAGTTCACTAAGCCCCGGTCAAAAATCCGGGGGGCAGCAGATGCTCTTTTGCATGTCTCTGACCTGCTGTTTGCTGTCATTGGCCAGCCTTAACCAACCTGAAGGGACGCGGGTGGCGCTGTGGGTTAAACCACAGAGCCTAGGAATTGCCAATCAGAAGGTTGGCGGTTCGAATCCCCACAATGGGGTGAACTCCCGTTGCTCGGTCCCAGCTCCTGCCAACCTAGCAGTTTGAAAGCATGTCAAAGTGCAAGTAGATAAATAGGTACCGCTCCGGCTGGAAGGTAAACGGTGTTTCTGTGCGCTGCTCTGGTTCGCCAGAAGCTGCTTAGTCATGCTGGCCCCATGACCCGGAAGCTGTGAAGATCTGATAAGATCTTAATTGCACTGGCCATCTAATTGCTTTATGGCCCCAATTAGCCCCAGTGGTCCGGCACGCTCCCAGCCAAGCTGCGCAGACCTTTTTCTTCTCCGGTTTCGTCTAGCAGAGTAAAAACACAGCGGATCAAAACTGTCGCAGTCTGCTTCAGATCCAGACAAACACACGAAGCACCTGTGTGTGTCCAAATTCAACAGTTCTTTATTGTAGCAAATATTTACAGCTCAGCATTTCACAGCTCCTCCTGGACTGCTAGCATTCATGGCTTCCGTCCGTCTCTCTCAGAGACACAGAGAGAACAACAAACTCCTCCCTCCTTTCCCACGTCAGAATGTGAGGCGTCACAGAACATCTTAACCCTATAAGTTCTGAATCCCAACACCCCCTCTCGCTGAGCATTCTGACAAGACCTGTGGATGTACCTTTGCAGACCTCTGTGAGATCAATCCCTTCCCCAATGCCTTGCGCCCTCTCCTGGCGTTCCTGTCAGGCATCTGTGGAACATCCTCACAACTCTCAGATTCGCACTGTGCGAAACTTACCCACGCACCTGTGGCCTGATACCTCTCAGGTGGAATTCCCTTCGTTGTGCGACTGGACCTCCTGGGCACAAACTCAGGCATTGCCTCTGACTCACTGTGGTCAGCAGGCGTGTCCCTTGCATCCTGGGATTCCCCCTCTGACTTAACGCGTCTTCGAACCCTTGGAATTACCCTCATAGGAGAACTAGGCTCACTCTTGGGCTCCCTTTTTACAACTTGCGGAGATGCCCCATCCTGCTCCTGACTTTGGTCAGTGAGCTGATCGTCATCAGCAGACTCAGCCCCTGTCTCTCCTTCCTCCTCATCAGAACCTTCCTGCTCTGAATCAGAAAGACATTCTGAAAGAATATCGCGTCTGGCAGGGGTCTTTGACCTTTCCTCCTGCTTACAGAACTCAGCGTGTTTACTGATCAGCAGCTTACTCTGATCACCTGACGGATATGCAAACCTCCATGCACGAGCCGTTGGCTCATACCCACAGAAGATCATTTTCTGGAACTTGGGTTCACCTGGCCCTCGCAAAGCTTCAGGCACCAGCAGCGAGGCCGTTGATCCGAACTCACGGAGGAAGTGAACCTGAGGCTTCCTCCCGTGAAGCATGAAAAACGGTGTGTCTCCTACCACTGAATTGTAGGACCGATTCCAGGTGAAGCTCACATATTTAACTGCCTCCATCCAAAACCTCGGAGATAACCCAGAATCTGACAGCATCACCTGTGCAGCCTTAACCAGAGCCTCACTTCTGAGCTCTGCCACCCCCCTCTGTTGAGGAGAAGTCACTGTGTGACTTATCCCTTTCTTGTGAAAGAACTTCTGCAAAGCAGACCCAGTAAACTGTGAACATCTGTCACTAGCAATTTCCCTGACTCTGGTGGAGAACATTAGTTCCACCTCCTCAATCCAACGACTAATCAGCTGTGCTGCATCTTCCTTGGATTTGAGACCATGTGTCCAGGTGTTCTGCGAAAAATCATCCTGCAGTGTCAGCAGAAACCTGGCCCCTCCCAAACTTGGTTCCTTCATGGGACCCAACAGATCTATGTGCACAAGATCAAAAGGTTTTGTGGTTACCCTCTCCACCCTGGGGTAACTGCACCCTCTTACCTTTGCCTGTCTGCAAGCCTGACAATCTAGGACTCTTGCACATTCTTCAATTTTACAACCTTTGGAAACCTCAGGTAGCACCTGTAGTTCTTCAAGACAAGCATGCGCTGTCTTCTTATGCCACACACACGAACATGAAACATGAGTGGGAACTGTAGCACGCAAGGCTTGTGCTTTCTCAACCTTCCCCTCACCCTCCAGAGACGTTTTTAGAATGAAGAGATCATTCTGCCCCTTTGCAACTCTGACCAGTTGCTTCCCTCCTTTGGAGATTGTACAAACATCATGTTCAAAGCAAACCTTAAACCCCTTTTTCAACAAATAAGGCACAGATAAAATACAGTGTTGCACTCCCGGCACAATGCAAACTTCCATCTGCTCCTGCAAAACAGAAAACAATACATTTGCAACATTATTCACATTTTTCTTTTCCCCACTTGCAAACTGAACAGTTTTCCCAGCCGGAATTGCCTTGCAATTCCACATCTCGACTGCAGGGGTCTCTGAGATCAGGTGGCAGTTAGCTCCTGAGTCGATTAAAAAACGAAAATTAGTGTGTCTCTCAGAGCTGTCTTCAAACAAAGCCATACTGGCAACAAACGTCCCGCCGCCCCCACTCTTTGGGCTTTTGCAGCAGTTCTGTCTGGTTGTCTTGGCAACCAACTCCCCCTTGCTCAGGACCTTGGCAGCTTCCGTAGAAGTAGCCTCCTCCGTTGCCATGGAGACCGGGCTGGCCTCTGCGTTCCCACACGACTCTTTAGGCCTTATCTTCACTTTGTCCAGGTGGCCGACCTTGAAGCGTCTAGCTCTCCGCCGCCTTCCTGACTTTGCATGACGACGACGATCACCAGTGGAAAAATACTGCCCAGGGCTCCTTTCAGCTGGCCTGGCCCCCCTGCTTCCGGAAGAGCACTCTGTGCCAGCCCTGCCCTCGCTGAAACTGCGTTTCACTTCAGCACTCACAGTGGAAAACTTTTGAAACTTGCCTTTGGAATTCTCAGCCCCCCCGACGTGCACCTCAGGGACTGGGGCTACAGCCATTTCCATGCTTTTCATGACTCCTCCAGGGCTCTGGCATCCTGCTGAAGTTTCACACAAACTTCTCAGCACCTCCCAGGCAGCCCTTGCTGACTTTACGCCCTCCAAACTGGGCAAAAGTGATGCATGTACGCATGCTTTTAGCATAGCAAGCTCTCTTTGCATTCTCTGCTGGCTTTCTTCAGGCAACGCAGCCTCAAAGCCTGTAATGTCTGTCCCTTCAGGACCTGAATTCAGGGGTAATGGCTCCTTCTGGCTTACATGCCAAAGCCCAGTAACCAGAAACCAACCCCTTACTCTTCTGGACCAGGTTGCCCAACTTCTTAAAGTGAGCTTTTCAAGTGGAACGTCCTCAAAGATCTGGCTGTCTGCCATTCTCTCCTCTTTCCCGGGGCCCCAGCTGCTGTACTCACGTTTCACCAGTCAGCTCTCCGGCACCCAATTCCTCAGCTGCTTTTCCAGCTCTCTGCCTCAGCGACTCTTGCCTCTCTGCAGCAGGCAAAACACAGAACGCAGACCTCTGCCGCTTCAGTAGCGTCTTCCAGCTAATGCCAAGCTGACTTCAAGACTTCAAAGCTCACCGGCAGACTCTTAGCAACAGTTTTATTAGCGGTAATTAGGTCATCCATAACCTGTGAAGATCTGATAAGATCTTAATTGCACTGGCCATCTAATTGCTTTATGGCCCCAATTAGCCCCAGTGGTCCGGCACGCTCCCAGCCAAGCTGCGCAGACCTTTTTCTTCTCCGGTTTCGTCTAGCAGAGTAAAAACACAGCGGATCAAAACTGTCGCAGTCTGCTTCAGATCCAGACAAACACACGAAGCACCTGTGTGTGTCCAAATTCAACAGTTCTTTATTGTAGCAAATATTTACAGCTCAGCATTTCACAGCTCCTCCTGGACTGCTAGCATTCATGGCTTCCGTCCGTCTCTCTCAGAGACACAGAGAGAACAACAAACTCCTCCCTCCTTTCCCACGTCAGAATGTGAGGCGTCACAGAACATCTTAACCCTATAAGTTCTGAATCCCAACAGAAGCTGTATGCCAGCTCCCTCGGCCAATAAAACAAGATGAGCACCGCGACCCCAGAGTCGGCCACGACTGGACCTAATGGTCAGGGGTCCCTTTACCTTTAACCAACCTGATGCCCTCCAGATGTTTTGGACTGCAGGTCTCATCTGCCCTGGCCAGCATGTGCAATGGGCATTTATGGGAGTTGTAGTTCAATGATATCTGGAGGTAGAGCACCAGGCTGGGAAAGCCTGCTGTTGATAGTTGAGAGCTGCCTGGTTGATTGCGATAGGCACCAGGCCTTGGGGTAAGATGCAGTTTGACTTACTTTCCTTTGTCTAAAACAAGCCCGAAGGAGGCCCCCAACCTGCTCACAGGTCCTTGTATGATCAGTGGAAACAGTTGGTCCTGGCAATTATTAACCACTCTCAATTCCACCCTGAAAATTGCCACCTGCTCAGATTCTAACTTGTCTGAATTAATTTTAAGATGTATTCTAATTAATTGATGTCTGTTTTTATGCTTATTGTGTTGTTTTTATGATATTAGCCGCTCTGAGTCCGGCCTCAGCCAGGTAGGGCAGGATACAAATAAAATAATAATAATAATAATAATAATAATAATAATAATAATAATAATAATAATAATTTACCTCTCATAGTCAAATCCTGACTGTGGATTCTTGCCATAGCTGTCAACTTTCAGATTTGAAAATAAAGGATCAGCAGCCTAGAAAATAAGGGATCAGCAGCCTCACCTGTCCCAGAGACAGTCTACGGGATATCTAACAATCTGGGATAGCAGCAGGAAGCAGCGGGAAACGGCGCTGCAATAAGGGAATTTCCCGCAAAAGAAGGTAAGGTTGACAGCTATTATTCTTGCCTGCAGGCTAGAGAAATGGCCCCCAAATGGCTTGTTGTTGCTGGACTGCAAAATTGAGAGAAGTACAGATTTTAGAAGGCTAGTTTCACTTCACTTATTGTTTCAGAAAGTGGATTAGGTAGGATTGCCAACCTGAATTTCTCCCCAATTTCTCCCCCAATTTCTCTCCCTGCCACTCACATAGAAGGGTAAACGACAAAGTTAAACAATAACTGAGTTATAAATGGAGCCAGTGCTGTTCCTGAGCTTTTCTCATTTGTACCTGCTTGTAGTCAGCATCCTTCAGCCTTCATTTGCATCCAGTAATTATTTTGCCCTTCTTTATCTAAATTTCAAGATATGTTAATCAGAGTAAAGTGGGGAGTGAATTTTTGTCAAGTACTAATTAACTCAGCTAGGGTCCAATTTTGCATATATTAAAATCAATGGGAGTTCTGCAGGGAGGCTCTGCTCTTCGTGCTGGATAAATAAAATAAAATATCCTCTTTGACTAGTCATGCATAATATTCCAAGCCCCGTTTCTGATTATTACTGGCACATCATTTAAGATGGAATCACAATTTATGCAAGTCCCTCTCCATCCCTGCCATCTTTGCCAAATGACGGGAAATCCTCTGTTTACAGAATGCTCTTGCACAGGGCAGCACAGATTTCAAATGTCCTCTGAAATGGTAGAGAATCACCATAGCAGAATAGGTTAGCTAAAGACAAGAACAAAAAAACACAGAAGGGTAGATTCACTGGTACAGAACATATATATTCAAAAGGGCTTTTATACTGATCATGGCCCAGATTTTGCTTTTGTTTCTTTGTTTTTTAAGGTAAGATTGGTAGTTTGTGGTACATTAAGAGTGAATTGGAAGGTGTGAGAGATCGCCAGAGTGGGATTTAAATGGATTATTCGTTAAACAATCTAAAATACAGGAGGACTGAAATACTGTATGAGGACTGAAATACTGGCTTATCTGCCGCTGCTTGTGTAAAAATTTCTCACACCCAGGCCTTAGCACTGGGAATGATTTCCAGTTTTAGGGCTGAGTGGTTCAGTGTGTGAAGCTGTAATAAAAATAAATGTCTCCAAACGTGTACAAGAAATAACCACCTTGGTTAATCTCTATAGATGTACCACTCCTTGTTTTCTGTGACCTCCAAGTAAAGCAATGAACACTAGAGAGATCCTTCTGCACTAGGGGTGGAAACTAGATTCATTTTTATCTCTCCTACCCATTCTAGGCGAAATTTGACACCACGAGATGCCACAATGATGGCAAATGATGCAGGCTCCAAAGGAGGTTCAGGTCTAGTCATTGCCTCGATAAGTGACAGCCTAAAAATCACGTGTGTGCCACTTAGTGTTCCACGATGGAAGAAAGGTGGGCTATAAATGTCATTAAATGAATCATAAATAATTTTTTTTTTATATAATATTTATTCAAATTTTGAAAATTACAAAAAGGAACAATAAAAAAGAAAAATAACAAAGACATAAAAAATACAAACAAACAATTAAAAAAAAACAACAGATCAGACTTTTACATAGCTTTCTTTCCTTTACTTATTTCCTTGACCTCCTCACACCTCCCTTTTTTGTATTCTAATTCAGTTAGATGTTTCAGCAAATCCTTTCCAGCTTTGTTTTTATCCTAATAATTTATCTTAATATACTGTAATTCTCGTCTTTCACCAATTAATAAATCAGTTTTAACCTAATCCTTTATGTCATTTCTGCTAAAACCACATTACTTCGTTCCAACAACCTTCTAACATTCCTTAATTTTACAATGTTTCTGTAAATAAACTTTGAATTTTTTCCAGTCTTCTTCCACCAACTCTTCACCTTGGTCTCGGATTCTGCCAGTCATTTCCGCCATAAATGAATCATAAATAAATAAGCTAGACTTCTACCCTCCAATGCAATCAAAGACTCTGTCCCATCACAGGTGTTGCAACAAGATTCCACAATCAGTCAAGTCAGCTTATGTAGACGGATCAGAGAGACCATCTTGTCCTTTGCCCCAGGCAGCAAAATATTTGAGCCAGCCCTGCTCTCAACATAATTTTTCTTGAAGGAAATAATACTGCTGCCCCCAGAGAAGATTGCATTTGCAATAGATTGGGCTTTTGGTAACGTTTTAGTAAGAATGAACCTTGCAGTTTGAGGCTTGCCTCTCCCGGTGCCCGCCCTGTTTACTGATACTCCCCCTCTTGCACTTTTAATACATACACTACTGTCCTGTTCCAGAATATCTCCATTTTTTATATACTGACATTTCTTAGAAGATCTGTTTCCCCCTTTATGGCCATAAATAGAGGTCTGTAGACACAGGTTATCTATGGATCTCTGCACATAACAGTGGCAGGCTGGGCTGGATAAAAGCGAAAACATGAAACAATGCCTTCATTGTATTGCTTAGAGTACTTCCCTGTGCCCAGAATAAGCACATCGTGACAAATTAGTTTTTAAGAATTGTTGTTCTCTCTCAGAGCAGTCCTATACTCAGAAATAAGTCACTTGGTAACTCAAGGGAGCTTACTCCCTATCTGTTAAGGATTGCAGCCTTAAATTGATTTATTTGCTCACCTGAGCCAGAGAAAGCAAAACCTGTTTATTAAAGGAATATTTAATCTACCTCATTCATTAGTTAGTTGCCTAGGAACAGGCACATTACTCAAGAAGTGTTTCTATTAAAGTGTTCTTTGGAAATCAAAGCTGAGCCACTATTTTTATAACCAAGGTGCTTTTACACAGAGCTTCTTTGTGATATATTTAAAGTATTTGTGGCATGTAGCTGGAGGGCTCAAAAGTATTATATGATTTTGGTCCACAAGGAACATACTATGACTGTCCAAATAAGAAACAAAAATAGGAAGAACTTGGGTACATAAACAAATAACAATTTTTTTCTACCCAACCGCTTGTGTGTTCATGAAATGCATATGATATTTAATTTGTGATTGACTTGGCCTAATCTTGATTAGTCTTGGGTGGATTTCAGCCTATCAATGTCCTGGTGGGGGCTATTTTATGATAAAGTATGGTGACGTGGGTGGCACTGTGGGCTAAACCACAGAGCCTAGGACTTGCCGATCAGAAGGTCGGCAGTTCGAATCCCCGTGATAGGGTGAGCTCCCGTTGCTCGGTCCCTGCTCCTGCCAACCTAGCAGTTTGAAAGCACGTCAAAGTGCAAGTAGATAAATAGGTACCGCTCTGGCGGGAAGGTAAACAGCATTTCTGTGCACTGCTCTGGTTCGCCAGAAGCAGCTTAGTCATGCTGGCCACATGACCCGGAGGCTGTGCGCCGGCTCCCTCGGCCAATAAAGCGAGATGAGCGCCGCAACCCAAGAGTCAGCCACGACTGGACCTAATGGTCAGGGGTCCCTTTACCTTTACCTATGGTGACAAATACTAGTTGAAACATATGATGGCAATATTACAGTGGGAAGAGTAAGTTTATAGACTTTCTGTGTAAAGGGCCCTGTTTTATTTGCACAGGCTTTCCTCATGTAAATAAAGTGCCATACTTTTCTGTCTATAAGACGCCCCCATGTATACGACATTTTGGGGTATTTAATTTTAAGAAAATGCTGGGAGAGGGCACAGAGTTGATGAGCTTTTTTGTGTGGGGGATTATCAAGGGTTGTTCGGCTTTTTTTAGGGGGGACTGCCGAAAATCAATCACCCACACGCTTCACAAAATCCGCCTCCCATTTGTTCCATCACTGGCAGAAGCTGCCAATTGCCTGCCCAACAGTTGGAGCGTCAGCCACTCAATAGCACGCACAGCAACCAATAGCACGCACAATAGCCGCTGACAGCTGTGGCAGCAACCAATCAAACATTCACTCTATGCACTATCCATGTATAATACGACCTCCACTTTTTAGCTTGATTTTTTTTTAAAAAAAAAAACATAGTCTTATACAGAGGAAAATACGGTACCTCTTAAACTGTTATCACACCTTTGTCTTAGGCGTTGTGGTGCAAAAAAAGTCTGGAGTGTCACAGGTCTCCCATTGCAGTCTACAGTAGAATAATGCATAAAGGCAAGGGCTGAGTTTCTGTTTCTGAGCTGCAGGCAGAGATGGCTGGAAAATGCATTTGCTTTGTAAAGTGTGCATAAAAATGCACATATTAGTGAAAATGGCATGCAGGCTGCATTATACAGTGGTGCCCCACAAGACGAATGACTCGCAAGACGAAAAACTCGCTAGACGAAAGGGTTTTCCGTTTTTCGAGGTGCTTTGCAAGACGAATTTCCCTATGGGCTTGCTTCGCAAGACGAAAACGTCTTGCGAGTTCTTGCGAGTTTCCCCCCTTCCCCCCTTTTTCTAAGCCGCTAAGCCGCTAATAGCCACTAAGCCACTTAGCGCTAAGTCGCTAATAGCCGTGCTTCGCAAGACGAAAAAACCGCAAGACGAAGAGACTCGCGGAACGAATTAATTTCGTCTTGCGAGGCACCACTGTAATAGGATAATGTCCAACCATGGCCATCGCAAATATAACATTTTAAGCGCATTATACAAATGTGACACTAGATGGCGATGGGGAGCTAATGGCGAATTTGACATATATTTTAAAACTTTTTTTTAAAAGCGTTTTCACAGCGTTTTTTATATATATGCCTAGATTCAGCCCATGGGACAGGGAGCATCAGTGGACTTCAGGCCACTTTCAACTGAGCCTCCGTACCACCAACCCACCCCAGGTTGGCTGGATACTAGCTGTAACTGCTCTGGACTTATGCAATGCATAAATGTGTGTGGAGACAGGATTAGGCTAGAGAGCAGAGTGAAGCATGGATAGGAAGAAGAGAAAGAAAGAGGAAGACATGGACAGTGTCGTCAACTGAGTATGATGGATGGAAAAGAAAGAAAGAGAGAAGTGGAAAGGCAGAACTGAAAGGGGCGAAAAAAGGAGAGGAGAATGAGAAGCCCCTGGGAGCTACTAAATCTTCCACTTCTCTCTCTATCGCTCTCTCCCTCTCTCTCACCCACACACCCTCCTTCCTTCCTTCCCACATAGTCTCCTGTCAGCAAGCTTCTCCTTCCTCCCCTGAGGTGAAAAGTCCAGAGAGGGCATTGAAGGATATTAGGTTAATGTTTTTAAAAGTAATAAGAGAGCAGGAATAAAGAGGAAGAAGATAAGAGAAGAAAGCTGTTATAGGAGGAAGGCCTGGATGTTAAAAAAGAG
Source organism: Podarcis cretensis (assembly GCF_951804945.1). Lineage (NCBI taxonomy): Eukaryota > Metazoa > Chordata > Lepidosauria > Squamata > Lacertidae > Podarcis > Podarcis cretensis. The sequence continues at coordinate 8,284,796 of NC_137180.1, read as the reverse complement.
AGAGATGGATAAAGGATGAAAGAACCTGGTAATTGGGGACAGGAATAGGGTTCAGGTTAAGGGTGGAAAGAGAAGGAGAAAAGAACTGACAGGAGTGAGGTAAATACTCTGAGGTGTGTGTGAATATACTGTACAACCAAAAGTCTAAGAGCAGGAGTGGAGAACATATAGCTCTCCAGATGCTGATGGACAGCTGTAGCTCTTCTCACATAATTCATGCTTGATGCCATTCATGATTCAGGGTGATCTCTGATTAATCCTCTCATATTTTAACTACACAATATGCCAGTAATTTACTTTGAAACCCTGTGAACGTGCAACAATATATTTTTGAACTTATAATGGCTGTTCTATTCCTGAATTAGATTTCAGTTCCAGCTGCCTGCTTTTACATTTTAAATAATCTGAATGTGCTCTATACCATAAATGCCCTCTTTAAAATCATGCCTTCCAAAAATATCCCTTTAGGGAACTGCATGCTTTTAACTATTAGAAGATATTAGGAAGAAATAAAAGAACACCAAAGCTGATGTAATACTGTGGATGACTATTCATAAGCAATATTTTGCATTATTCATGCATAACTAGCATTCAGTGCTTTGCTTTTTTATTATTATTGCAAATTAGCATGCAGTATTAAGCCTCTTTGTAATTATATCCAATAGATTCAGAGAAAGGCAAGACATTTCAGTGAAGTCTATATAGAGGCCGAGCCAAAAAGTAAATATGATCCTACACTTTGTTGAAGGGAAACTCCCCACCCTATATATTGAACAGATGGAAAGCTCTTTAATCTGAGTAGGCTGAAAGCAAAGAGTAAGGTTTCCGTAACTTCCGTCATAGAGCTTCAGTATGCTGATGACAACGTAGTGTGTGCACACTCAGAGGATGATCTCCAAACCATCCTAAATATCTTCGCAGAAGCTTATGAAAAGCTTGGCCTGTCACTCAACATCCAAAAAACCAAAGTGCTGCAGCAACAAGCACAAAACAACCCCTCTGCAGTGCCACAAACCCAATTAAAGGTGTAACATTGGAAAGTGTTGATCACTTCTCCTACCTGGGCAGTTATCTTTCCACAAGAGCCGACACTGGTGCTGAAATCCAGCATTGCCTGAGCTCTGCAAGTGCAATTTTTTCCTGACTGAAGTGCAGAGTGTTTGAGGACCCCACGGGACATTCACTGGGAAACCAAAATGCTTGTTTACAAAGCTATCATACTACCAACCTTAATGTATGCTTGTGAAACATGGACCACATATAAACGCCATCTCCAATTCCTCAAAAGATTCCATCAACGGTGTCTCCAAAAAAATTTACACCTCACTTGGGAAGACAGGCGAACTAATGCCAGTGTACTGGAAGAAGCAAAGATCACCAGCGTCAAAGCAATGATTCTTCAACATCAACTTTGTTAGACTGGTCATGTTGTGTGAATGCCTGATTATCATCTTCCAAAGCAACTATTCCGAACTTAAAAATGGAAAGCATAATGCTGGTGGTCAACAAAAGAGGTTTAAAGACTCTCTCAAGTTAAATCTAAAAAAATGTAGTATAAACACCGATAATTGGAAAACACTGGCCTGTGAGCCCTCCAATTGGAGAACAGCCTTTACCAAAGGTGTCGTGGGCTTTGAAGACTCTCGAACTCAGTACGAAAGGGAGAAACAAGCTAAGAAGAAGGCACACTTGGCCTCACCGTGATCAACTTCTGCCCAGAAACCTATGTCCCCACTGTAGGAGGATGTGTGGATCCAGAATTGTCCTCCACAGTCACTTACAGTCGTGTTCATGGAAGACAATCTTATGAGTGATCGTCAAAGAAGTAATTTTTAAAAATCATCTTGAAAAGACTTTTAGGGCTAGGACAGAATTCTGGAGTGACTCAGCAGCCAGGAGTCAAGCCAGGAGTCAAGACCAAAGAGCAAACACACACCTTCTAACATTTCTCAGATGAAAGTAGGGATATTTCCCACCCCCACATCAATTGACCCTCCTCAAACCCCCCCCCCATTTTTGTTTTTTTTAATATAGATTTTTATTAGGATTTTTTTTAAAGGTAACAGAAAAAAGAAGAAAAAATATAAGTAACAATCAAAAAAGGAAAAGAGAGAACAATACCTATAAAACAAACATCATCCAAAAACAGAAAACAAAACAAAAACAAAACAAAAAAAACAAATCAAACCTTTACATCACTTATTTTCATTCGCTTACTTCCTTGACCTCCTCACACCTCCCATTTTTGTATTCTAGTTCAATTAGATATTTCAGCAAATCCTTCCCCATTTTTTTCTATCTTAGTAATTTATCTTAATATATTATAATTTTGCATTCTCTTCTCTCACCAATCCATTTTTACTTAATCCTTTATATCTTTTCTGCTAAAACCACCTACTTTTATTCCAACCTCTTTCTAACATTCCTTAATTTTGCAATGTTTCTGAAGATAAACTTTAAATTTTTTCCAATCTTCTTCCACCAACTCTTCTCCTTGGTCTCGGATTCTGCCAGTCATCTCAGCCATTTCCATGTAGTCCATCACCTTCATCTGCCATTCTTCCCGGGTGGGTAAACCCCTCCCCCCCATTTTTGTGCCTTCCACAGAGCATTTCCTGTCAGAAGAAGGGCAAGTGGGACTTCGCACACCCGCCCTACACCCGTCCTGAGAAAAACCCCTTCATCCCATTTTATTTTATTTTTTTCTTTGGTAGGTTTACAAAAAGAAACACACACACCAATAAATAAATTTTAGAAAAGGGTATGATCAGACACAGGTGCACAAAGCATTATTTAAAAAAATCCAGACTTCTTGCGGCGCCCCCTTTCCTCCCGCCCAAGGCGGCCCTGCCCTCTGCCCGCCCCTCAAATCTGCTGCATCACACGGGGCTGGGCCTCCTCCTCGCCCGCTCTCCAGCAGCCACTATGAGCTGCCCAAGGGAGGAAGTTGGCAGCAGCGGCAGCCATGCAGAGGCAAGAAGATGTTTTTTATATATATATATATATAAATGTTTATTAAAAATTTTAAATACAAATGCAAAAATAATCAACAATATAGCATATATCATAACATATTTTCAAAACCTCTTTGGACTCCCTCACATCTCCCGCTCCCACTTACATCGTCTTAAATTTTACCCAGCAAATTATCATCTTATTTATATTCCTAGGTCCCAATCTTTTAAACATAATCTAATCGTTCTCCAAATGGTTTATATTTTCCTCGATCTACTTATCATCCTAATTCCATCTAATTTAGTGGTGGTCAATTGTTTATGATCTAGCATCCTTCATAACATTCAACCAAATTACAATGCTTTTTTAAATAAATCTTAAATTTCTTCCAGTCTTCTTCAACCTTCTCTTCTCCCAGGTCTCGGATTCTGCCAGTCATCTTGGCTAATTCCATATAGTCTATCAGCTGCATCTGCCAGTCTTCCAGTGTGGGTAGGTCTTGGGTTTTCCAGTGCTTAGCGATAAGTATCCTTGCTGCTGTTGTTGCATACATAAAAAATGTTTGGTCCTTCCTTAACACCTTCTGGCCGACAATACCCAAAAGGAAGGCCTCTGGTTTATTAGTGAAGGTATACTTAAATACCTTTTTCAGCTCATTATATATCATTTCCCAGAAAGCCTTCATGCAGAGGCAAGGAGATGCTCCATCGCAGTCACAGCCGCCATTGTTGTCACTTGGAAGAAGCATCACTTCCTCCTGGAGCTTGGTGGTGGTACTACTGGGGGAAAGAGGGACATCCCAGGATCAAATCAGAAGCCAGGATGGCTTTTGTAATTCTGGGACTGTCCCTGGAGCCCATTGTAATGGTTATAAGGGGTTGCTCGTGCGTAAGTTACTTCCACTCCTGGCTAGGTAGCCTGGTTAAACCTGTTCTGGCTGGACAGCCGTTCACTTCGTGGCTGCTCAGTCGCTAGCAGAATCCATCAGTGGGCGTTTCTTGAACTTCTTCCAGCAAAGAAGTTCTTTGACGCCAAGTCTACGCCTACTTTCCCTGCACGGAAGTCTTCTGTGCAGGGAGGGTGTGGGCAGCAGAGGACCCGTGCTCTCCCCGCTGGTCTCCAGCAAAGAGTCTTGCAGCCCCCTCGCCGATTCTCCCATCTGCCCTCCTCTATCCCTGGTGTTACGCTGATTTCCTTCCCCAGCCGATGAGCTCCCTCTCTCCCTGCTGGGCCCCTCTCCAGCATCGCTTGAGAGCCTTGCCTCCACCTCTGGCTCCGATGTCAGTTCCCTGACACCCATGATGTCAGGATCAGAGGGCAAATCTCTCACCCAGATCACTACTTTCTAGGGAAAAGTGAACAGGCGGAACATTTGCCTCAGGCTTCTCCTGGACTTGGGAATGGGCAGCAGGAATCAATTGATCAATCAATCAATCACTCAATCAATTGGATAGGTTTAATAGTATATAAACTCAACAGTAGACTAGAAAGGGGGAAATGTGATTAATACTTAATGTGCAATTGAGAAGACATCTACCTTTAGCTAGTGGTACCTCAGGTTACATACGCTTCAGGTTACAGACTCTGCTAACCCAGAAATAGTACCTCAGGTTAAGAACTTTGCTTCAGGATGAGAACAGAAATCGTGCTCCGGTGGCGCGGTGGCAGTAGGAGGCCCCATTAGCTAAAGTGGTGCTTCAGGTTAAGAACAGTTTCAGGTTAAGAACGGACCTCTGGAACGAATTAAGTACGTAACCAGAGGTACCACTGTACTGTATACGCCTTATTTGGCTTTGTGCTGCCCTCTCATCTTTGGATAGAGCTTGATTTAGGCCCCCTTAGCGGCTTCACGGCATAACTTGTTTGCTTTGTCCTTGAAGACTGTTCAGATACTACAGTTGAGAGTCTGGTTATTAACTGGAAGAGACCAATAGGAATATATACCTCCCCTGTGTTAAAAAGCCTTCACTAACTGCCAATTTGTTGATGGGCACTATTCAGAATGCTACTTTTGACATATAGAATCATAGAATCATAGAATCATAGAGTTGGAAGAGACCACAAGGGCCATCGAGTCCAACCCCCTGCCAAGCAGGAAACACCATCAGAGCACTCCTGACATATGGTTGTCAAGCCTCTGCTTAAAGACCTCCAAAGAAGGAGACTCCACCACACTCCTTGGCAGCAAATTCCACTGTCAAACAGCTCTTACTGTCAGGAAGTTCTTCCTAATGTTTAGGTGGAATCTTCTTTCTTGTAGTTTGGATCCATTGCTCCGTGTCCGCTTCTCTGGAGCAGCAGAAAACAACCTTTCTCCCTCCTCTATGTGACATCCTTTTATATATTTGAACATGGCTATCATATCACCCCTTAACCACCTCTTCTCCAGGCTAAACATCCCAAATAGCTTGAGACCAATATCTGAGGAATCACCTGTTCCGATATGGACTGGTCTTTAAGGTGTTCAACAGAGTTTGGGTAAAGCCCTTTTCAGGTGCCTGTAAGGTGAAGCAAGTGGCGACAGGAGACAGGGACTTCTTACTAGTGGTGCTTTGCTTGTAGAACGCTCTCACCTGACAATAAGTTCCTTTGAATTCAGCACAACTAAATATGCTCAGTATCAGGGGGTTAGTATATTAAGGCCTGAACCTTCTGCACACTGTTATATGTCCTACTTTACAAAGTATTTGGTCCGGTTGCTTGACTAAATTTGCCAGAAGCAGGTTTTGTAGAAAATTTTCCGCACCTCCCACAGAAGCCTTTTTTCCCTGTGCAATCTCATTGTTTTCAGCTGTAATACAGTGGTACCTCAGGTTACGTACGCTTCAGGTTACAGACTCCGCTAACCCAGAAATAGTGCTTCCAGTTAAGAACTTTGCTTCAGGATGAGAACAGAAATCGTGCAGCGGCAGCGGGAGGCCCCATTAGCTAAAGTGGTGCTTCAGGTTAAGAACGGTTTCAGGCTAAGAACGGACCTCTGGAACGAATTAAGTACTTAACCCGAGGTACCACTGTACTACGGTGCATACAGGGACAACCTATTTTAAAGATTGAATTTTGCATGATGCCAGTCTGCCAAGCACCGCTAGATGGCAGCCTAATACTTCTGCATCAGGATGCAGCAAAGGATTTGCTCACAAAAATCTCAGATTTTGTGCATTAGGTGATACTTATAAAATGAACTCATGCTAGAAGGTCCATTCTGTTAAATTCAGTGGGGCTTCCAGGTCATTATCAGGGTGCAGACGACAGTACTCTAATATTTTCTTGTGGTCTGGTGTGTATTTTTAGTCCAAGATGCTTTTGTGATGTTACTGGAAAGATACCTATTTTATCTACCATACAGCCCATGTTTAAGATTTTGCTTTCGAATTGGGAAAGGTTCAATTTTGCCAGCAAGTCCCAATAGAATTGGCACTTTTCTTTATTTATAATTGATTGCACATCAATTGGGAAAGGTTCGGTTTTGCAGCAAGTCCCAATAGAATTGGCACTTTTCTTTATTTATAATTGATTGCACATCAATTGGGAAAGGTTCGGTTTTGCCAGCAAGTCCCAATAGAATTGGCACTTTATTTATAGTTGATTGCACATGGGAGACTGCATATTACTACAGTGGTACCTTGGGTTAAGAACTTAATTAGTTCTGGAGGTCCATTCTTAACCTGAAACTGTTCTTAACCTGAGGTACCACTTTAGCTAATGGGGCCTCCTGCTGCCCCTGCATGATTTCTGTTCTCATCCTGAAGCAAAGTTCCTAACCCGAGGTACTGTTTCTGGGTTAGCAGAGTCTGTAACCTTAATCATCTGTAACCTGAAGCGTCTGTAACCCGAGGTACCACTGTATTCATTTCATGTAGCTCCCCAATATTTCAGAGGTGCACATTAGGACATGTTCAAAAATTATTATTACTTTTTAAAAAAAAAAAAAACATTTATTGAAATTTCCAACAAAAAAGAGAAAAAGTAAAAAAGAACAAAAAAATTACATAATCAAAAAAAAATACAAAGTACAGAAAAAAAAGCAAAGGAAAAATAAGAACAGATTAAAAACAAATCCCTCTTTCTCTGTCCTATAATTCATTTACTTATTTCCATGACTTCCTCACACCTCCCTCCTTTGTATTCCAATTCAAATAGTTAATTCAGCAAATTTTTCCCTCCTTGTTTTATCTTTGTTCTTATCTTAAACATATTTTATCATTCTATTTCTCATCTAATTATCAAGCCATTTTTTGCATATTCCTTTTTAACCTTATTGTTAGAGACCACTTCATTTCATTCCTACTTCATTTTAACATCCATTGATTTTACACTGTTTCTGCAAATAGTCCTTAAATTTCTTCCCATAAAATTTCAAAATTTAAACCATATTTATACTTAACTTCTTCAAACCTTTCTACTAATGCCAATTATTTCCTTTCCAACAAATTCCCTGTTATTTCATTAATGTCAAACTAATTCCAAAAATAAAAAGAAGTTCTCCTCAAATTTTTATCCAACGTCCCTTCTTCCTGGTTTCGGGTTGTGTCAGTCCTTTCAGTCTCACGTCCAGACCATCAATCTGGTGTTCTGATATCCGAGGCTCTTAAGTCACTTCCATGCCCCCTCTGCAGATTTTCTTGTTCCTGTTTATTCTTACACCCTTCCCTGTCCCTTGTTGGTTTCTTTCGTAATTTCTTCCCTTTCTCCTTTGGAGGTGGGCTTCCGAGGAACTTCGAAAATTATTATTACATCCTGAAAATGTTACCCATGTAGACAAAAGGCCAGAGAGCGGTGTGGGCCTAAGTTGCTCCTTCAGTGATAGCTCTCTAGGTCTATGCGTCGCAAGGGTCTGTCTCAGAAGTTCTTTAGCCATTCAAGACTTGGCCCTTCCTTGACACAACAGTGGGAAGAAATATCTGGCATATAACCAGGGATTGCACCTGGAACTTTTTGCGTGCAAAGCAGTTGAATAAAAGTAACCCAGGGTAAAGGCTACAAGGTCCTGATTCAGAAAGGGCTCTAGGGAAATATCTGGGTTTGGGTTTTTTTTACGTTTTTTGTTTTACCTGAGATAAAAGGTAATTGTTAAGGTACCCCCAGAAGTTGCCCTGTCAACAAAGGGCCAGAGAGAGCAGAGAGAAGGAAGTTAAACTTCTCAGTTAAAACTTCTCCTCAGTACAATGGTACCTCCATTAAGAACTTAATTCGTTCTGGAGGTCCGTTCTTAACCTGAAACTGTTCTTTACCTGAGGTACCACTTTAGCTAATGGGGCCTCCCGCTGCCGCCACGCGATTTCTGTTCCCATCCTGAAGCAAAGTTCTTCACCCGAAGTACTATTTCTGGGTTAGCGGAGTCTGTAACCTGAAGCGTCTGTAACGTAACCCGAGGTACCACTGTACAGTGGTGCCCCGCAAGACGAACGCCTCGCAAGATGGAAAACCCGCTAGACGAAAGGGTTTTCCGTTTTGGAGGCGCTTCGCAAAACGAATTTCCCTATGGGCTTGCTTCGCAAGATGAAAATGTCTTGCGAGTTCCTGCGGGGTTTTTTTCCCTCCCCCCCCTTTCCTAAGCCCTAAGCCGCTTATCAGCTGATCCGCTAAAAGCCGCTAAACCGCTAATAGCGCTAATCTGCTAAGCTGTCAATGCGCTTGCTTCGCAAGACGAAAAAACCGCTATATGAAGAGCCTCACGGAACGGATTAATTTCGTCTTGCGAGGCGCCACTGTATACCTGTTACTATAACCATTAACTGGCTAAAGTCAGCGGTGCCCACAATTTCCACTGCCATTCAGTGTCACAACCCTGTGAACAAAGCTTCACTAGCAAGACATGGGAGTGTGTATCTTGGGGCTTCTCCAGATTACCTGTTTCAGTGTTACTGTTATATAAACGAAAGCACACTTATGAAGGAATAAGCCTCATTGAACACCGCTGGCTTTGTTTCCAATAAAATAAACATGCATAGGACTGCACTGTGAGGCTGCAGTTTTCTACACAGTTACGTGGAAGTAAGATCCATTGCACATGATGGAACTTAATTTCTGAATAAACAAGCACAGGGTCCCACTGTAAATTAACCTGAAGCCAAAGAACACACTGGGGTCTTGAATTTGCTGTGTGCTCATCCAAGCTATTAAATTCTAATTTATGTGCAGAGTATATGTTTTGAAGGGAACAGATGATGCAAGGAGAAACAACTGTTTACGCCAGCTTTTTATTTTTATTTTTAAAAAATAGAACAGTTTTGTTCCAGACACAATTTCAAAGATGAATAGTTTGTTTTAACAAAAAAAGTATCTTGAAGTAACAGACATTGCTGTGGGAAAGCTGGTAACCTTTCTTCCAAAGGCATATGGAAAAGTGCCCATTCTTTCAAGTACAAATAATTGTTATTATTTTTAAGAAAAACTTAAAATTCAAAGACAGTTTTATGCATTGGGAAGGGGAAGAGAGTTTCCAATGGGCACCAGTGGCGGTTTCATCAAAATACACACTCACCCACACCTACTCTTGCTGAACTGGTTATGGTTTGGGGAAAACTAGTTTCTCCTTTTGAATGACATGATGCTTCCTATATATATGTTTAAAATATTTACAGGCTGACTTTTTTTTTAATAAAAAAAAGTGGCAATAAAAAATATATGAAACACATAAAACAGAAGCGTTTTCCAGCAGAAGCAGATTAAACTGGCAAGAGCCACTGAAAGCCAATTAAGAACTCATCGAAAACGAATCAATAGCTAGGAAAGCACAATTGTTTTTAATGTGGTATGTAAATGACATCTGATCTGGTAACAGAGAATTTCATTGCTCAGGACTCTCCTGTGTGAGTGTCTGAGGGCCCTGCTCCTTCCTGCCACTTACCACCTGGCCCAGGATGGGGCCTGAAGCCTCACAGGGACTGCTGCGCTCTGCTGCCCAGGAGGACTCTCCTGTGTGAGTGTCTGAGGGCCCTGCTCTTGCCGCTTACCACCTACCTGCCCAGGTCAGGGCCTGAAGCCTCACAGGGACTGCTGCGCTCTCCTGGAGACACCTAGCTTGGTTGTCCTAGGGGATTTTAACATCCATGCCGACAAGACCTTACAAGGGGCCATTCAGGACTTCGTGGAAAGCATGGCCTCCATGGGGCTGTCCCTGAATAAGTCTGGCCCAACCCATAGCCACGGACATGCCTTGGACCTGGTGTTTACCTTTATGGATGTTGGTGATCTGACACTAAGTAAAAGCGAAATGAAAGAAGTGCCATGGTCAGATCACTTCCTGGTGCAACTGGACTTCTCTGCGACCCATCCCCTCTGCAGGGAGGTGGGACCGATTCGGATGGTCCGCCCCCACCACTTAATGGATCCAAATGGTTTCCAGAGAGTGGTAGGGGATGCTTTATCCCATGTTGATGGCCTTTCAGCTGATTCCCTGGTGGCCCGCTGGAATATGGAGTTAACCAGGGCTGTTTGGCTGTTAACCAATAGACTGTTTGGCTCCGAAGCGCCCTCTCCGATTGCATGGAGCCCGGACAGCCCCGTGGTTTTCCACTGATCTGAGGGCAATGAAATAATCGTTGAGACGGCTAGAGCGCCGGTGGCGGATAACTCATTCCGAATCTGACCGGACACAGGTTAGAGCTCAACGTTGAGCCTACCAAGTGGCGATAGCGACGGTGAAGAAGACTTTCTTTGCCGCCTCTATTGCATCTGCAGAAAACAGCAGCAGGAGACTTTTTCAGGTGGTTCACAATTTAGCGGAACCACCTGCGACATCGGGGCCCAGTACGGGCCACATGATCTCCTGCAATGATTTTGCAAAGTTTTTTTGCAGATAAAATCGCTCAGATTCGGGAAGAAGTAGACTCCACCGTGGGAGCAGGGCCAGGGCGGGAGAGTGCTAGAGTCCTGTCTAGTCAAGTTGTGTGGGATCTATTCCAATCTGTTGCCTCCGAGGATGTGGACAGGCTGCTTCAATGAGTGGAACCAACCACCTGTCTCCTGGATCCTTGCCCATCCTGGCTCATAAAAGCTAGCCGGGAAGGGCTGGGCGATGGGCTTCGTGGGGTGGTGAATGCTTCCCTCCGTGAGGGAGCCTTCCCAGACCCGCTGAAAGAGGCGGTTATTAAACCGCTTCTTAAAAAACCATCTTTAGATGCGGCCACGATGGCCAATTATTGCCCAGTCTCAAATCTTCCATTCTTGGGCAAGGTGATTGAGAGAGTGGTTGCTGAACAACTCCAGGCACGCCTGGAAGAAGCGGACCATTTGGATCCCTTCCAGTCAGCCTCATCATGGGACTGAAACTGCCTTGGTCGCACTGGTTGATGATCTCCGGCGGGCTAGGGACAAAGGTGAGAGCTGTTTCCTAGTTCTGCTGGATCTCTCAGCGGCGTTTGATACCATCGACCATAACATCCTTCTGGACCGTCTTGAGGGGCTGGGAGCTGGGGGCACTGTCATACAGTGGTTCCGCTCCTTCCTCCTGGGCCGTGTTCAGAAAGTGGTGGTGGGGGATGAGTGTTCAGACCCCTGGGCTCTCACTTGTGGGGTGCCTCAGGGTTCTGTCCTCTCCCCCATGCTTTTCAACATTTACATGCAGCCACTGGGAGAGATCATCAGGAGGTTTGGGCTGGGTGTTCATCAGTATGCGGATGATACCCAGCTCTACCTCTCTTTTAAATCAGAACCAGTGAAGGCGGTGAAGGTCCTGTGTGGGTGTCTGGAGGTGGTTGGAGGATGGATGGCGGCTAACAGATTGAGGTTGAATCCTGACAAGACAGAAGTACTGTTTTGGGGGGACAAGAGGCAGGCAGGTGTGGATGATTCCCTGGTCCTGAATGGGGTAACTGTGCCCCTGAAGGACCAGGTGCGCAGCCTGGGACTCATTTTGGCTCACAGCTGTCCATGGAGGCACAGGTCAAATCTGTATCCAGGCAGCTGTTTACCAGCTCCATCTGGTACGTAGGCTGAGACCCTATCTGCCTGCAAACTGTCTCGCCAGAGTGGTGCATGCTCTGGTTATCTCCCGCTTGGACTACTGCAATGCGCTCTACGTGGGGCTACCTTTGAAGGTGACCCGGAAACTACAACTAATCCAGAATGCAGCAGCTAGACTGGTGACTGGGAGCGGCCGCCGAGACCATATAACAGCGGTCTTGAAAGACCTACATTGGCTCCCAGTACGTTTCCGAGCACAATTCAAAGTGTTGGTGCTGACCTTTAAAGCCCTAAATGGCCTCGGTCCAGTATATCTGAAGGAGCGTCTCCTCCCCCATCGTTCTGCCCGGACACTGAGGTCCAGCTCCGAGGGCCTTCTGGCGGTTCCCTCACTGCGAGAGGCCAAGTTACAGGGAACCAGGCAGAGGGCCTTCTCGGTAGTGGCACCCGCCCTGTGGAACACCCTCCTATCAGATGTCAAAGCGATAAACAACTACCTGACATTCAGAAGACATCTGAAGGTAGCCCTGTTCAGCGAAGTTTTTAATATGTGACATTTTAGTGTATTTTTCATCTTTGTTGGAAGCCGCCCAGAGTGGCTGGGAAAATCCAGCCAGATGGGCGGGGTACAAATAATAAATTATTATTATTATTATTATTATTATTATTAGCATGAAGGCATTAGAATATAAGAAGAGCTAGCTGGATTAGGTCAGTAATAATAATAATAATGGGGATGCGGGTGGTGCTGTGGGTTAAACCACAGAGCCTAGGGCTTGCCAATCAGAAGGTCGGCGGTTTGAATCCCCGCAACAGGGTGAGCTCCCGTTGCTCGGTCCCTACTCCTGCCAACCTAGCAGTTCGAAAGCACAAAGTGCAAATAGATAAATAGGTACCACTCTGGCGGGAAGGTAAACGGCGTTTCCGTGCACTGCTCTGGTTCACCAGAAGTGGCTTAGTCATGCTGGCCACATGACCCGGAAGCTGCACGCCGGCTCCCTCGGCCAATAAAGCGAGATGAGCGCTGCAACCCCAGAGTCGGTCACGACTGGACCTACCATAATGGTCAGGGGTACCTTTACCAATAATAATAATAATAATAATAATAATAATAATAATAATAATAATAATTTTATTATTTGCCCCAGCCCCTCTGGTCAGCTTTCAACAAATATAAAAGCATAATAAAACACAAAATAATGGAGCATTTCAACTAGCACTCTGTTCTCACAGCAGCCAACCCAGACTCCCATGGAGACACTGAAAAGAATGATATGAGAGCAGTAGTACTTTCTCCAGGCCTTCAAAAGGCCTTCTCTCTCAGTTTCTCTAAGAAATGAAGTTGTTCCCTTGGTCCTGGGGGCTGCTTTATTATTTTGCTTTATAGTTTGCTTATTTTGATTCCTAACTCATCCTGAGGGCTCAGAGTAGATTAAAACACATTATAAACATGGCGTGCTAAAACTAGCACAATAAAATGCTCAATTAAAGTATAAAATGATGTGTTTAAAAGGTGATTAAAAGTAGAGCACAGTTGTATTAACCTGGCTGTTAAACTCCAGCTGAAATGAAATGCCGTGATTTGCTTGCAGTTTAGCAATTTATACCTGGAATTTATATTGCCCCATTAGAGCCACAATTAAAAGCAAGCAAACAAAATCTCCTGATAACATAAAGCTGATTGGTGACCATTTCTCTTAAGTAGGGATGGGGAACCTGGGACCCTCCAGGCATTGCTGGAGTCAAACTCCCATCAGTTCCAACCTGCATGGCAACAGTCAGGAAAGTGGAGAGTTGGAGTCTAACAACATCTGGAAGGTGGCTGGGTCCCCAACCCTGCTTTAACACTGGTGTTCACAAATAACACTGGCATCTCAGTGCCTACATGGGTTGTTGCTGTTGTTTAGTCGTTTAGTCGTGTCTGACTCTTTGTGACCCCATGGACCAGAGCACGCCAGGCACTTCTGTCTTCCACTGCCTCCCGCAGTTTGGTCAAACTCATGCTGGTAGCTTCGAAAACACTGTCCAACCATCTCGTCCTCTGTCATCCCCTTCTCCTTGTGCCCTCCATCTTTCCCAACATCAGGGTCTTTTCCAGAGATCTTCTCTTCTCATGAGGTGGCCAAAGTGTTGGAGCCTCAGCTTCAGGATCTGTCCTCCCAGTGAGCACTCAGGGCTGATTTCCTTAAGAATGGATAGGTTTGATCTTCTTGCAGTCCATGGGACCCTCAAGAGTCTCCTCCAGCACCAGAATTCAAAAGCATCAATTCCTCGGCGATCAGCCTTCTTTATGGTCCAGCTTTCACTTCCATAGCAGGAGGCTAATATTCCACAATTTTTACTGAACTTCTGCAGCTGCTTGCATACTAGGCTACTGATGGAGGTGCTCTTGCTGGGAGCTATTCATATGCACAATGTAGCATCTATGGCAGGGGTAGGCAACCGAAGGCCCGGGGGGCCGGATGCGGCCCAATCGCCTTCTCAATCCGGCCGGCGGACAGTCTGGGAATCAGTGTGTTTTTACATAAGTAGAATGTGTCTTTTTATTTAAAATGCATCTCTGGGTTATTCGTGGGGCATAGGAATTCGTTGATTCTCCCCCCCCCCCCAAATATAGTCTGGTCTCCCCACATGGTCTGAGGGACGGTGGACTGGCCCATGGCTGATAAAGGCTGCTGACCCCTGATCTATGGTAAACTCCATAGTCCAAAATATTTAAGATCACGCTCAATCTGCTTCTTCTAAAATCCTGCTGGTATCTGTACCTATTTAGATATTCCACAATTAGACTTGCAGCTTCCTGGGAGATGTAGCACAACTGGTTGGTTGGTTGTCTTTTGTTTGAAATGCAGATGTCTGAAAATGATGTATAGATGGTATATAACACCAGTACCATAAAGTGACCATATGGTTTATTCAAAACCTGCTATGGAGTTCAATTCATTTTGTTGTCTTTTTAAAAACTTTGTTAAAAGCTCCCATTCTCCTTTGAAGTCACAGTTGTCCTTCTCTCACAGTTTGTATGTCTTTATGGACCATAAAGAAGGCTGATCGCTGCAGAATTGATGCTTTTGATTTCTGGTGCTGGAGGAGACTCTCGAGAGTCCCATGGACTGCAAGAAGATCAAACCTATCCATTCTGAAGGAAATCGGCCCTGATTACTCACTGGAAGGACAGATTGTGAAGCTGAGGCTCCAGTACTTTGGCCACCTCATGAGAAGAGAAGACTCCCTGGAAAAGACCCTGATGTTGGAAAAGATGGAGGGCACAAGGAGAAGGGGACAACAGAGGACGAGATGGCTGGATAGTGTTCTCGAAGCTACGAACATGAGTTTGACCAAACTGCAGGAAGAAGTGGAAGACAGGATTGTCTGGTGTGTTCTGGTCCAGGGGGTCACGAAGAGTTGGAAACGACTAAAGGACTAAACAACAAACACCAGTCCAGATAGCAAAAATGTACCAAACCGGGTTGAACATATGTTGGAAATGTAAAGAAAAGGAAGGGACCTTTTATCATATGTGGTGGGAATGTAGAGA
Organism: Podarcis cretensis; assembly: GCF_951804945.1. Classification (NCBI taxonomy): domain Eukaryota; kingdom Metazoa; phylum Chordata; class Lepidosauria; order Squamata; family Lacertidae; genus Podarcis; species Podarcis cretensis. The sequence goes on along the minus strand of NC_137180.1, from coordinate 8,269,396 downwards.
AAGTAAAAATTTGGGGGAAATGATACATAATGAATTGAAGAAAATGTTTAAAATGACATTTGTAAAAAAAACCAGAAGCATTTTTGTTAGGAATTGTAGGACAAGACCTGCCAAGGAAAACAAAGAACTTATTCAGGTATGCTACAACAGCGGCAAGAGTCTTGATAGCACAAGGATGGAAGAAGGAGGAAACCCCAACAAGGAACAGTGGCAAGAAAAATTGATGAACTATGCAGAATTGGCTAAACTGACATACAGTCTGTGAGATAAGGACAACTGTGACTTCAAAGAAAAATGGGAACTTTTAACAAAGTATTTAAAAAGACAACAAAATGAATTGGACTCTTTGGCAGGTTTTGAATAAACATACACAAATTTAGTGATTGATAACATGGTAGATAGATAACATGAGAATTGAAATAATTTTATAATATGCAGAGAATAACATGTGTTGAGAAATCAGAGAGAGGAGCTGAGGGAGGTTTTGGGGGGGAGGGTTTGATGGGGAATGGGAAAAAAGGGGAGAAATAATGAATATGATATGTTTTGATATGTTGTTGAAGGAATGGGTTTCCCAAACCCCAAAACCTGACTGGGCAGTCAGTCTAAAACGGGCCCCAAAATCCTCATTTTTCCTTCTCCAAGGGAGCATTTCTAAAATGCTTTAACTTGAGCTCTTGAGCCAATGCATAAACAGAAACACCAGCTATATAAACAAGTGCTCAAAGCTCTCTCCTTTATCAGTCCGTGACGCCTAATGAATGGCCTTGTCCATTCCAAAGTGAAGTGGGGATGGCATGTCTGGGTCTTATCTTACATCCTGACCACACTCTGATGCACAGACCTAGTCCGGGAACGGCGCCAGGAGTGCTCTTAGAGTTGGTGACCTTCTTACCCCAAGATAAGGAATACAGGAACAGGAAAACCCTTTTATGGTCAAGAGTAGAGGAAGAGGAACATCCTTTTATGGTTAAGAGTACCGGAGCAGGAACATCTGTGATGTCAACCTGCGTGTATAAGCTGATGTGGCTGGATTCCTGGGGAAGGGGGGAGAGGATGTCTGGAGGATATATATACTGCATGTATCTCCCATTTCTTTGGACTTGCTGTGGACTGACCACACAAGTGCCTTCTGCTATCCGGAGAGCAGAATAAACTTTCTCTGAATCAACCTCGGTGTCATTTGACTTCCTCCCTCCCTCCCGGGAGCAACGCAGACCCAATCGGTAAAGTTTAATAAGGCTACATTGTTATGTTGATATTGTTAATAATTTTTTTTAAAAAAGGGGGGGAGAAATGCAGGGGTCACCTTCGTTCAAATAAATGTGAAAACTGGCAGCATCAGCTTCCCAGATAGACCATCTGTGGCTGCTGGCATCTAGCTAGGCTGGCTGGCAGCTGGAACACTTGCCCACAAACTGAGCTGGGTCATGTGGGTCTTATAGAGACCTCTCCATTTTTTTGAGGTGGTTCTGCTGAACTGAGGATAGAAACATTTGTCAGCCAATTCAAGCTGGAATAATTTGCATGAGAATCCCATCCTCCGCCACCCCGAAAATCATGTCACTTCTAATTTCTCAAACCCAGTTTTCTAGGCTCTTTTAAAACAAAAATCTTGGCTATTCTACTTCTTAATATCTCTGGGATCAAACGTGCGGTCTCATATACATACAAAGCACTCACTTAGAACATAAAAGAGCAAACAATCAGGCAGTTCAGATTCAGCTCAAAAGCTTACATATGCAAAACACTACCAAATGAAATATTTTATCAAAGGCACAAGGGAGATGTTTGCCCTGCAATGGACTGCCAAACCAAGATCTATTTAAAACAACAACTTAATGTTGGCATATATGGATATGCATATAGTTGTTTCTGGAAAAGGCATGCATTTAACAGGGCCTCTTTTGTTTCGCTCGCACTCTGGAGCAGAGGACATGTTTCTGTTAAACAGATCTACTGCTCTCTTTTTATAAACCTTGATGGAATCTTGGCACTGAAACGATAATGATTGCTGCATTACAAGAAGACAATAGCCTTTCCATAGACAAAGTAGTTACTTGAGTTTTCCCTTATAGGAGCAATTTCCTGACAAATCTTTTTTTATGCCTCAGATAATCCATCTGCAATATCAACCATGAGCTCTTCTTCCAAGGGAGAATTTTTACATCTGTATGGAAACTTTACTCCCTATGGGACTAGATTGTGGGAGTGCTGTATCTGTTTTTTCAATGCACGGTTCCTTTATTTCCGTTGGACAGCAGATTATTCCCCTTCCAATTATAGAAGACTGCAAAAGGCCTATTGGCCCGACTAAAAGTCACATTGATTTTAAATCGCAAGGGTGTCTGCAGGTAAGTCCTGTGGGAAGGTTATCATATACACAAGAGAAAAACAGAAGACTTTGGGCAATCCTTTTGATAATTTTGGACCATTCTAACAGTAGGAAGAAGAGGAGAAAGAAAAGAACAAGGAACTGGAAGCGCAACAACAGGAGATAGATTTAAATGTTCCAGATCCAGTGTGTCAGATTCGATGAAGACACACAATCACTTTGTGCATTTCTTTTTCCATACATGCAGATCTTTGGCTGCCTAGCTATCACATCAGTCATGTGAACTGGTCACCATTCAGATAATTGGCTCACACTCCCTAAATCGTGTGAGAATTTCCAAGTAATTCATTGTGGCATGATTCCTGGTTCTGCAACATGCACAACCTGTTGAATGCAGGGGGATGTGTTTAAGTGCATCAAAAAAGAAAACATCAAAGTAACTTTGCCTAAGTGGAAGTGTCATGATGACACTTTTCAGGAAAATATATAGCCTTGATTAGCATGGATCTGTTATCTCACAATTTTAATTCCGCTGCTTCTATGCTTCACCTACACAAAACTGGACTTTTTAAATTGAAGTGTTGGTATATTAGCATGCTAATTCATCTGCAGGAGCTAGGACTATAAATATGCAGCCCTGTCACATGAGTCGTAAAGGAACTATTTATCTCTTCAGTGAGAAGAGGGGACAGTGGATGGATCTACACACAGGAAAAAAACCCGCTATAAATATGTCAGAAGTTAGATTGTTATAAGAAAAGAAAAGAAAAACCCTATGGAAAATTGCACACAAAAAATTCTACTCTCTGGTGCCAAAACTTCCCCTACCCTAATGTAGCCGAGTCCTAAATCTAGCCATCTACTCTTCTTCCTGAAAAACTGATTGTACTCTCACAGAGTGCTATGTGTATGTAGATCCAGCCAGGGAATTACATGCACACCATATGTTTGCAGGTCCAACTGGGCTTGGTAGGCCCTGCCCAGCACAGATTGGTCCCCACTCAGTACCTGCTTTCACTTTGGTCCTGTGCTATCACTGATTCCTGCTCCCCTTTCTGCCCTTGTGTTCATCCAGCATCAACAGCCCTTTAATGGACCCAGAGTCGAGCATGACAGCAGCACTAGGGAGTAAGTCTGCAAGGCAGCACAAAGGGCTTGGGCAACTTAGAACAGACTGCTGGACTAGGTGAGATCTTCTTAAGTTCCTGGTCCCTGACAGGATCAAGAAAATGGTGCTTACTGATTGTCAGCAGAGTGATGAAAATAAATCTACACTTATATTTTTATATTGTCAAACACAGTGCTTTTTTCATTATTAAGAGAAAAAGGTGTCATTACTCACTTTGAAGTTGTTACAGTATGGGCCACACTTTTAACATAAAAAAATAAATAAAATAGGGCTGATGCTGCGAACTTTGAGTACCCCCAGAACAGAAAGCACTGGTCAAATATTCGGACAGGATAAAAGGCAAAAACTGAAAATACTGCATTGCAGGTATCTAAGAAGGAAAAAGCCATAGTTTGCTTAAAACTTTTCTGTTTTTCTTAAGTCCGGAGATTTGTTTTTCATGCTATGATTTAGCAAAACACAAATGGGTTAATGTAACTAAGATTAAGGCAAATATTGATTTTCTTTTTCCAGGAAGCCTTGTCACAATAAGAGTATGATCTCAAAGGTAAAGGCCTACAGGAGCAGGATAACATTTTGACATTCACTTCAGTTCATGTGTTGTTTGACAAGCCAAAGTAAATTTGTTAAGCAAGCAGCAGACTACAAAAGAAGAATTTAAAGTCATTGTATTACAAATCACTGGCTACTCACGAGAAATGAAAAAAGAATGACCTTGGTCTCATGGGCAGCAAGGAATTCATTTTTCCATTTAGCTCTGTGAACTGAGTGGAAATGAAACCTTTTCAGAAGCTTGAGGCAGCATCAATCAGGGCGGCAGGATTTTTGCGTTCCACTATGGTCTCTGAACAACACAACTTTGCAGGTTTTCATTGCACTTCAAACCTAACTGCAGAATATACAGTATTTAGAAAAGCAATAACGATGGTGATATCAGTCAGATATTTTTATTATCTTGCAACTGGAACCACATTAGTACAAATGAGTGCAAAAGCTCCATGTGTGAGCACTGCATTTTGTTTGTTTGTTTGTTTTGCTCTGGAGCTTTCCCCACAAAAAACTGCTCTTTAAAGTATGGTTACCAAATGTCCCTGTTTCCCAGGGACAGTCCCTGGATTTACAAATCTGTCCCCGGACAAAATCCGTCCCCGGAATGTCCCCGGATTTCATTTAATGTCCCTGGATTTATATTTTAAGTGTTGAAGATTTATTAATAGGGAATGAATGTTGCGTGGTTGTTTCAACGGCACAAGAAGCATCATATGGGGACTTCCGGTGAGGCAAAACGGCAGGTACTACAGCAGTGAGCAGCTCCTGAAGCCAGCCAGAGGCAACTGCTCTACCAGGCTGGCTCTGGGCTGCTGAGACTGCTGCCGCCACTGCCAAGGGGGAACCGGGGACGCCCGGCATGTCAACTGGGGGGGCTTTTGACCCCCCCGTGACCCAAATCGAGCTGGGAGCAAGAGTGCCTGGCCACTAGGCTGACTGCGCAGCAGCACTCTGGGACCAGAAAACCCCCAGAGCCGATGCAGGGAGAAGGAAGAGAGGAGAAGAAAGAGAGAGAAAGAGGAAGGACAAAAAAGAGGCGAGCCCGACCTTGCCATGCTGCTGCCACTGCTGTTGACGAGGAGAGGTAGGAAAGCACCAGGAGGGCAAGGACACGTGGCCAAGCCCAGGCCCGACCCAAGCCTACTCCATGGTGACTAGCGCTCCAAGAGAGCAGGCCGGGGCCCGGGGGAAGGCTGCGTGACAGAGGATACCACAGAAGAGAAGATATTCCTTTTTTTAACTTTTAAAAAAATAACTCTCTCTCTCTCTCTTTAAAAAATGTGTCCCCGGATTCTTTGAAAAAAATCTGGTAACCTTACTTTAAAGCTTAATTGGAGCAAATGGCAAACCACAGAAACCCCAAATGGATGTTTCCTCCAATTCAGCTTTAAAGAGTGAGTTTTTTGCTTGGGGCAAAAAAATATGATCAGACACAGAGCATTAAAAGTATGGACCTCTGCTTCGAGAGAGCATGACAAAAGGTAAGTACGTATGGATAAGCCCTTCCTCTTGGCAGGCAAGATTAATCCCTTTCCCAGTGTAGCATAGTGGTAAAAAGTAGGAACTACAAAACATCCTATTTAAATCTCTGCTAGCTCACTTGGCCTCACTGTGTGGTCTCCGGCCTGCCATACTCTTTGACATCTTTCCGCAGGGCCTGAAAGATGGAGCTGTTCCACCTGGCCTTCGGCTTAGAATCACTCTGACCTCTTATATGGGATTTGGTATATAATTTTTCCCTTGGCTTTTTTGCTGGCCCATGTAAGACCAGCATGGATAGCTGGCTCGGGTGTATATCTGATGTTTCCTCCCTTTATGGTCTTGATCTATGGGCTGCAACTAAAATGAGGCTGCATTTTAAGCTGCATTTTAAGTTGTATTTTAAGCCGTACTTTAATTAACTGTTTTTTTTCCCTATTACGTTTTATTGTAATTTATATTTGGTGTTAGCTGCCCTGAGCCCGGCCCTGGCTGGGGAGGGCGGGGTATAAATAAAAATTTATTATTTATTATTATTATCATTGGGACGCGGGTGGCGCTATGGGTTAAACTACAGAGCCTAGGACTTTCTGATCAGAAGGTTGGCGGTTTGAATCCCTGCGACGGGGTGAGCTCCCTTTGCTCCATCCCAGCTCCTGCCAACCTAGCAGTTTGAAAGCATGTCAAAGTGCAAGTAGATAAATAGGTACCACTCCGGTGGGAAGGTAAACGGCGTTTCCGTGCACTGCTCTGGTTCGCCAGAAGCGGCTTAGTCCTGCTGGCCACATGACCCGGAAGCTGTACGCCGGCTCCCTTGGCCAATAAAGCGAGATGAGCGCCGCAACCCCAGAGTCAGTCATGACTGGACCTAATGGTCAGGGGTCCCTTTACCTTTACTATCATCCTCTTCCTCCTCATCATCATCCTCAGTCTTCTATCTATAAAATGGCATAATAAAAATGGCATTTCCCCCCAGGATTTTAATCTCAGGGGGTGGAATTCAACACCACAGTCTTCCAGTTGTTCAGCCTGTGGAAGCATTCCAGCTTGCTAGATGGACTTGCACCTCCTTCCCGCATGTGCTGTTCTGCGGGTTCTCCTGACACACCCCAATTTATATCTGTTTCTAACAAATTTATTTATTGGATTAGTTCAATATGCCATCTAAATAACATGTATTATTTCACTGACTTGTGTAACTTTTGGCAATTTAGTCTTCAAATGAGATTATAAAGAGTCAGAACTTAATTTATGCCTTAGATTCTGAAATCCAAACTGCACAATGAACACCTGTGCCAAATCTAGACTAGGGTCTTTCTCTATTTCAGCTGACAACTTGCTTTTGCTCCTCAAACACTTTTATACCTGAATGAAATCTATATTTTCACCTGAACTATACCCCACTGCTGGATTTGTAAATCCTGCCTCAAGAACTGGAAACAGCAGAATGGATGATCAGGCTGTGTTTACATACGCTTCTTTATTGCCACACATAGTATTTTGCTTTCTTATCTAAGCACACCTTGAATACCTGACTTGTCATCCAAGGCCTTGAGTTGAGAGCACCATAATTTTAGTTGCTTAAGCAAACAGTTGAGAGTTTTTTTCTTTTTTTATTATTACATACCAGGTGACACTCTGTACAGATGCCGGTTCTTGCCAAGAGACGGCAGGCCTGCATTTTAGCTCACAGGTTTCCTGTAAAGAATCCAGTTTTTGATCTATACAGCTCCATATAATTCCCATTCATTTCAGGGGAAATTATTCATAGGGTCTTGTAAATTAGTGATGGGGGGGGGGGGGAAAGGCCCATCTGAATACATTGCCAAGAAACTGTCTAATTATCCAGTGCACAATTGTTTCCTGTATTTCCTCGTCCAGTCTAGTCTAGTTTGTGCAATCTGGGATTTAAAAGTCTAAGTGCTCCCACCATTTCCTGTTGGAGTCTAAACCACATTCTCATATACCTCACTGTCTGGAAGGTTTTTTAAAAACCAAAAAAACCAAAAACTTAAAGCTGCAATTTGCTCTTTTTCTTAATTTTACCTCATTACCTTTCTTCTCTTCTATACTGCACTAGTGTAATTGAAGATGCCTTTGCTCTTTAATCCCTTTGCAGATGTTATTACTTTATCTGTAAGCCATATAACAGGGATGGGAAACCTGTGGCCCTCCAGATGTGGCTGGACTCGAACTCCCATCAGCCCTGACCACTGGCTGGGGTTGGTGGGAGTTGGAGTCCAAGGACATCTGAAGAGCCACGGGGTCCCAGCTCCTTCTGTAGAACATACATAACTTTTAAATAGCTCAGGGAAATTACAACAACAACAACCATCTTTTAAAAACAAATTTGATCTTCCATTACATATATACCTAGAGGTCTGCCTTGTGGCAATGATGACTTTGGATGCTGTAAATAGACTTGAGGCTGGAAATTATATGATGCTGAAGCAATTAATTCCTCTATTCTATGTAGAGTTGGCCTTATTCTAAAAACAAGGACACCTAACAGAGTAGACTTCAGAGACAGCACCATTTTCCCACCTCCATCCTTTGATGTATTGCTCCTTTAAATCCCACCTCTTTTGCAGTTAATTGAGCATTAAACAGGAAGTAATGCTCAATTCAAAAAAAGATGCTTATAATGGCTTCCTGTTTGCTGTGGGTTTCTCTGTGGATTGCTCCTCAGCTTGTTAAATCGTGTCCTCCCTAAAAGAGGGCATGTGTTGCGGTGAGATCTGGAGATTGACCTCTTGGTTGTGGGTGGGTCCATTGGATAGCCACAACACCCAACTGGTAGGTCCCTTGATGCTGGATTTCAATGGGGTTGCAGTCTAAACTGATCGAGGGACCTATACAAACCCATGCACGTGACCCAGAGCTTCCTCTTTCAGCTCGTGCATTGGAACACCCACCCACCTCTCCCTAATTTTAGAGCCTTTTGCCATTGACCTTGCTATGCTGTTGTGTGTCGTCTGTCTTTGGGACAGGGGCACGGCAGGAATTTTCCCACTTGGCTGATTGGCTGTTGCCATTTGGGTTTTGCCTGCCGTGTGGCAATTTGTCACAACTTGCAAGGTTGCGGATAGGCTCTGGTTCAGGTGATAGGGATGGGGGAATGCTCTCGCCATCCCTATGTGAAGGGCATTCCATTAAAGGAATCCAGGGACTCAACTTGGTTGTGCCCGTGCTTGAGTCCAGGGGAGCATCTGAGAAGTGAATAGAGTCTGTTCCCAGGCTTTTCACCTGCCTCAGGTGTTCACCCTTGTCTGACCTATGATGGAGCTCTGGGTCAGCGCTACCTGCAAGGATGCAGTGAGCTAGTCGAACCAGAGCCTATGCAACCACTCACTTTCTGTAATCAATAAAGTTGTGGCCTAAATTCTGCCAAAAACGAAAATTAAAATTTGAGTCAAATGTGTCTTTATTTAGGAGGAGGGTTTCTGAGTCTGAACATGCAACTGACATATATATTACACCTGGCAGTGAAGTGCCGCTCACCCCTGGCTGTCTGGAACACTTTGCTCCAGATGCACCAAGGCAGAATGCAATGGTCGGGCAGTGAAACTGGGCATGGAACAGTTTCTTGCTGCAAAAGTGAAACTGACAGCACACTGTATTTCCTCTTGGAATGTGTAAAGGGATCTCCAGTTCTTGCCTTACATGTGTCATCTGAAGAGAAGGTTTTCTGCTAATGAACCCAGGAGGTCCTGGTATGATGGAACTGGAGCCTAGAACTGCCATTTAAATTTGGTGCTGTATATGCAAGTTATCACGAGCAGCCACAGGTCAGCTAGATTAGGAACCTCTTGCGTCATAAGAAGAAACCATCAAGTGTCAGCCTAACTGATGGCCCTGGGGTTTCAACTTGTTCCTCGATGAAGAGCGCTAAAGCTTGAGCCAAAATTAGATGCTTCGCAGCCAAGGTCCTCTCTGCTGGGACCAAGTCAACAGCCCATCTAGTCCGTTATCCTGTTATTAGAGCGGCCAACCAGATGCCTATGGGAAGCCCAAATGCAACAACGCTGTCCTCACTTGTGATTCCTGTTAAGTTGTGGGTTAACATATCAGACTCTTCAGACAGCTCTTGTTTATTCACAGGCCAGAACAGAACTGGGCTGAAGGGTTCAGCCAACCTGCTTATATAGAGCTCAACTACAAGGCAACAGTAACAACTTTCTGTAACTATCCAATTACTGAATGTCACTTTCAATTCCTTATTTGCATATGTGAACCTGAGTGAAAACTATCTACAGTATCCCCCTGCTGGCCCAGGGTGAGAACTTCAGTAGATAACAATTCTTAGTCCGAAGGCCAAGCCCTGAGGCCTGGTGTAACTGTTTCCATTACTGAGAACATCTTATCAAGCGTTAAATATGAGGGAGAGCTTGTATTGTAGGCTGGATATTATCCTCAAGGGGTCAGCAAGGTTTATCTTGCCTGGGCCGGATCGGTCCCATGGAGATCCCTCTGTGGGCTGGATTGCGTACGCGCATGAGTGCACCCCCCCCCCACGATTTTTGGCACTGGCATCTGTGCAGATGCGATTTTCAGTGCCACGGAAGTGAGTCCCTGTGCCACGCTGCACCGGTTTAGTACAGTGCTCGAGCGGGCAGCTCAGTTTGGGAGCAGCTTGTGGGCCGGTCAAACAACCTCCGTGGGCTGCTTCTGGCCCATGGGCCTTAGGTTGGTGACCCCTGCTCAAGGAAGACATTTTAAGCCTATGAGGCCTGACAAAGCAACAAGGCCCTCTTGGCACATGAGGTAACATAGGCCCACAAGCCTGACTACTAAATGAGCAGGTCTCAATCTTAACATCATGGATCTGTAGAGCTGGAAGGGATCCATAGGATCATCTAGCCCAAGCTCCTGCAATGGAGGAATCACAATCCCTTACCACACCCCACAGAAGGGTGGCGAAGAGGCGAAGAGGTACATTCAGAAGCCAGGATGTACACTGCCTATGTACTGGCAGCTAGCTAACCCTGGCCAAGATTATAGTTTCACATCCAGTTAATTGCTACTTAGACCAGGCATAGGCAGACTTGGCCCTCCAGATGTTTTGGGACTACAACTCCCATCATCATCCCTGACCACTGGTCCTGTTAGCTAGGGATGATGGGAGTAGTAGTCCCAGAACATCTGGAGGGCGGAGTTTGCCTATGCCTGACTTAGACAAAATGCTACAGCATTTTCTTCTGTGCTGAAATTTAAGCCAAATCACTGGTGTATTTTGCTTGAACCACTCCACAGTATTGAAAGACTGGCTGGCTGACTTCACATGTGGTTCAAGACATAGATAATGTATTTTATTCATTGATTTATTTTCTTACATTTATAACACGTTTTTCCTCTTTCAGGAAGCCCAAGGTGGCATACATGTGGTTCCCCAGCTGCCATGGGCATTTGAAGGTTACCACTTTCTGAAAAAATAAAATAAAATAAAATAAATACAAGAAGGCACTCTTGTTGAATTCAGAAGAGAAAGAGGTTTTTGAATCTTCTTGCGTGCTTTATCTTTTATAGATGTTAAAGAAAAACAGGGAACAAGTTTCCCCTTCACAAAGCAGAGGTCAGAAAAGGCAAGCAGATTGCAAACTAGGGTTAGGTCCTTGCTAATGTTCGAAGCTCATTAATTACTTGGATTTCCTCCAAAGGGAGAAGTTCTGGCAGGCCTTATCATGATGGAGACAGGCCCTGCAGGGTGCTTCAGGTCGGTGGTGTGGGATTATACCTGGGGAGACGATGCATGCTGGTTTCAGATAGGAATTAATCAGGTGAAATGCACAGTGCTCTGTAGCTTGAAGAAATCAGATCTGAAAGGAGGTCTATGTTTGCTGTTAATGGGCAGGGTTTCTGTGCTCAAATGAAGAGGATAGGCATTTGAGACAGACCACAAGGAAAATAAATGCAGGGTGAAACTTAAGCTGTGAATGCCAGATTCCCACTAAATTCATGCACTCAGGAAACCTTGATTACAGCATAAATGGGTAATAAAAAAGATTTTGTGCTATACTGCAGAGGTACAGGGGAAGGGTTGCAGCTCAGTGCAGAACATCTGTGTTGTACATTAAAGGTCCCAGGTTGAATCTCAAGTGTCCCCAGGAAGAACTGGGGGAGACTCTTGCCTGAAACCCTGAAGAGCCACTGCCAGTCAGAGTAGACAGAACTAGGCTAGATGGGCCAATGGTCTGACTCAGTATAAGACAGCTTCGTATGATATACAGACTGTATATGGGCATCAACAAGCTGTTCATATTCCCTTAACTCTGCTGAGTGGAGACGTACAGAGCTTAGGCTGCCATCCGAAATCCACTTACCTGGAAGAAACTCAGTAGGTCTCACTTCTGTGGAAGCATGGGATGGAAGGATCTGTCCATTTGGTTCTCTCAGTTTCTCATTTTACCAATCTTAAATGTAGTTCTACACATTTCTGCACCAATTTGAGAATGTTAAAAATAAAAATAAATTACTGTGAATTTCTCCTTATAAACGCACTTTTGTATGCACCTGCCTTTAAAACTATTTCAAGTTAGTGGAACAAGGGTGTCTGTTGCTAGAGAGCCAATGTGGTGTAGTGGTTAAGAGCGGTGGACTCGTAATCTGGTGAACTGGGTTCGCGTCTCCACTCCTCCACATGCAGCTGCTGGGTGACCTTGGGCCAGTCACACTTCTGTGAAGTCTCTCAGCCCCACTCACCTCACAGAGTGTTTGTTGTGGGGGAGGAAGGGAAAGGAGATTGTTAGCTGCTTTGAGACTCCTTCGGGTAGTGATAAAGCGGGATATCAAATCCCAACCCTTCTTCTTCTTCTATGATAAACTGTTGGGCAGATGTTCACAACAACACCGGTTATAAGCTAGCGATGTCATGGCTAGTAAGCTATGTGAGTGAATGATAGAAGACATAGGTTCGGACCCAAGTGAAGAAGTCATGACCTTGGTGTTGGCCTTGGTGAGAGGATGTATGCAGAACGGAAGAAGAAATGAAGGAGTAGAGTGGAGGTCTTGGGAGAAGCAGAAAAGCTCCCCGCTCACTCCATAAAGTTGGCTGAGGTGCAAATCATGTCAAAAGTTCAGAACCTCAGGATCCAAGTCAGAATAGAGGAAGACATAACAAGGTTCTAGAAACTGCATGCTCAAAAAGATAAGCATGTGTACGGAGATTTATTGATCACCCCACAGCTACTCCTACTATTATCAGCATCTCATCCAAGGCATTCAGCTGATTATTGTGTGTCTTTTCTCCTTGTGGACCAAAGTGAGCTGGTAACAGTAAAGGCCGTAAAATTTCGAGTGACATTAAATCAGGGCCATGATGATGGTCTAGAGAGACAGTGATGAACTAGACCAGGGAGACCACAGTTAATATTCCTGTTCTGTCATGAAGCTGATTGATTGACCATGGGTTCAGTCTCCCTGTCACAGTCTGTCAGCCTACCTACCTCACAGGTTTGTTGTGAAGATAAAATGGGGAGGAGTGGAACCATTCTGGAGGAAAGGTGGGATATAAAATATAATGTCATAGTAGTGTATGAGTTTGAAATGATAGAATCTTTAAATTACTTATGCAATTTTATCTGCTTAGTTGTGTTTATATCTGTCTGTACTTTGTGTGCAAATTGCAGCGGCCGGTGGCTGATGGAAATAAATATCTATCTCAACCCAAGAAGGCAAGCAGGTGTACAACTGAGATCAGGGAAGTATAGCAGGATAAACTTGCTATATCTCTGCTATGGGGTAAATGGGGTTAATGAAAACAGCTTTGGTAGTTGAGTCTGGTGTATTTCGAGACATCCAGAAGGCAGTTGGTCACCAGGTGGGTTTTCTGTGCTCCCTGGACTCTACTAATAATGTACTGCAGAGGGGAAAGGGATCGGCCATTAGATTTTTTGCAAAGAATGGAGCTGAAGCACACATTCTGAGCTGCAAGAAGAGCAGCTGCTGAAATCCATCTCTGCCAAATCAAACATCTGGAAAGAGACCTTTTCAAAAAACCCTTAGCAAAATATTATCTCAGCGTTCGATAATGGAATGTGGTTTGATTTATCTCCTCTCATTTCTCGCTCTCCCCCAACTCCAACGCCCTGCTCATCCCAAACACGGCTAAGAGGGCATCTCAGCCTCAGAGAACAACCAACAAAACAGCCGTGGTGTACGTGAGAGCAGCCTGAGAGCCTGTGGGCTGCAATCACTTATACAGCTCTCCTGGTATGTTGAGAGAGAGGGGGGGGGGTTGGTCTTTCCCTTCAGCATTTTTTATAGCTGGGGCCTGCATTTTTGTGTGGTAAGCTCACAGGGCTGGAATCCCTGCGGACTTGCAAACCTTTTCCGCATTCATATTTTATATGAGCTACTCTGTGCAGCTGATCTTTCTGGTGTTTATTTTGCTTTATGTGAATTAATTTGTATTCCCTCTGCAAGACACTTGCTCGTAATGAGTGCCTGCTGCAGTGCTTAGGCAGGTCTCCACCAGTTTTTCTCTCTTATAGCTCATTCTCTCTCTCTCTCTCTCTCTCTCTCTGCTACTTATTGCCCCTCAGCAAGTAGGTCAGAGATGGCAAAGGCATGCAGAGCCATGAGGGTTAATTTTATGCCCTAACATGAAATGTGGTGTTTGCACCACCAAACATTGCAGGGTGCAATTTGCCAGTGTTTGGCATCGCTTTCGAGTGAATCGGATGACGTCGGGTTTTTGGTGAAAACGTGATGCCGCAGGTTAGGGTGTCTAGAGCTAATTTTATGGCCTGCCATGAAATGTGGGGTTTGCACTGCCAAACATTGCAGGGCCCAATTTGCAGGTGTTTGGTGTCATTTTCGAGTGAATTGGACAACGTTGGGTTTTGGGTGAAACAGTGACCCCGCAGATTAGGGTGCCGAAGGCTCCTTTTACAGCCTACTGTGAAACATGGTGTTTGCACCAACAAACATTGCAGGGGCCAATTTGCAGTGTTTGGCAAAGTTTTTGAGTGAATCGACAACGTTGTGTTTTTGGCGAAACTAGGATCCCTTGGGTTTGGGCGCTGAGGGCTCAATTTATGGCTGTCAGGCAGCTGCAAGCAACTCCCATGGTTGGTTGCCCAGGAATGTACAAAGACAATGAAAAGTTTCTTACACTCCACTTTTTATTCAGTATTTACAGAGAAAGGCCTTGGAACACAGCCTCTTGGATAATGGCATTGTCCTAAGTGACTCTCCACCCCTTCTATCTCTCCCACTCCCTCTATTTAGCTTTGAATATGGTCTCCTTGCTGCTAAGTGCTCATGACTCACCCTTGCCATTAAACTGATCCTGGATGAACGAAAGCATCATCTCAATGGTTTTGTACATTTGCATGTTGGTTTTGCTTTCCTGTCATTTGTACAAGGGATCTAACATGAGAAGCTAGATGTATCCCATGCCAGACCCATGCTCAGTCTATGGTAAGATCTTGGAGACAGTCAGTCATACTGCAGCTGCCAGTCATATCTCTCCTGAAAAGCCATATGCAGTTGTTTCTGAAATAGAAAGAGAAGCCAGGAGATGTAAAGACTGAGAGAAACGAAAGGGCATGATAGCAGTCTTCAACTGTTTGCTTCAACAGCTAAGGGCTGTCACATAGAAGAATGCTGCCTGCCCAGGGCTAATCTGACTGGCTTAATTTATAACATGGCAGATTCAGTTGAACATCAGGAGAAATGTCTTGCCAGAAAGAGCAGTCGTCAAGGTACTTAGATGGTCTTCAAACAAAGGCTGGACCATCTGTCAAGGGATGCTCTAGCTCTGGATTTCCAGCATTGAGCAATAGGTTGGAAAAGATAGTCTACAAGGCCTCTTCCAACTCTATGAAGTACCAGTACTTGGTTTCCTTTTGAAACGAGCAGTGTGGACCGCCAGCCGTTGGGCCAGAAACCAGTACAGGCCAGGAGTCCAATTAAGCAGTTAAAAGGAGAATTGAAAACAGGGAAAGCGGGATGAACAGGTAATATGCACACAAAAACCACACACCTCACAACACTACACCAGAACATTGGTCTACCTGTTCCTACATTAGGTGAAACTACCATGGCAAAAGTTGTTCTCGGCGGTCATCTTTGGCTCTGTTGGCTTCTGGCATCAGTTACAGAACATGGGAGGCAACAGAATTCAGGGATGATATCAATATTTATGGTCTTATGTACCCAGATGGCTTTGCATGACAGGCTGCTAAGCCAAACACAAGATGGCCGCCTGCTGCTGAGAGGGGGGCTTATCACCTTTGGAAAGATGGAAGGTGGACTGCAGGAGTGTTAACTATTATTTGAGAGTTCAGTCACAAGTAAAGCTGCATTAAACTTACTAAGGAAGTTTCTTGCCACTCACCTTTCCGAATACCGGTTGCTGGAAACCAAAGGAGGAGAGAGTGCTCTTGTGCTAAAATCCTGATTACTGGTTTCCCATGGGCATCTGGTTGGCCCGGACCAGATGGGCCATTGGCCTGATCCAGCAGGCTCTTCTTATGTTCTCTCCTGACTATTGTTAGAATCGCTGGAGGTAATGAACCACACATGATACCAGATTCAGGCAATCAAGTAGAAAATGATAAACGTAACACAGAAATAGCTTTCTGGGTGGGGTGAAGCTGCTTTGCTAGTTTACTGTGAGAGGGAGATGGGAGGCAGTGGGGAGGCTGGCATGGTGTAAATGTAGTGGCAGAAGCACTGAATTGGCTGCATTGCACCAACCTTTGCATTGCACCAACCATTTGCCTTAAGCAACAGTGACTCATCTGCTGAGAAGCTGTTGTAGGGCTTCATCAGACCCAGCCCTCTATTTCTGACATAGCATCGAACGGTCACTTCTTCCTTATATGGCTGGCTTTGTTGCCAGTACTGCGACTGAATGATGACTATGCAGATATTAAACACAGGATTATCCCAAGAATGGCTTTATCTGATTGCATGTCACTTGGAAACAAATGGAAAAGAGAATGTGGTCTCTCTCTGTCCTATGGTATTTGAACTGAAGCTATATTTGAGTGAAAGCCCTGTCTGCAACTTTAACAAACATGCAATTAGGGCTCATGGCCTTATCTAAATCCATTTTCTTGCCTTATAATTTTATGGCTAAAACATCCTTTTTAAAAATTTTTAGACTCTCTTTGGACGTACAGTAGCCAAAGAGGGAACCAAATATTGTTTGTTTACTTACTTGTGATACAAATTGTGCCCTTCTGCTGCCTTGACTATCTAATCTGTACTGGGCAGAGAGTTTAGGAGAAATCAAGCATACCCTGGTAGCCTTGAGGAAACCAGCAACAGAATGTGACATGTTACTGCCTATAATTTCAATAAAACAGCACATTATAGAGGCTCATTGACTGGAACAAATGTGCACATTCCAACATGTACTCTTATGTACCCCTAATAAACAAAATATGTTTGGCAGAATTGGAAGAGATCTTATTACTGGAATGCCTTCTAGGGTATTGTTGTGCACAACTCCATAAAATTAGATCTTTTCCCATTTACTAGATGGGATGCTTTTTGTTTAAGAAATGCACAATAGTCAGTTTTCTGATTATTGGAGTATGGAGGGAAAGAAGTGCAAGACTCCCCTTAGCATTTTTTCCTGTGTTTTGTGCATGCGTGTGTTTTGTGTATGCGTGTTGCATGCTTTCATATAGAGTTTTCCCCTAACATTATTTGGTTTGGGATAATTGCTACTATATCAACATATCAAGTGTTATGTACTGAAGTTCTCACCCTGGGCCAGCAGGGGGATGCTGTAGATAGTTCAAGTCCACATATGCAAATAAGGGATCGAAAGTGACGTTCAGTGATTGGATAGTTACAGAAAGTTGTTACAGTTACGTTGCACTGGAGCTCTATATAAGCAGGCTGGCTGAGCCCTTCAGTTCAGTTCTCTTCTGACCTGTGAATAAACAAGAGCTGTTTGGAGAATCGCTTTGTTGTCTGATATGTTCACCCACAACTTAACATCAAGTCCAGCTTCATGTTCTCACATGGCCAACCAGATGCATATGGGAAGCCCCTAAGCAGAACACATTTATAGTGCTACAAATGTATTGTGTGAGTGTGGCCTTGTTCACTCACACTGTGATTGGAGTGATACCATAGTTCAGGCTTATTTACACCAGCATTTGACCCCTTGATGTTGCAGTTGTCAAATGGTGAACTTGCATGTATGGAACAGGCCTTGCAGAAGGGTTTTTATGTGTTTGGGCTGCTACTTTTCCAGCCACTCAAAGCACTAAAACTTCTCAAGCAAACTATACTTTCTTTGCTACCTTCGCTGAAGAATCCTGGCAGTCCATGTCATCTGAATTGTATCTTTTCTGTTCCTTTGCCAGAGCTTGTTATGAGGCAGGGAGGAACATGCAAAGAATTCCAGTATTTGTACTTCTTGACACTTGCTTGGCGGCGGTAGCAGAAAATATATATCACTATGTAAACAGAAAGCCTTTTAGCGGTGAGTGTGCACCTCACCGATATTTCTACTCTATTTATGTTAAGTAGAAAGCAGGAGATCTTGGCAGCAGCACCCAAGAACTGACAGGAGCAAATCTAGAACGTTGCTTTCACTTGAAAATGAAAAACAAAAATGAATGCTAACAGCCATTGCAAGAAACTATTTTCTGATTTAATTAAAAGTCATGTGCCAATTGTAGCCTTCACAGAAGAGACTGGACTGTATCATGCTCTGTATAAACTTTTATGCCTTTGTCACCAGTCCTGATTCCATGGTACAATCTTTTGAAAAATTTCTGCTTTCATTGATATCATTGAGTACAACCACACACTGTATATATATTGAGGCAGACACCTACACATTCCCAGTGTGAATTAAACAAAGATATTTGCAAATGTCAGCCACTCAGGTGCATTCATAAGGCAGCTGTGGCTGAGCATACACTTAGGGATAGGTTGACCAATCTATTTTCAGGCTGTGTCTCTCTTGCTTGCATAAGTCCATTCTGTCCCATTTCTGCAATGATCTGCATTAAAATAAAAAAATCTGCATGAAAATCTGCATATTTTCTCACAAACTATGCATTTCTCAATGTATTTTCTCTCAAAATACAGACACTTTATTTTTGAACTAAGAACTGCATCGCAGCATTGGGAGAAGTATTAAATTGAAGGGATCTCTATGTTTAAAGTCTTATTGAAATCAGTGACATTTAAGTTACAGTGTCTTAAGTGGCATTATGTTACTGTCAATGGGATGTCGTGCCAAATAACTTCTGATGGAATATCCCCCATTGTTTTTAGTCAGAACTTCTCTAATATGAACTTCACTCTTTCTTTTTCTGGAAAAATAGCACTGTTTGTAATTTCTTCCAGTGGTTTCAACTCAATGCAGATTAAAATCTGCATCCCCTATCAATTGGACTTGATCCACCATGCTAATCTTTGGCACTTTTTTCCATCAACTAAAGGCTTGGCACAAAAAAGAAGCTTGTCACAATGTGTGCTGCAATCTACAAAGGAGTCACAGCAAATATTTCTGAGAAATGACTCTTCTCATAACAAGTAAATGATTTTTGGTTCACCGAAGTCCTCAAGCTAATATTAAGGTGCAATCCGAATAGCACTTGGGAAGATGTATTGGCAGTTCCTGTTGAGCTAATTTTTAAAAATGTCAGAAGTGTTTCCTAACTTTTTGCAGTGGGTGTTGAAGTGACATTTTGCAGTGAGATTGAATGACATCTGGCTACAGAAACTTGAACCAGCACAGAAAATAGAAAGCCAGTGAGAAGAGGGAAAACAATGTAACTTCCTATACCTTCCTAGGAATAAGCCCCATAGAAAATAGTGGGGCTTCTGAGTAACTATACATGTTGTTGTTTAGTCGTTTAGTCGTGTCCGATTCTTCGTGACCCCATGGACCAGAGCACGCCAGGCACTTCTATCTTCCACTGCCTCCCGCAGTTTAGTCAAACTAATGCTGGTAGCTTCGAGAACACTGTCCAACCAACTCATCCTCTGTTGTCCCCTTCTCTTTGTACCCGCAATCTTTCCCAACATTAGGGTCTTTTTTTCCAGGGAGTCTTCTCTTCTCATGATGTGGCCAAAGTATTGGAGCCTCAGCTTCAGGATCTGTCCTTCCAGTGAGCACTCAGGGCTGATTTCCTTAAGAATGGATAGGGTTGATCTTCCTGCAGTCCATGGGACTCTCAAGAGTCTCCTCCAGCACCATAATTCAAAAGCATCAATTCTTCGGTGATCAGCCTTCTTTATTGTCCAGCTCTCACTTCCATACATCACTACTGGGATAAACTATACATAGCATTGCACTATTCAAACATGTAGCAGTTGTCTAGGTGTTAGTATTATTGTTTACTTCATATATTTTCTGAACTCCTCACTACTTAGAAGGGCAGAAGTTGTAAAGGTGATGCATTGTGACATATTAGGAAATAATCGTGTATGAGCTTCAGAAAAATGGGATGGGAAAGTTTGTGGATTTTGGTTTCCACTCTTAAGTTCTGTTTTCCACATTTCCACATAAGTTTTCAATTTTTTAAAGAACAAGCCCTCATGAACATTCAGGATCATTTCACATGGCTTTCTCATAATAAATACATGTTACTATATAATTTTGTGCAATATACTAATTTTTGCAAAGCAATTTCCCCTTATATAATGCATTCTTGTATGTTGTTTTGACTAATATATGCATTTTCATACACACTTTACCGTAGTGTATGCATTTTTCTCCAAATTGCCAAATTTGGAGAAGTGCAAATTTCAAAGGATTCCTGGATGTTGGTTTTCATATTCTTTCAGGAAGCGTGAATCAAGCAAGATCATCTTTAAATGTGAACCAAATCAGATTTCTGTCCCATCCCTACCATGTATAGCTCCCATGTCTTTCAAGAAAACTTCCCAATGTCTTTCAATGTCTTTCAAGAAAACTTCCCAATGGAGTGTAATGGGCTATTTCATTTTGCAGTGGGGGCTTATTATATTATTTATGCCTAGCACTCATGGGGGAAAAATCCTTAGCTGTAGAAGAATGCAAGACATCTCCTTAGCAATGTGAACCTCTGATCTGTCTCCCTATGAAGAGTGAGGTCAAGTCCAAGGTCACAGCAGTAATCTTCAAGCTCCTGGGTGGAATTGCTCCAGGATACCATGGGGAGCCTCCAATTTATGACAGTCATGCCCTGCCCCCTGACAGCTGCTTTCCTCAGGAATGATGAAGCTGTCAAGCTCAAGGGCAAAGCCCCTACAGTAAAAGAGAAATTGGATGTCACACAGGAGAAGCAATAACCACCATTTGATTGTTTTCTTTCTTTATCCGAAAAGCAGCCTTGGAGGCTGTGACGGGGATGCATAACTGTCTCATTTTCTGCCATTTGTCGTCCCTGCTCCCAGCTGCTTTGCTACCTCCATGGGAAGAAAAGCAATTGGGGAATGTAATTTTGGGCAGAGGCAAAAGAGCTAAGTAGCCCTTCTCCTTTCCCTTTGTTGCCATCACCATGAGTGTTATGTATTGAGTTGAATAGGATCCAAAATGCAGCAGTCTGATTGGTCCTAGAACAATAGGATCCAAAATGCAGCAGTCTGATTGGTCCTAGAACAATGCAGCAGTATGATTGGTCCGC
Organism: Podarcis cretensis; assembly: GCF_951804945.1. NCBI lineage: Eukaryota > Metazoa > Chordata > Lepidosauria > Squamata > Lacertidae > Podarcis > Podarcis cretensis. The sequence continues at coordinate 8,248,314 of NC_137180.1, read as the reverse complement.
AGGAGCCACCCAATCCAGCTCCAGGTGGAAGTGAATCCACAACCTGATTGGCCTACAGGAGAATCCCAGAATTAGCCAATCACGTGCAGCCCATTGTGTAAATAATGTATATAAAGCAGATATTGTGGGGGAACTTCCATTCCTCCTCACCACTATGAGTTGAATAAAGAGCATGAAATCGACTCCAAGTATATTTCAGTGAGATTGGGGTGTACCTGTGAGATTCTTCATGGGTTCCCCGTGTAACACGAAGTATATCCTTTAGAGTCCATATACATTGTTGGGAGTAAAGAAATTGCACAAATTGAATCTCCCTTCTCCACTCCCACAGTTGCTCATGTAAACACTCTAAATCTCCTATCGATAAGACTTGGTCCAATATGTCAATCCTCTGCACTTTTTTGACTATGAAATGCCAGCTCTACTATTTTTGGAGAGCTTCTAATGAGCTTCTAAGGAACTGGGCACAGAAGGAGAAGCCTGTCCCTGCAATGTACAAAGGAATCACAGCAAATATCTCTGAGAAATGACACTCCTCATAACAAGTAAATGACTTTGGGTTCACCGAAGTCCTCAAACTAATTTTAAGGTGCAATCAAAAAGGCATTGGGAAAGATGTATTGCTGAGCTAATTCAAGTGGAATTTCAAACAGCGATGTGTGCAGATGATTTGCTATTATTTATTAGTATGTCTGGATCATCTATACCACAATGAATAAAATTGATCAACAATTTTCGGTGTAATTTACGACTGTATGATTAATTGGTTAAAATATGAATTAATGCCAATCAGCACTATTAACGCTAATCAGCAGTTTCATTGGTCCCTATATAGGCTATAACATTTTCAGGTATTGTTCTTGGAGATACTTCTCCAATGATTGAATTTAATTTGAATAGATAAACAGGAATATCTCTTGATTTTGAAATATGGGCATTACTCAGCCATTGTGCTTGCCGATCAGAAGGTCAGCGGTTTGAATCCCCGTGATGGGGTGAGCTCCCATTGCTTGGTCCCAGCTCCTGCCAACCTAGCAGTTTGAAAGCACGTCAAGTGCAAGTAGATAAATAGGTACCGCTCCGGTAAACGGCGTTTCCATGCACTGCTCTGGTTCGCCAGAAGCGGCTTAGTCATGCTGGCCACATGACCTGGAAGCTGTCTGCAGACAAACGCCAGCTCCCTCGGCCTGTAGAGCGAGATGAGCGCCTCAACCCCAGAGTTGTCCGTGGCTGGACTTAACGGTCAGGGTCCCTTTACCTTAACCTAAGACACTTAGGATGAATATTTTGCCACAGGAATTAGCTAGATCAGATAGATGCCAGTGATGTCATGCAGATAATGGCTCTATGGGACATATGTCACGTGTCGTCTTGTTTCCAGTCAGAAATTATTGTTCTTATTAACTTGGTTTTCGAAAAATCATTAAATCATATTCCTGTGGGGTGTTATATTTTCAAAAGAAAAAAAATGTATACAAATGATTGAAATCAAGGCAATTAGTGTTATGCCTTTAGATTGCTTTAATTGGTTCTTATCTCATTTCTTCTTGCACTTCTTATGTGACCTGAAACTGAGTCATTTCCCAGCACAATCGCTAATCCCTTATAGTCTGCTCTTTTGATCAAAGGTAACACAGATGTAAGCTGAAGATGAGTTCTTACAGGAAATGAAGTTCCTCAATCTCTGTTGAGCCATGTAACAACACAAGTAAGAGGCATATCACAAATTCTTATCAAGGCAGTTGGATTCAAAGGATATTTTCACATGACTGCAAATTGGACTAACAGCCTTGCTCATGTTTCATTCCAGGTGCGTTTGGTAACCGTGCAAAACAAGACATGCTAACACAGGTGCCAGCCAGCCAGCAGTAGATAGATCTGGGGTGATGGTGAATGCACTGCTGATTTTAGTGTTGGTTTTTCAGGTGTTTAACCCTTAAATCTCTGAATTGTTTCTATTTTGTACCAACAGCACCCTGTGTATTGCATAGAAAACAGATTTATAGCCATAGGGAACCTGTGACCTGTCAGATGTTGCTATACTGTACCTCTTGTCAGCCCCAGACAGCATGTCCAATGGTAAGAGATTAAGGGAGTTGTAGTCCAACAATATATGGAAGGCTCCACATTCCCCATTTCTGTTATATCAGATGAGAAAGACAGGGTGTGGAAAACATTGTGAAGAGAGGAGCATAGCAGAGAAGTGGTGAAATGGAGAGACAAGGTAACATGAGATCGATTCTTGAATGATTCCTGGAGGTGTCATTAAAAAGGTTCATAATGGGTTTGATTAGGCATTTCCATCACTGAAACCAGATATTTATGTTGTCTTCATGCATCCAGACACTAAATATATATATATTTTAAATCTCAGACATTACATTGTGTACCTTATACCTGAGAAGGAAGTCTTATCTTTGATTTCCATCTCATAAATATATTCAATGCAGAACTCATACTTCCTTATCCTTTTTAAACAATTGAATTACATATTATTTTCACATCAGACTTGGCAGGTGGACTTTTATTTCTTTTTTTTAAAAAATGTAATCTAATACAAATGGAAATGAATTCGCTTTGTGTGAACGGGAAGCAAAGCTGTTAGTGCAATGTGAGGTCAGTTGTGTATTAAGTCAGTGTTTCCCAACCTTGGGCCTCTAGCTGTTTTTGAACTACAATTCCCATCATCCCTGACCACTGGTCTTGCTAGCTAGGGATGATGGGAGTTGTAGTCCAAAAACAGCTGGAGGCCCAAGGTTGGGAAACACTGTATTAAGTCAATCACTGAAGTTATGATTGGCTCTTACAGGTAAAATTCATGAGTACCTCCCCCCTCCCCCTCCCTCTCCCCCCCCTCCTCCTCCTCCTCCTCCTCCTCCTCTTCTTCTTCTTCTTCTTCTTCTTCTTCTTCTATGCCCCACAAATAACCTAGAGATGCATTTTAAATAAAAGGACACATTCTACTCATGTAAAAACATGCTGATTCCCGGACCGTCCGTGGGCCGGATTGAGAAGGCGATTGGGTCACATCCGGCCCCCAGGCCTTAGTTTGCCTACCCCAGGCCTTAGTTTGCTTCCTTCAAACAGGGGTTTGAGGGAGGTCACAGCTCAGAGGCAGATGAGGGGGAAGTTGGGAAATCATGGGAAAGCCAGGACAACACCCGGCTGACACGCTGTCATTAGAAAGCATTCCAGACCCACCATCTCCCAGGACCTGGCGAGCCTTAAAAGTAGGAGAGCAAAGAGCTCAAAGACAGAGAGGGCACATAGCAGCACCAGTAGAGGAGACGAATGAGGAATTGGGAGAGACCGGGGTGGGGTGGAGATTCACTTGGGACAATACCATTATCCAAGAGGCTGGGTTCTATCGCCTCTCTCTGTGAAGATTGAAATAAAAAAGGACTTTAAGGAACTTTTCCTTGTCTTTATACCTTCCTGGACAATCAGCTGGGAGCCTCGGACAGCATCCTGACACCTGAGCATCAGAAAATGTCGTGTTGTAGCTACAGGAAAATGTACAACATATGCTCAGGGCAGTGACGATGGCCATTGCATGCAACTAAGGGAAAACACATAAATGCAGCACAGATTGAAGACTGGCTGCATAAACTTCGAGCATCCTGGTTTTGAACTTGTAGGCTTCCAGAAGTTGCTGGAGCACAATTCACATCAACCCAGATCATTGGCTCTCCTGACTGGAGCTGATGAGAATAGGAGTCCAATGACAACTGCAGGACCACAGGTCCCCCCCATCCATCATGCTAGGTTTGGTAGACAAAAAATAGCAAAACCTTGATGGTGGCTATTGATAATGTTATCGGAATCAAATCATGGTGATATAGAGAAAATTATACACTTTTTAAGAGTCAATGCTTTCTTAACTTGACAAGGAATACTACATGACGTGGTTAAGAGACTAAATGGGTAGTGGGATTAGGTATCAGTGTCCGTTTCACTTTATGGAACTGTGTATGTAACATACAGATTAAGGATCATAGATAGAATTATTGTGTAAAGGTAAAGGTAAAGGGACCCCTGAACATTAGGTCCAGTCATGACCGACTCTGGGGTTGCGCGCTCATCTCGCTTTATTGGCCGAGGGAGCCGGCATACAGCTTCCGGGTCATGTGGCCAGCATGACTAAGGCACTTCTGGCGAACCAGAGCAGCACACGGAAACGCCGTTTACCTTCCCGCCAGAGCGGTCGGTACCTATTTATCTACTTGCACTGCGTGCTTTCAAGGTTGGCAAGGAGCAGGGACCGAGCAACGGGAACTCACCCCATGGCGGGGATTCGAACCGCCGACCTTCTGATCGGCAAGTCCTAGGCTCTGTGGTTTAACCCGCAGCGCCACCCGCGTCTTGTGTCTTACATAATCTCAAACACAGCACTGCTCATTGGAATCAATTCATACAGTCTCATGGAAGTCATCAAAGTCCTGTTCAAGAAGAAAAAGAAGGTATACTGAGCATGTATAGAGGACAGCAGTTCTTGCCCCTATGGTTCCTATAGTTCTGTGATCTGCATGTATTCAGCTTAAGGTTTGCCTTCACCATGGACAGACAGAAGTTATACTGGGATCCATTGGTATTCTCTGGGTGAACTGAAGCATATCAGTTCAGGTTTCCCATGTGTTTAGCAAAACAATAAAATAACTCTTCCCACCCACCTCATCCTGGCAAACTATTCTGCTGAAATGAAGAAAGCTAGGGTAGGGAAAAGCAGATTTCAGTACGCATAGATTGTGTGCTCTGTTTAGTTCTGGTACTCAGAACAAATGGAGAATGATTTAAGTCTGTGTATGGTGGATCTTCTAGTGAAACACCCCTGCTGTGCAGAGCCTACATGCCATCACCATCAGATGCAGGCTAATTCCAAAATAGACTTAGTGGTTTACAAGTATTAAAATCAGTCACAGAAGCATTAAATTAAAAACAGCCACAAATAAACCATGCAATAAAGAAACCCCGTTAAAGCAACATGGGAGACTCAGGTCATGAGATCAAGGGAACGCCTTTAAGCTAGGTGTAAACCTTTGGCTGAAGGTGGAGAATTCTGGTGTGAAGCTGCCGTCTCCAGTCCTGCTCAGCCCACTTCCAGTGTACCCTGTCCATCATCTGAACAGGGTTTATGTGTTGAGTAATCAACTGACGAGTAATCAAGGGTACAGAACATGTGTGAAGCAGGGACAATAAAGCAAACTTTGTGCCTCATGAAGTTGTGGACTGGTTTTTTGTATGAACACTATCTATCATCTATCTTTCTATCTATATCTATCTATATCTATCTATCTATCTATCTATCTATCTATCTATCTATCTATCTATCTATCATCTATCTATCTATCTATCATCTATCTATCATCTATCTATCTATCATCTATCTATCTATCTATCTATCTATCTATCTATCTATCTATCTATCATCATCTATCTATCTATCTATTATCTATCTATCTATCTATCTATCTATCTATCTATCTATCTATCTATCATCTATCTATCATCTATCTATCTATCTATCTATCTATCTATCTATCTATCATCTATCTATCTATCATCTATCTATCTATCTATCTATCTATCTATCTATCTATCATCTATCTATCTATCAATCATCTATCTATCATCTATCTATCTATCTATCTATCTATCTATCTCTATCTATCTATCTATCTATCTATCTATCTATCTATCTATCATCTATCTATCTATCATCTATCTATCTCTATCTATCTATCATCTATCTATATCTATCTATCTATCTATGTCTGTCTATCTATCTATCTATCTATCTATCTATCTATCTATCTATCTATCTATCATCTATCTATCTATCTATCTATCTATCTATCTATCTATCATCTATCATCTATCTATCAATCATCTATCTAATCTATCTATCATCTATCTATCTAATGTATGTATAAACCCACCCTATCAGATAGTTTTGCAACCATCTGTCTCTTGAGCATCCATCTTTTTTCCCTTCCTTTGTAATTGATTTGCACAGTAGCAGCATCCTGAGTGATTATCGCCAAGAGAGGAAGCATTTAAGCAAGCCAGATGCTTCTGGTGCAGGAAGCCTTGGACACAACAGCGAGTAGCAGAAAGTTGCATGGCAGGTGTTTACACAGAGACACACTCATATACACACTGCCCCCCCTTCTCTTATTTCCTGACACATGGAGCGCAGCAGTAAATGCCATACACTCCACATTGCACGTCAACTTCAAACATAGCCCAAATCATCCGTGGAAATGGCAGCAATTAGGAGAAGTGAAATCCAAACAAACTGCAGTAACTCGAAGAGTCTCAGTGGAGGAGAGAAAACCCTCAATATCGCCCAACCCCTGTGAATGGAGTTAACGGAAAGATAAACTTCAAACCAGCTTGGAGTTTACAGACTGTCATCAGCTAATGGCTCTGATCTCCATAATATGGAAATATCAGTGTTTGCATGGAAAGAACTGGTCCAGAACCATCTGGGAGGCATTTTCCCCTGTGCTTATGGGGCAGAGAACATCGATTCCTGCCTTCCCACCTCAGATACGGAGTAGAAACAGATCACAAGGAAGACTTGCATTTTTAGAATGCATGTAAAGGAAGTGGTGCAGAACCAATGCCACAATTTTCTTCAGATTACTCTGACTTTTAATATATATATTTGGTCTCTTTCATCTCAATGGACACGTGGTGAAAAGGTCATCTGAATGTTTGATGGACATCATGTATCAACGAGGTTTTGCTTCCCTCAGGGAAGAACCCATCAGTCACTAAATTGGCCATGGTCATTGTCCCATCTGTCAGAAAAGTGATTAATGCGGATGGCACAGCAGAGCCTTCTCACAGAAGACACCGATGGCATGGGAGAAGCTGTCCTGGGAAGCCACCCTGTACTGCTTTTTCAAAGGGCCCCCAAGACATTTAATTTTAGGCAGGCATTTATGGGGACTTGGGAAGAACTTATTTTGGTATTTTTTTGTGATCAGGTAAGAGTTTCAATGGTTCTTAAGTAACTGAGATTCGTTTTAGAGCTATTGAAACATTTTTGTAAAAACAGCACATAAATGCTTAAAATAAACAAAAGTATCGAGAAGTATAAGGGATGCGGGTGGCGCTGTGGGTTAAACCACAGAGCCTAGGACTTGCCGATCAGAAGGTTGGTGGTTTGAATCCCTGTGACGGGGTGAGCTCCCGTTGCTCGGTCCCAGCTCCTGCCAACCTAGCAGTTCGAAAGCCCGTCAAAGTGCTTTTTACCTCCAGCGGGAAGGTAAACGGCGTTTCCGTGCGCTGCTCTGGTTCGCCAGAAGCGGCTTAGTCATGCTGGCCACATGACCCGGAAGCTGTACGCCGGCTCCCTCAGCCAATAAAGCGAGATGAGCGCCACAACCCCAGAGTCGGTCACAACTGGACCTAATGGTCAGGGGTCCCTTTACCATTTATCAAGAAGTATTCCTAAGATGGCGTCTGCTTATGTTCACAAAGGAATGATCTGAGTGTTCCCCATATGCCATTCTCCACCTTCTGAGGGTCTCCTGCTTCAGCTTTTATGTGATGCCTTTGGCTCACTGCCTAGTTCTCTCACCCTGCTGTAACTAAGGCTGCAAGCTTAACCCCACTTATCTGGGGAGTAAACCTCATTGAATTCAGTAGGGCTTAGTTTTGGGTAGACACTTTAGGATTGTGCTGTAAACCTGTAACAAAGTGAAAGCCTTTCCCTGTGTCAATTTCAGATTGTAAACTCTTTGTGGCTGAGACAGGACCTTGTACACTCTGTGAAGCACCATGCAATTTTGCCTAATGTACACATTTATGCAAAGCAATTTTGCAGTATACAATGCATTTTAGTATATTACTTCACTAATATTATGCATTTAATCATTTATTTGTATACTGCTGTGCCATAAAAAATATATCCAAATGGTTTGCAGCAATAAAACCATGAAAGCATAGAAAAGTTAAAAACAGACATCCAATAACCAATAACTAGGGGAAAGTGTGCATGTAATAGAAATTCAGCAGCTTCTTCCTGGGTCAACATTTAAATATCTGCTGAAAACTTTTCTATTCCACCCAGGAAGAAGCTGCTGAATTTCTATTACATGCACACTTTCCCCTAGTGTATACATTTTGTACACAGTACTTAGCTGAGTTGCCAAATGCATTGGAGAATTGCATTCCAAAAGCGCAAATTTCAAAGCTCAGCTATGTGTATTGTTTCATAATGTGCAAATTAGGTAAGATCACCTTCAAAAGGAAATTAAATTAGTTTCTCCTCCATTCCTAACTGAAGGTATCATCTGTGTCTGTCATATGAAGGAAGCACTCTCTTTCCGTTGCTTTTGTAAAACTTAAATTTTAAAGAAGATTTTGAGATCCTTTGTGGCGCAATGCATATATGCTTTTGCTAATGTGTAGTCTGGCTCTGGCTCTGGCTCTGGCCAGAGCAGCGATGTCACGCTGGCCACGTGACCCGGAAGTGTCTCCGGACAGCGCTGGCCCCTGGCCTCTTAAGTGAGATGGGCGCACAACCCCAGAGTCTGTCAAGACTGGCCCGTACGGGCAGGGGTACCTTTACCTTTAGTACCACTTTTTGCAATGCTCAAAATGTTCCACATTTTTACTTAAACAGTAATGTTAAATCTTGCGGCTGCCAGTAAAGATGTTCGACTAGCTTTGCGTCCGCTTTCAGTCTGACCATGCTGGTCTGCTTTTAAAAAATAGCACAGCCTCTGTGTTCTTCAGCCGCAGCCGCCTTATAAGCTGGTTCATCCACATAACTGCCGACAAGTGGAGATTTATTTGATCAGAACCACATCTTGGCTGATGAGGTGAAACTGCATCTGCCAAACCTGAGGGCTGAGGTGAGACTGTTTCCAGTCGTAGCCGCAAAAGACCAACTTACACTGCAATGCTAAAGACACTTATCTAGGGAGTGAGCACCACTGAAAGCTACAGGACTTACTTCTGAGTAAATATGTCCCTAAACTGCTCCAACTAGAGAAGAGGAGGATTAAAATATATTTAAACGCTTACAAAAAAAAAATCATACATTTTACCAGTCCAGCCAAAAAGCTAACCCCTTTTAAGTGCCATTCAATTCAGTTTCCAAGTGAAATAAAGTGTATAACTTTGGCCTACCCCTTGAAAATGGCACAGGCCATTTTCTCCACAGAGCTTAGCTTGTGCAACAATGATTTGTACCCAAGCAATGCCAGATTACAATTCTGCAAGAACGTTTTACTTCTACAGAGTCACCCCTTCAGAGAGGTACAGAGAAAGTGATTTACTTGATACCTCTAGGTCACTAATGAGTATAAACAGAGCAGCAGAATTTAAAATCCTTGGCTAAGTTTATGAAGATCTGTAAGCACAAAGGAAACAACAGCCTGGTTCCCTTTCAACTCATTCCACCTGATTCACTGCTAGAATGAAGTTGTGTGTTCAAACTTCTGCCATAGTCATGCATTAAGAGAATCTTTTAAGGCAGCCTGTTAAGCACATAGAAAATAAGCAGCAGCTTTGTACTGTATATCACATACATACATCCTTGGGAATCCTTGGAGGTTAGGCAGAACAGGAACAAATTTCCAGAAACGTCACCGGTGAACCCGAAGTAGATAGAAAGTGAATAGAAATCACTTTTCTCCTTTTCCCATCCTAGAGAACTGTATGGTCACCAGTACAACTGATTGGCAGTAGACTGGCAGCAAATAATGTGTCCTGGTTCAAATGTCATGCCTAGACAGTCTCTCCATGGTCTGTTTGCTTATATGTTGTTGTTGTTTAGTCGTTTAGTCGTGTCCGACTCTTCATGACCCCATGGACCAGAGCACGCCAGGCACTTCTGTCTTCCACTACCTCCCACAGTTTGGTCAAACTCATGCTGGTAGCTTCGAGAACACTGTCCAACCATCTCGTCCTCTGTCATCCCATTCTCCTTGTGCCCTCCATCTTTCCCAACATCAGGGTCTTTTCCAGGGAGTCTTCTCTTCTCATGAGGTGGCCAGAGTATTGGAGCCTCAGCTTCAGGATCTGTCCTTCCAGTGAGCACTCAGGGCTGATATCCTTCAGAATGGATCGGTTTGTTCTTCTTGCAGTCCATGGGACTCTCAAGAGTCTCCTCCAGCCCCATAATTAAAAAGCATCAATTCTTCGGTGATCAGCCTGCTTTATGGTCCAGCTCTCACTTCCATACATCACTACTGGGAAAACCATAGCTTTTACTATACAGACCTTTGTTGGCAAGGTGATGTCTCTACTTTTTAAGATGCTGTCTAGGTTTGTCATCACTTTTCTCCCAAGAAGCAGGCGTCTTTTAATTTCGTGGCTGCTGTCACCATCTGCAGTGATCAGGGAGCCCAAGAAAGTAAAATCTCTCACTACCTCCATTTCTTCCCCTTCTACTCCGACATAATTCCTACGTCTGCTATATGGAGCCTTGGCCTAGTCTACAACGGTAACATTTTAAACTTTATCCCAAATTCTTGAGCATTGAAGCTGATTTTTTTAAAAATGTACTGCTGTTTAAACACTTATTTTTTAAAAATACAGAATAGCTTCAGGGCATCACACCTTACCTTTTCAATGTTCGTGCACATAGAAACTGAAACTGTTTTGAAGTGAGAGGCCTATACTGTGTATATATCCAGGAAACAGACTTAAGATTTTCATTTTAAAAATAGCGGAAATTAAACTGTTTTATAAAAGCTGTTAGGGCAATAGCAAAGTGTTGATTAAACTCATAAACCCCAGGAAATTCAGTGCAAAGGCAGCTCTCACACCCGCTCTCCCTCTACCACATGAGTAGAATTTAAGCAAATACATGTACTTGAGATATCCCACACTGTTTTCATAGCTCTACAGTTTCTGAAACATAATCAGGGTGAAGAAAAGGTGATCATAACATAGGTGGTGGAATTGTGCACATCAGCTTGTTGCAGATGCGCTGTGAGTCACCAGTAACTTCGTACTCTAGGGTGTGGCCTCTTTTTCAGCATATTAGCCATCACAATATGGTCTCGGTCACAATCGAAGCTCAGGGTTTAGAAATCAGAACCATATTGGAAGTAAAATATGTGGTTACAGATGGTCACAGCACTTAAAAAAACTGTTCATAGAATCATAGAATCATAGAGTTGGAAGAGACCACAAGGGCCATTGAGTCCAACCCCCTGCCAAGCAGGAAACACCATCAGAGCACTCCTGACATATGGTTGTCAAGCCTCTGCTTAAAGACCTCCAAAGAAGGAGACTCCACCACACTCCTTGGCAGCAAATTCCACTGTCGAACAGCTCTTACTGTCAGGAAGTTCTTCCTAATGTTTAGGTGGAATCTTCTTTTTTGTAGTTTGGAACCATTGCTCCGTGTCCGCTTCTCTGGAGCAGCAGAAAACAACCTTTCTCCCTTCTCTATGTGACATCCTTGTATATATTTGAACATGGCTATCATATCACCCTTAACCTCCTCTTCTCCAGGCTAAACATGCCCAGCTCCCTTAGCCATTCCTCATAAGGCATCATTTCCAGGCCTTTGACCATTTTGGTTGCCCTCCTCTGGACACGTTCCAGTTTGTCAGTGTCCTTCTTGAACGGTGGTGCCCAGAACTGGACACAGTACTCCAGGTGAGGTCTGACCAGAGCAGAATACAGTGGCACTATTACTTCCCTTGATCTAGATGCTATACTCCTATTGATGCAGCCCAGAATTGCATTGGCTTTTTTAGCTGCCGCGTCACACTGTTGGCTCATGTCAAGTTTGTGGTCAACCAAGACTCCTAGATCCTTTTCACATGTACTGCTCTCAAGCCAGGTGTCACCCATCTTGTATTTGTGCCTCTCATTTTTTTTGTCCAAGTGCAATACTTTACATTTCACCCTGTTAAAGTTCGTCTTGTTTGTTTTGGCCCAGTTCTCTAATCTGTCAAGGTCGTTTTGAAGTGTGATCCTGTCCTCTGGGGTGTTAGCCACCCCTCCCAGTTTGGTGTCATCTGCAAATTTGATCAGGATGCCCTTCAGTCCATCATCCAAGTCGTTGATAAAGATGTTGCATAAGACCGGGCCCAAGACAGAACCCTGTGGCACCCCACTAGTCACTCTTCTCCAGGATGAAGAGGAACCATTGATGAGCACCCTTTGGGTTCGGTCAGTCAGCCAGTTACAAATCCACTGAGTGGTAGCATAGTCAAGACCGCATTTTACCAGCTTCTTTACAAGAATATCATGGGGCACCTTGTCAAATGCCTTGCTGAAATCAAGGTAGGCTACATCCACTGTGTTCCCTTCATCTACCAGGCTTGCAATTCTGTGAAAAAACGAGATCAGGTTAGTCTGACATGACTTATTTTTCAGAAATCCATGCTGACTATTGGTGATCACAGCATTCCTTTCTAGGTTTGCTTAATGATCTGCTCCAGAATCTTCCCTGGTATTGATGTCAGACTGACTGGGCGGTAATTATTTGGGTCCTCTCTTTTCCCCTTTTTGAAAATAGGGACAACATTTGCCCTCCTCCAGTCTGCCGGGACTTCGCCTGTTCTCCAGGAATTCTCAAAGATGACTGCCAGTGGTTCTGAGATCACATCTGCCAGTTCTTTTAATACTCTTGGATGCAGTTCATCTGGCCCTGGAGACTTGAATACATCTAAACTAGCCAAGTATTCTTGTACTATCTCCTTAGTTATTCTGGGCTGTGTTTCCTCTGCTGAATCATTTGCTCCAAATTCTTCAGGTCGGGCATTGTTTTCTTTATCGGAGAAGACTGAGGCAAAGAAGACATTGAGGAGTTCAGCCTTTTCTGTGTCCCCTGTTTGCATTTCACCATCTTCTCCTCTGAGTGACCCCACTGTTTCTTTGTTCTTCCTTTTGCTACGAACATACCCATAAAAGCCTTTTTTTGTTGCTTTTAACCTCTCTAGCAAGCCTGAGTTCATTCTGTGCTTTAGCTTTTCTGACTTTGTGTCTACACGTGCTGGCTATTTGTTTGAATTCCTCTTTGGTGGTTTCCCCCCTTTTCCATTTTTTGTACACATCCTTTTTTAATCTTAACTCAGTTAAAAGTTCTTTAGATAGCCACCTTGGCTTCTTTAGGCACCTTCCATGTTTCCGTCTCATTGGTATTGCCTGAAGTTGTGCTTTTACTATCTCCCTCTTAACAAACTCCCAGCCATCATGAACTCCCTTTCCTTTTAGTATTACTGTCCATGGGATCTCACCCAGCACTTCCCTAAGTTTTATGAAGTCGGCTTTCCTAAAGTCAAGAAATTGAGTCCTAGTATGCTTGGCTGCTCCTTTCCGCTGTATAGTAAACTTCAGAAGAGCATGATCACTCGCGCCTAATGATCCTTCCACTTCTACCCCACTAACAGGTCATCCACATTGGTTAGGACCAGATCTAAAATGGCTGTTCCTCTTGTTGCTTCTCCCACTTTCTGGACAATGAAGTTGTCTGCAAGGCCAGTGAGGAATCTGTTTGACCTTATGCTCTTGGCTGAGTTTGACATCCAGCAAATATCCGGGTAATTGAAGTCCCCCATTACTACTATCTCCCTTCCTTTTGCATGCTTGGCCATCTGTTCCAGGAAGGCATCATCTATGTCCTCCGTTTGCCTTGGGGATCTATAGTAAACTCCCACAATGAGGTCACTGTTATTCTTCTCTCCCTTAATTTTGACCCAAATGCTCTCACTTTGGCTTTGAGGTTCTAAATCTTGGATCTCTTCACAGGTATACACATCCCTGACATATAATGCCACTCCTCCTTTCTTGTCTGGTCTGTTTCTCTGAAATAGATTATTGTATCCCTCCATTATTACATTACAGTCGTGGGACTTATCCCACCAGGTTTCAGTGATGCCTATTATGTCATATTTAGTTTGCTCTACCAAGAGCTCAAGCTCATCTTGTTTATTTCCCATGCTTTGCGCATTAGTGTACAGACATTGAAGTCCATTAATCATTCCCCCGTGTCTCTTATTTAAGGATTTTTTCCTCCCACCACTAGGTCTGCGTGCTGTTTGCTCCATTTGGTCTATGACATTTGGATGATCATCTTCATCAATTGATAGACTCCTACCTTCAGGAGCACTGTCTCCCTCCCCCACATTAGTCAGTTTAAAGCCCTCCTGATGAGGTTTCTGAGATTTTTGGCAAAAACATTCCTCCCAACCGTTGTGAGGTGCAGCCCATCGCTTGCCAGAAGTCCATCTTCAAGAAACTGCAGTCCGTGATCTAAGAATCCAAACCATTCCTGTTTACACCATTTGCGAAGCCAGCTGTTCACTTCCACTATTTTTCCCTCTCTCCCTGGGCCACGTCGTTCAACTGGGGGGACAGATGAGATGACAGTTTGTGCATTTAATTGCTTCAATTTCCTGCCCAGAGCCTCGTAGTCTCTTTTGATCTTCTGGAGGCTATTGCTTGCAGTGTCATTGGTTCCCACATGAACCAAGAGGAAGGGGTATTTGTCAGTGGGTTTTATGATTCCTTGCAGTCGTTCAGTTACATCTTGGATCTTAGCCCCGGGGAGACAGCACACTTCCCGAGACATCTTGTCAGGCCCACAGATCACTGCTTCTGTTCCCCTCAGTAGGGAATCCCCTATCACCACTACACGCCTCCTCTTAGGTTTGGTCGGGGTTCTTCCGTGAGCTGTCCATTCCAAGGTAGCCTGCACATTCCCTGAGGACTGACTTTGCTGCTCGTCTTCATATACCTGATCAGTCGATCAGGTATATGAAGACGAGCAGCAAAGTCAGTAATGAGGGAGAGATCCTCAAATGGAGTCTGCTCTTTGTCTTCCATGCTAGAGGAGAGGACCTCAAAGCGATTGTGTATTTCTAAACAATCAGAGCGAACCCTGGGCCTCCTACTTCTTTGAGTCACGTTTCTCCATATATCTGGCTCCTGTGTTGGTGAACTAGCCTCCTTCTCAGGGGAGTCCCCTGTCTCCTCCTTGGTGGAGACGGTGTGCTCTGTTGCTTCCAAGAAGAGCTCCAGCTCTCTAATTCTTTGGAGCATAGCTACACGTTCCTCCAGTTGCTGGACTTTGTCTTCTAATCTAATCTAACTTGAACTAGGAATAGAAAATATATTAAGGCTGCAAATCTATACCAGCTAGGGCTTCCATATTTCAAAAAGTAAAAACCTGAACACCCTAGAGTTGTACAGCTTTTTGGGGGGCAGGGACGGACGCTTCAGGTTACAGACTCTGCTAACCCAGAAATAGTACCTCAGGTTAAGAACTTTGCTTCAGGATGAGAACAGAAATTGTGCGGCGGTGGTGCAGCGGCAGCAGCAGGAGGCCCCATTAGCTAAAGTGGTGCTTCAGGTTAAGAACAGTTTCAGGTTAAGAGCGGACCTCCGGAACGAATTAAGTTCTTAACCCGAGGCACCACTGTAATAAATGGAGGAGCAACAGGAGAAAAGAAAATGGAAAAAAGGAAGAAAATCTTTTAAATATAAACATAGATGTTGTTCTGAATCTAAAGGTGCTGCCATATTGTTGCTATTTTGGGGTGAGGTTATCTCATCCACCGGCAAATTCACAATTAAAGTTGATTTGGCACTCTTGTACAATTCCTCACCAAACAAAAAACCCCATCCATGACTTGTGTTAAGGAAAGTGATGAGGAAATGCATTGGAACAGGTGGAATAACAAAGTCTCCCGGCATATAAAACAGAACTGCTGGAGTCATCTAACCTCCCCACAAATATAGGCAAACAAAAAAGGATGAATTCTTGATAAGGAGGCTGTCTGTAAGTGACCTGAATGGCTTTCTAAGTGACCTAACTTGAGCATGGAGGCTGCATGTCCATGTGATGAATAATTCCTCCTACGAAACTGATACATGAACAGCTTTCCTGGAGACTGAGCCTTGCTCTCATTCTGCTGGAATTTATGAAAACCACAAGGCAGCCTTCGTACATCTCTACCAGTCAGCTCCCCTCCTCGCAATGGCAGCATTGTCCAGTGTGATAGAGGGTCAGACTGCAGGCTAGAGGCACATTTATAGCCCTCCGACATCTGGAATTCATTCTGGGCTTGAAGGGGACTGTGTGCAACAGGCAGAGACAGAATTAAGTAACATCTCTCCTGTCTCATTGTTGGCAGCCTCAGATGGCCAGATAATCAGAGCACTACTGTGAGTGAAAGTGTTTATGTGTTTATGTGACTGCAGGTATGTGCTTTTTATTCTTGAATGCTGCATATTCCTGCATATAGCAATCAGGGGTATCGTGAGGGTGAGTGGCGATGGTGCAGAACAGATAGGGATGGTAGAGGAACACTCTCAAATGGTAAAAGACTCCTCATATTTTCCCTTCTTTTTTTCAGAGCTCACCACATGGTTTTGTGACCTCCCTTTCTCCTTACATCGCAACAGCAAGCTCTGTCTGCTTTCATTAGCTCATATTTTAACTTGCTGCTAGGGAATCAACTTTGACCTCCAACATGTTTATGAGAATCAGAGCCATTGGTGAGCAACACTTGCCAAAAGTTGGCTCTCATAAGATGTTTTTCTTTTTAAATTAGGTTTCGGATCTGGGCAGCATCTCCCTGAGTAAACTCACTAAGCACTGTGAAATCATTATACCAATTTCAACTCCACACATCATCTTAAATTGCTGCCAAGGTTCAGATTCGTATCTGGGCTTCACTTCCCTTGCTTTGTGGAGTAAAACAGTGAACCATTCTGGGAACCTTGGTGGGGGCAAGATGATTGCTTCTGGATCTCCTGCGGTTAGAGAGAACTCAACAGCATGATCAGCTGAATTTATCTGGGGAACTATTTCTTGAAACTCCTAGTCAGCTTTACAGATTAAAGCTGGGATGAGATGCTTTCAGTTAATAAAAAATATAACGGATGAGGAATGCAGAGATGTGCATGTCTACATGCAGACACTAAAGGTAAAGGTAAAGGGACCCCTGACCATTAGGTCCAGTCGTGACCGACTCTGGGGTTGCGGCACTCATCTCGCTTTATTGGCCAAGGGAGCCGGCGTACAGCTTCCGGGTCATGTGGCCAGCATGACTAAGCTGCTTCTGGCAAACCAGAGCAGCGCACGGAAACGCCGTTTACCTTCCCGCCGGAATGGTACCTATTTATCTACTTGCACTTTGACGTGCTTTTGAACTGCTAGGTTGGCAGGAGCTGGGACCGAGCAACAGGAGCTCACTCCGTTGCAGGGATTTGAACCGCTGACCTTCTAGACCGGCAAGTCCTAGGCTCTGTGGCTTAACCCACAGTGCCACCCTCATCCCTACATGCAGACACTGGTGCAGTGCTAAATCAGCAGTTGCTCAACTGTGGCTCTCAAGATGTTGGATTCCAATTCCCATGAGCCCAAGCCAGCGAGGCACAGTAGTAAGGGATGATGGGAGTTATAGTTCAGCAACACCTGGAGGGCCACAAGTTAGCTAACCCAGTGGTAATTCTTGTCGTGCAGGGGCTCATCATGGCAGCAATGCCCTCAAAAGAGCGTTCATAGCTACATCACTTGTGTCGATCCACATCTATCCCACAGAACATATCACCCAGTTTATTAGGATCAGTGGACAGGCACAGAATAGTGAGCTACAAAGGGCAGTCCCACGGTTGGACATGCCTGGGGAATATTTGGGTCCACATCCCTGATGAAGTTGAGTGGGTGACCCTTAGACCACTCACCGTCAAAGGGATCATGCGCCAGGTCAGAGCTATCCTTGAACCCTGCAAATTACAGCACTGGCAAATGCTGCTCTGGCAGATGATGTCATTGCTCCTGCTGTGACAAACGTGCCGGAGCGGTCTCCTCTATGTTCCTCCTTTACTACATTCAGTATGAGTACAGGGTACCCCTGTGTCTAAGCGCCATTTCCTTCCCTCTCTTCACCCACAACTGCTGGCATTGCCTTTAAAACCATTGCACAGCCTGCCTTGCAAGGACTCCTTATTTTTATTCATTCCCTCTCATGTTACATTATGCATATGTAATGGTGATGTTGTAACTAGGAAACCTGACGGCGTGGGCCTCGTAATATGTAGGATTTTATACTGCACTCTAGTTACTCAGAGCTTGGCTACATACATGCTACAGTTGCTCATATAGGAAGCTGCCTGTTTAGAATCCCAAATGACTCGTTCCCACCGTGATCTCAAAAGTTAGGGGAAGCTGGAGTGCTTTGAAGGAACGACTGACTCTCTACCCTCACTTTTTCCTGCCCTCTCGGGATGAAGAAAGCACAGTGAGAATTAACGCAATAGGAAATTCCTTCTCTGATAGAGGGAGTCATGTCATGGTCTCCTGCTGGCTTGGTTTTTTCCCTTCATCTGGCGTTTATCAGGAGAGGTACAGGGAAGATTTGCAATTTGGGAGTTAACTGCTCCCCCCTTGATAAATATCAGAGGATTAAATAACAACACAGCCAGCAGTTGGCTCCATCCGGTAAGGAATTACTCCCTATGCTTTTAATTTATCCAGGGGTCTTTGTCTTTCCTGGGAGGGCAGAAGGCCTGTTTGAGGGAAGGAGCCTTAGCGATGCTAAAGTTTCCTATAGAAAAAGATGGTTTCCCCATGGCCAAGGGTCAGAGCTCATTGGCAGAGTATCTGCTTTTTCCGCAGGCAGTTCTGGGTTCAGTGCAGGTAGGGCTGGAATAAACTTCCTGCCTGAAAGCCGTAAGGGCCACTGCCAGTCACTATCAACAATACTGAGCTATATGGACCACTGGCCTGATCCAGTACAAGGCAGCTCTCTGGGGGAAGTATTCATTTAAATATTTGCACTAATGCAAGGATTAGTGGTTGTTACGGAAAAAATCTAGGTGTGAGGCTGCTCAGTCACCCAGCTCGTCGGGCAGAGCCCGCGGGTCCCTGTGGAATAAAGGAAGGAGTCCAGCCACCAACTGGAGCAAATAGCTGTAGACCAAAGTTTATTGCACAACAGGTTCAAAGAGGAATTTTGAACCCCGAGGATGGGGTGACAATGACTTTTAAAACTTTCCCACCATATCCCAGAATACAGTTCATACACCACCATTGATACATCAGTGACATGTCACAAAAGGGGAGGGGTAGATAGGAGTTACACTAGTTTAACCTTGGCAGACGTGTGCAGACAAGTCCTTGGTAAAAGATTAGCATAAGCAGACATGTCAGGGCAAGAGCCAGGTATAAGATTAGCATAGGCAAACGCCTCTGAAGTCCCACCATCCAAAGTACAATAGAACTTCCTTTGCATGTCTGGACCCCTTGGCAAGTCTGGTGATGGGATTAAGCTTTCCTTGGCCAGCAGTCAGCTCAGCAATTGTCACCTCTGGGCACTTCCTGGAGTCCCTTTTTCAAGGGCAAAATAGCGTTGGAATGGAGGTCACTGGCAAAGGAGTTGATTTTATATGATTTTTAAAGGTAGGTAACTTTCCTGAGCTGTCAAGTCGAAAGGATACACTTATGCATAATATTTGTAACATTTAACAACTTTAAAGATGTGCCCCCCCCGTAATAGTCATAGTGCGGTGGAACCTTGCCCCTCCTCCCTCTAGCAGATGCCCTACACTAGGCTTCTTCAACCTCAGCCCTCCAGATGTTTTTGAGACTACAGTTCCCATCATCCCTGACCACTGGTCCTGCTAGCTAGGGATCATGGGAGTTGTAGGCCAAAATCCTCTGGAGGGCCGAGGTTGAGGAAGCCTGCTCATCAGATTTAGGGGGCACATGGTGGGGAGAATGTTCCATTGTGCAAAGGAAAATCCCCGCACTGCTGGAATGTTCTCCTTAGTGCTACATTTAATACAACTTCAGGTTCCTATGTAGTCATCCTCTAAAGGGAAACCTTAAACTTGGCCCGGTAGTAGATCGGCAAATTGGGCAAGCAAGGTGTCATCCCTGACCACTGGTTCTGTTAGCTAGGGATGGTGGGAATTGTAGTCCCAAACATCTGGAGGGCCAGAGGTTGCCTATGCCTGCTGTGGGACATTCTGCGGGAGCTGTGCTCTGTTTGTTTTTAATCAAAGTCTTAGCAGCCAACGTTTCCCCTTTTTCAAGGGAAATTCCCTTATTCTGAATAGGATTCCTTGCAAGAAAAAGGGAAAGTTGACAGCTATGATCAAAGTGTGGTGAGTGGACTAAGGGTTGGGTAATCATTAGGTACACCCAAGAATCCTTTACACAAAAAACAATGTCATGCCTCTTATTGCGTTCTATTAGGGCCATTTATGGACAAGCATAAACACTGAGCAAGACTTTCCAAAGTATCTTCATGCCAATGGTTTTTTGAAAGTTTGCATTTGGTCTAGGGATGGGCAAATTTATCACTTTTCGTTTCTTTCTGTTTTTCAATTTCCCAGTCTTACATTTGGTTCTCCACATCTCAGCCTCAGTTTGTGAATCTTTTAAGTCCTTGTGAACATTCACTAGCATTTTAGCTCAAACTTCTCCTAATATACATGTTTGTATGCAATTTTGCCCAGTATACACATTTTCCCAAAACAATTTCCATTGATGTAACACTTTTTTGTGTTCTTTTTGCTAATACATGGACTTTTGAGCACACTTTACAAAAACCAGTATATGGATTTTTGTGCTCATAGCTGGATTGCATAATTGCGATTGCAAAGGAAGGCTGTGTTTGAGTTTGTGCATTGTTTCAGAAAGTGAAAATTCAGTAGGTTGACCTTTAAATGTGAAATGGGTCAAATTGTGTCCCGCTCCGTAACAGGGACTGAGCATGACTGCCAAGGACTTTTCCAAAATCTGTATCCATTCACGGAAGTACCCAGTGCCAACAGGTTCTCAAGGAATGGTAATCATTTCTATAAATGTTCTCACAGGCACCTGCCAGTCTTTTATCCTAATGCAGACAACAGGA
The DNA here is from genome assembly GCF_951804945.1 of Podarcis cretensis. Classification (NCBI taxonomy): domain Eukaryota; kingdom Metazoa; phylum Chordata; class Lepidosauria; order Squamata; family Lacertidae; genus Podarcis; species Podarcis cretensis. The sequence goes on along the minus strand of NC_137180.1, from coordinate 8,227,468 downwards.
ACAGCTGCTGCTGACAGTAGTTTTGAAGACTCCAACAAAGGTATACAGTTAATAACACCCTGAGAAGCCAAACAGCTCTTACAGCTATTGTGGATATGGGGTGTGAGCCAAATAAGTTTAAAGCAGATTTAACCGAGATTTAGCAGAACCTCTAGGCAGAAGGTGCTGGTTTGACAAACATATTACATCTAATACACTGAGTAAACAGAGATTTAATGTCGGAATTGAATTGACTGGGAAGTTTGGTTTACTGAGTGACATCCTTTGGCTCTTGTAATCCTCTTTTTTAGGTCTGACAGAAACCACAAATTCCTATTATGGAATTAAGATTCTTTCGCTTTTTCTGGTTTTGGACAAAGCAAGCAAATTTCTATGAAATCCCTTAAGGCAGCTGCAAGATTACATTCCAAAGAGAATGTTGCAGTTTTAAGAAGTGTTATCACAGTTCTAATGTCTTCCTCCAGACACTATGCAATTTCTCTTTATGCCCAAGTTATTAGCACCCCTGTATGTTTTGTATGTTTGGTTATGTTGGCTAAAAAATCTAAGAAAAACAGGAAATAATAATAATAACTTTTATTTATACCACACCCTCCCCAGCCAAGACCAGGCTCAGGGCGGCTAACAACCGATATAAAAACAATTTGATTGAAATACAACTTAAAAACAAGATTAAAATACAACATTATGACCTGTGGGCTTATTAGATACTACACTTGATCTTAGCCAAAAGGCAGAGAAGCGATACTGTGGGCTTATTAGACCCATAAAGGGTTGTATTTTGGCCTGCAATACTGTTTTCCACAAGCTACAACCATGCACTCCATCACCTGGTATCATCAGTGGTTGGAAATACACTCCCACTTGTTCATTTTCAAGTGGAGTTTGCATTTGATGCCTTTGGAATTTGGAGCCAATGCAAGTCCTGCTGGTTCAGCTGATTGGTGGTGACTCCAAGCTGTGCTTGGAGGTCCTTGAAAGTCCTTTGCAGCATGACTTGCGACATCAGGTGATTGACAGGTGGGAGGGCCCAGCCACCTATCTAAAGTGGGATGGGGAGTGAAGGATCCAGACTGCCAAGCCGAAAAGATAAGCTGCTAATATCACTGTCTGCCAATTCCATTAGTTCCATTAGTTTGGCTTATAACAAGAAAGATGATATTAAATCCTACTGCGATGCTATCAGACTTAAAAATACATTAATGCAAAGGGCTGAACCAGAAGAGAATCTTGACCTCTCTCTAAGCATCTGGATTCTGCACATTGTGGGAAAAGAACTCTGTTTGATTAGCCTCTTGCTGATAGAAACTGTAGTATGTTAATAATGTGCAATTTCACCAAGAAGACAGTTGTCTTTTTCAACAGCTGTCATCACCACAGACTTCTAGGGGTTAAAGGGAAAGATTAGGACTGTATGGGGTGTGTGTGTGTGTGTGTGTGTGGAATTACAGTCGAAGCACATCAGCACTTTTCATAGAGTCAAATTACAGCAGGGAGGAAAGGCCTTGAAGCAGGAGGAGAATGCACTGTTTCTGTCTTGGGCTTAAGATTGCCATAAAAATGGGAGCAGACTGCGGAAATTGTGCAAAACACACTATCTAAGGAACACCAGAACTTTCTGCGTTAAGACTTTGGATATCTGAGGACAGGCCTCCTCCCCCAGAACGAGAGAAAGAATGTTTTGAGAAAGCAGAGCCAAAGTACAAATGATTTATGACCTAACATGGAGGGAGGAGCCCTTTTCAATAAAGCAGATGTAAAACGTCCACCTTGGGACTTGAGCCAGTTTTTGTGTTCCACAAAAGGGAAAACAGCTCTAAACGGAAGAACAGAATAGAGAAAAGGACTACGTTACAGTTCCACCACAGGCTGTTTTAAAATCTTCTCTTCATGGAGCTTTTAAATTCCTTGCCTCTTCACTCAGACTTCTGTGCCATTTGCTTACCCAGGATCCTAATGGTTCACCATGCCCATTGTCAGCATCCCTGAAACTCAAGACTATTGCCACCAGATCAGTTTAGCACAACAGAAATATGCAATTGTTACTGTTGTTTAGTCGTTTAGTCATGACCGACTCTTCGTGACCCCCTGGACCAGAGCACGCCAGGCACTCCTGTCCTCCACTGCCTCCCAGTTTGGTCAAACTCATGCTGGTAGCTTCGAGAACACTGTCCAACCATCTCGTCCTCTGTCGTCCCCTTCTCCTTGTGCCCTCCATCTTTCCCAACATCAGGGTCTTTTCCAGGGAGTCTTCTCTTCTCATGAGGTGGCCAAAGTATTGGAGTCTCAGCTCCAGGATCTGTCCTTCCAGTGAGCACTCAGTGCTGATTTCCTGAAGAATAGATAGGTTTGATCTTCTTGCAGTCCATGGGACTCTCAAGAGTCTCCTCTAGCACCAGAATTCAAAAGCATCCATTCTTCAGCGATCAGCCTTCTTTATGGTCCAGCTCTCATTTCCATACATAACTACTGGGAAAACCATGGCTTTAACTATACAGACCTTTGTTGGCAAGGTGATGTCTCTGCTTTTTAAGATGCTCTCTAGGTTTGTCGAAATATGCAATAGTTACACACATTTGGTGTGTACTGTTGCAATATTTTCCTTTGGGGTAGCAATTTTCCTGATCGCTATACTTTGTAACTGCACAGTGCAGTTCTCAACCCTTACCCAACACCAGAGAGCACATTGCTAAGTTGCTATTCTGGTTGTACTGCAGAAGCACAAGTGTTAGCTTATGTTGTTGTCTGTGATGTCACTAAGGATGACCAAGACAGCTCCTGGCCATGCCATTTTGTGAAATGTAATTTTATGATATGATACAATATCTTTATTGTCATTGTCCCATACAGAACAATGAAATTGAAAAATCTACATGAGGCATTCAAAAACCCCTAAAAACTCTGAAACCCCATTTTAAAATACAATATACTACAGAGACTCCTTATGCTGCGTTTAGAACCCGAATTGCATTTGCGTAGAAACTGTTTCTCAGGCGGCTAGTCCTGGCCTTTATAACCATATACTTTCTTCCAGAAGGCAGAAGCTGAAAGAGATCATTTCTGGGGTGCGTACTATCCTGCGCTATCTCTGCAGCTTTCTTATGGCACCTGACAGCATAGATTTGATCCAAGGTGGGAAGAGTGCACCCAATTATTCTCTCTGCAGTGTTTACACCCCTGGACAGCATTGATTTTCCCCTGGCTGTGCAGCTCCCAAACCACACACATAGACCATAAGTTAATACACTCTCCACAGTACAATGGTAAAATGCCATCAACAGGTCCTTTGAGAGATGGTTTTTTTCCGGAGGATTCTCAGAAAATATAACCTTTGCTGTGTTCTCTTCATCAGGTCTTTGCTATTTTCTCCCCAGGTTAGGTCATCTCTCAACTCCATTCCCAGATATCGAAACACCGAGACTTGTTCCACACACTTCCCCTCAATAATAAGTGGCTGAATATTCAATTTACATTTCCTAAAGTCCAATTCCTTGAGTGGCTGTGACTTCCTTTACCCTTTGCACTGAAGTGACTGCCCAGTGCTAGTTTTGTTTTCTCCTGTGTTAAAAATACAATGTTCAAAGAAAGCAAGGTTAAAACAATTTCAGAGAGACAAATTGCTTTCTAAATTGTTGCTATTGTTTTAATTCCTTGCTACCTGTGCATTTTTCTCGATGTAAAGCTGAAGTTGGATAGGATGGCCTCAAACACATTTCCCAAAATAAAGAAGAAAAAAGAGAATGTAAGAGGATACAAATCTGCATATGATTTCCGTATGCTAATTTACATAGAGAGCTGGAAATTCAGAAATAATAGCCAATTGACCAAGTGAAGTGTATGCTTGCTCAGCCTCTGTCCGGGAGCTAACTATAGATGGACAACTTGAAGGTCCATGCTGTGCTCTTCCTTCTTATGGTTCTTTATATTTAAGCTGGACTTTGACCAGACAGGGCTACAAACAGAGGATTTCTTCACTTAAAGGGCTGTTCTCTGGTATCCCTTCAACTCTTAAAAGAAGGGTACATGTCCACCCTGGAGCCAGAGAACCCATCCACTCTTACTAAAAATAAAAATAAAAATCTGGTAACAGTGCAAGGAAGGGTAGTTTTCCATCCACTATGTAAGAACTAGATTTTGCCCTGTTGATACAGAGAAACTGTATTCCCTTTGCCAGAAATACATTTCACATTTTAAGCTACTTTGCACCGTTCTTTAAAAAAAACAGAAGCAGATTTCTATAGCTAATAAATAGATCCATAGCAGAGGCACTTATTTCTGGTAATGTAGAAAAACTCCTGCATCAAAGCCCTTGAAAGCATGCTGAAAACACACGAGTCTTGAAAGACCTACATTGGCTCCCAGTGTGTTTCCGAGCACAATTCAAAGTGTTGGTGCTGACCTTTAAAGCCCTAAATGGCCTCGGTCCAGTATATCTGAAGGAGCGTCTCCACCCCCATCGTTCAGCCCGGACACTGAGGTCCAGCTCCGAGGGCCTTCTGGCGGTTCCCTCACTGCGAGAGGCCAAGTTACAGGGAACCAGGCAGAGGGCCTTCCCGGTAGTGGCACCCGCCCTGTGGAACACTCTCCCATCAGATGTCAAAGAGATAAACAACTACCTGACATTCAGAAGACATCTGAAGGCAGCCCTGTTCAGGGAAGTTTTTAATATGTGACATTTTAGTGTACTTTTCATCTTTGTTGGAAGTCGCCCAGAGTGGCTGGGGAAACCCAGCCAGATGGGCGGGGTACAAATAATAAATTATTATTATTTATTATTATTACTGAATGTGCCGTTTGTATCTCTTGGTTTTTATTAAATCAGCAGAATCATTTCACAAAGGAGGAGAAATGATTTTGTTTTTGTTCATGTTTTACTAATGTGAATGTCAATAAAGGTTAATGAACTCATGACAGAAAAGATTGAAATACAATGCCTAACCCAGAATAATATCTGGGGTACACAGGAGTGATCATCTAATCAAACTTACGTTAATTTCCATCCTCTAGTTTTTCTAGGGACTGAGTTTAGGAGAAAAGGGAACACGCCATCTAATAGCTTGCAACCAGTGTTGTTTACTGCGTCTTAAGCTAAAAAGTCTCGTGAATGTGGTACAAAGGCTTATGCATTACAATTTATTATTTACTACAATGACTCATGATCCTACTCTTCCCACTGTTTCAGAACAAGACTTTGCCCAGTTGTTAACTATATGGGGAACATATAAAAGGTAAAGGGACCCCTGACCATTAGGTCCAGTCGTGACCGACTCTGCGGTTGCGGCGCTCATCTCGCTTTATTGGCCGAGGGAGCTGGCGTACAGCTTCCGGGTCATGTGGCCAGCATGACTAAGCCGCTTCTGGCGAACCAGAGCAGCGCACAGAAATGCCGTTTACCTTCCCACCAGAGCGGTACCTATTTATCTACTTGCACTTCGGGCTTTCAAACTGCTAGGTTGGCAGGAGCAAGGACCAAACAACGGGAGCTCACCCCATTGCGGGGATTCGAACCGCTGACCTTCTGATTGGCAAGCCCTAGGCTCTGTGGTTTAACCCACAGCGCCACCCATGTCCCAATGGGGAACATATAAAACTGCCCAAAAACACCCCACCTCCGATCTGAAGTGGTATAGCCCAAAATTCAATCCTCTCATATAGCATCATGTTTAGATTGGCTCTCTGTCCTCAGAGAGAGCGCAGGTTGTTTGCATCCTAGCTAAATGCATTTTAAAGCTTTATACGTGGCTCCTTTCCACCAGCACTACATTAACTTAAATAGGTTTCAACACCATAACATGTTGTCACCGTATAGCTTTCCTAGTGGTTTTGTAGCCAGACGTATTGGTGAAACATGCAACATATATTACTTTTAGAATTATTCCCCCCTCCCTCCAGTTTTAAACAGTTAAATAACCAGTATTTATCAGCTGGTTTGAAACATACTGTATTACATATGGCTTGGTTTCCATGAAAGTGGTTTGTTGCATGGAAAAAATTCATAAAGCAGGGTTTGTGTATATAATATTTGAAGTTAATCTGCACTTGCGGGCTAGGGCCTCCTTTTAATGGCTCTGACATCAGTACTAGGAAGCATGGGCACAAACAGAATTGAAAAGGGCACCCATAAGAGGTCTAAAAATAGGGTTGCCATAGAATTCTGATAGCACAGAATTGGAAGATTAGAGAAATACCATCAAAGGAACAATGTCAAGAGAAGTTGATGAACTATGCAGAGTTGGCAAAGTTAACAGATAAACTGTGTGCAAAAGACACTAGCGATTTTGAAAAAGAATGGGAACCTTTTACAAAAGAAACAACAAAAAATATATAGAGTCATTGGCAGGATTTAAATAAACATTGGCAATTTTACTTATAAAAAATAAGAAATCTAATAGCATGACAATATAGAAGTATGTGTAAACAGCAGGATGTAATATGAGATGTAATAAATCAGGGATGGAAGTTGAGGGAAGTCAGTGGGGAATGGGGAAATTGAAATTTGAATGCAATGTAATGATTACAGATATTGTTAAAAAACAAGAAAAGAAAAAAAGGGTTGCCATATCTCAAAAAGTGAAAATCCAGAGACAAAAGTTGTGGAGCTGTTTTGATACTTCCAACATGGGCAGCCATACAGTATGTCTGGATTTTCCTGGGCATTGCAGTGATTTCTGCTCGGATGCTGCTAATAAGGGCAGAGGCAGAGCTAGCTGCTCTGGAACCTGGGGGCGGGGCTAGCCGCCCATGGGGGTGGGGCAAACGTCCCAGGGGGCGGCGCAGTGATGTCACCCCCCCAGGCATGACACCCAGGATGGACCGCACCCACCACACTCCCCTTCCTCCTCCAGCCTGGGAAATTCCGGACATATGGCAACCCTACTTAAAAATGAAAAGAGGAGGAAATGATTATGCAGTGCAAACCTATGAATTCTACCGGGCTGGCAGGACTGCAGCATTAGTAATTCAGTACTAAAATGCAGCACAGAGAGCAATGTCTTTCTTTTTCGTGTGCTATATGACAGTCAGACTTCAGGTCTACATAGGAGCTCTGGAATTTCCCCCATTTAATTAATATGTAGAATAAAAATGAACATTTACTGGCAAAGCATAACACAGATGCATGTGGTCTGGCCATATTGGTGAATTACTTACAGTGATGTTTGTTCACCTTCCCACTAATCCATTCTTAATGTCTTTTTTGTTCTAGGTTTTTTTTAAAAAAATTAATTATGGATGAAAAATGTTAACATTCTTGTAAATATGACTGGAGATATAAATACGGCGTGTGTATACATAAAGGTAAAGGTAAAGGTACCCCTGCCCGTACGGGCCAGTCTTGCCAGACTCTGGGGTTGTGCGCCCATCTCACTTAAGAGGCCAGGGGCCAGCGCTGTCCGGAGACACTTCCGGGTCACGTGGCCAGCGTGACATCGCTGCTCTGGCGAGCCAGAGCCGCACACGGAAACGCCGTTTACCTTCCCGCTGGTAAGCGGTCCCTATTTATCTACTTGCACCCGGAGGTGCTTTCGAACTGCTAGGTTGGCAGGCGCTGGGACCGAGCAGCGGGAGCGCACCCCGCCGCAGGGATTCGAACCACCGACCTTTCGATCGGCAAGTCCTAGGCGCTGAGGCTTTAACCCACAGCGCCACCTGCGTCCCCTGTGTGTATACATACACATACATAAATTAAAGAGAGAAAGAAAGAAAGAAAGAAAGAAAGAAAGAAAGAAAGAAAGATGAATAAAATAAAACAGTAGTCCTTTTTTATCAACAATATGTTAGATAACTCTTTTAAAATGTACAATGTCCTCTATTTGTGTTGATGTTAGGGGGAAAATATATCATTATTTATATTATTATTATTATTATTATTATTATTATTAATTAAATTTGTCTGCCGCCCTTTATCTGTAGATCTTAGGGCAGTTCACAACAAAAGATAGAAAACGGAACAAAGATGGCCTGTTAGAGTTTCAGCTTTCGTTGTGCTCCTTGATCAACTCAGTTGGTGCTACAAGTAATACTGTATGGAAAATCTTCCCTTATGTAGATAAACAAACTTTCTAGCCATTCAAAACTAGTTTGTGTTAGTGAGAAATCTAGCCTTTGACTTTCATCCTTCCATCCTAGTTTTAGTTCTGCAAGACGTCTGGCAAGCATTCAGACATTCGGTCCTCTACCTGCTGCCTGAAGTAAGAAATGCGATGAAATAGGCCAGGTTCGGGATTCTTTTTAATATGAAAATGGGCTCCTCTTCCTTCTATCTAAGGGTGGGATACCTAGATCTTCTGTCGGTGGTTGATAACATTTCCTCCAAATGCAGGAAACCAGTTTGTGCAAATCATAGTTAGAACCTGGTTTGATATCCTTTTTAGTTAGCAAACTATGTTTTGAAGAAACCATAGTTTCCTAAATTCAGATGAAGTGGGAAACTATGGCTTGTTACAGACTGCAACTGGAAGCTTTATATTTCCTCCCTTCATGCATGAAGGAGGAGAGAAGATGCATAAGGAGCATGAGACTCAAATTTGCTTGTTCTATGATAAACCATAATTTCGTCACTATGTCTGAACCCAGTGCTTTTTTTTCTAGAAAAAATAGATGGAGATACTCACTTTTTAACAACAACAACAACAAGAGGTACCAGTACTGTATACCCTTAAGTGCCCCCTGGGGGAAAAACCAAACACAGTCTGAATCAATCCACAGCTTCTGGATGTTTGACACCTGAGTGCAGGTGAGCACTCACACAATGAAACAGTCCTCCATGCAATAGTTTCTTCAACTTAGAAAACTAATGGTGAGGTAGACATTCAATTTTCACCTTATCATGCCTGTTTCCTCTAAGAAGGGGTTCATTTTTTTTAAAAAAAGCAAGTCATGTAAGTCTGAAAGTACCGTATTTTTTGCTCTATAAGACTCACTTTTTCCCTCCTAAAAAGTAAGGGGAAATGTGTGTGCGTCTTATGGAGCGAATGCAGGCTGCGCAGCTATCCCAGAAGCCAGAACAGCAAGAGGGATTGCTGCTTTCACTGCGCAGCGATCCCTCTTGCTGTTCTGGCGTCTGAGATTCAGAATATTTTTTTTCTTGTTTTCCTACTCCAAAAACTAGGTGCGTCTTGCGGTCTGGTGCGTCTTATAGAGCGAAAAATACGGTATACAACTCAGACAAGGGTTTACAAAGAAAGTAGGATAGCCAGTTGTGCTTTGGATGTAGATGTGAGATGGATGAGGAAGAACAAACTGAGCTTGAATCCTGGCAAGAGGGAGGCGCTGCAGCAGAGGGGGTTTCCCATGCCCAAGAAACTGGTCAGTTGCCTACTGGTGACAGGATAGCATCCTTCAACACACCTGAGGACACCAGGCCTTCTTGGTGGGTGCAAGAGAGGTCATGTGGCCAAGAATGGAATGCTTTCCCTAACATCCAGCACTCTGCCTCCTGGAAGGGTTGGCCCTGAAAACAGTAGGGCTACAACGGCAAAAGAAGTATATTATCTAACATCTTAGGCTTACTCATTGCACATCAGTATCTGAGATTCTAAAAGGCCAGTCTGGCAAGAAAGGCAAACATTCTGTCAGTGAGTCTCCAAGTGAAGTAGCTTGGCAGCCATTGCTTTACAAAATATTCAGACAGACAAAGTAGACTGGCTGATCACATGATGGCTGCTAGAGTATTCTTCAGAATCAGTTTTACAACTAAATTTAGTAGAGGAAGGTCACTGAGCATGAGCAAAAGTAAACCCTGTTTAAAATTGGTGTGTCAAATACATGGTTTAGGTATATAAAAGCAATTGTTCTCATTGGCTAACACCAGGAACACCGTGCAGACTTTCCAACAAGGCATGTAGAGTGGGCGTTGTTCCATTTCCATTGACTCTGGTATATCATCTTCAGTTTATTTAAAATGAGAATTAGGAACTAACAAAGTATTAGTCACAGCCTTTAGTGTATCCAAACTGTCTCTCTGTGTTTCTTTAATTGCTATAAATATAGTCTTCCCCTGCCACACACAGAGCACCTCTTCTGAATATAATCTCCCATCTTAGTTTAACTCTGCTTTTCATTTTTATGGCTGACATAATATCACATATATAAAATACTGACCACCAGGGACCAGAATCTATGCCAAATACTCTCCCATTTTAATCTTCAAACAAAAATGAGCCATTTGAGGGAGTGTGGAATTTCCAACCAAAATACTTTTAATTGTGAGAATATCCACCTTTTAAAATCCTGTGTGGTGTTCATTACTTTCCCTAGCTCATAGATGGGGACCTTTGGCCTCCCAGATGTTGTTGGACTCCAAATCCCATCAGCCATTCAAGGATGATGTAATGAATTCAGTGATGTTATGACGCTGACGCCAGTCAATGTAAAATAAGTCACTTTGGAGTGAGAGCAATGATTCATGAATAGAAGAACATCTTTGAAGCCATTATCAAAAATGTTGAGGGGGTGTATTCGGTGCTGGAAATCAGTGGCAGAGGAACCCTCTCCGGCACCTGGGGCGGGACGCCAAGGGGTAGGGCAAACTGCCCGGTGGCGCATGTACAATGTCCATTCAGACTGTGCATGTATGGCATCCCATAAGGACTGTCCGTGCATGGCAGCCCATACGGTTGCCGTGTGAGAGGCATGTTACGATATTCCATTCCACCTTAACAGACGTGTGGAATTGTTGTATGTCCCATGTCTGTTTACACTCCAGCACAGCTTGCTGGGAACTTCCGTTTGTGTATAGCTTTTGTTTATGCTGCTTGCTCTTGGACACGAAAGGGAGAAGACATGTTTTTCCTTTGTCCTGAATAAACTGCTCATAAATATGCTTTACACAGCCTCTATCTGCCCTTCTGTTGCGAAGAGTTATTTACTCTGCTGATTAAGTGTGCTCCAGCTTCTGAAGGCTTCTGAAGCTGCAGGTCACTGTTTCATGCTGAGCCAAGGACCAGAGATTGTTGGGCTACCGGCCGGTGGGCTGGGAGCTTGCAAATTGCCCCCGTTTCCTTGGAAGTATCCCAACAGCCCATACGGTTGCCGTGTGAGAGGCAGCCTGTACGGACGCCACGCACACGGAGCCCATACTAACTGCGTACGCGCCCTTGGCTGCTCTACAGCTGGGGGGGGCAGTGGGCCATCTTGTCACCCCCCCCAGTGGTGCCCGGGGCGGCCCGCCCCCTCCATCCCCCCCATCGTACGCCCCTGCTGGAAATGCTCAACAAAAACATGAATGTGTATGTGTTAATTCATTTTTCGGTCATCAGAACTATATAACCAACAAAGAACATCACAACACATTGGTTGTCACAACTTCCTATAAGAATAAAAGTTATAAATGTCCCAAATGTCTGTATTGGCTCAATTCAGTAAATCATTCCACGAACTCTAGAACTCTAGAAATGGTTGCAAAGTGTCGTAAAAGGAAAATAAATTTTCTTGGGCACTTCTAATTTGATTAGTTTATTTCATTTTAGCTAACATTGATTTTAAAGGTCTCTTTTTCCATAGAGCACTCTTTGTTCATTAGCAATAAAATTTTAGTGTGCAAAAAAATCACCATATTCAGTTTCTCTCAGAGATTTATACACTACTGAAACTTTACCTTTAGTTGAAGGGGAAACATGAATGATCATATTTTCAAAAGCTGTGAGAGTTCTGCATGCTTGAGCAGTCACCTCTGTCTTCAACAATAAAACATGTTAATTGGTTAAACTGGAGTCAGGACCATCAGAGATTAGTAATTTTAGCTTCAATCTGTTCCCTCCACATTGGGATACCAACAAGGTTAAAATCGATTAAGCAATACTGACCAGCCTCTTCCCAACCATCTCAATTTAAGGTTTCTTCCGCATCCTTAACTGTTGGATGGAAACACACTGGAATTAAGAAGAAAATGGTGGTGCTAGTTTTTTAAAGACCATTTGCCAAACACCGATAGTATCATGCATAAAAGGATTACAGTGGTGCCTCGCAAGACGAAAAGAATCCGTTCCGCGAGTCTCTTCGTCTTGCGGTTTTTTCGTCTTGCGAAGCAACCCTATTAGCGGCAAAGCGGCTAAGCGGCTATTAGTGGCTTAGCGGCTTAGAAAAAGGGGGGGGGAGCGAAAAAAATCGCAAGACTCGCAAGACGTTTTCGTCTTGCGAAGCAAGCCCATAGAGAAATTCGTCTTGTGAAGCGCCTCGAAAAACGGAAAACCCTTTCGTCTAGCGGGTTTTTCCTCTTGCGAGGCATTCGTCTTGCGGGGCACCACTGTAACAATTCTAAAGGAAGATTTTAGTGCAGATGGCACAAATGGCCATGCCTTAAAACCGGATGCATCTATTGCTACCCCTGGATCATGACAACTATTGACAACAGATTATGTAATTGGAAGGCACACATAAATATATTTGACACATCTCTGGACCAGAGTCTACTGTTAACTTTCAATATTAGCTTCTCCTTCTGTTTCAGAAGCATTGTCAGATTTTCCTCATCATGGGTATTTGTGTGTTTGTGCTTTTCCTTTCTCTGCCTCCATTGTTATGTGGAAAAGAGACTTTGAGAATGCCATCTGGTTGACATGGGTGAGCCCCAGTTGATTTTTGGAACAATGTTTTGTTTGATGCATGAACTGTTCCATAAGGCTGTGATCTCTGCATCAGCGCTAGAACATGATAGATTTTTGGATTGCATTTTATTGATTTTAAAGTGTGAAGTGCCCAGGGGGACACGGCTGATTAGGTGATATAGCCAGTGCTTTTGTTTAAGAAAAAATGGTGCTGGTACTCACCATTAAGTTGTTAAAGTAAGTGCCACACTTTAAACATTTTGCCGGGTGGAGAGGTGCTGATACTGCGTACTCTAGAGTACCCCCAGGAAAAAACCAACACTGAGTATAGCAATGCCTCAATAAATAAATAAACTCCACCAAAGTTAAATGTTTAAGGCTGTAATCCTATACCTGAAAGTAAACCCTGTTGAACTCAATGGAACTTACTTCTGAGTAGATGTATAGGATTTCACAGAAAGCCATACTTACTTTAGAGTAAATGCCATTGATATACTCTGGGACAGGGGTTGGCAAACTAAGGCCCGGGGCCCGGATGCGGCCCACTGGGTTCGTTAATCTGGCCTGCGAACCTTGCGGACCCTGCCGCCTGCTTGGTCAGTCCCTGCGCTAAATGGGCGCGGAGGCCTCGCCATGCGGGGACTGACTTCCGTGACGCTGGCACAGCTTTGGATTGGCTTCAGGAAGCTCCTGCAGCCAATCTGAAGCCACGGATGCCTCTGGGCGATGCCCCTTCCCTCCCTCTGAGGTAGCCGCGGACGGCCAAGAGCTGAGCGGGAGGAAGTGGCGGTGGCGGGGAGGCAGAGGACAATGACGGCGCTGTCGAAGATAAGGTGGTGGCGGCGTGAGTGGTGGCGGGCGGGGTCCTTTGGGGGGTGCTTTCGGGAAAGGGTGGGTCTGGCCCCCCACAAGGTCTGAGGGACAGTGGACTGGCCCCCTCCTCCTGACAAAGTTTGTTGACCTCTGCTCTGGGACATACATCCAGCTGCACAGTCCCATTGATTCTTGAAAGTGTCGAGCCAGTAAGATTAAAAAAGTGCTTAACTTTGGCTAGACCCCTGGTACCCAAGTGGTGGGTCGGGACTCACTACTGGCCCATGGCCTGATTCAATGTGGTTTAGAACAGCAGCACCCCCACCACACAAATATATCAATTAATAGAGGAAAAAGACACTGCTCCACAAATGCATGTTCGGGTTAAAGGCGGGTCATCTTGGAACTGAAAAAGTTGGACTACTGTGCTAGACCATCACCATAATCATTATATATTTATTTATCTCTCACCTTTTCCCATGGCGGGACTAAAGGCGGCTTACGTATAAAAATGAGAATGACTAAAACAGAAAAAAAACCAATAATTAAAAAACAATCAAACATTTTTGGAAGTAAAACTATAAACATATATAAAATCTGTTAGGTCATGGTCTTCTCTCTAGTTAAATAGGCTTAGAATTGGAATCTGTGACCTGAACCATATTTTCCTTTTTTAAAAAAACCACAAAAACAAAGCTCTGCTTTAGTGTTTCATGCAGCACGTTAGTTCCGTTCTTTCTTTAGGATGAGGAGGGGCATGTCTGTTTGCATTTATATATGAACAGTAAATGTACCTCCCCATTCTGCAGTGTTGCCTGCTTACTGATTTAGATACTGATTTAGATACCTTTCCTTCCACATTTGTGATAGGGCTACCATAAATCTGGATTTTCCCGGACATTACTGGGATTTTGAGGGAGGAATTGATGTCTGAAAGGTGTCGCTTTGTCCTGGATCCTAGGTAACTCAATTGAAAAATTGGGGTGTCCTGGTTTTTACTTTTTGAAATATGGCAATGCTAATTTATGTTGAAGCCGCTGGCCCTGTTCATTTGAGCTACGGCCATGGTGCTCTGTGAAAGCGAAGTGGCCCCGATTCATTCACACCCCTGACCCCTCCTCACAAATATACAAATGTAAAAGGCTGTTTGTTTTCCCCAATCTGTATTTGAAAACAAAGTGTAAACCAACCTTCTTTTACGTCTTTTGCTGGTCAGCGGCCAATGTAAATGCTTACACTGGGAGAACAAGCCTATTTCCTGCTGTAAAGGCTTTTTTGTTTATCCTAGGGCTACTCACTGCCACTGCTTGCCCCCGACAGACTATTAACCCCTGTGTGTAGCAGGCAAAAAACAGATGTGGGTTTCTTAAGCAAATTATTGGTTATTTCACCACATGTAGTTTTTGCAGTTAAGTGCTTCCAGCTTCTCAAGAACATTCCACAGCAATAACATCACATTTTCCCTCAACCTGTTAATTAGCATAAATTTTATCAGCTTGGAAACCACAGCTTGAATTTGTTAAGCGACAGGCAGAGACATACTGGACGGCAGCCCAGCCAACTTGAAAGAGTGATGAAGAGATGGGGGCTTTGGAAACCAGATGTGTGCCTCTCTGAAGTCAAGCTGCAAATGATTCCATCACCTTCCTTTTTACAGAATCTTCAAGAGGTTTCACTCCCCATCCCACCCTGCCTATCGGGGCCAGAGAGCACATTCAGGCTGCGCAAGGAACACTGTTGGAAATGGCCTCCTTGCCTTGAGGGTGCCTCATCCCACTGGCAACCCCATCATGTTGTGAGTCTCCAAGTCACTGTACAGTATCGCTTTCCCACAGAGACCCTGAATGTGATGTGATGGGTGTGAGTCACATGGCAGTTATTGACAAATGTCAAGGCCAGCAGGGGGGTTAATGATCGGGGGGTTAATGATCCCAGGAGACCATTTTTAGGAGCATCAAGTTGTGGTGACCATCACTTGACCTCCAGATGTCCGTCAACCAGTATGATATATAAAATGTAAAGTTCATTCAAGTACTGGAACATCAACACATAAAAGGATCTACGGGTATTTCCTACAGAGTGTAAAAGACACTGAGATGTGCACTGCAAGTGTATTTGTCTAAAATGATGCAATGCTGGCTGAATAAATAAATAAATGGTGGCAGGCACTCCAGCAGAAAGCAAGACAAGCCGTACGTCAGATGAACCAGAAGTCTGTGGGAATTCCACCTTCACCCACATCAATTGCTTTGGGATTAGGAGAGAAGGGATTTGCGGTGGTGATTTGCAAAAACATAATTCTGGGAACAGAAGAAGCCACATAATGTCTCTTCCATGCTGAGGAGGAGGGGCAGTTTGAAATATGTGCACATTTGCAGAATGCAAGCTGTGTTCACTGTTCCTATGAGATGGTGTTAAAGGCCTGGCTAGTTGACCTCCAGAGATTCCTCTGGTTAAACAAAAAAGATACTACATTATTATTATTATTATTATTATTATTATTATTATTATTATAGCAGCCCCCATCTGGCGGCTTACAGTGTAGTGGTACCTTGGTTCTCGATCTTAATCTGTTCCGGGAGTCCGTTCAACTCCCAAAACTGTTCAGAAAACAAGGCACAGTTTCCGATCGGCTGCAGGAGTTTCCTGTACTCAAGCAGAAGCTGCATCGGACGGTTGGCTTCCAAAAAACATTCGCAAACCAGAAGACTTACTTCCGAGTTTGCGGCGTTCAGGAGCCGATTTGTTCAACAACTAAGCCGTTTGAGAACCAAGGTACCACTGTACATATAAAACCATCACTTCCACCCCTCTCCTCTTTCCACTTCCCCCCGTTTCTCAAACTACTCTGGTCTTGTTGGGATGGGAGAGATCCCAAAATCAGCTGTTGACTTCTTGCTACTCTAGAGAGCCAGTGTGGTGTAGTCTAGTAATCTGGTGAACCGGGTTTGCTTCCCCACTCCTCCACATGCGGCTGCTGGGTGACCTTGGGCTAGTCACACTTCTCTGAAGTCTCTCAGCTCCACTCACCTCACAGAGTGTTTGTTGTGGGGGAGGAAGGGAGGAAGGGAAAGGAGATTGTTAGCTGCTTTGAGACTCCTTAGGGTAGTGATAAAGTGGGATATCAAATCCAAACTCCTCTTCCTCCTCCTCCTCCTCCTCCTCCTCCTCCTCCTCTTCTTCCCCTGCTCTTCCTATGACTGTGTTTATATTCATTGCACCCTAGCAAAACAGGCACATCAAGAAGACCTGTGTTGCATTTAATGATGTAACAAAATTTGAATACTGCTTAACTGTAAACAGGGTTGCCAACTTGAGTAAAATATTGGGGGGGGCAGCTACGCCCCTCCCCACATAATCAATCACAACACGCACACCAGTGGCAATGCTCATCAACTCAAATATTTCATTGGGGGACCAAAGGGAGCTCAGCCCCTAGGAGTTGGCTCCTATGACTGTAAATAAAACCTTTACACCTGAAAAAGAAGGAAGAGATGGAGGGCTTCGCTTTGAGCAACTTAGGTATCTGTGGTGGGTTTCTGATACCCAGACCTGCAAGGATAACACTGGTTCGGTCTGGGAGATGATACCTGGCTGATGCAAACTCAGGCGCTTGTCCCCTGATCCACAGGAGGTGGTGACACCCTTTGACTTCCTTAACTTTCCAGCAGGTGGCAGCAGCTCAGCCTTTTGTGGCTTTCTCACTTTTTTTGACCCCTGATTCAAGTTCCATGTCTTTCCCTCCTTGGGTGAACTATTAGACTGCTTGCATGGCATGTGGGCCACACACTCTTCCTACCATCTCTGATCTTTTCTAGCGCACAGTAAATGCAGGTACTCAGCCACATGGATGTCAGAAAATCCCATTGGAAATGGAATTGGAATTGGAAATTGCTTCTGTTTATAATTTCGTCACAGGTCCAGAGCAGAAATCAATCCAGCAAATTCAGTTCGTATTCACTCATAGTGTTAATGGTTCTTATTTTTTAAAGGCTGCAATGAATACATTCTTTTGATGTTGTTTCGATGTCTCCTTTACATGGAAAGGAATGGTGTGGAAATAATGATGTCATTAATTTCTGTTAAATTTGCTACTTATATTGTATAAATAATTGCATAAATTATGTTAAATAGTGGACAGTGAGATGAATTATGTAGTATTTGGTGGAAATCAAACCATAACTGAACGGAAACAAAGACAGATCTGTGACAAAGGCAGATCAGGACAGAAATCACTGCCTTCAAACGTCCCTCTTCAGCGACTCATTGATCCTCTAGCTGCAATATTAGTTGATAAACTCACTCTTTGAAGCTTCCCTTTTGGCCAGTGTTTAGGATATGTTGATTTACTGAGATCTTACATGTCATCTATTGTCCAAATATTTAAGTGACAGCAGGATTCCTTGAATGCCAAAATACCTAGGTTTGTTTTCAATGTTCCCATTTCAAATCACCTGAAGGGGCATTTGCAAGGTTTTTCAGTAGTGTTGGTAGCAATTAACATGCAGTCACAGAAATCTGGCATACAGATGTTTTACAGAAGGGGCAGAAGCACGAATGTACTGCCTCTTTCACCATTCTTCTTTTTATGAAATGTAAATTAGAGATAGACTTGAACCAGGATGTTTTCCAGGTCTCCACTTAGCATGTGAAACAACTGAAAGTTGGTTAAATAAAGCAGGATATTTTGCCCTTCAAAGCCCACCAGGAACCCACAACAGTTGTGATTGTGCACAGCCTCTTAGGAAAGCAATTTGTTCAATAATTTTTTGTTCATTCAAGAATTTCATCACTTTTTCATATATAATGAAATTGTCAGTTTTTTAATGGAAAAAACAAGGGGATCTGATAGCTAAGGCTGCAATCGTAACCCTATTTACCTAGGAATCATTCCCACTGAATTCAATGGGACTTACTGCTCTGAGTAAACCTGGTTAGGAATGCTCTGTAATTTGTGTTTCCTGTTTTTTATACAAAACTGTAGGCTTTTTCAGGCATCCAGTCAGAATACATGATGGCAAATAGTGTGAAAAGTGTGGGATAAATTCCTCTTGGTCTTGAAGGTTCAATTACAGAGGCTCACATCAAATTCCCAATCCATAAGACTTTATTCAGTAATAAATTACAGGATGGAGACCAAAGAGCCTGCAAGAACACTCCCATCAGGGCAAGTATTATATAAGCAAATATATGTTATATTCCCTGTTCATCCTATACCTAACCACCTCTTGCCATCCCAATACTTCACCATCTCTCATCCAACCACAGTCCATGAAAAGCAACTTGTTGTTGTTTAGTCGTTTAGTCATGTCTGCCTCTTCGTGACCCCATGGACCAGAGCACGCCAGGCACTTCTGTCTTCCACTGCCTCCCGCAGTTTGGTCAAACTCATGCTGGTAGCTTCGAGAACACTGTCCAACCATCTCATCCTCTGTCATCCCCTTCTCCTTGTGCCCTCCATCTTTCCCAACATCAGGGTCTTTTCCAGGGAGTCTTCTCTTCTCATGAGGTGGCCAAAGTATTGGAGTCTCAGCTTCACAATCTGTCCTTCCAGTGAACACTCAGGGCTGATTTCCTGAAGAATGGATAGGTTTGATCTTCTTGCAGTCCATGGGACTCTCAAGAGTCTCCTCCAGCACCATAATTCAAAAGCATCAATTCTTCGGTGATCAGCCAACTCTCACTTCCATACATCACTACTGGGAAACTCTCTAATGGTCCAACTCTCACTTCCATACATCACTACTGGGAAAACCATAGCTTTAACTATATGGACCTTTGTTGGCAAGGTGATGTCTCTGCTTTTTAAGATGCTGAAAAGCAACTTACTCAACCCATTTTTACTGTATACGTCAGAACCCTCCTTGTACCTTACACGGAGTTCCCCCCCCCCCACAACCACCAGCCATTTGGTTCCTCTTTAACTAGTTCTTACCAGACTTGTGGTCAGGGTGTGTTTTTGTATATGTGACACTTGGCTTCACATTTATTCCACCTCAAAGCACAGGACCGGTATGCCAGCCCTAGCCCCAGCATCTTCTACGTGCCACACCCCCTCCAGTCTTGATCCTAATGCGTATAGTATCTGTGAACTCTCTTTTTAAGAGACATGTCTTGTCTGTGGTGGGAGCTCTCCTTCTTTCTCTGGTCAGTGGGAACTAGTTGTACTTTTATTTATTTATTTTTGCACAATATTTATTAGCTTTTCAACACGAAAAAAGTTAAAAAAAATAGTGAAAAGAAAATACAAAAAGATACAAAATCAGAAAATAAAATAAAAAATAAAAACAGTTAAAAATAAATCCCTCTTTCTATTATCTTACCGCTCATTTACTTATTTTCATGATTTCCTCACACCTCCCTTTTTTGTATTCCAGTTAATAATTAGTTCAGCAAATCCATACCTTCTTTGTTTACTCTTAGTTCTTAATCCTCACATCTTATAACTTCAAATTTTCGTCTAATATCAATCCATTTTTGCATATCCCTAATTTATCTTATTGCTAAAACCACTTCATTTCATTCCAACATCATTAACCAATAATTTTACAGTGTTTCTGTAAATAGTCTTTAAATTTCTTCCAATCTTCTTCCACCAACTCTTCTCCCTGGTCTCGGATTCTGCCAGTCATTTCCGCCAATTCCATATAGTCCATTACTTTCATCTGCCATTCTTCCAGGGTGGGTAGATCTTGTGTCTTCCAGTACTTTGCGATGAGTATTCTTGCTGCTGCTGTAGCATACATAAAGAAAGTTCTATCCTTCTTTGGCACCAATTGGCCGACCATGCCTAGGAGAAAGGCCTCTGGTTTCTTCAAGAAGGTATACTTAAATACCTTTTTCATTTCATTATAAATCATCTCCCAGAAAGCCTTAATCCTTGGGCACGTTCACAAAAGGTGAAAGAATATACCTTCAGTCTCTTTACATTTCCAGCATTTATTATCGGGCAAATGATAGATTTTTGCAAGCTTGACTGGTGTCATGTACCACCTATATATCATTTTCATAATATTCTCTCTTAAGGCATTGCATGCCGTAAATTTCATACCTGTGGTCCACAACTGTTCCCAGTCAGCAAACATAATGTTATGTCCAACATCTTGTGCCCATTTAATCATAGCAGATTTTACCATTTCATCCTGAGTATTCCATTTCAGCAGCAAATTATACATTCTTGATAATATCTTAGTTTTGGGTTCTAGTAATTCTGTTTCCAATTTTGATTTTTCCACCCGGAAGCCAATTTTTTTATCCAGATTGTAAGCCTCCCTTATTTGAAAATAGTGAAGCCAATCTCGCACTTTATCTTTAAGCTTCTCAAAACTCTGCAATTTCAATTTATCACCCTCCTGTTCCAGAATCTCCCAATATTTTGGCCAATTGGCCTCCATATTGAGTTTTTTCAGAGCCTTCGCTTCCATAGGTGATAGCCACCTTGGGGTTTTATTTTCAAGTAAGTCTTTATATCTTGTCCAGACATTAAACAATGCTCTTCTGACAATATGATTTTTAAATGCCTTATGTGCTTTAACCTTGTCGTACCACAGATATGCATGCCACCCAAAAACGTTATCAAAACCTTCTAAATCCAAAATATCTGTGTTCTCAAGAAGCAGCCATTCTTTCAGCTAGCAAAATGCTGCTGATTCATAGTAGAGCTTAAGGTCTGGCAGGGCAAATCCACCTCTATCCTTTGCATCAGTTAATATCTTAAATTTTATTCTGGGCTTCTAGTTGGACTTTTAGTCTTGCCTACATACCAAGTCCTAGCTGCTATGGCGAGTTGTCATCTATTTATTCATCAATAAATACAACTATTGAAGATATCCTGATTCCTGCTGCTTTCTGTTATTAGGGCAGACCTGTTGCAAGGGTTCCTCACACAGCGAGTAGTGGTTAAGAGCGATGGACTCGTAATCTGGGGAACCGGGTTCGAGTCTCCGCTCCTCCACATGCAGCTGCTGGGTGACCTTGGGCCAGTCACACTTCTTTGAAGTCTCTCAGCCTCACTCACCTCACAGAGTGTTTGTTGTGGGGGAGGAAGGGAAAGGAGAATGTTAGCCGCTTTGAGACTCCTGAAGGGGAGTGAAAGGCGGGATATCAAATCCAAACTCTTCTTCTTCTTCTTCCCAAACCTGTAAGCTACTACAATATGTTTAGTACCAAAGTCTGAATGGAGCTTGTAAGTATGTTCAGCTGAATATGTTTGGAAGCTTCATTGTGATTGGGAATCAGTTTTTTATCATTAGGAGGCAGTCTCAAGGAATTGGTCTGTAACGGGAACTAATTTGTTAAATACAGTCGTACCTAAGATGCTTCAGGTTACAGAATCCACTAACTCAGAAATACTACCTTCAGTTAAGAACTTTGCTTCAGGATGAGAACAGAAATTGCGTGGCAGAGGCAGCAGGAGGCCCCATTAGCTAAAGTGGTACCTCAGGTTAAGAACAGTTTCAGGTTAAGAACGGACCTCTACAACGAATTAAGTTCTTAACCCGAGATATCACTGTATATAAAAAAAATCATGTGCCAGTTCATATTCTAGTCCAACCCGTGTTACCCAGACAGATGACTACATGTTTTTTTTAAATGAAATATCTGTAATACACTCATTAAACATAGGAGTTCACCCCTTGCAACTCAGGCTAGCCCCTGGGTGACCCTTAGACAGATTATTTAAAAAGAGCTAAACCGATCGTAGCAGACTTTCCTTTTGCCTAGAATTCCACCTCCATCTTCTCTCTCAGAATGTGTGATAAAAAGGCAAATATCAACAGCAGGAAACTCTCAGGAACAAGACGTATAGCCACCCTGATGTGTCAGAAACTTGCTGACTCTGTGTGTAGCACTGCTAGTTGTGCTCACAGTGATGAAATTAGTTGAGTGAATCCCCACAAGCCAAGAATGTGAGTAATGCATTCTCCAGCCCTAACTTAACGTAATAATTTGCTCGCTTGGGTATTGTATTTTTCTCTCTCCTGTTGCATCTCAAGAACAGCGCATCTGCCTTGACTTCATATATCCTGGCTTCCTCCCCCTCTCCCCCCCTCCTTTCATTTCGACTCTTTAGATGTAATTTAAATATAGGGGGATTTGTGTTTGTGTTTAATTTAATGCAGGTTTGAGTATCCACTGGAATGCTACAAACTAGCATTACTGCGGAGATCGTAATGAAAAACACAAGGGCTGTGGACCAGCTTGTGGTCTTCTCTGGAATTCCGGCCCAGCTCTCTAGTGGCTGCTAATTCCCTGCCATGATTCCATTCTCAGCCTTCTGCTATTCTAGTTAAAGACGTCGGGAACTGTGGGTCGGATGGTACAATAAATGGCCACAGGCTTGCGCTGAAGTGCAAAGACAGAAACATGCAGCTCAGAAGACTTCACATTAAACCAGGCAATTCCTATCTGTGCCATTTCCAAACTTGTTTAAAAATACAACGCTTTAAACTATTTTTGGTTGCTTAAAAGAAAAAGAAAAAAAGAGTAATGACTGAGGGCAATTATTGTATGTAAGACCTTGGGAAACCTATTATTATTATTATTATTATTATTATTATTATTATTAAAACCTCGCTCTCTTCATATGTGTATAAACGCTGGATAGTTTATTTGTTGCATTCTTCCTCAAACCATTTAAAAAATAATCACTGTAGCAGCAGCTGAAAGCAAAACAAAGTAAGCACACACACTTAAATCCATGTAAGGTAAGGTTTGTGGCTCCCCTGTCCTACATAGCTTTTGTTCCTTACAGCTGTTGGACAAAGAAATTCATCAAGGAAAGTTTTCCTCAACGCTGCATCTCTATGCTGGAGAGATCCAACAACTGTGGAGTTTTACCAGCTCATGTAGATATTAAAGGCATCTGAAAAAGGTGGCAAGCCTAATGCGTAGGGCTTTCCCCCTTCATTTTTCTCTGCAGGATAATTTATAAATCTGAACCTAACTTTATGGGTGGTTCTTTGTGCCAGCTGTATGAAATCTGAATTAATCTGAACATACGTTATTGGGATCTCCTTATCATGCATCGCAAAGTTACTGCGATATCATCAGAATGCAGGGATGGACTGTGTTTTTTCTTGTCAGTTCCTCTCTGCCTTTAGTAGCTCACCACATGGCAGATGAAGTTTACAACAGATGCACGATAGGAAAAATATCCCCTGTTGAATTTTTCTCCTCCAGATGTTAAAGGCACAGGTGCATTGCCAGGCATCCAGATTGTGTAGGGATGCGATTAGATGCTAGGAGAGGACATATTTATCAGATATTTCCCTTCCTTCCTAATATTTATGAGTTCCCTTTGCAGATTAAAAGGGAAGCTTAGCTAGGCTAGTTTTAGCCTTTTAGTTTAAGTAATCCAGGATGCTTTAAGGGAGACTGGATTCTCCTGGCATTTTTCCCCTTTCTCCCCCTTAAACTAACAATCACATACAAAATAGTATTGAAAAAGGTAAAAACAGCATTTACTCACTCAGAATACTGGTTGAAGAGCAACAGATACAGCAGCTTTGTTCAGGCAGGCTTAAAATGGTAATTCAGTTGCACAGACATACTTTAAGGTAAAGGTAAAGGACCCCTGACCGTTAGGTCCAGTCGCGGACAACTCTGGGGTTGCGGCGCTCATCTCGCTTTCTGGTCAAGGGAGCCAATGTTTGTCCGCAGACAGTTTTTCCGGGTCATGTGGCCTTCATGACTAAGCCGCCTCTGGCAAACCAGAGTAGTGCATGGAAACACCGTTTAGCTTCCCGCCGGAGTGGTACCTATTTATCTACTTGCACTTTGACGTGCTTTCGAACTGCTAGGTTGGCAGGAGCAGGGACCGAGCAACGGGAGCTCACCCCGTCGCAGGGATTCAAATGACTGACCTTCTGATTGGCAAGCCCAAGAGGCTCAGTGGTTTAGACCACAGCGCCACCTGTGCCCCGAATGGACTTGATGAGAGCCAATAAACTGAAACCCAATCCAGGTAAGACTGAAGCACTGCTAGCTGGGAGGTGGCCTGCTCTTGATGGGGTTGCACTCCCTCTGAAGGAGTTGGTATTCAGCTCTGGGCTACTTCTTGATCCATTGCTGTCGCTTGAAGAAGAAGAAGAGTTTGGATTTGATATCCCGCTTTATCACAACCCTAAAAAAGGTAAAGGTACCCCTGACCATCAGGTCCAGTCGTGACCGACTCTGGGGTTGTGTGCTCATCTCGCTCAAGAGGCCGGGAGCCGGCGCTTGTCCGCAGACAGCTTCTGGGTCACGTGGCCAGCGTGACTAAGCCGCTTCTGGCGGACCAGAGCAGCACACGGAAATGCCGTTACCTTCCCGCTCCCCGCTTGAGAGCGGTCCCTATTTATCTACTTGCACTGTGAGGTGCTTTCGAACTGCTAGGTTGACAGGAGCTGGGACCGAACAACGGGAGCTCACCCCATCACGGGGGATTCGAACCGCGACCTTCCGATCAGCAAGTCCTAGGCACCGTGGTTTAACCCACAGCGCCACCCGTGGTCCCCTACCCTACCCTAGGGAGTCTCAAAGCAGCTAACATTCTCCTTTCCCTTCCTCCTCCACAACAAACACTTTGTGAGGTGAGTGAGGCTGAGAGACTTCAGAGAAGTGTGACTAGCCCAAGGTCACCCAGCAGCTGCATGTGGAGGAGCGGAGAAGTGAACCCGGTTCACCAGATTACAAGACTACCGCTCTTAACCACTACACCACACTGGCTCAGCTGGGTGTGGAGTAGCCTTCCATCAGCTTTGGCTTGTGGCCCAGCTGCTCCTCTATCTTAATGGGGATAGCATAATATCTGTTGTTTATGCACTGTTAACCTCTAGGTTAGATAACTGCAATGTGTTTTACATGGGGCTGCCGCTGAAGACAGTTCAGAAACTTCAGCTGGTGCAGAATTCAGTCGCCAGATTGTTCACCAGGGCAAGATGGTTTGAGCATATAATGCCAATCCTAACCCAACTGTAAAGGTAAAGGTACCCCTGACCATTAGGTCCAGTTGCGGACGACTCTAGGGTTGCGGCACTCATCTCACTCTATAGGCTGAAGGAAGCCAGCGTACAGCTTCCAGGTCATGTGGCCAGCTTGACTAAGCCACTTCTGGCAAACCAGAACAGTGCATGGAAACACCGTTTACCTTCCCGCCGGAGCGGTACCTATTTATCTACTTGCACTTTGACGTGCTTTCAAACTGCTAGGTTGGCAGGAGCAGGGACCGAGCAACGGGAGCTCACCCCATTGTGGGGATTCGAACTGCCGACCTTCTGATCAGCAAGCCCTAGGCTCTGTGGCTTAGACAACAGCGCTACCCGCGTCCCTAATCCGACTGTACTGGCTGCCAATTAGTTTTCAGGCCCAATTCAAAATGCTGGTTTTGTCCTGTAAAGACTTAAATGGTTCAGGACCACAATGCCTCAAGGACCACCTTTCCCCAGACCCCGCAATCATCATCTAAGGCCCTTCTTGGTGTGCCTCCTCAGTGAGAGGCCCAAAGGGCGGCAGGTCACTGGCACAAACAGTTCTGTTTTCCAACAACGCCCTGATGCTCCCGTTCTCCCTCCTACCTGCCACAAGTGCCTCATTTTGCCTGATGATAGGGCCGGCCTCTTTCCTTGTGTGTAATCATAGAACCATAGAGTTGGAAGAGACCACAAGGGCCATCGAGTCCAACCCCCTGCCAAGCAGGAAACACCATCAGAGCACTCCTGACATATGGTTGTCAAGCCTCTGCTTAAAGACCTCCAAAGAAGGAGACTCCACCACACTCCTTGGCAGCAAATTCCACTGTCAAACAGCTCTTACTGTCAGGAAGTTCTTCCTAATGTTTAGGTGGAATCTTCTTTCTTGTAGTTTGGAACCATTGCTCCGTGTCCGCTTCTCTGGAGCAGCAGAAAACAACCTTTCTCCCTCCTCTATGTGACATCCTTGTATATATTTGAACATGGCTATCATATCACCCCTTAACCTCCTCTTCTCCAGGCTAAACATGCCCAGCTCCCTTAGCCGTTCCTCATAAGGCATCGTTTCCAGGCCTTTGACCATTTTGGTTGCCCTCCTCTGGACACATTCCAGTTTGTCAGTGTCCTTCTTGAACTGTGGTGCCCAGAACTGGACACAGTACTCCAGGTGAGGTCTGACCAGAGCAGAATACAGTGGCACTATTACTTCCCTTGATCTAGATGCTATACTCCTATTGATGCAGCCCAGAATTGCATTGGCTTTTTTAGCTGCCGCGTCACACTGTTGGCTCATGTCAAGTTTGTGGTCAACCAAGACTCCTAGATCCTTTTCACATGTACTGCTCTCAAGCCAGGTGTCACCCATCTTGTATTTGTGCCTCTCATTTTTTTTGCCCAAGTGCAATACTTTACATTTCTCCCTGTTAAAATTCATCTTGTTTGTTTTGGCCCAGTTCTCTAATCTGTCAAAGTCGTTTTGAAGTGTGATCCTGTCCTCTGGGGTGTTAGCCACCCCTCCCAGTTTGTCAAGGTCATATCTTGGAGGCTTTTTTTATTCACTATAACGCTTAAAGTTCCTGCTTAATGTGCTTCCCTCCAGAAGTGGCATCGCATAAACGTTAGTAGGATTAGCCCAAGGCTTTCATCCATTTAACTTAAATGCAACAAAAGAAAGCTTTGTCACTAAGTACTTTGGAAATTGTTATTTGCTGTTTTTGAAGCTGCAGAGTTGATGGTTTCAGGAGAAAATGACCATTTTATACGGCTATGACTAAACACCAGAGCAGTCTCTCCTATTATCAATAACCACTGTAATGAAGCTGACTTATTGTTCAACTTTTAAAAGGCCCCACTATGTATTCCTTATTGAGTTTAACTGCCATTTCTGGGAATGCTGAGATCAAACCAAAATTACTGGTTTTCATATGTCTCTCTCTCACACAAACCAACTGTCCCTGTTCTGTGGGGTTTTCAGCATCCTATTTATTCCAGTTAAATAACCCATAGAATGTTCCCAATTGCATTTGGTTCTTTGCACTTTTTCATGGCTCATTGCTTCTAAATACAGATTTTTATGTAATCTAAGGTTGTAATCAGACCCACCATATTCCATGAGATGTGGATTGTATTCAAAGGGACAGAAATGTATGAATCTGCATTTTCTATAGAAATTAGAGCCAGTGTAGTTTAGTAGTAGAGAAAGGTTTTTAATTTTTGTATGTTTTGCTTAGCTGCTTGAGTAAAATTGTCACTAATCAAGCATGCAATTTTCATTAATGTTGCTGTTGCTTTAAGACAAACTCCCAAAGGAAGTGTAGCAAAAAAGAGAGGCTTTAGCATGTAGCACAGGGATAGGCAAACTCGGCCCTCCAGATGTTTTGGGACTACAATTCCCATCATCCCTCCCGATAATAAATGTTGGAAATGTAAAGAGATTGAAGGTACATCCTTTCACCTTTGGTGGACATGCCCAAAGATTAAGACCTTCTGGGAGATGATCTATAACGAAATGAAAAAGGTATTTAAATATACCTTCCAGAAGAAACCAGAGGCCTTTCTCTTGGGCATGGTCGGCCAATTGGTGCGAAAGGAGGATAGAACTTTTTTTATGTACGCCACAACAGCAGCAAGAATACTTATTGCAAAGTATTGGAAAACACAAGATCTACCCACCCGGGAAGAATGGCAGATGAAGGTGATGGAATACATGGAACTGGCTGAGATGACTGGCAGAATCCGGGACCAAGGAGAAGAGTCGGTGGAAGAAGATTGGAAAAAATTTAAAGTTTATCTTCAAAAATATTGTAAAATTAAGGATTGCTAGAAAGATGTTGGGAAAAGAAAATTATGTGGTTTTGGCAGAAATGATATAAAGGATTAAGTAAAAATGAATTGGTGAAAGAGAGAATGTAAAACTATAGTATATTAAGATAAATTATTAAGATAAAAACAAGGTTGGAAGGATTTGCTGAAATAACAAATTGATTTAGAATACAAAAATGGGAGGTGTGAGGAGGTCAAGGAAATAAGTAAAGGAAAGAAAGCTATGTAAAGGTTTGATCTGTTTTTTTATTGTTTGAATTTTTTCTGGTTTTTTTTTTTGTTTATTTTTCTTTTTTCTTTTTTTTTCTTTGTAATTCTTAAAATTCGAATAAATATTATTGGGAAAAAAATACAATTCCCATCATCCCTGACCATTGGTTGACTAGGGATGATGGGAGTTGTAGTCCCAAAACATCTGGAGGGCCGAGTTTGCCTATGCCTGATGTAAAGGTAAAGGTAAAGGGACCCCTGACCATTAGGTCCAGTCGCGACCGACTCTGGGGTTGTGGCGCTCATCTCGCTTTATTGGCCGAGGGAGCCGGTGTACAGCTTCCGGATCATGTGGCCAGCTTGACTAAGCCGTTTCTGGCAAACCAGAGCAGCGCATGGAAACGTTGTTTACCTTCTCTCTGGAGTGGTACCTATTTATCTACTTGCACTTTGATGTGCTTTCGAACTGCTAGGTTGGCAGGAGCAGGGATCAAGCAGCGGGAGCTCATCCCGTCGCGGGGATTCGAACCACTGACCTTCTGATTGGCAAGTCCTAAGCTCTGTGGTTTAACCCACAGCACCACCCGCATCCCATGCCTGATGTAGCATGCTTCAAAACCATGCTACATTGCTCAGTACAGCATCAGCCAGGTTGAGGCCAGGTTTTAAAGTGGCTGTGTTAAGTGAAGGATTCCAACCGATAAATGCAGTTGTTCTTGTCTCCATTATGGTTTCTGAATCTAAATGGGGAAAGTTCTGATGCTGGAATAATTTCACCTCTGGTGCAGGATGACAGTACCTCTGACAGTACACTGTACCAACTCAGAAAAGATGTGCAGTGAGTTCCCACATTTAGCATTTCAGGGATCTAATCTTCCAAGCCAACAAGATTTCCCACCCCTCTTCTGTAGTCACCTCCTCATTTGACCTATCTGGTTAAGCCTCACTCACAAAATTTAATGGACCAAGCAACCTTTCCCAGCATTGGGTCTCCAGATGTTGTTGGACCACACGTCTGGTCAACCCTGCAGTGGCGAAGCAAGTCGATTGGGCGCCCAGGGGCAGGGCCAGCCAGGGCAGGACGCTTTACGGTACCTCCGAGGAGTCTGCCTGTTTCCTCCCACTCATCTGCCCTACCGCTGGGGCTGGGGAGGCAGCGGGCGGACCATTTGGAGCAGTGTGGTATCTGCAGGCGCCCAGGAGAGATATGTGGCTTGGGCACGCTGCAGGCCCCGCGGTGAATGCCGCTCGGCATTTTGACACCCCTCCACTGGTTGCCAGGAGCTCATCCTACACTCGAGTAGGACCCTGGCAGAGACACATGCCCGACTGCCATGTGTTGTTCGTTCAGGAGCTTCAAAAGCTTTCTTCAGCCTGAACATCACAGCGACCGATGCCAACAGACATCGGCACACTTAGGGATATGCAGAGTCCTCGCAGCTTGCGTAACAGACCTCAGCAACTCGGCATTTTGGCTAATCTACTTTATTTACATATAAACACACACGGAGCACTGCAACACGGCTCCCTCTCTCTCTCTAGCATCAGACAGCAAAGAAAAAAGAACAAGGGACAATAGTCCCACTTCATGGAACACAGTAACACAAACATCCTGTCTCCGTCACTTCTCACTCTGTGGAGTCAAAACATATACTGTCATGTGAAAGGCAACAATCCCATGACTGCAATCATAGAGCAGGAATTCTAACAGTGGTAACACCCGGGGCAGCCTGCACCCCCCTTCCTCCAACCTGCATCCCTGACCATTGACCATGCTAGCTGGTGGGATTTGGAGTTCTATGACATCCAGGGATGACAACAAGTTGAGGAAGCCTAACAAAATGGGCTCCTGTGAGCTTCCAACTTGCCTCCATGTGTACGTTTAGGATGAGGACACCCTCTCCAGGGAACATACTGTGGAAACAGATGCAGCTTCTCTAGCTAGTGCCAAAGGGCTGCAAATCGCAGAAACGATAGTCTGGATAATGTAATCCATTTAATGATCTGTTCAGGGCAGATGCTGTAAATCCAAAGATTCCGTGATAGGCTTTAACATATGCTAAATCTCTATTTAGTATTATGAACTGAAGTAGAAGGGAATGTAATCCTATTATTATTACTCACGATGAGCTAATAGAAGAATGCTAAAATAATTTCCTCTCCCCACAAATAATAAGGCTTTGTCTAGATTCCCAAGGTAAACCAAAATCTCATAATATTATCCGTTAATTTAAGCTTGGCTGTAATTTTCAGGGAGATTTCCCCCAGGCAATAAAGAGAAGTTTGTTTACTGAGAAGGAGGAAGGGGTAGAAGGAACTGGCAAGTAGACAATGATCAGTATTTTTGATCAATCTATCGGCTGATTATTCAGTTAGGATTACCAAGGTCTGCCCCAAACCCTTGACAGAGGCAAACAATGGGAACAAAGTCCTGACCAGCTGCACCTTTTATGTCAGCCACAGGTTAAAGACTCTGGCAGCTGTGCAGTGCAGAGAAAGAACAATATGCGTGACCTCCTAAAAGCACGAGCTACAGGAAACAGGAAGGGAGGAAAAGTACTTGGACGGTGCTCTCTAATTTAGGAAAATGCAACACGCTCCTGTTTCACACACAAAGTTATCATTTTTACAGCGTTAGATTTGGTGAGTCTCTGTGTGTATTTGTTAGGGGTGGGCATTTGTAAACCCCTTCTATAAGTGCTGACTATGTCAACAGAGGAACAAGCATAATGATACGGAACAAAATGCTTGAGGTAAAAAGAATACAAAGTCTTGAATTTAACATGGGGAAGGTTCATGCACAAAAAGGATGCACAGCCAGATTAAAATGTCAAAGTTTGCAACATTATGAATTTGAGTGAAGTTAACCCACTGAGGGCTCTTCCAGGAAACCAGTTTATTGAGCACTGATCCTGACATTGAGGTTAGGCTATAGCTGGTCTTTATTAAGCATCTGTTCTGATTTCATTCTGAGTCACTTGGTGTGTTTCCATGTCTTCCTGTTAACCTTTCATACATCTCACACTCTTCAGTGCATTTTCCGGTCACTTTTCTAACCACAAAATGTCAGCTGTTTTTATTTTTAAGTGGATTTGTTGTGCCAAGGAGACACAGTGCTTTAATGCCAAGTTAATTGTGCAAACCTAAAGCACCCTTGGGACAGAGCCTCGGGCTTGCCGATCAGAAGGTAGGTGGTTCGAATCCCCGCGACGGGGTGAGCTCCCATTGCTCAGTCCCTGCTCCTGCCAACCTAGCAGTTCGAAAGCACCTCAAAGTGCAAGTAGATGAATAGGTACCACTCCGGCGGGAAGGTAAACGGCATTTCCGTGCACTGCTCTGGTTCGCCAGAAGTGGCTTAGTCATGCTGGCCACATGACCCGGAAGCTGTACGCCGGCTCCCTCGGCCAATAAAGCGAGATGAGCGCCGCAACCCCAGAGTCGGTCACGACTGGACCTAATGGTCAGGGGTCCTTTTTGCCTTTGCCTGTGGACAGCAGGACTAAGCCTCTTCTGGCAAACCAGAGCAGCGCACAGAAATGCCATTTACCTTCCCACCGGAGCGGTACCTATTTATCTGGGACCGAGCAACAGGAGCTCAGCACGTCACGGGGATTCGAACCACCGACCTTCTGATTGGCAAGTCCTAGGCTCTGTGGTTTAACCCACAGCGCCACCCGTGTCCCATGGTAACCCTAGCGGTGGATAAAACAAATATACTAGCTTTCTTCAGAGTGGTGGTCTAGTCATCTAGTCTATTCTATCCAGATGGTGAATTAGACACAAATAGCAGTCAAGCATCTTTAGTCAGAAGCTATGGCAATGAGATTTCTTACAGAGGTAATCAAATGTGATTCCTACTTTGATAGCTCAATCTTTGGATTTGCTTTTGTCTGCAACAAGAGATCTGCCATGAATTTAGTCATCAGTCCAGCTGAACTACTGCTACCTTCCAGTGTAGAAAAGGAATGTTAACAGTTTATTTTATGAAAGCAGATCCCTTTTTGAAACTGCTCTTATGCCAATTCTAGCTTTATTTATTTTTTACCTACAGATTTACAGAGGCAGTGGGAACTAGCCAGCCTTTGCTCAGTAGAACAAGCCAATGGCCCAGGCTTACTATTGGGTTGCAGAGATCACATTTCTCCATGCACACTTTTGAGTTCATTCTCTCACTTATGAGCATTTTCATTTAAACTCTCTCTCATCCACACAAGTAGGTGGGAACTTAATAGGATGTTTCTTCACCCTGTATTTTGTTGTTCCTTCCTCTCTCAGTACTTCCCTACTCTCCCTGAGTTCTGGAAACATGGGGCCATGCACAGGTATTTGTTTACCTGTGCAAGTGGCCAATTTAATTTTTTTATTTTTTTAGATCCTAGTTTTCCAAAATACCAGACTTGCACAAAGCAGTGGGTTGAAAAATATGTGTCAATTTCTCAGATAGATCTGCCCAAATTTTCCTCTGCAGCAAAGTTAGCAGAAACAGGGAAGTTTCTCAGTTTCTTCAAATTGATGTAGTTTATTGAACCAGATGGGCAGGGAATAATAATAATAATAATAATAATAATAATAATAATAATAATAATAATATCATCATTTATGGGAGAGTATATACACATTTTCAATTTCCTATCAAGTATACTCAGCCTTTACCTCCTGAATTCTTGGAAGAAGAATGGAATATAAATCTATAATGCTCCTACCTCTTAGCCAGAGAATGGAATAAAAATGTTGCAAGCCCAAAAAGGGATGCTGTGGGCCAGGGCAGGGGGAAGACACCTCCCTCAGGCACTTAAGGAGGTCACAGACTGAGTAAGTACCTCCCTTGTCCTTGTTGCTGACCTCAGGCCAGTGCATTTGCCTACGGTCCGGTCAACACATTTTCCCTGAAGAAAGGGCAAGGTAGACCATCTCCCATTCCATATACAATGGTACCTCGGGTTAAGTACTTAATTCGTTCCTGAGGTCCGTTCTTAACCTGAAACTGTTCTTAACCTGAAGCACCACTTTAGCTAATGGGGCCTCCCGCTGCCACCGCGCCGCCGGAGCACGATTTCTGTTCTCATCCTGAAGCAAAGTTCTTAACCTTTCTGGGTTAGCGGAGTCTGTAACCTGAAGCATATGTAACCTGAAGCGTATGTAACCCGAGGTACCACTGTATAGAAACAGATCAGACTGGCAACAGAAATCTTCTTCAACATGGGCGTCCTCCACAGCATGTGAGGACAGAAGGTTGGCTCAGAAGGCACATGACAGACTGCAAGGCAGACCCAAGCCTGTCTTCCACAACATCTTGCCACCACACCTGTTGACTGAGTGTCAGGGACTGGGCAGAAGAGGAATGGTGGAGATGCCCTCCTCAGCTTGACCCTTCCAGAGAGGAGGAAGAGGAAGACAGTTTAGATTTACAACAGGGGTTCGAGGGAGGTCGTGGCTCAGAGGCAGATGAGGGGGAAAGTTGGGAAATAATGCGAGAGGAGGAGGAGGAAGGGGAAGCACCAGGGGGGTGACATCTGATGGACATGGTGTCTTTAGAAAGCATTGCAGACCCCTCCCCTCTCCCAGAACCTGGCACGCCTTGAAAGTAGGAGAGCAAAGAGCTCAAAGACAGAGGGCACGTAGCAGCACCCATAGAGGAGACGAATGAACAAGTGGGAAAAACGAGGGGGTGGAGATTCACTCCGGACAACGCCATTATCCAAGAAGCTGGGTTCTATAGCCTCTCTCTGTAAATACTGAATAAAAAGTAGGCGGTTGTGGCGATCACACAGGGTCCCTGGACATTTCACCATCTATTGATCCCTGTGCCACCATTTTATTTCTCGCTGCCACCACCCAGGCCCTACCTGGGACAATACTGAGTCCAGTCAGGCTTAAATTGGAACATAAACTTCTGTTTATTTATTACAGTTTAACAAGCGTGTGGTTTCATAAACGGTATCGGTCCATTACAATCATGGGGTGCCTATCCAGACCTATAACTTCTGCTACCTCCTCTCACTCACTAAACCACCTCTCAGATATTTACTTGTCTTCCTAGCCCCTAACTGTTCCTGACTCAGCCTATTTCGCTACACTAACTCAACCTACCCACAGACTCTGTCCCAATTCACTCCCACTCCAATCAATCACCCAACTCCCAACGAACTCCCCTTTTGCCTCTCCCAGAACTGGTTTTATAGTCCCTCTGACTCCACCCCCTGGGTTCTGATTGGGTAACTTGTTTAACTAATTCACCTCCAGCACTCTCATATGTTAACGTCTCAACTGTCAGAAACATTCCCTTGTCATTGTACGTTCCTGGGCAACTGCTGGCAGCTGCCTGACACTTAGACGGTTTTCTCACTCTACCTAATGGTAGGACTGGCTTTACATCTGCCCAACTCCAGGTCACGTATGGGTTTGTGTGAGGGGGTGTCAGCTCCCCTCCCTGACTTCCCAGTGTATTCCCCCAACTCTGCACAAGCCTCCCACTTCTCAGCAGTGTGGATTGTGCCTGTAAGTTGAGGCGTTCACACCTGAGACCGCATGGCTGCATCTAGCAGATGCCCCAAAATCAGTAGTGACATGTCACAAACTTTCAGCCCAAACAAGTGTTCAGGCTCCATACTTTAAAAGTCATTGTGGGTTTTGAACAGCACCCTTGCTGCTTTTCCTCAAGAGCGATAGCATTTGCAAGAAAATCATTATTTTTATTTATTTCATTAAACGGAACAATTAGAAAAAGAGAGAGCATGGGCAGCAGAATGGGTCATGATCTAATCTGACTTGGTGTACTGTTTTCACAATGTTTAATTTTCTAATCTTATTTTGTTTCTGCCTTTTAAATTATTTTAAACTTATAAACAAACAAAGATGAAAAAATCCAACGTTCCAAGTTGGCCTTCCATCTCCCTCCTTATTAACAATTCAGACAATACCATAATAGAAGCATTACTTCTAAATAAGGCAAAGCAGGCTTGCTCTTCACAGGGTTTAGGGAAAAACAAGATGCTGCTACAGATATCAGGACTGTGAGTAGCAGCCAAGGCCCAGTTCACAAGTACAACAGTGAGGTTTCAGGGAAAGACAAAATTCAAAGCAAACGGAGACAGATTCTGAGTAAAACAGCCCAAAGATTTATTGAATGTATTCTCATTTGATTTGGTTGTTGGTAGGGATGGTTCAACTTCAGTTTCTTCATTTTTTCCAATCTTAAATTCAGTTTTCCACATTTCCTAATCCATCTGCATTTTTTAAAAAAATCATCATGAAAATTCATCCACTCAATCCACCAGAACTTATCTCCGCATGCAGAGGAAGTCTTTAACTTATTGCTACCCTCACCTGGTTTAGTCAAAGCCCCCTAAACACACACACACACACACACACACACACACACACTTTGCCCAGTAAAAAAAAATTGTTTAAACAGAAGCTTGTATTTTTGCATGGGTTTATTACGGCAAAAATCTGGGTGCGAGGCTACTCTGCCACCCAGCTCATCGGACTAAGTCCGTGGGTCCCTGCAGAGGAAAATGAGCTCAGCCGGAGACAGGAGCAAACAGCAGAAGATCCAAGTTTATTGCGCAACAGGTTCAAGGCAAGATTGAACAGTGAGAAAGGGGTGACATGAGTTTTTGAAACTCCCTCCATGTCCCAGAATACAGTGCAAAACACGTCATGAATACATTAAAGAGAGGTTTGGTTACACAGATTACATCTGGAGGAGGGAGGGGGGAATATGCAGAGCTGGAGATATGCACAGATAAACACTTCCTGGGGATGAAAAAACAATGGTCCCAAATATGCATAGTCTGGCACCTGACATTGCCTGGAGGAAAGGGAAATTGAGCAAATATATTGTAGCGAAGAAGGTGAAGAAGACATGCCCCCCCCCTTCCGTAACAGGTTAATAATGAAAAATAATAAGCATAAATAGGAAAATTTACTGTTTATTATAACATTATCATAAATCATGTAATAATGTTATTGCAAAAATATTTCCCTGAGGCTCACATTTTAATGCTCACAAATTACAAATAAAACCCATTTTTGAATATGCTAATAAATACAATGAGTTCACATTAAGATATGAGACAATGACTGCTCTTTCTGTGTGCATTTGGCTAGGTCACTGGTGTGGGGGAGTGAGAGAAAGGTTAACAATAAAACAATGAATGTTAACGGTTGTGAATGGCTAACACAATCACTTTAACAGTGAATCAATGAGACATAAGATAAAGTGAATACACATTTCAGCAAACTTAGCAGACTTTTATGATCAAACACTGATGAAGATAGTAGTAGACCTAATCATATTGGGGAAAACGTCATGTTCCAAAAATTCTATTTTAAAGTGGTATCAGGAAAATCCCTGGAAATTTGCTTTGCAAAGAATGTTTTTGTTGTTGTTGTTGTTGTTGTTGTTGTTGTTGTTGTTATATTTTTGTATACCGCTTTCCACAACCATAACTTAAGGTGGCTCACAAAAATTAAAACAAACAAAGATAAAACTCAGAAAACATATAAAAGAGAATATTTAAGAAGCAATTAAAGTATAATATGATTAAAACAATACAAAAGCAAATCTATAAAGTCTGGTAAACAAATCTAGTGAAAAACAGCACAGCACTGTTTAGAGTCCTTCTGTAAAAGCAGTTGGCAATAGCCTGATGAAATAAAACAGTCTTCGCCTACCATTGGAAAGGCAATAAGTAGGGGCCAAATCTATCCTCTCCAGGAAGCTTGGCTGTAGCCACCGAACCTGTTGCTGCAGAAAACCAGGACACCTGTGTGAGAGCATGGTGTCCCTAAATGTGTGGTTTTGGCACCACAATCTCACTCACTTTTGGCTGCTATATTCTCACATGAGAGCATGCCCACCCCCAAAAATGGAGTGTCCCAATTTAATTGGGACTGTTGAGGGGCATGCACCAAGAAGGCCCTCTCCTGCATACCATAATAATAATAATCCCTTTATTGTCAATGTACAACCTGTGTACAATGAAATTAATTGAGCCTCCTTCCCCCCCCAAACAAATACTCAATCTCATTGCACTCTGTGTGCTTGTCGCACAACACACAAACCCCGAAAGTCAGTTGCACTATATTATTTTCCATTCAGCAGCCTAACAGCCCATGGATAGAAACTGTTTTTTAGCCTGTTGGTACGACTGATTATACTTCTATATCTCCTGCCCAAGGGTAGAAGATTAAAGAGGTGCGAATTGTCCCTGAGAATTTTTTTCACTCTCCTAAGGCAACAATCCCTTGCGATGTCATCTAGCAGGCTCAGGGGACAGCCCACGATATCATGTGCTGTGTTCACCACCCTCTGTAAAGACTTTCTGTGCGTGGCTGTCAAGCCAACGTATCACACCGTGGTACAATATGAGAGGACCCTTTCTGTTGTGGACCAGTAGAAGGAGGTAATCAATTGTTGTTTAACATTGTTCTTTCACGAGACCCTGAGGAAATGGAGACTCTGTTGGGCCTTCCTAACCACCTGAGTTACATTGTTTTTCCATGTGAGGTCTTCACTAAGGTAAACTCCCAGGAATTTAAAGGAAGAGGCTTTCTCCACACAACCCTCGCTGACATACAACGGGGCTAGTTCCCCTCTCTTCCTCCAAAAGTCCAACACCTTCTCCAATGTGCCTATGAGCATGGCTGGAGTGAGAGAATGGCCTCCCCTGGGCACTTCAGAGACCAGGCAGGTTCACAGGGCTTTATAGGTCATAACCAGCACTTTGAGTTGTGCCCAAAACAAACCAGAGGTCAGTGGAGCTACTGTTATGCTCCCCATAACCAGCCCTGGTCAATGGTCTGGTTTGGGCCAATTGAAGTTTCCGAGTACTTTTAAAGGCAGCCGTACAAGCGTACGATGGGCCAGTTCAATGCTTGATCCACATGTAGTGAATTTTGCCACCATCCCTACTAGGGAGTAAACACCACTGAATTCAGTGGGACTTAATCCTGAGAAGACATGGTAAGAATTGTATTTTAAGTAGGAATGGGAGAATCCATTAATTTCAGTTTCTATCAGTTCTTCATATTTCCAGTCTTAAATTTGATTTTCCACATTTCCACATCAGTTTGCAATCTGAAAAAAAGTCCTCATGAGAATTTATCAGCATTTTAGTGCAAATTTATAATGATACAGTGGTACGTTGGTTTGCGAACTTAATCCATTCCGGAAGTCTGTTCTTAAACCAAAGCTGTTCTTAAACTGAGGTGCGCTTTCCCTAATGAGGCCTCCCGCCACCAGTGCCCTTCCACTGTTCAGATTCTGTTCTTAGAACGAGGTAAAGTTGGCTAACCGGAACACCTACTTCTGGTTTTGCAGAGTTCGTAAACCGAATAGTTCGTTAAGAGGGCTGTTCGTAAACTGAGGTACCACTGTATACACATTTTTATATGCAAGCTCCTCTAATATACTTATATGTGCAAAGTGATTTTCCCTAATAGAATGCATTTTTGCATGCTATTTTCACTAATATCATAGAAAATGCATTTTTGACTCATTACTTGGTTGGAGAACTGAATTTTCAAGATTTGAAGAGGTGGGAATTTTGGAGAATGACTGTGTTTTTATTTATGTTTTATTCTGAAGCTGAATACAGCAACTTTGCCTTTAGATGCAAATCACATTTCTCCCTCATCCTTAGGTCTAAGAGGGAAAAATACGGTCATATGTGAAAATAAAATAAGAAATTAGAAGTTAACTGGGACTGAAAAGAACACAAAGATATGTTTCTTCATTTACTGTTGGCTAAAGCATGATTTGGGGTTTAAACTATCAACACATCAGTTTGAATTGAATGACACTTCAGAATTCTGTTTTACTTTTGCGTCACACTATAGGTAAACAGACCAAAAAAATTGAAAGAAATGTTAACTGCTAGAACGATACTAGTGCACATCTGTCTATAAAGGCCTTCATAAGACTTATTTTTTAATATGCCTTCTCAATTATGCCTTTTTTTGCTGTGGAAAATATTTTGTAACTGAAACGTGCTGATTTTACAGTTACAGAAGAACCCACATAACAGCAAGAATGAGGTTTTATAGCCACTATAATAATGACCAAGCTATTAAACATCAAACAGTAGCCCGTTTTCTTACCATGGTCTGAGAGATCTCCAAAAACAAAGCTATAAAATATAATCCTGTGTAAGACGTCACCCACACAGTTTAATTTTAGTTTATGGAAGGAGTTTTATATAATTAGCACTTGTATTTAGTAATGGCTATTAGCGCATTTTTATGCTTGACCGTGGCGGCAAAATGCAGGCAACTCATTATTTAAGAATATACGGTTGTTCAGTCCAAGTGATAATAGTCGAAAGGTTGGCCACAAGATGGTTGAGCAATAATGAAAATTCAGATTCGTCCCAGGTTTCCAAAATTGTAGAATTCAAAGGGAACATTCACTACAATAGCAAATGGAAAGAGAAGAGAAATAAATAAAGTACAAAGAGACACCTGGGTTGAAGGCATCTACTGCATAGGGTACTTCTGGCCAAGGATTCAGATGAAACACACATCCCATAGAACTAGCAGTCTAGTTTAACTTCATAAGTAGAAGCTACACAGCTGAGTTTTGAAAATTTCCCAGAGGCAACAAATTCTATATGCATTTTCAGGACCCCACCCCCGGTGAATTTGCAGTAAGTTGCAGGGCATCTTATACTAGTTATTCTGTCTGAATCATGAAAGGGTGACTTATATAACACACTTCATTTAAATCGTTGAGATTTAAATTGCAGAGTGCCCAATTTAAAATCATGAAACTGATGTAATCTTTAAAAAGACACTTCCTACAGACACATTTGTCTGGTGAGAAATGTTGTAGCCTTGCTATATCCATAATCTCAGCCAGGGGTGGGGAACTTGTGACCCTCCAAATGTTGCTGTGCTGCAAAGCCCATCATCCCTAACTGTTGGCCATGCTAACTGGGGCAGGTGGAATTTGAAGTACAACAACATCTGGAGGGTCATATGTTCCCACGCCGGGTCTCAACTCTTGCATACTTTCCAGATCTCGATTTAAAACCAAGAACATTTCTCTCTCCATGACAAAAAAATGAAAGCTGGGAGAAGAGGAAAAGCTTCCAGCTATCATAGTTTCAGAGAAGGAATGCAATCTTAAATTCCATTTCTGTCAACAAAGCCTTGCTTGCATTTCAAGACTAAAAGCAGAATAAAAATGCATTAAGAATAATTACTTGTTAAATCCAAACATGATTTCTTAATAGACTTGCACATATAACTATGTGGGGATTGATATCCTCTTAGCGAGGCCTCCTGAAGAATGCATAGCTTAAAGGCAGGAAACAGATTAAAAATTAAGAAGGAACTTGAACTAAAACCATGTACATTGTAGAATCCTCTTGTGCTGTATCCACTGGATTTAGAAAATGAAGAGAGCATTTCTGAATATCTGCATTTCCTGTGGATAATGCTTCTCTGAAGAGACGGAAGAACATAAAGCCACTCTTCCAATGTGACTGATACAAAATTTTATAGTGCACCCTCTTTTGCTTCCGTGAATAAAGTGATGTAAGTAGGAGAAAGTTTAGGTGGATCATGTATGTGGCAGAGGAGTGAAAGTGCTGGAATGATTTTGATGTAATCAAGTTTCTTTTCCGCAATGTTTCTTGGACTCATTTTCCAAAGTGTGTTAAGGCAAGAGCAATTTTGTGGTTGGGACATAAAACCATGAACAATTCTCCATGGAAATCTGTGGATGCCCCATATGCTGGAAAAGTAATGTTTATATCCTTGTGCAAACAGGTGTGATCCCGGAAGGCTCTTTTTCTTTATTGGCTCTTTTTCTTTAACACTTTTGGGATGGAGCTGCCTTTATGCCGTTTATAGCAAGCATGCTTTAGAAGAACAGTCTTCTCTAGCCTGGTGCCCTCAGTGTGGTGTAGTGGTTAAGAGCGGTGGACTCGTAATCTGGTGAACCGGGTTCGCGTCTCTGCTCCTCCACATGCAGCTGCTGGGTGACCTTGGGCCAGTCACATTTCTCTGAAGTCTCTCAGCCCCACTCACCTCACAGAGTGTTTGTTGTGGGGGAGGAAGGGAAAGGAAACCGTTAGCCACTTTGGGACTCCTTACGGTAGTGATAAAGTGGGATATCAAATCCAAACTCTTCTTCTCCTTAGGATGTTTTAGACTACAGCTGCCATGCTGACTGGGGGCTGATAGGAATTCCAAAACATTGGGGCTGGGGTGAAGGTTGCGTTAGAAGCCCTTAGTTTCTTGCAAAATGTATTCGGAGGCAGTATGCTAACAGCGCCTTTGCTTTCACTATACAGTGGTACCTTGGGTTAAGAACTTAATTTGTTCTGGAGGTCCGTTCTTAACCTGAAACTGTTCTTAACCTGAGGTACCACTTTAGCTAATGGGGCCTCCTGCTATCACCGCACAATTTCTGTTCTCATCCTGAAGCAAGGTTCTTAACCCAAGGTACTATTTCTGGGTTAGCGGAGTCTGTAACCTGAAGCGTATGTAACCCGAGGTACCACTGTAATGATCTTCCAGCAGAGACTTGGCAAGCATCCTTACTTTGTCTTTCAGGTATCTCTAAAAGACTTTGTTTTTATGCCAACAGGCCTTAAAATTTTCTTGAGTAGCCAGTCGTTCTGATTACATTGTTTTGTATTGCTTTTAATGGTGGCATATGTTGTTTTTTAATTGTCATATATTGCTCTAATACATTATGAGAGGGGTATATATAAGAAGAATATATAAGAAAATCACTTCGGCTGCTTCCAAATCAGGGCGTCGTGGTGCAGATTGGTAGTTCAGAGCCAATTTTTCAGTGAGTGGAACTTGAGGAATATATCTGGGCTTAGTTTTTCTCTCCCTTCTGTTGCTTCTTCCATACCTGCTGTTACCCCTTTTCATTTTGGGCATGTAGGTCTGCCATGTGTTACGGGGACATTACTGGGATTTCAAAGGCAGAACTGACATCCGGGAGAAATTTCCGAAAGGCGGCACTTTGTCCGGGATCTTAGACAAGTCAACTGAAAAATTGTGTTTCTTTGGCTCAACAGCTTTGGGGTTTGTCCCTGTTTCTCAGTCATTAAGAATGTATGATTTAATCACCTTTTAATTACTAGTTTGTTATTCCTTATCTGTTTTAAGTCTTAGGGCAACCCTAAGGGCAAACTACTTTTGAGCATACACCATTGAGAAAAAAATTCTGGAAGTGCACAAGAACAAATTGTTATCAGTTTTAGTTATCATGTTTCACAATGGGGGAAATAGAGGCTTGTGCTGAGCTTCTTTTGGGGTGGGGGAGAGCAATATCCAACAACAAAAAAAACCTTGTTTAATGCTGAGGTCTTGGGCAAGAGTGATATTTGTGTGCTAAAAGAGATCTTGCAGAAGGCTTCCATGCAGAGATCATTTTAAAATCTTGATGTATTCACCACTACTGCATTTGCTATCTGAGGTAATATCTCGGATGGTTTGTGTGGGGATCTTGAAATAACTGTTTCTCTGAGCAAAGGCTGAAGGAGAAATTCAATTTTGTTTGAACTTTAATGAGACACCACCTAATTCATACTTATCGAACCGATAAGCGAACTGAAAGCCAGCTATCATCCAAAATTTGCATTTCTCCAAATTTTCTGATGCAGTTCTGCAACCAAACGATATGGTACATAATGCATAGATTAGTGAGCGTGACTTTGGGCAAGTAATTATCTGAGCCTCTCAGGGTTGCTGTTATTTTGAGGATGAAGTGGGGAGTGTCCCATACTTCGGTATAGCACCCTGAGAACAGATGATATAATCCCTTCTGTATTGAAAAGAAAGGTCCTGGACCCACACTCCCCACCCCACATTTCCTCTCCATTACTCTGCTGTGTGTGAGAGAGATGGCTGCTGCTGGTTGGCGGCTGCTGAGAGGATCTCTTCTCCTGCAGGAGTGCCAGTGTTAATGAAAGAAAGAGAAGGAAAGGGGAAAATGCAACCTGTTGCCCATTGCCAGACTTTGTAGCCAATCCTCCCCACATGTAATGATCTCAGGCAAGCAAGCTCCAATAAGAATTAATGAGTCTCTGGCAGTTGTATGATACGTTTATTTACATTTAACATCCAGAGAACAGCTCCGAGCCTGCTTCTCTTAGCTATGAGTTGGTCACTCTGAGTCTCCACCCTTTTCACAGCACGAAGGGCGCCAAAGTCCAGTCCTTCCTCTCTTGTATTTCTGTTGCATTTTAACCCTTTCAGCTCTTCTGGTTCGGGGAAAAGGTGGTTGAACTCCCCCCACCCCCCACTCTCAAGAGAGCCCTCTAGACGCTGCCTCCCTCCTGGTTGCATAGCAACCCCCTCAATGCCATCTATCTCCTCCCCTCCCTCTGCCTGTGAGCTTTCCTAGTCTGCTGCTCTATCTGGGAACTCTTGGTGAAGGGGGGCCGAACTAACCCACTCCTGCTCTGTCTGTGACTGACTTCGATCGTCTCCAGAGTCAGACTCTTCCCAGGTGTTCGATTCAGCCACATCCCTGACACCACACCATGTATTAAACCAAACATTTTGCGCACACTTTTGGCTCAGCCCTGGTTGCAGGAAACCTCTTAATTTTGAGGATGACGCCCCTCTTTGGCATTTAGAGTAATTACATGAAGAAGGCAGCAGGGTCACATGTGCCGGCCCCACTGAGCAAAAGGTCTGAAAGGACCCCTAACCAGCTGAAAGCTCCTAGAAGGTTTGTTATTGTTATTGTTATTGTTTATTAAATTTGTATACTGCTCATCACTGGGGCTTATAACCACGTTCTTCTAAGTGTGCTTAGAAACCTCCTTCAGACCTTTCCCCTTTAATGCTGAAGTGCCCAAATAGTGGAATGAGGACGCTGGGGGACATGGGACTGGTATGCGTACCTTTTAGGGCTGGCCCACCCAAGAGACATGGTGAGACGACTGCCTCAGGTGGCAGAATCCACGGGGGGGGGGCAGATCTGGCCTCCACAGAACACATCGCCCCCTGCTGCTGCCATGGTGCCAGCTGCTGCTGCTGCATGCTCCTTGAAAGCCAGATTTCTCACTTTCTCGGCAGCATCTCCCCTCAGTGCTGCCTCCACAGCAGCCTCTCAGTGAATGGGAAGCACAGCTGGTTTCCTCCCATCACTGTTATTGATGTTGATCTTTATTCCCTTCTTCCTGATGCAGATCTTCAGTCCCTTCTTCTTCCCTGCCATTTTGTGGTTTCCCTCAGGTGCCAAAATGTATTGGGCCGGCCCTGATACTTGCACACACTTCCCTTAACCCACAATATGTTGCTTGGATGCCCAAGCAGAAGTTAAGAGTCACACAGCTACGATGCAGGAAATAAATACATCGCATTGCCCCACTTGTTGTCATAGCTGTCATCAAGAATATATCCCCCCCCAAAGAATAAGAACCTACACATTACCCAAACCATCTGTTCCCACCCCCTAATATGTGTATTAGCAGAGAAAGTTTATGAATTACTTTGTTCCAACTATCAGGGGGGTTTTTCTCTTTCCATCTGATCCATTTATTCCATGGAAACAGGAGACATGGAAGTTGATTCACAAACCAGAACTAATTGAAAGCAATCCTCTAGCATTTGGGAAGGGTTTTTTTTTGTAATTGCATAT
This sequence comes from Podarcis cretensis, assembly GCF_951804945.1. NCBI lineage: Eukaryota > Metazoa > Chordata > Lepidosauria > Squamata > Lacertidae > Podarcis > Podarcis cretensis. Next base: position 8,182,505 of record NC_137180.1, on the reverse strand, counting down.
TGTTGGAATTTAATATCAAGTTGTTTGAATGTTCGTGGCATTCTGTGGTCCTTGTTTTTTATGCTGTGCTTGCAACTATCATTTCTTCCGATAGAGCAACAAATTAAACTGCAGTTTTGCTGAATTTGGAGACCTTTTTTTTTTTTAAATGACTCCTATATTTGTGCTCCAAATTTTGTATGAACATGGTTGTGAGTTGAAGTTCTTTAAAAAAATAATAATCCACAGATAGTAGATGCAGAGTAAATACATTCTGTAGAGAGTCTGTGAACGTTTTAAAGGACCTGCTGATGTCCACAAAAATGTTGTGTATACACATATTCAAATATCTTTTAAGCCAAATTTTGACACAGTGCACCAGCAACTTGCACTGTGAATGCCTTGTTTATATGAATGGGAATATTCTACTTCTATGCTTTTGTGCAAGGTCGGCAGTTTGAATCCCCGCGACGGGATGAGTTCCTGTTGCTCGGTCCCTGCTCCTGCCCACCTAGCAGTTTGAAAGCACGTCAAAGTGCAAATAGATAAATAGGTACCACTCCGGCGGGAAGGTAAAGGGCGTTTCTGTGCGCTGCTCTGGTTCACCAGGAGCGGCTTAGTCATGCTGGCTACATGACCCAGAAAAACTGTCTGCGGACAAATGACAGCTCCCTCGGCCAGTAAAACGAGATGAGCAACCACAGAGTCATCCGCAACTGGATCTAACAGTCAGGGGTACCTTTACCTTTGTGTATATGTGTGTGTCCATAGTGATGTTTCTTGTGAACTGTGTGTTTGCTGTGAATGTACATAATATTTGCTGATATTTGATTTACAGTTGTACCTCGCAAGACGAATGCCTCATAAGACGAAAAACTCGCAAAACGAAAGAGTTTTTCGTTTTTTGAGTTGCTTCGCAAGACGGATTTCCCTACGGGCTTGCTTCGCAAGATGAAAACGCCTTGCAAGTTTGTTTCCTTTGTCTTGCAAGTTTGTTTCCTTTTTCTTAAAACCGTGCATTCACTTCGAGGAGCAACTCATCGCACGCGGTGTGGTAGCCTTTTTTCAGGTTTTTGACGACTCTGGTGATTTTTGAAGCTTTTCCAAAGTCCGTGCTTCGCAAGACGAAAAAATCGCAAGACGAAAAAACTCGCGGAACGAATTAATTTCGTCTTGCGAGGCACCACTGTATAACCTAGCAGTTATTCCAGTAGTTATCACAGGGAACAGCAGCTACAGCCTCTAGACAGAGGTGTGGCCCCTCAGCTACAAACACAGAGGTCAAAGAATGATATGGAGACACTGTGCGTTTTGGTCTTGCTGGATCTCTACTTCTTTGAAGATGAGGTTTGGGATGCTGGCCAGTTGCATCGTCACGTTGCTTCTCAAAGTGGCCTGGTAACCAAGGATTTATGCAGAACTAGTGACCAACGGAACTGGACCATGCAACCGGTTTGTGAGGGCGTTTTAGAACCTGGGCCAAGGTTTTTCTTGTTAGGAAAGCCCTGCTCCCCTCACAAAGCTACAATTCCCAGATTACTTGGGAAGAATGATTAATCCACTCTGAGACACAAGATCTACCCACTCTGGAAGAATGGCAGATGAAGATGATGGACTATATGGGACTGGCAGAAATGACCGGCAGAATCCGAGACCAGGGAAAAGAGTCGGCGGAAGAAGACTGGAAGAAATTTAAAGACTATTTACAGAAATATTGTAAAATTAATGAATGTTAGAACGATGTTGGACAGAAATTAAGTGGTTTCCAGCTGTAATGCTTAAGAGATATGAAAAATAAGGTTTAGAAATAAGTAAAAACTAATGGTGAGGATTTGCTGAACTAACAATTTGAATCACAGCTTGCTTCCAATTCAGTGGGGAATTGCCTCACAACATAAGCCACATGTGAAATCTGTGACAGCAGCTTTAACACATTCAGGTTATCAAAGGGTAGCCATGATTATAAGAAAGCAGGCAAAGCAGCTCTAACTATTTAGACCCCCTGAATGGCATGTAGGTCAGAGCTTTTCTCAGAACCATTATGGGTTCTCCTCCCTTTAGTTTCTTGAATAGCTGTTTTTCTACCTCTGAAATGATCCCTAGAGAAAATTCATCCGTCTCCATCTATTAGCTGGCATGTTTTCAGGAATGTGCTTTCCCTTTACAATGCAAACGAGGCCCTTGCTTTAAAATAAAATAAAAATAAAAATTACTGCTTACAGCTCAAAAGCCTAACCCTGGCTGTGTCTAATGTTGTAGAGTTTGTACTGTACATAATGGAAATTTATGTTGGATGAGAGCAGAGGGGAGCATCCATCAGAGCCACAGAGACGTGCTCCTCTTTGCAAACATAATCCATTTCCAAACTAAGCAAGCATTAACTGAAGATGTTTTGGAAACCACAGAATGCTATTTTTAAAGGTGACTGGTGACTGTGACATATCAAAAGATAAAACACTGCAGACTAATGAGTTTCATGCAGCTCTGCATTGGTTCGTTTGGGCAATATTTTCCCTTCAATCTTCATGTAGTTCTAAAGTTCATTCATCGAACAGTATACTGTATAATATTGCATGCATTACAAGAGCTGGCACAATACTATGCCAGCTGTATGGGGCTGGATTGGCACCACTTAAAACAAGCCACAACAGCTCTCTTTGGGCACTCACTGTTGGAAGTGCCACGACAGAGATCATTCTGTGTGCATCTTAAGGGGTTAATTCTTATTTCAGTGTTAGTCAGCTACCCAACGGGAGGTGAGATGGATGTGTGGTTTAGCAACCAGCCAGAGTGGCATGATCTTCATTGAGGTAGCATGTTATGTATTTTTGTGTTTGTACAGTGGTACCTCAGGTTACAGATGCTTCAGGTTACAGACTCCACTAACCCAGAAATAGTACCTCAGGTTAAGAACTTTGCTTCAGGATGAGAACAGAAATCGTGCAGCAGCAGCGCAGCGGCGACGGGAGGCCCCATTAGCTAAAGAATTAAGAATAGTTTCAGGTTAAGAACAGACCTCCAGAACAAATTAAGTTCTTAACCTGAGGTACCACTGTATATTGTAAACTGCTCTGATATCCTTGGATAGAAATTTTAATAATAGTAGTAGTAGTTCTGAGGAAGTTCCCCTGTATTTGGCTTGATGCCTTTCAGTTATGACCTAAGAAAGACAAAACCTCTCTGTTCCTTTCCCCTCATGTTATATGCTGTTTTTGTTCAGTTTCCCTCAATAATGTGTTACTTTTCTCTCTGGACTCTGTGTTATTTAAGTGACTTTGCTAACACTCACTAATGTGAGGGAGGGTGTTTAACACTGGACCTAACATAGTAATGTTGGTTAATTTCAGTAGGTCTACTCTGAGTAAAATGTAAGTCGAATACCACCTGGAGTCTCCAGAAGTACAGCAGGCTACTTTCATTGGGGTCCTTCAACTCATGGAGGGCTGTAAGGATGGACAAGTTCATACCCTTAAGGTGGTGGAATTTGCCAGCACACGTTTCTAGCTATGTGATGACAACCACATGAGTGAAATGAGTCACACAAGGGATTCTGATCCATTAGAACAGGGATCTCCAACCTTCAGCCCTCCAGATGTTTTAGGACTACAATTTCCTTCATCCCTGACCACTGGTCCTGTTAGCTAGGGATGATGGGAGTTGTAGTCCCAAAACATCTGGAGGGCCGAGTTTGGGGGTGCCTGCATTAGAAGAAAAAAGCTGGGAGACACCCCCCCCCAAAAAACCCTACTTTAGATGAGCTAGATTAAGACTTAGTGTTACAGCTGAACTTAGCCACTGAGAGATAGTGTCCAAGAGAAAGTGAGTCTGCACTGGGGCGAAACCTCACGGGGACAGGAGATGCCAATCTGTTGTGAGAAAGGGACACACTAAGGGATAGGGATATCAGAGAATTCTGACAAAACAGGAAAAAGAAGTGGAAATTGCTTCAGTTTGCATGTTCATCAGCGGTCAGCAGCAGAAGTCACTCAAATGAATGTGATTGGTATTAGTTCACACCATAGTTCATGGTTTTTGGCACAGTTTTGACATTTCCTTTACACTAAAATTAGCGTTAAACTATGTAAATGATTATGTAACTAAATTCTGTTAAATAGCAGATATGAATAATGTGGTATTTGGTGGAAACCAAGCCCCATCGGAATGGAAGCAGTGATGACTGTGATGAATGCAGGTCAGAACGGAAATCTCTGCCTTATTACATCCCTACTGAGGGAGCAGCAAGGTCATTGAGATGAGAGCCGATGAATTTCATAATCTCCTTTCGCAAGAGAACCTATTAACTGGAGATGCCATAGATCAGGGATACAGATCCTGTGGCCCTCCAGATGTTGGCTACAACTCTCATAGTCTCTGACCATTGGTCATGCTGGTTGGGGTGATAGGAGTTTGGAGCCAAGGAACAGCTGGAGGGCCACACATTTCCCATAGCAGCCACAGATGGAATCTCCGCTCTTTTGCATAAGAAATATCAGCTGAATATACGACTAGAAGAAGAGTCCACCATTCTGTTCTCGCAGGCAGGGCATGCTGGAAACAACACTTTACCAATGAATTGTGGAGAAATTGAAAGAAACAATGTGAGAATTCATCCCAGTCTTGTTATGGTGTTGCATCCAGCATCTGAAAATGTATTACAAATCTGAAAGAGCCTTACATCTTTTCCTCCACCTACGCACAAAAGTTTGTGTTTTTCTTTCACGTCCAGCCTGAATAAAGTTTCTGGTGGGCTTGAATGTTTGCGCACAAGTTTGTGACATTTTATCCAGATTATTATAGTTGGTCCTAATTTTGGATCCCTCTGCCCCAAATACCAACATGGCTTCCAGCCCTTTGTCATGGCATTTTTACCCAGCCAACAGTTCTGAGATAGGAATAGCATTTGAGAGTCAGTGGAACAGAGAAGGCGAGGATATGCCACATGTAAACAGAATTTGAGGAACAATGGGATTCCCGGGAGATTAGTTGCACAATTGCCTTGCTTTTGAGAGGGGGACTTGTATTAAGGCAAGCAAATATTTGCAATTTGTGGTTTTGTAAATACCACTGCATGGCAGCGGGAGTGTTGATTTAAAGGATTAATCGTCCTAGTAAAGCTTGAAATAACAGCCTACTGAAAAAGGTGAAGCACTTCATTCCCAAGCCAAGAAATGCAGAACTTCTAGCTCCGAGATGCGATGTGGTGGCACTAGAAACAGCCCCTGAAAATTGTGAGGTTTGAGTCTACCCCTGGCTGAAACTGGCCCTGAAAACTGGGAACATGAAGAGTTGCTTTGGAAAAGCTCCCATTGTTGGACAATCTTCCTTAAGTATTTTGAATGGGACAAAAGCAGCCTCCCCATTTCCACCTATGAAACCCTGGGTGTTTGTGTGCGAAGATAAAATATGACGCTACAGTTTGAGGGCCAGTAGGTCTCAGAAAGCTGGGTAGCTGCTTTTCTTAAAAGAGGAGGCCACGAATTTGTACGAGGATTTTTTTTTAAATCTACAAATGGGTGCAGAAATATGGAGGACTGGATTTAAGACCGGGGAAATGAGAACACCAAAGCGGACAGATCCTGCGGCCCTGCTCCCATTATCCTTGAACATTGGCAATGATGACTGGGGATGATGAGAGTTGAATCAGAAAACATTTAACATCAGAAAATATTGAACAGTCACCCAGCATTCCATGGCCAATGATATTGTTCAATCCTCACTGGACTTTTTTTTAATAAAATTTTTATTAGATTTTCCATAATTATAACAAATATCACATAACAAAATAACACACAAAAACAGAAAAAATACATAAACAAATAAACAATGAAAACAAAGTTAATTCTTTAAAAATCCAGCCTTATAAACATCTTAATTGACTTCCTCCATTCCCTCCCTTCTGAGTTTCCTTGTAATTGAATGTAACAGCTTTCCAATATCATTATTAAGATAAAGTATCTCCAATTATAATCCAACTTATTCACTTTTCTTAGTATTCTAAATCCCATTTATTTAATTATGTCCTAATATAAACCTAGGCCCGTGTGGTACTTTCAAGTAGTTTCTCATTTTTTATATTATAATATTTATTCAAATAGTCCTTAAATTTCCTCCAATCTTCTTGAAATTCCTCTTCTTTCTGGTCGCGGATTCTTCCAGTCAGGTCAGCCAGCTCCAAAAAAGTCCAGCATTTTCACTCACTGGACTTTTTGGGGGGGAGCTCCCTCAAGCCTGCTGATGCCTCTCTCTTGTCTGGACAGTGACATTTTGGCTACTGTTCACCTTTACAGCGTTGCCTTCAAAGAGAAACGCTGATAGAACTTTCTTAGATTTAGTTTTATAGCAAAGGAGACTGCCTAAGATCATCATTCCAAAATGAAAGGAGAGGAGACCACACAAAAGCAGAACTCAGGGCGATGAAAAAGATAAGGAAGTCCTTTTTACCAGTGAATTTCAAACATTACAGGAAAACAATCCCTCTATGTGGTCTGGGATACTTGTAAGATCAAACCTGCATTTGTAGCAATGGCACATCTCCCACATTTTTTCATTTCCTTTTGAGAAAAAAATCCCTTTTACTTTTCTCTGCAAAACAGTTGTGTAGATCAAAGATTACTGTCCACCAAGGATTGCTTAATAACCTGCAGTTTCCCCTAGAGCATTTATTGAGCATCTTTTTTTAAAAATATATATTTTTATTAGCCGACCAATCACATCAAATCAAATCACATCACATAAATTCCGAATTACAAAGCCGAATTTTAAATTTTTGTTGAGGGGACCCATATTTCAAGTTCCGAAGGGGGATTCCGATCATCTTCTTGCTACTGCGTTAATATCCAAATCAGTCCAAATAATGTTCATAATTCTATCCAGTCTTATCTTGCTGTTTCCACATCACATCTTGTTCATATATATTTTTTCTTTTTTTCTTTATGATCTCTTCTGATAATCTCCTTAAGCAGATAAACACCATTTATAATCCCGTGTGAATTTTTCCGTTCGTCCAATCCTCATATCAAGATGGTTTCCATATATCATCGCTTCCATAAATAACATCGCTCTTTCCATCATTAATCTCGCAGATCTGTCGCTCTTAAGTCCCTCTGAGGAGTCTCACCCACAATATAAAAACAGCTCTGTTCCTCCTCCCAGACTTAAGTCCTCCGACAGAACTTGCCAACATGGCGACGGTATTTTTAACTGTGTCATTCCAAAGCTCTTATACTTTTCCACGATCTTCTTGAAACATGCTTTGGCTAGAAAATTATCTCCACACAGACATAAATCCACAGTTTAAGTCATTAAAGCGGCATTTCTGACTTGGGGGGGGGGATTCTTGGTTAATCACACAGAGGAAAGAAAGGAAAGTTTTTTCCCCCCTCCACCATCCAGTCCCTTTGCCATACCGAGCCTTGGTGATCTTCTCATGATTTATTCTTGTTCCTCCGACCCGTCTTGTTTATCAGAGATCTCTTCAGTTAGCAGTCTTTACTCCCCCTCCTTCCTTGAAATATGTGCATTTGCTTCCTCCTAATTGTTTCTTTTGAAGTTATTGCAGCTAGAGGTGCGGATCAGAGACAGCGTCCAGGAGCGCCGAGATCCACAGGAGGGCTTTCTGCCTAGTGCCCCCATCCCGACAAATTCGGGGGTGGTGTAGGGCACAGCAGGCAAGGGCAGCCCCCCCACAACCTTGGGGGGGGGTAGGGAGGCTGTTTACTCCCATCACAGCCTCCTTATTACCTCGTGTGGGTCAGAGAGATGTTATTGTCAGCCATCTTCCGATGCACCCCTAGTGGCCCCTCGCATTTATTGAGCATCTATCCTGATTTACTTGCACAAAGCTTACATAGAGGTTACATAATGGCTGGTCTTCATTCTGCATTGTTTACAAGGAGTTTAAAAGACAGTGAGCATTCGTCTAGCATTCATCCTGATTTACTGGAGGGGTGTTTGTACATCTTCCCACAAACTAACATTTTCCATTGCATTTCCCTAGCTGCAAAAAGTTTGTTTCTTTTTTTATTTTAAAAGAATCCATTTTAGGATTTGTTGCACTAGGCAACAGAGCACTTCAGTCCACTGCACAATTGCACAAACCTAAATTTCCTGGTATGCACTTGAATCCCTCCCCCAAATCCTGCCAGTCTGGAGGCCCCCTGAGCTGCAAGCTGAGTGCTTATCAGTCTGTGCCAGTTGTCTGAAGCCCTGGCTGGCATAATTAGTTGCCTGATTTCAGTAAGCATGTATAGCAGTAAATGCAGTTTGCGCTGTGCAAGGATAGAAATAATCTTAGCCGCCACTGGAAATTCTTCCTTTGCCCAACCCAAGACTGTTGCGTGAAGGTGAAACTTGCACACCGCTCAGTTCTGCCCCATGAGTCCTCCTAGTGGTGCAGCAGTAAAACTGCTGGTACATTTGCAGAGCTAAGCAGGGTCCAGTGTGGTTTCAAACTGGATGGGAACCATGCGTGGAGATTCCTGCATTGCAGGGGGTTGACTAGATCAGGGTTACCAGATGTCCCTGGTTCCAGGGGACAGTCCCTAGATTTGCAAATCTGTCCCCGGACAATTTCCGTCCCCAGATTTGCAAATCTGTCCCTGGGAAACGTGGCAGCGGCAGCCTCAGCAGCCCGGAGCCAGCCTGGTAGTTGGCTCTGGCTGGCTCATGCCCGCTGCCATGGCGCCCACCATTTTTCCATGCCGGAACTTCTGGCAAGGAAAAATGACGGGTGCCACAGCAGTGAGCAGCTCCTGAAGCCAGCCAGAGCCAACTATGCTACCAGGCTGACTCCGGGCTGCTGACTGCCACTGACTGACATCCAGCAGTACAGATCTCCTGCCCCCTTCCCCCTTTGCTTTGACTGATCGGGGAAGGCTCAGAAGTTGCGGGCAGGTGGCCATTGCCCAGTTTTTTTAAAAAACTCTGTGCATTTATTTTTCACAGGGTGCGAAAGAAGGGCTTTGCACATTGGTAAAGAAACTGTGCACCTTGCACCCCTCCTGAGCAATGGCCGCCCGCCCGCAACTCCTGAGCCTCCCCCGATCTGTCAAAACAAAGGGGGCAGGAGATCGGGGGAGGCTCAGGAGTCACAGATGGGTGGCGCGCCATTGCCCAATTTTTTAAAAAACTGCGCATTTAAAGAAGGGATTTCCACCTTTATACAATATGCATGTGTGCTTGGGCCCAGGGTCTTTTGCCTCACCATCCCTACTACTGACTCCCTGTTGCTACTCAGCTTCAAAAAAGCTGAATTCCCCCGGATTCATTGAAAAAAACCTGGTAACCATACACTAGATGACCCCCAGAGTCCCTTCCATGTCCGCAGTTCTGTGATTCTATAAATATTTTGCATCATTCTCTGATGGAGTGCTACCCACTAGAGAAGAAATAAGGGTGCAGATCAACTGCACTTTATGCCAGTCTGGGGGTGAGTGAGAATTTTTTGTTCAAGTCCCATTTGTATTATATGAACCATAGATGCGCTGGACTGTGATGTACAATTAAAGAAGGCTATATCTATTGGGCATCACTGATTCAGATATTCCTAAAAAATGCAGAGATCTTTATTTGTATGCAACAGTGGCAGCGAGAGACCTTATAGCTATAAGGTGGAAGAGTGACATAATTCCTTCTAGACAAGAGTGGATTCAAAAATGGACTGCTTCTGCTGAATTAGACAATTTTTTCGGAAAAACATAAAAAATAAACCGAGAACTGAATTTGTATCAAAATGGGAGGCCTTCAGAACATATCTTAAACAAAATTATACCATGTTAAGATCTGTAGCAGCTTTTAAGTAATCCCAGCAGTTTTTAGCAATTGCTTATATAAACATAAATATTTATAAATTGTGAAACTATTAACACAAAAAATTAGTATTTTGGTATGGCAGTAAAGATATGTAAAAAGAATTAAGGAATAAATGGGAGGTCAGGTGTAAAAGATAATGAGATTTTTATTTTTATTGTAACATGAAATTGCAATCACAAATTTATGTCATACATTATATCTTGATAACAGATTGTGTAAGTTTTATTTTATTTTTAAAATTTTTCCTTCCCCTCTTAAGTTGTACCCTTTTTCGGTATTGTTTTTTGTATTATTTTTCTTGTTTATGTAACAAGCATGGGAAAAAATTTGTTATAAATAAATAAATGAGGCTAGACCCGGTAAAAATAACTATCATATATGCCAACATTACTTCAGGGGATGAACTGTCTATTTCATAACTTTGTATGCCATTAAATAAAGGCTCAGCATTCAATTAAAGTGTCTGTGATTAATACTGTGCCTATTCAAATCTGCAGACTTGCCTATGGGTTATGGTTTTCATCACCAGTTCATGCGATGAGAAAGAATGATGATTTAGCAATTACACTGCGAAATCAGTTCCAGGAAAATACAGCATGCAACGAGTGTACATGCAGACAACCCTGATCAATGCACGCACATGTCAAGGGGTGGTGAAGACCCGGAGGGAGACAGAATTAGCATAAATAGCTTGGATATTTATTACCGTAAGCTGTTTGACTTCAGAACTAGAGTACGTTGCTCAAGTCCCATGAAAGATCAGAGTTTTGCCTTAACATCATAGTCTTTACTATGTGAATACAGCTTGCAGCAATTTCTTTAAAAAATATGTAAAGAACTGCGCTAGTATTGACAGGCTACAGAACTCAATGCCTTAAAAAGAAGGACACTGACAAACTGGAACGTGTCCAGAGGAGGGCAACCAAAATGGTCAAAGGCCTGGAAACGATGCCTTATGAGGAACGGCTAAGGGAGCTGGGCATGTTTAGCCTGGAGAAGAGGAGGTTAAGGGGTGATATGACAGCCATGTTCAAATATATAAAAGGATGTCACATAGAGGAGGGAGAAAAGTTGTTTTCTGCTGCTCCAGAGAAGCGGACACGGAGTAATGGATCCAAACTACAAGAAAGAAGATTCCACCTAAACATTAGGAAGAACTTCCTGGCAGTAAGAGCTGTTTGACAGTGGAATTTGCTGCCAAGGAGTGTGGTGGAGTCTCCCTCTTTGGAGGTCTTTAAGCAGAGGCTTGACAACCATATGTCAGGAGTGCTCTGATGGTGTTTCCTGCTTGGCAGGGGGTTGGACTCGATGGCCCTTGTGGTCTCTTCCAACTCTATGATTCTATGATTCTATGATTCTAAAAAGCATAGCCTATGGTCTGCAGGGAGGCCAGAAAACTGCACTGGAAATGGAAAACAGAAATTCTCACAATTTGCATGTTCATCCGAGGTAAAGAATAGAAGTCATGGAAGTATGTATGAGTGGCAAGCAAATATGAGTGGCATTTGCTATATTTTTTTGTATGCGATTATTATGTACACAACTATGTTATTTTCTGTATTTTTTATATTTCCCTTCCATCGAAATGCAATTAAATTAATTGCATAAGTTTCAGTCACAGTGGATGGAGAGATGAACGATGTTTATTTTAACAGAAGCCGAATGGAAACAGTACGGATTGTGGCTAACATAGAGCAAATCGCTGCCCCCTTACATCCCTACCCACAAGCCCCTAGGTGCCGCAACCTATCAGACAGACATGAGAGAGAGAGAGAGACGCAGAGAGAGCTCATCAGTGTTTTTCTCTGTAATTGCTGCGAACTTTTCCCAAGAATGACTCAGTGAGATAGAGTTACTTACATTACAGTCTAATATGTAAGGTATGCCAGATGTCTGTCTAGGAGTGATGTGCCCCCAGGCCAGCGTGGAATTTTGCTCCAGGAGTGGCAGTGCCTCCGCTGGTCTGAAGTCAAACTGACCCCGTCTTCTCTGTTCCATCTTTTATTCTGAATTAGGGGTTTGCCTCTGCTGTTGACACCTCCAAATATTTTACTTCAGGGTGGATGGGTGAGCATGCTTTAGAGGAGTTAGTTAACCAAGAGCTGCGTGGCATCCCACAAACAATGCTGGAACGAAGTTGGAAAGCCATATACAGTGGTACCTAGGGTTAAGAACTTCATTTGTTCTGGAGGTCTGTTCTTAACCCGAGGTACCACTTTAGCTAATGGGGCCTCCCGCTGCTGCCGTGCCTCCTGAGCACGATTTCTGTTCTCATCCTGAAGCAAAGTTCTTAACCCGAGGTACTATTTCTGGGTTAGCGGAGTCTGTAACCTGAAGTGTATGTAACCCGAGGTACCACTGTATCTCATTTAGAAAGATCTGTTGTAAGAAGTTCACACAATATTTTCCCCACTAAGGTGACTTTAGCAGTGACCTCATGATGGAAATCCACATGGAGTTGTTGTTATTTCATAAAATGTATATGCCACTGGATTGCAGAAAAAAACCTCAAAGTGGTCAGGATGTTTGAAGGATTTCACATGTGCTGAGAACAGGCCTAGTGTCAGCACCCAGCACCCCTACCCACCCCATGCCTATTCTGGAGCTCCCTTTAGGCATGTTTTCCTGGTGTGCCAGGAAAGGTGGGACTTGAAGACTCCGAGTCAGCTTTTAAATTCCCCACAGTGTCCCAGAATGACAACTTGTCACCGTGGGCATTGTGGGAAATAAAAATGGCAGCTCCCAGTTGCCCAGAGTTGCCACCACCACAAGAGAAGCCTCACAGAAGGGCCTCATCAAACTTGGAGTCAGTCTTGGGAACATTCTATTATGCAAACCATGTGTGTGTGCGTGTGCATGTGCGCGCATGTGCATTCTTAAACTTACTTCAAGTTTTCAAACTTATATATGGACAGTGCTTTTTTTCTGGGGGTATGCAGGGGTACACATACCCCTAAACATTTTGTGAATCTTCGTACTTTTGTCCATTTACTGTATTTATTTTTTCTGAGTACCCCTAAACATTTTTTAAGGAAAAAAATCACTATATATGGATATTGGTGAGGAAACCCTGAGTTTGCAATGGGTTGCATCTCCGACATACTTCTTCAGCCACAAAGTCCAGTCTGTTGGCTATAGTGACCACAAGAAGTGGGAGTGCTTGAAGAATTTGATTTCTGTAAATTCTGATGTGAACTGATCTGATCCACATTTCCTACTGCTATTGAGATTTAAAGAAGTTTCCTTTTAAACCTGTAGCAATTAATTTCTAAAGTATATGATTCCAGATTCATTTCCATTCTTCCTTTTCTATACTAAAGGGCAGAGTGGTGGCTGTTTTAATAATGAATATGTGAGCAGAATAGATCTTAATGTTCTTATGATGACAGGGATAAAGCGACTCTTATATTGTTTCAATATTTCCATAGTGAGCACTAAGAAAATAGTTGCAAAACCATATTGTGTCCTTTTTTTCCTCCAATATCTTTTATTTGTTGTTGACTTGCAAAATACTTAAAGATTAGGAACTCAAGCATGGGACATCTGCACGTCCTATGAGTCACTGGGGACAAGAATCTTTTTTAACTCTCAGCAAAGAGACCACAACTGTATTTCCATTCTTGCAGAGTTATTATGATAGAGAAAATTTCCATTAAAGCAAATGCAAGTTCTCTGTGGGAGGATTTAATATGTAGGTTTGAGTTCAGTACTCAAGAAAAGATTGGAGTAGATTTCAAGGAAATTTTGTAGTCCAACTCATATTTCTTTCCCCTCTCAAACCAGCATTCAGGGAAAAGTTGGATACAACTCTCTCTTTCGTATTCAGCAAAAATACGAAAAGACAGCAAAAATTATGTGATTCTCACTGCGTGGTTCTTGAGTTGTGCCAAAATTTCTTATCAGACTTATTTTATGAATCTGAATGAGACAAACACTTATCTTAATTCCTTTCTGATTCAGACATATTTGCAATTAAAGTTTTCATGGACATTTACTAAATGCAATGGTGGAACAAATCTAACAAAAACAAGTTAACTGACAGACATGGAGCAAAGTACAAAATCTGATTAGCTGAAACAAGGTGGTTTTTCGCTGCCAAAAAGGCTCTAGTTTGGAGGGGACTGACTTTTGCAATGGAAAAGAAGACTATAGGAAGAAGAATGGTTCCCAGAACAGACTGGAATTTGGTGGTTCTGACCCAACTAAGCTTTGCTTGCATCAAACCAACTCTTGCATCAAGCACTCTCTTAAGTCTGAGCTGCTCACACACAACTTGTATACACACAAATATGCATATAAATGCACACAAATATACATATAAAAGAGACACTATTCACCATGTATATTATTGTAGGTGTCTATTTATGTGATGGCTACTTTAGGAGACCTGGAGTGCATATGCATAAAACATCTGTATAATAATGAGTAATAACGCATATACAGTGGTGCCTCGCAAGACGAAATTAATCCATTCTGCGAGTCTCTTCGTCTTGCGGTTTTTTCGTCTTGCGAAGCACGGCTATTAGCGGCTTAGCAGATTAGCGCTATTAGCGGCTTAGCGGCTATTAGCGGCTTAGCGGCTATTAGTGGCTTAGAAAAAGGGGGGGGGAAGGGGAAAAACTCGCAAGAACTCGCAAGATCTCGCAATACGTTTTGTCTTGCGAAGCAAGCCCATAGGGAAATTCGTCTTGCGAAGCACCTCAAAAAACGGAAAACTCTTTCATCTAGCGAGTTTTTCGTCTTGCGAGGCATTCGTCTTTCGGGGCACCACTGTAATAATGAACATAATGCAGAAGACTTGTTCCTATTTTTAGTTGAAAACTTGCCTCTCAAAACAATCAAGGAGATGACGGTTTGAAAAAAGTCCATGCAGATAAGCTTATCGTCATTATTTTCAGAAAACTTTTTGCTTATTGGCTTTTTAATTGCAAACAAAGCCTTATAATATTCTGTATGAATCCATCAACTCCACCCTCTTTCTCCTGCAGTCCCTTTCAATATGTCTGCATGCCGGCATGTCAATATGTCTCCCTTTCAATACAGCATTATGTTCTGTAATTTGTAACCCAAGCCAAAATTAGTTGGAGGCTAATTCTGGCTCCAATCCTGTACTTGCTTGCCTGAGAATAAGTCCCATTGAACTCACTGGGGCTTGCCTCTGAGTGTACCAATATAGGATTGTACTGTTGCTCCACAAAGAGAAAGGCAGATCTGTCCCCAGATTGCGCTCCCCTCCTTGCTCCCTCTTCCAACAATGGCTATTCTGTTCTCACTCTTGTCTTCCAAAAGCAGGTATTTCCTGAGAGAAGGGCAACAAGCGAGCTGACAGGGATCACCTTTCTGTGTTCTGCTCTCACTCACACACTCTCTGCCCCCGCGAGCCATGGAAGGGAAAGAAAAATCGGCAAAGCTGAATCTCCTGGCTAACAATGAGAAGGCTTGTTTCCATTGCGGTCATCATTTAAGACATGTAATCCGAGTAAAGACAGCTTTGACATTATCTAGTCATTGTTTTTCTTCCATTTTTTTAAACCTCAATAACCTTGGGTATCTTATAAAAATATCCAATTGTCTCAGCTGTTTGTTATGTAGGCAACTTATGGTGTGTCATAGCTGTCAACGTTTCCCTTTTTTTAAGGGAAATTCCCTTATTCCGAATAGGATTCTTCGCAAGAAAAGGGAAAAGTTGACAGCTATGTGGTGTAAGTATATGGAAGTCTTAGCTTGTGGTGAATATTCATAGGAAGAGAGTTGGCCTGATTTGTGGCAACACAGGGACTATAGTATAGAAGTTCTTAAGGGATTTGGTTTCAAGCCAATATTATATAAGTTTTTAATTAGGGTTCCCTCCCACCATTATTTTCCACATTCCATATAATTGCTTTGCATAATTGCTCAGGAGGGGTGAGCTTTAAATGAGCACTAATCTTTCTTCATATAATGAGAATATAGATCCCAGAAGGCAAATAGGAAACTCCACTTGTCACCTGTTGATTAAGCCTTATCTACTCACGTCTGTGAAGAAATTATAGATGCAGGGAGGGCTTCCATAGAAAGGAATAGTCAGGCAAAGCAGCAAAGGAAAGAGAGAGCAGAATAGGTACAGTCTACTTAGGAGGAAAGAGAATGTGAGTTGAGGAAAACATTTGGATGGTGGAAGGAAAAGTCACTGAGTTGTGGAAGAGGAGTGATTGAGGATAGCAATATGGACAGCTAGACCAAGGAAAGAAGCTGGTGTTGTAGGACTCCAAACCAGAATGGCCAATAGTCAGGGATGAGGTTTGTTTGTAAGTCTTACCGTATTTTTTGCTCTATAAGACTCACTTTTTCCCTCCTAAAAAGTAAGGGGAAATGTGTGTGTGTCTTATGGAGCGAATGCAGGCTGCACAGCTATCACAGAAGCCAGAACAGCAAGAGGGATTGCTGCTTTCGCTGTGCAGCAATCCCTCTTGCTGTTCTGGCTTCTGAGATTCAGAATATTTTTTTTCTTGTTTTCCTCCTCCAAAAACTAGGTGCGTCTTGTGGTCTGGTGCGTCTTATAGAGCAAAAAATATCGGGTATATACTCCCTTTATGTCATGCAGACCTCAAAGCGGTTTCCATAAAAGTCAACATCATATCATAAAATACAAAACATACATATTAATTTATAACGATTTCATTCCATTTAACAATAGTACAAAAAAAGAAAAGAGAGAGAGAGGTAGGAGGCGATCCCTGTAAAGAAAAACAAGACCTCCTTGGTTAGTTTCCCATTCTTGACAGCCATCTTGGTGGGAGTTGTAGCTCAGCAACATCTGGAGAACCACAGGTAAGGTAGTAGGAAGATGGTCCTTACAAGAAAAAAGAGAGAAGAATGGGTTGCAACAGAACTGGTGTAAATGAGACTCAGGCCAAGGCTTTATGTCACCATTCAGAAAGGTGAACAGGGAGCTAACTGGTGCCAGAAGGATCTCTCAAACAATCATGAATTTGGGGCACCAGGTGTGGCAGATTAGGAAAACCTTAACAAAAAGTGGCCTCTGCCCTCATTCTCTTCCTGTGCAAAGAAAGATGGGATGAATCATCATGACATTATATTTTCTGATGTTCTTGGTTTTCCTGCAACACAGCTACCTGCCTTGAAAGTGTTACGAAGCATAGTTTGTCATTAGTTATTTTCTGAGGTCTGTTCCTCCACCTCCCACCAAGGCTTCTCATTGGTTTGTGGTGATGTTCTCCATTTCTCCTGGCCTGTGGGAAGGTCTCTTTTCGCCCTCTGTCCTTATTGTTTTAAGTCTCTTTTCATATTTTTAACATTTGCTACTCATAGCTGCTTGGATTTGTTTGCAAGAAAAGTGGGGTATGAACTCTAATATTTAGTAAGTAAAGGAATAAATCATCAGAGCAAATTTTGTGTGTGCGTGTAAGTGTGGAATGAAGGAGGGGGGGCACTTCTGTAATTTAAGAAACTGTCTACTGGTCTTGCTGGGTAGATGACCCTTCCCCTCAAAGGCTGACTTTGCTCCCAAATAATTGCTTCACCAGGCATCTTCTTTCCCTCACACCCTTGGCAAGAAAGAAAGAAAGAAAGAAAGAAAGAAAGAAAGAAAGAAAGAATTTGCCCCTAACCTCATCCACCCTTGGATGCACTCTCCCCCCACTCATGATTTACATTCTTGTAAGTGAAGAGCAATGAAAGATATTCCCAGGAATATTCAAATTCTTTAATATGGCAGCCCTGTGATGAAAGCACATTTTTGGCAATGACTGACATGTCTCACGATAATGTCAAAAAGCAAGCTTAGAAGATAAGGAGAAAGAAAAATGGGAGTGAGCTTGCAGAACAGTTTCAGATGATAGGATTTTATGCTTAGGCTTTTAATTCTGTGTACATTTACTTGGGAGTATAAGCACAGTCCTAACCATGTCTATTTAGAAGTAAGTTCTATTGAATTCTCTGGGGCTTACTTTCAAGTAAGTGAGGTTAGGATTGCAGCCATAGTTGGATATGACCTCTCACTATTTTGTTTTATGCTTTGTATATGTTTTGTTTCATTCACAGTGTTTCCTTCCCATAGTTTTTAGGATATGGTGAACTAAAAATCCATATCTGGTTGCTCCTTTTAAATTTTTGTTTTTGTTTCTTATTTGTTGTGTTTACCTGGATGCCATTGATTGGCCTGAAGCTTTTTAATATGAAATATGCCTAATAGTAAATATATCAGAGCTTATATATTGAGTTCCTCCATATTATATTTTTATTAGATCAGACCGTGGATAAGAGCAACATTCCTCCCATACAGAAATGGGGAGAACACTCGCCCTGATGATATATTTCATAATAGCATGTGTTTTATTTCTCTTTTCTTTAGGGGCCCTGAGTTTGTGTAGATGAGCTATAATGAATAGTTAAAATGACATATCCTCTTCTCCATCCACCCACATCATTTCATCCCGAAAGCAAGAGAGTCTGCGCTTTGACAGGAGCTTGAAATGTTCCCTCACACAGCTTATATCTTGCCTGTCGTTAAGATTTAAATATTTTAGCTCCTGACAGTTTGGTCTGTTTCTTGCTGATTACAGCGTGATGATCAGAGTTTTCTAACTGTGACGGGTCTTATTCATGATAGTGCAGGTCCCCTGTTTCCCATCTTTGGCCCTTTCATCACACTGGTTAATAGCCGACTTACTTAACTGCCATGAAAAGTAGTATAAGAACAGTCCCTTTGTGCAGAATCAATGGAGGCTTGGGGTTCTTTCCTGCCCTGTATTATTATGGGGAAATGAAGCCTTTCTAGTTTTCACTTGAACAATGAGGACATTATTATTATTATTATTATTATTTCAAAAAGAAAAAAAAGGAGCAAAGAAAGATGATCAGACCATATAAAAACCTCACTGCACTTTTATAGTTGTATGTGAAAAACACCATAGTGTGGAACTTTGGTTTACAACCTTGTAGTATAGATAGAACGTTTGTAATCTTTATGAAGAATTTCTCTGCAAGGGAGGTACTGTTTTCACCGACGTATTTGAAACATTTGGATTAGCATTGCCAGCATGATGAGGCCACACACCACCGCAAGAAGAGTTTTGTGTACCTGTTTTTCAGAGAAATGGATAGGCATCTGTTTCAGGAGCATGGATTTTCTATGGCTCCAGCCTTTAAGCCACTTGACGAAATGTGAAGCGTAGAGTTTTGTCTACGAAAGAAGCAAGGATCACTGCAGCAGAGACAGAACCTCTGTTTTAATACAGAGGACTTTTGAACTTTCAAAAGATGGCTGGTATTTTGCAGTGGTGAAACCTTAATCACAGCTAAGCTCTGCATAACTTGGTCCAAAATTGTGAAACTTAATTTTTTATTGAACATCTTTTTTGTTTGTGCCAAAAACCATGTTTCTGACACACACAGAAATGTTATCTGGTTTTACTCTCAGAAACCTTAAAAAGAGAGAGAGGAGAAGGAGCAGGAGGAAAATTGACTAATGCGTTTGAATCTGATATATGTCTTCTGTTTTTAATCCAAGGCTGATAAGGTGGTCCAGATCATTTCTGGCATTCTGGTTTAACTTTACTGTATGACGAATAATGCTACAAAAATGTCTTGAGTTTCTGTGAGTAGAAACAGGAAGGTATTAGCAAGTCTTATCAGTCATACAAAATTCTGTGCAGTGTATCATATAGATAGTGCTATTTTGCTAGAAAAAGAGGTGCCAGAACTTACTATGAATGCCTCCCTCATTCTCTTAGAATGGCATTGGTGCCCACCTAAGAGTTGCGTGTGTAGGTCCCCAGGCCACCCCTCAAATAACTTCACACATAACACGTAATTTAGTTTTGGTTTTTTGGGCACTATTTTGGCCACAACTTTATTAAAATACAAAATCAGTGAGTGGTTGTTTAGACATTGGTTATGACTATCTGTCCCCCCGCCTGGGACAGAACTGACATCCCGAGGTCCGATCGGTAGCCAGTAGAAGGGAAAGTCAAACTTGGGGGTCATTTGAGCTAAGCGTCAGAACCACGCCGCTCACCCCAGCAGCTGCCCGAAGGCTTGCTGGCCCTGGTCCCATGACAGGGATTGGACGAAATCATGGCAAGCCCCAGGATTCCTTTAACGGAATTCCCTTCAGCGCAATAGGAGGGGCAGGCACAGCCTATCCTGACTCCTCCACCACCAGCATATTATAACCAATGCCTAACCGCAACCTTACAAGTTGTGACGAATTACTGAGTAGTAGGCAAAAACCAAATGGCACAGCCAATCACCAAATGGCAAAATTCTTACTAGGCCCCTACACCAAGGCAGACGACCCCATGACGGGCAAAGCAAGGTCAACCGGAAAAGAGGGCGGACGGACGGGTGATCCGATGCACTCTGCAAAGAGAAAGAGAAACCAGAGTGCACCAATATTTAAAGACTATGATCCCACCCACCCAATTTGCAACAAACAGTTTGCCCCAGCAACCCGGTTATCCAATCACAATGCCAGGCAACAACTATTAACCTGCCTGGCAACAAGAGGCCTGGCCCAGTGGCCCACACCACAACACGTGCTCTCATTTATTGGAGAACACGCTGTGTTGGAACTGGGGGGGGGGGGGGAGACCAGCCTTCTTCTTTCCTTCTAATTAATTTTTATAGGAATCAGAATAGATTCTGAAAGGATACTCAAGCATACAGGCCAATAAATATGTTGATTTCTCTCTTACTGAATGTTACAAACTGAATGTCTGCTGTGATGAGAGTTGCCATTCATTCCGTCAAGCAAAATGCTTTTGGATAAAGAGATATTCTGGACTGTTTCTTGACTGCACCATTTCAGGCTGCTGGGGTGGCGGGGTGCTATCACATGAGTGTAACATAGTACAGTGGTACCTCAGGTTACATACACTTCAGGTTACATACGCTTCAGGTTACAGACTCCCCTAATCCAGAAATAGTACCTCGGGTTAAGAACTTTGTTTCAGGATGAGAACAGAAATTGTGCTCCAGCGGTGCGGCAGCAGCAGGAGGCCCCATTAGCTAAAGTGGTGCTTCAGGTTAAGAACAGTTTCAGGTTAAGAACAGACCTCCAGAATGAATTAAATACTTAACCCGAGGTACCACTGTATCTGCTTTGGAGCTTGAGATATCAAAATGAAAATTCAGGCCAATTAACAAATACAGTGGTATCTCTGGTTACAAACTTAATTCATTCCGAAGTCTGTTCTTAATCTGAAACCGTTCTTAACCTGAGGTACCACTTTAGCTAATGGAGCCTCCTGCTGCCGCCACGCCACTGGCACACAATTTCTCTTCTTATCTTGAGATAAAGTTCATAACCCGAGGTACTACTTCCAGGTTAGCGGAGTCTGTAACCCGAAGTGTTTGTAACCCAAGGTACCAATGAATATGCCTTTTTTGTGCATTGTTGACCCCAGAAGATGCAGTTTTGTACACATTACTTCGTTGGAGACCTGCATTTCAAAATTCAGATGAGTGCAAATTTTGAAAGGTGGCTGTGTTTGGTTGGGTGTATTGTTTTGAAAGGTGAGAATTAGGTAGTTACGCCTTTCAATGCAAAGTGAATCAAATTTCACCATAATCCCCATATGTTGCTAGGCTCAGGGCTTTTTTCAGCTGGAACTCACAGGAACTCAGTTCCGGCACCTCTCAGGTGGGTGCCATTGCCATTAGAAGAAAACAAGGGAGGTGTTCATGGTGAGTTCTGGCACCTCTTTTTTAAAATAGAAAAATAGCAGTGACAAAGCTACATCCTTTCCCTTAAGCTTCACCCTCTCCCCTGCCACCCCACCGCACACTTAGGACTCAGCTATACAGCTGCAAATAAAACGTTTTAAGTGTGTTTGAAGTGCAATAGACAATGTGACACTAGATGGCGAAGGTGAGTCTTATGGA
This sequence comes from Podarcis cretensis, assembly GCF_951804945.1. Classification (NCBI taxonomy): domain Eukaryota; kingdom Metazoa; phylum Chordata; class Lepidosauria; order Squamata; family Lacertidae; genus Podarcis; species Podarcis cretensis. The sequence goes on along the minus strand of NC_137180.1, from coordinate 8,160,830 downwards.
AAATTCAATGTATTTTTTTTAATGCTTCTTTCTTGATAGCACAAGGATGGAAGAATGAGGAAACCCCGACAAAAGAACAGTAGCAAGAGAAATTGATGAACTATGTAGAACTGGCTAAACTGACATACAAACTGCGAGACAAGGACAACTGTGACTTCAAAGAAGAATGGGAACTCTTTACATATTATTTAAAAAGACAGCAAAATGACCTGGACTCCTTGGCAGGTTTTGAATAAACATACACAAATCTATTGATGGTTAATATAGTAGATAGATAATATAAGGATTTATACAATTTTACAGCATGCAGAGAACAATATGTGTTCAGAAATCAGAGACAGGAGCTGAGGGAAGTCTTGGGAGAGGAGGGTTTGTTGGGGAGGTGGGGAGGAAAGGGGGGGGAAATAATGAAGATGATATGTTCTGATATTTTGTTATGTTGAAATTGTGAATATTTTTTTAATGCTTCTTAAAAACCATTAGATTCCACCCTGCTCTACTAGAATGAACTCAACAGCAAAAGACAGGGAATGGGCCCTTGTACCAATTCTTGGCTCCAGATGTGTGGCAGATCTTGCGCCTTCCTTTCCTAAATGGCTTGCTGCTGAAAAACCAGTGGGGTGGGGTGTGAAATGCCAGGGCAATTATCTCTCCTAATGAGCACCTGTGCAATTATCAAAGTTCACATTCAAGGTAACAAGCCAGGATCATTGCCGGGGTACCGCTCCTCTGCACTCCATCCATCTTCGTGGGCACGAAGATGAGGAAACACCTCAAATTGTTCTGTACTTTGGCTCGCAGTACCAGCCTGTTACTACTTGAGGAAAGAGTGAAGAACCCTTCTGGCTCTTGAGAAGTCTGCCAAAAGAACTGAGAGAGTTGTTTTAATTAGAGAAAGAAGTGTGTGTTCTGGGAGAGAAAAACAAACTAGGCATTCACTCGCCTTTCTCTGATATCGTAAGTGTGGAGAAAGCAGGTGCGCAGGAGGACATAGGAGGCCTGCCTTACACCAGGGACGTACTTTGGTAATATGGTGCCCTGAGTGAGGATGGAATTCGGCATCCCCCCACAACAAAAATATTTCTTTTATTTATTTTTTAAAATACTCTTATTTTGCTTTAAACAAATACAGATAAATATAAACTACCAAAATTACAAAAGAAAAATCCTTAATAATAATGGAAAAAGCCAAAAAACTACAAAAAATATCAAAGTACATGGCATAGAACATAAGCCATTATGGGAAAGAAAAATATTTCTTATTTTTGTGCCCTCCTGCCTCTGGCCTTCCATTCTGTGTCCCCTTTCAGCCATCTGTGCATTCTTTTTCAAAACTTCTAACGGCCGTGGTGTCACTGAAGAAATACGATGCAGTTTTCTGGGACACCCCACATTTCTTTGCAACTATGAGCATTAAAAAATATATATTAACAATTTCAACATAACAAAATATCAGAACATATCATCTTCATTATTTTCCCCCCTGGGTGGTGGCAGCGAGAAAGAAAGTGGGGGCACAGGGATCAATAGATGGTGAAACGTCTGGGGACTCTGTTTGATTGCCACAGCCGCAACCCCAGAGTCGGCCACAACTGGACCTAATGGTCCCTTTACCCATACAGGTCACCCCCCCACTCTTCTAGAGCAGTTAGCTCTTTTCCTGGTCAGTCATGGCGAAGATCCTTGCTCCTTTGGATGTGGTGATGATGATTAAGACGGCTTGGCTTTGCCCTCAACATAGAGCATCTGCCTCGAACCAGAAGCGGTGATGACTGCTCCATGTATGCCCAGTTCACATTTTTTGAAAGTGTCCTTCCCAAGTCTCACAGAGCCCTTTGCATTTTGTGGAATCTACCGTATTTTTCACTCTATAAGACGCACCAGACCACAAGACGCACCTAGTTTTTGGAGGAGGAAAACAAGAAAAAAATAAATTCTGAATCTCAGAAGCCAGAACAGCAAGAGGGATCGCTGCGCAGTGAAAGCAGCAATCCCTCTTGCTGTTCTGGCTTCTGGGATAGCTGCGCAGCCTGCATTCACTCCATAAGACGCACACACATTTCCCCTTACTTTTTAGGAGGGAAAAGGTGAGTCTTATAGAGCAAAAAATACGGTACTTACCACTTTCAGATTGGACTGCATTTTTGTGTGGACTCAGATTTCCTAATCTGTGCTCTCTTACGCTGATGCAAGCAGGAACATGCCCTTGCTCTCCAGCCCCATTGGCCCCTCTGTCTCTTTCCCTTCTGCTTTCTTCCTGCAAAAGTGTTCTCCTCAATTTTCCCTCCTGACCACCTGCTTCCTCTTTCTGTTCCTTGGCTCCGCTGTTCCTACTCAGCTCCTGCATTTTGTCTGAACGAACCCCTGCTCCTCCCACCATTTAATGCCTTCTTTTTCTAACTGCTGGCTGAAAATGCTACTTTACAGTGTGACTCTATAAATCATGACTATGTGTGATACACAAATACTGTGCACAGGTGTTTTATTTTTAAGAAAAATACAGTTGTGCATGCTTGACTATAAACAGTACTGAGAAATATATAAACTCACATTCACTCTTGCTTATATTATACTTACGTCAAAATTTGGTATAAGACAGACTCCAAATAAATCTCTAAATAGAAGCGTAATAATAAGAAAACTTGGTGTAATTTTAGCAAATTTTTCATCTGGGGTTAGGAATGGGGGAGAAATTTGATTTGGTTCACATCTAAAGACAAATCTGTCCAATGTGCATTTTCCCAAACAATATGAGAACTAGAAACACAGCCATCTTTCGAAATTCATATTTATCTGAGTTTAGCAATGCAGTTTTCCAACCAAACAGTACATGCTAATATGCATATATTATATATGCATATATGCATATATAAGTGTGCATAGAAATGAATATGGTAGTGAAATTGCCCTATGTGAGGGGAAAACTGCTGAACTGCAACCCATCATCCCTGGCTGTTGGCTATACTTGCTGGGGTTTATGGGAGGTATATTTCAGCAACATCTGGAGGGCCAAAGGTTCCCCACATCTGGGCAACAGTGATTGTGACTATGGAATCAAGAACGGCTGTTGTTCTGCTTGAATTTTTAAGCGATGGGCAGCCCCGAAAGAGCTGGAAAAAATCAGACAAGATAAAGTAATGGTAGTTAAATAATTTAGGCAGCTTTTTTGCATTGCTTGTGCCTGGTTTCTGGGAGAAAGGAAGAGCTAAGAAGAAAAACAGCTATGGATCTGGCATGGGCCTCATTTCATGCAGAAAACAGATACACGCTTTTGAAGCATGTGGAGTACGGATTGGCAAATTTTGTTTCCCTGATGTGGGGAAATACCAGACTGCAGATGTCAAACTAGAATTATTACTGGGAATTGCAAATTTGATTTTCTGGAAATGCAGAAATTTGTTCCTGGGGAAACAATATTGTGTTTTTTTTGTTTTTTGTTTTAAAAATCCCTCTCTCTTCAGATGCTGAGCATGGCCAACAAATATGTCCTCCTCTTGGTGCTTTTCTCCCTGAGATAATACAGTACTTGCTCTCTCTTTCCCACAATAGCATGGAAAACATTGCTTGGTTCCAAAAACACCAAGGGTTGAACCTACTCTTGTAGATGAGCAGGGATCTCTGTCTTGAGGGCTGTCATGATGGTGCCTTTAATCAATGCTAAATTAACTTTATTCCGGAAGGAAGATCTTATCAACTGGCATCATCTTTGGAGCTCTGCCCTTGTTTTAGTTTGAGGATTAAGCTGTCACTCCTTTCACTTGTATCGCAAGCGGAAAAACAACATGAAAAGTAAATATTCTGTACTCCAAGGACTCCTGAGAACTTATAAGAATTCAGTGAGCTTCTCTTCTTAGAAAATGGCTGAAGCAAAATATAGCTCCCATGCCATTAGGCAGGGAGGCGGCTTGGTATGCCCCCTGCGCAGCGTGGCACCTAGGGGGGCAGGGGGAGCCGGTCCCCCCAAAAAAAATTTCAAGGAGATGGACTGGCCCCCTCAATATTCTGTGGTAACCCATGGGCATGCCACACATGCACACCACATATCATATGTGCGACATGCAACATGTCAGCACGACATGCACAAGTGATGTCAGCATGTCACACAGTGCTGGCCCCCTCAGCCGCAGGGGCAAGGTGGCATGCTTCCTTCCTCTTCAGCTACACTGCACTGGTTTGGGCAGGCCTTGCCCCACGGGAGCCAATCAGTAGCTGGGTTGGCTTCAAGAGGTAGGCATGAATGGACGAGCGGGTCTGGTATATTCCTGGATTATAAATCCAGGCACGGACCGCAGCCACAACTTTTGCATTGCTGCCATTGGCTTTCCCATTCACCCACCATTGGTTAATAGCTTATGTTGCGGTTCTCAACCTGTGGGTCCCCAGATGTTGATGGTCTACAACTCCCATCATCCCTGAGCTCTGGTCCTACTAGCTAGGGATGTTGGGAGTTTTAGTTCAACAACATCTGGGGACCCACAGGTTGAGTAAGGCTGCTCTGGACCATGGTCAGTTGCTGAGGGACGCGGGTGGCACTGTGGTCTAAACAACTGAGCCTCTTGGGCTTGCCGATCAGAAGGTCAGTGGTTTGAATCCCCGCAACGGGGTGAGCTCCCATTGCTCGGTCCCTGCTCCTGCCAACCTAGCAGTTCAAAAGCATGTCAAAGTGCAAGTAGATAAATAGGTACCGCTCCGGCGGGAAGGTAAACAGCGTTTCCGTGTGCTGCTCTGGTTCGCCAGAAGTGGCTTAGTCATGCTGGCCACATGACCCAGAAAAACTGTCTGCGGACAAATGTCAGCTCCCTCTGCCAGTAAAGCGAGATGAGCGCCGCAACCCCAGAGTCGTCTGCGACTGGACTTAACTGTCAGGGGTCCTTTACCTTTACCTTTAGGGCTGGGGAACCATTTTACTCATCGTTGCAATTAGACAAGATGCTGTGAAATTTTTGCTTTCCCCATAGTAACCACTGTTTATATTGTGCTACTGAATGTCTATTGTCACAAGTTCCGTTATGGTAGGGTCGGCCTTCAGCAAGGCCTTGTGCATGTCATCCTATGATATCATCTTATGACCCTACCTCGGGGGACTGGCCTGCCAGCATGTGGGTTGGGAGAGGCAGCTGATGGGCTGCTCAGTAGCAGGATCCTTGCCCAGTGCCATGCCAATAATAATAATAATAATAATTTATTTATACCCTGCCCATCTGGCTGTGCCTTCCCAGCCACTCTGGGCGGCCTCCAACGAATAGTAAAAACAACACAGCATCAAACATTAAAAACTTCCCTAAACAGTTGTCTGTATCCAGGGCAGCTGTCTACCAACTCCACCTGGTACGCAGGCTGAGACCCTACCTGCCTGCGGACTGTCTCGCCAGAGTGGTGCATGCTCTAGTTATCTCCCGCTTGGACTACTGCAATGCGCTCTACGTGGGGCTACCTTTGAAGGTGACTCGGAAACTACAGCTAATCCAGAATGCGGCAGCTAGACTGGTGACTGGGGGCGGCCGCCGAGACCACATAACACCGGTCTTGAAAGACCTACATTGGCTCCCAGTACGTTTCCGAGCACAATTCAAAGTGCTGGTGTTGACCTTTAAAGCCCTAAATGGCCTCGGCCCAGTATACCTGAAGGAGCGTCTCCACCTCCATCATTCTGCCCGGACGCTGAGGTCCAGTGCGGAGGGCCTTCTGGCGGTTCCCTCATTGCGAGAAGCAAAGCTACAGGGAACCAGGCAGAGGGCCTTCTCGGTCGTGGCGCCTGCCCTGTGGAACGCCCTCCCATCAGATGTCAAAGCAATAAATAACTACCTGACATTCAGAAGACATCTTAAGGCAGCCCTGTTCAGGGAAGTTTTTAATCTGTGATATTTTAGTGTATTTTTGGTTTTTATGGAAGCCGCCCAGAGTGGCTGGGGAGGCCCAGCCAGATGGGCGGGGTACAAATAATAAATTATTATTATTATTATTATTATTTAAAAGTAAAATACAGTGGTACCTCGGGTTACATACACTTCAGGTTACAGATTCCGCTAACCCAGAAATATTGCTTCAGGTTAAGAACTTTGCTTCAGGATGAGAACAAAAATCGTGCTCCGGCGGCACAGGAGTGGCAGCAGGAGGCCCCATTAGCTAAAGTGGTGCTTCAGGTTAAGAACAGTTTCAGGTTACTTACGGACCTTCGGAACAAATTAAATACTTAACCTGAGCTACCACTGTAGTTCTTTATTGCCTTGACATCTGCTGGGAGGGTGTTCCACAGGGCAGGTGCTACTACCGAGAAGGGCCTCTGCCCTGCCAACCCCTGATGTTGCTGTAAGCAGCAAAGTTGTAGCCATTTCCAACCCACATCAGTTTCCTATGTGTTTATTGTACACATGCAACATGCCATAATGTACATGGGCCACAATATATACAAACATCTCATATATTCATATTAGAAAGAAAGAAAGAAAGAAAGAAAGAAAGAAAGAAAGAAAGAAAGAAAGAAAAGAAATTTCACTGCCATTCCCTTCAAGGGAACTCTACATGGTAGGCCAGATTCTCTGCCATGATATGATGACTGTACAATTCCAGCAATAACTCCTTAATTCAAAATCTTTGTTTAGATTATTGCTTCAGGTTGGGAGTTGGAGGAATGGCAAGATGGATGATCTCTGGAGGACTACGGCATAGTAAAGCTAATTTCAGAATGCTGAGGCAGGATTCTCGACTGCAGAGTAGTGTTAAAAAGGAAATTCCAGGGAAGGAAGATAATTTTATGAACAAGACCAAACAGCCAGCCTTCTTCTCATTTGTGCTCTTAGAAATCCTGAGTATTTCTGCTGGCTGTTTGTTGTTTGTACAATAAATGGGTGCAGGACCTCAGATCGATTCACTGTATTTATACTAGCATTGAATCATAATCACAACACCTTTCAGAAGTTTTAAAAAATATTGCCTCCATTTGTGAATTATAGACTCTTAATTTGGTTTAACAAGCTCAACAAAGCCTACTAAGAAGCACTTAACTATGGTTTAGTGTTACATGAATGAGCTGGCATGGCTCTCCTACTCACATATTATAAATTTGAGGAACAGTGGGTACTTTAGACTATGGTTAGTGATCAAGCCATCATCATCAGTCATGGTTTGAAACTGGATTCTTTGAAACTCACCATAGGACGTCGCGACTCCCCACCACGACCAATCACTCTCGCAAGCTGGCATCTCTGGCCCTAACTTTTCCCCTACAAAAAAAAAATTCATTGCACACCACTGCCAGAAAGCAAAGATTTTTTGCACATGAGCTCAGCTATGTTTGCCATTAGGCCCTTTAAAAAAGTTTCATTTGGGGCAGAAAGGCACTCTGCGTGCTCTCAGAGGCATTGGGCTTCAGGTGCCAGAATTTTTGAATGCCAAGTTTTGCACCCCTAACTGAGACTTCTTCATAGTCACCTGCTGCATCCTGGCAGTTTTCTCAGTTGGGGCCAATGAGTCAGACTTTCTGCTTATATTTGATGACTTGCTTGAAGAAGAACAGACCCCTAATAAATTGCAGAGTCATTACCCTTTATGCATACTTTTTCTAATAGGTGTTGTGGATTCCTGCCTCCTAATAAGAAAAGGAAGTAGAAAAACGCATAAATTCTCCCAAGGGAGTCAGACAGCCTAAAGCCATATTTGACAGCTGTTGCTGTTACCAGGAGCACCAGGAGCAAAACAAAAAGATTGAAGAGGAGGAGAGGTATTAGAAGCAATTTTGGCATGATTTTCTTGGAAAGCAAATGTGTTTTGCATTGCACTACCCTATGAAAAAGAGCACTCCTACAGTGCAAGATGGCATGAAGAGATTAAACAAATACTGGCAGTAACTGGTTGAAAATAAAGTTATCCAAAGTTTGCATTTCTGAGTAATCCAAGTTCTGTTTAGTTTGAGTTTTAAAAAGCTAGTTTACTTTAATCTTAAGCATTAATGACTTGGTATCGCAGATAATCTGCTGTCACTGTAACTATTTCTTAAAATACACAGCATGCCTCTTAGAAAAAGAATTATTCATAGATATTTCCATATCTATAATCTTCATCCAGGGTAAATCTTTGTGGCTTTGCTGAACCTCTGCAGGTTTCCAAAAAACTGAAGGTTTTCAAAATGATAAGGTGGAGATTCCCTTCTAAATAGTATTTTCGAAAGTTGCTTTAGCATACTCTGCTTCGGAATGTAGAAGAAATAATTCAAAAGTGGTGAGCATTAGTGGGCCATTGATAACTTGGTAGTCCATGCTCTGATAACTTCCGTATTGGATTACTGCACTGTGTTCTCTGTGGAGCTGCCCTTGAAGGTGACCCAGGAACTTCAGTTGGACCAAAATGCAACAGCTAAATTCCTGGCTGGGATCTCCTTGAGAGCTTATATAACCCCTGTTCTGAAACATCTGCATCAGCTGCCAGTTTTTTTTTTTCTGGGCCCAACTCAAGATACTCCTGTTTGTTTTTAAAGCCCTGAAGAATTTAGGCCCCAAATATCTGAAAGACCACCTTCCTCCCCACCCACCCTCTGGGGTGCTAAGATCAGCAGAAGGCCCTCTGTGTAGTTCCACCTCCTATTTACTTCCACACCATTTATTGGTGTTTCAGCATACTACTAAAACTTTTAAATTTGACTATGCTTATTTTCCACACCATTCTATGCTTTTGATTATCAAGCTGTGGTTTTTTGCCTTTTTAAAAGTTTGTTTCTGTTTAGTTTTTATGGTTTTATGCATGGCACATTGTTTTAACTAATGTTGTAAGACCCCTCAAGGGTCTCGCGAGGGTCTGAAAAGTGGGACTGACATATTTTAGGGGGGGGGAACCATATATACTGTAGCATGGCATTATGGTGCATAAACACCCCCCCTCACCCCCTGAATCTGGAGTGGTTTTTTCATGGAAGAAATTTACTGTGTGATTCCCTTAAATGTGCAATAACTGAATGTGCCAATAGACATTAAACACACATTTATTTATTTAAGTTTGTGGTCTTGTTAAGCCATGAAGAGCTTCAGGACAGCTTGACAATATGCTGGCATGAAAAGGACTGTTATATCTTTGACGAGAGCACTTAAAAAGACAATGTGTCCTACGGTTTATAGAGTATCAACTTGACATAGTACAGTAATTTTAATTCACTGTTTCTCAATATATATATTTTAGTAATCCCTTCTTCTATCCCCCTAACCACCATATTTGGTGAGGGAGCACACAAAGATTCTTCAACATGTGAATTTAGATCTACAGCTTGTAGCACTTAGGGAGTTTGCATTGGCCACATTCACACATCACAGAAAGCCCTAAATCATTGTAAGCCACAAACTATACCTGCATGACTGAATTGCACTGGTATTGTTCCTCCCAGATAGCAGATAAAGGAAACAAAACACGATCTCCTTAGTGCTCTCTCTGAGGTAGATATCGTGGTTTGTTTGACTCCACAAGCCACAATAGTTAGAGCAGGTTTGTTCTTGGTGTACAGAACATGGTTTGTTTCCGTCTTGCCATGATGTGCAGATGTGCGCCACAGAATGGCGTCAGGATAATCAAATCTGCTCGTGATTCCCAGTATAGCATGGGAAATCGCAAACTAATCTCCTTTGCTTGTTTCACGGCACTGCAGGTTTCTTTCTGGCACTGATATCTGTGAAGAAGAAATGAAGTCTTTTAATGAACAATGGCCTTTAGAAGTGGAAAAGAGTGCAGCGGTTTGTAGATGCCTTTTCAGAGCATTGCTTAAAATACAGTTACAGATAGGTAGCCGTGTTGGTCTGCCATAGTCAAAACAAAATAAAAAAATTCCTTCCAGTAGCGCCTTGAAGACCAACTAAGTTAGTTCTTGGTATGAGCTTTCGTGTGCATGCACACTTCTTCAGATACCATGCACACTTCTTCAGATATCGTATCTGAAGAAGTGTGCATGCACACGAAAGCTCATACCAAGAACTAACTTAGTTGGTCTTTAAGGTGCTACTGGAAGGAATTTTTTTATTTTGCTTAAAATACGTTTCACTGTTGGGCTTTCAAATCACATACAAACAAGAACATTAATGGCTCTTCAAAATAATAAACAGCGTGGCTTGTTCCTTGGGCCCAGTTTAATTTATCCCCCCAAGTCTCCACTTAATATGTGTCCCTTGGGCTGGGAGGAGGCCTTGATTTACAATTATGCCTTGACGGATTACCTGAAAGCGTAACCTTCAGGCAAACTGTGATTAACTTGACCAAAGACATCTGGGAGAACCATCTATGGCTGAAAATTATGACCTTGGTATTGGGGGTGGAAGAGGCTGAAACTAGACACCATATAAATTGCGCTGCTGAAAACACTCCAGCACAGAGGCCTCTGTGTGAGATTCCAGCAGACATTTTTGTTTGTTTGTTTGAGCAATAGCTCTGGCAGCAACACCTCCTATTAAGATACATGAGATGCATAGAAAAAAGAGGAAATGTCCTATGTTTCCTTCAAAGCCATATCTTTAGCAATGAGACTTTTTACACACACACACACACACACACACACACGTACAAGAAAAGCACCACAAACAATTAACGTCTTAATGAGTAGCAAATGCTCTAGAGATAGAATGGGGGTTTCACTTGGGCAGATTTATGGAGCTAAATATAAAAGTATGACTCTCAAAAGCCATGTGCTCCTAATTAGCTTGCCTTTTTTTTTTTTTACCCCTGGATACTGTAAAAGCACAACGTGCTGTCAGAGCCCATTTTCTGATCCTGTTATCAATGCAGAATAAAGGCCCATATGAAATGCAAACCAGATTTACAGGTGCTAAAACGGCTATTTTATCAGTGGGGAAACAAGCTACCTTTTGTTGTCTAGAACAGCATTTCATGCTTGAGGAAAGTGAGTAATTACAACATAGGGAGAAACACAACAAGTTTGTCTGAATATTTCAAAAGGGAAGGCTTTGAAGGGGGGATGAATTAATGAAATAAGGTCTTAATCAATCACACTGATGGCTATAGCCTTTTAAATGTCCAGTGCGATTTTGAACTCTTTATCTCAGTCAACCTTGATGCTGTGAAACAGGTCCTGAAAATCCCCATTTTAGAAATGGGAGGCCTGAGGGTGAAAGTGAATGACTTAGTAAGTCCACCTGTTGCTGAATAAGAATTTGCACCCCCAGCCTCTCCCATCAAATCAAACATTTTAGTCACTCAACCACCCTGCCTTTTGTTGACTGGACACAGACCATCCTTTCTCCCACCTGCAAGAATTAAAGGAACTCAGAGAGGGATTGCAGCTTGTGGTGTGTGGAGATACCAATTTCAACTCTGGTAAACAGGTTATGTATTCTTTCAGAATCCAGTTGGAAGTGATTTATGCCACCCATGTACCCCGACCTTCGTTTCCTAGACTGGAACGCCACTTCTCCCTCCAAGCAAGTGTGTAACGGTAAGAACTGTGTAGCGAGGCCTATGCTGCAAGACAGCAACAAATCCCAAATAACTGCAGGGCCTCATCCTATAAAGGAACAACCACTTGTGCCATGTAAGAAATTAAAGTTTTATTCCTGGTGTCCAAACATTGTACAGTGGAACCTTGGGTTGCGAACATGATCCGCGCAGGAGGCACATTTGCAACCTGCAGCGCCGCGTCTGTGCATGCGCAGCTCGCGATTCGGCACTTCTGCGCATGCGCAAAGAGGGATTTAGTGCTTCTGCACATGCGCAAGCACCAAAACCTGGAAGTAACCCGTTCCGGTCCTTCTGGGTTTGGCGTGGTGCGCAACCCGAAATCGCATAACCTGAAGTGTCTGTAACCCGAGGTACCACTGTATATAGTTGTAATGGTTCTAGGGGGTTGCTTGTGCGTAAGTTGTCGCCACACCTGGCTGGGTTACCTGGGTGAACCCTTTCTGTCCAGACAGCCACCCATCCGTGGCTGTCTCAATCGCTGGCAGAATCCGTCAGTGGGCGTTTCTTGAACTTCTTCCAGCAAAGAAGCTCTTTGACGCCTAGTCTCCTCCTACTCTCCCTGCGCGGAAGTCTTCTGCGCAGGGAGGGTGTGGGCAGCGGAGGACCCGTGCTCTCCCCGCTGGTCTCCGGCGAGGAGTCATGGAGCCCCTTCGCCGATTCCCCCATCTGCCCCCCTTCTCCACTGGTGCTACGCTGATTTCCTTCCCCAGCAGATGGGCTGCCTCTCTCCTCACTGGGACGCTCTCCGGGATCCCTCCGGAGCCCTCCTTCCTCCTCTGGCTCCGATGGCAGTTCCCTGACAATACTTATGAAACATTTTTCTAGAGGTCTCAGGAGGTTTCAAATTGTATGTGCTGCTCTGTGTTTAATGAATATCTAAAATGGAAATTGTAACTTTTCTCTGCAATTGTCACTTCTTTATGTAAGCTATGTTTCTTGGGAGGGTCAAGGCATACTCTGTATCCAATCTTCAATGGATTATCAGCAGCAGCTGTGAAATCTTGAAACTCTATTGTTATATATCAGCCACTGGTCAGCCTTTTTTCCCTATGCTCGGGAAAACAAAGGGTCAACGCGTTAACACAATCATCTAGACTGTACTTAACTTTTGGCATGCCCAGAGGGAACGGTCTTCCCACACTCCACCTAACGCCCCCACCAATCTGCAAAGCCCCAGGCAACCCATGACTTACCTTTTTTACGTGTGCATGATATAGGGCTGACACAAGGGGAGGAGGGCATGGGAAATGTAAGACCACCACCGAAGGGGTCTCACCTGGGTTCTCACCTGCCTCTGACAGACACAGGGGGAACCCTGTTGCAACAGCACTTCCATAAAGATCAGATCTGCTGACCGCCTTGCTTTGAATTCTTTGCTTCGAATCTCCCAACTGGCAAAGGGCTCTCGGAGATCTACCTGAGCTTCCTTGAGCGTGGGGAGAGCTCTGTTGGGTTTGATATCTCTCCAGTTTTTGCATTCATAAGAAGACAGGTGGCAGTGGAATGGGATAAATAACATTTAGACTATTTGTTTTAAGTAAAGAAGGTTTTTTTATAAATTTAACAACAACAATGATATTTAATAGGTTATGTCATTGCAAGTGATGCCTGTTTAGTTGCATGGATTATTTCAAGAAGTGCCAATTAGGTAAAAAGGTAAAGGTAAAGGTACCCCTGCCCGTACGGGCCAGTCTTGACAGACTCTGGGGTTGTGCGCCCATCTCACTTAAGAGGCCAGGGGCCAGCGCTGTCCGGAGACACTTCCGGGTCACGTGGCCAGCGTGACATCGCTGCTCTGGCCAAAGCCAGAGCCAGAGCCAGAGCCGCACACGGAAACGCCGTTTACCTTCCCGCTGATAAGCGGTCCCTATTTATCTACTTGCACCCGGAGGTGCTTTCGAACTGCTAGGTTGGCAGGCGCTGGGACCGAGCAGCGGGAGCGCACCCCGCCGCAGGGATTCGAACCGCCGACCTTTCGATCGGCAAGCCCTAGGCGCTGAGGCTTTAACCCACAGCGCCACCTGCGTCCCAAGGGCCAATTAGGTAGGCTTGGATTAAAACGTGAACAGAATAAAATCCCCACATCTGCATATGAGCTGGCTAATGTGATATAGAAAACAGATTACAGCAGCAAAAGTGTGTGGGGTGTGTGTGTGTGGCCTGGGTCCATCTATGCATTTTCTGATTTCAGTACTGCTGAATAGATGGCTTCTTGTCAGCTTCGGTACTGACAAGAATGGATGGCTTCTTTCTTAAACAGCTCAATCCATACCAAGTGCTTCAGATAACAATTGCAAGTTTAAATTACTGTTCATGGGCAAGCTATTTCTAAGGCCAAAACTTTGGCAGATAGCCCAGCACCACCCTCTGAAGGGGAGGTGAAAGTAGCGATGCTTGGGGAAAGATACCTTTGCTTGGTGAAGGAGTAGTCCAGTTTTCTTTTCTTTTCTTTTTACATAAATTCCCATCTGCATGCACATCAGCTCTGGTCAAAAGGACCACACGCTTTCAAACCAGTAGGGGAGATAAAGCAGTAGGGAATAGTTTGGGGGAAAGAAGAGGGCGGATAGAAATTTGTGATATTTAGGGCAATTATGCATGGATGCAAATGCTCATCTAATAAGTGCTCAGGGCCCTGGTGTGGTGACTGTACTCACAGTTATCTTATCAGTCAGTCCAACTAAAGTTAAAATAACTCTTAATGTAATATCTCTGTTGTAGTAGCAGTGTGTTCTGTATGTCATGAAAGGACAGTAATGGATAATTATTTCATTTATTATTGGGTTTTTTGTTTTACTTCCAGGGAGGTGCACTTGGGGTATTTATTTATTTTTGTCTCAGGTTTGAAACTAACCTGGCTACTCTCGGTTATGATGATCCTTGACTTGAGAAGGGGTGCCATTAGCTGTTCTGCCTCAGGCAGCAAAATGCCATAAGCTGGCCCTCCTTGCTGGTATGCCATTTAGCTGTTCTAGTCACCACTCCACGGTCTTCCTAGCAGAAAAGTCGTCTGGAAGGTCCTAATCTGTACAAGATGGGCTTTACAAAAGCTGTCTTTTGTCGTCTAGCAAGAGACTTTGAAAGAGCCCATCCCGTCAAGTCAAAGCGCTGGTTTAAGTTTCAGCAGCTTCGCCATAGAAGCAAGTTTAATGATGCCTAGGAAACTAACATTATGTGATCGTTTGTTAATTAATTTTAAATCCTGCTGGGTCTAGCTGTCATGATCCAGCACTCTTCTAGTGTTACATTTCCTGGCATTGTTGCACTGTTTTGTAAAATATTTAATCCATGTGGGTACAATATCTAGAAAGATTTGAATGTCAAATAGTAATAATGAGGCTGGCTCCAGACTGGCTGATCTTAGCTCCGACTTTTTCCAGGAAAGTTCTTCCCCACTGCCCTAATTATGCAAGAACTGGAACAGGGCATGAAAGCTACAAAAATGTGAACTTTTATGGTGAGCGAAATATTCCAAACTCTTACTGCACTCCCTTCCCTTTCCCCTAACTTGGATTGCATCAGGCAAGTACTTTCATAGTACATAAAAGGTGGGGCGTATAGTTGTCCCAAGATGCATCATGACTCGATTAACCATGAAGCTTCGCATGCAATGGAGCAGGACCAGAGCCAAACTCCTGCATGTGCCAGATTTGCTTTCTCTGCTGAGCTCCATAAAGTTCTTTGCAGCTCAGAAGATGGAAGTCATTCCTTTTATAGAGGAAAGAGTGGCAGCGACCATGTTCTTGGTGGTGGGGTGCACTCTGTGTGGTGTGCACTGGGGCAGCTAGCAATTTTCAGCAGCTGGGTTAGCAGAACCCAGGTGTCAGGGTTCAGGAAATCTGATCCCTCCCATGGTGGTAGCCAAGAAGTAGGTAAACAAGAAGAGTTCTTACCAAGTCTTGTATTCAATATTCACAGAGAGAGACCTAGAAATGCCGTCTCTCTTAGATAATGGCATTGCTCTGAGTAAAGTCCCACCACCTCCGTCTCTCCTATTATATGTCATCCCTCTGTTGAATGATCTGAGCTTTCTGCCTCTGAGCTTTCTGTTCTCCTACTCTCAGTGCCCCCCAAGTTCTGGGAGGGGGGGGGAGTCAGGCATGCTCTCTAAAGACACTGAGTCTGTCAGCTGTCTCTCTTCTTCTTCTTCTTCTTCTTCTTCTTCTTCTTCTTCTTCTTCTTCTAATTCTTCTTCTTCTTCTTCTTCTTCATCATCATCATCTTCTTCTTCTTCTTCCTCTTCCTCTTCCTCTTCCTCTCCCAATTTTTCCCAGCTTCTCCCCTCTGCAGCCTCTGAGCTATGACCTTCCCCAAACCACTGTTGTAAATTTATACTGTCTCTCTCTTCTCTGGCATGTTCAGGCTATGGAGTCAGTCTCCACCATTCCTCCTCAGTCCAGTCCCTGACACCAGAGAAGATACCTGAGGCAGTGTGGTGTAGGGGTTAAGAGCGGTGGACTCGTAATCTGGTGAATCGGGTTCGATTCCCTGCTCCTCCACATGCAGCTGCTGGGTGACCTTGGGCTAGTCACACTTCTCTGAAGTCTCTCAGCCCCACTCACCTCACAGAGTGTTTGTTGTGGGGGAGGAAGGGAAAGGAGAATGTTAGCCGCTTTGAGATTCCTTTGGGTAGTGATAAAGCGGGATATCAAATCCAAACTCTTCTCTTCTTCTTCTACCTGTCTCTGTCTGCATCCAAAAACTAATGGCAGAAAGCATGAGTAGGAAGTGACTTTCTTGACCCTCCTTCCCTGGCAGCATCTCTCCCCCCCCCCCAGCTTCTTCCGAGGGTCAGAGAACCCTCTGGAATGGGGTGAGGTGGGTCACGGCGCAGGTGACTGCAGAGGAGGTTGGATTTGCTGAAAATCAGGCAGAGGCGTATTCTGTGTGCATAAAAAATCAGTAAGATTTAGCGTGCAAATGTGTCTAGGATGGAATTGCCAGCTACACATACCTCAGTGAGACTTAGACTAGGGAGTAAACCCCACTGGAAAGTGGGATTACTTCTGAGTAACACATGCACTGGATTGTGCACTGCCTCCATGCGCCACATGAAAAAGTGCTTTCTTTTTTTTCCCCTCCAGATGATCTTTGTTGAATTTTTAGTTACATGCTGTACATACACATACATTATATTTCACATTTGTTCTTGCTCTCCCGAGCTGACTTCCCTCCTTCCTTCTTCTGGCTTTTTTGTGCCCTCTTTGACTTTTCGCATTGTCTTTGTCCATTTTGCACAAGAATGTTCTTCTTCATTTTTTCCATTAAATGTCCGTAAACAAATAAATCTTTCTAGATATACAAATTCATTTACAAATATTGTTCAATAATAATCCTAATATACATTTTTAATTCATTTTGATATTATTATCCAGTAAATTTCTTGTATTTTCCCGTTATGAGATATTATTTTAATTCTACTGGTTTCCCTATTTCACATCATCTTCTATATATATAACATAAATTTTCCCCATTATTTTTGATATGTTTCATCCCCCTGATGTTGAATTTTTGCTGTTAATTTGGCTATTTGGCTAACAGGAAAAGTGCTTTCTGTTATGTTATCTGAACTGAATCTTCCAACCAATCAGCTTCATCCATGAGTTCTAGTGTTGCAGAAAAGGGAGGAGAACTTTTCTCTATCCACTTTCCCCATATTGTGCAGAATTTTATGAACTTATATCATGTTCACCTCTTAGTCACCTTTTCTCTAAACTAAAAAGTCCCAGGCGCTGCAAACTTTCCTCACAGGGCAGTAGCTCCACCCCCTCAATCGTTGTGGTTTCCCTTTTCTGAGCCTTTTCCAACTCTACAATATCATTTCTAAGCTGAGGCAACTGGACACAGCATGCCATCGATTTGTATAACAGCATTATGATATTGACAGATTTATTTTCAATTCCTTTCCCAGTGAAGCCTTGCATGGAATTTGCCTTTTTTACAGCTGCCGCAAACTAGGTCAACATCTTAAGGGGCAATAAAATGGATACAGCTTACAAATGAAGGAGCTTCATGTTCATTGAAAAACAACTCAAGTAGGTGTGATATCTGGTTGTTTGTTGTTGTTGTTTAGTCGTTTAGTCGTGTCTGACTCTTCGTGACCCCCTGGACCAGAGCACGCCAGGCACTTCTGTCTTCCACTGCCTCCCACAGTTTGGTCGAACTCATGCTGGTAGCTTCGAGAACACCATCCAACCATCACATCCTCTGTCGTCCCCTTCTCCTTGTGCCCTCCATCTTTCCCAACATCAGGGTCTTTTCCAGGGAGTCTTCTCTTCTCATGAGGTGGCCAAAGTATTGGAGTCTCAGCTTCAGGATCTGTCCTTCCGGTGAGCACTCAGGGCTGATTTCCTTCAGAATAGATAAGTTTGATCTTCTTGCAGTCCATGGGACTCTCAAGAGTCTCCTCCAGCACCATAATTCAAAAGCATCAATTCTTCAGCGATCAGCCTTCTTTATGGTCCAGCTCTCACTTCCATACATCACTACTGGGAAAACCATAGCTTTAACTATACGGATCTTTGTTGGCAAAGTGATGTCTCTACTTTTTATTCAACATTAATTGCAAATATGCTGAATATATGCTATGTGACAGCAAAATAAGGCAATTTGTAGACTTTTCCTCCCACATGGACTACTTAACATAGCAAGCTTTTACTTGAGAATGGGTATGATATACATTAATATTCAGTCAGTTGCCTAGTTTAATTTATAAGCAGCTGAGCCTTTCTGAGGAGGTCTCTGTGCCTATAACTGGACAAACATTCTGGGATGGGACAGTAAATGTCAATCAAGCCTTTATTATTGTCACAAAGATGACTGCTTCGGTGCCTGCCAGATCTAATGTTACATTCCAGCATCAAAGGCTGAATATCTTGGGCTATCAGAAAGAGTGGGAAAATGGGCTCCGCTGTTTACATGGGGAAAGAAGTGCAGTTGTTGGTCCTCCGGGGCTCAGAAATGCATTAGGAATGTGCATAATATGGTACTGGGGAATGAGCCATGGTGGAGGTCGGGATGGAAGAAACTAAATACTTTCAAAGAGTGGCTTTTAAAATTCATTGCATTTCCCATAAAGACTGATTTCCTGAACAGGAGCATTCTCAAAAAAATAGGATTTCTTGAGGATGTTGCTGAGATACAGGCTGCCCCACATGTGGGCTATGGGGCTTTCAAATGGTACTTAAATGGCTTTGGAGCACTACCAGGCTTCTTCAATTTTCTTTTTCATAGATTGTCATGATGTCCATGAACAATGGAGCCAGGGTGGGCAAGAATACTGATCCAGTAGATTTCTCTATCCATAGATTTATATGCAATTACCCAGATGCCTATTTTGTCACCATTGTTGTCTCTGATCAAGATCAGTGATGCATTCAAATATAGTGATGCCACATCTCGTTTGGTCCTCCTGAATCTACACAGCTTTTCACCTATCCATACATGTGCTCCAGTCAAACGTGGATCATTGCAAGGCCTCACCTTCTGCTCTGCTGAAAAACCAGCTTTATCAGACTCCTCCCTCAACTTTATCTAACAGTGGTGGCATAGTGTGGGTTGCCAGCGCCTGTGACCGTGCAGAAGGGTGGGAAGGAGGGAGGGAACGGGTAGAGTATGCATGCACATTCAACTGCCTAATGACATCAGCATTGCCCAGGACATCGCAGCTGCAGAGATAAGAAAAGACAAGTTGTTCTGTTGTCTGGAGAGGTCACATTCTGGTTTGCATGGAGAAGCCATTTTCAATGGAGCCCAGTGACCCAGAGGCAGCACTGGGTGTTGAAATTTTGTGCCCCTATAGCAGAGGAAGAGTTGGGACTGCAGAGCTTCTTCACTGGCTCGGCTGAAAGTTCAGCAACTCTGGGATCCTCCTCTCCTTGAAATATTTGCATTCCAGCTGGTCATTACAAGAACTCTGTCACCAAGAACTAGTGCCTGAGTTTGCCTTTTCCCCCTCCTCCTTCCCAATCACTTTTCCTTTTGTGCCATGTTTTGAAGATTGTAGGCCTGAGGACAGGGAATGTATTATTTCTGATATTTAGAAGCCACACTAGGAGCCCTTTTGGGGGCTGAAGAGGAGAGTAAACAACAACAACAACTTTAAACAAATAAAAGAATTAATTTCAACTCGGCAGCAATATAGCCTGAACTAGTAATGAAGACCAGCACTCACATTATTCCTAATCCTATTTATATAGAAGAAATATGAATTAGCACAAATGCAGTTGGTACACAGGCCACATTCACACCATAGGTTAAAGCACTATGATGCCTCACGGAGCTACAATTCCCAGGGAGATCCCACTGAGAACAGGGGTCTCCTAACAACTTTCACCATCCTCAACAAACTACAGCTCCCAGAATTCTTTGATGGAAGCCATGGCTCTTTAAAGTGGTATCATAACACTTTAAAGGTATGATGTATATGTGGTCACAACAAGAAATAAACCTATTTTACTCTTAATCAATGCCATATTTTGTAGATTATTTTGAGAAGCACACAAGATCTCTCCTTTTTAGGCCTCTTCAGAAATTTAAAATGCATGAGTTTCTTAGTGACAAGCTGTGATTAATAATGCACTTTCATGGACGTTCTGAGTACATTGAGCAAGCGGAGATGGGGGTGGGGAGAACCTGAAAAAGAATTCTTGGATTGACTTCAAGAAGTTTATCCCTTTGGCAAAAAACAACACACACCCTTTCCAAAAGTAGAAATGTAAAAGCAAATATTAGCCTTCCAATAAACCTTTCTCTCGTTTCAAATACAAATGCATGTTTAACCGTAGAAAAATATTTTTTCATTTCCCTTTCGAGGCTCCAGTTTGAATGTTTATCCAAAACAATATTGCAAAGGGCGCCATGACCTTCCCAGGCTTCTCTTTCTTATTGCAACATAATCAGGTGTCTCCCTTCCTGCTAACAGAAGACAGAGACAGACGCTTGCCCTTCTTGGTGCTCACCCGGGACAGGATAGCGTTATTTAAAGTCTAAGGACTTCTTTAAATTGGCTGTTGTATTTCACTGGCTAACCAAGTTACCAAATTCATCACAGGCCTAAAACATAGGCCTGCTGGCACCAATTACACTTTCCAATATAGAAAGACTTTTCCTAGCTCAGTACAACTTTTCTCTTTATGCCATTTAAAGTCCAACCAAATCCCATTATTCATTATTTTTTAAAGTGCACATGTGAACCAATTACAGGCGACTCCCTTCTTATATGAGAGTTATGTTCCAAGCCAACACCCCCCCCCCCGCACATAAGTGAAATTACCTAAATTGGGGTGCACCCTCTAAAACCTCTTTAAATGCCCTCTCTGCCACTCTCTCCAATACATACCAAAAGTACTGTATCAGAAAATAGCCACAACTCGAATTGAAGTTCTGGAGTTGGCAGGAGGCTGAAGGACACTTGGAAAACAGCAGCTGCTGCTGCACTATCCCGGACATCAGCTGTTAGGTGGGGAGGATGAGCAGCATTAAACAAAGCCCCACTGCACCTCTGGTCTCTTCAAGACTTCCTCCATCCTCAGTAATGTCCTCTTTGGGCTCCAGGAAGGGTCTCCTTGCAATCCACAAGGATTCTCCAGCTTTCTCCCGCCATTTCTGTGTATGAATTGAAGTAGTTAATTATTTCCCAGCACTGCGCATATATGCAGTCATGCTCAAATAGAACTCCCATAAGTAATGAGGGGATGCCTGTAATCATTTCCAATGTACCCCAACATCCTTTAAGCCATGGCAGGCTCCTCCTACTCTCAGCTCCCAGCCTGTGCTACTTAAATCCCAGCCATTTCTGATCTGGACCATGGCTTCAGTGGCTACTTATGCATCACCAGGAAAGAGAAAACACTCCTTGAAAAGGAAGGCACAGGTTTGCATAAAATGTACATATGCTAACTTACATGTGTAGATGCACATTTAAAATATAAGTGCTATAAGTGCCATACTTCATCTCACCAAAGTGAGATGGGCAAGATGGAAAATTACTTTCATCCATTTTGTGTTGGGGTTTTGGTTGTAAAATGGTCACTTCTGACTTTACAGGTCCTTGTGCACAGGGGGCCTGATGTTCACAGGAAGGTCTGAAGTTTTTTTAAAAGGATGTTTTTCTCAGAATGTTTCACACAGAAGCAGTGGCGTAGCGTGGGTTGTCAGCACCCAGGGCAAGGCAAGTAATTTGCGCCCCCTAACCCATGGATTTTAGCAGGGGGCAGAGAGCTGCGAGTGCAAGCGCGCGCCCCCCCCAGATATTGCGCCCGGTGCGGCCGGCCCCCCCCTGCACCCCCCACACTATGCCACTGCACAGAAGGGTCAAGGGTTTATCTCAGGAATGTGAGAAACTGCCCTCCCCTGCTGACTGGGTAAAGGGTTGGTAGGGGAGAAAAATTAGTATATATCAGGAGGTAGAAAACAGGATTGTTAGGTGGAAGGTTCTGGAATTGGAAACCTAAAGAGGAGAGGGAGAGAGAATGAACGAACGAACGAACGAACGAACGAACGAACGAACGAACGAACGCAGTTGGAACACAGGAGGAAGGAACAAGGAGAGACCTATGAAGGGACTTGGAAGTTGCACTGAGGGAAGCAAATTGATAAGCATTGGCTTGGTTAGAGAAACAGTCTGGAATAAGAATACAGTGGTACCTCGGGTTACAGACGCTTCAGGTTACAGACTGCTAATAGTACCTCAGGTTAAGAACTTTGCTTCAGGATGAGAACAGAAATAGCACGGTGGTGGTGCAGCGGCAGCTGGAGGCCCCATTAGCTAAAGTGGTACCTCAGGTTAAGAACAGTTTCAGGTTAAGAACGGACCTCCAGAATGAATCAAGTGCTTAACCTGAGGTACCACTGTAGCTGAGTGTGTTTATATTAATTTAGTTTTTTTATTTACTGCTATGGGTAACTATTCAAATGGTAAGATTAGTTGTTGTGTTTCTTTCCAAAATAGTTTTCTCAAAAACACTTTGACTTGATGCCTCGCCCTTCACCCCATGCACAGCAGTTAACAGAAGGGTTTGCTTGACTGCTTGACTGCTTGCCTGGCCACTCTTCCCTTGCATAATTCAGTCTTCCACAAGTGGGGACAACTGTGGCCAGGTGATTTATGTGCTTGCTCAGACCACTATCTAGGGCAGGCACCCCAAACTTGGCCCTCCAGCTGTTTTGAGACTACAACCCCCATCATCCCTAGCTAACAGGACCAGTGGTCAGGGATGATGGGAATTGTAGTCCCAAAACAGCTGGAGGGCCGAGTCTGGGGATGCCTGGTCTAGGGGCTACCTGCTGGTGAGCAACTTCAGACCCTTTGCTCTAGTTTACCATTAACTTGGGCATAGACCAGGCAACCTTTCAATCTGTGAATCCCTTTGAATAGAGGATGGTCCCTAGCAATTGCTCCAGTTGCCTCTGCTATGGCCAAACCTTTAAGAAGTGTGCTTTCCAAGAAAATAGCCTTGATGATTTTTTTCCTTCTTTTCTAAGAGCTGCTCAGCCACCTCGCTCAAATTCATCATATAAAATAAATCAAAGAGAGTCTTTAACAGTGATTCATCAAACACAAAGGAAATTTATAAAAGAAAAAAAAAGGCGGGGACCAAAATGTCAAAATGTGCTAAAAAGCCCTTTGGCAACAGACAGGCCAGCGGTGGCTAAGTGGAAACAAAACAAGTTTTAATATTAAAAATCAAACAAAAAACAAACTGAAAAGCCTTGAGGAAATACGAAGGAATGAAAAAGGGGCACAGAAGAATAAAGGAATATATACTCCTCTATCTATTATTTTTTTGGTAAAAGATTTAATGTATGGATTGGCAAACTAATGTTCAAAACACACACACACAATACTACTAGCAGATCTGAATTGGTTCAAATGTTTTATTTAGAATTGAGAGCAGTTTCTTATTGCTCCTCTACTACCACCCTGCAGTTACCTTAGTAAGATAGTTTTACTCAGATTGGTTCAAAAATGTTTGCTGATTTTGCTGTCGGTAAATTAGCATCGCTCCTTAAAATAAATGCCTTAATTAGACTGAGAGCCTAGACTCTGAAAATGCTATCCCCAGGGACTGTTTTGAGGTTTACTTGAGATGCAACACTTTTAAAAAGTGGGTATGAACCTATAAAAGTACTTTTTGAGTAATGCCACATCTGAGAGAAGCAAACTCTGGAGAGATCTGGACGGGAAACATTGGAAATCCAAAGAAAACCTCCACAAAACAAACATTAGATTTATAAGAATATTTTAATCTCTCCTTTTCTTGTTATTTAATAAAGTTGAGAACATAATGCTATTTTATGAAGTTTTCTTTCTCAATACTATCGTTTATTGCTTTTCTTTTCACTTTCGCAAAAAAAAAAAAAGCGCTTTATAGTACTGCCAATAACGAAGGAATATTATACCCTGGAATCTGTTACTTTTTCTCCCCAGTGAACATTAGACAGGAACATTTGGCAAGAGTGTGTCAAAATAACAAGTCACAATAGCATGAGTCAATTCCAGAGAATTCCACACTTTCTCTCTCTGTTCCTCTCTGGTCACACACACAGATACACACACATATTCTCTCAACGTGATCTTAGTTCAACAAAACAACCCCTCCCCTCCATCATCTGGTTAGAATTTCTATGCTAGTTCATTTGCAGGCAGCCCTTCCATTTCCTCTTCATATGTTCTGAAAAACCACAGGGAGGACACATTCGTTATTTTGTAGGAATCAGGAATGAGATGCAATTATGGGAGGCCTCAGCACAAAACTGATAACATCTCCTTCCTGCCAGCCAGCATAGAGGGCAGCCTGTCTGGACCTCAAGGCAGCGGATCAGATTGGAGCTGGAGCTTTCGAAAAAGAGTCTTCACAGCCCAACTGTCCCTGCTTGCTTGTTTACTTAGAACAAAATCATTGTGTCCCTTGGTTATTCTAAGGTCTGTAAAAGCAAATGCTGGCATAAAGACGATGATGTCCGAATGCTCACGTTTGAGTGCATTTTGTGCCTGCTTTTTAGATGCTCCCAGAATCTTCCACCCTGTTGCTGAGGCTTGCAGTTTCAATCTAGCTGTGGGTGTTGAGTTGCCTTTTGCGCGTTTTGACATTTTAATGCAATTTACATCTGCTGTGTGGAGTATTTTCCATGTGAGCACAACTAGAAAACTGCAATTCTCTAGCAACAATTCAATAAATAGTATGCACTCTTGTGGTTCGTTGAAATCAATGTGACGTGTTCATGCATAAGTCTGTGCTGGATTGTGACCTGTGTGTTTTGGCCCAATCAATTTTGAGATTCGTTCCAGGGCTGGTAGCCAGGATTAACATAGCATGCGGGCACCAGAGTGATTATAATATTATTGTTCGGCTTTCAGAAGAACATTTCCCCCCTCTAAGTTTGCTTTACATTTTACACTAGATTTTCTTAGTAAAATAAAAACAAATGCCACTGCCTATTCCATCTGTTTTTTTCTTCTCTTAATGGTTTGGTATTACAATGGTGCCCCGCAAGACGAATGCCTCGCAAGACGAAAAACTCGCTTGATGAAAGGCTTTTCCGTTTTTCGAGGTGCTTCGCAAGACGAATTTCCCTATGGGCTTGCTTCGCAAGACGAAAACGTCTTGCGGGTTTGCTTCCTTTTTCTTAAAGCCGTTAATACCCGGGGAATCCGCGCTCCGCAAGACGAAAAAATCGCAAGACGAAGCAACTCGCGGAACGAATTAATTTCGTCTTGCGAGGCACCACTGTACAGAGAATTGGACAGATTGGAGGATAGGGGCAGCCTAGAGGTTACCATTAATTATGTTAAAGACCAGGCAAAATAGAACTGGCTTGTGCTGGAGGTTTTCTTTTCTAAGAAATGATTGATAGAGATTAAAAACTGTCTTGTTTTTTTCTGGGGTTGAAGCAATGAGCCACCAATGCCAAGGAATCCCATGGTCTCTTAAAGCTGAGAAAGAATCTTTTGGCAACATGGAAACGTCTACTGCCATTGGTCAATCTAGCCTCATATTATTTCCACTGGCTGGCACCAGCTCTGCGGGGTTTCGGACCAAGATCTCTCCCAACCCTACCTGGGGATGCCAGGAATTGAACCTGTGACTTTCTAAATGGAAAGCAGATGCTATGGCCCTTCCCTAAAAGAACGAAAAGAGTGCCGCCATGCTACTTCATTGCACAAAACAAACCCCTGTGTTGCAAAGTGAACGTCAGCAATGTCTAGGCTACACAATGACGATATACATATGTAATAGACAATCTTTATAGAATTCCTACAATCCATAACAAGTACAAAATAAAATCTTTAGTCTCAAAGTCTCTGAAAATCTTTAAATGAAGCGAGGTACCAAACTTTGTACGATGAAAGACAAGCTGTGAAGCTTTGTGTATGCAGCAAATATGATGTCCAACACTGAACAGTGATTTCGGATATTGACTACTGTTTCGTAGAATTCTTCGTCAGCATGGTGGGAGGATATAGAATTGCTTCTTAAACCCATCTTATCTCGAATGAATTTATGTAAATGAAAATATCAAATTGTCAGAGCTGCCTCTAGGTCCCAGCTCACAGAGGACCAACGCTAGGCTGTCGTAATGTACAAAAGTCTTTATTGAAGTTCAATTTCCATTTCAAAGCTGCAGCGCGCAGCCCTACATCTTAAACCCTAGATCGGCGAAGTCCCGTCTGAATCTCCTCCCCTCTTACACCAGTTTAAGATCCTAGCCCTGCTCCACCTTTTCCGCTGCTCTCTTCTCCTCTGGGTCCTCCTGCCCGCTGGGGCATTCCCCTTTCTGGACTCCTCAGATGCTGAGTCGCTTAGCTCCTCCCCCTGCCTCCGGCGGGCTTTAAGACCCGGTTCCCAATCCTCATTCTCTGCTGTCCCACGCTCCTGTACATTTGAACTTGCCTCTCGCGCCAACCCAGTGACCTTCCTCCTGACCGTTACACTACTTCTGTCACTGCTTCCCTCTTCCGGGATACTGGCCGGATCTGACCTCCCCTCCATTGTCTGACTCTCCGATGGAGGCGTGGTCAGCCCTGACTCCTCTCCTCTCCCTGCTGGGGGAGACGCTACTCCCGATACCTGTGACTCTTCCCCCCCACTATGCTCTGGTGGGGAAGCTGGTCCTGATTTCCAACTGCTGCTCTGGGAGTCCCCGCTGGCCCCTTGCTTCTGGGGTGTCCCCCTTGGGACCCCCCTTGCCCTGGCCACCGGCGCCCCCTTCTGTGAATCTTCCGATTCGCTGGAGAGGCTCATGGAATCTCTCGGGCCACTGTCATCTTCTCCTACGCTGCCCTCAGATTCTTCCCCTTCGCTCTCCATCTCCCCTCTTCCCTGTGCTTCTGCTCCTGAACCCCTGACACAAATGCTGTGGAACAGTGCTCATGTAACGATGTAGCATTGTTCCACAGCATTTGATATTTTCATTTACATATTTGCTGAATACACAAAGCTTCACAGCTTGTCTTTCATTGTACAAAGTTTGGTACCTCGCGTCATTTAAAGATTTTCAGAGACTTTGAGACTAAGGATTTCATTTTGTACTTGTTATGGTTTGAAGCAATTCTATAAAGATTGTCTATTACGTATGTATATGGTTATCGTGTTGCCTAGACATTGCTGACTTCATTGCACCAGCCTTGATAACTGCTTTGGCTATCCAACCTGAATTGAGTGAGTGAGGCAGCTGGAATGCCTCACTATCAAGGGCGAAGGAGAGATGTGCTAGCCCTCCCCACAGCTCATTTGATGCATATGCTATATACCAGGGGTGAGGAAATCTGTGGGCCCACCCCTGACTCTTGGCCATCCTTGTTGAGTTATGGTACAACAACAACATTTGGTGGCTCACTGGTTCTCCATCCTCTGTATGTGCGCATCATCAGGAGAACATTTGTATTTTCCCTTTTTGATACAACTGGAAGAGTGAAAATATTTTGGAGGATGTGTTTGTACGTATAAATTCCATCCTTAGGGACAGTCTACATATTAAGTTAAATGTGCTGCTTGCAGGGGCAATTTCCCCTCTTTATTCCCAGATACAACTGCAGTGGCGGGGATGTTTAACCCTTCCGTGCTACAATCACAGCACAAATCGTTCTCTCTACATATCCTGCAGTGCCAATGTTAATCTGTGCTCCTGCACCTAGAACTGAAGGCAGAGAATCCCTTGATATCACAAGGGAGTCATTTAACACAGTGTGTAGCTAGGCTCTAAGTGAAACATGAAAGGCCGCTCTAAATTAATTTGTAAACTAGAGGCTACCATTAATTTCAGTTGAATTTTGATGTTTTTCTCCTCAAGAAGGAATTAATTTTATCATCCTGAAATCATTATCTCTAGGGCAGAGGTAACCATAATGATCTTGGGATGTTTTCCACCATGGTAACCTAAATACCATCTGTTTGCCAGACGTTTCAATGCATTTTCTTTCCACATGTTTAGAGATTTAAACTGCCCTTTTAGAAAAGGGGGGAAGAGGAGAAGCATGCTTAATGGGAAAATTTAGTAAAGTGCAACTTAAATAACTAAATTGGGCATGACGGGGAAGAATGCATAGTTGTGAGATTAGTCACCTTTTGAAAAAAGGATTGGTGAGTTTGCATCCTTTAAAGACTTAGTGAGGCCTGCTGCTCTAAAGTCATTACACGCCACCATAAATTATAAGAGCCTTCCAAACATGCCAGGGCCAAAGAAGTGGGACACTTTTGCAGTGGAAAGAAAGAATGTGGCAAGTGGTGGCAAGTTTTGGGTGGGAAGAACAGGAGAGGGGAAAAGTGTGTAAGTGACAAGTAGAGGAAACAAAATCAGATGGGAAAGATTCCTTGGGATCCAAGAAGTAAATAAGAAAACAGAGATACGGGAGACTGAAAAGCAACCTTCTGCAATCTTCTAGACAGGAGGCTAGAATTTTTGTGTGTGCAGATCTGCAGTAACATTAAATACAATTTAGATGTATCATTCATTGGCTGAGGACAGGAAACACATTTTTAATTCTGTTTTACCAAGAATTGAACTTAAAGGAAAGTGGCCTGTTGTTTTCTTGTAACTTAAAAAAAGCAAAAAAGCAGAGGTTTGAGCCTGAGTCACCCTCACTAGTGGTTTTAAAAAGTGCATTTTTATTCAGTCCTCCATCCACCCTAAAGCCCACTCTTCGTGTGGTCAGTGTTATGCAGAATAGCTAATAATCAAAAGGATTCCCCAGGAATAATTTTATTTTCTCAGGTGGCCCCACTGCAGCCGTAGCCTTCAGAAAAGCCAATAATCTAAAGGACTAATTCACGTGGACTAATTCCACCTCAGGATGCAATCTGAATTTGATCTTGCTCAGTCCTATGCAGCTTGAATGGCGAATGACTAGAACAGCAGTAGACTGACCATTTCTCTTAAGGAAGCTGCCTAGATATCTTGCTTTCAAGCAAAGCAGATGAGGCACATGAAAAAACACCTCCCCTGATTTCTCTTGAACATTTATTTATAAGAAAACAAATTGCCACATCGTTAGGCAAAAGAGTTTCTCAGCCACCTATCTGTACTTTCATGGTGGTATCATGGTGCCATCTTAAAAATCTGGATTAACATGATGCTTTGGCATTAAATTATTGCCTAGGTTTAATGCTGGACATCATGGACCGTGATTGAACTTCTGCTTCACTTGACTGTCTACTAGTAGCATCATTGCATGGATGCTATTTGTCTGCAAGTAACCATTCCGGCTTGTATAAACACACCTTCTTACTTGGTGTGCTGGAAAAGAGCTATGTGTGTTATAACAGCTGGCATTCCACTGTTTAGCAAGTAAACATTATGTCCAGGGGTTAAAGTGGATTGGAATAACTCCAGCTCAAATCTACTGTCTACACAGCTACTGTATTAGAAATCCCTCCCCTTTTAATTCCCCTTCCTGTTCCCTAGTTTGGAGCATGTAACACACACTTGAATGATGAAAATTTGCAATGATGAAAATTTGAAGTTTGAATATGTGAGGATAAATAATCTAAGGGTAAAATAAGAGGCCATGAATTTGCTGAACAAATTTTTAAATGGAATACAAAAAAGGGAGGTGTGAGGAAGTCACGAAAATAGGTAAATGAATGTAAGATATTATAAAAGAGGGATTTTTGGTTTTTATCTTTTTTTCTTTTTATGTTGGATTTTGGTTTTTGTATTTTTGTATTTTCTTTTGTGTGTTACTATTTTGTAACTCTTTTCTGTTAAAAACTTAATAAATATTATTAAAAAAGAAAAGAAAAGAGTGTTGCAAGGTTTTGTTCTCTTTTGGGGGGAATGGTGTAGCTCCATTATACATCAGTTAGCCTTTAAATTACCCACATATGTGAAGTGTATATTTCATAGCATGTTGTCCTGTGTCAATCCCATCTATATTTTAAATACCAAATTCTACATGATCTTGTAAAAAGGTATCTAGAAACTGAAGTTGTGTCCAGTTCCTTAGGGATCATCCAGGTGCAGATTTCTGATGCTTCTGGTTCAGTGCTGAATTTTTTGTATGTGTGTTCTGGGACACCTGGGCAGACTTTGCAAGAAAACAGCTGCATGGGTTGCCCAGGTAGCGAGCAGCAAAGATGATCAGAGTCTAGTCTAAAGCATCTGCTGTGAGTTTATCCAATAGGAGTGTCCACCGAAACTGTGCTGGATTGGCGAAGCAGTTTCACAGTCTTCATGACTCTAAGGGGAATAAGCAGGGGAGCGAATCTCATGGCTAGGAACTTCTGTGAAGCAATGGGAAAGGGAACTAAGATGTGATGACAATATAGAAGGCAGCATTGTGGCTCTATAATCTCTTTATATACCATAACCACTGACTGCCAATTAACTCAATATACAAATTTACTGTGCTCAGAACTAAGACCATAATTCTCCCTCAGGTCTTCCACATAACTACTGTGAATGATTTTTTAAAAAAACAACTCACTGCTTAAACACATGCACAAAGGGAGAATAAACCCACAAGATTACAGGTAATCAGGTTTTCTTCTACAATTTTGTCATCATGTGTTTAAATCTCATTATCTAGAACAGGTTATGGTATAAAAAGATTAGGATGCAGGCACCCACCTCTGTAATTTTCAAGTCATCTGGTATGTGCATTCAGCAAGCAGCGCCATTCCTGTGAATAACTTATTGCAAATAAAATACAGCCGTACAAATAGGTTGTCAAATTGTGAATTAAAGTGCAGCATGGGGGGGGGGGAGCAAAGATAGAGACAGGTAAAACACAGGGAGAGAGGGAGAAGGGTTGATATTGCCATCAAATTCCCAAGACTTAGTTTGAAGGCAGCAAGAAAAACAAAAGGTGAGAAAAGGGAAATGGGGGGAAAGGAGTCCAAAGAAAACAAGGAGAAGTCACTATTATAAAATTAAAGATCAAAAAGAAAGTTTTCTGCTCTTCTCTTCCACTTGGGCCATCAAGTAGGATGGAAGAATCTGAGAATTTTGATGTCTCTCAGTTTCTCGTTTTTCAAGTCTTAAGTTCACTTTGCTCCATTTTTACCTCAAGTTATGAATTTGGGGGGGGGGGAATAAACACTGCATGGAAATTCACATAAAACATTTTCTTCAGCAACAGATTATTCATTTAAAAAATGTCCTTCCCCCTGACACCAGGGCTGTTCAACATGGTTTTACACATAAATATTTAGGAACCCAACCCCAACCCCTGTTCCTGTCATTTGGAGACCCACCCACCTCACTTGTTATAAGCACAGCAGGAAGAGAAGTCAAAGCTGGATCGAAAGAGCACTTTGAGAGATCTTTCTTACAGAAATGACAACAATGGAAAGAAACCAGAAACCATTTTTCAAAACAGATTTTCCTCCAGGTGGTTTTTTTCCCCCCTTCCTCTTGTGCTGTCCTTTCAGAATCTGTTATCTCACACTTGGTTCACTTGTTTACAGCAGCCGAGACTTTAACAACAGCTTTGGTTTATCACTTTTGCCTAATTTGGCAAATGAATGCTCTGCAGTTTTCCACTCCATAAAGCAGATGTTTAAAATCCTCCTGCAATGTCAAGGCACTTTTGCATGACCTAAGTGCATGATGCAAATCTGCCTTGAAAAATTATTCTTCCCATTCTTCTTTTCATTTTCCTCTTCTTTTACTTTGCACTGATCAGGAGGTTTCATATATAATATGGAACAGATGGATGATGCAATATTTTCACACTTAAAAAGAACATGGCAAGTTCTTTTTCCAGTGCAGAATTGCTTGCATTCTTTCTCCTAATAATGCCATCTGACTCACCGTGGATCACATTTCCTCACATCCATCATAGCCAAATAATGCATTGTTTAGGGGCCGCAATACTCTTAGCTTGCCCATCCACGACTGACATTCAGCACATTGTTCTCAGAGTAGACTATAAAGGTTGACAGAAGGTAAATTCTAGACCAGGAGATCAGGCTACAAAACCCTTTTGTGTGTTGTCTTTCCTCTACCCCTTCCAGCATCTCTGTAGCCTCTCTTGGTGCTTAGAGTACTTTCAAGTGCAAGCATGCAGGGTATCACTTTTCTAAGAATTCTGGCCTGCAACTATACACATTCAGCTCTCAGTAAAAAGATATGCCAGCAGAGGAAGCCAAACACAACACTGAATATGTGTTTTTTTTATATAAAAAAAACACCTTTTGCAATATGAGCTTGTATTACCACTGATGTCAAAGCTAGCACATTGCTAATCTAATAAAAATGCACTGTAATTTATCAGCGTGGCTGCCCTGTTTTTGCCACTATTTCATTTAATCATGTGAAATCTGTACATTTGAATTTTCCTTAAAATATAATCTAAATGAAGTTGTAATGACTTCAAGCCTCAAGATGTTTGGGGTCTGAATAAGCCCTTGGAGGCCTAATCCTGATTTAACCTCCCCCCCCAAAAAAAAAACTTCTTTAATCCTTTTCCTGGTGAGTCTGGCAGGAGGAACGCACGTGAACATGTATCAGCTGATATTCCACCTCAGGTAAAGCATCTCATGTTGCCATCTCATCTTGTACTGGAAAGAAAAATGCTAAGGAATTTTGAAGGCACCTCACCTGGGGGAACTGCCCAGGTAAGGTGCAGAACCTTACTCTCTGTACCACTACTATGGAACAGCTCACCAGTTCTTTGTTTAAGCACAACGACCACAGATGGCCAGGGAATCATATCACAACGATTACCACAGCAGGGGATCAGGGGATACTAAAGCTCAGTGGCGATTCACTTGAACTATAATGCTGCTCCCATACCCTCCAAGTGTCCCTATTTTCCAGGCACAGTCTCAAAAATATGAATGCCCCGGTGTCTGATTTGATCCCGGAATGCCTCTGATTCCCTTCCAGTGCTGCTGGCGCTGAGTTTGGGGGGGAAAATAAGCTGGCACTGGTCCTGAGTACTGGTGGTGGTGGCAGTGGTGGCAGCTGTGAGGGAGCACCCCATTGCCTCCCCATGGCTGCTGCTGTTGCCAGCCTTCTCCCTTGGGCAGCAGACAGCAGCTGCTGGAGAGCTGTCGAGGAGGAAGAGAGGCTAATACCACTGAGACCCAGCTCTGTGTGTCATGCTGGCTCTGAGGGGTATGCAGAGGGCAGGGCCAGAAAGGCAGAGGTGAGTGGAGTGCAAGGAGTCTTGATTTTTTTATATTTTAAAAAAAATGCTTTGGATGTCTGCATGTCAGCGGCTGGACCAAGAAGGAATGGTGGGAACCCCCTGTGGTGAACACACAGGGTCCCCGGACGTTTCACCGTCTATTGATCCCTGTGCCACCACTTTATTTCTCGCTGCCACCACCCAGGCCCTACCTGGTACAATACTGAGTCCAGTCAGGGTTAAATTGGAACATAAAGTTCTGTTTATTTATTTAGTTTAACAAGGGTGTGGTTTCATAAACGGTATCGGTCAACTACAATCATGGGGTGCCTATCCAGACGTATAACTTCCGCTACCTGCTCTCACTCACTAATCCACCTCTCCAATATTTACTTGTCTTCCTAGCTCCTAACTGTTCCTGACTCAACTTATTTCGCTACACTAACTCAACCTACCCACAGACTCTATCCCAATTCACTCCCACTCCAACCAACCTCCCAACAAATTCTCCCCTTCACCCCTCCCAGAGCTGGTTTTATAGTCCCTCTGACTCCACTCCCTGGGTTCTGATTGGGTAACCTGTTTTAACTATTTCACCTCCAGCACTCTCATATGTTAACATCACACACCCTTCCCCCTTCCTGCACCTTCCCATGAAGAGGACAGTATAGATTTAGAACAGTGGGTTGCAGAAGGTCATAGTTCAGAGGCTGCAGAGGGGAGAAGCTGGGAAAGAAGGAAGAAGAAGCACCAGGGGAGAGACAGCTAACAGATTCAGTGTTTCTGGAAAGCATTCCTGAGCCCCCCTCTCCCAGGACCTGGCGTGCATTGAGAGTAGGAGAACAGAAAGCTTAGAGGCAGAAAGCACAGATCAGCCAGTGCAGGGGTGGTGTAGAATAGGAGGGACTGTGGGTGGGTGGGTCTTAACTTGGAGCAACGCCATTATCTAAGAGAGATTGCATTCCTTCGTCTCTCTCTGTGAATACTGAATAAACTACTTGGTAAGAACTCTTGTTTTTCTGCTTCTTGGCATTCCACCGTGGGAGGGATAGGCTTCCCTAAAGCCTTGACACCATGTCTAATCTTGCCCCTTTCTAAAATTTATCTATTGTTGTGTATTTTTTTCTTTTTGCAAAGAATGAAATAAAATTGGGATTAAGGAGTTTTGTCAGGGTGTTGGAGGGTGTGTTTGTGCTGTGCCCCCTTGGTGTTGTAATGTTGGAAATGCATTGTGAGGGGAGGGGCAAA
This sequence comes from Podarcis cretensis, assembly GCF_951804945.1. Lineage (NCBI taxonomy): Eukaryota > Metazoa > Chordata > Lepidosauria > Squamata > Lacertidae > Podarcis > Podarcis cretensis. The sequence goes on along the minus strand of NC_137180.1, from coordinate 8,126,563 downwards.
AATGGGGGGAGGGGTTTTTGGAGGGTCAGTTCAGTACAGTGGGAAATGTCTCTATTTTCATCTGAGGAATGTGCTCCTCTTCTAAATTGGCTCCTCAGCAGCAATGTTGCCCAGCACAGCCTGAGCATCCCAGATTACCCATCCCTGATGGACCGTTAGCCCTGACGCTTTGTCTTTCTTTTTCATCCCTGGAAACTGGTCTTTAGCCTACAACATCTAAACATAAAATAGAAAAACAAACCAACTCCCCCACCCAAAATAGATGCTGGTTTCCTTCTGTTGTACATCTGGCTCCTGATTCTTATTATCCACCAAGTATATAGTTAACTGTTGGTAGGAAAAGATAAAGGTGTCAATATCAGGCCTACCAAAGAGACCCACCCCCCAGGCAAACACAGCCCACAGACAATGCATGCTGGTCTAGCAGGCACCCTGACAACCCCACCCCTCTATCATTTCAGTTTGTTGTGCCCATGATGAACGGCTGTGCCCAACTAGTAGAACTACATTTGGCAATGGGTCACAAATGTACCTGACTGGTTTGTGTGACTTAATGTTCAGAATTCACGTTAGGTCTTCATTTGTGGCAAAAGACATTGCGTTTGATATAGAAGCCAGAGAGCAGCTGATCTTGAATGTAGATATGAGGCTGGGCAGAGGACAAAAGTGCATTATGTCTCTTTTTTGCTCTGTGCACAGCCACAGTTCTTCCAAGAAATGCCTTTGAAACATGATATTGCCAGGAGCTGCCAAAAATAGGCTACCCCTTTTATGGCCAACAGAGAGACAGATAAGCTGGACCATGAAGTTGTGCTGATTGATTAATATAACCCCTTTCTGAAGAATAAGGATAATCCAGTATTACAAAGATGGGAATCAGACCCACATGATATGTGTGGATTTAACTAATAACTGCATCATTTTATGTCCAGGTGATGTCCATTATTTGAGCAAAACCATAGCAGAAATTCAGACATTGAACTAAAAAGAATTCATCTGAATGGCATTAGGACATCAGAAATCTAAAGCTAGTCCCAATTGTAGATGAGCGCTCTGCGCTTAGAAAGTATACATGGAAAAGATTGTCTGTCTCAAAGTAATAAAGTCCGAATAGTGGTGGTCTTGCCCACCACACCTCAAATAAAATAAAGATCTGAATGCCAGTATTATTGAACTATGAAACAGAGGTGGTTTATTCCTGAGCAGCCTTCATCAGAACTGGTGTCTTTCAGATATTTTGGACTACAACTCCGATCAACTTCAGCCAGCATTATGTAGCTACCATGCTTTTCTTCTAGAAAAAAATGGTGCTGGAACTGCATGTCCTTGAGTACTCCCAGAAGAAAGCACCAAATTTTATTCCCAAATGCTCCTCCGACTTACCGGCTAAACATTGTTAGAAATGCAAGTCAGATTGTGAAGCACTTCTTGCATTTTAGACCAAGTAAGGTCTGGTTATTCCGTGTCCTAAAAAAGGAATGAAAACTGCTCATAGCACATGCAAACCAGACAAAAGGCAAAAAAATTGACCAGAGGTGTAAAATATAAATAGTGGGCCGTATGATCAAAGTATAGCTATAGTTGCATGCTATTCTTCTGAGATTCATGGCCTATATAACAATCCCTTCCATTTTTACCTGGCAATGTCACTAATGTTTACTCACTGAAAATGGAACTCCAAAATGGTGTGATAAAGAGTTAAGCCAAGATCCCCAGATGTGAAGGCTTGAGGAAATTTTAAGAAGATATCTTAGGTCCACAAGAATTGATGCTTTTGAATTATGGTGCTGGAGGAGACTCTTGAGAGTCCCATGGACCGCAAGAAGATCAAACGTATCCATTCTTAAGGAAATCAGCCCTGAGTGCTCACTGGAAGGACAGATCGTGAAGCTGAGGCTTCAATACTTTGGCCACCTCCTGAGAAGAGAAGACTCCCTGGAAAAGACCCTGATGTTGGGAAAGATGGAGGGCACAAGGAGAAGGGGACGACAGAGGACAAGATGGTTGGACAGTGTTCTCGAAGCTACAAACATGAGTCTGACCAAACTGCGGGAGGCAGTGGAAGACAGGAGTGCCTGGCGTGCTCTGGTCCATGGGGTCACGAAGAGTCGGACACGACTAAACGACTAAACAACAACACTCAGATTGGCTGACACAGGGAGAAAGACAGAGAGTATAGTTTTGCATATAATTAGTTAAGTTGCTTTAAAAAACAGCAATCATGTACAAATGGTTCAGATGTAAGAGTCAGTTTGAGGCAAGCAAAGTTTGATTGTGCCAGAACTGCAAAATCCCTTGTATAAATCCATTAAAAATGGCTTCCTCCTACATTTTTATTCCCAGCTCAGCAGGTTTCAATAGGTTTCTACAGCCCACCTCCATTTTACACCTCCGTGGCAGTGAGAATCCCTGAGCTTTGAACTCACTGTCCTCAAGGAGGCCCTTAGCCGCCACATCTAATAAGCTCATCAGTAGCTGAAGTTATTATTATTATTTTTTTTTTAACAAATATTTTAAGTAGTTTTCTCTCTCTTGCCTTCTTTGGGCTTTAACTAAAACTGTGATTTCCTTCCGTTACGATTTACTAATGAGATCTCACGCAGAGGAATACGTCTTAAGCATACCCTGTTCTGGCTCTGATCCAACTCCAAAAGCGTTTATGGCTCTTTCACAGAAATAGAGATCTTCACCAAAACAAAATAAACAAAAAGAGAGACTTTTCAACTCGTATTTCCCCAGAGAGCGCTACTCCAGCCAAACCACCCCTGGAAACATATTTTAATCCATTTGAGCAAAGAGGAATTCTGGGATTGTTGCCTGATTTGCTTAGGCATCAAATTACACGTGGGGGAGCTTTTGCTGTTTCTGTGTATCACGCTATTGCTTAATATACAGGAGATAATACTGAAAAGTAAATAAAACAACACTTTGTGGCGCCACTATGACATCAGAGACTGTAACCACTCGGAATGCAAAAAATGCAAATCCCTGGCCTGGAAAATATCTCTAAGCAGATTGCATGAATTCATAGCCTAGATGAGCTAAGTGCAGGACTCTTTAGCTTTCTGCTTGGAAAACAAAACAAAACAGGTTTAACAGACATAAAGGTGGTGTACTTGAAAAATTGGCACTGAAAGCCAGGAATCAAGCTGGAGAAGAGGAGGGCACCCAAAGAGGCGGAGGAAAGGGGAGGGAGAGAGGGAGGTGCCAACCGGCAGAAAATATGGGGCCCTGCCCCCCCCTAAATATTTTATTGGGCAGACCAAAGGGACCAGGGCCCCATAGAGTTGGCACCTATGGGGTGAATCATGGCAGAATGTGCAGAAAGGGTGGGAGAGTAGCAACGTTTTCCAGTGGCTTCCGTTGTTGCATCACACCGTGCCCACTGGCATGAATGAAGTTTAGCATGGCATACTTTTATATCACTCCAAAAGTCTCAGTTCCATAACACAACCAGTGAAAAGGAAAAGGAAAAGGACCCCAGACAGTTAAGTCCAGTCGCAGACGACTCTGGGGTTGCGGCGCTCATCTCGCTTTATAGGTTGAGGAAGCTGGTGTTTGTCCTCAGACAGTTTTTCTGGGTCATGTGACCAACATGACTGAGCCGCTTCTGGCGCAACGGAACACCGAAACCAGAGCAGCGCACGGAAAGGCCGTTTACCTTCCCACCAGAGTGGTACCTATTTATTTACTTGCACTTTTTGGTGTGCTTTTGAACTGCTAGGTTGGCAGGAGCTGGGACTGAGCAACGGGAGCTCACCCCATCGTGGGGATTCGAACCGCCGACCTTCTGATCGCCAAGCCCAAGAAGCTCAGTGGTTTAGACCACAGCGCCACCCGCGTCCCGAACACAACCAGGACTGCAGTGTAAAAATGAGACAGAAAATGAGAAACACCAGAGGCCTTCCTTCTGGGTATTGTCGGCCAGAAGGTGTTAAAGAAGGACCGAACATTTTTTATGTTTGCAACAACGGCAGCAAGGATACTCATCGCTAAGAATTGGAAAACTCAAGATCTACCCACACTGGAAGAGTGGCAGATGCAGCTGATGGACTATATGCAATTGGCCGAGATGACTGGCAGGATCCGAGACCTGGGAGAAGAGAGGGTTGAGGAGGACTGGGGGAAATTTAAGACTTATTTACAGAAATACTGTAATTTGGTTGAATGCTAAGAAGGATGCTAGATCATAAATAACTGCCTACCATTGAATTAGATTTGATTTTGATGATAAGTGAGAAATAAGGAAAATATAAATTTTTTTTGGAGAATTGTTAGATTTTATTTAAATGAGCGGAGATAAATATTGTAAACAAGTGGGTAATTTGCTTGGAAAAAATCTTCTGCAACGATGTAAGTGGGAGTGGGAGATGTGAGGGAGTCCAAAGAAGAGACGAAACTATGTTATGATATAAGTAATTTTTATTTATGCATTTGTATTCAAAAATCTTAATAAATATGAAATTTTAAAAAAACAAAACAGAAAATGAGAAACACTTAGTATTATAATAAGGAAAATTAACCCAATGTCTCCCTTGTCTGTGCTTAAGTTACATGCATCTGTCCTGCCACATAAACATGAATAGCACACATGTGGGAAACTGTGGCCAGCTACACCCTTCTGTTGTGCTTTCATGATGGGAATCAAATGCCCGTGGGTGCTTCAAAGAAGACCATATAATGTGTTCTTTTGAGCAGCCTCCCCACACAGATATTATTATTATTATTATTATTATTATTATTAATACCCCACCCTTCCCGGATCAGAAAACCGGGCTCGGGGCAGCTAAAAACAATTTTAAAACACTTAATTGATGAATTGATGCAACAAAAAACGGCATAAAATACAGTATAAAACATGAATTCAGAATTCAAAAATCAATTTAGGGGGAAAATTCATCCAATAAACATTACATGATCACCAGGGCTAGCTGGCTAAATTAGTCCTATTTGGGCAAGCAAGGAGACCAGGGGAGCATTAGCTGTGGGATCCCAGAGCGGGTAATCTTCATAAAAAGGGGAGGGGGAGGGAAAGAAGGGGAATAAAAGATCAGGCTAAGTTCAGATTAAAAGCCAGGCAGAATAGCTCTGTCTTACTGGCCCTGAGGAAGGAAGTTAAATCCTGCAGGGCCCTTGTCTCATGGGGCAGAGCATTCCACCAGGTCGGAGCCATCACTGACAAGGCCCTGGCCCTGGTGGAGGATAATCTGACTTATTTAGGGCCCGGGACTTCTAAACTATGATTATTCATGGACCTTAAGGTCCTCTGCGGGGCAGACCAGGAGAGGCGGTGCCGTAAATATGCCTTATATCAGCTCAAGCATGTGAACAGAACTCAAGTTATAAATCCAGATGCACAAAAAAATGGAAATGTAGGGAGGAGATTTGAGAAGTTAGTTCTTACTCATCAACCATCTAAGCCCCCCACGGACATCCCAGTCCACACATGGAGCTCCTATATGAGCAGGTGGTTCCCTGGATCTGGTAGCAGATGCTCCTGTCAGGACATAGGAAGGCTTTGTACTTCTCAAGCTGTAGCACCTTTATATGGAGAGAGAGAAAAAGTTACTTTCCCCGTTATTTTTAGACATGTTATACATTTATTAGTATTAATTTTCCTTATGGTAATAAAAGCACATGACTTCGCAAGCCAAAAGATACAAGAAACAGTACCAGTAAAAATAAAAAGAGATTTTTTTAAAATAAAAAAACAGCCTTATGAAAACATTCTTGACTGAGTATTTTTATGCAATGTGTATAGAAAATAAATGGCGGCCTTTAGTATGATTTTTTATTGAAATGTTTTGCATAGCTCATAAGCTGCATAATGCAAGAACCAAGAGCTTATGCACAGGTAAGCCACACTGGTGAAGTGTTGGATGGAGCAGTTATTTTGTACCAACGCAGATCTAAATACTGGCCAAAATAGAATCTAAATGGGTCTGCTATTTGTTAGTTGAACCCATTACCAGGGCCAGACATATGCTATTTAACTAAACAACCATACACACACACACATACTCTCTCTCTCTCTCTCTCTCTCACACACACACACACACCTCTCAAATAAAATGTGTCTTTGGAAAACCAAAGTTCTGCACACAGGAAATCTAAGTTTTCTTTTCATTCACATTTTGGAAATGAGACTAACAATGCAATCCTATGCGTGTCCACTCAGCCAGTGAGTTCAATGGGACTTGCTTCCAAAGTAGTATGTAGCCTGGCTTGTATGGATTCTATCAATCTCAAGCCATTTTTTTTTTTTTATTTTGCAACTGCATTTCTGTTATTCACTCATGCACATGTGGGGGAGGTCAAGAATACTTTTAGGTGTCACATGTGAAATCTTTCTGAGTTCTTTGGGGCGGTGACTGATGAATCAGGAAACACAACCAGACACCATAAGCACCAGACGAGCATTAGGAACATTTTATCTCACCCCATCTGCGCCTCAGTCTCCTCTGTTTGAAAGACAGATTATAAATTGTTACTGCTTTCATTAATTTGTTTTCAAGAATCACAAATTACGCTGTTATTTTATCTGCCAAGTCTGCAAAGGGAATTGGAATGTTGCAGCCAAGCCCAACTTTATAGCACCAGAAGTCGACAACGCCCAGGTTTCTTCATCTAATATGAGCACTTAGTGAAAACTTTGCTGCTTTTTTAAAAAACAGGGAGGTTGGGAAAGGTCATCGCTTTCTTAATTTCCACTGCCATCATTACAGATATATGTAGCAGAGACTCTGCTGCCTGCCTGTGTGTGCATGCTGGATCGAAGCAGAGCAATCTAACACAGAAAACACATTTTTTGTTATTTTTAATTAACTTTTTTTACTCTAGTCAAGACTGTATATTCTGCAAGTGCACTTGAAGAAAAATCATAAGGAAGAAACCTATACAGAAATCAGAATGACCTCCCTGCTGCAAATGACTCTGCCAGTGGGGAATAATTTCAATTTGTATGCGACTTTTATTTTATAGCTAAACAAATCATATGAAGACAAGTATTTCTTTAACCCCAAGATCTTACCATAGTTTGATATGAGTGCACCAAGTCTGTTGGTCTGTGGTTTTTCATTTCTTTTCCTTTTCCTTTTGTGAGGACGGCTCTTGTGTGAGACTGACTGCACCGACAGTCAAATACGCCCCAGCCAATATCCAGAAGGACAGTCACCATCAGAACTATTATTCACTTTTATCCAGCATTTTCTCCATGGAACTTGAATAGACGCATATGGCTCTCTCATTCACCATCTCCATCTGCTCAACAACCCTGAGAGGTAGGTTAGGCTGAAAGACAGTGAGTGACCCAAGGTCATCCAGTGGACTTCATGGCTACATCTGGATTTGAACCTGAATTTTCCCAATCGTAGTCAAACATTTTAACTCCTGCATTAAAAAGTAAAGGTAAAGGACCCCTGACAGTTAAGTCCAGTCGTGAACAACTCTGGGGTTACAGCACTTATCTCACTTTACTGGCCAAGGGAGCAGAGGTTTCTCCGCAGACAGTTTTTCCAGGTCATGTGGCCAGCATGACTAAGCCACTTCTGCTGAAACTAGAGCAGTGCACAGAAACACCATTTACCTTCCCGCCGGAGTGGTACCTATTTATCTACTTGCACTTTGACGTGTTTTCGAACTGCTAGGTTGGCAGGAGCAGGGACCGAGCCACGGGAGCTCACCCCGTCGTGGGGATTTGAACCGTTGACCTTCTGATCGGCAAGCCCTAGGCTCACTGGTTAAGACCACAGCGCCACCCACGAAAAAGATGATGTGTACAAATACGGGAATGGGATCATACCATGGAGCAAATGCTACAAGGCAATTGCAGGATAGCATGAACAAAACCACACAAGCACAGACCTGTCTAAGACTGGAGGCACTGCTTCCTAATAATTGTTTGCGATTAACAGTTTCCCCCAAAGAAAGTGAACTGAATTGAACTGGAGTGAGTGCCATAACCTTTCATGTCCAATCTACCTTTTATGCCAGCCTCTTTCACAATAAGCTGGGCCTGTAAATTTAGCATGGGAGGGTTCCTTTTTCCAGAGTTTTCAAGATTCCTGCAGAAACCCCTGAAGCTTGTGTAACTCCTCCCTCTCCCTCTCCCTGGCACCTTTAAATCACTCTAATGTCACTCCTGATCAGCTCCAAAGGAAACAGGTGATTTTCATGCAGAATGTTGGAAAGTATGACAATGGGTCTCTTTATTCTGAGATAAATTGAAAGTGAAAATTAGGAACCACTTAACAATCTGAGGCCCTAGAAAATTTACAGATAGCTTGATAAGCAGCTCCTCTCACCCAACCTTTATTGACTTGGCCAGGTGGCATCTATTCTACTTTCTAGAATAGAGAGCCAGCGTGGTGTAGTGGTTAAGAGTGGCGGACTTGTAATCTGGTGAACCGGGTTCGCGTCTCCGCTCCTCCACATGCAGCTGCTGGGTGACCTTGGGCCAGTCACATGTGACGAAATCTGATAAGATCTTAATTGGCACTGGCTGGCTAATTACTTTATGGCCCCAATTAGCCCCAGCATAATGCGGTCCGGCACGCTTCCCAGCCAAGCCGTGCAGACCTTCTTCTTCTCCGGTTTCGCCTTGCAGAGTAAAAACACAGCGGATCAAAACTGTTGCAGTCTGCTTCAGATCCAAACACACCAAGCACTGTGTATGTCCAAATTCAACAGTTCTTTATTGCAGCAAATATTTACAGCTCAGCATTTCTCAGCTCCTCCTGGACTGCTAGCATTCATGGCGTCCTTCTCTCTCAGAGACACAGAGAGAACAACAAGTAGAGCTCCTCCCTCCTTCCAAAACGTCAGAATGGGAGGCACAACTCAGAACACAATTAACCCAGTAAGTTCTGAATCCCAACACCCCCTCTTGCCGAGCATTCTGACAAGACCTGTGGATGTACCTTTGCAGACCTCTGTGAGATCAATCCCTTCCCCAATGCCTTGCGCCCTCTCCTGGCGTTCCTGTCAGGCATCTGTGGAACATCCTCACAACTCTCAGATTCGCACTGTGCGAAACTTACCCACGCACCTGTGGCCTGATACCTCTCAGGTGGAATTCCCTTCGTTGTGCGACTGGACCGCCTGGGCACAAACTCAGGCACTTCCTCTGACTCACTGTGGTCAGCAGGTGTGTCCTTTGCATCCTGGGATTCCCCCTCTGACTTAACACGTCTTCGAACCCTTGGAATTACCCTCACAGGAGAACTAGGCTCACTCTTGGGCTCCCTTTTTACAACTAGTGGAGATGCCCCATCCTGCTCCTGACTTTGGTCAGTGAGCTGATCGTCATCAGCAGACTCAGCCCCTGGCTCTCCTTCCTCCTCATCAGAACCTTCCTGCTCTGAATCAGAAAGACATTCTGAAAGAATATCGCGTCTGGCAGGGGTCTTTGACCTTTCCTCCTGCTTACAGAACTCAGCGTGTTTACTGATCAGCAGCTTACTCTGATCACCTGACGGGTACGCAAACCTCCATGCACGAGCCGTTGGCTCATACCCACAGAAGATCATTTTCTGGAACTTGGGTTCACCTGGCCCTCGCAAAGCTTCAGGCACCGGCAGCGAGGCCGTTGATCCGAACGCACGGAGGAAGTGTACCTGAGGCTTCCTCCCGTGAAGCATGAAAAACGGTGTGTCTCCTACCACTGAATTGTAGGACCGATTCCAGGTGAAGCTCACATATTTAACTGCCTCCATCCAAAACTTTGGAGGTAACCCAGAATCTGACAGCATCACCTGTGCAGCCTTAACCAGAGCCTCACTTCTGAGCTCTGCCACCCCCCTCTGTTGAGGAGAAGTCACTGTGTGAATTATCCCTTTCTTGTGAAAGAACTTCTGCAAAGCAGACCCAGTAAACTGTGAACCTCTGTCACTAGCAATTTCCCTGACTCTGGTGGAGAACCTTAGTTCCACCTCCTCAATCCAACGACTAATCAGCTGTGCTGCATCTTCCTTGGATTTGAGACCATGTGTCCAGGTGTTCTGCGAAAAATCATCCTGCAGCGTCAGCAGAAACCTGGCCCCTCCCAAACTTGGTTCCTTCATGGGACCCAACAGATCTATGTGCACAAGATCAAAAGGTTTTGTGGTTACCCTCTCCACCCTGGGGTAACTGCACCCTCTTACCTTTGCCTGTCTGCAAGCCTGACAATCTAGGACTCTTGCACATTCCTCAATTCTACAGCCTTTGGAAACCTCAGGTAGCACCTGTAGTTCTTCAAGACAAGCATGAGCTGTCTTCTTATGCCACGCACAAGAACATGAAACATGAGTGGGAACTGTAGCACGCAGGGCTTGTGCTTTCTCAACCTTCCCCTCACCCTCCAGGGACGTTTTAAGAATGAAGAGATCATTCTGTCCCTTTGCAACTCTGACCAGTTGCTTCCCTCCTTTGGAGATTGTACAAACATCATGTTCAAAGCAAACCTTAAACCCCTTTTTCAACAAATAAGGCACAGATAAAATACAGTGTTGCACTCCCGGCACAATGCAAACTTCCATCTGCTCCTGCAAAACAGAAAAAAATACATTTGCAATGTTATTCACATTTTTCTTTTCCCCACTTGCAAACTGAACAGTTTTCCCAGCCGGAATTGCCTTGCAATTCCACATCTCGACTGCAGGGGTCTCTGGGATCAGGTGGCAGTTAGCTCCTGAGTCGATTAAAAAACGAAAATTAGTATGTCTCTCAGAGTTGTTCTCAAACAAAGCCATACTGGCAACAAACGTATCGCTGCCCCCTCTCTCTGGGCTTCTGCAGCAGTTCTGTCTGGTTGTCTTGGCAACCAACTCCTCCTTGCTCAGGACCTTGGCAGCTTCCGTAGAAGTAGCCTCCTCCGTTGCCTTGGAGACCGGCCTGGCCTCTGCGTTCCCACGCGACTCTTTAGGCCTTATCTTCACTTTGTCCAGGTGGCCGACCTTGAAGCGTCTAGCTCCTCTCCGCAGCCTTCCAGACTTAGGCTGACGACTATCCCCAGTGGAAAAATACTGCCCAGGGCTCCTTTCAGCTGGCCTGGCCCCCCTTCTTCCGGAAGAGCACTCTGTGCCAGCCCTGCCCTCGCTGAAACTGCGTTTCACTTCAGCACTCACAGTGGAAAACTTTTGAAACTTGCCTTTGGAATTCTCAGCCCCCCCGACTTGCACCTCAGGGACTGGGGCTACAGCCATTTCTAGGCTCCTCATGACTTCTTCAGGGCTCCGGCCTCCTGCTGAAGTTTCACACAAACTTCTCAGCACCTCCCAGGCAGCCCTTGCTGACTTTACGCCCTCCAAACTGGGCAAAAGCGATGCATGTACGCATGCCTTTAGCATAGCAAGCTCTCTTTGCATTCTCTGCTGGCTTTCTTCAGGCAACGCAGCCTCAAAGCCTGCAATGTCTGTCAGGGGAAGTGGCTCTTTCTGGCTTACATCCCAAAGCCCAGTAACCAGAAACCAACCCCTTACTCTTCTGGACCAGGTTGCCCAACTTCTTAAAGTGAGCTTTTCAAGCGGAACGTCCTCAAGGACCTGGCTGTCTGCCATTCTCTCCTCTTCCCCGGGGCCCCAGCTGTACTCACGCATCACCAGTCAGCTCTCCGGCACCCGATTCCTCAGCTGCTTTCCCAGCTCTCTGCCTCTCAGCAACTCTTGCCTCTTGGCAGCAGGCAAAACACAGAACGCAGACCTCCGCTTCGTCTAGCGTCCTCCCAGCTCTTCAAAGCTGACTTCAAAGCTCACCGGCAGACTTACAGCAACAGTTTTATTAGCGGTAATTAGGTCCTCCATAACCTGTGACGAAATCTGATAAGATCTTAATTGGCACTGGCTGGCTAATTACTTTATGGCCCCAATTAGCCCCAGCATAATGCGGTCCGGCACGCTTCCCAGCCAAGCCGTGCAGACCTTCTTCTTCTCCGGTTTCGCCTTGCAGAGTAAAAACACAGCGGATCAAAACTGTTGCAGTCTGCTTCAGATCCAAACACACCAAGCACTGTGTATGTCCAAATTCAACAGTTCTTTATTGCAGCAAATATTTACAGCTCAGCATTTCTCAGCTCCTCCTGGACTGCTAGCATTCATGGCGTCCTTCTCTCTCAGAGACACAGAGAGAACAACAAGTAGAGCTCCTCCCTCCTTCCAAAACGTCAGAATGGGAGGCACAACTCAGAACACAATTAACCCAGTAAGTTCTGAATCCCAACATCACACTTCTTTGAAGTCTCCCAGCCCCACTCACCTCACAGAGTGTTTGTTGTGGGGGAGGAAGGGAAAGGAGACTGTTAGCCGCTTTGAGACTCCTTCGGGCAGTGATAAAGCGGGATATCAAATCCAAACTCTTCTTCTCTTCTTCTTCTTTCTAGAATGGTACAATTAGTATGTGTGAAGTTATGCAATGGTTATCCCTCTGCCATTCTTAAAATAATGAAGGTCAAAAAGCACAAAGTTTCACAAAAGATAAAGAACTCAGGCTGTTTCGTATGAAATATAAGAAATGAAACCCAGTTTTGAAAACTTTATTATTATTATTATTATTATTATTATTATTGAAAACTGTAGCAGCCTGTGCCTGGAAATACCCTCGGGCTCTAAAGATGATATCAGTAAATAAATATTCACAGCTTCCTGAAGATTTCCCCCTCCCCAAAGATGTTCTTTTCTGAGTTTTTTTCCCTTTCTCCCTTCTCTCACTCTTTCTTCAATTTCTTTTGACCTTTAAAAAACCAGTCATTATTTGCCGCTTGATTTTTTCAAGATGTTCTCTGGTACAAAATGATGGCAGTGAATTCAATTTGAGAGTCCACTCATGAAATGCAATATATATAACAGGCTAAAGACGGTATTGCTTTAGGCATGATTTTATGAATCAAACAACCATTCAGAGTATTTCACCTTGGAGGACAGCATATCCTTTTCAATGCAGTGCCCTTTGGCTCTGGAGCCGAAGCATTTTACAAGGGGTATATTTAAACCATTCACAGGCATCCGAACAAAATGTGCACTGCTCAGCTACATTTCAGGTAACTCTTGCTCTTATAAAGCATTGTATACATGGCTGATTTGCTCATATCAATACTGTTTAACAGCTTCCTTGCCCTCCTTAATGAGTGGAATAACACTTTTATCCATCAGCAACATTTTGAAAACCAGAGAGTATGTTGTAGATCTGTGGTGAAATCAAACTTTGGCAAAAATTTCTTACCGTGCTCTTTAAAGAAAATCACCTTGTGGTTCTTTATTGCCCTCTTCCACAACTACAGTTAAAGGTGCCTCAAGATCTCTCCCCCCCAAAAAAAAAAATCCAACAAACAAAACAATAGCATTAGAAACACAAGCATATTCAAAAGGCTTGCAGGCGTGGCATGGTGAAAACCTTCAAAACCATCAGGTGGAAATCGGTGGCCTAATCCAGACTAGTGGAAATCAGCTAAGGTATTCAGCCTAAGGAAGGGGGAGATCTTCCATTAAGTGTCCAAGTTTGCATGGAGCATGGCTGAACTGAGCAGTCATGGGATTGGGCTGGATCTTTCTTACTTCCAGACATTTGTTCAAACTGGCCCAATCATGGCAGAGGAGATGGAAAACAGACTGTGAAGTGTAATCTAATATTTGTATGCAGTGCCCGGTTCACGCTTAATCTTACATACATCATGGCAGAGGAAAGCATATGAACTAAAGCGTAGATAATATTGTGCAATTGATAGATAAATAATTCTCCTCCAGAAAACTGGAGCTTCAATACGTACAGACTAATATGGGTAACTCAGGTTTAGGAATGGTTATCAATCTCTTCATTTCTGCAAAAAAAATGGCAACATCTTATGACTGGAAAGCTTTTCTCTTCTGATGTCTGAAAGATTATACAGAATATGAGATCTTGTCATATTCTAACAGCTGCAGTGTATGTTTTCTGACGATTATCATTTCATAAAAAAACTAAAGCTGATAAAACTGGAAATAGGCATTTTTTAAAAAGGGTCCCAAGTTTAAAATGAACTATCGCGTGATTCTGTTCACAGCTAAACCTGCAGAGGAACTTGACTCAGTTGATTTTGGGGTGGGGAAAATAGGGCTTGATTCCTGGAAGATACTCTCCAGAGGTTATGCTCCTGTTATTAGATTTGTGTGTCCAACTGTGCAAATCCATTTCAAGTGTGTAGCTTCTTTCAAAGCTCCACGGGAGGGACGGAACAGACCCTCCAGGGAATTCCTCTTAGAATTCCTCTCCAAGCCAGAACCTTACATGCTTCCCTGACAAGCATTCCAACCACTTGAAATGTTACCCAGTGAAAGATTTATTTATGTGCCAAGCTCGTACCCACCTTCCTGCAGGGAGTGCCAAGCCCCCTAAGGCTTCCTTCCACCACAGTTTCTTCCCAGACATTTTGGCTTTTTAATAGCAAGCAATTACCAAACCTCAGCCAAACCAGGGAACAGTTCTCTGCTCATTGTCTACGCAGGTAAGGGAGCAGCACCCTGATGCAAATGTTACAAAAGGTGCTGCTCAGAAAACCCATGCAATAATACCACAAAAAATGTGGCCATTTGCATGACCATCTATAAACAGATTGTTATCTAGACAGTAATTTGCTGTGGGCTGTCTAAATCTCTTTATGACAGTTTCCCTTAAACTTGTATATTTGCTGTGTGCAAGTCAAGGCCCTGGACTTTGCTCTTTGAAAACCTAAACAGAATCTAGGTGTCCCTTTCGTGGTGGAGCAGTGTCAGGGAACTGACATCGGAGCCAGAAGTGGAGGCAGGGCTCCCAAGCGATGCCGGAGAAGGGCCAAGCAGGGAGAGAGGAAACTCATCGGCTGGGGAAGGAAATCAGCGTAACACCAGGGATAAAGGGGGGCGGTGGAGGGAATCGGAGAGGGGTCCCCAGGACTCTTCGCTGGAGACCAGCGGGGAGAGCACAGGTCCTCCTCTGCCCACACCCACCCTGCGCAGAAGACTTCTGTGCAGGGAAAGTAGGCGTAGACTTGGCGTCAAAGAGCTTTTGTGCTGGAAGAAGTTTAAGAAACGCCCACTGACGGATTCTGCTAGCGACTGAACAGCCACGAAGTGAAGGGCTGTCCAGTCAGGAAAGGTTTAACCAGGCTACCTAGCCAGGTGTGGTGGCGACGTACGCACAAGCAACCCCCATACATTCATTACAGGCAGTTTGAGATTACTCTCTCTACTATAATATTTTTTAAAAAAGAAATCTAAAGCAGAAATCCTTTTAAAACAGAGTTATGAAGCAGTCAAAGGTTCTGCAAGCATAAAAACATTGTAGTTATGTTTGTTTTACATATTTAAAGCATCATGCTTAGGATGGCCACTTTTGACTTGCCGAAAAGGGGGGGGGGTCACCAATTTGTATAACGTGTATATATGCTAATGTATCTGTTTAAATGCAAATATATACACATCACCATAGTGGGGAAGACAGTGATCAGGAGAGCTACATGCCCACTTGGTCTGCTGCCCTGGTGCTGAAGATCAGGAACTTCAAGGTCTCTGTTTTCCTTTCTTATGGAATTTTATCTTTCAACCAGACTTGGACCAGACAGCCCTTCAAATAAAGGCCACCTTCAAACACAGGACTGCCCTTTGATAGCCCTGTAAATAGAGGACAGTCTTCTGTAGAGGACATGACCATCCTAATCTTGTGGCACAGAAACAGAATTATTTGTTTCAGGAGCCAAATGTTCACTATTTTATCACTCCACCGCCTGGCCTCAAAAGAGGCTTGGATGGGAGCATGCTTGAAGTGGAACCATAGGAAGAGCAAAAAGCCACTTTTGGGACTCCGCCGAGGCTGTGTGCCAGGACATGGGAGGAGCAGGTGGGGTTTATCTCCTCCCCTCTTCAGTCTTCAAGCCACACCCAGCCCTACTGCCCTGTATATGGTTTGCGATTAGCAAGTGATGATCTAACTCAAGTCTTGACCCAACCCAACATTTCTTATAATACTTCTGTCCAGCCTTTCCATGAGGGAAGACACTCACAGTAGCCAAAAACAAAGATAAAAATCAACTAATCCTTCCAAAAAGACAAACCATCACATAAGAACTTTTCAAGAGCACCACAGCAGGGGGACAAAAACCACATCTCCAACTGCTTTCTTTCACACTTGCCATCTAGTTGGGATGGGACAGTGCCTATTAGATTTTCTCGCCCTCGTGTCCAACAGTTGGTTATTCTAAATCCCCATGCTTTGAATTTCCCCACCCACAAGCAGGAGCCAAGGGCAGAGTGGGTGACAAGGAAATTCAACAAGTCAACAGGACAATGATAGCACATCAAGCATGAAGGAAGGAGGTGTGGTGCTTGGTTTTGGTGGCAGCCATGAAACCCACCTAAAGGTGAGTCCAGCCTGGGTTAACTTACCTGCAGCATCCTGGGAAGTTCAGCACTTCTAGATTTTTATTTTTTATTTTAGCACTTCTAGATTTTCAATGTGGCTCTGGTAGCCACAAAAGGAAGCTTGATCTAGAGAACAGCATAGAACAATCCAATAGAACAATCTGCATATACAAAGCTGTCTGCGAACACAAAGAAATAACTCCCATAATAATGCTATCTGCAATGTCTGGTACATATAAACAATGTGTGTGTGTGGCTAACACTTCTCTTTGGTTATGCAAAATCTCCCATGTAGATGGATTAACAGATATCCATGTATTTGTTTAACACAGGGTTGGGGAACCTGTGAACCTCCAAATATTGCTGAACTAGAAACCCTATCATCCTTGAGGCTGAGGGGCACTGGAGTCCAATATCTTCCAGAAGGCCACAGGTTTGTCTCCCCTGGCTTAGCAATCACCCTTAGAGTTAGTAAAGTCAAAAATAAAGGGGTATTTGACTCCTCTTCTGTTTGTAGCTTTGTTTTAGCAACATGTGTGGTCCAGTTTGCAGTTTATATTGGGAAAGGGTTTATAAAGCAGTGATCCAGTAAAGAATTGAGCAATATCTCTATGTTTACCATACATGGGGTAAATACCCTCCGTAATACTTACATTTCATATAAATAACAATCCCATTTTTAAGGAGGCAGCCAAGCAAGCAAATATGATATATTAGGAAGACAAAAGACCCACAGACTGGGAAGAGCTTTAAAGACCGTTTGTGTAAGCATTTATATGCTGCTCTCTGGAATTTGTATTTTCATATTCAAGGAGAAAATAAACCTTCCTTTCTCAACGGTGATGGCAGCATATCCACATACACAGACACCTACCTCTGAAAGAGGACAACCAATCAGAGTAGAAATGTGTTTTGAAGATAGCCACTCACCTGCTGGATTCTCACACTCTACAGAAGTATGAGATATATAAATCTCAGAGGCTGCACTGGGTCTCTAGATGCTGGCCTTCATTAGTCAGTTGGGACGCGGGTGACGCTGTGGTCTAAACCACTGAGCCTTTTGGACTTGCTGAAGGTCAGCAGTTTGAATTGCTGTGATGGGGTGACCTCCCAGCTCCTGCCAACCTAGCAGTTCGAAAGTACACCAGCACAAGTAGATAAATAGGTACCACTGCGGTGGGAAGGTAAATGGCATTTCCGTGTGCTCTGGCACCCATCACAGTGTCTCATTGCACCAGAAACAGTTTAATCTGTTAGAGAATTTCCAGCTGTCTGGAGTATTCTCAGCTTTTCTGCCCAGAAATGGTGCAGGGAAGGCGCTTTTGTTCAAAGCCAGGCCCATCCATTCATACACTACTTGACATTGCAGCCATCAAGTGATTAACATGCATGCACAGATCATCTCCTAGCTTCCATCCTGTGAAGGACAATTGCAAAGATCCAAGTCCTTTTCAAATCTACGGTAAGTGTCTGGCACAGCAGATAGATCAAACAGCATCTAGCACAGTGCATTTGCTACATCAGGCAGAAAAGTCATTAAGTGGTCGACCAAGACCATTAGTGATTTTCAAGAGGTCCATGAAAGTAAAAAGTCTGGGGACCACTGGTGTTGTGGTTGGTGTGTTGGGCTGGAACTGAGGAGACCTGATTTAAAAGCCCCACCAAACCACAAAACTCACCTTGAGTCTGAGGAATAATGATGGGAATCCAGAGCAAGTGTGGAATGGCAAGTTAAGAATGCTGGACTTGGGACACAAAGAAGCTGGTTCAATGCCTGGCTGCCCCCACTAGCCAGAGAGGTGGCTGGGTGGCCTTGGACCAGTCACTATCTTTCATCCTAACCTACCTCACAGGGTTGTTGTGGTGATAAAATGGGGAGGGGCAGAAGTATGTGTGCCTTCTGAAGTCATTGGAGGAAGAGCAAGATATAAAGGAACACCACACATCCATCATCGTGTGTAAGGATGGCACAACTATACTCATATGTGCAATGTAATTATGTGCTGCAGCATATAAACAAGGGAGATGGTTGTGTAAGTTTTACACTATTTCCTACACAAGAGGGAATTTGTGTGAAAGAGACCAGAGTCTTAAGTTTCTAAACTGTTAATCATCTCCTGAGTGTAAAAACAGATGCAGAACCACATGCTTGCTGGGAAATGCTTCAAAAAAGATTGTCAGATTGACTCCTAATTGTTGGGCACTTCCATAATAATGTGAGATTTTAAGACAACATTTATCTCACAAATCCAAGCTCCTTTTGGTTCTGGAAAATAGCTTTAGTCTTGATTTTTATGACAGATGGAGCCCCAGTCTCCTAGAGAAAGAATTGTCCGTCTTTGACAGGCCGTAGACACTGATGCCCCTGGTGGCCAAACGACTGTGAAACTCTGAAACTAAGGTAGCACTAAACTAAAAACAAAACAACTGTGGCTGTGTGCACGACACTCTTGATGCCAAAGTTTTTAATCCCTTGGGTTAATTTTTTTTCCTTTGACTTTTCTAGGTGGCAACGAATGCCAAGCAAGAGACATGAGTGGCTGGGTTTATTTCCTTCTCAGCATTGTCACAGATTTCAAGGAATTGTTACTGTTTTTCACCCTAAGAAAGACACTTTCAAAACTTTACAGTTATCCTGGTTACAAATGTTTAACATGTTTCAAGTTAATCTACATGTGGAATCCCTTCTTCTGCCCCTGCCTCTAAATCCATGTGCTTCATCCCATGGAATTCATATGCAAAAGCTTAACTTTAATGCAAATTCGTGTTTTGAATGAGTTGGAGCAGAAGGCAAGGGTTCTCCCACAGATGCTCTGGTCGTGGAATTCCAGGATCTTGTCTTAAGTGAAAGTTTGAGGGAAAAGTTCCCTCTCTGTCAAGAGGATTTAAGAGCGAGTGTGATCCCTGATCCTATGAGGACTCACTTCTGTCTCCAAGTTCCCAACCAAGCAACTCACAGGGAAGCCACTGATCCACCTTTTCGGAAGCTCTCCAGTATAAATAAACAAGTGTGTACCTATTTATGATGAAGAGCCTTTTAACCCTTCAGTTCGGTTCAAGGTTCCACCACACGGAGAAACTTTTCAGAGCCACGTTCTGCCTAAGAAACCCGCCAGCGAAACAAAACAAAACCGTCAATCGAGCAGCAGCCCTTTCTGCCCGCTGCAAACAACTGCAAAGTTTCTGCTTTCTGCTTTGCGAGCGCTGCAAGTTAAGCTGCCTGGAGAAGGCTCCTCAATGGGAGGAGGGGCTCCTCGGGGGCTGCTGTCAATCTCTTTAAGCCTTTCCTTTCAAGCTTTGAATGTGAGCTGCCCACTAGCCCCCCGCCCCGCACCCTCCCCCCCCCCTTTCTCCAGCAGATCGTAAAAGAAAGGAGGGGGGGGAGTTTCAACAACAGCCCGGACCAATAGCAAGTCGCAGAGCGAGGAAAAGGGGCCGAGCGACGGGAGGGGGAAAGAAAAAGTGGAGAAAAGGAGAAGGAGCGAGCCAGCCAGGGAGCTCGGGCGGAGGCGGGGATGTGTAAAAGGAGAAGAAGCGTTGCTAATTTTTTTTTGTTTGTTTGCTTTTCCATGCATGCATAATGAGGGCTGATCAGAGCACGTTGCTGCTGCTGCTGCGGCGGCGGCGGCGGCAGCTTGGAGGGCACTTTTGTATTTAAAGCCTCGCGAAAGAAAACAGCTCCGCAGAAGGATCCGCCGGAGAGAAACGGCTCGCGGGGATCGGCGGCAGCAGCAGCAGCAGCAGCAGCAGCCGCCGCATCATCATCCCGGAGTGAGGAAGCGCGAGCCGGGCGGCTCTTTCTTGTGCAGCCTCCCGCTGGCCGGGCGAGGAAGGAGGCTCGCGGCGCGCACCGGCGGCGGCTGCCCCAGCGGACCTGGCATGCCCGGCGATGCTGCCCGCCGAGCGCTGAGAGCGAAGAAAGAAGATCGGCGGGAGCGAGGAGGCGGCGGCGGCGGCGGCATGAGCTCAGCAGGGAGCCCCCGGCCCCGCAGCCCCCGGCTCCACTGACCGCCTCGCGGCCTCGCCAGCCCGGCAGGAGGGGGCGGAGGCTGCTGCGCGCGGCGGCGGCGGCGGCAAGAAAAGGCGCCGCTTCTCCGCCGACGGAGGGATCGCAGGCCGAGCCGGGGCGCCGCGCGGATGGATTGATGAGCGGGACCCTCATGCCCACAGCGCGCAGGACTTCGGCCAACTTTCCCACCGGCGGCTGCGACCCCACCCCCAGCGCCTCCCGCTCGCCCTCGTCGGCCGCCTCCCGCCCGCGATTGTCCGGCCGCCGCCCGCGATGGTGGCAGCAGCCCGGCCAGGAGGAGGAGCAGCAGCGCTGCGGCTGGGGCTGCTGCTGCTGCTGCTGCTCGCCGCTGCCCCTCCGCCGGGGGCTGCCGGCCGGCGCTTGATCTGCTGGCAGGCGATGCTTCAGTGCCAGGAGGAGCCCGACTGCAGCTACGCGTACAACCAGTACGCCGAGGCGTGCGCGCCGGTGCTGATGGCGGCGGGGGACGGCGCGGGCGCTGCTGCAGCGGCTGCCTCGCCGTCCAGTAGGCGGCGGTGCCCGAGCCACTGCATCTCGGCGCTCATCCAGCTCAACCACACCAGGCGGGGTCCGGCGCTGGAGGACTGCGACTGCGACCAGGACGAGAACTGCCGCGCCACCAAGCGCGCCATCGAGCCCTGCCTGCCTCGGACCAGCGGAGGAGGAGGAGGAGGTGGAACAGGCGGCGGCGTCGGGGCGGGCGGCGTGATCGGCTGCACGGAGGCGCGTCGGCGCTGCGACTGGGACAGCCGCTGCAGCGCGGCGCTGGGCCGCTACATGACCTACTGCGGGAAGGTCTTCAACGGCGTGCGCTGCACCGAGGACTGCCGCGCCGTCATCGAGGACATGCTGGCCGTGCCCAAGGCGCTGCTGCTCAACGACTGCGTGTGCGACGGCCTCGAGCGGCCCATCTGCGAGTCCGTCAAGGAGAACATGGCGCGCCTCTGCTTCGGCGCCGACGCCGGGGGGCCCGGCAGCAGCGGCGCCTCCGACGGCGCCATGGACGACTACTGGGAAGAGGAGTACGACGAAGAGCTGGCGCCCCGAGGAAGGGACGAGCTGGACGACGTGGCGGCCGTGGCCGGAGCCGGCTCCGAAGCCGCCTCGCCCAGGAAGCCCAAGGACGGCTGCCCGCCGCGCGCGGCTCCCTGGACGCTGGGCGCCACGGCCTCCATTTTGCTGCTGCTGCTGCTGCTCTCGTAGCCATTTCCAGCCCGGCGCTCGAGGAGGCCGGGCCGGGTCGAGGAGAGGGAGGGAGGGAAGGAGCCTGCGCTCGCCCCAGGGCCCTGGCTCCGGGAGGACGGGGCTTGGGCACGGAGAAAGGAGAGCCTCAGCCCCAGCAGCGGCCCTGCAGAGACCGGGGACTCTGAACTCGCCCCAGGCAGATGGGCCTCTCTCCTCTCTCTCCCCCCCCAGCCTTGTATTCAAGCGGTGTGCCTTATTCTGCACCTCCAGTATGCCTTGGGTTTGGATGGGGATCCCCGCCGTGTCCTCACTGGGCCCTGTTGCCTTGCCTGACTAGTTGGAACAGATGCTGGGCTGGATGTTATGGTTTCTTTGCGCTGTGGTCACTCCTTCCTTCTGTCCTCATCTGGGCATTCTCCCCCTCCCACTTCTAAAATTATATTTGAAAGGGATAAGGCCATTGAATCCGAATCCTTTTTTGGCAAACGTTTAGCCACTGCTTGTACACCAGACCCCTGAATTGTGCTATTTGTTACTTTTGGTTCCAAGCCTTCTGTGCATGTCCAAATAAGCGTGCAGCCTTACAGATGTTTTACTCGTGGCATTTTTCCGCCTGCGGGGCTGTATGAAGCAACCTGAATATACCTGTCATATACAAAGATTGTGCAGTCCTTTCTCCCCTGTGTACAAATCACTACCAGTTGCAGCTTCCTAATCTTTCCCCTGTGCATGCAGGAAAGTAAGTAGCAGTGTGTATAATGGTTTGTTCCCCTCCCCACACACACTTTGCCCCTGCATACAACCATGTCAGGGGAAAGGCGTGATTCACCCCTCACTGCACTATGCAAGTTGTTGCTACTTGGCTCCTTAGAAGCAGGAAATTGAATTTACAATAAATGTGTAGCGTGGTTCATCACACCACGAAACCAACTTGCAAATAACAAATGTTTGCTCTCTGCCCTCCCCCCCCTCCCCAAGCTGCAGACATGAAGGCCTTCAGAAATGCTGCTTTACAGAGCTAGCCAGCATCTTGAAATGGAGTCCTTTCTCTCCTCCCATTCACAGCATTCATCATGATGCCTAAGAGAAGATGCAAACTTCGATTCCTGTTAACTGGGTGTGTGCTTAAGTGGAGGAGACTTGAGTATATGTGAGGGTTTTCCAAACACCATTTCTCAGGGTTGTTTTGAACATTAGTGGTAGGGACTTTATTCTGTGTTAAGGTATGGAAACCCCATGTATTTTTGTCACGTGTGAGGATTGCGCATGCTTTTTTTCCATGGTGCATGTAAGCTGGGAAGCTAAAGTTGTGGTTTTCCAGTAAAATGGGTGTGTATGAACTTAACACATTGTTTTCGTGCTTTCTCCTACAAGGATTCCCCTACCCCATAATGTTCAAAGTGGCCCTTGCACCACTCAGAATTGCAATGCAATACAATACAATTCATCAGCAATTTTCTCTTGCCTCAACCTAGTAGGGAAAAAAATATGCTGATTTGTTGGCTACATCGAACAATGCAACCATTGTCTTAAAAGAGCTCTGCACTGCCATCTTCAAAAGACACTTTTAAAATTCAAGAACTTGTATCTGCAAACATCACAAAAAGTTATATTGCCTCTAATCCTATCAGGGGGCTGACCTCTGGTAAATCTTATATAAAATGTATTTAAAACTGGGATTTGTTACCAGTCGTTTTCGCATGTATATAGAAATTTATAAATTGTATACTTGGGAATAATTTATTTTTTAAGAAATTAAAGATTTAAATGCACCCCAATTGCAAGATAAATGCATCTGCTATTCTTTTGTTGCAAAGGTACAGATCTCATTTGATATGTAAAGGGATACAAGCAACAGTAATTCCCATGGAAAAATGCTAGATCAAATGTACAGTGTATTTTATAGATTTGAAGTTAACATCTGTATTGTTTGGAGAGACTTGATGAACTTTGTAGAATTGTATAAATGCCTCTCTTAACTGCCTTGAACATTGTATTTTTATAGAATGTGTGAAAAGGTCCCATGTCTTAAGTATCTATTGCTTGTGTATTTTTATGTGTAAATTAGTAAAGAGAGATTTTTAAAGAATATGTATCTGGTGAAGTTGTTTTCTGAGCATTGCACTGCTCTTGAGATAGCTTAGAGGCAATGGGAACATACATGCAAGTAGTTAATGTATGGTTGCATTCCTCAAAACCCTTACACTGAAGTAAGCCCATGGAATTCTGTGAGACTCTCTTGCATATGAGCAACTGGAGCTATCCTAGCTATCACTTTTGTAGCTGTTGGTAATGGCGTACTCTATTTTAGTGAATAATTAGTTGGAAGAAGTCAGTGTCCCTTTGAAAACATTTCCAGTGGTAGATTTATAAGTCTTGAGCTGCATTGGTAGGACAATGAGATAGTTAAAGCTGGGGAGGACAATTCCACTGATGCTTTTTGTCTTTCCACAGAAATATGATGCTGTTGCCACAGCTTCCTCTTTGAAGGAGTGAAGGCCAGTTTCATAGAAAGCCCTGTGCTAGTACACAAGTCTCTTGCTTGCAGTCCTTCATTACTGAGGGAGGTCACATTCCAGGAGCGCTAGTAACACATTAAGGGGGCATACCCTTCAAATGCTTGCATTTGATGCAGAATTGAGGGCACTTTGCATACCAGCTCACCTTCCACGCTGAAGAGGGCAGACATAAACAAGCATGTGTGACCAACAATGACAAGCCCTTGTCTGATACTGGCCTGCGCAGTTGTGTTGCAGCCTGCTGATGGCTGGTTTTCTGCCAGAGCTACTGATCTACACTCAAACGCCCTTAGATAAATAATTACGCTCTTAAGCTGTCTCGAGTGCTGATACAATTGACCTTGTAAATAGAAATGTTTGCAGTTGGAATAAACTCCGGCATTTGGAAATCTTTTAAACATTCACACAAAATAGAGCGCTCAGTCCTCCCTCCAGGGGATTGAGCTTGAACTGTGCCAAGCTAGGCCCTTGCTTTTAAAAAAAGAGAAGAGTTTATTTATCTTGTATCCCTTCTGTTTGTTTAAAACTTTTCTTTTTCAACGCTGTGATTGGAAGACAAGTCAGAAGATTAAAAGCCACAACAAATAAACCTTGACTGGGGGTGGGGGAGAAGATCAGCAAAGACTGTCATTTTTTCTTAGTTAACTCGCTTGGCTTTTTAAAACCCCGAGCAAAGGTAAAAACCAGACTTGCTACTTGTTTAGAGGCAATTAGCAAAACAGTCAATTTCCTTATATAAGATCTGTTCTTCCCACCATGCCTTTCACCATTTTCTCCAGATCACTTGTTCAATTTTCCCATCAGTTCACAAAACCTTATGAGTCCCGCCCCCCCCTCAAAAACAGCCACCACCAAGGAAGCTGAGATATCACATAACAATTCTGCAAGTATGATCTAAATTTGTTGCTGAGGTTAACTTGAATGGTAGAATAAACCTATTGTTACAACTGAAATGGTTAGTTTTATGTGAAGAACAAAGAACAGTGAAATGAATTGGATGCCTTAACTACTGAGTTTGCAGTCCTCTAAGGCAGTGTTTCCCAATCTTGGGTCACCAGCTGTTTTTGGACTACAACTCCCACCATCCCTAGCTAGCAACACCAGTGGTCAGGAATGATGGGAATTGTAGTCCTCAAACAGCTGGAGACCCAAGGTTGGGAAACACTGCTCTAAGGATGCAATCTGGTGTTCTCCCTGGATTGTGGTCAATCATATTTTAATCGTGTTTTATCCCCTCTTCTGGATCTGATTCAATGCCAACTCATCCCTGGTAGTGGGGAGATATGTTTAGGGTCCATTCCTCATCCAGGAAGGAGTAAGTAATACAGAAACACAAGAAAGGACCGACAACTAACTGCTCCAATAGACACAAGAAGACTTTGATTCGAGAAGTGAAGCTCCTGTCAAAAGCAGCTGCCTGAAGTCATTGACCCTGATCTTGGTGTTGGGTTGGGAATGCAATGCTTTTTGTGTTTGTGTCACCTCTGTAGTATATTTCCTGGAGCATTTGGATGTAGAAGTTGGCCATTGGCACACAGCTGCTCTTTCTCTGCTCCATCCATAACTGGCAAAAATGGATCAAGGTTATTGAGGAATTCACGGGCCTATATCCTGAAGGGATCCACACTCTTAATTCAACACTGCAATACCTCTATTAGACACTGGCATCTGCCACAACTTACCTTTCCTTAATAGCAATTATAAAGGGTTTTAAAAACGAACTTCTAAGCATCATTAGAGAGGATTCTCTTTCCCCGTTGAAGAAATAACTGTCCATACCAAAAAGGACACAGATGCACACCCACACCCTTTCTGCTTCTCAAGCATTTCTGAGATGACACATTGGTTTCCATTCTCACAAGCCTTCCGGTCCCATAGTTGACTTTGTATTCTGCAAAGCAGGTGAGACTTGCCAGGAGGGCAATGTGCTTTTCAAGAAAGGAGACGGAAACCTTTGACTTTTCCAAGATTTTCAAAATATTTACAAGCCTCGGCCCACCTCTGACAAAATGAGTTGGGGAAGGAAAGGTTCCCTCTGTTGCTCTCTCTCTCTCTCTCTCTCCACCCCCCCTTCAATTTCATGTAAAATAATCCACTGGGTCTCCTTGTGCCCCCTTTCTTCCCAGTTACCAGGTTTGAATTCTCGGTGACAGTTTATTTGTCTTTGGAGGCACTTCAGTGACAAATGTTTAAGGGAGTGTGGGACAATGGTGGAGAACAAGAAGGCAGTTCATTGAACTGACAGTGACCATACAGTAAATAGAAGGAGATTCAAGCTTCACTGATCACCCAAGAGCACTGTGGGGCTTTTGTACACAATCACAATAGGCATAACATAAGGTCTCTGTTTATTTTTAACAATATAAACCAGTGTACGCAGGCAAGTATACATCACCTGGAAAATAGTTGCAAATACCAAATCAAGTAGACTGAAAAGCAACAGCACTTAAGCAAAACCACTGATTCCAGCCAGTCTCTTTTCCAATTATTGCTTTCAAAATCACACACAGTATCTCCCAAGAAATGGTTCAAAGGAACTGCACATTAACAAGAAGCTTGCTGTACCTAAGTAATAGCAGTGCAGAAGAATTTATGTTTCCTGAGAATCAAGCACTGCATTCTTTAAAAAATAAAAAGCAAATAAATGCCGCAATCCTAGTCCTTGTGTCTTCTGGACCCAACAATGGTATCCATATTTCATGCAAAATACAAAGGAATGTATTCCTGCCTGGGCACCTAGTTTTCAACTGGGAAATATCGGTGGCCTTATCAAAGCCTGGGCGTGTTCATTGGTTGACTCATACGCAACTGCTACAAGAAGTCCCCTTTGTACAGTAGAAGCTGGACTTTGCCGATGAATGTTCTTTATTAAGTAAGACTTGGTTTTGATGTCATGATCCAGCAAGGCTTTTGAGCAGTCTGGGGAAATGTTTTGTGAAGCACAGACCTAACTGGTTTGATCATTTCTGACAGATACCACAGTACGTAGCAGTACAGAATGTTCTCATATGTATTGCCCAAAATAACAGACCACGGGGTGTGGAGAGGAGAGGCTCTCTCTATTTGCTTACAAATGCTGGGGGACTGAAATAGTTAACATGGAGGTTAACACAGGGTAAGAAGCAGTCCAACCCAAGGAGAGCATGTGCGAATACAAGCCTACTGTATTTTACTTGAGGTATTGGTTGTGGTAGACAGTTGAAAAGCCTCACACTGACTCTGAATGACACAAGTAATGCGCTATTAGCATAAATACTTTGTAAGGCATCCATTTAATCAATTTCTCAAATAATGGAATGATCTACTACAAAATAGTGAACTGTATACACTATATTTTGGCACAAAGATGGTCATTCTCCCACTAGTAACCAGGGACTCTAAATAAATGATTTCAACAATGTTTTATTAAAGGAGGACAAGAGCCCTCAAGCTGCATTAATCGGGGAGAAGTCGAGTGGCACTTTTGTCATGGAAATGTTAAGCACATAATAGTTCAGGCAAACAATGCAGAGCCACTTCATTCTTTCAGCCATGCTGACACCTCTTAAAGAGGAACTGCAGGGAAGGATGTGGGAAAGATTTGGTTTCTGGAGAGCTTGTTTCAGCGAAAATTTTGGAGGTTTACCTACAAACTCCTTTACTAAAGAGTATAACTGAGGGACACGGGCAGCCAGGCAGGAGCAGAGTTTGGGACAAGACATTTTATTCAAATTCATTCCTTGACTGGCTTTATTACGAGTCCATGGCATTTTATTGCAATTCAACAAATCCATACATCTACAGCCTCAGTAGCCTCTAAGGATTTGGATAGGAAGATAATGAAAAACCAAGTTCATCCCAAATATGCATAAACGCCCAGGCTGCCAAACTGAAAGAGAGAATGCAAAGCTTCAGAGTTCTTTCTATAAAATATATGGACTTGCAGTCTTCCAATATGTGGATTGTGGTGGGCTTGGATAAAAGACAATAGACTACATTTTGAAAATATAATTTAACTATTTTAGTATCTCCATAGTGTATGTGCTATGAAAATAAAAGAGGTGAGGTCTAGGGAAAAGAAAAAGCAAGAAACAGGAAAGATTCAACATAGATTTGTGGTGGTGGTTCTTGATGAAGCTTATGATGTTAAAATGTCATGTCAGAGACAAGAAATCAGAATATGACGTGTGCAGTAAACATAGGAGCTAACTCCTAGGCGCCTTTGCCCCACCCCAAGAAATGTTTGAGGAGGCCAGGGTCCCTCCAAGTTGATGGCCATTACCATTCAAGACGTGCCGTGTCATGTGATCAGTTATGTGGGGCAGAGCTTACCTGGGCCCCCAAAATATTTTATTCAAGTTGGTACCTCTGGCAGTAAATGATACAAGATGGCCAAGAAGGAGAACTGGATGAACATTGTGAGGGGAGCATATATTTGGAATTAAGAGTAGTCAAGGCAGTAAATTGCCATAGTGTGAATAAACTGTTTGCGAGGGAAGTGATGATTTTGCTATCATCAAATAAGAATCAATTGGCATTAAAGCAATACATACACCTGTACAACCAGAAGTATAGATATGAGATCAAATGCTGAATGATGATTAGAAGCTACAAGTGGTAAGAAATATTTATTGCATGCAGGAGGTTTCTATCCCTGATCAGGCTGTGCTTAATATCTGGAAGAAGGAAATAAGAATCCAGGTGTACTTCTTTTTTAATAATTTTTTTTATTAAATTTTCACATTTTATCAAGACAAACACACACACACATAA
Source organism: Podarcis cretensis (assembly GCF_951804945.1). Lineage (NCBI taxonomy): Eukaryota > Metazoa > Chordata > Lepidosauria > Squamata > Lacertidae > Podarcis > Podarcis cretensis. The sequence goes on along the minus strand of NC_137180.1, from coordinate 8,097,734 downwards.
ACACAGACAACACGTATGAAGTTTCATAACCTTACTTTCCTAACCCCAGTTCTTGACCTCCCCCCACCCCCCCTTCATACATCCTAGTTCAATTAAATTAACTCAGCAAATTCATATCTCTCATCCTTTACATATTATTATTGTATATATATATTTTTTAAAAAACCTTTTACTTGGCCAGATTTTACTTATCCAATTTTCTTATAAATATTAAAACCTTTTCTAAGGTCGACTCGAATTCCTTCCACGAATTTCCCTTTTATCTTAAAAATAAATCATAATAATCAAACACAAAAGTCATAAAGATTTTTTTTTTTAAAAAATTCTCCTTCCCCCCCCCCCCCAGCCCCGGTTTCTGTCCCTTCCAAATGTCCCCACGTCCACAAAAATAGTTTTTAGCCTGGATTCCTCACATCTGAGGCCTTTAAGTCCCTGTCAGTCTCTCTTTGCCAATCTTGTTGGTAGCCCTCCTCATTGGTCCTCGGGTTTCGAGGAAGTTCCAGCTCGGTCTCATCAGAATTTCTTCCATCCAAAGTACTTGACACCAGCTGCTGCAGAAAGTCAACCAATCCATACTCGAAGAGGAAGCCCCAGTCATATTTCTTGTTTCTTTTAAATTCAAATATTCCAAAAGTTCCGGGGGCTTCCTCCCTCCTCTTTCGCATCTTTCGCAGATTTGTAATCCAAGGGTCTTCTTCTTTATATTCTAACAATGTAAGCTTGTGGTTGGTAGTCTCCATCTGTACTGGCCCTTGCTCACTCTCCCCCTGTTCCAAAGTTATCTCTTCTGATTCAGCTGCAGATTTTTTCCCAGTCAAGTCCATTGTGCCTTCAGCAGAGTCACTTATTTTAGAGTTCAAGGTTATGAGTTGTTTACTCATAACCGTAGTCTGCTCCTGCAGTTTTCCCACAAGAAAAAACATTCTTTCTAACTCTGCCTGTAATTTTCCATCTGCAGCCATTGTAATGTTTCAATGTTTCCCCTAGGGGGATTCTGGTTACTTAATAGTCTTTTCCCAATAGTCCTTTACCTTGTTATTTCCCTACTTTGTTTCCAACCACTATAGTTCAAATGTAGCCAATTAAGTCCAAAAAAGTGTTAAATAATAGAGTTTTTAACTTTCGCTGCCCGTTTGACAGCTCCTTTGACAGCTGTCAAACTCCTCGTTCCTTTTTCTCCAGCTCACATAGAGGACACCCCCGGGTCTGGTGAGGTTTAGACGAAAACTTCTAAAATTCCACTCTTACTCTCCAGCACAAATCTTCTTCTGTCAAATTCGTGCAAATATTATCTTTTACAAAACACCAAAGAAAGAACTCTCCACCTTAGTTCTCCGATCTTTGCTTTAAATTTTCTGTAGGCAGGGGGGTGCGGACTTCCCTTTAGCACATCCCCCGATCGTGCCGAATTCAAGGATAAAATTTTTAAAGTCCAAATTCCAATCTACTCACGGATTAATTAAAGTCCAAATTTCAGGGAAGAAAGTCAGCGGTCTCCGGCCATGGCTCGCGGCTTCGCTCCACTGCAGTAGCGGTCTACTCACAGCACCACGCCACTCCCCGTACCCTCTCCGCAGCCTTTAAAAAGGCTCTTCGTGGGTCGGGGGGGCGCTTTAGGTGCCCGCCGAGTCACCAGGTCCGCAGGCTTCCGCGCCTGCGGTTTATAAGGGTCCCCGCGTCGCCGTCGCGGTGAGACCCGTCTGCAATGGAGCCGATTCCCTCCGGAGCTCGGAGGGAATCCGCCATTAACCGGATCGCGCTAACCCAGAAGTCCAAGAATCCAGGTGTACTTCTAGTTACCATCTCCAATTCTCTGAGTCTAGGTGCACACAATTTAACAACCTGAAGGTAAGACTGGCTTTGTTAACGAAAGCTTAGCTCACACGCTCATATTGTAGGATAACCAACATGCTTAAGTCTAATCAGTGCATGAAGGGGTTAACACCATAGAGTAAGCTGTCCTGCTAGGCTTAGCTAGGTTCCCCATCTTGGGAGGAAGCTAATCAAATATATTGTTCCCCTTCAGTCTACCAGAGAAGCTCAACGAGTGAAGAGGTTCTGAGCTGGTTGCTCCAGGCTCAGACCGCATGGCTTTTATGAGCCGTTCTTGTGTTCCTATGCCAATAATTTAGGAACTTTCACCACTGTAATTAAGCCAAGTTTCACTGCCTGTGTTTTCTGACTGCTGTATGGAAAAGCACATGAATCTAACCTTTGGAGAGTTTGTATGTAAACAATTTTTACCAAAAATGTAGTCTTTTTCGGTGCTTAGGGAAGTGCAGCACTTTGGAAGGAACTTAGAAGGGCGTATTTTAAGGTCATTGTGAATCCTGATTTTGTCTTCTGTGGCACTGGCTGCCACTCACAGCTTGGTGTCATCTGCAGATTTGATAAACATTCCCTCAATTCCTTCATCCAAGTCATTTATAAAGACGTTGAACAACGTCAGGACAGAACCCTGACAGAACTCTACTTGTCACTTTTTTCCAGGGTGATGAGGAACCATTAGTGAACACTCTTTAGGTTCTGTCAGTCAACCCAGCTACAGATGCATCTAATGGTAGCCTCATCCAGCCCATAATGTAGCAGCTTCTCCAAAAAAGTCATCCCCTCCATCTGCTTCCATCTTTTTTCTGCCCTTTAATGGGGTTCTGTAGCACTGCTTCAGTTTTCTGTGCATCACTGAAGCTATTATCCCAGGTGTTTCCCTGTTCTCTGTAATATTGTCTCCATCCTGCTTAGGATTTAGTTTAAAGCTCTCCTGATCTCAGATACACAAGACTCTTAGCAAACACATTCTTGCCAACTGCTCTGAGGTGCAGCCCATCTTTTGCCAGAACTCCTTCCTCATGGAAGCAGAGATCATGGTCCAAGAAGCCAAACCTTTCCTGGTGACACCGTCTGGGCAGCCAGTGGTTTACTTCCAGCATTTTCCTCTCTTTTCTTGGGCCATGACCTTCAACAGAAAGGAGTGATGAAGAAACCACATATGCCTCAAGGCCTTTAAGTTTCCTACCTAGAGGGACCCCTGACCATTAGGTCCAGTCGTGACCGACTCTGGGGTTGCGGCGCTCATCTCGCTTTATTGGCTGAGGGAGCCGGCGTACAGTTTCCGGGTCATGTGGCCAGCATGACTAAGCCGCTTCTGGCGAACCAGAGCAGCGCACGGAAACGCCGTTTACCTTCCTGCCGGAGTGGTACCTATTTATCTACTTGCACTTTGATGTGCTTTCGAACTGCTAGGTTGGCAGGAGCAGGGACCCAACAACGGGAGCTCACCCTGTCACGGGGATTTGAACCAGCGACCTTCTGATCGGCAAGTCCTAGGCTCTGTGGTTTAACCCACAGCACCACCCGAGTCTCATACTCCCTTGCTATATGTTGAAGGTTGTGTCTGGCAGTATCATTTGTACCCACATGAATCAGAAGGAAGGGGTTGTAGTCAGTGGGCTTTGTCACATCATGAATCTTTGCAACTGGAAGACAGGACATCTCCCAGGCCACCCTGTTATCGCCACACTGCTGCCTCTCTCCTGCTCAGTAGGAAGTCACCTACGGCCACTATATGCCTCTGCCTCCTCGGGGGGGTGGGGGTGGCAGGAATCATTCTGTGCACTGTACCTTCCACAGCTCCATTGGTATGTTCTGAGGTCTGCTCCTCTGTCCTCTGTCCTTGTTCCTCTGGCCCAGAATCAGTGTCCGGGGGGGGGGGGGGTGGCATAGAAATGATTTTGCAGCTCCCGTGATACAGCATGGTTCCTGATAGTCCTAATTGTGTGTGTCACATTCCTCCAGGGGTTCATCTCCTGCACTGTGCAACCTTCCTCTTCCCTAGGGGCAGCCCCCCACCAGCACATTGCTGTTCCAGGACAATCTACTCTGCTCTATTGAGAATTTCTGCATCTTGCCCAACAACTCAAAGTGTGGATAGTCAGGCCTCAAGTTGCTACAGCTTCTCCTCCAGCAAGGCAACCAGCTTGTAGTTGCTGCAGGTGTAGTTTTGCAAATTTGCAGATAGGAAGACAAACATGTCAATGGACTTGCAGGTCACTGCAGAAGCCCCCTTGCTGCCCATGTCTCTTGGCCCGACATACAGCGTGAGACAGCACTCTGGGCCTCTCCCACTGAAGGCCCCTGTTTACAAGTCCTGATCATGAGCTCCTAGTCATGAGATTCCAGAGACTGCAAGTGGCTAAGAAGAACTGCTGCTGGCTCCCCCAATTTACCTCAGCCTCATCCCCCAAACCCTCAACTAAGTCTAAGAAGATGTTTTGAATATATGATGCTATATAACCAACATTTTCCATGGCTTCTTCCACCTGGAACATTCCTGAATGTACAAGGAGTCTTAGACCACATAATTTCCAAGGCACCTGACTTCTTTACCAGATACACAGGCACTATGGAAAGCTACATTTCCCAGGGCTCCGTGCTGAAGAAGCTCTGTTTACATTACAAACTAAAGGTAAAGGGACCCCTGACAATTAAGTCCAGTTGTGAACAACTCTGCGGTTGCGGAGCTTATCTCGCTTTAAAGGCCAAGGGAGCTGGCATTTGTCCGCTTCCACAGACAGTTTTTCTGGGTCATGTGGCCAGCATGACTAAGCCGCTTCTGGTGAAGCCAGAACAGTGCACAGAAATGCTGTTTACCTTCCCGCTGGAGCAGAACCTATTTATCTACTTGCACTGCGTGCTTTCAAACTGCTAGGTTGGCAGGAGCTGGGACCGAACAATGGGAGCTCACCCCGTTGCGGGGATTCGAACCACCAACCTTTCGATCAGCAAGCCCAAGTGGCACAGTGGTTTAACCCGCAGCGCCACCCGCGTTCCACACATTACAAGCTAGAGAAGAATTTATGGGGTGGAAATACACTTGGTGTGTAATTCAGGTGAGTGTTACTTTCTTGTGAAAGTCATATTCTGGTCCAGGTAAACTCAAACTTTGGCAAAATAAGTTCTTTTAGGTACCAAAGAATGGGGCTTTATGCAACTAAACACAAGGAACATTGACTTTGCAAATCCTACCATTACTCTGCAGCCTCCTTGTGTTTCATAACCCTGTGTTATTGCCTCTGAAATAGTTGTTTTTTGACCATTGTACAAAAGCATTTGTATCAGAGCACAGAAAAAGCCCCAGATGAGTATCTGAAATCTCTAATATTGCTTTAAATATGTTGATTGAAGTCTAACAGTTAACAGATTTAACAAGGAAGCATGAAGGGTTGGAGATGCGGATGTGAGCTTGTGCACAGCAAAGTCTCAAGACATTTTCACACTTGAAGTGAAAAATCACTCTCACTAGCACCATCATACATCTCCATCTTATTGTACCCTATGAGTGCTATCCACTGGTACATTGAAGGCCCACTTTGAAAATCCCATGAACAAATTAGGTTTTTCTCACAATAGTGATTTTCATCCTTTCAAAATACATGCATTTGTGTTTTTTGGGTTCCTTGGTGTTCCATAAGTTTGTTGCAGCAGCGGAACTATAAAGCATAAGGTGTTTCTGCCACACACCCAGAGAGTCAACTGAAAAAGAGAATGAGGTACCACAGAATGGAGATTTCTTCTACAATTTCATTATCAGACTTGTATTATTTCATTCAGTTGCGTGCTCAATAGCTACAGGAATAAGAGCTGTTGCCGTAACTACTGCAGCTTTCCAAAATATGTACTTCACAGTTTGCTTAGCAACAGCAGAGACTGAAAACATCCCCATTTGCTGAAAAGATTATGGTCTCATGGTTTCAATTGCACAGCTACTGCTGAGCAATTTGCAGCTTATGCCATTCAGTTTTCGTTCTCTTTTTGTAGTTCCAGCAGTTCCCTGTATCCCTTGTTATAGAATGGAGTTGGGATCCTTAATTCACCACCCCTCATGAGCTATTAACTCCATACTAAAACAAGGGATACTGGGAATTGCTGGAAGGGACAAAGCAGCGTTGCAGTTGGTGTGGTGCTAACACAGTGGCAGAACCAATTCAGTGCTCACCCCCATCACATCCTTCCCTCTCCCAATAATTCACAACTACTCTGGTGCCAATGGCTACTGGGCTGGTGGAAAGCAAAGAGAAAGAGAGAAAATTATCTGTCAAAGTCCATATATATTAATAGGAAACTCATTTTTTCTGAGCGTGGATCCTTCTGTAGCTAAATTGCACTATCCTCATAGAAGAGGGAGTTGTCAGCAGGCTTGGGGAACCCCCCCCCAAAAAAAAAAAGTAAGGGAAAAATATCTAAGGAAGTAGGGAACCTCTTGTCTGGCAAGCCTTTCCACGCAGCCCGCTAGGCATCTCCTGCTTAATTTCTAATGGCAATGAGTTCCACAGGGCCTGTCACTAAAGTGTCCAGCCCAAACTCAGGAGCATAGGGGAAACTGAAAGTGCCTCACCAGAAGTTCTCAGTGACTCAGGTGGAGCATAACAAACCAGGGGGTCTTTAAGGTACTTTTACAGCTTTGTGAAATAACACAAGAACCTTGAACATATAAATTGTTATTAGTTTATATGTTGTGAAATTCAGATCCATTGCTATGGCCATTTGTCAGTTTCCTGCATTTTCACTTAAAAATGGACTGGAGAAGCAGAGCATCACATAACTATTTACAGTGGTACCTCTGGTTACGTACTTAATTCATTCCGGAGGTCCATTCTTAACCTGAAACTGTTCTTAACCTGAAGCACCACTTTAGCTAATGGGGCCTCCCACTGCTGCCGCGCTATTTCTGTTCTCATCCTGAAGCAAAGTTCTTAACCCGAGGTACTATTTCTGGGTTAGTGGGGTCTGTAACCTGAAGTGTATGTAACCTGAAGCATATGTAACCCGAGGTACCACTGTATTATTGGTATGGGGGAGGGCATCCTTAAGTAATGATGGCCACCAATGCAGGCAACCCCTGATAATTTCCTGTAATGTTTCAGCTTGTAGTGCAAAACCTGCTTAATTCTTCCGCCTTGCGCTGGGAAGGTAACATAAAAAGAAGAGTGAAAGTGTCAAGGCACAGAGCCAGGGTATGAAACTGAGAAGAGATGCTGGTAAATTAAAACATAAACAGCTTGCCTTGGGAGGCAAGAGGTAGCTAGTAAACCAGCCAACAAGACAATCATTTTTATGCAGGGGTGTGTGTGGGGAGAGATATTGTTTTAAATAGCATTTTAAAACACTAACATCATAAGGTTTTTGTTTCAAGAATAGTTTAAAGTTTTTAAAACACTGGTTAGGCATATTAATAGCAACTATAATTTTATATTGTGCAATTGCCACATTGGCCCTTTTCATGTGTGTCTTTCTAACACTAATCTTCTGAGAATTCTCATGCAGTTGAAAAGGCTGCAGGCCAACAAACAAAAATCATTCATGATATGCTGGTGTTTTAGGTTTTTAATGAAAAGTACACTGGAAAGCCTTGAAGAAAAAGGCAATTGTGTGCATTTTTAAAACACCATCCACTTAATTAGCTATGATTGTCTAGTGTGAAAGATAAGTGACAAACTGTATAGTATATTAGATCGACATGTTTTTCTCCAGAACTTTTTATTCTCTTAATTTGTTTCAAATATCTTATTGGGGTAGGCGGGAAGAATGTGAAAGTCACGTATCTCGAAAATGCACAGCCACTATAAGAGAATGCAAGATGCCTATTAATAATTATTTACTCCTCTGGTATTGTTAAGAATAATGAAGGCATGGGAGCGTTGGCCCCCAAGCTGAATTTCTCCTGAAATGTTTTCAATTAACTCTTGGCACCGGCAGGAAAGCATCAAACCTTTCCCATGCTGAAATATGGAAAATCTGCAGGGTACATCTCCGCAGGGGTGGAATTTCATTAAAACAAGCACATCATAATTCAACGACTTCTGCACCCTCTTTAAGCCTCTCCATTGATAAGGAGGCCAGAGCGATTTTTATGGATTTGCAAAGAGAAATGATTTCATAAAGATCTTTTCAGAACATTTGCTTTGGCCGAGGCCTTTTGAGTCCTTCTCTGCTCTCTGATGCAAAAATGGTAAGACGTTTAGCACAACTGTGACTACCAGATAAGAGGCAGAACCGAAGAGACTTCAGACAAGACTTTATCCCTTAGACAACTCCTTTCTTAAGTCTCGGTAGGAACCTCTCTCTACAGTGATTTCCTGGGGTCTTTTAAAAGCTGAAAGCTTGCTGCAATCCTCATTTTTTTGTATGGCTTATTTGGAAAGCACATACATACTTAGAAAGGACAAATGATGTCTTTTAAGGTAACAAAACTTCCACCCATGACAACCCAATAAACAGATGTGGTGCACAGACTACTCAAAAAGGAGGAAAGGGATTTTAAAAGAGGGAATTTTATACTGAGGAGTGATGCTGCACTTTGCCGTGTGAGAAGTGCCTTTGTTGCCACCGTCTCTTTGCGATTTGTGTTGTGTGTCCCTCCTTCTTTCAGCTTTTGAGCTCATCAGTTTCCCTTCTCCTCTTCATTATACTGTGAATACTAAAGAGAAATGCCATTATCCCTTAATATCGCTCCTGTTTGTCGCTTGGAACTTTACTGGTTTGAAAAATACTTTACGCTTTACGCCATTATCTCATTCATAACATCCCAATGAGATAGATTGCTAATTATGTCCCCATTTTATAGGTAGGGGCTGAAGCTGAACAAGGACTGTGACTCCAAGACCACCCAGTGCGTTGAAGGATGGGGACGGGGCGGACGAGGGGGGGGTGTGTGGAGTGGGGATTTAAGATGATGCTCTCCATAGTCTGAGACTATCCACTATGCTGTAATGATTTCATAACACCCTTCTTCATACAGGAAGTAAAAAAAAAGATAGTAAAATGTTACCAGGAGGGTGGGGACGAAAGGGTTGTGTTTGCTTTGTGCAGATCAAGTTTTTCTTTTGTCTTCAACACCTTTTCCCCATGTGGGTTTTCCTTTTGTGTTGAGAGCTGCATATACCCTCGTGAGAGACTGAGGCTCATGAGCAGTACCACATCAGAAACCCCTGAGAGAGCTCTCCCATGGTATGTGCTTGCCAATGGATAGGCACATTGTGTATGTCAATGTGCAGGTGGCAGCCACAATGCTGTGTGGCTGCACAGGATTTCACAGACCATTATACCTTCAACTTTTAGGAGAGGAATGAGTGGAACTGTGGGATCTTGGCTACTGACAAATCCTTTTAACACACTTTCACATCATCAAATCAAGTCCAGCAGCTATATTTGTGTACCAGGAGGCCATTCTGTGCTATGACCAAGGTTGCTGTGATAAGAACACTTACTAGGAACTAGGGAGTAAACTCCCTAGTTTGATGGATGTGGCTTGTTGCAGAGTAAATGTGTTTAAAATTGCACTGTATGCATAAAGGAAAACTGAAATTTAGAGTTGTGTTAGTCTGTGGTTCTTTATTTTGAAATACAAAGAATGTAGCACCTTGGTAATAAACTTTTTAAAAATGTGCTTGAGCTCTCATACACTAATCAAATCCTATTATATCAGATACTGAAATGAACTGAGCAACTGCAATCATCTAAGGGCAGTTGTTTATGAGTTAAAAGGAAATACCTCAGTAGAAGCTTTATCTTATAACCCTATGTAAATATGGACATGCCTTCTCTCACCAATGAGAACAGAATCCATTGTCCCTGTTGAGATCTTGGGTTCATGCACTTTTGTTTGAGGACAGCTGCTCTGAGGTCCTCTGAGGTTCTCAGCCTGGGAGCTGGCCCCGATTCCAACGGATTCATGGATAAGCTGTTCCATCCAGCATCTCAAAGTGGCCGAGGTATTTAAGATGCAAACAATCTGCTCTTGTACAGCTGACATTACTCAACTCATTACAGCATCTTGTGAAGCTAGCTCCAAATCACACATTTGAATAAGGAAAAATAGTGAATCGGATGGTGAAATTCTAGTAAAATATCTTGATTAAAAAAAAATTAATGTCAGGCTTTGTGGGGCGGGCAGCTGTTCCTTAATTATTGCGCAACTGGGACAGCTGGAGAAAACTGCAGGAAATCTAGGACAAATATTCTAAACTTCTGGACAAAGCCTTATCCAGGTGATTAGGTTATTAGGGACAGGGGAACAGGCAATTATCTGCTACTTTCATCTGTTGAGGGTGATATCTGACCAAGGTTATGTACATATTACCATCTAAAAATGAAATGAGGTCGTTTCCCTCCTGTTCTGTTTCAAATTGTTGAAAACTCCCAGAATGATTGTACTGTGGTACTTAAACGTATGTGCTGGACATGAATCAGTTCAGAGCACGAATCAGGACACGTTCTAGATTTTTTGTTTTTCAACTGAAGAAGATGGACTGAAAATAGGGGCGGGGGATTTCCTGCCTTGATCAGCTCGCTTCCTGGTTAGGTTTAGGCTCTCAGTTGCTTTGCAGGTGTGGAAGACCTACCCAAATGGTTTGCTCACAGAGGCAAATGGATTTTGATAGATCTTTTTTGGGGGACTTTGTGGGATTTTCCAAGTGGTCAGGTTCATGCCGCTGAAGTCCCAGTTGGCTTCTGGAATGGAGAGTGGTGGTTGATGTGATCTCTCCCAAGCACTTGCTTCCATGAGGCTCCTTGGTATACACCTGAGCTGAAGGCTATTGTCAGAGCTGCCTCTAGGTCCCAGCTCACAGAGGACCAACGCCAGACTGTCGTTATGTACAAAAGTCTTTATTGAGGTTTAGTTTCCATTTCAAAGCCGCAGCGCGTAGCTCTACGTCTTAAAGCCTAGACCGGCGAAGTCCCGTCTGAGTCTCCGCCCCTTCCACACCAGTTTAAGACTCTTGCCTTGCTCCACCTCTTCCTAAGTTCCTTTCTCCTCTGGGCCCTCCTGCCCGCTAGGGTTTCATCCTTTCTGGACTCCTCTGACGCTGACCCTGACGATTCTTGCCCCTCCTTCCGGTGGGCTTTAGGACCTGGTTCCCTATCCGGGCTACCTTCTGTGCCGCTCGCCTGTACATTTGAACTTGGCGCGCGCGCCCAGCCGGCAACCTTCCTCTTGACCGTTCCCTCGCTCTCCGATGGAGGCGTGGCCAACCCTGCCTCATCTTCTCTCGCTGGTGGTGAATATGTTGGCTCTGATACCTGGGACTCCTCCCCCCCACTACGCTCTGGTGGGGAAGCTGGTCCTGATTTCCAACTGCTGCTCTGGGAGTCCCCGCTGGCCCCTTGCTTCTGGGGTGTCCCCCTTGGGTCCCCCCTTGCCCTGGCCATAGGCGCCCCTTTCTGTGAATCTTCCGATTCGCTGGAGAGGCTCATGGAATCTCTCGGGCTGCTGTCATCTTCTCCTACGCTGCCCTCGGATTGCTCCCCCTCGCTCTCCATCTCCTCCCCTCCCTGCGCTCCCGCTGAGTCCCTGACAGCTATGAACAAACGATAAGGTGCCTGGAGAAAAACTCATAACATGCCCAACCTGTGAAGTGAGGGCCCTTTATTGAGCTTACTCCATGGCCTCGATGGATGTGAAGAAACAGGTTTCCAGCTCCACAAATGCATCCTCTTAGTATTAGACCTATTGCACTGTAGTAAGATGTGTGTTTCTTAGAGTAAGTTTTCCATAGGTTCCCAAACCTGCAAATTCAGAAAAGGGGTTTGGAATATCTGAGGTGAACAAGACCCGCACAACATACTTTCAATGAACAGTGCTCACTTCGGCAGCATATATACTAAAATAGGAACGATACAGAGAAAATTAGCATGGCCCCTGCGCAAGGATGACACGCAAATTCGTGAAGCGTCCCATATTTTTAAATTAAAAATGTCAAAAAAAAATTGAGTATACAACATACACTGTACTGGATAGATTCCTGTGGCTGCACACCTCTTTTAGTGTTAAATGAAAGAAATGATATGTTAACAGATGAGCTGAGGAATTGATTCATTTGAAACATATTCAGTATATGTTCCAGTACAGTCAGTAGCAAACCCTCACTGCTCACCCCCAGCACCAATGTTAATTATTTGAAATTCCACCCGTTGAAAATAATTAACATTGTCTCACCAGTTTTGCAGCACATAGCCTATGGACAGAAATCAGAGGCTTCATGAAAATGTGCTTTGTTAGAGAGCTGAATTAATTTGCAATGGTATTTCCAAATGCATTTCATTTCGTAATAAAACCAGTTGCGCCACATCATGGTTCAGCTAAGTGCAACCAATTCTTTTGAAATGCACTGGTGACTTCCATATATTCATGCCCACTGCCACCTCGCTAACCAAGTTCTTCAGACCTGGATTTCAGGAAATCCCAAATCGTTTCCCAATCCAAGCTGCCACTTTGATTTCATCACATCAACCCCTTGTTGAGATCAAACCTTTGAAATGAGAAAAGATTTTTTTAATCCAGTTACACCAGATGGAGTCTAACTCTACAGGTCCTGAGAGCTAAAGGATTAGCATTTCTCAAACCTCCCCCCCCCCCACATAACACACACAGACCCACACACAGCAGTGTGAGTGCACACACAGAAACACTCATAATGTTCAATTTCCTTGACAAATTGTTTTTAAAACTTTATTGTAAAGGTGCCTCCCCTGTTTAGAAGAGGGTTCAGCTTTAGCTATAATTGCCTTCATTCCCTTCTCTCTCTTGACTCACCCTGAAAACACATTTAAGCACATTCAACATGAAGATTTAAAGAAGACAATTTCTTGCATTTATCAGAGCCAGCAGACTTCCTGTTCTCAAAAATATATTGTAGTATAATCCATTGAGACAAAAACTGCCTGCCACAAAAACAAAACTATAAAATCTACTCTTATAATGATTTTTGAAGAAGAAGAAGAAGAGGAGGAGGAGGAGGAGGAGGAAGAATTTATTATTTATACCCTGCCCATCTGGCTGGGCTTCCCCAGCCACTCTGGGTGGATTCCAAAAAAATATTAAAATACTGTAATACATCAAACATTAAAAGCTTCCCTAAACAGGGCTGCCTTCAGATGTCTTCTAAAAGAAGAAGAAGAAGAAGAAGAAGAAGAAGAAGAAGAAGAAGAAGAAGAAGAAGAAGCAGTAAAAGAAGAAAAGTCCTACGTATTTTCTGGTAACATCTTGGACTGTTCCTGGCTTCTGTTAAGTTTGATGACATCATATTCACTCTATATCCCCAAAGTGGGTAAGTATGTCTTCTAAGTGGTTGGTATGTTGCTCTGTGACCCATGAAATGAGATCAAGAAATTAGTCAGGAGCAGAAAGGCAGGTATGAGAAATCAAAGCATCAGTGAGAAAACATAAAGACGTGTTTCGTTTGTGGCAATTGTAGCTGGCACTTCTCCAAGGCATCAAAAATGTGCTTATTGTGACAGAAGAGTTTCTGAATATGAACTGGTGCTGATTTCTTTCTGGTTTTTAAATTAAATCATCTTATTGTCTACTAGGGAATGGGGGGGGGCCTCTCTCTCATAACATTACACCTGCCCATTTATGTCATTCAAGTGGTAGTTTCAATCAAAAAGAAGGTTGGGGGGGAATGCTTTCATAAAGAAACTACAGTGGTACCTCGGGTTAAGTACTTAATTCGTTCTGGAGGTCTGTTCTTAACCTGTTCTTAACCTGAAGCACCACTTTAGCTAATGGGGCCTCCTGCTGCCGCTGCGCCACCGGAGCACAATTTCTGATCTCATCCTGAAGCAAAGTTCTTAAGCTGAAGCACTATATCTGGGTTAGCGCAGTCTGTAACCCAAAACGTATGTAACCTGAAGCGTATGTAACCTGAGGCACCACTGCATAGCAAAAAGGGGTTAAACTAGGGAGAAAAGCATCACTGTGGGATGTTGCAGTCTTCTAAGGAAATAAAATTTGTCAGAGGACTACTTTAATACAGCAATATCTTTAAAACGCTCTCCCCACCAAACTCCTTGCAATGTAAGTAAAGCAATACAATAGTCATCACGATGAACGATAGTTCAGAAGCAACCAGCCAACTTATATCAGCGCAAGATCTATGTCCCATATAATATAATATAATATATATATTTGTGTGTGTGTGTGTGTGTGTGTGTGTGTGTGTGTGTGTGTATTCTCAAGGAAACAAACAAATGAGAGCCAACATACAAGGAAAATTAGAAAAATCGAAAGCTAATCATCAGGTCACTGTCAATATACAGTCATAAGAATGGTGGGATACAGTATATATATACTAAAACAAAGAGCCACACCGATGCATGTTTATTTGAAAGTCCTATTAAGTTCATCTGCAGAGCCACTATAACCCATAGGTCCTTACGGAAGCGCACTTCAATACACTGGTCATGACATTATAGAAGAATATACCAAAAGGTTATTGGGGGGTGAGGGAAGAATATACCAAAAAGGTATTGGGGGGGGGGTGAGGGCGTGCCACTGAGTTAAGTGGAACTTACACTCAGGAAAATGTGAAGAGGGTTACTTATATGGACATAAGCCCTACTGGATGCAGTATTTGCAAGTAACATGTACTCTTAGTGTTCTATCCAAAGAAGTCATTCTTCAGAGGCTAAGTACTGTAGTGCTCATCTGTGGAAGCGTTCATGAGGCCCTCACATTTTCTTTTTAGAGATAAGCAGGAGAACAAATCTAAATGCAGCTGATCTCCAGTGGGGATGGAGAGTAGTGCTGGCAAGGTGTCTGAAGATGTAGCCAAAGTGCACCACTTGGCCTTCTGGCCTGTACGCCTTAACTTAGCCTGCTGCCTTCAGGGGAAAGATGCCAAGCCATTGCCAATCCATTTGGAGTCTTCATGTGGAATGTGTGGGGAGGGGACTGGAAAAGCACCATCTTCTAGCCCCATCGCAGAATATTCTGAAGGCCAGGAACAATGGTCCAAAACCAAGAGACCCACAAACAATTTCCAGGTGTTTGGTTTTTTAAAAAAATGAAAATTCAGCTGCCAGTTTCAATGGAGGAATGGCGAGGGGATGTCTGCTTTGTTTAACCTTTCTCTTCCTGGCATTTGCCTGCATAAAATCATTCTCCTAAATGTGCATTTCACTTTGCAAGGGAGTATATTCTGCCCCCCATCAAGGGTGAGAAAGCACCTTGGAGAGGGGCGAATTCTGAGTAAATGGATCAGAAGCGAAAGGGTCAAGCAAGCCTTCTCTCACACAAGTGAGAGCAGAAAAATAGTGTGAGGGAGGGGTTCCTTAACCCTCTCCCTCACACTGTTTTTCTGCTCTCACTTGTGGCTTCCATGGCTGCTTTTCATACAGTAAGCAGTGTCAGAGACTGTTCATATTTTTCCTGTGTGGTACCTTAGTTTGGCTCTGATGATAAAGAAGTTACTACAGTGGTACCTCAGGTCAAGTACTTAATTCATTCCGGAGGTCCATTCTTAACCTGAAACTGTTCTTAACCTAAAGCACCGCTTTAGCTAATGGAGCCTCCTGCTGCCGCCGCACCACTGGAGCATCATTTCTATTCTAATCCTGAAGCAAAGTTATTAACCTGAAGCACTATTTCTGGGTTAGCGGAGTCTGTAACTTGAAGCGTATGTAACCTGAAGCGTATGTAACCCGAGGTACCACTATATATTTTTCCGTGTATAAGACGACCCCCATGTACAAGACGACCCCTATGTTTTTTAACCCAAAATTAAGAAATTAAGTTGTTTAGCTTTTTTGAGGGGTGGGGGAGGTCACTTCTGCCAATCGCTCATCCGCCTGCCCGCCAGTGCCGATTGCCTGCCACAGCCACTGCCAATTGCACACCTCACCACAGCCGCCTATTGTCTACCCGCTCGCCGCCACCAACAGCCCACCCACCTACTTGCCGCAACCGCCACTCACATGCCCAGCTGCCCAATTGCCACAGCCAATCGCCAGCAGGCCTTCCTGCAGCCACCAATCACCCGCCCAATCGCCACTGCCAATCTCCTGCTTGCTGCTGCCATTAATCGCATGTGTGTCCTGTGGGAATGTTCTGGGGTACAGGAGAGGATATATTGACTAATTATATCCTTATCCAACTTGTGCTAACAAGTTCCCAAAATATCAGCAGAGTTTATAGACATTCCCCTTTAAGTTCGCAACGGTAACGCTTGCACAGGTTCGCTAGAACCTCTATAATAATTACTCTGCTAATTTCCCCTTTGTTCCCTCTTAAAATACAAGACACGACACAGTCTTTATAAAAGTATAAAAGAGTTTACTCACGTTCTGTTCACAATATGATCCCAGAAGGCATACAGCTTTAAAAAGGTTACATACACTTAGAATCTATCTGGTAGCAAGATAGTCCTTATCTCCTCTCTTGGCTGGGAGCCAAGAGAGCATCCTTAGATGTTTCCTCATCGAAGGAAAATGGCAGAGAGAGAGGCAAGAGAGAGAATGGCTGCCTGCCCTGTGCTTTTATCATTACCTGCACAGGTGAGGCCACACCCACCTCTGGTCACATGCGGAGAAAGTCCGTCCCCAGGAAGTTTACCTGCTTGCTGGACAGACATCCCTCCCCATGTTCTAACATGTACACTCTAGGAATGTTGTCATTGACTGCTCCTGTGTTTTACATCGCACATGTCCCCCCCCCAAGCATTCACTATCCGTGTATAAGACACCCAATTTTTGCCTTTTTTTTTTTTTTTTTTTAGCAAAAAGCATAGTCTTATACAGTCATATCTCAGGTTGAAGTAGCTTCGGGATGAGTATTTTCAGGTGGCGCTCCGTGGCGACCCAGAAGTAACGGAGTGTGTTACTTCCGGGTTTCGCTGCTCGCGCATGCGCATACGGTCAAAACGACGTCACGCGCATGCGCGGAAGCGGTGAATCACGACCCACGCACGCGCAGACGCGGGTTGCGTTCGCTTCAGGATGCAAACAGGGCTCCGGAACAGATCCCGTTCACATCCAGAGGTACACTGTACACGGAAAAATATGGTACTCTCTCCCACGCTTTCCCTGCCCACCCTGCCATTATCAGCTCTGCAGGCACTCTGGAGGGACTGATCACTTAATGTCGGTGGTTGTCAAACCCTTTTCTGTGGACCACTGCAAAATTGGGGCAGAGGGTGGCGGCATTGGAAACAACTTAATCAACCCTTTCTTCCACTTCAGCACCAACATCATCCTCAAGGCTAGCACTGCATTACAAAAACCACAGGGTCTAAGGCAGGATTCCTCAACCTCAGCCCTACAGATGTTTTTGGACTACAACTCCCATGATCCCTAGCTAGCAGGACCAGTGGTCAGGGATGGTGGGAACTGTAGTCTCAAAACATCTGGAGGGCTGAGGTTGAGGTTGAGGAAGCCTGCTCTAGGGGATGAGAAAGGCCCCTTTAGCTGGTCCATTTTTAGGGTGATATTAGCAGACTTCTCCAATGCTGTATGCTGATATCACAGGCCCCAGGTCAAGGCAAAATATGACCCTGGTGAAAACAGCCTTGAACTGCGTTGTCAGAATAAATCAAATGTAGGCCCAAGTAAAATACAGATACTTTGTACTGTTCTGTAACTTCTCTGCAGACTAGAGTCTGCCTTGAATGTCTGCTTTGTAGGATCATTTGCCTTGCACAGCAAACCCCTTAACTCAGTTCAGTATTAGGAGGTATTGAAGAGAATTAATGCAGCACAAGTACAGTCTTTTTCCTTATCCCCTTTCCTCCTTATATTAAAGGTAAAGGTAAAGGTACCCCTGCCCGTACGGGCCAGTCTTGACAGACACTGGGGTTGTGCGCCCATTTCACTCAAGAGGCCAGGGGCCAGCGCTGTCCGGAGACACTTCCGGGTCACGTGGCCAGCGTGACATCGCTGCTCTGGCGAGCCAGAGCCGCACACGGAAACGCCGTTTACCTTCCCGCTGGTAAGCGGTCCCTATTTATCTACTTGCACCCGGAGGTGCTTTCGAACTGCTAGGTTGGCAGGCGCTGGGACCGAGCAGCGGGAGCGCACCCCGCCGCAGGGATTCGAACCGCCGACCTTTCGATCGGCAAGCCCTAGGCGCTGAGGCTTTAACCCACAGCGCCACCTGCGTCCCATTCTCCTTATATTAGCTGACTGGAAATAATATCATGCCCTGTAGCTTGAGAAGGCAAGAGCTGGGTGGTGTTCACTTGTCACCCTCTGGTTGCATGAAGCCCAGATGACCCCTTGGTTTCCCCTGGAGCTGAGGGCGATGAAACAATTTCTGAGCTGGCTAGAGCGCCAGTGGCGAAAAACTCATTCTGAATAGGACTGAACGCAGTTTAGAGCTCAACGTCGAGCATACCAAGTGGCGATAGCAACGGCGAAGAAGACCTTCTGACAGTTCTCTCACTGTGAGAAGTGAAGTTACAGGGCCTTCTCAGTAGTGGCGCCCTCCCTGTGGAACACTCTCCCATCATATGTCCAGGAGATAAAGAACTACATTACTTTAGAAGATGTCTGAAGGCAGTCCTGGATCAGGAAGCTTTTAATGTTTTATGTTTTATCATGGTTTTTCTATGTTCTGGAAGCTGCCCAGAGTGGCAGGGGCATCCCAGAAAGATGGCCGGTGTATAATATAATAATAATAATAATAATAATAATAATAATAATAATAATAATAATAATAGATGCTAGTGCCCAGGGAGTTCATGGTGGTGTCCAGAATAGTAAAATGTAGAGAACCTGGGTATTACTCTCATAAATCAGCACAGTGGAAATAAAGGAATTCCCTCAGAGTGCTTTGGTACCACAGTGCCCAAACTCAGTGGATTCAAAATGTGGGCTGCATTATGACATCCCAACATCAAGTATCCGCTGTGAGAGTTACTGTGTTTTCTTTTGTTGGCTGTCCACTTGAAAAAGGACCATTTAACATAGGGTGGACAGCGAAGCCAAGTTTCCCACTAGTTATGCAAACTATGGGGAGCTGTAGCCTAGTATGGTTACTTAAAGAACATTGTGAGTGTTTGCCTAAATAAGTAATTTATGAATAGGTCCAAAACATGTATTGCATTGCTGACTGTTGCTGTGGGATTTTCTGCTAAGAGAGATCTTCTCCACAATACAGTGGTTCTTTGGGTTACACACGCTTCAGGTTACAGACTCCGCTAACCCAGAAATAGTGCTTCAGGTTAAGAACTTTGCTTCAGGATGAGAACAGAAATCGGGCTCCAGCGGTGCGGCAGCAGCAGGAGGTCCCATTAGCTAAAGCGGTGCTTCAGGTTAAGAACAGTTTCAGGTTAAGAATGGACCTCCGGAACGAATTAAGTACATAACCAGAGGTACCACTGTATATAGATAGGTAGATAGGATTATATAGATGCATATTCTTTGTACAGAGAAGGATAGCAATGGATAATACAACCTCAAAAGGTTTTGGGGTGGTGAGAATTAAGAGGGCTTCTTATATAAGGAATTTCTGAAGTCAGGAAGGAAGGAAGGAAGGAAGGAAGGAGAAGGAAGGAAGGAAGGAAGGAAGGAGATTAATAAACCAGGAGGTTAAAGAGAATAAAGCAATTTCAAAAAATATATTATGACTATAAAATTCTGGATTTGATGCTGGGTAAAATCTAGACCGACACAGATTGGCTTTTGCAACCTATTCTTATGCATAAATACTAACAATTATGATGCATAAATACTAATAATTATGTCCCAGGATGTTCAGTAGCCTTTAAAGTGCAATCCTATGCTTGTCTACACAGATGCAAATCTCACTGAGGTAAGCGGGGCTTACTCCCAGAAAACTGGCCATAATGTTGCAGCTTAAACTGTGTTGATGCCCTAGTTTAGGAGACATTAAGGCATTTGGGTATTAGGTATTGTCTCCCTCCCAAGTGCTCGAAACTTTTTAGGCTTTGTTTTTTAAGCCTAAAAATTTTAAGGCTTTGCTTTTTAATTCACAGAGTTCCACAAGGACTCCGATAAGCTCCATAAACACAGAAATGGTTTTGTTTGCATTTGTTGCACAGGGCTCAAGTGTATAAATTAGCCGGTCCGGTCAATAATTTCCTAATGGGCTGTGTGAGACAGAGTGGAACAGGGGAGAAAGAGAGAGAGAGAAGCCGTAAGAAGGTTGTGCGTTAGAGGAGGAGAGAAGAGTGATTTTTGGGCCGAGGGAGAGAGAACAAAAGTCTCCATTTTGATGATTCTTCACTAGTAAGGCCCCATCAGCTCCATTTACTAATTCTCAATAGCTGAGACCTGACAGGAGCAGCAGTAACAGCTCCTGCCAGGCTCCCAAACCTCTTCTCGGATGTGCACTTCCCAGCAGAAAGAGGAATAAAAAACGAGGACGGGAAGGGGTAGGGGGGGAGAAAGAAAGAAAGAAAGAAATAGGGAGAGGGGGGAGGGGAGGGAAAGTAAAGGGGGGAAAAAACCCTTGCTGACACGGGGCATAACTTAATTTTCACGGTGCCGGGACAGCTGTATCGTGTAATCTGCCATGGCATGCCATTAAAACTTCAATGCCTTTACTGACCCAGAAGGGAAACTCAGACCGTGGAGAGTCTTTTGAAAAGAAGTGGTGATCTTTCACGATTTATGAGCTTGTCTTAAAGAAACAGACTCCACTCACTTTATATTAATCACCCTTTTCATTTTTTTTTTTTATAATAATTTTTATTAGTTTTCCAATTTTAAAACAAAACAACAGCAACAACATAAAAACGTCAACAAATACAAACAAACACACAAATATAAGTTCTTAACCTCATTTTCATAAACCTCCTTTCTCGGACTTCCCCATACCTCACCCTTTTTGCATCCTTATTTTACAGTTTTTCAGCAACCCTTTTAGCCAATTAAATTTAAATTTATTAAATTTCTCAATTTCACCTTAAATCATCAAACATTTTCAGCTGTAATTCTGCATCTTCCTTCCCCTTAACATTTTAACACTGATCAATATTGTAACAGTTCTTAAGATAAGCTTTAAACTTCTTCCAGTCTTCCTCCACCGTCTCTTTCTCTTGGTCACGGATTCTGCCAGTCATTTCTGCCAATCCCATAAAGTCAATCACTTTCGTGTGCCATTCTTCCAGTGTGGGGAGTTATTGTGTCTTCCAATACTTTGCTAGAAGGATCCTTGCTGCTGTAGTGGCGTACATAAAAAAAGTCCTATCCTTCCTTGACACCAATTGGCCGACCATGCCCAAGAGAAATGCCTCTGGTTTCTTGTGAAAAGTACATTTAAGTACCTTCTTAATTTCATTATAAATCATTTCCCAGAAGGCTTTAATCTTTGGGCAGGTCCACCAAAGGTGAAAGAAGGTACCTTCAGTTTCATTACATTTCCAACATTTATTATTGGGCAGATGATAAATCTTCGCAAGCTTAACTGGGGTCATGTACCACCTGTAAATCATTTTCATAATATTTTCTCTTAGGGCATTACATGCCGTGAATTTAATATCGGTGGTCCATAACTGTTCCCAGTCAGCAAACATAATGTCATGTCCGATGTCCTGTGCCCATTTAATCATAGCTGATTTAACTGTCTCATCTATTGTATTCCACTTCAGCAACAAATTGTACATTCTTGATACATTCTTAGTACTGGGTTCTAACAGTTCTGTTTCCAATTTCGATTTCTCCACCTGGAAACCAATTTTCCTATCTTGTTTAAAGGTTTCCATTATTTGATAATAATGAAGCCAATCTCACACCTTGGGCTTTAATTTCTCAAAACTCTGTAGTTTAAATTCACCGCTTTCTTGTTCTAAAATTTCAGATTTTGGCCATTTGGATTCCATATTAAGTTTCTTCACCTCCTTAGCCTCCATAGGTGATAACCACCTAGGAGTTTTATTTTCCAACAAATCCTTGTACCGAATCCAAACATTATATAATGCTTTCCTAACAATATGGTTTTTAAAACCCTTGTGAACTTTAACCTTGTCGTACCATAAATATGCATGCCAACCAAACCTATTATATTAATCACCCTTTTCAGGGTACATTGAAATCTGGGGTCTCTTCACTGAAGAGTGTGGAGACCCCCTTCCGGGTTGGCGCCATCGCCGAATGGCGGACTCCCTCCGAGCTCCGGAGGGAGCCTGCTCGGCAGGGGCTGGGTTCTACCGCGCCGGCGACACGGGGACCCTCAAAAACCATGGGCGCTGAAACCCATGGGCATGGTGACTCGGCGGGCACCGTTTGCGTCCCCCCCGACCCGCGAAGCAGCCTTTTTAAAGGCTCCGGAGCGGGTGATGGGGGGGGGTGCTGTGAGTCCTCCGCTTCCCCTGCCGAGCGAAGCCGCATGCCATTCGACGGAGAGCGCTG
Organism: Podarcis cretensis; assembly: GCF_951804945.1. Taxonomy (NCBI): domain Eukaryota; kingdom Metazoa; phylum Chordata; class Lepidosauria; order Squamata; family Lacertidae; genus Podarcis; species Podarcis cretensis. Next base: position 8,075,588 of record NC_137180.1, on the reverse strand, counting down.
ACTTCTTCCATTGAAAATTTGGACTTTAAAAGAATAACCCGTGAGTAATTGGAACTTGGATTAAAAAAGGGGAAAAATTCTTTTTAAATTCGGAGCGAGCGGGGGAGGTGCAAAAAGGAAGTCAGCCTCCCCCCTGTTGTAGAGGAGCTAAAGCAAAGGATTTGACAACTAAGATCGAGTGCAACCTTTTTTTGATAAAATTATTAACTTCGCGATGGAAAATTATAAGACTGGGCTGGAGGAGAAAAGTGGAATGTGAATTAAAAGGCAACCCCCCCCCCCGGAAACCCCGGGAGCGATCCGTAAGAGTGCCGGGAGAGGAGAAATAGAGGTTTTGACAGCTGTCAAAGGAGCTGTCAAAGCGGAAGACCAAAAAGAGAACTTTGTTACGAGGACTTTGCTGGTCACATTTGTTACAAATTGGATATAAATTGTTTAAAACAAGGAATAATAAGTTACTTTGACTGTTGGGTGTGATCGGGAAGGAAACTGAGCTACTATAATCCCTCTAGAGGAGCTGTGGGACACTACAAGTATTGTTGGCATCGAATTTGAATAGGACTTTTTATCTCCTGGGAAACTGCAGAAATGGAACACTATTTTGTCTACAGAGGTCTACACACTAAAGGAGACAATAGATTTATCTATTGAAGAATGGAAGGGACTTGACGTAATGTTTTGTTCCTGAATAACAAAGCCTCTGCAGAGGAATTAGAAGCTTTTTGGAATTAGAACATTTGTGCAGGAGAGCAGGAAAAAAAAAAAAAGAGGAGGAGAGAGAACAACAAGAACAACAAGAATAACAAGAACTGGACAAAGTTGGAAGATAGACTCCTTCCAAGATTGGACATGTGAAATCAAAGATGACCAAAAGACGGCAAAGACTAATAAAAAGACGGCAAAGCGGACTGGTGAAGGACTGTGGTTTAGATGTGGGAGCTCCAGGATGACAGTAGATATTGACGGACATTGGGAACGCAACCGGGAAAGGGGGGAGGGAAATTTGGAATCCAAAGGGTGTTAAATTACATTTTATTCTTTTTTCTATTTTTCTGTTTATTTTAATCTGTATTGCATATTAAAGAGGGGAACTCGTGGAAGGGAACAGGTCGATTTTAGGGGATGGGAAAATATTTTTTAAATTGGGTCAATGATAAATAATTTTAAAATTTGGGGTAAGAATTTGTTGAATCTATTTGAAAGAATTGGAATACAAGAGGGGGAGGGGAGGGGAAGTCCTGGAAGGATGCCTATGAAAATTAGGTTTTAAATTTGGATGTTTTTCTTTTTCTGTTATATTTGAAAATCTTTAATAAATATTATTTAAAAAAAAAAAATGAAGAGTGTGGAGACCCGATACCTTGAAAATGTTTGCCCTTTCTTGATTGTTGTTGTTTTGATTGTGGTCATTCTGATTTGATTTTTATTATTATTATTTGTTTCTGTCCACCAAACAGGGCAACTGGAACTGTACCTTAGGAATCAAGAGTGCAAAATTCAATTACACTGAGTCAGTTTAAATGGCTGGAGTGGGGGAGTGGTGGAAGGGAGGGAAACTTTTGCATTTTTTTGTACATTGTATGCAAAAAGGAAAATAAAAAGGAAAAGAACTTGAGAACTACGAGGAGTAAAGGTCTTAGGCGCTCATGAAAGCTGAGATTTCTTCTGTGATCCAAGAACTGAAAACAAAAAGCAACCATTCCTCTGCTGCTGCTGGAAAATAAAAAAGCCTTCAGTTCACACTACTAAAATGTAAGCACTTAAACAATCATTTAAAAAAACTGGGGAAAGATGTAGGTATCATGTTTGTCCATGACAAAAAATACGCATCAGAACTTACAGCACAGTGCACTTTTAGTAGGAACAACTAAAGTGTCACAAAAGATTTTGAGCTCTTTCGAATGCTTTTTCAGGCTGGATGTTAACTCAAGTGGTGTGTGTTTTTGTGAGCCATACACACACACACATATATTACCCCCTAGATCACCTGCAAATGGACATGCTTTAACATGTAAGGGCTGGATCCAGAACTTCCTCTGATAATGGAAGAGGTTCCTTAAGCTCTTCTGTACCCAACTAAAATAATTTATAGAGATTGGATTGTTAGATGAAGTAAGCTTTACTGGGTGGGTCTACCAACCTATGATCCTCCATTGGCCCATGGTCATGCATAATGGGAGTTGAAGGCCAACCTCATCTTGAAAGCCACAGGCTCCTCAGTTTTGCTATACCATCTTTATCAATGCCTGATGGATTGCATCCCAAAGTAGCTTTCTCTATTCACACATGGACAATCCAGCTTACAAAAAAAATATTTGTGTCTAAACCATACCAATTTTCTAGGGAATCATTTAAGGAAGCATAGGAGCCAACTTCTAGGGGCTGAGGTCCCTTCACCCCCCCCCAATAAAATATTTGAGGTGCCCCTCATTTGAAGGACATTGCCATTCAAACAGGGTGTGTGTGTGTGTGTGTGTGTGTGTGTGTGATGTCATGTGATTTATTGTGTGGGCACAATATTTTATTCAAGTTGTCACCCCATCAGGAAAACTCATACACAAGTCCTCCTGAAATTACTAGCTGCTTGCACTTGTTGCCTTCAAGGGACTACACCTCTTACCCCTCCTTTTCTGCCCTTGTCAGAGAAAATACCAAAGTTCATTTGGTTGCAATCATGTACTAATGAGACTGTTGTTTTTAAGTGCAACAATAATTAAGGCTGAATGCCCTGTCCCATTCATTTACATGACCTTGCAATTTTTCAGTCTCTGTGAGCATCAGTGCTAATTTTCCCTTGGCTAAAGGAAAACATGAAAAGGGAGCCTCCTTGTTGTAATTTAAACCAAACAATAGTGTGTTAATTTCAAAGCTGTCAAGAGTGACCATTCATAATTTGATCCAAAAGTACTCTTTTACTAAAATTGACATAGATGTGTGTACTCAACGCCTTTATAGAATCTGCGAGATGTGTCTTAAATGATAGCAGTCATGGCTAGATTTAAGCTAGTTCAAGGGCTCGTGCTTTTCCGTTGAAATGTGTAACTTCTCTTCTTTGAACAGCTGGCTGTCATGCAATATCATGACAAATGCCTTTTGAAATTCTCCTGGAGCAATTTACCACATGAGTCCAGGGGCCACAGTTGGCAGGAGGGTGGGGGAAAGCGTAAAACCCTATCAGATTCATGGATCCTGCATTGCAGGTTTTTGGATCCTACACTGCATAATTAATTTTGAGGGCAGGTATTCATCATAATTTTGATGGCAGGTATTCCATTCTGAAGGAAATCAGCCCTGAGTGCTCACTGGAAGGACAGATTGTGAAGCTGAGGCTCCAGTACTTTGGCCACCTCATGAGAAGAGAAGACTCCCTGGAGAAGACCCTGATGTTGGGAAAGATGGAGGGCACAAGGAGAAGGGGGCGACAGAGGACGAGATGGTTGGATAGTGTTTTCGAGGTTACCAGCATGAGTCTGACCAAACTGCAAGAGGCAGTGGAGGACAGAAGTGCCTGGCGTTCTCTGGTCCATGGGGTCACGAAGAGTCGGACACGACTAAACGACTAAACAACAACAATTGTTATGGGCATGTTCAGACAATGGACATGATCCTGCCAAAGCTCAGTATTTCTTAAGACCACAGACCTTTTATATATAGCATGAACTTTGGAACCAGTTGCATGAATTCCTGAGAAGTTTTTTAAAAAATTTAATTACATTTATTTGTCCTGAATTACATTTAACTTCTTTTCCTCTGTGGTTACATAATAAAAGGTAAAGGACCCCTGGCAGTTAAGTCCAGTCGCAGACGACTCTGGGGTTGCAGTGCTCATCTCACTTTACAGGCCGAGGGAGCCGGCGTTTATCTGCAGACAGTTTTTCTGGGTCGTGTGGCCAGCATGATTAAGCCACTTCTGGCGCAACGGAACACTGAAACCAGAGCAGCACACGGAAATGCCATTTATCTTCCCGCTGGAGCAGTACCTATTTATCTACTTGCACCTTTTTTGGCGTGCTTTTGAATTGCTAGGTGGGCAGGAGCTGGGACTGAGCAACAGGAGCTCACTCCGTCGCGGGGATTCGAACCACCGACCTTCTGATTGGCAAGCCCAAGAGGCTCAGTGGTTTAGACCCAGCGCCACCCGCATCCCTTTTTGGTTACATAATACATACATGAAAAAAAAGTAATTTGACATATAACCAGAATATGCAAACCCATCCCATAATACAATTAGTGAGAAGCCTGGGTGGTGGTGTTTGTTTTAAGAAATTAAAACCAACATATGAATAATGTTTGGTTTATTTACTCTTCTAATGATCTCCTTCTACCTGTCAACAATAGAAAGTGTCTTTTCATACTGCATCACGGTGTGGTACGCTGGTTTGACATCATCTGATAGGAAGTGCCAACAGAGGGTGGTGAATACAGCACAAGATATTATGGGCTGTCCCGTAAATCCACTGGATGAAATAGCGGAAGAACGTTGACTCAGCAGAGTGAGGAAAATTCTCAGGGATGATTCACACCCTGGCTGGCATTTTCTTGATCTCCTGCCCTCAGACAGAAGATATAGAAACATGATTAGTTGCACCAACAGGGTAAAGAACAGCTTCTATCCGTGGGCTGTTAGGCTGCTGATTGAGAAGATAACAACAGGGCAACTGACTTTTGGGTTTGGTGGGTGTGCGTCAGTAAACGAGGGGAATTAAGACTAAGAGAGCTGAGTGGGGGCGGTGCTCGTGTATCTCACTGTATACAAGTTGTACACATGACAATAAAGTATTTCAATTTCAATTTCAATAATAAACCTTAAGTGGAATTGTAGTCACATAACAAAAAATTCACTTCACAAGGGCATAACCAACCTGATATGTTCAATCATTTGACCAAGTAGAGTAGTCAGAAGCCCTACTTTGCAGAGGACGGCCCACTCTCTAACTGAAGGCGTCCCCCATTTCAAGGGCCTGGTCCAAGTCAGGAAATAAGAAGGAAGAGCAAAGGTCTTGAAGTTACCTGTTGACAATCAGCACCTGGACAGCAGACTGAGCAGGCATACAGGTATATCTATCTAAATCATAGTAATTATTTCTAAATTCCCACCAGCACATGGAAATGCTATGTGTGTTTTCTTTTTCAGTGATACATTCACTCCTTTTTTGGCAATGCGTAGGCGACAATCCTTTTCCTACGGAACAGGGCCCAACTTCCAGGAAGACTTCACTTCCCTCCTAAAGAAAGTGGTCCCCATTCATGGAATCTGAAAGTTTTCTTGCTGAGCTTTGTGGAGCTTTTATGGACAGTAATAAGCCAAGCAACATTCCTTCAAATAATTCATTAGCTATGCCACTTAAGCATTTCATCTGTGAAACAAACACTTATTTCATAAGTCTTCATGGTACAGAGTAGCACTGAACCAAATATTACCAGTGAAACCGATACTCAGGAAGCATAAGTGACCTGAATCTCTTCGCTCAATTCAGCGCTGGGTATTAAATTACTTGAGACCCAAACATCTGTTCACATAACTTCTTCTCTTTGGGGCAAGCTGTTCTAGAGTAATCAGGAATAACTAATATGCTAAGTATTACAACCTCTAATTCACTTTAAACACACTGTTTGTGAGAGCACCAAGAGTGTAAAATAAGATAACTTTCTGATAAAAATGTGAACAGCAGTAAATTACAGAACCTGCCTAGGTCCATATAATATTTTAGATCATTAACAGGTCAACATATATTAAATCACATAAATTATCAGAAGCCACCATATAGAGTAATGAACCATTTTTTCTGGGAAAATGTAATGGAAGACTAAAGATAATTCTTGAAATTAGAAAAGCAACAACAAAGGTAGTACACAAATTAAAATATTTTTCACATAACCACTGTTATGACTGTTCAGTTTTCTGCAGCCTAAGACACTAGTTGAATTCCTGAGATGTAGGTGTGGTGTACTGAAGAGAAATTTCAGTAAAGGACTGGATCCAGATTAAAAGCACAATCCTAACCAGGTCTATGTCACAGTTTGTCCTGTTGAATCAAATGGTGCTTACTTTATTCCCGGTAAGGTTAGGATTGTACCCTAAACTAGTTTTACATAGATCCCACTGAAATAGATGGTGCATGTTACCAATAGTCAGCATGGATTTCTGAAAAATAAGTCATGTCAGACTAACCTGATCTCGTTTTTTGACAGAATTACAAGCCTGGTAGATGAAGGGAACGCAGTGGATGTAGCCTACCTTGGTTTCAGCAAGGCATTTGACAAGGTGCCCCATGATATTCTTGTAAAGAAGCTGGTAAAATGTGGTCTTGACTATGCTACCACTCAGTGGATTTGTAACTGGCTGACTGACCGAACCCAAAGGGTGCTCATCAATGGTTCCTCTTCATCCTGGAGAAGAGTGACTAGTGGGGTGCCACAGGGTTCTGTCTTGGGCCCGGTCTTATTCAACATCTTTATCAACGACTTGGATGATGGACTCAAGGGCATCCTGATCAAAACCAATGCAATTCTGGGCTGCATCAATAGGAGTATAGCATCTAGATCAAGGGAAGGAGTATAGCATCTAGATCAAGGGAAGTAATAGTGCCACTGTATTCTGCTCTGGTCAGACCTCACCTGGAGTACTGTGTCCAGTTCTGGGCACCACCGTTCAAGAAGGACACTGACAAACTGGAACGTGTCCAGAGGAGGGCAACCAAAATGGTCAAAGGCCTGGAAACGATGCCTTATGAGGAACGGCTAAGGGAGCTGGGCATGTTTAGCCTGGAGAAGAGGAGGTTAAGGGGTGATATGATAGCCATGTTCAAATATATAAAAGGATGTCACATAGAGGAGGGAGAAAGGTTGTTTTCTGCTGCTCCAGAGAAGCGGACACGGAGCAATGGTTCCAAACTACAAGAAAGAAGATTCCACCTAAACATTAGAAAGAACTTCCTGACAGTAAGAGCTGTTCGACAGTGGAATTTGCTGCCAAGCAGTGTGGTGGAGTCTCCTTCTTTGGAGGTCTTTAAGCAGAGGCTTGACAACCATATGTCAGGAGTGCTCTGATGGTGTTTCCTGCTTGGCAGGGGGTTGGACTCGATGGCCCTTGTGGTCTCTTCCAACTCTAGGATTCTATCTGCGACTTAACCAAAGTCCTATTGATTTAAATGGGAACCAGTTGCAGCTAACTTAACTGGATTCAGTTCAAGATGAGTATTTATACCTCAATATTTTCCCCACTTTGTGGACATGCTTTTGGCACACACGGCATTTGATTGATTGATTTACTGGATATTCGCAGACACCAGGACATAGGTATTGTTATTAAGCTTTAAAAAGCATTGACTAGAAGAAATATGTGGGCATGTGAAATGTACTATGGGCACTGCAAAAGAAAGGAATAAAAGTAAACTAAAATTAACTTTAGCAAGAATTTAGGCTGCAGTTCTGCACAGATACTACTTTATTCACCTGTTGAAGTTACTGGGACCCAAACAGTGTGCAGGATGGAAGCTTTAGCTTGGGCAATCCTTAGCTAATCTCTCTCTCTCTCTCTCTCTCTCTCTCTCTCTCTCTCTCTCTCTCTCTCTCCACACACACACACACACACACACACACACACACATATAAATGTCCAGTAGCACCTTAGAGACCAACTAAGTTTGTGCTTTTGTGTGCATGCACACTTCTTCAGATGCCTTAGCTAGATTCAGATTCCTTAGCTAGACAGAGATACTGTGCTGCCCCTGACAGGAGTTTTTCCCCCCTGAAGGGGCCAATTTTATATGGCTTTTGCTGTAAATGTGAGAAGCTTCCAAATTTTATATGATCATGTTTTTCACATTTTGCCTGTTCTGCCTTTACTATTATAAAGTGCTACGTAAGTGTTAAGCATTATTAAATTCTAATGGTAATAATGAACATGCAAAGCAGTAAATATTTAGCCTTTCTGTTGCCCTTCCCCATTACCAGGCCTTAAGAGAAGCACACAAATACAGTACTGTTCTAATATATGCTTAATTTTACAGATCTCCTGCTGTAGTTTCTGACTAATGGTACGTTATTTGTTCAGAAAGATTTTATGGCGCTCATAAAATCTCAATTACAGTTTTAAAATAACTTGTAGGTTTTTTGTAACACGATGCTGCCATCTCAGTTCCCAGAGGATATATTAAATTCAAGTAGCAATAACAAATCATTTAAGCAATAAATAAATAACCTGAGACCAAGAGTTGTTAAGAGTTAATAGTCTCCCGTACACTCAATAGAGGCTGAGACACCACTCTATTAAAGTGACCCCTGGGGCCATTGGCCAAATTGCACCCAGTTGCTTTGTCAAAGGTATTCATCCCTCACACATTCATTTCCTTCTTTATGTTGTCTCTTTTCATCAGTGAAGGCCCTCTGCAGTCCCTGAGTCCTGAGAACAATTACGGTACAGTCTCAGAGAAAAGAAAGAAAACTGGGGTCATAAATATGTTGAATGGGTGCGTGGGTTTAAGTGCCTTTGTAAAATAAACACGAAGGAACCCTCAGACTAATTAATGAATATGAAACAGCATGATAGGAATGTTTTAAGGGGAAATTCGCAGATCTCCCCCCACCCCCAGCAATGTTCTTAGGTGGATTATTTCGACTCCTCCTCCTCTAAATTGTCTTTTTCCTACTCTTCCTCTCAAAGTGTTTTCAGCAAGAAAGATAAAATATTCTTCACATGTTTTATTTTTTAAAAAAATGTGAAAGCTGGTGACACAGAAAACTCATCTGCGGTGCATATGTTGCATTTGGTTTGAAATTGATAATGTATTTAAATGTAAGTGTATAGTTCTTCCCCAGGCCAGCTGTAGAAATACAGATAGCAATGTATGTGCATTGTGTGTGGAAGCGCACGTGCAGGGCTTGAGTATAACCGCAACATACAGGAGGTCGTAGCATCAGGAAGAGTAGCTCATGACATAGCGATGCTACAAGTCAAAACGTCTCAGTGCGAGTCTCCAGGATCCGTGGGAAGGAGTGCAGTTCAGTGGGAAAGTGTCCGTTTTGCATGCAAAAGGTCCCAAGCTCAGTCCTCAGCATCTCTAGGGAGGTCTGGTAACACAACGCTGAGATACAGAGACCGAGTTCTGACTCACCTGAGACTCCGGGGAGTAGCGGCTACGACTGTAGCCAAGGCAGCCCAAGAACTGAGGTGTGTCCAGGCAGAATTCGACACAAGAGTTGCAGCTGTACAAAAACAGAATCCAAGACCAGTGTCAGGAGGCAGAGTCAGGTGAAGGTCAGCAGTTAGAAAACACTGGTGTCAGCGAAGTTAACTCTTTAGTCAAAATCAAAACAGCAACTCTTCACAGCAGGTCTTGCCCCAATGAGGAAGTTGGGAGGATTGAAGGTCCCACAGGTATCTAAGTCCCCTCCTCTCTCAGGATTTCTCCAAGCAGTCATAGACTGCATCTGAACACAACTAGGAGACCAGGGTGAGGGTGGGGGAGCTGGTCACAGCAGGAAGGGGAGACTCCCTGGATTCTTCAGCAGCCTGTGTCATGTCTGCCTCTTTGCCCCCCTCCTCTCCAGCATCTGCTTCTGCCTCTGGTTCTGGGCTGCTCTCTGCCACGGTTGCGTCCTGCTCACTAAACCCTGTTGCCCCTTTGGCTTCTGACACCTCCTCCTCCTCCCAGTCTTCTCCTTCTGACCACTCACCATCACCCCACCACCTGCCTCTAAGCCTTTTTCCCCTTGGGGGTTCCCACCCCTCTCCATGGCAACCAGGTAGACAGAGGCGGGAAGTACAGCTGTCCAAAAGAAAGTCATACTGGGATATATTTTACTAGCAAAGGTCAGGTAGACTCACTCCTTCCTGGTCATGAGCTGGGCTATAAAATGCATCTGGTGCCTCATCTTGGGTAGACCCCTCTTTCTGAATCGACCTCTGTCCTGAAGTCCCCTTGTAGCCAAGTGAGTGCTTCTCCACCAATCTGCCACTGGGCTCCCTTTGACTTAGCTCTTGGGAGGGCAGCAGGAGGTGAATTGGGTGAGCTTGCTAGTCTGGTGTAGGGGCCTGACCCCCAGGCAAGATGTCTGTATGACCAGGTGAGTTGGACAGCTTACTGGCTGCTTTAGGGTTCTCTGCAGGGCCCATTGCCTCTTCCACGAAAGATGTACTCTCAGGAAATAAGGTCTGACTGGCTTACGACACCAGAAATAGGATTTCCCCCTACTGTGAATGTGATTGTGTTGATACTCACCTTACTCCTGAGCAAACATGTTTAGGATTGCATTGGCCAAGTACTAACTCCATGCTAACAGTTTGAATTGCAATGTACACTTGTAACTCTGAGTTCATGTACAGTGGTGCCTCGCAAGACGAAAAGAATCCGTTCCGCGATTCTCTTCGTCTAGCGGTTTTTTCGTCTTGCGAAGCAAGCCCATTGACGGCTTAGTGGATTAGCGCTATTAGGGGCTTAGCGGCTTTTAGCGGCTTAGCGGATCAGCTGATAAGCGGCTTAGCAGCTTAGAAAAAGGGGGGAGGGGAAAAAACCCGCAGGAACTCGCAAGACATTTTCGTCTTGCAAAGCAAGCCCATAGGGAAATTCGTTTTGCGAAGCGCCTCCAAAACGGAAAACCCTTTCGTCTAGCGGGTTTTCCGTCTTGCGAGGCATTCGTCTTGCGGGGCACCACTGTAAACTGCTTATTTGGAGACCAGTGTGGTGTAGTGGTTAAGAGCAGTGGACTTGTAATCTGGTGAACTGGGTTCGCTTCCCCGCTCCTCCACATGCAGCTGCTGGGTGACCTTGGGCCAGTCACACTTCTCTGAAGTCTCTCTGCCCCAATCACCTCACAGAGTGTTTGTTGTGGGGGAGGAAGGGAAAGGACAATGTTAGCCGCTTTGAGACTCCTTCGGGTAGTGATAAAGCGGGATATCAAATCCAAACTCTTCTCTTCTTCTTCCTTTCAAGCAGAGTGCCTCCCTTCAATGAAGAACTGGACTTTAAAAGACTACTAAAGTATAGCAGCAGGCATAGGGAACATCCAGCCTTCAAGTCAGGCAAGGTCCTAATTTTGCCCAAGAGGCAGTTTTCCCCAGCCTTGCCCACCTGGCCCATGCCTGATGCCACATGGCATCTGGTGTGGGTTAACCAAAGTCACAGCTTCAAAAGTACAATCAGGAGTCTTAAATTGCACTCCCAGTTGGCACCAAATGCAGCCTCACTGCTATTGGCTCCACTCGAGAGCACCCAATCAGAGCTCCAGAGTTGAGCCACTCTCTGCTGAAAAGGAGGGGGGCTTGCAGTCAGTGATGAGTTAAATTCAAGCCCTACTGACTTCGCTTGCAGTCCTCTTATGAGCCCCCAAGTTGAGACAATACTTCCCCACAGCAGGAATTTGCAGCTGGTGCTGAGTTGAAATTCTGTGCTGAATACAGTCCCTGCGTTCTGCAAGAATCTTTGCCGTCCTGACTTGAATTCAAGCCAAGGCTACAAAGGAAGAATCCCAGCACACAGAGGTGTTTTAGACACAGCAAAATAATACCATGCATTAGCCTTCAGGCCTCTTAACTCTCATGCCATCGCCTATTCATTATTGTTTTTTCCTTCCACTGGCTCCTCAAGATGAAAAAGTGATCCATGTGTATTTTCTGATATATATACCAATATATATATATTCATATTGGCAGAAAAGACATATACATACCGTTTTCCATCTAGGGCTGTAATGGCATTTTATTGCCCAAAGAGGCTCCTTCCACAGTGGTGAAGATGTGCATCATTGAGGCCAGTTATAAAACATGGTTAATATGAAGATTGCTTAGGGACCCAACTACACACTATATTAAATATGTGGACTAGGATCCACCATACTGTTTAAAAAATAGTTCAGGGAGACTGAAATTTGGGGTAGTGGACTACAGAGGGGTATATGTTTAACCCTTTTACTACTCACTATTTTTTTATTCTAACTCTCACCCCAGGATTTTCCCCTCCAGGATTCCAAATTTGTGTTTATGGTCACTGTGAGTGTATAAACGTATTTATAACAACTGTTATTATCATGCAAGGTTCCAGGTTAAAACTATAATACAACTTTTAAAAAACCAATCAATCAATCAATCAATCAATCAATCAGAGAGCTAAAAAAAGAGAGCTAAAAACTGTACATTGCTTACGAGACCAGAAAAAGTTAAATCAATCCAAAATATTGACAAAAAAGAAAGGTCTGTCACAAAGTCAACAAAGGGGAAACCAGCTGGGCCTCCTGAGGTAGGAATTGCCACAATTTGGGAGCCACAACCAAAAACACTCTATTCCTGACATGCTACCCAGCCAAGTGGACTTCTGATAGCATCCCAAGATGCAGAGCATGGTTTCTTGTTGCAGAATGCAGTGAAGGAGCAGATTAATGTGGCAGAATATTTTGGTCTCAAACTATTTAGTATAAGGACAGAATCTCTCGTGAACTGCTTCTGTCTTGGGTTAGCTGGCAACGTGCACAACTGAGTCCTCTATGCCATCTTCCTTAAAAGCTTTGCTTCTGAATCCTAAGTAAGTATGATTGTAAAAGGTAAAGGTAAAGGTACCCCTGCCCATACGGGCCAGTCTTGACAGACTCTGGGGTTGTGCGCCCATCTCACTTAAGAGGCCAGGGGCCAGCGCTGTCTGGAGACACTTCCGGGTCACGTGGCCAGCGTGACATCGCTGCTCTGGCGAGCCAGAGCCGCACACGGAAACGCCGTTTACCTTCCCGCTGGTAAGCGGTCCCTATTTATCTACTTGCACCCGGAGGTGCTTTCGAACTGCTAGGTTGGCAGGCGCTGGGACCGAGCAGCGGGAGCGCACCCCGCCGCAGGGATTCGAACCGCCGACCTTTCGATTGGCAAGTCCTAGGCGCTGAGGCTTTAACCCACAGCGCCACCTGTGTCCCATAAGTATGATTGTAGTGTGTTGAAATAAATACCCTACACCAGCTTCAAGGAATTTAAAATTAACTTGACTTTACCTGTTTCAGAATTTAGCCCTGGTCATCAAAAACAGATTCAGGAGATAAGGTCTGGAGAACCATGAGAATGTTTAGTTCCTTGGCAGACCAGAAGCATCTGCTGTTTTGAGCCTGGATGGCATTGTGCATGAAATTCAGAAATTCGGGGTGCACTTACAGGTCAGTAGCAGCTTGGCTAGAAGCAGTACATCAATCTAGCATGCTGATACCAAGATGCCTGGCATACCACATGAACAGAGCGTGTGCTCCACAGCCCAATTCTAGTCTGGTACAAAAAAATGAATCCAAAATTTGAAGTAAAATGGAGGCAGTCCTCCCTCAACCTCAAAAGGCTTCTTCCTGCACAGGGAATTTTAATGCAAAGATAGAGGACTTAAGACTATCATGGCCACTTATGCTCACCCAAGAAGAAGACCTTGATGTTAACTGCTCACCCTTCTTAGGGGTCTTTATCTTTAAACTAGACTTGACAGCCCTTCAAATAGAGGACTTTGCTCTATAAAGTAGGACACATGGCCGCTCTGCTTATTAAGGACAAATGATTGAGAGATGTATCCACTCCTAGGCCCCTTTGAAGTGTAAAATTTTAAATATTTCTGGAAGTTCATTTTATTTATTTTGACAATTTGTATAGCGCTTAATCACAGCCATCTTGAAGAGGTTTACAACAATCGCAATGCAGAGCTCCAGAGATCGAGCAACATTAAATTAGCCAGATAAATTATTCTAATTCCTCTTGTCTACCCGCATTTGTATGAGGATGTCTCTAGCTCAGGGGTCAACAAACTTTTTAAAATATATATATATATATTTATTATAGTTTTGAAAGTTACAGAGAGAAAAAAGAAAAAGAATTAAACATAACAAAACCATACAATACAATACAAAGACAAAAATATTACAGATACATAACAAAAATAAAACAAAAACAATTTTAAAAAAAGAGAAAAAAGAAACACGACCAATACTTTCAATGTTATTAACTTTCTTTTACTTGTTTCGGCGACCTCCTCACACCTCCCTTTTTTTGTATTCCACTTCGATTAATTGTTTCAGCAAATCCTTTCCATCTTCCTCAAATTTCTGTCCTATCATTTAACTTAACAAATTCTAACATTATTTTTTTCCTTTAATCCAATTACAATCTATTATACTTAATTCTTTATAACATTTCTGCTAAAGCCAGGGGTCAACAAACATTTTCAGCAGGGGGCCGGTCCACTGTCCCACAGACCTTGTGGGGGGGCGGACTATATATTGCCACGATTATGACCTGCATTTTTTACAAAAACCCTTATTGGGACTAACCCCAACGTGATTTTTTTTGGGGGGGGCTCCCTCATACACCCACGCTGCTTCCTTTGCATTTTACGCGTTGACAGTTATTATTTCTTTCATAAGGTGGGGTGGGGGGCTGAGGTAAGCGTGGATGAATGGAAAAGCTGTTGGCCACGCTATGTCAGGCCTGTGCCACTCAAGCAAAAACATTCTTTTTTTCCCATTTTTTAAAATTGATTTTCCAAATTTTTCACACAGACAAAAGAGAAAACATGACAAAACACACAACAAAGACAATAAACTAGACACAAAAGAAAAGTATTACTTCAAATACCTAAATCTCTTAACATTGGCAACTGACTTCCTCGAATCCCCTCTATCTGAATTTCACTATATCACCCGTATAACAGTTCTCCAATTTCATATTTCTAATAATATTAACTCCTTTCATTAACTAAGCTCTTCTCCTTTATTAGTATTCAAATCATTAATATTTACTACCACATATTCTTATTCTACCCCTAAGCCTATTTGTTACTTCCAATAATTTTCTAATTCTCTTATATTGCAATATTTAGCTAAATATTCTTTAAATTTCTTCCAATCCTCTTGTGTCTCCTCTTCTTTCTGGTCGCGGATTCTTCCAGTCAGGTCAGCCAGCTCCAAAAAAATCCAACATCTTCATCTGCCAATCTTCTATTGTTGGTATTTCTTGCGATTACCAGTTTTTGGCTAATAAAAGTCAAGCAAGCAAAAACATTCTTTTCCGCACGTGAGGGAAGACGAGGCGGCGACTATTTCCCTTTCCATGGTTTGCACCGTGTAGCTAACAAGTGGCTTCCCCAGCAGAGTGCAGAACTGCTTTGGAGGCCAGCTGCCCAGGCGCTCCCTGCTTCCTCTGACGGGGAGCACCGCTGCCACAGACGTTGGCGGGCATCGTTCCCGGGGCACCTCCGAGCCTCTGCTGCCGCAACTGCCCTTCCTGAGTTCAGTCGCCGACAGCTCCATGGTGGAAATCCAAACTGTGGCTCCTTTTCCCTCTTCCCCACCCCGGAAGAAAAGATTGCTGCGCACGCGCAACGGACAGAGAAGGGGCTTATCTTGAGCAGCCACCCGCCTCACTTTTGACCCCCAAGCCTGGCTGAGTCGCAAAAACCATTGCGAGCATGCTATGCCGGCTGCCTGGATTCCTGGGCAGTCCGCGGGCCGGATCTAGAAGGCAATTGGGCCTGATCCGGCCCTTGGGCCTTAGTTTCTGACCCCTGCTCTAGCTGCCCTTGGCCTCTGTTATTCCATGTGTCTATTTCTTTGTGCCAAGATGAAATAAATACCGTATCTTTTGCTCTATAAGACTCACTTTTTCCCTCCAAAAAAGTAAGAGGAAATGTGTGTGCATCATATGGAGCGAATGCAGGCTGCGCAGCTATCCCAGAAGCCAGAACAGCAAGAGGGATTGCTTTCACTGCGTAGCGATCCCTCTTGCTGTTCTGGCTTCTGAGATTCAGAATTTTTTTTTTCTTGTTTCCCTCCAAAAACTAGGTGCATCTTGTGATCTGGTGCGTCTTATAGAGCGAAAAATGCGGTAAATGGAGGGCCAACTTAGAGTGGGGAACTACAGGACACAGGGTTGATGCAGCCCTCCAAGCCTCTCTGCTTGGCCCTCAGGATTCTCCCTAGGCCACCCCTCATTCCAGGCCACGCACTTCACCCGACTGTACCCCTCTGTACCCCTCTTTGAATATCTTTGCTTGGCCGGAAAATGCACTTGAACTGGGATTCTGCCCCTTGCTTGCCTGGAAGGACAGACAAGACGTTTTGCATGACCATAAGTTTAATGTCATCTTAGTTGCTCTGCTTGCCTTTGGATCTGGCCCCAACCATTGCTGCCATGTGGCCCTGGAGGGTTGCCAATGAGGGCATGTATCTCCCTGGCAGAAAGTGATTCCCCACCCCTCTTCAAACTAGCCATGGCATTCAAGCTGAAGTTAATGTGCCCCTTTTTGTTATGTAAATAGCAGCCCCCGAGGAAGCCTGAGCTGCCTCTGGACTGCAGAAGGTAAAAAGGAGAAGGTTGTACTCTTTCATATCCTGCTACAGTCCCAACAAAAATCACCTCCCATCTCAAAGCTGCTATTTTGTCTTCACAGGCTTTTTGTGGGGTGTGTGTGTGTTATGATGGCTGTTTTCTCTGAAGCGGTTTTTAATTGTCTCTGGGTTTTATTCCAGCTGCATTGTGTTACTTCCTGATGCTTGTTTTGGTATTTTAGATTTAGACTGTGATATGTCAAAGCATTTTGTTCCTTCCCACAAAATGTAGTGATGACCACCAAACTAAATGGCTTTGAAAGTGCGTTAGACAACTCCATGTTGGATAAGGGATGGCTATTTATATGCAGTGGTCAGTCAAGAGCAAGGGTCAGCAAACTTTTTCTGCAGGGGGCCGGTCCACTGTCCCTCAGACCTTGTGAGGGGCCGGACTATATATTTTTTTTGGGGGGGGGAGAACAAATTCCTATGCCCCACAAATAACCCAGAGATGCATTTTAAATAAAAGGACACATTCTACTCATGTAAAAACATGCTGATTCCCAGACCGTCTGTGGGCCGGATTGAGATGATTGGGGTGGATTCGGCCCCCGGACCTTAGTTTGCCTACCCATGGTCAAGAGGAATGGCAGCACTGACCTAACCTCCAGCCACCGGCGTCGCCACAGCATATTAGAAAAGACAGGGAGAGAGGCCAGATGGTTAATTGTTGTAGTTAATTATTATAGCATAAGCAATAGAATATTGTTATCACTTCAGATAGCCAGTAGTGTCACATGTATTGATGTTTACACCCGTTTGTACCCTTTCAGCCATACCGACTCCAAGAAATGAGGGGACAGTACTACAATATGGCTTGTTGTAGGTGGGTGGGGGTGTTGAGATGGGATGAAGTGGCCCTTGACACCATCTGCCCAAAGGGGCAGACTTAGGATAGCTCTGCCAGCTGCAACCCAACACACACACTTACCTGGGAATAAGGCTCATTGAACCCATTAAGTCTTACTTTTGAGTAGACAGGCACAGGATTGCACTGTTAGATGCTGAGGGTGTGTGATTTGAAACACTCTTTGGAAAGTACCTGGGATTAGAAATAGCTCCCCTCCCACTGGCCCCAGAAATAAATATGTGATAAATAAGTGGATATGTACAAAATCAGCTTTACATTTGAGAGAGAAAGAGAGAGAAAAGACAAGTATGTGGCAATAAAAGAAGAATGATGAGCCAGTCACCAGCGATATTGGAGGAAGCTTGCCGATCGGAAGGCCGGTGGTTCGAATCCCCGTGATGGGGTGAGCTCCCGTTGTTTGGTCCCAGCTCCTGCCAACCTAGCAGTTCGAAAGCACATCAAAGTGCAAGTAGATAAATAGGTACCGCTCTGGCGGGGAGGTAAACGGCATTTCCGTGCGCTGCTCTGGTTCGCCAGAAGCAGCTTAGTCATACTGGCCGGGTGGGGAAACTGTCTGCGGACAAATGTCGGCTCCCTTGGCTAGTAAAGCGAGATGAGCGCCGCAACCCCAGAATTGTTCATGACTAGACTTAACTGTCAGGGGTCCTTTACCTTTACCTTTTTTATATTCACACAAGGGACTTGGGAGGAATAATGAGGCATTCATTTCCCACAATAGTAAGGAACTTGCTAATAACCACCTGTGCCTTTAGTTGTACATGTGGCTGGGGAAAAAACATTTTCAAGTCTTTTTTTATTTTAAATTACAAAATGCATAATCTGCTTGTGGCACATAAATCCTACCAGTGCATACTTGTTGAGAACATCAAGTCGCATGATGTTCAAGAGGGATCTCTAAGTGGGTTCAGGATTGCCGCTGTCTATTTATCAGCATGATTTCATCTTGCAAACTCCTGCGTCAAGCAGGATGCACAAAGCATTTTTTTTTTAATTAAAAGAATCAAGACTCCTTGAGGTCCACTCCTCCTTTCTTCCCACCCAGGGTGGCCCTGCCCTTTGCCTGCCCCTCAAAGCTGGCATGTCTCCTCCTTCTTTTCCGCTCTCCAGCAGCTGCTAAAGAGCTGCCCAAGAGATAAGACCAATAGTGGTGGCCATGGAGAAGCCATTGGAGAGGCAACGGGTCCTCCCTGACAGCCTGTCACTCAGGACAAGCATCAGCTCATCCTCCTCCCTAAGCTCAAAGGCAGCAGCACTGGAAAGGGAAATAGGGACATTCTGGGATCAAATCAGAAGGTGAGATGGCTTGAGGGTGCCTTCTCGGTCTGGGCATTCTGGGCAGAGCGGCTGAGCAAAAGGAGCCCTAAAGGTGCTGCAGCAGATGGGCCAGTTTGAGGATTTGGGCTCTGTACTGTCCTGCTCAAACCTAGACAGCACCTTAAAAAGCACCTTAAAAAGTGGAGACATCACCTTGCCAACAAAGGTCTGTATAGTTAAAGCTATGGTTTTCCCAGTAGTGATGTACGGAAGTGAGAGCTGGACCATAAATAAGGCTGATCGTTGAAGAATGGATGCTTTTGAATTCTGGTGCTGGAGGAGACTCTTGAGAGTCCCATGGACTGCAAGAAGATCAAACCTCTCCATTCTTAAGGAAATCAGCCCTGAGTGCTCACTGGAAGGACAGATCCTGAAGCTGAGGCTCCAATACTTTGGCCACCTTATGAGAAGAGAAGACTCCCTGGAAAAGACCCTGATGTTGAGAAAGATGGAGGGCACAAGGAGAAGGGGAGGACAGAGGACGAGATGGTTGGACAGTGTTCTCGAAGCTACAAACCTGAGTCTGACCAAACTGCGGGAGGCAGTGGAGGACAGAAGTGCCTGGCGTGCTCTGGTCCATGGGGTCACAAAGAGTCGGACACGACTAAACGACTAAACAACAACAACAACTGTCCTGCTCGTGCAGCATCCGAAACCTCAGGGCAATTGGGCGCAATGAACTTGGGCCAGAGAATAGCTGTCCCCCCTGTTTTGGAGAGACGGGCATCACATCCCACTCCTTCTGCGCAGTTTCCTGTGCTGACCCACCATGCACATGGTCCAAGTTGAGCTGAAGATTTGACACGCCACCCTCACCTTCTGGCGGCTCTGTGCTGGGGCGACGGCGCATGTGCCCACAGAGAGGGCTCTGAGTGCCCCCTCTAGCACACGTTCCATAGGTTCGCCACCACTGCTATAGTGCAATCCTGTTTGTATAGCATTTTCTTTCCTCATTAAAATAAACAACCCAGAAGCATTTTCAGTGAATATGTTTCTACTGTCTCCCTGAAGGCGAATACAGAAAAGAAAAAGTATAAATGCAGTAAAGAGAACCCAATGTGTTTTTTCTCTCCACAATGACATTTTCACTGTTGCTATGGAAGTTGCTGAAATAATAATAATAAAAAAAATTGGCAGGATTTTCACTCTTGCAACATTTTAAAGAATTTTAGAAGAGAAGAATGTCTCCCCATCTCCCTGTTAAGGTTGTCAGAATAGTAAATCACACTTTGGCTGGGGGGGGGGGGATTCATAACTTTAAGAAACTCTGAAAGTGTCTCGTATGGCATCTGTAAAGATTCCATCTGGAATTATTTAACTCAGGCATTGATACATGTATCAGAGTTTAAAGAGCATGTATAACTGGACAATGCATTGCAAAGCAGAGAAACTCGTCATACTTTCTCCTTTCTTCCAACTCACTTAATTTTTTTATTTTTTTTATAATAAGTGCTGTCATTTTTGTATCTTCAAGGATATCTGTCTTTTTGCAACCAGACTGGGAACACTTAAAGAAAGGTTTGAGGGGAGTTGCACAGTGTGTGTATGTGCATTTTAGTGACTATGCAGAAAGTTCATATCACAAAAGAACAGAATTTATTTTAAAGCGAGGAGCCCTGTGTGGCCATCTTTACTCAGGCAAAGTGGGGGGGGGGGGGACCGACCGTGGAAGACAGGACTGAATGTGAGTTCATGGTTGGTAGACCATCTTACTTTTTTTTACTGAAAAAGATCTATCTGTCAAACTCAAAGAAAAATAGACTCCCTGTCTAATACTTCTTCAAGCTTTTGAATTATCTCTAGCAGTTGCCTTTTCATTGAACTGTGAGACAACTTAATTTGAAATTACTCTTTCTGGATATCCTAAGCCCTTGACACATTTCATTACCCTACCAAATGATTATAGGTATCTGTTAATTTGTTGGAGGACTTAGTAAACATCTCCGACAACGAGTGTTTAAAAGAACCAGTAGTTAGCAAAGAAGAGGAAGCCGGCTATATCCTTTTGTTTATTTACTTAGCACTTACAGAGCACCACTTCTGTATCTAGCCTAAAAAGAAATATTTTAAGCAAACCGTAAAACTGGGCCTGACCTTTTCACAGGCACATCATAAATCATTGTTAAAGCGAGGGCAAAAACTCTGAAAGAGGTCAGAGGTGGGAGAGAGGTCATCTCGAAGAAGGGACAGTGTGAAAAACCAGAATGGGAGGAGCTTAGGAGAATATAAAGGATAGAGAAAGGGAAACTCTTAACAGTAACTGGGCCAGCTGTAGCACAACTTAAAACACCAACACAACTGTAGCTCTCAAATGATCAAGGGCACCAAAATCAGGTTGCCTTTGGGGTCATTTTCCAAAGATGCATGCTAAACAATGAGCTCGTGGTTTTTGGTTGTTATTTGCAAAAGAGTCAAAACAGTAACAACGCCACTCAGCGTTTCAGACTATTGAGTGTTTTCCTGCTTGATTTTTAAAGGCTTCAATGATGACACCATTGCGAACGTTGCTAACAGTACCGAACTGTACACAGGAGGAAAACTTAATTGTTTTGAAATTGCTCAATTTATTAGTCATGAGGACATGCTTTCATAGGGCTGATTTATGCCCTAATTACAAAGACAAATTGTGAGTTTGTACAAAATACTTGCTTCGTTTTCAGTGGGTCAGTGCCAGGTTGATCTGTATCTGCATAACTTCATTCAATGCACTGAAAGAAATTCTCCTCAGAATATTACGGCCCACGTCTTCAGTACACATTTAAAGCAGTATCATATCACTTTAAATTTCAAAGTGGTTTCACAGTCAACCCCTCTTCCCAGGGAACTCTGGGAATTGTAACTCTGCGAGGGGAACAGGGATCTCAGCATCGTTAATAAACTATAGTTCGCAGAATTATTTGAAGGTACCATAATAACTGTTTAAAGTGGTACGATACTGCTTTAAATGCATAGTGCAGATGGGGGCAGGGGCTCAGAGCTCTTATTGCGATAACAGCAATGTGTTGCTGCTTCTTTGTGGCAACCTGTTTGAGAACCAGATATATGAAATGTTACATCACTAGCAATGGGTATCATTTAGGGCTCGGGAAATAAGCAATGAACTTTTCAACATGTCACATTTGCTTTAAAGAAAAATCAGTTGGGGGCCCTTCCAGTCACTAATTGCAAGGTTTCTATTCTGACGGCTTGAGCATATAGCAAAAGCTGTGCTTGTGAATATTGCTGCAGTAGGGGCAACACACACACACACACCCCATTGCCCATGGCAGTAGAAGCTCCATTTCCTACGGACTGGGATCCTGTTGTGGCAACCTGTAAGAGTGCTCCCGCAGCCCTCATGGACTTTGCCGTTGGCTTGTCAAATTACAGTGGTACCTCGGGATGTGAACGGGATCCGTTCCAGAGCCCTGTTCGCATCCTGAATAGAACATAAGACGCGGTGGCACGTCTGCGCGGGCGCGAGTCGTGTTTTGCGGGCGCGAGTCACATTTTGCTGCTTCCGTGCATGCGTGCAACGTCATTTTGAGTGTCTGCGCATGCGTGAGCGGCAAACCCCGGAAGTAACGTGCTCTGTTACTTCCAGGTTGCTGTGGAGCACAACCCAAAAGCGCTCAACCTGAAGCACATTCAACCCAAGATATGACTGTATGAAAAAAGTCAAAGATACAGATTCTGTTTCCTTGAAGAGAAGCCCAGCCCAGAGGGTGAAAGGGAATAAATCAAGTCCAGTTATTTTACACACAATATATGTGTTTGTATATAGACATATATGGGAGTTGTCTTTCATAAAACACTTCTATAAATCAACCCATTTTTTTTATATCATGCACATTCCTATGTCATTATGAACTTTCAAGCTAACTCTCAGCCAAATATGCACAAGAACATTTTATGTATGGAGTGATGACAAAAGATACACGAAAGGTATAATTGTGCTCTCCTTCTGGGCAAAGATAAAGTCCCAGTCCAGTAAAGGCTATTAGGTGCACTTAAATTCCACGGAATGCAATGGGACAAGTTAGCGGCTGCTAAGTTACATCCTTCGAATTTCGACGGGGCTTAAACCTGAGTGACTTTCTCTGCATGGGAGCCAAGCGTGCTCCTTGCTTCTCCCCCCAAGTTGGAAAAAGAGGTTTCTGTATGCAGTTATTTTGCTGTAAGAAGAAACCACTGTTGAGAGAACAACATACGGCAAGCCAAATTCTTGTCTATCACTGAAGCAGCCACTCCACATCTATTTCTCATCCTTCCCATAGCAATATTGAATAAAACAAAAGTGCAGTGTGATGTCATCACACCAAGGCAGTGTACACATTTCTATCTACTCTGGTTCCAGTTTGGTATATCCTCTGATTTAACCCCATTTTGACAAATTTTTAAAAGCAGGAAATAAGGGGGCTATCAAGTTTGGGGTATCCAGTCCTTCTTCCCCACCCTTGGTAAATTGAGCACCAGATTTGATGGGGTTGGGGTTGTATACGCATGAATGAGAAGGTGTTTGTTTGTGGAGGGGGGGCAAAGCCAACCGTTTTGCAGTAAAATGCATTCAAGGCAAGCCATTACATCACTCCATCCTAAAAGTTGCTGATTTTCAGAGCTGTCATCAGGAAAGATCAATGTTTGCTGTGCAGGCTAAGCAGGGGAGAGGAACTTGTTCACTTGACAGCCATGAACACCTCTTGAGAAATGTCATGTTCATTCAGTTTGGGGAGGCAAGTAAGAACTGGTCTTCCTTAGGGAAGGAGGGTTAGGAAGGGTGTTTTGGCTGTGTGAGCAATTCCTCTTCCTCCTCCCTTAGATTCCACTCATTTCACAATGGAAAGTGCACAGAATGAAGCAGATGTCATTTCGGAAGGCAACATTCTCTGCGACAGTGCCCTGAATGAACTAAAACAGACAAGGCATGGGGTGGGGAACCTCAGGCCTGAGGGCTAAATGTGGCCCTCCAAGCATCTCTAGCTGTTCCTTGGTACTCCGCCTGGGCCAGCAGGCCCCACCCGCCACCAGCTCTGCTCTGCTCTCTCCTTTAGAGTTTTTGTCAGGCCAGAAGGTGCCTTTGAACTGTAACTGCCTCTTGTTTCCTTGAACAGAGGGTGGAGTGGGGTGTGCATGTGCATGTCTTTAGGAACCTCTGGCTATGGTCTGACTGGAAGCAAACCTCCTGTATGGAGGTGATCCCACTCTAGACTTCCTGGAGCAATAAATGGCCTCGGTCCTGTATACCTGAAGAAGCGTCTCCACCCCCATCGTTCTGCCCGGACACTGAGGTCCAGCGCAGAGGGCCTTCTGGCGGTTCCCTCATTGCGAGAAGTGAGGTTACAGGGAACCAGGCAGATGAGGTAATCACATGCCAGAAAGTGGTCGTGCAGCATTTGGAAAAGACATCATAAAAGGTAAAGGTAAAGGTACCCCTGCCCGTACGGGCCAGTCTTGACAGACTCTGGGGTTGTGCGCCCATCTCACTTAAGAGGCCAGGGGCCAGCGCTGTCCGGAGACACTTCCGGGTCACGTGGCCAGCGTGACATCGCTGCTCTGGCGAGCCAGAGCCGCACACGGAAACGCCGTTTACCTTCCCGCTGGTAAGCGGTCCCTATTTATCTACTTGCACCCGGAGGTGCTTTCGAACTGCTAGGTTGGCAGGCGCTGGGACCGAGCAGCGGGAGCGCACCCCGCCGCAGGGATTCGAACCGCCGACCTTTCGATCGGCAAGCCCTAGGCGCTGAGGCTTTAACCCACAGCGCCACCTGCGTCCCTTGCGAGAAGTGAGGTTACAGGGAACCAAGCAGATGAGGTAATCACATGCCAGAAAGTGGTCGTGCAGCATTTGGAAAAGACATCATACATGGGGCTTAAAATGGAGGGAGGTATGGGGAAATCATGGATCAAAACTGATTCACAAATATATGTTAGTGCACATAAATTGTGGCTCAGTTTAAAATTATTAATTTGAGTCACAGTAAGGTTGCAATCCTAAACCCGCTCAGTCTAGAGAGTAAATCCCATTGAATTTAGTAGACTTACTTTTGAGCAAACATGTCCAGGATTGCCCAGTAAAACTACTCTCATATGCTCATGTATATGGGAGCAAGTCCCACTGATCTTGGAACAACTTATTCTGATTAAGCAGGATTAGGTTTGCCCTGCATGTATTTTAAACCACAAAATACTTACCATATTTAGAAGATAATGTGTGCAAGCAGGAAAATCTTATTTTTCATATGAGTATAGGGAACAGAATACTTTTTAAAAAACAACAACAAGAAGTTTATGTAAAATACTTTACACATCCTGCATTCCAGCCCATGAATCCAAGACGAATAATGCACATTTTCCAGTTCTAAGCATATTTAATACAATGTTTTTACAACAGCTGTTGCTTTCACAGAACTTTAACCTTGCTGCACAAATCCATGTCAAGGAAAATACTCTGTTGTCTTGGATACGGCCTCTACACACGTCCCTTTTCTCAGCTGGCTGGTGTCAGCTTTCAGCCTCTGAGGCCTTCCAAAACTCGCAGCCAGGATCAGGGCCTCTCATCTGCCCAGATTTCTTTTCCAGCCCTGATTAAAGTTTGCAGTGGAATCATTCTGCAGTAATAGCTGTCTTCATGTATGAGCAGCTTCCCTCAAAGTACCTGATGAGAGAATGGCAAAATTAACTCCAGGGGGCGGGAGAATATTAATCAGCCTTTCCTGGCACCGTGCACCAAATTTATTTCTTGCCTAGCCAGGTGCTTTGTCTTGCTAGACTTGGACCAATGTATTACACTTGGGAGACTGTTCAGAGTATTGTGCGACAACTGACAGTTGCTCAAGTGTTCAGAAAACTTTTGGCTGTCTCCTTGAGAGGGGAGATATTATTACTACCTCCGAGTTTGCTCGTGAAAGCACTTTCAAGCACAGCACTTTGTTAAATGTGTATGAGCAGTTGCTGAGAAACGTGAAAGACTAATAATCTACAAGGTTCCATTGTCTTTTTGTTACATACTGCAGCACGAAGCAACATTACGGCAAGCCATGAAGGCTCAGCCTTAAGCACACTTGCGTGTTCAGACCTTTAAAACTCCCCCTTAAATAAATTCAGACAAGACTCAAATTTTGGTTTGGTTTTTGGCACAATTTAGGCCACAACTTTATTGATTACAGCAAGTGAGTGGTTGCATAGGCTCTGGTTCGACTAGCTCCCTGCACTGTTGCAGGTAGCGCTGACCCAGGGCACCAGCATAGGTGAGCCTAGGGTGAACACCTGGATAATAATAATAATAATAATAATAATAATAATAATAATAATAATAATAATTTATTATTTGTACCCCGCCCATCTGGCTGGGTTTCCCCAGCCACTCTGGGCGGCTTCCAACAGAGATGAAAAATACACTAAAATGTCACATAGCCAGGAACAGGCTATGTCCACCACCCAGATGTCCCCCTGGACTAAGGCATGGGCACAACCCCCTCTTAGGGGTTGACCAAACCATTGAGTCCCTAGATTCCTTTAACGGAAAACCCTTCACATAGGGATGGCGAGAGCGTTCTCCCATCCCTATCACCTGAACCAGAGCCTATCTGCAACCGTACAAGTTGTGATGATTTGTTACACGGCAGGCGAAACCCAAATGGCAACAGCCAATCAGCCAAGTGGGAGAAATTCCTGCTCTGCTCCTGTCTCAATGACAGACAACACACGACGGCATAGCAAGGTCAAGCACACAAGCCCTAAAAGTAGGGAGAGGTGGGTGGGTGTTCCGAAAGAGGAAGCTCTGGGTCACGTGCATGGGTATAAATAGGTCCCTTGATCTGTTTAGCTTGCGTCCCATTGGCCTGATTAAACCCATCATCAAGGGACCTACCAATTGGGTGTTGTGGCTATCCAATCGTATCCACCCACAACGCAGGGTTTGGTTGCCAGGTCTCCCCGCAACACGTGCCCTTTCCAAGGGAGGACCCAATTTACATGCAGACCAATCTCAAAGAAACCAGTGCGACTTGCATATACAGTATATCAGGCTTCCTCAACCTCGCCCCTCCAGATGTTTTGAGACTATAATTCCCATCATCGCTGACCACTGGTCCTGCTAGCTAGGGATCATGGGAGTTGTAGGCCAAAAACACCTGGAGGAAGCCTGCAGTATATGAAATGTCTACTCACCTTGGGCTTCAGTCAGGGCAGCGTTTGACACATGGTGCGGCTGTGGCCATATCCAGAGAAAATCACCTTTGTCCTACCTGGTCAGAGGAGGGGGATGGCCACTTGGCCCTGCCCTCCCCTGGCCATGCCAGACCCACTGTTTGGGCAGGCCTGGCCCACAAGACTATCAGGACATGAGTATGGGGGCTGTGCCCTGCCTGCCCCTGGGGTATTTAGGAGGGTGTCCTGGAGCAGACCGCCCTCTTGGCTGACCGACACAGGATTTGCATCCCACCCAGACTGTTAGGGACCTACTCAGTGGGGGAGTGGGCAGGTTAGCATAAGGACGTTGATGGTTAATTGGTTGCCATATTCAGGGCCAGGAAGGAATTTTTCCTGCAAGCAAATTGGCTGGACTGCAGAGTTTTGCCTACCTCATAGCAGCTGTCACAACTTGGGTGGATAAGGCATTGGGGCGGATCCTTAGTCACAAGGGTACTCTGTTAGAGGAGTCCAGGAGGGGTGACTCTGTTTGGGAGTCCAGTGGGGGACCAGTGGGCCAATACACTTCTCCCAATGGCAGCCTGCATGAGGTCATGGCATCCAGTCCATGCCGGGGTCCAATCCCCAGCACAATTTCAACCCCACCAGGTTCCTATCAGGTAGCAGGCAAGATACGTGCCCAATGCCTTAGCCAAACCTACTCTTAAAGGTAAAGGGACCCCTGACCATTAGGTCCAGCCGCGGATGACTCTGGGGTTGCGGCGCTCATCTTGCTTTATTGGCCGAGGGAGCTGGCGTACAGCTTCTGGGTCATGTGGCCAGCATGACTAAGCCGCTTCTGGTGAACCAGAGCAGTGCACAGAAATGCCGTTTACCTTCCCACCAGAGCGGTACCTATTTATCTACTAGCACTTTGATGTGCTTTCGAACTGCTAGGTTGGCAGGAGCAGGGACTGAGCAACGGGAGCTCACCCCATTGCAGGGATTCGAACCGCCAACCTTCTGATCAGCAAGTCCTAGGCTCTGTGGTTTAACCCACAGCGCCACCCGCGTCCCTAACTCTTACCTACTCTTACCTGTAATCAATAAAGTTGTAGCCTGATTCAACCCTGTGTTCTCCTGTGTTCATTTCCTCGTTCTTCCCTGCACCGGCTGCAGACATCATGAATCTGTGGCATCAATGAGTGTAGGGAGTTCAGTACTGGACAAATTGAGCAAACTCTTGGCAGATTTTCAATCTACTCTTTTGTACAGTCTAGGGCTGAGTGTTGCACTCAGTCCCAATCCAGTGCAAGGGGACAAGACTTAGGAACATGGAGAGCCGCCTAATATTGAGTCACACAATTGCACCAGTGTAGGAGGAGAAGTTGATGACAGAGGACGAGATGGTTGGACAGTGTTCTCGAAGCTACCAACATGAGTTTGACGAAACTGCGGGAGGCAGTGGAAAACAGGAGTGCCGGGCGTGCTCTGATCCAGAGGGTCACGAAGAGTTGGAGACTGAACGACTAAACAACAACAGCTCAATACTGTCTACACTGACTGGTAGCAACTCTCCGTGATTTCAGACAGCATTTTCTCCCAGCCCTACCTAGAGATGTTGGGAATAGATAAAGGTAAAGGGACCCCTGACCGTTAGGTCCAGTCGCAGACGACTCTGGGGTTGCGCGCTCATCTCGCTTTATTGGCCGAGGGAGCCAGCATACAGCTTCCGGGTCATGTGGCGAACCAGAGCAGCGCACGTAAACGCCGTTTACCTTCCTGCCAGAGCGGTACCTATTTATCTACTTGCACTTTGATGTGCTTTCCACCTGCTAGGTTGGCAGGAGCAGGGACCGAGCAACAGGAGCTCACCCCGTTGCGGGGATTCGAACCGCCAACCTTCTGATCGGCAAGTCCTAGGCTCTGTGGTTTAACCCACAGTGCCACCCGCATCACTTGGGAATAGAGAGGGGCAAATATGTCAGTTTCGGTTTCCCTGAGTTTCCCTCATTTTTCCAATCTTTAATTCACTTGTCCACATTTCCACATCAGTTTGCAATTTTAAAATAGTCATCATGACCTCCCTCCTAATATACATGTTTGTGTGCAGTTTTGCCTAATTCAGTGGTACCTCAGGTTACAGACGCTTCAGGTTACAGACGCTTCAGGTTACAGACTCCACTAACCCAGAAATAGTACCTCAGGCTAAGAAGTTTGCTTCAGGATGAGAACAGAAATCGTGCTCTGGCAGCAGGAGGCCCCATTAGCTAAAGTGGTGCTTCAGGTTAAGAACAGTTTCAGGTTAAGAACAGACCTTCAGAACGAATTAAGTTCTTAACCCGAGGTACCACTGTATACCCAATCTTGCAGAGTAATTTCCCCTAATGCAACACATTTTTGTATGCCATTTTCACTAATATATGCATTTCTGTGCGCACCTTACTCACGTATATGCATTTTTATACACGGTACTTGCACGTGTATGAAACAGATGCATGGCAAAATTCAGAGAAGTGTCAATTTCGAAGGATGGCTGTGTTTTGGTTCTTATACGGTCTTGGAAACTGCAAATTAGGAAAGTTTGTCTTTCATTGTGAACTGATTTGAATCCCCGCCACCCCTAGCCAGGGATCGTACCTTGGACCTTCTGAATGAACCTTGGATGCTCTGTCCTTGAGCTGCGACCTTTTTCACTTGGTCTTGTATCAAAAGCCAGTTCCAGAATAGCCTTTCTAAGAATAGAAAAGAAAGAAAGAAAGAAAGAAAGAAAGAAAGAAAGAAAGAAAGAAAGTCAGACTGCTGACATTTCATTCAGTAATAATAATAATAAAAATCACTGACAGGACCAAGAAAAGTAAATGTGTTGATTCATATTCACAGCCTGATCATAGTCATGCTTACAATAGCTTCCCTCCATAGACTCGCACTCAGATGTTTCATGGCCTAACTGCATGTTTCAAATGCTTTCCAATGGACATTTCAGCTCAGGAGACAAAATTGATTAAATAAACATCAGTTATGGTTTAATATGCAAGATCAGAAGCATATCATTTTTCATTCTGGAGTTCACAGGGAAAGAACCAATGAGGAGAGGAAGATTGATTGAGTATAAACTGTTAAAATATCCCCCTTGCCAACGGGAGCAAAAGCTTGTGAGGGTCTATTATATGATGTTTTAAGAGGCAATGTCAGCACATTCATAACTGAGTAACTTAATGAACACAGAGAATAGAAAAGGCTTTTGGTTTCTTTTGTAAGTCTTTTCCCTTTTGACATGTCAAAAACCAAGGAGGGGGGGAGTCCCCCGAGTTTATAAATGTTAGAAAAGGTACCTTACCACAGCAAATGAAAATAAAGTTCAGTTTTACTAGCCCCATTTGGGGGGGGGGGGGTGGACACTGTGGTTGAGAGAGCAGGAATACATAAGCCCTGCAGCTCAGTGTTGTTAGACAGAGTGTAATTGTCGTTGTGGGTTTGTTTGTTTTTTTGAGAAAGTATTGTACATGGGCGTAGGCAAGGGGGGCAAGGAAGGGTAGCTGCCCCCTCTAAATCAATAAAAAAACAATAAAAATACATAGCTGAGGTTCTGCCCCACCAACAAAGGCCTGCTGCCGCCCCCCCACAAAAATCCTGGCTACACCCATGGTAGTGTACAATACCCCTGCATGTTAACTTGGCTGTGAGTCCTGGAGGCCTTTTTTCACCTGGCCTGGAAAGGTGTCTTGAGGAAAGAGTTGCAAAATAACAGAGTTAATAAGCTTATATATATAAGACTGACACCCTTCTTTGGAAATTAAACCTATGTCCAGACTTTAACATCCAAAAACTTGAAGAAACCTGTAAAGTAAAGGTAAAGGGATCCCTGACCATTAGGTCCAGTTGTGACCGGCTCTGGGGTTGCGGCACTCATCTCGCTTTATTGGCCGAGGGAGCCGGCGTACAGCTTCCGGGTCATGTGCCCAGCATGACTAAGCCGCTTCTGGCGAACCAGAGCAGCGCACGGAAATACCGATTACATTCCCGCCGGAGTGGTACCTATTTATCTACTTGCACTTTGACGTGCTTTTGAACTGCTAGGTTGGCAGGAGCTGGGACCAAGCAATGGGAGCTCACCCCGTCACGGGGATTCGATCCACCAACCTTCTGATCGGCAAGTCCTAGGCTCTGTGGTTTAACCCACAGCACCACCAGGGTCCCGGTTGCAGAAACCTGTAGTTCTAGATTAATATTTACAGTCACGTGCTTCTCCAAGCATGGGCTTACAGCCACTTCTTCTAACTTCCCAAACAACTGTATTTTCCTTTCTTTCCAGAGCTCAGCCTTCTGCACCTCAGTTCGGCCATGCTTTGCAACTCCTATGAGAGATTTCCACTTGTGCCTTTTCCTGCAGCTTTGCTCTTTCTTTCAAGCAGAGAAGAAGCATTCCGACACTCTATTCAACTCAGCAGTGTTCACAGTGGATTCTAAAACAGTCATCTTGCTTCACATAAAACAGGGTCTCTCCTTCGCTAGATGCCTCCTATCTGTCCAAAGTTAGCCAATCACACAAGAACTCTCTAGAATTCAGTTACTAACCAATCAAATTTAAACACATAGTTTAAATGCATATAAGTAAATGCATATAAGCATTTACAATTTCAGTGAATTGAATTATTTAACAAGGTGGGCCCTGACTGACTCCAGCTACAAAAGCTGAGGCTGCTGAACAGATTTTTGTGCTGGGGTATTGTTTTGGGTTGTGGGTGGGTGGCTGTTGCTGTTATTACCATTAAGTTTTGTATATTATGATTTATGTGGCATTTGTTTGATTTGGTTGTGTACATTTTCAATGTTTTATTTAATGTTGATGATTACTTTGAATTATGTATTTTTAATGTTGTAAACCACTTTGAGCATGGTTCTAGAAGTGTGCATGCACATGAAAGCTTATACCAAGAACAAACTTAGTTGGTCTCTATGGTGCTACTGGACAATTTTTTTATATATTTTGACTTTGAGCATGGTTTAAACTTTATTAAGGTAGTATTCAAATAAAATGATGCATACATCTATGTATGTATGTAATCCAGAACTGTTATCCAGAGAAATGTTTTGGGGGAGGCTACTGTGAAGTGTAGGGATGCGGGTGGCACTGTGGATAAAAGCCTCAGCGCCTAGGGCTTGCTGATTGAAAGGTCGGCGGTTCGAATCCCCGCGGCGGGGTGCGCTCCCGCTGCTCGGTCCCAGCGCCTGCCAACCTAGCAGTTCGAAAGCACCCCCGGGTGCAAGTAGATAAATAGAGAGCACTTACTGGTGGGAAGGTAAACGGCGTTTCCGTGTGCTGCGCTGGCTCGCCAGATGCAGCTTTGTCACGTTGGCCACGTGACCCGGAAGTGTCTCCGGACAGCGCTGGCCCCCGGCCTCTTGAGTGAGATGGGTGCACAACCCCAGAGTCTGTCAAGACTGGCCCGTACGGGCAGGGGTACCTTTACCTTTACCTACTGTGAAGTTTATTGTAGCAGCAACATGATGGAAATACAGGGATTCTTATGGGTGGATTGCTGCTGATGGTATAAGCACTTAAAAGTGTATACCCATGTAAAAGGTTTTAATTCTTTTTGTAGGGGAAGAAAAGAGCAACCGCTTGACCTATGCTAATAACACTGCTATAAATAATCACAACAAATGCTCTTGGAATGCACTGCTTGCTTTTTACCAATCTCATCTTGAACTTATCCAAGCATAGGCATTTGAACCTTGGTTGCTATAAATCTTAAATCTCATCTGACCCCACCACACCCCAGTCTAAACTACCATGCCTGGACTTGCACTGAATGTCGTATTGCCAGCCAGTTAATCAAAAAGCTCCAGCAACAAAATTGGTTTATAACTCATGGTTGAGGGCTGGCCCTGCGGGAGAGCAAGGCTCTTAAGTCTTTATCAGCTTTATGGCAGGCAGAAATTCATCAGGTTACATCTTTGCCTGCATAGAAATGCAATGATGGGGAACGCATCACTTATTGACATTCTGTCTGTCAGACAACTTATTACTTGTGTGTCACCCCTGTTTTGAGGTGAGTTAATGGACATGGGTGGTGCTATGGTCTAAGCCACAGAGCCCAGGACTTGCCGATCAGAAGGTTGGTGGTTTGAATCCCCGTGACGGGGTGAGCTCCCGTTGCTCGGTCCCTGCTCCTGCCAACCTAGCAGTTTGAAAGCACGGCAAAAGTGCAAGTAGATAAATAGGTACCGCTCCGGTGGGAAGGTAAACGGCAGAGCCAGTGTGGTGTAGTGGTTAAGAGCAGTAGTCTCGTAATCTCATGAACCAGGTTTGCGTCTCCGCTCTTCCACATGCAGCTGCTGGGTGACTTTGGGCTAGTCACACTTCTTTGAAGTCTCTCAGCCTCACTCACCTCACAGAGTGTTTGTTGTGGGGGAGGAAGGGAAAGGAGAACGACTGCTCTCCACATTAAACGGGGGGCGGGGGCCCTTTGCGTGGTCGTGTGCAGTCCCTGGAGCCTGTGTGGCTCCATTGGCTTCGCCTTCCCCCAGGTGGGATACCTGGAGGTCTCCGCCTACCTCAGTCAGTTGTCCAAGGTGACCAGACCAGGTAGGGGAGGGACTACCTGCCTGCACAATAGAAGGAGGATCAGTTGGCTCCAGAGCTCCAAAAAGGAGACTGTTAGCCACTTTGAGACTCTTTAGGGTAGTGATAAAGCGGGATATCAAATCCAAACTCCTCTTCTTCTTCCGTGCACTGCTCTGGTTCTCCAGAAGCAGCTTAATCATGCTGGCCACATGACCCGGAAGCTGTCTGCGGACAAATGCCGGCTCCCTCAGCCAATAAAGCGAGATGAGCATCACAACCCTAGAGTCACCCATGACTGGACTTAACGGTCAGGGGTCCCTTTACCTTTTAATAGCCTCTTATAGAAAAAGTGTTTCCCAACCCAGCCTTATGCTTAGCAACAAAATTAAGAGATGCTAAGGAGGATAAGAGATCACCTGATCTTTTCAGACTTCTCCACTGTGGTCAGATGTACTGTGTTTCTATTCAGATTGTTCTAATAATTTATATATAATATATATTTATATTATAATACATAATTTATATAATATATAATTTATATATAATATATATTATAATATATAATATATATAATTTATATTATATATATATATATATATATATATATATATATATATATATATTATAAATTATAATAATTTATAGGGACGCGGGTGGCGCTGTGGGTAAAACCTCAGTGCCTAGGACTTGCTGATCGTATGGTCGGCGGTTCGAATCCCCACGGCGGGGTGAGCTCCCGTCTTTCGGTCCCAGCTCCTGCCCACCTAGCAGTTCGAAAGCACCCCTAAGTGCAAGTAGATAAATAGGTACCGCTTTTTTAAAAAAAAAGCGGGAAGGTAAACAGCGTTTCCGTGTGCTGCGCTGATGCTGGCTCACCAGAGCAGCTTCGTCACGCTGGCCATGTGACCCGGAAGTGTCTGCAGACAGCGCTGGCTCCCGGCCTCTTAAGTGAGATGAACGCACAACCCTAGAGTCGGACACGACTGGCCCGTACGGGCTTTACCTTTACCTTTAATAATTTATAAATGCCCATCTAGGCACATAAATCAGAACATGTGCAATTTTTTTGCAAATTTGTGCCACATTTTGTGGGTGGGACCAATGGCCTAATCTACATATGGTGTGCTGGGTGGGCACAAAAAAATCTTTCATTACACTTGAAACAGAGTCAAATTTCAAGCCATTCCATAACAAATTCTGATGGCTACCATATTTGTCTTTGAGATAATATATAAAACCATGAGCTGAATGATTCCACTTCACTTTCCCCTGTAGCACCCTGCTTGTGGTTAACGCTTAGCTGGAATGAAATATTCAACGCAGCAATAGAGAAATTAAAATAGTAATTTATTTGTCAAACAAATAAATATGAGGCACAGTGGTATATGGTTACCAAGCTCTGGCCTGGCCTCTTGCCATTCTGGCCAGCACTTATATTTCCTTAATCCAGCCCCCTTGCTCCTCCTGTGGCTGCCTCTGTCCAATCAGCCTGGTTAAAATTCCTATTGGCTATTTGCTAGAACCAATCACAAAAGATACACCCATTTCCTCTCGCCCTTTTATGGGAATCAAAAAGCTATATATTCTTCTATCTATAAATGACAAATAAGTAGTAATATATCTTACATGTGTCTCAACAAGGAATCTTAATTACCAGCTCACCTCTTGCCCTCCTTGCCCTACTGCCTTCCAAAACAGATGATTAATCTTGAATTTTTATCTTAAACATATGTCAAGGATTTTGAATTCACATCAACATTGAGAGATCTCCTTCATTTGAAGGTTTCTAAACAAAAGGCCTGACAACCATATATCAGGAGTGCTCGATGGCGTCTCCTGTCTGGCAGGAGGCCGGGCTGGTGGCTGACTTAATTTCAGGATAGTTACAACTCTTACAACTATATGAAATAAGAATCTAGCATTTCTTAAATCCTTTGCATAATTATATTTAAGCTAATATATTTAATACATAAATAACCTTTTAAAAGGAAAAGAAATCTTAAAAGGATCTTAGTTTAAGAAAGAAACAGCTTTAGAAAAGACTTCCCAAAAATGCTCTGTTTCTGCCAGCCAGACCAGTTGCTTTTTCACTGCTCTTGACCTTTTTAACCTTAGGAAGAAGATATGGCTCATTTTACTATTTATCCACTCTTAATTTGTAGGGTCAGTGTAACCTTGGCTCTCACCCTTTTTACGACTTTGAGAATTGTTTTCTGCTATAAATCAGGGGGCCCCCTTGTCTAGGAGAAAAACATTTTGCCAAGGTTCTTCTAGGCAGCTGGTCTTTTGCCTGGCATAAAACATTTGAAGATCTTTAAGCTCATTTTTAAAATACAAGCCCTGATTAAACATATAAGCTTTAATAAAAATGCAGGCTTATGATTAGATGCCTCACCCCTAGGACAGACAAGTTACCCATCCTCCTACCTTGGTCAGATTCCAAAGGAAACAATTATATACTTCACTTAATTTATTCCTTCCACTGAAGTGAAGCCTAATATTCTTCACTTCCTGCTTTAAGCAGTACTGGAGTTTTGTGTCACATTTTGTCTCAGAGTTAAGAGCTTTCAAATTATGTAATTTCCAAATGAAGAAAGTCTAGGTTTTTAGTCTTTGTATATGTTTCATTTGTATTTACTCTTTCCATTGAGGTGATCTAACTTTGGGCAAAATCAATCCAGAGATAAGGGCTTTTAAGGTCTGTTGATTTAACATGTGCTTAAATCTTTCCCCTATTCGGAGAACAGAGTGCAGTCATACCTCAGGTTAAAGACACTTCAGGTTGAGAGTTTCCAGTTTGCATTCCGCAGCGACCCAGAAGTAACGGAACGGGTTACTTCTGGGTTTTGCTGCTCGCACATGCACAGATGCTCAAAATGATGTCACGCACATACGCAGAAGCAGTGAATCACAACCTGCGCACACGCAGACTCGGGTTGCGTTCTGCTCAGGATGCGAACAGGGCTCCGGAACGGATCCCGTTCGCATCCAGAGGTACCACTGTATCCATAATTTCACTTGTTATCTAGGTAACTTAGGGACCAGTCCTAACCCTCCAATGTTGATGGTGGGGTTAGGAAAGCTGAATCCCCTCGCAGGGAGTCGACGTTGCAGGCAGATCATGAGCCGTGCACGCGGGGGTTAGGTAGCACCGCGTCACAGGGAGTTCCTGGCCAGGTCTTTTCATATCGGCCAGTCCGATCGGCCGAAGGGGGCATGGCTTAGCCCATTTAAACAAGCCGCAGCCAGGCTCGCTCCCTCTTTTACCTGGCTCATGTGGCTGTTAGGCATTGGAGTGTTCGGTTGGAGGGGAGGGGAGGTGGGAGCCATCACCTATCCCTCCTACTTCAAGGGCATTCCGTTAAAGGAATCCGGGGTGTGTGTCTTCTGTCTGAAGCCCAGACAGGGGCCAGAGCCATAGCACGACCCCTATCGGTGACCCGGGGGGAATTCCTAGTTGATATGCATCAACAAGGCTCCCCCATCAGTGGTTAACCCTTACTAGACTCCCGGCAGGTGGGCAGGAGTCAGATATATTCATTGGTTCCAATGCCTAAGCCAATACCACTCACATTCTGTAATCAATAAAGTTGTGGCCTTTTCCAGCCCACTGTGGTCTAAGCCACAGAGCCTAGGGCTTGCTGATCAGAAGGTCGGCGGTTCGAATCCCCGTGATGGGGTGAGCTCCCGTTGCTCGGTCCCTGCTCCTGCCAACCTAGCAGTTCGAAAGCACATCAAAGTGCAAGTAGATAAATAGGTACCACTCTGGTGGGAAGGTAAACGGCGTTTCCATGTGCTGCTCTGGTTCGCTAAAGGTAAAGGTAAAGGTACCCCTGCCCGTACGGGCCAGTCTTGACAGACTCTGGGGTTGTGCGCCCATCTCACTTAAGAGGCCAGGGGCCAGCGCTGTCCGGAGACACTTCCGGGTCACGTGGCCAGCGTGACATCGCTGCTCTGGCCAGAGCCAGAGCCAGAGCCGCACACGGAAACGCCGTTTACCTTCCCGCTGGTAAGCGGTCCCTATTTATCTACTTGCACCCGGAGGTGCTTTCAAACTGCTAGGTTGGCAGGCGCTGGGACCGAGCAGCGGGAGCGCACCCCGCCGCAGGGATTCGAACCGCCGACCTTTCGATCGGCAAGCCCTAGGCGCTGAGGCTTTAACCCACAGCGCCACCTGCGTCCCCCTATCTTAAGGAGAAGCTAAGGTCAAATACAGTGAGTCAGTTCAAGAGTGGCTGTGGTCCAACAGCTGGGACATGAGACAAAGGAGTTGAACAGGAGTTCAGGGTGGTGGTGTTGCAGATACAGGTAAACAAATCAGGTCATCATGTGTCCAGAAAGGTAAAAACAACTTGAAATGCAGTCTATGTGTGTGAGGGAGAATCTTGATGCATTTTAAGTTGCTAATGTGTACATGCCCTACATCTGCAAAGGATTATACTGCAGTAATTATTCTGTCCCCAGTGTTCCTTATTAATGAATTACGTAATATTAACCCAGTTTGGTACTCAGGAATGATGTGGAAATGCCACAGAGAAAGTACAAATAAAAAACCAGAAAACTCAAAGTCTAAATGCTTTCTCTTTTCCCCTCCAGGCTATTATCTCTCACATATCTTGGAGTTGTTGACAGAGTCATGCTATGGTTGCTTCTGCTAAAACCTTCTTAATAGCTGATTAGCTGGCTTTTCCTCCTGAGAACACAGATGTTGTTTTTCCCTTTTAGCCAAGGATTTGTTAAGATACTGCAGGCCCACTGTCACCACTTGAAAGCGGAAAAAGAGAGGAAAAAGAGAGAACCATCAAGCAGTCAAGATAAACGCCAAATGGATATACCCCAAAAAACAGCCAAAGACTTTGGGCAGGTAAATTGTTTCAATTGTTTTCCTGACCCTCCATTGCTTTGTTGTTGTTTTTAAAACCTAATTATGTCACACAGTGTTTCAAATCTGATGTTCCTTTTCAATAGGGATGATAGGTCCAAGTTAAGAGTTTGTTCTGACAGACTTTGCCCATGAGAAACATTGGATTGCAAATTTTATTACAGCAGTTTAAAAATACAGCATAATACACAGTTTAAAACAAATTGCAATCACAAAAACAGGGTGGGTCCAAAAAATATACATATCGGGTGTTTAAGGCCAGGGTAAAGAGGTGTGTATTCAGCATTTGCGTGAGAAGACCCCCCCAAACCACCCCCAAAATAAATACACAATAGACATAGAATTTTAGTTTAAGGTTTTTGGCAATAATTCGGCCACAACTTTATTGAATTACACAGGAGTCAGCAAAATTTTTCAGCAGGGGGCCAGTCCACTGTCCCTCAGACCTTGTGGGGGGCCGGACTATATTTTGAAAGGAAAAAAAAGAACAAATTCCTATGCCCCACAAATAACCCAGAGATGCATTTTAAATAAAAGTACACATTCTACTTATGTAAAAACACCAGGCAGGCCCCACAAATAACCCAGAGATGCATTTTAAATAAAAGGACACATTCTACTCATGTAAAAATATGCTGATTCCCGCTCCATCCGCGGGCTGGATTTAGAAGGCGATTGGGTCGGATCCGGCCCCCGGGCCTTAGTTTGCCTTCCCATAAATTACAGCTTGTGAATGGTTGCCTAGGGCAGTGTTTCCCAACCTTGGGTCTCCAGCTGCTGTTGGACTACAATTCCCATCATCCCTGACCATTGGTCTTGCTAGCAAGGGATGATGGGAGTTGTAGTCCAAAAACAGCTGGAGACCCAAGGTTGGGAAACACTGGCCTAGGGATTGGTTCCCGACTACCTGACCCTGCACCATGGCAGGACACGACTGACAACTGGATGCCACCAGAGGTGTCAATAAGGGAAAACATATTGGGGGAGCATGGAGTAGAAAGCAGGCTCCAGTTCACCCCATATGTTCCCAGGGTCTTGGGGTGTGAGGAGACGAACACTGTTTTTCATGTCATAAAGCCACTGCTTGATTTTTTGGAACCAAACTTGTTTTTTAATAATAATAATAATAATAATAATAATAATAATAATAATAATATGTACCTTTGAATCCCTTCATCTAAATTAATTACCAAGAATTAAACTTGTGTATAGCCCAATAGTAACATGTCTACTTTGAAGTAAGTTCCACTCTTACATACACTTAAGATTCCAGGCATAATACTTTTTTTTTTATTCTCCACACCACCACATGAAACTCACAACTGATTCCTTCAGTTTCCATGGGGAAATGGGGAGAAAAGGGAATCAAATGGACCTGGATTGAATTAGTTCACCACGTGCTAAGTTGTGGCTTGGAGGAGTGTGTCACTATTATGAGCTGTTTGCTTTGTCTTGGGAAATGAGGAAATTACGTAAAGAAAAGGTGGGCTGTATTAACACATGCCAATGACACTTGAAAAAGAATAGTTTCACGTGATCGGTCCACAGTAAATTAATCAATCCTGGTGGGTTATTAATTTTCCTTCCTAAAATGCACCTGCAATGGTGGCATTTCAATGACGAGTTGATTTTTTAAAATATGAGTTTTGCAAAGTAGGAGAGAACAGTTACTCTTTTATGCATCTAGTAAGTGTTTGCCATGTTTTAAGCACTAAAAGAAATCCAGAACTTTAACAAAGGAAACCTTTTCATATGCTTTGAAACACAATATGTATATAATGGAGTCGAGTCATGGTTTTATAGTCACAACATGATCATGTACCAGAAGCATGGCAGAGGCTAAAGGAGGAGTTTGAGAGGCTGCAGGAACTTGCACAACATGTTGGCAGGAGGAGAGCAAAACTACGGGGACTGTAGCCCCCCCCCCCATTAAAAAGCTGAGACATTTTTTTGTAAATGAGCCCACAGGATGAATATGAAATCTCTGATCTGGAGACCAGTCGTCAGGAAATTGCCAAATACTAACAACTCGTATTATGCTCATAAGCCAGCTGGCGAGATATCTGAGAACCAAACGAAAAAGCAAAAAAACACATTTGTTCCCTTTTGGGTATGAAAAAAGGCAGCCATTAAGCGAGACCAAGATATTTGGTTTCTGCTTTTCTAAATCCACCTTAAAAATCACTTAGAGCCAATAAGGGCTAACCACAGGAGAGCACAACCAGCCACATATCATTTATACTGAACTGCTTCTAAGGGGGCGATAAAGTGTATTTCGCAATCCATCACCGGCTGGGTTTTGAGTTGGCATGACAGTCCCCTAAAATGAATCAGTGCAGTGCTCCCAGTCCTAGATCAGTCACAGCAGGAGCGAGCCGTGCGTCTCTCTTCAGACAAGTTCGCCTTGCTGTCTAGACTGTGTCAAGTCGCTGTGTGTGAATCTGGAGGCTGTTCATCTTGGTGATGCTTTCTCTTAAACTTGCCTTCTCAGCCAGCCCAGAAGAAACACAGTGAAGAGTAGCTCTACACCTTCAAGTTTGCCAAGCTCCAACATAAGATCCACCATCAGCTTGACAGATGAAAATGACAGTTTTGAAAAACACATAAAACAGCATGGTGTGTATTGTGGAGTTTTATTCATGAAGTATCTACTATCTTTCACTGTGAAGAATGTGTTTGGCATGTGTGTATAGGTTGTTGTTGTTGTTGTTATCATTATTATCATTATTTATTGTTTATATGCTGCCCATCTGACTGGGTTACCCCAGCCACTTTGGGAAGCTTCCAAAAAATTAAAACATAATACGATATCCTCAGATGTCTTCTAAAATAGTTATTTTATCTACAAATAAGAATGAGTGCATCTCCTTCAGCCTAAAATCACATGTGCCCTTTTTATACAGACTGTGAGCGTTATGGAGGTGTTTTCTCAAAATGTGTGTTGACCTCTTAATCCATGTTGCCATCCAACGGTTTTGCTACCTGGGTGCAAAAGCTAAGCTGGAAATTTGGCCACCTCATTTGGCCTTGTGATTTCACAACTTGAGCATGAGACACATACATTCCAGAAAAGACAAACTTCTCTCATACATGCATCTCCCAATCACGATCATATGTTGTGCTGTTTGTTTCAGACATCTTCCAGCCACATTCCATCCTAGATTTTTAAAATGTCAGAATACGCTTCGGGGCATCTGAGCGTTCCATACAACTTGTAGGCTTAACAATAGTTTTCCCATTCATTGTCCAAACTTGTAGCAAGTGTATTTCACCAGGACCTCCTTTGCTTGAATGTCCTCCTCAAAATCACTGAAGCCATATTAGCTGATTGCACTAGAACTAGTGCCCACCTTAATGGAAATTATTATTAGGACGGCTGTTACGAGTAGTCGACATTTCTTACAGAATGTAGGGACTGGCCTCCTCCTGCAAAATATAGTGCAAACAAATGATGCCATATTTTGAGTCATGAAAATAAAGTTAACAGCAATTTAAGTAGGTCAGCAAGAGCTATTAAATAAGTTATTTTGGAGGCCTTGGCTTATTTATTTATTTTTGTTAAACACACTGAATTAAGAGTACAGACATTGCATCAAATGCTCCATCGCAATATAGGCTCCTGTAAGTTGTCGGTGGAAAAGGCAAATAGATTTGTTAGCCTGCCATATGACTCCATGAGGTCATCTATTCCTTCACAGCTCTAACTTGCTGAGCCATAGACCACCCACACAGCTGGCCTGGCTCTCTTTGGCAGTCAGAAAGAAACCTTATGATACTAGTGTTGGGAGGGGGGACACAGAGTGAGCTATATTAAATATTTGCATGGTATTTTCTGGTGAGAATTTTCTCCCCCACTTTGTAGCTCCATAGAAGTGCTGTTCAAGTATTGTTCAAAAATCTGTAGGAAAGATGAAATCTTGGTTAAGGTTACCAGACATCCCCGTTTCCGGGGGACAGTCCCCGGTTTTACAAATCAGTCCCCTGACAAAATCCATCTATTTAGTAGGCAGTTGAAAAGTGTCCCTGGATTCATTGAAAAGAAATCTGGTAACCTTAATCTTGGTGTCATAGGTTTTTACTGAGACTATATTACAGGAATTAAAGAACCTTTTAATGAGGGTAAAAGAGGAGAGCACAAAATATGTTCTGAAGCTCAACATCAAAAAAGCTAAGATCATGGCCACTGGGCCAATCACCTCCTGGCAAATAGAAGGGGAAGAAATGGAGGCAGTGAGAGATTTTACTTTCTTGGGCTCCATGATCACTGCAGATGGTGTCAGCAGCCACAAAATTAAAAGATGCCTGCTTCTTGGGAGAAAAGCAATGACAAACCTAGACAGCATCTTAAAAAGCAGAGACATTACCTTGCCAACAAAGGTCCGTATAGTTAAAGCTATGGTTTTCCCAGTAGTGATGTATGGAAGTGAGAGCTGGACCATAAAGAAGGCTGATTGCCAAAGAATTGATGCTTTTGAATTATGGTGCTGGAGGAGACTCTTGAGAGCCCCATGGACTGCAAGAAGATCAAACCTATCCATCCTGAAGGAAATCAGCCCTGAGTGCTCACTGGAAGGACAGATCCTGAAGCTGAGGCTCCAATACTTTGGCCACCTCATGAGAAGAGAAGACTCCCTGGAAAAGACCCTGATGTTGGGAAAGATGGAGGGCGCAAGGAGAAGGGGACGACAGAGGACGAGATGGTTGGACAGTGTTCTCGAAGCTACCAGCATGAGTTTGACCAAACTGCGGGAGGCAGTGGAAGACAGAAGTGCCTGGCGTGCTCTGGTCCATGGGGTCATGAAGAGTCGGACACGACTAAACGACTAAACAACAACAACAAATATTTATATTTATATAAGAGAGGTGCAATCTGCATTTTTGAAATCAGTACAAGATTGATTTTTTAGGGAAAGGTGTGGTTTATATGGCCTGGGACCCAAATACCTGAAAGAATGCCATACCCTATGCCAACCTTTCTGGTCTTTAAAGCTGATGAGCTGTTTCTAATAGTCCCTGCAAGGGTTTAAGTCAGAGCAGGGCTTTTTCAGTGACAGCTCCAAACCACCGACTGACCCCTTTACTGAGGTAGGCCTTCACTCTGAAGAACATAAGAAGACTCTACTGGAGCAGGCCAAAGGCCTGTCAGTTCCAGCATCCTGTGTTCACTGTGGCCAATCAGATGTTTATGGGAAACCCCCAAGCAAAACCTGGTGATGCTTGTAGAAGAGTGACAAAGAGGTACTGCAAGCTGAGCACTCAGCCATCCTTGGAAATTTGTACTTATCTAAATTTTGCAACGCAGTTCACCAACCAAGCAATGTTTACAAAAATGCACACATTAGGGGAAAGTGTGCATTAATGAACGTATTAGTGAAAATAACATACAAAATTGCATTATATTAGGATTTTATTCCTTGCAACAATGTGTACGTTGGACAGAAACTGCATACAGAAATTTGTAAGATAGAAGAAATTAACACTCAAACGCTGAAGAATTTTCATGACAGTTTAGAAAAAGATCACAAATTGTTGCAGGAATGTGGAGAACTGACTTTAAGACTGGAGAAATGGGGAACTTGAGAGAACCAAAACTGACATCCCTAGCACCTCTGCAGACTGGAGGCACTAAATGGTGCTGTTTCGCCAGTTGGCTTCCTTCCACCTTGATAGTGGTGGTTGTGTTTCTGTCCACCCATCAGTGGTATAGCCCCCTTCTCCACAGTGAAACCAGATGATCACAGGGGTTGTATTTTTGGTGAATCACTCTGCAGTGGATATGAAGAAAACTTAATTTCCTGCCTAGTACAGCTGGGGGGGGGGGTGAGAAGAGGGGTGAGAAGACAGGAGAAACTGTTGTCTGCAACTTTTTTTCTGTTGTTGTTCATATTAACATCTGTCATAAGGATTGTTAGAATGAGCTTATTCCCCCCCAAAACAGCTGGTGAGTCACAGGTGCTAGTAAAGGAAACCACAGCTTCACAGAAACATACTGGGGAGTTTCTTTGTTATGTTAACACCGTATTTGGAGAGCACTTAATTTGCTTCGATGCAGAATGTTCTTTATGCATAAGGTGCTGTGTAAACATTGCTCCAGAGGCGACTTGCACTAACTTTAATTTTATTTGCAAAGAGGGCTGCTTTAAAACAGATGAAATCTAATTACTTAACTGT
This sequence comes from Podarcis cretensis, assembly GCF_951804945.1. NCBI lineage: Eukaryota > Metazoa > Chordata > Lepidosauria > Squamata > Lacertidae > Podarcis > Podarcis cretensis. The sequence goes on along the minus strand of NC_137180.1, from coordinate 8,031,335 downwards.
TTTCTCAATATGATGTTAGCCCATGTGCATGCACTGTAAAAAAACCCAAAACCTAACAGGCCACACCTCAGAAAGACTGGGGCTTAGAATGAGGTTGTATCAACAGCCCACTGCCTCAAAGCTTGACATTGTGCTGGCTTTACAGCAAAATCACAGCTGGGCATTGAGGACAGAGTCAATTCTTTAAGTCAGTTCTGGCCTTAACTAATTGAAGTTGTAAATAATTCTACTGACTAGGGCAACCACCTCCCCCCACCCCACCTTAAAAGGCTGCTGTATCTTTGACATCCATGCGCTAAGCAGAAATTCAGGTGGCGAAATCTTTCCCATTACTCCATCTGCTTGCTGGGAAATGTGTCATCCTGGAGTTTGATTCTGCATCTTGTCATGTAACTGTCAAAAAGCAGACACAGGAGCTCTGCCAGAAAAAAAGCTGGCAATCCTGCTTCATAAAACATTGTTCCAGAGCTCTAGAAACCACAAATTTATTTGTCCATCTTTCACATTTGCTCTCTGGAGGGCCAAATATGGAAGGCGCAGCATCTGTCAATGGCTTGCTTTAGCACTAGCTTCGAAATGCTTGAGAGAAAAATAAGGAAAGATTGAACACAGTGTCATGGGACTGGTATCTCTTCTATTAAAAGATGTGCAAAACAGATGCTTTCATTTGCTCTGGTGAGGGTGTAAATAAATATACTCGTGGTTGTTGTTGTTGTTTTACAGTAATACACAAAAAAAGGCACAAACGAATTAGTATTTCATCTCTTGGTATGGAGATGTCTCCAGTAAGGATTTAAGGAGTAGGCAACTTGGTGCCCTCCAGATGGTGCTGAACTACAACTCCCATGGCTGCTGGAGTCCAACAACATCTGGGGGCATCTGGTGAGTGAGCGTTTACTGTGGAGATGAGGGGAGGGGAGGAATCAAGAACAACATTGCCTCAGAAAGCCCAACATGTCTGTTACGTCCTGCTAAGTAAAGGCAAAATCCATCTTGCAGTTGCAAGGCAAATCATTTAACTATGCTTCTTGCATTTATCACTTAATGGGATTATAGTCTTGTGTTACAGTTGCGTATAAGCATAAGGTTAGTAGGGAAGGGCAGAGGATGCATGGTTCAGCCTCCAGCATCTCAAGGTAGGACTTGGAGAGACCTCTGTCGAAACACTGGAAAGCCTCTGCGCTATATGGATCAATGGTCTGGCTTAATATAAGACAGCTTGTTATGTTTCTATCTCGGAGACTGGCTTAAATTTAATGACAATCCACTGGCAGGTGAACACTGTAGACTGGGGTGTTGGTGGTACCTTTTAAAACGAGACTTTTTTGTGCAGTTTATATCTTACCCTTCATCACAAATGATCTCAAAGCAGGTAGCAACTACATAAATTATAGTAAAGATCAACAAAACACAACAGTGGAACTTCAGTACGTTGCAGTAAACAGCCTGAAACACCTAGTGCAAGATAAATAAAAGTCTTCAGCTGGTGCCAAACGATGGATATTATTGGCACAGGCCAAACCTCAGGTTGTCGAGTGTGCCAATGTCAAGAAGGCTCATGGCCAGATCACTGTTCCTCTGGTCTCATTCAGCAATAGTATAAGGAAGAGGGTCTCCTCAGCTGAACTTTATAGATTAGGTGAGGTGCATATGAGGAGAGGTGCTCTTCCAAGTATAGAGGTACCTCGGTTTATGAACTTAATCCGTTCCGGAAGTCCATTCTTAAACCAAAGCTGTTCTTCAACTGAGGCACGCTTTCCCGAATGAGGCCTCCCACCGCTGGTGCCCTTCCACCATTCAGCTTCCATTCGTAGACTGAGGTAAAGTTCGCTAACCAGAACACTAATTCTGGTTTTGTGGAGTACGTATAGTGAATAGTTTGTAAACAGGGCTGTTCTTAAACCGAGGTACCACTGTAAACTGGTCCCAAGCTGTGCAGGGTTTTATAGGCCAAACCTAACACCTTGAAATGCATTGGTTGAGAGACATGCATGGTCTATAACATAGTAATGTGCAACAAAGTTCATCAGCAGTTTGACCAGCTGCACTCTGAATTGTCTTCAGGCGTGGTCCTATGTATAGCAAGTTACAATATTGTAAATGGGAGGTTTTTAGAGCATGGAATGGCCACAACTGAACAGCCAGTTGGGACTTGCTGGAGCATGTACTTATGGCATCCTGTCACGTATTGTGGGTACACCATGAATACACAGCATAGCATCTAGACTGTAATACATACTGTGAACTGTAAATGATCCTCAATTCTTGTGACATGTGGTGTGCAGCCAGGTATATTCCATAAGCAATTTGACTGGCGTACAAGTGTGGCAGCTTTTTTCCAGTCCCTCCATGCCTTTTTTTAATCAGAAAAATCTGAGCCCCATCTACACGCTGGCAATGGGCTGGACAAATGTACTAGAGAAGCGATCCTCAAAGGCTAAATTAGAAGCTGCAACAGAACTACAAAGCTATGTCTGCCCAATATTTCTCCAAATCAGCAGACTGGGCCAGCGATCCTGTTCAGTTTCATGCACACTAGAACTCTGACAACGCCTCTTGCTTGCCTAGATGGAGAGTAGAGAAGGCTGTGTGGGCAGAATCGAGCCCCACTAGACAAAGGTAGGCTTCACAATCATTGCTCTTCCCCCTCTGCCTTTCTGGCCCTCCATGCCACTGGCATGTGACCCTTGGAAAGTTACACAGAAGGAAATGTGGCTGGAAAATTTCCCTCACAGATACTGTATTTTTCACCCTATAGAGTGCACCGGCCCATAGGGCCCACTTATTTTGGGGGGGGGGGAGGGAATAAAGAAAAAAAAATTATTTCCCCCCCGAGCTTGCCAGGCTGGAGGTGGGAGAAGCCCGAGCTTCCCCCAACCCCAGCCCCCAGAACGGCTCCGGGAACGATGGCGAGGTTGTGCTCAACCTCACCATCGCTCCTGGAGCTTGCTGCTATCCGAAGCCCGGGGAATGCGGCGCTATAGCCTGCTGCGCACCCCAGGCTTAGGGCAGCTATCCGCAAGCCTGAGGCGCCTGGCCGGATAGCTGCCCTAAGCCTGGGGTGCACAGTGCCATGCTCCCTGGGCTTCAGGCAGCTATCCGCAAGCCTTCGGAGCCCGCGGGAGTTCCCACCAGGCTCCGCACGTTTTTGGATAGCTTCCTGAAGCCTGGAGAGCGAGAGGGGTCGGTGTGCACCGACCCTTGTTCTCCAGGCTTCAGCAAAAGCCTGCATTCGCCCCATAGGACGCACACACATTTCCCCTTCATTTTTGGAGGGGGAAAAGTGCGTCCTATAGGGCGAAAAATACGGTAAGTACACAGAGGGATACTGGGCATTGGTATTTGCCAGCAGCCCAGTAGGCTGCTGAGTTCTTGTCAGAAAGGATTAACTACAGTGGTACCTCAGGTTAAGTACTTAATTGGTTCTGGAAGTCCGTTCTTAACCTGAAGCGTTCTTAACCTGAAGCCATTGAAAGTAATGGAAAGTGGATTGATCCGTTCCAAACGATGAAAAACACTCCCTAAAACAGCAATTTAACATGAATTTTACTGTCTAATGAGACCATTGAACCATAAAATGAAGGCAATAATCAATGTACTGTACTATAAAATAAATAAGACAGTATTTTAGATGGAAAAAATTAACATTTTTTTTTCTTACATGCACTGATGATAGTCAGCTTGGATTGGGGGGGGGGGCTTTTATCCATTTCTGAAGTCGCACAATCAACCAGTAGCTGAACTGGGTTCCACACAGTCACAAAAACAAGTCACAAAAATGAAGTCACAAGCCACAGTCACAAAAGTGAAGTCACAAGTCAGTCCCATAAAATGAAGAACAAGTCACAGTCAAAAAGGAACCAGACGATGAAAAGTGACCCCTAAAACAGCAATTTTACACGAATTTTACTATCTAACGAGGCCATTGAGCCATAAAATGAAATCAATAAAACAGTACAAAACGAAAATGTGGTGTTTTTTTCTTACCTGCGCTGATGATAGTCATTGTTTGGATGGGGGCTCAGGGTCCTCATCCACAATCATAATCAGCTTAGTTCCAGGCATCGGTGAGGCCTCCGGGAGCTTGGACAAATTACTTCCAGGTTACGATTGTTTGTAACCCGAAAAAAAGTAAGTTGAAGCATTCGTAACCCGAGGTACCACTGTACAGGGGGGAAATACCACCATGTGAATGGGGGGTGGGTGGGAATTCTTGAGATGGTATGAACTTGGGATGGGTGGGTGTGCTATGTGTCCTACAGGACTTACAGTGGTGCCCCGCAAGACGAACGCCTCGGAAGACGAAAAACTCGCTAGACGAAGGAGTTTTTCGTTTTCTTAGCCGCTTCGCAAGACGCATCTCCCTATGGGCTTGCTTCGCAAAATGAAGCTCGCCCCGCAATCTCCGGGGACAGAGGGGAAGGCGCGCGCCTTCTCCTCTGTCCCCAGACCTGGTAAAAGCAAGGGGCGGCGGGGAGAAGATTGCTTCCCCTCTGTCCCCGGACGGTCTCCATAGGAACGCATTGATTGATTTTCAATGCATTCCTATGGGAAACCGTGCTTCGCAAGACGAAAAACTCGCAAGAAGAAAAAACTTGCGGAACGAATTAATTTCGTCTTGCGAGGCACCACTGTATACCGTGACAAGTAATGTCAGTTTTGCTGAGCATAAAGCACCTCCATAAAGCAAACATGGATGTTCTCCAACTGTTTTAAAATGACAAGCATCAAAAGGATAAGTATACTTTAATATACAGGACGGCAACCCAAATCTTAAACTTGTTAAAGTTGTTCGCCTCTGTTCAAGCAAGATAAAAGTGGAAGGATATCTCCAAGCTCTCACTTTGCAGCCTGTACCTTTTGTTTCCAAATTACCCAGTAACCTAAATAAAAAATGGGGGGGGGGATGGAAGAGATATTAATACAGCCATCTGGAATGCATAATATAGAGAGATCTGCAATGCATTACATGGTCTGGAAAGTGGGCTGGTTGAATTCCAGGCAACTGAGATAGACTTCAAAGTCTGGCTGCACATCAGTGAAACTGTTGATCAGCTCAGATATTTAAAATGGGTGTCGATGAATGAATTTATTGCATTTTTTTTTACCCGTTGCATTCATATGGGAAAACACAACCACAGATAGGTTTCTCTATTGATTTCATGCTGGCTGGTTTTGTTTTGTTTTCAACTCTGTATTTTTTAACACTTGTGTCATCTCGTACCAAAATGTATTTTCCCAAGCACTGTTATGTAGTTGCATGTTCTGTCAAGGGCAATAAAGATTTACAAAAACCAAATGGCAAAATTAAGATGCATGTCTTGAAAATGCTTACTTGATGAGGAGGTTTTTTGTTTTTGCTTTTCTCTGGGGCAGCGTTTCATGTATTCTAAGGGAATGTGGATAATAAAAAGTGCCAAACTAGACATAACAGATCTCTCACTGTTTTTAACTTCTGGGCTGAGGGAGGTCATCAAGACCACAGCATAGAGGAAAGACTGGAGCTTTACTTTCATGAGGACTATGGTCCTGATGGAATTCATTCTACAATTATTAATAATAATATTCCAGTGGAACAGCCAATCACACATATTTTTTGTCATGTGTAGTTGTGCCCTTTGAGCAGGAGTAGATAACTTTTTCCAGCCTAAAGCAGAATTCTTTCCTAGGCAACTTTCTCAGGCTTTTCAGTTGTTCGGTTATTTGATGCAAGTTTTCATCTGTTTTTAGTCAATTGCTATTTTAACTTTTTGGAAGTCTTAAGTAATTGTTGATCATTTTTCTTAGTGACAATTTTATTGTTTCCTCTTTTTTGTAAACTGCTTTGACCTTCTTTAACCATCAAGCAGTGTACAGTGGTACCTCGGGTTAAGAACTTAATTTGTTCTGGAGGTCCGTTCTTAACCTGAAACTGTTCTTAACCTGAAGCACCACTTTAGCCAATGGGGCCTCCTGCTGCTGTTGCGCCGCCAGAGCACAATTTCTGTTCTCATCCTGAAGCAAAGTTCTTAACCTGAAGCACTATTTCTGGGTTAGCGGAGTCTGTAACCTGAAGTGTCTGTAACCTGAAGTGTATGTAACCCGAGGTACCACTGTATAAATTTTACAAAATAAATAATCTGCAACATGTTTGAAAAGAAAATTCACTAAACACACTAAATTCGCCCACTAAGTAATGACCACAAGGGACTGCTTAGCCAGTGCAGTGTCTCAGTAATAAATCTAACCAAAACATTTTTTGAAGAAGTGGCGACCACATAATGGAAGAAGAAGTTGCACATATCTGGAAATATTCCCCTTTGCTGGTTGTTTTCTTTTTTTGTTTTTTTCCCCAAACTGACCGGGATTCTCTGCCTTTACCAGCTGCCTGAGGCAGGCAGGTTTTCAACAGGTGCAGCATTCCAGGAATGGAGGTGTCAAATGATGGGGAGACCTGAATATCTCAAATTTCTGCTGTCATGCAAATATCAAAGGCTGAAGGTCAATCCCTTAAGTTTTCTATGAAAGCTATAATAATAATAAAATTAGGTGTGATAAATAGTAAGATTAAGGCTGAAACTAAAAAGTCTGTTCTATAACTTACAATGAAATGATGCCTGAATCACAAGAGATTGCTCTTTACTGATTGCCAAAGGACACCTCTCTTTGGACTTGTGTTTTGTGAGCAGGTTACAATTCAGACTGCATGAAAAATACCCGCGAGCGCTGTTCACAAACACTTGTGCTGGAGCTTGCAACAAGAAGTCAGTGCAATATCTGTTCTCTTGGGCAACCCTTGTGTAAAAAAAATAATTGGGGTTTAATTTCAGGAATTTTCTGTAACACTCGAGCACAGCTCAAGGACTAAATTTTCTCATGGGCCGCCTCTGGGTGGGGGCAGGGGTTGCATGTCAGCAGTGGATGGGGCCAGAAGCAAAATGGGCAGCACAATGGATGTGATCCTCACCGTTGGATAATAGGCCAACTTCCAAGTCAGAAGTTTCTGTTGTTGTTTAGTCATTTAGTCGTGTCCGCCTCTTCGTGACCCCCTGGACCAGAGCATGCCAGGCACTTCTGTCTTCCACTGCCTCCTGCAGTTTGGTCAAACTCATGCTGCTAGCTTCGAGAACACTATCCAACCATCTCGTCCTCTGTCGTCCCCTTCTCCTTGTGCCCTCAATCTTTCCCAACATCAGGGTCTTTTCCAGGGAGTCTTCTCTTCTCATGAGGTGGCCAAAGTATTGGAGCCTCAGCTTCAGGATCTGTCCTTCCAGTGAGCACTCAGGGCTGATTTCCTTCAGAATGGAGAGGTTTGATCTTCTTGCAGTCCATGGGACTCTCAAGAGTCTCCTCCAGCACCAGAATTCAAAAGCATCAATTCTTCGGCGATCAGCCTTCTTTATGGTCCAGCTCTCACTTCCATACATCACTACTGAGGAAACATGCATTTCTCTGCTCCCCATCCATGCAAGAATGAGGCATTATCACAGCTGAAGGAGGAGGACTTGAGGAGGACCTGGAGCAGAGCTGGGGTGGGATGTAGCCTGAGGAGAAGCGGGGCCTGGAGAGGGTATCCCATGGGCCAGACAGCGGCCCAACCATTCCCCACCCCAGCTCTAGAGTGAGGTACAGCAGAACCTCTACTTATGTCCTGCTCTACTTAGGCCCGTTCCAAGTCACGACCGCGGCAAATCTGGAAGTAAACACTGGGTTTGCCACAATTCACACACACGCAGAAGCGGCTGCCGCCGTCTGCACATGCGCAGAAGTGGGCTGCTGCCAAATGTGCCTGCGCACAATGGTGCTTCTACCAGCGACCCATTTCGCCATAAGGACGGGCCTCCGGAATGGACTGTGGTCATGAGTAGAGGTTCCACTGTATACCTAAAACTTTCCTCCTGTGAATGGAAGATGTGTTCCACATGTTGAAGGGCAGATCAATATATTTGACCATATGGATTTCCCATTTATACTTGTATTTTTTTTCAAGTTACAGTGGTACCTCAGGTTACATACGCTTCAGGTTACATGCGCTTCAGGTTACAGACTCCGCTAACCCAGAAATATTACCTCGGGTTAAGAACTTTGCTTCAGGATAAGAACAGAAATTGTGCTCCAGTGGCGCGGCGGCAGCAGGAGGCCCCATTAGCTAAAGTGGTGCTTCAGGTTAAGAACAGTTTCAGGTTAAGAACGGACCTCCGGAACGAATTAAGTACTTAACCTGAGGTGCCACTGTATTCAACTGTTCTGTTTTACAGAATGTTTTATTCACAGAATAGTTACAGAATGCTTTATTATACAGAATGCTTTGTTCATTTCCCTTTCACCAATTTAGGCCAAAACACGAGTTCATGATATGCCTAGAATGAACTGTCATTAGAAAGCAGAAGTTTATGTTCAGTCTGTTCTGTGTTGGAAAGCGATTCCCAGCCCCAATTCAGCATGAGATCACACATGCAACATTTAATGGCAAAATGGGTGTGCCTCTCATGTTCCTAATTATCTAATGACACAAGTCTTTTGGGAGCCACCCTTCATCTTGTACATGACTGAGTATCCCATCAGGGTGCCAATTTTTTCTTTCTTTCATTCAGAGTAACTGGTGATGAGAAGTCATAGATATTTTGCCACACAAACACTGATTTAATGTACAGTCCCCTAAGGGATTGATTTGGAAAGGAAGCTTAAAAAAGGAGTCCTCTGATCTAGTGCACAAGACATATGGAAGTTTTTTGGCATTTCGCGTTTTTTAATTTTAAAAAGTCTTTATAATGTGCATATTTTACACATAAAAGAACCCTAAAGTAGTTAATTATAGGTGTGTGAGAAAGAAGGAGAAGCAGCCAATATATAGATAAGGTACATTTGGTATGTTGTCAAATTAAGCATCCTTTTTCTTTGCTGCATTCCAGAGTTATTAACCAATTTATGAAGCAAGTCAGAACATCTTTGAAATTATTACTGTTCACTCCCCTAACCCCCCCATTTCCCAGAAACCTTAGAGCTGGTTCTGATATCACCTCATCTCTTGGGGAAAATGGATAATGCAAATCCATATCTAGAGCTTTGCTTAATCTTGACATATTGCTGAGTTCCTGAATTTAAAGCGTTTTCTCCATTCCCTCCTGACATCCCCAAGATTGAGCCAAGATCAGTTGCTGTCTTCACTATGTATGATACCCCAGGATGCCCACATTTTGGGCACAACAAGCTGTGATGGCCTATGACAGTGGACAACGTGTTATTTTGCAGCTATTTACCACTTACCTCTGAGGGCACTGAGTCTGTATAAGCAATGAGTCCTTCTGGATAAATGCACTCAGTCCCCAAGTCCAGTTATTTAAAATGAATTGACTTTTTTCTTTTTTCTTTTCCTTTATTAGCTTTAAGGGGGATGAAGTTTAAACACAGACATGATCCATTCTCTTGTCTGAATTGGTACTGAAGTTTGGTAATTGATTTTAATTGTGTCAGGATTAGACAATATTACAACTGTGTATTGTAATATTTGAATTGTATCATATTTTGTTGTAAACTCATGTTCTGAACTGTCCAGGGATAAATAATAATAATAATAATAATAATAATAATAATAATAATAATAATAATAATTTATTTGTATCCCGCCCATCTGGCTGGGTTTCCCCAGCCACTCTGGGTGGCATCCAACAAAGATTAAAAATACATCAAAATGTTACACATTAAAAACTTCCCTGAACAGGGCTGCCTTCAGATGTCTTCTAAATGTCAGGTAGTTGTTTATCTCTTTGACATCTGATGGGAGGGTGTTCCACAGGGAGGGCGCCACCACCGAGAAGGCCCTCTGCCTGGTTCCCTGTATCTTTGCTTCTTGCAGTGAGGGAACCGCCAGAAGGCCCTCAATGTCCAGACAGAACGATGGAGGTGGAGACGCTCCTTCAGGTATACTGGGCCTTTGAGGCCGTTTAGGGCTTTAAAGGTCAACACCAACACTTTGAATTGTGCTCGGAAATGTACTGGGAGCCAATGTAGGTCTTTCAAGACCGGTGTTATGTGGTCTCGGCGGCCGCTCCCAGTCACCAGTCTAGCTGCCGCATTCCGGATTAGCTGTAGTTTCTGGGACACCTTCAAAGGTAGCCCCATGTAGAACACATTGCAGTAGTCCAAGCGGGAGATAACTAGAGCATGGACCACTCTGGCGAGACAGTTCACGGGCAGGTAGAGTCTCAGCCTGTGTACCAGATGGAGCTGGTAGACAGATGGAGCTGTCTCCATGGACAGCTGTGAGTCCAAAATGACCTGGTCCTTCAGGGGTGCAGTTACCCCATTCAGAACCAGGGAGTCCTCCACACCTATCCTCTCTCTATCCCCCAAGAACAGTACTTCTGTCTTGTCAGGATTCAACCTCAATCCATTAGCAGCATATAAAAAACCCTTAAATAAACTAATAATCTGTTCCCCAAGGAGTTCAGGATGTGGCCTGCGTGGTTCTTCTTCCCCATTTTATCCTCACTGTAACCCTGTGAGGTAGGTGAGACTGAGAGAGATTGACTGGCATACAACATGCTGGTTCACTAAGCACGTGCAAACCAGCCCTGAACTAGTGAAGGGTGCAAACAGACTGAAGTGATTATTGCCTTACAAAACCTATTTTTAAATACAGAGAGAGATGAAAATATGATAATTAAGAAACTGGGAAGGGGGAATAGAAATCTCTGAGAGAGGCCAGGAAATGCTCATTAGAAGGCTTGGGAAGGCTTTTGTTGTTTTTGTTCTATCTCCTCTCAGTGACATAATTTTGGATAACTCCATAGCCCTGAGCAAATTTCCTCTGTTCATATAATCTCTCCCATGTTCTCACACGTCACTAATTCATTTTGCCCTAACTAGGCATATTTGTTTATTTTCTTTTCCACCATTGCATCCGTTTTAAGATTCCTACACCGCCAGTCACGAGCAAAATGACACAGCGTACATAATCCGTACGAAAACACTTTTTATTGTCTTTCCCATCAGCTCATGGCTGATGATCGAGATGACATCCAAAAAGTTGGACAAATCTCGGTTTAGCAAAAGTTCAGCTTTGCTGGCACTGTTTTAAAAATAATAATCATGTATTGATTTTTAAAAGCAGAATGATTCTTCACATATGCCTTTGTTTAACATATTTTTTGTAAACATGTTTTGTTTTTTTTAGATGCAGCTGCAACTATTTTAAAATGCATGCATGTGCATTTGCTAAAAGAAACGAGTCTACCAATATTAGAGAGCTAGCCTTGGGGCTAGAGCAACAGCCCCAGGAGAGATTATAATCTGGAGCTGAAAAGTGAGAGCCTACCCTAAAAACCACCAGGTCCTAGTGAAAAAGCATTCACATCTTGACCTTAGTTTTGCACTCGCTAATTCTACGTTGAGCCAGATAAAGACAGTTGAAAAAGAGACCGGTGGTTTGTGGTTGCTTAACATAGTGCCCTATGTGAAATGCTGTCAAGTTTTAAGTTTTAAGTGTTTTTTTCTTAATTTTTTTTTACTGGTACAGTGGTACCTCGGGTTACATACGCTTCAGGTTACATACGCTTCAGGTTACAGGCTCCGCTAACCCAGAAATAGTGCCTCAGGTTAAGAACTTTGCTTCAGGATGAGAACAGAAATCGTGCAGCAGCAGCGCGGCAGCAGTGGGAGGCCCCATTAGCTAAAGTGGTACCTCAGGTTAAGAACAGTTTCAGGTTAAGAACGGACCTCTGGAACGAATTAAGTTCTTAACCCGAGGTACCACTGTACTCCCATTTTGACTCAAGAAAACCACCATTTTATAGTTCAAATCGGGGGAAATAAATACAGTAAATGGACAAAATTACAAAGAACAAGCTTTATCTCGTATTACACAGCTTCCACTTGGGCATGACGCTGTGTGCACTAACATCTTCCCGACTTTCATTGGTAAAACGCCACACATCCACCTTCCACACTGCTTCACACATTAAATGCTCACTTACGTCTGAGACTCAGGGAACACCGTGACAGGAAATAGGCCAACATCGGGGGTAGCAACGGAACTGACGATTCACTGTGCTAGAGAAGAAACTAAAATTTTAAGTTTCTTCTCCTGTTAGATTCACAAAATGTTTAGGGATATGCGTACCCCTGTGTACCCCCAGAAAAAAGCACTGATTTTAACTATGGAAAGGCAAATTAAATGAATAATAATAATAATAATAATAATAATAATAATAATAATAATTTATTATTTATACCCTGCCCATCTGGCTAGGTTTCCCCAGCCACTCTGGGCAGCTTCCAACAAAATATTAAAATACAATAGTCCTTCAGATATTAAAAGCTTCCTTAAACATAAATACATGCATGTATGCGGCAGACTTAGCCTGTGGGTGCTAGGAAAGGACATAGCTCAGTGACAAAGCATCTGCTCTGCACAGTGGCGTAGCACAGAGGGCCCAGGAGGGCCGTGACTCCGGGCACAGAATCTTGGGAGGGGGCACAAACCAGGTGCCCCCCGGTGCTTTTCACCCTCTGTGCCCTGCAGGATGAATCCACCACATTTCGAAGTAAGTGAAGTAATGCACATTCACATATAAAGAGGGGTTGGAGACCCCTGTAGGTTAAGACTTTGGGAATCCAGCCTATTTGTTTAAAAACAAATTATTTATATTCATTTATTTACAGTCATACCTTGGGTTACAGACACTTCAAGCTGTGTGTTTTCTGGTTGCACACCATGCCAAACCCGGAAGTACCAGAACGAGTTACTTACGGGTTTCGACGCGCGTGCATGCGCAGAACACCAAATCGCGATCCGCACGTGCGCAGACACGGTGCTGCAGGTTACGAACGCTGTGGGTTGCGAATCTGCCTCCCACACGGATCACGTTCACAACCTGAGCGTCCACTGTAAAAACAAAGCATACATTTGTGTACAGTGGTACCTCGGGTTAAGAACTTAATTCGTTCTGGAGGTCCGTTCTTAACCTGAAACTGTTCTTAACCTGAAGCACCACTTTAGCTAATGGGACCTCCCGCTGCTGCTACGTGATTTCTGTTCTCAAACTGAAGCAAAGTTCTTAAGCCGAGGTACTATTTCTGGGTTAGCGGAGTCTGTAACCTGAAGCGTATGTAACCTGAAGCATCTGTAACCTGAAGCATCTGTAACCCAAGGTACCACTGTATTTTAATATTTGGAAAATGAACAGCCACTCCCAAGTGCAACATATGATTTATAGATATATATATATATAAATAAAAATAAGTTTTTTAAAAAATTCCTCACAGTGCCTCTAGGCGTTCTTTGGGCTGTGGCTTCTTAAATTAATTGTACGTGCCAACGATTGATCGCCAATTTTGAATCACAAAACCTTTCTTAACATACTAATGCTGCCCTCCAGCTGACTGCATTATGGAAATACATGTCAAAGATTATAAAGCTTTTCCAAACCCACTTTATTGCTTTCACCTGCTCATGTGGTAAGCACCTGGTAATATGTTTTCCTAGCTCCATCCTGCATCCAGGCTTCTCTCTTAATTAAATAAAATAGCTCATATTATCCAGTAACTAGGCTAGCCAAGTGTGATCCCGCTGAGGGTTTTCCAAGTGTATTGTTTGGGGGCGGGTTATTTTCCATAAAAGTCATTCACGGCTGGTTTTAAAGTAAGTAGAAGCCTGAAATTCAACCCTGCTAACCAGTTGCATGATTTGCAAAATGCGCAGTTGTATTCTTAAAATACGCGGCTTGCAGATGGTCAGCTCAAGCATAACCATGTTTAGTCATGTAACCTGTGCTCAGTAGGACTTTACTCCCAGGTAAGTCATGTGATTGAAGCTTTAAATGGTAGAAAGTAATCGGCTTGCATACATTTTTCAGATATTCAGTTTGGGATATTCAATGGGCCTGCGCACTTCTGATTTCCACAGGAAAACAGTATCCATAATACTCAGGATACTCACCTAATGACATGGAGAACAATCTCAGCCCAGGTAGTTTGCTTAAATACAAATGGACAAGTTCCAACCTGAAAAAAAGTCTGCAGCATATGTTAACCAAGTGTACTTTCAGGCTAAAGGATGGCATGACAGCTGTAAACAAAAACAAAAAACAGCAACAACAACCCCTAACAAGTGTGATGCTTTAAATCTGCTTCAGCTAAATTAAAGTCGTGGAAATGACCATGCTTCCCCCCAAATTATTCACACTTCAGTGTATCCACACCAAATGTCTGAATGAGCTTTTTTGGGTCCCCAGAATTCCACAGCTCAAATGAATGGATTGGAGGGAATGGGAAGCCAGGGAAGAAAAAGCACAGATCGACACTGCAATCTTACACGTCTTTACTCAGAAGTAAATCCTGCTAAGATCAATTGGGCTCCCTTCCTTGCAGTGGCGTAGCATGGGGGGGGCATGGCCCATGGCCCCAGACACAGATTTCTGAGGGGGTGCAACTAGGTGCCCCACGACAGGCTCCCTCATCGAGGCAGGAGCTACAGGAGGCAAGCCAAGCCTGGGCCAAGCCTTCAGAGCTGGGGCAGTGGCAGCGCCTCATTCTCCTCATGTCAAAGTGCAAGTAGATAAATAGGTACCGCTCCGGCGGGAAGGTAAATGGTGTTTCCGTGCGCTGCTCTGGTTTGCCAGAAGCGGCTTAGTCATGCTGGCCACATGACCCGGAAGCTGTATGCCGGCTCCCTCAGCCAGTAAAGCGAGATGAGCGCCGCAACCCCAGAGTCGGCCACGACTGGACCTAATGGTCAAGGGTCCCTTTACCTGTACCTTTACTCACAAAAATACCATCAGTGCAAAAAGGTGAGTTTGCTTTCTGGCACTGTCATCACTTTCCCTCCATAAACCTGATATTTTGGATGAAATAAAAATATTTCACACTAATGTTATATAAAAGCTGTCTCTGAGTGCCAAGCAAACACTAAACACATTGACCTTCTGAAGAATATGTTGTTATGTATTCCTTAGCAAATCTGTCGCAAAAAAGTTTTCTCGTTTTGATATATGTTAACTTTTTCCACTTGCAGTAATATTTTCTAAACCTGTGAGATGGAGTGTTTTGGAAAGCAGAAACCCAACCCAAACCTGTCTGAACAATTTACTGTCTTCTTGGCCCAAGTGAAAATCCTGGCACTTCTCTGCCATTAGTTGTATGTGCTTTTCCAAACACTCTTCCACTCCCAGAACTCAGCTTTTAATCCTTTTTGAAGCTTTTATCGTCCTCTCAACTCTTGGGATGTTTTCTTTCTTTGCAAACAGAAGTGTTTTGGAAGAAGAGGAAGTACAGCAGTGTATGATTAGAACAAACGAGAATGGGACTGCAGTCCTAATCACATTTTCCTCAGACAGAGTAAGCGCTATTGGGTACAATGGGATGTACCCTGAATAAACATGCATTGGGTTGGACAGTAGTGCTGGCTCGGACTGATGGGATGTGTAGTCCAAAACATCTGGAGGACACCCAGTTGGCAAGCTCCTCCTTTATTACATATGCATGAAAGAAAGAACATACATTTAAACCAGGGGTCAGCAAACTTTTTCAGCAGGGGGCCAGTCCACTGTCCCTCAGACCTTGTGGGGGGGCCAGACTATATTTTTTTTGGGGGGGAGGAAATGAATGAATTCCTATGCCCCACAAATAACCCAGAGATGCATTTTAAATAAAAGCACACATTCTACTCATGTAAAAACACGCTGATTCCCGGACTGTCCGCAGGCCGGATTGAGAAGGCGATTGGGCCGGATCCAGCCCCCGGGCATAGTTTGCCTACCCATGATTTAAACCACTTAAGACACATGGGAGCATGTGGAATGATATTTTTTAAACCAGCAACTGTAGAAATATTTTTTTATTTGATTATATTACTAATGTAATTACCTGGATGTAGTTGGGGTTGTTTTGTGGTGGTGGGTAGGAGAAAACAGTATTTGATTGCTTATATTTGCTTATATGTTGTTCTTATATTCAACTAATAAAATATTCCAAAAACAACAACAACAGGCTGATGTAGTTTTTGTCCACTGTTGGCTTGCCTGAGCAGTCTCCCCTTAAGAAATTGTTTGAACAAAGTTCCAAGCTTTTGACAAATTGGTTTGGTGTTTTCTTTGCTGTTCCTCTAGTTGCGCTGGCATCGCATTGTTGTGTGCAATAGGTTTCTTGCTCCTGAGCCACGAATAAATAT
Source organism: Podarcis cretensis (assembly GCF_951804945.1). Lineage (NCBI taxonomy): Eukaryota > Metazoa > Chordata > Lepidosauria > Squamata > Lacertidae > Podarcis > Podarcis cretensis. Next base: position 8,015,188 of record NC_137180.1, on the reverse strand, counting down.
CAAGAAACTGGAACTTATTAAATGGTTTCTCACTTGCCTCCACTGCCAAGACCTCGGAGCTGGGGGGAGATACAAAAGAGCATAGAAAATCTATTCTAAACCCAAACATTGAATGCCCTATATTTACAGTAGGCTGGAAGGGGCAGCTTTCAATACACAACGCTCAAGCAGGTGCCTTCTTCCTGGGTTGCTTACATGGCCTTAATGAGGGAGAGGGAGAGGGAGAGAGAGAATAATGGGCATTTAACGTATCAGTGAGAATTATATGCATACGTTATTTCTTTTTGGGTAAATGTTTAGCAGGAATTTGTGTATTATTGCACTGCTGTATATAGTGCCTTAAATATGCCACTTGAAAAATTCCCACCATAATACTGGTGCGACTATTTTAGCCAAACTGAGTCACATCACAGAGAGCAGATACATGTAAGCAGGGTGCGGGGGGAAATGGCCTATCTGGAAATTGAAGGTTTAAAAATGCCTCAACTGCTATCCAGCAGGCTCACTTGTTCAAAGAAGCAATGGCATTTATTTTTTTGGACACCTTCTTGCTCATCAGACTTGTAGCAGCTAAGAGGCTCACAAAACTGGCTGAGGCAGTGGGAAAAATATTTTGTTTCCCAGCCTGCTCCACCACTCTAGGACACTGATACCAAGCTGAATAAGCTCCAAGCCGTGTTTAATGAGCACATATTTTATACAAATAAGTGCCAAAAAGCTTACCCATCTCTAATTAAACTAGAAAAGAAGCATTTGTCCTAATTGGGCAGCACTGCTGAAGAATTAATTGTGAGACTGCTTAGAATTGCAGTCTTATGGCCCAGTTCACAGATAAATGCCCATTTGATCCTACAGAATGTACATAATTTAACTGGTGCCTGTTCCCTCTTCACTCAGCTGGAACTGACAGATTCATGAGCAATTTTGAAGCCTCTTTAAAAAAAAAAGGTTAAAGGGCTGTTTATACAAACATATCTGAACCTAACCAACCTGAGGTTAATGCTATAGTATTGATAGCATAATATGGTAATGTATGCCTGGGAACAGAGCCTGTTGCTATAACAATGGATTTTGATCCAGTTTCTAGGGGAATATTTTGGAAAGAAATGCTTTGCAAATATCAAAAGAGCCATTGTGCTCCGACTGGAGAGTAACAAAAAGCACAGAATTGGAATTCATATGCTTTGCAAATGATGCCCAAGTGCTACCAAGACTTTGATGAATTTTACTGGCACAGCTGGTGTGTTCTGAAAGGTGTTTGTTTTCTGCAGTATTTCCAAGGCGAGATCACTAGAGATGAGATCTGATGGGATTCCTTTGGCTGTCTCCTCTTTTGCTTACCAAAGAAAGCATGCTGGGACGACAGTGCAGCCTGCCCAGCCAAGGGCTGCTGCAACAGAATGTGGTGAATTGCCTTCTGCCTCGAGCATCGTCAAGGAAATTGTCAGCTAAGTGCCAATTTCAGACTCTTTATAGCTGAGGCTTCATGTGCAAAATACAAGAACAGCATGACTGTAAGAGGCAGGCCAGGACATGTGGCATAATTGGAGCTGCAAAAGTCATCATTTCCAATCTTGAAGCAAGTTCGTTTTATGAACCCTGCTAAAACAAAGTACTTAAATGAGCCTTGGTCTAAGGGCATTTCTCCATTCCTCTTTCGTTTTAGGATGGTGCAGCAGCAGACCCTGTTCATTTACAGATTTCACTTGAGGAAGTTGCTGCTTCTCAGCCTAATTCCCCAGGATCTTTGAGACGACATTAATGATAAACTTTGCCTAGTGTGACTTGCTAAAATCCAATGAAATGGCTAAAATGCAATTGAGGGCTAAAATCCAATTAAAGAAAGCAATTCATTAACATTAAATTAATTTCAATCAGTTTATCCTATGAGTTTTAGTCTATTAAACTATCAAATGTGCATATATTTGCATGTGGATATTTACAGTGGTTCCCCCCCCTAAAATAATGGTTAGGGGTACTCTCATTTTTCCTACTCATATTGAAATACTGCCCCTCAGTGAGGCCAAACTTAGATTCACAAAATGTTTAGGGGTATGCGTACCCCTGTGCCCCGCCTGGGAAAAAAGCACTGGATATTTATGAAGCAGGACGCATATCTTCTTTGTTTTTACATGATGCATATGTGTTATCGGATTAGAAAAGGCATTCTCCTGTCTGGGAGAGAATAACTCTTTTAACATCTAAAAAAATTCCTTCCAGTAGCACCTTAAAGACCAACTAAGTTAGTTCTTGGTATGAGCTTTCGTGTGCATGCACACTTCTTCAGATATGTGTATCTGAAGAAGTGTGCATGCACATGAAAGCTCATACCAAGAACTAACTTAGTTGGTCTTTAAGGTGCTACTGGAAGGAATTTTTTTTGTTTTGACTATGGCAGACCAACACGGCTACCTATCTGTAACTGCCTACTTTAAAAAAAAGGTTAAGGACCCCTGACAGTTAAGTCCAGTCGCGGACGACTCTGGGGTTGTGATGCTCATCTCGCTTTACTGGCCGAGGGAGCTGAAGTTTGTCCGCAGACAGTTTTCCCGGGTCATGTGGCCAGCATGACTAAGCCGCTTCTGGCGAAACCAGAGCAGTGCACAGAAACGCTGTTTACCTTCCTGCCACAGTGGTACCTATTTATCTACTTGCACTGCGTGCTTTCGAACTGCTAGTTTGGCAGGAGCAGAGACTGAGCAACGGCAGCTCACCCCGTCGTGGGGATTCGAACCGCCGACCTTCTGATCCTAAGCTCTGTGGTTTAACCCACAGCGCCACCCGCGTCCCATACTGCTTAATACATACTGCTTAATATAACAAAATCTCTAAGTACTTCACACAAATCACAATCACAAAATCACAAGCAAAAAGTAAATACATAATATGCAATCAATATATGCAATTGAAATCCAACGTTGCTTGCCACCTGCAGTTTTTATAAGAGATACTTGTTGCAGGATTTTCCTAGTCAATAATGACAGGCACCGGGTTCTTTGAGGAAGGTCTGGTTTATTAAGCTGCAGCTGGCATCAGCGACATCATTCTCAAAGGCTGAGCCCCAATTGCTATCCGGGGCTCACTTTTATAGTGTGTCACAAACAACTTCCAGACAGGGGTACAAGAGCATGTGCAAAGCGATATTACACAATTTTGCAAAGAGTCAGTACAAGAGTCCTTGCCTAAGCAGTTCCTCTTTCTGGGAGTGTCTCAACAGTTCCTCTTTGACATTACAATAGCAGGCAAAAAAGAACTTTTTCTAGCCTCTTTCCCCCTTCCCTCCTGTCCTGTCTGCAACTGTGACCTATGCAAGTTTAAAAACAGACACCAGTTAGCTCATCTTCTTGTGACTGACTTTCTGGACTAGCCAGCTTACACAGCATTTTATGGCAAACTCGAAAGTGGGGGTGGGGGCCCTCTGGAAACATTTTCTGCTCATAGGGTAATTTTTGGGTGTCGGACTGTTGAGGCAAGTAGATTCTATTTTCCAACTGCTGAGCTGATTTCTGCAATATTCCCTCAGGTAGACACTTTCTGATCAGCCTCGGGGAAGGGGCTGCTGGGGTATGGTTACCAGACATCCCCATTTCTTGGGGACAGTCCCCGGATTTACAAATCTGTCCCCGGACAAAATCCGTCCCCGGAATGTCCCCGGATTTCATTTAATGTCCCTGGATTTATATTTTAAGTGTTGTAGATTTATTAGTAGGGAATGAATGTTGCGTGATTGGTTCAATGGCACAAGACACATCATATGGGGACTTCCGGTGAGGCAAAATGGCGGGCACCACGACAGCGAACAGCTCCTGAAGCCAGCCAGAGCCAACTGTGCTATCAGGCTGGCTCCGGACTGCTGAGACTGCTGCTGCCGCCGCCACTGCCGAGGGGGAATTGGGGGCACCTGGCACGTCAACTGGGGGAACCGCTTACACACACACCCCGCAACCCAAATTGAGCCGGGAACAAGAGTGTCCGGCAGCCCAGCCAGCCACCCAGTGGCGCTCTGGGACCAGGAAAACCCTGGAGCCGATGCAGGGAGGAGGAAAGAAGGAGGAGAAGGAAGAGAGAGAAAGAGGCAGGAGAAAAAAGAGGGGAGCCCCGACCTTACTGTGCCACTGCTGCAGAGGACAGGTAGGAAAGCACTGGGAGGGCAAGGACACATGGCCGAGTCCAGGCCTGACCCAAGCCTACTCCATGCGTGACAGAGGAGACCACAGAAGAGATGTTACTTCTTATTTTTTTTAAAAAAATAACCTTTTTAAATAACTTTTTTCTCTCTTTTTTTTAAAAAAAGTGTCCCCGGATTCTTTGAAAACAATCTGGTAACCTTATGCTGGGGGCAAATGGATTCTATCTCACCATTCCTCATTTCTACTGGAAATAATCTTTGGGGCATTTCAGATGCCACATGATCATTTGGTGCACCTTTTTAGTTTATTAAAAAGTTTTAAAATCTGGCTGATTAACAGAGCAATCCTGAATTAGAAGAGGGGTTACTCAGGATACCCAAATCAATAGGAAAAGATTTGGGGAAGGGAACAGAGTTTTCCCAGGTCAGAAGGAATGAAGACAAAAAGCATGTTGAAAAATATTCATTTTTATATTCTATTGAGGCTGCGAGGGAGCTGCAGTAAGCAATCACCAGATGTTTCGGTCTTTCTTGGGTTTTACACGTACACAAGATGGCTGTTGGGGCAGGTCCAGGGCATCTTGCTACTGAGGGAAAGGGGAAAAATGCCCCCCAGCCCCACTCCACCATTCCACATGCAGAAGCCAATTAGACTGGCAATTCACAAAGCGTTAAAATCAAGATGTGGAAAATATGGAAACAGCAAGGAGAGGCAGAACTGATATGTGGAGATATGCTTCAGAGGTCCAAACTATGGGAAGCCCCAAAAAATCAACAATTATAATTTGGATTATAATTTGGTCTTTTTTATTTTAGTTTTTTATTTTAATTGGATTATGACTGGATATATTAATTGGATGTTTTTAATTGGAAAATTAATAAAAACGATTTTAAAAAAATAAAAGTTAAAAATAAATAGACTGGCAATTCAACAATGACTTTGGCAAGGGGACAGCACCCCTCAAGGCACCTGAGGGCAGTTGCTAAGTTTAGAAATTGATTTTGGATTCTTCCACCATCAATGTCTTTGACAAGCAGGTGTTCCCACAAAAGCTCTTGATTCATGTATCTTCCTCACTTTGCTTGTTAGAGGGTAAGCAGACAATGGATTGGGGGGTTGGGACTTTCCAAAGCTCCCTCCATGGTGGGCAGGGGAGGGGTGAGTGGAAGCTCTCTCCCATCCCTGCTACTAACCATCTGAGAACTAAGGTCCTTGGAGCAGATGGGGCCAAAGTGAGTCAGGCCAGCTTCTCCCCTCAGGAAGAGTGAGATGAATGAGCATGGAGGTGGGTGGTGAGCTGGAGGAAGAAAACACTGGAGCTCTCAGCTCATCCACCCTCAAACTTGATGGGCCCTTAGAAAGGAAATAATATTTCACGATTTATTTGCAACAGCAAATACCGTTGATGCTTAGCTCTGGTAAATACGATGCACACCTGTGTAAGAACTTTGGCCTTAATTTTATGAAACCAGGTATTTTCATCAGCACCATATTTTCTCATTTCATATAGGATTCTCCTTTCTTTTTTAGAACTCAGCTGTTATCTTCTTGCAGAATACAGAAAAATATGCATTCCATTAACTACCCTGCTCTTGATTCCATTTGATCTTTTAGCCCACAGGAAGTTTGTTCAAGCATCTTCTTCCTGTGTCAAATTTTCATTTAGAGGGGCTTCATATTCTTTGATTCTGATAGAACTTAAGTTTTCTTCTTTTTCTTCTGTGTATCAGGTCTGTTTTTTATTTAATCTTGAATAAAGAAGGAAGTGTAGAACCCTAAAAAAGATAGAAAGACAGATAGATTTATTCATCACTGGCCCCAAAGGTAATGGTAGCTAAGAAAGTTGACTTTTTAATATGAAACAGCACGGATCATCACAAATTATCATAAAACCTTACTGAATAAAAACCGGATGGCAAAACAAACTGATAATGCCATAAGCAATGAAAACATAAAATGGCATGGCAACACTCCAAGTTATAATGGATTTGCAACATTTTGGAGGTATGCCTCTCTGCGTTCATAGAAGGCGTGCTATGGGATCAACATTGCAAACAATATTTTTTCTCCTTTTAGGTTGCTGTTGCTGTTTTGGTAGTTTTAGGAAATGTGATAAACTGCACATAAAAGGTCCTGGTATAGGATCCCTCTGCTGTATTTTTTCTAGAAAAATATGTATGTTGTAGGTGTTGGGATACTGCCAGGGAGACAAAGTCCATCATTCCCCGACGCCGATGCCGGATGATCCATCGATCTCCCGTAGATACAGTATCAGTCAATTAGCGACACGAAGCCTCAGAAATAGCTTGCCACATTCCAGAGCTCGTGCACGCTCTATCAGCAGAGTTCGCACAGCGAAAGACACACTCAGGAGAGCATATTTACAACTTTATTCAGCGTTGGTCAGAACAAAGAAAAAAACATGACTGCCTGCTTCGATGTTCAGGCACAGAGAGAGTAACGAAAGCAATAGACAAAATATAAACTTCCTGTGAACAGGAAATACGCAGACTCTGTGACTCACAAAGCCTGCTCCCTTTTAAGGTGGAACGGAAATATCCTAACATCCTCCCCCTTTCCGTGTAACCTGTAGTACCTGTGGTTCAACCCAATTGCAACCTCTGTACATAAACCTTAAGTTGTTCTCTGTAAACAACCTTAGACAACAGATCAGCAGGAATTTCATTTCCTGGCATGTAGGACACCTGAATGAGTCCTTTCTGAATACGCTCTCTTGCACGATGTAGCTTAATCTGCAAGTACTTGGTTCTTTGCTTGCAAAGCCAAACAGGATCTATTGTCTTGATACACTTGTATAGGACATTTCACAGAAACTCTGATGTCCTTAAACAGTTGCATCAACCATTCACAATCCATGAGTGAAAATGACAGAGCATTGAGTTCTGCTTCACAGGAACTTAGGCTTACTGTCGTCTGCTTCTTGCACAGCCAGTCAAACAGACAGTGGTTGTACATGTAGCATACTCCAGAAGTGCTTGTACCATCCGTGGTGCCACTTCCAAAACTAGCATCTGCAAAGATTTCAAGACCTCCAGTCTTCTGACTGGTGAACCTCAGCCTGTAGTGCAAAGTCCCTTTCAAATAGCGGGCTATGCGCTTCAGAGCTTTCCAATCCTGAACAGTAGGACTGTCGGCATGTCTGCTAAGCAGGTTAGTGCTTACAGCTATGTCAGGCCTTGAGCATCTAGTAATGAAATTCAACTTGCCTAGAATGCATCTGTACAGCGTAGTGTCAGAAAACACTTCAGCAGTACTATCTACCTGGTAACCTGTCACCATCGGTGTGTCTGCTGGGTTTGCATCAACCAAATTCAACCTGGTTAATACATCAGCAATTTTCTGTGTTTGGTGTACCAGAAAATTACCTGCTTAGTCCCTCTCCACCTGCAGAGAAAGATAGTTGGATACCTCACCAAGATCCTTCATGTCAAAGTGCTCCTTCAGCTGAGCTAGGGTGCTTTGGTACAAAGCCTGATTCTTCCAAAACATCAGAAGATCATCAACAAAACATAAACAATACAGTTTGTTTTGCCCCTCCTCCTTGACAAACACACATGGATCAGATGAACAGGAAATACGCAGACTCTGTGACTCACAAAGCCTGCTCCCTTTTAAAGTGGAACGGAAATATCCTAACAGTAGGAAATGTAGTCTCAGAGAGAACCTAGCACTGCTGACAAATCCAGCTGATTATAAAAAAATAACAGTCAGCACAGAGATCCAGCTTTTTACTCTACTATACCCAAACTGTAAAAAAGTGACTTTTTAAAAAGAAAAGGAATATTGTTTTACTGACCAACCGCACAGGTCTACCGCAGTGATTTTGTGATGCCAAAACATTTTGTGGCCTGGGGAAGGGGCATGGCCAGCTGACTGGGAAACTGAACAGGCGCATCTGCACAGCAATGTTTTGTTGCAGGCCCCACTCTCATTTACTAGTGAGTAGACCAAAAAGCTACGGTGATCTTTTTTAATACCTAAGGAACATTCAGGGCTGTTCAGAGGGAAAATGGGTAAAATGATGGTAACCCGGATGTGCTTTGGCAGAGGTCATCAGGTCTTGAAACAGAGTCCGCATTGGTGCTTGACAAATGGGCTGTGCTCATGACATAACCACACCTTGACATCGCCAGCATCTCTCCTGACTCACCTGACCTGAGGATTTCCTACCCCATCTGCATTACTGTACATGGGCAGCCAACAACCCATCGTAAAGCACATCTAAAACAATTAACATTGTAATTAGTTTGTTTTGAAATGAAAACATTTACAAATACACTGAGCTCTTCAAATTATATTGGTTATGAAGGCATGCCCTTAAGACTTAAAAGTCTATAGTTCTTTGTACCAGTACAGGTTTTTTAAGGAGATAAGTCTGTTCTTGTCTGAGCAACACCCACAGGAACTCAGATAATTTTTTTACAAATCATGTCAATATATATATATATATATATTAATATACACATACTGTAGCTTTCATTGTATACACTTCCTCTTTATGGCTGAATCCCACCCAGTGGGTGTCTGAGGTGCTGAGAGCCCCTGCAAATGTCACTTTTGGAGTCAAGAATGCACAGCCGTGTGTTGCTCCTTTTGTATTGCGTTGAGGTGGATATGGGAAGCCAACAGAACATAATTTATTATTACAAAAAAAAAGTTTTTCAAAAGAATTACAGTGGTACCTCAGGTTAAGTACTTAATTCGTTCCGGAGGTCCATTCTTAACCTGAAACTGTTCTTAACCTGAAGCACCACTTTAGCTAATGGGGCCTCTTGCTGCTGCTGCGCTGCCGGAACACAATTTCTGTTTTCATCCTGAAGCAAAGTTCTTAACCCGAGGTAATATTTTTGGGTTAGCGGAGTCTGTAACCTGAAGCGTAACCTGAAGCATATGTAACCGAGGTACCACTGTATTTTGAAAACATTTACATAAATTTCAAAGAAGGACAGCCCAGGGCATTGTAATCCCACAGATGCTCACAGAAACTCACGCAATGTGGAATCACTTCCGTGAGGCCATGGAACAGCAAATTACAGGCTATTTCATAATGCTTTCTGCACATCCCAAGTCTATGGTGGGGAACCCCTCTCCCACAAGTTTAACTGGGCCCAGAAGGGGTCCTAATTTGGCTGGCGAGACCATTTCCCTCAAACCACATCCATCTGCTCAATACAAGTGACATCAGATGTGGGGCAGGTGAAGACAACAAGTAAATGCAAGCTGTAGTAGGAAATGTCCCACTTTGGAGCAACCAGGTGGAGCCGATCCATTTCAAAAGCAGGATTTGCAAACCAGCACTGAAGTAGCTGATCAGTAGTGCCTGCAAACCCTGTGATTGACAGGGATCAGTGACATCTGAAAAACCCCTTTTGGCAGGGATCTTCCTTTGCAGCCCAGCTTGAGTTCAAACGGGGATGGAAAGGGAAGGGGACAACCAGGAATGCCTTTGGAGCAAGTCCTGATTCTTTCCTTTGAACTTGGCTCACCTGACATCTTGCTGATGTTTTGTGATTAACAGCTGGGCAGACCTGCCCATGTATCAAAGTGGCCTGCTGGCCGTGAGGGAACTCAAAATCCAGCTGGCCAAGTTCTGTACCCCTGGTCAATTGTCTGCCACCAGAGCCCCAGAAGTCACAAAATATGGCGGTGGCAGCAACAATAGCCCAGAAGTCCCACTAACATCTTGGGCAGCTATATCTGCACCTAGGTTCTTCTGAGTTATGATATTTTGGGAGGCCCAGGAATTCAGAGGATTGAGGGGTTCCCGTGGAATCCACACTTTCCCCTTCTTAGTCGCTATTATTCCATTTTAAGTATATTGACAGTCTACCCTGAGAAATCTGGTTTGTAGGTGGAATATGAGCAAGCGAAAATAAATGTAACAAAGAAAGACAAACACGAGAGGGAAAGTGTAAACCTTGTAACTTGTTGATTTCTCCAGCGTTTTTTTTTTGGGGGGGTAGAGTAATACATCGCAGGTGTTAAAAAAGTGCGCTGAGGGGGTATTTATGACATACAGGTTCTTATGGGGAAAGGGGATCTGAGATAGAGTGACTAATTGTGAAAAGAAGAGGGAAGGAGAATCCCTAAAAGTTCCTTGAATGAATGGTACAGACAGTCCCTTCTCGGTTTTGCAAGAATCTCCCATCACTTTTCATTTAGAACTCTCTTTTGGCCAGATGTTTTGTGGGTATTTGGTCTGGCCCATCCTCTTTCCTAATGCTCTTCACGTTTGTGAACTTAGCCCGGCTTTTTCCTGGTTCCAGACATTTGGAGACCCCCAGGGGTTTGCAAAATGTTATGAGTGGAGTTGTGCTTTTGGATTCTCGTAGTGGAAATCACTTCTGACATCCTGCTTCCCCCCCTCAGCTTATGAACTATATTAGCAATAAGATCTCCTCTGGGGACTAGGGATTATTTATCCGTAGGCTGTTTGGGCTAAAAAGAAAGAAAGAAAGAAAGAAAGAAAGAAAGAAAGAAAGAAAGAAACCTCTGCATTTCTATTTAACTTTTTAGTATTCACATTTTCCTGTCTTTAAAGTAGCACTTTTATTTCAGTTGGACTTTTGTCTAGAGTACTTTGGGTGATTTGTATATGTTTGTTGGTTAACATTACAGCTGAAGACTGTAAAGAGTTCCTTAATGACAAAACTGTGAAGAACTGGAAGTGCAGAACACTAAATATGCACATCTATGGTGAAGGAAATGACTCCATAAAGCTGTCGTTGAGGTCAACTAATCATGCAGGGTTAAAACCACAACTCAGCCACGAACCTCCCTGTATGCCCTCAGGCCAGGCATTAACTCTCAGCCTCACCTACCTCACAAGGTGGTTGTGAGGATAACATGGGGAAAATGAGATCCTTGGATGCCACCTTGAACTGGGAGGAAAAGCAGGAGGGGTATCAATGTAATACTGATAAATAATGAAAATTCAAAATAAGCAGTCCCACTCCAGTCTGCCTGCTCCCAGTTTTGAATTTGGGCAGTGGGGTGGAATCGTGAAAAGAAAAGCTAACCTAAAGATCAATGGAAAAAAGAACCTGGGCACAACCAGGATATCCCAGGCTACAAATATTGTACATATTTCTGTGTGGTGTCCACTGGGAGAGTGGATAAACCCAAGTGTTAAGAGGCAGCTAAAGCAGTTGCTTCTTGCGCCCTGGGCCACAGCTAAATGCTTCAAGCCCAGCCTTCTCTCCCAAACAAGAAGAGCAATTCTTCACTCACTTTTCTGTGGGAAGTAGGTCACACTGCCAAAACCACACCGCATAGTTTGGCAGAGATCTTTGGTCTGCTGTCGAGAGAAGAGCAGCAATAAGTCAGCTGTGAGGCCTCATTGACTTAACATTTATGCAACACAGTCATCTGGGTGTTTCCTGCTGTCTTCCATGGGGCTTTCTTTGAGGAAAGTGTGCATAGGATTGCTGTCTCAGAGAAGTTCAGATGACCTGTTTCTTTCAGAAAAAGGGCATTGACCCGACCAGAAGCTCCTGTACTAGTATATAGAAGCATTTCGCAAAAACACAAGATGAAGGAATATTGTTGTTGTTCAAATACGGTGGTACCTCGGGTTAAGTATAGCATCTAGATCAAGGGAAGTAATAGTGCCACTGTATTCTGCTCTGGTCAGACCTCACCTGGAGTACTGTGTCCAGTTCTGGGCACCACAGTTCAAGAAGGACACTGACAAACTGGAACGTGTCCAGAGGAGGGCAACCAAAATGGTCAAAGGCCTGGAAACGATGCCTTATGAGGAACGGCTAAGGGAGCTGGGCATGTTTAGCCTGGAGAAGAGGAGGTTAAGGGGTGATATGATAGCCATGTTCAAATATATAAAAGGATGTCACATAGAGGAGGGAGAAAGGTTGTTTTCTGCTGCTCCAGAGAAGCGGACACGGAGCAATGGTTCCAAACTACAAGAAAGAAGATTCCACCTAAACATTAGGAAGAACTTCCTGACAGTAAGAGCTGTTCGACAGTGGAATTTGCTGCCAAGGAGTGTGGTGGAGTCTCCTTCTTTGGAGGTCTTTAAGCAGAGGCTTGACAACCATATGTCAGGAGTGCTCTGATGGTGTTTCCTGCTTGGCAGGGGGTTGGACTCGATGGCCCTTGTGGTCTCTTCCAACTCTATGATTCTATGATTCTATTCTATGATTCTATGATTCTAAGAACTTAATTGGTTCTGGAGGTCTGTTCTTAGCCTGAAACTGTTCTTAACCTGAGGTAACACTTTAGCTAATGGGGCCTCTCACTGCTTCACGATTTCTGTTCTCATCCTGAGGTAAAGTTCTTAACCCAAGGTACTATTTCTGGGTTAGCGGAGTCTCTAAACTGAAGCGTCTGTAACTTGAGGTACCACTGTATCTAAATCAGGGCTGGGGAACCTCAGGTCCAGGGGAACAAATGGAGCCCCCCGGCTTCTCTCTAACCCTCAGGACTCTCCCCAGGTCAGATTTCTTCCTCGGCCACATCCCCTCTCCCCAAACCACACCCCATACCAGCCATACTTCAAAGCCTCCTTTATCCTCTGCCAGAGGCGTACGAAGGGGTGTGTGGTGGGGTGGTCTGCCCCAGGTGCCATCCTGGGGGTGATGGTGACAACCCCCCCCCCCCGGGCAGATCGTGCCATCGCACCACAGTTGGCCCCCCGCCAGGAGGATCACGCCGCCATGCTGCAATCGGACCACCACCCCCCAGGAGGATTGTGCCACCACGCCAATCGCCCCATGGGCAGATTGCCCCGCCGCTCTGGGTGCAAGGAGCAGCTAGCTCCTCCACTGCCCTTGCCTGCTTGGAATATGCTCTTGAACTCTAGAAATGCCTCTTGGTTGGCCGGATGGACTGAAGACAGGGCTCTATGTGCACGTGTAGAAACCAGCTGGCTGTACAAAGCTGAAATAGGCATTAATTGCTCTGTGTACTTTTGCCTCTGGCAGTGGCTCAGCACTGGCATGTGGCACTTGGAAAGTTGCCCAGATCAGAATGCATCCCTAAGCCTGAAAAAGGTTCCCCATCCCTGATCTAAACAATAGTCAGGTATCTTGGAGAAGCTTTGTCTTATCCTACGAGCATCTTCAGGGAAAGGATGTGCTCAGTTGGGTAGAGCGTGGTGCTGATAATGCCAAGGTCGCAGGCTCGATCCCTGTATGGGAAAGCTACATATTCCTGCATTGCAGGAGATTGGACTAGATGATCCTTAGGGTACCTTCCAACTTTACAAGTCTATGATTCATTATCATACATGCCAACAGGAGATTTCAGTATTATATGTGGGCACAGCTCTCTGCATGCGAGAGAAACACCAGGGACGGGGCGAGGTAAGTTGATGGGTAAGGGAATCCTAAACAAAGAGGGAAGTGACATAGGACTGAATTATCCCCGAATGGACAGTTCAAACACTCCAAAAGATAGCCAAAGTCCACCGCTCCTCTGTTAGATCCCTTTCAGATACCTACAGATCCTTAAACTAAGATCTCTGTGCTCCTCTTTGTCTCTGTCTCAAACTTGAGATGAGCCAACAATGTGACGTGGCAGCTAAAAAAGCCAATACAATTCTGGGCTGCATCAATAGGAGTATAGCATCTAGATCAAGGGAAGTAATAGTGCCACTGTATTCTGCTCTGGTCAGACCTCACCTGGAGTACTGTGTCCAGTTCTGGGCACCACCGTTCAAGAAGGACACTGACAAACTGGAACGTGTCCAGAGGAGGGCAACCAAAATGGTCAAAGGCCTGGAAACGATGCCTTATGAGGAACGGCTAAGGGAGCTGGGCATGTTTAGCCTGGAGAAGAGGAGGTTAAGGGGTGATATGATAGCCATGTTCAAATATATAAAAGGATGTCACATAGAGGAGGGAGAAAGGTTGTTTTCTGCTGCTCCAGAGAAGCGGACACGGAGCAATGGATCCAAACTACAAGAAAGAAGATTCCACCTAAATATTAGGAAGAACTTCCTGACAGTAAGAGCTGTTCGACAGTGGAATTTGCTGCCAAGGAGTGTGGTGGAGTCTCCTTCTTTGGAGGTCTTTAAGCAGAGGCTTGACAACCATATGTCAGGAGTGCTCTGATGGTGTTTCCTGCTTGGCAGGGGGTTGGACTCGATGGCCCTTGTGGTCTCTTCCAACTCTATGATTCTATGATTCTATTCTATGATTCTATGATTCTAAGAACTTAATTGGTTCTGGAGGTCTGTTCTTAGCCTGAAACTGTTCTTAACCTGAGGTAACACTTTAGCTAATGGGGCCTCTCACTGCTTCACGATTTCTGTTCTCATCCTGAGGTAAAGTTCTTAACCCAAGGTACTATTTCTGGGTTAGCGGAGTCTCTAAACTGAAGCGTCTGTAACTTGAGGTACCACTGTATCTAAATCAGGGCTGGGGAACCTCAGGTCCAGGGGAACAAATGGAGCCCCCCGGCTTCTCTCTAACCCTCAGGACTCTCCCCAGGTCAGATTTCTTCCTCGGCCACATCCCCTCTCCCCAAACCACACCCCATACCAGCCATACTTCAAAGCCTCCTTTATCCTCTGCCAGAGGCGTACGAAGGGGTGTGTGGTGGGGTGGTCTGCCCCAGGTGCCATCCTGGGGGTGATGGTGACAACCCCCCCCCCCCCGGGCAGATCGTGCCATCGCACCACAGTTGGCCCCCCGCCAGGAGGATCACGCCGCCATGCTGCAATCGGACCACCACCCCCCAGGAGGATTGTGCCACCACGCCAATCGCCCCATGGGCAGATTGCCCCGCCGCTCTGGGTGCAAGGAGCAGCTAGCTCCTCCACTGCCCTTGCCTGCTTGGAATATGCTCTTGAACTCTAGAAATGCCTCTTGGTTGGCCGGATGGACTGAAGACAGGGCTCTATGTGCACGTGTAGAAACCAGCTGGCTGTACAAAGCTGAAATAGGCATTAATTGCTCTGTGTACTTTTGCCTCTGGCAGTGGCTCAGCACTGGCATGTGGCACTTGGAAAGTTGCCCAGATCAGAATGCATCCCTAAGCCTGAAAAAGGTTCCCCATCCCTGATCTAAACAATAGTCAGGTATCTTGGAGAAGCTTTGTCTTATCCTACGAGCATCTTCAGGGAAAGGATGTGCTCAGTTGGGTAGAGCGTGGTGCTGATAATGCCAAGGTCGCAGGCTCGATCCCTGTATGGGAAAGCTACATATTCCTGCATTGCAGGAGATTGGACTAGATGATCCTTAGGGTACCTTCCAACTTTACAAGTCTATGATTCATTATCATACATGCCAACAGGAGATTTCAGTATTATATGTGGGCACAGCTCTCTGCATGCGAGAGAAACACCAGGGACGGGGCGAGGTAAGTTGATGGGTAAGGGAATCCTAAACAAAGAGGGAAGTGACATAGGACTGAATTATCCCCGAATGGACAGTTCAAACACTCCAAAAGATAGCCAAAGTCCACCGCTCCTCTGTTAGATCCCTTTCAGATACCTACAGATCCTTAAACTAAGATCTCTGTGCTCCTCTTTGTCTCTGTCTCAAACTTGAGATGAGCCAACAATGTGACGTGGCAGCTAAAAAAGCCAATACAATTCTGGGCTGCATCAATAGGAGTATAGCATCTAGATCAAGGGAAGTAATAGTGCCACTGTATTCTGCTCTGGTCAGACCTCACCTGGAGTACTGTGTCCAGTTCTGGGCACCACCGTTCAAGAAGGACACTGACAAACTGGAACGTGTCCAGAGGAGGGCAACCAAAATGGTCAAAGGCCTGGAAACGATGCCTTATGAGGAACGGCTAAGGGAGCTGGGCATGTTTAGCCTGGAGAAGAGGAGGTTAAGGGGTGATATGATAGCCATGTTCAAATATATAAAAGGATGTCACATAGAGGAGGGAGAAAGGTTGTTTTCTGCTGCTCCAGAGAAGCGGACACGGAGCAATGGATCCAAACTACAAGAAAGAAGATTCCACCTAAATATTAGGAAGAACTTCCTGACAGTAAGAGCTGTTCGACAGTGGAATTTGCTGCCAAGGAGTGTGGTGGAGTCTCCTTCTTTGGAGGTCTTTAAGCAGAGGCTTGACAACCATATGTCAGGAGTGCTCTGATGGTGTTTCCTGCTTGGCAGGGGGTTGGACTCGATGGCCCTTGTGGTCTCTTCCAACTCTATGATTCTATGATTCTATTCTATGATTCTATGATTCACTGCAGATTGTTCTTGGTTTTCTTCACAGAGACCTAGATCTTGTCAGTCATAGCTGTTAAGAAAGGCTTGCCCTTTTGCCAACATGGAAATATTTTCTCCAAATATTTCCTACAATTTCTTGGCCATTTTTACCTGCCATTTCCCTAACAAAGGAGCTCCTAAGGCAGATCTCCAGCTGTGCCCCTGGATCCAGTCACCTGACCAACCCCAACCCCCAAATAACACAACATTAATTTATTTCCAGTGGCAAAGATCTCAATAGTCATGGGACTGGTAATCTTTTGCTGCAGCAATGGATCTACCTCTTCACAGAACAGGGATGCTTGGCAAGGGGGAAGCAAAACCTAAAGAACTTGAAGGAAAGAGCATGGCAGGTCTTGAATATTTTGAGAAGCATCATAGAAACACTTCTTTGTGTCCTGTATGACAGGTAATGAGAAAGATGATTTTCTTATGGAACAGCCTGCTCTTTGCTTGAAGGCCAGTTTAGGCATACAGAATGGAAATCAAAGTGCAGCCACTGGCAAAGGCATGTCATCAGTATAGAGAAGCCGATCACAAGCTAAGTGCTAGCCATGGTTAGGCAAACTAAGGCCCGGGGACCAGATCCTGCCCAATCGCCTTCTCAATCTGGCCCACGGACGGTCTGGGAATCAGCGTGAGTAGAATGTGTGCTTTTATTTAAAATGCATCTCTGGGTTATTTGTGGGGCATAGGAATTTGTTCATTATTTTTTTCAAAATATAGCCTGGCCCTCCACAAGGTC
The DNA here is from genome assembly GCF_951804945.1 of Podarcis cretensis. NCBI lineage: Eukaryota > Metazoa > Chordata > Lepidosauria > Squamata > Lacertidae > Podarcis > Podarcis cretensis. The sequence goes on along the minus strand of NC_137180.1, from coordinate 7,998,104 downwards.
TGAGGGACAGTGGACCGGCCTCCTGCTGAAAAAGTTTGCTGACCCCTGAATAGGCTTTCTGTAGTCCCTGATATTTTTAGTCAAGTTCTCTTGCAGATGGAAAAAGCAATTGTTGTTACTAGTACTACTACATTTCAATTAAAAATACAGTCAGTAAAATGTAGAACTTCAAAAAATATTGAAAACACAATGGAATACTGTACCTCAAAAGACTAAAACAGCAGCAGTTTAATCAAAAACTCAGCCAAGGAGAAGTCATTCAGTGCCTGGAGACGACTTTAGGGTACAAACATTTCTTTCCAATGCAAGGAGGTTTACTAGTTAGACATCAGATAGGGAGTTCCACATAACAGGGTCTACCATAGGGGGGGGGAAATCTGATTCCAGTCTACATCCCATTTAAGACAGGCCTAGTTTTTATTGAGATGGTAATCCCATGTAGTAATCCATTCTTAAGAATGTGGAAGATGGTGAAGGGATTTTTCATCTGCCATAAAATTGCAAGAGGTTTAAAAAGAATTAAGAACCTAGGTAAAAGTTTAAGTATTATCCTCCAAGTTGAGGCCAGGAGCTTTTAGCATCTCAGGGGGGAGGGAGGGAGTGGTTTTCCTACTGTAAATATTCCCAGGACTGAATACTCATGCAAATTGAAATATCTTGCAAGAGGTCATGTGTGGTTGCTGATTTCTTGTAATAGTTGCCATATTTTCTGAAGTGGCTATGGAGGTTTGCATTTGATTTTCCAACATAGTGGACGTGACATTCAGGGTGTAGGTATGTATGCATATGATTTACATTATATTATTTATCTTGCAGTTAATATTCTGTTTAGTGTAATAGGATTTGCCAATCCACTCTTGAAATGGATTCATAGTGGGGGGGGGGGGGAAGCCTGGTAATGCAATTTTCACAATACTGTATTATTTTTTTTCACTTGCTGTTATAAGTTATGTTAGATATTTAGTTGTGTAAATTATGTTGGAAGTCAATAAAAATATCAATATACTGTTATATAATAATGAAAGATTATATACTATATATATATATATATAAAAAACTTTGTATTTGTATTCAGATAATATCTTGCCTACTTTTCATGCCCTGTAAGAACAAATGTGTTGAGGTGTGGATGTGGGTGTTTTGTGTGTATGCAGATGCACATGGAGGTGTGCCAAACTGAGTCTTTGACCCGGGTGAAAGAAAGCTTAGCTGCATCCTTGAATATGCAATTTCAGAATGATAGTGGACCCACTCCAGTACAGTGGTACCTCGGGTTAAGTACTTAATTCGTTCCGGAGGTCTGTTCTTAACCTGAAACTGTTCTTAACCTGAAGCACCACTTTAGCTAATGGGGCCTCCCACTGCTGCCGTGCCGCAGGAGCACAATTTCTGTTCTCATCCTGAAGCAAAGTTCTTAACCCGAGGTACTATTTCTGGGTTAGCGGAGTCTGTAACCTGAAGCGTCTGTAACCCGAGGTACCACTGTAGTGAGATTTCCTATCACTGAATAACAACATTCATCTGATTGTCTGTACAAATCAACAGAAATACAGGGCTGCTTTTTAAAAAATATCTCTCCTGTAATCACTAGATATATTGCAGCTTGGATGGTTAAAAAATGGCAAGGGAGAAGAAACTTGCCCTTTCCCACTAGGAAGCAAGTACTTCTGAAACAGTGTGTTTCTACGGTTTCGAGATTTATTTATTTTCTATGTAGATGTTTTGAAAAGTGGTTCTGCTGTAGCCATTTGAAAAGAGGTAAAAAGCCTGTGGTTTGTTAATGGGACTGTTTCTAATCAGGGTGGATTAGCTCTTGTAATGACATAATTAGAACGATGACTGCAATTTGATGTGATTTTTCACCAGCCTCAAAGCCTGGCAGATTTTTATGTAGATTCATCGAAAAGTCGCCACTTTCCCATCCCTGGGCTGGCAGGACTCTGGAATGCTGTGGTGAATGGCTGACAGTTTGCAGACCGACTGCTGCTTTTTGCTCTTGTCAGGGTCTAAGAGCATTGTGCGCATTGTGTTTGTTGCGGTGTGTGGAATGCAAAGTAAGTGGTGCGCAAGGCCCCTCTGGCTTTCCTTCCCCAACTAACTGGAGCACCTCCAATGTTAAATAGCCCAGACTTTTATCAACTTTTGTGTCCACCACATTACCCAGTTGGCAGCAGAGCCGAGGTAAGTTCAAGCAACCTCATGTTTTGCACATTCCCAGGTCCTCAGTAGCAGCATTATCCCCACTGGCAATTAGCTTGTGACCCTCTCACTCTTAAAAAACCCCAACATGTTTACTTGCGTCGAAGCCCATTTATATTTGGTCGCAAGCTACTAAAACAGTGTTTATTCAGGTCTCCCAATCGACATATCGGTAAAGGACTGCAGTTCCTCTCATGTGGCAAATGCCAGCTTTTCGTTTCTCCACACACCAAGATCCCTCAAACCACTGCAAAGGTCCCTCAGACCGCATTAAAGACGTCTTCTAGGTTAAATAAACTGCAATACATTACCCTGCCCTGCAACTTACAAGCAAGTTTTCAGATAAAGAGGGGGGAAATTAGAGAGCGCCTGGTGGTTAGGCCAATACCACTTTCCTTACCACAAAGGATTTAAATCCCGTCAGTTCGGCTATCAATCATATTTTACAACAGCTGTATAATGGTCATGCTACCATAAGGAACAAATGTTCAAGTCTGTAGCTACTGGGGTGTGTATGGTTTAGTCAAGTTTTTTGCCCCGGGCGAAACCTCCAGAGGGGTGCCATTGAGGCTCCCAGGCTGTGCATCCTAGCATGGGGGTGCCAAACTGGGTGAAAATAAAGCCTAGTTTTGCCCCTGCTTTCTCTCTCACACACATACAACATTTTATCTTTGCAACGTTGAGAACCTCGAAAGTGCAGGAGACTGAAGGCAACCAAAATCCCTTTGCAGGAAGGATCAAAAGTCTCATTGTTTTGTATTTTTAAAATAATATTTATTAAAATTTTAAAGGTTACAGAAAGAAAAAAGTAAAAATACCACATTAAACAAAAACAAAACAACACATCACAATATGAAAAAACAGAGAAATAAAATCCATTAAACAAAAACAAAAACGCAAAGAAAAATACATCAAATCTCCTTATTACTAATCTTTCATTAGCTTATTTCCTTGACCTCCCCACACCTCCCTTTTTTGTATTCTAGGTCAATTATCCATTTCAGCAAATCCTTTCCCTCTTTTAAAATTTTAGTCCTGTAAATTGTCTTATTATAATGTAACTTTACTTTTCCTCCTTTCACCAATTAACAGTCAGTTATTCCCAAATCCTTTATATCATTCCTGCTAAAATCATATAATATTATTCCAACATCCTTCTAACAGTTATTAATTTTCCAATGTTTCTGTAAATAGTCTTTAAATTTCCTCCAATCTTCCTCCACCGACTCTTCTCCCTGATCAAAAGTCTCATTGTTGGACCAGAGACCAACTCCACTCAAGCAAAAGCAATCAGATAGACAGCTGGCTTCCCAACTGCAAATATCCTAGGTTCTACTGAGAAAATTATACATGATTTTTTTGTGTTTCTGTGTGTGTGTGTACACACATGGGTGTGGAGCAGGGCCGGATTTAGGTTTGATGAAGCCCTAAGCTACTGAAGGTAATGGGGCCATTTATATGCCCAGCTGTCCTTTGTCAACAATAAATTGTCACTGTTTTTTGTGTTGAACATATGCTATATGGAAAATTGTGGACCTAACAGGTATCTAAAGCCATTTGCACATAACAAAATATGTATTTTATCCAAGTAATTGTTGAACTGAAATACAATTAAGAAGTGATATTTTAGGGAGCAGGCTAGCAGGTGGGGCCCATTACTTACATCATAGGAGCCTACACAACACTAAACGCTGCTGCTGTATGTAAGTTTTATTTTATTTGTTTTTTATCTTATATTTTGGAAATGTACATCCAGTTGTTTTTTCCTTTAATTTTTTGAGGGGCTCCGAAGAGAGTGGGGCCCTAAGCTATAGCTTGTTTAAGCTAAAGGTAAAGGGATCCCTGACCATTAGGTCCAGTCATGACCGACTCTGGGGTTGTGGCACTCATCTCGCTTTAGTGGCCAAGGGTTATGTGGCCAGCATGACTAAGCTGCGTCTGGTGAACCGGAGCAGCACACGGAAACGCCGTTTACCATCCCGATGAAGCGGTACCTATTTATCTACTCTCACTTTGACATGCTTTCAAACTGCTAGGTTGGCAGTAGCAGGTACCGAGCAACGGGAGCTCACCCCGTCACGGGGATTCGAACCGCCGACCTTCTGATCGGCAAGCCCTAGGCTCTGTGGTTTAACCCATAGCGCCACCCGTGTCCCATAGCTTGTTTAGCTTATACATAAATCCAGCCCTGGGGTGGAGACAGAGTACATAACAGCTTTAAACACCAAGAGAAAACAGGCAGAAGGTCTGCTGGAACACCATTAAGAAGGGAGCTAGACATATATTCTGGAAGGTGGGTAGTGCCATAGTCTGGGTGCGACAATGGAAAACTCTCTCTCTCCTTTATCCCTGCCAAGTGTACTTCTAAATGCGAGGCTAAATTCAAGGTGGTGGGTTTGGTGTATGAAGCCCTAGACAGCTTGGGACCAGGACACTTGAAGCACAATATCATCCCTTTTTAAACCCAACTGATCACTGTACTCGGCGAGTGTGAAAATGCTAGGAGCTGAGTTCTCGTAGCTTGTTGACTTAGCTCTTTCTTCTAATATAAATCACATAGAGGATTTCTTCCCCAGGGCCCGCTTAATAAATAAATAAATCTCAAATTAGCATTTGCTATTTTTGAAAGTAACAATCCCACTAAATTGGTCCCATTTGGGCCAACATCTGGGTTTTCACAATTTACCGAGGGCTGTTGTATCAGAAACAAATGTGAATAAAGGGCTTTTGTTCCAAAAATGAATTACTGTGGCTCTGATATAAGCAAGCTGTATGATAATAATGCTTTACCAGAATAATTTGGGCTGTAACTTCAGCTCTTTCCTTAACTGCATGTTCTGGATCTAAAAACTGGCTTTTGTTACTGGGAGCATTAAACTGTGTGTAGCGGGGATGGGGGGGGGGCAGAGAAACTAAAGCCATGCGTGACTCAACCCTGCATGAAAAAGAGATAACCGTGTCCTGTAATGAAATATATGATTAAGGAAATACAAGGCAATTTTCTGAGCTATTCCCTGCCCCCTTATATGGCAGTAAATGGGAAGCACTGCAAGTGTTTATGTGCACTTTGGGCCCGGCTGGGCCAATCGGTTACAGGCTAGAGAAAGGGCAAGGGCAGCAATTGCAGAGCTTTGGTGCCCAAAGGGAATTTTTAAACAATACAAAAACGCACTGAGATTCTTGGAATAATGTTTCAGGAGAACTACTAGCCTGCCTGCCTTCCTCCAGGAAGCATTCATGAGATGACACTCCTTTAGCCTGGACTCAGAAAAAACCAACCATCTGTCCTCGCAATCACTAACACGTATTAGAATCACCACTTCAAAATTTTACTCTGCATTTTTCTAGTTTTTACCATGCAAATTCCTTAATGAAAGTGATCCTTTAATAAAAGCTGCTTAAAACCCCAGTAATCCATTTCTTTGATTCAAAATGAATGACACAGATGTGCTTTTTACAGTCAATAGGTTCTGGTCCTTTCGAGATTTATTACCAGCTCTTGGACTAAAAGGAAAGAAGAGTTTTAAACTTTGAAAACTTGGGTTCTGTGGACAACAGCAGTTGAAAAACGTGTCATCTGTGTTCCCGAGCAGGAGGACAGATGCTGCCTACCAGAGGCGTAGCGGGGGTTGCTGGTGTCCGGGTGACCCCACCTCCACCAGCCTGGAGACTGAAGGGCAGCCCTTGAGAGCACGAGGAAGTCTGGTGGAGCCCTCTGCCTGGCCTGTATGTCGATGGACTTTTTGCAAGCCGTTCCCAGGTTCAGAGACGTGATGCTTCGATTTTTAATTTTTCACCTTCTCCTGCAAGTTCACTTGGTCAAAATTAATAGTTTCAATCAGTGGAATTTTAATCCTTTACGTAAGACTTTCCAAAACCTTAGTTAACAACTACTTTGCTTCAGTCTATTTACAGAAAGCGAAGGTGGGCTTCCTGTTTGAACCTTCCCCGTTCGGTGCCAAATTAAATTATTTAAAAGCTCAATTTCCCGTTCTACTCGCAGGTTGCTGTTTAAAATCCAATTGTCCACAGGAAAAAAGTCAGCGCTCACCGACAGCAGCAATGCGGCTTCGCTCCGTGAAATAAGCGGCCGATTCAAAGCACCGCGCCTCTCACCCCACGTCGCTCCAGATTCCCAATACCGGGTCTCCCCGTGAGTAGGGGGGCGCAGAAGGTGCCAGCCGAATCCCAGGTTCACAGACTTCTTCTGTCTGTGATTTCTAAGGGTCTCCGCCTTCGCCGTGGTGGTCAGACCCTGTTTTTCACGGAGCCTGTTCCTCCCGATCGGAGGAGCTCCGCCATTGCCGGAGGCGCTAACCCGGAAGTTCCCTGCCTGGCCTGTGTGGAGCTCTGTGTTTGCTGGGCTGCTCTGCCACCTTCACTGGGGTGGGTATCCCCACGGATGCCAGTATCTGCTCAGAATTTTGCACCCGGGACTATGCCCCTCTGGCCCTTCCCACACTACACCACTGCTGCCTACTGTCATCATCATCATCATAATTTATACCCCGCCCATCTGGCTGAGTTTCCCCAGCCACTCTGGGCGGCTTCCAACAAAATATTAAAAATACATTAAAACACCAGTCATTAAAAACTTCCCTAAACAGGGCTGCCTTCAGATGTCTTCTAAACGTCAGATAGTTGTTATTTCTTTGACATCTGATGGGAGGGCATTCCACAGGGTGGGCACCAGTACCGGAAATCCTCTCTGTAACTTCTCGCAGGGAGGGAATCACCAGAAGGCCCTCAGTGCTGGCCCTCAGTGTCCGGGCAGAACAATGGGGGTGGAGACGCTCCTTCAGGTATGTCGAAACCTCCGTACGACTGAGCTGTAATGGCTCTCCTCCTCGTCGTATCTTCGGAATCCATCTAGGCTCTCCTCCGACAGTGATTAATGACCTAAGCCTTTGCATGAGGCTTCAGGCATGCTCCCTGTAATGGTTGTAAGGGGTTACTTGTGCGTAAGTTGCCTTCAGTTTTGGTTAGATTGCCTGGCCAACCATGCTTTGGCTGACAGCCCACACTCCGTGGCCGGTCAGTCACTTGCAGAATCCGTCAGTGGGTGTTTCTTGAACCTCTTCCAGCATAAGAGCTGTTTGACGCCAAGTCTCCTCCTACTTTCCCTGCGCGGAACTCGTCTGCGCAAGTAAGGGGAAGGCGTGTCCGCGCTCTCCCCACTAGTCTCGGGTGAAGGGTCTTGGAGACCTCTCTCCGAATCCTCCATCTCCCTCCTTTCTCTACCGGTGTTACGCTGAATTCCTTCCCCCCTGCTGGTCCCCTCTCCTGCATCGCTTTGGAGCCTTGCCTCCGCCTCTCGCTCCGATGTCAGTTCCCTGACACTCCCCATTATGCAGAGTACGCAGACAGCAGCAGAAGAGCCAGAAATATGTGCTACATTGTTACATTTATTTCTAACTATGCAGGACAGAAAGAATATGCGTCTGCTCTCTGTGAGAGACAGAAAAACAACAGGAACAAAGAAACAGGAAACCAGTAACATCAACATCCATCTCCCGTGAGACTTCCAACAGTCTGGAATGACAACAGAGTCCTGTGACTCCAAGAACTGCACAGTGGCATAACAGAAACCTAACAAGGTATACTGTCAGCCCTGATCTCCCCTACAAAATTGACCAATACAAAGAAAAGAAGAGTACGATGAATTCCTATTATTACATTTTAATCCCAGCTTTGGGTTCTGAACCCCTTTCCCTGACCCCCCCCCCTTCATTGCCTTGTTTTTCTGTGTCATAACGACCATCAGTCCTGTTACTGGAAATGTCTGCAGCCCCTTCGTGGGACTTGTGTTTCATTACTCACTAGCTTCAGGCTTAACCGGGGGGGGGGGGGTTATGCAGAAAGGCAGAAGGAAGAACACTTAAATAAACACTTAAATGCTGACATCACCTGAAATAAAGGCATGTTTCAAAATGTGACTTTGGGATGGGGTGGGGATGGTTTTTAGAGCATGCAATAAAGAGTAATGACATGACTTGCATTGGGGGGGCGGGGACTGTTTCCAGGTTTCCTTGTAGCAGGTCTTTATATATCACAAGGGCCTATTCCAATGTACCATTTGGCACTCATAGAAGCACTTTTTGAAATGATGCCCTGAGGGCTTACACATGGAAGCGGTATATTACACATGGTTATACATAAAACGTATCCAGAGACAGGTCCATCTGTAGCAACATGGCTTTTAGTTTAGACAAAAAAAAAAAAGGCAAATGCATTTGTGTGAGCAGCAGAGACAGCGAAGTGCCAACTGGTCTCACTACAGTTCATTACAGATGTTAAAAGTCAGTAGAATGAATGTGCAGAGATTCATTGGCTGGAGGAGTCCAGGGCCAAGATGCCACTGTGGCAATCACACAGGGTCCCCGGATGTTTCACTGTCTATTGATCCCTGCCACCACCTTGCTGCCACCACCCAGGCCCTACCTGGTACAGTCCTGAGTCCAGTCAGGTTTAAATTGGAACACAAACTTCTGTTTATTTATTGCAGTTTAACAAGTATGTGGTTTCATAAATGGTATCGGTAACTTACAATCATGGGGTGCCTATCCAGACCTATAACTTCCGCTACCTCCTCTCACTCACTAAACCACCTCTCAGATATTTACTTGTCTTCCTAGCCCCTAACTGTTCCTGACTCAGCTTATTTCGCTACACTAACTCAACCTACCCACAGACTCTATCCCAACTCACTCCCACTCCAACCAACCACCCAACTCCCAACAAACTCCTCCCTTCGCCCCTCCCAGAGCTGGTTTTATAGTCCCTCTGACTCCACGCCCCTGGGTTCTGATTGGGTAACTTGTTGAACTAATTCACCTCCAGCACTCTCATATGTTAACATCACAGCCACCACCCTCTTAACAAACTCCCAGCCATCATGAACTCCCTTTCCTTTTAGTATTACTGTCCATGGGATCTCACCCAGCACTTCCCTAAGTTTTATGAAGTCGGCTTTCTGAAAGTCAAGAAATTGAGTCCTAGTATGCTTAGCTGCTCCTTTCCGCTGTATAGTAAACTTCAGAAGAGCATGATCACTCGCGCCTAATGATCCTTCCACTTCTACCCCACTAACCAGGTCATCAACATTGGTTAGGACCAGATCTAAAATGGCTGTTCCTCTTGTTGCTTCTCCCACTTTCTGGACAATGAAGTTGTCTGTAAGGCCAGTGAGGAATCTGTTTGACCTTATGCTCTTGGCTGAGTTTGACATCCAACAAATATCCGGGTAATTGAAGTCCCCCATTACTACTATCTCCCTTCCTTTTGCATGCTTGGCCATCTGTTCCAGGAAGGCATCATCTATGTCCTCCGTTTGCCTTGGGGATCTATAGTAAACTCCCACAATGAGGTCACTGTTATTCTTCTCTCCCTTAATTTTGACCCAAATGCTCTCACTTTGGCTTTGAGGTTCTAAATCTTGGATCTCTTCACAGGTATACACATCCCTGACATATAACGCCACTCCTCCTCCTTTCTTGTCTGGTCTGTTTCTCTGAAATAGATTGTATCCTTCCATTATTACATTCCAATTGTGGGACTTATCCCACCAGGTTTCAGTGATGCCTATTATGTCATATTTAGTTTGCTGTACCAAGAGCTCAAGCTCATCTTGTTTATTTCCCATGCTTTGCGCATTAGTGTACAGACATTGAAGTCCATTAATCATTCCCCCGTGTCTCTTATTTAAGGATTTTTTTCCTCCCACCACTAGGTCTGCGTGCTGTTTGCTCCATTTGGTCTATGACATTTGGATGATCATCTTCATCAATTGATAGACTCCTACCTTCAGGAGCACTGTTTCCCTCCCCCACATTAGTCAGTTTAAAGCCCTCCCAACCGTTGTGAGGTGCAGCCCATCGCTTGCCAGAAGTCCATCTTCAAGAAACTGCAGTCTGTGATCTAAGAATCCAAACCGTTCCTGTTTTCACCATTTGCGAAGCCAGCTGTTCACTTCCACTATTTTTCCCTCTCTCCCTGGGCCACGTCGTTCAACTGGGAGGACAGATGAGATGACAATTTGTGCATTTAATTGCTTCAATTTCCTGCCCAGAGCCTCGTAGTCTCTTTTGATCTTCTGGAGGCTATTGCTTGGAGTGTCATTGGTTCCCACATGAACCAAGAGGAAGGGGTATTTGTCAGTGGGTTTTATGATTCCTTGCAGTCGTTCAGTTACATCTTGGATCTTAGCCCCGGGGAGACAGCACACTTCCCGAGACATCTTGTCAGGCCCACAGATCACTGCTTCTGTTCCCCTCAGTAGGGAATCCCCTATCACCACTACACGCCTCCTCTTAGGTTTGGTCGGGGTTCTTCCGTGAGCTATCTGTTCCAAGGTCGCCTGCACATTCCCTGAGCACTGACTTTGCTGCTCGTCTTCATATACCTGATCGACTGTAATGAGGGAGAGATCCTCAAATGGAGTCTGCTCTTCGTCTTCCATGCTAGGGGAGAGGACCTCAAAGCGATTGTGTATTTCTAAACAATCAGAGCGAACCCTGGGCCTCCTACTTCTTTGAGTCACGTTTCTCCATATATCTGGCTCCTATGTTGGTGAACTAGCCTCCTTCTCAGGGGAGTCCCCTGTCTTCTCCTTGGTGGAGACAGTGTGCTCTGTTGCTTCCAAGAAGAGCTCCAGCTCTCTAATTCTTTGGAGCGTAGCTACACGTTCCTCCAGTTGCTGGACTTTGTCTTCTAAGAGGGCAATCAACATGCAATTGCTGCAGGTAAAGCTGCCTGTAACCTTTGGCAAGATGGCAAACATTGCGCAGGAACTGCAAGCGACTGCAGCTGTTCCTTCACCCTCCATCTTGAGAACGTGTCGTTCGGGGTGACTACAGCGGTCCTCCATCATAAAAAGCGTGAAGACAGGACAAATAACTCCCCCCCAAAAAAAACCTAGGTCTCCCCCAACAAACGTTTGAGACTAGCTCCCCTAAATCTAAAAGATGAATCAAACTGCAAGCTCTGATAAGCTCCTCCCACAGCTAATCACCTACCTCAACAGAAACCCTGCCCCCTCTGACCTTTGCACAAACACAAGAAAACCCTATGTGAAGGGTATTTAGTTAAAGGAATCCAGGGACTCAACTTGGTTTGGTCAACCCCTGAGAGGGGGTTGTGCCCGTGCCTGAGTCCAGGGGGGCATTTGGGTGGCAGAGATAGCCTGTTCCTGGCTTTCCGCCTATCCAGGTGTTCACCCTAGGCTGACCTATGCTGGTGCCCTGGGTCAGCGCTACCTGCAACAGTGCAGGGAGCTAGTCAAACCAGAGCCTATGCAACGAGTCACTTGCTGTAATCAATAAATTTGTGGCCTAAATTCTGCCAAAAACCAAATCAGAATTTGAGTCTTGTCTGAATTTATTTAAGGGGGAGGTTTAAAGGTCTGAACACGCAAAAGGTTGATGAGAGAGAAATATCTGGGCCTAAGGCCAATCTCTCTTTTTTCCCCACTTACATATTTAATTCTTGAAACACTGATCTCAGGCTTAGAAGCTGTTCTATTAACAGTGGTTTGTATTCCCTATTCAGTTCAACCCAACAAAATCACAATGCATTTTGATACGCATGCTAAGTTTCTGAATATAAATTGTGAAAAAAAGAAAAATACATATTCATCTTGATTCAATTTGTAATGATTTTATGACAGCCCCCTTGTTTTTTGTTTGTTTTGTTTTGTTTTGTTTTTGTTATAAAGGCCACTCTCCATCCTTCTTGCTTTGGAATCTCCCAGTATTTCCTTATGCTCGGCTAGGGATGGTGAAGAACGGTGCTATTTTCAGATGGTGGTGCAGAATCAGATCCTGACATTGTGCAAGGATCAGGTGTCAATGTTGTGGCCACTAGCGGCTTTCATTGATACCATTTTTTTAATAAAAAAATAATAATAATCCTGCTGTGCTTGCAAAAACAAGTCAGTTGAGATGCACATAAATAAGTCTCAAATTGCTGAACAGGATCTTGAATGGAGCTGAGCAAGAAAGGCCTCAGTCTGGTCACCTGGGTCTGTGCAGGATGCCTGCATCCAGTTCATCAGTAAACTAAACTGGAGATTCCTAGACTGGAACTTGTAAGTACAGTGAAAGAATCCAATTTTTAAAAGATTTAAGTTAATTTCTCTGCCTTCAAATATGACAGCATTAATCTTCATAATGCTGCATTTAGCAGAGGCATCTGAAAACTAGCTGCTTAACTTCCAGCCGCAAGCAGCTTAGTGCCCAGAGCGAATGTCCTCTTCCCCTTTTGGCAAACCAGCCTTATTCCATAATTTATGTAGGTATCTGTCCCACAGAATGGTAACATATTTATGACTACTCAGCAGTTCCCTTATTTTCATTGTTTCGTTTGCTCATCTTGCCTTTTCAAAGATTTCTCAGTTGCCAATCTCTGAATCGAGGAAGGTTATTGCATTGTGTGTGTGGCTGCTTGGAGATTTCATATGCTGAATAGTTTCTTTATAGACATTGGCATGTAGCGTTTGAGTTGTTTTAGCTCTGGGATCCAAAAATCTAAGGTTGCTCAATTTGCCAAATCAGTGCATCACTGGTTTTTAAAACAGGAAAAATATCATAGTACCAGTTAGGAACATATTAGTAAAACACTAATTATGAAGTGGAATGTGTCAGTATTAAATGAGTTATGATCTGGCGAGGACCTGCAAACTATAATCAGATACTTAATAAACTCTAGACATGCAGCTGCGAAGACTCCTGGATCGTTGCCACCTTTTATTAGAGTGGCGCCCAGAAACGCTGCGCAGTTAAGGGTCTGTCAGCGTTTCCATTATAAAATTCATTTTTAAAGGACTTTGTTGCTTTCAAATCACGTCAAGCCAAAACTTGACATCCTGCCATGTTGGGAGACCTTCAATTTAATGCAGTAGCCTTAGGTTACTTCTGATACTGTTTTCATCCAAGAAGAGCAAGAATATATGCCTTAACTATAGATATTTACCTCTTATATGGAAGCCCATATAGATTATCTGAATGCAAAAGAAAGAAGAAATTGACCCAGGTCTGAATGACCTGCCACTTTCCCCCAGAGGCCTCCAGTTCCATTAGGACCACATTTTTGATGGCTTGAAAAAACTAGCTGCCTTGGGGGTGACAGCCTTAAGTGAAAAGGTTGGGGGACCCTGTTCTACTACATCAGGCATCAGGACTGAATGTGGCCCTCCAAACCTCTCTGCCTGGCCCTTAGGACTCTTCCTAGGCCACACCCCTTTCCAGTTCACATCCTTAAACTGTGACAATGGCTGGATCTAGACACATCAAAGAAGCGTTTCAGTTTTGAAGCGTTGTAAATTTAAACAGGGAAAACAGGTAGAGAAAAATGGGGCTCCACATCGCCATCTGTTGCCACAATGTTATATCGCATATACAGTGGTATCTTGGTTTACGACCATAATCCGTTCCGGAGGTCCATTTGTAAACCAAAACAGGTCGTAACGCAAGGTGCGCTTTCACCAATGGGGCCTCCCCCAAAATTGTTCATAATCCAAAAAAGTTTGTTCGTAAACCAAAAAAGTTTGCAAACCAGGACACGCACTTCCAGGTTTGACGTGTTCGTAATCCAAAACATACGCAAACCAGACTGTTCACAAACCAAGGTACCACTGTACAACACATATAAATAGCTTTTTCTTTACCAGTCTAGCTGAGTCCAATTTCTCTTGCTTACATGTGCTAGGTGTGGCTCTGCTCCCTCATCCACTTCAGCTTCTGGCCTTGCCTGCCACTGGAATGTGGCCCTCGGATGTTTGCCCATGAGGAAATGAGCCCCTTGATCTGATAAAGGTCTCTCCCTCCACTTGCACTAGCTAGATGAGCATCCTTCACTCCTGCCCTGTTCTCTTCTGGTGCACAAAAGAGAGTGGCGAATGCGTAAGTCCTGCTGAGTGAGACCCAAGTCCAGCGGCCTGTTCTCATTGTTGCCAACCCAACATCTACAGGAATTCCCACAAGCAGGATGTGAGTGCAACAGTACTCTACCTGTTATGTACTGAGCTGAATCCTAGAACAATAGGATCCAGAATACAGCAGTCTGATTGGTCCGCAGGAGCCACCCAATCCAGCTCCAGGTGGAAGTGAATCAGCGACCTGATTGGCCTGCAGGAGCAGCCAGTCAGGCTCCTGGGTGAAGTGAATCAGCAACTTGATTGACCTGCAGGAGCAGCCAATCAAGCTTCTGGAGGAAGTGAATCCACAACCTGATTGGCTTACAGGAGCAGCCCGGAATTAGCCAATCACACGGGGCCCATTGTGTAAATAATGTATATATAGCTCAAGGTTTTGGGGAAAGTTTCATTCATTGCTACTACGAGCTGAATAAAGAGCATGAAATTCACACTCGACTCCGAGTATATTTCACTACCCATTTGTCATTCCCAGAAACTGCTATTTATCCTGCCTTTGGCACTGGCGACAATGCCATCAGGGTTAGAAACCACTGATAGCTGTATCCTCCATGAATTTGTCTGCATGCTTTTTGAAGCCATCCAAAAGTTTGGCTATCATAACTGCATTAAGAGAACTTGTAGGGCTAATGAAGGAAAGAAGCAGTTAAAGAGGGGAGCGGATGATGGGGCAAGGTAGGGCCAGTATTAATTTTGGAAGGATAATTTAATTCAATTGGCTTGGTTTCAGCCTGTTTAAAACAGCAGGTGACTGGTTTATAATAATAATTATTATTTATTGAATTTATATATTGCCCTATGCCTGGAGGTCTCACGGCAGTTCCAAGCTATATGAACCCAGAGTAATTTATGCCAGAGTAAATTATGTTGCATCTTAAAAAGCAGAGACTTCACCTTGCCGACAAAGGTCCATATAGTTAAAGCTATGGTTTTCCCAGTAGTGATGTATGGAAGTGAGAGCTGGACCATAAATAAGGCTGGTGGCCGAAGAATTGATGCTTTTGAATTATGGTGCTGGAGGAGACTCTTGAGAGTCCCATGGACTGCAAGAAGATCAAACCTATCCATTCTGAAGGAAATCAGCCCTGAGTGCTCACTGGAAGGACAGATCGTGAAGCTGAGGCTCCAAGACTTTGGCCACCTCATGAGAAGAGAAGACTCCCTGGAAAAGACCCTGATGTTGGGAAAGATGGAGGGCACAAGGAGAAGGGGACGACAGAGGGCGAGATGGTTGGACAGTGTTCTCGAAGCTACCAGCATGAGTTTGACCAAACTGCGGGAGGCAGAGGGAGACAGGAGTGCCTGGCGTGCTCTGGTCCAGGGAGTCACAAAGAGTCACATGACAAAACGACTAAACAACAACAACAAAAAAATATGTTGATGTCATTTACCCTTGTTCCACAGTCCATTCAGGAGTAGGGTTACTGCCGGCTGAGCTAGCCCAAATCTGGCAGTGGGAAAACAAGCTTTTAAATTTTTACAAGACCTTTCCCCCCAGTATAATTTAGGAATACAGTGGTGCCTCGCAAGACGAAAAGAATCCGTTCCGCGAATCTCTTCGTCTTGCGGTTTTTTCGTCTTGCGAAGCAAGCCCATTAGCGGATTAGCGCTATTAGCTGCTATGGGGCTTAGCAGATCAGCTGATAAGCGGCTTAGCTGATAAGTGGCTTAGCGGATCAGCTGATAAGCGGCTTAGCGGCTTAGAAAAGGGGGGGAAAGGGGGAAAAACCGCAGGAACTCACAAGACATTTTCGTCTTGCGAAGCAAGCCCATAGGAAATTTGTTTTGCGAAGCACCTCCAAAACGGAAAACCCTTTCGTCTAGCAGGTTTTCCGTCTTGTGAGGCATTCGTCTTGCGGGGCACCACTGTATGGGAATCTGCCTTACACCAAGTCCAAACTGGGACGTTCTGCTTGCAAGACAGATGTTCCACCACTGAGCTATGGTCCTTCTAGTCTTCTGCTGGGTTTCTAGCCTGCATGACCAAGCTGATCAGAATTTGGAGTAGGGGTAAATTGCCCATGCCCGAGCCCTACCCTGCCACACCCCGGCCACTTTCCCAGAAGTTACCCTGGCCTTAGCTCAGGGCTCAGGGCTCAGGGCTATCTTCAGCTGAGGATGTGGGTGGCGCTGTGGGTTAAACCACAGAGCCTAGGACTTGCTGATCAGAAGGTCGGCGGTTCGAATCCCCGCGATGGGGTGAGCTCCTGTTGCTCAGTCCCTACTCCTGCCAACCTAGCAGTTCGAAAGCATGTCAAAGTGCAAGTAGATAAATAGGTACCACTCTGGCGGGAAGGTAAATGGCATTTCTGTGTGCTGCTCTGGTTCACGAGAAGCGGCTTAGTCATGCTGGCCACATGACACGGAAGCTGTACGCTGGCTCCCTCGGCCAATAAAGCGAGATGAGTGCCACAACCCCAGAGTCGGTCACAACTGGACCTAATGGTCAGAGGCCCCTTTACTTTTACCTATCTTCAGCTGAGCCACTATGGGGAATGTCAGTTGACATCCATTCCAAACTCCACTCATTCTGGCAGATCTTGAGTTTGGAATACCCCCTAAGCCATCCGTAGACCACTAAGACCATGAGGAAGTGGACCATCGTTCTGTCTCTTTTTTGCATTCAGAAAGATCTCTCCTTACTCCTTCACTGTTTGAAACTCCTGTGGCTGATTTTGATGCAGTGACACCGTAGGAGCCCACTTCAAAGATCAAAATGTGATCTCCAGTCAGCTACAGCTCACATGCAGCCAGGTTCTGGGTGATATTCCCAAATCACAGAGGTGCCAGTGCAAAAATCAGAGGTAAAGGCAAACACTTGTGCAGCTGCAGATCACACATGTGGTCAGCTTTAAATTAATATGCTTAAATCGTTTTTTTGCCAACGCAAATAGCTCTTATTTGAGTTTGACTGCTCAGTTAAAGGGGAATGAATCTTTCACATCTTGCCAGATTGTCGTTTTACTAACAGTCCCAGTCTACATGGTATTTGGTTCTCCTTAAGCTTGGCTGGAGCTTCACCTCCTGATCTAGGAATTGGCAGCCTTGCTTTCTGGTTGGAGAAGAATTGTTTTGCCAGGTATAAGAGAAATTGATTAAACTATTTTTGAATTAGAGGCAAATAAAACCTAGTGTGGTTTTAAATTTAATGTAAAGAAAGAGAAAATCTAATGTTTTCCATACCTGTAATTCAAAAGTGATTGAAGTATTAAAGCCTTACCGTCAATCCCTATGGGGAAACAAAGCACCATATGGAAGAATTTGTGTTTCTTTATTATTTTTAACAAAAAGTAAAAATATTACAATTAAAATGTTATTAAAAGTTTAATTCTAACTGACCAGTTCCACGTGGCACAGCTGGGGTGCTGAAATAGTTTGTTAACAGTTTGGGCATTAACCCTTATATATTTATTTTCCCCTCCTTAATTCCCTTTTAATTACACACAACAGCCCAGGGTTTACATGAATGGAGAACTAGGGTCACTGGCAGATACCAAGGTAACTGCTGCAGTTTCTGAACCAGAAAATAACCAAAATGCGTTTGTATGCTGCCTTCAGTTGCATAGTGGAGAAAGGGACGTTAGGGCCCTTCAAAGCATCCATTTTTCTGTGTGTTCACTGTCGGTGCTCTTGATAGCATTGGGGATATTGGAGAAGAACCTTGCAGAAAGTATTCAATAGTATTATGAAGCTGCAAACACCCCACATTTCCGAGGTGTTCCTTGTTCTGAAGTTCTAATTTTAGGAGACAATTCATATGCTCATGTCGTTTGTAGAAATATTCAAGATGTGTGATTGGTAGATAGGATCTGGTGCAACGAGACATGGCTACATGACAGATAAGAGGGTGTTCATGCGCAGAGGGTGGTAACCATGTTTTGAATTCCAACACTAACTGATGGTGTTTTGGAGTTTCGTGAAATCTAATTGTCCATCACTGCATCATGGTAATTTTGTGTGTGTGTATATATATATATATAGCATTCATAATGTGCAAGTTGCCAGAAAACAAGACAAAAAAATCCTTGTAAAAACTGTGAGCCAGGCCCATTAACTTATAAAATTATCCTGCACGAATCCTTTTATAGGATGCCCATGTCAATGTTTAGATCAGATGCAAAGCAAACAGTGTCAGCAAAATGCTACCTGGGTGAAATTAAAAGCATTTCTGGAGCTCCATCATCTGTTTCCCATCCTGTTGTTTTGAATGGAAAGTTCTATTTTTAAGGGCATTATTTATATCCTGGCAATATTTTATTCTTCCTTTGAAGTCAAGCGTCTGGTGGAATAAATGTGTGGGAGGCTTTGCCAATTTTATGAAAAGTTTTTGAAGCTGGTGTTACTTGCTTTCCTCAGTGTGTCACTGGGCTAGGATGCTAAAAACAAAAGCAAATCCCTGTGCTATGAATGGCCTACAAGACATACAGGAGGCAGCAGGAACAAGCATGAAAGCAGTGTTGGAGTGGCATCAGCCCATTGTTAGTAGACTAGCAGAATTAAGGATTATAGATCCACAAGCAAGTCTGGCAAGTGTTCTTCTTTCTTGCCCTCCTCCAGGGCTGCTTTATTCCAGCCGTTGCAGTTTCAGATGACACACTTTGCCCTAGAATACGCAGCCCTCCGTCTCACTGTTCTAGCTTCGGGATGGCTGCGCAAAGCCGCTGCAGGGCGGTGGGGTGAAGGCACCTAGCCGCTCTGCGGAGGCTTGAAAGGATGTCCCCGAAGCCTGAAGCCTTTGGAGTGCAGCTGCGCTCCAAAGGCTTCAGGGATCTTTGAGGTTGGCGGTGGGGGGAAACAGCGCTTCCCCCCACCGCCAGCCCCACAAGCTCGGGGGGCAGCGGCAAGGCTGCGCGCAGCCTTTGCGCTGTTCCCTGACCTGCTCTTGAACGCACCTTGTTTTTGAAGGGGAGAACAAGAAAAAAAAAATTCCCTGATCTCCCCCTCCTATGGTCCGGTGCGTCCTATAGAGCGAAAAATACAGTACTTGGCTGGAAAACGGCACTGCAATAATAATAATAATAATTTATTATTTATACCCCGCCCATCTGGCTGAGTTTCCCCAGCCACTCTGGGCGGCTCCCAATCAGTGTTAAAAACAGTACAGCATTACATATTAAAAACTATTCAGAGACGTGCAAATTTCAAAGGATGGTTGTGCCTCGGTTTGCATATTGCAAGTTTTGATTTGTGTATTGAAAGTTTGACTCAGGTTCACCTTTAAATGTGAACTGAAGTGATTTGCTTCCCCATCTCAGGACCAGCCAACTAAGCCAGAACAAATGAAGTTCAAGAGTGCTTATGCCGTCATCAGCATTTACTTGGTGGTTTTCTTGGTAAATTAAGAAAGTGGTCTGACTCACCCCTTTTGACTTTTATACTATGCATATTGCCATGGCCACTCTGGCAGCCTTTCACAACAAAAGCGGTGAAACAGGGCTGCTTGGATGTTGACCCAATGGTTTCCAATGACTTTATACTTCTGTATGCCAGACACTGGCCTGTGCTATCTCAGTTCTGGTGCTGCTTGAGTCTGCTTTGCATTGTTAAGTGGTCTTGCATGCAGACCTGCCATAGAGAATTAGAAGAAGAGACAGCCTTGAATATTGAGGCATTCCACATTCCACAAAGACTCTTGACACTTCTCCTTTGACCCCACCTGATATATCTTCTCCCAGTGTCCTTGCTCCTCTGACAGACCACTTCACCTGCCCGTTCACTGTGGTCATCCAGGGGGCATCTCCTTCTGGTGCCACAGGTGCTGGAGGTTTGTTCCGTGACAGCTGGGACTAGGCCCTTCCGGACAGCAGCACTTGCCATGTGAAATACATTTGTCAGGCTTCAGGGAATCTGATCCCTCCCCCAGTGGCAGTCAAAAAGCAGATAAACAAGAAGGGTTCTTACCACGTAATTTATTCAGTATTCACAGAGAGAGAGAAAGGAATGCAGTCTCTCTTAAATAATGGCGTTGCTCCAAGTAAAGTCCAACCTTCTCTGTCACTCCTATTCTACGTCGTCCTTGTGCTGGCTGAACTGGGCTTTCTGCCTCTGAGTTTTCTGTTCTACTACCCTCAGTGCCTGCCTAGTCCTGGGAGAGGGGGGCTCAGGATTGCTTTCCAAAAACACTGAGTCTGTCAGCTGTCTCTTCCCCAGTGTTTCTTCTTCCTGCTGTTCTTCTCCCAATATTCCCCAGCTTTCCCCCTCTGCAGCCTCTGAACTATGGCCTTCTGCAAACCACTGTTCTAAATCTATACTGTCCTTTTGTTCTTGGGAAGGTTCAGGAGAAGGGGGGTGGCCCTCACCATTCCTCCTAAGTCCAGCCCCTAACAACACTATCCATTGAAGTTAGATAAGCTCCACTATAGCATACGTTTCACTGAATGCTAAAAAAATTTTTTACAGACTTTCCCAAAAGGGTAAGTTGACATGGGCAGTATCTTTGAAGAACTGCTCTATCAGTTTTTATTTGCTGTATTTTATTGTTATTGTACACAACTTTTTTTTATTTTGTAATGTTAAGCTGACAATAAATAAAATTATCTCAGCTTTATCCTAGGCTGACTGTTTCCCTAAGTAACATACATTATTAAAAACACAAGTCCTTACCAGATCCCGGTATCTTTTTACTTGTGCTATGGCAAATTTTTAAATTATTATTTAATGGAATTTTTAAAATCTCAATCATATTTTATGTATGTCCTTACTTTTGTAAAATTAATTACTTTTTGTAAAATTAACCTTGCAAAAATTTAGTATATAATTTTAGTACATAATTCTTTTACTCCTCTCACATCTGAGCCTAAGTCTACATTCTGAGGTTGGGTTTTGAGTTTCCGTGTGTGTGAAGTGTTTGACTGCAATCCTATCAGGGCCAGCATCAGCACTGGACGCCCTAGGACAGCTGCCAGGACCTCAGAATCCAACAGGATGCAGTGCTGAAACACCACCCCTCCATAAAAAAACCAAAAAACCCTGGCCCAGTGTCTCAAGAATTTCTGGGCACTTAGTGCTCACCATTTCTATTTCCCACAATGCCCCAGAGCAATGCAACATTGGGGGGCTTAGAAGTGGCAGCTGGACACAACACTCCTCAAAGCACTGTTTCTGCCAACTACTCCCACCAGGGAGGCTTTTCCAGGACCCATGGATGTAGGAGGGGGCCCACCAGAGGGCATGTTGACCTGGAGCCTGCTAGAATTCCTGCTCCGTGATTGCAGTCATGGGATTGTTGTCTTTCCCATGACGGTGTATGTTTTGACTCCACAAAGTGGGAAGTGACGGAGACAAGATGTTTGTGTTACTGTGTTCCGTGAAGTGGGACTATCGTCCTTTGTTCTTTTTTCTTTGCTGTTTGATCCTAGAGAGAGGGGGAGCCATGTTGCAGTGTTCCGTGTGTGTTTAGATGTAAATAAAGTAGATTAGCCAAAATGCTGCTTTGCTGAGGTCTGTTACGCAAGCTGAGAAGACTCTGCAGATCCCTAAGTGTGCCGATGTCTGTTGGCATTGGTCGCTGTGATGTTTGGGCTGAAGAAAGCTTTTGAAGCTCCTGAATGATCGACCAGGAGGGAGAGAACATACCAGTCGGGCATGAGTCTCTGCCAGGGTCCTACTCGAGTGTAGGACGAGCTCCTGACAGAGCCATCCCTGAATCCTATGCACATTTGCATAGGATAAGGATGGGAAACTTGTGGCCCTCCAGATGTGATTGGATTCCAACTTCCACCAGGCCCAGCCAGCATGGCCAATGAGCAAGAACGCTTAGAGTTGTACTCCATCAGGATCTTGAGGGCCACAGGCTCCCCACTGAACAAAGTGAGCTTTACTTCTTAGGATGCATGTGTACTGTTAGTCATTTGCACACCGTCTAAGTGTACTGCTTAATACAGCCCTGACAACTCTTCCTTAAGTGGTCACACCATGCCCAAGTGTTGTTATTGAAAAATGGCTCTTGACGAGAAAGGGGGGAAATGTTATTTGTCTCTCCCCCATCCCAGATGGAACAAACTTCCAAATGAATGCAATGCACATACCAAAGAAACCTGGGAAATGTGCCCATATTATGGTAATGAAATTGGCAAGTGAGAGCAGAGTTAATCCTTGGGATACTTTTCAACAGCCAGAGTTATTTTGAATTCTTGAAGCATGGAAATTCTCTTTGTTTCTGCTAAAACTGGCCTCATGGAATGATTACCTAAACTTACCATAATTCACTCTGTGCACCTATTTGTTATATGTTTTTATTACTTTCCCTTGCAGATGTTGCTGTTTCCAATTAAGGGGTGTAACTCCTACTCTTGACTGTTAATAACTATTTTGCCCTAAGACATATCTCATTTGCTAACTGAAAGGCAGGCTAATAGAGTCTACACCGGGGTATATTGTTTGGAGTGAATTCATGAAGCAAACTCCCAGTGACTGTAATCTCTGGAATGCTGACTCCTTCTGAGGTCAGTAATTGGGTATTTTGGAATTTGCCATAGCAGCAGGTCTAAGCCTGTCTTCAGGATGCTTTGAAATTTAGAGCCTAAGGTCAGCAAAATAATTGGTTCAGTAGGACACAAACTCAGAAAAGGGAGGTTGCAATTTTCCGTCAGCATCTGAGACTTTCAGTGCACTAAGGTGCTTGCAATATAGCACCGTCATTATAAGAAAACGAATTTTCTACAGAATTCACATCCACAAAACAACTGCAAATTAAATTCTTAGTACCAGCTAAAAACATCCTGTGAGATTGCGTTACCTGCCTATGATGCTCTCAGCTCCTAAAACCCACTGATGTGGTAGTCGGCGTCATGCCATTCAGACATTTGCCATAGCATCCCTGTTGTACACATGCTCACTGAATGTGTGAGCATAATCTCATAGTTCAGCATCCTGTTTTCATAGAAGCGTAGAGTCAGAAGGGACCCTGAGGATCATCTCACTGCAGAAGACCAAAAGGTTTATAAAAATGTGAAACATGTTTTGGATAACTCTTTCACAGGGAGACAAAATGTCATATATAGAATTGCTAAATACAGTGGTACAGTGGTACCTCGGGTTACATACGCTTTAGGTTACAGACACTTCAGGTTACAGACTCCACTAACCCAGAAATAGTACCTCGGGTTAAGAACTTTGCTTCAGGATGAGAACAGAAATCGTGCTCCGGCGGCGCGGCGGCAGCAGGAGGCCCCATTAGCTAAAGTGGTGCTTCAGGTTAAGAACAGTATCAGGTTAAGAACGGACCTCCAGAACAAATTAAGTTCGTAACCAGAGGTACCATTGTATCCTCCAACACTTCTCTGATGAAAACAGGGACATCCTAAGGAAAAGTGGGACATTCTGGGATCAAATCAGAAACCGGGATGGAAAACTGAGACACCTGGGGGGTCTGGAACATGAGCTGTGCAAATGGGAAGGAGAGAAAAAATGTGAGGATCAGTTACAGGAGGATTGTTGGGGCGGGGATGGGCAGAAGGAGAAAGCTGAGCGAAGAAACGAGCGAAAGCAGAAGACTGGTGAAGAAGCCGATGAAAGAGAGACCTGACAAAATAGGGAAAGGAGAGATGGGACTGAGAGAGGAGAAAGAAGAGCAAACGCTGATATCTGAAGATATCAAAGACAGAAGCTACCACCGAAACATCGGCCATTCACCACCATGGTTGCTTCATTGATGGAAGGAATTTGCTGCTGCCAAGCAGCCAGCAGTGGTTTGGGGTTGGGTTCCTGCAGGAATATTTCAATTGTTCATTAATTGGCTGTGCTTGTTCTTTTCCTGAGTGAAGCTTTGATTTTGACCTGTCAAGCGCTCCAAGCCGAATTTCTAAAGTGGGATCCGAACTGAATTTTGTTTTTAGTGCATAATTCTACTGAGCACCCTTCCCCTCAAAAGAATGAGGGAACCAGGGGTGGCAACAATGGGCCTCTGCTTGGAAGCCTCTAGCGTGGGAGAACACACAATTATTTCTATTGATCTTACTATCAGTTTATGTCCAACCAAAAATCTACCCACTTTTAGTGTAAGCCCATGAGATCTAGTCCTGGCCTCCAAGGCAGCAGTCTTTGCCCTCTTCCATTTGACAGCCCTCTGGTATTTGAAGGGTGCTATGTTAAATATCCTTCAGCCTTTCCTTGTGGAACTTGCCTTCTACACCAGTGTTTCCCAACCTTGTGCCTCCAGCTGTTTTTGGACTACAATTCCCATCATCACTTGCCACTGGTCTTGCTAGTCAGGGATGATGGGAGTTGTAGTTCAAAAACAGCTGGAGGCACAAGGTTGGGAAACACTGTTCTACACCCAAGTTAATTATTTTTTTATAGATCCAATTCCTGTAACATATACATAGGAAAAAGCTTGAAGCTCTTAGTTCAGTGGAACTAACCTTGTTGCATGGACAGCAGGCATTCTAATCATTTCGTGGTGTTTGGGTGTAAGCAGAACTGAGAAATGACACCTTCGCAGATGTGCTTCTAATCAGATCTCAGGTCTTCACAGCGCACAGTAGAAGGCTGAACTTGTTAGTGCTGTCTGAAGAGACGTTTTCACAAACAAATGGTTAGTTCATGATTCCACCCCCACCTCCTTTATTTGTTTGAAGAGTTTCATCCAACTCTCGCTCTGTTATTTATGTCCTGGCAAGTTCAGGGCTGTGTTTTGGGAACCATCATTTGGTTGCTCCACAGTCCAACTCTCAGTGTCCAAGTTATTTCAGAGCTGCTAAAACGGTGACAAAGATATAAAGGAAATTCACATGTTTATCATTGAGAAGGAAACCAATTCCATATGTTCCACGCATATACCTCATTTTGCGTCTGGCTTTCTTGGATGGGCAGCATCACATTGCGATGTCAAGGAGACCGGAGAGGAAAACAGAAACAACAATCTGCTTTTGCTTAAAACCTGTTTCAAAGAGTACATGGAGCTGACCCCTTCAAAAGCCGTCAAAGTTCATTCCAAGTGGCTAGTTGCAGAGCTCTTGTGTGGAGAGAGGCTGCCAATTCTGCGTGTCCCCCCCCCCCCCAATCAAAGCTTTTCATAAATCTATAGCCAGAGTGCATGGATGGAACCTTGCAGTTCTTTCAGGATTTGCCTTTGGGAAAGGGTATTGGAAACAGCTGTCTGCCTCTGGGTGAGAAAAATAGGCCTACTCACCATGGAGCCCCAAGTTGTTAAAAGAAGGTAAAATTGCAAGCTATTAACAACTGCATATTTGCGGGGACAGTGATCCCCCCCTAGTTGTTGCACTGTGAATACATGCATAAAGATTGAGGGTGCAGGGAAGAAATGCGCTCATTTTTTAAAATGGATCCACTGACAGCAAATTCATGTGCAGGAATAATAACAATAAATAATAATACAATTTTATTTATATCCCGCCCTCCCCAGCCGAAGCCGGGCTCAGAGCGGCTAACAACAATAAAAGTAACACAGCATTCTAAAATCAAGTCATTCTAAAATCAATTCAAAATCAAATTAATGACAACCATTGGGCTAGAGTTCTGTGACGATTATCAAAGGAGGGGGTCAGGCTGTGCCTTGGCCAAAGGCCTGGTGGAACAGCTCTGTCTTGCAGGCCCTGCGGAAAGATGTCAAGTCCCGCAGGGCCTTAGTCTCTTGTGACAGAGCGTTCCACCAGATTGGGGCCACAACCGAAAAAGCCCTGGCTTTGGTTGAGGAATAAAGTTTCTCTACCATCTGCTACCCTTCCTGGACCAACCTTCCCATCACTGGCCATCTTGGTTAGGACTCATAGGAGCTGGAGTTTTATACTGTAGGACCATAGCTCAATGAGATGTGATGTGATGGAGAATGGTGTTTTTCTGTTGAAAATTGCCTCTTCCTAGTAGCCTGTCCTATGACTTATAAGGTTAAACGTGCACCCTAACCCCCCACCCTACCATAAAGAAGTTTGGGGACCATTGTCAACATATACATACTGCCATTTCTCCACTCCAAACTGAACCCTCCCCAAGCAGCTTTCCCCACCCTACGAAAAGGAGACATTTGCTACATGGACTCTGTGTATTTCTGCCCAGAGAGTCACTTTTCATCTTCTTTCCTCATGCCTTTAAAAGGCCTCCTCAAACCTCCTCGAGTCATCAAAGTGCAATCGATGTGGAGACAGCAGGCCTCTCAGCAAAGTCTCCAGATTTGTTGTTACAGTACTGGAAGGTTACATGACGGTAACAGAGATGTGGATGCAAGCTGTCCTGGCTCTCAGGTTTTATTTGGGAAGGAAAAAAGGGAGATGCCTGTTGCCAGGATCAGCCAAAGATTATTATTCTTCATTAAAGCTGTGAGCCCTTGGAAAAACCTGGCCAGCTCGTTTTAAAAAACAAAAACAAATAAATCCTGCAGCAGCCTGTAGGGAGGCTAGAGTTACTTACCGTTGCTTTAAAACACATCCAGCGCTATGTCAAAGCAGCAGTGGGTATATTTAAAAATGACAAGTCAGACTTTAAAAAAACAACATTGTTCTTAGTCACTCCATTAGCCTCTCAGAGTCTCTCTCTCTCTTCCCCACCCATCCTAAAACGAAGAATCTTGTCTCAGCTCCCAATTAGCAATCTGAAGTACTGTATTTATAATCCCAGCAAGGACTTTCTCCTCCCTCTCGTGCTCATTAGCTCACTCCAGCCCTTCTTAGCAGAAGGATTTTCTAAAGAGTCTTGTTAAGAGCATTAATAATAGTAATTAGAGGGTCAAGAAACCATCCTGAAACTTGACCCAAATCTTCACCCAGTGCATAAATGAGCACTCTCGCGCTCTTGCTCTCTTTCCCTCTCTGGAGGCTGGAAAAAAATAGTTAATGTCTGTTTCGCTGCAACAACATCAACAGAATGGCCCTGTCAATGGACACCCAAACTTTCCCATGTTGATTTTGAAGACTGATCTGTGGCTAGGTCTAGTCACTGGACAGCATTGGACTTAGTTGCATCTGGGAGGAGTCAAGTGTTTCCTCTTCCTGTTCTTGCTAGAAGAGACGGTAGTTCTTGTCTAGCTTCTTGACCGGTGTGTCCCCAAAGCTTTCCATGACAGGTGGTGTGCAAGCCAGTGCTGTTTCAGAAGGGTCATATAACTCAGGGCTGGGGAACCTGTGTCCTCCTAGATGTTGCTGCACTCCAGCTCCTGTTAATAATAATAATAATAATAATTTATTATTTATACCCCGCCCATCTGGCTGAGTTTCCCCAGCCACTCTGGGCGGCTCCCAATCAGTGTTAAAAACAGTACAGCATTACATATTAAAAACTTCCCTGAACAGGGCTGCCTTCAGATGTCTTCTGAATGTCAGGTAATTATTTATCTCTTTGACATCTGATGGGAGGGCGTTCCACAGGGCGGGCGCCACTACCGAGAAGGCCCTCTGTCTGGTTCCCTGTAGCCTCACTTCTCGCAATGAGGGAACCGCTAGAAGGCCCTCGGCGCTGGATCTCAGTGTCCGGGCTGAACGATGGGGGTGGAGATGCTCCTTCAGGTATACAGGACCGAGGCCGTTTAGGGCTTTAAAGGTCAGCACCAACACTTTGAATTGTGCTCAGAAACGTACTGGGAGCCAGTGCAGATCTCTCAGAACCGGTGTTATGTGGTCCCGGCGGCCACTCCCAGTCACCAGTCTAGCTGCCGCATTCTGGATTAATTGCAGTTTCCGGGTCACCTTCAAAGGTAGCCCCACGTAGAGCGCGTTGCAGTAGTCCAAGCGTGAGATAACCAGAGCATGCACCACTCTGGCGAGACAGTCCGCGGGGAGGTAGGGTCTTAGGCTGCGTACCAGGTGGAGCTGGTAGACAGCTGCCCTGGACACAGAGTTAACCTGCGCCTCCATGGACAGCTGTGAGTCCAAAATGACTCCCAGGCTGCGCACCTGGTCCTTCAGGGGCACAGTTACCCCATTCAGGACCAGGGAATCCTCCACACCTGCCCGCCTCCTGTCCCCCAAAAACAGTACTTCTGTCTTGTCAGGATTCAACCTCAATCTGTTAGCCGCCATCCAACCTCCAACCGCCTCCAGGCACTCACACAGGACCTTCACCGCCTTCACTGGTTCTGATTTAAAGGAGAGGTAGAGCTGGGTGTCATCTGCATACTGATGAACACCCAGTCCAAATTGTTGGAGTGAACAATTGACCATGCTGGCTGGAGATGATGGGAACTGGAATCCAACGCCTGTGGTTCTCCATCCCTGGTTTATCTCCCAGTTCTTATTAAAGTAGGCCTTCTAAGAACTAAACAGGGCAGAATAAAGAGAAAGGGGAGCCAACCCAAGCTATCTATTCTGTACTTCCTTTGCATGTGTACTTGTGAAGCAAAATGAGATCAACAGCACCCAGATGTTTAAGAGCCAAAACTGATTAACATAATATCTAATATCACTGTTAGAATAAGCACTAAGGGTATATTTTGGGGTCCACATCTATTTTGTTCGTAACTGTGTTTTTATCACTGTGAGATGCATTTTTCTTCAGTAAACACATACAGTGGCACCTTGGTTTTAGGACAGCTTAGTTTATGAACAACTTGGAAATAGAACACTGCAAACCCGGAAGTAGGTGTTCCAGTTTGTGAACTTTGCCTTGGAAGGTGAACATGTTGAGGGTGTTCCATTTGTAAATTGAGTTCCCCGCTGCTAATCAGAGGCTTCCTGTTGAGTTTGTTGACTGTTGAGTCTCGAGCACCCACACAACACAGAAGTGATATTTGGAGCTTTTGCTTTTGCTATTTTTTTGCGTTTTTGTTTGTGTGACTTTTTCGGTTTTTGACCGTGACTTATTCTTCGTTTTATGGGACTGCCTTGTGACTGTGTGGAACCCAGTCCAGCTACTGATTGATTGATTGATTGATTGATTGATTGATTGTGTGACTGCAGAAATGGATAAAAGCCCCCCATCCAAACAATCACTATCATCAGTGCACGTAAGAAAGAAAAAATACAATTTTTTATCATCTACAATACTGTCTTATTCTTTTTATAGTACAGTACATTGATTATTGCTTTCATTTTATGGATTAATGGTCTTGTTAGCAATTCATGTTAAATTGCTGTTTTAGGGGTTGTTTTTAAAAGTCTGGAACGGATTAATCCATTTTGCATTAATTTCTATGGGAAAGCACGCCTTGGTTTTAGAACACTTTGGTTTTGGAACAGACTTCTGGAACGGATTAAGTTTGGGAACCAAGGTACCACTGTACTGGGTTGTAGCCAATGTTAGTCCTACTCAGAGTAAACCCACTGAAATCAATGAGCTTCAGTTAGTTATGTCCATTCATTTCAATGAGTTTCCTCTGAGTAGAATTAGCACTGGATAGAGCCCATACATTGCAGAAACAGAAAACCTTTTCTCACTCTAAGATACGGTCCATATAGCAACACTAGAATTTTTAAAATTCGCTGCAAGAGAAAAATTGTGTACTGTGCCACTCACCTTATACATTTCTTGCTTCCTTTTATGTTACGATGTAGGGTCACAGCTCAGTGGTACAGCATCCATTTTGCATGCAAAAAGTCCCCAGCTTCAATCTCCAGCGTCTTCAGGTAGGACTTTGAAAGCCCCTTGCCCCAAACCCTCCATTTGGGCAATACTGGTCTAGATGGGCCAATGGTTTTGGTTCAGTCTAAAGCAGCTTCCTATGTTGTCTGTATTTTTAGGTCACAAAGCGTGTTCTCCTTCATGGAGAGCACGTGTTGCAGTGGGGGCCGCCAGGACACTCCAAAGTTGTGGGGTGGGCTAATTGATCGTTGGCCACTGATGCGATTGGGCTTCCCTTGTTGTTGGGAAGAAGTTAATGTTGCCATTTGTTGATTGACAGCCAGAAATGCTAAAACTCCTTGCACGAGGCTAGGGCTTCCTCTTTTCGCCCATGCATCGGATTGCCCGTCCCCCCCTCCCTAGAATTAGGGTTGTTTGCTTGACCTTGCTATGCCTGTCATGGGGTCGTCTGCTCTTGGGGCAGGGGCCTGGTAGGAATTTTGTCCATCTGGCTGATTGGCTGGGGCCATTTGGTTTTTGCCTACTGCATAGCAAATCGTCACAACTTGTAAGGTTGCGGTTAGTCACTGGTTTATGGTTTGGTTGGTTGAGGGGCATGGATTGGCTGTGCCTGCCCCTCTAATGCTGCTGCTGCTGCAGGGGATTCCATTAAAGGAATTGGGGGCTAACTATTGCTTGTCCACCCTGTCAAGGGGGCTCGGGCCACTGCAAGAGCTCCTGGTTGCATTTGGGGAGGGCTGAGGGCAGGTTCTCTGCTCTGTCGCTACCCCCAAGTGTATTCCCCTTTTCTGACTTTCGCAGGCGTGCGGAATGTCAGTCTGTCCCCCACGGTGGGGGCAGATAGTCGCAACCAATGCCTAAGCAACCACTCACTTGTTTGTATTTTAATAAAGTTGTGGCCAAAATTATGCCAAAAACCTTAAACAAAAAAGTTGGTGTGATGTGTGAGTTATTGGGGTGGCCCTGGGGACCTCGACACACAACACCCCAGACAGTAAAGCCAGGCCTGGCCATCAGACCAGACAAGTTACAAAATTCCCCCGTCAAGTGCCTCCAACAATGTCTGCGCTTAGTAACTGTTGAATAATCGCAGCAGTTCTGCCCTGACTATCATGGCCAGAGTTCAAGAGCTTGCAAAATATTTAAACTATTAGCTGGCCAAAAACAGCCAACAGAAATATATCATTTAAACACTTTCTGTGGATGTGTGACACTAGATGAGATTTCCCACATGGAATTCACTTCTACATGGTGCAAATCCCACACGTAGTTTGTCATCTCTGACAAATGTATATACCCAGGTGCTTACGGACGTGTTTTGTGGAAGCGGCTGCCAATCATGGTTTCCAGCGGTTTCCAGCATTGGAGAAACCATGGAGATCACTGAGTCCAATTCCTTGCTCAATGCAGGGT
Source organism: Podarcis cretensis (assembly GCF_951804945.1). Lineage (NCBI taxonomy): Eukaryota > Metazoa > Chordata > Lepidosauria > Squamata > Lacertidae > Podarcis > Podarcis cretensis. Next base: position 7,967,095 of record NC_137180.1, on the reverse strand, counting down.
CCAGCCTGCTCCACTGCTGAACAGCTCTTACCATTAAGAAGTTCTCTTAATGTTTAGCTGAAATCTGCTTCCTTGTCATTCCCACTCATTGGTGGAACAGAGACCAAGTCTACTTCATTTTCTAAAAAGGTGAAATGCTTTTGGGAGATGATATGTAATGAGATGAAAAAAATGTTGAAATATACAGTCATAAAGAAACCAGAAGCATTTTTACTGGGCATTGTGGGGAGTGATATAAATAGAAAGGAATGTAAGCTCTTTTTATATGCAATAACAGCAGCAAGAATATTACTGGCCCAAAAATGGAAGCAAGAAGAATTACCAACGATTGAAGAATGGAGAATGAAGTTAATGGACTATGCAGAACTATATAAACTAACAGGAAGGATTCGAAACTGGTGGGACCATAAATTCACGGAAGACTGGAGTAAATTTACGGACTACTTGAAAAGTATTTGTGAAGATCAGACGATGTTTGTAGGTTTGCAAGAAGTTTTGTGAGGAGTATTATAGGAAGTATTGCAAAAATGGAGAAGGGGAAGGATGATTTGTTAAGAGATGTAAAGGCAATATAAAGTTAAGAAATGCATAAGAAGTGGTTAAAACGGTGGATCATCAGAGGTCTGATGGAAGCCTAAAAAAGACTTGTATAAGTGATAAGTTTTGTGGTACATTTTATAATTTATATGTTAAAATATATATAAAGTCTACTTCATTTTCAGGTGTAATAGCCACACCATTTCATGCACATAAATGACCACCAGTAGAGAATTTGACTGGGGAGAGGAGAGCCTAAGAAGGGGCAGCTGTAGGCTTGAGGAGGCCCTTGTCAAAGAGTGAGGGGGCACATTTTAATTTACCATCCTACAAAAAATTAAAAATGGTTTGTTTTTTGGTGTAAGGGGCTCAACACCAGGCATAAGCAAACTCGGCTCTCCAGATGCTTTGGGACTACAACTCCCATGATCCCTAGCTAACAGGACCAGTGGTCAGGGATGATGGGAATTGTAGTCCCAAAACATCTGGAGGGCCGAGTTTGCCTATGCCTGCTCAACACCATTGCCAATGTGCCCTGCTAGGGCTTTCATAGAATCATAGAATCATAGAATCATAGAGTTGGAAGAGACCACAAGGGCCATCGAGTCCAACCCCCTGGAACCCAGTTACCTGTCCCAGGCTCCCAGCTGATGGCTCCAGATTCATAAGGCTCACCACTATGTCTGATACTGAGCTTTCATTCACATTATCTAGATGTGAGATGGTGGTAGCTGTGTGTTTGTTTTTTTCAGAGAGCCAAAAGCTGTGTGAAGGACTGACTGCTGCTCATCTCACCGCTGCCTCTGGTAAACAGGCTTAGCAGGTTTTTGTATTGTTTCAAAAAAACCAACCAGCTGCTTGATCAGGGGTGAATGGAGAAATGTGTGCACACCACTGGAAGCAAAGCCTCTCTCAGACAGCTTTCAGTTCCCTTTTTAAAAAGCTATTGTCTGCCTCCAGCAAAAGGCGAACAGCCCACTTCAATGGAGACTGTTCAGGTGAAAGTACTTTAATTATGTTCCTTATGCCCAGAAGTGCATTCACTGCTTTTCTCCACCAGAAATATCATGTTAATTGAAGTGAGAAGTGATGATTCAAAGCACATCACGTTTGTTGAACCGAAGCAATTACTTGAGTGAAGAATATAAATATTTCAGTTTTTCTTGTAGTGCTGTGTCATATTGACTGTGGTTCTATTTAAACAGTCTGAATTCTAAACCTTACTTTATTACTGAAACTCCAAACTGCTGGGATTTCTGATCCTGGCAGAAGCACTTAAGAAGAAAAAGGTCTCTGGTCTTGTAAAGGGCTTTCAAAGCCAACATGAAACATCTTCTTGGGGCTAGGATGAAATACCAGCTCTATTTAATTTTAATCCCCAGTTGTTTTTGTTTTTTTAAGCCAAAGCTTCTTATTTATATTACTTCCAAAACAGTGTGAACAACTGCATGTTTGCTAAACTAGTAGAAGCAGCTGTTGGTTGCTTCTTATACCCAGTTTTCAACAAAACGGATGTGACATTTTCTCAGTAACAATTGCCTGGATTACTAAGGCCCAGAGGCAGAAACCCTTCCATGCTCCAGTTCATGTTGCAATGCATCAGGTGTCAAAAAAAACAGCCACGTGAGTGAAACCAACCAATCATTTTCATAATGAATGGATGGACAAAGAAATATGATCACTGCAATGAGCAGCACTATCTAATGATTCTGTCTCCTCTCTTCCTGTGAAGATAAAGGGCACAATCCCTTTATCAGCACGTCTACAGTGTGGTGTAGTGGTTAAGAGTGGTGAACTCGTAATCTGGTGAACCGGGTTCGCTTCCCCGCTCCTCCACATGCAGCTGCTGGGTGACCTTGGGCCAGTCACACTTCTTTGAAGTCTCTCAGCCCCACTCACCTCACAGAGTGTTTGTTGTGGGGGAGGAAGGGAAAGGAGAATGTTAGCCGCTTTGAGACTCCTTTGGGTAGTCATAAAGCGGGATATCAAATCCAAACTCTTCTTCTTCTTCTTCTGCATTCAAAACTATGCCAGTTTCAAAGGTCATTGGACTGAACAGATTGCATGTGCAGCTCCCCAAGACAGGCTTGCCTCTTCCTTGAGAACTGGAAACTTTACTTTGGTGAAAGAGATCTCTTCCCAACAAGCTATACTTCCCAGATTTCTTTGAGGGGTGACATGGCAATTAGAGACTGGCTGTCACCGGGACCTGTCAAAGACTTCAAGCAGCTACACCTTTTCTCCACAAAGCCCCATAGCATGCTATAGAGAGGGAAATGATTTGGGAGGGAGACAGGAGCCATAGGAGCAGCATAGGTTTGGAAGGAAGTGATGCTTAGCAAAGCATTGCCTCAGTGTGGGAGACACAGCAGGAAGCAATAGGGAGCTCTTTCTGGGTTAAAACCCTGTAGCAAGTTGGGAAGTAAACTCCTTCCAGGAACAGGTATTGAGGGAAGAGGGGAAACCCAATAACCTCAAGGAGAACTCAGTGGTGAGAAGAATCCCATACTAGGAGTCAGGGACTCGCATCTGGGGCTCCAAGACCGCTCATAGGTTGGTGGAATACCCATGGGTTAAAAAAATCATGTGAGGGACAACAGGGCACACTTCTCATCTGGGGAATCACCTTTGTCCTATTTATAGCTCTCCACAAGAATTGATGCTTTTGAATTCTGGTGCTGGAGGAGACTCCTGAGAGTCCCATGGACTGCAAGAAGAACAAACCTATCCATTCTGAAGGAAATCAGCCCTGAGTGCTCACTGGAAGGACAGATCCTGAAGCTGTGGCTCCAAGACTTTGGCCACCTCATGAGAAGAGAAGACTCCCTGGAAAGGACCCTGATGTTGGGAAAGATGGCGGGCACAAGGAGAAGGGGACGACAGAGGACAAGATGGTTGGACAGTGTTCTCGAAGCTACCAGCATGAGTTTGACCAAACTGCAGGAGGCAGCGGAAGACAGAAGTGCCTGGCGTGTTCTGGTCCATGGCGTCATGAAGAGTCGGACACGACTAAATGACTAAAAAACAACAACAAGTTAGAGGGCAAAATTCTAAAGCAGAAAGCCTTGTGTATCAATAGAAGCTCCCCGTATCACATAAACATTGGGACTGTCAGGGTTCTAAATCATGCAGTTATTGAAATACAGTCAATTATTCAACGCAGAAAAAGAAAATGGGGGAGGACATTTTCCATTTTCTATGTTTTTTGTATATATTCAGTAATTTTAGAAACTGGCGATGATTTGTGGGCTTCTGTAATGTAAGAGGGTAAAATACTGCTATTTTATGGATTTCTGCAGGTGCCTGATGTTCTTTTAGCAAAGGCTGAGTATGCACAGTCTAGATGTCATGGCAAGGTTTCTGATTTATAAAAATTCATAGTCCAAGCATAATGAATTTTTCCAGGCTTGGGCGCCTTGCTCTGTGGATGCACACAGACACAGAAATCGCAGGGCAAAGGAGAATGCTCACCACACAAACAGAGGCCACGTTAATTTTGCACATTTTGAATATGTCCGGGTTAGCAGTGCTCTAATTAAACTCTGATTAGCAAGTGGGTTTGATCCAGGCCAATTCAGTCTTGAAAGAGGCTGTGTCCCCCACCCCCTTTGGCTGCCAGTTTATCAGAGGTAGGCAATTAAGAACTCACACACCTCCAGGTCTTGGGCGTTTTGAAAGGCTGGATCTCATGCCAGTCAAGCAATAGAGACCCATTGTCCTTAGAACAATATTCTCCTCTAATCTCACTTCTAGCAATTTACTTTTTCTTTCTAAGCAGATTTAGAAACAAAAACCCTTGAATAAGCAGGGGGGAGGACTAGTCTATGGCAGTGGCAGGCTGTGGCGTAAATACCACTGCTCTATATGAGTGTCTAATCTCATCTCCAAAGTGGGAGTTTTCCCAGTCCATTCAGTTTTTCATTTAACAAGCACTGGGTAAATAAACGTTGACTGCATCCCTGCTTTGATTTAGGGGAACCTGCGAGGATCCAATTATGTTTGGGGGTGGGGTGGGCAGGCATTCCCTTTCTCAAAGCAAACACAATGCCCCCATAGAAGTCCCATGTAATTATTGCTTCACTACAAATTTACAAGCCTAGAGGTGAGCTTTGCTTTTGTTGACTGGTTAAATGCAATTATTACCTTTCTTTCACTTTCAGGTTCCCAAACTCTGGTGCCTGACGCTTTTGTTCACAAAGCCCCAAGAGCCAAAAAAGATTTAGCAGGAAATCAACACTATAGCTTTGGGTTCACTGAATGACACACAGTCATAGCTGGCCAAAGGCTCCGAGTTTAAAGGATCCCCAAAATATGCTATATACATGCTTAATAATCTCCATTCATGACCAAAGAAAAATCACATAGACACGGCACTCAAAAGCAAGAGCCCTCATGTCGTAGCCAATGGTTTGACAGACCTATACAGTGGTACCTCAGGTTAAGTACTTAATTCGTTCCGGAGGTCCATTCTTAACCTGAAACTGTTCTTAACCTGAAGCACCACTTTAGCTAATGGGGCCTCCTGCAGCCGCCGCGCCACCAGATCACGATTTCTGTTCTTATCCTGAAGCAAAGTTCTTAACCTGAAGCAGTATTTCTGGGTTAGCGGAGTCTTTAACCTGAAGCGTATGTAACCTGAAGCGTATGTAACCCGAGGTACCACTGTAACACCTTTTGATCCATGCCACATCTGTTCATAGCTGTCAACTTACAGATTTGAAAATAAGGGACCAGCAGCCTTGAAAATAAGGGACCAGCAGCCTTGAAAATAAGGGACCAGCAGCCAAAATAAGGGACCTGCAGCCTCACCTGTTCCAGGCACTCCAGTCTTCCTGTCCTCCTGCAGTCTGGTCAGACTCATGCTGGTAGCTTCGAGAACACTGTCCAACCAACTTTGTAACCAGAGGTTCAACTGAATAGAATCTGAATCACATGCACCACAAGGCCTATGCAGCCTCAACTTAAGATGGCTCCCCAGCCTGGCTTTGCACTGCAAAGTTTGCAGCAGCATGTGCAACAAAATGGCGTCCAGCATTCAAAAAACCCCTAAGCTTGCATTAACTAGCCACACACAAGGCATGCAAGCTTCACCCCCAGTCGTTCTTAGACTTCTTATTGGGTGAGCAACACAGTTGGAGCCTCCCTCCTCCCTGGCCGGCAGGGAGGGAGGGAGAGGAGCTGCTTCCTTTGAAATTTAAGGGACATCCATCAATAAGGGACAGCAGCGGGACATGGCACTGGAATAAGGGACTGTCCCTTCAAATAAGGGACACTTGACAGCTATGCATCTGTTCCTCTTAGCTCTTGAAAAAAGGTAGCCATTTCCTTTTACTTAACACGTTCAGAGCGGAGGAGTGGAGAAGAAGAGCAGACCTGGGATACTGCAGCAAAACTCCAAATTTTAGAATGATATCCAGAATGGACCTGTCACACTGTACCAAGTTATGGGTATTGACAGAAAGGGAGCACAACCAAGGAGCTATCCCCATGGTACTGCAGACTTGACTTTGGATGTTCAAGGTCATGGTTACAGCAAATGATCCAGTGATGTTATCCATCTAGCATTCTTCCAAAGGCATCTGCACTCGGGAGGCAAGACAGAGCACAATGATGTTAGCATTGCCCTGGGAGTACAGTACATGGCTGTTCCATCATTTGTACAAGCTACTGTATTTCCATTGAGAAGACACAGTTAGGATCCGGTGCGGATCTCCAGGTTATCTGCCCGGTTCCTGCTGCAGGCAACCTACAGTGGCATAAACCCCACATCCTGGCTCAGATGGAGACACATCCACTGGCTCAGTTGGGGATTAGCTGGCTCAGCCGAGACTGGTGGCTCTTACACTGGTGTAAGCCCCACAAAACAGCATGCAAAAGACATTATATTACTGAAGATTTCTTCGTAAAAATGTGCATCATGCCTTTTTGGCATGTTATTTTCAGTGATATATTGCATATAGAATTTTGCGTGACAGCAGACATTTGCACAGAAATGTTGACTCATTTTCATGAGGATTTTTTTAAAAAAAAAAATTCAAATGGATGCAAAATTGTGAAGAGCTGAATTGAAGATTGGTAAAATGAGAAACTGAAATTGACCTGTTCACTCATCCTTATATGTGTGTTTTGTGTGTATACAGTGATACCTCGGGTTAAGTACTTAATTCGTTCCGGAGGTCCGTTCTTAACCTGAAACTGTTCTTAACCTGAAGCACCACTTTAGCTAATGGGGCCTCCTGCTGCTGCCGCACCGCCGGAGCATGATTTCTGTTCTTATCTTGAAGCAAAGTTCTTAACCCGAGGTACTATTTCTGGGTTAGCGGAGTCTGTAACCTGAAGCGTATGTAACCTGAAGCGAATGTAACCCGAGGTACCACTGTACAATAATGTGTATGCACAATGGTATCGGGGGTCACACCCATCATTGGCATGTGGCCCCACGAGAGTTGGCCAAGGAAGAATGTGGCCTCTGGCCAAACAGGGTGACCCATCCCAGTTATAAGCCATACTAAACTGAAGTGAACTTACATGTTTATTTCCTTTTCTCAGATTATACTACAATCTTATGATGATGCGCCTTTTATTCTCATATCAGTAAACTAGGCTACGGGGATGGGGATGATAGATCTCTTTAAAAGTGGGCAAAGCCAAGCTCATTTGGAATGTTATTTGAGTCTGGCGAATGTCCTTGACCTCTCGATAGGAAGCAGAGAATTAGCTGCAGTGCAAATCAAGAATGCATCCAGCAGTCTTCTCCCGGATTCCTCTACTCTCACTTTTTAAATTAAAAGAAGGAAAACATTCTCCCTGGGAATTAAATGAGTGAATCAAGTGATTCTGTCTCTCTCTCTCTCTCTCTCTCTCTCTCTCTCTCTCTCTCTCACACACACACACACACACACAGCCTTTTAAAAGAAATAAGTGAGTAAATGTTTCTGTTTTCCTTTAAAGTACAATTTAAAGTTTCCCTGAATGTTCTCTTCCTTTGTCTTTCCTCCAGCCGTAGAAGGGTTAATACTAGACAGCTCTGAGAGCTTAACACTGTGAAGGGGTGTGTTTGTGTAGAATTATTCCCACAATGAGAAACGGTATTCTCTAGTGGTACACATTAATCAGCTCCAAACTGAAGTGTGTGCCTCTCCGACCTGCTTGCATTTCCTCAAGTGTTTTGTCTCGGTCTTTCTCAAGAGGAATTTTGGTATTCACAGTTGGTGATGGGTATTCCTCTGTGAGATTGTTTCACTTGAAACTGAGATCACCCCTTTTGACTATCCGGGGCTGAACTTCAACCCACCTAATATGAGCAGATACTTGGGAAGAGAGAGGCAACGGAGGGGGATGAGAGGGGCTTGTATGCTCTTGAGCTTTAAGTTCATATCCACAGACCACAGGTTCACAAGCCAAAACAGCCATTCATTTAAGCCAGAGGTTCTTATTTGGTTTACTACCCATTTTAAGGGAAGAAAAAAAAGTGACAAATTGAATTCTTTTATGTATCTATATTTCCATTTACGTCCTACAACAAAGTAAAGAACGATCTTGTTGTAAATAAGACACCTGGAAGCTTTAAATTATAAAATTATTTATTAAAATTGACCGCAGTAACATTCGCATTACACACAGAAAATCAAGATAACGAAGGATAACATAAAAATTACCAATAACATTTAAAACAGTCCCAATGAGAAGGATGAACCTTTAAGGATATGTTACATGGGTAAGCATCATTACACAATAGATGAAACATGTACGAATGGTTTTTCAAAATTGGACAAGGAGGTGGACTAGGCTCTGGGATGGAAAACCCAGGAGGCAGGCTGGACTAAAGCCAAGGGGAAACCCCTCACCTCTAGCATGGCTACCAGATCCAGAGAAGGTGTTGTTGCCATCCTGCAATGATGCTTGCCCTGACAGTAAGCATCATGACAAATGAAACATGTCTGAATGGTTTTTCATTTTTTTTTATCTTTTTATGCTTCCCCTTATTTTTATTCAACGCCCCCAATTTTCCCCTGGATTATTACAGCACCCCCAGGGGGTGGTATCACTCCCTTTGGGAAACACTGATTTAAGCCATTTGTGGTGCACATTTGTGATTAGACACAGTTTGTACTTCATGATATGGCCTGAAAGGGACCATTTATCCAGCAGAGGGCAGAGGCGGAATAGCTGGCTGTGGCCATGCAGATTTCCAGGGTGTATTTCGAGAAACATCGCAATGTTCTTTTTCCTAGGGTGTCATTTGCCTGAACTGCTTGGCAGAGTAATGGGAATAAGGCCATGATGCCCTGTGCATTGATCCAAAGAGTGGCAGTGACTTTCCACAATACAATTTGCTCACATCACACCAAAACACACTGGAAGAGTGTGAAGAAGTGTGCATGCACACGAAAGCTCATACCAAGAACTAACTTAGTTGGTCTTTAAGGTGCTACTGGAAGGAATGTTTTTATTTTGTTTTAACTATGGCAGACCAACACGGCTACCTATCTGTAACTGGAAGAGAACAGCTGTTGCAGAGCCAGTCTGCTATGCAATATATCTTACCAGAGGACACTAGTAGTGAGCAGTTGTTGCATGATCAGCAGGTGAATCTATTGCTGGCAAGGGTGTCGCAGTGGGAGTCCCCATTTTTCAGTACAGGGTTGATCATACCATCTGCTGGAGCACCAGAATAATTGAGGGATTGCTCTGGTAAGTGAACAAGGTGATGATAAGGCTTTTAAGTTTGTAATAGTTTGGTATGGAGGATGTCACAGAATGAAGTAAAACTGCGGATGGCGACAAATACATACTGGATATTTATTTCCTGTTTTTTTGATGGTGCTCACGGGGGTCATTTAACCGGCCCACAAGCTGCCTGATTGGTAAGTCCCTGCACATTGTGCTAAACCAGCACAGCGCGGCACAGGGACTCGCTTCCATGGCACCAGAAATCGCGTCTGCACAATGCTAATGCTGGAAATCGCAGGTGCGCGCACTCATGCACGCGCTTGATCCAGCTCATGGAGGGGTCTCTGCTGGAGTGAACCAGCCCAGGCGAGGTAAACCTTGCCGACCCTGGCATAGGATTACATAGCATACTTTGCTTCTTACAAACAAAAAGTACATTTTTGTACAATATCTTATATCTTCTATAATACCTTGGGTTCTATAATACCTTGGGTTAAGAATTTAATTCGTTCCGGAGGTCCGTTCTTAACCTGAAACTGTTCTTAACCTGAGGTACCACTTTAGCTAATGGGGCCTCCCACTGCCGCTGCACGATTTCTGTTCTCATCCTGAAACAAAGTTCTTAACCCGAAGTAATATTTCTGGGTTAGCGGAGTCTATAACCTGAAGCGTATGTAACCCGAGGTACCACTGTACCTTGAAGCTCTGGAAGCATACACACAAATGCCAAAATTATTTCCGATCACCCTTCCCCAACATGGTGCTCTACAGATGTTTTGGATTACTGCTCCCATAAGTCCATGCCAGTCTCGTCATTCGTCAGGGATGGTGGGAGTTTTAGTTGACTCCACAACATCTGGAAGATACCAGGTTGGGGACATGCATGGGCCAAAATTCAAAAGAAAGGGGATGAGAAATTGAAAATAGCAGCTGGAAGAAAGTTTGTGAAATGAAGGGAAGGGAATCACATGTAAGGCAGAATAAGAGGAATGGCACAGAAAAGAAAACAGAGGGATGTGGGAAGGATGAGAGATTGAAAATTCCACTCCATACCAAAGAGACATTTGGACACCGTTCAACCCATCAATATGCTTACAAATATGTCTTTTACGTTTTCAGTTTCTATCCCATACACTTTGAAATACTGGAAATACTGTTTCATAATTGAAGTAAAGTTTGGCAGACATCAAGGTCCCCTGCTACCCTTTCACATTTAACACGGGTCTCATTTCTGACTTTTTCAATTTAAATAAGAATATAACAGACATACCTATCATAGTAGCTGTGAGAAATTTGTTACTTGCAGGCACATTCCATCCATTTGACCACTGGGCCTTTTGCAGAGAAATGTCAGGAATGTGTCTTTAGTTACACCTTCCAGTAATTGGGCTCTGCTTTCCCATTAGATGATGCTTTGAAGTTGTAAGCAAACACACGCACCAGCTTTCTTTTATTTCTGCAGATGTGGCATAAAGCTCAGCCCCTTTAAAGTACTTGCAAGCTGTACACATCCCACAAAAGTGTCAGCTGAAATGAAAAATAACATCAACAACAACAGATATTACGCATTTAGACCATACCAGTAAAGCGAGATGAGCGCTGCAACCCCAGAGTCGTTCGTGAATGGACTTAACTGTCAGGGGTCCCTTACCTTTACCTTTTACACCAATTTTGTAACAACTGCACTGGTTGTGTATTCAAATACAGGCCAATTTCCAAATGCTGGTATAGACCTTTAAAGAAAGATCTTTTTTCTTCTTCATTTTAAAGATCAGACTCAGTATTCCTCATTCTACATAAAGATAGTATTAGATGGCTGAGTTTCATAATCACATTATTTCCCCCTTTGCTTGTTCATAAATACGCTAGAGATTTCAAGTGCTTTGAAATCTGCTATATTGATTTGTGGGGGAAGTTAATATTAAATATAGAGACGCGGGTGGCGCTGTGGTCTAAACCACTGAACCTCTTGGGCTTGACGATCAGAGGGTCGGCGGTTCGAATCCCCGCAATGGAGTGAGCTCCCATTGCTCGGTCCCAGCTCCTGTCAACCTAGCAGTTCAAAAGCACGCCAAAAAGTACAAGTAGATAAATAGGTACCACTCTGGTGGGAAGGTAAACAGTGTTTCTGTGCGCTGCTCTGGTTTCCAGAAGCAGCTTAGTCATGCTGGCTACATGACCCGGAAAAACTGTGCACAAACGCCAGCTCCCTCGGCCAGTAAAGCAAGATGAGTGCTGCAATCCCATAGTTGTTCACAACTGGACTTAACTGTCAGGGGTCCTTTACCTTTACCTTATAATATTAAATAGGATGGAAAAATGGGGGGGGGGGTTTGATGTTGTCACTGCATTTTCCATTCTAATAGCCAATAAAGAGAGTCCATCTCTTGATAAATGGGCCATTCTGCTGATCAGTTAGTGTTCCACTCTGGTGACACTCATAATCTGCTTCCTGAGGTGGTCGCCTCACACTACCTAATGATAGAGCTGATCTTGGACTGTCCGCTACTTATGGAAGAATTCATCATCATCATCATCATCATCATCATCATCATCATCATTTGTAACCCCCCTACATCTGTAGATCTCAAAAGAGATCTAGTCTAGTAAAAGAGGCTATCATTGCACACACAAAAGTCAGCCTACTGTGAGAGAAATGTTTATAACCTTCAGATGAAACCAAGATTGATTCCTCTGGCACTACAATAGAGAAGAATCTGTTGAAAATCTTAAATCCCTTCAATATGTCACTAGACAGCTCTCGTTCTCACTGAAACAGGTGAGGTCATGCTGAAGGGGATCTTTTTTTCTTTGATGAAGCTACATAAACTTCTATCATAACAGCAGAGGCTTCCTAAACAAAGGATTAAGAACAAGTGAAAGGGAATTTAAGCCTTGTTTTGCCACTCATCATCTATGTCAGAGAAGAGCAAGAGAGATGGTTTATTTAAACTAAGCCCATTGCTTGCTATAATTTTCTAGAATCTGAGGAGTCTCGTTTTTTGAGCTTTCAAACCACAGGACATCTCACTGAGTACTTGCTTGTGTGTCAGATTCTTCACTGCCCACAAGCGGTTCTGTTCACTTGCTGGGCCCAGGGGTGCTTTAACAAAACTTATTCCTATCATCAAATAATGGCATGATATGGAAGCAATCTGCTGTCTTGGGCTTGCAGTCTTGGTCCCAACCAAAAATTATACAGTGGTACCTTGGGTTACATACGCTTCAGGTTACATACGCTTCAGGTTACAGACTCTGCTAACCCCGAAATAGTGCTTCAGGTTAAGAACTTTGCTTCAGGATGAGAACAGAAATCATGCTAGCTAAAGTGGTGCTTCAGGTTAAGAACAGTTTCAGGTTAAGTACGGACCTCCGGAACGAATTAAGTACTTAACCCGAGGTACCACTGTATATTGCTTTCCTTTAGGGAAGGGATGGGGTATCTCAGGCCCTGGAGGCTAAATGCAGCCTTTCCCCCCCCCCCCTCAAGCTGTCCCTCTGGATTCTTGTCATGCCCCCCTCCATCCCAGTGCTCTTCCTTGGCCTTGCTCTGAACCCTCATTTAGTGCTTTTGCCTTACTGGAATGTGTCCTTGAACTGTGGAAAGATCTCTGGCTTGCCTGGATGGAGAGATATGGGGAAATATATGCAGAAACCTCTGACTCTCCCAGGCAAAAAAAGAGAGGTGCCAACCTAGCAGTTCAAAAGCACGTCAAAGTGCAAGTAGATAAATAGGTACCGCTCCAGCGGGAAGGTAAACGCCGTTTCCGTGCGCTGCTCTGGTTCGTCAGAAGCAGCTTACGCCGGCTCCCTCAGCCAGTAAAGCGAGATGAGTGCCGCAACCCCAGAGTCGTCTGCGACTGAACCTAATGGTCAGGGGTCCCTTTATCTTTACCTTTAAAGGAACACCTAGCTACTTTGAATGAATTCAAATCTCCAGGGGCTGATGAACTGTATCCAATGATACAAAAGAAAACCTCTGTCTATAACCTTTTTGAATTCTGGAAGAACAGGTGAGGTCCCTACAGACTGGAGGCAGGCAAATGTTGCCCCATCTTTACAAAAGGGAAAAAATAGGACCCAGGGAACTACTAATTGATAAGCTTGGTGTCAGGGAACTACTAATTGATAAGCTTGATGTCAATACCAGGAAAGCATCCAGAACAGTTAATTAAACAGTTGGTCTGTGAGCAGTTAGAAAAGGATTCTGTGTTTACTAAGAGCCAGCATGGGTTTCTCAAAAACAAGTCATGTCAGACTAATCTCCTTTCTTTTCTTTTCTTAGTGGATCAGTGGAATGCTGTGGATGTAACATACCTTGATTTCAGTGTGAAAATAATAATAATAATAATAATAATAATAATAATAATAATAATAATAATAATTTATTACTTATACCCTGCCCATGTGGCCGGGCCGCCCCAGCCACTCTGGGCGGCTCCCAACAGAATATTAAAAACACGATAAAACATCAAACATTAAAAACTTCCCTAAACAGGGCTGCTTTCAGATGTCTTCTAAAAATCAGTTTATTTCTTTGACATCTGATGGGAGGGCGTTCCACAGGGCGGGCACCACCACTGAGAAGGCCCTCTGCCTGTTTCCCTGTAACCTCACTTATCTCAGTGAGGGAACTGCCAGAGCTGGACCTCAGTGCCCATGATATTCTTGAGGAAAAGCTGGTAAAATGTGGACTAGATTACGTCCAAATGATTCATATTTTGAAAGGCGGGAAATAAATAATTGCAATAAAGAAATGAAATAAATAAACCAGCATCTAAATTGGACTGCTTGATATTATAGATGGGAACTGACATCAGTGTAGGGCTCCAGGGTCAGCAAAGTGAGTCCCTTCCCTCAAACAACAGATTGGGGGTAGGAGTGGAATGGTTGCCCCCTCAGGCTTTCCACTGGTGACTCTGCTCACAGAGCTATAAACTGTTCTATTTTTCATGTGCTTGGGACCCACAGGAGGAGCTGTAATAATTACCAGAGCCTCTTCCGGTTCCAAGCCAAAACCAGTTCAAAGCAAGGCAAGGCAGATGTGAAGATATAACACACATCCCAGATGCAGGAGAAACCTTCTGCCCCCTCAAGGATCCTTTCAACCCAATCTTGAGCCTCTCTCTGATCTCGCCTTTGGCCCCATCCCACCCAGGATTCAGGTATGAAGGTGGCAGCGGAATTAATAGGAAGCCCAGAATGACTGGAGGAGCACCCATATGTGTGCTGGGCCCGGGGGTAAACCCGAGCAACGCAGTCCAGGTCCGGTCCCAAATCCAAGGATTCCACGAGGAGTCAGTCCAACAGAGCCAAGGGCAAGTCACAAGGCAGGAAACCAGGCTAGGTCCGGCACAGGGTATCAGGCTAGTTCCAGCAAGCAGCAATAATAATATAATAATAATAATTTATTATTTATATCCCGCCCATCTGGCTGGGCCTTCCCAGCCACTCTGGGCGGCTTCCATAAAAACCAAAAATACAGTAAAATCACACGTTAAAAACTTCCCTGAACAGGGCTGCCTAAAGATGTCTTCTGAATGTCAGGTAGTTGTTTATCGCTTTGACATCTGCTGGAAGGGCGTTCCACAGGGTGGGCGCCACTACCGAGAAGGCCCTCTGCCTGGTTCCCTGTAGCTTTGCTTCTCGCAATGAGGGAACCGCCAGAAGGCCCTCGGCGCTGGACCTCAGCGTCCGGGCAGAATGATGGGGGTGGAGACACTCCTTCAGGTATACTGGACCGAGGCCATTTAGGGCTTTAAAGGTCAGCACCAACACTTTGAATTGTGCTTGGAAACAATGTTGCTCCCACAACCTGGGGCGGGGTCCAGCAGCCTTTTATCTCTGTCGGGGTAATGGCCGGTCCTGATCCCCCGGTGACTCACCTCCCTGTCTCGCCCAAAGGTGAGCACTCCTCCTGCAAGTGCTCAGGTCTCTCCTTCTCTCAGACCTCAGTCTCTGCAGCTCGGGAGACGTCGGTGGGTTACTAGACCCAGAGGCCGCCTCAGCCTCTCCTGACCCAACTGGTAGTGGAGCAGCTGTACTTGATTGCCCAGCAGGGGGCAACAAGGTTTTCCCCGCATCTGGAGCCAGGGCTGGCTTAGGCCCCTGACACGGCCCAGCTGGTGCTTGTTGCAGGGGAACCTGTGCAGACTGGGCTTTTCAGAATCAGGCCCCAGACTAGGTTCAGATGCTGCCTGAGGCAGAGGATCTAATGCAGACTGAGACTCCTCCGGTTCCGAGTCTGAGCCCGAGTCCCAGACCATCACAATTTTGTTGCCAGATAGCTCTGTTGCCAGGGATCTAGTTGAGAGAAGATCCAGCTACAAGCAACCCAGCAGAGGATCTGGCAGTGATTATATGTCCATCAGTCTCCTTGAGTCCTTTGTTGGGTTAACAGATCCATCCTGAACTCATTAATCTTTAGCTCTTCCTAGTTCACCTCCTGCCCTGATTCTAGCTCTCACCTCCACACCACATGCTGGTCATGGGCAGCAAAACGGTACTCTGGACAGCAGCTCCCAGTAGCCCCTGCTGGCTGAGATATGGGTAGCGTTGGCACACCTGAAGGCTTAAGATGGCTCATGTTTTCGCCTCTGGTGGTTCCGCCCTCTTGGAAAATGTATATGTAGTCTTTTGGAGTTGTCCTTTCTCAGAGCAAGGCATTGCGAGCAGTGCCTGTTTTAAGCTTCAGTTTACTGCTGTAAGCTGAGCCAATGGCAAGTGTGAAGAGCTCAGGCTCTTCTGGGGTTTGATAGAACATAATTAGTAGAATGTGTGTTGCTAGCAGGAGGCTAACAAAGTAAAGAGGGCTATCTATGTTTGAAGGATGCCCTTCAGTTGTAGTCCCATGTTGCACGAGTGCCATTAGCACAATTAGCAGGAGGGCTCCCAAACATAGCAAGTTTAGCTTCCTGCATTTTGAAATATACATTTACATCTAAACAGTGTGAGAATAAGACCATTAAGTCCACAGTCTAAATTATTTCACTGCCCCACTGTGAATTTATGTTGGGAGCACATCAGGGAAAATTAGTTTCCGTATGACAAGGTGCTGTACCTTAGCTGGTATGTTTTGCCACCAACAACATATTCAGAGAGTCCCTAACTATTTAAAGAGCCTTCCTTATTGGCGACAAAAAGCCCAGCAGACTAATGATCCCATGGCCATTTTGAAACTGCTGCATTAAAAGGTTTGCATGGATTATTTTTTCTACTCTGTTGTTCTGGAGTTTTGGATAGTATATTGGATAGAAAATGATCATTTGCCATCTATGGCAATAGCCAATGCAAGTGCTTGAAGCAGCTGCCTTAAATTGGACAAAGTGATTCTGCAACTAAGGGTGGAGCCACACCATACATTAAGGCATATTCTATGCATGTTTACAGCACATGAATTTCCCCAAAGACTATTGGGAACTGTAGTTTTTTGTTTTTGTTTTTAAAAAGAATACCAGGGATTTTAGAAAAAGGGGCGAGCCAGGGTCGCCCCGACCTTAAGTGGCCTTAGATCGGCCCGCCCCCAACGCCAGCCGATTGGCTGATGCTGCGGAGAATGCTAATTAAGGGAATTCCCTGTTTCCCGCGAGGCTGGCGTCAGCCCCGCGGGAGTGTGGGTGGGGACGTGAGCCCGCAACCCCTCCCCCTCCTGAGGGTCAGTTCGGTAGTGGCATTGCCATCTATTGCAATAGCCAATGCAAGTGCTTAAAGCAGCTGCCTTAAATTGGACAAAGTGATTCTGCAACTAAGGGTGGAGCCACACCATACATTAAGGCATATTCTATGCATGTTTACAGCACATGAATTTCCCCAAAGACTATTGGGAACTGTAGTTTTTTGTTTTTGTTTTTAAAAAGAATACCAGGGATTTTAGCCCCATGAGGGAGAAAATGGAGTTCCCAAGATTCTTTGAGGGAACTCGTGTGCTTTAAATGTATGTTGGATGTGCTTTAAATATATGGGAAAGGTAAAGGTAAAGGGACCCCTGACCATTAGGTCCAGTCGTGGCCGACTCTGGGGTTGCGGCACTCATCTCATTTTATTGGCCGAGGGAGCTGACGTTTGTCCGCAGACAGCTTCCGGGTCATGTGGCCAGCATGACTATGCCGCTTCTGGCAAACCAGAGCAGCGCACAGAAACGCCGTTTACCTTCCCACCAGAGCGGTACCTATTTATCTACTTGCACTTTGACGTGCTTTCGAACTGCTAGGTTGGCAGGAGCAGGGACCAAGCAACGGGAGCTCAACCCGTCGCAGGGATTCAAACTGCCGACCTTCTGATCGGCAAGTCCTAGGCTCTGTGGTTTAACCCACAGCGCCACCCGTGTCCCTAAATATATGGTATGGATATGTATATAGCACAATAATATTTTAACACATCAAAGTTATGTATCATATCCATGGAAGACATTTGGACACTTCTGGACAGGGCTAGGAGGGTTCATGGGCTTGGCTATGCTACAGAATCCAGCCTAAACATCTGCCTGCTCCTCAACTTGGGCACTGCTGCCTCTCCTAGGATTAGCAGACTAGAAGCAAAAATTTCCCAGTTCATGGCTTGTCAGCATCATATGCACTAGCCATAGTGCGCACTAGAACAGTGCCAAACTTGGGGAGAAGTGTAGAACAAATCAAACCTAAGGAGTGATTGATTTGTTCTGCATGCCCCCCAAAGTTTGGCTACTACTGGGTTAGACTCTGTGAACCCAAACCAACATGTTTCATTTGATGACACATGCCGGTGATATTCAGAAAGTTTGTCTGTGGACTAATGAGATGTGTTCCCATTTCCATCCACATGAACCGTGGATGATAAGAAACAGCCATAAAGCTGAACAGTAAGTCCCTGGAGAGTTAGGAGCGAGTGACACATTCCCCACTATATAATGCATATGGGTAATTATGTGAGTTACTCCCATTAGGTTTAATGGTAGCCACATGGTAAATTTCCCTCTGATTGTACTATGGCTCTCTGCCACCATCTGATTGCGCAAGACAATATTTGGATGAAAGGCCTCCTAACCAAAGTTAAAGTACCACAGGAAATAGTGTGACTGACTCAGAACTCACACTTTGAGCACTGATTTGTGTGAGTCATCACCACAGAACTAATGTTCCAGAATAGAATGAAGATTTCTGGAATAAATCATGGTATGGTGGAGATTCTCAGTTGGAGTTAAAACATTTGCATTATTTAAAGGATTGAAGCAATTCCACAACCGTGGCCTTCCAAATGTTGTTTGACCAAAACTCCTATTAGCCCAGTTAGCATGGTCAGAGGCCATGGTTGATGGAAGCTGTAGACCAATATATGAAGGCCCACAGCTCCCTTGCTCCTGGCCTAATTATTGTATGGAAGAGTTTTTATCCCAGCTATGGATCATTGTACATTACACTGTCTGTCACCATAGTGGCTCTCAGCAAGGGCTCTAGAACAGCTGACTCCAACCATGAGATTCAGAGAAGAAGAAGAAGAAGAAGAAGAAGAAGAAGAAGAAGAAGAAGAAGAAGAAGAAGAGGAGGAGGAGGAGGAGGAGGAGGAGGAGGAGGAGGAGGAGGAGGAGTTTGGATTTGATATCCCGCCTTTCACTCCCCTTCAGGAGTCTCAAAGTGGCTAACAATCTCCTTTCCCTTCCTCCCCCACAACACACACCCTGTGAGATGAGTGGGGCTGAGAGACGTCAGAGAAGTGTGACTGGCCCAAGGTCACCCAGCAGCTGCATGTGGAGGAGCGGAGATGCGAACCTGGTTCACCAGATTACGAGACTACCACTCTTAACCACTACACCACACTGGAGATTTGGAAAAGGCCTTTAGATGCAGCCATGACAGTCGAGTGATCATCACCATTAAGCCATATGATGTTTATGAAGTTGCAAGGCAGCAGGTTCTAGGGAAAGTGTTGTTTTCCTGCTTCTGTTGTGTGAAAGGTTATCATAGTTTTTTTGCAATGTACTTGTAGGAACATCTAAAGCTGGCTATGAGAGACAATAAAAGGTCACTAAAATTGATGGTTAGGGACGCAGGTGGCGCTGTGGGTTAAAGCCTCAGCGCCTAGGACTTGCCGATCGAAAGGTCGGCGGTTCGAATCCCTGCGGCGGGGTGCGCTCCCGCTGCTCGGTCCCAGCGCCTGCCAACCTAGCAGTTCGAAAGCACCTCCGGGTGCAAGTAGATAAACAGGGACCGCTTACCAGCGGGAAGGTAAACGGCGTTTCCGTGTGCGGCTCTGGCTCGCCAGAGCAGCGATGTCACGCTGGCCACGTGACCCGGAAGTGTCTCCGGACAGCGCTGGCCCCTGGCCTCTTAAGTGAGATGGGCGCACAACCCCAGAGTCTGTCAAGACTGGCCCGTACGGGCAGGGGTACCTTTACCCTTTACCTTTAAAATTGACGGTTATTTAAGAGATAAAAGAGTTTGCAGCAGGCTGATACTGAAGTTGTCCTTTTCCTCTTCCTGGGTCTTCAATATAAAACCATGTTTACTGTGCAAGATTCTGAAATATTACATATTCTTTGAAACTGTTGTCGATGTGTGTTGCTGTTGCTATCCTTCAGAAACTGGGCCTCCTGATGTCTATGGTTCAAAAGTACTCTTTTCTTTGGTCATTTCTTATCCTATTTCTTGAAATTCAGAGCACAGGAACATTGGGAACACAGAAGTATCAGCTTCAGGATGAGTCAGATATTCCATTTTAAAAGAAAAAAAACATTAATAATAACAACATGTCTCTTTTTCGTGGTTAGGCAGAAAATTTCCCATCTATTCATCTGCACAGTATGTCAGCTTGACCCACTGCAACATATAAACCCCAATCTGCTAAAAGCATCAAATATTGGAGGGCTTGAAAATATTTTTTAAGTGCATACACTTTTAAAAAATCAAATATTGTATTATTTTTCTGATAAGGTGTTTTTGGAGTTTTTTTTTAAGAATCAGAGTGTTACTTTGATGTCAGATTTGGCTCTGCCTGTTACCACTTCTGAAGACAATCCAACTTCCTTTTGTGTGTAGGCTTTGGATTGAACGCCAAGTAACCAAATTTTTGTTTTCTTTGGATGTTACTTTTCAGTGTAACACTAGAGGGAAGAACAACAACTGTGATGTCCAAATGAAAACTGAAGGAGGCTTCCAAAGCTGTGTGAACTTGAGGTTCAAAGACGAGCTCTCAAAACATTTTAGTCCATCTCCTCAAGAGTGTTAAATTTCATCTTTGCTTTCCTCTCCTGAGCTCCTTGTTTCTGCCACACAGAACCTCCTCCAATGTAGCATGTTATAGTTGTTGATTCAGTTTTTCAAAATCTCCTGAGAATGAATTCAATGGTTCACACAGATTCAGACACAGTGATCCACGTACACATGTATTGTATACATGTGGAACTTCTGCAGCCCACATGCTACACATATGAAGACAGAAGGTCTTTCAGGTATCTTGCTACCAGGCCGTTTTAAGGCAGGGATGGGGAACTTGGACCCTCCAGATATCGTTAGGTTCCAATTCTCATGAGCCCCAGCTAGCATGGCAAAGGGTCAGAGTTGGTGGCAGCTGTAGTCCAACAACATCTGAAGAGCTTCAGGTTCCACTTTCCTGGATACTTTATAGGTAAAGGTAAAGGGACCCCTGACCATTAGGTCCAGTCGTGACCGACTCTGAGGTTGCATGCTCATCTCACTTTATTGGCCAAGGGAGCCAGCATTTGTCTGCAGACAGCTTCGGGTCATGTGGCCAGCATGGCTAAGCCGCTTCTGGCAAATCAGAGCAGCGCACAGAAATGCTGTTTACCTTCCTGCTGGAGCGGTCCCTATTTATCTACTTGCACTTTGACGTGCTTTTTAACTGCTGGGTTGGCAGGAGCTGAGACCGAGCAATGGGCGCTCACCCTGTCATGGGGATTTGAACCACCGACCTTCTGATTGGCAAGTCCTAGGCTCTGTGGTTTAACCCACAGCGCCACCCGCGTCCCTAATACTTTATAGACCATCACTATTGGCAATATAAAGGCTGGCTTTTGTTTGTAACAATGAATGATAGTTGTACTGAAAGAAGATGCATTTTCAGAAGTTTAATAACAGTTCGTTCCTTACTCCATCATTTCGGGAAAGCATTCAACTGATTTTCATGCTCTGGAAGACACAGGGGAGAGGTGTTTTTCCAATCTCATCCAATGATGTTGCTGTTCTTGGACTTCCCTCTGCAGGCTGCCTTCTTACACTCAGTGGGAATGGGCCATTGAGCTTTACTTTCTGCACAGTGCAAGATGGAGCAGTCTACACTCTCAAAACTAGCAATTTTGACTAATGATTGGAAGAGAAGATGCTTGTATGTCAACAGCAATCTATATGCAGCCCATATTTTCATGTACAGTGGTACCTCAGGTTAAGTACTTAATTCATTCCGGAGGTCCGTTCTTAACCTGAAACTGTTCTTAACCTGAAGCACCACTTTAGCTAATGGGGCCTCCTGCTGCTGCCGTGCTGCCGGAGCCCAATTTCTGTTCTTATCCTGAAGCAAAGTTCTCAACCTGAAGCACTATTTATGGGTTAGCGGAGTCTGTAACCTGAAGCGTATGTAACCTGAAGCATATGTAACCCGAGGTACCGCTGTAAGGATCTATGGTCTGGAACTATTTTGTTAGTATTGGTTATCTATGCATGGGACAGATTGGTGAGCAGGACCCAACAAGGGTCTAGAAGAATTCTGCTAAAAAATGCATAATTGAAAACATCCTGGCTGTGGATGAGATGCCCTAGGATAACCCTGTTGGGTAACAAGTCATTCTGACCTGTGCTGGAATGGGATGAGGATCTATGATTGTAGTTCTGTATACTCAGCCTGAAGCCATTGTTGAGTGGCATCAATATAAATAAAAAGTCTGATGCACTCACAGTAGAATTAAAACGTCTTTTTTCCAAATTAATTGTAACTAATTTGTAGCACTTAAAACCTAGATGAGAGAGTTTAAGAGAGAGTTCTTCTCTGCTCTTTTTTTTTTTTTTTTTAAGAAACCCTTCTACCGTAAGTTCAAAACATCCGGGAAGATCAAAATAGAAAGTTTGTGTAAGTGGTGATATTTCTTTGGATAACTTATCCATAAGACAGTGGAAGTTTTGATGTCTTACACTCTCTCTGCAGGAATTGGCACCATGATGCAAAAGATTAGCGGAGCTTCAGCGACAAAGAAACATAAACCAAAGGGAATTGAAAGAAAACAACAATCCTTATCCAGATCATCTCACTGTTAATTGTCTCAGCTCTTTATACCTTACTGTAAACAAACATATTTCAAAAGTGTGAGTTAAGTAGGCTGTTAAATGTATGCAGTCTATTCAGTCACATTTGCTGCTGTACAATTAGCGTCTTAAAGTGATTAAGGAACACCTGGTTCCTTAGCAATAATTTTTTTTTGCAGTGATAATCGCTCCCCCTTTCCATCCCTGCTCCCTCTTTCTTTTTAAAAAACCAATATTAGCAAATTTACGCACTATAACAGATATTGTAACAAAACAATGCTAGGTTGTGTTTATGTAACAACAGGTTTGCACGGACCTTGCTGAATGGGCGTTTACAATTTAGAGAGAGATTGGTGTAGTCACTAGACAGGGATATTAAAAGAGGCCTGATGTTTTAACAATCCCTTTATCTCCCCAGGAGTTTCTGGGAATAGTAACTCTGTGAGGAGAATAGGTCTCTGATGGCAATTCTCAGCACCTTTAACAAACTACCATTCTTTGGGGGAAGCTACAAATGTTTAAGTGATAAGATACTGCTTTAAATGCATAGTGCAGGTGGGGCCACAGTTGCAGAAGGCAGGAGAGATTGCTCAACATCAGACTGACAGTGCAATGAAATATTTTAAGGATTACTACTCCCTCTGAAAGCTTCTTCAGAAACAAAAATCTCTGAGACAGCAGATCTTCCCATTTGCTACCCCCACCGTATTGTCTGGCTTTATTTTAAAAATGAAAGCTAACAACCCTTTAAGAAGATAAATATATGCCATAAGCACTGATGTCAGAAAGAAAAGCCTTAGAAACTTGTTAAATAAATCAATAAATGCACACACACACTTAAAGTACATAATTCCATCAAAACATTAAACACCCACAATAAGACAAGCCCATTAAAACAGCACAACGGTGAGCACAGTTAAAACAGCAATTAAAGCAGGAGGTTCAGGGCAGGAGATCAGGGACGCACAATTCCTTTGCCTGGCAGGTCCTGAAATCCAACGCAGAGTTCAGAAAGACGTCTGAGTCCCTGACGAGGGAAATGATGTGAAGTTCAAGTGAAAAGGAGAAAGGGTTAAAGAGAATTGCATTACTGTACTTCTGTGCAAGGCTAGTGTGACTGGGCCGCCCCTGAGCTCTGTGCTTGGGTGGTCTGGTACAAATTCTTATGCGGCAATCTATTGGGGCATCTAGCAGCGTGATTTATGCAGCTGTCAAGCAGCCTTCATCAGCACCGTCAACGAGCGCAAACGCCATCCTAGCGTCTAAAGCAAAAGAAAAACAGCCCAAGGTACCACCCACTCATCTTCTCAGTTCTTTAATGACAAGTTCCCTCTACAGAAAAGGGGGGGGGAGCCCATACAGCTGCTCACATGAGACCACACTTACAGAGACCCTACTGTCTAATCACAGACAGCCCATGAAAAGCTCACTTTCAGGGGCTGCACAAGAGCAAAGCAGGAGAACAGGGCAGATTGGCAGAGCTCCACCGAAAATGAACAGAGGGCTGGTGGCAAATAAGAATTTGATGGAGGAACACATTGGTTAGCTTTCGTAATAGATACGGTGCTATTGTTTTGTAAGGAAACAGCTTGCATCATTTCTGGACAATATACATTTGACAAGTGGAATTGCTAGGGGTTTATTAAATTGAAAAATGTACCTGAGAATCTCGGTACGCCTATGGAAATAACACGTCTCGGGTACATCCCAGTTTCAGGAGTGTGATGAACATTTGTACAATGTACACACATGGAACGAGAACTGAAAAATGGCAGGGAGCACAGTGAAAGAGCCACACACCTTCACTTGACTATCTGCCCCAGGGATTGGCAACTTTCACAGGGCACATTTGGAATTTTGAGAAAGTGCCATGGGTGCCAGTCACAAAATGGCTGCCAAGGTGGTGTGTGACATAACACAAAATGGCTGCCACACCTTAAAGAGCAGGAAAAAAAGACAGGAACCAAAAAGAGTGTGGGCATGCCCTCACCATCAACCATCTTCATCGATGGTGAAAAGGCACCTACATCAGCCACCACCCTGCCAACACATAGAGCGAAGCTCCTTGCACCTCTCCTCCCCTCAGTAGGGAATGATAGGTAGGTGCCCAATACTGGCATCTAATGAAATGTGTTTAAGGGGCCTGTTCAATGCAGGAGAGCATGAGCCACTGCAAACAGGAACCGAGGAGGAAAAGCAAACAATCTCTTGTATGTTGTAGAATTTTGAGGGTATATTTACTGACACCTTTTGCGGGAGCTTGGGGTGGGAGACTGGGAAGCAAGTGTCAGTGACCCTTGGTCTGTACACACATACAAATTGTACTCTCATAGTCTTTCTCTCTGTTTGGTCAGGGACCATGAAAAAAGACGGATCCCTGACCCATGCACTCTTTGTACGCGCATGAGGCCTACACGAAGTCCATCCAGTGAATGCACCTTGGTTAGTGGCAGCATGGGACTCTGCCTTCCTCCTTTCATGAATGCATTTGTGTCTCATGATCAGGGCTCGTGTGGATGCGTGGCAATATAACATAGGTTGTATGGCTTTGGCCTGTGATAAACTTAAGGGTTCACCTACTGTTGTGTATTGAGTCAAAGGATTTTATATCTGTATTATTATTGTCTGTATTTGCATTAGGGTAAAGTAACTGCCTTTTGGTTCCAGAGGGTACAGCTACTATTGGTTCATTTAAGCTGCTGTATTTGGATCCTCTGTCTTATTGGTTTCCTCCAAAAGGCAGGACTGTGATTGCCTGATATTGTTCCCTCCAAAATGTATCCTTTCTAGCTAGTTCCCTGTCCCTATAAATGTAGCTCTCCCCTCCTCAGGTCTCAGTCTTGTTGCTTTAATAAAGAAGTGTTACTAGAGAACTGTCTCCAGCATATTATGTCAAGAGAGCTGAAATCACAAACCCCACGTCACAACAACTGGCGACGAGGATGGGATCCGGAATGCTGAGGAGCGGTTAAACGCAGCCCTGCCTCAGAGTCCGGATTGTAGCTCAGAACAAGACTCACTGGCCAGCTGAGAAGACGACCCTGCCCACAGGACAATGGAGAGTCCAAGGGTATTGGAGCCCTTCCAGCCATCAGAGCCCCACACATGGGAAGACTACGTCGAACGCTTCGAGTTCTTCGCAGTGGCTCAAGGGATCACCGATGCCAGCAAAAGAAGGGCCACATTCCTGAGCTACTGTGGGCCTGAGATCTTCACGCTGGCCAAGGCATTGCTTGCCCCAGCGAAGCTAAGTGAGACATCTCTCAAAGATATTCTTGCCTGCCTAACAAGCCATTTAGCGCCTACTGAGACCAAGATGGCCCGGCGGATGGAGTTTCATAAGAGGCAGCAGCGTGCTGGGGAGTCTGTATCTGCATTTCTAGCTGAACTGCGGAAGCTCGCTCAGCACTGCGACTTCCAAGATCTGGAAGAGACTCTCCTGGATCGGTTTGTCGGTGGTCTGAGCAGCAAGAAAGCCAGAAGACGCATCGTGGCTAAAGAAGAGGTTACCCTTGCTTCAGCCTTGAAGGAGGCCACCGCCACGGAGAATTATGAAAGAGAGGAGCTTGATGCCAGTCGCAGGGTCCCTAAGCCACAGATAGAAGTTGCGCATGCCATGGACGAGCTAGAGGCTACTCCGAGCCAGAGCCCAGTCCGTGGGGTCGAGTCATGCGTCAGGCCTGCACAGTGCACAAAGATCACCGAGGCAGGTGCCCTGGTTGTGGCGGAAACCATGAGCGGAAGAGTTGTCGTTTCCGGGATGCTATGTGCCGGACGTGCGGAAAGACAGGTCACATCGCCAGGGTCTGTAGATCGGCGGCGTTGGGAGCGACAGGAGCACCTAGACTGGAGCATCGCAGATCGGCCACAGCGAACCATGTTCTAAAGGACTGCCACTACGTAACGGAGATCAACGGGAGGGTCGTGCAGTTTCCAGCGCAAGGCAAGGCACACGTCAAGGTGAAGATTGAGGGTCAGCTGTGCGACATGGAGGTGGACTCCGGATCTGGATTCACTATCGTGTCGGACCAGACCGCGAGGACATTCTTCCCCAGGGGTAAGTTGCCCCCTCTGGAGCCCTTCCCGGCAACTTTGCAGTCATACTCAGCGGGCCGCATCCATGTCATGGGAATGTGTGCCGTGAGAGTACAGTTCTGGGACAAACAGGCGGTACTCAAACTGGTGATTGCGAAGGGCAGTCGCCCCAGTCTCCTGGGCACTGACTGGTTCCCCGCCCTGGGACTGAGTATATCAGGGTTTAATTCAATCCAAACCTGCCCTGAGATGAGCGAGGCATTATGCAAAGAATTTGCTGGTCTCTTTAATGGAAAACTGGGTTATTATAAAGGGCCCCCAGTCGACTTTGAATTGGACCCTGGGGTGGCCCCAATCCGACTCAAACCAAGGCGAGTGCCATTTGCACTGCAACCCAAGATCGAAGCAGAGCTGGATAAATTGGTCAAGTAGGGAGTTCTCTCACCCGTGGACTCCGCTAAGTGGGAGACTCCAATCGTCACGCCCCTTAAAGCAAATGGGGAAGTCAGGATCTGTGCTGATTACAAATGTACTATTAATAAGGCACTCAGGGGAAACTCATACCCCATTCCAGTCGTATCACATCTGTTGGCTAAACTGGCTGGGGGCAAGGTGTTCGCCAAACTTGACCTGGCACAAACTTACCAACAGCTGCCAGTAACCCCACAATCAGCAGAAGCACAGACTATTGTCACACATAAAGGGGCGTTCAGAGTTAACAGATTACAATTTGGAGTTTGTGTGGCCCCAGGGATTTTTCAAGGGCTCATGGAACGCCTGTTAATAGGACTGCCGGGGGTCTTGCCATTTTTTGATGATGTTTTGATTGCTGGAAAAGACCCACAGGAACTGGTTGCGCGTGTCCGTGAAGTGTTGCTCAAGTTCAAGGAGGTGGGGTTGCAACTAAAAAAAGAAAAATGCAGTTTTGGGGTGCCAACTGTGGAATTCTTGGGGTTTAAAATTGATGCATCAGGCATCCACCCCACAGATGCTAAGGTTAAGGCCATCATCGAGGCACCACGACCACAGAACAAGACGGAGTTGCAGTCATTCCTGGGACTTATTAACTTTTATCATTCGTTCTTACCCCAGAAAGCTTCGGAAGCTGATCCATTACATAGACTGTTGCAGAAAAAGAATGTGTGGCGATGGGGGCAGGAGCAGCAGAAGGCTTTTGACTCCTTGCGAGGAATGCTGAGTAGCAAGAGCGTCCTTGCTCATTATGATGAATCGAAGCCGCTGGTCCTGGCATGTGATGCCTCTCAATACGGCCTGGGGGCGGTGCTGAGTCATAGGGAACTGGATGGGTCGGAAAAGCCCATCTCTTTCTATTCCCGTACGTTGTCGCCCACGGAGCGCAACTATGCTCAAATTGACAAAGAGGCGCTTGCAATTGTGGCAGGAATCAAAAAGTTCCATGATTATGTGTACGGTCGTCATTTCTCCATTGAAACGGACCACAAACCACTGTTGGGGTTGTTCAACCCGAACAAACAAACGCCACAAATTCTCTCCCCCAGAATGTTGCGTTGGTCTATATTCCTGAACGGGTTCCAGTACACCTTGACCCATGTGCCGGGGAAACGGTTGTGCCACGCTGATGCGCTGAGTCGATTGCCCCTTCCTGGCGGGAGCAATGAGGATCCTGCTCCAGCGGAGCACATAATGATGCTGGAAACACTTCCGGGGGCTCCTGTAACGGCTACTGATATTGCTGAGAAAACGAGGAAAGATGCTGTTCTCTCCCGTGTGCTCACTTGGGTGGGGAGGGGGTGGCCAGGTGGTCCGCATGAAGACAAATTCAGGCCTTATGCGACAAGGCAGCACGAGTTATCCATGCATAAGGGTTGTCTCCTGTGGGGAGATAGGGTGATCATCCCAGCACCACTGAGAAACAGGGTTCTTGAGACGCTTCACATGGGACACCCGGGAATGGTCAGGATGAAGTCGCTAGCCCAATGTTATGTGTGGTGGCCTGGAATGGACCAGAACATAGAACAATGGGTACGAACATGCAAGGCATGCCAAGAGGTGCAGCCAGAAGTGGCCAGAGCACCAGTTCACTGGTGGGAGCAGTCCAGAGCTCCCTGGAGCCGGCTGCACTTAGATTTTGCTGGGCCATTCCAGGGGAAGGTCTTTTTGGTTATCGTCGATGCATATTCCAAATGGTTAGAAGTGGCGATGGTCCCTAGCATGGCATCAGCTGCCGTAATCAAGGTGTTGAGGCAGCTGTTTGCAACCCACGGGTTACCTGAGACCATTGTATCAGATAATGGGGCAGCTTTTGTATCCCAAGAATTCAGGGCATTCTTGGCTGATAACTTCATAAGAGGGGTCACATCCGCGCCCTTTCACCCATCCTCCAATGGGCAGGCGGAGCGCATGGTAAGAACAGCCAAAGAATCCATTGCGCGCTTAATGGAGGGTAACTGGTCAGCTCGCATCGCGCGAATGTTATTTTTGCAGCATGCGACGCCGTGTACTGCGACGGGCAAGTCGCCAGCTGAGCCGCTCTTGGGTAGAAGATTGGTAACGGTGCTGGATTATGTCCACCCGGATAAAATGCCAAACCGTAATTCAAGAGCAAACCCCCAGGCTGAGACTGACACAACAAGGTATTTCGCCCCTGAAGATCTGGTCTGGGTGAGGAACTATTCACGAGGTTCGCGGTGGGTGGCTGGTGTGGTCACCCGGGCTAGTGGACCTGTGTCCTATTATGTGACCTTGGAAAATGGGCAAGTTTGGAAGAGACATATAGATCAGCTGAGGCGCCGGGCGCTCAGCAGGGAGGAGTCTGATAATTCATCCCTGGCTAACGACGCAGAGCTGCATGACCAGAGTGAAAATGGCCCAGAGGTGCAATCACCAGGGGCATCAGCAAATGAACCAGGGTCTGCTAGTCCTCAGGATGACGAGGTACAGGTAGGGGACCCTGAGATGTCTGGGACTCCATCTGCTCCTGACGAAACCCCTATAGCAGCCCCCCTACCACAGGTGACACCCAATCCAGAACCGGCAACACCTGTTGTCAGGAGATCAAGTAGAAGTTGTAGGACCCCACAGTACCTGAGAGATTACGTCTGCTGTGCTCACTAGGGGGGGAGGGGTGTTGTGTATTGAGTCAAAGGATTTTATATCTGTATTATTATTGTCTGTATTTGCATTAGGGTAAAGTAACTGCCTTTTGGTTCCAGAGGGTACAGCTACTATTGGTTCATTTAAGCTGCTGTATTTGGATCCTCTGTCTTATTGGTTTCCTCCAAAAGGCAGGACTGTGATTGCCTGATATTGTTCCCTCCAAAATGTATCCTTTCTAGCTAGTTCCCTGTCCCTATAAATGTAGCTCTCCCCTCCTCAGGCCCCAGTCTTGTTGCTTTAATAAAGAAGTGTTACTAGAGAACTGTCTCCAGCATATTATGTCAAGAGAGCTGAAATCACAAACCCCACGTCACAACACCTACTATGAAGTATAGCAGAGGAACCAGAGCAAGAAAATATTATTTGTGGATATGTCAAGGCTGCAGTCTGTAATGCAGCTGTGATCTACATCAGCTATTACCATTTACTTCATGACTGGCGGCTGAATGTGGATTGGTTGGAGATAGCCCTCTGCCCACCTATCAGGGACTGGATAGAGGAGGAATGGTGGAAATGGCCTCCCCATCCTGACCCTTCCAAGGAGGAGAAAGAGGGATGTTCAGTTTTGGGTGAACATATCAGACGGCACAGCAATTCTCCAAACAGCTCTTGTCTATTCACAGGTAAGAACAGAACTGAACTGAAGGGTTCAGCCAGCCTGCTTATACTGTATAGAGCTCCCGTACAACGCAACTGTAACAACTTTCTGTAACTATCCAATCACTGAACGTCACTTTCAATCCCTTATTTGCATATGTGGACCTGAACTATCTACAGTATCTCCCTGCTGGCCCAGGGTGAGAACTTCAATACATAACAAGGGAGACAGTCTAGATTTACAACAGGGGTTTGAGGGAGGTCACAGCTCAGAGGCAGATGAGGGGGGAAGTTGGGCAATAATGGGAGAGGAGGAGGCAGGACCGGAATGACAGCTGACTGACACAGTGTCTTTAGAAAGCATTCCAGACCTTCCATCTCCCAGAACCCGGCGGGCCTTAAAAGTAGGAGAGCAAAGAGCTCAAAGACAGAGGGCACATAGCAGCACCCAAGTGACGAATGAGAAAGTGGGAGGGACGTGTGTGTGTGTGGAGATTCACTCCAGACAACGGCATTATCCAAGAGGCTGGGTTCTATAGCCTCTCTCTGTAATACTGAAATAAAAAAGGACGGTAAGACACTTTTCCTTGCCTTTATACTTTCCTTGGCAATCAGCCGGGAGCTGCTGACAGCATCCTGACACTACGCCTACTGACCTCTCCTGGCCAACAGGTAGGTAAGGGCCAACAGTGAGATTGCACACACACACAGTGGCAGCCAGTGGGAGTATTCCAAGGCTGTGGAGGGGCTCAGCTAGCTCAGGATGCCTTTGGGCCCAAGGTGGACCTGATTGCTATGCCAGTTTCAGGTAACTTTCTTTCCATCCCAACCAGGCTGCACTGCAGCCAGGGTTGCATTGCCCCGTAAGCTAGCTGATCTTAAGCCACATAAGCAGTATATTTTAATAGCACATTGGAAGCGCGCACAAACAAACCCAGCAAAAAGAGAAAAAAAGAATTCTGTGTTGAACCAAAGGTGAACTGTTCTGGAAGCTTTGCTAAAAATGCCATCTTGGTAGTCAAATAACCCCCCCTGTTAATTGGTAGTTGCTGTAGCAATGAGTTCACATTCACTTTGAATATAGGCTAATTGGCTGGCTTTGATGCTATCCTTATCTGTGGGCTTGGGGTGCTGGGCTCAGAGCCCAGAAAGAGGAACTGTTTGTAAGGCTTGGGTATTTGCCACCTATGCCCTCAGCTGGGCAGGTGAAACAATGGGAAAGTAAAAGGTAAAGGGACCCCTGGCCATTAGGTCCAGTTGTGACCGACTCTGGGGTGTGGCGCTTATCTCGCTTTATTGGCCGAGGGAGCCGGCGTACAGCTTCCGGGTCATGTGGCCAGCATGACTAAGCTGCTTCTGGCGAACCAGAGCAGCGCACAGAAACACCATTTACCTTCCCGCCGGAGTGGTACCTATTTATCTACTTGCACTTGGATGTGCTTTCGAACTGCTAGGTTGGCAGGAGCTGGGACCGAGCAACGGGAGCTCACCCCGTCACGGGGATTCGAACCGCCGACCTTCTGATCGGCAAGTCCTAGGCTCTGTGGTTTAACCCACAGCGCCACCCGTGTCCCGAAACAATGGGAAGCCTTAGGCAAAATCAAGTATGCTGCTTTGTGTATAAAGAATATACATGTGTTTGCTTGGGTGCAGACAAGCCACCTCTTTGCTGAAATGTCCACCCCGCGTCTGTAAAGCCTAGGAGACTTGGAAGGCTGATTTGCTGTAAGTCCACACCTTTCTTTAATAAAGCACTAGCATGAGCCATAGGGACGCAGGTGGCGCTGTGGGTTAAAGCCTCAGCGCCTAGGGCTTGCCGATCGAAAGGTCGGCGGTTTGAATCCCTGCGGCGGGGTGTGCTCCCGCTGCTCGGTCCCAGCGCCTGCCAACCTAGCAGTTCGAAAGCACCTCCGGGTGCAAGTAGATAAATAGGGACCGCTTACCAGCGGGAAGGTAAACGGCGTTTCCGTGTGCGGCTCTGGCTCGCCAGAGCAGCGATGTCACGCTGGCCACGTGACCCGGAAGTGTCTCCGGACAGCGCTGGCCCCTGGCCTCTTAAGTGAGATGGGCGCACAACCCCAGAGTCTGTCAAGACTGGCCTGTACGGGCAGGGGTACCTTTACCTTTACCTAGCATGAGCCATACTGATGTTTATGACATCCTTCTTTGGTATCCCTGCCCCCAACCATTCCTAGAGTCCTCCTTTGAGCCTGCAGTTCAGAACAACTGTAGTTTAAGGTTTGCTGGGAACTGTAACTCTGTGAGTACCGTGGCCAGAATTATTTGAGGGGAATATGTGGGCTTGATTGTGATTTAAAGGTTTAGTGTGTATGCAGTTTGTTAATTCCAACTGGAATCAGTGGGACGCATTAGTCATGGCTTAAGTCTCATTGATTCCTGAGTTCAATTAACTTTGTTTTGAAAATATCTTTACTTCCCTCAAACTGTTGTGCAGAAAAGATTCAGGCAGCTAAGTTGCTCTGGTTTCTTTTATCCTTTTGGTTTGTTTGTTTGTTTGTCTCCCACAATATTCAGCTCAAATGGTAGAAAGCATTTCCAGGCAGCCTTCCAAACAATGAGATCTATAAAAAGTATATTTTGGATGATAATTTATTCTGAAGAGTCTTTATTCGACTGCCTGAGAAAGGCACCCATAAATCAAAGAGATCAACAAACAAGACAGGACTTCTTAATTTGCATCAAAGTGAAAAGCGACATTTCTTCTAAGAACGATTTGTACCTCAAAAAACACATAAGAGATGGCCCCCCATGAAAGCGTTTTATGAGTTGACGCAAATCCAAGGGCAGCCATAGAATGCCAGAAATATTCAAGGCTTCAAATGCTGGATTTGGAAGCACTTTAAGCCTTCAATGTGTTGACCATTTGGGCCACAAAGCTCTTATGTGAAATAATAAATTCTCAGTTAATTGAAACATTGTTTTTATAGCAGTAGATTTTTGCCTGATGTTTAATTACACTGTATGCTCTTTCATTTAAATATTATAATTACAGACACACACACATAGATAAACATAAGCACATGGGCCCATGTTTTCTGGCACTAGACTTCGGGCTCATAGTGGATTCAGCTCACAAATTCCTGACGTAGATCACACAGGCCCTGGCCCAGGAAAGGCTGCCCAATGTGACTAGCTGTATGTAGTGCACAAAACCTAGAATAAGTTTTGTGGAGACAGTGCACCTTGGTGATGGTGGCGATGCCATCTTGAGTCCTGGGATCACCACTGTCTTTTTCTTTACTGGCCTCCTCTGATGTTGTAATGGAGTGGGGGGAACTTTTCCCATTGCATTATCTATCTCTGGGTAAAATGTCACCTGCTATATTTCAACATGGCTGAGATCATGGAAGCAGGGGTGAGGAACCTGAGGCCTTCCCAATGCTACTCCAGCTCCCATTAGCCTCAGGCAATATTGGGAAAGCCACAGAGTTCCCATGCCTGTGTTACAGAAGCTCCACATGCTAAGTTTCTGTATGGCAGACTGTCTTAAAGGCACAAGAGCATTAATGAAAAAACTAATGACAACAATCTGTTCTGAGGACTCCAGATACTGCAGGAACCCAGGTGCCTACAGGTCTCAAGCAGGGAGTCTTTCCCAGCCCTATCCAGAGATGCTAGGGATTGAACTTTGGACCTTTGGCATCCAAAACAGATGCTCTCCCAGTGAGATGTTTATTCAGGGGTTCCCCAGGTAGCATTGTTTAGTATTGCAGGCTTTCCAGGGAAACATGTTTAGGATCAAACTTGAAGTGGTCAAATGCGGCTAGATCAGGCATAGGCAAACTCGGCCCTCCAGATGTTTTGGGACTTCAACTCCCATCATCCCTGGCCACTGGTCCTGTTAGCTAGGGATGCTGGGAGTTGTAGTCCCAAAATATCTGGAGGGCCGAGTTTGCCCATGCCTGGGCTAGATGGTTTGAAGAAGCCTGGTTTTAAATAAGGAGACTGAGATCACCACTGGTGCTAATTTAGGAACATGGGAAACAAAGCAGTTGCTGGGTCACTGAGCAATGGCCAATCTCCAGTAATGGCCAAAAGTAGCTTATAATTCACCTCACCTTATATATCACTAATCAGTCTGAAATGAGAATTGAATTTCTGATCAGAGCCACCTGTGAGTACATCAGTACAAGAGTACATCAATAACTTGCCAAGAGCAGAAAATACAAAGCTATTTCCAAAGCAGTATCCAGACCACATCTGGATAAAGCCTAGATTTTTCTAAGCAAAGATTTCATAGGATTTCTAAAAGCACTGCTTTTAGAATATTCTTAGTGATATTCAAGTTTAGTCATACTCAGCTAAATCCCTTGCGTGATATTCAATCAAGTTTTATTCAGAGTAGACCTATTGAAATTCATGGCCTTAACTTAGTCATTCATTTCAGTGGGCTTACTCTCAGGAAAACATGGTCATATACTATCCAATACCATAAAAAAGGTAAAGGTACCCCTGCCCGTACGGGCCAGTCTTGACAGACTCTGGGGTTGTGCGCCCATCTCACTTAAGAGGCCAGGGGCCAGCGCTGTCCGGAGACACTTCCGGGTCACGTGGCCAGCGTGACATCGCTGCTTTGGCCAGAGCCAGAGCCAGAGCCGCACACGGAAACGCCGTTTACCTTCCCGCTGGTAAGCGGTCCCTATTTATCTACTTGCACCCGGAGGTGCTTTCGAACTGCTAGGTTGGCAGGCGCTGGGACCGAGCAGCGGGAGCGCACCCCGCCGCAGGGATTCGAACCGCCGACCTTTTGATCGGCAAGCCCTAGGCGCTGAGGCTTTAACCCACAGCACCACCTGCGTCCCATCCAATACCATAACCCAGTGCAAATATTCAGTAATTAATTTTTTAAAAACAATGCTCAAATGTTCTATAGCATAAACATCTGGAATTCGTTTTTAAGTCTTTCTCCAGTCTCCTGCAATCTGCCCACTCTGATTTTTTGGATCCTGTTAGATATTTTTCCACTCATAAATTGTTGGGATGTTTTGTTTTCAAATTTAAATAATAGCGAAAGATTTGTTCGCATGTTCAAAGACAGGGGTTGGTATGGCTTCGATTTTGATGCAAGGGTAGATGAGAGAGGGGTGTTGTTCTTGTATTTTTCTGCAGCCTTTTGTTGGTACAGTATATAGAAGAGAGATAAATTTTACATGCAAGAAAATATATCACAATTTGCATTTATTTTTAAATTTGTGCCGCACCGCTTGGCTTAAAGTGTTTCCCTTGTTTATAAGAAAGCGTTAAATGGAAAACTCAAGATTTGCCCACGCTGGAAGAATGGCAGATGCAACTGATGGACTACATGGAGCTGGCAGAAATGACTGGCAGAATCCAAGACCTGGGAGAAGACGCAGTGGAGGAGGATTGGAAGAAATTCAAGGATTATTTACAAAAACATTGTAAACTATATGAGTGTTAAGAAGGATGAGAGATTTGAAAATAACAGGGCACCATAAAGTTAGTTGAAAAGATTATGAGAATGAGTGAATTGTATGAGAATAATAAACTTTGAATAAATATTATGTCAAAATTAGGTATTTAAGATATAGATAAAATT
This sequence comes from Podarcis cretensis, assembly GCF_951804945.1. Classification (NCBI taxonomy): domain Eukaryota; kingdom Metazoa; phylum Chordata; class Lepidosauria; order Squamata; family Lacertidae; genus Podarcis; species Podarcis cretensis. The sequence goes on along the minus strand of NC_137180.1, from coordinate 7,931,311 downwards.
TTCAAAGTTAGGGACAAAATATTGAAAATGTGTATAATAAGAATGGAAATAAGGTGATAAATTGCTGGCTAAAGTTTTATTAATATGGAATGCAGGAGCGGGAGATGTGAGGAAGTCCAAAAACGAAGAAAAGTTGGTCATTATATGATGCTAAATTTTATGTTTGTTTTTTCTTTTTTTTTTTTTTTTTTTTTTTTGCTTATGCTGTTTTTTCTCTTTACTGTATTAAAAAAAAACAACCCTTAATAAAAATTTAAAAAAAATAATAATATAAGAAAGCGTTAAAAACCAGGGCAGAATTCACAACAGCTTCCTCCATCTAAACTCCAGTGAAATGAATGGCAGCTGCACAACGCACAGATGTTCTTGCACAACTCCCTGGGGCTTGTGCATGTGAAGCTTCCAAATGTATCAAATTTCTTCTCTCTCCCCCCCCAACCCCCCCCCAACCGGCCCAGTGTCAGCCCAGGGTGGAGGAACAGAAAGGCTGAATGTCTGCAGTCACCCAGCTAAGAAGAACTGGGTATGTGCAGCCAAGCAGGAAAATTGGTGGCTGCAGTTTGCGTGTCGAGGTCCCCAAGTCACCCCAATAAAACATGGAATTTTTGTTTAAGGTTTTTGGCATAATTTTTGGGCACAACTTTATTAAAACACAAAAAATGTGAGTGGTTGCTTAGGCATCGGTTGCGACTATCTGACCCCGCATGGGGACAGACTGACATTTGCATGACCGTGAAAGTCAGAAAGGGAAAACATTTTGGGGAGAGCGATGGAGCAGGGGACCTGCCCTCACCTCTCCCCAAATGCCCCCAGGGGCTCTTGCGTGGCCTTAGCCCCTTGCCAGGGGTTCGGACAAAAGCATGGATTCCTTTAACGGAATAGCCTTGCTGCAGCAGCATTAGAGGGGCAGGCACAGCCAATCCTTACCCCTCCACCAACCAATTCATTAAACCAATGCCTAACCGCAACCTTACAAGTTGGGACGATTTGCTACGCAGTAGGCAAAAGCCAAATGGCACCAGCCAATCAGCCAAATGGACAAAATTCCTACCGGGCCCCTGCCCCAAAAGCAGACGATCCCATGACAGGTATAGCAAGGTCAACACGAACAACCCTGAAAATAGGGAGGGTGGGCAGGTGATCCGATGCACACAGCGAAAAGAGGAAGCTCAATGCTGCGCGCAGGGAGTTTGAACTCTTCTGGCTGTCAGTCACCAAATGGCAACATCAAAATCTCCCCAACAGCAAGGGAAGCCCAATCACAACTGTGGCCAACTAAATTTTACCCGCCCAGCAGCAGTGGGGTGTCTTGTTAGCCCCCACCGCAACACCTGCTCTCCATGAAGGAGAACACACTTTCTGCAATGTGCATGTGTTGCCATCTACCCGGCAACTGACAAGCTGCCCATCCATTTTGCTGTGTGTGCCACCCTCCACACAAGAGACGGCGGCTCATAATGCATCAAGTGGTATGTACCCATGCAAGGCATCAAGGAGAAAGGGGTAGCCTAAACAGTAAAATGCCAGCTGAGTAAGTGTTGCATTTTTAAAAACCAGATTTTCCACTCCCTTGTTGCCCAAGGTCTGTCTAGCATTGAATTCAATTTAAAGCTACTGTACTATATGGGAATATCTGAGAAGTCACCAAAGGGCTGAAAAATATTTGTTTTAGGGCTTATCCATGCTGTTGTTTAATGTGGATAGTAAGCTTCCAGTATCTCCATTCATTCTCCATTGTCCATATGATGTTCTCCTCTGAAGTGTGCCTTCCCACACTTTCTTCTCTCTCAATCTGGATTTTTAAAATACAGTGGTGCCTCGCAAGACGAAAATAATCCGTTCCGCGAGTCTCTTCGTCTAGCGGTTTTTTCATCTTGCGAAGCATCCCTATTAGCGGCTTAGCGGATTAGCGCTATTAGCGGCTTAGCGGCTTAGAAAAAGGGGGGAAGGGGAAAAAACTCGCAAGACGTTTTCGTCTTGCGAAGCAAGCCCATAGGGAAATTCGTCTTGTGAAGCGCCTCGAAAAACGGAAAACCCTTTCGTCTAGCGGGTTTTTCGTCTTGCGAGGCATTCGTCTTGCGCGGCACCACTGTATTGACTCCTTTTTGAAATACTTTATTGTCACTTGTACAACTTGTATACAGTGAGATTATACAAGCACCCCCCCACTCAGCTCTCTTAGTCTTAATTCCCCTCGTTTACTGACGCACACCCACCAAACTTGAAAGCTGCATCCAACAAAGAGAAAGAGAGAAAGGGAGGGGAGGGGAGGGGAGTAGAACTAGGTATTATGGAGTATTGTTTTTAAATAAATTCTAAGAAACATGGGCCAAACAATAACAGCCACTGGGTTATTGAACTGTTCAGGACACCAAAGGTCCTTAGCTTCATATTGCTGTTGGTTTTAGTTTTTCAGCACCTGACATTTTGCAAGCATGCAATTTAAACAATCACAACAAAATATCCTGCTCTGTGGATGCTGGTCCATTAGGGAAGGAGGGGCACTGCCCACCCTAAAGCCTCAAAGCCTCTCTGTTCTGTACATTCATATTTGATATAGTACCTCACATTATAAAATATGAAATACTTTATTGTCACTTGTACAACTTGTACACAGTGAGATTACACAAGCACCCCCCCACTCAGCTCTCTTGGTCTTAATTCCCCTTGTTTACTCTCACACACGCACACACCAAACCCAAAAGTCAGTTGCCCTGTTGTTATCTTTTCATTCAGCAGCCTAACACCCCACGGATAGAAGCTGTTCTTTACCCTGTTGGTCCGACTAATCCTGCTTCTATATCTTCTGCCTGAAGGCAGGAGATCAAGAAAGTGCCGGCCAGCGTGTGAATCATCCCTGAGAATTTTCCTCACTCTCCTGAGGCAACGTTCTTCCGCAATGTCACAGGATTCACAGGACAGCCCATAATATCTTGTGCTGCATTCACCACCCTCTGTAGGCCCTTCCTATCAGATGATGTCAAACCAGCGTACCACACCGTGATGCAGTATGAAAGGACACTTTCTATTGAGGACCGGTATATTGGGAGAAAGTGTGCTAAAAATACATATATTGATGAGCACTAAAATGCTGGCAAATGTTTCACAAAAATAACCATCACAGTCTGATGGGGAAAGGTGGAGAACTGCACTTAAGAATGTGAAACTAAAATTAACAGATTTGCCCAACCCTATTCTGAAGAGAGAGAGAAAATCTGAATGATGCTGTCAGTATCAGTACCTGCACCCTCAACCTCTCACAGTATTGTGCAAATACAAAGGGCCAGATTCAACTAACTGGTCCCACTAGTGGAAGCCCACATAAGGACTTCTGCTAGCACAGCAACACTGCCCTCATGTGTCCCTGTGCCTTTCCCCCAATTGGATCAGAGGGATCGGGAGAACCCCCAGAACAGTGAACAAGCCGGGGATAAATGCACAAGCATTTATGTTTGCCTGATGGAATAATCTCCTTAGTGCTAGGACTCAGCTATACAGCTGCAAATAAAATGTTTTAAGTGTGTTGTAAAGTGCATTATACAGTAGATGGCACTAGATGGCAATGGTAAGCTATGGAAATTTTAATCTCTTTTTCACAACGTTTTTTTAAAAAAACCATTTTCACAACGTGTGTTTTTTATATGTCAAGATTCCACCCTACACTGAATTCCTCCCCAAATCTAGTGTGACTGTTTTCATTTTAACATAAGTAGAAAGGGAAATGAGTGGAAGAGGAAGGTGTGGCTGCAGAAATGTTGCACTGAGGTGCTCTGTTTAAGAAGTCTCCTGTGTCTTCCTTCTTTAACACCAAATCAATAACAAACCCTTTGGGGCTAAAATTAGCATGGAAACTGTTGTGGTGCCACATGCAGCCTCTATATTGATTACAACATTGTGGTTCTCACTCCACAGGAGTGCTTATTTTGTTGTGTTAATTTATGTACACCTTTGTAGGTATTTCCCCCTTTGTAACTCTCTGTAATGGCTCTGAATAATTTCTACATGCCCTTCACTTTTTGGAATTGTCAATGAGTTATGCTGGACTGCTGCAAAATTCAAGGCTGTGAGTAGAATTTGGGAAACTGCTCCGGATGGCTCCAGATGTTAAAGTTCATGCATGAAGCATCTGAATCCCAGTTTAGGCTGAAGGAAGCAGCAAGACAAAGGTCCTGTCACACACACATTCAGAGTAGTTAGAAACATGATCACACAAGGTTAGGGTGGTTATCATAACTGATTTGAAGACTGGCTCTTGTTTCTCATGAGTTTCAGCTGCCCCTGCTCTGGATACACGGAGCAGCTGTCCGAATCAGGCTTGCTAATATATGCAGAATGGATGGAAATAATTCCCCTTGGGGAAAATAATAAATGTCACATAAAGCTTCACAGTTTTTCCCAAAAGTTCCTGCACTTCCTTTCCTGATTTGTCTTGATTAGCAAACAGGTTGCAAAAATTAAATTTAAAGGTAACAGAAATCCTACCCCAAATTTCCAACTTACTTTTTGACTAAAACGGCCATGTTCTACATCAGGGGTCAGCAAACTACGGCCTGGGGGCCGGATGTGGCCCACCGGGCTTGTTAATCTGGCCGGCGAACCTTGCAGACCCTGCCGCCCGCTCAGTCAGTCCCTGCCCTAAACCAACGCGGCGCGGAGGCCTCGTCGCATGGAAACTGATTTCAGCGACATTGAAGCTCCTGCAGCCAATCCAAAGCTGTGGATGCCTCTGGGCAACGCCCCTTCCTTCCCACTGAGGCCGCCGCATATGGCCAAGAGCCGAGTGGGAGGAAGAGGTGGTGGGGAGGCTGCCTCTGCTGCCTAGGCCAGCGGCATGGGCTCTGTGCCCCATGGATCCCTGGCCGAGGCAGAGGACGACGACGACACTGCCGAAGATGCAGCGGCAGCATGAATGGCGGTAGGGGGGGTCCTTTCGGGAGAGGGGGGTGCTTTCGGGGGTGGGTGGGTCCAGCCCCCCCTGCAAGGTCTGAGGGACAGTGGACGGACCCCCTCCTGAAAAAGTTTGCTGACCCCTGTTCTACATCAATGAGGAGGCCATTCCTGGTTGGATTAGAGACAGAGTAGCCAGCGTGGTACCCACAGCTATGCAGTGGCACATAAAGGTAAAGGGACCCCTGACCATTAGGTTCAGTCATGGCCAACTCTGGGGTTGCGGCGCTCATTTCGCTTTATTGGCCGAGGGAGCCGGTGTACAGCTTCCGGGTCATGTGGCCAGGATGACTAAGCTGCTTCTGGCGAACCAGAGCAGCGCATGGAAACACCGTTTACCTTCCCGCTGGAGCAATACCTATTTATCTACTTGCACTTTGACTTGCTTTCGAACTGCTAGGTTGGCAGGAACTGGGACCAAACAATGGGAGCTCACCCCATCGCAGGGATTCGAACCGCCAACCTTCTGACAGGCAAGCCCTAGGTTCTGTGGTTTAACCCACAGTGCCACCTGCGTCCCTAAGCACTGGCACATACAAACTAATAAATGAAGCACAGGGTGTTTCTGAGTATGCGCAGCACACATCTCTTTCCCACTGAGTAAATATGCAATGCAGCTGAGAACTAGAAGTCAAGGGTTCAGTGTGCATGTTTTCTTGGGAAGCTCAATTCCCCGCATGCCATGGGGCAGGTGTCAGAGACTGACAGGATGCTAATGAGGGTGCATTGGAGGAAGGGGGGCTGGAGTCTGACTCAGGAAAAGGGGGCAATGGTTTGTGGGGACCTGTAACATCCACAAAACAAGAATCAGAGGCAGGGGAAGCTTCAGAGGCAGGTTAGGGAAGTGAAGGGCTGGGTGCTTCCCCACCTTTCCCGGTACTGCTGTCTCCCAGAACCAGGAGAGAACTGAAGTGGGAAGAGCATAGGCAGCTTCTCTGTAGGTGTAGTCTCTGGCTACATGCACACAGCCCATTGGGGGAAGGTACCTAAACTGGTGGAAGAGGGGTTCGCCTTCTGTTGCTGCAACCGCTCCATAGGGAATAGCTGCCTAGACGCTAGATTGGTGTACATCCATAGCTGAAGAAGCGACTGCAAGTGTTGTCTTTGACAATAAAGAGCTCACTTTCTGCTATGTACATTCCTTTGGCTGGGAAGCGCCCTTGGCAGCAGGCAGGTGAAGAGGGTGAACAATTTAGAGCATCATTTGTGGAGGGGACACGGGTGGCGCTGTGGTCTAAACCACTGAGCCTTGGGCTTGCCGATCAAAAGGCTGGTTTTTCGAATCCCCACGACGGGGTGAGCTCCCGTTGCTCGGTCCCAACTGCCAACCTAGCAGTTCAAAAGCACATTAAAAAAAAGTGCAAGTAGATTAATAGGTACCACTCCGGTTGGAAAGTAAATGGCGTTTCTCCACGCTGCTCTGGTGTCTGTGTTCCATTGCGGCAGAAGTGGCTTAGTCATGCTGGCCACATGATCCGGAAAACTGTCTGTGGAGCAGACAAACACTGGCTCCCTCGGCCTGTAAAGCGAGATGAGCGCTGCAACCCCAGAGTCATTCGCAACTGGACTTAACTGTCAGGGGTCCCTTGACCTTTACCTTTTTAAAACCCGAGAATGTGGACATTTCCAAGGCATTAATTTTTCTGGGATAACGATCCAAAAAACAGTGTCAGTCCAAAGTATATTGCAGAGTTGTCATGTATGGCTTTGGCATTCCCATTGTTTTGTGTGTTGCCCAGTCTTTGCATTGCACAATCTGGGACTTGGAGTCCTGATGATCTACAGAGCCATGACTGAAGATGGGCCTGAATATTCAGCTTCCTCTGGTGATATGAAGCCTGTATTTAGTTAACACATCCAATAACTTGTGAGTAAAGGTTATGACTGCGATTCTGTTGAGCTGGCCAGGTTCATCTGGTTCTGATTTAGTTCCTTGACACAGGCTGAATAGCACGAGCTTGACTGTTTCCATTAGCTCATATGTTTTAGAACTGGAGTGAAAGTGTCTAGTTCCTTGATGTCACTGTGCATGCATTATCTGAGCAAAAGTCCCCTCAAAGCGTGCTGGAGAGAAATGCCATGAATTCAGCAGAGAGTTCAGTGGTTCTTAAGAGACATGGAAGGGTAACATGGAAGAAAATGTGGGTTTCACTTCCTCGGCAAAAGAATGTCTTGAAAGAATGCAAGAGAGTTTAAACAAAGGAAAGTTTGTTCTCATTATGCTAACTGTGTCAGGCTGTTTTTCTTTGGTAGAACAATTTAAGCAAACAAGGGATAAGCAGGGGTGCCAAAACTGTACTGCTGCTATTGTTTTCGCAGAAAAAGGCCTTGTTTTTTTTTTTCAAAAATCTACTTCTGCTCTGACTGGTTTTAATATAGTGCAGTTGGTTAGTGTAGAACGATGGAGCTGTTCCATCAAGGACTGGTTAGCTCTGCCACAAAAACGCATATCCTAGAATTATTTTAAGTTACTGTTCCTCATTCACTGACACCAACAGCTGGAAGGAATGCCACAATTGTTCCAGTGTAACTTAAAAAGCACTTCAACTCAGAGCCAATTTAGACATTAGATTCTGGCAAGGCTCCCCCCCCCCCCCCCGTCCAGAGTCCCCACTCCCACCCCACAGCAATTGCCCAAAAAATTCCCACAAGGGCTTGATTTTGAACTAATCATGTCAACATTTTGCCTTCCCAATGCAAGCACTGCAGTAATTTCATTGTGTAGGAATTCTCTCACAAAGCTTGAACAGAAACAAGTGGGTAACTGGACTGATAGAAAGTTCATCAGCATAAGACACTCCAAGATGACAGAAGCCCAGGGAGTGTTTCCCTTAATTTCCCCAATTACCTTCAGATTGGAGAATGTCCAATGTAAAAATTTGGGAGAGTTGCTGTAGAGAAGGTATAGTGAACCTAGAATCATAGAAATGTAAAGTTGGAAGGATCATCTAGTCCAACCCTCTGCAGTTCAGGAATCTCAACACGTGGTTCCCAATCCAGTTTGAAAGCATACTGGACTCTGCTTAGCTTTGCAAATGTGCCGTCAGTTTTATTGCTGCGCCATTAGTAGACTTGTGGCCTTTTGAGGTGTTGTTAGACTGCAGTCTTATCTGCTTGAGCCAGTAAAGCCATCAAGGGCCAGGGATGATGGGATTTGAAACCCAACATCTGAAGTGTCACAGGTTCCCCGTCCTCGTTGCAGAGCCTTCAGGAAATATAGTTAGATGTTACTATTTTCATCTTTTTCTTCATTTAGAAAAGCAATTATATACTAATCTCTCAAAAAATGTGAGGCCACTGTACAGCAGTGTAAAAACATTTTTTTTAATTAAAAAACCTCATTAATAAGTCTCTTAGTGATCATAAGGGTTCATAAAATATATTTTTGTTGTCCTGCCATTAGTCCTGCGGGGTGTGGGGTGTAAGGATCCAATATGGGACGTCCTTGCAAGTTTGAGTGCTAAGTTGTGTGCATGCGAAGAACAGCCAGTATTTTCAGTGTCCGGCTATGGAACAGATCTGCCTGTAAATAATTAAAGATAATCTTTTAAAGAAAGAAAAAATCATTTTCCTTTTCGGTCACTCAGAATTCAGTATTTTTATGTCTTCTTTGTTAATTCATAAGGTAGTCCTCTTGGAATGGTCAGTTCTTCAGGATCAAAATGATAGTAGGACTAAAACAAAGAGCGAAGCAATGGCTGGCAAATAGCTACTAAACATTTCAAGACAAGCAGAATTATCCATTTATTCCTTCCAATGTGACAGAGTTCTGCTTAATGTACAAATGAGCAATGAATGTTTTGTTTGACTTGGATTATGAGAACGTCACCATTACGCTGATTGTACTGTATGATGTTGCCATCTTGTCATTATTTATTATGGATAGATGCTCTGTGCTTTTAATACAGGGATGAAGCCAAGGGGTAGCAGGCCAAATTTCTCACTCTCACATTCACTACTCCAGCTTTCAGTCACAGTGTATTGAGATCTGAGCAGAAGAGGTGAAGAACTCGTGTGCTTCTCCAGATGATCTCGGACTCCAACTCCCACCAGCTCCAGTCCACATGGCCAATTGTCAGGGATGATGGGAGTTGTAATCCAACAACATGTTGAGGGCCACAGGTTTCCTAGTCCTGTTATATCTTGGATTAGAAGAAGAAGAAGAGTTTGGATTTGATATCCCTCTTTATCACTACCTGAAGGAGTCTCAAAGTGGCTAACATTCTCCTTTCCCTTCTTCCCCCACAACAAACACTCTTTGAGGTGAGTGAGGCTGAGAGACTTCAGAGAAGTGTGACTAGCCCAAGGTCACCCAGCAGCTGCAGGTGGAGGAGCGGGAAAGCGAACCTGGTTCACCAGATTACAAGTCTACCACTCTTAACCACTACACCACACTGGCTTACATCTTTGTTCGCCTTATAATGGTCTTTGCCACTCCTTTACTCCCCAAAACAGCTTTTACCATGCAGGATAAGGGCTTTATCCACTGAATTTCAACCTCTCATGCTTTAAAGTGCAGAGCCTCTGTCCATCAAACCTGAGATGAGCATTTTATAGCTCATGGCCCAAAGCCAGCTCTTCTTGGTTTCCCACCTGCTAAGGCAGACCTGATGATAATTATGTCTTGCCCAGAGATTTAACCAAAATGGTTACTCCACAGTGCCAGGAAGCCGTAAAGTTTCCTGACATAAACAGTTCAAAAGTCCCCAAGGCAAAAGAGTAGCTTTATTGCTGGCTCTGGAAAGAGCAGTTCTGCCAACAAAGCAATGCAAATGAAACTATTGAACAAATCAGTTGCTTGCAATTCCGATGTCAGTAGGAAGAGCCCTGTGCAGCTGAGAAACTTCTTGCAGCACTTTAAGCTTCAGTTAGTTCATCGAAAGATACTGTATGAAGGATGTGGTTATGCCAAGATTCAGAAATCAGTTTGGCTCATTTCTAATTCAACACTATTCTTTGCAACATCTGCCCAGGAATTACTTGGTTTGTTTATGTCTATTTCAGCTGATGTTGTTTTTCATTTTAGGAATTGGATCCAGTGCAAACAACTAAGATATGCAGGTCAAGACTATGCCAGTCCACAATTAGGGGAGTCTTATTTGTGCGTCCCCAAAACAAAGTTACCCTTCTTGCACCTGCATGCCCAATTATGATCCCCTTCTCAAATGCAGCCCACAAAGTTTCTTGGGTGTACCCTGTGCACATACCAGCATGGTTTGCAGCACCAACACAAAATTGTTATGGCGTGTCGTTAGTGAAGAGGGACAAGAAAACAGTGTGCAGGCAGCTGGGACCAGAGGAGGAAAGGAAAGCATCAGATTGTAAAGAACGCTGCCTTATCCTGAGGTCTTATGGACTCCCATTCACCACCTGCCATGTCCTTTAAAACCATGCAAACATTGTGGAGGCATAGAAATCAAAAGCCGACTAAGACTCAGTCCTGATTTCTGACTTTTTAAGTCTATATCATAATAAGATGAGCCATTGACCAATCAATTAGGTATGTCTGATACAGATAGCTGTTCTTTAGTCTCTGAGAATCATGGCCACACCAGTATCGGCCTGCTATCAAGAGAACCCTTAGCTATGCAGAAGTACAAAATAACTTTTTAAAAAATAATCTAAAGTGGGAGGCAAAAAAAATACACATGTTTGTATGCTATTTGCACATACAGAAGGTATTTGCATACCTGCAAAGACAGTAATTGACAATGCAGTAACAGAGAGACCACACCTGCAGGGAGGGTCATGTCCTCCAAATCTCTTTTGGAATATAAGTATCCTGTCGTTACGAAGAACCTGTGTGTTCCTTCTTCAGTGACTCTAATTGGTAGTCAGGTGAATGACTCACTCCTAAATCTTAAATCAGGAGTGGATCTACTCTGAAACTAATGAAGCTTCACCTTCAGGGCCTCTAATCCTGCCTGGGCCCCAGAAGCGACTTTAGTCCACATTGCTTTTAAAAATAATGAAATCGACTGAAATTGATTCAATTTTTTGTCAAACGTTTCAGACTCAGTAGCACAGATGTTGTATAGGTTGTTCTAAACCACCCCACTGAAGGTGACGAGTGGTTACTCAGACCTCGTTTCTGGTTGTGAAGGGGGCCCCATAATAGTTCAAGCTTTGTTGTTGTTGTTGTTTAGTCGTTTAGTCGTGTCCGACTCTTTGTGACCCCCTGGACCAGAGCACGCCAGGCACTCCTGTCTTCCACTGCCTCCTGCAGTTTGGTCAAACTCATGCTGGTAGCTTCAAGAACACTGTCCAACCATCTTGTCCTCTGTCATCCCCTTCTCCTTGTGCCCTCAATCTTTCCCAACATCAGGGTCTTTTCCAGGGAGTCTTCTCTTCTCATGAGGTGGCCAAAGTATTGGAGCCTCAGCTTCAGGATCTGTCTTTCCAGTGAGCACTCAGGGCTGATTTCCTTCAGAATGGAGAGGTTTGATCTTCTTGCAGTCCATGGGACTCTCAAGAGTCTCCTCCAGCACCATAATTCAAAAGCATCAATTCTTCGGCGATCAGCCTTCTTTATGGTCCAGCTCTCACTTACATACATCACTACTGTGGAAACCATAGCTTTAACTATGCGGACGTTTGTCGGCAAGGTGCCCCACAAAATGCAGGTCTGCTGCTGCAAGTGAATCACTCGACTACAGAGCATCTCTTGACACAAAGGAAGCAGAGAGAAAGCAGAACAGCTTGCAAACATCGTGCAAAACTGTTCAAAGTGTGTAATATTCAACAGGAGGGTTCATCTGGCCATGCAACTCAGCACAATTTGTGCGCCCCACAAACATACCCACTTTGGTTCTCGAAACTAATGGCAAACAATTTAACACCAAATGAGTTCAAAGATAAGTCTTTCTGCAGCATGTTCATATGACAATGTAGGGTGTCGCCCCCCCCCTTGTTAAAAAAAAATCCCCTTGGTTTAATAAAAGCTGTTGATACATGTATACCACCGGGAAATTCGATACGTTGACTATTGAAACAGATTAGTTTTTTGTTTTTTAATTACGACAGGGCTAAGGAGGCATGATTAGTATAATTCTCTGATTGAAAAATTTAAAAGCAATGATGCTTTCCGTGACAAGTGGCTAATTATGTTTAATAAATAAATGAACAAACAAACTAATAAATAAATGAAATAGTGCCACAGCTTCTCTGCTGAAGTGTGTTGCTTCTGGCCAGAGTGAGATGGTCACTCTCCTCAAATATGACTCTATGTTTCAAATAAGCATGGGGTGCAAAAAGAGGGGGGTTATTCTTCCTAGTGCCCTGCCTCTCTTACTCTCCCTGCCACACCTGTCTCTCGTATGTCCCCACTTCTGAATAATTAAACTCAAGCAATGCTCATCAGCTGCTCTAAAGGGCAGAAAATTATTTTGAACATCTACATTGACTTCATCTCCTGTTGTCTAATCTCATTTCACAAGGGTGGCTATGTTTTACACTAATTAGCTAAAAGGTTAGGACATTAATCCACTATCAGTGAAATGCTCACAGGAGATGTAAAGCAGGGAAGAAAGTGACCAGACTTGTTCTGACTGATACACAAGAATTTACCCACCCCACTATAACACGTTCGCCTCCCCGATGAGAATGAGCTGAACTGCTCCTCACGTTGTTTGCGCTTTGCAGTTGGCTGGGGAAATTAATGAAGGCCCAGCTGAAAAGAAGAAATTTTGCAGAGCGCCATAGGCACACTTTCATGCAAAATCTATTAATTTCACTCATCCTTTCCAAGTGGAAGTTCCTGGAGGTTGGGGTGATGTATAGAGGATTGATCTATGTTTAGGATGGTGACATGGAATAAATAAAGGTAAAGGTAAAGGGACCCCTGACCATTAGGTCCAGTTGTGGCCGACTCTGGGGTTGCAGCACTCATCTCGCTTTACTGGCCGAGGGAGCCAGCGTACAGCTTCCGGGTCATGTGGCCAGCATGACGAAGCCGCTTCTGGCGAACCAGAGCAGCGCACAGAAACGCCGTTTACCTTCCCGCCGGAGTGGTACCTATTTATCTACTTGCACTTTGACGTGCTTTCAAACTGCTAGGTTGGCAGCAGCAGGGACTGAGCAACGGGAGCTCAGCCCATCGCAGGGATTCGAACCGCCGACCTTCTGATCAGCAAGTCCTAGGCTCAGTGGTTTAACCCACAGCGCCACCTGTGTCCCGACATGGAATAAATAGTCTGAGTTTAATTCCATGACTGAACAAATACGGATGTAGAAAAGAACAGAAGCTTGATTTCCCCATGAGAACTATTCCTTTAGGCAAAGATTAGGATTTCAACCACCTATACACTTGTACTGTTCCTTCACCCATTTGTCCACAGATAAAGACCGCTGATTTTCAAACACCACTAAAATCATACATATGATGTGTGTTTTTTAAAAGTTTTTAGCCCACCTTACTCCTAGGATTCTAAGCAGCTTACATATCCATGACATCAATAATGATACCACTTCAATGAAATCTGAACACCACCTCAAAATATGGCATGCTATAAAAAGCAGGTCCGGGACGCAGGTGGCGCTGTGGGTTAAAGCCTCAGCGCCTAGGGCTTGCCGATCGAAAGGTCGGCGGTTCGAATCCCTGCGGCGGGGTGCGCTCCCGCTGCTCGGTCCCAGCGCCTGCCAACCTAGCAGTTCGAAAGCACCTCCGGGTGCAAGTAGATAAATAGGGACCGCTTACCAGCGGGAAGGTAAACGGCGTTTCCGTGTGCGGCTCTGGCTCGCCAGAGCAGCGATGTCACGCTGGCCACGTGACCCGGAAGTGTCTTCGGACAGCGCTGGCCCCTGGCCTCTTGAGTGAGATGGGCGCACAACCCCAGAGTCTGTCAAGACTGGCCCGTACGGGCAGGGGTACCTTTACCTTTACCTATAAAAAGCAGGCAGTGCAAAGGAATAAAAAGAACAAGGTGGTCTTCTTGAGACCTGTTGGTCAACCTTCAAAAAAGCTCAATTGAACTGGACTGTTTATATTATTTTGTAAAGCTTTGCAAAGTCACATACAGGTACCGGTACTTCTACTGGGTATATGATTCCAGAGAATGGAATGCACACAATAAAGGGAAGCAGCATATATTAGGGATGGGAGGACTTGTGGACTTCCAAAAGTTTACTCCAGCTCCTAGCATCCTCACAAGTGGTCATGTGGGAGCTGGAGACCAACAATATTTGGAGGATCTCAGATTCCCTATACCTCAAACATAGATAGCCAAGAGCAGGGTTGCTGTCAAACATCCTAAGAGAGTGGAGGGCTGTGTATTCTGTTTCCACATACCCGATCACTGCTAGGAGTTTAACTCAGGGGTCTGCAACCTAAGGCCCATGGGCCACAAGCAACCCACAGGGGGTTGCCTGCTCGGCGAGTCCCCTCGCACTGCGCTAAACCAGTGCAGTATGGCAAGTGGACTTGTAGACACAGACACCGGAAACTGCGCCTCCGCAGATGCAGATGCCAGAAAATGCGATCCGGCCCGTGGAGGGATCTCCGCTGGAGTGAACCGGCCCAGTGATGTATAGATGGTATATTACACCTGTTAAATTAGCGACAATGTATAAAGTCAGTAGCAAATGTTGGAAATGCAAAGAAAAAGAGGGAACATTTTATCACATGTGGTGACAATGTAAAAAGGTGAAATGCTTCTGGGAGATGATATATAATAAGTTGGAAAAAATGTTGAAATATACATTTATAAAGAAACTAGAAGCATTTCTATTGGGTATTGTTGGGAGTGATATAAATAGAAATGAATGTAAGCTCTTTTTATATGCAATAACAGCAGCAAGAATATTATTAGCCCAAAAATGAAAGCAAGAAGAATTACCGACGATTGAAGAATGGAGAATGAAGTTAATGGACTATGCAGAATTAGATAAATTAACAGGAAGAATTTGAAACCGGTGGGACCAGAAATTCACGGAAGACTGGAGTAAATTTATGGACTATTTGAAAAGTATTTGTGAAGACCAGACGACGTTTGTAGGTTTACAAGAAGTTCTGTGAGGAGTATTATTGGAAGCATTGCAAACATAGATAAAGGAAAGGATAATTTGTTAAGAGACTTAAAGGCAATATAAAGTTAAGAAATGTATAAGAAGTGGATAAAACGGTGGGTTATCAGAGGTGCTGATGGAAGTCTAAAAAGACTGTATAAGTGATAAGTTTTGTGGTACATTTTATAATTTATATGTTAAAATCAATAAAAATTATTATAAAAAAAGGAGTGAACCAGCCCAGGCAAGGTAAACCTTGCCGACCCCTGGTTTAACCCATATCATCCTAAGTATAGAGATCTAGGCACCAGTCCCAGGATTGCCCTGATTTATATCACCCTGTCTCACAGGAGAAACCCATTTCTAAAGGTCTCAGTTTAAAAGAAGCTGGTGAGAATGCAGTTGTTGAGAGGAGGGTGGTTCTCACATGAATATATTGGCTAAACCCAAAGCTACGGGACAAGTATCAGTAGCAGAAGTGTTGTGTATGCATTTCTGAAATCTTTTGACTTACTGTGGTGTCAAGATCTTGAATCAGTGACAGTTATCATGTCACTGAAACTCTTATTATTTTACATTCAGACACAGATTAAAGCTTCCTGTGTAGAGTAGCTCATTGGCCAGACATCTAGGACGGAATCCAACTAAATACTGTACATGCCCTAGCGCAAGGATTTCTGCGGGCTCAATTGAGCTTTCCCTCTCTCTCCTGTCTCCACATGCCCCCCCCCCAGTGCTCTCCCCAAATCTGCCCTGGATGGTTGGGGGGCAAATCCAGAACAGATTTAAGGGGGCATGGGGGCAGTGCAGGTAAAAGTCTTTGCCCTAGGGGATCAGGGCATTCAAAAATTATAAAGGGAAGATACATTTTTGGTGAAATTCTGACAGGTGGGTGCAATGTTTTTGTTAGGATCACTTTACTTTAAAGGTAGACAAAGGATGTTTGTGGATGACTCATATTATTGTACAAATTAACTCTCTGGTGGTCAGAACTCTGCAACCTTCCTGGGTATCTGTGTTACCTAAAAACTCGACTGGGCTTTGGGGTAAGGGCAAGAATTTACAGAATTTACAGCGTCATCATATGTTATCTAGTTCAACCACGTGCTGAGGCAGGAAATCAGAGAGAGAGAGAGAGAGAGAGGTGAACCGATTCGGGTCCTTTCAATCACTGGAGCAACTGAGACCAAATTTGCTCCATTATCTGTATGCAAGCTTTCAAATATCTGAAGATGTCTATTATAATGCCTCTTCCCCAGGCTTAGATATACTTCAGCATGCCCCCCCACCCCCCGCTTGATCTCCATTACCCTCCTTGGGACAGGTTCCAGTTTGTAGATATTCTGCTTAAACCGTGGTACCTCGAACTGGACTTCTTGCAATCTGAACATGATACATTTGCTGATGCAACATTGAATTTAAAACGCTTCCATGCCTATCAAGGCACTGAACGCATTTTATTTCCTTATTTATATGTTTATTTTATTAGATTTTTTTTTTTACCCACAAGTTAAGGTTGCAATAAAATATACAATTTTAAAATAAAATAAATAAAAGTTGCAGCCGTAAAACAAGAAAACCTGTGCATAATGAGAAAACGTTGATGAACTGAATTTATTCATAATCAGTTTAGCATTATATTGGTGATGCATGCTAAGGCTTAATCGGTAAGGAATGGGTTTTCTGCCACCTAGTGGAAGCAAACATTATATATTTTAGGAACACAGGAAGCTGCCCTATACCTCAGTGCTGTCAACACTGACTGACAGCAGCTCTCCCAGTCCATAGCTGTCAACTTACAGATTTGAAAATAAGCAGCCTCAAAAATAAGGGATCAGCAGCCAAAATAAGGGATTTTCCAAGCACAGGTATGTTCAACTTCTGAGCCCCTCCGAGCCAAAGGCAGAAAGCCCAGCCAGCAGCCAAACAAAGCCTCAAGCGGTGGTTCCCACAGCGCAGCAACCCGGCAAAGGGGATGCAGCAAGGAAAACCACCGCCCCTCTCCGCTGGGAAGCGCTGAGCAAAGGCGAGTCCCCAGGCAACGCAGCCGATTTGATCGGCACAAGGCATGCAAGCTCCACCCCCCAGTCCTTCTTAGACTCCTTATTGGGTGAGCAATGCAGCCAAGCAACACAGTTGGAGCCTCCCTCCTCCCTGGCCGGCAGGAAGGGAGGGAGAGGAGCTGCTTCCTTTGAAACCCGGGAAATTTAAGGGACATCATCAATAAGGGACAGCAGCAGGACACAGCGCTAGGATAAGGGACTTTCCCGCCAAATAAGGGACGGTTGACAGCT
The DNA here is from genome assembly GCF_951804945.1 of Podarcis cretensis. Classification (NCBI taxonomy): domain Eukaryota; kingdom Metazoa; phylum Chordata; class Lepidosauria; order Squamata; family Lacertidae; genus Podarcis; species Podarcis cretensis. Next base: position 7,914,068 of record NC_137180.1, on the reverse strand, counting down.
ATGTCCCAGTCGTATCTGGAAATGCTGAGTATTGGGACTGAAACCCTCTGCATGCAAAGTAAATGCTTCCCCACCGAGCTATAGCCCTTCCCCTTTTTTCTTATACAACATCCCAACCTGGAAATATTTTTCCCCACACACTACTTTACTGTATTTACTGGCTACGTTGCAATGTAAATTTCATCTTATGGAAAAAATGTGGTTCATTCTCTGCAATGGGGGTGAAGAGGGGGAGGTCAACAGACCACAAATAAAATGCATAAAAGCAGCTTAATTCCTAAGCTTTCATAAAAGTGCTTCACTCTGCTAAAAGGCTTCACAGCCAGTTTTTCCTTTTGTATTTCTCCCACACACTTGGGATAGAAGGTCTAGAATTCAGGGGTCAGCAAACTTTTTCAGCAGGGGGCTGGTCCACTGTCCCTCAGACCTTATGGGGGGCTGGACTATATTTTTGGAGGGGAAATGAACAAATTCCTATGCCCCACAAATAACCCAGAGATGCATTTTAAATAAAAGCACACAATCTACTCGTGTAGAAACACCAGGCAGGCCCCACAAATCACCCAGAGATGCATTTTAAATAAAAGGACACATTCTGCTCGTGTAAAAACACGCTGATTCCCGCTCCGTCCGCGGGCTGGATTTAGAAGGCGATTGGGCCGGCCCCAGCCCCCGGGCCTTAGTTTGCCTACCCATGGTTTAGATCTAAAGTGACAAATTCAATCCTCAAATTTAATCCCACACTACCACTGAGCTAAAACTCTCTCTCCCATCCTCCAATTTAGGAGGCTCTGCTGTAACAAAATTTGAATAATTGTCTGGATAATACAGCAGCATATCCCTAATGCTGAATGCATTAATTTTGCTTAATCTGATGGGCAGCAGCAGTGGGAATGAACTCTATTCAGCATGCTCTTCATTGGGGGCAAGCGGAGGAACCAGTTTGGTTGGTACTTTGAAGTAATTGTGGCCCAGTTGCATCACTGGCCTTTCCTCACCGTGTTATTTTGGGGGGGAATCGGCAAATGAAGCGGCTAACCTGACTGCAGTTCAGCCGCCTACCTGGCACCACAGCCAATGCGTCTTGCCATCAGGTATGAAGCGTTCACAGGTAGCAACAGGTAAGCATAACTCATCCCTGTAGCTTGAGAACAAATTGAACCGAACAATTTTGACAACCTTTTGCAAACTCCCTTGCGGCAATCGGTTTATTTGCACTCCTGACTGGCACAAATACAGAACATTTTACGCAAGGAAGCAAGGGGAGGAACGATGCCAAGTTCAAAAGGAAAAACATTTCAATCAAATTATTCCAGATCTTTTAATCTGCTGTACAGTTATTGGGGATCATTTGTAGTAGAGATTACTGAAAACGTTTGATTTTATTAGTTTTACAAACAAAAAAAAAGTAACTGTGCTATGATGTTGCACTACAAATATATCTTTTAAACCACAAGCCAGTGCATGTCTACTCAAACGTAAGGCCTGTTGTGGTCAGTGGGTTCTACTGTCAGGAAAATGTGCGTAAGAATACAGAGTTATGTGTAGTCCTTTGTATAATCCAGGTCTGGCCAACCTTTTGCCCTCCAGGTATTGCTGAACTACAACTCCCATCATCCCTGGCCATTGGTCATGCTTGCTGGGGCTCAAGAGAACTGTAGTTCAACAACATCAAGAGGGCCAAAGGTTCCCCACACCTGGTCTACTCAGAAGTGGATTCCATTTAATTCAAATAAACTTCTTTCCAGCCAAGTGTGCTTCTTGGCTGTGAGTCTGGGAAGACCTGCTCCCTGAGAAGATGGGCCTGGACTGACTCCAGCTACAAAAGCTGAGGCTGCTGAATAGACTCTTGGGGATGTTGTTGGCAGGGGGCAGTTGTCGTTGCTATTGGTTGTTTTTATTCTAGACGTGATTTATGTGGAAATTGTTCAGTTTTATTGTGTATTTTAAAATTTTGGTTTATTGTTTATGATTACTCGGTCCAGGAAACCTGAAGGAGCGTCTCCTCCCCCATCGTTCTGCCCTGACGCTGAGGTCCAGTGCCGAGGGTCTTCTGGCGGTTCCCTCGCTGGGAGAAGCCAAGTTACAGGGAACCAGGCAGAGGGCTTTCTCGGTAGTGGCACCCGCCCTGTGGAACGCCCTCCCACCAGATGTCAAAGAGAAAAACAACTACAGTGGTACCTCGGGTTAAGTACTTAATTCGTTCCGGAGGTCCGTTCTTAACCTGAAACTGTTCTTAACCTGAAGCACCACTTTAGCTAATGGTGCCTCCTGCTGCTGCCGCGCCGCCGGAGCACGATTTCTGTTCTTATCCTGAAGCAAAGTTCTTAACCTGAAGCACTATTTCTGGGTTAGCGAAGTGTGTAACCTGAAGCGTATGTAACCTGAAGCATATGTAACCCGAGGTACCACTGTACCTGACTTTTAGAAGACATCTGAAGGCAACCCTGTTTAGGGAAGCTTTTAATGTTTAATAGACTATTGTATTTTAATATTCTGTTGAAAGCCACCCAGAGTGGCTGGGGAAACCCAGCCAGAGGGGCGGGGTATAAATATATTATTATTATTATTATTATTATTATTATTATTATTATTATTACTTTTGTTACATTGTAGTTATGTATTTCTTCTTGTTGTAAGCTGCCTGGATCATGGTTTGAACTGTGAAAAGGTGTCATACAAATGTATGTATGTATGTATAGATTTGCAGCTTTACAGCAAATCCAGAAATACTTTTAGCAGCCTTGAGTTAATGTTGTGTTGGTGTTGTTTTTGCTTTTTTTAAAAAAAAAGGTTGTGTATGATGTATGAAAATACCTGTAAGCAAGAGCCTGATCTTTTTTTCAGCCACTGGTCATGTGTATTTTCAAGGAAAAAGCTACAGTATGTACATAGGCATGTTCCTCATAATTGACATGGTGCATAATGTAGTTTGCATTCAGATGCCAGAACACCAATATACATTACTCAAAAGAAGCACCATTTTGGATACATTTGTGCACAATTCTGCAGTAGCTGAAATGCACCTTCCTGGAGCACTTTGTTATGAATATGTTAATTGGGTGTTGCTCACTTGTTAATTGGGGGCAAACAGTAAATGGGGAAAAGACTCAACCAGCTGTCTTCATGAGCCAGAAAATGGCAATTCTTTCAAGTGAGGGTGGGGGGAGGTGCTGCAACATGCCGGGGGGGGGGGGGGGAATTAATTTCCAAGGGATACGATTCTAGCTTTGTGAGGGTCATTGTCCACTGATTAGACTAGCATTGGACAATGGGCAATTGACTTATTCAGTAACTGAAACCAACAAAAGCTGATTGCCCAAATCAGGCCAAGAAGATGGTTTCTTGACCAGATCTTACCAGTTCACTGGTAAAACAAAAAGCGAGAACAAGCAAAAGATACAAAGAAAATTATTCCATGTGGTAGTTACTCAACATGTCTCAGGTAAAAAGGGCTCATCAGGTGAAAAATGGTATGAGTGAATTTAAAATAATAATAACTCCCTTAATAGAGAAGCCTGCCATTGTTCGTCCTTGCTTGCCTTCTGGGAATAGTCAGTTTTGGTTAGGCATGTTTTTCATCTCCTGTCAACTGTGATGTTTTATTGTGACTATCATGCATTGTTTTATTCAGTAGTTGTTTTTTTATGGTGGGACGCAGGGGTGCGCATACCCCTAAACATTTTGTGGATCTAAGTTTGGCCTCATTGAGGGGCAGTGTTTCAATATGAGGAGGAAAATGAGAGCACCCCTAAATATTATTTTAGGGGGAAAAGTACTGGTTTTATGTTTCTTGTGTATATAGTTGTAAGCTGCCCCCCCCCCCCGTTTTAGGGAAAAGGTTATATATAAATATTACAAGTAAACAAATGGAATTGCTGTACCCATCACTAGTAAAAGCCCATCAGAATAGTACCCTGAGACCTGCGGGTACAGGGTGGTACAGCCATACCTCATATTGCGAATGCTTCACGTTGCGGTTTTTTTGGGTTACAAACGCGGCAAACCTGTAAGTGTTTACTTCCGGGTTTCGCTGCAAGCACAGAAGCGTTCTGCATGCTTTGCATATGTGCAGAAGTGCTCTATCATGCTTTGCACATGTGCAGAAGCGCTGCTCTGGTTGCAGGCTTTCTGGGGTGCGAATGGCACCCCAGAACGGATCGTGTCTGCAACCAGAGTGGTACCTCTGGATGCGAACGGGATCTGTTCAGGAGCCCCGTTTGCATCCTGAAGCGAACGCAACCCACGTCTACGCGTCGCAATTCGCCACTTGATGTCATTTTGAGCGTCTTCGCATGTGTGAGTGGCAAAACCCGGAAGTAACGCATAACCTGAAAACGCTCAAACTGAAGCATATTTAACCTGAGGTATGACTGTATATGGGGACGCGGGTGGCGCTGTGGGTTAAACCACTGAGCCTAGGACTTGCCGATCAGAAGGTCGGCGGTTCGAATCCCCGTGACGGGGTGAGCTCCCGTTGCTCGGTCCCAGCTCCTGCCAACCTAGCAGTTCGAAAGCACGTCAAAGTGCGAGTAGATAAATAGGTACCACTCTGGCGGGAAGGTAAACGGCGTTTCCGTGCGCTGCTCTGGTTCACCAGAAGCGGCTTAGTCATGCTGGCCACATGGCCCGGAAGCTGGACTCCAGCTCCCTCGGCCAGTAAAGCGAGATGCGTGCTGCAACCCCAGAGTCGGCCATGACTGGACCTAATGGTCAGGGGTCTCTTTACCTTTACCTCTATGACTGTATATAAATTCAAGAAATAAAATAAAATAGTATATTGGCTACTGCTTTTGGTTTGTTTGATGAGAAACAAACCATAAGTCCATATTCAGACAACATGGCTAGCCAGGCACTAGTTTTATCTATAGTTCAGCGCTAGCAGGAAGCAGGGAGGAGCTCCATGGGACTCAAACTGCTCATTCCCATTGAACAAACGGTGGCTTCACGTGGCATGCCAAAAGGGCCCTAGGCAATGCTACAGTAAAGGTTTTTTTGGACTCCAAGGGCCAGAAAGAATTCAGCATGGAGCTGATTAAAAGTTCCCTATATTTCCATTGTGGGAAGAGGAATGATATAGTGGGTACCAAACGTGAAGCAGTTTCCTGCATGGCAAACCTGAACCGTGTTTCTATTTATCTTGATCCCTTTGGACCCCTTAGAATGTAAGCATATGTTTATGTTTAAGCAAATGCTAGGCTGATTTATTATCACTGTTGGATTTACACACGTGATTAACTCCTTTATTGAATTAGGACACCAGCTTGTCAAGGCAACAGTGCCGTTCATCCTATCAAAAGGGCTATGCTGTAAAACATTATTTATGCCTATGCACCCCCTCTCAAAAAAAAAAAAAAAAACCAACCCAAAAAACTTTGAAGGCCTTTTTTCTCTTTTCCCCCACATTTCCCCCCCCCCCCCCGATCAAGGGTTTGAAGCAAAAGTATTTTTGTTATATGACTTCTTAACAAAATGTTTTATTTGCCTGGTTCCATGAGTCTATTAACCTTGCCTCTTGTCATGGTATTTTTAAAAATCTGAACAACGGGAAGCAATTTAGCCAACTTTTCTCCCAAGAGCTCAAAGACTGGAATGCAACTTTCTTAAGGGCTTTAAAGGGATAGCTTTGACTGATCATTCATGCTGACATTTGGTTCTCGCACATCGCTTTAATAGGCCATAAGGTTCCAATTTTTGTCTTCAAAAGGTAAAAAGTATCTTTGAAAGGTCTGAGTTTGGAGAGCTAGGCCTAACTAATCCTGTTTTATTACCCTTATTTCTTCAAGAGACTACATGCCTGCATATGAATCTGACGTTTGATTGGATCCATTCAGCCCAACTTGGGATCTTTATTTCTCTCCTGCAAATGATCTCTATAAAATGCAGGAATTCACACACTCAGATAAACAGATGTTTGTCTATTTTTATCGCTCTCAAAAACCAGGGCAGAGCAAGGCTCTACTCTAGTTATGGCATAACTAAGCTGACAGATTAGCCATCATATCCTATATGTTCTCAGTATAGGAGGAGAGAAGCATACAACCCAGAAAATCTTTAAAAAATGGAGTATGAATCGAAGTATGCTCCAAGCATCCTTGGAAACTCCAGGTGCCGCCACCTTCAGTCAGGGGCTGTGACGATGACCACATACCTCAGAGACATTGAGTCAATCCCTACGTGCTAGTGCTACCATTGAAAGTTACAATTTCCAGCAACCTTTAACAAACTACAATACCCAGAATTCTTTGAGAGAAATAATGTGCTTCCAATGTGCTCTAAAGGTATACTGAATGAAGCCTGAGATCTAAATGTCAGGTAGTTGTTTATCTCTTTGACATCAGATGGTAGGGCACTCCACAGGGCAGGCGCCACCACCGAGAAGGCCCTCTGCCTGGTTCCCTGTAGCTTTGCTTCTTGCAGTGAGGGTCACCTTCAAAGGCAGCCCCACATAGAGCACATTGCAGTAGTCCAAGCGAGAGATAACCAGAGCATGCACCACTCTGGCGAGACAGTCCGCGGGCAGGTAGGGTCTCAGCCTGTGTACCAGATGGAGCTGGTAAACTGCTGCCCTGGACACAGAATTAACCTGCACCTCCATGGACAGCTGTGAGTTCAAAATGACTCCCAGGCTGCGCACCTGGTCCTTCAGGGGCACAGTTACCCCATTCAGGACCAGGGAGTCCTCTACACCTGCCTGCCTCCTGTCCCCCCAAAACTGTACTTCTGTCTTGTCAGGATTCAACCTCAATCTGTTAGCTGCCATCCATCCTCCAACCACCTCCAGACACTCACACAGGACCTTCACCGCCTTCACTGGTTCTGATTTGAAAGAGAGGTAGCGCTGGTTTATAGAATATTTACAGATAAATTGTAAACAGATAAAAACACTGGCAGGATTATTGTAATAACCTGCAGCTATATGAGAGAGAGAGAGAGAGAGAGAGAGAGAGAGAGAGAGAGAGTATGATAAATAAATGAGCAAGTTAAGTTAATTTGGATAGGCAGAAGATAGTAAAAATAAATTTAAGAAACCTCAGAAAGAGGGGGGAAGGAAGTCAAGTTTTAAAATGTCAAAATGAATGTAAAATTAGTGAAATGTATGTATCTGAGAAGTATAAATACATATTTTTTAAAGTCTTTAGTGCCCTGCCCTGTGGAACTCCTTGCCAACAGAAGTTCAGTAGGAGTCACCCCTGCTTTCTGTCAAGCATCTCTTAAAAACTGTATTGCTTGTGGGTTTTTAAAAAATAAAATCAAGTTTTCATTGAAAGGTTACTGATGTTCACACCGATCCACCTAGTCTGTATTCCACTTCAAAGGAAAATAAATGAGTCCAGATTCCTCAGGGTACACTCCTGTCATCACTTCAGTCCCCAAAGGCTATCCAGGAGTGGCTAAAGGGCTTGGCTCCAACTCCTCACATGCTCCGCTTATTGTTGCAGCTCTACACCTCCTGTCAAGCCTTCATAACTTCCTCCTCCTTTGGATCCCAGGTCAGTTCTTTTTCTGCCTCTGCATTCCCACCACTTTCTTCTGGAGATGGAGGTTAATTGGGAGAGGAGAGGAGGGCAAGCTCCCCCCTCCTGCACAGATTCTAAGCAATAATTTTCAGCCAGCTCCAACAGGGTGATGCTTAATTAAAATAAATAATGAAAAGTGTCCTCAGTCACCTGGAGATCAAAGCCCCCTCCCACTGCCGCCTGGGGGGTGACCAGACAAACATGGAGACTTCAGGTCAGACCTGGGGGGGGGGGTGTGACAGCCCTACTATGGTCCTCTTATACACACCAATTACATTACTTCCATATATACTTCCAAATAGTGATTGACTATTGTTTTCTGTGGTAGTCAATCACCTGCACTCTTTAGTCGTACAAAGAGATATTTAACAGACTTGGCTATAGCCATTGACTTAACAAAGAGATTGGTTTGACCACTTTAGTAGTATTTTTCTACAGAATCCAGCATGCTGTACTATTTTTTATAGTATTTTTATTACATTTATATCTTCCAAGAGCCATAGCTGTGACATTCCTTTTAAAAGTTTGTGATGGACTATATTTAAAAGATTGCTGAAACTTATTTTCATTTTCAATTTATAATGGTACATAACTGTCTTTCTGTGCAGGGTTTTTCATGTAATGACAGGATTTCCAAAAGCTAATTCTTAGGTAAGGGGCACATCTGATGGATCTAACGACTATTAACATCTGGAAGACCACAGATTCCTCTTCCCTGACCTAAAGGCACCCAGTGAGTAGATAAATGATCACGAGGTTGAACCAATCTATCCCAGTTCTATGATCCAACCACTGAAACATGCATGTCTCCAGTTTGAACTCAGTGTGTGTTTATTTCTGAAATTTCCTTGAACATGTGATTATGTTTACAGTGATTTTAAGGATCCAGTTCAAGGCTTCCATACAGGCAAGATTTTCCTCTCCTTCAGTGATGAACCATTAAATATTTGTCTGTAACAACCGAACCATCTTAGCGTAAATGACACAAAGATTAAAAATGACTGCTTTGGGTGGCCAGTCATTTTACGTGGGGATTGCTAATGTCTAATCTACCCAACAGTACGCTAAAGCATTGCTCTACTTTTGACAGCTTTAACAGGAGTAGGATTAAACTGGCATTTTCAGTGAAAAACTCTACAGAGGTAAAATGTACTTGTAGCTAATTAAGAACATCTGGATTCCATCCAGGGGTGGATTATGCAAAGTGACTTTTGTTGTTGCTGCTGTTCTTTAATAACGGAGAGCTTGAAAGGTATTCCCTCGGGTTTATGCACTTTTCCAGCCACAGCAAGACAAGCTAACTTTCGAGCTGCAGAAAATTGGCTGACATTAAATAAAACTGTCAACTTCCAGCTGTTTCCATCATCACTATTCGCTGATTGGGCCAGAGTCAATATTTAAGTCAATACTTGTCATATAATAGTAACCTAGGATAGACATATTTCATGACTTTCCAGATGTGATTATGACAGTAACGTGTAAAAGCAGCCCTGCTAGGTAAGGCTATCTAGTTCAGCATCCTCTTTCCAACAGTGGTTAGCCAGGTGTTTATAAGCAGAAGTTGAAGACAAGAGTCCTCTCCCATTGTTTGTTCCCAACGTTGGATATCTCAGCAGATATGCTTTTCTGAACACGGAAGCTCCGTTTAGCTTTCAATGTCCTTAGCCAATTCAGCAGAGGTAGCAAATGTTGTGCCTTCCAGATGGAAGGAACCAAAGGCCTGAAGCCTAGGGTTGGCCTTAGCAAAACCTCTGTACACCTGGCCACTATGTTATGATAGTGTACGCAACTGTTGTCGTCTACAGGTATTGCATTTTATCAAATGGCTGCACACCCACCTAGTACGTGGTATGTGTGCTCACTTAAAACTAAATTAATAGACAGCTCTCAAGCCTTAGGCCTCCCCAACCCCAATTATGATCCTAGTGTTAAGTTGTGGGTGAACATATCAGACGACACAGTGATTCTTCAAACAGCTCTTGCTTATTCACAGGCCAGAACAGAACTGGGCTGAAGGGTTCAGCCAGCCTGCTTATATAGAGCTCAACTACAAAGCAACAGTAACAACTTTCTGTACATATCCAATCACTGAACGTCACTTCCAATTCCTTATTTACATATGCGGACCTGAGTGAAAACTATCTACAGTATCCCCCTGCTGGCCCAGGGTGAGAACTTCAGTACATAATAACACCTAGGACCAAATCTAGATACCTGATGCTCAATATGGAAGACTGGAATTTGAATGCCTAAATTGCCCGTTAAAGGGGGGGGGGGAGGAATAAGCATGATGCCAGATCTTTCTTAAAGACATGTGAAGGATTTGGTGTTCGTTGCAAAACATGCCCGTCTTGATAAAGCTGAGAAACAATGGTTTGGCCAAGTGCTGGATCCACCTTTAAAAGACACACGTTTGCACCAGGGACAAGCAAGCTTCCAACTAGCAATCCAAAATAAATGTCAGTCACAGATTGTGACTTGTGAGGCAAAAGTGGCCATGTGTCACAATTATGGTGCTCTAGATAAATATGCTTCCCCATTTACTGATTGATAAGGTTGCTAAATCACAGTGCTATCCTTATAAATGTTTACTCACAAAGGAAGTCGCAAGTGAATTGTGGCTTAGAGCACCAGTAAGGGTACAGCATTGAAGCTTCCAACTTTTAGCAAATTTGTAAGACAAGTATGCCAATATATTGATATACCAGGTTTATTTTATCCTTAGATTAAGCACTTTTACTAGATTTTCCCACTTATTTCCCCCCATTAAAAAAGTTAACATCTAAATGGAGGGGCCTAATAAGGCAAGAGGTGAGATCATCTAGCCATATATACTCTTATTTGCGACCCAGTTAGAAATAAGACCATAATAGTTTGATTGAGATCAAATCCAGGTCTTGTCTGTAATTCTAAAAAAGATACATTGGCATGCATTAACAATACCATCCATGCCTTTTTATTGTTATTAATGGGAACAGTAGTATTGTTGGGAACATTTGAAGCATAGGAATACCTTCTTGATTCTGCTCTTTCAACTTTGCTTTCACCCACTTTCCTTTCTCTTTCATCTTCCTTTTTAGCAATCCCCTCTTTTTATTCTTTAGAAGTTTTTGATCTTTTAGAAATCAAATGTGAGTGTTCTGGATTTTTCTTGGCAATCGTCCACTTAATTATATGCTGAATTAGAGAACACTGTGGTCGCTGCTCCCATTAGGTTCAACAACACTCATATCTCACACCAGGTCCTGAGCACCACTTAAGATTATGTCAGAGATGGCTTCCTTTCTGCTTGTTTCAGTGACCAGCTGCTCTGTGGCACAGACATTTAGGACAGCTGGAGATTTTACCTTCTTGTCATTGTCAGAACATGCATTTCCCCAGTCTATGTTGGCACCGTATACCACCCACTGCTACGATATTTCCACCTTTGGGTGCCTCATTGATTTAATTCCCCATCTCAAGATCACCATAGGCATTTTAGTCAGGGGAGCAACAGTATTCTCTCAGTACTAAATTACTCTTGAGGATTGGTATTGGCTCCTGCAGCAATAGCTTGCTGTACTGTGTCTTCTTTCATAGAATCATAGAATCATAGAATCATAGAGTTGGAAGAGACCACAAGGGCCATCGAGTCCAACCCCCTGCCAAGCAGGAAACACCATCAGAGCACTCCTGACATATGGTTGTCAAGCCTCTGCTTAAAGACCTCCAAAGAAGGAGACTCCACCACACTCCTTGGCAGCAAATTCCACTGTCGAACAGCTCTTACTGTCAGGAAGTTCTTCCTAATGTTTAGGTGGAATCTTCTTTCTTGTAGTTTGGATCCATTGCTCCGTGTCCGCTTCTCTGGAGCAGCAGAAAACAACCTTTCTCCCTCCTCTATGTGACATCCTTTTATATATTTTATATATCTTTGCTGTACAGAGTGACGTCACTTGTATTCCCTGCCTTCGTATACAGTTTGTATCCAGAGATAACAATGTCCTACCTGGTTCTCTCCATTCCACCATGTTTCTGTTATACAGTGGTACCTCGGAAGCTGAACAGAATCCATTCCGGAAGTCCGTTCGACTTCCAAAACTTTCAGAAACCAAAGTGCAGCCTCTGATTGGCTGCAGGAGCCAATCGGAAGCCGTGGAAGCCCTGTCAGATGTTCGGGTTCCAAAAAACATTTGCAAACCGGAACATTCAACATTCACTTCCGGGTTTGCGGCATTTGGGAGCTAAAACGTTCGAGAACCAAGGCGTTCTGGATCCAAGGTGTGACTGTGCTCACAGAGCACTCCCATCTTGGCTCGGAGGCTTCTAGCACACCTACACACAGCACGTTTTGTCTCTTGTACAGGCATATTACTTTGGCCTAGTTGGATTGCTATGAAGGAGCCAAGCAATTTACTTGACTAGTTCTCCCCTTCTCCCATTTGGGTAATCATGAACATCAGATGGGCCAATGCTTCAGAGAGAAATTTTGGCAAACCTAGTAGAAAATGTTCTGGTTTGAATCACTTCTATGCAATACCTTCCCTTAGTTTCTAATCTTGACTAATTCCTGGAAAATATAACCATGGAGACTCAATCCCCAAATAAATCATTGGCAGCAATTCCTCTATGCATATCTTATTAACTTTACTGTGCTTTCCAGCATTCCCACTTTTGCTCGGAAATCTAGCAGCTTAGAGTGGGGAAAATGCTTGTTCTTAATTGAGTTCTATTATATTTTAAGATAATTTTCAATTGATTTTTTTTTGGTGGGGGCAGGGTGACTTGCACAATTCTACTATAATCACTATGGCTTAAAAATTCTACCACCAGGTATTGCTTAAGTGGTTCAGCCCAGACTGTGAGCCCATTGCCACAGGAGACAAAACTGAGGCAGGTCATACTTGAGAATGTTTATAGAAACGTATTTACTTAGGGCATCCAGATCTTGTAACTTTTTGTGGAACCATTGAAAGGAGTGCTAGAAAAGTAACACTGCAGACAATGAGTTCAGACAGAGAAATGTGTGTCACTGTGTGTTACCTGCTCTAGTCTACAGATGTTGCTGGACTCTAACTCCCATCAGTCCAAGCGAATATGGCCAATGGTTAGGAATGGGGGGAGCTGTTGTCCAGCAACCTTTGGAGAGCTAAAGGTTTCCCAGCCCTGCCTTTAGGATATTGAATTTTCTATACTGCGTGGAGGCTTCCAGGCTATTTATTTAAGCAAGAGTTCACCATCAGCTCCTTGAACTAGAATAGGGAGAAAGGACTGCATCTGGGTGCCTGGGGTTTCACAGCCATCGAGACCAAGTTGGCAAAGGGAGCTGTGAGACAAGAACAGAAGCCTGGAAAATACTAAGGCCACCATGTTACTCTTGGCAGAACATCAACAAGTGTATGGCAGATTGCTGGGCACAGATGCAGGGCGGAATCCAAGTGCACAAAGGCTGGCACAATATGTGTTAGAATTCCTGCTCCGTGACTGCAGTAATGGGATTTTTGTCTATCACATGACGGTATATGTTTTGACTCCACAAAGTGGGAAGTGATGGAAACAGGATGTTTGTGTTACTGTGTTCCGTAAAGTGGGACTATTGTCTTTTGTTCTTTTTTCTTTGCTGTCTGATGCTAGAGAGGGAGCCATGTTGCAGTGCTCCGTGTGTGTTTATATGTAAATAAAGTAGATTAGCCAAAATGCTGAGTTGCTGAGGTCTGTTACGCAACTGCGAAGACTCTGCGGATCCCTAAGTGTGCCAGTGTCAGTTGGCATTGGTCACTGTGATGTTTGGGCTGAAGAAAGCTTTTGAAGCTCCCGAAAGACCAGGAGGCAGGGAACATGCCAGTCGGGCATGTGTCTCTGCCAGAGTCCTACTTGAGTGTAGGCTGAGCTCCTGGCTCCTGGTCCACTCTTTTCCTGCTACCTCCATTTTCTCCTACCCTCTTCCATCTCTGCTCTAACTCTATCATGCCTACACATGCTGTTACTCAAAATGAGAGACGTGAAAGCCCAGGCGGGGAGAGGGGGAAATGTTCTCCTCCACCCCAGCCCATTTTCTTCCAGGCCTTCAAATGTCTATTCACAATAACAGAGGCCCAAAAAGTGATGCCGTGTCCCAGTGCCAAAATAAAGATGGGTGAAACTCATAATTCAACAATGCCCACACAGGTGCTTTCAGACAATGTGTTATCAGCTGTGTCCCATAATAAATAATAAACCATAAATCCATGTCTTTGAAATCTTAATAATGATGCTCGTTGAAAGCTACTGGGTTGGCCGTAGGAAGTTGCTCCAGAAACATGTGGAGTGGCTACCAAGAACCAGTTGAGCGGCTCTTAAGTGACAACGGTTTAAAGACAGTGGCAGCTCCAAAGTTAAGAGCCCTTTGTATATACCCCATTACTTAGGTTCTCCAGCGCTGCCTATAGTGAAACTATCGCCCTCCAGATGTTAGACTCCAGCTCCCATCAGCCTCCGCCAACATGGACAATGGTCAGGGATGACAGTAGTTTCAGTTCTTGCAACATCTGAAGGCCACGGGTTCCCATCCTTGCTTTATAGGGCCAAATGTTTTGGTGTTCGATATGGAGCAGCAAATAGTTCCCCCACAAGTCAAGTTGCACAGTACAGTGGTACCTTGGGTTAAGAACTTAATTCGTTCTGGAGGTCTGTTCTTAACCTGAAACTGTTCTTAACCTGAAGCACCACTTTAGCTAATGGGGCCTCTCACTGCCGCCGCGCCACCGCTGCGTGATTTCTGTTCTCATCCTGAAGCAAAGTTCTTAACCCGAGGTACTATTTCTGGGTTAGCGGAGTCTGTAACCTGAGGCGTCTGTAACCTGAGGTACCACTGTAGTAGTGCTGTGCCAAACTCTGTCCTCCAATTTCTCCAACATTTTCTTCTTCTGTGAAAGGCACTTCTGTTTTTCTGCATCATTCTCAGGGCACTTTAGATTTTTTTTTTAAGCATTTCAGTAGTGAGTACAGGGTTAGGGGCTTAGCCTTACTGCAAAATGGCCAAATGTGGTATGTGTTTCCTTCAGTAAACATTTCTTTAGCACTATGAGGCAAGTTAGGCAGAGAGTGGTGATTTACCCAAGGCTAGCCACAGAGCAAGGATTTGAACCCACATTTTCCTGGGTCCAAATCAAAGAGTCTGGCAACTATAATACATTAGCTCTCAATGGCTGATGGATGGTGGCTGGTGGATTTGCCATCCACTTCTAGCTATAAGGGAAGTCACAGTAAGATTAGTATCTATTCTTATGACTCACTAATGGCAGCCCTAAGACATGTAGAACTGGAATGCTACACAGGACGGGGCATGACATTAGGTGTGGACTTTGTGAGTTACTTACAGCAATTGACAGTACAAACCTTGAGAAATCTCCCCAGTGAGAGGATATCACTCTCAGTTTTGGTGACGTCAAAAATAGTAATAGAATCAAAACTGGGGTTTTCCACTTGGGAGTGCCTTGCCAAACTTTTTTTTCCCCCTTACCACAATTATTATGCAGGGTTAAAATATATGGATTTAGGGACAGGTTAACAAGACGGTTCTTTGTGATAAACCCCAAATATGAAGCTCGCAGGGAACCACTAGACTTCATCTCAGGCGCTGCCAAACCACAAATTGTATGTGGCTTCTATTTGAAGCCATGAACCAGTCCTGGTTTGCTTGAAATTAGTCCTAATATAACTCAAAACATTTTTCAAACTCTATTTAACCTTTCAACAAACCTGTTCTGAGTTTTGCATTTCTTACAAAATATAAAGACATTCGTGTTCCACATGGTTTGGCCTTTTGCTGGGAACATTTCCTAGTTATACAGCACTGAGAATAATAACCATTTATTATGTGTGAGGAGTGGAAATGCAACTGAGGCATCATTCCTTATTTGGAATAACCAGAATAAAGGCAATATTGGGGCAGAACTGATTACTGGCATATTAAGTGAATGCTATTTAAAGCTGCAGTCCTTAGGACATGAGTTGAGTAGAATGTCCCAGTTCAGTTCAGTGAAACCATGCATTGGATTTGCATGGGGATTTGATTCCATTCACCTTTACAGATGTGCCTACCTAATTTAAAGGTAAAGGGACCCCTGAACATTAGGTCAAGTGGTGGCCGGCTCTGGGGTTGCGGCGCTCATCTCGCTTTACTGGCTGAGGGAGCTGGCGTACAGCTTCCAGGTCATGTGGCCAGAATGACTAAGTCGTCCAAAACAATATGCAAACTGAAACATAGCCATCCTCCAAAATCCAAACTTTTCTGCATATACTAATGTAAAGTGTATATATTTAATGCATGTATCAATGGAAATATCATGCAAAATGCATGCTATGGAAAATTGCTTTGCATAAATGTGCATGGTAGCCAAAATTGCAAACAAAAATGTGTATATTAGGATAGATTTACATTAAAATGCTGATAAATTCTCAAGGGGACTTTTTATATATTTAAAATATAGCAAACAGATGTGGAAATGTGGAGAAAACTTAAAAGTAGAAAAATAAGAAATGGAGAGAAACCGATATTGACAGTCACACAATTCTGCTACCTTTGTAGATCTGATTTGTCACACAATTCTACTACCTTTGTAGATCTGATTTGTGGTTTGTGAGGTGAGGTAGGGTACAGCTTTATTATATATTCTCGGATGGACTATAGAGCAATAAAAGTGGGAGGGGGAAAAACAACCCAGAAAACTTGTGGTATGAAGAGTAATGGGGTTTCAGTAGGAGTAATGGGATTTCAGTAGGAGGTTACAGAATATGCACTGACAGTAAATCAAACGGTATGACTGTCCCAGGCATAAATAGTATTGAAAGCAGGATTGCGTATAACTGCCCTAATAGCATCATGAGCACAAGTCGTCATGAATACACAATAAAAAGAAATTTGGAGAGGCCCTAATATATTATTTCGCAAGTGCTAATGAATGTGTTGAACTGTAACAATGTGAAGATATGAAGTACTATATAAACAATGATTACAAATAATTATATCGAGTTTTCAACAATCAGAAGAAATAGGAGAACAAGCACACAGGTTTTGACTTGATGAGAGAATGCACAGATGAAATTTAAAGCAAATAGAGGATGTAGCAGAATTATTATTTTTTTTAATAATAATCTCTATATACAGTAAAATTTCAAAGTTTTGCATTGACTATTGCTAAAGTCGTGTGTGGAAAGAAAAGAAAAGAAATCTTTTTTTGGGCTGCTTTCCAAATGTGGTTGAGGCATTCCTTTGTATGTGCAATTTGAAGCTGTCAAAAACTAATTAAATAATTACATGGTTGTTACTGCAGCTGTGTGAATTCTTCATTACATTAGAGGGCTGCAAGTATAAGGTGCTCTTCGGCTTGGGGTTTCAAAGTATTGGTAATGGAAGGTGTGTTGCCAGTGCATGTTTGGCTGTTGCCAGAGAGAGCAAAAAAGGAAAAGGGAAGCTTTCCACACACACCCCACCCTGTCAGGATCTGTCACTCACTTAAGCCTAGGCACCCTGTGTATATCCCAGGGGCATAGAGAAAAAGCCCCACTTGCCTGCGAGTTTCAATATACAGTGGTACCTCGGGTTAAGTACTTAATTCGTTCCGGAGGTCCGTACTTAACCTGAAACTGTTCTTAATCTGAAGCACCACTTTAGCTAATGGGGCCTCCTGCTGCCGCTGTGCCGCCGGAGCACGATTTCTGTTCTCATCCTGAAGCAAAGTTCTTAACCTGAAGCACTATTTCTGGGTTAGCGGAGTCTGTAACCTGAAGCGTATGTAACCTGAGGTACCACTGTATGGCTTGCAAACAGAAACAATCCAGCCGTGGGACTACAGGAACTGATGTAATTTCCTCAGAATTTGGCTGCATCAGGCTTTGCCAACCTGGTGCCCTCCTTAAGTTTTGGACTACAACTCCTGTCAACTCTAACATGTCTGCTACCTCCTTAGCCCACACTATGTGGGAGCAGTGATGACTGAATAGGACTAAAGACTGCAGAATTCTAAAAAGACATTGCATGGTGAATGTGTAATGTGTAGTCAAGCTCTGAGATACATCAATATGTAGTCAAGCTCTGAGTATATCAGAGGAGCCTTAAAAAGTCAGTCTACTTCTCACTGTGTGATTGTCAAAAGTCGTCCTGCGATATCTCAGGAACAGGCCGTCTTGGGGGGCTCCCTGCTAGAACACAAGATTGGCTATTTGTAGGCTGGCCAGATACAAAACAGAAAAGGCCTCCTGTGTCTTTAACAGTTGCATAGAATATGGAATTTCAGCAGGTGTCTCTTGCATGACTTGCTCCCAAGTAAGCGTGCATAGGATTACAGCCAAAATTACTGGGTTGGCGCAAAGTATTTCCTGACTCCTCTTCAAAGATTTTTTGGTAGGCTTGTTCTCGCCTAGGATGATTCCTGTCCCTCCTATTTTGGAAACAAACTAGATGAAATCATGGGTTTTCCTTCACGCTAGCCAGGCCTGACACATCCCTGACAGACACAGAAATTGGAGAACAGATTTAGACTTGTTAAACACAGGCCAAAGACAACCACATTCCCTGGCTTTTCTGTGGCATGAGATATGCCCAGGGCGGACAAGTAGCGGCACAATCTTTTTAAATTCTGTCACTAGCTCACAAGAAGACACATGTGCAATGCATTTTCTGAATCAACACATCATTAGTTACTGATGCCGCTATTCAAATTGTGCACCAGAAGTGATGTTCAAGCCACAGCTTCCCTCAGTTCCCTGAAGTGAGCATTTTATATGGGAATGAGCCAGCAGGAGGGATAGAAGTACGGGATTCACTAATACAGCTGGCCATTAAGTGGCAATTATACTTAATAAGACTTTGGGGACAAATTCAGGGTTTGTTTTTTATAGATTTTCCTTTGCCTTATTAAAATGTCTCAAGCTAGGTACATATATTGCAATGTTCAGTTTTAAGAGCTCTCCTCCTTCACTATGTGATTTGAACATTGCTAGATTAGTTGTTTCCCAGGGCATCTGAAAGCATCTGTGCAGAACGTCAGGTTCAACAATATTCATTACATTTTCATCTCTTCCACAGAGCTCACGGCAGTGCAAAGTTGGCATCAAGGGGCAGCATGCTTGGGCATCTGCTGAGGTCCATAGAGCTCTCCTGGATCAGGCCAAAGGTCCATCTAGTCCAGCATTTTGTTACCACAGCAACCAACCAGATGCCTGTGGGAAGCCCACAAAACGGGACATGAGTACAACACAACTCTTCCCAGCATTCAGAGGCATATTGCCTCCCACAGTGGCAGTATGTCTCCATAGAACATAGCTGTCATGCCTAGCAGACACTGGTAGCCTTATCCTGCATTGATCAACTGGAGACACTGATCCAGAGACAGTCCTAGCAACTGTGAGAAAGACAGAACTAAAAAGAGTCACTCTGTCGCCTATTGTTCCATTAGAAATTGGGAGATAATCCAAAAGTTTTCCTATATGCTACAGTAGCTGCAAGGATTGTTACACACTGGAAGAGCAAGAAATTACCGTTCAAATCAGAGTGGCAATTGAAACTTGTAGAATATGCTGAGCTAGATAACCTTTCAGGAAGGATCAAAGATAAGCCAAAGCAGGTAAAGGTAAAGGTAAAGGTACCCCTGCCCGTACGGGCCAGTCTTGACAGACTCTGGGGTTGTGCGCCCATCTCACTTAAGAGGCCAGGGGCCAGCGCTGTCCGGAGACACTTCCGGGTCACGTGGCCAGCGTGACATCGCTGCTCTGGCGAGCCAGAGCCGCACACGGAAACGCCGTTTACCTTCCCGCTGGTAAGCGGTCCCTATTTATCTACTTGCACCCGGAGGTGCTTTCGAACTGCTAGGTTGGCAGGCGCTGGGACCGAGCAGCGGGAGCGCACCCCACCGCAGGGATTCGAACCGCCGACCTTTCGATCGGCAAGCCCTAGGCCCTGAGGCTTTAACCCACAGCGCCACCTGCATGAGTTCACCTCAAATTGGGAAGTTCTCAATAAATATATTGAGAACAGTTGTTGTGATTTAAATTCTGTAATAGCCTTTGAATAACCTCCATAAACAATTTGTACAAAAAGAGAATGATATAATTATTTGTACTTTATTTACAATTGTTTAAACAAATGGACAAATTTATGCGATAGGTTTCAATAGAACAAAATATGGAAAAGATGGGAAGTCTGATGCTTTGGAAGAAAATTGATTGTTAAAATGTTAGGGTTTTTTGTATCAGTTTATTGGTAACTATGAAGTCAAGTTTATGTTGTACAGTTGTAAGTATAATAAAGCATAATGAAATTTGGAAATAAAGAAAAGAAAGAAATTGGGAGATAATCCCAGAGGTATATGTGGTATGGGATGATCTCCAATTTCTTGATGGGAGAAACAGCCCCATTAGCTCCTTGGGAGCATAGGAGAGTTGCACTTCTTCTCCCATCTTGAAATGGGAGGTCGCCAAGAAGGCCTCTTGGGGCATCTCATTATTTCCTAGTGTGAGAAGCACCTGTGGGGTGTAAAAACGTATTG
Source organism: Podarcis cretensis (assembly GCF_951804945.1). NCBI lineage: Eukaryota > Metazoa > Chordata > Lepidosauria > Squamata > Lacertidae > Podarcis > Podarcis cretensis. The sequence continues at coordinate 7,894,042 of NC_137180.1, read as the reverse complement.
CAGTCAAATACAAATCAAATTAAATCCGTTTATTGTGAGGACCATGCCTGTGCACAAAAATCAACACTACAGTAGTTAAAAATATTAAAATTCATTACATAATATGGCAACAAAACCTTCTTCCCACAAGATAGAAAAGGAGGGAAAACAAGCAGCGAGTTAAACAGACGGTGAAGGGGTCTTTACATTGTCGTCTATAAATCTTTCTCTGGCTTTCATGGCCTTCATCACAAAGACCGCTACCACATGGGTAATGCGTGGGTTTGCATCAACTAACAAAAATTTTACTCTGTCTTCAGGACTGGTTATAGAGTTGGGTATAATTTGCAGCAATGCGTCTCTAAAGCCCGAGTAAATGGGGCAATAGAGGAAGTAATGTGTAAGATCCTCTTTAATTTTCATAAGGCAAGGACATAAACGATGTTCTACTGGGGTTTTTGTGTATCTACTGGTCAGGTAGGCAGTTGGCAATGTTTGAAACCGTGCCATAGTGAAAGCTCTCCGAAGGATAGGATCGGTGATATCCACCAAGTAGTTGGCACAGATTTTGCAGTCAAATACAACATTCCTACAACGCACATGCTGGGAAACGCTTTGTATCACTCAGGATAAAACTTGCTAGTTCCTCCTGAGCTGGGACAGACTTTCTTTGCATGTGATTTAAAGTGACCACAAGAAAAGAGTGGTGGCTCACAAACAATTTGTGTCTGAAGGCCTCACAACCCTGAGAGGTAAATTGAGCTTTGTCAGGTTTCAAGTCCATTTTGAGCCAATGACCCAAAGGATACCAGGCCTGGACTCAGCCTGTGCAACACCACCCAGCTCGGGTCAAATGGAAGGAAACTAGCTACAGCACTAGCCAAGGCAGCCATCTTGAATGGATGTACACCACAGAGCAGATCAGCAGGTCAGTGGTTCCAAGTGACCCTCGCTCCTCATTCTGAGTGAAGGAAGAGTGATACTTACTTCAGCCAAGATCACTCATAATATAAAAAAAATCCTTCCATTAGCACTTTAGAGACCAACCAAGTTTGTTATTGGTATGGGCTTTTGTGTGCATGCACAAGACGTGTGCATGCACATGAAGGCTCACACTGATAACAAACTTAGTTGGTCTCTAAGGTGCTACTGAATTATGGTGCTGGAGGAGACTCTTGAGAGTCCCATGGACTGCAAGAAGATCAAACCTATCCATTCTGAAGGAAATCAGCCCTGAGTGCTCACTGGAAGGACAGATCCTGAAGCTGAGGCTCCAATACTTTGGCCACCTCATGAGAAGAGAAGACTCCCTGGAAAAGACCCTGATGTTGGGAAAGATGGAGGGCACAAGGAGAAGGGGACAACAGAGGACGAGATGGTTGGACAGTGTTCTCGAAGCTACAAACATGAGTCTGACCAAACTGCAGGAGGCAGTGGAAGACAGGAGTGCCTGGCGTGTTCTGGTCCAGGGGGTCACGAAGAGTCGAACACGACTAAACGACTAAACAACAACAATAAGGTGCTACTGGAAGGAATTGTTGTTGTTGTTATTGTTTCGACTTCGACTACGGCAGACCAACACGGCTACCTACTTGTAACAAGATCACTCAGTTAGCTTCATCGCCAAATCAGGATTTGAATACAAATCTACCCTTATGCAGATAACCACTTGGTAATTAGATACATGCAATTCAGAAAGCAACACCTCTCTCAGAAAAAACAACCACCCCAATTTTACATTATTATTATTATTTTTAAAAAAACCTAATTCCCATGTTCCATTTTTACAGGAGAACATAACAGAAATGTAAGTTTTATGTCTTGTCTGCTCCCCCTGGTGGTACAAACTTAAGGCTAGTGATATTTGAAGCAGGATTCTAAAGCAAGAAACTTTCAGACTGTTGCTATTCTCCAGTGAGATTCAATCACGTAGTGGTAAGTTCAGGTTGCTTAATTAAAGCTAACATAACAACAAACTGACTGCCCCACCCCCCAATCTTTTGCCATAAGTGACAGGAAAATGCCCTGCAAAGTGTGGAGTTACACTTGCTTGACACAATGTCATATAACCTCCCCACAAAAACATCAGAATTAATGCTCAATAAAGAGTTGGCACCTTATAACCTGCCAAGAAACTCTGTGCAAATAAATCAGTTCAGATTCTTAATAAACAGATCGTTTGGAAGCAACCTCAATCTTTCCCCCTATAAATGGGAAGGTGGTTGGAGGGTCAATTTTAAGCAGACAAATAGTAAAAAAAACCCATTGTAAAACCCAGCAAAGCTTTTTAACTAGAGGCTATATTAGGATAACTGTAACCACTTTAGGCATACACTCTTAGGTCACTCCTAACAGGAGCATTCTACACATGCTTCAATGAGTCCGTCATCTCTGCAGTCACCAGTAATACTTTTTTTTTTTTTTCGAAATATAGTGCGGCCCCTGACAAGGTCTGGGGGAGAGTGGACCAGCCCCCTGCTGAAAAAGTTTGCTGACCCCTGATTTTGACCATTGTGGAATGGTGGGGGTGGATGGAAATTTGTACTGTGGGACAATTAAGCTTTGCCATGACACCTCCAACTCTCTGAAAAGCTATAATATGCACACCATCTAAAACTGCTGAACATATTTATTAATAATAATAATATTAGGGATGATGCAGATGATAGGCCCAGGTCTATGCACACAGATGCCCTGAGGAACCAGGGTACTTTCTTTTCTTTCATTCTACGATTCAGTCTAGTGGTTGCTGCAAAGCCATTTGAAAAATGGTAAAAGTGCTTTGTCACTAAAAGAGAACCTTCACTTTTCCAGAACTCCTGGCTACTTTATATACCAAAACCCATAACACTGGTGCCTGGTGTAAACTGCTTTGCTCTCCATTTTCTGATTTTCTGAACTGTGTCGCTTTAAGTTGCTACATTTGGGCAGAACATTTATGCACCTTCAACAGTTGGAAAAACATCAAAAGGAGGTGTTAAAGTTTCACTGGATTCCAATTCCATGTGCTTAATAGTCCTTGGAACAAATTTCCTCATGTCAAACAACACACCAGAGAGAATGTGGGCTAGAAGCATATATTCAGCCAAAAAAACAACCACCTTGATTTACACAATTCCTGCACCCAGTCATAGTCTTAAAGGCCCAGTTCTATTCCACAGATGGAAACCCAAATTCTATGTATCTAATCCAGTTCTCTACTTTGTTTATGTTGCTTGCACTGGAAGCCTTAGAAAACAACTCGAGTCAAGGTTCAGTTTGGGCAGTGCTGGCTGAAGATGTGAATGTCAGGTCTCAAATAAGCATCTCACCAAACTATTTGCAACTTCTCCAGATACACCTTTAACTCCAATGTATTTTTGACCTTCTCCCTTTTCCAGTCAGGTCATGCCCACTTTGCAGTAGTTCAAATGCCCCAGCTCTTTTCCCCAGATGCCCTCTTGTTTTGCTCCTCTGACGTAAAACCTTGGATCAGGAATTGGGTGTGTATGTAAGATTGTGGCCAACTTTGAACTACAACTGCCATCACCCCTTGACATTGGTCAAATTGCCTGGGACTGATGGGAGTTGGAGTCCAACAGCATGTGGAGGCCACAAGTTCCCTTTCCCTACTTAGCCTGCATTGACTCAGGCCACTTGCAGACTAGTCACTATTTTCTGGCGGGATTCAATCACATATGATCAAATTCAGGTTGCAGAATTAAGGCTGATTTGGAGCTCTCGCCCAACAAACCTGCTTTCCAAAATCTGCTTTTGGCAACAAGGAAAGTGATGGGAAAATGCACTGGAAAGTGTAGCCCTAAGTTTTGCTTTGACATAACGTCATTAACTTTTCCATCAGCAACTCAAAATGAAGGCTCATGGGTTAAACCACAGATCCTAGGACTTGTCGATCAAAAGATTGGCGGTTCGAATCCCCGCGACGGGGTGAGCTCCCGTTGCTCGGTCCCAGCTCCTGCCAACCTAGCAGTTCAAAAGCACATCAAAGTGCAAGTAGATAAATAGGTACCACTCCGGCAGGAAGGTAAACAGCGTTTCCGTGCGCTGCTCTGGTTTGCCAGAAGCGGCTTAGTCATGCTGGCCACATGACCCGGAAGCTGCACGCCGGCTCCCTCGGCCAATAAAGCGAGATGAGCGCGCAACCCCAGAGTCGGCCATGACTGGACCTAATGGTTAGGGGTCCCTTTATCTTTACCTTACTTTCCCTGAAAACAAATCAGAATGCATGCTCAAACTGTAAGTGCCCTGACACTGCTCTTGAACAGTGCCTAAAATTAGGGAATGACTTAGGAAATCTGCCACAAGCCCCACAGTCTAGAATTTTCTATTAGATTATTTTCAATTGCATCTCAAAAGTGGTGTTTTGACCATATTTTCATGCCACTTACCTAAAGTCCTTTCAGTGTCGTAGCGTGGGGGGTTTGGGGGGGCCGGCCGCACCGGGCGCAACATCTGGGGGGGCGCTCGCACTCGCAGCTTTCTGCCCCTACCTGGCTCCATGGGTTAGGGGGCGCTAATTACTTGCCTTGCCCCGGGTGCTGACAACCCATGCTACGCCACTGAGTCTTTTGATGGAGACAAAGAAAGGAGGCAGTGGAAGCAGAAATAAATCCTAGGTTACAAACAAAAGCCTCTTGGTATTTTGTGCCTGAGGACAAACTAAGTAAAGATAACTCAAGGCCAAATCTTGTTACTTTCCTCAGATCAGGTCAGCGTAACTGCATATTTATCTTTTAATGTCAAATTCTTCCTTTAATGATACTTCTGGAGTTTCTTCCATTACAGGAAGAATGAAGCATGGGGAAGACCTTGGCATTTCAAATTTCTGGTTGGTAATCTCACATTGTCATAGCTTTACCCCTTTTAACCCAAATTTGTTTTCTAAGCGAAGATACTACATGGGTCCTATAAAATGTGGTGGTGGTGTCCTGTTGGCCAGAAAAATGGATCAAATAAGGGGCTTGCATTTACGTAGACCACAACTATAGATGGCCTTTGAAAGGTTTGCACGACGGTTAACACATTAAACCTAACAAACCCCTCCAGCCATGTACAATGGGGCCTGACAAGGATGCAGGGAGAAACCAAAGGAGATTTGTTCATATATATATTTTTTTGAATAATATTTATTAGCTTTTCAACACGAATAAAGTTACAAAAATAGTAAAAAGAAAATACAAAAAGATACAAAACCAGAAAAGAAAAGAAAAGATAAAAACAGTTAAAAACAAGTCCCTCTTTCTATTTATCTTACCGCTCATTTACTTATTTTCATGACTTCCTCACACCTCCCTTTTTTGTATTCAAGTTAATAATTAGTTCAGCAAATCCATACCCTCTTTGTTTACTTAGTTCTTTATCTTCACATCTTATAACTTCAAATTTTCATCTAATATCAATCCATTTTTACATATCCCTATTTTATCTTATTGCTAAAACACTTCATTTCATTCCAACATCATTAACATTCAATAATTTTACAGTGTTTCTGTAAATAGTCTTTAAATTTCTTCCAATCTTCTTCCACCAACTCTTCTCCCTGGTCTCGGATTCTGCCAATCATTTCCGCCAATTCCATATAGTCCATTACTTTCATCTGCCATTCTTCCAAGGTGGGTAGATCTTGTGTCTTCCAATACTTTGCGATGAGTATTCTTGCTGCTGCTATAGCATACATAAAGAAAGTTCTATCCTTCTTTGGCACCAATTGGCCGACCATGCCTGGTTTCTTCAAGAAGGTATACTTAAATACCTTTTTCATTTCATTATAGATCATCTTCCAGAAAGCCTTAATCCTTGGGCACGTCCACCAAAGGTGAAAGAATGTACCTTCAGACTCTTTACATTTCCAGCATTTATTATCGGGCAAATGATAGATTTTTGCAAGCTTGACTGGTGTCATGTACCACCTATATATCATTTTCATAATATTCTCTCTTAAGGCATTGCATGCCGTAAATTTCATACCTGTGGTCCACAACTGTTCCCAGTCATCAAACATAATGTTATGTCCAACATCTTGTGCCCATTTAATCATAGCGGATTTTACCGTTTAATCCTGAGTATTCCATTTCAGCAGCCAAAGGAGATTTGTTCAGCCCCTGGTGGGGCATGCTTGGTTTGGATGGGTAGATCTCAAGCAGTGTAGGCCTGTTCTATGGTACACATCTGGAATGGGGAAACTGTGGCCCTCCAGGGACTACCATTCCCATAATCCATGGGCAGTGACTATGCTGATGGGAGCTGGAGTACAACAACATCTTGAGAGCCACAGATTCCTCATTGTAGTTATACAGTGGTGCCTTTGTGTCGGGGAGCTTCTAACGCCCTCCTTCCTTTGCAGAGCAATGGAACACTGTGATCTTCCAATGAAACATTTCCCTCCATGACAGTATTTTTTGGAATAATTCCTTTGGAAAATATTGTGCATCGAGAAGTCATTCGCTCTGGTTTTTCCAGGAGGCACCTTTGAAGAGGAGCTAGCCAGCAGCAACCTATGTGTTAATGCATGCTCTAATCTCCAGCCATCACTGCCAAACAACAACCAACATAGGACTGGCTGCTCTGCATTTTCAAGTGTTGTCACTTTTCAGTGACTCTGCAACCAGGTGACTAACAAGCATAACAAAAACAGTAATTAATAATTTTTAAAAACCAATACTGAACAAGAAGGAATTTAAGCAAGTGCCTATTTATTTATCACTGTATATAGCAGGCATCCCCAAACTCGGCCCTCCAGATGCTTTGGGACTACAATTTCCATCATCCCTGGCCACTGGTCCTGTTAGCTAGGGATGATGGGACTTGTAGTCCCAAAACAGCTAGAGGGCCGAGTTTGGGGGTGCCTGGTATATAGGAAGCTGCCCAACTACCTCTTCCTCAAAAACTTTGAAAGGTGTATGTGCATTTGGTTAGCCTTTGCAGATCCAGATAAATTTTGTAATAGAAAGTACCACCACACCCTCCAACATTTCTCCAATGCAAATAGGGATGTCCCATTTCATAATGATAATTTTACTATTTATATCCTGTTATGTACTGAAGTTCTCACCCTGGGCCAGCAGGGGGATACTGTAGATAGTTCAGGTCCACATATGTAAATAAGGGATCGAAAGTGACATTCAGTGATTGGATAGTTACAGAAAGTTGTTACAGTTACATTGTACTGGAGCTCTATATAAGCAGGCTGGCTGAACCCTTCAGTTTAGTTCTGTTCTGGCCTGTGAATAAACAAGAGCTGTTTGAAGAATCGCTGTGTCGTCTGATATGTTCACCCACAACTTAACATATCCCACACAACTTACTGGGTTGCCCCAGCCACTCTGAGCAGCTTCCAAGATATATAAAAACTTAAGTAACATTAAACATTAAACAATAAACAAACTTACCTATACAGGATTGCCTTCAGACGGCTTGGAGGTTAGATAACTCCAACATTTCTCCGGTGAAAATGGGGACATCCTAAGGATAAGCGGGACATTTCAGTATCAATTCAGAAACTGGGATGGCTTCTCTAAATGAGGGACGTCCCTGGAAAATAGGGACACTTGGAGGGTCTGCACTACTGAAATGAATGCTTTCAAGTACAATGCTTTCAGAGTTGTAGGGCAACAACAACCGGAGGGCCACGCGTTACCCACCCCAGATTTGCATTTCCCATTGAAAGCAGTGGGCCTTGTTAGTCAACTTCTTTCCTTTCATTCCAGTTGGGCTTCATTGTGAGTACTAACTGTAGCAGGATCAGGGCTCCAAAGTTCTACTATCAACTGGTATGACTGTGTACTTTTGTAGTAATTAATCATATACATCCATAACGATTCCACCACCAAAGCAAAATTGCAATAAACTGTGGGCCAGATTTCTGGCCAAAGTAAACTAACACAGTCCATTACAGCAGAACCAATTAGCATTGGCTATGTATACATGTTAGAAATAATTATATTTAATTAGCTCTTTTCCTACTCCCATCCCAGTTGTATATACTTTGCTGGGGGGAAATGACTCAGACTCACTCTAATGTATTTTTAACACCTTGTGTTTAACTTGCCATATTTTTGGAGAAATTAGATAACATGGCACCGGGCAAAAAGAGAAACAAAGAAAATGAAAATGTGGTCTGCAAAACTATCTGGCAAAATAAAACCGTAATAAAATATTGCATCTAGTTTACACATATGTGCTTCAGTTAGATGGCTGGAAGGAGTTATGACTTAAGGTTTTCCATTGCAGCTGCAACTTTCCATGAATACATCAGCTGCTATAAGGAAAGAGAGGCAGGATTTATAGGGTGAGGACATATCTTGAAAAATCATTGCCACTGTCAGAACTGATGCATCCAACCCCACCAGCTCAGAAACGTTTGTCACTGTGCCTTTAAAAAAACAACCCAAAAAACCCCACTTGTAATCAAGCTCACAAATAGGCAGTTTACAATACAACAAATCCCATTGATTTCAGTGGAACAGAAAAATAACAAGAACAGCACAATCTGTCCTTGATGTTATACATACATAAAAAGGTAAAGGTACCCCTGCCCGTTCAGGCCAGTCTTGCCAGACTCTAAGGTTGTGCGCTCATCTCACTCTATAGGCCGGGAGACAGCACTGTCCGCAGAAACTTCCGGGTCACGTGGCCAGCGTGACGAAGCTGCTCCGGCAAACCGGCACCAGAGCAGCACACGGAACGCCGTTTACCTTCCCGCTGGTAAGTGGTCCCTATTTATCTACTTGCACCTGGAGGTGCTTTCGAACTGCTAGGTTGGCAGGCGCTGGGACCGAATGATGGGAGCACACCCCGCCACGGGGATTCGAACCGCCGACCACGTGATCGGCAAATCCTAGCGTCCCTGTATACATACATACATAAATGTAATTTTAATTGCCTTTCTACATTTCAAACTCAAGACAGCTGACAAATGAGAAAAATACTTTAACTACAACATAACAAAATTAGTCATAAACAATAAATGAAACATTACGAATACACAAGCCAACGGAACCATTTCCACATGGATCGAAACAAGATCTAAACTAAAGATACAAAAAAGCCAAGAGCAACAAGAGCAACAACCCCACCCGCAACGGCAAACCCCCAACAATACCCCAGCCCAAGCGTTTGTTCAGCAGCCTCAGCTGTGGGAAGCCACTGTGAGCACAGGCCAGAGTTAAAGCCACAGTTTATTTCTCACAAAAAGCCCCTTCTGTTCATCTATGAAGAAAGTGCTACATGGAACTAGTGCACAGGGTTTTTTGTGAATATTATATCCAGTGCTTTTTCCCAAGAATGAAAGGTGGCGGTACTCACCATGAAGATGTTACCCTTGTCTTCTCGAAATCGCTTCCTGATTTTTGTTATCAACTGCAGATTCCCATCATCCCTAGCTAGGAGCACCAGTGGTCAGGGATGATGGGAGTTCATTCATTCAGCCTTTATTGGCATAATGAATTATGGGAGTTGTAGACCAACAGGTGTGGAGCCAAGATCAATAAACATTGGACAACGATTCTACAACTCTACAATCGTATGACCCTGTTGCTTACCGTATTTTTCGCTCTATAGGACGCACCGGACAATAGGACGCACCTTCAAACTCTTGTTTTAGAGGGGGGAAAACAAGAAAAAAAAATCTCCCCCTCTCTGCCCAGCGCCCCCTTTTGTTTTCCCCCTCTAAAACAAGGTGCCGTTTAAGGTGTGTTCAGTCGCCTTCAGGCGGCTACCTTGGAACCCTAGAGAGCGAGAGGGGTCGGTGCACACCAACCCCTCTCGCTCTCCAGGCTTCAGGTTCCTTTTGACCTGCTCTATGGGGCTGGCGGGGGGAAGCCCACCACCAGCCCCAAAAAGCAGGTCGGGGAGTAGCGGAAAGGCACGCAGCGGAGAGGCTGCTGCCATAGTCACACGTCACCTCTTCAGCTGGGAGAGGGTCGCGGGGCTATGGCTTCTTTAGCCCCGCACGCGCTCTCCCGGTTGGATAGGTGACGCGCCACTATAGAGGCTCTTGCCATAGCCGCGCGTCACCTCTCCAGCCGGGAGAGGGTCGCGGGGCTATGGCTTCTTCGCTCCATAGGACGCACACACATTTCCCCTTCATTTTTGAAGGGGAAAAAGTGCGTCCTATAGAGCGAAAAATACAGTAATTCTTGACAACTGGCTCTTGCTTTGCACAAAGTTTTCAGCAGCTCCGAAGCACAGTGTGATGGGATGATGAGCTGCTTGTGCGTAAAGCTTAGTCCCTCAGAGTTTGCTCAACTTAGCAAGGCTCTGTTTTTAGCAGAGCCCTTAAGCATGGCTCCCTCAGTCGCTGGCAGAATCCGACAGTGGGCGTTTACGGAATCTACTCCAGCATAAAAGCTCCTTGACGGAAACGCGTCGTCTGGATTCTCGGCGCGACAGTTTCCGGCGAGGAGTGGGTGTACCTATGGGAGGACCTGAGACTTCTCCGCTGTTATCGCTGGAAGACTCCCTGAGCCATTCCTTCGTCTCTCTCTCTTCCTGATCTCCCACTCTCCTCCTGCTGCTGCCTTCCGCCGCTGCTGAGTCTCTCCTGACTTCTGAGAGCCCCTCCACCTCCTGTCTTTCCGATGGCAGTTCCCTGACACACAGCTTTAGAGCATCCCTCAGCTTAAGGGGTCTTTACCTCTCCCCACTGCTTTCTCATATCCTCACCCAACCTCGCAAAAACACCACAAGGCAGTGTTGGAGAGGATGTGAGTGTGAAATGCCCAGGCTGGTGCTCTCTAATGTGGAGGGAGGACTCTCTTTAACTCCCTCACACTTTTATCCCCTTAGTCGGGAGCGGCTGGAGAGGAGCGATGCCAATGGCCTGGCCTGCACCTCTGGGCTCCATGGGGAGGGGCGGCCACATGCAGTGGTGCAAAGGGGAGGGGGACAATGCCAGAGGACTCCCTCCCCTCCCTCGGCACTCCCACCACTCACAATTCCTTGATGAGCACCATCTTCCCCGGAGAAATGAGGTTCCCTAGTTCCAGCCCAGTGGCACCTCATTCATCCCAATTTCCTGGATTTGACCAAAGAAATGGTCCCAGTATTGCATTCTGGCGCGTTCCACCAGAAAAAAAGCACTGCTTATAACAGGATTCTAATCAATAATAGTTTTACATGCATGTTTGAATTTTTCTAGGGACGCGGGTGGCGCTGTGGGTTAAACCACAGAGCCTAGGACTTGCCGATCAGAAGGTCGGCGGTTCGAATCCCCGTGATGGGGTGAGCTCCCGTTGCTCGGTCCCTGCTCCTGCCAAGCTAGCAGTTCGAAAGCACGTCAAAGTGCAAGTAGATAAATAGGTACTGCTCCAGCGGGAAGGTAAACGGCGTTTTCATGCAATGCTCTGGTTCATCAGAAGCAGCTCAGTCATGCTGGCCACATAAACCCGGAAGCTGTCTGCGGACAAACGCCGGCTCCCTCGGCCAATAAAGTGAGATGAGCGCCGCAACCAAAGAGTAAGTCACGACTGGACCTTTAATTTTTCTATTATTGTTTTGTCACTTGTTGCTTGCCACCCTGAGCTCCTTTGGGATAAAGGGTGGAATATAAATTTAATAAAGTAATAAACTCATAAATATGAAAATTAGTATGTGTATACATGCTGGGAATATCTGGTCAAGAGCAGCTTTCAAGTTTACATACAACTGTTTTCAGCACATATGTTAGCTATTGACAAAAAAAGGCTTATATAAAGATTCCTATATGAAACTGACTACTGAATAGAAATTATGCTGTGTATAAAATGGGAGGGACCGTTTCACAAGGTGATGTGAATATACATCAGAAATCTATATTTGAGCTGCAGCTACAATCCTTTTTACACATTACCTTGAATCTGCTGCCATCTAGTGAGAATTGTTGATTTTAAAACGCTTGCCATTCCAAATCAGATTTGTACCCAGATTGAATTGATCTTGTAGGTCTCTTGAAACTTCTGTATTATCTCACAACAATGTTGTGATACTATAATGATTACCATTAAAATGAAACTGGGAACATCGTTCCCAAACAGTCCGTGCTTTGCTTCTGTCCCTCACCTATACTTTACAGTTTTGCATTATTGTATTCCATGGTCCACCATCATCTTGCAGTTGGGATGAGGAGTAGTCAACTTCAGGTCCAAATGCAGACTTCTGGCCTTCAGAAATCTCCCCAAGACACACTGCTCACTGGTCCTCCTATGCATCCCAAATATTTTTGTCTGGCTAAAATGAGTCCACGAACTCTGGATGGAGAACAGAGAGGGATGTGTATGTGTGAGCAGAAACTGACCTACTGGACATGTTATTTTAAACCTTTTAATGCTTCTATCATATGGGTTTTGTGAATGTTGTAAACCACTGTGATATATTTTTGTTTTACAGTGGTAAATCGGTTTAAGGACAGTCCTGTTTACGAACAATTCAGTTTACGAACTCTGCAAAACTGGAAGTAGTGTTCCAGTTTGCAAACTTTACCTTGGTCTACAAATGGAAACCGAATGGTGGAAGGGCACCAGGGGCGGGTGGCCTCATTAGGAAAGTGCACCTCAGTTTAAGAACGGATTCAGTTTAAGAACAGACTTCAGGAACGGATTAAGTTCGTAAACCGAGGTACCACTGTAGTGGTATGGGGTGCTGAATAGCGATGGAGGGGCATTTTCCTTCACCGCTTTATATCACAAAACATTGTGTTTCAAGAGAGCCAGTATCTCTAGCTTGACCTCCTATTGAAATCTGTCTTCATCCTCATACAGCCTCTTTCCATACATGTGGGGTGGCTGGATACCAAAGAGGACAGCTCTTTTGCTCTTCTACTTTTCCATTTTAAACGCAGGCCTTACTCAAAGGGTAACCTTTGAGGGTAACCTTTGATATAAAGGGTATCCTTTTGATATAAAGGGTAACCTTTGATAAAGGAGTGCCTTTAATAGTTCTGTGCCTTTAATAGCTTTGAAGAAGAGGGAATTCACTTATATACGCCTACTGAAATTCCCTCCCTGTACAGGAGCCTTGTCCTCTTTCCTTCCGTCCTGTTTCCACCCAACCTACTCTGAAGCATTCCAATGGAAATCAAACACCAATAAGTGTTGTGCCTCAGGACCTTTCATTGCTCAGGGTAGTGATCTGAACACATCAGCATCAACTGTAAGTTATGTGAGCAAGAGAGCAAATATAGTGTTGGAATCTAACATTCCTTAAATATTTCCAGTATTCTGCTGCTGGTTCAGGAAACATTTCTAGCAAAAATTGATTGATTATAACCAGGGCTTTTTTTCCAGCTGGAACTCACTGGAACTCAGATCTGGCAGCTTTGGTGGGTACCACTGTCATTATAAAAGAACAAGGGAAGCCTTCGTGGTGTGTTCCGGCACCTCTTTTCTAGAAAAATAGCACTGATAATAACCACTACAGAGAGTGAAGAGGCAGAACTTAGAAGAGTCAAAGTTACCGTATTTTTCGCCCCATAGGACGCACTTTTTCCCCTCCAAAAATGAAGGGGAAATGTGTGTGCATCCTATGGGGCGAATGCAGGCTTTCGCTGAAGCCTGGAGAGCGAGAGGCATCGGTGCGCACCGACCCCTCTCGCTCTCCAGGATTCAGGAAGCTATCCGCAAGCCTTGCAAGCCCGGCGGGAGTTCCCGCGGGCTCACAAGGCTTGCGGGCAGCAGCCTGCAGCCCGAAGCACGGGGAGCCCTCCGGAGGGCGCCCCGTGCTTCGGGCAGGTGTGCGCAAGGCTTGGGGCAGTAGCCGCAGCTGGGGGGGGAAATAATTGTTTTTTATTCATTTCCCCCCCCAAAAAAACGAGGTGCGACCTATGGGCCGGTGCGCCCTATAGGACGAAAAATATGGTAATCTAGGTCTGTATTTCTAGTATTGAAGGGACCAGCTAAAGGCAATGGTTTCTCTTATAGTTCAGCTATAGCCTGACAATTTTTTTTGTTTTAATATTAAGTGCATGGTTTAATAAATAATCAACTAAATCTGCATATATTTGCACATGAATGAATGAGTTATAAGCACAACATAGTAGACATCATTTTAGAAGGGGCATTCCCTACGGTGTGACAAAAAGGAAAATCCCTTTTCTAAGCTGGCCACATACCTACAATTTTTATGTTATATTAAACAATACAGTACATTTTTAAAATCTCATGTTTGATGCATTGGAAATCATAATTTTAGTCAGTTATGAATGGCTATACTTGCACTTAGGTGTCTTCCTTCTATGTGTTTGCATGTGTTGGCCACCTTTTGGCATTTCAATCAAAAAGTCTAATTTGTGTGCCCCCACCCCCCATGTGTGAGGCTTAAATAGCTTTAAAGCCTATCTTTGCCTATTGATTGTAGTGTTTACATGCATGAGGCTTAAAGCACCTCTCCCTCTTAATTAATTGTTAATATAATTGTTCAGAAGAGAAGGGGGAGAATGCAAATGAGCATTCAACATAAATTTTACCTTCAAGAACCCATCAAAAACTGTTTTAATCTCAGGCAGGACAACATAGCTGGCAGCACTGTGCCCCGGTTTGCACCCTTGGATAATAGTGTACTAGTCAGTATCTCAAGCCTTCTCACACATGCTCTGACAGCAGATGTAAAGGAAAAGCCAGCTATAAACACACCTTGAGCAGTGATTATGTTTTGGAAGCAATTTTGACAATTATTTCCAAGGAGACACTGTCACATCTAAGTCCTTTTAATCAGTCCATGGATGAGGTTAAGAGTCATTCATATATGCTAGTTTGGCCTAGTTTCTGCTTGGGTGTGGTGCTATGTCGCAAAGACCTTTATTTTGAAGAGATTACTGTGCTATTTCTACTTTAATATGTAGATGAAGAGGCTGTAAATCATTCCAAAAAAAAAAAAATCAGAAGGCCATCAGGCAATCCTATTAAAAACAGCAACAACTAGTAAAGCTGGAATACTGGACTTCATCTTCTCTATGGCCCTTCTAGACATGCCATGTTTGTAGTTTTTGCCATTTGTTGAACACAACAGAAGGAAGCTCATGCCTTCATTCCACGGGAATTACAGTTCCCCCTGAACATAAATCACAATGATGAGTGATGGCTAAATACAATTTCATCCCATCCACAGCCACATTATTATGATAATTTAGAATTCTTTGACTTGCCATCACACGACTAGCACAGCACCTACTGATTATTCTCCCCTTCCCACCCCTTTAGCCAACTGTGGCCAGTATTCAACAATATTTCAACAACATTTAAAGCACAGATACATTTCCTGAGCAAGTTGGCAATAAATGTGGAGCAAAGAGCAGAGCTTGTACCCTGCCAGCCTCATACCCACCGACCACTGATGCCCTTGCATTTGAAGTAACAGCTGTAAAGTGAACATAGCAGTCAACTTTCAGATCTGCAGCCTCACCTGTCCCAGGGACTGTCTATGGGATAGGAGCGGGAAGCAGAGGGAAACGGTGCTGGAATAAGGGAATTTCCTGCCAAAAAAAAAAGGGAAGGTTGACAGCTATGCACACATATTCTGCTGAAAGTATGGACACTAAGGCAGGGAATGTTTTAAATACCGTATTTTTTGCTCTATAAGACTCACTTTTTCCCTCCTAAAAAGTAAGGGGAAATGTGTGTGTGCATCTTATGGAGCGAATGCAGGCTGCGCAGCTATCCCTCTTGCTGTTCTGGCGTCTGAGATTCAGAATTTTTTTTTTCTTGTTTTCCTCCTCCAAAAGCTGGATGCGTCTTGTGGTCTGATGTGTCTTATAGAGCGAAAAATACGGTATGTGTCTGTGCCCGATAGCATGAGATGACATTGAATAAGCAGGGCGGAAAGGCCGGGCAGGAAGAAATCTGCCCTCCCTCCTAGCATCTTATTTGTGCACCAAACAGCTTTGTGAGGGGTTGTAACCCCCTCAAAAAGCAGACTGGAAATCTATTCAATGAATAATATTATGCGATATTTTCCCCCCCATGTTGTAAGCCGCCTTGAGCATGCTTTTGGAAAGGCGGCATGTACAAAAGAAACTACGTAGAATAATTCACAATAATTTTTATTATTTATACCCCGCCCATGTGGCTGGGGTTGCACGTATGTGGTATGGGGGTGTTTGTTTGTTTTTCCGGGAGGCGGGGGCTTCGTTTGTGTTTTGTCAGCGCGCCTTCGTGCCTTCTCCGCCCTCCTCCTCCTCCTCCTCCTCCTCCGGCGAGGCTCCTCTCGACCAGCCGAGGAGGCCGAGAAAGGAGTCTCCCCTGCCTCTCGTGTCATGGCGCCCGCAGGCCGTGAGGGATGCAGGTGGCGCAAGGGACGGAGGTGGCGCAAGGGATGCAGGTGGCGCTGTGGGTTAAAGCCTCAGCGCCTAGGACTTGCCGATCGAAAGGTCGGCGGTTCGAATCCCTGCGGCGGGGTGCGCTCCCGCTGCTCGGTCCCAGCGCCTGCCAACCTAGCAGTTCGAAAGCACCTCCGGGTGCAAGTAGATAAATAGGGACCGCTTACCAGCGGGAAGGTAAACGGCGTTTCCGTGTGCGGCTCTGGCTCTGGCTCTGGCCAGAGCAGCGATGTCACGCTGGCCACGTGACCCGGAAGTGTCTCCGGACAGCGCTGGCCCCTGGCCTCTTAAGTGAGATGGGCGCACAACCCCAGAGTCTGGCAAGACTGGCCCGTACGGGCAGGGGTACCTTTACCTTTACCTTTACCTGCCTCTCGTGTCATGGCGCCCGCAGGCCGTGAGGTAAACACCGCGCGCCGGATGGCGCGAAGGCGGCGCGACGGGCGCTGCTGAGGGACGGGGCAGAGGGAGGAGGAGGAGGAGCTGGAGGGCGGAAGGACGAGGAACGAGGAGCGGCGGCGGCGGCGGCGGCGGAGGGGGGGGGGGGCGGCAAGGATCTCGGACGGTTTTGTGCGACGGGTTTTCTGCTGCGGGCGGCTTCCGCCTGGGTACAATGGAGCGGTGATAAGGCGGCGAGGAGGCGAAAGGGAGGAGGCTGCGGCCCGGAGAGCGGTTAGATCGGTTACCGAGTAAGTTCCTCCTCATAGCCGTCCGGCCGCCGCCGCCTCTTTCTCTCCCCCCCCCCACCCGCAATGAGGCTCGGACTGGCTCCCGGGGGGGGGACGGGGGAGCGCGCACCCGCCGCCGGGGGTGCGAGGGAGACGGGCGGTCTGACGTTGCGCCCGGGGGGAGGGCAATGGGGGGGTCTTTGTGGGCCTGAAGGGCTCTTGCCCTCCCCCCCCCCAAGTGGCCCCAGTCACCTCAGCCTGGGCAAGGGGAGGGGAGCCCACCACCATCACCCCCGCTCGGTGCCTGAGGCGTTGTTCCCGTGTGTTGTCGTTTCACGGACTTAATAATAATAATAATAATAATAATAATAATAATAAATTTTATTTCTATCCCGCCCTCCCCAGCCGAAGCCGGGCTCAGGGCGGCTAACCACAATAAAACAGTACAAAAGTACAGCGCAAACAACACTCTGAAATCATTCATTATAAAATTAATGAACTTCAGCTTAAAATCTGCCCGCCTGGCCGCAGGAAAAAAAATAATAAAATCGATCGGGCTGTGTAGTCAAGCCTTTAATAATACTCAAATGTGATCCCCGCTCGCCTTAAGGAGATGTTGGGGAGGATGAAACTCCCGAGACTGGCCATCCATCCTTAAAGGGGCTCAGGGAGGTTTGCAGAAATCGGTTTGTTCATTGGAAAGGTAGCTCTTTTTCATAAGAGATTTTGCATCTGTTTGCGATAGGGACTGAAATGTTACCTCCACACACAATTTTTATAAAGTAATGTAGGCCAGTGTTTCCCAACCTTGGATCTCCAGCTGTTTTTGGACTACAACTCCCATGATCCCTAGCTAGCAGGATCAGTGGTCAGGGATGATGGGAATTGTAGTCTGAAAACAGCTGGGGACCAAAGGTTGGGAAACACTGGATTAAGTAATAGGCTTTATCTTCGTTCTGTCCTGCCGTAGCATTCATATGTGAAAGACAAAGCAGGGAAGTTTCAGAGGTGCTCTTTAGCTTTCTGTGTTAAAAAGCTCTGCCTGCTGGCTTCTGCCTTAGTAATTACATATTTAC
Organism: Podarcis cretensis; assembly: GCF_951804945.1. Taxonomy (NCBI): domain Eukaryota; kingdom Metazoa; phylum Chordata; class Lepidosauria; order Squamata; family Lacertidae; genus Podarcis; species Podarcis cretensis. The sequence goes on along the minus strand of NC_137180.1, from coordinate 7,876,034 downwards.
TGAGCTACATGTATTTGATGGGTCCAGGGAACAACTCCCTTGTGAGTGGTGACTGCCAGAGTTTATTGTTGGTTGGACACTTTCAAATATAACATGTGCTGCTCTTGCTGCTTGGCAGCTGTAACCATCAGCACTTTTAAAGGAAAAAGTGGATGGACTCAAGGTGAGGATGAAGCAGAAATATGGAAATTATGTTTCCCTGACACTGTGCCTTTTTGTGTGACAATTAAAATAGTGGTCAGCTCCTACCCCAGACATGATTAGAAAACAGAAGGGTTGAGGATATCCTTATGATATTCTCTCATCTTCATGGAGAATCTGTTAACGAACATAAAAAGAAGCTGAATGACCTATGGAAAGAGCTAGTGCCAGCCTTATAATGAAGTCCACAAAAGGACCTAGCCTGTAATTTTTGTTTTTCTGTTGTATTGGCCTCTAAAGAGGCTAGTAACTTATATTTCCATACTGGCCGTCGAGGGGAAGCCCCCTCATCTGCAGCCAAAATGGAAACACCGACAAGTAGGGTCTTATCAGGCTAGTTTTTCCTGTCAAACACACTTGTGGAAGAGGAACAGAATGATCTGTCTCCTCACTGCTAGCCCTCTGTGTTTCCATGCTGGATGTGGAGGGATACATTTTTGTTCCTTTGCAGCTAGCACAGCAATCATCTCAGTTGGTAGATGGGCAGCAAGCAACCCAACCCTCCTTCACTAGCTTGCTCACTTGCAAGAGCCAGCAGGAAGCCCTGGCAACAAGGAAGTTTGTCACAAATACTGCTTGCCCAGGGATGAGTCAAACCCACACTGTGTATTTAAAACACTTAGACAGTCATGACTTCTCCCAGATAATCCTGGGGACTGTAGTGCTGAAAATTATTAGGAGTGCCCTCGCAGAGCTACAATTCCCAACACCCTTAACAAACTACCTTTCCCAGGATTCTTTGGTGAAGCCATGACTTATGGTGAAATAGGATTGCTTTAAAGGTATCATGTGGCTTTGACCTATGGTCCCTTCCCGTGTAAGGTTGTGGTGTGATGGTTTTGCACAAAGATTCACTGTCGTGTTCAAAGCAGCTAACTTGATATACCAGTTTAAGATGAAAGAGAAGTCCTGCTTTTTAAGGGAAATAACCCTAGCTTTTATGTGCACACTTATTGTAAGTTGCATGCACATTAAATTGCTTAGCAGGTGATGGCTTCCTTAAGAATGCATGAAGATAAAGTGCCCTCAGTCTCAAGAATGATAGAACAGGCTGGACTTTAAATAAATCTCTTACAGTTTTGCTGCATGTATAGAGTTAATGCTTTTGTCTGATTGCTGCCTGCTTTTATTTTCACTTAATTCTCTTTCTATGTGCCATTTTATACAGTACACTTTGAATTCATGTTCCAAAGGTGCTATCTGTTGTGCTGTTAATTTTGGCTGCTTTCTGTAATCCTGTCAGACAGAGGGGTGGGGGAATTTTGACAGCTATGGATGTATGTAATTCTCACATCTACAAGCCAAGCACACTCATCGTAGGATGAGTTAAGACTGATGCCACTCCTTTTCTCCAACTTCTGCCTCTGTTAATACAAGAGCAGGAGGCAAGTCCTGTAATTTGAAGTTCAAAGTGCTAGCGCTGTGTAGTTGCCTCATCAGCTTCTTATTTGCTGTGCTAGTCTTTGGAGTTCAGTGCTCTTTGTTGGGTGTTGCATATGTTTTCTAGGTCATTAACAGAATGATAGAGGTTGAGGAATGTTGGTTGTGTACGCACCCACACCCTTCAGAGGAGCTCTTAAAGGCAATAGTCTTGCTGGAGCTGCTAATCCGCTGCAGTTTGTATAAATCTGGATATATTACAGTGGTACCTCGGGTTAGATATGCTTCAGGTTACATACGCTTCAGGTTACAGACTCCGCTAACCCAGAAATAGTACCTCGAGTTAAGAACTTTGCTTCAGGATGGGAACAGAAATCGTGCTCCGGCGGTGCAGCAGCAGGAGGAGGCCCATTAGCTAAAGTGGTACCTCAGCTTAAGAACAGTTTCAGGTTAAGAACGGACCTCCGGAACGAATTAAGTACTTAACCTGAGGTACTACTGTACAGTATTAGTGTGACTACCTTGGATGGTCACAATACTTGGCATAAACTTTATTCTGTGACCCATTTCTCTTCTCTCTCACATTTCATGCTATATTTCAAAATCTGACAATTGGTTTGTGTAGGGGTAACATATTTTTGTTTGACCTCCACAGTCAGACGCAGTATGACTCTGAATACTGGTTTTCTGGGAATCACAGCTGGGGAGAATGCTCTTCTGCTCAAGTTCTCCCTTGCATGCTTTCTATAGACATTGGGGTGCTTACCGTGACAACAGAGTGCTGTACTAGGTGGGCCTTTGGCCTGGGCTTCTCTTATGTGGGATAGCTCAGTTGGTAAAGCTTGAGACTCTTAATCTCAGGGTTGTGCCCCCATTGGATAAAAGATTCCAGCATTTCTCGGAGTTGGATTAGATGACCCTTCTATTCCCTTCCAACTCTACAATTCTGTGACTCTATGTTTACTAATAAAAGCTTGGCTGGGTGAGAGAGAATAGTTTGCCCAAGGTCCCCCAGGAAGCTTAGTAGAAATTTGACCCTAAGTCTCCCACATAGTCAAACTCACCCCTGCCCTCTTCATGGCATCCTACCTGTTCCGTTTTGAACATTTACCGTATTTCTTTCCCCATCCCACAGGGAAAGAGCGAACAGCTAATATGATGGGAGATGCCTCAAAACCGTGCTTTGCCAGACGTAATAAGGAGCGGGGGATTTTAAATGAGGAGGATTTCCAGAAGTGTGCTTTACGTCACGATTACCAAGCAATGGATGATTATGGGAATGGACACGGCAACAAGATGGACATAGGGATTGAGAAAAGAAAGGGAGCACTGGGTCACTATGGAACAAGTCCCCGAAAGGGAGCACACGGTGTTTCAAATCACCCAAATTCTTCTAAAAACACTGTTCACAATCAAGGGATGAGGATAAATGAAGCCTCAAAAGACCAAATTAAAAAGTGGGTGTCTGACAACCATCATGCTAATTTAGACAGTTGGAGAGAATACAGATCTACACCCCGGGTTCCTGCGGTTATCAGGACAAGAAAGGATTCTTCTCATGAGTGTGAGAGCCAAGGAAACAGAAATGGAAGGAAGCAGCTCCAGAGAGACTTAACAAGTGACGATTTATCAGATAGGAAAGGAAATTCTGGTAATATAAACACCTTTAGATCATTTTCTTGTATTTTAAAATGTGTTCAAATATTTTGGGGTGACTGTAGTCTTAAGAATTGTCTTTAGGTATCTTCTAACCTTAGTAAATATAAAATCTACAATATTTCAAGATAGTGCTCTATCGCTAAGTTATGGCACAATACCTGCTAATCTAAAAAACAACCAAAGAATGACTGGGTTGATATCAATCCTATATCTTGCTTTAGCTGTTGTGGGGTTTTCTTTGTAGCAATCACAGTTGTATCCTGTGTAAGGTAAGTGGCTAAAAGCTGTGTTGCTGTCTGCCTTCCCAATAACTATGAAACCCACCAGAAAAGGTTGGGGGGAAATATTTCAGATTCATAAACAGTCGTCCCAATATTTTAAGAATGTCATCTAAAATTTAACAGTAGGCCCTTAAATTTACACAGTACGTATTGCGCAGATGCCCATGTGACAGAATCAGTACTTGGGGACAAAATCTAATGGGCAGCTGTGTTGCACAATCCTTACTGAAATGGTGATGGTCATGCCCAGCTTACACAAGAGAACTTTGGGGTGTATTGTACCCTACATGGATTGAGTAAAACATGCGTCTGAGATTTTTCCATCTTCAGCTACCTGCTCTAGCCAACTCAAATGTGCACTGGTGCCAGGGGCACTTCCAAAGGGACTTCCAAAGCCCTGAATGGGTGCGCTTAAGGGATAAAAATGTGCTTTTAAGTAAAAGCTTGATTTCCGGCTTAAGGCATTGGTGGGAACCCTGCTGCCCTTCTGTTGCTGTTGGACCATGTCTTTCATCATCTGCGTCTAGCATGGGCATTGTAGTTCAACATCTGGAGGACCACAGATTCCCCATCCCTATCTTAAAACTACTTGATGTCCTCTACCGCCACCTGCATTCATGGCTGTAAGTTAATGTAGCACGAGAACAGGATGCTTAGGATAATGCTGTTTTCTGTTTGGTGACACAAATATTAAGAGACACAAGCTTAAATTCCAAAAATTCACAGTTGGGTAATACCTTTAGTAGGATCAACCAGAATGTTACAAACTAATAACAAGTTTTGAGTTCTGCAGAACTCTTCAACAAGTAAGGTGTTATATAAAGGAGTTGGTGGGGGAGGACAAACAACACACACACACATGCAAAAAGTAGGCCAGATGCTGTAGCCATAAGGTGATTTTGTAGACTCCTTTCCAAGACGGAGGCTGAGTAAATTTTTGCTAGATGCTACATAGATCAGGTTACACACCTAGGATTTTGGAATAAAGAAGCATTGGCCACCTCCCATTTTTTTAAACAAAAAGTCTAGCTGTTACCAAGATTAGTCCCGCACCTTAAGCAAAACATACAGGTGCCTGGTTGGGTAGAGAATTTTAAGGTGATCTCATTTTTTTTTAATGCAATTCAGATGACCAGGAGCTGTTTGGGAAACTTTGGAAAGAAAAACAAACCACTTTGAGATTTTTTGAGATATAAAGTGGTATGGAAATGATTTAAGCAAAAAATAAAATCATATCAAGTTAACTCTTTTTTACCACTTTTTGACAGTGCTTATCTGCTATTGGGGTTCAGTAGACCCCTTTAAAGTTGTATCTGAAAATAAAGGTTAAGGGTAATTTGACAACTATGTTTTACTTCGAGTAGTCCCACTGAAATTAAAGGATCTAATTTAGTTATGGCCATTAATTTCAGTGGGTCTACTCTGAGTAAAATTTAGTTCAATACTACCCTGAGATTGATTTCAACACTATTCTACTTTAACAAAACAGGATGTGGTATCACATTTCAAAAGCGTAGACTAAAACAAACTGTTGGTCCCCGCCTAAATGTTAATGAAAGGGAAAGCAAAATGATGCCTGTCTGAAATTCTGGACTCATAGTAAATAATGGAAGGAATCCAATGTACCCGATAGCCTAATACGGAGGCCTGTCCTCCCTGCCTCCAAAAAATTCAGATGACAACCATTTTAGGCGCATCCCATTGATGTGCAGTCACCAACATTTGGGTTCTTTTGGACCTGGAAAATGGCAGAACGAGGTGGGGGCCAGGTATGGAACCCCCATGCGAAATGATCACCACCTATATTACAAAAAAGAAATCAGTGTTGTGAGTCTGCACTATGTTAAGATAAAAGCCAATTTGGAGCAAAATCATAGCTGTCAACTTTTCCCTTTTCTTGCGAGGAATCCTATTTGGAATAAGGGAATTTCCCTTAAAAAAAGGGAAACATTGACAGCTATGAGCAGAATTAACTTTGTGTGTGTGTGTGTGTGTGTGTGTGTGTGTGTGTGTGTGTTAAAATTGACTCCTGGGATCCTTTATAAGTTTTGTGTGTGCATAGGAACGTACATTTTGTTCTGTTTCTATATATATGATATACACATACAAACATAAAAATCTATTACAGTGCTCTTGAAGTGGTATAAGCACATAAAAATGGAAATTTTGATATAGGCAAAATGCTAAGGTTTTCCTACCCTATTTGGAGAAGTTGCTTGGGGATGGGGTGGGTCTCAATGAGCTTAGGCATTGATAGTTTCACTTTCCCATTTGTCCAGATAGGTAAATTGGACCCATAAGTAAGTTAAACTTTTTTAAAAACTGAAAAACAGGGCAACACAGGACAGCTGACCCCATAATTGTTGAGGAGTACACAGAGTGTGAAGTGGTTCACATGGCAAAAAAAAGGTTTGCAAATACAGTAAGCCTGGCAACTTGCACACATTTAACTTGTGCACATTCAGCTTTATGTGCTTGGCAAATAATTTTAAAAAATTAAAAAAGGGGACAGGCGTCGGGGAGGGGGAAACTGGCAGTCCCACCCATATCCAACTTTGGCTTTAAGTGCAAGTAACCCCAGTGTACGTTGAGGGCTTACTGTATTCCAGACAGTTTCTGGGGTCCACAGCAACCCTATTGGCATTAGAGTCCAAATAAAAAATCCATTCCATAACAATGTACTTCATCATTTTGTTGGTTCTGTTCGCCTGTCAATTATCTTAACATGGTTTGCCTTCTTATCACGTACTTCCACTTCTTTAATAAGTACATTAAAAAGGTTCCCAAAATGGCATTTGTAGGAAGATAAAAGCAACTGCAAACCCTATGCACAGTAACAGCAATTTTTTATATATGGCTAGTGAGAGGGCAAAGGGATTTACTCCCAGGTAAGTGAGCAAAGGATAGGGTTGCAAATGAAGTCTTGCTGGGTACAATGGGGGCATTGGATTGTACTGCACATCTTTTCATATTCTAGGTGCCTTATGTTGTGTTGTGCCTTCCCTTGTTGGGTTGCAAACTCAAGAGTTTTTGCATCGCAACTGTAGATTCCATCTGAAGCTTGAATGGTTTCTCAACGATGGTTTGTTTAGGTGCGGAAATGCACTAAGGTCACAGTCGTTATTTGTGCCGTGCACTTACAGCAACTTTGTTCTAATAACTGTTCAAAAGAAACAAAGAAACACAGGAAACCAAGAAGATCAAGACGGATAAGAAAAGAAGAAAACGATCAAGAGGAGGATATGGATGGGCCAGTTATAGATGAGTCTTTGCTGACAGCAAAAGAATTGCTAGGGCTTCAACAGGCTGAAGAGCGACTTAAGCGAGACTTCATTTACAGGCTGAGGAAGGTAGCTATTGCTGCAATATATATATATATATATTCTTGTTTTGGGGTGAAATGTGCAAATATTGGTACTGAAGAATACCAGTTAGGAATATGCTTGGCAAATGAGAAGAGCAACAATGGTGGGAAAGGACTTGGGAAAGCAAGGAACATGGTTAACCACAGATTACTTTTATGTATTTGAAAATGCTTACAAGGGGATAGTGCTGCTTGTTCATTGTGATGAGCTGCAATAATTTGGATGAGCCCCTGTAATTTATTACTTGGGTTTAATGAATCTTGCATTGGGCAGAGTAGACGTACAGTGGTGCCTCGCAAGACGAAATTAATCCGTTCCGCGAGTCTCATCGTCTTGCGGTTTTTTCGTCTAAGCGGCTATTAGCGGCTTAGCGGCTATTAACGGCTTAGTGGCTTTAAGAAAAAGGAAACAAACTCGCAAGAACTCGCAAGACGTTTCTTCTTGTGAAGCAAGCCCATAGGGAAATTCGTCTTGCGGAACGACTCAAAAAACGAAAAACTTTCGTCTTGCGCGTTTTTCGTCTTGTGAGGTACCACTGTACTGTATGAATATTTGAAGGTTTTTTTAATATTCAGCAAAATGGTCAATAGGTAGAAAATCCAAAGAGCAGAGACATAGCTGGAATGCTATACAGTGGTGCCTCGCAAGATGAAATTAATCCGTTCTGTGAGGCTCTTCGTATAGCGGTTTTTTCGTCTTGCGAAGCAAGCCCATTGACAGCTTAGCGGATTAGCGCTATTAGCGGTTTAGCGGCTTTTAGCGGATCCGCTGATAAGCGGCTTTTAGCGGATCCACTGATAAGCGGCTTAGCGGCTTAGGAAAAGGGGAAAAAGGGGGGGGGACCCGCAGGAACTCGCAAGACATTTCGTCTTGCGAAGCAAGCCCATAGGGAAATTCATTTTGCGAAGCGCCTCCAAAACGGAAAACCCTTTCGTCTAGCGGGTTTTCCGTCTTGCGAGGCGTTCGTCTTGCGGGGCACCACTGTATAAGTATTCTTACCATTTCTGTGATACACTGATGATCTGATGTAATTCATGTTAAACATCATAAGCCACAGTACTATCCTTAGAATAAAAAAAATGGAAAGGCTTACCCAGATCCTTCTTAAAAGTCCCATCTCCGTATGGTTGCAGACACTTTCAGGAGGGTGTGTGTTGAGAGTTAGTCCGTCAAGAGGTCTAGTTCTCCCCTCTCTTCTCAAGGAAAGAATTCCTTTGAGGTGGGTAACTCCTATGTCCATAGTCTCTTGTAAAAATTGCAATCACACAACAAAGTCATTAATATAACTTAAATGTTGAGCTGATCCAGGAATATGAAATGTCTGGGTAATTTTTATTAATAAAATTCTCACTTGTCATCACAGATATTGAAGCAATCAATGTGCAGCTCAGATTTAGGCCCAAGGAATGAATATGTAAAAATCATTTCAAATCTGAATCAAAGGCACGTTATTGGACCTTAAGTAACTTTTAGAGTCAGGGGAGCTGCCTGATTTAATAGGTAGTACGTAGATGTTTCAATATGAGTATCATGCCTGTGCAGGAAAGACCATGCTGTTAAGTGAACTGGAAATAAGGTCCGTTCAGCATGAATGGAGATACATATCATAGCTTTCCTATAGGACTGAAATGCTACTTCTTAGTGCTATTTAAATGATCCTAGATGTTTTCTGACAAATGGTTTGACTCTGAGTCCAGGTGACTTGTCTTGACAGGAACACTGTGAAATGATATATTTGTAGAAGCTTTGATTTGTTTTAGTCTATTTTATTGTGGTTTAAACTTTTTGTATACAGTTGTACCTCGGAAGTCGAACAGTATCCGTTTCGGAAGTCTGCTTGACTTCCGAAACGTTTGACTTCCAAAGCGCGGCTTCTGATTGGCTGCAGCAAGCTCCTGCAGCCAATCGGAAGCTGCAGAAGCCCCATTGGACGTTTGGCTTCTGAAAGAACATTCAAAAACTGGAACACTCACTTCCGGTTTTTGATTGTTCGGGAGCCAGAATGTTAGACTCCCAAGGCGTTCGAGGTATGACTGTATTTTAAATTACAGTTGAAATTTTTCTGTAAACCACTTTGAAGTTGTTGTTTTCTACGATCAAGCGGTAAATAAATTTTAGGAAATAAATAAATTAAAATCAATACATTTTAATACATTGTGTTCTCCTTAGCGCCCTCGAAGTTACCCAACAGCCAAATACACTTGCAAATTATGCGATACTTTGATTGAGTCGGTGGCTTTTGCTCATAAGCATATTAAAGAAAAGAGACACAAGAAAAACATAAAGGTGAGTCAACGGCCAGTCAGAGCTATAGAAGTATTACAGGGGTTTTGTGTGTGTGTGTGTTGTGCAGATTATTAAGAGAAAGCTCAAAATATCACATGTCAGTATGGTAGCTGATGAGCAGAAGCAGCTAAACATGGGAGCCCCTACATTGCCCCCTCCTAGCAACCTTATTCCAACCTTCCCTGCTTCGGGGCAGGATGTTCTGTGCTTGGGACCTATAACAAGTGGGGAGGGAGCAACAGAGATGACACAGGGAGGGGTAATAGGTGTATGTTGTGAGCTGCACATGTGTGCAAGAGGAAGTGGCCTGCAGCCAAACATGCAGTCCTTGGGCCATACTTGCTCTGATGGTGAACCATACTTGCTCTGATGGTAAAGGTAAAGGGATCCTGACCATTAGGTCCAGGCGTGGCCGATTCTGGGGTTGTGGCGCTCATCTCGCTTTATTGTCCAAGAGAGCCAGCGTACAGCTCATGTGGCCAGCACGACTAAGCCGCTTCTGGTGAACCAGAGCAGCGCACGGAAATGCCATTTACCTTCCCGCCAGAGCGGTACCTATTATCTACTTGCACTTTGACATGCTTTCGAACTGCTAGGTTGGCAGGAGCTGGGACTGAACAACGGGAGCTCACCCCATCGCGGGGATTTGAACCGCCGACCTTCTGATCGGCAAGTCCTAGGCTCTGTGGTTTAACCCACAGCGCCACATGCTTGCTCTAGGGAGTTGATTAGAAAAGTCGTTGACTCAGCAGTCCAAATCCCTACCGGGACAGATGTCTTCGGATGGTGGCTCAAGGGGGAAATAGCAAAGCCATTTGTGGGAGCCAGAGACCTTGAGGAAGCTGAGGGAGGTTGAAACGCAGGAACGAATGTTGCAGCCAGAGATGTAGAAGCCTTTTGAGTTGGGGCAATTGGTTCATGCTGGATCTGGGCATGAGCAGGAAGCCAAGGTACGGATTTGAAATCCACTGCTTAAAATGGCCTCCCTTGCCCTCTTTTTGGTGGGTTTTTTTGCCATCTCATGAATACCTTTCTTTTCTCTTGGCATCTGGCTTGCCATGTTGATGCCTGTTACCCTTGCTGTCGTTTTTCTAAACAACGTTGAATTTATGTTGTAAGCTCCTTGGGTTACCTAGGGACCTTTTTGTTCTGCAAACTGTTATGCGCATTACTACCACAATACAAATAGGAGTACATAGTACGTCTTCTTACATTTGTTTCTCTTGCACAAGAAATGCTTTTCTGTGAGTAAATATTATCTGTGATGTTTTAGCTAGTAAGAGGACAGACTTTTGGAAATGGAAATTAGAATTGGTTCTCCCCCCCCAAAAAAAAAAACCCAAAATAATATGCAGAAATAAAAGTAGGTAAACTGTACTTTTTACATTATTAAAATGATTCTGAGAGAAAAAAATTATATATTTCTTGCATATTATCTCTAAAGGAAAAGCAAGAACAACAACTGCTGACTGCCCTACCTCCACCAACGCCTTTGCAGATTGAAGCTATTGGTGTTGCCATTGAGAAAGTAGTGCAAGAGTTTGGTTTAAACAATGAAGACTTGGAACAACGGCTTGGAGTTAAAACTGCCATGGAAAGTGTATTGCATCAGAAATTGCCAGGTAACATTTTATTATAATTGTCTTTAACAAATGGTGATCCAGGTTGTATTTCCATGGTATCTTAGTTAAAAAGGTAAAGGTAAAGGTACCCCTGCCCGTACGGGCCAGTCTTGACAGACTCTAGGGTTGTGCTCTCATCTCACTCTAGAGGCCGGGAGCCAGTGCTGTCCGGAGACACTTCCGGGTCACGTGGCCAGCGTGACGAAGCTGCTCTGGCGAACCAGCACCAGAGCAGCACATGGAAACACCGTTTACCTTCCCGCTATAAAGCGGTACCTATTTATCTACTTGCACTTAAGGGTGCTTTCGAACTGCTAGGTGGGCAGGAGCTGGGACCGAACGACGGGAGCTCACCCCGCCGCGGGGATTCGAACCGCCGACCATGCGATCGGCAAGTCCTAGGCGCTGAGGTTTTACCCACAGCGCCACCCGCGTCCCAGTATCTTAGTTACTTGATGCAAAATATAGACCCAGCCCTGTAAAATAGATGAACTGCTAAAGGAGAAGCCAGCATAATGGCTAAAAATAAGCAGTGCTTAAATATCGCTAAATCAGATTCATATTCATGTCCTTTAAACATGGATAGAACATAGGTTAACCAGGAATGGATGTGGGGAGTGTAAACTCCTGTTATTCCTGGATCGGCTCTGGTCAAGACTTCTTTGTGGAGAAGAAAGTATTTTCCCCTGTTCTGCATTTCAAATTGAAATTTTCCATTTTCATTCACTATAGATTGTTCTCTAAGACTGTATGGCTCTTCTTGCAGCAGATTTGGTTTCAAAAACTCAGATGTAAATCTAGATATCCAGTTTCCAGCTAATGTAAGTAATCATTTTCTCCAGGAAATATTGTATAAAGGGGATTCTAGCAGCTTTGCTGCCAAATTAAGTTTACATGGTTCATAGCAGCCATAATGGTACTATAAAAATCAACATGCATGCCTACAGTTCTGGGAAAGTTATAAATTTGAGCAGTTTATCAAAGCAATGCAAAGCATAGCAAAGATGCATATACAAAACCTCAAATAACTATTGATGTGAACTAAAGTTTTAATGAGATTCTCTTTTTTAATATGGTTATTGGTTGGCATCCATCTGTCTCCAGAGACAGTGGAAGAGTCAAACCATTGGAGAGTTACAGCACATGCTGTGGCTGTGAGACCGATATGGGAGAGAGATGTTTTGTTGCAACTGGGGTAAGTGAGGGTGTCTGGTTGTGCTGACACAGATGTACCATGGTGTTTCTTCTTTCTGCATATCTCCCAGCAGTCATTCCTCCGCTGATTACAGGTCACTGCTGTGGATACATGCACTGAATGATTGTCTGGTTATCATAAGTTTTTTTATTTTATTTTTTGCATTAAAGCCACCTCTTCTTTTTAAAGTACCACCAGGCAGCTAGTTTATACTAATATTTCAAAATAAATAATAACATCAGTAAATGTTAAAATTTTATAGTTTTGTTTTGCTGTTCTTTATAGATGTCCCAACCAGATGTTCTCTTACTTGTACAAGAGAGCCTGAAGAATAGTGGTAAGGCCCATTCATTCATATCTCGACTTAGCCATGTCCTCACCTACATTGGGTGAGAATGTCATTTCTGTGCAAGTAGCACCAAACAAATATCTCTTGAGGGTAGGCAGTGGACAGGACTGCCTGTATCTAATGATTGGTGCCATTGTCCCTATTTTCATACAGCAACTAAGAGGAGAGAGCATTAACACAGTGGTGGAAGTTGGTACAGTGGTGCCTCGCAAGACGAAAAGAATCCATTCCGCAATTCTCTTCGTCTAGCGGTTTTTTCGTCTTGCGAAGCAAGCCCATTGACGGCTTAGCGCTATTAGCGGATTAGCGTCTTATCAGCTTAGCGGATAAGCAGATAAGCGGCTTAGTGGCTTAGAAAAGGGGGGGAGGGGAAAAAAGTCGGAAAAACTCGCAAGACATTTCGTCTTGCAAAGCAAGCCCATAGGGAAATTTGTTTTGCGAAGCGCCTCCAAAACAGAAAACCCTTTCGTCTAGCGGGTTTTCCGTCTTGCGAGGCATTCGTCTTGCAGGGCACCACTGTACTAGATAGATGTCTGGATTGGAATGGTTGATTTATAATTCTTTCAAAGCAGCTCATCCAAAGCCCAACAAACCATAGCTTGAGAAAAAGAATGGAGGAATCATATGGATCATAATGGCTCCCCAGAAATTTTGGCTACAGGAGAAAAGTATAGCCAAATGTTTCTTAGAGCTGATGGGGCCTAGGTGTTAGCATGTATCAGGTAGCAGAAAAAGAGGCAACATCTCTATAGTATGCACTTGGCCATACACAACCGCAACCCATCAACTCTTTGTTGTTAAGGCTTCATTCAGGATATGAGGAAAAGGCTAAAAGAGATGGTTTATAAGGGAAGATTGAAGGAAAATGGAAGTGATCTGATGTCTGGATGGCCACTGTGAGAACAGAATACTGGACCACATGGGCCTGATACAGTGGGCTCTTAGGTTCTTATATCCTTGTACTCTGTCTTGATTTCTCTGGAATATTGACTACTGGTTCCACAGGCTAGAATCAGGAATTGCCACTTCACCTCAAAACCTGCATTAAGATGGTGGACAAAACTCCACTGTAACTATTTTTAAGAACCCCGAATAAAGCAGATTGGCTAACGAATACCAATAATTAAAATAAGGTTTGTAACACGGGCAGTCCTTGGCATTTAATGCTAGTTGGTGCATCATTTTCTGAAACAATCGTTCCTGATTTTTTATATACCAACAGAAGGTGTCACTTATACAAACTGATCAGTAAGTACAACCTGCGTACTACTAAGCCACACATTTTATTGTGAGTGTAAACATAGCCCGTAGACTTGTCTCGCCAGTCATTTTGTTGGTTCCGTTTGCCTGACAGTTATCTTAACATGGTTTGCCTTCTTATCACATACTTCCACATCTTTAATAAATACAGTGGTGCCCCGCAAGACGAACGCCTCGCAAGACGGAAAACCCGCTAGACGAAAGGGTTTTCTGTTTTGGAGGCGCTTCACAAAACGAATTTCCCTATGGGTTTGCTTCGCAAGACGAAATGTCTTGCGAGTTCCTGCGGTTTTTCCCCCTTTTCCCCCCTTTTCCTAAGCCGCTAAGCCGCTTATCAGCTGTTCCGCTGATAAGCCGCTTAACAGCTGATCGCTAAAAGCCGCTAATAGCGCTAATCCGCTAAGCTGTCAATGGGCTTGCTTCGCAAGACGAAAAAACCGCTATACGAAGAGCCTCACGGAACGGATTAATTTCGTCTTGCGAGGCACCACTGTACATTAAAAAGGTCCCAAAGAACCTGCATTGGCTCCTAGTTTCCGAGCACAATTCAAAGTGTTGGTGCTGACCTTTAAATCCCTAAACGGCCTCGGCCCAGTATACCTGAAGGAGCGTCTCCATCCCCATCACTCAGCCCAGACACTGAGGTCCTACTCCGAGGGTCTTCTGCTGGTTCCCTCACTGCAAGAAGTGAAGCTACAAAGAACCAGGCAGAGGGCCTTCTCTGTAGTGGTGCCCTCTGTGGAACACCCTCCCTTCACATGTCAAGGAGATGAAGAATTACACAACTTTAAGAAGACACCCCTTTATTGGGAGGTTTTTAACGCTTGAAGATTTTAGATAATGTTGTAAGCTGTCCAGAGCGCCTGGGGAAATACAGCCAGATGGGCGGGGTATAATTAATAAAATTATTATGATTTATTATGATGATTACTGTTAGCAGTTACTTCTGAGCCTTTGCTTTACGGGTGTTTTTTCAACCTCAGCCACCTAATCAGCACCATGTGGACCAAGCGTCATGTCTGGATAAAATATTCATTTGCCTGTTTCCACTATGCTTATAAAAACAGGTAGCGGGTGGCCCTTTTTAATACCTTGGTAATTAATAGAAGCCGAATGAAGAAAAAAATATATGTGTAAATTGAAACTTAGATAAGTACCTTAATCTTCAAATGTATGATTTAATATGGCACAGATACCACTGTGCCCAAAAATTTCTGTTTACTTACTCAAAAGAGAGAAAGAACAGGCAAACACTGCTGCATTTCTATCTCTCATTTTAAGGGCCTGAACCGCTGGTCAAGCTGTGCAGGATCAGGCCCATGGGTTTGTGTGGCTTAAGCGGAACAGTTGTTGTTGTTGCTGCTGACTAGTTTTATTTATTAGTCTCATTAGAGGGTTTCTTCTGGTCTTTAATTTTTGCAGTCTAAATATGGATTCAGATGACCATCTGAAGCTCCATTCACTTGGGCAAATGTTTTGCCCACAGACAGCTGAACCCTGTATGCATTGAAGAGGTATTTATCAGGAGAACCAGCACATTATAGCATCAAAGGGATGGCTGTAGTTGTCACATGAAAATTGCATACATGTGAATGTAAAAGACCAGCAAGGAAGTAGAAGATTTTCCTCTGCTCTTCTGTGTGTGAGACAGTTTTTGCATCTTATTTTTCTTCAGTACCATGATTAATGTGGCTTTCTTTTTCCCCTTCTTAGAATCTTTTGTTGATGTTGATGCAGATTTCCATGCTAGAGTGCCTGTGGTGGTGTGCAAAGAAAAACAAAGGTCTCTGATAGCAAATTTGTGTGTGTGTATAGTATTGAACAGTGTAAATTAAAGATCCACACATCTCTGTTGGCTTCTGTATTAAATCACCCCAAATATATTGATTCCCATAGTAATGTGAGCAAACAAATTAGAATCTAACAGTAAGTACTGCTGCTTCCACTCTCATCAGTGCCCTAAGAATCACTTCAGTTCTGGGCCCTTGCCTTCAAAGGGCAAAAGAAACAAAACAAAAAGAAGCAATTTCCACATGTGATGCAAGCATAAAGCCTTATCCCAGCTGTAGTTTCTTGTAAATAAGTTTAGGGTTAGGGTCTTACTAAGATAACATCAAGCTAAGTCATGCTCATAGTAGACTCGTGACTTAAGTTACTTAGGTCTATTGACTTTGATGAGACTACTTTGAATATGACTAATGTTGGATATCTCCCCAAGGCTTCAATCCTGTACCTGCTTACCTGCTAGTAAGCCCCATTGAACTCAGAACTTCTCAGTAGACATATTTGTGCTATGAGAAACATCAAGAACAGCTGGCACAACTTTAATATTAAATAGGGGAAAGGACTACACTGGCATATTTTTCTAACCATTTACATAGCACCACTTACTTAAAGCTGTTACAGTTTATTAATATGTTAATAAGAGCCATAGCATAATTAAATGGTTTACATTTACATAGTGCTTGTTTACCAACTGAAGTAAGTAAATCATCTATTAAAAAGTAGGCTAATGTAGTTTTTAAGAGTCATTAAAGTGCTATTCCAAAGCATAATTGTCTGTTAGAAGGAGGCTAGTGCAAGTAATGACTGTAATTAAGCATAATCCACGTCACATCAAGTGAGTTTTATGTAGTCATAATGTATATATTTATTATAGCTTCAGTACAGACATTTAAGCAGAAATTCTTCTAGCTACTTCCTTGTTAGGATGACAATCCATTAGCCTGTCTTTCTTCAAACCCTGCTAATGAGGATTCACCATAGTATACAAATGAGCTTTCGTACAACAATAAAGCAAACATAAGTTAGGATCCAATAATTCCCAAGTATGTCAACTGTGATTGTTATATATGCAACACTGGCCCCTGTTATTGCATGTTAATCCAACCGCCTGATTCAACTCTAAATAGAAAAATCTCACTCTTCAAGCAGGTATCTCATCTGTGAATTCATCTGTGAAACATCATGACGGCTGTGATTTAAGTCTTTAGAACCACCCATTCAGGGACTGCCACTGAAAATACCAGTTTCACAGCTGTTCCACTTCCTCACTTCCTGAATAACATTTAGTAGAAGAGCATGTGATGCACCAACATTGTAGTCATGATGTCATATCTTGCTTATTTCTGCCACATTTCTGGGAGAAATAAGGAAATGCTGTTTTCTGCGGTATCCACTCATTTCCAGTTCTACCCTGAGTTTGCTTTTCCTAGGGAGTGAAAATATGGTTTTTACATATCTGTCTTTTATCATTTTAGTGGCCTTGTTTGCAGAGTAAGTGCTGGGAATGAAAACGCTTGGCTGACAACAAATCACTTGGCTAAACTAGGAAAACTAGAACCTCCTCTTGTGTCCCTGGTAATTGCCTTTCGACACTGGGCCAAGGTAAGTCTGGCTTTGTAGCAAAGCACAAATGTTTACAGTGTTTGCCATGATCAGTGTTCAAAAATCCCATTGTACTAGGTGCATTTTGCGACAGGGAATTTTATTAGCGCGAGCAGTTTCTGAGCTCTGGACGAAATACAGCACCTAAGATTTCAGATTAAAACTGCAGAGTAGAAGGAAAGGAGGACCTTTTTCTGCCTCCTTATTTCCAGCTACTCTGAAGACTGGAGAAGAGACCCTCTTAAGAATATTAGCGGGGGGGAGCAGGGAAAGGACCTAGACCATGTGAACAATGAACATAATATTTTAGCTGCAGTTCATTCATTTTCAGCTTTGTATTCTTGTTATTAAAAAGCACACCTAGACATTCCATTGTTGCACCCATAACCTTGGTTTAAAGTGCCATGTAGCTCCTAGCTTTCATATCTCAGTTTCTAACACTGGCCATGATTAAGGTTGTGTGTACAACGTGTACTCTGTCCTTTAATTTTTAAAAAACTTTATTCTGTATATATAATTAATTTAAGCAAATGTACTTAATGCTTTGGAGCTAGTTGAGCCTTTCGGCATTCATGATTGAATGTTGCATGCAAACTACTATCTGAAATAATGTGTTTCTTAAACATGGGGGGAAAGTTAGCTTTAGACAATCACAGCTAAATTTTCCAACACCTGAACTCTGTTTAGTAGCATTTGAATATTGGATTAGGAAACATATTTCTTTCTGAAGAATTTATGTGGCCTCCAACTTGCTATAACTCTGAAACAGGAGTCATAGCAAGTGATTGGAAAATGGTAGAAACCTGAGGCAGCCCCTTCAAGTTTAGCTATTTTATATATAGCTTGGTGCTTCAAGTGATACCTCTCCTGATTGTAAGAGATTTTTGGCCCAAATCAGACAAGACCCTGGAGGTAAGACTTGTTTCACCTATGTATCTATATCTAACCAAGCACAGAAGTATTCCTAAGGTATGACATAAGTTGGAACAGATAGCTTCTGTTGTAATCCTGGCTTTGTGTGATCATAACTATTCATGGGCAGAGTCAAAGTCAGCACACTTTTTTTTGTCCACTAAAATCCATTGCCCAAACTTTCAAAGCCATGTTTCCTACCTCCTTAAAAAAAAAAAAACTCAAATCAGGGATCTGAGATCTGTACCCAGTACTGAAGTCCACTGAAATATAGACATTATGTTTCCTGATATCATAATCACAGTTAGGTGATTGGAAGTGCTCTTTGAGCTCACACACCTTCCTCTCCCTCTCTTCTGATGTGTAAATTCTCCCATTCTGTTCATTTTCAGAGCTGATAATGGTAGTGTGTTAATAGCTACAATGATGCTTGGCTAGCCATGGATAGAAGTGGGTTTGCAAACAGTTTTATCTGAGTGAAAGTTCCTGTTCATATGTAACACTTCTCTATCTTTGCTCTAAACATGTAAGCCGTGGGGGGGATTTCACACAGCGAAAGTGGGGGATGTAAAAGGATGTGAGCCTGCAGGGTGCTTGTGATCTCCATACTATAGCAGCATTAACTTAACAGCAGGCCACATCTAATAGGATTCAGAAGCTTGCTCACAGTGCTCTTCAATGAATGTTTCCTTTTCCTTTTCCTTTCTTATAGCTCTGTTGTGCAGACCGTCCTGAAGAGGGTGGCTTACCGCCTTATGTCTTTGCTTTAATGGTCATTTTCTTTCTGCAACAGAGGAAAGAGCCCTTTCTGCCTGTATATTTAGGATCATGGGTAAGTGTGCCTTGCATAAAGGTTTCTTAAACTTCTATAAAAAGTATTAAAGAGAGAGAAAGAATGCATTTCAAACAGTAGCAGCATCTAGACATTCCTCTGAGTTCCACAAGCTCAAATGTTTCCTCTTGCTTTCCTCACAGCTTTAATACACCCCAATCTGATGAAATCATGGTTTGCAATTCACATCTGATCTGGCAGATGTTATATGAGGTTTCTAAAGGTTTTCGAGAAACTTCTTTACCAAAGACTCCTAGGTGAACTAGCAGTTATGATGTCAGATATAAAAAAACCCTCTTCCAAATTGTTAAGTGGAAGAGAGTTAACCGTGAGGTCCCACAAGGACCTGCATTGATACTAGTGCTACTTAAATTAATAAATTACCTGGAGTCTGTCTGTCTGTTTGTCTGTCTCTGTCGGAACAGTGAGGTTAGCAGATGACGTCACAGTATTCAGGTTGATGAAATCCCAAGTTCATCATGGTGATGGAGTTATTAACATATCTTCCAAGCACAGTTCAAAGTGCTGATGTTGAACTTTAACACCCTCAACTATTTGGGTCCAGAGTCTCTGAAGGGTCAACCCATTCTCCTGCTATAACAATAGTTTTGGTTTGGCTCCTGTTTTTATATGTTTAGATTATTTATTGTATTTATATCAATGATCTTGACAAGCTACCTCGAGTGCAATTTTAGGAAGGTGAGGGTGTGTGTGTGGTTTTTTTTTAAAAAAAAAAGGAAAAAAGAAAGGCAGACATAAAGCAAAAAATGAAGGTAGCAGTATTGGCTCATAACAAAAAATCCAAGTCATCTACAAGCCATGTGACTAGAAAAAGTAATGTCAGAGGAGATAACATTGTATGTGCAAAGCGATGAGGAACTGGAATAAAAAATTATAGTCTCTTATGAAGCTTGATGGGGTCTAAGTGGACAGTGACTGTTTGGGGGGGGGGGAATCCTAGACTCACGGGAAGTTTGCTGAGAGGATTTTGACTTCTAATCCTTTTCTCTTCCCCTGTTGCTAGATTGGAGGGTTTTCATTGAACAAACTAGTGAACTTCAATCTAAAAGAAGTTGAAGATGACATTGTGGTCTGGGAGCACAATCCTGCTGTTGAGGATCCTGGCTCTTCAAAGGAAACTTCTCCTAAGCGGGGAAAGGTATCAATTTTAAGACTGGAATTTAAGTTTTAAACCCTTCACACACTTTTATTTTTAAAAAGTAGCCGCAATCTAGAATTAAACAAGAAACGATTGTGCTGTTTTTTGTATTGCCTCAAACACTTTCTTTAAACATATGTCTGTTGAAGGTACTGTCTGATGATTTTGAAGAATTATGTCAAAATGTTTGATAGAGCCTGTCTAATGAAGCTTGTGCTCTGATAATCTGATGTTTGAAGTCAAGTGCAGTGGTACCTCTGGTTGCGAATGGGATCCGTTCCGGAGCCCCGTTCGCAACATGAGCAGAACACAACATGCACAGGTCGCGATTCACCGCTTCTGCACCTGCGCGTGAAATCATTTTGCGCGTCTGCGCATGCGCAAGCAGCGAAACCCAGAAGTAACCCTTTCCGGTACTTCCGGGTCGCCGCGGGACACAACCTGAAAATGACTACTTCCAGCTGTAATAATGTCAGATACAAATTCTGTTGTCTGTCTTTGGGTCCCTAAAATACTTTGGTATTATCTAATCTCATGATTTTTTTGCACATCTTGCTGATCTGAGTACGGGGTTGCACTATACAGCTGCAAATTTATTAGCCCTTGTCTAGGGGCTGCTGCCTCCGCCCATTTAGCTTTACAGCTTGGCCAAAAGAAGCATCACCTCACAGCTTGCCTACCCCTGTGCTCTCCTGCTGCCACTGGTGGTGGGTGAAGGGGAGCAAGTCTCCCCCTCATGTCCCCGTGCTGTTCTGCTGCCTCCCAGAGAAGGAAGTCTGCTGTTTTTAAATGCAGACTTCCTTTCCTTGGTGACAGTGACAGGGAGGGAGAGACGAAGAGGAGAAAGGCTTTCTTCCCTTCATTCTCCAGTGTGGGAAGGTGTTCCTAGGCCACCTGCTCACTCCCCTGGTGGGCTCATTTGGGGTGCATGCTTACTTGGTCAAAGCATGACAGTGGATGAATGCAAATACAGTACAGGGGAATATATGGTAAATTCCAGATTACAGCTCTCTTTCTCCTACAGTGGACCCTCTAGATACAGATTTAATTCATTCCGGGGTCCAAAAACACCCCCCAAAAATCCATAACCAGAGGCACCGCTTTTGCGCATGTGCGCAGCACGATAGTGCGCTTCTGTGCATGTGTGTGGTGCACAGAGTGCTGCGCATGCGCAAGCGGCGAAACCCGGAAAAATACTTCTGGGTTTGCCGCTTTCGCAACCCGAAGATTACGTATCCAGAGAGATACGTAACCCGAGGGTCCACTGTACTTCACTTGAACTTAAATCTTCAAAATCTAGGCCAAAGTGTGATACTGCCTTTTTTTTCGGCTTTGGAGTGCAGATGCCAGGCAAATAAGATAATCCAGCCTTTGTTTTAATTGGCAGGTTCCTTTAGTGTTTGATTCGGATCATCAATGTTTAGTCCCAGTTGGACAGCTCTGGGTTGAACTGCTTCGTTTCTACGCCCTGGAGTTTAATTTGGCTGACTTAGTCATTAGCATACGCCTCAAAGAAAAAGTGTCTCGTGAATCGAAGGACTGGCCTAAAAAACGGATTGCTGTGGAAGGTATTTGAAAGTAGTTTGTTTGCAGGAAGGTCCAATTTGAATTGCCTGTTGGAGAAATGTGTATTGTTTGGCATTTAAAGCAGGCTATCCTTTCCCCCTCTTTTGACATTCTTCTTAAGCAGGTACCCCTCAAATCATAGAATCTTAGAACTGTAGAGTGCAAAGGGACCCTGGGGTCATCTAGTCCAACCCCCTCTGCTTAGAACCCTCCAAACAGGTCTTACTGTCAGTATTAGCTACAGCTGAGAAAACTCAGACTAAGTTTTATTTTGTTGTTTTCTCTGTTTGTGTTCATTACGACTGTCTAAGGACTCTTGGTTTTGGCCGTGGCGCATGGAACAACAGTTCAGCTGAGCATGCCTTTACATTGGTCTCCATTACTATTGGTTCTTTGTGGCAAGCCACACTTTAACTTTTCATGGTCTGAATTTAGAAAAAAATTGTGGCTTATATTCGGGTCAATGCAGTAAGCAGTTTTATCACTGCATCACTTGGAGGTAAAGATTAGGTGGTTTACACACACACACACACCGCCCCACCTCACCTCAAGCAGCTGTGTAAACTAGCTCCTAGAGAATCATTTGCTGCAAAATATTTCTGATAAACATCTATTTCATGAAAATAGTTTTCTTATTGTCCATCCCTGTGGA
Source organism: Podarcis cretensis (assembly GCF_951804945.1). Lineage (NCBI taxonomy): Eukaryota > Metazoa > Chordata > Lepidosauria > Squamata > Lacertidae > Podarcis > Podarcis cretensis. The sequence continues at coordinate 7,853,928 of NC_137180.1, read as the reverse complement.
GACCCTCAGGGTGGCTTACAGTTGCAAGTATAAAACAATAAAACCATCAAAAGCAGAATAAACTCAAGTAATAACCACATTCCATGAACAATAACAATAAGGTCGACTCTGGGGTTGTGGCGCTCATCTCACTTTACTGGCCAAGGGAGCCAGTGTACAGCTTCCGGGTCATGTGGCCAGCATGACTAAGCCGCTTCTGGCGAACCAGAGCAGTGCACGGAAACGCCGTTTACCTTCCCGCCGGAGCACTACCTATTTATCTACTTGCACTTCGAGGTGCTTTCGAACTGCTAGGTTGGCAGGAGCAGGGACCAAGCAACGGGAGCTCACTCCGTTGTGGGGATTCGAACTGCCGATCTTCTGATCAGCAAGCCCTAGGCTCAGTGGTTTAGACCACAGCACCACCCGCGTCCCTTTGAACAGTAACAGTAGCACACACACCCCAAACCAGGGCAGTTGGACTCAGTAAGCACGCTCACCTAAATGAAAATGTTTTGACCTATTGTCAATGAGGCATTGAACAGAATTTCACAGTCCGGGCATAATGACCCGTATCACCTGGTGACCAGGTTTATTGTATTGGGACTCTCAACTCCTATCAGCCCCAGTCAGAGTAGCCAGTAGTCAGGACTGGTGGCAGCTGTATTCTCAATGGGATCTTGGAGGGCTAAAGGTTAGCCACTCATAGTTTAAGCAGCTTGCTGTTGGCTAAAAAGCTTCATTGCTTTCTCTTAAGTTCAATGATTGAAGTAAATCCTGTGGGTTTTTAATAGCCATCTGTTTATGTGGCTTTAAGTGTGTTTTATTCATGCCTCAGATGTGATAGATAAATCTGTGAAGTGGGTGTCTGCTATGGAGAGAGGCTTCCCAGAGTTCGTCACTTGATGCCTCCTTTATGATCTTTTGAGTGCCAAGAGGAAATCTTATTATTCACCTAGACCTTGGGGGGTGGGGATGATAATATTAAGACCTGCTGTAACACCTTCAGTAAGATATACAGTGGTGCCCCACAAGACGAATGCCTCGCAAGACGGAAAGCCCGCTAGACAAAAGGGTTTTCCGTTTTAGAGGTGCTTCGCAAAACGAATTTCCTATGGGCTTGCTTCGCAAGACGAAAATGTCTTGCCAGTTCCTGCGGGTTTTTTTCCCTCCCCGCCCCCCTTTTTCTAAGCCGCTAAGCCGCTTATCAGCTGATCCGCTAAGCCGCTTATCAGCTGATCCGCTAAGCCGCTAATAGCGCTAATCCGCTAATCTGCTAATGGGCTTGCTTCGCAAGATGAAAAAACCGCAAGACGAAGAGACTCGCGGAACGGATTCTTTTCGTCTTGCGAGGCACCACTGTAGTTGACTTTGACTCTTGTTTTCCCCAGATCCCTACTCTGTGAAGAGGAATGTGGCAAGAACCCTTAATAGTCAACTAGTTTATGAATACATTCTTCACTGCTTACGGGCAACTTACAAGTATTTTGCCTTGCCCCATAAACAAAGTACAAAAAACAACCAAAAGAGACCTGCTGAATCCTTGGTACTCTCAGAGCCGGAGAAGAGCACTCTTAAACCTGGCATCCCTGACATACAAAATGCACATGATGAGGCAGAGAAATCACCAATGGACAGCTGTGTAACTGCTAGCATGAAAAGTTCTTATTTTCCTCAGGAACCTGCGTTGGATCCTTCTCAGGTGTTTGGTGCTGAAAGCTTTGTGGAAGAGCAGTTGGCAGACGATATAGAGCATTTAGGTGTTTCCCATGAGGACTCAGACTGCATAATTGAGGAATTTATTTCGGGCGACAATGAGGAATATAAACCAAGCTGTGAGGAGACAGAGAGTGGAAATGAAGAGGAGGAAGAAGATGGGCACAAACGTGATAGAAAATGGCAGGGACGTTTGGATATCAATCAAGGTTTGGATGAAGACAGTGAAAGTGGAGATCTTGCCATTCCAGCTGGTGAGCATGATGTTGAAACTGACAGCATTTCTGATATGGAGAATTTTCAGAATACAGTAGCTGCTCTTGACGGGTTTGGTTCAGAATGCGGCGGTGGACTAGACGATAAGGTTGACATGGATGCAGAGAGCACAGAAGGAACTGATGAACTGGATGATTCCCTGATCAAACTGGAACCAGCAACTCAGGAGCAAGTATTTGAAATGGATAATTCGGAGGAGGAGGAAGTGGAAGAAGAGGAGGAAGAAGAAGAGGAAGAGGAGGAAGAAGTTCACAGTATCATAAACCAGAGACAACTTGGTAATGTTATCAATACTGAAGATGAGCTGGATAACACATACACTGGATCTGGCGTTGAAGAGCCTCTATCGGAAGAGGAAGAATTGTTTATTTCTGTCAAATATGAAGACAGTGAGTTCAGGAAGAATGCAGATGAACCTCCAAGGGCAGATTTGGATAAAGAAGATAATGTTGAAAAAGAAGCGTCTTTGGAAAGCAACATGCTCATAGATCAATGTGGCAAATCTGACTTCTTCTATGAGTTTAATAAATACTCTTTCACAAAAGGCAAGGTAATAACATCTAAATTGTAAAATACTATTTATGCTGCAGTTCCTTCATTCCGTTGCATGTTAATCTGTAGAGGTAGGACTAATCTACATTAGAGGCTGTGTGTTTGGTCCTACAAATGTCATTTAATTCCAGAGTCATAAATCGGGACTAGAGGAACAAGTTTTTTGTTTTTTAAATAAAAAAATTCCATTGATGCATTATAATTTCTATAGTCCATAATCAAGCTGACTGTTATTTTGAGTTTCTTCCACATGTCAAAATATTCACAGGTTTGAGCAAATAGCATGGCAGGCTTTAAACATGGCATGACAGTTGGAAGTTGCAGTCAGACATGTATAATATGATAAGCTGTTACTGATGTACAGAGAGTGTCATTGACCATAGTCTGGCCATTCCTGATAACAGATATATTCATTATCTCCCCATTTATACTTTAAGCTAGGTGATGTTTGCTGTCTCCTACCAGGCCTTGTTCCCACTTATCATTTAGCAAGCTTGAGAGTGTAGTTTAGCTCAGAAGAAAAAAGTTTTAAGGATGTCTTCCTTTCTCTTTGATACAGTCACCTACAGTTGTGTGTAGCCTATGTAAGCGAGAAGGTCATCTAAAGAGGGACTGCCCAGAAGACTTCAAAAAAATTGAGCTAGACCCTTTGCCACCATTAACACCCAAGTTCTTAAATACTTTGGATCAAGTGTGCATCCAGTGTTATAGTAAGTTGACTGAACTTCATTTTGGTTGAAAGTTTTTGGAAATTAATACTTGTACAAAATAAACAGGGTCAAGTAATTTTTCTTAGTTTGGGCTATTTTCCACTCAACAATCTTCTGCCACGTTAGAGTTGGGGAGTGTGTTTGCAGATGGCTGGAGAAAATGATTTCTGGAGGTAGGGTTGTAAGATGAGAGCAGAAGAAAGTTGAAAGTAGTTGGAAGAATTAAGTGCCTCTGTTGTTGTTGTTTAGTCGTTTAGTCGTGTCCGACTCTTCGTGCCCCATGGACCAGAGCACGCCAGGCACTCCTGTCTTCCACTGCCTCCCGCAGTTTGGTCAGACTCATGTTAGTGGCTTCGAAAACACTATTCAACCATCTCGTCCTCTGTCGTCCCCTTCTCCTTGTGCCCTCCATCTTTCCCAACATCAGGGTCTTTTCCAGTGCCTCTACCTACCTGCAATTTTCTCTGCTGCCTATCATGCTGTTTTGCAGCTATTTGGCAATTTCCAAACCAGGTCCACTGCTGAGGCTGTACACTAATGTGTACTGCTTAAAACCCACAAAACAGTTTTAAAATATACAGGTGAAACTCGAAAAATTAGAATATCATGGAAAAGTTAATTGATTCCAGTAATTCAACTTGAAAGGTGAAACTCATAGATGAGATCGACTCATGACATGCAAAGCGAGATCTGCTTCTACTTCTCAGAGGTCCAATCTTGCTCTATTTGCATCCTTGTTTTGCTGATTTCCTTGAATATTCTAATTTTCTGAGATTAACAATTTGGGGTTTGGGGTTTTTATCAGCTGTACGCCATGATCATTGCAGTGATAACAAATCAAGGCTTGACATATCTCGCATTGCATGTCATGAGTCAATCTCATATATTAGTTTCACCTTTCAAGTTGGATTACGGAAATCAAGGAACTTTTCCACGATATTCTAATTTTTCAAGTTTCACCTCTACATTCATTGGGAAGTTGTATATTAAGTAGCATTTGATATAAAATGTAAAGTATATGTCTTTGTTCTTACATCACTGCTTACCACAATATAAGATATAGTCTAATCGCAAAGTTTTTGTCCAAAAATGTAGATTTATATGTTGTAATTGGTTCTGTTACTTTAGGCTAACAGCATTGGGTATTGCATTATAGATTTCATATTGATGCCTCAAGTTAACTAGATATACCGTCAGTCAATTAACGTGTAGCATAATATTATTATTATAAAAGAAATTGTCTTTCTAGTGCATCTACTTGCTATCATAATTCTGATTCTAAATGAATATATGCTGTCTCTTCAACAGAGGACTTTGCTCCAAACATTATAGAAGACCAGGCTCGTGAATATATACGGCAAAATCTTGAAAATTTCATCAGACAAGAGTTTCCAGGTGTTCTTTGTGATTATATTTATTTGCAAAGTACTAAAGTAATTTTTATGATGTCCTTAGGTCACTAATCTCAATCCAGTTACTACAGAATGTGTTACCTAGCAGAAAATTTAAGGATATGCTTTATATTTATTACAGCTTGTTTTCTTTATTCTTGGCCTAATTGTCCAATATTTATTACTAACGAATGCTAATGTGCTCAAATAATTCTCTGAAATACATCCTCCTTTACAGGCACTAAATTAAACTTATTTGGCTCTTCAAAGAATGGATTTGGCTTCAAGCAAAGTGATCTCGATATTTGTATGACAGTTGATGGTCTGGAAACAGCTGAGGTAGCCTTTTTAACATGAGCAACACGACAAGTACAAATAAGTGTGTTTATGGGTGATACTCAGTTGCAGAGTGGGCTGTTTCCCCTTCCTCTTGTTCCCCTTCCCCTCCTCCTGAGGGTTCTCCAAACCTCCAGTACAGATTGGGGGGCAGTGCAGGGGGCAGAAGAAGGGGAGATTACATTGTGCCAGCAAAAGTTCATTCCTCTGGAAGACATAGGCTGATCTACTAAGCATCTTTCTCAGGTTTTCCCCCCTAAGCTGATAGTGTTCCATGTGCACACACAGACATGTCTAGTTAATCATAATTTATTCAGTGCAAGAAAACGAGAGGCTGATAAATGAGCATGTTCACTCTTTTAGATTCCAGATAAAGCCACTTTCTTTTCTTTTTTTACATCAAAGTGGATATTCAGTAATCACCTACAATGCTCAAACAAAAAAAAATTGTACAGGAGCACCTTAGAGACTTCTTCATGCACACGAAAGCTTATACCAAGAACAAACTTAGTTGGTCTCTAAGGTGCTACTGGACAATTTTTTATATATTATATATTGATATATTTTGACTGCGTCAGACCAGCACGGCTACCTACCTGAATCTACCACTTACAATGCTGTTGTCGCATTAATACCAGCATAAAACCACCGACACCGCTCCTAAAATAGTAGTGACACCTTGATCATGGTGACTGTTTATTTCTGGGGTTTTAAAAAATTGCACAACTTTCAGCGGCAACTACTTCAGATGTGTGAAGTGGAAAGGAGAATAAACAAAGTCACAACAATTTGCACTTGGAAACAGTCTATTCGTTATGTAAATCTGGTGTAGTTGGGTACAGCAACCTATTGCATGGAAGGCAAAAAGGAGACACCTGTGTCTTGCGGGCAACTTGTACACGTTAGTGCTGTTGCTTGTTCACGATGGCCAGTCTTTTCCCAATAGTAGATTGGCCTTGGTTTGTGTCTTGCAGGAAACAGAAAAAACTGTCTTTACTTTTCTCCCCCTCCCTCCTAGCCTTTAACAAGAAACTGGAATTATGAAAGGTTTCATTGGGAAGCCCCTTGTGAAATTTTACCTGGATAGCCAGATGAAATCTGACCAGGGCTGTGAGATGTTGAGTGCAACAGCAAGTTTATGTTTGCCGTTTTCTAAATTGGAGGTGCTAAAAGCCGTATGGATTGATCTGTTACACGGTCAGGTTCATGATAGAAGAAAAGTGCAGTATGAATGAGAGGACCTCTAAAAAAAGCCCCCACCCACTGGGTTACATCCAGTGAAGTTGTCCTATAAGCAAAGGAGTTCTACTCACCACATTGGGAGTGATCTTTCTCTTGCTCTCCTCTCCCTGTGCATCGCTCCCAAATCCATTATATGGGTTCTACCAGGCCTCTGAAGGGATGGGGGAGCATATATGGTGAGGAAGTCCCATTTTGCAGGTGTAAATTTTCTTTTTGTTTTTTACAATTAATTTTAATTAAGTTTTGCCTCTTACAAAAATCTAAAAGAAAAAACATTCCAACAAACAGAACAAAAACATTTTGCAGATGTAACTTCCTGTCCCAGTGGGGCAACTTCACTAGGTCTGCATGTTGTAGCCATTGATCTGCCTATTGTAATGCTGGCAATTGTAATATTGGGGAGTAATTCTTTTCCTTAAGCTTTGTCGTATTGCTGTGTTTTTAAAGCTTTAAAAAAGGATTCTGGTGTATTTTTTTTTTAATCACAGGGACTTGACTGTATAAGGATTATTGAAGAACTTGCAAGAGTGCTCAAGAAACATTCAGGTAACTGTTGCTAAAAATGTGGTTGGTTTGTATGTTGTTGTTTTTTTTTAAACCATGTACACAGGAGCATGAATTGTGTGAGGATGTTTGTGAATTTCAGATTCTGCAGATGCAAAACACTCACAAATGGATTTTAAATTTAGGATCAGGCCTTTGATGCACTTTAGCCACAAGAGCTTTCTAGTACAGTGGTGCCCCGCAAGACGAACGCCTCGCAAGACGGAAAACCCGCTAGACGAAAGGGTTTTCCATTTTGGAGGCGCTTCGCAAAATGAATTTCCCTATGGGCTTGCTTCGCAAGACGAAAATGTCTTGCGAGTTCCTGTGGGTTTTTTTTCTCTCCCCCCCCCCCTTTTCCTAAGCCCTAAGCCGCTTATCAGCTGATCCGCTAAAAGCCGCTAAACCGCTAATAGCGCTAATCCGCTAAGCTGTCAATGGGCGAAAAAACCGCTATACGAAGAGCCTCACGGAACGGATTAATTTCGTCTTGCGAGGCACCACTGTATGTCTGAAAACCATAAAGCCACTTGCATTGACTTCTCCTTGCATATCATTTATGTGATAAATGAATGGAGAAATTTAGCTTAGTTATTGGTGAACTGGCCATCTTCCCTGATTTAGCATGCATTTATTTGATTTTTGGTACAGAATCCTAACAATCAAATTTTAATTCCCCCCCCCAACCCTCCTGGATGCACAATACTTGATAGTATTGGTCTGTCTGCAATAATAGTGATACATTCTTAAAGTCTGTTAGCCCACATATCTGCAACTCTGTCTGCCCTTAGCCATTGGCCCACAGTCAAAACAAAAACATGCAAGTTAGTTGCCATAAAGTGTGAAAACCTGTTCTTGCAATGACCTAAAATGGTGGTGATGGAATAAACCTAACCAAAAAAAATAGCACAATTAGCATAGCCTTTGTCTGCATAAAATGATGAAGATATTAAATTTAGGAGGAATAATAATAATGAAGCCGGGTCTTCTTGTAGCCAGGCTGCTAGCACTTCATAGATATTTCTAAAGCTAAAAACAAATACACTAGACAGATCTGTGTGGATTCATGTTGTTCTCTTTTGGAAGGACATTGTCATTGTCAGCTTGGTCATAGTTAATTAGGGCTGCCATACGTCCGGAATCCACGAGACATAGGCGAGATTTATCCGCCGAAAATGGCCTCTGGGTGGAATTGTCAAAACTGGACAAAGTGTATAGGAAAACCCAGGCATGTTGTAGCCCATAGCTTTAAAACTTTTGGGGCACGTTATAAGGCATTCGTAGAGTGTGCTAGCCAGGGCTTTGAGGCCTTGCCATCACTTTTCCTGAAATGACTGTGCTCCGTAATACACTGGGTGTAAATTGCAGGAAAAGATCAATAGTAGTGTGCAAGTTGTCTGTCTTCTGTTACTGTTCTTTACATTGAGGAATCCCTGATAAGTTTCCATGGAACCCTAGGCTTCCTAAGTATGTCTTGGAACATGGTTGAAAACCACTGCCCAAAATGAGATGTGTTCAGTTCAGTGAGATGTATTCCTGAATAACTCTGTATAGGGTTGTGGCCTAAGTATCATTGTGTACTTAACAATGCTGAATTTCAGCCAACATCATTCCTATGGAGTTCAACTGGTATAAATCTTCATTTTTGTACTTCCATAGGTCTAAGAAATATATTACCGATAACAACTGCTAAAGTGCCAATTGTCAAGTTCTTTCATGTACGAAGTGGTCTTGAAGTAGACATCAGCTTGTATAATACATTGGTAAGAACATCTCCTAGTTGAAATTGAAGCACTTCTTCAAATAGCCACTGGAGGTATAGCAAATGGGATATGGGGCTACTGTTATGGAGGAAAAACAGCTTTCCAAATTACATTGATGAGTTCTTCCGTATTTATGATGAACAGAAATGGGGTTCATGTGGACAACTGATCAACAGAGTTTGGAAAATAAAATAAATAAATATGTCAAGGTAGTTACTTCAGTATCTTGTAGAAATGGTTGGTATTAAAATCTGTCCAAACATGCACTGTGATTTTCAGCATATTTTTGTTGAAATTATGTGTTTTATTCACTTGGTATTTTTAAAACAAGGTTGTTTAATTTTTAGATAGCAAGTAAAAAAAAATTGTGGTTGTGGTGTACAGTGGTGCCTCGCAAGACGAAAAGAATCCGTTCCGCGAGTCTCTTCGTCTTGCGGTTTTTTCGTCTTGCGAAGCAAGCCCATTAGCAGATTAGCGCTATTAGCAGCTTAGGGGCTTAGCCGATCAGCTGATAAGTGGCTTAGCGGATCAGCTGTTAAGCGGCTTAGCGGATCAGCTGATAAGCGGCTTAGCGGCTTAGAAAAAGGGGGGGAAGGTGGGAAAAAACCCGCAGGAACTCGCAAGACATTTTCGTCTTGCGAAGCAAGCCCATAGGAAATTCGTTTTGCGAAGCGCCTCCAAAACGGAAAACCCTTTCGTCTAGCGGGTTTTCCGTCTTGCGAGGCACTCGTCTTGCGGGGCACCACTGTACATGCTCATTCTACATTCCAATTGCATGCTTCTGAAATAATGCTGTTTCTGTTGACTGAGGTATTTCAGAGAGCTTTCCAAGTCATACAGTTGCTGTCCTCCTTCACCAATCCATCTCAAAATTCTAATCTCATTTCTTTCTAGGCTCTGCATAACACAAGACTTTTGTCCTCTTATGCAGCTATTGATCCAAGAGTAAAATATCTCTGCTATACAATGAAAGTCTTCACAAAGGTACATCAATGTTCTAGTTAACTGGGGGAGAAAAAGTGATGCCCGTTAAGTTTTTCCACTAATTTCTACTCCCCCCCTCTTTTCAGATGTGTGATATTGGTGATGCATCTAGAGGCAGTCTATCTTCCTATGCCTATACTCTAATGGTGCTCTACTTCCTTCAGCAGAGAAACCCTCCAGTTATTCCTGTTCTTCAAGAGGTACGCACTTTAAGCCTGTGTGTGTGTGTGCACAACATTGTGCATAAGGACTTCGCCTTTCCCTCCTTCTTGTAGCCCCTACAAAGGGTTTTCCGTTTTCCGTTTTGGAGGTGCTTCGCAAAACGAATTTCCTATGGGCTTGCTTTGCAAGACGAAAATGTCTTGCGAGTTCCTGCGGGGTTTTTTCCCTCCCCCCCCTTTTTCTAAGCCGCTAAGCCGCTTATCCGATAAGCCGCTAAAAGCCGCTAAGCCACTAATAGCGCTAATCCGCTAAGCCATCAATGGGCTTGCTTCGCAAGACGAAAAAACCGCTAGACGAAGAGAATCGCGGAACGGATTCTTTTCGTCCTGCGAGGCACCACTGTAATCTCCTGCCCTGATAGTCTTAATATTTATTTTCTTAGATATACCAAGAGCCAAAGAAACCCGAAATTCTAGTTGATGGCTGGAATGTCTATTTCTTTGACAAAACAGATGAACTGGTGAGTCTGGCTAATACGAAAACAACTCTACTATGCAATCTTAAGTAAAGTTACACTCCTAACCTTTTTAATGAGGTCAAACTGACCATGGGAAATTGGGGGGGAAATAAGTAAGTTTGCTCACACTTAACGAAGTATGTTACCTTGTGCTTCGTGATCCCAGTTGTAACTTTTTATAAACTGCAGAGGACATTGTGACACTGTTGGTCATTTTTACCTCAATTGTATGGCATGAGAAAAGGGCAGTACAGTGGTACCTCGGGTTACATATGCTTCAGGTTCCGCTAACCCAGAAATAGTGCTTCAGGTTAAGAACTTTGCTTCAGGATGAGAACAGAAATCGTGCTCCAGCGGCACGGCAGCAGCAGGAGGCCCCATTAGCTAAAGTGGTGCTTCAGGTTAAGAACAGTTTCAGGTTAAGAACAGACCTCCAGAACGAATTAAGTACTTAACCCGAGGTACCACTGTACTGTGCTCATAAGATCCTAATGATCTAGTGGCCTCTTACAATGATGTTTAAGTTATTCACTAATATTTATGTCAGCAGATACTTAGATCAGAACCAGTTCTGTTCATTTTCTTCATTCTTTGCATTTATCTACTTCCTTTTTGCCAAGATAGAAAGAAAACATTATGAGAGCATACACAGTGAAATGTAGAATGTGTTGGTGACAAGGAAAAAAATATAGATATAAAAGGAGTTTGGGACAAGTCTTATTTGGTGAGAGAACTCCAGCAGAGAGTTTAAATCAAAAATATTCAACAAAGTGTGGAAATATAGTCTGTTAGACCTTTGAAATATGCCCTTCTAAGTTCCTTCCAAAGATTCCCTCTTTCCCTCGCATAGAAAAAGACCACATGTTTGGTAAGATAAAAATGGTTCACATAAACTGTCCAGAGGTCAGATTCATGTTGCATAGGCAGTAAAACTTAGTTTAATTCCAAACTGGTGAAAGTTCCTAAATTATTGGTACAGGAACTTAAAAGAGGCTTGTTAGAGCCATGTGGCTGGAGGCAGCAGCTCAGAACTCTTTGCACACTAGAGTTCACATGTAGGCTAGAGGGAAACAAAGGCTTGATTATTAGTAATTCCCGAGGTAAGCTGAGCCTGGCAGGACAGCTTACTCTATGGTCTTAACCCCTTCATTAATTAGACTTAAACGTGTTGATTATATGAGGCAGATTATCCCACAGAACGTTGTTGATTTACTTAAGTATTAATTTATGTTTGTGTAAAAATATCACTGCAAAGGCTTTTGGGGAGTTAATAAAACCCCTTACAAACCTGAATTGTGGTGTATATATTTAGCAGTTGGAACCTTCCTTGCATGAACCATCAAAACTGTTTCACTCTTATCACACCTATTTGCAGAATTCATGTTGAAAATGCTTGCCAATCAAGTAGATGGGGTCATTTTAACCCATCATTTATTTGGTAGCTCATGATTGGCAAAATATTTGCAGCCAGATCCGAGGATCTCAGCAGACGTAAGATTTACTAGCAGTTCTCAGTTAGTAACCCTCCAGTTTACTTAAATTAGTAGAAGACTTGTATCCATCTTTTCAATCCAATGATTTTCAATGCGGCTTACGATATATTGTAATAATTCACATAAACACAAATCCAATACCTTGACAGTCCAGTAGCCCCCTGGATAGAGTATGTTTCTCTTTAGCCTGGCAGCTCCAGGGTAACTGGCAATTGACCCTTTCTACAAGGTTGGAACAATTCATACATCTAGGCAAAGAGTGAGAAGAGATCAGTAAATTGCATGCTATTGTCTACACCTGAAAAAGACATATATTTCACTTCCAGCCTGCAGTTTGGCCAGACTTTGGTAAAAACAAAGAATCCATTGGTGAATTATGGCTAGGACTTCTCCGTTTCTATACTGAAGAATTTGATTTTAAAGAGCACGTTATCTGTATCCGAAGAAAAAGTTTGCTTACAACATTCAAGAAGCAGTGGACTTCAAAATACATAGTCATTGAAGGTATTCCTCTAAATTATGAGACCTTTATTCATCATTTAACAAATATATTTGAACAACAGGGCCAAGTTTGGTGAAATGCTTAATTTCTGTTGGGGGAGTAATACAGTTAAAGGTTTGTCACAGTATAGGCAGCAAACTGCTCGAAGGAATTTGCATTTTAGCAACCTGATTTGAAAAGCATTGTACTGGCAAATTAGTTTTAAAAATACACCGCGAGCTGAGACTAACAATGCCTTGGCACAACTGCCACTTTGCTCAACTGAATATGGGAGGGGGAAACCTAGGACCCTTACCAGCAGGGGTGGGAAGAGACAGCAGACACCACAGGTCTGTTGCTTCAGCACTGAGCCCCACCTGGCATGAGCACAGATGAGATCACTGACTCGCCCAGAACATTGCTGTCCACTTGACAGTAATGCACCTGCACAGTATGCTTCCTGATGCCTTCTGAGAAGGGTACCATGTTCCCTTTTCTTCTTTGACACTCATCTGTGGAAGCGTCTAGTCCATGAAAAAGCTGCCCCATACATTGAGATTAAGGAGGCTAGGCATTATAGGGATGCAGGTGGCGCTGTGGTCTAAACTACTGAGCCTCTTGGGCTTGCCGATCAGAAGGTTGGTGGTTTGAATCCGCACAACGGGGTGAGCGCCTGTTGCTCTGTCCCAGCTCCTGCCTACCTAGCAGTTCGAAAGCACACCTGTACAAGTAGATAAATGGATACCAGTGGCGGGACAGTAAATGGTGTTTGCGTGCGCTCTGGTGTTCACGGTGTTCCATTGCACCAGAAGCGGTTTAGTCCTGCTGGCCACATGACCCAGAAAGCTGTCTGTGGACAAATGCCAGCTCCCTTGGCCTGAAAGCAAGATGAGTGCTGCACCCCCATAGTTGTCTTTGAGTGGACTTAACCATCAAGGGGTCCTTTACCTTTACGCTAGGCGTTATGTTAAACAATGGGATGTGAGATATAGGGGGAAGGAAACACCAATAGACCCCAAGTTAGGTAAAGGTAAAGGACCCCTGAACAGTTAAGTCCAGTTGCAAACGACTCTGGGGTTGCGGCGCTCATCTCGCTTTACTGGCTGAGGGAGCCGATGTTTGTCCGCAGACAGCTTCCGGGTCATGTGGCCAACATGACTAACCCACTTCTGGCAAAGCCAGAGCAGCACACGGAAACACCATTTACTTTCCCATCGGAGTGGTACCTATTTATCTACTTGCACTTTGACGTGCTTTTGAAGTGCTAGGTTGGCAGGACTGAGAATGGGAGCTCACCCCGTCATGGGGATTCAAACTGCCGACTTTCCGATGGGCAAGCCGAAGAGTCTCAGTGGTTTAGACCACAGCCCCGCCTGCATCCCTAGACCCCAAGTTAGATTGGTATATAAAGTGGACTGATGGAGGTGTTTTGTAGTATGCCATCGTTGGACTCTGAACTTGCTTCCTTTGATCTTCCCTTCTGTGTCTTATGAAGTGTCATGGGCCATGCTAGGCACGTGATATTGGCCATCAAAGGGCAGCCTTTTATCACTCCAGCTTTCTTGCATATCTTGTTGCCTTGATTTGCATTTGCTCTAGCTTTCCCTTGAATAGACATAGAATATTATTGGCTAGCTGTCAGGGAGCTCATGCTGGTAATCCCCAAGTGACTAGTTCTGTTTGGCTGTGCAGTGTTATCTATATAATCCCTGCCTCTCTGTTCTTAATAAACTAGTAAATACAAGGATCGGGCACGCTTTACTGGTGGTTCTTTTTCTGCCTGCTCCCTCTGCCTGTGGTGTCTCCCCACTTGTGTGCAATCAGCATGCACATTCCCACTGACACATGCGCTGTTTTTGGTGCCAAAAGATGGTATGTGGGGGCGGAACGGGGGAATCTCCACTCGCTCTGCTTTGGTGGCCGCAAACAGAACCCCTGAGTAAGTAGGGGTTCCCCTGTACTACAGTTTTTTCTCTATACATGTTTTTTTTTTTTTTTGCAATAAAATGATTGGCTTAGTTTTTCAGTTTGAACAAGTGTTGCTTTCTTGTTGAAGGTTTTTCATCTTCTTGTCATCAAAATCTTAGATCACTCTTCAGTGTTTTCCCTTTCTTTGTACATGAGGAAGGGGAAGTAATCTGTTTTATAAATGTGGCTCAGCATTAAAAATGTAAGCAGCATTCCCATTGGTTTTTTTGTTCTTTGGATTCTGTTTGTTCATGAGCTATTTTAATATGGGTTTTGTTAAAACCTGCAACACCCTTCTTGCAGATCCTTTCGACCTGAATCACAATCTTGGAGCCGGTTTGTCAAGAAAAAGTAAGTGATTGCCTTAAATTATGTTGTACAGAGATATACTTTTATATGACTCTGTTTCCATTTAATTGATCATTGTTTTTGTTTTGATTACTCTAGTGACAAACTTTATAATGAAGGCTTTTATAAATGGTAGGAGGGTGTTTGGAACCCCGGTAAGAGGATTTCCTAAAGAATACTCTTCAAAGATGGTGAGTGTGTTAGATTTCTAACAACATTTTATTAAGATGTTCTATGCTGTATTGTACTGCATTACAATTTGAATTATATAGATAAAAAATAAAAGTACCTACAAAAATAAAGTTTAAAATCATTATAAACTACCTGAATTCAGTTTGTGAGCCACACTTTAGGAACCCTGTCTTAGATGTTTCACTAGTCCCTGCTGAAATTTTCAAACACAGGAATATGCAACCAGTAGTGTTTGCTTGTTTTGCACTAGTCGGAAAGAATTGCCCATTTCAGTTCAATGCTAACATTTTGTATTTTTGTTAGGAATATTTTTTTGACCCAGAAGTGCTGACAGAAGGCGAACTGGCCCCAAATGATAGATGTTGCAGGATTTGTGGTAAAATTGGGCATTTCATGAAAGACTGTCCCATGCGGAGAAAGTAAGTACACTTTGCCTCGCTGAAGGATAATATGCCTCTAATTGTGCAGATTTTTTTTACTGACAATAGTGCAGACATAACGCTCCCCATTCCCTAACCATTGTTAGTGGATTGGAAATATTATGAGTGCACTGGGGAACGTTGGGTGTGAAACCCCTTGGTGTAGTAATTCTTAGCACATATAAATGCTTTAGTGTGACATTTAGCAAGCCTTAAGGGAATTTTAGTACATTTTTTCATATTCAGGCTGCCTTAAGATAAATTTTACTGTGATTCATGCATTCTTAGACCCAGAAGACGGCATGAGAGTGAAGATCTTAAAAACCAAAGATACACAGAAAACAAAGAAAAAAGAAGTAAAGAGGAAAAAGAGACCCCTGTTAAAATTGCAGAAAGAGATGTCCTGCTAAAAGATGGGAGATTGCAGATATGTACACCTAACAAAAACAAATTGGGTAGGGGAGCAATGGAAACTGCAAAAGAGAAGACACCCAAGCAGCCAGCAGAGAAATGGAAGCGACAGGAAGACAGAGAAAAGCGTTGCTTTATTTGTGGAAGGGAAGGACATATTAAAAAAGAGTGCCCTCAGCACAAAGGAGCTGCAGGTACTCAGCCCAACAATAATAGGGTTCATGGTACTAAAAATATGTTTTAAGGTCAACTGGGAATTTTAGTGACACTTGTGGGCGTCTTTTCTTTTCTCTTCTCTTTTCTTTGCAGACGAGGGCAACCAATATGATGTTTTTTTTAAAAAAAAATCATGAAACAGGATATAAGCTTAAGCGTAACATTATCAAAACAATTAGTTCCCCCTCCTCCCACAATGGATGAATGCAGTAAATTGTCCCATAAAACTTTTCTAAAGTTGTGGTTCTGAAATACTTTTCAGTAGAGAGAGTAAATGTTTTCAGATGTTTCGTTTGATTCCTAGGAGTGGCTGGTAGCTTTTTAACCATTTCCCTTTATGCCATTTCCTTGTTGAAAAGCTCCCCCACCAAAGCTGTCTCCCCCCCCCCCCTTAGGAAGAGAGAGAGAGTAAAAGCAGCCTAAGATATGTGATATTTTCAATGGGAGCATGGGGCAGGGAAAGCCCCTACTTCAAATGGCAGCCTTCGTGGTTGTCAAATACAAAGCCAGCGGGTGGGGGAATTTATTTTTTAAAAAATAAATAAATCAGAACTGCCCTGAAGGAAGAAAAAAAATATTTTGAAAGTTGACCTTTGGCATGCTTTTTACTGTTCCAATTAATAGGTGGATTTTTCCAAAGTAGATTTTTCTTGTAAGGTAAATTTTAATCTCATTAGATTTTAACTTTCCTAGGTGCCTTGAAGTTGGAAAGTCCATGTGGGTCCCCTTTATCCAGTGCTGTTAAGCATTCTGGTCGATTGAATCAGGTAAACAGTTACCACGTGTGATTTATTTATTTTAAAGTAAAAAATTAACTTTTGGCCGCATAGCACAATTCTTACTTTAAATGTTATGCTGCTATTACAGTGGTGCCTCGCAAGACGAAATTAATCCGTTCCGCGAGTCTCTTCGTCTTGCGGTTTTTTCGTCTTGCGAAGCACGGCTATTAGCGGATTAGCGCTTTTAGCGGCTTAGCGGCTATTAGCGGCTTAGCAAAAGGGGGGGGGAAGGGGAAAAACTCGCAAGAACTCGCAAGACGTTTCGTCTTGCGAAGCAAGCCCATAGGGAAATTCGTCTTGCGAAGCACCTCAAAAGACGGAAAACTCTTTCGTCTAGCAAGTTTTTCGTCTTGCGAGGCATTCGTCTTGCGGGGCACCACTGTACATCTTGCAATAACTATCTTCAAATGGTCACTCCTGGTTTTTCTTTTTAAGGGACTGCTTTTACAAGAAGAAAAAAAGAAACAGAAAGGAAGAATATTCTTGAGTCCCCAATCAGGTTTGTGAACTAGACTTGGCCTATGCATAGCATTCTGCACGCATGAGAATCAGCTGGTCGTTTGGTGTACTGGAGCATTCTTCACAAGTCCCTTGCATAGCACTCTACCAGTCACATCTTTACCTGTGGGGCTACCTTTGAAGGTGACCCGGAAACTGCAATTAATGCAGAATGCGGCAGCTAGACTGGTGACTGGAAGTGGCCGCCGGGACCACATAACACCAGTTCTGAGAGATCTGCATTGGCTCCCAGTACGTTTCCGAGCACAATTCAAAGTGTTGGTGCTGACCTTTAAAGCCCTAAATGGTCCTGTATACCTGAAGGAGCATCTCCACCCCCATTGTTCAGCCCGGACACTGAGGTCCAGCTCCAAGGGCCTTCTGGCAGTTCCCTCACTGCGAGAAGTGAGGTTACAGGGAACCAGGCAGAGGGCCTTCTCGGTAGTGGCACCTGCCCTGTGGAATGCCCTCCCATCAGATGTCAAGGAAATAAGCAGCTATCCTATTTTTAAGACATCTGAAGGCAGCCCTGTTTAGGGAAGTTTTTAATATTTAATGCTGTATTGTTTTTAACACTCGATTGGGAGCTGCCCAGAGTGGCTGGGGCGACTCAGCCAGATGGGCAGGGTATAAATCATAAATAACATTATTATTAATTATTACTATTACTATTACTATTACTATTATTATTACTATTATTATTACTATTATTATTACTATTATTATTATTATTATTATTATTATTATACCTGTCCCACTCTTGCTGTCATGTTGTATCAGGTGTGGGTTAGGTGGGTGTGGCTTGGCAAAAACAGCCCTGCCTACAGGCCAAATGGGGAAGTCTGTTGGGCCAGAGGTTCCCCACCCTGGTCTAGAAGAACCAAGAGAGTTGGGGTCCCCTCTCCTTCCATCAGAGTGATCAAGACAGCACTAGTAAATAACAAAACCAGTTGAAATAGATTCAGACAAAGTCTTATCCCAGAATGCCTGCATTTGCACGGCCACCACCACTCAAGCACTTCAACAAAGAATGGGATACTTGGAGCTTTCCAATAGCTGCTGCAATATTTGACATCTACAGAGTGGAAACTTCAAGAGAAACAAATTTAGTGACAGAATGTGTGGGCAGAAATAACAGACCAAAGAAAGGAATACAGAAGTGGAGGCATGCTGGTGCCGCTGGATAAATATGCCTTGAGATCATGACAGAGACATGCTTAGAGAAAACAAAGAAGGTGCTTTAGTGTAGATAAAACAAAATAAAAAAATTCCTTCCAGTAGCACCTTAAAGACCAACTAAGTTAGTTCTTGGTATGAGCTTTCGTGTGCATGCACACTTCTTCAGATACACTGAAACAGAAGTCACCAGACCCTTCTATATAGTGAGAAGGTGGGGAGGGGTATTACTCAGAAGGGTGGTGGGATTGGGTGATTGGCAGATAGCTGTGATGAGCCTGTTGACGACTCTTAACGACTGCAATAGGTCTTACAGGAAAAAGCAAGGGGTGAGAAGGTGAAAAATGGCTTTGTCATGTATAATGAGATAAGAATCCAATGTCTTTGTTCAGACCAGGTCTCTCCATGGTTCTAAGTTTGGTAATAAGTTGCAATTCAGCAGCTTCTCTTTCCAGTCTATTTCTGAAATTCCTTTGTAATAGAACAGCTTCTTTGAGATCTTGTATAGAATGTCCTGGGAGATTGAAGTGATTAGTGTAGATGTGTAACAGGAGGTTACAGTCAAAGACATGGTGGGTAGCTTGGAATAGACTTGGAAGTGTCCAAGTGCCCCGTTTTTCTTGGCTCTGCTGAGTTTGCATCATTGTAACCTAAAAACATATGTTACTAAAAAATTAACTGGTTTGGTTTCTACCTATTTACTCATTTTTGTAGTCTTTCTCCCCATATACAGGCAGCCTTTCCAGTAAATATATGACTCAGGGAAAAGCTTCACAGAAGAGGCCTCATCAAGATTCATGAGGGATCGAAGCAATCTTACGTTGCAATACAGACCGTCCATTTCCTTAAATGTTTATTTTCTTTATAGCCTCCAGGTTCACAAAACAGCAGCACAAACAGTCTTCAATATGTTTAAAGAAAACACATTTTATTTTAATTAAATTGCTAAAGATAAAAAGCAATGGATTTTAATGTTTGTTCATACCATGAATCCCAGCTCTTAATAGATGAGCATTTTAATAGAAAACCATGTTTTTGTATTTACTAGGTAAAACATGTAGATCAGGGAGGTTCCTAACTCAAACCACTTCTAAGAGTTTCTACATTCGATCAGAATGTTTTGAGTGCACTTAAATGATGTGCAAGCCAAATATAGTGTCTCCTTCAAAATATTATATTTGAAGGATTAAAAGGGTATTTATTAATTATGATCATTTACTGATTCCTTGCGTAAAAGTGTTTTGAAATGTTTCTGGATTGCTACTGCCGTATTTGCAAATATTTTAATCTGTGGGGAGCTAACACATGGACGTAAGCAAACTTTTATGTAAAATCTCTGTAGAAAAGCAGTGCCATTGAATGAATTCTTCCCTTTGTTGTTTTATGGTTTGATATGCTGCTGTGCTTCTGTACGGAGAGACTGAGAGGCTGGTTCTGTTTGCTGCTGCTGTAATATTTTCCCATTGTCTGCAACACACAAAAAACACAAAACACATAAGGAAACAAGAGGTATATTTGGCAGTTAAAATGAATCCACTTCTGCTTTATTGAAAAGTGAAGAAGATCCATGAAGTAGACAAGGATTTGCTTTTTTATTGTCATCAAGGCTTAATGTCAGGTTTTCTGGATATGGTACAACATACCCTTTCCAGGAAAAATATACAACAAAAAATTAGGCCACTGTTATTTATGACCTTGAAATAAACCAACCAAGTGAAAACTTTCAAGTTCCTTTTTTTGTATTGTATGAATCATAAAGAAGATTTAGTCTTATTTATTAGTTACTCATCCTTTCAATGTATCCTTCCAAGGCAGGTTGCACAAAACATTAGACTTTACATTTTTTTAAAAAGAGAGAGCAATGTCCTTATATAAGAAGTCATCCGGCAGCTTGCTTCCCTCTTGCACTATAAACTGTTACAGGTATTCCAGTTGAAGCTAATAATTTTTCAGAGTTGGTTTGGCTTTTCAAAGGATGTAAAACATTAAGTAATCGGCTTCACTGACAATCTCTGATCTGGAGATGAGTCAATGGAAATCAGGTAGACAGAAATCAGAAGTTACTCATCCTTGGAATATCACTTTCAGTGAGACGGACATCCCTATCAGCATGCGTCCAAGTGTCTGCTGTTTAAAGTACTACAGCACAGATAGACAATTTCTGCATTTGGTTGTACTTCAGGCTTTTTCTTACAATTCCTGACACTGTACATTTAAGTAAGCATCTGAGCACTTGACCTGCTACGCGGAGCTTGTTATACAATTTGCAAACGTTTAGTAAGTTTAGTCACTGTGTTGTGTGTCAAAATCTCTCTGGTCAACTGGTGGAAGTATAAAAATTACTGTGAAGCATTTCTAATCACACGTCCCCAATATCTTTAGATCATAGTAGAACTTGGTTCTGTTTAATAGGTTTTCACGCCACCTTTGACAGATGCCCTCAAAGTAGTGTTTACAAAAGTGAAACCTTGTTCATATAAGCTCCTCTGTGACCCAGCAAACTGGCTTTCTTCTGGAATCTGTGGTTCAAGGATAGCTGTAGAATAAAGGATGTCTGTTAACAGCAGTCTGCCCCAGCCTGGTGTCTTTTAAATATTTTAGATCATAACTCCTGTTAGCCCCAGCTAGCATAGGTGGTGATCAGAAAGGATGGGAGCTTTAGCCCCAAACAAGGCACTAGGTTCAGAGGCCAAATTCCAGAACCCAGAAAGGATCCCGCTCCACTTACAACAGGAATAGTTTAGTAGGTATTGCAACCTGGGTCAAATAACTTTTTTGCATATCCTCCTCTTGGATGGATTGTGCAAACTAAAATGGACTGCTTTCCGGAAAGCTGCGGGAACTGAAAACAACAGCAGACCTGAGGAAATGGAGTCAGTCTGCCAAAACTTAATTAATGGTTCTGAATTCATGATATTGCAATTGGCAGTGGGACATGGGTGGCTCTGTGGTCCAAACCACTAAGCTTCTTGGGTTTGCTGATCAGAAGGTCAGCGGTTTGAATCCCCGCGACGGAGTGAAGCTCCCGTTGCTTTGTCCCAGCTTCTGCCAACTTAGCAGTTTGAAAGTACACCAGTGCAAGTAGATAAATAGGTACCGCTGTGGTGGGAAGGTAAATGACGTTTCCGTGCGCTCTGGCACTCGTCATGGTCCTCCGTGCGCCAGTAGCGGCTTAGTCTTGCTGGCCACATGGCCCAGAAAACTGACTGTGGACAAACACTGGCTCCCTCCGCCTGAAAGCGAGATGAGCGCCGCAACCCCCGAGTCGCCTTTGACTGGACTTGACCGTCCACGGGTCCTTTACCATTTACTGCAATTGGTCAAAAGGCCTCTCAGTTAATTTATTCAACAATCCTATTGAACGAGATGCCAAATTACGGTATGTCTTTAAGAGTGCAGCTCATTCTACCAAGTTACAGGGAACCAGCCTTCTCGGTGGTGGCACCCACCCTGTGGAACACCCTCCCACCAGATGTCAAAGAGAAAAACAACTACCAGACTTTTAGAAGACATCTGAAGGCAGCCCTGTTTAGGGAAGCTTTTAATGTTTAATAGGTTATTGTATTTTAGTGTTTTGTTGGAAGCCGCCCAGAGTGGCTGGGGAAACCCAGCCAGAATGGCAGGGTATAAATAATAAATTATTATTATTATTATTATTATTATTATTATACCTTTGCTCAAAGGGTAGTTCACTGCAGTGAATGGGATTTACTCCCAAATACCTAAGATTGAGGGACCCCAAAATAAAAGAATGCAACCTGGGTTTCTGACGTACCTCAATGTGCGTGGGTTTTTTTTAATAAGTGTTATGTACTGAGTTGAATAGGATCCAAACTGCAGCAGTCTGATTGGTCCTAGACCAATAGGATCCAAATTGCAGCAGTCTGATTGGTCCTAGAACAATAGGATTCAGAATGCGGCAGTCTGATTGGTCCTAGAACAATGCAGCAGTATGATTGGTTGGCAGGAACCACCCAATCATGCTCCAGATATAAGTGAATCCACAACCTGATTGGCTTTCAGTAGAATTCCGGAATTAGCCAATCCTGTGCAGCCCATTGTGTAAATAATGTATATAAAGCAGATACTTTGAGGGGCAAACAGCAAACTATGGCAAGTTCTTAAAGAAATGGGAGTGCCTGATCACCTCATCTGTCTCCTGAGAAATCTGTATGTGGGACAAGAAGCTACAGTTAGAACTGGATATGGAACAACTGACTGGTTCAAAATTGGGAAAGGAGTACGACAAGGCTGTATATTGTCTCCCTGCTTATTTAACTTATATGCAGAATTCATCATGCGAAAGGCTGGGTTGGGTGAATCCGAAGCCGGAATTAAGATTGCCGGAAGAAATATCAACAACCTCAGATATGCAGATGACACAACCTTGATGGCAGAAAGTGAGGAGGAATTAAAGAAGCTTTTATTGAGGGTGAAAGAGGAGAGCGCAAAATATGGTCTGAAGCTCAACATCAAAAAAACGAAGATCATGGCTACTGGTCCCATCACCTCCTGGCAAATAGAAGGGGAAGAAATGGAGGCAGTGAGAGATTTTACTTTCTTGGGCTCCATGATCACTGCAGATGGTGACAGCAGTCACGAAATTAAAAGACGCCTGCTTCTTGGGAGAAAAGCAATGACAAACCTAGACAGCATCTTAAAAAGTAGAGACATCACCTTGTCAACAAAGGTCCGTATAGTTAAAGCTATGGTTTTCCCAGTAGTGATGTATGGAAGTGAGAGCTGGACCATAAAGAAGGCTGATCACCGAAGAATTGATGCTTTTGAATTATGGTGCTGGAGGAGACTCTTGAGAGTCCCATGGACTGCAAGAAGATCAAACTTATCTATTCTGAAGGAAATCAGCCCTGAGTGCTCACTGGAAGGACAGATCGTGAAGCTGAGGCTCCAGTACTTTGGCCACCTCATGAGAAGAGAAGACTCCCTGGAGAAGACCCTGATGTTGGGAAAGATGGAGGGCCCAAGGAGAAGGGGACGACAGAGGACGAGATGGTGGGACAGTGTTCTCGAAGCTACCAGCATGAGTTTGACCAAACTGCGGGAGGCAGTGGAAGACAGAAGTGCCTGGCGTTCTCTGGTCCATGGGGCATGAAGAGTCGGACACGACTAAACGACTAAACAACAACAACAACAACATGTACTGAGTTGAATAGGATCCAAACTGCAGCAGTCTGATTGGTCCTAGACCAATAGGATCCAAATTGCAGCAGTCTGATTGGTCCTAGAACAATAGGATTCAGAATGCAGCAGTCTGATTGGTCCTAGAACAATGCAGCAGTATGATTGGTTGGCAGGAACCACCCAATCATGCTCCAGATAGAAGTGAATCCACAACCTGATTGGCTTTCAGTAGAATTCCGGAATTAGCCAATCCTGTGCAGCCCATTGTGTAAATAATGTATATAAAGCAGATACTTTGAGGGGACATTCACTCACTCCTCCTCACCACTATGAGCTGAATAAAGAGCATGGAATCCCTTTGCGACTCTGAGTATATTTCAATAAGATTAATAATTTATTGAATTTGAAATAAGTTTTAAGTAAGACAAAGCAAATGTTTTGTTTTTCCTATTGCTATTGCGCCAACTACTCCCGCCTGAGTATTACACCTCCGCGCAGAGAACTAATCCCGGCGCCCCTCGGCCTCGTATCCCTCCGCAGCGGGCGAGCCGCTCTCTCTCCCCTCAAGGGCCGGAATCGAATTCTTCCCGCCTCTCCCGCTCCTCCTCTCTCCGCTGATTGGTCAGCCATCCTGAGAAGGACGTGGGGGGGGGGGGAAGAGGAGAGAGCGCGCGCGAGACTTCCCACTGGCCCGCCGCGTACCCAATAGGAGCGCGCCGTCCTTAAGCTCCCGCCCCCTCCAGTGACGCCACCCGCGCGCCGTGACGTCTTGCTGCGCGTCGCTCCGTGCGCCGTGTCCATGGACAACCTCGGAGGACGAGGCTGACAGGGCGGAGCGGGAGAGATGGCCTCTTCCATGGTCAGAGCCACCGTTCGGGCCGTGAGCAAGAGGAAGATTCAGGCCACGAGAGCCGCCCTCACACTGGTCAGTCCTTGAGGGGGGGGGGGTGCGCGCGCACCTCACCTTTCGCTTGGGGGCGGGGCTTCTCGACCCTCCGCTGGCCGGTAAACAAGAGGACTGCGCAGGCGCAGTTGCGGCGTGTTCCAGGGGGCTGGGGGAGGGGCAGGTCTTAGAGGCCGCATCAAGAACTGGGGGTGGCAGGCGGAAGTTCGCAAGGTGAAGCGTTTCCCCTCCTTGCCTTGGTTGGGAGATGCCATTCGCTACAGGAGGGAGGGAGATTTTGCTTTGCTCCTGCAGGTTATCTCTCTGTGTGTGTAAAATAGAATTTTTATTAGTTTTCAATTACAGTCCAATAATAGCCTAATAATAATAATGCCAAATTATAGTACAGTTACTAATACCAATCATTCAGGTAAAAAGGTAAAGGTACCCCTGCCCGTACGGGCCAGTCTTGACAGACTCTGGGGTTGTGCGCCCATCTCACTTAAGAGGCCAGGGGCCAGCGCTGTCCGGAGACACTTCCGGGTCACGTGGCCAGCGTGACAAAGCTGCTCTGGCCAGAGCCAGAGCCAGAGCCGCACACGGAAACGCCGTTTACCTTCCCGCTGGTAAGCGGTCCCTATTTATCTACTTGCACCCGGAGGTGCTTTCGAACTGCTAGGTTGGCAGGCGCTGGGACCGAGCAGCGGGAGCGCACCCCGCCGCAGGGATTCGAACCGCGACCTTTCGATCGGCAAGTCCTAGGCGCTGAGGCTTTAACCCACAGCGCCACCTGCGTCCCTATCATTCAGGTACCAAATTATATAATTTAGGCGCCCCCCCCCCCATGCAGTCTCGTTGGTTCCCAAGCCTTTGCCTTAAAGGAATTTACTTGGGAAAGTCCTGTTTCCGCTAAGGTGGACCACATAATCATCATCATCATCATAAACATAAACATAAACAACAGTAGTAGTAACAACAACAACAGTAGTAGTAGTAGTAGTAGTAACAACAACAACAACAGTAGTAGTAGTAGTATCAATTTATTTATATAGTGGTACCTCGGGTTACAGACGCTTCAGGTTACAGACTCTGCTAACCCAGAAATAGTACCTCGAGTTAAGAACTTTGCTTCAGGATGAGAACAGAAATCACATGGAGGCAGCAGGAGGCCCCATTAGCTAAAGTGCTGCTTCAGGTTAAGAACAGTTTCAGGTTAAGAACGGACCTCCAGAATGAATTAAGTTCTTAACCTGAGGTATCACTGTACTCTGCCCATCTGGCTGGGTTTCCTCAGCCACTCTGCCAACCGAATGTTCAAAACACAATAAAACATCAAATATTAAAAGCTTCCCTAATCAAAGCACATAGGGCTCTTCAGACAAGTTCCAGCCACTGAATATGTTACATGCAACCATTGAAGATGTAGCCTAGTCATCCTCTGTGTCTGATCATTGGAATATCCTTTTCTTTTTACAAAGTGGGGGAAGAATACGAGAAAGGAATTTTTTTTCATTGGCCAAACCCAGTATGAGCAGTATGGCATGTTTTTTCTTTCTTCATAAACCATCTTCTCGTATGAGGAATTCTCTTTGAGGAATGCATGCAGGGGAGCAGGATGGCACCTGCTAGGTGTGCCTGACCCTTATCTCCCCCTGCCAGCTTACACAGATTGGTTGGGTAGTCCTCAACCATAGTCAGTAAAGCAAGAACAAATGTGGCTTGTTTTGTCACCTGAACTGGATATAACACTACAGTGGTGCCTCGCAAGACGAAAAGAATCCGTTCCGCGAGTCTCTTCGTCTAGCGGTTTTTTCGTCTTGCGAAGCAAGCCCATTGACGGCTTAGCGGATTAGCACTATTAGCGGCTTTTAGTGGATAAGCAGATAAGCGGCTTAAAGGTAAAGGTAAAGGTACCCCTGCCCGTACGGGCCAGTCTTGACAGACTCTGGGGTTGTGCGCCCATCTCACTTAAGAGGCCAGGGACCAGCGCTGTCCGGAGACACTTCCGGGTCACGTGGCCAGCGTGACATCGCTGCTCTGGCGAGCCAGAGCCGCACACGGAAACGCCGTTTACCTTCCCGCTGGTAAGCGGACCCTATTTATCTACTTGCACCCGGAGGTGCTTTCGAACTGCTAGGTTGGCAGGCGCTGGGACCGAGCAGCGGGAGCGCACCCCGCCGCAGGGATTCGAACCGCCGACCTTTCGATCGGCAAGTCCTAGGCACTGAGGCTTTAACCCACAGCGCCACCTGGGGAGGGGAAAGGGGGAAAAAGTCGGAAAAACTCGCAAGACATTTTCGTCTTGCGAAGCAAGCCCCTAGGGAAATTCGTCTTGCGAAGCACCTCCAAAACGGAAAACCCTTCCGTCTAGCGGGTTTTTCGTCTTGCGAGGCATTTGTCTTGCGGGGCACCACTGTATGCCCAAGATTGTGGTTTGTTCTTCCTGTTTGGTAGCAAGAAGGAGCAAAGTAGTCAAGATCAATGTGTTCTTTATGGTAAGCCATTAACTATGGTTAGCATATACAGATTGCGTAGTTGATGTCGCGGACTGGCTAGACACCAGGGAATGTTGGGAGGCACCAGCTAGATGATGTCTCAGAGGCTGGGGATTGGTGGTGGGATGACAGTGAGTGGTCAGAGGGAGAAGCCTTGGGAGGAGAATGTCAGCCTGGATAGCTCAGTTGGTTAGAGGTGTCCGAAGAGGGAACAGGGTTTAGTGAGCAGGGAGAGTCTGTGGCAGAGAGAAGCAGAAGTGGAAGCAGGAGTGGATGGAGGCCAAGAGGCAGAGATGAGTCAGGCTGGTGAAGAATCCAGGGTGTCTCCTCCTGCTGCTGTGTCAGGCTGCCCTCCTCCCCTGGTCTCCCGGGACCAAAAGAGGTATGAAAAGGGAGGAACAGAGACAGGTGCAATGGCAAAGTTTCAGATTGCTTGGGAAGGACCCAGGAGAGGAGGAGTTTAGGTAGTTGTGGGAAGGCTGGGATCTTTAGCCTCTGCAACTGCCTCATAGGGGCAAGACCTACCAAATAATTGCTGTGCTCATTAAGCCTAGCGCTTTTTTTTTAAGTAATATTTATTTATTCAAAATTTCAAAAATACACAATTACAACAAAAAAACAGAAAACAACGCTACAGAAAAAAAGAAAAAAAAGAGAATAGAAAAAAGAAGAATACACATCTCATATTACATCTTTTCATTTGCTTGTTTCTTAGACCTCCTCACACCTCCCTTTTTGTATTCTAACTTAATTCAATGTTTCAGCAAATTCTTCCCATATTTTTCAATTTTTATTAACTAATTTGTTTTAACAATCTATCTTATTAATTAGTTCAACATATCCTTTCCGTGTTTTACCATAATTTGTAATTCAATTTACCTTAATTTATTTAACCTTATCTTACCTTAAAAGCCTTAAAATTCAAAATTTAAACCATATTTATACATAACTCCTTAAATCCTTTCTACTAAAGCCAATTAATTCCTTTCCAACATTTTCCCTGAAATTTCATTAATATTACACTAATTCCAAAAATAAAAAAGAAATTTTCCCCTAGTTATTATCCAACGTCCCTTCTTCCTGGTTTCGGATTATGTCAGTCCTTTCTATACATTCCATCCAGTCCATCAATCTGGTGTTCTTATATCAGAGGCCCTTAAGTCTCTTCTATGCCCCTTCTGCAGATTTTCTTGTTCTTGTTTGTAGTTGCACTCTTCCTTGTCTTTTGTTGGTTTCTTTCTTAATTTCTTCCCTTTCTCTTTGGGGAGTAGGTTTCCGGGGGATTCCAACCGGTAATAAGCTCCAATTTCCTTCATCAAGCCAGCCCATTCCCCACAGTCCCACTCCCTGTCATCATCTTTGTAATCCAAAAAGTGGTTGTCCAAAAAGTTATTTTCAACATATTTCATAGTCCCACCAGATTTAAGAGCTTCCTTAAGTCCAAACACTTCCCGGTACACTCCAAATTCAGTCTTCCAATGCAGCAACTTTTGCTCCTGCAGGACTTTGGATCTCTCCATTTGCGTTGCTTGGGGTGCTATCCCAACCTCTTCCATCTTCCTCTGCCCTTGCGCTTGCCCAATCAAACCAGTTTTCTGAGTTGGTCGCTGTATAGTTTCTTTATCCTTATTTCCTGTTAAGTCATATTCCCTGGCTACTGCAGTCATCAAGTCCAACTTGTCATTCATCAAATTCATCCTCTTATGCAACTGCCCCAGCAAGGCATTTGTTTTGTCGAGGGCAGAGGCCAAAACTTCCTCCCAACGCATTTCTGTTCAAGGTCAAAAGACTGGTCCCACGATCTCTAATCTCACAGCTGTAACGTCTCCAAGTAGACTGCAGCAACAAACTGACAAGCTCCCTCTAGGGGACACAATTTCTATTAAGCGTAGCGCTTTTGAGCTCACCTTGTTTCTTCTAATGAAGAGTTAGCTTCACTTACTCGGGGTAATTTATTCCTGACAGTTGATTCCTTTTTTATACTTTACTGAAGTTTATGCTTTTCTCAGAAATTTGCATTGGATTCTGTGCTGCAGTGTTTGTGACAATTAGGGGTAATCAGAGTAGAATCCATCCCAGAAAGTCACCTTATTTATGTACAGTGGTACCTCGGGTTGCAAACGCTTCAGGTTACATGCGCTTCAGGTTACAGACTCCGCTAATGCAGAAATAGTGCTTCAGGTTAAGAACTTTGCTTCAGGATGAGAGCAGAAATTGTGCTCCAGCGGTGGGGCAGCAGCAGGAGGCCCCATTAGCTAAAGTGGTGCTTCAGGTTAAGAACAGTTTCAGGTTAAGTATGGACCTCCGGAACAAATTAAGTACTTAACCGGAGGTATCACTGTAATTCAAGATGTTTAGAACTAGTGGCATTACCTAAGTTCATGGTTACTTGGTTTGGATTACAAATTTATCCAACTCTAAATGCTCACTCTAATTTCATACAAAGCAGCATCTCTCCAGAATGTTGTTCTTGTGTTCTGTTTATTATCTGAGCTAATGTGTCTCCCTCTGTGCACTTTGTGTGTTACAGCAGCAACATAGTAGTCTCCAGGACACTTGATGTCTATATTAAGGATTTGGAAAAACTATTTTTCTCAGGTGCCTGGGAAGTTGCCTTGTAGCATCCAGGGATTGAGGTATCCCAGTTGCCATCAAATTAGGGAAATGGAAAGGAAAGGAGACACTGGCTTGGACTCAAAGATGGGGGGTGGATTGAGACCATGTTATGCCATTGGAAGTGTGGCAACCAAATTCTGGGATTGTGCTTGAAAAAACTAGAGTTGCTGAGCAGTTCTGTTGTTTGCTCAGCCCAGTTTTGAAGTAAACCAAGTGAAGTTCACAGATCTCTAGTTACAACCTGATCCTAAAATATCAAGAAATCAAATAGTTGCTGTTCGTTGCTAGTATGATCGTGGGGACATGAGAATTTGTACTGAACCTAGGATCTGAAAGTGGTGGGGGAAAAACAGGTTTTGATTAAAGATAACAAGATGCAGCTGAGTATTCATCTAATCCAAAGCTATTCCTAAAAACCTTTCAGACCCCATCTGCTGTGCAGAAGATAAAACAACTGCTTAAAGACAAACCTGACCACGTAAGTAGAGATGGAGAGTATGCCTGACATTACTCATCTGTTTAATATTCGTTTACATGTGCTGCTGTTTGTTATAGTTCTAGCAGGTACCCTGTGAATTAATACATTGTAAAATAGAGTGAATGATGAACTTTGTATTTTAAATTTGAAACTATACTACTCTTGCAACTGCATGTTCAGCAGCGGAGAAAGGCAATGCTGTTCCTGGTGAAAATGGTTTTAGAGTGTTGCATGTTGATAGTGATGAAACTTCACTGTTGTTTTTTCACATGTATTAAAAATATAGTGAAACATGCTGAGCGTCTTGATATCATGTGGGAATGTCTAGAATAACATGTGATTCATTCATTAAGTCCATTGTCCCAGTCCTTAAAAAGTTAGTGCTTTTGGGATGTATCCAGTTGTGTCCCAGTGCTGCTAGAATGCTCTTAGATCAAGCGAAAGCTTCCATTTGAAAGCAGGAAATGTGTGGATTGCTTGCTTGCTTGCAGATTCCATTGGAGAAGGGCTGAGGCTTAGCGGAAGAGAATCCATTTTATATGCAGGTTCCATGTTCAATCCCTGGCATCTTCAGTTAAGGCTGGGAGAGAACTCTGTCTGGAGATCTGCAGTCATTCAGTATAGACAACATTGAGCCAGATGGACCATGGTCTGACTCTGTATGACAGCTTTCTATGTTCCTATAACCCCCTGCACCACCTCCTCTGCTGTTTCAAAGGGTATTTCAAATTTCTGCAGAAGGTTTTGGGGTAAGGGGTGCTGGGGACTGTAAAGGAAAGGTAGAATTGGCATAAAATATCACCACTTCCCTTTTACACGTAGACAAGCATCTCCTGGATAAAAAGAACCTATCAGCAGATGGATACAGTTGGATGCAGCTTATGAAATCTACCGGGCTTGAATCATGCACAAATTGTTGATGTCACTGAAACTTAATTACCTTTTCCTGATTGGGAGACCAGAGAATGTCAGGCCTTCGTTTCTATGCAGACATGAAATTTTAGTAGATTAACTGACTGTTGCCTTGTAGGCTTCCTGTATTAACAATCTGTACCATTTTAAAAAAACATTTTTTTATATTTTATAATTCTACTTTGTGCAGCAGTGTAAATGTACTAATCATATTAGCTGAGGTTATGCATGTTTGAAAACAATTTCTATTTCTGCTGATGCTGTGAAATTTTTAGATTAATTTAAAAAGTTTTCTTACTGGTTTTTTAAACTTATGTTTCAGGTAGGCGTTAAAGTTGGTGTCCGTACAAGAGGCTGTAATGGACTTTCTTATACACTAGAATACACAAAATCAAAGGGGGACTCTGATGAGGAAGTAGTACAGGATGGTAAGTGTGTTTTGGTATCCCAGAGATAATTGTAAGTCCTTTTTTACTCCTCTAAAATATCGTTAATGCCATTTAATCTCAGTTGTGCAGGTTTCTCACTAAATTTGGTGTCTGTAAATTAAAAAGCAACCCTAATTCACTTCATTGATAAATTGACTTTCTCTCAATAAACTTGATGCTGTCGCCAGTCAGACTTGATTTCTGTAACTAGCCATTAAAGGTCTAATATTTGAATGTGCTTCTTATGTGGTAAGTTTCGCATACTGGAGCAGCATTTCTAAGTTTATGCTTTGAATCACAGCTTTGAATGGACAAAAATGGTCCATCAGAATTGACACTGCCAAGACATTTTAAAGAGATTGAAAATAAATCACTAATAGGTGGCATCAGCTCAATCTGACTAGAATTATGCTGAATTACAAAGAAAGCACTTTTTCTGCAGTTAGAGCAGGGCAACCATGCAACGGTTGCAATCTACCGTATTTTTCGCTCTATAGGACACACTTTTTCCCCTCCAAAAATGAAGGGGAAATGTGTGTGCGTCCTATGGAGCGAATGCAGGCTTTCGCTGAAGCCTGGAGAGCGAGAGGGGTCGGTGCGCACCGACCCCTCTCGCTCTCCAGACTTCAGGAAGCTATCCGCAAGCCTTGGGAGCCCGACGGGAGTTCCTGCAGATAGCAGCCTGTATCCTGAAGCCTGGGGCGCGCTGTGCAGCTCCACAAGCTCGGGGGACAGCGGGGAGGCGGAGCGCCGCCTTCCCACTGTTCCCCAACCTGGTTTGGAGGCTGGCAGTGGGGGAAAACAGCGCTCCCCCCCCCCGCCCCGCCAGCCCCAAAGAGCAGCTCGAAAGGAACCCAAAGCCTCCAGAGCCCAGCGGGAACTCCCACTGGGCTCCGGAGGCTTCGGGTGAACGCGCAGAACGCACCTTGACTTAGAGGGGGAGAACAAGAAAAAAAATTTTTTTCCCTGTTCTCCCCCTCCTATGGTCCACTGCGTCCTATGGTCCGGTGCTTCCAATAGAGCGAAAAATATGGTAATATGTGGAGGGGGGTGTTAAACTGTAGTACAACAGGCCTGAGGTCTTTGTAGCTTGTCTCTGGGTGAAATAATGTGTCTTGATGCATGCTAGGACAAGGATTAGCTGTTCACAAATATTTTGCATGGGCTGGGGGGGAATCCAGAATTTGCTCTCTTTCAAATCTCATAATTGTTTCTTCTTCTTTTTCTCAAGGTGTTAGAGTGTTTATTGAAAAGAAAGCGCAACTCACACTTCTAGGAACTGAAATGGACTATATAGAAGACAAACTGTCCAGTGAATTTGTTTTCAATAACCCAAACATCAAAGGAACGTGTGGTTGTGGAGAAAGCTTTAACATTTAAAACATCAGGACTGTTAACTTTTAAGACCACAAAACTGCTTTCTTGAAGTAATCACTCAGTGTGTGTGTTTTCACATCTTTAGGCTTTGTAATATACAGCTGCCTTTCCAGGAGAATAAAAGTACTGTGTTTTGAAAGTGTAATCTGTGTGTTAAATTCTAGCCCTTGTATATTTTGGGTTTAAGAGTGTGGAGAGGAATTGGTCTGCAGAAGCTCAGAATATTTAGGTGTACTGTAAGATACCTCTTCAAATTTCAATCTGCAAAAAGCTCCTGTCAGTTCTTTGCAAGACTGAAAAATATTGTATTAAGGCCATATGGCTACTTTTTAAATCTTGGAGTAGAAGGAATTCCAGTACTGTAGGCGTAACATTAATGCATGCTTTAAGGCAAAAATAATCCTACCATGTACTAGAATTTTACAAAGTATTTTTAGTACTTTCTCTTCAAATGTTAAGTCTGAATTTTGAGGGGCATATGATCTAATAGAGTTGAGGTGAGTCACAGTGCAATCCTAACAATATCTACTTTGAAGTAAGTCCTCTTGAATTCAATGGGACTTACTCCCAAGTAAGTAGGGTTAGGATTGCAATCTAATCTGCATTTCAGACATCATACACATGCGGATATTCTGCCCCCTTTTCTCCCACCATCCTTAATAATTTTTGGTTGCCACTAGGAAAGTCACTAATATTTTAAGGAACAATGTAGTCACTGTGATTTTAAAGAAGGTAATGCTGAATCTTTGACCTTGCTTGTTTTAATCAGTTTAAAAATATTCTGAAGCTAATTCTAAAACCACTCCCTACGTTTCCTAAGTCTAGATATTTTATTTTATTTTTATCTTCCTGTCAAGCAGCAGAGGACACTATTTTTTCTGGGTGATGTGATTTTGTTACCCTAACAACTTGTGGCCTGAGTTAATTTTAAGAAGTCTTCAAATTACAACCTAAATAAGAACAAAACATCTTACTTGTAAAACCAACTTTGAATGTTGATAACAACTGTTCAAGTACGGAGGGAGTATTTTTTTTTTAATCTACTGTTTTTATTTTAATGAGATTTATTATGTTTCATATTAAGAATTATTTTTTAAAAAAAAAAACAAGCCTGTTTATATCATCTTCCAGCTAAAATACTGTTGCACATAAGAAGGTGGTGGCTGTTTTATTAGTTTGAGAAAACTCAGAGCCGTTTTTTCACCCCAGTATTTCATAAGGCTTTGTATAACATGTTCTAACGCTGGCAGTTATCTTATATAGACAGGCATTCACGCTGTGCTTGATGTGAGAGGGATATGCAGCGTTGGGAGGATGGTACATGTGTTTCAGTGCAAGATTACTAGTGCAATAACCTTATCAGCTGCCACAGTTCTACCCATTCAGGCCTTGGCATTTAAGTTAAACATTGGGAGTCCGGGAATCTTAACTGTGAGGACAGTTCGGCAGTGGGGCAAACTGGTGAGCTGTGGAATCCCTGCCTTGCACAGTTTCTTGAAAAAGCTCAAGGCAGGCTTTTCCTACGTAGTAAATTAAATGTGCAACTAGGTAAACTCTCTGTGCACAAACACCGGCTCCCTCGGCCTGAAAGCGAGATGAGCGCCGCAACCCCATAGTCGCCTTTGACTGGACTTAACCATCCAGGGGTCCTTTACCTTTTTTACCAAATGTGCAACTTAAAAAATGCTTGAAAGAGGGACAGACGGTTCTGTGCAACTTTGGCATGTAGGCGCACTAGAACTCATGTGCTTCTTATGTAGCAGTATGTTGGAAGATTCAGGACTCAAAAGAAATTTTTCCAAACTGAGGTTTGGGGTTTGTTTCCTCCCAAACAAACTTAGTGATCATGGTTGGTTTTAAGGGAACAAACATGAGGCTGGGTTTGGGTGACAAGAAGTTAAGACTCTGGCTTGTTTCATTTCGTGTGTCAGTAACAGGAATGAAGAATAAGCACTACATAGAGTGTGTACCAGTGTGAAACTCATTTACATTAAACCATGGCTTAATGTACTGTGCAAACCAGGCCAGTGACTAAGAGCATGTCTGAGACTATTAGAACCTTTGCTTAGGACTGCTGCATTTCTACCCTGTGGAAATTTTGGGCTAGTGCAATCAAAAATTCCATATGGAGAACAGCCCCAGTATTTGACTGCTTCTTAATGAATGAAGAGAGGACACTGAATGTAGACAGTACTGTGTAAAAACGGTATTGCTGTATTCTTACATCTTAATATTTTTAGAAATGTTGTATATTCTGTGTTTTATGAAAGTGTGCACTTCAGTACTATGAAAGTACATTGTATTTAAATGCCTGATGCGCAAATTGGAAGTAAATTTTTGTTATCAGTAGCTTAAGAGATTGTAACTATTAATCATCTATCACGTGTGCAATAATGTAATGTTGACATGTAATAAATATTACCTTTTGCTAAACATGGAAAACACATTTTGTAGTTTCTACATCAAATCCTAAATGATTTTTTTTTATTTCTGTTTTATTTTAAGGATCTTTACCCTACACTTCAGCCAAAGCAAGGCTCCTCCCAGCAGAGCTTACAAATATCTGTAAGACCATCTCTGCCTTCCATTTTATAATCTAAAAGCAACACTCAAGGAAAATGGATTGGTAGGGAGGAGGAAAAAAAGGAAACCCAATCACTAGTCATTGGTTACAGAGTTCTTGTAACAATGAGTCAGAATGGAAAAAGTTAAAAGGAGTGGAAGAGCCAAAAGTTACTGATCTGTCAGCTGAGCCAACAGTGAGACCCTGCACTCCCATCTCCCGCTGCTTTGTTCTCATGGTTGCTGTGTGTATTACAGTGTAGAGATTCAGGGGTTTCTATGGATTTAATAAAGACATTGCACCAACTTCAAGGCACACGTCCCACAAGCCTGGCTTCATAATAAAGGCCCGTTACTTAATTCCAACACGGAGCAAGTGAGGCACCCTCAAAGCTAAATAAACATCAAAACTTGGGGGCTGGGTTGTATTTTGGCATCTAAAACTTCTGACTTGGATCAGGGCCGGATTTAGGTCTGATGAGGCCCTAAGCTACTGAAGGTCATGGGGCCCTTTATATGTCCAGCTGTCCTTTGTCAACAGCAAATTGTCGCTGTTTTTTGTGCTGAATATATGCTATATGGCAATTTATGGACCTAATAGGTACCTAAAGCCATTTGCACATAACAAGATATGTATTTTATCAAAGTAATTGATACAGAAATGAGCAAACCAGAGATATTTTAGGAAGCAGGCAACCAGGCAGGGCCCATGACTTGCATCATAGGAGCCTACACAACACAAAACACTTGCTGTATATAGGTTTTATTTTATTCGTTTTTTTATCTTATATTTTGGAAATGTACATCCATTGGGTTTTTCCTTTAAATTTTTTTGGGGACCCCATGAGAGTGGGGCCCTAAGCTATAGCTTGTTTAGCTTATACGTAAATCCAGCACTGCTCGGGATCCCGCGCAGCAAGCAGCGACGGCAGGGACAAGCCGAGTGTCAACTCTCCATTCGAAGGTTGGCCCTAATAATAATAATAGTAATAATTTTTTATTTATAGCCTGCCCTTCCCGGTTCAGAAAACCGGTCTTGGGACAGCTAACAACGAATTTAAAACACTTAATTGATGCAACAAAAAAAACACCATATAAAACGTGAATA
This sequence comes from Podarcis cretensis, assembly GCF_951804945.1. Taxonomy (NCBI): domain Eukaryota; kingdom Metazoa; phylum Chordata; class Lepidosauria; order Squamata; family Lacertidae; genus Podarcis; species Podarcis cretensis. The sequence continues at coordinate 7,817,775 of NC_137180.1, read as the reverse complement.
ACAATAAATTCAGAATTCAAAAACCAATTTAGGAGGGAAATCCATCCAATAAACATTAGATGATCACCAGGGCTAGCTGGCTAAATTAGTCCTATTTGGACCAGCGAGGAGACCAGGGGAGAATTAGCTGTGGGGTCTCAGAGCAGGTAATCTTCATAAAAGGGGGAGAGGGAAGGAAGGAAGAGGAATAAGGCTAAGTTCAAATTGAAAGCCAGGCGGAATAGCTCTGTCTTACAGGCCCTCTTAAGGGAATCCCGAGGTCCCTCGCAGCGCAACTATTTTCCGCGCCTCTTGCATTCGGCGGGCGGGACTCGGCGCGCCGGGAGCACCGTTTGGACAAGTGCAATGCTCGGATCAGTTCCCTACAGCCCTGATCTGGGCCCGGAAACGACTATATGGAACTGGCGGAAATGACTGGCAGAATCCGAGACCAAGGAGAAGAGTTGGTGGAAGAAGATTGGAAGAAATTTAAAGTTTATTTACAGAAACATTGTAAAATTAAGGAATGTTAGAAGGATGTTGGAATGAAGTTATGTGGTTTTAGCAGAAATGATATAAAGGATTAAGTAAAAATGGATTGCTAATTAGTGAAAGAAGAGAATGTAAAATTTATTGTATATTAAGATAAATTATTGACGCAGGTGGCGCTGTGGGTTAAAGCCTCAGCGCCTAGGGCTTGCCGATTGAAAGGTCGGCGGTTCGAATCCCTGCGGCGGGGTGCGCTCCCGCTGCTCGGTCCCAGCGCCTGCCAACCTAGCAGTTCGAAAGCACCTCCGGGTGCAAGTAGATAAATAGGGACCGCTTACCAGCGGGAAGGTAAACGGCGTTTCCGTGTGCGGTTCTGGCTCTGGCTCTGGCTCTGGCCAGAGCAGCGATGTCACGCTGGCCACGTGACCCGGAAGTGTCTCCGGACAGCGCTGGCCCCTGGCCTCTTAAGTGAGATGGGCGCACAACCCCAGAGTCTGTCAAGACTGGCCCGCATGGGCAGGGGTACCTTTACCTTTACCTTTAAGATAAATTATTAGGATAAAAACAAAGATGGAAAGGATTTGCTCAAATATCTAATTGAACTAGAATACAAAAAAGGGAGGTGTGAGGAGGTCAAGGAAATAAGCAAAGGAAAGAAAGTTATGTAAAGGTTGGATCTTTTCTTTTTTTTCTTTTTTGTGATGTTTGTTCTTATGTATTGCTCTGTTTTTTTATTTTTTGTTTTTTTGGTTTAAATTGGTATCTTTTTCTGTTTTTCTTTTTGTAACCTTTAAAATCTTAATAAAAATCTATTTAAAAAAAAAAAAGAAGAAGATCTGGGCTGCGACGGCAGATGCCTCCTTGAAAGAAGCAGCAGCCCCGGCCCGATTCCCTTCCCCGCGCCCGGGGGGCGTCATTCCCACGTGCCGCCCGCCGCCCCGCAGGGAAAGGTGTGGCGTGATAATGGGGGTCACTATGAAAACACCGGCAAAACCTCTCCCCGCGCCGACGGCTGCCGGCCTCGCAGCGCCTGCTGGCCCGCCGCTGCTCCTCTGAGTAGCCCGATTTGCTTCCGATCGGGTTCCCTTCCTAAAACCACGACGCGGATCCGGTGGATCGGCACCCTTCTGCAGCGCCGACTCGCCCCGTCACCCAGTCCAAGGATTCAAGGCTTTGCTTTTGGACGCTGGTGGCAGCATCCTTTGCTCGCCGCCCCCCCCCCCCACGGTCTCCTAGCAACCCAAAATGCACCTGCCCTGAAATCTTCTGGTCCCAGATCAGGTGTTCCTGGAAGTTGCTTTCTGCATCAATCCCGTGAGTAGCGATGCTGGCACGTGTGAAGGGTAAAGAAGGCTCCTAGCGCAGCCGGGAAAGTTGGGGAGCTTCCAGAATGGGTGGGAGGAGGGTTCACTCTGTCGCCCATGTAGCCAGGGTGAGCCCCCCCCCCAAGTATATAAAAATAACTAAAATTGTAGAAAGATGGTGACAAATTTTACTGAGCACTTGAGGTCAACAGAAATTTAAAACAACTGTGAATGAGACATTTCATTCCCAAACTGCTAGACCAGTGGTTTTCAGCCAGTGTGCCATGGCAGTGGCGTAGCGTGGGTTGTCAGCACCCGGGGCAAGGCAAGTAATTTGCGCCCCCTAACCCGGGGCAAGGCAAGTAATTTGCGCCCCTAACCCCTAACCTGCCGCCGCTGCCAGCTTCTTCTTGCTGCTGCCTGGGCTGGGGTATTTACGGTAAGGTAGCCATGGCGGTGGCGGCGGGTCCGTGTCAGGTGATCTGAGGCGAGTTGCCGCTGGCGCTGCCGCCCAAACGACGCCGCTTGCCCAGAGGAGGAGGAGGAGGGCAAAGACACGAGGAAAATGCAACATGGCCCAGCAGCTGCAGCAGCAGCGGTGGCGGCGGGGCTGTGAGGAGGGGCTGCCTGGCGCGCCCTCCGTGGCCCTGACGCGCGGGGACCGCGGCGAGCGCTGAGAGCCACTGCCTGCCGGACGTCTTCAGCCCGGACGCACGCACAGCTCGTCAGTTCCGCGAGACATGGGGCTCTGCTACAGCCTGCGCCCGAGGCTCTTCGGCGACTCCGGAGGCGGCGAGCGCGCCCCCCCAGATGTTGCGCCCGGTGCGGCCGGCCCCCCTGCACCCCTCACGCTACGCCACTGTGCCATGGCACCCTGGGGTGCCTTGAATGATGGTGAGGGGTGCCACGGGCAACACTGGCCTCTGTCCCTCCTTCCTTCCCTCCCTCCTCCTCAGATGCCCTCTTCTGTCTCTGCCTCCCAATGGCGCCTCTGGGAAGCACCTCTCTTTGGGGCAGGGTTGGGGGGGGCAGTTCAGAGACCAGGGGTGGCAGCAGTGACTGCCCAGAGGACTCCCAAGGAGAGGGGAGAGGAGAGGGAGCCGAGGGAACAAGCCACACGGAAGGTGGTTTGAAAAAGGGTGAGAGGTTGCAGGCAAAGTGTGACCTAACTGGGCTCCTGAGCACCACAAGCAGTGCTTTTTTTTTTCTGTGGGGACGCAGGGGTACGCATACCCCTAAACATTTTGTGAATCTTTGTACTTTTGTCCATTTACAGTGGTACCTCGCAGTGGCGTAGCGCGGGTTGTCAGCACCCGGGGCAAGGCAAGTAATTTGCGCCCCCTAACCCGTGGATTTGCGCCCCCTAACCCTAACCCCCAGATGTTGCGGCCGGTGCGGCCGGCCCCCCCTGCACCCCCCACGCTACGCCACTGGTACCTCGGGTTAAGTACTTAATTCATTCCAGAGGTCCGTTCTTAACCTGAAACTGTTCTTAACCTGAAGCACCACTTTAGCTAATGGAGCCTCCTGCTGCCGCTGCACGATTTCTGTTCTCGTCCTGAAGCAAAGTTCTTAACCTGAGGTACTATTTCTGGGTTAACCTGAAGCGTCTGTAACCTGAAGCGTCTGTAACCTGAGGTACCACTATACTGTATTTATTTCCCCCAATTTGAACTATAAAATGGTGATTTTCTTGAGTCAAAATGAGAGTACCCCTAAACATTTTTTTAGGAAAGAAAATAAAAAGCACTGCCCACAGGGGTGCCACAGAAAGAATGTAGTTGGCTAAGGGAGCTGTGGACTCAAAAAGGTTGAAAACCTCTGTGCTAGACAGAGCCAAACAGAGGATGACGACTGGTGGTGTCGCCAATTGCAGGGGGAGGGTAGGGATTCAGTTGCATAGAGGCAAATTCAGATTCTACAAATAAGGTTGGTTAAGAATGTAAAAAGAGCTCGCTGAATCATGCCAGAGGCCCCTCTAGTCCAGTGTCTTGTTTTCACAGAGGCCAACCAGATGCAGAGCATAGCCTTTGTGGCTAGTAGTCATTGATAGCTTAACAACAACAACAACAATAACAATTTATTATTTATACCCCGCCCATCTGACCGGGTTTCCTCTGACACTCTGGGCGGCTTCCAACAAAATATTAAAATACAATAGTCCGTCAAACATTAAAAGCTTTCCTAAACAGGGCTGCCTTCAGATGTCTTCTAAAAGTTTGGTAGTTGTTTTTTTCTTTGACATCTGGTGGGAGGGCGTTCCACAGGGCGTGTGCCACTACCGAGAAGACCCTCTGCCTGGTTCCCTGTAACTTGGCTTCTTGCAGGGAGGGAACCGCCAGAAGGCCCTCCATTAATTTGCCTCCTGTGGGATATGTTCCATAGCTCAGTTGGGCACTGCATGAAGTACAGGATTTTGTTTTACCTGTCCTGAATTTTCTGGCGCTTCACTGGATGTCCAGGAGTTCTGGTGTTATGAGAGACGGAGGTGGGGGAAAATATCTATCCACTTTCCCTGCAAGGCATGCCTTTGTAGACTTCTATCATGCCATCTCTTATCGGTATGTAAACTAAAACATCCAAAATGCTGCAATCTTTCCTTACAGGGGAGTCACTCCACATCCATGATCATTTTTTATTGCACTTAAAAACAAAATAAAATTGCACATTTATTTGATATTAAAGCAAATCATTACAATACATTTCACAACGCAGAGTACTAACCACTATACGAATCAAAATCAAAAGTTACACTACGGCTTTGTCCAATGCCATAATACCACAGAAGAAACAGCCCCTCCAGTTCTCATTCTGCCATCACTGTCAAGTTGGCTCCAATCGGCACCCAACTAGCAATCTGTTTACTAGACATTTTCAATCATGTCCACAGAAAACTGTGATGATGATGGCATTGAAATACCTTGTTCTTCTTCAATAAAAGCTTAAAAGGAGACCAAGTTGTGTCAAACTATTTTTTTCCATGATAGTTTTGATTGCCCTTATTTGTACCTTTTCCAAGTCTGCAAAATCCTGGATTTGAAACTCTTTGCCACAAACTTGCTTACCTAAAAGCTTTTGCAGTAAGGAAAGTGATGGGAAAATTCAGTGCGAAGTGGGATAACAACACTTACTGTGAAACGGACACAAGGTCATCTTGCCTCCTCACACACAAATCAGAGGGAATGCTCAACAAATAAGTCCTCTGGAGGCAACCAAAATTTCATGCTGACATTTTCGCTCAAAATTTCAATAGAGTGTCACCTGCTTTATTGAACACCTGTCATCCTGATGTTTTTGCAGAGGTTATGTGACATTGCCAGCTAATGATCCCAGTGCAATTTCCCCTCACTTTTCCTATCAGTTTTGTAATTTTGATGGGATAATTGGTCTACTAGAATAGGTGGGATAGCAACACAATTTTGTGTGAATAAGCAGACCATCAGGAAGTGCCTTTGTGCACATGTTGGAAAGAGGATTATGGGTGCATTTCACAGAAGGGGCTCCTATGCTAGGACATTTCCAAACAGGTGGGATTCAGTCACATACTGGCAGATTCGGGTTGTGCGATTGAAGTTGACCTGGAACTCTTGAGCGACAAATACTCTACCCTTCCCAAAAAGAATCAGACATTTAGCAATGAGTGCAGTTATGAGAAAATGCACTGGAAAGAATGGGATAACACTTGCTTGACACAATTTTATATAACCTCCCCACAAACAAGTCAGGAAGGGTGCTCAAAATATAGCCAATTCCTTCCAACCTTACTGCAAACTTTGAGCAAACATATGAGAAATGGAAGCAACCTTCCATCTCTTGCATTAAAAGCAACAAGAGTTTTTTGGTACCTTGAAGACTTGCAAATGTATTCTGGCATGGGTTTTCATGGGTCAACAGATGCAAGAAGCATAATCCTGAATTAGTAAACAGCCAGGGCCAGCCCCAAACCTTTTGCTGCCTGAGACAGCGAATGATGCCCTGCCCAAGTCATGCTACCCTAAGATGTATAGTACCCAAGGCATGCCAAGTTATTCTGGCATCCACAAACCCTGTCAGTATTTATTTATATATTCAATTATATTTCTTCTATTTGCCTCTCTAGCTGTGGTTTTGTGGGGGGGTTTTGGCAATTCACAACATGATAAATCCAGTCAAAGTGTCATGTTCAAGAAAACCCAACATTGCGTTTAAAACAATATGAAGCAGCAACTAGAAATTTCCTCTGGCTTTGTAACAACATTAAACTTCAAGAAGTCCATGCTGCATATCCCTCTTTGTCTTTTTCTCCCCAGAACAGAGTTGTTTTGCATTGTCAGTAAAGTGCAGCCATGATGAATCAACCTGAGGATAGCGAGGGAATAGACGATGGGGAGAAGAATGAGTTGTTTCCCTTCAGCTACGAAGTGAGTGACTCATAATGAAAAAGCCAAAGAGAATTCCGCAGTCGCTTCCACTTTATACATCTTTTTATTTATCTATAGCTTTCCTTTCTGTTTTTTTAATCTTTTATCAGAGTAGGGGAGAAATACACAAAACACTTACCTGGGAAACAAATGAAAACCAAAGCATGTAGATACCAAATTCAAAAAAGAGATTGTAACTTTAATGGCTAAGAGACAGAATTATTACTGGTTTGTTGAAAGAGAGGTTTAATACACACACACACATATGGATTATAATGATAAAATTGGCAACATCTCCATTGTGGGCTTTCCTTAGGAAATCTATTATTCATCAGTTCTATTTACCAGTCACCAAGTAAGGGTAGTTCTCTGGATGACTTAAAATGATAAAGCAAATCTAAAAAATAACAAATTCTAGATCAATCTTAATTCTAAATGGCACCATTTTTATAGAGTGAAACCTGTCATATTTCACAATTGGAGAGACTAAAATGAATGGCTTGGGAGCCAGTTACCTAAAGGAGCACTTGCCCCTGTACTGTCCTGCCTGTCCTTTGTGACCTGCTAAGGAAGCACTTCTGATAATAACATCAACGCATGAGGTCAGAGAACCTATTACTCACCAAAGGGCCTTCTTGGTGATGGCCCCTTGGTTGTTCAACACCCTCCTGCCCCCAAGGTTTGGGAGGCACCAATGCTGTCTCTCTTGGGGTGGTAGCTTCTTCCACTCGTTTTGAATATGTGTGCAGATGGCCTGCACAGCAAGATGGTGATCAGTGTTTTGTTCTATGTTTTATTTTTCCATTATAACTGATTTCCCTCCTCCCTGCCTCCCCCCTTCCCGGTTTTAACTGCATCTTATATTTTATTGCATTCTATATTATTACTGGAATGAGATCATCTATGGTGAAGAGAGGGATCTAAATCTCAGAAATAATAATGAAATAAATAGCTAAAATTGTAGCAAACACCCATTAATGCAAGAGCCTAACAATACACAATACACAGGAGTAAACCAACCATTAATTCTGAGAGTTTCATATTGCCGCAAAGAAGCTGTCACAGTTTTAAATCTGGTTTTAGCTTATTTTGCTTTTAATTATATTTTGAATGTTTTAAATAGTTGATTTCAACTGTTGTTTTTTATTCTTTTTGCGAAACACTTTGAGGTTTTATTACAATCAAGCAGTATATAAACTTTGTCAAAATAAAAACTTGGGTGTAATCCAAGTTAGCTAACCGCTCTATGCTATATACTAAATTAAAAAGTGAAAGTGGGAATCCCTATCAGGCCTTTTCTAAGGGCGATAGTTTCTGATTTCTGCCTCCCAGAGCTCAATTGTTTTCTTTTTCAGCAAAGTGCAGCTGAAATGAGTCCAGATGATGAGCCAGCCAAGAGCAGCTGCAATGTGAGTGATGCACAATGAAAAAGCAACAGTTTTTTTCTCTCATAATTTTCCTTTAAAAAGATTTATAAAAGCAGAAAAAGGAATTGCCAGAGGGATCAGTGGTCAGGGATGATGGGAGTTGTAGTTCAACAGCATCCATGGAGAGTTATAATTTCCTCCCCTGATCTGGTGCTGTTCAGATGACCGAACAAGCCGGTTGTCACAAGCTTTCTAACATAAAATGAAATTTCCAGAACAGGTTTCTCTGGAATAATTCCTCTCTAAAAGAGCATGCTTTTTTCCTCTCTAGAATAGTATCTGTGGCAACTGTGCTTGGCACAGGTAAAGGTAAAGGGACCCCTGACCATTAGGTCCAGTCGTGGCCGACTCTGGGGTTGCGGCGCTCATCTCGCTTTATTGGCCGAGGGAGCCGGCGTACAGCTTCCGGGTCATGTGGCCAGCATGACTAAGCCGCTCCTGGCAAACCAGAGTAGCACACGGAAATGCCGTTTACCTTCCCGCTTTGACATGCTTTTGAACTGCTAGGTTGGCAGGAGCTGTGACCGAGCAACGGGAGCTCACCCCGTCGCGGGGATTTGAACCGCCGACCTTCTGATCGGCAAGCCCTAGGCTCAGTGGTTTAGACCACAGTGCCACCCGCACAGGTACAACAATCTTAACACTGCTGTTTCCTCCTTCATGCATTTCCAGTTCAGAGCCAGGATGGTAGGAAAGCAAATATATTAGAAACTATTTTTTAAGTTTGCTACTGATGTATGGGAAGCCAATTTTAAAAACATAAGCTGCATGGCATGTTGTTGTTTAGTCATTTAGTCGTGTCCGGACCAGAGCACGCCAGGCACTCCTATCTTCCACTGCCTCCCGCAGTTTGGTCAAATTCATGCTGGTAGCTTCAAGAACACTGTCCCACCATCTCGTCCTCTGTCGTACCCTTCTTCTTGTGCCCTCCACCTTTCCCAACATCAGGGTCTTTTCCGGGGAGTCTTCTCTTCTCATGAGGTGGCCAAAGTATTGGAGCCTCAGCTTCAGGATGTGTCCTTCCAGTGAGCACTCAGGGCTAATTTCCTTCAGAATGGATAGGTTTGATCTTCTTGCAGTCCATGGGACCCTCAAGAGTCTCCTCCAGCACCATAATTTAAAAACATCAATTCTTTAGCGATCAGCTTTCTTTATGGTCCAGCTCTCACTTCCATACATCACCACTGGGAAAACCATAGCTTGGCATAGGACTGTGAAATACTAAAAGCCTTTGAACCCTTTTCTGCACCACACACATACACAACAAGGTGGTATCAGCCAACTCAAAACCACCCAAATGTTTACTGGGGGGGGGAGAGATCTAGCAGGAATTAATGCATTAAGGGGGGGGGACACCCAAAGCACCCCACTGAAAACTCATTTCATTGTTTTGGCAGGTGGTTTCATGGTTCACACTAAGGAGGTATTTTTAAATGTCTCCAGAGATGGAAGTGAAGGGTACCCATAGAAATCAATGGGGGAGCCCCAATTGTTCATCATGTCGGGAACAGACGCCAGTGTACACAAACACAAAACCACCACCTCCTCCCCAAAAATGGAGAGGGAAACCCAACTGGTCCATGAGGACCGAGCATGCTCAGTTGGCATGGATTGCTGTTGAGGGGTGGAAAATTGGTAAGGGGGAATAAAGGGAGCTGCTGGGACCTTGAACAAAAACACTCTGCACTGTAGCAAGCCCTCGTTTGTTGTTTCCAAATATTAAAACCATTGAAATAAGTGATAAGCCGAACCCTAATTGCTCCCAGCCTGGAATACTTTAATGCAGGGATGGATTGCTCTCTAAATGATGCTGAACTACAACTCCCATGAGCCCCAGCCAGCATGATGAATGAACAGGGGTAGGTGGGAGGCTTGCTCTATATCTGCCCCGGGTCAGATGTATGGTTGGTGACCATAGTGGGCAGAGACTTTTTAACAGTGGCACCAGGAGGGTGGAACTCCCATCCCCCTTCCTTTAGGTTCCAACCAAAGGTGGAGCATTCTCCCGGAGAGCTTCCGAGGCTCACTGAGAGATTACTGTTGCTGCTGTTTCTCGATTTGTTGCATTGTATATTGCTGTGCTTTTTCAGTTTTATTGGTTTTTGTCTTCATTCAAGCACTGCCATTAACTGGCTTGTAGAATCCATAGATCAAAAGGTAGGGTTGAAATGTTTTAATCTATGACTACATGCCTCTGGCCGTTGCTTGATATAAGGGCATCGTGTCTTTTTTTGTGCAGGTGTCGGAACTGATAATGACCTCTGAAAGCGTTAAACAAGGGCAAGGGAAGCATGTCGATAGGCTGCCTTTTATGGAGTCCCATGCGTCTCTTTTCCATGCCATCCGCTCAATCACAAAATCTATTAGACAGTTTGGAGAGCATGAAGGTGGCATAACCTTGAAGGTCACAAAATGTCATCACATGGACCTTGGCGCATCTCAGGAAGAGGTTTTTATAAAGGAAGATCTTGATTTGGCTCAAGATTCACAGGATTCCGATAGAGACTCATTGAATCCTGACTTGCTGAATCCTGTTATGGTTACAGATTCACAGGATCGCGATTTGGCTGAAGACTCAAAAGATCATGACTCAAAGGATTCTGATTCCACTAAAGACTTACAAGATCTTGTCTCACAGGAATCTGACTTTGCTAAAGCTTCACAGGATCTTGACGTACGGGATTCTAAGTCAACTAAGGATTCTGAGTTGACTAAGGACTCACAGGATCTTGATGCACGTGATTCTGAGTTGATTAAGGACTCACATGATTCTGATTTGGATAAAGACTCACAGGATCGTGATTTGACCAAAGACTCGCGTGGTCCTGAGTTGGCACAGGACTCCTGGGATCCTTTCACATGGGTTCTTGAGTTGGCACAGGACTCCTGGGATCCTGACTCCTGGGATCCTGGTTTGGCTAAAGGCTCATGGGATGTTGACTACTGGGATCCAGATTTGGTTAAAGCTTTTCTGGACTCTGATTCGAGTTCAGCTAAAGACGACTCACAGGATTCTGATTTGGCTAAAGACTCACAGGACTCTAGTTCACAGGGTCCTGATTTGACTGAAGACTCACAGGATCCTGATTTGACTAAAGACTCACAAGATCCAGATTCATGGGATCCTGATTCAACTAAAGACTCGCAGGATCTTGATTCGGCAAAAGATTCACAGGATCCGGATTTGGCAAAAGACTCACGGGACCCTGATTTGGCTAAGGACTCCCGAGAAGCCAAAGATACCTCTGCACCTGTGCCTTCCAGTCAGTCTAAATTAAAAAGCAAAAGCGTTATTTCTAGAACGCAACAGAAAGGTTACCTCATAGAACTGCCACCAGCACACCTGCTTCCTTACCTGGTTTTAATCAAGAGGGTCATGTCCTTGCCAATTTCCACCATTCAAAAGCAGTGTCTTTCGGGAGAGATATTGTGCAGAATACAGTATTTTACACTGAAGCTGCAAAAGAAGAAACTACTGTCTCGGGCTGCATTAGCAGAACAACCCACTCATAGGCCACCAATAGTTCGAGGTTAGCAAATTTTATTCAGTTATGTACAAGTAGGAATGAAGGCTCCAGTACAATTTACAGTCTAGTCAAATGAGTGGGATTAAGTGAAAGTATAGAAAATTAAATAGTTTATGGTTTGCAATGGAAAAAGCATGACGTAAAGACTCCAGGCAAGCAGAGACTGGATGTTCAAGCTTTAGTTCAGGTCATAAACATGACTATGAGGTGGACATTCAAAACTATTTGGGCCTGATTGCTACCATGATGAAAGCACCCCTGTAGCAGATCCCACCACTAACACCAGTTAATATGTAGCAGATTAACCCCACTAACTGCCCCCAATTAAGCATAGCACCTCATGGTACTTCAGTTAAATGAATGTCTACAATTTACAATTTCACGAGTGAGGAGCACTTTTCCCCTAGTTACCCACTCTCTTAACAATCCCATTCCTGAGGTATTCCAATTAGTATTACAGACCCAGGGGATCACCTCACCCCTTGTTACTGGTTTGGGAGTCTTCTTTTCTTAGAAGAACTCTCCCCTCATGACTGGAATGAGACCCAGGTAGACAGTATCCTCACAGCTTCTACCTCTCCTGACCCAAACTCAGCCCTCCAGTTAACTCCTGTCCGTATACTTTCCCCAGACACTTTCCCCAGTCTAAGCTGTGAGGCTCTTTCCTCTTGCTATAGTCTTCTCATTGTGGATGTTCCACTCAAATCAGAACCAGTTCTCCCTCAGACAAATCCTATTTCCCATCTCCATCCCTCTCTCTCTCTCAAACAGAACCTTGTCTCCCAGGATCTCCATACACATTGCCCACTACTGCTAACTCAGCAGTTTGACTTCACTCCCAGAGGCGAAATCCGTTGTCTCTCTCAAGCAGACAGACGCCAACAAGATGGGGTACCTTCACAGATTGGCGAGCCCCCTCTGCCTCTCATTTCCCTCTACAATACATGCAGTAGCTGCCTTCTTGACCGTTGGGCCCACTCTTGGTCTTGTCTGCTCAGTCTCCCAGAGCCTGTCTTCGCAGGTAGGGGAAGTCTCCAACCCACTGAAACCCATCAGCTACCCTCATCAGGTTTAGCCGGCCAGTCGAAGCTGTTCCCAGGGTGTGGCCACTGTTGCGTGCCGACAGCTTCTAGGAGCCACAGGTGGGGACAACCCACCCTAGGAAGAGCACAACGTGTCCCCCACCAGAGGTACTGCCCCATCCCCAACGTGCCATACAATCCTACTAAACATATACTGATCAGTTAATCAGCTATAAAAGTGTCCCTTCTTAACTGGGCGGCAGGGGAAATTACAAATATATCATTAGTAGCAGTAATTGTTGCAGAGGTAGCAGTGCAAGTTGGAGCTGCAACAAATTTGTTGTAGTGTATCATCTCTCCTCAACAGGAGTGGTCCTATTCCAGGGGTTCAGCTAACCAGGCATGACCTTCTCCAGGATAATGTAAGCGGTAAATGGCAGAACCAGGCCACTTCCTTCCCTTCCCTTTCTCCCATTTTCTGTTTTTGTTGCGTGTCGAGACCCTGCAACCACCCCTTCATTGGGAAATAACACACACAAGGACACAGATATTAGGTTTATGTTATTGGGCAAATTTGGCCACAACTTTATTGAATTACAGAATGTGAGCGGTATTGGCTTAGGCATTGATTGGACCCCATTATATCTGACTCCTGCCCACAGTGCAGGAAGTCCGGTAAGGGTAAACCACCGGTAGGGGGAGCCCTGTCGATGCAAACCAACTCAAGCTCCTCCTAGTGTTCCTGTCGGGGTTGTGTCAAGGCCCTAGCCCCCAGCCGGGCTTTGGACAAGATCAACACCCCCAGATTCCTTTAACGGAATACCCTTAAGCATGGAGGAGCAGGTGATGGCCACACCTCCCCTCCCACACACAAGGTCAAACAATGCCTAACCGCAACCCTAACAAAGTTGTGGCGATTGCTAGGAGGTAGGCGAAAACCAAGTGGCCAGAGCCAATTTGCCAAGTGGAAAAATTCCTACCAGGCCCCTTGGACAACCAAGGTGACCAACTGAAGTCCATAGCAAGGCCAGTGCCTAACCTGCAAATAGGGAGGGAGGGCTGGTGATTGAGGAAGCGAGCCAAGAGGAAGTCCTCCGGCTCACTCCTTGGTTTAAACTGTCCCGGCCACGCCCCCCCCCCAGGCCAGCAGATTGGCCGGCCAGGCTCTGACATGGCCGGGATCCCCGGGCAATGGGGGACAAAGTCCCCCGCCCCCACTGGGGAGTGGGTGGCCACGCGATCCACCACAACTCCTCCCCACTGGGAAGTGGAGCGGATTTTTCCATCAGGTACTCAACATTCCATGCCTACTGGGCATGCTCAGTCCTCCTCACTGGGCTATGTTTGGCACTCTTGGGGTTGGCTTGGGTTGGCTTCACTTGGCTTGGTTTGTTCGTGGTTGCTTTTTAATCTATTTCTGCCATACCTCCCACCACCCCCTTTTGAATAATAAAAACAATGTTTGCATCTAGTGATCTTCTCTCTTTTTCTTTTAAGAAACAGGCTATGTAACTTTTGATTGCCTGAGGGATCTACAGTGGAAGTTATACAAAGGCATTGCAAAACGGAAACCCAAAACAATTGGCGTGGAGAGGAAATCGTCTTACAGCTACGGAGTCACAGGAACCACCTTTGCCAAGTTTACAGAGTACGTCATCCCCTTGATCCCTAAGGGCTGGATAGTTGATGACTCTCTCAAGTTTTCTGAGAATATGGTTGTCCTGTTTGCACAAAACACAGACTTACTGGAGGGCAGGGTCTGACAGTGGAGAAAATCTGTCTAAAATGGCATTAAACACCTTTCAGTCTTGGGTGAGTTGTGTGGTGCTACTTAGCCATTTGTGTCTGTGGGCTTTTTGGCATCTGCCATGACCAGGAATGGGGGATCAGATGTTGTGGGACTCCAACTCTCATCATTGCCAATGGTCAGTGGTCCTAGACCAAGCATAATCCTTTGCTGCTGCCTCTACCTCTATCATGCTACAATCTTGTATTTGGGTTATTAACACTTCTCTGTAGGGCCACCTGATCACTGAAAGACCTCACCTTTTTACATTCAGAAATATTTTGAATACGGCTGCAGACACCTTCAGTGCAGTTGCACAACCAAGGGAAGAGTTTGCTGTCCTCATTTCCCTTCCGGAGAATCAAATTGCCAAAAATCTGTCTAGCTGACCCCAGACAGAATCACTTGTTTCTCCCATCACTTACCCTTTTTATCCCCAGCTAGCTTCAGCTCCACATGTGTATATATGTTGTTGTTGTTTAGTCGTTTAGTCGTGTCCCACTCTTCGTGACCCCATGGACCAGAGCACGCCAGGCACTTCTGTCTTCCACTGCCTCCCGCAGTTTGGTCAAACTCATGCTGGTAGCTTCGAGAACACTATCCAACCATCTCGTCCTCTGTCGTCCCCTTCTCCTTGTGCCCTCCATCTTTCCCAACATCAGGGTCTTTTCCAGGGAGTCTTCTCTTCTCATGAGGTGGCCAAATATTGGAGCCTTAGCTTCAGGATCTGTCCTTCCAGTGAGCACTCAGGGCTGATTTCCTTCAGAATGGATAGGTTTGATCTTCTTGCAGTCCATGGGACTCTCAAGAGTCTCCTCCAGACCATAATTCAAAAGCATCAATTCTTCGGCGATCAGCCTTCTTTATGGTCCAGCTTTCACTTCCATACATCACTACTGGGAAAACCATAGCTTTAACTATATGGACCTTTTGGCAAGGTGATGTCTCTACTTTTTTAAAAAAAACTTTTTACTAAAAAGTAAAAAAAAAGTAGTGTATATATGGCATCGTGTATATGAGGAGGGCACTGAAAGGGCAAAGTGAAGAGACCCTGTGATGTATCAGCATACTGCATATTTAGTTGCTGATATATCGCGATGCTGAAAACCAGATGTCGCCCAGCCCTACTCCCTACATATAGGTGTTTGTTTTAAGAACCTAACACTGCCATATGGCAGCCACATCACTTACAAACATGTTGACTAGTTTGTTACTGGGAGAAGTTTCAATGCTAGCTTGTTCATGGGAGTTGCAACTGCTGCAGAGCAATAGTTCTACCTCCTAGGCAAGTTTCCTTTGCAATGAGTAGGGGGTTGGGCTCAATGACCTCTATGGGACCTCCTAAATATATTATTTAAAGTTGTTGAGTAATGAACATGACAGAAGCTGTACATAGCCTGGAAGTGAGAGGCGTCAAACTTTGTCATGTTACTGATGGTCTGGAAAATGGGAAACAAAGCAATTAATACACTATTGCAACTTAACCATCAAGTTCCAGAGTTATCATTAATAATCTGTTAATGATCAAAAGTTATTTTATAGATGTTTCATTATGTATTTTTTTACACTTGAAGAACCAGGGAGAATCTTCCTTTAAGGTATTACTGCCCAATCTAACAATCTGCTTTGTGATGCAGATATGTAAAGGAGCCGGTGCAAAGAGCAAAGACAATAAAAAGGGTAAATAAATCAACACCTGAATCCCAGACTAGCACAGAATAGTTAAATAAAGCCATCTGTCATGCTGCAATGGCTAATGGGTCAAATCTCAGAACGAATGGTGTCTTGAATTGGCCACGACATGGCAGCAGCCTCATGTAGCAGCCTATGCAGAACCACCTTCGCTCTCTTAAGTCAATGTTGCAATGTTGCGCTTTGTGATTGCACCCATGCTCAGCCAAATCCTATGTGGTTTGGTGTATTTATGGCCTTTGAGACACCCCAAACCGCATAAGAATGGTCTGATATCAAAACATCTGGAATGTCGTTGCAGTGGCTGATACAGCAACGACTTGGATGATGGACTCAAGGGCATCCTGATCAAATTTGCAGATGACACCAAACTGGGAGGGGTGGCTAACACCCCAGAGGACAGGATCACACTTCAAAACGACCTTGACAGATTAGAGAACTGGGCCTAAACAAACAAGATGAATTTTAACAGGGAGAAATGTAAAGTATT
The DNA here is from genome assembly GCF_951804945.1 of Podarcis cretensis. NCBI lineage: Eukaryota > Metazoa > Chordata > Lepidosauria > Squamata > Lacertidae > Podarcis > Podarcis cretensis. The sequence continues at coordinate 7,801,659 of NC_137180.1, read as the reverse complement.
GCACTTGGGCAAAAAAAATGAGAGGCACAAATACAAGGTAGGTGACACCTGGCTTGAGAGCAGTACATGTGAAAAGGATCTAGGAGTCTTGGTTGACCACAAACTTGACATGAGCCAACAGTGTGACGTGGCAGCTTAAAAAGCCAATGCAATTCTGGGCTGCATCAATAGGAGTATAGCATCTAGATCAAGGGAAGTAATAGTGCCCCTGTATTCTGCTCTGGTCAGACCTCACCTGGAGTACTGTGTCCAGTTCTGGGAACCACAGTTCAAGAAGGACACTGACAAACTGGAACGTGTCCAGAGGAGGGCAACCAAAATGGTCAAAGGCCTGGAAACGATGCCTTATGAGGAACGGCTAAGGGAGCTGGGCATGTTTAGCCTGGAGAAGAGGAGGTTAAGGGGTGATATGATAGCCATGTTCAAAGATATAAAAGGATGTCACATAGAGGAGGGAGAAAGGTTGTTTTCTGCTGCTCCAGAGAAGCGGACACGGAGCAATGGTTCCAAACTACAAGAAAGAAGATTCCACCTAAACATTAGGAAGAACTTCCTGACAGTAAGAGCTGTTTGACAGTGGAATTTGCTGCCAAGGAGTGTGGTGGAGTCTCCTTCTTTGGAGGTCTTTAAGCAGAGGCTTGACAACCAAATGTCAGGAGTGCTCTGATGGTGTTTCCTGCTTGGTAGGGGGTTGGACTCGATGGCCCTTGTGGTCTCTTCCAACTCTATGATTCTATGATTCTAGGTTACAACAGCAGCACCCTGTAGAGGCTTCTTCCACTCAGATGGGAGAAATGGGGGGGGGGGTCATGGCCAAGCTAGAAGAGAAGGGGTCAGTAATGGATCAATTGCACTGGGTGCACCAGCGCCACCATAAAACATTGACTTGAAACTGTGAGCTCCAAATCTTTAAAAGTGCATCTGATTAAGCTGTGTCTAGTCTTGTTTGCTTTAAGTCAGGGGTCAGCAACCTAAGGCCCATGGGCCAAAAGCGGCCCATGGGGGTCATTTAAGTGGCCCATGGACCCCCGCCACCTGCTCGGTCAGCTCCCATGCGCCGCGCTAAACCGGCACAGAGCAGAGCAGGGACCGAGCAGAGCAGGGTTAGCAAGCAGGAAAGGGGGGTAGAATGAGAAAAAGTGTGGCTCTCTGGGTCATGATTGTGACTCACCCTATCATGGGATGAGAAATCTCCAACCCCGCAGGTTGCAGACCAAACCTGGCCCACCAGGGGTTCAAATTTGGCCTGTGGGACTGGTTTTGTGAAACCACACCCACCTGCCCCACACATGACAACACAGGTGATGTCAAGTGGTGGGGCAGGTAGAGATGTAACTGCTGCATGGATAGGAAGCTGATGCTTGCAGACATTATACGTTGGACCTCCAGGTCAGATTCCCCTTAGTGCTCACAATCCTGTTCAAAATTAGACACACAAAGAATAATGGTGGCAACTACAGTCATTCCATTTAGCATCAGCACACACAATGTAAAAACAGAGCACACAGAAACCATATTTGAATGCATATTTTAATACGTTGAGCATGTAATTTTTGGAAATAATGTTGCAGTGGTGTTTTTAAAAATGTTGGTTAAAAGTCTGTTTTAGCCTTTACTGTATCCAAATAATACAAATTTCTATCTTCCACTGAAAAATAACATCTATTAGGATACTTAATTTTCATTTCCGACAATGAAAGGAAACAATCCACTGAGATGCCTTTAAAGGATGCTCCTTTTGCATCCATCTCTTTAAGGGCAACCCTTAAAAAAAATAACTGGGAGGTAATACATCAGTTGAAAGAAAATGTTTAAAATGGGGGCAACGTCATGTAGAATTCAGTCATGTGTATAATATTCTGCTAAAACCTGGAAAGTGTAATTCCACAGGGAACGGCTGACATACAAGTGCTATTTCCGTGCTCCTCTATTTAAATATTTTAGGATGCAATTCTGATCTAAGCTCTGGGATGTGCTCACAAAATCCTTCCTCTTTATATTCCGGCTTGCATTGTTTTTGCATGTAATCAGTGTCCGCATTAATAAAGCATTGAAAGGGGAGGGAGAGTTTCTAAGAGCTGCTACCCGAAGCACATTTTGCCCATCCTAGTCTGGGTATTAATCCTTATATTGCCCAAACGGCACCATCTGGGCACAAGAGGGAGGTATCAGAAGGCTTGGGGAAACTCCAAAGGTTGCAGAAATACAAAAGGAAAAAATAAATGAGGGGAGGAGGAACAGCCCAATGATGGCTTGGCATACCCAATGTGCACAGGATGCTGACTGGCTGTCAGGCGGGAGGGTGGGGTAGAATCTGGAAGTGTGGGAATGGAATGAAGTTTCTAGGAAAGAGCAATTTGGACTGTGCCCTCCTCTTTTGAGATGTGTATTGCTGTTTTGTTTTTAATATTCGGTTGGAAGCCGCCCAGAGTGGCTAGGGAAACCCAGCCAGATGGGTGGGGTATAAATATATTATTATTATTATTATTATTATTATTATTATTATTATTATTATGATGTGGCTGGCGCCAACACTACAACACAACTGGTATTTTGGAGTCAGCTTAAAACCTTTCTTTTCCATCAAGCTTTCAGTGACATGGGAGTTTTGTGTGTCTATAGAAAAAAAGAGGGAGATGTAATATTTACGAAATTTTTATATTGTCAGTGTTTCATTGATGATGCATTGCTCTCTTGTTTTAGTTATTTTGGTAGCTTGCCCTCTGATAACTTGTTTGATGAAGGGTAGATAAGAATGGAAAGAACACGCCTGACACGTTTCCTTCTCATCTGGTTCCCAATACCAGTCCTCCCCCCACCCCACCCCTACTTTGAAAGGAGCACCGCTCCTTAGGCATCTATTACCAGGATAAGGAACCCATGGTCCTTCTGATTATGTTGTCTCCAACTCCCATCAGCCCCAGCCAGCATGCCTACTGGTCAGGGATGATGGGAACTGCCCATACATACATAAACAATGTTATTTTTATGCTGCCTCCAGCAATCACCTGCAGTGCGGTTGCCCCTTGCCAGAGGGAGTTTTGCTATCGTAAATCTACCCCTCCCAAGGGAACAGTGGAGCAATACCCTTTAGGTCATGGGTAGGCAACCTAAGGCCCGGGGGCCACATGCGGCCCAATCGCCTTCTAAATCCGGCCTGCGGACAGTCTGGGAATCAGTGTGTTTTGACATGAGTAGAATGTGTGCTTTTATTTAAAATGCACCTCTGGGTTATTTGTGGGGCATAGGAATTTGTTCATTTTTTCCCCTTCCAAATTTTGTCTGGCCCCCAACAAGGTCTGAGGGACAGTGGACCGGCCCCCTGCTGAAAAAGTTTGCTGATCCCTGCTTTAGGTCATGGGTAGGCAACCTAAGGCCTGGGGGCCGAATCCGGCCCAATCACCTTCTAAATCTGGCCCGCAGACAATCTGGGAATCAGTGTGTTTTTACATGAGTAGAATGTGTCCTTTTATTTAAAATGCATCTCTAGGTGATTTGTGGGGCCTGCCTGGTGTTTTTACGTGAGTAGAATGTGTCCTTTTATTTAAAATGCATCTCTGGGTTATTTGTGGGGCATAGGAATTTGTTCATTCCCCCCCCCCCCAAAAAAATAGTCTGGTCCACTGTCCCTCAGTCCGGCCCCCCCAAGGTCAGAGGGACAGTGGACCAGCCCCCTGCTGAAAAAGTTTGCTGGCCCCTGCTTTAGGCGCACCCTTGAAATAACTATTCTAAAGGTGCCATGTTTAATGTTACTAAAGTTAAGTGAGCATCTGGGGGACGGAATCATGATTTTGGGGAGAAATCACCACTGGAAGGATACTTTCTGGCAACCACTCTAGCAGTTGGTGTTGTGCATTTCCAAGGGACAGTGCAGTTTTGCCAAGTTGGTTAAGAAGCTTCAGTGCCTCTGGGGCAAAGGCAACCAGCGAAGTTTTGTATGTGCATGCTTGCTAGGTGCGGATGTTTAAAGTTCACCTCCCAACCTTCTGTTTGTTCTGGCTGCCTACTGTTCCTTCGCCCGCTGCAGCTCGTGGAATGAAAATGGTTTGGTTTTTTTTTATTTCTGAGGGTGCTTCCAGGTTGTCACAATATTGTGGGAAGGATTCAAGTTAATACCAGATATTTACCTTTGTGCAGTTCAAATGGATTGAAGTGCTCTGTCACCCTAGCACACCAAATCTATTAAAAATGCAATGGAGGCAGTGAGAGATTTTACTTTCTTGGGCTCCATGATCACTGCAGATGGTGACAGCAGTCACGAAATTAAAAGACACCTGCTTCTTGGGAGGAAAGCAATGACAAACCTAGACAGCATCTTAAATAGCAGAGACATCACCTTGCCGACAAAGGCCCATATAGTTAAAGCCTTGGTTTTCCCAGTAGTGATGCATGGAAGTGAGAGCTGGACCATAAAGAAGGCTGATCGCAGAAGAATGAAGAATTGATGCTTTTGAATTATGGTGCTGGAGGAGACTCTTGAGAGTCCCATGGACTGCAAGAAGATCAAACCTCTCCATTCTTAAGGAAATCAGCCCTGAGTGCTCACTGGAAGGACAGATCCTGAAGCTGGGGCTCCAATATTTGGCCACCTCATGAGAAGAGAAGACTCCCTGGAAAAGACCCTGATGCTGGGAAAGGTGGAGGGCACAAGGAGAAGGGGACAACAGAGGACGAGATGGTGGGACAGTGTTCTTGAAGCTACAAACATGAGTCTGACCAAACTGCGGGAGGCAGTGGAAGACAGGAGTGCCTGGCGTGCTCTGGTCCATGGGGTCACAAAGAGTCGGACACGACTAAACGACAACAACAACAACAAGCTTTGCAAACCAGGATGAATGAACAGGCTGTGGAGGAGCCCTAAAAATTCAGGTGCAAGGCCTGCTATACATCTGTTTGGTGTCCATCAGCTTGATGCAGCACATCTGTAAGCACTTAAGTTCCAGTCCTGTAATGGTTCCTTGCATTGTAATGGTTACATGTGTCCGTGTACAAGGCATTTGTATTATCACATTGGCAGATTTTTAACCCCATGGTCTGATCCTCTGTCATAGGCTTTTTGCACCTTAACCAGACCTGTCTTCTGTGGAAAGTTTTCATCTAAGCCTTTAGGTGAAAATGTTTAATGCAATCTTGCTAAAAGGCACCTGAGCATGTGAAGAACCAGATACTTTTTCTGTCAGCCTTGAGATGTCATTCCTGTTTTGGTACTGACGTACCAAAGGAGCAAGTATCATCCGAGTAATTGTAGAATATAATTTCAGACTCACTTGGGATACAGAGATCCAGGCTAGGTATCTCTAGAGATAAGAATCAAAATTGAAAAGTGCAATACCTCAGGGATCATCTAATCCCTGACATAGCGATGCCGCTGTCAAGACTTCTACTCTGCATCTAACAAGATGAAGGGAATATTAGATGTTTCTTCTCCCTTCAGAATAAAAACTATCAAATAAAATCAATTTATAAACTAAGATCAATGTATTCCTAGCCAATACAGTGGTACCTCTGGTTAAGTACTTGATTCGTTTGGAGGTCCGTTCTTAACCTGAAACTGTTCTTAACCTGAGGTACCACTTTAGCTAATGGGGCCTCCCGCTGCCGCCATGCGATTTCTGTTCTCATCCTGAAGCAAATTTCTTAAACCGAGGTACTATTTCTGGGTTAGTGGAGGCTGTAACCAGAGGTGTTTGTAACCCGAGGTACCACTGTATAGGCAAATAACAGAAAAAGAAAACAAAGGGCCTTTCACTGGCTGAACAAATCTGGTATGCTAAGGTTATGTTAAACAGGTCTGCAATCCTAATCATCTAGCTTAGATTTTATCAGACTTTGTTCTTGCATAAAAACAAAACAAAACATTAGGAGCCTTTCTGTCATTTTGGAACAATAGGCTTCCCATGGAAGGCATGGTTTGAAATTGTGCCAGCCATCCCATTTCATGTTTATTTTATATGCATCCCTGAGGGCTAATGTTCTCTGCTGTATCATGCAACTTTTAGTGGGCAGCAGTGTGTTAATAACGTTTGGGATCACTTATAAACCTATATATTTCGTGTTTTGCAAACCACTAACGGCCCTTCCTTCTTTCGTATGACTATTGCATTTGTGCATTTTCTCGAGAAGCCGTTTCTCTTTTTTTTCCATTTCCTTTAATAAAATGCTCCCTCTGTGCGCCCTAATGTGTACCTTGATTCCCCCCCCCCCGCTATTGAGCGCTGCAGGGCCCCCCAGAAAGGCTCGCGTTGTTTGGCTCCACCGGCTGCCGTCTGGCCCTTCTCCGGAGGAGCCTTTGTTCGCGGGCCCGTCTTCCCCAGACAGGAAGCGGGCGGCGGGCGGCGGGCGCAGGTGCTGCAGGACGGAGCCGGTTCTTCCTCCTCCTCCTCCTCCCGGCGCGCAACCTGCCCGGCCACCCTCGGCCGCTCTCCCCGCCGCTTCCTTGCCGCCTGCTGCACTTCCTGCTCTGCCCGCAGTGCCGCCTTGCAGCAGCTGCAGCAGCGCCAGCTCCTCCGGCTCGCTCGCTCGCTCGCCTCTGCGCTTCCCCACCGCCGCCTCCTCTCCCTCCGCGGCGGCGGCTGAAGGAAGGCGGGCAGGCTTGCCAAGGCGCCGGCAAGGAGAAGCCTTCCCCGGGGCAGCTTCCTCGCCTTCTCCCCGGGGCCAGGGAGCGGCGCTCGCCCTGCTGCTGCTGCTCCTCGGAAGGTGAGCCCCCCAACGCGGCGCTGGCATCCGTGCCGCGCCTCCTCCAGCGGCCCTCTCCGCCTTGCCTCTCCCCTCAGACCCGGCCTTCCAGGAAGGGGCAGCGCCGGGGAAAAGGCCCTCTTCTTCCCCTGAGGAATGAAAGCGGGCAGTGGCGTAGCGTGGGTTGTCAGCACCCGGGGCAAGGCAAGTAATTGGCGCCCCCTAACCCGTGGATTGGCGCCCCTAACCCGTGGATTTGCGCCCCCTAACCCCAGTGGCGTAGCGTGGGGGGTGCAGGGGGGGCCGGCCACACTGGGCGCAACATCTGGGGGCAGTGGCGTAGCGTGGGTTGTCAGCACCCGGGGCAAGGCAAGTAATTGGCGCCCCCTAACCCGTGGATTGGCGCCCCCTAACCCTAACCCCCAGATGTTGCGCCCGGTGCGGCCGGCCCCCCCTGCACCCCTCACGCTACGCCACTGTGTCATGGCACCCTGGGGTGCCTTGAATGATGGTGAGGGGTGCCACGGGCAACACTGGCCTCTGTCCCTCCTTCCTTCCCTCCCTCCTCCTCAGATGCCCTCTTCTGTCTCTGCCTCCCAATGGCGCCTCTGGGAAGCACCTCTCTTTGGGGCAGGGTTGGGGGGCAGTTCAGAGACCAGGGGTGGCAGCAGTGACTGCCCAGAGGACTCCCAAGGAGAGGGGAGAGGAGAGGGAGCCGAGGGAACAAGCCCCACGGAAGGTGGTTTGAAAAAGGGTGAGAGGTTGCAGGCAAAGTGTGACCTAACTGGGCTCCTGAGCACCACAAGCAGTGCTTTTTTTTCCTGTGGGGACGCAGGGGTACGCATACCCCTAAACATTTTGTGAATCTTTGTACTTTTGTCCATTTACAGTGGTACCTCGCAGTGGCGTAGCATGGGTTGTCAGCACCCGGGGCAAGGCAAGTAATTTGCGCCCCCTAACCCGTGGATTGGCGCCCCCTAACCCGTGGATTGGCGCCCCCTAACCCGTGGATTGGCGCCCCCTAACCCTAACCCCCAGATGTTGCGCCCGGTGCGGCCGGCCCCCCCTGCACCCCCCACGCTACGCCACTGAAAGCGGGGCAGGAGGCGTCTCCGTGCAGGCCGGCGCTTCGAGGCGCATGGCGCACGCCCAGCTCTTTCTCTCTCTCTCTCTTGCGCGCGCGGTTCCGCCAGCCAAGGGGCGCGGAGGAGCGCCGCGGGTCTTCCTCGGGGCGCACCGAAGTCCCCGCGCGAAGAGGGCGCGCGCGCTTGCCCTGCCGGCGGGGTCCCCTGGGCGCGCGGCCGCCTCTCCCTGCGCCCCCCCCCAGACCTTTCCATTTGGAGCGAGGGGATGTGGTTGCGCGCCGAAGTCTCCCCGCCTTCTTCTGGTCTGAAGGGGGCTCTGTCTTTATCGGGGGCTCCGATGGCGCTTTAAAGCGAGGTCAACCCCCCTCCTCCCAAATCGAGGCGTCCCAAGCAGACCCCCCCTCTCCCACCAGACGAGAGAACGGTGGGGATGGGCGCAGTCGGAATGCGCGCCCTTCCTTTCCTCGTGGAGCCTCACCTGCGCTTTGGCAATGTCTCCCGAAGGCTTTCCTGCCCATCTAAAAGTCGAAAAGAAGCGCAGTCCAGCAGGATTCTTGGCTCCTCACCCCTTAAAAAAACTTTTGGCTTGAGAAGGTTGCAATCTGATATTTCTAGGGAGTGAAGTAGCTCATGGTGGTTGGAAAATTAAACCTGCTCAGTCGTGGTTGCTCTTAAGAAGAGACCACTGTTGATGTTGGCACCTCTGAAAGGGGCATGGAAAGAAGGAGGATGTAGGTTGTGGGATCTCATTATTTGCACTGGTTGAAAAAGTCATCCCATAAATACAGAATGATTCCCAGTTCTGGTTTATGTTTGAGATACTTCAAATTGCCACAAATCAAGTTACGCTGAAGTCATTAGCTGATTTTTAAGAGGACCTATGGAATGTCTTGAGATTAAGACCCTACGGTTAAATAATTTACTCTGTGATTCAGATAGTATATACTGAGTGTTTCAGGTTGTGACATTTATTAATATGTCTTTGTGCTTTTGTGGAGGAGTCGAAAATGTTGAATTGCTGCATGGTATCTTTGAATCCCTGCGGGGGGGTGCGCTCCCGCTGCTCGGTCCCAGCGCCTGCCAACCTAGCAGTTCGAAAGCACCTCCGGGTGCAAGTAGATAAATAGGGACCGCTTACCAGCGGGAAGGTAAACGGCGTTTCCGTGTGCGGCTCTGGCTTGCCAGAGCAGCGATGTCACGCTGGCCACGTGACCCGGAAGTGTCTCCGGACAGCGCTGGCCCCTGGCCTCTTAAGTGAGATGGGCGCACAACCCCAGAGTCTGTCAAGACTGGCCCGTACGGGCAGGGGTACCTTTACCTTTACCTTTATCTTTGAAGTACTTCCTCTTTGATGTTCAGATTTTCATATCTACTGTAGTATCTAATTTCTGTTAAAGCACAGAGCCTAGGGCTTGCCGGTGGTTCAAATCTCCTGATGGGATGAGCTCCCATTGCTCGATCCCAGCTTCTGCCAACCTAGCAGTTTGAAAGCATGAAGTGCAAGTAGATAAATAGGTACCACTCTGGCGGGAAGGTAAATGGCGTTTCCGTGCACTGCTCTGGTTCACCAGAAGCGGCTCAGTCATGCTGGCCACATGACCCGGAATCTGTACGCCAATTCCCTCGGCCAGTAAAGCGAGATGAGCCCCACAACCCCAGAGTCATCCGCGACTGGACCTAACAGTCAGGTGTTCCTTTACCTAATCTTTAACAAAAACACAAACTTCTGATTGCTCAGTTGGGCTATATGTACAGCAGTTATGCAGACAGAAAAAAATCTAAACTAGTTTACTCAAAATTACCCCCCCCCTTTAGCTTCTAAAAGTTTAACATCACTTTGTCAATACAAGTAGGCTAGTTTTAACTTGAATTGCTGCTGTTAGTTATTCTTTTGGGAATAAAATACTTGTGTTGCAAACACAAAGTGTTGGTGGTTATTTTGTATGCATTGCTTAATCCCTCTCTTTTTGTCCCCATAATACATAGATTAGTCTTAGTACTTTTAAGGAATTGAAATGCAGTACACTAAAGAGGATGCTAATGTTAGCTTTAAAACATACCACTTGAGAAGACATGCAATTTCTTAAGAATTCAGCATTATTTTGTACATGGAAAATATAAGAATTCAGAAACAAACATTTCTCATGATGAAGACCAGTTACCCTCATCATGTGGGCTGCAGTCAACCAACTTTATACGGCCCTTTAGGTGTATTCAAAAAACAATGCCAAATAAATACATTTTCTAAGCAAGTATCAGTAGTGACACCCGAGGGGGAGTTATTTATTGGGGAGTTGCATTATTCTATAGGTGGATTACACTGCGCGTGATTATGATAATGAGTGATGCTTTATTTTATTTCTGCTGTTAGACGGTGTGCAAATTATGACACAACAATCCAAAAATCACGTCACTGTGGATCAGGTTTAAATTATTTACAGAGTAATTTCATTGCATATTTATGGAGGGAGGGGAAACCTAGAAGGCAGGGCAATAGCCACTTCTATTGCCCTGCCATATTGCTGCAGGCAGTATGGGAAGGGTGTATGAGAAGCTTTTACTTCTTCCCTTCTGTTGACGATGCACGCAAGGGAATAAGATTGCCCAACCAATGAAGCTCTTTCTCTGACAGTGGAAAAGCACTAACGTGGCATCCTGAAATCATTCAGCCGACTTTATACTGAGCATAGGATTGTCCCCTTAGAATTAAACCTCATGCAGACTCTGACTTCAGTTCTTTACACGTTGACTGTGAAAAAATAGAATTACTGTAGTGTAATTTTTTATGCTTTGATGGGAAAATATAGTTCATTACAGTGAGCATTTTTAAATCAGTTGGAATACATATGAAGGCTTGGATATTAACTTCTTCTTTGGCGATCACTCGCAGCCGAGTAAGATTTTCTTCCATGAACACTGTTTTAACAGAGCCGTAAGTGACTGTGGAGGCCAGTTCTGGATCCACACGTCCTTCCACAGTGGGGACATAGGTTTCCCAAGCGTGCCTTCCTCTTAGCACGTTTCTCCCTTTCGTCCTGAGTTCAAGCGTCTTCAAAGCCCACGACACCTTCGGTAAAGGCTGTTCTCCAATTGAAGCGCTCGCAGGCCAGTGTTTCCCAGTTGTCCGTGTTTATGCTACACATTTTTAGATATTAACATAATGTTGGATATTTACATGTTACAGGCCACCCCAATCTCTGCTGAACAAGAGTTTCCGGGGGTCTTGGCATTTAACTAGGGTTTGTGTTCCTTTGGAAAGAGGCACAGAAGAGACTAGCGTCTTTTTCAGATATATGGTTTATTTTACACAAATTTACATCTAAAGCCTTCCGTGGAGAATATGCATGCAGAACATTATGCCCTTAGAGTGTCTCTTGTTGCTCCCCTAATAGCTTCAGCAAGCTTGGATCCAAAGCAGCAGTCATCCACCCCCCTGCCCCCCCCCCCCCCGGTCTCTAAGTGGAGCCTCCAGCCGGTGCCTTTCAGTATCCCCCATCTCTCTTAACCTCAGTTTCAAAAGCCTACTGCAAAAAACCCACTTTTACCCATGATGACATCACACCCACTGTTACCATGGCAACTTTTCCCTGTGGGCCTTCTGCCTATGGGGCTAATGGCAGGCCATCATCAGCACCATGGTTTCTTCAAGGACCCACCATCACCAGGTGGCCTCATGAGGAAGTTATTCCCAGCCCTTGAAAACAAACATACCGGTACTTTTTTTGAGTTTGCTCAATTTCTGACCCTTCCCTGAATGTAGAATTTATGGGACTCTGAAAAGACTTCAGGGGATATTGGTGGCTTCAAACTTATCTCTCTCTCTGTGTGTGTGTGCTTGTTTTGCGTTGTGCATAGATTGGCACTGGATATGTAAAATACATGCCTCTAAAATGTACTGTACTCCGTGTTATGAAAACATAACTTTGCCTGGGTTTGCCTGTGGTCTGTGGGAAAAGTGGGGGGAACATTGTGGGAGAGTTTGTAGAACAGCATGCATGCTCTCTCTCTCTCTCTCACAGACACACTCATGCACACACATGCTCAACCATATGGAGAGTTTGGTGAGGGTGTTTAAACTTCTCAACTACTTTTCTAAGTTGTCAAGATTAGACTCTTTTCTGATGTTTTGCTTATAAAAGCAACAAGTGAACATAATGGAATGTTATTGATAAAGCAACCATCCATACCAGGCAGGATCTTTGATAATACAGCAAAAGACAAATGCTTTTTTAAAAAAAGTTATTTGGTAAAGAATAACCAATTTCAGTATGAATTACCACCAGATTCTTGTTTTGGACAGAGAACTATGTAATTGCGGTTGTAAAGCAGTACTGTAGTACTAGAAGGGTTACTCATTAACATTCCATTTACATTTCAAAAAGGAAGCTTGACTGTTAAAGCAAATAGTGTGAAAATGCTCCTTTTAGCAACCCTTGACACACACCTGGTTTAAAGTTTTGTATCTTTGGATCACAAATAGAAGGCTTTTGGGTTAAACAAGCAAGCAAAAAGCAGCAAAGCTTCAAAGTAGTTACTGAAAATTTGAAATGTACCATTAAATGGTACAGTGGCCAACACATTTTGGTAAAGACCTTCAGGTTGCACTGAAGAACAACTATATACCTGTAAATAAACAAACCATAATACAGATTATATATATAGATATTATATACATCATTCACTAATTATAATTTATAATTTAACAAGTTATGTTAAAAAGTATACTCCCTTCTTACGCATCACTTTGTGGAGGCATGTCCCCAGAAGGTTGCTTATAAATACCTTGAAGAAATTATTAACTGTTTTTATATTGTTTTGTTAGGTCCTTTTAGTGTTTTAGTTTTTGTAAGCTGCTCTGAGCCAGTCAGTGTCAACACTGAACTACATGGACTTGATATAAGGAGCTTCCCATGTTTCTAATCTTAAAATTCCAGTGAGTACACTGTTACTTGTTTTAGCGGCTAAAATTTAACATATCTGACCTGGACAAATCCTGCCGCCTCCTATTTGAATACAATAAGTACTGCACAGTGTTTTGGATGAGTCCCAAACCAGAAAACATGTGTGCAAACCTTAAATTTCCCAGTGCAGCAAGGTTTTTCTTTACTGTTCCTCCAGTTGTCCTCTCCTGTCATTTGAACCCCTTTCCCTGCCTGTTGATTTGAGCAGGACTCAAGGCTAGAAATAGTAGCTTTCAAAATAGTTGGAAGACTATGCAGCAGACAGAAGTGAGCCAGACCAGTGTGACCAGGGCAGAAATAGGGAGTAGAAGCCATCATTTTTGCCTCTTGCCTTGAGGAATATACTTCTGTTTTCAGAGTTGTGAACTGGCAACAACATTGCATCCTGCTCCATACAAACATATTTTGTTTTGGTTTGTTTTGGTTTATATACCTCCCTTCGTCATAAGGTCTTGGGGCAGTTCACAGAATTGTTGGACACCATTGTCTGGGCCAGGGGTCCACAAACTTTTTAAAGCAGGGGGCCGGTCCATTGTCCCTCAGACCTTGTGCGGGGCCAGACTATATGGGGGGGGGGTGAACGAATTCCTATGCCCCACAAATAACCCAGGAGGTGCCTTTAAAATAAAAGGGCACATTCTACTCATGTAAAAACACACTGATTCCTGGACTGTCCATGGGCCAGATTGAGAAGGCGATTGGGCCGGATCCGGCCCCCAGACCTTAGTTTGCCTACCCATGGTCTGGGCTGTACATTTTTGTAATGCTCTTTCTTTTGTTAAGGAAGTTTCCTCTGTTTTTATTTGTTTTTATTTGTGTATATTTTAGAAATGTTTTGGTGTAAGGCTGTACAGAGAATATTTAATGATAGGTGGCTATATACATTCAATCAATCAATCAATCAATCAATCAATCAATAAAACAGTAGCCTGCTGTGTTTGGGTTAAAACAGAAATTTCTGCCATGTGTTCCACAGATCCCACAGAGATTTATCCACTCTTGACTTGAGTCTCTGTTTAGTGATTCAGCATGTACGTACCGGTCCTGCCTCTTTTCCTCCCATATGGAAACTGTGCCTCTAAGGAAAGACTTTCTGGTTTTCCTGATAACTGAAGCAAGTCATCTGCAAGCAATGTCTACCAGCCGTATGCTGTCAGAATTATACTTTCAGATAATTCATCTGATAAATAGCATTTATTTGTGGCATCACTGCTTTCAAGTATGATTTGCAGCATGCAGTAGACAAGAGTAGAATTGATTTGCAGCATTTTTATTGTTGTTGGGCTTAACTTCAAGTCAGACAGGGTGATGTGGAATATTTGCCTTCTGCCCTGCGCTGTTGGTTCAGTACAAATCATAAGGGGAGAAAAGGATGTGTTCCTTATTAAAAAACACTTTGTTTGGAAGACTTCCAGAACTGGCTTTGATGAAGCTCAGAAGCATTCAGTATCTCTTCATTCTTTTACTTTTTATATTTGACATAGTATTACCAAGATCCTAAAGGTAAAGGTACCCCTGACTGTTAGGTCCAGTTGTGACCCACTCTGGGGTTGCGCACTCATCTCGCTCTATAGGCCGAGGGAGCCGGTGTTTGTCCGCAGACAGCTTCCGGGTCATGTGGCCAGCATGACTAAGCCGCTTCTGGCAAACCAGAGCAGCACACGGAAACTCTGTTTACCTTCCCGCCAGAGTGGTACCTATTTATCTACTTGCACTTTGACGTGCTTTCGAACTGCTAGGTTGGCAGGAGCTGGGACCGAGCAATGGGAGCTCACCCTGTGGCGGGGATTCGAACCGCCGACCTTCTGATCGGCAAGCCCTAGGCTCTGTGGTTTAGACCACAGCGCCACCCGCATCCCTAGTTGAACATAAAGATTGCCTTGGAACATTGGAGAGGATAGTGATGATTAGCATCTACCTTGGCATGTTGCTCAAGGACCAGCCTATCCTCAGTCACACAATATCATCACCAGGGAAGGGGAGGAACACGTCATGGTGAAATTGTCTCTTCATTGTATTCCATGGCATCCCTTATCTGGCTTTGCATTGATTGATGTCCTTGCTGAAATGAGCTGTATGAGAAAGCAAAAGCATTCAATCCTATTAGGTCTTTCCTGTATGTCTTAAGTGGAACCAGTAATAGGATATGATGCTAAGCAAATATAATGCTGTGAGCGAGCCTGCCATTTCCTCTGGGCAGCTACTTGTTCATTATTGCTACGTTGCTCTGCTATTAAAGTTATGTAGGGCCTGTGGTGCTGGAGGAGACTCTTGAGGGTCCCATGGACTGCAAGAAGATCAAACCTCTCCATTCCGAAGGAAATCAGCCCTGAGTGCTCACTGGAAGGACAGATTCTGAAGCTGAGGCTCCAATACTTTGGCCACCTCATGAGAAGAGAAGACTCCCTGGAAAAGACCCTGATGTTGGGAAAGATGGAGGGCACAAGGAGAAGGGGACGACAGAGGACGGGATGGTTGGACAGTGTTCTTGAAGCTACCAGCATGGGTCTGACCAAACTGCGGGAGGCAGCAGAAGACAGGAGTGCCTGGCGTGCTCTGGTCCATGGGGTCATGAAGAGTTGGACACGACTAAACAACTAAACAACAACAACAACAAGTACCTTGGGCAATTTAGGGCTGGCTGACCTGTGGCCCTCCAGATGTTGTGGGACTCCCAACTCCCATCAGCCCCAGTCAGCATGGCCAGCGGTCAGTGATGATGGGAGCTGCCACAAATTAGCCGTCCTTGGCTTTAGAGATTACATTTATCATCCTGGGTCTGTGCTTGGAAGGCTGACTTTGGAACCCTGGTGTAATTTGCATTCTCTAATCTTCCTGCCTTCCAGAAGCTGATCAGCTGCATTCTGTACCACTGAACAGTTTTCAAGGGCAGCCTTAATAATTGCTGATGCAAGATTTAGACCAATTTAAAAACCAAGAGATATGTGATCTGAACCAGGGGGGAAATCTTTGCCACAGCAGCGATAGAAGGGGCACTATGCTGTTGCCTCACAGGCACCTCTCTGTGAAGACCCACCCAATGTGGAATGGATAAAAAAGGGTCTGGCTGACTGGTAAAGATAGCATATTGAATATTAATACTGCTTATTTAGTTGAACATTACAGGTTGCCAGATTCCTGATTTCAGTTCTTTCATATAAAAGACTTCATGGAATGCTGCATGACTACTAAAAATCTAGTAAACTCTATGCACCATCTTTATCTTCAAGGCCATAATACGGTACATCTGAATAGTGTGATGGAGATTATGCGTTGAAATATTTTAGTTGATATTTTAGATTGTAAAATGCTATTTTTATCTATTGATCTGTTTTACCTTGTGGGCTTATAGCTGAATAAAGTATTATCTATCTATCTATCTATCTATCTATCTATCATCTATCTATCTATCTATCTATCTATCTATCTATCATCTATCTATCTATCTATCTATCTATCATCTATCTATCATCTATCTTATTTAGTTCAAGCTTAGTTAATTTCATTGAGGCTTGTACTAATTCAGCTCTCTATATTTGCTATCTCCCATTATATATCATGTTTTAATAGTGTGTTTAACACAAAGCAATCAACTGAACACATTATTAAATTGTTATTCTTTAGTATAATCTATTGGTTGTGTTGTGTTTTGAGATATCTTATTTTAGAGAGAAGCCAGGCAATAAATGAACACAATTGTTCCTACATTTTCTATAATGTTTGTGCTGAGGATTATAGTAATGGGTGACAGTAAGAACTTTTGTTAAACCTAAACTTTCATTCGCCACCGCTGCTCCCAGGGCATAGCAGGTTTTGTTGAAATGGAGGTTTGCTCATGTTGCCAGGTGGTTGTTGAGAATGAGGCCTAATTGGCAAGGAAATATTTCTCTGAAGTGGATGCAAACGCAAGCATAGCACATGCAGAAAGAGACAATTGCTTTTTTTAATGAATGTTGTAACAACGTGTTGTGTGAATGAAGGAGCAGAATAGTTAGTTTCTCCTTCCCTCGCCTCCAGATAATAAGTGTACAAACTTTGGTTTTTGAACATCTCGGCTGACAAACGTTTTGGAAGCTGAATGCTGAAAACCCAGAAGTGAATGCTTCCGTTTTCGAACGCGCCTTGGAAGTCGAATGGCTTCCAAGGCACATTTCTCTTTTTTTAAAAATAAAATATTATTTTTTTAAATTAAATTTTCCATTTTAACAATCCAATCAAATCACATTAAACAATCTTCCTGTTGTTAACCTTCCTTCTTTCATGGCCTCTGAGTTGTTTCCACAGGCGAGTTGAAGTAAGCAATGGTGTGTTTCTGTGTGAATTTTGTGTGCTTGACTCTCCTATTGTTGCAGTATCTCCTCACACGCTAGTGTTTATGCCGAATCAATCCAAAAGTCATTTCGCTGCTGGCAGATGCCATCTTCTCCCAGTTCTGATGAAATCAAATCTAGGCATTTGCTCATTAATTTTCCCACACCGGTTGCATCAAACATTAGCCTTTCCAGGGGAGATTTGCCAAATCGGACTTAAAGTGCAGATATAATAATAAATTAAGAGCTCACCTTCCAAGGCACGTTTCTCAATTTCCCCACTGAACTTGCTGACAGCCCTTTGATCCTCGGTTTCCGAATGTTTCGGAAGTCGAAAGGACTTCTGTAACGGATTACAGTAGAACCTCGGGTTGCGAACGTGATCCGTGCGGGAGGCACGTTCGTGACCCACAGCGTTTGCAACCCACAGCACCACATCTGCGCACGTGCATGACACAATTTGGTGCTTCTGCGCATGCGCAAAGCGCGTTTTAGCGCTTCTGCGCATGCGCGATTGCCGAAACCCGAAGTAAGCTGTTCCGGTACTTCCAGGTTTGGCGTGTCTGAACCCAAAAACGCACAACCCGCAGCAATCGCAAGCCGAGGTGTGACTGTACGCTCAAAAACTGAAGTTCCACTGTACAAGTTAGATAATTCTGTGTAAAATTCAGAACGGATATGACATGACCTACCCAACTTTGCTCTCTGAGTGTTCCAGCTGAGGCGGCTCTCCCCTTCCCTAACAGCTGCCATAGGGCTACTCAGGGAGATACAACTGAAGATGATCAAATATAAGTATATCAGTTTCAGTAACTAAGACCTTTTCTGCCTCATTCATTCATTCTACCAACTTTATCTTGAAATGATCTCAAGGTTTCATGAACAGTTAAAAAAATAATTATTGACTGATGTTAATAGGAGATACTACGTAAAACAAATGGTAGAAACTTTTTAAAGACTATTTCGTTTGTTTACAGATTATATTTGAGCTTTGTTCATCCATCTTTGTAGAACAAGAGAACTGGAATTTATAAGATTTAAGTGTTGAAATCAACAGGATTTACTTCTGAGCTTGTAACTGGGCTGTCAGTGTCTCTGGAGTGACTTGGATGCAACTGCAAGTTCAGCAAAGGGAAATGTAAATATGCCTTTCCCCCCTTTCAATCAACAGATATTAGTATCTTCACTTTGAGATGGTGGGACTAGGAAATAGCCGTCGCGGGATGAAGTCTCCACCCCTCCTAGTGGCGGCGCTTGTGGCTTGTATAATAGTTCTGGGATTCAATTACTGGATTGCAAGTTCCCGCAGTATTGATTTGCAGGTATTACTCTTCTATTGGTTTTCCACATTGATGGAATCAGCAAAGATGTTTTCCTTTGTTCAGAATTGCAGTGAATTATTGAAGTTTAAAAAGCACTTCAGGGTTTCCAAATCATCATACCTGACAGGAATTTGGATGCTGGCCAGGAGAGCAAATACTGAGAGAAAAGCGAAGTGCCTGGGAAAAGATTGTGATGATAGTAGTTAAATACTGAATCCTGCTCAACCAGGAAATTGTGGAGCTTTATGCTACCCTAGCTGCCTGCTATATCAATGTAAAAAACTCCTTCTGTTTCTCTCATGCCTATGGATACACATATATGAACACAGACCCAGAGACAAAGTTGGGACTGGCTGTTTTGAATTAGTGTGTGGAACAATCACCCAGCTCCCCAATGCCTCTGCCCCTCAGTCCATTTTCTGCCTTACTCCCTACTTAAGAGAAAATAGCTTCTTCTGTGTTCCTTCTCTCTGTTCTCAGTGTTTTTGCCACATTTCCTGTTAACTACACACAACCCTGTCTGTCCCCAACCCAAGGAACAAGAATCTTTCCTCACATCAGCACTGATTATCAATATTCCTAGTGATTTTTTCCCCTTACCATCCATCCTATCCCATGTTCTAGAAGCATTTAGCATGGGCTCACAGGTGACTGGTAGTTGTGCGGTGTCCAATTTTGTTTTCTGCAAGCATAGATCGGGAAGTTAAAATTTTGATTACACACATTTACAGCAAAGATTGCCAACATTCTCTTCTGAATTTTTGTATTTGCTGCCTCTTAGAACCGCATAATGGAGCTAGAAGGAAGAGTCCGCCGGGTGGCTGTAGAACGAGGTGCTGTAGAAATAAAAAAAAATGAATTTCAAGGAGAGCTGCAGAAGCAGAGGGAACAGATTGACAGAATTCAGAGCCTGCATAACTTCCAGATGGAAAACACTAACAAAATACACATGGATGAGAAGGTAAGAGGTTTTTATTTATCATTGTCACTCTGCTCTGGGCCTCTCTATGCAGCTCCTCCTTTGTCCTAATGCTGCTAAGTCTGTCTTTGCAAAATAGACTGTAGATTTATCCAGTATTATTTTAGGGTCAAAAAAATCCCAGTACTGCCTCTTTACTACTATAATGGAAAGGGCCTCGCAATTGTAGCTGTCCGTGAAAGGGAAGGTGCCTTAAAACTGTATAAATACTATTTAATATAAAATTATTATTTATTGAATAAAGAATACTCTTCCAAATGAGTCCAGGGTGGCAAACACAACATTCAAAACAATGAGGTTAAAAATAAAAAGGCATTTTAAAGAGAGTTTATTATTACTTACACACCTTGTGCTGGAAGCAGCTTCTTGAGGGGGAAAAAAACGTAAGAGGAAAACTGAAGTGGGGTGTTGTGAAGATGGTATGACAACCTGTGAGACTAACAAACAGCTCCTTCCACATTGCGAGGGATGTGAAATGTCATGCTTGGTGGGATCATTTCCATCTACTGGCAGATTGGATTAACAGTCTGAACGTTAATTACTAGCCATTTCTCCACGGTGGAAGAATTGTAGCACACTGTCCTTTCAGTGGTTGAGTCATAGCTGTGACTTCATCCTAGAAAAACCTCAGCATCTAGAAAGATCCTAAAAAGGTACATGCAAATGTACATATTTTAGCAGAGAGTCTGCTGTGGAAGTGCCCTTGTGAGGTTTTTGGTAGGTTTCTTGGGCTGCATACCAATGTACCTGCAAACACAACCTGGTGTGCTTTTTCTCCACTGCAGAGGGATGGGGTATTTGCCCAAAATTGGATGGAAGGATTGGCCAATTCCTTTGTACTGTACCATAAATTCAGGAGGTCCTCCAGCGCTCTAGAGCAGTGGCTACCAATTAGCTAAGTACTGCAGACCTCCCCTTTTTCAAAAGCCAAGCTTTTGTTATGTGAAAGCTGCCACTGTGCCACGGACCTCCTGGGTGGGTTACGTGGGAGCCCTGGGGTCCACAGACCACCACCTGGGAGCCAAGGGTCCTTGGCGTCTACATCAGGGAGAAGAGGAAGAGAAAGACTGGACTGCAAGTTGCCTTCTGCCCTTGCAACCAATGGATACAACTCAATGGCCTTGATTCACAGGCAGCACTAAGCCAAACCATGCCAGTGTGTGAAGCCACAGGCGCTCATAGTAAAAACAGCAGCCATTTTGTTCCTTGCTTGGTGATCCTGCTACTGCTGCACTGCCTGGAGCTGAGCCAATCTGTATTGCTGCAGGCAAAACATGAGCTGTAGGCCAAGGTTTGTACTGCTTGTAGTTTGGGGGAGTCTAAACATGAGCCAGGCTTGGGCAAACCATGGCTTATCCATCTGATACCTATAATTCTGTATTTGCACAGTTGCCCAGCACAGCCTTCATCATAATAAACTGACACATGTATACTACAGATACACAATGAAGTAGTTTGTATGCTCTGAATTGATTATTTTTATGTAGCTGTTCTTTCTCCAGGAAATTACTACCAGCAGTGTTATACCATCTGCCTCCCAGCTGGAGCAAGACATTTTTGCAAAACTAGCTCCAGTTCAACTTTGTGATCAGATATCTAAGCTCTAGCTGTAATAAATGAATCGGCTCTCTTTTTTACACAAACAAGGGCTTGCTGTATTATTTTAAGAATGAGATTTAAAGGAGAGCAAAAACAAAAGACCTTCTGTGTTTGCTGATCTCTCCCTCTCCTGTTGCCTGCATTAACTTTGTGCAGGGTTAGCTCCAAGGCATTTGCCAGATCTTATGCCCACATAATTAAGCGGAGTTTCCTAGCTAGTTTGAATTTGAGCTCCATGCGGCTCCACAGGATTTTGTTAAAGCAGCAGCAAATGGTACCAGCCACCTCAGTGGTCTCTCTCTTTGTGAGGAGAGTTTACACACACAGTTTTAACTTGTAGGCTAAATTGAGGTAGCTTGATAAGGAAAGAGCTTCATGCTTGGGGATGAATTAAAAGTGCAGTATACCGATTTGCGTATTGTTGCTGGATGCTTTGATCCTGAGAATCACAGCTGAAACTGTTATAATTATTCATGTATATCATGGGTAGGCAAACTAAGGTCCACGGGCCGGATCAGGCCCAGTTGCCTTCTGGATCGCCAGCGCACACGTTCTTTCCCTCTCCCTCCCTCTCCCTCACACGGCAGTGGCTGTGCTTCCTCCCTCCCTCCTCCTGGCTTCTCCCTGCCCTGCCTAGAGGAGGAGGAAGGGGGCTGGGCTTTGTTGGTGCCAGCAACAGCAGTGCTTGAGCGGCCGCCATTTTAAGCAGCCCCTCTCTGGAGCCCTTTTGCGCGCCGCTCATCGTCCCTCCACCACCGCCAGCCCCTGTTGCTCACAAGACACAGGAAAGCAGCCACCGGGGCTCCTGGTGCTATTGCATCATTTCCTCCCCCCCAAAAAATATAGTCCAGCCCCCACAAGGTCTGAGGGACAGTGGACCGGCCCCCTGCTGAAAATGTTTGCTGACCCCTGATGTATATTCTACCTGTCCTTGTGCTAATCCCGCCCCCCCCAAGATGATTCTTTATGCCACTTGGGGATAATTTTTTTGTTTAGGTAGCATCCCAGTGGAGTCTTCTTGTTGGCCCCATGGCCAATCTGAGATCTTTGCTCTTTTGATTTTCCTGCCTGGTGAACATAGGCAACGAATATATAGGGCTGGGATAATGTAGAAATGGAAACCATTGTTTTTCAAGCACTCAAACAATTCCTTCTTTCTTTCTTTCTTTCTTTCTTTCTTTCTTTCTTTATTTCAGGCAATGCTGATGAATAACATTACAACAAATGAAAGACTGATCCAGAATTTGAAAGGTAAATCTCAGCAAAGCACTATCTGCACAGCAATTAAGTTGGCTTATTTTTATACCTTCGCCCATTGTATGTCTACTGATACATTTCCCCCAAAGCTGGAATAGTAGGAAAGTATGGGGGCGGCTGTAGCTGTTTCAGAATATAACCCCCCACCCACTTTAAACAGAGACAGTATAAAACTGTGGGACCTAGAAACTTACTACTTGAAGACAGAGCCTTGGGTCAACCTAGGAAATCCTTTTTTTATTTTCTTAAAAGCAGCCACAAAGGGACTCTTTTATTAGATCAAGATTGTCATTCTGGGGGAGGGTTTTGGTTTTTTAAAACCTTTCTCAATGCTGTTTTTCTTACTAATATTGCCATGGTGCCCCTGCCAGCTGCAGTTTGATCAACTGGGGATAGTTTTGGGAAAATGGAATAATCATCAATTAAATGCAATGGTAGAAATGTTAGCTCCCTCTTTCCTCCCCCTATCCCCAGTGCGATAGTCTCATTTCATTTTTTAAAAAATAAATTTTTATTAAATTTTACACAAATATCTCCAATTAACAACTCCCAATTAACATATTTTTCTCTTTTGAACTTGCCTCAGCTTCTCTGACAATCATCCGTATTTAAGTTTATTATCTACGCATTCCCAAAATTAATAGCGCCTTTTAAAATACCTTTACAGACATATTTGCATTCTTGCAATATTCCTTATTCTTTCACAAAGCTTCTTTAAAACCCACTAGTGTTGTTTGTTCATCACATACACTCTTCAAATACTCAGAAAATTTTCCCCAGTCCTCAATGAACTTGTGATCTCGTTGGTATCTTATTTTTCCAGTTAGTTTGTCCAGTTCTGCATAGTCCATTAACTTCATTC
The DNA here is from genome assembly GCF_951804945.1 of Podarcis cretensis. Classification (NCBI taxonomy): domain Eukaryota; kingdom Metazoa; phylum Chordata; class Lepidosauria; order Squamata; family Lacertidae; genus Podarcis; species Podarcis cretensis. The sequence continues at coordinate 7,778,609 of NC_137180.1, read as the reverse complement.
TCCATTCCTCAAGAGTCGGTAGTTCTTCCTGCTTCCATTTTTGGGCCATTAATATTCTCGCTGCAGTTGTTGCATACTGAAAGAGTTTATGATCCTTTCTATTTATTTCGTTTCTTGTTATTCCTAAAAGAAAGGCTTCTGGTTTCTTTACAAAATTATATTTCAACATCTTCTTTAATTCGTTATATATCATCTCCCAGAACCCCCTCACTTTCTTGCATTCCCACCACATGTGAAAAAATGTTCCTTCTTTCTCTTTACATTTCCAACACTTATTACAAGTTTTAAACATTTTTGCTAATTTAACTGGTGTAATATACCATCTGTATACCATTTTCATAACATTTTCCTTTATGGTGGTGCATGCTGTAAACTTCAAATTATCATTCCATACTTTAGCCCAATCTTCAAAACATATATTATAACCAAAATCTCTGGCCCAGTGAATCATTACCGACTTAACTTCCTCGTCCATCGTATACCATTCCAATAACATTTGGTACATTTTAGAAATTATCTTACAATCATTATTCACTATTTCTGTTTGAAATTTGGAATCTTTTTCTATATAACCCTTCTCTTTCAACTCTTTTTTAAACATATCATTTATCTGATAGTAGTGCAACCAATCAAATACATACTCTTTTACTTGTTCATATGGCTTCATTTTCCATTTCTCTCCTTCTTTGACTACCAATTCTCCATAAGTAATCCAATTCCCTCTCATATTAGTTTTCTTAACACTCATAACCTCTAGTGGGGACAACCAGTGTGGAATTCCTGATTCCAATAAATGTTTATATCTATCCCATACTTCAATTAACGATCTTCGGAAGATATGGTTTTCAAAAGCTTTATGACTCTTCTTCTTCTCCAACCATAGATACGTGTGCCACCCAAATCTGTTATCAAATCCTTCCAAATCCAGCAATTTTGTATTCTTTAATTTTATCCATTCTTTTAACCAACAGAGACATGATGCTTCATAGTAAAGTTTCAAGTCTGGCAGGGCAAAGCCTCCTCTTTCTTTTGCATCTGTTAGTAACTTATATTGAATTCTGGGCTTTTTGCCCTGCCAGCTATATCTTGAAATCACTCTTTGCCACTCTTTAAAAATCATTGTCCCCTTAAGTATCGGAATCATCTGAAATAAAAATAACATCTTTGGGAGTACACACATCTTAATTGTTGAGATTCTGCCCCAAAAGGATAATTTCAACCTTCCCCACACCTCCAAATCTTTCTTAATTCCATTCCATACCGATATATAATTGTTCTGAAACAAATCAGTATTTTTGGGGGTTGGCCATATTCCCAAATATTTTACTTTTTTCGCTACTTCAATACCTATTTGTTGTTGCATTACTTCTACCATAGTTTGATCCATATTTTTAACTATAACTTTTGTTTTTTTCCTATTTAATATAAATCCTGCCACATTACCAAATTGTTCAATTTCTTCTAACACTTCGTTTGCACTTTTCATTGGATCCTCCATCATTATTACCAAGTCATCTGCAAAGGCTTTCACTTTATATTCATTCTGACCAACTCTCACCCCTTTTATTTTCTCATTTTTCCTAATTGAATTCAGAAAGACTTCCAGGACCAATATAAACAACAGTGGTGAGAGTGGACAACCCTGTCTTGTACCTTTCGATATTTTCAACTCTTCCGTAATTACATTGTTCACAATCAATTTTGCTCTTTGTTCCGTATAAATTGCCTTTATTCCATTAAAGAAATCATTCCCTATCTCCATATATTCTAAGTTTTTAAACATAAAGTCCCATGATATATTATCGAATGCCTTTTTGGCATCCACAAACATCAAAATTGCTTGTTTCTCATTCCTGGCTGTCAGATATTCGAAAATATTGATTACATTCCTAACATTGTCTTTCATCTGCCTGCCTGGAAGGAAACCTGCTTGATCTTCGTGAATGATTTCTTGTAATACTTTTTTCATTCTTTTCGCCATTATTCCTGCAAAAAATTTATAGTCTGTATTCAACAATGAAATTGGCCTATAATTCTTTACTTGTGTTAAATCCGCAACTTGCTTCTTGCTAGTCTCATTTCAAATTTGGCTACTTATGGCTGTGTTTTCAAAAATTTAAAGAGAGCTAGAGATGGCTGTCCAACATCTCATCTAATTATGCACTTAATATAGTTCTAATGTAGTTAATGATATGAACTGTGATGAGAGCTAAATAAATAAACCTTATTTAACCAGACATCAAGGGATAAATAACTGTATCCAGGGAGGAGAACCTTCATCTTAAAAAAAACACCAATTTGTGAGGGACTTAAAGGTTGTTGTAGGAGATAAGGTCCACAAATCTCAAGGGAAAAGAGCCAGGTGGAATAGGAATGGAAGGCATAGGCTACTGGATTTCAGGCTAGAATCATACAAGACTATAAAGATTAACTCAGAGTTATATGGAGGAAAATACGGTTAATACTCTTCTTTTAAAAACGTGCATTTTCAATATTCTCCCAGTATTTTTTTGGTGCAAAAGCAAACAAAATAACCCAGTCCTTTTTTCTTTTTTTGGAGGGAGGGGGAGCTTTGAAAAAAGTATGGGAGGGAAAAGTGGATCTGCACTCAGGTGAACAGAAAATTCTTTCTGCAGATGGAAGTTGGGATGATAGCTTCATGGTCCCTTGCAATAATGCTTCTAAGGCTGCAATCCTTATCGATTCATGTATAGGGTGATGATCAGTTGTGCCCGTTCACCAGCAGAATAGGCTTCTGCTAGCACACCAGAACTTCTGTTACCCCCCCCCCTGCTACTGTCCCCAAACCTGCTCCAGATTTTGGGGGCCGGAAAGGAAGGAGAGGTCGCTGGAAGCAAATGGAAGTCTGCTTGTGCAGTATGGATTTCACAGACACTAGGCGGTAAACTCCGTTGAATGTAGTGGAATTTGCTAAACATGCATATGTTTGAGCTACACAGGTCACATAGACCGAAAAGACTGAAGCAGCGTTTTAATCTAACTACTATGAATAATTGGTGAAATAAATAAGAATGTTCTTTCCTACTCATCGTTCATTATTTTCTCCTTCTGTTTGTTTTTAATAAAATTTAATTTTTACTCAGAAAACTTGAGAGGTCTGCAGAAGGAATGTGGAAGGCTCCAACTCGACATTTACAGGTTTAAGAAAAACCAGACAAACCTTCAGAAAAAAATTACGTACGACATGTAAGTATGTGATGATTGGCCAGCTTCTGTATAAGCAAAATGGCCACAAGCCAAGTTATTCAAGCACTAGCTTTTGATACATATTTAGATTTTAAACAATATGTTTCCTCCATTGAAGTCAATGGAATTAAATAATATAAAAATCAGGCTTGCTGTTTTAATAATTTTGCTTCACTGGCTCACAAATCCAATAATTTAATTATAATACTGTACCTGTGAACAAACCAAAACGGCAAAAGTTGGGTACGATTTCGCATTTAAATAGAGGATGTTTCTAACTTGCCTTACCTACATCCCTCCTCAGTTCTACTGGCTCCTGGGTCTACCAGAAAAGTATACAGTGGTGCCCCGCAAGACGAACGCCTCGGAAGACGAAAAACTCGCTAGACGAAGGAGTTTTTCGTTTTCTTAGCCGCTTCGCAAGACGCATCTCCCTATGGGCTTGCTTCGCAAAACGAAGCTTGCCCCGCAAGCTCTGGGGATAGCAGGGAAGCGCAGCGCGTCTTCCCCGCTGTCCCCGGACCTCTTTTGAAGCAAGGGGCGGCGGGGAGAAGATCGCTTCTCCCCGTTGCCAGCCCTGCAATCTCCGGGGACAGAGCTCTCTCCCCGGACCCCTTTTGAACCAAGGGGCGGCAACGGGGAGAAGCGATTCTCCCCGCTGCCCCTTCCCTTGCTTTAAAACAGGTCCGGGGACAGAGGGGAAGGTGCGCGCCTTCCCCTCTGTCCCCGGAGATTGCGGGGCAGGCAACGGGGAGAAGCAATCTTCTCCCCACCGCCCCTTGCTTTAAACAGGTCTGGGGACAGAGGGGAAGGTGCTCGGCGCTTCCCCTCTGTCCCCGGACGGTCTCCATAGGAACACATTGATTGATTTTCAATGCATTCCTATGGGAAACCGTGCTTCGCAAGACGAAAAACTCGCAAGAAGAAAAAACTTGCGGAATGAATTAATTTCGTCTTGCGAGGCACCACTGTATCTGCTAATGTAGCTGGATTGTCATCATGGCAACAACAATTGGCCTGCAGTTGGCTGAGTGGTGCAGAGAGCTGGTTGTCTCAGGAGATTGGCAGAAATGTCTGCCAGGGTCGGACAGGAACAAGTGCGACTTTGAGATTTTTGTGACCTTTTTTAATTGCTTGAACACCTTTTAATTGCTTGAACTAAGCCCTAGTTGCTAATGGACCAGCTTGTTGTAACTTTAATCAGGGAGTAGGAGAAGTGAAAAGCAGAAACGATGCAACCAACTAAAACACTCAAATTCAGCAATTGGCAATACATTGCTGGTAGTCCTGTTTCAAAGATAGCCTCTCGGTTAACAATATACACTAGTAGATGGGAGGTTTCTCAGGACCACGAGGCCCTAATTCTGCACTTACTGTGCAAAGCTATAAATCTGCCACTGGGCCTGCACAATTTGTGACTGTACAAGCCCCACGAGGGACTCATTAAACCTCTAATTCATGATCTCTTTAGGACTACAAAAACAAGGAGGTTGTCAATCAGGCAGAAGGCAAGAGTATGTGTCTGACAGGCTGTGTTTGACTTTGTGGGTTTCAAGTTGTGCAGATTTTTCGTGTTTTAAAGAACACATTTTACAAACAACATTCTGTTGCTTGGTTCTAGGTCTCAGTGTATCAGTCAGATGAAGGAACTGAAAGAACAATGTGAAGAAAGGATAGAAGCAACCTGCAAGAAAGGCAGTCAGATACCAGAAGACATGAAGAATAGTTCGAAAATATTAGAGAGAAATGATCAAGTAAGTTTTTAAAATTTGTTTTAGAGGGGTATTTATACACAAATTGTAGGTGAACCAGGCTGGCTGAACTGATTCAGGCCATTATCCAGACCTCTATGTGGGGCTGAACAACTACAATTGTTGATGGCCCAAAGTAGGAAGAAGGTAAACTACAATGATGCTTCCCTTCCCATCTCCATTTTTTGAATGCATGTTCCTTCCTGTCAGAGCTGCCTCCAGGTCCCAGCTCACAGAGGACCAACGCTAGGCTGTAGTTATGTACAAAAGTCTTTATTGAGATTCAGTTTCCATTTTAAAGCCGCAGCGTGCAGCTCTATGTCTCGACCTTAGACCGGCGAAGTCCCGTCTGAGTTTCCTCCCCTTCCACACCAGTTTAAGACTCTCGCCTTGCTCCACCTCTTCCTAAGTTCCTTTCTCCTCTGGGCCCTCCTGCCCGCTAGGGTCTCATCTTTCCTGGACTCCTCTGACGCTGACCCTGACGATTCTTGCCCCTCCTTCCGGCGGGCTTTAGGACCTGGTTCCCTATCCGGGCTACCTTCTGTGCCGCTCGCCTGTACCTTTGAACTTGGCGCGCGCGGCCAGCCTGCAACTTTCCTCTTGACCGTTAACTCGCTCTCCGATGGAGGCGTGGTCAACCCTGACTCATCTTCTCTCGCTGGTGGTGCATATGTGGGCTCTGACACCTGGAACTCCTCCCCCCCACTGCGCTCTGGTGGGGAAGCTGGTCCTGATTTCCAACTGCTGCTCTGGCAGTCCCCGCTGGCCCCTTGCTTCTGGGGTGTCCCCCTTGGCTCGCCCCTTGCCCTGCCCATCGGCGCCCCCTTCTGTGAATCTTCCGATTCGCTGGAGAGGCTCATGGAATCTCTCGGGCTGCTGTCATCTTCTCCTACGCTGCCCTCGGATTGCTCCCCCTCGCTCTCCATCTCTTCTCCTCCCTGCGCTCCCGCTGAGTCCCTGACACTTCCATTTGTTGCTGCCTTGACCTTTTGGAATCCCAGTGTGCTCATTCAACTTTAGAAGTGCCAAACTTTGGCATGCTTATCTAACTCCCCAGTCCGGTGACTGGAATTATGTTACAGCAGCAACTTAAAAGAATCAACATTGTTTCAGTTAAATTATTTATGTTCTTGAACTTAAACAAGGAACTTTCAGTTCAACACCTGTTGTTTGAAGATTTCTGATACCTTCTTCCTTCAAAACCTTTGACCCTCTTTTTTTTTTTTTGTAAATAGTATAGCTCCATTCTATGCCAACAGGTAAACTTCCTCTTCCTTAACTGCGATTTATTTGTGGACATGAAATCATTTGTCACCATAGTTGACAGGGAGTGGCACATAAAAGTTGTACTTAGTACATTTTCATAAAGTTGTGAAGGTTTGAGGAAATGATTAACCGTAAAAAGTGAGTTTTTATAATGAATTTAAAAATAAAGTTGCTCAGAAGTATCCAAACAGCTTTCAAAGTTTGTTCCTGTGAGTCGTCACATTGTGTGAAAGCCAAAATTACCTTCCCTCCATCTCTCTACGCCAACTATATGAGAGAACTCTTGACTGGATCACCTGAAATAATAATCTTTTGAAAGCTGGCATGGGAAGCTAGCTCTATGGGTCCCCCCCACTAAGGTTATGGGGAGACTGACTCTCCTCATACAGTAGCCTTGATTAAAATTGTCACCCCCCTGCATGAACCTTTCTTAAGAGCAGACAATTATGTGGAGAGATCCAGTCACAAATCCGGCTAGATCCTGTCACAATGTGGTAAAGCTGAAAACTACCTAAGTCTCTTCTGATTTCAGTAGGAGAGAAAAGTGTTTAACTTGCCCCTAGAAATTAATGGGACCTGCTCCCCAGGTCATAAGCATGCGGTGAAATATATGCATGTAGCTATTGTCAAATGTAACTTCTTCCAAACATAGCAGGCTGCATTATCTTGTGGCTTGTGAAGCAGCCACAAGAAGGGAAAACAGCCGTCTGTTTTACTGTCATTCAGTTTCTAGCAAGGACTTTAATTTTGCTGTGAAACCACTTAAAGTAAAAATTCTAATAGTAGATTATTCATTTGCGTTGAAGAATTGTATGAATCAAGTAGGGCTGTTTTTTTGTTTTTGTTTTTGTTTTAGATAAATATTCAAGAGCCAACAGAGTTCGGGCAGCGTGACCTGACAAAACAGGGAAATGAACTTCAAGGAAAACATTACATCTCTGATGATTCTTTGAAACTAGAAATCTTAAAGCCAGCGCCACCCAGCATAAAAAATGTGGCAGAACTGGATTATCAAAGAGAAAAAGGTAAGAGTGTTGTAGCAAAGATTACTATTAATTTTCAATCTCTTCATTAGGTGTTAGCATCTAAAACAAATAGTCCAAAACACAGAACGACTTTGCATGAATAAGATTTGTTTCCCAGTACCATGTTGTGACTTTGGCCAGAGTTGAAACAGTGATTCTGTCACTTTCAGGCTCTCAGGCTTACTATCTTCACTGTAGTCATGTTGTGAGCTTAGCAATGCTAGAAATACAGGTATGTGAGTGTTCAGTTCTTGAAGCAATGCTTTCATTGCCTGTGCAAGGGAATGTGCTTTCGGTTTTCGTTGGGCTCCCGCTCACCCCACCAATGAATGAAATATGGTCACAGCTAATGATAGGGATCTTGGACAGTGCATTCTGGTGCTGGGTTAAAACCATTTTCCAGGCGTTTGATTAGTGGCCTCATTTTACTTCTGCTCTTTGCTGCTAGGTTTTAAAAGGGATTTTCCCATCTGCAATCCAAACCAAAGACCCTATTGTTTGCAAGGCATTGCTGCGCTGGTATTTTTTCACACACTCAGTCGCTGCTCACATGACATTTGGAAACACAACAGTGTTTCTCCCTTATTTATAATGCCATTCCATGCTACGTGGCATTGCAAAAGTCAGCTAGAAGCAGGAAAGGTCTAAAGTCACATTTGCTGTACTGTATCTTTATCATGTAGGGACACTGGTGGCACTGTGGGTTAAACCACAGAGCCTTGGGCTTGCCGACCAGAAGGTTGGCGGTTCGAATCCCTGCAATGGGGTGAGCTCCCGTTGTTTGGTCCCAGCTCCTGCCAACCTAGCAGTTCGAAAGCACATCAAAGTGCAAGTAGATAAATAGGTACCGCTCCGGTGGGAAGATAAACAGCGCTTCTGTGCGCTATTCTGGTTCGCCAAAAGTGGCTTAGTCATGCTGGCCACAAGACCCGGAAGCTGTCTGCAGACAAACGCTAGCTCGCTCGGCCAGTAAAGCGAGATGAGTGCCGCAACCCCAGAGACGTTCACGACTGGACTTAACTGTCAGGGGTCCCTTTACCTTTACCATGTAGTGTGGAAGTGGCTATTGCTTGATAGGTCACTGTGGAACAAGGGTCTCCCAACATTTTTGGACCCCTGTGCACATTTTGAATTCGGAGAGACTGCTGTGAGCACCAGCCACAAAATGGCTGAGGAATGTGGCATAACACAAACCACCCCGACAACATGATTATATATCCACACACACACACACACACACACACACAGTGAGTTGCTGGCTAATCAACAAGGATCATTCCTCAATATTAGGAAAAATATACAACACTAACTCACTGTACAGAAATAGTTTCAGAAGGCACCTGCACATCTTTCCTCCTAACTTTATTTCTTGGAGGACTAGAGATGATTATTTAAATGAAAGCTCAGACTTTAGGACACCTGCCCTGCTGCACCAATGAAAGCCTTTGCAGTGCTGCCTTGGTCCCCGCTGGTTCAGATGGTTAATGGAGAATAATTGTCTTTCTGGTAGCTTGCAGAGAGGGAAAGGTGACTGTACCCCCAAAACGGCTGTATAGGAGCCACTACCACAATCACAAACATTCTCTCCCTCATACAAAGTTAAGGCCTGGGGGAAAGGGCTTTCAAGTTAAGTGCAGTGGCACATTGAGAAGTAGCATCCAGTTAATAAAACTTCTTCATTCCTAAATGTACATAGTTGCATGTGTGTGTGCAGGTGTATATACAATACCATTGACCAAACCTACCGCTGGTATGTGGCCATCAGTTCGAAAAAGGTTAACCACCTCTGTTGTAAACCAACTGGCCTAAGCAAGACTATGCTTGTTGACGGTTGTTATGGTGAAAAATGTGCCAGATCCTAAGCTACAGGGCACTGCTGCTTTCCTGACACTGCATGGAACATTCCACTCCTCTCTCGTTGATCAATCTGTTGCTCATGTATCTCTGCATACCGTTTGGACATTGACACATCCTGTCCCAAGTTGTCCTCTGAAGATGGAACTTTGTTCCAAACCCAAATGAGATTCTGGATCCTGGGGATTCCCCCCCCCCCCCGCTTTTGATGCATCTCCTTGATTAATACCCCCCACCCAACTTTCTCTTGCCTTGAGGATGGTAGTAAAATCTGGTTACAGCAGGTAAATAGACTCAAGTGAGTCATACCTGTACTGCGTCATTGTGTAAAGTTAAAGGTAAAGGTACCCCTGCCCGTACGGGCCAGTCTTGACAGACTCTGGGGTTGTGCGCCCATCTCACTTAAGAGGCCAGGGGCCAGCGCTGTCCGGAGACACTTCCGGGTCACGTGGCCAGTGTGACATCGCTGCTCTGGCGAGCCAGAGCCGCACACGGAAACGCCGTTTACCTTCCCGCTGGTAAGCGGTCCCTATTTATCTACTTGCACCCGGAGGTGCTTTCGAACTGCTAGGTTGGCAGGCGCTGGGACCGAGCAGCGGGAGCGCACCCCGCCGCAGGGATTCGAACCGCCGACCTTTCGATCGGCAAGCCCTAGGCGCTGAGGCTTTAACCCACAGCGCCACCTGCGTCCCTTGCGTCATTGTGTATTTTGTGCTATTTGTGAGATGAATGTTGAACATCTAGCTTGTGAGAGAAGCTTATAAAAATTTGCACCCATTTTGCTGATCTTAAGAGAAATATCCAGCTTGCCCAGAAAACTCTGCTATCTGTTCACTTGCTTTGTATTTACTGATTTTCCATCTTTATTCAGAGTCCTTTTTAAGGGATTGTAGGTGTGGACAATGGGAGATTGTACTGAGTGAAAAAGTCGCATCTCATTCGCCATCATGCTGATTCGTAGACCCCTGCCCAGTAAACCTGAAGTAATACAAAATACACCTGGTGAAAGTTTCTCTTTGTCAACTATTACTATCTAAACTCTGAAAGTGGAACAGCCCATTGGAAGTACCTTGGGACGCAGGTGTCGCTGTGGGTTAAACGACAGAGCCTAGTACTTGCCGATCAGGTCGGCGGTTCGAATCCCCGCGACAGAGTGAGCTCCCGTTTCTCAGTCCCTGCTCCTGCCAACCTAGCAGTTCGAAAGTACATCAAAGTGCAAGTAGAGAAATAGGTACTGCTCCGACGGGAAGGTAAACGGCGTTTCCGTGCGCTGCTCTGGTTCGCCAGAAGCGGCTTAGTCATGCTGGCCACATGCTGGCTGTACGCTGGCTCCCTCGGCCAATAAAGCAAGATGAGCGCCGCAACCCCAGTCGGCCACGACTGGACCTAATGGTCAGGGGTCCCTTTACCTTTATCATGTACCTTGCCAACACCTCTTCCTCCATTTTATACTTGATTTGACTGTGCTGGATACCAGGGCCTAATGAATGAAGAATGTTTTGGCATGGAGGATCTCAAGTCAGTGTAAAGGTTAGGTCAGGTTGCATGCCTTGCAGATCTTTCCTAGCCATATACTTTCTCAGTCCATGAATATGCATTAAAAGAGAAGCTCAGTATAGTCTCCAGAACTGGAACAATGTGTTCAGTAAGTGTCTTGTATGACAAGCTCCTTTAACCAACCAAAAGACTGCATGGACTTCTGGTTTCAATAGGTGGTGTGCCCATTCTATGAAACAAGTTAGGCAAGGAAAAGCAGCTTAAGTTTTAAATACTTACATTTTCATACCAATCCCATTCTTGCACTGTGTTCTTATTGTGCTTTTACAATTGTTTACAAAAGGAACTGCTTTTGCTGTCAACGAAAAGGAACCCAAAGAAGAGGAACACTCTGTTGAACAGGACAACCTACAAATAGTTGCTAAGCTTAACGCAGATAATAATGGTCTGCCCCCAGAACCGGGAATGGAACAGAAGTCGTATGAAGAAGTTAAAAATGTACTTGAAGTAGCAGCAGAAAAGCAGGCAGGCAAATTGGCAGAAGCTATGCGCCAGCAAAATGCCAATCAAGCAAAAGCGGACGATGAAGAAGTTGAACGAGAGCACCTTTTAAATGATGAGCTGCAGCAGGATGAACAGGGGACCAGAAAGACTGGTTAGTATAAAGGCTTGGCTGCTGTCCAGGAAAAACATATTTGAGGGTATAAATAAACAAACAGCAAAGGAAAAATATAACCAGCTGTAGTTTGACATCTATCACTCCTGAAAAACTCTGTTTTGGGTGTAGCACTTGGTGTCAAACTTCCATTCCTGTTTATAATTAATAGTTATGTTTACTTGTTTTTCTCCCCACAATATTCGAAGTATATTATTTGTCTATCTACCACTGGAAGCAAAATGGTGGAGTGTCTTTAGTTCCAAAACCATGTTTAGAAGTGAGCTTGTTTTACTTTGAACATACTACTTTCCCTCTTTGTGTTAGAGGTTATCACAGGGCAGGAGTGACTAACCTCATTTGGGCTGCCGGGCCAGGGGTTAGAGGCCAAAAGTGTGGGTGTGTGGCCAGTTTATTAAAGACAGATTTGGGGTGGGGTGGGGAGGTCTCAAACATATTGGACCTGTAGGAATGGTATTTTTTCCCCAGTGGAGGAAGCCTTGAGGGCCTCACAACATAGGAAGTCAAAATTATTTTTTAAATATATCATTTTGTGAGGAGGATGTCAATTTTCTTGGGTGTGCTGGATGCTGACCATTCCTGCAGTAGGGCAGTATGCTGCACATCCAAAACTCATTCTACTGCATTGACAAGGCATAGCAGGTTTCTAAAATAAATTATCCTAATTCCAAACCCTAAGGGAGGACATGCCACCCAGCCTCTTGCTAATTGTTAAAAGATCCTTACCTATTGGTAAGAAGAGATCATACAGCAGACCACTTGAAGGAATAAAGAGGTGACTATAAGAATGTTTGATCTAGCATGCCACCAATGCAAATATTGCCTGTATCTCAAAGAAATGATCAGGTTGCAAGAGTTTACCAGGGTATAAAAGTGTTGAGACGAATGAGCATTATCAGGTATTACAATATTTAAATAAAACCATTAGTAATCTCGCCTACCTACTGAAAATGTAACGTGCCTATGCTGGTTGGTTGATTGATTGATTGACTGATTGATTGTTATGAGCCAAGAAAGCCCAGTGTTAATATTTGAAATACTGAATGCTCTACAGTAAAAGACAACTTTTATATTCAATAAGATTCATAAAAAGAATTATTCTGACTTGTCTTTGCAGGTGAATTTGGAATCAAAACAGTAAACCAGGATAACGTAGTGGACTACAATTTAGAAATGAACGAAGCGGAATCTGAAACAGATAAGCAAGCTGCTCTTGTTGACAACCAAAGTAACTTTAATGGTAAGTGGCACATTTTCTGTTCTGAAGGTCATAGTTCTCAAAGATATTCTAGAATACCTTAAAACTATTTTGCATAGTGATCAGTCAGATTTGTCATTAGTTCAGTGACATTTAAAACATTTTCAAACTGGGTATTTAGCGAACTTTGTCCTAATTTAGCAACATGGGACGTCACCCTGACAGCTGCCACTATGTTGTGAAAAACTGTCAGTTGAAAATATGTAAATTTTGCACGATGACCAACATACAGGCATAATGCTTATGTTTAAGTATTCTGTGATTAAATATCTAAGTAACCGAACTCTATGTATTTAGAATTTCATAAAATTTCTTCTTTTCAGTCCAGAAACTTGAAGATCCCAACATGCAAAACCATTTATTTAAGCTTGGCGAAGAACATCAACAGAAGCTGTGAATAATGAGTCGTTGCAGGAAACAACTACAGACACTGAGACAAGGCTTGAAACCTTCAAGGCTTGAAATGTTAGACTGAAGCAGATCAATTAGGGTTTATTTAAATAATTTCTGACCTTATTAACTTGTCTCCTGGTGTAATGTTCTTACTATTCCTATGAAGTGTGCCATGAAAACATTTCAGGAGGAAGCCTTTTTTTAAAAAAAATTGAATCTATACCTGTTCTTCTGGTTCTCCTTGAACTGTGACAGAAAAAGCCCCCAAATACAAGTTGTCTAGCTACCAAAACTGGAATTTCTTAAACTTTGGCTTTAGAAATGCCATCGTTTTCTCTAGCTATCAAAGAAAGACAGTTCTTCCCAATTATTACTGGATTTTGTACTTGTTTTCCGTAGCAATTTCCTCCAGAGAGAAGATATCCTAGGGTTATACTCTATAAACCAGTTTTAAACACTGAAATATTTGCCCATAGTAGTAGCCAAGAGCATGATTTATGATCATATTGCAACTTGAAAACATGGAGAAGATGAATCTACAAGCCTCAGATAATATCAACTATTTCTTATGAAGTATCTTAATGTAAAACAAAGCTCAGTACTCTAATCTTATCACATGAATAGGAAAGAGCATGGTACTGAAGTGGACTCAGTATAGGGTCATAGAACTTTATACCTGTTGAAATTCATCCTTGACCGTAGTGGTGACCCTTAAAAATAACAGGCACATAGTAAATGTGGTACAAGTTTGTTGCTCCATAATCTTTTTTCATGTTTATCAACTAATGGTTATATCCAGTTGGTGCCCTTGCACAAGCACTTTTGAGGCAGGGGGTGGATACCCCCACCCAAATCCTATCCCCTCCTCCAGCTATTGAAAATCTCTGGAGAATCCCGTAACCTTCCATAACTGTCTGGGGGATGCTTGGTGGTAATAACAAAAATGGCCTTCTTTTGCAATTACCTTCCACTTGTGGCATAAGCGCAAGGCTAACCAATTAGATATTCCATTACATATCTGATTTTGATTACTTCAATAAAACAGCCTAGTCTTTGTGAAATGAAAACCTATTTCGATCAATGGTGAATCAAATTAAAGAGTAAAAAAACCCAAATAGCCTGGTTGATGGTGTCTTATTCAAGGGGAATACAAAATGTACTATACAGCGTGTCTAGATTTTAGGTCTCCTATTTAAGCTATGAAGAAGGAAACACGTATTCTACAGAACATTCCATGAAACTAGCTGGCTCTTTATTTGCATAGACATATCCTTACCTTTAATGCTGCTGTTTAGCTGATACTTCAAACTTTTAAACAAAAAAAATCCCAAACCCTCAACTGTATTATGCTTCAAAAACTAAAATATGAAAACAGTGCACAGAACATTTAGCTAACCAAATAAAAGTGGTCCAAATCATTTTAAGTCTTTCAATTTACGGAAATAACTTGGTATAGGGCAGCCTTTAAAACAAGTGGAGAGGAAGGTGCAACCATGTATGTCTAAAGGCTTGCCAAATAATGTCAAGTCCTGAATGCAAACTCTCAGCAATTAAATCCAAAGACATCTGTCTAGAATACTCAACCAGTGGCCAGAAATTTCACCCCCTTCTTTTGAAGATTTTGCACTCTAAAAGGATATGCCTTCCAAATTATTTCTTAGCAAAACTCCCAATACATTTTTGTGTGTGTGTGTAAGTTGAGAACATTTCATATGTGGTCTAATGAAAACATGCAGCACATCCGCAGAGCCTACCAGTGTTCCTTCAGAGGAGAGTTCTGCTTTTTAGTCATCAAAATATAACCGCTCCCTTACTGCAGTGTACTTTTGAAGTGGGCAAGTGTGTTCTGAAATGCTTACAAATATTCAAAAGCCATTCATAAAAATGATTTATGGGTAAAACCGAAGTAAAACCAAAACATACAATGCTTTAACAATGAAGTTGTTAAAATCAGGTCCAATGGTAAAACATTACACAAACCACTTTAAAACAGCAGTTGTCACTCAGGCTGTGTGGAAGCCAAAATCAAGCTACTCCCAAAAAAACAGTACTTTTGTCCAAGTGAATCATGTCCCTTTTGAGCACAGTATAAAAGAGCCTACCAAAGCAGCTCTGTTGTACATATTATAGGTTGTTTGTTCTCCTAATCCTTTGCCTCAAATAAGCTTCACTACTGGGAAGTATCTGTGAGGGGAGAAGTCAAATTCTGGCGGAACCTAGAAGAAAAAGCATTGAGAGATACTTTAAAGCATGTCCAAATGACTCCTTAATTAAGCAATTCGTATTCCAAGAGTGAGAAAACCCTGAAGATGGAACAGCAAAAAGGTGAGACAAAGCACTCTTTACCATCTCTTCCAGACACAAACCATACAGAACTTACGCAAAAATTAGATACACTGCCAAGTGCACTATATCGGACTAGGGATGGATGGGCCAGTCTTTATCCATTTCATGTGCCTTTGGAATACATCCTGTTTGTGTGCAGATTTTTTCTGATTTTTTGGGGGGGTTAGGGTTTGCTTTGGGGGTCTTCAAAGTACTTGCTATACAAGGGATGACTTTATTTCCCCCCATTTCATAGGCACAAACTGCCTGGAGTGACTAAAGCGCAGCTCCTGCCACACATTTTGAAAATGGGGTTGAAACTGGCTCTGGGAATAGCAGCTTATGATAAACCCACTGAGCTGTCCATAGCTGTCAACTTTTCCCTTTTCTTGTGAAGAATCCTATTCAGAATAAGGGAATTTCCCTTTTTTAAAAAAAGGAAACGTTGACAGCTATGGAGCTGTCATTTTCACACATACAATGATCCTGGGAGGCTTTCAAGGACAATGCTTTTAAAAAGCCATTCTTTCCTCTATACAAGTCTCTGAGAGGAATGACACTTGCCACTCCAATGACAGCTTTATTTTCACCCTGAGTGGTGGGAGCTATGTTTTTTAGCTGTGTCAGGCAGCTAATAACTTTTAAAAGAACAAAAAGCACTGACATCAGCCCTCAAACACTTCATACAAATACGGTGTGAGGATTCCTACAGAGAACTACATTCCAATCTGCACACTCGTCTGGGAAGTGGAGATCGGGTGTGTTAACTTAGGAAACCCAAAAAACTGGTGGGTTGAAGTTATGTACTAATCAGGACATGGAGTTCAATGGGGCTTATTCTCAAGTTAAGTTGGTAAAGGGCTGCAGCCCAACCAAGACTTTTAAGGTATTACAACATAGCACAACGTCCTTTAGAATAAATGTATTAAATATTACACTATTAAGTTGTTATAGCAACATGCCCCATCAACATAGTTTGTTATCTGCCATTTTAACTCAAACTATGCACCAATTCTCGAGTATGCCATTAAAAATATACTATTTAATCATGGCCCGTTAGCATGTGACATATTTAAAATACATCTACCCCTTCTGATAGTCCAATGCTACGTTTCAAAAGCAGTGATATTAATTTAGCAACAATTTGCTTACTTTAGAATCCTTTTTGTGACCTCCTGCCAGCAGCTTCATGACCACAATATTGGGCTTAGCAACTTTAAGAATTCTGTTGACCTAAACAGAAATATTAACTTTGATATAGTTCACAGGCAGAAAAAAAACACCTGAATTCACAATAAAATGGTAATTGCAGTGTTTACTCTATTCGTTTTTTGTATTATTTTAAAAGGAGCAAAATTTTACGCAAACACCAACACTCTGCTTTCAAGTTACCGTACTTTTCGCTCTATAAGAAGCACCAGACCATAAGACGCACCCAGTTTTTGGAAGAGGAAAACAAGAAAAAAAAAAATTCTGAATCCCAGAAGCCAGGACAGCCAGTGGGATCGCAGCGCAGCGATCCCGCTGGCTGTCCTGGCTTCTTGTTTAGCTGTGCGCAGCCTCCCCGGCCGGGAGAGGCTGCGCGCGGCTAAGCCAGGACTGTAACTGAAGTAATGTTAAATGCTCACTGTTTAAAAAACGCCTGAATCAAGTGCCAACAATTTAAACAGCCAATTCTTAGTAATATGTTAGAAAGGATCTCACCTCATGGTCTGGGTTAGGGATATTTTCCAGGATCATTTTAGCTTGCTGAAAGTGTTTGCTAGCAGCCATGTAGAGATCAGAGGACTGAGGTGGAGGACTGTATTTGTTTAGGTCAGACATTTCCTAAATATCAGAAAAATAAGTATCCTTTAAGAACAGCCAAAATCCCCCAGATAGATCCTTCTTTTCAATGGGGCTACACTTTAGAGGCACAGAGGTGACAGCACAATGAAGCAAAATAGTTTCTACACATTTACTCCCTAGTTCTTCCTTGCATAATTTTGTAATTGGATAAAAGGTGATCTATTAAATAATTTTAAAAGATTTAATGCTTTGCAACTAATGAACACTTGGGAAATGGCTTTTTATTTCGTGTGCTTTGGTTTTAAATATGGCATGCTCTCCAAGGTAGGCAGGCAAATAAAGAAGGAACCTTGGGATGTGCCTTGCTTAGTGAACAGAGTGTTGCCTGCCTCCATTACAATGGAGGGAAACCCATCAAACTGGTACAGATCCAAAAGGAAGGGGAAAGAAACCATATAATATACACAGGTCCTGTAATGTTCTTGTGGCTCACCTTGAACTGCAAATAGTGTACGGGTGGTGGCGTGATGACACTGTTGAAAGGGGCAAACCTGTGCTCATACCGAACTTGCTCACTATCGAGCTCAAACTTCGGCTTTCTCACTTTGCCATCCATATCAAAAGCAATCATAGTCTTCAGGAGAAATAGGGAGACAAGGAAGAGAAACGCACAGAATGAGAAATCTGCTTATTGGGTTAATAACTTAATTCGTTCTGGAGGTCTGTTCTTGACCTGAAACTGTTCTTAACCTGAAGCACCACTTTAGCTAATGGGGCCTCCTGCTGCTGCCGCGCCGCCGCAGCACAATTTCTGTTCTTAACCTGAAGCAAAGTTCTTAACCCGAGGTAATATTTCTGGATTAGCAGAGTCTGTAACCTGAAGCGTACGTAACCTGAAGCATATGTAACCTGAGGTACCACTGTATCAGCAACAGAAGCACTGGCGCACATACAGACACAAGTGACTCCAGAAAGATGCCAGAGGAAAATGAAATGTAGCTGCAACACAATGAAACGTGACACATATGGTTTCCACTCACTGGACTCTTGAAAGGGGTGTTACAACTGAAAAGTATTTACTAATCTGCCAAACTGATTCCAGTAGCCTCACACCTTAGAGACAAATTATGCCAGTATAAAGGAGAGGAACTTGCGATACAAGTTGTACGGAACAAATCTGCGGGTGCTAGTTCTGCTTCGTCACCACAAAACAAAACAAAAAGAATGCCAACATTTCCTTAGGTACTATCTGGCATATAAAATGCATCCCACCTTAATTGAGGGCAAGCACAGATTCTTTGGATCATAATCTTTGTTTTTAACACCACAACACGCTGACTATAGTTTTATCCACACACTAACTCATTTGGAAAAGTGTCACGGAATGCAGACATAACACTGCTCATTCTTAAACTATAGGATCACATGCTCTCTTCCTCCCAGCACCAGAAATTCCCCTGCCAAGCCCAACCCATAGCTAGCTTTTGAGCTGGAAGAATGATACTAACTAGTCTGGGATCCAATTTAGCCAACAACTGAAATTGTTTCATAGTTAAATTATGTTTGCATTGTTCCTACACAAAGCATTACTTAGGAAAACATGCAGTCATTTAGGAGTGTTCGAGTACAGTTTTCTTGCCTTAATTCTGAAAAGTATCCAAATTTCATTTTTTTTTAAAAAAGTTATCTTTACAATCACAATTCACAATACATCACTCACCTTATACATTCCAGCACACATGTTTTGATAGGCTTGGCTCATGGTGATCTCTCTGCTCAGAGGACGAGCTGCAAATTCCGTATACAGAAATATTTACCATGTAATGTTGATTTCACCAGAATTAAAAAATGCAGAATGTAAACAACTATGGCAGTTTTTGCAAGTGACAGACCTACTACCCTGCAAAACCCAAAATTAACTACAAGATTCATGTAGCCATAACAAAAATCATGCTTCAACTTCTCAGGGGCAGAAGAACTTGGGGAGGGGGAAATCACTGTTGCTGTAAAAAAGGTAAAGGTAAAGGTACCCCTGCCCGTACAGGCCAGTCTTGACAGACTCTGGGGTTGTGCGCCCATCTCACTTAAGAGGCCAGGGGCCAGCGCTGTCCGGAGACACTTCCGGGTCACGTGGCCAGCGTGACAAAGCTGCATCTGGCGAGCCAGAGCTGCACACGGAAACGCTGTTTACCTTCCCGCTGGTAAGCGGTCCCTATTTATCTACTTGCACCCGGAGGTGCTTTCGAACTGCTAGGTTGGCAGGCGCTGGGACCGAGCAGCAGGAGCGCACCCCGCCGCAGGGATTCGAACCTGCCGACCTTTCGATCGGCAAGCCCTAGGCGCTGAGGCTTTAACCCACAGCGCCACCTGCATCCCTATACTGTTGCTGTATAAAGAACTAAAATAGGATGATAAATAGCTGAATTAGGAGTTTTATTACTCAACAATAAAAGTGAAGTGCCAATGTCCAGCCAATTAGTAAGGTTTCAATCACCGGGGATGTCAGATGATTAACAGATGGACTCCCCCACACACTTTCCAAATCTGACCTGGGGGTGGGGTAGTAGGGGAAATAGGATCTGGCCTACTGGCGAGATCTAGTTCCGTAATCCCTAGACTACAGAGGATGAAACACTTTATTCAGTGGTTACCAATTTTGGAAAGTAAATAGTTATATTCAATTTCATCATTCAGTCACACGTAACAGTCTTATGAATCTACATTTTAAAATGGTCAACAACAAACATTAGATTCATACTATATGAAGATAAGGGAAATACCTATTGAAAAACAACCACCTTATTTAGATGGCTGAACACAGGAAAAACATCAATTTCAAATGTTCTAACAGAAACATAAGATGTGATAAAAACCAGCTTGCAAGGTATTTGAAAAGCAGCTATACCTTTTTTCTTTTTCTTGGTTTTTTTATTACTCCGGCCTTTCTGCTGCTCTTCCATTATTCTTTCTTCTGCCATTTGAGAGCTATCAGCACGACTGAGTGTTGACATTAGCCACGCATAGAGAAATTCAGAGAGATACCTACAGCAGAAAACAGTACTAAATTTAGGCGAATCTTGGTTACGTTTCTGGGATGAGCAAGACCTCATTCTTGAGTAGCTGAAGAGCACCCACTATAAATGCTTTAAATACAAAAACAGGTTTTCAGTATAAGCAGCACACCAGGCCTTGGCAATATGGTGACAGATTGTTGAAAACTAGTTTTGAATCCACATTGTGATAAAGCAGTTCAAAATATTTGCCCTGACAATAAACTGCTTGAAGCCAGAAAATGCTCTTGACTGTTAACTGGTCCAGCTCTCCTCTGCCTCCTGCAGGGGGCAGCAAACCACAAAGGAGGCAGAGAGCAGGATCTTTCCTCTAGCTACTACACTACTAGCTCACCTGAGGCACAGAAAGGCTTCCATGCCTCAGCTGAGCAGTTTAAAAATGTCCCTCTGGCTTGCACACAAGTCGGAGAGGTATTGGGGCTTGGCTGGGCGATGTATCTTGGCTACTTCTTCCTACCGTAAGGTGGGGAGGAAGAAGCTGATGAGATACATTTCAAACATCGTGATACATCAGCGTATTGTTGTAGTTACCTGACGATATATCACAATGTTGAAAACCAGATATTGCCCAGCCCTACAACAAACATCCTTGCAATCTATAGTAAATTCTCGCAAATCCTGTGCAGTATAAATAGCAGTTCAAAGAATGCACTTACGCTGCACTGCCTATTCTGCTACAGAATGCATTGTATTTTCAAAGAAAAAAGAAAAACAAAGAAGAAGAAAAAAGGTCTTTGACCTTTTTTTGTTTCTCTTTTTTTCTTATTTGTATGGTATTTTTTTTTAATGTGATACATTGTTTTGTTTTTTGTTTAATTTGGTGTTTTCTGTTTTATTTGTAACCTTCAAAACCTAAATATTATTTAAAAAAAACAAAACAGAATGCATTGTATTTTATTGACAACAGTATCTCCTTCCTGCTCCCAAGTACCATATTTTTCGCTCGGATAACGTAAACTTCGGGTAGCGAAAGCAGCAAACCTGGAAGTGTTTTGCCGCGCATGCATGCACAGAAGCGGTCCCTCCGGTTGCGGAAACCTCGGGATCTGACCGGAGCTCCAGAATGGATCCCATCCACAATCGGATGTACCACTGTACTTCTTTACACAGCGCATAGGCTATGGGATTCCCTATGACAAGATGTAGCAATGGCTACCAACTTGGAAAGTTTAAAAAGGGGACTAGGACAATGCATAGCACTTAAGACCATCAAATGTGTGTGCGTCCTATGGAATGAATGCAGGCTCCTTGGCTTCAGCGATAGCAACACAAAGCCTCCGAAGCACAGAGGGAGCGCTCCGTCCGCGCTCCAGAGGCTTCACGTTGCTTTTGCTGAAGCCTGGAGAGTGAGAGGCGTCAGTGTGCACTGACCCCTCTCGCTCTCCAGGCTTCACGGATAGCCGCCTGAAGCCTTCGGAGCACAGCGCTGTGTTCTGGAGGCTTCAGGTTCCTTTCGCTGAAGCCAGGTGTGTCTTGCTCTCCCGCCTTCAGCAAAAGAAACCTGAAGCCTGAGGAGCGCAGCGGGAACTTGTGCTGCGCTTGGAAGGCTTCAGGGATAGCCGTGCGCAGCCCCTCTGGCAGGGAGAGGTTGCGCGCGGATAAAGAGGAAACCAAAATAGTGAGCGGGATCCATCCCGCTCGCTGTCTTGGCTTGTGCCATAGCCACACGCAACCCCTCCGGCAGGGAGAGGTTGCGCGCAGCCTGTATGCTGATCTTTGGGGCTGGGGGGGGGGGGAAATATATTTTTTTCTTGATTTCCCCCTCTAAAAACTAGGTGCGCCCTATGGTCCGGTGCAGAGTGAAAAATACGGTAATTTGTTCCTCTTACCAATATATGTAGTAGTATTCATGCATACTGTAGAGTTCCAGTTCAAACCCACTCAGAAGATACTGTATCATGATGCGAAGGTTATGGTAAAGGACCCAGGTGCCCAAGCAGGCCAAGTGTTGCCTTTGGGGTTCTTGTTTCAGCAGCATACTGTGAAGCGCTGCGTCCACTTTTTCTGCCTAACAAGTTGAAAGAAGTGGCGTTATGCTCAAGTATCACGTCTGTAAATTGCCAAACAATATTGACAAGAGTCATGATTATGCCTGCAGTCACATTCCAGATAAGCTAGATGACAAGAATGTCATATACTTGAAACAGCAAAATTGAAGAAGTGTTCAAAGGAGTAGTAGGTCATGCTCAAAATATTCTAATTTGTATTAAATTAAGCACTCTGTTTCCCAGAGGATGTCAAACCCCAGAAATTTGCTTCTTGGGCACATTAATTTTTGTGTGTAACGTAGACATTTCTTAACCACTATAATCAACATTTCCCCACTGTGGAATGCTTTTCCTTTCACTAATCCCAGTGCATATTCTCTACTTTAATACACCTGTGTACTGTGTTATGCCACATCATTTTAAGGAGATAAAGCACTTGTCAATAAAACATACAGTAGTATGGCCATGTGTAAAGAAAAAAATATTTCCCCCCCAAAGTTAAAGGTAAATATTCCTGGACAATGAAATTTGGATTAAATTTAAATGCTTTTTGAAACAGCAAGGAGAGTGCAGCAAAGCAAGCCTGCAGATCGGGTCTTGGAGGCACGAGGAAGGAATAGCAGCAGCAATTAGCTTGGCCATTAGAAACTCTGTCCAAGGTTCTAATGCTGACTGCACAGCTTACACATTTGACAGTTACAAGAGCTGTTGTGGGGGAAGGATAGAAAACACAAAGCACTGTTCATGATCTTATGCTCTGTACAGTATTGTGTCTCCCTTTGAATTACCTCATCTTGCAAAGTAGCAAATTCCTCAAGAATATGGCCAAGTTTATCTCTCTGACGAGCCCTATTGTGCCCATGAATCTGAATCAAACTACAGAATGGCTGGGGAAAAAAGAAAGTCTGGTGAATTTTTAGACTTGTACTTCATTTTCACACCCTAGACTTTATTTGCATTACACATCATAAGGCTGTTCCTTAAGTTATCTAGAGGTAGCCTGACACTTTGTTGAGCCCATCTTGGCCCTTTTGAAACACCACCAAAGGAAACCTGGCGGAGTTCTTGGCTCAATTGCAGTGCTGACTTAAGGCAGTCAGGGCGCTATTTATCTGAGTCTATGTGCTGGTTGGACAACACAGAGCCAAACACATCCTGCATATTGTTAAAACAAACAGGTATAGAAAGATGCCACTCATTTCAAAGACGATGCTTTAGATGCCACTGGATACACTTGGTACAACTTCTGCATGTGTCTAGCAAAGAAACCACAGGGATAAAAAGTAGGATTTGGCGGAAACTTTTTCTTTTTCTCTGATAGGTCCATGATTAGCTGTTGGGAGGTTCAGCAAAGACAGTATGAGATGAGGGGATCAGTGATTCAGAGTCTGAACATGGCTTGGGCAGAGAGGTCTGCCAGGCTGGAGAGAGGTACCTGCAACAGATATTGCTACTAGTGACATCTTGATTAAGGTGGGTGCCAGTTTCTTATCTCCCGCTGCCTGATATTTAACTTCACTGTTTCAGCAGAATGATGCAGTAACAAAATAAAAGCTTGCTACCAGTGCCTTATTATGGTAAAAGCTGGAGGCTCAACATTTGGGTTAGGATTGCTCTTCAGCATGCAGACTATGGAAACCTCTGCTTAGATCTCTCCAAGCCTTTTAAAACGTTAACATTCTATCCATCATCGAACACGGACAAAGCTTGCTTCTAAAGGTTGATCTCACCCCAATAGCTCTTTCTTCTAATCCTCGGTGGGGCAGGAATAGCAAGGGTCCCAGTGCCCTTAGCAGGCATTAAGGGACGGTCTGTAAAGAGGGAGAAGGAGCCTTCAGAAGGATGAGGAGTCAGACCTCTTTCTTTTCTATTTATTGGGGGTGGAGGAAGAGTAGGCGATAATGTTCTGAACATTTCCTAAGTATTTTAAGGTCTCCATCACAGAGATCTCTGCACCCTTAAGAGTTCTGCTTCATAGACACTATATTTTCCCATAGAACCTTGCATTTTTTGGGGGTGTGTGTGTGCTAAAGCCTGATCAGGTGCCTGAGGACCCAATGAGATGCTGCTTGTAGGGGAAGCACCCGACTGAGGTAGGTCTGTTTTACACAAAAACAAGCTGAGGTGACTTAGAATGCCCATCCAAACTATCTCTGTACTTTATCTTCTGCTGCCTCAACTGCTTCATCCAAGCTTGCAAAGTGTAAGTAACTTCAATCCCTACAGGCAGATAAACTGAAGGAACTCGAGGAAGAGGAGAGTAATCTGTGCTGGGGGCAGGCGACACTTGCTACTCAATAACAGCTACAGTAAAATCCAGAATTTCTCCATTTACTTCTGCCATGGGGACAAAAACCAAAACTTACTGAAACCATAACTTCAGGCTGGGCTTCCTCCTTTCCCAAGGAGTTATATTATAGATCATGGTCCTCACGCAGACGTTTTTCTCCCTCTGCCATAATATCAACCCCCAGTGTCACAGAAGGGATTCAGGAATGACCAGGGAAGTACAGTAGTATCTTGGCTTACGTTACCCTCGGATAACGTAAACTTCGGGTTGCGAAAGCGGCAAACCTGGAAGTGTGCGTGCATGCGCAGAAGTGGTTCCTCCGATTGCAGAAACCTCAGGATCTGACCGGAGCTCCAGAATGGATCCCACCCGCAATCGGAGGTACCACTGTACTTCTTTACACAGCGCATAGGCTATGGCAGTGTTTCCCAACCTTGGGCCTCCAGCTGTTTTTGGACTACAATTCCCATCATCCCTTGCCACTGGTCTTGCTAGTCAGGGATGATGGGAGTTGTAGTTCAAAAACAGCTGGAGGCCCAAGGTTGGGAAACACTGGGCTATGGGATTCCCTATGACAAGATGTAGCAACGGCTACCAACTTGGAAAGTTTAAAAAGGGGACTAGGACAATGCATGGCACTTAAGGCCATCAGAAGCTACTGGTCATGGTAGTCGTGTACTACCTCTCGGAGCAGAAGCAGGCTGCACCCAAATGCCAATGGCTGGGGAATGCAAGCAAAAGAGGAGTACTGCCCTCCTGTTTGTGGGCTCTTCATAAGAATCTGGTTGGCCACTGTAGGAACAGAATGATGGACTAGAATATCAGTGTTTCCCAACACTGTGCCTCCAGCTGTTTTTGAACTACAACTCCCATCATCCCTGACTAGCAAGACCAGTGGCAAGGGATGATGGGAATTGTACTCCAAAAACAGCTGGAGGCACAAGGTTGGGAAACATTGGACTAGATGAACATTTGGTCCAACAGTCCTCTTTTTACATGAAAATATACCATCTTTTATACTTAATGTGCATAAGTGTTTAAATATTCTGTAATGCCATCAATACTCACTCGAACACAGTGCGTGACAAAGGAGTCAATGTAGTCCTTAGCCTGGTGGTTATTATATAGACAACATCTAAGAGAGAAGGGACAAAATTGTTCTAAGTGAAAATCCTGCAGTGTTGTAAAATCAAGGGGTTGGCTAACCATCCTGAATATGGCTGTGCCATATTGATCTCAGAACTGTTTCTAAGGGGATGTGTAAACCAAAAGCATTGAAAACTAGTGAGAGATTGTGTTCATTAGGGACTCCGTTCTTATGAAGTAGCTGATAGTATAAAAGGCTGCATGATCCTGAATGGGAAAATAATCAAACTTATTTTAGGTTCTAAGTGTCCCTTGCAGATTTACATCTAACATTTTTGTGTTCCTCTTTAAAAGTTTGGCATCACATGGGAACAACTGCAGTCATGCTGGACTGTCTGATGAGGAAGATAAATATCACCTCCTTTTGGCCTACTTACAGACATTCAAGGAGAGGCAAATGATTTGCCATTATTCACATACAAAGTTACAATGCAGTAGAAGGTAGCATCTAAGTCCCATTCTGGTATCACAGCCTGCAAATAATTGCCTTTTATAGATCCCAAAGCATGAACAATTTTCATTTAACTGAATCTAGTCAGATGCTGTAAGATTTTGTTAAATAATGAGACATGAGGTAAACATGCATATAATAATATCAAAACTAGATTTTGTTACTCACTTAGGTGAAAGTACTGGAGGACTGACAAAAGATCGCAGGGCATCTTTCACCATATCTTGCATGAGATGAGTACCAAATACCTTTTTGTTATCCACAAGAAAAGTAGTCTGCAACAAACAGTAAGTTTGTTACTTTACACAGTGACTTCACATACCTAAAACGTATTTTCTGTATACGTCATTTTCTACTTGCCTGTAACAATGATCTTGAAAGAACGCAAGGTGACTGTTCACTAAATTCACAGAAAAAATCCTAATTTAAAAACAGAATTTGAGAAAAATTATGATTAGCATAACACAAAGATTTACACCTTGAAGAAATAAAATTCAGCTTTGCAGTGAACATATGAATCCATTAGAAAGGACTCTCTATAATAACCTCCTAAATGACTATAATTTGATTTGTTTGTCTACTCCTTGACCACTTTGCTGATGTAGATACCATTAAAATGTTGAAAGGGAGAGGGCATTGGTTCTCTAAGACAGTGTTTCCCAACCTTGTGCCTCCAGCTGTTTTTGAACTACAACTCCCATCATCCCTGACTAGCAAGACCAGTGGCAAGGGATGTTGGGAATTGTAGTCTAAAAACAGCTGGAGGCACAAGGTTGGGAAACACTGCTCTAAGACATAGTGAGAGAGTTGGGTGAGTTTTACTATCTCCATTCGGTATGGAGAAATTTTTGGCAGATAGAATGAAAAGAAAAAGAAAAACTTCCCTGAGTTCTGCATTAACTATAGGGTTGTAGCCAGCAGTGGCATGAAGTGGAAGCACTTCTGCCTGTGCAAGACTGGACACCCAGTTTGTTGGAGGAACTGGACATAGAGAAGGGGCTTAATTTCCTTCATGAGCACAAATCACCCCATGTAATGAGATAAGCCAACAGGTGCAAGGTCAGCCAAGCCAGTTGCTATGACAATGGCCCAGTGCCAGAGTCAGCTCATTGTGTCTGGGCTCTTGTGCTGTCCTACTGTGTCAGGGTCAACCATGAGAAGTGAGGTGGAGTCTGTGTTAAATCTTTAATTGCTGGAGCAACATAAATACTTTGAACTTGTATATATTTGTATCTGCAAATACCTGAAGGAGCATCTTCACCCCCATCGTTCAGCCCAGACACTGAGGTCCAGCTCTGAGGGCCTTCTGGTGGTTCCCTCATTGTGAGAAGTGAGGTTACAGGGAACCAGACAGAGGGCCTTCTCGGTAGTGGCACCCGCCCTGTGGAACGCCCTCCCATCAGATGTCAAGGAAATAAGCAGCTAGCCTAGTCTCCCAGGCCCTAGTCCAGCGCTAGCTACCCCACCACAGACGATGTTGGATTCCAGCTCACATCAGCCTTCGCCAGCATGGCCAATGGCCAGAGATGATGGGAACTGAGGGCCCAACAGCAGCTAGAGAATAAAGGAAATAAGCAGCTAGCCTATTTTTAAAAGACATCTGAAGGCAGCCCTGTTTAGGGAAGTTTTTAATATTTAATGCTGTATTGTTTTAACACTCGATTGGGAGCTGCCCAGAGTGGCTGGGGAGACTCAGCCAGATGGATGGGGTATAAATATTATTATTAATTATTATTATTATCATCATTATCATTATCATTATCATTATCATTATCATTATCATCATCATCATCATCATCATCACCACCACCACTACTCCTACTAGCTGTGTGAATATACAGTGGACGCTCAGGTTGCGAACGTGATCCATGCGGGATGCATGAATGGATTGCGCTTCGGCGCAATTTAGCACTTCTGCACATGCGCGACCACCAAAACCTGAAAGTAACCCATTCCGGTACTTCCGGGTTTCGGTGGTCTGTAACCTGAAAAAACACAACCTGAAGCGTCTTTAATCCGAGGTATGACTGTATTAGTGTTCAAAACTATATTACTGAAGCCTTATCTTCTGCAGCTGTAAACTATTTTGGACCTTAAGCTACTTCTGTATGATGACTGGCACTGAGGGCAACTTCCATTGCATGGACATCTCACCTCAGATTCCCAACATCGTTGTCACAGATCCTCCCTACATACTGCAGCCGCACTCCCTGAACCCCTTGAAAAGCTGCTGCTGAGGTTTGTGGGGGGATTTGTATAACAAATATAACGAGGTGGACTGCCGTGGGTGGTGGGGATATCAGCAAAAACTTGCCTTTTGTGAGAAGAAATGTTTATGTCTGCCTCCACCGAATACACCCCAGTTTTCACACCAAGATTCTTTCCCTAGTTTTCACCTAAATTTTATATTCTAAGTTTCCTCTATGTTTATTCCATATGTGAAACAACAAAAAGTAAAATCAAAGAAAAATTATGCAGTCCCAGCAGCTATTCAAGTAACATTCTCTTATGTCCCTATGAACAAAAAGCTAACAGTTGATACTTACCAGTATGCAGTGCAAATTAGTTAAATTGACAACTTCACAAACAGTTTTTATTCGGTCTATAAGTTTTGAAAAATAGTTGACCATTTCTTCCCTTTTAATAATTTTGGCATATCGAGGAAAAGTTGGAGGAAGCAATCTCTGATTAACAAGGGGTTCAAAACCCATCATAATAGGATGATCTATTAAAAAAAAGAAAGACAAATGTTCAATTACTATTCTTAATCCCAACTAAGTGCTGTATCATGCACTAGTTACTTCATCTGGGGGGGAAATTAGGGTGGGGGGAAAACAAGGCATTCAAAATATTAAGCAATTTCATCTTGTCAATTAAGCAATTTAAAATGAATATTAGAAAAATAATATGCTCAAGGTAATTTAGACTTGTTAGTGGCATTGTAATTGCTATTATGCATTATGATTATTTGTACTGTTGTATTTAGACAGATTCTTTTTTTGCAAACTGCTTTGAGCAGTAGTGTACCTGCAAAAAACCCAGTATATAAATAAGTGACTATGATTTATGACTCTGCATTTTTCTTCTCAGAAGGGAAACCATTTTATGTGTATTAATGTATACTTTACTTTGTGCGGATGACGCTCAGAGCTACATGCAATGTGACTGGATTTTGGCCATGAGGTTTTAAGAGGGCCATAGCCCACTATGACTCACCAGTCGGGTGTTCTGAGAAACAACCTTGTACCGATTCATACATATCAAATCACAGCTAGTGAACTGTTATCAATGAGAGCCAGATGATTGCTTTTTCACAGCACCTATGCAAATCTCTAAATCACCTATGCCATCAAGCATGGTATAGCATCATTCAATAACATCCAGAGGGCAAATGAGGTAAAAGATTGTTGCCAAGTTGGCCTACACCCACGAAAGCTCTGCCACACCCCACCTGTGTGCAGAGGGCAAGCATCTGGTGTGGGGCAGTTTAAAACCTGGTTCAGCAGATGGGGTGTTTGTACCGCAAATCAGTGGTGCCTGAAAAGCCCCTTTCAAACTGCTTTCAAAATAGTGCTTTGAAAGGAGTTTCTGAAGAAAAGCAATATAGATCACCTGACATCCTTGCGCCAACAGGTGATTGATTGAGGGACAGCTCTGGCACACTTGGCCCACAAGAGGTGGGAGAGATAACAATCTGACCCACTGGGCTAAAAAGCTTCCACAACCTTGCACTAGAATAACCTCCCTAATGACATGTGAACTAGCTCCTTCTTCTTCTTGAAATAGCTCCAATGCCCATTTATTTAGAGTGGCTTTTGGAGATTTACAAGATGGGAAGCTGCCTGAATGATTCCTAATCCACAGAATTTTGCAACCTTTTACATTCTGTGGACAAGAGTTCTGCATCTGTGAACAAGACTGCATTAGCTGAACAACCACATATTATGAAGAATGTTCAATAAAAATATCT
Source organism: Podarcis cretensis (assembly GCF_951804945.1). NCBI lineage: Eukaryota > Metazoa > Chordata > Lepidosauria > Squamata > Lacertidae > Podarcis > Podarcis cretensis. The sequence continues at coordinate 7,748,653 of NC_137180.1, read as the reverse complement.
TATGTCTAGAATAACTAGGAGGTAAAGTAATAGATCAAGACAAAAGATCAACCTAGATGTGCGTAGCAACAGGTCACTGAGTGGTTTTATACCTTAAGAGAGAACAAAGGCAGAGAACACATCTGAAGATAACTGCTTACCTCCTTTGGTTGTGTCATTCTGAGCCTGAATGCCATGGTGTAATGAATTGTGAATAGCAGAAAGCAAGTCAGCTGCCTGAGTCATCAACTTCTGAGCTTCTGCAACTGCACTAGTCTTTAAAAGGAAATTTAAAAATCTCTGTGAATGACACTAATAATAATAATAATTTTTTATTTATACCCCGCCCTCCCCAGCCAAGGCCGGGCTCAGAGCAGCTTACAAACAATAATAAAAACAAGAAGAATGATTACAACTTAAAAACAAAAATAAAATACAACATTAAAATAATGGAACATTAAAATATTAAAATGTAGCCTCATCTCAGGAGGAGAAGGAAAAGAAAAGAAAAAAAAGAGAGAGAGAGAGAGGGAGGGAATCAAATTGGCTCCAAGCCAAAGGCCAGGCGGAACAACTCTGTCTTACAGGCCCTGCGGAAAGAAATCAGATCCTGCAGGGCCCTGGTCTGATGAGGCAGAGCGTTCCACCAGGCCGGAGCCAGAGTTGAAAAGGCCCTGGCTCTGGTTGAAGCCAATCTAACTTCCTTAGGGCCCGGGATCACTAGGGTGTTGCTATTTATGGACCTTGAGGCTCTCCGTGGGGCATACCGGGAGAGGCGGTCCCGTAGGTACGAGGGTCCTAGGCCGTGAAGGGCTTTGAAGGTCAAAAGCAGCACCTTAAATCTGACCCTGTACTCCACCGGGAGCCAGTGCAGCTTGAAAAGCACTGGGTAAATATGCTCCCATGGCAGAGACCCCGTGAGGAGCCTCGCTGCAGCATTCTGTACCCGCTGGAGTTTCTGGGACAGCTTCAAGGGCAGCCCCGCGTAGAGCGAATTACAGTAGTCAAGCCTGGAGATGACCGTCGCATGGATCACTGTGGCCAATAAATCACTAGGCAATAAAATAACACCAGTATTTCAAGAGCAACGGATAAATGTCTACCATATGGTCCAGTAACAAAGCAATAAAATTATGCAACAAAAATGTTATATATAAGTGTAAACGTTTATCTCTAAAGCTATGCTTCTGTTTTATACATGCTGTAATTGATAGCTATGAGCCATGCAATCAGTAGAAAGCAATCCTACAGGCTTCATTAGAGTGGCATAAAACGGCTACTGGGACAGATGTAGGCCAGATCCTGTCCATTATCCTGCCCCTCAGATGCTCATAAGCAGGACATGAAGACAGCAGCCTCCTGCCCAGCACAACCATTCTTTGGCCCCAGCATCTTTATTCAACCATAGGGGGCCACTGAAAAGCGAGGTTTCACATACCCAACTGCCTTTAACACTTGAAGCAGCAATACTCTGTAGCAATCATACCTCCTTTTTGGTAAAAGCTATTAATACAGTCAGTAATACTCGGGTGAACTTCACTCTGCTGAATACTGCAAAGCACTGTTGATGCTATAGGGAGGAAAAAAAATCAATCCCAAAATTAATGATTTCCAAATTTCCAGAAAAATAACGTTTAGACGAAATGCTACAAGCACATTTACTACTCATATATACAAAAGTTGTTTTCCAATAACTATAGTTTTGCTGGGACTTTATTACTGATAAGATTAAATTATTGCATTTTATGTGATTAATGTATATTTAGATACTAGATAATCTGGTGCATACTTCAAGCCCATTAAAAAAATAATAATAAACAACCACGTGATTTGTCTTTTTGCATAATTCCTTGTAGTTTCTTGAGAAATATTTTATTTTAGAGCATATTCTAGGTCACTAGAAGTTGCTCAAGTAACCTTTTTACAATCTGTAATAGCATGCAACCATCCTTACTTCAAGTTCTACTTCTGGATCTCTCTCTTCCCCTTGCCGACTTCGAGTGCTCTACAATAACACACATTAGAAACAATTTAATTAGATATTAAGTGAAGTACAAATTTCACTTTTCAGATTCTGCTGATTCTATCTATACACACTGCTTAGAAATTTTGGATTAAGTAGTTTATAAAGAAATGGGAGTGCCTGATCACCTCATCTGTCTCCTGAGAAATCTCTATGTGGGACAAGAAGCTACAGTTAGAACTGGATATGGAACAACTGACTGGTTCAAAATTGGGAAAGGAGTACGACAAGGCTGTATATTGTCTCCCTGCTTATTTAACTTATATGCAGAATTCATCATGCGAAAGACTGGGCTGGGTGAATCCCAAGACGGAATTAAGATCGCCGGAAGAAATATCAACAACCTCAGATATGCAGATGACACAACCTTGATGGCAGAAAGTGAGGAGGAATTAAAGAACCTTTTAATGAGGGTGAAAGAGGAGAGCGCAAAATATGGTCTGAAGCTCAACATCAAAAAAACGAAGATCATGGCCACTGGGCCCATCACCTCCTGGCAAATAGAAGGGGAAGAAATGGAGGCAGTGAGAGATTTTACTTTCTTGGGCTCCATGATCACTGCAGATGGTGACAGCAGTCACGAAATTAAAAGAGGCCTGCTCCTTGGGAGAAAGGCGATGGCAAACCTAGACAGCATCTTAAAAAGCAGAGACATCACCTTGTCAACAAAGGTCCATATAGTTAAAGCCATGGTTTTCCCGGTAGTGATGTATGGAAGTGAGAGCTGGACCATCAAGAAGGCTGATTGCCAAAGAATTGATGCTTTTGAATTATGGTGCTGGAGGAGACTCTTGAGAGTCCCATGGACTGCAAGAAGATCAAACGCATCCAATCTTAAGGAAATTAGCCCTGAGTGCTCACTGGAAGGACAGATCGTGAAGCTGAGGCTCCAATACTTTGGCCACCTCATGAGAAGAGAAGACTCCCTGGAAAAGACCCTGATGTTGGGAAAGATTGAGGGCACAAGGAGAAGGGGACGACAGAGGACGAGATGGTGGGACAGTGTTCTTGAAGCTACAAACATGAGTCTGACCAAACTGCGGGAGGCAGTGGAAGACAGGAGTGTCTGGCGTGCTCTGGTCCATGGGGTCACGAAGAGTCGGACACGACTAAACAACTAAACAACAACAACAGTTTATAAAGTCTTCCATAATAATAATAATAACAATAACAATAACAATAACAATAACAATAATAATAATAAATTTTTATTTATATCCCGCCCTCCACAGCCGAAACCGGGCTCAGGGCGGCTAACAACACTGAAGTAGTGCAACATTATAAAAACATTATAAAAATTAATTAAAATCAAAATTGATGGCAACCATAAACTAAAGTTTTGTAAAGATTGCCAAAGGAGGGAGTCAGGCTGCGCCCTGACCAAAGGCCTGGCGGAACAGCTCTGTCTTGCAGGCCCTGCGGAAAGATGTCAAGTCCTGCAGGGCCATAGTCTCTTGTGACAGAGCATTCCACCAGGTTGGAGCCGCAGCCGAAAAAGCCCTGGCTCTAGTTGAGGCCAGCCTAACCTCTCTGTGGCCTGGGACCTTCAAGATGTTTTTATTTGAAGACCATAAGTTCCTCTGTGGGGCATACCAGGAGAGGCGGTCCCGTAGGTACGAGGGTCCTAGGCCGTATAGGGCTTTGAAGGTTAAAACCAGCACCTTAAACCTGATCCTATACTCCACCAGGAGCCAGTGCAGCTGGTATAGCACCGGATGAATGTGATCTCGCAGCGAAGACCCCGTAAGGAGTCTCGCTGCAGCATTCTGCACCCGCTGGAGTTTTTGGGTCAGTCTCAAGGGCAGCCCCACGTAGAGCGAGTTACAATAATCCAGTCTGGAGGTGACCGTCGCATGGATCACAGTGGCTAGGTCAGGGCGAGAGAGGTAAGGAGCCAACTGCTTAGCTTGGCGGAGATGAAAAAATGCCGCCTTTGTAATAGCTGCAATCTGCGCCTCCATGGAGAGGGAGGTATCGAAGATTACACCCAAACTCTTAACGGACGGTGCTGGCACTAATTGCACCCCCGCAAGAGATGGGAGTTGCCCCCTCAATCCCATATCGTCCCGTCCCAGCCAGAGGACCTCTGTCTTCGAAGGATTTAACTTCAACCGGCTCCCACGTAACCATCCAGCCACAGCTTCCAAGCATCTGATCAGTGTGTCTGGGGCCGAGTCAGGATGGCCACCCATCAACAGATAGAGTTGGGTGTCATCAGCATACTGATGGCAGACCAGCCCAAAGCTCCGGACAAGCTGGGCGAGGGGGCGCATAAAGATGTTAAAAAGCATCGGGGAGAGAATCGCACCCTGAGGCACTCCACACACCAAGGAGTGACGCGATGACAATTCCTCCCCAAGCGCCACCCTCTGTCCCCGACCAGAGAGAAACGAGCGCAGCCATTGAAGGACTGTGCTCTGGATCCCCACGTCGGCAAGGCGGTGGTCCAGGAGTTCGTGATCGACCATGTCGAAGGCTGCTGACAGATCTAGAAGAATCAGCAGCCCCGACCCGCCTCAATCCAGCTGTCTACGAAGATCATCTGTTAGGGCAACCAGAGCCGTCTCGGTCCCATGACCAGCACGGAAGCCGGACTGGAATGGATCCAGAGCCGATGTTTCATCCAGAAACCTACCAAGCTGTTCAGCAACTGCTCTCTCAATCACCTTACCCAGGAATGGAAGATTGGAAACCGGGCGGTAATTGGATAGATCTAAGGGATCTAATGATGTTTTCTTTAAGAGCGGGCGCACCACTGCCTCCTTCAGTCCCCCTGGGAATGTCCCGTGCCAAGGGACAAATTGATGATATCCCAGGAGATCCATAAAGATCAGGCAGGCTTTCTCCCGGGTAGACATATATCTACCAATGTAAGGAATATAATTGACATTATAGAAATGTTGACAGTGAACATTAATACAAAGGCAGTTTTAATTTTTGTGGACGCGGAGAAAGCCTTTGACAATATATCTTGGAAATTTATGAAAAAGAATCTCCATGGGATGGGAGTAGGCCAAAGGTTTGAAAATGGTATAAGTGCAATTTATTCTGAGCAAAAGCCAAAGTTAATTGTAAATAATGTGGTCATGAATGAATTACCTATAGAAAAAGGGACACATCAGGGGTGCCCAATATCCCCATTACTTTTTATATCGGTCCTGGAGGTTCTGTTAAATATGATTAGGGGGGACCAGCTGGTAAAAGGGATTCAGGTCGGAGCCAGACATTACAAATTGAAGGCCTTTGCAGATGACTTAGTATTGACCTTGCAAGAGCCAGACACTAGTACCAAAAGAGCTCTAGAATTAATTCAAGTATTCGGCCAGGTCGCAGGATTTAAGTTGAACAAACAAAAAACCAAGGTACTGGAAAAAAACTTAACAAATGTTGAAAGAGAGAGATTCCAAGAGGAAACTGGGTTAGTGGTGGCAAAGAGTGTAAAATACCTGGGGATTAACATGACATCTAAGAATGTAAACTTATTTAAGGATAACTATGATAAGTGCTGGACTGAGATAAAGAAAGATTTAGAAATATGGTCAAACCTGAAGCTTTCCTTGTTAGGTCGAATCGCAGTAATTAAAATGAATGTATTGCCTAGAATGTTATTTTTGTTTCAGACATTACAAATTGTTGATAAACTGGACTGTTTCAAGAAGTGGCAGAAAGATATATCTAAATTTGTCTGGCAGGGCAAAAAGCCCAGAATTAAGTTTAAGATACTTACCGATTCTAAAGAAAGAGGGGGGTTTGCCCTGCCGGACTTAAGACTCTACTATGAATCGGCAGCTTTCTGCTGGTTAAAAGATTGGCTACTTCTTGAAAATGCAGACATTCTAGATTTGGAAGGATTTGATAACAACTTCGGTTGGCATGCATATATTTGGTATGACAAGGTTAAAATGTATAAAGGTTTTAAAAATCACATTGTCAGGAAAGCACTATACAATGTTTGGATACGGTACAAAGATTTATTGGAAAATAAAACTCCCAGGTGGCTTTCACCTATGGAGGCCAAGGAGGTAAAGAAACTCAATATGAGAACTAATTGGCCGAAATATTCTGAAATTTTAGAACAAGAAGGTGGTGAACTTAAATTATAAAGTTATGAGAAAATAAAGTCCAAGGTACGAGATTGGCTCCATTATTTTCAAATAATGGAGGCCTACAAACAAGACAGGAAAATTGGTTTCCAGGTGGAGAAATCGAAACTAGAAACAGAACTGTTAGAACCCAATACTAAGAATTTATCAAGAATGTATAACTTGCTGTTGAAGTGGAATACAATAGATGAGACAGTGAAGTCAGCTATGGTTAAATGGGCACAGGACATAGGTCATGACATTATGTTTGCTGACTGGGAGCAGTTATGGACCACAGGTATTAAATTCACGGCATGTAATGCCTTACAAGAAAACATTATGAAAATGATTTACAGGTGGTACATGACCCCAGTCAAGCTTGCGAAGATTTATCATCTGCCCAATAACAAATGTTGGAAATGTAAAGAGACTGAAGGTACCTTTTTCCACCTTTGGTGGACCTGCCCAAAGATTAAGGCCTTCTGGGAAATGATTTATAATGAGATTAAGAAAGTGCTTAAGTGCACCTTTAACAAGAAACCAGAGGCATTTCTCTTGGGTATGGTCGGCCAGTTGGTGCCGAAGAAGGATAAGAATTTCTTTTTGTACGCTACTACGGCAGCAAGGATTCTTCTAGCAAAGTATTGGAAGACACAAGAGTTACCCACGCTGGAGGAATGGCAGGCGAAAGTGATCGACTTTATGGGACTGGCAGAAATGACCGGCAGAATCCGCGACCAAGAGAAAGAGACTGTGGAAGAAGACTGGAAGAAGTTTAAGATGTATCTTAAGAACTATTATAAAATTGAGGAGTGCTAAAATGCTGAGGGAAAGGAAGACGTAGAATTGCAGCGGCAAACTGTGTTTAATTTTAGGGTGGAATTGAAAAGGAGAATGAATTTATATTTAACTGGCTAAGAAGGGTTGCTGAATAATGGTTTAAAATTAAGGATGCAAAAAGGGGAAGGTATGGGGAAGTCCGGGAAAAGAGGGTTATGGAAATAAGGTAAAGAAAATATGATTTTTTGTGTTTGTTTTTTTGTTGTTTTTGTGTATGTTAAAAATTTGGAAATTAATAAAAATTTTATTTAAAAAAAACAAAAAAAACAAAAACAAATTGATGATATCCCCAGGAGGGCCTGCACCTCGTCTGGACATGCTCTAATCAGCCAAGACGGGCACGGGTCGAGAGGACAGGTGGTGGGCTTTCCAGCTCGGAGGAGTCTGTCCACATTGGCTGGGGATATCCGGTCGAAGTGGTCCAATACTGGACCCGAGGACAGTCGAGGGGCCTCCAGTTCCTTTATTGTATCCAAATTGGCAGGGAGGTCATGGCGGAGCAACAGGACCTTCTCCGCAAAAAAGCTCGCAAATGCCTCACAGCTATGTGTCAAATTATTATTTAAATTTGGCTGTCCTTCGAGGGACGTTAAAGACCAAATTATACTAAATAATTGCGCCGGGCGAGAGCTAGCGGATGCAATGGAGGCTGAAAAGTAGGACTTCTTAGCGGCCTTCACTGCCATCTCGTAGGTTTTCATAAAAACCCTATAAGATGTTCTTGAAGCTCCGTCACGGGCACCCCGCCATACTCGCTCTAGCCGTCTGAGGTCCCGCTTCATTTTCCGAAGCTCCTCGGTAAACCAGGGAGCCAGGTTTCTGCGGGGTCGCAGAGGGCACTTAGGTGCGATCTCATTGATGGTTGCCAGGAGATGGGTATTCCAGCCCTCAACAAGCTCAGTCAATGAGTCGCCAGGGGGAGAAAGGTCCCGCAAGGCTTGATGGAATCTATCAGGGTCCATCAGCCTCTGTGGGCGAGTCCAAATCGGCTCGCCACCTAAGCAGGGTAGGGGTGGAGCGTCAATCCTGGCTTTCAGAGCGTAGTGATCAGACCATGGCACCTTCATCGAAGGAAACATGATCACATCTATACCGACGCCAAAGATCAGATCCAGCGTGTGGCCTGCTCGATGTGTGGGGCCTGAAACAAACTGGGAGAGCCCTAGTGTCGCCATGGAAGACACCAGGTCCAGAGCCTGTGAGGAGGGAGTGGCATCAGCATGGATGTTGAAGTCCCCCAATACCAATAGGTTAGGGAACTCCAAGGCCCAGCCGGCCACTGCCTCCAATAGGCCTGACAGGGTGGCTGCTGGTGCGCTAGGTGGCCGGTACACCAGCCAGACAGCCAAGCTCACCTCGGAGCCCCACACTAGGCCAACACATTCAAGGCCGGGGATCAATGGCGATGGTAGAGCCCTGAAGGAACAATCTTCCCGGATTAATAATGCCACCCCTCCCCCCCTGGCCCACAGTCCGCGACTGGTGGAGGACGGAGAAACCCAGGGGCGCCATCTCTCGTAAAGTAACAGTATCCCCTTCGCGCACCCAGGTCTCCGTCACACAAGCCAGGTCGACCCCCTGCGAGATGAAAAAAATCTCGCAGGGTGGCCGTTTTGTTGCCTATAGACCTGGCATTGCACAACACCAGTGATGGAGGTGAGTAATCCTTGCTTACCCTACCCTCGTCTCTCGGGATGGGGCACAGATTGGAAGGGGTACGAGCATGTCCGTATCTCGATCCCCTTCGCCTATGACATCTGCCCCCACCGCCATACCTCCCTCGCCCCTCCACGGTAGGAATCCCAAGCCTCATACTCGCCTCCATTTACAGAATATAAAAGCAAACAAGCAAACAGAAAACAATTACACCAAAACAAAACCAATCCCCACCCCGCTCAAACAACCATCCCACCCCAACCCAAAATAAAACAAAACAAAATAAAAATACATGGATAAAAACCACCGTTTATGGTGGTACAACAAAGTAAAAAGTAAAAACACTTTTAAAACACTTTAAAATATATAAGAACCTGTCCCTCCCTAGTAATCTGTTTAGATGAGAGAACTCTATGTCCTCATTCACTAAGACAAGTCATAAGATAAAGATTGGTTTAGACAACACAATAAGCAAAACAATGGCTTAGATCAGCAAAACAGCCATGAAGGAGCGAAGCCACCATGATCTCCTTCCCAGGTGCTCGTACATGTGAACTTGGCCTATATTTATAAATACTGCCTAGTGTCAGAACCTAAGACACGTTTTGTTATGACAGAATTTATGAAGAGCCACCAGATTGTTACATCATATTGCAGATCTACTAAGAGTCAGCAACCAAAGCTTGAAGTTTGTGATTCTGTGTTTTATATTAGCTGCATTGGTTGTACTCTTTACCACTTTGGGGCTATATTTAGCTTACATTAAATGTGCTACAAATTTCTATATAAAATTAAAAATTGAGGGGGGGGAATGAAAGAAATATACCTTAACTCGCCGTTGCATGTCATCCTCAACATCCTTCAACATACCTGGAAAAATGTAATTCAGTTTAGAAGCATAAATGCCACTTGGCAGACTCCTTTGTGTATCTAAGTAAATATTTCCATGCTACATGTAAGTCATTCTAACAAAATCAGGGAGGGGGTACCTGTGTCCCTCCAGATGTTGAAGCACAACTTTGATCACCCCCCACTATTAAGAATGATGGCTAGAGTTGCAACCTAACAACATCTGGAAGGTCATAGGTTCCTTAGCCCTTAAAATCTTTTCAGAACCCTAAAATCTATTATTTTGATTTGCCTTCACTAATTTAATGACAGCATTCTTATTCTGAAGGTATTGTATTTCAAATAATCCAAACCAAGATCGGACATAATGGCAAGCTTGGCTTTGATAAGACATTTGGAGGACCATTTCAATACAGCTAATTTCTTGACTGTACAGTCTGTGCATAATGACTGAGCATTAGTACTTGTGTCAAAGTTCAATGGAGCTCAATGGAACTGGATCCTAGGTAACTGTTCATAGGACTAGAATTTTATCCTTTAAAACCTATGAAGCACAACTTTCTTCCCAGAAAAAGGACCGAATTGTTTCAGCTCTTACCTGTAACGCGAAGATCTGTCACACTATTCGCCATTTTAAATCCATACGTCATAGACTGAAAATCTTCCTAAACACAAATAAGATAAATTAAGTGCTATAATCAAGGTGTATCTTCCAACAACAACAGCTTCCTTCACAACCTTATGCACAAAGCACTGAAAATCCGGCTCTAGTTTTAGGTGGAAGCTATGCCTACAGATAATTTCAGTAGATTGCTTTAAAAAATGCAAGATGTGTAAAATGAAATATAAAATGTTAAAATCATCATTCCATCAAAGTACTAGGGAACAAAAATAGCTATTCTAGGCTGTATATAATTTCCTGGAATAATAATATAAAAGATGTATAGGCAGTCTAGTGTCATTCCAGATGTTCTGGACTACAGACTCCAGCATGGCTAATGGTCAGGGATGCTGGAGCTTGGAGTCCATAACATCTGGAAGGCATCATGTTGCCTATCATTGACATAGTGTTACAAAACACTGCTGCCCAGGAAGCTGTTTCCCACACAATTTTTAATGATAATTTCATTGTTTATTCTTTTTGTAAACCACAATGAGATTTAAAAAACCAATTGAAAGGTATATATTTTTTTATGAAATAAAGAATTATTAAATAAAGAACTAGTTATGATTTTAAAACCAGAAGCTACAATTGGAAGACAGCAGCAAACTAAAAAAAGTTGTACAAGGCAAGTTGTATTTACTAATAATGGGTAGGAGAAATCATCAGCTGAACAATGACTTACCTCTTCAAATACTGCAGCTTTGTTTACTTTTTCTCTAGCAATATCACAGATTTTGAGGATCCCCAGAGCAAATGCCTTCATGGCAGGATCTTCTATAAAGTCTGGATTATGAATATAAAGGCAAGTGAATACTGTCTGTGCCAAAGAATGGCCTTCCAACCATGTAATCTGAAAAAGAAATCAAGCTTACAGAATGAAAAGGGCAGGAGACCAATTTTGTTACTCAATTCATATTTTTTTCACTAAAGAGTAACTGAATATTTAACTTCAATTCCACGATCCAAGAGAGGTGGGAAAATGTTCATTTGAATATTGCCTACTCCATTCTACAGACCGCATGAAAAAACAAAGATGCTCTGATTTATGTCATTAATGTGTTTTACATCCATTATACTTTAGTGAACAAATATTGGGCACCAAATAGGTTCTATAAAGTAGTAAGGCTCATGGACACAATCTGGAAACCTAGGCAAAGTCATAGAAGGTAGGGAGTAGAAACTTCATGCACAAATGTACTTTGAGTGGCAACATAAGAGATGCTACCAGCAAATGGCATTAATTCTTAAGGACTTCAGGCCCAATGACCTTCCAACTTGCTCTACCACATTTTCACCAGGTATAAAACTTCACAATAAGCTGGGACTTAAAGCAGAAGCCCCGTCAGAGCTGCTATCAGAAAACTGCAATCCAAAGGAAGTCAGATACAGTGGTGCCTCGCAAGACGAAATTAATTCGTTCCGCGAGTCTCTTCGTCTTGCGGTTTTTTCGTCTTGCGAAGCACCCCTATTAGCGGCTTAGCGGCTTAGCGCTATTAGCGGCTTAGAAAAAGGGGGGAAAGGGAAAAAATCGCAAGAACTCGCAAGACGTTTTCATCTTGCGAAGCAAGCCCATAGGGAAATTTGTCTTGCGAAGCACCTCAAAAGACGGAAAACCCTTTCGTCTAGCGAGTTTTTCGTCTTGCGGGGCACCACTGTACAATGACCTTCCACTTGCTCTTTCACATATGAAACATATAAAACAGCACACTAAGCTTGGCCCAACAATGGAAGCACTACCATGTCCTACAGGAAAGCATCTAGACCAGTGTTTCCCAACCTTTGGCCTCTAGCTGTTTTTGGACTACAACTCCCATCAACCCTAGCTAGCAAGACCCAGTGGTCAGGGATGATGGGAATTGTAGTCCATAAACAGCTGGAGACCAAAGGTTGGGAAACACTGATCTAGATATCAGTCAGGATCTGTGCAGGGGATGTTTATTCAGGACTAGTGCAGCTGCAAGATTGTCACTACTCTTATCAGGGCACTTGTATGTAGGAGGCTGTGGCATGGCAGACAGACCAGGGCCAAATAGGTCAGATCTCCAAACACAGCCTTATTCACTCCAAGAGCATCAGTAAGGGCTGCAATCTACCTAGCCTTGGAATTCACCTTCCCTCCAAAGGATGCACTAGCATAGTGGGTGATGCATGGCTGGTTTTCCTGGATTTTACCCAATGTTAGTTTACATTCATAAATTTATTTCTGCAAAGGAAACAAAATCTGGGAGGATGAAATGTAATACTGTACATTTTTCATTTTGTCAGAAGTTTGATTATGCAAACTGAGCCATGTTTTTAAAATTATTTGTTCAGAGGAAATATACCATAGCTCTAATCTGGACCCTAAGTGCGCTCCTATACATGTTTACTCAGAAGTAATCCCACCCACATTAATAGAAATCTAGTAGTTGTGTTTAGAACTGCATCTCCAGAAACTCCATAGAGTTAAAATTGATAAGCTGTTCTTAACTAGTAACTTGACTGGGAACTTCTATCAAAACACTCCTGGAGTACTGTTACTCATACTAATCAAACATAAAAACATAATATTCTTACCAAGCAGCAAAAACAAGTGTCCATGATCCCTATCAACTCAGGTAATGATAAATCTTTAATTTTAATTGTACCATCCTAAAAAAGAGAGAGTGCGCACATGAATTTCCATCATTGGCAAATTAAATTCATCAGCCTACTGAATAAAAGCACCTGTATGGGGGCAGGGAGGCAAAAGTGATGTGCACAAATGGAAGTGAGACTCTAGAAGCAGTGTGCAGCTTTCTGCTGAGTTTGTAGTGCTGTATGATAGAACAAGAGTCATGTATGGAACTCCATACAGTCCTCTCTGCCTTCTCCCTTTGAACCTCTCCTCCATGCATAGTTTTATTGTAACGGTTGTATGTTTTAATACATCATCAACACACACACACACACACAGAGAGTTGATGTTTAATTGTTTTTAAATTATTGCTTCCCATCCCCTATGTTTTACACTGTATCTATTTTAGTACTAAGCTGACTTTAGACCCTGTTGAAGAAAAAGGCGGGATATAATAGTGGAACAGAGCTGTTCTACACTCACGTAGATCTGAAATTACACACTGCTTTAAATTTGAAGTTTAGCATATTAGAGTTCATTAAATGATGATAATCATTTTCATGAATCACCAAGCAGCTGACAAAAACTCAAAGTGTGCCAACCTTGATAGCTTGTTCAAAGTTAAGAACTTTTCGATTAACTTGGTTTCCAATCATACCAGCATCCATCTTGGGATCCATCATTTCAATAGCAGACATTGCTTCAAAAAGACCAAAACTAAGGAGAGCAACACAAACAGAAAAGAAAACCTAAGCTGGAACTAATCAATTCATATATAAAGCAAAAGTTGTTTCAAAGCATAACTGCCAAATACTGTGAAATAAAATCAAAGAGTTTATGCAATGTATTCATATCATGCAACTCGTGAGGAGTTACCTTAAATTAAGTGAATAGTAAGATGCCCTAGTAAGATGCAGAACGTATATATTAAGTCTTTAAAAACATTTTAAAGGAAGGAATTGGGAGATTCAACACACTGAAAAGCAAAATACCAGCTAAATGCAGAATTAATGAAGCAGTAAGATTATTCATTACTATGGATATACCTTAGCAGTTCAATCTTATTCATGACTACACAGAAGTAAGTCTCACTGTGACACTGGCAAGTGTGCTTCCCTGATACAGGGATTAGGAATTTGTTGCTCAACAGATGTTGTCAGACTCCAGCTCCCAACAACCCCAAGAGTACAGCAAATGGTCAGAGATGATGGAAACCGTAGTCTAGCAATATCTGGAGGGCCACAGAGGTTTCTTATCACTGATGTAAAGGAATTAGCATTCTCAGGGAGGAGACTGCATCTGTGTCTACAGATGTCAGAGTTTACATTGAAATCAAATCTGCTAATGGATTTAGGCATTCCATGCATGCGTAAAATACATATATGATGGACTGAGATTACTGTGAATGTCATATCCACAGTGGAAAAAAATAGAGTGAACAAATTTAACAAATATAGAGCATGAGTTTAATTGTTTTCCATAATCTGAATGATTATAATCTTCATCTACTTTTACAAGGCTTTTACAAATGTATGTTACGTGCCCAAGCTTTCTAAGGTTTCAAAGCTTTAAGAAATTGAAGACTTAACTAAGCAGCAGAATTAACAATTATGAAAGAGGCCAGTTAAAACAGTTCCAGAGATTAATATTCTACCTATAGTTATTTCTGACTAAGCATGTTTGTGGCTGAGGCATAAGAATCTGGTTTATCTAGGAACCGTATACCCCAGTCCTAAACAGCTTTTTTTCCTGAGCAGGTTATTAGCTGCAAGTATGACTATACCATATTTATGGTAAAACCTCAGCGCCTAGAACTTGCCGATCGCGTGGTCGGCGGTTCGAATCCCCGCGGCAGAGTGAGCTCCCGTCGTTCGGTCCCAGCTCCTGCCCACCTAGCAGTTCGAAAGCACCCTTAAGTGCAAGTAGATAAATAGGTACCGCTTTATAGCGGGAAGGTAAACGGTGTTTCCATGTGCTGGTTTGCCACAGCAGCTTCGTCACGCTGGCCACGTGACCCAGAAGTGTCTGCGGACAGCGCTGGCTCCCGGCCTCTAGAGTGAGATGAGCGCACAACCCTAGAGTCTGGCAAGACTGGCCCGTACGGGCAGGGGTACCTTTACCTTTACCTTTAAGTCCTCCCAAGCTCAACAAGTAAGTGTGCATAATGCTGAAGCTGTAGGTTGCTTTAAACAGTTTTCAGATTGATAGCATAAAACAATGTTAATTAATGTTCTTTAACTAGCTAACAGATTTGTCAAGAGCACATGATTAAGAGTAAGCACCACAAAAATCAGTAGATGACACTTCTATGTGTTTGTTTCAGACTAAGATGTGAGAAAAACATGAGAACTTGTTTTTAATGGTTCACTCACAGTTTGTCATGAAGCAACTCGCCCAACTTCAATTCTACAAGGAAATTAAAAAAGAACAACTCAAAATCTTTACATAACTACTCACAAAAACTATTATATATAATAAAGAAAAATAAACTGGATTGGTTTTGACATAATGCTCAGCTGCAGTTTAGTATTAAAACATCAAGCTTAACTTTCCCCAACCTTGGCTCAAACATTCTCCATACTTTGTGAGCAACATGAGGCTTACATTTATATACTGCCCTTTACCAAAGCTTGTTGCATAATCTGAATTTACATGGTTGATCTTCATATGGTTAGTGGAAAACCAAGTTCAAAGCATGAGTTTCAATCCTGGCTTATTTTCACTAAGCATAGTTTAGGATTTGGAAGATATACTATCCTGCAGTTAATCTAAAAGAGAAGTAGAATCTTCTGATTGTTTCCTTAAACAATTGTTTAAGGAATTTCCTTAAACAATCAGAAGCTGGCAAAAACCAGCTGTTGCCACTAATTAAAGTGGATTGTTGGCACATAAGGTGGGAGAGTGATGGAGGGAATGGGAAGGGAAGGGTCCAAGGATTAAGAATTTCTGGGAGATGATCTATAACGAAATGAAAAAGGTACTTAAATATACCTTTCAGAAGAAACCAGAGGCCTTTCTCCTGGGCATGGTCAGCCAACTGGTGTTAAAGAAGGATAGAACTTTCTTTATGTATGCCACAACAGCAGCAAGAATACTTACTGCAAAGTATTGGAAGCCACAAGATTTACCCACCCGGGAAGAATGGCAGATGAAGGTGATGGACTATATGGAACTGGCGGAAATGACTGGCAGAATCCGAGACCAAGGAGAAGAGTTGGTGGAAGAAGATTGGAAGAAATTTAAAGTTTACTTACAGAAACATTGTAAAATTAAGGAATGTTAGAAGGATGTTGAATGAAGTTTTGTGGTCTTAGCAGAAATGATATAAAGGATTAAGTAAAAATGGATAGTTAATTGATGAAAGAAGAGAGTGTAAAATTATAGTATGTTAAGATAAATTATTAGGATAAAAACAAAGATGGAAAGGATTTGCTGAAATATCTAATTGAACTAGAATACAAAAAAGGGAGGTGTGAGGAGGTCAGGGAAACAAGCAAACGAAAAATGAGTTGTGGGAAGGTTTGATCTGTCTTTTTTCTTTTTTTTTCTTCTTGGTTGTTTGTCTTTTTTGTAATCTTTAAAATTGGAATAAATATTATTTTTTTAAAAAAATGGGAAGGGAAGGGTCCAAGTCAAGTCCACAACTCTCCATAACTCTCTTCTAAGTTTCCGCCTGGCATGCCTCCCCATCAAAGCAGCGTCAGGCAGCAGAGTTCATGTGACACAGACTCCACCTTTTTTTTAATATTACAACGACAATATCTTTCAGTTACAGAGACTGTATCATATCTGCCCTCTAGACGTTTTCAGGGCATAGCATCGACTTGTGCAAAGAGAAAAACTTTTTTTTGGGGGGGGGGGGCGTTATTTACCTCTACAGCAGTCCTCAAAGTCTTGGGTGATATCTATCCAGCTCGTGTTACTCTTTTCCATCTTCTCAGGTATATTGAGCTCCCATCCCGAATCATCATCTTCTACTGAAGCCTTCATAACCATGATCTTAACCTGCAAGGATTTTTTTTTGGGGGGGGGGCGCGGACACAGAAAAAAAAGAAAAGGGAGTATTCAAACCTGGTCCTGCGGAACCGGGGAGAGGAGTGGAAGGGCTTTACTTGAAAAGGGGCCTAACTGGTGACTGGGGGCGGCCGCCGAGACCACATAACACCGGTCTTGAAAGACCTACATTGGCTCCCAGTACGTTTCCGAGCACAATTCAAAGTGTTGGTGCTGACCTTTAAAGCCCTAAACGGCCTCGGTCCAGTATACCTGAAGGAGCGTCTCCACCCCCATCGTTCTGCCCGGACACTGAGGTCCAGCGCCAAGGGCCTTCTGGCAGTTCCCTCATTGCAAGAAGTGAGGTTACAGGGAACCAGGCAGAGGGCCTTCTCGGTAGTGGCGCCCGCCCTGTGGAACGCCCTCCCAGCAGATGTCAAAGCGATAAATAACTACCTGACATTCAGAAGACATCTTAAGGCAGCTCTGTTCAGGGAAGTTTTTAATATGTGACATTTTAGAGTATTTTTGGTTTTTATGGAAGCCGCCCAGAGTGGCTGGGGAAACCCAGCCAGATGGGCGGGGTACAAATAATAAATAATAATAATAATAATAATTATTATTATTATTATTTGTCCTGTCACTGCGGTTTTCTAGGAGGTTTTAAGACTATCATGGGGGGGGGGGGGGCGAGAGCCAGTTTTAAAACCTGGCCGTCTGTCTCAGTCCTGAGGCGGGGCCTCTTCCCACCTGCTCCGCCGGGCGGCGGAATGAGGCTCCCCGGCCCCGAAACGGCCACTTCCCTGTCCCGCCTCGGACCGTAACGGCTGAAAAGGGAAAGCGGGGGGGGGGGTGGGCGGCCGACCTTCTCCCCTCCCTCCCCCTCCCCCCCCCCGCGGCTGCCTCACCTGAGTCGCTCGCCTCGCGCAGCGCAGCCGAAGGAACCCGCTCTCCCCTCCCACTCTCAGGCGCGGACCAGAAAGAGAACGCCAAAGCGCCGGCCGCGCCTGCTGCGCACGCGCAGGACCAGAACCTTACCCTCCTCATCATGCGCGCGCACCTGCCCCCCCCCCCGCCCATTCCCCGCAACGGATGCAGATGTCGCGCCCGTACTTCCTTTTCGCCATAGAGATAAGAAAGCAGAAACTCTTCCCAGAGACTGGGAGCGGACTTCCGGGTCGCTTCCTTCGCGGGGGGTGGGGGGCGGGGGGCAGCCGCTCCTGGAAAAGCGGTTGGAGGAAAAGCTGGGCTGCGCGTGTTCGTGCGAAGGGGCTCGGGGGGGGGGGTGTCCCGCGCACCCCAACCGAAGGGCAATGCAGGGCGGGCTCCCCTCAGGGCTCGCCCCGGGCTTGTTCCTGGCGCTCTGGCAGGTGAGTGTCGTGCGCGAGAATGGCGTCTGACTCCTGAGGCGGGGAGTCTCGAGGGCCGCGTTTGCTCGGGGGCGACCTTCATGGAGGGCGGACCAGGGCGATGGATTAAGTGCGGTCCTATGGCCGGGGGGGCAGGAAGCTGAGGAAGGTTGGGTGTGAGGTAAAACCTGATGGCAGAGATACCCCGCTCCTCCTAACGGTGCAGCCGAGGCTCCAGCTCTCTCGGTTTTTTTTTTAAAAAAACAATATATTTATTAAGTTTTCCATTTTATAATATTAAATACATCCTTATGAAACTTTTTCGTTATTTGCTCATACGAGCTAAGACTTCCCTCTGCCTCATAATTCTGCCTCATAATTCCAGATTCTGCCTCATAATTCCAGATTCAGGTAGGTAGCCGTGTTGGTCTGACGCAGTAGAATATGAATATGAATATATATATATGTGTGTGTGTATATATATATGTATATTCATATTCATATTCTACTGCGTCAGACCAACACGGCATGAATATATATATATATATATATATGTGTGTGTATATATATATGTGACGCAGGTGGCGCTGTGGGTTAAAGCCTTAACCCCCAGGGCTTGCCGATCGAAAGGTCGGCGGTTCGAATCCCTGCGGCGGGGTGCGCTCCTGCTGCTCGGTCCCAGCGCCTGCCAACCTAGCAGTTCGAAAGCACCTCCGGGTGCAAGTAGATAAATAGGGACCGCTTACCAGCGGGAAGGTAAACGGCGTTTCCGTGTGCGGCTCTGGCTCGCCAGAGCAGCGATGTCACGCTGGCCACGTGACCCGGAAGTGTCTCCGGACAGCGCTGGCCCCTGGCCTCTTAAGTGAGATGGGCGCACAACCCCAGAGTCTGTCAAGACTGGCCCGTATGGGCAGGGGTACCTTTACCTTTATATATATATGTATGTGTGTGTGTGTGTGTGTGTGTGTCCCCGTGTCCAGTAGCACCTTAGAGACCAGCTAAGTTTGTTCTTGGTATGAGCTTTCGTGTGCATGCACACTTCTACAGTCAAAACAAAATAAAAAAAATTCCTTCCAGTAGCACCTTAAAGACCAGCTAAGTTAGTTCTTGGTATGAGCTTTCGTGTGCATGCACACTTCTTCAGATACACTGAAACAGAAGTCACCAGACCCTTCTATATAGTGAGAAGGTGGGGAGGGGTATTACTCAGAAGGGTGGTGGGATTGGGTGATTGGCAGATAGCTGTGATGAGCCTGTTGACCTATTGCAGTCGTTAAGAGTCGTCAACAGGATTTGTACCTTTTCCAGTTTGTTTCCCTGCTTCATTTTATCACATATTTTAAATAAATGTTAAACGGTAATAAACCCCAGCTAAAAACCTTGCAACCTTTGCTGTCACCTGCTTATCTTTGTCTGCCAAGAGAAAAGACACTGTGGCAGTGGTTGGGCGACCCGGAATGGACAATAAAAGAGGGGTGATAATAACCTCATTCCTCAAGTCTTTATAAAGAGTGCAAGTCAGAAGGGCACGCGCCACCGATTCGGTACTGCCATCTCCACAGGGACATAAGCGTTTTTCGTGTGGAATCTGTTGGAATCGCCCCTCAAGAACAGCCGAGGGCAATACATTC
Source organism: Podarcis cretensis (assembly GCF_951804945.1). Lineage (NCBI taxonomy): Eukaryota > Metazoa > Chordata > Lepidosauria > Squamata > Lacertidae > Podarcis > Podarcis cretensis. The sequence goes on along the minus strand of NC_137180.1, from coordinate 7,728,991 downwards.
AATCTTGCGAGAGTAAAAGTGCGTCTATATTTTAGAATTCCTAGGTTATGCAGATAGGGTGATCCTCTCTGACCAGTGGCTAAGCTGGCTGGGGAAGATGAGAGTTGTAGTCCAACATCTGTGCACCAGAGGTTCCATGAGCTCTCTAGGGTTTGGGGCAGGGGACATTTCCAGCCCTATTTGGAGGTGCTGGGAATTGAACCTGGAAGCTTCTGCATGCAAAACTAATGCTCTAGCGTCGTGGTATGCTGGTTCCCAGATGTGTTAGTTTATTGTTGTTCTTTTCAACCGTTGTGGCCATATCAACTACTGGTTTAAAAAAATACACGCTAATACGATTTTAAAAACCACCCATCAACCAAAATATATGTTTACATTGACATATACCCATAATAATAATAATAATAATATACAAAAGGTTAAAAAAGAAAATACCGTATTTTTCGCCGGCCCATAGGACGCACCAAGTTTTTTTTTGGGGGGGGGGGAATAAAGAAAAAAAAAATTATTTCCCCCCCAGGTGCTTGTGGGGCCGGCAGCAGGGAGAAGCGCTCTTCTCCCCGCCGCCCACCTGCAGACCAGGTCCGGGGACAGCGGGAAGACGTGCTGCGCCTCCCAGCTGTCCCCGGAGCTTGCGGGGCTGGCGGCGGGGAGAAGCACGTGTCTCCCCGCCGTCAGCCTCCAAACCACATTGGGAGACAGTGGGATGGCGGCGTTCCGCCTCCCCGCTGTCCCCCGACCTTGTGGGGCTGGCGCTGCGGCTCTCATGAAGCCTGGAGAGCGAGAGGGGTTGGTGCACACCGACCCCTCTCGCTCTCCAGGCTTCAGCGAAAGCCTGCATTCGCCCCATAGGAAGCACACACATTTCCCCTTCATTTTTGGAGGGGAAAAATGCGTCCTATAGGGCGAAAAATACGGTAATTGAAATATTAAAAAATAAAGGAACTTAGACAGTATGGTTGTTCTCATCCTTAGTTAAATCTACCTCTGCATTTTCAAAGGCTTGGTAGTCTTCATTGGCGTCTCTAACTAAGGCATAGGCAAACTCTGCCCTCTGCATGTTTTGGGACTACAACTCCCATCATCTTTGAGCACTGGTCCCTGACCACTGGGCTTTAAAAAGTATATTTATCTGGTATTGTTCCCTCTAATTCAGATGTCCAGGTATGAGTTCCATTGCCTGGTACTACACATATCCAAGAGGGAAGTATTGGCAGTCTTGGGGGAACCCCAAGGTATGTGGTGCATCCCAAATACATAAAATATTAAATACCCTCAAGGGGAAAATTGCCAAATCATCCCACTAATAACTGAGCATGCTCAGTGACTACATCCGGAGCAATACCTGGAACACTGCATTGGAGAGGAAATCGAACAAAATAGCCTGGATGATGAAGAAGAAACACTTCACACTGCAACATATTTATTTTCATAATTTATACCCCACGCCTGAGACATAAATTTATGTTTCCAGGGCAGCTAACGGCATAGTAAGAAATAAAAATGTAAGAATCATAAATAATAATAAGAACACACAAACTAATACAGTAGATTTAAACAAAGCAACTACAGCCCATTCAAAGAGACAGTAAAATCAAATGTTTGAGTTAAAATGCTTACAGTAGCAGTTCTGTTTATTTTTGCTGCATATCTCATTTGATCATGTAAAAAGGCAAAGTTAAACTTGATACAGAGCTACAAATACATACGGTAACCTCATTTAGAACACACAAAGCATAAGGAGTTGCAAGCACACACTTCTGTTGCACTTTGCACAGGCTTCTTGTTTGTCAAGAAATATTCTAGGCTGCTGCTCATCCAAAGGGTCATACATATAGACCCAAGTCCCAAACAGGGTGAAGTGGCCACCTCAGACGGCATCCTCAAGGGGTGCCACCCTCGTTCCACCACCCAGATGGACTGGCAGCAAAGCTCTGCAGAACGCCTCCCCTCCTGCCAAGTAGACGAAAAGGGAGGTGTTCAGCCACCGAGCAGTGCCATGGAGTTTTGCAATGGTAGAATATCACAAGGTGGTTAGGTAGTGCTGCTGAATGCGAGCATATGGCAATCACTTCTGAAAGATCTGCGCTGGTTGTATTTAAGGTTTTGCTGATGCTGTTTAAAGTCCTAAACAACTTGGGGCCAGGCTACCTGCTACCTGAGAGAGCACCTTCTCCTGTATGAACCTGCCTGACCACTGAGGTCTGTAAATGAAGCCCTCCTGGTTATACCGCAGTCTGTACATGTTCATCTTCTGGTAAATAGCAGGAGGGCTTTCTCTGCCATGCCAGCCACTCCATGGAATCACTTCTCCTGAAATTAGGCAAGCTCTGATGGTAATGTGCTTCTGACACTTGTTGAAGACCTACTCATTTACTCAGCCTTTCGGCCCCATTAAGTGGTTTACTGCAATTTAGTTACTTGTGAATTCTGATGTACATTTTATCGTATTGGTTTTCGATGTACATTTTATCGTATTGGTTTTCATGTACTTTTATTTTAGTCGGCCATGTCTCTATTTTTTTGATCGTGGGCGGCATATAAATGGTATTAATAAATTGCAATGTGGAATGTCATTTTTAACGTACCATGATAACAAGAAATATGTTTCCAAAAATCGAGTGATGAATAACAATACAGTTAATTATGTGTAGAACTCTTAACTGTAGAAAGTATGAAGAACAACTATGCATACTCTGTGGATTAGGAAATTATGAGGAATGTGTATAAAGGCTCCAAGAAAAATGTACAAGCGTGGGAAAGACGATAACCTGCTACAGTCTATAATTAGTATGTTCATTTTAATTCCCAAAGGCTAGATTATTTCTATTTGTTATTTAAAGATTGCCATTTTTCCTATTCAGGAAGCATTCAGAATCAAAGTCAAACCATTCCAGAGTAACCTTTTGGTTGGGATACTCTCTGGAATTCTTCTTAACCTAAAATAAATCTAGAGCCTGTTTTGCTGCTATACAGACATTCAAGTCAAATTTGTAAGCCACCATAACACAATATGAGAAGCCCCTAACAGAAATCAGCAGTTTGTAAATGCACATCATATAGTAAAGATGACACGAATAGCAATTAAAACCAGTAATCACATTAATATCACTGGGCATAGATGGCAGGGGATTGTGTCTGGGCAGGGAATCCCACAATTGGGGTCAGGGCCAGACAGACCATGCAAGCAGGGGGAAGCCTGCTTCAGGTAGCCAGGCCCTCAGATAGATTCAGAGAGGCCTGAGCTACTTCCAGCTTTTGAGGTTCTTAGCCATAATAAAAAAAAAAAAATGATGGTGCATTTAAACATAGTAAGGTACCGCCTTTCAAAAAGAAAAAAAGAGGAGTTGTTTGTTTATAGGAACAGCTGGTCTAAGTGAGTTCATTGCTCACTTCCTGATTATGTGCCAACAGATCAGATAGTGCTTTTTTGTTATTTGTTATCAATTTAACTAATAGTTTAATATGTTCAAATCTAACTCTTACCAAATCCTATCTCTCTCTTGAATCTGCAGCTCTAAGCTGAGAGTGTGTGTCACCTTTTGGTTCAATGCACATAAAAACAAGCTGTGAAGCTTATCAAATGTCAAAAACTAATAAGCATCTAAATTTAAAGCCTTCTTTGAGCTTGAAGCCCACCCTGGTCCTGCCTCTGATTGACTCTTCCGGCAGCACCATGAGGCAGGGAGAATAAATGAAGGCAGAAATCGGTATATGGATGGTGCAACAAAACTAAATCTTAGCCCTAGCAGGAGGGATGATAGATAGCTTGGGGACCAAGACGACGATGCAGAACCATGCAGCATAAATGCCACAGTTGAGCATCTGTCCCTGAGCAACTTCCGAAATATACCAGTTAGATATGAAAAGAACCACCAGGCCTGGTGCACCCAACTCCCGTTCCAGACAGAAAAGCATAAGAAAGGATGCACTCAGTCTCGGAACGTGCCATCCACTGAAGTTGCCAAAGTCATTTCAAAACCAGTTTGGAAGCCAGATGGAAATGAGACCAGATACGGTAATCTGTATCCTCCAGACAGAAGTTGCACCAAAAGGGTTTACTGAAGGCAAGGATCAAAGAACTAGCCCCAATAAGGAAGACAATTAAAACTCAGTATGTGAATGTACAAATCACTTCATCTTTGCCTTACTTGAATAGCCATTACCTTACTTGCTAATGCTATGTGCCAGTAAATAACACCTGACAGTGTGATCCTGTACAAGACTACTTAAGAGTTCAAGGGGGCTTACATTCTGGCAAGCAGGTATGGAATTGTACAGGACTTCCAACAAAGGAAACGGAGTCACCTAGTGACAAGCAATTGTTGAGATGGATGGAGAAAGGATTGGACTTTAGAAAACAAAAATTGTTTTGTTAAGCTATCAACTGAAATCTAGAGCCACTGTAGACCCCAATACTAAATACATTTATTTGGAAGAAAAGCCTATAGATAGAGTATGAGTTTAGGAATGGGTGGTATGATTCTGTACATATAGAGGATAAATAAAGCCAACTGCAGGATTGTGGTTCACAAACATTTCTTCTGTTACATGCTGTGCTATGTGTTTTGATCCGCTTTCATTATTGGAATACTAGATTTGGAATGTGTACTGCCACAATTATCACTATATAGGCGGTTCAACATTTCCAGTTGTCATCATCAAAATAAAGGCCACAATCCAATAGAGTCAAGTACACTTAAAACCATTAATTTCAACAGGCTTAAGTGCTCTTAATGCTCTCTTGGATAGTCACCAAACTTTTGCTCATTCTGTTTATGTATGCACAGAAAGAGACCAATTTAGTTTGACGTATGTGAATAGTGATTCATTTTATTAATGTCTCCTGAAACAATATAAAACAGATGACCTCTTGAATTATGACATTTATCCAAGAGTACATCTACAAGTGAAACTACACTGATACTTTTCATATTTGCCTGCAATCATTTATAAAGAAATAGCAGAAAGTTGCCCTTAAATGATGTTATTTCTTTTGCAGTAAAATTCTCAGTCATGTTACATACCCAATGAACATTTTGATATGAGTATGATTATGATGCGTTATACATTTTAATGGTGTTTGGTTTGACTAGGAATGGACAACCTTGACAGCATATGCACTCATATAGTTGTGCCTTTCCATTTTTTTTCAATGTTCTGAAAGGAGATAAGTCATATATGAATATTATTCCTTTCCCATATTGCCTTGTACCTTTTGCTGTGGGCTGCTACCAGCTTGAATATACAGTAGACAATACCACATTTAGAGGGTTTTTATTGACCTTGAAGAAATGCAAGAGTGTAGAGAGTAATTTGTAGCATTGCATATTTAGCATTATTGGACAGTTGGAGCAGACCCACTCTCCAAGTGGTATACATTTTAAATTACATTTTTCTGCAGCCCTGATAACCTGAACACCGTATTTTTTAAAAATACTGTATATAATCTTGAACTAACGTTTTTGGGTACCTTGCTACAAAGACAGTAGACTGTGATTCTAAATACAATTATTAGTGAGTTGGTATTTAAGTATAGGATTGTACAAGTTCTAACTGAAAAATGTTCTAACCTCCCATCTCCCCTTAAAGTTATGTTATTAAAATGCACTTTGCAACCTGTGCACTGAGATCTAATCTCCATCTTTATGAACATTTTCATTCTCAACAGCTAAATTATTGCATTAGTAATTTTCCTTGGAGTACTGTTGTTTCTAAGGGGCTATTATATATAACTGATTCTCTAGCAGAAGTCCCTTGAAAAAGGGAAATCTTGCATATTTTCTTCTTCTAATGGACTATATTAGCTGCTAAACCAAGGATATATGCCTATCAAAGATGTTCCATTCCTTGAAAACCAACTTAAGCTGGGAAACTGAAAAACATTGTCTTAAATGCCCTAGAAATGGAGTAGCGAAACTTTTCTTAAAGTGTTTAATGAGTTGATGGCATTACATATGTTACATCAGGATGGCTGATATTGGGTTCTCTAGCTGCTGTTGGACCCTCAGTTCCCATCATCTCTGGCCATTGGCCATGCTGGCGAAGGCTGATGTGAGCTGGAATCCAGCATCATCTGTGGTGGGGTAGCTAGCGCTGGACTAGGGCCTGGGAGACCAGGATTCAAGTCCTCATTATGCAGTGTAGTTCATTGGTGACCTTGGGCCGTTTGTGAGAATAAAATGGGGGAGCAAAGAGAACCATGTAACCATTGAGCTCCTTGGAGGAAAGGTGGGGTATAAATGTAACAGAAGTAAATAACAATATTAGAAGGGCCACTCCTGCTTTGCATAAAGGAGACTACCGAGGGCTCTGTTAGCAGTGCACTTAACGCCCCTTAAAATGTCCCTGTCAACACACTGCTTATTAATGGTGCGACATGTTTTGTCTGCAGAACAGAAGCAAAACAGGTCGGGGCACCGGCCATTTCCCTGGGTAACTTTATAGAGCCCCAAAACACCTTCAGGCAGGCAGGCAGCCTCTTTCTGAAGCTTGGGCTTCTCTCTGCTGTTGTGCTGGAGGCTTCAAGTCACACGCAATTCTGTTCCAGGGCTCCTTGCCCTGATGAAAATTCTGGGTGGCAAACATATAATAATAATAATAATAATAATAATAATAATAATAATAATAATAATTTATTATTTATACCCCGCCCATCTGGCTGAGTTTCCCCAGCCACTCTGGGCGGCTCCCAATCAAGTATTAAAAACAATACAGCGTTAAATGTTAAAAACTTCCCTGAACAGGGCTGCCTTCAGATGTCTTTTAAAGATAGGATAGCTACTTATTTCCTTCACATCTGAGGGGTGTTCCACAGAGTGGGCGCCACTACCGAGAAGGCCCTCTGTCTGGTTCCCTGTAACCTTACTTCTTGCAGTGTGGGAACTGCCAGAAGGCCCTCGGCGCTGGATCTCAGTGTCCGGGCTGAACGATGGGGGTGGAGACGCTCCTTCAGGTATACAGGACCGAGGCCATTTAGGGCTTTAAAGGTCAGCACCAACACTTTGAATTGTGCTCGGAAACGTACTGGGAGCCAATGCAGATCTCTCAGAACAGGTGTTATGTGGTCCCGGCGGCCACTCCCAGTCACCAAGTCTAGCTGCCGCATTCTGGATTAATTGCAGTTTCCGGGTCACCTTCAAAGGTAGCCCCACGTAGAGCGTGTTGCAGTAGTCCAAGCGGGCGATAACTAGAGCATGCACCACTCTGGTGAGACAGTCCACGGGCAGGTAGGGTCTTAGCCTGCGTACCAGATGGAGCTGGTAGACAGCTGCCCTGGACACAGAATTAACCTGTGCCTCCATGGACAGCTGTGAATCCAAAATGACTCCCAGGCTGCGCATGAAAACTGCCTTCCAAAGAGAAGCGGGTTTGTCAAAGTAATAATAATAAATAAATAAGAATAAAAATGTGCACCCTACCATTGAGACCATTCCATTGTAACTATCCAAGCTCCCAAAATTTCAACACCTCTTGCAATGGTTTGACCCCTTTCCGTATTTAACAGTACAAATTCTACAAACACCTTCTATATCTCCTCAAAATAATTTCTCTTGCATATTCCCTGTCTTCCCTTAACGGCACATGTTAATTTATCGTTAATAGCTATATCCCACACCGCTTTATACCATTCTTCCATTTTATATTCCCCTTGCCCCTTCCACTTCCTAGCTATAATATTTCGTGCAGCTGTCAATAAATTGGTGAGGAAGTCCTTCATAGCCTGTGACTCTTCCATAAATTGATAATAATTCAACCTCTGGATTTTGGGTCAGCTTTAACCCAGTGATTTCTGTTATCTCCTTAAACACCCTTTGCCATTTTTAAAAAATAAAATCTTCTGCATATCCAAATTAACTTAACTTGCTCATTTATTCATCTACTTTAAATATATACGCTTCTAAAACTGCAGATTATTACAATAATCCTACCAATGTTCTTATCTGTTTACAATTTATCTGTAAATATTCAATAAATCATTTTCATTCTTTTATAAAAAGTTTGTTATCTTGATTTCACCATTTCTGCACATTCCATTAGTTTTTGTATCCGTTCTTCCTTTGCTGGGACTTCTGCTTCTTTCCATTTTGGGGTTAGTAACATTCTTGCCGCTGTAGTAGCATACATGAATACGTTTCTATACAATTTAGGTACTGTAGTTCTGTCCTTATAATTCCCAAAAGAAAAGCTTCTGGGTTTTTTCACAAACATTATTTTAAACATCCTTTTCAATTCATGATATATCTTTTCCAAGTAAGCTTTAACCTTACTACAAGACCACCACATATGATAAAAAGAACTTTTTCTTTACGTTTCCCACACTTATTTGATTTAGATTTATACATTTTTGCCAATTTACTCGGTGTTAGAGACCACTGATATATCATTTTCATATAATTTTCTCTTAGACTACAGCATGCTGTAAATTTTATATCCATATTCAGGGTGGGTTTTGTTTAAATCAAATTGATTTAAATCACTAGTCAGTAATACTTGATTTAAATCATTTTTTTACAGAAAAACTCATTCTTGCTGGTATAATCTTAATATTAACCAGATGAATAATAAATTTTCAGAGTAGTTTCTACACTTATATCAAAAATTACTGATTTGGTTATATTAGAAATACATAGATAATTATGAAATTACTGTGAGGTTTATAAGTTAACTTTATATTTGGACAACTTTTCTGCTGTACTTTATTGGAAGGAGAAAAATAACCATTTCCTTAATAACAATTTATTTAACTAAAACATTAACATTCTAGCATATGCATCCATGTTTGTTAACTGATGTGGTTAAGCGATTAGCATACATGACAAACTTAAAACAAATCCTTTTTTCCTGATGAGTAGCCTTTGGGCTATAATGTAACTTAAATAGAAAACTATCTTTAGAAAGATTTTTCCTCCAAAAGCATTTTATTTTAAAAATCCAATTTAATTCAAAAAAATCATTTTTTTAATCATTGATTTTTATCCACCCTGTCTATATTCTACAATCATTCCCATGCTTCCTTGTCTATATTTGCCCAAAACACTGTAGGTATTTACACCCTCACCACATGTGAATCCAAGTCCTAATTATTATTATTATTATTATTATTATTATTATTATTTATACCCCGCCCATCTGGCTGGGCCTCCCCGGCCATTATTTTCTATTTACATTATTTCTTCACAAATAACGCCCTCCCACCAGATGTCAAAGAGAAAAACAACTACAGTACCAGACATCTGAAGGCAGCCCTGTTTAGGGAAGCTTTTAACGTTTAACAGATTTTAATTTTAATTATTTTAATATTTTGATGGAAGCTGCCCAGAGTGGCTGGGGAATAAGCAATAATAAATATTATTATGGTTATTCTTATTTATAACTGAAGGGCAACCTGGGTGCCCCCTCAGCTTTTGGCTCCCGGGGAGTGGCGGCCACAGCTGCCCGCCCTGAGGGCGACGCGGTCGCGAGCGCGCCAGAGAACTCAAGGGCGCAGAGAGCGCGCGGCGGCGGCGGCGGTCGTGCACGCGCGCGCGGGCGAGGTGGGGACGGAGAGCGCGGTGACGTCTCCAGGTTCCTTCGCCGGCGCCTGAGCTGTGGGCGGGGCCCGAGGTCCCCCCCCTCACCCCCTCCTCCTCCTCCTGCGAGCGGCGTTCTGCGGCTGCGCTGTCCGGAGCCGGCCCGCCGCGGCTCACCTGCCGCGCTCCGTGGCCCGCCGGAGAAGAGCCCGGGCGCCGAAGAGGAGCGCCGCCCTTGGCGAACAGGAGGTGAGGGAAAGAGCGAGAGCCTGCCTGGCGGGCGGAGGTCGCGGCCACCCCTCTGAGGAGATGCGGGGCGGCTGCCTTGTTGGTCCCCGCAGCTGCTTCTCCTTAAAACCTCCTTTTGACGAAAGGCTTCGCGGTCATCCAAGTTGGTCCTTCCTCCTTTTCCCAAAGCTGCTGCCTCCCCCCCCCCGGTAGCTTTGAAATCGCCCCCCGTTTCAATGCGGCACTCCTGTTTAGTAAACAAACTTTGATTTATTGTTAGCGGCCTCATCAGCTGTTGTTTTTAATGGTTTTTTTTTTTTAAATATTTTAAATATTTAATGCTGTATTGTTTTTAACACTGTGGCTGGGGAAACTCAGCCAGATGGGCGGGGTATAAATAATAAATTATTATGATGCTCGGCCCCTATGCTTTTCCATTCCACGAGAAGCTCTGGGGGTGGTTTGTGCTGGCAATAAGAAGATCATAATGCACTGGCATTTAAAAAAGGGATCAGATCAGTAAGGCACAGGTGGGTCGAGCCACTTGCAGTGTGTAGTGCAAATTTTTTTTAATCTTAATCTTAATCTTAAACTTTTCTTATGAATTGGCTAATATTTGTCCTTGTGAGTTGTGAACTGTGTTATACTTGTTGTTGTTTAGTCGTTTAGTCATGTCCGACTCTTCGTGACCCCATGGACCAGAGCACGCCAGACACTCCTGTCTTCCACTGCCCCCCGCAGCTTGGTCAGACTCATGCTGGTAACCTCGAAAACACTATCCAACCATCTCGTCCTCTGTCGCCCCCTTCTCCTTGTGCCCTCCATCTTTCCCAACATCAGGGTCTTCTCCAGGGAGTCTTCTCTTCTCATGAGGTGGCCAAAGTACTGGAGCCTCAGCTTCACAATCTGTCCTTCCAGTGAGCACTCAGGGCTGATTTCCTTCAGAATGGAGAGGTTTGATCTTCTTGCAGTCCATGGGACTCTCAAGAGTCTCCTCCAGCACCATAATTCAAAAGCATCAATTCTTCGGCGATCAGCCTGCTTGATGGTCCAGCTCTCACTTCCATACATCACTACTGGGAAAACCATAGCTTTAACTATACGGACCTTTGTTGGCAAGGTGATGTCTCTACTTCTCAAGATGCTGTCTAGGCCTGTCATTGCCCTTCTCCCAAGAAGCAGGCGTCTTTTAATTTCGTGGCTGCTGTCACCATCTTGTGGCTTGTACGAGTCCGCTGTTTTATTTGATTTGTTTTGTTGTGTTGTGTTTCATGATGGGCGTAAAGCCGAATAAACATTTGATTGATTGTGGGCACCTGTGTAGTGGGAATTCCCATAGAACAAAATGGAACCCTCTTCTTGCCCTTACTTCTTGTATACCCCTGTTAACCAGGCCTGTGTGGTTCTCCCATTCTCCCCAGCCACTTCTCCCGCTCCACCTGATGCAGGTTGTGTGTATTCTGGAGAATGAGAAGCTTGGGCCGAGGATGTGGGAAGTGTGTACAAGCTTTTCATTCCCCTAGTGTAAATAGGTAAAGGGACCCCTGACCATTAGGTCCAGTCGTGACCGACTCTGGGGTTGCAGTGCTCATCTCGCTTTATTGGCCAAGGGAGCCGGCGTACAGCTTCCGGGTCATGTGCCCAGCATGACTAAGCCGCTTCTGGCAAACCAGAGGAGCGCACGGAAACGCCATTTACCTTCCCGCCCGAGCGGTACCTATTTATCTACTTGCACTTTGACGTGCTTTCAAACTGCTAGGTTGGCAGGAGTCCCCTAGTGTAGCTGGCCATTACAGTGGTGCCCCGCAAGACGAACGCCTCGCAAGACGGAAAACCCACTAGACAAAAGGGTTTTCCGTTTTGGAGGTGCTTCGCAAAACGAATTTCCCTATGGGCTTGCTTCGCAAGACATTCCTGCGGGTTTCCCCCCCCTTTTCCTAAGCCGCTAAGCCACTTATCAGCTGATCTGCTAAAAGCCGCTAAACCGCTAATAGCGCTAATCCGCTAAGCTGTCAATGGGCTTGCTTCGCAAGACGAGAAAACCGCTATACGAAGAGCCTCACGGAACGGATTAATTTCGTCTTGCGAGGCACCACTGTATCTCTGTGTTCCTAGGCAAGGGAGGAAACAAAAGTGGCTCTAGTGAACCATAGGAGAAACCTCTGATTGCAGATTGTGCCTTCACTATGAATCAATCAAGCCCCTGATATACAGCGAGAGCAAAAGCCAGGTCTCATCATGCTATTTTCCAAAGGTCCTGAAACAGGATGGTTCATAAGGTCTTCGTGATCTAGCCCAGTAGGTTTCGCAGTTGAGAATTTATACAAATGAGGTGTCACTGTTGGAAAAGCTTCACTTTGAATCAGTGCTTGCCCTTCTGGGCTTCAGCTGGAGAACTTAGGCACCCCCAAACTCAGCCCTCCAGATATTTTGGGACTACAACTCCCATCATCCCTAGATAACAGGACCAGTGGTCAGGGATGGTGGGAGTTGTAGTCCCAAAACATCTGGAGGGCCGAGTTTGGGGATGCTTGATCTTAGTGCTTGTATGGGAGAAGGCACTTCTGAGGTATTCTGGAGACAAAATAATTTAAAGCAGAATAATAAGATTGGTTGTCGTAATCATTTTACCCGTAATGGTGTTGAGTTCAAGATTTGAGATTCTTGGTAAAATGACTAATCAAATGATATGGGGTGGAGTGACTCAAAGATCCAGGAAGCCCATGGTTTGCACAGAGATTCAGTGTGGCTGAAGGTCTGCATTTTGAGCAGTTACAAACCTGAGTGACTTTGGAAGATTGATTTGGAAGACTGATGCTGTCTTTGAGCAACTATAAGCCATATTTGTGTGACCTTCAAAACTTTCTCATAACAAGTTTGGATTTTAGCACACACATTCGAAATGAATTTATGTAGCAAAACTGCAATGTAAAATGTTTAAAGTGGAATTGATTAATGTTCTCTAAAGTATTTATAAACAATAACTCACTGCTTGCTTGTATTTTATTTTGCCAGTCTTGAAATTACATTGCAAGTGCAACTAAAATTAGGTCAGATACTATTAAAATGGTTAAACTCATAAAGTTGCTGTTCACAGAAGCCACTTATATCCATTGGAGATTTCCCTGAACTGAAGGGAGAGGAACGAGATTTCTAATAATTTCCCCTTTCTACTACAGTCTGATGTAGCACCATCTATACTTTTCCCAAAGGGCCCGTCAACAACTATCTGGAACAGAGTTTGGTGTTCATGGAGGCCTCTGCTGGACCCAAGAGCCTTCTATGAATGGAAGAACATTGTTAGATACAGCTCATAGTAAAGTCAAAGCAGTGCAGTCTATCTGTCAAATCACATGGGCTTCCTGTGCAGCTCATTGCTTGTGTAGGAGACAAAACTAGGTCCAAGGTACACCAAAAAATGTAGTTTCTTGGGCCCACTGTGTTTTGAATGGGGGAAACATGGGAAAATGGCGTTCCACGTTTTTTACCACAAAGTAATTTTGAGGAGCAGGAAGGAAAAAAAATGAAGCTTCCTCTTATCTCCTTCATTATTTCTTACTGCGAGCGTTTGGGATTTGGAAGCACTGCAAAAGGACACCAACAAACTAGGCCGATGCCCTTTAGCATCACTTGTTGGCAACCACCCAAGACGGTTTGCATTGCTAACAAAGCTCTTAAGCTCTTGGCTAAGCCCATCCCCTTGTCCCAACAGAGGGAAAGCGTCAAGTCTGCAGTTTGCAATAGGCAGTTTTGTTTATCTGTAGTTACGGGTTTAATTTTACAAGCATTGAAATGAACTGATTATGGAATTCTGATTATTTTAGTTTCCATCAACTCGCCGTAGCCAAAATGTATTTGTTCAGCATTTTAAAAATTATTCTGTCAAAATCAACTAGAGAGATAGTGGGACTGTGTTCTCTGAGATATTACGCCACCTTGTTTTTCTTCATTATTCTGAATTTCCCTTATAGTGTTTTTTACATGTCAGCTGCAGATCTTTCAAAAAGTTACAGGGAAAACACAAGTCAGAGTCTTACTGTGCTTCATTTGGTTATCACTAAGACAGCTTGCTCACTCCACCCTAGTATATGGATGTGTCTGTCTGAGATAACGGTTCTTGATCTATGTAAAGGTCTCCAGGAAGGTATCTACTGTTTTCATAGATATCCTTGCCTCACTTGGTTTGCAGAAAGAAGCAAGCTGTCATTTTGCATCTGTGAGCACACTAGAAGTCAAAAGCTGCTTTTTTATTTCTCCATGTTGCTGTGAGACTGATGCACTGAGTGGCTGTAAGAAGATAATTCATGTTATATTTGGCCAGAGATTTAGCTGATTTATCCCTTTATATTATCATATGAGCGATGATTTCTTACAGCAGCTATGTAGAAATGATTTTTTGTGGCTCCATCTCATTCTGCTGAAATGTTTGATCCTTACTGTATGGTTAAAGCCCTTTAATTTCATGGGTGCTTCTCATGCAGTGGTTACCCAGTGAGAATTAATGCTTGATTCTCTGTTTGCTGTTGAACAGCAGCAGCTTGGAATATAATGTCATAGAAAAATGACTCCCATGCTACAGATACAACATACAAAAGGTCTCTGAGAATTGGTGAGTGTTGATATTTGTATATAACAAATGTTGTAGGACCTGTTTAGGCAGAAAACAGACATTCTGGACTATGCAAAATTGAGAAAGAAGGAAGGAACTGTAAGCAGTGTCACAAGACACCATATAACAGTATAACATCAATCTTCATGAAAGACACTGGCTATCTATTGCTGCTAGGCCCAATTCATAGTGTTAACTTTAACAACGAAAGCCCTAAATGACTTAAGGCCCAAATACTTGATGGCACTCCTCAAATCAGGCAGGTAAGGCCCTATGATTGTGGGCCCTTTGATTGATTATTTAATTTCTATACTGCTTAATATATTAAAAATTGTAGAAGAAATTGACACAACAACAGAAACTTAAAATATTGCAGAAGCACACAGTTGCATAGACTTTAATTCAGGCTTTCTCAACCTCAGCCCTCCAGATGTTTAGAGCCTACAGTTCCCATCATCCCTGACCACTGGTCCCGCTAGCTAGGGATCATGGGAGTTGTAGGCCAAAAACATTAATTCTATTTATCTATCTAAATCAATAGCAATTCATTTTCCTTCTGACACACCCTCACAGCCTCCAGGTTCTCACCCAGAGTCCAAACAAACTCTCAGCTCACCCACAAAAGTCTCACCCCAGTGCCTCACTTAAGACTTGCTTTTTCTGGGCAGGCCCAAGGTGGATGGTACTTTCTCAGACTGCCCACAGCTGTGTCCCATTTAGCTGCACTGTGCACATCCACTTCCAGGTACAGCAGTTTGTTGAGTTTTCTAAGGCAAAACTATGGGGGCATAGGAAGTTGGTTTATATCTAATCAAACTATTGGTTCATATAGCTAAGTATTGTCTACACTGACTGATAGTGACTGTCCAGGATTTCAGACAAGGTAATTTCCCAGCCCTACTCGGAGATGCTGGGGATTGAATGTGGGAACTGCTTAATTGTTTTGTAGTATTTTTCCGTATATTAGCTATACTGCAGAATTTTGATTATATCTGTTGAGTGGGTGTTTTTGTATTTTAAAGTTTTACTTTGTAGTAAATTCAGGTGAGTGTTGTATCTCCAGTTTTCACCTTCGGTTTTAAATTTTATTCGTCCTATGTGGAAGTGTCAATACTATACATTCACAAAACAGTTGGTCTATTTGGGGAAAGGTTTATGATTTAGAAAAGTGAAACGCTCATGAAAACAAAGTCCACCACAGCCAACCACAAATGAACAACCACACCCTAGGCCAACCCCACCTCTCTCACCACCAAAGGAACACAAGTGAACAGCAGAGAACCTGCACAAGCAACATTGACACCAAACCCTACATATATTAAGTAAAATAGAAACATCGCCACCTGACCCCTACCACCCATCTTCCCCCCTCCACCTCTTTCCCCCTTTTCTTCCTAATGTTTCAACAAATGAAACTGATTTGTAAAAATGTTACATTGGGGGGGGGGGGGGAATGCGTGAGAGAGACAATGCACACACTTGTAAATCAAGAAAATCTTTAAGAAAAGAAAAGTGAAATGCACTTTAAGGTATTTGATACTATGAAAAGCAAAGCAGTAGTTTATATGGAGCATGAATTGGTTTTATAATACAACAGCCAAAATCAAAATATAGCTGGAAAGGGTGGCTAGCCAAAGATGTTACCAAACAGTGCCATGTAGGGATCTAGCATTTCTTAGCGAGCAACCTTTGTTTTTTTCCAATTTTTTTTTATTGATTTCCCACATTTATCTCAAAATGACACAACAAAACACACACACACAAAAAGAAAAACACATCACAATACAACCTTTAGAGCTTAAGCACTTCTTCCTCCCCCTGCACATCTGACTGCAAAGGAGCTTCCTGGTTGATTAAACCACATTTTCTGTTTTTGGTTGGTCATGGCAAACATGTGGTTTCATAAACCAGGAAGTTTCCTCTGAAGCCAAGTGTGAGGAAAGAGGAAACATTTGAGTTCACAGCTCATTTATTTTTCAAGAAACCATACATCTGAGTCAGGCAATGTCTGATATCAACTGACTTCCCTGTCATGAATCTTTCGTATGGGGCAGTGGAACACAGTGGAACACAGGGCATAGGAACACACAGACTGTTTGTTTTTGGCCAGGATATGATCCTCAGAGGGCACTGAGTTGCTTTCAGAGTGATTTATCTGACTGTGAGGATCAAGAATCAGAGTAAATAAGGGACATTCTGCTCTGGTCAGACCTCACCTGGAGTACTGTGTCCAGTTCTGGGCACCACAGTTCAAGAAGGACACTGACAAACTGGAACGTGTCCAGAGGAGGGCAACCAAAATGGTCAAAGGCCTGGAAACGATGCCTTATGAGGAACGGCTAAGGGAGCTGGGCATGTTTAGCCTGGAGAAGAGGAGGTTAAGGGGTGATATGATAGCCATGTTCAAATATATAAAAGGATGTCACATAGAGGAGGGAGAAAGGTTGTTTTCTGCTGCTCCAGAGAAGCGGACACGGAGCAATGGTTCCAAACTACAAGAAAGAAGATTCCACCTAAACATTAGGAAGAACTTCCTGACAGTAAGAGCTGTTTGACAGTGGAATTTGCTGCCAAGGAGTGTGGTGGAGTCTCCTTCTTTGGAGGTCTTTAAGCAGAGGCTTGACAACCATATGTCAGGAGTGCTCTGATGGTGCTTCCTGCTTGGCAGGGGGTTGGACTCAATGGCCCTTGTGGTCTCTTCCAATTCTATGATTCTATGACATTCTCTGCAGGACCTGGGAGAGTTCCTCCTGCAAAAGAACGGGCTTTTTAGCCAGTAGATACAGAGCATGCAAATTGCACAATATTTGGTTCCCATGCATTTCTGAAACTCACCAGGCCTTGGTTGCCTTGAGGAAGAATTGTGTTATGTCAGTACGACATAATATTTTTGTGGATTTTGTCTTTAGTTTATAAACTCCAGTTTTGCTGATTTAAGTAAGCTAAGAACTTTTTGGAGTAGAACTGAGGACTAAATGAGATGAGTAACTGATAACAACTCCCTGATACACAACTGTTGAAATAATGTTTCTCCAGTAAAAAGGGGGGCTTATCCATTAAAAAGGTTAGCTGGAACACATGGATGGCACCTTCTTAGTTCCAATTTGTTATGAAAATCTTGATTTTCCAGTAATGGTAAATGCAAGCAAATGACAACTTGGTGTCTGTTATGAAATCATTTAAAGAATAATGACAGTTTAGAGACCCCATTATAAGTAAATCTTTGGTGAATAGAAATTACAGAGGTGATTATGAAGCAAAGCATATTATTCCAGCAAAGTAAATTATTATATTACTTAGTAATATAGTTGAGACCATACTAGCATCTATTAACAAAAAAACAAACAAAAAGCTGCTCACAAAGATGGAAAATTCAGTATTCTGCTAAACATTTTCCTTTTAAAGCAGGTATGCATTCAGTAATAAAAAATGGATTTGTTTAGCTGAAAACAACGACTAGAATTTGAAAAAGCTTTTGGTACTAATAGCTTCTTATATATAATTGCTGATACCTTGTTTTGATTGGGTAATGTTAATATCAAGTGGCTTCTATGAAGGCTGGTCAGAAAATATTACATGTGGCATTTCCCAAATGGAAAGTACTAATTTTCTTTAGGATTTTGTACGGAGCTGCAGTTTTTTTAATTTACCATTTTGGGCCAGAAATGAGTGAAAAACGTCAGCATGGCAAAACCTCCCTATTGCCAAGAGGTACAATAGTCTCCTATTACTCTCCCCAGCAATATTTTCCACTGATTGCTTATCCATGTCTTTTTCCAAAGTCTCTGCCATCTTTGTCACTGCTACACCCTCTTTAGCAGACACCTTTGCTTTTTGCTTAACCAATGGCTACAGCTACATTTTTCCCCTGACATTTTTGTTCTCAGGCCCTTATAAGGCTGTATTTGCTGGCTATCTTGGTTTCTGCAGATGGTGTTATTTCTGCTGTGTTTTCTCAAACATTATCCTGTTTCTCACACTAGAATTTGAGTGTACTTACACACTCTTCTTTTTTTTTTCATTTTTGCCGATCATTAGAGATGTTGCTGTGGAAGAACTAAGCTTTCCAGATTGATATGAAGAACTTTACATGATGAATAAAATAAAAATGGCATCAGAAAAAAGGTAAGGGGATTGGGGGGAGATGCAGATGTTGTTTAATCTTACTTGCAGGATATTTTTTTTCAACAGCTGGGTTTGTATTCCTTGAAGATAGCTTATAAATGAACACAAAGCCATCAGATGATTAAGAAAAAGATTTTCCGTAATAGTTGGCGGCCTGTAATTATAAATTTTATTTAGTTTTTATTGTGTACAATAAAATTGTACATATAATTGTCACTTTGATATTTTAATGAACTATACAAGTACTTATATGCTATCCATGTAATTTTACGATAACCCATTGTTTTTTGTTTGAGCAAAACAAACCATGATCCCTGGTTTGGAGTAGGTACTAAGAGATTACGATGCAATCCATCAGTGGCTACAGATTCAAAGGGATCACAGTGGAAACTACGTCAGCGTTTGCGATAAACCTGTAACTAGCGTTCACCATGTTATGTGAACTGGGAGATTGGATTGGATCCAAGGGTTGCACGAGCAGATGGTTGCTCTTTTCATGTCCTTCCTTTCTCTACTGCTTTACATACTTCACTTCTGGTTAGAAATTAGTGATGGCATCCTGTAAACTGACACTTACTGTGATCTTGCATGTGGGCTTATCACTGTTGAGCTTATCAGTGGTTTGTGTTAGTAGTGAACATATGCTTAGAAGTTGCAGTTAGTCATGATTTCACTTGTATATAATAAACGCAATGGAAATTGATGCACCTCTGTTGGCATAGACTTCTGGGTGTGCAATGGAACTTGCTCTTCTGTCTGCTCAAGCTCCCTGCACACCCTCAAAATCAGCTCCAGATGGTTCAGATGTGCAGTGGGAGGAGAGGAAATGAAAGCTACTAGCCAGCTGCTAGAAAGGAGAGTCCTCTGGTTCTCAGGTCCTACTTGTGTCTGATTGGCCACTATGAGAATAGGGTGCTGGACCAAATGTTGGCCTGATCCAACAAGTTTTTCTTTTCTTATGTAAGAATGTAAGTGGGGCTTACATTATGCCAGTGGGACCAAGCACATGGAGCATTGGATACATGTGCTTAAAATAATCTGAACTGCTCTACATATAAGTTATATAATACGTCATTCATTGAAGTGCCAGTTATTTTGGAATTGGTTCCTTTTGGGGCCATTCTTCACCCCATATATTTTTTAAGGAAACTTGTGTGCAAATAAATGTAAACATTTCTTATGCTTATTCCAGAATCATGTGATTGAATCCAATAAAACTCTCTGAGCGTGTGTAAACTTAGAGGAATTGTAGCCTTATGACACAACATGGTTTCCATGGTAACTTCCTACGATGCAATTGTGTCTGGGTTGGACTCTAGAATAAGGTCACTATGTAAGAAATGGTTAAGCTGTAGGTTGCACTTAGTTTGTAGCTTGGTCAAAGGCATTATTAGAGGAAATAATGCAAACATGAGGCGCAGCGCTCGGATCCATATCAGAGTCAGGATGTTTAGACCACTTGGGAAGTGGGTAGGATCTGACAACTCCTCTCATCCTTGGCCTGTAGGAACTAATCCCCGGTGAGTGGAAAAGCCTGTGGAATGATGATAATACCAAGGGAAACATTCTTACTATTTATTTAACGTTTATTTATACTTACTATTTACTTAACATCTATTTTTGCTTCCAGCTGCTCAGTTTATTTTCATATCAGCCTTGAGAGTAGTTGGGATCTCCATAACAATTTATTTTAAGACTAGTCCTAACAGGGTATCTGTTTCCAGTTACTTAAGTTTTGCTGGTGCTCTAAGTATCCTAAAAGTAATTCTCTAGAAAATTCCTATTTCTTATACTATTAGCTGTTGGTCCTAAAACAAACTTCCATACATCACACAGAAGAGATTAATCTTTCTGAAAGATGTAATAAGAGAGAATGTTACTTCCTCTAAACTTTTAAAATATTTTGTCTTTAAATGTACAAAGCTGCACCCCGTTTTCAGAATAGGTTGCCTGTTTAAAACACCTCAACTCCACTCTCAGATTAATAACAACAACAACAACAATAATAATAATAAGAAGAAGTATTTATATATAGTTTGGAGGGGTTTTTTGTTTTTGTTTTTTTTCTCCAAAACACATCTACTTTTATATGGATGTCATCCTTCCAGATTGGTGGGCGGCTTTAATTGTGCAAGTGGCACATACAATTTTGTAATCAGGATTATGCCAGTTGTGCGAAGTTGCCAATTTTGACGTGATGTAATAGAGCTTGGAGGGACGCAGGTGGCGCTGTGGGTTAAAGCCTCAGCGCCTAGGACTTGCCGATCGAAAGGTCGGCGGTTCGAATCCCTGCGGCGGGGTGCGCTCCCGCTGCTCGGTCCCAGCGCCTGCCAACCTAGCAGTTCGAAAGCACCTCCGGGTGCGAGTAGATAAATAGGGACCGCTTACCAGCGGGAAGGTAAACGGCGTTTCCGTGTGCGGCTCTGGCTCTGGCTCTGGCCAGAGCAGCGATGTCACGCTGGCCACGTGACCCGGAAGTGTCTCCGGACAGCGCTGGCCCCTGGCCTCTTAAGTGAGATGGGCGCACAACCCCAGAGTCTGTCAAGACTGGCCCGTACGGGCAGGGGTACCTTTACCTTTAATAGAGCTTGGAACCTTGAGATAGCTTTTACCTGCTACACTGACCCTTGGTTATTTGAATGTGTGCCAGTGTATCAGTTTCTGTGTTGCTGCATGTTTTACTGCAGTATCTATGCAGGAGCAGTGGTACCTCATGTTGCGTAACCTCCAGGTTATGCAGGAAACCCGGAAGTGGGTTTGCCACTTGTGTGTGCGCAGAAGCAGTCCTTCGGTTACGAAATTTTCGGGATACAGCTGGGCCTCCAAAACAGATCCCATTTGTAACCGCAGGTACCTCTGTTTGTGGCTGCCTCTTACTAGAATAGTTTTGTGAATTTTAGATGAAGCTTGTTTATACCCCAACCTCCACCAAGTTCCTGGGGCATCTTACAAGTATTTGATTGAAATACAGCCATATGTCAGCAGGGATAGCTAGCACAGTACCCTCCAGATGTTGGTGGGCTCTGACTCCCTCTATCCCTGGCCATTGGCAACTCTTGCTGGGTTTGGCGAGAGTTGGAGTCCAACATCATCTGGAAGGCACCACATTGACAATGTCTGTCTTAGAGCAACTTGGTGGTAAATACAGAATCATTTTCTAACTGCAGTTGAACTGTTTTCAAGCTGCTGAGCGAAGAATAGTAATTTATCATATCTTTGGTAAACCAGCAGTGGCAGTATTTATTAAACTAGTGCCATATACTTCTGGTTTTATTGCAGCTAACCATATTTCATTGTAACGTGTATAACAAATTGTCACTTGCTGTGTAAGCTAGCTGCATGGTAAGCTGACAAGCAGAATGGCTTATGGTGCCAGTTAAATGCCACAGGAGCATTTTGTCATTCTAGAAAGGCAATGGCAAAGGAAAGTTACATAACGATATCACTCCAAAAATAATGTGTGTACTTTTACCAGTGGAGTCACATTTTGTACGTCATTAATGGCTTAAAGATTGTGTTACACTGTAGATGCTTAGAAGTAAGTTGAGGTGTGTGTGTAAAAGTGTGTAAGAGATCCATGGCTGTTCTGAGCCCTGATGATGACTCAGTGGACCAGGAGTATTGCCATTTGAGCATTCCAGTAAATAAAATAATCTGTTTTCAGATAATAGGTCTAGAATTCATGACAACCTCATACTAACTCAATTGCTTAAAAATACCATTCTGGGCTGAAACTGATCTGTGAACATTGCAATGATTATCTCAGTCTATGCAAAATCAACACTTCTTTCAAACCAACCAACCTAAAGTGCTATTTGTAACTAGTCCAGTGCAGCCCTGTCTCCATGGATGATTTTGTGTATCTTCTTGCTCTAAAGCAAGGATGGGAAGCCTGTGGTCCTCTATATTCACTCATTCCCAAGGAGTGAATATTGGCTAGGGCTGGTGAGAGTTGGGAGTCAGCAACAACTGGAGGGGGCAGCATGTGAGCCACCCCTGCCTTAAAGGCTACTGGTAAAAACACAGAGACATACGCCTAGCCTGACAAGGCAAAATGAATTTTGTCCTGAACTGGGGTGAGAGGAAGAGGTGAACACAGAGGTATTCTCACCTCCTGGATTTCAGATCGGGTAAAGCAAGATGTTAAGTGATATTGTTAGCATCAGATACTTGAGTCTGCCCCTGATGTGAAATCCAGTTGGCCTATTTTAGTTTGAGAGTTTCAAAAGACAGCTGCCTCTGGATCCATGACAGAGAGTAGAATTACTTTCCTTTAAAATGAAAACATTTTACGTTATAAATATCCTTAATTAAATGTATTATAGAATGAAAAACATTGCTTAATCACATTCCCGCAGCTCAGTGTGGAAGCCAATGTAAATCACTAGGCTGCCTGATAAAGCTAAAATTTATTTGAATAAACTTCCACTTTTTTGCAGTTTATATTTCTTCTCTTGGGCTATGTTAAGGCTACATAATGGATTAATTAATGGACCTTTTGATACTAATCAGATCTGAAATTCTGCCAAGATGGGAAATTCTTGTTGTCTCAACTAGAGATGGTGTGAAAGTCTATCTGAGGCTGGCTTGGAATAGAAACCAAGGTGTTAATAGGACCTGAATCCAAACTGGAAACAAGTGTTCAAATGTCTACCCTTCCTCTACAGAGCTTTCAGGAATTCTTAGAAGATGAAGTTTCATGCCATCACCACCACTCCCTCCCCTGCTTTTCGAAAGCAGCAGCAATGTCAAAAGGCAAAAGGGAGGATTTTTCTCTCCTGTTTTCCCATCAGAAATTCTGGGTGTAAAGGATTCTAGGATGGTAGCCCTGGCTAAGAGTGTGATGTCACAATGGATAACTGGGACTTGTGGTTTCTTTTCAGTTGCTGGAACCTTTAAAGCATGGGTCACCCAACTTTTTTGGACCAATGGATGCATCACAAATTTTGAGAGGGTGTTGTGGGTGCCAGTCAAAAATTGGCTGCCAGGTGGGTGTAGCATAACACCAAATGGCTGTGATAGGGTGGCATGGCATAACAGAAAATTAGAGAGAACAGTAATTGCTACTCTCCTGTCCCAACAACATCATGGTTATCAGTAGAAGTCGGCTTTGGCCCCGATTGTGAACGGGCTTAACTTGTTCAATTTCTGAGAAACCAGAGGCCTTTCTCCTGGGCATAGTCAGCCAATTGGTGCCAAAGAAGGATAGAACTTTCTTTATGTATGCCACAGCAGCAGCAAGAATACTTATTGCAAAGCATTGGAAGACACAAGATCTACCCACCTTGGAAGAATGGCAGATGCAAGTAATGGACTATATGGAAATGGCGGAAATGACTAGCAGAATCCGAGACCAGGGAGAAGAGTCGGTGGAAGAAGATTGGAGGAAATTTAAAATCTACTTACAGAAACATTGTAAAATTTTTGAATGTTGATGACATTGAAATGAAATGAAGGGGTTCTAGTAATAAAGTAAAGATTATGTAAGAATTGGACTGATGTTAGAAGAAGGTTCGAAATTAATGAATTTGCTGAATAAATTTTTAAGTGGAATACAAAAAAGGGAGGCGCGAGGAAGTCAGGAAAATAAGTTAACCAAAGAGGAGAAGATAAAAAAGAGGGATTTTTGTTTTTCTGTTTTCTTTTGTTCTTATGTTAATTGTTTCTAATTTTTGTATTTTTGTGTTTTTGTATTTTTTCTTGTGCTTTCTCTACTGTTTGTTTTACAACTTTTCTATTGTTAAAATTTAATAAAATATCATTAAAAAAAAAAAAAACTTGTTCAATTTCTGCTTCTCATACAGCCCTTAAAGGCACAAGGACCCTGTTTTTCCACAGTGTCAACCTTAAACGAAGACCAAGGCTACATTCTTACCTGAGAGTAATTAACTAATTATTAATTTTTGGATCATCACCCTAATGTTAAGCGTTCCTAAAATGCCACTCTGAAAAATGCCTGTCATATTAAAAGTGACAGTATCAAATAATAATAATAATGATGATGATGATGATAATAATAATAATTTTATTTGCTCCAGTCTAACAAACAATTCTCGGATTCTGAGTTTGCTGTCGCAACTGGAAAAGATCAACACAGAATGTTTGGTGGAAGCTGACACTACCAGATATGTTACATCAAAAATTCTCCACCTGGCTCAGAGTCAAGGTAAATATTTGTACATTGAAATCAGCTTTTAAATTTATATGCACTTTACTCTTGAAAATATTCTGTATATAATATATGTATGTCATCCCATATGTCATGGTACATTGTTATGTTCTGATTGTAAATTGTAGTCAGTATGCTTGCACACATAGAACAAAACACTTTTTTTCTTGCTTAGAAGATGTAGTCACTTAGCTCAGGCTGGATGTAGACACATCAAAGAAGCGTTTCAGTTTAAAACGTAAATTTAAACTGGGAAAACAAGTAGAGAAAAATGGGACTCCACATCACCATCTGGTGGCACAATGTTATATCACATATATAACGCTTGCCTTTTCTTTACCAGTCTAGCTGAGTTCTCAGTATTTAAAAAGTTCCCTTTTTATAATGAGGTTCATTCCTAATAAGGGGACGCGGGTGGCGCTGTGGGTAAAACCTCAGCGCCTAGGACTTGCCAATCGTCAGGTCGGTGGTTCGAATCCCCGCGGCGGGCGGTGCGCTCCTGTTGCTCGGTCCCAGCGCCTGCCAACCTAGCAGTTCGAAAGCACCTCCGGGTGCAAGTAGATAAATAGGGACCGCTTACTAGCGGGAAGGTAAACGGTGTTTCCGTGTGCTGTGCTGGCTCGCCAGATGCAGCTTTGTCACGCTGGCCACGTGACCCGGAAGTGTCTGCGGACAGCGCTGGCCCCCAGCCTCTTAAGTGAGATGGGCGCACAACCCTAGAGTCGGACACGACTGGCCCGTACGGGCAGGGGTACCTTTACCTTTAACTCATTCCTAATATTAGTCTTTTTTTACTTTAATTTCTGTTGATGCAGATAGGTAGGAATTATTACATTGTTAAAAGGAATAATTTCAAGTATCTGGTATTTTTGCAATGTAGATTGTTATTTATTAATTAAAGTAATCACCATTGGGGATTAAAAACATTTTTTTACTATTGAACTTTATGCTTTTCAGCAGCTACTATCTGGTTGCCCACATTTGAAATTAATTTCCTGGTTTATCAAGTGCTCACATGTATTTAACTTTCAGAAAAAATCAGGAAGGAAATGACTGCAAAAGGTTCAACTGGAATAGAAGTTATTCTATCAACTTTAGAGGTACTATTTTTATTTTAAAAACTAATTTATGGTAAAATAGTGGGTCGGTATGACTTAAGTTTCTTGCACAGTTTGAATTTCTAAAGTTTGCTTCTCAGTCAGAGTAGTCACTCTGTTCACTGGATTTTCATGTTTGGGATAGAGTAAGAAGTTTGTTACTTTCCTTTAAAGTAGATGTTAGAGATTTTAGCTATAGCAAATTATTTTTAAATTAAGGATTCAAAACTTAACACAAAGTTGATGGTGTCCCAAAGTAGTGACATTTAAAAGAATTGATACTTTTGGTTAATTGGCCAGTGCCACTGTTAAGATATGATTTGAAAACCTAGTGTAGGGCATTGATGTCAGAGATAGAGTTGTCATTTTTTATATCTAAAACAGGCATAGGCAAACTCTGGCCCTCCAGATGTTTGGGACTACAATTCCCATCATCCATAACTAACAGGACCAGTGGTAAAGGATGATGGGAATTGTAGTTCCAAACATCTGGAAGCCTGGAGTTTGCCTATGCCTGATCTAAAATATTACTGAATGTTCATGGTCCTGATTCTGGAATTTTTGTACTTTTTTAAGCTTTAAGTCAAAGCAAGGGAATGTGTGACCCTCCAGATGTTGTTAGACTTTAGCTGCCATAATGCCTGACCATTGACCACAATGGTGGAGCAGATAGGAGTTGTGAGGGCACTAGGATCCGCATCCCAGTGCTTTAAGAATGAATGTTTGTATATATGTATCATGAAAGGTATAATATGATAAGTAAGAAATACTCTGTTCATTTCAGAATACCCGAGATCTTCAGACTACACTAAATATCTTGAACATCCTAAATGAGCTGGTGTCAGCAGGTGTGTTTTTATATTGAATTGCAAATTTGTAACATCTGTCTAGGCTTGTAGTGTGTTTTATCTAATAAATGTGAATTGTTATAGTCTTAGATAGTTTAGAAACACTTACATAGCTAAGGTTTTCTGCCATAAAGAGAATAAATACTTCATGTGGCCTTTTATATTTGACCGGCCTTATACATGTGACCTTATACTTGTGACTATATTATTAAAAAGTAAGAGTTGGTAGTAAAATCTGAATACCTTAGCATTGCTGCTAATGGCTCATGTTCTATTTCTAGGCAGTAGCAGAAGGACAAGTGTTCTTGTTTCTAGAGGAGGGACACAGATTTTACTGCAATTGCTTGTGAATGTCAGCAAAGAATCCCCTCCAAATGAAGAATTAATGGTGCTGCTTCATTCTCTTCTTGCAAAAATTGGCCCAAAAGGTAAGTCAAACCTAACTAAAATCCTCTTGCATATGTTGTCTTTGTGGAACTGCAGTTGCATGGCTTTCCCAGGCTCAGAACCCCTGCAAAAACAGAACTCATTCTGCTACTGGCACTGTTCAGTAAAAGCCGTGACTGCTTCTTCTGCAGGTCTGTTCTAAGGATTAGCAGATAGTGACATTCCCATAAGCCACTTGTTTTTCACTTTGATTGTGTTCAGGACTGGACACACAATGCAAACTGGGCTTATTTCCCTCCCCACAAAACTGCACCCTGCCATTGGAAGAACAGTGGTAGATCTGAGTGGGGAGGCGCCAACATCTCGCTCTCCTTCCAGTGGCTACTGCAGGTGTGATACCGTTTGTATGCAGCGAGATTGTGTAATGGAAGGGGGGAAATGGATAGCAAGGTGGGAAAATAAACTGAAGGTACTCTAATTTAACAACATGGCTATGAAGGAGGCTTTCAAATTCATATGGGGAACAGTTTTGGCAAGCTAAAGCTAAACTGGGGGCCACTTGAGGCACCTGAATTAGTAAATTGGTTCTTGTATCATTTGCACAGATTAGCTGTAGGTTGTGCAGGTCTCTTTTCCCAAAAAGTCCATGGCCAGGAATTGAATCTTGGGCCTCTGCTTAGCTTGGACTGTTCTACTGAGCAATAGCCCTATGTAGGGCCTTCTTGGTACCAAACTATGTTACTGAGATCAACCCATGCACGGGGCTGGAAGGGAAACAAATCAAGTGAATATTGTTCAGAGACTAACATGAACTTCTCTTCCACCTTCTGTGGTTAATTCATTGTCCTGTGCTGTGTGATTTGTGGGTTTTGTCACGGCAGTCTCCCTGTTTTGGTTGCCAGTTTGTTTCTTGGTTCAGTTCAGTCATTCACATCAATGTTTAAAGCCCTGTATAACGTAGACACCCAAATATCTGAAAGATGAGCCCCTAATGGGGCTCGTGTAGTAGTTCCACCCCCCAAAAAATTGCAGGGAATGGTGGCCGGGGAGAAGTATATATCTGTGGTAGACCCTAAATTGTGGACCCTCCCTCTCCACTGAGGTGTGTCTACCACCTTCATTATTCAACTTCTGCTATGTGCTGAAGATGCATTTACTAAGGTCATTGTAACCTACCCTGGATCTTATGGTGGAAAGGCAGGAAATTTTATAAATAAGAAAATAAGTACTGCCGTTTTTTAATCTAAAAAGCTGTGGCCAGCTAACCCCCACCCCAAATTATAGTTTTCATGGGTTCTAATATTGCTGCTGTTCCTTTTGAATTTCCAGATAAAAAATTTGGAGTAAAAGCCAGAGTTAATGGTGCTTTAAATATAACTCTTAACCTAGTGAAACAGAACTTGCAGAATCAAAGGTTAATATTACCTTGTCTCCAAGTTTTACGAGTCTACTCAACTAATTGTAAGTACCGCGACATTCTTCTCTCAGTGTATCTCAGTTTACAAAGATGTTTAATATGAAAGATCAAAGGACCTTCATCTCCCATTTACATTTGTGCTGAAAGCTAGTAGGCATTCTATTTTCTTATAAAAATCTGTATGTTGGCTTTCTAACTCCTGAGCATGGAATGTTGCTGAGTGGGTATGTAGATCTAGCAGTTTTAGTGGTAGAGAAAGAAAGATTTTGCCAGCCTTAAAGTTCAGTTCTGCACATGTGTACTTTTGCCCCATTGAATTCAGTTTTATATACAGCCTCCATCTTAGTTAAATGTTGAATTGCTAACATTAACCATACTTAATGATAACCTGGATTCCCTTGAAGATTTGCCAGCAAACTTGCACTAGTGTTAGCCATTATTAATTTACTGCCAACGTACCACTCAAGAGTGGTTAAGGACAAGGGGAATTCAGTAACAGGAGGAGAGGGGCTTAGAATTAAGATTCTTTTGGCCCAGTGCCTTAATCACAATTAAGCAAGAATTGTGTCTTAGCATAGTAAAATTTCCAGAAATGCTGAAGCTGTGAAAAAAAGTTTTTCTCTAAAGGAAAAAAAAAACAATTTTGGGGGGAAATGGAAGTATATTCAATGCTTATTTTCATATAGGCCTAAATGGGGTGATACTACATTTAACAACGTAAGATGCCTCTGTGAGGAGGCATTAGTGAAAGTGTGCTTCTGTGAGTGTTTGCAAGAGGTCCCGCCATCAAGAAACAGGGTGAGGCTGGAGGTGCACTGCCTCTCTCATCATACAACGATGAAGCAGAAGTGCTGAGAAGGAAGTGTGGGCCTGGGGGCAAAAGACAGGGTGAGGATGTAGGAGGAGGTGGGGCTGCAGGAAAAGCCTTATAGGCTCTGACGCTTGCTATAGGAGCATATTTGGGCATGGGCTAAGTAGGATCGTGTTAACCTCAATTCCTAAAAGCCAGGTGGAAGGCTGCTGGGGTGAATACAGGAGGATCGTAATGAGGGAAGGCGGTGTAGTGATTTCTATGCTAACTGCAGCGATAAGCCTCAAGGAAGTGGGGAACCTAAGCACAGGAAGATAGGAGATGCCTATAGGAGGGTCCCATGTTGAAGTGGAGGGACGCGAGTGGCGCTATGGTCTAAACCACAGAGCCTAGGGCTTGCAGATTGGAAGGTCAGCGGTTCAAATCCCCGCAACGGGGTGAGCTCCTGTTGCTCAGTCCCTGCTCCTGCCAACCTAGCAGTTCGAAAGCATGTCCAAGTGCAAGTAGATAAATAGGTACTGCTCTGGTGGGAAGGTAAACGGCGTTTCCATGCACTGCTCTGGTTCGCCAGAAGCGGGTTAGTGATGCTTGCCACATGACCCTGAAGCTGTCTGCGGACAAATGCCAGCTCCCTTGGCTTATAGAGTGAGATGCGCATGCAACCCCAGAATCATCCGCGACTGGACCTAAGAATCAGGGGTCCTTTTACCTTTACCTATGTTGAAGTGGGCTGAAGAGTTCTGAAAACAAATGACTTAACCATGTCTTCTCTGAAGCAAGAGTGGCTTGGTGTTCTGAAGAACTTCAAGGGGACAGAGCAGCCCTAAGTTACTTATAACTTAGCATAGAGCATTGCTCTGTAACATAAATATGCCAAATGCAGTCTTGTGCATGCTTACTCAAAAGCAAGTCCTACTCTGGAGCATGCTCCTAAGTAAGCAGACATAGAATTGCATCCTCAAAAATGTAAATGCCTTAGTTTTATGCAAGTTGCAGATACCTGATGCTGGAGAGCCAATCTTGTACGTCAAAATTAGCTTGTGATGTCATTTTAAAAAAACCGTGCCTACCTACCAACCAGCTGACATCACTCCTATGGGTGATGGATGGGGGGGGGCAGACCTATTAATTTAAATAGGTCTACTCTGAGCATGAATAACATGGGACGCAGCAGCTTACCTTTTTAATGCACTCATTCCAAAAGGGGGAAAAAATTCATAGGAAGTTACTTTCAGTTCCCCAAAATTGCCAATTTTTATGTTGGGAAAATGTCCTTAGAAATAATGGAAGAAACCTGTCCCCACTCCCTCTGCCCAAAAAATCCAGTTTTTTCCCTGGGGTTAAAATCTCCAGAGTCCAGTTATATTTGTAACAGCCCTAAAAGTAAATGTTGCTTACCAGTTCTGAACACATTCTTAGGCTGTGCAGGTCTTTTAAGGATGCATGGGAAAACCTCTCCGATCATAGAAATGTTGAGAGTAGGTAGTGAACAAATGCACTGAAGTAGTGTAGTTTGCCAACTCTTGTGCCGTACAGTGGTACCTTGATTCTCAAACTTAATCCGTTCCAGAAGTC
Organism: Podarcis cretensis; assembly: GCF_951804945.1. Taxonomy (NCBI): domain Eukaryota; kingdom Metazoa; phylum Chordata; class Lepidosauria; order Squamata; family Lacertidae; genus Podarcis; species Podarcis cretensis. The sequence continues at coordinate 7,698,213 of NC_137180.1, read as the reverse complement.
TGTTCCAAAACCAATGCATTCTAAAACCAAGGCGCGCTTTCCCATAGAAAGTAATGCAAAATGGATTAATCCATTCCAGACTTTTAAAAACAACCATTGGTCCATAAAATGAAAGCAATAATCAATGTACTGTACTATAGAATAAATAAGACAGTATTGTAGTAGATAAAAATTAAAATTATTGTTTTTTCTTACCTGCACTGATGATAGTCATTGTTTGGATGGGGGGCTTTTATCCATTTCCACAGTCACAGAATCAGTCAATCAGTCAGTAGCTGAACTGGGTTCCACACAGTCACAAAAACAAATTAATCAAAAAAGCCTCAAAAAACAAAACAAAAACACACACAAAATAAATAGCAAAAACAAAAGCGCCAAACTTAAACCATTCTGGAGGTCCATTTGACTTCCGAAATGTTCAAAAACCAGGCACAGATTCTGATAGGTGCAGGTGCTCTGGAAACAATAGCCAACAGGCGCATATCTGCAAAACGTAGTTAACATTCCAGTGTAATAGCAGGTGTTCCTCATTAGAGTTTATACATATAATTAGCATTTAGGTATCCTGAAACTTCACTAGGCATGCGCATACAGAATTTCAAGTTGAATGCTTAGTTTTGGGATTTTTATGCTAAGTTGGTGAAATATAAATAGGTAAGATGGTGTTTTGGTTATATTTGCATTGGTTATATTTGCCTTGCTTCAAGTGTAAGCATTTATATCTATAACTTTGCACTTTGGTTTAACTTTTTTAATAAAATTTCAGCTGTAAATGCTGTATCCTTGGGCAGGAATGGACTCGTGGAATTGATATTTAAGATAATTGGTCCTTTTAGCAAAAAGAACACCAGTCTTATGAAGTGAGTAGAAAATCTGAATTTTTTTTTTTAATATTGTGGACCGTATTTATTTTAATACTTCTGCTGTTTTGTGCTGCTGTTTTGTTAACTTTGACATTTGTTCGTTTTCTAGTTTTGTTTTGCAACTTTAATGTAAATTGCACCCGATTTAATTGTGATACTTTTTGTAACCCACCCTGGGGTCATTTGGTGAAGAGTGGGATGTAAGTACAACCAGTAGATAAATAAAACCCAGCAGATGTGGTGGGGAGCAGATGGTGATTTGTGTGAGTAAGTTGAAGTCATTTTGCTAAACAAGTCTTTGAAAACAATTGAATTGATTCATCTCTGTTTTCAAGTATTTGTCCTTGAGACTTAATATACTGAAATAGCCTATCTACTGCTTTCATAGGCCACAATCCAGAGAACCATGTGACTTGTTCTGTGTGCCCTACAGGGGTTTGGGTTTTCTCCCCCCACAAGCTCCTTCTAGCAAGAACCAGCACCTGATACATTCACAGAACTAAGGAAGAATGAATTGACGATAACATAAATGCACCAGACAATCTATTTTTAACATCTGAATTCTTAATTACGTACCCAAAAGACATGCAGCCTGATCATTTGCACATATATTTTGAATTAAGGCCCACAGATTTCCATGAGATTACCTAAGTTCTTTCAAAACGGGTAGAGAACTTTTAACCCACAGGTGGCCCTCCCCATCCTGTCTGTGGCCTCCTCTCCTCTGCCCTGTCATCCCATGTGCTAACTAAGCTTTAAAAAACTTCCGCTGTGCTGAATTTTTTTTGGGGGGGGGCAAGGAGGGGAGGCGTGGCAGCTGGGAAAACATGGTGAGTATAAATGCGCTCTGTGCCCTATTTTTGTGCATATTAGCCAATCAACTCACACTACCCCAAAGATACTTGCTGTTGCAGGTAGACCAAACTTGTGGAATATAAAACAAATTAAAATGGCTTTGAATTAATATTCATTTTCAACACATTATCATGTTTAGGATTGCAGTCACATGCAGAGTTAGGATGCTTATCAATGATCAGGAATGTTACCTAAATCTAATAGTGTGTCTGTTTTTTGTTTGTTTGTTTATATTTAAATTCACAGAGTTGCTTTAGACACCCTTGCTGCATTGCTAAAATCAAGTAAGTGTGTGCCTTAATATTTCAGAAGATATGGAATGTGAGCAGATTAAAATAAGTTTTGCTGGCAATCACCCTGTGTTTACACAGGTAAAACTGAAAATAAACATTTTAAAGATTGCAGCTTAGTAGCCAGTATTGTGCATTGAAAGACTCAGCAATTCCGTGATTATTATATCAGTGAGCTGTTCTGATGAGGGAATAGAACAAAATATGCAGAAAATGCATACATCTGTTGGGCACACTTTGGATTAATCTCTGTTTTGCAGTACTCATCATGCTATTTGGAATTGCTTCCAATATCTATTTTTTATTATTATTGAGGGTTATTAAAAATTGCAGTTTGTTTCCTAAACTTTCTCCAGTTTGTTCAGAAATGTATACATTCACCCTGGCTTTCCATTTTAATTTTCCAACACTGTGAGTTAGGTTGGGATGAAAGAACGTTAGATGGTGCTAAGGCACCCAGCGAGTTTAATAGCCTAAATGGGAATTTGATTCAAGTGTCCCCAGTCTAGTACTCTGATAGCTACCCCACACTGACTTCTGTATGTAATAACTGTTCATGGCTATAGCTTGGTATGGGCGGATAAGTCTATTTCTTGTCTGTGCCAATTTTGCATATGTTCATATGTCCATTCCATCCTGTTCTCACATCAATCAGCAAAGATTTTTTTAAAAGCATATGTAGGGGAGGAAATATTTAAGTGCATATTTTATTACAAGATAATCTCAGTGTATGCATTTCTAAATGTATTTTATCCTAAAAGACATTTTTTTTAAAAAAAGATTTACATTTTTTGGTACATTTTGGCATGTTGTTACTGCTTATAGTTTCTTGAGGTCTCTTGATTTTTTTCCCCTTCCAAGAAACAAATGCAAGGAAAGCCGTAGACAGAGGTTATGTCCAAATGCTTTTGACAATTTACGTCGACTGGCATCGGCATGATAGTCGGCATAGACACATGTTGATCCGCAAGGGCATATTGCAGTCTATAAAGAGCATTACGAACATCAAGTTGGGAAGGAAAGCATTCATTGATGTCAATGGGATGAAAATTCTGTACAACACTTCACAAGTAAGTGTTTAAAAAGCTTATATTACTATGAATGCGCAGCGAAGCATATTTATATGTACCATTAAGATGGTAATACAAAGTTGCCTGTGTGCATGTCCCAATACATGGGTAAAATCGTAAAAGTTGTATTATTGCTATTCTTCACCAACTGAAAAATCATCATACTTCACAGGAAATGCATTCAATCTCATCCACTACTTTTGACATTATAAATTTAAATTAATCTGTACTTGACAGTTCATTACCCAATCACCTCATCTCTTAACAATTGAGATCCCTGTCCTGTATTAATCTGTTTAGTCCTCTATGAATCTTTATTATCACTATCAAGGAATCATGCTCAAAAAAAGAGGGGTGGTGGATTTTAAGAAAGGGAAGAAGTACACATAGAGAAGGTACACTAAAAAAATCTTTAAAAGCTATTTTTAAAGAATTGTATCTTAGAAAGAGTTAGTGCGGAACTTCAGATAGTTTTTGAGGGAGACTCAGATTGAGATTTAAACCAATTGGAGACAAAAAACCGATTTCAATGTATTGTACCTTAAAAGTCGAACGGAATCTGTTCTGGAAGTCCATTTGACTTCCAAAGCGTGGCTTCTGATTGGCTGCAGAAAGGTCCTGTGGCCAATTGGAAGCCACAGAAGCCCCATTGGATGTTTGGCTTCCAAAAGAATGTTCGAAAACTGGAACACTCACTTCCAGGTTTTGATCTTTTGGGAGTCAATTTGTTCAGGAGCCAAGGCATTTGAGATCCAAGGTACGACTACTTAAAAGCAGTATGATAGCATCAATGTCTGCAGTGTTCTTGGTGCTAAGGCTGAACCAGCCCACCTCCATCTACTGCAAATGCAGCAGCAAAATGAAATGCAAAAATCTGCTGAATGTTATGCCAGTTCTTCCCTCAATCTTCTTGGGAGCAGATTCTACACCTGTGCTGCTATTGATTTGTTCCAAACTGAATTATGACGTTCTAGTTTTTACAGTTATGCAAGGCCATTTGTCTTGAAATTGGATTGTGTACATTATTGGGTACTTGACCTACTTGAAGTTGGTTAATGTACGTAATCAGGAATTTGATCATAGACTTTTTGCAGAAGCATTTGAACCAAGACTGAACATATGTCCTTTGCAACATTTTGCAGTATGTTGGTAAACTGCAGTCATTCTTGAACATCCCACTTGGGATGTTATGCTCTAGTGGAAAAACTTCCTTGCTGCTTGAACTTTGATTTTAATTCCATTAACAGTTGTGCTTCAGTGATTCCAGCATCTCTACCTTGCATCAGGAGGAAATGAGATTTACCTTGTTCTTTCCCAACTTCCTTGGGCTATGGCGCCCTTTGAACTTGAGCAGTAGTTCATGAATGTTGTTGATTTCACTACAGTTATGCTACAATTTTTACTGATAACTCCAAGCCCCACAGTTATGTGGCAGTTAGCAGTTTCCAGTTAGCAGTTATGTGTCACTGAAATTTGGGTTGGTAGTTCCTATTCTTTGGAGCTCTATCCCTGTATGTGTTGCATAGGCACCAAATTTATATATTTTTCCAACACTTACTGAAAACTTTTTTTTCCCTCAGGCTTTGATTAGACTGCATTTTATCTCCATTCTAAGTTTACTCTATTATATACTTAAGTTTGTGATTTGTATCTGTAACTGTCTTTTATTACAATTGTCTATGTGAACTGCTTAGATCAGGCATGGCTAAACCTGGTCCTCCAGATGTTTTGTGACTACAACTCCCATCATCCCTAGCTAACAGGACCAGTGGTCAGGGATGATGGGAACTGTAGTCCCAAAACATCTGGAGGGCCAAGCTTGGCCATGCCTGGCTTAGATCATTTGAAGGTATGTGTATATTAATAATGACAATACATAATCAAGACAAATATTCCATCATAAAATGAAGAGATTTCTTCTTTTTTTAAAAAAAATGATATTTATTAAAGTTTCCATTAAAACACATAAACACACAAACATACACAAACAAAATACAAGTATAATTTCAATCCCTTTTTTTTAAACCTTATTTCCCCGACCTCCTCACACCTCCCCCTTCTGTATTATAATTTCAGTATTATCCGCTCAACAAGTTCTTATCTTATTTCTACACCTTAACTTAATAATTTGTTTTGATCGTGCTATTATTTTCCTTTTCTTCTTTCTTCCGTTCCTCAATTTATTTTTAAAAACCTTATAACTATTTGATTTTAAAAGCCCAATTTTAACTTAATCTTAAACCTTTTTCCTAAAGTCGACCCAAGTTTCCCTTCCACGATTTTCCCACATTCCATAAAATTGCAAAAAAAATATATAAAAAAGAACTTAACAAATTATATTTTAACACCCTTTGGATTCTCAAATCCCACCCTCCCTTTCCCGGTTTTGATCCCCAAACCAATGTCCATCAGTCCATCTATTCTCAACCTGGATCCCAAACTTCCGAGGCTTTTAGACCTCTCTCAGCTTCTCTCTGCCGGTTTTTTTGACAGTCCTTTATATTCAACACCAGCTCTCAGGGAAGCTCTATCCCCATAATGTCCATTTTTCTTCCAAGTAGGCCTCTGAAAATGAAGAGATTTCTTCAAGAGTTCCTATTCCTAGCATTTTACCACAGTAGAACTATAGTGCACAAACAGTGAAATTAGTTGACATGCAGTGCTTTGTTTTATAATGCTTGTTTATTGTACTAGGAATGCCTTGCGGTAAGGACGCTTGATCCACTGGTCAACACATCCAGTCTAATCATGAGAAAATGTTATCCTAAAAACCGTCTTCCACTGCCAACCATTAAAAGTGCTTTCCATTTCCAACTACCTGTCATCCCTGTTAATGGTCCAGTGTATCAGCTGTATAGTTTGCCTCCTGAAGGTATGCTTAATTTTGAAACATCATGGTCTTGTGTATATCTGCTTTCCTATGAGAATTAGGGAAAAACATAGACACAGAAGCTTACAATTATCTGGTTGTTCTAGCAGCCTACTATTGAAGTCATAACACTACACAGTTCAATGCAGAATGTCGTTATTTTTTTTTAAAAAAACCAACAACCTTATATCCCCCTTTTAAAGAAAAGATTATATATTTAGATGATTGAAATTTATGCCTCATAAATAGGAGACCAAAATGTGACGCCTCAGTTTTCATTTTGATTAAGTAAAATCAAAAACACAAAGATAAATTCTGCAACCAAGTTTGTTGCCTTTTGAAATCTTTAGAATGTATAACAAGCCTGACAGATCCAAAAGAATGAGTCTGAAAATGTGTGCTGTATATCCTGAATTCATTTTATTAATCCAGCATTCAAAACATTAAAATTATAATTTGCTTGTGTATCTCAGAAGTGAAAGTACTTTCACACTTCATCCACTTAAGGTTTGAAGTTGACAATGAATGGGTGCACTAGGGAGTATGGTCTAGTGTACAGCCATGTGTACGGTCTTCTTGAAGTGTATCTAAAATAAAAAGTTGTGCTGCCATTCATGAATTGAAGACATACACTTTGGTAGAAATGGTGGGCATGGAATGGGTTAAGCCCACAGGCTATTTTTCTCACAAATACAACTTTTTCTGAATCTGCATTGCATGCATGCATGCACACATACATAATTTTCTTTGCATGCCACCTTTCCCTAGTTCAAACTATGTTCAAGGTGGCTTATAACCTGAAAAACATTTACATAATTACAAATATAACAAATGCAGTCCTAAACAATAAATAAAACATATCAAAATGTACACAACCAAATTGAACAATTTTCACTAAACATAAAGATACCAAAAAAATAAATAAGTAACAACAACCACCACCGCCTGCAACACACTCCCTGAAGCATTACGCCAGCCCAAGAGTCTGGTTAGCAGCCTCAGCTTTTGTAGCTGGAGTCAGTCCGGGCCCCTCCCTCCCAGGCCAGGTGGGAAAAGGCCTGCAAGGCAGGGAGCAGGTCTTCCAGGACTCACAACCAGTGCAGGTTTTGGAGCATGCTTTTGTCAAGATAAATGTAATTCCACCCTTAAAAGGCCTTGCTCTAAAACTGCCGAATTTGTTCATATTTAAATAATCCTGTATAGGAACAGTTACATAAGCCATCATTCTATTCTGTACTCCCCTGGGCTTCTACTTGAGGTGCCTTATTCAAGGATGCTGGAGTGCCTCAGAAGGACAAAAACTACCAGATTTCTTTCTACTCTCTGGATGATACAGAGAACAACTTTTGATAGCTTGCATAGCCTTAGCTGTTCTGTTCTACCTTACATTGTTCATGTCCTCTTATGTGTAACAGATTTGTTTCTGTAACATTGAGAATCTGTGTAATTACATATGCAGCATGTGGTCTCATTTAATTTCATAAGTAGTATTAGGTTTCAGTTGGAGAGTGAAAAGTTTCACATGCATCATTTCTTTTCTGGGATGTACATGTTGTAGAAAACGTACATCTGCCCTACTTATAGAGCATTTTATATCACAGTGGATGACGTAGTAGATGAAAGTGATGACAATGATGACGCCGAAACAGAGTCTGAGATTGAAAATGATAATGAAGATGACATAGATTTTAAGGTTAGTGGAACTGAGGGCATACTACTCAGATATTGTGCAATTATTTTCATCAGCTTTCAGAAAAATTGCTTGTGTGTGCATCAAATCATAAATATGCTTGTTTTTCAAATCATAAATATGCTTGTGAATTAATTGTAAAAACAGTTGGGGAAGGGACAGGTGTTGCATTGTCTTGTTTCAAGCAAAGCATTTTGAAAATGCGCGTCGAGCCATTTGTCTGAACTCTCAATGTGTAGATAGGGGGTAGTGATATATACATGGAAGCCACAACCCAACATCATTGTGCATATTAGCCCCCCGTCTCCAACCATCCCCATACTGTGTGACAAAGGAAGCTTCTCTTCTCTTCATTTGATCATTATCTGTGTATATTTTTCCTCACAATACATCACGACACTTCCAACAAATCAGGGCATTAACCAGTATGTTAGCATCTTGTTGTAAAATCATTTCAATGGGTTGAACGGAGGACGATTCCTTCTTTTGGGATCCATTCCAGTATCAGCTTGCCAGTCAATAAGAGCTTTTGTGTATTTTCTCTTGAGGTGCAAAAGAACCTTATTTGCAGCATGAAGAAAATACTAGACATTCTCAGTAACCTTAAACTGGAAATTGTATCATGTATCCCTTATTACGTTGTCGTCTTTATGAGGATATACGTTTGACTTTTATTACACCTGTTTTGCAAAAGTCTAGGAAAGAATCGGAATACCATAGTTTAAAACTACTGCTAGAGGACAAGAATCCCAAGACTACATTAAATGTAGCTAAATTCTGTGCGTCTGCAATCAATCGCAGGAAGCAAGTGGTAGCCCATAATGACCAAACCCCTAAATGTTAATTACAGGGGGCACGCTAACAATTAATTTTTAATTTTTATATTTAAATCCTTGTTATATTCATATTGTCTCTTGTATTTTTGATATTTTTTATGATCTGTGATATTGTGTGTGTTGACGCTGGTCTGTGACCGTATTAATAAATTCATTCATTCATGTATCCCACAAATCTTTTAGTCATGCAAGTTCACTTCCTCCCCTACAGAATGATGACATAGAGACTGATATCAACAAACTGAAACCAAAACAGGAACTGGGGCGATCAGTGGAAGATCTGAAAATGTATGAACAGTTCTTCCCAGAACTTATAGAGGACTTTCAGGTATAGACATTGATATCTTTAAAGAATAATAATAATAAAAGCATAGTTTAGGAGTCTTGCTAAGATGCGTTTTATTTGGCTGCTACTTCTATTGAAATACAAATCAGCATTCAAAGCTTGCAGAGTTGCTATTCAAACAACTGAACTGAAGAAAGAAAATGAATTGCCACAGTAAGTACAAGCAGAAACCATTTTAGGCGTGTCCAGTTGACGCAAGATTGCTGACATGCAGGTCCTTTGGTACCCAGAAGAAGGCAGAATGGGGTGTGCTTATTCACGCTCCACCGATGCTTGCAGGGGCCAAGAACAGAACCCCCACATGAATTGGTTGCCACCTGTAAATAAACCTGCACATTTCTGTAAGTTAAAGTGGAGATCTTAAGGCAGGGATAGTCCGTGTGATGCCCTCCAGATCTTGATTGACTCCAACTCCCCATCAGCCCCACGTAGCAGGGCCAGTGGTCAGGGATGGTGGGAGCTGGAGTCAGAAACATCTGGAGGGAACAGCATCTGCCTTTGCCCGTAAGCTGTTAGAATGCCTCTTTTGACACTTCCTTAGCATACCCCTCCTTTTTCTTCATAACATTGCTCACTTTCTACTCATCTGATTTCAGATGAGAAAAACACCTAATTAGACCTCCCTTTTTCTTTTGCTGCTACCCTTTCATCTTCCCTACGTGACTCCTTGAATGAATGGCCTTCACTTAATGGAATGCACTGTAACCAAGATTTCTAATAACCCTTTTCCAGCTAATTGTTTCTTCTCAGCACTCCTCCTTCAGCTATCTGCTGCTTTTGTTAATTTGTTAATTATGTCTTTGGTTTCTGTGACACTTTTTCTTCCTGCTTCTCTCGATGTCTTTCTGAGTGCTGTCCCTTTCTGATGATTTCCCCTACTTTAACGATCTTTTGACCTTATTTTTCCATTTTGTTCCTATGGCTTCACCAAGCACCTATATATTGCTGACTCTTTCTTTTTCTCTCCACTTCTTTTTCATCCCCTGTCCTATTTCACATCTTACTGGAAGCGGCTCCTGAGTGAATTTTTAAATCTAAAGATAACAAACTGATCTTGCCAATGGTGGGGCTCTTCATGTCCTGCCAAAGTCCAGCATACCCTTTGCTGTCAGACTCAGAGATATTCTCTTTCCCTGAGTGTAGCCTGTTGTCAGGATCTACTCTTTTACTTCTCAGAAATGAGCCCGGCCTTGGCTGGGGAGGGCGGGGTATAAATTATTATTATTATTATGATTAGTAGTTGTAGTAGTAGTAGTATATGTAAGATAAGATATTTGCTATTTGTACCTATTGCTAAATTGTTCCTTATGCTTGTAAAGTGATTCCTTTTCCATTTCTGCATTAGTGTGTAAGCTCTTTAGAAATACATCTCTAGTCTCATTTTTTTCACATTCTGGTTGTTCTTGCAAACAAGTTCACCTGCGTTTGGCTCCTCTTTTTTTATTCTGCTTCTAGGTTTTCTGCTGCTGTTACCTGGAAGTTTCTCCCTTCTGATTCATTCTTCCACTTTTGAAAACTTAAGACTGTAAGGTCTCTGGGCAGGAGTTTTGGTGTTATTTATGCATTGTTAAATTAAGTGTCTAAATAATGATTTTCCCTTCTCTTTTTCCTTTCTCTCCTTAATGTTAAGGAGTGTGACTTAGTTTCCAAGGAACCAAAGCCTTTTTCACCCAATGTAACCCTAGAAGGGCCTATTGTTGTCCCTACCGCTGGAGAGGAGCCATCTCCAGCAAACCCTGCAACAGAAATTCCTGTGAAGGAGGGCCCTCCTCTACAAACAGAGGACTGTAACAAAAGACCCATCTTTTTGGGTCTGGTAAACCGTGATAGCAACACGGACAATAGCTTACAGAATCAAAGCGATCGCAAGAAATTGTTTTCATCATGCCAGTGCCTAAACCATGAAATAGTTAGAGACTTTGACAGAATTTCGTTGCAAAATGCTTCCAAAAATGAGCACTCTTATAGTACAAGGGCCATGACCAAAAAAGAGTGTAAAACTAGCCTCAGTGAAGTTGCCTGTAATAAACCTTTTCAACACGCTTCATCCTGCGGAAGTGTGTTGTTTGAAGGACGGTCTGTCCAGCTGGGGAAGCTGTGCTGTTCTGGAGCGGAGCCTGAAGAGGAGGAAATTTCCTGTTCCATTTCTCTGGGAGAGCAAGTGATGCTCGAGGTGCCTGATAAGCTACAACTCCACGACCCAGAACTTTATATTGAGGTAGTGAAAAATACGAAGTCTGTTCCTGAATATTCAGAAGTGGCTTATCCTGATTATTTCGGACACTTTCCACCTCCGTTTAAAGAGCCTATTCTTGAAAGGCCTTACGGTGTGCAGAGGTGAGTTTCCAATTTCTCTTAACATGTTTCAAGGATCATCTAAAGCTACGATTTACAGTGGTACCTCTGGATGCAAACGGGATCCGTTCCGGAGCCCCGTTCACATCCTGAGCAGAACGCAACCCGCGTCTGCATGTGTCGTGATTCGCTGCTTCTGCACATGCGCGTGACGTCGTCTTGAGCGTCTGCGCATGTGCGAGCGGCGAAACCCGGAAGTAACCCATTCCGTTACTTCTGGGTCGCTGTGGAACACAACCTGAAAACGTTCAACCTGAAGCATATTTAACACGAGGAATGACTGTACTGTGAACAGTAAAATTAAATAAAATATTGTTGGGTTTAATGCAGAGGATTTTTTTGTGGATGGAAGAGACTTTGAGCCAGTGCAGAGGAGGCCATTTCCCCCTATATCCCCCCCACAATTCGAACTATATCCCCCACAATGCGAACCTCCCTGAAACTGTCTTTGGGGATTTAGAAGGGCTACAGAGGAAGCAAAGAACTGATAACACCCTGTTCCATGAATGGGAACTCCCTTTGTGACTATTGCTCTTAGCTAATGCGGGAGAATGTTTGGACACAGAATTTTGTTTTCTCTTAAGCTCCCTCCCCCCTTAACAATAATGAAGCCCACTGAGAACTTGAAATAAATATTCTGAAGTATATATATAAAGGAGGAGATAGATGTATACAGTAGCAAACTGAGCTGAGCTGGGAAGCCCCCTGTCTAGCTCTCATTCTGCCATGAACCTCAGTAATCTGTCAGTTTCCTTATTTGCAGTGTTTGATTATAACAACAACCTGTTTCACAGGGAGGTGGTATAACTTACTGGGTTATATAAATTGCCCTGAACATGCTAAAGTATGATGTTAATGCTAAGATCTGTTGTTGTAAAAAAGAAAAAAAAGGAGTTGGACTTCACAGGTGTTTCATAATCTCAAACTTTATTCCCTTTCTTCCACAAGGAAGAAGAGAATGGCTGGCAGTCACATGCGAACTCTGATGTATGTGAAAGAAATATTGGATATTTCTCCTTCATAACATCGGGGTCTCTTGAACTCCTTTTTGGCAATAGTTGGCAGTGAATGGGTGTGTGCAGTTTCCTTGAACCTTATTCCAAATTGATAGGGCAGAAAAATCAATTTTTTAAAAAAAAAAATGATCTTGTTTTCTCTCTCCTCTTTCAAAATCTTCCTTTCTTTTCCATTACATCAAAAACACATGGGATTGCTCTAATCCACAGTGTGAATTGCTACTAAAGCTTGTGGTGTGGTGCTACGTAGAATCTACAGTCATTCCAGAGTCCCAGCATGGTGTGCAGATAAGTAGAGCAACTGATGCTGGTCATTTGTTGACAAAACACTCAGAAAGACTTTGGGGAACCAAAAGACCCTGCTTTCATTTGTTCATAGGGCACCAGATGTAAATGTTCTGATGTCCTCATCTTTAAACATTTTTGTGCTGTCATTCTTGGTCCTGTGTTTAAGGTTAGAATTTGACTACAACAAGGATTACAAGTGTTTGCCTTACAAATTAGATCAGGTTTCATTTGCTACCGGAAGGGCCAGAGCTAGAAAATGCGATGGAGATGCCCTCTGCACCTCAGTTTTGGTTCAACATTACTCTTTCTTGTTGCATATGTCTTGTGCAGTTACAAATGCAGTGACAACACTTTCGTAACGGTGCCAGAGGATTTCATGTTAACATTGTGCGAGTTACAGATAAATGTAGCAACGTTCATAGTTAAAGATTTGGTTTGCCTTGCACTGTACATTCAGTGAGTGAAAGATTCAAAGGTGTAATAGAAGTGTTAACGCTTCTGTTTGTTAGTTAGTCATGGCTCCAAAGAATCAAAGTTCCAAAATAATAAATAAGTGTAATTACAACTTGACCACTGAGAGATATTCAGTGTCTAGCTTAATACTATTTTTCAGGTCTTGGCAATACCCCCAAATCAGATAATGTTGGTCTCTGGTATTGAGAAAAAATAGGTAAGATAATTTCAAAAAAATTGAATTGACTAGCGTCACAAGTAGACTTTGAAAGCATGTTCAAAACTATTCCATTAAAAGACGTGTTTTTCCTACTTTCCTTCTGAAACGATTTTAATATAATGACTGTGTTTACAGAATGCTGAACTATGGTTTGTTCAACAAGCCAAGGGCCATCTTGCAGAGAAGCAAACAAATTAAGCTTTTTTAAAAAAACAAAAAACCACACACACACACACACACACAAAAAGTTGCCATTACCATCTACCTTTGTAACCTGGAATGTACCTGAGGTGGAGTTGCCAAACAGACCATAGCTGTTGTGTTCAGACATAGTGCCAAGCCATAGTTAAAGCAAACTGTACTTCATAAGCCAGTCACCACCCATGGTTTCACATTGTGGTTTGTTGCCGGAAAATAAACCATGGTTAGTCTGCTAAGCTGGGTTCAGACATTCATAAATTACACTTTGGCTAAACAAACCTTGACTTAGTGTTAGGTGCGAGCTGGGCCACTTAACAATATGCAGGAAATATTAAGGCATAATAAAATAAACAGGACAGAAAACTTAGAATATGTATGTCAATGATTTTGTTTAGTTGTAAAGGAACAAATATTCAAAGATAATTTTAATATATAAGAACTGAATCAAACAAAACATTATTTCCAGAGTAATTCCAAACATCATATTATATTATTCATTACATTACATTATATTATACATTATTATTATTATTATTACATTACATTATTCCTGTAATCCTAAATATCAATTTTGTCTTAAGAAACAAGTTTGTATGAGCCTAGTTAGGCTTGATGGAGAAAATAAGACTAATTTCCGTAGCAATGGATCTTTAAAAAATGTCAGTAGTCAGGTGGGTCCTTAACGGTGACATTAAAAAAACTAAATTGTGGCAGGTGTGTCTAGGTTTTACTTGCTAACGATTCTAAACTTACCTTCTTGACATTGTATAAACATTACTTTTGACAAGAGTAGAAGAGTGAAGCTGTGAATTAGATGTTAGTTATTAGTTTAGCTACTCATTTCTATATTTTGGTGCCTGTGCTTAATATGTCTTCTGAATGATAGTTTACAGTAGGTTTTCATTTTGTTCACACTGTCAGCTTACTACACAATAACTCCATTCTGTTTTGGCACAATTTCTACATCCCATATCAAGGCCAGTCGCGATATATTTTCAGACACAGAATGGCAATTGAGAAATATTTTTCAATGTCAAAATCTACCTTTGTTTTTATTATTGTATGTGCTTTTCACTCTTTACTATTCAGCTATTGAATAAAGCTAATTTCCAGGGTGTTCAGCTTTTCTGAGCAGGTATTTCCAACTGCATAGGCTTTCTGTGCCATGAGGCATAAGAAGATTTCTTTCTGACATAGACAACACATTTGTGTAGGGAATTTTGTGTCTCCTGTGCACATGGTTACAGACATGCTTGTACATCTGGTTCAAGAGTTCTTACAGCATCTATACATGGCAGAATAAAAGCACCAGATATAAAGCTCCACAGAGTGGGAGCATAGAATTATTTTCGCAGAAATGATAGTTGTGTCACATGGGTAATCTTGCATTAAATGTACGTTTTATTTATAACCTCATGTTTAAGCAGAGGTTTTTGTAGGTGAGAAGCTCGCACACTAACCCAATCACTGCACAGGACTCTTTGAAACTTTATTTACTGCAGCTGTAATTGCATGAATTGCTAATATAACTTAATTGTTCTCAAAGCTTAATTAGTTTTAAACTAATAATACTAATTGATATAATAATTGATATCTGATATTATGCACTTTGGAAGGAAAAGGAATCCAACATTTGATCTTGAATCTTTGATGTCTTCTGTATAGGTTGATTCTCTCCATAAGGAAAATAATTGGGATGTGTCCCCCAGATAGATAATCACATTCTATGCAAAATTAGATACCTCATCTCATGGTCTTTCCTTACCGTATGATGTATTTTTAATAACTGGCGTTGTACCTTTTTCATTATGAAACATGAGCTAAGGGCTCTCTCTATTTTATAGGACCAAAATTGCCCAAGATATTGAAAGGCTGATTCATCCTAATGATATCATAGACAGAGTTGTGTATGACCTTGATAATCCCAGGTAGGTTTCACAGGTAAAGTTCCTGTTTTAACTTTCTCTTTGGTCTGGTTTTCCTTTCGTTTTAAATTAATTTATACATACAGAAAATAAGTAAGAAAATGCAGCTGATCAGAAAGTGAGGTTATGGTAGCCAGTTGCTTTCCTAGACTATTCATATAGTTGTAAAAGTTCTGGGAGTTGATTCCTGCTCCAATGAGATGCAGTTATAGCTTAAAATATCAGTTGTAATTGTTTGTATTTAAACAACAATTAAAATAACATATAAAGCTCACTTTATTAATTGGTAAAATAGGTTGATTTGATTCACTATTATATTTACTTCAAGTGGTTTCAAATTTTGCAGCTTCATGTTAACCATTACAGTGGTACCTCAGGATGTGAATGGGATCCGTTCCGGAGCCCCGTTCGCATCCCGAACAGAACGTAAGACGCGATGGCGTGTGCACGGGTCGCATTTCGCCGCTTCCACTCATGTGCATGATTTCATTTTGACCATCAGCGCATGAGGCGAAACCAGGAAGTAACGCGCTCTGTTACTTCCGGGTCGTCGCGGACTGCAACCCGAAAGCGCTCAACCTGAAGCGTATTTATCCCGAGGTATGACTGCATGTGACTCCTTATCTTCTGAGGAACCTCTCTGTGCCTGCAGTGAAACACTTGTGTGTTGCAGAGTATTCTGGGAAAGTAACTCACCATTGGTCCATGAAATATGAATTGAAAATACTTCCCTAACACCTGCCTATGAATGCACACTGCAGGTGAAGATTGGCATTAGTGAGCAAACTTCTAAAAGTGTGCTTTCTCTACCTCTTACTAGTCTTCTCTTCGACAAACTCCATAAAAGCTTCCAAGTTATTCTACCTTGGAAACTTGAAAAACACCACTTTTAGCCAGTAGAGCAGCAAACGGAATCAATTAAATAACTTAACGTGTGCCGATTTAACTGCACGCTTAGATATTCATTATGCCAAATATTCCCATATTCTTGTTTATATGGAATGTGGTATTCCATTATTTTTTGTCAAGTTAAGAAACGTCTTTAAAGAAATATGGGTGATTCCAATGTCACATGAATGGATGTGACAGGATTTCCCTTTGCGTCCCCCCCCCATAGCTATGCATGTCCCCTCCTGCAGTCTGCTGCAGAGGTCCCCAACATCTGTGTGAGCAGAGGTCATTGCATCAGCAGGTTGACTCCACTGAATGTCACTCCAAGAGAAACAAAGATTACTCTGATATTTAAACATCTTCTTAAACATTTTCGTTGGGTTTAAGTAAATCCCCGAGTTAATTGGATATTTTATTTCTGCAAATAGCAGGTACCGTATTTTTTGCTCTATAGGACACACTTTTTCCCCTCCAAAAATGAAGGGGAAATGTGTGTGCGTCCTATGGAGCGAATGCAGGCTTTTGCTGAAGCCTGGAGAGCGAGATGGGTCAGTGCAAGCCTTCGGAGTGCGGCGGGATAACAGCCTGAAGCCTGAAGCCTGGGGAGCACAGCGCTGCGCACCCCGGGCTTTGGGCAGCTATCCGCAAGCCTTGGGAGCCCGGCAGGGCTTGCAGATAGCAGCAAACTCCGGGAGCAAAGGCGAGGTTGCGCGCAACCTCGCCCCCACTCCCGGACCCGTTCTGGGGGCTGGGGTCGGGGGAACCTCGGGCTTCCCCTGCCCAAGGCCCGCGGCTAAAAAGGAAGCCAAGACAGTGAACGGGATCCATCCCGCTTGCTGTCTTGCCTTCTGGCAAAGCCGCGTGCAGCCTCTCGTGGCTGGAGAGGTTGTGCGTGGCTAAAGAGGAAGCCAAGACAGCCAGCGGGATTTTTTTTTCTTTATTCCCCCCCCCCCAAAAAAAAAACCCTAGGTGCGCCCTATGGTCCAGTGCGCCCTATAGAGCGTAAAATACGGTATCTGTTTGAGGTTTTTGCAAAACTCTTTGTAAATTCAGTGGGAATAAGATTGGAGAAATGTTCTTCTCTGGTGAACACACATCATGGTGGGTTGTGCTACCTTATTGTGTAAGAAGACCAGAAATGTTGGGGAAAGTAAAATGTATGGCAGCCATTCCCAGCCTCAGATGTTTTGGACTACAAGTTCCATGTGGCCGTGTCAGCACAGACATATACTGCCTGGGACTGATAGGAGTTGTAGTCCAAAACATCTGGAAGGCACAAGGCTGGGAAAGACTGCTCTATGACAACTGAGCATTACATAGATACTTCAGTTGATGTTCTTTACCCTAGAATAATCCTCCTGATGAGTAACATCAAAACTCCTGTAGGCTGTGCCTTATTGGTTGAATCAGATTCAAAAGAAACCAGGAATACGAAGCCCTGAATAATTAAAGTCATATAACTAAAAGTGATATTTGTAGCCATCGTAAGGAGGAACTGTTATTATTTATTTTCCATCGCCCACTTCATTATATGCATCCAGCTATATTTATAGTATAGTATAAAATTGGAATGATAAATATATATGTAACTTTCATTTCCCTGTGATTTTATTTCTTTAAGCTGTCCAGTGCCAGATGAAGGAGACGTCCTGAAATTTAACTCCAAATTTGAATCGGGAAATTTACGCAAAGTTATTCAGATCAGAAAGTAAGATGTTGTCATTTGTTTTGCTTTGTTTTTGATTTTGAAGCTGTTCTTCATTTTAAGACTTGTTTCTGTTCATCTTTAGAAATGAGTATGATCTCATTCTGAACTCTGACATAAACAGCAATCATTATCATCAGTGGTTTTACTTCGAAGCCAGCGGAATGCGAGCAGGTGTTGCCTACCGATTTAATATAATCAACTGTGAAAAGACAAATAGTCAGTTTAATTATGGTAAGACCTGTTTTTCTTCTCTTATTCAAAAGAAGTGCCTAGGAAGAATGTGGATTTATTCAGATGTACGAAACCTTCACAGTGCTTTCCCCCCAGTGATAAAGAAATATATATATTGAAGGGTTAGATTGTTACGCAGTTTTATGAACTCTCAGCAATCAAAATGACACTCAAACTTAGTTGATTATTTATCTTGGCATATTCAGAATGCAGAATGATAACTTTTTAATATATTAGATGGTATTTTCCTTGATTAAAAAATTAAGTTTTCTTTTAACTCTATGCTCTCTAGACCATGGGTAGGGAAACTTAAGGCCCAGGGGCCGGATCCAGCCCAATCACCTAAATCCGACCCGCGGATGGTCTGGGAATCGATGTGTTTTACATGAGTTGAATGTGTCCTTTTATTTAAAATGCATCTCTGGGTTATTTGTGGGGCATAGGAATTCATTCATCCCCCGCCCAAAAAAATATAGTCCGGCCCCCCACAAGGTCTGAGGGACAGTGGACCGGCCCCCTGCTGAAAAAGTTTGCTGAGCCCTGCTCTAGACGGGTATATTTCTTCACTGAATACATGCAACCATGTTGAATCACGTAATATATTTTGCTTGAAGGTATGCAGCCCCTTATGTACTCTGTTCAAGATGCACTAAATGGCAGACCCTGGTGGACTCGTGTAGGAACTGATATTTGTTACTACAAGTAAGTATAACTGTAAATGGAGGAAATAAAACATTGAATTAAATGGGCTGAAAAACTAACTTAGCTATATTCGTAATTAACACTGTTTTAAAAACTAATAATGTTAGGGTATAGTGAACTGGCTAGATTAACAGAGGCAATTAGAGATCACACTAGACAAGAGTTTGAAAAAGCATGGGGAAAATGCAGAGAATACTTCACAAAACAGTGCCCTAAAATACATACCTGGACTTGTTTCGATTATTGTCTGCAGGAGACTTTGTGGATATTTAAGTTATAATTAGAAAAATCTTAATAATTATTCATAAAGGAAGCAGTTTGTAAGAAGTAAATAAGGAGGCCAGATACAGGATAAAGGAAGTCTTTTATTTGGTTGCTTGTATTGTTGTATGTTATGCTCACTGTATGTTAGGTTCATGTTTAATGTCGGTGGATTTGTGTATTGGGGATGGGAGGTTTGTGTTATGTTGTAAATAAAATTCTAATAAAAAATTAAAAATAAAAACTAATAAAAGGAGAATTCAAATTTCAGCCTTTGTTAATTTGTACTAAAGGTACTGTAATAGTTGAGTGAGTGATGCATCTCTGCTCTGCAGATTATTTACCATAAATTGTAGCATGCACTGCATCTTTAAGCTAATTCTAACGTGTTGTTTCTAGGAATCACTTTTCAAGAAGTTCCATTGCAGCTGGTGGCCAGAAGGGAAAATCCTACTACACAATTACCTTCACTGTCAGTTTCCAGCATAAGGATGATGTTTGTTACTTTGCTTACCATTACCCATATACTTACTCAGCTTTAATGGTGAGTTAATTTGAGCTTAGGTAGAGGCATAATTTGTTTATGCACATTTTTACTTTAACGATTTCAAGTATTTTAGCTACAGTGGTGCCTCGCAAGACGAAATTAATCCATTCCGTGAGGCTCTTCTAGCGGTTTTTTCGTCTTGCAAAGCAAGCCCATTGAGAGTTTAGCAGATTAGCGCTATTAGCGGTTTAGCGGCTTTTAGCGGATCAGCTGATAAGCGGCTTAGCGGCTTAGGAAAAGGGGGGGGGAGGGGAAAAAACCCGCAGGAACTCGCAAGACATTTTGTCTTGCGAAGCAAGCCCATAGGGAAATTCGTTTTGCGAAGCGCCTCCAAAACGGAAAACCCTTTCGTCTAGCGGTTTTTCCGTCTTGCGAGGCGTTCGTCTTGCGGGGCACCACTGTACATGGTTTGATAGTGATCACAAAAATAGCTAGATGCAAAAGCTCTTTCTGTTTGAAAACACCTGAAATGTTCATACGTAAAGTTTAGGAAAGTAAAAAAATTTTTTTTACTAGTAAAGCTCCTGTAAACTAATGCGGTAAAAAGTTTACCATTAATTCTGAATAACCAGGACTTTGCAGATGTAGAGCACAACGTTGGCTCTAGTTGATTTGTTTCAGCTGTAGGCCATAGCAATGCAGATTAGAGACTGGGTTTGACAAAATGATGTTGGTACAAAAATAAGAAATGTAAACTTTAATGCGTTCAGTTTGCAAGAGGTTACGGTCCATAAATGTAGGAATACATATAACACTTTACAGATGTCAAGTGCCCCCCCCCCCAAAAAAAATGTATGGTGGCCTCTGATAACAGAGGAAGCAGTTTTCTGTCGGGCGGGGGGTGGTCTTCAGAAAAACTCTGTTTTGAAATAAAACTGCATTGTTTTACAAATATACTGGTGGAGAACAGTTCTAGAACTGCTGGTGGTGTTTGCTGTCTTTTAAGCACAGGAAAAGCTAAACCTGTAGTTATGGTAAAATATGAAACAAACCCTGGCTGTAGGCTTACAGTCTACTTCTTTTTGTCATGAAGATGCATCTCAAAAAACTGGACTCCACACACAATCCTCAGCAGATATATTTTCGACAAGACGTTTTGTGTGAGACTCTCTCTGGAAACAGCTGTCCCATAGTAACTATAACAGCCATGCCGGAGTCAGATTACTATGAACATATCTGTCAGTTCAGTAAGTACAACGTTTTTCTCTTTCTCACTGAGAATTTATATATATATTTGTTTTCCTGAATGCAGGCTGCTTTGTAAAAGATACGTGAATTGCATATAGATGTTCTGGAAAGCGTAATTTGTGGGCCTAATTAAACATGCCAGGTGGCCACACCTACCTGTTCAACTCTTTATGCCATATGTATATTCTACTTTAATGAATTCAAGTGCTTTAATTACATGCATTTCATGTTCTAGTTCATATGTGTCAATTCGTAATAAGCAAGCTGCTGTGACTTGTGATTGTATCATGCTATTTTGCTTGTGCGGTTTTTTTTGTGTTTTTTTAGGAAACCGTCCTTATATTTTCTTATGTGCTCGTGTTCATCCTGGAGAGACTAACGCAAGCTGGGTTATGAAGGGAACTTTGGAATATCTCATGAGTAATACTCCTGCTGCCCAAAGTTTACGAGAATCCTATATTTTTAAAATTGTACCAATGCTTAATCCTGATGGGGTCATTAATGGAAAGTAAGTTTTTAAGTGTATTCAGCAGCAAAGATAATGCTTCTTAGGCACTTCCAAACCATGTTTAGGCCATGGCCTTCTGTCCTTTTGCCTCAATATTCAATGAACAGCGCAATGAAAACGTCAGCCCAGTATACAGCAGCTGTGAACTCCATGTTAGGGATCAGTAAAAAGCGATAAAAAATAATATCAGAATAACTTTATACAAATCCATGGTGTGCCCACACTTGGAATATAGTGTACAGTTCTGGCTGTCGCACCTCAAAAAGGATATTGTAGAGCTAGAAAAAGTCAGAAAAGGGCAACCAAAATTATCAGGGGCTGGAGCAACTGGCTTATAAGGAAAGATTACAGCATTTGGGGTTACTTGCCTTTTTTCTAAACTAAATGAGAACATGATTGATGTGTGTAAAATTATCCATGGTGTGGAAAAAGTATACAGTGGTACCTCTGGATGCGAACGGGATCCATTCCGGAGCCCTGTTCACACCCTGAAGACAACACAATGTGCGCGGGTCACGATTCGCCGCTTCTGCGCATTCGTGTGATGTCATTTTGAGTGTCTGTGCATGCGCGAGCGGCGAAACCTGGAAGTAACGCGTTATTGGAACGCGTTACTTCCGGGTCACCCAAAAACGCTCAACTTTAACCCGAGGTATGACTGTATAGGCTTTTTCCTGTCGTAACACTAGAACCCAGCGTCTTCCAGTGAAGCTGAAATGTGGGTGACGGGGTGCCCACTTGAATAAAGTATTGGGGGACCCAAGGTAAGCCCTGCCCCACATAATTATTCACATGATGTGGCACACAAACACCGTTTGAATGGTCATGCCCATCAGCTTGGGGGGCAGTGCCCTCAAAAAAAAACTTTTGGGGGAGGAAAGGCACCTCGGCCTCTAAGGGTTTGCTCTTATGGTGGGAGATTTAGGACAGACAAAAGTAAGCACTTTTTCATGCAGCACATAGCTAAACTGTGGAATTTACTGTCACAAAATGTAATAGTTCCCACCAGTTTAGACAAATGCTGGATACAAGCAGGCTAGCTTTCTAATATCATGATTCATTTTCACTGAACTGGTTTTTAAAAAATCAAACAGTTAAAGCAAGACTTTAAAGACTTTTTTGTCTTAATAAAATAACACAAAATATCCACAAAAGTTGTCTCACAAACTTACTTGGAGGGGGAAACATTTTTGCTTGGGACAGTAAGAACTTACTGAGATTGTCTTTCTCCTGTAGTCATCGCTGTTCTTTAAGCGGGGAGGACTTGAACAGACAATGGCAAAACCCCAACCTAGATCTGCACCCCACCATTTATCATGCCAAAGGCCTGCTGCAGTATTTGGCTACTATAAAACGTTTGCCCCTGGTAAGTGTTCGTATCCGTGTGCTCACCCAGTTCGTTCCACTGAAGTAAAAGCATTGTAAGTAAAAGTCATTCTGGCACTGCATGAAAATGCCCCTTCCTCTCCCAAAATATATGAAATCTGTGAGGGAACTCTTTTGACAGATGTTTGTCCTCAGAAACTTCTACAGTTCTACCTCCGCAGATCCCATGCTCTGCTTTTAAATGTGGTCAGTATTATTAGCAGCCACAGACAGATGAGACTCTTCATGTGGTTTTCTGTAGGTGTGGTTTTCAGGAGTGACTAATTGTTTTGTTGGTCCAACGGCCATATTGACGCTTTGCCACCACCCCCACAGGCCTTATGTCAGTAGTGTGTGCGGCCAATGTGTGTGCATGCACACATGCACATACGTAGACATGCAGGTGCACAGTACTGTTTGCTACGCATAGGTCGTTCATAAAGGTAAGGGACCGCTGACAGTTAAGTGTAGTCATGAACAACTCTGGGGTTACGGCGCTCATCTCGCTTTACTGGCCGAGGGAGCCGACATTTTTCCGCCAACAGTTTTTCCAGGTCATGTGGCCTATTTATCTGCTTGCACTTTGACGTGCTTTCGAACTGCTAGGTTGGCAGGAGCAGGGACCGAGGAACGGGAGCTCACCCCGTCATGGGGATTCGAACCAATGACCTTCCGATCGACAAGCCCTAGGCTCAGTGGTTTAGACCACAGCGCCACCCGCATCCCAACATAGGTCATTCTAGGCAACATAAAAAGCAGTACTTATCCCTACTCCAGCATTGGATATGTGTGGAAATGTTGCATTTCCCTCTGAAAAAGCTAGCAGGTTTTATCCCAAATCTTAGTTCTGTGGTGTTTCATGCTAAGATCAAAGGTCTCTCTTTAGAGAAAATCTTTGAAGAGCAGGCAGAGGAAATTAGACTTCAGGATCCCAGGATGTTTGTATGTGAATGGAGGCAGAATGTTGGTGAAAAGGGAAAGACATGAATGCTTCTGTTACATTTAGTTGGGCCTAATTTTCGTTCTTCCTTTTTTACATAGTTGAACCATCTGAGAGAAGAGGTTTTGGACTATTTCTCAGGATTTGTTACTTGATTTCATTGTTATGTAAAGTGACTTTTAACAATACTTAATTCCATTTCATTCATTTCTTTTTTATGTTATGTTTCCTTCTCTCTTTCTAAAATCAAAGTTCTAAGCCCAAACTTCACGCTTTTGTCCTCGTTCATATGCAACAGTCCTGATTTGATAAAACATTGTGTGCTCCTTCTTGGCCCCTTCTTTGCACAACCAAACTGGGAATCTGTGACTAAGAGTTCCCGATCAAAAGCAGGATCTGATTCTGGTTTCATATCCTCATTTGGAGGGAACATTTTAATAACGATTTCCCAGTTCAAGCATCATAAGAAACTGGTTAAAGAAACAGATAGATTCACTGAAGCTGCTTATGTGAGGGAAGGCAGGAGCATACAGTTAGCTCCTGAGCCAATAAACCATAGTTTATTAGCCTGGGATCATTACTTCAGAACGTGGCCTTTGACTCCGTGAAGAAATGGGATTCATTACAGAGTAATAAAAGACAGCACAGAAATTGAACAAACAGTATATAATTGATGAGCTGGAATATTTGTGAAAATATCTCTGTCCCCAGTTAATTGATATTGTTATAATTTGGCTATTATTGGGGGAATATTTGAAAACTAATAAAATATCATTACAAAAAAAGACAATATCTCTGCCCCACTACAGATACAAGAAAGTTTCATCTTTTATAACTTTTGAAAACTTTATTTCTCATAGGTTTTTTGTGATTATCATGGTCATTCTCGCAAGAAAAACGTATTTATGTATGGCTGCAGCATCAAGGAAACCATGTGGCACACTAATCTTAGTGCTGCTTCTTGTGATGTGGTTGAAGACCTTGGCTATAGGGTGAGTTGTTGCTTTAAAAATCCAAACAAGGCCACAATGACCGCTCCCCACTTAAAACGGGGGGCGCCCTTTGCGTGGATGCGTGCAGCCCTGGATCTGGAGTGGCCCCATCAGCATAGGCTTTGCCTTCCCTCAGGTGGGATACCTGGAGGTCCCCGCCTACCCCAGTGAGTTGTCCAATCCCACCTGGGGTAAGCGTTGCCAGGGAAACCAGGCCAGGTAGGGGAGGGATTACCTGTCCACACAATAGAGGGTGGATCTTAACTGGTAATCCTCACTTGGCTCCAGAGCTTCTCCCACCCTACCCACCCTCAGTTAATGTCCTCTTTTGCAGGTTAACTTTTCTTCATAGGTTTTGCAGGTTAACCTGTCTCCACAGGTATGCGGGCGCTGCTACGATAAGGTCGCTGTTAAAGGGCCGGAAAGGAATTTCCCTGCATTGGCAGGTTTCGCCTTTCCCGTAGCAAAACGTCACAACTTTGGCGGTATCAGGCCTTGGGCGGAATCCTTTAGTCCATCTTCCTCTTTGCGGCGGCGATACCAGGGTTCCCCGTTAAAGGGGTTTTTGAAGGGAGGCTTTGGCCATACGCCGAAAGGTCGTCATTGCTCTCCCCTGCGGCGGCATAACGGGGGCGGCTATCTCTGCTTGAACATATGTTCTCCAGAGCCGGCCCATCCCCCCCACACACACTGGATAACCCTGATGCTCCCTAGGTCCCCGGCTGGGGACTGGGGAGGGAGAACGCCCAATGCCTGAGCCAAGGTCTACCCACATTTGAAATTTAATAAAGTTGTGGCCAATTTAATCCCATAGCACGTTGTCTAGAGTCGTTATTCCACGTGACGGGGGGGGGGACCACTCGGGATCTGGGGACTCCGCCTGTCCACGCAATAGATTCATAAATTCTATTTCTATTTATTTTGTCTAATCCTCAAGTGATAACACTGTCAGTGGTATGCCAGTAGTATTTTGCCCAGAGGAGATCCATTGAAATTGAAAGACCTAAGTTAATCATATCCACAAATTCCAGTGGGTCCACTCAATGAGCTTTGAACATGAATACAACCCACTGTTTTGGAAAATTTAACTATCTGGTTTTTAATTAATGAAGTGAACATAAAACAGCTTCCTTAAAAAAACAGTAAAATTTCATGTAAGAAACTATTAAAACATTGGGGATAGATAGATAAATCTTCTATATATTGTTGATATGCATCATATGTAAATATATTTTAATTAATTTTCACTGTCTGTTCATTCTACGGCTATAGCCTGAAACCCCAATAATATATTATTAATGTACTAAGGAGAATGCTGTATTGTGATGACAGCAGAATTATAAAGGATAAATAATAGAAGTATATTTATTTTATTTATTTTTAAATAATTTTTATTGCTTTTCCAATAAAACTGCCAATCAACATTTCTGAATCATAATCAAATTAAAAATAATAAACTAAAATAAAAAAACAACCAAATTGTAATCCAAAATGTAATTATTAATTTTTCCGGGCTCCCCATAGTCTGGACCTCGGAAGCATATCTCCAAATCTTCATTCCTACCTCTTCTCGTTGTTTTCATATTTTCCGCCTTAAGAATAGAAGTATATTTATAATACAATTGGAGAAGAATTGGCAAACCAGATCCTCAACAGTTTGGGCAAGTTTCATGAGGCTAGAAGCTCCTTCCCCTCCGTTCTACATCTGGTATCACTGCAGTGGGATATAAAATCACAGCCTCCACATGCTGGGTTGTATCTCATACTGCTGTTTCTCTTACATAGTGGACTTCCATTTGGTTGTAGAAACTGTGTAAATAAGGAATGCCCTGCTTTTTTAAAAAATAGCTGGGTGGTAGTCTCATGAGTGGCCACTACATCACAAAAGTTCCTCTCATTTTTTGTGTAGTTTTCCCTGACTCTGGCTACTTTTAGGCACACAGTGAGAACTTTTTTTATTCTGCCAAGTCTTCGTGGTGTAATAATTTTTCTGCTAACTATCTTGCTGTTTTATTATGGTCATTTTCTGTGTATTGGTATTTTAAGTGGAGCTTTTTGCTGCTATTGTATTTTGTGTTGTTATAATTATATATTTGTTAACTGCCCTGGCTTCACTTTTGGGGGAATAAATCAGTTGAAATAAATTATTGGAATGCATCCTTCTTCTATCCTTAATTTTTTATTTATTTGCATCTAAATAATATGTAGCCTGAAATCCACAGGAATTCAGTTCCGGTTATATACTTTTTCACATATTGAAAGTGGACCAAGTAATGCGCCTTTTAATATTCGGTGGTTTCTTGACATTGTACCTGCTAAACTTTTTAACAGTTTCAGACTGCTGTTAAATACTTCCTTCCTCTAGACCCTTCCAAAGATTCTGAGTCAGACAGCACCAGCATTCTGTATGAGCAGCTGCAGTTTTGTGGTAGAAAAGTCCAAGGAATCTACAGCACGTGTTGTTGTTTGGAGAGAAATAGGCGTTCAGAGGAGTTACACCATGGAAAGCACATTATGTGGATGTGACCAGGGGAAGTACAAGGTAAAAAATAAATCTGAATTGTAAAAATGGCATCTGAATATTTAATGAGTCTGAAAAAGTAATCTTGTGCATTGCCTGGATTCTCTTTAGAGGAACACTTTGAAATATGTATTATCTAAGGGCCAAACCACACATTAGGGTAAACAAACATTTTTTTTTTTAATGGTTCAGCCTGGCCACTTTCTTTAAAAAGGGAGGTGAAAGGGAAAAATCTGTCAGGTCTCAATCTGGGACATGCCACTGATCTGGATTGTGTCCCTGCAAAGGTTTCCTGCCAAAAACTGCCCCTAACCATGCCTGTAATTTGTCCCTGAATGTGCTTTGCAGTAAGCAATACCTTTGGGGGTTAATAGCAGAGGAGATTTTAAAGCAAATAATAGGCCAGAAGCATGTTCAGAATAAAAGGGACATGGGTGGCGCTGCAGGTTAAACCACAGAGCCTAGGACTTGCCGATCAGAAGGTCGGCGGTTCACCCCGCGACGGGGTGAGCTCCCGTTCCTCGGTCCCTGCTCCTGCCAACCTAGCAGTTCGAAAGCACGTCAAAGTGCAAGTAGATAAATAGGTACCGCTCTGGCGGGAAGGTAAATGGCATTTCCGTGTGCTGCTCTGGTTCGCCAGAAGCGGCTTAGTCATGCCGGCTCCCTTGGCCAATAAAGCGAGATGAGCACTGCAACCCCAGAGTCGGCCATGACTGGACCTAATGGTCAGGGGTCCCTTTACCTTTATGTTCAGAATGGTGTCCCGCAAATGCTTTTCCTTCAAAATAAAGTGGCCAGTTTAGCCTACTTTTTGAATAGCATGTTTATCATAGCTTGTATTCTGGACTCCAAACACATCTTATAAAGATATAAACTTTGGGGATCATCCGGTTTTGCATTTGTTGCTTTAATACTTTAATTAGCTGGTCTTGCATCTCTTCATAAGACAAACTGTGCCAGGAGTTATTTTTAGCAATAGCATCAGACATAATTAAACTAACCACTCAGTGAATATGTTGTTCTCTAATTAGGGCTTACAGATTGGGACACGTGAACTCGAAGAGATGGGAGCCAAGTTCTGTTCTGGTTTATTGCGTTTGAAAAGGTTGACATCACCACTAGAATACAACCTGCCATCTACACTCTTTGACATTGAAAATGAATTGATTGAATCCAATTGTAAAGTGACAAGGTAGTACGAGCTTAAAATGTTGTTGTGCTAAATGTTTATTTGTTTCAGAATACTTAAATTCCACTTACGAAGTTGTTTTCAAGAGATTCTTACAATAAAACAATACATTCAAATCTGGTAACAGGAAGAGGAATAGCATGGTGACCCTGTGGTGCCAGGTTTACGCAGCTAACATTTCCTTCTTTCATCCTTGCCCTTCCTGGTGTTGCCCCTCTGCCTCCGCCTATGAGACTGCAGACATCACTGATGATGTTAGAGACAAGGGATAGTGGATGGAGCAGCTGGGTCTCATTCAGTCCATGATGGAGGCAAGTCTTCTCTTGCCAGGCAACAGTTCTCAGTGATGTCCTATGAAATAGTTGAAGGCGGGGAATTTAAAATGAAATAACTATAGCAGAAGGCAGATTTTAGTGCAAATTTGGGGGGGGGGGGTGTCTGTAACATAGATGGAGAAAGAAAAGCATTGCTCCCAAGACTAGTTTTTCTATGTGTGCATGTGAAGAACACTCTGCATCCGCAACCTGGGTTGCTGAATCTGAATCAGGACCTCTGTGTAAAGAACACAATTTCAGACAGACATTTTGTAGTATGTACCTTACTATGGCTTTCTCAGCTCTTTAATCATTTTAACACCTAAAATGAAAGGACCAGCTTCCTTTCAGAGGTAAGTTTCAAATTATCTTTGTTGGATAGGTTTTGAGGTTGATTTTTGGTAGAGTCTAGTGGCACATTTCACTGCTAGAATTGATAGCGGGCACAGATTCTCATGGCCCGGGAAATGGTGAGATTTCCCTTTTGTCTTCAGACATGTGATGACGCTTGCCTTTTCCCACTGTCTGTGGTTTCACTCACCTACTTCAATTGCTTTAAAGCTTTTTGCTGTGCTGTCAAAGTGAAGTGATGCACTGTTTTCATTTCTGTTGTCTTTGTGTGATGCACTTTAATAGGTTTTATATGAAAGTTGAGGGACGCGGGTGGCGCTGTGGGTAAAACCTCAGCACCTAGGACTTGCCGATCGCATGGTCGGCAGTTTGAATCCCCGCGGCGGGGTGAGCTCCCGTCATTCGGTCCCAGCTCCTGCCCACCTAGCAGTTCGAAAGCACCCTTAAGTGCAAGTAGATAAATAGGGACCGCTTTATAGCGGGAAGGTAAACGGTGTTCCGTGTGCTGCGCTGGCTCGCCAGATGCAGCTTGTCACGCTGGCCACGTGACCCGGAAGTGTCTGCGGACAGCGCTGGCTCCCGGCCTCTAGAGTGAGATGAGCGCACAACCCTAGAGTCTGTCAAGACTGGCCCGTACGGGCAGGGGTACCTTTACCTTATATGAAAGCTGACCTGACTTGCTCTGCAAAAATGTTTTGTAAAGGGGGGGGGGACCCTTCTGTCACATGGGAAGGGTAAAGCTTTAGTGAAGACACTTGTCTTGTAGAAAACGTCCTCCTGATTGAATCTCCAAAACCTGTTTCCTTAGGAAACCACATTGATACCCATTGCTTATTTTTCTTTCTTTTTTTATAATATTTATTAAATTTTAGTTTAACAATACAATACATAGATATTAACACAGTCTTTTCCAGTATCCACATTTCACATTCATCTTTGGACTTCCTCACGACCCTTGTTCCTGCTTTCTAAACTCATAGATTTTACCAGCAAATTATTAACTTAGTTTGATTCATATAATATAAATTTCCAATATTTAATATCTCAAATTTTGGGATTTAACATACTCTTATTGAAGCTTAATCATAAAATATTACTTATCCACAATTTATCTTTTCATCTTCCAATTAAATTTAAATTTATGTTCTTTATAACTAGTTTGTTGGAGCCATGTTTTTGCTAATCTTGCATCTTTCTTAACATTCATACAATTTGCAATATTTTTGTAGATAGTCCTTGAATTTCTTCCAGTCCTCCTCCACCAGTTCTTCTCCCAGGTCTCGGATTCTGCCAGTCATCTCGGCCAGTTCCATATAGTCTATCAGTTGCATCTGCCATTCTTCCAGTGTGGGTAATTCTTGAGTTTTCCAGCTTTTAGCGATGAGTATCCTTGCTGCTGTTGTAGCATACATAAAAAAGGTTCGATCCTTCTTTTGCACACTCTGACCAACAATGCCCAAGAGAAAGGCCTCTGGTTTCTTAAGGAAGGTATACTTAAATACCTTTTTCAGTTCATTATAAATCATTTCCCAGAAAACCTTCACTCTAGGGCAAGTCCACCAGAGGTGAAAGAATGTTCCTTCAGCTTCTTTACACTTCCAACATTTATTATCAGACACATGGTATATCTTTGCAAGCTTGACTGGAGTCATGTACCACCTGTATATCATTTTCATAATGTTTTCTTTCAAGGCATTACATGCCGTAAATCTCAGACCTGTGGTCCATAACTTTTCCCAGTCAGCAAACATGATGTTATACCCTATGTCCTGTGCCCATTTATCATGGCTGATTTGACCGTTTAATCCTGTGTATTCCATTTTAACAGCAAGTTATACATTCTTGAAAGTATCTTAGAGCTGGGTTCTAGCAGTTCTGTTTCTAACTTTGATTTTTCCACCTGGAATCCTATCTTTTTATCCAACTTAAAAACTTCTTTAATCTGAGCATAATGTAGCCAATCTCGCACTTTATCTTTAATTTTCTCCATACTCTGCAACCTCCAGTTATCTCCATCTTTTTCTATTATTTCCCAATATTTCGGCCATTTGGCCTCCATATTGAGTTTTTTCAGGGCCTTAGCCTCCATTGGTCCATTGCTTATTTTTCTTTACTTGACTGCATTTTAATAAAAACACATTGAAATCTCAGTAATCTTGGAATAACTTTTGTTATAAACACTAGCCTCAGTTATGTTGCTGTAGAAATTACTTTTCTATTTTTAGTTTGTTTTTTCGTTCTGTGGCTCTGACAAACTAGTTGGTGCAGTTCGGCATGCTGTGAAAGGGACAGTTATCCAATGTATAAAAATGCCCTATTCTGATGTCTGCCTAAAAATGTGTTGATGGAGGAGCGGGGAGGCATGACTTGCCCCCACATCCCCATCACTGCTGGCTGCAGCCTTGGGTTCTTCGCATCTCCAGCTGGATGTGCTTGGGATCCTTCCTGCAATTGGGAGCCCTGATCACACAGATCTCTCAGTTCCCAGGAGGCTTCAAGAGAATGTGCAAGAATCCTCCTTCAGACCTTTCAGTGCGCAATGTCAGAGGCTTTGTAAGACGTTGTTGTTGCTGCTGCCAGTTTTGGGGGAGAATGATAATGCATCTCCTATATAACATTTGGCACTCAGTGATAGAATGAATGGCTATAGTTATCATGTTATTGGTCCAGAGCGTCTTGGTCACATTTTAGAAAAACTAATTAGTTAAATATGTTTATCCTGGGAAGCTGCTTCACTTGAGCAAAATAGACGATAAGCCTCCTCTCCTGGTGTTCTTGCTGCAGCCCCACTACGTATGTCCTGGAAGAAGATGAACCTCGCTTTCTTGAAGAAGTGGATTATAGTGCAGAGAGCAATGATGAGCCAGATGTTGAGTTGGCCAATAATGCTGGTGACTATGAGCCCAGTCTCCAAGAAGAAGGACATTCTGACTCTGAAATTACAAGGACGCATTTGCCTTGAGACATCCTTGGAGCACAAAGAAGAAATTAAATACTCTGGATTGATTATGGAAAATGGACACGGAGGGGTATTTAATCCTGAGATTTTGCTCGAGCAAATTAACTGCAGTCAGTCCAGTTCAAAAACAATAAATGTCTCTGGCTTTTAAATGAGTTGACACTTGTTTTATTTAAAGAATTTAGTTCTTATCCTGAGCACTGAGCTTTATCACTTGATTGCCTGTTAAATATTGTTGCATGGCTATTTGTGTTCATCCCTATAATTACCAAAAAAATTAAGTAAGAGGTTATTGGTGTTTCAGAAGGCAGCAGCTACACTTTATTCCTTATGATGCTGACTTCTGAGGTGGTTTCTGAAACTCACATAAACAGAGCTTTGTTGGTTTTGTGTGTGTTTGTGCGGACATTTCCCCCTCCATATTTTGCTGTTTGTGTTTAACACAGTGCAGAGCTCACTCTGCAGTAGTTTGTTTTGCACTTAACTGAGAAAGAAAACGGATGTACTGAGTGATGTATATCTTGAGCCTTAAATAAAATGTGATTACATGATTTTACTATCTGAATATCTAATTCAGAAAATATTTGTGTTTTGCACAGTAATTCCTTTTGCCAGGCAAAGGCTTTGATAGTCTTTGTAAAAACACATCCATCTATGTTTGTACTATACCACGTCATACAACAAGTAGGAGCTCATACGGTTGCAAGCTTCTCCATATAAAAACAGTTACTGAGCATAGGAAATCACCATGGAAAGCAGGCAGGAGTCTGTTCTTCATGGCATAGCATTCTATGTGCAGCAATTTGGTGTGTGTTTTTTAATGGAGGAGCTTTCTGTCGTGTGCCTCTCCCCCACTTGTAGATTGAAGTGGTATAGTCCAGACATACAGTTGCCATCTCACCTGCTTTTTATGAGAACTAAGCCTTCCAGGAGTTATATATTTTATATATGCATTCATAACCTTCCTCCTGAAGTAAGTATGAAACTTTGGGGAAACCTGTTTCATTAGTAAGTATAAACTTTAATTGTATGTATGACAGATACCAATAACATGGTTGTATTCAATTAAATCATCCCACTCATGAAAAGACTTCCCCTCCCTCTCTTCTCCCTGTGCCCCCCCCCCCAAATATGTGGGTTTGGAAGAACCCACAGAACAGATTTAGAGGGCACACGGGGAAGGGGGGATGGTATGCTGTGAAAGAGGAGGTCCTTGTACAAATGGGGCAATGTTGCTGGATACATGCCTTAGTCCTGCCCCCCATTTAACATGCCCATAGCTAAAATAAATTGTGTGCGCCCTGGATGCATCACTTGTACCTCTCAGTTCTGCACATGTACTCCTAGAGGGATAGTCGTGTCCATTTGGAATGGAGTTTCCAGATGCATATTTGTTGTACCACTAGAATTCAGCGTGATTCAGAGAAAATTAAAATGAGAATTGAGAATGTTTAAATGTGGTACCTAAATATTCAGATGCCCTAGATCAGGGGTCAGCAACCTTTTTCAGCTGTGGGCCGGTCCACCATCCCTCAGACCATGTGGTGGGCCGGACTGTATGGGGGAGGGATAAACGAATTCCTATGCCCCACAAATAACTCAGAGATGCATTTTAAATAAAAGGACACATTCTACTCATGTAAAAACACGCTGATTCCCTGCAGGCTGGATTGAGAAGGCGACTGGGGTTGCTTATTCCTGCCCTAGATGCTCAAATTTTCATTTTGTCTTGGGTATACCCAAGTATAGCTGCTGTTTCTCTCCCACCCTACCCCGCATCTTACTTTCTTGAGATTGTAGATCAAATCAGATGCAAAATTGGCACCAAGACATGAATACTGAGACGGCAGAACTCCATGTGTTACTTCCCTGTTGCATCTTCCTAGATAAAACACACCTGTTCACCCTCACAAACACCTATCTCTGGTTTGGGGGGCATTAGAAATGGAGCTGGTTTGCAGTTTTGTTTTGTTTTGTTTTTTTAAACCAGCTGCTTGTTGGTCAAGAGGAACTGGTTTAATTTTGCAAATGGTCCTTCACTTACTAAGGAAATGTCTGGAAAGAAATAACATAATCAAAGCATTCTTTCGCGCGTGTTTGTCAAATGATCTTTTTTAAAAAAACGCTTGGAAATGTTTCACATTGTAAGGTAAAATGAATAAATTTATGAAATGCTTTGAACCGAAATATCAAGAACCAAGAATTAGTATTGTAGTTCCAAACCAGTTTAAAAATTATTAAGGGCCCAACCTGCCACTTTTGCTACACTTTGCAGCATTGCAGGATTCTGTGCCAATACTGTTTCCTGGGACCCAGGTATACAGAAATACTCTCCTAGTGGTGATATTACAATTCAGGCTGGGAGGATGGGGCATGCAATGACTCCTCCTGGCAGCAGTAACATCCTGGCAACCAGGCTCCAGGATTCCCTTCTCCTCAACAGATGTTTGAGGAGCTAACACTCAACCAGTATCTGTTGCTCTGTGGTTCAGTAAAACTGTGGATCAGAACCTTGATCCATCCCTTTTGTGACTTACAGAAGTGGTGGGGAATATATTGCCATAAACATAAATGAGAATTAATTGATTCTGTACCTATTTGCTGTTTGCATTGGCCAGTGTGATGTAGTGGTTAAGAGCAGTAGTCTCGTAATCTGGTGAACCGGGTTCGATTCCCTGCTCCTCCACATGCAGCTGCTGGGTGACCTTGGGCCAGTCACACTTCTCTGAAGTCTCTCAGCCCCACTCATCTCACAGAGTGTTTGTTGTGGGGGAGGAAGGGAAAGGAGAATGTTGGCCGCTTTGAGACTCCTTCGGGTAGTGATAAAGCGGGGTATCAAATCCAAACTACTACTACTACTCTTCTTCTTCTTCTTCTTCTTCTTCTTCTTCTTCTTCTTCTTCTTCTTCTTCTTCTTCTTCTTCCAAACAAACGTCTTGTGAACATGGGGTTTTATAAATTACGTTGGCATAACAAGCAGTACTTCATTTCTTTTCCCCATCTCCTTAATCTATGAGGATTTAACAATCTTGCAGGCAATCTGTGAATGTTCTGGAATAAATCCCTGTGTTTTTAAAAGCCTTTTAACCTAATTTTGATTTTACAAAGTGATTTTTGATGCAAGCTTGAAATGGTGCAAGTATATAGACTTGGGTTGTACTTCCCTATTAACTTTTGAGGACTTCCTGAATTTAAGAGAGAAAATTGTGTATCTTTCCAGTAATACATTTTAATGAATGCTGGAATCTTCCTTTTAAAGTATTGTACCTCTCAGGCAAAGGTTGCCATTTGTGCCAATTTTCAGGTGTTAGTATCATGTGAAATACTACACTTCTCTTAGCTGACGAAAGGCAGCAAATACTCAAATTAGGCTGTCAAAACAAAAACATTTGTAGAAAAGTCAGGAAGCCCAGGTTTTAAAATAATTATTCAATGTAATGCTGTAATAATAAATTGTGGCAATATTATTGTGCATGCCCCTGCAGATATATTATTTATCAAGTAAGTGTATAATAATAAAAAAAAATACTATCACCTGGTTTCAGTACTTTTTTTTTTTTGGTGGAGAGTGTAAAGAATCTTTAAAGTGCGAAAGTCTTGGCATGTTTTAAAAGACATTGTACAGATTACTAGTGTTGCTACTAAGACATTTTTGTGATTCTGTTAAACTCGAAGAGCAATGAATCTGATACGTTTCAAATTCTGCTTCATGTCAACATGAATATACAGTAGATTTCTTGTCAATGCATGTGTTTAAAATGCATATCCTATAAGCAGGCACAACTCTACATAAGTGGTCTACTGCTATATAGATGTGGTAACTGTTCCCTCTTCTATGGATCTCTGCATATACCATGCAGAGAGAAAATAAGCCCAAATACCCATGCATTTCCAAAATTTAAAGGCAGCTTCATTTCCATTGCCTGTTGGGGTTTTTTTTTTCATTGCTTGTAGCATTTTAGACATTATTCCATTAATATATGAAATACTGATCTCTTCAGCTTGATAAATCTATTTCAAAATTAATACATGGGTAAAACCTTTGGACTATACTCACTGAATTGGATACAAATATATAAATAACCAGTGAAAATGAACAAATAATCAAAAATGCCTTTGGTGGGCAACGGAAAAGAAACAAAAGCTTTTTTGTACAAATACATGAAATAGATGTGCTCCATTGTACTTTGTGTTGAAACATTACAGACATTTCTTCTCCTTAATGAGTTAGTTATGCTCATCTTTAATGCAAAAAAAAAAAAATTAAAATCTCCTTTCCTCTCTATTTTCATTTGTCCTGCATTTTGTGTATTGGTTTCACTTGAAAATGGGCCTTTGCTTGATACTTTAAACAGATATATATTTGAAGTTAACCACCAGTACTTAAAGTTTTACTTTACTGACTATTCAATAACAGTAAAAATTTGGGGAAGGACATTGTGAATTAAACACCCAAAGATGAATTTTCTTTGTTTTCACAATCCTTTTGTCATTAGAGCTCTGAAACTGATGCAAAAGAATTGCAGAAGCCAAAGGTTAGATAGAGATAGTGAGGAAATCTATTAATGTAAGAAATAAAAGCTGTCCCTCTGGCCTCCCACAAAGCACTTTCCCCCCTCTAGAGTCTAGTGGAATAGCCATTCACTGCTGGCTCCACAATGTGCATTTTTGGTTTTAGATCAGATTTTTCTCAGGCTCTCACTCGTCTCATTATGGTATTTGCCTGCCTAAGGCTACAATCCTATATGCATTTACGTGGGAATATGTCTCATGGGATATACTGCACTGTAAGCTAGTATTTTCTTCATTCCAATATATCATGTAAGGTCATGGCCACTCTTGGCCTATCCATGACCACTTTTGCACAGAACATGCGAGGGAGCGGGGAGAAAGAAAACTCTCCACAAAATCATCTTTAATAGCTCTGTGGTCAATCACGAGACCAAGTCTCTAAAGAGTCAGAACATTGTTTTTCGTAGAATGAAGACGATCATTTTGGGATCAGTTGGGATAATTTCTCACATGCTGCTATAGTTCTGGTGGTAGTTGTAGTCCCAGGCATTCAGCAGCAGTGTATGTGTTTCGTACACTCCCTGTGTGTTGCCTCAAAGAACCTTTCCTGAACCCAGATCTGCTTGTGAGAGAATCTTGTTTTATATTCTAAATTTATAATTATTAAAGGATATGCGAAGTCTGGTGCTGGGCAAGAGGGATCAAAAAAGGAAATGTTCTTATTAGTTGTTGTTAATATTTTATTTTATTTTATTTATCAGTAGTTATCAGTAGTTTCCCTTGAGGCATCCTGAAACCTTACGCCAAAGGATAAACGGACATAAATCCGACATCAGGAATCACAAGACAGAGAAACCAGTAGGAGAACACTTCAATCTCCCAGGACATTCTATACAAGATCTCAAAGTAGCTGTTCTATTACAAAGGAATTTCAGAAATAGACTGGAAAGAGAAGCTGCTGAATTACAACTTATCACCAAACTTAAAACCATGGAGAGACCTGGTCTTAACAAAGACATTGGATTCTTATCTCATTATACATGACAAAGCCATTTTTCACCTTCTCACCCCTTGCTTTTTCCTGTAAGACCTATTGCAGTCGTTAAGAGTCGTCAACAGGCTCATCACAGCTATCTGCCAATCACCCATTCCCACCACCCTTCTGAGTAATACCCCTCCCCACCTTCTCACTATATAGAAGGGTCTGGTGACTTCTGTTTCAGTGTATCTGAAGAAGTGTGCATGCACACGAAAGCTCATACCTAGAACTAACTTAGTTGGTCTTTAAGGTGCTACTGGAAGGAATTTTTTTTCTTTTATTTTGTTTTGACTATGGCAGACCAACACGGCTACCTACCTGTAGTTAAAGTGATGATTGCATATATAAAAACAATTTTAAAAAGCAATTATAAATATAAAAACAGTTCTTGAATGTGATGATTGCATATGTTTGTGTGTGTGTGTGTATCAGCCCATGCCTGAAAACTATGGCCAGAAAAGCCACCTCGATTGGACTGTCATCATCCCTTTTGTAACAACTGGGCTACGATACCGTCCTTGTATCCCTGAGGCAAAGGCTTTGGGATATCTCACATAGCAACCTGCGATCCAGATCCGTTGTAATCTGTGGCCCGACTGCAGCTGGAATCCAATACGGGCACGACTTTCAGTTAGCCTCATATTTTAGGATTTTGCCCATACCCAGCTACTGGTGTTTATTTACCAAAGGTAGATTAAATGTACGGTACTTCCACCGGAAGTTCTAAATGGTAAACTGAGAGGCATCCCCTATCAGAATATAGGCTCTGTCTATGTTCTTGGGACGTCGATTGCATGAAGCATAACCTACTGCATTGTGGGCAGTATGAGCAAGCAAGGGATCAACTGATCAAACCCTTACTGGCAAATTTGCCGGGAAAATCTGAAGCCTCCCGTATTAAATACCTTCTGGAGGATAGGTCAAATGATATTACACTGACGGTGTCAAAGTTTCTTTCGGCGGTCGCAAGAAACAAAAGACCATCATGCTCTAGACATAACAAAATGACTACCTCAGTCTCTTCCGCCTGTTGTTTGGTTGTCTTAACTGTATCTTGTTTTGAAACTGTTTTGTGGGTCTATGGACCGCAATAAAGATATTTGATTTGATATTTATTTTTATATATATATAACAATTTTAAAAAGCAATTGTAAATATAAAAACCAGTTCTTGAATGACAGAGCACTGTTCAAAGAAAACAGTAACCTTTCACTGTTTTTTGTGTGGTTCTTTTTCTCAGGCTACAGGGCTGCTTGTGTGGTAAGACAGGATGACACACATGTTTTACGCTCATCTGAAAAAGAAAAAGCCTTTTAAAACGGCTTCAAATCTAGGGCTCGTGGAGAGGGATGTTCTTTTGCTATCAGAGATACCACAGGCCCTGTCAAATAGCTTCCAATAATAGTAGCATTGCTTGAGTCGCTGAGTGAGACAAGGTTTGGGTTATGACAGGATATAGCCGACGAGTTTGCATGTGACAGAATTGTCCCTCACTCCTAATGCACATGGTTGCGAGACAAAATTGGTTCTAAATCTCTAGAAAATGTAACCTGAAAAAAGAGACATTGAACCTACTTTTGCAAATCGTTAATAAAAATATGTTTTAAAAAATAAAATCTCTGAAGTGTACTATGACTTTAACCTGACGACTTTTCTGCAGTTATGTACTGATGTGTCTCCTGCTCTAGGTGGCACTATCCTCCCGTCTGTTGCTTCACATCAGGAAGATTCTGCTTTTATGAGGAAAACAGTGTAGCAGACAGTTCTAATGAAATGGAGATCCACGTTATTCAGGTTGCCAAATCCCTATGCCTAATTATGAGAGAAGTCATAACTCCCAAATACTCTCTGCCCGGCAGCAGTTTAGATGCATCCTTAAAGGTAGCTGAGCTGACTGCACGATCCTGTACATGCCTACTCAGAAGCAAGTCCCACTGACTTCAGTGGGGCTTACTCCCAGGTAAGGTGGTACAGGACTTCAGGCTCGTTTGGGGCATTCATGTCATCCTTTCATTTAGAAAATTATAATGTGATTCAGTTCAAAGATTAACAATACGTAGACTACGAACTGGAATATTTTCTCAGTAGGCATTCCTCTATCATGATAGCAACCTTGCTCATCTGTATCATACAACCCAAAAACCAAACTGTAAGGTTTTGATTACTTGTAACTCTGATACCATGGGACGCAGGTGGCGCTGTGGATTAAACCACAGAGCCTAGGACTTGCCGATCAGAAGGTTAGCGGTTCGAATCCCCGCGACGGGGTGAGCTCCCGTTGCTCGGTCCCTGCTCCTGCCAACCTAGCAGTTTGAAAGCACGTCAAAGTGCAAGTAGATAAATAGGTAAGGTAAACGGCGGGAAGGTAAACAGCATTTCCGTGTGCTGCTCTGGTTCGCCAGAAGTGGCTTAGTCATGCTGGCCATATGACCCAGAAGCTGTACGCTGGCTGCCTCGGCCAATAAAGGGAGATGACGCCGCAACCCCAGAGTCGGTCACGACTGGACCTAATGGTCAGGGGTCCCTTTACCTTTACCTTTAACTGATACCTGGAATGAAAACTGACACCGCAGGACATGTTCTGCTCAGTAAGTGAGTTCAGTAAGTCTATATAACCGATACAACAACAAATCTAGGATTCAGCTGAAGTGTTGCAGCGGTATATCGTCATACAGCACAAATTTCCTTCAGCAATGAGAATTCCACAGGATTTAGCTA
Organism: Podarcis cretensis; assembly: GCF_951804945.1. Classification (NCBI taxonomy): domain Eukaryota; kingdom Metazoa; phylum Chordata; class Lepidosauria; order Squamata; family Lacertidae; genus Podarcis; species Podarcis cretensis. The sequence continues at coordinate 7,658,000 of NC_137180.1, read as the reverse complement.
GAAAGCATTGGAGACTTTCTGTTTGCATCTGTTTGCTTCCAAATATGCAAGCAGAACAGGCTCCTAACGCAAGCAGTGCTACCCTTACTTGCAAAATGGAACCCCACGTCCCTCCCCAATTTCCAGAGCTGCTCCCGATCCAGCAAGACCCACAGCTGTCCACTGTTTGGCTGCTACATGTGGACAAAGTTGGACTGGGATCGCTGTCTTTTTCTGGGGTGGGGGGCACTTTCTGAGCTGCCGTGTTTTCCATGTGTTGGATGCACTAAACAGGTATGCTTCCTTTACACTTTTTTGGGGGACACCAATGTAAGACATGTCTCTATTCCGAGACATTTTAATTCATGTAATGCCTACTGAATGCTTTTAACCTGCCACGTCGTATGATGATCAACGCTCTGGTTTTATTGTACATTTTAGTGTTTTCTATGACATATATTTATTTATATGCTCATTGTTCACCGCCCTGGAATCTGCTGGATGAAGAGAGGCGTGCAACTGTTTTCAATAGAACGCCAAAACAAATGTTCTGTGCCTTACGAACAGCTTTGAACATGTGTCTGCTGACTGCTGATGGTTCAGAAAAGGAAGATCCCAGTGGGACATTGTCTGGGGCAGAGGAGACATTTTGGATCCTAAAGAATTCCTTGTTCTTCTTTCTGTGGTTCTTTCCCTTTTTGCTGCTGCCAGCTCAGCTTCCTACTTTTGTGGTTATGTTGCCACAGTCCTTCCTAAAATTAGATTGGACTGCCTGAGCCTTAGACTAATGCTGTACACACTTTCTGAAAAATACGTCTCCTTGAATACATCTCAGAGGGCTTACCTCTGAGCAAACATGCTTACGAGTGAGTTGTAAATGACCTGGAGACATGATCCAAATAGGCATGAGAAAATGGACACACCTCTGTTGACCTCACAAATGATGAAGGAGCTCATCAAATGCTACCTAATTAAGCCCCACTGGAAGCCAAGCTATTCAGTAACAGCATTCCTTCTTCTTTGGCGATCACCCGTAGCCGAGTAAGATTGTCTTCCGTAAACACGGTTTTAACAATGAGTCCTTAAGTGACTGTGGAGGCCAGTTCTGGATCCACACGTCCTTCCACAGTGGGGACATTGGTTTCCGGTTGGGAGTTGATCACAGTGTGGATTTGCCAAGCGTGCCTTCCTCCTAGCGCGTTTCTTCCTTGCGTTCTGAGGTCGAGTGTCTTCAAAGCCCATGACACCTTTGGTAAAGGCTGTTCTCCAACTAGAGAGCCAGTGTGGTGTAGTGGTTAAGAGTGGTGGACTCATAATCTGGTGAACTGGGTTTGATTCCCTGCTCTTCCACATGCAGCTGCTGGGTGACCTTGGGCCAGTCACACTTCTTTGGAGTCTCTCAGCCTCACTCACCTCACAGAGTGTTTGTTATGGGGGAGGAAGGGAAAGGAGAATGTCAGCCGCTTTGAGACTCCTTCGGGTAGTGATAAAGTGGGATATCAAATCCAAACTCCTCATATCCAGACTCCTCCAGTGTTTCCCAGTTGTCAGTGTTTATACTACATTTTTTAAGCTTTGCCTTGAGACAGTCTTTAAACCTCTTTCGTTGACCACCAGCATCACGCTTTCCATTTTTAAGTTCGGAATAGAGTAGTTGCTTTGGAAGACGATCATCAGGCATCCGCAAAACATGACCAGTCCAACAAAGTTGATGTTGAAGAATCATTGCTTCAACACTGGTGATCTTTGCTTCTTCCACTACACTGATATTAGTTCGCCTGTCTTCCCAAGTGATGTGTAAAATTTTTCGGAGACACCGTATAGCCCAACCCACACTATCATGGCTATCTTGCTGTGGAAGGGGAGAGAGAGGTTCAATACTGATAAAAGATGAGTTGATTTGGGAGCATGCTTTAAAGCCTAATCCTTAATTCCATGTACCTTTATCTGCGGTAAAATATTTCACACAGGGCCCAGTTTAGGCTGGATGTGGCGGCAACTTTTTGGGAACCTTTAAAGGGCAGCAAATTGTCAATTATTTACAGTATTCCATTAATTGTTACTAGGAAAAATTCAAGTTTTATCACGTATAATCAGTTGACTCAGGAAAAATTAGTAGGACAATTATGAGTGGAATCTTATACAGGAAAATAAGCCCCACCCAGGGCTGCCCAAAATATATTTTTTATTTGAAAAAGGGGCAGAGGAAAAAAAGAGAGAGAAGGATATTTAGGAAGGCAGAAAGAAGTTATAGAAAATTTAGAAGGTAGGAGAAGTGACAGAAGCAGCAGCGTCCTTCTCACCCCTTTAAAACTATAGCTTGGACACTGCCAGGGGGCCACCATATTCCCCTCCACCCCCATAATGCCTCACTTGGAACAGCACATGGAGTGGAAGCATGATAGCCTTCTGGGTTGCTGATAGCAGGGCTGACACCTGTCCCTGATGACAGAGAAATAATGTCTGACACGAGAACAAGCAGGGGCAGGTCTCCCCCACATGTCTGAGTAAGCACTCGAGCACCGAAAATGTCTCTTCCCCCTCTTCCACAAGGCCTATGATAGCTGTGTCTCGCACTGAATGCAACTGCCATATAGAAAGGATTCTATGAATTGAAAAAAAATAGACGTTACAATATATACAGTGGTACCTCCCATTGCGGACTGGATCCATTTCAGTGCTCAGGTTGGATCCTGAGGTTTCCGCAACCAGAGATGCCTGTTCTGTGCATGCGTGCGGCGCAATAGAGCACTTCTGCACATGCACAAGCGGTGAAACCCAGAAAAATACTTCCAGGTTTGCCACTTTCGCAACCCAAAGTTTATGTTACCCGAGGGTAATGTAAGCCGAGGTTCTACTGTACAGTGGTACCTCGGGTTACATACGCTTCAGGTTACATATGCTTCAGGTTACAGACTCCGCTAACCCAGAAATAGTACCTTGGGTTAAGAACTTTGCTTCAGGATGAGAACAGAAACTGCTCTGGCGGTGCAGCAGCAGGAGGAGGCCCCATTAGCTAAAGTGGTGCTTCAGGTTAAGAACAGTTTCAGGTTAAGAACGGACCTCCAGAATGCATTAAGTACTTAACTCGAGGTACCACTGTATATGAGAATGTTTTATTCCCTTGAAGAAAGCACTGGAGACTGCTGTTCAACCTCACTTTCATGACCTATGAATGGGGTTGTGGGATCAGGTGGTAATTTCAGCTCAACAATAGACTCCCATCACATCCCAGAAAAACCAGGAGAACATAACATCTTATATTTCAAAAAGTGAAGGCCTTTTTAAGGCGAGCTTGCGCTCATGTTTATAACATGTGACATTCTCCTTCAAGTTTGACAATGTCTTGTAATCTGGGAGAGAGACATCCAGTTCTTGTATGTGGTTGGGAGAGGAACACTCATCATTCAATGAAGCAAATGTGAATGCGTATGAGACCGCCAGATGCAAGTCATTATCATCCCCACAATTTTGCTGCTTGGACAACACAAGAGGCAGCCTGCAAACACAGGGCTTTTTTCTTTTGGTGGTTTTACGTAGGGTGTCGTGCATTATTTTTAAAAACCCAGCTGAAATTATATGGCAAGTGAAAAAAGACTTTGGATGAGGAACATTTTTTAAAGGGGGTAGAACAAAACATGGCAACCTTCAGCTGTGTCCTAGTTGCTGTGGTTTCTATGGTTACTTCAGATGCATTGCTTTCTGCCGCTAGTTAAAAATCAGCTTCAGAATTTGATGGGTTTAGATGACTCCACCAGGGATCCACTGGCTGAGTCGAGAAAACTGATAAAGGAGGGAATAGCATGGAAGGAGGTTATCAGTCTACACTGGCTGTCCTATAGCAAATTCCTCCCTCGCTCAATGGACTGTCAGGTAGCAGATTTACCAGTGAGGTGAAGCAATTGGCTCCCTATTCTGAGATTTGCCAAAACGTAATGGTGGATTTCTTCAGAGGTGAAGCAATGTTAGCAATTGATTTCTTTAATGCTAAAACTTTGCAAATTAATATCCCTCTTGATCCAGAAATGCATTTGTTAACCTACTTGAAAGGTACAGTCCCTAGGGATAATGAAGATGGAAAAAAATATTCTTTTAATATGGTCTGCAACACAAAAGTAGCATAGCTTTTGAATGCTAAATACGAGAAGCAAAAATAAATCCCTTGCATTAGGGCAGCGGTGGTGTACCTCAAGGCTGTGGGGCCAAATGCAGCCCGCTAGTCCTTTTTATCTGGCCCTCAGGAACCTCCCCAGACTATTGGATGTGTGGCTGGAGGGAGTTGTGGTCCAAACATCTGGAGGGCAACATGTTGGCCACCCCAAAAAACTTCAATGTACCCCCTGAAAACATTCTTGTGGGGTAATGTGGCTTTTGGCCTAGAAAAAAAGACTCCACGCTGGATTAAAGTGTCAAGTTAGGACTGTGGAAACTGATTTAAATTCCCACTCCAACATGAAGTTCACTGAGTGACTCAAGGTTGTTGTGATGAGGATAAGAAGGGAGGGAGAACAATGCATGTCTCCTCAAGTCCGTGGAGGAAGGGCAAAATATAACTGTAACATATAAATATGGAAGTGAGAGCTGGACCATATGGAAGTGAGAGCTGGACCATAAAGAAGGCTGATCGCCGAAGAATTGATGCTTTTGAATTATGGTGCTGGAGGAGACTCTTGAGAGTCCCATGGACTGCAAGAAGATCAAACCTCTCCATTCTGAAGGAAATCAGTCCTGAGTGCTCACTGGAAGGACAGATCGTGAAGCTGAGGCTCCAATACTTTGGCCACCTCATGAGAAGAGAAGACTCCCTGGAAAAGACCCTGATGTTGGGAAAGATGGAGGGCACAAGGAGAAGGGGACGACAGAGGATGAGATGCTTGGACAGTGTTCTCGAAGCCACTAACATGAGTTTGACCAAACTGCGGGAGGCAGTGGAAGACAGGAGTGCCTGGCGTGCTCTGGTCCATGGGGTCACGAAGAGTCGGACATGACTAAACAACTAACAAACAACAACAACAACATACAAATACCCCCCACTGTACAAAATATGTCAAAATACATGGGAATGGGATACAGGGGAGATGGGAAAATGGGAATGAAATGCAAAAGTACAGTCTGCGACAGTCCTTTGTGAACTTTAAGATAAACAAAGAGACCGGTCACAACAGCAGTAATTGCTGATCACACAACCCATCCTAATTCTGCTATGTTAATTAACACCCCTTGCGGGGCATGAAACAATTGACTCCATTCAAGCCTAATCAAATAGAATCAGCCCTCTTGAGTAATTCAGCAATTTCAAGCTAGAGAATGGCAACTTCGATGTCAGCAACAGAGTGTCTTGTGAGATTGCAATGTTCTCCCGCCGGTATCTGAATGCTGCTATTTCTAATGTCATGTTGACGCCTGGTTATTCCTCTTTTTGCAGAGCAACAAGCAGGGCTGCACAAAGATCTGATCAAGGGCAGCCAATCAATACTCAGATTTTACAGGCAAGGAGCGTTGAGGCAAGCAATTAACACTAGGCCAGCCATGGCAGAAAGATGTTGTTGTTGTTTTTGAAACTTGCTACTATTGAGTAGGGACACAGGTGGCGCTGTGGGTTAAAGCCTCAGCGCCTAGGACTTGCCGATCGAAAGGTCGGCGGTTCGAATCCCTGCGGCGGGGTGCGCTCCCGCTGCTCGGTCCCAGCGCCTGCCAACCTAGCAGTTCGAAAGCACCTCTGGGTGCAAGTAGATAAATAGGGACCGCTTACCAGCGGGAAGATAAACGGCGTTTCCGTGTGCGGCTCTGGCTCGCCAGAGCAGCGATGTCACGCTGGCCACGTGACCCGGAAGTGTCTCCGGACAGCGCTGGCCCCTGGCCTCTTAAGTGAGATGGGCGCACAACCCCAGAGTCTGTCAAGACTGGCCCGTACGGGCAGGGGTACCTTTACCTTTACCTTTTACTATTGAGTAATTTGGAATCAGAAGGACTTTGATCAAATTCAACATTGTTCTCCCCCTGTATGCTGACCCCAGATCCAATTTTGGTGGTGTTGGATAGAAGAAACGAGGGGAAAGCCCTGCTGCACAAGTCCTTGCACAAGGTTTGCACTTGGACACAGGAGTGAAATTGGGTCCTGTTCTCATTTTAATTCAAACCTACCTAATTTGCACTTTCCAAAACAATACATAAGCAAGGGCACAACTTTTATTCAAACTATTATTCAAAATTCACACACTTCTGAATTTTGTGATACATTTCTCCAACAAATGGACACGAAAATTCATATAGTGGGGGAAAGTGTGTGCAAAAGTACATATAGTGAGAAAATAACATACAAAATTGCATTGTATTAAGAAATGTTACTTGCAACATGTGGATATTAGACAAAATTGTGTCTGAACTTTTTGGATTTGAGAAAATGAGCACCAAAACTTTGATGTATTTTCATGAAGTGTGTGGGTTCTTTTTATTATTATTATTATTATTATTATTATTATTATTATTAATAATAATATCACAAACTGATGTAGAAATGTGGCATATTTGAGATTGAAAGAAACCAAAACAGAAAGATTAATCCCTCCCCATTAAGGGAGCATAGAATAATAGCTCCATGTCCCATTGCTAGTTGTTTCTTATCTCCTTATCTCTCCTAGCTGCCTGACAATAATATGTAACCAGGGATCACCAATATGTTTGATCCAGTGGGCGCATATATTTTGAGTGCTGTGAATGCCAATCACAATATGGCTGCCGCTGTGGCATGACAGAGCAAAAGATTACTGCTGTGGGGCCATGGCATAACACAAAATGGCTGACACATCTAAAAAAAGTAGAAAATGGTGGGCATGCCTTCCATAAGCCTGCTCCCACACGTATGAAGAGGGGAAGCCATCAGTATTTGCCCCTGAAGTTCTTCCTCACAAAGAGAAGCTCTTTTCACCTCTCCTCTGTTCAGAAGAGATAGGAAGGTCTCCAATGCTGGTATCCAGTGAAATTTGGCATGTTTAACAGTTCGTGTGTTCAGTGCAAGAAGAGCAAACAGTCTCTCATGCTTTGTGGCTTTTTGAAGAGATTTTTAGTGAAACCATTAACAGGTGTCATCGGACAGGCAACCGTGGTGACATGCTGTCTACCCTATTGTACCAGTTACAGATAGGTAGCCGTGTTGGTCTGCCATAGTCAAAACAAAAAATTCCTTCCAGTAGCACCTTAAAGACCAACTAAGTTAGTTCTAGGTATGAGCTTTCGTGTGCATGTATATCTGAAGAAGTGTATCTGAAGAAGTGTGCATGCACACTTGTATATCTGAAGAAGTGTATCTGAAGAAGTTTGCATGCACACGAAAGCTCATACCTAGAACTAACTTAGTTGGTCTTTAAGGTGCTACTGGAAGGAATTTTTTGTTTTACCCTATTGTACATCACTATCTTGCAGTCAGTCAGGAGCTGCAGAATTTTACCTCACATTTGAACTTTGGCCCGCTTCATGTATGGTGTAGAAGGCCTTATAAACACAGACACAGAAATGGGTTAAGGCTTCCTCTGTCCTAGGCAGCCCTCTAATACAAGGGAGGGAGGAACTGCCTTGGAACTCCTTAATTTTGCCCTATTGTGAGAGTATAAGCTTTTAAGGCTGGCATGTTCCGTAATGTTTTTCTTGACATTATTCATCCAGGGAAAAAGATGACCTGGACAAGAGCAGTTCCCATTACCATTCATTACTTAATCCTGGACATCTGGGAGCATTAGAAGCCAATTTCAATAAGAAAATAAACATTGCTGGCATTATTTCCCCTGGTTTTAGGAAAGTATGTGTAGCAAATTCCTGTCTTCCCAAGGTCATTCTCATTGTTTAGTTGCTGCTGCTCCCCACCACAAACTAGTCTAGGGCCTTCCCGGAGTTCAAAGATGTGAGTGTGACTCCTTTACAAGATGGCTGTATCCTGCCAGATACATATTATAACTAAGGGAATATTTGCATGGAGGTTTCTGGATGAGTTCATGCGTCTGTCTAATGGACTTTTCATGGCTGCGTAACACACAGATGCCATTACAGCGCTTCCTCTCCTCCCAATGTCTGCCAACTTTTCAACCTGCTACTGTATATGTATTTGAGTCTTCAGTATTTTTCCTTTTACAGACTCCCATGCATCTTGGACTACCTTCTCTGAGGATTTCTGACCATGGTCTCTCACCCAGTAGCTCCTTAAGCTTTTTGAAATTGGCCTTCTTGCATGAAGGGGTTAAGACCACAGAATTGTATTCCTAGACTCAGTTGGGTAACACCCCTTGCCTGGAAGGAAGGAGTTTAAGATTGCTCCCTACTAGCTCAGACTGCGTGCATAGAGCTATTTCACTATATTTTGCACCCCTAGATTTCTGCCTGAGTTTAGTTGCTGCTGCATGGAATAATGTGTGAGTCTGACCTTTGGAATTTGTAAGTACAGCATTTGGATTTACTAAATGGTGTGGTCTGTTCATCGTGAGAGAGGTTGAAACAGGGGAAGCACTGTAAGCAGACTAAACAGAATATTTAAAAGGTCTAACAGCCTATTATTCCTCACGCTTCACTGTGGACATGATTCTGTGATTTTAATACTTTGCTGAGGACTCTCTCTTGCCCCATGCTTGGATCCTAGGGATCTTCCTAGCTTCCAAATGCCTACTGTATATCACTATATTATGCAGTACGACTCAGTCAGGAAACAGGAGCAAGCAAAGTGCATTGCACCACACTGTCTGAAACTCATGTTGTGCAAGAGTTGCTTCCTGTCAAATGTGGTATTGTGATTTTATAGTTTGGCAAATTGCTGGCAAGTTAGTCCAAAGTCAAAGAATGTTATTGGAAAAGCAACATTTGTCTGACCAAATGCATATGTCAGGGCCACTGGAATTCAATGCCATTAATATCCCTGCTTGCATCACTTTTTCCAAAACCAAGACATATGCATTCTTTTAATCTGTTACCCATCTTCTCTCATACTTGGCCGCTACCAACTTTGTTTTCTGTTTGGTGTGCGGCTGAGGTTTGCTGCTGTCATCTGTAACACAGAACTCAGGCTTTCTGATGGCAGAATATGAAGATCTTCTTGTACTTGCTAAATTCCAGTTTGATTTGCTAGCTGATGTTGACAGCAGACCTTTATCCTTTATTCCATAACTTCTAAATGTACCAGGGAAAGCCACACAGAACCACTTTTAGACTGATCCACACATTCTACTCACAAAGACAGTCCCAAAGGGAAATATTTTGGATTGATTGGCCCTGTCTGACCCTCTCAGCTTCAACTCTGAGTACTTCCAAGCTTGAAGTAGCACTTTTGTTGTTGTTGTTTAGTCGTTTAGTCGTGTCCGACTCTTCGTGACCCCATGGACCAGAGAACGCCAGGCACTCCTGTCCTCCACTGCCCCCCGCAGCTTGGTCAGACTCATGCTGGTAACCTCGAAAACACTATCCAACCATCTCGTCCTCTGTCGTCCCCTTCTCCTTGTGCCCTCCATCTTTCCCAACATCAGGGTCTTCTCCAGGGAGTCTTCTCTTCTCATGAGGTGGCCAAAGTACTGGAGCCTCAGCTTCACAATCTGTCCTTCCAGTGAGCACTCAGGGCTGATTTCCTTCAGAATGGAGAGGTTTGATCTTCTTGCAGTCCATGGGACTCTCAAGAGTCTCCTCCAGCACCATAATTCAAAAGCATCAATTCTTCGGCGATCAGCCTTCTTTATGGTCCAGCTCTCACTTCCATACATCACTACTGGGAAAACCATAGCTTTAACTATACGGACCTTTGTTGGCAAGGTGATGTCTCTACTTCTCAAGATGCTGTCTAGGCCTGTCATTGCCCTTCTCCCAAGAAGCAGGCGTCTTTTAATTTCGTGGCTGCTGTCACCATCTGCAGTGATCATGGAGCCCAAGAAAGTAAAATCTCTCACTGCCTCCATTTCTTCCCCTTCTATTTGCCAGGAGGTGATGGGACCAGTAGCCATGATCTTCGTTTTTTTGATGTTGAGCTTCAGACCATATTTTGCACTCTCCTCTTTCACCCTCAATAAAAGGTTCTTTAATTCCTCCTCACTTTCTGCCATCAAGGTTGTGTCATCTGCATATCTGAGGTTGTTGATATTTCTTCCGGCAATCTTAATTCCGGCTAGGGATTCATCCAGCCCAGCCTTTCGCATGATGAATTCTGCATATAAGTTAAATAAGCAGGGAGACAAAATGCAGCCTTGTCGTACTCCTTTCCCAATTTTGAACCAGTCAGTTGTTCCATATCCAGTTCTAACTGTAGCTTCTTGTCCCACATAGAGATTTCTCAGGAGACAGATGAGGTGATCAGGCACTCCCATTTCTTTAAGAACTTGCCATGGTTTGCCATGGTTGGCACAGTCAAAGGCTTTTGCATAGTCAATGAAGCAGAAGTAAATGTCTTTCTGGAACTCTCTAGCTTTCTCCATAATCCAGCGCATGTTTGCAATTTGGTCTCTGGTTCCTCTGCCTCTTCTAAATCCAGCTTGCACTTCTGGGAGTTCTCGGTCCACATACTGCTTGAGCCTTCCTTGTAGAATTTTAAGCATAACCTTGCTAGCGTGAGAAATTAGTGCAATTGTGCGATAGTTGGAGCATTCTTTGGCACTGCCCTTCTTTGGGATTGGGATGTAGACTGATCTTCTCCAATCTTCTGGCCACTGCTGAGTTTTCCAAACTTGCTGGCATATTGAGTGTAGCACCTTAACAGCATCATCTTTTAAAATTTTAAATAGTTCAGCTGGAATACCATCACTTCCACTGGCCTTGTTATTTGCAGTGCTTTCTAAGGCCCATTTGACTTCACTCTCCAGGATGTAGCACTACATGTGCACAAAACTACATTTTAGCCTTTTGAGGTTTTCTTGCGGGGAGTATCCCAATGCAGAAGCAGCAAAGATGTGAATGAGAAGTTTAAAGGGAGGGGGGAAGATGAAAAGGTGCCACAATATGCAGGGGGGAAAGTAGGTTCCTTGGTTGAAGCAGGCAATTCAGAGTGGGTTTTCGGGGGGTTTTTAGTGGAAAGGAGTTAAAGTGAACACATGTCCCAATTTACATAGTTGTTGGTGTGAAGGCATCCTCTGTTTGAAGTGCTATTGGGCTAAGACCATAAAGAACCATAGGAAGAGAGAGCAGGGACCTTGTAAGCTGCCCATTAGCAGCAGATTAATCAGGCACATGGTCACCCGCTCTAAGTTTGTGATGAGATGTGCTGCATTTCTATTTAAATTCTCACAATCATTTCAAAACGTGTGTGCATGTGCTGTATAATATATGCAAATTTTATATGAAATGCTGGCATCGTTTGGCTATGTGTTTGTCAAACATGCAGGCAATGCAGAGCTGGCGGCAAGGAAGGAAGGCAAGATGGCTTCAGAAGGAGGCGCAGCTGGAGGAGGATGCGCTCAGGTTTGAAGGAAAATAGTGGCAGCAGCAGCAGCTTCTGCTGCAGCGTCTGAGGCTGCAGAGAAAGGCTATCCTCTCTCAGCTTGCTGATCTCCAGGATCAGGGCCTTGCAGAGCCAGGCAGAGGTCCAGGCCAGGTAGATAATGTGCCCCCCCTTTCTACCCTGGGGATAACCAAAGTCTTATAAATAAGTATATAAACGCTGGGGAAGCTGCCAGCCATGGCCCTCACCGCTGCCTTTGCACCTCCACGTTCGCCCCAGTGCATCCCCTGTGATTGTGATTGTTATGTACTGAAGTTCTCACCCTGGGCCAGCAGGGGGATACTGTAGATAGTTCAGGTCCACATATGCAAATAAGGGATCGAAAGTGACGTTCAGTGATTGGATAGTTACAGAAAATGGTTACCGTTGCGTTCTAGTGGAGCTCTATATAAGCAGGCTGGCTGTACCCTTCAGCTCAACGCAGTTCTGCTCTGGCCTGTGAATAAACAAGAGCTGTTTGAAAAATCGCTGTGTTGTCTGATATGTTCACCCACAACTTAACAGTGAATATGCTGACCAAGGCCCCCTTTGGAATTGGAGGCCCGGACCAAGTGGCCCATATGCCCCCCCCCCACGCCGTCTGGGCCTGTCCAGGATATCTCATGAAGCTCCATGCACCAGGCTCACTCACGGCTGAGGGGGAAAGAGTGCCTCTGAGCATGAGCAAAGCGCTTCTCTCTCTCTCCCCCCCCCCCGTGTCGCCTGACACAACAGCCAGGCTTTCCGGCTCTTTCAATTCTCCTTTTAGAAACTAGCACGAACCCACTGTATCGTCAAGGCTGAGGGGATATATTCCCCCTCCGAAAAATATTTCTAGCTATTTGAGATAGGGTTCAGCCCTGAAAGCTGAGGAATTATAATTATTAGATAATTAATTTTTTGTACAGGTATTTCTTTTCCTCCAAATAATAAACTTCCAGCTTTTTACTGGATCCTGTCAAGGGCTTTGATTTTTGGCCAGGAGCACAGCAGTGTACAGCCTGGATCCCCATGAAAACCATGTCTCCTTCGAAGACAGAGGTCCTTTGGCTAAGACGGGACGATATGGGATTGGGGGGGCAACTCCCATCTCTTGCGGTGGTGCAATTAGTGCCAGCACCGTCCGTTAAGAGTTTGGGTGTAATCTTCGATACCTCCCTCTCTATGGAGGCGCAGATTACAGCTATAACAAAGGCGGCATTTTTTCATCTCCGCCAAGCTAAGCAGTTGGCCCCTTATCTCTCTCGCCCTGACCTAGCCACTGTGATCCATGCGACGGTCACCTCCAGACTGGATTATTGTAACTCGCTCTACGTGGGGCTGCCCTTGAGACTGACCCAGAAACTCCAGCAGGTGCAGAATGCTGTGGCGAGACTCTTTACAGGGTCCTCGCCGTGGGATCACATTCACCCGGTCCTAGACCAGCTGCACTGGCTCCTGGTGGAGTACAGGATCAGGTTTAGGGTGCTAGTTTTAACCTTTAAAGCCCTATGCAGCCTAGGACCCTCGTACCTACAGGATCGCCTCTCCTGGTATGTCCCACAGAGGAACTTACACTCTTCAAATAAAAACATCCTGAAGGTCCCAGGCCACAGAGAGGTTAGGCTGGCCTCAACCAGAGCCAGGGCTTTTTCGGCCATGGCCCCGAACTGGTGGAACTCTCTGCCACAAGAGACTAGGGCCCTGCAGGACCTGACATCTTTCTGCAGGGCCTGCAAGACGGAGCTGTTCCACCAGGCCTTTGGCCAAGGCACAGTCTGACCCCCTCCTTTGGTAATCCTCACAGAACTTTAGCCTAATGGTTGCCATCAATTTGATTTGAATTAATTTTATAGTGAAATGATTTTAGAATGTTGTACTATTTTATTGTTGTTAGCCGCCCTGAGCCCGGCTTCGGCTGGGGAGGGTGGGATATAAATAAAATTTATTATTTTTATTATTATTATTATGGATAATAAAACATGATTATTATTTTTTAAAAAATGTCCCCGGATTCATTGGAAAAAATCTGGTAACCATAGATTAGAAGGATCTTGCATGTAACTTCCTTCCTTCCCCACAAATTCATAACAATACAATTTAGGCCATTCCTCCTATAGCTTTCAACAAATTCCTTTTTATTTAAGGAAACCCTGACCTTTCCATAAAATTAGGATTTATAAGAGAAATAAATCTCTCAATTGTTCTCAAGGGGCACAGCTGCTTTAAAGTGTAATCATGGGAACTGAAACAGGTTTCCTCCTGCAATAACATTTATATTGGTTTTCCTGACATCTTACACATTATATAAAACGAGCTTTTTAGAAGCAATTTCCATTAAAAGCAAAACAGAATAGCCAAGTACTCCGGTTGCTAAAACAGGGCTTTGGAACAAGTTTCCCCAAGTTCTTTAAAGCTTGAATCACCGCTATGCACCCAAGTGCAGATTTTTAGCTTGTTTTTTTTAAGATCTACGGTAATTTATCTGTCTGTCACCTTCATCATGGTCTTACTGAGGAAATTTGACTAATAAATTATATAAATAAATCATGTGAGCCATATTTTCTCATTTGCTAAGCCTGGCCACAGCCAAAAATATGCACAGCATTTCACATTTTCATCTTGTGACCTGTGGATGAAATCTCTTCTTCGTGAAGTTGACTAGGCAGGAAAACACAGTGCAACTGCCTGCTGCACAATTGGCCTATCAGATGAGCCATTGACCAATAGATCAGTGTGCCAGAAAGAACAAATGAAACTGCGGGATCATTCCTTCAGACAATCTAATAGTTGACATTCATCTTAATTTGCTTTACACAAACTTCACAAGGATGTTAGAGTATATCCAGTTTTATAGTGCATTCATCCCAGTTTGTTTGCAGAGTGGTTATACAGCAACAACCATTCATTCTGATATGCTCTTGGGATGTTTATATGTCTTTCCACTCATCATCTGTTCATCTCACATATTTCCCTGTCAGTTTTCTAGCTGCAGATAAATAGGGTTGGGGTTTTTTTTTTTTTTTAGTTTTTAAAATTTCCAGTATGCATTTGACTTCCTCCCACAAAATACTGACAGCCAGAAGGTAATGGTTCAATGTTAGTCTTTTAAATGGGAGCTGCCCAAAGTCATGGCCCATTACATAAGTGGGAATCCTTGCTGACAGGTTGCTTGTGCCTGCATTGGAAACAAGTCTCTGTGTTTTCCCCATCCACTCACCTGCCGCTTTGTTGTTCATCTCACTTAAGGTTCTGAAATATACTCGGAGTCAAGTGTGAATATCATGCTCTTTATTCAGCTCATAGTAGCAATAAATGAAACTTTCCCCAAAACGTCTAGCTATATATACATTATTTACACAATGGGCCCCATGTGATTGGCTAATTCCGGGCTGCTCCTGTAGGCCAATCAGGTTGCGGATACACCTCCTCCAGAAGCCTGATTAGCTGCTCCTGCAGGCCAATCAGGTCGCTGATTCACTTTCACCTGGAGCTGGATTGGGTGGCTCCCCCAGACCAATCAGACTGCTGCATTCTGGATCCTATTGTTCTAGGATTCAGCTCAGTACATAACAGGTTCTCTCCAGGATGGGGTGAGAATGAAAATGAATGTAGTGTGCCTCCCTGTCTCCCTGCTGAATTGATCTTGAAAGTGAGAAGGGGAGGTTGAGATGGCTGCTATGCAGCCTCTGCCTGAAGAAGTCACTGAAAACTCAAAAGGTGCTTGGGACTTGCCGATCAGAAGGTCAGTGGTTCGAATCCCTGCGACGGGGTGAGCTCCCGTTGCTTGGTCCCTGCTCCTGCCAACCTAGCAGTTCGAAAGCACATCAAAGTGCAAGTAGATAAATAGGTACCACTCTGGCAGGGAGGTAAACGGCGTTTCCGTGCCAATAAAGCGAGATGAGCGCCGCATCCCCAGAGTCGGTCATGACTGGACCTAATGGTCAGGGGTCCCTTTACCTTGTAACACTGGTAATAAATTGGGCCCTTCGGTTAATATACTGACTTGCCATCACAGTTCTTCAGCAATTGTAGTATTGTAGCGGCTGCATTGTAGCTGCAACCCTACCTAAATACTGATCATCATTTTCTCTTAGTGTCCATTCTTCAGAGCGTGTTTTCTCATTTCTGGTCAATGGGTTAAAAGCTGTCTTGGCTCCTTCCTAGAGAACTTGATTTTCTGAATAAGACGAACGCACAACCATGTACGGTACTTGCAGCTACATGGAACTACTACACAGGAAGAAAAGACACAGCAAGAATCTTTACAGCACAACAGGTTTGCTTAGAGGGCCTCAGGTAGGGAAGAAAGATACGATGAGCAACATAAAAGAACAAGTGGCCAGTAATGGGAACATCTGTAAAAAAAATCTCTGTTCTGTGCCAGACAAATCACAATATAGTTATTGTACACCTAAGAGTATTTCTGGCAGAGTCTTGTAACAGACCTTAACACAATGGGCTCCTTGGGAGGAGAACAGCCCATCTAATTGGATATCTGATCCAACAGATGAATATTCACAGAGGTGACTCATACCTGCTATTCTCATGCATATCCTTCTTTATAGCTCCTTTATGGCTTGATTTTGTGGCCTGTTGCATTGGCAACAAAGCCTGTATACCCAGGAATTATAGTCATTTGCTAATCCAAGACCTAGGGCAGTTCTCCAGTTCCCACTCAGTGCATATAATTCATGCGGGGGACTTTGCCTCCTGCTCCCATTCCAGTGTTCACATGCCAAAGACATCCATGTCAAATAGAATGTGGGAAGGGGGTACCCATGGGTGTACAAGTGTATATATTCAAGCTGTGCGCACCATCCAGAACCCTGCATGATCAGGATTCCTGAGGGCACAGGTGGTCGGTGTGTGCAGATACTTCTTTCTGATATTCTGCCCATCACATGGATGTCAGGGCTGAGACTTCTCCCGTACCAAGGGTGAAGTTGACAGGCATGGTTCTCCTTTTCCCTCACCATGTTGGGTATATCTCTGGGGTGAGCGACACAAGCAAGCCCAGTGTGTGGCTTTGAACCAGTGGCAGAAGCAGAGATAACCCTCTCCAGTATGTGGCATAAATGCTAATGTGAATAATGTACTCCAACCAGTTGAGTGGTGTCATAAGGTCGCTTGTGTAGGCCACGTCCACACCATGCATGGTTGGTTAAAAGTGCTGGAAACCGTAGCTCTCCAAGAGGTTTCCTAACAACTCTCAGCACCCTTAACAAATTACAGTTCCCAGTATTCTTGGTGGGGAAGCCAGGACTGTTGAAGTGGAGTAAGAATGCTTTTAAAGGTATCATAGAATTGTGGAGTGGGAAAAGACCCCAAGGACCATCTAGTTCAACCCCCTGCAATGCAGGAATCTCAATGAAAGCATCCAAGACAGATGGCCACCCAACTTCTGCCTAAAAACCTCCAAGGAAGGAGAGCCCACCATCTCTGGAGGGAGTCTGTTCCACTGTTGAACAGCTCTCACCATCAGAAAGTTCTTCCTCATATTTACAGTATTTTTCGCCCCATAGGACGCACTGCCCCATAAGACGAACCTAGGTTTTTTTGGGTGGAAATAAAGAAAAAAATTATTCCCCCTCCCCCCAGGCACGGGGCTGGCGCAGGGGAAGCCCGAGCTTCCCCTGACCACAGCCTCCAGAACATGCCTGCAAGCCTTGCGAGCCGGCAGGATTCCCGCCAGGCGCGCGAGGCTTGCGGACACCTGCCCGAAGCACGGGGCGTCCTCCGGAGGGCGCCCCAGGCTTCGAGCTGCAGGCTGCCACCCCAAGCCTTGCGCGCCTGGCGGGACCTCCTGCTGGGCGCGTGAGGCTTGCGGACACGTGCCCGAAGCACCAGGCGTCCTCCGGAGGGCGCCCCGTGCTCCGGGCTGCAGGCTGCTGCCCGCAAGCCTTGCGAGCCCGTGGGAACTCCCCCAGGATCGCAAGGCTTGCGGATAGCTTCCTGAAGCCTGGAGAGCGAGAGTGGTCGGTGCGCACCAATGCTTCTCACTCTCCAGGCTTCAGCGAAAGCCTGCACTCGCCCCATAGGACGCACACACATTTCCCCTTCATTTTTGGAGGGGGGAAAGTGCGTCCTATAGAGCGAAAAATACGGTAGTTGGAATCTCCTTTCTTGGGCAAGACCCATACACACAATCCCACTAGGAAAACCCTTAATGCCTTCTGGTTTGAAATGTGTTGGTGGTATGGGCACAAGACGTTGGACATAATATTATGATGGCTGACTGGGAACAGTTATGGACCACAGGTATGAAATTCACGGCATGTAATGCCTTAAGAGAAAATATAATGAAAATGATATACAGGTGGTACATGACACCAGTCAAGCTTGCAAAAATCTATCATTTGCCCGATAATAAATGTTGGAAATTTAAAGAGACCAAAGGTACATTCTTTCACCTTTGGTGGACGTGCCCAAGGATTAAGACCTTCTGGGAGATGATCTATAATGAAATGAAAAAGGTATTTAAATATACCTTTCTGAAGAAACCAGAGGCCTTTCTCCTGGGCATGGTCGGCCAATTGGTGCCAAAGAAGGACAGAACTTTTTTATGTATGCTACAACAGCAGCAAGAATACTTATTGCAAAGTATTGGAAGACACAAGATTTACCCACCCAGGAAGAATGGCAGATGAAGGTGATGGACTATATGGAACTGGCGGAAATGACTGGCAGAATCCGAGACCAGGGAGAAGAGTCGGTGGAGGAAGATTGGAGGAAATTTAAAGACTATTTACAAAAACATTGTAAAATTAATATTTGTTAGAAGGATGTTGGAATAATATTATATGATTTTAGCAGGAATGATATAAAGGATTTGGGAATAACTGACTGTTAATTGGTGAAAGGAGGAAAAGTAAAGCTACATTATATTAAGACAATTTACAGGACAAAAATTTTAAAAGAGGCAAAGGATTTGCTGAAATAGATAATCGACTTAGAATACAAAAAAGGGAGGTGTGAGGAAGTCAAGGAAATAAGTTAATGAAATAATAGTAATGAGGAGATCTGATGTATTTTTCTTTGTGTTTTTGTTTTTGTTTAATGGGTTTTATTCTTCTGTTGTTGTTTTTTCCATTTTTTTATATTGCGATGTGTTGTTTTGTTTTTGTTTAATGTGGTATGTGGTATGTTTACTTTTTCTTTCTGTAATGGTTGAAACTTTAATAAATATTATTTGGGAAAAAAAATGAAATGTGTTGGTGGCAGCGGGCAGAGCCAGAGTGTGGTGAAATTTGGGTTCCAGTAGCTCTGATATCAGACCTTCCAAGGTCACTTCACAGCCCAGTAATACTTCTTTGGTGTCCTTAGGGATATTCCTAATTAAAGTTATTTCCAGCATAGAAACAGTACAGTGATCACCGGAGGATCTGTCTACAGTCAGCTTCTAGTTTTAGTGCTTAAGAATTAATACAAGCAACACCCCATTTATCCGTGTATACACGCATCACGCCAAACCCGGAAGTGACCCGTCATAAAAGATGTCACTAAAAGGGCAGAACAGGGGCAGGGCATTTGCAGGTTTTTTCAATTACATGCATAAAATATGCCACTAAATGTGATATAACACTGTGACACCAGGTGGCGCTGTGGAGTCCTGTATTTCCCAGCTGGATTTCCCTGTATGAGTTTACAACACGTTTAACTGAAACGCTTTTTTGATGTGTCTAGATCCAGCCACAGTGCGGTTTAAAAGATACAATAAAGATAAAGCCAGTTAAAGCTAACCATAAAATCAGATAAATTACTTAAAATGCCTTCTGAAATAAAAAGGTCTTCAATTGGCATAGGAAGTTCAAGGTGGGGAGAATCTAATCTGGAAGGGAGTTCATTATTGGGCCCCCAATATTGAACAACTCCTGCTATGGCCATGGCAGACCACTAATAGTGACTCCCCTGGAGACCACAGTGACTGATTCCTTATATATTTTCCATTTTCCCTTTAATTGGATGGAGAAATGAAATTTGTATACAGATATTTCTGCTTTAGATTCCTTTTAATTAATTAGGTACCAAAAAAACTACTGGTTATATTTTCTTTTCCTATAACTTCATGTATAAACATTTCAATAGTTTAACAATAGTTCTAACATTGCAAACCTTGACTTCCTCCTCTTTCTGCAGTTCCTTAAATTCTTTTATTCATCTATTTTGATTATATATTCTTTTGAAACTGCAGGTTATTACAATAATCCTGCCAATGTCTTTATCTGCTTACAATTTGTTTGTAGATAGTCAATAAACCATTTCCATTGTTTTATAAAAAGCTTGTCGTTACTGGTTATATTTTCACCCTGAATATTCTTCCCACAAGTTTATTGGCCCAGCCAGTCCTTCCCCCATATTAGTACTGCCCTCTTGGCTCATGGGCTCACTTCACAGTTCTGCCACTTTTATCAGCTATGGCTTTACAAAGACGTGCTGAACTCTCTCTACCCCCTCCCTGCCCCATGGCTTATCTACATGCTATATTTAGAGTGTACCTCACAACAATGAAGAAGAGCATGGTGTTCTCCATCCATGATACTCATATTAATTCTGACTTTTAAAGACATTATTGCTATCCGATTTATCAACATAGGAATATTTAGATTCCTCTAAAATGCTGAAGGCTATTGAGCAGTTGTTTGTTCTTTTAATGGCTGGGCATCATTTAAGCAGCTCCAGTGTCAACAAAAAGATAAAAGTTTTAGTGTGCTTCGTTTGGGCATCTCCGTCACTTTGGCTGTGCCCATATTTGTGCATACATTGTGCACATATTGGTCACTGTCATGCACCCATGTGTGCTTTCAATTTCATGCTTCCAAAATCTGCCAGTGCACCTTATTCTTCTTTTAAAAATACAAGTTTTCTTATATACCTGATTTGCACAAAAGAGCACTAAAAATAAAAGAAAATGTGTATCGCTCCATGACAGGCAAGGATTTGGAGTCATTCCTGTAAAAGGCTGCAATTCTCCTTTTCCTTTTCAATACTTACTTTTGTGCAAGAGCACTTCTGTGTCAAGGAGTTTTTCAAAATAAAAAATAAAAATGCCTGCAGCAGACATGCCTTCAGCAACAACTTGTGGGAAAGGGCAGGCCGCATGCTTTCCTTTGGACTGATGGAAGCAGGGTGTGTGGTGATAGACGACACTCAGTAAAACAGGTTTTTAAAATCCTGCCCACACAACGTGCTTCAGAGCATCCACAGTTAGTTTAGACATGATTTTATATTGCATTTTCTTCCTTGTCAGATTATCCATGGATCAGAAAAATCTGAATTTATTGGAGGAGAAATTCATGCTGCCACTTGGATGAGGAGACTGTTGTGTGGAACCTACAAAAATAAAAATAGAGACACAAGGAATCTCAAATCCACATTAAACTCCAGTATGGATGAGCCCTTTGTCTCTCTTCATGACCACTGCCTCACACTTCATCCCTCATTATTTAATTTTCCTGTTAGTATTTGCACCATGATTTATATCCTTTTTCATTTCTTTCCCACCTTTTCTCCATCATGTAAACATGTAGTAGATCTTTGGTAGTCACCCATTCAGGCACTGTCCAAACCTAGACTTGCTTGGCTTCAGCTAGGTGCTGCTCACATGTGATCCCAGGGCAATCAATGATCACCCTGAGATCTCTGCACCAAGAATTGCTATTTCCCAGCCCAATCCCAATTTCTTTTAGTGGTAGCTACATAGGATTGTTTCCTATAAATATTTCTCAGTATTCTTTTAAAAATAAATCCACACACTGGGACAGCTATATAATGAGATAAGGTAAAGGTGAAGGACCCATGACAGTTAAGTCCAGTTGCAAACAACTCTGGAGTTGTGGCACTCATCTCGCTTTACTGGCTGAGGGAGCCGGCATTTGTCGGCAGGCAGTTTTTCCGGGTCATGTGGCCAGCATGACTAAGCCGCTTCTGGCGAACCAGAGCAGTACACGGAAACACCATTTACCTTCCTGCCGGAGCGGTACCTATTTATCTACTTGCACTTTGACATGCTTTCGAACTGCTAGGTTGGCAGGAGCTGGGACTGAGCAATGGGAGCTCACCCCGTCACAGGGATTTGAACTGTCGACCTTCTGATTGGCAAGCCCAAGAGGCTCAGTGGTTTAGACCACAGCGCCACCAGCGTCCCAACATATAATGAGATATAGCATGCAATTAAACAAATTAAGCATTAGAAACCCTGAATCTGGCATTTCTGCAGAAGGAACCATCATATATATTCCAGAGCCATCATTAGTGAAAGGCACAAAGAGTGATGGAATGACCATACTCCTTGTATGCAATATTATAATGAATGGGTTAATGAATCCAAATTGCACAGAACTGAATCCAAATTTATAACTCCATCTGAAGGGTGTGGGGGGGTCATGGAAAGAGGGGAGGGAGTCAGACCTCACCTGGAGTACTGTGTCCTGTTCTGGGCATCACAGTTCAAGAAGGACACTGACAAACTGGAACGTGTCCAGAGGAGGGCAACCAAAATGGTCAAAGGCCTGGAAACGATGCCTTATGAGGAACGGCTAAGGGAGCTGGGCATGTTTAGCCTGGAGAAGAGGAGGTTAAGGGGTGATATGATAGCCATGTTCAAATATATAAAAGGATGTCACATAGAGGAGGGAGAAAGGTTGTTTTCTGCTGCTCCAGAGAAGCGGACACGGAGCAATGGATCCAAACTACAAGAAAGAAGATTCCACCTAAACATTAGGAAGAACTTCCTGACAGTAAGAGCTGTTTGACAGTGGAATTTGCTGCTAAGGAATGTGGTGGAGTCTCCTTCTTTGGAGGTCTTTAAGCAGAGGCTTGACAACCATATGTCAGGAGTGCTCTGATGGTGTTTCCTGCTTGGCCGGGGGTTGGACTCGATGGCCCTTGTGGTCTCTTCCAACTCTATGATTCTATGATTCTATGAGTGTGTTAGATGTTCACACCTTGTTTGCTTGGAAACATCCTGCTCTTCCACAAAGCACATTTCAGTTGGTAAACAAGCATTAGAATTCTCAGCAGATCTTCATAGCTTGCAGGAACAAAACCTCTCCCTGCAGCACCAGCAGCCGTCTTCCAGCAGATGGGAGTTAATAATCACATTTCTCCTGTGGGTTTTGTCCTGTTCAACTGAAAAGCAGGACAGCCCTTACTTTCACCAAACCTCCCCTGAGCCAAAGCCCAAAGTGCAAGCCTTGGATGGGGGCACTAAAATGCAAAGCACCTATCGTGGCACTAAGGCTGTGATAGATGCGATAGATAGATATCTGCCAAATGCTTAAAAGCTAATCAATGAAAGACCCTCTCCCCAAATGCCTCCCTGTGGTTATTTATTTACTCACGCGACCCTTTTTTTGGCAGGATTTTAAAAACAATCCTGTTGTTTGATCCCACAGCCTCTGTAATTACAGATGACTTTAACTCTGAGGTCTCTCCTGCCTCTGTCTCCTCTGCTGTGCCTGCTGGTATTCACTGTGTGTGGCTTCACTACAGAGCCTCCTTTGATGTCTGAAAAGGATGTCCTAAGAAAGACACATGGGAATTCAGCTTGAAAAGACCAGTGATGCGCAATGGATGTGGCGTATCTTTAAGGTTCAGTAAACTCCTGCGAGCACACTTTGTCCCTTCTCCAAAATTGAAGGGACTGTTCTTTGTCATTCTCTGGCATTTGCTGAAGATAAGGAATTTGGTAACTTCACTTGCATGGAGAGCTCATTGGAGACTGTGATACAGTGCACAGCATCCACTGCCCTCTAGTGTTTTTCTAAGCCACATTTTCTGTCACTAACAGTTGTTGCTGTTTTTTAAGCCTCATCTGTACTGTCTCAAATTTTACCGTGTAGGTAAAATGAAATTTTCCTACATTTTGGGAGTAGAAATTACCCGCCTTTTCTACTGGTTGGGTGACATATCAGTTTTTCTGAAGCTAAAATCTGCCTTTCAGCTAATCAGTAGCAATTTGAAAAGGTTTTTTTAAACCGATTACATTCTGCTGTGCTATGTAATGTGTGTTTGCCATATCACAGTATTGGGGTTATCCCATTTCCCCCTTAACTTCTCCTCTGTGCCATTGCTGAATCCTGCCACTGGGTGCCTGCAAACATGAAGCAAGGTAGCAGACAGGGAGAAACATAATGCTATGAGTTTGTGGGTGCTAGACCACTATAATCTCTGGATCAAGCAAAGGTTAGAAATTAATCAATGCTTGGAGTGTTAAGACTGGGTGTAAGACACCTGTGCATTAAGCCAGACCTGTGCATATTAAACTTTGTGCTAGACAATCTCTTAGAATCAACAAAATATTAATAGCTAATTAAGCAAGGCTAACTTCCTCATGGGACATGGGTGGCGCTGTGGTCTAAACCACTGAGCCTAGGGATTGCTGATCAGAATATTGGCAGTTTGAATCCCCGTGACGGGGTGAGCTCCCATTGCTCGGTCCCACTCCTGCCAACCTAGCAGTTCAAAAGCACGTCCAAGTGCAAGTAGATAAATAGGTACCACTCTGGCGGGAAGGTAAATGACATTTCCATGCGCTGCTCTGGTTATGCCAGAAGCAGCTTAGTCATGCTGGCCACATGACCCAGAAGCTGTCTGTGGACAAATACCAGCTCCCTTGGCCAATAAAGTGAGATGAGCGCCGCAACCCCAGAGTCGTCCACGACTGGACTTAACGGTCAGGGGTCCCTTTACCTTTTAACTTCATCATGGTGTGATAGCCTGGGAGATGAGCCATTAAACTTTGCATGTGATGGCAAATGGAGGGGGGCTGGCTTTCACTCTACAGAAAAAGGCAAGGCTTAGGGGTGAGAATTTAGAAGCAATGAGAGCTAGAAGCTTAGAGAGTTAGCAAGTTGGATAGTGATCATAGGGTACAATGGCTGGTGTCTGTTTGAATCTAAGGCTGTGGCATGGAACCTCTCCATCATAGGCTCAGGTTGTATATATATGCAAATAAACCATAAATCATAAAGATACCACAGTCTCTGCTGTGCCTCATTATCAAAAGGAAACCCAGACCCCAGGTAAACGAGCCTGGAACCCCTGAAATCTCACTCCGCTCACAGACTGGGTGTATGTGTAACAATATTGACCTAGGATGATGTCCCTTTGCACTCAGTGAGCCTTACTTCTGAGTAGGAGTGCCTGAGACTGAGTTGTCAGTAATGCTGCAGGCCAGAAAAAAAGGGATAGAAGAGAATGTCAGTGGGTTTTATGGTTTGCTTGTGAAGGGTGGGGCTTTTTAAATAAGCAACATGACTAGATCTGAAATACAAATAGGCAGCATGTGCGGTCCAGATACAATGGAATGCAAGAACAGCGAACAACTCGAATAGGTACAGAACCACAGAGGGCTACAATACACAAAACGGATTTGAAAAATGTGGATTTTTGAGAGCAGTGCAGAAGAGCCCTTACTGAGATGGATGGGAAAAGGTCCCACATTCACAGAGTTATTTATGAGGAAAAATTCCCCAGTATTCAGAAGTACCTCACATGGGAATCTGCCTCAGACTAAGTCAGATTATTTGTCCATCAAACTTGGTGTTGTCAAGTCAGGCTTGCAGCAGCCGTCTCAAGCAAAGACTTTTCCACTTCTCTGTTGCCAGATCCTTTTAAAATATGGTGCAAGGGACTCAACCTGGAACCTTCTATATGCAAAGCAGATGATCCAACACTCTGCTCAATTGCCTATGTTCATTCATCTTACTAAACTGAAGTACTGCTACTACTAATAAATTTCTACTGCTTCTAGGCAATAATCATAACAATAATTCAGCACAATTGGTTGCAGAAGCTCTTACAGTGATCTAGTCAAACGTGTACATACATCTCTGTCCTCAACACAACCCATGTACATTGAGCCTTACGGTCCCTAGGCAAAGATAGGTCGCTGTCCTCAAATAACTTACACTCTAAAAATAGACAGTGGGGACACAATATAGGAAATGAAGATACTAAGACTGTGGGCAAATGGAGCTGAATAGAGAAACTTAAAAACTGCAGCAAACAATTACAAATACAAAAAAAAAAAAATCATGAAGCATTCAGCAAGATGTCGAGCTCTCCACCTGCAGGATTTCCATGTGATCTGGGTTCAATATTGTGTGGGGAAACTATATACATAGTGCTGTATGATTGAAGGCTTCCTGCTCAGATGCCCTTGCTCAATGAGTGGAAACCAAGGCAGGCTGCCACATGATGTTGGGGATGGACCTGCAGCACTGTCCCCTGGCCTCTTCTGGGTATAAAACAGATTATGCAATAAGGGAACTTTTGTCTGTTCCCATTCTAAAGACATCTAAACTTGTGGACATCACCACTTCTTTCGTTAGCAAATTCCATAAATTTGTATTATGCAAAGAAGTCCTTCCTCTATCTTTTCTGAACCTAATCAATGTCATGGAGTATCTCCGTGACTTAGTATTGTGAGAGAGGAATAAGGGAGATATGGTTGCTGCAATGCTTGGGTCTTTCTTTGAAGGTAAGATGTGCCAACACTTAATCATTTGGGTTTCCCTCTCTCCATGTTTTCTAGCTTCTTATGTCCTTTTTGAGATGGGGCAATCAGAACTGCACACAATATTCCCATGGAATGTCACCAATATCAAAAAGAAAACGGAACTAACTGGTTAGCTTGGGGGATCTCTGCACCTTCACCTCTACCCTCTTCAATTTGGCATTGTATCTCTTGTTCCACGGGACTACAATGGAATAAATGATTTATGGTCATTTATCTCTCTAAAATATGTGAAGGTACAATCATCCTCTTCCCAAAGTAGCATGCATGCTCCCAGGTTGTTAATGAAAATTAAAAATGAGTGAAGGTTGATGGATTAGTAGTGAAGCACCTACTTTGCAGGCTCAATTCCTTGCTTCCCCAGTTTTAAGACTAGGGTCAGGTACCAGGTGATGGAAAATACTTTTCTCCGTCTAAGTCCCTGGAGAATATCATTTGGGGATAGATGGACCTGGTAGAAGGCTGCTTTCTATGTTCCTATGAGGCTCAGCTTGACCAATTAGAGTGCCCCTCCTACAGTTTCAAACTGCATTCAGTGAACATCAGGAATCCACCTTGACAGATTTAAAGAAATATACTGGAACTCCAATTTGTTTGCTATGGAAATAAAAAGGTAGTTTAGGTTCCAGAAACTGATTTCAGGAGGGGAAATGTTGCCTCCTAAATTTTCATTTTCTAGATGCCAAACTTCAGATTTTACTCACAAAATTTCATGCTTGTAAAACCACAACTGCATAACTGCAGAATTTTCACCTCTGAATGCAGATTTTAGCATCAAGCTGGCTGACAATCTGGGCGCTTTTGCTCTGCAATTATACATCTGCTAACAAGACAAATGACACAGAGGTCCTCTTTTGCAAATAAGTGTTATTTCTTTCCAAGGATCCTGCTGTGTAATTATTTCACATTCATTATATATCTCAATAAAGAATCATTATCAGTAAACGTCAAGCCTTCTAGATTCTATATATTGTCTGTCTGTCCTTTGTTCATTAATGTGACAAAGTCCCCTTCCTATCGCCACTCTTCATGCCAAATCTTGTGAGTAGTTGCGTATGCCATAATAGTATTTGGGAGTATAAAGACAGTGGGTCAGAGGCAAATAAGCTAGATGCTCTTGGGTCCCATTTAAATCAGTTTGAAAAGTTAGTCATGATTTCAGTCTCACTGATTTTAAGGGGAGCTAACTAGCACACTTCAATTTCTGCTCCATTTCTACTCAGAAGCTGAATTCAATGGGGTTTACTATGAGGCAAATTGGGTTAGATTTGCAGCCTTAGTCAGGATCCAACCCAGTATTTAAGTGTCTTCTAACACTTAATACTAGGATGTTCAAATCAAATCAAAGTTTATTAAACGGTCACAGACCAGATTAACTCGTACAGCTAGTCAGCAAAAGATAACACCAGAAGAACAAAGGACAATTTCAATACAGATTAGGTCATAACAACAATTTAAAATTAGACAGCATAAATAAAATTAAATATTTGCCTTCACCTGCATATTGACATTGGAAAGCTCTTGTTTCCTGCGCCTAATAGCAGCTACACAGAATTTGGCAACATTGATCGTAATTTCAGGGACCTTATCTTCCACCAAGGCTCTCATACATAGGAGTTCTGGTTTATTTTTAAGCTTTTGTAGAACTGGGGCAATAAAGGTCAGACGTAAGTCCTCGTAATAACTACAGTGCAGCAATACATGCAGACTTGTTTCCACTTCCGATGAGCCACATGGGCAAACACGTGACTCATATGGTTTGCCCTCATATCTGCCTAACAACAGGGCAGAGGGCAGAACGTTGAATCTGGCCAGGGTAAAGGAGTGTCTGTACTTAGGTATTTGTAAATCAGCCAGATAATTTGCGGGTGAGAACCCTCTCCCAAAGTCTCTAATTGTGGCATGTTTATCCATTTTGCCCATATGACATTGCAGCTCTATGTCCCTAATGCGTTGGAGCACTTGACTTCTGGCACTCTCATATCCTGCCGCTATTAAGATCTGCGGGGAGAATCCCAAGCTTCTTATCTTTTCAAACAGGGAAGCTTTCCAGGTAGAATGAAAGGTGTCTAAGAGTGTTAAGGGAGCCAAACCGGCCGGGGAAAAAATAAGTTTTAACCAGTAGTGTATCTTTAGAATCCACAGCCGTGCGTTAACGGGTGGTTGTCCAACTTCTAAGCGGACAGCTATATTAGATACACAAGGGGGGATCCCCAATAAACACCGATAGAATTTTGTTTGAAATGCCTCCATAGGCGCAAAATTTTTAAAACTGCAGACCTGGGATCCATAAGTGAGTTGTGGGAGTATTTTTGCAGCAAAAACCTGGGAGGCCGCCGGAACGTATTTTCCCCCTTTCCCATGAAAGAATCTTGTAAGGGCTTTACTGGCCCTTCCTGCGTTGGCAATGGCGTTTTTCATCTGTTGGTGCCACGAGACCCTTTCCTGAAAAGTTATTCCCAGGTATTTGAAAGTTGCTACCTGGTCAATAGGTTGACCATTAATTCTCCATTTGTGTTTCCTTCTTTTTTTTGAGAACACCATAATTTTAGATTTGCTGTAATTTATTGATAGTTGTTCCGCTTGACAATAGTCAGCAAGTGATCTCAAAAGCTTCCTCAAGCCAACACAGGAAAAGGAGAGTAGGACTGCGTCGTCCGCATACAGAAGCACCGGGAGGGGCACGCCTGCCAATTTGGGAGGGTGGGCATTTTCTTTCGCCATATTTACTGCTAGAGAGTTGATATAAAAATTAAATAGCGTTGGCGCGAGGACACATCCTTGTTTAACCCCATAGTGCGTTTGAATTTCTTTAGTTAGATGGCCTGACCGATCGCATCTTACCCTCACCCTGGTGTTTTCGTATAGACCACGGATAAGGCGTAATAAGCGTTTATCTATGTTTGTAGCGCCAAGCTTTTCCCAGAGTCTGTCCCTTGGTATTAGATCAAAAGCCGATTTAAAATCGACAAAAGCTGCATATAAAGACCCCCCTTTTCTAGAGTATTTGTCTGCCAGGTGTTGAAGGACAAGGGCCTGGTCTATAGTTGAACGCTTTGCTCTAAAACCAGCTTGAGCTTCTGATAGAATATGCTCTCTTTCCATCCACTCCACCAATTTATCACATAAATGAGCAGCGTACAGTTTGCTAATAACGCTTAATAGACTGATTGGTCTATAGTTAGCTGGCTCAGTTCTGTTTCCTTTCTTAAATATTGGAATGATGATGGCTAAACCCCAGTCCTCGGGGATAATAGCCGCTTGATTTATACTAGTGAACAAGGCGGCTAGCACAGGGGCCCACCATTCAACATTTGCCTTAAGAATTTCTGGTGGGATATTGTCAGCACCCGGGGCTTTCCCTGATTTAAGAGATTGAATAAGGCCAGTAATTTCTTCTGTGGTTACAGGGGGCCATTCCTTGCCAAATTCACTTGAAGCAGGAAGCAGAACTGGGGCCAGTTGATTTGATGAATATAATGAGTGGAAATAGGCCTCCCATGCTCCAGCGGGTATAGAGTATTCGATTTCAATCGGGGAGTCTCTCCAGCTTTTTGCAATTGTTTTCCAAAACGTGGCAGAATCTTTCTTTTGGGAGGCCTCCACTAGGCACTGCCATTCCTTCCTTTGTGCCTGGAGCTTTTTCTTGTTAATCAAAGCTTTATAACTGCGTTTTAACTCAAACCAGTCTAATGGTAGCGAAGGTAGGTTGGCTGATCTATAGTTCCTGTACTTATCCAGCAGGAGGCGTTTCATAGCCATGCATTCTTGGTCAAACCAAGGTTTGGATTTATTAGAGTGTAGAGATTGCCGTGGCGGTTTTTTGTTGCTCAGATAAGGTTGTAGGGACGAAATCAGTTCCTGGAACATGTCTAATCTAGCCTCAGGAGTTGGGGAATTAACGAGGTTCTCCTTTCTAGCAAGAAAAGTATCTGAGTGAAGTCTTTCCGATATTTCATCACTCAATTTGCTGGACCATTTAATACGTGAGTATCTTAGCTCCATGTTTTCGAAACATGGGGCTACAAGTTTATCAGAGCAAAATAAATCTTTTCTTATATCCAGTATTAAACAGAGCGGTAGATGGTCGCTGTCAACCCTCTCCACCACTTTGTATTCCCGTGCTCTGCTCAAGAGGTTAGATGACACCAGGACGTAATCGATAGTGGAGGCTCCCATGTTGGATATAAATGTAAATTCCCCACTGGGTTCTCTGTCGACACGACCATTTAATACAGTCAGATCCAGATTGTTGGAGAAACGTAGAAGACATAGGCCTGCATAGTTGCAGCCCTTGTCTTTTGAGAGCCTAGGGGGAATAAAATGGGCTTCTTCAGAAATGGGAGGTACGTCATGGAAATGGGCATATAACGCCTCGTCTGATTGGCCAATTCTGGCATTTAAATCCCCAGCCAACAGCACTGCCGCTGCAGGAGTTTGATTCATTAGCTCATCGACATATGATTCTAGCCTATGCCAGATGTTTTTGATAAGCTGCTTGCCTCTTTGGGGAGGGGCATATATATTGATCAATAGAAGTGTGCAATATCTGCATTTCATTAATAATGCCATGGCCACACTACTCAGAGGCTCCAGCTCGATGAAAGATGCTCTCAGCCTTGTGGATATTAGAATGCCTAGCCCACCCTTAACTCGTCCCCCTTTGTTGCTTGGTGAACCTGCGAGCGAAAATGAGGCAAAACCATTTACATCTAAATCCCCTGTTAGCCATGTCTCTTGCAGGAAAACTATATCATGATCTTGAATAAAATTGACAAATGATTGGTCAGTTGCCTTGTTGAGCCAACCAGCAATGTTCCATGATAAAAATTTAAGATTAGCTTTATCACAGTCGAGTCTTTGTCAATTATTAGCTAACGTACTTTTAGGGTTTGTCGCTTTGTGTATCGGTCGCCTATCGTCTTTGTATGGCGGGCTATCCAGCCGCTCTATGATTTCAATAGGTGGATGCAAAGTGCTCACGTTTGTGAACACCAGATCTTTATTATGCATAAATTCCTTCTGTGGATATTCTGTTGCGGCCTGATTTTGGCCCAATTCTGTATCATCTAGGTATCTCATTTTGTCCCATACGTCTGGTGGGGTCACCTTAGGGATATTTCTCCTTCGGGGGGGTGATGGAGTGCTCTCCTTGGAGGGTGGCACATTCTCTCTTGGTGGAAAGTTAATCTCCGCTTTAATCTGAAGGTTACATGTTGTGGTCTTTTTTTGGTCCCCCTTAATAACCTCGTTGCCTGAGGCTCTCTCGGCCAGCTTATCTCTTAGCTTGTCTAGTCTTCCCAAGATGTCAGTTTGAATTAATGGTGGGAACATCCAGAATTGGTCAATTAGGATATTTTCTTCCATAGTAAAGGAATCCTCACCTTTGCTCACAAGGCATTGCGGATTCTGTTTGTCAGGCCAGAATTTTGAGAGTTGTTTCCCCTTTCTAGGATTTGCCTGCTTAGTTTTCAAAAGGGGGCCCAAAGGAGCCTTATTTTCAAAGAGCCTAAGTATAGTTATCCGGGCTTTTAAAAAGGCAGGTCTTGACCTAAAAATAAACTTGGCCAGATTCTGGTCCCTAAAAGTGGTCAGTGCTCTCACTGAGTGACCATCATAATGTAGATATTCCACTGAGGTGATATCATTAGACTTAACCATTCCTGGCAGTATGTCATTTAGGCTAGATACAAAGTTCATTATTCGCTGTTTCCCTGTAAGGAAGCCCTTAGGCTTCGGAAAGTTCGTGAGTACCAATTTTGAGGGGTTTAGGATCAAATTCCAATCTCTTTCCTGACTAGAGGCTTGCCAGGTCTGAAGGGGGGTATCATCTCTACTAAACGCTTCCTCTTCCCCGCTGTTCGATTTGCTAAATGTTTTATTGCCTTCATAGGTAGAGGCCTCTACTTCCGCAGCATCAGGTTTGTTAAATAGTTGGTTATCCAGGGACTGAATTATTACTTCTGCCTTCTCACTTGCTACTGGAGTCAGCCTTGGCAAGTCCTCCGTAGCTGGTTGCTGTGTAACTATCTTTGTTTCTCTCTTTTTACCCTTCTTTTTACTGCCTCGTGTGGTCGATTTATTTGGGGCCGAGGGAAGAAGTTTAAACAGTTTCTGCCAATGTATATTTCGATTACTGCGGGTATACTTGGCTTTCCTTGTTGTTTTGATATTTTTACTTTTCTTCACTTTTACCCCTGGGTTATGTCTTTGCAGATTCTTATTTATTACTGGTTTGTTCGTCCCCACTAGCTCAACTGTTTTATGTTCTTGGGGCATATCACTTAATTTTGTCTCTTTTAATTGAGGTGTCAAGTTTTCTACTAACGTCAGCAGTAGCCCATTTGTTATTGTTAGATAGTTTTTTATGTTGGCTAGATCAGTACTTATTGCTAAGGAATAATCCAAAGGGTGGCCGTCACTCAATTCTGTTTGAGAGTATTTTGAAATAGGTATCTGGTTTTGATGGGTTGATGTAATTTCTTCCGTGGGCAACTGTTCCTTAGTAATAGAGGTATTTCCTTCCTGGAGTTCCTCGGCTAAAGCTAGTTCTTTCGCTAGGCTGTATGGGGAGTTAATATTTCCAGTATCTTGATATATCTCTTTAAAATAGGACGTCCAGTCAAGAACAGTTAGAGAGGGGGGTATTACTTCATCAAGAATTGACTCTTTTTGTGGACTCTTGCCCTCCTCCATCTTAGGAAAGTAATTTGTGATTTTGCTTTGTCTTCGTCTTTTACCAGGGCCCGGGGGGCTAATTGCCGAGTCAGGCAGTATACCCAACTCCTTATATGTTCTTCTAGTGAAAACCATGGTAAAAGTTGTCTTGATATAGAGAGAGGGCAGTTTACCCCAGGTGCGAGTGTCTTAAATTGGGGGGCAAGTGGGGATATCAATCTATATTCCCACCTGCTCTCTGCAGGAGCTTCCTGATGTGCTCATCAACAGCTGCAGTCTATTTCTCTGTTTTGAGTTCTCTGCTTTTAGATCTTGGTGATTGTCCTAAGCCTATAGTTTCACCTCAATCATGCGACCAGCGCTGTTTCGCAAATGCTGCAACCTAGTCGGAATATGATAATAAAACAATGCTGCGAAAGGGGCAGCAATAATAAAACAGCTAAGAACTACATTAGAATTAAAATTGCCTTATTTAGGCAATTTATGTGCCGCTGGAAAAGGATAATAGCGGAGTTTGGCTATAGCTCATGTACAGCTATGATAACCTTGTATTTCGGGCCCTAGCTTAGTCTTTAGAGGCCATCTCCCACCGCCCTATACTGAACGAAGGATATCCAAGAGCCCCAGAAGGGAAACTTTCTGTGGGCTGGTTCACTGATTCCTTCTAAGCAGTCTTTCAGAGTCTTTCTAAGCAGTCTTTCAGAGGCCTACCACATAAGGCAGGGAACAGAACGATATCTTGCTGAAGCCGGTTTTCCAAACCTCCAGAGGATCCTGTCCGATACACTGTTGTAGAGGTATTTTGTAAATTAAAAACTTCCTATAAAAAAAACCTCAGGATGCCTTCACCAGGGGTCTCTGAGAGTATAAATGCTGGTCTCCTCAGAACAGTTTGTTAAAATGAAGAGTCTTTCCAGCTAATGCACTTCCTCTTCAGCTGCGAAGCAGGAATGCTGTCCCCAGCTAGTTCGCACAGCCCCCCAGCTGGGCGGGGGTCAATCAATCAGTTCAGTTAACCCCCGAATCTCCAAGCTTTATCTTTCTCTGTGTTCAGCAAAGCTGGGAGACTATGGGCCAGTCTCAAAGCAGGGCTCACAGTCGTGTCTCTCCTTACCCTCTCCTCCAGGCACCGTTGGTCAGGTAAGCAATTCAGTTTTGTCTTTAGACCTCTTCTCTCTCTGCTCTCAGTTCAGGCAGCAGCGTTCTCTCCTCTCTGACAACCTTGACCGGGCAGCTGATAAGGAGGGAGGGAGCAGGCTAGGACAAGCTGAAGACAAGCTGGGGCAGGCTGAAACTTGCAGAGCCAGCAGGAATTATAAAAGTACTCAGAGTCTTTAAAATGTTTTCCTTTTGTTAGAAATTGGCATCCGGAGGACAATTAAGATAAGGTTTTAAAAGAATAAAAGTGAGCGCCGGAGAGCGTGACTTGCCTCGGCGCCATCTTGGCTCCCTTCCCTCATACTAGGATGTTGGTAGAGCATGAGACTCCTAATTTCAGGGTCGTGGGTTTGAGCCCCATGGTGGGCAAAAGATTCCTCTACAGTTCTATGATTCTATGTTTATGTTTATAAAATTCTAACTTTATGGCTGAACAAAACACAAGATGGATCATATTATTTAGCAGTAAAGTATTTCTTTGTGTGTGGCCTTGGACTGCTGGATTTTGTCAGTACAGAAGCTTGAAGAGATGTGAAAAACCAATTTCCTAAGCCTTTCAGATTTCAGGAAATCGCTTGGCTTTATGCAGCAAGTATGATCATACTTCATTACAGCTGAATACATTTAAAAAACTCAAAACACTGAACCGTGTAAATCTAGGACATACTAATTGAACCAGCATTAAATCCAGTGGTATGAGGAGACAGACCTCTTCCTAGCATGAACTAAGGAGCAATTCTTGGATTGCTTTTATTGGCGTTGAGATGACTTCACATTACTCTTAAGCACAGCCTGAGAGCTGTAATTTGAATATGGAGTTTCTGAATGTGTGGATATTTCCATTCATTTAAATGTGTGACACAGCTTTGTGGTGTGTATGCCCCATTGTGTACACCAGAGGTAGGCAACCTAAGGCCCGGGGGCCAGATGAGGCCCAATCGCCTTCTCAATCCAACTTGTGGACGGTCCAGGAATCAGCGTGTTTTTACATGAGCAGAATGTGTCCTTTTATTTAAAATGCATCTCTGGGTTATTTGTGGGGCATAGGGATTCGTTCATATTTTTTTCCAAAATATAGTCCAGCCCACCACGTGGTCTGGGGGACGGTGGACCGGGCCACACCTGAAAAAGGTTGCTGACCCCTGGTGTAAACAGATGCACCTTCACCATTGAAATATATGGAAAAATGCTTTGGGGGAAGTGGAAAAGGACATATGGCATTGCTATCCTCAAGTCTGCATGGGATCAGTTCAGGGCAGTTGTGTGAATGAATGCTGAATGTACACACAGAGAGAGAGAGAGAGAGAGAGAGAGAGAGAGAGAACAGAACAGAACAGAACAGAACTGGTGCCTAGTCTAGCTTCTTTGGAGGCTTCTATGCACTCAGCTAGATATCAGCAGTGCTTTTTTCTGGGGGGACACTGGGGTACGCATACCCCTAAACACTTTGTGAATCTAATGGGAGATGAAACTAAATTTCTTTAAAAATATTAGTTTCTTCTCTAGCACAGTGAATCGCCAGTTCCGTTGCTACCCTCGATGGTGGCCTCATTTCCTGTCATGGTGTTTCCTGAGTCTCAGACAGAAGCGGGCGTTTAATGTGTGAAATAGGAGTTGGAATCTAGCACTGTGATAGGTCAGTTTTGTTGTTACGACCTCTGATGGCGGCTTCATTTCCTTTCCCGGTGTATTGCATGTTCTTTGTACTTTTGTCCATTTACTGTATTTATTTTCCCTGATTTGAACTATAAACTGGTGATTTTCTTGAGTCAAAATGAGATTACCCCTAAACTTTTTTTTTAAAAAAGAAAAAAAGCACTGGACATCAGAGTCTTCTTTAGGCACAGAAGGGAATAGGTGAGCACAGCACTGGCCATTATGATAAGTAGATACTCTGAATCTTCAAAATCCATGATGGGGATCCTATGGCCCTCCATATGTTCTTGGATTACAAGCTCCAATCATCCCTGCTCATTAGTCATTGTGGCTGGAGCTGAAAGGAATCAGAGTACAGCAACATCAAATGAGCCACAGGTTCCGCATCCCTTAGATTGGCCAAGCCTGGCTTCAATACAAGGGCCCAGCCTTCTGGTCTTGCTTGGTCCTTTCGCCTGCCAGGGTGATCAATTACACGTCACAAAAAAGAGGACAACAGATGTCGCAGATTTGCATAAGCACTGCATATGTTAATATGTGTAGATGTCAAGTTGGAAATAATAGCTGTAAATCTAAATGGAAATACAATGCATCTCACCATAGTAGCTAGAGTAGGACCCTCGTAGAGACACATGCCTAACTGGCATGTTCTCTCCCTCCTTCAAAAGCTTTCTTCAGCCCAAACATCAGCAACTGATGCCAACAGACACTGGAACGCTTAGCAATCCGCAGAGTCTTCGCAGTTTGCGTAACAGACCTCAGCAACTCAGCATTTTGGCTAATCTACTTTATTTACATATAAACACACACAGAGCACTGCACCATGGCTCCCTCTCTCTCTAGCATCAGACAGCAAAGAGAAAAAAACGAAACAAAGGACAATAGTCCCACTTCACGTAACACAGTAACACAAACATCCTGTCTCCGTCACTTCCCACTCTGTAGAGTCAAAACATACACCGTCATGTGAAAGACAACAATCCCATGACTGCAATCACAGAGCAGGAATTCTAACAGGAAGACTGCGCCCTGGTGACCTCAGTGTCTTATTCAGTCAGCTGTCCTGGAGCTAACTCTTGCTGGACAACTTCAAGGGCCCTGCTCTCTCTATTAATGCATTTTTTAATCTTTAAACCAGACTTGGACTGGACAGCTTTTCAGTAGATGATTGTCTGCTGGTTAGTTGCAGCTAACCGCAATGGAGCTGGGGTAGTACAGGACAGCAGTGAGGTTGGGTTGCATGTGGGTACCCATGGGAGCAACTGATTGGCCAATCCCTGTTTTGTGGAAGCATGAGAGCCAATGAACATTTAACAGAGATAAAAACCACATAACAGTTCAATGCCCTGACTGTTAAACCCGTATGACAGAACAAGATTGTGGGAAGAAGGTGTAACTTAGTGGTGGAGCCAGGGGTGCCATCTTGAATAAAATATTGGGGGGAGGCAGATAAGTTCCATCCCACATAATTGATCACAAGATTTGGCGCGTGTGTTCGTGCACACACCCACACACACCGTTTGAATGGCTGGCCCCCTCAAATGTTTTATTGGGGGACCCAAAGGGACCTTGGCCCCTAAGAGTTGGCACAATTTTAACATGCAGAAGATCTCAGTTTCAGCCCTGGGCATTTACAGGTAGGGCTAAGAAAGATCCTTGTCTGAACCCTGGAGAGCTATTAACAGTTGCCAATCATAGCAGACAATCGTAGTAGATTGCCCATTGGTCTGTGCCATTAAAAGGTCGCTTTGTACATTCATAATAATTGGTCAAAATGCATATTGTTGTGGAAATTCCTAGAGTGAAAATTCTGCAGCCTAAAAAGGATGACAAAGGAAAAAATGCTTGCAACTATAAAGTAGAGAAAAGTAAATTTGGTGTGTGTGTGTGTTATCCCTATATACGAGGCATGGTGCCAAGACAGCGGTAAAAAAAATATGCTTCATCTCTTTTACATGGTACAAAACGCTGTAGAAGGAAGAAAACATGGGATTCATTTACTATTTTTAATATCCATGAAATGTATTCTGTTTCTAAAGAGCACCAGTGGGTGTAGAGATGGATCTGAAGTTGATGCGCATACACTAAAAATTCCAGATGATAAACAGCAGAACAAAGAATGCAATCTGCAGGAATTATATAGAGCAAAACAGGGTATTATTAATTGTGGTAATTTTGCCTTTCAAAGGAGAGCTGGAAGCTAGTGGAAACAAAAATATACTCTCTGCAGCTTTATTAAAGGATTTCATAAACAAAATCTCATTAGACGGGAACCCTGCTGCAGTTCATCATTCTGTTAATATCCAGCAGAAACAGGCGGTTTGGCCTAGTATCCAAGAAGATTGTGACTAGGGAAATCTTCCCTGTTTGGAATGGGGTGGCCACTTATATTTCCTCACCAAAGTAGGACAAAATAGGACATCGTTTTGTATCAGCTTTGCACAGCGTGATTTTTCTAGAAAAAGAGGTGCCGGAACTCTTAGGATTCTTCCTCTTTAAACTGGACTTGGAGCAGACAGCACTCCAAATAGAGGACTTCCCTTTCTAAAGGAGCCAGCTTACTTTGGAAGGACATTCCCCTGCTTAGCTGAAGGGTCATAGCTGAGGAGCAGAGGATCTGCTTCGCATCCAGAAGGTCCCACTTCCAATCCCTGCCTAAACCCCCAGAGAGCTGATGCTAGTTAGTGTGGACCGTACTGAGCTACCGTATTTTTCGCTCTATAAGACGCACCAGACCACAAGATGCACCTAGTTTTTGGAGGAGGAAAACAATAAAAAAAAATATTCTGAATCTCAGAAGTCAGAACAGCAAGAGGGATCACTGCACAGTGAAAGCAACAATCCCTCTTGCTGTTCTGGCTTCTGGGATAGCTGTGCAGCCTGCATTCGCTCCATAAGACGCACACACATTTCCCCTTACTTTTTAGGAGGGAAAAAGTGAGTCTTATAGAGCAAAAAATACGGTAGATCAGAGGTCAGCACCCTAAGGCCCATGGGCCAGAAGCAGCCCATGAGGGTCGCTTAACTGGCCCATGAACCACCCCTGAACAGAGCTGCCCGCTTGGCAAGTTCCCGAGTGCTGCATGAAAACCGACGCAGAGCAGTGTGGTGACTCTCTTCCGTGGCTCCAGAAATCACTTCTGCGCATGCCCAGACACCAGAAATCGCGTCTGCGCATGTCCGTGGCACCGGAAATTGCTTCTGCGCATGCCCAGATGCCGAAAATTGCTTCTGCGCAGGCGGTTTTCAGTGTCTGGACATGCGCAGAAGCTATTTTCGGTGCCGTGGACATGCACAGATGCAATTTTCGGCATCACATTGCACTGGTCCAGCCCATAGAGGATCTCCACAGGAGTGATCCGGCCCATGCCCAGTAAGCCTTGCTGACCCCTGAGCTAGATGGACCAATGGTCGGACTCAGCATAAAGCGATTTCCTGTTACCTTTAAGCAACGTGTAGGGCCTGAGCCAGTGTGGTGTAGTGGTTAAGAGCGGTGGACTCGTAATCTGGTGAACCGGGTTCACTTCTCCGCTCTTCCACCTGCAGCTGCTGGGTGACCTTGGGCTAGTCACACTTCTCTGAAGTCTCTCAGCCCCACTCACCTCACAGAGTGTTTGTTGTGGGGGAGGAAGGGGAAGGAGAATGTTAGCCGCTTTGAGACTCCTTAGGTTAGTGATAAAGCGGGATATCAAATCCAAACTCTCTCTCTCTCTGCTTTTTAAAGACACTCACACTGACAGTTCACTTGAGGACTTGGTTGGTTTGATTCATAAGGGATAACTAGGGTCATTTCTAGTAGACTGTAGGGAAAATAACTGCCTGGCAGCTAAAAAACACAGCTTTAAAAAAATGTTCTGTTCATTTTTAATTAAAAAGGCATGGGAGGAGTGTGTTTTGGGAACCATGTGGGATGGTGGGGATGGGTGTGAGATGATCGCCCCCCACCCTGCCCAGACTATATTAGATCAAAAACTGAAATACAGCTCCAGTCCTGCCAAGAGCACCTCACAGGGATTTTCCATGGCAGAGTCTTTTTCCTGTGTGTGAGGCAATCTCTTTGAGCAAGTGAAATGCCTTTATTGGGCCTGGGAAATTGTCTTAAAGTAATCTATACTGTTAAGATGTGCTAATGTTCCACATCCTTCCTTGCTGAACATGTCGTATTTTATATAAAAAGGCACTGGGTCATATTTACATGGGACCTTAATCTTATTACCCTTAAAACAGAAAAGTGGCTTTATACTTGTGTACAATTTGATAAGTGAGAGAAAACAGTCTTCCTGATTTCATATAATGATGCCTTGTTTATAATCTTTCGGCCTTTTATTTCTCATTTATCTTTCTCCCTTTCTTTTCTGGCAATTTGTTTTGCATGTTTTTCTGGTTTCCCTCTCCGTCTTCCAC
This sequence comes from Podarcis cretensis, assembly GCF_951804945.1. Taxonomy (NCBI): domain Eukaryota; kingdom Metazoa; phylum Chordata; class Lepidosauria; order Squamata; family Lacertidae; genus Podarcis; species Podarcis cretensis. The sequence continues at coordinate 7,618,188 of NC_137180.1, read as the reverse complement.
AGCTCACATTTAATTACTGGAGTCGAATCCAGTTTATGTCTTTGCCAGCACAGTTTGCTTTTGTTTTCATTTCCCACATCATTACATCACAACTTGCTTGCGCTTTCTTGTGGCTGTTTTAACTTTACGCAGATGTAAAAGGAAAAGCTGTTTCAGAATTATCACGTTAAAAGATTTTGAAATCAAATCCATTCTCATCAATTGGATCGGTGACAGAAGAAAATAGAAGTTAATTACACCCAGAGCAATTTGTAATAAATCATAATGACTTGTATGGAAAGCATGAGTGGATTTCTGAATGGAGTCACGAACCCAGGTTCTGCTCCCAGCTTTTGCAGTTGTTTTGAGAGCTAACTACCAACACCTTGCACTCCAAAACAGAGCCATGGCACATCTTTAAATCAACCAGTTAGGATAATATGTTGTTCTTTAGAGGGTGGTAGATGCCCCCTGAATTAAATCAGATGTCTATCTGCCTAAGCTGTAATATTTTATTGACAAGATGCAAATCCCAATTTTAAACAAATATTCAACCTTTCCTTTTTAGGGAGGGTGATTGTGCAACTTCATTCATTTCTGGATGACACAACTTCCCCAAAACTCTTTTCAGTCTAGGTCCTGATGTAGTTATGGGACTGAGATAGATGGCCCTGATGAATAATCTGACTCTCCTCAGGGCTGATGGGGAAACGTTTCCCTGTTGATATGGTTAAACCTCTCCGTAGCTTTTGACATTGTAGAACTGTGGTGGTTAACCTCTGACCCGCAGGCCTGAGTGAGCCCAAGTAGCAAATTTCCCTTCAAGATCTCACTGATTTTTGGCAGCAACAGCAAAAAGAAGGTGTGTGTGTGTGTGTGTGTGTGTGTGTGTGTGTAAAGCAGACAAAGCACCGGGGTACACTGAGAAGTTTAAATCTTCCCACCTAGCCCTGCACTCTGATGGAGATGCAAATCACCCCTTCCCTGGTTGTCAGATTACTTATTTGATGAATGGGGTTACAAGCTGGCTTCTGCATGGATCAGATTGGGGGTGGGTGGGTTTGCATGCAAGAATGTAGGGTGGCCGTACCCACTGGTGGCCACTCTTACAACTCCCATGTGGACCCTGGAGGCCAACAAAAAGATCAGCCAATCTCTATTGTAGAAAATAACCTTCATTTAGACTGACTTCAACACCTGATTACCCCAATTGGGCCTGATGCCCCATATGCTTCTATCATTTCTATATATTTTTTTTAAAGGTAAAGCGTTAGTTCTGCAAAAAGTTAGTTCTGCAAAAGAAGGATTGACACATAATGGCTTCTCACCAGTGTTGTTTAAGATCTATATGACATTATTGTGAGAGAGCATCTGGATCTTGGGACTTGGGTCTCATCAATAATACAGTGGTACTTCAGGTTACGGGACGTGGGTGGCGCTGTGAGTTAAACCACAGAGTCTAGGACTTGCCGATCAGAAGGTCAGCAGTTTGAATCCCCGCGACAGGGTGAGCTCCCATTGCTTGGTCCCTGCTCTTGTCAACCTAGCAGTTCGAAAGCACGTCAAAGTGCAAGTAGATAAATAGGTACCACTCTGGCAGGAAGGTAAACGGCATTTCCATGTGCTGCTCTGGTTCACCAGAAGCGGCTTAGTCATGCTGGCCACATGACCCGGAAGTTGTACGCCGGCTCCCTCGGCCGATAAAGCGAGATGAGCGCGGCAACCCCAGAGCCGTCCGTGACTGGACCTAATGGTCAGGGGTCCCTTTACCCTTTACCTCGGCTTACAGATGCTTCAGGTTACAGACGCTTCAGGTTACAGACTCCGCTAACCCAGAAATAGTACCTCAGGTTAAGAACTTTGCTTCAGGATGAGAACAGAAATCACACGGTGGCAGCAGCAGCGGGAGGCCCCATTAGCTAAAGGTGTACAGTGGTGCCTCGCAAGACGAAATTAATCCGTTCCATGAGGCTCTTCGTCTAGCGGTTTTTTCGTCTTGCGAAGCAAGCCCATTGACAGCTTAGCAGATTAGCGGTTTAGCGGCTTTTAGCGGATCAGCGGCTTATCAGTGGATCAGCTGATAAGCGGCTTAGCGCTTAGGAAAAGGTGAAGCAAGCCCATAGGGAAATTCGTTTTGCGAAGCGCCTCCAAAACGGAAAACCCTTTCGTCTAGCGGGTTTTCCGTCTTGCGAGGCGTTTGTCTTGCGGGGCACCACTGTACCTCAGGTTAAGAACAGTTTCAGGTTAAGAATGGACCTCCAGAACAAATTAAGTTCTTAACCTGAGGTACCACTGTATAGGCGAATTTGCCCTAAATCAGAGTTTGGAAGTCCTGACAAGTGAATGAAGCTGAACAAATTGGAGTTGAACGAAGGCATAATGACTACAATTCTAGTAAGCAACCTCAATGTTACCTAGGGAGTTCTAATGCTTGCTTTTGAAGTTGGAAAGGCACTCAGACTAAACTAATGTTGGCGCATTGATGTTTTCTTAAAATTTTAAATTTCCTAAAATTAAAATGTTTTCCTAAAATTCCTTTCCTTCTGGAGAAACAGGTTATGACAGCATCCAAAAGTTTATCACCAGTGTCTGCTACAGAGGTTCTGGTTCTTTTGAGGGTCCTTATCCAAGTGTTTGTAACCTTGAGGATTGATTTTATAAAACCGTATGTGGGGCTGAAACTGAAATTGACAGAATCGCACATCCCTAGTGGTCAGGCATTCTGGGTGGGCAGAGCAGGAGGTGAGGATGTTCCCCCATATCTCCCCAAGGCTACTGAATTGCACGTTTCCTAAACAGAGGAAAACTGTTTCTCACTACAGAATTGCTAAATCACCTTCAAGCAAGCAAATGGCTCTACATATATAAGCTCACCTCTTGCCTAGCTTTGACAGAGAACTAAAAAACACCCAGCCCACATGGCCAAAAATATATATTTGAAATGTTTATACTGGCACTTCTACCATAGCTAGATCTTCCCCACCTTTTGCTGTGATTCTCTCCTTTAATAACCTCCCTCCCTCCCTCCCTTCCTTCCTTCCTTCCTTCCTTCCTTCCTTCCTTCCTCTCACACCCCTATTCTCTGGCCACCTTCTTTCCCCTGGAAGTGCCTTTTCTTGCACCCCCGCAACTCAACTGGAAGCGTCACCCACTTTACCTTATTTTTGTCTCTTGAGGTGTGGGCAGGTCTACCTGCCCCTAGCTTTAGATAGCTCAGCACAGCATCACTAAGTAATCACTTTTGTTATCCAATCTTTTTAAAGCTGTTTTAAAAGAGAGAGAGAGAAGGGGGGGGGGGGAAGAGAGGGAGGACGGAGGGGAAGAAAAACATACACACTCTGAATCCTGAATAGCTGTGTTTCTATCATCTGTTGTCATGACACAGATGACGTGGGAGCATTCCTCAGCAACAAGGCTCGATTGTGAGATGGGTTTAATTTTGGTTCAGAATTCTAATAGGAAAGGATGTCAAAAATATATCTGGGTGGGAGAGAAGAAGGTGGGCCCCTGGCTCAGTGAACAAAGGAAACAGAAGTAGCTGGTTAATTGCCAGATTTTGCCAGTGAATAATTACATATTCATTAGTCCGTTGGTTCCTTCTATGCTTAGTGAGCGAGTGGAGAGATTTATGATACTCTCCCGGTTTTCCTCCTTCTAGTTTCTTAGCTGGAGAAGCTTCTTATGGATCACACTGTGCAATGAAAGGAGGGGGACAGAGACATTTTGTCTGTATTCCCATTCAGGTGTCTGGCCGCATGAAGAAATAACATTTGTGTGGACACAGTGAATGCAGATGTTCCCATCCTAGAAAGGGAAAGCAATATATTCTCACCCAGCGCACCAAAGGGGGCTGATCACTTTCCCACCCCCAGGATTAATACCTCTTTTGTAGAGAATGGCCCGTTTCCTTTTAGAAGGCATGAAGCTTTTTGAACAATCAGCACTTTGGCTCATTTCCAGCAACGCTTTTTCCAGAATGGGTTGCGTGGACCCCTGTATTGATTTATATTTTATAATTTAGATTTGTATCCCGCCCGTGTATATGTATGGTGCTAAGAGAGCTAACAACAATAAAAATAAATATGGAATTTAAAAAACAGTAAGCCCTGTTGTTACATCTCCCTCTCTTTGCAGCCAGTGAGTGCTGTTGTTTTTTAAATTCCGGTAAGTTGTAGCATTCCAAAAGGGTAGGATGAGGTTGGAAAGATGATGATGTAATGTTGCTATGGCTGGCCACAGATAAACATAAGAAGAGGCCCTCCTTGACCAGACCAAAGGCCCAACTAGCGCAGTATTCTGACCACACAGTGACCAACCAGAAGCCTCTGGAAAGGCTGCAAGCAGGACATGAACGCAAACCAATAGCACCCTGAAGTGCTCAGGCACCTCAGCAATTAGCTCTGGTCTGTCAAGTAAGGTATGAAAGACATGCACACAGCAGCCCAATTGCAGAGGGATAGCATAGGCTGTAAGGTCCGTATAGTAAAAGCTATGGTTTTCCCAGTAGTGATGTATGGAAGCGAGAGCTGGACCATAAAGAAGGCTGATCGCCGAAGAATTGATGCTTTTGAACTATGGTGCTGGAGGAGACTCTTGAGAGTCCCACGGACTGCAAAAAGATCAAACCTCTCCATTCTTAAGGAAATTAGCCCTGAGTGCTCACTGGAAGGACAGATCCTGAAGCTGAGGCTCCAATACTTTGGCCGCCTCATGAGAAGAGAAGACTCCCTGGAAAAGACCCTGATGTTGGGAAAGATGGAGGGCACAAGGAGAAGGGGACGACAGAGGATGAGATGGTTGGACAGTGTTCTCGAAGCTACCAGCATGAGTTTGACCAAACTGCGGGAGGCAGTGGAAGACAGGAGTGCCTGGCGTGCTCTGGTCCAGGGGGTCACGAAGAGTCGGACACAACTAAACGACTAAACAACAACAACAACAAGCATAGGCTGTAGATGATGGACTTGGGTAGGTTTTAGATTCAGTCCTAAAGCTCAGTTAGAGCTCAAGATCTGCATGGAAAAGGTACTGGGTTGAATTCCTGGCATGCCCAGTTAAAGAATCTCAGGGGGTTGGGAAAGTTCTGCTGCAGACATGCACTAAGAGCCAGGTGGATGTGAAAGTAACATTTCTTCTAGAGGCTTTCAACATGGCTGATGAGCTGCATTGTCTTCAGAATGTAAATACTTAAGTACGTTCATAAACCACTTTCTAGCACATGTTTGAACACAGTTCATTGAGGGAAAGTTTCTAGTTTACTGGGCAGTGTTGTTTCGTAACAGGACTCCGCAAAACATGTTCTTTTGTTTAAAACATACTATTGCTTGAGTAAATAATGTACCACAAGCCATTTTCATAGAGCGTGCAAAAAACCTGTGCACTTAATTGCACAAATAAAAAGCTTTTGAAATGAGTGCTTTGAAGCTTGCTTCTACTAGCCATGGTTTAATAACCTGTCATAGATATATTCTCTCAGTAAGAATGAGAATGGTGGGCAGACAAAAATAAGAGATTTCAACGTCAACAAAATGCTCTTAAGTAATAATAATAAATCAATTCTCCTTCTCCTCTGTATTATACCCAACCCAATTCATTAAAATACAGAGCATAAAACTGATAAACATCATAAAACAGCAACCCAGAAGCAGAAGAAGCTATTTCTTAAATCAGGCATCTCCTTAGGCCTAAAGGGAGAAATTCATCTCAACCTGATATATAAAAACATTATGTGCAAACAGGTGTATCTAGCAGAGACTGGTAACCTATTGACTTGGGAGGGCTGCAGTTTTCAACTTTGCTGTTTTCTTCACAATAGGACTTGTGCAGCACTCATTTAGGAAAGTATGCCATTAGCACAGGGGTCAGCAACCTTTTTCAGCCGTGGGCCGGTCCACCGTCCTTCAGAACATGTGGTGGGCCGGACTATATTTTGAAGGGGGGAAAAGAACAAATTCCTATGCCCCACAAATAACCGAGAGATGCTTTTTAAATAAAAGGACACATTCTACTCCTGTAAAAACACGCTGATTCCCGGACCATCTGCGGGCCGCATTTAGAAGGCGTTTGGGCCGGATCCAGCCCATGGGTCTTAGGTTGCCTACCCCTGCATTAGCACATGCACAGAGTCCCACTGTATCCTCCTCTCTAAAACCTTTCCAGCAACTATGGGATTTGGTGGTACTGTGCTTTCTTGAGTGCCTTTTCAGAAAAGCCTCTGGGGCTCCATATGTTCAATGAATGTCCATAGGGCAGATAGCGACATTGTGGCAGCAGGCTTCTCCTCATTGCTGTGTGTGTTCTCATACATGTCTGGAACATGCTTATGCACGCACAAGCATAAACACAGAAGCGCCTCTTGTGGCGTTTGCCCTCCTATGTGTGTGGCATCATACTGGGCTCATAGGGAAAGGGTTCACTAATTGTAAAATGACTAACCAATGGGAACCCAAGGGGGCAGAGTTAACTGTGTATAAGATTTAAGCACAGATAGAATTTGTTAAGAAAGGTTAGAGTTAGAGTGGTTGAGGAGACAGTCTGGAGTTAGACGAGAGAGGGAAGATAAGTCTGTGGGTTGGGCTAGTCTGGTGTGAGAGAATTTGTTAAGAGGAATCAGTCAAACAGTTGAGATAATCAGTCAGAAGGTATTAGGAAGGTATAGGCTGGTAAAGAAACTACAGCGGTGCCCCGCAGGACGAACGCCTCGCAAGACGGAAAACCCGCTAGACGAAAGGGTTTTCCGTTTTGGAGGCGCTTTGCAAAATGAATTTCCCTATGGGCTTGCTTCGCAAGACGAAAATGTCTTGCGAGTTCCTGCGGGGTTTCCCCCCTTCCCCCCCCCCTTTTCCTAAGCCCTAAGCCGCTTATCAGCTGATCCGCTAAAAGCCGCTAAACCACTAATAGCACTAATCCGCTAAGCTGTCAATGGGCTTGCTTCGCAAGACGAAAAAACCGCTATACGAAGAGCCTCACGGAATGGATTAATTTCGTCTTGCGAGGCACCACTGTAAAGTTAAGATACTGCCAGGAATATTATCGGAGAAACCATAAACGTGTTAATGTTTGTAAAATAAACTTGTTTTTTGTGGTTCACTTTTAACAACTGACTGGATTCAGTATTTTACCAGAGAGTAACTGGTTGGTGGCAGCGGGGAAGCGATCACAGTGGTGGCACAGGGATCAATAGACCGTTAAACACCCAGGGACCCTGTGTGATTGCCACACCTCTCTTTTGTCAGACATATATATTTATAATTGTGTGTGTGATCCCACTGCATCCACACAACCATATGTGAGGTAAGAGTTAGCCCCCAAAATGGGAATTTCTTCCACAAGCTGACCTAATGAGCTCCCACAGCTAAATAAGAATTTAGAATCACAGTTTCAATGTGAAGCTGCATAAAAGCGGGATATAAACGGAAACAAACAAGACAATCACCACTGAGGCAGATGGTGTTGCTTTGCATGCTGACGGCCCCTTAATCAAAGGAGTGAAGGCACAGATGCTTCAGGAAGGAGGGGGCTGGAATGCCAGCTCAGGGTAAGTTGCCATTGGTAACAACGTCGTAAGTATGCAATCCTAAGCAGAGTTAAATGACAAGGAGTCCAATGAAATAAACAGCACTTGCTTGCGTACACACATGCATTTAAAGCACATTCGACCCTAAAGGTAAAGGTACCCCTGCCCGTACGGGCCAGTCTTGACAGACTCTGGGGTTGGTGCGCCCATCTCACTCAAGAGGCCGGGGGCCAGCGCTGTCCGGAGACACTTCCGGGTCACGTGGCCAGCGTGACAAAGCTGCATCTGGCGAGCCAGCGCAGCACACGGAAACGCCGTTTACCTTCCCGCTGGTAAGCGGTCCCTATTTATCTACTTGCACCCGGGGGTGCTTTCGAACTGCTAGGTTGGCAGGCGCTGGGACCGAGCAGCGGGAGCGCACCCCGCCGCGGGGATTCGAACCGCCGACCTTCCGATCGGCAAGCCCTAGGCACTGAGGCTTTTACCCACAGCGCCACCCGCGTCCCTACATTCGACCCTAGCCCCCAGGAATCATGGGAACTGTAGTGTGTTAAGGGTGCTATGTGTGGGGTAAACAGCAGTTCCCAGGATTCTTCTGGGCATGTGTGCTTTAAACGTATGCTGTGTATTCAAGTATGCATAGAATTGAAGTGTCCGTCTTTTAAAAAGCTGTCTTCTTGTTGCTTTCTGCAAATTCAGGAATGTAGTATTTACTGTCGGAAGGGTATGGGAAGTGTTCCATTGCAGCTTTCACGTGACATGACTCTCAAATCCATTGTTTAAATATTTTTTAAAAGGACACACGTGGTCAAACAAATTCTTCTAATGGTATCACATTTGGTAAAAGGCATTGACAGCTTACCGGTCATTTCTGCATAAACATACACGAAGCTCCTGGTTAAAACTGGCCATTCACTGGAGAATGAAGCAACTGGACTTGGAAAGTTCATCATTAACAAGCATGGATTTCTTCCTTTTGGGTCATTCCTGAAAACTAAAACCATCCAGTGAGCCAGAGGGCAGGATCACCTGTTACTTTTGCTTCTGGAAACAGCCTCCACTTAGTAAGTTATCACACCATGTAATACCTCTTCATTTTTTCTGCTTGTATATTTGGCTGTGGGGGGACTTGAACATAGCAACCCAAAAACTCATAGCATGCTGATTGTTACCCACATGGAATTTTCTTCTTAAGAAACACCTGCCTGTTGCTTCACGGTTCTGGCTAAAAGTGTGAGATGTACAGTGGTACCTTGGGTTAAGTACTTAATTCATTCCGGAGGTCTGTTCTTAACCTGAAACTGTTCTTAACCTGAAGCACCACTTTAGCTAATGGGGCCTCCTGCTGCTGCCACGCTGCCAGAGCACGATTTCTGTTCTCATCCTGAAGCAAAGTTCTTAACCCGAAGTACTATTTCTGGGTTGGCGGAGTCTGTAACCTGAAGCGTATGTAACCTGAAGCGTCTGTAACCCGAGGTACCACTGTACATAACTGAAGTGACAAATGCTGAAATCATAGGGCAGTTTATTCCGTTCTCCTGATGTTTCCCTAACTGTTAATTTCCGCATTATATTTGAGCTTTCACATGACTTAAAGGCTTAGCTCTCATTTCCCTGTTATTTGCTTCCAGAAAAAAGCAAATAATGCAGACATGAGAGCTAAACTTGAGCTATATTCTGCTTTAGTTCTGGAACTGACTTTTAGGTTAACTTGAGGGAAAGTAGTGAGCTTCTCTCTGCCTGTGCTTCAGATCAGATGCAGACTGTTTCAAGTATTGGTGTTTTGTTTTGTTTTTTTAAAAAGGCCACAGAGGAAATAATCATACCATGTAAATTTGAGCATAAGTGTATTTAGGAAAGAATTGTTAGTAAGATAATGTCATTCAGTAAGGTTAATGATAATGTCATTATATGACAGCGTATTTCCAATAGGGCCCATTATAACTAAGTCTGAAAGTTATCCTAAGTACATTTAACTGCAATAATTGCCCATTCATCTCCTGTCTACTCCTGCCTCCTCTGTCCTCTGTTGTTTCCCCTGTATTGAATTTTACATTGTAAGCACTTCAGGGCAGGGACCTACTCTCTTGTTTTCTGTGACTTGTCATGCACAATGATGATATTATAATGATATATTATAATATATTATTATTATTATAATAATAATAGCAGCAGCACATCAAAAATAATGATAGAAAGAAAGATGAAAGAAAATGGAGTTGGCAAGAAGAAGAAGAAGAAGAAGAAGAGGAGGAGGAGGAGGAGGAAGAGTTTGGATTTGATATCCTGCTTTATGACTACCCGAAGGAGTCTCAAAGCGGCTAACATTCTCCTTTCCCTTCCTCCCCCACAACAAACACTCTGTGAGGTGAGTGGGGCTGAGAGACTTCAGAGAAGTGTGACTGGCCCAAGGTTACCCAGCAGCTGCATGTGGAGGAGCAGGGAATCGAGCCCGGTTCCCCAGATTACGAGTCCACTGTTCTTAACCACTACACCACACTGCACAGAAAGTGAAGCATTAGGAGAGAAGGGGTGTGTGCAATCTGGTTCTGTATTTATACTAGGAAAAGAGTCAATATCATGACCCAGCTGGAGTCTGCAGGATGGAACAGGCAACACAGGAAGGAAAGCATGGCCAAAAAACAATGACAGCCATCCCTTGTATTACCCATTAAAATATCATAGAATCAAAAAACTGTAGAGTTGGAAGGGACCCCAGGGGTCATCTAGTCCAAACCCCTGCAATGCAGGAATCTCAGCTAAAGCATCCATGACAGATGGCCATCCAACCTCTGCTCAAAAACCTCCAAGGAAGGAGAACCCACCATCTCTGGAGGGAGTCTGTTCCACTGTTGAACAGCTCTTACCATCAGAAAGTTCTTCTTGATGTTGAATAAGAACCTCCTTTCTTGCAACTGGAAGCCACTGGTTTGAGTCCTACCCTCCAGAGCAGGAGAAAAGCATCCTCCCTCATCCATGTGACAGCCCTTAAGATATTTGAAGATGGCTATCATATCTCCTCTCTGTCTCCTCTTTTCCAGGCTAAACATACCCAGCTCCTTCAACCGTTCCTCATCAGGCTTAGTTTCCAGACCCTTGATCATCTTGGTTGCCCTCCTCTGCACACATTCCAGCTTGTCAACATCCTTCTTAAATTGTGGTGCCCAAAATTCGACACAGTATTCCAAGTGTGGTTTGACTAAGGCAGAATAGAGTGGTATTATTATTTCCTTTGATCTGGACACTATACTTCTGTTGATGTAGCCTAGAATAACATTAGCCTTTTTTTGCTGCTGCATCGCACTGTTGACTCACATTAAGCTTGTGGTCATGCAATATTCCATTCTGGCTACTTAGATCAGTTAATCACTTGGTGGCACTGCTCTATAGCTATACTGGCATCTCAGCTTGCTCACGTACAAGCAGACACAGAGTTTTGCTTTGTTGTGCAGAAATGTAGGGCCAGCACAGTGAAGCTGTGCTACATTTGCTGTAATCCAGGTGGAGGCATACGTAAGTGGAAGCTGTCTTCTGCAGATGTGTCCCCAGTTGTACAGGGCAAAGTATGAAGTACATTTAGGTAGAGATGGGTCGCTCACAGATTAAGGGTTATAACTTATCTGCCAGAGACTATCAAATAAGCTTGCAGCGTGATTATTTTCTGATCTCCACTCCCATTATTGGCTGTGTTACTTATAGGGCCTAATATAATATCAGATTGTACCATAGTGACCATCACAATTCATTTTCAGAATATGGGAAGTGAAAGATCTCCACACTAGAAACCAAATACATCACTGCTACATGAGCTACACTTTCAACAAACAATCAAAACAGAAATCAAGGATCTCCTGCCATTTGATGACTTGTCTACTGTCACCAGAGCACCTCTGTGGGACAGAATGAAGGCATTTCTGGGAGGCCAAATCATATATTATGATGCCCATTGGAAAAATAGTACAGGCTAAGCAGGCGCTAGCTTAGAGCAGCAGCAGCAGCAGCAGCAGCAGCAGTAGTAGTAATAATAATAATAATAATAATTTATTTATACCCCACCTATCTGGCTGGGTTTCCTCAGCCACTCTGGGTGGCTTCCAACTGAATATTAAAAACCATACAGCATCAGACATTAAAAACTACCCTAAACAGGGCCGCCTTCAGTTGACTTTTTATAGTAAAATAGTTGTTTATTGCCTTGACATTGCTGGGAGGGCGTTCCACAGGGCAGGTGCCACTACTAAGAAGGCCCTCTGCCTGGTTCCCTGTAACCTCACTTCTCGCAGCGAGGGAACCACCAGAAGGCCCTTGGCCCTGGATGAATGGGGTGGAGAGAACTGGATTGTGTACTATTGTCTTGGAGATCAGAATGTCTGTTCAAATATATAAATGCATCGACCTGCTTAATACTTAGATAATACACATTAGGTATATGATATGGTTGAACCCCTGGTTCAAACAGGGGGGGAAACTGCATAGATTTCTCATCAGATCTAGGCACTTCTTTTCTGGGGAGGGATAGCAAGATAGCTTTACTGACCTAGAAAAAGGCAAAGCAGTGGCAGCTATTCTGTGTGGCATAGCTACATGAAAGCTGGAAAGTCTACTGAAGTTCATGCATGTTAACCCTAGCCCACAGAGGGTCTACATCTTAAGGTGTGAAATAACTTCAGATGTCTTCTAAATGTCAGGTAGTTGTTTATCTCTTTGACATCTGATGGGAGAGTGTTCCACAGGGTGGGTGCCACTACCGAGAAGGCCCTCTGCCTGGTTCCCTGTAACTTGGCTTCTTGCAGTGAGGGAACCACCAGAAGGCCCTCAGCGCTGGACCTCAGTGTCCAGGCAGAACAACAGGGGTGGAGACTCTCCTTCAGGAATACTGGACCGAGGCCGTTTAGGGCTTTAAAGGTCAACACCAACACTTTGAATTGTGCTCGGAAACGTACAATGACAATGCTTTGAGGTTTTTTAGGATTAAACAGGACAGTATAAAAAGCTTGTTAGATAGATAGATAGATAGATAGATATAGATAGATAGATAGATAGATAGATAGATAGATAGATAGATGGATAGATAGATAGTCCTGGAAGCAATTGTGTAGTGATAAATGCCCAGTCTTGTCATATGCTATGTGTGTTGAAGAAAACTGTGAGAGAAATCACAGTATTTACAGTAAGTATGCTTTGAAGAGCCATTTGATTCCACCAGTTCATTATGTAAATGGAACCAAGTCTCCCCCATTCACATTTTGTCCTCAAACAAGAACACATCCTGGAGATGTAACTGAGGGTGAACAGGTTTCACATCGCGCTGCCTTTGTCAATCAGCCTGTGGTTCGCTGTGCCTGTTTATTATAATTGAATTGGTGGTTCGAACTCCTTGAACTTTGTATTCCATTAAAAACTGCACTGGGGCCGTGCAGGCAAAGAGGACACCTTCTGAAAAGGAGCCCTGCTGGAAGGGTTGCGAGAGGGGGAGGAAGGGAGATCACGAAACAAAAGGCTTTTAACTTGTGCTGTACATGATAAGGATAGACTTCCTTCAAAGAGCACTGGGGCTTTCAAAAATCACAGGAGTGCAGAGAGGTCACCCATAGATATTTGAATTATTAACACGTGTTTAAACATTAAAGAAAGATGTATTGATAGAATATCAATGTGATTAATTATTTACATACTGAAAGTGAAGCATGGAAAGGAAATTAACTGTTCATTGCTCCTTGGTAGGGGAAGGCCTTCCAAAATGCCTCATAAAAGGATTTGTTAGTGCTAATAAGCTTGTTAATAGCTTCTTCAGGGCATGGCCACAAAGGCATGGAAGATGGGGCGCTCTCGGTAAAGGGGTGGCAACCTTTTCGTATTGGACCAATGGCTCTCATCAGTGCAGGGCTTATGAAGGTTTTTCAATGTCACAGAACCTTTATTGGGCCGAAAGAGGACACAGCCAAACATCAGCGGCAAGTAGGAGGAGGATTCTGAAGCCGCCATTTTAACTCCCCACAGTGCTCTTCTGTAGTGTTGCTGTGGGCTGCTGAGGGAAATGCAAATGGTGTCCCCAACATTGACTCGTTTAAAAAAACATATATCCAACCTACTTTGTTAAAACACAAGGTGGCTAACATGTCAAAAAACCAAAAACAATATTTCAAATATAAAGCAATCCCCAAGTTAAACAAAACCAATGGGAACCTCAGCCCTGCTTCACACATACCTTGAGTTTGTTTTGCCTGGTATAGAATGTGTCATTGAACTCTCAATGGAGAACAAAGAGGGGTGTGTAAGTGTATGTGGAAACTAGCCTAGTTTAAAATTTATATTTATTGCTCAGCCTGCTTTTGCCTCTAGCCTCCCTAGTCACTAGTGGGAGATAGTCCCCCACCACTGTGCTAATCCTATTTCTACCCTGACATGTCTACCTGCAGCATAACAGTAGCATGATGTCAACAGCTCTGAAAGATCATTGTTAGGAATGATGTATTGGTATAGCAATTACCCTGCTTTACCCTGAACACAAGGCTCTTTCTGTGTTTTGGACGAAGCAACAAAGCAGGAGATGCCTTCTACGTTGCATTATAAACTAGGTCGACCTGTTCCCTATGCCTTCATGGTAAGGACATATGAGGCTGAATGGAAGGTACTAGTGGCTCCAGGCACTTTTATCCCTCTCATCAGGGCTCTTCTGAAGGTTACTAATTCTTAGTACTTAGATTGCACTTTGCATCTTCAAAGCACTTTACAAGCATTATCCTTGGAGCACCCATGGGAGACAGGCCTAAGTATGTTATTATTAAGTAGACTCTTGGCCTTCTAGCAGAATAGGTCTCTGAGGAGGCTGGCCTCTTGCTTCTCTTACATGCTGCAATCTGACCTTAACATGCATTAAATAAAAAAGCTTTTGCCCCTCTGTTTGCAATTCAAGCGCATTAGGATTTGTAAACCACCATCACTAAGTACATAGACAACAGTTTTGCTTTGGTTAGGGGCTAGAGCTAAAACAACGAACATTCATTCATTTGAAAGTGCCACCCTTATTATTCCCAATATGCTATTTGACTCTTTCTTCCTCCTTTGATCGCTCATTTCTTTGGAGGGCTAAAGTGACAATACTGTTTTAAGGCCTAAAAATACACACATGCACCAGCGTCAAGGGATGGTATCACAGCTTCTTCTTCTTTTTCTCTGGCGATCACTCATAGCTGAGTAAGATTGTCTTCCGTGAACACAGTCTTATCAGTGAGTCCATAAGTGACTGTGGAGGTCAGTTCTGGATCCACACACCCTTCCATAGTCAGGATATAGGTTTTTGGGTGGGAGTTGATCACGGTGAAGGTTTGCCAAACATGCCTTCCTCTTAGCATGTTTCTCCCTTTCGTGCTGAATTCGAACAGCTTCAAAATCCATGACACTTTTGGTAAAGGTGCACTTGTAGGTCACTGTCTCCCAATTGTCGGTTATACTAGATTTTTAAAATTTGTTTAGAGCAAGGGTCAGCAAACATTTTCAGCAGGGGGCCGGTTCACTGTCCTTCAGACCTGGGGGGGGGGGCGGACTATATTTTGAAGAAGAAAAAAAAGAACGAATTCCTATGCCCCACAAATAACCCAGAGATGCATTTTAAATAAAAGCACACATTCTACCCATGTCAAAACATGCTGATTCCCAGACTGTCCGCGGGGCAGATTTAGAAGGCGATTGAGCCAGATCCGGCCCCTGGGCCTTAGTTTGCCTACCCATGGCCTAGAGAGAGTCTTTAAACCTCTTTTGTTGGCCGCACATGGAGAAAGACTGGTCACTGAAGGAATGAGGATACAGAACTCCTAGTTTTTATTTTAAAGTCTGATCCTATGTCACTGTGGATCTTTGGATTAGACATGGGATCCTGTCCCAACCCAAACATCTCTCTCTTAGATTCCTGCCTTTATAGAAACAGATGCCAAGTAATATGGTTGGCACACTATGGGCTCTGGAGCACACCGGACAGGAATACAACAAGGTATACTCACTCACCACACCTGTTGCTCTTTGTTCCCTTCCCATGTAGCTCAGAAGTATTTTCACTTCCGTCTTGTCTTTCCACCACCACCTGACATAGTCCTAAATGTGTGAAGCAGCTCCAAGTCTGGTAGTGGCAGCTTTCCTCATTTATCTAATAAGCTGGCTATGAATGTGTGATGGAGATAAAGGAGCACAAAGTATGTGTCTCTAAAACTGAGCTTCCTTCTGAGACCATGAGCAGGCCCGAGAATTAGGTTCAATGTACAAAGACAAATTTAATTAACCGGTTCCCTTCATACAAGAATTGGGAACTTTTGCTTTAGCAGAGCCTCCCTCGCCCTAAAAGATGTTAACAGGGATGATGCATGTGCCCAGCTCTGAGCAATGACTGAAAAATATGGTAGCATTTTATTATAGGCTAATTGAAATAGACGGGGGACTGTGAAATCCCACAATGCAATGGCAGGCCATCTAAAGAGCTATGCCAAGAATTATCATACCACATGAGGACTGGGTACAAAGGTTACTGCTCATAGTAATTTGTCAGCTCATGTGGAAGTGCTTGCGAAGTGTTTCCATAAGAGAAGCATCAAAGGTTGTCATAGCACAGGCTGATCCGAAGCTGGAGGTTAGGCTAGTTCATGTCAAAGGGTGGACCACCAAACCCTCTATTCCTGAAAAGGGAATATTGTATAACACCACTAATGGCAGCTCCCTCTGAAATTTGCATCCTCAGATTTTAAAAGCTGCTCAAGGGAGACTCCCACGAGGGTCTGCCTTTAATTTTTTACAGCCATTATAAGGCTGTTAGTATAGCCATGTGAAACAGACACTTTGCATCTTAGAGTGAGGGAAAACAGAATGACAGCTGTTCTGCCCATGACTTTCAATTCTATTCTGTGCAATATGGCTGGTTATGATTATCGCTTATTATTTACCATTTAATCTCATCATTTCAGCAACAAACCAAAGAAGTATAACATGGCTTCAGTGGGGGGTAAGTGAACGAGAAATGGTCTTTCGGGACTTTGGAAACTTTCTGTGGTCACAACAACCATATTTAAGCTTATGTTTTCCAATAAATCTTATTACTTTCTCCTCCTGCCACTTCTGCTACCATATGAAAGCCATCTAGCTGACCACTGATTTACTAAATGGAAATATGAACTCACTTAGCCTTCACACCACATAAACACCAAAATGAGATTTCTACAATTCCAGCATTTATCACAAAAGACTCCTTAGGCGGCTGCAAGTCATTTAGACTTCAATCTGTGTTTTCATCTCATGTTAAAGTATTCAAAGGCCAGGAAGGAAGATGGTTATGCTTGTATTTCTTGGTGAGAAAATGCCTAGAAGCAAAGGGGATTTCTGTTTGGTTAAATGTGAAATGACCGGGAACCTGGCCCAGGCCCTCTGACACATGTAACCATTTAAAGACTGAGTGAGCAACTTGTTCAATACTAGAAAAATAGATCAGTTTGGTCACCATTTTTATATTCTATCTCCACAGCACTTCTAGGTGAGTTTAGGGGTCATTGTAAATTTATTTGGCTCTTAATTTATTGTTCATTGCGTAAAGACACTTTTGCAGTGAGAGACTAACAAGTCTACTGCTACTGCTACTGCTACTACTACTAATAATAATAATGTGGGAGGCAGCAGTTACTATAATAACCATTATGCATGGTGAATATGTGTGTCCTGGGCTATTGATGGTGATAATATTAGATTTATTTCAGTCTTTTTTAAAAATGAACATTGCAAAATAAGCCGATATTTCAGTCTATTGAACTAAATAGGATTTCTTTATAAACAACTATGCCACTGGGATCTTAGAAATAATATGTAGAAGGCATTGCAACTATACAGGGAGGGAAGCAAATTTCATTTGGTCTGTGTATTTAAGTGAACAGGCAAAACTCTTGCTTCCCTGGAGTTATTCTTCAGATTTCACACTTCTGTGAAGGGGAGAAGGGGACAACAGAGGATGAGATGGTTGGACAATGTTCTTGAAGCTACCAACATGAGTTTGACCAAACTGCAGGAGGCAGTGGAAGACAGGAGTGCCTGGTGTGCTCTGGTCCATGGGGTCATGAAGAGTCGGACACGACTAAATGACTAAACAAGAGCAACTGAAGTTTCCAGTACTGGCTTTGGAAATCTGTAAAGGTAAAGGTATAGGTAAAGGTACCCCTGACCGTTAGGTCCAGTCACAGACGACTCTGGGGTTGCGCGCTCATCTCACTCTATAGGCCGAGGGAGCCTGCAGACAGCTTTCGGGTCTTGTGGCCAGCATGACTAAACCGCTTCTGGCAAACCAGAGCAGCGCACGGAAATGCTGTTTACCTTCCCGCCAGAGCGGTACCTGTTTATCTACTTGCACTTGAGGTGCTTTTGAACTGCTAGGTTGGCAGGAGCTGGGACCGAACAACGGGAGCTCACCCCGTCACATGGATTCGAACTGCCGACCTTCTGATTGGCAAGCCCTAGGCTCTGTGGTTTAACCCACAGCGCCACCCACGTCCCTTTTGGAAATCTGTACTTTGGTATAAAATCAATATTTTGTGATAATTTTCATACAGATTTTTTTAAAAAATAAACAACAGTTCATAGTTTAATGTGGAAACAGGATGGAATAGACATTGAACCAATGCATGCAAAAGTGACGGGGACGCAGGTGGCGCTGTGGGTTAAAGCCTCAGCGCCTAGGACTTGCCGATCGAAAGGTCGGCGGTTCGAATCCCCGCGGCGGGGTGCGCTCCCGCTGCTCGGTCCCAGCGCCTGCCAACCTAGCAGTTCGAAAGCACCTCCGGGTGCAAGTAGATAAATAGGGACCGCTTACCAGCGGGAAGGTAAACGGCGTTTCCGTGTGCGGCTCTGGCTCGCCAGAGCAGCGATGTCACGCTGGCCACGTGACCCGGAAGTGTCTCCGGACAGCGCTGGCCCCTGGCCTCTTAAGTGAGATGGGTGCACAACCCCAGAGTCTGTCAAGACTGGCCCGTACGGGCAGGGGTACCTTTACCTTTACCTTTATGCAAAAGTGACATGAAGTGGAATCAGATTCGTCTGTCCATCCTTACAACTACCATAATGACACTAAACAGGGAGCACCAAAGCTGTCTCAACCTGTGGACCAAATGCCCACGGTGCAATATTCTCGGCCTATGCCAATCAACTATGGCATTCTTCTGTCACCATGTGCTTATTTACGTGTGTACAGGCTGAGCAGCATTATGGGAAGAGATGCAAAAACAAGTACAGTGGTACCTTGGGTTAAGAACTTAATTCGTTCTGGAGGTCTATTCTTAACCTGAAACTGTTCTTAACCTGAAGCACCACTTTAGCTAATGGGGCCTTCTGCTGCCTGCTGCGCCACCACTGCATGATTTCTGTTCTCATCTTGAAGCAAAGTTCTTAACCTGAGGTACTATTTCTGGGTTAGCGGAGTCTGTAACCTGAAGCGTATGTAACCCGAGGTACCACTGTATACAGGTAGCAGCAAATTCAAACTTGTCACAAGCCTTACTGGTTGGGGTGGGGAGCGATGCTCATCAGGAATACAACTTGCAAAAAGCAAGGTTTAACTGAGGGGTCGGCAACGTAAGGCCCATCGGCTGAAAGTGGCCCACAGAGGCCGTTTAATTGGCCCGTGAGCTGCGCTAAACCAGCACAGCGCAGTGCAGGGACTCTCTTCCACAGCTCCGGAAATCACCTCTGCACATGCCCAGATGCCAGAAATCGCTTCTGTGCAGGCATGGTTTTCGGTGTCTGGGCATGTGCATAAGCGATTTCTGGCACCGTGGACATGCGCAGATGTGATTTCCAGTGTTGCGCTGTGCCGGCCCGGCCCACAGAGGATCTCCACAGGAGTGATCCGGCCCATGCCTGGTAAGCCTTGCCGACCCCTGGTTTA
The DNA here is from genome assembly GCF_951804945.1 of Podarcis cretensis. Classification (NCBI taxonomy): domain Eukaryota; kingdom Metazoa; phylum Chordata; class Lepidosauria; order Squamata; family Lacertidae; genus Podarcis; species Podarcis cretensis. The sequence goes on along the minus strand of NC_137180.1, from coordinate 7,598,788 downwards.
ACTTCTCCCCCACCATGAAAACAATGAAACCCCTCCCCTGGCACACATGTACTGCATTTAGGCTTTGGGAAAAGATCTCATTGGCACCAAGCCTAACTGCAGCACAACAGGAATTTTCACTCATTTGGGCAGCCTCTTCCGCTGTGCTGTGTTCCCAACATTACCTGTCTTTTCTTTTTTTAAAAAAAAGTAAAAACATAGTTGGCATTATGTGTAGCTAAGCCTTTAGTCTATTTTTTTCTAAGTACAAATCAGCATCTGCTACCATAACTTCTCTTACCCCAAACTTGCTGCAGGTAGAACCCAAGCTGGAATTATTTCCAGAAGGCTAGCCACTCCCTAGTTATTCTGTTGCAGCAAAAACAACACCCAGCTTTGCTGCACATTAAAGACTAGGGTTGCTGTTTATTTCCATTCCTTCTGGTTCAGAAAAGCTCTGCCAGATGGCACAATGAGGATGCAATGGAGGCAGCAAAGTATGCTCAATGATGTTAGTGCTCACCAGTGTTTGACTGGAGTTTACCTCCACTCATGTTCAAGCTGTTTCCCAGCTTGTTTCTTCACCCTAAGGTCTCACTCTACCAGGGACGGAAGTGGGCTCCACAAAGTGGCGATTGTGTCAATGGCTTGAGCCATCCAGATGTTCCACAAGTTGGCCAGGGCTTCGACAGGAGTACGTCATAAATAATAATAATAATAATAATAATATAATAATTTATTATTTATACCCCGCCCATCTGGCTGGGTTTCCCCAGCCACTCTGGGCGGCTTCCAACAAAACACTAAAATACAATAACTTATTAAACATTAAAAGCTTTCCTAAACAGGGTTGCCTTCAGATGTCTTCTAAAAGTCTGGTAGTTGTTTTTCTCTTTGACATCTGATTGGAGGGCGTTCCACAAGGTGGGCGCCACTACCGAGAAGGCCCTCTGTCTGGTTCCCTGTAACTTGGCTTCTCGCAGCGAGGGAACCGCCAGAAGGCCCTCGGCACTGGACCTCAGTGTCCGGGCAGATTGGATCCATCAGCCTCCGAGTGTGGAGCAGAAACTTCGAATGCAGGGAGTGCAGTAGACATGGGCATGGAAGAAGGGAAATGTGAAAACTGGAATACAAAAGTAGTGTCTTCTGCAGTACAACTGTCTCATATGCAAGGTATTTTAAAAAGCAGCAATGCTCTGCTAGTTGCCATCAATAATAACTACAGGAAGGATTTGCATAAAAGCCTAACCCAATTCACATTGTGCTTTTTTACAGCATATTGTGGCATGAACTTAAACAGAGCCCTCACAAGAGTAATTGTTCTCAATTAACACGGACTGGGAAAGTATCACACATCTTTTTCAAGGGTGCCATCATCTATTACTATATTCCGTGAGAGTGCGACAGTAATTTGCTCACCTTCTTTTCTCTGCAAACATCTCTTTTTAGGTGAGAAGTTAAATATTTATAAGGTTTCACTAGAGATTAGTCCCTTTCTTTTGGAGATTCCTCCCCCCCCACCGCCTGTAGGAAACACACATCTGTCTACTGCCTGTAAAAGGCATTTGCCCAATTAGTGCACAACAATTAAAAAAGGTCTATTCTAAACTCTTAATTGATATTTGGGGGATTCTCTAATATGGATTGCTCAGTCTGTGAGTTGCCATATGAAGCCTCGCCTATTTGCAGGATGTCATTCCTAAGGACACTGGGTTATTTCCTCACTGCTACAGGCCAGAAACTGGTATAAAAATGGCTGCCAAAGATTCATGTGGTTAGTAGGCTGCCTCCACAATGGGCATTTATTGTGGAATAGCCGTGCTTCATTCACTCACTTTTAAACAGGGCATCTGCACGACATCATAATCAAAACCAGTGGCAATGTTGGGGCAGGACTTTGAGGCGGGAGCTCAGGATCCCACCCAGCAGAAGGAGAAGATAGTCCCTCAAACAAAGGAGGAATAAATGACCACATCTTGAAGTGAGGCAGCAGACATTACCAGCTCAGGAGGAGGTTCCCCGTAAGACCACTAAGTCCAGATTCCAAAATTACTTAAATACAATGCTGGTCAAAACACCCTCCTCCCATGTTTTATTCCCTCCACTCAGAAAATTTGACTTTATGGACAATTTGACAGAAGTGAACTACTGCACAACCCCCCCCCCCAGCTGTTTTATGAGGATTTGACTAGTTATAACCTGCATTTCCTTCCTCTGTGGAAATTGGCTCTTCACTTTAACTGAAATATACTCAGAATTGAGTGTGAATTTCATGCTCTTTATTCAGCTCATAGTAGCAATGAATGAAACTTTCCTCAAAATGTCTAGCTATATATACATTATTTACACAATGGACCCTGCGTGATTGGCTAATTCTGGGCCGCTCCTGTAGGCCAATCAGATTGCTGATTCACCTCCTCCAGAAGCCTGATTGGCTGCTCCTGCAGGCCAATCAGATTGCTGATTCACTTCATCCATGATTCATGATTAGGAGTGCATTCCCTTACATCATGGTCCCCACCTCATATAATTGAAATGGCATTACAGTGGTACCTTGGGTTAAGTACTTAATTCGTTCTGGAGGTCTGTTCTTAACCTGAAACTGTTCTTAACCTGAAGCACCACTTTAGCTAATGGGGCCTCCTGCTGCCGCCGCGCCGCAGTAGCACGATTTCTGTTCTCATCCTGAAGCAAAGTTCTTAACCCGAGGTATTATTTCTGGGTTAGCGGAGTCTGTAACCTGAAGCGTATGTAACCTGAAGCGTATGTAACCCGAGGTACCACTGTATTTCAACATTTGAGGCTTGGGAATGAAGAACAGCCCACCTGGCTACAGAACAGATTCTAAAAGCAGAGGCTGGGATTCTTCTTCTAGATTAAAGCAGAACAGCATTGCTTGGTGCTGCTAAACCACCCACATCTGGAAGCAGCTCTACTCTTTGCAGAGAAAGCGGTAAAGAAAGGAAAAGGGTGAAGATGTGGGGAGTTCATTCCAAAGCTACGGAAGCAAGATAACAGCATCCTCTGGAGCTATTTTAAGAAAGCAGACATGCATTAAGAGTTAAATATCTGCACAGTTTGACAGTCATTCTGTAGCCTAGCAATATGTGTCCCCTTTAATGGTGCCAAGAATCTAGATTTCCTTCCTGTTCTATTGATTCTGTATAAAGCCACCGGGCAGTTGGAAAGCTACACTGAAGCGGAAAGTGAGAGTACTCTGTGCCCGGGAGGCTGGGGGGGGGGGGCTCTGAACACCCTGTAATTCCCCACTTAATGGTTCCCATATCTGGCCATTACATAGGGAATGTGAGAGGCTTGAAAGGCATGCAGATTGGGGTTGTGCAATAGGCTGCCCTGTCACAATTGCTTGCTTTTTTAATTCATTCATTAATTCGTCAAATTGCTGCTACAGTTTTGCATCCTGTTCCCAGAGAATGTAGTTCCCTGTTTCATAAAAACCTGTTAAGAAGTTTCTCTAATGCTCTCAAGAGAAAGCAAAGTTCTCAAAAATGTTGCCGTGTTTCACCGTTCAGATGGGGGCTGCCCTAGTGAGCTATTAGGGCTAGATCAATCATTATCCTAAGTAGGCCAGAGAGCCCAGCCCCAGCTAAAAATAGGGTCCCTTCATTATCCCTCTGGCTGGCTATCACATATGAGATTATAACCCACAATTTCCAGGAAAAAGCCTACTGACACATGTATTTTTCTGTTATAAGTGCATCTAATTCCTTTGTGTCACAGTCTCTTTGTGACTGTTTTGGCAGAGTAACTTCTGGGCTGTTACAGACTCTTTGCCAACCCGCTCAACTATGAAAACGACCCTGTTCCAAAAACCCTCTTCTTAAGACATCTTTATACATTGATTTGGTGTTAATTAAAATTGTTAATCTCTACCCCACTCCGGGAACAAATAACCTCACAAATGCTCAGTGCAGCTGTTTGTTCTCAATTATCCCCTTTCTTACAAATCAGATTTTTGGAGATCTGGCTGTTCTACAGAACATGCCATAAATGATATGCACGATGCTGAATGCACAAAGTGATCAATCTCGGCTGCAAATAACTCTGCTGAATTTAGCTGTGCCCTCAGTTTTCATCGATATACTCCCCATTTATTAGTGATGTCTCATAATATCATGTTAAGTAGTCATAACATGTACCCCATGGAGTGGCCAAGATGGTGGACGTATTAGACCTCCATGAGGCAGGCGGTGAGGACTTGGCCATGGATGAGGATGGTGATGAAAGCATCCACAAACTGAAGGAAAAAGCGAAGAAGAGGAACGGTTTGGGTCAGAGAAGGGTTCCAGAGCCCAAGTCTGTGAGGATTACCACAGCGTGGAGCAAGATGGGGATGAGCCGGGTCCCCAGAGATCGGTGGAAGGCCGGATTCTCTTCTTCACGGGTGTCCATGAGGAGGCCACCAAAGAGGACATTCATGACAAGTTTGCAGAGTTCAGGGAAATCAAGAACCTCCACCTGAATCTTGACTGGCGGACAGGTTACCGAAGGGCTACACCCTGGTAGAATATGAAACGTACAAAGAAGCCCAGGAAGCCCTGGAGGGACTGAATGGACAAGACCTTATGGGGCAGCCAATCAGCATGGATTGGTGTTTTGTCAAGGGACCTCCAAGAGGGAAGTGGAGGGGTGGCCGTAGAAGGAGGAGCAGGAGTCCTGACAGAAGGAGGCGCTAAAGGTGGGGAGGGAGGTTCTCCTTTTTGCGATGCCTGTGGTGTTAAATCCTGGCAAACCAGAAGGAAATGCCCATCTGCACTAAGACCATATGCTTATATCTTTTTCTCCCCCCCCCGGATGATTTTGTATTTACACAGTTTGATTATTTCTTAATTACTCTCAATCTGATGTCTCAGTTTACATGAGGTTTCTTGTTATTGGTGTCCTTGGACATACGTCCTCCTGTGTCTTGGTACAAATCATTGTGCTTTTTAGTCTTTGAGAAGGGACTGTCTGAAAGCAATGTTCAGAATAAAAAAGATTATGGACTTTTTAATATATATAAAAATAAAAAAAATAACATGCACCCCATTGGCAGAAGTGGGGGGTTGGCACGCTTGAACCTAACTGTGGCATAAAGCTAGGCTCCACATGGCTCCACAGTTCATGCACCCGCTGCATTATCATACCAGAATGGGGGCTCTCCTGATTTTGGACTTGCAACTCCCTTCAGCTCCAGCCAGCATGGCTAGTGATCAGGTATTGTAGGGCTTGTAGCAGGGGCAGACTTTGGTAATCTTTCATTACATAGCACCCTATTCATGGGCAAAATTTGGCACCCCAAATGTATCTTCTCAGTTATTGGTCTCTATTTTGCGCCCCCCCTGGTCTTGATGTCCTGTGTGGGGAAACCACTCGCAACACCCCCATTGTTCTGCTTGGACGCTGATGTCCAGCTCCGAGGGCCTTCTGGCGGTTCCCTCACTGCGAGAAGCAAAGCTACAGGGAACCAGGCAGAGGGCCTTCTTGGTAGTGGCACCCCACCCTGTGGAATGCCCTCCCATCGGATGTCAAAGAGATAAACAACTATGTGACTTTCAGAAGACATCTGAAGGCAGCCCTGTTCAGGGAAGTTTTTAATGTGTGACATTTTAATGTATTTTTTATCTTTGTTGGAAGCCACCCAGAGTGGCTGGGGAAACCCAGCCAGATGGGCAGGATACAAATAAATTATTATTATTATTATTATTATTATTATTATTATTATTATTATATCAGGCCACTGGTTCCCTGTCCCTGTACTAGCGGCACAAGCAATTCCAAGATGGAGAACTCCATGTGGACTTGAGGTAGCAAGTGATGCCAATACTTTGGATCAAATCTATTTTTGTTTGTTTGTATTCTATATTTTCTCTTGCACAAGGCTCACAAAGTGGCTTGCAGAACACGCAAACCTTCATACAAAGGCAAAAAAAATCCAACCTTTGAAATGATTAAGAAATCAAATATACATTTCACACTAAATCTGCAATAGAATGTTATAATGAATAAACTAGCAGTGAGGAAAAATCAGCCTAAATCTTCACATCAGCTAAAGGCCTATTTTTGTCACCCTTGAAGAAAAGGTTTGACATCAATGTATCAAGGAATTTAAAAGTCACAGAACATTTCCAATCTCTCTCTCTCTCTCTCTCTCTCTCTCTCTCTCTCTCTCTCTCTGAGAAGGGTCTGAAATGTATAATTCCCCTTGTGGTCTAGAACTCCCTAAGACCTTTCTAAAACTTGAGAAGGAACGCCTGTTTTCTTGTGATAAATGAGAGGGCATATGTGTACCACAAATGTAGTCCTATTTAAAGTGACGGCGTGTTTCTCATCACAACCTCCAAGGAACACAGGGAGCCGGAGATTTCACGAGGGTCCTCAGAATTCTCTCATAGAGGTCCATAACCCTGTCTCAGAATGACATCTCCTAGTTTTCCTCAGAGGATAGAGCCACAAAGTGATGTGTTTCAGTTTGCAGGGAAGTCATGCCCTACATGGGCAAACTTTACTTCCAGACAGAAATACATACTCCAGGGAGCCAATACAGATCAAATGTGAATCCTTGGAGCACATCTACACTAGGAAACAAAAAGAGGTTTGTACACAGGTTTGTTCCCATGGCTGCAGTACAGTACTCTGGGAGCAGCTCTGTCAACCAAGCAGAGTGACAGGCTTTCCCTCTCAAATGGTGGTGGATCACTAGATTCGGTTTTGCTTTAAGCGTCTGCTGTAACTTTGAAAAGTGTCAACTTGCATTCTAAAGTTTTGGAGGAGGTATGGTGGGAGTTCAGGCCTCATTACAATACCTATGAACTTAAAAGAGTTTCCCAGTCTGCTTTAATTCCTTTTGTTTGGGAGCATTCACGGTGCAGACATTTGAAAGCCTTATGACCATGCAATAAGTTCTGTTTAAATATTTGCTGTCCATTGTGTGCTGCAAAACCCTCCAAGTATCCCTACTTTCCAGGGACAGTCCCAGATTTACAGAAGCCATCTTGATTTCTGATTTAATCCCGCAACATTCCAGTTTTCCTTGGGACATTCCTATTTTCACCATAGAAATATTGGAGGATATGGTAGGAGGTCTGTATTTTCATCAGAGAAATGTTGGAGAGTATGCAGTTATGTGACCCCCTAAGCCATGGAAATAACTAACTATACAACCTTTAGAAGACATCTGAAGGCAGCCCTGTATAGTTTTATTATGTTTTAATGTACGTTGGAAGCCACCCAGAGTGGCTGGGGCAATCCAGTCAGATGGGTGGGGTATAAATAATAAATCTATGGAATAGGACATCCCTATTTTCATCAGAGAAATGTTGGAGGGTATGATGCTGTCAAGTGTAACCACCCAAACTGCAATAACTTGTTATAATTTGTACAGTTGCATTTATGTTGAGATGGAGCATGACTCCATCTAGACCCAGCGTGGCGAACTGGATCCAGACAGTAGGATGTCCTCCATCCCCTGTGGGCCAAATGTAAAAGCTGGATGAGGCCACCCATTTGTCCTCGCCTGACATCACAATGATATCAGGTGACTATTTTTTGCCAATGAAAATGATCATCAGGGCTTGTAGGGCATGAAGATGATCATCAGATGATCATCAGGGCTTGCAGAGAAGATGGAGCTATGCAGTCCCTGACAATCAGCTGATACAGTGGTGCCCCGCAAGACGAATGCCTCGCAAGACGGAAAACCCGCTAGAGGAAAGGGCTTTCCGTTTTGGAGGTGCTTCGCAAAACGAATTTCCTATGGGCTTGCTTTGCAAGACGAAAATGTCTTGCGAGTTCCTGCGGGTTTTTCCCCCTTCCCCCCCTTTTTCTAAGCCGCTAAGCCGCTTATCAGCTGATCCGCTAAGCCGCTAAGCCGCTAAGCCGCTTAACAGCTGATCCACTAAGCCGCTTATCAGCTGATCCGCTAAGCCGCTTAACAGCTGATCCGCTAAGCCGTTTATCAGCTGATCCGCTAAGCCGCTAAGCCGCTTATCAGCTGATCCGCTAAGCCGCTAAGCCGCTTATCAGCTGATCCGCTAAGCCGCTAATAGCGCTAATCCGCTAAGCCGCTAATGGGCTTGCTTCGCAAGATGAAAAATCCGCAAGACGAAGAGACTCGCGGAACGGATTCTTTTCGTCTTGTGAGGCACCACTGTAACTGGAATTTGCATAGCTCCATGTGTAGGGCTTTGCAAGCTCTCATCATTCTTGTCCACTGTTGCAAAGGGCTTTGCAGGTGCTGTTGATCAGCCGATCAGCCGGAAACCCCCTTTGGCCTGATGTCAGGTGTAGGGCAGGTGGGTGTGGCTTGGCCCCAAAGGTCTCACAGGTTTATTGAGGAGGCCTAGCAGGCCCAATTAACTGAGCTTTTGCAAAAAGAAACTAGGCAAAATTAACAAGACATTTAAGTGAATGGATTCGTGAATGCAGTGGGGGGAAATTGCAAAGAGAAGTAGAATAAAGAAGGTGGAAAATGTATGTAAAATATCATCCAAGCAACCGCTCTCCAACTTTCAGAGAACATATTCAAGTCGAGAAGTGTGGGGAGAACACTTAAATTTTACACGGCGCCTCTTTACATAATTAAATGACTTACATCATTGTTCCATTAACTTTCTCAGCATCTTGAGCAGGAAAGGAGGCCAGTATATTATCCCCCAACCCTATTTCTAGCATTGAGACATGAAGAGAAAATGACTTGCACATGACCACCCAAGAAGCATATGAATAATCTACTACATAGATCTCAGTCCTTTCTTGTCTCCCTCTCCCCCCAGCCCAACAATCACCCATGCAGTTCAGCTTCGGAAGAATTCTTTTCTTCATTTTACAGCCGGCGTTTCTAGAGTGAGAGCCAATGTATGAGAAGGAAAACCCTCAAATGGTTTTCCAGCAAACTGAATCCAGAAGAACAAAGCAGATCCGCATGAAGGACATAAAACTGTGTTTTTGGTTTCATCCAGAAAAAAAGTGGGCGTAGTCAATTTGTAAAAGGGTAAAGGATGCCTAAGCCATGATGGCAAGACCCATAATAAATCAGTTTCAGAAAAGAATCCACTTGTATGTTCTCTTGCCCAAGCCAAGTGAGATAATTGGAAGCAATGCAGGAATACAATCTTGAACCTGCTCTTTTCCTTTCCTTTTCCATACGACTTCTACACAGGGAGCTTATAGGAATACTGTATTTTTCACTCCATAAAATGCACCTAGTTTTTAGAGGAGGAAAACAAGAAAAAAAAATATTCTGAATGAAACAGTGGATGTATGATTTTTGTGGTTCATGCTGTGGCCACAGACGTGTGATTTGACAGTGAGTTTGGGGTAGCCCAATGCAAAAATCCTGAGAATCCATGTGGATCCGTGCTTTGTAACCAAATTTTTGTGCCATTGCGGCCCCACGCAACTGTGGGTGCATGATTTTTTTGGTGCAGGCTGTAGCCATGGACATGCTATGTGATCTGATGGTGAATTTGGGGTGACCCAATGCAAAAATCCTGAGGATCCAAGGCCTTTTACCTCCCCCCTCCAGGCAGCCTACTTTATCTCTAGCTCCTTTATCTCCCTCCTCGATCGCTTGCCGTTCAGCTGTTTCCTTTCAACACTCCCTTCCCTCTTGTTTGCCTTAGTGTCTTTTCCTTAGCTGGAGCAGTTTTTTGCTCCTCCTTTTCTTCTAATTTCTGTCCTCATTGCTTTAGTCTTCCTGTCTCCTCTCCTTGCAAGTTTGTTGTCTTTACCCCCCCTCCAGGCAGCCTCCTTTACTACTAGCGTCCCTTATCTCCCTCCCTGATCGCTTGCTGATCAGCGGCTTTGTTTCAACACCCACTTCCCTCTTTCCAAAAAAAGAACATGATCTGCTTTTTGCCCCTGGGCTATTTGGCTCCAGGGACCACACATTTGCTCCATAAGACGCACAGACATTTCCCCTTACTTTTTAGGAAGAAAAAAGTGTGTCTTATGGAGCGAAAAATACGGTACCTTTCAAAGGATCTTTGAGTTCTTCCTGGAAAGCAAAGTGTGAGAGGTCAAATCTCTCTTTGCTGCTCCACCTGTGAATGCTGTATTATAAAACCCATAAGAAAGAAACTGTAGGAGGCTGTACATTCCCGAGCCTGAAATTCAGTTCCTGAAATTCTAGGCAAGCTATTGATTTGCTGCAAATGGACGTGTTTTGTTAGGAAGCAAACGTGAAGGAGGAAGGCACGTGAAAGGAGAGTGGTATTCCGAGGCGCAGCAGTGGTGCAGAACACGCCCCAGCTTTGCCTGTCCATTTCCTCCCTCTGAAGCCATGCTCGGTCTTCTGTTTCAAAAGCAGTTACTGCATTATTGATTTCCTAAATACATTTTTTAAAAGCATTTAAAATTGGGCAATTAGTTACTGATTAATGCAGAATGTCAAAACAAGAACAATTGATTCGGCCAATTGATCAATTGATTCATAATTTCCTTGATAGCGCTGGGTGCCTTTCGTTGTTGTTGCTGCTGCCATTACCCTGGTCCTCACCTAGGGGCTGGGGAGGAGGGATGGGAGAAAGACTGCAGAGAAAGATTTACAGGCCTCCAAGGATTATGTTGGGTATGAAAGCCATTTCCAGTAATTGCTTGTTTATTAAAAGTAACCCGCTCTAAGAAAAAGCTTGTAATAGAGGAAACAGCAATAAGGAATAAAACATAATGGAGACCAAGTGTTGGGTTTAGTAGTTTTGCTATTAACCAGGCTAATAATGGAACCACAAACCACAAACCTAGAAAAGTCAATGTGAATAAGGGGAAAAGATTTTGAGGAATCGAGAATAAAGGGACTCTTCAACCTTTCCATGCTACTGCTCTCCATATTCTTCCGGCTATAGCTGTCACCAGTCCCAGCCAGTATGACCAGTGGTCAGGGATGATGGGAGTTGCATTCCAAAACATTGGGAGGACACCGGACTGAGGAAGCCTATTGTAGTTCTTGTTTATTTAAATAATTTTATGCAACTGTCTTTTAACAACAGGGATGAAGATTAGCATTATGAGGGAGACATTCCTGATATGCAAGAGGTCTGGAAATGCCAAAAGAGGTCAAAGGTCATCTTAAAGATAAGTTCAGCTCTGCCAAGGTAACGTATTAGCAGGCAATCAAGAAGAGGTGCTGGTTGCTATGGTTCAGTTCATACAGGTTGCAATATAAAATAAAGCCCAATGTTCCTTAGAAGAATAAGCACAGGTACCACAGTCATACCTCGGGTTACAAACGCTTCGAGTTGTGCCATTTCGGGTTGCGCACTGTGCCAAACCTGGAAGTATCGGAACGCATTACTTCCGGGTTTTGGTGCTTGCGCATGCGCAGAAGTGCCGAATCGTGACTCGCAGCGCTGCGGGTTGCGAACGTGCTTCCCGCACGGATCACGTTTGCAACCCAAGCATCCACTGTACTACTACTAATTTACTATTTATACAGCGCCCATGTGGCTGGGTTTCCCAACAGAGTAGTAAAAACACGACAAAATATCAAACATTAAAAACTTCCCTATACAGGACTGCCTTCACATGTCTTCTAAAAGTCAGATAGTTGTTTATTTATTTGACATCTGATGGGAGGACGTTCCACAGGGCGGGCGCCACCACCGAGAAGGCCCCCTGCCTGGTTGCTAAAAGGCTGACCACTTATGCAACACCGAAAAAGAGAACCTGAGGACACGAGCACACAGATTTTCATAATATATCCTAATTTATACGTATTGATGCACAGTTAAGAGATCTTCCCCCTTTTTTTTTAAATTAATAAACTTTAACATTACCCTGCACAAAAGCCCTTGCATGGATCTGCCTGCAATTTGGCAAACTTAATCCACTCTAGAGGGGCTTCTTGGACTGCAAATTTCATTTGTGAAAAGGGGGAGAAGTTATAGGTGTTTTAGATTTTCCATTATAATAAATTGTGGGTGGGTGTGGGGAGGGAACAGTGTTCCAGATTTAATAGATCTGATTGGGACCCAATAATAAGTCAAATCAGGTCAGATCTAAGAAAGACCAGGTTGCTTCCCAATGTTATAGATCTGAAGGCAAATCTTGTGACCTGTGGATATTCCCAGTTTATACCTAAAGTCTCATTCCAAAATTATTGTAAAAATGCTTAGCCTTTGTGAAAAAAAAACACTGAAAAAGAAGGCTAGATAACTAGTACATTGTATTCTTGCTCAAAACATTCCACAATACAGAAAAGCAAGCCAGGATGTTAGCATCACAGGAGGTATTTCAAATCATGTTAAATATATTGCTGTGGTTTTCACAGCTGGTAAAAGCAGGAAGCCCATCAAAAGCCATCCTGTTAACTTTCTATTTTCTTTCAGTTCAGACAGAAATCTGATACATTATTCAATTTTAATACGCCAATTCCGACACAGATGATAGAGTACATTCCCAGCACCTTTGCAAGATATTCTTGCTAGGCCTGACATCAGAAGGAGAAGATGCTCTCCTTTGTGTGGTTACTTGGGTGTAAGGACTATTGAACGGGGTGCACTGGGGACTTACTTCTGAGTAACACTGCAGAAGTTAGAGAATCCTTCTAGCTTAATTTCAGTGGAGCTTTTATTGTAATGAATGTTAGTATTTATATTTATATGCTGCATTTATATACTTCCATTCTGTTAAAGTTTAAATTTACAATTTAAAATGTTACAAGAAAAATTAAGTTACAGTCAACCAAAGCAGCAGCATTCATTGCTGGCCTCTTCAAGTAGCTCTGTCAAGTTAGCTTTTGCCCATTGGTGCTGCTACTGTAATTCTGTTTTATTGTCGTTCTATTTTCTTTTTTATGGGAGCTAATTCTATTGTTAATTGGTGGGTAAAGGGACCCCTGATCATTAGGTCCAGTCGTGACTGACTCTGGGGTTGTGGCGCTCATCTCGCTTTATTGGCCGAGGGAGCCGGCGTACAGCTTCCGGGTCATGTGGCCAGCATGACTAAGCCGCTTCTGGCGAACCAGAGCAGCACACGGAAACACCGTTTACCTTCCCGCCAAAGCAGTACCTATTTATCTACTTGCACTTCGTGTTTTCAAACAGCTAGGTTGGCAGGAGCAGGGACCAAGCAACGGGAGCTCACCCCGTTGCGGGGATTCGAACCACCGACCTTCTGATTGGCAAGTCCTAGGCTCTGTGGTTTAACCCAGTGTTTCCCAACCTTGGGCCTCCAGCTGTTTTTGAACTACAACTCCCATCATCCCTAACAAGCAAGACTAGTGGCCAGGGATGATGGGAATTGTAGTCCAAAAACAGCTGGAGAACCAAGGTTGGGAAACACTGGTTTAACCCACAACACCACTCGCGTCCAGTTGGTGGGTAGGGGGCCCTATATTTTAAACAAACAAATTATTTAATAAGTGATTTACTGATTGAATTATAAAAGTGATGAGGGAACCTTTTTGGCCTGGTGGGCTAAGACTCTCTCTGCCCCACCTTGTCAGGCCAACTTTGACAAGTACTCAAAACGACCCATTTGTTAGTCACCTGATGTCTTTAATCCCGCTCTCCTGTTAAAGTCCCTTCTGCAATGTTCCCCTGAGGCATCTAATCATAAGCTTGCATTTTTATTAAAGCTTATATGTTTAATCAGGGCTTGTATTTTAAAAATGAGCTTAAAATGTTTTATGCCAGGCAGAAGACCAGCTGCCTAAAAAACCTTGGCAAAATGTTTTTACTCCTAGACAAGGGCCCCCCCCGATTTATAGCAGAAAACAATTCTCAAAGTCGTAAAAAGGGAATTACAGGCTGACAGCCAAGGTTACACTGACCCTACAAATTAAGAGTGGATAAATAGTAAAATGAGCCATATCTTCTTCCTAAGGTTAAAAAAGGTCAAGAGCAGTGAAAAAGCAACTGGTCTGGCTGGCAGAAACAGAACATTTTTGGGAAGTCTTTTCTAAAGCTGTTTCTTTCTTAAACTAAGATCCTTTTAAGATTTCTTTTCCTTTTAAAAGGTTATTTATGTATTAAATATATTAGTTTAAATATAATTATGCAAAGGATTTAAGAAATGCTAGATTCTTATTTCATATAGTTGGAAGAGATCACAGGGGCCATCAGGCACCAGCCCCCCCTTGTCAGACAGGAGACGCCATCGAGCACTCCTGATATATGGTTGTCAGGCCTTTTGTTTAGAAACCTTCAAATGAAGGAGATCTCTCAATGTTGATGTGAACTCAAAATCCTTGACATATGCTTAAGATAAAAATTCAAGATTAATCATCTGTTTTGGAAGGCAATAGGGCAAGGAGGGCAAGAGGTGAGCTGGTAATTAAGATTCCTTGTTGAGACACATGTAAGATATATTACTACTTATTTGTCATTTATAGATAGAAGAATATATAGCTTTTTATTTCCCATAAAAGGGCGAGAGGAAATGGGTGTATCTTTTGTGATTGGTTCTAGCAAATAGCCAATAGGAATTTCAACCAGGCTGATTGGACAGAGGCAGCCACAGGAGGAGCAAGGGGGCTGGATTAAGGAAATATAAGTGCTGGCCAGAATGGCAGGAGGCCAGGCCAGAGCTTGGTAACCATATACCACTGTGCCTCATATTTATTTGTCTGACAAATAAATTACTATTTTAATTTCTCTATTGCTGCGTTGAATATTTCATTCCAGCTAAGCGTTAACCACAAGCAGGGTGCTACACCCCAAGTGCCTGACCGCCAGCCTGGATGCTGTTGGATGCTAAAGAACTGCAGTTTTCCCAGCTCTGTGCTCAGCGAAGCTACTTTCTGCAAGGGATCAGCTGTGTGATCAAGTTCTTCCTGGACAGCTCAGACACACAGCTGCCCCACACAATGTCACATTTGGGTGGGGACAGATGTGTGGGGTTTGGAAATATATCCTTGTGCGTCAAATTGGCACCCATGCCACCTGGCCAAATTTGGCCCATGGTTAGAGCTTCCCTACCTCCGATTTGTCAGAATATTTCTAAGCCACCAACACATAAGAAGATCAAGGCGGTGTACAATAAAATCATTAAAACATCACCAAACTATTCTATAATATCATAAATTACAGAACAAATGATCAATACTGAATCAATTAATTCTCCAAGAATTGTTGCTGAAACAAATAGATTTCCAGCAGGTCCCTGTTAATTAGATAATTGTGCTCATTGCATATCAAGATCAGGAATGAGTTAATTTCTGCAGTGTGGCACTTTGATTAAATCTGCAGGTGTTTTGAATCTTAAAGCTGATAACTGGCTACTCTCTACTTTTCATTCATTCATTCATTCGAAGTACTTCAGTGGTCTGGTTACTCATTCAGTGCAGTAAGCAGCTTGTTGATTGATGCCATTGTTGGCCTCTGAAGTTAAGGACAAATACATTGAGGATCATTTAAGTCTTTTGGGTTGTGTATGTATTTTGTCACCTGGTTATCATTGCAACTGAATGATAAATCAGAGGCAACCATCATCATTTCAATGAGATAACAGGACATGGTAATTTTCAGTACTGAAAACTTGCATCTTCCTGAGTAATTTAGATACAGCTGCAGATTTTTTAAGCTGAATTGCTCTAGCAGATGGAAGGAGCCTGAATATTCAAGGAGGACAGTGGCATTTCAATACAAGGTGATTGCTCAGGAAGTTTCCCATGCTGCTTGCAGCATACAGATCTCCCTGCGCTTGTTTACAACACAATGATCACAAACAAAAGTCAACTATGCACCTGCTCATGCGGCTCATGAGAGTAAGAACATAAAAGATATTGAAGAGCAATTTAAAAATTGAGTGGAAAAGGGAAGAGCAGAATGTTTTCTTTCATGTGTTCTGAGAGCTTTCAGATCACTGTGAGAAGTAGATATTTGTCTGTTATGGATGTGGAAATACTACATTTCTGTAGCTCCAAGTATATCAAATGCAATTTTAGCACTGAAAAGATGGAATTAGAGATTCAGAGCAAAAGATTATCATTCTTGCTGTCTTGTTACATTTCAGTTTAATCCAAATAATGCAACCATAATCTTAATGGAAAAAGTCAGCCTCTGAGATTTACAGATTGGCATGGTGAAAATGTTTGGAACCATATTCCTTTCCTTTCCTTTTTTTTTACAGATTCCATGTGGTAGAAAAAGTATTTGATAACTGTAAAACTGTGACTGTGTTCCTCAAACCCACTTTATGGCATATCAGATGCTGTTCTCTCTCTCTCTCTCTCTC
Organism: Podarcis cretensis; assembly: GCF_951804945.1. Lineage (NCBI taxonomy): Eukaryota > Metazoa > Chordata > Lepidosauria > Squamata > Lacertidae > Podarcis > Podarcis cretensis. Next base: position 7,582,633 of record NC_137180.1, on the reverse strand, counting down.
TCTCTCCCTCTCTCTTTTGTAGTTTTGCCCAGAATACACTTTTAATGCACATTAAAAAATGCTCATCTTGCAAATTGTTTTGCAATCCAAATATACAATAGCTTGGAAAACAAATAGTTTAGAAAAGGAATGCCAATGTAAAAAGACTACTTAAACCTATAACAGCAGAGTTTCTGCCTGGCTCATCTTTACTGTTTTTTTGTTACTGCTTCATCAATATCTGTAATCTGTTCCTTCAACTGGCTCCACTCTTCTGGATTTAGAGAGATACCTTTTCTGCCAGGGGTCATTCCACCTTCTTGATCCATCCAGTATTCTCTAACATCAATTAGGACTTCACTTTTAAAATCGCAAACACTGACGTATCTCATTTTACCAATCTGAAACATATTCTCCTCTCTGTTACTACTTTGTTTGCGGGCACACGCGCTAAACCCTTTGTGTGGTGCCTACCTCTTTTCCCAAATGATAACACAAGAGACCAGAGTATGGGTTCAAATTGGCCACAACTTTATTGAGCTTCAGAAGTGGGGAACTTGGCACAGGCCTTGGCAGGTAACCCTCTCAGCCCGCCTGGCTGAGGATATGCAGGCAGATGAGGTCCAGTGAGAGGGGACTGCAAAGCGCAAACTTACACAGCATGCCCTTCCACTGACCTCCTCCGGGGAGTTTGACCTACATGCCGCCGCTCTAGGGCCAGGGACTCCCGATTTTGCCCTTTAACGGGCCCTGCAAGCGCCACCGCATGGGGAGGGAGCATGAATGCATCCCCCCCAACTTGATGTTAGACTAAAGGATACCTTGCTAAGACCTAAAACCTCCTGGGCTGGCAGGCAGCGGCGGGGGGCAATGCCGCCCCCCCGCCACTGAGAAAAGGGACTAGTCAGGCTCGCACGGCCCTCCTGGTGCCCCCCCGCCGTGAAAGCAAGCAGGCCCAGCCTTGCTGGAGCCCCGCGCTGCCCGCCTGGGTAGGAAGGGCCACCGGGCAGGCGGCAGTGGGGAGAAATGCCCCCCCGCCGCCGCCCAAATGCAAGCAGCCCACGGCTGCGGCCCAGCTGGGGCCCACACCACCGCTGGCCATCGCAAAAGGCTGGACAGGGGCTGTGCTGCCAGGGAAAAACTCCCAAAACGCCACAACGTGCCTAACCAAGCACGCTAAAATATACAGTGGTGCCTCGCAAGACGAAAAGAATCCGTTCCGCAAGTCTCTTCGTCTAGCGGTTTTTCCGCCTTGCGAAGCAAGCCCATTGATGGCTTAGCGGATTAGCGCTATTAGCGGTTTAGCGGCTTTTAGCGGCTTAGTGGCTTAGAAAAAGGGGGGGGAGGGGAAAAAAACCCGCAGGAACTCGCAAGACATTTTCATCTTGCGAAGCAAGCCTATAGGAAATTGGTTTTGCGAAGCGCCTCCAAAACGGAAAACTCTTTCGTCTAGGGAGTTTTCCGTCTTGCGAGGCATTTGTCTTGTGGGGCACCGCTGTAGTCTAGCCTGGCAGAGGGGCAAATCCCCCCCCCCAGGCAAAAGTAAAGAAGGCCGGTTACTTACCTCAGTCCAGCCGCCTGGATACACTCCTGATCCTGATCTTGATCCTAGAATGAAGAATGGCAAAAGAGGCTTGAGCCCAGGAGTCAGCCTCTTTTCTTTTTGGCCTTGGGCCCACCCCCAGCCGGCCGTCCATTGTCCTCCCTGGCCGAGGGCAGGTCAAAGGCCAGCTCAAGCAGGTGGGAGGCACCCGGCCAGGTGAGCCTCGCTCGGTGCCGCAAACCCTGCCCACCTGTGGGGAAGGGAGGGCGGATATTGTAGGAGGCAGCACCTTTTAGCAGTCTTCTGTTTCTTTACAGGATTTTTGGGCACTGCTTGTGTTTTCCTTTTTGCCTTTTCGTCAGTTTCACTGTCTGAATCACTGGCAGGTGAGCTTGAAGACACATGTTCTTTTGATGTCAGCATTGTTCCACTCAGCACCCACTGCTCTCCAGATGCTGGTCTCTTAGAGGGCCAAAATAGGGATCGCCTAACCGAGGGCTTGCCGATCGAAAGGTCGGCGGTTCGAATCCCTGCGGCGGGGTGCGCTCCCGCTGCTCGGTCCCAGCGCCTGCCAACCTAGCAGTTCGAAAGCACCTCCGGGTGCAAGTAGATAAATAGGGACCGCTTACCAGCGGGAAGGTAAACGGCGTTTCCGTGTGCGGCTCTGGCTCTGGCTCTGGCCAGAGCAGCGATGTCACGCTGGCCACGTGACCCGGAAGTGTCTCCGGACAGCGCTGGCCCCTGGCCTCTTAAGTGAGATGGGTGCACAACCCTAGAGTCTGTCAAGACTGGCCCGTACGGGCAGGGGTACCTTTACCTTTACCTTTAACCTCCTGTAGCCCAGAGACTCTTTGGCACTGATCCAGAGGACTTCTGTTTTTTTGTTTTTTTAATAATATTTATTAAAGTTTCAAAAACGTTACAGAAATGAAAGAGAAAAAGAAAAGAAGAAAAAAATACAAAATACAGAAAAATAAAGACAATTAAAAACATTTCAATCTTTCCATGTCTTGTCTTTCATTTACTTGTTTCTCTGACCTCCTCACACCTCCCTTTTTTGTATTCTAATTCAATTAGCAGTTTCAGCAAATCCTTACCTATTAATTAACCCAGCAAATCCTTTCCATCTTTCAACATATTCTGTTATTCAATTTGCGTTACTTTATTTAACCTTATCTTACCATAAAATACCTTAAAGCTTAAAACTTAATGCTTATTTATACATAACTCCTTATATCATTTCTACTAAAGCCAGACAGTTTCATTCCAACATTTTCCCTAATATTCATTAATTTTACACTAGTTCCCAAAATAAAAAAATTTCTTTATAGACTCTTCCAATTTTCTTTTTTTTTTTTAAGTACTTTTTATTCAAGTTTTGAAAGTACACATGTCTATACAAATATACGCTATACAGATCATCATATCACCCAACTTACAAGCATACATGTAGATATACAAAAAAGAAAGAAAAAAAAAAAAAGGAAAAAAAAAACGGAAAAAAAAAACCTTTGGACTTTAGTTAGTCCTGAACTTCCCTCCACCCTATTGGTAAGTATCAAATAGTCCTACATTCACATCTTTTCTCTTAAATTTAAATATTAGTTATTCTCTGTTAGAGTTAATCGAAGCCCACCAGTGTCTTCTACAATTTATTTTCAGTATATTTCCAGTATTTACTCCAATTTTTATGAAATATTTGCTCATCTTGGTCTCGTATTCTAGCCGTTAGTCTAGCAAGTTCGGCGTATTCCACCATTTTAACTTGCCAGTCACTTATATTAGGTATAATTTCCGTTTTCCAGTTTTGTGCCAGCATGATTCTTGCGGCTGTGGTGGCGTAGAGGAATATATTCTTATCTTCTTTTTTAATCTCTTTACCCAGCATTCCTAGCAGAAAGGCTTCAGGTTTTTTGGGAAAGGTATATTTAAGAATTTTTTTAAGTTCATTATATATTAGTTCCCAAAATTTTTTCACTTTGTTACATAGCCACCACATGTGGTAGAAATCGCCTTCTGCTTCCCCACATTTCCAACATCGTTTGTTCTTTAACCTATAAATCTTAGCTAATTTCACCGGTGTATGATACCACCTATATATCATCTTCCACATATTTTCCCTCAATGCCATACACGCCGTAAACTTTATATTATTATTCCATAATTCTAACCACCTTTCAAAATCGATGTTATAGCCCACGTCTATCGCCCACTTTGTCATTGCCTCCTTCACCTCCTCATCTTTAGTGTACCACTACAGTAGTATGTCATATATCCTGGACAGTGCTTTACTCTTTCCCTGTATTACCTCCACATTAAACCTAGATTTTTTATCTTCAAATCCTAATTTCTTTTTATCTTCAGTTAGCAGACCATTCACCTGGTAATATTGTAACCAACTTGTAAAAAGAGATTTTATCTCCTCATAAGGTCTAAGTTTCAAACCGTGTTCCGATTTAGTTATAAGTTCTTCATAAGTGGCATTCTTCTCTTCCATATTAGTTTTCTTAATAGTCAACACCTCTATTGGAGAGATCCACCAAGGGGTTTTCCTTTCCAAGAGATTTTTGTTCCTCTCCCATACCTGGAATATTGGACCCCTAAAAATATGGTTTAGGAAGCCCCTATGTGCCTTCACCTTTCCGTACCACAGGTACGAGTGCCACCCGAACCTATTATCGAAGCCCTCCAGATCTAATAATTCTCTATTTTCCAATCTTATCCAATCTTTTAGCCACAATAAACATGCCGCTTCATAGTATAAACTCAAATCTGGTAGGGAAAAGCCCCCTCTTTCCTTTTTATCTACTAATATTTTCATTTTAATTCGTGGTCTTTTTCCCTGCCAGATGTATTTCGCCAAGGTTCTCTGCCATTCTTGGCATTGCTTTAGACCTTTGAGCACCGGGATAGTTTGAAATAGAAACAACATTCTGGGTAGAACATTCATTTTTACAACTGCTATCCTTCCTAAGAAGGATAGTCTCATTCTGTCCCAAATTTCCAAATCTCTCTTAATATTTTTCCAGGTGACCTCGTAATTATCTTTAAATAGGTTAATATTTTTAGCCGTAATCCATACCCCAAGGTATTTTACCTTTTTTACCGTCATTATTCCCACCCTTTGCTCTAGTTCTACCGTTTCTTCCTTGGTTAGATTTTTGACCAACATCTTAGTTTTATTCTTATTAACCTTAAGTCCTGATACGGTGCCAAATTCTTCAAATTTTTGTAGAGCTTCTTTTACACTATGCTTTGGGTCTTGAAGAGTTAGTACAATATCATCGGCGAAGGCTTTGATTTTATATTCATTCAATCCTACCTTAATTCCTTTAACTTCTGTTGTTTCCCTCAGTCTTTTATTAAATATTTCCAGTACTGTTATAAATAGTAGGGGAGATAAAGGACAGCCTTGTCTAGTTCCTTTGTGTATCTCAAAAAATTCTGATGTTGTATTATTTATTACAAGTTTTGCCTTTTGTTCGTAGTAAATAGCTTCTATACCTTTTCTAAATCTTTCTCCCATCCCCATCGCTGTCAGACTTTTCTTCAGGAAGTCCCATGAAACATTATCAAATGCCTTTTCGGCATCTATGAATACCAGGGCGCCCTGAACATCTATTCTGGTATCTAGGTATTCAATAATGTCTATTACGTTTCTTACGTTATCCCTCAGTTGTCTCCCTGGAAGGAAGCCCGTTTGATCTTTGTGAATTCTGTTGTTCAAGACCTTTTTTAATCTTTCTGCCATCACATCTGCGAACAGCTTATAATCGTTATTTAATAACGAAATCGGTCTGTAGTTCTTTACTTCTAAAGCATCTACATCTTTTTTAGGGATTAATGTAATATATGCTTCCTTCCAGGAGTTGGGGATTTTCCCCTCTTTTAGAATATTGTTCATCACTTCACACAATATTGGGGATATTTGTTCATTTAATGTTTTGTAATATTTGGCTGGTAGGCCATCCGGCCCCGGTGCTTTCCCGATTTTCATCTTTTTTATGGCCTTTTTAATCTCTTCTTGTGTAATCATCTGGTCTAAGAGCTCTTTTTCTTCCTTTGCAATTTGTGGTAGATGTTGTTTTTGGAGAAAGTTATTTATTTCGTCGTCCGTTTCCTTTCCTCTTTTATATAAATTCTTGTAGTAGTTCTGGAATATCTTTTTTATTTCTTTTGGTTGCTCTACGATTCTATCTCCATCCTTTATCTTACAGATCGTATTTTGTTTCCTCCTCTCTCTTATTTGCCACGCCAAGTATTTCCCTATCTTATTAGCTGATTCAAAGTTTCTCTGTTTCATCATTTTTATTTTCCACTCAATCTCTTGATTAATTATCATAGAGAATTTAGTTTGCAATATCTTTATGTTATGCTTTATGTTCTCTTCATCAGGATTAATAGTTAATTTTCTTTCGTTTTCCATAATCTGTATTAGAATTTGCTCTTTATTTTTCTCTCTTTCTTTTCTTAAATGGCAGTTTTTCTGAATCAGGAAGCCCCTCATGACTGCCTTTCCCGCATCCCATACTGTCTCTACCGCTGTTTCCCCATTCAAGTTCCACTTAAAATATTCCTCAATGGTTTCCTTAGCCTTAGTTACTACCCTCTGATCATTGAATAAAGATTCGTTCATTCTCCATCTGCCTGGTCTATTATCTTTACCTTTTATTTCCATAAAGACTGAATTATGATCGGATATAGTTTGGGCGGAAATTTCCGCCTTACTTAGATTCTGAGTTAGTTCTTTAGATACCCAAATACTATCTATTCTCCCCCAACTCTGCTTTGGGTTTGAAAAAAAGGTATATTGCTTTGTCGTGGGGTTTTTAAATCTCCAAGCATCTATCAAACCTAGATTGTTAATCAGGTCAAAAAATGACCTGGGTAGTTTACCTTCTTTCGAATCTTGTTTTTTTGTTGATTTATCCAAGTTTGGTGAAACCACCCCGTTGAAATCTCCCATTAGTATTATTTTTTGGTCCATCCATTCCGTTAACTTATTGCCTAATTCAAGGAAGAAATCTGATTTTTTATCATTTGGAGCATATATTCCTACCACAATTATTTTTTCTCCTTGAAACACCATCTGTACTACTATCACCCTCCCTTGATCATCTTTATACAGTAATTGTGGATCAAATTTTTCCTTTATATATAGAACCACGCCTCTCTTCTTAACCTTGTCAGAAGTCACAAAATCAAGTCCTAGTTTCTTATTACTTAAAATTCTCTTATGCTTATTGGTTACATGAGTCTCCTGTAGACAGATTAAGTCAAGATTCCTTTTCCCTAATATATGTACAATCTGATTCCTTTTATTTTTATTGTTCATGCCATTCACATTCCAAGTCAACGCTTTTAATGCCATTATTATACGTTATAAATAGGTTATCAAATCTGAATAAGAGTTACTATTTATCTTCTTTCTCTACTTCTTCCCTTTCTTCTGTTACTTCTCTTAATTTTATCTCTCTTTCTTCTTCTTCACTTTGTTCATCCTCTCCCCCCTCCCCCATTTTCCCCAGGTCCTTCTCGTATCTCCTTGCAAATTTTTGAAGTTCTGAGATAGTGGACAGTTTAAACTTTTTTTCTTTGAAATAGAATGAAATACCTTCCGGAAACTCCCATCTATACAAGATCCCATTTTTCTTCAGTTGATTTGTTAATTTTTTATATGGGTCCCTCCTTCGAAGAAATCTTGAAGGAATCTCTTTGTAAATAATAATTGGGTTTTCTTCAATATATAACCTTTTGACATAGTTCTGTTTCAAAATTTCGTTTCTTATCTCCAATGAGTTAAACATGGCTATTACATCTCCTGGCAATTTTTTCCCTCTGGCCTTGGCCGATTTTGTTCTTATTCGAAATATGTTTACCAAGCAATGGTTTATCTCTTCTTCTTTTCTATCTAGCCATATTGCCAGCTCTTTCACCACTTTAACTCTAATATTCTCATTTAAATCCTCTGGTATTCCTCTAAGTTTTAGGTTAGATTGATTTTGACGCATCTGCGTCATAGCCATGTTGTCCAACAACTCTTCCTGTGTTGCTCCTATTTCTTTAACTTCTAATCTAATCCTGTCCATCTCTTTCCTACTGTCTTTCGTGTCCTTTTGAACCCTTTTCACTGAATCCTCCAAAACCTTAGCTTTTACCGAGAGATCCTTAACTTTCCCTTTCAGTTCCCCTACCACTTCCTCCAATTTTTTGTCTAGAGTATCTTGTACCTCCATCAATTTTCTCTCAATATACTGTTCATTATTTTTAAATTCTTTTCTTATTTCGGCCATCAAGCTGTCATAATCTCTAATATCTCTTGCCTCCTTCCCCTCTTCTTGTTTTGAAGGCCTCCTTTCCGCTGGTGTTGCCACCCCCTTCTTAGAACCGTTCGGCATTTGTATATTTAAGTTTAGTTCTTCCTAGTATACTGTATAATGTAATATACTATGTGGGTAAGATATAGAGGTAACAAGGTTAACAAGGTTAACGTCTCTCAGATATTGCAACAAGAGTCCAAAATTGACTAAATTGGTACAGCACAAAAATTAACCCTTAATTAAGATCAGATATTAAAAATACAGTTTTAACTGTACCTAAATTCAGACACGTATTTAAATCCTCAGAGTCTTATAATTAAATGTAGTAAACACCTGAACCTCCAGAAACACTTCCAGATTCAGGGGGTTCTCAAACTCATGAGCAAGGTCCTGCGAAAACGTATTCTTTAACTTTGCATCCCGGGGTGTATGTCTCTTTAAATCCCGAAGAATCAAGAGAATCACAGCTGTCTCTAAAACTCAAGAACGTATCCGGTTGGGGATGAAGAAGGCGGGTCCCCTTTAACTCACTCAATATGGCAGTCCTTTCACAGTCTCACCATCTTTAAGCAAACTTTAAACAAACTTTAAACACAGTCTCACAGTCCCTGTCTTTAAACACAGAGCGCTGCTAAGGCACCTATATTCCACACTCCGTTTAAGTCCCAATTCTCCCCAATCCTGAGGTTTAAAAGCAAAAGTCCTCCACCGAAACCCGTGCTGGTTAAAGCGCTCTCCGTCCCGATGAAACAGAAAAGTCTTTTTCCCCTCTCCCTAGTCGATATAGTAGTTCAACTGTTACCTTGCCTCTGACACTTTATACTTTGTGTCTGAGGTCTTTCCACCACACACTCACTGGCAGCTTGTTTCCTCTTTTCCTCTTTTGTTTCCTCTCTGCCAGCGTCTCGCTATACTTTCTTTTCACCTTACCGCCAGGAATGGACTCCTCCTCCTTTTCACCAATTATTTCTTCTCCGCTGGGTTCTTATCAAAACGTTCCTTTAATCTTATCTAAGTAATTTCCAGTATTTCTTTATCCCCACTGCTTTTTCCACAGTGATTTATAGCTACTTCCCAGCTTCTCCGCTGTTGTTGGAGGTCCGCCGCTTTCCCTCGGAGTTTGAGGCTTCACAGCATGGAGTCTGTTGCCTCCCCTTTACACTGCAGCTCCAGCCTTGTTAAACGCCGGCAACACAGGCGAGCACAGGCAGCGTCGCAGGGTACCTTGTCCCGCAGGATTCCCTCCTGTGGTTTCAGGGTTCACGTAGCCTTCGCGACCCCTCTAAATCTCCATGCTGTTCGAGACTCCCCCAGAGGAGTTATCTCACACTCCTTTTCAGCGGCCGCGGCGTCCCGGAAGTCTTCAGACTCTTCCAATTTTCATCCAACGTCCCTTCTTCCTGGTCTCGGGTTATGTCAGTCCTTACTGTCCATTCCATCTAGTCCATCAACCTGGTAGTCTTATGTCCGAGGCTCTTAAATCTCTTCCATGCCCCTTCTGCAGATCTTCTTCTTCTTGTTTATACTCATTGAGGAGTAGGTCTCTGGGGGATTTCAACCCATAATTATCTCCATCTCCCCTCATCAGACCGGCCCATTCCCCACAGTCCCACTCCCCACAGTCATCCATACAATCCAAAAAATATTTAACAGCATATGTCAAAGTCCCTCCAAAGTTAAGAGCCTCCTCAGCTCCAGACTCCCTCTGGCCCATTCCAAATTCAATCTTCCAAAACAGCGGCTTATACTCCTGCAGGGCCTCGGATCTCTCCATTTGTATTGCTTGAGGTACAATCACAACCTCCTCCATTATCATCTGCCCTTGCATTTGCCCAGTCGAACCAGTTTCCTGAGTTGATCTCTGTATGATTTCTGTGTCAGTATTCCATGTTTGTCCACATACCCTGACTACAACAGTCATCAAATCCAACTTCTCATTCATCAAATCCATCTTCTCATGCAACTGCTCCAACAAGGCGCTCGTCTTGCAAAAAGCAGTACCAAGACTTCTTCCAAACACATTTTTATTCAAGGTCGCAGTCTGTTTCCACGATCTTAATCTCGCAGCTGTGAAGTTCCCAAATAAACTGCAGCAACAATTTGACAAGCTCCGTCTAGAGGAGACAATTTCTATTTGTGTCCGTCTTTTTAAAACATATCCAACAAAAGAAAGTTACTTTCAATTTTCAAATATTTTGTTTCTTTAGAATGCAAAAGGCAACATTGGAATCAGTTTGTTTCTCTTTTTTGGCTATCTGTCAAAATGCTCCATTCACAGTCAATGGACGTCTCCAACGATTTCTGTCTCTGACCCCCGTTCCCAGGTTTGAGACGGTGGAAACTTATTTTTCTTTACTCCCTCTCCTGCAGGCTTAAACAGTCAGATTTCCCCCCCTTTTCTCCTGCTTCTAAGGGGGTTTTAGTAGTTATAAATGAAGGAAATTTCGACCTTTACAAAACAATTTTCCAGGTTATTAGCTTACAAGATTTTTGCTTCAGTCTGTTTACAAAAAGCGGAAGGCGGACTTCCTGTTTTGAACCTTCCCGCTTCAATGCCAAATTAGGATGCTTCTTGATCCAATTTTCTGTTTCTACTCACGGGTACTTGTTTAGAGTCCAATTATCGACAGGAAAAAGTCAGCGCTCTCCGGCAATGGCTATGCGGCTTCCCTCCGTGAAAGTAGCAATCAGTTCGCAGCACCGCACCGCTCACCCTACTTCGCTCCAGAGCCCCAAAATGGGGTTCCCCATGAGTAGGGGAGGCGCTCCTGGTGCTCTGCCGAACCCCACGTTCCCAGGCTTCCTCCACCTGGGATTTCTAGTGGGTCCCCACGTTCGCCGCGGCGGGAAGACCCAGTTTCCACAGAGCCAGTTCCTCCGGTTGGAGGAACTCCGCCATTCGCCAATGGCGCTAACCCGGAAGTCTTGATCCAGAGGACTTCTATATCCAGAGAGAGACCTCACCAGGCTTGTCTCCAGAGATTGCCCTGGAATAATGCACAGGGTCTGTCCCCGACTAATTCATAGCACACAAAAAACCCTTCCAAGTTAGAGGGGGAGGCTGAACCTTCACTCAGCCTGAGAGAACAGATTTCAGAAAGCCCAGGCTGAGGTGGCCATTTGACAAGGAAGCCGATACCTGGGATCAAAAAGGAACAGAGGGGTTTGTTAGTAAATGGCTCCTTGAGAGAAGACTTCTGAGGCAGGAATGATCACTTCCTTCTGATGAAAACAAGCAAGCAAGCAAGCATGCAGTAATACTCCTTGAGAAAATATATCTTCTCTGTTCCAAACAGAATTCTGCGAGAGTGCTAGAAGAATTGGTCTTAACCAAGACTTTTAGAGCATACAATTATCTTTTCCACCTCTGACTCTTCTTTCTGCAAGTCCCTGTGCATTCAGTCCAAAAGAAATACGAGTACAACAAAAACTGTACATCGAGTGTACATGACCGAATATGTTGGCGGCTGTTATTGCTAAGATTACAAGTTGTATACAGTAGAAATGGAAAGAATACCAAAGCAGAAACAAAAGGACAGGGGAACGATTACTAATTATCCAAGCAAAGAAATGAGAGTAAAAACCCATGTCAGATTGATTCTTTTCTCCTTGGCCAAGGTCTGATACCTTTATAGCTGCTTCCTGCTTTCAGAGTAACTGTATATGCAAGCCTTTGACAAAGATCACCTTCCTGGCCCAAGCAAAATCCAATCGCCTTTTCTTTTGAAGAAGGCATATTTAAAGATAATGCTCAGTGAGCGTGCTGTAAAAAAGTGTGCCAACTTCCTGACCAAATGCAGATATTTCCCATGATATATATAGACTGTGGATAGTAAAGTCACAGGGCAGACCCACAGACAAGGAAGAAAATAAACAGCTGGTGAAAGTGTAAGGCTGAATTGCATTGTGGGTTTAATGTGACTTGGCTTAAGGCAAGGCATACAAATTGTAATAATAATAATAATAATAATAATAATAATTTATTATTTATACCCCACCCATCTGGCTGGGCTTCCCCAGCCACTCTGGGCAGCTTCCAACAAAATATTAAAATACAGTAATCCATCAAACATTAAAAGCTTCCCTAAACAGGGCTGCCTTCAGATGTCTTCTAAAAGTCTGGTGGGACGCAGGTGGCGCTGTGGGTTAAAGCCTCAGCGCCTAGGACTTGCCGATCGAAAGGTCGGCGGTTCGAATCCCTGCGGCGGGGTGCGCTCCCGCTGCTCGGTCCCAGCGCCTGCCAACCTAGCAGTTCGAAAGCACCTCCGGGTGCAAGTAGATAAATAGGGACCGCTTACCAGCGGGAAGGTAAACGGCGTTTCCGTGTGCGGCTCTGGCTCGCCAGAGCAGCAATGTCATGCTGGCCACGTGACCCGGAAGTGTCTCCGGACAGCGCTGGCCCCTGGCCTCTTAAGTGAGATGGGCGCACAACCCCAGAGTCTGTCAAGACTGGCCCGTACGGGCAGGGGTACCTTTACCTTTACCTTTAAAAGTCTGGTAGTTGTTGTTCTCTTTGACATCTGGTGGGAGGGCGTATAAATGAACGAATGAATAAAAAGCCTTCATTAAGGCCATCTCTATGTTTCCTTAAGCTAGCGCTGAAATGGATCCTCAGCGATGGTCATCAAACTGTATCATTACCTGCTTTTGTTGTCTCTTCCCAGAAATGGGCAGCAGAAAGGGCAAGGAGTAGGGAGTCCTTGGTAGTCTCTGTAGAATTACTTTTGTGATTTTCTGGTTACTTTATTCTGTTCTTCTTGATTTTATATGGAATTGATTTTAAATGGAAATATTTTTAATAAACAAACTTAACAAGCAGGTAGCTAGAATTGAAATCCTGTGCATGCTACCCAAAAGAGCTCCATGGGACTTAGTCCCAGGGAGGCATGTATAGAATTGTAGCATGTAGAATGAGTGAAGAGCTCTGAGCTTTAGTGATGTCAGTTTTCGAGTAATACAGATCTTGGAACGTTGAGTCCGCTTTCATGACCTCTGGGACCACACATTGTAATTCTCCCTTCTGTGCACATGTGTTTGACATTCTGCCCCAACATGATGTCTGAACTGAACCTTTGAGCAACTGTTTATCTAATAAATAAACATTTCCATGAGTGAAGCAGAGATAATGGCACCCTGGCCATCTCTGGCTTCACAACTGGGCAAGGAAATCGGAACTATTATACTGATTTTGGATTTTTCTCCATTATTCCCTTTCAGTACTTCTCTTTCAACAAAATCCAGGTTACCCATATGTTTTCAGACTGCGTATGTTTCCCCCCCTTGCACGTCAGCTTTTCTCTATTTTATTTGAGCCTGTAACAGCGGACCTTCAAGTCCATCCAACTAGTCTGTCACATTTCACTCGCGCTGTTCATCACATGAGCATGTGGACAAAATGTATCTCTGGCAATGCATAGAAAGAATGGCAATAAAGTTGCCAGATTGTTATGTTGTGTTGGGTTTGCCTGTTTCTTACTTTGGGATCCGATTACCGTCTTTGATCTCCTTTTATTAATATTTTCTTGGATATAAAAATGGAATCTGCAAATAACCTCACAGCTGGGAAGATGATGATACTCTCTCAAGAGGAGACATTTGGAGACTTTTCAGTAATTATTGTTATATCAAAATATCAAGGTACAAATTCTTCCTTTGTAGGATGGATGAATCTGTCAATTTTCATTTCTCCCTATTTCTTTTCCCCCAGTCTTTGGTTCAGTTCACCTCATTTTGCATTAGTTGGCCTTTTTTTTAAAGTCCACATTAAAATTTATACATCTTTTCATGTACATGTCTCCTAGTATACATTTTTTTTGCAAGCATTTCCCCCTAATATAATGCATTTTTATATTTTTGCCATCTTTTGTTGGCATCCGTCTGTCTCAAGAGACAGTGGAAGAGTGTGCCTTTCCTTTAGTGCACGCATTTTCATATGTGTTTTTTTGCACTTGGAAAACTGCGTCACCAAATTCAAAGAAGTGTGGATTTCAAATTATAGATGTGCTTCAGTTCATATATTGGCTTGTGGAAGTGCAAATTATGTGAGCTTGCTTGCAAAAGTGAACCAAACAAATATCCCCATCTCTACTCCCTTATTACTTCTCCTCCTTTCATTTGCCCTTCACTGCCACATTTTTCATTGTAAGATTCTTGGGGCAGGAGCATTTCTGTCAGTGGTCACACCTGAAAATTCAACTGAGGTTTTAATGTTGACCTACTTAACCAATACATATTAGCCCTGGGAGGGCCAATGTTTTCAGCTCAGATCTTCCCATACATAATTGTTTGGGGGTTGCACCATGATGTCATCATGGAGAAGTCCTGTATTCCCTGGATGACATTGTTTGTTGTCAATATTGGGATGGGGGGGGGAATACCTGCTGAAATTGAAATGACATCTCATGCTGTGCCTAGCGATGAGCAGAAGCATCTGAACTCAGCAGGCCCTGCTTGAAATGACAGGACACTCCAAAAGGCTCTGAGATAACTGAGAGACCTCTGGATTATCCTCTTTCACAGAAACTGTGCTGAGGGGATGAGCACTAACTTTCAAACACAATGTCAGGGCAGGGCTGGGAAACTCTAGGCTTCGGGCCAAATGAAGCCCTCTGGGCCTCTCTATCTAGACTTCAGGTGTCTCCTTTGATGATAATAATAATAATAATAATAATAATAATAATAATAATAATAATAATTTATTATTTGTACCCCGCCCATCTGGCTGGGTTTCCCCAGCCACTCTGGGCGGCTTCCAACAAAGATGAAAAATACACTAAAATGTCACATATTAAAAACTTCCCTGAACAGCGCTGCCTTCAGATGTCTTCTGAATGTCAGGTAGTTGTTTATCGCTTTGACATCTGATGGGAGGGCGTTCCACAGGGCGGGCGCCACTACCGAGAAGGCCCTCTGCCTGGTTCCCTGTAACTTGGCCTCTCGCAGTGAGGGAACCACCAGAAGGCCCTCGGAGCTGGACCTCAGTGTCCGGGCAGAACGATGGAGGAGGAGATGCTCCTTCAGATATACTGGACCGAGGCCATTTAGGGCTTTAAAGGTCAGCATCAACACTTTGAATTGTGCTTGGAAACGTACTGGGAGCCAATGTAGGTCTTTCAAGACTGGTGTTATATGGTCTCGGCGGCCGCTCCCAGTCACCAGTCTAGCTGCCGCATTCTGGATTAGTTGTAGATCACGCCTCCTTCCCACGTGCCTCTTGCTTGCCTGCCTGGATAGAGTCCTGACCTTTGTGTAACTGGGCTGCAGCCTACAGGACTCACATATGTTGCTGCACCCACCCCAGAAGGCTCTTCATGAGGAACGGTGGATCTTGGGGAGAAAATGGTCCCCCCCCCACTGTTTTAAGGGGAAAGAAGAACTAGGAATAAGATGGTAGGACAATGCCATAGGCAGAGAGGCATTCTTGCTGGTGCTCTTGACGTTGTTGGTTTGTTTAAAGGACCACTTAAAAGGTCCATGAATGGCACAAAGGGAGAACAGTCAGCCTCTAACGTATTTTGAAAAGGGAAATAGTACACAGGAGTGGGAAGGCAAGGCCAAAAATGGTCTGGGCAGGAAAAGGAACTTGCCTTGCTTGCCCCAGTGATGCCACAAGCAGAAGCTAATAGGGGTTAAAAAGGTAAAGCGTAAAGGGACCCCTGACCATTAGGTCCAACTCTGGGGTTGCAGTGCTCATCTCACTTTATTGGCTGAGGGAGCCGGCGTACAGCTTCCAGGTCATGTGGCCAGCATGACTAAGCCGCTTCTGGTGAACCAGAGCAGCGCATGGAAACACCATTTACCTTCCCGCCAGAGTGGTACCTATTTATCTACTTGCACTTTGATGTGCTTTCGAACTGCTAGGTGGGCAGGAGCAGGGACCGAGCAACGGAAGCTCACCCCGTCGCCGGGATTTGAACTGCTGACCTTCTGATCGGCAAGTCCTAGGCTCCGTGCTTTAACCCACAGCACCACCCGCGTCCCATAATAGGGGTTAGTGGTACTCAAAATGCACTCAGCACTTACACCTGCAGAGGGGCTGAGGAGCTAATTCTGTCCTATTTCTGTACTGCTGGTGCTCAGCCATAGGTCTGTTCAGTCCCATTTTGTGTGGAATCTTTGAAAGAACGTGTGGGAAATTTGCACTTAAATTGTATGCATTCTTTCAATCATAGAATTGTAGGTTTGGAAGAGTTGGAAAGGACCATGAAGGTCATCGACTCCACCTCCTGCATTGCAGGAATCTGTTGCCCAGCGTGGGGGTTGAAAGAGATTAAGAGTCTCATGCTTTACCAACTGAGCTATCCCAGCTATATTCTGTCCACATTCTTAACGTAAAATATGCACTTTTCAATGCATGTCCATAAAAGGCACACATTGCACACATCTTTTGTGTAAAAAGCATATTCCTGTGAACGCTTTCCCTCTACTGAAACTGAATTTCAAAACCTAGAAAAGCACGTCTTTCGAATGTGTCTTTCTTTCCACTCTGCAAGAAGGCTCAAGAAAGTTGGATTGGATCAGTGTGCTGCAAAATGCAGACCAAGCTAATTTCTCCTCCATCCTGAAAGTTGTTTCAGTTGGTGGGATGTGTGTGTTGACGTGGGATCACATTTATTAGCAAGCGGATGCTAATAAGGAAAAGGATAAATAAATTCCAAGTGCTAATGCTGTCCATTGGAGGAAAGTCACCTAGATTCCCTCTTCCTAGGGAATTGTGCACCTATGCAAACACTACAGAGAGAGAGAAAGAGAGAGAGACCCACAAGTAGTTCTTTTTAGTTATATTCCAATTTTAAATATACCATATTGCATACAACAGCAATTTCCTTATAAGGTAAATGTCATCGTATCGGAATTCTGATGGCAAAAAGTAATTTTTCAGCATATTGCATTCTCTTAAGCAAATGTTTAAGAAAATGTCCATTATAGATTTTTCTTTTGAGACGGGGACTCAGCCACTCATTCTATACAGTGTTTCCGAGGAGATCAGATTACCCCTCTTGATAGCACTAAAGCAACTTACAGAATGTGATACCCTTGCTAGATGCATCCCATCTTACACTCTTAAAACCTTAACAGCTATCATCCTGTGATGCTTTCTTCAGTAAAAGATGAAGTATTGCTACGAAGGGTACAGAGGCAAAATGTTTCCCAAGATAGATATACCTTTGATTTGTGACAGTCTTCTACGGCTTATTTTTTTATGAAGCTGCTTCTAGATGTTTAGTATTTAGTACCTTCTTCCTATCAACCTTTCCTGTCAAAGAGCCTCTTTCAGGGCTGATGATGATTAAAGACCCCTCAAGTGTGACCTGATTTAATCGGGATATCCCAAATTTACAGAAGCTACCCTGGCTTCTGATCACGATCTGGAATGCCCCAGTTTTCTTGGAGGCCATTCTAGGCATCATGGCATCTCCCAGAGTCTAATGGCCTACCAGGGGTCAGCAACCTTTTTGAGCCATGGGCTGGTCTACCGTCCCTCAGAGGATGTGGTGGGCCGGACTATATTTTGGGCAAAAAAATATGAACGAATTCCTATGCCCCACAAATAACCCAGAGATGCATTTTAAATCAAAAGACACATTCTACTCATGTAAAAACACACTGATTCCTGGACCATCTGCGGGCCGGATTTAGAAGGCGATTGGGCCAGATCCGGCCGCCGGGCCTACCCCTGGGCCTAGGACTACTTTCCTGAGGCTGCTTTAGTTAATAAATATTATTACTGATACCCTGCCCAACTGACTGGGTTGCCACAGCCACTCTGAGGGGCTTCCAACATAATAAAAACACAGCAACATCAACCATTAAAAACTATTAAGTTGTGGGTGAACATATCAGACGACACAGCGATTCTTCAAACAGCTCTTGTTTATTCACAGGCCAGGACAGAACTGAACTGAAGGGTTCAGCCAGCCTGCTTATATAGAGCTCCACTAGAATGCAACAGTAACCATTTTCTGTAACTATCCAATCACTGAACGTCACTTTCGATCCCTTATTTGCATATGTGGACCTGAACTATCTACAGTATCCCCCTGCTGGCCCAGGGTGAGAACTTCAGTACATAACAAAGACTACAAGCTAGACATAGGCCTATGGATTACCAGCCTTCGTTCCTTGATTTTATGCATGGCAGAGAGTGTTAACTGCTTGCTGGGAAGTGGGGAAGATTGACACTGGGATCCACTGCCCCTGTGGATCCTGCTACCTGAGCTGGTTGCCTCACCGTGCCTCTTGAGCGGGCTGGCTCTGGGCACCAGATTGCCTCATCGGGTGTTTGCACCGCACTGACCTTGTTGCTGCCTCAACCCTTCCCCCTCTCCATGCCTTTTTGCAGCAGCAAATCAGCCAGTGTGAGCTCAGGTGAGCAGCAAAGCCCCATCTGCTACTGCATGGGAAGCGGCCTTAACCTGCATAGCTCACTATTGCAAACACTGACTGGCAGTGGCTCTCAGACCCTGGAGACAGTGGGAACTGAATCCAATGCCTTCGCCATACAAAATGGATGCTGGACCTCTGAGCGATGTGAGAAGTCAGCCTTCTTTTGAGGCTGGTGTTAAAGGGTCGAAGTGGCTTTCCATCAAGCCAGGAGTGCGGCGAGTTGCTTACAGAGGAACCTAGGGAAAACATGTCTTATGTCTTAAGTCAGCTCACAAAGAGGATAAACAGGAGCTATATATCCATGGCCTCTTAAATTGGATGCTTTAGACTGAAAGAGCATAGTCCAGATAACCAGGGTGGAACAGCAGAGCAGGATTATCATTATTCCCACTTGGGGACTTTCCTAGTCAAAGAGAATAAGCAGAAATTCAAGAGGTTGCAGTCTTCAAAACATTTAACTCCAGAACTGTCCACAGGGAGTTCCATGGATCCAGGAGTCTCCCTGCTTCAATCATTTGCTCACCACAAATGAGGGCAACCAAAACAGCGCCAGAGAGTGGGGAACCAGCATCCCCATCCCCACTGCTCCACTTCTGGTGTGTTTTCAGAAACTTGGTGGTAGGCCTCCAATGAGCTACAGGTATCCAAAAATCTGGTAACACAATACATTTATAAAGTGGATTAAATTTCTTGTTTTGATACAACTAGAATATCTCTCTCCCTCCAGCTCCCAATTTGTGTCTATTTTTGTCTACCAAATGTTGTCGTGCTTTGAAACTATTGTTTAATTTAAACCTGCTAAATCATTTCCAAACTGGTGTACAATCTGTTTTAATTGAGTGCTTCATGAAAGGAACGCTGTTTGGGTAAACAAAAAGCCCACTTTTGAACAAACAAGACTAATCCATAAATCATTTTTGTGTGTGCATCAGATTCAATTTGAAATAATTTAAACACAACTTTCTGATTTGTATTCCCTCTTAAACGAGACTGAAATTCAAATTGATGACGTTTTCCATTTATAAAATATTATAGTAACTTGCTGTATTGGATGAAGTGATACTCTTCAAACATTAGTGTTGACATGATGCTATTGCGCCCATTCTCCGCACTCAGTATCATTGGGCCATTGCTAAGGCTACAACAGGGTTCACTGATTTTTATTTTAAGTTTTATACTGCTTACATGCCAGAATAGATTATATGTGGTTTACAAGTATGGCATCAATTATTAAAAAATAAAACCACACATAATTAAAATATACAACAATTCCGTACAACGTTAAAATAAACACCCATAATTAAAAAGGTCCGTATAGTTAAAGCTATGGTTTTCCCAGTAGTGATGAAAGGAAGTGAGAGCTGGACCATAAAGAAGTTTGATCACCGAAGAATTGGTGCTTTTGAATTATGGTGCTGGAGGAGACTCTTGAGAGTCCCATGGACTGCAAGAAGATCAAATCTCTTCATTCTTAAGGAAATCAGCCCTGAGTGCTCACTGGAAGGACAGATCGTGAAGCTGAGGCTCCAATACTTTGGCCACCTCATGAGAAGAGAAGACTCCCTGGAAAAGACCCTGATGTTGGGAAAGATTGAGGGCATGAGGAGAAGGGGATGACGGAGGACGAGATGGTTGGACAGTGTTCTCGAAGCTACCAGCATGACTCTTTGAGGACTTGGAACAGATTTAGACCCGCCTTCCCCAGGTCTAAAGAGTGACAACTAAAGACTTCTATGGATGTTTGTCTCCAGCTTAGCATTCGGCAGGTCATTAAAACCAACTGCCTCACACCCTTTGACAAGGGAAAAGTTGTTATAGCAATGATACACAAAGCCTGTCATTCTGGGCTTGACTAATTTCCTCCTGTGACCCTAGGTGGCTCTTTTCTGCCTGCAGGTCTGACCTTATGATATGGCTGCAGGACTTTTGATACAGCGGTTTGCCAGGCAGCTGCCCCTTGAGGTTTGGCCGAATGAGTAATGAGACCCACTTCCTTTTTGAAAAGATGCAGATCCTTTTCTAAACAGAACAGCCCCTTGGGAAATTCTAAAAATGTGGAAAGAAGGAAAGATATTACCTCTAAGGCCCCGAAAGCTTAGTACCAGTATTTTTATGGGACTGTCAATGCATGGAAGAAAAGGAAGATTTAAGACAAAGGTACCCTGCCATGAGGCACTTACAGTCTGAATTTAGGCAGTGAGAGAGACAACCAAAAAATGGGAGAAAAAAAGTGAGGTGATAGCAGGAGAAGTGAATATGGGCAGATGTAGTTGCACTTAAACTCTTCCTCGCTGGGATAAGGAAGGAGTGGGGAACCTGTGGCCTTCTAGATGTTTTGGGCTACAAGTCCCTCCAGTCTCAGCCAAGCTGGCCAGTGGACAGGGGCAGAGGGAGTTGTGTGTCGAGGTCCCCAAGCCACCCCAAATAAAACATAATTTTTGTTTAAGGTTTTTGGCATAATTTTGGTCACAACTTTATTAAAATACAGAAAATGTGAGTGGTTGCTTAGGCATTGGTGGACAGACTGACATTTGCACGCCCACGAAGTCGGAAAGGGAAAACATTTTGGGGAGAGAGACGGGACTGGGTATCATGCCCTCACCTCTCCCAAATGCTCCCAGGGGCTCTTGCATGGTCCTAGCCCCTTGGACAAATGCATGGCGAGCCCCTGGACTCCTTTAACGGAATACCCTTGCAGCAGCAGCATTGGAGGGGCAGGCACAGCCAATCCATACCCCTCCACCAACCAATTCATTAAACCAATGCCTAACCGCAACCTTACAAGTTGGGACGATTTGCTATGCAGTAGGCAAAAACCAAATGGCACCAACCAATCAGCCAAATGGACAAAATTCTTACTGGGCCCCTGCCCCAAAAGCAGATAACCCCATGACAGGCATAGCAAGGTCAAGCAAACAACTCTCAAAATAGGGAGGGTGAGCGGGTGATCCAATGTGCGCAGCGAAAAGAGGAAGCTCAGCGCTGTGCGCATGGCTTTTATCAGCTTTGGCTGTCAATCACGAAATGGCAACATATAAATCTCCCCAGCAACAAGAAGAACCAATTGCAAATGGTGACCAACTCTCTTATTTTCCGCCCAGCAACAGTGGGGTGTCTTGCTAGCCCCCACTGCAACACGTGCTCTCCATGAAGGAGAACACGCTTTGTAGCTGGAGGGTCACAGTTTCCCTCTGGATAATGACTGGAGGTCAAGCTACAGGTTGAGGCAAACAACATACTCCAATTTCAGAACTAATATTAGAATTTCTCACTGTTAAACTGGATGTGAGGAGTGGAATACAGAAAAGCGAAAGAACAAGAAAGTATTCTCTCAGCCCTGAAGTACTGGGAAGGTGTAAGATGTCTCTGTGTGAGGGAGGGTGGGAGCAAATGATACACAACTCTAAAAGTATCCTTCTGTACAAGAGCTGCTTGGGAACATATGTGGAAAAAGCCTATTGCGCTCATGTCCAGCTTGTGGCCTTCCCATGGGCGCTGTACAAATACACTTTCAGGCTGATGTAGCAGGGCTTCCATTCTGCTTTATTAAAAGCACCACCACTCCGTGCAACCTCTTGGCGCAGTGGCATCAAAAACATGCTGAAGAGATGACAGGATCCAATGATCAGAGGGCATGTGAGACCAAGCTCAAAGTTTTCATAGGGCCTCGTAGGTGAAAGAAGACATTTTGTAAGGTGACATTCGGAAAATGTCAGGAGAGAAACAGTGGCTTATTTATACTGGACCAATCTCCTTTGAAATAGACTTTTATGCTTCACAGAGCGATCCCTTTAAATGTACCATCTGGAGTAAGAACTTCCGAATACTTTCCTGCTTTTTCGTAATATTCATTAAGTAAGAACAAAGTGGCACTGTAAGATGTTCTTGACAGGGCTTTAGAAAAAGGCTTCGTGGCAAACAGGGAAAAAAGCCACACATTCTAAAATATAATGTGCTTTCCCCCTTTTTTTCTGTCTGATGCAATGGACTCATCATTTGCATTAATATTCAATATCACTCTCTTAGTTTTAGTCTCTTAGCAATGGAATGTTGCTAGGACCATAATCTGTGCACTCAGAACACTTGAAGAATTAATTAGGAAATGTGTATCTTATTTTGTGTGTGTGTGTTAACAGCTGGGTGTTCTGTATCAATGTACTTATTTGCTGAAGTTCCAGCAGAAGGCAAAGCCACAATGAAAATCAGAGGAATGAAAGCCAGCTAGAACATTCTGTGCCAGGGCAAGAATATGCACATCAGTTGATGTGCCTGGTTCTCTTCTAAAAAAATATTATTATGTCATCAAAATTGCTACTTAAGAGACTCAGCAAACAAACACTCCTAAGTGAGCTAATATGATTTATGGTAGTAAGAAATAAAAACTCCATTTGCTAAGCTAACACATGACTGAAGGAAATATACTGAAGAGTCCTCCAGGTTCTGACGCTGATGTTTTCTGAATGTAAGTGGAACAATAGGAGAGTAAAAGGAGATTGCCAAGAATTAAAAGCTTCTTTTACAACTCTTCACACTTGTTTGTTTGCTTTTTTGCCTAAAAGATAGTAAGACGGAAGGGGAAGGGGAAGGAGGATGAAAGACAGATGAAAGGCAACAGCTCAGTGATGGAGTGGCTAAATCTGTAACAGAAGACTGCATCTTCCATTTGCCTACAGACACAGCCTCTGTGTCTGCCTCCAGTTTGCACAGTGATGCAGTGGAGCTTGAAAATGGGAGGGATGTACAGTGGTACCTCGGGTTACAGACGCTTCAGGTTATAGACTCCGCTAACCCAGAAATAGTACCTTGGGTTAAGAACTTTGCTTCAGGATGAGAACAGAAATCATGCGGCGTGGTGGCAGTGGGAGGCCCCATTGGCTAAAGTGGTACCTCAGGTTAAGAACAGTTTCAGGTTAAGAACAGACCTCCAGAACGAATTAAGTACTTAACCCGAGGTACCACTGTACACATTAGATTTCATGGGTCCACTACCAGATCCATTTGGAAACTGGTTGGAGCCTGGACTGAACTGATCCGTTTTGGTCCACTGCAACCACTGGACCATTCCAGGATGCTCTGCTCAAAGCTCCAGAGGTGAGGTGGTGGTGTTAAGCTCCAGGCATTGTTAATAGCAATGCACCCACAGTCCAAGGCTGGCTAACTTGTGGCTCTTTATATGCCATTGTACTCCATCTCCCATCAGTGTCAGACAGTGTGGTCAGGGGTGAGGGGAGTTGCAGCCCCATGGATCCTAACAACCCTAGATATTGCCCTACATGTTCACAATAGCACCTAGGATTGATGGCTCTGTTTACTGTTTACGGACTACTCAAAGCAGGCAGCGTTTCAGAAGCAAAAAAGGGATAAAAGACTCCGTCTCCTGCCTCAACTGAGGCCTTTCCCTCAAGTGCTATCAAAGGCTCAGTTTGGGGCTGGCTGAGCATTTTGTTGCTATATAATGGGAGGGTGGGAAGGTTGGGAAATCTGTTTTCTCCTGAAACGTCCTGATATAGTGCACGAAAAAGAATGTTTTCACCTCATGGTATGTATCCCCACCCAACCAAAAGTTTGATAATGTTACAAAAGTTGGGTGTCTCCCCCTCTCTCTGCTGAGCGGTGGCTAGAGGTTCCAGCGGGTTCCAGGCACTCAACCAGGGTCTGTGGTCCTTTGGAGAACCAAGATACGGGGGAGACTGTTGTAGCTTTAGGAAATATGGTTTATTGACCTATTTACACTCAGTCTGCATGGAGGGAGTCCAGATCTTACAGCATGGTCATTTCGAGAGGGGCTTATGTCCCCCACAGGAGTACAGCCCTGGAGCCTAACAAGGCATCTCTCCCAGCTTGCCCAAGATGGATCCCAGTGTTGTTGTTGTTGTTTCTTCTTCTTCTTCTTCTTCTTCTTCTTCTTCTTCTTCTTCTTCTTCTTCGCCGCCCAGAATGGCTGGGGAAACCCAGCCAGATGGTCAGGGTATAAATAAATTATTATTATTATTATTATTATTATTATTATTATTATTATTATTATTATTATTTCTCCTCCTCCTCTTCCTCCTCCTCCTCCATCCCAGCAACCTTTGCTGGAGACTCTCTTTTCCTGTCACCTCACACCCACTTCCCTTGGCAACCTTCCAAACCCCCAGTCCCTGTTCACACCTCAGGGAAGCAGGGAGGACAGTTCTCTTGCATTGCCAATGGCTCTCAGTGGCCCTGTATTGTTTCCTAATGGCCATAGCTTGGCCAGGTCATTTTGCATAGGCTAGCCCAGGAATTCCTCTGCAGCTTGTATTTCTCCCTTCACATCCCAAATAATCAACACCCCACCATTTATTAATTTCTATCCCCCGCCCAAATTTATAACAAATGCAACTTATAACTCATATTTTGATAGAAAATATATTTAGAACTTTCTGTTTTAATTGGAAGTATTTAAAAATGCATGTTTAAATAGGGATTTTTCTGTGAATAACAATTTTTTTAAAAAAATAAATAATTGCAGATTACTGAGGAAACGGCACACAGTGGAAATATGAGAGAACCCATGTCAAAGTGACGTGGAGCAGAAAAATAGGTTGATTTTTCATCCTTAATCAAATTACCAAGAGAACCTATTGAGCTGGGTTTGACTCTCTCAGGATCTGGACAAAGTTCTGAGTGCAAACCTAGATTCTAGGAAAAATAAGAGTTCCCCAAAGAAGAATTTAGCCATGCAACAAAAACCCCTGCTTGTTTGTGAAGGGGAGCTGAGGTATATGAGGGTAGCCCAGAGATCATAAAGCTTCTTTGTGTTGTAACCAAAATCTGCCCTTCTTCCCTTATGGGGTATTCAAGAGCCCGTACAGAGTCCTTAAGTGGGTTTCCTATCGGTAGGAGAAAATAACAGAGGCCAACCAGAGAATATTGAGAAGCAAAGCAGCTAGTAACTCTGATCTTTATTAACTCTTGCAACAGGGTGCTCCCCTACATGCAGGAGAGAGGAGGACCCAGAACAAAGGTGTGCCTGCCCTTATATAGATATTTTAAATTCCCTGCCCTGGAGCTCAAGACCACCCCTCCATACATCATACATACATCACAGAAGGGGTGTAACCCAAGACCACCCCCTACAAACATCATACTTACATCACAGAAAAGGTGGTCTACAACAGAAATTTGAATGATGTTGTTTTTCCTGTCTGCTAGATTATCTGATAATGCCTTATCTGATTGCCTTTCCTGGTAGTCTGGCCATTCCTTTGAGATGGTGATTACCCAATTCCTGAGACAATGGGAAGGTTCCCTCACAGCCTTCCTCCTTGCAGAGAAAACATTTGGTCAGTCTAGGAGTCAAAATGGTTTCAGGACGGTCTTCCTGTGCTGCTTAAGACATGTGGTCCACATATCTATGTACGTTCTTGGTTGGTACATTTATGAGCATTTATTATATATATATATATATAAGACCTTAATTTTTTTATTACATATGTGCTTATCATTTTAAATGATGTTGTGGATCAGATATAGCCTTGGGAATGTTTTCTACTTATGCCTGGCCTGAATAAATCCTTTTATTCATCAACATATGCAGAACTACCCTTGACATCTTGCGTTCTGCCAAGCTGGCGCAATTAGCTCTGAGCAAGTAACATTCCTTTCTCCAGTCTCTAAGAGTTACGAAGGGAGGGTGCCAACACTCTTGAATGCACTTAAACCATGGGGTTTGTCTTAACTCACACATGCTTTCGTAATAATGGATCTCGAGTGGGACAGGCGCCATGTGGGGATAATTAGATAATATTTGATGGAATAAGATTTCAGCATTGTTCCTCTGAATCAGCAGGATTGGCATTTCAATGTCTGCGCTCCAGTTTGGGACAAAAGTGGGGAGGAAATCAGAACATGAGCGAGCTGTGTTTTTAAAAATGCATTTTAAATATATTCTGTTCTACCTCTAAGGAGCTTAGGGTGGTGTACTTACTTTACTCCTGCAACAATCCTGTGTGCTAGATTGGCCTGTGTGTGTGTGTGTGTGTGTGTGAGAGAGAGAGAGAGAGAGAGAGAGAGAGGGAGAGAGAGAGGGAGAGAGAGGTGTCAAAGAAACCTGCCAAGCTTCATAAACAAGTGGGGTTTGAGCCACAGTCATCCTAGGCTAAAAAGGTAAAGGTCCATTAGGTCCAGTCGTGACCGACTCTGGGGTTGCGGCGCTCATCTCACTTTATTGGCCAAGGGAGCCGGCGTACAGCTTCCGGGTCATGTGGCCGGCATGACTAAGCTGCTTCTGGCGAACCAGAGCAGCGCACAGAAATGCTGTTTACCTTCCCGCTGGAGCGGTACCTATTTATCTACTTGCACTTTGACGTGCTTTCGAACTGCTAAGTTGGCAGGAGCAGGGACCGAGCAACAGGAGCTCACCCCGTCATGGGGATTCGAACCGCCGACCTTCTGATCAGCAAGTCCTAGGCTCTGTGGTTTAACCCACAGTGCCACCAGTGTCCCGTCATCCTAGGCTAAGGCCAGCACTAACCACAATCCCACATTACTTTATATGGAGTTTGAAGGGCACTAACCTTGGGCAGAGAACCTCTGCACCAGCCCCTCTAGAACGAATAGATATAAATTACTCAAGATCACAGTAAGTTGCTCAGCAAATTATACCCATAATCAAGCATGTCTAAAAAGCAACAAACTGTGCCTTTCTGGCTGTTAATAATCCCTTTCTAAACTCTCCTTTTGAAAATAAAAACCAAAGCAAAGTTCCACCAGCTTTGCATTTTTTGTAGGGCTTCCAACTTCAAGCACTTCCACTAACCCAGAAAATGGTCCATATGTGGCAGAGATGTGCCTTACAGTGAATGGGAGGGAATGTTGAAAGGAATGTGCCAAGGGCTGCTGCTTGTGAGAGCAATTGGTCCTGGACTAGACAGTCAAGTGACTTAGTCCACTATATCATACCCCTTCATGCATATACAGTGGTACCTCTGGTTAAGAACTTAATTCATTCCGGAGGTCCATTCTTAACGTGAAACTGTTCTTAACCTGAGGTACCACTTTAGCTAATGGGGCCTCCCGCTGCAGCCACATGATTTCTGTTCTCATCCTGAGGCAAAGTTCTTAACCCAAGGTACTATTTCTGGCTTAGCGGAGTCTGTAACCTGAAGCATCTCTAACCCGAGGTACCACTGTAGGTCAAACAGAGCTCAATTTTATAGGCTGTGGGCACTCTATTCCTTTAAAGCACATTCAAAACACAATCTTTCACTCAAAGAATTCTAGGCACTGTTGTTTTCACCTCACAAAGTTGTAATTCTCAGCACCCTTAACAAACTGCAGTACCCAGAATTCTTTGAGGGAATGAATGTGCTTCAAATGTGCTTTAAAGGCATAGTGTGTACACAGCCACACTGTCCTGAAAACTGCTATGGGGATACTTACCTGGCAGGGGAGACACCTTGATCATGAAGGAGGTTTTCCCAGAGTGAGGCTCATCCACTGCACTGCGGGTGTGCTGACCCCTGTGATTTCCCCAAATGCGGGGGGAGGGGGGACTGCTATGGGGAAAAAAGGAAATGTTCTGCCCCACTTTGAGACATTCAAAGGTGGAAGACTCTAAATATGCACAGGCACATTTCAATGCATATGGGTCATGTGCAAGTCCCACCATCTTGCCCCCTGGCTATGCTGGTTGGGGCTAATGGGAGTTGGAGTCCAACAACTGCTAGAGGGCACCACGTTGGATACCCCTGGTGCAGACACTGTGTGGACACGCAGGTAATATGATCCTGCCACTATGCTGTCACCCTCTGTGCTGTGCATGTCAACTGAATGTGTGGAGTCCTTCCTGAACATCTGAAAATGGCTCCTGACTTATGGTGATGATTTATAAATATTCATTCTCCTTTTGAGTCCCATAAACAGTTGCCCTTATGCAAAATCGCACATGCGCCGTACTGTTGACATGGTCCCACTCAAGATGGCCACATTCATTTTCCATAGATGGAGATGCACCACTGAACATGCACAAACACCTGTGCCAATTGTCAGCTAAAGATAAATATGCTTCAGTCAATACTGAATTCTGATCCTTCTTTTCCTGGCTCATAGAGGAATTTTTTTCTAGTCGACATGATGCCATTATTTATGTTCAATTGTAACCTGTTAATCATATAATGTTTTTGACTGATAATCGCTTCTTAGAAGACTTCTAATTATGTTCATATTAGCCTTTCTGATCATGAAGGTATATTGGGGATAAATTGCAGACCTCCTCATTATTCTTCATGAAAGCTAGGCCAATAACTGCCCTAGTATCATTGATAACGGATTCCTCTCTGTTCTATTATCATCAAAGGAGCAGTCTGAATACTATTTATCTGTCAAAATTGGAGTTGTTAACCTTGATGTTTCAGCTTGTAAAGAGGGGAGATAAATGTCTCCTTCAACAGCCACTTGAAACCTCCTGCTGTAATTTATTACAAAATTGCCACCCCAATAAAAATGTTAAATACTAAAGGAACATTCTGTAAAACAAAAACAAAACAAAACAAAAAACCTGGATCCAATCCAGAAAAGGTAAGTGCCAGAGTCAATGAGACTGGAGCACACTAGCACCTTGCATTCTTGGTATCAATGGGGCAAATTTTCCTCTGCATTGTTCCATTTCTATCTATCTCTATCTATCTATATCTATCTATCTATCTATCTATCTATCTATCTATCTATCCATCTATCTATCATCTATCATCTATCTATCTATCTATCTATCTATCTATCTATCTATCTATCATCTATCTATCTATCTATCATCTATCTATCTATCATCTATCTATATCATCTATCTATCATCTATCTATCTATCATCTATCTATCTATCATCTATCTATCATCTATCTATCTATCTATCTATCTATCTATCTATCATCTATCTATCTATCTATCTATCTATCTATCTATCTATCTATCATCTATCTATCTATCATCTATCTATCTATCTATCATCATCATCTATCTATCATCTATCTATCATCTATCTATCTATCATCTATCTATCTATCTATCTATCATCTATCTATCTATCTATATCTATCCTCTATCTATCTATCTATCTATCTATCTATCTATCTATCTATCATCTATCATCTATCTATCTATCTATCTATCTATCTATCTATCTATCTATCATCTATCTATCTATCGATCTATCATCTATCTATCTATCATCTATCTATCTATCTATCTATCTATCTATCTATCTATCTATCTATATCTATCTATCTATCTATCTATCATCTATCTATCTATCTATCTATCTATCTATCTATCTATCTATCATCTATCATCTATCTATCTATCTATCTATCTATCTATCTATCTATCATCTATCTATCTATCATCTATCTATCTATCTATCTATCATCTATCTATCTATCATCTATCTATCTATCTAATCTATCATCTATCTATCATCTGTCTATCTATATCTATCTATCATCTATCTATCATCTATCTATCTATCTATCTATCTATCTATCTATCTATCTATCATCTATCTATCTATCTATCTATCTATCTATCTATCTATCATCTATCTATCTTTCTATCATCTATCTATCTCTTTTGCTCCCTCTCCAAGCTAACAAGATCCCCATCAAATAATAGCATGACCCTACAATCTGATTCTCATTGGGAGAAAAGCAATGACAAACCTAGACAGCATCTTAAAAAGTAGAGACCTTGCCAACAAAGGTCCATATAGTAAAAGCTATGGTTTTCCCAGTAGTGATGTATGGAAGTGAGAGCTGGACCATAAAGAAGGCTGATCACCGAAGAATTGATGCTTTTGAATTATGGTGCTGGAGGAGACTCTTGAGAGTCCCATGGACTGCAAGAAGATCAAACCTATCCATTCTGAAGGAAATCAGCCCTGAGTGCTCACTGGAAGGACAGATCCTGAAGCTGAGGCTCCAGTACTTTGGCCACCTCATGAGAAGAGAAGACTCCCTGGAAAAGACCCTGATGTTGGGAAAGATGGAGGGCACAAGGAGAAGGGGACGACAGAGGACAAGATGGTTGGACAGTGTTCTCGAAGCTACCAGCATGAGTTTGACCAAACTGCGGGAGGCAGAGGAAGACAGAAGTGCCTGGCATGCTCTGGTCCATGGGGTCACAAAGTGTCG
Organism: Podarcis cretensis; assembly: GCF_951804945.1. NCBI lineage: Eukaryota > Metazoa > Chordata > Lepidosauria > Squamata > Lacertidae > Podarcis > Podarcis cretensis. The sequence goes on along the minus strand of NC_137180.1, from coordinate 7,552,256 downwards.
GACACGACTAAACGACTAAACAACAACAACAACCTGATTTAGAAGACAAGAAAATGGGTTGTCCCACCATGACTCAGATCAATTGCACGGATGTAGAAACACAGGACAGTGCTACTACACCAGTTGGACTGCACTGTGCAAAACAGTTTCATGGGACAGAGCGGGAGTGGCAGCACAATGCTATGGCACCCCTCACACTGCTGCAAGGCTGCAACTGCAGTGAAGAGCAGCGTACTGCCTCGTGATCCACACTTTGGCGCAGGCATAGTGGCCTTCAAGGGTAAAAACAAAGCTATCCAGCTTGGCAGTCGGATAGCTCTAAGACCAGATGAAGGGAGGGGACAGTCACCTCCATTCAAGCCAGCCCCACCACAAATGGAAATGCACAAATGGAAGTGCAGGCCCCTTTCTGCCCAGAGCTTTTTGCTGGAGCCAAGAAGGAGAGAAACTGTCTCTTTCTACCTGCGGCAACTCTGAGGCTCTGCAGAGAAGACCAGCTGGTTGGTCTTTCAGGATCTTTTCCAGGTCCTTTCCAGGATCATTTAAGACTCTGAAAGGACCAGGAGCTGAATCTTAATTTGTGGCCATCCTTCTTTTCATTTTGAGTGTATTGTCTGATATTACCCCTCCATGCATGAGGCCTTGGGCATAATTCATGAACTGTTATGGAAGAGTGTTTCTTCTCTCCCCCCCCCCCCGTGTGTGTAATAAGCATTTGGCATTGTATATTAAAGGAGGGAGGCATGAGCTATTAATCCATGAGGAACCACTTATATGAAACGTAGTTACTGGCTAAATTCCAGGAGTGCAGGGACATTGGGTTGAGAATGAAACTATTTACCACTTAGGTCCAATTCTTCCCTTCCCTTCAAAGGAAATTAGTCTGACTCAATTAACACTTAACAAATGTTGATTCCAAAGGATTAGAGAAGTGTCTAATACACAGTTTAGGAAGTTGCCTGGCTGAATTAGCTTTTTACACATGCTAATTCCAGAGGATTAAAAGCATTTTACACATACGGTATCTTAATACACATGGGTCTTGAGTGCATTCTAATACTTGGAAGTCTAACACACAGTTCTTAACACACAATTTGTAACATCTATTGGACCCAGAAATCTACCACCTACCAGCTCATAACAATACAAATTAGCAAAAACAAATTCCATACAGATCCCTGACCTGTTTAGTCCTCTTTTACAGTGATGACATCTCCCCTTTTTGCTTATGCGTAAATGGCCATCGAATGAGATCACATCCATATAACTACTGGTTGGCACATAGAGACCATTTGATGGGTTGCCCATGTAACGACGTTTTGTAAAGCACTTCAGATACCAAAAGGCTTTATAGAAATTGGCAAAGGTAAAGGTAAAGGTACCCCTGACCATAAGGTCCAGTCGCGGACGACTCTGGATTGCGCGCTCATCTCGCTCTATAGGCCGAGTGAGCTAGCACTAATTAAATACACATAGGTTTTGGTGACCCTGTCATCCAGACAGCTGCCTGAGAGAAGAACTCTGTGGCAGCAGCTGCCATGGACATTGGCACCACCTCTGCTCCTGGATCTGATCTGGATGGAAGAATGAGGGAGAGACAACCAGAAATACTGCTGACATCAGCTGTGATTTCAAGAACTATAACTTTAAGAACTCGTGCTTGATCTTGATCTTCCTTGCTCTCTTCAATTCCCTTTTCCTTGTGTGTCATGCCCTTTTAGATTGTGAGTCCGAAAGAACGGTTGTGTTAAAACTGATTTTTGTAAGCTGCTCTAGGAGCATTTTTGACTAAGAAGTGAGGTATAAATGCATCACTGTTGTTGTTGTTGTTGTTCATTGTGTGTTATGTTGAGGCAACACTGACAGTGTTCCTGTGGCCATGAAATAAAACCAAGGGAAATACCATTTTTATTATATTTAATATTAGACAAGAACCATAACAGTTTGATTTTTTTAACATAAAAAATATTTCTTTCTTTCTTTCTGCTCTCACAAAGTATTGATCCAATTGCACATGTTGGAAAATTAAGGCCAAATTAATAAAACTATCATATCTAGTAAATAGCTACTTTATCAATATTTTAGAATACCATGGAGTTATTCACTGGTGATCTCAGTTGGAGGAGGAAAATAGCACTTTTTGTAGTTTAACAACCTTCTGTATAAGGATGACTTCAAAGAGTTTGCAGAGCAGCAGGGCCGACTCCTTTGCTCCTCAGATTTAGGCTCTGGAAATGACATGTGCCTTAACTCTGTTACTGTATTTACTTTTGCAAGACGCTTCGAATGGGTACGGTGGAGTTCCACATTTTTTACAACCTATTGGCTCCTTCAAGGTGATTCACTAGCAAATTGTTCAAATGACTGGAAAGGGCACAGCTACTCTCAGCTGAAGAGCATTGCCATTTTGAAAGGTTGGGTTTTCCTGCTAATCCACATTTTGTATTTAGACAGGAAGGAAGTAGCTCTGGCAGCGTTGATAAAATATGGGACATATTTTGGGATCATATTATTGCCACGGGCATGACGCAGTTCTAGGGTTCTGTTTCTATTAAACTAGAGCAACACAGGGTTTTTAAAGGACACAAACAAGACTTTTAACATAAAATGAAACCCCTGTGCTTTAACTAAAAGCAATCCAGAGCACTTTAGGGCTCTGCAGGAAACATTTTGGACAGCCTCAATTTTTGCATAGCCCATGGACATAGGAAAAGAGGGAGAAACAAAGGAAATGTAGTGCAGAGAAGCTCAGAATGAGGGGGTTTAGATACTTTGTAGTGGCAGGTGGCGCTGTGGGTTAAAGCCTCAGCGCCTAGGACTTGCCGATCGAAAGATCGGCGGTTCGAATCCCTGCGGCGGGGTGCGCTCCCGCTGCTCAGTCCCAGCGCCTGCCAACCTAGCAGTTCGAAAGCACCTCCGGGTGCAAGTAGATAAATAGGGACCGCTTACCAGCGGGAAGGTAAACGGCGTTTCCGTGTGCGGCTCTGGCTCGCCAGAGCAGCGATGTCACACTGGCCACGTGACCCGGAAGTGTCTCCGGACAGCGCTGGCCCCTGGCCTCTTAAGTGAGATGGGCGCACAACCCCAGAGTCTGTCAAGACTGGCCCCTACGGGCAGGGGTACCTTTACCTTTACCTTTAGTGGCCTCAATCTGATTCTGGGTTTCACCTCGATTCACCTTGCTTTTCAGCCCTCCACTCGGCCCATGCATGCAACTATTACTTGTTGCATTTGTTGTACCCTACATTTTCCCCAAGGTGGTTCACGTGGTACGTAAAGGTAAAGGGACCCCCTGACCATTAGGTCCAGTTGTGGCCGACTCTGGGGTTGTAGCACTCATCTCGCTTTATTGGCTGAGGGAGCCGGTGTACAGCTTCCGTGTCATGCGGCCAGCATGACTAAGCCGCTTCTGGCGAACCAGAGCAGCGCACGGAAACGCCGTTTACCTTCCCGTCGGAGTGGTACCTATTTATCTACTTGCACTTTGATGTGCTTTTGAACTGCTAGGTGGGCAGCAGCAGGGACCGAGCAACGGGAGCTCACCCCGTTGCAGGGATTCGAACCGCCGACCTTCTGATTGGCAAGTCCTAGTCTCTGTGGTTTAACCCACAGCACCACCCGCGTCCTGGTTCACATGGTAGTTGTGAGAATAAACTGCCATTACTACATAACTAGCCTTTGAATTCGGGTTAAACTGAGAGATTCTTCTGTAAGCTTCATGCGGATGAGGAGGGCTGGACCAACATGTAGACTTAGTTATACTTTGGCAACAGCAGTCTGTTTGAAGACCGCTAGCTGAGGCAGACAGACATGCAGCAATTCCAGCCCAAACACGGACAGTGGTTCACTCAATTGTACATCTGTGACAAGGATGGCTTCTTCTTTTTAATTCCATACCCCTAATTGCCACTGAACTGTTAGCCGCTAATGCTGCTAATTGCTATTTGTAGTTGTTTTGTTCTTTTTAAGTGGAAATATCAATCGAAAGTTAAATAATAGCAAAGAAAGAGGAGTTCTGTTCAGCAAGGGCGTCAGTCGCCATGTGGCGATGGATGTTCATGACAATGGCTATATATCTCCGTCCAGAATTAAAGTGGCATATAAATGGTTTAAACAAACAAATAAATAAAATTTGCCAGGTAAAATTATTTAATAAACTTTCTGAGAATTTGGAGAGCGTGTGGCAATTCGGAATGGTTGCTGCTGAAGATTTGGGGTGGGACCGTCCTACCTCATCAAAAGAGAATAGAACTTAATCAAGTTAAGAGATTTCCCAACTTTCCCCTGAATAAACTCCAAAGACCAGCCCCAATGGGGAGTTTTCCTATTACTTGTGAAAGGGGCTAGAAAGGATGTTGGCTTGTGAGCAAATAGGTTAGTGATTTTTAATGACAGCTGAGAGAGGTATGGAGTCCTATGGTATACCTACACCTTTATTTTGTGGGCTCTGTTCAAATAGGTTTTTGAAACAATACTTTTAAAAAAAAACCTGTTTACCAGAGGGAAAAGTAGAAGAAGTGAGCGCACTACAAGCAGTGATTTCTATTTCAAGCTGCCATTGACTCTGGGGGGGGGGGGAGGAGGAGGAAAGCGATTGTCTGTCTCCATTCTTAATAGGCCCTCCCATCACGAAAGCTTGATCTATATTTATTACAAGTGGCCCTGTTCTGTCTTTTGAGAACATGGCCATGTTTATTATAATGCTATAAAAATGGCACTTTTAATAGCGGCTTCAAAGAAACTATTTCCTCTTCTGTGCTTTTCCTCCTCCTTTTTGTCCCAGACAAATGCTAGCCAAAATCTCCCTTCAAAAATGATGTCTTTTTCTCCCCCACGCTGTACCATATGGTTGATTGAGACCAGTTTTCTCTGGCCTACTTGCCTCTCGTTCTGGAGCCGATTTATCCAAGAGACTAAAATAGGGCTAACTTTGCTGGCAAGAAAAGAAAGCTCCAGCTAAAATGAAAATTGTGGTGTCTAGAAACCAAGGGCTTCTCACAAATGTTCAGATCAGATTGAAGTGCATTATTCATTTCTGTATTTGATATAATTCTCCTCACCACATAAAAAGATATATTGCCTCTTAGACAAAGGTGGATATACCTTTTTGTTTTGTTCTGTTCTGTAACGGAGCAACCTTGGAACAACAGCCAAAACTAGGTTAATCCAGAAAGCTTCAAGATTGTGGCATGTGCAATAACCCAAATGTAATCTGAAAATGACAAGTATCTGGTCAGTGATTTTAAAAAGTCTAGCTTTGCCAATACCTAACGTTTAACATATGAAAGCTAGAAGCTTTGGTCTGTGCAATAACACACTAAAGACCCAGAGATGTGGGAACCACAGTAGTTTTAAAACATTTACTTCATAAGGCAGGGTAGGGCATATTCCATATGTAGCAGGAAGGTGAGATATAAATCTCTTAAATAAGTAAATACTCCTTTCATCTTTTGCTTTTCAAGCAAAGTAATGTTTGATCCTGGCCCAAGACGTTTTGCTATCTGCAGCTAGGAATGGATGGATATGTCTGTTTCAGTTCCTCTTAGTTTCCCATTTTCCAAGTCAGTCATTTATATTCCTGCAGTGTCTAAATGGTAACGAAGTCTGCCAGCCTCACCTCGGGAACCCTTATACCAAGTTTGGCAATGATATCTCAAGAGACGGCTGAACCTATGCCAAAAAATAGGTGAAATCATGCAAGTCATGTTTTGTTCTGCCATCTTGATTCAAAATGGCGATCGGCATTCAAAAGTTAATCAAGAACCCTGCCCCCACCTCAGAAACCCTTGTGCCAAGTTTTGTGAAAGAAGAGGATGAAAATCTATGCCACAGAAATGGGTGAAATCATGCCAAAGTCACATTTTGGTCCCCCATCAAGAATAAAAATGGCAAAATGTGTTCTCCCTCATGGAGAGCACAGGTTGCGGGCGGGGCTGACGAGACACCTCACTGTTGCTAGGCAAATGGTTGGCCAGCCTTTAAGCAGGGGTGGGCTGTTACTGGGGAAATCTAGATGTTGCCATTGTTGATTGACAGCCCTATTTGTTAAATACAATGCTTGCAGCGAGGAACTTCCTCTTTTGCTGCTTACTTCGGATCACCTGCCCTCCCTTCCCTAATTTTAGGCTGTTTGCTTGACCTTGCTATGCCCGTCATGGGGTCGTCTGCTTTGGGGCAGGGGCTCGGTAGGAATTTTGTCCATTTGGCTGATTAGTGTGTGCCACTTGGTTTTTGCCTACTGCATAGCAAGTCGTCACAACTTGTAAGGTTTGCGGTTAGGCATTGGTCTTGGAATTGGTTGGTGGAGGGGTATGGATTCGGCTGTGCCTGCCCCTCCAAAATGCTGCTGCTGCTTCAAGGGTTTTCCGTTAAAGGAACCCAGGGGCTCCCCATGCTTTTGTCCGAAACCCCCTGGCAAGGGGCTAGGGCCATGCAAGCCCCTGGGAGCATGCTGGGGAGAGGTGAGGCATGGTTCCCAGTCCCGTCTCTCTCCCCAGGTGACTTACCCTTGCTGACTTCGCAGGGGGTGCGAATGTCAGAGATGTCCCCGTGCGGGGTCAGTTAGTGCTACCAATGCCTAAGCAACCACCCACATTGCTGTAATTTGAATAAAGTTGTGGCCAAAATTATGCCAAAAACCTTAAACAAAAATTAAGTGTCAAGTGTGTTTTTCTTTGGGGGTGGTGTCTTGGGGACCTCGACGCGCAACCAGCATCCAAATATTGACAACAACCTCCACCCTCACCTCAGGAACTGCCATTCCAAATTTGGCAAGGATATCTCTGAATGCATAGAGAGCAAACAGACAAACCACTTTCCAAAACATTATATTGTCTTATAATATAATCATATTATATAGTATCAAAAGCCTTTCTATGTCTTACACAAAACATAAACATTGATTCTCCGTCCCTTTAAGGGATTTTCTTGGCACCCTTTCAAAGCAACAGAGGGATGTGAAGTCTATCAACCATTGTTCCATCAAGAAGCAAAAGTTATAAAGGACTCTGTATTCTTCTAGCCAGTTTCTTCTTGCAATAACATCATCCCATAATGAGAATGGTAGAAAATAAGTAGAAATAAAACCCTTAGGATCTGCTCTTTTGGTTACCTTATTCATCTGTAAGAAGGAAAGACAAACTCTCTCAGACTGGATACTCAGAAAAGCACACATGCATGCAAAGAAAATAAACCCCAAAAGCACATTTGGTTGTCATCTGCTGTACAAATATTTTGATAAACGTTACAGGAAAACACTACTGCTGAATTATGTCAGAAAGTCCCTTGAAAAGAAGCTCATGCCCTGTCGGGCATTTTGAGATGTATTTATTTCTATTATAAAGCTGGCAAAGCTGTTCAAATAATGTCAGAGTTGTAATAGCACCAGATTATGAGGAGGTTTGACAATGGAATGTCAATGGAAAAGGCCCTGGGCAGAATGAAGCAGCAGTCACTTGGCAGTTATGCAGAATGGACAGCAATGGGCTGTGAATGAAACTCTCACTCACTCAAGAGGTGCTCCTTCCATCCCAGCCTTGTGTTTTGGGGGCAATCAGACCCCTCCAGTGAGAAGTATCCCTCTCTCCCCGCCCCACAATGGCCCACTCATTTTCTCTTGAGTAAAGGAGGAAATGAAAAGCTTTTGTGTGAAATTTCATCTGGCAGCCTTGGTTAGCTTATACAAATAGTCCCCTTCTCTAAATACAAGCAGATACTGGGAAAATCTGAAACAATGCCCTTTTCCCCATGTAACATTTAAACAGAAAAAAAGGCATACATATACAGTGAGATCCAGCGGTTTGGCCATATATTTTCTAGTCTTCACATGCCATTATAAATTCAGAAAGAAGAATATGAACAGGGCCATCCTTAGCATATGCCCCACTGGGGTGCAAAGATCCCCCCAGCGCCCCCAAATTATATTAATTTCGCATGGATGGTGCCATTGTGAATGACAAGCGCCGCCTCGGCACGGCTCGTCTTTAGTAAATGAGCACACAAAGTCGAAAGTCCTTTAGTGAAACAGTAGGTATACATTTTGGTAATACCTAGGTATATATGTATTTTGTTTTTCTAGCTTGATCAAAATTATTTATTATTTCATAACAGGTAGATAGTTAAGAGCATGGGTAGGCAAACTAAGGCCCAGAGGGATGGATCCAGCCCAATTGCCTTCTAAATCCGGCCTGCAGATGGTCTGGTAATCAGCATGTTTTTACATGAGTAGAATGTGCCCTTTTATTTAAAATGCATCTCTGGGTTATTTGTGGGGGCTGCCTGGTGTTTTTACATGAGTAGAATGTGTGCTTTTATTTAACATGCATCTCCGGGTTATTTGTGGGGCACAGGAATTCGTTCATTTCTCCAAAAAAACATAGTCTGGCCCCACACAAGGTCTGAGGGACAGTGGACCGGCCCCCTGCTGAAAAAGTTTGCTGACCCCTGGTTAAGAGCCTAGGCGACTTCAGCAGTGAGTGCCTGGTGCGCCCCCGAATTCAGCGCCCGGGTGCCCCACACCCCTTGCATCCCCGGGTAAAGACGGCCCTGAATATGAATGCCTTGGGGATCCTACCTCCATTCCTTCCTTGGACTGAGCATAGACATTAGAGTACCCTTCCCCAGCCACAGTGGACTATTAATTCCCAACATCCCTGACCACTGAGCTGGCTGGCTGGGACCCATAGGAAAGGGTGTGCAATGCTACAAAGTAAAAAATAGTAATGTTCTTCTAATATTAAAATACTCTCGTAACAGTGATGGATTTTAGCTTTCAGACTCTCTAATGTAAGAGGAGATAAGTGTATGCTCCTAAATCTATCTCTTGGGGAATTAGATGCAATTCAGCTTTTTCTCCACGGTTGCTGGAGTAGAACACCATTGCTATGCCCTGTTGGCTTCCTTCAGACACAACATGTTTGCTGTTGCTAATGTCCTACAGGAAAAATGGCATTCTCTTTCACAGCTAATATCATTTGAGAGTGGAAAAGTATACTTGTTGATGTTCTTCCAGATGTATACTTTCTTTTTTCTATGAATCATGGATTCCACTTTGCTTCACAGACAGCGGAGGAAATTCTCATGTTTCCTTACTTCTTGGAAGACAATATTTACATCATGTCAACATCTCCTTGAACATCATGTTTTGTGAAATCCACTTTTCATTCCTGAAAGTACTGTTGGTGGTGGGTAGATTCTGTGTGCATTTTTTTAAAAGCATCAGGCAAAATAATTCCAGATAACAGAGCAAAGAAACTAAATCTGAATTTAAACCAAACAATGGCCTATTATGATACAAAAATCCAATACAGCTGAGAACACAGGTGTTTGGAACACGGATCTCAAAGGTGGTTTCATGTGAAGCACGCTTACTGGCGCTATTACTACCACATGAAGCAAAAAATTTCATTTCACTGCACAGATTCAGCCTCTTTTTAGAACATAAATTTGGAGCATCTGGGCAGCTGAAACACACACACACACACACACACACACACACACACACACACACAGAGCCAACATGGAACTGTCAGCCTTTAAAACTTACTAAAAATGTATAATAAATAACGACTTTTTCTCTCAGCGCCAAATGACACTGCATCCCTTGATGCTGAAAACTGTTTATTGTTAAATACGTATGGAAATGGGAAGAGAAGAGAAGCAAAATTTATCACAAGAATAAGACGACTTTAAATCTGTGTTTCCCAATGTACTCCGGGGGGGGGGGGGGGGGTTGCAAAAGGGATTCCAAGGGTCCAGACCAGAATTTTTCATTTTTCCTTCATCATAGGTTTTATTTTACCTGGGGGAAAAAATTCAAAAATAAAAAGTTCGGAAGCTATGCCCTTACAACTTGAGTCAGAAGTCACACAGTGCTGTTCCCTATGCAGCCCTTATAGCTGGTCTTACCAATGGTTCCAATCTTTTATCCTGTATAAACGGTCTGGATTCCCACTTTATATTTATCTTGAAAGGAAAGCTTTGGGTGGTCCAATACTGGGATGAGAGGAGACTTAATTGAGCCTATGGTGGAACTCCAGCACAGTCGTACCTTGGAAGTCAAACGCCTTGCAAGTCGAATGTTTTCACTCCCGAATGCCACAAACCTGGAAGTGATTGTTCTGGTTTGCGAACATTTTTTGGAACCCGAACGTCTGTCACAACTTCCACAGCTTCTGATTGGTTGCAGGAGCTTCCTGCAGCCAATCAGAAGCTGTGCCTTGGTTTCCAAACCGTTTTGGAAGTCGAATGGACTTCCGGAACAGATTCCGTTCGACTTCCAAGGTACAACTGCACTTCCAAACCCATAAGGTCGCACATAGAAAGAGACTACTAAACTTATGCTCCTCTTCCCTTTTGTTGTACAGCTATTTAAAAGCTGCTACCACTTTAGATCCACTGATCTAGAATAGTGACATGGAGGGTCTGAAAAAAGTGCAGGAACTTTGGCAGGTTCAACAGCTGCCATTCTGCCAAGCCATGGTGCTGATAAGCTTTTTCTCTAGCTTCGGACCAAACTGGCATACTTTTCCAATTTTTATTTTTTTATTATCAGAAAGCAGACTGCACATGAGACTTCAGCTGCATTTTTACAGAGACCACATTTTAAACCAGAGATCTAATGATGTTATAGGATTGGAACATAGACTGGCTTTTTGCATGGAAAAGACGAGAAGACACTGAGCTGGATTAAGGCTGGTGGCGAAGATTCAAGGCAGTTACATCATTTTCAAAGCCTCCTAACTTGCTTAACTCCCCCCCTCCCCCCGCAGCTGTACTCTGGAGAAAGAGGGGTTTCTCGACACAAATGTGTTGCTAACCTTTCTTGTCTGGAAAAGCACCCCCTGCTATGCCCTCATCCACACAGGGGTTGGCAGCGCATCCCATTTGACCGCTTGAGGTGAAACAAGAAGTGCCCCCTCTGCCGCTGGCAGAGAAGATTGCACCGATTTCCGGTGAGATTTGGCTGAAATTGTGCAGTATCTCATGCACTCCGCAAGAACTCACATGATTTCAGTGAGATCCTGTGAGAAACTGGCATGATCTCACCTAAAATTGGCATTGATACCAGCAGCAGGGCAGGCAGGGTGCCCATGGGGGCTTCTGCCACCTGAGGCGGCAGCCTCACCCGACCTAATGCCTGTGCCAACTCTGCATTCCCAACACAAATTTGAAGCACATTTAAATCATTTGGTTTCCTCCTGGGAACTGTAGCTTGCTGGGAATTGAAGCTCTGTTGGGGTAAACAATAGTTCCCATGATTTTCGGAGGGAAGTCACATGCTTTGACCATTGCCTCAGAAGAGTGAGGAACATTCTCAGGGATGACTCACACCCTGGCCAGCACCTTTTTAATCTCCTGCCCTTAGGCAGTAGAAATACAGTGGTGCCCCGCAAGACGAATGCCTCGCAAGACGGAAAACCCGCTAGACGAAAGGGTTTTCCGTTTTGGAGGTGCTTCGCAAAACGAATTTCCTATGGGCTTGCTTCGCAAGACGAAAATGTCTTGCGAGTTCCTGCGGGGTTTTTTTCCTTCCCCCCCTTTTTCTAAGCCGCTAAGCTGCTTATCTGCTTATCCGCTAAGCTGATAAGCCGCTAAAAGCCGCTAAAAGCCGCTAATAGCGCTAAACCGCTAAGCCGTCAATGGGCTTGCTTCGCAAGACGAAAAAACCGCTAGACGAAGAGACTCGTGGAACGGATTAATTTCGTCTTGCGAGACACCACTGTAGAAGCATGATAAACCACACCAAGTTAAAAACAGTTTCTACCATGGGCCGTGAGGCTGCTGAATGGAAGACAGCAACATTGCAGCTGATGTTCGGCATTGGTGGTCATACAACAGCACACAGAGTGTAACAAGGACTGAGAGACTGGGGGAGGGGGCTCGTTTAATCTCATTGTAAACAAATGGTACACTGACAATAAGGTATTTTCTATTTTCTATTTAAATGCAAAGTGTGGATGTGACCATTATATATCTTCCTGCTAAACCAGACAATAGTTTTGCTACAGAAACTGTGTCTTTAAATGCCAATTGCTGGCCCACCTTGGAAGAATGGCAGATGAAAGTGATGGACTATATGGAGTTGGCGGAGATGACTGGCAGAATCCGAGACCTGGGAGAGGAGCTGGTGGAAGAGGACTGGAAGAAATTTAAAGAATATCTACAGAAACAGTGTAAAATTTATGAATGCTAAAATGATGTTGGATTAAAAATTAAGTGGCATTAGTGATAAAGTTAGAAAGAGTATGCAAAAATGAATTGATGGATGAAGATATTTGAGTTGTGATATGTTAAGATACAAAGTTAAAGATGATAAATTGAAAGAGGGCAAGGATTTGCTGATTTGATTATGTAAATGGGAATACAAAAAGGGGAGGTGCGAAGAGGTCAAGGAAACAAGGTAATGAGCTTTAGAGTTAAAAAAGGAAAGATGGATTTTTCCTTTTTTCCTTTCTTTTTTTATCTACTTTTTGTTTTTTGTATCTTGTATTTTTCTGTTTCTTTTTTCTCTTTTTTTGCTGTATTTTGTTATGATTTTGTAAAATCTCAATAAATATTATTAAAAAAAATAAAAATAAATGCCAGTTGCTGGGTGTGGGTGGGTTACACAAATTTCCACAATGGTGTGTCTAGAATATGGATAACACTGAAAAGGAATACTAGAGTTGGAAGGGACCCCAGGGGTCATCTAGTCTAACCTCCTGCAATACAGGAACCTCAACTAAAACATCCATGACAGATGACCATCCATCCTCTGCTTAAAAACCTCCAAGGAAGGAGAGTCCACAACTTCCCAAAGGAGTCCATTCCACTGTTGAACAGCTCTTACCGTCAGAAAGTTCTTCCTGCTCCTTTCTTGCTACTTGAACCCATTGGTATGAGTCCTACCCTCCAGAACAGGAAAAAACAAGCTTGCTCCATCTTCCATGTGGCAGCCCTTAAGATACAGTGGTGCCTTGCAAGACGAAAAGAATCCGTTCCGCGAGTCTCTTCGTCTAGTGGTTTTTCCGTCTTGCGAAGCAAGCCCATTGACGGCTTAGCGGATTAGCACTATTAGTGGTTTAGCGGCTTTTAGCGGCTTAGCGGCTTAGCGGATAAGCAGATAAGCGGCTTAGAAAAAGGGGGGGGGGAAACCCCGCAGGAACTCGCAAGACATTTTCGTCTTGCGAAGCAAGCCCATAGGAAATTCGTTTTGCGAAGCACCTCCAAAACGGAAAACTCTTTCGTCTAGCGAGTTTTCCGTCTTGCGAGGCATTCGTCTTGCGGGGCACCACTGTATTTGAAGATGGCTGTCATATCACCTCTCAGTTTCGTCTTTTTCAGGCTAAATATACCCAGCTCCTTCAACCATTTCTCATTAGGCTTGGTTTCCAGACCCTTGATAATCTTGGTTGTCCTCCTCTGTACACACTCCAGCTTATCAACAGCCTTCTTGGACTGTGTTGCCCAGAATTGGACACAGTATTCCAGGTGTGGTCTGACCAAGGCAGAATCAAGTGGCACCATTACTTCCCTTGATCTGGACACTATACTTCTGTTGATGCAGCACGGAATACCACTAGGTCCCTCGTCCCCCCCGCTGCATCACACTGTTGACTCATGTTAAGCTTGTGTTCCAGTAAGACCCTTAGATCCTTTTAACATGTACTACTAGTAAGCCAGGTGTCCACCATATTATATTTGTGCATCTGCTTCTTTCTGCCTAAGTGCAGAACCTTACATTTGCCCCCATTGAAATTCATTTTGTTAGTTTGGGCCCATGTCTCCAATTCGTTCAGGTCATATTGAATCCCGATTCTGTCTTCTGTGTCATTAGCTACCCTTCCCAGTTTGGTGCCATCTGCAAATGAGATGAACATCTCCTCAATTCCTTCATCCGAGTTGTATATAAAGACATGGAACAGCTATGGGCCTAGGACAGAACCCTACGGCACCCCACTTGTCACTTTTCCCCAGGATGACGAGGAACCATTAATGAGTACTCTTTGGGTTCAGTCAGTCAACCAGCCACTAATCCACCTAACAGTTACCTCATTCAATCCACATTTTACCAGCTTCCTCAAAATAATATCATGAGGGACTTTGTCAACATACTGAAATCAAGATACACTATGTCCACAGCATCCCCCTGATCCACTAAGCTTGTAACTTCATCAAAAAAGGAGACGAGATTCGTCTGGCATCTTGTTTTTGAGAAACCCATGCTGGGTCTTGGTAGTCACAGCGTCCTTTTCTAAGTGCTCACAGACTGACTCTTGAATTATTTGTTCTGGGACGTTTCCAGTTCTAGGAATACATGTTACATGCCTCTTTTTCTAAATGTTACAGGAAGATTCATTGGGGGAGAGGGAGCTTGCCTTTCAAAAGGAGTTCCTTCTAATTAGAGGGAATTCTGCCATTAGACACCCGCCAAAAAGCTTTTGCCTAAGACTAGTCTTGCAGAAATCCCCAATCCAATTTTGAGCATCTTTTCCTACATAAAACTAGGAGCCATCCACTGAAGCTGAATGTTGAAAGATTTGGGACAGGCAAAAGACACAGTGCATAATTAAATTATGGAACTTGCTGCCACAAGAAGTAAATGGCTACCAACTTGGGTGGCTTTAAATTAGACCAATTCATGGTGGATGAAGCTATCAGTGGCAATGAGGCATGATGGTGATGTCCTGTCTCTTCTGCCAGAGAAAATAAGACTGTGAACTCCAGTAACTGAGAAGCAATTACAGCAGATTCTTACATCCTTTAAGCACATACAAAATTGTTTTTTTTCCCTAGTCACATTTCACAGATTCAGTCTTTCACATTTTGGAGGATTAGATTTGCATCAGTAAATCAGGAAGCAAATTTAAGACTGCAATCTGAAAATTCAAATGTACACCCAATAATTCATTAAGCTGGTAGTAGTTGATTCTGTTTTACAGAATTACAGAAGCATCTATTTCAATCAAACCAGTTAGGATGCACCACTGATTTAGCAATAATTAGACTCTCTTAACTAAAACATGGAGGGAAAGGTGAAATCCTGCTTCAGCCATACATAGTAATCGACCTTAAAGATACATGGAAGGATTCCCCACCAAAAAGAAATTATATCTAATCCAGATTTTACAGACCTCAGTAATTCTTCCACATCATCCTAATTATTCCTTAGCAAGTAAAGGAATTTTTAAAAGAGCTTCAGATGACTTTCACTTCTTCCTAGATGCCATGTAGAAAAGGAAAATGAAGAATGCCAATTTTAGTGGGTTGTCAGTGCTGTTAAAATACACATAACATCTCAAGGGAAGCCTGTTCTGTTATTCTATCTGTACCAGATAACGGTACAGTTTTATTGGTGCAGTTTGAATATGCTGCATGTTTTTTTATTTAATAGTAGAGCCTTCTGGTGCATGAATTTCCTGAAAAACAACAGTAATATACACTTGGCAATATTTTACCTGTTTTATCCGCGCACGAAACTTAATAAAGTCTGAAATTCAGAGTGAATTTTAGATGGGAAAAATGATGCATTGTGGAACACTTTCAAGCTGAAGTTATGAGCTCTGTGGAACTGAACTGAATTCACAAAAAGCCCATAAGAGAAGAAGGTGCATGCAATGGTTTAAACAAAGGGCAAAAGGAAAATGGCAACCAAAATTCTGCTGCTGATGGAAACAACAGCCGTGGCAAACACCCCGGTGTCACAGATTACAATTCTGCTGGAAACTGGCTATTGTAAAGTATTGGGCTATTGTTCATCTCAGCTTTGTTTTCTGCTTCCCCCAAAACTCATGATGTCCTGCGTAGTGGTTACAGCAGGGTTAGCCAACATGGGTCCCCGCCAGGTGTGACAACTCCCATCACCATGACTATTGTCCATGTTGACTGGAGTTGACTGGAGTTTGGGTCAAACAACATTTGGAGGGGACCACATTGGCTGCCAAGTAGAGAGTTAGCATCCTAAAGTTCAAACCCTCACTCAAACATGAAGCACAGTGGGTGGCCTTGGCGCAGTCTCCCTGTCTCTCACACAGCCTGAGTCACGTGAGGAGAAAATGGGGAGCTGCTCTGAACTCCTTGGAGTAATAAAACCATTTTGCCATTCCAGTTTTATCAAGCCATTCATGTTCTTCCTTTCAAGTAGTTTTGAGAACTTCACCTTCATACATTGACCAAGGACAAAAGTTTCAAGAAAACTGAAGGTGGATTTACTAGGTGGACTTGACCCTTCCACAAGATCACGACTGGATCAACCTAGTAAGCAAATAGAATGCAATAATATACATTTCACCCAAACTGGTGCAAAACATATCTTGAGATGAAGCCTGGGTGGGTATTTCTTCTAAAAAGAAGACCCCACAAAGACAAACCAATTAAAATTAAGCATGTTTCAATCTCTTCCAAGGAAAGATGGGCTCCCATGTGTCTGTGCATTCCATACTGTCTTCCTTGATGAAATCATATTTACAATATAATCTTACAAGGAAAACAACTTTAAGGAAATTCATTATGAACTGTGAGAACTATTCATTTTAATGATAATAACTTGCCTACACAGTCTTTAGATGTGATAAAAGCCATGGGATTAGGCTAAATATTGTCATGGTAACAGTAAGAAAAAGAAATACTTTTAAAAGGGTTTCCCATAAGCGAGAACAGCTCACATTCAGTAAGTAGCCTTCAATAGAAGTTGACATCTGTTACTCATTTGTTGTTTCTTGGTTTCAAGAAAGGCAGGGATAATTGGAAATAGTCAAGTGTTCTGGGAACGCATTGAGTGAAAGGGCTCTTAGAGCTTCTTAAATACTGGTCTGTTTATCCCTAAAAACATTACGTATGTACCTTCTTTGCCCATTTACACAATGGACAGTCTAGTTGCTTACTGTTCTTGCATTGCTGCTTTTCTATTTGATCAAAGCGGACCTGTCCCTTAAATAAAACAAAGAGCAGATCTACTGATCTAGCTGAGGAAATACCACCCGTTTTGAAAACCCAAAGACGAGAGGAAGAGAGAATGGAGGATATGATAGAGGGAAATGCTTGCTTCCATCTGACTTTTTACATAACATGTGGTTTACCTCATACT
The DNA here is from genome assembly GCF_951804945.1 of Podarcis cretensis. Classification (NCBI taxonomy): domain Eukaryota; kingdom Metazoa; phylum Chordata; class Lepidosauria; order Squamata; family Lacertidae; genus Podarcis; species Podarcis cretensis. Next base: position 7,535,191 of record NC_137180.1, on the reverse strand, counting down.
TCCCTTGCTTAGATGGCAAAAAAACACCAATGGTTGTTTGACAAAAGGGCCATAGCTCACTGGTAGAGCATCCGTTTTGCATGCAGAAGGTCCCAGGTTCTATCCCTGCCGTCCCCAATGAGGGCTGAGACAGTTTCCTGCCTCAGATCCCAGAGAGCACCAGTGCAGATGATGCTGAACTAGAAGGACCAATGATCTGACTCAGTATAAGGCAGTTTCCTATGTTCCTCCTAAGTCCAGCCAGAAGAAGCTTTCCCCCCAAATCTATAGCTTGCTGTTGTTTAGTTGTTTAGTCGTGTTCGACTCTTCGTGACCCCATGGACCAGAGCACACCAGGCACTCCTGTCTTCCACTGCCTCCCGCAGTTTGGTCAGACTCATGTTTGTAGCTTCGAGAACACTGTCCAACCATCTCGTCCTCTGTCGTCCCCTTCTCCTTGTGCCCTCCATCTTTCCCAACACCAGAGTCTTTTCCAGGGAGTCTTCTCTTCTCATGAGGTGGCCAAAGTATTGGAGCCTCAGCTCTGGGATCTGTTCTTCCAGTGAGCACTCAGGGCTGATTTCCTTAAGAATGGATAGGTTTGATCTTCTTGCAGTCCATGGGACTCTCAAGAGTCTCCTCCAACGCCATAATTCAAAAGCATCAATTCTTCGGTGATCAGCCTTCTTTATGGTCCAGCTCTCACTTCCATACATCACCACTGGGAAAACCATAGCTTTCACTATACGGACCTTTGTTGGCAATGTGATGTCTATACTTTTTAAGATGCTGTCTAGCACATCACCATAAATTGGTAAGACATCTCAAAATGGTGGTGTGGTCAACTCTGCAGCGCAGGCACACTGCCAGATTGGCTCCACCAGTGCACCTGTCCAGCTCTGACCTCCTGCCGCCATGCTTTCCCACTTTCCCTTCCAGGTAGTGATAGTGATAGTGATTCCACTGCCATCAGGCCAGGTGTGCAGCGGATCCTTCCATGTCCAGATGAGAACAGCTGAAGGTGAGAGAGCTGTTTGTGATGTGGCTACCTTCCCCAACCCCAGCTAAACACACACAAAAACAGCTTGCGAAGGGAATTTATGTGTGGTTTATGTGTCAGAGAGATTCAAGGATTGATATGATGACGACTTTCTTAGGGCCACCATATAACCTCCAACACTTTGTAGCCAAAATCCAGGACACCATCTTCCCAGACAACATCTTTCCCTTTTTTAAAAACCATGAGAGCATAGCAGTCATTTTGGCAATTTCGCACCGCAGTCCCGTCCCCCCAAGTGCTTTTTTCAGGGGGGAATCACACAGTGAAATCATGCCAGATCACAGCAACCCAAATAGCCACTGTTCTCTTGAGATAAAAAACAGGATGTCTTGGTTTTTCTGGGACACCACCAGTCTGGTAATTTACCTTTGGCATGATGACTTTTGGATGCCCCTTTAGGTTGCACTAGAAGAACTCAGGGGTGAATCGACGGTGTCAGGTTAATACTTATATTAAGGTTAGAAATGAAGCAGTTGAAAAAAGAGGAAAGAAAGATGGTATGATAAACAAGATTCCTCATTTTGATTATGCAAGATGCATATAAGCCTGCATAAAAAGTAGACAATTATATTCAGACTCTGTAATACATTATTTATATTGCAGCAGAAGAGTTGGCCAGCATCTGTCTGCCTAGTCCTAAAAGGCACTGGACAAAAAACAAGAACAACAACTTGTTGAGCGGCAAATGTGTGGTGCCAAAGAGCTGTCCGTAGAGGAGGATTTTCCAGGCTTGTAAAATTAGCCACAACTTTGGTAGCAAACTTTTGGAAAACAAACAAAAGTCTTTTAAAAACAAGAAACACAAGAAAGGCCCCCTCTCCTGAGCCAATCACACTCAATTAGCTAAACAATCAACCAGCAAAAGGCGTCAATCATGCTACAAAACTCTGCAGCTGTCCATTCATTATTCATCATTGTGTATGCTTTCTGCATACCATATGGGAGACTCAGATATCAGAGATCAATAAATATAATGCATGCCAGGATAAGCAGTATAGCTAAGAAGGTCTTTTGGATGCTGCTGGAACCAACAAGCACATGTGACTGATAAAAAATATTCCCTCCCCCCTTCTAAAAATGACCAGGCCAAATAAATAAAAACTCTAGCAGATCATGGGGGACTCTCCATTCCAATCCAATATATTTACTTATTAGAATGCTTAAAAACCACGCTACCTGAGAAGCAACACTCTACACCCATAGTAGGATTTAACAGGGACTGCAAAATGTTGGGTTGCTCTGCGTCTCATTTCTAATTTTTGCTGTGTTCACCTTTTTTTAAACAACAACAACGTCACTTTGGTTTTAGAATGGTTTCAATTTGCAGAGGACCCCCTGTTTGGAGGGTTGATGGGTCCAAGTCCATTTAAAGATGAAGAACCAGAAGACGACGGAGCAGGGGCCTCAAAGTTACCAACTGAGTAGGTTCACATCTCATGAGGTCAGTCTTCTATATTATAGTGTGTTGTAAGGTACGGTATTTCTGTTTACGTGATAATACTTCTTTCTAAATTTGTGCCTAAATATATAAAGCAGCGCACACACATTTCATGCAAATATCTATCCTCTTTTGCCCACCCCCTTTGTTTCAGGTCATTTAGGGTTTGTCCACCACTTTGAGCTTGAGAAAAGTGTTTTATACACATTTTAAGTAAATAATCATAAACAGCCTATCAGTGAGATTAAAACTATTTTCAGGTCCTCGGCATGGGGGTTGTGGTGGGGGAGAGGGACACTGCCATGCCTGGAGATATAGAAACAGAGGCAAGTCCATTACCATGACGCAGGGGAAAATAGAGGGTAAATGGTAAATTGGATTTGAGGGTGTTTATGCAATCTCATTCCCTTGTATCTTAAATTGTCATTTATGTTGATTTCTGTGTATTCTAAGCTACTTCTGTATATCCTAATAGAACAGTTCTTTGTGGGACTCTATTTGGAATGTGCATATTTTGTGAGATTTTTTGAAGCAAAATATGTCTGAAGCTCATGATTACAAAATCTAAGATCATGGCCACTGGTCCCATCACCTCCTGGCAAATAGAAGGGGAAGAAATGGAGGCAGTGAGAGATTTTACTTTCTTGGGCTCCATGATCACTGCAGATGGTGACAGCAGTCATGAAATTAAAAGACACCTGCTTCTTGGGAGAAAAGTGATGACAAACCTAGACAGCATCTTAAAAAGCAGAGACATTACCTTGCCAACAAAGGCCCGTATAGTTAAAGCTATGCTTTTCCCAGTAGTGATGTATGGAATTGAGAGCTGGACCGCAAAGAAGGCTGATAGTTGAGGAATTGATGCTTTTGAATTCTGGTGCTGGAGGAGACTCTTGAGAGTCCCATGGACTGCAAGAAGATCAAACCTATCCATTCTTAAGGAAATCAGCCCTGAGTGCTCACTGGAAGGACAGATCCTGAAGCTGAGGCTCCAATACTTTGGCCACCTCATGAGAAGAGAAGACTCACTGGAAAAGACCCTGATGTTGGGAAAGATGGAGGGCACAAGGAGAAGGGGATGACAGAGGACGAGGTGGTTGGACAGTGTTCTCGAAGCTACGAACATGAGTTTGACCAAACTGCAGGAGGCAGTGGAAGACAGGAGTGCCTGGCATGCTCTGGTCCATGGGGTCACAAAGAGTTGACACGACTAAATGACTAAACAACAACAATGTGGAATTTGTGTATTTTTTGAGATTTTTTGGAGCTTATCAGTTCCCTTGGTAGTACAGACTAAGCAGTGCTTTGAATAGTAAGCTGTCAGCTGAGGCCATCTAGGTGAGAGTCCATACACTGGAGAGAGGGAGAGAGAGAGCGCGCGCACAGAGTGTGCTCCTGCTCTAAGAACTACAAGTCCCAGAATTCTTACTATTACCTGTGCAGAGAGGCAGGAGGAGCCAGCAGGGCCTGGTAGCAGGAGTGTGGGAAATTGGGAATAATAATTAGGGAAATTGAAAAGGCTGAGGGTAATGCCTCTGGTCTCCAGGAATACATAAAACTGACACTAGATCCCAATGACAGAAAATGGTGCCAAAATACATGCATGTCATACCACCATGTCTGGCTATAATCACAAAGCAGTCCGCAGAATCAAGGACCATAAGCAAAGGTAACACAAAGAAGGTAAAGGGCACCAATCAGGGTTTTTTTTAAAAAAAAATATCAAGGATTTTCTTCTCACTTTTGCTAACTTGACAAAACTTGTGTGTGCATATATTGAGTGTTACAAGTTTGTACTGGGTCTCAGAAAAACAGTGCTTGAGCTCTTCCCTTTCCCCTGCAGTCTGGTTTTTAGCTCTTTCCTCAACATGGCTTCAGCTGTTCTGAAAGTGCTCCATGCACACTTCATTGAGTTTGGACAGACATGCAAATCTTCAAAGGTGGCGGCAGTAGCAGGGGAATTTACTGCTAAGGTATCCCCCCCCCCAAACAACAACAACAACATATATTAACTAGAGGTTGCTACATACTGTTTCTCCTGCCACAGAGTTAGCTTCTGCACAATCTGTTACTATCTTTTCCCTTTATTTAGTGCACTGAAGTTTTAGGATGTTTTTGCTAGAAGCAGATATCCAAAGAAAAGTAGACATAGAAACTTGCATTTGGTAAACATTTTGTTTTCTAGCCCTGAAATGCTGAAGAAGAAGAAAACCCCATACACAGTGCCTCGTTTTATTTATATGTGCCAGTGATTGCAATTTGGCACCCATCTCAAAGCCTAATCAACGGCCTCACTCGTTTCCCCCCTTCCAAACTGTTAAAAATCTCAGTTTAAAAATGGTTGTTGGCATTGCCTTTAAGGCACGTCTGTACTCTGTTAAAGTGCAATACATTATCATTTAACAATTTTTCGTTCCTTTAGCTGCAGCGGGAGGCAGGAGGGCAGCAGCAGCAGAGCCGTATTTGCCAGGACAAGGTTGAGGTGGGACAAAGTGGTGGTGAGGTCAGGGGAGCTCAGGAGTGGTGATGTTCTTTCGGTGCTGTTGTTACCAACTCTAGACCTTGCCATCACTGCACACACCCCATGACTGCTAATGTGCCGCTGCCTCTCCACATTGCCCCCCTCCGCAATGCCACTGCTAGATTCCATGCTATTGAAATAAGCATTTCAAAGTGACTGAAGGGGTCAGAGCAGGGGTCAGCAAACTTTTTCAGCAGTGTCCCTCAGACCTTGGGGGGGGGGGGGGCCCAGACTATATTTTTTTTGGGGGGGGGATGAACAAATTCCTTTGCCCCACAAATAACCCACAGATGCATTTTAAATAAAAGGACACATTCTACTCATGTAAAAACACGCTGATTCCCGGACCGTCCGCGGGCCGGATTTAGAAGGTGATTGGGCCGGATCTGGCCCCCAGGCCTTAGTTTGCCTACCCATGGGTCTGACAGTTGAACTGACCAATTTGCAGCTTTTTTACCCACCTTGAACTGAAGTGTTTTGATTTGTCAATATTTTGGGAGAGGCAAATCTTGGGGCGGGGGGGGGGGGTTGAATCAGAGCCAGTTTGTTTCTGGAATGGTCTGCTCTGAAGGACATTTTATTTTTTATTTTTTTTAAAATAATATTTATTCAAAATTTTAAAGGTTACAAAAAGAAAAAAGAGAAAAGAGAAAAATAAAAAAGACAGAAAAAATACAATCATTTAAAAAAGAAAAAGAACAAATCGAACCTTTACATAGCTTTCTTCCTTTACTTATTTCCTTGACCTCCTCACACCTCCCATTTTTGTATTCTAATTCAAATTGTTATTTCAGCAAATCCTTCCAACCTTGTTTTTATCTTTGTTTTAATATACTGTAATTTTACGCTCTCTCTTTCATCAATTCATTTTTACTTAATCCTTTATATCTTTTCTGCCCAAACCACATAATTTTCTTTTTCCAACATCTTTCTAACAATCCTTAATTTTACAATATTTTTGAAGATAAACTTTAATTTTTTTCCAATCTTCTTCCACCAACTCTTCTCCTTGGTCCCGGATTCTGCCAGTCATCTCAACCAGTTCCATATATTCCATCACCTTCATCTGCCATTCTTCCCGGGTGGGTAGATCTTGTAATTTCCAATACTTTGCAATAAGTATTCTTGCTGCTGTAGTGGTGTACATAAAAAAAGTTCCATCCTCCCTTCGCACCAATTGGCCGACCATGCCCAAGAGAAAGGCCTCTGGTTTCTTCTGGAAGGTATATTTAAATACCTTTTGCATTTCATTATAGATCATCTCCCAGAAGGTCTTAATCTTTGGGCACGTCCACCAAAGGTGAAAGAATGTGCCCTCAATCTCTTTACATTTCCAACATTTATTATCGGGCAAATGATAAATTTTTGCAAGCTTGACTGGTGTTAAGTACCACCTGTAAATCATTTTCATTATATTCTCTCTTAAGGCATTACATGCCGTAAACTTCACACCTGTGGTCCATAACTTTTCCCAGTCAGCCATCATAATGTTATGTCCAACATCTTGTGCCCATTTAATCATAACAGATTTAACCATTTCATCTTGTGTGTTCCATTTCAACAGCAAGTTATACATTCTTGATAAATTCTTAGTTTTAGGATCTAACAATTCTGTTTCCAATTTTGATTTTTCCACCTGAAAGCCAATTTTCTTGTCCAAGTTATAAACCTCCCTTATTTGATAATAATGAAGCCAATCTCGTACTTTATTTTTTAATCTGTCAAAGCTCTGCAGTTTTAATCTATCTCCTTCTTGTTCCAAAATTTCCCAATATTTCGGCCAATTTGCCTCCATATTGAGTTTTTTCAGAGCCTTAGCCTCCATTGGTGACAGCCACCTTGGCGTCTGCTCTGAAGGACATTTTAAAGAACCCTTTCTCCTTGAATTATTAGGTCAATTTCAGAGGGTTGTTAGAATTTTTTTTTGTCAGTTTGGTCAAACTGATTTTTGCACATTCTTCATGAAATAATAAAAGTTTTGCACACCTTTCAGATGTCACATACGGTCATACCTCGGGTTGAAGTAGCTTCAGGTTAAGCATTTTCTTGTTGCACTCCGTGGCGACCCGGAAGTAACGGACCGCGTTACTTCTGGGTTTCGCTGCTCGCGCATGCGCAGATGCTCAAAATGACGTCACTCGCACGTGCGGAAGTGGCGAATCGCGACCAGCGCACACGCAGACACGGGGACTCGGGTTGCATTCGCTTCAGGATGCGAACGGGGCTCCGGAACAGATCCCATTCGCATCCAGAGGTACCACTGTATAACATTTGCAGGAGAAGTACTGAAAGGTAGGGGGCTCACTTAAACACCAGCAGAAAGTCACTCACTGATTTCCCTCCACATCATCCCCCCCCCAGCTATTTTTCCCAACCCTGCCCCAGCAGAAGATTGCAATAATAGTGACTGGAGGACAGGGGTTACAGAGAAAAATGGGGTTGCAGTGGGTATCAGGATGAGTTGAGCACCACCCCTCCTGGCTGTCATTTCTCCTTTGCAAACTCTCCTCTGGGGGAATTGAGAATCCTTTATTTGCCACCGAATGGCCAGTTCTGCTCACAGTGGCAGCTAGATAGACAGTACTATAGAAAGGTCAAACACTGGAGTTTCCCTTCACATTGTCCCTGTGCTTCATGCAGCCTCGCATTTCATGCAACTCCCTTCCGACAGCTTGACACCTCGCCATAGGAAGCCTTGCTGTATAGCAAAAAGCTGATCTCGGCACTGTGCCACGTTTGGAAACCTTAGCTCTTGGGCTTCTATCCATCTTCTATAGTCTGAAGAAAACGGAGATGAGGATTGGTTCCGATAAAACTGAGCGGCTGAATGGAAAATAAGAGGGGTTTTTTAAAACTCAATTGTTCTTTGGCAAAACTCTCATTATATAACCAAAGGGCAGATGTTGTTGTGAGGTCTAAAGCCAAAACAGGCCTTGCCAAGGATGGAGGGAGCCCAATTGTTCAGTTGAGAAAAGGCATGGAACATTTAGTGGCCAAGTGGGATGTAGAGGCAGAAGAGAATAAGCCACAGGCATTATTTCTTCTCCCCTGCAGTTTGCCTGCTTCACTGCAGGCAGCAGAAAGGCAGCTGCTATCTGGCTCTGCAGGTCCTTAAAATAACCCCTGAAGGTTTCACCTTACCTGATAGCACTTGAAGAAAGACAGGAGCATGTGGATTTATTTGCAGTGCCCGTTATTGCAATTCAGTGTCATTTATTTTGAACGGCTGCCTTTCAGTTGGAGAAGATTTGAATGTGCAAGCACATTCATCTTTGTTGGCGGAGTCTTGAACACCAGTCATCATTTCTTGCTAGGTCTGTACACGACATTCATGTGCAGCTAGAGAAAGCTGAATTCCTACAGAAGCGCATGGATGCCTGGGCCCTAGGATCAAGAATATGATGAATAAGTGGAAATTTCCTGAAGATTTTGGAGGAAGCACTCTGGCTCTATGGCAGGCAAGCTTTCCAAAAATTACCTGAGCTCTTTTGGGAGAATGAAAATTTTCAGGGGAACTTCAGCAGTTTCCATCAAGATAGTTCAAGGGCTTTTTCTACTCATCCCTTGTAAAAGAAGATCTAGAGAAGGAATGGAGAACCATTTTTGGTTTGTGGGCTACATTTCTTCCTGGGCAATCTTCTGCGGACAGCATACCACTGGGAGGCGCAGGGTCAGAGAAAAAAGTAGTGTTGGGATGCGTCCGGGGAGACGGGGGCATTTGACAGGCCCCTAGCTGGCTCCTGCCACCGGCCAGCAGCTGGGCGAACTCCGGTTCTCAGAACAGCATCAATCCGCGACTCTAAAGAACTTTTAACTGAGTTAAGATTTAAAAAGGATGCGTACAAAAAATGGAAAAGGGGGGAAACCACCAAAGAGGAATTCAAACAAATAGCCAGCACGTGTAGATACAAAGTCAGAAAAGCTAAAGCACAGAATGAACTCAGGCTTGCTAGAGAGGTTAAAAGCAACAAAAAAGGCTTTTATGGGTATGTTCGTAGCAAAAGGAAGAACAAAGAAACAGTGGGGTCACTCAGAGGAGAAGATGGTGAAATGCAAACAGGGGACACAGAAAGGGCTGAACTCCTCAATGCCTTCTTTGCCTCAGTCTTCTCCGATAAAGAAAACAATGCCCGACCTGAAGAATTTGGAGCAAATGATTCAGCAGAGGAAACACAGCCCAGAATAACTAAGGAGACAGTACAAGAATACTTGGCTAGTTTAGATGTATTCAAGTCTCCAGGGCCAGATGAACTGCATCCAAGAGTATTAAAAGAACTGGCAGATGTGATCTCAGAACCACTGGCAGTCATCTTTGAGAATTCCTGGAGAACAGGCGAAGTCCCGGCAGACTGGAGGAAGGCAAATGTTGTCCCTATTTTCAAAAAGGGGAAAAGAGAGGACCCAAATAATTACCGCCCAGTCAGTCTGACATCAATACCAGGGAAGATTCTGGAGCAGATCATTAAGCAAGCAGTCTGTGAGCACCTAGAAAGGAATACTGTGATCACCAATATTCAGCATGGATTTCTGAAAAATAAGTCATGTCAGACTAACCTGATCTCGAGCCTCAGAGACCTTTAGAGACTGAGCATGCTCCAAACAGCAGAGTGAACTCTTCACAACGGAAGTGGCAGGCGGAGGCATATGTACAATTCAGCATCAGGACAAAAGGAAAACATGCCTGCTTCCCTTCATGTCCAAGCAAAACAGCAGCATAGGCAAAATCTATATACAACGGAAGTTCCCAGCAGACTGTGCTGGAAGTAAACAGACATGTGACACACAACAACTCCACATGCATGTTCTAAAGGTGGGATGGAACTATATCCTAACAAATAGGTGGAGTGATGAATGTAACTTTTCTCTTTGTACAGTAGGCTAATTTTTACACATGCTCACCCAGCCCTCCATAACTTTTACTCAGGCAAACAAGAGGCAGTACTCAAGAGCACAAAACAAGGTCAGTGAAGGGCATGACTTTGGCAAAGAGGATGTGACTGGGGGAGAAGTTTCCTTGCGTTCTCCAAGCTAATTCATGAAGAGGAAAGCAGCTATCCTTCAACATTCACACCCCTGAGTTTTATGATGCAGTTTTACAGTGAAAATGTATACAAAAAAAGTGTATATTTGAGGAAAGCACACACACACACGTCTGTATAACTGAGAATAACATACAAAATTTCATTTTGTTAGGGAACATTGCTTACAAAAATGTATATATCAAGTATAATTGGATGTAAAACTGCATGGGCAAAATGAGTAAGAATTTTTGTGCTGACTTTCCCCCCTTAAATTGATGTAGAAATGAGGCGAAATGAATTTAAGATTGGGCAAATGAGAAACCAAGGCTGCATTCAGATGGTGTGTGTGTGTGTGTTTTTAACGCAAAGCTTTACTGGGTATAATGCTAGGACTTCTGCCCTGATTTCTAGCCTTCCTTTTACACTGCCATACCTTGTTATGCTACGGAACTGTAGCTTTTTGATCAATATACCACAATGTCACACTGAATTTTAAATGATGATAAAGAACTGTATACATCACCCCAAATTTTGTCAGTGCAAATCTTCTGTGATTTTCCAAGTTATCATGGTTGCAAATTGATTATTTCTATAAACATTTAACATGGAAATGTGTGCTTAACTTTCACCAGATTCCACTAGATTTTCAGAAGTGGCTTTTACGTCATGTGAGAGTTCACATAAAATGTGAAAATGGACAGATAAAGAAACGTGAAGATGGAGTAGAGTGCCCTCTGAATGCAACCTGAGAGAAATTGAAATTGACAGATCTATCCATCCCTGCTATAAATTAAACTCAATTTCTCAGCAGGAGCTGTGATAGCTGTGTAGTCACTGACCTTAGATAAATACTTGCCTCTGGTGTTCCTTCCTCATAAGGATATTTATCTCATGCTGCTAGGGTTGCAGAAGAGGGTGTGATGCTTTACAATGTTTCTTGAGTCACAAGCTTTACGGTGACATACAAAAGAATAAAAGGAGAATTTCCTTTTCTTAGTGATGATCATTTCTAAAACTGGCAGGAACAAATTAAAAGGATGTGGTGGCTAAGCAGTACTTCAAAATCCAGGAACATGGTTTCTCTGTGTTACCTTGGTGATGGTGCCATATGCAGGCACTACCAGCCAGGTACAATCATACCTCGGGTTGACATAGCTTCAAGTTAATTATTTTCGGGTTTCGCTCCGTGGTGACCCAGAAGTAACAGAGCATGTTACTTCTGGGTTTCGCCGCTCGCGCATGTGCAGACGCTCAAAATGACGTCACACGCATGCGTGGAAGTGGCTAAATGTGACCCGCGCACGCACAGAGGCACAGTCGCATCTTACGTTTACTTCAGGATGTGAACGGGGTTCCGGAATGGATCCCGTTCGTATCCAGAGGTACCACTGTAATACTTAGAAGCCATGGGCTCCTCCAGACATCCTTTTTATTGTGCATTCATGCTGATTTGTACTCATGAAAGGATTAGGACAATTATGCATTATCTTGCTTTCAATTCTATTTCGTGCCTGCAAAATTTTCATAGCAGACATACCACTTTGTTTCTAGTCTATTCATGTCCTGTAGCTTTGTGCTGAAATCCTGTATCTTTTCATACCACAAATGTTCCAGCGGCTTGTGAAACATAGACCACTTATAAACGCCATCTCCAACTCCTCGAAAGATTCCATCAATGGTGTCTCCAAAAATTTTTACACATCACTTAGGAAGACAGATGAACTAATATCAGTATACTGAAAGAAGCAAAGATCACCAGTGGCAAAGCAATGATTCTTCAACATCAACTTCGTTGGACTGGTCATGTTGTGCGGATGCCTGATGATTGTCTTCCAAAGCAACTGCTCTATTCCAAACTTAAAAATGGAAAGCGTAATGCTGGTGGTCAACAAAAGAGGTTTAAAGACTTTCTCAAGGCAAATCTAAAAAAAATGTAGTATAAACACTGACAACTGGGAAATACTGGCCTGCGAGTGCTCCAGTTGGAGAACAGCCTTTACCAAAGGTGTCATGGACTTTGAAGACACTCGAACTCAGGATGCAAGGGAGAAATGTGCTAAGAGGAAGGCATGCATGGCAAATCCACACCGTGATCAACTCCCGACTGGAAACCAACGTCCCCACTGTGGAAGGACGTGTGGATCCAGAATTGGCCTCCACAGTCACTTACGGACTCACTGTTAAACCGTGTTTATGGAAGACAATCTTACTCGGCTACGAGTGATTGCCAAAGAAGAAGAAGACAGGCAATAATGCAGTAGCACTGTGGAACACCCAATAAAATGGAACGGTGTCTGTACAGCCCAGTATAAATCCACCAGAATCCGCCTGCAAAAAACAACAACAAACAACAATTTGACATTTTATCTTAGCCAACAGGCTGAGAAGCAATCTAAATAGACTATGATTTGTGGTGTGGCATCCAATTTGCACATACTTATTTTTGATTCAGATTTGTCATGGCCAATGGCAAGTACAATAAAGTTATTTGGATTGGATTGCGAAAAAAACCCCCACCAGTATGAAGGGTCCCTATGTCGATCTGAAGGCTCAACTTTGCAAAGCTGAGCAGTTGTGAATCTGGTCAGTCTGTGGGTGGAAGACTGCCTAGGAATGCTACAGATAGTACATTGGAAGGAAGGTGGGATATAGAAGTCATAAAATAAATACATGCGTGTCAATCATGATTGTGATGAAAATCCAGCATCCTCAGTTGCGGTAAACACTTCTCCTGGCTTCCAGCCCTTTACCCTCAGAAGCGTAAAGAATGTAAAAGCTTTTGTTTCCTTGAAGTTAAGCCCTGCTATTGTGGTTATACACCAGACTTATAAGCTGAACCCTTTTAACATTTCATCACTCCCAATTGGCTGGGTTTTTTTGCTCTCTGTGGTTTGCTATCTGAAAGTCTTCAAGAAGATTAATTGTCTTATTGCTAATGATTACAGTACAAGATCAGGAAAGGCTCAAAGCCAAAGGCTTTAACGTTTTCTCTCTTTCTTTGAATGGTAAAGAAAGGGACGAGAGACAGACAGACAGACAGACAGACACAGAGAAAGGTGGGGTAGGTTTCTTAATACACTTTATGTTGCTCTTGATACAGCTTTATTACAGCTTCTGCTTCTGCTATCTGTTGACTTGCTATAATCTCCTGAATCCTTCTCAGTCTGTAGAAACCAAGAAAACAGCTGGTCTAACAGTTGAATTCACACATTACTTTTTCTACAGGTCTTGCAGAAGCCACGTGTCCATGAACATTTCTAGAAAAAAAGACAAAAATTCAAGTGCACACAATTCTAACAGTCATATCCCTGTTCAGATATGTACTTTGGAGTACATAGATTTGTCCGTGGGTGAGATCCATTACGTCACTGATCTTTTGCTATATATGTTGCAGTGTTGCTCCCCCCTCCTTTTTTTCTTGGGTCTTATAAACAAGAATAATGTTATACAGACAAGTATACTAAGTTTTCTCATGTCATTTGTATATCACAAAAATAGCATAATAAATGTGGGAAAATATCTACAACAGATGTTTCATTATTAGTGGTCAGTGTATAAGTTCTTGGTTCATGAATTGGTTTAAACAATTAGGAAGAAGGAAAAAAGGGGGAGGGGGAATGACGAGTGGGGTGTGGGTGTGGGTTATGCTTCTATTATTCTACTTAGTGTGTGTGTGAGGGGGGTTGTGTCAGCATTATTTGTGTGTGTTCTCTTGCTATTCACTTGTATTTCCTTGGTGGTGAGAGAGGTTGGGTGTGGCTTAAGATGTGGTTGGTTGACTGTAGTGAGAATTGTTTTTGTATGTGAGTGGGGTGTGAGTGTTTATTTTTGAATCAGGTTAGCTAGACTGATTAACACGCTGATCCTTGTTGTTGTCTTGTCAGGCTACGTATGTGATAAAGGGGAGCCAAACCGGGTTGAAGGTGTCTTCTTCTATTTGTCCCCGTATCAGTTTCAGTTTATTGGTTAGTTTTTCTAATGCAGCACCTAGCCAGTGTGGTGTAGAGGTTAAGAGCGGTGGACTCGTAATCTGGTGAACCGGGTTCGCTTCCCCGCTCCTCCACCTGCAGCTGCTGGGTGACCTTGGGCCAGTCACACTTCTCTGAAGTCTCTCAGCCTCACCTCACTGAGGGTTTGTTGTGGGGAGAAAGGGAAAGGAGAATGTTAGCCACTTTGAGACTCCTTCGGGTAGTGATAAAGCGGGATATCAAATCCAAACTCCTCCTCCTCCTCCTCCTCCTCCTCCTCCTTCTTCTCCATCCTGTACCTGCTATGATGCAACGAGGAAGGATTCTGTTTTACACAAGCCTGAGAGTGCTGTATAACTTTCTAATGCAAGTCAAAAGGAAACCCTTGTTAGGGCATCCAGTTGGTGCAATGCTGGGCCAGTCATAAGAACTGTGAACCTTTCCCTCAGGCTTTAGGATGTGGCATGAGCTGGTGATAGCCTCATCAATGATTTGCCCCTTTCTAGCCTCTCCAAAGCCCCTAATACAGTATCAGAAACTTCTCAAACTTCTCTGAAGCGTCAACGTGGAAATCTTCTTGGCTGTGAATCCTAGGGGATCTGCTCCCTGCCTTTTTCCACCTGGCCTGGGATGGTGGGTCTCTGACTGACTCCAGCTACAAAAGCTGAGGCTCCTAAAGAGGCCAGAGACCGCTTTGTCTGTCTCTTAGTGCAGATCCAGGTCATTGAGCCTGTGCTTCCACAGCTGCCCCCTTGCCACGAACCACCCTTGGCAGGATTGGCAGCAACAGCAGCAGATATGTTCTCTGCTTATGATAATATATTATTCTCTTGTTAATTATGCTGTTTAAATGTGCATTTTATATTTGACTTCCTTTAGTGGTGGTTTCTTTTGAAGTGTTTAATTTTATTTTATTTTGCTAAATTTGTTGTGTTAAATATGCATTCTGTAGTTGATCTCCTTTGCAATTGTGGCACGCCACCCCAATCTCCAAGCTCTGTGAGATTCCAGGGATCCCAGGCACTTACACAAAATCTGTGTTTCTTTTGGGAATGAGACACAGCAGAGACTGTGGTGTCTTTATCATTTATGGTATACACAAACACACACACACACACAGACAACCTGAGCCTATGATGGAGGGACTCACAGCATTAACACCCCAAAAGGGTCTTGTTTCTCCCATCTCTTTAGAATCTCCTTGGATTCAAATAGAAATCAAACATTGCTCTCTCTCCCTGCCTTTTTACTGATTTGCATCTAGATTAAAGGTAAAGGGACCCCTGACCATTAGGTCCAGTCATGACCAACTCTGGGGTTGCGACACTCATTTCACTGTATTGGCCAAGGGAGTTGGCATACAGCTTCCGGGTCATGTGGCCAGCATGACTAAGCCGCTTCTGGCGAACCAGAGCAGTGCACGTTTACCTTCCCGCCGGAGCAGTACGTATTTATCTACTTGCACTTTGACGTGCTTTCAAACTGCTAGGTTGGCAGGAGGTGGGACCGAGCAACCGGAGCTCATCCCATTGTGGGGATTCGAACCACCGACCTTCTGACCAGCAAGTCCTAGGCTCTGTGGTTTCACCCACAGTGCCACCCGCATCTCTGCTTCTAGCTTACATCACAGAATTCTCAGCTCTCACCTTTGTCTAACTATCAGTCAGTTAGTGGGGAGCACCCATTTGCCCCATTTGTGGCCTCACACAGATCCATTTCCTTTGTTCCCCTTAATGGCCCACCACCCAGGTGATTATCAGGAAGCTAGCCTTTCTTAGATTTTAACCTTTGCTGGATCCAGGGGTTATAAGGGCCTCGGCATACAGCCTATTCCCCCCAAACTCATAGCATAATGTTTTATTTTGAAATCTTTAAGATAATATTTTAGTTTCCTGTTAATTATGTTGCTTTGAATGTATACTTTAAATCTGACTTTTTTCAGTAATGATTTATTCTGGATTGTTTTATTTTATGGTTTAACCGCTTTTAGATTTTCTTTTCTTAAAAATATAAAGCGGTATAGAAAATGAAATGAATACTAATAATATGAATGCTGACTCCTTTTGTGAAGTGGGCTTTAAGTATGAAATGCTTAAATGTTAAAAATCATGTTAAACAACAACAGCAATTGTAATGACAGCTGCTTTATCCTGAGGGAAGCAATTCTAGGGGAAGCTGTAAGAACAAAAGCAACCTTGGAGCAATCATTGTTGGTATGTCAACGCTGCTCAGAGCTCAGAGCAGGGGTGGCTAACCTGGGGTCCTCCAGATGTTGCTGTTGGACTTCAGGTCCATGCTGGCCGGGACTGATGGGAATTGGAGTCCAACAACATTTGAAAGGTCACAGGTTAGACTCCTCTGGTTTAGCACAACATTAATTTATTTCATACTTCATTCTACGTCCACTTGTTTCCAGCATAAAATGAGCAAGGATATACCCAAGGGATACCCACATACATAATACGAAAGAAATAGTAAGCAGATCTTTGGAGAAAGGAGGTTTTGTAGAAAGCTGAACTAGAGATGCAGAAAGTACAACAACCAACAGGAAACAAGAAGGACTAGTATGTCCAATATCTTTTTCTGAGAATATGTAACCCCAGTGTGATGCTCCCTTGCAATAGTACAGAGGTACCTCTGGTTGCGAACGGGATCCGTTCCGGAGGCCCGTTTGCAACATGAAAAGCCCGCAACCTGAAGCGCCGTAGCTGCGCAGGTGTGCGGTGTGATTTGGTGCTTGTGCGCATGCGCGAAGCACAGTTTAGCACTTCTGCATATGCGCGAGTGGCGAAACCCAGAAGTAACCCTTTCTGATACTTCCAGGTCGCCACGGGACGCAACCTGAAAAAACGTAACATGAAGCAAACGTAACATGAGGTATGACTGTATATGGTTATTCACTCTTATTTTAAAAATACTGTTTAAGATATAACCATACAAAATTCTGCCCTTAGAAATTATCATCTTTATTGTGTGTGTGTGTGTGTGTGTGTGTGTGTGTGGCCCATAGCAGGAGTGTGTTTATAAAAGTTTCCACAGAAGAATGTCGGGAAAGTGTGGTCACTAAACCATTTAAGCCCACTGACTGGTTTTCCCTTAATAGGGATAAACAGTACAGGAAATTTTACTACTAAGTATCTTGGATACATATGAAGGATTTATGCATGGCCACTTTGATAGCACTTCATTAATTCGGAAGGTGGGAATGACTAATGCCAAGTCACTATTGGAAAACTGGTCGTATTCTGTAAGTGTTAGAAACTAATATGGAGGAGAGTATGTGCTGTTTGCTCTGAAGATTGCAATGTCTCTGCCTTTACGGTGGTGACACATTTTTACTTGGGTGACAGCCCAGTTTATTACCTGATTTCAGTGGAATTTACTTCCATGCATTGTGCTCATTATTGGGGTGTTGCTGTGCCATTTTCACCACCACTCCTAGGCTGGCTCTAGACACATCAAAGAAGCGTTTCAATTTAAAGCGTTGTAAATTTAAACAGGGAAAACAGGTAGAGAAACACGGGACTCCATGTCGCCATCTGGTGGCAGAATGTTACACTGCACATACAATGCGTATAAATCACTTTTTCTTTATCAGTCTAGCCGAGTCCCTAGGCAACGTTACTTGAATTTAGCCTAACAGCTGCATCAAAGCACTCACTCCTCTACTGTGTCATTGACTGTCATTCACCTGACCATTGGCTATAGTTGCATCTTGGCCAAAAATATATGTCAAAGGTTTTACATGGCAAGTCATTTTTAAATCTCTGTACTATTTTATTTTATTTTTAAAGAAACCTTTTGGCACAAAAAGTAGTGCAGGACGTTCCATATAATCTTTACATTTGTTAATCAAATGTATAGAAAACTATTTTAAGTATATATTTGAAGTGGCATACAGAAAGGCTTCAATCCAACACATTGGATTCAATGAGCTTAAGTATTCCTACCTTTGTGCTGGATTTATATTTATTAAGTTGTTATATAAATCCTGGTTTAAAGTAAGCCGTAAGAACGAGCAGCAGGAATTCATAAATGAAAATAACTCTTTGTAACTATAAATGGGGTTGTGTTTTTTTCAAACTCAGCAGGGTTTGTTTACTATGGCCTATTGTTACTGAGGACGAGCTGTCCATACATTTATGCTCATGCAGTAGTGTGTGTGTGTGTTGTCACACACTTTTCTGTGCGAGAAGCCCCTGTGTAAACATAGGGTGGTCCCCAAAGCGAATTGGATGTTAGTCTTTAAGATACTGCAACACTTACTTTGTGATCCCTTATTTCACATGTTGCTTCTTGGGTAGGGTTACCAGACGTCCCCGGTTCCTGGGAACAGTCCCTGGATTTGCAAATCTGTCCCCGGACTAATTCCGTCTCCAGAATATGCCCAGATTTGCAAATCTGTCCCCGGGAAACGTGACAGCGGTAACCTCAGCAGCCCAGAGCCAGCCTGGTAGCGCAGTTGGCTCTGGCTGGCTTCAGGAGCTGCTCACTGTCATGGCACCCACCATTTTTCCTCGTTGAAAGTTCCCATATGATGTGTTTTGTGCGCAACACATCATATGGGGACTTCTGGCGAGTAAAAATGGTGGGCGCCACGGCAGTGAGCAGTGAGCAGCTCCTGAAGCCAGCCAGAGCCAACTGCGCTACCAGACTGGCCCCGGGCTGCTGATTGCCACTGCCGCTGCCACTGCTGAAGGGGAACCGGAGACGTCCGGCGGTACAGATCTCCTGCCCCCTTCCCCTTTGTTTTGACTGATTGGGGGAGTCTCGGGAGTTGCGGCTGGCCAGCCGTTGCCCAGTTTTTTAAAAACTCTGTGCATTTATGTTTCACAGTGTGAGAAAGAAGGGCTTTGCACCTTGCCTGGCAGAGAAACCAAACACCTTGCGCCCCTCCTGGGCAACGCCCGCCCGCAACTCCCGAGTCTCCCCTGATCTGTCAAAACAAAGGGGGAAGGGGGCAGATCATTGGGGAAGGCTCAGGATATGCATGTGTGCTTGGGCCCAGGGTCTTTTGCCTCTCCATCCCCACTACTGACACCCTGTTGCTACTCAGCTTAAAAAAAAAAAAAAAGGTGTCCCCGGATTCATTGAAAAAAATCTGGTAACCATATTCTTGGGGGAAGGGGTAAAGGTAAAGGTAAAGGTAAAGGGACCCCTGACCATTAGGTCCAGTCACGGACGACTCTGGGGTTGCGGCGCTCATCTTGCTTTATTGGCCGAGGGAGCTGGTGCACAGCTTCCGGGTCATGTGACCAGCATGACTAAACCACTTCTGGCGAACCAGAGCAGCGCACGGAAACGCTGTT
Organism: Podarcis cretensis; assembly: GCF_951804945.1. Taxonomy (NCBI): domain Eukaryota; kingdom Metazoa; phylum Chordata; class Lepidosauria; order Squamata; family Lacertidae; genus Podarcis; species Podarcis cretensis. The sequence goes on along the minus strand of NC_137180.1, from coordinate 7,515,895 downwards.
TACCTTCCCATCAGAGAGGTACCTATTGATCTACTTGCACTTTGACGTGTTTTTAAACTGCTAGGTTGGCAGGAGCAGGGACCGAGAAACGGGAGCTCACCCTGTCACAGGGATTCGAACCGCCGACCTTCTGATCGGCAAGTCCTAGGCTCTGTAGTTTAACCCACAGTGCCACCCGCATCCCAGGGGAAGGGGTATGTGTGTCCTATTTTGGGAACTGCACCAGGGTTCCTAACCACTTTCATCCAGACTTGAGTTCGGGGCACATGCAGGTGGTCAGGACTGAACAAGTTGCCAGAGGCTGAGAATTTCACTAAGCAAAGCTTCCCTGGCCATAGATCTTTAGCAAGCCAAAGCTGGTGGCATCCCCCCTTCTCTGCTTTCTATGCATCATTTCAAAGGTACAGCAGCCTTCTCTGTGCTGATTCCTCCAAGGAACCTTTCCCCCTTCCCTTCTTGCCCAAGTTCACGCAATCCTGCACAGACCTGGTGTGCTAGTTTAAAAGATGCCATCTCTACTACAGGCAGGCCAACAAAGGCAGACATTCATCAAGCTTGTTAGGAATTAGCAGTCTCTTTTCATTCAAATTTAATCGGCCGGCAAGTTCAACTTGCATTTGTGAGGGGTGAGGCATTGGAAGATGGTTTTATGGTTGCAAATAATAATAATAATAATAATAATGATTTGAGAGCTGGAGCCAAGAGGACCTCATCAGACAGGAAGAGAATGGTCTCCTTGGTAATATTTAGAATACTTTCAAATCCAAGTGCTTTGAATTAGAGCTTTCCCAGCACTTGAATGGCACTGTTAGCTCTCTAATGTATTGGGAATTACAGCTAAACATAATCATCAGAGTAGCTAGGAGAAGGAAATTACCAGATGAGGCCTTGTAATTCTATACCTCTGGTTAAGATTGCTTAATTTCATTTTTATCTTTTTCTCCTTCTTTTAAAAAAAAACCCACACACATTAATTTCATTCAGTGGTGAATGCTGTTGCATTCCCATGTAGAAATATGTGACAGACACCACTCAGAAAGACAGAACAGTCATATTCAAAATTCTAAATGGATTTTAATATTTGGTGCCCAAACGAATCACTGTTTATTTCTCAGTATATTTAGGATCTGTCCTACTGTCCTGAAGGCATCTAAGGAAACATGCACCTCTTGCAACTCAAGACATTTCGACCATAAGCAATAAAAAATGAGGGAGAAGGTCTTTTCTGTGGTGGTCGTACCATAGCTCTAGAATTTCCTTCTACCAAACCTGCGCCAAGTCACTTTGCTGAAAGTTTCCAAAAGACCTTGAACTTCTTGTTTACAATTGGACTTTCATGAATGACATTTTATTAGCTGGATAGTAGCTCTGTTTGTTTGTATTATTTGTTTATTGGAGTTTTTCACATTTTTACAATAGCATAATTCAGTCTCTTCCTCTCCTTGATTTCTCTCTCTCCATGGACCACTTACTCTCACTGTTGAATTATATCTTTCTCTGGCTCATCATCATTATTATTTTAAAAGGATTAGTTGTTTGATTTTAATTTTAACATTTTGTGCTACTGTCTTTTTTTCTATTGCTCTATGTTCGTAACCCATTCAAGTGATGGGTGTTGTCCCCCCCCCCAAAAAAAAACACACTCCATATGGAAGTGAGAGCTGGACCATAAAGAAGGCTGATCGCCGAAGAATTGATGCTTTTGAATTATGGTGCTGGAGGAGACTCTTGAGAGTCCCATGGACTGCAAGAAGATCAAACCTCTCCATTCTGAAGGAAATCAGCCCTGAGTGCTCACTGGAAGGACAGATTGTGAAGCTGAGGCTCCAGTACTTTGGCCACCTCATGAGAAGAGAAGACTCCCTGGAGAAGACCCTGATGTTGGGAAAGATGGAGGACACAAGGAGAAGGAGGCGACAGAGGACGAGATGGTTGGATAGTGTTTTCGAGGTTACCAGCATGAGTCTGACCAAGCTGCGGGGGGCAGTGGAGGACAGGAGTGCCTGGCGTTCTCTGGTCCATGGGGTCACGAAGAGTCGGACACGACTAAACGACTAAACAACAACAACAACTCCATAAATTCCACTCACCTGGACCATGGGCAGCAGTTGCAGCACATGACTTGCCTCCATCTCCAGCCTCCTTTTTTCCACTTCCAATGGTCGGCATGAAGTGGCGTGGCCTCTCCTGCTGGCCAGGGAGAGGGGGAATTAGAATTTAGCCCACCTGTGAAATTGACCAATCATGGGTGGGCTCCGGAGGCTGACATAGTGGCGGTGAAGATAGACGGAGACTCTTGAAGGGTCTGTTCTGGTCTGCTTCCCAGGCATAAATTAGGCCCACTTCCTTGCCCTTCACTGCAGTCAGATTTCAAATCTCCCTCCCTCCCATTATTTCAGAGGATTTTCACCATACAGAGTTGGTTCCATGTGAAGACCTTGCTATGGAAGTTTTCAGTTGCCACATTCAGGGCCAGGAAGAAATTTTGTCTCCAGACAAATTGGCTGGTCTGGGAGTTTTTGCCTGCCTTACAGCAACTGTCCCAACTTTGGCGGATAAGGCATTGGGCAAAATCCTTAAGTCATGAACTGTGTGTGTGTGTGTGTGTTGTATGGGGGACTCACCTGCTGCTGAAGGCCTGAAGGACCTTGCCTGCCTCTTTCCATCTGGGCAGAGAGGGCTCCATTTTTGTTTATCAAATTGCTTTTATTTTTTATCTATGTCATTTTAAATTGTAATTGCTATTAATGCTGTATTCTTAGTTTTAGATTTTATGATTTATGTGGAAATTGTTTTCTATTTGGTTGTGTACTTTTTGATGTGTTTTATTTATTGCTTATGACTTTTCTTACGTTGGTAATTATGTAAATCTTGTCATGTTGTAAGCCGCCTTGAGCATTGTTTTAACTATGGAAAGGCAGCATACAAATAAAATGATGATGATGATGATGATGATGATGATGTATTCCCCCCCTTAAAAAAAGGGATCCTAGGGGAGGTGCTTCTGTCCATATGCTCAGTCGGTGGCAAGGGGCCATAGCACTCCCCAAAGCGGTGATTCTGATGGGCTGCTCCTATTTGATGTACGCCATAGGTAAAGGTAAAGGGACCCCTGACCATTAGGTCCAGTTGTGACCGGCTCTGGGGTTGCGGCACTCATCTCGCTTTATTGGCTGAGGGAGCCAGCGTACAGCTTCCAGGTCATGTGGCCAGCATGACTAAGCCGCTTCTGGCGAACCAGAGCAGCGCATGGAAACACCGTTTACCTTCCCGCTGCAGCGGTACCTATTTATCTACTTGCACTTTGACGTGCTTTCGAACTGCTAGGTTGGCAGGAGCAGGGACTGAGCAATGGGAGCTCACCCAGTCGCAGGGTTTCGAACCACTGATCTTCTGATCGGCAAGTCCTAGGCTCTGTGGTTTAAAACCCACAGCGCCACCCGTGTCCCTTGATGCACGCCATAGGGCAGTCCTATCCCAGGATCAAACCCCTGGTTAGCAGTCAGCAGGCAGACTGTCTGATTCTGGAAAACACCCGGTGCCTGAGTCAAAACTCACTTGCATCTGTATTCAATAAGGTTGTGGCCTATTTCAATCCAAGAAGTTGTCCTGAGATTCCATTCCTTCATCTCTCACCCCTGGTTGCTGACTTCCTGCGCCTGGGCATGCAAATTTACAGCACTGTGTGCAAGAAGGGGAGGGGGAGACACGGAAAACAATACACTTATTAAATTCATCTGAAGATAACATTTAGTCTGTTTAGCTCATTCATCTGTTTAGCTCTTGGGGCGTGGGTGCTGTATAGTCAGTGTAAGAACTTGAGGTTCAGTTTTCACCACTTTTGTGGATAGATGCTTAGAACCCTTAATAGCTATCTGCAGGCAGAAACAAATTTAAATGGATAGGGCTAAATCTCACGGAAAGGTTCAATATCTTCATTTGGATATACAGTGTTAAAGATGAAATGAGACAAAAGTGGTCTTTATTACATTTTTTGTGGTGACTTTTTTTTTTTAACTCAAATAACCTGCTATAGGTTCTTCTGAGGAACATCCCCTTGTGGTCTAAAAAAACTGTCCCAGGAAGTTCTCAGTACTAGGTTCTGTGGTAAGGCAATCCGGCATGTTTGAGACAAAGCTTCTACCAATGATTTTTGTAAGATTTAAACAATTATGTGAGGAGAATTATGATTAGGAGAAAAGCGCTTAATTTCAAAACAGTTTGAACACTTAACCATAAAATAATGTAGGAAAACACACCCACCTACACCTAATCTGAACTGTTTCCCTACCCTGGAGTCTGGATCCACTGCAATCCTCTAGCTATTTTCTTCTGATTTTAGCTCTGTTTTCTTTGCGTGTTGAGGTCCCCAGGTCCACCCCAATAACTCACACATCACACGGAAATTTTTGTTTAAGATTTTTGGCATAATTTTGGCCACAACTTTATTAAAATACAAATTTGTGAGTGGTTGCGTAGGCATTGGTTGCGACTATCTGCCCCCACCATGGGGGACAAACTGACATTCCGCACGATGCGAAAGTCAAAATGGGGGAATACACTTGGGGGTTACGCGGAGCAGGGAACCTGCCCTCACCCCAAACGCAACCAGGAGCTCATTGCTATGGCCCGAGCCCCCTTGTCAGAGTGGACAAGCAATAGTTAGCCCCCAATTCCTTTAACGGAATCCCTTGTAGCAGCAGCATTAGAGGGGAGGCACAGCCAATCCAACCAAACCATAAACCAATGCCTAACCGCGAACCTTACAAGTTGTGACGATTTGCTACGCAGTAGGCAAAAACCAAATGGCCCCAGCCAATCAGCCAGATGGACAAAATTCCTACCAGGCCCCCGCTCCAAAGCAGACGACCCCATGACAGGCATAGCAAGGTCAAAGCGAACAACCCTATTCTAGGGAGGCAGGGACGGGCAATCCAATTTGCGGGGGCGAAAAGAGGAAGCCCTAGCCTCGTGCAAGGAGTTTTACTATTTCTGGCTGTCAATCAATAAATGGCAACATTAACTTCTTCCCAACAACAAGGGAAGCCCCAATCACATCAGTGGCCAACGATCAATTAGCCCGCCCCCCAACTTTGGAGTGTCCTGGCGGCCCCCACCGCAACACGTGCTCTCCATGAAGGAGAACACGCTTTGCAGCGAGCTAACTCACTCCCTTTGTCCATTTTACATCTATACATGTTTTCTTCTCCAGCCAACCTTTGGCCAATCAGAAGGACAGGAGAGCCCTATTTAGGTTTCTTTTCCCTATTATTGATTCCTCCCCCCACCAACTTAAGTCTTCGGTTTTTATTTCCTCCTTAAGGTTTAGATAATAATAATAATATTTATACCCCTCCCATCTGGCTGGGTTTCCCCAGCCACTCTGGGCTGCTTACAGCATATCTAAAAACATAATAAAAACATCAAGCGTTAAAAACCTCATTTGACTCTCCAGGGATAACTAAAGAAAAAGAAAAAAGCAACAGTTGTTCAGCCCCAAAACAAAACACAAAATGAAATATTTTCGTTCTTTCACAGGGTTCCAGAATGTAGCTTTAAAACAATTATCCTCTCCATCCAGTAGAATGCAGTATGAGCACCCTGCTTTTCCTTGGTCTAGTTAGCGAGTTAGAGGGAGAGGGTTGTGTTTTGCAGAAGTATAGTATACTGAGCCCCCACCCAGCCCAGTTTATCATATCACAAGCCTGCCCCTCCTGAGACATGTTTTGCCTTTTCTGCATTCTGTGATTCATTGCAATTGATAGGACCATGCATGCAAATTTGCTCTCTCTCTCTGAGTGTGTATGCAATATAATTAGTTGGGTTATGTCTCACATTATACTTTTAAAATTAGTATCAATATAATCATTAGTGACTTAGCTTACTAAATTATATGATTTCCTCATTGTCACTGGATTCCAACTTAGATATGGATAATGGGCACTACTGTGTAATGAAGAAATAAATCACGCAGAATTAAATTAAAAGACATGCCTCCCCCCCCCCCAATAACAGCCTCTCATTCTGCTTAAACATCACATGGACAACAACCCTGGCCAATCAGTGATCACATTGTGAGCAGGCTGCACGGTGCTATACAGCCAATCAAATATGACTACTTGATGACCTCAAAAAGGGCAGGTGAAGTCAGTTGAGAGTGAGAGCAAGTCAATGTGATGCAAATAGGTGGATATTTCTTAAGGTGTGTCAAGGAAAGGGATGACCATCTTTCTACACTGTTTAAAATATTTACAAAAAAAAAAAACTTGTGAGAACCAGCTTAATATTTGTGTTTACAATTCAATGCATCACTGTCACATCAAAGTAAGCATAGCAGATCTACTGGCTGTAAAGAAGCTAAATTGCACAATCTCCTAGCATACACTGATTTATTTTTTTAGGGCTTGCTGTTTGTTCATTTATTTGTTCTGTTTTTCCTAATGTACTGACTGTGGAAAAGACATCTGGAATTCTAGATCCCCCTCTCAACAACTAACTTACGAAAATCCAACCTTTGCCTTAAAAACAACTGTTTGAAAAGGTGAAAAATGCTGAGGTTACCATGTTCTTTATACTTCCTCAAGACAGCTTCAGTCCTATTTCTGACCTGGAGATATTCTTTACTACAAAATGGAGGAGAAAGAGTTTCAGTCTTCTCTCTGCACAAATGAGCACCTAGCAGAGTGCAAAATGATGTGTTTTAAGCAAGGCATTAGTCTATTTATTGCACAGATATTGATGTGTATTGGATTTGGTCTATTTTTGAGACAGTGCCATGGTAACTAGTCTCGCTTGACAAAGGCCTTATGTCAGAGCCAAATTAAAGTACGTAGAGGCTGAACTTCAGGTAGCCCGTGAGATCAAGGCTTCTAGCACAATAGAGCACTCAGCAGCAACAGAAAAACAAGCTGCTGTGCCTTTTTATTTTCTGAAAATAACGCTCATTGGAGACTGCAGAATTAATTGTCAAAGTACCCAGGGCAGTCATGCCTTCTCATTCTAATGATGCCATCATTTCTGCCTGCATTTACAACAAATCAGAATGGGTAATGTCAGGGAAGGAGGCACAGTTTCAGGCCACAAGCAAGGGGGCAGTTGAAAGTTTTAGGCTGTAATGCTGGACACACTTACATAGATGAAAATAAATCCCATTGAGCATAATGGGACTTAATTCTGAGTATACAAGCGTATAATTAGGCATTTAGATATAAAGGAACGTTTTACAGAACAGACCATAGATTTGAAAATTAAAAACTCTAACCATTGCTGTGAATGGCACCTCCAGTAATCAAAGTTGGGAGACTCCTATATATATTTTAGCCTTGTACTGTTCATTTGCTGTTGTTTGTACATTAGACACTATTGGGGCTGTTTTACACCATACAATCATAGCTGGAAAGCAATTGGTTAGAGCGTGGTGCTGATAATGCCAAAGTCACTGGCTGGGCCCCCTGCATATTCCTGCATTGCAGGCAGTGGCGTAGCGTGGGTTATCAGCACCCGGGGCAAGGCAAGTAATTTGCACCCCCTAACCCATGGATTTGTGCCCCCTAACCCGTGGATTTCCCTAACCCCCAGATGTTGCGCCCGGTGCGGCCGGCCCCCCCCTGCACCCCCCATGCTACGCCACTGATTGCAGGGGTTGGTCTAGATTACTCTCGGGGTCCCTTCCTCTACAGTTCTAGAGTTTAATTTCCATTCCCCTGCATGCACACCAGCAGGCTTTCAAACAATTGAAGGTAAAGCCAATCGAAGCCAAAGTCAGCCAAGACACATGGAACTACCCAGTGGCGTAGCGTGGGTTATCAGCACCCGGGGCAAGGCAAGTAATTTGCGCCCCCTAACGGATGGATTTGCGCCCCCTAACCCGTGGATTTGCGCCCCCTAACCCGTGGATTTCCCTAACCCCCAGATGTTGCGCCCGGTGCGGCCGGCCCCCCCTGCACCCCCCACGCTACGCCACTGGAACTACCTAGACTTCTGTAGCAACATGTTTGCTTTCTTGGTTGATAAGTGAAAATGTAGGCGCAAGGCCCAGGTATGGGACTCAGGACAGCAACTTTCATTGGTTGGTTGCCAACCAGAGATCAAGACCGCCTTGAAGCCCAATGCCTGGTGTGTGATGCTGGGCTGTGGTTGCTTAATTGTGAGAAATGTAACCTCTGCATACACTTGGAGCTTCATGGTTACTTCACCTACTCAAGGATCTAATTTCTGAGAACATGTTTGGGGCTAGTCAACTTGGTCTTTTCCAGATGTTCTTGGGCTCTAACTCCCGTCAGTCCCAGCCTACATGGCCAGTGGTGATGGGAGCTGTAGTCAGGATGTCTGAAGGCTACCCACGCTTTAGTGAGTCCCATTTTCTGCTGACTCCCACAGGAATTTGGATAAAGGATTAAACCCACCTTCAACTCAAAATTGCCCCAAGTACATCTTAGGACTCACCTGCTTCTTCAAATATATATTCATTTACTGTGTTTATATCCCACTTTCTTCTCCAAAGAGCCCAAGGTGGCATACATGGCATACATGGTTCTCCACTTCCTCCTTTAATTCCCACAAGAACCCTGTGAGGTAGGTTAGGCTGAGAAGCAGTGACAGGCCCAAGGTCACCCAGTGAGCTTCAAGGCTGAGTGGGCATTTAAACCCTGGTCTCCCAGGTCCTAGTCTGACACTCTGACACGACACCACACTGGCTCTCTTGCCCAAGAAAAATTATGTTGACCTCAGTGGGACTTAATCTGAAGGCATGTGAAAGACTATAGCCATAATCTCCCTATGCATCACCTAAAGCAGATATTACAAGTCCTTCTGTAATTCAAGGTTATCATTATCATCATACAATTTTTAGTACATATACAGAAACATGCCATCATATTTAGGACTGTCATTAGGCACCATCATCTCTTGTTTCATGATTTACATCTGTGTGAGGAATAATTCTTTGAATGTGGTGTGTTGATTACAAGCTATAATTTTGTCAGCCTCAGATTAGCTTTGGGGGGAGAATATGGACCTACCAGCACATTTCCAAAATATATCTTCCTCATATTTGAGAGAAAAGAAAATACAGCGGCCACACCAAAGACTATGAATACAATCTTACCAGTGTTTTGAATCAACGTGACTGCATTTAAACAAATCTCATTGTGGAGCTATAAAGAAATTATTAGGGCTCTTAGAATGAGGGAACATTCTGTTCGGTTGTCAGTCTTGATTCACTTTCTCTGCAACCTTTACTGAGAAGACAAATCAATAAAGATTTGAAGTTGCTCAGCCATTAAGTCATGTAAATGCATCATGCATTTAATAGTTAATCGTGCAGGGTCTGGGTGGGTGGTTTAGCATCTGCAGAAGCTGGTTCAGACTAGACATGATACCCTATCCATGTCCACTCAAAGTATCTACTAATAGAAGCCATTGGCACTTGCTCCCAGGAAACGGAGTATAGGACTGCAGCCTAAGAAACACGGCACATGCGACTGCATCTTTCCCTCAAACAATTAAAAGCAAGTTTGACACAGACACCCCTGGATTTTCATTAGGACTGCAGCAGGAGAAGCAGACAACCTTTTTCTCCTTAGCTCCTTTTTCTCCTTAGTCTCCTGACAAAAATTCCTTCCCCCAATCTGGTGTCTACTGTTAGCTCTGAGGCAAGGTTTCTATGGGCATGAATGGCAGCCAGTAGGAGGGTAATTTTAACTGGGACCACACAGTGGGGAGGCAAGAATTAAACTCTCCCTCCCCATATTCTGCAGGTCCACACCGTGAAAATCACCTCCATGCTTTCAAGAACAAGTGAAGTGCTTAATGTCCTATTTAGTTTGCTTCAAAGCTTTACATGTATGGAACCACAGTTAAATGGGTGTGAGGTGATCATCGCTTAAGCATATGTATCACTAGGCCTATAAAAGTTTTGAAGAAACGAAGTAGACTTCTGTCCGTTACTTGAAGACAAAATATATGGGCCAGATGCTTTCTAAGAGTTTGCCCTGACCCATTGCATGGTGTGGCAGTTTTTGGGGGGCTCACAGTTGGGGGAAGATGGGTTAAACTACCTTCTCATGTGTTGTGGTGGTCCCAATTACCCCCCTCCCCCGCTGGCCTAGGTGCTTAGTATTACATTTTAAAATCCCCTGATATGGTTGCTAACCACAGGATGGATGTAACATGTACTTTGTCCTTCTGCTCTCATGGTTAGGGGAGCAATTTTGCCTTCCACAGGTTGCTTAGAGGGGCTTGTTCTCCTGACTGAAAGGCTGACTGGAAAGAGAAAATCTGTGTCATGTGGATATCCTAATTTGTTGTTCATCAGCCTCTACTTCCAGGTTATGAGTGCCTGAAATGTTGATTATAGGATTTGTGGGTATCAGTGGAGATCTGTTAAATAGGGTAACGTCAGTGACGAACATTGCATTCGATGAATAAAGAGCTCTATTTTAGAAATGGCAATCAAATACAACAAAGGCGAAGTGCGCAAATGCCTTACATACAGAGCACTGCTCAGCAACCAGGTCTCTGGGTTTAATTTTTTTACCTACTCTGTTGCTAGGAGACGGGACCGCTGTGTTCCTACCAGTTCCACACTTGCTTGAGGATCTAGTAATTGGCGTGTGTGTGTGTGTGTGTGTGTGCATGCGCACCAGTTCCCAAAATATCACAGAAATATATTTAATGAAAGGACTGCAGCAGGGTAAGGCGGATGCTGGTAAAACCTGAAAAGGCCAAAGATTACTTGGAAGGAATGAGCAAAGTTCAATAGCATTCAGGAATGAAGCAGGGACACAGTGGGGTTCGACCGGCAACCTAGATAAACAGACATAAAGTGGATCTTAAGTCAAGCTGCCTGCTCCAGCCGGGATTGGGCAAGTGTGTAGGTCCGGGAGGCACTGATGTGATCTATCTGTCAGTGGAAGACTCCTGCAAGTCTGTTGCAGAATAGAGGATGACATGCTCAGTCTGTATGTAAACAGCGAGAGAAGCTCACCAAATAGCCCTGTCCATTGGCACAGACATCTTCAGGGAGGAAACTTTAGTGTCCAGCCGCACGGCTGACATTTCCCTCCTTAGGGATATTTGCACTGCATAAGCAGACATCATAGGACATAGGTGGCACTGTGGGTTAAACCACAGAGCCTAGGACTTGCCGATCAGAAGGTCGGCGGTTCGAATCCCCATGACAGGGTGAGCTCCCGTTGTTCAGTCCCTGCTCCTGCCAACCCAGCAGTTCAAAAGCACGTCAAAGTGCAAATAGATAAATAGGTAAGGTAAACGGCGTTTCCGTGCCCTGCTCTGGTTCGCCAGAAGCAGCTTAGTCATGTCGGCCACATGACCCAGAAGCTGTACGCCGGCTCCCTTGGCCAATAAAGTGAGATGAGTGCCGCAACCCCAGAGTCGGCCACGACTGGACCTAATGGTCAGGGGTCCCTATACCCTTTTAAGCAGACACCAGGGTTGGGGCTACTTGGATTGTATGACATTGGGGTAGGGCTGGGGGTGGGGGCAAGGTTACTACTCCCCTACTCACATGTTGAGAGAGACTGCATGTGCTAGTCTTCTGAAAAGGACTGCACTGCTCACATTCATGCAGGGGCAAAACTAGGTTTCATTTCACCAGGGTCAAAGATCTAGTTTGCACACCCCCTATGTGCTTTTGCGTGTACACACACACACACACACACACAGAGGTTGGGAGCTTCAGTGACACCCCTCTGGAGGCTTCACCTGGGGCAAGATACCTGGCTAGCCTCGCTGTAGCTACAACCCTGCATTTATGTAATTTAGTTTCAAAATCATAACTATTATAAAACATGAAGGCAGAGGCTGTATAAAGTGATGGAGTGTGCACTCATGCTGGTGTGTGCACATGCAGAGCAGAGATTGGGAACAGTGATGTAGAAACATTTCCCTGTTCGCTGCTTCTTCCTTCTCCCCACTCAGCCATGGATGAGCTAGACTTCATCCGCTATTGTATTCCCACAACCTAAGACTGGCTGAAATATTAGCAGGCAGCTGGTGGCAGAGAAATGAGCGATAGTTCCAGCTATTTCTGCAAAGCAGGCCTCTTTGCCAGAGTTACAAAAATACTGAGCCGGCTAAATGTTCCAGGCATTGCACTTGTTTTTCATTAATCTTGTGAATATTTACCTATCTATTTATTTGCAAAACTGACCCTATTGCGAATGTAATATGTTTTCAATATTTTTAATTCTGGATTTTAAATTGTGTAACCCACCCTGAGACCTGCTGGTGAAGGTTGAGTAATAACGATGCTGCTGATAGTAATAAGATTAAAAAAACATATTTCTGAAAGAAGATGCATACTGCCACAGGTATGAAGTTTACAGCATGCAGTGCCTTAAGAGAGAATATAATGAAAATGATCTACAGGTGGAACATGACACCAGTCAAGCTTGCAAAAATCTATCATCTCCCCGATAATAAATGTTGGAAATGTAAAGAGACCGAAGGTACATTCTTTCACCTTTGGTGGATGTGCCCAAGGATTAAGACTTTCTGGGAGATGATTTATAATGAAATGAAAAAGGTATTTAAATATACCTTTCAGAAGAAACCAGAGGCCTTTCTCCTGGGCATGGTCAGCCAATTGGTGCCAAAGAGGGATAGAACTTTATGTATGCAACAACAGCAGCAAGAATACTCATCACGAAGTATTGGAAGACACAAGATTTACCTACCTGGGAAGAATGGCAGATGAAAGTGATGGACTATATGGAATTGGCGGAAATGACTGGCAGAATCCGAGACCAAGGTGAAGAGTCGGTGGAAGAAGATTGGAAAAAATTTAAAGTCTATTTACAGAAACATTGTAAAATTAAGGAATGTTAAAAGGTTGTTGGAATGAAGTAATGTGGTCTTAGCAGAAATGATATAAGGATTAGGTTAAAATTGACTTTTTAATTTGTGAAAGACGTGAATATCAGTATATCAAGATAAATTATTAGGATAAAAACAAAGTTGGAAGGATTTGCTGAAACATCTAATTGAACTAGAATACAAAAAAGGGAGGTGTGAGGAGGTCAAGGAAATAAGCAGATGAAAAATAAGTTATGGGAAGGTTTGTTTTGTTTTTTGTTTGTATTTTTCTGTGCTGTTTTTCTTTCTTTTTTTCTATTTTTTTGTCTGTTTGTATTTAGTGTGAATTTGGTGTTTTCTTTTGTAACCTTTAAAATTGGAATAAATATTATTTAAAAAAAAAAAGAAAGAAAGAAGAAGCATACTGTTTTATAGATCCTGTGCTGGCATCATATTAGGAGAAGCATTCCCTTGTGTGCAAGAGAAAAGGGAGACAAGCTTTTTTTTTTTTTTTGCAGGAATGTGTTTTAAAATGTTCAGTGCCACTTGCTTGACAGTTCTGAGCAAACAGAACTTTGTGCCTCGTTTGTTGTCTCAGACTGGGTGGAAGGGCAGCAGGTGGAAAGGGAGGCAGGGTTTTGTTATTGCTGTCAAAACGAAAACTCAATAAATAACAAAGATGGCGCTTGCCATCTGCAGCTCTACAAATTATGCAAAATCATTGGTGAGCAGCGTATTTCCTATCGATTATTTGTTTAATGGGTTAATCTAACCAGCTAACCCATTACATATTCTTACGTACACATCCTTCTCTTTCCAAAGTCTTTGCAATACAGTGGTACCTCAGGTTACATATGCTTCAGGTTACAGACTCCGCTAACGCAGAAATAGTGCTTCAGGTTAAGAACTTTGCTTCAGGATGAGAAAAGAAATTGTGTGGCGGCGGCAGCAGCGGGAGGCCCCATTAGCTAAAGTGGTGCTTCAGGTTAAGAATAGTTTCAGGTTAAGTATGGACCTCCGGAACAAATTAAGTACTAAACCTGAGGTACCACTGTATACATATCCCTTCAACACATATAGTACATGTAAACTATGCTTCATAATGATAGACATTTTGCTAGTATATAGATAATTATAAGTTTAGAGGTCTTACTGAAATATTGCCTTCTCCCACATATATCTACCTGAACCTTGAGATCCTTTTCAGACACAGCTGCCCCAAGGCATTTTGCCGCCTGAGGCAAAGGACAAGATGGCATCCCCATCCCCATTCCACATACAGGGTTGGCTGTTGGATCCCACTTCAGCACTGGCAATGAGATAGCACCACACCTAGTTATTTTCCAGGGTGCAGGGCAGGCCATCTGCCACAGACAGCTCTGTTCACCAATCCTCATAGTTACTAGGCTGCCTCACTTAGCCTAACGGAAGGGCCGGCCCTGTTTTCAGAGTCCTGCTCCAGGCACCTCTGCCAAGGGAAGTGAAATTCTCCCATACCTTTTGCGATCTGTGATTCTAAAGTGATACAGTATAAACCCTCTGTTTACATGGCATGTATTTTTAGCCATGCTGTGAAACTGGTTTCGAAGTGTGTGTGTGTGTGTGCTGTGGGATGGGTGGCAGCGGTTGAGCTTTTGGGCGGCTTCCATAACATCAGTTCCGCCATGGCTGATGACCTAGACTTCAAGACCAGCAATGCCAGAGGCCTCTGCTACCTTCTCCATGCAGTGTTTCTTAGATGATTTATTGCTCAGATAAGCCCTGCTGTCCAGCCCACTTCGGCTGCGCAGCTCTGCTGGACTTCAAAGGCCACATTCCAAAGGCTCTGAGCAAAAATAACGCAGAGTTTTTACGCAGCAGCAAGAGAAAACTGCAAAAAACTTCTTCAGAGCTTTCCTCAGTGTGCTAAAATAAAGTCCACTCAGGATATTAGCAGCTAGAAGCAGTTTATTTACAGCAGACTATCCATTATCTATCACAGCGAACAGCATCGTGAAAACACGTCCTCTCTCCTCAAAAGCGAAAGTAGAGGAAAAAAACAAAGACTGGAGACTCTCGGACATGACGTAGAATCTCCCCCCTCCCAACAGTGGGCAGTGCGTACACTCTGAGCTGTTTTAACCCTGTAAGCTCAGGTTATCCTCACACCTCCTCTCGCGCTGCACCACTGTGGGGGGAGTAAGTACAGAACTTACCCCCAACTCCAAACCACCACAAAACTCCCCATGACGCTGGAAGCTTAAAGGTTTGGTGAATCCATCGGCCAGGTTACTGTGACTGGCACAATACTTCAGCCGAATCAAACCTGACTGAACACTCTGACACACATTTTGGAAACGTATGTCCAGATGCTTGGTTCTGGCCTTAAATTGCGCAGATTCAGCCAATTTCAAACAAGGTTGATTGTCTTCCCAAACCGTGATGGGCAAGCTACAATCCCCATAGATCTCTTGCACCAAGCATCTATAGAACTCTAGTTCCCGGCACAAATCTGACAATGCACTGAATTCAGCCTCAGTAGAAGACAGCGCAATGAGACTTTGCTTCCGGGACTTCCACCCAACTAGTGACTTCCCAAACTTTACCACCAACCCAGACACAGACTTGCGGTCCTGCGAATTTGCCCAGTCACTGTCCGCATAGCATGTGAGCTTCGCCTCACCTTCAGCTGGCAGCTTAAGACAGAAGTCTTTGGTATGCTGCAGGTAGCGCAGTACCCGCTTGATACCGTGCCAAGCACTCACACTGGGCTTTGACGCTTCCCTACTTAGCAGATTGGTAGCAAAGGCAATGTCTGGTCTGCTCCATTGGGACAGATACAACAGACTACCTAGAGCTGACTGAAAGAGCTCAGCATTCTCAAACTCGGCACTTTCTGCTTGCTGGCTATCTTTCACGAAGTTCGTCTCCATGGGTGTCCGAACTCCTGCACAATTGGACATTCTGAACTTCTCAAGCAACTGTTCAATCTTGCCTTTCTGACTGAGCAAGAAGCTACCATCCTCAGTTCTCGCTATCTGCACGCCTAGGTAGATCTTTACTGCACCCAGGTTCTTGAGCTGAAACCGCTTCCCAAGCTCTTTGGCAAACTTCTGCACCTGCTTGTCTGTCTTTCCAATATGGATGATGTCATCAACAAAAAATAACACCAGTTCCTATGAGTCTCCTGATCCTCTAAGGAACAAGCAACTGTCAGCAAGACTCTTCCTGAAACCTAGCTTCTCCAAAGCTTCATTCAGGCACAAGTTCCAATTCCTGGCCGACTGTTTCAGGCCGTAAATTGACTTGTGAAGTTTCCACACAGTACCTCGCTCATTTCCCTCAAACCCTGGAGGAGGAAGCATGTACAAATCCTCCTGGAGGTCTGAGTTCAAGTAAGCAACGTCCACATCAAAATGATGCACCAGCAACCCTCTTTGTGCAGCTATGGCCAAAAGCAAACGTAGAGATTCACTCCTACAGGTGGGAGCATACGTTTCCGTGTAATGCAACCCCCTGCGCTGCGTGAATCCTCTCGCCACTAATCTGGCCTTATACTGCGGTTCTCCTGTCGCTGTAGGCTTAAGACGGTAAACCCAGCGGCTACCCACGGCTTTTTCGCCCATCGGCAACTTCGTGAGGGAGAACACACCTAAAGACTCCATTGAGTTCATCTCCTTCTGCATCGCCTCATGCCATTTCCTGGCTTCTTCCTGAGGCAGTTTCTGAACATCTTCAAAACTCTCGGGTTCACACTGTGCCATTCCAACCCACACGCTAGTGACAGCAAACCTTTCGGGAGGCTTCCCCTTGGTCGTCCGAGCAGAACGGCGCAGCACCACTTCAGGAACCTCCTCTGACCCACTGGGGCCAGCCAGAACGTCCCTGGCATCAGAGAGCTCCCCCTCTGACTTACTGCGCCTTCTGGATTTCTCAGCCGAACCTGTGGGGGAAGATGGAGCACTGCGTTGCTCAATCTTCACAGCCTTGGGAGAAGTTCTCCCCTCTGCCTGCACTGGGTCTGAACTCTGAGCCTCGGCTGCAGGTTCAACCTCTTCCTCACCTTCATCGGCAGAGTCAAACAGACTCTCTGACAGGATGTCAGGGTTCCCATGTATCCTAGCCCAACCACTCTGCTCACAGAATTCAGCACTGTTGCTGAGCAGAATCCTGGACTGATCCCCTGACGGATAAGCAAACCTCCACCCCTTGGTCCCTGGCTCATACCCACAGAAAATCATCTTTTGGGACCTGGGTTCACCTTTCTTGCGTTTGGCCTTTGGTATGAGGACCCAAGACTCACAACCAAAAACACGAAAGTAATGCAGTTTCGGTTGCTTTCCGTGCAACAAGAAGTACGGGGTGTCACCTACCACTGAATTGAACGACCTGTTCAGAACAAAGTTGGCCGTTCGCCAAGCCTCCCCCCAAAAACGCTGTGGGAGCCCGGCATCAAACAAAAGAGCTGCGGACATCTCCCCTAGAGTCCTGTTCCGTCTTTCCGCAATCCCATTCTGTTGGGGAGAGTGCGGAGAGGTCAATCTGTGTTGAATCCCCTTTTTGCGGAAGAAACTTTGCAGTGCAGACCCGGTGAACTCCCCACCGCGATCGCTCTGAAAGCTTTGCACCCGTGTGGAAAACTGCAGTTCCACAGCCGCAATCCAATCTTTGATTAGTGGTGCAGCCTCACTTTTGTGTTGGATCGTGAAGGTCCAAGAGTTCCGAGTATGGTCATCAATCAGAACCAGCGCATATTTGGCTCCGCCCAAACTGGTCACAGACATGGGACCTGACAAATCTGCATGAATTAATTGAAAAGCCCTAGTGGTCACCCTTTCAGACCTTGGGTATGTGCACGTTTTTACCTTTGCAGACTTGCACGCTCTGCAATCTAGAAACTTAGCACAAGGTTTCATTTTGCACCCTTGCGTACACTCTGGGATCTTCTTCACTGACCCCCAGGACACGTGAGCCATGCGTCGGTGCCATAAGTGAGCACACGCATCATGAACTGGAACGTTGGCACACTGTGCTTGAGCCACCTCCGTGTCACCTGTACCTGCAAAAAAAGCATTTATCACAAACAACCTGTCTTTACATTCAACACTGACTAGGTGCTGTCCATTCTTAGAAATAGAACACTTATTGTTCTCAAAACACACTTTGTAGTTTTCAGCAAGAAGGGCGCTGACAGACAGCAACGCGCAAGACAGTCCTGGAACAACAAAAGCCTGGATTGAATCCTGTAAGAAAGAACAAAACAGTGAGCCAGTCTGCGTGAGTGCGTGTTTAGTCCCATCTGCTAAACACACAGTCTTCCCAGAAGTCACAGAGGTGCAGTTCTCCAGGAATCCTGCAGATGGCACTAAGTGATGCGAAGCTCCACTGTCTATAACAAAAGTCAGCACAGCATCCTGTTGACAACTCTTGACAGCAGCCATAGAGGCTGCCAAATGTTTACATTCAGTGTCTCTGCCAGCTGCCTTCGGCTTGCCTTTCCCACGCTTTGAAGAAGAGCTCTTTATCTGGTTGCTACGGGAGACGGCCTTCGGCTGTTCCTGTGCCTCGACTGGACAGTCTCTCACCAGATGGGAGGGGGAGCCACAGCGATAACAGCGGCGACGCGTAGCAACAGCTCTCACAGCTCCCTCTTCAGCCATTCCTTTGTTCCCAGCACCCCCACCTTTGGGTGCACAGCCTGGGCCTGCACGCTCCCCAGCACTCTGGTTGTAGGCCTCAACATCACATGGCCCCTCGGAGACAAAGCAGCTACTCCCAGCTGTAACTTCAGGAACATGGCCAGCAGTCCCCTCTGGGCTCTCCGCTTCCTCCCTGTTCTCGGCTTTCTTAAGGCCCTGGTCTCTTGCTGAGCTTGCACACAGACTCCTCAGCAACTGCCAAGCGGCCTGAGCCGACTCAACGCCCTCCAAGTGGGGCAACAGCGAAGCATCTACGCTGGCTTTCAACATGCAGAGCTCCCTTTGCATTCTCTGCTGTCTATCCTCCAGCAAAGCAGCCTCAAAGCCTGCTGCATCATCTTCAGAAGCAAGTGGCATGGGTGGGGCCGGCTCCTTCTGGGCTATACTCCAGAGCCCTGTGGCCAGAAACCACCCCCTTACTCTTCTTGACCAGACCTCCCAATTTTGCTGATTTAATCTCTCATCAAAGGGGACGTTGAAACTCTCCTGGAGTTCTGCCATCTCCTCCCCCGGTCCCCCCTTGGGGCTGTGGAGTACTCACGCGTACTAAACCGGCTCCGAGGATAGGCGTCCCTTTGCAGCACACAGCTTGCAGCCAGCCTCCCTGCTTTCTCCCAGGCAGAGCTGGTCTTTTTCTTCCGGCAGCAAAAACAGCAGCGTCTCACTTTTTTACAGCCTTTGTAAGCACACAGCATTCCAAACAGGCTCTCCACCGGACATCAAAGCAGCTTCCTCTAATTGCAATTACCGTCCATAACCTCTTAGATGATTTATTGCTCAGATAAGCCCTGCTGTCCAGCCCACTTCGGCTGCGCAGCTCTGCTGGACTTCAAAGGCCACATTCCAAAGGCTCTGAGCAAAAATAACGCAGAGTTTTTACGCAGCAGCAAGAGAAAACTGCAAAAAACTTCTTCAGAGCTTTCCTCAGTGTGCTAAAATAAAGTCCACTCAGGATATTAGCAGCTAGAAGCAGTTTATTTACAGCAGACTATCCATTATCTATCACAGCGAACAGCATCGTGAAAACACGTCCTCTCTCCTCAAAAGCGAAAGTAGAGGAAAAAAACAAAGACTGGAGACTCTCGGACATGACGTAGAATCTCCCCCCTCCCAACAGTGGGCAGTGCGTACACTCTGAGCTGTTTTAACCCTGTAAGCTCAGGTTATCCTCACAGTGTTTTGCTCAAATTTTGCAAGATTGTGGAGGTGTCCACTTCCAAGACCAGCAAGCACGGTCATGTCAAAATGCTCCTCATTGGCATAGGCATATTCATTGGGGGAAATATGAAGATATCTGCCTTTCTAACCACAACATGGACATGCCCAACATTAAGATTTAGAATGGGTACCTCTCCTTGTTCCAGGATAGCGGGAGTCTGAGAGAATCTACACCTTCCTGAGGAAGACCTGGGCAAGGAGATTGAACAAAATGACCGCTCCCCGCCTAAAACGGGGGGGGGGGCGCCCTTTGCGTGGACGCGCACAGCCCCTAGATCTGGAGCGACTCCAACAGCATAGGCTTGGCTTTGCCTTCCCTCAGGTGGGATACCTGGAGGTCTACCTCAGTCAGTTGTCCAATCCCACCTGGGGGAAGCGTTGCCAAGGAGACCAGGCCAGGTAGGGGAGGGATTACCTGCCCACACAATAGAGGGAGGATCTTACCTGGGAATCCTCACTTGGCTCCAGAGCTTCTCCCACCCTACCCACCCTCAGTTAATGTCTTATTTTGCAGGTTAACTTTTCTTCACAGGTATGCGGGCGCTGCTACGTTAAGGTCGCTGTTAAAGGGCCGGAAAGGAATTTCCCTGCATTGGCAGGTTTCGCCTTTCCTGTAGCAGAACGTCACAACTTTGGCGGTATCAGGCTTTGGGCGGAATCCTTTAGTCCATCTTCCTCTTTGTGGCGGCGATACCAGGGTTGCCCGTTAAAGGGGTTTCTGAAGGGAGGCTTTGACCGTTCGCCGAAAGGTCATCATTGCTCTCCCCTGCGGCCGCGGCGTAATGGGGGCGGCTATCTCTGCTTGAACATATGTTCTCCAGAGCTGGCCCATCCCCCCCCCCCAGGGGATAACCCTGATGCTCCCTAGGTCCCCGGCTGGGGACTGGAGAGGGAGAACGCCCAATGCCTGAGCCAAGGTCTACCCACATTTGAAATTTAATAAAGTTGTGGCCAATTTAATCCCATAGCACGTTGTCTTGAGTCGTTATTCCACATGACGGGGGGGGGGGGGACCGTGCGGGATCTGGGGACTCTGCCTGTCCACGCAAATATGATGGGTGAAGAAATCCTGATCGCCGTCCTTTCTGCAATTGCTGTCAAGCTATGTAAAGGAACTGCAGGGCAGCAGTTTCAACTGATTATGAACCAGAGAGGATTACAACCCGCAGATTGTCAGATTTGGCTTCAAACCCCAAATCTCTCTCCCTCTCTCTTTTCTTTTCCCTTCCTTTAAAAAACAAAACAAAAAAAAAACCCCCTCTCTTCCTTTTGAAGTAAACAAAAGAAAAGAAACTTTTTGTGGTCATTGTAAAACAGGACAGCTGGACGCTTAATTGTATTCCTTTTGATATTATTTCACTTGTTTTGGTGCCCCTCTCACCTTCGTCCTCCTAATCCCCCTCCCCTTTCTTGGTTGCTCGTAACACTACAGCTGTTTTCTCCTCGCAAGAGAAGTTGAGAATTTGCACTTAAAAAGGAAAAAAAAGGAATAATATTAAAAGTGCTAGAAGGAGGGGAAATTGTAGGAGACTCATGTTGATTCTTTCTCTCTTAAGTTTTAATGCTTTCTGTGTAGAGGTGAAGGTGTTGAGGAGGGAGGTGCGTCTTTTCCCAGAACAACAAACTGAGCAAAAAAATACATTTAAAATTCCCGTTGCGAATTGTGAAGAGTTGCACTCTTAACCCTGCCAAATGTGTTTGTCTTGTGTTTTCTGTTGAGGCAACCTGGGAAGGGGAGGCCTGGCTCTGTCTGCCATCGGATGCTCCCCACCCCCTCCACATAATTAATAATAATAATAATAATAATAATATTTTATTTATATCCCGCCCTCCCCAGCCAAAGCCGGGCTCAGAGCGGCTAACAACAATAAAAGTAACACAGCATTCTAAAATCAATTCAAAATCAAATTAATGAGAGCCAGTGTGGTGTAGTGGTTAAGAGCACTGGACTCGTAATCTGGTGAACCGGGTTCGATTCCCTGCTCCTCCACATGCAGCTGCTGGGTGACCTTGGGCCAGTCACACTTCTCTGAAGTCTCTCAGCCACACTCACCTCACAGTTGATGAGCTTGCTTAAAATTCCCTTCTTTAATCCCTTCCTCCCCAGATTTGGAAGTGGGGGGCAGGGGGTGTTCCTCCCACAGGCACAGAGCACTCCCCCTCAAAGTGGGAGGAGACACCTGCTTGCAGCTGCTTAGTAAATGAGACACTTATTTTGCCCCTTGCCTTCATTCCACCAGGACTCTGGTCCCTGTCAATCATGTTCAATTACCTTCCTTGCCCCCCACTCCCTGGCAACCAGTGCTGTAGCTGCCTCCTAAGCCCCTTCTGTCCTTGGAGCAAGCTAGAAATTCTCTTGCATGTTGCTCTCCACCTCCAGCCCTTTCCCCCAGGCTGTGTAACTGCACATCCCCCTGTCAGAGCTGTTCGAGGTAGGGGTATTCTGGGGTAGGTAACAAACTACCCCCCACCGCCCGTTTCCTTGGTTCATATTTATTCCCCTCTGCTGTGGCCTCCTCCCCCTCCCCCCTGTTAATCCAACACATTTGTTAATCAACATTAATAAACAAGCTTAATATGAATACAGTGGTACTTTGGGTTACATACGCTTCAGGTTACAGACTCCACTAACCCAGAAATATTACCTCGGGTTAAGAACTTTGCTTCAGGATGAGAACAGAAATTGTGCGGCGGCAGTGGGAGGCCCCATTAGCTAAAGGTTACCTCAGGTTAAGAACAGTTTCAGGTTAAGAATGGACATCCAGAATGAATTAAGTTCTTAACCCGAGGCACCACTGTATATAAAATTAAAGAAACTGGTTTCCTCTTCATTTCTATTGGCATTTTTTAAATGCTGCAGTTGTGTTACGCTATTGTATTTCACTGGTTTTTGTTTGCAAGCTGCCTTGAGGACAATACATTTGTTTAAAGGCTGTAAATATAAATAAAACTCGGAAGCCTATGAATAAAAGTCTGAAAGCATAAATCTACGTGTATGTGCATATGCTGTGGGCTGACGCACACCTTCCCACATAGTTTACGCAGAAACCATATCAGACAAAATATAATGAAAGCTCTGGTCATCTGTTTAGTAGGAGGTAGACTGAATACATGAGGCAATAGGGGCACGGCTCCACCAACCTTAGTCTTGATTCCTCCAAACCAACCTACTTTCTTACAACCAATCCAGAGGGTGCTTACAACCAAGGCCTGTCTGCTTCCTCTTCCTTCATTTTGCCCTTGTAGGACTCAGCAGAAAAGAGGATGGACATAAAAGCAGAAAAGTTGTCCCGTGTCATTGGCTCTTGCTCTACTGGCTCTCCTGCTCTCCTGTTGGCCTCCTTGCCTTCTGCCCTTCCACTCCCAATAGACATCAGCCATCACTGGTGGGATGCTGGTGCAGAGAGCTAGACTGAGTCGCCCATGCTTCCTTTACAAGTATTTTTCGCTCCATAAGACGCACCTGACCGTAAGATGCACCTAGTTTTTAGACAGTGGCATAGCGTGGGGGGTGCAGGGGGGCCGGCCACACCGGGCGCAACACCTGGGGGTTAGGGTTAGGGGGTGCAAATCCACGGGTTAGGGGGTGCAAATTACTTGCCTTGCCCCGGGTGCTGACAACCCACGCTACGCCACTGTTTTTAGAGGAGGAAAACAAGAAAAGAAATATTCTGAACAAAACAGTGGATGTATGATTTTTGTGGTTCATGCTGTGGCCACAGACATGTGATCTGATGGTGAATTTGGGGTGATGCAAGAATCCTGAGGATCCATGTGGATCCGTGCTTTGTAACCATGTTTTTGCACCATTGCAGCCCCATGCAACAGTGGGTGCGTGATTTTTTTTGGTGCAGACTGTAGCCATGGACATGCTACATGATCTGATGGTGAATTTGGGGTGACCCAATGTAAAAATCCTGAGGATCCATGGGCTTTTACCTCCCCCCTCCCAGGCAGCCTTTGCTAGCATCCCTTATCTCTCTTCCGATCCCACCAATCAGCTGTTTCCTTTCAACACTCCCTTCCCTCTTGTTTGCCTTAGTGTCTTTTCCTTAGCTGGAGCAGTTTTTTGCTCCTCCTTTTCATCTAATTTCTCTCCTTATTGCTTTACTCTTCCTGTTTCCCCCCTTTGCAAGTTTGCTGTCTTTACCTCCCCCTTCCTAGGCAGCCTCCTTTATCTCTAGCGTCCCTTATCTCTCTCCCCGATGGACAAATGATCAGCGGCTTTGTTTCAACACCCACTTCCCTCTTTCTAAAATAAAAATAAAAATGCATGATCTGCTTTTCGCCTCTGGGCAATTTGGCTCCAGGGACCACGCATTCACTCCATAAGACGCACAGACATTTCCCCTAACATTTTAGGAAGAATATGTGAGAAAGCCTGGTGTGGTTTGTTTTTAAAGGAAGATGCAGGACATGAAATTAAAAAGAAAGATACTAGCGCAGTAACATGTGGCGACATGAGAGAAATTTGGCCTGCCATTTCTGTCAAAATTTGGATTGCACAAAGATCCACCTTGCTGATCCGCACTGTAAGAATTCTACAGAACAGTATGTGGAATTTCTTGTATACAAGGCATGGCAACATTTAAGCAGGAGCCATTTCAGATGATTGGTGAGTAATTGCCTCCTTCAGCCGCATATTATTAGCATTTGCACATAGAATTCAACATTCTGCCTCATGTGCTACAGTCTCCCTCAGCTTCAGCTTGTAACTCTTCAATATGGGGTACATCCACACCGCAGCTGAAAATTCACATTTTCCGTTTTGTCTGCTGAAGCACTCCCCTGGTTCCACAACTCTCCATTTTATTCACTGTTTCCATATGTCATAGTACAAGAAGGCCAGGTTCTGCCTATTTGTGTTTCAGATCTAGAGTCAAGTTGCTCATTTAAAAATACCCACCCATGGACCCTTTGTAAGGAGCCCAAACGCATGAGCTCTGCGGGTGTCTCTCCCCGCCATGTTAGATTGCTACTGCGCACCAACTAAACTTCATTTCCACATCTAGCTAACTGCATTTCACCAATCAACATCACACTAAACTAGGTGCCCTTAGAACTACCACTGATCTTAGCATCCCGCCAGCGTTCCTTAGTCTCAGGCACTGCAGCTCAGAAGTAGTCCCCATTATGTGCAAAGTGGCCCGCAGCACAGAAGAGTTAAGATATAAGGTGGAAATGGGATAACCCAAGAAACATGATATGGCAAACACGCACTGCCAGGCAGTGTAATCAGTTCTGTAACCTTAAAAGGTAAAGGTAAAGGACCCCTGACAGTTAAATCCAGTTGCAGACGACTCTGGGGTTGCGGTGCTCATCTCACTTTACTGGCCGAGGGAGCCGGCGTTTGTCCGCAGACAGTTTTTCCAGATCATGTGACCAGCATGACTAATCCGCTTCTGGAGAAACCAGAGCAGGGCACAGAAATGTTGTTTACCTTCCCGCCAGAGCGGTACCTATTTATCTACTTGCATTTTGATGTGCTTTTGAACTGCTAGGTTGGCAGGAGCTGGGACCGAGCAACGGGAGCTCACCCCGTCGCGGGGATTCAAACCGCTGACCTTCTGATCGGCAAGTCCAAGAGGCTTAGTGGTTTAGACCACAGCGCCACCCGCGTCCTCTGTAACCTTACCACCACGTAATCAGTTCTGAAACCTCACCACCTTACTGCCAGTTAGTAGAGAGTCAGATTTTAGCCCTGCAAAAATCAAGCATATTCACTAACCAGCAGAAACGTCATATGGTTTATCAAAAAAAGCTTATGAGAAAACAAGGTGGTTTCTGAGATGGTATGGACGTGCTCTTGGTATGCTTAGAACATGCATAAGCTATTTGAAGTCACACACCTAACAGGGACATTCACAGGAATTCTTTTTTAGAGGGGTAGGGAAGTAAAACAGTGAAAAGGGAGAGAATAGTTTCTCACACAAAAAGAGAATAATAGTGTTTCCTATCTCAGGTTCTACAAATGCTAGATACTCTGTTTTTCAAATGAATCTGGGGTTGTGGTCATTGGTGGGAGGCAAATGCCCCACCTATAGATGCTCATGACACTTACCTAGCCAGGGATTGTTGTATTTGCACTGAAAGAGTGAGTAACCATATGGTCCCACAGCATTTGCGCTACCCAGAGGCATCTAATGCAGGTTTGTGAATCTCTTACTCCTCAGAAAAGGAGGAATTGCTGAAATCAGACCTTATTAGGTAAAACGGTACATGTGCTGGGCCACTTCTTCACTTCAGTTGTTAATCTTCATTACAAGCCCCTACATCTCAAGGTTGCTTCTGCAGACAAGACAATCCAGCAATGTGGTTTTTGTATATATATATATATATATATATAGACAGTCAATGGAAGGAAACAGGACACAACAGCTCGTTGCAATTCTATGCCTTCTTAAGTAATAGTCACTGTGTTATTAATTGTTTTTCTTTAGGATGACATTGTTTATTGTTGGACATCATTTTCATTAAATACACTTTAGTACAAGAGACTTTCCATGTCAGGCTGAGAGAAGCTGGTCACATGATTCACAAACAAAACTTTGAACATTGCTACTCGGGCATCACTTCAAATTCAGCCAAGATGCAATAGGTCTTTATTTTAAAAGCAATGAGTTTTGATAACAAACTGCAAAACAAGAACCACTAAGTATCGGCACGGAGACATCACAATCAAAGAAAAAAAATATGAAAAGGGATAAAGAGGGCTCCAAACACCAGGTCACAGTTTGAGTGAAAATATAGATATTTATATCAACATCTAGATCTTGCTCTTCCTCTTCCTCCCACCAGAAAAGGAAAAAGGCAGAAAAAGGTCTAGAAAATATATCTATACACATATATGTACATATACTATAAGTGGCCTGTAGCACTGGGATGAATAATTTCTAAATTAAATTGATCTGTGATGCAATTAAACCCAGTGTGGGTTTAATTTACAAAACATTCTCAGCTGTTTTATTCAACATTTGGTATTTTTTTAGTTACACAAAGACACCTAAAAGCTGTATGTAGGTCTCTGAAAATGTTTGATTTCTGCTTTCTTCCATCTTCCTGTCAAACAGCCTTGTTACGAAGAGCTCCAGCTCAGAGTTTTACTCCACTTGACACTCATAAATCTTCTCCCAGAAAATGAACAAGCCCCCCCGCCCCCCACCCCGACCTGGCTTTGAATGCATAGACAGTAAAAAATGACATATAACCATCAATTTCCAATTCTTCTCCTGAGACATATGTTAAAAAGATGGCAAAATAGTCACTTGGTTGCTTGCGTGAAATTCACAGTGTTTTCCCTGCAACATATATAGATTATTAATTTTTTTTTGCTTCATATTTGCAACGAATGTATAAAAATGAAATCAAAACAAGCGTTAACCTAAGGCTCTATGAGGATCGCTCGAATCAGAGCAGCAGTATCTCAGCCCTGATAAGAAAAATACATCTTTGTGTGCTATTAAACCTTCACATTTAGTGACAAGCCACAATGCGCTGCCCCCCCCGGCGCACTCTCTGTTCCCATGGCAACGCTTTCAATGTGCTCCCAGGGACAACGGCCACCTCAAGAAGACAGTCTTCTTAGTCAACCGCTGGCTTCCTTGGGAAGTTGCTTCTCCTGTAAAAGCCCACGCCACTCTCCAAAGAGTAAAGAGAGAAATCAGGAGACAGCAGGGTTCTTGTTGTTGTTGTTTAGGATTGTGAGGCTTGGCACCTTGTAATTTTTTAGGATTATGAGGGAACGTGTGGTTGGGTGTTTCTGCCTGAGGCAACAAATGGCTACATGGCCTGGGTGGGGTTGGAGTGAAGAGGCGATGCTGCAGACCTTGTGATTCCCACTGACTGCTGTTTTTGAGTGGCTATAGACAT
Organism: Podarcis cretensis; assembly: GCF_951804945.1. Lineage (NCBI taxonomy): Eukaryota > Metazoa > Chordata > Lepidosauria > Squamata > Lacertidae > Podarcis > Podarcis cretensis. Next base: position 7,488,314 of record NC_137180.1, on the reverse strand, counting down.
ATAAATGATGATTTACGTGTCAGAGTAAACAAACCCCATTCAGGACCCTGTCCCTTTCAAAGCCCACTTGCCCCCAAAGCTAGCTGAAGAAACGGAGGGTGGAAAAGAGACTACAAAAAAAAAAATCCTTCTGTGGTTCTGCTCAGGCAAAACAGCCTTCGTTGTTTCAGTTGTGCCCTTGCAATTATATCAAAAAGTGAAGCCTAGACATGAGAGATGTCTACAAAGCCCCTTGGCTAAATTTGTTAAAGGCCGCAGGTACGCTTGCCATTTTTGCATTGCCGATATAATAAAATACAACAAAGATTTGCATAAAATTTGTGCCCGGCCTGCCTATCGTCCCATGGGCTCAGGAAAGGCTTTAATCAAGATAAATGGTCTCTTGCAGAGTTTTATATCAGTGAGCTTGGGAACTCAGGGATTAACTCCACAGCTCCTAAGTCCTTGGAGCTTCCCTGAACTGTCTTCTGTGGGCTATCTCAGAGATTACAGATGCACATCATCTGTGATAACTGTCCAGGAGAAATGTTTGAGAATTGCCCATTCAGAACTTCTCCCACATTGAACTTGCACATTTAACCACAAAACTCACAAAAATTCAGCTCTGTTGCACAGTGGCGGACCTCCATTTTTGGGTCCCTCAAGCTTGACCCTTCACAACCATTAAAGAGGTCTGGGTAACCACTGTTATTGTTTTCAGTTGGGTTGCTCTATGACAGATCACAATTAAAAAAATAAAATAACTGCATCATCTCAGATTTTGGTTAAAATTGCTGCACATGTCAAAGTCACGGGTGTGAATAAAACTTTCCTATGCCTTATAGTTTTCAGGTTACCATGACATTTGGCATCTGTGCTACTGACACTCAGACTTGGGGGTTGTTGAACTATATACAACAACAACAAATATCCATTTGAGATAGGCAACTCAAATTAGGTCTACTGAACCCAAAAATGTTAAGCCATGTGGACTAAAGTTGCTTCTGGGGTCCCTCTGGGATGAAGCTTAACCTTCATTAGTTTCATAATAATGATTTAATAATAATTTATTATTTATACCCCACCCATTTGGCTGGGTTTCCCTTGCTGCTGCAGCACTTACTGGAAAGTCTGTTGCTTTCCCAGTGATTCCATCCTACCCTCTCTGTGGGACCTTTGTTTTTCCAGCTTAGCCTTAGAAATTCTACTGTGCATAAATGACATGTGAAAACTCACACAATGGAAGTTCATGAAAAATAATAATAGCAAAAGAAAATGAGGCAGGCTAAGTCAAACTCTTAGAACCAAAGGATACTCTTAAAACCAGTCAGGAAGGAATTAATAGGGCTATTTTTATGCATTTAGTAAATCTGCTTTTTAGAATTTATGTGGTTAGGCAGAACTGCATGCAGGTTAGATACCGATCACCAATATGGGGAAAAAAATACAATATTATTATTATTGTTTTTTTAAAAAAACCCTAAGGGAAAATGGATGATAAATGGATTTTGGTTACTTAGCATACTTTGTCAGCCTTCTGATCTAACTTGTCTTTTATACATCACCAGTAAGAAGATATGTGCAGTGTACACAAATGTATACATATACACAAAATCACATATGTCTGCATATGTATAAATCAAATATTTATAAAACACATATACAGGTATGTATCTACTGTGGATATATACACAATGTATGCAGTCACAGACACATATCTAATATATATTATATCTATATGATTGTAGCATAGTCAAGAAAGGTTTCCTCTTTATTTATAAGCCTGATTGTCATATTTGCTCAGTGTATAAAGTTAGCCAAAGTTGAAAAACATGACAGGTATGTACACAGTAGATGATTAACCTTTCTTTTCCCATTTTAGATTATATTTCTTACTCTTATTTTCCTGTCAGTTACCTATAGTTATATCAACTTGAATGAATAAATGCCACTGTTGCCTTAGCGTTTAGTTAGTTAACACCTTTCCTACAAGGCCAGAAGATTTTATTCACTTAAGGTCCACATTTGCAGTACAGGCCAAGATTTAGGCACAGAACAATGGCTGTATAGAACATTTGGTCCTTTAACATGGGCATATGGGCAAGCTACTGCACCTTATACTATAACACAGTATTTTTAATTACTCTCTTATGCTTTTCCAGAAAGGGGGGTGGGGAGAGGATACCATCTGGTCAAATTTTACATTTGTTTTGGTATACAGCAATCATACAATATACATGGTTCTTTTCAAGCTGAGAATCTAAAAAATGTGTATTGAGAGGTGAAATAAGGGTACTTTTGTTAATGAGGTCTGTTTCCGTATTAGTCCCTTTGCTCTAGGAATGGCAGCTATAGATCGGTCACACTTTATCAAAATTCCAGGCGCTCTCCAGTCATTGCGGTGCAGTAATTTCTGTATTCCTCTCTCATATTCTCAGACCTGATTTGTAGCAACCCACCCCACCTATAAGACCCAACTGCAACACCAGCTTGTCCAGCGAGGAAAGGCAAAGTGGAATTGCGGCTTTTTCGTGCTCCTGTGCCTTTAATTAAAGTTTCTTCTTTGTAGAGCCCGCCTATTTAATGCTTTGGGATGAACTGCCTGTTCTTTGTGCCTGGAATAGCCTATTTTAATTGCCACAGTGTTAGTTCCATTCATGCTGGGTAGAGGGAGGCTCTCATTTTTTTTCTTTCCTTTTTTGAATAGTGAAATACCACTATTTCACTATTAAACTGCAAAAGAAAAATAAATAAAAGGAAATGCATAATTAAAGCCAAGTTTCCTCTACTGGAATCAAAACTGACAGGTCCTAGAAGCAAGAAACTGTTAATTAACACTGGAAAGGACCTTTATAATACAGTGCTTGGAGTCTCCCCTTTAATTCCACTTTCAACTAATCATACTAACCAATGCCTCAGCAGTGCTAAAGCAACCAAAGATTTTGAAAAATGACTTTGGAATGCAATACACGGATGGGTGTGCCTTTTAGTGATCTCTGACATCTCAAGATTTATTTCCCACATTTTTCACATATTGGAAATGAACTAGAATGACACTTTTAAAAAGTGGTTCTTGAAAAGAATGGATAAGACTGAGTGTTCAACATTTCTTCTTTCCGTGTAATAAATTCTCAGCAATCACTAAAATAATCTTCAAAGTCCATTTCATATTAAATATCCTCAGTCATTAAAAAATCCTGTTCAAATCTTATTTAGGAACATATATATATATATGTATATAGCCATATATATATATATATGGCTTTAGAGTTACATTGTTAAATGTATTCTTCACCAACCTTTGTCAATGACATAAGAGAGCCCAACTTCACCACTATTTAACATTTGCTATTTTAATTTAGATGTAAAAGAACAGTTTCTTTCCAAACTACTGAGGGACAAAAAGAAAGTGCCTTAATAAATAAGAAATGCAAGCAAAACATATATTAAACTATTATGGAAACACTTAGAAAAATAAGTGCTTAATTTAAAAAATAAAACGACAATAAAACATTGACAAGCTGTGCGTTTATGACCCCATTTTTTAAAGTAAAAAATAACCCCTATTTTTTGCAGCACTTTTCTCCACAAAGGTAGGAATTGACTTTGATTTTACCTCAACTTAAGGGTTTATAATAGAAATTACCTGACATGCACATCCTAGACCTTTCACATTTGTGTGTCACGAGCTTGCCTTCTTCAGCCCAGCAGCCATGATGAAAAGTGTAAACGCACCATGCCTGTCAATCTTAAATAAAAAAAGACCGGACTACCACCACTTCATCAAGCAGACACTAGTGCGAACTCTGAATCTTAATCATTCACCAAGTTAATAACCATACTGTCGTTTCTCTAGAGACTTCTTGGACCTGTTTTCTCACAAATGCCATATAATCTTCGGTACCAGCCTCTTGCGCCTGCGACAATGGATAGATGCTTGAATGTAGCTAATGACCTTCCTACAACTAAATATATGTTTTCCGTCATGAATTTGCTACGCCTATTTGGGTGCACAATGAGATGAGCAACTGTTTTCAGCACAAATTGCTGGGTATTAATCAACAGGGACCATGCTGGGTTGGGGTTTGCACAGGGAGAAGGAGAAGAGGAAGGGGGGGCCAACAGCAGGGGCTCGCTGTCTGAACAGCATCATATAAGAGAAGCTTCCCTCCTATCTTACTGAAGCATTCATAGTTTAGGAATTGGCCTTGGTAATTATACTACACTTTAATATACCTCAGCCCTCGCCTGCATTATCAAAGACTCACGGGAGAACAATTGTACCAGTGGCATCAGAACAGAACGAAATAACAGCCTATCTGAATCAGGCCCAATACCTATTTTTGTACAGCGTCCTGTTTTCACAGTGGCCAACCAGATGCCTGGAGAAGCCCACAAACAGGAACTAAGAACAGCAACACTCTCCGCATGTGCGATTCTCATCAGCTAGTATTCTGAGACATCAGAAATCCCTATGGTTAAACAAGGCTGGAGCATATTGCTATGCAATTCTGGGATGTCTTGGCAACGCCTTTTACACAGACCACATGGATGCATCTATCAGTGTAAAAATGGCGGCACACTTAGTTGTGCCTTCACTCCTCTAAACATTTCCCAGGGGAAAGCACTGAATTCCTTCCCATTCACCAAATAATTACATCAATGTTTTAAAGTGGTATATCGGATGCCATCTGATCCTATAGTTTCTCCTTAGAGTGGACTACACAATCTGCTGATTTCTTTCCCTCTGGCTTGATCTCAGCTAAAACAAGATTCCCACAGAGAATACCAGTCTTCAGTTTTTCTGCCCAGATGCCAAAGCACGTGAAGAAGAGGTGAATCCATAGAAGCTCCAGATATCCATACAGCAGAAGTCACAAAGTTCAAGTCATTATTTCCCTTTTTTTATCCAGGTCAAAGGCATGAATACAACAAGGCATTGTTAGTTGTGATGGGCAAAACTGAGTGTCTGTTGATATAACAGGTCAGGTTTTTTAAGGCCTTTGTCTATGCAGAGTTATAATAATGCAGAAGCCTGATTGAATAGAAATCGAGGGGCAGGGACAGAGACACAGAAAGAACGAAGGGGAGAAGAGATACATGTCAGTAATGTCACAAAGTCAATACTGTGTCTACAGAGGGAGAAATGCACACAGCTTGCCCTTTGAAAGCTTCTCCATATCTTTGTATTTAATACTGTCAGACTTGAGAACACATTTTAATGGAGTTTAGTGGCAATTGAACACATTCATTCAAACACTCCGTAAGAGGAAGTGCCAGGAGTTTCTATCCTAGAATATCCAGGTACACTGGAGATGCCTTGGCCAAGTTCTGAAGCAGGCAGTGGATTTCTTTGATGTTGAGCCTCATATGAGGCTCCCGCTGCCAGCATCCCAACATCAGATCATAGACTTCCTTTGGGCAGGTGCGAGGTCGCTGCAGGACACGGCCCTGAGTAATACACTCAATTACCTGGAGTAAGAGAGAGAGAGAGAGAAGAGAAAGGACAAGGAGCAAGCCAATTTATTCTTTCTTTTATTGCTGCTTTGGGAAATTAGTCAATACATCCTGAGAGAGTCACCCACCTCCCAATTTACATGTGCCAAACCCTTCTGCACTCTTATCTTTCTATAAATGTTCCACTTCCAGCAAATGGATCCAGCCAAATACACTGTCTTTGAGACCATTCACCACCACAGCCCGACTGCATTTTTAAAAGCATATAGAATCACAGAATCATAGAATCATAGAGTTGGAAGAGACCACAAGGGCCATCGAGTCCAACCTCCTGCCAAGCAGGAAACACCATCAGAGCTCTCCTGACATATGGTTGTCAAGCCTCTGCTTAAAGACCTCCAAAGAAGGAGACTCCACCACACTCCTTGGCAGCAAATTCCACTGTCAAACAGCTCTTACTGTCAGGAAGTTCTTCCTAATGTTTAGGTGGAATCTTCTTTCTTGTAGTTTGGATCCATTGCTCCGTGTCCACTTCTCTGGAGCAGCAGAAAACAACCTTTCTCCCTCCTCTATGTGACATCCTTTTATATATTTGAACATGGCTATCATATCACCCCTTAACCTCCTCTTCTCCAGGCTAAACATGCCCAGCTCCCTTAGCCGTTCCTCATAAGGCATCGTATCATTTGTACAACAGCACACACCTCATTGTTTGAGAGCTGATACCATGGCTGTTTGCCGTAGGTAAAGATTTCCCATAGAACGACTCCAAGGCTCCAGACATCACTTTCCGTGGTGAATTTTCTGTACATTATGCTTTCAGGAGGCATCCAACGAATGGGTAACATGGTATGTCCACCAACCTGGATAGAAGAGTTTGAAAGAATTTAAATGGTTTTTGTGGGAAGAAGTATATGGAGAAAGGGACAATGCATGTTTTAAAGGTTTTGCAGTGCAATATATTATTTCCTGTTACTGTATTGTGAATTTGTGTCTCATTAGGACATCCTTCTGCTTCTTGTTATCCCCTACAATCTTCATCAAGGATGGATTCTTCACTTCCAAGGTAACATTCTTTGAAACTTTCAGGGACTTTACACTATAGTCCTTTACTTCTTTTGCAAAGTATCAGGAGAGCCAAAAGTCTGACCAAGATTTATGGAGCATTTTCTTCCAGCTGTATGCCAGAGTTTAGCAGTAGCATATGTATGTTTGGAGCATTCAAGGCTACTGATTTACTTTTAGAAAGCACCTCTGTATGCACTTAAAGACATGAAGAAGTGTTTTATTATTATTTGATTTTGAACTGATTTTAGAATGAATTGATTTTAGGATGCTGTATTACTTTACTGTTGTTAGCTGCTCTGAGCCTGGCTTCGGCTGGGGAGGGCAGGATTTAAATAAAGTTTTCTTATTTTTATTATTATTCTTAAAAAATAGTCATTGTTGACTTCCCTAAAATGAAGGCATATATGCCGGTTGCATTTGTTCTTAAATGCTTTCCTGGTTAAATAAGGTGGACAGAAAATGTATCAACACTTTGTGGATTACTCATTTTGTTTCACTGCACAGAATATTTGACCATGGCAATCAGTGAAGATCACCTTAAACCAGGTTTTACGCCACTTCCAATAAGGAGCTTTGCATCTTACACACAAATAGGCACACAGTGGGTGGTATTCAACTAAACTGTGGTCAGAGTAGACCCATTGGAATGAATGGTCATGACTGCATTAGAGCCATTAATTTCAATAGGTTTACTCTGAGTAAAACTTACCATAATTGCTTACCACCAATTTTCATTCATTGGCTGTTTGCTCCAGATTGGTTGTGCCAGAACCCAACAATGACAAAAAGTCTACAAGCAAAGGATTGGCTAGAGGTCTCCAGGCATCCCCTAGTGCAGTGTTTCCCAACCTTGTGCCTCCAGCTGTTTTTGGACTACAATTCCCATCATCCCTTGCCACTGGTCTTCCTAGTCAGGGATGATGGGAGTTGTAGTTCAAAAACAGCTGGAGGCACAAGGTTGGGAAACACTGCCCTAGTGAACATACACATGCCTCAGCTCTCAAGTCACCGTGTTTCAGAGCAGAAGCCACAGCTGGTAGAATTACTCTGCACTGCAACTTGAAAAGGTGCAGCAGTCCAGTTAGCACCTAGGCCAGCGGTTCTCAACCTGTGGGTCCCCAGATGTTGTTGGACTACAACTCCCATCATCCCTGAGCTCTGGCCTTGCTAGCTAGGGGTGATGGGAGTTGTAGTTCAACAACATCTGGGGAGCCACAGGTTGAGAAAGGCTGATCTAGGCTCTAGGAACAGCCAGCTACACTCTTTCCTTGGACACATCTGGGATATAACATGAATGAAGCAGACCGGCCGCTGCTCTCTGATGTTCCTGAGACATCTGGGGGCTTCCAGAGCACATGAAGGATTGGTATCAAGGGTGTCAGAACCAGGATGTGTAAAAATACCCATAACTGAACTAATATGATCTGTGGCCGAGATCTGTGTGGAGAGTATAGTGTTACTAATGCATTGCCAATATGCACACCAGACACAAATACAACATTCAGTTTCTGACCCTTGCTCTAAGATGCACTGCGAAAGCAAACTGCTATCCTTGGCTGCATTTCCTCAGTGGGTGGGTGAGCATTCATTAGGAGGTTGAAAAAATAGAGAGAGACCCTTCGAAATCTGTGGCTACACACCAGAGCAAAGGGCAAGCACCATTACAACATTATTAGTTGCTAGAGGCTTTTGGTTCATTAAATATTAAGTGGCTCTTAAGCCTGTTCATCACGTGGCATCTATGACTGCTTTGGCTCCATGGGTTTTATGGGACAGTCTTAAAAAATTAATGAAAGCTGGTTGTAAAACACGGTTCAATCTTTTATTGAGGTTTTGTTGTGATTTAAGCTTCTCGCTATCGTAAGAAATGTAAATGCCTATTAGAAAAAGAAGGGCACCCTTCCTCTTATTAGCTTCTCTATAGTTAGATATTCCAGAATAACATACACTAAATGTAGGAGCCTCATTTGATACATAGCCAAACACATACAATTGCTACATAAAGATCTTGGGCTGCCTCAAGTTAACAACATAAATGTTTTTCTTCATAACTATAGATATAAATGGGACGCGGGTGGCACTGTGCGTTAAACCACTGAGCCTAGGACTTGGTGATCAGAAGGTCGGCGGTTCAAATCCCCGCGACGGGATGAGCTCCCGTTGCTCGGTCCCAGCTCCTGCCAACCTAGCAGTTCGAAAGCACGTCAAAGTGCAAGTAGATAAATAGGCTCCGACGGGAAGGTAAACAGTGTGTTCCGTGCGCTGCTCTGGTTCGCCAGAAACGGCTTAGTCATGCTGGCCACATGACCCGGAAGCTCCCTCGGCCAATAAAGCAAGATGAGCGCCGCAACCCCAGAGTCGGCCACGACTGGACCTACTGGTCAGGGGTCCCTTTACCTTTACTATAGATATAAACACACACATACATACAATTAAGGCACTTAAGCTACTTAACTCCCAGCCCCCTCTACTGCATCATCCTAATCAGTTTTGTTGCACTGAACCTCTGCACTGTGGAGTCTTCCAGAGTGCTTGTTGTGGGGGAGGAAGGGAAAGGAGAATGTTAGCCGCTTTGAGACTCCTTAGGGTAGTGATAAAGCGGGATATCAAATCCAAACTCCTTCTTCTTCCCTTCCAAGTCTACAATTCTATGATACCTCATGCTAAGCTTATGAACAGCTGTTGTCTAATAAACAAGATATAAGTTGTATAGCCTTTTATACACTAAACAGTGATTCATATTGGTAAACAAGAACCCTCATGGTTCTGATCCCCTCTCTCTTCAGAGTTAGTTCATTGGCTTTTTAATGATCACAGTTTGGCTATCGCTCTAAATAGACAGATATAATTCAGCATCTCATATTGATGCTGTTCCAGCGTTCACTACTTCCTTGTAAGCCAATGTGGGCAATGTTCTATGCACAGGAATATTACTCATTTCGGGGAAATAGTCATCTTTTCAGTCTTGAGATTTTTAATTTGTGGTATTGTCAAATATACAAATACCATAGATTCTGCCCTCCCCACAATCCCTGCTTACGAAGGCTAAAAGAAAGGCATATTTTCTCCAAAACGATGAACTGTTTTTTCCAATCGGTGCAATATTTTCTGGTTGAGAGGGCAGAAAAGGTAAGAAGGGGATATTTGGTCTGGAGATACTCATCTGGTGTTCCTTATCAGCTCTTCCCTCTCTGTTACAAAGACGCATTAATGTTGGTATAATGGTGATCTGTCATTCAGCTCGGCATGCCATTAGTTTTAAACGAGAAAACTCATTCTCTTCCCATTCATGCCCACTCTGCTTCTGCAAGGGCAGAAAACACTGCCTGCTTTTGAAGGAGTGTGCTGTAAAGACAGCTATGGCACTGCATACTAATTGACACACTTTAATGATTTCTTTCCCTATTGCTCTCTCCTCCCTCTCTGCTCGCTGCTCCCCTGACTTGCCGGTTTCTAGCACATAAGGCTTGCTACCATGGAAACTAAGTCTCCGAATGTGCAAACCTCACCACATCAACATCTCGAGCATACTGCTGGTGAATTTCAAAAAGGTACATCAGGCTAGAAGACAGGCAAAAAGAGGGGGATTTCCTTCATGGGCAGGCTGTTTAGGATCCTGACAGATTTATTATGGCCAAGAGATCAACTCTCACACATATATCCCACCAACACATTCTGCTGAAATGGTACATTATTATATTGCATGCGCACCCTGCTTACTACGCAAGAAATTAGCAGAACCAAAATAGACCAGCAAATCTACTTCTCTTTCCTTTACCAAGGTGGCAACCCCTTAAAGGCAGAGATTCCTTCCTGCGTCTGGGGAAGTTTAATGACTCAGAATAAATGTGTTCCTGCCACTGGTACAAGATGTAAGCAGTACAGATGCCAATCTGTGAAAACATTTTATTGAGTCAATTCATTTTTTAAAAGTTTTTTATTTATACAACAAGGAAAAAAAGAAAAAGCACAAATACCAAATTACACACAAATTACAAAAAAATAACCATAGACACATAATTTTCTTAGCAAACAATAAAACATCTATTGGTCTTGACACTAAAGACCCAACCTCCCGTCTATTCCATATTTCAAATTCTTATTACTTTTTGCCAATACACACTTTTAACATAATTTAACTTATTCTCAATAAATCTAATTTCTTATATCTACCTTGCAATTATTACTGAAGTTCCTCAAATGCTGCAACAGAATTTAAACTACTATATTTATTTTTCAGATAATCTTTGAAAACCTCCCATTTTGAAACAAATTCCTGTTTTGATTTGTTCTTTATTTTTTCTGATAAACCATCTAATTCGGCATATTCTGTCAGCTTTCGGATCCAATCTTGTATAGAGGGGATTTCATTACTCTTCCATTTTGCTGCGATCAAAACTCTTGCTGCCGCCGTCGCATATAAAAAGATACCCTTCCTCTTTTGTGGAATATCCAAATCTGTTATTCCCAGGAGGTAGGCCTCTGGTTTTTTGTTGAAAGAGATCTTTAGCATTTTTTTGCAGTTCTGCATGGATACTCTTCCAGAATACCTGTATTTTCCTACATATCCACCACATATTGTAGAATGTTCCTGATTCACCGCATCTCCAACAATTACTTGACACATTTTTATACATTTTTGAAAGTTTCCATGGTGTTAGATACCATCGATGTTGCATTTTTTGAAAGTTCTCTCTAATCGTGTAACAATTTGTGAATTTCCAATTGATCTTCCATAAATTTTCCCATTGGGCCATGGTTATTGAATGGCCAAAATCCTGGGACCACCTCACCATTGCCACTGTTACCTCCTCCTCCTTGACTGTCCAGTCAAGGAGGAGTCGGTAAGTTTTGGAAAGAGTTTTTCTTTTAGAATTTACAAGATCAGATTCGAATCGGGAAATTTCTACTGAGAACCCCTTTTGTTTGTCAGATTTAAATTTTTCAAATAACTGATGGTATTGGAACCAGTCTGAAATGTGTTCTCTTATTTCCTCAATTTTTTAAAAATTTTATTTGGTTATCTTCATTTTTTAGAAGTATTTTATATGTTGGCCAGCTTTCCTGAGTATTTTTCCATTTTACTGCTACAGCTTCTATTGGAGAAGTCCACCACGGGACTTTAGGCTCCATCAGGTCTTTATATTTTTCCCATACAGCAAAGAATGATTTTCTTATTATATGGTTGGTAAAAAATTTATGAATTTTCGCCTTTCCATATATCAGGTAGGCGTGCCATCCCTAGCAGTTGTCAAAACCTTCCAGGTCCAGGAGGTCCGGATCCTGCAACGTGCACCAATCTTTTAGCCAGCTGAAACAGGCTGCCTCATAGTAAAGTTTTAAGTCGGGTAGGGAAAAGCCTCCTCTCTCTTTTATGTCTATTAAGATCAGGTGTTTAATCCTAGGGTTCTTCCCTTCCCACAGGAATTTGGAAATTTCTCTTTGCCATATCTTGAGACAACCTGCTTCACCCAGTATTGGAATCATTTGAAATAAAAAGATTAATTTTGGAAGCACATTCATCTTTATAATGGAAATCCTACCCAGAGATGTTAATTTTAGTTTACTCCAGGTTACAAATTTTTTTCTAATCTCTAACCAAGTTTTGGTGTAATTATCCTGAAATAGGTTTATGTTCTTGGGGGTGATCCAAATACCCAAGTATTTCGCTTTTGAGGAGATTTTCATGCCCAATATTTTTTCTAAGTCGTCCTTTTCTTCTGTGGTTACATTTTTAACAAGAATTTTTGTTTTTGTTATATTCAGCTTAAAGCCTGCCACTTCTCCAAATTCTTTAATCAATTCCAGCACTCTTTTCAGACTTTCTTTAGGGTTTTCAGTCATAACAAGTAAATTGTCCGCAAAAGCTTTAATTTTATATGTTTTGTTTCCCAGAGTGATGCCTTTAACAAGCTGATCCTTTCTTATCTGATTGTTCAAGACTTCCATCACCAAGATAAATATCAGTGGTGACAGTGGGCAGCCCTGTCTAGTTCCCTTGTTTATTTTGCACTCCTCAGTAATTCTTCTGTTGATGATCAATTTTGCATATTGTTCCGAATAGATGGCATTTATTCCTTTACAAATATTTTCTCCCAGTCCAATTTCTTCCATTAATTTTTTCATAAACTTCCAGGACACGTTGTCAAAAGCTTTTTCAGCGTCCACCAACATAATAGCTGCTGGTTTATCAATTTTAATATCCAAATATTTTAATACATTAATCACACATCTAATATTGGATTGCATAAATCATCTGGGAAGAAATCTGGTTTGATCTTTATGAATTATCTCTTTCAGCACCATTTTTAATCTATTTGCAAGAATGTCTGCGAATATCTTGTAATCATTATTTAGCAGTGCAATGGATCTGTAATTGGCCATGTTTGAGGCATCTGTTCCCTGTTTGTGGATAAGAGTAATAAAGCTGTCCTTCCAGGTTTTCAGTAGCTTTCCATTTGCCAGAATATTATTCATTAGGTCTTTCATGGGAAGAAATAATGCTTGTTCTAACTTTTTATAGTAATTAGCTGGGAGACCATCTGGGCCCAGTGTCTTTCCTAATTTTGATCTATGTATAGCTTGTTGCACCTCCATAGCTGTTATTGGTGAGTTCAAGATTTCAGCTTTTTCCTTAGGTATTATTGGTAGTTTATTTTTGCCCAAATAATCAATTATTTTTTCTAGAGTCTCTGGACCTTCTTTGTATAGTTTTCCGAAAAAACTAGCAAAGTTTTTACTAATTTCCTTTGGTTCTTGAATCCATTTGTCTTCAATTTTAATTTTATTGATAATTCTATCTTCCTTTTTCTTCTTTAATTGCCAGGCCAGAAGTTTACCAGGTTTATTTGCAAACTCAAAATTTCTATGTCTCAACCATTTTATCTTCCATTCTCTTCATTTATTATCATGGAGAATTGCGTCTGTAAAATTTTTATATTTTGCTTAATTAGTTCATCATCTGGTTTTTGAAAAAGGATCCTTTCCTTTTTTCTAATTTCCTCCCAGATCGCCATTTTCTTCTTCTCCTTTATTTTCCTTTGGAATGCGTTTTGTTGGATAAAGAAGCCTCTTATGACGGCTTTACCCGCATCCCAAACCATCTCTAGACCTACTCCTTTATTTAAATTAAACTTAAAATATTCTTCTAAGATTTGCTTGGCCTTCTGTACAGTTTTTTTCATCGTTTAACGTACTCTCATTAAGTTGCCACCTTTTAACCTTTTTTTTTTTTCCTTTAAAGTTAACCCAGACCGCGCTGTGATCTGAAATTGTCCTTGGATGGATTTCTGCCTTTGTAATATTATTTAATAAATCCTTTGTTGTCCGGATCGCGTCGATTCGTCCCGCCGATTTATGTGGCTCTGAATAATGTGTAAATTCTTTCTCTGTTGGATTCTTAAACCTCCAAGCGTCAAACAAATTCAGGAGTTCTATTAATTGGAAAAATGTAGTTGGGAGTTTGTTCTGCCTCTTTTCTTTCTTCTTTATTGTTCTGTCCATGTTTGGATTGACTACTCCATTAAAATCTCCTAATAATATAATCCCCCCCCCCAAAATATTCTATGACTTTTTCTTCCAAGAATTGATAGAATTCAGATTTTCTTTCATTTGGTGCATAAATTCCAATAACTATCACTTTTTCATTATTGATCTTAACTTCTATAATCACTGTTCAACCTTTTTCATCATTGTAAAGCAGTTTTGGCTCCAGCTGAGGTTTTACATAGATTACCACCCCTCTCTTTTTTTCTTTACTTGATGCAATAAACTCAAGCCCCAATCTTTTATTTATTAATACTCTTTTATGTTTTTCCGCTACATGGGTTTCTTGCAAACAGATTAGATCATATTTTTGCATAACCAGAATATGTTCCATCTTGTTCCTTTTTGATTTTTCATTTAAACCATTTACGTTCCAAGTAATAAATTTATAATCCATACTTTATTTCTTATGATACGTCAACAGATTAAAAAAATAAATAAATAAATTTACACATTCAAGGTCTCAGTATATGTAAATTCCCTTCTTAGATCTGTCTCCTAACTCTCAACTGTTTGTTCAGTTTCCTCTGATTCTCCCAACAATTGCCTTTTCCCTCCGAGCTCTTTCCAGTACTTTCTCCAGAACTTGTCTGCATCTAATGTCGACAAGCACTTTCTACGTTTCCCTTTAAAGAAAAAGGAGATGCCTTCAGGGTACTCCCACCTATAGTCCACTGCCTTTGCCTTTAGTGCCTCTGTTAGAGATTTGTAAGCTTCTCTCTTTTTTATCAATCGATTTGGGATAATCTTGTGGACGATAATATCATTTCCTTCCGACTTGAATTTCTTCTTGTTACTAGCTTGTAAAATTCTATTTCTGAAATCCATAGAGTTAAAAGAGACTAAACAGTCAGCCGGCCAGTTATTTGCTTTTGCTACATTAGATTTGACTCTAAATGCTTTTTCTATTTTTTGTGCTACTTCTGCTTCTTCTAGGTCTAACGAAGCTGCTAACTCTTTTGTGATTTTTTTCTCAATTATTTCCTCTGTGTCCTCTGTTAGTCCTCTGAATCTTAGGGTATTCTCCCTTCTCTGCATTTGCAACATCGCAATAGAGTCCAAAGTTGAATCCTGCTGCGCTTTCAGATCTGCTATTACTATTGAGTCAATTCAAATGATGCCTGAGAGATCTACAGGTGCTACCCAATCATAAAAATCAGAACCAGAGAGAAGCTGACTCGACAGGTGGGCAAGACCCTCTGCCAGCGGGGTGATTAAGGGGCAATGGATAAGGCTGAGCTGGAGGTATTTGCCAGAGCTCACATGCAGTCCCCTGCAGGGGCAGGATCTAAATTTTAAAAATAAATTGGACTTGGAGAGCAACACACAGTTGGCATAAATGCACTGTACAATCATCATTTTATCCTTCTCATTCATTTGTAGGCAGGATGGCTAGGGCAGAGGAGCTACAGATGCTGCCATTCTGAACAATGGGACTGTCTCAAATTCCTGCTGCTAGTGGTCTAAGTCTAATTGAGAGTGTTTCTTCTCAGGAAGCTAAATATTATTATTTATTGAAAATAAGCTTTAATAACAAAGTTCTTCAAAACAGGACTGCCCACCGCACCCTCACTGTTCACAGTAAAGACACTTGAAGTACCTTAGTGAAATACCTAAGCATACTTTTGGGGTTAACAATAAACTTGGGCTAACTTCAGATGTGGGACACGGGTGGCGCTGTGGGTTAAACCACTGAGCCTAGGACTTGCCGATCAGAAGGTTGGCAGTTCGAATCCCCACGACGGAGTGAGCTCCCGTTGCTTGGTCCCTGCTCCTGCCCACCTAGCAGTTCAAAAGCACATCAAAGTGCAAGTAGATAAATAGGTACCACTCTGGTGGGAAGGTAAACGGCTTTTCCGTGTGCTGCTCTGGTTCGCCAGAAGCGGCTTATTCATGCCGGCCACATGACCCAGAAGCTGTACGCCGGCTCCCTCGGCCAATAAAGCGAGATGAGTGCCGCAATCCCAGAGTCGGCCACGACTGGACCTAATGGTCAGGGGTCCCTTTACCTTTACCTAACTTCAGGTGTAACTACAGTTTAGCAATGTGTGAACAAGCCTTGCACTTCCTCTTTCCTCCCACCTTCATGAACTGTTGAGTTACTGCCTTTCTCAGCCACATCATAGTTTGCAGTTACACCTGAATCATCAAATTTGTATTTGCCCTCCAAACAAGGATAGGAAGTGACAGTGTCAATGTGGTTTGTCATCTTGGTTTTTGAGTGTATGTGCACAGTTTGTTGGCACACTATGGACTGCATGGAAGAGAAAGTAATTCGTTGGCCCACTTTGCACATAATATTAAGCAATTTATTTTTAAAAAAATATGTAATGGTTTGTTTTACAAACCATGAGTTATCAACAAGTTGTTCCACGGACAATGAAACAAATCAAGATTTGTTGCTCCAAAATATGGTTTGTTTTCTAGCTGCTCTTGCTTCACATCTTTGTAGTTTGGAGAGCTCTTGGGTGGGGTTAATGTGTTATGTTCACATGGAATGCCAAGCCATAGTAAAAGCTGATCAAGGTTCATAAGCAAACAAACCACAAACTATGGCTTCATATCACAGTTGGCTTGCAGCAAATAAATCCTATTTAAGCTGTTGGGCAGGGCTCACATATAATGCTAAACCATGCTTTAATAAACTATAGCTCAATATACTGTGATTTATTGTTATTTGTAAATCAGAAAATGCAAGGGGGGAGGGGAAGGGTCCATGGTGTGATGTTATGTGTGAACCAGCCCTTACTGAACTCTATTTAACAGTTCCTGTTTTCCAGGAATCTGAGGACCATATTCAATAAATAAATGGTTCATTCTAAGTTTGGGCTCTGGTTCAGTTTCATTCCCACAACTCACACCAGCACGACTCCTTATTGACCTTGTTACCTGCCTTCAGCCATCTGGATAGGGTGGGAAACAAATGGCGGGGGGGGGGGCTCACAAGAAAAGTATATTTCTTTGGCAGATAAGAGGGTAATAGTACAATGCATTGGAGTTTGCAGGCAAGCAGCAATAAACAAGAGGAAGTCTGGGATGATAAGCAAACATTTTGTTTGGTTTGCACTTCGGGGGGAAGTGGAGGCTTCGCTCCTCAGAAGACAGTCAACTTTGATCTTTAAATAACTTCCTCCTAATAACTGTAATTTAACCTGCCGGTGCCCAGCAGTTCTCCGGATTCCTCTAAGACTCTGGGTGGTTGCTTCGCAGAAGGCAGCAGAGAGTTTCTATGTAATTAAAATTACAGCTGCAGAGAACTATTCGTTGAGCTTTCAAATCTTGGTGCCAAAAACAACATTTCTACTTGTGAGGGCAGACTCCTGAGATGCCTGAGACTCTAAATTAAAACTCACAATGCACAGCGATAATAAAGCCACTGTTCCAAGATTGGCACAGGAATTAAGAAGGGTGACATCTGCTTTCCCCCTGAACCAGAGCTTTCAAATTCACCTTCATTCACCATGCTCTTCCATTCATTGCAGTGCCATCTAAACAAATACTTTTCCTTCAATAATTCTACAGGTGCCTAGTATAAGAGGGCAAGGATTTTATTGGATTCAGAGTTTCAGGGCTCCTTCTTGCCTCCTACCTGTGCAAAACTTAAAATTACCATCACCTAGAATGGAACATTTTTGCCCTCAAGGGATTGGCTTGGAATTTCTATATGCTTCTGTACGGATCACCCAATAAATTCCCAATTGCTCACAAAAGATAGTGTCCATAGCATATTGGTTTCTTCTTTATAGAAGATTTGCTATGTTCTCATTGCAGATCTACCGTATTTTTCGTCCTATAGGGCACACCGGCCCATAGGACGCACCTCATTTTTTTGGGGGGGGGGGAAATGAATAAAAAAAATTTATTTCTCCCCCCAGCCACGGCTGCCACCCCAAGCCTTGCGCACACCTGCCCGAAGCACGGGGCACCCTCTGGAGGGCTCCAAGTGCTTCAGGCTGCAGGCTGCCGCCCCAAGCCTCGCACGCCCGGCGGGACCTCCCGCCGGGCGCGCAAGGCTTGCGGACACTCGCCGGGGCTGCAGGCTGCTGCCCGCAAGCCTTGTGAGCCCGCAGGAACTCTCACGGGCTTGCAAGGCTTGCGGATAGCTTCCTGAAGCCTGGAGAGCGAGAGGGGTCGGTGCGCACCGATGCCTCTCGCTCTCCGGGCTTTAGCGAAAGCCTGCATTCGCCCCATAGGACGCACACACATTTCCCCTTCATTTTTGGAGGGGGAAAAGTGCGTCCTATGGGGCGAAAAATACAGTATTTTCCATTTTTCATGGCCAAGTTAGGATCAGTTAGCAGAAGTGGGGAAGGGGAGGGATGGACAACAACAACAACAAAAAGACTTTCCCCCACAACAGTCAACATACACAGGCAATGAAAGCAAATTTATGTGGAGGGATGCTACCAGAAACTATTTTCCAGCGTGGTTCAATGGCCACTTGTAGTAAGCTCTTTGGCTTCTAGGCCAGGGCATAGCTGTCAACTTTTCTTGCGAGGAATCCTATTCGGAATAAGGGAATTTCCCTTAAAAAAGGGAAACGTTGACAGCTATGGGCCAAGGTCTACCCTACTCTCCTTCATAGGCTTTGGGCAGCTTTGTGCTAAAACTGGCTGCCCTGCTATGCTGGGGCTTCTGCACCTTTAATTAAATATTAAAAGTGTAGGAGCCCTGCACACTTTTACATCTGGCCATGCCGGCTGAGCCCAGTCCAGCTTGGAAGATCAATCTCACTCCACTCCCACCTTATACCATTCTTTGCTACCAGAGGCAACAGCATAATCCGTCTGCAAGCCCTTGCTTTACACAATCCTTGCTTCATGTCATTTTTATGTCCGACAACTCTGGGGTAAATGAACTAAGAATACTGCGGGGATGGGGAGTCATCGAAGGTGGGCTAAAAATAAAGGCAACCAATGTGCTGTGTAGCAAAATTAACGTTTGAGGCTGAAGGAAATCTCCACGCGGTGGTGAGAAAGGGTGTTTATCGCTAGCAATAATGGCTCAGTGCGATCATTCTCCGAAAGCTGAGCAAAGCCCAAAAAGCTGGGGCCTGCTAATATACATACTGTAGCTGTTATCTGTTAAAGCAATACATATGCATAAACGTCCTCCAATCTAAAGTAACAACACACTACTAATTATACCATGTATGGTCTTTCCTTCATTACCTATTCATTAGGCAAGGAAACAAAGGACTCGCTCTTGTCAAACATAGACACTTGAAAATGTTGTTTACAACCTTGGGAGTAAAGCTTCTCCTAGGACAAGATAAGGCACAAGGCCTCTAGCCCCTGGAAAAAAAATAAAATCCCTCTGTCATCCTCTAGAATAGATCCTGACATGACGCAATGGCCGAACCAGGCTGTGACGTTGGAGCAGAGCTGAAAAGCACATGTGGGGGAAAGAGCTAATTTCATTTGAGTACCAGTTGCCAAAATAGCATCTAATAAAAAGCCTTCAAACTGTGACAGTTCAATATAAACACCCACAAGGATGCCTTGGCAAGCTGCTTGACTCGTCACCAGCCTGCTCCTGCTTTTCCTGTGTGAGACCTCAACACAAAACTCGCCCACACAGGTATGCAGCTGCGTAGTGACAGCGGAGACCTGCAGGTGCCTGTGAGTACTGCCATTTCTGAGGGGAGAAATAAAGGCAACTTATCCCTGGCTTGAAGTGTTCCATCGGCAGCTAAACCTGCTGCCATTATTTATAAAAAGAAGGGGGAATAAGAACCCTGTTGCCATACATCGACTCTTTTTAATGTATAGACATTTTATACTAGAAATAGGCAGTGAAGTCACCCTTTGGGCTTATTACACTGCCATTATCTTTCACAAACAGCGGAGTCACAAGGAAATCTACAATGCACCAAAGCCAGGGACAGATTATTGAAAGGTTGTAAGATGGAAGGCAGAACACAACATGCTAAGGAATGATTTCTTTTCTTTCTTTTGCAGTGCACAGATGGCCTCTCAAAATTCTCTACCCTATTTGTCAGCAGAGAAACTGATGGAGTGGGGCATTTCACTAAATTTCTCCACGGGGAGGGGAACCCCTCCAAATTTATTGGGGTATGGCTCCAAATTTGCAGTGCCAGTATCACAGACAGTCTCTCTCTCTCTCTCTCTCTCTCTCTCTCTCTCTCTCTCTCTCACACACACACACACACACACACACACACACAGAGAGAGAGAGAGAGAGAGAGAGACTGTTGCACTTGGGCACTCTGTGTTTGTGTAAAAGGCAGCTACTACAAAAATGGTAGGGAGAAAATTCTGTAAAGTGGCCCTTTAAACAAACTGAGGGTGGGGTCCATGGGCAAAAAAATAAATTCCCCAGAAAATGTCTACTGAATAATTTTGCTTCTACAGGGAGTAGCTAGCTCTGAGCCTTTCATACTGTGCCGGAATCTGCCATTCTACTAAGAAGTACAATTTGTGCTGGAGAATCTAAGGTTAAAACCTAGCAAAAACATATAACATTTATGGAAAAAGTTAGCTTACTCCAGGAAGTATTAGCTTGCTACCAAAGCACAAAACAACCCCAGTGTACAGCACCCTTTAAGCCTCCAAGCAGGTAGAGGAGCGTGCAGAAGCTCAGTAGGTTACACCTTCTTGGTAAACACTGGGAAGGTTTGCTTATTTTGAGTCAACCTGGTGACAGACAAAATCAGATTCCTATGGTGCAATAAACAACCTGATACAGGTCAGTGCGGAGTACAAGTATCCGAGTTTTATTTTCCATTCATTTGTGTGTGCCTGCCCTATTGTTATATTTTGTTGTGGCTTAATTTGTGACAGGCTTTGACTTTCTGGCATTCAAAAGGGGTTGGACTTCTTCCCATCGCGGAAGAAAGTGTACCTCTTACAAAGAAGCTGTGATTGCTTTTATTATCTAATATATACACACCTTAATATTTACTTAGTTACACTTACTCTTAAGTGGGGGGGGGGGTTACATGTTGATAAGAAGACTTTACTGGTTTTGGGAGGAACTCAAAGTGTTTCCCCTCAGGGCTTTTCTTTTATCCTGCAAGGCAGCTGTAGGTGACTTTGAATGAAGTAGAGGGGAAAGGGGAAGATTAACCATTGCCTTTCCGGTCACTTGTCCTCCCTAAATCTCCCCACCCCCAGCTGCATTCCCATCTGTGCTAGAAAAGATACCGGGTTCTCATATCTTTGGCCCTGCAAGCACAAAAGGAACTTAGGGCAACTCTGAGTAGACAAATGGCTACCAAGAAAAAGGGGACCCGTCCTTTGCAGGCAGGTGTCTGATGAAACCCAGAACTGCTTTAACAAACGATAGCAAATGACACGTTGAAATTCCATCCCCACAACACGAGGTATTTCTCAGTGACCATGAAACGTATGTAAATGAAAGTAAGGTGTTTTATGCAGTGATGTTAACGCAGGCAAGCCCTGTGAGATAGCTCAGTCAGTAGAGCACAAGACTTTGAATCTCAGGGCTGTGGGTTCAATCCCCATGTTGGGCAAAAGACTGAAGGGGGTTGGATTTGATTATCCTTGTGATCCCCTCCAACTTTGCAATTCTATGATTGTAAGCCAGATCATTCCTTTCCCCTTCTCCTGCAGGCCAAATTTGTCAGATGGATGGGGCCAGCCACCTGTCAATCATGTGATGTCATGTGACAACTCAGAAAGGGCTCCGCTGAACCCCTTTGAAGGCTGGCTGTCAGTGCAAATCAGCTGATAACTGCTTAGAGCCCTATGAATACAAACCACTTGCAAACTGACTTCAGAGTGAGTTTTAACAGATTTTACCAGTTTTGATTGGATCAGTGTACTAAATTTGTGATATGTACTGAGGGGAAAACAAGAATTACAAGATGTCTTGCAGTCTATATATGGTAGCACTTACTTTGGATGTGTGCAGACAATTTAGGCTTGATTTATATAGGACCATAGTGGGATTTTGTGCCTCTTAAGCCTACAGAAATGATAAGGGCTGTGGAATTATACAGAGGTATTATATCAAAGGAAAACACCATCCCAGTTAGTTAGTAATGTGTGATTGAGGGAAGCTTGCTTTCAAATAGGAACCAAACTGAGTTTCTCCTAGTGAATTCAAGAATACCTACAAAGTTGCTGTTTGTAAATCCCCTTGAGATAAATGCTAATGAGTCAGGTGCCAAACAGAAAGAATGGGAAACTTCCTGTCTTAAGGGAATAACACTGTGAGCAGCCAAAAAACACCCCAGACCTCAGCAAAAGAAGGATATGACCCCCGTCAGTATGAACACCAAACTCAGTTGAAACTGAAGAAGTTCAGTTGTATAAGGCTGCAATTTTGCAAAATGTTGAAAGAACTCTTGGGGGGGGGGATAAATACTTATTGCCAAGATCTGGGGTTTGCATGCCAACCAAATCTGATGCTCATAATTTATCATTCTGTTTTCTCTTTCACAGAATAAGAAAGGGAAAAAACGCTGTATGTCATTCGTGTCTTAAGACATAGTGGGCTTGCTTTTAAAAAGAACTATCATGTTTTTACATGTTTCCTTCACTGGACAATAGAAGTACTTTGCCAGCCTGTCTGTTGTACAATTTCGGAGAGGCTCTAAACAAACAAACAAACAAACAAACAAAGCCTTTGTAGCTAGCACCATGCAACAGCACAACATGCCAATTATCCAAAGGCTATCTCTCTCCACAGTTGTCCCTGCAGCATCTCTTAATAGCTGAGCCGACAGAGTGCAGAATATCATTAACAATCTGACAGAGCAGAAGGGGCTGGGCCTATTTGCCATGTAAACAGGCAAGCGGCAGACAATAATTTTGGATGAAAACTAATATCTCAGCAAATCAGTGCAGGCGTCATGGAGTGCCGGTTACTAACACATTAATAAAGATGGTTATGTAGACACTGGTAACCAACACTTGCTTTTCCACTATGCACCGCAGAGCTAAGAGATCAGGCAAATGAACAGCTGATACAACAGTCAGTGGCAAATATGCAGTTTCAATAAAGACACAAGCTTACTACACGTTCCAGTGTCTTTTGCAGCTGAGCTGATCAATGTCTTGCTTTGATCATACTTTTACCCAACCTTCCTCCCAAACAAGAACACAAAGAGCAAAAACAATACAAAGATTTTTACAAAGCAAAACCTTCAAATATCTTCCCAGCTAATTAATTCCAAGGATGGAAGAGACTTCAGATACCTGGGTAAGCAGGCCTGCTTTAAAATTCTGCCTAAATACAGGCAACAACCGATTTATGCACATCCCAATGATAATCATGCACGGACGCATGGCGCTGAATCTGGAAGTGACCCTAAAATGTCACTAAAAGGCAGGAACAGGGGTGGAGATGAACCACTGCTGGAAAGTCAGCACCAGTTAGGCAGCCTGCTGTGGCCACCCCTGCTGTTTATATGGCCTTTGGTGGTTGATATTGCAGGAGGTGATGTTTTCGCTCCCACACTGTTTAGGGCCTTGTACTGGGAATTGGGCCTGGTAGTTCACTGGCAGCCAGTATAGTGTTTTCAGGACCAGTGACACATTGTCCAGTTGGTCTGCCACACTAGCTGCAGCTTCCAGGCTGTCACTGAGGGCAGCCCCACATAGAGCATATGTGTGGAGCCCAAATGCAAGGTCACTAGAGCATGGCCTACTGCAGTCAGGCTATTCTGGCTCAGAAACAGCTATGGCTGTCAAACGAAAAACAAATCAACTCTAGCTACTGAGGCCACTTGGGATTCCAGTGACAGATCTGAATCAAGGTGCACTCCCAGACCTTGAGTGTGTCTTCACAGGGAGTGCAACTCACCCTGCAGATCACTCACCTAATTCCAGGACTCAAGAACCACCCACCCACAGCACTTGGATTTTATCAGGATTCAGCTTCAGTTTACTGGCCCCCATCCAGCCCATCACTGCTTCTAGGCACTGATCCAAATTTTTCACAGCCTCTTCTGGTATAAATGGACGGAGAGATAAAGCTGCATATTATCGGCATGCTGAAGACACCATGCTCCAAATCCCTGGATGACAACTCCCAATGGTTTCATATAGATGTTGAAAAGCATAAGAGACAGAATAGACCCCTTGAGGACCCCATGGCCTAAATGCTCTGCAGGCAAGAACAGAACCATTATAATACAATGGCTCCAACTCCCACCCTCCTGAGTTGTTCCAGAAACCTTGATCAACGGTGTCAAAAACCACTAAGAGATTAAAGAGATAAAGGAGAATCAACAGGATCACACTCTGTCCCTCTCGCATAGCTTGGTCAAGGTGACAGAGACTGTCTTGGTGCTAAAACTAGACCTAAAACCAGAGGTCTGGATAATTTGCTTCCTCCAGACACACCTGCCACTGGCTGGCCACCACCCTCTCAATCATCTTGCCCATGAAGGGAATACTAGAAACTGGGTGAACGTTTCCTAAAACCTCTTGGTCCTAGGAGGACCTCTTCAGGAGAGGTTGTACTACCACCTCTTTCAAGGTGGTGGGCATAACTCCCTCAAGTGGTGTGGCATTTACCACTCCTAGTCAATCCCCTCCTACTTGATTTCATCAATCATAATAGATGGGGATCAAGAGGACATGTCGTTAGCCTCAGTACCACAAGTGTCCTGTCCGTGTCCGGATAGGATCATTATCACTATTTGTCTTTATCAAGACAATCATTTGGTTCAGGGAAATGTTGGGATATCACTGTCCCACTTCTGCTTTAGAAGGGAACTAGGGCCTTAGGGTGGAGCAACTTTGGACACACTACAATAAAGGAAGGTTAACTAAGAGGTCCTGGGGGCTTTGGGCACACCGGACCAATCTAGCAACTGAAAGAAGGCTTAACCACACCCCAGAAGAATGGCTGAGGGCACGGAGACTTGCCTGAGTTGGACTTCTGTCTGCTACTGTTCTTTCAAAGTTTACCTAGCAGCCAGGCTAGGCTGGTGCAGAAGCCACCTCTTAGCAATTGGGCAGATGAAGGCCAAGGCCTTTACTTTTTAGGCCAAATTAATTTGAATTATGACAAATAAAGTAGTAGTATTTTACCCATCTAGTTCTGTGTTGCTTCTCTCTTTTCTCTCCTACTTCCACAGTGGGCACTATAAACTACAAACAACCTAAGATTCTGATTTTAAGGCTTTCTGACATCAAGGAACCCTTCCTATATTGCTTTGCCCACTGAGGATGTTTAAATAAAATAAAAATATCTATGGCCTTTTAAACTGCACGCATGTGGGGGTGTTGTCTTTGTTTATCACTATGTTATGTATTTTTGTGTTTTTTGTATTGTAAACTGCCTTGTGATCCTCAGATGAAAGGCGGTATATAAATTTAAGAAATGTTTATAGTGGAGTTATAAACTCCATTATATGTTTATAATGGAGCCCCTTCTGTGTTGCAAAGGATTCTGGGGCATGTCCTAGGGCTCTCTAATGAGCATCACCATTGTCCCATGTGGGTTGAAAATGTACCTTAGAATGTGTCCTAAAACAGTCTTGTGCATTCATTTGTCCACAGGTGGGGAAGACAAGAAGTGACTGGCAAGCTGGCTTTGGGGGAAGCTGGTCTGCCACGACTGATTTGTTTTTTCCATTGAGGAGTTCCAGGATTTCCCAGAAGAGAGTTTGAAAACCCTGTTATGGGAGGATATTTTTCCATGATAGAAAACAAGAGATCTGTGCAGGCCCGTCATACCCATAGAGGCTGGTGGCACGGGGTGCCAGGGCACCAAGTTCTGGAGGGCGCCAGGTGAGCGTCCTGGGAACACCGAACGAGTGCGATGAGTGAGAAAGGGTGTGTGTGCTGCTCCCGCTGAGTGTCGGCTCGGTGTTTTCCCTTTTAGCCTGCAGGTGCCAAATTCTGTGGGGCGCCAGAAGGCTAAAAGGGAAAAAACCGAGCCGACGCTCGGCGCAGGCCCGCTCACTTGGTGTGCTGTCTGCCGTGGCCAGCTGCTGCCTGCCTCCTCCAGCCCTAAAAAAGGTCGACAACTCTGGGCTGGGAAAGGGGGGGCACCAGAGGGATCTTTGCAGCATGGCGCTGGATATGCTTAAGACAACCCTGGCTCTGTGATCTCTCTTGCTCTAAGCTGACACCCACACCATACATTTAAAGCACTCCTGTGCCACTTGAACAGGCATAGGTAAAGGTAAAGGGACCCCTGACCATTAGGTCCAGTTGTGGCCGACTCTGGGGTTGCAGCGCTCATCTCGCTTTGCAGGCCGAGGGAGCCGGCGTACAGCTTCCAGGTCATGTGGCCAGCATGACTAAGCCGCTTCTGGCGAACCAGAGCAGCGCGCAGAAACGCCGTTTACCTTCCCGCCGGAGCGGTACCTATTTATCTACTTGCACTTTGACATGCTTTCGAACTGCTAGGTGGGCAGGAGCAGGGACCGAGCAACGGGAGCTCACCCCGTCGTGGGGATTCAAACCGCAACCTTCTGATCAGCAAGTCCTAGGCTCTGTGGTTTAACCCACAGCGCCACCCGCATCCCTTTAGCAGTCATAGCTTCTCCCAAAGAATCCTGGGAACTGTAGTTTGTTAAAAGCATAGGTACAATTCCCAGCACCCTTAACAAACCACCTTCCCCAGGATTCTCTGGGAGAAGCTATGACTGTTAAAGTAGAATAAGGGGGGGGGGGCGGTTAATGTATGGTGCAGATGTAACCTAACTTGCCAGATAGACTTATTTTGAAGCTACTGCCCTTGAGGCATTCTTGTCTCGTAAAGTGTAAAAAGTGCTGAAACTTTGCGGATGCAAATTAGCCAGTGGCAAGCCTTTCCTGCCCCAAGGTCTTAAAACTGCACGTGAAAGTCATGTTCGCTCGTGTGATGTGATGTCATTTTCGTAGTGTAACAATGTACTAGCTTGGAAGGCTAAAGCTTGGGAAGACAACATGTGACAGAAATCTAGTTCAGATGTTCACTAATTGCAAAGTATGGATCACTGGAGGAAGCAACAGACAATGCAAACCAAAATAAGAGTGTTCTTTTTCGGCTCTTAATTAAAACAGTTGTATGAAAATAAATACTGTCCTTGTGTGGTGGTGCAGTTTCCTCTGCCTTGCCACTAAGCCATATGTAACAATTCACTTTTGAAGCAGGATGTCTGCAGACAATGGAACTGCTCAAAATCGGTTCTGTCCTCTCGCAGAACCAGGCCACTAACCGAAGAATGAGGTGGCTAAAGAGCACGACTCTTTATTTACACGTGATCAAAACCAAATGCTCTTAGCCCATGACTTGTTGCTTTACAATAACCACAGCCACTTGCCTCATTAAAAGAAGTTAGCAACAAAGACAGCAATAAATAATCAGTTTAGCACTGAAGCTTTTATCTTTTGTGAAGTCCTTTGTATGTTGATCAACAAATTGATCCATAAGCAATGACTGAACGCTTGTTGCTCTGCAGGGAGTTCACAAATCAAACGCAAATGCATGGGAACATGATTATGTCACCATCAGAAGGTAGGCATTGTGAAATGGCAGCAACATGCAACCCATTAATGTTGTGATGCATGATTTTTAACTGATACAGTCCTACCTCGGGTTACAGACATTTTGGGCTGCGCGATTTCAGGATGCGAACAGTGCCGAACCTGGAAGTACCAGAATGGGTTACTTCTGGGTTTCGCCGCTTGCGCATGCGCAGAAGTGCTAAATCACATTTTGCACATGCGCAGAAGCACCCAATCACGACCCGCACTTGCACAGAGTGGCGCTGCGGGTTGTGAACATGCTTCCCGCACGGATCACGTTCGCAACCCGAGCGCCCACTGTATTTTCTTTCCAGTAAGATCTGGTCTCTCTCAGGCTTAAGAACAGATATGGTGGTTGTGTTATCATTGATATGATGTGGCAGATCAAACTGACCAGTCAGCATTCATTGAGAAATGCTTTTTCCTTATTCATGTCAAGCGAGCTCTCAGGTCTCAGAAGAAACTTGTAAGCTACTCGTGAGCAGGAATAAAAGAAAAGATTAGCCAAACAGTTATTTCATTTTTAATTATTTATCAACTCACAGCTAGCATGTTGGATCAGAATAAGAGTTCAGTAGGTCAGTATCTTCACTGAGAAAATAATGTGCCAAAAGCTGTTTCTCAAAAGTTTTCTTCTGAAAAAGAGGCTTCCCATTACCTGCCTCATTCCTCAGGGAGCTTTAGAATTTCTTAATAATTTCAGTGAGTGTGGTGTTTACTGAATTTAAGTCTCAGGGGAGGAATGTCTCCCCCTGGGCTTTAATTGAAGGGTGGGACACTGGGGAGGCTGACCACTGAGAGCCTGGCCGCACTCACTGATTTTGTTTTTTTAAGAAGGTGCTCCCTTTTACCTAAAAAATAAGATAAAAATCCACACTGGTTTCTTTATTAGTAAAAAGATTACTCTTTCCACAAATGAACATCGGCCAGGAGCAGGGTAGGCAGCCTCCCTGGGTTACCCTGCTTAGAAAGAGTCCAGCAATGACATCCTGGGGTTTTCAGGGCAGGCGCTTGGGAAGACTGAAGAAGGCAGATCACGGGAGAGATGACTTGTAGAATGAAAGAAAGGACACCCACAAGAACCTCAGCTCATCTCAGAAGTAAGTGCAACAAAAATCTTGCATCTCACCCATGAGAATTTTACTTAATTTTTCTTTCCGCTTTGAAAATTTTGGAATGCAATTTCTTTTCTCATTAATGGATGCAGAATATTCATGAAAAGATGCAGAAGGCATTTTCCAGCAGAACGCTAGTCTGAGACTTTGGCCAGCCAAACAGCTCAAGGATATTCATAAAGCAAGACACGATTTCTTCCCAACATCTGGTGGTCAGCATGTTATATTCTCTGTGACTATAGAATTGCATTTTGGATATCATACATAGCTAGAAATCACCACTGAAAATTGTCTTGGTTTATTTATTTTAAAAGCCAAAGGATGAATTTAACATTGCACTATTATGGAACAAAGAAACCAACTCGCATCTCCCCCCCCCCCCCGGTGTGCCAATCTGGAATTCTCCTGACCCCCCAGGCCAAGCTTTGTGGGGCCTGAGCAAAGGAGCGGGGAAAGCCCTGTTGTGCTTCTGCTGGTGCAACTGGCCCCAAGTATGAAAGTGGCAGCCATAAAGTGTATATTATACAAGATGTATAATATTTCAGTTTTACAGAGTGAAAGATCAGTCTAACAGTTAATGAATTGCCCTCTGGCCCTCAATTGATTTATGACCGGGTAGGGATTTTAATCCAGGTCTCCCAGATAAAAGTCAAATACTATACCCACTGGAGCACTCAGCAGGATATATTTCCTAAAGTGTCCATCCTTGACACTTTAAACTCAACTCTACTAACATTTTCTGCTTTGTAGATTAATAATGGTTTCGGTATCACTCTTTGCACAAGCCACATGGCAGTTTAGAACAAAATTAAGTAAGATAAAAATAATCAGTAAGGTCCATAAAATGACACAGCCTCTAAAAATAACAGCACAACTACTGGCTTCAGTAGCAGCAACAAGATGGCAGACTGAAGCCAAAGTTATTAAAACAACAAATCACTTACCCTGTAGTAATCTGTGCTATACACGTCTCTTGACATTCCAAAATCTCCTATCTTCACCAGTAAGTTTTCACCAACCAGGCAATTCCGAGTGGCAAGGTCACGATGCACAAAATGCTGTGATGCCAAGTAAACCATGCCAGCTGCAATCTGCTGGGCAATATGTAACATCTGTGACTGGGTTAGCTCAGTTAGATGACTCCCTTCAGCCATCAGAGCTGCATCAGGTCCATGTGCCCTGTATGGAACACAGGAGAGTGTAAGCAGATCCATTTATTCATTTCCTTTAGGTTTAAAACATGCACATACACAATGGAAGAACCATATGGGAGGTGACGATCCATGAGCCCCAATCTCTTTAATGACCATCTGTTTTGAAGAGCAGGCAAAGTGCTTATTGAGTTTATATCTCCTATAACAACAGTCCTTTTCCAGGTTAAGAATCTCAGCTGTATGATGCATGAAAACATCAAGGCCTGGATTAACAGATCTCAGGATCATCCACACTTACATGTCTAGGCACAGGTCCTGGCATTACAAGTTCCTGTCCAAGCCCCGCTGCAAAAACCCACTCTTTACCGCTAAACTGGAGCAAACAGCAATCTGTGGAAAGCCTGAATTGCTGTTTGCTCCGATTCAGCAGTAAAGAGCAGGTTTTCCTGGGGAAAGAGGCAGGGCAAGAAAACACCAAAGCACTTGGACATGGCTGGGAAAGTGTGAACACATGCCTAGAAAGTGAGGGGCAAAGGGTGAGTGTGGATGAGCCCTTGTCTCTACAAATGAAAAGGGACTTGCTGGTCTCTGCCAAGACTTAGAAGAACACATAGAAACCCTACATATTCTGCCTTGGGCTCCATGGAGGAAAGCCAAATATAATATGAAACTATTGTACTCAATGCTCAGTAGTACCCTCCGAAGCTCTATAGCAGGTGATGCCATTTAAGCTCTGGAAATGGACTCTTAATAACCAAATAAAAATAAAGAAGAAGGGTGTTGCTCAAGTTATTAA
Organism: Podarcis cretensis; assembly: GCF_951804945.1. NCBI lineage: Eukaryota > Metazoa > Chordata > Lepidosauria > Squamata > Lacertidae > Podarcis > Podarcis cretensis. Next base: position 7,457,743 of record NC_137180.1, on the reverse strand, counting down.
CAGACAAAACATTAATATATGTGAACTGTCTTGTTTTGCTCATTACACATCCCTCTGCCAGCTATAGCACAGCGGGCATAGATTACAGCATACATTCCAATACAAAGAAAACAAATTGGTGGGGTGCATTGTTTCATTAGTCCCAGAGAGAGACTTTGAAACACAAGCATCCTTTCTGGTAAAATAGTCTGCTGCTCATAATCAGGGCATAATCCTCACAACAAACTGTGGAATGATCTCTGTGAGAACATCAGTAGCAGAATGGTTTTACACCAGTGACAACGCAAATGGCACTAGGCGAGTGTTCCTGCTGGCTCTGAGCTATCGTGTTGCAGAATAGTTATTGCACTGGTAACTGGGAGAGATGGGCTGGATAACTTTGCTCCTCTTCTGTCCCACTGATTCCTAAGACCCAAGACAAAAGTTACAAAGAAAGATTGGGATGGAATGTGTCAGGAACTCGTCCTACACTCGAGTAGGACCCTGGCAGAGACACATGTCCGACTGGCATGTTCTCTCCCTTAGGGATCCGCAGAGTCTTTGCAGCTTGCATAACAGACCTCAGCAACTCAGCATTTTGGCTAATCTACTTTATTTACCTATAAACACACACGGAGCACTGCAACATGGCTCCCTCTCTCTCTAGCACCAGACAGCAAAGAGAAAAAGAACAAAGGACAATAGTCCCACTTCACGAAACACAGTAACACAAACATCCTGTCTCCATCACTTCCCACTCTGTAGAGTCAAAACATACACCGTCATGTGATAGACGAAAAAATCCCATGACTGCAATCATGGAGCAGGAATTCTAACAGAATGTACCCATCCTAGTCCCTTCTCACTTCGGACTTGTGCAATCTGACATGAAGGCAAATGTCAGCCTTCAGCCCTTAGAACACAGAATACATATGTGAGGATACATATCTGAGGGGAGAGTTTAACGATATGTCATAAATGCTCAAAACAGAGAGCAAAAAATACAGATGTAGTGACTGGAATGAAGTCTTCCAATTATGCGAAGTTGCATACATCCACGTCTGTTTTTTGTGTCTGTAGAACGACATGGGTTTTTAAACAAACACATGAATAAACAAATAAGGAACTGGAGTAGAAGAGGATGAAAAAGAGTGGAAAATAAAAAGAAGGATGATAAAGGCCAAAGCAGAAACCCAAATGGTGGGACACGATGACTTGTACTGTCAAAATCCTGCCTTTTTTTTACTGTATCATTTTGTTTGCTGAGCTGTAGAGCAGATTGCTTTTTTCATGTTTAAAAGCTTTCTTCCACAATCATTGGAGACATTTTGAAAATAAAATAAAAGCTGAGTTTGAAAATGAGCAAGGAGATTTTGAGGGAAGCAACAGCAAAATCCTTGTTGCAGGTGGTAGAAGCACAAGGCTGGCTTGCCATGGGCTTGGCGAGACCAGCGCATGCTTTCAAGTGGCCCTCACATGAGAATATGAAGGTTGTGTCACTGGGCACTCAGATCCTAAAGAGATGAACAGCTGCACTGTTTTTCACAGACTGGAATGTCGCAAATTAACCACAGCAGCATTTCATGTGAGAAAACTCACACAGGCCTTACGATTGCACCGCAGATCTGATATAGGTCTCTTTTTAATTCCTAACTCCCATATTAAGTGCATACAGTTGTATGTGCATGGTGGCTGAAATGTAGGGCTGCCACCCATCCCTAGAAAAACGTGATTGTCCTTTTTTTCAAGTGTCCCCTGTCCTTTGTTGTTTAGTCATTTAGTCGTGTCTGCCTCTTCATGAACCCATGGACTAGAGCATGCCAGGCACTCCTGTCTTCCACTGCCTCCCACAGTTGGTCAGACTCATGTTTGTAGCTTCAAGAACACTGTCCAACCATTTCGTCCTCTGCCGTCCCCTTCTCCTTGTGCCCTCCATCTTTCCCAGCATCAGGGTCTTTTCCAGGGAGTCTTCTCTTCTCATGAGGTGGCCAAAGTATTGGAGCCTCAGCTTCAGGACCTGTCCTTCCAGTGAGCACCCAGGGCTGACTACTTTAAACAGGACACCTTTTTTCATGTATTCAACTCCTCCTCCTCCTCCTCAAAACTGTGTGGGCAGCTTTTAATATTGGCAGAAAAACAAACTGTGAAGCAGCACTCCTGCAGTCACGGCACATATCGTACATAGTCTTTGTTAATAATATTTGACTATCATCCATTAGAATTAGGTAAAGGTAAAGGTACCCCTGCCCGTACGGGCCAGTCTTGACAGACTCTGGGGTTGTGCGCCCATCTCACTTAAGAGGCCAGGGGCCAGCGCTGTCCGGAGACACTTCCGGGTCACGTGGCCAGCGTGACATCGCTGCTCTGGCCAGAGCCAGAGCCAGAGCCGCACACGGAAACGCCGTTTACCTTCCCGCTGGTAAGCGGTCCCTATTTATCTACTTGCACCCGGAGGTGCTTTCGAACTGCTAGGTTGGCAGGCGCTGGGACCGAGCAGCGGGAGCGCACCCCGCCGCAGGGATTCGAACCGCCGACCTTTCGATCGGCAAGCCCTAGGCGCTGAGGCTTTAACCCACAGCGCCACCTGCGTCCATTAGAATTATTTCCATCTAAATTTGATTTTTAAAAATAAAAATAAAAATGACTGGCTCTTCTTTTTCATTTTTGTCCAATTTGTATCTATAACAGACACACAGCTGTGTGTGGCTGCCACATTTCATTTTGTTGTTTAGGCTTCCTCAGCCTAAATGGTACCCACAGGAAGGCTTCCTGACCTTCAGATCCTGGCCTGCAATTTGGCCCTGTACTGCAGGAAGCCAGCACTGTGAAGGACGCAGAGAGTTTACTTTTTCCTGGTGACCATGGGGGGCGCTGCAGGGTAAGAAATAAATGTTCCTTTGCCTCATGATCAGCAAGCAGCCTTTATTAAGCTGCGTCAAATGGAAGAAAGCCAGACTTAAGCGCAAGTTCAAGAGCAATTCAGCATTCTAAACTTGAGAAATAACTAAGAACTGAAGGCAGAGAGAAAGAGTGCAAAAAAAGACCATGTGTTGCTGTGGTATAATCCCAAATCAAAACTCAAGAGACAAATGTAAATGAGTAAGTGCTTCAAATGCTATTAAACGGGTGCCATTATTATGAATTTTTAATGTTTGCATTCAATTGTGGGAAGCTGCCTTGTGCGGCTCATCCAGGCCACATCAGCTGGCACTATTGGTCTATTAATAGCATGGATCTCTCTTCCCACCCTCTCCGACTGCACTGCACATTTGTTTGGGAGTAAAGCCTACAGTGGGATTTACTTCCAAGTAAACATGTGTCAGGCCAGGCTGCCAGCAAGGTATTCTCCCTGTGGAAATGGCACATGCCTTTTTGGGATGAAATGGCTGCGCTGTTAAACACAGGCTGCCTGTATCCCAGTGACCGCAATTTAGGCAGCCTTCCTCTCTCCAATGCAAAGCAGTATGGGAATGCTAATGGTATCTCACATCAAGAACTCTGTTAGCTAAAGAAGGATCTGCTGTGAAACACATCATTCCTTTAAGGCACATTCAAAGCACCTTCTTGCCCTCTAAGCAGTCTGGGCACTGCAGTTTGTTGAGGGCTGCTGGGAATTGTAGCTCTGTGAGTGGTAAACTACAGGGATCCCAAATGCTTTGAGGGAAACTATGTGCTTCAAAGCAGGGATGCGGGTGGCGCTGTGGGTAAAAGCCTCAGTGCCTAGGGCTTGCCGATCGAAAGGTCAGCAGTTCGAATCCCCGCGGCGGGGTGCGCTCCCGCTGCTTGGTCCCAGCGCCTGCCAACCTAGCAGTTCGAAAGCACCCCCGGGTGCAAGTAGATAAATAGGGACCGCTTACTATCGGGAAGGTAAACGGCGTGTCTGTGTGCTGCGCTGGCTCGTCAGATGCAGCTTGTCACACTGGCCACGTGACCCGGAAGTGTCTTCGGACAGCGCTGGCCCCCGGCCTATTGAGTGAGATGGGCGCACAACCCCAGAGTCTGTCAAGACTGGCCCGTACGGGCAGGGGTACCTTTACCTTTACCTTTATGTGCTTCAAATATGCTTTAAAGGTATAAGCATCCATTAGATGCCAGTTGTGTATACAATAGACTTACGAAGGGGAAGAAACAGGATCACAGCAGCAAGTTCTGCTACTCAACCTATGTACATTCACTAAACTATGCAGTCCTTTCATGTGGTACAAACAGTACACGCACAGACTTAGATGTCATCTGGGAATCTGATTTGTGTTGACGTAATCGCAGGTCACATGAACACAAGGCCTGCTCTAGCTTTCTGGGGACGCTTGGATACAAGATATCAACAAGGCCTTATCTCTTCTCTTTCCTCCTTAAACATCGCTTCTTCCTCTATCATACTAATAAAGTGTCAAGCTAGGAGGATGGGTTAGAGCCACTGGATGCCTTTAAGAAATGTTACTTGTGTGCAGAAACATGCACTAAAGTTTCAGCCTCCAAAATTTTTCTGTGGTGGTTGACTGCATCTTGACGCTAATGCATTTATATATGTAAGTACAAGAACAAAAAGCAGACAACCACCTTCACAGATAATGAAGGTTGACAGGGAAGCTGAAATTAAATGGACAAAACTAAGGGCTCGTCCACATTGCCACTTGCCCCACAACTTGCCCCCAGGAAAACCTGCTGTTTATCGCTGAATCAGAGCAAATGTCAATCATGTTTTCTCCGGATTGACATTTTCTCTGTTTTAATGCTAAAGAGAGTGATTTCTGGGGGAAGGTTGTGTGGCAAAGGCAAAACTGCTTGGACTCACACTTTCTAGGAACAAGTCAAGTGGAAGTGGGGACAATCCCTAATTTAGGCTGCAATTTTAACTCCACTTACCCAGGAAATAAGCCTGATGAAATTCAACAGGGCTTACTTCTGAGTAGGCATGGGTAAGACTGCACCATTAGAATATTAGCTAGTGAAAATGATTTCTCTGTTCAAAATGGTATCTTGAGGAATGTTTACTGTTGATGTGTGGTCTTTAGGTAATATGACTGCCAAAATACCCTTCCTAACACAGAAGACCTAATTCCAAAATAAAGTTTGACATCCAAAAGGCATCTCCAGGAGCCCAATAACTGCCAGATCATGTGGTCCATGCAATACACTCATAGATGATCCCATAAGCTCAGGCTGGATAGTTTTGGAACACAGGATTGGAGGACACTAGCCAGATTTTGAGAATGTGCCCTGTTTTTAAATGTTTTCATATGGCTCAATTCCTATGATCTCTCACAGCACTTGACATCTACTTTCCTAAAGTTGACTGGATAGTTTCAGCACCAGTTTTTTGGTTGTTGTTTTTTTTTGTATACTTCTCTTTCCCATGGTTTGCAGAATTTTCATGAGTCATATGTTCCCCATTCCTGCGTCTAAATCCTACCTTTTGTGCACTGGAAGCTTCTCCCAGCCCTAGCCTGAGATGTGTGCCATTTTATAATGTGTGTGAGTAAGCCCCATGGTGTTAAATGGGAATTACTCCCAGGTAAGAATGTACAGTGGTGCCCCGCAAGACGAATGCCTCGCAAGACGGAAAACCCGCTAGACGAAAGGGTTTTCCGTTTTGGAGGTGCTTCGCAAAATGAATTTCCTATAGGCTTGCTTCGCAAGACGAAAGTGTCTTGCGAGTTCCTGCGGGGGTTTTTTCCTCCCCCCCTTTTTCTAAGCCGCTTATCCGCTTATCAGCTGATCCGCTAAGCCACTAAGCCGCTTATCAGCTGATCCGCTAAGCCGCTTATCAGCTGATCCGCTAAGCCGCTTATCAGCTGATCCGCTAAGCCGCTAATAGCGCTAAGCTGCTAAGCCGCTAATAGGGTTGCTTCGCAAGACAAAAAAAACCGCAAGACGAAGAGACTCGCGGAACGGATTCTTTTCGTCTTGCGAGGCACCACTGTATAGGATTGGAAGCTAAGGGTTGTATGTGACTAAGTCTTACTCAGCAGAGACCCACTGAAATAGTAACTTAAGCCATGAATTTTGGTGACACATAATAAACAAAACCGAAACCCATCAACATGCAAGTTATGAAATATCTGGGCTATATTCTCATTATTGGCCAACACTGTTGGATACCCGATGGACTCTAGTCTACAAAAACTTGTGTTGTGATGCATGTATTAGTCTTTAAGGTGCTATAATGTTGTTGTTGTTGTTTGCTGCAACAGACTAGCCCAACATTATTTCTCTAAAAGCTATTTCCACTATTGTACATAATTAGCAGATGTTTCTTTATGAATTTACCTGAGAAACTTGTTAAGATCTCCATGCTTCATGTATTCAAAGACCATGATGAGAGGATCGCCTTCCACACATACGCCGTAAAACTTCACAATGTGTTCATGCTGTAAGTTAGTTAATAGTTCTGCCTCCCGGTGGAAGTCTTTGCGGGCATTATCGCTAGCGTCTTTTAGCGCCTGTGAGGAAAGAGTCAAGCAAAGTTAAGAGAAATACATCACACACTTTTCAGAAACTTGGCAACTACAGTGGTGCCCCGCAAGACGAATGCCTCACAAGACGGAAAACTCGCTAGACGAAAGAGTTTTCCGTTTTGGAGGTGCTTCGCAAAACGAATTTCCTATGGGCTTGCTTCGCAAGACGAAAATGTCTTGCGAGTTCCTGTGGGTTTTTTCCCTTTCCCCCCCTTTTTCTAAGCCGCTAAGCTGCTTATCCGATATGCCGATAAGCCGCTAAAAGCTGCTAAAAGCCGCTAAACCGCTAATAGCGCCAATCCGCTAAGCCGTCAATGGGCTTGCTTCGCAAGACGAAAAAACCGCTAGACGAAGAGAATCGCAGAACGGATTCTTTTCGTCTTGCGAGGCACCACTGTACTTTTTTTGTTTTGGGAGGAATCACACCATCAAGAGTGTTGTGTGTTGCACTATTTCCTTCTGCAATTTCTTATGCCATAGGTCACCTGGGAGCCTAAGTCACCAAGTACTTACATGGTGGCAAGTTGCCTTTCAAGTTCTCTTCTTGGGCGATACATATTTTTTCCATTTTTACTTACTGTTACATTCAACAACATGGTGACCTTTCCTCCTCAGAAACATTGCACCCAAGTATCAAGCCTCTTGGCGCAGTCTGTGTTGCCAAATGGAACTATTTTGTAAGGAACAGCTATGTCAAAGCTATGTACCAGATATAGCTGTATTCACACTGTAAAAAATCCCCAATGGTCTGAAAATCTCTCACAGAACTGAAAATGAAATTACCAACTTGGGAGGAAAAAATGAAGAGTGTATGTGTGCGTGTGTGCGCGCGTGCATGTGTGTAAGCGAGAGAGAACGAGGGAACATGCTATAAACCCTCAAATTCAAACACATTTAGATTGCATTCAAACATGGGGTTTATTGCATGAGTTTTATAGATACTAGCACTTCTGTCCCAATTTTCAATGTTCCCTAACTATGGCTTTTTGCTTGATATACCACCACGTCATGTTAAATTTCGTTTGCACTAGTGGGTGTGGTGTGACACAACAACAATTGTCTTTTTTTTTAATATAATTTTTATTAATTTTCCAACATAGATTTAAAACAAAATAACATACACACATAGACATACAAAAACATATAAACAAGTATAATTTCAGATCCTCTCTTCATAAACCTTCTTTCTCGGACTTCCCCTTACCTCCCCCTCTCTGCATCCTTATTTTAAATTTTTTCAACAACCCTTCGCTCCAATTAAATAATAACTTATTTTCTTTTTCAATTTTTCCTCCTAATTCATCAACCAAATACAGCTATAATTCTATCTTTTCCTTTCCCTTGACATTTTAGCACTCATCAATTTTGCAACAGTTCTTAAGATATACTTTAAATTTCTTCCAATCTTCTTCCACCATCTCTTTCTCTTGGTCACGGATTCTGCCAGTCATTTCCGCCAGTCCCATAAAGTCAATCACTTTCGTTTGCCATTCTTCCAATGTGGGTAATTCTTGTGTCTTCCAATACTTTGCTAAAAGAATCCTTGCTGCCCGACACAACAACAATAATTGTCACTGGATATGCCACTACTCCCCCTCCTTTTCCAGGCTTGGGTGCTTCCATTCCCCCATGATTCACTGCGCTGTATGCCAAACTGCCATGCAGAATTTCATTATGTGAATAAAACCCTTCTGATATTATGGGTTTCCAGGGTTGCAAAAGGATTTTTTCTGGAAACAACAGAGAAATGAGCATAAAACTCTGACTAGATTTGGCTAGTCATCCAAGATGGGGATTTTACTTTGTGTGAAAGTTCACATGAAAGGCAAAAATCATCAGGTGAGGAAACACCAGGAAGATGGAATGAAGTGCTGTCTGAATGCAGCCTTAGTTGGGGAAGGTGGAATGGTGAACTCATGTTTTTCATCTCTGAGGAGTAGCAGCTGTTTTCCGTGATGGAGCTGTTGCCGTGGTAACTGTACACTGTCCGTCAAAACAGCCAAATGCACACTGTCTCTAAGCCCAGATAGATTGTTGATGCTTGAGAATTATTGCTGCTAGAACATCTTTGTGTCCCCAATCTAGTCCTTTCAGAACAAGCAGAAACTCCCTTAATCAAAATTCTGCTTGTCTCTCTCTCTCCCCCACCCCAACTGCAGTCCTTTTCGGTAATTCAGTTCAGGGAAAATGAATGCGCAGGGTGGGAGCATCTCAGCGGCAGGGCCTACCTCTCATCTATATGTGCTCATTAGAAAACCCAAAGAGGGCATCACTGACTACTATTCATGATGGCTCTGGTGAGAGGCACTAATACTTCTGAATACCAGTTGCTGGAAACCACAAGAGGGGAGATGGTGCTTGGCTCAGGTCCTGCTTCCAGATTACCCACAAGTCTCTGGTTGGCCACTGTGAGAACAGGATGCTAGACTAGATGGGCCGCTGGCATGGTCCAGCAGGCTCTTCCTATGTTCTTATGTCCACACATGCATGTGCAGGATCTCTTCCGATGTTCTCATGAAGGTTAGGGGTAGAACCATCAACAAGCACACACCCCTGCCATGCATGTTTTTTATCCGTGTGCTAAACTATAGAAAAGGCCCTAAGCAATCTACCATATTGCTCTCTGTGGCTTTAACAGCCTTCACTTTTCCATTAAGCTAAAGGTAAAGGGACCCCTGACCATTAGGTCCAGTTGTGACCGACTCTGGGGTTGTGGTGCTCATCTCGCTTTATTGGCCGAGGGAGCCGGCGTACAGCTTCTGGGTCATGTGGCCAGCATGACTAAGCCACTTCTGGCAAACCAGAGCAGCGCACAGAAACGCTGTTTACCTTCCTGCCTATTTATCTACTTGCACTTTGACGTGCTTCCGAACTGCTAGGTGGGCAGGAGCTGGGACCGAGCAATGGGAGCTCATCCCGTCGCAGGGCTTCGAACCGCCAACCTTCTGATCTGCAAGTCCTAGGCTCGGTGGTTTAGACCACAGTGCTACCTGCATCCCCTTCCATTAAGCTACAGTGGTACCTCGGGTTACATACGCTTCAGGTTACATACGCTTCAGGTTACAGACTCCACTAACCCAGAAATAGTACCTCGGGTTAAGAACTTTGCTTCAGGATGAGAACAGAAATCGTGCTCCGGCGGTGCGGCAGCAGCAGGAGGCCCCATTAGCTAAAGTGGTGCTTCAGGTTAAGAACGGACCTCCAGAACGAATTAAGTACTTAACCCGAGGTACCACTGTACTTTCTTTTAATTCCTCCTCTAGTGCTTTTTCTTTTCTTGAAGTCTTTTCTACACCACCCCAGCGGCGTAGCGTGGGTTGTCAGCACCCGGGGCAAGGCAAGTAATTTGCTCCCCCTAACCCGGGGCAAGGCAAGTAATTTGCGCCCCTAACCCCTAACCTGCTGCCGCTGCCAGCTTCTTCTTGCTGCTGCCTGGGCTGGTCGGGTGTGGTTCTCTCCAGCGCTCAGCGCTGCGCTGGGCGGCCGCTGCACTGTCCCTCCCCCAGATAGTCCCTCCCTCGCTCTCTCTCCGCTCCGCACCGCAACGCACGCCTGGCACCCTCCCCCTCCACAGTGGGCGGCGACCCGGCAGCTCGGATCGGATTTGCACAGCCAGCACTGCAGTGAGAGAAAGTGAGTGAGCCAGGTAGGGGCAGAGAGCTGCGAGTGCGAGCGCGCCCCCCCAAATGTTGCGGCCGATGTGGCTGGCCACCCCTGCACCCCCCACGCTACGCCACTGCACCACCCTAATGGAACAATCCCAAAAAAGTGTAACAGGAATATCCTGCAGCAAAGACAAAAGCCACACTTTTGCAATCAGAATTCTATTCTGTGGAGAACAACAAATTCTGTCTTATCTTGTCTGCTGCTTTCACATTGTTATGCGTTTGTTCATGGCCTCTCCATCTGCTTGCTTTTAGAGGGCTTATAGCAGCACTGTGTGTTACTCAAATCTCAGCTAAATCTTTCTGCACAGAAGCTGGCTCCAGAATGGCCACACACAAATCAAACTCTGTCCAAACAAACTGAAAGTAAAAATAAACCTGAGTCAAGTTGTTTTTTTTTTAAAGGGCAAAGCAGAGCTTCCCTCTGTATGTGTTTTCCTCTTTTCATATCAAATCATTTTTTATGAATACCCCTTCTTCTAAAGCTATTAATTCATACAAGATTAGAATATTTGCCATGCTCTCTTCCACACACCCTGAAAATGCTACCTTTTGAGATTTTGTCTTCTCACAGGAAACAGCGGCTGCCATTCCCTAACATGTATACACAATGCTGTTCTGGGTTGCCCAGCAACCAGCAAGGAGGCATGTCAAAGATCCAATGAATGAATAGCAAATGTGACAATACTTGAACATTAAGTGAGATTATTTGACCTTCTGCGGCAACTTGCTCAGATTCTCCTCTGTCTAAAATCTTTCTGAAATGGACATATTAGTCACAAAGTGTATATTCCACAAGGAGAATTGAAGGATGTGTGCATATAACATCCCCTAAAATTCTAGCACAATCCTATATGTATTTATACAGAAATAAGTTTCACTATTTTCAGTGGGGCTCACTCCCAGGTGAATATACATATTGGTGTGTGGGTGTGTAAGAGAGAGAGAGTAAATCTTTTTGCATTATCTGTGCTCTTATGTTTTATCTCTGCATCAAGGTGACAACAATATTGTCAACTACAAAGCTACTTTGAGTAAGAGCTAAGCATTAACTACAAAGTCAGAGTTCCAGATCTGTCAACTTGCAACTGTAGTCCTGCTCACACTTGCAAATTGCATTCACTCAATATGTGAAAAGTGATGGTGGAGAGTAAGACTGCATCTTCTGTGTGTTCATCAGTGTGGACAAAGTCCTATGTGGTATGTGTACAACTGGAAGCAAAATAGATGCTTCCATGCAATTGAGAACCCTGCAAAAATGCTGGGCCAATGATCTTGCAGAGCCTTCGTGCATTGAGTTGTAACCACAATGGTCACACCTTCTGCATCTGAACACACAGAAGGGAGGGGCAGGCCAACAGATGTAATCCTTTACTGCTCCTGAAAAGTAAACAGGCTTATCACATAGTTTATCAAGATTCTATTGTCTTAAAGAGACAGGAAGTGATATCACATTGTTTACAATTCAGAAAAGAAGGAATAATAAGCATTCTTAAAAAACAATTGTGTGTCCCCCTTGGTTGACCAATTCATATATTTAAAAAAACACATAATGAAGACTTGAAGAAAAAGCATAATTCTTGGAATGCTAGTACTTTACTCCAGGCACATAGTACAGTGGTACCTCGGGTTACATACGCTTCAGGTTACAGACTCTGCTAACCCAGAAATATTACCTCGGGTTAAGAACTTTGCTTCAGGATGAGAACAGAAATCGTGCTTCGGCGGCACGGTGGCAGCAGGAGGCCCCATTAGCTAAAGTGGTGCTTAACGGACCTCCGGAACGAATTAAGTACTTAACCCGAAGTGCCACTGTACTGGTTGACACACAAACTAAGTGCATAGGTGGCCTCACATGCACGAAGTTTGCTTAAAAATGTAGATCTAATTAAATTATCCCCCATGCTTTAAGAAACCATTTAGGGATGAGAGCCACAGCAAGGAGCATTTTATCACTAATGTTCTGCCATGGAACACGTTTGCAGTACTGCACTAGGGCTCAACTCTCGAGCATGTGAAGCAAGAGAGAGTGCATCTTCAAACATCTGCAGAGTGCTTTTTCTTCCCTGCTGAATAAACACAACTGGAATGTGAGATCGAGATTATGACAAGGTTCTCCTTCAAAAGGGCCACAACCTACTTCTAGGCATTTTCACAGGAATCTCCTGACTTCCTATTAACATTTGCAAGATGTTAATAGCAGCCTACTTTGAACAATGCAGGGCAGGTAGAACCCCATGACTCTATGGATGTTGATAAAATGCAACTCCCATTATCCTTGACCGTTGGGCATGCTGGCTTTGGCCAATGAGAGCTGGAGTCCAATAACATCTGGAGGGCCACAGGTTCCTCACCCATGTTTCACAGGAACCATTTATAGCTGGAGACAATTCAATGGCAACAAACATCAACTGCTACATCCACAACAAAGATGGTCCATTTTACCTTCACTGCAACCAAGATCTTTTCTTGCTCATGACACAGATTATAACATTCGGCCAAGAAGACTTTCCCAAAGGCTCCTTCTCCCAGTTCCCTTTTGAGAACAATATTGTGTCGCTTGATGTGCTGGACAACTGCAAAATGAAGGTAAAGCAAGGATTAGAAATGAATTTCCTGGCCAAGGAAAGAGGCATTTTGGGAAGTGGGCCCAGGTAAAATCCCAGCATGTAGAGCAACAGGGCTTGCTTGCTCTGTTGACTTGGCAAGTCCTTCCCCAAAGCAGGACTCCTCTCTTTTTACCTGGCCATGTTAAGTCAAAGCAGCTAATGCAGAGGTCAGGACCATTCAGGCTCACATGGCCATTTCTAGCAAACTCCGCCCACCCACCAATCATGTGACCTGACAATCGTTTCAATCTGCCCCAACACCTTCCTCAGCTTTCTTCTTGTTAAATTGTGGGCGAACATATCAGACGACACAGCGATTCTTCCAAAGCAGCTCTTTATTTGTAAGCTGAACAGAACTGAACTGAGGAGCTCAGTCAGCCTGCTTATATAGAGCTCCAGAACAATGTAACTGTTGCCATTTTCTAAAACTATCCAATCACTGAACGTCACTTTCGATCCTTCATTTGCATAGAAACTATCCAATCACTGAACGTCACTTTCAATCCTTCATTTGCATAACTATCTACAGTATCCCCCTGCTGGCCCAGGATGAGAACTTCAGTACATAACACCTCTGGTTAGACGTAACCATTTACTTATATTATGTATGAGGTATACATTTCCCCTGCCCCCAAACAAAGGGAGAATTGAACATAAAATACATAAAATGGAATTTAAATATATCAGAGCTGGTTAGCCTTCCAGGGGCCACATTCTGATGTGGGGAGGCAAAGCCAACAGAGGGTGGGGCAGAAGAATGAAATACTTTGATACTGCTGTTAAAATGGTGTACAGGTAAGGTTGAAAAGGCTTAGAGAGGGGAAAAGTGTGTTTCTTTTTGACAAGATCAAGGTCGTCCGTCATCCTGGGATGTCTTTGATCACCACAGCAGAGTGAGCTCTGAAAAAAAACAATTCTGAATGCTGCTGCTTCAAGAAACAAATTAAGAGGAGGAAAACACTGAAAGACAGGCTGTGTTTATTTCCTGTCACTTCCATTTTTTAACATTTCTTTAACAGCTGCTCCCCTTTATTGCACAGCAAAGAAAATTTCTGAGGGGGGGGGGAATTCATATAACCTCGGAAGATAAAGTAGGTCTTCCTTTAATTAAATCCAGCCTACTCTGTGGCTCTCCTCGCTTGCTCCTCTTAAATTAAGCTGCCACTTACTCTGTCTGTTTCATTCAACAACTAGGATAAATAAAATGTTTCATTCTAGCAAATATGATTTACACTCTTGCTCTGAGGTTAAACAGAGAAATAAGACAATTGGCAGCAATATGGCCATCAGAGCCTGGGCAACTGTCTGCTACAGGATAAAACTGTCTTGCTGTATTAAAACTTGGACCCTTCACCATTTTCTTTGATGCCTGTTCTTCTTTCTTCCCTGCTTACAAAAATATTTACAGGGCATGTCTACTCAAATGTAAGCCTCATTGAATTCTATGAGACTTATCGCCATGTAAGTATGTACAGGATTGCAGTCTTAGTACTTAAAATACCAGACCATACACACGTATGAATGTCACAAACTATACTGAACAACTGTTCCTGTTTTTGAGATGTTACTTGAGATGATACGAAAAGGATAAAGTTATGACAATGCTGCTGTTGCTGGTTTATTTTTGTCTGCTTCCCTTAATAATAATAATAATAATAATAATAATAATAATAATAATAATAATTTTATTATTTTTACCCCGCCCATCTGGCTGGGTTTCCCCAGCCACTCTAGGCAGCTTCCACAAAGACCAAAAATACACTAAGATGTCACACATTAAAAACTTCCCTTAAGATGTCTTCTGAATGTCAGGTAGTTGTTTATCTCTTTGACATCTGATAGGAGGGCATTCCACAGGGCGGGCACCACTACCAAGAAGGCCCTCTGCCTGGTTCCCTGTAGCTTTGCTTCTCGCAATGAGAGAAGGCCCTCAGTGCTGGATCTCAGCATCTGGGCAGAACGATGGGGGTGGAGACACTCCTTCAGGTATACTGGGCCGAGGCCGTTTAGGGCTTTAAAGGTCAACACCAACACTTTGAATTGTGCTCGGAAACGTACTGGGAGCCAATGTAGGTCTTTCAAGACCGGTGTTATGTGGTCTCTGCGGCCGCTCCCAGTCACCAGTCTAGCTGCCGCATTCTGGATTAGTTGTAGTTTCCGGGTCACCTTCAAAGGTAGCCCCACATAGAGCGCATTGCAGACCCTATATCAGATGCTCCTGTATAGCAAGAGTGAAAGCTTCTGTTTTAGCAGGAGTTTCACTGCAAACCACTCCTGGAGCAAGGCTCTTTGAAAGGTCCCGCCCACCTGTCACATTTGACCCATGAGATATAGAACAGGTACAGAGGGGAATAAAGGTTCTCTAACCCTGCTTTATAGTGTAAATCAAACACTGGCCCAGACAAAATAAGCAGCGGTTGCAGGCGCCACTGATCAACCCCATCCTCTTGTCAAAATGGCCAGTGGAGGATGGATGCAACAGCTGCATAAGTTTCCCCACTGTTGCTTTTCACATTGAAGTGATGGCTCCAAAATGCCAACAGATATGACTCATAATAAGAGGGCCCTGAAAATGTAGAACCAGGCTAACAGACTTGCTGAACTCAGAACCTGCCTCTACGAACACAGAATTATAGAACTCTCATGAAGAAAGGCATCCTAAGTGTCATCTACTCCAGTGTTCCCCAACCTTGGGCCTCCAGCTGTTTTTGGACTACAATTCACATCATCCTTGACCACTGGTCTTGCTAGCGAGGGATGATGGGAGTTGTAGTCCAAAAAAGCTGGAGGCCCAAGGTTGGGGAACACTGATCTAGTCCAAAGCCCTGCAATGCAGGAATCACAGCTAAATCCCTGCCAGATGGTGATCCAAACTCTGTTTAAAAGCTTCCAGTGAAGAAGAGTCCACAACCTTCAGAAGTAGTATGTTCCACTGTTGAGAAGCTCTTTCCATCAGAAAGTTCTTCCTAAAGTTTAGTTGGAATCTCCTTTCCTGTTATTTGGAACAGCAGAAAGCAAGCTTGCTCCGTCTTCCATGTGACAGCCCTTCAGATATTTGAAGATGATTACCATATCACCTCTTTTCCAGGCTACTCCCTCAACCATTCCTCATAAGACTTGTTTTTCAGACCCTTTATCATCTTGGTCACCCTCCTCGGCACATGTTTCCAATATATGAATCCTCCTTATACAATGTCCCATCAGGCCCAGTATTGTCAAGCTCCCAAGTGCTCATGCTAGGATCTTAAACTATCCCTGCTACTGGAGAAGCTAAGGAGTGACCCTGGGACCTTCTATACATGGTCTACCACTGAGCTGCGGCCTTTCTGAGGAATATATACAGCAGGCTACTAGTGCAGTAAATGTCCGAAACTTACTTTGCCACTGGTGGCAGACCATATGGGGGGGGGGGAATGCATGCTGGGTTTAAGGTTGATATTTGGCCATTTGACTTGGTGACGGGGAGCTACCTTAATCTCAATGTACAACAGTTCAGCCAGCACCAGTATCACAGCTTATCATTTCTAAACCGCTTCACATTTCCAAAGGAATTTTAAAGTAGGATTCAAGCTGCCTTAAATGATCAAATAGAACACTGTGAAAAATAAAAAACAACACATTACAAATGAGAATCAGATCCAAATATATCAATGATTCACATTTGTTGTTGTTTAGTCGTTTAGTTGTGTCCGACTCTTCGTGACCCCACGCCAGGCACTTCTGTTTTCCACTGCCTCCCACAATTTGGTCAAACTCATGCTGGTAGCTTCGAGAAGACTGTCCAACCATCTCGTCCTCTGTCGTCCCCTTCTCCTCAATCCTTCCCAACATCAGGATCTTTTCCAGGGAGTCTTCTCTTCTCATGAGGTGGCCAAAGTATTGGAGCCTCAGCTTCAGGATCTGTCCTTCCAGTGAGCTGATTACCTTAAGAATGGAGAGATTTGGTCTTCTTGCAGTCCATGGGACTCTCAAGAGTCTCCTCCAGAACCATAATTCAAAAGCATCAATTCTTCGGCGATCAGCCTTCTTTATGGTCCAGCTCTCACTTCCATGCATCACTACTGGGAAAACCAGAGCTTTTACTATACGGACCTTTGTTGGCAAGGTGATGTCTCTGCTTTTTAAGATGCTGTCTAGGTTTGTCATTGCTTTTCTCCCAAGAAGCAGGTGTCTTCTAATTTCGTGGCTGCTGTCACCATCTGCAGTGATCATGGAGCCCAAGAACGTAAAATCTCTCACTGCCTCCATTTCTTCCCCTTCTATACTTCACATTTAAAGTAATGCAATTAACAATGAAACAAAATATTCTCTTAAAAGTTAAAAGGAAAATAAAAAGCAAACACCAACATGCAGTAAAAAAAAACCCCCACATATAAACAACTAAACAAAATGAATGGAACAGAAGTTGCACCCACAGGCTCCCCCCCCCCACTGAGTTTCTGGTAGGATTAATAATAATTTACATACTATTATTTTTGCCCCACAGCAAAACAACACACTTCCTACAATGCTTCTGTGCTGTCTACACCTAGGCATGCCCTTTCCCTCCAAATTGCGTCTCTCTCCCAGCCTCCCTCTCTCAAAATCTATCCATCTATCTTCCTCTTCTTCCTCTTCTCTCTCAAAATCTCTCCCTGTTGATAATTACAGCATCCTGTGCCAAGCAGCTGTCACTAAGGAACACGAGCTGCCCCAACACTTCCGCAGTGACAATGCCTGCAAGTTTATTGGCTGATTTATCGCACCATAATGAACTCGCTCACAACTTTCCATCCGTAGCCTGAGAAGCAGAGGGAGATGGGCCATGGCCTGAACATTTTGTTCCGATACATCTGAAAGGAGGGAGAAACAATCACAAGTATTTGTAACCACGGTTGCCCCCTCCTCACAGCCCACTGTTCCTGAAAAAAGTGGGCACGAGGCAAGCATCCAAGGCTGTTTGGTATTCACAGAAGGGCATGAGTCCAATCTTCCGGCAGATGCAGCACTTTGCTGAATAAGGGCATGCGCAGATAAAGGACAATCACTTTTATTCAGCTCTGATTTATTCAGCTACCCTAATGAGCTTGACCATAAGATAATATTCTCCAACATTTTGAAGCCTCCCCACAACTGTTCTAAATCTATTCTGCCTTCTCTTGCTCCTCAACCTGCCTCTTGGCTTCAGTTCTATAGCTTAGTATGCAAATATTTGTGCATGCAGTTATTTATTTCATGACATATTATTATTTTGCTCTTCCTACGAGGTGTTCAGGACAGAATCCCATCCCTCCCCTGCCATCTTTAATCTTCACAATGCTAAGATAGTGATTATTGCAAGGTCACCCAGTAACCTTTGTGGGCATGCGGGGATTTGAACCTGCTCCACCTTCATGTTGTTTAGTCGTTTAGTCGTGTTCCGACTCTTTGTGACCCCCTGGACCAGAGCATGCCAGGCACTCCTGTCTTCCACTGCCTCCCGCAGTTTGGTCAAACTCATGCTGGTAGCTTCTAGAACACTGTCCCACCATCTTGTCCTCTGTCGTCCCCTTCTCCTTGTGCCCTCCATCTTTCCCAGCATCAGGGTCTTTTCCAGGGAGTCTTCTCTTCTCATGAAGTGGCCAAAGTCTTGGAGCCTCAGCTTCAGGATCTGTCCTTCCAGTGAGCACTCAGGGCTGATTTCCTTCAGAATGGAAAGGTTCTTGCAGTCCATGGGGCTCTCAAGAGTCACCTCCAGCACCAGAATTCAAAAGCATCAATTCTTTGGCGACCAGCCTTCTTTATGGTCCAGCTCTCACTTCCATACATCACTACTGGGAAAATCATAGCTCCACCTTAGTCTATGTCTAACATCCTAGTCACTGGTCCCATGCTGTGAATGGCGCATGCAGGAATCGATAGATTACAAAACGATATCAAAAGTACTTTTTTTTTTAAACTAGACATCTTCAGGCCCTTCTTAAACCACCCATAGTGGTCAGCTGGAAAAGCACCGTGCAAACCAATCTAATGTGGGTAAGTGGGAAATGGTTGTACATGTGCTTCACTCAGGTTTTGGCAAATGGTGGGGAGGAAGTCCCATGTGGTTTATAATCCTATCCCTTTCCAAAAGACTGTGTGCCCCTCTAGGTGTCCCACAGCCACAGGTTCGGAAGCTAGACCTGAAAACTGAGTTGGCACCTCTGATTAATCAAGAACCCTTAAGCCTACTGGTTGATTATGGGGTGTTCGTGGTTGATCCTGGTCAATCTTTGGACTCTCAGCTATTTACCCCCCTCTCCCCCCCAAAAGCTCCGCAACTCTGGCTCCCTCAAAGAAGCTCAACAACTTTGGTCAATCCAATGGGTAGATCACTGCCAGTTTTTTATAGTGGGAATAGATCACAGTCTCCTGGGAGTTGGACATGCCTGTCATAGAGCATTAGATGGCATCACAAATAAGCCTTTTCAGGTAGCTCCTACATTGTATCTTCCATTAACAGTCATGTTGGAATGCCCTGCATGAATCCTGGTCTTTTAGGTAAGCAATAAGTAAGCTTTCCTCCACCGACATATTGCTGATAATCTATATCCTTGTTTACTTTCAATAGCCCTGCTGTCTTTACAAAGCACGTCCCTTCTGCTACAAACAATTGTTGTCAATTACAACCTTTTTAAGGGTTGGTTTACCACATGCATTGCCTTATTGATTTCCTATCCACTGATTATGTAATTTAAATTTATTGCTTTACTATATACTATATTTTTCCTTCTCTAAGACGCCCCCATGTATAAGACGCCCACTGTTTTGGGGGCAACAACCAATCACCAGTCCACCCTTGGTACTATCTGTGTATAAGATGACCACTGATTTTTGACAATTTTTTTGGGGGGGGGGGAACCTAGTTTTATGCACAGAAAAATACAGTATATATTTGCCATTTAAAGCTCAATGCTTGGAACTATTGAGGATTTAAACAGCCAGTATCTGAATGGATGAACTGACAACACCAAAAAGCATCAGGCTTATCTCAATGTTGGGTGATATGAAAGTTTTACATGGACTGGATTATTGACACAGCAGATCACCACTTCATCTTGCTGTGTGAAACAGTGCAAAGTTTTCTACAAAGTGATGAGGGACCTTCCCCCCCCTCCATATTGTTTAACTACAACTCCCATCAGCTCCAGCAAGCGTGACCAATGGTCATGGAAGATGGGAGTTGTTAAACTACAACACCTAGAGGGACACAGGTTCCCCAATCCTGATCTAAAAGCACATGAAGTCCCAAATTTGCTAATCAGGTCTGAGTCTGGTCAATGCCTGGATAGGATATCTGGGGATAGCTTCTGTACACACAGCTTTGAGCAGCAGATGGAATATTAATGTAACAAATAATAAAAATGCAGTCACTGTGTACCATATTTTTTGCTCTATAAGACGCACCTGACCATAAGACGCACCTAGTTATAGAGGAGGAGAACAAGAAAAAAAATATTCTCTCCCTCTCTGTGCAGTGCCCCTTCACTGAGGCAGCAGCAGAAGCGGAGCCCCTTCCATGTGTCCTCCCGCTTTGCTGAAGGGGCGCTGCGTAGAGGGGGAAAGTTGTGCAACGCCTCTCCAGCGAAGCCAGGAGAGCAAGAGGGATTGGTACACACCGACCCCTCTTGCTCTCCTGGCTTCAGTGAAAGCAACACGAAGCCCAAGGAGCGCAGCGGGAGGTCCCCTGCTGCGCTCCAGAGGCTTCACGTTGCTTTTGCTGAAGCCATGGAGCCTGCATTCGCTCCATAAGATGCACACACATTTCCCCTTACTTTTTTATAAATGTGTTAAATGGTATGAAATGTTGACAATTAATTTGAGATGGATATTCGCCATCAGCATTTGAAACATGGCAATATTTTCTATTTGATTTTAATATTTGATATTTGAAAAGAGTTGATAGAAGAAACCATATCTGGCACCTAGCATACAACAGAATTAAATTTTTGTGGAATGTGCTAAAAACATAAGGCAAGTTTTGAGGCTGGCAGGTGTTGAGATAGTTAAATGAAGAGCATGGAAAGTATCGTACACTCTCCTCTAGGTAAAAGAGGCAACAGTATGACTTGGCTGCTCCAGTTCCTAAGAAAAGAAAGTCTCCAGATCACAGTTAATTTGTAATATTAATCAGATTTCTTCCCACTTTCCCACTTAAGCATTTTAGGTACTGTTAAATTAATTTATATTCATTCATCTTGAGTAGCCTAGGGGAGCTGCTCACTAAGAAACCACACATGTGCTTCGAAAAAGAGTTGTTTAGCGGCTCTGCCAGCCACCTCAAATTCAGCAAGGGACTGTCCATTACTCTGCATCTGCGGAAGGGATGTTAATATAGCCTTGACCCTATGTTATTGGGTGCCATAAACCCCTGTGTGCTTTGTGTTTGTTT
Source organism: Podarcis cretensis (assembly GCF_951804945.1). NCBI lineage: Eukaryota > Metazoa > Chordata > Lepidosauria > Squamata > Lacertidae > Podarcis > Podarcis cretensis. The sequence goes on along the minus strand of NC_137180.1, from coordinate 7,436,643 downwards.
ATTTAGGGCCAGACTAAAAGTGATGTTTGAGATGCCTCCAAAATCAGCCGCCAGTGGATGGGACAATTTGATTTGGGCCGTGACATGGGGAGGCTTAAAGAAACACGCCTTCTTGAGCTGTGGCCCTGTTTGAAAGTCACCATCACCAAAGCGGCTATTACCTTTAGAATGAAAACCGTACAGGGCGCAAAATCTCTTTCAAATGTCTTGTGCACATGTACAGAGACTGGAATATGGCATTCTAAGCATGGTAGGCTTTGCATTTGCCTTATACAGTGGTACCTCAGGTTACATACGCTTCAGGTTACAGGCGCTTCAGGTTATAGACTCCACTAACCCAGAAATAGTACCTCGGGTTAAGAACTTTGCTTATGGATGAGAACAGAAATCGTGCTCCGGCGGCACGGCAGCATCAGCAGTAGCAGCAGCAGCAGGAGGCCCCATCAGCTAAAGTGGTGCTTCAGGTTAAGAATAGTTTCAGGTTAAGAACGGACCTCCAAAACAAATTAAGTACTTACCGAGGTACCACTGTAGACCTGGAAAATGCAACCCCCATTTGTTCACCTTCTCTGGGTTGTCATCAAGTTCTACCCTGTCCATGTTTACTGAGGCTGTTAAGCATTACTTAGAGCTAAGCCTTCCTTATTTTAATGGGAGTTACACTCAAGGAAGTGCACAGGATTCCAGCCTTAGGGTCCTCTGTGTGTGTGTGTGTGTGTGTGTGTGTGTGTGAGAGAGAGAGAGAGAGAGAGAGAGAGAGAGAGAGATGTGCATTCTGGCATATTTATTTCAGCCATTTTCTCAGGGGCTGATACTAGAAATAGGTGAATATATCAGTTTTGGTTTATTTCATTTTCTCCTTTTTCCAGTCAAGTTCAGTTCTCAATATTTCCGCATCACCTCCGCATCACTTTGTGATTTATTTTTTTAAAAAAATCTCATGAAAATTCATTAGTGTTCTTGTGCAAATTTCTCCTACTATAGACATTTTTATATGAAATGTTCCCCAATATACAGTCTTGCAATGCAATTTCACCTAACATAATGCATTTTTTTATGTTATTCTAACTAATATATATGCATCTAATATATATGTATCTAACTAATGTAATGTATCCTTTAGTATATGCACTTTTGCACATGTTATGTAGCTGAAGAACTGCACTGCAAAATTAAAGTGTGAATTTTGAAAGATGGCTGAATTTTAGGTCATACACTATTTCAGTGAGTGTGAATTAGGTACATTCACCTTTAAATGCAAACTGAATCAAATCTCCCCCTTGCTACAGGGAACCAGGCAGAGGGCCTTCTCGGTAGTGGCGCCTGCCCTGTGGAACGCCCTCCCATCAGATGTCAAAGCGATAAATAACTACCTGACATTCAGAAGACATCTTAAGGCAGCCCTGTTCAGGGAAGTTTTTAATCTGAGATATTTTAGTGTATTTTTGGTTTTTATGGAAGCCGCCCAGAGTGGCTGGGGAAACCCAGCCAGATGGGCGGGGTACAAATAATAAATTATTATTATTATTATTATTATTATTATTATTATTATTATTATTGCTTAGCTGGCACTGAAAGCATGTCTCTAAAGGGCTCCGTAATCTCTGAAAGCTCTGAATGGCAACTCTGGACATGTTAAAAAGCATTATTATTCGATTTTCACCCAAACCTTTCCCCCAGTTCAACTCTTATCATCATTCACCCATCTTCCATGGCTTTTTGTTGTTGTTGCAAAATTGGAGGCAGATTCACTTCCTAACCTGCCTGGAGTGCCAGGAAGAAGAAAACTTATAATGTGAGTACATTACCTCCTGTTGAAAGCCAGCTAAAAAGATCTGTCATCATTAAGCATGGATGTTGTTAACACCAGCCAGGAAATATATCAACAGAGATGGTAACACTCCCAAATGCCTTCGGTGCTTTAACCCATATTCTGCAGATATTCTGTCAAAGGGTGTAAGGATGGAATCTATTTAATAGCTTTAATTGCCTAAGATGTGGCATGGCACAGCTGCAAAATATTGTTTTAATTTATGACATCAGCGTATTAAACAGCCAAAGACAGGCAGGCACGGGCTGCCTCTCTCATCTTTTTCGCCACTCTTTACTAGGTTCCCTTCCCTGTTTTGTATCTAAAAGGGGAATGTGGCATATCTGGGCTTTCTTGGTCAGCACCTAAGCAAATGAGAAGCAAGTGACATTTTAAGCATAATACTTCATCTGTCTAAGAAAACACTCCAAAAATCCAGTTTCCCTGTACTTCTAAGATAGGCTGGCATCAGAGAGGTTCTATATCAGTAACGTTGGCGCTCTTATGGCTTTAAAGAGCCCTCGGAGCCCGAGGAACTGGGGTGGAGTGTTCAGAATCAAAACCTGCATAGGCCTTGCTTTACACTGTCTGCACCTTGCCATTCACACACACACACACCTTGTGGCATGCTGGCTTTTGTCAAGGCTGGAGCTAGTTCAGACATGGCGTGAGGGTTAACGGCCCTGTCTTTGGGGAGAATCGGAAGTGAGTGCCTTAGGCAGGGATGAGGAACCTGTGGCCCTCCAGATCTTGTTGGAGTACACATCCCAAGATTTGGAGCTCAGGTATGTCTGTATGACATACCTGTCAGGTATGTCAGGTATGTCTTCATGGACAGAGCTGCAGCTTCCTGGCAGAAATTTCACTGATGTCATGGAAGGGTTTTTTAGCTACTAAATGTGTGTTGTGAATGCATGCATTGGACCTCAGTTGATAAAATGTGTGTGTGTGTGTGTTTTCTCCCCAAAGACAATGTTTCTGTCTCTTTAAAAGCTCCAAAGGGAAACATCAAAGTTGGATGCAGCAGTCATGTACTGCTGTTGTGCTGTATTGTCCGTAGATAAATGGTAAAGTAACTGTTTGTGTGAATATGACCTCAGCGTGTGAATTATTCCGATGTATTAACTGGTGCAAAGACACGGGTGGCACTGTGGTCTAAACCACAAAGTCTAGGGCTTGCCGATCAGAAGGTTTGCGGTTCGAATCCCCGCGACGGGGTGAGCTCCCATTGCTTGGTCCCTGCTCCTGCCAACCTAGCAGGCCAAAAGCACACCAGTGCAAGCAGATAAATAGGTACCGCTGCGGTGGGAAGGTAAGCGGCGTTTCCGTGCGCTGCTCTGGTTCGCCAGAAGCGGCTTAGTCATGCTGGCCACATGACCCAGAACCTGTCTGCAGACAAATGCTGGCTCACTCGGCCTATAGGTACTAATTGTCAAATAATTCTGTGTACATTGCAGCAGCCTTTGGCTATGTGCAATAAAACTGACTGAGACTGAGACACTCGGCCTATAGAGTGAGATGAGCGTGCAACCCGAGTCGTCCACGACTGGACCTAATGGTCAGGGGTACCTTTACCTTTACCTATTAACTGGCGCAGTGATTTACCTTGGAGTTGCAATCCAGTGACTTCTCCTGGAGATAAAACTTTACTTCTGAGGGCTTTATGCCCTCCAACTACTAGGCAATGCTATCTAAAAAATATCCTACTGACTTACCACCTAAAAAGTAACTTCCAGCTTTAAAGACTTCCATATCATTCTTTGTTTTTGTTCTATGCCTTCCAAGGGAACAGCATATTCTAATTATAGCTTGAGAAAGAACAACTAAGCAGTCATTGCTAGATTTTATATTCTCAAATGCAGGGAAATAGACTTGGATGCAAGTTATAATCAGGCTTTGCACTGTGAGAGGCTCAATCCAGTTATGTCCAATAGATTGGTGCATTCCAGCTGGACTGCTCTAACTGCAGACTTGGGAAGTAAAGAACTTCACCAATCCCCTCTACTTCCTCTCACCCAATCTTGCTTATCCTCCTGCCTGGTTAAGACATCTGCAGAACTCAAAAGCTTGCTTACTATTTTATGACTGTATATTGCCCTAAAGTGGATTTTATATTTTAATAGGCTATGCATTGTTCTGTATCTGACTAACATTGCAGAAACGATTCATTAGGAGCAATGGTATTCTTATTTTTACTGCATGCTAGCTTGTCAGCAGCAAGGTCGTTGAATCAACAATTGCTTTTCCCTCAAGCTAATTTCTGACAAACTTGCCGGAGGCAAGGAACGTAATGCAAGTAAAAACATTTGATTAATGACATGATCACTTGATAATGAATTGAAGCAAAGAGATGTTTGATTGATTTATGAATAATTATAACTATGTGCTCGTCTTCTTACCAAAAGATTTATGAGAGATTTGAAAGGCAAAACTAAAAATTATACAAATGAATACATTAAGTTGAAGATTAAATGGATTCCCCCCTCCCCCACTACAGCCTGCTGTTACCCTTTGGGCTAACTCTGGTTGTTCAGATAAAATTACAAATGGCCGAAGCACTCAAGTTGTATTAACTGATGGTAGAATAGTTTGATCTTTTAACATTTATGCACTGCACTGAACGCATTCCAAAGATGCTCTTTTGCACAAGAAAACTGGTTAGTGTGGACCCAAAGCACAATGTGCAGCCAGACACAGGAATCTTCACATCTGCCCAATACATTAAAAACAGAGTCATACCACTTTAAACAGTCATAGCTTCCCCTCAAAAATCTCGGGAAGTGCAATTTGTTAAAGGTGCTGAGAACTGTTAGGAGACCCCAATTCCTACCAGAGACATATGATTCTTAGAGTTCCCTGCAGAGAGGAACTGATTGTCAATCAATTCCGTGAACAGTAGATCTGGGAAAGGAATACCTCTCTTGGCATGTAGTGAAGATGGGGCTAAATTGGACCCCCCAGTCCTTATTTTCCAGGGATGCCCCCGAATTTGCAGAAGCCATCCCAGCTTCAGACTTGATCCCTGAATGTCCCACTTTTCCTTAAAAAGGAAAAGGTAAAGGACCCCTGACAGTTAAGTCCAGTCGCTGGTGACTCTGAGGTTGCGGTGCTCATCTCGCTTTACAGGCCAAGGGAGCCGGTGTACAGCTTCCGGGTCATGTGGCCAGCATGACTAAGCCGCTTCTGGTGAAACCAGAGCAGCACACGGAAACGCCGTTTACCTTCCCACCGGAGCGGTACCTATTTATCTACTTGCACTTTGACGTGCTTTTGAACTGCTAGGTTGGCAGGAGCAGGGACCGAGCAACGGGAGCTCACCCCGTCACGGGGATTCGAACCACCGACCTTCCAATCGGCAAGCCCTAGGCTCAGTGGTTTAGACCACAGCGCCACCCATGTTTCCTTAGGATGTCCTTATTTTCATTGGAGAAATGGGAGGGTATGGAGTTATGCGACCCCCAAAGCCAAGGAGAAAAGTAAGTATTCATTTTTTAGAAGACATCTGAAGGTAGCCCTCTGTAGGGAAGTTTTTAAAAAAATGTTTAATGTTTTATTATGTTTTTATATATGTTGGAAGCTGTGGCAACCCAGTTAGATGGGTGGCCAATAAAAAATAAAATTACTACTAGTACGACTGCCATGGGATGGGATGTTCCTCTTTTCAACAGAGAAATGTTGGAGGGTATGCTAAATTGGCTGTGCTCTAATGTGGAAATGTGGCCTTTGGCTGAAAAAGGTTCCTTGCTGCTGGTTCCAGACAATTATATCTTGACAGCTGCAATGGCTAGCATAATAGCCGTGTTCCCTCATTCCTCCACAGCGTCACTGAGTACATAAGGGGAATATGACTGAACTTGCTGCTCTGCTGGTAATGCCTTTGTGCGCCTCAAGGCATACAAACAACACCCACATGTTCAGCAGTTGTTGGCACCTGTCTGACTCAAGAGGCAATGGAGTGTGCCTCCAAGGGTGAAGTCAAGCCACTGGAGAATCACAGTGCCTGCTGTGGCTGCAGAGACTGGCAACTTATAACTGTTGCCTCCTGCGTTGCTTTTGCTGCATTAGCAGCACTGAAGTGACTTCTCCAATGTGCAAGCCTGGGCAGTGTGTCTGGCAGTCCTGATGTGGTCCAAAAGCAGAGTAATACTAGCTTGGATGCAGGAGTTTCTGAAAGGAGAGTGCAAGGCGCCATTCAACTATCTTAGGGACTCCACTCTGGATTTGTGTAGGGTCACGGGCGGAGGAAGGTGGGTGCAGGGAATGCGGTGCGCACCGGGTGTCAGCCATAAGGGTGGGTGACATCACCGCGCCACCCCCCACCCCACGCTCACTGTGTGGGCAGTGCCCCCGGACGCTCACTGCGTGGGCAGTGGGCTGCTAGGGACGATGCTGCCGTGGGCAGCTAGCAGTGCCCCCCCCCATGCTCGCCGCACAGGTGACTAGCGGCAACACTCCTGATGCTCGCCAGGCAAGTGGCTAGGGACGCTCGTTGCGTGGGCTGCTAGCAGCACCCTCCCCCACTCTCTGCGCGGGCGGCAGGTGGCTAGGGATGCTCACCATGCAGGCAGCTAGCGGCGTCCCCCCATGTTCAATGTGTGGGTGGCTAGCCGCACCCCCATGCCGCTCCAGGTGCCAGGGCAGGTAGCTCTGCCCCAGTAGGGTTTACTCCTTAGACATTTCTTCTCCTAAAGATATCCTGCAAGGCAGCAATTATGTATGCAGTATGTGCTGGGAATTCCATGCAACCCAGAACCTCACAGGGCTCTTAGCTGCATGGAAACCCGTATGTACACACAACTGAATGCATGCAAGGTCCCATTTCATGAATTTGGCTGAATGCATACATCTTAGGGTATGTTCAGAGGCTCATGCGGACATCAGGGCTGGGATCCGCCGGTGCAATCCTGCTCCCTCTCTGTGCATTAATTGAAATGTGGAAACAATCATCGGAATAGGACAATTTCCAGAATAAAATAAATGGTAAATAATAAATGTAGTAGTAGCAACAGCAATAATGGCAATGGAAATTCTGGATTTCAGCCAGAGGGTAATTAATATATCTGACTCAGTGCATTCATCAAGGGGGACTGGAGATTTCATTTATTTGATAATATTGACTGCTTACTTTGTGGAGATGCACTTTTAGCACTTGGTTCTACTCAAAGAACAGGCCTTCTTGTGACACTGGAGCTAATAGCACTTGGATGAGCTGGCACCAGTGATCATCAGTACTTTGAAATTTTCTTGGGAATAGATAAGAAGTCAATGAAAATTAACAATAACTCAGCTCTTGATTTAAAATGGTAGAAGCCAGCCAAAGGAAAAACTTGGAACCAAGTGATTTGAAATGAAACCTATTTCATAGCCAGCTGTGCTTAGGGTGGGGTGAAGGTAGGTTCTGAAAAAACTTTTTGACCACAAACTATTTTATATGTGTTTGTTTGTTTGTGCATGTACTAAACTAAGCCTCACATTTCTGGCAGATAGTTCAAACACTTGCAAATAATTTCTTCCTTTTCTGCATTAAGTATTGAGCTATACTGCTTGGTTTGTCCCAACAGTAATGGCAGTAAGAAGTTATATTTCACCTTTCTCTTGAGCACAGATCAAGAAAGGCAAATTGTCAGAACAGGCTTCAAAGAGTGGGAGAGTTCACTCCATTTGGAAGCAAACTAAAGCAACAAGGAGTTTGCAGAGAAATAGCAGGTGTTTGGTGATATCCGCTGCCTGTTGGACAAAGGAATTATGCAGCGGGATCAGTTAAATTAATCGTGTTGGGCTCAAAACTTGTACAGGCAATATATCACACAAATAGTTGGGAAGCCAGTCTGGCTGGAAACTGGATGCTCAATGAGATAGTCCTTTGGCCAACCCAGCACAACAATTTCTAATGGCCGTGTAGTCCAGGGGTCAGCAAACTTTTTCAGCAGGGGGCCAGTCCACTGTCCCTCAGACCTTGTGGGGGGCCAGACTATATTTTTTTTGGGGGGATGAACAAATTCCTGTGCCCCACAAATAACCCAGAGATGCATTTTAAATAAAAGGACACATTCTACTCATGTAAAAACACACTGATTCCTGGACCGTTTGCAGGCCGGATTTAGAAGGCGATTGGGCCGGATCCAGCCCTTAGTTTGCCTACCCATGGTGTATTCTTTGAGGATCAGAATCCCTTTGCAATTCTTCTCACTTAATGATATAATTTGCCCTTTTAATACCCCCCCCCCCAATTCCCAATTTTTGGCTTGCTTTGGTTTAGGTGACAGGAAAATGAAGTGCATTCTTTCCCCCAAAGAATTCTGGGCACTGTAGTTTGTTAAGGGTTGCTGGGAATTATAACTCTGTGAGGAGTAAACTACAGTGCCCAGAGTTCTTTGAGGGGAGAAATGTGCTTTGAACATGCTTTATAGTTATTGTGTGTATGCAACCTTAGTTCCTTTAGTTCATGTTAGCTGCTGGTAACCTTTCCCTGGACAAAGGTTCTTCTTCCACAATACACAATGCAGTTCTACTGCTTGAGCCATTTATATTTACCATATTAAGAGTCCTTACTTCAGTGTGGTGAGCTCAATTAAATTACCTTCAGGTATATTTTATCGCTGTTTTTGTGTGATATTAATGGCCATTCCCTGGTGAGTCTATTTGTGAAACATTTCCACCACTTTCTCCCCCACGCCCCATTTCAGTTTTGAAATATTACAGCCAAGGCATCAGTCAGCAGTAACAGTATCAACGAAAGGGCAAAAGGGGATATTGCATCTCTCGCCAGAATTTGTAAAACAAACACAGGGCCCTCCAAATAGCTGTATGAGCTGCTTTCAATCGTATGGGGTCTTCAAGAGTGAGAGTGTAATCTTTAAAAAATTAAAACACTGCCACTCATCCTAACACCTGCAGATTACTTTACTGCAATGCCATTCTAACAGTTACAATTGGAAATTATAGGTCATTCCAAGGTGAAATGCTGCTCCTCACACAGCAAAGTTTTTGCACACAATGACCTCATATCAAAAATTGCCTTTTCATATTCAGAGCCTCCTTGTGAGTCTGTGACTTCAATTGCTACTCTTATCCATCTACAAGCAAGTAATGCAGGGAAACCAGGTAGACATTCTTGATCTTGTTCACCAGCCCACAGAAAAATCTAAAGGAGATGGTTTAATCTGAAGGATGAACCAAAATGGACAGAGCCCAGCAATGTGTGCAGACTGGAAATGAAAAATCCACCATACATGAGATGGAGATTTACAGCGATATTTAAAAGAGAGATGAGTTAAAACACTCCAGGTATAGAATGAATGGGGGTAGAAGTGCTCTGCAGACTTGAAAAGGAGAAGAGCTATTCTGAATCATGTAATGTTTAAGGTTTCAAGTACTGGGACCAAATCTCAAATTCTCTGCTGGTTCAACAATCATTCAACAATCAGTACGTTTCCGAGCACAATTCAAAGTGTTGGTGCTGACCTTTAAAGCCCTAAACGGCCTCGGCCCAGTGTACCTGAAGGAGCGTCTCCACCCCCATCGTTCTGCCCGGACGCTGAGGTCCAGCGCTGAGGGCCTTCTGGTGGTTCCCTCATTGCGAGAAGCAAAGCTACAGGGAACCAGGCAGAGGGCCTTCTCGGTAGTGGCGCCCGCCCTGTGGAACGCCCTCCCATCAGATGTCAAAGAGATAAACAACTACTTGACATTCAGAAGACATCTTAAGGCAGCCCTGTTCAGGGAAGTTTTTAATCTGTGACATTTTAGTGCATGTTTGGTCTCTGTGGAAGCTGTCCAGAGTGGCTGGGGAGGCCCAGCCAGATGGGCGGGGTATAAATAATAAATAATAATAATAATAATAATTATTATTATTATTATTATTATTATTATTATTATTATTCATTCATTCAAATTTTTGAAGCTAGAGGGTTGGGATGTACAGTGGTGCCTTGGTTCTCGAACGTAATCCATTCCGGAAGTCCATTCAACTTCCGAAACATTCAAAAACCAAGGCGCGGTTTCCAGTTGGCTGCAGGAGCTTCCTGCACTCAAAACGAAAAAACGTTTGAAAACTGGAACACTAACTTCTGGGTTTTCAGCATTCGCGAGCCGATTTTTTCATCAACTAAGCCGTTCGAGAACCAAGGTTCCACTGTATAGAACAAGATTACCACAGCAGCCAAGAGGTCAACTTTGAGCTCTTCCTTACCAACACAGCCTGCTAGCTATTTAAATTTTAAATTTTAAAAGTTTTTTGTTTTTTTTAAGCGAATAGGCTGGCATCCTGAGTTTGTTGCCACTGTTGGGAGCACTGATAATAGGGGGGAGCAACTAATAATAGGGGGGAATTAAAATGATTCTCATAACAGTAATCTACTGTTATGTAGAAGGAGCGTCTCCACCCCCATCGTTCTGCCCAGACACTGAGGTCCAGCGCCGAGGGCCTTCTGGTGGTTCCCTCACTGCGAGAGGCCAAGTTACAGGGAACCAGGCAGAGGGCCTTCTCGGTAGTGGCACCCGCGCTGTGGAACACCCTCCCACCAGATGTCAAAGAGAAAAACAACTACCAGACTTTTAGGAGACATCTGAAGGCAGCCCTGTTTAGGGAAGCTTTTAATGTTTAATAAAAAAGGTAAAGGTACCCCTGCCCGTACGGGCCAGTCGTGTCCGACTCTGGGGTTGCGCGCCCATCTCGCTTAAGAGGCCGGGGGCCAGCGCTGTCCGGAGACACTTCCGGGTCACGTGGCCAGCGTGACGAAGCTGCTCTGGCGAGCCTGCACCAGCGCAGCACACGGAAATGCTGTTTACCTTCCCGCTATACAGCGGCACCTATTTACCTACTTGCACTTAAGGGTGCTTTTGAACTGCTAGGTGGGCAGGAGCTGGGACCGAACGACGGGAGCTCACCCCGCTGCGGGGATTCGAACCGCCAACCATACGATTGGCAAGTCCTAGGCGCTGAGGTTTTACCCACAGCGCCACCCGCGTCCCATGTGTTTAATAGGCCATTGTATCTTGATATTTTGTTGGAAGCTGCCCAGAGTGGCTGGGGAAACCCAGCCAGATGGGCGGGGTATAAATAATAAGTTGTTGTTGTTGTTGTTGTTGTTGTTGTTGTGATACAATCTACGGCCTCATTCTGCTTTTTATATATTGCTCCAATAATCAACAGAAAGGGTTTTAGTGTATTTGCCTTGGCCACTGTGGCACAATGGTTAGAGTGTTGGACTATGGACTGGGAGACCAGGATTCAAATCTCCACTCAGCCATAAAGCTCACTATGTCACCATCTCTTAGCCTAATCTACCTCATAGGGTTCTTGTGGGGAAGAACTGGGAAGGAAGAGAACCAGGTATACCACCTTAGATTCCTTGGAAGATAAAGGTGGTATATACATGTAATAAATAAAATAATAAAAACATACAGGAGAAACCATTAATTTAATCCAAACATCTCTAAACTTACCTGAAAACGAAACAAAACATTTGCATTACAACTTGACCTTTGGCATTTTGCAGGTTTAGCTTATGCCTCCTTGACATGTATTTAAAATTGTACCAGATTTTGATCTTCAGAGCCTGACGCATTCAAATGCTTGTGGAAATCCACCTGTCCCCATTTCTCCTACCTCAAAAGCTCATTTAGGCTGCAGTCCTACTTGCACCATGAGAGAAAGCCCAACTGAACACACAATCTAAATGAAATTAGATTATACACCATAATCAAAATGAAAAAGTTTAGGACTGCATTGTTAATTTGCTGTTTGGTTCTCGTACACAGTTCAGGAGAGGAAAAACCAGCGACTGAAAGACATATAAACAAACACCTGTACTTACACGTGTCGGGCTTGAGTTGACTATTTGTGATCCCAAAATACTGAGGGTTTTCAATTACGGGAATCTTTGTCATTCCAATAATTACTGCATCTGGTCCGCCCTCGGAAGAAGATGGAGTGTTACTTCCATTAGAGATGTGATGAAGAGGACTCGCTGAATCGTCGTCATTGCTGATAACTGAAGAAGGACCTAAAGTTAGAAACAAAGATGCCCCTGTAACTTGACATAGTTTTCCCCTCCCTCTATCATTGCTCTGCCTTCACTATCTTGCTTAGAACCAAGCATACTGTAAGGTTTTGCGCAGAGGATGGGGAAGAGAGCTTTAGACCAGGACACCCAGAGGCCTAGTCCCTTAACTTCTGCACCTCCGAGGCAGCAGACCTACCAAAGGTTGAGTTGTGGGGCCTGTTTGCCTAGCATTGACCAGGCTGCTTGCCTCCGACCTCAACAGCTGCCGCTTCTGGAAGTTGACCTTTTGCCCATCACTTTGGCTCTGATCCTGTTACCACTTTGGAAGCTGATCCACAGCAAACCGTGGCAATTACGTATAGACAGTGCTGACTTTTAGAAGGTTCCGAAGACGGTTTCTCCTGCTGTTTTGCTCCAATTAAAACTCTCATTCTTTTCCATTTGGATGGCATTTCAATAAATAAAGTGCCCACTCATACAGCACATTAAACTTAGCTATATATGAGGAGCATATAAACGCAACAAATAAATGAATAATAAAACACAGCAAATGTAGAGATGACGACTCATGTCCTAAGTGGGTCTCCTTGTAAGATACTGGTGACTATGTAAGCCATGGAATGTGGAGGCAATGGAATGGATGGAGAAAAGCAGCTCATCAGCAGCTCAAATGCACCTTCTCCCAGAATGGCTTGCATGGTGAGGGAGGCGACAGCGCTAATTTGAGCTGCCTTATACCAAGTCTGGCTATCTCGGTTTCTGAGCACAATTCAAAGTGTTGGTGCTGACCTTTAAAGCCCTAAACGGCCTCGGTCCAGTATACCTGAAGGAGCGTCTCCACCCCCATCGTTCTGCCCGGACGCTGAGATCCAGCACCGAGGGCCTTCTGGCGGTTCCCTCATTGCGAGAAGTGAGGCTACAGGGAACCAGGCAGAGGGCCTTCTTGGTGGTGGCACCCGCCTTGTGGAACGCCCTCCCATCAGAGGTCAGAGAGATAAACAACTACCTGACATTCAGAAGACATCTTAAGGCAGCCCTGTTCAGGGAAGTTTTTAATATGTGACACTGTACTGTTTTTAACACTTGATTGGGAGCTGCCCAGAGTGGCTGGGGAAACTCAACCAGATGGGCAAGGTATAAATAATAAATTGTTGTTGTTGTTGTCTCACTCAGCACCATGTACTCTGGGAATGGGGAGCCTCAGGCCCTGAGGACAAATGCAACCACTGAGGTCACCCTCTCACTGGTCATCCCTTCTTCCTAGGCACATGACCACACATCCCTTTACTAGTTCCCCCTTTTGCTCATGTTGTATTGTAAAATCACCGTCCAATGCAAAGTACAGTGGTGCCTCGCAAGACGAAATTAATTCGTTCCGTGAGTTTTTTCGTCTTGCGATGTTTTCGTCTTGCGAAGCACGGACTTTGGAAAAGTTTCGAAAATCACCAAAGTCTTCAAAAACCTCAAAAAAGGCTACCACACCGCGTGCTATGAATGCACGGTTTTAAGAAAAAGGAAACAAACTTGCAAGACAAAGGAAACAAACTTGCAAGACGTTTTCGTCTTGCAAAGCAAGCCCATAGGGAAATCCGTCTTGCGAAGCAACTCAAAAAACGAAAAACTCTTTCGTTTTGCAAGTTTTTCGTCTTACGAGGCATTCGTCTTGCGGGGTACCACTGTACTCTAGAGGCTTTTCATAAATCAGAATTCATAAATCAGAAAGTTAATTCAATCCACTGACCATCTTGAATTCAGTTATATATGACATGGTGGTTCCTACCCCCTTAACTTCAGTTTACCTGAAAAGCAATGACTTGCACCACAGTTACTATGGCTGCTTGCCACTACACCAGGGGTGTAGTGGGAAATCTTGAAGCTGGAGCGTAGTGTAGTGAGAGTAAACGCCACTGAACTCCTCCTCTTACTTTGGACCCCAGCTTAGAAAATACTTCAGGCTTCAACAAAAGTTCTTCATCCAGCTAAAACGCAACCTTTAGCACTTAATTAGAAATGCAAACAAGCTTGCAAACAAGTGTTAACATATCACCTGCTGTTGTGAACCAGGAAACCCATCAAATAACAGGAAAGAAGTCTCCAGCCTCTGCTTGATGGTGTTCCTCATCTTCTGACTTCCTCTATGCTACTCTGTTACAAACAAACTTGTAAATTTCATGATAGTCACTTCAGCAGATGACTTGGAACTGAAATTTGATTCTACTTATGGCCAAATATGTCTCCTTTCTGCTTCAGTAGCATTTTGTTTTCTTTGCAATTGCTTGTTTCTATGGGTACCTTGTACGAAATGCTGAGTTCCTTTTACTTGTTACTTTCCATCATATTAAAAGCTGAGGGGCTCCTCTGCAGAGCAACTCCCTGGCCCCACCTGGCTCTTCCGGAATGGGATTAGCTCTTAAAGGACTAGGGCATACAATAACAACAGCTCTAGAACAGGCATAGGCAAACTCGGCCCTCCAGATATTTTGAGACTACAATTCCCATCATCCCTGACCACTGGTCCTGTAAGCTAGGGATGATGGGAGTTGTAGTCCCAAAACATCTGAAGGGCTGAGTTTGCCTATGCCTGCTCTAGAAGAACCCCCAAGCTCTCAGGGGAGTGCTGCACTACTGAGAACAGGCCATCTACCTAACTCCAGGACCTGGAACCCACCCATCAACAATGCCTCCATCTCGCCAGGATTCATTCCCAGCCTCTTGACCCTCATCCAATTCCAGTTATTACTGATTCCAGGCCTCTTCCGAATCAGATGAAAGGAGAGACAGAGCTGGGTGCCATCTGCATATTGATGACTCTCCAAACCCCTGGATGATAGTTCTGACCATCTTCATATAGATGTTAAAAAGCATGTGTCCTGCACAAATGCCAAGGAACTGAGCAGAAGACGCCCAATGCTACTGTCCAGGATCAGTTCTGCAGCTACAAGAGGAGGTCCTGTAATATGGTGTCAGTACAGGAGGATACAATAGTTAATGGTATCTGGAGGCTCAGGGAACTTCAGTGGCTAGAAGTGTCTCTTACCAACTGCAGCTTGTTTGACAGGGAAGGCCATTCCTGGCCCAGGAAAGCCTTACCACAGCAGTCCATGTGTTGCTTGCTTCAAGACTGTATTACTGCAATGCACTCTGTGTGGGGCTTTCCTCACACTTGAACCAGAAACTATACTTAGTGCAGAATGCTGGAGCACGATTGCCGACAGGTGAGGCCCCGTGCTCAAGAGATCTGAAATGTTGCCGATTTGCTGCTGGGCCAAGTTACTATTAGCATATAAAGCCCTTAACAACTTGGACCAATTCACTGTACTCTTTTAAGCACTTGCTAATAACATTCTGGTTTAGACAAGCCCACCCAGATGCTAAGAAAGCTGAGGTAATCTTGATCTGTTTTTAACTTGTTTTCTGTTCTTTCCTTTTTCTTCTTATTTACTTTAATTGACTATAATAATCTCAAAATCAGGAAAAAAGAAAGTTGAGGTAATCTTGATCTGTTTTAAAGTAGAGTTATCATTATTCTTTAATTATTCTTTATTAAATTTATATACCGCCCTACACCCGCAGGGTTGTGATTTTTTCTTGATTTTACTGTCTTATCTTTTGTAAACTGCCTTGAGGTTTGTTTTTACAATCAAATGATGTATACATTTTATTAAATGATATCAAAAGCACAACGGGATCAAGAACCAACAGAGTTGCACTCCCTCTTGTCGCTTACCTGATAAAGGTTATCAGTCAGGGTGACCAAGGTAATTTCAGTGCCATCCATGAAGCCAGAGTGAAATGGGTAGCTTCATCCAAGCAAGCCTGAAACTGTTCAGCTGCCATCTCTCAATCCTCTTGCCCTGGACATTTGGAAGTGGATCATAGCTATCTAGAATTTCAGAGTCCAGGGAGGGACTCTTGAGAAAGGGATCACTGCTGCACCATTTTTTTGGAAAAGAAGTATCAACCCACCCCCATCTCAACCGCTTCATATGGTCAAACCTTCCTGGCTAATATTTATTAGCCATGATAAGCAAGGGTCAACAGAACACACAGCACATGAGGCAGTATCCAGTGTTAGTTATATTTTATATTCTGAGTAGAACCAGTAGAATTACAGTGGTGCCCCACAAGACGAATGCCTCGCAAGACGAAAAACCCGCTAGACGAAAGGGTTTTCCGTTTTGGAGGCGCTTCGCAAAACGAATTTCCCTATGGGCTTGCTTCGCAAGACGAAATGTCTTGCAAGTTTTTCTGACTTCTTTTTCCTTCCCCCCTTTTTCTAAGCTGCTAAGCCGCTTATCTGCTTATCCGCTAAGCTGATAAGCCGCTAAAAGCCGCTAAGCCGCTAATAGCGCTAATCCGCTAATCCGTCAATGGGCTTGCTTCACAAGACGAAAAAACCGCTAGACGAAGAGAATCGCGGAACGGATTCTTTTCGTCTT
Organism: Podarcis cretensis; assembly: GCF_951804945.1. Taxonomy (NCBI): domain Eukaryota; kingdom Metazoa; phylum Chordata; class Lepidosauria; order Squamata; family Lacertidae; genus Podarcis; species Podarcis cretensis. The sequence continues at coordinate 7,420,390 of NC_137180.1, read as the reverse complement.
GCAAGGCACCACTGTAATGGACATGATTCACTTAGACCCAGAGTTCAACCAATGACATGGCTGGAACTAACTTAGTTGAATGTAACCTGTGATAATCCAGACCCCTGCCAGTATCCTGTCCATATCCTCAGGCCACAACAAGTGAAACTGATCCCACAAACCAATATTAGATGGTGCTCTGAAAACCTTCACCTGACCTACATTAATGCCACACAAACAGCCACAACGGAAAACAATGAAACAAAAACCAGCATTATATTTTAATATCCTAAAAGAAGATAATAAAATACTCCAGACAAAACTGTGGCAATGAATGAGCTTAGTGCAAGTGTTCTGATTTCGCAATGCCTACTTCCCCCCCCTTTTGTCCTCTATTTGTTATGTAATTAACAGATGGCAAATCTCTGTGTGTCAGGAGACAGCTAAATTTACACCTCTTTAAATACCTTGTTTGTCAGCTCCCTTGATAAATGTGAGTAAACTGGCGTACAAACTGTTTTAATGCTTGCTTATCTGACAGACTAGCTATTAGATGAAAAGCTGCATCCCATTTCCTTAATGCACTGCCAAATTTACACCACAGTCAAAGGCTATGCTATAGAGCCAACACTTAATTGAACAACCAAATGTATGCGTGAGGTTTCAAGAATGCAAAACAATTTTCAGAAGGGAATTTAAAAACACTCACTTCGAATTGGAAGTAGCTTTCACTGTTCCATCAACTCTCCCATACGCACAGTGTGTGAACTTTGAGGCAAAGGGTAATTTTCCACCCAAATGCCGAAATTCTGCTGCATCTGGTTCAAATGGGGTCAGCTAATTACTTGTCAGAAGCAGAAGGAACCTTTTGAAAACACCTATTATTGATGTTATTTTCACAAATCCAGCTTTGGCTTACAACCAAAAGTTGGAAAAGTACATTTAAAAAAAATATGGCTAGAAATGCAGGTCACCGATTGCTAATAGTAACCACATATGGAGTTCCACTTGATGTTGCCAGCTGAATTCATGTTAAGATTATTATTTTTCTAATTTTTTAAAGTTGGAAACTAAAAACAGATAAGAAACAGCAATCTGCCTAGGAGAGAGAGAGAACACAGGAGAAATACTTCCTCTCTAGCTTTCCATCCTTCCTCCTTATATCTGATGTACATTCTGAGTTGCATGAAGTTGTACGTGAATCATTTCCAATACAGAGTCTAGCCTGGAGATTTGGAAAAGCACCGTATTTCTCCATGTATAAGACTAGGTTCCTCTAAATAATGTCAAAAATTAGGGGGCGTCTTATACACTGATACATCTCCCCCCATTTTCTTAAATCTGAGTCCCCCAAAATGTCTTATACGTGTGGGCATCTTATAGACATAAAAATATGGTAGTTATCCATGTTTCTTATGTAGGTTTCTCCCCCCCCCCTCAAAAAATGCATAGATTGCGACTGGCCCTTCTGGGGTGTGTCAACGTTCTGGTGAAGGAACCTTTTCCTGCTGCACACACCATGGAAGTGCCAGAAGCCACCATACCATCCTCTGCCCCCACCCAAGAGCCTCACTCCCCCACAAAATGTCCACTGGCTTACATTTCCACAGAGAACTCTCACTCCAGGAAGCCATCTGTAGTGTCATGCAATAATAGCAGAGTACTTTACTTGCCCACTCAAAAAACCTGAAAGTCCATGCTTCCCAGTTGCTATTGCACCCAATAAATCTGATATCAGAGACCCAGCCTGACTGAATTCCATTGCTGTTACCACTCCCACCTCTTGCCCAACAAATGCTGGGGCAACTTAAGAAGCTAGACTGTGAAGGCTGCATCAATGTCTCTGAAATATTAAAGCAATAAAAGACTTCATTCTTTGCCAAAGTGAGTAATATGTTGGGCAGTGGTTGTTTTTATATTTATAACTTTACTTATTGTTTGGAGTAAGTAGGTCTTATAGAAGCTGGGTCTACTTCAGAGTTAGCCAACATGCCGCCTTCCAGATTTTGTAGATTCCAGTGCTGGAGACAGCAGGCCTGTGTGCGCCAATTGGGGGGGGGGATCGCAAGTAGCAAGAGTGCTCTGGCACTCAGGTCCTGTTCACTGGCTTCCCACTGGCACCTGGGTGGCCACTATGAGAACAGGAGAATGGGCCTTTGGTCTGATCCAGCAGGGCTCTTATGTAATCCTCATTGGTCCCAGCCAATGGGGCCATTGGTCAGGGATGATAGAAGTTGCAGTCTGCCATCTGGAGAAAATCCTATTGCTTACACCTGTTCTACTTCTGATTCTGGAAATGGCACGCAACACATCCTAAGTACTTATCGTCTTCTCTAGTTCTTTCTACCCTATCTCATGAATTCCTGTGTGCCTCCCATATTCACTTTTCTCTCAACACCCTTGCAACAGGATCCTTCTCATTCTCCCCTTAGGAGGTTGGATTCTCTGGCTTCCTACAAGTCTTCCAGAGGCTACAAGAGCCTTGCGCTCTCTCTCTCTCGTAGTCCTCTCTCTCTCTTGCATTCCTATATGTTTAAGCCAGGCATGGCCAAATTTGGCCCGCCAGCTGTTTGGGGACTATAGTTCCCATCATCCCTGACCACTGGTCCTGTTAGCTAGGGATGATGGGAGTTGTAGTCCCAAAACAGCTGGAGGGCCAGGTTTGGCCATGCCTGGTTTAAGCCATTAACAGGATACAGCAGAAACACTTGCACACAGCCGCAGCTGGAGGACTTCCCAACTTTCAAATGGCGAGACCTGTGTTTGAAAGGTTATCCTTAGGCTACATATTGTAGCCAGATTTTCTCTAGAATGCTGAACATTAAAGGTAGATTCTCATGTTTGCTTTCTGTTTCCATTGCACATATGGTTTTTCCAGTTAGTTTTTTTTCTTTATGGTATTGCAGGGTGTCCATCATTCCTTAGCGTTGGCCTGCAGCTCTTTTCCTACTGTGTATCATTGTGCTACTGGCTTTGGCAGCACCCCAGAGTTTTGAGTGTCACTGTAAGCACATGACCTCCTCAGCTTATGGGAAGAAGCTCCAGCTCCTGGAAGTTACACAGGAAATTTGCAGCACGCTCAAGCAAGAACACTGGTGTGCCATGCGCCCAACCCTATGGCCTCATCTACCAGGGGAGAAAATTGTAAGGTCATGCTGGAGCTCACAACGTATTCCCCCCAGGAACAACTTGAATAAAACATTCCCAGTCTATTTGTACCTATATTTAATAATAATAATAATAATAATAATAATAATAATAATAATAATAATTTTTATTTATATCCCGCCCTCCCCAGCTGAAGCTGGGCTCAGGGCGGCTAACAACAATCAAAATCATCCAGCGATTCTAAAAACATTTCATTATAAAAATTAATTAAAATCAAATTGATGGCAACCAATAAGCAAAATTCTGTGCAGATTGCCAGAGGAGGGGGGTCAGGCTGCGCCCTGACCAAAGGCCTGGTGGAACAGCTCTGTCTTGCAGGCCCTGCGGAAAGATGTCAAGTCCCGCAGGGCCCTGGTCTCTTGTGACAGAGTGTTCCACCAGGTCGGAGCCACAGCCAAAAAAGCCCTGGCTCTAGTTGAGGCCAGCCTAACCTCTCTGTGGCCTGGGATCTTCAAGATGTTTTTATTTGCAGACCATAAGTTCCTCTGTGGGACATACCAGGAGAGGCGGTCCCGTAGGTACGAGGGTCCTAGGCCGTATAGGGCTTTAACTTAATAAATCTTGTTTGACTTCTTCAGAGGGCTGATCTCTCTTGAAGTATCCCTCCATTCAAGCATTCTGGGTAGCCTGCCTATTTCAGCGACATCTGCAATGTAGTACGTGGAGGATTTCCTCCTGATCTTTGACAGGAATGGGCTGGCTGCCTATGCAATAAAGTTCAAGTTCAAGAACCAACTTGCAGGTTTCACTCCCCCTTGGCTGAATGGGATCCAAGCTCAAGGTCACAGTTCATGAATCCTGGTGGAATGAAACACTTCTCTATACAGCTTTCATTCCACCTATCAGGCCATTGTCATGTTACACCTTTTTTGGTTGACAGGGAAATATATTTCTCTAAGGCCTGAAGAGAACGGCAATGGGTTACCTTGTAGTTCGACTTTGATGAAGAGGAAATGCATTGAAGTGACATTTTTAGGGTTCGGACAACGTTGGCAATAAGTCATAACAAGGGCAGTGAAACAGTCACATTCTGGTTCATCCTAAATAATCAACAACAGTGTCAAAGGGTTACTCTCGCTAATTTAAATAGAACTTTAAACCTTTCAGAAACAGATCCTGCATAATAAATGTTGATGTCAAACACGCCAGTTCCCTAGAGAATGATGAAATAAGCAATTTCCCGATTGAAATGAATATATACTCCTTTCAGCTATTTGTATTTTATTATAGCTGTGCTATCAAAAGTGCTCACGGCTGCAAGTTTGATCCAGAAACCATTTTATAATGGCAACCAATGTTAGTGGCCTGTTTGCTTGCAATGAACTCTCCACGTGAGATCAGACTGTTGTGACTCTATGCTCACTTCAGACCATTGGAAGCGCTCTTAGACCACCAGCTCAGTATTGTCTACAATGAGGCTCTCTAGGATTTGAGGATTTGAGACACAGAAAGACAATCCCAGACCTATAGGGAGAGGCCAAGAATCGAACCTTATTAGTCCTAAATGGAAGGTAGCAGAAACACTGGTTGCTGATAGAATCAGACGTCCCTGATTGCCCTTCTATTCATACAAGGGTTTTTTTTTGTAATCAGGTGGAAATAAAGGTAAAGGTAAAGGTACCCCTGACTGTTAGGTCCAGTCGCGGACGACTCTGGGGTTGCATGCTCATCTTCCTCTATAGGCCGAGGGAGCTGGTGTTTGTCTGCAGACAGCTTCCAGGTCATGTGACCAGCAGGACTAAGCCACTTCTGGCGAACCAGAGAAGAGCACGGAAATGCCGTTTACCTTCCCGCCAGAGCTGTACCTATTTATCTACTTGCACTGGCGTGCTTTCGAACTGCTAGGTGGGCAGGAGCTGGGACCGAGCAACAGGAGCTCACCCCATCGCGTGGATTCGAACTGCCGACCTTCTGATCGGCAAGCCTTAGGCTCTGTGGTTTAGACTACAGCGCCACCCACGTCCCTAAATCAAGTGGAAATACACAAATTAGAGGAGTGGCATTTCAAATGTGAAATGTGCCTGTCTGCATCATTCTTCCTTATCCTCCTTAAAACACATACATCCTCTTTTGAGAGTGGAGAGTATAAATCAGTGAATGATAAAGAATTATAGAGGGACACACAGACAGCACTCGGGTGTGTCTCTTGCTTGTGTTTGGTAGTTGGGCCATCTTGGCTGTGGGTCCTGGAAGACCTGCTCCCTGCCCTGCAGGCCTTTCCCACTTGGGCTGGGACGGTGGGACCCTGACTGATTCCAGCTACAGAAGCCGAGGCTGCTGAACAGACCCTTTAGCTGAGGCATTCTTTAGGGGGGTTGTTGGGTGGGTGGGGATTATTGTTGATGTTGTTAATTTTTTGCATTTTTATTTTGGAAATTATGATTTATGTGGAAATTGTTCAACTTGGTTGTATATGCTTTGATGTTTTGTTTATTGTTTATGACTACTTTTGTTTGTAGTTATGTATTTTTTTATTGTTGCAAACGGCCTTGAGCATTGTTTTAACTTTGGAAAGATGGCATACAAATAAAATGATGGATTGATTGGCACAGTGGTGCAACTAGGTAATTTTAGAGAGGGGACTTTATGGTCTTATGCTCCACACCCTTCAACACCTTGAGTTCAGAGCTTTCCAAACTGTGTCTCCTGGTATGTCCCACAGAGGACCCTAAGGTCCATGCATAGGTAAAGGTAAAGGTACCCCTGCCCGTACGGGCCAGTCTTGACAGACTCTGGGGTTGTGCGCCCATCTCACTTAAGAGGCCAGGGGCCAGCGCTGTCCGGAGACACTTCCGGGTCACGTGGCCAGCGTGACATCGCTGCTCTGGCGAGCCAGAGCCGCACACGGAAACGCCGTTTACCTTCCCGCTGGTAAGCGGTCCCTATTTATCTACTTGCACCCGGAGGTGCTTTCGAACTGCTAGGTTGGCAGGCGCTGGGACCGAGCAGCGGGAGCGCACCCCACCGCAGGGATTCGAACCACCGACCTTTCAATCGGCAAGTCCTAGGCGCTGAGGCTTTAACCCACAGCGCCACCTGTGTCCCTGGTATGTGTCCAAACTGTGTCTCCTGGTATGTCCCACAGAGGACCCTAAGGTCCATGCATAATAATAGCTTAAAGGTCCTGGGCCCTAAGGAAGCCAGACTATCCTCCACCAGGGCCAGGGCTTTTTCAGTGATGGCTCCGACCTGGTGGAATGCTGTCCCACGAGACTAGGGCCCTGCAGGACTTGATCTCCTTCTGCAGGGCCTGTAAGACAGAACTATTCCACCTAATTCAATCAGAATTAGGCTGATCCTCTATTCCCTTTTCCCTTTCCTCTTCTATGAAGAAACCCTTTCTGGGTCCCCAAATTTAAATTCTTATTCACACACCTCCTTGCTGACCCTGGAAGGACCAACTTGGCCAGTTAGCACTGGTGATCATTCGATGTCTACTGTCAGGGTCCCCCTCCCCCCAAAAAATGCCCCTGCATTTTAGAATTTTAATGATATTTATGCTGCATTTTATGTTGTATTCTATGCTGTTTTATGCTGTTTTTAAGTCGCATTTTAATCAATGTTTTATACTTGCTGTTAGCCTCACTGAGCCCGATTTTTAAACTGGGAAGGCTGAGGTATAAATAAAAAATTATTATTATTATTAAATTATTAACACATTAGTGTGTTGGCTGCAGTGTGCAGCTGTGTCGTGCGAATGCTAGCCACACTCCTGGAAAGGGGTTAGTTTAACCTCCGGTTTCCTAGCAAAACCGAAGTACCGCGGCACGAAATGATGCTTGTCTAAAAAGTGTGTCAACAATGTGAAAAGTTTGGATATGGTAAGATGACCCTGCAGCATTGAGGGCTCTTCTACTCATTCAGCTAAGTGGATCTGTAACAGTGAACCATCCAGACTTTCCTAACAGACTGATCCTGTGCATGTTTACTCAGAAGCAACTCCCACTTAGTTCAGTTGGACTTCCTCTAAAATAAATGTGAATGAGATTAGATTATTAACTCGTAGCCTCATTATACATAACAAGTCCCATGTGAATGAGGATCAGAGAAGCCCTCTCTACGTGTTACACACATAGAGGACCCTGGAGGGCAGTAGCTACTCATGTGTAGAGGTTCCTCTTCAGAGATCTCTCTGCAAATAGAGGGGGCAGGCCAAGCTGTGCTAAGCAACCTCCCCTCGACTATGCATGAGTGCTCTCCAGACCAGTAAAGCATGAAGTCTTGAAATAATCAGCGCATGATTTTTAGCAAATGACGTTTTCTGTCCTGGAGAGACAATAGTTCATTTATACAACTGCAGATTAATGTTCTGCTGTTAAGAATGAGTTAAAGTAATACATCTTCCTTATAGTCCAATGCCGTGCAAAGAGGGAAATGATGGATCTTTGGTCTCTTATATTACAAAGAGCGACAGTTTCATGTCTACATAATGTTTAATTGAAAATCTATGAAAATCCATTCCTCATTTTTAACCCCTGAGAAATTAATGCAAGATCAAATCTTGAAAACTCCTTGGTTCATGCTGAGACAAAACTATCAGTGGGAGTTTTGCCAGAGTAGGTATTAAGGACTTGCATGACTTGGCCCACAGTACCAGAGAAATATGAGCTATTAGCTCAATTCATCTATGTCTAAAGTACATTGCTCAAGCCCTAACATTCTGCTAGAGCCTGGCTTTGCCAGACTGTTTGGCACAACCACCAGGGCTTAGCAGCTGTTACAGATTTGTGAGGACAGCAGGACTGAGTTCTTTCTAACAGTTCTAAGGAACAAATGAAATGCCTTCTGGTCAACGTGCCCACAGTATTTGCCTCCTCACAAACCCAAAAGACAAATCGTAACGTAAACCAAAGTAAAGATTTATAGTACACAACTTAAAAGATGGATCACCCCTCCAAATGAATTTTATGAAGACAGTACAACACCTGACATTTCACAGGATCTACCTTTCTACTTCTCCCCACCCCCTTCAAGAAGAACATAAAAAGAGACCGAATGGATCTTGCCAAAGGCCCATTTAGTCCATCCTCCTGTTCACAGTGGCAGACCTACGGCCTGTGGGAAGCCCAAAAACAGCACTGAATGCAACAGCACTCTCCCCATCCTTTCAGCTCAGCAGGTTAGGAATTGAGGAGACCTGCAGCATTTGTTAAAGCACAATTCTATGCATGTCTACCCAGCAGAAAGTTCCATTAACCATATTATGTAATATTTGTCAACATAAACTACTTCCTAGATGGGGTGTGGGGGAAGAAGAGTCATGGAGGCTGCACTGAATTTTGGAGAGGGGTAGGATACAAACAAATAAAATGGATGAAGTTCCTGAAACAGAAAAGTCCCTTTGGCTTAGGAGTGAAATAAAATTAGCTGAGGTTTCAGCCTCATACTCATTTGCATAGGTAAGCCCCACTGAACCCAATGGGGGTATGTAGCTATAGGATTGTGCTGTTTAGGCTTTTAGATCCTAGCTAGGTATTAAAAGCCAAAGTCTATAAAATGTCTCAAATTCAGAAAGTTTTTTAATTTTGCATTCTGTAGTACTTAAAAAAACCACACTGGAGCATGAAACTTCTTCAGAGGTCAGGACAGGGAAAACTTTCTATTATCATGGTGAATGTGTAGCTTTATCTCTCCACTTATAAATAATGAAAAGCTGGCATCCACTTTGACATAAAAAACCCTCTAAGTGACCTTTTCTACAGAAAGTTGCTGTTGTAGTAATAGAATTATTATTATAGGAGTATTGTTAATCACTTTTTTTTTGCAAACAGACGGTAGACTCAGGTTGCATTAACACAAGCAACAAATGCCTTCAGTAATGCACATAAACAGCAAAGTGTATTTCGTTTGAATAAAATACCGTACATAAGAGGGCTTGTTGAGCAGGTACATTTGAGAAATGCTCTAGGAATCCACAAAAGAATGGCTGTGGATTTATATATATTGTATTTATATTTGTGTTAGGTTAGAGCAACAGAAGATTAAACATCTGCATTTTCTTCTGGGGCTTTAAATATATGATATATATTGTGAAAACAAGGTAATGGAAAAAGTATTTTGCACATGGCTGATCATGGATAACTACATTTTCTTTGAAATATTACGTGAATATCGTGTTTAGGCTAGAGAAGAAACAGAAACCACTGCTCAGTCATCAGTCCATTACTTTTGCAATCCAGGCCAATGCCTTCCACACTATTTGCTCCTATATATGTGTGTGTGTCCATCATATCATAAAATCTCAGGGCGGTGAACGCTATTAAAACCAATAATTAAAGCGATTGGCTATTTAAACAGCTGCAAAGACAAAAATCTTCAAGAGATACCTTGAAGTGACTGGCACATGGAGGAACCCCTACCAAGGCCCATACCCTGGCCCTAAGTGCTCTGTTGATAAAATCCTGGCTCTATCTTTTCCTCACTGCTGCCTCTTCATTGGCCCAGAGGAGGGTGAGGAATGACAGCAGCCACTGCTTGCTTCCTCACAAGCAGCTAGAACAATAGTAATGACAAAGATGAAGGCAGATGGCCCAGCATATGGCCCAAAGCTCCTAAACTCCGTAGCTAATCCTGGGATGTACGAGACCCAGCTCTCTGTTCCCGTCAAACTCTTGACACTTGTGAACATTTCTTCTGGCATTTAAAGATATACAGTGGTGCCTCGCAAGACGAAATTAATTCGTTCCGCGAGTCTCTTCGTCTTGCGGTTTTTTCGTCTTGCGAAGCACGGCTATTAGTGGCTTAGCGGATTAGTGCTATTAGCGGTTTAGCGGCTTAGCGGCTATTAGCGGCTTAGCAGCTTAGCGGCTATTAGTGGCTTAGAAAAAGGGGGGGAAAGGGGAAAAAACTCGCAAGAACTCGCCCGACGTTTCGTCTTGCGAAGCAAGCCCATAGGGAAATTCGTCTTGCGAAGCACCTCAAAAGACGGAAAACCCTTTCGTCTAGTGAGTTTTTCGTCTTGCGAGGCATTCGTCTTGCGGGGCACCACCGTAAAGTGGAACTGACTTCATTAAGCAGAAGTTAGAAAGATTTGGCCATTTAAAAGGAATGAAAGAATGTTTAACACAGAATGGGGGAGATACATGGGTTATCTAAAAAAAAAAATTGTAAACAATTAAACACACTAGCTAGCTAGCAGGATTAATTTAAAACCGAGCAGTTAAAAGGTGACTTTGGAAGAAATATAGAGAGTAACAAATAAAAGGAGTTAAGGGGGAGATGCGGCTTTGAAAATGTTTTTACAAAAAACCAAGGAAGGGGAGGAGGGAAGTCAAAACAAGTATGTATGTAATTGATGATGATTACTGTTAAATTGAACACTGAAAAATAATATGTATAAAAATATAATAAAAGGAATGGAAGTGGGTGATCTAGAATATCAGGACATTATGAGAAGTTGTCATAATCCAAAACTCTGTATGTGCAAATGGAATAAAAGCTCCTATCCCCATTCACTTACATGAAGACTATAGTTTCAGATTCCCATCCCTTTGTGTATTGAAATAAAATTGGGAATACATTATGGAAAAATGAACTCATATGTGCATCAGAGCCAGTGTACTCTCACAAGGGATCGTTGGATCTGGATTAGAGCAGGCATAGGCCAACTCAGCCCTCCAGATGTTTTGGGACTACAACCCCCATCATCCCTAGCTAACAGGACCAGTGGTCAGGGGTGATGGGAATTGTAGTCCCAAAACATCTGAAGGGCCGAGTTTGCCTATGCCTGGATTAGAGTATATAAAAGTGCTCTTACTAGAAGGAGTCCTTTGCCCAGAAGGGCAAGGAAGAGCCAGTCTGGAAAATTGTAGAAACCAAACATTTTGCTGAAAGTATTAATCAAATACATTGCTGCTATACCCAAGGTTGCAGGTTGAGCCCAGGAATATTCTGCCACTATAGAATTATCATAAATGAACATAGGAGCATGGACATGGGCCTAACCATGGTGAAGAAACCCCGACATGGAAGCTTGTGATTCTTAAATTGGCCTAATTTTTTTTGGATGGTGAGACAGTCTAGCAATGTGTTTCCAATAACAGCACATTCCACACAAGAAAATTCCACACACAAGAGTGATCTGCATATTAAATATACAGTCATACCTCAAGTTGAATGTGCGTCAGGTTAAGCGCGTTCGAGTTGCGCTCCGCGGCAACCCGGAAGTAACGGAGCGTGTTACTTCCGAGTTTCGCTGCTCGCGCATGCGCAGATGCTCAAAATGACGTCACGCGCATGCGCAGAAGCAGCAAAATGTGACCCGCGCACGTGCAGACGCGCCGTCGCGTCTTGCGTTCCGTTCGGGATGCGAACAGGGCTCCGGAATGGATCCCATTCGCACCCTGAGGTACCACTGTACCATGCAACAGCATCAGCTATCATGTCTGTTTCAAGAAAAAAATAGTTGTCCCCTATGGCCAAATTATGCTGATTGTTAAGATGCTGAGGAGACTTCTGTCTTGCCAGAATGAAAAAAAAAAAAAAGACTGCACATTTTGCAAACACAAACAGCTTAGATTTTAAAAATCTGCATCTGCCAAGTTAGCAGAACTAGAATATTCAAAACCATGGGAAAAACATGACATGACTGTACAAATAGCAAGAAAGGGCAATGTTGAGGCATAATTGCTTTAACACTCATAAGATTGTTTTCTCTTCCCTTCAGAAAAAAAGCAGATACGACTGCCCATAATAACCCACTTGCATTCACATCAACCAGAAATGTTTCAGAGTTTTTCCATTCCATTTCCCTGCTATGTTATAAAAAGAAAACAGCTTGTTTCCACAGTGTGCCTATGCAGAATCTATTCTAGTTCTGTGAGAATATATATATTTTTAATGTGCAAAAATCTGAAAAACTGACTCAGTTATCTCAGTGTGGTTCTCCTAGTGACCTTCTCATGACAGAATGAGCATGAAAGGACGGAGTTGGGGCTGTAAACTGACAAAGCGTACCATGGGCATAGCCGGGGGGGGGGGGGCAGCTGCCCCCCATCAATCAAAATCAATACAAATCTGAGGTTCTGCCTCCCCCTAACAAAAGCCTGCGCTCCTAACAAAAATACTGTCTACGCCCATGAAACGTACAGGCCTCATCTAAAGCAATACCTTGAGGCATATTTAAATAAGGTGACTTGCCAGATATGGTGGGAAGTTCTAGGCCAGCGATTCTCAACCTGTGGGTCCCCAGATGTTGTTGGACTACAACTCCCATCATCCCTGAGCTCTGGCCTTGCTAGCGAGGGGTGATGGGAGTTGAAGTTCAACAACATCTGGGGATCCACAGGTTGAGAAAGGCTGTTCTAGAGAGCCCAGCTGTTCCATTGTCTTGGCAAGGGCACTCAGGCAAAATTGGGGTTGATCAATTCCTTAGGCATGTCAGGGCCAAACAACATTGTGCTATGGCTATGCAGCTGTGTAGGTGCTGTTGTTTTGCACAAACTGCCAGTGTAGGACCTGCAATGTAGTGTTGTGTGTTGTGTGTTGGGGTTAACCCTTTGCTCCCTGCTAGGATCCTCCACTTAGATTGGAGGCACACAGATTAGCCACCCGTGGGCTGGAGCAAGCAGAAGAAGAAGAATGCCTTCCACTATCTCAGGCACCATTAAAGTGGAAACACCACCAGATTGATGAGTCCTGTACACATCTCTGGTCCCTGTCATTTCCCCAGTTGAAATGACCTCTTTTGTCAGAACTGGGACACGTTCCACACATATCCTGATTAAGAGAAGGGTCCTAAAAGGCAATAAACCTCAAAAAGTGAAACTGAATAGCATAGCATAACAAACAAACAAACAAACTTACCTATGAAGCCAGTTCTATGACACGAAACACCAATGGGCACCCATATGCCAACAGAAGATTTTCCTGGCACCAGCAGGGGCTTCCCCTTCCCCTGGTGAAATTAGGCTTGAAAGCAGCCTTCTATTGTAGCAATAGGCAGCTTTTTTTTCAAGCCTAACTGCGGTGCAAGGGGTGACTTTTGGGGGAGAATTAACTGTTGCATGGTGATGTATGAGTGGTTGCAGCATTTATGTGGGGTTCCAGCTTCTGCCCACAAGCCCCCAAAGACTGGTGACCCCTGATCTACAGTATTAAAAGGTAAAAAAGATAAAGGACCGCTGGACGGTTAAGTCCAGTCAAAGGCGACTATGGGGTTGAGGTGCTCATCTCGCTTTCAGGCCAAGGGAACCAGCCTTTGTCCACAGACAGCTTTCCGGGTCATGTGGCCAACAAGGCTAAACCGCTTCTGGTGCAACAGGACACCGTGACGGAAACCAGAGTGCATGGAAATACCGTTTTCCTTCCTGTCATAGCAGTGCCTATTTATCTACTTGCACAGGTGTGCTTTCGAACTGCTAGGTTGGCAGAAGCTGGAACAGAGCAACAGGAGCTCACCCCGTCGCAGGGATTCAAAAGGCTGAACTTCCAATCGGCAAGCCGAGGAGGCTCAGTGGTTTAGACCACAGCGCCACAGCAGTGCAAGTAGATAAATAGGTACTGCTGTGGCAAGAAGGTAAACAACGTTTCTGTGTGCTCTGGTTTCTGTCATGGTGTTCCATTGTGCCAGAAGCGGTTTAGTCATGCTGGCCACATGACCCAGAAAGCTGTCTGTGGACAAATGCTGGCTCCCTCAGCCTTACAGTGAGATGAGCGCCGCAACCCCATAGTCACCTTTGACTGGACTTAACCGTCCAGGGGTCCTTTACTTTTTATCTTTACAGTATTACCTAACTGGGAAATCGTATTTGTTCCCCTTCTATTAAAGTTGTTTTAAGAAACTGGCATAGTTCCAACCATCATGGTTTCTTACCTGTAAGATGTTTCTTATCAGTTCATTTTGACAGTGCAGTGTTTAAAACAAAAGTGAAAGAGACATTGCTAAGATGCTTGATCCAGGAATGCAAGTAACTATGACAATTTACTCCTTCCTCAGTCGTTCTGCCTATTCATGTAGCGACCTCATCCTTTTTCTTATCCCCTCTCTATCTGCACATTCCCTTCGTCCATTCCCCCCCCCAGTTCTAAACCTAAAGAGTATCCCACCCCGCATTCTACCATAATGCAAATCAGAAAATGCTTTGGAGACTCAGTTTAGTAGTCTAAGGGATTCCCAATTATCATCAAAATGCTAAATAATTGTGGGATGCTGAATTAACCACATATATTTGCCTCAGCAAAATATTACATTTCTCTTACTTTCAATTTGGAAATGGAGTGATTTTTACTTGTCTGAACACACCCCATAATCTAAATTTCAAATAAATTTATGAGAAAAACTTTACCAGCTACATATTTTAGAAAAGCACCAGGCTATAAACATACACAAATATCTACAAATTTCAGAGAAACAAAATAAAAAAATAGAAATCAAAACGTAAGAATGATACATCAATGGATTCCATTTCTGGTTAGACTTTCACTGATGAAGGACTAGGTGGATGCTACATACATTTACAAAAAATGCAAGACACAGTGGTAATGAATTATAAAACTTTATTGGCCTGTTTAAAAGAAGTTTAGAAATTTCAGCAAGTACAGTCTGTCCATATTGTCAAGATCGTGCTTTGAAATAAAATCAGTGATTGTCAATTATTTACAAGAAATATATATATATATATATATATATATATATATATATATATATTCCTTTTAAGACGAATTGCAGGCAGAGTATCTAAAGTTTCACATTGTTTATGGATTACAGCAAATGATGGGAATTTTCCTCTTACTCAAATGGAACTACAATCTGTATCTAGTACTGTTCCAGTGAGGTTCCACTGCTACAATAGGACTTCTGCTTCCTTCCTCCAACCCCCCCCCCAAAAAAAAACACCCCACCCTGCTCCAGAGGGTCTTCCAATCCTCTAGACCTAATTTTGAGGGTCCGTGGGGGAATGACTGGAGAGAAAAAGGAAGTTCTGTTGTGCACACAGAAGTCCCTTGCAACAGCCGGGCTGCAGCACCAGACACAATCCTATGGTCCAAAAAAAATGGTGCCCTCTAATAGCAGCTATATTAAAGCTTTGATATGATTTAATTAAATTTTAAACAGCCTGATTACACATATGTCAGGAATTATGGGTTTTTGGATTTGATTTAAACTCAAATCAATTAAATGCTGAATATGTCAGCATCAGCTTGTTCCGGCTAGGAGAATAAATCCTGCTATTTTTCCTCTGTAAGGCACAGTACTGTATGAATGGGCTAGCAGAATATTGTACACATTAAACCATAGCTAAAAATCAACAATGGTTTAGTGTGAATGTGCAGTTGGTAGACACAGCTGAAAATTTCTCACTGTGCTCCTCCCTGCCTCTTGCGATGTCCAAACCTGGGCTTGTGCAGGAAGCCAAGAATAAAAAATTATGTTCCCACTTGTTTCTTTGGAGAGAAACAAACTAGGCTTTGGACATTATGACAAGCCAGACTTTGGCTTGTTTCCTGGTAGTGGGAAGCCATGAGGAAAAAGTGCAGTGAAATTTTTTCATTCATATTCAACTATACCTTGTTCGATGAGACATATGAACCAGGCGACTGGCATCCCATGACTGGGTAGCTTCACTGGTCAAAATCTTCAAACCACTTACTTAAGAGTAGTGACCCTAAAGTCAGTGTGACTTTTCTAAGGTAAGTGCTTGAAGGATTTCAACTAATGATACACAGGAGAGCAGGACTTTCAGGAGAACATTAATCCACTTCTACGATAGGAATCTAAATGGGTGGTATTGTGGGAGACTTCAAGCTTACACCCCCCAAACTCACATGGAAGCAATAATTTAATTAGAGGTCAGAACAATCCAAATTCTGCCTGGATTGACCCCTGCATTGTGGGCATGGTCGTCAGGGGGGAAGACTGTGGGGAGAAGAAACCAGTCCCTGCTCAAGAAGATGGGGAATAGCTTAGGTTCCAGTGGGCCTGTGGTCAGTTCTGTGGTGCCTCAATTCTAGGCCCTATGTTGGTTACCACCAGTGGAAACATTGCGGGTGGTAGCGGCCCTGCCATGCTGCTTTCTTTAGATGCAGTGGAGCCCCCACGGCAGCAGAGCTTCCCCACCTCCCAGGCCACAAATGACTTTGTGACCCTTATGTGAAGGCCGCTTTAACATCACTCCACATGGAAATGCTTATGGAAGTGGTCAGGCAATTTCTTTCACACCAGCAGATGGGTTCTTCTGGAGCATCCTAACTCTCCCCAGTAGAACCAACTTAGTAGCCTACAATCTAAAACCAGGAACCCAAGAAGAACTAGTTTGGGAGTGTTTTTCACTCCACTTGATGAAGGCAAGATTCATTTTCTGACTCTCCCCCACCCCTTTTCCAGAACAGTCCTGTTTAATCCAAACAATTTACGTAATTACACAAGTTCATTTTTTCTCTTTATTTTTTAAAATGCTAAATGAAAATAGTCACAATTCATCTTAATGTGTCAGCTTTACTGTGTCATTTGCTAAGAATGGTTCTAGTAACTAAAGAATGAAAATGAGTCAAAGCCTGAGCTATATAGTTGGACAGAAGTTAGCTATATTGCATGAGGAAACCCAAATTATAACATGATAAAATGTAAGCAACGCGTACAAATTAATTTCTAGAAAATTTAAAGGCGGGCAGCTACCCCTTTTAAATGGTGACATTCCTTGTGAATTTTATGTTATGGAACACTAATGTGTCTGTGATTAAGTGGGCATTCAGGGCTTGATCAAATATATACACTCTACACAAGGTACCATGTCAATAGCAGAACTCTCAATAGAATTCAGCAAGAAAGGATACAGTTTTATTACAGACCTGAAGCTGCTCAACCTAAGTAAGTGAATAGTTTCTGAACATGATAGTAGTTTCAGATTCTGGTTCTTAACACCCCCCCCCAAGCAAGAGCCAAGGACTGATTTTTAAGGTATGCTGCAATTAGCCAGCATGACAGTTAGCTAGGCACAACTGCTGGCAATAAAAATACACTATTCTACCCGTTCAGGTTTTATCAATGTGTAAAACAGACTTTCAGCATTCTACAAACCCTTTTTACCGCCTAGCAAGATACTATTAACACCACTTTAGCAATGAAAGCTACGCCTTTAGCTATTTTAATGGCCCTGGCAGATTTCTTGGGATGATTTTCACTGTGGTTTAAGGGGTCAGTAATTGTATAATTAACCATGATCTTTGTAAACTCAACACTATTTGGACAGATTAAAATATCCAGAGTGACAGGCAGGGTCATTAGTAATCCAAATGAAATAAGCATACTGCAAGTTCCAACTTCAAAATTTGGCTTCAGTAAGCTTTATCTGCTCCCATATTGGAAAGGAAATCGGGAAGCAAAGCATGCCCTATTTCATTATTTAAGCATGGCTACTGCCAAAACACAAACAGCAAATAGCCATGGGCTGTAATCCATAACACATTGTGAGTAACTATAGCATGAACAGTGCATTGGGTGGCTAATGTGGAATACAAAAATACCCAGATTATCCTATATTGCCTGTGTGCATATATAAATTGGTGGTGCACAAATCAATTCTGTTTTATCAAAATAAATGCCTTGATTACATAGAATCCAAAATAATCTGTCAGTACACGTAGAGCTATTCCAAAATTGTACCTGTGTACCTTAAAGTTGAACTGCAAAATACTACAAGAATGTTTTATAGAAATACTGATAAAGATCCTAAACCTATTATGGGACAAGAAGTGCATCTGGAAGCTTCTTTAAAGAATGGAAAATTGAGACTATTTTGAAGTCTGGCAATTCTCAGTTTGGTATTTAAGATATCCATCTATTAATGTTTTTTACACACATGAAAGTTTGCAGCTTGGATGAGACTGGAATAAGCTAAATAGAGCATTTGTTTTGTTGCCCACCTTTTGTTTAATGGTTTTCAGTCCATTAACACCAAATATAAGTTCATACCAATCAGGAGAAAGAATCAGTCTCATTCCCAGAGGTGAATTATATTGGAGATGACAAAGGACTGGCAGGGACAGGCAACAAGATGTTAGACACTTATTCTGTGCTCCTTTGCTCCACAGAACACTTTTCCTTTGAGATTGAAACCTTTTGGGCAACTGCACCAGAACCCACCATGCTTTTTATACAGTGGTGCCTCACAAGACGAAATTAATCCGTTCCGCGAGTCTCTTTGTCTAGCGGTTTTTTCGTCTTGCCAAGCAAGCCCATTGACGGCTTAGCGGATTAGCGCTATTAGCGCTATTAGTGGTTTAGCGGCTTTTAGCGGCTTAGCGGCTTAGCGGATAAGCAGATAAGCGGCTTAGAAAAAGGGGGGGAAAGGAAAAAAAACCCGCAGGAACTCGCAAGACATTTTCGTCTTGCGAAGCAAGCCCATAGGAAATTCGTTTTGCGAAGCACCTCCAAAACGGAAAACCCTTTCGTCTAGCGGGTTTTCCGTCTTGTGAGGCATTCGTCTTGCGGGGCACCACTGTATTTAACAGAGCAGGCTGTGATATCGTGAGAGATGTGCCACTTTTCAGAGAGGTCTGAAAAGGGTTCCTTCTGCTTCAGATGCCACCACAGCACCTAGGCGTATGTCTGGCATCTACCTTTGTTCAAAAAAGAGAAATAGGATATATATATATATATATATATATATATATATATATGGGGCAACCTAAGTGCTTAGGGGTGGTAATGCTGTATGAGAGTAATCGCAATAGTACTGCTGTTGGGTTCAAGACCTAGAAGACCATACAGGTACTTGAACTGCACATACAGCAATTTAGTATATTTTATTTAATGGTAGCAGTGGTGGAGAGTCATATAACGTTTTCCGACTAATTGATTTCTTGAGAATAGCAAAGAGTGATCTTTGAACATGAGATGGCACACTGCTAAACAATGCCTTAACTGCAGCATGTTAAGAGGCAATTTTTACAGCTTATTTTCTCTCCAGAGACACCAGCCCATGCTAAAGACTACTTACATTGAGAGAGCTTTGCGGAACTACTTTTTATTGGTTTTAGAATGTTTGATCAAAGTCCTGCAAACATGCAAGTACTCAGGTTTTAAGTGAGCAATTGCGCCATTGGTATGTTATAATTCAAAGGCTGGAATATAAGAATCTGTAAAATGAGGACATAAAACATTTAAACTTTTTTTAGTACACAAAGTATTTGCAGTTCACCTTTAATAAATATTATCTATAAAATTAATTCTCTTTCCAGCTAAGTTCAAGCAAACAATCAAATTGAAATAATACTGTGGAACTTTGCTAAAATGCCACTTTGTGAGCAGGATCGTTGCTACGGAATACAACAGTTTATTTTTGTGCTTTCTTTATAGCTGCCTGGGGCTGATTTTGAAATGAAGTTGCCAAAACAGTGCAGAGTCCTCCAAACATAACTCATCTCTACAAGAGAGGTCCAAGGAGTGTAGCAATTGACAGCACAACAACATGTCCACTGCCTAGTGAGAAGCACATAGATTCAACACGCCCCCTCTCTTTTTTTCCTTATTTCATTTACCCATCCAGTGGGATCTTATGAAACAAAACAGAACCTAAAAGAAACAAAATAAACATATGAGAAATCATGCTTATAACAGTCAAACAAAATTAACAAAATGAATCAACATAAATATTTTTTAAAGAATCAAATAAATATGGAATGCATTTAACAAAACACATAACATGACCATAAGGGGGGGGGGGGGAATGTGCTTGACGCTTAAGAAAAAATATATTTCAACATGACTTGCATGCATGGATTTCTCTTCTTTTTCCCTTTAAAAGGCATTTACTATTTAGTGTATGGTTATATATGCATTGTGTGAACAAATAAAATATTCAAAATAGAAAGCAATGTAATATGAGCAGCACAAGAATGAACCTTGGTTGCGGACATGGATGCCACGATTCAGAACCACATACAACTGTGTCTGGCTCAAATGTTCAGATCTAGGCACCACCACAATAACCAAGGCTTTGTTTCAGGGGGAACTCAGTTCTGGCACCTCTCAGGTGGGCGCCATTGCCATCATAAGAGAACCAGGGAAGCAGTCATGGTGAGTTCCAGCACCTCTTTTTCTAGAAAAATAGCACTGACAACAACATAGCAGAAGACCAGTGCAAGTCCCTTCCCAATCACACTGCTGCATAACTTGGGCATTCCACATTAGCATCCAATCTTGAGGAGATCTGGTTTGTGTGAGTTCCACCCCACAACCCCAAAGTGGGGGAAGATCACATGGATCAGAGAGCCACCCAGAAAAGAAGACAGGCCACAATAAAATAAAATAAAAATGGATGAGTGCTCATCCTGTGAAACATTCTCCAATGTGCTTCAATCGTAAAGGAGACTTTTGGAACTTCTACCTGCTCCAAAGTTTATCAATACAGGCTGTAGGGCTTTGAAGGGTGTAAACAGCAATTACTTCATTTGCATTCCACTTGATTGCTAATTTAACACCTGAGGCAACAGTACTATTTGCTGCTTCACTGTAGGTAATGACACATGTGCAAAAACAAACTAGCTTATTAGGAGCTATTTCATGTTTCCAAGAAGGTTTGCCTAAATTCCTTTTTGCTGAAACAATCACTACAACGTGGAATGAAAAGCCAACAAAAATAGAGAGTGTAAAAGGGATTTGGCTAAACCACACACAAAATTATAATCTCAGAGCAAGTGTAATCAATTTAGAACTGCCAGGATTCTGTAACGGGGCGTTCTCATAAGCTGTTTTGAAGGAAAGGCTTTAGGACATTAAGAAGATTAATTTCATAAGGTAATATTTGCTGTAATGACAACTACTTCTGAGGAATACCACATTCACTGATGTGATTAACACTTCACTGTGATTTATTTTTAAGTGGCCCTCTTACCTCCCCAGTAAGCTACTCACATCTTGCCAGGGACAACACACAGACATGCTGCAACTTCCAGCACACCATGGCTCATTCCAATATCTAATAGAGGAGGTGTGCACACAGCATTTTGAAATAGAGTTGAAGTAGTGGGGCAATCATGAACTGTGATTTTTTTTTAGCAGAAGAATTTGTACTTCAGGATCACAGCTAAGCACCACTTGGAAAATCCAAGACACTGCTTAAAGCAGGACACAAGAAAGCACAAACGGTGTGGGCTTGGGAGCACTACTGACACAAACCACCATACTGATCTTATATTTGTCCCATCAAAGTGGCTGTTATACACAAGCAGGGTGAAGCTGAGAGCTCTCATCTTTCCCAGGGTGTCAATTTTACTTTCTAGCACTGCATGATTACCAGTTTAGCAGATTTTGGGGATGTTGCGGCCGTAATTATTATTGTTTTATTGTTTATTAAATTTGTACACCGCCCTCCATTCAAAGATCACATGGTGGTTCACAACTTAAAAATACCAAACGAGAACACAAAATACATAATAAGACAAAAGCAAATCAGTAACAAACACATTTAAAAGGCCAAAGAATGTTTAATCAGCCAAGGCCTGGTCATAGAGAAACATTATCCCCTGGCTCCTCAAGATATTTAATGATGGCACCAGGCAAGCCTCCCTAGGGAAAACATTCCACAAGCAGGGGACCACTAAGAGAAAAGGCCTGTTCTCATTTTGCTGCCCTCCAGACCTTTTGTTGAGAGGCTACATTAAGAAGGGCCTGAATCGCAGGGCCTGGGTTGGTTCATATCAGGAGAGGTGGTCTTTGAGGTATTATGGCTGTGACTTTTTAGCTTTATAGGTCAAAACCAGCACTTAAAATTGGGCCTGGAGATGAAACTGGCAGCAAGTGCAGTTGGGATAGGATTGGTGTAATATGCTCAAACCATTTTGCCCCAGTGAGCAACCTGGCCACCAAATTCTGCTCCAGCTGATGTTTCCAAATTGTCTTCAGAGATAGCCCCATGCATTGAAGTAACCTTGCTTATGTTGATTTCAAAAAAGCATCTCTCTCTCTCTCTCTCTCTCTCACTCACTCACACACACACACACACACACACACACAACATTTTGATTAGCAAACTGGTTAAATGCAGGTTATATGAGAATACAGCCATGTGGATTCACAGGTGATTATAAAGAGTTCTCATCAATAGTTCCTCATCAAAATGGAGGGAGGGTTGCTGCAGAGCTCTGAACTTGGCTTGGTACCTCATGTTTTCCCCATCATGTGAGGGGCAGGCGAAGAATGAGTGTGTCCTTAATTGGAATGGGATCGGAGGAGAGTGACAAAAATGGTCGGCGGTATAAAAACACGTGCTATTAGGAAAGGGTGATGGGACTAAATATGTTTAGCCTGGAGAAGAGAAGACTGAGCGCGGCATGGTAGAACTCTTCAAATATCTAAAGAGCTGTCACACAGAAGAGAGCAAAGACTTGTTCTTTGCTACTCCAGAGGGCAAAGTTAGTGCCATGCCTGCTCCTAAGGGGATGTACAAAGGGGAGAACCACAAAATGGTGAGAATTGTCAAATGGGAAGTGAGGCCTCAAGTAAATAAAGACAGGAATAAGATGAGATCTGAGAGAAGCTGAAGAACACAACCAGAGGAAGAAATGGAAGAAATCAAAGTGAAGAGAAAGAAACTGAATTCTGACAGACTGAAAGACTTGTGCCAGATGGACTTGTGCCAGACTTAAATAGAAACAGTTAGCTGACATTATTTGTTAATAAATCCACTATTGCCAAGGAAGCCACAGTGGTTTGAGTTGTGTCCTTCTGGAACGCTTTGTTTTGTGCATTGTGCATTTGTTTTTATAATGGGTCATTGACTGGTTATGTGAATAGTTTGTTGCTGTTGTTGTTTACTTTTAAGAGATAAAGGATTATTTTCATAGACTTTGGAGATATTGCCAATCCGCCCCTCCTCTTCGCAATTACAGAACCCTAAGGCTTTACACTAGGGCTACATCCACACCATTTAAAACACATGGCATTCAAAGTATAGCTTTCCCTAAAGAATTCTGGGAACTGTAGTTTGCTTAGGGTCCTGGAAAACATAGTTCTGCAAGGGTTAAACTTAAAAATCTCAGGATTTTTTAGAGGACGCAACATGCTTTAAATGTATGATGTGCATATCACATAGATCTAATGGACTTAAGTCATTACAGGAAGGGTAGATTTTGGTTTTACATTAGGAGAAGCAGAATGGTAAGATCAGTTTGACAATGGAAACAATTATCTAGAAAGGTGGTGGGCTCTTGCTATCCAGAGGTCTTCAAGCTGAACCTGGACAGCTTTGGATTTCATGCACTGAGTTGGGCTAAATGGCCTAAAATGATCACCACGACTCTGTGATTCAACTTGGAGACGCAGAGTCTGAAAATTCTTCTGGCTTTAAAATCTGACTAAAATTGAACTCTGTTTCTGTCTCCCACTATATTTCCTCATATATCTCAAGCATATTGCTGTTATTTCATACCCTATGCAATCTCAGCTATTTTAAACAAGATGCAGACATAATCCATAACAAGACTTGTATCTGTGACCCATTTAAATGAAGAATGATTTATTAGGAGAGAAATGAAGAATAGCGGAGTGTTAAAGGGAAGCAATATAAAAAAAAGAAGGAAGGGTGCTGCTGCAATGTTACCTAAAAAGGAAATCTTATCAAATTTGTTCAGTTCTGATTCCAAGAAGAAAGTGAAATGAAATAATTTATCCTGTTCAGTTGCTACTTCGCAATGCTTGCTAATGTTGCCGCCTTGTTTTTATTTATTTATTTATTTTATCAGAAAGCCAGGGAATTTTCCCGCCTGGATTTCTGGAAACTGTTTCCTATGCAAAAAGAATAATGCCATGTATCATCATCATAATGCCAAGCAGTAGATAAAATATTCAGAAAAAGCCTCTTAATCTGAAATTTCATGTGAAATTATAGCTACAGCTAATACATGTCTCAGAATTCTATGAAGTCTGCCTTTTAAGCTTCCTTTAGCTATCTCTCTCTCTCTCTTTGTGTGTGTGTGTGTGTGTGTGAGTGAGTGAGTGAGAAAGAGAGGGGGGGAGCTCAAATCTCTCTCTCAGATGACTGCCTTTTAGGAAGGGTAACCTCTCTACATTTGCAAAAAAGGTTACCGTATTTTTTGCTCTATAACACTCACTTTTTCCCTCCTAAAAAGTAAGGGGAAATGTGTGTGCGTCTTATGGAATGAATGTAGGATGTGCAGCTATCCCAGAAGCCAGAACAGCAAGAGGGATTGCTGCTTTCACTGCGTAGCGATCCCTGTTGCTGTTCTGGCTTCTGAGATTCAGAATATTTTTTTTCTTGTTTTCCTCCTCCAAAAACTAGGTGCATCTTGTGGTCTGGTGCGTCTTACAGAGCGAAAAATACGGTATTTTAAACTTATGATAGTGTTTCTCAAATTGTGGGACACGTTGTTTTCTTAATCGTACCCACAACCTGTATGGTTTTTGTAATCACAGCTACCAGCAGCTGTGTTGAACATTGAAGACAACTGTTATATTATTGCCATTTTATTTTTTTAACTAGTTGGTGGGGTGAAGTGGAAAGGGCCAGATTTTGGCTGGAAGGGGAGAAAGAGGGGAGAACCCTGAGTATGAGAGCAGCACACACATCCACATAGCTATGTGTGATGGATTATGCCTCCATGTATCGACAACAGAGATGAGGACAGAAAGGTGAATAACATTGGAAGTGAGACCTGTTCAAAATGTTAAAGAAACATCATTGTATGGTGTATGCTGTATGAGAGGCATGATTAGCAGAACAAATACTTCTGCTTATCTTCTATGATGTGGGCTCTCCACGTAAGTTACTATTCCCCACTTCCTATACAGAATGTTCAGCTGTGAGCATGACAATCAGTAATATGCTTGAGAGCTTCTGGTTTATAGGTAAAATTTGTAGAATACTGGCAGTCCACTCCACTTTCTCTAATGGCAAAAGAAACCATAGATTTAGTTATGAATCCTTTTACCTGCAATATAACCATCCACCGGTACATTTGTACAGGATCTCACCACATTGATTGAATTTCCCAGTTTTGACTACACATATAAGAAACAAAATAAATCTTGCCCTAAGATAAATGCAACATCCAACAAGAAACATTTAACCTATCTGCATGCGATTCTGGCTGGTTTTCTTACATGGTAGCTGAAACAAATGCTCAGGCCCAAATAACAGGTAGTAATCTAGTGTGGAGCCCTTACTGTGTAACTTTAGACAATTTCTAATGATTACACTCCATTCGCACATTAATTAATCAATGCACAGGAAGGTTAAGTTAATCATCAAACAAGGTCACATATCCTGTCAATGGGTGAGATGAGCAGAACACAAGAGTCTTGAGTCCCATTATTAGTCTTTCTTGAACTGCCTCAGACACATAACCATTGTAGAGCTATAGACACAACCTACCAAAACACCACAATATCAGACTAATGCATCATTATTGTTAACATTTTTGTCCACAGTCCTCAACACAGAAATAAGTATGTATGAAACACATGTGGTGGTGGTGGTGTTTTTTAAAATGCAGTTTCTTGTACAACTAATAAAAGTCACATTCCTTATTAACTGCCAAGCCATATATTCTCAACATCTACAGAAACAAGGTTTATAATTTAAGGAGACAAATTGGAATAATTAATGTGATTGCTATTGATAGTGTTAATTCATATGTTTAAAAGCTTACATAATCTTATCTACAAGTTCATAAAATAAAAGTGTATCTGTGTGTGAGAGAGAAATGGAATTGTACACGCTTTAATTTTTGAAAAAAGTGTTAACACTGATCTCAGTATAAAATGAATTAGTGGGGTAGGATGTTAAGATATGACCCACAGACTCAGCATTTCTGACAGCAAAAATATGGGCAGGGTTAATAGCCTCATGCCCTGCCAGCAATGATTGCTGATTTCCTTAAACTCTTTTGCAGTGGCCTTGCCTGTAATGGGCTATTTTAGGCTACTTGACGGTGTTCTCTCCCACTGAAACCTTGAACAGCATATACATCTTCCTGGCATGAGACAGAAAGAGAAATATAAATTGTATTCAGCATTTTAATCTAGGATTTACGATGCATTTCTCAAACGCAGGGTCATTACTCTCACATTGTGCAATGCAATTGCACTCTCACATGTGCAATGTCTAATAAGCACTTCCTTCTACGATTCTGCTTGTGTTGAAGATTTAGTTCCTTGCTTTTTTTATTGATTAGTGAGAATGAAGGGCATTAAAAAGACTACAGCTTTCAAATAAACTTCCTTTCAAAATGATACGCTGGCAGGTTTTGTGCTATGAATTTACATCTAGCTCACATTGCAAATAATTGCAATGGGCTGCATCATAAAACCATGCTCTACCAATACTGAAAAAGATGGGGAGTACAGATCTATATGAGATCTGGTTACAGTGGCAGCTCTTGCTAAGAATAGCAAGACTGAATTAAATTCAATTAAAATTATATTGTATTGAAGTTGTCGGAAAACTTTAGTGTGTTTAAAAAAATGGTATTTTTGCTATTACTAGTGTACCTAGAAGTTTATTCTCATTATGTGTAAACCCCTGCACCTACTACATCGATTCTACAAGAACCTGTTTTGTAGGACAACATACCTGTCGAGATACAACAGGAACCCACCCTCTGCACTTTCTGGAAACATTTGGAGATGTTTTTGTTCCAACAGACTTTCCCAGCTGGATGGAAAGGTCTCGGCTCTGCCTGAGTGCCTACTCTGCACTGTTTTTAAATTCATGAACTGTTATTTTCTGTGCTGTTTTTAACACTTTTTAAAGCTGTTTTATTGGTATTTTGTACATTGAAATTGTGTTTGGAAGGTGGTAGTTAAATAAATAAATATGAACCTGCACGATGCATTTTGTAAAGAAATGGACACAGTGTCATTTTAGACAATTTCCATGGAAACGTACAGGGGAATGAATTCAGCTAAAGCCACCACTGATGTGATAAGAGATGGAAAATGAACAGGATATAATGCTACTACTAGTGTGGATGCTGTCTCCAACAGACACCTAAATCCTACACAGAATTAGCCATGGTTTCAATGGAATTAAGCATGCTTAACTCTGCTGGATCTGGGGCTATATATGCTTAAGGAATTGAAAAACAAAAGAAACCCTTGGTATATTTCCAAGTTTAACTAGCTCCAAGTTAAACTTAAGAAGACTTTTCTGGAAATTCAGCCCACGTGTTCGACAAGAATGGAATGGTAATTAAATATTACCAAATTAATTAACATAAAGTTAATTAGAGAGTTGAGCTACGTTGGACAGTAGGCTATGGGTGACTTACTTTGAGGTCTACCAGGAATACCACTAGAAAGCTAAATATTAGAGACTAGGGCCCTGTGGAACTTGACATCTTTCCACAAGGTCTGCAAGATGGAGCTGTTCCGCCAGGCCTTTGGCCAAGGCACAGTCTGACTCCCTCTCTCCTTCTATAATCTTCATAGAACTCTAACCCAACGGTTGCCATAAATTTGATTCTGAATTGATTTTAGAATGTATTTTAATTAACTGACTGCGATTTTATGTACACTGTGCTATTTTTACCTATTGTTAGCTGCTCTGAGCCCGGCTTTGGCCAGGGAGGGCAGGATACAAATAAATTATTATTATTATTATTATTATTATTATTATTATTATTAAACCAGGGCAATCTTATTTAGTGACATTTGGATTTCTGTCACCAGCACGAATAAATTTCAGCTCAGAACTCCTCATATAACTAAGTTTGCTGGCTTTTTTATAAAAACAATAACAAACCAGTCCAGTCTGCCAGTAGTCTGCCATTAGAAACATAGAAAACTGACTTATAATACCAGGAAACACTATTTGAATTGTCTTTTATGCATGATGGAAGCTGCTTTCTGAGAGTATGGCCCTAAAAGGCAGTCTAAAAATATGTTAAATAAGTATTTGCCCATCCAGCCCAGCATTGTTTACTCTATGAGGCAAAAGTTCTCCAGGGTCTCACGCCAATGTCTTTCCCATCATTTGGAACCCACAAACTTCCTAACTGGAGACATTAGAGATTAAAGTTGAGGTTTTTGAATGCAAAGTATATATACTCTGCCACCCCTCATCTATGACCCTTTCCCTCTTTTTAATCACATTAAAAGGATTCCAAGAAAATTCCCATACCCAGAAAGGAAAGGAGCAGAGCTGCTTTCCCCCACAGCTTTCACATACTGAAATGGTATCATGAGTCAGTCCTCATGTAGGAACATAGGAAGCCTCCTTATACTGAATCAGACCAGTGGTCCATGTAGATCAGTAATGTCTATGCTGACTGACAGTGGCTCTACGGTGGCTGTAGATGCTGAGACCTTATGACCATAGAATCTGGGACCTTTGGCATGCACATCAGATTATCTACTACTGAACTATAGCCCTGACGTAAGGGGCTTATAAGCTATGTGCTTATTGTACATCTATGCATTTTGATTATGTATTAGGATTTATCATATTGTAAACTGTGCATAGCAAGTGACCTATAATTAGAATGGAAATATAAATACGGTAAATGTTGATGTCACCAGTCCATCTGCAAAGTACTGAAGCAGTTTTGTGAATGGTTCGATGGGTCTTTGGAATGAGACTCAAAGAGTCCTAAGAAATCTTCAAACTTTAGGGCAAACGAAGGTATGATTAGAGAATATTTCTTCAGAGTCTTAAAGGGCAACTTAATCCCTGGAGCTTTGTTATTTAATTTTAAGTGCTGTGGGAAATCTGTGCCAGTGCTGTGGCACATATCAGAGCGTCCATAATACTCTGGGCTGGAGTCACCAGATATAACAATATGTTCTACTGAACTTCTTCATTTCACAAATTGGAGACAGGTAATATTCATCCTTATCCTCCAATTGCTATGTCTCTTAGGATGGATGGATGTGAAACTAAAATGACCAATGAAATATATGGGACCACACAACACAATAATGGTAAGAATGTTTTGCGCTAAGACTACTACTATGATGGAATCATTTCATAGTATATCCATTTTTAATAAGAAAAATGGATTTTAGTCTTTATCTCTGGTCCATGAGCTATGAGTCTATACAACTAATGGTCTCACCTTCATTATCGCAGTCTTGCAATGACAGCCACATGTGGTCTACCAGACCAACTTGTTTAAATTCAACTGCAACGAGATGCACTGGCATTAATGCAACAGAAAAGGATGTTGATCAAGCTCAACATAACTTAAGGTCATTTAACACAGTCCATTGCTCACACCAGCACCACTCACTCCAGTTTAACAGTTTGCACCTAAACTATTTATTCATAAGAACCTCCCTCCAGAGGGTGTTTATTTACTACAAAGAAACTGAAGGAGATCTCTGCATATTCTTCCATGTCATGAACAGCCACCTCTCTGGCAGGAAAGAGGTGGGAAATATACATAAAGCTAGACAAGATGCAATTAACCTACATGCTTTTTGTTATGTAAAAAAGCAACTGAGGGTAAGACTGAGCAAACTCAGGGTCATTTGAGATGAGGCAAAGAGTTTTAGCAGGTGGCTTTTTGTAGAGACTTGTGACAGGGAAATAAATAGCTAGATTTCCCTTCCCCACTCAATCGGCTTCCCCTTGGCCGATATTTACATAACAAGAAACTTGCTGTTTAATTGCATTGATGCAGTTAATGTCACATCTAGTTTAGACCTGACAGAAGCGCAGGAAAAGACAGGGCTGAGATTACTAAATTTTAGCAGATAGTTGTAATTCTGAATTAACTATTTTTTAAAAAAAAATGTAAGTGTTTGTATGTGCATGCCATAAAAATGCAAATAACCTGTCTGGTTTTTTCCCCCAACCACCCTGATTGCCTTGTTGCTAATTGTGGCCTGGATCCAAAAAGCCATTTCAGATGCACAAAAGGGCTTAGGGCATACCCACAATGACTTTTTTAGTCCCACACCAAATCAGAAACCACTTTTTAAACTGCTCTCTGCTTTAAAAGAGAGCTGCTCTTTGAGAAACACAAATTCAAAGATCCCTCTGGCACAAAGAAATGATCATGCAGATCTTTGGATCCAGGCCTAAGTTTGCACACATCAATTTCAGTCCTGTTTCAGTCCTGTTTAGATGGGAAGTGAGTTTGTGTGTTTTATTCTAAATGAATGTTTTAGAATTCCTATTTAGATCCAGCATTTGTCAGCTTCTACTCCAGAGGACTCAGAAGTAGGTCAGTAAGTCAGGGCAAAAATTCATGGCTGGAACATCCCTCTTGTCTTAACTGCTTTCTGCAAGGGGGGCGGGGTTTGCAGCTGGGTAAATGGAATAACTTCCAGCTACTCATCGAGAGGAAGATAGTAGAGGAAACCAGTACCAGTTCCTTCTGAAATTAAAGGCAGTGTGCTAAAGTTAAGCTAGTTTGTGCAGAAGTAGTAAAAGACTGTGTAGTTTTTTCTTTTGTTATGGAGGGAGGAGTAGGAACTGATTGGGTGGGTATGCATGGACAGGAAAAGAACTCTGTGAGCACGTATTCTTATCTATAAACAGCTGAGGAGACTGGGTGGGATGAATAATTGTGACTAAACTTGGAATCAGATCAGGGGAAACCAAGACTTTGCTCAGAACAGATTGAAACCTGCCCTACTTTATACAACAGTTTTGAGTACAGTGATTCCATTTCTCTTAACCTTAAATGACATGGTATCTTTCATGGCATTCAGGCAGCAAGTAAGGGCATGTTTTTGTACATGTGGGCACAGTCTGTATATATGCATTATTAGGGTCAATGTAACATGTGAGCTGATAGCTCATAGATGTCTGCCACAGTTGGGGAACAGTTCGCAGGCAGAAGGTTCCAGATTCAGTTCCTGGCATCTCCAGGTAGGCTGGGAAAACTTGTAACCCAGGTGTGATGATGTCAGTTGAGCGTAAACATTACTGAGGTAGATGGTCTGACTTGGGATATGGCAGCTTCTTAATGGCCAAATCTTAATTTCAATTTAGTGCAACAAAATGTGTTTCTGTGTATGTAAACTCTGTATTAATCATGTCACTATCACAGAGCTGAAGTGTGTACCATCCTACATAAACAAAGAATGAAACTAGAGACAGGCTGGCCACATAATATTTTGCAATGGGAACTTCAGCAGCAACTGTTAACTCCCGATGCAAACTAGTGGTTAGTTAATGCACACTGTGGGGAGAGATGGGGAGAAATTCAATTCAGTTCTCATGTGAAGGTCAATCGACCTAATTTAAACAACATGTAAACCGAAATACAAAATTCACTCAAAACCACACTTCTCTGAATTTCACAGCGCAGTTCTACAACAAGTAATGCGTACAAAAATGCATAAACTAAGGTAAAGTGTCCATAAAAATGTAAATAATGAAGAAAATAACATTCAAAATGCATTATATTAACAGAATTTGTTTTTGAAATGTGTGTGTATTAGACAAAATTGCATGCAAATACGTGTATGTTAGGAGAAATTCACACAAACGTGCTGATGGATTTTTTATGAGGATTTTTAAAACAAAAGTTGCAAACTGCTGTAGAAATGTGGAGAACTGAACTTAAAATTGGAAAAATGGGAAACTGAAATTGATAGATTCACCTATTCCTAACCACGAGCAATGCATTTATATAGCACTGATCAAGCATTACCTTCTCCAGCCAACCCTCTGCATTTTAATAGCCATTCAGGTTGACAAGACTTTTGTATAGCATTATTTGGAGGCCGACAAGGCAAGGAGTGGAATCCCAGCCCATTGCAATGCATTTCTGTGGCCATCTGGAAACTCTGTTGATTTTTATGCAAATGAGGATGGCTGTGAAAGTTTGGGTCAGAGGAAGCAATTGAGGAGAATCCAAAATGCTGGATGGAATGGCCATTCAAAATTGGGCTGATTGACATGGCAGACATTAAAGCCTACAAGAAATGTCTCAGGATTGACAACATATGCCAGGGCATTCCCATGGTCGTTTATGAAAAGCAGGCTTTATTATGAGACTATTTACCTAAATTACCACCTTCTCCCTTACCAGCCTGTTTGCTGCCGAAGATCTACCAGAGAGGCCCTTTTCTGTATGCTGCTGTAGTGGAAGTATGGCTGGTGGGGAGTAGAGAGGGGCCTGTCAAGAAAACTGGTTTTTATGTTTAGGCCTTTTCTAAAAAGATGGCTCCTTTTGCTCAGCTTTCTGGGTAAATCAGCTCATGAGAATGTAGTTTTCTCTCTCACTAATAGCAGATGCACCTGTGTTATCTCACTACAGTGGTACCTCGCAAGACGAATGCCTCATAAGACGAAAAACTCGCAAGACGAAAGAGTTTTTCATTTTTTGAGTTGCTTCGCAAGACGAATTTCCCTATGGGCTTGCTTCGCAAGACGAAAACGTCTTGCAAGTTTGTTTCCTTTGTCTTGCAAGTTTGTTTCCTTTTTCTTAAAACCGTGCATTCAGGGGGTGCAGTTGCGACTTCGAGGAGCAACTCATAGCATGCGGTGTGGTAGCCTTTTTTGAGGTTTTTGAAGACTTTGGTGATTTTTGAAGCTTTTCCAAAATCCATGCTTCGCAAGACAAAAAAATCGCAAGACGAAAAAACTCGCAGAACGAATTAATTTTGTCTTGCGAGGTACCACTGTATTCCAGGTTTTCAAGGCTATCCCACTGCCTTGCTAATTAGAGTTATATTAATTTTTCAGCTGTGCAGTCGCACACATACTCTTAGACTCTAGGTTCTGGAAAGCTACAACCTATGCACTTTCTGATTGGCTAAGAAGACACTGGAATATTGTTAGGCAAAATCCTAGAAGTACTGTATATAGTGGTATCTCATGTTACATACGCTTCAGGTTACATACACTTCAGGTTACAGACTCCGCTAACCCAGAAATAGTACATCGGGCTAAGAACTTTACTTCAGGATGAGAACAGAAATTGTGCTTCGGCGGCACAGTGGCAGCAGGAGGCCCCATTAGCTAAAGTGGTGCTTCAGGTTAAGAACAGTTTCATGTTAAGAATGGACCTCTGGAACGAATTAAGTACTTAACCCGAGGTACCACTGTATTCCTCTGCAGGGCACAGGGTGGGATAACCTAAATGTATTTCTGACAGATAGTTGGGCTCCTGGTGATTCATACAGGTCATAGTTCAGTTCCCCATCTCCTACGGCCATTTGGTAACACACTTCATTGACATAGAAGGCAGCAATGCCTGTAGCTGATTCAACAGAGCTAAGCTGTCCTAATGCATTCTTATGACCATTTGACAACTCAATTTTTATGCATATGAGGGTAGATGTTGGGTACAGCAGGGCAGGCCTTAAAGACCTCTGGATGAGCAAGCAACCACCTTTGATTTAATGCTTTCCAATGGCTATTCAGAAATACATTGTGTTCCCATGGCCATTCATTTAGTGTATCCCGAGAAACACAGGGAGAGAAGGCAATAGAAATGGATTTTTCTATTAGTGGCTTTTTATGAACAACATTAAATCAGTATTACATACATGAAACCTGCTTGAACTGTAAGTATAATGTCACAGGGATTAATAAAATTGAACAGCATATGGTCCCTGACTGATGTAGTCTTATGAGCCACTACAAATTTGGATCTGCTATATTTAACAGCTATTGATTACTTGTGCCCTTGATATATGATAAAGCCAAATGCTAGCAGTCAATTCTAAAATATTTCTAATGCCAGTATTATGTAACATATTTAATCACCATAGATAGGTTCCTTTCCCTTTCCATTGCTTATGTTTTTATCTTGTCTAAATATCTGATACATCTTCAAATGCCTCCTATATTCTTCTCAGATTTGGAAGCCTGTCATGAAAAATTCACCCTATCTAGTGCCCTAGTTTCTAAAACAAATGTTAAATTAAGATACCTAGTTACACAGACATGTCTATTCCTCTTTTGTTTTTGGACATCTCACATACTGTATACTTTCTTACTTCCATATAAACAATCCACACTTATTTGTCTGTTTTTATTGGAAGGCATCTGAATTATTCACCTGGTTTACACCTGCAAAATAAATGTAATCTGCAAGCTCGTAGCATGAAGGCAATATCTACACGATTTAAATAGCCAAGGTATTGATCATCCTTAAAGTCAAACTCCAAGTTCTTTCTATTTCCCCTTCCTGTGCAACTTCTCAGTGGAGCCTGAAAGCAGGATCTGAGCAACTGGTGTTCAGAGGCTTACTGTCTCTGACAATGAAAGGAGAACACAGCCTTATTCTCCTTCAATTTATAACCTCATGGAGTGAGACAATTTATGGGAATCTGCAAAGAGAAAGTGGAAGGTGGAAGAAGGGACAAGGATTCCCCTCTCTCTCCGCTAGTTCCATTCCCAATCACACACACACCCCCCCTAAAACAAGTGCTAATCAAAATTCAGTTACATGCATTCATTTTGTGACAATCATTCTAACAGGAGCCAGTACATTAAAAAGAGGTGGACTAGAAAGATGCAACTGTACTAGTATTTAATAAGAATCATGTATGGGCAACTGATATCAGAGGTGGAAATATCCTATTCTCCCACTAAAGCAATGCCCCACCAATAGGTCAAGGGAATGCGAGTCAGGGTTTAGGTTAGCAAGTCAGGGTTTAACTGGCTAAAGGGTCATCACTTTCAGATTTTTCAATCTTTTGCAGCCCACAGCTTTGAGTGTGGTTAAGCTTCCTCCACCTATCTTGCATTCCCAACTTTAGCACTCTTGTTTTCTAAACCTCTGGTCTCTCTCTTTCTAGTTCATCTTTTTTTATCTTTGTGACATTGTAGATGACTCCAAGCTAAGTGGACCAGTGGTCTGACTTGGTATAAGACAACTTTCTATGTTCCATCAGATCAGAACACCACACTGTTCACTTGAGAATAACACTAATTCACAGACAAATCCTAGTTTTATCTCTTTTCCCTGAAGGGAAGGATGCAGCTAGTGCTAGGACATTAAAAAGTAGTATGTCCCCGGTGGACAGTCCCTTGATCCTGCTGCATATCATGGCAAAGGATAATACCCGGTGAAGATCTCAAAAGTGGCCCAAGAAGCCAAGGCTGCAGCACTCCCTATGGAATAAGCAAGCATGCCTTCAAACAGCTGCAAATTGCAAGACGTAGAGGGCAGACCCATACTTTCCTGAAGCTAGTGCACCAGGAAGCTCATAGACACTGTCCTGCCAAAGATAACTTCTTCCAAAGTAAGAATAGGGTCTGTGTTGTCAAATGAGCTTCATCCTGTTTACATAACACATGAGAGCTCTGTATACATCAAGAATTTCCCCCAAGGAGTGGCAGGCAGTTGGCAGAAGAAAAGAAGAACAAGATCTTCCACCCTGCAGAAAAGGCCAGGTCAGTCTTAAGAATGAAATATTTAATGGGCCTAAAGATTACATTTCCCAGCAGGTAACAAAACAGTTCTTTCCCTAAAGGCAGAATCCCAAACTCTGATACTCAGCTTGCTGAGGTGACCACTACCAGTCAGTCTTCAAAATCAGGATCTTGAATGTAGTGGGTCCAAAGGCTTTAAGAGGTTGGGTACCCTGTGAACTGGAGGGGGGCTCACAAAATAAGCTGGTCCAGGTATGCAGTTGACAAACTATGCAAGTTGACAGTAAGTTTTCCAGGGTACTGGCAAGGGCGGATATCTGCTTCTGCAGAGCTCTTTGTTTCAACCCTGACTAAAGGCTATTTTGGAGGAAACCAAATCCACCACAACCAGTGCTTTCCACCCCTAGAAAAATGGGTGCCGGTACTCACCATGAAGTTGTTACAAGCAAGTGCCACACTTTTTAACAACAACAAAAAGAGGTGCAGGTACTGTGTACCCTTGAGTACCCCCTGGGGGGAGCACTGGCCACAACCTAAGCCTAGTTTGACTTCTTTTTACCATACCACTGGCATCAAGCTACAAAAACATCCAGGTGGTGCCACATACTTTTTAGTCAAAAGGACATAGATGCAAAGAGGATGTAGATCACTTCTGTGGAATAACTATGAGCTTAGAGGAGCCCACTTATTCTCCAAGTCAGTACAGTGGTACCTCGGGTTACATACGCTTCAGGTTACATACGCTACAGGTTACACACTCCACTAACCCAGAAATAGTGCTTCAGGTTAAGAACTTTGCTTCAAGATGAGAACAGAAATCGTGCTCCGGTGGCGCGGCAGCAGCAGGAGGCCACATTAGCTAAAGTGGTGCTTCAGGTTAAGAACAGTTTCAGGTTAAGAACGGACCTCCTGAACAAATTAAGTACTTAACCTGAGGTACCACTGTACAGCCCAGATGGTGTCAAAGCAGAGAAATGTGAAGGAAGAGATTTGAGGTGCATGAATTTGGTTCACAAGCTCCAAAAACCACATGCATTTTGGCCACCACTGTACATTTGCAGCCATGTTGACTAGGACACAGTGGCCCCTGATGAGGTGTGCAAAGTATACTAGTGCCAGACGTATCACCATTAAGTCATGGAACTTATGCTCTTTTCCTTCTTTTTTGTTTGTTACCTACATACCATGGTAACAAACAAAAACAATCCCCCCAAAAAAAGTTTCAAAGGCCAAAGGCCTGGGAAAAGAGGAATGTTTTTGCCTGATGCCTAGATATATATAACAAAGGTGCCAGGCAAGCCTCCCTAGAGAGAGTATTCATCACCAGAGAGGCACTACCCTTATTTTGGAAGCAGGCATATTCAGTCTCAATAATCTGAATTTGAAGTAGAATCTTGCCCAAGTTGAAGTATGAAATATTCAATTCCAGAAGCTTGGACAAAGACTGAAGATGTGTCACAACATCATGTTAGAGGAGCATCACAAGTACACTCACCAAGTTCATGCTGCTGGGAAACAGAAAGACTTATTCTATGGACACACTGAGAACCAATTACAAAAGGAGTGACTGATTTTGTCATCCTTGCAGATGACAAAACTATGCATCTACAGGGCAGAGCTTGTTATTTCCAAATGTTTAAGAAACAGGACCTAGGAACAAAGAAAGAAACAAGCATGCAGGTGGTTGAGGAGTGGATATTTGTAGATCCCCTTCTCCATCAGAAAAGCTGCTGGACTTTCCAAGATCTTGGTGAAGAGCCTCAAAGTTCAAGAGTGACGGAAGGGCAAAGCATAGAATTGCTGCTACTGATCCTTATACCTGAAACAACAGAATCTGCAGTGTCTGTTCTGGATTGGGATGTGAGGACAGGCTTTGCTAAGAATGACTGTGGCTAGGGAACAAAAGTATCAAGAGTCTCTGTATGAAACCTGCACTTGATCAGAAACTGATTGGCTCATTTAAAAATCTGAAACAACTCACGCTTCCCTGCTTTTTCTTAAGAACAGTGAAAGACCTGGGAAAGGGCCCACACCCACCAGAAGGCCATACTGGCAGCGACTTTTTCTGGCAGTTACAGAGCCTTGATGGGGGAGAGATGCAAGCTGCTGGGGGTGAAAATATATGTGCATGGTCTGTTACAGGTAAAGGTTGGTCTGAAGTAACATTATTTCTTTCATACGCAATTTCATCTGGTCAAGGCTAAACCAGGGATGAAGAATTCCCTCCATGGAAGTCTGGCAGGAGAGAAGGCAGGTGAGGATTGTCCCTGTTTAGGGAAGTTTTTAATGTTTGGTGTATTTATCGTGTTTTTAATATTCTATTGGGAGCCACCCAGAGTGGCTGGGGAAACCCAGCCAGATGGGCGGGGTATAAATAATAAATTATTATTATATTATTCTACTCTCTCTTCCTCACTTGTTTTCTTTTTTATAGACATAAGAACAAAATGCCAGGTCCTTCTGGAGCCTATCATCTGCAAAATAAGACAGGATGAGAAGAGGTCATGTCTCATCCAGTTCAGGACTGCTTTCCTGGCCTCAAATGACAGCGTTTCCCAACGCTGCCTTTCTCCTCATGAAGGAAGAATGGCTAGATAAGGCTTCCTAAATGTCTGGCAGGATACAGCGGGGGCGGGAGGTCTTTTGGGAAAGAAAAGAAAAGGTGACAATGTGCATATGAATTGGGGAGGGGGGCACAATAGTGGTGACCTTGACAGAGAAATATCGACCATGATTTGCCTTGTGACTAAAGGGATGGAATTGGAAACCAACCATTCTGAATCATTAATGAATTCCAATTCTCTACTTTGAACTTCACCTCTTTGTGGAATGAAGTGAAAGTCTCTCTCTCCCCCCCCCCCAATTTCTTCCTAAAAAATGCATGCTATTCCTAACCAAACACCTTTTTGTTCAGCTTTGGGAAACTGCTATCTAAATGTAACTGTTTAGTGCAACTGGTCTGTATTGGATATCATTTTTACATCTGCACAAACCAACGGCGAAATAAGGCTACTTGGATGGGAAAGGGGCTTGTCCCACCAGTAACATTCATCAAAGATACTCTGCAATGAACACTCTGCAGCCCCGTTAAGCCAAAGTATTTGAGTAATTCGAGCTTAGCAAGTTGCCTAAGTTGCCTGATATTTTAAGTTACTGGCAGAAGTGCTAATATTACAAGAGGCAGCTGTAGGAGCTTGAGCCTGAGCTTCTGGATAGGAAAGAACTCCTCCTGGATGTTCTTGTCTAAGAGGCAATCTGTAGCTGCCTATAGAACAAGTGAGAGCTGGACCATAAAGAAGGCTGATCGCCGAAGAATCGATGCTTTTGAATTATGGTGCTGGAGAAGACTCTTGAGAGTCCCATGGACTGCAAGAAGATCAAACGTATCCATTCTTAAGGAAATCAGCCCTGAGTGCTCACTGGAAGGACAGATCATGAAGCTGAGGCTCCAATACTTTGGCCACCTCATGAGAAGAGAAGACTCCCTGGAAAAGACCCTGATGTTGGGAAAGATGGGGGGCACAAGGAGAAGGGGACGACAGAGGATGAGATGGTTGGATAGTGTTCTCGAAGCTACCAGAATGAGTTTGACCAAACTGCGGGAGGCAGTGGAAGACAGGAGTGCCTGGTGTGCTCTGGTCCATGGGGTCACGAAGAGTCGGACACGACTAAACGACTAAACAACAACAACAAATAGAGCAAAGTGGTCCATTGTGATGATGGCAACACCTAGTGATGTATGATGTTTTTACTATTTTTTGTTGGGAGCCACTCAGAGTAACTGGGGCAACCCAGGCAGATGGGTGGCATATAAATAAAATAAGAACAACAACAACAATTAGTGGCTGGGGTCTTCATCTGGGGCAGGGGTGGCCCACAAGATGCTTCTTGGATTCCCAACTCCCTTCAACTCCAGCTAACCATAGTCAGATGATGGCAGCTGTAGTCCAGCAACATCTGGCAGACCACAAATCCTCCATCCTTGTTGTAAAATATAATAACACTTTATACAATGTTATAGGTTTGCTTTGGAACTTAAGACAGGGTTTGTCACAGAAACGGACTGGGAAAAATCTTTGAAATAAATATTCTCGCTGATTAGTTAATGCAACAACAAACTTCCAACAGCCAGAAACTGTCCATTAAAAAAACGTATTTGAGAGGAACAGGGACATTTCATTTAACTCTGGCCCCAAGGACAATGTAATGCTATTGACAGCAGTGAAAATTAGTACACGGTGTCAAATTCATGCCTTCCTACAGTAACACGATTCTATTAGCTTACACAGCGATATCACCACTTCCACTCTTAAATGTGTCAGGTCCTTGCAGCAATTAGGAGGTGAATGATGTTTCCAACTCTATCACGCTAGGTAGCTAGAAATGAATACCTATGATTTCAATCTATACAGCAGAAAACAGCGAGAAAGGTTAAAAAAAACAACACCCCACCATTTTTAGTTTGGTTGAAATACAAAAACAACAGCTATGCTTTTTCTATGGTGGAGGGAATGTAAATTACGCAAGAACATAAACAGGCTTTCAAGGATAAGGAGAGACAGTCGTGATAGTACCACTAGGAAAAGAAAAAGTGCCATAGGAGCCACTGGTGTGTGTGTGTGTGTGTGTTTGTGTGTGTGTGTGTATGAGTGTAGAGGTGCTGCACTTGTGTGTGTGCGTGTGCTATGCAAAAATCATGATACAGTCGTACCTCAGAAGTTGAACACCTTACAAGTCAAATGTTTTGGCTCCTGAACGCCGCAAACCTGGAAGTGAGTGTTCCAGTTTGCGAACATTCTTTGGACTCCAAATGTCTGATGTGGGTTCCATAGGTTCCAATTGGCTGAAGGAACTTTCTGCAGCCAATCAGAAGCTGCGCCTTGGTTTCCGAACGTTTTGGAAGTCGAAGGGACTTCTGGAATGGATTCCATTCAACTTCTGAGGTATGACCATATTGGAAAAACAGGGAAGTCAGCCGGTGCTTCTGTGTCTCCC
This sequence comes from Podarcis cretensis, assembly GCF_951804945.1. NCBI lineage: Eukaryota > Metazoa > Chordata > Lepidosauria > Squamata > Lacertidae > Podarcis > Podarcis cretensis. The sequence goes on along the minus strand of NC_137180.1, from coordinate 7,380,008 downwards.
TGAATTGAGTGAGCAAGCGCTCTTTCCTCCCTTCCTCGTGTGCAAGCCACTGACAGAAAGCATTGTTTTGTGAAGCTAGCTGATGCTGAAGCTTAAGGAAACCCACCCTTCCGGCTCACATGGGCCAGAACAGCATGAGGGCATGCTCAGCTGGGGGGCAAGGAGGCTTCTGCGACTCAGCTGAGAAGTTCAAGGAAGCCCCACCCCCACCCCTCCGGCATGAGTCAGAGTGGCATGGGGGTCAGCTGTAGGGCTGGGCCATGTATCTCAGCTGCTTCTCCCTCCCCACCTTATTTCTTTCTTCCTCCTTATTGCAGACATTGTAATATATCATTATATCATGATATTTAGCTGGTGATATATCACAATGTTGAAAACCAGGTATCGCCCAGCCCTAACAGTGCCAAAATATTTGAAAGACTCTACTAAAGCACCAGTTGATATAGTTTCAAATGTTTTTATTAGTAGTAAAATATTCATAATTATGATTAATAGGGTGTATTCGGGAGGAGAGCTTGTAGAAACTGCTGGGAAATGCAATTCATCTCTGCATACTCTCCGCCCTACTTATTGGTAAAAACATACACAGGATAGGCTTATAGGCTTAAGAACAAAATGCCAGGTCCTGCTGGAGCCTACCATCTGCAAAATAAGCCTATAATTGACTTTTTATTTCTATTCTTTGTATATTGTATTGTTGTTTTATTGCTATGGCTGATGGCTGACGCAAATAAAGATTCATTCATTCATCCATTCATCAAGGTGTTCAAAACTAAATAACAGGCACTATATTGGTGCTTGGCTGGAAAGGGGAGAATACAAAAAAAAGTAGTACAGTAATTCCATCTAGAAATGGAGTGTATCCAATTTTATAAACTGCCATTGAAATGTGTCAGGATACAATTGAACAATTTATCCTTGCTACAATATACCATATTTATCCGTGTATAAGATGGGATTTTTAACAACAATATTGTTAAAAATTGGGGGTCAACTTATACACGGATAGTGCAGAGGGGGGACATGCAATTGGTGGCAGCCGTGAGCAAGAGATTCTAATCAGCGATTGGGTGGGTGATTAGTGGCTGCGGCAAGGCCTTGGCAGCAAGTGGGTGGGCGATTGGCATCAGCGGTCAGGCGGGTGAGAGATTGTCGGCAAGCCCCCCCCCCCCATAAAAGCCCAACAACTCTGGGCAATCCTCCCCCAAAATAACTCAACAACTCTGGGCAACCCCCCCAAAAAAGGCTTAACAACTCTGGGCAATCTCCCCCCATTTCCTAAATTTGGAGTCCCAAAAAATAGCGGTTGTCTTATACACGGGGGCATGTTATACACGGAAAAATATGGTAGGTGCTGTATTGAAGTCAAAGTAAAACAAAGGATATTGCTTCAGCTCCCATTTGACCAGAGCATCTTTAATGCTCATTCAATGTTCTTTTGGTTCCTTTTTTGGTAAGCTGCCTAGCTCCCCTTCTCTCATGAGGCTCCTTTGAAGCACTAGTTGCTTGCAGAGATATATGTTAGCTGACTCTAACGCAGGATTTGGAATTTATAGGCTAGATAAAGGGAACTGCTAATGCATTCACTGGCACAACATCACCCCAAGAGAATATAGTCTCTAGATCAGAGTCCCGAAGGAACCCTAGCTACTGTGCATGCATGCTACAGTCTGGCACACACTGCTTTCTTTGTTTCGTTCTTTCTAGGATGAAACTCTGCTGTTCCTGAGATCAGGTAAGATATATCACAGCAACAGGACATCAGCCACCACCCCTAACTGTGTCACAGAATCAGACAGAACCCAACAGCATAGTGCTAAGGTAACTCTTTTTTTGTGTTGCAAAATGAAGTGCCCAAATATCTGTCCAGCTCTTTCAGAGACTTCCCTGGTTCAAGTGAAAGGCCAAGAGTAAAGGGGTTTCAATGGGTACAGTAACAGAAGAAAACACCCAAAGAACTCTAAAGCAAGAGTTCTAATGTCCACATGGAGATACTCAGTGCTTTTTTTCTGGGGTACGCAGGGGTATGCATACCCTTAAACATTTTTTGAATCTAAGTTTGGCCACATTGAGGGGCAGTATTTCAATATGAGTGGGAAAATGAGTAGCCCTAAACATTTTTTTAAAGAAAAAAAGCACTGGAGATACTGCATGCAAAATCTTCCCCATGCACTCTCATGTCAACAAATGCTCCACTGAACAAGAACATGTATGCATATGTCCCCCATGAGCTCTGGCACATATGTATAGCTAGTTTGCACCTGTCTGAACTCCTGCACACATAAGAATATGTTCATGCTGGGGTTGTGACACAGGATTTAGGGCTGACGTTAAGACTAAGAAAGACGCTGAATTCGTAATGCTATCTGAGTGGGTGTTGAAAACCATGGTGGCCAGCCAAAAGTTGTGGCCTATGAAGAATCCAGGATGACACCCCCCCCAATACCATGGAACAAGTGGGTAGGTATAATTTTGTACGTAAAAGAAGTTGAGTAATTTGGTGGAGAATATGGAATTAGGAATGCCCTACTCATAACTAATCATCATTGTAGAGGAAAATGAAATTTTACTAAATACAGTGGTGCCCCGCAAGACGAATGCCTCGCAAGACGGAAAACTCGCTAGACGAAAGAGTTTTCCGTTTTGGAGGTGCTTCGCAAAACGAATTTCCTATGGGCTTGCTTCGCAAGACAAAAATGTCTTGCGAGTTCCTGTGGTTTTTTTTCCTTCCCCCCCCCTTTTTCTAAGCCGCTAAGCCGCTTATCCGCTTATCCGCTAAGCCGCTAAAAGCCGCTAATAGCGCTAATCCGCTAAGCCGTCAATGGGCTTGCTTCGCAAGATGAAAAAAACGCTAGACGAAGAGACTCGCGGAATGGATTCTTTTCGTCTTGCGAGGCACCACTGTACTATAATGAGACCGAAAGGGAATACTCACATCACCCATGGCAAAGCAAAAAATGAAACTAAACACACTTTCCTGCTTTGAGGTCATGTTGAAATAAGCACCTGCTAGTCCATCTACTGTAGGTCAACTAACAGACTCCATAGAGATAATCAAAGCAGAAGGACTGTGAAAGTTGATGGAGCTGGATCCCTATCCCAGTGGCGGCTTTGAAACCTTATGGGTGTGTGTCTCCACAATTCTGGAGGCTAATGTGTAATACTATTAGTACAGAAAGAGATCCCTAACCTATAGCAGGAATCCATATGTGATATATGCACAGGAACCTCTGCCCCAATCTGATGCATAGTTGCCTCATCATCACAATAAATTGGTGAAAGGCTCCAGGAACTGGACCATAGAGAAGATGGGTGCTCTTCTTTCCAGAGATCACAGTCCCAGTCTTCAGCATGAGCAAAGTAGTGATGGGTGTCATGGCTATAGATCCAGAAACAAGGGAATAACAGAGGTGTAAGGTAAAAGTGAGGTGAAGGAACTCAGGAAGAAGCAGGAGAGTCAAGATGGAGTAGCAGGAAGTGTCATCAATCACAAGGATGTCAAGGGAGACTTTGAGAATAAGGAGCTCCTTCACTGGGAAGAGGCATGGTAGATTGTCAAAAACCTTTTAAAAATGGAAACCTACACTCTGCTGCTGTGATAGCAGTCACCATAATAACTTAGAATAGAAGCAGAGGCTGATGGAGGGGAGGTCATCACTCCAGATGTTGGTGGGGTAGTCATGGGAATGGCAGAGAAGTCATTAAAGCATGCACAGTATGGGAGACCTTCACACACAAAAACTGCTAGAAATTTCTGAAAGGTACTCCGCACAGGCACAAAATCCATTTGTGTGTATGCGCATAGTCTATGAAGAAGAAATGCCCAAGTAGGATATGAACTAGAGAACAATTTAGCAGGGTACAAATGATTGCTACATAATACAGGAGCACTGTATTATTGTGTGCTTTAGTTTGGCCCTTATGTAGGTATATTTAAAGAACTGTGAGAGAGATTATCAGCGAAAGATGAGCTGGATTTGAGCCAGGTGAAAAATTTAGCAATGTAGTGCTATTTTTGGCATGTTTCCCTAAGGGTTGTAGTAAGAGACTGCAGTGGGGACCAACATTTGGGGAATGGGATGGAAATATAATTGCATTGCATCTGTAAGGATGGATCAAACATAAAGCTCTTGACTGGTTTGCATCAAATAAGTCAGATAACAGGGGTAGGATTATGTGTTGATAAACTGCAATCAGGAATGCTCTAAGATAATTCTTTTTCTAAACACGTCGAGCAAACTGGATTGATAGACCTAGGCTCTTTAAAGACTTTGGTTTTAACACTCTATTCTATCGTGAATGAGAAGACAAGACCCTGTCCCTCCCCCCAGCTCTTCACCTCAATCCCCCTTGAGCTCTGGGTGCTTATGCAGTCAATTTGGTTTTGGTTTTCAGGGGGGGAAAAGCAAAAGGAAGTTGGGCATGCTTTGGACAGCTGAAGCCACATAGCGGCTTGGAAGATTAGGAAGTCCCTGATCTGACTCAAGATGCCTTGTCAATAAAACAATCCAACTCAGGAACATGGAAACCTTCCTAAAACCACACTGTTTGGATAACTATCACAAACTTTTAAAAATCTAAATCCAGTGTCAGATTTTTAAAAATTAAACCCCACAAATCTAAATCCAGTGTCAGATTTTTAAAAATTAAACCCCACACTTCATTCATTTAAATCATTTTGAGTCTAATATAGGAAGGGTTACTAATGGAGTTGATTTGAATTGGTCTAAATTAAGTATGAGAACACTTGTGTGCTGTTTTGGTGCACAGGCCATCAGTGTTCAATACAAGCATTCTGTTGGCACTGAAGTTCAACACACTGCTTTTTACATCACCACAGTTTAAGCTTTTTAATATAATACGATATTAATAAGCAGAAGTCGCATAATCTCATCCACGAACTAATCTGTTTTTCAAAACTCCACACTGAGCACAGGGATTCTAAGACTCAGAAGTTCTGAATGAACTTAACTGGCATACAAACCAACAGAGAAATTAGGGCAACCCAGTCAATCACCGTAAAAGAATACTAGAACTTTTCTGCTGCTCTAATGGAAAATTCAAAAGAAGAAGAAACAAAGGGCAAAACCAGAGCTGGAAAGTGGCCATATTTTTGGCAAGTACCGTTTGTAGTCCCTAGTGAAGTTATTGCTTAACCCATCTCCGTAACAGATGCACAGATTTTCAGATGAGATATATGAGTTGCAGTGAGGACCTTTATACAGATCAACTAGTGTAGTGATATATCCGTCTCTTGGGTGAGGAACTAATTAAAGGTGGAATGAATTACACCAATAGCTCCCCCAAATGAACTGAAAAAACTTTGAATACGTCTTAGGGCTTGAAACAGTTTGCAGCCAAATTCACTGCATTTGAAATTTAGAGTAGACAACAACACTCAATGATCTTTCTGAGCAAGGATGTGCTTTCAGACAGAAAGATCTCATTAGCTTACATTTGATTTTTCTTTAAACATATGTTGGCAGCAACCCTGAGGGAGGATACATCACTATGGTAAGCACTTTCCTAATTTTACACTAGTGATGGTAATGATTTTTAGAATAGTGCTAATATGGAATTCTGAGGTAGTGAGCTGAACTTAAGCCCCTTCCAGAGTTCAAAGCTAGTTCAATTTCTTCCATTGTTAAAGGAACAAATACTGTTACTACTTCACATTTACACAGTAGCTTTTCTGTGTGATCAAAGTAACTCACTTTCTGAGCAGAAAAATCATGTTCAGTAGAAATATGGCCTCAATAACATAATATCTCTCTGGTTTTGTGGGTGTATACAAATACAGATATATGAGAGAAGGGAGAGATGGATGAGAGAAGGCTGAGAAGATGTTAGGCTCCTTCAAAAAATCTTATATATGCCTTAATAAAAAATGTTTAGCGGTATATGTTCTGCTCTTTATAAAATGGTCTATAATTTGGTTAGACTTATGAAATATACAATGACATTGTGTGTGCCGTGTTCTATTGAAATCGAATCCAAAAGTATACAATGCAGCTGTATACCATCTAAAGTTTATATGACCCACTGAGATCAATGTGGCTTATTCCCTGTTGCTTACACAGATTTCCTATTGAGTAAATCCGACTGAACTCGATAGGACTTGCTTCTGAATAAACAAGAACAGCATCCCATTGTTTATTGTCCACATATTTTAAACGAAGCAGGCTTGAAGAAGGCCTTTTAAAAGGTAAGCAGTTGGGGAAATGGCATTTAAGGGACACGGTTCACCTTTGAATGATAGGTAAAGGTAAAGGTAAAGGTACCCCTGCCCGTACGGGCCAGTCTTGACAGACTCTGGGGTTGTGCGCCCATCTCACTTAAGAGGCCAGGGGCCAGCGCTGTCCGGAGACACTTCCAGGTCACGTGGCCAGCGTGACATCGCTGCTCTGGCGAGCCAGAGCCGCACACGGAATGATAGCTGGGCCCAAACCAGGATCCTGACTCTTTTTTTATCATAACTGTGCCGACCCTATTTATGCAGCTTCCCTTGGTCTTACAAAGATTGAGCCAAGACAGGGCTCTTTGTAAACAAAACAAGACCCCTTTTTGCGTGACTTTTCAAAAGTTATGACATAAACATAACATTTTCATAAGTCAAAGCTATTTGAGAAAGAACCCAAAAATACGGGTTGTCTGTAGCCATCCCAACAGCAGCTTTAATAAATTATAATGATTTAAACTTCCAAAGAGACCTGTGAAGTTGTAAGTTAAGGTAAATATAAATTATAAATATAAATAAAAATTACTGCACCTTCTTTGAAAACCATTCCTTATCATTTTTAATCTTATTTCTCAAGGTATTTCCTTGCCATTAGAGGGACTGTAGTGACCTCTGATGAACGAAATAAAATGTCTCACCGAATGGATATATAGACCTTGGTCATGAAACTGGATTTCTTAAAATCAAACTGTATATGGGAAATAAAACTTTTCTGTGGTTTGCATATTTGCAAATAAAATTTTATGTTGACAAACTGAGAAGTCAGCACCTTCAGGGGAATTTACAGAACTTGAAAAATTATTTGCAAGTCGTATGACCCTGTTTGATGGCCTCATGAAGGGGCTACATGCATAATCAAAACACTCAGCATAATTAGCCAAGATAAGAACCAATACTGATCTGTGCTGGGAAGCCCGGGTGCAGCCTGAACTTATAAAAATTGGATGGACCTGAGTGATGCCCTGGCCTACCACTTCAGCCATGCCTCCAGCTGGTCTCATGTTGGCCTGTTCAAATGGGCACTTCCTGCTGAGAGGTGCCACTGCAGGAGAGGCTCTGATGTCCCCAATTGGTCATACCATGGTAAAGATGACCTGACCAGGCTGTGGCTCTAACCGCTACTTGCCAGGATTCCCAAATAAGTGGCCGTTGTTTGAACTTCTCCCGCCACTAGCCAGATGCTTTTTGAAAAGCCCACAATCAGGGCATGAAGGTCGTAGCTCTCCCACAAAACTGACTCCCCATAACTGGTATTCAGGCATATACCACCGCTGAACCTGAAGGCTCTATTTATTTACCACAGCTTCTAGTAATTGACAGTCCAATTTGTCCAATCCACTTTAAAAACCATCCGAGCCAAGGGCTAGCCCCACATCTTGTGGCAGTGAATACCATAAATGGATTATTCATTGTGTGAAGTAATGATTTTTGTATGTTCGGAATCCATGCCCATTAACTTTATTGGATGGTCCTGAGTTCATGTCACCCAACAGCTGCCTTAAAACACAAGACAAAACCCACCTAAAATATTCCAAACATTTTAGTCTTTCCTTGTAGACGTCCCAAATGAACATCTAAAGCCTTTTGGTTGCCCCTTTCTAAACCCCTTTCAGGTCTGTGCTTTTTTGTGATGGGACAGTTGGACTTGTACACATAAGTTGTATTCAGCTAGGTCTAAAATTGATTCAAGTGAAATTAATTATCTCAAATTAGTCATGTCAATTAACTTCACTGGATCTACTCTGTGTAGGACAGCATCTCTACAAAGCAGCTGAATTATAGTATTATATAGGACTTTTTTTCAGCCAGAACTCAATTGCGGCACTTCTCAGGTGGGCACCATTGCCATTATAAGAGAATGAACGAGGTGTTAATGGTGAGTTCTAGCACCTCTTTTTCTGGTTTTATATAAATGAATTACAAGACTTGCTGTATTTTAAAAAAATATTTTCCCTAATAATCATAGTATGAAATATGACTGTGCATCCAAACAGGAGGGAGATGATATGGATATAAATTGATTGTATTTATGTTCACATCTGAGAAAAAGTGACATCATATAACCTGTTATCACTTGTTATCACTTGTTCCTGGAAATATGAAGATGAAACGGTTGCATATTACCACACATGGTAGACATGCCCACATATGGTAGACTGACTGGACAAATATGAGAAAAGATAAAGCAACCACTGACTTACAACTGCATCTTGACCCCTTTCTATTCCTTTACAGAGAATTAATCACATCAGTGACCACTGCTGCCAAATCACTTCCTATATGAAAAATATTTTTTTTGGGGGGGGGGGAGCAATCGGAACTCTCACTACTACTGAATAAGCACACAAACTATTTGATCATGGTGTAATGATTCAAATGGTTACTGAAGAGTGAAAGAAGCGGCAATGAAAATGAACAGTTCAGTTTTTCAGTAGCAATTTGTATTAATCATCGGAATAGTAGGAAACTGAAGACAAAACACCTTTTGCAGAAGGGCACAGGAGGAGGAGCCCCCACAACTCTGTTGGCTGAGAAACACCTTCATTGTCTGGTGGTTCCACTCTCCCCCTCCTGTGACATGCACTCAAAGTATTACAGCACTTGCCACATCCATGGAGACTATGGATAATGAGATATAGAAAGTAATGGCCTCACTCTGAAATGGTGCTGAGGGAGAAGCAGAGAAAGAAAGCACCCATGGCCATAAAGGGACCAAAGTGCACTTAGGGGAATTTCAGGAAGTGGGCATTTTGGGCTGCCTTAAAATGCTTTTGTACCAGAACATACAAACACATACAAACATTTAGCCCAGCCCCAGTATACATTTGTTAGTAGAAGAAAGGGTATAGGGGCCCAGCACTTTGTACTGCTAATATGCACTGCAGACTTCAAGAATCATGGAGAAAAAAATTGCTGTATCTTTCAGGAGGAACATTAAACTACACCTTCCATTTTCTGAGTTAGCATGCATACTGTATGTATTTTGTACAAAGTTTACACATCTAAATGTATATAAAGGTAAAGGTAAAGGGACCCCTGACCGTTAGGTCCAGTCACGGACGACTCTGGGGTTGCGGCACTCATCTCGCTTTACTGGCTTCTGAGTCATGTGGCCAGGATGAATAAGCAGCTTCTGGCAAACCAGAGCAGCACATGGAAACGCCGTTTAGCTTCCTGCCGGAGCGGTACCTATTTATCTACTTGCACTTTGACGTGCTTTCAAACTGCCAGGTTGGCAGGAGCTGGGACCGTACAACGGGAGCTCACCCCGTCACAGGGATTCGAACCGCCGACCTTCCGATTGGCAAGACCTAGGCTCAGTGGTTTAGACCACAGTGGCACCCGTGTCCCTATGTAAATGTATATAGTGTGTACAAAAAAACAAAAAGCAACAATCTAACCCATTGAAGTAAAGAAATAAAAGCAGCCCCTCTTACCTTTCATTCCAAACTTGGAGTGCCTTCCAAACTTGAGAATAATGAGCAAAATAACTAAGCCAGTGCACACTAATGCGGCAATCCCCACTACAACATAGACCTAAAAGAAAAGAAAAGTGCATTAAACCCAGTATTGAAGTATTGGCAGTATTTGAACATGATATCAGAATTGTCAAACTGGAAAAGCTTTTGAAGTTTGCAGTCCACTCTCCTGCCACTCAGAGCCTATGGGTGTTACCAGTGGCGTAGCGTGGTGGGTGCAGGGGGGGGCCAGCCACACCGGGCGCAACATCTGGGGGTTAGGGTTAGGGGGCGCAAATCCACGGGTTAGGGGGCGCAAATTACTTACCTTGCCCCGGGTGCTGACAACCCACGCTACGCCACTGGGTGTTACACACCTAGGCTGCTCTTACTAGGGATAGTCACAACGCCCTAGTAAAAGCTGAGAATTTAGAATTTTAATCCTTTAAAAAAAAAAATTAAGGTTGCCTCTTCAATAAAAGAGACTTCAAAATATGGCTTCTATGGCTTTTTGCTAAGGAAACCAGAACCAGGAAAATATCTCAAGATCATCTGCTCCTGTGGATACAACATCCAGTTTATCTTGGCTTTAAAAGGTAAAGGACCCCTGACAGTTAAGTCCACTTGCAGACGACTCTGGGGTTGCGGTGCTCATCTTGCTTTACAGGCCAAGGGAACTGGCGTTTTGTCTGCAGTTTTTCCGGGTCATGTTGCCAGCATGACTAAGCCGCTTCTGGAAACCAGAGCAGCGCCCGGAAACGCCATTTACCTTCCCGCCAGAATGGTACCTATTTATCTACTTGCACTTTGACGTGCTTACAAACTGCTAGGTTGGCAGGAGCTGGGACCGAGCAACGGGAGCTCACTCTGTCGCAGGGATTCGAACCGCCAACCTTTTGATCAGTGGCTCAGTGGTTTAGACCACAGCGCCACCCGCGTTGACCTTATAGTTACTTAAATTATGTGGGTGTTCACTAGAACATTCAGCTAAAGTTACACCATATTTTTCATGCCAAAAGAGGGAAACCCAAAATATTTCAGGCTGTAAATGGGAGTTGTTTCCATGCAGCTTGGAAGCTGCAGCTAGGTAATATCACTTAATGGTAACATATGAAACAAACTTTGCACACTGTTTTCTATCTATAATTTACCAACTCTTTGAAAAAGCAATTGTTTCACATTATATAAATGCCTGTGAAAAGCTCTGGGGTATAGTCAAGGTGGTGTCTTGTTACAAACTAAAACACCACAAATGTATCAGATCCCTTGTCAGAAAGTCTGCTGAGATTACAAACCAGGAAACTATGTATATACTTACAGTGATGCTATCTTCATTGTTTTTGTCGGAAACATCCGTAGAAGTAACTGGATTACTATTATTTGTAGTATCTTCAAAATTATCCGTTGGCGTTCCATAATCCTCTAAGAGAAAGAATGTATTTTTATTTACTTCCCCGACTGTAACTTTTTTTTGTCTCTATGAAAAGTACTAAACACAGGAAATGAAAATTTACTATAATTCTATAATGTATTGTTCAGTGTTCTAAGTTTTGTTTGCCAAAAATGCAGAAAGCCAAGAACTTTATTTGCTCCTGACTTTCTCAGTGAATGCCCTGTGGTATGAAAACTTGTACTGTATCTACTCTTCAAATTCAATATGTACTCTGTTATTTCTTAAGTGATATTCTAAACAAAATAGTAATACTGTAATAGTAAAATGCACTAAATAGAAACCTCTTCTGTTATTTGTATAGTACTTCAAAGAGTTAACATAAGTTAAGCAAAAATACTGTCCCCTGCCCTAAGAATCTTATAATAATCTACCATTTAAGGGGAACAAACAAGAAAAGGGAGAGAGCAGGCTAACAGCAGAGGAACAGGAGGAAATAGAGTTCCATATACTTGCTGCACAATCCTAAGCATCTATATTCAAAAGTAAATTCCACTGAGCTCAATGAGACTTAGTGTTTAGTAGGCATAGGATTACACACGTAATTGGTGGTAAAAATTAACAGTGCAATCCTATACTTGCCTACTCAGAAGTAAATCCCACTGAGTTTAATAGGGCTTATTCCCAGGAAACTGGGTATAATAAGGTTCCAGACAATGAGACAAATCAAGGGATTTGTGGAAGAGATGGAGTTCAATTGGAATTTAAAGGAAGAAGGAGAGGTATCATCTCCTAAGAATTCTGTGAGGGAGTTCTAACCACATGGACCAGCCAAGAATAATGCATAGGGTAGTTTAAGGCCTGTTTTGGGCAACTGAAAGTACATCATTGTTTCCCTGATTCATCTAACTTTCATTTTGAGTATGAAAAATGTATCCTTTTGCTTGAGTTACAGTTCTCCTTTCCCAGTGAAATACATTTTGCAAAATCTCAAAGGCGGGAAGTATTTTCACTGACAAGAGATAGGTTAAGTTGAAATGCAACAAAATGTGCATTAAAACATTAAAAATATTTTTCAGAAAGTTTTGCAATTTGAAGTATCTTAAAATGCCAAAAAAGTTATTCTCCATTTAGTGGAAGGGGAAAAGGTTAGATTTATTAAAGCAGGCATTTGGAAATACAAAGGAATGAACAAGTAATTAATGAAAATCTGTTTACTGAGCATAGAACAAAAGATCTTCACTTAATATTAACGAATCAAATATTAAACCTAAGTTATGCATAACTTTCCTTATCCTTGAACTGAAGGAAATTATTTTAAAACTATTCCAGAACAAATATATTCTCTTCCCATGAGATAGTAATGCTTCTTGTGTGTAGAACTTTTCAAAAGGTTTAATCTGCTCATTATCTCAAATCGCAGCAAATGCTGTGCTTATTTATGACTAGTTACACTTCCTTTCATGTTCTGCATAATACCTCATTCCAATGTCAAGACCCCACAAAGGGCAAATGAAGTCCACACCACCTGGTGCTCTGTTAATATCACAAGAAGGTGTGCATCCAAACAGGAAAGGTGTTCCAGATCCAGGTAAGGGCTAAAAGTTTCTTCCTTGAGCCCAGAATGGCTAAGCAGTAAGACGTGCCAAAAAAAACTGCACGTGAAACTTGTGCGATCAAGGGGGTGAGGTGGGGTGCTTTGCATTACATTCAAGACTCTTGTAACAGAGTATAAGCAAAAAGGTGTAAAGGAGGTTTCACTTGGCACATTAGTGATTGTGCTGCCATGATACAGATATACTGAGAAACATGAACATTGCCACTTGGACAAAAGCCAGGGGTTCTTCCACTTTCATTAGTATATATTATCACAAAATAAGAGAGGGCAAAAGAAAAATCAGATTATATGGCTTTTGAGCCAAATCTGAAAACTAGAAATAAATAATCATCCAGCAGAATGTACAATGTAAACATAAAAAACATATAATTTCACACAGTACTAGGTGGTTTTTCGTACAAAATGTTTTCTGTTTATGGCTTTTAGAGTTGCACAACTGGAGTTAATCTTTTTATATGCTTTGAATGCGGAGTTAATTTTTATGATTTGTTTTGGAAAAAAATGATGCAATCAGCTCCACACATAGGAACAGAGCATTTAATGGCAGAAATTCCATTTGTTATAATTGTATACAATCGACAGAATTGAGCCGCTTTGTGTGCTTCGGACTACCAAGGTGATTAACTATAAGCTAAACTTAATGGCAGTTTACTCCCTTTAAGTCATCTTACTCTTTCCCCAGAGTACATAAGGAATATAGGCAAATTTGATATTTGTTGTTGTTTAGTTGTTTAGTCGTGTCCGACTCTTCGTGACCCCATGGACCAAAGCACGCCAGGCACTCCTGTCTTCCACTGCCTCCCGCAGTTTGGTCAGACTCATGTTTGTAGCTTCGAGAACACCATCCAACCATCTTATCCTCTGCCGTCCCCTTCTCCTTGTGCCCTCCATCTTTCCCAGCATCAGGGTCTTTTCCAGGGAGTCTTCTCTTCTCATGAGATGGCCAAAGTATTGGAGCCTCAGCTTCAGGATCTGTCCTTCCAGTGAGCACTCAGGGCTGATTTCCTTAAGAATGGATACGTTTGATCTTCTTGCAGTCCATGGGACTCTCAAGAGTCTCCTCCAGCACCATAGCTCAAAAGCATAAATTATTCGGCGATCAGCCTTCTTGATGGTCCAGCTCTCACTTCCATACATCACTACTGGGAATCCCTACCAAATATATTTAGATGTGAGCTGGTATCATTTGAGCAGGTTGTTTCTTTAGCTGACATGAGGAGGGAGGAGCAGCTTGCCCAGTGCTGTGAAACCAAATCAACAGCCTCCAGCCACCATGGTCACTGCCACTTACCATGAGGAAAAGGGGTGAGGCATTGGAGAATTTGGGGCTACATGGGTGAACAAGTGGGAGCATCCTGCACAGCCCTAACCTCACCCCTCCCCCGCTGCTGTGAGACTATTGCTGCAGCTTCTCCCCACTGGGTTAGTTACTCCTGATAGGGCAGTTTTATTTTATCATTAATTTTGACAATCCAGAAAAATCAGAAATGACACAGAAAAAGGGAATGGAAGAGATTAACTCTATGGCAACATATATACATCATGCCAAACCATGGTTTAACACAGGCATAGGCAAACTCGGCCCTCCAGATGTTTTGGGACTACAATTCCCATCATTCCTGACCACTGGTCCTACTAGCTAGCGATGATGAGAGTTGTAGTCCCAAAACATCTGGAGGGCCAAGTTTGCCTATGCCTGGTTTAACACAACGTGCACAACTGAGTACAAAGCTCAGTAAAATTTGGGCTCTAATGTTGTTGTTGTTTAGTCGTTTAGTCGTGTCCGACTCTTCGTGACCCCATGGACCAGAGAACGCCAGGCACTCCTGTCCTCCACTGCCCCCCGCAGCTTGGTCAGACTCATGCTGGTAACCTCGAAAACACTATCCAACCATCTCGTCCTCTGTCGCCCCCTTCTCCTTGTGCCCTCCATCTTTCCCAACATCAGGGTCTTCTCCAGGGAGTCTTCTCTTCTCATGAGGTGGCCAAAGTACTGGAGCCTCAGCTTCACAATCTGTCCTTCCAGTGAGCACTCAGGGCTGATTTCCTTCAGAATGGAGAGGTTTGATCTTCTTGCAGTCCATGGGACTCTCAAGAGTCTCCTCCAGCACCATAATTCAAAAGCATCAATTCTTCGGCTATCAGCCTTCTTTATGGTCCAGCTCTCACTTCCATACATCACTACTGGGAAAACCATAGCTTTAACTATACGGACCTTTGTTGGCAAGGTGATGTCTCTACTTCTCAAGATGCTGTCTAGGCCTGTCATTGCCCTTCTCCCAAGAAGCAGGCGTCTTTTAATTTCGTGGCTGCTGTCACCATCTGCAGTGATCATGGAGCCCAAGAAAGTAAAATCTCTCACTGCCTCCATTTCTTCCCCTTCTATTTGCCAGGAGGTGATGGGACCAGTAGCCATGATCTTCGTTTTTTTGATGTTGAGCTTCAGACCATATTTTGCACTCTCCTCTTTCACCCTCAATAAAAGGTTCTTTAATTCCTCCTCACTTTCTGCCATCAAGGTTGTGTCATCTGCATATCTGAGGTTGTTGATATTTCTTCCGGCAATCTTAATTCCGGCTAGGGATTCATCCAGCCCAGCCTTTCGCATGATGAATTCTGCATATAAGTTAAATAAGCAGGGAGACAAAATGCAGCCTTGTCGTACTCCTTTCCCAATTTTGAACCAGTCAGTTGTTCCATATCCAGTTCTAACTGTAGCTTCTTGTCCCACATAGAGATTTCTCAGGAGACAGATGAGGTGATCAGGCACTCCCATTTCTTTAAGAACTTGCCATAGTTTGCCATGGTTGACACAGTCAAAGGCTTTTGCATAGTCAATGAAGCAGAAGTAAATGTCTTTCTGGAACTCTCTAGCTTTCTCCATAATCCAGCGCATGTTTGCAATTTGGTCTCTGGTTCCTCTGCCTCTTCTAAATCCAGCTTGCACTTCTGGGAGTTCTCGGTCCACATACTGCTTGAGCCTTCCTTGTAGAATTTTAAGCATAACCTTGCTAGCGTGAGAAATTAGTGCAATTGTGCGATAGTTGGAGCATTCTTTGGCACTGCCCTTCTTTGGGATTGGGATGTAGACTGATCTTCTCCAATCTTCTGGCCACTGCTGAGTTTTCCAAACTTGCTGGCATATTGAGTGTAGCACCTTAACAGCATCATCTTTTAAAATTTTAAATAGTTCAGCTGGAATACCATCACTTCCACTGGCCTTGTTATTTGCAGTGCTTTCTAAGGCCCATTTGACTTCACTCTCCAGGATGTCTGGCTCAAGGTCAGCAACCACACTACCTGGGGTATATGAGACATCCGTTTCTTTCTGGTATAATTCCTCTGTGTATTCTTGCCACCTCTTCTTGATGTCTTCTGCTTCTGTTAGGTCCTTTCCACTTTTGTCCTTTATTATGGAAATCTTTGTATGGAATGTTCCTTTCATATCTCCAATTTTCTTGAACAGATCTCTGGTTCTTCCCATTCTATTGCTTTCCTCTATTTCTTTGCATTGCTTGTTTAAGAAGGTCTTCTTGTCTCTCCTTGCTATTCTTTGGAAATCTGCATTCAATTTCCTGTATGTTTCACGATCTCCCTTGCATTTTGCTTGCCTTCTCTCCCCCGCTATTTGTAAGGCCTCATTGGACAGCCACTTTGCTTTCTTGCATTTCCTTTTCATTGGGATGGTTTTCGTTGCTGCCTCCTCTATAATGTTACGAGCCTCCATCCATAGTTCTTCAGGCACTCTGTCCACCAAATCTAAATCCTTAAACCTGTTCCTCACTTCCACTGTGTATTCATAAGGGATTTGACTTAGATTGTATTTTACCGGCCCAGTGGTTTTTCCTACTTTCTTCAGTTTAAGCTTGAATTTTGCTATAAGAAGCTGATGATCTGAGCCACAGTCAGCTCCAGGTCTTGTTTTTGCTGACTGTATAGAGCTTCTCCATCTTTGGCTGCAGAGAATATAATCAATCTGATTTCGATGCTGCCCATCTGGTGATGTCCATGTGTAGAGTCGTCTCTTGTGTTGTTGGAAAAGCGTGTTTGTGATGACCAGCTTGTTCTCTTGACAGAACTCTATTAGCCTTTGCCCTGTTTCGTTTTGATCTCCAAGGCCAAACTTGCCAGTTGTTCCTTTTATCTCTTGACTCCCTACTTTAGCATTCCAATCCCCTATAATGAGAAGAACATCCTTCTTTGGTGTCACTTCTATAAGGTGTTGTAAGTCTTCATAGAATTGGTCAATTTCAGTTTCTTCAGCACCAGTAGTTGGTGCATAAACTTGGATTACTGTGATGTTAAAAGGTCTGCCTTGGATTCGTATCGAGATCATTCTATCATTTTTGAGATTGCATCCCAGTACAGCTTTTGCCACTCTTTTGTTGACTATGAGGGCCACTCCATTTCTTTTACGGGTTTCTTGCCCACAGTAGTAGATATGATGGTCATCCGAACTGAATTCACCCATTCCCGTCCATTTTAGTTCACTGATGCCCAGGATGTCAATATTTATTCTTGCCATCTCATTTTTGACCACCTCCAACTTACCCATGTTTATGGTTCTTACATTCCAGGTTCCTATGCAATATTTTTCTTTACAGCATTGGACTTTCCTTTCGCTTCCAGGCATATCCGCAACTGAGCGTCCTTTCGGCTTTGGCCCAGCCGCTTCATCAGCTCTGGATCTACTTGTACTTGCCCTCCGCTCTTCCCCAGTAGCATGTTGGACGCCTTCCAACCTGAGGGGCTCATCTTCCAGCGTCATAACTTTTATATGCCTGTTGTCTTTGCCCATGGAGTTTTCTTGGCAGGGATACTGGAGTGGCTTGCCGGTTCCTCCTCCAGGTTCTAATACTTTCTAATACTTGGGCTCTAATACTTTCACCTAATTTTCCCATGCAATTCAGAGAAGTGGGGAAGCTCTCATTTCTGTTTTTGGTTAACCACAGTTTATTGTCTGAAACAAACCAACTTCAGCTGTGGAAACCTGTGATTAAATAAATACACAAACAAAAGCTTCTCAAGTCTCCTCTCAGTTTTGCAAGAAGTGGAGACTGCTGCAGCTCATTTTTTAGCAGGACACTACAATAATTTACCAACTACAATAATATAGTATCTCCAATCCTAAGGTCATATTAAACATTTTATTGAGAAAGAGGCATAACTACCACACTCTCCTTTTTATACACATTCATTCCAACCAATGAGTTTTAACTCTGGGGTCATTGTCTTTTACATTTCTCTAGCACTTTCCCCTATGGCAACTAGGCCAATGGAGACTTTTTTCCCTATGGCTCCTACAATCACCTAAGATTCCACCTAAACATTAGGAAGAACTTCCTGACAGTAAGAGCTGTTCGACAGTGGAATTTGCTGCCAAGGAGTGTGGTGGAGTCTCCTTCTTTGGAGGTCTTTAAGCAGAGGCTTGACAACCATATGTCAGGAGTGCTCTGATGGTGTTTCCTGCTTGGCAGGGGGTTGGACTCGATGGCCCTTGTGGTCTCTTCCAACTCTATGATTCTATGATTCTATGATCACAGTGTGCATGCCTCTGTGAAAGGTAAGCTTCCCTTTCTCGCATACTGCATTCTTGATCAGGGTTATTGTAATTAAGTATGAAAGAACTGAAGGCATTGCTGCAAGCTATCTATTCAGTGAACTTCTAATTAAGTGAGGGAGACTTCATCAGTGGGCTGTGGGATTCCCTCCTGCCCTGCTCCTCCACTATCACAGGCAAGCTGCCCAAATATTTATCCAAATAATGGGTTCTTGAATGGTCCAAAACTCCCCTTCAGAATTGATTTTAATTAGTATTAGGAACTACTCATTCCTCTTACAGGTAATGTGGTAATCCAATTGCATGCTAGAGTTTATGGTTAATGATGTGGAATAAAACCGAATTAATATATAAAATTATATATTACAATTAATATATAATTTATATTGGTTTTTTAGACAATTTTTGGCACAGGGCTATATATTCAGCAAGAATGAACAAAACTTTCCACTCCTGAAGGTATACAAGTATTATAGAAACAATGTTTAAAATGGACTTTCATAGATAAAAGGCAATGGTGCCTTTTATGATGGCATTATCTAAAAATTTAGTTCTTTTAAAAGGCACCAGTTTTCATCTAATAACAATAGGTTAGCCTTTTGAAGAACATTAATTGGCAAATAGCTTCAGCAGCAATCCTACACACAATTGGGCATCTTAAATGTAGGACTTAAGCAGATTAACTGTGTGCAGGATTGTAGCCTCCAACAAGCACAGTTTTAAGAAATTGTTTTAAAAAGAAAAATCGCTGATGGGAATTTTTATATGGTAAAAAGTTTGTTGTTGTTGTTTTTTTAAAAAAATAGTAATTAATAATTCTATGTAGATATACCAAAAAACAAAAAATATGAAAAACAAAAGTATGATATTTTCCATAAATATATAAAGGGATTGTAATATAAGAAGACTTGCTTCAGTACACACACAAAAAAGAAAAACTGGAAATTTCCCTTACTACGAATTTCTGTTTCTCTAAGTCTCACAGAGGGCAGCTCTTAACCTTGAGAAGGCACCTGGAACATGTGGGTAGGTCAATTCTCATCAGTTTGCCAGGAGGACTGGATACCATGCCCTGCCAGAGCAGACTGGAAGAGGGCACAAACCCTTTGGTCCCCACTCAAAACCAAATAAAAAAAAACATCCATATGAACAGGCACCAATTATATGATCATTTCAAAAACAACTGTTTCTCAAAACAATAAGAAATGGAAAGAAGGAGGTGAGCAGGGAGGTGAGTTCACCCCAGGCACATCTGTCTGCCTCCAACGTATGTACAATGCTGACAGAAGCTCTGGTTTGAAGGAAATCCATAACCGGCTGGCTAGTCACAAAGAGGTCGCAGGTGGACTATCTTCCAGGAAATTCAGAGAAGAGAAATTCCATTTTCTCCTGAGGCTCCAGGAAGCCATTCTTTCACCTTGGCACGTGACAGAGAAGCAGAGTTAAGGGTGGGCTTCCATTAGCCAGCACCCTATTAAAGCACAACCTTGTGCAAGACCTTCTTATTAAAGTCCATGTCTGTAGTATCTATTCTGTAATGCTTGCTGAATGCATGTGATATTTTATTATTGTAGATTGTAATGCTGTCGTGGTTTGAAATACAGCTGTAAGCCATTTTATGGAATAAGCTCTCTTGAAAAACAGACCGTATTTTTTTTTTAAGGTAGTAAAAACAAATATGGATGGAGACCCATTCAGCGACATATCAAATGACTAAGGACAATTAAGCCAAAAGACAACAGATGCTGCCATCTCCTTTAGGGAATAGTGAGTTTCCAAGTCTTTGATAAGTCAAAGCAGTATATTCCATTGAACAACTAGAAACTGTATCCTTCTATACTCTGCTACCCAATATTCATAAGCTAACTGTGGGGTTTTTTGGTAGTAAATAAACTGTAGATAAACTGCTGGACAGAGTTTGTAAGTTACATTTGATATTTGTGGATATCAAAAGTGTTTTCCTGCCAATTTGCCTGGGGAGACAGATGCTCTAGGAGCCTTGCCCTATGACAAGAGGAGAGAGTGGGCATAGTAATTATTATTATTATTATTATTATTATTATTATTATTATTATTTATTATTTGTACCCCACCCATCTGGCTGGGTTTCCCCAGCCATTCTGGGCGGCTTCCACAGAGACCAAAAATACACTAAAATGTCACACATTAAAAACTTTCCTGAACAGGGCTGCCTTAAGATGTCTTCTGAATGTCAGGTAGTTGTTTATCGCTTTGACATCTGATGGGAGGGCGTTCCACAGGGCGGGCGCCACTACCGAGAAGGCCCTCTGCCTGGTTCCCTGTGGCTTTGCTTCTCGCAATGAGGAAACCGCCAGAAGGCCCTCGGTGCTGGACCTCAGCATCCGGGCAGAACGATGGGGATGGAGACGCTCCTTCAGGTATACTGGGTTGCCTCACAGTTTTTGCTACCAGAACATTTATTCTAGTACAGTGGTACCTTGGTTGTTGAACGGTTTGGCTCTCAAACAAATCGGCTCCCGAACACCACAAACCCGGAAGTAAGTGTTCCGGTTTGTGAACATTTTTTGGAAGCCAGACATCCAAAGTGGCTTCCAATTGAGTGCAGGAAGCTCCTGCAGCCAACAAGAAGCCGTTCCTTGGTTTTTGAACGGTTCCAGGAGTCAAACGGACTCTCAGAACAGATTAAGTTCGACAACCAAGGTACCACTGTACTTTTATTTTAGATGGAAATTGCTACAGTGGTGCCTCGCAAGACGAAAATAATCTGTTCCGCGAGTCTCTTCGTCTAGCGGTTTTTTCGTCTTGCGAAGAATCCCTATTAGCGGCTTAGCGGATTAGAAAAAGGGGGGGAGGGAAAAAATTTGCAAGACTCGCAAGACGTTTTCGTCTTGCGAAGCAAGCCCATAGGGAAATTCGTCTTGCGAAGCGCCTCGAAAAATGGAAAACCCTTTCGTCTAGCGGGTTTTTCGTCTTGTGAGGCATTCGTCTTGCGGGGCACCACTGTACTTTACTTCAGTGGCAAGACATCTGGCTCCAGACTAGGTGAGAATGGAGTGCTCTTGAAGAGACTCTGCGCACATACACACACAAAGAAACATCCCCAGAGGCCCTTCTCAGGCATGTTGGGCAGGTGAAGGAGAAGCCTCAAAGAGCTCTTACAGCTCCGACTTGACCTGACTGTTCATCTCACTAGGCAGAGCTTGACAGGAACGGCCATTTTGTCCCTCTCCCTTGACAGCAATGAAGATTGACCCTGCTGACATTCTCCAGGAAAATGTGCCACCTCAGGATTAAGGATTGCCCTTCAGAAAATTCAGAAGAAATTCATATCTATATTAAATTCAAGGCAAATTTTGAGGTTCTAAATCTAGCCGAATAGTATTTACTGTATTAATGATTCCAAACTGTATAAAAGTCCATCTTTCACATGTTTTAGTCATTTACTTGATCATTTGGGGTTATATACATATTTGAAGTAGAAAATAAAAATATACCACTATAACCAAGATGGGTGTAGAACGAACTACCTAGATAACAAAAAGAAAAAGATATAATTAAGTTACAAATATAGCATAGAGGTACAGTTAACTGATTAGCTTTTAATCACATGATACCATATGACATTAAATGCAGACCTAAGTTATACACACTTTTATCTTCTAAACTGTTTCCAGAGAAAAACAAAATACACTTATTTGCGCATCATATTCTACACCACACATATCAACTGAATTCACCTATTTTACATTATGCATTGCACATTTATTTTGTGAACAGCCCTGAGATCTACAGATATAGGGTGGTATACAAATTTAATAACTAAATAAACAAATAAATAAATATACTGTGCCTTGGGAGAAGATTAATTCAATATTCAATATTCCTAAAAATCTAAGTCACTTATTATTTCTCTAGAACAATGAGAACTTGCTACTTGATAAGATTAGCGTAACTTGAGAATAGCGGGCCCTGTTCATATATTTTATTGACGGGAAAACCCATTTATTTAAGTGTATTTGAACCTCTCTCAATGATGCAAGGTGAAAATGTAGCATGTTTTAATGGTCAAGTAATCATTGTACCAGTTACTAGTAAGATGTCATCATTATGAAATGGTGGAAAAGCTCAGATATGATCAGCTGCCTATGAGAAAGACTCCTGGGAGCTTGCTTGTGAGACTCTGGGGTGCCTACCTGTAAGGTCTGTCTCATCTGGGAATGGGGACCAGCATTCCGGATCCTGCACTGTGAAGGAAGAGCTCTGTGAGAGCTGGCTTATGAGACACTAGGTGCCTAGCTGCAGATTCTGCTTTAGAAAGGGGGTAGGCCTGAAAGCTTTTCCAAAAACCAACAGCCCAAGATCCACTTTGTGCCTGTGAGGAAAACTTTTGTGAAACTGCTTGTGAGATTCTGTGGTGCTTACCTGTATAGTGTATGCCACCTTGCTTGGGGAAACAACGACATTTTGGCCAATGGCATAGACAAAGCTGACCTTTTAAATTCTGCTTCTGACTTGCTGTAGATTAAAGGTAAAAGGTAAAGGTACCCCTGCCCGTACGGGCCAGTCTTGCCAGACTCTGGGGTTGGTGCGCCCATCTCACTCAAGAGGCCGGGGGCCAGCGCTGTCCGGAGACACTTCCGGGTCACGTGGCCAGCGTGACATCGCTGCTCTGGCGAGCCAGAGCCGCACACGGAAACGCCGTTTACCTTCCCGCTGGTAAGCGGTCCCTATTTATCTACTTGCACCCAGGGGTGCTTTCGAACTGCTAGGTTGGCAGGCGCTGGGACCGAACGACGGGAGCGCACCCCGCCGCAGGGATTCGAACCGCCGACCTTTCGATCGGCAAGCCCTAGGCGCTGAGGCTTTTACCCACAGTGCCACCTGCGTAGATTATAAAACCTCAAATCACATCCAGAAGAGATAACAAGGAGTGGCTGACAAACTGCCCAGAGGCTGGGGTGGGAAACTATGGTGCTGCACAGATAAATGAAACCTGTTTACATGTCCTGCATTACCCCAAGCATGGAGTGAGTCCACCTACTCCTTTGCTATTTAGCTGGTTAACCTCAAAATCTTGGACTGAGAACTTCGGGACATTCTGTTACTTTAGACCTCTGAACGTGCTGTTACTTGGTGACCATTTTCTGAACCCTAGACCTTTTCCATTTCAGCCTCAGATGGAGACAGCAGCCAAGATGCATCTAGAGGTGAACTGGGAAGCTCAGAGACTATGCTTCCTTTTAGGGGTTCTTCTTTTTATTCATTTTTTTTTTAAAAAAAATGATTTCTTTAGTTTTTGAACAATCCCGCTTTTCTTAATGGCTGTTAATTTTTTTTGTGGTTTCATAGTTTTTTGTTAACCTCAAATTGACGAAGCATTGTCAAATAAATTTTTTTGAGAAGGTATCTCATCAGAACTTTAACTTTCATGTTGGACTTTTTCCATTAGCACTGCCACTCAAATCAGCCTCGCTGTGAGCCATTTTAATAATTAATATGACAAAAAAAATCTGTTGTCTGTCTGTCTCTTAGAAGAACTCAAGCCAAACTTTACTTCAAAATGCTTGTGCGCAGACTGAGAATCCCTCTTTACAACTTTTGGGCACACATTGTATACTAACCCACCATCTGGATGATAAGCTTTTCTCTGAGATCAATTGGATAAAGCAATTATTAATGAAAATTAACCTTCTTTTGTGACTATGTATGCATATATCACCATTGTCTCTAACAGTTAATGTGGTGGCTCCACGCCAGCAACAGAGGAGTGAAATGTACCCCCACACAGAAAACACACATCCTTCTTCTCCATATTCAGAACACCCTACGCATGGGATTCTCTCAAAAGGTTTGTACGTGCACAGTTTAAGGGTCATAGCTTAGTGGGGTCCCAAGTTCAATTCCTGGCACTTCTAGATAGAGGTGAGAGACCTTGATATGAAATACGGGATAGCCTTGCAAGTCAGGGCAGACAATACTTGGCTAGATGGACCAATGGTGTCTCTGTATGGCAATTTCCAGAACCAGGATCTGACTTTGTATAAGGCTATGTATGTTTCTAATGCCCCCATACAGGAACACAATGCTATATACAATTAAAAGTCCTGGTAATGGTAAAACCAGAGGAGAGCACTGGTCCCAACAGGTCAACTGCTGTCTCCCTTCAACTAGAATATAAAAGAAACTCTCCCTCTGTAGAACGGGGTAAAGCCTCCTCTCTCTTTGTACTGTTCCAGTTGGGGACTGCAGCACATCCAGGTTTTGCCAACAGTGTTAGCAACTGTAGCCTATTTACTTGGTCTCATAAACTGAGCGTGAGCCACTGACCTGTTCTTATATCTAGCCCTAACCAGCATTTTTTCTGGGTGGGAGTGGATGGGTGGAGCAATGGTTATCTAGCCCCAAACAGCTCCACCAACATCACTCCTCCAGCATGCAGCTCCCTGTTGCACTGATCCAAAAATGCAGAAAGGCAAGAGTACCACTGGTGGGATTCACAGCAACAGTAACTCGAGGAAAGCCTACTGAATCTCAAGTCAGCTCACTGCCATCACTTGATAGCACTGGGCTTGTGCAGTATGTAAAACTGACAGTGACAATAGCTATCAAAGCCATTTCAGGCTTGAAGACTGATCTGTATTTATTTTAAATAGCAATGTAAAGCATGAATGCAATTACAGTAGATTATATATGTTTTATTTGTCTTTATTCTCATTGTGGAAGAAGGCAAACATAAAATATAAGACAAATAGTTTGTAAGACACTGCAATATTCCAAGAGTGAAGCTATCTTGGAGTGGGGTCTACACATGGTTTAACCTAGCATTGATTTCTTAATACTTGTCAACAACTATAAGCCACATGAAAAACTGAACTTTAGGCAAAGAATTCCAGGCAGACCAAATACAACTGACACCCAATGTGCTGCAGACCTGCACAAGCAAGCTTCCAGGGTATCAAGCGTTTACTACAGTCACCCTAAGATGCCAACATCTTCATGGGCATTTACCAACCGTCCAGCCCCCAATCCAGAACCTTGTCAGGATGCTTGAAAAGGATATGAAAAGGAGCAGATGCGTCGTTACAAAATTTGCCTCATCTACTGAAGTTTCTTTCTGCTTAGGTAGCAATACTTTAATGCCACTGACATTCAAATAATGGAACTGCACAGTAAAGCAAGTGAACAAAATGTTTTGCTTAGATTTGTTTCCTAGGCTAGAGGTACAAAGTTACCTCTTGCCATGCTATCCTGTAGGAGACAATGGTCTTTTCTGTAGTCTATAGCAGGCATAGTATGCAAACTCAGCCCTTCAGATGTTTTGGGACTACAACTCCCATTATCTCTGACCACTGGTCCTGTTAGCTAGGGATGATGGGAATTGTAGTCCCAAAACATCTGGAGGGCTGAGTTTGCCTATGCCTGGTCTATAGCACGTCCCTGCTACTTGGCTCCAACACAAAGAAATCAAGGATTTTAGTAAGTCCTTAGGTGTATCCAGTACTTTTTTTTCTAAAAAAATGTTTAGGGGTACTCTCATTTTCCCACTCATATTGAAATACTGCCCCTCAAAGAGGCCAAACTTAGACTCACAAAATGCGTCCCGTCCCCCCCGAAAAAAAGCACTGGGTGTATCTTCATCTACCCTGCATTGGCCTCCCCTGGGAAGTTTTAACCTACTTTGCAGAGTTCTTTTCCTCAAGCAGGGAAAAAAAACCCAACCATTTAGATCTATTTAACAAGTATTGGAAGTTGATTGGTATTTTCCTTCTCTTAACAGGTGAAACTATTACATTATTAAGGAAGGTATGAGATATGAAGTTTAACCATGGAAAACAAGACAGTGGTGGTGATTACTGGCATATGAAGGTCTATAGAGTGCCCCAAGGGATTTCACAATGTATTATGCCATTCCACTACCACCGTGCTTGAGTTTATTCTTCCTTTTCACCACAAAAGCAGCAAAAAAACCTACGGTTTTTAAAATCTCTGAATATTTACAAGTTTGTTAAGACTTAAAAACAGTATAAAGTAATGATAAAAGAAGAGATTATATAACTGGCATCACAAGAATAAAGCAGCTTGGTTTAATTAACTTCACAGGGAGATACTGTATAACAGCATTCTATGAAACTGCAAATGTAGCTGAATATGGGAGCCCTAAATGTTTTTGTTTAAAGGTAAAAAAAAATCACTGTACGTTGAGGAACTTATGCTTAAATTATGAGGTTTAATTTCTGGAAGAGCAAGATATGACAACCTCCATGCACCTCCGTGCATAGGTAGAAGTAATGCATCTCTTCAGTAGTAGTGAATAATGAGGAAGGCAGAAGAATACAAAAGCATGCACACACAGGCACACACCCCCCCATGCAATGATCACTTATCCTTCTCATTTTGAGAGCCTTAAGCTATACATTAAGAAAATAATGTGTCAATTAACAAAGATGCTTCAGTGCAGACAAACTTCTCATTTAATAGCACCCATAACCTAGGAACACTGGATTGCAATTTGGATCTCTATAATTAGTATTTCAGTATCCAGCAGAAAAACAAACAAACCATGCTTGAAGTGAAAGTTAAGCAAATGAATGAAATAATTATCGTCTCCGATGGGCAATGCTGTATTTAATTCGCAGTGACATGAAGATTAAGAAAATAATACTTTGTATCAGAGGCTTTCAATCTTTTTGAGTCCACGGCTACCTTGACCAGCTACATTCTTTCTGTGGCACCCCTGTGGGGCTCAGGAGCCCAGTTATGTCACCCCTTGCCTGCAGAGCAGGCAGCCTCTCACCGTTTTTCAAACACCCTCCATTGCGGAGTGTTCCCTCAGTCTCCTCTCTTCTCCCTTCTCCTTGGGCGTCCTCTGGGCAGCCACAGCTGCAGCCCCGGGTCTCTGTGCTGTCCCCCCCCCACTGTCCCCAAAGAGAGGTGCCTCTTCGCACTGCCCCACAGGGGCCTGGGAAGCACCCCCTGGCCAGCCCAGAGGCACCATTCGCCTGGGGAGCTTGTAGTCAGGGCTGCTGCAACAAACAGCTGTGCAAGCCTTTGGGAGGCAGAGATGCAAGAGGGCAACAGAGGGAGGGAGGGAAGTAAAGAGGGACAGCGGCCAGTGTTGCCCGTGGCACCCCTGACTATCATTCAAGGCACCCCAGGGTGCCACAGCACACTGGTTGAAAACCACTGCTTTATATAATTTCAGTCGGTTGATAATGTTAAATTACTAATTTAATGAGGCTGACCAGAGACAGTTTAGTTCATCATGCAAAGTTTAGGTTACTGTGCTGTCTAGTGAGATTACTTTCTCAAATCTGCATTTATTTGCTTTTTAGCATTTAACTAGTCTAACCTTACGACTTAACTGCACACATACAATGCAAACCTATGCACGACTATTCGAAAGCAAGCTCTATTCCATTCAACGGGGCTTACTGCAAGGTAAGTGTGTTGTAGGATTGCAGCTTTAATAGAAATATGCCACCCAAGTGCTGCATGCAAAACTAAAATAAAAAATTGCTCATCTTAACTTTCAGTAGCATCATTAAGCAAACTAAGAAGAAACAACAGCCCTACTTAATTAATGCTTCAATGATAGTATAGTAATATTATTACTTACTACCTCCAGGATCTTCCATAAAGTACGCAGAAATGCTGGCTTCATCTTTTCCATATTGATTCTGTGCCACCAAGGTATAATCGCCGTTGTTCACATGAGTAGGGTTGTCCAGCTGCAGGCAGCCGTGGTATTCCGTTTGATTTACAACATGTATTTTAGTCCAGATATAGACGGACTCATTCAACTTAACCCCATCATGCAACCATGTCAGGATAGGTTGTGGGTTCCCCCTCACGCTGAATGGAATACACCAGTGGTGGTCCGGATATGGAATTTCAAGATACGTGATATTTGGTGCAACTATATTAAGAACAAATAAGAGTAATGTTAGTATACTGCATTTTCTCTTCCTTGAAAATTTATCAGTTTGTTTTAAATCATTAAAGCAAAGCAGCTGGCATCCATATAAATGCAATGAATAAATGAATCCCAAAAGCAAATTTGTTATGATATATATATATAGAGGAAGTTATAACAGAGGATCATTTAAGCTATGATTTATGATTTCCTTCTTCACTTTTTGGAGGGGCAGTGGCTTTTTCATATTGTTCAATCACTAGTCTTTCCTACCCACTTCACAACTGAGTTTATTCTACCTAAACCTTTAATATATTTCACATTTACATACAACTCTTTTTCTGACAGCGCAGTCATATCCGTTTCTATCTGAAATAAGCCACTACTTCAATGGGTCTTACTTCCTCATAATTAGGTATGTGATTGCTGCTTGAACCTACTCTGTTTTAACGTTATTCCAGCAAATTTTGTAATATTTACAGCAGAAGTTGACATAACTAGGCAAGGCAAAACTTAAAATGCAGCATAGTTCCCTTAAAACTTTGATATTTGCATGTTCTGAGAATTAGAACAGAGAGGAAAATGAATGATTTAATATTGTCTGTGGTCACGCTCTTCTCTTGCCTTAAGGCCGAAAGAAGAGCAATTCTGCACCATTAATCAATTTTCTTTTTTTTCTTTTTTTAATAATATTTATTAAAAATTTTCCAGAATAAAAAGGAAAGATAGCAAGAAAGGAAGAAAAAACAGATATGATTTACACTTGGTTTCAGTGGCATCTTTCCCGGACTCCCCCCCCTCCCCCTCTTGTATTCCATTTCCCTTAAATTGATTCCACAGATTCTTACCCCAAATTTTAAAACCTTATTTGTAATTTTAAATAACCCATTTATTCCAAATTAATTTGTCTTATTTATCTTAATGAACCATTTCTCCTTATATTTTATATAATTCCCTAAGATCGACCCCATTTCCCTTCCACGAATTCCCCTATTTTCAAACAACAGACATGAAAAAAGAAAAGAAAGAAATAATATATAATTTTACAGCCTTTGGATTCCAAATCTCCCCCCCCCCATTCCCCGGTTCCAATCCCCAAAGTTCATCCATTGTCTACTGCCAGCCTGGTGTATCCACGTCTATATCTCAACTCCACTTTGCCATCTTTTGATAGCTTTTAATTTCAGAAAGTCCAATCTCGAAAAAAACTCTCAGAAAAAGTCATTGTTCTTCCATCCAGACCTCTATGTTTAAGAGTCTAACTTAAATTCTATTTCTTGGTCCTTTTAAAGTCTGGATGTTCCAAATACTCCGGCTTCAAATTTGGTCCAGCTCTTATTCCTCAGGTTGCTTTTTCCTGTTCTGCTGCAGAAACCTTCTAATTCAGAAGCTTCTTGTTCTCCACAGAGGCTTTTGTTATTCAGGAACATAACTTGCGTCAAGTCCCTTCCTTTCTTCAATAGATAAATCCATTGTCTCCTTTAGTATAGAAACCTCTGTAGACAAAATAATGCTTCGTTTTTGCAGCTTTCCCAAGAGATAACAGATCCTGCTCAAATTCATAGTATTTTTCCACTTGCTGCTACTGTTGCAATGTCCCAGCCTCCCTCTAGAGGGAATATGGTAACTTAATTTCTTTCAAAATCAGACCCAAAAGTCAAATAACTTGTTGCCTTTGTTTCCAATAATTTATGTCCAAATTGTAACAAATCTAACCAGCAAAGCCATCGTAACAAAGTTCTCTTTTGTTTTCCTGCTTTGACAGCTACTTTGACAGCTGTCAAAGTTTCTGTGTCTCTTCACCAGTCTCTCATAGCGGATCGTTCCCGGTTCCTGGGGGGGTTGCACTTTAGTTCCCACAAATCAGTCTTCTCCTCCAGCACAATTATTGTAATTTCCCTTCGTGAAGTTAAAATTTTTTTTTTTCAGGTAAACAAGTTCATCTCTCGATCTTAGTTGTCAAATCCTTGCGTTGAGCCATCTACAACAGGGGGGGCGGACTTCCTTTTTGCACTCCCCCCGCTCGCTCCAAATTCAAAGATCAAATTTCCCTATTAAGTCCAATCAATTTACTCACGGGTTGTTCCTTTTAGTCCAAATCCGAAATTTTCAAAGAAGAAGTCGTTGCTCTCCACCGAATGGCATGCGGCTTCGCTGGGCAGGGGAAGCATTGGACTCACAGCACCACACCCCCCCCCCCCGGCACCCGCTCCGCAGCCTTTAAAAAGGCTCCTTCGCGGTTCGGGGGCGCAAACGGTGCCCGCCGAGTCACCAAGTCCATGGGCATCTCCGCCCATGGTTTTTGAGGGTCCCCGCGTCGCCGGCGCGGCAGGACCCGACCCCTACCCAGCCAACTCCCTCCGGAACTCGGAGGGAGTCCGCCATTCGGTGATGGCGCCGACCCGGAAGTCAATTTTCTGCCATAAATGATGGAATTGGGCCAGACCAAAAAGAAACAGATTGTCAATGTCCTCCGATTTACTGAAGCTCCAACTCCAAATCTCTTGCTCAGATTGCACATACACAATAATACAGGGAATACCTTTAGCAACCTCAAAGCAAGATGTTTGTTGGCGTGTTGAGGGTGACAATCATAAGCATCTAATGACTCTTCTCTTCAGTGCTAATCTTTACTAATATATACTTTATAAACTTTTATCTTTTTGGAGAAGGCTGAGCAGAAATTCTAAAATTGTTCTCTACTGATGCCACTTGACTACAATTATCTGCAGCTAAAATTTTACGTATGTTTATTTACATACAGAACACCACGAGGTCAACAGAAGCTTGGTCTTCGCCCACAATGTTTTCTGCTACACAAGAAATCTGCACACCGCTGTCATTGGATGATATATTCTTTATGGTTAGGGAAGCTGGGTTCTTATTTGTGTTGTTCTAGAAGAAAAGCAATGGAGAAATAAAGGGGTTAGGAGTGGTTTCCCTAACATGATCTGATACTAAGAAACTTATTTGAATTTAAACATATTTACAAAACAGTTTATTCAATTTAAATAAAGCGCCTATTAGTTTGAAGGCTATATTTTGGTTTGTAGCTATGTAATTGCTGTCTCATGAATTACTCACTGGGAGGCATTATAGAGGGTGGGTGCTATAACTGAGAATGTCTGCTTAAAGCAAGTGACTCCTCAGAAGACTTTATAATCAGCTTGGTCTATACTGAGGAAGTGGTCTCCTAGTTGTTTATACAGTATTTCATCCCCAAATAAATATATTATATAGGGAATAAGGAATAGCCCTGGGTGTCAAACAAAAAAAAAAGCCCTAGTAACCTCCTATCAAATTATACCTTCCAATGCTTAATTGTTACAAGAGAACTTCCACTGCGCTCACTATGGTTATGTAACTATAATTCTAGTCACAGAAACTAAACTGTGAACATACCCGTATACATATAAATGGATGCAAAGAAATGCCAGAGACTTTGTAGGAATTAGGCGGGATAATAAGTTACCACATGACTTGTTCCAATCAATATGCACACATGGTATACCAACCCACATACAAACAGGAGTGAGAGATGGATTAAGGGCATACTCTCACACAGACACACCTATATGTGTTGTTGCTTTACAGAGGCCCATCTATCATGTGAAGAACTGAAGCAGTATTTCATATCCTATCATCGCCTCAATTTGCTCATGTTCAGGTGAGCAAAAACTCTAATGCATTCTTAATGAATTGTAGGTACATTCTTATTAGCATTTGTCATGGTGAATAGTTTTACTAGCGCATGAAGAATTTGGCTAGAAATCAAATATTAAACTGGTTCACTGTATGTGGGTTCTGATAATTATCAGACAATTTTTCTGAGATGAGAAAATTAACCACATGTATTCAACACAAACCACAAATTCCATTCCATTTGCATTAATGGCCTCCTAATCTAGGACATTAAATGACAATAACCACCAGAAGTTTTCTTTCACTAAACAGGCATTATAAATATGTTTGTATTTTTGTATAAAAAGTAGATAGTGATAGGATTGTGAAGGAAAGAGTGTGCTATGTGAGGCAATTGGCAATTCCTCACAATAATCGGGGATATGATCCTGCCCAACATGGGTCAAGACAGTGGGAGCCTCTGAGGATGACCAGTGAAGAAGAAATTCCATTTTGCAGTGCCTGCCATTCATCTGCCCTTGGGCTTCATTCCTGGCTAGCATCATTATTGTGATGTCAGCCTAGAGGCAGCACATAGTGGAAAGGCCACAAAAGCTTATAAGGGGAAGGTGACAATACGCCCAGTCAAATGTGAGCAGCTTCTTCTGCTGATTCAGGCTGTAGGCCAGGC
Source organism: Podarcis cretensis (assembly GCF_951804945.1). Classification (NCBI taxonomy): domain Eukaryota; kingdom Metazoa; phylum Chordata; class Lepidosauria; order Squamata; family Lacertidae; genus Podarcis; species Podarcis cretensis. Next base: position 7,347,537 of record NC_137180.1, on the reverse strand, counting down.
ATGTCCAAAGTCAGTTTCGGGGGCCTAACCTGGCCCACCGGTCGGTTTAATCTGGCCCCTCTGGAAGTTTATTTCTTGGGGTAAAATCCTAAAATAAACCTTAACAACTTCAATCCTAAAAGAAGCTCAACAACTCCAACCCTAAACAAAGCAACAAAGCTCAACAACTTTGGTCGGACTTTTGGTCGGCCCCCACGGCCCTTCACTTCATCAAATCTGGCCCTCTTTGAAAAAAGTTTGGACATCACTGTGTAGGCTCTGCAAGTATTACTATAAAGGTAAAGGTAAAGGGACCCCTGACCATTAGGTCCAGTCGTGGTCGACTCTGGGGTTGCGGCGCTCATCTCACTTTATTGGCCGAGGGAGCTGGCGTACATGTGGCCAGCATGTCTAAGCTGCTTCTGGCAAACCAGAGCAGCGCACGGAAACGCCGTTTACCTTCCCGCCGGAGTGGTACCTATTTATCTACTTGCACTTTGACGTGCTGTCAAACTGCTAGGTTGGCAGGAGGAGGGACCGAGCAACGGGCGCTCATCCCGTCGCTGGAATTCGAACCGCCGACCTTCTGATCGGCAAGTCCTAGGCTCTGTGGTTTAACCCACTGCATCACCCGCTATGGATGTGGGCAATTCATTAACTCACAGGACTGATGAGGAATGTCTGCGGGGTTCCTGACAGGCACTTAAAGAGTTCCAAGCTGCATAATTCCATGTCATCTGCATTACTGCATCTGGCACTTTTACTTCAGGCAGAATGTTCCTTAAATTCCTTAAAAACCAGTACGTACACAGCTTTGGCAGATCCAGATACTTCAATATGAAATTCTTACCTCATGTTTTGAAACAATATTATTGAAAACCCAAGCTATACTTGGTGATGGACTTCCAGTAGCCTCACAGTACAATGTGACACTTCTTCCTTCAATAACAGTGAGGTTCTGTGTGTTCAGCCTAACTGAAGGCAAGCCTACGAAGCAAGAAAGAGAGAAATCTCTATGCCACGCTTTCAGCAAATATCACAGGTGAACCATATGCATCTTGGTTCTCATAAACTATTTGAACATAACACTTGTGAACAGACTTTTCAAATATTATTTTGGCATATCAAAACACAGTTATATGAAGAACTGGGTACCAACTGAGTTCTTAAGGTTCCTCAATAGAAGCCACCGAAAATGCTGCATAATAAGGAAAACTCCATGAAGTGACTATAATATGTCCATGACGCCAACAACATAGAACTTCCCCATCACAAAGTAATTTTTTTATATAACAATTAGTGTGTAATGTTTTTTGAATCACTGCTGCCAATTATTATATACCAGCTATGAAGAATTATCACCAGGACCGCAAGATTTAGTTCAGCAGAGCAATGAAAGGCTTAAATGCAGATTAAAATTTTCTCCATGATTAATCATTGGTACTCACACAATCAGTGCAGGCCACACAGATACTCTGAATCCCTCCTCCCTCTGGCAAAATCAATGAAAGTGAAACTTCTAATAAACTTTCTTTTTAGTTTGCAACCTTCAGCTTTATAGCCAGATTTTTTTCCATTTCAAAGTGAAACCACTAGGGTTTTCCTTCTGGCAAGAACCACAAACAACTGAACCAGGCCACGCTCAGTTAAAATCAATGTCAGTATGTTTTTTTTCAAATCTGGGTTTTCCGCAATACTTAAGGGATTTGAACTTCATTTTAAGTCATTTTGAAGTTGGTTTGCTTTGTATATAGGAATATCCTATATTCTGGGTTCCCAATCTGAGGAGAAATATTGTATTTCTAAACATAAAATGTAATACGCTTAGTAAAATCTCACTCAACAGAAACTTCCTTCCATATCTTGAAAAAGATGCCTATATTGAGGTTTTGCTTGGCATCACCAGGACTGAGCAAGCAGTCTCCCTTTGCTCACTGACTACTCTCCCCATCTTCTTGAGACTGCTCACTAGATTAGCAGCTTTCTCCCAAAACTTCTATGGGTCTGGCCTTGCCAGGGCTGCTCATGTGTGCCATTTCACCCACAAGAAGGAGACAGATCATGCTCACTGATTTCAATACATTCAGTATTGTTATTATGATATCACACCCTCCAAGTGTCCCTATTTTCCAGGCACAGTCCCAGATTTAAAGAAGCCATCCTGGTTTCTGATTTGATGCCAGAATGTCCTGCTTTTTCTTAGGATATCCCTATTTTCATCAGAGAAATGTTGGAGGGTATGGAGTTCTGCGACCCACGAGCCAAGGAAATAAGCAACTATACAACCTTTAGAAGACATCTGAAGGTAGCCCAGTATGGAGAAGTTTTTTAAAGTTTAAAGTTTTATTATGTTTTTATTTATGTTGGAAGCCGCCCAGAATAGCTGGGGTCCTTTACCTTTTTTTATGTTGGTTAAGCAATTCTAGGCATGTTTATTATATCAAATAACTGAGAGGGCATGACAGTACATCTCTGTACAGAGATTGTAGGCTCTGTATCGACATGAGTTTATTTCTGTAACCATGCCTCATTCTGTTTCTACTTTCCAGTTATGGTGTAGTTGTTTCATCATGTGCTAACAGGCATGCCAGTCTTGCAAGGTTGATTCTTTTGTATTGCCAAGGTTTAATGGCTCCATTAGCCATTAAATATGTGGTCTGTATTAACTATCAAGGCTCTTGTATTAATATAAAAAGCCCAGAATAACTTGGGTCCAGGATACCTTAATGACCGCCTGAGGCTTTCTATCACAGCATAACCTGAGTTAATCTGGAGGAGTGCTATTACTTGTCCCCCGTGTTTCAGATGCCCAACTGGCTTCAATTATAAGTTGAGCACAAGCGACTCCCCATTTACGCAGGGGTTACGTTCCCGGGTACCATGCATATATATGAAATAGCGTATAGTAGGGAACACCATCTAAAAAGCCAAACTCTGACAAAAAAACTCATAAAAATCTGCCAAACTCCACCACAATTGCTCCCTTCTAACCTCAGATTGGGATGCAGGTGGCGCTGTGGGTTAAAGCCTCAGCGCCTAGGGCTTGCCGATCGAAAGGTCGGCGGTTCAAATCCCTGCGGCGGGGTGCGCTCCCGCTGCTCGGTCCCAGCGCCTGCCAACCTAGCAGTTCGAAAGCACCTCCGGGTGCAAGTAGATAAATAGGGACCGCTTACCAGCGGGAAGGTAAACGGCGTTTCCGTGTGCGGCTCTGGCTCTGGCTCTGGCCAGAGCAGCGATGTCACGCTGGCCACGTGACCCGGAAGTGTCTCCGGACAGCGCTGGCCCCTGGCCTCTTAAGTGAGATGGGCGCACAACCCCAGAGTCTGTCAAGACTGGCCCGTACAGGCAGGGGTACCTTTACCTTTACCTTAACCTCAGATTCCAACTCTCCACAAGCCTTAAAGGTCAGTGCAAAGGCTCCTATGATTGCTAGCTATTTCCCCTCTCTTTTCAGGCCCTTTTTTCAGTTTATATCAATGGATTTGATTATTTCCTGGCACTGTGCATATATGTGGTTGTGTGTGAGTCAAATGAACATAAGTGGGAAGACATCTGAATCCAGCAGATATTTGACAAGCACCCTCAGTCCTAACTTTCAGATGTTTCTTGAAAACTTTTTCTAATGACTGGCCTGTTCAGTTGTTTATATTTTTTTCAAGGTTAACCAGACATTTTAATATTTATTTTGAATTGTTTTATGTATCTTATGATTTATTGTATTATGCATATACTGTTGTATACCACCTTGATATTTTATATGAGTGGGTGGTATGTAAATATTTCTATAAACAAATAAAAGTATTTCCATGTTCAGATGTGAGTGCTGTTGCTCTATCCAAGCAGAAGGGCAGGGTATTAACAGGCACAGGGGACTGCTAGGGTTTGCCGAAGTGCAGCAAGGGGAGAAAAACCTAAGGTGGGGAGCCTCAAAAATAGCCCAACAAGGACTGAGAATGATCAACAGCTATGGAATGTTAACTGACTATTTATTGCAAGGATGAGGAGGATGGAAAACTGGGTGGGACAGGGAATAGAATGAAGTATCCCAGAGAAGGGCATGGCTGGCTTACTGGATGAATGAGCAAGAAGCGCTCTACACTGTCACATTTTGTTGCAGGCAGGCCCCCTAGTGCTATATGAATAAGAGGGACAAAAAAAATTGAAGGAAAGTATAATGTACTTAAAGTTCAATAGAACTGAAATGACACATAGTAGAAAAGCAGGACAAATCATTTTCTTGCCTAGCAAGGTTTTACAATGAACACATTACAGTACTAAGGCAGCTTATTTTGCATCCAAAGATCAGTTTGTGGGAATTGTAGACAATTCATTGTCCATTCCGTTTGCAAAACTGTACATTAAACACTACTGAAAGCTCCATTACTCTTCCTCTGGATGTAGCAATCTGTCGACAAAAATGTCCATCAGCTTTTATTAACTGTCAGCGAAACCTATGGAACGGTTAGATATGAATTACACTAGCTAAGAAACAGGCAGGAGCAATAATATAATTGTTTCAGTTCTGAGCAGCTTGTGGCCATACTGGCTTGCAAGAGGAAATTTAGAAGCTAGGCTCCTTTTGGGAGGGACATTAATTTCAAGCACAATCTCCACAGCATCTGTCACGTGAAGTGAAAGCTAATACAAACTCCAAATCACAGGAAAGTCTTCATATCAATATGTAAAATTCAATTGCAGCCTGTTAAATACTTAATATCAATTCAGAAAGGCCCTTTTGATATCAAAGGCACGGTTGTCAGAAATACTTGAAGGGCTCTCTCAGTTGCTGTGCCCACTCTCTGGAACTCGCCGCCTCAGGACTCCCCCCCCCCCCGATGGCACTCTGCCAGCACAAGTTTTGCTTTGTTTCTGCAAGCTTTGAGCTATGACACTAGTTGAAATTTGCTTTCGCTGCAGCCCTTTGTTTTTACGATTGTATCTCCTGCTTGTTTGCTTCTGTTTTCATTTTATTTTTGTGTTTATGCTTTTTAGTATGCCTTCCTGCTTACGTTTTGCATTTTGATGTTAGTTACTTGGAAAGGGTCACATTTTGACTTAGAAAGGCAGGATGTGAGTACTCCTTTTAAGAACACGGTCAGTAATAAATGTCAAGACATCTCTTGTACAAATTTTTAACTCTGATCCTCTTTTTAACTAGCAAAGGGCATACAACTCTCCACTTGCAATCATGCTGTACTGCCCCTTGTGGGGCTACAAGGCCTTCTTAATGCAGCCCCATTAGATACCTGTTGGACTTTGCCACCTGGTGGTAAGCAAGAAGAACTGTAATGCCTGTATAGCTTGCACCTGCTTGCACCTCATCTAGGTAACATTTGGGGAGGGGGTGCAGTTTTGGGAGCTTCCTTTAATTTACTGACAATCCTATCATGGTGCTTAAAGCTGCAGAGTATTCTCAGACAATAACAAAGGGGTGGGAAAAATATGGGGGGGGGGCATTCTGGCTGAAGAATGTGGGACAGAAGAGGCTATGATCACTCCAGTATAAAGTAGAAAGCAAAATATATTTAAGGTTAGGTTGATAGCTTAGATTTTTCTTCATCAACTTTATTTCACATACTTGTGAATCCTATTGGTATTAGCATTATATAAGCATGGAAGTCTATGCCAGGAACCAGTTATGAATTCAGATAGCTGTTTTATTCTGAAGCAATATAATTTTTAAAAACACAAATTTTGTAGAATAATAATGCTCCAAATATTCCTGTCAACCACACCAATGAATCAAGTCTTGCTAGAATTCAGAATTTATTAGGAAATGACATTTGGGTAGACAAAATAACAACATTCTAGAAGAGATTTCTTGAGCCAGCTAAGGGACCTGGATATACAAGTTCAATAAAAACAAACATACATATAATCCTACTGGAGGCCACTTCATTATTGTAGCATTATTGCCAAATCTAAGGAACCTTACTCGTGGGTGTTCTATTTCTGACCCAGATGTCCTCAGAATACATCTCAACTAAGACACCTATGCAAATAAAACTTGGAGTTTATTAATTCCACAGTCATAAAAAAACTAAGATATTTTGATGGATGCAGGAGACAAAAAAAGAACTAAAATTTAATTAAATGACATTATGGGACCAATCGCTTCTGCGCCCATTATAAATGTTCACTAGTTCTTCTAAAGAATAGGCCTTTTACTGTGAAACATCCTCCCTCCCCTCACCAGCAGGAAATCGCCATCTGACCTTCATTAAGGTCTTTGAAATCCTTATCTAAAATCTACTTAAGCATCTTCTTGGAAGTGTTCTAAGACACAGACTAAATAATTTAGAATGGGGAACAGCAAACATCTATTACACTGAAGTTTCATATATATTTTTATTGCTTCATAAATCTGTGTTCATATTCAGGTACTCATTCACTGTGACAACATTTCAGGAGCAGACTGATACTTCTCAAATCATCGTGAACTCTCATGCATACCACAATTGCATACCTAGTCATGGCTGCATGTATTCTGTCTCCAGTTTAGAAGCTGTACTTTTCTGTATTTCGATAGAGGGTTAGCAGTGGCTACTAGCCATGATGGATGCCTATGCTCTATCACTAGCTCCATAGCTTGAGGCAACAATGCTTTCAAATACCAGTTGCTAGAAACTATGGGAAGCTCTTGTTGTGCTTGCTGGTTTCCCATAATGGGCGTCTGGTTGGCCACTGTGAGAACAGGATGCTGGACTAGATGGGCCACTGGCCTGACCCAGAAGGCTATTCTTATGTTCTTATGTATTCAAAGAAAATAATTAACAGGTGAGAGAAGAAGAATTTACAAGGTTCTCCAACACAATAGAATTTGACCAACCACTTGACTTTGTAACTTGTAAAGTAGCACTGTATGCGTTGGCAGCTAAGAAGATCAGGAGAAAAGAACTAGATAAAATAGCGGTCAATTGCAAAGGTGATTCGGACATTTAAGCTGGCACATTCTACCTGAGAACCCCTTGCTATTCTATTGTATGCAACAAATAATTTTTAGGAGACATGATCGTGGTTAATTGTATCTGCAGTGCCTGATGTTTTTATGGTTTTTATGGAGGACCAACCACTTTTAATTTGCTTTTTAGAGTGCACACATTGATTTAAGAGAAATGTTTTGTGTTCGTGTGCATGGGGCAGACACCACTGTGTCAGAATTACAGTTTAAGCCCTAATACTTCTGTTAAAACCTGGTCTTTCACCCCCTCCTACAAGACATGCATTTCATGTATAGCAGTCACTCAACTGTGTCAAGATAAACAACTGACTGGGAGAGAAGCAAATTCAGATACAGAGGTAAATGAAATGTTGCCAAGACAGATTGACAACATTCCAAATGACCCAAATAATTCTATTGGGTTATTATGATATTTTGGGGTTTGTTGCATTAGTGAGATTAGCCAACCACTTTGTTACACACTTTTCTCAGATATGTGGAATACTATTAACAAACCTAAAACTACCTCCAGTGTAACAATGCCTTTATCCTTTTCATCTTTACACACAACAATTTTAGATGTAGCCATACAAACTAGATCTAAGTTCACACTTTGGTACCTTAAAGCAGGGAGCAGCTATGTCCTTTGCAGGTAACACAGGACTGACTTTACACTCACATGGATACTGTTCAGTAGCAACAGGCAGCGTCCCTCAGTATCAGGAAAAATATACAAGGTGGCCTCATCCTGCTCAATCTCACTTCAAAGAAATCATTTAGGACTTTCAGAACTTATTCAATAACCAACAGAATGAAGCCTGCATTTGTTTTATGAACACCTCATTCAGTGTCAAATATAAGGTGCTAACAGACACCTACAACTACAAAACTCTCTACCAGTTCACACGTGGCCTGAACACATGCATATGCTATTCTTTAATATTTTTTTTCAAAATAAAAATCATGGGGTGGGTTATTTTAAGAAATTATTGCAAATCTGGCTTGCATGCCTTCCCCCACCACATACAGGTGACCTATAAAGAGCATTGTGCACAGGTATAAAGGTAAAGGTACCCCTGCCCGTACGGGCCAGTCTTGACAGACTCTGGGGTTGTGCGCCCATCTCACTTAAGAGGCCAGGGGCCAGCGCTGTCCGGAGACACTTCCGGGTCACGTGGCCAGCGTGACATTGCTGCTCTGGCGAGCCAGAGCCGCACACGGAAACGCCGTTTACCTTCCCGCTGGTAAGCGGTCCCTATTTATCTACTTGCACCCGGAGGTGCTTTCGAACTGCTAGGTTGGCAGGCGCTGGGACCGAGCAGCGGGAGTGCACCCCGCCGCAGGGATTCGAACCGCCGACCTTTCAATCGGCAAGCCCTAGGCACTGAGGCTTTAACCCACAGCACCACCTGCGTCCCCGTGTGCACAGGTATATCCACAGACAATTCCTGTTACAGGAACATGGCCCCATGTTGGGGAGTTTTCAATAGCCCAAGACTTTTCCCTACTCTCTACCCTACACACAAAGTCCAGATGTCAATCGGCTTCCGGAAACAACCAGTATATCTCCACTATTCAGAAAATAATTAACATGCACAAAAAGATCTTTCAAATGCAATATTACCACCTGCAAGAAAATCCCTGCAATTTACAACCATACAGCAAATGAACAGCACCAACCATGCAAAGATGATGGGACGAGGCCCTATAGGGATCTGTGAGACATATATTACCTACATTTGCATCAGCACATTACCTGGAAGACTAAATGGATTTTTATAGCGTAAGTAACACTTGGGTAGGAAAAGAAGCCGCTTTAAACCTTGCCAAGTATCATGACTTCACCACAATGATTGGAATCCTTTTGCTATTCTTTTAAACAAGAACATTCCTTACAATTGATTAGGTAAATGGAATTAACTTCACATTTGGTAACAGTTAAAAAAAGCAGTCACACCCTTACACTCCATGAACGAAACCATGGAGACTACCAGACAGCGTCTTCCAATGCAAGGAAAGGCATCTATGAAGTACAGCCCTTGATTCCTCGAGAATTCTGAATCCCTTCTTCCCTTTTCAAAGCAAATAAAGCATCAAGCATAGCGCAGAAATCTCTCTTGTGCTCACAGAATTTTAGCGATCTGCAAATACTCGCCACATGTTGTCCGACTCTTATCAGCACTAGAAAACTTTACAAAACCATAATCAGAAGCCTAATTCTGAATTAGGTAGCATTTCTGGGCAACTCAAACAAATGCAACATGATTCTGTTTCTGAAGCAAGCAGATTAGCCAAACCAGGGAGTCTTAAAAAGAACAAGCAAGTTTTGGCAAATAAAGGTATCACACTGAAAGCCAAGCCACACATAGATGTGATTATTAAACCTGTACTTGTCTGCTTGATTATAATGATAAGGTCACTGGGGGAAGCAGTGTTTCAGGCTAAACAGAGTGTAGCTCTACAGAACCTAATATTGCCACATTCTACTGCTTAAAGCCATTTTCCCCAACTGGGGAATGGAAGGGGGAAAGGGAGCACAGCAAGATTAGGTCAGCCAGCAGGAGGGGGGCTTTTCTCCCCCCACATATTCCATGTGGTATAAATTTTTGACACCCCACCCTCACTCTAACTTTATAGCCAAAAGGGCAAGCATGTGTTTAATAAATGCATGTAGGTCTGGTTTGGTCCCAAGATGCAGATATCGGGTTGTCTCCAACTAACTTGTACTCACAGAAAACCCACTGGGATTAATGGGGGAAATTCAACACAGCACTACAACAGTTGCTCTATCACTGCAAGCTTTTCAGCTCACCAGATGGAACAACCCCCTTCCCTTCCCTTTCCTGCTCTGACATGTTGTTTTGGGGTTCTCCTGCTTCCCCTAGCCAATTTCCAGGGGCACAGGGGAGAGGAGAATAGGGGAAACTACCACTGTGCTAGCGTGAGTCATAGATTCATAGAAATGGGGAGTTGGAAGGGAACCTGAGGCCCACTGCAATGTGGAATCTCAACTAAACCATCGATGACAGATGGGCATCCAGCGTCTGCTTAAAATCTCCAATGAAAGAGAGTCCACCCACCTCCTCAGGGAGTTTCACTGTAGAACAGCTCTTGCCATCAGAAAGTTCTTCCTGGTGTTTAGTCTTATACTGTAGTTTGAAGCCATTGGTTTGGGTCCTTCTATTAGTGGGAGTGATTAGCCAAATCCCGCCCAAGTTAGTCACACCCATAAATTTTAATGGGTTTACTCTGAGTAGGACTAACATTGGCCACAACCAACAGAATGTAACTGCTACACAAATACAATACTTCACAGCAAAAATTATTCAAGAGCTTGAACATTTACCGTGACACAGATTTTCTCCTTACTTTAATGACATAATCTTAAACTACACAAAAACACCCTGGTTTGCTAACTAAACACTTAATAATGCCCTCTAAATTACATCATTTTACAGTGGTGCCTCGCAAGACGAAATTAATCCATTCCGTGAGGCTCTTCGTATAGCGGTTTTTTCGTCTTGCGAAGCAAGCCCATTGACAGCTTAGCGGATTAGCGCTATTAGCGGTTTAGCGGCGTTTAGCGGATCAGCTGATAAGCGGCTTATCAGCGGGTCAGCTGATAAGCTGCTTAGCGGCTTAGGAAAAGGGGGAAAAGGGGGGGGGAACCCGCAGGAACTCACAAGACATTTTCATCTTGCGAAGCAAGCCCATAGGGAAATTCGTTTTGCGAAGCGCCTCCAAAACGGAAAACCCTTTCGTCTAGCGGGTTTTCCGTCTTGCGAGGCGTTCGTCTTGCGGGGCACCACTGTATACCACCTCCAAGTGAAGTCAACAAATGGCAAGCTAGCAGCAAACATAAACAAACAGTATTTTTAATGCAACTTAACAGCTGGAAAGAAGGAAAGTCCCCTACAGTTCATCAGCGAGCAGTCTAAGAACCAGCTGAAATATACTTAAGAAAAGAGAGAGAAGTATGCCAAATCTGACCCACTCTTCATACTTCTCTTTCTTAATATTTCACCAGGGTTAGAAATAAACTTCCATTGCACACTTAATGTTTATTTTCAGCTAAGCATTAAAAGCAAGTCTTTGACCATTTCAACCATAAAAAGAGAGCACAGGCAGTACCACAAACGAGTTATATTTCTTGTTACACTGGTCTGCTAATATGAATAACCTTACCAAGAAACCACAACAGTCTCACTTCATTTCCCAGCAAGTAATTTATTAGCAGCTGACTGCTGTAAGGCCTTGCATTACTAACACTTATACTGCCTTCTGTACAATACTAAATTTGCAATATATTGAGGAAATTATAACCATACAAAATGTAGAACATCTGTCAAAATAAATGAACAAACGACTTTGACTTCCTACATCCTTGATTCTTTTTTTAAAAAAAAAAATGTTTGTCCTCTTGCAAGTTCACAGGAATTCAGAATGAAGCAATGACAATTAATTTAATTATTACATCAAATAAATATGTACAACAATGTTGCTTTAAAAAAACTAAGTCAAAGAAGAAGTGGGTGTTCATCTCTTGGGATGAATTATCTGAGCAGAAAAACAAGTCAAAAGCAGTCTGTTTCCACAGAACAGGAAGAAAAATGAGTGACCATGCATTTGTTCCTAACCTTGAAAACAACACATTACATGCTTCCTGTTTCTCGGTTAAACCAATTATTTCTTTATTCCTACTTTTAATGCAAAGTGTGTATTTTTAAGCAGAAAAATTAGAAGCATAAACCTTTAAAATGTTGCTTGCCTCAGAGCTGGAGGACTCTGGAAAGGATGCTCAGGTCCCTAGTTAGTCAGCTGAAAGCACATGGATCAGTTCTGGCAGGACTGCTTGGCGAAAATTTGACAATGAAGCCTGTGCACTCAATCCTATGCTATTCTCTTAGGCAAAATTGCTTCCCCAGAGCTGCTAGACCAGGCATAGGCAAACTCAGGCCCTCCAGATGTTTGGGACTACAATTCCCATCATCCCTGACCATTGGTCCTGTTAGCTAAGGATGATGGGAATTGTAGTCCCAAACATCTGGAGGGCCTGAGTTTGCCTATGCCTGAGCTAGACAATGGGACCCTGAATGCAAGGGCACCTGGAGGGGCAGCATAACAAAAATAAAGGGGGAGGAAGGGAGATATCTGCCATGTACTCCTTAGAGGGAAGTATCTCACGAGTAAAGAACTAGCATGTGGAGGAAACAGAAGTTAACATATTTTTCTATAAGCTCAGCAGACCTAAAGCCTATATAATATCAGTGCCCTGAGAGGAACAGACATTTCTGCAACTGGTATAAGCCACTGGGTGGCATGGACAATGTAGAGTAGATGGTATTTTGGACCTTCCCATTTCTACAATATAAGCTTCAGAAAAGGCAAGACACCTAATAGTTCATATAAATACACAGGCTTGGATGTGAAGTGTTCATCAATGAATGTAAGGGCTTTTGATTCAACAGAAGTTCCTGCAGGGGGGAGGCAATTTTTTTTCCAATTCTCTCTCCCCACTTCTGTATCAATGAAATCCTCCCACAAAAAAGTTCTCTTTTTAGCACGTGCAACTTGCTGACTAAAGATTGAAAAGTGGACTGACACATTTTGAAATTTTAAAAAGATGTAGAATGGGAACAATTCTGTGGTTCATTCAACCTGAAATTATCTCTTTCAGCTTAACAAACAGTCACAGTGTAACAGAATATCAACAGTTGTCAAGGTACTCATAATGCAACACAGAAAAGATGGACTATCTTTGGAAGTTTTATCCACTCTTCACCAGGCAAAACAGGACTTTCACTTGAAAAATCATTCTAATAAGTGAATCCAAAAAGTGACAAAAGTCATATTTCCAGTAGAAATCCTGCACATAATTAAGACTGATTAAGCAACAGGTATGCACAACTTAACTTTAAACATTCTCCTGAAGTATGATTTTTATCTTTCACAAACCAGACTAGCACCCGGGTTATAAACAAGAATCTAATCCATGAAGAAATGATCTAATAAAATTTTGATTAAATGGGGTTTGGACAGGGAAGGTGCTTAATGGGTTGTGCTCCAAAACTTTCAGCAACATCAAACACACATGCCAATCATTCTACATTAAAAGTGCATTACCACAGTTTGTGACTGGCTTCTCCCTCAGAGATATGTTCTGGTTGAAGTCATTCATACAGTAAAAATCCTGAGCTTTTGGAAACTTGGTCTCTTGATATATCTTGATCCACATAATGTCACAGTTACACTTGAATGGATTGCCATCCAAAATCCTACAAAAATTTAAAAGACAGGAAATATGGTTTTCTTTTCCAAAACTAATTAATAATATACAAGACAGTAAGTACAAATGCATTAGAAAAAAAGTTGCTCCAAATTAAAGTTTAATATGAGACCAGGCAGGACTGTCACCTAATTAAGAAGTCGTTAAGGCTGGACTGAATGTTACCTGTCCTTGATTTGCTCCATGATGGAGAGCAATTAACATAGCTCTTTCCGACTCCCACCTGGCATGATTGCTCCATCTTTAACATACCTAAACGCAAGGGTGTGAAACAGGGCCTATGTACACTGTGCATAAGCCCATACATTTCAATCTATTAATCAATACAATCTGTATATGAATAAAACAATATTCATGCAAGTCTTGTAGCAGGCATTCACAGATGTATGTGGGAGAGGAAAGGAATACTTACTCTAACATGGAACTTGATACTGTCAATATCATACATATTTATTTATACATACATGTATCTTTAAAAAAAAACTTGGCAATTTTCTAAAACTCCCAATTAATTAGGGACACGTTTTTAAATAAAATGATTTCTAACCTATTAATCCAACTGATGAATAGACTAAATGTTTCAGCCCAAGAACCAGGTCTTGAACTGGAGGAAAGAGATGTGATTCCACTGACTTCAGTAGTGTTTTACCTTTAGTTTGAGCTGTGCTAAGCACAGAGTCAACCTGTTGAGCAATTCCATATATTTCAACAATAGCAGGAATATGAACCGTATGTGATTTCCAGTATTATTTGTGGAGAAAGTAAATTTTAAAATGTTTTTCATATTCTGGTGTAAAGTTAGCTCCCTTTATATTGAAGCACCAAAGAAATGTATTCAAAGTAAGTGATGCAATTATTCTAAAAAGAAATAATATGTAGATCTCTAGGCAATGACACAAAAAGTGTTTAACTAATATCAAAGGGTAATAACAAACAAAAGCTGAACTGCATACTCTAAGCATGTAAGCACATATTGAGGAATTCAAATGAAAGCTTTGCAGAACTATTATAATTAAAACACACATGAAAGCCACAAATCAGCGCTAAGTGCAAAGATGCTGGAGACAAACACAACACAGAACATCCAGATGTCTGGCTCAGGAACGGAACATTATCTCAACTTTGCTCATAAAAGCATACCTATGTTTCATGAGGATAATTTTTTATGTGCCGCTTGAACTGCCAAAGACATTTCATTAAAAGAAGAAACAAACCAGCACTAATTATAATAATCTACAGGAGTTATATTTGATTTGACCACGATCTTCAAAATCCTTTTTGCCAATGCAATCTCAGCAGAATGTTCATAACAGTTCAGATGTTTCCAAAGCTCTTGATTTGGACTGGACCCAAGCCAAAGTAGATAATTCCGATCAAAACAGACTGTTCTACAGATTTGACAAATTCTCGCTAACAGACTGGAAAAGTTAAGACCCCACTCCTACAAACCTTGTGGTTTGGGTCAGCACTGGATTTCTTCCAGGGGTGCGTGGGAGACAGTACAGAGGGAGAGGATGGGATTTGCAATAAAGAGAGACAACTGTACCAAACAGACTCACGTCCCACCTTAATTCTCCTTTAACACGGGGCAGTGGAGAAGGCTGGGAGTTGGTCTGGTCTTCCCAGTTGTCCCCTCTCTCATAAGATGGAATGCTGAATTTCTGGCATCTGAGGCATAAACTGAGTAAAATTTACATACATGGTTTGTTTTTATTTTTGTTATGTGAATAACAGTGAGAAGTGAAGCCCGAAGAGCCTCGGGACTGGAGATGGGGAGGACGAGGAAGTTTCACTCTCTTTCCCTCTGTCTCTCTGCCTGCCATGGTCCTAACAAAAAATGTCTCTCTGGAGCTTTTGATTTCATTGAAATTTTCCATTGGCAGAAAGTGAGGCTGCCCTTGAAATGTAAACAGTGGCTTCGGAACATAAATGTATCAATTTGTCACCAACTAACCACTAGACAAGAAGTTGTAGCCAATTCTGATTCCTTGGCAAGTGCAAGCTTGCTAAACTGTTGGTGGCAAATCTGGGTTTACAGCTACACAGAGTACATCTTAATTAACCATGCATATGGATGGTAGCCTTTAGCTAGCAAATACAAAAGGAAAAAGTATCCATCGGTCAGTCTTTCAGCAGCATAACTACAACCGTTATCTGCACTCAGGCAACTCAGTAGGTGCCAAATTCCCACAGCCTCGAGACAGCATTCACACTTTCCTGTCATGACACTGCCACGCTGCCAATCTAAAGCTTTGCCCAGGTCTAATCCAGGAGTACAGTGGAACCTCGGGTTGCAAACGTGATCCATGTGGGAGGCACATTCACAGCCCACAGCACCATGTCTGCGCACGCGCGGGTCGCAATTCAGCGCTTCTGCACATGCCCGAGAGCCAAAACCCGGAAGTAACCTGTTCTGGTACCTCTGGGTTTGGTGCAGCGCACAACCCGAAATCGCATAACCTGAAGCGTCTGTAACCCGAGGTACCACTGTATTGGAGGAGACACCAAAAGAAGGACTTGGCAACTGCTTAATAATAATCATCACACTTCCATAATACAGTACTTAATTTATACCCAGCAGGAAATCAGGTGGACACAGAGGAAAGTATATGCATAGTAGATTAGGGGTTTGTCGCCCCTCCCTATTCCAAGTATACTTATTTTATGCTGATTCGTGGCTTCATGTTTATTTTAACTTTTATCTGAATTTCTTATAACCTTAAAGTCTTTAAATCCCCACTGTGCATACTGGCCTAGCCTTTTAAACACTATTCCGCTGGTTCCATTTAGGTAAACACATGGAATTGCATGCAGGCGCATAAACAGGCCAGCAGAAGGGTGATGGAAGACTCCATCCTTCCTCTGTGCCCAGCAAAGAAACCAAGCCTGCTGCAAGAGGGGAGAAGCTACATCGTCCATGCAAAGAAATGTAAATGCTACTGCAGGAGGGACAGAGCTCTCTCAACCTCCTCTGACAGCCACAACAGGCTAGTAAAAGAAAAATTGCAGGCTAGTAACCTTTGTTTACAAGGCTGTGCTTGTCAGATTATAAACTAGCTCCCCTTGGAGATTTAGTGGGCCATTCAGAAACATTTCCTCTGCCTTCAATATAGCAGCACATTTTAGCAGCACAACCCAGACTTACCCAGCTCCTAAATCTTAATGATCAGCTCACAGCTGTCAACATTTCCCTTTTCTTGCAAGGAACCCTATTCAGAATAAGGAATTTCCCTTTAAAAAAAGGGAAACGTTGACAGCTATGGATCAGCTCCCTGCCCTTTGCTCAGTAAACAACAAATGCGGTACATTGTTCCTTCTCTTTTCACAGTAATATTTCTTTCAGATTATTGTTACCCATTTATTGTTACATTTTATAATAGGTTCTCTACCCTTGTTATACCAATAACTTCCCATCTCCCCTCAAATCTCTACTTTATTAGACTGACTTATTGTTATAGCATCCAAATACCTTATAATCAACAAATTCAATCTCTTAAAATGTACTTAAAGCTATGGCCTTTTAAAACCTCTCTCAACTCATGTCTACCATGACATCTAAAACAAAGTGTTTGTTTGATTACAGGGAAGTCAAAGGACAGTCAGAACAGGAGATTGGATTATTTTCCTCTGTAAGAGTAATTTCATATCTCACTTTCATTGCACAGAAGAATCAAGTTTTGTAACTGGATGCCCCACCTGGCACCTACAGATATATGAGGCAGATTCCACTATCAAGCCAACTTTTATAGTCTCAATTATATGCTCAATTTAGCCATGAGCAAAGTGGGTGCTCTTCATGTCTTATTTGAATCACAAATTGAAAACTGAACTCACTTAAATCCTGGCCAGTGCTAGCACAAGTTCTTTAAACTTTTGAGAGTCTATGTGCACCCAGATGAAAGATCAAAAGGAGCATTATAAAATGCCATCATTCGGCTGTTTATGCCAGCAACGTACATTAATATGAGCTGACAAAAAAGTATCACATTCAACTGAATAGTACAATCTTTACTATAGAGGTTGGATTAGCCAAAATACTCAGTGGAGCAAAGGAGTTGCTCACACATTCAAAAGACTTCTTCATATCTCAGCTTACTGAGATATAATCGACCAAACATGGTCACTCTATTTTCTCAAACAATAATCTTTCTCATCCAGCTGCTTGATGACTACTACATTACAAAAATATGCAAACTAAAGCTGCCTCTTGAACTGTAATCACATTGCTTTCCAAGGCCATAGTATATTTTCCCTTGTCTATCAAATTTCCATACCTGCACATACCATGGGACCTAACTAAGATTAGAATCTCCTTGGGAACTTCTAAAACCAGTAAATCCCTAAAAAGCAATATGTAACAAATATTTTAAAATATATATTTACTGGTATTACAGCTAATGAGTTGAATCCATCTAAATTTTACTCATAGCAGACCCTCTGAAATGAATGAACCTAAGTTACACATGTCCATTCAATTACAATAGGTTTCCTCTGAGTAGAATTAACACTGGTTTCAACACAATGAGTCCAGGTAAGATAATGTGCCTTCAGACAAGTTTAAGAAGCAGCAGGAAATAAAATCAAACACAAATCTAGTTTTTAAATCCTCCAGATAGTCATAGTTTACTTCTTCTCTATCAACTCATTAAAACAACAAAATTTTCTTTTACTGTACAACTTCACCAGAAAGACAAGTGCAATAAAGATGTGAAGAAAGTTCCAAAAGAGCAGGACAAAGACGAAATAACAAAAGGTCCAATCCACACAGAAACGTTTTAGAGCAACAGGATGTGAATTCCCATGACCATGGTATGTTACCTACTGACTGCTTCTTCATAAGCACAGCTCAAGCATCACTTGATCCACTTTTACAAGTTTTGTGATACTGCCCCAGTAACTCAAAAACTTTAATTAGGTGAAGCAATTAAGTCTGCTGCTTCACCAAGGGTTCAGTAATTCTCATCAGGTCAAAGGGTCACGTGATGCTAGGCCAGCTCAAGGGCTTCCCATAGTGCACAGTTTACTGCCACTGCAATTCTCTAGTGTTTCAAAAGTAAATTGATCTGCAGTGTGGATTCTGTGGTTTGAGGGGCAACAGAGAAGAGCCCCTGTTAAAGAGTTCTAGCCTAGGAGTCCTTTTCACAATACAGCGATTGCATGGAAGTCTCTTTAAATTGTCTCCATGGGATGAAGTGAGTTGTTTGTCTGTATTGTGCTCATCACATGTATCTGTCCCATATTCTTTACCACCACAGTCCCCAAACATTCCCAGTAATGGCTTGTGGAGTATGGAGACAAAACTTGTGGTAGTGACCAACCCATCTGATTCACCAGAGCACACAAATGTCTTTAGGCCTGTGCAAAGTAAAATTTACCTTTTCTTAAACCCATAAGTATTTCCTTGATATACTCCATGTCCATTAAATACTGGATAATGGTTATTTTTATTTATTTATTATTACATTTATATCTCACCTTCCCTTCAAGGAGTTCAAGGCAGCACACAAGCTTTCAACACTCTCCATTTTATCCTCACAAGAACCCTGTGAAGTAGGCTTGGGCTGGATGGGTGATGATAATGGCAACTACTACAACAACCAACCCTCAACATTTAAGAAACAAAACAAAACAATTACTTACAGATCAGTCAAATTGAGGTGGCGGAAAGACTTTCTGGACAAACTTGAAAACTTGTTTCCAGATAAGTTACTGTAAAGAAACAGAATGTCATTATTAAAAGTAAAAAATAAATAAATCTGAAACAAAAATATTGCAATATATTGTAAGTTGGTAAAGCTACCAACTTTCAGTTTTTTTTATTGGGTGATGGCCTATACAACGATACAGACTGTACTTTAACTTGAAGATGAGACACAACACAAAGGCAAACACTCATCATGATGTGCACCTTTAAACAGGTATATTCATGTAGAGGAAAAATGTGGATTAAGTTTTACTTCAAAGACATTCTCAGATGTTGACTACATGCTCAACTTATTCATAAGCAATATACATGTTTACCATGTATTCTTTGATCCTTCATTGAAAACTGTACTTACCTAAACCCTGACCACATGCCAAATAAGAAGTTTCATAAGCTTTTTATATATCCTTTTGAAACTGCATGAAAGATCACAGGGAAAATGGCAAAATACAGCCATTAGGCCTTTCACATCAATTAAGCATTCAGGGCGTCATACTATAATGAGCTTTAATGTCTTCTACTAGATTGAAGATCAGAGGCAATTTTGCTCTAGATTATGTTCACATGGTCATCTGTGCTGTGGGGGTGGGCACACCTTCACTGAAGAAGAGACAAAGGAGGAAAAATAGAATAAAATAAAATAAAATAAAATGTTCCCAGTGAGCAAGGGAGATGCTTAGTAGATGCTGTAGTGGTCCCTGTCATCTATGTTCCCATTCAGAATACAAATCTCTGCAGACCTGGACCTTTTTTTTTTAGGGCTGGGGACCATAGCTGTCAACTTACAGATTTGAAAATAAGGGACCAGCAGCCTCAAAAATAAGGGATCAGCTGCCAAAATAAGGGATTTTCCAGGCACAGGTATGTTCAACTTCTGAGCCCTTCCGAGCCAAAGCCAGAAAGCCCAGCCAGCAGCCAAACGAAGCCTCATCAATAAGGGACAACAGCGGGACATGGCGCTGGGATAAGAGACTGTCCCGCCAAATAAGCGACGATTGACAGCTATGCTGGGAACAAGTGTAGAAGCTGCCATGAATTGCCAGTTTTGCCTCCCCACAACCTCCATCCCAGTTGAGTGCACATCTGGCTGAAGTAAGGGATATGAAGATACACTGCACAGCACCTGAAGCTGAAGCACTCCAAAGAGAAGAAGTAAGGAAGGCACTGTCATCAAAAATTAAAACAAAAAATAGTCGTAGTAGCATAGTCAACTCCTGATCATTAAAGTGCTATTAATATGCTGCTTAGGACACAAGATGGGGGACTTAAATTCACCTAGGGCAGTGAAGAAAAAATATTGGAATAGTCCTAAGGAGATACAGTGGTACCTCGGGTTCAGAACTTAATTTGTTCCGGAGGTCCGTTCTTAAACTGAAACTGTTCTTAACCTGAGGTACCACTTTAGCCACTGCACAATTTCTGTTCTCATCCTGAAGCAAAGTTCTTAACTTGAGGAACTATTTCTGGGTTAGCGGAGTCTGTAACCTGAAGCATCTGTAACCCGAGGTACCACTGTATTGGTCTGGTTTACAATGCTGAACTATATTTTTGTATTATCTTCTTTTTCTTTTTCTTTTTCTTCTTCTTCTTTGGCGATCACTCGTAGCAGAGTAAGATTGTCTTCCATAAACACGGTTTTAACAATGAGTCCGTAAGTGACTGTGGAGACCAGTTCTGGACCCACACGTCCTTCCCCAGTGAGGACATTGGTTCCCAGACGGGAGTTGATCACAGTGTGGATTTGCCAAGTGTGCCTTCCTCTTAGCACGTTTCTCCCTTGCGTTCTGAGTTCGAATGTCTTCAAAGTCCACGACACCTTTGGTAAAGGCTGTTCTCCAAATGGAGCACTCACAGGCCAGTGTTTCCCAGTTGTTGGTGTTTATACTACATTTTAAAAATTTGCCTTGAGACAGTCTTTAAACCTCTTTTGTTGACCACCAGCATTACGCTTTCCATTTTTAAGTTCAGAATAGAGTAGCCACTTTGGAAGATGATAATCAGGAATCCGCACAACATGACCAGTCCAACGAAGTTGATGTTGAAGAATCATTGCTTCAACACTGGTGATCTTTGCTTCATCCAGTACACTGATATTAGTTCGCCTGTCTTCCCAAGTGATGTGTAAGATTTCTCGGAGACGCCGTTGATGGAATCTTTCGAGAAGTTGCAGATGGCGTTTGTAAGTGGTCCATGTTTCGCAAGCATACAGTAAGGTTGGTAGTACAATAGCTATGAGCCTCAGGATCATGTACTCTCGCTTCCTCTCTCTGCCTTCTGCTTGAGTGAAGATCAGATGCTTTCGATTCTACTTGTAATGAACTGCATTGAATTAGGAGCTGCACCCAGTGTTCCATGCTAAGCCATTTGTAGTATACATGGTTCTCCTCTTTCTTAATTAATCCCCACAACAACTCCATGAGGTAGATTAAGACTGAGAGGCAGTGCCTGGCCCAATGAACTTCATGGCTGAGTGGGGATTCGAACCCTGGTATCTCAGGTCCTAGTCCGACACTCTAACCACTACATCACACTAGTTTACAACTCTCGTCATTCTTGACTACTGGCCACATGCACTGGGGCTGAATGGAGTTGGGGGTCTATCAACAACCAGATGGTCACGGGTTCCTCACCCATAGTTGAGGGTGAATTAGGTGCTTGCCGACTTTATTATAATGTGCAGCTTTAATAAGTGTATTAGGCAAGCCCTGATTCTTTCAGCAAGGGAGTCAAGCAAGACTTCATTTTACACTGTTCCTACTTGTGCTACTTTTTACCATTTTATGTACCGGTAACTGAGAAATCTGCCAGGCTATAGCACGTCAGTTATTACACAGTTGGAGTAACATGAAACATGAATGAAAAGTTGATTGCATTCTTTTTAAAAGGACTTTAAGCATATGCATTTGAGGGCGATTTTTACAGTAGAACATGCATTTTTTTTTTTACACATTTGGCATGTTTGTGAGCTTAAAAATTTATTGCAAAATTTAGAAAAGAGCAAAACAACCCAAAGTGACCAATTTAGTATATTTACTCATATTTAGTAAACAAAGCTCAAAACTCTGAAACTTCCGAACTTGCCCAATATTTATGTGCAATGAGCAGCCATTCATTGTTACTAATGAACATACAAAACAGAAAATAAATCACTGGAAAATGTTCTCCCTCACAGAAGTGTTTGCAATTCATGATCTGGAAAATGTGAATTTGGTTGGTTCACTTTAAAATACAGAATGAACTGAATCCCTTCAATGTCCCTAGCATATACTTGCATGCACTGAGCATCAATGCCCAAAAGTTTTGAAGAGCACATACTGTACAATACTTATTCAGGCACTTAAATACACAGTGACTGTTCATACAGCACGATAACAAGTCATTAATGATTTTGACTGCTTAATTTACAAACAGGTGGCTTTGCTAAAACAGTGCTGTTCAATGGCTTGTTAAGTGTTATTGTTTTGAAATTTAAAGTCAGTGAGAATGCCAGAACTGAATCAATGATGCTGTAAGTTACATTTAAGCCATATCTACTGGAATGTTTATTTTCCTTTGTTTACATTATTACTGATTTCAAATAATCAAGCTAAAGGAAAGCATTTTGGCTATACAAATTTCATCTGGGGAAGGGACAAAATGTATTCTTTAGCATCAGATGTTAGTGCAGTTGCTTTAACTGCTCGCCACTATCATTAGTATTTTCACATGAAATACTGTTGGGAATCAGTTTATTTTAAAAAAGGGATTTTAAAAGGAGTTGAAAGGCTCCTCGTGTGACATAATTAAAGCCAAAATAGTTTTCTTAGTTGGAAAGTTCATGCAGTTATATCAATCTTCATTAAAATGTCTGCCAAAAAAACAAAAACAAAAATGGTTTCCAAATCCTAGATGTGCACCAATTGTTATAAGACAAGAAACAGTGAAATGCATAAATGTATGCTGTCACTCTGATGATTTAAACTTCAGTAGAAAAAGCAAACATTACTCCCTATGAAATCACTTGGATTTTTGCCACCAATGTTAATGAGACTCAAGGATATACAGCGGTGGTGGTGGGGGGGGTTGTTTTGGGTTGTTTTTAGCTTAATATGAAAATGAATAATGACTCTGTCTGAATGCCACACAAAACCAGTCTTGCTCAACCTGGGTTCCTCAGCCATTGGTGGTCCACAACTCCCATCATTCCCAGATCGAATGGTCTGAGATTATGGGAGCTGTAGTCCAACACCACCTGATGGACCTAGGCTGAGGAAGGCTGTGGTAAACGAATATTCCGATTGAGTAGAACAGGCCACAGCAAGCCTCCTCCCCACTCTTCCTCCAGTGTGGTCACAAGGACTTCAAAAGCTTTTGCTTTCCCCCCTTTTTTCTTTTTTGCTTAACGCAAGGATGGGAAGCCTCTTTCAGTCTGAGGGCCACACTACTTTGTGGTGGCCACATCCCGGTGAGGGACAGGGTCAAAAGCAAAAGTGGGCAGAGCATCCAGTGTAAATGCAACCTTTGTACAGTAGACTATGTTCTACACACCTTCCTCTATATCAGGGGTCGGCAAGGTTTACTTCGCCTGGGCTGGTTCACTCTAGCAGATGTGATTTCCAGCGCCGCGGAAGTGAGTCCCTGCACCAGGCTGGTTTAGCATATCATGGGGACTTGCCAAATGGACGGCTCAGTTTGGGGGAGCCTGGTGGGCCGGTTAAATGACCCTGTTGGCTAATAATAATAATAATAATAATAATAATAATAATTTATTATTTATACCCCGCCCATCTGGCTGGGCTTCCCCAGCCACTCTGGGCAGCCTCCAAAAAAATATTAAAATACAATAACCTATTAAACATTAAAAGCTTCCCTAAACAGGGCTGCCTTCAGATGTCTTCTAAAAGTCTGGTAGTTGTTGTTCTCTTTGACATCTGGTGGGAGGGCATTCCACAGGGAGGGTCCCACTACCGAGAAGGCCCTCTGCCTGGTTCCCTGTAACTTAGCTTCTCACAGTGAGGGAACCGCCAGAAGGCCCTCAGTGCTGGACCTCAGTGTCCGGGTAGAATGATGGGGGTGGAGACGCTCCTTCAGATATACTGGACCGAGGATGTTTAGGGCTTTAAAGGTCAGCACCAACACTTTGAATTGTGCTCGGAAACATACTGGGAGCCAATGTAGGTCTTTCAAGACCGGTGTTATGTGGTCTTGGTGGCCGCTCCCAGTCACCAGTCTAGCTGCCACGTTCTGGATTAGTTGTAGTTTGTGGCCCATGGGCCTTAGGTTGCCTACCCCTGCTCTATATACTCCATCCAAGGAACAAAGGGGCAATATTAGAGCTCAAGAACACATTTCAGCAAGGCAGAAACTCTCAAGGAAGTAAAGCAGGGTTGATGTGGACTGGGGGGAAGGGTGTGTGGCCTGACAGATGGGCGTGCAGAAGCCATATGTGGCCCCTAGGCCTGAACTTCGCCACTCCTGGCTTAACCAACAGCTCACCATGTCATCTGAAGCAACAAGCTGCCATTCATGTTAAATATGATTTGTTTGAAACAAGCCAATCGTGGTTTAGCATGACATCCCAATATGGCCTATGCAATAAGTTTCATGGACAAAACTCAAGAAGCCGCATCTTTCAACAGAACATGTAGCTGCATAACATATATTCAAATGCTTCTGGTATTTAGGGCTCTTACTTCATCACTCAAAGTCCTGGAACTGCCACAGGCAGGCCGCTTATCAAAAGGCGGAGATAAGCAAACTCGCTATACTCTGATTCTTTTTTACAAGGGGAGGCCATTATGTTCCATCATTAAGGGTTTTTAATGCAAAATCTGTTTCCCAAATTCTATATGCTTCAAACGTCTGGTACAACGGTTTATTTCCTAAGTTAGACTGGTTCTGGGCAAAGTTTCTTCGGTCCCTATTACAGGTCCCAGAACTGTGTCCCAAATTCAATTCTATTTCTGGAAACAGGTTAATGCCCACTCTCCACCAAAGCATGGTGGGCTGCCATGAGATACTGGCTCAAGATCTCAGTATTTGGTCTGGATAAGGGATTATTAGTACATTTAACCAATGAGAAGTTTGCCAGCCCATGGCTGAAAACTATGGCCAGGAAAGCCACCTCAATTGGACTGCCATCATCCCTCTTATATCATCTGGGTTACGACACTGCTCTTGAATCCCTGAGGCAAAGGCTTTGGGACATCTCACATAGCGACCTGCGATCCCGATCTTATGTAATTTGTAGCCTGGTCACAGCTGGAATCCAATACAGGTTACGACTTTCATATATCCTCATACCTTAGGAATTTGCCTGTACCTACCTATCGGTGTTTATTTACCAAAGCCAGACTAAATGTATTTCCCTCGGAAGTTCTAAATGGCAGACTGAGAGGCATCCTCTATCAGAATAGGCTTTGTTTATGTTCCAAGGACGTCGATTGTATGAAGCATATCCTACTGCATTGTGGGCAATATGAGGGATCAACTGATTGAAGGGAAAATCTGAAGCCTCCCATATTGAATATCTTTTGGAAGACAGGTCAAATGATATTACACTGGCCATGGCAAAGTTTCTTTCGGAGGTTATAAGAAACAAATATGATTACAGTGGTGCCTCGCAAGACGAAAAGAATCCGTTCCGCGATTCTCTTCGTCTAGCGGTTTTTTCGTCTTGCGAAGCAAGCCCATTGACGGCTTAGCGGATTAGCGCTATTAGCGGCTTAGCGGCTTTTAGCGGCTTATCGGATAAGCAGATAAGCGGCTTAGCGGCTTAGAAAAAGGGGGGGAGAAGGGAAAAAACCCCGCAGGAACTCGCAAGACATTTTCGTCTTGCGAAGCAAGCCCATAGGAAATTCGTTTTGCGAAGCACCTCCAAAAACGGAAAACTCTTTCGTCTAGCGAGTTTTCCGTCTTGTGAGGCATTCGTCTTGCGGGGCACCACTGTATGCCCTAAATAAAACAAAATGACGGCCTTGGTTTTTTCCATCTGTCTGTCTGGTCGTTTTAACTGTATCTAGTTTTGAAATTTTTTTTGTGGGTCTTTGGACGACAATAAAGTATTGTTGTTGTATAACATATAAAGGTAAAGGTAAAGGTACCCCTGCCCGTACGGGCCAGTCTTGACAGACTCTGGGGTTGTGTGCCCATCTCACTTAAGAGGCCAGGGGCCAGCGCTGTCCGGAGACACTTCCGGGTCACGTGGCCAGCGTGACATCGCTGCTCTGGCCAGAGCCAGAGCCAGAGCCAGAGCCGCACACGGAAACGCCGTTTACCTTCCCACTAGTAAGCGGTCCCTATTTATCTACTTGCGCCCAGGGGTGCTTTCGAACTGCTAGGTTGGCAGGCGCTGGGACCGAACGACGGGAGCGCACCCCGCCGCAGGGATTCGAACCGCCAACCTTCCGATCGGCAAGCCCTAGGCGCTGAGGCTTTTACCCACAGCGCCACCTGCGTCCCAGGTATAACATATATACAACAGTAAATATCCACAGGCATATCACTTGCTGTATCACTAACATTTCTCAGATACATTAGAATGTGCATCCAAGTGTATATCTGTAGTATACTGCTTTTGACAATATACAAATATGCACATGCATTTAAATGGCTATCTCCATCAGCATTCTGCTGCTAGCTCAGGTGCTGTGTGTCTCACAGGAATACATGATATTTTTATGTGTAAATATAAAACATGGAATTTGCAAAGTGGCAATTAGCAGGTCATTGGTATCTAATATTTTTCTTCCCTTAGATTCCAAGCTTGAAATCCATGGCTCTTTAGTCATCATACCGTATCACAAGCTGTTAACAATCCAGAATGAAAAGCAAAATCAGCAACCACTTTTTTACTTAAAACACACTTCCAACATATAACCAGATATATCTACATTACTGTAGATGATTTCCATTTATCATTCTTTCTAAACTGAACTTGAACAATCCACTGCCATCAGTATGGTAGCAAAACAGGGCCAACCACAAACAATAGAGTGCTTTCTGCACGCAGAAAAATGGAAGTAGTGCATTAATGAAAAAGGAAATTAAGGTAATGCTAAAATGGTTCAACAATGCTCAATGCTTTCGAAGGTGTTAGAGGATAAATAATAAGGTAAAGGGGAGAGCCATGGATTAGCCTGCTTGAACCCATAACAGGACAGATTAGGGTCAGGATCAGGATTAAGGTTAAAAAACTTTCCACTTCTCACAATGCAGAGAGGTTTCAAGAAGAAGGCAAATGAAAACAGCATATTTTCCCTTTCTTTTTTCAGACACACCCACTTTGCTACGTAGTGATAAAGGTGCAAGGCTGGCAATCAGCCCCAAACCTGTCATTTAGAACAGCCAGGAAAGGCTTTGAGGGGATGAGAAATATGTTGTTTTCTTTTCCCTCTCCTGAAATCTACACACACACACGTGAAGAGGAAGAGGAGTTTGGATTTGATATCCTGCTTTATCACTACCTGAAGGAGTCTCAGACACGTGAACAGACACGTGAACACCTTTGCAAGCCACAAAAAATGTTTGTTCCAGGTTGGTGTGAACCCTGATCAGGAGTCTTGAACCACCAATGATTCACTGCAATACTTTGGGGAAGGTCACAGCTTGCTATTTTTAAACAGCATCCCTCTAATTTTCTTCACATGGATTGCAAATAAGGTAATGATGTATGATAAAGTTTTGCGTATTCTGGAACCATTAAGTTTTTACTTACATGTAATGCAGGCTGGGATTTTTCAGGAAAGCTTTGGTTGAGACAAACTTCAAACCTGAATTCACCACAGTTCTGGCAAAAAACACAAATGCAAGTTAGAATTGTCAAGTGATCTTTAATCCTTTTTAATGCTGCATAATAATTCAAGCTTCTGCCAACCTAGCAATTCGAAAGCATACCAATGTAAGTAGATAAATAGGTACTGCTGCAGCGGGAAGGTAAATGGTGTTTCCATGCGCTCTGGTTTCCATCACGGTGTCCTGTTGCGCCAGAAGCGGTTTAGTCATGCTGGCCACATAACCCGGAAAGCTGTCTGTGTACAAATGCCAGGTCCATCGGCCTGAAGTGAAATGAGTGCCACACCCCATAGTCACCTTTGACTGGACTTAACCGCCCAGGGATCCTTTATCTTTTACCTTAATAGCTCAAGGTATTTCATGATTATTTATATTGGTTCAGTAACCACAGCACGTCTAAAGCAGCCATGGCCAACCTGGTCCCTTCCAGATGTTTTGGACTACAACTCTCATCAGGCTCAGATGGCCAATGCTCAGAAATAATGGACATTGTAGTTCAAAATATCTGGAGGGCACACATTTGGGGAAGGCACATAGTACTGTGATTCTAAAGATTATTAAGCACTACTGCCCTTATTAAACCGTCCACGGTGCATGTGAGAGCTTCAAAATGCAATGGAAAGGACATATATTCCTTTTCATTTGCAAAGTTGTTCTTTTCATTAAAATAAACAGGGATGCCCAAATATGCAGGAACTCTGCCTAACCCCTACAGAGCATATGCAACAATGGACAAAGACATGTGGTTTATAATAATAAACATGAAAAATGATATACTCACAAATTTCTTAATCCAACGTAGCTTCTGACATCACTTTCATTTATGCTTTCTAATTTCCGTTGGTTTGCAATGTAACTATTTAAGAGAGAGAGAGAGAGAGAGAGAGATGCCAGTTAAGAAGGCTGTTGATGCATTATTGTAGTGGGGAAGGTCTTGTTGGGAAGGTCTGGAGTTGGGGGCCTGCTACACATGCATAGGCTCCCTATATGATTTAGAACCCTGGCAGCTGGGGCAGAGGTGGCCTCAGGAGATACAGCAGCAGGGATAGGGCAGACTGGCACACCCCTGTTCTTTCCCTCACATACTGGTAATTTCATGAACTACTAACACCCAAATAGGGCTACAGGCTTGCAGGAGCATCATAAGAAAGAAGAATTCAAGCATAAGGTTTAAAGAGGTCCTGTTCTGGCACTCAATCCATTATACCACAATGGATTTCACTTACTCCTTTCTAGGTTGATTATTTTCTCTGAAAAAGCAGAAGAGATAACTAGCCAAGTCTAATGATCTTAGTCTTAATGAACTCTGTGTGTCTATCACATCACACCCTGAGTTAAACACAAACACAGAATGCTCGGCTACCAAGCATGGATTATAATTTGACACTGTGAGTTAAATGTGTGCAACAGAGATCTGATGAGAAATAATTGAGTTTAACCTTAATGGAGCACTGTAAGTAATTGAGGGATCTCAAGCCTTAAAGTGTAGAGACAAAACTACAACGAAAATTGTTTAGACTGGAATATTAAAATGTAAAATTACAAAAACTGATCTGTACAAATTTGATACAAGTTATTGACTGTCTGCTAGTTTGGATCTATTTTTAAATGACCAGACATTTAACGTTTTATCACGCCCTTGATTCAAGGGAAAACATCTGCCACCACTTCCAATGACTGTGCATCTTCCCTCCAAATTCATGCCTAATAATGACCTCAAACCCTGCTTAGACTGAAGGTTATTGAGAAGTCTAAACATCAGCCACTGTTGGTATACATTGGTCTTCATTGCACAGTACACCAGTATCATGTGCATCACATCAGAGTGACAGTACAGCAGGGGATGAACAGGAAAGCCACAGAAAAATAAATATAAAATAAAATAGAAATTACGGGAGAGGTTTATTCACAATCTCCCCCCTGCGAGCCATCACAGGCAAACTCATCTAAACCTTTAGTGCTCATTAAGAGACAGTGCAAAACTCATGAAACAACACTAGAGATAATAAGGATAAACCCCTTGTTGATCGTCAGTTCACATTAGAGCAATTCTCTCCTCAAGCTAGGCAAAGGATCTCACGCTGAATGTTCAAAACCTGTTTACAAAATCAGGTTGTTTTGTGAAAGGATAAATTAGGGGTGTTACTAAAGAAGCCTCTTTCTTCTATTTGTTTACATTAAAAAACAAAAACCAGGCTCCTTCTTATGTACACCCTCCCTACATTCTCCCCAAGACCAATCTACACATTTCTCCTCCCATTATTGTCTTTCAACTAAGTATGTAACCCCCTTATGCGTGCTTTTTTTAAAAAAAAGAAAAAAAGAAAAAAACATTAAAGCTGATAGTACTCCAGTTCAGCACAGGTTAACTACCACCCTTTCAGTTTTCTTAATCTACTTTCACAATGTTGTTAGTATATACAGAGCCATCTTTCCCATTGGTGTTAGTGGTTCGTTACGCCAGGGCGCCGGTCTCTCAGGGGCGCCCTAGCGAGTGGGGGAGCCCCGCGGCTTTGCCAGCAGCCTCCCCTTTCCCTGCACGCCCGCCAGCTGCACCCTGCCAACTATATGGATGGCGGGTGTGCAACTTCCCTCCCAAGCCTCTGCATCTGTGAAAAACAGCCCTGCTACCGGTCGTTGTCCTCCTCCTGCTTCCTGGCAAAAGGTGGCGTGCAGGCTTCCTGGGCTGCCTTCTCAGGCGCCATGTCCGCCAGCAAGTTTTCCTGCTTGATCGCTGCCACCACACCGGGGATTGGGGCGGTGTGGGAGGCAGAGGACATTTTCTACTGCCCCCTCCCTTGTTTTGGAGTTGCCGATGGGGGGACGGACCAGAGGGATCTTAGCACCACAGCGCCGGATATGCTTAAGATGACCCTGAGTATATAATCAAATGCCTGGTCTCTTGGGTCCTGCACTTGGGTCACTAAAATGTGACACAAGCTGTGGATCCTCTACTATGCAGTGCTAAAACCAAGAATTGCAGCTGGGGGGGCATTTGAAATCTCTCCCCCCCCCATGGGCTGCTTCTTGCAGCTCCAAGTTTAAGGGGAACCTTGGAAAAATGTGTCCTATGGTGCCCCCTTCTTGAGGTGGAAATGCTCCAAGCATTGTCAGGTACCATCCTCCATGCTGTTTCTTTGTCTCTTTTCCCAACAGGGAGCAGACTGGATAGATAAAATTCAGCATGGGACAAAGAACCATGGCTTGAAGGTTTACAGGCTTACACCAATCACTGCTTTGGGTGTTTGCCTGTGGCCCTCTGCTGGGTGGACCAGGAAATGCACCCCACTTGGTTTACCTTAAATGTAAATTCTCTACAAATAGATATTAACATAGGAACTGTAATTTAAACTTTCTACTCAGAACCAGAAGGTCATGCTTATGGATTGATCTTGGAATTATTATTTTAATTCTCTTTTCATTAGCAATCTTGGATAGAAAGGAGGAGCATGTTGGAAAACCCTGCGGATAACAGAGATATGGAGAATTGCTGTGTAGAACAAACAGGATGAGCTCAAAACCAATAAATTCAAAGCATAACAGTACATGTTATTAGTTAGGGAGCCATCATTTTGAAAAGGCAAAAAGCCACAAGACAATGTAGGCCATCTAAACAAATAGAGAATTCTACAATGAATACAGAATAAGGGAATTTGATCTAGTTAAATTTAAATGGTGACACGATGACAGTAATAAAATAACAACGGAGACAAGATACAATAGGAGGAAGCTATTTAAATTGAAAGACTACTAACTATAAAAAATTGTCCTTATTTTTTCAAGCTGAAAGCCTGAAGGCTTCACTCTTATTAGAGAAATAACATTTTAGAACAGAATAGAATGGGAGCAAAGAACTACACTGTGATAGGATTTGGGGATCTTGCTAGGTTGTTTACAGATGTTAATCTTTCACTTCACTGCTATGATCTTCTGAGATCAAGTACTGATTCCCACACCCTGCCTAACTGGATGTTGTTGGAAACATGTGCCCAGTAAAGTTAGGGGTGACTCTCAGTGGACAGACTTTGTCACATGCTCGTAAGAGCCAACTCCTAGGGGCCAAGGTCCCTTTGCATCCCCTAAAATATTTGAGTTGGCCGGTCCTCCACAAAGTTGATGGGCATTGCCATTCATATGGTGTGTGTGCAGTGTCATGTGATCACTTATGTGGGGCGTGGCTTAGCTGCCCCCCACCCACCAATATTTTATTCAAGCTGGCCCTCCTGCTCAGAGTACCATCACTGACAGGGAGCAGAGTGGTGTTCAAGAAGGAATTCTCCCAAAGGGCCAGAGGATAGTAACTATGCAAAGTTGAACTATGCAGAGTATATTACTTGCCTCTGCTTGGAGCAATGTTCACTTGCCTGAATAATTTAGAGCCGTCTGCTTTGCAAGCACTTTGGTATCAACGCACAGTACTGCTTTTGCTTCACTCCACCAGGTGTTGCAGACTACAATGTAGATCACCTGGGTTAATTGGGGGTGGGGATGACAGCAACTGATGTGTGCTCTCCATCCCAGCCACACATACAGATCTGTGCACTGACTCCTGAGTCAGACAGAGGTTTGAAGCAAAACCTCTGCTCTGGCTAAAGGCTATTTCTGCCTCTTTCACAACTACTGTACTCTACCTTGATGTTACTTATCAAACATTAATATTCCTAAAAGCTCTGACATTACCATGGCTTTTTGAGGGCAATCTTGAGAAATGTAGCGTGTTCTGCTCTTAGAAATAGCTTTCCTTTTATTTAATTGAATAGCCTTACAAGAAAATCACTCTAAGGCATGAGCAGATTATGGAAGCCCCAATGTTCCATTTGTATGCCATAGGAAAATGTCAACAACCCTGAGATCCAAAGCTTTTGTAACCGGCCCAATCCAGCCCCATTGCTAGAACTTAAGCAGAGTGTGGGGATCACAACTGACCTACAAGATAAGTACACTTTCTAATTATTTTAGTCTTTAGGCAAAGCCACAACAATCCTCAATGACGACCTACTTCTTATCAACATGCAGTACCTATCTCCATGCTTCCGCTCTTCTCTTCCAAATTCCTATTACTGTATTTAGCTGTAAAATTTGGCATCTGCACATGGATACTCTCAGAACCCAAACCGGGAATATCAGGGTAGGCTCTGTTATACATGGTAAAAGAAAAGGTCTAGAGCTAAACAAAAACAGTTTCCATTATCCACCGTTTCGCTGAATATTCTCCAGAGAGAAGGCAGTCTTCTCTCAACAGTTTTCAGGTCTGGAGTAGAAGAGAATTTTTTGTGGGATGGACAGGGAAATTATTGTTTTTAAACAGCTCAGTTAATACAGAAAGTGACTATTTTTACTTTATGATGGTGGATGAAGCAAACAATGGGGTGGCTGGAAAGTAGTACAGTTCAAGCCCATTGCTTCCTGTAACAATATTAAACAATAATCACAGGTAACAAAACTGGGGATGGGAGCATGGTGGGGCTGAAATTCTACAGCAATTAACGTATGAGTTTAAAAAATAATTCTTGGAGGGGAGAGCAAAAGAATTATTTTCTATGATATTTCAGCCCAGCTCAAAAAAACAGCTACCATCTTAACCTGGCTAAAATCCCCAAAACTAAAACCTGGCAAGTTCAAGGGATATGTATTTGGTATGTATTCTCTCAACCCAAAACAAACACACAGAGAATCCTTTCATCAGCTAAATTAGTTTAGGATGAAGTCTACGTTTGTATGCCATTTTTATTTTCAAAAGGCCCCCTAGGTAGCACAGAGAAGTTAAAAAGATATGGTTAATACAATAAAATAGAAAAGTACAAATGTTGAAGTTCAAAGAAGGGTATGTAATGGTTTACAAAGCGGCAAAATAATAAATATCAGGGGGCAGGAACACTATTCTCAATGGTCTTAAAATACCTTAAACTCCTATCCTTCTCTGCATAATACAGTGGTGCCTCGCAAGACAAAATTAATCCGTTCCGTGAGGCTCTTCGTCTAGCGGTTTTTTCGTCTTGCGAAGCAAGCCCATTGACAGCTTAGCGGATTAGCGCTATTAGCGGTTTAGCGGCTTTTAGCGATCAGCTGTTAAGCGGCTTATCAGCGGATCAGCTGATAAGCGGCTTAGCGGCTTAGGAAAAGGGGGGGGAAAGGGGGGAAACCCGCAGGAACTCGCAAGACATTTTCGTCTTGCGAAGCAAGCCCATAGGGAAATTCGTTTTGCGAAGCGCCTCCAAATCGGAAAACCCTTTCGTCTAGCGGGTTTTCCGTCTTGCGAGGCGTTCGTCTTGCGGGGCACCACTGTACATCTGAGGGAGACCAACAACACCCTTGAGACCACCTCTACCAACTCAGAGAGAGGTACTATTGGGTAGTCAGTTGGATGGCACACAAAGAGAATCCAAATTCTGTCTTGCAGGCCCACAAATAGGGACAAATACTTGAAACTCAATGATTGGGTACCTGGATAGGGCAGTGATCTTACAAAAGATTATGGGGGTCCCACCAGCTGCAACACATAATCCAACCTGTCAAACCAACCAACTTAGCTTGCCAATCATGCAGAACATAGCCTTTGATGACTGAGGTCCTGCATGCACCTTACTACAGCCTTAAAACCAACTTGCTTAGAGCCAATGAAATATATCATGGACACTGAATGTCCAGTATGTAAGAAACTTTAAAAGAGATGAGACTGCAACATACAGAAGGTCCAATTATATAACCAAGATAGACAACGAACTCGCATTTTTATATGCACATATATTTAAATACTCATATATTCCCACCAGAAATTACTTTCCTTGTGTGTCTTATTCTTTAAAAAAGATGTTACATTTCTGAATACTAGTACTGATAATTAATCTTTCCAAAACTAGCTTATGACACATACAGCCACAAGCAAAAGCAGTTTCATTCAGCCCAAAGATTTTGGAAAAGCTAAGGAATATCTCATAACATTAATACACTTCATGCTTTAGGACCCTTTAACATAGTTTGTTCCCAGTAAATAATCACTTTTAAAATTTTTAACATGGCATGTTTATAGTCTTTTCCAATGCTTCAAAACAGTTTGATAGCCAAAATATGTCTACCTAAGCCTTTTGATGTTCATGTCTTGTACAAGCAACATTGAAGTTGCCCCACACAATTCAGAGCAGCAACAGCACACTCAAAAACCCACCACACACTAGCATGAACTACTTAGGTAAAAAGAAATAATACTGCAATTTGGCTCAAGCTCTACTGCCATAAATCCCCTTTGTGGAAAACATATTTACAAACACACACTTTCCACCCCACCTCCCATTCTCGCCCTCCCCAACAAAACACTCCTCGGTTATCTGTTGAGCTTTATTTCATTGTGTTGGGGAAAGGCATTTTGAAGGTTAATGAACAAACATTCCTTAGTGAACAGCCATGTTTCTGGGATTCAGCTAACTTTCACTTCAACTGTATTTGTGCTGGCTGTTAGGGAAAAGGAGAAAATATACCAAACCCTCTTCTTGAAACAAGGCAGACTATATATCAAGGTTGGATCCAGATTTCCAATGTGCCAAGTGTCACTGATGGGATGCCCTCCGTGGAAAAGGGGGGCAATTTTTGAACTTTCCCCTTTCTATGTGTCTCCTGAAAAGCTGCCCTGGAGGGTCTGTGACCCTCTGAAACAGCATGGGAGGTAGTGCTGGGATTTGTAAGAGGAAATCTGGTTCCATGAGCAACTCTTCTAGGGCACTGTGAATGAGGGTCAGTAGACTGATGCTGAATCCTACAAAGACAGAGCCAGTGTGGTGTAGTGGTTAAGAGCGGTAGTCTCATAATCTGGTGAACCAGGTTCGCTTCCTTGCTCCTCCACATGCAGCTGCTGGGTGACCTTGGGCTAGTCACACTTCTCTGAAGTCTCTCAGCCCCACTCACCTCACAGAGTGTCCGTTGTGGGGGGGGGAGGGAAAGGAGAATGTTAGCCGCTTTAAAACTCCTTAGGGTAGTGATAAAGCGGGATATCAAATCCAAACTCTTCTTCTTCTTCTAAGTGATTCCCAGGGATGAGAACTGGGGTGTCTGCCTGTTTTAAATGAGGTTACACTCCCACTGAAGAAATAGGTATGCAGTTCAGGGTTACTCTTATAACTCTCTTTGTCCATAGGGGCCCAGGTGGCTTCTCTGATAAAAAGCATCTATCATCACTTCAGTTAGTGCATCAATTGGAGCAAGAAATCCTAATTTTGCATATACATTGGTGGGGTTTGCACTGGCCAGTGACTGACCAGAAAGGAGACCTTGAGGTCCTAGCGAAGATGTTGATGCAGCGTGCAGCTGTGTAGGTCTGTTAAAATGGT
Organism: Podarcis cretensis; assembly: GCF_951804945.1. Taxonomy (NCBI): domain Eukaryota; kingdom Metazoa; phylum Chordata; class Lepidosauria; order Squamata; family Lacertidae; genus Podarcis; species Podarcis cretensis. Next base: position 7,311,535 of record NC_137180.1, on the reverse strand, counting down.
GAATGGCATGACAGGGATTGTTAAGAAAGGGAATGAAAATAAAGATGTCAATAAAACCATACAAATCTATGATGTGACTGCTCTTGGAATATTGTTTACTGTTATTAGTGAAGGTAAAGGGACCCCTGACAGTTAAGTCCAGTTGCAAACGACTCTGGGGTTGCGGCGCTCATCTCATTTTACTGGCCGAGGGAGCTGGCGTTTGTCCACAGACAGCTTCCAGGTCATGTGGCCAGCATGACTAAGCCACTTCTGGCGAACCAGAGCAGCGCACGGAAATGGCGTTTACCTTCCCACCAGAGCGGTACCTATTTATCTACTTGCACTTTGACGTGCTTTCGAACTGCTAGGTTGGAAGGAGCAGGGACTGAGCAATGGAAGCTCACCCTGTCACGGGGATTCGAACCGCCGACCTTCTGATCGGCAAGCCCTACCGCCCTTCACCCGAAGATCACAGAACAGTTATAAGAACACAAAATTCATAACATAGTAACAAACAAAATAACAACAAAGTTTAAAAGGCCATACATTGCTTAATTAGCCAAAGGCCTGGGAAAAGAGGAATGTTTTTGCCTGGCACCTAAAGATATATAATGAAGGTGCCAGGCTGACAACGTACTCCATAACTCCAGATGAGCCCATTCAATGGTTTCATGTAGATGTTAAATAGCATGGGAGATAAAATTGAACCCTGAGGAACCCCACAAGGAAGTCTTCATAAGGTTGAAGAGCAAATGGTGCTACCCACCCATAACTCAGACAGCTGCTCCTGAAGGATACCATGGTTGATGGTGTCCAAAGCCACTGAGAGGTTAATAATAGTAATAATAATATTCTGATCACCTTACTTCAAAAGATATTTTCGAGTTGGAAAAGGGCAACCAAAATGACCAAGAGGTTGGAACAACTCCCCTGCGAGGAAATATTACAGCATTTGGGGCTTTTAAGTTCAGAGAACAAGCAAGTAAGAGAACATGATAAAGGTGTTTAAAATTATATATGGTGTGGAAAAAATGAATAGAGAAAAGTTTTTCTTCCTTTTTCATAATACTAGAACACAGGGACAGCAAATGAAGCTAAAATGCTGAGAGATTCAGAAGGAACAAAAGGAGGTGCACCATACAATGCATAGTTAAACTGTGGCATTCCCTCCTTGGCATGGCCACCAACTTTGATGGCTTTATAAGAGGATTAGACAATTTCACAGAGGATAAAAGCTACCAATGGCTACTAGCCACAATGTTCTAGCTTCACTGTCAGAGGCAAATGAGCTCACATTTCTGCCCAGCCACAAAGCTTAGCCTTAGTTGGTGACTTTGAGCAACTCAACTGCCTCTCAATCTCAACCTACCTCATATTAGGGTTAGGAAGATAAAGCCAGTAGCTGGAGAAGCATTTGTGCTGCCCTGAGATAAGAATTAGTTTAATTGTTAAGCAATGGTCAAGGGCAGGGTCACTCTGAAGTCCATACTGACTACAAAAACCCTCAGCTGCTGCTTGGAATCTGTTGTACAATAATCCTATGGACCATCACCTAATCCTAGCTGTCTCTTTGGCTCCCCCTTGCTAATCAGCACTTGAAATTTGACCTTGCTGGCACTGCTGGACAGCTCCCTTGCCAGGTCTCTGGTTCTCATAGGACTTCAGTTCTTAGCTGACCACTCCCCTGCTTTGTCTGGGAAACTAGGAAACAGGACAGGGAGAGCGAGATACATGCACACATTAGCCTGAGAGTCTAGCTTGAGGAATTCAGTTATTGCAAATCGGCCTGATCTGCATCTCCTGGACTAATGTTCAAAACGGAAAATAGTTAACCTTCAGATTTCACACTTCTCCAAGTGTGCAATGCAATTCCCAGCTCCAAAAAATATACCCAAATGCACATAAAATGCATACTTTAACAAAAATATTTACATTTTAAAAACACATTTATAAACGCTTGTTTTGCGATGAAAGACATTCAAAATAGCATTTAAATATTTAAATGCAAAGTTGCTTACACATTCTTGTTTTTAAAAATTTGCAAGTTAATGCAGAAATGATCTGGAATAGACTTTTGAATGAACATATATAAAAGTGATACAGATTGGAAACAAACTGATCCATCCCTAAGTGTGACTGCCAATCACAAGGATCAATTACCTAGCTCATGTCCCATCCACCCTTGCTTCTCCCACATGTTCATTTGGTTGATTTCCAGTGCCTGCTGGCAATTTGCCCAGGATGCCTGATTTTACCCTATGGTATCCTCCACTTCACACAGCAACTGCTGACTTCACACCAACAGTTAGAGAGAGTGGAAGGAGGAATGAAGAGTTAAGAGGCCATAAAACTGCCATAAATCCTACTAATGCCCCAGTGGCAACACTTAGGGGCAAGATGCACATCCCAGTGGGATGTAATGGAGAACATGCTGCCCCATCACAGAGATATTCAAGGCGGGGTGGGTGGGTTGCTATTTGATAACAAGCACAAGAAGAGATTGATACAAGTGGAATCATCACTGCTGTGCAGCGAGTTCTGTTAGATCAGGCATAGGCAAACTCAGCCCTCCAGATGTTTTGGGACTACAACTCCCATCATCCCCAGCTAACAGGACCAGTGGTCAAGGATGATGAGAGTTGTAGTCCCAAAACATCTGGAGGGCTGAGTTTGCCTATGCCTGTGTTAGATTAATGGAGGAAACTTTGAAGACAGAGGGGGCAAAGATGCAGGGTCCTGCCTCTCCCCAAGTCCTTTGACAAATGCAGAGAACTTGGGAGAGCAGCCAGGAAACACCAGCACATAAGCCAAATTCCATCCTTCCTCACCCCGTCAATGCACATGCCACATAATTAGGGGAGGGGCAGGCGTTGGTGGTGAGCTGAGACAGAATCTGAATAGTAGACCGGGTCAATATTTATGAACCCATAAAAAAAACCTGGTCTCTTGTCATCATAATAAACAACTTTCTCCTACCATATCTGAGAATCACATAGTCTAGCACTATGCATGCAAATGCTATCTGCTTCAAGGCATGGAATGAAGGCTGGCTTACGCCACTGCTAAATGGATACAGCTATCACCACTCCAAATTAACTGGGAGCTCTCAGGTGGGCAATTCACCTTCAACAGGGGTTTCCATAGACCTGTTTCTTTTTTCACCGGGGGGGAGGGGGTAAGGGAGGGGCAAAGGGGAAAGGGAGCTCCCAGCAAGAAGCCCCTAGCCACCTCAGAACAGTATCTCTGTAAACCACATCTATCAGCCTGTCCCACTGGCTACTAGATTGCTGAGTCGGGGCTTGCGGCAAATTCGAAAGAAGTATATTATGAGGGCTGATAAGATTCTGCTGCTGGCTGACTGCTGCTTTCCCAGATACTTTCATAATCATCACCTGCTTTATGAAACCATTATCGTGAGGTGGACTTCATAACCGATTTGGAACGAAATATTGAAAAATTGCCCGGGTCTAGTGGTAGAGCATCTGCCTTGCCTGAGGAGGTCCCAGGTCCTATCTCCAGTTATCTCCAGGTAGGGCTGGAAGAGATTCCTGCCTGAAACCCTGGAGAGCTACTCTCAAGTCAGTGCCCAGCGAGATGGACCAATGAATTGACTCAGCTATATTCTTATCAATGGTTGGATGTGACAACCATGATAGCCTGGTCTCTTTCTTTCTTTCTTTCTTTCTTTCCTTACTTTCTATGTACCATGCAAAATAGTTCTGTGTACAACAGGGTTGGGGGCTGGGCTCAAGAATCCAATTCTGATAGAGCCTTCATGTTCCTCAGACTAGTCCTGAAAGAAAGCAAAGAATGTCAAATACTAAATGCCACGTAAAGTACCTTCAGTTGTGGCTTGATTCTAAGCTTGGGATATTAATATTGACTTCAACTGCAAAAGGAAAAGAAGAAGCCAGGACCCTCTGTCGGTATTGATAAGTGAGAAATATACAGAGCTATGCAGCTTGACCTCCTTGCCCTTCTGCAAATCCCTAGTGCTACAGCAGTCAGCGAGACCTCTTTTAAATGGGGATCAGGTTCCTCTTAACCTACAATAAGGAGTTTTGCATTAGTGAGCACAGGAGCTTGCTCTCCTTTTTGCCTTCTTCCCCTTAAAGCAGCCATTTGTTGTGTGATGTACCTTATGGCACCTACCCCACCCCACCCCGGTCCCATGCATAGAGCTCCATAAACTTTCCATTATCTGATACAGAGTACACCGAGTTTCTAGGAAAAACCCCCTCAAAAAACCACTTACTTTATTATAGGTAAAGGTAAAGGGACCCCTGACCATTAGGTCCAGTTGTGACCGACTCTGGGGTTGCAGCACTCATTTCGCTTTATTGTCCGAGGGAGGTGGCATTCAGCTTCCGGGTCATGTGACCAGCATGACTAAGCTACTTCTGGCGAACCAGAGCAGCGCACGGAAACGCCGTTTACCTTCCCGCCAGAGCGGTACTTATTTATCTACTTGCACTTTGATGTGCTTTCGAACTGCTAGGTTGGCAGGAGCAGGGACTGAGCAACGGGAACTCACCCCGTCGCGGGGATTCGAACCGCCGACCTTCTGATTGGCAAGTCTTAGGCTCTGTGGTTTAACCCACAGCGCCACCTGCGTCCCTTAGGTCCCATGCATAGAGCTCCATAAACTATCCATTATCTGATACAGAGTACACCGTTTCTAAAAAACAAAACAAAAAAACCCTCCAAAAAACACTTACTTTATTATAGTAAGAGTCTATTCTCACAATCAATGAGATCTATTTCTAAACATGTCATCAGTGTGAAAAGACCATTTTTTTCTGTCCTGAATGACTACTTCCTTCCTATTCCACGACCCATATCAAAACTATACACAACTAATTCATTTGCAAAAGTATATCCCATGCTTCTTTATTAATTCCAGGCAGGTTACAGGCATTACGAATTCTATGAACAATAACTAAACTGCAAGTTGTAAAACAGCTGTACAATCTGCAAGTAGAATTAAAATCAGCTTACACACTGTAGGACTTGTAACCAAAGACAATGTCACCATTTTTCATAAAATCCCTAAGAACACTACCCAGCTTACCATAAGGAGGTTATAACTGTGGCACTAGAACAACAACAACAACAACAACAACAACAAAAAGGTTGTAGCCCATCTCACCATCAGTCTAAACATCCTACACAGCAAGTAGATGAAGAAAGATTACCTCAAATAATTTAAGAAAGCAGGGAAACACTGGTGTAAGGTGGAAGTCTCTGTGCTATACAGATCCCAAGCCATTCAGGGGTTAAATTTTTCTAGTAGACACAGCGGATGCAGCAGCCCAGCCAAGGAAAAATAGGTTCCTGGACATAGCCCCACCCCATGGACTCAAGAGCAAACCAAAATCCAAACACACAGCACACTCACACATGGTCCTTCAAGGGGAATGTGACCTCCTCAATAACACACAGAGCTGCTCCTCCTAAAACTGAGCAATCGCCAGTATCTCTGTATCTTATCTTAATTCAGTTTAAGCTTCCCTCTGTTCTTGCCACTCCATGCTAAAAATTCTAAATTAAAAAAAAGAAAAATTCTGACTGAAACCAAACTTATCATTCCAATAAGATATCAGCAGTGTTTATCTGAACTCATACTGAGCACATCATTTGAGTTTTTCCAAGCCAGAATCTCTTGGAAGAATTTGGTAAAGAGAAGAATCATACTAAAAATTTGAAGTTGTTTTATAGATCATTTTCTTATGTGCTGAAAAGAAGTCATTCTTTGTTACAAGACACTATGCAAGGTTTCCTCGGCAACTCTGATAAATCAATCCATAAATTCCACACAGTCTGATACATCACCTTTTTTTTCAACCATTACAGACTGACTAAAATGGCAGCACCACAAGAAAATCCTCTTAAGCAAATAAGAAATCCCAGATAAAATAGTGAGGCAAAAAAATTTAGTCATGAAAAGATTCCTGGTTTGTTATCAAAATTGAACAAGTGGGATCCGCAACGTAATGTTGCACTGTATACCCACCTCCAAACAGGAGCGCTCCTGTTCAGAGTTCCAGTCAGCCAGTCCTCCGTGAGTGATGAGGAAGGAATCTTCCTCCCTCCTGCCCCTCCCATCTTTTATTTTTCTTTTCCAACTGACACTCAAAGCTCCATGGGTACCAAGTATGTATTCAGTTTTCACTGGTCTGGTGAAACAGGGGTGATGGGAGGAATTGAAATACTTTATTGTCACTTGTGCAACTTGTATACAGTGAGATTACACGAGCACCCCCCACTCAGCTCTCTCAGTCTTAATTCCCCTCGTTTACTGACGCACACCCACCAAACCTGAAAGTCAGTTGCCCTGTTGTTATCTTTTCATTCAGCAGTCTAACAGCCCACGGATAGAAGCTGTTCTTTACCCTGTTGGTGCGACTAATTATGCTTCTATATCTTCTATTTCTTCAAAGGAATTGCCACCTTAATGATATTTCATACTTTTGCAATGCTTGAGGTGCCCTGATGCATGCTAATACCCTCCCTTGCTGCTCTATGGACACTACCCAAGTCTACCATTACAGTGGTGCCCCGCAAGACGAATGCCTCGCAAGACGGAAAACTCCCTAGACGAAAGAGTTTTCTGTTTTGGAGGTGCTTCGCAAAACGAATTTCCTATGGGCTTGCTTCGCAAGACGAAAATGTCTTGCGAGTTCCGGCGGGGGTTTTTTTCCTCCCCCCCCCTTTTCTAAGCCGCTAAGCCGCTTATCCGCTAAGCCGATAAGCCGCTAAAAGCCACTAAAAGCCGCTAAACCGCTAATAACGCTAATCCGCTAAGCCGTCAATGGGCTTGCTTTGCAAGACGAAAAAACCACTAGACGAAGAGACTCGCGGAACGGATTCTTTTCGTCTTGCGAGGCACCACTGTAGATGATTTATGCATTTTATACAGTACCCCACAACAGTTATGTTTGCAGTGCTATCCATATCTAGTATCATAGGATCTTTCCCCCCCATAATGAGAGCCCATGTTACTCTTTTAGCAGTAACAACTGCACAGATTCTTCTCATTACTTCTCTGGGTGGGAAGCAGTGGCAGACCTTGGGATCTCAAATTCCACCAGTGCCATATGCAACTCCAAAATTTGGTGCCCCCAGCCTTTCACCCTCCATTCTACATTATAGTTGTGGCCTGTGCTTTTCCCCCCTTAAAGAATGTTTGGGGCTACTCTCATTTTCCTACTCATATTGAAATACTGCCCCTCAATGAGGCCAAACTTAGATTCACAAAATGTTTAGGGGTATGCGTACCCCTGCGTCCCCCCCAGAAAAAAGGGACTGGTTGTGGCGTCTCCTGCAACACCCTCAAGGCTCCACACCCAGTGCGACCAGTTCAGTCGCTCTTCCCCAGATCCACCTCTGTGAGAAGGACCCACACAATTAGCTCTGCACATGTGTTTCTGGTCCTCAGGTGTTTACCACAAGGCATGAGATCTCTCCACAGGGAAGTGGTTCCCATGGTGATTGTGATAAGCATGACAAGAGTCCAATTTTCAAAGTTTCACAGATTAATACAGTGACTTGTGGCTGAACCAATACAATGTGAAAACTGGTGCAATCAAAATCATTGGATTTCCCCCCCTGGTTGAATAAGGCTATTCTGGGTTAACAATTATCTGAACATTGATGGTGGGCTTCTTTAGCACTAAATCAAGGTTCACAGTGTCTTGACCAGGGGTCAGCAAACTTTTTCAGCAGGGGGCCGCTCCACTGTCCCTCAGACCTTGTGGGGGGCTGGACTATATTTGGGGGGGGGGGAGAGGAATGAACGAATTCCTATGCCACACTAATAACCCAGAGATGCATTTTAAATAAAAGGGCACATGCTACTCATGTAAAAACACGCTGATTCCCAGACCATCCGCAGGCTGGATTTAGAAGGCAATTGGGCCGGATCCGGGCCCCGGGCCTAAGTTTGCCTACCCACAGTTTTGACTCTGCTTTAGGCAGTACTAGTATAGATGTCTTTTGAAAAGATCTGACTCACACCTTTTTTTCTTGAGCAAAAAGGAAGAGAATCTGCTCAGAAGTACCATGTGAGTAGTCTAAGCTATCACAACAAACAATACAACAATATAACAAAATACAGTGGTACCTCGGGTTAAGTACTTAATTCGTTCTGGAGGTCCGTTCTTAACCTGAAACTGTTCTTAACCTGAAGCACCACTTTAGCTAATGGGGCCTCCAGCTGCTGCCGCTGCGCCGCCACTGCACAATGTCTGTTCTCATCCTGAAGCAAAGTTCTTAACCCGAGGTACTCTTTCTGGGTTAGCAGTCTGTAACCTGAAGCGTATGTAACCCGTGGTACCACCGTATTGAACCAATATAGGTTTATTTACAGTTTTCTATTATGAGGGCCGCAACCCCAGAGTCGTCTGCGACTGGACCTAATGGTCAGGGGTACCTTTACCCTTATGTTTCACACCTTACAAAATGAATCCTGCAAGATGCGCCATTAAAAGTGTTGTGCTCCCTGCCTTCTGAAGCTTAGCTTTTCCCAGTGCAATATTGGGCATCATCAATCCCATGTCAAAACAGGTTGAAAGGCCAACAGGAGGCCATGGCAACCACGATAGTGAAAATGCAAAAGCTAGAAGACCTCCTCAGGTGTTTCTATTAATCATGTGGTCTGCCCCTAGACAGCACAACATGCACCAGTAACTTGATTTGAGTCTGAAGAGGGGCCCCTTCATCATGTGAAATGTTTTCAATAAGGTAATGGGAAACATGGTCCATCAGGGTTTCTAAACCCATTGGGAACCCTTTTTGAGATTAAGGCGACCCCCTTGCCTGACTTTGCACTGAAAAGAGTTGCCGACATGCACAGCATCATCAAGGGGGCGGAGCTGGCCCTTCATATTCCTGCAGCCCCCCCCCCCCGTATGTTCAGTAGCTTGCCTAGATAACCTTGCCCCTGCAAATGTTTTCTACTTACCTTAAGACAGCTTGGCTATTTTAAAAAATGAATGAACTGTCCCTTTAAAAGTTACTACAAGGCAATCTACCACATAGTTTCCCAGGCACATAAAAGTACGAAGATAAAAATGCCTGCATGATTTCCTCCATTGCAAATTTCTCTGGCCTGAAGTATCAGTGTAGATATGACCACAACATGCAGCCTGGTGTCCGTTCTATCTCCATCAAGACATTTATCTGGGTCTGTTCAGATAACACTTACTGGGGACAAATTGCAACCTGCTAGAAGTCTCAGGCTCTTGCCTGTGTTTCTGCTGCCTCCTCACGAAGAGGAGAAAACAGAATCTGGTGCAAGTGGTACAAGGTGAGGAGGTGAAGTTGTGCACCTCCAAATCGTCAGAGAGGAAAACAGATTCAACCTCAGAAGAAGTTTCTGTAGAAGTTGGCAGTGGCCATTAAATAAAAGCAAATGGGCAAAAGAACGAGGGTGCTTTTATTGTATTACGCAAAGAGCATAATGAGCAAAACATGGAAGAGACCCAAGAAATTAACAGGACAAAGCTTCACAGGAATGCAAACAGCATCTCTCCCTCCCACCCCCCTTTCTGCACAAGCTTACAAACCTTGCTAAATAATTTATTATTTAAATTGCACAATGTGCCTCATTTATTAACAGGGCTGAAGTGGTTTACATTACAAGCACATTACAAATTCACACTGTGGCTTTTAGATATACATAATATACACATACACAACCTGCTTTTTCAATGCTATGGCGAGGAGTTGAAGAGCTGCCTGTTTTTCTGTTGGCACATTATATGCGTTCTTAAATAGAACAATTAATTTCAAACGTTGGTTGTCTGAAGTAATAGCTTGACAGAAGAACTGCTAATCTTAGCTACAACAATATACAGAAGTCTATAAGGAAATAGTTTGATAGGATAAGCTATTGACATTACCCCGATTTTTGCAACTGAATATTTTAGCACAAGAGAAAATATTAATCAAGAACTCTAAGAAGCCCATTAGCCATCTTGTTAATGTTTTAACTCTAGAAATTCCGCTGCGGGGGGGGGGGGGAATCTACCTTGAAATGCCTCCAGTGCAGATTTTGAATTCTCTGTCTTAACAAATACCTTACACTTGTTCCTCAGCTGTTAGTAACAACAGCAGCTAAGCAAGGCCTACATTAATTTCCCTACTACAGTGTCTCACTGCAAAGATCAGAATATTTGTGTAGCCAATAACCTGCAACAATCATGTCAGAAGTAGATTATGGCCCATTACGGAGCAATAACCATTGCAAGTGTGTATACGTAGCAGAAGCTTTTCAAGCCCACACCGGGACCCCAAGGAACAGAATCAAACACAATCTCATTATAAGCACAGGCTTATAAGACCATGTCTGTTGTATTCATTAAAAAGATAAGCAAGTTTGTGAATAATCTACTGAGAGAGATTTTTTAAAAAAAGATTCTGCAAAACACTTTAGGCAAAATTCCTTCTTCTCCCTAACTGGTTCAATCAGCCCAGTCCCAAACCACATACATAAAGCCAATGATATTCTCTATTTCTACCCTGTGAGTTCTATGTCAGCTTCTGTGAGGAAACAGTAATTTATCTTAATGTCTGGCAGCCAAAAGAATGTAGCATTTTCACCTAGGTAGGACATCAGAACCTCACATTTACAACTTATTCTGAGCTGATCTTATCCCTCCCACCCACCGAATTACTCCACCCTCCAGCCTTCCCTGTGTTGTAACATACCAAAGCATGGGAAAGTTGAAACCGTGCAAGCCCTCCATTTTACAGTGTATCCCCTATTCCACAGAAAAATTCCACTGACTCCAATAACAAGGCCTTAAAGTCCCCCACAAACCCACAAAAAAAGTTTGCCTCCTAAATTAGCTGAGATTTACCAATCATAGCGAAACACGTGCAATAAAATCGCTCCCAATATTTTTAAAGAAAAAGCAAATCACAAGTTAGGAACATCACATTTTTAACATGGGGAAAGCATGCAAAACTCCACCTATTATAATATGCAGCACATATAACAGAAAAAGCTATTATTTAATGCCTGATGAACTAGCACGAGACATACCAGGCTGGAAGCATTCAATTATGTATGTAGTTTGTGTGTAGTTTTGGAAGCCACATATAAAGCGTTGGTTTATTTATGGTGCAGTTGCCACATAAATATTACAAAGAAACCCTAAAATAATTCCCACGTTTAATAATGAGTACAACTTTGAGCTGCTCATCCTTTAGTGTCAAGGCCAATTTCAATGCTTTGTATCTTAAATTTGTACAATAAGATCTCCTGGGAAATTAGCCATTCCTCTATGACCAATTCATGATGTAGATGCTATCAAAATCAAATGGTGGTAACAGGGGTGGGGGGAGGACAAATACTGCCAACAAACTTCAGAAATACAAGGAGGAAATGAACCTAACTTGTATGTTTTCAGGGTAATTTCAAATTAAATAGAAATAGTTAAAGAGCATACAAGGAGATAATTTTTTCATGATTGATGGTGTCTGTGAAAGGATGGGGTACCAAATCAATGTCACCTTTCTTGAGTTGAAGATGAACAAAAAACCATTAAAACAAGCTGTCACTATCACTTTCTGAAATATGTGCTTTTATTATTGTCAAAGAAAGAGCTACAAAATAAAATAAGCCCTTTGAACAATGTCATAGAAAACAAATCCATCAGTTTCTACCAAACCCAGGCACTGGGAAATGCTGCAGAAGAACTACAATGAACTGTATATAGGCAGCCCAGAACAAGGATTTCTACGAAATTGATAATGAAGGTAATGGATTTTTCAGCTAAAAATAAACTGCAAAGGAAAAACTTTAAAAATACTTCTTGAACACAACCACGTATCTTGAAATTCTGCAAATAAACAATGTGCTCAATGTGGAAGAGTGAATAAAATGTCTTTAGCAATCTCGTGCATCTCTTGATTTACAGTTATCTCTTATTGTAGTATATAGCCTATACTCAGCTACCTATTTCAGAGGGAAAGGAGCCTGGGTTGAAAAATCAGCACTGTGTTCTAAAGGAGAAGCTAAATAAAGTACTTTTGCCTTTCCAATTAAAATAATCCAGCAGCTCTAATTTTTAAGAGGGACTCAATTTGCTATAGTAATAGTAAGGATAATACAATGGTGTAATCCAGAATTTCCCAAACTTTTTGAATTTGCCCTCCACCTTGACTGAAACTTACTTTACCTTCTTCACACCCCAAGTCACTAATGCAGCACCAACTCTTTTCTACAAATGAGCTTGTGTGCTAGAGGAGAACATCTCTGATCATATACAAGGAAATATTGTTGAAATAACACGGCAGCCTTTCAAGCTTCTTTCTCTCATTCAATTGGGCAAACAGGAGTTACCCCACAAACCCAGTATTTATCGCTGGTGATCCTCTGCTGCAGGGCATTCAACCCACCCAATTCTTGGTTGGTGGTAGGAGAGATGAGCCCACCGGTCCTGTCACTCATTGGTATTGGCATGGCTTCCATGCAAAGTCTCCTATGCCCCCAAAGGGGAGGCCCACACCACAATTTGGGAACCTAAGAAGTAGCCTATCCTAGAGGAAGGAAAAGTAAGGAATTCTTTATTTACAGTACTACTGTTACACAATTCTTCATATACTTTATATGGCAGAATATGAAACAGCAAGTGAGAACAAAACGCACAATCTACACTGTTAAGGAAACATGAAAACGGGTAAAGTCTAAGAAGAGAAAATAAATCTCATCTGCTTTTCTTTTCTCTGAACGAAAATGATACAAACAGTGTTTTGGTTTTTGCCTACTACACACAGCTAGCCTATATGCCCTTGTTCCCTCTTATTTTTAGAACACTAACAGCTTGTGAAAACCCAATAATAAGCAGGAATGTTCAAGTTCTCCTGCCTCTCTCCGCAGCAAAATCTGACAGCAGGTTTGTAACAGAATACTGGCCTTGTACTAAAATGAACACCAATCCATGTCCTTTATTGCTTTATCATCTAGTTTATTCCCAGCAAATTGGACTGTGGGCAATTAAGATTTATAAGCTAAATGCTTTCCAAATTATATCTCAGGGAAAGTCAAATCTAAATTAGATCAGCCGAGGCTTTTAGGCATCCAGTGAGTTGCCTTTTGAGCAAGTGCATTGCTATACAGAGACCATCTCGTCTTACACAGCCTTTACAAAAGGTCTCAGACAGTTTCCTTAATGCAGAATCTCTTTAGGAACAGCCCATTTGCCTACGGCTAGGGTGCCTTTTTCCAACACACAGGAATGGAGTGAAATGTTTTGGTAGTGCAGAAAGATTTTATGAAAGAGACGCCAAAAAGAGGTTTAAAAAACCCTCAGATGAGTGGCTCACAACGCAAGGGTGTCCATCCTTCTCATGCCTATTAGCTACAACAGACTGTCGCTGGCTCTGCACAGAGGCAAACATAGTGGTTGGTCTTTATGTGACTCCATCATTCTCTAAGGGTGGACAGAAGCGGTCTACTGGCATACGGTCACAGCACCAGAATGGTGACTATACATAACTTGTGGCAGATAAACATAGATATGCCTAGTCCAAATTGAACAATTTATAGGTTTGTTGCTATGAGATCTTGTGCGTGTTGTTAAAAGAGAGGGAAGAATCATGAGCCTTTAATGTGATGAATGCTTTTTAAAAAAAGACACACCAAAAGAATGGGTTTGAATGGCCATTTGGCATATAAAAGTGGGTGCTATTGGAAATGAAAATTAGGAAGCTACCTGTCTGCGTCATTCACAAGTATGAGAAATCTGAAAGGATTGCCTTAGTAAATTTCGTTGTCCCTGAGAGGGGGCAATGACAATAAAGATATTATGATGATGATGATGATGATGATGATGATGATTGCGCACACGCCAGATACACGCGTGTGTATGTAAGCATGTACCTATCTATGTGATATGGTGATATTGATAGGATATTGGGAAACGGTTTATCCATCGAGAGAGGCGTGGGAGCCTCCCCGCTCGCTCGCTCCCGCCCGCCCGCCCCGGACCACTCACATGTCGGTGACTTTCTCGGGCGCGCTCCTCTTGCCCAGCACCGGGAAGGACGTGAGGTTGCCGGCGGGCTCCAGGCACCAGATCTGCTCGGCGCTGCACGTGCACGACGCGGGGCAAGCCGAGGCGGCCAGCCCCCGCCAGGCGCCCAGCACCAGCCAGCACAAGCTCCAGAAGCGGGTGGCCGCCGGCCGAGGGGAGCCGTGCAGCTGCTGCTGCTGCCGCCGCCGCCGCCAGCACCACGTCCTGGGCCAGGCCCCCATGGCGACGCCGAGGAAGAAGAAGAAGCTGCTGCTGCGGGCGCTGCTGCGGGCCTCGTGCTCGCCCTCCCGCTTCCCGCCAAAGCCAATCAATCCAGCGCGGCTCCGGCGAGGGCCAGCCAGTCACTCGGGCATGGTCGAGGCTCCCGCGCGCAGACCAGTCGCCTCAGCGGCCGCCTTCTTGCCTCGCCCCTAGGCGGCGACGGCGGCGCCTCCTTCCTGCGCTCCGGCGGCCGGGGAGAGAAGTCCCGTGAGGCGGACAAGCGAGAGGAGAGCGGCTGTGAGGGAAAGAGGGAGAGAGAAGGAGAAGCGCCCCGTGAGGGTCAGCCGGGCAAAGGCGCGCGAGGGTTCGCCTCCCCTCCCGCTTCCCGCCCGGCGCGCGCGCGCGTCGCCCCGAGAAGAAGCAGCAGCAGCAGCAGGGCGCCGCAGCGCCAGCCCGCTCTTCTCCTCAGGTGCTCCTACCTAGGAGCCCCGCGGGGAGCTGCTGTCAGCCGCCCTCCTGCCCCGCTTCTGCGGGCCGACAGCGCAGGGAGGGAGCGGGCTGCGCGTGGGGGGTTGCGGTGGGGGGAGAAGGCGCTTCGCTGCCCCACGCGCCGCCACTGCCGCCGCCGCCGCCTCCCTCCTCCTCCTCCTTCCCTCGCCGCTGCGAAGAGCGGCTCCTGCCTCCTGCTCCGGCGCCCAAGCTCGGGGGCTGCCACCGGCCAAGTGACGTGAGGCTGACGCAAGGAGGGGTAGAAACTCCTTGACCAAAAAAGAAAAAAAAAAGGGAGGGGGGAGATGAGCCCAGCCTCAAATCCAAAAGAAAAACGGGGAGGGAGCGAGCGAGGCGGGGATCGGGCCGCGCGCGCGCGCGCATCCGGGGCGGCAGCGGGAGTGCGCGCCGCCCTCCGCAAAAACACCTTTCCCCGTGTCTGGCGTGCGATGGTTGGGGAGGGGGTTGTGGTTGTGGTTGTGGTTGTGGTTGTTGACAACAACCCTCCAGCCTCCCTCCGCGGTGCAAAGCGCAGCAGCCCTCGTCGCCCCCCTTTCCCTGCCCGCTCCCCCGCCCCCAAGTAAGAAAGACGCAAAGACGTGATCGGAATCGAAAGCCACGCAGGGGGGGACTGGCTCGAAAAGGATCTCGAAGATCGGCGGGAGAGAGGAAAGGAGGACCGGGAAGGGGGGGGGCGGCGGGCGTCTTTTCGCCCCTCTCGGCGCCCAGGTAGCCCACATGGCGGAGGCGGCGAGGGATTCTCCTGGGGGGGGGGGGGCTTCCACACCCGCGTAAACCCGCGCGCCCCCTCGCCCCCTCCTGCAGCAATTTTGGCCCCCGCAGGTCCCTGATCCAGGTTAAGGCTGTTCTTTTCGAGATCGCCTCGCCGGAGACGTCTGATTGGGACCCGCGAAGAGGCCCGATCCCCCCCCCCCCCGCGCACCCCGATCCCCGCAGGCCAGGCCGAGAGGCGCCTCCCGCTGTCACGTGTAGGCAGGGAGCAGACACGCGCGTAGGAACGGGGCAGGGAACGCAGGGAAACGGGATGCTCCTTGATCCTGGGATAACGGAACGTGGCCTTTTTTTAACACCCGGGCGCGCGCGAGAGAGAGAGCGCGGTGGATGACGGACGTGGAAAGCGCTTGGCCGTGGAATCTGCCTTTTCCCGCAGGCCGGCTCCCTCCCGCGTCCGCCATCCCTTCTCCGCAGTCATCTCGAAAGGGACCAGGAAAATCCACCGCAGTGCCATCGGCGCCACCGGCGAGCTCTGGCGCCACCCCGTGCCCGAAGTGGGAAGTGCTGGTGGGAAGGGGCAGGCGAATGCGCGTCTTTGCGGCTCCCTCGGGGTGCTGCGGGAGTAACATGGGGATCCTGTCAGAGATGGGGCGGGGGGACGGACAGACGAAGGTCGCTTCTGCTTTCCACGAGGAAGCCACCCACAATCCTGGATTGTTACACCCGCACACGCCCAGCAGCCGATCCCCCGCGCGCTTAGCGATGGAGAGAGATGCTTTGCAGCGGAAAATCAACCATTCGAAAGGCTTCACAACTAATTCACATCTCTCTAGATCTGTGGGGGGATGGAAACCTTTAGGATGAAGTGGTCTCTTTCCCCCGTGCACACACGTGAAGACTATACGCTTCCTGCCCGAATAATAATGATACCTGCCCCTTTGTATTTAAGAAGCGTCCTGAAAGAGCTTACTGGATCACTCTGCTAGCACAGATGAGAGCAGAGCTGATACTAGTGCAGCCATTTCCTCCTTCACATAAATAATTTTACATGAGGCTTCCTTCATATATTGCTTTGCTTTCCCTTTACTGAAGTATTGCCCAGGATTCCTGGTGAGATAGTTCATCTTGAGCTCTGGAGAAATGCAATAATTCAGACACACTAAAAGGTCAAATGGTGGTGCAGTTAGGTAATCTTAAGGGTCTTATGGGAGGGGCTCACATTGAGATGGTAAGGGGTATTCACTTCCCTGCTGCTTTGGGGGTCCTCCTGCTCAGTCTGTTGAGTGGGGGTCCAGACCTGGGCCCCAAAGTCCAGCCCTGACAGCACTATGGGCAACAGCTCAGCAACCAGTGTGGTGCAGTGGTTAGAATGTAAGGCTAAGACCCTGGGAAACCGGGGTTCAAATCCCCGCTTGAACCATGAAGCTCACTAAGTGACCTTGGACCAGTCACTGCCTCTCAGCCTAATGTTGAGACAGGATGTGGAGGGGGAGGTTCACATACACCACCTTGAGCTCCTTGGAGAAAAAGGTGGGATATAAATGAAATAAACAGGTCTTTTTAAAAAACAAAAAACCTGCTATACATTTAGGTAAAGGTAAAGGGACCCCTGACTGTTAAGTCCAGTCACGGACGACTCTGGGATTGCGGCGCTCATCTCGCTTTATTGGCCGAGAGAGCCGGCGTTTGTCCGCAGACAGCTTCCGGGTCATGTGGCCAGCATGACTAAGCCGCTTCTGGCGAACCAGAGCAGCGTACAGAAACACCATTTACCTTCCCGCTGGAGCGGTACCTATTTATCTACTTGCACTTTGTGTTTTCGAACTGCTAGGTTGGCAGAAGCTGGGACTGAGCAACGGGAGCTCACTCCGTCGCAGGGATTCAAACTGCCGACCTTCTGATCGGCAAGTCCTAGGCTCTGTGGTTTAACCCACAGCACCACCTGCTCCAAAATATATATGGGGGTCCAATAAAGTTACTTCAGACATTCTTCACGGTCCATTTTAAAAACTCCTCTGAGGCTAGGGATGGGGAAGAAATTAGATTCAGTTCACGTTTAAAGGTACCTAATTCACACTTTCCAAAACAGTGCATGAGCCAAAACACATAAATATTTGGAGATTTGCACTTCCCTGATTTTTGCAGTGTAGTTCTGCAGCCAAGTAATGTGAACAAAAGTGCATATGTCAGGGTAAAGCATGCAGAAAAATCCAGGTATTAGTGGAAATTGTTTTATTAAAAAAGGTGTCCATTGGGCAAAACTGCATAGTAAAATGTGTATGTTAGGAGAATTACACACTAAAAATCTGCTGCATTTCCATTAGGATTTTTAAAAAGGAAGATATTGTGGAAATGTGGAGAACTGTACTTAAGAACCGGGACGCGGGTGGTGCTGTGGGTTAAACCACAGAACCTAGGGCTTGCTGATCAGAAGGTCAGTGGTTTGAATCCCCGCGATGGGGTGAGCTCCCATTGCTCGGTCCCTGCTCCTGCCAACCTAGCAGTTCGAAAGCATGTCAAAGTACAAGTAGATAAATAGGTATCACTTCAGCAGGAAGGTAAACAGTATTTCCGTGTGCTGCTCTGGTTCACCAGAAGCGGCTTAGTCATGCTCGTCACATGCCCCGGAAACTGTACACCGGCTCCCTCGGCCAATAAAGCGAAATGAGTGTCGCAACCCCAAAGTTGGTCAGAGTCGGCTACTTAAGAATGGGAAAATGAGAAATTGAGGCAAACTGAAATTGACAGAGTTGCCCACCTGTTATTTCACAGTGGCCAACCAGATGTCTTTCGGAAGCCTGAAAGCACAGCTGCCCTCTCTCCACTTGGGATTCAAGGCCGTTTGGGGCGACAGAGAACATACCTTTGCCCTCTTCTCTTTGTTCAGCATACTTGATCCTATCGTGTTCTTTGTTGCTCATGAAGTTTGATGTGACAAGAAATGATTCTATCCTTTACTTTTCCGGAAAAGGGTTTTATGATCAACTTTCTGTAAGAGCTGAAAGGAATGTGAAATATAAAGATTCAGGTCTTCCCATTAATCTGAGCATAATTCAAATTTCATCAGATTCAGGTTGCAGTAATGAAATTCACATTTTGTCATTAAAATATATTTGTTCCCATCTATGGCTGATCCATTCAGCAGAGATACAACATAGTATGTTTGAGTGGCTATACGCAAAGTTCAGCATGAAATATTAATAGGAATTTTAAGCTTTAAATGTTTTGGCATGCTAAGTACTGTTTATTCAACGGGAGAAAATTATGCTTTCTTCTCCTGTTGAAATCACAGTGACTTGAGTAAGACCGAAATCTTATACTCGCTTACCTAGGAGTAAGCCCCATTGGAGCCTACTCAGGACATGTATAGGATTGTACTGTCAGAACACTTTTTACAGTAGTCTAGTTTCTTGCTGGGACGCAGGTGGCGCTGTGGGTTAAAGCCTCAGCGCCTAGGACTTGCCGATCGAAAGGTCGGCGGTTCGAATCCCTGCGGTGGGGTGCGCTCCCGCTGCTCGGTCCCAGCGCCTGCCAACCTAGCAGTTCGAAAGCACCTCCGGGTGCAAGTAGATAAATAGGGACCGCTTACCAGCGGGAAGGTAAACGGCGTTTCCGTGTGCGGCTCTGGCTCTGGCTCTGGCCAGAGCAGCGATGTCACGCTGGCCACGTGACCCGGAAGTGTCTCCGGACAGCGCTGGCCCCTGGCCTCTTAAGTGAGATGGGCGCACAACCCCAGAGTCTGTCAAGACTGGCCCGTACGGGCAGGGGTACCTTTACCTTTTTACCTTTAGTTTCTTGCTACCAAACTACATGCTATATGTGGGATCTAACATTTTATGAAATGCAGCTGTGGTGATGCTCAGGCTACGAACTTGATGGGAGCAGCAGCTCTGTTGCAGGGGATGCTTAACTTCCATTCCCTTTTATTGATCAGCTCACTCCTTCCCCAGTTGCTCCCTTGGGAGAGACAGTGGATGATTTTATTTGGAAAATAGTCCACCTCACCCCACGCCACCCATATCAAGTTGGCAGTGTTTCACCCTACAATGACATTTGTTGGGTTTCTTTCTTCTTCTTAAGTCCGTGTAATGATCACCTATGCATTATGTCAAACTTCTCCATTCTTAAGGAAATCAGCCCTGAGTGCTCACTGGAAGGACAGATCCTGAAGCTGAGGCTCCAATACTTTGGCCACCTCATGGGAAGAGAAGACTCCCTGGAAAAGACCCTGATGTTGGGAAATATGGAGGGCACAAGGAGAAGGGGACGACAGAGGACGAGATGGTTGGACAGTGTTCTCGAAGCTACCAGCATGAGTTTTACCAAACTGCGGGAGGCAGTGGAAGACAGGAGTGCCTGGCGTGCTCTGGTCCTGGGGGTCACGAAGAGATGGACACAACTAAATGACTAAACAACAACAACAACAACATGCATTATGTGGACCTCACTACGTGGTAAACCTGTACCTGGGATATACAACTTGATTTAATTGTTTTTATTTATTTATTCAATTTGTTAGACATCCAATAGTTACCACTCCCTTTAGACTTTGGATTGCAGGTGCAGGTTCAGATAATGCAATGCTTCTTCATACATTTCAAAAACAAACAAATCCATCCATAATTAAAACTACTATGCTACTATGCCCGGATAGGGTAGAAATCTTCTTCAAATGGCCAGCCTAGTTGGATTTTGCACTGCAAATGGATCTTACACTTTTAAAAAATGCAAACACAGGAAGCAAGGGCACAATCTGGATCAAGAGAATGGCATGGACAGAAGGGTTAAAAAATACCTCCCTCAGCACCACAGTACCAATTTGATTTGCTCCCGCCTCCTCACATCTGTATTTATCCATTAAAAAAAACCTATGGCCAATCTGTTCACAGCTGTCCCTCTGCCACCAGCACCTATGGGGAGTGATTTTTGGGGGGGATGGAGCAGCAGTCTACCCAATTAACTGCAACCTTCAGTTTAAAGAGGTACAACCTATACATATGTTCATTACCTCTGTGAAAACTGGAAAACTGGTATGGATTATGTCCTTCAATATCGATTATTGCATATAAACATTTGTTTTTAGGTTTGAGAGGAAAAATAGTTTACCACCGCTTTACCTCAGCCTATTTACATATTTACATTTAGGGTAAAGAATCAGAATATAAAGTGCTGATGAGGCTATTGCTTTTAATGCAAAATGAGCTTGTTCTTAATGCCCATTTTCTGGTAATCTGGAGCTTACTGGAAGCTCAGTCTCCAGGGATATTTAAACTAAGTTAGGCAAAGCTCTCGAAATCATATTGTAAGAATAATCCTGTGCGGCCATGATCAAGCTAAATCATCTCATAGGCATTTTCAGTCTCTTATTTCTAAGAGTCCAGGAACCTGAGCTATTTAACAGAAAAGCTCAAATACGCCCTGATGTCAAAATAGTCATATCATATTGATTAATTAGATCATGTTTAATAATGTTAGACAAGCTAATGTTTATACAATCAATATAGAATCTGATGGAGAAAGCTGTCTTCATCACCTTTATTCCTCAATAGTGAAAAGCCCGTAATCACAATGGGCAGGAGGGCAAAGAGAGAGCACACATATTGCAGGGATCCCTCGAGGGGATGAGACCTTCTGAATCTGCTTTTCTTTAAAAAGAAAAGAAGCATAAAACCCTCAAGCAAGGCACCGTTCCATGCAAATGTGTGTAACAGGTCGTTTCCCCCATTGTTTGTTACAGGAATACAAGGCCAGCCCTCCCATTAGGCAGGGGGAGGCAGCTGCCTCAGGCATCAGATTCTGGGAAGGTAGGACAGAGCTAGCCTGTTGCCCTCAGGCCTAGTAGAAGACGCTGTCCCAGTGCTGAAGTCCATTCAACTACCAGCCCATCCAACTGCCGTATGTCAAAGAGGGTGGGGAACATTTTATTCTTTACCTAGATGCCAAAATGCACTGGGAAAGCCTTGGGTTTTGTGCAACCGTCAGGGGGAAGCCCATAGCTCGGTGTTAGAGTACATGCTTGGCTATCAGAAGCCCCCCCCCCCCCAGATCAGTCCCCAGCATCTCCATGTCGGGCTTTTGCTTGAAATTTCTCCTGCCTGAAACCCTGGACAGCCACTGCCAATCACTGTAGACAATACCAAGCTGGATGGACAAATAGTTTGGCTCAGTCTAAGGCATCTTCCTGTGTTCTTGTAGTTTATAGGGAGAAGGCAATTTCAGGACACTGTTGGCCTTTGTTCCATGAAACACACAGGAGCTATTGAGAACTGACCCCATTTGATGTGGACAACCCACGGGCATCCCCATAGCCCCACCCTAGATACTATTTCTGCATCTAGTGACAGAACCTAGAAACAGGATCATACATAAGGTAAAGGTAAAGGGACCCCTGACCATTAGGTCCAGTCGTGACTGACTCTGGGGTTGCAGTGCTCATCTCGCTTTACTGGCCAAGGGAGCCGGCGTACAGCTTCCGGGTCATGTGGCCAGCATGACCAAGCCGCTTCTGGCGAACCAGAGCAGTGCACAAAAACGCTGTTTACCTTCCCGCCGGAGTGGTACCTATTTATCTATTTGCACTTTTACGTGCTTTCGAACTGCTAGGTTGGCAGGAGCAGGGAATGATAGTTAAATACAAATGAGAGCAGTGGGGTTATTTCAAAAGAAGACTGCTTCCTATCTAATGTTTTATCCAACACAAGTGGCCAATGGTGACTTTTAGGAGCCTGACCTGGGTTCCACATCCAGCTCAGTCATACATAATAATAAGAGGCAAAATGCATGATCTTTTTCTATAGATCTGGGTTGGAACCATTGCATGGAGGAGATGGGGTTTTCCCTCATGCTGTTTTCTTGGTGTCACACACACACACACACACACACACACACACACACCAGCAAGCTGGTATTTTCACCATAAGAGAAATGGACATCAACAGAAACAGTAACTTTGAATGGGTGGATTTTTATCTGGAAAACTGAGCAGGAGGAAAGAGTCAAGCCCCCTTCCCCCATGCCAAAGCCCAGATCTAGATCAGGATCCCCTCCCCCCCCACACACACACACCAGCAAGCTGGTATTTTCACCATAAGAGAAATGGACATCAACAGAAACAGTAACTTTGAATGGGTGGATTTTTATCTGGAAAACTGAGCAGGAGGAAAGAGTCAAGCCCCCTTCCCCCATGCCAAAGCCCAGATCTAGATCAGGATCCCCTCCCCACGGTTGCTTTTAAAAAGAAAATTAACACCTGCAAATACAATCACACATATTTGATACACCATCTAGTTGAGACCCCATACCCTCAAATTTAGCTCTTCATCTACACATTGAAAAGAAGAGGACATGTAGTATTTCTGACCCTACTTATCACAGAGAACAAGACAGTAAAATATCCACCTTTAGCTCAACTGTGTGCCCTGAATCTAATGTGAATTACCATATTTTTCTGTCTATAAGATGCTCTCATGCATAAGACGCCCCCTATTTTTGGGGACTCCAATTTAAGAAAATGGGGGGTGGCCTCTGTGTATAAGACGCCCCCACATTTTGGACATTATTTTTAAGGGGGGAAACCTAGTCTTATACATGGAAAAATAAGGTACTTTAATACTTGAAGGAGCGTCTCCACCCCCATCGTTCTGCCCGGACGCTGAGGTCCAGCGCCGAGGGCCTTCTGGCAGTTCCCTCATTGCGAGAAGCAAAGCTACAGGGAACCAGGCAGAGGGCCTTCTCGGTAGTGGCGCCCGCCCTGTGGAACGCCCTCCCAGCAGATGCTAAAGCGATAAAGCGACATTCAGAAGACATCTTAAGGCAGCCCTGTTCAGGGAAGTTTTTAATGTGTGATATTTTAGTGTATTTTTGGTTTCTGTGGAAGCCGCCCAGAGTGGCTGGGGAAACCCAGCCAGATGGGCGGGGTACAAATAATAAAATATTATTATTATTATTAATGACCCTGAGCTCTGGTATTATAAGAGGTGGAGAAAAGCCCCAGTCCACATTCTGCACACTGGAGCACTGCTTTCCTCTTTACCACAGTCCCTGGAGCCTTTAAGTACTGCAGATTCCCCATCACACACACACACACACACACACACAAATCCTTGCAGGGGGAAAGCTGCGCCTGGTGAAATTGCTGCCTCTGATGCTGGGGTAAGCAAAAAAAACAGTGGCTGCTGTGACCGGGTTATGTGAGCTCATTGAAAAGCCCAGGCAGTTTGCACCAGAATGCCACAGAATGATAAGAGTCCCCAAGAGCAATATATCCTGAAAAGAAGATTTCCTGGTGGTTAAAAGGCTAAAAGCTTTGTTAAACATCGATGTCCATAGCCATTGATTGTGGATTTAAATGCTCTTTTAAGGTTAACCACTGACGCAGGGCACTTTTTCTTTTCTTTATTCAGTATCCACAAAAGAGTAGTTTAGCAAACTGTCAAATTATTAATTTCATCAATGGCCAATATAGTTTTTTCTTTCAGTCACTAGGTGCTGGGCTCCTTGAGAACGCTGGCCATAACAGAGATGTAAGGCCAAACAATTCTCCAGCTTAATCAAATTGCCATACAATGGTACACTCTGTATATAATTACTTGGGTGTGAGCCCCACTTAATATAACATACATTACTTCCAGGTAAAAATTCAGAGAATGGGATTGCCCAGTTTTATTTGTGTAGAGCAGAGATGGGGATTCTGTATCCCTCCAGATGCTGCTGCCCTACAACTCCCATCATCCCTGACCATGAGCCATGCTGGCTGCTGCTGCTGGGAGTGGGACTGCCGTAACATCTGGGAGGAAACAGAGGCTTCCTAGCCCTGGTTTAGAGAGAAAATGACTTCCAGTTTCTCATAAGGTGGATCAAGGACACATGTTGGTTGCGTTTTTAAAATAAATGTATTTTACTGACTTTTGTACAATCTAAATGATAGAATAGGGGACGCGGGTGGCGCTGTGGGTTAAACCACAGAGCCTAGGACTTGCTGATCAGAAGGTCGGCGGTTCGAATCCCCCACGATGGGGTGGGCTCCCGTTGCTCGGTCCCTGCTCCTGACAACCTAGCAGTTCAAAAGCACGTCAAAGTGCAAGTAGATAAATAGGTACCACTATGGCGGGAAGGTAAACGGCATTTCTGTGCACTGCTCTGATTCGCCAGAAGCGGCTTAGTCATGCTGGCCACATGACCCGGAAGCTGTACGCCGGCTCCCTCGGCCAATAAAGTGAGATGAGCGTCACAACCCCAGAGTCGGCCACGACTGGACCTAATGGTCAGGGGTCCCTTTACCTTTACCTTTAAATGATATGATAGAATAAAAGGGTAACAATAAAAACAAAACAAATAAATGTATTCTGTAAACCAGCATAATACAGCACCCAGGCCTAGTTAGTGATCTAGCAGCAAACTGGAAAAGGAAAGAACAACAAGCTGTAGTTTGTGGATAAAAAGAAGTTTGGATTTGATCCTATCACTAAGGAGTCTCAAAGCGGCTAACATTCTCCTTTCCCTTCCTCCCCCACAACAAACACTCTGTGAGGTGAGTGGGGCTGAGAGACTTCAGAGAAGTGTGACTAGCCCAAGGTCACCCAGCAGCTGCAGGTGGAGGAGCGGGGAAGCGAACCCGGTTCACCAGATTACGAGTCCACAGCTCTTAACCAGTACACCACGCTGGCTTCCCAATAGCTGCCTTTTCATCCCACATGGCAAACTGTTTTTTGAAAATTGTAATTTGCCATGCAGCTCTGTTGTTCAGAGGTGGCGGGCAAATGAACTCCAAGCCCTTGGGTGCCCCTCAGGTAGGTCTTTGGATTCCAGTGGCAATACCATGGCTTGGCCTTATGCAGCTGAGTCCTGAGGAATCTCGGGCTCAGATGGTCCCTCTTCCCTCCACACACAATGAGATTCTTACCTTTACTTCTTGGTAAATATGGGTAAAACCATGTCTTGTGCATGCTTGAAAGACAGGATCGCAGACCAGGACCAAACCCTGGTCAGGCAAGCCCAATCTGCAGTTAGTCCACTTGGACAAAATGGCAAACCATGGTTTGCTGATAAACAAGAAATAAAGGCAGTAATTGGGGTACAGTATGTGAGGGGGAAATAGAAAGATAAGACAGGAGAATGAGCACAAGCTTAAAACAGGACATAGCCATCCAGCAATGCATATATCTTCATGCTTAGAGGAATTTTATAACCTAAATGAATACAGAAACTGATTTCATCATTGTAAAAAGAACGAACACATTATTATAGGGGTACACTACAGTTTTGCAGTGGCACAGAGAAATTTTCCAAGCTGAGTGGATTGCTCCATGGAGACATCTGCTCTGGGGTGGAATTTTATACTGGATTCCACATGATAGCTGATTCATTTGCACCAACCCCACAGAAAACACACTGGGTTTTCTCCAGAAGGTTTTCCCCCTTTTATTGGAACTGAACTGAACAATCCACTCATCCTAAAAAGAAAAGATTTCTGTGGAAATCTCAATCCTGGTTGAAAACTGTATCAAGAAATGCACACACACACCCCCCACACTCTGCAACATTTTCATGTTTGAAAAATTCAATAAAAACTAATCCCATAGATAACATGTAGGTGTATTCATTGCAGCCATTACTATCTATACCAACATAACAGCATGGGTCATATATAAATAATGGGGCACTAGAAAGAAATTGTGGTTCAATTATTAATAGATTATTACTGTCAATAAACAAGTATATAAATTTCATTTTCTTACAATAAGCTGCGTCCATTAGATTCCCCTTCCCAAGTGCATAGAGAGACCTGTGGTCCCTGAGCTTGCATAATATATTTATGGAGTTCAGAAAATGGTTTCAGTTATTCTATTTAAAGAGAGCGGAGCAAGAAGCTTAAAGCTCTGTTCTGTACTTTGTAAAAATGTCCAAGAGGCATTGCTATTGCCTTGCACATGAAGGAAAAACACAGACACAAGAAGAATAGTCCAGAAAACATCAGGGTGCCAAAGACTGTACGCCAAGTGGCAACCGTAAAGATAGGTTTCAACTGGTCTTGTGTTTTCAATTAACTTTCCACCCCAAGATATCTGAGATTATATTTTGATATTCCAAATATGTATGTATGGAAATACTTGGAAAGAAAGAAAGATTTAAAAATCATATGAAAAGAATTAACTATCTGTATACACCCTATTTTTCTTCAAGTAATTTGGTTTCTTACACACCCAAAAGAAGCAATAATAATAAAAATCTGATTTCAAAAGTGAAAGACAAGGCAGATTTATAGACTACCACACAGTTATGTTGATGGGCTTCAGTTACTTATCTGAAACATTTTTGTATATTGCCATGGATAGTGATACGCAGGTGTAACTGAGCAAGTACACAAGGCTTTTGTTGATTAGTGTTAATGTGCTCAGGATGCTGCTCATTCACACAGGTTCTTTTGCTTTGTTTTACTACTAGATCAGGAACTCTTGAGGGAAAGCACATCATAAGCTAGCTGTTGGGATCAATAAAAACGACATGCACGAGACCTAAACTTTGAAGAAGGATGAGAAATTAAAATAGGAATCCTCTTGCTAGAAGTCAATGGAGCAACTCATATGTGCTGTCCAGGGGAAAGAAAGGAGTCTTAAATCATCCACTAACAGCTTCAGTGGGACTGCTCAGTGCTTTCATGGCTTGTCATACATCTAACATTTTCTAATTTCTTAGGGCCATGTTTTTTACCACAGCAATAACCTATAGGCAACTCAGGCAGCAGCTCATGAATTCTGTTATTGAAAAGATGTCACCCTTTTCCAACATGTAAAGCAAGCCCTTTACAGGATACACAAATGATCAAGATGATGGTGCGGATGATGCTTCATGTAGGAGGATCACAGTAGCTTTCACTGCATTGGGTTGGGAAGCAGGAGGTGAGTTTGAGTCCCACCAGGGGGAAGAGGAGGGAACACCCACACACACTTGTTGCTGGGGATGTACTCTAGCTCAGTAGCATATCTACCACATGCCCAATCCCCAGATTCTCCAGGTAAGGGGGCTGGGAAATACTTTGATCCCAGAGCAGCTTGCCTGCCAGGGCAGAGTCACAGCAATACAATACTGGCAGCTGCATCTCTGATGCTTACAGGGAAGTGGCAAGGTCAGGGTTGCCCAGGCGCATGAACAGAACCAATCCAACCCTCACCACTGCCCCCCCCCCATTAAGTGAGAGTGGCCATTGCTACAGCTTGTGCTGAGTGAGCTGCTCCTGCAGCCCTAAGGTCTGAAAGCTCGTAGTGCTGCTGCCAGTTAATGTCCACAATACTGGATGAGACTACCCATAGCTCCTAGCCATGGTGGCAATGTCCTTCCAACTCTACAGTTCTGTGATTCTATGTTGGAAGCAGTATGGCCCTGAATGTCAATTGCTGGGAAATCCCAAGTGAAGAGAATGATCAATGCTGTTGCACTCAAGTGCTGGTCTTAGGGTTCCCAGGGGCTGTCCACTGTGATAACATGATGCTGGACAAGATGAGCCATTAGCTTGATCCAACAGGGGCTATTTATCTTCTTACTGGACAGACTATTGGCCTGACCACGTAGCTTCTTATGCTCTGATGTGCATCGGAAAGCTACCAGAGTCAACTCCTTTCTTCCACTGATTTTAGGGTGAATGTGGTGCAGACCAACACAAAACCATTTTGTGTGGTTTTCAGCCAACGTCAACAGCAAGGGAAAGATAATGACAGAGTGCACCTGGTTGCCTACACTTGGAAACTATCAGGACCCCTGGTTAGACGGTCTCCATTTCCACGTGTTTCTCCACCCCCTACATATTTTATGCAGCGTTCCTATTCACTTAAAAACATCTGTGACAGCAAAGGATTAAAAACAGCAGGACCTCCGTAAGTGCTGATTAAATTTGCCTTTGAATGGGGAGAACTCTTAGAAATCCTCCCGGTTATCTTTATATTAAACACCGCTTCCCTCTGCATGATGCGATTCTCCTTCCCGGGTTGAAAGCGCCCTGGTTCAACCTCCAGATTACAAATTGGACACTGACACAAAGCTGACATCATAATTAATTAACGGGGAGCAGTGGCCCTGCTGGTCTCTCTGGCAGGGGGCAGGAGAGAAGAATGTGACTGACAGCACTCTGCTCCCCCCCCCCACCCATTGCCCCGTCCCTTACGCAAACAGAAGTGCGTAAATGTTATCGGGGTGCATTTCAATATTTTGTGATCTATTAAATTTCCAAGGAAATTAAACTGACTTGCATGGAAGACTGGCAGAAGCTGGTATATGAAATGTGACATCCCATTCATAACCCTTAGCCGCACATGTAATGATAAAACAGCTTTTGTTTCCTGCGTTGTGGGTTAAACCACAGATCCTAGGGCTTGCCGATCAGAAGGTCGGCAGTTCGTATCCCCGCAACGGGGTGAGCTCCCGTTGCTCAGTCCCTGCTCCTGCCAACCAGTTCGAAAGCACATAAAAGTGCAAGTAGATAAATAGGTACCCTCCGGCAGGAAGGTAAACGGCGTTTCCGTGCGCTGCTCTGGTTTGCCAGAAGCGGCTTAGTCATGCTGGCCACATGACCCAGAAGCTGTATGCCGGCTCCCTCAGCCAATAAAGCGTAATCCTACAGAACAGATGTCTCCTCAGAAGGAAATCCAACTGAGGTCAGTGAGGTTTACTCCCAGGCTGCAATCCTATACACACTGGGAGTAAGTCCTATTGAACTCAATAGACCTTACCTCTGATTAGACCTCCATGGCACTGAGCTATAAATCAGTTTGCTCAACTCTTCTGTAATTCAAGTGATGTTTAGTAGTCAGATAAACTGGGTAGGCAGGTTACTTAAATCTTACTTTCAATTTAACACTGTACCAAAGCCACAGATATTTTCACTGCTGTCTGGCTTTGTGCCTGCATAAGTTGTTTATATTTCTAAAAACTATAGTATATGATGCCTTTATTACTCCTTTCTCACCCCACAAAATGAAACTCAATATAACCCATTCAGGAGCACCAGGTCTGCTTCACCAGAGAGTTTCTGCCACAAAACCTTCCTGCCACTTTACCTCTCTTCTTCTCCCAGTAAACAACAGCTACCCACCTGCAAGGAGACTAGTGGATTATAGTTGCTAGTTGTGTATTAACAAAAAAATCTCAGCGTTTCAGTAATAAAAATATTATCTAGATGCTATATTCTGCATTCATCCGTCTGCAATCTGAATTTTCGGGTCAAATTCCCAGTTTCAAATCTCACGTAATCTCAGAAGTTTAGTTTCCAACAATGACTGGATTAATTACCATTTACAACATACCTTCAATTGTTCCTGCACATTCTTGGGAGACCACTTCCCCCTCCACCCTCACTATCATGAGCAGTCGAAAATATCAGCTTTGAATCATTGGTAAACTTAAGTTTCAAATTTTGGAACTGAAGAAACTGATAAAGTTGCAACATGCTGCTTTGTAAATTGCACAGATGCTCATCAGGCAGTCAGCCACCCAATACCCATAATACCCAGTGGTTGTAGAAAATGTATGTATCAAATATAATTGTGGAGTAGCAGCAATGTTTTTAGAACAAATCAGAATCTGAAACAACAAATCTGACAACCAGGGGAAAAAATCATTTAGGAAATCTGAACTGAGATCAGATTGGATCTTATGGGGTTCCCCAAGCCTTAGCTTCTACCTATGGGGAATGTTGACGGACTTGTTAATGTAAATATCTGAAAGATTCCTTTACAGGATGCTGAAATTGGGATTTAAAAAAAAAAATTTAAAGAACAGATGCTGCAAGGGAAAAGAAATGAAAAGCATCTGGGTCCCCTGAATAAATATTTAAACTTATGTGTGAAACATTCACAGTTTATCTTTTACACAAATCTAGAGATGATTCAACAAAGCTTCTGCACTGTCGGGGTAAACTTTTTATTCTTGTTAAAAATTTAAAAGACATGCACTTAACGTCCTTGGCATTAACTGAAGTTATGGTAGGCTCATAAAACAATAGGAGATATGCTATTAAAAGCAGGCAAGTAATAAAAGGAGACAATCGAAGAGATGGAACCAGAGAAGCCTTTCCCTTTGAAACAACATACCAATTTGGGGAACGACAGTGTGAGACACATACACTACCTGTGTAGTTTTTAAATATGAAAAGAGAGCTTGATTTCCTCGTTATTATTATTGTTGTTTTAAAAAATCAGATGCAGGCTCACTTACTGAGGGTTCGACTACGTGATAACTGTGTCCTTACATCTAACCTGCAGCTTTTAAAAAAATGAAAATTGCACCAGCTGGTGGGAGGAAGGAGCAGCTGAGAAGGAATGGAATTGCAAATGCAACACGCTGGCTAATAACTGTTAGTGGATATATAATTGGTTATGATGTCATTCAAAATATACGAATAAGCCACTTCAAAATGATGTAAATATCATACAATGCATCTCACAAAATATACAAGTAACTACAAGTTATGTATCAGAGTCAAACAAAGAATCAAACAAATCAATGAATAGCGAGGAACACCAAGCCGTCTCTCAAAGGAAGACGTCTCACAAAAGTCTCAAAGGAAGACATCTCTCTGAAGTTTCAGAAGGACAGTATATCCGGAATAGTTCAACTGTTTCGGAATAAAGTCTTCATGTAAGGCACATTTGAATGACAACAAAACTGAGCAACCTGTTATTAGCCAGAATGTTGCATTTGCATTTTTGTATATTGTTACATTTTGAAACACAGGGGTTTGTGTTTGTTCAAATGAATGGGATTGCAGCAGACATGGACAGAAAATGTAACCATCTCCTTCCCTCTTTGCATTGGTAGTTCATTCCCCATTGGCACCAGCGGGAATTCCCCTTCCCAAGAAGCAAGTACAGTCATACCTCGGGTTGTGAACGCTGCGGGTTGCGCATTTTCGGGTTACGGATACACCGAACCTGGAAGCACCAGAACAGGGTTCTTCCAGGTTTCGGTGCTCGCGCATGCGCAGAACCACTAAATCACGCTTTGCACATGTGCAGAAGCACCGAATCACGTCACGCGTGTGCGCAGACACGGTGCTGTGGGTTGTGAACATGTCTCCCGCACGGATCACGTTCGCAACCCGAGGTTCCACTGTATCAGCTTCAGAAGAAGGATTTTCTTCTGGACCTCTGTGGGTATGTGCATGTTAAATTTCATCATTGTGCCTTATCAACTCCCACCCTAATTCTAACTGATGCAATTTGCATTAAAAAAATACACCACCTGCCTGTTAACTTCATTTAACAGAATGCCTAGTGTGGCCCTCATTTTCCTCCCCTATTTATAATATATTTATTTTAGAGTATTTATATTCTGTCCTTCATAGCCAACCTTTTCCAAGGTGGCTAAAACAGATAAAGCATTAAAAATACAGCAGCACTATCAATGACATCAAAAAGCAGTAGATAACAAGTTCACATTTTAAAGGCACGGGAAATTAAAAGGGTGTTCATCTGGTGCTGAAATGACAAGAAGATAAATACCAGCTGAGCTTCCCTGGGGAGCATGTTCCACAAATGGGGCAACCTGCCAAGAAAGCCATCTCTACAGGCCCCACCCAACACACCTCAGATGGCAAGGCCTTGGAAGAGGATCTCAGTGCAAAACACTCTTGAGAAACTCGCTAATCCTCAGTGCTATCCCACCTGGTCTATTTCCATGGGGAATGCACTGGAGTTGCACCCAGTGAGTTGCAGCCCTGCCATCTGAATTCTAAAACATAATTACTGCAACAAGTTCAAAGGCTCAGGATAGATCACATACACCTGGTTAGACTAAACAGCCAGGTCACCTGGATGCTTTTCCCAAGCAACCCTCCAAAGGTTTCTCTTTCGCATCGGAGGAATTTTCATGTATTTCCCAGCACTCAAAGAACAATACTTTGCAGCTAGAAAACGTGCTTTCCCTTCCCAGCTGATGCCATCACTGCTAATGTGGTCATGGTGTGCTTGGTACTTTCTGGAAGGTGCCTGTAATAATCGTGAGCATGAATCTGACCCCCTTTCCACTGCTCCCTTGGCTTGTGAGAACAAGAAGCCACTGCTCTGCCCATCCAGGCCTCAAGGAATGTTCTATTCAAAGGGAAGAGAAGGAGATAAACTGTAGCAAAAACTTTACAGTTAAGATGCCTTAGGATGCTTGATTCTTCTCAGGTTTTACAATGTAAACTGCTTTACAGCACTTTTTTTGTTGGAAAGGGGTAAATAAACACTGTATGTCAATTGATAATAAATAATTTGGGTCACTGATAATTGACATCACACCCGCCGTTAGAGCAAACATAAGTGCAGTAACCCTGGAGAAGACTATTTGTCAAATAAGCAGGTTTTGTCGTTGAAATCCTGAAACCCTGTTTAGTCAGCTCTTCTGTTTATACCAATAGGGACTATGGATCCAAAAAAATTATTTATGTGCATGCCCATTAAATTTATTTCCTGTTTTCTGAAGCATATTTTGATTGACGGGTAATTCCTTTGTTTTGTTTTGTTTTTGAATAATGGTGGATATTAACCACATAACAAAGCAATTTGCTTATTTTAGCAGGATTTCTTGTACTCCTTGGTTTCTAATTATTTCCCCCAGCAGGTGATATTAGATGGAGGGGGGCGCACGGGGAGAGAGAATATGCACTAAAATCTACCATATAACTGTATGAATAAATCAATAGACTTTGACTTGTTTATCCGCAAGTCTTCCAGAAAAGCAAGTTCTTGCAGTTTGGGAATTGGGACAAGAGGCCATTCCATCAACATCCATTACACTGCACTTAAGTTCACGGGAGGGCAAGGAAAGTATCTGTGTGTCCCTGTTTATTTTGTACATAATTGGCAATAGACGTGAAGAAAGTACATTATTAATTCCAACATGTTCCCAAACGAATTCCTCCACTTTGCAATGAGGTCCAGATCGACTTCCCTCATCCTGTGCCTCTTTGTCTGTTTTCTTTGGAGTCAGAGCAGCCCTTCGCTTCATAATGCTCCTTCGCTTATCACTGCTCTGTTATTTTCAGACTTTCCGTCTTTGGATCTCCTTAGCTTCCAACTAGGAACGTTGCTGAAATGCAAATTCCCTCCAATTAATATCACAAAATCCCCTGAGAATATTTTTGCTAGACTTGAGCACATCTTCAAAGTTTTTTCATCTAGCGCCATAGCCAGTTCCTGTCTAAATAAGTGTATTTGTGCGAAAGGAATTCCACTCTGTTGGATTCAGTGTGTGGTGCAATGTTCTTTCATCATCCTGGAAATTCAAACAATACTGGGCAGCACATGTAGTGTGGAAAAAAGATTAAATAGAAGCACACATTTAGGCTCACTGTTCGGGACTAGAGAGTGTTGCCATGGATGGAGCACCTGAAAAAATAGCCAATGTATTTGTGCTATTAAAACAGAAGAGATGTTTAGCTTCAGGGTTAATAATCAGGACTTGGGATCATCTTGAATGCTTTATACTAGACTTTCCCAAGCTGGTGCCTTCCAGATGTTTTGGACCAGAACTCCTATCAGCTGCTTTCCTCTCTGGCTTCACTCTTTCATGAACTGTTCAAGCATTGCCATAATGAAAAATACATTGTTGTGCAAGAGTTCCCATGGAAGTTATGCTTTTGTCATAGGCAGTGGCTCCAGCACCGGGGGGTGGAGAGCAGGCGGGGGCATGGCGTGCACCCCGGGGTCGTGGCACGCTGCCCACAGGGGCGTGGAACCCAGTGGGGGCATGGGGGCAGCCGCGATGGCACCCCACCGGGATCGTGCTGCCGGGGGCGGTGCACTCCCCCCACACCCCTCTTCCTCTGCCAATGATCATTGGCGCTTATTCAAATCCTCCAAATACTGAGACACACATGCTAGATTTCTTGACTTCATTAGCATTTGTAATTGAACCTGTGTGCGTGTGTGTGTGTGTGTGTGTGTGTGTGTGTGTAGTGTCTCACATATACATATATGATTTTATTTATTACATTTATGTACCACATTTTCCTCCAAGGAGCTTAAGGTGGTGTACATGGTTTTCCCCTCCCTATTTTATCCTCACAACAAGCCTATGAGGTAGGTTATGTTGAGAGAGAGCAAGTGGCCCAAGGTCATGGTGCAGTGTGGTGCAGTGGTGAACCAGGTTTGCTTCCCTGCTCCTCCACACGCAGCTGCTGGGTGACCTTGGGCCAGTCACACTTCTCTGAAGTCTCTCAGCCCCACTCACCTCACAGAGTGTTGGTTGTGGGGGAGGAAGGGAAAGGAGACTGTTAGCCGCTTTGAGACTCCTTCGGGTAGTGATAAAGCGGGATATCAAATGCAAACTCTTCTTCTTCTTCTTCTTCTTCTTCTTCTTCTTCTTCATGCAGTGAACTTCATGGCTGAGTGGGAATTCAAAACCTGGTCTCCTAGGTCTTAGTCCAGTGCTCTAACCATTGCATCCTACTACACTGACTCTCTCTCTCTCAGACTCTTCCTACACACACACACACACACACACACACACACACTGATCTGAGACCATTGCTGAAGGCTGCTGCTCTTCTAGATAGTGAGGAACCAGCTGCTATGAGGATTTTAAAAAGGAGTCCAGAACAAGAAAGAGGATAGGCCCAGTTTGAACACAGAAACACTCTTGGATAATGACATACAAGTCAAGTACTCAGAATGTTTAGCAGAAGAGAAAATTTGCCCCTGCTTGAAACCATGACAAAGACATTCTAAATGGAGCCACAAGGTTTGATCAGTAAATTGGTGTGATTAACCTACTCATGTTATCATAGGTTAAAATCAAATGTTTCCATTAGCTACCTTGTAAATGCCAATGCACCGGGATTATATTTCAATATTTGAAGATCGACCTGTCATGCAAAGTTGAGGCTATAGTTCTCCGTTCCAAACCACTACAAGCAGATGGCATAAGGCTGCCCCAGTAGTGAACACATCAAGTATTTTTCCTTCCTAAAAGCAATTTGAAAAGGGAATGTTTTACTCATTCCATTTGAGTGGTCCTGTGTTCTACAGCAGCTCGGTGACCTTCAAAAAATAGCATCTGATCTTGTGTGAGCTTTCATCGTCACATGAGTGAAAGTGAATCAATTATTTTGCTGTACACTTCCTATCAGTCAGCAGAAGCAACCTTGCTAAACCTAAAAGCCATGAATGGACATTGCATTAACAAACACCCAAAAGAGGGTGAATAAAAGTAGGGCTGGACAAATGTGTGAATTTCAGCTTCTTACTTTTCCAGTTCCAATTCGCCACATTTCTCCATTTGTTTTTGTTTTTTTAAAGTCCTCGGGAAAATTTTAGTGCCCATTTTTCCTAACATGCACTTTTGTGTATGCAATGCTGTGGAATATACACAATTTTGCAAACAATTTTCCCTGGAGTCATACGCACTTTTATGCCTGCTTTCCCCTAACAATATGCTTTGCACATTGTTTTGGGAGGTGCAAGTTAGGTAGGGTCATATTTAAATGAATGCTGCATGCAAATATCAAAAGGCAAAATCCTCCCCTGTGCCCATAAGCAAACTGCAACCTTTGCTAAAGCAAAAAAACAAAAACAAAACAGGGTTAAGAGTTAAGGGATGGACACATAGTTAACACCACATATGACTTTTGCCCTACATGAGTGACTCTTGGTTGGAGAGAGCCAAAAGTTCACAAGTGTCCATTTTGCAGCACACAGTTTTAGAAGCACGCCTTATAATGAAGGAAATGAAAAAGAATAATTATAGTTTCCAAAGAAGATGAATGGAGAAATCCACCATCATCAACTTTCTCCAGCATGTGAGTGCTTACAGAGTGGCCGCTTACCCCTTTCCCAGGTGGGCAGAAGATGTGACCCCCTAATAATAATAATAATAATAATAATAATAATAATTTTTTATTTATACCCTGCCCATCTGGCTGGGTTTCCCCAGCCACTCTGGGCAGCTTCCAACAAAGATTAAAAATACATTAAAATATCACACATTAAAAACTTCCCTGAACAGGGCTACCTTCAGATGTCTTCTCTAAATGTCAGGTAAATGTGGTAAATCTCGTGGGAGGGCATTCCACAGGGCAGACGCCACTACCAAGAAGGCCCTCTGCCTGGTTCCCTGTAACCTCACTTCTCACAGCAAGGGAACTGCCAGAAGGCCCTCGGTGTTGGACCTCAGAGTCCGGGCTGGATGATGGAGGGTGGAGACGCTCCTTCAGGTATACAGGATCTCTGGCAGCCATAACATGTGTTTGCAAGCCGTGTGAGGGTTTCCCTTGCTGGCTGGGCTGTGGGGTGGACTTTCACTGCATGGGGTATGTGTGTGCTGTGACTGGGACCGTAACAATACCAACCCCAGCCAGACAAGGGCAGGGCAGAGCAGATCATCCAAAGCCCTGCTGGTAGGAGCTAGCCAGGGTAGAAAGTATCATCATCATCATCATCATCATCATCATCATTGTTAAAGCTATGCCAGCTCCCTTGGGGGATCTGTGGGCCTTTGGATCTAGCACATCAGCAATGCCCCATCTTGGAGGTTTACACGCCCATCCACTGGCAGGGAGACTTTCAGCTGCAGTTTGGCACCTGCCTGGGCAAAGCTCAGATTTCTGCTGCAGCAAAGACCCCCCACCATCCTCATTCCTCTCCACACTAGCAGAGGCTGAAGGAGAGGAAACGACATGCAAGACTCACCTCCCCTAACCACCAGTGTGTACGTGTAGGATTAGACTCTTAATCTTTCTGTAAAAGAGAGTAATAGCAGATTTCAAAAGTACTTTTGTCAGTTTCCTCAACCCCTTTGTTATCTGATCAAAGTTCCCAACATTTCAGCAAACAAACTGCATCTACCCATCCGATTCACCACTCGGTTCATGTTACTGGATTATTTACCTGAGTGATCTCATGACTCAGAGATCATTAAAGATACTTGGTAAGTGACGCACACATTGTGCTCTTTGGAGAATGAATGTGTGTGTGTGTGTGTGTGTGTGTGAGAGAGAGAGAGAGAGAGAGAGAGAGAGAGAGAGAGAAATCAATCAAGGCTTTGAAGCTGTGCACATTCACTATAGTAAGTAATGGTACCAGAGCAGCGCACGGAAATGCTGTTTATCTTCCCGCCGGAGCAGTACCTATTTATCTACTTTGACATGCTTTCAAACTGCTAGGTTGGCAGGATCACTGAAGTTAAAAGGTAAAGGTACCCCTGCCCGTACGGGCCAGTCTTGACAGACTCTAGGGTTGTGCGCTCATCTCACTCTAGAGGCCGGGAGCCAGCGCTGTCCGCAGACACTTCTGGGTCACTGAAGTTAGAGATAGACTAAAACATTCTGCTGCCTGAGGGGAAGGCCAAGATGGTGCCTCTCTTCCATCCATCCATTCAACTGGCCCTTGATGCTTACTTCAACACTAGTGACAGAAAAGCAGTCTCCACCACACCTGGAGTCAGGAGGCTGGCTTAGCGGGTGCAGGGCAGGCTGTTTGGTACATACAGCTTGGTCTCTCAAAGAGGGAAAACGAATTTGCCAGACGGCTCAGAAAGAACGGCTAGGGGGTTGCTGCTAAAAGCACACATTGAGGTAGGAGGCTTGCGTGCAAGTAGAATTGCAGCTTAATTTTAAGTCTCAATAAGCTACAGTGCAAAAGCAACAGTAGGTGGCAAACATTTAACACAATAGCAAGATTAAAATCAAGTTATTAAGAGGCCATGCAATGCGGTACCCAAAGGAGTTAAGCAAAGATTGCTAAACTGAGTGGGATTTTATAACTGGGGAGAATAACTCTGAGCCATCAAACAAGGAAGATGAAACAGGCAAGGTTAAATCAACAAGAGGTGTGAAATTGCCTGATATGCCAGAGGAGGAGGAATATTTACCACAAAAAAGAAGGGCACTGGCAGACGATTGTACCTCAGAACCTAAGCCAATAGAGGCCAAATTAGAGTAGGTTTCCTCAAATACTGTGGACATTAGCAGAACAGCAAATGTGACCATGAAAATGGACCTTGATAGTTAAGCAGAGCTGGAGACCATAAAAATGGTGGTTGAAGACCTAGAATTGTGGTTGGAGGAACAGTGTACTAGGGGGCACTGAAATAGTAATTTCTGCATACAGGAGGTCTCCAAGAGAAAGGAGGAGGCGGCAGACACCCCAACATTTCTAATTCATTTGCTTAATACCATGAACTTAGGAGTGACCCTCTTGCTAGGTGATGCTGAGCAGGCACACAGCATGTCAGGTCCAATATCCCACAGTGACAGCCTGCCAAGAGACATAATCATCCGCTTTGAACACTACCGCGACAAAGTGATGGTTTATAGCCCTGTGAAACTGTAGAGAACTTAAATGTAAGGAAGCTTTCAATGAAGTTTTCCAGAGTATTTCTCCTGAAGCACTGAAGTAGCGGAGCCATGCACAGAGAGGCAGGAATTCTATAGACATTGGTGTTCCCATTTAAACTTGGAGTGCAAAACAAAGAGAAATTCCTTACAATGGGAGATGAAACACAGGGCAGAACTTCTGCTGGAACATCTAAAGGTCCTGCTGCCAGAGACAAGGTGGACTTAGGGAGAAAGATGACTGTTGTCACTTGAGAGTGAAAAAAATCCAGTGGTGATTCATAAAAACCTCATTTTTATGCTAATGGCAGCCACCCACCAAGAAACAGCGAATCATTGGAAGTTACTCCTACAGTAAAGGGATGAATGGATAAAATATGGACAATAGTTTGTGCTAAGTATCTAACAAAACACCAAAGGGCAGTCAAGGATATTTCCTATCATGACAAACTCCATGGGACTTGGTGGTGTAGTGGTTAAGAGTGGTGGACTCGTAATCTGGTGAACCAGGTTTGCGTCTCCACTCCACCACACGCAGCTGCTGGGTGACCTTGGGGTAGTCACATTCTTCTCTTCTTCTTCTCAGTTATGTAAGCTGAAACGGGTTTGTCATCTTCCCACCAATGATGCTTGATGTCCTATGGCATAGCTACTTCCATAAAACTTGAATAGCTTGACCCATTACTGAGCTTTAATCTGTATCACATTTGTGGTTTGCTCTGCATACACCAAAGTTTGTTGACTGTTGTTATTCAGAGTTATTTGTTTTCTTGTACTTCAGGAAACAATAAGAAATATTTAGCAACCCCCACAATGCATCTGCCATCTTTGGTGGCCAGCTCATTCTGCCTAATCTTAAGTCTGGCCCTGATTGAAATAAATGAGACTTCCAAATAAATGTTTGTAGTACTGGACTGCACGACACTGCTATTTTTTATTTTTACTGCTAAGCAACCTTTAGAGCGTCCCAGGCAGGCTTCCTTCAGTAATCTTATTTCCAGTTTGCAAGTTACAGCCTGATTCATTACCCAGTTAAGCAGAAGTGCTTGGATTTATAAAGAGTGATACAAAAGCACCTTTGTACTTTCCTTTAAGGCACACATGGCAAAGAGAGCAGTCAAGACAGTGAAATTTAGCACAAGCAAGAGCAAATTCTGGAGGGTCATAAATTGAAACGGGGAACCAAAAAATAGCACTGCTAAAACCATCTCACTGGCACTTTCTTTGGCAAAGGCTACATAAATGTGTTCCGTATGTGGTGAGCAGGAGACAGACATAAACAAACAGAACCTGGCGCAGATGCTAGTGTGATACATGATGTTTCTCAGATAGGTTTCTCCAACCTGGTGCCCCTCAGATGTTTAGGACCTCAAACTCCCATCAGCCTTAGTCAGCATGGCCAATGGGTAGAGATGATGGGAGTCATGGTCCAAAATATCTGGAGCACACCAGGCTGGGGAAGCCTGCTCTAAAGATACATCTGAAGAACTTCTTTGTAGACTCTGATCTGTTTACATAGACATGCATTATTTGCAACCCACATCCATAAGTAATTCGGTGTATGCTAGACGCCCTGCACAGTCTATAAAGCAAGGTGTGATGGCATGGGATTCAGATTCAGATGCTGAACCTGAGGGATCCCAGCCTGCACAGGATTCTCCGCCTCCAGAACCAGCTGAGCCGGGGCTGGGGCATGAGCCTGAAGGGTCCTCACCTGTGCTGGATCCTCAGGTGCAGGCACCAGCTGAGTCTGCTCTGGCTCCTGAGGCGATGGAGGACCCATTGCCTGCAGGTGCTCCACTCTCAGCCCCGTCAGGGGAAGCTGGGGTTGCCTCTGGGTCCGGTAACCCTCCAGCCTCTCCTGAGCTGCAGAGGCTCAGGGCAGAGAGGCGGAGGGAGCTAAGTTCCCACAGGAGGTGTGCTCGCCTCCAGGCCAGGAGAGGCGAGTCACCTGAGGATCGGGGCTGCCCTATGCCTCGGGCCATATAAAAACCAGCCAGCCCCAGTCCCAAGTTGCAGGAGCAACGTTGGTGGTTGTCAGTTCCTGCCTGAACCCTGCTCTGCACCCAGCCTCGACTTTTACGGACTGCCTTCATATTGCTTCATCAACCACGGACTGGACTTGGACCTTGCCTCTTGATTAACCCCCGGGACCAGCACACTAGCAGAGGAAATTGTGAGCTGGTCTCAAGTTGTGCAACTTTTGGGAAAGATACCAACATACCTTTTCTCAATCATTGCTTTAGTGTGCAAAAAGAGGCAGTCATTAGATGCAAATATATTTCCCTCAGTTAATACTTTGGTTACAACGAAATCCCATAGCAAAATGTGGTTCCTGGGAAAATTCCATTTCTACATTCCCTTGTGCTATTTTGAAGATGTTCATATAGATTCTCACAGACACACACAGTGTGGCTTCTGCTGCACCACTTCAACCAGTGTGTTCATCTAAACCCTTGAAACCATGGAGGGGAGCTACCTCCCTCATCATATTAAACAAAGGGATATCCAACATGGTGCCCTCTAGATGTTGTTGGACTAATCAGTTCCAGCCATCATGACTCAAACTGGAAGTTGGAACCCAACAACATTTTGAGGGCACCATGTTCTTTTGTGTTGGTTGGTGTGTTGTTGTTTTTTTTTGCTTTATTTATGCTTATGCACCAACAAAATACAAAAAAAAGAGTATTTACGTCATTTGTTGTAAATTACACCATTAACCAAAAAGGATAAATTTATATAATTGACAATAAGCCAGTGCAGTGCAGTGATTAAGAGCGGTGGACTCGTAATCTGGGGAACCAGGTTCGTGTCTCCGCTCCTCCACATGCAGCTGCTGGGTGACCTTGGGCTAGTCACACTTCTCTGAAGTCTCTCAGCCTCACTCACCTCACTGAGGGTTTGTTGTGGGGGAGGAAGGAAAGGAGAATGTTAGCCACTTTGAGACTCCTTAGGGTAGTGATAAAGTGGGATATCAAATCCAAATAAATCTTATTGTAATTCATTGACTTCCCGTCTTCTCCATACTTCATTTCTAGTTTACTAACTTTTTGCATAAACCTATCTATTCATTTTACAGTAAAGTATTATTTCTCTTGTATCTTTATTTCTTACTTCGTACAACTACAGAGGTTATTCAAAGGCAGCAACCGAGTTTAGACTTCCACAGTTGTTTTTAAGATATGTTTTAGGAGGTTCCCATTTTGTAATAAATACTTGTTTGGACTTACCTTTCATTCTTTAAGTTATCTTGGCTAATTCTGCATATTCAACTAATTTCTGTAGCCATTCTGACCTTGAAGGTTGGCAACTCCTCATAAAGATCCATTTCCCTATTATGAGTCCTCCTTAAATCTGACAGTTGTCCCTCAGTCCTTCTCTCCTGCACTCAAGTTCATGATAAAGAGAAGCCAACAAAGAAAAGGCAAGGCAAACCCAAGCTCTTCCTCACAGCACTGCTGCTCCATGCTGCAACCAAGCTGCCTGGTGAACCTAGTACAGTATCTCCTTGGGGACTTTTCGTGTCCTTTCTTCAAGGTGTTTGGCATAGTGGCATGATATTTTGGGAAGCATTGAGCTTGGCTCCCATCCATCACAGTAGTTTCTGAGGAAGTATTGACACAGAAATATATTCTGGACTTTTTATCGTATCAACTTTCCTACTGCATGCAATTTGTACATCAACTTCCTTTGATGCATCACGCATGCTAACTCCATTCACATATGGAATTCATTTAATTGATACGGAACTATTTATTATTTCTGCTACATGCAGTTTTCATGGATTGTAATTTTTTTCTGTTACATACAGCCTTTGTAGTCATCGTTCAGCTTCATGGAGACTTACTTTTGCATTGTGTTATATTTTCTTTGATACAAGGGTCTTTTATTGTTTATTGGTTATCCATATTTGTACAGTGGTACCTCGCAAGACGAATGCCTCGCTAGATGAAAAACGCGCAAGACGAAAGGGTTTTTCGTTTCTTGAGTTGCTTCGCAAGACGATTTTCCCTATGGGCTTGCTTGGCAAGACGAAAATGTCTTGTGGGTTTGCTTCCTTTTTCTTAAAGCCGTTAATACCCAGGGAATCCGCGCTCCGCAAGACGAAAAAATCGCAAGACGAAGCAACTCGCGGAACGAATTAATTTCGTCTTGCAAGGCACCACTGTATGATGGATTATTATATTATATTATAGGTTTGAATCCACTGTTGTATATGTGTTTAATCACCTATTTATCATTTTTGTCTTTTATTGGTTTGTGACAAGACTGTTTTGCTTGCGTTATGGGCTTGCAGGTATGTGCCTAAGACAGAAGTGAGAAACTCTTTTCAGACCAAGGACCACCAGCCAGTCCTGAGTGGGGTCTGGCAGTGATCAGTGGGGTGCTGCTGCTGCTTGCTTATCCTTCTTTCTCCAGCATAAGCAAGCTTACTAGGAGGGTGAAACTTTTACTAGGTGAAACAATGGCTACTTTAGCACAGTACAAACACACTGTTGGCATTCCAGTTTGGTTCTGCTGGTGCATTTGTATTGCACCGACTCTGCCCCACTCCCTCCGAGAAAGCCACAACAACACCAGCAACAGGCATTTAGGTAAGCGCTGCTACCTTGCTGGGACCAGAGGCAAAAGTAAAGCTGTTACTGATTTTCTGTCCTCTGCTCCCAGACGACCTTGTGGTTACCCTGGGAAGTCAACTAGGTCCTGTTGGTCCCAGTTGTGGAGGTTCAGCGAAGAAGAAGAAGAGGAGGAGGAGGAGGAGGAGGAGGAGGTCTTTGGATTTGATACCCCACTTTATCACTACTCTAAGGAGTCTCAAAGCAGCTAACATTCTCCTTTCCCTTTCTCCCCCACAACAAACCCTCAGTGAGGTGAGTGAGGCTGAGAGACTTCAGAGAAGTGTGACTGGCCCAAGGTCACCCAGCAGCTGCATGTGGAGGAGCAGGGAATCGAACCCAGTTCACCAGATTATGAGTCCACTGCTCTTAACCACTACACCACACTGGCTCTCAGTTAATTAAGGCACAATGCCATTCTTAAACAAAAGCCTAGGCTGGCATCCTATCCACACTTACCTAGTAGTAAGCACAAAAACTCACTATTAAACACTAAAACTTACTTTTGACGTACACATGGATACCATTGTAAGTTAATTATACAGTGGATTCTTGATGAGCATGTGGACATCAGATCCTGCACAGCAGAAGATATGTCTAAGCCTCTTTGCAAAGTTTTCTCCTTTTGCATTTGTAATTTTGGGAGGGGATACTTTAACATTGTGCAGTAGTATTTGCAAAGAAAGAAACAAAAAACACTTCTAGGGAGGACCTGATCTCAGACAAAGCCATCACAGGAAAGATGTATCCTGATTAATGAGGTGGGGGGAGAAAGGCAAATTATAGCAGTTCCAAAGACTACTAGAAAATAAGACAGAAGCAGGGAAAATGCACTAAAGGGGAGGGGGCCACAGAAACTCTTAAGGGCCCGGGGGGGTTCCTACTGCCTGATATTCAAACAATTTGCTTATCAATCACACCTCTAACTTAATTCATTGGCTAAAATCACTGGCAGGTGGGAGCAGCTGGCTCATTTCACAGAAATCACTGAGAAGAGTACCTGCACATTT
Source organism: Podarcis cretensis (assembly GCF_951804945.1). Taxonomy (NCBI): domain Eukaryota; kingdom Metazoa; phylum Chordata; class Lepidosauria; order Squamata; family Lacertidae; genus Podarcis; species Podarcis cretensis. Next base: position 7,267,158 of record NC_137180.1, on the reverse strand, counting down.
TGCTTCATAACTTTCTTTCTAGGAGGGCTAGAGAATTACTTTTTAAAAAGAAAGCTCAGAGCCTGGAATGGGTGCCAGTGAAGGACTCCGCAAGTGCCATGGTGCCCACAAGTGCCAGGTTGGCAACCTCCAGTCTAGTAGGTACAACTGGTAGAGTGTCCCATCACTTTGGTGTACTCTTCACTTAGCAGGGATAGTACAGCATAGGAAGGAAGCTGTTAACACCTGATAAAAGACATAAGACATATTGTCTTAATGTCCATCTGTTTCTTATATAAACTGTTCACATGACGCTGACAACTGAACCATATAGGAGCACCTCCATATGGTGAGCTGCTTGTGTCAGCAGCTTCTGAACACTGAAGGTAAAAATAAAAATAATAGCCACTTATTTACTGTAAATAAATTTTCCCTCCCCAAGCAGAACTGCACTGGCCTGTTAAAAATCCCCTAGACCATGTTCACACAAATAGAGGTAGGGGAGGCATTTAATTCATTTTGCATATCTAGGCAAACTCACATAATTCACCATTTCCAAAACCATGTGCACACTGAAAATCAGCCACCCTTCAAAGTTTGCCCTTCTGAATTTTGCAGTGGAATTCACCAACCAACTAATGTGTACCAAAATGCTTATAGTAGGAAAACTGTGCATATATTACTGAAGATAACATACAAAAATGCACTATATTGGGGGGGAGGGGAAATGCTTACAAAAATGGGTATATTAGGGCCAAAAGAGCACAAAACGCTGGTGGATTTTCATGAATACCTAAAAGAAAAATTGCTAACTGATGTGTAAATGTGGAGAACTGAACTTAATTTGAAACCAAAATGGACAGATCTTGTCATGTGGAATCTGGGCCATGAAGTTCAGTTTCAAGCACCCATCCTTGCAGCTGCTTGGCTCACATGAAATGTGCCTGAGAGAGCCATTGTACACAGTATGCAGAACAAGCTGGTGGCATTCTGGGATGTGCAACTCAGTTCATACAGATAATCATTGGCAAGCAGCTATGGAGAGAATTAAAATGCACAAGTCATTTTCTCTGTCTAGAGGTTTCCTCTCCAGACCAGGCCATCCTCTCATTTGTAGAAATAATGGAAGAACCACTTACTGCACCCCACCCCATCTAAACAAGGTTGTTCAAGCAGCTTCGTGATTGTCTTTTCCATTCACGCTGTTTAAAATGAACATTGTGGCTCTTCCACGTCACTTTGCTCATCTACCCGTAGCAAGAATTGAAAACATAATTAGGTCAATGAATAACTGTGCGCTGTGCTGCATTTGGCATTTTGTAAATTGCAATATTCTGATTGATTCTCGACTGCAGACTCTTAATGCATAGCAATCCTTCATATTCATTAAAAACAGCAAAACCCACATTTGGATATCTCCATTTCTTGGTGATAGGATGTCATATATTACGCTACCTAACACAGAGTCATCTATAATTCACTATGCAGTCACCATAACCATAAAGTTTGAACATTTGTAGTTCTAGTGAGTAATTGGCTGGTACAAACTAGGAGCAGTAAATCATAACTGTGGGAGATGGCTTTCCTTTCTAATCTCAGGGATCATCAGTGCCTATTAACAAATGACTTAACTGACTCAGAAAACTGGGGGCAGGAGTCCACTCAGGGTGGCTCCAGACATCAGAAGCAGGAGTGTTTTGTATGCTTAGACCTCCGCAGGGTTCAAGCACAGGGCTCATGAAATTATAGAGCAAGTCTTCTAACTAAAACCACAATATTTTCAGTGAGCAAAAAGACACAGTGAGCATACAGTGGTACCTCGGGTTAAGAACTTAATTCGTTCTGGGGGTCCGTTCTTAACCTGAAACTGTTCTTAACCTGAAGCACCACTTTAGCTAATGGGGCCTCCCACTGCCACTGCACCGCCACTGCACAATTTCTGTTCTCATCCTGAAGCAAAGTTCTTAACCTGAGGTACTAATTCTGGGTTAGCAAAGTCTGTAACCTGAAGCGTCTGTAACCCAAGGTACCACTGTAGTTACCTAACATTTTTTTTTATGTACAGACATGAAGTCACGGTTCAACCCTGGCTGCTATTATTTATATATCATCATTAATATGCATGGTACTTTACACAGTGACATTAAAAACAGCAGGTCTCTGCCCTGAGGAGGCTACAATTTTAACATTTGACAGAATGGTAGACAACAGATGGAGGAGAGAATGAGAGAGGTGAGGTCAACTGGGGAAATATATGTACAAATGCAGGTAAACAACTTTGGGTTATCTTGAACAAGCCCGCACAGCAGGCAGAGAGAGGCCATTCTAACTAGGGAGTATTCAAGCAAAATGTGGCATACATGCTTGGATAAAAGACTAGTATTTGTCCAGTTGATGTAGTTCCCTAAAGAGATTAGCATGATATCATCAGGATAGCAATGGTGGCTAGTGTCCATTGGGACTGGGAAGGAAGAAGACAAAGAAGCAAACATTACCCTCAGCCAATGGCAGGTGGAACAAACTAATTCCACTTTCGAATGGCAGATGAAGGTGATGGACTATATGGAATTGGAGGAAATGACTGGCAGAATCTGTGACCGAGGAGAAGAGTTGGTGGAAGAAGATTGGAAGAAATTTAGAGTTTATTTACAGAAACATTGTAAAATTAAGGAATGTTAGAAGGATGTTGGAATGAAGTTATGTGGTTTTAGCAGAAATGATATAAAGGATTAAGTAAAAATGGATAGTTAATTGGTGAAAGAAGAGAGTGTAAAATTACAGTATGTTAAGATAAATTATTGGGATAAAAACAAAGATGGAAAGGATTTGCTGAAATATCTAATTGAACTAGAATACAAAAAAGGGAGGTGTGAGGAGGTCAAGGAAATAAGCAGATGGAAAATAAGTTATGGGAAGGTTTGATTTGTTTTTTTTTCCCTTTTCTTTTTTCTCTTTTTTCTTAATTGCTTGTATTTTTCTGGGGGGTTTTTTATTCTTTTTTTGTGCTTGTCTGTATTCATGGTCTTGTTTTTTCTTGCTTAATCTAGTGTTTTCTTTTGTAATTTTTAAAACTGGAATAAATATTATTTTAAAAAGCAAGCAAACAAACAAACAAACTAATTCCACTTTCGTCCTGGTCCTCTTCACTGCTGAGCTGTACAAAAGGCAACACTGGGACTAAGGAGGAATAAGCTGACAGGCAGCGGCATCCACCGAATGGGTTGTAAGTAAGGACGGAGGAGACATTGGATTCAGTATGCATTTAAAGCCAAATCTATCAAATCTACACTTTGCAAAACAATATGCAAACCAACACATAACTAACATTCAAAATTCACATTCGTCCAAATTTTGTGATGCAGTTCTTTAGCCAAACAATGTTTACAAAAATACATACATTAGGGGAAATGATGGCGTTGGTGAAAATAACATGCAAAAAGGAATTGCTAGGGGAAATCGCTTGCAAAAATGTGTACATTAGTCAAAACCGCATATAAAATGTGTTTATTAGGAGAAATTCACACTAAAAATGCAGATGAATTTTCATTGTGTGTTTATGTGTGTGTGTGTGTGTGTGTGTGTGTAATTACTGCAGAAATGTGGAGAACTAAATTTTAAATTGGAAAATCAGAAACTGAGGGAACTGAAATTGACAGATCTTTTATCCCTAGCTGTAAGAAAGAAGGCAGGTGGGGGCTGACTGAGGGTAGACTGAAGTTGGTGCTCCAGCCTCCAGCGTAGGACAGTCATAGGATTCAGTGATCCAGCACTTGCCCTGAACAGCATCAATATTGCGATTGTGGGACATTGCCATGGTGAGTGACAGCATCCACAGAATCAGTTAGTGACACAAGACCCGTGGATGTTTGAAGGCCTCTTTAAGCCAAGCCCCAGACCTAGGACAATCCCTTACTCTCCACCTAAGCTGCCCTTCCACTGCTGAAGAGACCATTCAGATGGGCAATACACAAGTCTTACAGCGGTTCCATTTGAAACTTTAGTATGCCGACGGGCAGGGGGAAAGCTATTTCAGGAAGGCAGCAACATTTGCCAGAGTAGTTATTTAAGTAAACATATAGTAAGCCCCTTCCTTTGAATGTGATGTTGGATAGTCCCCATTTTGCCTCCCAGCTGCCCGACGGTATGCAGCGTGTGAGGCTATATTATGATATATGACATTTGGCACATCATATGAAAAATGAAGTTTTATCCCCCATCACTTTAAATGTACAACAGATGTTATGCATCTTTCTCCTTTTACAGTAATTCATCACAATGCAAAAAATAAATAGTAATAAAATCTGTAACACACCTATGGAAAGCTTCTTATTATTATCTAAGTGGCCAGGAGGAACTCTGGTAATTTTATTTAAAATTCTGGAAGTTCCCCTCCAAATGCCCAGTGAGAAATGCCCCCTCCAGCAGGTGAGAGTACCATGGCCAGAGACCTTCTAAATCAGACCTTCTTTCAGTGTTGGGGCCCCAGGAGCTCTAAGCTCTTAGGAAATTCCCCCAATGTTTGTGTATTTTTGTATATTTGATATTTGCCTGGAGTTCAGTGTTCCCACCTCCCCATTTAACTGAAGTGAACCCAAAATATTAGTGACACCAATATTTATCTGTTTCATTGAGATGCAAAATGAGCATTAAAAAGTCATTCTTGACAAGTTAAAATCAATTCCTGTTGAACTTCTGGTGCCTTCTGAAGACTCCTTCTCCAGCAGGCATTTTAACTGAATTCTGATTTTATTATTTTAACTGATTTTCATTTTAATTGTATTGAGTTTCTTATACAGTTTCTTGTACAATAATTGTCATTAGGTGGTGTATATAAATTGTCAAAATAAAATGCATAAAAAATAATAAATAAAGTTTGTTATTTCATCCACCCACCCACCCATTTGGAGATCCTCGCTGTCTTGTAAAGTAAGAAAAATAAATCTACATAGCCATAATATGAAGAAGCAAGTAGCAGGAACACGTGTCAGCAGATTATTCCAGCCTTCCCTGACCTGGTATCCATCAGATGTTCCGAACTATAACTCCCACCAGCCCCAGCCACTGCATATTGTCTCTCTCTGTGGCTCCAATTGCAATGTTGAAATTTCAACATAACATGCCCATGCTGGCCAGAGGGCTGATGCCACACCTGCTTGCCCATCAAATGCCACTCTCTGGATTGTCATTAGAGAAGCCTCTAGCTTGTGGGTCCCTGGATTTCAGGTTGAAGATCTCAGAGGTAGGAAGGCCTTCTGAGAACACCCAAACAACACAACAAGCAAAAGTAAGAAACTTGAATACATAGAAAAAAGAAGTCTTCTTAACCATCGTTTTTTCTGATATGTAAAATCTGTACTGGTGTCACCAGGAGGTTTTAAGCGAACTCCACTGACTTTGGAGGAAGCCGATGGTAAAGATGTGTGTGCTGGGTACAAACCAAACAGGACTTGTGCCACACATCCCTGCTCCCAGCAATTCAAAAGGCTTATCCCAAGTATTAGATTCCCAGATGCTCTGGTTTATACTAATCCATTAGCTATTACAGCTGCATTCCGTGGCTTTTACAAGAACTTACACAGCTGTGAATCTACACGGTGTCTCTTAAAGTGATGACTGGCTTTGGAGATTAAGACTCCCATCTCCGGAACCACAGGATGAAACATCTCCAGAGGCAAGGCTGTGGCCAAGAAGAGCACCTCAGCCTGCTTAATCCCAGCAGGTCTCTCCAAGAAAGGATAGTAAGAGGTTTCTGCAAAGCCTTTCCTCCTGCAGTAATCTATAATTGCCAGGAGATGTTTGTTTGCTGCTGGAGATGGGAGAGAAATTTGATTGAGTTCACATTTAAAGGTGAGCAACCTAATTTGCATTTTCCAAAACAATAACTGAATCAAAACAAAGCCATCCTTCGAAATTTCCACTTCTCTAAATTTGGCTAGGCAGTTCACCAGCCAAGTAAAATGTGTATAAAATGCATGTATTAATAAAAAGAGCATACCAAAATGCATTACATTAGGGAAGATTACTTTGTACAAATGACTACATTGGGCATGTGAAAACACGTGTATTAGGATAAATGTGCACTAGCACACTGATGAATTCATGAGGGCTTTTAAAAAATTAAATATCAAACTGATGAGTAGATGTGGGAACTGAATTTAAGAGTAGAAAAGGAGGAACAGAGAAATCAAAACTGACTGATTCACCTATCCCTATTTGTTGCAAATATTTCAAAAATCCCATGAAGGCTTCTGTTATTGCTTGCCTTTATTCATTTGAAAAGCAGGACAGACTGCAGAATTTATACACTTCCCACTGAAACATTTACATTATTTAGGATATAAACAAGGAAGGATATTTCCCAAACACTAGCACTGTACACTTAATTTTGACTATACATGATTAGCATATACAGGTGACTCCCCACTTAGATGGGGGTTATGTTTCTAGGGACCATGAAATTGTGTATAGTGGAGAAGCCTGTAAACACTCTCTAAACTTCTGTAAACCCTTGAAAAACCCTTAAAAACCATTTACCAGCAGTATTTACCAGACCCCCCATAGGCCTCAAAGGTTGGTGCCAAGGCTCCTGGGATTGCTAGCTCTTTTGGCAACATTTTTGCAGTTTGGGGCCGTTTTTGCCATTTTCTCACCTTTTTGCAGTTGAAATAGAATTATTTATTTATTTCCTGGCACCACATATGAATTGAACATGGATGTATAGCCATTTACCCCAAACAAGAAGTAGCACTGCTATTTCCCTTCATCTGCCTGTGAAATGGGTTTGACAGGTACTGCTGCAGGTGTTACAAGAGCTACCCTTTATTTTAGGGTGAACTGATTTGCAGAATCATACCCCGTATACAAGAGTAGTACACCAAGAATTTATTTATTTTTTCAAAAGCTTCTAATGCGTTTTTGGAAAACAATCATGTGTGGACTGGTACATAAGTTAATGAAACATGAGTTCTATATTTTCTCATGTTGACATTCTGTGACATTAGTATATGAAGCACAGAGAAATTACCATTTTAAATTATGCTCTCTAAAAGGCTAATGAAGTCACAATTTCCCACCTCTTTTCTCCTCCACCATTTTTTCCTTCTTCTTTTTTGCCGCTGTACCCCTTCATAACACTTGCTTAATAGCATAAGCTTTCACTTAAGCAGGCATGGCCAAACTTGGCCCTCCAGCTGTTTTGGGACTACAACTCCCATCATCCCTAGCTAACAGGACCAGTGGTCAGGGATGATGGGAACTGTAGTCCCAAAACAGCTGGAGGGCCAAGTTTGGCCATGCCTGAAAGGCACACTAGGCATAACTTCACTTAAACATATAAGTGGGATTCATTTAAATTTGTTTTGTTACCTATTCACCATTCCACATTAACTCATCTCTGCTGAGAGTGAACCTAACCTTACTAAGATGGGTGGCTGTGGGGGGAACAGCAGAGTGAAGCATAGGTCCCTGGCAGGGAGGGATCTCCACTGCTGAAAAGGATCTCCTCTGTGGTGAATAACTACAGGTGGGTGAAGGCCATCACCAGTAATCTTCCTGCCAGAAGTAGATGGCATAAGGTCCCAAAATGGGGTGTTTCAGGTGCAAAGCTATACCAGCCAAGGACCCACTGCATCATATTCTAACCCAATGTCAGGTGAAGGCCTGTTATGAGCCCGTCTGCTGTGCCAACCTCAAGCTGATAAAGAAAGAAAAAAAAGAGGGGAAGAAAATTGGCTTCTCTCACCTTCTGTCCTGACCAGCAGGAGCCAACAGGGCTTTAGAAATGGTGGCGGCCCTCTGCTCTGATCACCCCCCAGGCAGGGTTAGGACAGCTCTGCCCACAACACTCAAAATCAGCTGCTTCATGGTAAGGCCCGCTCTCTTAGTCGCACAGAAAGGGTTGAATTATTATATTGCACCTCTTAGAAGTCAACAAAATACAGTGGTACCTTGGGTTACATACACTTCAGGTTACATACGCTTCAGGTTACAGACTCCGCTAAGCCAGAAATAGTGCTTCAGGTTAAAAACTTTGCTTCAGGATGAAAACAGAAATTGTGCTCCGGCAGCGCGGGAGCAGCAGGAGGCCCCATTAGCTAATGTGGTGCTTCAGGTTAAGAACAGTTTCAGGTTAAGTACGGACCTCCAGAACGAATTAAGTACCACTGTACTTCTGAGACCCTTCCATTGCGACCCGCAATGACATCTGAGATAGTGAATCCAAAAGTATTGTTTATCATGCTCTCTTAAGATCAGCAAATAAAGCTCAAGATAGACAAATGTGTTTCCATTTAAGCAGTTGCCTAATGCAAAAAGGCAACACTTGCTAAATGTTGTCCAGGTGCCTAGTAAATAGTATGTGCGTTTATTTCAGCTTGACTGTTGGGCTAAAAGGTGTTGACAGGTAATGAAACTTAAAAAACCAGACTGCGTTTCACATAGGCTGGGCGTCCATCACTTGGGGAAAGGCAACACAAACCATGCCTGCCCCACAACTGAACCCCACCAAGCTTTAACAAGTGGAGATGAGCATTTTATAGGTGTTCTGTACTGCATTTGTTTTAAACATCCGAGGACAATTTCTCTGTATACATTGGAGCCACTTACTGCAATCAACAGATGTACTGTAATCAAACCATCAAGAATCACCAGCATATTTTCTCCCAAGAATATGGGGGGGGGGATATGGGGGTAGACTGTGACAGACATAGTTCAGAACATGAACGTTACAGTGACACCAATGAAAATAAATAGATCCTGGACTATGTTGGCTACGTCCTCCTTAACTGCCTGCACCTATTTGTCTGAGTTTTTCCCCCAATTACTTTTCTAGGGGGTACTTCTACAAAACATGTCGTTTTCATAACAAAATTCCTGCCCACAAAACTACAAGGCAGGAAATAAAATTCCTCTTAGTTCCTCCACCCAAAAAATAAAATAAAATTTAAAACTGTCTGGAAAAATAAATAAAACCTGGACCTATTTGTCTGTAATTTAGCAAGTTCCTTACTTAGGGGGAGCTCTCTTGGGTATGCTAAATTTCATGCAAATTTTAAACCACTCCCACCTGTTCTCCTTGCAGGAAAATTACTGCAACTGTTCTGAAATTTGAAAGTACGTGTATCTAAGTTTTGGGATGCAATTGCATGTTGACCTTTAAGATTTGAAGAGCTCTAACATGTCAGGGACTGGCAGGGCTCTGACAAGTGGGGGGGGGGGGGTTTGGTGCCGCCCAGAAGGCAGGAGCCATGGTAGTGGCGGGGGGGGGGGGAGGAAGGGTCAGAACAGCCTGAGGCAGAGGAAGAGACCATTCAGGTGAGGGACAAGCCAGTGAAATCCCCAACATCCTCTGCCCCACAGTCTTCAAGATCCAGGAGGGGCTTGAAGAGGGAAGCTTTCAGGTAGTGGAAGTCTCAGGTTGTGCACGTGCGCCCCTTCTGATGCAGTACATAAGCTGGTGGAGGGTCATGGTCTCATTGTGGCTGCAACTGCTCTGCAAAGCACAAATCTAGGGACAGCTGCCTAGACCAAGGGTAGGCAACCTAAGCCCCGGGGGCCGGATGCGGCCCAATCGCCTTCTCAATCCGGCCCACAGATGGTCCAGGAATCAGCATGTTTTTACATGATTAGAATGTGTCCTTTTATTTAAAATGCATCTCTGGGTTATTTGTGGGGCATAGGAATTCATTCATTTCCCCCAAAAAAATATAGTCCGGCCCCCCACATGGTCTGAGGGATGGTGGACCGGCCCACAACTGAGAAAGGCTGCTGACTCCTGACCTAGATTCTAGAAGTGTGTGCATGTGTGTATCTGGGACACCTTAGGAGCTGGCATAAGTGTGTGCTTTGGACAATAACTATCAGATGTGTGCCTTCCTTGGCTGGGGGGTCTCAGGACCTAAAGTGTTGCTTGCCATTCAGCTTTGCATTGATGCTATTCACATTCTTCTGTTGGATTACTGAATTATTTTTGCCTATTACACAATGAGGACAGATAAAGAGTGCTGAAGAGCTTTTTATTTTTATAAGCATTGTTTTTTAAAAAATCTACAGACGAAATGGAAGGTGACGCCTGAGTGGAGTTACTGAGACTTAAATATATTCCTCATTCCCTGGGAAATAACATTGTGTGTACATTATATTTTTCTCTGTACATCAAGTGTGGGTGATGGGGGGTGAGTTCCTGACCAGTTTGGGGTTGGTTCCTGCCTGCTACTGGAATGTAGCCCCCAAAACTTTCCACTGGGGTAATATGACCCTCAGCCAAAAATGAATTCCCATCTCCATTCTAAACCAGAAATGTTACCCTGAAAACAAAGTTCAAGTCCTTCCTTCCTTCCAAATTTAAAAAGAAAAACAAAACTTCAGTAGTTACATCAATATAGTAATATTATCCTAACTGGAATGCAGTGGAGACAAGTTCATGGGAAGGCTGGCAAAGTTATGTTTAACGATCAACTTCTCTGAACTTTTAAGAAGAGGCGAATCATACTCCGTGAAATTTATTTCACACAACTTCCCTTGAGCAGTTTGGCACATATTTTTAGAGTGAGCCACACCTTGAAGCATCTCCCTTTGATAGCCAACTGCTATAGCCTTATAGCTCATTGTTTCGGAGAGTGAAGGATTAATTCTTAATTTGTTTAGACAGTCAAATAAAATAATAATCCTGCTTCCTGAGGTATTGCACAACTGAGACATTTGGAAAGTGATTCAGTCTCAAAACAAACTTTAAACTTGTCCCAACATTGTCAGATCATGTAAAGCAAAGAGGACACAATCCACCAGGAATGTGCATGGTACAAACCTCCTGCAAACAAATGCAATACTTAGGGCAAGTGCCCATTACACAGTCTTCCTCAAACTGATGCCCTCCAACTGTTACCGTCTACAACTCCCACCAGCTGCAATTAGCATGGCCAATGATCAGGGATGAGTGGAGTTGTAGACTAAAATATATAGAAGTTTGGGAGGGCTGGGTTCTGCATGGTTTGGTAGCCAATCATATGCCAGGTGTCTTGGACAAGATAGGCATCCTCTTGCTCATGGAATTCAGCAAGAATAAGGCCTCATATACACTATACCTTGAAATGGAACAGGAAGGAAGGTATTCAAAAGTTGAACAAAGGATGGGTGTTGAAAACACTCCTTGCTTAGGATGCCCTTTGGTCTGGAGCTCACCATGCCAGGAATAATGGAGTTTCAGAGATGCAATTCACACTGTGGTCTTTCCCTCCTCCCATACTGACTCCTAGAAATCTGGCTGGCTTCAACATTTTGCACCCCAGCAGAACATGGAAATGATCTCACCTTTCTTTGTAGTTCCAGTTATGCTGCTGGCACACACCCCGGGATTACGTAGCCAACACACATCTGCCTTTTCAGGGTTTGAGGCTTTTTTCCCTTTTCCACAAATGGCTTCATTGCAAAGAGGATTAGATCACACATTATCCACTTGAAATGCAAACATGGTTTTAATTGTGGATGTTTTCATTTCTAAGTGCCTGTTTAGTGGAAGAGATTTGCCTTTGAGTCTTAAAATGTGCTTCTTAGGGAGGTGTTGTTTTCTCCCCTCTTTGTGCTGGTCTTGCAGTTGGTTCCAGATACTATGCTCAAAGATATGACCTCTCCTTCTGACAGATCTGGTGTCCAGTCTGGTTCTCCTATTTTGGACCATTAACCCTATGGAATCAGGCATGCCAACTCTAGGGGGCCAATGTGTTTCCGGACCCTTGAATCTTTGTTGGAAAGGGGCTGGGCCCCTTCAGCGTTGAGGGGGCCCAGTGTGTGTCATGTGTTGCATCTGGCTGGCTTTTCCAGAGTGCTTTTTCCAGACAAGGTGACATTGTGCAGGATGGAATGATTTCTATTTATTAGAAGAGAATTTAAGCTATCTGCTCAACATGTTGCCTAATTAGAAACACTGGGGGGTTTTTTTCTTTCCACTTTCCATGCCCCTCCCTTCCTCCTATGTTTATTGCAACTTCACAGGAGCAACAGCACTTCTGAGTCTAAAAGCAATTTTTGTTATTAGGCTTGAATTGTGTTTATTTAATTATTAATTGGAGCATTTCTATACTGCCCTTCAATTCAAAATTTCCAAGGTGGTCTATAAAGACTCGGAGCCAAACCAGACACAGCACCATTCTGGGGAATTCTCCTTCATGCAGACAGGCTAATCAAACTGGGACCACAGTGTGAGTGAAGACCTGGAATTTACTTTTAAAGAGCCATTAACATAATTTCTAATAGCGTGGCTGGCATCACATCAGGTTTGGTCCACGTTACCCATATTCACCCAAAGAATGTACATGTGGCGAAGGGGGCAATGGGACCACACTTTTGGTCTATCCCGCAGCATCCTGCATGGCACTGGCACCCCACCCCAGGATGTTTGCATGTTGTTCTGGCTTCTGCATGGGTGAAACCAACGCAGACTTCCTGCCTGCAGGAGTCCGGGGTGCATGGCTCCTCCTACACATGCCACTGTGGCTGGGACCCACAGCACAGTCTCACCACCCCTTGCTCCACACTTAGATTCTATGGAGCACAAGTGAGCAGGGCTTATAAAACCCAACAGCCAACAGTTATTCACAACAAAACACAATTCTCTCTCCCATAAGAGAAGCTCTTCTGAAAAATAATAAGATAAGTTGACAATACTCTGGCCTTTAACACCCAAGATGTAGCCACCTTTTTTTCTGATTGCATTTTTAAATTATACGTTGTAAAACTATTGTAAACTTTGCTTTACATTTTTGTCACCCACCCTGAGACCTCTGGGTAATAAATTTATTACCTTCGGCGAGGTAATAAATTGTTGTTGTTGTTGTTGTTGTTTCAGAAGCCAGGTCCTCTAAGCAAAGACCGGCAATCAGAAATGTGCAGCAAATGATCCTGATTCAAAGCTTCACAATATACCCAGTAAGAACTATTTTCCCCGAAATGTAAGGAACAGTTCTGGGCACATAATGAAGTCCTCAGCATCAAAATGTGCAGGGAAGTGAAAGGGAGGTCTCTGTGTGAGTTAGAGCTGTGTCATATGTACACCTTGAGGTTCAAACACTCAGGTCACCATTGAACTAGGCTTCTTGTGTCTACTTAGAACAGTATCTATACAATATGAAATCGAAACTATTCCTGTTACCGTATTTTTTGCTCTATAAGACTCACTTTTTCCCTCCTAAAAAGTAAGGGGAAATGTGTGTCCGTCTTATGGAGCGAATGCAGGCTGCGCAGCTATCCCAGAAGCCAGAACAGCAAGAGGGATTGCTGCTTTCGCTGCGCAGTGATCCCTCTTGCTGTTCTGGCTTCTGGGATTCCGAATATTTTTTTTCTTGTTTTCCTCCTCCAAAAACTAGGTGCGTCTTATGGTCTGGTGTATATGGTCAAGAGCAATATCTGCATCAGTCCACATGATGGAAACATTTCCATACTAAACAATAGTCATTTCAATCAGTAAAGCATTCCCCTTTCAGGCTGAAATTCTGTGCGCATACACCTGGGAGTAAGTTCTATTGAAGAAAGTGCAAATTACTTCTGTACAGGATTGCACTGCAAATGACTTGCTAGGTGAGTAACTTAAATAAATGCACCAATGTATGTTCTACAGCAGAACCTGTGAGGTGTGGCCCTCCAGACATTGCTGGACTACAACTCCCATCATCTTTCACCATTGGCTATGCTGACTGAAGCTGATGAGTGTTGGGAGCTGGACACAAGTTCCCTACCACTGTTCTATGGGTTCGTGCTGTTAGAGATTTCTGACAAAACCTAGCTTTTGTCAGAAATCTCTAATTGTCTTGCAGGTGGCTTTTCCAGGGTCTGCCCTCTTTGCCAGGTCACATCAGTGTTTCCCCCTATTTTGGGGACTTGGGTTCTGCCACGATGCCCACTGTCTTCTTAAAAGTACGAGTTTCAGCTGTTTTACACCAGTGGTCTCGGATTATTCCTCTAGGATTTTAGGGTCAAGACTTGCTTAAATGATATGTTGCCAGAGAGGCGTAACCTCATACTCTACCCCATTTGTCTCAGATCTTCTGTCTTTCAGATGGAAAACATAAAACTCAAGGGATTTCAAAGGCTTGTCCAGATATTGCAAACAGTTCAAGAACTGATTGCATAAAAGGGAAGAGACTCTAAAAGAACCAGATGGTTTGGGTCCTTCTCTATGTCAAATTCTTCAGAATCAAAGATGTATTTAGTGAGGTGCATTGCTAGGTACTTAAAAAGGCTTGGGGAATAGACCCATGGCGTAAATTTGCATTGCATTTACATATAGTAACTTCATTTGTAGAGATACACATTTAGCATCCTGGGCAAATTAAGATGGTGGGTGGATGTGAATCAGCAGCACTGCTTTACAGCACATGCAGCAGCCCTGTAAACAAAGTTCTTCAAAAGTTGGGAATGTAAGAAGCCACCTTATACTGAGTCAGACCAGTGGTCCATCAAGCTCAGCATTGTCTTCACTGACTGGCTGAATCTCTCCAGGGTTTTAGAGCATGATTTCTTCCAGCCTGACCTGGAAATGCCAGGGATTGGATCTGGGACCTTTTGCATGCAAATTAGATGTTCTAACACTGAGGTAGGTGATCTGGAGGCCCAACACAAAAGACCTGGGACTCAAGTGCCCTCAGCCCCCTGTCCTTAACAATGTCATGGTTGTCTACTCTGAGCTGAATTTGGCAAGGGGAAGGGAAGGGAAGGGGAAGAAAGATGAAGAATCCAGAAAGCAACAGCTATAGAAGCTCCATTAAATCATCACTCTCTAAGAACGCCACATGCTTTGTAATTTAAAACCACAACTGTCTTCCTAACTCTGAAACCATGAGCGTTTGAAACCTAGGTAATTCTTTTTTGTTTGAGAACCTTTAATTCCCTTGACTTTATGGGGTGTATCAATATGTGTGAATGCAATCTATATTCTAATAGTCCTCAATGCATAAAAATAAGCCCCAAGTCAGAATTTCTAGCCTCACCCCAAGTTCAATCACACATTAAGAATGTTCTTAAACAGAGGCCAAGCTATGTTTTGCAATTGTTTTTGTTTTATCCAAACTCTATGCAAGATGACAGACACCCAAATTTTCAATCCCCATCTGCCACATCTGAGCAGACAATGATAAATACATCATATGGGATTGGAGAGGAATCTGTCTCCTAGGCAGTGATTTATTATTGGTAGTGTACATTGTCAATTACTCATAGGCACTGCAAATGCCCAAACTTTATGTTTATGGTAACTGCACAGTAAATAATAGATGACTGTGTAATATATGAGTACCTATCAGTCTGAAGCAGAGATACCAAGCATCAGAATATAAGTCTCCACTTTAATGTGTATCAAAGATTTCTACACATTAACTATCTTCCCTTAAAAAATAAATCAGAACATTGACATTTATAAAAGAAGCAAATGGGCTAGTAATTTATTGACCAAATTTCAATTTTAAAAAGAAAGTGCACTCTTAACCTTTTGACACAGAATAAACGGTTCCCTAATAGCCAGGGGGGAAATGTCAAAAACTGAAAATTGACAAATATATATTACTGTAAAGTTTCAACAGGAGACAATAAACAGGCAAACAATGAACAGAGCCAATATATCTTGACTGCACAGGAGAAAATGATAAGGTTCTCAGGCAGAAAAGAAGCAAAATCAAAGAATTCATCTGTATAAATTGTGGTGGCCCCTACTAAGAGAGTAATTCTGCATTCTGAATGCGACCTATTGTGACGTGACCATGCCATTGGCTACACCACACACCCAATTTGCATTTCAACCTACATTTACTAAGCCTATGGTAAGATGGCAATTGTATAGTGCATTTTTTCTTCCTCTACAGGATGCAGCTGTTTGTTAACCATTAAAGTCCACAATATATCCCCAACACACTTATTCAGGCAGTCTTCTGAAGATGCACATGCAGTGTAGATGGGGTAGGAGCTCACCTCCAGCGTCTTCACCAACCTTCTCTGTATTGCACACGGAAGGTTTTCAGGGGACTTCTACTCGTGCTTGTTTGGCTCTGCTCTCTCGGGGGCCCTGATCATACAGAAGGGTTTACTCGGCTGGGATAGTATTTGTGTGCATCTACACTTTAAGAATTCACTTCTTCAAGCAAAGCACCTATATCCAGTGTTGAATCTAAGATATGTACACTAATATATTGGGCAATACATTTATGACACTGGGATGTTAGGGTGCATCAGAGCAACAAGAGCCATGGCTTAGCTACTGGACAGGACAGCCTAAACTGGCATGCCTTTTTCCTGCCTTTCTTTTTGCTAATTCTGCTGTCACCTGTCAGGCACTCGAATCCTGTCCAACACTTAATGTGGACAAGTTGAAGTCTTTTAGAAGAGAGGAAAATGAGAACTCTGGTCCTCCAGCTTCTGTTGCTGAGCGGGAGTTAACTATGGACCCTTCTAGACATCCTTTTTATTGTGCATTCATGATGATGTGTACTCATTGTGTCATTGGGGTCACACACAATCCTGCTTTAATTTTTTTGTGGATTCTAGAAATTGTGCAAAACGCAGCTAAATTGTACTCATTTAATATGTGCTTTATATTATTTTCCCCATCAGATATGCATTTTTGTGTCCTTCTCAGTGAGTTTTTCCTAGAATACACTTTACTTTACTTTACTTTACTTTACTTTACTTTACTTTACTTTACCTTACCTTACCTTACCTTACCTTACCTTTTGCACAAGGCCCCACAACCAAACATCTATCTTAGATCACAACACACTTTCCCCAGTGATCCCAAAGTAGGTCTTTCTCTCATGATGACTTACAGCCCAATTGTATATAAATATTTCGCATGTATATTTAAAACTGATTAACCAGTAAAGGAGGTGAAACCACCCATTAACCAACCAGCAGCCTGCAAAGAGAAACCTCGGATAGTTACATGCACCAAGTATGATCTGCATGGAGACATTTATTCTTGATTTAAGGCTTGCAGGAAATACCAGCACTCTGCCAAAGTGTCTAAGAGAATGTTAAAAGATCCTTTCTTCATTCACATGTCTGTTTCCATTTGCGCCACAGACTCTGGGTCCACTGAAGTCCTCTCCCCACCCATTTTTCTTTTCTGAAATATGTCATGTTGAAAGCAATCAATGAGATGTCATAATTCCAGTCTATAAACTAAATGGGAATAACAGCTTGGAGCGACCGTAGACTAGTTCTGCAGATAATGGTTTTTATAGACTTCATTAAAAGAGAATGTACGGCAGCAGGGGAAGACACAGCAAAGTTTAATGTGTCTGGGAACATGTTAAACGGCATAAGAGCTTACAGACAACAAAGAAACAGCAATTGCCAAGGTATATCTAGCCAGAAACAAATGGCATGATGGGACAAAGTCCGATCACTTTTTAGTCCCATTGATTTCACTGAAGAGAGGTAAGCAGGAACTTTTACTACAGACCATAGTAGACATAATGTGGGAGTTCTGTGATTTGAATGATCCATGGTTTTTCTTTTACAAGTAGTCATGGGAGGAGCATTTGGATAAGGGAGAGTGGTTCATCTCATCTTAGGGATGTCAAAGAATTCTGATTAAAACAGAAATGGGAGCGGAAACTGCCGATGTTCAATTCTTCATCCCACGTTTGGAAAAGAAATAAATCCAATGTTGATTGGCATTCACTCTTCTTGCTTTCAGCCTGCAAATGTTATGCAATTGATTACTTTGCCCCCTCCCCATTTTCATTATGTTTCCTTTGCACTGAAATCAATGAGGTGGAATAATGTGATGTAATTTGTCTACAATTTTGTAGAGGATGACCTGCAGTGGAAGAGAAACAGAGCTGTATGCAATGAATACAGAGCAGAATAGAAAAGGATACCTTCTTGCATCCCTGTCCCCTTATTATTATTTTCCCCTAGTTGAGCAAAATAACAGCTTCCAGTTTTGATTTTCAGGAAGAAAACAATGTAGCAAGAAAGGACTAAATCCCTGTTCCTCATATAGAAGTCCCAACCTTGTCTTTCATAAAAGAAAACAAATGGGGTTTGGTAGGTCAATCAATCAATCAATCAATCAAACCTTTATTGCATTAGCATACAGCCATAGCAGGATAAAACAAACTAAAAATGGTGTAGACAAGCAACCAAACAAGATTCAAAACGATATTACTGGGGTTATGACATTTAAATTACCCTAAGACAATAATGTAAAGATTTAGTTGCCGGCGCCGGAAATCTAGAGTGTGGATGAATATAAAGCATATAATGGCCCCAAAATAGGCTTGGCACATTAGGTTAAAAAGGTAATGAAAGAATTAAAACCGGTCCAGGTCTAGAACACACTACCCAGTCAGAGTAGCCCTGAGTTTCAAGGCCTGCACTATAAAGATTGCCACCCCACGTGAAACTTGGGGATTTGCGTCCACAAGAAGCGATTTCAAACAGTCTTCCTTAGGTGTGATGGTGGACGGGATCAAGCGAAGGAGCTTAGATCTTATTGGCTCATAAATAGGGCAGTAGAAAAAGAAGTGTATGAAGTCCTCTACTTCATTCATTGTGCATGAACATAGACGCTGAGTAATAGGGGTCTTAGAGTAAATCCCCTGCAGGAAGGCCGTGGGTATAGAATGGAAACGGGCCATGGTAAACGCTCTTCTCAAATTAGGCTCCGTCAGGTCTATCAAGTAATTGGCAAGTGATCTTACCACTTTCACTTTAGGGAGCCATATGGAGAGGCGAGCTGTGGTGGACTGTGCCCTGTCCATGGCCTCGTCTCTAGTAAGAATCCAGGCCCGGATTTTATGTTGATCCCAAGCTGACAGCGTGTCAAGATCTGGGAGGGAGTAGCGTGCAGTAATAGTCTCCATGGCCTTGGACCATTTATTGCTATGAGAACAAGTTAAAAAGGCTTGCCTGGCTAAAAGGGAGCCTGGGGCTTTGATTAATTTACAATAAAAACTAATAATTCTAATGTGGGCTCTCGCAACAATGGAGGGGAGGCCCAGTTCTGTTCTTAACTGTGCAGCAATCGAGCCCTTGGGGAGACCCAGTAACTTTCGTGCAAAAGAGTTTTGCAGAATCTCAAGCCGTTGTAGTGTTTTTAAATTCCACCCCCCGATTTCAACCCCATACAATCATGGGTCAATCATGGAACATAATCTTTTGGCTTTTACCCACTGAAATCAATTGACATTTGGATGGATCATGATGAAACAGTGGAATTAATAAGGTCAAGAAAAAGTTTGAAATAATTGACAACTGAAAAGAGGAGTTAAGAAGAAACCGTGAATGATCATAGAATCATAGAATCATAGAGTTGGAATGCAGGAGCCCATTTTAATTCAGCCTATCTGGATTTGAGGTTGCCCACAGCCTGCTTCCAATCCCTCAGCTGCAAAGCATAGATCAGTTTTTGAAATTAATCATTTTCTCAACAACCAACTTCACTGGATCATTGGGGAGAAAAGGCAGGATAAAAATCTAAATTATCATCATCTTGCTCAGCAAATGAAATAAAAAAAATGATGAAAATATTTGCCTATTTCACTTACTCAGCCCTCACTGAAAAAATAAGAGCATAGTCAAGTCAAAATGTTGCTGTTCAACCAATTAGGTGATCACAAAATAGTAGATTCTAATATTATAACAATGGCATTACCACCAGTTTCTGTTTATAGCAATAACATCTCCCAGAACCAATGGAATAAAAAAAGTTGAAAGGTCACCACAATCATCAATATTAGTTGTTACAAAATGTATTATCAACTTCTGAGCTGTCACAGCGAAATGCAGAACTGAGGTTGTTACACACTTGTTAAATTAAAAAAATAAACACTGTTATAAATATCATCCAAATTAGATAGAAATATTCTAAGTTATCTTTCTCCTCAAATCTTCTTGCAAACCCTGCATGCTGAAGCTTTCACCTTTGCTGCAGCAAGCAGAAAGTCTAATTCCATATTTCTGAAAACGTAAAAAAACAAAACCCCAATAATGGAAACCCTCTTTAATTGCCTGACCATCAAGAAGCTATTTGTGGTAATCAGGACAATTGCTAGAAACCACAACTCCGAGTCTTAATGTAATTAACCATTAACTGCTTTGTTTTGCACACCATCTGGAAATCCCTCGGCAACTGTAACCCTTATTGCACAGTTGACAACAGAACCATATTGTCTGCATACTTTAGCATCAACAGTCTGTGGAATAAAACTGGGACTGGTAAGCAAGCTGTCTTCTGAAACGCTTGGTAAACAGGGATAGAGTCAATAGGACACCCTTTGGAACACCTTTGATAATAGAAACCACTTCTGAAAGCTGACCTTCAAAATGACTCTAGGCTGATTTGGACAATCATATGTTGGCTTAATAAGACAGAATATTAAGCCAACTTCAAACTGTGGCTTCATACCCTGTCCTGTTTCAAAACCGTTTGTGAAAGACTAAAGATGGGTGTTGAATAACATGATTGATTTTATGGGTGTGTCCATAGATAAATCTCTCCCTGTCACTTACGCCAGGAAAGTCTAAAGTTAACTCTTTACAGTAGCATTTGTGTTTAACAGCAGCAAGCATTATATGTCTGTGAAGGCTTCCCGGTGACCATTCATTTCTCACCCAGAGGTCCAAAGTATGAGGAAGCACTTATGGAACAGAACCTTTTTTTTTCTGGAGGGATGCCGGGATACATCTACCCCTAAACATTTTGTGAATCTAAGTTTGGCCTCATTGAGGGGTAGTATTTCAGTATAAGTAGGAAAATGAGAGTACCCCTAAACATATATTTTTAGGGGGGAAAGCACTGAACAGAACTATATGCTTATTTAAATTACACTCCACAAGGGTTTAACACTTTATGAGTAAGCCCCCCCTCCATTTTATCTATTTACATCTTGAGGGGTTGGGACCTCCTGGGCCTCCCTGCAATGGCCTTGCCAGACCTCACGGCCTCTTCCTGATACGTGTGACATAATGCACACGCAACAAGCCCCCACAATGTTGGGCGGAACACAATGCCTCTGCAGGTAGACCTTTCCTACACAGAATGGCTATTAGTGTTCAAACCAGCAACCCCCATTTAGCCCCTTCCAATATTTAACTTGCCCACAGGGAATCAAAACCAGGTTGCCTTGCCTGGCTAACCCCACTCAGATAGTTCAAAACCCCAACTGCCATCACTGTCATTCCTTCTCCCACTGAGCATCAAATTCCTATCCGCTCATTAAACTGTCAGCAGCTTGCTTAAATTTTACACCTTCTCTCCTGGTTGACTGCCAGTCTCACCAGCTCTTAATGGTTGCTGGGTCACCAGGAGGCAGGTCTAAAGTCTTTCTGTCACACCATTTACCATAGTTTCTCAATCTGAAATATGTGCAAAACTACAACTAATAGAACACGTTTTTGTCTGTTCAGTCTCTCACACCAATGAAGGAGAAAAGTGGTTGTGTGCTCAGCCAAAAGGTTCATTCATATCTCAAGTTTATTAAGCTGCACTGGAAGGACCTATCCTGAAGCTGAGGCTCCAATACTTTGGCCACCTCATGAGAAGAGAAGACTCCTTGGAAAAGACCCTGATGTTGGGAAAGATGGAGGGCACAAGAAGAAGGGGACGACAGAGGACGAGATGGTGGGACACTGTTCTTGAAGCTAGCAGCAGGAGTTTGACCAAACTGCGGGAGGCAGTGGAAGACAGGAGTGCCTGGCATCACGAAGAGTCGGACATGACTAAACAACAACATGGTCAACTAAATATGGCCACTGACTTTGCCACATGTATCAATATAATGTCTCCTGATCAGAGTAAATGTCTGTCAACACTGGTATATCAAAATGTTACCCCTAGTGTCTCCTGGTGTGTGCTACCAAATAAAATGGTAGCTTTCAAATTGTTGGCAAAAACAATGCATAACTGCTTCCTAGACAATTAACTTTTCTAAATCTGGCATGTTTTTCCAAGATTATGCAAGTTAAAATTCAGCCCATTTTCCTAACTTGGTCAATAACAAGTGAAATTCAGAAATGGTACCAAACTAGCTGGGTGGTCGTTCCTGGGGTGAGATTTATCACCTGCTTTGAATGTAGGAACTACTGTATAATGCTCTGCTCTCATGCCTTCATGATCTTGCCAAAGGTGTTTCCATTATGGGCCAAGAACAACCCTTCCTTAAATTTTGGTTCAGCCTGTAGCAGCTTGGCAGCAGCCCTCTATATCCACCAGCCCTCTTGTCTGCTGGTTCTACTTCACCACACCCCTTTCCAACTCATCTCAAAGGGAGGAAGGGAAGCAGCACCCCAAAAGGCTGGGGAAAGCTAAGCTCTCTTCCAAGGTTCTTGTCTTCCTGACTCCCTTTAGTGATGGCTTCTGAGCATGGTTGAATGTAATCATGTAATCCAAGAGGACATGTAATGCAGCTCAAACAAAATATAATAGTATGAGAAAAAAAAGCTTATATAAATAACAGGGAGATACTTGCCCATCCACTGCAGAACCAAAAATAAGGGACTGTTTATTATTTTGCATCTTCAAACCTATGATTTTAAAAATTCCTAATACAAAATCATGGGAAGTGGATTTGAACAGTACAGTCTCATCCTGGTCTTCCTCTGAAATTCCACTCCCCAGGCCTAGTGACTGCTGGGTGCTTACTAGAGAACAGCTGATACCTCCACCTGGGGTTAAACTTAACATCTAAGAATGTGAATTTATTTAAGGATAATTATGAAAAAACTTGGGCAGAGGTAAAGAAAGATCTGGAAATATGGTCAAGGTTGAAACTTTCCTTGTTAGGCCGAATTGCTACTATTAAGATGAATGTATTGCCTAGAATGCTGTTTTTATTCCAGATGCTGCAGATTTTGGACAAGATGGATTGTTTCAAGAAGTGGCAGAAAGACATATCAAAATTTGTCTGGCAGGGCAAAAAGCCCAGAATTAAATTTAAGATTTTAACTGATGCAAAGGATAGAGGGGGGTTTGCCCTGCCGGACTTAAGACTCTATTATGAATCGGCAGCTTTCTGCTGGTTAAAACACTGGCTACTTCTTGAGAACACTGACATTTTGGACCTGGAAGGGTATGACAATAACTTTGGTTGGCATGCATACTTATGGTATGACAAGGTAAAGGTGTATAAAAGTTTTAAAAACCATATTGTAAGGAAAGCATTGTATAATGTTTGGATTAGATATAAAGATCTGCTGGAAAGTAAAACCCCCAGGTGGGTGTCACCAATGGAAGCTAGGGAAGTTAAAAAGCTTAATATGGACTCTAAATGGCCAAAATATTATGAGATTTTAGAATATGATGGTGAAAGGGTGAAACTGCAGAGTTATGAGAAATTAAAGCCTAAGGTTCGAGATTGGTTGCATTACCATCAGATAAATGAAACATTTAAACAGGACAGGAAAATAGGATTTCAGAAAGAGAAGTCAAAATTAGAAACAGAACTGTTGGAATCCAATACTAAGAATTTATCAAAAATGTACAACTTGCTGTTGAAATGGAATACACAGGATGAAACGGTGAAATCAGCAATGATTAAATGGGCACAAGATATTGGTCATGATATTATGTTTGCTGACTGGGAACTGTTATGGACCACCGGTATCAAATTTACTGCATGTAATGCTTTAAAAGAAAATATTATGAAAATGATCTATCGGTGGTACATGACCCCAGTCAAGCTTGCAAAAATTTACCATTTGCCTAATAATAAGTGTTGGAAATGTAATGAGACTGAAGGCACCTTTTACCATCTTTGGTGGACCTGCCCAAAGGTTAAAGCTTTCTGGGAAATGATCTATAATGAAATTAAGAAGGTCCTTAAGTGGACTTTTCCTAAGAAACCAGAGGCTTTCCTTTTGGGCATGGTTGGCCAAGTGGTGTTAAGGAAGGATAGGATTTTTTTTTATGTACGCCACAACAGCAGCAAGAATTCTACTGGCAAAGTATTGGAAGACGCAAGAACTACCTACTCTGGAAGAATGGCAAACAAAGGTGATTGACTTTATGGGACTGGCCGAGATGACGGGCAGAATCCGTGACCAGGGGAAAGAGACAGTGGAAGAGGACTGGAAGAAATTTAAAATATATCTTAAGAACAATTGTAAAATTGATGAATGTTAAGATGTCAGGGGGTAAGAGGTAAAGAAATTGCAGCAGTAATCAAAAAAACTAAAGGAACTTTTATGAAAGGGAATTAAGATAATGGACCTAAGGGTTGCTAAAGAACCATTAAACAAGGATGCAGGGATGGGGAGGTATGGGGAAGTCAAAAGAAAGAAGGGTATGAAACGATGAGTTGGAAATTGTGTTGTTTTGTGTTGCTTTTGTTATCTGTTTGAAAAACGAATAAAAATTATTATAAAAAAAAAAAAAGATACCTCCATCACTGAAAGCTCACTAGGGGAGCCAATCCTGTCAGGTGAGTCTCTCTTTAAGAGCAAGAATGGCAGGTCTTTGTAATGCAAGTTTGGGGCTTTTTTGTTTGCTTTTTCCTTTCTCAGCATACACTGTAGTGACACTTACAAAAATGAAATCTATAGTTCTTAGAGTCTTAATTCCATGCTTTTCTGGCTTGATAAAAGTTAAATTTGAATATTAAGCAGTGTGTGTCAAATAATCAATTTTAGCATTTGGTTTGCTGTGTACAACAGACTCAGCAAGAATCGATGAAGAACTAGATCTCCTTTGATTATGTTTTTTATTTTTAATAATTTTTATTAAAGGTTTTCCTTGTTTACAAAAGCACATGCATTGTCTCTTTCTTCAGGTTGTGTTTTCAGATCAGTTAAATTTGTTGTGAGACATTGGTGTTATATGCAGCATAGGGTTGGGAAGAAAAGAGGGGGGACAGGAGGGGGGAAGCTTATGTTCATTTACTTAGTGTATGTGTGGGGGTTTTGTGTCAGTGTCACTTGGGTAGATTCTCTTTCTATTCACTTATGTTTCCTTGGTAGTGAGAGAGGTTTGGGTGTGGTTGATTGTCTTTGGTTGGCTACATGGGATTTGTTTGTGCATGTGTGAGGGGGGAGTTTAGTTATTCAACCACCTTTGGCCATTTCGAAGTGCTCTTTCATGGCTTGGAGACAATATTCACATTTTCCTATCTTTTGTTAGGAATATAGTCTGCTTCTACAAGAAACTTAGGTATTTAGCACAGCAGGAAGTTGAATTTCACTGGATATCGTCATCATCAAAATTATTAAAGAAGTCTGCATGTACTGACTTTTTATTGACAGCTAAACCCATCAACAAACTTGTACTCCCCCCCCCCCCCCGCCTCCTCAAGGTCCACGTAAGGCCCCGTGCCCTCAAGGAACATCTTGTCCACTGCTGGCTTCATGACTGAGTCCCTCCATAAAACTTTCCAGCCACCCTTCAACATTTTATTTCTTTATTTTTTTATCGGATAACAACTGACACAGCTTCATTAAAGTCAATGGAGTGACATGATTTTACACCAGCAAAAGAAATCTAGGGTTTTCCTGTGTGTAGGGAAAGAGATAGAGGCCAAGCTGCAGAGCAACAATGAACACCCAATGAAAGTTTTGACTACAAAGTTTAGTTGTGTGGGGTCTCTTGCTAAAAGGCAGAAAGCCTGAGTCCAATAAACTTCAAGCAGACAAGAAGTGCCTATAGTGTTCCAGCTGATGTCTTTATCTCACTGAATTATTCCTCTATCCTCCTTTGCAATGCTCAGTAATAAATTAATAATTTATGCTAAGTGGAGCTGGCTGCTGTAAACCCAGCTGATCAAAACAGAAAATGCAAAATGCAGTCAAGCTTCATGAAAGCGGTTCCTGAAATCCTTGCAGCTTTAACTGTGAACAGAGCCTCTTCGGTACATGTGGACAGGTTAGGTAGTAGTGGGGGTGGCATAGGAGGGCAAGAGAGAAAATGGTTTTATGAAACTAGGCCATAATATAATTTTTCTAAATCACCTGTCTCTAGCAAATACATAATTACTCTAATCTGGATTAAAGTCCACTGGCATTTGGGAGCTTTTGCCAACCTGATGTGGTATAATGTTTGAAAGATTCTGATGGGGCATCAGTCCATTTGGGGTTTGTGCTTATTTTGGTACTTCCACTGAATAATGAACCACAAGCTATTAACAGTGGAAGTTGGTCTGCCTTCTTGCTTGCATCCAGTCAAGGATATCAGTTTCCTCTTCTCCCCTGGGTGTCCCACTGAGCTCCAGCCACCACTGGGTATAAAACCTAACATGGCCAGCAGCCAATCTATTCTGATTATCTTCAACATATACCGTATTTTTCGCTCTATAAGACGCACCAGACCACAAGATGCACCTAGTTTTTGGAGGAGGAAAACAAGAAAAAAAATATTCTGAATCTCAGAAGCCAGAACAGCAAGAGGGATCGCTGCGCAGTGAAAGCAGCAATCCCTCTTGCTGTTCTGGCTTCTGGGATAGCTGCACAGCCTACATTCATTCCATAAGACGCACACACATTTCCCCTTACTTTTTAGGAGGGAAAAAGTGAGTCTTATAGAGCAAAAAATACGGTAAATGCTCTCAGGATTGTAAATGCTTGATGTACATTAGTGAGAATAGCCACTGGCAGGCATCCTTTGCCTTCCAGTTTAGTGCTTAACTGAGCAAGAGGTTTGCTTCATATCTTCACTGCACATATGCTATGCAACACACTACTTACTTCCCCCCAATAGGAAACATGCACGAGCAATGTTAGTCAGCATTGTTCCCTATTGCTACAATGTCATGATTTTTATTTTATTTTAATGTAAGGCACCAATATGCTGGAAACTGTAGAAATTGAGCTCATAATTTGATTGCACATGGCATTCAGCTCTTGCCAAAGCTGACTGATTGAGCCATAAGTCTTTTAAAAAGAGAGTGATATGCCATGACAACAGCGAGGAGAGCACTCTTGCCACGCTGGTAACATCTGCAAAGTACTTGCCTGCAAAAGTAACCGCTTCTGTACATGTGGTGCCTCTGTTCAGAGCCAAAGTCAAATCCCGTGTGTTCTGAGAAGTATCCCACTAAAACTGCAGACAATATTGCTCATATTCAGCACAGCGCAGGATCTGCTTTATCTTGTGGCATCAGGATGTTGTTGTTTAGTCGTTTAGTCGTGTCCGACTCTTCGAGACCCCCCTGGACCAGAGCACGCCAGGCACTCCTGTCTTCCACTGCCTCCCGCAGTTTGGTCAAACTCATGCTGGTAGCTTCGAGAACACTATCCAACCATCTCGTCCTCTGTCGTCCCCTTCTCCTTGTGCCTTCCATCTTTCCCAACATCAGGGTATTTTCCAGCAAGTCTTCTCTTCTCATGAGGTGGCCAAAATACTGGAGTCTCAGCTTCAGGATCTGTCCTTCCAGTGAGCACTCAGGGCTGATTTCCTTCAGAATGGAGAGGTTTGATCTTCTTGCAGTCCATGGGACTCTCAAGAGTCTCCTCCAGCACTATAATTCAAAAGCATCAATTCTTCAGCGATCAGCCTTCTTTATGGTCCAACTCTCACTTCCATACATCACTACTGGGAAAACCATAGCTTTAACTATACGGACCTTTGTTGGCAAGGTCGCATCAGGATACGAGAGGCTATATAGCCTTGCCCTATGGATCAAGTGGAACGAGAGTTGTGCCAAATAGTTGTCCTGTTCTTCTTTTTTAAAAAAGCACACAGAAATTCCTTGTGGGAAAAACCTGTTCGCCAAGTAAGAACACTCCCTTAATGGGCAGGTGGAAGAGATGTTGTTGCTTGGGGCACATTGTTCAGTACAGCGGTGGACAAAACATAGCTCTGGATCTGCTGGATCAGGGGCAAAGGAAGGCGGCATGACACCCGGGGCAGGCGTTGCTACGTAGGGCGCATGTGCGGTGTCGCTACATACAACACATGCGCTGTATGTAGGAACGCCGCACATGCGCTGTACTTAGCGGTTTGCTGGCAGCGCTGCTCCAGCGCCATACGGATGGCGCCAGGATCCTCTGCTCACAGCTGTAGCAGGAACAGAGCGATCCCAGCACCGTCCATATGGCGCTATAGCGGTGGCACCGGCAAACTGCTATACAGCGCATGTGCGGCGTCACTACATACAGCACATGTGTGCAACGCCACACATGCGCTGTACTCAGAGGTTTGGCAGCGGCAGCGGTGCAGGGAACCTCTGCTTGTGGCTTTAGCCGTGAACTAAGGATCCTCCACATGAGGCTGCGGTGGCTGCTCGTGTCGCCACGAGCCCCCATGGGGTGACTTCTTGTCACCCCCGCAGACATGGAACCCGGGGCGCACCGCCCCTGCCCCCCCTGTTGCGACGCCACTGGCAAGGATTCTAACTCCCCATGGTTTACCAATAGCAGCAACAAAATAATACCCCTCCTGGCACTGCCCTAAATCATACTGTTGAAATTAAGGCTTAGAGTAATCCGGTCAGAGTTTTTGTGTGGAAGAACTGTAAGCTCTGTGCACTGCTGATATTCAAAAGATATTTCTGGGCTCAGAATTCTATGATTCTGAGCATATGTCTTTTGTGCAGGGTTTCTAAAAGTAAAATTCAGACACAAAAGTTGTTGGGCTTTTTTCTGGGAAATGAAACTTTCTTTTGGGAAATCAACCTCAAAATCCTGGACATTTTGCCAATTTTCAGAAATTCCCCCCAGGTGCTCTAAGGATATATACACACATCTACACACATGAGCTGACCGGAACTCATAAAAGTTGGAGTCCAAAACTTCTGGAGGGCCTCAGGTGAAAGTCATCTGCTGTAAAGCTTCAGTTACTTCCAGAACTTACTTATTCCATTTGAACCACCCAATATCAAGCTTCATATAGTGCCTTTGGAGAGGTAAGATGATAAACTGTGGATATGATATTGTGTTACATTCATCCAGACAAATCCAGATCATGAGCTGCTCTTTCCTTTATCTTGAATCGAGAGGAATTCTAACAGAGGACAAAGAATTAAATGAACAAATAACCTGTTAACTGCAGTCCTCTTAACACTGATATTAAAAAGTCACTGAAGAAAGTTCCTGGCAGCTATTTTCTCATTCCTAATAGTACTCTGGCAAGTCGGATAATTATTTGTTAAAATTCCACCCTCTCAATAGCCTCTATTTTTCAAGGATCTGAAACACTCATCTGTTGCATGAAATGGGCTTCCCATTGAAATTGTTTCAAAAATACCATATGGTGTTGGCTAGTTGATAAAAAACCAATTAGCATTTTTAAATAACTTGCAGAGAGATTTTGTGCTTAGGATTTACTTAGTCTGACCTTTAATACAGTGGTACCTCGGGTTAAGTACTTAATTCGTTCCGGAGGTCCATTCTTAACCTGAAACTGTTCTTAACCTGAAGCACCACTTTAGCTAATGGGGCCTCCAGCTGCCGCTGCGCCGCTGCTGCACAATTTCTGTTCTCATCCTGAAGCAAAGTTCTTAACCCGAGGTACTATTTCTGGGTTAGCGGAGTCTGTAACCTGAAGTGTCTGTAACCTGAAGTGTCTGTAACCTGAGGTACCACTGTATTTATTTTGCCTTATTTCCACCTTTGCTAGCCTGATGGACTCCCCTCCCAACAGCCATTAACCAGAATTGCTGGTTAAACCTTTTGGAGCCCCAAACGTCTGGAGGACTCAAGGCTGGAGAAACCTGTCTTAATTTGTTTTTTTGTCCCACAAATGTTGTTTCCCCTTCACAGAACTTTCCTTCCTGTTCTTAGTCTTATTCAAAATGTCTTTCATCTCTAAATCATCTTCTGAAGTTTGCTGGTTTCTTCATATTTCTCACCATTTCTTTCTTCTGGTTCTGAAGACAAATTTTCTCTTTGACCTTGTTCATTTTCTTCTTCCTCTTTTTCTACTTGCTGCCTCAGAATGGCTCTTGCGTCTTCATCTCATTATATAGTTTGTTGTTTGTTTGTTTGTTTATTATTTCATTCAAGCCACTGATTAAAAATGATTTTAAGCTGTGATCCTATATTCACTTCCTGGTGGGAGTAAGCCCTGCTGAAAACAATGATATTTACTTCTGAGTAGCCATGTATAGGTCAAAGGTTAAGTCATTCAAAGGCAGCCTGCAGTGCGGAGCTCATCTCACTTCAAGCTGAGGGAGCCGGCATTTGTGCAGACAGCTTTCCGGGTCATGTGGTCAACATGACTAAACCTCTACTGGTGCAGCGGAAATGCTATTTACCTTCCTGCTGCAGTGGTACCTATTTACTTGCACTGGCGTGCTTTTGAACTGCTAGGTTGGCAGAAACTGGGACAGAGCAACAGGAGCTCACTCTGTCATGGGGATTCAAACCGCCGATGTTCCGATCAGCAAGCCCAAGAGGCTCAGTGGTTTAGACCACAGTGCCACCCATTCCCTTCAATCCATGTATATGATTGCACGGTTAATCTCCAGAACCACTTCTAACATCATTTCAAGAAATTTTGATCCACTTCCCTCAAAAAAATAAAATAAAAAAGATCTAATTCCAGATATATCTTCTTCTAGGTCACGGAGGGATATTTTCCACCTGATACGTCTGCAATATGTTCATCTAAATTATCAATGTCTTCTTCCATAAGTATGTCATTGTTGGGAGGGGTACCTTCTCACTGTACTTATTACGTGATTATGAGCTCTCATTGAAGCCCTCCAAACTTTTAACATGGTGTGAATCATAGAAAGTAACTCGTCGTTATTTCCACCCGTATAATTAGTCTCCTGAGACTTGTCTTGAGGTTTCAGATCTCCAACAGCACCAGTCTTGCCTATTTGCTAATCATCTATAGTAGACAATCTACCTCATTCTTTCCATTATATAACACCTACAATGCTGGATTACCCAGTATGTAACCCAGGCAGGCCAGCAAAGCAGAGGCATACAACAATGTGAGGGGTTTGTTTTAAGAATGTGATATCTGGGATTTTAAAAAAATGCATCAAAGTAGTTAAAATGGGGGAAATCAGAACTTCATTAGCCTTCTTTGTTGCCCACTACACAGTCTTCCCCAATCTCTTTTTATTGCTGATCCCCACCTAAACCAGGCAGCGTCCTAGGAATGTATATCAAAATAATGTGAGGAAATCAGATCCTGTCTTGTGTTGCAATAAATATGGGTTTTGTTTTATTATTTTAACATTTTATATTACAGTTTAGTATTGTTTTTATTTTGAACAACATATTGAGGGCACCATCTTTTCAATGCTTACCCGTGATTTCCCCCCTAGAAAAATAGGTGCCAGTACTCAGCAGGAAGTTATTATTGTAAGTGTCACACTTTTTAACAACAAAATAGAGGTGCTGTTTATGCAAACCCTTGAGTACCCCCTGAAAAAAGGCACTTGGTGCTTACGTCTTCTAAAGGCCTCAATCTGGCTCTGATAACCTGTTCCTAACCAAAAAGTGTCAGAAACCTATCCTCCTGGTTTTGAGAAGTTCCCACCACTCCTGTCAGCACTCTACTCTCCCAAATCACCAAATCAATTTCCCCTCCCCTTTCCTTTACCACTGCTGTGAGGAGAGATGAATTTCTAGTTAATTGTGTGATCTCATTCACTGCTTTCATCTTCATCAATTGGTCCAATCTCATTTGCATGCTCCCCACACCCAACATGGTTAATATTAGTGACTTCATTCCTAGAAGAGTTTGTGTATATTCAAATATGTTCCTATAAGTGTGTGTTCAAAATATATTGTAATGTTTGTTAAGGAATCATTGGAGGGGTTAAGATAATGGCGCTATTGTTTGTTGTATGTTTGACTGGGAGGGCGGGCCTTAATGTGTCCCTGATTTTTAAAAAATATTAATTCCTAAAATCATAGATGATTGAACAAGGGACAATAACTTCAATACCCTGATTGTGCATTAAGCATTTGTGTCGTCGTCGTCCCCACCCCAGAAAGAACAGCTTTAGCTTTGGAGAGATACGGATATATTTTCTTTAATTCCTCTCCCCCCCCCCCCGTGTGTGTGTGTGTGTGAATTTTTTAAAAAAACTCCTCTCCATACAGAATGAAAAATGAAAGAATTCAAGTAGAATACTGCCATCAAGTGTTTTCTAAGTGTTATTGCTGAGAGAAAATTTGATCAGCGTACATAGCTGATCCAAAATACGGCTGTAGTAAGTATGACGTGCAACGGCTTTGCACCCAGATCTTCCTCCAGTGTGCTCTGACTTTCAGAGATATTTCTAGTTAATAGCTACATTTCAGTCTGTGTTTTGGGGTATGATTTGTGTTTTGGGAGGGAAAGTGGTGGTTCTGAACATTGCCAATTTTTATTTCATGGAATTCGTGTTGTGTGATGCCCACAATATTTCTTAGGCTTTCAGATGTGCTTTCAGTCCCCACAAAGAGGTCAGGAACCCCTGCCTTAGAGCAAGTGTGCAGTAAATGAGCAGAAAGTAGTTTGGAAATTAAAAACAAATCCTATGGATCCACTTTAGCTGTTGTGGTACAGTTACGGTACTTGTTCTGGCACAGCTAAAAGCAGCGCCTTCTACCTAACAAGTGAGGCACAGCCAGAGGCCTCTGCAAAGCCTCTTATTGACAGGTAAAGGTAAAGGTAAAGGTACCCCTGCCCGTACGGGCCAGTCTTGACAGACTCTGGGGTTGTGCGCCCATCTCACTTAAGAGGCCAGGGGCCAGCGCTGTCCGGAGACACTTCCGGGTCACGTGGCCAGCGTGACATCGCTGCTCTGGCCAGAGCCAGAGCCAGAGCCAGAGCCGCACACGGAAACGCCGTTTACCTTCCCGCTGGTAAGCGGTCCCTATTTATCTACTTGCACCCGGAGGTGCTTTCGAACTGCTAGGTTGGCAGGCGCTGGGACCGAGCAGCGGGAGCGCACCCCGACGCAGGGATTCGAACCGCCGACCTTTCGATTGGCAAGCCCTAGGCGCTGAGGCTTTAACCCACAGCGCCACCTGCGTCCCCTTATTGACAGGTAGCCTAGCATTAATTTTCCTTTATCCATAAGGGCCAAGGGCTGATCAAATGAACTTTAATAGATGCAGCCAAAGCATTGTCAATACTTTGTGAATACTTCTGGTGAAACTGATGAGTAAGATTAATAATAAAGCAGAAAACATATCCTAATGGTGTGGAGAGGGGTGAGCCTTTTCCTCACTCCTTTCCAGTTTTTCTTTTTTCTTTTGTTTAATTATTTTGTTTGTTTTGCATGCATTGCCGCATGCACACCCATGTACAGTGGTACCTCAGGTTACAGACGCTTCAGCTTACAGACACTTCAGGTTACAGACTCCGCTAACCCAGAAAAAGTACCTCGGGTTAAGAACTTTGCTTCAGGATTAGAACAGAAATTGTGTGCCCGCAGCAGGAGGCCCCATTAGCTAAAGTGGTACCTCAGGTTAAGAACAGTTTCAGGTTAAGAACAGACCTCCAGAATGAATTAAGTTCTTAACCCGAGGTACCACTGTACTGAGTCATGAGAAGGCCAGGCATGTAAGGGCTTAAAAACTCAGAACAGCCACCCACTGCAGCCCCCGGCTCCTGAGCTTTCCCCACTGCAAGTGGGTGGTGAGCAGGGGCCTGGTAGGCAGATGTCTGTTCACTATTTTGGGTCATCGCAGGACGAGAAGGAGGGATGGGCAGCAATGCCGGCAAGGAGGAACCCACTGGCTTGGCTAGCTGAGGCTCACACTACAGATTGGCATTACCAGCAGCCAACTAGTGAGGACCCAGTAGGGCCCAGGTCAACCGGCAATGGAGAAGAGGTGAGGAGCATGTGACAGCAGTTGGCCACTGGGACAGTGTCCAATGAGCGTGTGTGTTCATTTCTCTCTCCTATCTATGTCTGTCTGAAGAAGAGAGAAATATGAAATGGTTGGATGCTTTGTAGATGCATTATTAATAATACCTTTGCCTCAGGGGTAGGGAATCTTTTCATTCTGAGAGCCGCATTCCCTTCTGGACAACCTTCTGGGAGCCATAGACCAGTGGTGGTTGGGGCCAGAGGTGAAAGTGTGAAGAGCAACAAATGACTTTTACTTTTGTGCAGAAGGCTAGTGGTTTCTTTCTTTTCTTTTTTTTTTTAATAAATGATTTTTATTAGTATTTTCCACACAACAACAACACAAAAGATATCAAAAGATAACAATACGCAACACACAAAAATCAACATTCAAAAACTAAAAAAGACAACAAAAACAAAATAAAAAACAAACAAATTCATATCTTACAAGTTAATATTATAAACACTAAAACAACAACAACAAGACATTGACTTCCACCAATCCCACAGCACCTCCTTTATCTCTCATTCTGTCTTCCTGTTTTCCTGTTTTCTTTATCCTCTCTATCCTAACATCTACAGTAGATATAAATCCTTCTTTCATATCCTTTCAATTCACAAGGTTATTCCAGACTCAGCCAGATTTCTGCCCTCAAACCTTGACTTTTGAGGTATTCATTTAGGCACTCTCATTCTTTTTTTACTTCACTTTTTGGTTTTTGTCTTATATCTGTCAATTTGGCTAGTTCTAAGTATTCTGAGAGCTTACATAGCCACTCCCCTAGTGGGTAGCTGATTCCCTTTCTAGTACTTAGCCACCAGGATTCTTGCTGCAGACGTTGCGTATAAGAAAAAAATAGTTTTGTCTTTTGGAATGTCATCATTTAAAATTCCTAAAAGGATGCCAAGGCTAGTGGTTTCTAAACATACTCTTTCATCCCTCTTTATCCTCCATCCAGGTGAGCAAGAGGCATGAGCAGCGTTCAAGAGCACATTCCAGCCAGCCAAAGCACTCCAGCAGGGGACAAAGCAGGACCAGCCAAGGATGTGACTGGGGAGGGAGTATGGCTTGGGGACAGTGCCAAGAACCAGGCAGAGAGGCCTGGAGAGCCACACTTGGCTCCACAGGGAGGAGGTTCTCCATTTCTGATTTACCATATGTTGTGTCCTGTGAAACGATGGGCACATTTTGAATTCTGTGACATGCGACTAGCCTTGGTGTCAGTGTTAAAGGTAAAGGGACCCCTGACCATTAGGTCCAGTCGTTACCGACTCTGGGGTTGCGGCGCTCATCTCGCTTTATTGGCTGAGGGAGCCGGCGTACAGCTTCTGGGGCATGTGGGCAGCATGACTAAGCCGCTTCTGGCGAACAAGAGCAGCGCACGGAAACGCCGTTTACCTTCCCGCCGGAGTGGTACCTATTTATCTACTTGTACTCTGACATGCTTTCGAACTGCTAGGTGGGCAGGAGCAGGGACCGAGCAACGGGAGCTTACCCCGTCGCGGGGATTCAAACCACCGACCTTCTGATCAGCAAGTCCTAGGCTCTGTGGTTTAACCCACAGCGCCACCCGCATCCCCGGTGTCAGTGTTATTCATGTGAAAATATATGAAAATATGTTTATATAAAATGTGAAATATGTTTTGAGTTCTATGTCATGGATTGCAATGAGGCCAAAGTAGATGAAAGTCGTGAAATAAACACTTGGGTTTGAATTCAGCATTGCACTGCATCAAATGTTCTGTCCGTGTGCCTCACAGACATCCATTTTTATTGTTTGTCTTGTGATTACAAGCATCATCTCGAGGACCCGTTTCTATGATGAAAACCAGCCTGTTTACAGTTTGTTGGTGTCCCACACTGAAGAAAGAGACTCTGTCAAGAATGTCTAAGACTCTGTCAAGAATGTCTAAGACTCTGTCAAGAATGACTAAGACTCTGTCAAGAATGTATAACTTGCTGTTGAAATGGAATACTCAGGACGAAATGGTGAAATCTGCTATGATAAAATGGGCACAAGATGTGGGACACAACATTATGCTGGCTGACTGGGAACAGTTATGGACCACAGGTATGAAGTTTACGGCATGCCCGATAATAAATGATGGAAATGTAAAGAAACTGAAGGTACATTCTTCCACCTTTGGTGGACGTGCCCAAGGATTAAGGCTTTCTGGGAGATGATCTATAATGAAATGAAAAAGGTATTTAAATATACCTTCCTGAAGAAACCAGAGGCCTTTCTCCTGGGCATGGTCGGCCAATTGGTGTTAAAGAAGGATAGAACTTTTTTTATGTATGCCACAACAGCAGCAAGAATACTCATCGCAAAGTATTGGAAGACACAAGATCTACCCACCCGGGAAGAATGGCAGATGAAGGTGATGGAGTACATGGAGCTGGCGGAAATGACTGGCAGAATCCGAGACCTGGGAGAAGAGTCGGTAGAAGAAGATTGGAAGAAATTTAAAGACTATTTACAAAAATATTGTAAAATTAAGGAATGTTAGAAGGATGTTGGAATGAAGTTATGTGGTTTTAGCAGTAATGTTATAAAGGAGTATTTAAAGATGGATTGTTAACAGGTGAGAATGTAAAGTTATAATATATTAAGATAATATATTAAGATAAATTATTAAGATAAAAACAAAAATGGAAAGGATTTGCTGAAGCAATTAATTGAACTAGAATACAAAAAAGGGAGGTGCGAGGAGGTCAGGGAAACAAGTAAATGAAAGTCAAGACATGGAAAGGTTGATTTGTTTTTAATTCTTTTTACTTTTTTGTATTTTGTTTTTTTGTTTTTTGCTTCTTCTTTTTCTTCTTTTATTCTTGTAACTTTTTTGAAACTTTAATAAATATTATTTTTTTAAAAAAGAGAGACTTTCAAGCCCGTGCTAATTCTATTGATTCTGAATTTTGGGGATTAATCTGTTACTCGAATTTTTCAGTGCTGTTCTCTGTGCAAATAATGTGTATTAAAATGTATATGCTAGGTTAAAGTGTGCATAAAATGCACACCAGTGGAAATTATACAGTGGTGCCCCGCAAGACGAATGCCTCGCAAGACGGAAAACCCGCTAGACGAAAGGGTTTTCCGTTTTGGAGGTGCTTCACAAAACGAATTTCCCTATGGGCTTGCTTCGCAAGACGAAAATGTCTTGCGAGTTCCTGCGGTTTTTTCCCTCCCCCCCCCTTTTTCTAAGCCGCTAAAAGCCGCTAAAAGCTGCTAAAAGCCACTAAAAGCCGCTAATAGCGCTAATAGTGCTAATCCGCTAAGCCGTCAATGGGCTTGCTTCGCAAGACCAAAAAACCGCTAGACGAAGAGACTCGCGGAACGGATTAATTTCGTCTTGCGAGGCACCACTGTATAGAAAAATGCATTATGTTGTACAGGCAAACCCCAATTTGTGTGGGGGTTGCGTTATGCGTCATCGTATGCGTCAACAGAGTCCACATAGACCCACCCTGCTTTGTTCTGCACCTGCCCCTCCCCCGTTCCACCCTCTTCCAGGTCCAAAAACAGAGCATGCATGCATGGTCTTGTATGCTTTGAATGTGTGCAAAATAGTTATTACCTGTAAGAAGTATGTGCTAGGTTTTCTTAATATTAATGTCGTCAATGGTTCTACTCAGAGAGGTGTGTGTGTTTGTAATCTTAGCCTGCATGGCGGCACACCTGTGAGCTGTCAACAATTCAGCATACCTGCGGTATGTTAGCAATAGCAGGGGGAGTTTACCTGCTGCACTGAATGCAGCGATGTGATAGGATAATTAATTGTTTTGAATACTGTATTTAAGCTGACCAAATGTTTTGTATCATATCTTGCTATCTTACTCTCTTATTTTATACTCTCTGTTTGACTAAAGGTAAAGGTAAAGGTACCCCTGCCCGTACGGGCCAGTCTTGACAGACTCTTGGGTTGTGCGCCCATCTCACTTAAGAGGCCAGGGGCCAGCGCTGTCCGGAGACACTTCCGGGTCACGTGGCCAGCGTGACATCGCTGCTCTGGCCAGAGCCAGAGCCAGAGCCGCACACGGAAACGCCGTTTACCTTCCCGCTGGTAAGCGGTCCCTATTTATCTACTTGCACCCGGAGGTGCTTTCGAACTGCTAGGTTGGCAGGCGCTGGGACCGAGCAGCGGGAGCGCACCCCGCCGCAGGGATTCGAACCGCCGACCTTTCGATCGGCAAGCCCTAGGCGCTGAGGCTTTAACCCACAGTGCCACCTGCGTCCCTTCTCTGTTTGACTAAGGTAGTGTTAAAGAATTTGGAGGAGTGTGTAGTGGTGAGAAGGGGTATTTTGCAGCTGTTTGGTTATTACTTAAAGCCAAGCAAAGATATTGCGGGCAAGTTTTTATTCCATCGTCCCAGCCACTGCGTAAACTTGGTTGGCAAAGAAAATCCAGCAGTATGCACAGTATGGCATGCAGTTTACTGTATAAAGGTAAGAGTCACATCCATTACTCTGACTACTTTTCCCTATGGCCCCACCCACCACAGACATGTGGCCCCTGAAAGGTTGCCCATGAGAGAATGTGGTCCTCAGTCTGAAAATTGTCTCCCACCCTTAAAGTGTAAAATAGTAAAAAATATTACTATAATAACAGGCTGCTCCTGCATAAACTGGTGTCTTTTTCTAGACTGCCACAGAGATTGCAAAGCTGCAGTCTGTTACTCTGAAATAAGCTGAAATTACATTCAGATCTCTGCTAGTATAAATATAGAGTGTTCAGCATAATCAGTGAAATTGCCTCACATTTGCACCAGTTTAGGGTAGATGAGACTTTCCTCAAGTGACTTTGGAACCATAATCTCATCTCCTCTAAGCCATATAATACTTGCAGTTAGAGTGTAAGGGCGGGGAGCCAAATTCAACCCATAATTCCCTATCAGTCACTATTATGGCCGTAATACGATTCTCATCCATTATAGTTTGATGCTTACAATTAATCTTTTCTGTAGCTGCTTTAGGCAGCTTTGGAAGGTAATTTTCTTTCAGCTTCCATTTCGAATTGTGAAATATATTTTAAGGTACTTAAGTGTAAAGCTGAATAAAATTGATAATCAATCATAAATAATGAGAGCTGCCCCTAAAGGCGTCAGTAAGTCCGAAACAAATAAGCCTTGTTCATTTCTCTAACTTCTTAACACTTGCTTATAACAGGATAAAGAAGCCCACATCCATGGTGAAGAACCTCAGGTCTAGGAACAAGACATCTCTAGCTGGCCCTCAAGATTTTTCAATATTTTTTTCTAATATAACCTATCATGTGATTTCAGGTGGCATAGCATTCAGTGTGTGTATTCATTTTTTATGTTATTTATTTTAATATGTCTGCTTTTCTAGCTATAAACCTTCATAGTAGTTTACAGATAAAAATGGTTACAGTAACTACAAAGACATATTGAAACAGCAGGTGTAAAATAATTCATGCAACACAAAGGATGGTCAAAAATATTTCAACAAACTTCCTAAAAACTGCAAAGTATTGAACCTGACAGGCCTCCTATGAGGGAATTCCACAACAGTGGTGCCAACACTGAAAAGACCCTGCTTCAGGTGCCCATCAATTAACCTCTGTCAAAAGCAGCAGATAGAACAAGACCTTGTAAATTATCTTGACAGCAAAAGGAAGGGGTGGTTCATATGGAGAAGGCACTGCCAAGAACCTGTGGTTCTACAAAAGATGTTGGACTTCGACTACCATCAACCACAGGCACCATAGCCAGAGATGACAGGACCACTTTCCTTAACCCTTGTCTAAAAACACATTTAAGCAAAACTCAAATAAGTATTTATTAGGGAATGGAGGAACACCAGAGTTTTTGCAGAAGCCCAGAAACTCTAGGGGAACGGAAGGAAAACCTCTCAAACAACCCAATGAAGATTGAACATGCTCAATAGCCACAGAAGGCTGAGTCCATGTTGATGGAGGGAAATAGAAAACTGGGGGGAGGCGGGGAGCAGAAATGACATTCCACACTGCAACATTAAGTTGCACTCCCACTTGTAAATAAATGAAGAGACCGCAGTTGCTTGTCAGGAACCAGAGACAAAGGGTCACCAAAAGGGGTGAAAGAAGTGGTTTGGACCATCAAACAAGAATCCCCTGTGCAAGTCCACAAATGCAAGAGCTACAAGCTCAAAATCTTACCTGAATAACAACAGCTTGTAGATACTGCGTATTCCAAGGGAATACATTTTTTTGCATACCTCCAACTGTACATAGATATATGTTCAATGCTATATAAGTCCCTTACATTTATACTCATATTGTACTACTTTGGCTATGTGTTTAATAAAATATTGCATTCTTGCATTGTGAAAAACAAAGATTATGGTGAAAAGTGAAAAACATGAATTGCAAAAAAAACTAGAGCTTACAGAACAAAACCAACTTCAGATATGAAATCAGCACGTCGAAATTAGGTTAGAACAACTGCAGGTATCAATGCAACAAAAAAATTGTTTCCCAGTGTAATCTTTCCCTTAACCACATTTGTTCTGCTCCATGTGATTCCCTCAATGGATTTTCACAGGCAGAGTTCCAGATCTTTTTGCACCCAACTCACAATCCTAGTGAAGCAGATATCCCACCGCTACCAACAATTGAAGCGGATCCCACTGCTATGTATATAGGCTATCTTGTGGTTTTACACAAAGTACAGCTTTGACACTTGGAAACTCGGGAAGAAGCTGAACAAATAAAGATTTGTTTTAAAGGACAAAGCTGGTAAAACAGCTGATTTGACAGGAGACAAAGTTTAGGAAACAGTTAACTTATTTACAATTATAATAAATTTAGTGGATGCTACAGCCTTTTAAATGAGTAAACGCACAGCTTCTTTTAAACTTCAGTTGCTTATATTCAGTGAGTACTCTTCAGTTAGATGCTACAGGTTTCCAGACTAGATTGTACATGTTCAGCTTATTTCGAGTTTGGTTACTTCAGTCTCATAAAACTTACTTGTGGAGGTGTCACAGGTTAATACGTTGGTTCTTAAACAAGGTGGTATTTTCTCTGTCAGTTTCCCAACCTTCTTTCAGTCACACTCTTGGGGTACTTCTAGCAGCATAACAGACCCAGGGGACCCCCAAATTCTTCTTAACTGGTTTGGGAGTCTTCTCTATCTAGAAGATCTCTCCCCTCCTGACAGATATGAGACCCAAGGAGGCTGTCTCCTCACAGCTTCTACTTCTGTTCAAATTCTGCCTTCCTGTTAACTGCTGTTGAAATACTCCCACAAGACCCTAACACTGTCATTCTATCTAAGCTCCGAGACTCTTTTCTCTAGCTGCAGATATTTTCCTCAGAGTGAATGTTACCCATGGACCAGAACCAACACCTTCTCTCCCTCTTAAACTATCTGAACCTTCTCTCAGAAACGGCTCCTTTTATTTCCCCTCCCAAAGTGCTGGCTCCACCCCACTCTGTCTTGATAACCAATCAGAGACAGGCTCCAGCCCTCGGGTGGAATTCTGAGGCACTGCACCACCTGTCCATCTGTCTGGCTCAGTTGTCCACACACCAGATGTCATGGAGGACATGGAGGACCACCAGAGGGCAAAGAACGCATGTGGGTGGATGGGAGACCAACGGGCAGGGAGGACTTGACTTCTTCTCCAGCTCACATCAACTTCTAACTTTCCAGGATGAAATGCTTGCCTCACATAGGAGCCAACTCCTAGGGGCCAAGATCCCTTGCCCCCCCAAAAATATTTAAGGAGCCCCCTGCCCAGTTTATGGGCATTGCCATTCAAATGGTGTGCAAATCTTGTGATTGATTATGTGGGGCAGGGTTTACCTTGCCCACCTAATCTTTGATTCAAGTTGGCACCCTGGTTGCCTCATAATTGAGGATAATATTACAGGCCACTAATAATATTTCCAAGCCAGAAAATGCAAAAATAGGAAGTGTCACTAATTAAAAGTTCAAAATTCACAATAAGCAAATTTGGAAAATCCGGTTTAATTAAACAGATTGTTTCTTCTTACTGGTTTTTGGATAAGGGAGCATGCTACTATTTTGCTAAAACAAATTCTAGACAGGCAAAGCTTTCCTAGAATCATGGAATTGTAGAGTTGGAAGGTACCCTGAAGGCCATTAAGGCCAACCCCCCCCTGCAATGCAGAAATTACAATATTTACAAAATTTCACACCCAGCTCTTCCTAGAAGGCTCAGGACTCGAACTTCCTGATGGAAGGGAACCATTGCAGCAACTTTCCACAATTAATCATGAACTTTCAACATTTCCTCCATACCCTTTGTGAAGCAGAAGGCTAGGACTGTGGCTTCTGAAGGTCATTTGACAATTTCTATAAAAACAGAAGCGATAGTGAGCTATGGAGCGAGCTAAGATTGCTTCTGGCTTTATAACTCAAGTGGCCTGTGTACATGCTAGCAAACTGAGGTTTGTTTAGTCTTATGCCTCCTACATTTAAAAAAAGCAAAATGTGCACTTCTGTCTACCCTCTTAATAATTAAAATATTGTTGTTTTTTTCAGGGCAAACATTCTACAGCATTTGAGGACAGATTCTTCATGACATCAACACTAACCAATCCGTGCCATGCACAACCAGTTTTGGTGGAAAACTAAGAGAAATTATCTGTTCAGGCCTGCCTCTGGTGAGAAAAGACAGTGCTGAATTGGAAACAATGGAGGGTGCTTCTTTTGTGATCACACTGCCCTAAAAATGTGGTATCTCTATCCTAGCTGCCATCTCTGTAGAGCTGAGGCCACCTCACCTCCCTCAATATTTGTAGGCAGGGGGCCAAGCCCCAATATTGAGGCCTCCTCCCGACGATGCATGCCTCCTTGGCCTCCTGACAATGTGCGCCTTGCATGCCACATGCCACCAATGCCACTCCTTGCCTATAAATGCAGCCAAGAATGCCTCAGACCACCAGAACCATCCATTCACTGTCCACCACCTTGCCTTCACCATCTCTCTGCCACCGTGAGAGCGACTAGGACAAAGCTTCTGCCTCTGCCACAAGGCCTCCATTGAGGCCTGCTGCAGCCACAGACATACTTCCAGAGCACAGAGCACAGCATTGTGTGAGCATGATGTCACATCACACATGCAACATTGCCCCCCCCCCAATCTGGGGTGCAAGTCAGCACCTCTGCATTCCATTCCTTATTGCTGACAAACATCCCAGAATCACACAGTGACAATGATCTATAGAGGCTTTGACATGGTCTCTTGAAGTTAACTTGTTTTGGAGGATGTGGCAGTTTCTTAAGATGGCTCCTTTTCATCAAGTCTCTCATTGGCTCAAGTTAGAAATAATGACAGCAGGTCCATG
The DNA here is from genome assembly GCF_951804945.1 of Podarcis cretensis. NCBI lineage: Eukaryota > Metazoa > Chordata > Lepidosauria > Squamata > Lacertidae > Podarcis > Podarcis cretensis. The sequence continues at coordinate 7,224,148 of NC_137180.1, read as the reverse complement.
ACTGGGTCTCCCGTGCTTTTTCTTCCAAAAATGAATTGAGTTGCAGGGGGTGCAAATCAGATTTGAGCCATGGTGCTGTAGGAGAAGCGATTAACTCTTTCCGCTTCTCCCATTTAAGTTGGCCCCTTCCCAGTTAGCATTTGCCTCATGGTGAAAAACACAGTTACCTGTATGTTGTCTTCAGTGAGGCAAATGACAGCTGAGGGGCAATTTAAATTGGGAAAATGGTATTTTGGGTGGAGGTTTAGCTCCCCTGTTCCCACGCTGTAGCCCCAGCCCAATTCCTCCTGCAACTACATTTATCTTTTAAAAAAAATAAAAATAGTGGTAGATTTGATCAAAGTTTTCATGGTTCTCGTGTGTAATTTAGCTAGTAATCAGCATTTCCAGGCATAGGTACCAATGCTATAGGACTGGTGTGTCTTTTCACACACACACACACACACACACACACACACACACACACATCTGTTGGGATGGGGCTGAACCCCCCCCCCCCATCTTGAGGGCCCGGGCCTTGCAGCGGTGGGGGCAGCCTTCAGCGGGCTTAGTGCTGGTGATGATGCTCATAACAAGGAATTAAACATACCCAAGTGTTATGCAAAAGGACCAAATTGCCCCTGTAGCTCTCAAGTAGTCACTGATGCTTGTAGAATAAGGTGAGGACAGGACTTAATAAAACTTAGTTTATACAGACTGAGAATTGTCCCATTAATGCCACTCTGGGCTCAAACACGAAAAAGGGTGGGATTTAAATCCAATGAATAAAATAATGTAAGCTACAAAAACTCTTTGGTTTGGTTATGTCCTACACTGAATAAGAGGCAGTGACCACATTTGCACCAAAGATTTAGTCAAAAGTGGAACCTTTGAGGCATAAGGCTTTCCTTTATCTCATTTGTAAACAGAGGATAGTAGACCACCCAGCTGACATGATTCCTTTTGAAAAAGCCCTTTGATGTAATCAAATACCTTGTGTTTTCTCAGGTTAACTCCCCAATGTCACTATTTCAATTAGAGTGTATTAAATCACTGGTGAAACAGATCTGCTTTAAAAAAAAAAGGGATTTCAGAGGTAAGGAAAGTTATGTGGAATTGCACTAATTGCAAATGACAGCAAATGCTCAATAAAGAGCAGGCATCGTATAATCTCAGTGCAAGCAAATCAGGGTGAAAGCTGAACAAGAAGCCTTTTTTGAAAAACTCCAAAGTAATCAAAGGTTGGGGGACGCAGGTGGCGCTGTGGGTTAAAGCCTCAGCGCCTAGGACTTGCCGATCGAAAGGTCGGCGGTTCGAATCCCTGCGGCGGGGTGCGCTCCCGCTGCTCGGTCCCAGCGCCTGCCAACCTAGCAGTTCGAAAGCACCTCCGGGTGCAAGTAGATAAATAGGGACCGCTTACCAGCGGGAAGGTAAACGGCGTTTCCGTGTGCGGCTCTGGCTCGCCAGAGCAGCGATGTCACGCTGGCCACGTGACCCGGAAGTGTCTCCGGACAGCGCTGGCCCCCGGCCTCTTAAGTGAGATGGGCGCACAACCCCAGAGTCTGTCAAGACTGGCCCGTACGGGCAGGGGTACCTTTACCTTTTACCTTTAATCAAAGGTTGGAAGAAAGCTGTTGTATTTTTCTAATCTCAACCATCACATGTATGTCTTGTACATGCTGCAAAACAGACTCCCCGCTTATAGCCTTTTGGTTTTGTTAATGGTTAAAAATTGATCTATTTTTAAAAAAAACATACGGAGGAAAGAATAGCAGAACTCCATGTAATATGTGCTTTGATTCCCTCTGAGCCTAAATTTAAGACAAAGTTATCTTTCCTCGTTTTTAGCATGCTGCTGAAATAAATATTTAATTGCCTCCCCACGGGGCCCCTGCCTCAGATGGAGGACCAGGACCTTGGAAGGAGCGCAAATGAAGGCTCTGTACCGGTCGGGAAAAGACAGAGACCACACCAGGATTTGGAAAAAGCAAAGTCTGATCTTTATTGAAAGAACAGAAAAAACCAACAACACAAAAAACTGTTGCAACAGGGTCCCCGCTCATGCAATGACACGGAGTCAGAGACCCCGAACAAAAGGACTGCCTTGATTCTTATACCTTTTGATTCTCATTCAGATCAATAGCAAGGAGGTGGGGGGAAGCGATATGAGGGGTGTGAAGAGTGGATTAACATAAGGTAAGCAGGATGTTGAAAAACTTTCTGGAGGTGTCAATTTGCTGAAGGGCTCAGGTGGTATGTGTCGTCTTCCTGTTATTTAATTTTGGATCTGCTTAAAATGGCTTTTCCTTTATCTACAGGAAAACCTCCGCAACTGCTGATAATCAGCATGCAGATGTGAGGCTGGATGTTTGAGAAGATGTTTAGGAAATGACTTAAATGTTAATGTGAAATCCTATTCTGCATTGCTATCAATTGGGTGTGATAGCCTGATGTTTTACATATTTTTTGGAAAATAAGACTGCTTTATTTTGAGCTCATATCCGTGTGTATTCATGGTATGGTTTGCAGACCCAGTAGGAGGCAGTATGGTGGATTGAGTTTTTTGGTAGCCTTTTGGATACAATATTGAGTCAAGTATATACATTTGGAAATATTTAGATTGTTACATTCTTTAAAAACCACATTTTGGATACATTCAGAAAAGTACAGCATAGTACAGCATTTCATTAAAGATACATCCACGAATACATTTTTAAAAGAATAGCTTCATGGAGAAAGAGGTACACAGGAATGGCAACAGGCACGTTACATTAAGATGATGCATTAAAAAGACACATATTATATTACATTCAATGATACGTGAAAAGACACAGTAAGATGGCATCTTCCCAACAATGTGTTCTTTAAGGCACAATTTATTATTGTTGTGGGACTTTGGGGTAGGATGATATCATTAGGATCATTTTACCTTTATTCCCCTCTCTGACCCTGATTCTCTTATGACACTGCTCACTCATTACAAACACTGTTAAGTCAAGCTGCCACCTTTACTTTACTGAAAAGGACATAACTGCACAGCGATTAATGTTCCATGTCCTTCATCTAGTCACTTTGCGGCATATTCTGTATGAGTCTGAGCATTAGCAAGATAATAATAATAATAATAATAATAATAATAATTTATTATTTATTATTATTTATTTATTATTATTTATTATTTATACCCCGCCCATCTAGCTGAGTTTCCCCAGCCACTCTGGGCGGCTCCCAATCAGTGTTAAAAACAGTACAGCATTACATATTAAAAACTTCCCTGAACAGGGCTGCCTTAAGATGTCTTCTGAATGTCAGGTAATTCTTTATCTCTTTGACATCTGATGGGAGGGCGTTCCACAGGGCGGGCACCACTACCGAGAAGGCCCTCTGCCTGGTTCCCTGTAGCCTCACTTCTCGCAATGAGGGAACCGCCAGAAGGCCCTCGGCGCTGAACGATGGGGGTGGAGATGCTCCTTCAGGTATACAGGACCGAGGCCGTTTAGGGCTTTAAAGGTCAGCACCAACACTTTGAATCGTGCTCGGAAACGTACTGGGAGCCAGTGCAGATCTCTCAGAACCGGTGTTATGTGGTCCCGGCGGCCACTCCCAGTCACCAGTCTAGCTGCCACATTCTGGATTAATTGCAGTTTCCGGGTCACCTTCAAAGGTAGCCCCACGTAGAGCGCGTTGCAGTAGTCCAAGCGTGAGATAACCAGAGCATGCACCACTCTGGTGAGACAGTCCGCGGGGAGGTAGGGTCTTAGCCTGCGTACCAGGTGGAGCTGGTAGACAGCTGCCCTGGACACAGAGTTAACCTGTGCCTCCATGGACAGCTGTGAGTTCAAAATGACTCCCAGGCTGCGCACCTGGTCCTTCAGGGGCACAGTTACCCCATTCAGGACCAGGGAATCCTCCACACCTGCCCGCCTCCTGTCCCCCAAAAACAGTACTTCTGTCTTGTCAGGATTCAACCTCAATCTGTTAGCCGCCATCCAACCTCCAACCGCCTCCAGGCACTCACACAGGACCTTCACCGCCTTCACTGGTTCTGATTTAAAGGAGAGGTAGAGCTGGGTGTCATCTGCATACTGATGAACACCCAGTCCAAACCCCCTGATGATCTCTCCCAGCGGCTTCATATAGATGTTAAAGCAAGACACAGATCCATAACAGCTTAACAGCTTAGTGTACATAGTGTGCATTCTGCACCACTTCTTGCTGCTGTGGGTTGCCATTTATATATATATATATATATATATATAAAGCATCTATGCCCTGGGTCTTGATCTGGTTGCCTTTTGCTTCTTGATGGTATCGAAGACACACAGTTACAACTTCAGATGAAAGTTGTGACCTTAGCATGACTCATTCTGGAATAGTTACATAATCAAGCACCAAAGCGTTCATTAGCAAGAATCACACCTATTACTATACACCAGGAAATGACTGCGTGTCCACAAACCAGCAGCCGTAAAGGAGCACACAACTATTGTAACTGTTCACGAGGACTTGTAAGTGTTTCATGATATCAACAGAATTTCCTTACCATTACAGTGTTTCGCTGGTATTGCTTCTTTTAGTATGTGAATAGTAGTCACAAGTGGAAGCGTTGAACTCTATGGAAGGATAGCCAGCTCAAAGCCACATAGCCTCCCAAAAGTCAGTTAATCCCTGCATGGAGGGATCTTTCCAGCTTTCCTTCTCCAGTCCTGGATTTGGGCCAGGAGGAGACTGGAGTTCTGGGGGCTTTTGGATTTGGAGGAATCTTGAAATATGTCCTGAAATACTTCATGGATTTTAGCTTTAACTATGGAAATTTGGCTGACCTGTCGAGAAGGAACAAAAGTATTGTTAGGTCGGAGTTTTCCCGAGATCTGCTCTATAGCATCAAAGAATATGAAGAAGACCTGCAGAAAGGACTTGGAAAAGGGTTAAGAGCCTCGGACATAAGATCTCCAGACTGTATGGAGTTGACGGAAGTGACCGGCAGAGTCCGAGACCGGGGAGAGGAGATGGTGGAAGAAGATTGGAAAATTTAAACTCTCTATATATATAAATATTGTAAAATTAATGAGTGATAGAAAAATGTTGGAATGAAATTTTATGGCCTTAGTAGAAATGTTATGAGGCGTTAAGTTTAAATAAGTATACTAGTTTTAATGGAAATAAGATTAAAAATATGTTAAGACATTTATATGATAGAAAATAGAGAAAGATGGAAAGGAATTGCTGAAACAATTAATGGAAGTGGAATACAAAGAGGGAGGTGAGAGGAGGTCGATGAAACAAGGGAATGAAAGATAGAGTATGGAAAAGGTATGATGTATGTTTTTAAATTGTCTTTGTTTTTGTTTTGTTTTGTTTATTGTGTTTAGTTTAATGTGTTAAGGTTGTGTTTTGTATTGTTTATATATTGTATTGTGTTGTTTTTTCTCTTTTTTGTTTTCTTTCTCTCCTTTCTTTTCTGTAAGCTTTAAGAGTAATAGCCTCCCCCACAAACATGAACACATTAGACGTAAGAATAAGGCTTTGCAAGGCAGAGCAGGTCTTTCTGGCCATCACCCTGAAGCCCTAGGAAATGCTCTCTAGCAAGGTCTCTCTAAATTCCTTGTAATAAACAAAAATCTGCCCTTATTCTCTTATGGGGAACACAAGAGCCCTTACAGAGTCCTTTGTAGGTTCTCCATTGGTTGGAGAAAATAACAGAGGCCAACCAGAGAATATTGAGAAGCAAAGCAGCTCGTAAGCCTGGTCTTTATTGAACTGTTGCAACAGGGTGCTCACGCAGGAAAGGAGGAGGACCCAGAACAAACGTGTGCCTGCCCTTATATAGACATTTTAAATTGCCTTCCCTGGAGCTCAAGACCACCCCTCCATATATCATACATACATCACAGAAAAGGCGGTCTACAACAGAAATCTGAGTGCGTTGTTTATCTCCTGTCTGGCAGGTTACCTGTTAATGGTCACTTGACTGGATACCCTGGGGAGCCTGGCCAGTCTTTTGTAATGACAAATACTTAGTTCCTGAGCCAGGTCACAGGCTCACCCTATTCATACACAGACATACCCTTAAGACAGGATTTGTGAACGAAAAGACAATGGGGAGGCTTTTCCATTTTCCTTGACTTTGCAGAGAAATATCTGAGGTCAATTTGGGAGGGACAAAATGGTTTCAGGACTTTTTCTGTGGGGTTTCAGACATGTGGTTTATATATGCAGTTATGAACATTTTATATATAATATCTATCTATCTATCTATCTATCATCTATCTATCATCTATCTATCTATGACCTTAATTTTTTTATTTCACCTTCATAATAGAATATAAGGCTTTCTGTTTGTTTCGAATGGTCTTCCAGAGAGAAGCAGAGTTTCTGTTACTGGAACTTGGCTGTTGTTTTGATAGCCAAATGTTGCTCAAGTGTGTTATGGTGTGTGCCTTTGCAACGGCAGTTTCCCCTTGAAGTTTCTTTGCTCCAGTACAGCCACCTTAAGGTTACTTTAAAGAAATCTTGTTGAAATTACACTGAACAGGATATACCAAGAGCTCTGGCCAAAAGGTTCAATACAAGGAATAATTCCTACTCGAGAGTAAAAAAGAAAAACATGTATATTCTGCTAAGAATACCAGTGTTAAACTAATAGTAAATTTAAACACGACGTATAAGTGCGACAGTTTTAAAATAATAGTAAATTTAAACACAACGTTTAAGTACAGAAATAGTGTAGTTTCAAATATGCAATGATATAGTATAAAGGTACATAAAGTACCAGTACACAACAATTGTTTTATACAAGTCTCAATGGCAGTCAAAAAGAGTCCATATTATATAAAGTCAGAATAAAGAATCAAATAGGGCCAAAAAGAAGTATCCGTAGTATGAATCAGATGTACGACTCAGTACCAGTACACAACAATTGTTTTATACAAGTCTCAATGGCAGTCAAAAAGAGTCCATATTATATAAAGTCAGAATAAAGAATCAAATAGGGCCAAAAAGAAGTATCCGTAGTATGAATCAGATGTACGACTCAGGGCCCAGTTTCGGAGTAAATGCCTTCTTCAGCTGGTAATATCAAATAACATGTCAAAATAGATCAAGGTTCTCCAATATCATAAATCATAAATATATTGAAGTACATACATTCTAAAGTGTATTAACACATATCAAGATATTTGGTTCCATACCTCGGTTTTTTAAGGAATATAAATCTGTTGGAAGTTTGTATCATTCAATTCTTTTGTGTTTCTTTTTCCAACATGCGTCTAGAAATGAGAATTTACAAGAGTTATTATCCCAGTCAAATTGTTTGTGAAAAACGGACATCAGTTGAGTGTTTTCTCACCTCAGTTGAATGAATCCAAATTTTCTTGCGTTTCTCAGTGCGTTTTCTATTAGGGAGTGAGATAATTGTCTTATATGTGTGTCTGTGGGGGAGGAGGATAGGCTCTCCCTTCTTAAAGGCGTAAACCAAGAAGAGATATAAAGTCCAAGGTAATCTGTAGTGGTTTTTTAAAGAAACGAATTATAGTCTTGATGTTCATTTAAGCCCTTGGGGGACATCGTTTCAAACAAATGAATATATCGTGCTTCCTGTTGTAACAATAGTCTATCAATGTTTCTCCTGGTATATAAATCTACTTTTGGTTTCCAGATAATGAAGAAGACAAAATCATCCTCCGTATGTTTTTGCTGTATGTAATGTTCCACCAGTGGGGCTTCTAGCACTCTGTTGCGGATCCGTGATCGATGTTCGTTTATGCATAGTTTAATTGATCTGGTGCTTTTGCCTATATATATATCTTATGGCATGGGCACATCCATGCGTACACGCTATTCTTCGTGTTACAGTTACTAAAATGTTCAATCTGAAACTTAAAGCCGGTCTGTATGTTGACAAACTCCTTTACTTGTAGTGCGTATTTGCATACATTGCAACTACCACATTTGTAGTGACCTTTAGTTGATGCTTCCGGGTATGTAAGTTGGTCCAATTTCACCAAATAATTCCTCAATGATTTGTTGTTGTTTTTTGGACCAATTACAGGTGGTTTTAGACATCCTGGGATGTTGGATAACAAATGCCAATGTTTATATATGTGTTTCTTAATGCTAGAAGTATATGGAGTGAATTGCAGTGATGTTAAGGTTACTGACAGTGCACCTTGGGAGGTTGAAATGTTCCCTTAATCCTTTTTTCAATATTGCCACAAGCCAAGACAATGACATTTGGCCTCTCACACACCTTAGGCGGCAGGCCTGTACTTGCTTATAGGCAACCTCCCAACACAAAACAGTTACGGGTACTCACCGGTAACAAAAAGGCACATGACAGAGATAAGGAAACAGGTACCAGCACCTGTGGCAAAAAATAGACTTCAATGCTACCCCCATTTCTACTCTGGAAACACTACTAATTATATCACCCCCAACATCAGGGGATTATTCAGCTGCTCATTTTCCAATGCAATATATGCAATATGTAATTTTGCATGGTTCACAGGGAAAATAGGCTAGCTTCTAGGCAAAGGAATAAATGGGTGCAAATCTGGGATTTGACTATTTCAGCCTCATAGGGCACCCTGTAACTCATTGTATAAAAGAACTTCAAAGAGAAACTGCAGCATGAAACTGCTGAATTAAAATTTGTTAGAAATTGTAATGTTCCCTCTTGTGGATTGAATCACCACAATGGATTTTTTTTCACACCACATGTGTTAATTGTTTGTTTGTGTTAATTATTACAGCTGGTTCTCTGTGTATGGCCAGTGTTAATAATTGCTTTAAAACGTCACTGTGTGTACTTTTCTCCATTTTTTCCCCTTCTTGGTTTACAATCTTCCTCCCAGCCCTCCCTGTGTATATAAACCTGCAACTCATAATAGTATTTAATGCATCTGATGAACTGAACCTCCATCTGCAAAACCTTATGCCATAAAAATGTCTTAGCCTTTAAGATGCCACAGGACACTTTGTTGTTAATTCAAATAGTAAAGGATCCATCTCAAGTTTGACAAGTTTTAGTATGTTGTACACATTTATTGTTCTCAGCACTGAATTTTTAGAGGTAAGAAAGAATATTGTAAATATTAAACATTTTTATACTCCATTGGTGACAATCCTATGTATGTTTCCCACTGTTTATGCTGATTGATAGAAGTACACAACATATGGTGCAATAAATGCACAAATAGAAGCTTAAATATGCTTTCCCCAACATCTGCTTTGTAATCAGCTATGGAGCCACAGTTTGTGGGTCTTCTACATGCACAGGGTACCTCTGCATTTCTGCACTGGGCAGATGTCAACACTGAAGCATATAGAGAAACTTCTGCTTGTATGAATCTCCAAGAAAGTGCATATCAGAGCCTCACATGTGCCTACAGACTTTGTTGAGTGTTCAGGTAGGTATAAGGGTTCCTCTTGGTAGTTCCACCACCCTCAAGAGGTTCTGGAGATGGCAGCCTGGGAGTGGGCATTCTCTGTGGCAGCCCATCCCACAGAGGTGTGTCTGGCACCTTCATTATTTGGGTTTTTGTCATATGCTGAAAATGTACCTCATCAGCCTGCCTTTGACACTGGAGACATATTTTAGAACCCACCCTATTTTCTTGACTGTAATTTGTTTTAACTTATTTTAATATTGTTTTTCTAAAATGTTTTCTAAAATGTTAATAATAATAATAATAATAATAATAATAAATAATAATAATAATAATAATAATAAATAAATAAATAAAAATACCCCGCCCTTTCCGGCCCAAACCAGGCTCAGAGTGGCTAACATCAAATGTATAACACATTAACATAAAATCAGGCAATCAATTAAAGTACATCCTAAAATCAGATCAGGATCAGAATAAAATCCAATCAGATGGCAACCCACAGATTAGGGTTGGAACCTGCTATTGAATCTGGTGGTGAAGGGTGGGTAGGAAATATGTTATCATCATCATCATCATCATCATCATCATCATTCACCCCAATTCAGTGACTCTAGCTTAGCATATATCCACCATAACCCCTCTCACTGGGAACTCCTAAGCAAAATTCCAAGTATTCAGTTTATTTTGGAATGTTTCCTGGGGATCTACAACCCTGGCTATCGAGGGGTAATGATTTAACAATCATATGAAACTCTTTTGGGTTCAAAGCCATGTGTTAATCATCATCTCAAAAGTTTCACAAGCTTGGGTTTTCACACTGGCTTGTGTGAATGAGTGACTCCTCAGAGACGCAGGAAGGTGGAGCAATGAATTCAGCATAAGAACCCTGGGAGTGGCTACAGTCAGGTAAACTTCTAGTAGTAGGAAGAGCTACTGTACACACAGCTTAACTTGATATTGTTGGTGGCTGCATAGGACCACAGCCACAGCTTTGAGAAGTTTTTTTTTAAAAAAAAGAAAAAAAGCAACAACAACAGCCTTGCTCTACCTGAAGAAACAATGGCTATACGGGAAGGAAATGGCAGTTTTGCCAATAGCTACAGGAACCCTGCATTTGAGGTAAGATGAAAAGGTTTTCATTCTGTGGAAGGCTAAAATGGCACGGTATGGTTTTAGGGAGCTTATCTGATCAACAGGGACAAAGGATTTTGCAATCCCTGGTACACCTGCCAAAATGTATACTACCTGTGCTCTTGACCAAAAGGCTGGATACAATTGGGGCATTGTGAACAGAGGCTTCAGTCTCTGCTTTCTTTGTCACTTACTGTATCACTATAGCAGACAGAACAATTCTTGGCATGTTTGTTTTTTTGTTTTAACTTTGGAGCCTTGTGAGTTTTGCTTACAGATTTTAAACATTCTCCTGCCTCCTGCTACCTTTCACTGACTGAAATTGTGCTCAGCAAATTATCATGGTCATTTTGGCTCTATGCCTGCTTTGGTAGGGTGGTAAAGTGGTTAGGGTGGTGCTGTGGGTTTAAACCACAGAGCCTAGGACTTGCCGATCAGAAGGTCGGCGGTTCAAATCCCCGCGACGGGGTGAGCTCCCGTTGCTCGGTCCCTGCTCCTGCCAACCTAGCAGTTTGAAAGCACGTCAAAGTGCAAGTAGATAAATAGGTACCACTCCGGCGGGAAGGTAAACAGTGTTTCCGTGCGCTGCTCTGGTTCGCCAGAAGCGGCTTGGTCATGCTGGCCACATGACCCGGAAGCTGTACGCCGGCTCCCTCAGCCAATAAAGCGAGATGAGCATTGCAACCCCAGAGTCAGTCACAACTGGACCTAACGGTCAGGGGTCCCTTTATCTTCACCTAAAGTGGTTAGAGGGACGCAGGTGGCGCTGTGGGTTAAAGCCTCAGCGCCTAGGACTTGCCGATCGAAAGGTCGGCGGTTCGAATCCCTGCGGCGGGGTGCGCTCCCACTGCTTGGTCCCAGCGCCTGCCAACCTAGCAGTTCGAAAGCACCTCCGGGTGCAAGTAGATAAATAGGGACCGCTTACCAGCGGGAAGGTAAACGGCGTTTCCGTGTGCGGCTCTGGCTCGCCAGAGCAGCGATGTCACGCTGGCCACGTGACCCGGAAGTGTCTCCGGACAGCGCTGGCCCCTGGCCTCTTAAGTGAGATGGGCGCACAACCCCAGAGTCTGTCAAGACTGGCCCGTAAGGGCAGGGGTACCTTTACCTTTACCTTTTAAAGTGGTTAGAGTGCCAGACTAGGGACCATGGAGTTATGTGGGTGACCACAAACAAGGCAGTCACCACCTCTCAGCCTAACCTACCCCTCATGGGGTTGTGATGAAGATGAAGTGTGGAGAGGGAGGAAAGTGGTTACATGATCCTACGAAGGTAGAGATAGGGTACACCCATTTATCCCCCAGGTAGAGCTGCTCCCCAGTCAAGAGAAATAGCCATAGCCTGGACCGTAGAGTTCAGTAACAATGCAACTGCTTCAGTGGCGTAGCGTGGGGGGTGCAGGGGGGGCCAGCCGCACCGAGCGCAACATTTGGGGGGGGCGCTCGCACTCGCAGCTCTCTGCCCCTACCTGGCTCACTCACTTTCTCTCACTGCAGTGCTGGCTGTGCGAATCTGATCCGAGCTGCCGGGTCGCCGCCCACTGTGGAGGGGGAGGGTGCCAGGCGTGCATTGCGGTGCGGAGCGGAGAGAGAGCGAGGGAGGGACTATCTGGGGGAGGGACAGTGCAGCGGCCGCCCAGCGCAGCGCTGAGCGCGGGAGAGAACCACACCCGACCAGCCCAGGCAGCAGCAAGAAGAAGCTGGCAGCGGCGGCAGGTTTGGGGTTAGGGGCGCAAATTACTTGCCTTGCCCCGGGTGCTGACAACCCACGCTACGCCGCTGAACTGCTTTGCACCCCATAAGTCCAGGTTCAATTCCTGGCATCTCTGAGTAGGAACAGCAAAGGCCTTGTCTGAAACTGCAAACAGCTGCAGACCATCAGTGTAAACCAGGGTTGACTGGCAGATAGGAAGGCATAAGCAGGAAGGATGTGGTTTTCCTTCCCCTTTTATCCAGCTATACTATAATCTGCATGGTCAGAGAATGAGCCAGGTTGAGCTCTAGGAGGAAAGAGAAGCCAGTAACAATTGCCTATCTGCTGTGCTGATTTAAAAAACAGGCTTTATGATTAAGCAGTATGCAAATTTTGTTAAATAAATAAACCAAATGGGTACAACCCTTCATAACAGTGAGAAGAAATACAAACGTTTGTAAAGTATTTTGGGATTTAACATTTCAAGATGCAAGGATCAGAACCTGCTTTTTAAATAAACCCATCCTTCCTTACCCCCCCCCCATTTCCTCAAAAGTATGCTATCTTTAATGTAGCAGCAATATGCCATTAAAAAAAAACCCAATGAAAAATTGATTATTTTCTAATAGTTTGTAGTACATATCATGACATAATCCTCCCTAGGTTTACCAGGTCAGGAGAATCCCATACCTTGATATTTCAGAGCCCCAACCTGAGACCCATATCTGTCAACTTTTCCCTTTTCTTGCGAGGAATCCTATTTAGAATAAGGGAATTTCCCTTTAAATATGGGAAACGTTGACAGCTATGCTGAGAACTAGGGGAGTGCCGCACATGGGGCAAGCCCAGTGAGGTAATTAAGCATGACACATTAATCACAGTCTCTGAGAGCATATCATTCAACGGAAGAACCGGAAATCTAACAAATGAGAAAGTTTGTCGCTGGTTGATAGAAACCTTAGCTCAAAGGGCTGTTCCCAGGTCCAGCTGAAGTAAGGGGAGTATTCCTTCTCATGTGCTTAGGGAACCTGGGTAGGGAACATTGAATTTAGTCTACTTGTTTCTGGCCAACAGGGTTTAAGTGCCCTCGGGCCAGGCAGCTCATGTGAACGCTATTGCAGGAAGAGAGGAGCCTAGTATGAGGATTTTAGATGGGGACAATCACTGTTGTGAACTGCTCTTGTGAACAGTTAATGATGCAATTGTCATTCAGTACTGTCTGCATTCTGTTTCCTTTTGACATCACTACCTACAAACATCACCACCCACAGCTTATGCCATTAGACAAGACGTTATTGTTTGTTCAGAACCACCACCACCCCAAGAAAATACATGTAAGAATTTATACATAACATTAACATCAACCTTCTAGATCACCTGACTAGCATATAAAGCAATCTGGCAGAAGTGTGAAGTCGGGACAAAACAACTTCCCCAGCCTCTACTTTAAACAGAAACACACATGCACACTTTATTTTACAAGCTCTGTGTTTAAGACACAGGATGTAATGGGAGTTGTAGTCCACCAGTGTAAGAATGGCAAAGATCTTTTTCACACAAGGAACAGACCTTTCCAAACTTCTGCTTGGCAGAGATAAAAAAATATATATATTTTCCAAGCTCTGTGTTCAAGACTCCTGAGGAGCTGTCAGAAGACAGTAAAAAAATAAAGTAGGAAAATAATGCAGAGCAAATTTTGTCAAGTATATAAAATCATGGTAAATAACCACTCCCCCCCCCACCAAAAAACAATTACACATCACTAAACAAAATATAAAGGGACGCGGGTAGCGCTGTGGGTAAAACCTCAGTGCCTAGGACTTGCTGATCGCAAGGTCGGCGGTTCGAATCCCCGCGGCGGGGTGAGCTCCGGTCGTTCGGTCCCTGCTCCTGCCCACCTAGCAGTTCGAAAGCACGTCAAAGTGCAAGTAGATAAATAGGTACCGCTTTATAGCGGGAAGGTAAACGGCATTCCCGTGTGCGGCACTGGTGCTGGCTCGCCAGAGCAGCTTCATCACACTAGCCACGTGACCCAGAAGTGTCTTCGGACAGCGCCGGCTCCCGGCCTCTTGAGTGAGATGAGCATGCAACCCTAGAGTCGGTCACGACTGGCCCGTACGGGCAGGGGTACCTTTACCTTTTTAAACAAAATATCACTAGATGCAGTGATAATAATACAGTGGTACCTCGGGGTACATACGCTTCAGGTTACATATGCTCAGGTTACACACTCCGCTAACCCAGAAATAGTACCTCAGGTTAAGAACTTTGCTTCAGGATGAGAACAGAAATCGTGCTCCGGCAGCGTGGCAGCAGCAGGAAACCCCATTAGCTAATGTGGTGCTTCAGGTTAAGAACAGTTCCAGGTTAAGTACGGACCTCCGGAATGAATTAAGCACTTAACCCGAAGTACCACTGTACTGATCTGAAGGACTAACTGGAACAGATGTACTTTAGAATTACTTTTTTAAAAACTGAAGCAGACATGAGAGGCTCTGACTTTGCTTGAAGTGGTAGCACTGCTCAAGTCTTCCCAAAAAATGCTATTCCAGTCTTACTCATACCTTTGCCCCAGCGCTATTAGCTCCACTCAGCACTGGCAGGTGTCCATTTTAGCTCGTAGGGTAGAAGACATGAAGACCAACAGCTTGGGAATCCAGAGCCAACGAGGCAGAGGCAACTATAATAAAAAAAGTTAAAAATTTATTTATATCCTGCCCTCCCCAGCTGAAGCTGAGCTCAGAGCAGCTAACAACAGTAAAAGTAACACAGTTTACATAAAATCACAATCAATTAATTGAAATACATTCTAAAATCAATTCATTATAAAATCAATTCAGAATTAAATTAATGGCAACCATTGGGCTAGAGTTCTATGAGGATTACCAAAGGATTTTCCCAAACTACCGTAATCATGGTTTCGTCCAGTGCTTTTTTTCCTGGGGGTACGCATACCCCTAAACATTTTGTGAATCTAACTTTGGCCTCCTTGAGGGGCAGTATTTCAATATGAGCAGGAAAATGAGAGTACCCTTGAGCCTAAACATTCTTTTGGGGGGGGGGAGCACTGGTTTTCTTCCCCTCCCTGCTGAGTTCAACACAGGCAACAATGAGAGGAGGCCGACACCCAGGTCACCCTGGCAGCCAGTTGTGAGTAAGAAGGCATGGAGGTAAGGGGCAGGCTGGAGGCAAGCTGTTGGTGATGGGGCACTGCCACTTTTGCCCTAATGAACCAGCGTCCACTGAACCCATTCCTGTGTGCTGGTCCAGGGGGGAGGTTACCGTGGGGTGAGGTCCAGGACCTGAGTTGAGGGTCGGCACACAGTCCTACTCGGGCGAAGCGGGGTCCACAGCGGGAAGCCGGGCAAGGACAGGAACTCTGGGGGAAACAGGACTGGATGCTGGCCGAAACAGCTCATCAACGACGTTGCTCCCGCAACCTGGGACCGGGCTGACTGGCCTTTATCTTCTCTGAGGCCAGGGGCGGTCCTGGCCCCCAGGAGACCCGCCTCTCCTGGCCTTAAGGCGAGCACTCCTCCTGGGAGAAACCAGTTCCCTTCGCCTCTCTGCCCTGAGCCTCTGCAGTTCAGGAGAGGCTGAAGGGTTACTGGGCCCAGGGGGAGACTCACCTGTAGGCACTGAGTCCTCAACCACCTCTGGAGCCAGAGTGGATTCACCTGGTGCCTGCTCCTGAGGATCCGGCACAGGTGCAGGCACTTCAGAATCAAGGCCCTGCCCCAGTTCAGCCGGTTCTGGAGGCGGGGACTCTTGTGCAGGCTGGGATTCCTCCGGTTCAGCCTCTGAATCGGATTCCCAGGCCATCACACCCTGGAAAGGAGATTAATCAGGAACCTATTGCACCTGCATATTTTCTATTGCAGGTTGTGAGATGGATAGTGGCTCCTTATGTTAAATAATGGGACACGGGTGGCTCTGTGGGTTAAACCACAGAGCCTAGGGCTTGCCGATCAGAAGGTTGGCGGTTCAAATCCCTGTGACGGGGTGAGCTCCTGTTGCTCGGTCCCTGCTCCTGCCAATCTAGCAATTCGAAAGCACATCAAAGTGCAAGTAGATAAATAGGTACCGCTCTGGCAAGAAGGTCAACGGCATTTCCGTGCACTGCTCTGGTTCGCCAGAAGCAGCTTAGTCATGCTGGCCACATGACCCGGAAGCTGTACGCCGGCTCCCTCGGCCAATAAAGCGAGATGAGCACCGCAACCCCAGAGTCAGTCGCGACTGGACCTAATGGTCAGGGGTCCCTTTACCTTTACCCCATCTCCCAGTGCCAGTGATCAAAACTGGGGTGCCTTGTGGCTACTTTAACTTTTAAAAAATATGGAGTTAGCCAATCACAGGCTTCCCGTATCCTGCTGTGTTTAGACCCAAGTTTCACACCTTAGGGATGCACTAAGAGTTTAATCATTAAGCTTAAACAAAGAGCATCATTCATTCATTCTAGAGTGTAAATAAGTGAATTATCAGCTTATATCAACTGCATACAGCTATCTACTTCCCAATGGTCAAAAGGTCATAATAGGAATGCTTTCTAGGCTACTAATGGGAGTGGCCTTGCAGTGACAGTCTTTGTTCCTCCCTCCCTCTATGTTTGGAAAGGGCTTTTCTAAGCAGTGGCGTAGCGTGGGTTGTCAGCACCCGGGGCAAGGCAAGTAATTTGCGCCCCCTAACCCATGGATTTGCGCCCCCTAACCCATGGATTTGCGCCCCCTAACCCATGGATTTGCGCCCCCTAACCCTAACCCCCAGATGTTGCGCCCGGTGCGGCCGGCCCCCCCTGCTGACAGTACAGTGGTACCTTGGGTTACATACGCTTCAGGTTACAGACTCCGCTAACCCAGAAATAGTGCTTCAGGTTAAGAACTTTGCTTCAGGATAAGAACAGAAATCGGGCTCCGGCGGCGTGGCAGCAGCAGAAGGCCCCATTAGCTAAAGTGGTGCTTCAGGTTAAGAACAGTTTCAGGTTAAGAACGGACCTCAGGAACGAATTAAGTACTTAACCCGAGGTACGACTGTAGTAGGAAAGGCTCTTGCATCTGAATTCTCCCCCTCTGCTCTGAAACAGTGAGAAGACCTACAGTCCTGGGGCAGAATAGGGAATGAGGAAGCTACAGCCACAGAAGATGGGAACAGCTATAATGCCTCAAAGAGAATGGAGAATTTGGGCCAGGGGGTTGTTATCCACAGCAATTCTAGGTGTGAAATTCAATGCAGCTCTATGTAAGGGATGCATGCACAGAATACTCATGCAACATGGTCCACTTTCCTCCCTTCTCTTCCTCCCTTGCATCACATGCACACACCCTAAACCTGTTTCGGGAATCCTTCCAAGCACCCAGTGCAGGTTTAGGGGGTGAGGTGCATATGGGGTGGGAGTCTCATTGCATGAGCAGACCTTGTTCCACGCATTTAACAACTTAGTTGAATCCAATCCTGTGAGCCCAAGAAGACGAAAGCAGTCCTTTAAGTAAGCTACTTTGGAGATTTTATGCAAAGCTGGCATTCCCCTAAACCTGGTTATACCTTTCGTCTTTCGTATGTATCATACTGTCATACTGTTCTGGTTACTTAAGGTTCAGCTCTCAGAGAATGTTCTCACTGGTAATATATATGGTAAGTAATTTTTCCCATGGTGTACACACCTGTTCTTCATGTCCCCTAGAGCTCATCTCTCACAGAGCAGGTTTTGCATGCTTTTGAAGCATTACAGACACCATTCATTCTATTATTTCTATGTCATTTCCAACACTCTGAAGGCATACAGACATGAAATATGGAGACTTTCCAGCATGACTTTCCCTTAGGGCATAGCAGATATTTGAACGTTCCAGTAAGAGGTTCTCCATTCATTTCAAATGGGGGCTGTGAGGGATAATTTCTCAGTGGATTTTGCTCTTGTGATATAATAGTATTCATTGTTCTTTTTCTTTCTAAACAAATCTTTGCCGTGAGCTGCCTTGACTCACAAAAGTGACACAGAAAGGCTGGAGTGGAATATTTGAGTAAATAAGTAATTATTTTTCAAATAGGGACTTGCCTAAGACCATGCAGGAAGCTCACACCAGAAGTGAAATTTCAAGTGGGGATTGTAGTGGTTTTTTTACACTTCATACTTAGTCACTGCACTCTGCTATGCGGAACTGTGGCTTCTTTCACAAACGTGCCTTTCCCGTCAGCAACTGGGCAATGCAAATCTCTTGAGGAAATACACGTTTCTCTGGCTTAAACTCTGATGCCAAAACATATAACAAATCCTGAACTAATGTCAACCTCCTGAATAGTAAAGCCTCATAATCCAGAGCACAGCGTACAATTAAGCAAAAGAGTGATTTCTGACTACATCAAAGATAAGGGTTGTTTGTTTTTTTCACAGACAGGGAACTGCATTTCCTTCTGGGCAATTTTCCTTGGGGTCAAATGCCAGTGATGGGTAGGAGCAGAGGCAAACATGGGCAGAACAATGAACCTGTATTTTACCTTTGAACAGCAGACTAGTTCCTACACACACTCATACAACCCTCTATATCCTCTATCCAGACATCCAAGCAGCATGATCAGCATTATCAGAGTGCACAGTTAAAATTTAGCAGGTGGGGGGACATTCAATAAGGGAGCAAAACAGGAGCTGTGCAAACACATCCACCTGCCAGGGAGGGGCCAGGTCCAATTCCCCATCCCTGATCCAGAGTCAGAAACTTAGGCTGGGTTTAAAGGTAAAGGGACCCCTGACCATTAGGTCCAGTCATGGCCGACTCTGGGGTTGTGGCGCTCATCTCGCTTTATTGGCTGAGGGAGCCGGCGTACAGCTTCCAGGTCATGTGGCCAGCATGACTAAGCCTCTTCTGGTGAACCAGAGCAGCACACGGAAACGCCGTTTACCTTCCCGCTGGAGCGGTACCTATTTATCTACTTGCCCTTTGACGTGCTTTCGAACTGCTAGGTAGGCAGGAGCAGGGACCAAGCAACGGGAGCTCACCCCATCATGGGGATTCGAACCCCCGACCTTCTTATCGGCAAGCCCTAGGCTCTGTGGTTTAACCCACAGCGCCACCCGTGTCGCGGTTTACACTGGGTTTACACTGTACCTATAAAACATATTAAATGCACAAACAGCAGCGGAAGAAGCCGCTCGGGCGCTTGGGGCAAGTCACGCATAGGGATGGGGTGCACTGCAGGGCCTCTGAAGTCTTCCTGCCTCCTCCCACTTCCTGCCTCCTCCCTACAGCTGGGGGGGGGGAGGCAGGGGGCAGACCATTTGGGCAGCGCGGAGCCTTGGTGCACCCAAGACACCGCATCTCTCCCAGGAGAGATGCATGGCTCTGGTGCGCCGCATTCCCCACCATGACTGCCACCCTGCATTTTGTCACCCCCCTCAGTGGTGACATCTGGGGCGGACCGCATCCACAGCACCCCTCTTCCTCCGCCCTTGCACACAAACACACACAGATAAGGGTTGCTGGGAATTGTGACTCTGAGGGATAAACCACAGTGCTTAGAATTCTTTGAGGGAAAGAACATGCTTCAAATGTGCTTTCTTTTCAAATAAGTTTTATTAGTTTTCCAATATTCTCTCAATAATACCCAAATTATAACAATATCAATTAATTCCAGATCAAATGTGCTTTAAATGAGCCCGTGAATCACTCTGCCTGTTTGGGTAGTATCTTCAATGCTTTTGTTTTGTTTTGCTTTTATACATTTGTTGTACATTTAAGGCAGAGTTGGTGAAGCCGTGACCCTCAAGATGTTGCTGTACTCCCCAAGCCTATCCTTAGCCCCAGCCAGCATGGCCAATGGTTAGGGATGACAGCAACCTCTGTAGTGGCAGGTTTTATCCCTCATTTAAACAATACAGCCTAAGAGGCTTCTCACACAAATGCAAGTGTGCACAGAGAAGGCTCTATAGAGACTTTCTAACAAGTAGGTCAGAGGTGGAGATGCTTGCCCAAAGAACAGAATTCATTGAACCTGAATGAGCATTTCTAAAGGGCTCAGAATTGCTCTCCTGTATCCTACAGCTGAGGCAGGATGATGGCAATATGCTTAGGCATGAACTCTGAACCAGGAACCTCTTCAGCAAAAGCCAAGCTGTGTACACTTTACTGTTTACCTTGGCTCCAGTGTGCCCCCACTGCTATTGTTCGAAGCTGAGCAAGCAGCGCATTAGTCACAATCCATACCTATCCAGTAGTTTCTTGACAAATGCTGCTGTTTAGCATTTCCCCCCTCAAACAAGCTTCCATCTGCTTTGAAAATGTAAGCTGCAGTTTGTCAATTGGAAGTCTACTCAATAATGATCCAGAGTAGATTCCAATGTATAGTTAGCAGAGTGAAAACTTAAACACATTGCAGGATCCCCCAAAATAGACCAGAGGCAATTGTATTCCACCCAGCAAAGCTTTACTGCTACTGAAGGCAAATGAGCATAATGATCACAAATCCAATACAATCAGGATTGGCACTCTCCATAAGAAATCCAGTTGCAGCAGACTTAACTTAAACTTACAAGTTACTTATAATAAGCATATAGCATACTATGTACAGAACACCACACCAGAACAAGAGACAGAAAGAGAAAGTGTGAAAGCTATGCTCCTTCTGGCCTCTTATTATAGTACCAAAGGTGTCATGGACTTTGAAGACATTCGAACTCAGAACGCAAGGGAGAAACGTGCTAAGAGGAAGGCACGCTTGGCAAATCCACACCGTGATCAACTCCAGCCCGGGAACCAATGTCCCCACTGTGGAAGGACGTGTGGGTCCAGAATTGGCCTCCACAGTCACTTACGGACTCATTGTTAAAACCGTGTTTATGGAAGACAATCTTACTCGGCTACGGGTGATCGCCAAAGAAGAAGAAGAAAGACAGAAAGACAAAACAGAACCAGTTTAAATCAGCTGTACTCAGCTTCCCAGAAGGAATAACCCAAACTTCAGGAAACTTCTGTTTGCTTCTTTCACACAGAGAAGCTTCCAGAACCCTCTTGAATTAAGTAGAATAGGGGGAAGAAACTCTACACATCAGATCAACACTTTCTGCACCAAGAAATGCAAACTGACACAGTTAAGCTGAGGTGTGTACATTTGTGACATCTGTGGTAATGCACATCAGGTAGAGACATCCTTGTCCCCTCTGATGTATACAGCAACATAAAAATTTTACTTAAAATTGTTTTAACAAAATGCATCACAGGGAAAGTACTACAGCTTGCTGCATTTTAAGCCACTGGTGTGTACTAGCCCAAGTTCCCAAAAAAACCTCTCAGATATTCATATCCGTGAACCTTAGGTGATCCCTTCCCTTTTTGTTTCTGTATCATTTTTGCATACCTGCCTACATGACTAGTGGCATGCAATTATCTTAAAACATGCATCTGACACAAGCAGTTTCTTTAACCTGGGCAGGATCTGTTTTCATTAAGAACTTTACATTTTCATTTCCTGAAGGCCATGTCAGAGCAGATGATTCAGAAGCCACTCCTGCCCTCGGGATAGAAAGAAAAAGTATTTGCATATGGCATAGCAGTGAAGTCAGACCTATAATCATGCTGCCATTATGACAATGGCAGATTGGGTCCAAGGAAGCAGTGCTTCTTTTCATGGCCTTGATCCAGAACAAAGAACTAACTCATTTCAGTCACAAAGAGAGATTCTAAAGAAGCACCAAGGAATCCAAGCATTGCCTGGTTATGTCTAGGACCCATCTTTGCTGAGAAGTGTGATCAAACACAAAGGAGAGCAGGGCTCCTATACCTTGACCAGTTGTGTCGTGTTGGACATTTCGGCAGACACAACTCATCATGCAGATGTGATAAACAGCGGCATCTGTTGAAATTGCTCTATATGATGAAATGGAAGAAGAACATCACCTTCCTTTGTTCTTTTATGGTCACCCATAAAGGTACGGCTAAGGGAGCTACGGAATGTTTAGGTACGGCTAAGGGAGCTAAGGGAGCTAAGGGAGCTGGGCATGTTTAGCCTGGAGAAGAGGAGGTTAAGGGGTGATATGATAGCCATATTCAAATATATAAAAGGATGTCACATAGAGGAGGGAGAAAGGTTGTTTTCTGCTGTTCCAGAGAAGCGGACACGGAGCAATGGATCCAAACTACAAGAAAGAAGATTCCACCTAAACATTAGGAAGAACTTCCTGACAGTAAGAGCTGTTCGACAGTGGAATTTGCTGCCAAGGAGTGTGGTGGAGTCTCCTTCTTTGGAGGTCTTTAAGCAGAGGCTTGACAGCCATATGTCAGGAGTGCTCTGATGGTGTTTCCTGCTTGGCAGGGGGTTGGACTCGATGGCCCTTGTGGTCTCTTCCAACTCTATGATTCTATGATTCTATGATTCTATATTGCAGCTTTCACAAACCTGGTGCCCTCCAGACTACAACTCCCATTAGCCAGATAAGAAGGCGTCCTTCCAAATGTTCTGGTTCCACAAAAGCTCTAGGCAAAATTGCTAGTGTGATCTTTACAGTGAATTGGAGACCACAGGTTTTGAAAAAAACATTGTAAGCAAGGAGAAATCATAACCAAAGGGTAACATATAACAAAACCACATGATTGTTTAGACTACACAAGCCCACAATCTAAGACTAAACTTTAAACAGCTGCCAGATACTATGTAGTTCAGGGTTTTAGTATCTAAGTTTACAAGTATAGCTTTACCCACTTGTGAAGAACTATGAGAAACGGGGGGAAATTGCATCAGTCAAAATTTATGTCAGTAAAATATTATATGCGTATGAGCTCTGGCCTATTTGGAATCTGGTACAGCTGCCAACTTTCCAAACAACCATGGGAGTTGTGCCTTTAACAGCAGTTATGTAGACATTAACAGACATTAACACAGGGATGGGGACTTGTGGCCTTCCAGATGATGTTGGGACTACAATTCTTATCATCGCTGACTATTAGCCATGCTGAATGGGACTCTTAAGAGTCCAACAACACAGGTTCCTTATCTCTCCCACAGTTTAGTTCAGTATTTTTTTTGTGGACAGTCTAGACGCCTGTTGTGGGACAACTAATAAATCTTTGAGATGGGTCATGGGGAAACTGAATTAAACTGGACCAGAATACTATGAAGTCAGTACTAAATACTAGGAATCCTTAATTCTGCAGCTCCCGCTTCATCCATTAGGTGCCTCCCATGGTTCCTATAATGCTGTTTGAAACCTCCAGGTATAGGGCAGTATATAAATTGAAACAACAACAACCTGCTCACCAAAATTCACAATCACCCTTTTTAGAAGGTCAAGCTGTGTAGATGAGTAGCAGAGGGTCAACAGCACTGTCCATTCTATGCCCTACAAGAGCTCACTTGAACGTTGTAATAACAGACAATACAACTGCAGGCTCTCACGTAGACAAGTACAGTATGGTGTTTCACTGAGGATGAATGTCTGAAAGTGTCTATTGTCTCTCTTTAACTCTGCTATCTTCTTACTAAGGCATTGCAGTGGGGATGTCCTCACTGTTGTTGTCCAATGGGCTGATAAAAGTTTGTTATTAACTTCCAATCGGAACAAATCCTCTGTTTTCAATTGTTGTGCCTTTTAGGAGGAAATCGAAAGTGATGATACAAACAAAAAGAATGATATAGCAATGAGACACAGGAACATGGAAAAAGGCAACCCCCTCAATCCTAACCAGGTAAGAACTACTTATTTCACCCACTTACTACAAGCACTTCTGAATCTGAATACCAACCAAGCTAAGGGCCAAGCTACACTTCTTGTTATAGCAGACTTCCTCAATGTGGTTTCCTCCAGATGTTGTTAGACTCCAACGTTCATCAGCCCCAGCCAGCGTGGCCAACAGTCAGGGTTGATAGGAGTCTTGGTCCAGCAGTGGCAGGCTTTGGGCTTTCAGATTTCAGTGGTGCCCTGTGCAACACCAAAATCCGATGTGCCCCCTCCTCTCACATCTCATTCTCAGTTATTGTTGCAGTGTCCTCTGCGACACCCTCATGGCTTGGCCCCCAGTGCAGGTGAACCAGCTGCAACCCCTCCTCAAATCTGCCTCCGAGTTCAGCAGCATCTGGAGGACACCAGGCTGGGGGAAGCAGTGTTAAAAAATCTGGATTTTAAAAAATGGGTGGGGCCAGGAGGAGTTTACCCATTTCCACCTGACCCACAGTCCTGACAACACTCACACACAACTTCCATCTTGCAATTGCTGTTGGTCATGATTCTGATCCCCTGCTGCTTTCTTTACCTTTTTAAAATAACACTTAAAGGTGATGGTGTTTTTAATATAACAGCCCTAAACCCACAATCCTATGCAGTTTTAGGCTAGCTTAAGGTCATATATGTCAGCAGAGGTAGATGCCTGGGACTGGGCTGCAGGAAAGAATGGAAGAGAATTTCATTTGTTTGTGTGTTCAGACCCAGAAACCTCCCCCCTAAATAAATTCACACATGACTCAAAATTTTGGATTGGTTTTTGGCAGAATTTAGGCCACAACTTTATTGATTACAGCAAGTGAGTGGTTGCATAGGCTCTGGTTCGACTAGCTCCCTGCACCGTTGCAGGTAGCGCTGACCCAGGGCACCAGCATAGGTCGGCCAAGGGTGAACACCTGGATAAGCAGAAAGCCGGGAACAGGCTATGTCCACCACCCAAATGCCCCCCTCGACTCAGGCACGGGCACAACCCCCTCACAGGGGTTGACCAAACCATGGAGTCCCTGGATTCCTTTAATGGAATACCCTTCACATAGGGATGGCGAGACTGTTCTCCCACCAGAGCCTCTCCGCAACCTTACAAGTTGTGACGATTTGCTATGCAGCAGGCGAAACCCAAATGGCAACAGCCAATCAGCCAAGTGGGGGAAATTCCTGCCGTGCCCCTGTCCCAACGACAGACAACACACGACGGCATAGCAAGGTCAAACGCAACAAGCTCTAAAAGTAGGGAATGGTGGGCGGGTGTTCCAATGCACGCGCCGAAAGAGGAAGCTCTGGGTCATGTGCATGGGCATAAATAGGTCCCTCAAGCCATTTGGACTGCGTCCCATTGGCCAGATTGTACCCAGCTTCGAGGGACCTACCAGTCAGGTGTTGTGGCTGACCAAATGTTCCCACCCACAACACAGGGTGTCAGTTGTCCAGGTCTCACCGCAGTACGAGCCCTCTTTAAGGGAGGACCCGATTTTCCATCTTTAAGCAGGCAAATCTTAATTTTCACGTCTTGGATATGGATTGCATGGTAATTATCCTTCAGATTGTGCACTCAATTTTGCAAGAAACAGTAGCTGAGGGTGACATGTTCAGGATTCTTCTCTGTTTCTTCCCACCTCCCCCGACCCATCCAGCTTGACACAGACATCAGTATTGAAGGTGACCAGGAAGTGGACAAACATGACTCAGGAGAAAACAAGGACTCTGGGTGCAAAGGGTAAAAAAATCATTCCGAATTTCCCACTACCACTTTCCTCTTCAAGTGAAATGTCACCACATAGATGTGTTCTGTTTGCCAAATCAACATTCAACACCGTAATTCCAAAGGTGTCACTGATGTGCAGAAGCCTATTCCAGAGATCATCACTTGACCTTGAACTTCAGCCAAAACTGTTATTTTTTCTTTCCTCTAAGTAACACAGAGGGGTGTATACAGGGCTGCCCCATTTTATTCTAACAAAATCTTGGGAGGAAGAGACTTGGAGAGATAACAACTTTCCCAAAGCCAGAACTTCCAACATTTAAGGCCCCATATTTTATACAGAATGTCAGAGATCAGGGGGTGGGGAAACTCAGGACCAAATGCAGCCCTCTGGGACTTCCTTTCTAGTCCCTGGGACTGTCTCCAATCTCCAGACCACAACACTCACCGCAGGCTGGAATGTGTCCTTGAACTGTAATAAGGCTTCCTGCCTGCCTGGATAAAAGGCTGAGAATCAGTGTGCCAATACGTTTTTGAGTGGCTGTACTCTGAAGACAGCACCTTACAAATCTGAGAAATGGGTCCAGAGCTATGGGTCCAGTCTGCTTCCTTTTGGGCTGCTTCAGGGAAGTCCCACTTCAGCTTGGAGAAGTAGCCTGCTTCAGTTCGGTATTCCTATTCCTCTGTTTGTCTTCAATTTTCTTTGCTTTCATCCACCCCCTTTTGTCGTTCTAGGTGTTTTGAAAAGAAATACGATTCAGCCTTACACTTTTTCAGGAAACATAAAACCAGAATTCGATATGTTATTTATGGAATACTAATAGCAGGTATTTACTGGACATCACAGAAAATGACAATCTCTTAGTTTTATAGAGAGTTTGGATGTGTGTGTGTCTGTTTGAAGTCCGAAATTAATTACACAAAATGGAATAACCTTATTAGACAGCAAATGAAACTTATTTGACAATTGCATACCATGTGGAATAGTAGTGCTACTTATTATTAGGATCTACAGAGGGAAAGATATGATGTACACTTACATCATCATCATCATCATCTTCATCATCATTATTACATTTATACCCTACCTTTCGTCCAAGGAGATCAAGGTGGCATACATGGTTCTCCCCCACCCTCAACAACCCTGTGAGGTAGGCTGGGCTAAGGGACTGCAGCTGGCCCAAGCTCACCCAGTGAGTTTCATCACTGAATGAGGTTTTGAACCCTGGTCTCCCAGATCCTAGTCCAGAGATAGACCTAGTCCAGAGTCCCATGAGTTCCAGCCAGTGTGGTCAAAGATCAGGAATGAAGAGAGTTGGACTTCAACAACATCTGGAGAGCCACAGGTTCCCCATCTCTGTCCTAGTCCAACACTCTAACCACTGCACCAAATTGGCTTGATGTGATATACATCTTTTCAGTATAGCTCAGTTGGTAGAGCATGAGAATCTTAATCTCAGGATCATGAGTTTGAGCCCCACATTGGGCAAAATATTCCGGCATTGCAGGGGGTTGAACTTCTTGATGATCCTTGTGGTCCCTTCCAACTGTACAAATACAGTGGTGCCCCGCAAGACGAATGCCTTGCAAGACGGAAAACTCGCTAGACGAAAGAGTTTTCCGTTTTGGAGGTGCTTCGCAAAACGAATTTCCTATGGGCTTGCTTCGCAAGACGAAAATGTCTTGCGAGTTCCTGCGGGGTTTTTTTCCTTTCCCCCCCCCTTTTTCTAAGCCGCTGAGCCGTTTATCCGCTTATCCGCTAAGCCGCTAAGCCGCTAAAAGCCGCTAAACCGCTAATAGCGCTAAGCCGCTAAGCCGTCAATGGGCTTGCTTCGCAAGACGAAAAAACCGCTAGACGAAGAGACTCGCGGAACGGATTCTTTTCGTCTTGCGAGGCACCACTGTACTTTGATTCTCTGAAATCTCTTTGTAAGATTTCAAGAGACTGCCACCTACTTCTAAACTTACTACAGTGTGACCCTACACATATCTATTCAGAAGTCCTGTTGATGGGATTTGCTCCCAAGTGTGTAGAGGATTTCAACCTAAATTATCTAAATTACCCCAAAAGCTCACTGGAAAAACTTGTTGGCTCCCTGAACCTCCCACATTTTGAGAATCACTGTTAGGGCACCTGCTCTGCATGCAGAAGATTCCAGGTTCAATTCATGTTCTCTCTAGTAGGGCTGGGAATGTCTGCTGTCTAAGACGCTGAAACCCATTGCTAGTCTGAGTAGACAATATTGAGCTACAAGGACCAATGGGTCTGACTCAGCAGAGGTCAACCCCCAAATGTTCATGCGTTCAGAAGCACAGTTGCTTTGTAATAATTTTAACTCAACATGAAGCCATACTGGCATCATGATAGGTAAATGAACTTACCATATTTTTCACTCTATAGGACACACTTTTCCCCCTCCAAAAATGAAGGGGAAATGTGTGGGCGTCCTATGGAGCGAATGCAGGTTTTCGCTGAAGCCTGGAGAGCGAGAGGGGTCGGTGCGCGCTGACCCCTCTCGCTCTCCAGGCTTCAGGAAGCTATCCGCAAGCCTATGGAGCCCGCGGGAGTTCCCGCTGGGCTCCGAAGGCTTGCGGATAGCAGCTTGCAGCCCGAAGCTGTTCTAGCTTCAGGATGGCTGGGCAAAGCCTCCGCAGGGCAGCACGGTGCCTTCACCCCGCTGCCCTGCGGAGGCTACAAAGGATGTCCCTGAAGCCTCAAGCCTTTGGAGTGCAGCTGCACTCCAAAAGCTTCAGGGATCTTTGAGGCTGGCAGTGGAGGAAAGCAGCGCTTCCCCCCACCGCCAGCCCCACAAGCTCGGGGGCAGCGGCAAGGCTGCACTCAGCCTTTGCGCTGTTCCCCAACCTGCTCTTGAATGCACCTTGAACGCACCTTGTTTTAGAGGGGGAGAACAGGAAAAAAAAATTTTTCTTATTCTCCCCCTCCTATGGTCCGGTGCGTCCAATAGAGCGAAAAATACGGTATGTTTCAGCAATATTGTTTTGCAAACCCCTTTTTGTAATAATTCTCCTGGAGCAAATACATGTTCACACTGTAAGTTGTAAAATGAAGTTATCAAAGCTGGCTGTTCATTCCTACCTTTTGCACTTGGATCAGTAAGGTGGTTCCTCCCACCTTAATCTTTAATGAAAACACAACAAAGAGAGGATTACAGAAGCGCCATGCATTAATCTCACAATACCCCACATGTAGGCACCTGCCTCACAGTGCAAAACAAAGCACACTTTATTTATTTTTATTTTTTACCATGGGAGCTAATATTTAAGGATTCAGTTTCCATTTCTCTAGCTATTTGCATAACACAGGCTCTGGGGCAAATAGTGAGAAATATATGTGAAAAGGCCTCTCTAAATAATTGGTTCCTTTTCATAAGCACTTCTGCTGTTGTCTGAGGGACTTGGGCACTTGTGTGCAGAGGAGAAACACAGACCTTATTTTACTGGTGATCGCAGAGACTTCCTCATTTAAATATACCATGGGAGGAAATGAGCCAATAATGTATCCACTTTACCAAATCATGAAAGTCCCTCAATGGGAGCCAATTCTGTCTTAAATGATCACATTATATTACAGAATAAAGACTGGCTTTGCTAAGTCATGGCTTTTCTTTCATTAGAGCCTCTGGTTCTTCCAAAGCTCTTCCATGAACCTCAAAATAGCTTCCATTCAAATGACTGTACCTACCCTGGACCTACCTAGGATGCGGGTGGCACTGTGGGTTAAACCACAGAGCCTAGGACTTGCTGATCAGAAGGTTGGCGGTTCAAATCCCCATGACGGGGTGAGCTCCCGTTGCTCGGTCCCTGCTCCTGCCCACCTAGCAGTTCGAAAGCACATCAAAGTGCAAGTAGATAAATAGGTACCACTCCGGCGGGAAGGTAAACGGCGTTTCCGTGCGCTGCTCTGGTTCTCCAGAAGTGGCTTAGTCATGCTGGCCACATGACCCGGAAGCTGTACGCCAGCTCCCTCGGCCAATAAAGCGAGATGAGTGCCGCAACCCCAGAGTTGGCCACAACTGGACCTAATGGGCCAGGGTCACTTTACCTTTTACCTTTACCCTGGACCAGAATACAGATTGTGGTCTAACAGGTAGCTGGCCTGCCCTAGACTGGCCAGGTCTCCTTGAAATACCGTATTTTTTGCACCATAACACTCACTTTTTTCCTCCTAGAAAGTAAGGGGAAATGTCTGTGCGTGTTATGGAGTGAATGCCTGCGGGTGGCGGGGGAGATCTGCTGCAGTCGTGAGCAGAGGATCCATGGTTCCCCTTCCTTCCCTCCTCTGTGGTTACAAAGCATGGATCCACATGGATCCTCAGGATTTTTGCATTGGGCTACTTCAAACTCACTGTCAGATCACATGTCTGTGGCCACAGCATGAACCACAAAAATCATATATCCACTATTTCGTTTAGATTTTTTTTTTCTTGTTTTCCTCCTCTAAAAACTACGTGCGTGTTATGGTCTGGTGCGTGTTAAAGAGCAAAAAATACGGTACTTCATGATAGT
Organism: Podarcis cretensis; assembly: GCF_951804945.1. Lineage (NCBI taxonomy): Eukaryota > Metazoa > Chordata > Lepidosauria > Squamata > Lacertidae > Podarcis > Podarcis cretensis. The sequence goes on along the minus strand of NC_137180.1, from coordinate 7,194,033 downwards.
CTGATAGTCTACAGTTCTTGCATTATCCTCTCCCTTTCACAAGAACAGAGACTGAAGCACTATGAGTGGAATTCAACTAAGTTTTATTCAGAGTAGATGTGGTGTTGTTTTTACTTACCGGTAAATTATAGTATCGGGACGCAGGTGGCGCTGTGGGTTAAAGCCTCAGCGCCTAGGGCTTGCCGATCGAAAGGTCGGCGGTTCGAATCCCTGCGGCGGGGTGCGCTCCTGCTGCTCGGTCCCAGCGCCTGCCAACCTAGCAGTTCGAAAGCACCTCCGGGTGCAAGTAGATAAATAGGGACCGCTTACCAGCGGGAAGGTAAACGGCGTTTCCGTGTGCGGCTCTGGCTCGCCAGAGCAGCGATGTCACGCTGGCCACGTGACCCAGAAGTGTCTCCGGACAGCGCTGGCCCCTGGCCTCTTAAGTGAGATGGGCGCACAACCCCAGAGTCTGTCAAGACTGGCCCGTACGGGCAGGGGTACCTTTACCTTTACCTTTAAATTATAGTAATTATTTCCAAATGTGCATCTATATATATAAATTAGCATGTGAGAATCTTTTGTCCTTTTTAAAATGTACCTTTTGTGTGATATGAAGGTATGTGGTGATGGGAAAATGTTGCACTTGGGGTAGAGCTCTCAACTCTTCTCTGATCAGCAACAGAGAATTTCAAATAGATACACACATATCAACAATTGAAATGTGAGCAAGTCTTCTTCTAATTTTCTTTGTCAGTGAAGCATGGAAATTTGGCTTGGTTAAACATTAGATGTGATAGTGTGAGTGGTCCTTTCTGCTTTGATGGGTAAGGATGCTTCCACCATCCTCCCTCCTCAATAATAATAATAATAATAATAATAATAATAATAATAATAATAATAATTTATTTAAACCCTGCCCATCTGGATGGGTTTCCCCAGCCACCTGGGGCAGCTTCCAGCAGATTATTAAAAACACAACAAAACATCAAACATAAAAAGCTTTCCTGAACAGGGCTGCCTTCAGATGTCTTCTAAAAGTCAGATACAGTAGCATCTCAGCCTTACACGTAAACTTCAGGTTGCAAAAGTGGCAAACCCGAAAGTGTTTCACCTCGTGCGCATGCACAGAAGCGCTCTACCATTCTACGCACATGCGCAGAAGTGGTCTGCCGCCACACACGCACATGCGCAGAAGCGGCCCCTCAGGTTGCGGAAACCTAGTGATCCAACTGGAGCTCCAGAAAGGATCCCGTCTGCAACCGGAGGTACCACTGTAGTTGTTTATTTCCTTGACATCTGATGGGAGGGCGTTCCACAGGGAGGGCGCCACTACCGAGAAGGCCCTCTACCTGGTTCCCTGCAACCTCGCTTCTCGCAGTGAGGGAACCGCCAGAAGGCCCTCGGAGCTGGACCTCACTCTTCCCCGGCATTCCAGCATAGGAAGCTGCCTTAAACCAAGCCAGATGAATTGGGTCCATCTCGCAGCTAAATTCTAGATCAATGCTGCCTACAGTGATTGACAGGTTCCTCCAGGATTCTTTCCCCAGCCTCAACTAGAGATGTCAGGGATTGAACCTAGAACCTTTTGTGTGCAAAGCAGTTGCTCTTCCACTGAATGCTTCCCCAAGCATTTGCTTATCTCAAATGGAAAGGAAAATTGCGTCAATAAGTGCACTGGCTTATGCAAGTAGCACTGTTTGAAGTGCTGTTTTCCAAACAAAGGCTTGGATAATTATAGCAAAGATGTTTGAGGATTTTGTTGGGAGAGGAAACAAAGGAGGACAGGTATTGTATGCAATGGGCATGCCTCGTATATGGCATATCTGATTTATGACTATGCTTGTTTCCATGACAGCTTATCTGGCCATGGTAATTGCGGCCTGTATCTTGAATTTTCGCAGAGCTTTGGCCCTTTTTGTACTCACCATCCTGGGCATTTTCTTCATCTGCTGGGACTTTTTGATGGCCAGATATGAGGACAGAATCGCAGAATCGCTTTCCCCTTGTGGAAAGTTTCTGGATACCCAATGGTTTTGGCTGAAATGGTAAATATTGTGGTTTCCTTTCTTTGCAGATGAGTTAGTTGCTCTAGCTAATAATAATCACATAATGTATTCATTGAAATCACACTTTGAAACCACTTTGATTTATTAATTTTTAAAGAGGCAGGGAATATAAATGCAGCTTTATGAACACCGAGGATGGACCTTTAGGTGTTAGTTCTTGGTAAATGTTAGTGCCTTCTTAACCCTGCAGAAGTCTAATTCAATATATATAGCCATAAGACGGGTAGGCAAGATCTGGCAACATTTGAAGCCACCTCTGCCGCTGTCTTTTTTCACAGCAGTTTGATGTGCGGCACTTAGCAGATTTCAGTGTTTAGCTCATTGGTATCAAAAGGTTATCAAAGTCCCCCTAGGAGGGAACCTCTCCTATTCACTCCCACAAGGAGTAGTGATGGCCACCAACTTGAATAGCTTTGAAAGACACATTCATGGACGATAAGACTATCAATGGCTACTAGCCAGGATGATGCCGCCACCCTCCACTGTCGAAGGCAGTATGCCTCTGAATGACAGCTGCTGGGAATCACAAGTTGGCTGAGGTGCTGCTTTGGGGCAACCCATAGACACCTGGTTGGCCACTGTGAGAACAGGATACTGGGCTAGATGGGCTTTTGGCCTGATCCCGCAGCCTGTTCTCAAGTTCTTGCGTTCTTAGCAAGAGTAAGCCAGACTAGCTTTTCCTTGCTTTTTGGCAGCCATAAATATATGCCTTGTCTTGTTTGTAGGTAAACAGGGAGGAAATATAGGGGGGGGTTGTGTGTTGATGATTTGCATCTGTTTATTTGTTTTAAGGTAATTATAAAGTATTTTAAAAACATTTATGTGGGACGAAACATAACCCGAGAGGTCGGCATGCCTCTCAAAGGTCATGTACCGCTGAAAGATGAATGCCTATATTCACGCAAACCTGCAGGTGGCCTTAACATTCTGATCTTATGCATGTTTTCTTGGGAGCAAGTCCCACTGAGTTCAACAGACCTTAATCCTAAGAACATATTGTTACACACACTCTAACTGATGAGCTGAAGGAATTCACAGGAGTCCCAGCCTTGGGTTGGGTTTTGTTGGAAAGGAGGTCACTGAAGCCTTATGGAGTCTTTGTGACATATGGTTTATTTTCAAATATATAGAGAGTGAGCATAAGATGGAAAGTTCACCACACTGACACTCTAATAGACCTTGCCACACCATTAGGTTTTTAGGTGGAGCAACAATACCACAGCCTTGGATTCTCACAGACAGCAAATGAGGCCTTTGTGTGACACCTGCTCTTGCCAGGGGAGGGAGGGAGGCCTAGCTCCTCATCTAAGCATCACCTGCTATGATAATGAAACTTTGGACCAAGTTTACATAACAAAGCCAATCTTTAACAGACCTAGATAGTGGCATTAATTTAACAAAGAAAGCAGTTTGACCATACCCCTCAACTGTCCTGGCAAAACTGGGATGTCCCTTTTTTTTTTTGCAAGAGCCCGGTGCCCACTTTGGGCATAGTCATCTCATGCCACTATCTCACCCTGAAAAATGACTTTTTCAGGGTCGCAATCTCATGCAGTGCCCAAAAATGGGTGGTTTGGGGCACTGTGCTCTTGTGCATGGTCTCTTGAGACCATGATCTTACGCAGGTCACATGGCTTGTGTGGGAGTGCAACCCTAGAAGATATGCACCCAGGTTTTTCACCTGAAGGGCATGGTTTGACTATTTGAACAGTCTTTGCAGAAATACTATCTTATAGATATAAAACACAAGCTTGAAGAAGCCCCCAAATCCATTTAGTCTAACCCCAAACTTATTGCACTATGCATGGCATTATATTCTTAATCTGCATTGATTTCAATGGGATGTAAGCATCCTAAACTATGCATAAAAACGCGTCGTTGTATTTTTGGTGGAATTTATTGCTTTCTTAACCTTCCTGGAAATAACCTCAACTCAGACCTTCATTGGTTGGGAAAGAGCCAAACTAACCCCGTCCCATTCAAGTAAGAAGTGGGAAGCATACATTTCTGTCTCTTGTGAAGATGGCACAACCTATCCTGACCCAAAAAAAACTGAGCAAGGTTCAACCAGCCGTCTGTTGTGACCTGCATGACAACCCTCCTGCTGTCACACCCTAAGGCAAGTAGCAGAAACAGGAGAGTGATTGAGCCTGTGGTGGGCAGCTGTTCACAGAGATGGCGGGCTGCATTTGGCTTAGCGTATGTGCTTTGTGAGGAAGGGTGGTTCCAGAATAGTGCTTCTGTTTTGCTACTGAAAGTGATTTGTGGTTGTTCCAGATTTAGTTTTATTGTGCCCCATGGTGAAAGGCATGTAACCATTTTTTATATAAATAAGTTGCCTAAAGCTGAAGGGAAAAGAAATTTCGACCAAGATGATGGTTGTAAATCTTTTTACCTAGGGCAGTGTGGATATCACTAGCAGCTGCCATCGTGTGCTGGCTTGTCTTTGACACTGCCAGACAAGGAACCAACCAACTCATTTCCTTTGGCGGCCTTATAATGTATGTCTTCTTGATGCTGATCTTTTCCAAGTACCCAACGAAGGTGAGTCCTACATTTGCTTTGTCTGTGGCTTCATGTACTAACACTACAGACTTGGACCCCTGGCGAATGAGCTTACTTGCAGCAAGATTCCTAAATAATTATGTATCTGCTGCCGACAAATACCCAATTTGGGAGTCAAACTAAGTCAGAGGCTTGATGTGAGTTCTTTTAATACAATTTATTAAAAAACACTCTAGGCAGATGCTTTTATCTCCTATGGTCACAACTGGGCCAGGTCACTCAGAAGGAAAAGATTGGGTTGCACCAGAATCTTGAAGATGCAGCCTAAGTTTAAGAGGGCTGAAAATACCCTAAACCTAGTCAGGGCTCCGGAAACATATAGAAACAAGCCACAGAATATGCAGAGTTAGCCTATCTTTCTGAAAGAATTAGAGATAAACCTAGGCAAAACTTCATTTTAGAATGGGATCATTAAGAGATACTTCTAAAATAGTTGCTGCAATCTGAATACGGTAATAGCTTTCGAGTAAACTCTGTAAATTTATATTAAGAAAAAAGATATGAAACACTAAATAGTGTGTTATGAAACAACTAAACAAAATCATGCAATATTAAAAGAAAGAAATATGGAAGGGATGGGAAGTCAGATGTTTGTGAAGGAAATTTATTGCTTGAAAAAGTATATACTTTTGTGGTGATTGATGTTTTTTGACGGATTGGTAAAGATGATTATGAGTTTTTGTTGTACAAATATAATTACGAACAATAAAGCATAAAATAAATAAATAGAAACAAGCCACAATGAAGAACACAGAGGAAGCATACCCAGAAATGCCAAACTGCATCTTTAATAGAATCCAGTGTCCTCTTCACCTTGTTTTATGAATATCCCAGCTTTTGAGAGTTTTGGTTTGGGGGGGGGGATACATCATCTGCTACAATCATCTCTGCTATGATGACAATAGAAGGTTGTTCTTTGATCACCAAAGAAGATCAGTTAACTCTGATTTTCGCGCCAAGAACCAAAGCTTTCATTGGAATCATAACCTTAATCCACTGCCCTAGTTCACCACAAGCCACTGAGCTGTTTCCTAAGATTTTTAAGTCTCTTTGTATATGAGGAAATAAGCAACATAGAAGAGGAACTACATACAGATACAAATTCTAATAGTTAAACCACTTTTCTGGAACAATTAATGTCTTGATTGTAACCCATAATCCTCCACATAGTATTCCTAAAAACACCAAGTGATAATAAGCCAGTCATCTTGTGTTTTCCCATGAGTCTTATTGCCCCTAATGGGCCAGTTCTGTTACAATGAAATCCAAACCTGACCCCATTAGCTTTAAAATAGTTGAGATTTATAATCTGGGAGAAAATCGCAAAGCAGAGGTTATAGAACTGTTCATAGTGGGATACTTCATATTCTAAAATAAGTATGTTCTGGAAGCTTAGATTGTAAAATTCTTCCAAGTGGTCAAGTATCAGAACCACAAAACACGAATACACACATGTGCCTTTAACAGGTTTTTTCCCTTATACAAGAAATTTTAAGCCTTAATATATAAGATATATATGGCAAGGTGTTAGGAGTTCAAGAACTGCATTCTAGTCCCCTCCCTTAATTCTCCTATTCCAATTGTCAGCATTGTTATTGAGCGTGCTCAATCTTCAAATAACTGTTTTAGGAAGGTGTTTTCTTCTGGTTCCCTTAGTTTTAAAACATTTTTGGTACTTCTGCAAATCATGGGGTTTCCCTGTATCTGTAGATTTTGCTTTCATATTTGTTAGTGGCACTGTTTGGACTGTAACCTTGTTCATGCTCAGCACCTGAGATTGCTATTAGATTGATCAAATTTGCATTCTAAATCGAGTGCTTTCTTTGTTTTGATGCATGGCTAGGTTGTATGGAGACCAGTAATTTGGGGGATAGGATTACAGTTTATTCTTGGACTAATAACTTTGAGGACAAAAGTAGGATTCGATGCATTCAACTGGCTTGGTGGTCAAGTGCAGGTAAGCCAATTATTTTACCTATATGCATCAGCAAGAAGAGCTGAGTGGGTGGCTGCAGGAGGGGAAAGAGAGCCCATGTGAGTGGCTCCATGAGGAGCTATCCCAAAGGAGGTTTATCTGCCACGTCCTGGGGGCTGAAGCATACTCTCCAACATGCTGCAGAGGAAAATCAGGATGTGCATCTTTTGGGGCTATGCAAGTCACATGGCTCACCTGAGAACACCCCCACCCCCAAACACACGTCTTTGGGGGCTATGACTTTCGGGTGATAGAGTGACTGCTGCTGGTCAAGTTAAAGGGGGACAGAGAACGAGAGAGACCTAGATCTAAGAGATCCATCCCATGGTGGACATGAAGGCGGGTGGTGGTGGTGGGGAAGAGATAATCTTGTTAGGATATTGATGTTCCATTCCACCTTAAAAGGAACAGGCAAGACTGTTGTGTGTCACATGCCTGTTTACAGTCCAGCACAGCCTGCTGGGAACTTCCGTTGTGGATAGCTTTTGTTTTTGTGCTTCCTGCTCTTGGACACAAAAGAGAGCAGACATGTTTTCTTTGTCCTGAACTATGCTGCTTGTAAATACGCTTTACATATGCCTCTGTCCGCTAATTCCATTATGAAGAGTTATTCACACTGCTGATCAGAGCGTGCTCAAGTTTCTGAAGGCTTCTGAAGCTATGAGTCACTGACTGATGCTGTTCCAAGGGAGACCAGAGTTCGCCCAGCTACCGGCCGGTGGGCTGGAGCCAGCTGGGGGCCTGCGACTTGCCCCCGGTCCCTGGACGCATCCCAACAACACTCACCAGCTCAGTGGGGCAACCCCGACGTCAGCGGAGGTTGACTGAGGGAACCCAGAAGTAAGCTTAGAACAAGCAGTAGCACTGGGGTGGGAGCTCACCACCTGATGTCACACTGCTGCTCAAGGAGCCACGTGACAAGTGTGAGCCCAGAAAAGGTGTGTCTTTTGGGGGCATACTCTCATGGAAGCCAAAACAGGATACCCTGGGATCCAATCAGAAGCCAGGATGGCTTCTGTAATTCCAAGATGTGCCACTTAAAGTGGGACAATGGAGGGGTTTTCTGAAGGGAAGCAGCAAAGTAGATCACTCCTAGAGCGATTACTTTTGATACGGCCTGATCCATGTGTGTGACTCCCGGCCAAGATGAGACTGTCCACTTTTCCACCAGGGCTCCTGTATCTTCCTTTCATGGAGGATAATACTGTCAGTTTCTTGCCATGATGGCTATTGCCCTGCCTCCACAGTCAGAGGCAGCAGTACTTCTGAATACCAGTTGCTGGAAACCAGTCCTGCTTCAGTGGCATCTGGGTGGCTACTGTCAGAACAGGATGTTGGGCTCAGTGAGTCATTGCCAAAGCAGGTTCCATTTTAGAAAAGGCCTTCTGTGTGGGAAATGGAGGGATGCCTCTGCTAAGATAGCACTTGTCAGGATTAACCAGATAAAATTGAAGCATTGGTGCAAAGGTCTACACTAGGAGTGAGGAACCTTTGGCCCTCCAATTACAGTTGTACCTCAGGTTAAGAACTTAATTCGTTCCGGAGGTCCGTTCTTAACCTGAAACTGTTCTTAACCTGAGGTACCACTTTAGCTAATGGGGCCTCCTGCTGCCGCCGCGTGATTTCTGTTCTCATCCTGAAGCAAAGTTCTTTTTATAAAGATTACCCGCTGTGGGATCCCACAGCTAATTCTCCCCTGGTCTCCTCGCTGGCCCAAATAGAACTAATTTAGCCAGCTAGCCCTGGTGATCATCTAATGTTTATTGGATGGATTTTCCCCCTAAATTGATTTTTGATTTTTGATTTTATTGTTATTCATGTTTTATACCCTATTTTATGCTGTTTTTTGTAGCATCAATTAAGTGTTTTAAATTTGTTGTTAGCTGCCCTGAGCCTGGGTATAAATAAAAAAATATTATTATTATCATTAACCCAAGGTACTATTTCTGGGTTAGCGGAGTCTGTAACCTGAAGCGTCTGTAACCCAAGGTACCACTGTATGTAGGACTACAACTCCCATCATCCACAACCATTGACCTTGCTGCCCAGACTGCATGACCAGTGACTGGGGATGATGGGAGCTTTAGTCCAACAGTGTCTTGAGGCCCACAGATTCACTGGTCTGGATTCACACCTGTAACCATTTGGATAAATTAAACATACAGAAATATTATCTCTTGTGCCAGGAAAAAAGTCAGGTGAAGAAGTAAGTGCAGGAAGTGCAGCATAGGTTATTTTTAGGAAACAAGGAAATGTACTGGACATGAACCTGTGTAAATAGATACAGTACCTGAAGGAGTTGTTTATGGTGAATGATGTTCATTTATTTCAAACTACTAGACCTATAACAATGCGGCTCTACAACTCTTGAACATTTTCCATTTGCTGTTCAGAACAAGTACATTCTGTTACATTTCTAAAAGCAGTAAGCTAACCACACTGACATTTAACTGGTGGCTTCACAATGCTTCCATTAGTTTAAAACCATCAGTCCTCTACCTTTTATACTAGCAGCTGCTTTTGTGGGAAGGGAGCGGTAAGCATTGCAAAAACACCTGAACTTACAGCAACTCTCTGGAAGACCCAGGTCCAAACACTGAGGCTGCACAATGACAATACATTTGAAGCACTGGTGTTTGGACCAGGAAAAGCTCAGGCCAACTTAACACAAAATAAGAATGGCAATGGCCACTTCTCTTTGTATTCTGATGTGATGGAAATGCTGTATAAGAGACTTGAGCATCATTTCCAACTGGCTGTGCATGTGCAGGGATACAGGGCAGGAGCAGGATTAGGATTCTGCCTGCAGGTTTGGAAAGCCCCATTGAGCTCAATAAGATTTACTCCCAGGTAAGGTCCCGTGCATACGCTCTTTGTCCTGTGATTTAAAGTCATGAGCCCAAGAGGCGGTTTTTTGTTTGTTTTGTCCTGCCACTTTCCCCTGGAAAACTCACTGTTTACTGCTAAATCGAAACAAATGCCAATCAATATTTGTTCTGATTAAGCAGTAAATAGTGGGTCTTCCAGGGAAATGGGTGGGAGAAAAAAACAACTCACCTCTCAGGCTTGTGAGTGGAAATCACGAAACAAACGCAAGTATGAATAGGCCGACAGTAAGTCTAGGATTGCATCCTTAGCCATTCATCAGTTTTGTTAATGCACATACACCCACATGTATAATCTCTGGCAACATCTCTGCCTCCACTAGGTATTGTTCTCCACTGTATTGTTCTCAACAGATCCACCTACTGAGGCAGACCAGATGGGACTAGGGATGGACGGGGGGAATTTGATTCAGTTCACATCTCAGGTCAACCTTACCAAACTCACATTTTCCAAAACAATATGTGAAACAAAACAATTTGAAACACATCTTCAAAATTCTTCAAAATACACACTTATCCATTTTTTGCAATGCATTTCTCCCTCCAAGTGATGTGTAAAGGTAAAGGTAAAGGGACCCCTGACCATTAGGTCCAGTCGTGGCCGACTTTGGGGTTGCGGCGCTCATCTCGCTTTACTGGCTGAGGGAGCCAGCATGTGGCCAGCATGACTAAGCCACTTCTGGTGAACCAGAGCAGTGCATGGAAACGCCGTTTACCTTCCTGCCGGTGCGGTACCTATTTATCTACTTGCACTTTGACATGCTTTCGAACTGCTAGGTTGGCAGGAACAGGCAATGGGAGCTCACCCCATCGTGGGGATTTGAACCGCCAACCTTCTGATCGGCAAGTCCTAGGCTCTGTGGTTTAACCCACAGCGCCACCCGCGTCCCTAAGTGATGTGTACACTAATGCATATACTATGGCAAAATGTGAAAGTAACATGCAAAACTGCACAATATCAGGGGAATGCAGCAGCTAGACTGGTGTCCGGGCATGGCCACTGGGATCACATAACACCAGTCCTACCTAAAGGATCTTCACTGGCTTCCAGTACTTTCCGAGCACAATTCAAATTGTTGGTGCTGACCTTTAAAGCCCTAAATGGCCTTGGTCCTGTATACCTGAAGGAGCATCTCCACCCCCATCATTCAGCCCGGACACTGAGGTCCAGCTCTGAGGGCCTTCTGGCGGTTCCCTCACTGCAAGCTGTGAGGTTAGAGGGAACCTGGCAGAGGGCCTTCTCAGTAGTTTTGCCTGTCCTGTGAAACACCTTTCCATCACATGTCAAGGAGATAAAGAACTACACAATTTTAGAAGACATATGAAGGCAGCCCTGTATTGGGAAGTTTTTAATGTTTGACATTTTATTGTGTTTTTATATGTTCTGGAAGCTGCCCAGATGGGTGTGGTATAATAATAATAATAATAATAATAATAATAATAATAATAATACCAGTAGGGGAAATTACATATAACATGTATAGTGGAAGAATTTTGCACTAAAATGCTGACAAATTTTCACACTTACTGTGTTGATCATCTGTAGCACACTGTTGTCTAGGAAAGATTTCTTGCCAGTGTTTTGCTTTGTTTTTAACAGTTTTTCTCCTTTTCTTTTAAGACTTTCTTGGAATACACAGATGCTGGCTCTAAGTTTGTCTTTGGTGATAAATACACTGACCACTTCTTTGCCTTCAAGGTAAATAGTTATTCCTTATGTTTCTGGTATAGTGTCAACTGCACAAAGCCATGTAAATTTGGAAAATGTACAAGTAGTATCTGCAACAAAATGCTGCAGTGTGTTTCTCATTTTAGTACTGTATTGATGTTCAGGGCTTAGCCAGTCATTCCCCTTCAAGCAAGTCCTCTGCTGGGGAATGGAATGCTGGCAATTCTATTCTGCTGAAACTGTGTGATACACTGATCAGAGTGTTGGGTTTGGAGGAAAGAGGTCCAGCTTACCACAAGATATATTTCTGTACTTAATCTAATTAATGACACACATGAATGCATGAGTGAGATTCCCACTCTCTCTTCCTACTAACTGGTGAAACCACAGCCATGGGAATGGGATTTGGCACTGGTGCTTTAGTTGAGATTCCTGCATTGCAGGGAGTTGGCTAAAAAACACCCAGTGTCTGTCCCAACTATACAATTATATGATTATCCTTGCTGAGTGGAGCAAACTTTGTTAATGATCTGCAACAGCACAGCCTCCAGCATAAATCTAGACTTTTTGCTTACATAACCCTTATATAACCCTATCACACATTCTTTTGATTTCCTTAATTAATGGTACAATTTTCTTAATGATAAGTTTCAAAAGAGGAATCTGAAACTATTGGGTGATTCTCAAGAGGCTGCTTTAAAAAGGTGGGGGGAGGTAATCTTCACCCCAAGTGTGCCCTCTAATTCACAAAAGGAATCAATAAATCTTTCTCCAAGTTCCCCTCTCCTCTCTTAGACTCAGGAATGAGCCCAGCAATACTTGACCTCTTTGGAAATGGATGTTGCCCAGCAACCAATCTTTTTCCATTTCTTTGGTACTTGAGCAGATGAGAACAGGCAACAAGGTCTTATTCTCTCTTATTCCATTTCTCTCTCAGCTCTTTCTCCATTGGATTGAGGAGATAGGTCAGGCCGGAGAATTGGCCTTCTGGAAGACACTTATGTCCACCTCATCGGCATTTTTTACAACCCTTCTGGAACTTTTCTCAAGAATTCTGAGAATGAAGTGTTCCCAGTCCCCCACTCATCCCATAGCCCTGTTCATTATTTCTGTTTGTGATTGCTCTCACTTTTCATCGGCTGGCAAATGTATGGAAATCTGCTGATTTCGAGAGCTGCCCCTTTAAATGTAATTCATTCCCCCAGTTTACCACCTGGGATTTCGGTTAGGATTCTTTCCAAAGGGGTGGATTCCTGTTTGTCTGATTTTTTTCAAATGCATGTTCCATATGTGATTTAAGGGGGATGGAGAGGGGCCTGCCTGCTTACTCGCTGTTTTGATGGCCACAAACACGTTTCTCCACCTTATTTTCAACCAAGTTGCTCTTGACTCTGTCCCAGTAATATGCATGGACTGTATCAGACAGATTTTTATTTTCAAAGCACTCGGTGTTCCTGCGCACCCTTGCGCAGCCCAGGAATACATTGCTTTGGTGCACTAATCAAAGGCATTCTTGAGGAGAGCAGCTGACCCTGATTGACAAAGGAACTAAGCATTGTTTATGTGGCTTATTAAAAGGCAAAAAATATTAGATGGAGAGGTTCTGCTCAAGCGTCCTTGATGTGATTATTGTCAGCGAGACAAAATGGGCCAAGACCTGATAATCCCAGCCTGCATATACATCTAGCAAATTTGTGCCAGGGAGCGTCTTCAACCATTAAACCATCATATTGGATGCATCTGCCATTCTATTCCCCTTTCGATGCTCCATTCGGTATTCATTCTCTCACCCCTTTACTAGTATGCAGATATATCTGTAGCCTAACGTTGAGGCATCTAATCATAAGCTTGCATTTTTATTAAAGCTTATATGTTTAATCAGGGCTTGTATTTTAAGAATGAGCTTAAAAATGTTCTGTTTCATGCCAGGCAGAAGACCAGTTGCCTAAAAACCTTGGCAAGATGTTTTACTCCTAGACAAGGGGCCCCCCTGATTTATAGCAGAAAACAATTCTCAAAGTCGTAAAAAGGGAATTACAGGCTGACAGCCAAGGTTACACTGACCCTACAAATTAAGGGTGGATAAATAGTAAAATGGGCCATATCTTCTTCCTAAGGTTAAGAAGGTCAAGAGCAGTGAAAAAGCATCTAGCTGGCAGAAAGAGAACATTTTTGGGAAGACTTTTCTAAAGCTGTTTCTTTCTTAAACTAAGATCCTTTTAAGATTTCTTTTCCTTTTAAAAGGTTGTTTATGTATTAAATATATTAGTTTAAATATAATTATGCAAAGGATTTAAGAAATGCTAGATTCTTATTTCATATAGTTGTAAGAGTTGTAACTATCCTGAAATTAAGTCAGCCACCAGCCCCCCCTTGCCAGACAGAAGACGCCAATCGAGCACTCCTGATATATGGTTGTCAGGCCTTTTGTTTAGAAACCTTCAAATGAAGGAGATCTCTCAATGTTGATGTGAACTCAATCCTTGACATATGCTTAAGATAAAAATTCAAGATTAACCATCTGTTTTGGAAGGCAATAGGGCAAGGAGGGCAAGAGGTGAGCTGGTAATTAAGATTCCTTGTTGAGACACATGTAAGATATATTACTACTTATTTGTCATTTATAGATAGAAGAATATATAGCTTTTTGATTTCCATAAAAGGCAAGAGGAAATGGGTGTATCTTTTGTGATTGGTTCTAGCAAACAGCCAATAGGAATTTTAACCAGGCTGATTGGACAGAGGCAGCCACAGGAGGAGCAAGGGGGCTGGATTAAGGAAATATAAGTGCTGGCCAGAATGGCAAGAGGCCAGGCCAGAGCTTGGTAACCATATACCACTGTGCCTCATATTTATTTGTCTGACAAATAAATTACTATTTTAATTTCTCTATTGCTGCGTTGAATATTTCATTCCAGCTAAGCGTTAACCACAAGCAGGGTGCTACAACGTGGCTTTCACTTTGGGCACCAGCTGTGGGCCTCCCTTCCTTAAAGAACACAACAAAACACAAAAAGCATGATCCTTTTGCCACAATCACCCATGCTTGGGCAACTTCCAGTTAGGCTGCTGCATATTGGTCTGCCCCTGGAGAGAATGCTAAAATATGGTACCGGATGATTGGCTGGTTCCTATAGAACTGACTATATCTTGCCTGTAGTAAAGAGTTTCATTGGCTGCTTGTGCAGTTCAAGGTACTGATTTTGACTTTGAAGTCCCATATGGTCTAGGCCCAGGTTATCTCAAAAACATCTTCAGCTGTCTGAACTTGCCTGTGTTTTAAAATAATATGCAGAAGCCTTGTTGCAAGTGCTTCCCTTTCAGAAATGAGGCAAGTGACTACCGGGGACAGGGCTTCCTCTGTTGTGGCCCCCAGACTGTGGAATGCCCTTGTCAGGCACATCTTTCTACCTATTTTTCCCCGCCCAGGCTTCTGAGTTTTTGCAGCCAGTGAATATTTTCTGGTCTGTATTTATGTTTGTTCTTGATGTACTTTTGTGGTCTTCGGCTTGTCTGAAGGCTGTAGCATAGGTATATCCTCTGATTTCAGAAGTGCCTACCTATAGTTTCTCTCTGGGAGTTTAGAAAAAAGAAAGTCCTTGACCATGGTTTGATTTTTCTCTCCTAATTAGGTGCTGCCTATTGTCATTTTCTTCAGCATGGTGATGTCTATGCTTTACCACCTTGGATTCATGCAGTGGCTTATTAAAAAGGTAACAAAGCCCCCAGGAACTTTCTCTAATACTTTTGGTGAATTGTAGAATACCCCTCTTCCACTCTGTCTCTCACACAAAGAGGGCCCCACTCTGTGCCAACAGAGTCTGATTCTGTGGCTTTTGAACAACTTAATACTTTTCACCTCCACTATCCAACAAATCCAGGCCCTCACCTGAGTGAAATGAATTGTTGCCCATAGAAAAGATCTCCCACTCCTTGTCCACAGTAGCAGCAGAGCATATCCAGGTAGGGCTTGGAGATACTCCTACCCAAAATCCTTGTCAGTCAGTGCAGACCAGGTTTTCCAAACTTGGGTCTCCAGCTGTTTTGGACTACAATTCCCATCATCCCTGACCACTGGTCCTCCTTGCTGGTGGGAGTTGTAGTCCAAAAACCCAAGTTTTGGAAACCCTGGTGTAGACAATACTGACCTAGATTGACCAACGTTGTGATTCAGTATAAAGAAGCTTCCTATATTCCTAACACTTCCATTTATTTTTTAATTTACTCCATGTTTTTCCCACTCACCAGTGAGCTCCCCATTCAAATTTCTTTGTCTTCTCTTCTCTGAAATCCCACCAACCCAAATTGTACAGCTTTCAACCTGTAATGGTAAACACCTGCCTGGCGGGGCCCACCCATCAAATATGGGAACAGAATAGCACAAACTTTATTTTCAAGCACTAACTTCTTGCATAGCTTGAAGAAAAAAGGATCAGGCATAACTGTGATAGTAAGGTAAAGGTACCCCTGCCCGTACGGGCCAGTCTTGACAGACTCTGGGGTTGTGCGCCCATCTCACTTAAGAGGCCAGGGGCCAGTGCTGTCCGGAGACACTTCCGGGTCATGTGGCCAGCGTGACATCGCTGCTCTGGCCAGAGCCAGAGCCAGAGCCGCACACGGAAATGCCGTTTACCTTCCCGCTGGTAAGCGGTCCCTATTTATCTACTTGCACCCGGAGGTGCTTTCGAACTGCTAGGTTGGCAGGCGCTGGGACCGAGCAGCGGGAGCGCACCCCGCCGCAGGGATTCGAACCGCCGACCTTTCGATCGGCAAGTCCTAGGCGCTGAGGCTTTAACCCACAGCGCCACCTGCGTCCCCTAATAACTGTGATAGGTTAGCTTTAAGTCTGTAAAGTTGGGGTAGAATTCCTAGCCTGTTGTTTCTGGGGAGATTAGCAGATGTAGGTACCCTAGAAAATCTCTTACTATATTCATAAGTTGTAAGACACATTATCCAAGCTGTATTATCTGAATTCCGTAATGTGCCTTATGTGGCCCTGTGACATTACGCAGATTTATTATTCAAACCTATGGTCGCTGGGAGAAGATTCTAGGGGCCATCAGATATTCTTCTCCAAGAGCAGAGAGAAAGCTCTAGCCCTGGAAAGGGAGATCCATTGCCAGATGCCCCCCTCTCCACTGCCACAAACTTCCATAGCCCTTGCCCTCCCAATTCCTGCTGAAAAGAGTCCATTTCCCTACCACACCTTGGGATTTCAGCCTTATTTCTAGATTTGCTGCAACAGCACACTACAACTTGACAATTTCCAAAGTACTGCTTAGATTACTTTGGCAGGATCTCCACTGTCTGCATCTCTGCCCCATGCTTTGTGATTTCTTGCACTGCAGTAAAATTATGTTTACATGGAATGACAAAAGGACCTCTCCTTGTTTGACACCGAAGATGGTAAATAGTTACTTTGGGAAAGATGTGTAACCATCCTCTAGACATGGCGATGACACTTCTAGAATTTCACAAATGTGGATTAGCTTGAGAACACCAGGAAATTATTTTTCCGTGTTGCATCTTTCTTTTCTTAGGTTGGATGGGTAATGCAAATAACCCTCGGGACGAGTCCAGTTGAATCTCTGGTTGCAGCTGGCAACATATTTGTGGGACAGGTAAGCTGTGAAACAGGAAAAACAAACTAATAGCTTTAGAGCAGGGAGTGGGGCAAGGCAGATGAAAAACTTTACCCCTTTATGGTCCAGCAAAATTTGTCCACCATAGTCATGAATAGCAGTATCCTTTGTTCTTAGTGATCCCCATTAAGAACTGCTTGAATTACCGTATTTTTCGCCCTATAGGACGCACTTTTCCCCCTCCAAAAATGAAGGGGAAATGTGTGTGCGTCCTATGGGGCGAATGCAGGCTTTCGCTGAAGACTGGAGAGAGAGAGGGGTCGGTGTGCACCGACCCCTCTCCCTCTCCAGGCTTCAGGAAGCTATCCGCAAGCCGTGGAAGCCCGTGGGAGTTCCCCTCGGGCTCCCCCGGCTTGCGCAGCGCTGCCTCTTATCCCGAAGTCCCAGCGCGCTGAGCAGTCGCGCCGGTGCTTTGAGTAGCTCTGCGCAAGCCGCGGGAGAGCTCCCCCGGCTTGCGCAGAGCTGCCTCTTATACTGACGCCCCGGCGCGCTGAGCAGTCGCGCCGGGGCTTCGGGTAGCTCTGCGCAAGCCGCGGGAGGGCTCCCCCAGCTTGCGAAGCGCTGCTTCTTATCCCGAAGCTACCCGAAGCGACTGCTCAGCACTGCCTCTTATCCCAAAGCCCCGATACGCTCAGCAGTCGTGCCTGGGCTTCGGGTAGCTCTGCGCAAGCTGCGGGATGGCAAGGATATTGGAGAACAGGCAAAACCTTGGAACCCTGGGGGCAGATTTTAGCCACCATTTCACAAGTGCTTCCCAATACATATTTTTTACCTTCCATGCAGCAGGTAATCAGTCTTATATGGCGCTGATTTACATCAGTTTGGAAAACTTGGGTGCAGGAAAGTGTGCTTCCATAAAGAGCAATTGAAGAGCATCACAGGCACTTGTGCACGCGAAACAAAAGGGAGAGAAACAAATGGCCAGATTCTAGATCTAGATGTATACATGATGTGAAAAGTTAATCCCATAGATTTAGCTAGCTATTATGTTATATTGTGTAATATATTCACATCTTCAACTGGCCAAATAGATTGACTGTGATCATTCCGTTAGAGCACAAATGAAAGCAAAATGATCATTTGCCTACTTTTGAGACATCACCTTGCCGACAAAGGTCCTTATAGTAAAAGCTATGGTTTTCCCAGTAGTGATGTATGGAAGTGAGAGCTGGACCATTAAGAAGGCTGATCGCCAAAGAATTGATGCTTTTGAATTATGGTCTGGAGGAGACTCTTGAGAGTCCCATGGACTGCAAGAAGATCAAACCCTGAGTGAAATCAGCCCTGAGTGCTCACTGGAAGGACAGATCCTGAAGCTGAGGCTCCAATACTTTGGCCACCTCATGAGAAGAGAAGACTCCCTGGAACAGACCCTGATGTTGGGAAAGATGGAGGGCACAAGGAGAAGGGGACGACAGAGGACGAGATGGTTGGATAGTGTTCTCGAAGTTACCAGCATGAGTTTGACCAAACTGCGGGAGGCAGTGGAAGACAGGAGTGCCTGGCGTGCTCTGGTCCATGGGGTCACGAAGAGTTGGACACGACTAAACAACAACAACAACAAAGCTCTAATTGAATTGTCACTGACTGTTTTTGCATTCCATTGCCCCTTAACACCAGCCTTTACACTTTCACCCTTTTACACTCCTGCAGATACCCCTAAGTGCATTTGATGAAGGGGTCTCTAGTCCACAAAAGCTTATGCCGTAATGACATTTGTCATTCTTGAAGGTCTTTTGCCATTGACTTTAAGACTCTTGCTGTTTTTGCTGAAATAGACTGGTATGGCTACCACTTTGGAAATTGCGCCTATCCCAATATTTCTAGCTTACAGAAAGAAAAAGGAGATGGTTTTAAATGTACTCAAGTGTAATTTCATACTATGGATAAAATATAGCAATATGAGGCAGCATCTAATACGTGCTGGCTTGCTTTTTTGCTTCTTTTCCACCAGACAGAATCTCCCCTCTTGGTGAAGCCTTATTTGCCCTATATCACCAGGTCTGAACTCCATGCTGTCATGACGGCAGGATTCGCAACTATTGCCGGAAGTGTCTTAGGAGCATATATTTCATTTGGTGTAAGTATAGAAACATGCTAGCTCTTAATTACTGTTTTCCATCCCCACCCGACTAGTAACAAAGAGCATCAAAGGGAATTCGTTCTCCCTAACCACGCAGATTCCTGGAAGACAAATCTTTCATTAACAGCACTTTCCTGGGAGAAGGTTCCATTGAACTCCGTAGGCCTTGCTTCAGAGTAGGCAGTTTTCCTGCTGCAAACCAATGTGACTATCCTGATTACATTTAAACCAGTTAGTGTTTGCAGCTAGACATGCATATATCTTGATTCAGGCAAGACATGAATCTTTTTTAAAAGATATCACTCATACCTTTTGACCTATTTATTTCGTCAGCAGGGGTGCCATCTAGGGAGGGCAAGAAGCTGAGCCCAATTTTCAAAGAGAGGGTTGGCCCCCCTCAATGTTCCGCAGCCTGCCGAGCTGTCACACAGCTAGTGAAAGGCTGCACCGGCCTGTGTGGTGTCAGGAGATGCCACAGGGACCAGCATGCCTGGCATGAGGTCACACTGGCCTGCACGGCTTTGGGAGGTGTGCATGACATCACACAATGCACATGTGTTCTGGGCCCCTTCAATCTTGGGGGCCAGCCTGGTGCCTATGTTCCAGGAATGATACCACAGGAATGATATTTAGCATCTTGTGCCCAATTAAATGTTGTCCTTCTTCACCTTTGACATTTCAGATTCCAGCCTCCCACTTATTAACAGCTTCCGTGATGTCAGCACCAGCAGCTTTGGCTATTGCCAAGCTCTTTTGGCCAGAGACCGAACATCCCCAGATAACTGCACAGCAGGGTGCAAAAGTGGAGAAAGGGTAAGAAGATTTATACTTGCATGGTGCAAAGGCTTAGGCAGAATTGGGAAGGGTAGAGTAGCCTCTCTCTCATCACAAAAATAGAGGACGTCAATTTGCATAAAATGTGTATGCACTGATTTATAGGGTGAGGCAAATTTCAAATGCATTATAAGTAGGAATATATATATATATATAAATAATATTTATTGGAATTTCCAAGAAAAAAGAGAAAAAAGAAAAAAGAAAAAAAGAAATTACATAGTCCAAAAAAAAGAAAAAAGTACAAAATACAGGAAAAAAAGGAAAAATAAGAACAGGTTAAAAACAAATCCCTCTTTCTCTGTCTTATATTTCATTTACTTATTTCCATGACTTCCTCACACCTCCCTCCTTTGTATTCCCATTCAAATAGTTAATTCAGCAAATTTTCCCCTCCTTGTTTTATCTTCGTTCTTTATCTTAAACATATTATATCATTCTATTTCTCGTCTAATTATCAAGCCATTTTTGCATATTCCTTTTTAACCTTATTGTTAAAAATCACTTCATTTCATTCCTACTTCATTTTAACATCCATTAATTTTACACTGTTTCTGCAAATAGTCCTTAAATTTCTTCCCATAAAATTTCAAAATTTAAACCATATTTATACTTAACTTCTTCAAAGCTTTCTACTAACGCCAATTATTTCCTTTCCAACAAATTCCCTGTTGTTTCATTAATATCAAACTAATTCCAAAGATAAAAAAAAAAGTTCTCCTCAAGTTTTTATCCAACGTCCCTTCTTCCTGGTTTCGGGTTATGTCAGTCCTTTCAGTCTCACGTCCAGTCCATCAATCTGGTGTTCTGATATCCGAGGCTCTTAAGTCACTTCCATGCTCCCTCTGCAGATTTTCTTGTTCCTGTTTATTCTTACACCCTTCCCTGTCCCTTGTTGGTTTCCGTAATTTCTTCCCTTTCTCCTTGGGAAGTGGGTTTCCGGGGAACTCGAACCGATAATAGTCTCCGTTTTCTTTCATCAGGGTAGCCCATTCCCCAGAGTCCCACTCCCCCAAGTTAATTTTGTAATCCAAAAAATAGTTTTTCCAGAAGTAGTTGTCAACCCATTCCAGAGTCCCGCCAGAGCTGAAAGCTTCCTTAACTCCAAACACTTCCAGAGACACATCATATTCAATCTTGCAGTACTGCAACTTTTGGTCATGCAGGACATTAGGTTTCTTCATCTGTATATTTTGAAGTGCAATCACAACCTCTTCCGACATCATCTGACCTTGAACTTGCCCTGTCAAGCCAGTTTCCTGAGTTAATTTTTGTGGAGCTTCTTTATCCTTATTTTCTATTAGTTCATATTTACTGGCTACAACAGATATAGAGTCTAGCTTTTCGTTCATTAAGTCCATTTTCTCATGCAGCTGCTGTAGCTTAGCATTTATTCTGCCAAGGTCAAACAACAAGGTTTCTTCCATTGCTGTTCAAGGTCAGGCGGCTGGTCCCACGGTCTAATTCCCAGAGTTGTAGAATTTCACTATAAACTGCAGCAACAAATTGACAAGCTCCCTCTAGGGGACACAATTTCAGTTCACATCCATCTTTGAAGTGTATCCAACAAAGGAAAATTTACTTTCGATTTTCAGATACTTTGTTTCCTAAACATGCAAAATGCAGAAAGCGGCATTAAAGTTAATTTATTTCTCTTCTTTTTACTATCTGTCAAGAAAACCACTTTCAATCAATGGGCATCTCCAAAACTTTCTGCCCTGACACCCCGTCCCCAGGTTTGGGACGACGGAGACTTATGTTCCTTTACTCTCTCCCCGCAGGCTTAAGAGATCAAAAAATGTTTCCCCTTTTCCCCTGCTGTCAAGGGGGGTTTTGTTGTTTATGAATGCAGGAAATTTCAGTCTTTAAGTCAATTTTCCAGGCTAATTAGCTTATAAGATCTTTGCTTCAGTCTATTTACAAAGCGGAAGGCGGACTTCCTGTTTAGACCTTCCCGCTTTGTGCCTAATTCGTAAATTTTGTAGTTTCGTTAATCCAATCTTCCGTTTTTACTCACGGGTACTTGTTTTAGAGTCCAATTGTCATCAGGAAAAAGTCAGCGCTCCACGGCGATGGCTGCGCGGCTTCCCTCCGTGAAAATAGCAGTCGGTTCGATGCACCGCGCTGCTCACCCCACTTCGTTCCGGAGCCCCAAAAAGGGGTTCCCCGCGAGTAGGGGAGGCGCTCCTGGTGCTCTGCCGAACCCCACGTTCCCAGGCTTCTTTCACCTGGGATTTCTAGCGGGTCCCCGCCTTCGCCGCGGCGGGAAGACCTAGTTTCCACGGAGCCCGTTCCTCCGATCGGAGGAACTCCGCCATTCACTGATGGCGCTAACCCGGAAGTCCTCTATAAGTAGGAATATACGGTAACTCATCTAGTGGAGAAGACTGTGATCAAGTGGCCTTTGTGGCAGCTTGGACGGCTGTCCTGGTGCTAATTGTGGATGGGTGACTAACAACCTTTTTTACGCTTCTTGTGGTTCTTTATCTTTAAGCTGGACTTGAACAGGACTCTCAGATAGAGGGCTGTCCTCTGCCACTCTAGGGAAAAGACAATATATAGAGTTGTTATGCAGACATTCAAAAATACAGTTGCAGGAAATTGCATAACAAGCCATTTCCTGCCCTTTCGCAACACCTTAAACCAAATGCCTGATCCTCAGATAACCGTCTCACTTTGCCTAACAATAGGGGCGGCTATAACTCAGGACATTCAGTCAAGGGTTGCATCTTGTGCTGCTTGGCCCCGAGAAAGTGTGCACATGAAATGCTTCCAAGGGTTCAAAGGGCTCTGTAAATGCTAAATATTGTTAACAAGATTAAGTACAGTTTTACCTCGGGTTACAGACGCTTCAGGTTACAGACTCCGCTAACCCAGAAATAGTATCTCGGGTTAAGAGCTTTGCTTCAGGATGAGAACAGAATACGTGTGGTGGCAGCGGGAGGCCCCATTAGCTAAAGTGGTACCTCAGGTTAAGAACAGTTTCAGGTTAAGAACGGACCTCCAGAACGGATTAAGTTCTTAACCCAGTATACCTGAAGGAGCGTCTCCACCCCCCATCATTCTGCCCGGACACTGAGGTCCAGTGCTGAGGGCCTTCTGGCGGTTCCCTCATTGCGAGAAGCAAAGCTACAGGGAACCAGGCAGAGGGCCTTCTCGGTAGTAGCACCCGCCCTGTAGAACACCCGCCCATCAGATGTCAAAGAGATAAACAACTCCCTGACATTCAGAATACATCTTAAGGCAGCCCTGTTCAGGGAAGTTTTTAATGTGTGACATCTTAGTGTATTTTTTGTCTTTGTGGAAGCTGCCCAGAGTGGGCGGGGTACAAATAAATTGTTGTTGTTGTTGTTGTTGTTGTTGTTGTTGTTGTTGTTGTTGTTAAATAATAATAATAAATTTTATTTATATCCCGCCCTCCCCAGCCGAAGCCGGGCTCAGGGCGGCTAACAACAATCAAATAATCAAACAATCAAATAATCCAACATTTTAAAAACATTTCATTATAAAAAATAATTAAAATCAAATTGATAGCAACCGTTAAGCAAAATTCTGTGCAGGTTGCCAGAGGAGGGAGTCAGGCTGCGCCCTAACCAAATATTATTATTTTATTACGCAAGGTACCACTGTACTGGTTCAGATCATTTTTCTGGTTGGTGGTTTTTTTAAAGGGTGATTTCTGTTGTCATGGGGGCGGGGAGGTGACAAAGGTTCTTACACCTGCTCTTTACACATCACATTAACCTGCACCTTTTGTTCTTGTTTTCTCGGTAAAGAGATTCCAAAAACCTGTTGGAAGCAGCCAGTCAAGGGGCTTCTGCCTCCATCCCTCTGGTGGCAAACATTGCTGCAAATCTGATTGCCTTCCTTGCCTTGCTTTCTTTCTGTAATGCAGTCCTCTCCTGGCTGGGAAATATGTTCAACTATTCACAGTTGAGCTTTGAGGTATTAAGTGCTATAAGCTTTGTTGTTGTTGTTGTCGTCGTCATCGTCACTATTCAGTACAGCCATGGTAGATGAAAAAGACAGTAGATTATAAAAGGTTATTTGCTTGTACATAATATAAGAAACAAGGACAACATACTTAAGTTTTACTCATGTCTTAAAAGCTTTTAGCTAGGGCATAATCTCTCTCTTTCACACACACCCCTGACATAAAATAAAATAATTACCGTATTTTTCGCTCTATAGGACGCACTTTTCCCCCTTCAAAAATTAAGGGGAAATGTGTGTGCATCCTATGGAGCGAATGCAGGCTCCTTGGCTTCAGCGATAGCAACGCGAAGCCTCCGAAGCACAGAGGGAGCGCTCCCTCTGCACTCCGGAGGCTTCGCGTTTCTTTCGCTGAAGCCTGGGGAGCGAGAGGGGTCGGTGCGCACCGACCCCTCTCGCTCTCCAGGCTTCAGGGATAGCCACCTGAAGCCTCCGGAGCACAACGGGAACTCGCGCTGCGCTCCGAAGGCTTCGGGTTCCTTTTGCTGAAGCCAGGAGAACAAGACTCTCCTGGCTTCAGCAGAGAGGGAGAGCTGCGCAGCGCCCCTTCAGCCAAGCGGGAGGAGAAATGGAAGGGGCTCCGTTTCTCCTGCTGCTTTGCTGAAGGGGCGCTGAGCAGAGAGGGGGAGAAATTTTTTTCTTGTTCTCCCCCTCTAAAACAAGGTGCGTCCTATGGTCCGGTGCGTCCTATAGAGCGAAAAATATGGTATATGTTCACATGAATCCCATTGAGCCGATGTAAAGGGAATCTGACTGGCCACTTCTCAGGGATGTTGTAATGCTGGACTTCCTACATGGCACTGAGTGAGGCCCAATGACCTTTGAGGTCTCTTCCAACTATGGTTCAGTGCTGCTGCTCATTAAACCAACCCTTCTATAGTCTGCAGTTATATCAATAATTTTTATTTATTCTTTTTTTTTAAGCACCATTCATTCAGCAAAGTCCTTTATTCAGTTCCTCGGTGGAGGGTGTTGCCCCCTTCCTCCGTCACTTGTGTCCTTGGACTGTATGAGACAGTGGAGATCCATAATCACGTCCCCCCTTTTCTGTCTTTAAATTTTATTAAAACACAACTCCAGAGAAGGGGTGGGTGGGTGGTGGTCATGGCTTCACATGACTAAAGGTGGGGGAGAAATGGCTTGGCTAATATTGACTTGCTTTCTAAAGCCCTACTGATGCATTTGTGAGCCTGACCAGCTTGGTTACCACAGCAAAGCAATGGAACATAGGAGGCGATGGTTGTTTTTATGTCAACAAAAAGCCCTGAGAAATACCAAGATGTGGTTAATGTATTTATTGGCTTTTAGCTCAACCCTCCCACCCCCCTCTCTCTCTTTAGGTCATTTGTGCTTATGTCTTTATGCCATTTTCATTCATGATGGGAGTCGACTGGGAAGACAGTTTTCTTGTTGGTAGACTTCTAGGCTATAAGACCTTCTTCAATGAATTTGTGGCTTATAAAGATCTTTCAGAACTGATCAAATTGAGAAAGGCAGGAGGCGAAAAGTACATTGGTGGAGAGAACCAATATCTGAGTGTGAGTATCCTTGCACAGTTCTTTGCTTTTATTTGACCCAGCCTTCACAGAGGTTCCAATTGTCACACCGAATAAAATTGATTTCTGATTTAAAAACCACTTTGGTTAAGCATGGGTTATTATAGCAACACAGAATATTTTTCTAATGCCCATTTAATTCTGTTACCTCACAGCACCCAATCTGAGCTAAGCAGCATAATCTCCCATTTAGCAACAGGGAGCAGGGCACAAATGTGGAGGCAGGGGGATAAAATGACTAGGCTAATTCTTATTGCTGCCCCAATCTCCAGGAACCGTTTCAATAAGGGATGGTACAAAATACAATTCCCTAAGGGATCTGAAGACAGTGGCAGAATATTTTTCTTTACGGCTAGTGCGTCTTCCTAGGTAGTACTTTGAGAGTTCTGAATCCAAGACTTTCTGCCTAAAAATGCCACATTTTCTTTCAGAGTGAACCATTTCAGACTGAACCTGAACTGACAGTCCATTTTCATTGCCATTTTGGAGTTTCAGGAACTAATTTCCAGTGGTCTAGGCTGCCATTCTGGTTCATGGTGAAGTGGTCATTTCACTACTACACCCAGAGCAAGTTGAAAGCCTGTGCTGTCACTGCAATGAAGCACTTTAATTTATTTATTTAACTTTTGTGCCACTTCATATTTCAGCAGAAATTGTTGTGGTTAGGCTTGAACCTGTGTCTCCTGGTTTGATGCCAGGCATCTTAAAGGGTTCTCTGCTTTGGTAATTCCAGAACTATTCAGCAAGAACATGACGGCATAGTGAAAAAGAGGTTGGAAGGTTCACTTTTAACTTTTAATTTTTCTCAGAGCCTTCTAATAAGTCTAGACACAGGTATATATCTCCAATAGAGTCGATTCTGCTACATGTCCACCCCCACAGCCTGCAACAAGGAGGCTTCCCAGCTTTCAAACATTTCCAGGAAAAGGTTGGACAAAAGAGACCTTGAAATGTGTTTTTCTACATAGGCAAGAAGCGACCAGAAATATCTACAAATTGTTGCTTTAAAACATGAGGGGGCAGTCATAAGCATATAATCAATTGAAATGCTTGTATAATTTTATTATAAACAGGGAACAGCGGGTGGGAAGAGTGAAGATATGCTCATAGTTGTATCTCTTGCAGTTGGAAAACAATGTGTATATACAGTATATACCCAATAGAATCATCAGGGGCCTCTTACCCATAGAGGCTAGTGGTGCAGGACGCCAGGGCGGCAAGTTCTGGAGGTCGCCAGGGAAGAGGTGGAGGCTGGACGCGGCAGCTCCTGGCATCAGCTCACCACCCTCACCCGGCTCCGCCATGCTGCACCGAAGCAGCACCATGCCTGGAGCCTCCACCTGCTGTGGCCACCATGACATGAAGCGGCCAGTTGAGCCAGAAGCCGCCGCGTCCAGCCTCCGCCTCTTCCGTGCCGGAAGAGCTGCCGTCCAGCCGCTGCCTGCCTCCTCCAGCCTCACAAAGCTGGGCGTGTTGCCAGGAGCGCCGTCCTCCCCCAAAAAGGTCTGGGAAACAGGGGAGAGGGACGCCAGAGGGATCTTTGCACCACAGCGCCAGATATCCTTAAGATGGCCCTGAGAATCATTTAAAGAAAGGCAGCAGTTTCCACAGGCACACAGCAGAGAAGCTGGTTAAATCATATTTTGGTAGATTTTGCCATTTCAGAGGGTAAGATGATGTAACCTAGCAAGATGTTTTCCTTTCTTCAAATTTTAGATTCGATCCGAAACCATTGCCACTTATGCTCTCTGTGGATTTGCAAACTTTGGCTCTTTGGGACTCGTAATTGGAGGACTCAGTAAGAAAACATTTACTTCTTGTTTGGGGCATAGTATTGGACAAAAATAATCCAAACCCAAACACTCCTGCTGCTGCAATAAATGCAGCTGCAGATGGCTTGGCAGGACCTGACATCTGTCTAGCTGAGTCACTGCAGAGAGGGGGAGGGGTGTGATGGCAGCAAGGTTGTGCAGTGGCAGCAAGAGCACTGGATTGGCTCTGCTGATGTGTTTGAACCGCACAGGCCTCACCACCAGTTTGTCCTCCCCTCTCCATCCCAATAACATCTGATACTGTGCTATACTGTGGAGGTCCTCCAAGCATCTCTCTAGCTCAGTGTGATGTCAGAGACACTCTGCACCTCTCTCCTGAGGTGCGGAAATTTCAAGGTCATGAAAATCACCAATTCTGGCTATCTACAAAGAGTAGCCAGAACTTATGGGCTCCAGATGATACATGAGAATGCATCAACCTGGTGCTAATTCCTAAGGAAGCCATTGTCATACCAAAAAGGCAAAGGTGTCCTGCACTGGACATGGGTGGCGCTGGGGTCTAAACCACAGAGCCTAGGACTTGCTGATCAGAAGGTCGGTGGTTCGTATCCCTGTGACGGGGTGAGCTCCCGTTGCTCGGTCACAGCTCCTGCCAACCTAGCAGTTTGAAAGCACGTCAAAGTGCAAGTAGATAAATAGGTACCACTGCAGCGGGAAGGTAAAGGGCGTTTCCGTGCGCTGCTCTGGTTCACCAGAAGCAGCTTAGTCATGCTGGCCACATGACCCGGAAGCTGTACGCCGGCTCCCTCAGGCAATAAAGCGAGATGAGCACCACAACCCCAGAGTCAGTCACGACTGGACCTAATGGTCAGGGGGTCCCTTTACCTTTACACCATACACAACACAAAACACTGTTGCTGTATGCAAGTTTTATTTTATTTGCTTTTTATCTTATATTTTAGAAATGTACATCCCATTTTTTCCCTTTAAATTTTTCTGGGGACCCCAAGAGAGTGGAGCCCTAAACTATAGCTTGTTTAGCTTATACGGGAATCCGGCACTGGTTGGAGGGTTCAGGAAAACCTTGACTGGAACTGCTTCACATTCCAGAATGCAAGAACTAATAGTGGATGTCGTTTTCCTCAAATCTCTTCCTCAGCATCCATGGCTCCTTCCCGGAAGAGAGACATTGCCGGCGGGGCCTTGAGAGCCATGATTGCTGGCACGGTGGCCTGTTTCATGACAGCTTGCATTGCAGGTACTATATATTTTTTTCTACCACAGGATGGCAGTGTTTTGGTTTGTGTTCTTCAACAGGCCCTGCTGGCTCCAGGACATTTTGGTGTGGTGCTAAACTTCATTGCAAGGATGTATTCTGTGTTCATCTCCTTATTATTATTATTTTAAGGTTAATTTTTCTCCCTTTATCTCTTATCAGTAATTTTAAAGATCTATATTAGCTGGCATGCAAACTGATGGCAGTGTATCTATTTGAAAGGGGTAAAGGAAAAGGAAAATAATATTTCCAACGCTGCACTTCCACCATACATTCTCAAATTGGAAAGAAGAGGAAAGTTTTGTACTAATGAACCTACAATCCAGCTCAAGCTCTTCTGTTTTGCACACATGGGTGGCTGGAATTTCCACTAAAATCAGTGAAACTTTGACTTCTGGTTAAGATGGTGACAGGGCCGACAGCTGCCTCTGAAGCTCCACAGGTCACACAATTTTAATTGGTTTTAACGTGTTTTAGATCAGTTATCTTATCTTGAAAATCAGAGGACAGAAGAATGTGGAGCTGTGATTCCAATAGCAATTAACAGGCCTGGAGCATATTTGTCTTGTCAGCTTTCTTTTTACTGAGTGGTGATGTGGGAGGCGGCTGAAACCAGTGCTCTGTAATTAATGAGATTTTTAACTTGGTTTTAATACAGCTTTTAATTGGACTTAAGTTGTTTTATCCTTTTCATTTTGGAGATCTGAGCACTGCGAAAATGTGGTGTTTATCAGTTCCTTGACAGCTAAAACTGTGGACTTTTATCTGTAGAAACTTCAAATTGACACACTCTGGACTGGATGTTTTAACCAGAGATTTGATTTATTTTTGCGCCCAATTAAAGGGCAGCAAATTGTCCTCACAGCCTCTGGCAAGCCTGCAGGCAGCCCACCTGCCAGTCCAACTGTGAGACCCTGCAAAGACCTACAAGGCCAAATAAGTCCCTTTTCTATCAGGATGAACAAAGGACAAATGCTCTATCAACTGTCCTGGCCAATACAGTGGTGCCTCGCAAGACGAAAAGAATCCGTTCCGCTTGTCTCTTCGTCTAGCGGTTTTTTCGACTTGCGAAGCAAGCCCATTAGCGGCTTAGCGCTATTAGCGGTTTAGCGGCTTTTAGCGGCTTATCGGATAAGCGGATAA
Source organism: Podarcis cretensis (assembly GCF_951804945.1). NCBI lineage: Eukaryota > Metazoa > Chordata > Lepidosauria > Squamata > Lacertidae > Podarcis > Podarcis cretensis. The sequence continues at coordinate 7,164,592 of NC_137180.1, read as the reverse complement.
GCGGCTTAGTGGCTTAGAAAAAGGGGGGGGGGAAGGGAAAAAAACCCGCAGGAACTCGCAAGACATTTTCATCTTGCAAAGCAAGCCCGTAGGAAATTTGTTTTGCGAAGCGCCTCCAAAACGGAAAACTCTTTCGTCTAGCGAGTTTTCCGTCTTGCGAGGCGTTCGTCTTGCGGGGCACCACTGTATGTGAGATCTGCCTGACCGTTTGTAAATTCAATGGTAGCACCCCCTGTTGGAAGTCTGTCTCATTGGCTAAAAATCATATAAAAAGCTTGTTTGGGGATCAAATTTGCTTTGTTGTTTTAAAATCAGTGTATGCATTAAACCACCCTTTCCAAAGACTAAAGGTTTTGTTAACATTTGGCAGCCCATATATTCTAGTTCAGTGGGGATTTTGGAAGTATCACATTAAGTACAAATAGACTTTAAATTTCTGAATCAAGCTCTGGAAAGGGAGAAGTTTGTAATGCAACCAAGAAATATGGTTATTACTTAATAAAGGAGGGTTTCTGCTTTCTTTTCAGGAATATTATCTGTTGCAGGAGATCCATGCACTGCTTTATTTGAAAACAACTTCAATATGACTAGCAATAGCACAGAAATAGTTAGCTGCTGCTTAAACCTCTTTAACAGGTAATTATAGAATGGCAGAATCTCACTTCAGAGAATCACCTCTGAAGTTCAATTATTTCTCCTACAGAATACAGGAATACTATATGCAATACTGCAAAAAGATTAATACAAAGATAATGAAAATGTAGCTCAAAGGTTAATGCTTCAGACTTCATGAACATTGTCGAGCTATCATTTTAAAACTATTAATCTTAGAATTTGAGGTTGGTTTCTATGCACATCACCTCTCACTAGCTACACACAAACAAAGGCCACATTCATAAACAGCACTTCCATAAAGTATCATTTAGTAAGCGATGTTGGAACCCAAGAATGCCCACTTCACATCTCCCTTCACAACAGGGCTCGCATAGCATGACATCCAAATGCATTATTTAAGGCTCCCCCCCCCCCACGCCATGATAAACCATGAACACAGCAAGAAATCATGGTTTAAGCTTTTTGGGCTGTCACAGGGACTAGCCAATCAGCACTGTGCACAGCCAATTTCTTCTGGAAACAGAAAGAACTTGTTGGCCCTAAGCTTGATTCTGCAAGGAAGTGTGTAAAAGGTAAAGGTAAAGGACCCCTGACAGTTAAGTCCAGTCGCGAACGACTCTGGGGTTGTGACAGTCATCTCGCTTTACTGGCCGAGGGAGCCGACGTTTGTCCACAGACAGTTTTTTCGGGTCATGTGGCTAGCATGACTAAGCCACTTCTGTCGAAACCAGAGCAGCACACGGAAACGTCGTTTACCTTCCTGCCACAGTGGTACCTATTTATCTACTTGCACTGGTGTGCTTTCGAACTGCTAGGTTGGCAGGAGCTGGGACTGAGCAATGGGAGCTCACCCCGTCGCGGGGATTCGAACCGCCAACCTTCCAATTGGCAAGCCCTAGGCTCAGTGGTTTAGACCACAGCGCCAGCCGCATCCCTAAGGAAGTGAGTACATCTGGCCAAAAACAGAGAGTAGCAGATCCACACTGGGCTTACCACTCAAACTCTGTGCATTGGTACACAGCCTAAGCCAACCCAGAGACTGATTTATTTATTTTAAGGAACCTGCTAGGTCTTTGGCTTCAGATGTTTTGTTACCCACTCTCATTGCTCATCCCAGAGCAGAGCACATAACCATTTTAGAATATAACACCTAAAATAAAAGTAGAATAAAACACAAAACATACTCTCAGCAACAAGTAAAACAGTAAATCACAACAGCTTCCTGCATTAAGTGCATCTAGTGATGAATAGGTACTCTGAAGTCCAACAGATATTTGAGATGTGCCCAATAGCCTCGGGTATACTGATGGGAGAAATCAACAATAATAGCTCATGGATGCAGTGACTCTTTTAGAATACATTTTAAACTGACAGTCTTCAAACACAGGGAATATGGCGGTGTGGCTCAGGTTAGGGAACCCATAGAATTTATGCACAAGCATTTAAATTACTATTACAATAGTATTAAAACTTATTTTCCCTTCTCCACCAGTGCGAACAGTTCCACAGAGACTTTTTTAAAAGCAAACAGCACCTTGAGATCCTTGAATGGATGCTGCAAACTTCTCAACCCATCTACATTTAACTGCTCCTGGACGACTCCAGAATTTTAAACTGGGCACTTTATGTAAAGAGACAAGCATAGGGATTTACTTCACTGATGGACTGGTAGGAAGACAAAAGGATAGTGGAGTTGTCTGGTGGTTGTTGCAGACAAGACAAATCTTGTTTCCCAGCTTAAGTAGATTGGCAGCTGTGTAAATGCTGCAGTTTCATTGGGGCTACTGGGTAAGTATCTGCTCCGTATCTCTGATGAGCTCCTAAGTCCTGATATAAGTGCCTGGTCATGATGAAGGACATGTTTAAACTTTTTAAATGCTATTTCAAATATTTATGTAAAACTCTTCCAAATGCCATGTTTGCCTACACCTCCCGACTCTCTTTAAGATCAGGTAGAGACATTTCAATCAAAAATCTTTCTCACACTGAACATAGAAAACTGCCTTATATATCAAGTCAGGCCGTTGGTCTATCTGCTCAATATTGTCTACACTGACAATATTGTCTACACTTACAGGGATTCAGACAGTGTACTTTCCCAGTCCTACCTGGTGATGCTGGGGACTGAAACCGGGACCTTCTATATACAAAGCAGGTGCTTCCCACCCACCCATGACCTTTCTCCTCAGTTACAGCCCCTTCTGTGGTCTTGCTCTATTAATGCAAAATTACCTAAGTGTGATCTTAAGTATATATCTCAATAGGACTTTCTCCAACTGAATCTGCTAATATTTGCTATCTGTCTTACACTTAGATTTTCACTGATATAATTGTGGTTATAGGGATTAAGAGATCTGATCTGGAACTAGCTTTGTATTTGCCTTGCATTAAAGCATCCCTCGTATTTCTCCATACCAAACATGACCTCCTTTGAGGAAGCCAATATGCTGCTGTCCAAATGTTGCTGGCCTCCAACCCTCGACAGCATGTTAGGAGCTGTAGTCTAAAAACATCTGGAGGACATCATTGCTAAGAGCTGGAAAACTCAAGATCTACCCACACTGGAAGAGTGGCAGATGCAGCTGATGGACTATATGCAACTGGCCGAGATGACTGGTAGAATCCGAGACCTGGGAGAGGAGAGGGTTGAGGAAGACTGGAGGAAATTTAAGATTTATTTACAAAAATATTGTAATTTGGTTGAATGTTAAGAAGGATGCTAGATCATAAATAATTGCCCACCACTGAATTAGATCTGAATTTGACGATAAGTGAGATTAAGGAAAATACAAACTTTTTGGAGAATTGCTAGATTTTATTTAAATGAGCGGAGATAAGATTGCAAACAAGTGGGTAATTTGCTTGGAAAAAATTTTTGTAACGATGTAAGTGCGAGCGGGAGACGTGAGGGAGTCCAAAGAAGTGACGAAATTATGTTATGATATAAGTAATGTTGTTTATTATTTATGCATTTGTATTCAAAAAACTTTAATAAATATGTATAAAAAAATAAAAACATCTGGAGGACATCACTTTGACTAAACTAGTTATTATTGTTATTTATTTTTTAAAATACTGACTTGTTTTGGTGACAAATCACTACTTGGGATCTGTTGGAAATTTAGCTGGTTTTCTTTCGATATTGAACATTCCTGGAAAGTTATGTGTCTTTAGATTCACGTGGCAAACGAGGGATGATATATTCCACATGACCAAGAAAACAACAACAGTTCTTCCATTTCAGCCAGCGGGGCAAGATTTAATGAAATCTGCAGCAAATTAAATTAAAAATGTCAATAAATAGTTAGAAATTAATGCCTGGTTACTGTAAAACAGCAGGGTTTTTCTTCTGAACCAACTGCATGAGCTCCTGTTAGCAATTTGCCCACCAACTGTTATATAAGAAAAGCTTCATAATATAGAACTCCATGGGTCTCACTGCAATCGTTTTTACATGACCAGTAACAATACTCTGGTGCTATTTACTTCACCAGAGGTTAACTAACTCTACATTGTTATCACTTCTGGTGGAGCCAGATAAGGGAAGCACTCCTCTGGTACCTATTTTACAATATTAAAAGATGTTAATGCTGCAATCCTACCACCAGCATTTGGCTGGCTGAGGGGCCATAGGAAGCTGCCGTTCCACAGGTGGAGATGGTGGCTTGCCAGCACATACCACTCCAGAATGCCCACAGAAAGCTCTGCAGGTGTAGATGTCCCACTGGTGGTGGGGGACAAAATGAGATGGTGGTGGTGTATTGGGACAGGCCATGGATCTTAGGATCCTATCTTCTGAAATGCCCCTAAATAGGTCCCTAAACTATGCCAGCTCCTGCAGAGGTCAATGTGGTCAATGGGAGGGGGGGGGAGAAAAGGAAAAACATTGAGAAAATCATCAGCATTCCATCTCTTGCGATGGCTGCATCTTACCAGCCGGGCACAGGAAGGGGTGGTCATTCTGCCATGGATTCTCCCCAACATTGACATCTCCATAAGATTATTCTGTTATGCCACAAGTCAACCATTGGTAGAGAACCCGGTGTCCCCCAGATGTTGTACTACAAGTCCCATCAGCCCCAGCCAGTTCAACCAAAGGTCAGGGACAATGGGAGCTGCAGTTCACCAACTTCTAGAGGGCACAGTGATGGCTGCCCTGCACTTTGGAGTATCCATTGCACTTTATGGAGATTGTTTCAGGGTAACTAGGCAGAGGACTGCAGTGTGGACCTCCTTAATAGTAAAGGGACCCCTGACCATTAGGTCCAGTCGTGCACGACTCTGGGGTTGTGGCACTCATCTCGCTTTATTGGCTGAGGGAGCCGGCCTACAGCTTCCAGGTCATGTGGCCAGCATGACTAAGCCGCTTCTGGTGAACCAGAGCAACGCATGGAAACGCCGTTTACCTTCCCGCCGGAGCGGTACCTATTTATCTACTTGCACTTTGACGTGCTTTTGAACTGCTAGGTTGGCAGGAGCAGGGACCGAGCAACGGGAGCTCACCCCGTCGCGGGGATTCGAACCACCAACCTTCTGATCGGCAAGCCCTAGGCTCTGTGGTTTAACCCACAGCACCACCCGCGTCCCTTGAACCTCCTTAATACTTTTTGTCAATTTCATTTCACATCTCGGAATTTGTTTCACTGCAGAGTCAAACAACCTTCAAACCATTTTACAGTTTGCAAAAATATTACTCTTGCAAGAATGTCAAGTGTTAATAAAATTTAAGAACTGGTTATCTATTTATTGTCTAGAGTCAATAAAACTACATTGTTTCTTATAGAATTCTGTCTTCGTACAAAAAATATATTTAAAAAATCCCTGTTACAAGAATATTGAAATGGTCTTCTTATGCTTGGAAACATTTTTGCAGGACACCTTTCCTACTTCCAGAAAAACATGTTAATAGCAAAGGTAATTTTGACTGGCATGTTTTTAAATGTAGTAATGAAAAGAAGCCTTTGTCTGAGAACACAATGTTTTCTCTGGCTGCACGTACAGCTTTCTTGGTCACGTCCTTGGTAAAGACATTCCTGTGGAGGGAATGTGTGAGTTTTAAAAGTGGAATTAGGGGGTGTAAAGCTAATCTGAACTTCTAATAAACTGAAAAACAACATAGCAGTGCTATGAATCGGAGTATTTCAGCAACTGAGCAGTCATGACTGCAATTCCTTATTTATTTTAGCAATTGAGAAGAAGAAAAATTATCAGTCATTACACTTTTGCAAAATAATCATTAATTTACATAGATTTAAGACTATTCAAAGGAGAATAAAGAGGGGGAGTGTGCAAAAATAATAAATTCTTATTAATTTCCTAATCTGGATATAAACTAAGAAATCAGGGGTGGGAAACCTCAAGCCGAATGCAGCTCTCTGGGTCTCTGTCTGGCTTTTCGGACTCTGGTCAGGCCACACACCCTCTCCAGGAAACACCAATTGCTGGCCTTGCTCTGCTGCTGATCTTGCTTGGCTGGAATGTGTCCCTGAATGATGACAACACATCTTGTGGGGATGGAGCACATGCATGTGTGTGTTTGGTCACAGTCAGTTTTGCAGCACCCACCATTGGTGTGTGGCACCCAGAAGGGTGCTCATGCAAGAAGGCAGCCCTTGAGCCGAAAACAGTAAATAATTTTATGAATTGTGTTGTTTATTTACTAAACAATGCAATTCATAAAACTATTAACTACACCCACAACTGCATTAGGACATAAAGCATATTGTATTTCCATTTTCCAGTACCTAACAAAATCACTCAATTTCTCAACGGTCTACTTGACTTCTACTTTCTCTGGCTCTTATAAAAGTTGTTACAATAACCAGTCAAATATCAAGGGAATGTTTTTGTTTTTACAGTTACAGCTTAAAGAGGTTCTTGCTTCTACCCTGTTACCTAAAAATAAGTCCCACCGAGTAGAGAGGCGTACAGTACTATACAGTAAGTTTCTCAGCCCAAAACTGTTATGTCTCATTTTTGGAAATACAATCGTACCTTGTTTTGCGGTCGGGATCCGTTCCGGAGCCCCGGCTGCTAGCCAAAAAGGACGCAGGGCTTCTGCGCATGTGCTTCTGCATGGTTTAGCGATTCTGTGCATGCGCAAGCGGCAAACCCAGAAGTAACTCATTCTGGTACTTCCAGGTTTGCCGTGGACATTCGCCGCAGGTATTACTGTACTGAAACAGATCTGACCAAAGATGCTATAAGAATAGCACAGTTGATTCAATGCAGAATAACAAATGTGTATGTGTGTGCGTGTGTACAAAGTAAGAAGATGAGCTTAGCAGGGGTCAGCAAACTTTTTCAGCAGGGGGTGTGGTCGACTGTCCCTCAGACCTTGTGGGGGGGCCAGACTATATTTTTTTTTGGGGGGGAATGAACAAATTCCTATGCCCCACAAATAACCCAGATGTATTTAAAATAAAAGCACACATTCTACTCATGTAAAAACACCAGGCTGGCCCCACAAATAACCCAGAGATGCATTTTAAATAAAAGGACACATTGTACTCATGTAAAAACACGCTGATTCCCGGACCATCTGCAGCCTGGATTTAGAAGGCAATTGGGCCCGATCCGGGCCCCAGGCCTTAGTTTGCCTACCCATGAGCTATAGGTTTAAATAAAGTTAGACCTTATTTCATCCAGCTAAGTAGTGGAGATGCAGGATGCCTTGCCATTTCACACTGCCTTTGGAAACACATTAATAAATAAAATGCAAATGCCACAACATTTGTGTGCTATTTTTTCCATATTGCCAGAGACAGGAATTCGCTATAGCAACCAACAGACGTTGGTCACTAGGTACATGAGGCCAAAACCACGAAGAAGAGTTTGGATTTGATATCCCTCTTTATCACTACCCTAAGGAGTCTCAGAGCGGCTAACAATCTCCTTTCCCTTCCTCCCCCACAACAAACACTCTGTGAGGTGAGTGAGGCTGAGAGACTTCAGAGAAGTGTGACTAGCCCAAGGTCACCCAGCAGCCGCATGTGGAGGAGCAAGGAAGCGAACCTGGTTCACCAGATTACGAGTCCACCACTCTTAACCACTACACCACACTGGCTCTCATGAATATTTATTCTTCCATAGCTGGCTTACCAAATTTTGCAGCCCAACTCCCAGCAGGCTCATCAGTGTTGCCATTTGTAGGGTTGGTGGGAATTGTGTTCTAACAACTGGAAAGCCATTGGAACATGAAACTCTTTATTTCAGAGTTGTGAGTTCAACCCCCATGTTGGGTGAAAGATACCTGCATTGCAGTGAGTTCAGTGCTTTTTTCTAAAAAAAAATGTTTAGGGGTACTCTCATTTTGACTCAATAAAATCACCATTTAAAGCTATATAAATAGCTATATGAAATAAAAGGTGCACAGCCTTCTAGTTTGTTAAAAGAGAGCAAGCATTGACTTGCATACTGTAGAAGTTGGCAGTTTTATTTTCATTACTTGGGAAAGAAAATGGGGGAAATAGCTAAGGGTCCAAACTGACATACTATTCAAAACTATTTGAGCTACTGAAGTTTAAAATAAAGTTGGAACATTTGCGAAAATTGTCATCTAATGGGAGCAGATACAAATACAGTTATACTAGCTAACTTTCCAAGAATTATTAATTGTGCGTACTGAAATTATTGTTATTTAGAGACATCTGAAGGCAACCCTGTATCAGGAAGTTTTTAATGTTTGATGCTTTTATATATGCTGTAAGCTGCCCAGAGTGGACAGGGTATAAATAAGATTTATTATTATTATTATTATTATTATTATTATTATTATTATTATTTATCTCCCCATTCATAAAGGAGTTCTCAACTTGTTGTAATCTAACTAAAGAGAACCTTGTAGCAACTTTGCCACACAGATGACGTTCCTGACTTAAGTTGATAAAAGCTCATGGGTAACTGACTGCAATCTTAAACACACTTACCCGGGGGTAAGTCTCCTTAAACTCAATGGACTTGCCTTCTGAGTGGACATGTACAAAATTGCACTGTAATATACTCTGTGATGGCTGGCTGGTCTTTACTTTTTCTCTAGACACACTTTGTCTGTGTTTCAGGAAAGAAGCACTAGGTGGCAGAATTTCATCAGGGAAATATTTTTTTCACGCTCGCAATTCCTGCAACAAGTGCAGCTTGCTGATTTTGTCCCAAATAATTTGATGTGTGTACCTCTTAATCCATGATAACACTTTCCCATTTACATTCCAAAAAGAAATGATCCTTGCTGGTAAATCGCAAAAGAAATAATCTGTCGACTATCTGAATGCTGGTGGCTTCTAGAACATCATATTGGGGCTTCTAGGGTGACATTTTGTTTATTTACTCACTTGCGTTAATATCCAAAGAACTTTTTTTTTATAATAATATTTATTAAATTTTTGTATAACCAATAAAAAACATACATAATAACAAAATATTTTCCATTATCCACATTTCATTCTCAACTTTGGACTTCCTCACATCTCTTGTTCCTGCTTTCTAAACATAGATTTTTACCAGCAAATTATTAACTTAATTTAATTCATATAATATAATTTTCCAATATTTAATGTCTCAAATTTTGGGATTTAACAAACTCTTATTGAAGCTTAATCATAAAATATTACTTGTCCAAAATTTATCTTTTCATCTACCAATTAAATTTAAATTTATATTCTTTATAACTAGTTTGTTGGAGCCATATTTTTGCTAATCTTACATCTTTCTTAACATTCATACAATTTACAATATTTTTGTAGATAGTCCTTAAATTTCTTCCAGTCCTCCTCCACCAGTTCTTCTCCCAGGTCTCGTAATATCCAAAGAACTTGAGGTGGCATGCATGCTTCTCTCCCCTCCATTTTATCCTTACAAAAGCTTTGTGAGGTAGGTTACCAGGGGGTGCGTTCAGGGATGAAGGTCTCAGTCCCAGAAGATAAAAGCCTTTTACCGAAACGCTTCTCCAAAAGAGCAGGATTCAGGGTCAAACACAAAGAATCAGTCTAGGTCTGAAGCAATCTCAGTTGATCCACACACACACACCCCATAGCTGTCAACGTTTCCCTTTTTTAAAGGAAATTCCCTTATTCCAAATAGGATTCCTCGCAAGAAAAGGGGAAAGTTGACAGCTATGCCCCACACACACACCCTGCAGACCCATTTCGCCAACCACAAATGGGATGGAGAATTGTTAGGAGGTCATTTGTGCTCAGTCCTAAAAAAGAAAAAAATTATTTGATGGCAAGCACGGTAAAATCATATTTCAAATAAAATTAATGGTCACGTTTCTTTTTATTTATGTATTGTGTGCACAACGCTAAAGAAAACCCTTATCCCCTGAAGATGCTGAAAATCCTATACGCAGACTTAGCTACATATTAGGGCTAAATGTAGCATTGTAATCCACTCCCGGGCTTAGTAACTTGTGTGATAGGATTCAGAGCCAGTACTGTACAAGGGGGAGTGGGGAGGGAGGGTGACTGCATTCTAACCAAAAACCTTATTATTCATGAGATCTGGACATATACACCCTTGGGAGAAGACCGTTTCTTTATGGTGGGTTTGCTTTCATGGCTATTGTGGTGTTATAATCCCCTAAACAGAAATATGCCTCCTTGTCCAACAATCCCCACCACCACCGCTTCTTCTTGTCTCTGTGTCAATACCCCTTTCCCAGTCACTGTGTTGTCGTGGGAGATGGTTACTGTTATGTACTGAAGTTCTCACCCTGGGCCAGCAGGGGGATACTGTAGATAGTTATGCAAATAAGGGATCAAAAGTGACGTTCAGTGATTGGATAGTTTTAGAAAATTGTTACAGTTACATTGTAGTGGAGCTCTATATAAGCAGGCTGGCTGAACCCTTCAGTTCAGTTCTGTCCTGGCCTGTGAATAAACAAGAGCTGTTTGAAGAATGGCTGTGTCATCTGATATGTTCACCCACAACTTAACAGTTACTTCCTTCCATTGCTCCAACCCATACCTCAGCGCGAGAAACAACAAACCCAAGGACACTCACAGACCTGTGGGTCGAAAACAGGCTGTGCTGCTCCGCTCCCTTCTCTCCCTGGACTCCCTCAATTGCAACATATAACAGGGAAAGAGGACGGGAGCAAATGTCTGTTGTGTTCTTCCCTGGGAACATTTCACACTAAGGATCTAAAAATTACCTTTCTGTTCACTTTTTTTGAAGTGCCCAGGCCACCTTCCTCTTCACTTGACTTACCAGACTTATGCTAAATTTCCATTTGTGAACTTTTCATGCTTCTGCCTCAGTTCTTAAGACAGGTTCATCGCTATGGTAACCGAGAACCAAGCTTCCTTAATTTCACTTGCGCAAATCATACCCATTCAAGAAGGCTGTTTTACAGGCAAATCTCCCGTGGAAACAATTCCATATTAGCTTAGAAGTGAATGGCAGCACCATTTATTAAAATCAATGCAAAGCACATACTACAAGGTGGCTATTGAGGAGTACAGTTCAGAGCTGTAGATTTATAATAACAAAGATTCCAAATGAGCTTTTTTCTTTAAAAAAAAAAAAAAAGTCTTATGAAAGATGAGAAGGGGAGAACAGTTCTCTAGTTCAGTACGCAGCTCTGTCTCATTTTATCATTGTAGTTGTTTACTGAAAAGTTATTTGGAAATTTCTCCATTTCCCATCTATTACCACTTATTAAACAGGGCATATATAGAATTATAGAATCATAAAATTGTAGAGCTGGAAGGGTCCCGAGGGTCATCTAGTCCAACCCCATGCATTGCAGGACAGATGGCCATCCAACTTCTCAGAGGAAGGAGATCACATCACCTCTCAATGGAGTCTGTTCCCCCGTCAAACAGCTCTTACCTTTCAGAAGGTTCTGCCTGATGTTTAGTCAGAGCAGAAGAAACTAAGTTTGCTCTATCCATCAAGGGACAATCCTTTAGATCATCGGTAGGCAAACTAAGGCCCAGGGGCCAGATCCGGCCCACAGACGGTCCTGGAATCAGCGTGTTTTTACATGAGTAAAATATGTCCTTTTATTTAAAATGCATCTCTGGGTTATTTGTGGGGCATAGGAATTTGTTCATTTTTTTCCCCAAAATATAGTCTGCCCCACCTCCAAGGTCTGAGGGACAGTGGACTGGCCCCCTGCTGAAAAAGTTTGCTGACCCCTGCTTTAGATATTTGAAGATGGCTATCATATCTTCTCTCAGTCTCCTCTTTAACCCTCTTTTTCCCGTGTTCCCCATCTTGTTCCTTTTTGGGGAAGGCCTGTGTTTTAGTAAAACGTTTTGTAAAACATACAGCTATAATTTACTTTACATACAGTGGTACCTCGGGTTAAGAACTTAATTCGTTCCGGAGGTCCGTTCTTAACCTGAAACTGTTCTTAACCCTCTCAATAGCCTCTATTTTTCAAGGATCTGAAACACTCATCTGTTGTATGAAATGGGCTTCCCATTGAAATTGTTTCAAAAATACCATATGGTGTTGGCTAGTTAATAAAAAAACCAATTAGCATTTTTAAATAACTTGCAGAGAGATTTTGTGCTTAGGATCTACTTAGTCTGACCTTTAATACAGTGGTACCTCGGGTTAAGTACTTAATTCGTTCCAGAGGTCCATTCTTAACCTGAAATTGTTCTTAACTTGAGGTACCACTTTAGCTAATGGGGCCTTCCCACTGCCGCTGCGGCACCGGAACATGACTTCTGTTGTCATCCTGAAGCAAAGTTCTTAACCCGAGGTACTATTTCTGGGTTAGTAGAGTCTGTAACCTGAAGCATCTGTAACCCGAGGTACCACTGTTGAATAATTATTATTATTATCTGTTTTCAAATAATTTGTATATACAGTGGTAAGGTAAAGGTACCCCTGCCCATACGGGCCAGTCTTGACAGACTCTAGGGTTGTGCGCTCGTCTCACTCTAGAGGCCGGGAGCCAGCGCTGTCCGCAGACACTTCCGGGTCATGTGGCCAGCGTGACGAAGCTGCTCTGGCGAACCGGCACCAGAGCAGCACACGGAAACGCCGTTTACCTTCCCGCTATACAGCAGTACCTATTTATCTACTTGCACTTAAGGGTGCTTTCGAACTGCTAGATGGGCAAGAGCTGGGACCGAACGATGGGAGCTCACCCCGCCGCGGGGATTCAAACCGCCGACCATGCGATTGGCAAGTCCTAGGCACTGAGGTTTTACCCACAGCGCCACCCGCGTCCTATATACAGTGTTAAAGGTAAAGGTAATGGTACCCCTGCCCGTACGGGCCAGTCTTGACAGACTCTGGGGTTGTGCGCCCATCTCACTTAAGAGGCCAGGGGCCAGCGCTGTCCGGAGACACTTCCGGGTCACGTGGCCAGCGTGGCATCGCTGCTCTGGCCAGAGCCAGAGCTGCACACGGAAACGCCGTTTACCTTCCCGCTGGTAAGCGGTCCCTATTTATCTACTTGCACCCAGAGGTGCTTTCGAACTGCTAGGTTGGCAGGCGCTGGGACCGAGCAGCGGGAGCGCACCCCGCCGCAGGGATTCGAACCGCCGACCTTTCGATCGGCAAGCCCTAGGCGCTGAGGCTTTAACCCACAGCGCCACCTGCGTCCCCACATATACAGTGTTACCTCTGGTTAAATACGCTTCAGGTTACATACGCTTCAGGTTACAGACTCTGCTAACCCAGAAATAGTACCTCGGGTTAAGAACTTTGCTTCAGGATGAGAACAGAAATTGCATGACAGCAGCGGGAGCCCCATTAGCTAAAGTGGTACCTGAGGTTAAGAACAGTTTCAGGTTAAGAACGGACCTCCAGAACGAATTAAGTTCTTAACCCGAGGTACCACTGTATATACAAATTATTTGAAAACAGATGTTAATAATACTAATTATTCAACAAACCTCAGTTCTATACAATCCTTCCAGGCTGTTTTCAGGCTATACAGTCCTGTCAAATGGGCCATGTCTATAACAGAGAGCCTGGTTATATATACACAGGACCACACTCAAAGCTAAATCTATATTGCACAACCAGGTCCCTCAATGTGGCTCAATGGGTAAGGAATGCTATGGGGCTATGTACTGACTTGCAATGTATTTTGAATTAACACTCCTGTTTTCTGTGCTCAGGGGTTCCTGTCCTGTTGATGTGGACCGGACGAGGACTAAATGTCCATCTCACGTCTCAGGTGGAGTCGTTGCTTAGAGCTTAGAGCTCCACTTCCAGGTTTTCTTGCCAAGAAACATTCCTCACAATATCAGTGTCCAAACATCAGCAAAGTGTTCAAAAGTGCAGAACCTGGGGAATAAATGTAATCAAAAATGGAAAACCTAGGGAGGAGTAATTTCTTAGGAAGTACAGTGGTATCTCTTGTTAAGAGCTTAGTTTGTTCTGGAGGCCCGTTCTTAACCTGAAACTGTTCTTAACCTGAGATACCACTTTAGCTAATGGGACCTCCTGCTGCCGCCGCACAATTTCTGCTCTCATCCCGAAGCAAAGTTCTTAACCCGAGGTACTATTCCTGGGTTAGCGGAGTCTGTAACCCAAAGTGTTTGTAACCCGAAGCATTTGTAACCCGAGGTACCATTGTACTGTTCATTTCACAATGCAGAGAAGTGGCTATTGAATCCAGTCACTCCTTGATTTAATGAATTTGTGCTCTCTGACTCCTACAGCATCTGCCTAAGATCCTATATACCTTTTTCATGAGGAGTTTGCTATTGATGTAGATAGGTCATAAATAAAAACTACTTTGGGTTCTTCAGTTTGGTTATTAGTAGAAATAAGCGTAGGACTGGAATCCTATGCATACTTGCTTGGTAGGGAGCCCAACAAAGGGTTGTGCTTCGTGCTTCTCTCTTCTAAAAAAAGTAATTTTGCTTTTCCCCGCACGACATGTATTAATTTCAATGCAGCTACCAAACAGAATGTTCTGAAAGGACTTGAACTGGAACAGTCCTTGAGCAGCTTTCTTCATCAAAATTCTTGGTCTGATTGAAAAACACTGAACGACCCAATGTAAAAGAGACATGAAGTCTCCTTTTCAAGTCATCTCCGTCTTTCCCTCAACAATAGTTGTTTTTCATTCACTGGAGGGCATCGCAATAATAGACAATTTCTCAGAGAGGTTTTATATCTATATCTTTCTATATATCTAGCCATAGAAAGAACATCTGGGCCTCACAAGTGCCTCTCCAAGGTTAATAAATGAGGACAACTTATCTTAAAGCTATTGCATCCTTGTTTGTTGCACCCAGGTTTTCCCTACCCTCTCTGACTCACCGTTCTGCTCCTCATTCCTTCCCAGCCCCATATGTGCTGTTAGTAAGGAAGATATTCACTTTGCTTTGCATTTTAATTTAAGATGAACCTACCTAATTTACACTTTTTGAAACAGTGCATGAACTGAAACACAGGCACCCTTTGAAATTCACACTTCTCTGAATTTTGCAATCCCCCCCCCCCCCCAGTAATATGTACCCAAAAAATCATGATCTGGGGAAATGCATAAAAATTCAGATCTTAGGGGAAATAGCATACAGCAATGCCTTATACTGAGGAAGATTGTACCGCAAAAATGAGGTACATTAAGCAAAACTGCATACAAACATGTATATTTCAAGGATTCTGTTATTTTAGGCTTCTCCAGTCCACGTGGCTTAAAGTATTAAGTCACCCCAGCACAACAAATCCACTTTCAAAAGAAATTGACTTTTTGCAGTTAGGAAAGCATCAAGGAAATGCATTGAAAAGTGTGTGATGGACAAGTAATTAATGGCAAGATGTATAAACACACTGCAAGCAAGTCACAGGATGAATGCTCATTGTTGTATAACTTTCCCACAAACAAATCTGAACATATGCTCAATAAAGAACTGGATATAATTTAACTTCTGTGTAAGATTGTACATGCAAATCAGGATGAATCTCAGTGAATAGGCTGTAGGAAGGAACATAGATGTTGCTTTACACCAATTCAGCCCATTAGCCCACCGAGCTCAGGGTTTCAGACAGAATTCTTTCCCAGTCCTATCGTGAAACGCCAGGAATCAAACCTATAACCTTTTGGATGCAAAGCAGATGCTTTGCCACTGAGCTACAGCTCTTCAATTATTAAATCATCTGTCCTCATCTGTTTTTGATGCCGTGTAAAATGTATTTTAAATAGATACTGGTATACATAATTGTTTCATGACATGAGATATTTTGATGGCCCTGGCTAGGCAGACATAATTTTTGGATCTAGACCCACCTGTGAAGAAACTCAGAAATCTAATCTGGGCCTCAGTTTAAGCATCAGTTTTCAAACATTATTTCTACATTCAGATTAGCCAGATGGTGCCTGTGAAGGTAAAACGCCACAGTGACAGAAAACCCGCTCATAAAAAATATTGTTTTACATGCAGTCAATGAAAAGGGTCTTTTTCTTTTAAAGGAAAGAGCAGAACGGAGACAGCGGTCTTCAGTAATATCTGTTTATTTTCAAGGATTCAGGTCAGGTAGGTGATGTAATCTGTACTACAACAGTGAGATTCACCACTGCAAACAACAGCCTATAAATCCATTCTCCGCTGCAAATGGACACCTTTTATTTCCTTACTTATTAAAACATTTTTAGTCTGCTTTTCAGCCCACAAGAACGTATGAGATCACAAGGTAGCATACGTATGATAAACAAGAAAAACGTATCATTTAAAACAGAAAAAGGCTTTTTAAAAAGATGGTGATTATGACAGTTTGCTTCATTTTTGTCAGCTTCTCAAAGGACAGTTGGTTATAATGGCCTCTGAGAGAGGAGAAGGAGTCCAGAACATTCATACGAGTAATGTAAACAAAGAGTTGTGGGGTTTTTAATCCATTTTTGTCAGATGCATTCGGTATCAGATTTTAACATTCTTCAATATTTAGAGAGCTGGTCTTTTACCCAGGCATAAAAAGCAGATTTAGCTGTTCCACAGAGCTGAGCTGAATCTCAAAAGCTTTCTGGCTGACTTCTGTCCCATGGGAGTGGTTGCAGAGCCAGCCCTACTGTTGGGTGAGGTGAAGTGACTGCCTCAGGCAGCAGAGTTTGGATATCATGAAAGGGCAAAAAAAAAAAATTGTGCTTTTAAATTTATTATTGTTGTGTTTTTACTACCAGAGGAGGGAGAAGTGTTTGTGGGATTTTCTGCCATGGACATCAGAAAGTTGACTAGCTTTCTGTACCATTTGCTGCTCTGACGCAGGCTGACCTTGAGAGGCTGGATAAGAGAGAAGCATTGCTGGTTTCTTATCATTCTGGACAGAAATGAGATGGAAAGCACATGGCACCAAATTCAACTCCCAAGGCACTTTTTACCACCTTTGGTGGACCTGCCCAAAGATTAAAGCTTTCTGGGAAATGATCTATAATGAAATTAAGAAGGTCCTTAAGTGGACCTTTCCTAAGAAACCAGAGGCTTTTCTCTTGGGCATGGTTGGCCAATTGGTGTTAAAGAAGGATAGGATTTTCTTTATGTATGCCACCACAGCAGCAAGAATTCTACTGGCGAAGTATTGGAAGACGCAAGAACTACCTACTCTGGAAGAATGGCAAACAAAGGTGATGGACTTTATGGGACTGGCTGAGATGACGGGCAGAATCCGCGACCAGGGGAAGGAGACAGTGGAAGAGGACTGGAAGAAATTTAAAATATACCTTAAAAACTATTGTAAAATTGAGGAATGTTAAGATGTCATGGGGTAAGAAGCAGAGAATTGCAGCTGTAACTAAAAAACTAAAGGAAATTTAATGAAAGGGAATCAGGATAATTGACTAAAGGGTTGCTAAAGAATCACTAAACAAGGATGCAGGGATGGGGAGGTATGGGGAAGTCAAAAGAAAGAAGGGTATGAAAATATAATTTTGAAGTTATATTGGTTTAAATGTTTTGTATGTTTTTGTTTGTGTTCTGAATTTCTTGTTTTTTGTTTTGTTCTGTTTTTATTATGTGTTTGAAAAACGAATAAAAATTATTTAAAAAAAACAAAACAAATTCAACTCCCAAGATATTCTGTCTCAACAGTGAAAATGCAGCCACACAGGGCCACATATTGCACAGCCTGAGTTTGGCGGTATGGAATTACACCACACCCAGGAATCACAACAGTCTAGATGGAAACAGAATGTGAGGAGCTCTGAAAGGATATCTGACAAAGAAAGAAGAGAATGGAAAAGGAAATTTAATGCAATTAAGAGTTATGCACATTGGGGAAAACAAGTCCTAACCACAGAATACCTATGTTGCTTAAAGTGGCTGTAGCTGCACAGGAATCAATGTGTGAAGTCATGATCAGAGAAGCTCACTGACACTACCCACTTTTTAAAAAGGCAGATTCAAGGGACTAAAAATAAAGCAATTATTATAAAGTTTCTGTGGAAATTCCATGGGGCACCCATCCTTAGAATACAGTGCATTGTGCTAGTCACTCCATCATAGAACTGATATCACAGAGCTGAAGAAGGTAGAGAAAAGACCAAGTAAAATTATTGGCTTGAGAATCCTGATCGGAGCAGGGACTCAGCTGCTTTGGTAAAGAAAAAGCAATTTATATGCATTGTATATGCAATATAACACTGTGCCACCAGATGGCGATGTGGAGTCACGTTTTTCCCTACTGGATTTCCCTGTTTAAATTTACAACGTGTGTAACTGAAACGCTTCTTTGATGTGTCTAGATCCAGCCCAGGAGGAATTTAGGAGGAAGTTGATGGCTTTTCATTTAAGCAGAAAGGCAATGAAAGGGGGAACAATAGATATTCATAAAAGTATGAATGCTGTGGACAGGAAGACAACAAAGACAGAGAATTATTCTCTCTCAAAACACCAGCACCCAAGTGGAAATGGACAAAAGGTGAGTTCAGGGCAAATAAAGGGAACTATCGCTTCAAGCAACACACAATTAAACATACAGAATTCATTTCCCCCAGGATGTTGTGATGGTCACAAGCTGAGAGATGGCTTTTAAAAGAGATTAGACAAATACAGGAAATATGGGTCTATTAATGACTCTAATAGCGAAAAGTGGAGCCTTCATTTTCTGATGTACTATACTTCTGATTAGCAGGTGCGGGAGACAAAATAACAGGGTCCGCGAGCTTCCCACAGCATCTGACTAGCAGGCTGTCCTCGAAAAAAAGGGAGGGAGTAATGTCTATATGGCACAGTAATCGTGAAATTATTCCCCAAGTATGGATCCTTATGCAATCAGAATGGCCGGTATCCATGAATAAGCGGGCAGAACCAACAGGCTTGGGGAAACCTCAAGGCTTACAGAAGAACTGAGTCAAAATGCTCAGGAGCCATTGAATACCAACTTACCATTGAGGAAGTAGGAAGGAAATAGGAAGCCGGGGATGGGGGCCAAGGGTGGCTGAATGGAGTATCCTGCAAAAGGGCATGACTAGCTGGCTTGAATCCTGAAAAGGACTTGCCACACTGCATAATTTTGTTGCAAGTTCCTTTCTTCAGAGCCCAAGTGGAACTTGCAACATCTTCAAATGACTAAGGAAATTGAAGGTGTTCCATATAGGGGGGAAACAACTAAAATGAGATGTGATTTTTTAATATATATATTAAAATTAATATTAAATATTAAATATAAATATTAAATATTAAATTAATATATTAAAATTAAAATTAATATATATATATATATATATATATATATATATATATATATATATTTATATATATATATATATATATATATATATATATATATATATGGGACGCAGGTGGCGCTGTGGGTTAAAGCCTCAGCGCCTAGGGCTTGCCGATCGAAAGGTCGGCGGTTCGAATCCCTGCGGCGGGGTGCGCTCCCGCTGCTCGGTCCCAGCGCCTGCCAACCTAGCAGTTCGAAAGCACCTCCGGGTGCAAGTAGATAAATAGGGACCGCTTACCAGCGGGAAGGTAAACGGCGTTTCCGTGTGCGGCTCTGGCTCGCCAGAGCAGCGATGTCACGCTGGCCACGTGACCCGGAAGTGTCTCCGGACAGCGCTGGCCCCTGGCCTCTTAAGTGAGATGGGCGCACAACCCCAGAGTCTGTCAAGACTGGCCCGTACGGGCAGGGGTACCTTTACCATATATATATATATATATATATATATATATATATATATATATTGGACTGATACAGCAGAGCAATTCTTTCATTCTTACATCTCTCATGTCATGAGGGCCACCTGGGGTAGCATCCTTGAGCAAAATGAACCAAGTTGGTCCCAAGTTCTAAATAAAGAGAACAACAGTCGAAAGGAAAGTGTACTTTTTACATTTTGCTGTGCCCAGGTATTAACATAATTAAATTAATGTTATTTCTATAGGCCTTTATAGAATCCTACAGTTGAAGAGTTATTTACTGATCTTATTTCAGGCGGGTGGAGGAACGGGTGCGTGTTTCATCTCTGCAAAGCAGGTTGGTTTCTACACACACTAACAAACTCCTCTCGAACCTTCCTTCAGGGCAGCACAAGGTCTTCTCAGAGTCCAAGGACGCATCCAACCAGACAGAAACACTTGGAGTGCAAAGCAGGGCCAGAGAGGGGCAAGTCCTGGGGAAAAGGGGTGTTGTCTGAGGAGAGTCCCAAGGGTGACAGGGAGATGCCCAGAGAGCCACATCTCTTGTGGGCCCCACCATCTGACACTGGGCCTGACAAGAGGCCGAGTGAGATACCTCCCCATTATCTGTGGTTCTCTACGCCTGCAATCTATGTTATCTACCTTTAACAAGAAAGCAAAAATGATCAGTCCTCTCTCTCTCTCTCTCTCTCTCTCTCTCTGTGTGTGTGTGTGTGTGTGTGTATGTGTGTGTGTGTGTATGCGTATAAAAGTCCACTTTTTAAGATCAAGACATAGTTTATTCATTGCCAAACTGCCCTTTAATCACAGCTGAACAGGTCTTCATCTGAATATGTGCTGTGCGATGAAGGGGAAGTTAATCCGGCCTTTTGGCAATTTGTATGCAATAATAAGCTAAAGGAACTATGCCTAGTGAATTAAAATGTCTCAGAATGACTTATGCAATTGGCCTCTGCAAAGGAAGACTCTGAATACAGGACATAAAATGGGGGCTTCAGTTTCTTTAAAGAGTGCATAGAATTTTCTTGAGCGATGGGAAGCCATCCAGGCCAGCTGTTTATCCATTATTTCATCTATTAATGGCCTGCTCATCTAGTGCTTTTACTAAATTATCCCTTTGTGTTTCTGGATATGTGGGGCATGGGTGGCTTGTCAAGGAATACATTTTTTATATGTATTAAGGCTGCCACTTACAAAGTGTGCATCTGCAAGAACGAGCCTACAGGCTTTATTGCTGTAAAGTTACTTCCTTTATATTAAGTGTGAATGGAAGCTTTTCTATTGCTCTTGCTCTGCCTTTAAATACACATAGCATTTGCCCTATTTATGGGCTTGCTATAGAGGGACATCTTTGCTCCTTTGCTGGAAGGGCCAGTCCAAGGCATTTTGCCACTTATAATAATAATAATAATAATTTATTATTTATACCCCGCCCATCTGGCTGGGCCTCCCCAGCCACTCTGGGCAGCTTCCATAAAAACCAAAAATACAGTAAAATATCACACGTTAAAAACTTCCCTGAACAGGGCTGCCTTAAGATGTCTTCTGAATGTCAGGTAGTTGTTTATCGCTTTGACATCTGCTGGAAGGGCATTCCACAGGGCGGGCGCCACTACCGAGAAGGCCCTCTGCCTGGTTCCCTGTAGCTTTGCTTCTCGCAATGAGGGAACCGCCAGAAGGCCCTTGGCGCTGGACCTCAGCGTCCGGGCAGAATGATGGGGGTGGAGATGCTCCTTCAGGTATACTGGACCGAGGCCGTTTAGGGCTTTAAAGGTCAGCACCAACACTTTGAATTGTACTCGGAAACGTACTGGGAGCCAATGTAGGTTTTTCAAGACCGGTGTTATGTGGTCTCGGCGGCCGCCCCCAATCACCAGTCTAGCTGCCGCGTTCTGGATTAGTTGTAGTTTCCGAGTCACCTTCAAAGGTGAAGTGAAAGGCAAGATTGTGCCGTCTCCCCATTCCATACACTGATTATAGCTGACAACTTATCCTTTTTTTTAAGGGAAATTCCCTTATTCCGAATAGGATTCCTCACAAGAAAAGGGAAAAGCTGACAGCTATGACACTGATGGCCAGAGCAGCGATGTCACGCTGGCCACGTGACCCGGAAGTGTCTCCGGACAGCGCTGGCCCCTGGCCTCTTAAGTAAGATGGGCGCACAACCCCAGAGTCTGTCAAGACTGGCCCGTACGGGCAGGGGTACCTTTACCTTTACCTATGACACTGATGCTGACTGGACTGACTGGCCAGAGAACAGGAGACTGGCAGAACTGCCACCCTTAGCCTCTCTAAGCTCAAATGGGGTATGGAAGGATGAGTGGCAGGAAAGATTTTGCAAACAACAACAAAAAAATCATTTCATTTGGTAGAGCTAAGCCCTGGTTGCCCTAATGGATCAAACTCCCCTGACTTTTTTCAGAGAGAAGGAGAAAAGAGCAGAAACAATGAAGTGAACTAAAACACCAGAGTATTTTAGGCATTTCATTGTAGTCATGTTGGGGTGTTATGGGAAGGGTAGCATCTCTGGTGGGGGACATGTTGTGCTCCTTTTGGGGTCGTTTGTCCACCCTGCACTCAGCTCTCACCTGTGGCTCCTAGAAGCTGTCAGCAAGTAACAGCAGCCACACCCTGGGAAACAGAGTGGCATTGGCTCTCAAGACAGACAGACGCCAACAAGTCACATTGCAAATGTATCCTCTCAGTGAAGAATGTCTGCTAGTAATTTGAAGGGGCCTTAGCTGCAGGGGGTCCAATTCTGCACATACTGTGCACACAGTACTTATCCACCACTGCTGGATGGACCCGTCTGCAGGGCAATGGTAAGGAACAGAGTTGAAATGGTAAGCAATTAGTCTTCTAGTTGATGGGCCTAGGCTAAGAATGGCTAGCACAGATTTGTAGTAGCCACAAATTGCACAAGCTCACAGCAGACTTGGGCATTAGTACCTCTTCCAAGACCCACGGTTGGGCTTCCTCACTCTTCCTCAATCTTCTGCAAGATTGAGACCCAGTTGGCAACACAAGGTCGCCAGTTGTGCCCTTATACTGATGGGCAGTTGCACACCATACATTTAAAGCACATTCAATTATATTTAAAGCTCATTACTAGAATCCTGGGAGCTGTAGTTTGTTATGGATGCTGGGAATTGTAGCTCTATGAGGGGGAAACTACATATCCCAGGGTGCTTTAAATGTGCATTGGATGTGCTTGTGTATATGGTGTGCCTATGTAGAATGCGCATAGCATATAAGTAAACTTAGTTTCTTGATGTGCTTCTGAAGTCAAGCTCCAAGAGATATTCAAGAGGATCAGACATTACCAAGGAAGCAAACCAATGAAAGGAAACAATTTTGTCCCCTGTCTACACACATGAGGCAACCATTCAAGAAGGAAGGGTCTAACACTGTTTCATTGCTGACAGTGATCCAAAGCAAGCTGCCTGACTGAATGGCCCAGTCCTAAACCTCCTTTGACTAAAAGGAACCACCTGCACTACCCTAAATGTTGTTGCACTCAGGATCATATTAATATTTGAAAGGATGTACATGTTGCTGTGTTGATAGCTTGGTCACACTGTGCATAGAGAAGCGGGCAGAGGGGCTGTGCTGTAGACCCCACTACCAACTTCATGTGTGACATTAACCCCATCCCTTGGACATCTACATCTAGAAAACCATCTGTGTCAAGATCATACCAGGGTTCAGATCTAGTGGAAGCCTGTTAACACAGCTGTTAACACTTAAGAATCTCAATGCAAACAGCTCACAGCAGTGCTTGGGTGTCTGGGGGCAGGGCCAGCAGTACAGCTCCACCCTGCTAATCATGGTGCCCCCCTTTATACAATTTGATGGAGACTCTGTGTGTGTATGTGTTTGTGTGTGTTACACATTTCCCCAACCTCCCATCCCTATGAACTGTAGGGCTAAACTACACATTATATGCAAAAGTTTATGCAAAATACGCACCTACCATAGTTATAGGCTGCGTTCCAAAGAGTCTGTGAAACTAAGTTTCCTGTCCCTCCCCCAGAAAGTCTCCTTTATGTGTTAGGGGAGGGCTAGATAGTTTTTTTCACGGGAGCTTCTAAACAGCCACAGGTGGTGAGCATGTCAGAGGTAATAAACATGGTGGGCTCTGCTGAGTGAAAAACACAAGGTTCAGAGCTTATTAATTATACACTGTTCCATCAGCCAGCATGAGGCCCTCGGATAAAGTGCCTCTGCGTGTTCTGAAGCAGTTTTAGTGCACATGACAACCTTAACACTGTAGAGAGTAAAATGCATATATAGCTAATCAATCGTGTTTAGATTAATTAAAGGGGAAAATCAAGAGGACTGAAGATTATGAAACCGTAGAATCATGAGACGATCACCATATCATAGCTGAAAGTAATTAGCAGCCAACAACATAAGCAGAAGTAAAGCACAGCACACAGAAAATGCCTGGGCACAATTTCAAGTATATGCAATTCTTCTATTTTTCTAAATGGTTGGTTTTTGTCCTACTTGCATTTATTGATATGCTTTGTTAACTGACTTCTCTTCCCTCTCCCAGAATGCTTTCCTAAGTGTTTGTTTTAAGCCTCTTTGGACATAGCTCACTGTATAAAGGTGGCATAGAAATAAACTCTATCAGTCAATCAAGATGGAAGATCTAGGCAGCCAATCAGAAAGAGGCATCCCAAGTTGTAAGGAGAAAGGAAAAAGCCCTTCATTTGGGATGAAGGACAACAGATCCCTAGAAAGCTCTGTTTGCTCACAATATTGAGCAAACAGATCCCTAGAAAGCTCTGTTTGCTCACAGTTTTGTTCATATTGTGCATAAGAATCTTGAAATTGCAATGACATTCACTCATCATGCTAGATCAATAGCTGGCTATCAATGGAGAAAGGGGAATGTGAGCAGGCAAAATAGCAGCTGTAGAAGGGAAAGAAATAAGTATTGCAGTGCAGCCATTTAAGGTCTAGCTTTCATTAGTATTTTTTTATCTATGCATCTTCCCATGTGCTACAACAAATGTAGGCTTTTCCTGTAATTTTATCAGGCATGTGCTACCAATTCAGCCACGCAGAAGAGCATTTTTAAACCCAATTGCTTCCAAGCCAGTTTGATCTTCGAGTGCAGGACTGGCATACAGTTTATCAAAATTGGCTCTGGTGCCTGCAGTGAAAGTCCATGTACACTTATGCAGAAGTAAGTCCTGTTGCGTCCAGGAAAGTGTGCATAGGAGTGCAGCCCTAGTTGTTTAAACCAGGAGTGGTAACACCTTTCAGCCCAAGGGGCACATCTCTTCTTGGACTGCCTTCCAATAGCTGCATGCCAGCAGTGGCTGGGGCCATAAGCAAAAGTGAGTGGAGCAGTAGATGTGGCTCTTATATGCTACAATAGGTCCAAGTGAAAGTCAGGCTTCTGCATATAGGGACATTTCTGAACATCCTCCATTCAGGAAAACAAGAGGGATTATCACAGTAAAAGGACACAATTCGGCCCGGCAAAAAGCAATCAAGGAGGGGGCAGAGCAGGGCTGGTGAGGGGGTGTGGCCTGGGGGAAGGGGTGTGGCCTGGGGATAGTACCAAGTGTCAGATAGAAAGGACCATAGGGCCACACATCTGGCCTCTGGGTCTGAGGCTGTCCACCTTTGGTTTAAACATTCCAGAGATGAGTCAGAGGTTGAAAAGCGAACCGACAGCCATAGCATCAAAAGTTGTAAACAGCTGGCAAAACCAAATGCTCTCTTTTTTAAAAATAATTTTTTATTAAGAATTTCAGCATAACAATTTATCAAAAACATATCATCCTCATTCCCCCCTTTTTTTCTTCCCTCCCCCCTCCCCAAACCAGAAACCCACCCTCACCCCCACCCCCAGACTTCCCTCACCTCCTCTCTCTGATTTCTCAGCACATGTTAATCTCTGCATATTATAAAATTGTAAAAATCCTTAATTTATCTATCTATATGTTACCAATAATAAATTTGTGTATGTTTATTCAAAACCTGCCAAGGAATCCAGTTCATTTTGTTGTTTCTTGAAGTGCTTTGTAAAAGGTTCCTATTCTTCTTTAAAGTCACAGTTGTCCTTGCAAAACCAAATGCTCTTAATACATTTTTCTTTCACTGTTAATATCTCCAGCAGGCAGTGTTTACAATTCCATAGGAAAACACAGTGATGGATGAATGTCCCAGGAAGTCCACAGGAGGGTATGTCTAGAGCATTTGTGTAGATCAGCCTTCACAGACCTGTTGCCCTCCAGATGCTTGGCTGTATCTCACCCAGCTATATGTGCAAGGTCTGTGCTATGAGAAACAAAAACCCACTTGCTTTTTCCTCCTCAAATTATACACTGTTTTTCGCTCAGTTTCTCAATAAAGTGTTATCAGGACTTTCCCCCCGGACTCTGGATGCATTATTTAAGGGAGTTTGCCGATAAGAGGAGCGCAGACGCTCTCAGTATCTGGAGCCAGCTGTGCTTTCCAGCCTTCATCAATTTGTAATCTGAAGTATTACTTGTGACCCTCATTGTGTGCTTTTCCAGTGGTAAAATGGGAAAATCCTCTGACTGTTTTTCTTCGCTTGTTTCAATAGTCTATTTGCACCATTTTGCTTCTCTCTCTCATTAAGATGCTTAATAACATCAGCAAGGAAAGGCATTAGAGCCCGACCTTTGTGCTCAGTTGTCATGTGTTTATCCAGTTGCCTTTTCTTGTTTATGCTAATAAGAAAAAGCACTAATAATAGATTATTACATTTTTTGAAAAAACAAAAAAAACAAAAACATTATGTTCCTATGCTTCAGAGTAGAGATGGAGGCTTCAGCCTCCTAACCAAGATCCTCGTGATTGATAATGAACGTACATGCTGTTTAATTGTGAAATAAGGTTCCTGGCAGAGGGGGAGGGGGGCACCAGAGGAGATTCTTCAGCTAGACACAGAAATGGTTTATAAACGCTGTTTAGGACAAATTATAAATGTGGACAACAATACAGCTCTCTGTGTTTTCTTCTCCGATGCATATATTAACAGCTATACATGGGAAACAAATGCTGCTTTGTGGAAAATGAATTATGCAAATGCAATTTATAGCATTAATTTGGACTTGTAAATTTAATCCACTCAAACATAAAAAGGGGGTTCGTGCAATGAATATTTCTGAGGCAGTTTAATACATTTAAAATAAATATTGAGCAGCTGACAGGGAGGGAAGAAAAAGCACTATGCTCTCCACATCACAAAAGCAGCAGCTTTAAAACAATCATTTAAGTCCCTAATGAATATTTACTACCTGGGGATCTTACCTCCTAAGTAAACGTGGCTTGTAAAATACTCATTGTGCAACTATACAGGTGGCAGGTTTTGATGGCTCCACATCACAAGTGTGCATGCTAGAAATGTATTAGGGAAATAAGTTGACCTATATTGAGAGTAATTTTTAATAAAGCACTGTTACACACAAAGCACTGTAAATATTTCTGTAGCAAAGCGCAGACAATGGATATTCAGTCAAGAGCAAATTGTGAAATACAAGGTATCAGCTTTAGAATCAGTTTGCAAGTTTAGGTTCACACACACACACACACACCCCTCCCACCAGTGGTTATACTATGTGTGTACCATACTTTAGTCTAAACTCAGGAGTGTGGCTATAAACTGACTGTTCAAGAAGAACTTAGTGGCTACCAGAAGGGTCCCAAAATGTCCAGGCCTCTTTTGTAAGGAAAGCATTCGCAAGAATGTTAGGAAACTTGCAAACCCTGTAGTTTGGCGACATATTTTGTTTGCTTAGTATTTCAAAATTCCCGAAGCCTCTCATACTTCAGAAACCACATTTTTGTAGTCAAATTGTAAAGCATTTGTGAAAATTAAAATAGGCAAAAGGAAGCTAACATCACTGTTTTACCTCCTATCAGAATATTGTCACAGCTACCTTTTCCAACACCTTCTGCACAGTCCACCTCTGATGTGGAGACCTTGCTACACTCTCAAAGCAAATGTGTGCACACAAAGGCTACAATCCTGCAACAGATAACTGCACACCCATCCACAAAAGCAGGGTGGCTCAAAGACCCTGCAGTTTTTGGGTGATGTCATAAAACTGGTTGCTTACATTAGGCAGCCATGAGACCATTCTACTGGTTGTTGTGGATGTGATGGCATTTGCTTCCCCTGGACAGTGCCCTAGACTAGGCTTGGAAGTAAGAAAACCCACTGACATCATTTGGTCTTTGTCTAGGGCTCACCTGACAGTTTCTGGAACAAAGTAACTGATGCCTTCACATATTTGCCAGGGGTGTAGTGTGTGTGTGTGTGTGTGTGTGTGTGTGTGTGTGTGTGTGTGTGAATGAATGAATCTTTATTTGCGTCAGCCATCGGTCACAGCAATAAAACAACAATACGATATACAAAGAATAGAAATAAAAAGTCAATTATATAAAATACATTTTACGGTTTTGAATCAATAGTCAAATAGTGAATCTTATTCTAATTGCCCGTAGTGTGTGTGTTGGGGGGGGGGCTGCTGCTCACTCTTCCCTACCTGAGCTGCTTTGTGAGGCTGGGATCATTTCACCCTCACAAAGCAGCTCCGTTTGCCACCCATTCACCATGAAAACATGATGCATATTTGCACTATAGTACATTGCACCTGCAAGACAAGCAACCTGGTAACCGTATATACTAACAGGTTACACCTCCAGCCAACAGTAGGTGCTGTTCCATGTCATTGATGCTTAACTAAGGTTATGTGTTACATCTTGGAAAATCTCCTAACAAGAAGAGATCTATGCTGAAAGTAATACCGTTGGGTTAACTTCCAGGTCTCTAATAAAGTATGTTACTTTCTACAAGTACTTCAACTGGGGCAGCAGTTTCAAAATGGCAAGAGCCTTATTGCCTGAGAAGAAATTTATTGGTCACTCAGATGAGCCTTCAAGCAGTGAGTACCTGGCTGATTTTGAGCTTTTGGTCTCAGTGAATGAGTGGACTAGTCAGAAAACAGCACAGTACCTCACAGTGTTTTAGAGAGTAATGCCAATGTATGTTACCTTCAGTTTTTCACTAAGCAAGCATCACAGTACAAAGTTTTGCAGTGAAGTAGATGCTAAACACCATAGAACTATAACTATTGTCTGGTTCTACCTTAGCAGTTCGAAAGCACCCCTAAGTGCAAGTAGATAAATAGGCACCGCTTTATAGCGGGAAGGTAAACAGCGTTTCCATGTGCTGCGCTGGTGCTGGCCCACCAGAGCTGCTTCGTTACAGTGGCCACGTGACCCGGAAGTGTCTCCGGACAGCGCTGGCCCCCGGCCTCTAGAGTGAGATGGGCGCACAACCCTAGAGTCGGACACGACTGGCCCGTACGGGCAGGGGTACCTTTACCTTTACCTTTTTACCTTGGCTTGAGGCTCCCAGGAAAGACTTGGTTGAAGCAGCGGTATTTGCTGGAAAGGCAGGGCCTCATCCAAAAGACCAGATCACTCCCAGTCAGACAAAGTCAAGTCTGATAGAGTGGTGTCAATATACTGTACAAGCATTATAAGAAGCAAGGCAAAGCATGGTCTGTCAGGACCCTGGACAGCTCACTGTGGCAGGTGTGGCCCAGAACTCACCAATGGAGAGCTACTGTTACAGCAGCATGCTGAGGCCTTTTGAAAGGTGGCTTGGCTGGGCTTGCTCTTAACTCCTCTACCTCTAAGGAGCTGTCTATTTCTTAAGGGGCCATTACCTGGTTTGGCATCCACCGATACCCAACTGCATTGAGCCATGGAGACTTCATTGAGATTGCTCCAGCTTTGTGGAAATCCATTCCACAGAAAATTATAGACAGGTACCTTCTGCTTTGTTTCTGATTCCTACTGTTCTGTTGAATCACGCTTTTGTCAACTAAACTGTTATTCACTTTGCCTGCGGCTACATTATGAAGAAATTTTGCATACTGTTTAGTACTGCTTTTATACTGGTTTAAGCTTACTTGCTATTTATTTGTAGATGTTCATCATTTTTACGGTATGTAAGTCTTCACATAAAAGTAAATAAAAATAATGTCATAGGCAATCATTCTGTAATGCCACAAACCACGGCATGAAATCACATGTCACTCAGCAGTGCTCACAACAGCCACATTCTGCCAGGGGAAAGGATCACAATTTCTTAGGAACAAAATATTGTTATTTGACTGCTGGGTCCTCTTGATCTAAGCAGCAACTGTACAATTAGTGCATACCCACATAATGTCTGAAATGGCTCATGGTATACTTCATTAAAAGAAATCAAAGTTGTAACAGAAAACAACCACAACAACAGTATAGCAATTAGAATGAATCTAGTGTGTTGTGGCTAACTAATCTTCTGCAATTAAAACATGTGTGGCCTCTTTTAGCATACCTACATCATAATTTGAGATAGCAACATAATAAGAATTCCTGGGAGAAATGCACAATCCAAATTCAAGATAAGCTACTCTCTCGCTCTCTTAAATTACCAAAATGTTTGTCATCACTGAGAGATGCAGAAAGGTAAAATGCAGCACAATACTCTTCTTTTAGGACAAGCCATAATTAGATATGAATTAGATGAAAACACTGTATTTACTGCTGATCGCCATGTAGGCTATTCATTCATCTTCAAAGTTGAATACAGGAGACCATCTATCAACTTCAACCACTTGAAGTACAGAACAAAAATATCAGATTTCCCCCTCTTCTTTTAAATGTAACTTTGCAGAGTGTTTACAGATTCATAGTGTTTTAAAAGGCTCACAGCTACATTGTTTCTGAATTTTAAGGATAACGGTTTTGCTTATCTAAGGGCACTCGGGCATCAGGAAGTAATGACTGTCATTACTGATCTCTCTTTTCTTGATAGTCACAAGTAATTTTTACACTGCTCCTGCCAGCGAAAATATTTGAAACTCAAAAGCCGCTGATCTGAGTCATTCAGCAACACAGAATCCCTTCCATCTGCATCAAGGCTGTGGTGGGTCCATTAGGCATTGACTGGAGGTCAGATTCAGATACGCTAAATCACGTACGCTAAATCAACTCCTGACCTATAATGACCCTTAAAAAATTACTTTTGACTCATACAAATCAATGATTGCTCATATTATCATTTGTTATTTATTAAATCTATACTGCCCTTCAGCCGAGGATCACAGGGCAGTTTACAATCCAAATTGGTCATACAATCCAAAGATGCATGTTTACAAGGATATATTCCTAGGACAGGAATTGTGTGAAATAGATTATGTCCCAGCCATCTGTAAGATCAGATCATTTAATATTTCATTACAGTCCATCACAGCACAGTTCCAAAAAAATGTGCTTACCCTGCTCATTGTACACAACAACTTTAAAGCCTCTAGCAAAAACAGTCCCTTTCCATAGCAATCATGCTCACATGATTTACAAGAGCTTGTAATACTGCAAAGTATTTCCTGCGTAGTGTAGAGCATCGGTAGGCAAACTAAGGCCTGGGGGCCAAATGTGGCCCAATTACCTTCTCAATCCCACCCGTGGACGGTCCGGGAATCAGCGTGTTTTTACATGAGTAGAATGTGTGCTTTTATTTTAAATGCACCTCTGGTTTATTTGTGGGGCATAGGAATTTGTTCATCCCCCCCAAAAAAAAATATATAGTCCAGCCCCCACAAGGTCTGAGGGACAGTAGACCGGCCCCCTGCTGAAAAAGTTTGCTGACCCCTGGTGTAGAGAATAATTGATAGGAATAAGATTGTGTGGACCTGCTTTTGAATACAATTGCTTTTCACAGGTGAATCATACAGAGGGGGCATCATTTCCCCAAACAACTGAACGCTGATGTGCCTGTCTACACTGAAGAAGGCTTTGTGTGAGCTGCTGCTTGCCCAGAGACTTTGACACAAGCAGAGTCCCCACACCACTGGGCGTCCCAACTGTGTGGATGTCTCTGCACAAGCACCTGCTCGTGGGTTGGGTTCTTCAGTACAGATGTTCATACCAACATGTGGACATCCAGGGATGGGGCCAGCAGTGTACCCAACACATGGGGAAGGGTGAGCTGCACATCATCAGGCCTTTGAAATTGTGTGATGGCTCCTTTCATGTGATTTGCATATGAAGAGGACTAAGGATGCTGTCTAAGTACCCAGGTCTGCAGGTGCCCACAAGCTGCAGTTCTGGACCTTAAGGGACGGTGTGATTCTCATCAAGAACAGACATTTCCTCAGCTAACCAGCAGGCTGGGTCCTGCATTGTTATCATCAGCTTGTGACATGCCTTGCTCAGGAGTTTCCCCCAATACTGAAGAAATTATAATTTGACGAAAGATGAAAACAAACAGGTAACCCCCTGCACTGCATAGGCTGCTCCCTCTTTAGTTGCCTTCATTTTAGTTTGAATGGTGTATTTTATAGTTCGGCATCTTATTATTTGATTCGCGTTCTTCATCTTGCAGTGATATGTGTATAGATGAAGAGTGACTATAATTATTTTTAATTAAAACAAAATAAAAAAATTCCTTCCAGTAACACCTTAAAGACCAACTAAGTTAGTTCTTGGTATGAGCTTTCATGTGCATGCACACTTCTTCAGATACACACTTCTGTACTGTACTGTACTGTGTATCTGAAGAAGTGTGCATGCACACGAAAGCTCATACCAAGAACTAACTTAGTTGGTCTTTAAGGTGCTACTGGAAGGAATTTTTTTATTTTGTTTTGACTATGGCAGACCAACACGGCTACCTATCTGTAACTGTATTTTTAATTAAATAATAAACAACTGGCTGAGATCCAAAGAACAGTACAAGTGGCTGGTAAGTAGGTAAGAAGTGTACTTCTGGATCCAACCAAAAGCCCATCGAGCATTTTGTTCTCACACTGGCCAACCAGTTTCCCCACAAGCAGAATATATGAGTGCAACAGCACCCTCTGTCAGTTTGCATTGATCTGATGTGAGATCTTTTCTATTCTAATTAATTCAAGAGGGTTTTGGAAGCTTCTCTTTGTGAAAGAAACAGGCAGAAGGTTCATGATGTTTGGGTTATTCCTTCAGAGAAGCTGAGTACAGCTGGCTTAAACTGGTTCTGTTATCTCTCTCTGTCAAGGTCATGCTGACTAGAATAGCAAGGCCAGAAGGAGCCTGGGTTTTGCTGTCTCTTTCTGTCTCTCTTCCTACTGGTGTGGTGTTCTCTAACTATATGCTGGAATCTGCTCTGGTTCAATTTTGAGTAGAATTTCATGACGCCTTCCACACTGGTGCTTCTCAACAAGTGACATACTGATTTCAACCCTGGAGGCAGCACAAAGCCAACATGACTAGAATCCAAAAGGAATGAGAAAATATGTCAATTTTTGTTTCCTTGTTTCTCATTTTTCCAGTCCTCAATTCTCCACATTTCCTTATCGGTTTATGATTTTTTTAAAAAAGTCATTCACATTTTAGTGTGAATTTCTCAGGTTTCTATGCAATGTTGCCTTGCTATGCACATGTTTTCCCTAACATAACACAGTTTGTGTTATTTTCACAAATATATGCACTGTACCCTAGTATATCCATAACACGTAACTTGACTGGAGAATGGTATGCAAAATTCAGCAAAGTGTGAATTTTGAAAGATGGCTATGTTTTGGTTCATGTGTGTTTTTTCCCCAGAAAATGCAAATTAAGTTTGCAGTTAGATGGGAACTGAATTGAAGGTCTCTCCCATCCATCACCACTGATAGCCTTATCCTCCATGAATTTTTAAAACCATCCACGTTGGTGTCTATCACTGCTTCTTGTGGCAGTGAATTTTCAGGGTTTAACTATGCAGTTGCAAAGTGCTTCCTTTGTCCGTATGGAATCTTCCAACATTCAGCTTAATTGGATAACCCCAGTTTCTAACATAACATGAGAGAGAGGATGGGGAAATTCTCTATCTACTTTCTCTGTATAATTGTATATACCTCTATCATGTCCACATTTCTTCTCAATGAAGTCTCAAATGTTGCAGCCTATGCTTGTAAAAGAAGTTCTGCAAGCTCACAAGTCAACTAGACATGCATAAAGTAGCCTTGTCTTCTTATTTATATAGCACTTTCTCTCAATGCTTAAAGAACTAAATGATTACAGCAGTGCTCCTTTCAATCCCTATATTACAGCTGTAGGACTGTAGCTGGGAGATAATGACTCGCCCACAGCCAACTAGTGAGTTCATGACTGGGTTCAGATATGAACTATGGAACAGTCAACACATAGCTCTTGCTCTGACTCATGATGCCATACCAAGGTGTCAACAAATTGCTCTCTTCTTGCTCTACGCCTCCTTTTTATTCCCTGCTCCAAGAACAAAGGGGCATACAGCTAGATTGTTTATGAAGCTGTCTCCAGACAGGTGTATGCAGGCACCCAACATTATCAATGTCACTTGTGCCCTAAATTTTAAATGCTGCTTTCAGAACACATCACATTGTTTATTAAATGTGAAATTTACTTGAAGGTAAAAATAAATAAATCTAACATTCCACTTTGGATGTTAGCGTCTTAGAAACCTAAAGGGTAATACAAAAGTCTGAAAGTTCAGATGATAATCAGCACATTATTATTCCCTCAGTGCTCATTAAAATGGCAGCACATTGTTTCGTGAAAGCGACAGGATGCTGACTATGGTGCTAATAATACAGTGATCCACTCTCTCTCTCTCTCTCAAAAATTTGTCTTCCCTTTCAAAAGGTTGTGGATTTATGGGAAACAGGGTAGCTTTGGTCACCATTAAATCAATCTCACCTCACATCTTTTCATAAGTGTGAAATGAATTTTGAGTGATACTGATTATAGCAACTGTAGCCGGGCCCTGGTTAAACCTAATTACAATTTCATGCAGTATTGCACTCGATTATTGTTTCCAGGTAATGTGGCCTCTGTCTTTTTTTTTTTTTTTTTAAAGCAACAGCCTTTACAAACAGCTCCTTGCTAATGAATAGAAATAGTTTGGGGAGGGAGGGGTGGAATGATACAGTCTCAAATGACCTCTTTTGCATTGTAAAAAGATATGTGCATTGATAAATACACTAGGATGTGCTATTATCCATTATTCAGTTCTACAATTAGTGAACACCTGGCATCAGGAAAGTGAGATAGCTGTTTGCTTCCCTTCTGAATTAATGTTGATTGCCCAACAGACCCCACAGAGCATACCAATTTCCCTTTGTTAGTAGGGTGGGGAATGGGAAGCCACACAACAAAAATAAGCAGCTTAATATTTAGGGATTGTGAAACTGAACATTAACTTTGCAAAGCTACTACAGGCGGTTGATAGATCACATTTTACAAGGATCAGAAATATATTGGTAGTGGAAATGGAATGTTGGTCCTGTACATTTCAAACTGATGAAGAACATACAAACACAAATGTCCATGTGGTATATTAATACAGGGAATTCCAAAGGGCAAAGGAAACACTCCCCCCTCTATTTTATGTTACTCATTGGGACAAAACAAATAGCTACTTTATAAGTTGCCCACTCAGGATTCAGGCAGTGGCTCTCCAGGAACCTCGTCAACCTTGCCACATGAAGAGGATGGGTACTGGATCCCGAATAACAGCTTCAATGCTGCACTTAGTTTTGGTCAAGAGAAAGGGAGCACACCTATGCTCAGGACTGCAGCCCTTGGAAAGATGAGAGCATGAAAAGAAATGACGACAGAAGCTCATATTATGAGATCTTTTTGCACAGCTCATCTATAATGACATTATTTTGTTCCTTTTGGCAGCAGCAAGAATGGAAATAGCCAGGCACTGGAACACTATCCAGTCCAGAACTGGCTTTCAGTGATTTGGAAGGCAGTGCTATCCATAGAGCAGATGCACCAAAGGAGATTGGGCAACGGGTTAAGAAAGACCTCTTCTTAGAAATGTGATTCCCATTTATTTCGTCAATAAACAAGGGATCTTTGGGTGCTGTCCCAGAGTTCCATTTCATTTGGCTAGCAGCCTTTTTCTACAAGTATAAATCCAAAAATCCAAAATATTGCAGCTTTTTGTGCGACTTGCAAAAGAACCATTATCAGCTTCAACCCTTAAAAAAAGCAACCTTGTGGCTTTTATGCGGTGGTGGCCAGTGCCAGGGAGACCAATATGAGGTGGAGCAAGAGCCAACCAATTCTACTCGTTGTGCTACCATCTCCCTGCTGGTTGAATAAGGGCAACACTGAGGCTTCGGAGAAGGAAAAGGCGAACAGGCAGTGCCAATGTCTGGTTGTCTGTAAGAAGGCAGACTGGTAGGGGCTGGCGGAGGACAAACTCAGGCTGGTGGGGCAGCGCCCCAGTCACCCTTACAGACAGGTCTCTGCTGTTTTTACACTTTAAAAAATGACATTGAAAACTGTTCACATTTTCCACCGGCAAATACAACTGTATCTCTGATAGAAGTGCCATGCTGCTGTCATAAAGGTAGGCAACATCTCTGCCCTTCCAAGAATTTCACGCCCCCCTAAACTTGTATATTTGGCATAGCTGTGGTAAATTTATTAGCCACCCTTTACCAGCAGGTCCCAAGGCAAGTCCCAACAATTTAAACATATAGTAAACAGTTAAATTAGTCACAGGAATGTGGTGGGTCATGAAAACGCACATCTGAGGTGTCAGAGACTAGTGTAAGCCACAAGCACTATATTAAAGTAGCCATACACACCTCTGTGAGGAGGGAATTTCACAGTTTAGAGGCCATAGCTGTCAAGTGTCCCTTATTTGAAGGGACAGTCCCTTATTCCAGCGCCATGTCCCGCTGCTGTCCCTTATTGATGGATGTCCCTTAAATGTCCCTTAAATGATGTCCCTTAAACTTCAAAGGAAGCAGCTCCTCTCCCTCCCTCCCTGCCAGCCAGGGAGGAGGGAGGCTCCAACTGGGTTGCTTGGCTGTGTTGCTCACCCAATAAGAAGTCTAAGAATGACTGGGGGGTGGAGCTTGCATGCCTTGTGTGTGGCTAGTTAATGCAAGCTGAGAGGTTTTTTGAATGCTGGACACCATTTTGTTGCACGTGCTGCTGCAAACTTTGCAGTGCAAAGCCAGGCCGGGGAGCCATCTTAAGTTGAGGCTGCATAGGCCTTGTGGTGCATGTGATTCAGATTCTATTCAGTTGAACCTCTGGTTACAAAGTTGGTTGGACAGTGTTCTCGAAGCTACCAGCATGAGTTTGACCAGAATGCAGGAGGACAGGAAGACTGGAGTGCCTGGAACAGGTGAGGCTGCAGGTCCCTTATTTTGGCTGCTGGTCCCTTATTTTCAAGGCTGCTGGTCCCTTATTTTCAAATCTGTAGGTTGACAGCTATGTTAGAGGCTGCCGCAAAGAATGCCCTTTCCTGAGCCACTATCCCCCTCAAAAAAAGAGTCGTGGAACTACCCAGAAGGCCCACTCTGCTGATCTTAACTAATAGTAGTAGTAGTAATTTTATTATTTAAATGCCACCCATCTGACTAGTTTGCACCAGCCACTCTGGGCAGCTCCCAACAAATGGAAGGAGGAGATCTCTCAGATATTTGGGGCCTTAGTCATTTAGAGCTTTCAACACTAGTGTAAGCACTTTGAACAATCCTCAGAAACGAACTGGCAGCCAAGTCATTGGTTTTAAAACAGGGGATATATGAGGGAACCCCAGTAATCTGGCTGCTACATTTTGGACCAGTTGAAGTTTCTGAGTTCAGCCTCACCTAAAGCACATTGCAAAATCCAATCTAGATGTCACCAGATGTCCTGATCCCCTGGCCTACCTGGCAGACAGTGTGCCAAAACGAAATTCCAAGTCCAGAAGCCAATCCACACAAGCCAAGTCCAAAGATCAGGAAACGCAGTCCAGGGTCAGTCCAAGTAAACCAAGACAGGAGTTCAGGATACAGTTCAGAGTCAATCTCGAAGTAGAAACCTGTGAAAGTCCAAGGAGAATCCCAGGCGAGGTCCCTCAACATGGGCAGTTGAGCAGACACAGCACCTCAGCTCTGTTGCCTTCTGATACTGTGTCTGTTGATGGCAGCACCTGGGCTTGATGAGGCCTGTGACCCTCACCTGCTCTCAGCTTGTCCCAGCTGAGGAATCACATGCCTCCTTCCCCACCTGGCCAGCTAGTGAACTGGGCTGCAGGCCCTTGCCTGCCTCTGCTTCCTGGAGTGCCCTACATCTTAGGACCCGCTGTGTTCATGGGGATGGGGGCCTCTCTGGCTCTGGAGAGGGGTCCCACTGCTCTGCTTCATGTGCACTAGCCCCTGTCACCCTCCTCATCCCCTGTCACCCTGTGAGGTACTACCTACACCAACCTCTCCTCCCCATCCCCAGCTTGCTCCCGTGTGACCCACTCCCAGCTGCACCCTTTGCCAGGATCCTCTTCCTTTTCTTCCTCCCCCCCCCCCTGAAGTCCTGCCAGTTCACAACACCAGAGCATGGCCAAGTCATCTCTGTCCAAAATGGAACATAGCTGGTGAACCAGCCAGAGCTGGAAAGAGCCAATCCCAGCCATCAGGGTGTGTCACCTTGCACCAGTAACCAAGGTGAGGAAGATAAAATAGGACAGAGGTTCTGGAAAGCTTTCAAAGACAAGATTTAGTAAGCCCATGAGGCCTATCTTGTTTGCTCCAGTTCTTCCTTTACTTATAGCATTTTTGCTGTTTGTTTAATGTAGTTAAGAATTTTGCAGACAGAGAGCCAGTTAATTAAAAATGAATACTTTTGGATTTAACTTTTTTTTAATGAGAAAAGCAAGTTCATTTCTAGCTCACCTTTCTTCCATTATGGAACTGAAACAATGTACACAGAGTTCTAGGTGGTCTGCCATTCAAGCAGTGACCCGACCCAAACCTGCTTCAGCAAGTGACTCAGGATCAAACCAGACATTACAAGAATATAGTGCAGAAGCCCCAATTATCATCTGGACTGCAGAGCATGGGGAGAGGAGATTTAACTCTTCTAATCCAGACATGATCCAATGAAAACTGTGGGATGGGAAAGCAACAAGCCTTAGTAAAAACAATCCCACATACACTCAGTGGGAGTCCCGCATCATTCCTGAAGGCTAACTGCAACACGGAGAGAACTTATTTCCATCAGGGTTGCATCTGGGGAGGAAAGGTTAAACCTTCCTGCATGCTGTGGTTCTGATGAAAATAGGGGTTGGGGCCTTTAAGAACCCAGGTGGGTTGCCAATCACACTATTAATGTAACAATTCTTTCTTTATTAGGAAGAGTGATGACTTTAACTTACAGAAAATGAAGCTAAATTATTTCAATCCTCCATACAATTTCAGATGTGTATAGTAAAGTAAACCATTTTGGCTTCTATATGACCTATCTAAATTTGTATTGTTGCGATATATACCCTTGGCATCAACTTTTATTGATCTGTGATAATGGATTATATTAATACCAAGTATTGTTTGGTTTAGCCCTCAGACCATGCCCTGCAACTACTGATGGGCCAATATAACAAATATTTAATCGTATGTACACACACACACACACACACACACACACACACACTTTTTTTAAAAATCAAAAATTAATTTATGCAATAGCTAAAAACACCTCTTTTGCCTTTTAGGAGAATTGTGTGTTATAAATGTACCAGGCAATAATGACTAATAAATTGATTCTGAGAATCTACCCTTGGAAAGATCATAGTGAAGTAGGGGTTGAAAGGGAGGATTATTCCTGCTCCATAGAAACAGATCATACTGAGAGTGAGGATGTGAGATACATCTCACATCCTCACTCTCAGTATGATCTGTTTCTATGGAACAGATCACCGGCTTACCATTCTACAGATGCCCTTTGGTTTAGCACCGTTTTTTTTAAAAAATGCCATTAAGAAAAGCCTAATTAACATATTTCCTATAATTTTAAAGCCGATCCATGGGGGTGGGGACTCACTTCATTCTTCGTCTTGCAGGTAATGTCATGATTCATCCATACACAATTCATTCTTTTTTGTTACATGGTTTCCATGGAAACAGTTTTCTTTCAAGTGAGAAGTACATCTCATTTTGATTATACAAACAGCACTCTCTTATATAGGTAAATACTCTGCTATCATGGGCATAAACATTTCATTTATTGTACCTACTCTTTTCAGAAGGTGTTCTTCTTCAACCAAGACCTAGTATTTGCATTTTGCATTCGTTTTTGTTGTTTTCATTTAACTCTCTTAAAAGTATTTCTGTGTAAGTCTGCTATTTAACCCCATATTGATCTCATATGTGCATGAATACCTATTGTCATTGAAGATTAAGACATACTAGTCAGGGAGCTAGACGAAAATGTTATTATCTTTCAAATAACAGAATAGCCACAGAAAACTCCTGATTCCACCCGGTGACTAAACCATCCATACCTCCCTACCTCATTTTGTTTTGTTTAAAGGAATAACTAAATAAATCAGCACAGCTGAAATATTTGCTTGTTCACGTATTTGGTCACTCAGCTCTACATGTAAAAAGTTTCTGAACAATTCAGCCTGAGTGGATGAGGGTTTGAGTAGAAACTATTCGGTCTTACAAGATAGTTCTGATAAAGTTCAGCTGATGAACTTTGGAGATGTCAGTTTCTGCAAAGTATTCCATGTGGATCTAAGTGTTTTTTCCTTGTACAGTATTTGAGTCTGCTGTGGTTTTTCTTCCTTGTTTTTTCTCCCTTTTCCCATCTCTCTCTCTCTCTCTCTCTCTCGATGGTTGTTCCTGCTCTGAATTGCACCAGTTATAGGAACGCTCATCCCACATGATAATCTGAAGAGGCAACATTTTCCAGGTTAGGCCACTTTGTAATGAGATTCTTGCCTAAGGATTGGTTGGAATGGGAATTTTGTTTGTCTTCCTGTGAGCCAGGCTATATCCAGTAGTTATTTGCAGTGGTGACCTAGAGCTTGAAAGAGCAATTCTGTTTCAGATATATGGCTTTCTTTGCTTCACTGTTTACTTGAGGGTAGTGAGGACTAGTGTTAATACAACCAAAATTGTATGATGCCTGGAATTACTGGAATTCTATTTCCATAAAATGGCTTGCATTGTTGGTCATGAGTTGCCTTGAAAAAACCAAAGTGAACAAAAGTATTCTTTGATTGTGCAACAGTGCATGTCAGGCAAGAGAAGCCTCTCCATATAGTTAGAATAGTAGACCACAGCCAAATAGTGTAAATGCCCAATTCATATAGATCAGCTGGCAGACTCTTCCAGGGTCTAGTTGGATACATGTGCAGTGACCAAAGGTTCCATCAGTTGTGCTAATCTTGCAGTAACCACTGGAAAAGACTTTGTTCTTTATATATCATTCTAATAGGTTGAAATCTAAAACAGGCTGCTTTGATTGTGAGGGATTCCATGCGCAGTGCTATGCAAGCCACGGTGATCAGCTGATTGTCAGGGCATCTGTGCACAGGACTGTGGAAGCCATGATAATTGCCTGATGGTTGGGGCTTTGCGCAGGGCTTTGCAGATGCTGCTGGCAGACAGTGCCTATGAAACCCCTTCTCATCCAGTCATGTCTGTAGGGCAATTTGGTGTGGCTTGGCCAAAACAGCCTTGCAAGCCAAATGGGGCAACCTGGTGTGCTTAATTACACCCATGGACCAGAGACTCCATGCAGCTGATCTACACTGACTTGACTTTCCAGGGTCTCAGGCAGGGGACGTCCAAAGCCATGCCTAGAGATGCCAAGGACGGAACCTGGTGCTTTCTGCATGTAAGCAGATGCTTTCCTACACAGCTACTTCATCATATGCCTCCATCATCACAAACCAGGCCTGAAAAAAGGAAACCCTGAAGTGCAACTATTTGGCAATGATGTCATCTGGATTGCCCGTTGCAACCGAGTGAATAAGTGATGTCAATGCCAGATAAAATGACTCGTGGGGAAGCAGCCCTAATCCATTCCTTTGCGTGAAGAAGGATCTTCTGTTTAACACACAGCAACCGTCCGACATTAATCTCTACGTTAATCAGAGTAATCTCTAGTCCATGAAAGCTTATGTCATAACCAATCTGCTAGACTTCAAGGTGATGCAAGGCACTGTTAATCCCTATCATCCAAACACTGGCTGTCATCCAAAGAGATATGGTGTCTAAGGGTGGAAAGCCCACGCAGCAGGCTTTGGTTTTGCCAGACTCCACCGGATGAAGAGGCAAGCTAGTGCTAAGATAAAATGCACACTAAAACAAAAGAACAGCTTTCAACCTTGGGGGCTGAAAGAGCTACTGCTACAAAAATGTCAAAGAAAACACCATCTGCGTGTGGTTATTGTGGTTTGGGGTCCCAGGATGTTCAAAGCAGATGGTACTTCCATTGCCACTAAATGTGTTGTTAAAAACACACACACACAAATCACATATGTGCATAAACAGATTATTGGTTTGAAATCTCTTCAGACAACCACTTTTCCTGTTTCCGCTTATTGCCATCAGCTGAGGAAGAAGTATATTTAGGTTTGGAACTTCCATGCATTTTGAATAAAAAAACTAAAGGAGATCAAGATGAGATGGAAAGAGTACTAGAAAACTTTCTCCTGTTTTTGTAATGGGATGCGTGACCATTACGCAGGATATACTACAATCCTTTTAAAAGGCTCAGTGGTAGAGTACATGGTTCGCATGGAAAGGTCCCAGAATCACTCCTATTTTTTTACTGTGCGTGGGTGATGTCTCAGAACATCAGAAAAATGTTGTTAATCAATACAGAACACGACGCATAAATGTCATTGGCTGCTCATAACTACATTTTCTGGAGCGGAGCAGCCCACCCTGACTTTGCTTGGGTCTTTAAAGTAATAGTTTTCTGATTTTCTGCCTTTTTATAAGTCCTTGAAAACTAAAGAAACTTTAATGACCACCTGCGTCCCTTGACTATACATCACGAATACAAAAAAAACCCTCTATTCTCAGATATTTTGCTATTATTGAAGGAAATATTTCCCGTTCTTCAATTTCGAGGACAGTACAATATATAAAAACATGATAAAAGGATGACTCAAGGCCAATTTAAAAACTGAGCTCTTCAGTGCAAAGGTTGTTATCCAACCAAATCAGAGAAGACCCACGGCTATCAATAGACATATAATGTGCATCCATTGATTTCAATGTATCTTGCTTTGAGTATGATTAACTGCTGAATACCACCCAAAGTCTCAGTGACCTAGCTAACTATTTTAATATATAGGGAGGCTGTTTCTGCAATCTTATACACACTTAGGAAAAGACCACACCAGATGTGGCAAGATTTACTTCTTTGTAAATGTGTTTAGGATTGCAAATTCTTTCAACTTTATTTTTTCCTGTGAACACAGGATTTTATCAGATCTGTCCACACAACACTATCCCATATTTACTGATTATTCCTCATCCCACTGTTTCATGTTGTTTGTTTGTTTTTGTTGTTTTTTGTTGCCAATAAGTGTCACGGTCCGGTTCACGGGCGATCGAAGTCCTAGCTGGGGATGTCGGGACCGGGGGCAAGATGGCGGGGTGGGAGCAGGAACGGAAGTCCAGAAGCCAGAAGTCAGAAAGCCAAGAGTCCGAGGGTCCAAGAGCCAGGAGTCAAGAAGCCAAGGGTCAGAGGGTCAGGAAGCAAGGAGTCATGAAATCAAACACAGCAAGGCAGGGAACGTGTTGCTGTGGCAAAGTGCTTAAGAGAAAATGCTGACCTTATATCCCTTTCTGGCTCTTGCCACCAGGTGCTGTGAGTTACCAATGGGCCTCAGCTGTGAGGCAGAGCCTTGCCTCTCCAGAACAAACTTAGGAA
The DNA here is from genome assembly GCF_951804945.1 of Podarcis cretensis. Classification (NCBI taxonomy): domain Eukaryota; kingdom Metazoa; phylum Chordata; class Lepidosauria; order Squamata; family Lacertidae; genus Podarcis; species Podarcis cretensis. Next base: position 7,121,192 of record NC_137180.1, on the reverse strand, counting down.
GGCCCCAGTCTTGCAAAGTCCTATTGGTCACAGGGCCTGGCTCCTGCACGCACGCCTGACCAAAAGGAAGGCAGAGAGGTGGCCTTCCATGGACAGGAATTCCACAATCTGGGAGTAGCCACCAAGAAAGCTCCCTCTCATGTTCTCACCAAATGTGCCTCTGGCAGTGGCCGTGGCAGGACCAAGAGAAAGGTCTTGTCAGAAGATATCAAAACTTGTGCAGGATCATCTGGTAAGATATGGTCCTTCAGATAGCCTGGACCCAAGCCATACAGGGTTTTGTTGGTCATGACCCACTGTTGGAAATGTGCCCAGAAATGGTCTGCTAGCTGTGGAGCTGCTGTAACAAGAAATTTCTCTTTTCCCTCTTGCCAGCAACCTGGCTACTGCATCTTGGAGGAACTGAAGTTTGGAAACCTTTTCCAAAGGCAGCTCCACGTTGAGCGTGTTACAATAACCGAAGCAGATCAAATATTCCCAGGAAAATAAAGCAGGCCTTTGACTTGCACAGAGTTTTAAAAGAGGTGGTTTACAACAAAGAGAACACTAAGGCATTCCCACAGAGAAATCTAATGCATGTTTACTGAGGGGAAAAAGCTCCACTGTGTTCAGGGAGGAATGGGTGAATCTGTCAATTTTTAATTCTCTCTGCTTCTCATTTTCCTGAACTTAAAGTTCAGTTCTCCACATTTTGGGATTTTTAAAAAATTCATGAGCGTTTTAGAAATTCAAATTTCTCCTATACACATTTTTGTATACAGTTTTGCCTAATATTCACATTTTTGCCATGTTCCCCAATATAATACATTTTTATGCTGCTTTCACAAATATATTCATTTTTATGCACACCCTACCCTACCGCATGCATTTTTGTACATGGCACTGGATAGAGAGCTGCATTGCAAAATTCAAATAAGTTTTGGTTTTGAAGGTTGGCTGCGCTGGAAAGTGTGAATTATACAGTTTTGCCTTTAAAAGCAAACCAATTTGACTTCTCCCCATCCCTGCTTCTAGGTCTAAGTGCTCGTCCAACTGCAGCCCCCAACTCCTATAGCATATGTGGCACCAGCATGCAGAAACTTCAGCACATATATGTACCCACATTCTGGGTTGCCGCTGCAGTATTTGTTAACTCACATTCATAGTAAATGTTATTGTCTAGAGAAGTTCTTCAAATAAAAGAAATGTTAACAAATCCCAAATTAACCATTTGTTAGCGAAAGAAAGTTTATCACACTGCACGTCCTTTTTTTCAAAATAACTTGAATCATTTTAGCATTGTGTGCATCAAGGACTGCACCCCGCCTCAATTAATTAAGTACAATTACACTTGAAATGTGGACTAATTACTCAAAAAGCATTAATCAATTTGTTAAGAACTCTCAAGAAATAATGCAGATCTCTTTACTCCTGCCCCTGTAAGATTTATGCTGCACAGCCATAATCTACTTATTGATACAAATGTCTCTCCCCCCCCCCCTTAGTTAATTTAGGGAAAACATTGTCAAAGTACCCTAGGATGAAAGGGATCAAAAATAATTTTTAGACTCAAAGTTGAAGTGGATTGATTAGGAGCAATTTTTATGTTTTGCACAATAAAAAGATGAGCTCCCAGAGCCAATTTGCAGAGCAACCTCTTTTCTCTAATTGCTGCTAGACTAATGTAGAAGCACACTCCTAGGAAGTAGAGAAATCCATTTACCCAACCATGTCATTTAAGTAGGGCACACAAGTAGTGGATTTTTCTATTTACCCTTCCTATTAGCCCTGTCACACTCCACCTGTGACCCTCATTTTATGAGGGCAGTGCTCTTTTATACAATTTTGCCACTATAATAGAGGCCCACTTTAAAAATTTTCAGAGCAGACCAAGAACATTTTTTAGGCGGGGGGGGGGGGGGAACATTATTAGGGTCCTAACCAATCTCACTAATTCCTGGTAATGCATTGTCAGACCAAATTGTTTGATAAAAGGTCTAATAAACCCACATCTTCAGGAGCAGAAAATAAAATTTCCTCTATTACAAGAGCGTAGTGACTACCCACGTCGGATTACAGTTTGACATTTCTGCTACATGCATCTATCTGCCCTTGAGCATTTGAACACACAGAGCAATGTCTCTAAGTGAAAGCAGCAGGGAGGAGGGGGGGGGACATTAGTGGAGCCAGCTGCAACCTGAAGCACACCAATGAGGAACAAAGCCCCCTCTTGCTCAGTGGGACTTGCCCACTGTAAGAGATCTTATGACAAGCAGTGCAGACAGGTATCCACCATCACTTGCATATGGAGCCTGAGTAGCGCAGTTGGTTAGAACATGGTGCTGATAATGCCAAGGGTGCAAGTTTGATCCTCATGTGGGACAGTTGCATATTGCTGCATTTGCAGAGGGTTGAACTAGAATTCAGGGGTCAGCAAACTTTTTCAACAGGGGGCCGGTCCATTGTCCCTCAGACCTTGTGGGGGGCAGGACTATATTTTGGGGTAGAGAAAGTGAATGAATTCCTATACCCCCACAAATAACCCAGAGATGCGTTTTAAATAAAAACACACATTCTACTCATGTAAAAACATGCTGATTCCTGGACCGACTGTGGGCCAGATTGAGAAGGCGTTTGGGCCAGATCCGGCCCCCAGGCCATAGTTTGCCTACCCATGGCTACTACTAGACAATCCGCAGAGTCCCTTCCAATTCTATGATTCTATGAAACAGCAGAAAGCAAAGATTGCCAGTTCTTCAAAAGGGAAGGGGCAAACAGCACAGACATAGGACTTTATGGAATATAGCTCAGCCACGTTTGTCTCCCTAATTCCCAGTCTAAAGGGGGGAAAGGCCCATGGAGGGAATTATGCCTGCAGCGACAAGAGATGAGGGCTGATATTCAGAACTTGGTCTTTTCATCTTCACTCCATGTTCAAAGTGACCCACTAACAGCCCTCTCCTATGCAGTTACAGTGTTTCAGATAGGGAATATTTCCATCCACAAAATATATACACAAAGTATCAAATGTGGTGACAGTAATAATAATACAACAAAACAACAACACCACAAACTGGCTTATAAGTATAAAACCAAATTTACTAGAATAATAGCTAGAATAGAGATAGGCTTGTAACCATTTAAACAACAAACATACTAAGGTGCCATGTGCAAGACAAAGGCTGGAGATATTGTAAACATGGAGTGGATAAATGTACAACTCTATCTTAACATGTTACGTGCGCAGTAAACGTTATACAGACTGGATAAATGAACTGTTCAACAAGTAGCGTAAGTCGAATCACAGAACGGCAACCCCGTGCCGCCACAATGGCAAGGGTAGCACACTGGAGAATATGAAAAAGCTTTTCAAAGCTGTTTTTCAAAGATTGAACTGGATGAGATGTTCTTCGATGGGTCTTGAGTTGGAAACACAAAGCCGTATGCATGGATCAATCATGGGAAGGCAAATCAAAGCCACCACCCTGGTGAGAATAACACAAGTGGGCAAAAGGAGACCTGTTTTCCAGATATATTACAGGTTTCGCTACAGCTTCATCAGTCCGAAAAGCTGCATGATACAAAATAGCACTCCAATTACAATGTGTGGTAAACCATAAAAATTAGAAAATATCAGTCTCATACTATACCTTACCCAGTCATACAAAACAGTTTGTTTGTTTACCCTGTTTTGTATGTAATATTTCCATCCACACCTGGGGATGCTGGGGGTTGAATCTGGGACCTCTTGCATGCAAATCAAATGCTCTACAACTGACCTACAGCCCTTCCCTGAACTTTGGAGAGGATTGGGCTGCAATAAAACTTGTGGCTGACCAGGAATCTAGGTCTTCAAACTAGAGCAGGGGTCTCCGGCCCACTAGGGTCCTAAATCCGGCCCACTCAGCCATTGCAGAACCTGCTGCGAAGCCGTTGAGGTGCCACAGTGCCTTTAAGCAGAGCAGGCGGGAGGGCAAGAGGTGGGTCAGGATTTGTCCGCCTCCCTTGATCCCCAGCCACCATGCTGCTTGTTTGCACCATGCACTCCGCCAGGGTGTACCGCCCGATCCAGCCCGGGCCGCTGTTGTCCTTGCAGCCCAGTTCAGAGGCCCCAGCCACCTCCTCCTCCAGCCAGGCTCACCTTCCGTCACCTGCACCTGTGGTGGCCTCCACACTGATGGTGAGCTACACAAGAAGGGCAGGGAAAGGGGGAAGAAGGTCACTTGCAAGGAACACAGGGCTCCAGCGCTTACTCGTGAGGAAGCCCCCTTGGGGTCACTGGGGATCGCGTCCGAGGAAAAGACGGCTGCCATCATCCTAGCGAGTTTTTGTCCTGGGAAAAGTGCTTGGGGGCTGGGCTGCGATCCAAGGTGCGCTTGCTCGTGAGGATCCAAGGAGCACGTGCTTGCGAGGAATCCCTCTCGGCATCGGGTTGCTCGCTAGTAAACGTCTGCCTGCCATCCAAGAGGAGCCTAGGCGGAGGCAGGCTTTGAAAATAAAATAAAAAATGAATGCGGCGAAAGTCTTTTATAATATTTTAACGAGGATTTATATATTGTAAGGTTTGAAGCATGAATTTGGTAATATTAATGGTTATGAAAAGTATTTCTTTTCCTTTGTCTTTTGTCTTTTTTCTAGTTTGCATTTTGGAAAACATGTATATAAATGTGTTTACAGTGTTATGTATTGTTCTTTGTTTCTCTTTCTTTTTCTGTAAAATTCATTAAAAAATAGAATAGAATAGAATAGAATAGAATAGAATAGAATAGAATAGAATAGAATAGAATAGAAATGGGTATGGGTTCATCCAAATCCCCCAACCCCCAGAAGTGGGACTGAGCAGTTACTGAATTTTCATCCCGCAATTTTTCTCCCAGGAGCTCAAGGTCTGTGGTTTTCACCCTCCACATTTATTCCCCACAACCCCCAGTGAGATGCATTCAAATCAAGCAGCCTCACTAATTTCTGTGCATCTCTCCCCTCTGAGACATATCTTAATCTCAGAAACCATGCACTCAAAATTACAACCATCTTTGGCAGCACCTAGGTCTGTGAACAGACTTTTCCCCAAATAAAACATCTGAAATCTCCAACCAGATCCAGACTAACTGGTGGACACTTGCATCACTTGCTACGACTGGCAGTGACAAATATGGAACCGGATATTGACGATCACATTAGCCAAAAGCAGGCCCATACTTCCTACTGAAATACTTAAAAGTTTATGGTTCAAGTAGGTAGCCGTGTTGGTCTGACACAGTCAAATTTTTTTTAAAAAAATTAATTTTATTCTTAATTTTATAAGTTTATGTTGATTAAAATCATTCTTCATTTTAAATATTTTATTGTTTTTCCTGTTTTTTGTGCACTAAAAATAGAAATTCGTTCCTATTTTTTTCAAACTATAGTCCGGCCCCCAACTGTGTCTGAGGGACAGTGAAGTGGCCCCGTTTAAAAAGTTTGAGGACCCCTGATCTAGAGCGTCAGTCTTTTTTTTTTTTAATAAATTTTTATTGAGTTTTCACATTTTATATAGACATAACAAACACACAAAAACACAAACAAACATGTACAATTTCAAATTCTTACTTTCATAACCAGATTCTCTGACTTCCCCACATTCCACCTTCATGTTCCCTAGATCCAATAATTAATTCAGCAAGTTCTTATACTTAATTCTTCTTAATTATCCAATTTTAACTTATACAGGTCCATTATAATCATTACATCCTTTCCTAAGATCAACCTAGATTCCCTTCCAACAATTTCTCAATTATCATATTAAATACTAAGCATAATAGTTAGACATAAAAATCATAACCTTATAAAAGAACCCTCGCCCCCCCCCTTTCCAGGTTTCGATCCCCCCCAAAAATGTCCATAATATCAGTTCTTAGCCCAGATTTCTCACATCCGAGGCCTTCAAATCTCTATCAGTCCCTCTTCGTCGGTTTTGTTGATAGTCTTTTATGTTGGCCACCAGGTCTCGAAGGAGCTCTATCCCAATGAGGTCAGTGATTCTTCCAACCAGCCCTCCATATTCGAGAGTGGAGCCCCGATCCTGTTTCTTACTTCTTTTAAGTTCAAATAATCCGAATGTCCCAAGGGCTCCCTCTTTCGTCTTACACAGATTTATAATCCATAGCTCTTTCAGTTCCCCCATAAGGGGATCTCTCTCTTCTTCATCCTTGATTTTCAACCAGATTCTCATTGTCCATGTCTTATTTTCTTTGTATTCCCCATTTGTAGGCTTTTGGTTGGCCTTTTCTTCCTGAATTATTTCCGCTCCTCCTTCCCTCTCCTCTGACTCTAAAAATATCTCTTCTGGTTCAGCTGCAGAATTTTCTTTTGTCACGTCTTCTGGTTCAACTGCAGAGTTTTCTTTTGTCAAGTCCTTAACGCAGACAACAGAATTGCTTACTTTAGAATTCAAGGTCGCAATCATTGTAGCCATGGCTGTGCTCTGGTCCTGAAGTTTTCCCACGAGAAAAAGTGTTTTTTCCAACTCAGCCTGTAATTTTCCATCTGCAGCCATTGTAGTGCCTCAGAATCCCCCCTAGAGGGATTCTTGTTACTTAGTAATCCTTCTCCAACGATCAATTCCTAGTACTTGTTTCTTCTTTGTTTCCAACAACTTTAAATCAAATGTAACCCATCTGGTCTGGAAAATATGTAACAGATTCTTCTAGCTTAAACAGTTCGTTTGACAGCTCGTTTGACAGCTGTCAAACTCTTTGTCCCCTCAACCGGCTCACTTGCGGATCGCTCCCGGGTCTGGGGGGGGGGTTGTACATCCACTTCTAAAATTCAGATCTTAACCTCCAGCTCAAAACTTCTAGTGTCAATTGTGAAATTAATAACTTTTATCTCACACAGAAAAAGATAGTCTCTCGATCTTAGTTATCCAGTTCTTGCCTTAAATGTCTGCAGAAAGGGGGGTGCGGACTTCCTTTTTAACACTCCCCCGAACGTACCGAATTCAAAAGAAATAAATTTTCAAAGTCCAAATTCCATACTACTCACGGGTTCTTTCTTTTTGAGTCCAAATGTTCAAGGAAAAAAGTCAGCGCTCTTCGGTCATGGCTCGCGGCTTCACTCCACTGAAGTAGCGGTCTACTCACAGCACCACGCCACTCTCTGTACCCTCTCCGAAGCCTTTAAAAAGGCTCTTCGCGGGTCGGGGGGCGCTTAAGGTGCCCGCCGAGTCACCAAGTCCGCAGGCTTCAGCGCCTGCGGTTTCTGAGGGTCCCCGCGTCGCCGCCGCGGCAAGACCCGTCTTCAGTAGAGCCGATTCCCTCCGGAGCTCGGAGGGAATCCGCCATTACCCGATCGCGCTAACCCGGAAGTCCTAGAGCGTCAGTCTTAATGAAGGTCGGTGTCCTTAAATTTTTATGGTGTACGAGAATCTGTTGAGCATCTTCTTTGGTGACTCCTCCTTGAGGCTTCCCCTTCCTTTGCAGGATGCCAGAGAAGGCTTCCCCTGCTGTTTTGGGGTTTTTTGCGCAGTTCCTTTAACTGGGATTACTGTAAACTGAAAACAAAAGATGAGCCGATCAAAGATTGGATTGAAACAGAACAAAGAAAATACAATTTCCTTTCAGAAGGAGAAATCAAAGTTGGACAAGTTTAGATTTCCAAACAAAACGGTTTCATTGGGAGATTTCCTGACATGAGTGAATTATGCAAAACAAACAAGACTCCTGTCAGTATAAAAAAAAAGTCACATGGGAAGTATTCCCCAAACTAGTGGAAATATTAAGTAACAAACTGGTTAATATTAACATGTGTGTTAGTTAGTAATTGGTTTATTACTCACTTTGAGTTGCTAATTATGAATATGGAATTTGGTGTACATTTCACTTTTAAAAATCACTTATTATTTCTAGAGCTGTGATAGTAACTAGTCTCTACATGTTAAGTCTCAAATGTAAGCTTTTCTGACGTGTACTACAGAAATTCCCATTTCTCTCTCCAACAATATCACTCTAATTTTTGTGTATTATACTTATTTTGTTTACAAAACCTTTTCTCACACACCCAGGAGGCGATATTCTGTGTTAACCTTGGCATTTATACATGTTTGTAATGTATTCCGAGAACTCATTAAGACTCATGCCTGGCAAAAATCTCATTTTAAGTGGTATAGTTGTTAAGCAACTTTACAATTTAATTAGAACCCTCTACTGCATTTCATTAGAAGGTTATTCAGTAATTACTCAGCAGGTCTTGGGTGTTTACAAATGGAGAAGTGACAGTACATAACACTCTTAAATTATAACTGCACAGCGGGAGAAGATGCTTTAAAATGAGGAATACATTGTTTTAAAAGCAGCATGGGAAAATTCAGTGTCAAATATAATCACCTTTTCCTAGCTATAGTTCCCTTATCAGACAGATGCTTCCATATTCAGAAAATGGAAGTTATTGTATAATTTGCCAATGCCTGCTTTAAATGTACCTCTACAGCAGAACTGATAGTAGCCGCCAGGAGCTGCCAGCAGCAGGATTTTGGTACCACATGGGTTGGGCATGTCTCCAGATTCCACATGATAAATCCGTCATCACAGAACTGGTTCTATCATTGCTTTTGATATCTGAGAAATTGAACAAATAACATTCTGTCCATGCCATTGTGATACGATTGGACCTAAAACCAAAGGTATCCCATTGACCTATTTAAAAAAGTACATTGAAAACAATGTTGCAAGTAGCAGGTGCTATTAGGACTCCAAACACTTGTCGGATATTCCATATCCCTACTTCAATGTGAGGGCCTAGGGCAAGTAGGTAAAGGTAAAGCGACCCCTGACAGTTAGGTCCAGTCACGGACAACTGTGGGGTTGCGGCGCTCATCTCGCTTTACTGGCCGAGGGAGCTGACGTTTGTCCACAAACAGCTTCCAGGTCACGCGGCCAGCATGACTAAGCCGCTTATGGAGAAACCAGAGCAGCGCACGGAAATGCCGTTTACCTTCCCTCCAGAGTGGTACCTATTTATCTACTTGCACTTTGACGTGCTTTCGAACTGCTAGGTTGGCAGGAGCAGGGACCGAGCAACAGGAGCTTAGCCCATCGCAGGGATTCGAAGCACCAACCTTCCGATCGGCAAGCCCATGAGGCTCAGTGGTTTAGACCACAGCGCCACCCGCGTCCCTGGGCAAGTAGTTACTCTGCCCTAATAAATTAGCACATCCCCAGCACATGAATTACCTGGGGTTGCCATATGCCAGAAATTTCCCAGACACTGCCGGGATTTGGCTGTAGGAAAGTGTACGGGTGGAAATCGCTGGAATAGCTGGGGAAGTCCGGCTATATGGTGACTCAGGTTGCGTCAGAGGGGACGCGGGTGGCGGCGGCTGCATTGGTGACGGCGACTTCATGGCCTCTCCGGTCCGCTCAGTGGCTCAGTGACCCCCCAGTACTGGCAAGCAGGAGCCCTGTTGCAAACCACGAAACTGGAGCAGGTGCAGGAAAGGAGTCGGGCAACAAGAGAAAAAAAATGTCCGCTTGGCCGCGGCCTTCACATCAAGGGTAGGTCTGTCCGGGAAAGCCATTTTCAAAATATGGCAACTCTAGAATTACCCAGTAAGAACTGTGGTATTAGTTGGAAAGTAGCCTTGAATCCAGATCCCGATAGGTTTGTGTTGAGACGATCAATGTGGCTGATAACATCTTGTCTCTAGCTTTGATTATTTTCCTGAGGGTCTCCCTGTCAGTCATTCAAATTTACAATTCTTCCAAGTTTCTGTGTTTTCATTGCTTCTCTTATGGCAAGGTTGGGAACCCTTTTCAGTCTGAGGGCCACATTCAGTGGTGGGCAATGATATATATAAGTAAAAAAAAAAAACTGCCCCTTTTCCCTTATGGGGTACCCAAGAGCCCATATAGAGTCCTTTTGTAGGTTCTCTATCGGTAGGAGAAAATAACAAGAGACCAACCAGAGAATATTGAGAAGCAAAGCAGCTAGTAAGCTTGATTGGTTTATTACGGCCATTGGCCCATATCTAAAAACAATACATCAAAATTTATCCATAAACAATACAATTTAAACAGTTCCAAGTTAAAACACCCCTATAAAACCAATTTTACTTCAATTAAGTAAACTATACACAATAAGCTCCCTCTATGTCAACCGCAATTCAAATCCCTCAGATTTTGGGGGATATGCGTCTTAGTTCTGGCACTTATTGATGGTTCTTAAGATTGGCTAAGCTGTCAGAGTCATACAGTGATCCATTTCTCCTCTTATGAAATAAGACATTAATCAGGTATCTAGCGACTGCAAGGGATCTACTTGAGTCTTCATCGTTTAATAAGTATATTATTTGGGCTTCCTGAGGTCTGTCAGCTATTCTCGATAAATATGGGGCCAGAAACTTGGACCGTGAAGCCGAATGTATAGGACAACAGAAGATTATATGATATAACGATTCTATAGATCCACTTTTACAGTCACAGAGGAGTGAGATCTGTCCGTTGGAGAGTCTGTTACCCAACACATTTGATGGGAAAACATTGAATCTAGCCTTTATAAAGGCATACCTGTGCATCACCACAGATAAGGTAGTTAAATAAGATGGAAGCTTCGTTGGTGGTGTTAAGCCAAGGTTTATTGGCGAACAGGTGCCACCACCTGTCGCAATATTAAATTGTAAATCCATCTCCTCTAATTTGTGAGTTATAATTCTCTTGGCAGAAATTAAATCCAATTTTAGTAGTTCAGATGGAGATAGTCCTAAGGACACAAGTTTCCCATGTATTATTTTTTTTTTTTTGCCCAAGGGCTAGGGAAGTCGTCTCTCCAGAGACACTGTATCAAGTGGAGATTTGGAAGTTTATGCCATAATGCCAACCAATAACAGAGGATGCATTTCCATAATGTGGTTTCTAGAGCTGTAACATTTAGTTCGAGACGTATAGCAGTATTGCTTACACACCTGGGTAATTTTAGCAACCTTCTTAGCAGCTGGTTTTGGATTACCTCCAATTGGGTTAGATTAACAAAGGACCCCCATATTGGGATTGCATATGCTATTGTTGCAATCACCTTTGCCTTGAAAACTTTTAACACTGATGGAATATGGAAAGCCCCATCTGAAAAGAAAAAACGCAGTAGCGCAAAGTAAAGGGCTTTAGCTCTATTTAATACATATGCCAGATGGACCTTCCAGCCCATGTTGTATTGGAGAAGGACTCCCAAGTATTGAAATTTAAAGACTTGGTCAATGGCTTTTCCGTCTATTCTCCAATTATAGGTTTTTCGACTCTTGGTGAAAATTAGAACTTTGGACTTGGCATGATTAATTGTAAGAAAATTTGATTTGCAGTAAGCATCAAAAATTTTCAGTGCCCTCCTAAGGCCTACTCTTGAGAAAGATAGGATCACTGCGTCGTCTGCGTAGAGTAGAAGGGGGCAACGATATTGGGCAAGGCGGGGGGCATGGATCGTTTCTTGAGAATCTATCAGAGGCGCCCTCATATCACTTATAAATAGATTAAAAAGGGTCGGAGCAAGGATACATCCTTGACGGACACCTCTATTGATGGTTACTGAATTTGAGAGGTCGCCGGCCGGAGTGATTCTCACCCTTGCGGCTGATCCGTCATGCAATTTAGTTATTAGCCACAAAAGTCTTTTGTCTATTCCCCATCATGCTAGTTTTCCCCAAAGTAATCCCCTGGGGATGCTGTCAAAAGCGGCCTTTAAATCAATAAAGGCCGCACAAAGTTGGCCTCTATTTGGGGCGGAATATTTCCGGGCAAGGTGGTATAAAACTAAGACATGATCAACCGCTGACTGATTCGGTCTAAAACCAGCCTGTTCAGGCCCAATCAGGTTGTTCTCTTCGGCCCACTTAGTAAGCTTAGTTAACAAGAACCGTGCATATATTTTCCCAGTTATTGACAATAAACTGATATTCCTGTAGTTTCCCGGGTCATCTGTCGAGCCCTTTTTATGAATTGGAATAATAATCGCATCCTTCCAAATTCTTGGAACCTTCCCACTGTTGTTTACGGCATCAAAAGTAACGGCCAAGATTTTTGCCCACCAGTGTGCATGAAGTTTTATCGCTTCCGCCGGGACTAGGTCGGGACCGGGGGCTTTACCAACTTTGAGATTGGAAATGAGTCCGTGGATTTCTTCCGGGTCAGTGGGTGGCCAAAGAGGGAGCTGCTCATAGAATCCATCGATTGTATCAATATTAAGGTCTGGTAAGGCAAAATAGTTCCTTAGAAATGATTCCCAGACTGGGGCAGGAATAACGGTTAGTGGGTAACTTTTAGATTTTCTGTTAACCAACAGCCAGAATTTTCGGGAGTTACGGTTATTTGAGGCAGCTATAAGTGCATGCCAGCGGTTCAGTTGCCATTCCTGTTTGGCCTTTTTTTGCACATATTTGTAAGCTGATTTTGCCTGATAGTACTCCTTGGGAAGCATAGTCGCCCCTGAGGATTTGTAATCATTATAAATAGCACAAAGATGTTGTTTGGCTTGTTTGCAATTACGGTTAAACCACAAGCACTCAGAGTGAAGAACTTACATATTGTATCACTAAAGGTATGATGAACCTGAATGATGGGGAATATGCAAAATATCTGCATCAGAAATGCCATCCTGAGAGATGCCTGGATCTCCCGACAACAAACGATCACAACCTGCAATTATTGCACAAAAAATAATTGCCTAAAATGTTTTGGATCCAACTGGGTTGACTAACAATGGATGATTAAATAAACTCAACTATCAGCTATTTTAAGATTCTAGATATTATCTGAGCTGTTTGACTAATCAGTTTATAAATAAGATCTGCTAAAGGCACATAAGTCCTAACACTGTTGCCACGAAGATTTTAACAACCTTAGCAAAGAGGGAGATCGGGTAGCAATGGTTTATCCTGCTAGTTCCTTCTGCTTTCTCTACTCCTAGGGCAGTAGTGTCCAAACTTTTTTCAGAGAGGGCCAGATTTGATGACCAAAGTTCAAAGTTGTTGATTTTTTTTTTTTAGGATTGAAGTTGTTGAGGTTTTTTTAGGATTTTACCCCAGGAAATAAACTGCCGCAGGGGCCATATTAAATCCTACGGGAATCAGACGGAAGAAAATAGGGCTCTTACACCTCGAATAGTTATGTAGAAAAGGGAATTTCTATAGGTGCAGATTGTTGTGCAAATTATACCCACTGAAATTAAAGGCACAGGAGCCTAGTCCTCCGTTCCAGGCTAGCTTGGTTGTCTTTTGTGTTTCAGCTCAAGACATTGGTCCACTAGACTTACAAATAGTTTTATTTCAGGTTTTTCAAAATGAGTAAGATAGAAATGACATGATGCACAAATACCTTAAAAGTAGCAGAAAAACACATTGCAAATTGAACAGTTCTGACTTGCCCATCACAACAGTTTAAGCATCAATTTATTTTCAGAAAGCTTATGAAGTCTTAGAAATGAGCTCCGGTAATACTGGATTTTCACTTACAGTATTTACAAAACTTTCACTTATGTCCAACAGTGTCGCTTAGCCGATAGTAAGGCTCTCATCAACAGAACAGGAGGTAAGCAATTTTGAGTGATTCCCCCTCCCTCTTGCAGCCCCCACCACCTAAATCCACTCCAGAATGTTGAAGGACCCTCCAAGGCAGATGTGGGGTGAGGGCATAGCTGAATATTGCTTCACATTGTTATCACTGGCTATAACTCTTGTTTTTTCCTGACAGCATGAGAAAGTATTTTTGAAAAAACCAGCACAAACCTTTGTTAAAATAGTCAAGTACTAATGGAAACATGCCACAGTACTAAAGTATTTTCCTACTATCCCACTGATTTTTTCTGAATTCAAGCACCCACAAAACGGCATTTCACCTAATAACTAAATATGATTTGTGATTTAACAATTTTATGGGATCGCAAACAAGAGTTTTACTTAAATGCAGCATGTATTTAGGCGTTCTTTTAAATTACTGAAATCATTTGCATTAATGTCTTGCAAAACTATTACTGTTGCTTTTGTCTGAGAAGGGTTAAATTTGATGGTCATCAAACAACAGAGGTCTATTAGTGCTAGTTGGCAATTCTGTAAACCTTCCTTAATTCTGGGGCCTAGGACAGGATCTTTCTTTAGTTGTTTCATTTCAGGTGCTGAAAACCCAATCAAGCTTGTTAGAATCTCATCAGCAAAATCAACTTCTAAATAAGCTGTACCATCAGATATTTTTGCTGATAAACTTGAAAAGCCACCACTGCTTGTTAGATTTCTGGTAAGAGTTACTATGAATGCTCTAATTTTCAGAGTTGTAATAGCCTTGGGCTGGTTACTTAATAAAACTGATAAATATGTGAAGGGAAGGGCATTTAAATCAACTTTGTGGCACTTATTTTGTATTCTGCAAGTCTGTTCAGGTTGAGGATATTGTTCAAGTTCTACATTAATATCTGTTAGCCTATTGTTAGAATTATTGGAGGGCTTTTCATTGTTTTTCTCTTGTACCGTTATATTTCCAAAACGGCCTTCCATGTTTTTGCTTCTCTGGGCATTATGTTTCATTAAAAAATCTCCTGTGCTTTCTTCATGTATATCACACATTATTGTTTCACCAGATTCCCCTTCTTTGATAAGGTAACTATTTATGCTAGAGCTTCTATTCAGAGCCTGTATCTGTTCTTGCATGATCTCTTCTTCTAAAAGTAAATCATCCTCCAATGGAAACTCATAGAAATCTCCTTCCATGTTTCCCAGAACTGGAACACTTTGTTCTTCATTTTCTGCAATGAATGCTGCAGGGTCTTGCTGCAAACAGCTTTCAGTAGTGGGAAGCAGAGATGTGGTGGAATTTAATCTGGTACTTCTGGTGCAGCATCTACTTTCAAAAGGGGCCTCATTTATCATTAATTCTTCATTTTCCCCAAGACTTGCCAGAAGCTCTTCATCAGAAGGGCCCACTTCATCAACAGGTATTGAAATGTCACATTCAGCAGCATTTGATTTCTCAGCATTAGGATTTCTGTCTTCTTCTCTAATAAGCCTAGCAAGAACTCTTTCCTCAGAGTTTTCCTGTACAAGGCTATCCACTTCACCCCCCAACAATCTTACATTTTCTGGGTTAAGCAAAAGAACACCTAAGCGATATGCAACTTTCCCCTGTATCATAACTTTTGTCCCTGGAGGAAGATTGCTATGGAGAACAGGAATAGGCTGGTATTCCATGCCTTGAATGTCATGTATGCCATCTGTCAGTTGCAGCATCAGCATTCGAGTAGGCTTTGCTTCCCAGGGCGTCAATGTTCCCTGTGTATTAGCAGTTATTTCCTCATTTACAGTATTTTTCTTTCTTATCTTTTGCAGTTGGGAATAGGCAGGCTGACTCACATCAACAAGTGAATCAATCTGTATGGAATAAAAGCTGTTCAATTCTCCCTTTGGATTGTTTGAAATGCAGTCAGGCAGAACTGGGTATTCGAGATCTCTGAGATCTGTAAGAAGCCACTGCTCAAAAACTTGCTTGTTAATAGACGCCTGTGCCAAACTGCCACTGCCATTTTCTTGTTGAATCCAATCAATACACGCTTCTAGCCATGGTGCAGGAACCTTCACATGCCATGTAGATGAAAGCCAAGTTTCCACTCTTGCTGCCAGACCTGATGCAGTCATTTTCTTTTGAGGTGAAAGGAAAACTGTGAATGCCCTGGAATGAAACAAAATAGGTTTGCTGACTTAACTAAGTTTTTACTAAATGTCTGATTAAACAACCTATTGCCTGTGGAAACTCATGCAGCAAAATTTAACCAATCGCAACCTAGTAATTTGCCAGCTCTACCTGTTCATTTAGCGAAAGTAAGTTGTTCTTAGGTCAGCAACTGAGCAGCTAAAAGTATCCCCCCCCCAAAAAAAAACCCCCTATCATATGATTACTACATTTACCGGACTAGAAAAAAACAGAGTTATGGTACCCAAAGACCACCTCTTTCTCACAATTTATTGCCAGGATTTTAGGCAGTGTCTAACAGCCCAACCCTATGCATACTTTCCTCAGAATTTACTCCTTTAGTGCAGAACTATACTTCTCCAACACCCAATGCTAATTCTAGACAACAGAGATAGTAGGTTGGCCACTGCCATAATCTGCAGAACAGAGAAGGAATGAAGAAGCAAGGGATAGAAAACGGAGAAGCAAAAGACAAAAAGAAGAGCAAGGTTTATGAAACCATCTGAATATGTATAGTTCTATCCTAAATATAGGGACGCAGGTGGCGCTGTGGGTTAAAGCCTCAGTGCCTAGGGCTTGCCGATCGAAAGGTCGGCGGTTCGAATCCCTGCGGCGGGGTGCGCTCCCGCTGCTCGGTCCCAGCGCCTGCCAACCTAGCAGTTCGAAAGCACCTCCGGGTGCAAGTAGATAAATAGGGACCACTTACCAGTGGGAAGGTAAACGGCGTTTCCGTGTGCGGCTCTGGCTCGCCAGAGCAGCGATGTCACGCTGGCCACGTGACCCGGAAGTGTCTCCGGACAGCGCTGGCCCCTGGCCTCTTAAGTGAGATGGGCGCACAACCCCAGAGTCTGGCAAGACTGGCCCGTACGGGCAGGGGTACCTTTACCTTTTACCTATCCTAAATATATTCCGATGTTACCCCAACTGAATTAAGGGGTTCGGCTCTATCAGCAAGACTGTGTGAAGCATTAGAGAAATCAATCCACAAAGCATTTACTTTGAGGTAGAGGCAGTCACTTAACTAAAACTACAGCAAGATGAATGATGTGTGAATGACCAGGTCACAGTGTGCACGTGTGCAAATCTTATGCAAATAACTGAACCATGGAATGAAAACACGCACAACAAAAATTTTCAAAGAGCCAAAGCAATGGAGAATTGGGGTGGGGAAATAAAAATTGTCGAAATGATGGTCACATTTTGTTGACTTGAAAACCCTTCCTAACATTGTATTAGAAAGTAGCGGTTTTCTAACTTTTTTTTTTTAAAAAAAAATCCTCTTTTTTGCCTTCCACAGCAGTCTGAAATGCGAAATTAAGCACTTGAGGTGAAAGTTGCCCTCAGGGAATTAAAGGTTGGGGGAGTTTTTTGTTTTTTTCTTCATTTGTTCTACAAATCATCTGAAAGGCAAGCTAAGGAAAGATGGCAGGTAATAATATAATAATATAGTTCCTTTTTATTAACAAATTTGCGAGAATGGGCTAAATATTATTACAGGGGAGGTTCTCAAACCTCGTGGCCTTTGCAATCTGACTGCGACACGGATTCCCCACAGCCAACATTTCCATAAACGAATTAAGACTGGACTACTTCCAACCAGCGAACATTTAATGACAGCGCAACTCTTTTTGTTTCCTAAGCTCAGCTATTTATTAATTATTATTATTATTATTATTATTATTCAGAAAGCTTAGCCCATGGGGTGGGTCATCCTCTCAATCCCCGCTCCCCGCGAGCAAGGGGAGAAGAGAAACCCAAGGCTGCCCCTTTCCCCCGCCATCCCGCCACGTACGTGAGAAGCGCTCGACTCGCGTCCTGCCGCCACACGCGGGTCCTCGGGAGCCCTCCGCCCTCCCCCGCTTTTGTTTTGAGCGCCAAAGCGAACTTCCCAGGCTCGCGAGAAGTCCGCTCCGCCGGCTACCCGGCGGGAGGACGAGACGGAGTTTGCGCCGGCGCCATTTTGTTTCGCTCCGTCTCTCTCGCTCCCTTTCCCCTCACGCGCGACCTCGGATCAGTTCCGTTCTCCTTGAAGCCCTTCGCCCCCTTGTCATTCACCGTAACGATATTCGGACTGGCCGGACTGGTTTTTGTTTTGTAATATATATCTTAAATGTAAGTACCAAGCAGCATGTGAGCAGGGAAAATGGAAACGGACAGGGGATATGAGAGGACTGGGATGACGCCTCAGCCACCCGGCCGGCCCAGAGCCCCGTTTGCGGGGTTGGCGCCGCGGCAGCCGCCACGGAGGGCGGGCCCCGGCACCACAGCGTGCCTCGCTTCGAGAAGGGCGGCGCCGTCAGCCAATAGGGGTGCGGCGGCGGGGCCGGCGAGCCAATAAGCGGGCGGCCTTGGCTTGTGTGTGAGTGTGCGCGCGCGCTACGGCTGCTTTCGGCTCTTTTCTCTCGCACTCCTTCCTTAGCGACGGATACGGCGGAGTTAGTGCGCTGCGCGGTAAGGAGCCGAGGGGGCTTTTTTTTTTTCCCCCCTCAGAGATTTTCCGTTTGCGGTGGTGGGGTGTGTGTGTTTCAAAATATTTCCGTGTGCTGGGTCTCCGCCGCGGTCGGGCCTAGGAGGTTTTCGGGGCGCTTGTGCCTGAGGGGCGGGTGAGCCTGTGGGGGAGGGGCGACGGGAAGCCCCGCTAATGGCGGGGGGGGGGGGAGAGGCCGTTTCGGCCGTTGCGCTACGTGGCGCCGCCCGCTCAGCGCCACGGCGTCCGCAGCCGCCCGGGGAAAGGGAGGCGGCGCGAGGAAACAAAGCTCCCCGGGTTTTCTGCTGCTGCTGCTGCAGAAATCATGGCGGCCGCGGTGGGTGGAGAGGCAGGCGGCGGGAGGCGTTTCCTTCCCCGGTCGGGCCTGGCGGAGCCCAGCAGCCCCGGCGCTCCCTGTAGGCTTTTCCCGCTTGAACGGAGCGAGGCGGCGCCGGGCCTCTTTTGTGTGTCTTGCCTGGCGGGCGGGTGGGCCCTTCGCTCGGGGCCGCCGCGTGGCGTTACTCCTTCCGCTCCCGGCTCCTCCTAGCAGCTCGTGGTCGCCATTACAGCCGAAGCTGCTCTCGAGAGCCGCCATTTTTAGTCGCGTTGCTCTCCAGTAAAGGCAGATCAAGCTTATGCAACTAGAGGGAATCTTCCTTCGCGACCCGTTTATTGGGGGGTTTGTTAGCTTTATTTTGGAGGGTTGTTGCGGTTAAATTGGGCCCTCCTGAAGCCTCGAGGTCCCTAACGGAAGTACTTGAGTGTCTTGCGCTGTGGGCCGCCTTGCCCGCAGCGCGACGGGGAGGAGAACGGGACAATCCCTTTTTGTTGAAAGCTGTTTATGAGGGGTTTGTGACACCTTCCACCCCCTTCCCTGCTCTCCACCTAGAGCCAGTGTTCATAGATCGTGTTCTTGCTTGGCACTGCCTACCTGGTACAATAGCTCCTTCCCTCTTGCTAACACCGTTAAATCGCTTTCATTGAACTCTACGTTCTGGTAGATCCCGAAATCCGTTTGTATATTGCGATTGTATGTGTTGGGGTTTATCTTGTTTTCCTCAAATCAAATGACTTGCACCAAACACAAAGATGAAATAGTAAACCATGGTGCAGTGGTAGTGAGGGGTTTTTTGTTTGTTTCGTTTTTTTTAAAGCAATAGCCAATTTATGGAAGTAAAGACACTTCTTCCGAACGATCACAACTATTTTCTGCAGTTTATCACACACAGTTTATCATCAGTTGCAATACCATGGAAATGAATTCAGTTTCTTTCACTTTGGTATAGGAGTCCCTGGCTTATATTGAGCTTTATTCACTGTTGCGTTGCTTTAAGAAGAAATAGCGCCTTTCAAAAATTTGGACAAAGGGCATGTTTTTCCTGTGAAAATAAGTTCTGAAGTTTTCTAGGATAGAAGTTGCAACTAGCAAAAAATTTGAAGGTGGCATTAATTAGCTGAGAAAACTAATCAGATCTGAGAAATCATTCAGAGGAATTGCTTTAGTTCCTGAAACTGAGAGAACTTGGCTTCAGTAAGAAAAGTGAACGGGCATTAGTGTTTTTTCCTGTAAAACTAGAGTGAAGTCAAGATTTTGCATGAGATGTAATTCATGACTGGGCTGCAAATAAAGATATTTGATATAGTATGTACTCTTATACAATTCTTCAGAGAGATTAACTTGGGAGAAAAGAGGCATTGTTGGACAGACATTTGATATGTTTCAATTTTTTTTCTGTATTCTGGAATACTGAACTGTAAAATAATGAACAAGACCAAAATGGCTGTATGTTGCTTTTCATAGGCTGGCTGATCTTTGATCCCGCCCAGAACGTTTAAGGTTTGCTTGGCGAAGCTATATAATATTGGTAAGTGCTGGAAACCAAATGTCACTTCATTTCTTTAGCAAGCTGCAGAGTTGGCTGCTCTCTTCTAAGCACTTATGGGGTTTTATTTATTTTTATTTGACAGGTTGTATCTGCGAGGCTAAAAATAATGGAGACTGAACAGCAAGAAGAGACCTTCACTAATACAGAAACTAATGGTAAGCTATCTTGTATGTGATCAGAAATTACAGCTCTTATATGTGAAAGTAGTAACTGTATGGAATATCTGTCAAGGGTTCAGAATTTATAAATGCCATGTCCAGGCGTGAATAAAAGTCTCGTTTACAATCTGCACTGCAGCCACCGTAGACAATGGATGTTGGTTTAATAAAAACCTAAATTAAATGCTGCAACCAGGTCCTATTCATTGGTCATTTTAACATGTGGATCGCTCAGATTTCTGAGGGCATTTGAATCACCTGGGGTTTTTGATTTCCAAATGTTATATGGACTGAATACATTTCCAGTGTAGATACTTAAAATTATTACATAAATGATGAAAAAAACCTTGGTGTACTTAAAATGGTAACCATAGTGAGTTATTTTACATTCCATAATTGATAATCCCAATATAAGCATATTGATAGGTTAGATGCTAATTGGTATTGTTACTGTTAATGTGACTAAAAAGCTAACTTCACAAACATACAGACATAGGTTTTTTAGAGCTTTCAGTAGAAATGGACAATAAGGTTGCTTTGTTGTCTCTTCTATTGCACTTACTGTCTGGCTGTTCATTAAAGCTAAAAATAGTATTGAACAATATGGATTTGCCAAGCTTACTTTTATTAATGCTGTTAGGATAGTAATTGTTTATACCTAATTAGCCTTGGCTTAAACTTTGAAATCCCCACATTTAAAAGACTCCTTATTCCATTTAATAAAATGACTTGTGCCCTACAGCTTGTAGAAGCTAAAAATTTGGATTGTTAATCCTCTCTGTTTTCTAAAATATTAGGCAAACGTCCAGCTGAAGATATTGAAGAGGAACAGGCCTTCAAAAGATCAAGGAACACGGATGAGATGGTGGAACTACGCATTCTGCTTCAGAGCAAAGTATGTTCTGTTACATAATTGCAAAAAAAAGTTATTGAGTATGTGGTATTTTGTTGTAATAATTTTACTATCCACAGTTGAGGATGAATAGTGTTCAGAATAAAGAGAATACCTGATAATCAGTTTAAGCATACCAGGGGTTATATCACAGAACTCTAACAGATTTCTGTTTGGAGAAACAGCAAAATGTTTCTGCCATGTGAGACAATAAACCTGATTTTAAGAAGGACCTGACATTTTTTAAAGAAAAGATTAAGCTGTATGACATACCTGCTTTTCTGAATGTTGGGAAACGGCAGCTCATTTGTAGGGTTGAAAGCTGGTTCCTAGTTAAGCATTACAATATTCTGTCATAACTTGTACCGTAGTAAAACATATCATTAGTATTTAAATTTGAGCAAATCTGCATTAATTGTTTGAATTTATTTTTTATCAGGAAACCAAAGGCAAGTCTCTTATGTTTGCTATAATAACTTAAAGCTCTGTGTTTAGGTTGGATTTATTTGCCTTACCCACTTTTAAAAATCTATCTGAGAGGTTTACTAAAAGGAGTGTTAGTGTCAGCTTCCATGTCCAATCACAGCCTTATTATCATAATTGTATTTGTGAAAATCAATTTCAATTTTGACTTCTTTTTTTTAATAGAATGCTGGAGCAGTGATTGGCAAAGGTGGCAAAAACATTAAGGCACTTCGTACAGACGTGAGTATTTACAAGTTAAACACTAATAATTTTGCATAGCTATTGTGAAAATTTTATATAGGTGTCTAGTACAAGCCACTTGTATTGATTTTTTAAAAAATCTTAAGTCTCAGGATATTCCATTCATACAATTAAAACACAGAATAATTCATATGGAAAAATTCCTGCCCCTTATTTTACAAAGCATTAAACTAAACTGTATTTCATTGCTTTGGCTTGCAATACCAGAGAGCTTAAGCTTCCAATTAAAATAATTCAAACCTGGATGTCCATTCTTTATCCAGCTATAGAATTAACTTTGCTTAAACAGTCTCTCTCTTCAGGAGAGAAGTGTTCAGACTGGCATGATACTATGTACAGAACCGTTTAGCTGCATTTAATCTGGAATGAATTTTTCATGAACATCACAGTAAATATACCTACCTTTTTATAGTGGGTTGACTCCTGTGAATAGACACTTTCAGTATTAAGTCTCAATAGTTAAACACTATGCTTTGTAAAAAGCAATTTTTTATATTGTGCATAGTCTTCAGTTTTTGAAAGTATGATATTGGTATTTAATGAAATATTTGGCACGATATCATTTCACATTGTGTTTGATATTTTCATTATATTGTAAAACGCCTGCAGAATGTTATAACTGTCAACTTTGGTTACTAGATCTGAGGTATAAGAATGAACTTGGGTAGTAATCACATGTGCATTAACTGACCTTTCTGAAGCTAGTGTACTTAAAAATTCACCTGCCTAAATCTAGATTCCATACATATAATTCATGGATTAGTGGCTTTCCCAATTTTCCCAGGATTTCAGTAATCTGAATCTCTACAGATTTTGTGTCTACCCTCACGAGCCAGCCTGCTACTGCAACTTCTAATGTTAAAAGTAGTTTAGGCCAAGTAACTCATTTTTACGGTCCATAACTGTTAAGCCACAGTCAATGTAGCTATCCGTTATTGTGTTAGTCTTCAGAACAACTTAAGCTTGTTTCATTGAGAGTAATGAGTATAGTTTGTATTAAATTAAAATTTATTGCTTTTCCCCCTCTTCCCTCTCCTTGTTTTTTTGGCCATATATCTCTCCGTTGCCCATGTACTGGATCGACATGCCCCTGCGTTGCCCACCATGACGTTGGCCCATCCGCCCCTGAACGCCCATGTGAAAACCCTGGTTGGCTATGCCCAAAAATGTGCTCGTTGCCAAACGGGTGCCTTACTTGACAACTTCTGATTGAATGCCCATGCCCAATGCCAACATCCACGAACGCCAATGACCAATGCAGTACAATGCCAGTGTTTCAGTCCCAGACAGCAGTGGCCCCGAGCGGTATGTCCCAACAGTTTATGCCTCACTGCCTGATTAGAAAGAGAGAAATGTATATTATTACCTGCCTTTTATATAATTAAATAGTATCCCCGTAGACGGTGTATTGTTTTTTTTAAGTTTTCTGTCTTATTTTCCCCATTAAGTCTTTTTTGTCACTGAACTTTTACGTGAGTTGCCCACCCAACAATCCACTAATTTTATTTCAATGGAAGGAGCACAGCTTCAATTGTTGTATATTTGCTGCATTGTAAATCAGATTGTTTCAAAATAGTCTCTCGCTCTGCTCTGTCTTTGTGGTCCACCTTGCTCCCCCAGCATTGCCTGTTCATAATTTTTTCTGATGAAATGCTAACTCCTGGTTCACTCTCCTTCACTTCTCATTTGTGTTGTCTTTTTTGTCTTGCATTTGTATTCGTTTTCTTGCAGAGCCCATTAGTAACCTAATTTCTAACTGGTCTCATAACCCTATTCCAAATATAATGTTCACCACTTGCATATTCCCATGTTTCCTATGAGAAGGTGTGCCAGTTTAACAATGTAATAGTGAGAGTATCCTAAATTAGTGGTGGCGGGGAACATGAGTATTCACTCCTGCTTTCAGTTCTTCGTTAATTTCTTGTCCACTTAATCTGACTCCTTCCAAGAAACTCATTCTCTTATCTCCAAAACCTTATTTTAAACTTGTATCATTTATATTATTGGGCATAAACAAAGGTGCATGTGCTGTATCTTCAGTAAAAGGTTTACTTAAGTGGGGAATATTAACTCGTAAGTTCAGCTCTGTAAAGTTGACTCACATAAAATTATGAATACACAACTTACTTTACCTTTCCCCCTATCTTATTTGTGACACCTGATGCTTAATGCTATTTGACAGCATACTGAGTATAAGTGCAGATATCGAAACAATTGGAGAAATCTTGAAGAAAATTATCCCTACTTTGGAAGAGGTAAGTGTATTTGGGTGTATGCATCTGAATGGCGAGCTTCAAATGCTCTTGTTTTCTGTCGCTAACTTGCCCTCTATTTAAAATCCAGGTATATGTCCTAATTGGAGTGTCAGCAAGAGTTGTTTGTGTATAGCGCACCAAATAAAATTAAGTTTGAAATTTTAATGTACTGAGGCAGGCCATAGGTCCATGTAACTCAGTATTGTTTTGTATTTTGATTTTATTGTGTGAACCGCCTTGTCATCTCTGGGTATAGGGTGGTATATATATTCAGTTAATAATAATAAATCATCATCATCACCTTGTCTACACTGATAGCAGCTCTCCAAGGTTTAAGAGGGGACTTTGTCAGCCCTTTCTGAAGATGCCAAGGCTTGAACCTGGGAGCTTTTTATATACAAATTCTATCACTGAGCTGTGGCCCCTTATTTTCTTGGGGTGCATTATCAATAGCAAGGTCACTGTGTGTGGTCTTAGACCTTGATAGTAGGGGGTGATTTTATTTTTCCTATATGCTGAATATAAATAAATAAAATAAAACCCACTAATTATTTAATTAATTTATTTAATAAATTAAATAAAACCCACTAAGAATGGTAATCTCTGGCTGGGAAAGTATTTTAGGCTGGTCTACTTACATATGCACTCCTTCCAGTGAGATTTTCTACTTGGAACATTAGGAACCCCCGCCCCCCCACTACAATATCACAGCTGTGTTTGAAACACCTTTTAGATTTTTAAAAACAGCTGGCTGGACTGCATAAACTTGTGTTAGAGTAAAATCAGGCCCCTGAACTCTTGGATAATGGTACTACTTTAACATTTAAATCGTAATATATAAACTGTTTAGAGAATGATGTCTGGATTTAGTGGGTGATAGGTACTGGAAGTTGGAAATCAGAAAAAGTAACAGTATGGTACTGTACTGCGTAGTAAATGGGTACTTATTCAAGCAACCATCTTACTGACTGTTTTTCTTATTCTTCACCCTGAATATGTCTATAGTATCAACATTACAAGGGAAGTGACTTCGACTGTGAGTTAAGGCTGTTGATTCACCAGAGTTTGGCTGGAGGAATTATTGGTGTCAAGGGTGCTAAAATCAAAGAACTCAGAGAGGTAACATAATTTTTGTCTTTTGATATAAGCATAGTTACCTTAAAAATAATCACTTTCTTGAAGATGATGTTCAGTTCATAGTTGTTACTAGTCATTGGGCGGCAAGAATGCCTCAACCTTACTAGAATTTATTCATCTTGTGCTGCTAAAGAATTAGAAACCCAAATATGTGATTAATTTACAAACAGAGTTTCCTTTCAGTAAAAGAAAGTGTAGAGAAAGAGATCAGTTTTATTGTGGTTTTAACTTTGGTTACTGAAATTGGT
Source organism: Podarcis cretensis (assembly GCF_951804945.1). Taxonomy (NCBI): domain Eukaryota; kingdom Metazoa; phylum Chordata; class Lepidosauria; order Squamata; family Lacertidae; genus Podarcis; species Podarcis cretensis. Next base: position 7,095,749 of record NC_137180.1, on the reverse strand, counting down.
GACAATACTAATACTTCTGTCGTATCTGAAGCTGTTTCTCATTGTACAGCTGAAATGGCTAGCGCAAAAGGTTTGTGGGGGCCTGATCCCCGATGGAACTTGTACTCCAGAGATTCTAGAGAAACAACTTCTTAGCAGTTACTGCAAAGGTGGTGGTGTCCACATAATTTGTACACCATAGTTGGAGGTTCACCAAAATCTGAGCCTGTGTAGTAGCATCACTAAGTGTAAAAATGGAATACGAAATCTATAGAATGAAAACATAGCCTAATAATTGTCAAACACTTCACAGTGGTCTTTGTTAATCACATTTCACTCCTGGTATAAGGAACCAACTTGGGCTGCTGACAAAATAGCTCCTTAGAGATTCACTCAGTTTCTGGAGTGCAGGCCTCTCTATAAATTAGGGTGCCGAGGCTAAAAAGTCTGTCTTTGATTTGAGCACTCATGGGGAATACTGGGACAAATCTAAATACAGTGGTACCTCGGCTTCAGGTTACAGAAGCTTCAGGCTACAGACTCTGCTAACCCAGAAATAGTACCTCGGGTTAAGAATTTTGCTTCAGGATGAGAACAGAAATTGTGTGGTGGCGGCGGGAGGCCCCATTAGCTAAAGTGGCCCTTCAGGTTAAGAACAGTTTCAGGTTAAGAACAGACCTCCAGAACGAATTAAGTTCTTAACCCAAGCTACCACCGTAAACATGACTTGTATACAACTTATGAATGTGTTTAAAGTTGATGATAAAAGCAAGTAGGTCTGCCACAATTGTGTCTGCACAGTTTTGTTCAGCAGACCTTTTTATGACTGTTTAAGTGCTTTTGCAGCCTGGCGATCTTTCACTGGAAAATTTTGAACCTTTAGACTCATTGTGAAGACTTTCTTTTATTCATTTTATTAATAAAGGACATTGTTTCATCTACTCTTGGAGGCAATAGTAAGACCAGTGTTGCAGAAGCTCGCTCGCTTGATCCCCAATTAATTAAATACTTAAAGTCAAACCATTTGCTAGCTGTGGTGGCTGAGCACTCAATTATTTAGACATTTAAAGACCAGGGTTTGGTGCTGGGACTTCTTTGGCTTCATCTTCTTTCTGCATCTTTGTAGGAGAGAAATTGAATGTGGCCCTGTTGAGTGTCTTGCACGCTTTGAGGTTATTGAGAATATTAAAAATATCACCACACTTTATTTCAACCCTGAGTTAGAGGTTTTTTGCAATGGTTCCTTCTATTTCGTTGGGACATTAATGTACTTCTCGTCGTTGGCTCTTGTGGACTTCTGTCGGGGTTTTTCCTAACTAAAACTGCTGAAAAAGTTCATCTTGGATTTTGGAGCGGATTCATGATGGTCCAGCTCAATTTATTCTGAAGCATTTGTGGCAATATTCCTTGAATCACTTAGCATAATGTAGCATGCTAGTATTACTTAGTAAATAGTAACACAGTTGTACCTTGGTTTTTGAACGCCTTGTTGATTGAACATTTTGGTTCCCGAACACTGCAAACCTGGAAGTGAGTGTTCCAGTTTGCAAATCTTTTTTGGAAGCCAAACGTCTGACACAGCTGTGGCTTCCAATTGAGTGCAGGAAGCTCCTACAGTTGATCGGAAGCTGTACCTTGGTTTTTGAATATTTTCGGAAGTTGACTTCCTGAACAGATTCCGTTTGAGAACCAAGGTACAACTATGCTTAGCATGATGTCAGTAAAATGTCCAATTTAGAAGAACAGGATTTGTTGGTAGCCCCAGAAGTAGTTCAGGAAAACTGCTTTGTGATGTGGTCATGTTACACTTTAAAAGAGCAGATACGGAATTGGGAGTGTTCCTATGTCCAGGCCTTCTATATCAGGTGGAGTTGGTAGCCAGGAGTGTTTGTCTACTGACTTTGGCTAATGTACCAATGGTTTGAATGCCTGCTAAAGAAGGATTGTGCAGGCTCTAATACCCTCTTGACTGGACCACGGTAATGTGCGGCAACTTGGAAACTTTACTTGGAAACTTTACTTGGTTGGTTAGATATGTCAGCTGACAGAAGCTTATAATAATAATTTGCTGGTGCTCTTCTGGCAAGAATTTTTCCCCCCAGACCAAATTTAAGCCCAGATATCAAGCTATAATGCAGTTAATATATCATAAATGGTTAAATTTAAGGAATAATCTTTGGAGGGAGTATGTGACATGTGTAGCCCCTCATTTGGGTTGGATGTAAGTTGTGGAACCAAGCATGTGAAAAAACATCAGTTCTGCTTTTAAATGCATTTTACAAATTTCTATTTTGAATTAGGGAGGAAGGAAGGAAACTCAATAGGGGTGGGACCATAAATCATTCCTGTATTGTAGAATTTTAAAGATATCAAACAGTGAAAAGTAGGTGAACCATAAGTAGTGTAATTATATGGTTTGTATGTATAAGCCATGAGAGTGCATTTTGAGAATGGAGTTTTCTTAGCTTTTCTTAGTTTGTATTGTTTGTGCCGCTACTTGTTCAGCATACAAATCTCAAAAACAATGTTAAATAGTTTTCAGCTTTCTTATTGGTTAGAGTGGATTCTAAATAATTTTTTACTTAAAATTTTCTTGGCAGAACACTCAGACCACCATTAAGCTTTTCCAAGAATGCTGTCCTCATTCTTCTGACAGAGTGGTGCTAATTGGTGGAAAGCCTGATAGAGTTGTGGAATGCATCAAAATAATACTGGATCTTATATCAGAGGTAATTTAATCTTTACAATAATTTGTTTTCATACCCCCCACACCTTTTTTGTGCAAAGATAGTTGCATTTTTTGCTTGAAATAAGCTATACATGTAACTTCAATAATTGGTAGTCTTTTAATATATGTGTTAAAATATAATTGTGGGAAATGTTCAGAAGACTAAAGTTGTTTTCCTTTTTTTATTAGTCACCAATCAAAGGACGTGCACAGCCTTACGATCCAAACTTTTATGATGAAACGTACGACTATGGTGGATTTACAATGATGTTTGATGACAGAAGGGGGCGTCCTGTGGGATTTCCAATGCGTGGCAGAGGAGGCTTTGATCGAATGCCTCCAGGTCGTGGTCGTCCAATGCCTCCACGAAGAGATTATGATGACATGAGCCCTCGCAGAGGACCTCCTCCCCCTCCTCCAGGCCGTGGTGGTAGAGGTGGCAGCAGAGCTCGCAATCTTCCTCTTCCTCCCCCTCCTCCTCCCAGAGGCGGGTACGTCAACATTGTAATGATTCAGAGTGCTTTTATAGAGCAGTCTTGAGCTAACAGCTGCTTAGAGTAAGGTTTGTGCTTGGGGGAAGAACATAGTAGTTAATAAATGGAACTGGATTTTATGTTTGTTTTAAGTGGGAGTGGGATGGATAGCTTTATAAAACATGAATTTGTGACATATTAGTCTAAAAGTAAAAAAACCCTGATTGCTTTATCTTCACCAAATCAATTTGCTTATTTATGTATTTGACAATGTCTTTATGTGAGACTTTAACTTGTAAGCACTCTAAATTATATCATTTGCTTTCTTAAGGGACCTTATGTCTTACGACCGAAGGGGCAGACCTGGTGATCGCTACGATGGAATGGTAAGTTATGTTCAATAGGAGAGCTCCAAATACAGTTTTCAGTAACTGGGTATCTTGAAAGCATTGTTTTTTGTATGACTTAAGATATCAATGACCTTTTACAATTTTACCTTTTCACAATTAACTTTCAGTTTTCTTTAGGAAAGTGTTCATGAATCTTGAGTATTTGGAGACTTCAATAGTATTGTAGTTCAAGTTTTTCTCTTCATTGGCACTCGTGTACTTAGAACAGAGCTTTTGAAATTGTGTCACGACAGGTTAATGTGTTGGCTGCAGTCTGTAGGCTTTCCTGGGTCTGGAAAGGGGTTAGTTTTACCTCCAGTTTGCTAGTAAAACTGAATTACTGTGTCACAAAAGGATGCATGTCTAAAAAGTGTGTTGCCAGCATGAGAGGTTTGGAAAGCTCTGACTTAAAGGATCTTAACTTTCAGGGTTAGGAACATGATTCTAATTGTGGGTCATCTTTTTCAAAATGAGTAACAGTTCTGATGAGGAAGAAATGTATTTTGACCAAGTTATTTAGGTCAGAATCATGTAGAGCTGTAGTTCCATAGTATTTTATGTTTGCAGTATGAAAGTTATATTTTACTGCTACCAGTTACCTGAGAAAAAGGCCCATTGACTTCAGTAGGATTATATCTGGGTGGGCAGGTATAGAATTGCACTGCAAGGCTCTTGGCGTATACAGGATTTCAGCCTAATTTACTGTGTACAGAATGCTTGCTTTCCTGCATGCCTAAATCAGAATTTACGCTTTCTTAGGAATTACCAGAGGGGAAATTAACTCAGTAACTGCCCATAACACAAGTTCATTGAGTGACTCAGAAGCAAATGAATTACAGTATAAATTTTAATAGAGTAAAATTACATAGTAATATAGTACAAATTAAATCCCACGATTTTCCCCTCTCTCATTAAAAGGAAAAAAAACAAATTATATTATATACACTTTAAATTCCCAATTTTCTTCCACCAGATCCCCTCCCCGGTTTCAGCCCCTAGCAATAGTTCCATCAATCTCGAAAAGCCATCAACCCGGAGATCTTAAGTCCAAGGCCCTTAAGTCTCTTTCATGTCCCCTCTGCCGGTCTTTTTGATAGTCTTTGGTGTTGAGAACCAGATCTCGGTGAAGCTCCAACCCAACGGTAATCATATTCCTTCCTGACAAACTTCCATAGTTAAGAATAGGGCCTATAGAATATTCCAAATCTTGTTTCACACTCCTTTCAAATCCAAAGGCCCCCAAAGCTCCAACCTCTGCCTGGCTCAGATTTGTATCCCAAGGGTCATTTGATCCCCACATAGGGTGATCTCTCCATCTTTCACTTTCCAGGCCAAGCCAGGCTTCCATCTCCAAAAATTTGCTTCTCCTAGTTGCCATCATGTAAAGGCCTCAAATTGTAATCCACCATTTGCCTTTGTAGGGTTACGGCTCCCCCTTTCATCACTTTAATCACCACATGATTCTTCTTCTCAGAGTTTTCAATTTGTTCAGTTGGAAGAGGTTCCTGTGCCGAGTTCTTGTCGGCTTCTTTGCTAATACCCACTTTTGTTCCCAAGATTACAACATTAGTAGCCATAATATTTATCTGGTCTTGCAGCTTTCCCAAGAGATAAAATGTCCTGTTCAGTTCACACTCGATTTCCTTCCCGACCGCCATCCTTAAACAGTCCAAGGTCAAAAACTGGTTTCTCAGGGCTTTTATCTTTAAAAGCAATTTCCCAGCTGCTCCTTACGACAATATCCCAAAGCTCCCTCTAGAGGGATTCAAGTTCCTTTTCACTCCTTCCAGCACAGACCCAAAGGTCCCATACGTTAAATTGTAACAGTTCCTTCCTTCTTTTTAAATGTAAGATTGTAACAAAACGGACAGTAGAAACAAAGTCCTTCTTTTGTATCTTGACAGCTAACTTGACAGCTGTCAAATTTATCTATTCACCGTCAGCGGGCTCTCACAGACCACTCCCGGGTTTTAGGGAAGTGGCGCTTCAGTTCCCAAATTTTAACCTTCTGCCGCAGGCTCCCCTGCTTCCAAAAAGAATATTGATGGTAGTTTCAATCAGTGGAATGTAAATCCTTTACATAAAACTCTCCACGACCTTAGTTAACAGGTTCTTTGCTTCAGTTTATTTACAGAAAGGGGAGGCGGACTTCCTGTTTAGACCTTCCCCGATCGGTGCCAATTTAAAAATACTTTAAAAATCCAATTTCCATTCTACTCACGGGTTGTTGTTTGAAATCCAATTGTCCACAAGAAAAAGTCAGCGCTCTCCGGCAACGGCTACGCGGCTTCACTCCGTAAAAATAGCGGTCGATGCAGAACACCGCGCCGCTCACCCCACGTCACTTCGGAACCCCCGAAAAGGGGTTTCCCTGTGGGTAGGGGGGGTGCTCCTGGTGTCAGCCAAATCCCACGTTCCCAGGCTTCATCCGCCTGGGATTTCTAAAGGGTCTCCGCCTTCGCCGCGGCGGCACGACCCGAATTCCACGGAGCGGGTTCCTCTCAGTCAGAGGAACGCCGCCATTGCCGATGGCGCTAACCCGGAATCTTTTTTGACCCTAGGGGAAACGTCTTAAGAAATAAGTACAGATATATAAGTTTTAGTGAGAAATAAGATTAAATAAAGTAAAAGTGATGGTTATTTGGTGAAAGAAAGAATGGAAAATTATAGTAATATTAAGATAAGATATAAGGATAAAAATAAGATGAAGGATTTGTTGAAATATTTATATGAATTAGAATACAAAGAGGGGAATTATAGTATGTTAAGATAAATTATTAGGATAAAAACAAAGTTGGAAGGATTTGCTGGAATATCTAATTGAATTAGAATACAAAAATGGGAGGCATGAGGAAGTCAAGGAAATAAGTGAATGTAAGTAAGTGAGTTAAAGGTTTGACTTGTTTTTTACTTCTTTTCTTTTTTCTGTTTTTTGATGATTTTTTATTATATGTACTGTTTTTTCTTTCTTTTTCGATTGTTCTCTTTTTTTATTTTATTTTTTGTAACCTTTAAAATCTTAATAAAAATTTATTTAAAAAAACACAAAACAAATTAAATTAAACCCCAAACTGTATTTTAACTTAAAACATGTAATAACTGTTTGATACATTGAACCAAGTCAGGCTTATTTAAGGTAAAGGTACCCCTGCCCGTACGGGCCAGTCGTGTCCGACTCTAGGGTTGTGCGCTCATCTCACTTAAGAGGCCGGGAGCCAGTGCTGTCCGGAGACACTTCCGGATCACGTGGCCAGCGTGACAAAGCTGCTCTGGCGAGCCAGCACCAGCGCAGCACACGGAAACGCCGTTTACCTTACCGCTATAAAGCTGTACCTATTTATCTACTTGCACTTAAGGGTGCTTTCAAACTGCTAGGTGGGCAGGAGCTGGGACCGAACGACGGGAGCTCACCCCGCTGCGGGGATTCGAACCGCCGACCATACGATCGGCAAGTCCTAGGCGCTGAGGTTTTACCCACAGTGCCACCTGCGTCCCAGGCTTAATTTTTTTAATGTTTTTTTATTCGGGGCTTTGTGAGAGAATTTATGTAGGTAATTGAAAAAATAAGAGCAGTATCCAATATTGCGTATGTACAGGGCCTGCCACTTACATGAGGGTTCAGCTCCGGGCGTCCATGTGCAAAGGCAAAATCACATAAACCCAGGAAACCCCCAGAACTACTCCCTCACCCTGCGCAGTCATCCAAACTTGTCCAGAGCAGGCCTTGGCTTCTGCCTTGCTTTCTGAGCTCTGGGAAGGCTGTGCAAGGCCCTGGAGGCATCCCATAACCCTTGAACATCCTTCCCAGAGGCTGGTAAGCAGTGAGTTTTCCCTGCCCTTCTTTTATTTCTTTTTTGACTGTCTTCCCAAGGTCACAATTGTGTAAGTAAATTATGCATAAGTGGTGGCCACTGCTCACTTCTCACACAATTGGATTTTCCCTGCACCCCCCACCAAATCTAGGGATTCTCAACCTTTGTAACAGAATGGGGTGGTCTGCATGGGGAAGGTATGGATAAAGAAGCATTCTCTGCATCTGATTAAAGTCGATTCTGCTTGCATATGGACTTCATTCGCGTTGCTTAAGAGCTGCACTTGGCTGCAGAATAATATAAGTAGTGCATATGGAAATTGCCTTAAATTGTCACCTATCAAGCTTGTTTTGCATATATTCTAACATGCAAACTGGTTTATGCAGTCTGTATCACATAAGTTTACAGGCATGTAAGCTTTATGATTTATGAGTCTATAAAGTCCCAAATAACTTGTTTCAAATGTATTTTTTCTTTCTTCTCTTTGGCAAGATGATGCAATGTCATGTCAATGCTTGCGATGACATAGAAACGCCAGAAATGGTGAGTACACTAATTAAAAAGCCTGCTTTGATTGGTGTTCTTGATGATAGGAGAGAGGCAATAAGGAACTGGTTTTGCGCATAAACTGCCATTGCTAAAAGCTTCCATTTGGGGGTTTGCTGGATTTTAAGCAAGTAATATCTCCTACATCTTCTCCTAGAAGCTTGTAGTTGAAATGGATATGTTTAGATTAAACTCAAATACTTAGAATCATAGAGTTGGAAGAGACCACTTGTAGAGGCAAAGGAAACAGTTGCCTTAAGTATGGATGATGCAAAATTTCCCACCTACTGCTTAATTTGTACTGTGGAATTCCTTCTCATATACTCTTTCAATCCCAGAAATGTTACAACATATTGTTTGTATAGTTAAGTAATATGGGATGAATGAAACATTAAAATACCCGAAGCAGTGATTTGAGTTCCTTATCTTAATGTCTCCTGAAATGTGTGTGCCTCTAAGTTGGCAACTGAAGACCTGAAAGATTCCAAAATGTTTTTTTCTCTTAATATGTTGTGTGTTTGATAGGCCTTAACTGAAAATGTTCAAAAACTTTTATAAACCTGTGTGCGCACATTGCCATGATAAATGTATGCATACCCATGTGTGTGCATAGGCTGCTTAAGCTGGGTGGGGACGGAGGGAGAGCTTGCCAGTGCGCCAGGAAGGCATTCCATCACATGTTAAATTAGTGGAGCTGAATTTGTAACATACCTCTGACTAGAAATGAGAATGTTTTGAGTATAGATGGGAATGTAATTAACATTACTGCCTGCCTTTTTTGTACAAGGTTGTCAGAATGTTAAATAGGGTTCAGGGGTAATAGACTTATTGAGGGCTATATAGTTTAGTCATTATCTGGTATTGGAATCTAAACATTTCCACTAGAATTGCTATCGCTGACTTTGCATGAATCATGCTGCATAAAATATGCCTGGTCAGTTACTGATTTGGTGTTCTCCATTGGAAAGTACAGTGGTACCTCGGGTTACAAACACTTCGGGTTACAGATTCTGCTAACCTCAGGTTAAGAACTTAAACTCAGGATGAGAACAGAAATCACGCAGCAGCAGGAGGCACCATTGGCTAAAGTGGTACCTCAGGTTAAGATCGGTTTCAGGTTAAGAACAGACCTCTGGAACAAATTAAGTTCGTAACCAGAGATACCACTGTATTTTGAGATTGTTGAGATACCTAGATTCATTGCGGAAGGAGTTCCACAATGCTGGTGCCCTTGTTCTCTTTTGAAATCCAGAAATGCACAGATTTTACCTATGGTTTTATGGCAGAGGTCCAGTTATATATAGGTGGAGCTATATAGATATATATAAAGGTATAGGGACCCCTGACCATTAGGTCCAGTCGTGACCGACTCTGGGGTTGCGGCGCTCATCTCACTTTATTGGCCGAGAAAGCCGGCGTACAGCTTCCGTGTCATGTGGCCAGCATGACTAAGCCGCTTCTGGCGAACCAGAGCAGCGCACAGAAATGCCATTTACCTTCCCGCCAGAGTGGTACCTATTTATCTACTTGCACTTTGATGTGCTTTCGAGCTGCTAGGTTGGCAGGAGCAGGGACCGAGCAACGGGAGCTCACTCCGTTGCGGGGATTCAAACTGCCAACCTTGATTGGCAAGTCCTAGGCTCTGTGGTTAAACCCATAGCAATAAAAAAAAAATTCCTTCCAGTTCACCGCTTCTGGCGAACCAGAGCAGCAAACAGAAATGCCATTTACCTTCCCGCCAGAGTGGTACCTATTTATCTACTTGCACTTTTGTGTGCTTTCAAACTGCTAGGTTGGCAGGAGATGATAGATAGATAGATAGATAGATAGATAGATAGATAGATAGATAGATACAGATAAAGATATCAGCTGTGTAGAATACTTTCGTTAGCTTCCATGTTACATGAAACAAAAGCTGCTAAGACTTTCTTTTTGTTTCCTTTTTCTAGTTCGAGGGTGGATCAGGATATGGTAAGCTTTAATGCACGTTTACTATATACAATTTACTGTTCAGTCATTAAAAGAGCAAGATGCATACGTTTTAAATCAGACTATTCTTATGCAGGGGGTCGTGGCTCTTACGGTGATCTTGGTGGACCCATAATTACAACACAAGTAACAATACCCAAAGATGTAAGTATATTCCCTGTAGTTAAAATATTTTCAAATAAACCTTGCGACATACGGTTTTTAAATCTTTGTGCAGTATGTTAGACTTACCGTTATCTTCAGGGTTATATGTTAAGCTTGTATTCTGCTTTGAAGGAAATGGGTTGAAAATTTCCTCCCCAACTTGTTATTGAACATACTGTCCAGGAGTGCTGCCTAATAAATTGTTATATTGTGTAATGGTATGTCTTTGTACTCTGGTAATAACTTTTTATGTTGTAATATTGCAATTACTAGCTGCTGCTAAAAAAAAACACCCCACTTTTTTTCTAGCTGGCTGGTTCCATTATTGGAAAAGGAGGCCAGAGGATCAAACAGATACGCCATGAATCAGGAGCTTCAATCAAAATTGATGAACCCTTAGAGGGCTCAGAAGATCGGATAATAACTATCACAGGCACACAGGACCAGATTCAAAATGCACAGTATTTACTGCAAAACAGGCAAGTTGCATAGAACTGCAGCTGTAAACTAAATGTGTAAATCATTACTGAACTTTGTCTCTTGTATGGTATGCCTTTTTAAAGAAAGCTATTTTAAAAACAAAAAACACCTTTATGCTGGTAGTGTATACTAACTTCTGCACTTCGTAGTATGCCTTTCTCTTCTGTTTTCCATTCTTACTCTATGAAGACACCCTCAAAACTAATCTTGCTGGAAGCGACCTTAACCAAGCAGTCCTCATTTCTCTGGTGAAAACTGCTGCAAAAAACCTACTTGTAATCTATTACATAGAGCCTGTAGAAAATATAGAAGATTTCAGTGGATGTTGGTCTAGTTCTGTGTGGAAGACTAGTGATTTTGTTGTTTTTAGATAACCAAATCGACAACAAATCGCAGTCTGCCATATGGCACAGACCATGCCTCTACAGGACAAGTTGAAAACTATTGGTGCTGTTAATGCAGCATTTCACACCTCACTGGCATTGCTTCCTTTTCTGCCATGTATAACAGCTCTAGATTGTACTTGCTTTATTTCCTCTAACATCAGCTGTCTAGTGAGCATTTTGCAATGTGTAATTTGTCTTTTTGAAAGTAGATAGCTACTAATTACAAACTGTAAAATTTTAACCAGTATGTATTGTCTAATATTTATAATTGTGTAAAATGTATTTGCAAATATTGATTCAAGTTGTTTGTTCAACCATTCTAATACATGCCTTTTTTTTCTTTTTCCTTATAGTGTGAAGCAGTATGCAGATGTTGAAGGATTCTAATGCAAGATATTTTTTCTTTTTTATAGTGTGAAGCAGTATTCTGGAAAGTTTTTCTAAGACTAGTGAAGAACTGAAGGAGTCCTGCATCTTTTTTTTTTCTTAAATCTGCTTCTGTTTAAAAAGCCAACATTCCTCTGCTTCATAGGTGTTCTGCATTTGAGGTGTAGTGAATTTTTTTTTGCTGTCACCAGATGTAATGTTTTTAGTTCTCTACATATAGGTGGGTGGGAGTGGGGTGGCTTGCAAAACTAACATTGGTATTTTGAAACAGCAGCAGAGAAGGTGGATTTTATTTTTGTTCTATGTTGGTTGTAAACTGTAATGTTTTTTCTGTCACTTGTGAACCATCTGCTTTATACCTTTTTTGTTTTGAAGAGGGAGAAGAGTACTGGTAGTTCACTTACCTATCCCTGGCATCCATTCAAAGCAGTGTGCAGAATGTAATGCTCTTTTGTAAGATGTTTTATGATTTTAAAAATAAATTTAGTGAACCAATTCTTGCAGTCATTTTTTTAATGCATACTTCTGTAGCTAAAATACACTCTCTACACCATTAATTGAGCTTGGCTTTTTCCCTATACCAGAGAAGCAGAACACCCAATTTCATTGTTTTGGCAAATTGGGAGTATTGACAATGCACTGACTCCAAAGTTTGATGTGTGAAGAAACTGAAAAATATTGAAACCGTTTTATGTTCTTGTTACTCCAAATGTATGCCCCTAATTATTGTACTGCAACTTGTTGGTTTGAATAAAATTTCACAAAACTTGGTTTGTCATGGAATAGCAATTAACTGTAGAGGCTGTTGGAATTTTAGTCATTTCTAGCATTGGCAATCTTGCCCATATCCAACTGTAACTTGTTTAAAATGTTTCTATTGTATAAAAACTGAATGACAAAACAATTGTATCTCACTGTTTGAGTTGCATAGAAAATGTGTGTGGAATCAAAAGAACCTGGATATTTTCATGTAAAAATCTCAGCATTTGTATTAATAGTTTACAAGTTTATTTGTCTCGAATAAACATTGTAATAACATCCAGCTGCATGTAACTTTGAGGTTTCAATATTTACTCTAGGTCTAGTTCTCTACAGACTTAAAATATTTTCCTCTTTGTGTTTCACAATAAATTAAAAGATAAATTGAAATCTACCATGCCCTTCTTTCTTAGCTCTGAATGCTACACTGAGAAGCTGTAGAAGAACATTTGCCAAAGATTCCTTCATTTGAGATACCTTTAGTATTTAAGGAAGAACATCTTCATGAGGGCTTTTTGCAAAACCTGATCATGTAAGTGCTACTTATGTCAAAGTTAAAAAATGGCATATAAAGTTGCAAGTGGAGAGGAAGCTGTGCTGCAGTGGAGTGCTTTAGAGCAAAAAGAACAATGTAGATCTGGATTGTCTGGCAGATCTCTGAATATGAAGTGGATCGGCAGTGATACTTGATACCCCATTGGTGAAATGAAGACTTGGATTAATCGAAAGTGGATTTTCAGGAGTACAGAAGAGCTCCATTCAGTTTTGGTACTCAAACGGATATTTTTGGACTATCAAGTTTTATGCCATTTGCACTAAGTTCTGATTAATGGAACTTTAGGTTTTCACAGAAAATGAAACATCCTTGCATTAGAGTGTATTTTTAATACCTCTGGTGAAATTCACCTAAAACAAAAGACTGCCTTTAGCGCTGGGTTTTTGCATTTCTTGAAGGCGTGAGGTGGGTCACATCCTGCATTATGCATCAGGATTTGAGGCTCTTGTGTCCTATTTCTGAACATTGAGTAAATGGGTCTTTAATCAGAAGATTTAGGCCCCAGTGTACAGTTGTACCTCTGTTCACGAACTTAATCCGTTCTGGAAGTCCATTCTTAAACTGAAACAGTTCTTAAACCGAGGTGTGCTTTCCCTAATGAGGCCTACCACCACTGGTGCCCTTCCACTGTTTGGATTCTGCTCTTAGACAGAGATAAAATTCACAAACCAGGACACTACCGGTTTTGTGGAGTTTGTTAACCGAATCGTTTGTAAACAGGACTGTTCTTAAACCAAGGTACCACTGTATTTGCTGTAGTCTTTGGCTATGTTGCCTTTTAAGTGTGGTTAAGGGAAATATGATTTTTGACCAGGGATGGTACTTTTGTCAAGATGCTTACTTTGTCCTACGGTGTTTTCATGATAACAGTTATGTCCCAACAGGTATGGAAGGGATGCTGCAAGCAAATATTTTGCCTCTTCTAAACTTCCTTTAGGGGAAGGGTGGGCAGAAGGCAGATGGGGTATTTTTGGAGTACTGGAATGGGTTGGTAGCCCCTCCTAAATGGGGCCGCTGAAATTGTGAAAGGGAGAAAAACATGTAAATGTGAGATCTAGTTCAACTACTGAAACCTGTTCAGAGCAGTACCTCCCCACTCTATGTTCCCCTTCCTGAGTTCCAGCTGGTGACCTGGGTTCTAGTGAAAACCAACCTAGATCCTACGAGACTGAAGTCTGCTGACTTGCTCTAAGGAAATAAATTGTAAAGGAAACGAAAATGTAGGAATTTTGCAACCATCATATTAAGGACCCAGTTTGATGGCAAGGTTAACATTTCATTAAATGCAACTACAGTACTTCTAAAAAAAAAAAAAAAATCATTTATCAGGTTGGGATCCCTTTCTACGAAGAATTGAGTTCTTCCTTGCTCCTACAACCAGGCTTTTGAAAGGTTTGCAGAGGAGTGATACTTTTCTCACGAAAGGAGGCAAGAATCTTGAGTTTACAAGTGAAGCCTATAGTGTGAAACAGACTTGCAAAGTCACTGTACTGAATAAGCTAGAGCCTGTTTTCTTGCAGGCTGTTTAGACATCGTCATTTTTCATTTATTAAATGCATACCGGTATATTAAATTTGACATCCCACCACTATCACGTAGACATAGGTTCGATGATAAGTCTGTACTTGTTCAATCGTTTCCACTTTCACTAGGGCTTCCCCCATGCTAAGAACTGACAGTGCTTCAGCTTTTGCTCGAATGCAGCAAGTTCCCTTTGGAACAGTAAAACAAAGGGGATCATCCCTTCCAAAGCCCTTTTCCGATTGCAGGAAGGACGGGGGGTATTGGCCTAGGAATTAGCAGTTTGAGTAATACAGCCCACTGCACTTGGCAGTGCAAGGGATTGGGGTTGGGTTCTTAAAAGCGCCACCAAGTAATGTGCATAGTTGGGCACAGGCTATTTAAGCTGATTTTTAAATAAATTCCAGCAACCTTTGAGAAAGTCAAGCTGAGCAAGTGATTTGCAGGGACTGGAAGCCCCAAACCCCTTTGATGGGTGCAGGGCAGATTTAGGTTTGATGAGGCCCTAAGCTCCTGAAGGCAATAAAAAGGTAAAGGGACCCCTGACCATTAGGTCCAGTTGTGGCCGACTCGGGTTGTGGCGTTCATCTCACTTTACTGGCCAAGGGAGCTGGCATACAGCTTCCGGGTCATGTGGCCAGTGTGACTAAGCCGCTTCTGACGAACCAGAGCAGCGCACAGAAACGCCGTTTACCTTCCCGTCGGAGTGGTACCTATCTATCTACTTGCACTTTTTGGGTGTGCTTTCGTACTGCTAGGTTGGCAGGAACTGGGACCGGACAACAGGAGCTCACCCCATCGTGGGGATTAAAACCACCGAGCTGATCGGCAAGCCCCAGATGCTCAATGGTTTAGACCACAGCGCCACTCGCGTCCCACTGAAGGTAAAAGGGCCCTTTAAATGTCCAGCTGTCCTTTGTCAAGAATAAATTGCTACTTTTTTGTGTTGAATATATGCTATATGTCTAGTTAGCTGTGTTAGTCTGCCGTAGTCGAAACAAAAAAAATAATTCCTTCCAGTAGCACCTTAGAGACCAACTAAGTTTGTTATTGGTATGAGCTTTTGTGTGCATGCAAACTTCTTCAGATACTAAATAGATTGTAGATAGATTGTATCTGAAGTGCATGGACATGAAAGCTCATACCAATAACAAACTTAGTTGGTCTCTAAGGTGCTACTGGAAGGAATTTTTTTTTAATTGCTGTGGGTTTAACCACAGAGCCTAGGACTTGCCAATCAGAAGGTTGGCAGTTTGAATCCCCACAATGACGGGGTGAGCTCCCGTTGCTCGGTCCCTGCTCCTGCCAACCTAGCAGTTCGAAAGCACGTCGAAGTGCAAGCAGATAAATAGGTACCACTCTGGCGGGAAGGTAAATGGCATTTCCGTGCGCTGCTCTGGTTCGCCAGAAGCGGCTTAGTTATGCTGGCCACATGACCCGGAAGCTGTACGCCGGCTCCCTCGACCAATACAGCGAGATGAGCGCCGCAACCCCAGTGGCCCACGACTGGACCTAATGGTCAGGGGTCCCTTCAGTGGCGTAGCGTGGGGGGTGCAGGGGGTGCCGGCCGCACTGGGCGCAACATCTGGGGGTTAGGGATAGGGTTAGGGGGCGCAAATCCAGAGTTAGGGGGTGCAAATTACTTGCCCCGGGTGCTGACAACCCACGCTATGCCACTGGGTCCCTTTACCTTTACCTTTAAGGTGCTACTGGAAGGATTGGGTTTTTTTATGTGCTATATGGTAATTTATGGACTTAATAGGTATCTAAAACCAGTGTTATTTTAGGGAGCCGCCTAGCAGGGGGGGCCCATTACTTACATCACAGGAGCCTACACAACACAAAACAGTGTTGCTGTATGTAGGTTTTATTTTATTCGTTTTTTATGTACATACAGGGTTTTTTTTTCCTTTAGTTTTTTTTTTGGGGGGGTGGGGGCCAAGACAGTGGGGCCCTAAACTATAGCTTGCTCAGCTTATACGCAGATCCGGCCCCGGATGGCCACGAGGCCTGCGAGGCTGCACGCAGCTACTTTCGCTTTCCGAGTCCGGCCCGCCCGTCTGCAAATACGACTAATTCTGATTGGAGCGTGAAAGTGGGAGGGCTGGGACGAAGGTGGGAAAGGGAGGCATTTGCGCGCGCGGAAGCGGGGGGAGGAATCTGGTTGCCTTTCCTGCAACCCGAGTCCAGGTATCTTCTGAACGTGGTGACACCTGCTCGCTTGCGGAGGTAAGAGGGCTTTGAGCGCGCGGAAGCGTGGCGATCTTTGGTTCCGGAGAGAAAAGCGGCGCTGTAACTCTGCAAAAAGTCACAAATCCCGCGCCTGCACCTCTTTTCCGCAGGCCTGCGGGAGAGCAGCGCTGCTGGCGCGGCCGCGTGCGTGGGAGAAGGGGACCCGATTCCCTTCTGCCCCCCCCCCGACTCGCGCGGAGACCCTCCACTGGGATCCGATTGGGGAAGGGGGAGGGAGGGAGGGAGGAGCGGGTTGGCGGGGAACGACGCCTTTTTTGGTATCATCTGAAATGCCTAGCTTTGTAAGAATCCCCGGAAATCGGCAGATCCGCTAGCATTCCGCATCTGGAGGCCGCTTTGCGCAAGACGGCAGGATGTTAGATCAACGCTTAATAAAAAAAGAAAAAAGGATAAAATGAGAAGTGAAAAGTCACCTGGAAAGCCTAGTTATGAGTGAAACCATTAATCTGAAGTAGGCGGTGGCGGGGGGCCTTGCTGGCAACCCTGGAGAGCCCCTGCCGGCCAGTGTCGGTAATGCTGGACTCTATGGGGATAAGTTGGCCAGGGTAGCTAGAAGTGCTGTCTCTTCCTCTCCTCCCAGATTATTAAATGGGCCACAAGAGTACTATATTGTACAAGAGAAACTGTCGTACATAAAAGGTAAAGGGACCCCTGACCATTAGGTCCAGTCGTGCCCTTGTTCTCTTTTGAAATCCAGAAATGCACAGATTTTACCTATGGTTTTATGGCAGAGGTCCAGTTATATATAGGTGGAGCTATATAGATATATTTAAAGGTATAGGGACCCCTGACCATTAGGTCCAGTCGTGACCGACTCTGGGGTTGCGGCGCTCATCTCGCTTTATTGGCCGAGGGAGCCGGCGTACAGCTTCCGGGTCGCGTGGCCAGCATGACTAAGCCGCTTCTGGCGAAACCAGAGCAGCGCACGGAAACGCTGTTTACCTTCCCGCTGGAGCGGTACCTATTTATCTACTTGCATTTTGACGTGCTTTCGAACTGCTAGGTTGGCAGGAGCAGGGACCGAGCAACGGGAGCTCACCCCGTCGCGGGGATTCAAACCACCAACCTTCTGATCGGCGAGTCCGAGGCTCTGTGGTTTAACCCACAGCGCCACCCGCGTCCCTTTGTCGTACATAAGCTCCCTCAAGTTCAAAGCTTCCCTAAGGGCAAGGAGAAACAAGCTGTTGTAGGCAATGTTCATTCAGTTTTTGTTGAGGCAGGTTATACCCGGAAGAGATTGATCCCAGAAGGAGCAAGATGGGGCTATTGGCAATAAATGCAACAATTGTGGAAGAAGTAACACCTCCTCAGGCATCTGGCTGCATCTCTGTGGGGGACCCTGGATTTCTTTGCGGAGTTGCAGGTGCTGTGGGCCAGTGAAGGGACCTGCTTCCTGTTTTTGTGGAGCTTTTTCCTCTGCCTCCTTCTAAATCACAGGCCCTGCTTTGGTTCCTGTGCTCTGAGCTGATAACTAGATAGTCCAGCAAGCTGAGCCTGCAATAGGCTATTTCCTTGGAGAGGCTTGGCTGGTTATTTGCTTGACCTCTGAGACTCTTGGATCCAATCAGAAGCTCATTTATTAGATAAATGAGAGCTGATTCATGCATATTCCACTCAGTGGTGCAAAGTGTGCTGGAAAGCTTTGTGTCTTTTAGTCACACATTCCTAATCATGGAACAACGAATGCATGCGCTGCTTTTTTTACTGACAACATACAGTATCAGAAATCATTCCCTTGTTGTTCTTCAAGTATGTTCATTTCCCCTGCACCTGCTGTCCACAAAATCAGCTCAGGTTGGAGTGCTGTGTTCCACTTATGATGTTCCAAAACAATTACGCTCAACATACAGATACCAGAGCAAAAAGCGCCCATATGCACAGCCTACTGAATGGAAAACTGACCAGTGGGTGACACTAATGCTGTCCATGTGCAGGGTGGTACAGACTTCCACACAGAGTGTCCTTTTCCTCTCCCTGCCACCAGCGGCCCTTGGCATAGCTGTCAACTTTTCCCTTTTCTTGCGAGGAATCCTATTCAGAATAAGGGAATTTCCCTTTAAAAAAGGGAAATGTTGACAGCTATGGCCCTTGGTGAGCCTGAAAATCTGCTACAGAAGGTTGAGGGGGCCATGGTGGGAGGAGAATAAGGACTGGGGGGTGCTTGGGGAAAGCAGAATTAGTGTTTCTGCTTGCATGATAATTGGATTTCACCCAGATCAGATTAACAGGCAATATTATCTTTACTTAGAAACGTAAGAAGACCATGGAGCCATTCTTGAACCCTAAAGAATCTGCCAAATTCATAGCAGAACACAGTAAAGATGTGTACATTGAAGACGATGGTGTACGGAAAGTTGCAGAGATGTTATTTGACAAGGTCTTGGAGAAAGAGTTCAGTGTGGCCGGCTGGAAGTCTTCTCATGAGCTGAACCCTCAAGCGGCAAATGAAGATGCAGTGAACTGGGTGTTCCTTGCCGATACCCTCAATTTTTCCTTTTGGTCTGAGCGTGAAGATCACAAATGTCTGGTGAAGTATAAAGGCAAAACATACAGTGGTTACTGGTCTCTTTGCGCTGCCATCAACAGAGCACTTGATGAGGGTTAGTTCTTAATTTTCAAAATTAAAGAAGAGAATTTGTGGGCAAATAACCTTGATTTGGGGGGAAATGCAAAGATCCATTCAAGCCAGTTTTGAAATCTTTGTGTTACTCATACAGCTACAACTTTAGGTTTGGATCCCAGAGTCACAGGTGTGAGTATCATCATTATTTTAAATAAGCAGGGCACTTGATACCTAACTTGCCATGCTTCAGAACTCCAGTACCAAAGGACCAGAATTAACAATAAGTCACAGGATTTACCGTACCTCCCCTGGTCTCTGCACCTTTGGGATAAACCTGAACACTCTGCTGCCTGTGTGGTCTTTACGTACCTTGAGGAGCTTGGAGGCAGGTTGGTACGTTAGGGAGCTGCTGAGACTGGGCAGCAGCGATCATTCTTAAATTCCCTATCTTAAATTCCTTGCCCTGAATCCTACAATCCAACACAGGAGAACTCTGGTGAATGACAGAAATGGGTGAGGTGAGAGAGCAAAGAGAAATGATAGTTTGTGGTATTGTCAGGGACTCAGCGGGAGCGCAGGGAGGAGAGGAGATGGAGAGCGAGGGGGAGCAATCCGAGGGCAGCGTAGGAGAGGATGACAGCAGCCCAATAGATTCCGTGAGCCTCTCCAGCGAATCGGAAGATTCACAGAAGGGGGCGCCGATGGGCAGGGCAAGGGGGGACCCAAGGGGGACACCCCAGAAACAAGGGGCCAGTGGGGACTCCCAGAGCAGCAGTTGGAAATCAGGACCAGCTTCCCCACCAGAGCGTAGTGGGGGGGGGGGAGGAGTCCCAGGTATCAGAGCCCACATATTCACCACCAGCGAGAGAAGAGGAGTCAGGGGTGGCCACGCCTCCATCAGAGAGCGAGGGAACGGTCAAAAGGAAAGTTGCAGGCTGGGCGCGCGCGCCAAGTTCAAATGTACAGGCGAGCGGCACCGAAGGTAGCCCGGATAGGGAACCAGGTCCTAAAGCCCGCCGGAAGGAGGGGGAAGAATCATCAGGGTCAGTGTCAGAGGAGTCCAGGAAGGAGGAAACCCTAGCGGGCAGGAGGGCCCAGAGGAGAAAGGAACTTAGGAAGAGGTGGAGCAAGGCGAGAGTCTTAAACTGGTGTGGAAGGGGCGGAGACTCAGACGGGACTTCGCCGGTCTAAGGTCGAGACGTAGAGCTGCGCGCTGCGGCTTTAAAATGGAAACTGAACCTCAATAAAGACTTTTGTACATAACTACAGCCTAGCGTTGGTCCTCTGTGAGCTGGGACCTGGAGGCAGCTCTGACAGGTATGAACAAAGTATTGATAAGAGAGAGGCGATTGCCTCTGGGAAGCCTACTTAGCAGAGAGTGCAAGGGCTTAGTTGGGTGGGAGAGAGGTAACAGCCTCATTTTCTAGATCACAGAAAAAGCAGCTCCTGGTTACTAGATCACCAGAAAACCAGTTGCTCCTGTAATCAAGGACGAATCTAAACAAAATATAAGCAATATTTCTTTTAGTAGGGTTGAGGATTCATTTGGAAATAATGAAATAATATTGTTAGCCCGTGGGGACTTTTTGTGAGTGGGGATTCCACCTCCCTTCTACGAGGTGGCATTTCAAATCCAGTACTTGGGGCTGCATAGACGGCCTAAGTGTTGGGTTAATTAATATTTTAGTGGGATGGGTATGCTAGAGCCTCCTTCCACTCATGTATCGCCCTCCTCGGTAGATGTGCATAGGCGAGTTAAGTTCTGCTTTATATTGTTTTTATGTATTTATTGTGATTAAAGTTAGGTGCCAATAATGCATCCAATAAATACATCCAATAATGAACACAATTTGAAGGGGGGAAAGAAAGTTTTTTTAAAAAATTAAATAATAAGTTAACTCAGGTTCTGTTTTCAGGCTTTCTGTGGGCATCTGTTTGGCAGGAGCAGGATGCCGGGCAATTTAGAAGTAAACAGTTTAGTTGCTTTAATAATGCGCGCAACAGTAAACTTTGCAATTCTGTAGCTGGGATATAAATAAATAGAGCCTCATCTATTATTGTATGGTTGTTACTGTTCCTTGTTGTTTTTGCTTTCTGAAGGAATACCCATTACCAGCGCTTCATATTATGCCACTATGACCCTGGAGCAAGTGAAACATGTCTTTCGCTCGGACACAGAGGTTCCCATGCCTTTAATCGAGGAGAGACATCGGGTGTTGAATGAGACCGGGACAGTTCTCCTGGAGAAATTTGGAGGCTCTTTCCTCTCGTGCGTTAAGAAAAGTGGGAAAAGTGCTCAGACATTACTACAGCTAATAGTAGAAAATTTCCCATCTTTTAGAGATGAAGCTTTATTTCAGGTATTATTTTTATTTTTATTATAGTTGCTTTTTTATAAAATGTAATTCAAAGGGGTTTACAAAAGTAAAACCTACATTGAAAACCAACCAGCTCAAAACTAAAACAGAGTAAAAGCTAAAAACACATTCAGCATAGCTGTCAACTTTTCCCTTTTTTAAGGGAAATTCCATTATTCCGAATAGGATTCCTCGCAAGAAAAGGGAAACGTTGACAGCTATGCATTCAGATTTATTAAAAGACAGGATTAAAACATCCCACCAACTGAAGGGAAGCCACTTCAGGACAGGACACCCCTAAATATTGTGAGAATTACGCTTACCTGTCTCTTGCCAGGGAGGCAGTCATCACCCATTTATGGGAATATATTATGGATCTACTCTAATTTTCAGTGTGGAAAATTTTCTCTTCTAAATATTCATAACTTCCCATTGCAAATAAGACACCATTCTTCTCTGGGGAAATAAAATGCAAACACTGTTAAATATTATGGATTGGTGTTTCATTGGCTTCACAATACAGTGGCTCTCCTCAGACATCACACCAGGCAATGGCATGTTCCAAATGTAGTTTAGAACCCAAACAATGGCTTGGGCTTTCAGATAGTCAGGAAACCGTGGTTTAGAACTGCTTGTTTGCTTTGCTTTTCTGTCTGCTCAGCAGTCTTGTATCTAGGAGCCTTAGCCATATCTGGTTTATTGTCATAAAGCAGTTTATGGTCACATGCAAATAGGGGCAAACTATCTCTTAGCATGAGAGAGGAGATTGGGGCCGCATTGTTCTTCCTCTGGTTATTTTGCTTTTCTTGCATTGCTATGAGCAAAGTCTGTTGTCTGAACCTTGCCTTACAGTTTTTCTTGCTCCAGAGAAACCATAAGCTGTCAGCTATGTTGTTCTCAGTTTACAGATCATGGTTTGTTTGGAGAAGTCAAACGACAAGTCTTGGTTCAGATGACACCATAAGCCACACCATGGCATAGCTCACAGAAGCTCAGCAACAGTAGAAGCAAAGAACTAACAATATCTTCTCTGAGAGCCCCTCTGCATGTGTGTTTGCTTTAAGCTGCAGCTTGCTTTAGTGTTAACATGCGAACTGAGCCATGGTGTTTTGAAAACTCACTTTAAACCATGCTTTCTGATTTGCTAGTGGATCACAAACTCTGGTTTGTTAGTTCACCCTTAAACATAATTACAATGCAATCCTATGCATGTCTACTCAAAAGTAAGTACTTTCTCACATGTGTGTGGATTATAGACATAAGCACCATTAACCAGGGTGTGATCTTTGAATAGAGCCAGTTACCTATACATTTACAACTATCTACCTACCTACCTATCTATCTATCTATCATCTATTATATTTACAGATAGATAGATAGATATAGTATATTCTATTGTATAGTATATTCTGGTTACCATGTGACTTGGAAGATCTTGGCTAAATAACATAATATTTTAAATTGTAGTAATTTGTTTTCAGTGTCCATGGATTTGAACACTTGACTGTGGCTGCTGCGTATTCAGCTACAATATCATTTGTCATTCATGTATTACTTAACTTGAGACTTGAAATGTCAGTTCAAAATCCTCGTTCTGCCAAATGTATGCAGTTGTTACTTATTTGCATAGTAGTTTGTTACAATTGAACTGTCTGAACTTTTCGTTTGTAAAGTTTTAGATCTTTTTAAAATGCAGAATTTAAGGCCCCTTAAGGGTTTTTAAAAATCCAGTGTTCTCTAAAAGCAACAGTAGTCAACAACAACCTCTGTAATAGAAATAAGTCCTCTCATCTTTATACAATTGGACTGTAACTTTCTAAGAGAGAGTCCTTGGCTATTTTATCCTACCAGGTTACATGTTCTGAAGGAAGACCAAATTTTCACCACTCTTCTAACAAGACGGATGCTAGTATCTGTTCGCATTGTCAACACAGTTGCCCTGGCAACAGATTGAAATATTGCAGAGATTTGCAGTACCAAGAAGGGGTGTGAGACGAGATTTAAGTGGTGAAAATGAATTAGGTTTCACCACTTTAGTAAAAATGCATACTAGAACATGGTAAATTTATTAGAATTGCATCCTAATCCTAAACATAATCATATTGAAGCGAGTTCTGTTGATTTCCATGGGATTTCTATGTATCTGTTTTGAGACATAGCCATAGATTTTCTGCTCATTTTACAAGGTGCTATATGAGATCTCAGCCTGTGACAGCAGCTGAAAACTATTATTCACCTGAGGGATCTATGAAAAAATAAAATTAAGTATTAGTTCCAATATGTAATTTGGGTTGTGTATAATTTTGATTTGCATATTACTTCAATGAACTTGCTTCTCAAAGCATCCTAGTCAATAGATAACTATTACTTTTATATTGTTAATTATAGATATGAAAACGTTTACAGTTAGCAATGTAATGAATCATTTCATGCTGGTGACATAGTATGGTGACGTACTAATGTTAACAGTTGTGCCGAATATATCTTAACCACATCTATAACTAAACCAGTAATAGTTTTGAAGTTGTTAGCCCCAGTGCAGAAGCCCCAGTGAAATCTACATACAGAAGTGTTATTTGCTAAATTGGAATGTCAGGTATAAATCAATCATGCATTTTGACCATATGCACTGCATTACTTTTGGTGAGATGTACACATTTGATGGCTTGGTTAGTTTGCCCTATGCTATTTTGCAAAATTTAATTTATTTAAAAATTTAAAATAATTTAACAATTTTAAAAAATTAAAATTTAAAAAGTGAAACATAAATTATGGAAGTTAAATAATACTGTAACAAAAATTCTGCTTTTATTCTTGATTAGAGCTGCATCAGGGCACAAGTGTTTTGGAGTTGTTTCTTATTACACTGCTCATTATAGTTTTTTAAAGATGGGAACTTTTGTAAATTTTATAGCACACTAACAAAAAGCAATAAAAACATACATAATCATTGAAATCCACAGTTGGGCAATGCATTTTAGTAGGAGCACTCAAAATGTTGCAAAAATGGTGCTTGAGCTTTTATGTTACTTATAACTCTTCACCGAGGTAGATATTACACAAAGCTGGAGTTGAGTGAATGAAGGAAAAATCCATTAAAAAAATAGGCTGGATGTTAAAGCCTTGAAGTCTGCATTTATACTCATTCTGAATATAGTGATTGCAGACCGATTAGTCTCTACTGTATGTTTGCAAGTACAGTGGTACCTCAGGTTAAGTACTTAATTCGTTCCGGAGGTCTGTACTTAACCTGAAACTGTTCTTAACCTGAAGCACCACTTTAGCTAATGGGGCCTCCTGCTGCCTTGCGATTTCTGTTCTTATCCTGAAACAAAGTTCTTAACCTGAAGCACTATTTCTGGGTTAGCGGAGTGTGTAACCTGAACCTTATGTAACCTGAAGCATATGTAACCCGAGGTACCACTGTATCAGGTTACACCTAGAATTCTGCAATGAAGAAGCATCATCTGCCTCCTGTTTTTGTACACGAAAGGCCTGTTATCTTGTCTCATGCCTTAAGGAGAACACACAGGTCAGGGAATAATTTAGCAGGTGTAATATTTTGATATGGCACTGGAGTTTTGAGGTAATGAAAGGATCGTTTCAGATCAGAATGTGTGTGCAGATCTGAATAGATAATCTGACCTTTGAAATTTTCCAGAAACATGTTGCTTCAAATGAAATCCAATATATGTATAGAAATATATATAGAATCCAGAAATATACTGATGTTTGGATATTTACAAAAATAATCCAGTGTAGAGCACAAATGCAAACATTAGCATATCAGCACAACCCTTTGCCAAAAATGCAAAATCCCTGAAATAACTGAAGTAAATAGGTTTATCAATGTATAAAGCAGACATGGCCAAACTTGTCTCTCCAGCTATTTTGGGACTACAATTCCCATCATCCCTGACCACTGGTCCCGTTAGCTATGGATGATGGGAGTTGTAGTCCCAAAACAGCTGGCGGGCCAAGTTTGGCCATGCCTGGTATAAAGTGTGCATAAAGTCTATGATCCTCACCTGCACCTAGAACTTTGGAAGGGCATTGCAGCAGCAGTTCCTACTGTTGAAGAGGATTTCTTTATTATTGAACTGGGCAAAAGATTCCTGCATGGCGGGGGGGCTGGACTAGAACCCCCTCTTGGTCCCTCCCAACTCTTAGGATTCTGTAACATTTATATTGCACTCCAGAACCAGATTAGAAGCCAGTGTACATGACCGAGTGCTGTGCAAGTGAATCGTCCCCTCTTTGGGAGACACTGAAGTTTCCAGGCTGTTTTCAGAGAGAGGTCTCAACATGCACCTACACTGTAACTTGTCGAAAAGAACCTTGAAGTATCTTTTTTTTTATATAAGTATATTTATTGAATTTTCCAAAAATTAGTTTAAAAAACAAAAAGAAAGAAAAAACAGCAAAAATACAAAAAACACAAAATTAAAACAGATACAATTTCCAGTACTTATTTCCATTAGCTTGTTTCTCAGACCTCCTCTCACCTCCCCTTCTTGTATTCCAATTTAAATTTTTAATTCAACAAATCCTTATATTCAAAATTAGACATCAAATACTTAAACAACATTGCTCATTACACTTTTCCTAAAGTCAACCAAAATATCCCTTTCATGGCTTTCCCCAATTCCAAGCAAATAACAGAACATAGTAAAAATAAAGCAAGGTATAGTTATATACCCTTTGGATTCCCAGACCCCACCCACCCCTTTCCTGGTTTCAGTCCCCAAAAAATGTTCATGAGTTCAATATCTTGTCTAGCCTGGAAATCTCACATCCGAGGCTTTTAAATCTCTTTCAGCCCCTCTCTGCCGGCCTTTTTGATAGTCCTTAATGTTAAACCCCAGATTTCGAAAAGGCTTTGGCCCAACAGGGTCCATATTCTTCCCAGCCAGCCCTCCATACTTAAAACCTCTAGGGTACCCCAACATACTCCTATCAAGTCCAAATGTCCCCAAGATCAAGTTTGTAATCCTTCGGAACCTCGAAGTATCATAATGGTGTATATTTTTCCTTTGCCTATCAGGGTAGAAAGGTGGCTTTCTACAAACGAGCGCAGATTCTTGTGGCTGACACTTGGAGTGTCCTGGAAGGAAAAGGAGACGGTTCCTTCAGTGATATTTCCAGTGTGACTATATTTGCTGATTATAGAATACCACAGGTGCTTGTTCATCTGGGAGCAATGAAATATTCTGATGAACTAATGAAAAAACTCAAGGAAGGTATGAAACCATTCAGGATTATCAAAAAATGTAATATTTGAGAATTTTTAGAAATAGCTTTTTGTTGACTGTACGTGGATGGGGGACACAAATCTTTGTAGTGGTGCTCAAAATATAGGCTAAGTCCTATTACAGACAAGTTTTTTCAGCCCATGGAAATTAAGTTACTAAATTGAATCTGTAATTAAAGTACCATCTTCTTTCCTGCTACTCTGTTATTGAAGAAAAATACAGACAAAAATATAAGGCTGATTATTTCTGCAAAATCTCATATAGTCTAAGGATTTCATTTATAGAATTATTTTCTTATACAGTGGCAAAGGAGTGAAAGTTTTCATATTTTTCACGTATTTCTTGCAAAACATGAGCGTAAAGAGATTTGCCTTGTAAAGGGTCACATATCTTTGCAGTTCTGTTTCTTACTCATACCATGTGCACTTGTGGTTTACTCAGTCACAGCTGTGTGTTTTTTTTCATTTTTCTTCAATAATGAAATAGTAGAGAGGAAGAAAGTGTGTCAGTTTACAAACCCATGACAGTGTATTTCTGTAAGAAAATTACCTGTTACAGGCCTTTAATATTTTATTTTCCTTACTGGAATCAGAAGTGATTGGATTTTTTTAAAAAATGTAAGGCTAATTTACTAGTTAGGTGTAAATCTGGCATAGGCAAACTCGGCCCTCCAGATGTTTTGGGACTACAACTCCCATCATCCCTAGCTAACAGGACCAACTTCATTTACTACGTTGCAATTAAGATTGGTGCTATTTATAAGGAGAAGACCAGATTGGCTCTTGGACATGGACCACATTGTTAACCTCTTTTGCTAAATGTATCACCACCTATCTTAGGCTATGTACACATTAGTGGTTTAAAATGAAGAAAGGTTGTTTCCCCTTCTGCATTTCAAGTTACATTGCCATGTTGCTGTACACACTAGCAAGGAGGCACCTTCTCATGTGCATTATCTGTTTTACCCAGGCATGCGCACACACGCGCACACACACACACACACACACACACACACCACCACCACACATGTACCAGCAGTGGGACTGCACGAGAGCCAGAGCAAACCGTATTGTGTACACAGCTCCTGTCAGGTTTGCAGGTTAAACCACTGAATATACCGTATTTTTTGCTCTATAAGACTCACTTTTTCCCTTTTAAAAAGTAAGGGGAAATGTGTGTGCGTCTTATGGAGTGAATGCAGGCTGCGCAGCTATCACAGAAGCCAGAACAGCAAGAGGGATTGCTGCTTTCACTGCACAGCGATCCCTCTTGCTGTTCTGGCTTCTGAGATTCAGAATTTTTTTTTTCTTGTTTTCCTCCTCCAAAAACTAGGTGCGTCTTGTGGTCTGGTGTGTCTTATAGAGCGAAAAATACAGTACATAACCTGAATTATCCTGATTAAAGTTGAAAGCATTAGAAATGCCATCTTTTTTATATATAAAAAAGTGTTGTGTACCGCAGATAGGTTTAATATTCTGAGTGTCCTACCTCTTCTGTTTTACTAATTTATATTACTCTCCTGTAGGACACATGTTTCCATCTGGAGACTATCAGGAAGTGGAAATCCGAGGTTGCTCTATTTGGTGTTGTGATCTCATTTGCAGTCATTTGCTGGAGCTTTACAAAAAGAAAGGCCAGAACATGGATGAGAAGATCAATGCCGTTCTCCTTGATTATTATCTATGGGATTATGCACGGGACCACCGGGAAGATATGAAGGGAGTTCCTTTCCATCGTACACGTTGCATATACTACTGAATACTGTTTTAATAATTGAGGATAAAGTATAGTATCAAAATCTAGATGCTGAGTTATGCCAAGTAGTGGTGCCATTGAAATCAGTAAGACTTAATTTAGTCATGACTCATTTAATTCCAATTTGTTACCCAATAACAGTTTTGTATAAAAACTTGCAAAGAGTAAATTGAGAGCACTTATCATGTATTTTTCAGAATCTACTCTTTTAAAAGCTATTATGCACACTGTCTGTATCACAGGAAAGGTGTTTTCTCGTAATGTTTACACCATTCCTTTGCTGCTTTGATTGCTTTGTTTCAAGAGCGCCTGAGTCTGTAATTGATAAAGTTTCTATTTCTGTTTCAGCAATATTTTTGTATTCAGTTCAATGAAGAAAATGGTGTGAAATAATATAAAACATAATTCTGGATTATATCTCATAATATACCAGTAAGCTGAATACGGCATCGTAGTAAATGCTTCTTCAAATTAATCACCTGTGTGCTTGTGCATATATGCATATATACATATGCCTTATATACCTTCTTGTACCACATATCTGCTGAACTAAAGCCACCAAGTTTTATTTTTATGTAAAGTATGTTTGTTTTTGCCCATTATCCCAGTGGATTCCAGGATGCTTTATAATTTTGTTTATTAAAAAAATACAAATATACATAATAAAACTACATAAAGGATGAGACCAACAACCAAAAGGAGCAGTCAACAGCACTTTTGACTTTTAAAGACAAAGCTAATGAAAAGGTTTTGGCATGATACCTAAAAATATAGGAGTTGATACCTTCTGCATGCAAAGCATGTGTTCTACCCCATGATTTATAGCCTCTCGACTCACCCTTACAAGGATGCAAATCTAGGCACACAAAATGAAGACAATTGTACGTTGCTGTATGTAAGGGGCTTCGGAGGGATACCTTCTGAGACCTGAAGAAGTCCCTGCTGTCAGGAGCTTGTCCTACACTCGAGTAGGACCCTGGTAGAGACACATGCCCAACAGGCATGTTCTCTCCCTCCTGGTCGATTGTTCGGGAGCTTCAAAAGCTTTCTTCAGCCCAAACGTCAGCAACTGATGCCAACAGACACCGGAACACTTAGCGATCCGCAGAGTCTTTGCAGCTTGCGTAACAGACCTCAGCAACTCAGCATTTTGGCTAATCTACTTTATTTACATATAAACACACATGGAACACTGCAACATGGCTCCCTCTCTCTCTAGCATCAGACAGCAAAGACAGAAAGCAAAGGGCAAGAGTCCCACTTCAGGGAACACAGTAACACAAACATCCTGTCTCCGTTACTTCCCACTTTGTGGAGTCAAAACATACACCGTCATCTGATAGACAAAAATCCCATGACTGCAATCATGGAGCAGGAATTCTAACACCTGCTGCCGTGGCACATGTGAATCAGAGCAGCCATATGCCTACGTGGAGCATCTGTGGTCTAAACCACAGAGCCTAGGACTTGCCGATCAGAAGCTTGGCAGTTTGAATCCCCGCAACGGAGTGAGCTCCCATTGTTCTATCCCAGCTCCTGCCAACCTAGCAGTTTGAAAGCATGCCAGTGCAAGTAGATAAATAGGTACTGCTGCAGCGGGAAGGTAAACGGCATTTCCGTGTGCTCTTGTTTCCATCACGGTGTCTCGTTGCACCCAAAGTAGTTTAGTCCTGCTGGCCCCATGACTCGGAAAGCTGTCTGTGGACAAACGCCGGCTCCCTTGGCCTGAAAGCAAGATGAACGCTGCAACCCCATAGTTGCCTTTGACTGGACTTAACAGTCCAGAGGTCCTTTACCTTTACCTGGAGCATCTCCACATAAAGTGGGGGGACCCTGGGCAAGCCCCCCACCCCTGGAACCAGTAAACCCATAGTCTGGTTGTACAGGAGTGCGGCCACTTCACACACTGGCTAAACACGCAGCTGGCAGAGTTGTGAAAGTCATGGCAGCTTCACACAACACTGTTTCCTCTTGGTGGGTGAGGAAGGCAGCCTGCCAAAGCTGGAATGGGGGCGATTGAGGCCTAGTAGTCCATGAACATTGAGCAATGGCTCCAGTTAAGTCCTGCCAGGGCCGGCCCATCCCTGAGGTAAGGAGGTCAGGACTCGGGTGGCAAGATTCACAGGGGCAGCAGCAGCAGCAGATCCCACTGTCAATCTTCTGCCCTTGTTCCCGATATGTGGGTCGTCCCTCACGCCTTCTCCCCTGCTGGGCAACCCACTTTGGGGTCTGCCTTGGGTGCCAAAGCCTCTTAGCCCGGACTTGAGCTCTTCACGTGTGAATGGCCATCCGTGGACACCACAAAACGTTCCTGTTGCCTCAGAGACGGCCAGGGTCAAGTGCTTGGGCCAGTTCCATGGGCGAATCCAGTGTTTTTATTGGGGGGCGGCAAAAATTGTTGAGCTTTTTTGGCGGAGATTGGGGGGCAGGCCTCTGCTGGGGGGGCAGAGAACCTCAGTTAATGAAGCATTTTTCATGCTTTTCGATACTTTTTGATGGCTGCCGCCTTGAGCATTGTTTTAACTATGGAAAGGCGGCATACAAATAAAATGATGATGATGATGATGATGATGATGATGATGATGAAAGGAGAATCTGAGTGGTAAGGGCAGGGGTCAGCAAACTTTTTCAGCAGGGGGCCAGTCCACTGTCCCTCAGGCCTTATGGGGGGCCAGACTATATTGGGGGAGTGAACAAATTCCTATGCCCCACTGATGATGATAATAATAATAATAATAATAATAATAATAATAATTTATTATTTTTCATTTATATTCCACCCATCTGGCTGAGTTTCACCAGCCACTCTGGGGAAATAACCCAGAGATGCATTTTAAATAAATGTACACAGTCTACTTATTTAAAAACACGCTGAGGGTGAAAGACTTCTGGGGAAAGATATATAACGTATTGGAAAAAATGTTGAAATATACATTTATAAAGAAACCAGAGGCCTTTCTTATTGGAATAACAGGTTTGGAATTGCCCAAGAAAGATGTTATATTATTTTTGTATGCCACAAAATTTTGTTTTTTGTTAGCTAAAAAGTGGAAAACCCAAGAATTACCAACGATAGAAGAATGGCAGATGAAGATGATGGATTTTTCGGAGCTAGCAGACCTAACCGGAAGAGTCCGCGACCAGAAGGAGGAGGAGTATCAGGAAGATTGGATCAAATTTAATGATTACTTAGTTAAATATGTTAAGTTAAATTAACTGAAAACAGCTTGCAGATACTTAATTGGTTTAGGATTTATTGAAGTTAAGTGATGAATTAATATGTTTAATTTCATAATGTGAAGATCTAAGGATGTTAATGTTTAAGTTAATTTTTTTTTAAGAACTGTGATTTGGAAAACCGTTAAAAGGACATGCAATGAAATTCAACCAAGGGGAAGTGAGGAAGTCACTTAACAATGTTATCAAGTGTAATTTTTAATAAGGCTATGATTTATGTTTGTTTGTTTTATGTGTTTGTTTGTTTATAATGTTGTGAAAAGCAATACATTTTTTGGAAAGAAAATAAAAAATAGAAACACGTTGATCCCTGGGCCGCCCGCAGGCCGGACTGAAAAGGCGACTGGCTCTAGGCAAACCGCGCGGCCTCGGCGGGAATCGCGGCTTGCGCCTGCAGGGGGCGCTGCGCCCCGGAGGGCCGCGGCGAGAACGCGGAGGCGGCGCCGCTCTTGAGGGAGCCGCCGACTGCCCGTCGCCAGCGCGAGAGGCCCGCTCGGTTGCCTAGCGACCGGGGTAAACAAACGTGAGCCGCGGATCTTAGCGGCGGGAGGGAAGGAGGGCGGTTTCGCCTCGGGTGCGGCGGGACGCGGCGGGACGCGGCGCCCCGCTCCTCCTCCTCGTCCCGCCAGCAGCGCAGGCTCCGGCGGCGGGCGGCGAGGGGTCGCTCCCGGGGCGGGCGAGGGGAAGCGCGCCTCGCTGGACGGAGAGTTTCCGAGTTCGTCCTTCCCTGCAGGCAAAGCCCAGCTGCTGCTTTTCTCCTCTCCCAACTTCTGTTTTGGGTCGTTCAGCAAGATCTGAAGCGCTTGCTTGGGAGGGAAGCCCTCTTGGCCGCTTTGGGGAAGGGGGGGGGGGCTTACTTCTGAGTAACAGGCCTAGATCGGTTGGGGCTGTAAAGGATCTTTAGGCTGTGGGAGACTCTTGTGACCTGTGAAAGGAAGTATTTTGCAAACTGTCTTTTATTCTTTGCGTGGTTCTGGTGCATCCCTTTTCCCATTACAGTGGTACCTCGGGTTAAGTACTTAATTCGTTCCGGAGGTCCCTTCTTAACCTGAAACTGTTCTTAACCTGAAGCACCACTTTAGCTAATGGGGCCTCCTGCTGCACGATTTTGAAACAGTTTATAGACCACACAGAGATGCACGTTTCTGCAGATATAAAGCATATACAGTGGTACATCTGGTTACGTACTTAACTTGTTCCAGAGGTCCGTACTTAACCTGAAACTGCTCTTAACCTGAAGCACCACTTTAACTAATGGGGCCTCCCGCTGCCCTGCTGCTGCACTGCCGCTGCACGATTTCTGTTCTCATCCTGAAGGAAAGTTCTTAACCTGAAGCACTATTTCTGGGTTAGCGGAGTCTGTAACCTGAAGCGTATGTAACCTGAAGCGTATGTAACCCGAGGTACCACTGTAATATTATGCTATTTATTGGTTCCAGACAATGTTTCTTACACGAACGTGGTGGGCTCCCCACATGCTCCCAACTCTGCCCCCACCACCCCACAAAAGAGGTAGGTTAGGGGAGAGATGGTGACCTTGTGTGAGTCTGGGTTTCCCCAGTCCTGTTTGTATGGAATCCAATCTAGCATGGTCACACACATACACACCTACCTTTGATTCCTGTGGCTATTATACAGTCCTACCTCGGGTTACAGACGCTTCAGGTTGTGGTTTTTTTGGGTTACGGACCGCCAAAACCCAGAAGTAGCGGAACAGGTTACTTACGGGTTTCGGCAGTCATGCATGTGCAGAAGCACTGAATCGCAACCCACACGTGTGCAGACGCACAGCTGCTGGTTGCAAACACAGCGGGTTGTGAACGTGCGTCCTACACGGATCACGTTCGCAGCCTGAGCGTCCACTGTATATGCATAACACGTGGGAGTTCAACAGGTTGTGCCTCTTGACAGCATTTAGAAAAACCTTCCCCTGTCAAAGTTCTGTTTGTTGGTTTTATTGATCTTGAAGAGCCTCAAGCAGTTCTGCAATATAAAACGAGAGAAGATCCTACTTCTGCATAACTTTTCAGAGCAGTTCTTCACTATAGGTAAGAGTAGTTCTTTTCAAGGTGAGAAAAGTAATCTCTAAAATGTTGTTCTTTGTTCCCCCTTAAGTGCTGAAGACTGAGAATATAATGAGGACAGAAATAAAAAGAAACTCAAAGTGAAGTTTGCAAAGTAAGCGGGAATTGTTTCACACACAAGCTGCAATGGAAGAGATTCCAGTTAAAGTAGCAGTAAGAATAAGACCTCTACTTTCAAAAGAAGTGCTTCACAACCATCAAGTATGTGTGAGGTTAATCCCAAATACTCAGCAGATTATTATCGGAAAGGACCGTGTTTTCACTTTTGATTTTGTTTTTGGAAAACATTCAACCCAAGATGAAGTGTACACAACATGTATTAAGCCATTGGTGGCATCTTTGATAGAAGGGTATAATGCTACCGTTTTTGCCTATGGACAGACAGGCTCTGGAAAGACTTACACAATTGGAGGAGGCCATGTTGGTATGTGTTTGAAACCTTATATTTTATGATGATTTAATCATAGTTTTCTTGCAATGTTATTTTATGTCTCACCATTGGTAAATAAACAATAAGGAAACTTCTGCATAAACTGCATAATCTGTTGATATCTGTTGTGTTGTTGTTTTTTTCTCTTCCTCTTGAAAAAAAGACGTAGCCAAAACTCTTCACTAAAATGTGATTTTTCTGTTATGCAGTGCAAAGAGTAGAGCAGTCTGCCTAACAGCATTTTTATGTTAATTGCTGCCATATTGAAGTATTCTTAATTAGCCAAAGTATTTAAAATGTATCAAACTATTCTAATCTTAGTTTTCTGCTGAAACATGGAATACAGAAGCTATCCAGAACAGAGGGTTAATCTAGGTTACTCTCAAAGTAGCTAAAAATAGAATTTATGAAACAGTGCTTTCTTAGTAAGGGATTCACTTTGGTACAGTACTTCCCAATAAAATAAAAAAACTATTAGCCACTCATTATCAGTTGGATTTTAGAGAACACAATGTGTTTGTGATAGGTGGTCTGCCTCCTGGCTTAAGATTTCAAGTTGTGCTGATGTGAAGCTGTGCCATAGATAACGACCACAAAGTAAAATGGTGTTTGTGCCAGTCATTGTCCATAAGGATGCAGAAGGAAGTGTCATTGTTAGGTCATTCTGTGCTATGGTGTCACGTGACATTTTTAAAAATGCATTGGCAGTACCAAAATTTACTTATCTATTACAGTGGTGCCTTGCAAGAAGAAAAGAATCCGTTCCGCGAGTCTCTTCGTCTTGCGGTTTTTCGTCTTGCGAAGCAACCCTATTAGCGGCTTAGCGGCTATTAGCGGCTTAGTGGCTATTAGCAGCTTAGCGGCTTAGCGCTATTAGCGGCTTAGCGGCTAAGCGTCTATTAGCGGCTTAGAAAAAGGGGGGGGGGGAGCGAAAAAAATTGCAAGACTCGCAAGACGTTTTCGTCTTGCGAAGCATGCCCATAGGGAAATTCGTCTTGTGAAGCACCTTGAAAAATGGAAAACCCTTTCATCTAGCGGGTTTTTCGTCTTGCGAGGCATTCGTCTTGCGGGGCACCACTGTAAATTTATATATCTCCCTTCCTCCCAAAGGATATAACAATGAACGCTACCCACTTTGTACATTTCAGCAATTTATTCATTTGCTGAAGAAACTGGGAAAAATCATAGTGTGTCAGATTAAATTCTGTTAAACTAAGCCATAACTTTTGCACTCACTTTTTAACTACACATCTGCAGGCAATTTGGATAGTACCAATTTGATCTTGAATGCAGACTTAGGAATATAGAAAGCTGCCTTATACAGAGTGAGACAATTGGTTTATCTTGCTCAGTATTGTCTGGTGACTGGTAGCAACTCTACTGGGTTTCAGACAGGATTCTTTACCCGCCCTGTCTGGAGATGCCAAGGACTGAGCCAGAAACTGTCTGCATGCAAAACACGTGTTCTACCACTGCTCTAAGCTAAGGGTCTTGGTTGTTTTTGTATCATGACTCAAAGTCAGAAATGCTGGCCTTTTAAAAAACAAAACATCGTGTTTTTTCTCTTCTTTCTTTTTTACTTCCTGCTAAAGTTCAGAGAGTGGCTTGACTCCACAATTCTAATAGCAGGAGACTGTATCGCTTTCAATATGTTTGCAGAATTCTGAAATCAGACTCTTGCTGTTCAAATATTGATGATGTCAATAGATAGGCTGTTCCATTGTATAGGAAAGGAGCTATTTTATGTTTCCAGTGACCTGGGCTTAGGTTGATTATAACATCAAAACTAGGTATTATAATGAACTACCGTACTTCTCCAAGTATAACACGCCCCCTATTTTTGGGGACTCAAAATTAAGAAAATGGGGGGGGGGGGAGAGAAATTCCCCAAAGTTGTTGAGCTTTTTGGGGGGAGGATTGCCCAACAGTTGTTGTTGAGCAGTTTTTAGGGAGAAATGCCTAAAAACGCTCACCCGCCAGACTGACAATGCCGCTTGCACTCGTCGCCAAAGCAGCCCTTGCAGTAGCCACCGATAACAATCTCCAGCTCACAGCAGCAGTCTATCCCATGGCCCCACAATGCACTACCCATGTATAAGACAACTCCTAATTTTGAACATGATTTTGGATTTTTTTAAAAAAATAGTCTTATACACGGAAACAGTGGCGACGCTTCATGCTCCAGGGGCAGAGAGCAGGCGGGAGTGTGATGGGCACACATCCAGGGGGCGTGGCACACGTCCTGGGGGTATGGCGCGTTGCCTGCGGGGCCATAGCACCCAGCTTGGGTGGCAGCCGCGATGGCACCCCACCGGGATCATGGTGCTGGGGGCGGTGCACTTCCCCTGCCCCCCTCTTCCTCTGCCAGTGCACGGAAAAGTACGGTAATTGAAGACAGCATTTAATCTCTTGAATCATGGTTGCTGGTTGTAGGTATCCATCAGCTATCTACAACTGGACTTCATATTTGGTTCAGGCCATTCTCTGAGGGTGTTGAGGGCTCTTTTTGGTCTTAGACATTGTTGGATATTTTCAGTTTGGGGGGCATGAGGATGTGCACAATGTGCTCTGTAGGCTTTGACCAATTCTTTCCCCTCTTGGATTTGGCAAATACTTTTTTCAATTTGTAACCAACTATTTGTTATCTCTGAGAGGAAAGATTTATTTGTGTGACCTTGACAGGATTAAATGACTCATATTCATAAAGCTAAGAAGCCTTCAGAATCTTTCTGGGATTTCCAAATGTACATCTTTAGCATTTGAATGTACAAATTTTAGCTGGGTGTTTAGGCTGTTTTCTTGTTTCATTTTAGCATCAGTTGCAGAAGAAGAGAGAGGTATCATTCCACGTGCAATTGAGGAAATATTTCAGATTATTTCAGAAAACCATAATATTGATTTCACTGTGAAAGTTTCTTACATCGAGGTCTACAAAGAGGAACTCAGAGATCTTTTGGAACTAGAAACCTCTATGAAATATCTACAAATTAGAGAAGACGAAA
The DNA here is from genome assembly GCF_951804945.1 of Podarcis cretensis. Lineage (NCBI taxonomy): Eukaryota > Metazoa > Chordata > Lepidosauria > Squamata > Lacertidae > Podarcis > Podarcis cretensis. Next base: position 7,058,667 of record NC_137180.1, on the reverse strand, counting down.
AGGGCAATACAGGTAATTATTTAAACTTAATTTGTCTGTTTGCTCTTGCTTGCTTGGCAGTAAGTACTGTTATAAATGAATTTTTAAAACATACAAGTATTGATGTCAAAAGTCTACTGCTAATAAGACAATTCTAATAGCATATCATTACATCCAAAATATTACATGAAAACAGTTGCCTCTGTTGTGGTATGAACGTAACTTCAGGTCTTTACAGAGATGAAAATATATATTGGATTGGAGCAAGACTGCCCATGGATTCCACCTAAAGATTCCACCTAAACATTAGAAAGAACTTCCTGACAGTAAGAGCTGTTCGACAGTGGAATTTGCTGCCTAGGAGTGTGGTGGTCTCTCCTTCTTTGGAGGTCTTTAAGCAGAGGCTTGACAACCATATGTCAGGAGTGCTCTGATGGTGTTTCCTGCTTGGCAGGGGGTTGGACTCGATGGCCCTTGTGGTCTCTTCCAACTCTATGATTCTATGATTCTATGGGTAGAACTCTGCTACGAGAATTCTCCTGCTGGAGGAAGTGAGGAAGGCAAAATACTCTGATTTCCCTTTTCTCCTGCAACCCAATGTGTCCCCTGTAAAGCTGGTCCCGAGAAGCAACTTCTTTATGCTATGCATCATTGTTGATGATAATGTCACTTGTGGTTTAAGTACAGTGGTGCCTCTGGTTACCTACTTAATTTGTTCCGGAGGTCCGTTCTTAACACAAAACTGTTCTTAACCTGAAGCAGCACTTTAGCTAATGGGGCCTCCCACTGCTGCCACGGCGCAATTTCTGTTGTCATCCTGAAGCAAAGTTCTTAACCCGAGGTACTATTTCTGGGTTAGCGGAGTCTGCAACCTGAAGCGTATGTAACCTGAAGCGTATGTAACCCGAGGTACCACTGTAGATGCTTGAAATTAGGCAAGTCTTTAAAACGGATGTGATAACTTGCTGTTTTAATACCTAATAACATTCTGTTTATAGCTTAAACATGTCTACTGTTGCCCTATATTTTTTAGTTAGAGTAATTTTTCTCCACCTAAACTGTCTTCCAGTTGTAATATTTCATGACATTTTCATAGAACACATTTGGCCCTCCAGGCCCCTCTATCCCCACACCCCTGGTGTACTGGTTTTACAGATGCTGATGCTTGTTCCGAAATGTACAGGGATGAGAGAGTGATACAGAGTTTTTTAAAGGTCACAAGAACATACAGCTATGAACTTGGGAAGCAAATTACCTGTGCTTGAGCTTGCTTTTCCCTTCTCTCTCCTATTCTTTTTTTCTTGTGCGTTGTGTCTTTTTAGTCTGTGAGCCTGAGTGCAGGGCCAGTCTTAGTACTGATTTTTGTGAGCTGCTATGAAAGCCCTTTTTATTGGCTAAAGGACAGAGTATAAATGTTGTAAATAAATAAATAAAATATAACTATAGAGCAGCATTGTCAGCCTTTTGTCTCCCATTAATTCCAATCCCAATTTTTATGCCATTTTAAAAAAAATATTATTTTTATTACATTGATCAGTCACTATATACAGAAGAAAAAAGATATAGTATGAAACTTAGTATGTTTTTACCAAGTCTGACTCTTGCTCCATCTAGCTCAGTATTGTCAACACTGTCTTGTCAGCAGCTCACCAGTTTTAGACAGGATTTGTTCCCAGCTGTCCCTGAGATGCCTGAGATTAAATACGCTTTGTGTGATCAGCTATGGTGTGTGTGTGTGTGTGCACACTCACTGTTAAGTTGTGGGTGAACATATCAGACGACACAGCGATTCTTCAAACAGCTATTGTTTATTCAGAGGCCAGAACAGAACTGAACTGAAGGGTTCAGCCAGCCTGCTTATATAGAGCTCCACTAGAAAGTAACTGTAACAACTTTCTGTAACTATCCAATCACTGAACGTCACTTTCTATCCCTTATTTGCATATGTGGACCTGAACTATCTACAGTATCCCCCTGTTAGCCCAGGGTGAGAGCTTCAGTACATAACACTCACAACACTCTTCCAGATGCTCCTAGTGATTCCGAATTATTGCTTTTCCATTGTAAGCTACAAGTGGAATTGCAACTGATTTTCCCTGCTGTTAGGAGCATTGTGCTTTCTGTCTACACCAGTGAGTGTGACAGAGTTGCTGTAGATAGGATCAGTTGCAGCTCAGCACACATTCCCTTGTGGAGAGTGTCATTTAATAACCACACTGTTATTTTTTTAAATTAAAGAGGTATAGTGCTATAAGAATACTGCTGTAGTGCTATAACACTATACTGCATTTTAAAATGTAGGCAGAGAAGCATTGGCAATAGGTAGATTGAACAAACAAATCAGGGTCATAAAATGCTGCCCACAACAAATGTTGCAATGTGTGTTGTGTGGTGATAGGTTCATTTTCCCAATACATCACTGCCACTGTCAAAACATTGTCTATTTTAAAATCCTGGAAGAGTAGTATAAAAAGTGACTGAATGTGGATATTGTGCTTCTGAAAACAGGTGGACTTTCTGAAGCTAGATAATAGGGAAATCTAGTATGACAGTGACTGGATGATGGTGTTGTGTGAGGGCCCCATAAAAGGTAAATGAAGAAAGTGGGGCAAACACACATAGAATACACCCCATTCAAATATCCCCTCTTCAAATGCTTCAAATGTTTATAATTAACAGCTGCATACTTTCTAATGCCATAATTAATTTATGTCAAATGTCTTCTTGAATGAGGCATATGATTTTTAATAGTCTATATTTTGCGGTTAGCTTTGTTTCCTATTCTTTATGGTTTGCTCTTTAAAAATGTGTTTTTAAATTTATTTTTAAAGTAATTGTTGGTGCCAAAGACTGCCAGGTTGAAAACGTGGATGAAGTAATGAGCTTGTTAGAAACCGGAAATGCCGCTCGACATACAGGCACAACCCAAATGAATGAGCATTCTAGCCGATCTCATGCGGTTTTTACAATCAGTATTTGTCAACAACAACAACCTGGTCAGACTCAGAAGGACACCGATTCTGCGCAAGATTCACCTCAAAGTTCAAGCCAGCTGATTGCTTCCAAGTTCCACTTTGTTGATCTCGCCGGCTCTGAAAGAGTAACAAAAACTGGGAACACTGGTGAAAGGTTCAAAGAATCAATTCAGATCAACAGTGGCTTATTGGCTCTGGGAAATGTGATAAGTGCGCTTGGGGACCCAAAGAGAAAAAGTGCACATATTCCATACAGGGATGCAAAAATTACTCGTATTCTTAAGGACTCCTTAGGAGGCAATGCCAAGACCGTCATGATAACTTGTATTAGCCCATCATCTTCGGATTTTGATGAATCACTAAATTCCATCAAATATGCCAACAGAGCCAAAAATATTAGAAACAAACCTATTGTCAACTACAACCCAGACTGGGACCTTATTGACGAAATGGAGTTTGCCATCAAGATACTCCGTGAAACTGTGCAAAACCAGCAGATCCCTGGCAGTCAAGGGTCACAGGATTCATTTCGGGACAGAAACAAAATCCGCTCTCTTGAGGAGCAGCTTGCCCAGCTTCAGGTAGAAAGTTTTAACTACCGAAATTGCATGGAAGAAGCCTATGTGTTCTTTTCTGAATTAAAAAATATTGCCAGCCTATCAAAAAGTCAACAGGAAAGATTGCAAGATTGGATATGTGTGGCTCAAGAACTCAGGAGAGAGGCTTCTTCAGTCATTCCCCAGGTAAACTGTGGAAGTGGAGGTAACCAAGAAGGACCACATCACATCACAATTCTTCAGCTGAAAAGAGAGCTGAAGAAGTATCAGGTATTTTACTGTAAATTTAATGCAAGTGGAGACTACATAAAAAGGAAATCTATGCTGTAACTGGAAAGTATATCCATTCTTAATCTAGGTTCTTTGTAAATTGCACATACATTGTTTGCTCATCTGGAGGGCAAATCAAATTTGCTAGATGTCCAAAAATAGATTTTATTCATTGGGATAATATTTTAAGCAGAATTGTAAGGTTTGGAGGAATAAAAATCTGCATCAGCTTTACATGGCTGAATTACATATTAGTTCATTATTTTTTATATTCTTCTGCAGCTTGAATACAGACAATACTATACCACAGCAAAACTGAAGTATTGGGAGAGTCTGACATAAGAGTGAAATATTTATCTCATACAAAATGATGTATTATATATGGATTGATGTGGTGATACCTGTTTGTAAGGGAGGAAATTTGCCTTTACCTTATTCAGAATTTGCTTTAGAACACTGATAAAACACATAGTGCTACATTTATTTTCTTCTTTTCTTAATAATAACAAATTGGCTCCTAATTCATTGACAGAATCTCATTGAAAATAACTAAAATATTAATAGTTGTTTAGTTCTGTGGGGCATCTTTGTTTGTGTGTTGCCAATTTGCCTTATATTTACAGTCTTATCGCTACTTGGCTAGTGCATGATTCCTTGTTATGTATTGTGGTGACAGAAGGAATCAAACTACTGTATATCTCTCTGCATTCTGCCGCTGAGTGAAAAACTAAAAATTCTCAGCAGGGGTGTTATACAAGGGAAGGTGAAAGTGCAACTCCCATGCTGGTAGTTTTGAACAGCTGTTTCTGCTAGGTCACACATACCTTGTTGGTCTACACTTCATAATAGTGCTAGACACAAAACCTGTAAAGAGAAACTCATTTTCCCATTTCAGCCAAGGTTTACTGTTCTCATTCTAGTCCCTACAGCCAAAAAAATCCCACATGAAACACCAATATATATAGTTGTTGTTTGAGCCAGTTTTGATTACTTCGTAGGAAAAAACCCTTGTTTTTGCTTACTATGACTGAAAGTCACATACTGTAATCAAAGGCAAAGCATTAATACTGTAACCAATAACATTCCTCCTTTAACTTGCTGTTCTACATTGTAACAAATACTAAGGGCTGTATTTAAATTATATACAGTGGTGCCTCGCAAGACGAAATTAATCCGTTCCATGAGGCTCTTCGTATAGCGGTTTTTTTGTCTTGCGAAGCAAGCCCATTGACAGCTTAGCGGATTAGCGCTATTAGCGGTTTAGCGGCTTTTAGCGATCAGCTGTTAAGCGGCTTATCAGCGGATCAGCTGATAAGCGGCTTAGCGGCTTAGGAAAAGGGGGGAAAAAGGGGAAAAACCCCGCAGGAACTTGCAAGACATTTTCGTCTTGCGAAGCAAGCCCATAGGGAAATTCGTTTTGCGAAGCGGCTCCAAAACGGAAAACCCTTTCGTCTAGCGGGTTTTCCGTCTTGCGAGGCATTCGTCTTGCGTGGCACCACTGTATATAGTAGCTTTGCTTTCTAACAGTTTCTGTTCAGGTGGTAGAATAAAACATATCTAACTAATGGAGGAGTAAGTACATTCAAGTTCCAATGTGCAATTTGTGCAAGACCCTCCATTTCATATATTTGGTATTCTTTTTAACCCCTTATTACCTAGCAGGCTCTTGCTACCGATGCAGAAGTGTTTAGTGAGAGAGAGCTTGAGATAAAAGTATTGCAAGATCAAATACAGAAGCTGATAAAGGAGAATCAAGAATATATGGAAATGCTGAAGGAGGCCCAAGAGACAAATAGGCTACAGGTAACTTTCCGTTGTGCTGGTTATTGGTGAAGGCTGTATGAAGCAATACAGCGGTGCCTCACAAGACGAAATTAATCCGTTCCGCGATTCTCTTCGTCTAGCGGTTTTTTCGTCTTGCGAAGCAAGCCCATTGACGGCTTAGCGGATTAGCTCTATTAGCGGCTTAGCGGCTTTTAGCGGCTTATCGGCTTAGCGGATCAGCTGATAAGCGGCTTAGTGGCTTAGAAAAAGGGGGAGGGGAGGAAAAAAAAGTCGGAAAAACTCGCAAGACATTTCATCTTGCGAAGCAAGCCCAAAGGGAAATTCGTTTTGCGAAGCGCCTCCAAAACGGAAAACCCTTTCGTCTAGCGGATTTTCCGTCTTGCGAGTCGTTCGTCTTGCGGGGCACCACTGTATTAAAGTTGTCAATCTTATATAAATTATTAAACCAACATAGTGGAAATAATCTTAACCCAAGGGAAGTAATCTGCAACGGAAAGTCTTAATAGTGATATTCATCTTCATTTTAAAATGTAAGTATATTTAGGATTGCAACCAAAGTTTGGGTTATGCTGTGTCAGAATTGTACAGTATCATTCTAGATTATTTTTTAAAGGGTGTATTTTGGTTTCTGAACTATGTTTATTATAAAAGTTTAAATATTACATTCCTAGTCATCATACTGTTAACGCTTTGGTGGATTTGACTTGAATGAATCTCAGCATTGCAGTATCCCAACTATTTAATTCTTAGCCTGAGTTTTGTTAAGTTATATAGCAACTCTTAATGATGTTAAACTCACAGAGTTCTGTTTACTTACAGGCAAACAACTCTAGTGCTTAAATTGACCACACCTCACAACATTTAATTACCAATTAGAGCAATCAGAACTTCTATTTATTATACTAACTCCCAAGATGTATCGATTCACTAGAAAGGAATACAAGAGAAATTCAGTATCTCAGCCTAATCTACCTCACAGTGTTGTTGTGGGAGGGAGGAAGGGAAGGAAGGAAGGAATTCAGTAGCAAGAACTGTTCAGGCTTATGTATTGGTCAGCGAGGGCACAAATTACTTAGTTTTGCAATTTTGTCAGATGTTTGATAAATACATGTTTTGTTTTGTTTTGTTTTAAGAACGATAAAATGGTGGAGCAGCAGCTTTTAATTGACAGGCTAAATGACAAGTTAGAGAAAATTACAAAAGCCTCTGCCTCCAGTGGTGGTTGTGGAGATGGACCAGCTGGTGTAATATCTTCAAAAAGACCATACAGTGTTCCTCTAACTAAACGTTTGGTGCAATCCTTTAATGCTACCGTGGGGCTGGATTCTCGAAAGGTATTTTTTATTTAACAAGTTTTATATAGTGCTTGATTGTAAGAAAGCCTCTAAGCAGTTTAGAAAAATATAAAATAAAACATTAAACTGCCAAATTGTTAAAAACATTCAAAAGATGATTTGAAATGTAGGTATGAAAATTACCGTCTTTTTTCTAATACATAAGTACGGTACAAAAGTGACCATTCTCCACCACAGTAAATGGTATATCTGACTTTTTGAATGCCACTTCTCCAACCATATTGAGAAAGTTTCTGGTAGCTTGCATGTTTGCAGCTTCATCTTTAATTGAAGAAAACCATCCTAGAACAGAATTCCTCCCCTTGGATTCAAGAGGCAGGGCAAAGACGGCAGATCTCCTGATTCATTTGGAAGGTTTTTAAGAACATTAGAAGAGCCCATCTAGTCCACAATAATGTTCTTGCAGCAGCCAGCCAGATGCCTATAGGAAGCCTTTCAGCCGGACCCGAGTGCCATACCACTCTCCCCATCTGCAATTCCCAACAGAATTCAGAGTATTCTGGTATTTGGAGGCATACAGCCTCCAACAGGTAGAGGCTGAACAAAGCCATCATGGCTAGAAGCTATCAATAGCCTTATTCTCCATGGACATCTGGTCCTCTTTTAAAGCAATCCACGTCGGTGGCCATCACCATGTTATGTTTTATGTTACACTATGTTACTGTTCATAGGCTGCCTTTTGGCCAAAAAATGCCTCCAAGACAGCTCATAAAGAGTAACAAACAAATACAGGGTGGAATTCAGTATTGCGCTATGGTGAACATATTGACAGCGCAAGCATTACAGCTTGCCAGATGGAACAACGCCCCACTTCCCCATCCTCACTGCTCTGGAGGCTCTGCTAATACCAACGCCACCACTGCTCAAGCCAATATCTGGTTAGTATGTATGATTAGGACTGTGGAGACATAGGCTCAGATCCCCATTCAACCATGAAGCTTACAGGGTACGTGTGCCAGTCACACCCACTTAGGCAAGCCTATCTCACAGGTTTGTTGAGAGTAAGATGGGCAAGTGAAGAGAACTCTATACTCCACTTTTTATTTTGTTCTGTGTATATCACAATGTTCTTTTGTTGCTATGGCCGATGGCTGAAGTTTCATTCATTCATTCATTCTACACCCCACTTTGAATTCTTTGGCAACCATTTTTTTACGTCTCTAAAGGTACACACAAGCCCGCCAACATATTCGCTCAACAGAGTAATGGCTGGATTTCGAACCCGTAGCCAAATAGTGTTGGATCATGTAGAAGAACAAGATGAAGTTCTTCATTGCTGCTTTTCTGATCACAGTGATGAAGATGAAATAAATGCCAAGAACAGAAAGAGAACCCTATTTAGGTATATATTTTGTCCTGTTTTATGCCTATGTATTTATGAGGAAATACTGACCTACTACAAACCTGGGTCAAAATGTAAATGCATATCAGTGTTATGCTAGGCATTCATACAAAGCTGAATGTACAGGTGATTAGCATTGGAGTAGCTCCAGGTTGTAACAGAGATGTACTTGAATAAATAGGGCTGGCCTGTTAAATATGTCTTTTAGCACAGGGCATTGAGGTGGGTATAAGGCAGGAGCAGTGGAATTCTAGCTCTGCACCAGTAGAACAAACCAGAAGGCAACTTGGCTACAAAGGAATGTCAGAGCATTCAGTGTAATTATTTTTAGTAGTACCCCACCCATCTGACTGGGTCGCCCCAGCCACTCTGGGCAGCTTCCAGCATATAAAACACTTCCTATAAAGGGCTACCTTTCGATGTTTGCTAAATGTTATATAATTACTCATCTTCTTAACATCTGATGGGAAGGCATTCCACAAGGTGGGCGCCACTACCGAGAAGGTCGTCTGCCTGGTTCCCTGCTTATGGATTTGGCAATCATGTGAAGCATTGCCAGAGAAAAACACCTCATACATGTGGTCTCAAAACTGTATTTGTAGGGTTTAATCAATTAAAATGCGTGGTTTAATTTTACTCTAGACGCTCCTTAAATCGTACATGGACACGAAAACAAGCTCCTCCCAGCTCTACACATGAACCAAAAGAGATGCAGCACAATTCCATTTCACAAAATGAAAACATTTTACAAACTGATACAGGTAAGGAAAGGAAATGGATGCTACGATGCAAAAACATTTTCATGTATCATGCATTCTACTAATAATTATTAGGGACATTAGGGTCCAATGAGTATTGGTCTTGTAGTGTGGAAACATTTATCAGGATCTGTAAGATTAATTTGGGAGTGTGACATTTGCCCTAGGGTGCTAACCTATTGTAATCTTTACAAAACTCAGCAAAAAATACATACAAAGGAATAGAAGTTGCCATCATATTATTATTTATTAACTTTCTGTTGTTGTTTAGTCGTCTTAGTCGTGTTCGACTCTCTGTGACCCCACGAACCAGAGCATGCCTTGGAAACTCTCACTTTCTTCTCAAAGTTCCTTTTTTATGTATGTCCATGGAGTTTTCTTGGCAAAATACTGGAGTGGTTTGCCAGTTCCTTCTCCAGGTGGATCACATTTAGTCTAAACTCTCGGCTATGACCTGTCCGTCTTGGGTGGCCCTGCATGGCATAGCTCATAGCTTCTCTGAGTTATTCAAGCCCCTTTGCCACGGCAAGGCAGTGATCCATGAACGGGTAAATTTCTATACCACCCTTCATTTAAGGATTGCAGTATCTACTTCACAACATTGATTGCTCATGTTCAAATGCGAGTGGCATTGGACATGCCTTTTACCATGTTCTAGCACAACATACTACCACAAACATATTAACCAATGTGGCACAAATTGTTAACCAAGGTCTGAAGTGGATGTGGCTGGAGGACTGGATTCTGAGTTGGTTCACCCTCTGTAGACTACTTTGAGAAGTGGGTGGTATCTGAGTGTCCTCTCTTGTTCAAAAATATAAATTAATTTTACTTACTAAATATGTAATCTACTTTTGCTCCATGGGTGCTAAAGCAGATTTATAGCTAAAAATCTCTTTAAGCTCTGAAATGAGCTGTACATTCTTTAAAAGATGATTCTTTCTTTCCGAGGTGCTGATATTGAATGTATTCAGAAAAGTCAAATACTGAATAGGCAGAAATTGAAGAACTCAGAACTAAAGCTTATTGCTGCTAAGCAAAAAATGAGTGAACTCGCCCTTAATATCAGAATGAAGGAAGAACTTATTAAAGAGCTGGTGAAAACAGGTAACTGGCTTTTGCATGTTGAATTTTATAAAACTGGAAACATGTCAAAAATGATACCTTAATTACTGTAACAGTCAAACCTCGGTTGTCGAATGTAATTTGTTCCAGAAGCCCGTTCAGCTTTTGAAATGTTCGACAACCAAGACTTCTGATTGGTTGCAGGAGCTTCTTGCACTCAAGCAGAAGCCACATTGGATGTTTGGCTTCCAAAAAACATTCAAAAACCAGAACACACACTTCCAAGTTTTTGTTTTTTGGGAGCCAAAACGTCCCAAAACACAGAATTGATAACTTGGCACGCTATTCAAGGAAATCATCCATATGCACAAGGAGTTCCACTTATGCAACAGAACTTCCTCTCCTCGCCCCATGTCCGTGGGTTAGTAAGTCCATTTCAGTCTAATAAAGTGGTAGGTGGGGAGGACACAACCACAGCTTGGAGGAAAGGGTGGTGATATATATGTGTACAGAGAGAGAGAGAGATAAAGATTAATAGGTTTGTGGGTTTTTTTAAAAAAGGGAAGTTCCTTTTGACCAGTGAGCTGCTACATTGTCAAAAGTTACAACTAATGCCTTTGCTTTTAATTTGTGGATGTTTAAGGTAATGATGCCCAATCTGTAAGTAAGCAGTATTCACTGAAAGTAACGCAACTTGAGCACGAAGCAGAGCAGGCCAAAATGGATTTAGCTGAAACCCAAAAGCAACTGCAGGAGCTAGAGAACAAGGAACTACGAGACATTGCTGAAAAAGCCAGGTTACAAAAAGAATTTAGAAAGAAGATGGATACAGCAAAGCTAAAAGTACAGGTATGTGTAGTTGGGAAACTAATTTTCCAATTTCCCTACATGGCAAGTTAACGTAGGATCTTATGTACTCCATTGTATCAACTTTATGATAGTATTCTCTCAAACAAATAAATAGTTTAGGGTTGGTGGCTTAGAAACAGAGCCATTGATCAGGAAGTCATTGGTTTGGAATTACTAGGCAACACCTTTGCATACCACATCTTGTATTAGTACCACCCACAAATCTCTTTCAGACTTGCAGCATATTCCCATCTATTGTGCATTTTGTTTTATTAGCCAGGTAATTCTTCTTGTATAGCCGGGGTCTATGTGCCGTATAAAACCAGCAATGCAAATTAAACTATTTCCCAGGCAATGGACTACTTTTGTGAATATGCAGTGTTAATAAATTCTGCTTCTAGGCAAATACCCATGGCCATGGTTGATTATATTTATACATCACAGTACCCATTGCTCCCCACCCCATGCAAGACTTGGTTTATGTTCTGCCTACCTGATTTTCTTTAAAGTAAAATATATCTTGTACAGCTTGCCTTTCTACTTAAAAACAACAACTCTCCAAGGAAGCTTAACAAAAGCCACATAATTAAACATATTAAAGTGGTCCACTTTACAATTATAAACAACACAATAATAGTTCAATACAGTATAGCAATATGGACTAAACTGGCTATGTTGCATTAGGACTTGCAAAGAAAACAGCAGGACACTAAGAAACTGGCATCGCTGTCCACCCAGAATGAGAAACGTGTAACTGAACTGGAGCAGAATGTCAGTCACATGAAAAATCAACAAGCCCAGCTTCAGAAAAGATTGCAAGAGGAGAGTGAAAAAAAGAAAAGCTTAGAGGCAGAAATTCAGCAGGGCCAGCTGCAGATAAAGGCAAGAGATTTCATTTCTGTATGTCCTAATAAAAGTTTCATAGCCTTCTGTGAGACATATCTTTGGCACTTTTCCTGTAGAACATCATGCAGTAGTAAGATGATTTTTGTGTCATTTGTAAACCAGGTAATCCCTGGTTCAAATTTCACACCGGCTCTGAATGCACTAGGTAACCTAGGCAAATTACTGTCTCTCAAGATCACCACCCTGGATCATACCGCCCTGGGTATGAAGTAATAAAAACCTGCCTTACAGAGTTCTTTGTAAAGATTACTGCATCCAAAGAACTCTGAAGATTCGGAAGTGATACATACACAACTTTTCCTGATATTTATATTTTGAAATACTTGTAACCCATCAGTTTGTTTTAAGACTCATATGTTAGAATTTCCAGTGCTGTAACAAATACAGTGGTGCCCCGCAAGACGAACGCCTCGCAAGACGGAAAACCCGCTAGACGAAAGGGTTTTCCGTTTTGGAGGTGCTTCGCAAAACGAATTTCCCTATGGGCTTGCTTTGCAAGACGAAAATGTCTTGCGAGTTCCTGCGGGTTTTCTTCCCTCCCCCCCCCTTTTCCTAAGCCGCTAAGCCGCTTATCAGCTGATCTGCTGATAAGCCGCTTAACAGCTGATCGCTAAAAGCCGCTAAACCGCTAATAGCGCTAATCCGCTAAGCTGTCAATGGGCTTGCTTCGCAAGACGAAAAAACCGCTATACGAAGAGCCTCACGGAACGGATTAATTTTGTCTTGCGAGGCACCACTGTACTTTCTGTTACTAAAATAACAGACATTAACTACCAGGCTAGGTTCAAGGGGCTGGTTCTGGTGTGGAAGGTCCTGTACAGTTTGGGACCAGGATACCTAAAGAATAGTCACATCCCTTATATGCCCAGTCAACCACTGCACTTTGCAGGAGAGGGTTTCCTGCAAATACCATCTTATTAGGAGGTCCGTTCCACACAATATTGGCTTTTGACCTTTAGTGTTCTGTTGAATATTAAACAGGTACTATCTCTGTTATCTTTTCAGCACCCACTAAAGACCTTCCTCTTTAAACCAGCCTTTTTCTTTCCCAAGCTGCATCTGTACTGGAATTGTTTTTGTATATTTTAATTGTTTTATTGCTTGTCTGATTTCCGCCCTGGGCTCCTTTGAGAGGAAAAGCAGGATATAAATTTAATAAATCTATATGGAATAACAACTAAACTTTAGTTTTCCTTTCAAAAACTGAGCTAATGTTTGAAAAGGATTCTTCCTTTATTTACAGGAGCTTCAACAAAAGACAGAGCAGCAGGAAAAGATTCTAAAACTAAAAGATGAAGAAATTGCTGCATTTAAGAGAAAAAACTCATCTGAAACCACTCAGCAACTGCAGGTATGCAATATTTTGTAAAGTTGGCAAGTTGAAATGCTACTGACTGAATTTTGTGGCAGAAGCATCTTCTTTTGCTAGGATTTACTGTAAAGCTCAAGGGCTGCAATTTGATAACTTAATTTTTTTAATAGAAATTCACAAGGAAAAAAGGCTTCTCTAATTGAAAACAACAACAACAACAAGATATTACAGTGTTTCAGTTATTTGATGAGCTTACCGGTAATCAACCAATTTTTAACTGTACCATTAAAAACCCTCAGGTTGATTAAGCAATTACTGAAAAGCTTGAGATGCAATTCTTAACATGTACACTACCCTGCAAGCCACACAGATGGAGACTATGTTGACATGTAGGGCTTGAAATACGCAGGGTTCTTTTTTTGCAGAGCGCTTTTATATATAACACTTTGCAAAGGTGCATTCCTTTGCATTCCTTCTGACAATAATGTTGCTTAACACAAAAGTTGCTGTTTGTGCTGTGTGGACATACAGGTGGGCATGTTTACAAAGTAATCTGCATCAATGTTCTCTGCTCCTCTCCTCTGTTAACACAGAGTCAGCCATAAATACATTTTCAACAGAAAAGGGTGCCTTTTACAGTTGCCACTCCTGCTGCTCTAGGGTCATTCTACGCCTCGAGTCTGACACTTATTGCCTAAATCCTTTGGTTTCATTCACAAGAAACTTGTTAGATGTTTTTAAATTACAAAAACAAATGAATCCATTTTTTTCTTGCTGATTCAGAAAGGTCATATTGCATACAGTAGTCAAAACAGCACCCTTTTCTGTGGCACTTAATACCATTTTTATACCTTACTTTGAAAGAGACCACAATTAGCTTTATTTTGATACCAAAATAAGCCCAATCGGTTGAAAAATAAGCAAAACAGGAAGCTGTTTTTTTTCTAAACTGACGCAGAAATCATATTAGCCTAAATCATGCAAAAATCAAAATTTTCAAAAAATTCTCCTGTGCCCAGTTTTGGACCAAAAGATCTTTAAAAATTAATTTGAGGTTATCTGATAGGCATCTACACATTTAAAAAAATTTGAAGAAAATCTGTGAGAGCATGGTCAAGTATTAAAATCAGATGATTTGGCGTGGAATGACCCTCTAGAAAGAGCCTCCATAAGATCATAGTGTCCCTATTGTAAGTCTGAATCCAACTGAGTGTTTTGGGATTTTTTTGTAATTTGGTCTGTATAAAATGGTTTCATATGAAACTGTCCTTTTACTGAGGTTTTCTAATGTGTAGAGTTGATTGATTATCATTAAATTAAATATCTAGATGGCAGTTCAGTACTTAGTCAACTGAAACCAAACAACTGTCTGGTCTTAGTTCCTTCCCTTCTAGACATGTCAATATTAGGTCTTGTCCAATAAATCTGAGATTGTGCTTTTTTTTTTTAATGTGGGGAAAGTGACTTTGTTGAAGACCATATATCTGAGAATATATTTATGAACATATACAAGATTCCTCTGTTTTCTTCCTTGCCTTGATAAAGAAATTAGAAGAGAAGAAGAAATGGCTGGATGAAGAGCTAGAGAAAGTTTTGCATCAGCGGCAAGAGTTAAAAAATTTGGAGGAAGATTTAAAGAGACGAGAAGCTATCATTTCTAAGAAAGAAGTGCTGACACAAGAGAAGAGCCATTTGGAAATTAAAAAACTGAGATCCAGCCAGGTGCCTTATTTTTGTAATAATGCTTGCTGTTGTCTAACTGAAGAGGTGTCATGGACACTCCCCAGCAAAACGAATGCACGTGGCAGATAGCTAACTCTTTATTGTCAAAGCTGACCACTTACAGTCATTTCTATGGCTCACGCGCACCAGTCTTGCATGTAGGCAGCTGTTCCCAGGTCTGCGCTCTATGGAGCAGTTGCAGCAACAGGAGGCCACTTCCCCTCCATCAGTTTACCGTATTTTTCGCTCTATAGGACGCACTTTTCCCCCTCCAATCTTGCTGCCGCTCCTGCACCTGTTTTGGGGGCTTCCCCCGCCCCAGCCCTGCGGATAAAAACGAGGCCAAGACAGCAAGCGGGATCCATTTGGCTTTTGCCAAAGCCGCGCGCGGCCTCTCCCAGCTGGAGACGTTGCTCGTGGCTAAAGAGGAAGCCAAGACAGCCAGCGGGATGGATCCCGCTCACTGTCTTGGCTTCTTTGCTTTTTGGGGCTGGGAATAAATTTTTTTTTTCTTTATTTCTCCCCTCTAAAAACTAGGTGCGCCCTATGGTCCGGTGCGCCCTATGGAGCGAAAAATACGGTATGTATTTTTCCCCTAAAGATGCCATGCATGCAGCCTAAGACTGCGTGGAAGTTGCTTCTGCTCTTCCCACTTATCTCCTGGTTCTACGAGACAGTAGCGCAGGAGACAGTTGTGAAGCACCCACTTCACTTGCCTGGCCAGGGTTTGGCTCCTCTTCTTCTGACCTATTTTGTGCTCCACCTTACTGCTCTGAAGCTTCCCCTACCTCCAGCTCTTGCCTCCTGGATGGTACAGTTCCACACAGATCACTAGCCCAGACTCCAGCCCCTCTTCCCTCGGCAGCATCCTGCCATTCCCCTACAGGCATCCCCAACCTCGGGCCTCCATATGTTTTGGGACTACAACTCCCATCACCCCTAGCTAACAGGACCAGCGGTCAGGGTTGATGGGAATTGTAGTCCCAAATCATCTGGAGGGCCGAGGTTGGGTTTGCCTGCCCTACATGGTGTTAGTGAAAACAGCACTCTGCTGCTATGGTCAAGAGGTTGAGGTTCAGGCAAAATATACATAACTCTCCCCTCCCCTTTTTTGTAAATTTGGGCCACGCTCATACGGGGTGAGATCTCACGTTATGGCTAGCTCAGATCTGGTTTTCAATGTGTGCATTGGTGCAAGGACTTTTTACATTTTCTGCCTAATTCCTAAACCACACATCCACGCTAGTGACCACTCTTTGATGGGGATGAATGTGCTTAGTACATACACACCAGGTGTGCAGGTATTTCTTTACCAATGCACACACACCTCTCTCTATGCCTACCTCTTTTTATTTGCAATGAAAAGAGAGTCCTGCAGAAATTTCCCCCTGGATCTGTCACCGAACAGCCAGCTGAGGAAGTCTGCCTGCCTGCTTTCCTCCCTCTCTTCCCTGGTGTGCTCTCCTTTCAGTAGGTGATGGCTTTCTAAGAAACCCTTAATGTAACTCAAATGTATTGCAAAGATGCTCCACCTCAGGACCCTTCTGATTAGGGAGTTCTGCAGCACAAGTTGAAGGGAAGGAAGATCTCTGAAAATGGAGCAGAGGCAGCTTCCACAAGCAGGAGCTCAGCTCGCTGGGATCGCTCCCTCAGCCCCATCCAGCACAGTCCTCTGACCTTGGGAAGCCATGGGAATCCAGCCCTGTTACATTCAATTAGCTCTGGATCCAACCATATGTCAGTGAACTTTGGAAGGATTTGTGTGTTAGTTGCTAAAACTTCTGCAAGTGCAGAGTTTCCATAGGCATGATATAGACCATATTCATTGTATTGTTTTGTAATCAAGCACTCTCTAATAAAGTGGCTATTATGTTCTATTTCGGGGAGGGGTTATCCTAAAATAGATTTTGTTTTCAATTGTGGCTTTATAGGCCCTCAATAAAGACAGCTTAAGACTATCGACTCGTCTGAGTATGCTGAATCAGGAGTTGTGTGACAAAAATATGCAGCTTCAGAGCAGCAGCACTGATGAGCAAGAAAAGATTATGGGAGAGATCCAGGCTCTACAAAAGGAAAGGGATCAGCTGTTGAACAGAAGGAATAGTGTGGATGAGAAACTGAAGAATGGCCGAGTGTTGTCACCAGAAGTAAGTAAACTTTTCCATTCAGTTAAGCACAATTATCAGCCAATCGGAATGACTCTCTTATATTAATGGTAGCTAAAGAGCTAGTGTTTGGAAATGCTAAAATAGAAATGAACCCCAGTTTTTAAAACATAGTTTAAAAAATAATTGTGAGGATACATATCTAAATAACACTGAATTCAGCGCATACATACATTGTAGTAAGTTCATTCAACTCAATGAGACTTAATTCTCAGGAAGCATTCAGAGCACCAGGATGTACTTTAATAGCACAATTTTAGAAGTCTGACTCTGAAGTGAACCTACATGAGGAATGGATACTATTACCACTTGTATCTCCGGGCTGATTTTCCTAGTGCTGCAAACATGTAAATAATTTGGGGGCTTTTGACCACAGGTTGGCAGTAAGAGAACTCTTATTTCATGCTGACAATCATGTGAAGGATTTTTCATTATATTGCAAAATATCCCAGGGGTAAGCAACCCTATCAAATAGTATTGCCACCACCTCTAAAGCCCCCAGGTGTAGAGGCAGGGGAAGCCCAAGTTGTTTCTGGGTTCTTTTGGCTCTTGTCTTTGTGAATCCCAACAGTCTGGCCACTGTCTTTTGAGCCCCAAGTCCAATAGCGTATGACCAAGCAGCCATATACCAGATTCAGAGCCAGGCTTACCTTAAAAAGCCACACGAAGAGTAAATGAAATATTTTATTGAGGTTACAAACAACAGAATAAGAACACTTTACCAATAAAAGGCACTTAAGGAAGGCTCACCATGTAATTACACTTTTGGGAATTAAAGTACAGAACAAAATAACAAAGCTACCGGCAGCTTGCCTCACCCTAATCACAGCCATTAAAGCAAGCTGCTTCAGGCACATGTGGCTGTTGCAATACATGAGCCTTCATCTGATTGAAGGCCACTAGATCCGGGTCAAAAAGATCTGGATATAGAAGGTTATATTTTCCTTTAGCCAATCAGGGTGCAGGGGCATACAGTGGTGCCTCGCAAGACGAAAAGAATCCGTTCTGCGAGTCTCTTCGTCTTGCCTTTTTTTTCCGTCTTGCGAAGCAAGCCCATTAGCGGCTTAGCGGATTAGCACTATTAGCGGCTTAGCGGATCAGCTGATAAGCGGCTTAGCGGATCAGCTGATAAGTGGCTTAGCGGATCAGCTGATAAGCGGCTTAGCGGATCAGCTGTTAACCGGCTTAGCGGCTTAGCGGATCAGCTGATAAGCAGCTTAACGGATCAGCTGTTTAGCGGCTTAGCGGATCAGCTGATAAGCGGCTTAGCGGCTTAGAAAAGGGGGGGGAGGGAAAAAACCCGCAGGAACTCGCAAGACATTTTCGTCTTGCGAAGCAAGCCCATAGGAAATTCGTTTTGCGAAGCACCTCCAAAACTGAAAACCCTTTCGTCTAGTGGGTTTTCCGTCTTGCGAGGCATTCGTCTTGCGGGGCACCACTGTATTTCCCTAGCATTAGAGGGTGTGCATGCTGGAAGACAATGCAGCTACTCTGTGGATTTCAGCGCAGTCATTGTGATCTGGACACAATCTTGCATGGGGCACTCACACATGTGGCAAAATGGACCAATTAATGGATTAGTCTTCCCCAACAGCCTGCACCCAGAATCCTAAGTAAAAATTTTAAACTGAGCCAAAGAACTGGGGATTCCTTTACACAGCTTAATTTAAACTATATACTTTGCTTTTAAAAAATTAGCAAAATCTTCTATATGCCATTTAGAAAACATGGTCATATGCATGTTGTTTGCAGTGTATTTTGAACGTTGGCAGATTTTAATAATATTTCAAAACTTTTCCAATAGCCTTCTGCTGTGAACTGTAATGATTTGATAATCTCTGCTCTCTTGCCAGGAGGAACATGTTTTATTTCAGCTTGAAGAAGGGATTGAAACCTTAGAAGCTGCCATCGCTTACAAGAATGAAAGTATCCAGAATCATCAGGACTCCATCAGAGCCTCCTCTCAAATCCTCACACAGAGTGAGGCCAACGTGATGGGAAAGCTGGTTTCCTTGTCTGCTACAGAGCTGAGAGCAATTCTTTTAAAGTATTTTAATAAGGTTTGTTATTTGAACAATTTATAACAGAGAAAATTCTGAACATTCTTTCTGTTGGCATAAAATGGCTTCATGGAGAACTTTCTTTTGTTAATTAGTGATCGTTGTGAAGATATTTAATTCTGAATAGGGTGTATTTCAGACACACTGTATATTCTGAAGCATGGGTAGGGATGTGAAGCCCTTGTTCTCTTTTCATGGGCTGGTGGTAGGAACCCAGAAGAAGAAAAGTGTGGTAGTGAGAAAGCAATTGAGGGTGGAAGGGGAAAGAGGGGAAGACCTCTGCAAGCGATCAGGTAAAAGCTCAGGCAAGAGTGATGTTGCCCTGTCCCAGCAGCCCACTGTGAGCAAGGGTGAGAAATAGGGATGTCAGAAAAAAGGAATGCCACCATGAACTCTGGCCCTACCCACCACCGGCTGTAGCCCCTAACAGATTGTCTCTGAGGCAATGTAGCCTTTGAGAGAAGAAAAGGTTCCCCATTCCATCATAAAAGATTACCTTGCAAACTGTGAGTGATATCCATTGTGTCATACTCAGAGTACACACATTTAAATCTATTAACTTAAGCAGGTCCACTCTGAGAATCACTAATTGGATATTGTCCTCTTGATAAAAAACATGTAGCATAGCCATAGATAAAGCCCAGTATGTTTTGTTTCTGTTTGTTTTTCTTTTTGGAAGTTTGACAGTTGTGGAATCTATGATGGAGTTAATAAATTATATATGTTTCCTGGGACATTTGGATTGGATGATTCAATTGACTTTCAACTCAAGTACAGTATGGAACTCAGAATATCTTATTAGTGAGACTATATAAATGGTGAAAGATGTACAGTAATGTATTAGCTTTCCATCATATTATTTCATACTTTGACTCGTTACAAATATGACCTCCATATTTCATTATTTTTTTTGAAGTGTGGTTGTTATGTAGTGAAGTTTCACCCTGGGCCAGCAGGGGGATACTGTAGATAGTTTTCACTCAGGTCTGTAGATAGTTTTCACTCAGGTCCACGTCAGTTATTTTAGGCGGGAACTCTGGGCTGTTGTTGCTACAATGTTGACAGCCGGCTGCCTATAAAAGCAGGCCGGCTGAGCTGTTTGCTGTCAGTTCTATTCCAGCTTACAAAATAAAGAGCTGCTTTGGAGAAATCGCTATGTCGTCTGCTATGTCAACTCACAACTTAACAGTGGTTGCCTGATTTCCATGGCCAGGCAAGCTTTGATTTGGAAAAAGGAAAGGCTGTTTCTTTTTTAGGTTGTCGGTCTCCGTGAGACTGAACGCAGATTGCAACTTCAGGCAGAAGAAATGGGAATGAGGGTAACGGAAAAAGAGAACGTAGTAAGAGAACTTGAATCGGCACTTGAGCATCTCATGCTTCAGTGTGACAGGCGTCTGACCCTCCAGCAGAAAGAACATGAGCAAAAGATGCAATTAATTTTGCTTCATTGCAAAGGTATTTTGGCTTTGAGAACTTTGAAGTAACATCTGGTTAATAATGTTCGTGGGAAGCAGGATGTCAGTCTGATCCAACAGTCTTCTACTGTTCCTAATTTTGGAACAGTCTTCTACTGTTCCTAATTTTGAAATTATATCTAGTCACTACTAAAAATGTAATTCCATCAGAAACGTTCATATGGCATGTAAGATTTGTATATTTTACAGTGGTATGAAATTACAAATTTCATTTCAAGTATTCCATTATCACTTCACTCTCTTGCAATCCAAGGATATAATGTCCAAGAATCTTATCCTCATCCCCACAAATTCCTACCCAGATTTAGGCAGCCAGACAATGCCTGGCCCACCAGGCATTGGATTTTATTTTAAGATGCAAAACATAATTGTAACAAGCAGAAGTATTGAAAGTAAACTTGTCTGGGTTCCCTATCCCTAATCTATAAGAATGCAAATGTTCATATTTGCTTAATATCCCCCCGCCCCCACTACTCAAATAAGTCACATCTTAAACTTCTTAATGATTATCTTCCTTTGAGCTGAAGTATTAGTATTATGATTATCCTTTTTCTCTCTCATCCTTACAGCTTCAATTATTTTTCTTTCCCCCATCTCTCCTTCCCTCCCCCCACTGCTAATCTGTTTTCATTTGTAAGAACAGTACCTATATTTCTGCTGCACTTCTACAAAACATGATTCCTAGATTTATACATTTAAACATATTGTAGCGCTTAACATTTACACTTTGAGACAAATTACAAATGATATGCAGCATACACTATCTGGAACTCTGTTCATGCTATAATGAAGTTTGAATCTAAACTTAGTTCTGTCTTTCTAGAAGAAGATGGGGAGAGTATTGCAGAAACTTTTAAGACGTATGAAACTAAAGTCCAACAACTGGAAAGAGACTTGTTCTTCTATAAGAAAACTAGCCGTGAATTAAAGAAGAAATTAAAGGAACTGGTTGCAGAATCAATACACCATCCTCTGACACAAAGTAAATATGAGAAGTATTGTAATTCTAAAACATACATAGCTGCAATGTAACTCTTACTCAGCTTGGTAGCAGAACTCCTATTAATCACAATGAAGTAGGATTTATTTTACAATTATCAGTATAGAGGATATTTTAGATTTCAGGTCTCTTTAATATTCTTAGTAGCTTTCAGATGCATAAAAAAAACATTTTACCCCTTTAACTTTTGCTGACTTGGATCATTAAGTTCGTACTCAGAAATGGAGATGAGGGAAGACAATTTTCAATGATTTCCCCCATGCTCCCTGATTTTCCCACTATTGGGAGGGAGCCTTCTTCAACAGCTTGAGAGGTGGTGTTGGGGGCTGCAGGGGAAATGGGCAAAAATAATTTCCTAGCCGTTTCCTCCAGCAAGGGCCCCTGCTATACTACACTTCCTTCCATGAATGCAGCGAGCCCTTCTGTTTTCCAGCAAGGTAACTAGGGATCTCAGTATATTTTACTCTTTTGATTTTTTTTAGCTAGCAGTGTTTATCATTTATTAATTAACACCCTCAGGGGATAGTGTAATAACAGCAAACAGTTGAACCAAGTTAGATTCATAACATTACAAAACAGAACAAACCATAATAGTTCCCTCAAAGCATCCAAGCCAACTGCATTTTAAAAAAATATTTCTTTTTAGGTAATTGTTCCAGTGATGGGATACTGAATCGAGAAGAAGTAATTACCTTGTCAGAAGAATTCAAACGGACATCCACACCAACAGGGAAATTAAAAGAAATAAACTCCCCAAGGGGTGATTTAGGAGCACAACAGAATTCATACAGATTTGAAGAGGAAGCTGCAGAACTGGGACCCAACACATCCAACAGTCACGAAGAGCAAGCAGGAAAAGGACATCAGCCTGCAAAATCTCACCCACAAGTGTGTTGCCCTTCTCAGGCAAGAGAGACTATGACACAGCTCCAAGGAGTAACCCCAGTAAAACTTCCTCGCAAAGAATTGCGCTACATCCCTGCTTCTGAGCTTTCATCAAGACGTTCCGGCCTTGCAGGTGGTATAAATTCTGTTCCTGCTGATTCTATTGAAATGCCTAGAAAATCTGACTATAATATATAATTATCCTTGTAATATTTTGAAAGCAATTACACAGTTCCCTTTTATTTCCAGTTTATTTCAAGCAGCTACGATATTTGAGTTATTTCACATTGCGTGTCTCACAGTGCTGATCATTTATTGTGCCCCATAGAAATCTGAGGCCTTAATAGCAGAGTGATTATATCAGGGGTTGAAACCAAAGGACTTTTTGTCCTTAAAGAATTAATTTTATTTGTACTGATTTCTCCTTTAGAGTAACATGGATTTTTATTCCACGTCTTCATAAATGCATTCTTCTATACCTCAAAGAATATTAGGGCTGGTTCACAAAATACATTTTTAGCTGCATGAGTTATCATGATCATTCTTGAGTGCATATTTATGAAGACAGACAATGTATAAAAGCAATCACAGTTACAGTTTTATTGTATAGCTGTGAGGGGCGGAAATCACATTAGGTTAAATGCTGCTAACTGTATGATCGGTTATTTTTACACATTATTTGTCCATATGAACATGGTGGTGGTGACAGCCTGGAGCACTCACATGGAAAAAAGAAATCTGGCGTGAACCAGCCCATTGTAATAAAGGTCTTCATAGATACATCAGCAATACTTGGTTTCCAGTCCAGGCATACTTATGCTGAAGTGTGACAAAGCACTTGTGACTGACCAAAGCCTTGGGTTGTGAATGTCCTTTAAAAACAAAACACGACTACAATGTTTCTAAGAAATTAATGTTTTCGCAAGGAAATTTATTTTGCCCAACTCATATTTTAAATGAATATGCTCTCAAACATCAATTTCTCTTTCTTATAACTAACTGTTGTTATGTGACTTTGAAACTTTCTGTGGGGAGAAAGTTTTTTTCCATAATAGAAAAGAAACATTTTTATTGGCTCCAGGGAAATTACTCTCTGCTGTGTCACGTATCACTGAGATAGATGTAGATGTGCTGTCAGTGAACTAGGGCAATAAAAAGTTACCCTGCTTGGAAGGGCCCAGCTGTGTATCTCTTAGCGTGAAGTACATGATAAGTTAGAAAACTGCTTTGTCTACTTGACCTGGTGTAGACATAACACTTACTGTGGATAAAGGGACCAGGAGCAGACTTGCAGCATATATACTCACTCTTCCTATGATAATTCCCTTGACCCCAGTTTCTCAGTACATAAGGTTATTGTTAGTTCTAGATAAAATGACTCCAGGGGCATTTCTAAGTTTTTGTTTTTCTCACTGGTTCCCAAGTTGTTTATTATCTGTGCACAGGACGTGGTTTGTGCACAGAAGGTACTCCAGTCCAGTAGAGGCTCCGACTGGCCAAAGACTGGTGACTTCTCCCATATTGTCCCCCAGCCTCCTGCAGTAAATTTGAAAGACACAGAACGGTCAACTAGCAAAACTGCCTCCAAACACCCCCCCCTTTCCATTGGCTGGAGCATCCCAAGTGGTAGTCCTTTCATGGGGCCTCTAAAATCTAAGCCAATGTGTGCCTAGTTTCTTAAAAAATAAAAAAATAAAATACAGGATTGTATCAAACTCTGTCCCTCTGCCAATAAAGGACACTTTTGATCCAGTAGATGCTTGCATGAGTGGGAGGTCAAAGGTGATTTGGGCAAATTCCCTTATTCCCCCTGCTCTCTCATTCTTTCCATGTTCCAGAGGATCCTTTAGCCTTCTGGAGCAGGGTTGGGAGACATAAAAAGGGAGGAAATTACGGGGGGTGAGAAGCTCTCCGGACTCTCTCAGCACCTGGATGAAACCTTTACTACTGATCTTTGGGGTAGACTATTGTGCATTAAATATTTGTCGTGAGTGTGAATGTTCAAATGTACCTTACGGATAGTTAATTGCCATTTTTGCAAATTTGGGCACATCAATCTTTGCACTTCAAAATATTGAGTACACGGCACTCTGCTGGAAGAAGAGTTGTCAATTCTGGCCTTTTCTCCCTCCCCTGCTCTGCCTGCCAGAGTGGCAGGGAACTCTGTTCAAGAGTGTAGGAGATTAATTAATGAAACCCACCTCTATCCTCCTTACTCCAATGGGAGCCTCCTCTGGATATTGTTGCTTTCCATAGGAGTCTGGATCCAGCCCATTCCTTTTAATTATTTTTTGCTTAGGTTGCATTTAAAAAACAAACAAACTGGATAATATCTTACACAGTTGCTATCCGCTTGTAGGCATCATTAACTTCCAGTAGTGATTCTTAAGAAGAAACCTTTCTGGTCAGGATATCATGTTTTAAGACAGGCTGTGAACATGCTAAAAACCATAGTTCATCCTACTCTGTGCCAGTGTGTCCAACTGCTTTATTTGTAAACTGCTAAAATATTTTACAATTTCTCAAGACGGAAATAATTGTTTTAATTGCATTTGTTATCTTTTGCTTTGTTGAATCGTGATTTGAGTTTTGCAAAGGGGTGTGGTCTTAAGTTCAAATATTTCACTCTCTTAACACTGCATTGTTTATGTACTTATACAACACAAATTCATTCTAAAACACAAAATGAAGTACAGTAAATGGTTCCTACAGTATGCAACTTCTTTAAAAAGGTGCAGCAAAGGAGGCTGTGTGGGTTGGTCAGTTCACAACATCACAAAGCTAATCAGCACATTGAACAGCTGCTGTAAATGTATGGAGCTTTCTTTTTTCTTTTTAACCCTTAACTTGATGCTGGAGAGGAAATGGTGTAGAGAGCCTTTCAGCATGGTTCCACTGTTGAAACAGTATTATCAACTAATTGCTATAAATTACAAATGTCTTAGCTTTCATAACATGTACCCATATACTAAATTAATAATCATATTTTAAAGCATGGGTTTCCAACATGGACACTATGGCTTGCTTGAGGTCTTCCATGGATGTCCATTCCCTAAAGCCTCTTATGTGCTTTTCAAGGTTCATTATTAATTTTCTTGGCTCTGACTTTTACACAGAAAGGTGTGTCCGTGGGTCGGTGTTCTCCGTCTCAGGAGCAGGGATAGTAACTTTAAAGGTGTTTTAATCTTCTCACTGCTTTAGGCAACCAATGTGGACACCACCACCTGTTCGGAAAATGTCTTAAGTCATTGCAGCGCACAAGTAAGGCATGTCTAAATTGATTTCAGAGATGTAAAGCAGCACTGTTGGCCTAATAAAGTTTGCTTTTTAATTTAGCCTGTGTGTGTGTATCTATCTGTACAGTGGTACCTCTGGTTACGTACTTAATTCATTCCGGAGGTCCGCACTTAACCTGAAACTGTTCTTAACCTGAGGTACCACTTTAGCTAATGGGGCCTCCTGCTGCCGCGCCCAAAGAGCACGATTTCTGTTTTCATCCTGAAGCAAAGTTCTTAACCCGAGGTACTATTTCTGGGTTAGCAGAGTCTGTAACCTGAAGTGTTTGTAACCTGAAGCACATGTAACCCGAGGTACCACTGTATCTATCTACCTACGTACCTACCTACCTACCTATTGTTGTTTAGTCGTGTCCGACTCTTTGTGACCCCAAGGACCAGAGCACGCCAGTCACTCCTGTCTTCACCTATCTATACCTATCTATCTTTAGATAGGTATAAAAAAGGTAAAGGGACCCCTGAGCATTAGGTCCAGTTGTGGCCGACTCTGGGGTTGTGGCGCTCATCTCGCTTTATTGGCCGAGGGAGCCGGTGTACAGCTTCTGGGTCATGTGGGCAGCATGACTAAGTCGCTTCTGGCGAACCAGAGCAGTGCACAGAAATGCCGTTTACCTTCCCGCCGGAGCGGTACCTATTTATCTACTTGCACTTTGAGGTGCTTTCGAACTGTTAGGTGGGCAGGAGGTATAGGTATAGGTATAAGTAGATACATAGATAGATACTGTATAGATATATATGCACACACATGCACACACACACACACATATATATATACTGTATAGGTATAGGTATAAGTAGATACATAGATACTGTATAGATATATATGCACACACATGCACACACACACACACACACATATATATATATACTGTATAGGTATAGGTATAAGTAGATACATAGATAGATACTGTATAGATATATATGCACACACATGCACACACACACACATATATATACTGTATAGGTATAGGTATAAGTAGATACATAGATAGATACTGTATAGATATATATGCACACACATGCACACACACACACACACACACACATATATATACTGTATAGGTATAGGTATAAGTAGATACATAGATACTGTATAGATATATATGCACACACATGCACACACACACACACACATATATATACTGTATAGGTATAGGTATAAGTAGATACATAGATAGATACTGTATAGATATATATGCACACACATGCACACACACACATATATATACATACATGTACATATTTTATGGGCTAATAGCCGTAATTAAAATTGAATTGAAATATATATATATACTGTGTTTCTTTCCGGAGAAACTAACCCTGGTTTTTTTAAAAAAATGTAAGAGAGCATAAATTAAATTGATAAATCCACAGGTGCGCAGTCAACGCCGACAGCAGGTCAACCACGTGTTTCCCCCCAAAAGAGCAACGGAACAGAACCGTTTTGACTCCGGGGAGCGCACTTAATTGCGGGGGGGGGGACGCAAAGAGAAAGCGGCGCCGGCGGCAGCGCACCTGAGGGAGACTGCGGAGCGGAGTTTAGTTGGGGGGGGGGAGGGGGGCGTCGCCCTCTCGCGCCCCCCCGCCCCGCCCGCGGCGACCACGTCAGACGTCACAAACCCACTTTGTTGCGCATGCGCCCCCCCGCCCCCTTTCCCCCTCCCTCCCTCCCTCCCTCCGCGTCTCGCGCGCTGGCCCCCCCCCCGCCCTCGAGCGAAGCGGCCCGAGACATAAACAAACTCGGCGAGGGAGCCTCTCCTTCCGCCCCTCACGCGACGCCCCGAGCCGTTTCCCGAACCGCCGTCCGTGAGGCGGCCTCCGTGGCCCCTCGCTCTCCGCACCCCTCGGGGCCGCCATCCCTCTCTCTCTCTCCCGCCCAGACGGGGCCTCGTCGAAGGGGGACCCGGAGCCTCGCCTGCCTCCTTCCAGCCCCTCAGAGGAGGCTGCTGCCCGGCTTCAGCGAGGCGCCCTCCGCGGTGGGTGCCGACCAACGGTTTGCTCTGGGGGGGGGGGTGGGTTCTATTATTATTATTATTATTATTATTATTAGGGGTTCAATTATTATTATTCAGGGAAGTATTTAATGTGTGACATTTTTATGTATTTTTAATCCTCGTTGGAAGCCGCCCAGGGTGGCCGGGGAAGCCCAGCCAGAGGGGGGGGTAAAAATAATAAATATTATTATTATTATTATTATTAGGGGTTCAATTATTATTATTCAGAGACCTGGGAGAAGAGAGGGTTGAGGAGGACTGGAGGAAATTCAAGATTTATTTACAGAAATATTGTAATTTTGTTGAATGCTAAGAAGGATGCTAGATCATAAATAACTGCCCGCCACTGAATTAGATCTGATTTTGACGATAAGTGAGAATAAGGAAAATATAAATTTTTTGGAGAATTGCTAGATTTTATTTAAATGAGCGGAGATAAGATTGTAAACAAGTGGGTAATTTGCTTGGAAAAGAATTTTTTGTAACGATGTAAGTGGGAGCGGGAGATGTGAGGGAGTCCAAAGAAGTGACGAAATTATATTATGATATAAGTAATGTCGATTATTATTTATGCATTTGTATTCAAAAAATCTTAATAAATATGTAATAAAAAACCGAACAATTATTATTATTCAGGGAAGTTTTTAATGCGTGACATTTTTATGTATTTTTAATCCTCGCTAGAAGCCGCCCAGGGTGGCCGGGGAAGCCCAGCCAGATGGGCGGGGTACAAATAATAAATTATATTATTATTATTATTATTATTATTATTAGGGGTTCAATTATTATTATTCAGGGAAGTATTTAATGCGTGACATTTTTATGTATTTTTAATCCTCGCTGGAAGCCGCCCAGGGTGGCCGGGGAAGCCCAGCCAGATGGGCGGGGTACAAATAATAAATTTTATTATTATTATTATTATTATTATTATTATTAGGGGTTCAATTATTATTATTCAGGGAAGTATTTAATGTGTGACATTTTTATGTATTTTTAATCCTCGTTGGAAGCCGCCCAGGGTGGCCGGGGAAGCCCAGCCAGATGGGCGGGGTACAAATAATAAATTATATTATTATTATTATTATTAGGGGTTCAGTTATTATTATTCAGGGAAGTATTTAATGTGTGACATTTTTATGTATTTTTAATCCTCGTTGGAAGCCGCCCAGGGTGGCCGGGGAAGCCCAGCCAGATGGGCGGGGTACAAATAATAAATATTATTATTATTATTATTATTATTATTATTATTATTATTCAAACGGGGGGGGCGGGGGCGGCATGCTACCCTCTGGGGAGAATTTCTGCTGAAACAAACGAGCGGGGAGAGGGGCTAAAGGTGTAAGCTCACCCCACAATTTCTGATCATCCCCTTCTCTTTCATTCATTTACTTTTTTATTCTTACAGGGTCCTCTCCAAAAAGTAGGGCGAGGGGGGTTTACTGCTGGGCCCGTTAATCTTGGGGTGTCTCTCAGTCACCCCTTTCTCGAAGGCAGAACCCAGAACTGGGCGGGATATATGGCATTTCAGGAGCGCCATCCTCCACCCAGTGTCAACTCGTTTATGTGGGGCAGAATTAGAAAACGGGTCCCCAAACATGAGAACTTTAAAGGGCTTAGCTTTAGTTGGGGTCGTGCCGCTGTTGATACGGGATAAAACTGCAGAAAGCTATTGGCACTGGCAAGTGTGTTAATGATGCTGTTAAATGGCATGTTTTGTTGAACCAGTTTCTGGTGGTAAGAATGTGCAGTTGTTTGACTTTTGCAGCACTGTTCTTTAGGCATATATATATATATATAAGTAATTTATAAGTAATAGTTTAACTGCATGTCTTGCCATATTTACAGACACGTAAAGCATACGTATTCGTTTTCATATATTTATCGTTCTGAAATTGTGTTTATTTAATCCATTTTATAGAGCAGTGTCTGCTCAGTACATTAATGGGACATTCCCAGGCTACTGCAAATAAGATTGCAACCTATTTAGCATCACAGAAGGCAATTTCATCCTCTTTCTAATACATTTTGTCAAAACTTTGATTCTCATAAGTACATGCCTAAAAGCAGAAGATAGAAAGTCTGTTTTAAGAAGATCTCTGTACCTTTTGAAAAAACTTGCACCTTGTTCAGAAAACATCAACATGGAATATTAGCATTGTAGATTTTGATCCATAGTTTCTTGTTAGATAGTATTATTTGGGCCTTCTTGCTTGTGGAAGAAGAGACACCCTTATTATATTGAATTCTTTAGAAAGCAGGGAAGATGCCTCATGCTTATTCCTCTTGATTAAAAGATCTATTAGTTCTGTCTTTGAACCTTGGAGCTTCCAACAGTGGTGCAGCAAGATCCACTATAAACATTTCATCTGATACTTTTTCACAGTTACACTTCCATGAAATTATATAGCTCTTTTTGTTCAAAGCATGTTCCTTTGATGGGAACCATAGTTCCACAGACTCCTAAACTTAATCCTTAAGAGTACATGATACTTTCTTAGAAAATCCTTGTTAATCTTCTTCTGAAGACTATGCTTGTGTGCCAGTGTTTTCAAAAGATCAATGAGCTTCCCTTTTGCAATCCTACATAGGAATAAAATGACAGCTACACTGTCAGTAATAGTTCCTATTGGTGACCTTTCTGTCATCTGAAGTGTTTAATAAGCACAAAGTTTAGAGAGTGAATAACAGTATTTATTTAGTTATCTATTTTCCAAAAAAAAACCCCTATAGTATTAAGTTAATTTTTTTTGCTTTATTTTTATCACCATTCTTTATATTTTGCACAGAAAGTAGGAGTATAAATTAGTCATCCAAGGCTGCTACAAGAAATTCAACAAAAGCTACCAATTAAAAATATCTGAAGAAGTGTGCATGCACACGAAAGCTTATACCCAGAACTAACTTAGTAGGTCTCTAAGGTGCTACTGGACAATTGTTTTAATTAATTTATTTCAATTAAAAATAGCTATTAAAGAAGTAACAACCAACCATATTCCCACACTTTGGGGCTGCAATTCCTCATTCATTAAAAGTATTTCTGCTTTCTTGCAAAAATTATTACCCCGTCCCTTGAACAACTTATTCAGGGTGTTGTCCAAAAAGGGGCCAGCTATTTCTGGGCCTATTAATCTTGGGCATGCTCTCAGTCACCATATTGATTAATGCACCTAGAGCTTAACGGGATATGGTATTTCTAGGTTACATAACTCTGCAAAATAGGGGGAAAAAAACTTATGAAACCTGATTCAGAAAAATGTGGTAGTTTTGTTTGTGAGGTCTTTTGGTTACTATATAAAACTCTGTAATCCATTTTTTAAAAAAGTGATTTAATGTACCAGTTCTCTTATAGTAAAATTGTGGATCTTTTTTCTTCCCCCACCCCATCCTTATATTGCTGTTACTTATCCAGGTAGCTTCTTGAAACAGCGGCTTGCTTCTAGACGCCTCCAAAGTTAAAATGGCCTCTGCAGTTATTAGTTCGGTTCCTACTACTGCATCACGGTTTGCTCTTTTGCAAGTTGATAGTGGCAGTGGATCCGATTCAGAATCTGGAAAAGGAAGAAACAGTCGAAATGGTGGAAAGTCCCAAGCTTCAGGTAGCAAGTCAACCACAAATGAAAAGAAAAAAGAAAAGAGAAGAAAAAAGAAGGAACAGCAGCAGAGTGAAGCCAATGAGGTGGTGTGACTGTTATGTTTCAATACTCAGTTGGGCCAGGTATCCACATACATGCAAAGGAAAAGTCAAAAAGTGAGGGATCAAGAATTAAGTATACTTGAGATGTGGTAAAGATTCCAGCAGGGGTTAGAAGTGGGAAGGTGTTTATGATCAGGTGAATCCTAAACACCTTTCTTTTAAAACTAGAATGGCATCCTAATCCAAAATGTTTATCTTTGGAAGGAGAAGTTTCTGAAGAAATCTGCCCTAAGGTAGGGCAGATGTTCGAGTGCTTCTTTTCTTTAATGTAGGTGTCTAGGTTCATAGCATATATTGGTGCATATGGTTCAGATAGTTTAAAAAAAAATACTGTTTGTGGGTGACAATGCCTATATACAAATATTATTATTATTTTTTAATAATATTTATTGAAATTTCCAAATATAGCAGAAAAAAGAAAAAGAACAAAACAAAACAAAACAAAACAAAAGAACATTTACTTTTAGGCCTTACTTTCATTAACATCCTTCCAGGACTTCCTCACCTCACCCCCTCTTATATTCCAATTCCATTAAATTAATTCAACAAGTTCTTACCCCAAATTTAAGCTTATTATCATTGACCCAATGTTGAAAATATTTTTTCCCCCTAAAATCGACCCCTGTTCCCTTCCATGAATTCCCCTCTTTAGTACGCAGAACAAAGTGAGATTAAAAAAAAATTAAAAAAAATAAAGAACAGAGTATAATTTTACACCCTTTGGATACCAGATTTCCCTCCCCCCTTTCCCGGTTATGATGCCCAATGTCCATCAGTGTCTACTGTCAGCCTGGAGACCCCACATCTATGTCCAAATCTCTCTCAGCTCCACTTTGCCGTCTTTTTAAAAGTCTTTGCCATCTTTTTGGTAGTCTTTAGTTTCAAACACCCAATCTTGGAAGGACTCTATCTCAAGAAGGTCCATTTTTTCCATCCAGATCTCTATGTTTAAAAGTAAAACTCATATTTTATTTCTTATTCCTTTTAAATCTGAATGTCCCAAATGTTCTCACTTCCAGCTTTGTCCAATTCTTGTTGTTCTCTTTCCTCGCTTTCCTCTGGTTTCTTTTCCTGTTCCACTGCAAAAACGTTCTAATTCCAAAAGCTTCTACTTCCTCTACAGAGGCTTTATTTGTTCAGGAACAAAAACTTGCGTCAAGTCCCTTCCATTCTTCAATAGATAGATCTATTGTCTCCTTTAGTGTAGAGACCTCTGTAGACAAAATAATGTTTCATTTCTGCAGCTTTCCCAGGAGATAAAAAGTCCTGTACTGTTCCATGCGTATTTTTCCACTTACAGCAATTCTTGGAGTGTCCCAAAGCCCCCTCTAGAGGGATTATGGTAACTCAGTTTCCTTCCAGATCACACCCAAAAGTCAAAGTAACTTGTTATCCCTTGTTTTCAACAATTTATATCCAGATTGTAACAAATATAACCAGCAAAGTCATTGTAGCAAAATTCTCTTTTTATTCTTCAACTTTGACAGCTACTTTGACAGCTGTCAAAATCTCTATAACTCCTCACCAGGCGCTCTCACGGATCACTCCCGGTTCCTGGGGGGGGGGGGGTTACACTTTAACTCACAAATTCACTTTTCTCCTCCAGCACAATCTTGTAATTTTCCATCGTGAAATTAATAACTTTATCAATAAAAAGTAGACCTTTCTCTCGATCTTAGTTGTCAGATCCTTGCTTTAAATCCTCTACAACAGGGGGGAGACAGACTTCCTTTTTGCACCTCCCCCGCTCGTTCCAAATTTAAATTTTTTTTTCCCTTTTAAATCTGATTTTCCAATTACTCACGGGTTGTTCTTTTTAGTCCAAATTTTCAATGGAAGAAGTCAGCGCTCTCCATCAAATGGCATGCGGCTTCGCTCGGCAGGGGAAGCAGAGGACTCATAGCACCACGCCACCCCCCGTCCCCCGCTCCGGAGCCTTTAAAAAGGCTCCTTCGCGGGTCGGGGGGGTTGCAAACGGTGCCCACCGAGTCACCAAGTCCGTGGGTTGCAGCGCCCATGGTTTTTGAGGGTCCCCGCGTCGCCGGCGCGGCGGGACCCAACCCCTGCCGAGCAGGCTCCCTCCGGAGCTCGGAGGGAGTCCGCCATTCGGCGACGGCGCCAACCCGGAAGTCTATATACAAATATTATTGAGTAGTATTAAGTGTTACTCAGTTTTCAAACAAATACTAAATTAGCAGTACTTCTAGAACATACTATGAATTATTTTGAACTTGGAAGACTTCCTCAATTTTGCTTCCTATCTTACTATATTGCAGCTACTCATGATATTTGTAATGCATCTGTTGCTGTGGAATTCATGTCAGGTTATATCAAATTGTGCTAGCAAAAGCACTTCAGGCAGGGCGCCTGATTTTCACTGATTGCCCCTGAAGGTTATGGGACCATGTGGAACAGTGGGATATGGCACAGAGGACTGGAATTGATGGGAAGGGTTTGTGGCAATGGGGCACCTCACTTTAACTTTACCTTTTGAGCTTTACATTAGGAGAAGCACTTCAGCTTACATAAAACCACCATTGGCTACAACCCACCATTATTGATATTTTAAAATACCATACTTTTATTCCTATTTTCAGAGAAAACTAGTCTCCCAAAGCATCATGTCATTCAATAATTCAGTATAGTTCTGGTGGTAGGCGCAATACATAAATGAAAAAGAGATACATTTGTGCTTACTACTTACAAAGGGAAAGGGAAAGGTAGGGGGGGTCAGTTTGAGAATGCTGGAATGATGTGGTGAATTGTATATTACATTTAGTTTGGGCCCAGCTGATCTTTCCTTGTTCCTCTGGCCATTTGTACACAGGGAACCTAACTTGTGTTTATTGTTCTAGCCAGTTTAGACCACCAACATTATGTGAGGGTTTCTTCTTAATCAAATCACCAGAATAATGTAAGGCACTTCAGAGCAAACCTACACTGAGGTTTCACAGTGTCTGATACACAGTGTTTGTCACAGTGTTTGATACTTTATAAAAATATTTATTTATGTTCATTGTTTTTATAGCTCAGAAATCTCGCTTTTAAGAAAATCCCTCAGAAAAGTTCCCATGGAGCTTCTTTGTCTCAGCACGAGCAAGCATTAAATAATTCAGCAAGGAAAGATTCTCAGGAAGAGAACTGGCAAGAGTGGAGACAAAGAGATGAACAGGTAATTCATCAAATATGTTATTTTAAAGTTTTAAGTGTTCGTGATTCTTCATTTTAACCGCTGCACCTGCTTTGTATGCATTAGCATTGGCAGGCATTTGGGTCAGGTTTGAAAGAAAGCTCTATTAAACACAATAGGACTTAATTCTGCATAAACGTGCAAATGATCAGGCTATAACTTTCAGCAATCATGAGCGTGTGTTCTGAGAAAAAAGTTACATTTAGTTCATTGAGATTTATTCTCTAGTCAAGGTGCCAAATAATATCATTTGCTAGCCACCCCTTCACCCTTTGGTTCCTGGTAGGTTACAACAATTAAAACACAATGCTAAAAGCTGTTTAAAACAACCAACAATCAAATAAGGTGGATCCTAAAAATATACATCTCTAGCATCAAAAGAGGTGTGTCCTCAGCAATTTCCCGAAGCTATATAATGAAGATGCTAGATATACCTCTTTTGGGGAGGGAGTGACTGATAAGTAACTGACATATGATACTAAGAGGGTGGTGTATGTTTGAATAAAACCCTGCCACATGGTACACTTTTTCATCTTGTTTCTTCAGTTGACTTCTGAAATGTTTGAAGCTGATCTTGAAAAAGCTTTACTTCTCAGCAAACTGGAATATGAAGAACACAAAAAGGTATTCCCTTCTCTAAATATGATTAAAACACAAATACAGTGGTACCTCCGGTTGCGGAGAGGAACTGTTCCGGAGCTCCAGTCGGACCCCGAGATTTCTGCAGCTGGAGGGACCGCTTCTGCGCATGTGCGCACGGCATTAGACCACTTCTGCGCAGGCACGTGCGTCAAAACCCGGAAAAATACTTTCGGGTTTGCCGCATTCGCATCCTGAAGGATACAGAACTGGAGGTGTATGTATCCAGAGGTACCACTGAATTCTTAACAATGCACTTTTTATGAGCCTATGTACAGCTGTAGTTTTTTTGCTAGATTCAGTTGAGTTAATAGCAGATCAAGAAAATATTGCCTGTGGTAATAGTAGTGGTGAAAACAGAATTCTTTCTTATGTAGTTTCGTGTACAATCCTGGATGTGTTGTTTACTTGTTTAGAGAGGCCAGTTGCATAGACATGGGTTCAAAATACTAAGCAAGAGACTAAATTGCTTTATATTGTTTCTTTTTTTTATTATTAATTTTTTAGAAAAATTTTCTTTTACAGATTTAAATAACACATTCATATCCACTATAATACAAAATTCTTTTGGACTTCCCCCCGCTCCCTCCACAATCCTCATAATTTTAAATTTATTTCACATTTCCTTTATGATTGTATTGCCAGTTGATTAATCTTTACAGCTCTTATCCCTCTTACAATACCCTTTCTCATCACAAAGCCTCTTTAAATCCAACTAGCGTTGTCTGTTCATCACAAATATTTTCCAGATAAATCGTAAACTTTCTCCAGTCCTGTGTGAACTTGTGATCTTTCTGATATCTAATTTTTCCTGTCAGTTTGTCTAATTCAGCAAAATCCATCAGTTTCCGTCTCCATTCTTCCAATGTTGGTAATTCTTCTTGTTTCCATTTTTGAGCCATAAAATGCTTTATATTGTTTCAAAATATTTCTTTGCGTAACTTGTTTTCCCTTTGGCAGTGTTTAAGCATAATGTTCTATTATTTAGTCTCT
This sequence comes from Podarcis cretensis, assembly GCF_951804945.1. Lineage (NCBI taxonomy): Eukaryota > Metazoa > Chordata > Lepidosauria > Squamata > Lacertidae > Podarcis > Podarcis cretensis. The sequence continues at coordinate 7,022,401 of NC_137180.1, read as the reverse complement.
CAAAGACAGATGTATAAGGTGTTTTTTTTTTCTTTACAGGAATATGAAACTGTTGAAAGTGCTTCTCCTCCATCAAAAGCTGTGCACAAGAAAGAGAAAAGAAAAAATCAGCAGGGAAAAGACAAACCTCTCACTGTGTCTTTAAAAGATTTCCAGTCTGATACTAACATTGGTAAGTTTTTAGTGCTAAATGTTTCGTAGAATCATTAGGTCTGTTAAAGAGTCACAAGATGTAGACACCTGTCAGGTTAGGAATTCAGATTCAGGATTCAGACTTCACTTCCATCGCCAAGAGTGTGAGTAGGGGGGCTTTTGCCAATTCCCCCTTTGTACCCTCAGATATGTTCCAGAGTATTGGGGGATTGATTGAAACAATCTGGGAAGTGTTTGTGTCCTGGGGGTGGGTGGAGAATTGGCAAAATATGATTCTTCCCCTTTGGTTAGTGAGATCTTTCTGCTTAATCAGAAGTCTCCCATGGACAGAATGCCTGTACAAAGAACTAAAGTGAAACTTTACACTGCTTTGATCTTTAAATACTGTTTAAATACTGCTGAGAGAAGGATATAGTAGAATTAGCATAGCTGGACTCTCTCCTTCTATTCCCCAGAAAAGGTGGTCCAGCAGGACAGCTAAAACAGTTTTAGTTTTAACACCAGCCCCAAAACTACTTTGAAGGACCTCTAAACTGGTTTCATCCCAGAAAACCAGGGGCCATTTTGCAAATCACACGCTTCATCACACTTTGTGGCAAATTTGATACTCAGTTGCAGTAGTTTAGTTTCAGGTGGGTCAAGTGGTGCTTTGTTACTAGATTTATAAATCTGGCAAAACAGAATACAAGGAATTTAAAGTGTGAATGGAAATTTTAGCTTAAACTTAGAGAATCTTATTTATAATTTAGCAGAGTATGGCACTGAAATATTCCTGGATAATCAGTTTTAGGGTTTTCGTCCACAAATTAAATTTAATCTGTAATTTACATTTCATGTTGTTTCAGATCACCTTCCCAAAAAGCAGGAGGTAAGTACCTAATCAAACAAAAATAATGCTTGAAGTATCTAATGAGGGAATTCTTTAAATGGCACTGTTAATTTTTCCACTTTCTTGGCAAGCATTAGTGCATGCTCTGTTCTAAATAAGTCACATGAAAATATTGTTTCTGGTTCTGTTGGGGAGACTTAAGTGAACAGCAGGAACCTGGATATTGTGAAGAAATTGTATATGAAAGATTGTGCTATTAAATTAACATTTCAGCACAAGCTTTTTAAAGATTTTTCAGTGAATAATTTCTGTGGCTGCACCAAATTTTTTGCACTATTTTTAACAAGGAAAGTGGGCTCTTGAAAGTTCAAAATGGTCCCTTGAGAAACCTAATCAGTTCTTATTAGCTGTCTCTCTTGTACCTGTTCACAGCCTAATCTTTGGTTGTTTAGTTGCTATAATTTTTTGTTTCTAGCTTCTCTTTTGGCTTCTTTCTGAATGACTATGTGATCTCAGCTAATCATGGTCCAGGTAGTAAATGCGATGACATCATAGTACTCAGTAGTCGGTCTAAGTGTACTACATGATGACATCACTTTGGGCAAATTAAGCCTTGGCTTTTACCCTTAAACTGAATGATGCAATGCTTTCTTGCTGTGCTGGGAAGGCAAAGAATGAAAGCATTGTAGCAAGAGAATGGTTACTTGGTATTCCATGTTTGCTGCATTACAGGGCCAGCAAATTTAGAACGTGATTAAAATAGTATCTAAGCATTATTAAAACAATGCTAATTTTTTGCCTGATGCAGTTACCAAGACCTATTGTAGGGATGGAGGGCATTTAGAAAAAAATATATTATTGTAATTTGCTTTAAAGCTGAAATTTCATATTTAGATTGGAATTTCATATATAAACCTTAGAATTACTTATTAAGTTGCTGAATTGTTTTACTAGAGATTAATTATAGTTTCTTGGCAGGAATTGAGCTCTTCACATACTGTCTTGCATGATGGTGAATTCTTCAATAGACTGGAAGACGATGTGCACAAAATAATTACTAGGGAGAAAAGAAGAGAGCATATCACAGATAATGGAATGGACAACAGTACATCACGTGATCCCACACATGTATGTTAAATGAACATTCCTGAAAGTATACTGTCCTGATTATAATTGTTGTTGTTGTTGTTGTTGTTGTTGTTTAGTCGTGTCTGACTCTTCGTGACCCCCTGGACCAGAACACGCCAGGCACTCCTGTCTTCCACTGCCTCCCGCAGTTTGGTCAAACTCACGCCGGTAGCCTCGAGAACGCTGTCCAACCATTTCGTCCTCTGTCGTCCCCTTCTCCTTGTGCCCTCCATCTTTCCCAACATCAGGGTCTTTTCCAGGGAGTCTTCTCTTCTCATGAGGTGGCCAAAGTATTGGAGCCTCAGCTTCACAATCTGTCCTTCCAGTGAGCACTCACTGATTATAATAGAGAAGGTGAAATTGAGTAGCTGCTTAAAAGTGCATATAGGTATGAAAAGGCCACTAAATTTCCTCTTCTGAGAAATATCTGACAAGGAAACTCTAACTTTAAGAACGGGTGTCTGAGTTTCCCTGTTTTACTCTTCCATTTTTCATTTTGTGTAGTGCCTTTGGATCGTAAGCCCCTGGCATGGATTGCCTTGTTTTTACTTTTTATTCATCTTTTTAGCTGAAGAGTTGAGTAAAAGTGGTTTAAATAATGTGTGCCACAGGGTTTGGTGTGTTTGTTCACCTACCCTAGGAGTGGAGAACCCGTGGCTCACCAGATGTTGCTGAGCTACAGCTCCCATCATCCCTGTAGAGTTGGAAGGGAGCCTGAATGTCATCTAGCCCAATCCCCTAGAATGCAAGAATCTCAACTAAAGCATCCATGACAGATGGCCATCCAACCTCTCTTTAAAAACCTCCCTTTCTTGTAACTTGAAGCCATTGGTTCAGGTCCTACTCTCTGGAGCAGGAGAAAAGAAGCTTGCTCCATCTTCCCTGTGAAAGCCCTTTAGAGATTTGAAGATGGCTATCTCCTCACTCTCTTCTTATCTAATAATAATAATAATAATAATAATAATATATTTTATTTATATCCCACCCTCCCCAGCCGAAGCCGGGCTCAGGGCGGCTAACAACACTAAAACAGTGCAACATTATAAAAACATTATAAAAATTAATTAAGATCAAAATTGATGGCAACCATAAACTAAAGTTTTGTAAAGATTGCCAAAGGAGGGAGTCAGGCTGCGCCCTGACCAAAGGCCTGGTGGAACAGCTCTGTCTTGCAGGCCCTGCGGAAAGATGTCAAGTCCTGCAGGGCCCTTGTCTCTTGTGACAGAGTGTTCCACCAGGTTGGAGCCGCAGCCGAAAAAGCCCTGGCTCTAGTTGAGGCCAGCCTAACCTCTCTGTGGCCTGGGACCTTCAAGATGTTTTTATTTGAAGACCGTAAGTTCCTCTGTGGGGCATACCAGGAGAGGCGGTCCCGTAGGTACGAGGGTCCTAGGCCGCATAGGGCTTTAAAGGTTAAAACCAGCACCTAGGCTAAACATGCCCAACTTCCTCAGCCGTTCCATATAAGGCTTGGTTTCCAGACCATTGATCATTTTGGTCACCCTCCTCTGTGCACATTCCAGCTTGTCAATACAGTGGTACCCCGGGTTAAGTTCTTAATTTGTTCCGGAGGTCCGTACTTAACCTGAAACTGTTCTTTTTTTTTTAAGCATTTATTAATTTTCCAATAAAAACATCCAATTAACATATCAAATCAAATCCAATAAAAATAAAAAACTAAAATAAAAAAGGTCCAATTGTCTTCCAAATTGTAATAATTTTGTTTTGACTTCCCACGGTCTGAATTTCAAAGCGCATTCAACATCATAGTCCTGCCTCTCATCATCCTCAATGTTATTCATAATTCCATGTCCGATTTTCCCCTTCCACATTTTGACTCTGGTTCTACGATCCTCATTCATGTCAGAAAACAGATACTTTTTTTTCCTATGGAGTGCAGATTTGTCCGTATATTGTACTCCTTCAGCTGTTTTTTCATCGCACCGCTTAATTTAATTGCATCCAATTTCAAAGTTCTGTCCAGCTCTTTGAGAGTTGTTATTTTGGCAGCTCCCAGATCGTTAATCTTTCCCGTCCAGGTGTTATCAAATAAACAGAGAGAAATTTCCTTCTGTAACCTCCTTGTTGATTTGTCTTAAACAGACTGTTTGCAATGTAGCCATATATCAGACAGTTAGCAATTGGCCTTTGGAATCCTCCCAGTCCCCCCTCTGGGCCCTAGAGGGGGGCTGCGAGACATCCATTTAGCCCTCTCTAGCTCGTAATCAAAAAAACATCTTTTTGTAAACAGTTGTATATGTAATATTGCTTCCAGTCTTTATAACCAACCATCCGTTAGCTCCTGCTTCTCTTAATCAGGGAAGTATTTCAGATATTCAATAACGACGTGGTGAGAGAAGCCATTTTGTCCTTTGTCCTTTGTTTTCGTCTTTAACAGACATTTCTGGTCTTAGAAGAGAAGTGGCTGCGAGTAGATCCCAATTATATATGAAAGTCCATCTGAACTCACTTTCTGAAGAGCAATTTAAGTTCTTAATAAGGCTTGGCATGCATTACGGATTGTTGATATTAAGGATAAAAGAATGTTTTTTTACATACCAAGCCCCTCCACATTCCAAACGTCATGATGAGGATCTCTTTGAAGTTCGATCTTTTGCACCAGAGACTGTACATACTGCAGGTTTTTTCCAGCTTCTTCAATTCAGAGCGTGTCTGTTTGTTTTCCAAATCTTTATATTTTCCCAAACAGATGCGTCCGGCTATGGGGTGGCGTCGCAGGAGTGTCAGCCGTCCCTAGCTCCATGACCCAGTGCCCCTGCCGTCTGCCACATCGGCAATCTGGGGCAGACCGCGGGTCGTTGAGACAGTCCTCCCCTGCCCTGGGGAGGCTGCCAGGGCTAATTACCCCCATATCAGCCCTGAATTATCGGAACGGCTGAGGTCCGATTGTGTGGGATCAGCCATTTTCCACCGCCGGAAACACTTAACCTGAAACTGTTCTTAACCTGAAGCACCACTTTAACTAATGGGGCCTCCTGCTGCTGCCGCGCCGTCGGAGCATGATTTTCTGTTCTCATCCTGAAGCAAAGTTCTTAACCTGAAGAACTATTTATGGGTTAGCGGTGTCTGTAACCTGAAGCGTATGTAACCTGAAGCGTATGTAGCCTGAGGTGCCACTGTACCCTTCTTAAACTGTGGCACTAAGAACTAGACACACCATTCCAGGTGTGGTCTGACCAAGGCAGAATAGAGTGGTATTACTACTTCCCTAGATCTGGACACTATTCTTCTGTTGATGCAGCCTAGAATAGCATTAGCTTTTCTCGCTGCTACACCACAATGTTGACTCATGTTAAGCTTGTGATCTACTAAGACCCTTAAATCCTTTTCACATGTATTACTGGCAAGCCAGGTGTCCCCTGTGAAACTGGTTATTCCTGCCTAAGTACGATACGTTTGTCCCTATTGAAATTGATTTTGTTAGTTTGGGCCCAGTTCTCCAATCTGTTAATGTCATCTTCAATCCTGATTCTGTCTTCTGTAGCATTGGTTACCTCTGCCAGTTTGGTGTCATCTGCAGATTTGATGAACATCCCCTCAATTCCTATGGCACCCCACTTCTCCCTCCCCCCAGATGACAAGGAACCATTAATGAGTATCTTTGGGTTCAGTCAGTCAACCAGCTACAAATCCACTTCACATTTACCTCATCCAGCCCACATTTTACCAGTTTCTGCACAAGAATATCATGGGGGACTTTATCAAAAGTGGTACTGAAATCATCCACAGCATCCCCCTGATCCGCTAAGCTTGTAACTCGGTCAAGAAAAGAAATTGGATTTCAATGGGCATTTCTTGTTTTGAGAAACCCAGGCTATGTCTTAGTCATCACAGCATCCTTTCCTAAGTATCCCTAGACTATCTGTCTAATTATATGTTCTAGGACCTTTCCTGACACCAGCATCAAGCGGTTCAGTAGTTACATGGGTCTTCTCTCCCCCCCCCCCCCTTTTCAAGATGGCGACAAGATTTGCCTGCCTTCAGACTGCAGGGACCTCACCTGGGAGTGGGTTGTAGTTGGCAACATGAGCAGAACCACAGGTTCCCTATACCTGCCCTACCTGAACTCTGGACAGGTCAACTTTTAATGCTGCTCCGAATTTCAGGGGCAGCTTACCCTCTGGGTAATGACTGAAATTTCTTTGTAGTGAAATAATTTTTGACCAACTGTAATAGCTTCCTGAATGAGGAAACATTTTGGACTAAAAATCAGTGTTCTATGTCAGTTTCCATAGAATATGTGACCATATAGTAAGTTCCATTGTATTTTTTAAATACGAAAAGTTTAAATTGCTAGCATTTTAAAGCATACCTATGTTCATTTGTTACTTTTGAAAGTATTTTGAATGCTAGTTCACATCTCAACTTTGTTAAGGGCATAAAATTCATTTTACATTGTATCTCTCTCTTTAAAATCTGGAGGATTTTGTATTGAAAGACGGAAGAATAGAGAGACTAAAGCTGGAACTTGAGAGGAAAGATGCAGAAATCCAGCAATTAAAGAGTGTAATCACTGAATGGGAGGTATGTAATGGGTTTCTTTATGCAGGATTGAATTTAAACAAATGTTTAGATTGAAAATATTTATTGTATTAGCCTTTTCAAAGCACTGCTTTTCAAAATAAAAATTACATTTAATCTATATTAGGAGATTTTTACTTAGTAAAAAAGGGTTATTATTTAAAGGCTTTCAGTGTACGCTGTCAGTCCTCCATCCCCAGCCTTAGAAAGTCCACATGACGACATAGTAATTGTAAATCAACCGTTTTCTTACTGTTTTCTTTCATATATATTCTTTATTCTACCAGTTAATGCTGCTGTAAGGAGAAAACTTAGTAATTATAGGTGTTTCTACCACATGAGAGAGTTGGACATGTTGCATTAAAAGTTCACATTTATAAATAATTAACTACTTGTCAACAGTTTGTTAATGTTCAGAAGAATTTGGTTCAGTGGGGGGGGGGGATAACCACAGACTTGGTATGTGTTTACTAGAATCTTAAGAGTTGGAAGGGACCAAAGGGTCATCTAGCCCAACCCCCTGCAATGTAGGAATATCAACTAAAGCATCCATTGACAGATGGCCATCTACCGTCTACTTAAAAACCTCCAAGGAAGGAGAGTCCACCACCTCTCATGGGAGTCTGTTCCACTGTTGAACAGCTCTTACTGGTCAGAAGGTTTTTCAGAATGTTTAGTCAGAATCTCCTTTCTTGTAACTTATTAGATATTTTTGTTGCATTTATGAATGTTGCCAAGAGTAATTATTTTTAGTACGTTGCCCACCTCATCTGTTTAATTGTCAGTAGGGATCAGGTGGCGCTGTGGGTTAAAGCCTCAGCGCCTAGGACTTGCCGATTGAAAGGTCGGCGGTTCGAATCCCTGCGGCGGGGTGCGCTCCCGCTGCTCGGTCCCAGCGCCTGCCAACCTAGCAGTTCGAAAGCACCTCCGGGTGCAAGTAGATAAATAGGGACCGCTTACCAGCGGGAAGGTAAACGGCGTTTCCGTGTGCGGCTCTGGCTCGCCAGAGCAGCGATGTCACGCTGGCCACGTGACCCGGAAGTGTCTCCGGACAGCGCAGGCCCCTGGCCTCTTAAGTGAGATGGGCGCACAACCCCAGAGTCTGTCAAGACTGGCCCGTACGGGCAGGGGTACCTTTACCTTTACCTTTTAGGGATCAAGGAAGATTAATTGATCTTTGAAGGCAACAGTCAACCTTATATAAATGGGGCACTTTTGTGAATTTCCAGCTCAAAAATATATTTCTCTTTTTCGCTGCCATCCTCTCCTCTGATTCTTGAAGCTCACCCACACATACACTTTTATCAGAAATGGAATTTGGGGGATCTTGAGTGTACTTGTGTTATTATATTTTCATTTTGTCCCATTGATTAGAGATTGATTTTAAAATGTTAAGGCACCAATTCTAAATACACTTACTGGGCAGTAAGTTTCAGTGAACATAGACATGGATAAGATTGCACTGTACAACCAATACTCTAATGCCCATATTGTTTAAATATGCCATTTGCATTAATTGAACTTTTAAAACGTTTAGGCAAAGTATAAGGAAGTGAAAGCACGAAATGCACAGCTGTTGAAAATGCTGCAGGAAGGAGAGAGTAAGTAGTGCTTCGTTTGTTAAATATTAAAATTCTTTTAAAATCCTATGTTCCTTAAATCTATCTGCAAATTGTTTGGACAGTGCTAAGACAAATAGGCTTGTTCAGTTTTTATTTCATAGCAGCCCTATGCAATCTGTGACCCTGCATGGCTGAATGCAGCCCATCAGACATTTTTTGTGGTGCTTGAAAAATGTGCCTCTAACTATTCTCAACATCTTTAAAAATAGAAAGTCTAATCTTTTTTGTTTTGTTTTAAAACTTTAGTGAAAGATAAAGCCGAAATACTGCTTCAGGTCGATGAATCTCAGAGTATTAAGAATGAGCTGACTTTACAGGTAAACATTTCTGCAATATATTTTAAAAAGCACACTAAATCAAAATATCAGAACAACTGGGTTGGAAGAACTATGAGTAGTGTTATGTTCATGGAACAGGACCTTCCCTCTGCACCCAGCTTAGATGGATTAATTTCAGTGAGGAAAAATTAGTAAAATGTAATCCTATCTTTTCTCTTTGCAACGGCAACTTTATATAGTTTCCTGCAATTCTCAAAATATTGTGAACTTGCTGCCAGAAATGATACATGTTGCCACATTATTTCCAGGGAAAGTTATCAGGCAAGAATTTTGAAACTCAGCTAATAGGCAAAATAGTACATACTGATTTTCTTTTTCATTAGTGCTGTCATAGGCATGTAACTTTATTATCTTCAAAATGTCACTTTGTTAAGAGACAAGACAGTAGTTGTTGAGCTTTTATTTTGCTTTTTAAGGTTACCAGCCTTCATGCTGCTCTGGAACAAGAACGATCTAAAGTGAAGTTACTGCAAGCAGAGCTAACAAAATATCAGGTAACGTTACTAGCTACTTCATAAGTAAACAGAAACTCACAAGAGAAACTTTTCTTTTACCCATCCCACCACTGCAGCTGCCAATACTCCTAAAAAGCCTCTCCAGGAAGTTTGGAGGTCTTGAACAGTGTCAGAGAAGCAATGGGAGCTGCTAGAGGAAGGGGGACAAGAAACTTTTCCTTCAGTGAACTTACTTAGGATCCAAGCCTGTTTGTTTATGTTTACATACCAAGTTTGTGTCTGTTTGCTCTAAAAAGGAGCTTTTAAAGCAGACTTTACAAATATTTCCTCTGGATCCACTGCATTCAGTGAATCTCCTTTTCTGTCTTGTTGTTTAGTGATCTGCACAATTCCCCCATCACCATAATTGTTTATTACCCTGTTATCTCTAATTAGCAGTTTATATATAATATATACACACACACACAGAGAGAGAGAGAGAGAGAGAGAGAGAGAGAGATACACCTGTAGATACATAGATACACACATACAGACACACACACACACAAATAATTACCATATCGGCCCAAATATAAGACGCACCCGCAGATAAGCTCAACCTTTAAAATTCAAGGCTTATTTGCGGGTGTGGCCTGCCTGCCAGCACTACTGCCCTGAATGGGGGACGGCCGGCGCCCCACTTCCCAAGCCGGCGCTTGGTTTTGAGCGCACTGCTCACCTACCTCCCAGCACAACCACCTCCCAGCACTACCTCCCCAAGCCAATGCCGGGGGAGGCTTGGAAGCAGTGGGCAGGCTGCGTGTCGTTGCCCCATGCTCCCGGGCTGCTTCCAGGGAGGAGGAGCCGTACTGCTTTGCCGGTGGCCTCCACCCCTTCCCCCTTCCTTACAGTGGCTCGGGGTAGGCTTGGACGATGCGGTTGGGACGGGCGCTGCTGTCCCACACCCCCGACGGCCCTCGTGGGCAGCTGTTTCAGCAGCGATACCATAAGGTTGCGAATATAAGCCACACTTTAACTTTTCACAATCAGAATTTGGAAAAAAAATGAGGCTTATATTCAGGCCAATACAGTATCTATCCTGTGTGAGGGAGGCATCCAGACATGAGTCACTTCCACCCAGGACAGGCAGGGTCACATAATACAGCTATGAAGACCTGGGCAGGCAGTTCTTAATTCTCCTCTCACACACATCCTTTCTTTGTGTATATGTTGTACTTCAGTGTGCAATAAACAGCAACTTGAGGATACTATTAAGTCTCCTCCCTAGTATTATGCTCAAGATCCACAAGTGTATTCACTTGTTTCAGCAACAGTGAGCATCCGTCTAAAGAAAGTGCTGCTTATGGGTGATGAATCACACCTTGAGAAGGGAAAGGACAAGTGATTTCTATTCCTCCTAGAAAAAAATAACCTGTGAAAAGGGAGAGAATCCACCCATTCTTTCAGAACTGTTTCTCTCCTTCCCAGAGGGCTCTTGTGGGAAGTGGCAGTATTGAAGAGGCACAGCTAGTGCTTTCTGCAAAAGCCCTGATTTGGGGGGAAATTTAGCAATTTTTTGTTGATACTTAGGTTTTCATAACACAAGCTTTTTTCCTTCTGTGTTATAGGCTGGAAGAAAAGGGAAAAGAAATTCAGAGTCTGATCAGTGCAGGTGATCACATTTGTACCAAAATCAGAGCAAAAAATAAATTTGATCTTCAGGGGTTTTGCAGAAATGTATTTGTACTACTGCTTAACTATGCAGTTTTCTGGGTTTGGGAGTGAAGTTTAATTGACTAATGTTCTGAATATTCAATCTATTGCACTTCTAGTATAAAGAAGAGAAGCTGGAAACTAATGTTACAGTGATGCTCAAACCTTGTTTGTCCTAATGCTACACCTAGTTTTTCATCACTCAATAAAGTTTTTGTCATTTTTATGACCCTGGTGTGTTTAATGTTTTTAGCCTTATTGAAATTGTTGGCCCATACTGTATTTCTATGCCATTTCCATCCTTTGTACATTCTGCTTTTTCACACATCCACTCAATTTTGGGTGCTTGACTTGTTTAACCTAGTACTGAGGAGGGCATAATAAAAAAGGGGAAAGCAGTGGTTCTGGACAAGGCCTTCTGAGGGTAACATCAGACCACAGGGTCTGCAACAAGAACTCCTGCCAACACTGTTTTGAAGGGTTCAGTAATTATGTAATGAACTTCAAATGATTAATGCTGTCACTTCACCTTTAGTCTTTCTTATATATAAACAAGATTCCTTAAGCTAGGGTTGTCATGTACATTTACTTGCTTTGTGTTCTCTTTTTTGCTCTTCAAGATATGGCAACCCTGTGCGGTACGGTTCTTTCCAAAAAGAAATAAAGCCTTTCTTCCTTACTCCAGTCCTGCCACATAGAAAATGTCCTAGATTCCCCCCCCCCCCGCAAAAAGATTATCTTAATTTTTTTTTAAATCTCATGGTTTAACAGGTTTATAATTCTACAGTTCTTCAACATGGCTTACAAACATGTTTAAGTAAATATATTTATACTCTCAGCAAGGGCTTGCTTAGAGTAGAGCAGCAAGGATGTCCTCAGTGCCCAACACATACTTTTTCTTCCGCCACCTTTCACTTTAAAGTCCCAAGGCAGGTTACAACATTAAAAGACAACATTAAAAACAAGTTGCAACATAACATTGGAGCTGTTCCAGTTCTTCCTACAAATTGGCTTGAACAGAACCTAAGAGGACAATTGGGTTCCCTTGCTAATTTTAGTGCAGCTCTCATTTAGTTTTTCTTTAAAATACATCAACCAAACATCAGTTTATCAGATTATGCGGCTCATAGAAGGTACCAACCCCCAAGTGTTTCTTCACACCACCTACATACTGGACAAGCAGTAGCTTTGAAGATATGATTAGTATGCAAGGCTCAGCCTGTTCCTTTGCATATAAGTTGGCAACACCTCCTCTTATTGAACACAATCCTGAACTTGTCATCGATGGACATCTACGGCATGAATAACACTTAAAAAGTGAAGCTGGATGACAATGACAGATAACAAGCTGCCGCTGCTGTAAGATGCAAGCAAATACCCTTTTCTTGAAGGTTAACTAAATAGGAAGAGGCTTGAACAGAAAAAGAAATAAGGCAGGGGTGGGGACTGTGCTCAGGGCTCTCTATCCAGCCTGCAGGACTCTTGCCTTGCCAGGCCCACCCCAGTCTTTAATCTGTGCCCCGAGACAGCTGCTGTCTGGCTGGAGCGCCCTTTGAACTATGACAACGCCTCTTGCTTGTCCTCAGAGGTGCCCAGAGAGGGACGTGTTTCTGCATAAACCCGCCTTAGGTTGCTCCGTCAGGTCGGGAGTGCATCCCAGCACCAGTTCCTCCCTATAAAAGGTGGGAGGCCGGTATGTGCTGAGGCTGCAAAAAGGCAAATGGCTGTACGAGGCTCCACGTGCAGCGCAGAAAAGCAGCGCCACCGTCACGTGAGCAGCAGAGAGACCGTGTCCGCGCGTGCGCGAGCACCTCCTTTCGGTGTAGCAAGCGCTCGCCTAACAATGCCAGCCTGGGCCTTCCGTGACAGCTGCGCTTGCGCAGTGGGCTTCCGATGTGCGCAGGCGCACCGTGCTCCTCTTATCTCTCTCTCTCCCCTCCCCCCCACCAGTTCTTTTTTTTTACACATGCGCAACACGCTCCCGAGTCCCAGCTCCTCAGTTGCCGGCCAAGTCGGTTCCTCTTTTCTAGTAACTTCCCCGATTCCTGACGTCATCATCAGGCGCCGCGGCTGAGCCGGGCTGTTTCCGTTGAACTCTCCGAGAGTGCGAGAGCTGTGGCGGCGGCGGCGTCGCGGAGCGAGAGAGAGAGAGAGAGGAGGCCGCGAAGCGTGAGGCGAGGAGAGGGGAGGGTCTGCCTTTCCCAGCGTCCCCCGCGCGGCCGGGCTAACGAGTCCCGGAGGCCCCTCGGCCGCCCGTCCTCCCTCTCCCCTCCCCCCCCCTCCGCGCGCGCGCGCCCGCCATGTCTGAGAGCGGCGAGAGCCCTCCTGGGCCGCAGAGCCCTGACGAGACCCCCGGCCCGGCCGCCTCGGCCTCCGAGCCGCGGATCATCAAAGTCACCGTCAAAACCCCCAAGGAGAAGGAGGAGTTCGCCGTCCCAGAGACCAGCAGCATCCGGCAGGTGAGGCCGGGGACGGGGGGAGGGGCGTGGCCGGTACCACCGCGCGAGTGGGCGGGGGGGGGGATGCGTGTGTGTGTGTATGTGTGTTTGTGTGAGGGGGGAACCGGCGTCTCCTTTATTTCCACGCCCGCCCCGGGAGAGGCGAAGACGGAACCCGGCCGGCGCCCCTGCGTCGTAGTCGGTGGGCGGGCGGAGCTCTTGCCTCACCGAAGGCCTCGGAGTGACTCGGCTGCAAAGGGAGCGCGTCTCTCTCGTCGCTCTTCCAGGTGCGTTTCCTCGAACGACGCCGCCGCCGCCGCCGCCGGGGAGATGGCGCGCAGCCCGGTTCTGGACGACGTGTCCGTTTGCAAGCGAGGCCCGTGCGGTTGGGAGAGGCGGACTCCCGAGCAGGCGCGCGTAAGATTGAACCGGCCGAGGAAGTCGGGGCAGGCTTGGTGGTGGCAGGCGGAGAGAGCCTGGCTGGGGAAGCCCCGGAGATGCGGCGGCTTTGTCTGGGAGGGGAACACAAAGGAGCCAGGCAGATCGGCGAGGCGGGAAGGCGGGCAAACAACCAGCCGGTTTTAAAGTGTGAAACGGGAACCTCAGGGGAAAAGGTGGACTCTAGAGCTGGACCATAAAGAAGGCAGATCGCCGAAGAATTGATTCCTTTGAATTCTGGTGCTGGAGGAGACTCTTGAGAGTCCCATGGACTGCAAGAAGAACAAACCTCTCCATTCTGAAGGAAATCAGCCCTGAGTGCTCACTGGAAGGACAGATGGTGAAGCTGAGGCTCCAATACTTTGGCCACCTCATGAGAAGAGAAGACTCCCTGGAAAAGACCCTGATGTTGGGAAAGATGGAGGGCACAAGGAAAAGGGGACGATAGAGGAGATGGTTGGATAGTGTCTTCGAAGCTACAAACATGAGTCTGACCAAACTGTGGGAGGCAGTGGAAGACAGGAGGGCCTGGCGTGCTCTGGTCCATGGGGTCACGAAGAGTCGGACTCGACTAAACGACTAAACAACAACAACAACAAACGTAGAAGATTCTCTAGTACTTTGGTGTAACGCTGCTATATAGAACACAAAAGTACAAGCTAGGCGCTAGGAGGTTAAATGTGGTAGAGGATCTTGTCTGTATATGACTTCTATGCTGTTCCCTACATGACGGTGCTTTCTGACAGATTTTAAGTGGTCCTCTGTATCTTTTCATTACTTGATACTTAAACTAGCACTACAGTATGTTTTTCTGATTGTGTACAGTATTCTGTGTATATGTATTACTGAAAAATCAGTGTGTCATTATACTTGAATATGGTAGCTGCCGAGTCATCTGCATGACTACTTCAGTGCTTTGAATTCGTTTCTTCTCAGCCTTTAATGTCTTGGACGAGTCATATTAACTAGGCCGGGTCATTTGGTAACAAAAGGCTACTGTAAAATTTTAAGATTCTAAACATACTAGCTCAAAGACAAACTTCAGAGACTAGAAGATATATGCTAGCAAGATCTACATTGTGTGGATGAGTAGCCAATCCGTTGATCATGCAGATGATGAGGCTCCTAATCACAATGTGCTAAGGACATTGTATAGTATGTATCTGAAATCTTAATTTTTTACAGGTGTGAGAAGACTTTCTCAAACTGACACTTGGTAGTAGAGTGGCTACCTTTGTCTAGGGTTCTGCCACCTTGATTACTGTCTGGCTCATAGAGCAAGAATATGCAATTGGGATGACACTAATTTACTACTACCCAAACAATAATAACAGTTACACCAGTCAGTTCTGGTCATTTCATTCAGTTTATTAAAACACTGCAATTTTGTTGCTTCTAGGAATAGGCCATTTAATATTTAAAAACAATGCAGGTACCTCTGTTCTCTCTGGAGTTGGAATTTTTAAATTGTAAGTAACTGCAGTATAGGGTCATTTTATGTACTCACTTGGTAGTAAATAAAGTCTTGCAAGTCTTTAAAAAGAGCTTGTGGATTTTAGTTTTCTTCCATTGCTATTAACACTGGACTCCTTGTAATAGGTATAAAGTGGTAAACTTTGTTTGACTCCTTGATGTAGAAGGAATTTATGAACTCATCCACAGATGACTTGCATTTATAAATTACTTAAGTTTCCCTACTTAAAATATGCAGGATGTATATCTTGGTTATGGCTATTTTAATTAAGCTAAAACTAGTTCTACCTGAAAAACTAAGGCTTGTTATCACAAGTACTTTGTCCAGTTTAATAAACTCTTTACTTCTTGCAAGCACTTGCAAGACTTGAATTAATGATACTGGAAGCCAGTTTGCATTCAACTTTTCCTCTGAATTCTGGCATATAACCCAGTTTTTGTGTATTCTTGGGAATCGCTTCCTTCAATCTCCCCATTGTAAGTAAGATCATATGAAGGTGCCTTGTAAAAAGTCAGATAATTTGTCCATCTATTTCAATATTGTCAACGCTGCCTTGCAGTGGCTCTCTAGGATATCAAATGGGACTTTTGGAGCCCTACCTTGGCATGCAAGAGATTGAACCTGGAACCTTCTTCATGCAAAGCAGATGCTCTGTTACTGAGCCAGAATTTTATTGCTGAGCCAGAATCCTTCCAGCCACAATGCACAACTTCTGCAGTTGTTTATTGGATGTGCACAGACGAACAGGGGGAGAACGTGGGGCATCAGCAGGAAAAATAACATAAATATGAAATCTAGATCAGAGTACTTGTGAAAAACCGTGAGAAAGTTCAGCTTTGGGACACATCTTTGAATAAAATCTTGAGAAATACTTGAGAGCCGTGATCCTGTTATTCCAGGTTTTCAGTTGCTGTACACCTTGGGGTACTGTTCTGGTCTCAGCTATCTTTTAAATTATGGTGGCTACTGCACTAGCACAGGAGTGGAGCCTGAAGTACTTGGATTTAAACAATTTCTGTGTAATCAGGATCCTTAGTTCATGTATAATTGGAGATACATTGATACATTTTGCCTATAATTTCAGCGCCCTTTCATATTGCCACGACTAGCTCGAGAAAGGTTATATTGATTTATCTAAAAAACAGTTCTTAAAAATGTGTCTTACTCAGTTCATGCAGAAAGGGTGACGTCACCAATCAATAGATTAGATAGTTACTTTGATGAAATTTGCTAGTGTATTTTGGAGATGAGCTTGTGTTATGCCTGTGAACCAAAACCACCAATATTCAGGGTGCCTGGTTAGCCTGTACAAGGAACAACCATTTTGTACACTACTACCAAGGCATGCACAACTGCCAACACGGGCACCGCTTTCTGCCCTGGAAGGGTGCAGAACAGGCTTATGTCCAACCGCTGACATGCACAAACAGAGAGTTGCCTGTAGTATTGTTAGCTTCCATTCAGAAAACCCAAACTGTAGTCACAATACAGTCATTTCCACAGAAATTGAAGCATTTCTTCTTTGCTTAACCTGTGAAGACAGGTGTAAGTTACTGGAAAATTGAAGGTCATGAGGTCTGTCTGTGGTTGCAAAATCACAAGCCCATAGGAATCCACAAATAAAGCATGGCGTAATTGGCCACAATGTAGCATGGTCAGTGTTTTCCTTGCTTCCACAGTATGGTTGCAATGCATTGCATGTTGATGTGGTGGACCTTTTTGCTGTTTGATGTGGTATAGGTAGGACTCCTAATAAAGCCATACAGTACTCCCCTTCAGCAAAAATCTAATTCATGCTCCTGGACCAATAGAATTGTGTGCTGTGATGATGGCAAGGCTAGGGCCAAAGTTAGATTCCATTTTCTTCAAGAAAATTCTATTTTTTTATTGGCGGGAAAAGGACAATCATGATTTCCTGGAGTTGTAACTTTTCACATCCAGCTAAGCAAAATTATAGTAAAGAACAAGTTATTTCAGTCTCCATTGGATGATTCAAAGCTAAAAACTTTGTTTGAACAAAGACTGGTATGCTTGGGTTGCAATAGTAGGTGTCCTTGGCAACATTGGTATAATCCTGATCTACTAATAGTAATCCTAACCACTAGACCTGCTGTCTGAATGTAATATAGGGCAATTGCAACCAGAAAAATCATCTGATGCTTTAGAGAGTGATCTAATTAAGCATGTTTGCTTTATTTTATATATAGCAAATAAAAGTATCTTGTGTTCATTTTTTTTTGTCCCAGTACCACTGTACTTTTCCAGGACAGTTTCTACATGTTATTAAATGTTTCCACGTTCTTGTTTCATTGTTTGCAGACTCCTTCCAATAATATTTACATCTATTTATTTTTTAATTTTTTTATACTGCTGTTTACCTTCAGATGTCAGGGCAGTTCACAACATAGCTTCCCTTCTCAGTGGTTTCATTATGATGATGCCAAATACTAGGTTTTTTCCTAGTTCAACATTGTTATGACTCAGTAACCAGATACACCACCCACAAAAAAAAAGAGAGGGGAAAAAAGTTTTTATGCAAGCATTTTCATCTTCTCCAGCTCAAAAAAAGAAATTATATAATGCTCAGGAATTTGTGCCTTCAATGAAAGTGAAATTAAAATGAATCTCCATTTTACTTTCACTTTCACTAGCAGTCTGAGGCTAAATAAGACTGGTTTGATTTAACCTGCATAGCCAGTGAGGTGGTTTCAGTTAATTACTTGATTTATTTAAGGATGATAAAATCTGTCTTTAAATACGTTAAAGGAGATAGGACAGCGGTAAATAAATAAAAACAATAATAAATAGTCGCAAATGTAGAATAATTAAAAACCAGAACAATACATAATCATTCATGGCGAAGTATTCTAAAATTATACATTTGTTGTTTCAGTGTTCTTTCAAATACAAATCAGTGGCATATATGTATTATTTCACATTAAAGTTTTGAAGCTGTCAGCCTTGCCTAATGTTATACTTGCATTTGGCATCCATTCATTTTTACTAACGAATTTATGGACCGGTTTCCACACCACAAGTTGGGCTGGATAGCCTTGGATGTGTTTGATCCAAAGCCCCTCTGTTCTCCCAAGAAGGCCCAAGATTGGACCTGTTAACTAGGCCAACCTGGAAGTAGCATGCATATTGGTTTTGTTAGACAATAGGGGTTAAAAGGAGGGGGGAACACACTGGGAAGTATCCCACTAAGTCATACCCAGAGTAGACCCATTGGAATTAATGGACCAAATTTAGTGATGTCCATTGATTTCAATAGGTTGTATCCAGCACAGTTCTGCTGGCACAAGCAGTTTTAGCTGTGCAACTAAACTTCCCTTCCCTGTCCTCTCCCCATGCACTCCCTAAATATGTTCTGGAGAACAACAGCAGCAATTCCTCCAACTGTCTGAAGCAGTTTTGGGGGAGGGGAAGTCCATCATGTGCCATTTCATATTAAAGCCTATGAAGTTCTAAAGAGATTGGTACTTTTAGTTTTGAAATGTCTGAAATCCGGACTGAGCTTTTGAGGTTTTTGTGTAGTCCAGCAAGGCCAAAAATGTCATTTTTTGAAATTTTAAACCCTCATAACTCAAAAACTGGATGAGATAAAAACTGAAACTGAAAGCAATATAAAATGGTGAGGTAAAAGTCCCTGGATCACTTGACATGGAATGACCCATTGAAAAGCCCCCAGTTACTGCAAACTTTGCTCAGTCTCTAACCTTGCTGCCAAATCGGAAAAAGAATTAAATGAATAGTGATTTTCTGGAAACCGAATTCTATAGCCGATAACAGACTTGTGGTGATCTACTGGAGTAATCTGTTTCTCTACATTCCCATTGATATGTATAAACCATCTCTTAAGTATTTAGCAGCAATAACTTAAAGCTAATGTGGTGTTATCTTTAAAAATATATAGAGAAAATGTCAGTAAAATTATTCCACACTCGGGGTGAAATCCAGTGTACTTTTAAGGCTATTGCTCCAACAGTACAATAATTTCTGCTTGTACAATTGGAATTTTCTCCACTCCCCCAAACACCCTCCTCCAATCTTTTCTAAGATTTCCTTCAACCCTGGATTAATGTTGGATGTGTTATCTCCTTTATGTATGTGTGCATACTTATAATACTACATATCTTATCTTTAAAAGACATCTGAAGGCAGCCCTGTTTAGGGAAGTTTTTAATATTTAATGCTGTATTGTTTTTAACACTCGACTGGGAGCTGCCCAGAGTGGCTGGGTAGACTCAGCCAGATGGGCAGGGTATAAATATATTATTATTATTATTATTATTATTATTATTATTATTATTATTATTACTACTAGTACTACTACTACTACTACTATTCTGGTACATTGGTAATGCTAAGAATAAGTGTATTGAATAAGTTAATCCTGAGAATGAAATTATGCACTCTTTTCCAGTTCAAGGAAGAAATCTCGAAGCGTTTCAAAGCCCACACTGACCAACTTGTGTTGATATTTGCTGGAAAAATTTTAAAAGATCAAGATACATTGACCCAGCATGGGATCCATGATGGGCTTACCGTTCACCTTGTCATCAAAACACAAAACAGGTAGGCCGGGGGGGTATTATCTCCTGTTCAGTTATTCGTGGTTACTTCCATCTGTGGCAGCCTTGGTCAAGTTGAATTGCTTTAGAATTACCGTAGTTTTTGCTCCATTACACACATTTTTTTCCTCCTAAAAAGTAAGGGGAAATGTCTGTGCGTGTTACGGAGTGAAGAAGAGCCGCTGAATGGGGAGGAGAGAGGGACAGAGAGCCTGCTTCTTTAAAGGAGCAAAGCGGGAGGGGAGGGGAGCCACTTACATGAGTGTAAGCGGCTCCTGTCCGGTTGGCTCCTTTAAAGCAAGCAAGCTCTCTGTATCTCTCTCGTCCCCACTCAGCGGCTCTTCTCCCGCTTTGCTCGAAATAGCAGGAAAGATTTTCAGCTCGCTAAGGGGGGGGGGGAGGGAGAGAAGCAGAACCTGCTTGCTTTAAAGGAGCAAAGTGGGAGAGGAGCCGCTTACACGTAAAACGTGGTTACAAAGCACAGATCCACGTGGATCCTCAGGATTTTTGCACTGGGTCACCCCAAATTCACCATCAGATACCATAGCATGTCCATGGCTACAGTTTGCACCAAAAAAATCATGCACCCACTGTTGCCTGGGGCCGCAGTGGTGCAAAAACGTGGTTACAAACATGGATCCACATGGATCCTCAGGATTTTTGCATTGGGCTACGCCAAACTCACCATCAGATCACATGTCTGTGGCCACAGCATGAACCACAAAAATCATACATCCACTGTTTCGTGTAGAATATTTTTTTTCTTGTTTTCCTCCTCTAAAAACTACATGCGTGTTATGGTCGGGTGCGTGTTATCGAGTGAAAAATACGGTATGTTTAATTTAAACCAATAGAACAAAACAAAGCCAGTGAAAGGTTGGGTTGCTGCAAATGGCAAAGGTATCTTTATGTATCTTATATCTGTGTGTGCTTCCTGTGTAGTCTGAACTCTTGGCAGTTTGTGTAAAATTTCCAGGTGCGTTTGGCTCTTCCTGCAGAAGTCATGCTTTCTCACCACTCATGTCCCATTGTAGAACTGAAGGGGTTGGTCAGTCTCAGTCTCTCTATCTACCAAGTTGTTGTCTATATTACTTTCGCTCAACAAGTGAAAGTGTGATGAAGGAAAGGCAGATTCCAGAGAAACTGGGCAAAATACAACAGTTGCACAAGCAGACAACTTTGGATAAGCCTTCAAAATCCGTCAGCCAGGTGCAAAATGGGCCTATTGGCCACTTGCAACCAAATGAATATACCTGGGCACTGGGATGGCACCTGACATTTCCACCATCTGGAGGTGCATGCCTGGGGATCCTTGGATCTTGACTCTTTTCACACACTAGCAACACATCCTGTAGAATTCTATTTGTTATATTTTATCTGCACAATCAGAATTAATTTTAGGAACTGACTGGCCCCAAAGTGGCAACTAGGCATTCTGTTTTGGCAACTGTAACCTTGGCTTAAGGAGCCATTTGGTTCCTAGTTTATATATCTGAGTTTCTAACACTGCTATGTATATAACCCTCTGAGTGTCTTTACTGCACAGAGGATGTGGATCAGATACCCATGCCTGAGCCATCATTTTAGAGTATGTGTAAGAAATAGCCAAGTTTGTCAATAAGTGCAATAAGTAGTCTTGTTATCTCTAAGTTCTTGCACTTACTGTCAAATTTTAATAAGCTACCATGTCCAGATGGTATCATAATCTGTTTGAGTTCACATGGACAAAACATGACCTGCAAGTTTCTCCTAAAATTTGCTTCTGTAACACATTACTGGAAAATAGCCAATGAAACACTGATCTTTAGAAGCAGATCAAGGAAGCAACAGTCCAGTTAGCTTTGTATCAGCACTGAGCAAATTGGTGGAAAGAATTATTAACAGTTCATTTTTAGACACACAGAAGAACAAGATTTGCTAAGGAAGAATCAGCATGGTTTGTCCAGAGGGAAATCCTTGCTCAGCATGCATTTGGAGCACTTTGAAAGTGTCAGCAAACCTGTAGTTAGGGGTGATCCTGCAGACATTATTTATTTGGCTTTCCAGAAGATGTAATGATGGCCGCTGATATAGATGGCTTTAAAAGGGATGATGTATAGCTATTGACAGCTGTTAGTGATGATGCCTATATGAAACCTCTGGATTTGCTGGAGAGAGGCAGTGGGAGAAAGCTGTTGCTTCCTTTTCTTTATTGTGGACTTCCTAGAAGCATCTGGTTAGCTATTGTGGGAAAACAGGATGCTAGAGTGACCCTTTGGACTGATCCAGCAGAGTTCTTACAATCACGAATGGCCAGGATTTCAGCAACATTAAGAGCTACTTTTCCACATTTCCCCCCAACACAAGCACTTAATATCGTGTTGGAAAGATTGTGTACCTTGGAAGGGATTAAGACTACAGGAAGGCCACTTGTAGTGACATCCTGTTATCATCATCTGCATCATCAGGAGATGTGCTTGTAATAAATAGCACAAAATCACTATATGCATCATTTGTACTTTCCCCCAATACAGTTGGTCATATTTATGTAGAAAAAAAATAATTTATAAAAAGTCTGGTGTCACACAAGTGGAAACCCACTTGCACAACAATATTTATTCTTCCTTTCTCCAGCCCCGCCCCCCTTTTCACAGAAATTGAGTCTACTTGCTTGTGGACACAATTGGGCAAGAACATACAAACCCAAAGCTGGCTGTGGTTCATTCACTAATATTTAAAACCTAGCTAGGGTCATCTGAACTAGGCCTTTAAAACCCACACAAGGATTCACCAGTCTCTTGTTGGCATCCATCCGTCTCAAGAGACAGTGGACGAGTCAAACTGTTGGAGAGTTACAGCACTAGCTTTGGTTCTTAAGACACAAATTTTTCTCTGTCCTTCCTACCAACACTTAATGGTCACACAACTCAGCCTTGTAATTAAATAACACATACTTCCTTTGATATGTAAAATATTTTGCATTCATTATGCTGATTGAAAGCCCATTTTATGCAAATGCATCCAATAAGCCTGGTAAATATTTAGAACTGGAGTGTCAGACAAATGCAGTTCTGTGAGTCAGCTCGACTCACAACGAGATATCTGACTACCAGGAAGCATTTGTGTTCGAAAGATTACTGGTCCAAGAGTAGCATCAAGACAGATTGAAGGGCTTCTAAATTCATGAATCTAGGGAAGAACGGCAAGCAACCCAAGCTGTTTCATGTTGGACATGAGTTAGCTGAGAAAAAATGCCTCTGATGTTTCAAAAAGCAGATCTGGGCTTTGAGGAATTTGCATTTTCCACATGGAAAGAATCAGGAGCCTGGGATATATTCCATTCTGTGTTTACTGCCTTTTAAAAGCTTTGCTGTGTCTGTATGAGAAATGAGCCCCAGGAGCAAGAATCCTTCTGGAGTATTTTTCTTAGCAGGCTGACTAGACAGCAATCCTTTCCTGCTGTTGCATCATGTCACAGCTATTCCAACAATTGTAATATTAATTAATTAAGCAATGAGCTGCAGCAAACATTGGCTGTACTCAGAGTAGACCCATTGAAATTATTAGATATGGCTAACTTAGGTCTCTTAATTCTATCAGGTCTACTCTGAGTAGGACACAACAAATTAGTCTTATAGCATGGAAATTTGCCACGTAATTTTGCTTGTAAGTTGAATAGTGTTTTGATTCTGTAGCAACACCATTCCCTGCATGTTGAGGAAAGTGGCTAATTGAAGTGCTAGATTTCCCTTGCCAGTGTTGATTTCACAATCATCCTTTAGTTTCTCTAGCTAAATTTGAACGGTTAAGCTATTTTTTTCCTGCTGTCACCAAACCAGATTGTATCAAAAAGAGAAAGCCAGGTAATCCAATAATGAAAAGAGAATATTTTGGAGTATTTAGCATGTAACTTTGAGTTTGGTAACAATGACTTTTCAACTAGCTTGTGAAATAGCGCAGATGATTACGTGAATGCAAATACTATTTGTCTTCCAGCCCTGTACCTCTGATAAACATTACAGAGACCTGGCAAGCAGCCTATTCAGTAGGAGCTGATCTAAGTTTTTAGTGCTCTTGCTTTCATCTTTTTTTTTTCTGGCCAGTATATGCTACTTGCATATAAAAGTATGAGGCCTTTAATACAATAACTACAGACTACAGATGCCTGTTGAACTACATGCAAAATTGATATATTCTCATTTTACCATGGGTTATTAAGAGCTGGTAATGGGTTGATGCAAAGGGTTTCAACCTTTTTTAGTCCATGGCTCCCTTGACCAACTACATTCTGTCTGCAGCACCCCCGTGGGGCTCAGGAGCCCAGTTATGTCACCCCTTGCCTGCAGACCTGGCAGCCTCTCACCTTTTTTTGAACACCCTTGTGGAGTGTTCCCTCAGCCTCCTCTCTCTTCTTGGGAGTCCTCCTGGCACCAGCTGCTGCTGTTCCTGGTCTCTGAGCTGCACCCCTCTGCCCCAAAGCAAGGTGCCACCTCACACTGCCCCATAGCGGCCTGGGAAGAGGTTGCCCTCCAACCTTAGTGACCCAACGAAGACTGGCCAAAAGTGGACCTTACCTAGGGAGGCAGCAGCGGACGCTGCCAGGCCTGCATGGCGGAAAGGCTCTCCTTCAGCACCGGGCACTCAGCTCCCAGGCAAGCCTTGCACACAGCAAGCACAAGGAAGTCCAGCGTGGCACCTGCCTGCCCGTTGAGCCTTCCACTTGTCCATCCAATCCCAAAAACAAGGGCTGGTGGAATGGCTGGCTGGGCTCCCTTGCCCACTTGCTTGCTTACTCCAAGGCTGCCTCAGCTCCTGGTAACCAGCACCCCCTGGCCAGCCCAGAGGCACCATTTGCCTGCCTAGCTTGAGGCCAGGGCTGCTGCAACAAAAAGCTGTACAAGCCTTTGGGAGGCAGAGACACGAGAAGGCATCAGAGGAGGGAGGGGAGGAAAGGGGGACAGAGGCCAGTGTTGCCCGCGGCATCCCTGACCATCATTTAGGGCACCCTAGGGTGCCATGGCACACTGGTTGAAAACCACTGGGTTGGTGTGTCATGTGCTGTACTAGAACAATAGTCATTAACTTTTTCAGACCAAGGACTTTTCTTTATCAGCACCAGACTGTATACTCTTACATATTGAAATTAAGCTACTAAGTATATTCCTCTCTGTAGTAGGGCCACATGCAAACAATGGAATCTTCTCCGTGCAATGATCAAAAGCAAACTAGCTGTAGTCTCCTTTGCATATGGCTACCTTATCCCTCTTTGTTTTTGCCTTCACTTTCATCTTAAGGAAAAACCCTAACAGCAAACAAAATGTTGGTGGTACAGTGGTGCCCCGCAAGACGAATGCCTCGCAAGACGGAAAACTCGCTAGACGAAAGAGTTTTCTGTTTTGGAGGTGCTTCGCAAAACAAATTTCCTATGGGCTTGCTTCCCAAGACGAAAATGTCTTGCGAGTTCCTGCGGGTTTTCCCCCCTTCCCCCCCTTTTTCTAAGCCGCTTATCTGCTAAGCCGCTAAAAGCCGCTAAACCGCTAATAGCGCTAATCCACTAAGCCGTCAATGGGCTTGCTTCGCAAGACGAAAAAACCGCTAGACAAAGAGACTCGCGGAACGGATTCTTTTCGTCTTGCGAGGCACCACTGTACTTAACTTGTGTGACTTATTTTAGGTTGGAATACAATCTACATGTTGGTCTTCACCCACCCGCTGAAGACCACCCTACTACTAGAAGACACTTTACCATATCATTTCCTCATTTGTAGTGCATTTCTTCTCCCGTGAGAGGCAAAAAATAGAGCCCTGCGTTTAATTTTATGTTCAGGAAATAGTATTGAAGTGATCTATTAAAATATGAATGAATAGTTCTGGTTTAATAGTTCGTGTTTAACATAATTGTAAAATGAGAGAATTGAATTGCTAGATATTTGTAAATTGGCCTTTCCAATAATCTTTTTGTTTTGAATCTCCTTTAAATTTCCTCATTTGTTGAAGTGTTCTTGTTCTGTATGTCTTTAGATCACATGACAATTCAGCTCAGCAAACAACTACTGCAGGGAGCACTGCTACCACAACAGCATCCACCAGTAGCTCTACAAATTCAACAAACACCAGCCCTTTTGGTTTGGGTAAGGAATGCTGCTTTTCCAACGTAGTTCGGTTGTTTCAATCGTACAAATAACTTTTTCAAACATATTTATCTTGCTGTAGCTATATTTTTCAAGTAAAATTTATATTTGTATGTTTTATAGAAGCTTTTTCTTACTAGTGTTTAGTGAGTAGCCGTGAGACTGAACGTACGGTAATCTTTTCTCACCTTTAAATAAGGAGCTGTAGAAAAATCTGCTGGGTAGCTTAAGAGAATAAGAAGCTGGGTGTTTTCCAATTGAGCTCTAGCTGAATATGATTATACTGTTGGATTACTAAATACATGTGTTCTCTTGAGCGAATAGATGTGTGTAGTCCTAGGAATAAATGGTTCTAGGATCAGTTGAATGCCTTCCTGGAGTCTGTAGTGAAATCCAGTGGTATCTACCAATGGATCAAACACTGCAAGTGGAAGATATTTCCTCTCTTAAGGACGCCCCCAGAAGGTCTTCTGGGGTGTTTGTTTTTCTTTCTTCTTGTTAAAAGTCACAAATAAATATAAACAACAATAAACAGATTCAGAGTGCACAGGGGCTGCAGGAGAGTAGAGAGGAAGGAGAAACCCCATTGTACGAGTGGAGGTCTGATTGCACAGCATTGGAGGTGTGCATACAACTGTACATGTTTCAAGCTGTACTTTTCCAAACAGTCAATGGAATGGCCCTAGGCCAGGGGAGAGCTTGCTACTGTGTTCCTGCTCTCCTTCTGAGCACATTCTGCAGGACATACTGTGCAAACAGGACTAGTGAATATCAAGTTTCAAAAAAAGATGTTAGTTTTTTGAGTTGTCAAGACAACTGTAAAGCACTAATTAATAGTACTGAATGGCCCAGTGTAGCTTTTTCACTGAATAAAGGAAAACAAATGATAAACGCTGCATCTTCTCACAAGCAGCAGGAGGATCTGATTAGCAGTTCAAAATATCAGTGGTAAACTGCTTTTAATACAGCTTAGGCTCAGACTAGTTATTACCAAGTTATTCTAGGCATCAATATACCAGTGCCCCAAATCTGAGTACTAAAATCAGAGAGCAGCAGTATGTTTGGAATAAATTGTATAATTTTTGGCAGTTTTGTACGATCCACCTTGATTTACTTCATTGCCAAAGTAAGTTCAGTGCTATGTGAAAGAATTGGTGCTATGACTTATTAACATGCAATTAATGTAGGCGGGACAAAACTTTGGTGCAAATGTTTGGCTTCATTCAGTTAGTTTGAGATGTTCTGTTTGATAACGGAGAGAGTGTATTGAATGTCCAAGAAAAGATAGAAATTAAAACAGGAATTTTGTGGAGGGAGAGAGAGCTCCACTAGAAGTTTTTTCAGTATTTAACCCTTCAAGAGATACATTCTGAATCAAAAGGATTGGAGCTTGCTTTTTAAAACTAACAGAATATGCCTTTTTATATATTTGTATATTGAGAGAAGATTAAGAACAGCAACTCCTTTTCTTCATGTAAAACTGAACAAACAAATGTGTCATATTGAATATTGCAACCCTAGATAAAATGTGGGTAAAAGCAAATTGCTGTCACAATAAAATTAGGGAGGGGGGGAACCCTTATTTATTTTTATTACATTTCTATCCTTGTTTCCTTTGGTGAAACTGGCATTTCCGTGCAGTCACTGACCAAGACTTAGGCTAGCTTCAGCAAAATTGCTGCACCATGGGTATACAGACCAGGCTGCTGGGGCCCTATGCAAAACTTCCCCTCTCCAGAATCAGTTCTGATAAAAAACACTTCTGGTAGATAACATTTATAGGGTTTATTGAAATATTCAGATACTTAGAATGCAGTCAGTTTTATCAGTGTTCTAGTCCTTATTTTCAGTAGACTTATTAGTTATCCAGTACTTCATAATGCAAGTTGTCAATCAGTTGGATGTGAAAACTTAACACCGGGATAGAGTATTTTGGGGGTGCTGCTGCTAGAAAATGGTTTCTGTTGTTTTATGATACGAGAAACATTTGCACAAATAGAAACTGATCTAGGAACATGTTTAGAAAGTGCATTTTCTTCTTTCTCTCCCCCCACCCCCAAGGTGGCCTTGGAGGGCTTGCAAGCCTGAGTAGCCTAGGCCTGAACACATCAAACTTCTCAGAATTACAGAGTCAAATGCAACGGCAGCTCATGTCCAATCCAGAGATGATGGTTCAGATTATGGAGAATCCCTTTGTTCAGAGCATGCTTTCAAATCCAGACCTAATGCGACAGTTAATTATGGCTAATCCTCAGATGCAGCAGTTGATACAGCGGAATCCAGAGATCAGCCATATGCTTAATAATCCAGATATAATGAGACAGGTATGTGAATAGTTGATCTATAAAGAAGGTGTTTGCAGTTTGTATACTGATTCATCTCTGCACACTACAAACAAATTCTGTGACATACTATGTTTAACATAACTGCTGAAACATTTACTAAGAGTGTTTTTCTTGTTTTTGCCACTTTCCCAAATTAAAAACTTACTTTCAATTGACTTTTCAAACCATTGGTCCATTTAGCCCAGTAATGTCAACTATGGCTGGCTGTGACTCTCCCAAGTTCTTAGGCAGAGGCATTTTCCAGGTCTGCCTACCTGAGATCCTTTAATTGGATTTGCCACATATTGAACCTGGAAACTCATACAAAGCATGTGCTCTGTCTTTGAACTAAACAGGTTAAGGCCCAGCACCATTCATCCTGACCATGGTGGATGATCATCTATGAGTTCCTAAACAATAGTGCCATGAATGTGCACTCCTCCATCTCCCCTGCTAATATTCTTAGCTTCTTTATCGACTTTAAGAGAGAGTTGTCCACTTCAGACATAGTGGAGTACCCTGACTTAATGCAAGGTAGTGTCTGCACTGCTAGTATGTGGCAAAAAGGAGTGTAAAGTGCCAAACTTGAGGTAGCGCCTGTTATATTTTAACTACACTGCATACCTAGCAGTTCGAAAGCACGTCAAAGTGCAAGTAGATAAATAGGTACTGCTCCAGCGTTTCCGTGCGCTGCTCTGATTCGCCAGAAGCGGGTTAGTCATGCTGGCCACATGACCCAGAAGCTGTACGCCGGCTCCCTCGGCCAATAAAGTGAGATGAGCACCACAAGCCCAGAGTCGGCCACGACTGGACCTAATGGTCAGGGGTACCTTTATATTATATTTATATAAAACCTTTATATTCAGCGATCAGAAGAGCCACACAGCCAATTCCATGCTTCCAGGGGAGCTTTGGACTTAGTTTTGCTCAAATACTTTTGAAACTAATTAAAAAAGAAAAGAAAAGCTTAATACCAGCTGGGTTGTAAGCATTTCTTTAAAAATAAGTCCACTCTACATTTGCAAGCCTTTGAGCACCCCTAAAGTAGCTCATTGGACTCCAGTCTTAAGACCTTTAAGAATAGTTGTATTTCTAATGTGAACTATTTTATTTCCCAGACTTTAGAACTTGCTAGAAACCCTGCAATGATGCAAGAAATGATGAGAAACCAGGACCGTGCCTTGAGCAACCTTGAAAGTATACCTGGTGGTTATAATGCTTTGCGACGCATGTATACAGATATTCAGGAGCCAATGCTCAATGCGGCACAAGAGCAGGTGAGGAGGACTGGTGGTGAGGGCCCAAGCTGAGTTAAAGTGTTTTACCTCAGGTACAAATAAGGATTTGTCCCTGCTTGGATTCTTCTTTTTTTTTTAACCTTTGTTTCATTCAGAGCTGCTGCCAAAAACAGCAACCATGTGTTGAGTACTCTTCCCACTTCCTATAATATTTCAGTACATTTGACCTTTGCCATTTCCCTGCCAGCCACAGTCAGTGTTGTGGACTGGGGATGGGAGAACATAAGACATGATTTCATTATCTGTTAAATTTATACCCCAGCCTTCCTCTCAAAGGAGTCCAGGGTGACCAACGTATGATAAAACAATAGAGTTAAAAATAAAACCAATCAGGTAAGGAAGCTTCATGACACAGCTAACAGTGTCTAAATGATGGGGGAGAATAATCACAAAGCTGCTGTTTTCAGCTACAGCCCAGTAGTTCTGGTCTAAGGTGAAGAAATGGTTCAGCTTTAAATCTGGTATTTTATTTCCTTGGTGCTTCAACAGCTTTGGAGTATAACATTCTGCTTTAAAAAAATGATAGTGATTCACTTAAGTTGCATCAGATCATGGGCCAGACTAAAAGTCCAGCCTTGTGTTCTTACTGTGGTCAAGCAGGTATTTGTAGGAAGTTGCAAGCAGGGCATGAGTGCAGCAGCACTCTCCCACGTGTGTTCTCCAGTAACTGGCACCCACAGGCCGACTGCCTCTGACAGTGGGGGTGGCAAGTAACCATCATGGCTAGTAATAATAGCCTTATATTCCATATACTTGTCTAATCTTCTTTTAAAGCCATCCAAGCTGATGGTCATTACTGTATCTTGTGAGACTGAATTCTATAGCTTAACTCCGTGCTGTGCTATAGCTTAATCTCTGGATGGCTAGAATCTTTCAACTTTCAGCTTCGTTGGATGGCCTTCATTGGATGTTCTTGAAAATGACTGAAAACGTTGCTGAATGTTTTGCCTTCAGATACATGCCCTGCTTCTCATTTGTTTGTTCAGATAAAAGAAAGAGATGGTGTAAGGTGCTCCATCTGGACAACATCTGGGGACTCCAGGTTTCCCACCTGTAACTTAAACTGCACCAGGCAAGGAAGTGTCCCAAATTAGTTTTGAAAGGTAGCTTATAGTAGGACTCTAAAACAAGAAGAAAACTCATTACAGGCCTTATTGGCTGCTTACGGTGTGCTGTAGGAATTATAAAATAATGGACTGCTAATCTTGACCATGGCCACTGCAAAATCTTGAGCAAGCTGTTGGCAACTCTTCTAAGGACCCCAGTTCTTTAACAAGCAGCAAAGCAGTGCAATCATGCTCATGCACCTAAGTGTGTATTCAGGGACTTCTCCAAAGCAAGTTCTGTTGAATAAGAATGCTTCTCCTTAATCCTGTTTATCCATAAGCACTTTTCTTTTGTAGTTCGGGGGCAACCCATTTGCTTCATTAGTAAGCAATTCATCAGGTGGAGACAGCCAGCCATCTCGCACAGAAAACCGAGACCCATTGCCAAATCCTTGGGCTCCTCCGTCCACCACACAGAGCTCCCCAAACAATAGCAGCAACAGCGGAGACAGTGGAGGAGGCAGCAGTGTTGGAAGCAGCAGCACTGGAAACACAGGGCAAAGCTCAACAATGCCGAATTTGGGACCAGGTCTAGGAGGTATGTTCACTACACGGCAGTTATATCGGCTTCCTTGCAAAATGATAGCCCCCAAGGGCATGGCTGTTAGCTCTTTTCTCAATTCGGTTTGGACTTCAATTTCAATTATGAGTTAAATGTAACTTTTCAAGGAGTAATGGCTACTGTCCACTACAAAGCAGCCACCATTTGTTGGTTTTTCTTTTTGCTGTTGACTTGTGTGTCACTTTGTTAACTCACAACTGGTGCCACATCCCTGAATTGCTGAAAGTTGTCTCCTCCTCTTTAAAGCTGGTATGTTCAACACACCTGGAATGCAGAGCTTGTTGCAGCAAATAACAGAAAACCCACAGTTGATGCAGAACATGTTGTCTGCCCCCTACATGAGAAGCATGATGCAGTCATTGAGCCAGAATCCTGATCTTGCGGCCCAGGTAAGTCCTGAAGTGCATAAAGATTTGGAATGCAGTGTTGCTGCTGGTATAGCATCCTATCCTGGACATCTACAAATTCATTTTTCCAAGTCATTTTATCCAAATTGTCATTCTGGAAGGGCTGTAGCTCAGATAGAGAGTATGGTTCAATCTCTCTGACATCTCCAGGTAAGGATAGGAATGTCCCCTGTCTGAAGCCTTGAAAAGTGGCTGCTAATGAACTGAGCCAGATTGAGCAATGGTCTGATTTGGTATAAGGCGCTTCCTGTGTTCCAACATACTGATGGGATGTTACTGGATTATTAGTTGTAGCTGGAGGCTGTTCCAAAGCTTTTTGTTCCTTGGATAAATTGATGTAGACGAGCTTTGTAAACAAGATAAACTTGTACATAGCCAGATCACCACCAGCAACAAAAACTACAGCCACGCTGGCTCCCAGATTGTAGACATGATCCTTGTGGATCCCACTGGTCAGTCCATCCTGTTTTAAACCCTATAACATCAACACAGTTGTGCAGATTCTCTGACTATCCTGTGACTGACAACTTCTGTTTCATTGCTCCTGACTTCTAGCTGCTCTTGGGACTACTGCTACTAATTGTCTTTTCTAGCAGGTCTAGTGAACTGGTTTTTTGTTTTTAATCTATCCTGCTTTTCAAGATAACTCCTTACAAAGTACAGGTGAAACTCAAAAAATTAGAATATTGTGGAAAAGTTCATTTATTTCAGTAATTCAACTTAAAAGGTGAAACTAATATACTAGATAGACTCATGACATGCAAAGCGAGATATATCAAGCCTTTATTTGTTATAATTGTGATGTTTATGGCATACAGCTGATGAAAACCCCAAATTAACAATCTCAGAAAATTAGAATATTAAATGAAATCAGCAAAACAAGGACTGCAAATAGAGCAATATTGCACCTCTGAGAAGTAGAAGCATGCATATGTACTCAGTACTTGGTTTGGGCCCCTTTTGCATCAATTACTGCCTCAATGTGGCGTGGCGTGGATGCTATCAGCCTGTGGCACTGCTGAGGTGTTATGGAAGACCAGAAAGCTTCAATAGCAGCCTTCAGCTCTTCTGCATTGCTCGGTTTCATGTCTCTCATCTTTCTCTTGGCAATACCCCATAGATTCTCTGTGGGGTTCAGGTCAGGCGGGCTTGCTGGCCAATTAAGCACAGTAATCCCATGGGCATTGAACCAGGTTTTGGTACTGGTGTTTTTACAGCTGGTGTTGGTCCACTGTGCTTCATTAAGTCCAGGGTCAATGCAGCCATCTACCAAAAGATTTTGGAGCACTTCATGCTTCCTTCTGCAGATGAGCTTTATGGGGATACTGATTTCATTTTCCAGCAGGACTTTGTCACCTGCCCACACTGCCAAAAGTACCAAAACCTGGTTCAATGCCCATGGGATTACTGTGCTTAATTGGCCAGCAAACCCACCTGACCTGAACCCCACAGAGAATCTATGAGGCAATGCCAAGAGAAAGATGAAAGACATGAGACCGAGCAATGCAGAAGATCTGAAGGCTGCTATTGAAGCTTCCTGGTCTTCCATAACACCTCAGCAGTGCCACAGGCTGATAGCATCTATGCCACTCCGCACTGAGGCAGTAATTGATGCAAAAAGGGCCCAAACCAAGTACTGAGTACATATGCATGCTTCTACTTCTCAGAGGTGCAATATTGCTCTATTTGCAGTCCTTGTTTTGCTGATTTCATTTAATATTCTAATTTTCTGAGATTGTTAATTTGGGGTTTTCATCAGCTGTACGCCATAAACATCACAATTATAACAAATAAAGGCTTGATATATCTCGCTTTGCATGTCATGAGTCTATCATATATTAGTTTCACCTTTTAAGTTGAATTACTGAAATAAATGAACTTTTCCACAATATTCTAATTTTTCGAGTTTCACCTGTAGCTTGCAAAACTCAAAAGCAATATCACATCTTGCCCTGCTTGGAGGCCTTTTCTCCTGCACTTCAAACTGCATCCTGTAGCTCATTTTTGGTGGTTTGATGTTTGTCTTTATGAGGAGCCAGCAAAATGTGCTGAAGGATCAGGTTGGAGGGAACAAAAGCTGAACCTTGCTGGTACATAACCCTCACCCCACCCTCTGCACCCCTGGCTCCCTTTTTTTGTTGTTCTTTTTCTTTGGCTGTGCTTAATTTTGTAAAATGCTGTCAGACACCCATCATTTTGAAGAGTATGTATGGGAAAGCCTTTATCAGAAACCAGCTTTTCAATACCAGGCATGTGTGATGCACTAGTATCAGAATACTGCTTCTGAGTATATGCCCAGTGAGCATGTCTCACCACTGAATAAATGCAGCTAGTGGCACACAGAGCAGAGTGGTAGGGAGAGGAAAACAGATTGCTGGCTTGGTTTAGGGGCAGTTAGGGGGAGCGGAAAAGAAAAACCAAGATGGCTAGCAGTCTTGGGGATACTATGGAGGAGACAGAAGTGTGGCTGCTCGCTGCAGTTAATTGATGGAAGGGAAAGTTTTTAAGTTGACTGAGGCACGTGTCAATATGAGAAGGGTGTGTGTGGCTGCTTGGGGAATTTGAGGGGTGGGCTGGATGGAGGAATGAGAATAAGCAAGCTTTGATCCTACCTGTAAGGCTGCCAATTTCTGGTGGAGTTTATAATTCTGCAGCTTTTTACAGATAAAATACTCACTTATCCCTACAGATGATGCTGAATAACCCTTTGTTTGCTGGGAATCCTCAGCTTCAAGAGCAAATGAGACAACAAATTCCAACTTTCCTTCAACAAGTAAGCCACCTATTAGGTTCTTACTACAATTCTTTCCTTAAAATGATTCCATTCTTAATCCTAAATGGTTACAAAGGTTGCAAACCACTTTGTGGTTGCAAAGGTGTAGAACCATCATGCAACCACCCAAAGTATTTTACTGGTCTCCAGGGGTTCATGCATTTGCACATATTTCCCTAACCAATTGTTACCAAATGATCATTTTGACATGTCTGCACATGTATGACGCATCATGTTTCTCTTAATAGATGCAGAACCCAGATACGTTATCTGCAATGTCAAATCCTAGAGCTATGCAAGCTTTGCTACAGATTCAGCAAGGTTTGCAGACTCTAGCAACAGAAGCACCAGGACTTATACCTGGGTAAGAGTTGGCAAGATTTTTTATTTTCATAGTCTGACTATAAGTTTGCACCCATACCATTAATGTACTAAGCTGCTTGCAATTTAAGGGTTTGGCTTCTGAATTGGTAACTAATTTTTAGTAAGGAATAATTTGAGATTCTGATTTCGTGAAGAATTTGATAGTTGGGTGTTCCTTATTTGTGTTACAAATAAAATTCTTGTTTGTGGTAAAGTGAGGTACGATTCTTACCTCTCGGGTATAAATAACTTGAATGTGTCTTCTATTTTGTGCAGATTTAATGCTGGAATAGCTGGATTAGGAAACTCTGGTTTAGGAAGTGCTGGACTAGGGAACACCGGCCTTCCTACTGCAACAGCCGTGCCCACTTCCGTCCCAAATGAAACGACAAGTCCAGCGTCAGGAACTGGTGAAACTGGACACCAGCAGTTTGTTCAGCAGATGTTGCAGGCTCTTGCTGGAGCCAACGCTCAGGTAACATAGTAGATTGTTATGTTTTTATTTCTCTCCTATTGTATCACTAAAATAAGCAATCAGCATATACAGCTTTTAAGTCTATTCGCCGAGAAAGCTGCAAGTTTTGTTGAAGAAACAATACCTTTTGTTTTCTAAACCACTGTCCTATGTAAAGGGCCCTTTGCTCAAGATTCTGCTTAATCTTTGGGTTCTACAAGTATCCTAGGACCCTGACTACCTCCCTGAAAGGTGTGTCCCCATTTCCCATGAGATGACTGGACTTTCCTTCTTGCTGATGAAGTCCAAGTAGCATTATATTCCTTGAGTTAAATAGATAGGCATATCTGAAGTCTGGTCCCTAAAACCTCAGCTTCAGGAACTACCGTATTTTTCGCTCTATAAGACACACCAGACCACAAGACGCACCTAGTTTTTGGAGGAGGAAAACAAGGGAAAAAACATTCTGAATCTCAGAAGCCAGAACAGCAAGAGGGATCGCTGCGCAGTGAAAGCAGCAATCCCTCTTGCTGTTCTGGCTTCTGGGATAGCTGCACAGCCTGCATTCGCTCCATAAGACGCACACACATTTCCCCTTACTTTTTAGGAGGGAAAAAGTGAGTCTTATAGAGCAAAAAATGCGGTAATTGAAATACTTGATAGCCCCAGTGAAAATATCAGTGTCAGTGTCCTCAGAATAGGGGGGAACCTTTGAATCCTTATAACTTTGAAACCTGTCCATCGTTCAGCAACTGCTTCAACATTTTTCATTTCAGCCTGTTTAGAAAAATAGTTATTTGCAAAAAGACTGGCTGAAAAAAAAATCTAACTTTGGCTCCTTCTTTAGTTTTGCATGTTGGGTAGACATGTTTGTACAGAAATAACACCAATTTATATTTTTATCTTTTTAGCAATTACAAAATCCAGAAATCAGATTTCAGCAGCAACTGGAGCAGCTCAGTGCAATGGGCTTTTTGAACCGTGAAGCAAACCTACAAGCTCTAATAGCAACAGGAGGTGATATCAATGCAGCCATTGAAAGGCTACTGGGTTCCCAACCATCATAGCAACATTTCTGAAACTTGAAAAATGTAATTTATTTTTGATAACAGCTCTTAAATCTTTAAAATACCAGCTTTATTTCATTCTGACTCTTGGGAATTGTCTTGTTCTAACTAAACCCAGTCTGATGCATTAAGGTGGAGTGCAGTAGTTTTCTTCGAACAGTGGGAATCAATGCTTTTCACTTGGTTGTTGCATGCATCAAACACTTCTTCATTCTGCATTTATTGTGATTTTTTTAAAAAAGGAAATTGCTTATACAGTTGGGTGACCAGGTTTTATCTGACCTTCAACTGTCCAATTTAGTTGCTTCTTAAACATTAGCCTTTGATAGTAATTTATGTAGAATACAAATTAAAGAGGAAACTAATTGAAGCTATGATTTGTGGGTACATATTGCTTATTGTGACTTGGCATGTCTCTCTTGCTAGGAAAATGCTGTAAGATTTATACCACTTGATTTAGCTACTTTCTTGCTCTTTTGTCTCTATAAAAAAAATGTATAACACGGAAACAATATTTTTCCAAGCAAATCTTCATCTCAAAGCCAGAATAGGTGAAAGACATGAGACACCGCCAATGGAGTAGAATCTTACAGCATCTTTAGCAAGTATCTCTTAGCAGAAGTGCTTTGGCAAATTCTTTTAAAATACTAGGATTGCTGACCTGATCTTTACAACTGTACAGAAACCTGCATTGTAACATTGTCTCAAATATTCACAAGGATTGATTGTAAATTACCTTCGTCTTTGTGCAGATTGAAGGGGCACAGCCTTTTGCTCTGAAACTGCTTTTGCCTAAAGCTCTTTGGCTTCCCCCTTGAGATTCTAACTTGTATTATGATTTGTAATTGGACGCATACTTTCACTGACACTGTCATGTGATATTCTAATTACTTTTAACCACCATGTAAAAATACTGTATATCTTTTGGGTTTTTATTGGTAGTTATTTCTCTTGTGCACAGGTAATAAATGAATTAAACTTCTTTGTGAGCAATTATTTGTAGTCATTTTATCCCTAGCGGCAGACATTCAAGCCACCATATTTAAGGCTGGGACCATCTTTGTTCATCTTGCCCTTAACAGTAGCTTGCATTTGGAGTTCTTTTCAATATGCAATGATGAAGATTATTGTCATAAAGCAGGCCTCTCTCACTGGTGTGAGCTCCTAACATTCTGTCAAACATTTTTTAAAACTGTTACTAAGGGCTCCATGTAGGCATTTCTGATACTCTATACCAGCAGATGTGTTCCTGAATCCTTTTCTTTGGAGACCCCTAAACCACAGGGAAGATGGTGTTTATTGGAACCCTTCTTGTAAGAATGATAAACATCATGAAGTGGCTCACTTGAGATGAAAAAATCATGTAAAAAATGTAAATTACTCATTTTAACCTACATCCCTGCATCTAGGTTCATTTAATAGAAAAATGTGGACTTGCATTTTAGGGATTGCCTGTTATTATACCACAAGAGGGCACTCTTTATTTGAATTTTGTGAGACTTGAGTAGTCAAAACATGAAGCAATTGTTATAATAGTAGCTGG
Organism: Podarcis cretensis; assembly: GCF_951804945.1. Lineage (NCBI taxonomy): Eukaryota > Metazoa > Chordata > Lepidosauria > Squamata > Lacertidae > Podarcis > Podarcis cretensis. The sequence continues at coordinate 6,984,714 of NC_137180.1, read as the reverse complement.
GGGGAGTTAAATGTTCAGATTTCTCAATAATAAAAAATCTACCTTTGCTTCCATGAGGCAGGCTCAAATGAAGCAAATGTTGTATCACCTCTAGGGTTTTTTATCCCTTCCCAATTTTACTTTGGTGACATGATGGCTCTACAAATGTGAGAACCTCTATTGCTATAAGTATTGAGGTCATGTATTTCAATTTGTTTCAACTTGTTTTATGTGTGTTTCAAACAGCTGTATGCAGCTGGCTAAAAACATTTATTACATAACTTCATGCATGTAGATCCCCCCCCCCCCCCATATAAATTCTTAACCCAAATTGCTGGTACAAAAAAAATCTACTGGCTAGATTTTCACGCTGGGTGGTATCCATTGCTAGTCACTCAGAGTAGACCCGCTGGAATCAAGTAAGTTAAACCAATTGTATTTGGTCTACTTGAGTATGACTTATTTGGCTACCCCCATTTCCCCAAAAGCAAATTAAAAGTGTGTGCTCTAGAAATTTCTTAATGTTCTATTGAAGTTAGTGAGTCATAGGCTGTAGTCAGTGGTTAATTTCAGCTGGTACTGGAGCACAATTTCATGTCAAAGAATGTGGCTTGTAGATTACAAATTGTGTACCTTATCAGAGTTGCAGTATCAGAGACTTTTCACACTTTGCCCTTGGAATATTCTAGAATTGTTGGAGGCAAAATAGTTATTGCTTAGAAACTTAAACAGTTACTAAAGAGAAAAAATGCCAAAGTTCCCTTCATAGCTGACGATCAGTACAACTGATGATGGGATGATTCTAGTTTAATATCTCTATATTATGAACATCTCTGTTGTTGTGACTTGTGTGTGACTTGGTACAGTCAAGATAATTCATTCTCTCTCTCTCTCTCTCTCTCTCTCTCTCTCTCTCTCTCTCTCACACACACACACACACACACACACACACACACACAGAGAGAGAGAGAACTAAAACTACATCCACATCCTTTGCTTCCCTACTAGAATGACTTTTTAAACATGTCAGTTGCTATTTCCAGTCTTTGTGGAACTCTCTGCAATCTTAACTCATGGAGGTGGTAAACATGAGTCTGCTGTCACTTTAACTGCAAGTGTTTTGACTTGTGCCACTTATTTTGCACAAAGCTCTGCTGTTGCTGCAGAACTAGAGACCAAGCACTTCCCCAATTCCACCTTATTCTCCCATCTGTTCTGCTGCCAGTTTCCTACCACTGTAAAGATGACAATAGTGGTTGTTGCCGGCTCAAAGGAGGTGGGTGGGTGGGTGTAGAGAGAGAGAGTCACAAATAAGCCTTGCCTCATCCGACACGTAGAACTGCGCTTCCCTCTTCTGTTGTAGTTCCTGGAGTCAATTGAACTTTTTAGGTCAGTCTTAAGTGCTTTCCAAAGTCCTCACAATTCCAGCTTGTGTACAAAAGTTAAATACCACATGATTAAAATGTCTTTTATTTTGTGCTCTTCACAAGGGGGGCGGGGAGCCAATGCATAAAATTCTACTTCTTAATTAAAGAGAAATTGTGGGAGAGATGTCTTTGTTTTGAGATGGTATTGTAGTTCAGGAACCAACTTGGTACAATTAACAATTCAAGTTTTTAATATATTCTTCGATTTCAGATACAATTTCTGAAACGGACTTTTCTAAACTGACGGTAATAGACTTTTCTGGGGGTGATGGAGGTTCGAGAGTATCAAACTGAGACTGGAGTAGAGCAGGTGGCATAAAATGTCCCTTTCTTTTCTCCAGCCGTTTAGCAATTAGGCTCATAGGGCCAGCTAAGTGGACAAAAAGGATATTTAGTGGTGGAGGCACCTCATTTTCCTTTAGGTGACCACGGTCGCCTCCAGTCCCTCTGTTCTCCAAAATGCATCTATACATTTTTTTCAGGGCTGAGCAGACTAAAATTGCATTCTGTCCTGATGCTTGTTCCCTACAAAAAGGAATAAAAAAATATTATTACTTGCACACCTCAGGAAAATATTATGCACTTAGTGATTAAGCTTCCTTAGAGATAGGTAGCCATGTTGGTCTGCCATAGTCAAAACAAAATAAAAACGTGTATCTGAAGAAGTGTGCATGCACACGAAAGCTCATACCAAGTACTAACTCAGTTGGTCTTTAAGGTGCTACTGGAAGGAATTTTTTTATTTTGTTTTAAGCTTCCTTAGGACCGAGTTTAAGGAACAGCCTACCTAGTTTGTACTACCTTCAAACTCAGTATTTCTAAATTCTCCCTCATGCAAAAAGTCCCCTGAATGTAGAAAGGAAGCTAGGGTAGAGTATAGTAGTTTTTCCACAAGCAAAAATAAATAAATATTGACATGGGTAAGCATTTAGTCATGTATTCCCCCTCACATACACAAGTAGTCTCATCCCCATTAGGGCTATGTTGTGTAATCCTTTCTGCAGTTAAGCCATTTATTGTCAGTTTGCTAGATTGCACAACAAGTTATGGCACAACTAAGCTTTGATTCCAGCTCTCCAAGACCTCTGGCAGGGCTGGGGAACCTTTGGCCCTCCAGCTGTTGTTGGACCAGAACATCCCTTATCAATGGCTGTGCTGGGTGGGACTGATGCGAATTGGAGGCCAACAACCTTCGGAGGCCCAGAGGTTCCTTTTCTATAGTCCTACCTACTGGCTTTCTAATAGTTTGCTCTCACTATAAGCTCTCACTATAAGCGGTTAATGTGTGTTACAGAAATCTGTCCTGCTAGTCACGGAAGCAGAGCTAAGTAAGGCATTTAAGACTGAGCTCTTGACTACTGGAAATCCTATTCAGCTATATAGTCTGAGGGGCTAGAAATCTTTCTTTCAACAAAACTTAATGAGCTCCATACTCAAGCAGCAGTTTTTGGCAATTGTGTGGGTTCTACAGCAGAATGCACAACACTGGTTTCAAGTTTCTTAAGATTCAGTCACTTTCATACCTCATTAATATGTCATGCAGGTGGCAAAGCCATGGGATTCTGTCCTAAGAAACAAGACAGACAAAACAGACAGGCTTAAGCAAATTCTGCCATTTTACCTGAAATAATAACGCCTAATACTCTCAGGTTTTCTGCCAGAAGTACATCATAGCCTCTTCATATTAACAGCAATCACAAATCATCATCATCACCATAGCTACATCTGCTTCAATATGAATCTTTAGTGAGGGATTAACTTCTGCCTGCTAGTTCACTTGGCTCAAATGAGTATGGCAAATACAATCAAAATGATTGATCAGCTTCTCAACGTAATCCAATTTAAGCTTTATATTGCCTGCAGATTTCTTTGTAATTGCTCAGCATTAAAGCTTCACCTTTGTCTAGCTTGTGTTAAGACAAGTTTTATAAATGACAGCTTGAAAGTCTGCCGGGCTGGGAAGGAGGTGGGAGACTGTTCATTCACTATGAAGCACACTCCTGTCTTCCAGGCAACTTTCACAGTTTCATGCCACCAGTTCATTCATCAGAAAGCATCTGCTTCCTTCACTGGCATAAGCTTCGTAGTGTTGGCAAAGGCCAGTAAAGAGACACCTATAAAAGATGTTCTTAGGTGTATCCTATGAACTGTTATTTTGAGGGTGATACTGCTCCTTGCAATGACATCCTTAGTAAATCTTGAGTTTAGCCATGTGAAAATTGTATAGTAATGTGCACATGAGCTATGCTGGATGTAGCATAATCGTTTCATCCACTTACACAAGGTAGCTATTTCCGTATACAGTATTAAGAAAATGGTTGCATTTTTACGTGTTATAAAAATGATTGCAAAGGTGTAAGTGGAGTCTGCTTTTAGCCAGCCACATTCCAAAACAGTGGCTGATATTCATATGTTCAGTTTCCTTTAAAATGTTGCCTGTGCTGGTATGTTATATAACATATTTAGTTGATTTTCACCAACAGTTCCTGTTAACTTGTGCATGTCGATTGAAAAAGCACAGGCACTAACTGATAGAAAGTGGAAGGAAGGAAGATCCACTGTGATGGATCTTTCTAGTTATTTCTAGTTGGTAAAGGTATCCTGCAAAGAGGGCAATTCACAAACAGTGTCTAGCAGTGTAGTCAAAACGGATTCAAAGGAATTAAACCCAAAGAAATAAGATTTATAGACCATGCCTTCGGAAACAGCTTCAGTGAGAACATTTTTACTTCACTGAGTTTGCACTTGTGTAATAAGTGGGTGTTTTTGTCTGCTGTCACAGCTCATCCAACCAAAGCGAGGCTGCAATCCTATTCACTAGGGGTAGCCAATGTGACTACAACTTCCACCATCCCTGATCATTGACTATGCATCATCTGGAGGGCATCACACTGGCTACTCCTGCTATACACGCCTGGGGAAGTAATCACCACTTGTTTCTGACTTAAATGTGCATAAGATTATGCTGTCAATAAATTTTAAAATCCTACTGATTACAATGACAGAGTTAAACATATGCAATTATTGCACTGCTAGAAGTTAAGAATTGTTATAACCAACTAAATCACTGCACATGTGGAACAATTTCCACAACTTCAGTGAAACTTGCGTTCCCTCTACTTCCTCTGTGCACCCCCACAAATCTCTGTGCTTCCCCTAGCCCCCCAAAGCAGATTGGGGAGGGGTGTGGGTGGCGTGCAAGGGCAGGAGAATGTGGCTCATGGAAGTCATTTCGCGTGCACAGCAATTTAGCTGGATGCAACCCAGAGTTGTGTAAGATGAAAAACACGGCTCACCTATTCAAATGTAACTGGGATGTTTACTCAGAAGTAAGTCTCCCTGTGTTCAGTGGAGCTTATTTCCAAGTTAAGTGTGCACAGGATTGCAGCCTCAATTCAACAGACAAAAGAAAAAGAAAATTCTTGGTCTACTGGCACAGCAGCAATCCATCAGAGCCCAAGTAACCTGCAGATTATGGTTGACTGGCATGTGGGAGGCATACAGAGACTTCCTGTTCCCCCTAATTGTAAACACATTGCTTGTTCACAGGCAGCTGTCTATAGATGCTGTATTCATGGTGCATAGTGTGTGACGGTTACATGAAAAAGGACAATGGTGTGTGTGCATGTGTCCATGCAGCTAGTCTGCAATCCATTTAACTGGGTTTACTGTTTCAAAGAGTTCTTTGGCTTCTGGAATATATGCCATACCTGGTCATTCAGAGGTATTCCTGCTGCCATTTTCTTTCTGTTCTCTTCTGGATGATAGTCGTCGCCATCATAGAATTTCCATCCGAGCTAAATAGGAATTATAATTAGGGATTACTTCATCTTAGTTTTGCAGCAACAAATCTTAGCAAACACACAATAAGGATTACACAATCCTTATGTCACAAAATGAGTCACCATTTATATTGGCCTTTCTCAACTTTGGGTCTCTGGAAGTTGTAGGACTCCTATCATCCCTGACCACTGGTCCTGCTAGCGAGGGATGACGGGAGCTGTATTCCAACAACATCTGGGAGACCCAGGTTGAGAGGGGCTGATTTACAGTCCCGGAAAAAGAAAGTGCACATTCCATTCCAGGCAACCTCCCAGGGTGGGCAGGGCTAAAGACAGAAAAGGGTGGAGCAGCTGATGTAAATTATGCCTTTGCACAGTCGGCTGGTTTGTATGCACACACTCACAGCCCTCTCTGCATATCCAGGCAGAGTTACAGGGCATATTCCAGCCAGGCCAAAACATTCAAGGAGAGTGGAGTGGCTGGGGAAAGGGTGTGCCTTGCAGGGAGTCCCAAGGGTCAGGCAGAAGCCTGGGGGGCTGTCCTTTGCCCCTGGGTCTGAGGTCCTTCACCCCTTCATAAACACTTGGAAAGCACAGAGTTACAGGGCATATTCCAGCCAGGCCAAAACATTCAAGGAGAGTGGAGTGGCTGGGGAAAGGGTGTGCCTTGCAGGGAGTCCCAAGGGTCAGGCAGAAGCCTGGGGGGCTGTCCTTTGCCCCTGGGTCTGAGGTCCTTCACCCCTTCATAAACACTTGGAAAGCGCAGCAACAGACAATGAACCCATGTATGAAAAGTAATATATCAACTGTACCTTATCTCCCAGCTGGGAGCCCACAGTTGATCTGTAAAACAACACGGAGAAGTGTAAATTCTGTATCTGCAGAATAAATTCACTAGATAAAATCAACAGTCAATTCTATCTGTTATCCTGCCTATAAATGCCAGAGGACTATTATAAATCTAAAGTGGAAACTCTCAAGTGGGAGAATTATGTTGGTTATCTGGAGATAAACGTATCAGATATAAGTTACAAATGAGTAATATATGTAAGTGGGTGACTCACAGAACCTTCACTTCAATCAGCCTAACTCAAGTTACTATTCTAAACAAATGCAAATGTCCCAGCTGAAACAGAAATGAGTGTAAAATGCAAATTATTATTATTATTTATTAAAGTTGTATACAGCCCTATAACCATAGATCTCAGGGCAGTTCACACGATGCTGGCAGAATATAGGAGCTGACCAGGTCTCCTCATAAGGCACCGGAATCATCGTGCTCCCCATTCCTGAGGGAGAAGAAGAATGAACTAGTCCTGAGATGTGCTACTTGTGAGGTCTGGAGAGAGCTAGAAACACAGAAATGGCAGTAGCAGTGAAAAGCTGAGCTGATACAAAGTTTGTGAAAGTCATGGGTGGGATGCTAGAATGCAGAAAATACAAGAGAAATAATTCATCATAAAGCAAGGTATTTGCATCTACCACAGTGCTATTTTTCTAGAAAAAGAGGTGCCGGAACTCACCATGAATGCCTTCTTCGTTCTCTTATAATGGCAATGGTGCCAGAACTGAGTTCTGGTAAGTTTCCCCTGAAAAAAACCCCTTCAGCTAGGCAACTCATGTTCAAGTGGCAGGCCTGGGAAGCTTTCTGTCCATGTAGCAATGTTTGAAATGTAAAGGCAGTGATTGCTAAACAAGGTCAATGAGCCACATTTGGCTCTCCAAAAGGTTTTTTAGGTTCCCCCCAAAAGTCATATTTTAAATTAAATTTATTTATCACTCTTGCCAGTCGCCATGATTCCCCCCTAAAAATTTTTTTAGCATCTCTGCCCCCACCACTCCCAGCATGAGAGATGTACAATCATGGCTGATCTGTGGAACAAAGAAGCCCGTAATTGTAATCTTGACTCTACCACAACCTCTCCAGCTGGCCTTAAAACAAGCCATATGTTTCCAACCTCAGCCCCTATCTATATCATGGGGAAAATAAGAGTGACCGACCTCACAAGGTTCTTGAAGGCACACTGACATAATTTCTGTGAAGTTCTTCAAACACTCAAAAACACTGAATAGATGCTGTGAATTGTTATTAGACTAGATATCCATTCCACCACTGCAAGTTTGTGAGGAAATATTATAAATTGCAGCACCTCTGGTAAACTTCAAAGTCTCCACACCTTTTCCCTCTCTCCACCACCCAAAAGCAGCAGCCTGTCTTTCTAGTTAGTACCACTTTGCATGAGGCTCCCAGCAATGTTTTCAACCACAACAAACCAATTTCAATTTTCTCATTGCTGAAGCACAGAAAGAATATTGTACATTGTCACACACAGACCCAAAAGCTGAGACAGGTGAGTCAAGACGCTTCACAGAGAGACTTAACATCTGAAGAGTCTTCAGGCTGAAGTCCTATAAACACACTTGGGAATGAACTCCACTGTAACTAAGGGAGGAAACTTTGTAAGGGGGAAAAATGCATAGGATTGGGTGCATGCTAGCCAGTTTTCGGGTTGGTGCTTAACCCTGAACTAAAATAGAGCAGGAGCTAGAGTGCTGGAGACAGAGGTAACTTGGGTTCAAATTCTGTTGTAGGTGTGAAGCTCACTGGGTAGTCGAGGCCTGTCTTATACCGAGTCAAGCCATTGGTCCATGTAGTTTAGTACTGTCTGCACTGAATGGCTTGGCTCTCCGGGGTTCACACTTCTGTCTTTTCCAGCTGTACCTGGAGATTTCAGGGATTGAACCTGGGAGCTTCTGAATGAAAAGTTGATGCTGCACCACAGTCACCCCCCATAACCTCAAAGAATTGTCATTCTTGGTGTCTGCATTCATGCTTATGGGATCTGCGCTAGAGATTGCTAAAAACTGGCACTCTTTCCCAGAATAGTAAGGTAAAGGTGAAGGGACCCCTGACCATTAGGTCCAGTCGTGGCCGACTCTGGGGTTGCGGCACTCATCTCGCTTTATTGGCCGAGGGAGCCGGCGTACAGCTTCTGGGTCATGTGGCCAGCATGACTAAGCTGCTTCTGGCGAACCAGAGCAGCGCACGGAAACGCCATTTACCTTCCCACCAGAGTGGTACCTATTTATCTACTTGCACTTCATGCTTTTGAACTGCTAGGTTGGCAGGAGCAAGAACCGAGCAATGGGAGCTCACCCCGTCGCAGGGATTCGAACCGCCAACCTTCTGATCGGCAAGTCCTAGGCTCTGTGGTTTAACCCACAGTGCCACCCGCATCCCTTACATTAAAAGGAAGGGAAAGCACTTTCCTGCCCAGTTCTAACAAGTGTGCGGTAGCACATTTTCTGCAACAGCATATTCCTGTGAAGATTGCTGTGTGGCTTTGGACAAGTCTGTGTCTCTCAGTAGAACCAAACTCAGAGGGTTGTTGTGAGAGTAAAGCAGGAAGGAGACTATGTATTCTGGTGGGAAACAAATGCTAAATAAACAAATAAACAACATTGTCTTTTTTGCACTCTTTAGTGAAAACTGATGATTGTATCTGCACCATTGAGGCTGCAACTCTATACACACTTACCTGGGAGCAAGGACCACAGAATTCCCTGATTAGACATGCATAGGACTGTGCTGTTAAGTGACCGGCACTCTTGGTGTGTGCAAATTGCCACAGATAGAGCATATTGCCTTTGATCTCCTTCAACATGCCCTATATAAGCCAATCAAAGGTTAGATCTCTGTCCCCAATTCTACATAATGGGAGCCTGAACAATGCAAAGTGTCAGTGCTGTTATCAGGTTATGATCATTTATAGTCTTCCTTTTGCTACTGCGGCGAACCGAACTTTTTTCAAGAGGTTGCCGTGTCTTCTGAATAAGAATGCTTAACCTAGGCAATGACATGATTTGTACAATAGTTGTTCTTCTGTCTGTATGTTGAATAGGCTGGTCCTTAAGAGTGAATGGGGCAATGCCCCACCAGTGTCAGCCAGCCTCTACTTCCTCCTTACATCCAGTCCAGAGTACGGCACTGCCTGACATCTGCTTTAGCTGAATTTTGCTTTAGCTGACATTCCCGCATCGCAGGGGGTTGGACTAAATGACCCTTGGGGTCCCTGCCAACTCTACAATTCCATGATTCTTAGATTCTTAGTCTAAGCACAGCCTTTGCATAACTCAGCTGGGAGGTGGATGGGTGCAAAATTAGAGTTTGTTGGCTCTGCCTGTTATTGCCCAAACTCAGCCTACTGCTGGTCTCTCTGTTTTCTGCCCTACCAGCCACCACTATCTATTATTATTATTATTATTTATCATTTATACCCCAACTATCTGGCTGGGCTTCCCCAGCCACTCTGGGCGGCTTCCAACAAGATATCAAAATACCGTAATACATCAAACATTAAAAGCTTCCCTAAACAGGGCTGCCTTCAGAAGTCTTCTAAAAGTCTGGTAGTTGTTTATCTCTTTGACATCTGGTGGGAGGGCGTTCTGCAGAGCGGGCGACACTACCGAGAAGGCCCTCTGCCTGGTTCCCTGTAACTTGGCTTCTTGCAGTGAGGGAACCGCCAGAAGGCCCTCGGCGCTGGACCTCAGTGTCCGGGTAGTACATATGCTTCAAGATTTGACGAGATCTGTAAAATACTATGGTTCCATAGCTGTGTAACTGTGAATGGCCATGCCAATAGCCAATGATATTCAACACATGAACATGACTGAGGGGAGCTGTATGTTTCGTCTACCCTATTCTGGTGTATGCTCCAATAGGACTAGCATTGCCCTGCAGAATCAGTACAACACGGAGGATTGCTTCAGGGCTTGCATCAACTTTCAGTACTAAAGGTCAACGAAGCAAGTCTCGGTTCCATGCAAGCTTACATTCTCTTCCCACTGAGCCCTGCACTTTCTTTTATTCTTTGTGAAGTATTTGGCCAGCCTTGCTTTGAGGAGATCCCAAAACAAACAGCAATTATTCACATTTAGTAAATAACCCTGTATATAAAACTGATGTACAAAGAGTTGCTCCTGCGAAGCAACACTCTCTCAACGTGCAATTTGAACAGTACAATAATGGCAAGAAGGCCTATTAAAATACATACTGTCTCTTCCAAAGTAATATTTGGTAATAGGTTATCAGATTAGTTTTGACATGCATGTGTGGGTGTTGAACACGCCCACAAGGGTTTCTTCATGCAGCATGGAATTAAGTTTTCACATCACAAGCTCCCCAACATACTCTGGGGGGAAAGAAAGCTGTTTTAAGTGCACATATCAAAAGCATGCAGATATGCGAGTTCATTTGGTGGTATCTGAGCTCGCTATGGAACAACGACTAGACCTCTGCAATCAAAACATTTTTCACTCTCATTCTAAATGCTGTTGTTTTAGCCTGTGATGTTGCCAGCACCACATAATGTGTTCTGCCATCTTGTGCTAGCAAAGCTGGAGGAACACCCAGTTTCCACACACAGATTATCACTATCCATTAATTAACTGATTAAAACAGTGTATTATTGAAATGTAGGTGATAGTTTGAAAATAAGGAGTAAGGACCTTATGATTTCCAGTGGAATCTTACACGTCTACGAAAAAGGTCATTGTGTTCCTTGTGGTTTATTCATAGGAAACTGTGCATAGGATACCTAATCAATCCTGCCAGCCTACCATTTCCACTCCTGGAAGAGTATGCATAATTATGACCTGAATCTATAGGTTGCCCTTCAGAGAGTTCTGGGGACCTGATTCTAGATTCATCTCTGCCTCAGAGTAACTCTCAGGACTGCTGGGCACGCAGACACTTCACCACAGCAAGGGGAACAACATGATTGTTGCAGGGCTTACAACAAAATCCCTCCTCCCCACAAATGGCTGCTTGCCACCATTTTTCCTGACCAAGGCTCTGTGGCTTTAACCTGACAGGCAGATGTTCAAGAGTGTATGGCTTCCCTAGCATGGAGTTGCAGCGAGACAGAAAAGCTGTCATTTTTTGCCTGTCCAGTAACATAGCCTCTGTCAGTATATATTTTAATGGCTCCCCTTAAGAGCCACGGTGCTTGATATAAACCCACATTGGACATTCCCTAGAGTAAGAATGATTAGAATAGGGTTTGGATTAAACAAAAACAACTTTAGTAGCTGCTCTGTTTTAGAAGGGGGGACATTGCGGTCTATGGAAGAACAAACAAGGAGGGGTATTTGGGGAAGAGGTTCATATAGGATTCCCACACAGTGAAGCAACAATAATTGTGAAATGGATTGAGATGTCTATGCTAAATACATATGCAAAGAGTGAGGTATGATGTAATGTGGCAGTTAAGTGTGTGTAATCCAGGAGCCTTCTGTTTAACTGCAAGACATTTTATGTAAATATATGAGAATTCAGTGCACAAATTTTAATGGGCAGGATTCAACTAATGAGTCCTGTCTGCCAAAGCCCTGCACACAAGGACCTCTGCTTGCACAATGAGGCTTTTTCCTCCCTCGTGATCCCCAAATGTTTTGTGGGATTTCAGGAGAATCCTCAGAAGAGCCCACAGGTGGAGAGGAGAGAGGATCATGACATTTGGCAAGCCAAAAGGCTCATCCTGATGGAACCATCAGCCTAGCACAATGTGGAATTCCTCCCTGTGCCATTTATTTGGGAAAGGGCAGAACAGCAGCAGTTTTTAGCATGGCTGACAAATCAAGGTATCTGCAACTATATGAATCCAGCTATTTCTTGTGATCACCTTCAAAGCCCCTGCTTCATGTTCCCCTTTCTCTGCAGGTATGGCAAGTGGGCCCAAGAGACAGAGCCTTTTCTGTGGTAGCACCAATACAGTAGAACAGACTGGCAAACATGACTGGATGCCTGGATATATCCTCTGTTCTCCTGCAACCAATGCCCTTGCCAGCACTGGTTTACCATCTATGTCCCCCTCCAACTACAGCAGCATTCATAGCTACAGCCGCAGGATGTGTGCCTCCTTGTCCCTCTCAGTTTGGCTGGGTAATGTGTGGGCTGCTTTGCTCTGGCAGCACTGCTGGGAAAGTGGAGTGAAAATGCTGACATGTTCTTGCAGGAGAGCACCCATTTAAACTGGGTTAATTGTGAGATAAAAGACATGCTGGCCGTCACTACTGCCTGAGCAAGAGAACGGCTGTGGGGAATGGAAGCTGTGCTCATCCAGTGAATTTTCTTGAGGGAAAGTGCTTATGGGGCTGGTGTGAGAGGTGGGGTTTGGGTGGGAGGACAAAGTACAGAAGACGGCTAAGAATGGAGTTTTTCTCCTCCCATCAAGAAAGCTCTGAAATAAGGCAATAACTGACGCCAGTGAGTTTCTGAAGCTGGCTAAAGACAGATATGTTATATGTTTGCAATTAATATGGAACTGGTTCAGAGTGGATACTTGTGTAATTAATGGCATTTTAATGTGCTGATTTTTATAGAAAATATCTTTGTACTGCTGTGAATGGCTCTAGAATGATTGACGAAGAGCAGTATAGAAGTAGTTTTAAAAAACAAAACCAGACAAGATTTTAAAGATTTCAAATTGGTAACCTGGCAACTTCCCCAACTCCTGGACGCTGAGAATGCATAGGCAGTTCTTTCCCACAGTTTGTCAACTCAAATCCTTCTTCCAGGGCAACAGCTGTAATTAAAATATATTCCAAACCGGTTTTTAATCTCCAGCTGAAAAAAAACAATAATTAACCGGCTCTTCTATTCACACACCTTTGTTTATGTTTTAAATGGCCCCCATTCCTGTGACTTCAGAGCAAAAGAAAAGTGAAAAGGACTTTGCTCAGTTAGCAAACAGGCATTCGACCCCTTTTTCTTTCCTTGCTCATCCACCAGGGACCATTTCCTTCAGCTGCTCATTCCAGAGGGCACAAATCTCCCCGTGCATGGAACTCACACACGTGTCCTGCGTTGCTGGGCGTCCCCTCCAGCGTCAGCTCCTACGCGAGCGTGAACCCAGCCAGACAAGGCACGTGAGGACGGGGTACACGGGAGCCTGGCGGCACCTTTGTCTCCGCGCCTCGCCTCTTTTAATCTTGCGCTTCCACACTGTTGCAAACCCCCCCCCCCGGGACCTGAAGGCGGAGGTCGGGAAAGGAGAAGCAGGCTGTGAACATGGAGAAGACTGAAGAGAGCTTTCAGAGCAAGGCTGCGAGAGGGAAGTTCTGGGAGACCCGGATGAGGAGGAGGAGGCCCTCGCCGCCCCTCGCCGCCCCAGCCCCCCGCGCCCTCTACCTACTTCCCGGAGCCGCTCACTCCCATGACCACCAGCTGCAGCGCCATCACGCCCCGGCGCCCGGCTCTTCCTGCGCTCCCGCTCCGCTCCGCCCGCCTGCTCTGCGCGGCCCCGCCTCGCCGCCCGCCCCGTCCCGCGAACCTGGCGGGCGGCTCCGCGGGCGAAACGCGTCCGCTTCGCCCTGGCGGGCTGCGCAAGCAGCGCCTCAGGGGGACTCGAAGGGGCTCCGCTTTCCTGGGGCGGGGGGTGCATCTTGCCCCTCCTCACAGCAGCCAACTCCTAGGGGTCCCTTCGGCCGCCCCAATAAAATACTTGAGGGATCTGCCCCCTCGAAGTGGATGAGCATTGCCAGCGGCGTAGCGTGGGTTGTCAGCACCCGGGGCAAGGCAAGTAATTTGCACCCCTAACCCCTAACCTAAAAGGGACGCAGGTGGCGCTGTGGGTTAAAGCCTCAGCGTCTAGGGCTTGCCGATCGAAAGGTCGGCGGTTCGAATCCCTGCGGCGGGGTGCGCTCCCGCTGCTCGGTCCCAACGCCTGCCAACCTAGCAGTTCGAAAGCACCTCCGGGTGCAAGTAGATAAATAGGGACCGCTTACCAGCGGGAAGGTAAACGGCGTTTCCGTGTGCGGCTCTGGCTCGCCAGAGCAGCGATGTCACGCTGGCCACGTGACCTGGAAGTGTCTCCGGACAGCGCTGGCCCCTGGCCTCTTGAGTGAGATGGGCGCACAACCCCAGAGTCTGTCAAGACTGGCCCGTACGGGCAGGGGTACCTTTACCTTTACCTTAACCCCTAACCTGCCGCTGCTGCCAGCTTCTTCTTGCTGCTGCCTGGGCTGCGGTATTTACGGCTCTGCTACAGCCTGTGCCCGAGGCTCTTCAGCGACTCCAGAGGCGGCGAGCACGCCCCCCCCAGATGTTGCGCCCCGTGCGGCCGGCCCCCCCTGCACCCCCCACGCTACGCCACTGAGCATTGCCATTCAAATACAGTAGTGTGTGCGTGCCACGTCATGTGATCGATTGTGTGGGGCGCGGCTGACCTATCCCCCATATTTTATTCAAGTGGACCTCCCTGCCCCCCTTGAAAGGAAGGGCGGCTACCTGCCGGCTACGCTTGCCCAAAGGGTGCCAAGGCCTTAATAATAATACTGTGTAATAATAATAATAACATAGTGGTACCGCTGGATGCAGAAGGGATCCGTTCCAGAGCCCTGTTCGCATCCTGAAGAGAACGCAACCCGCGCCAGCAGGTCGCGATTCACCACTTCTGCGCATGCGCATGACGTCATTTTGAGTGTCTGCACATGCGCAAGCGGCGAAACCCGGAAGTAACATGCTCCATTACTTCCGGGTCGCCGCAGAGCGCAACCTGAAAACGCTCAACCTGAAGCAACTTTAACCAGAGGTATGACTGTAATTTTATTATTTATACCCCGCCCATCTGGCTGGGTTTCTCCCAGCTGCTCTGGGCAGCTTACAGCATACAGTGGTACCTCTGGATGCGAACAGGATCCGTTCTGGAGCCCCGTTCGCATCCTGAGCGGAACGCAACCCATGTCTGCGCATGCGCATGTCACGATTTGATGCTTCTGTGCACGTGCGTGACATCATTTTGAGCGTCTGCTCATGTGCAAGCGGCAAAACCCAGAAGTAATGCATTCCGTTACTTTCAGGTCGCCACGGAGCATAACCTGAAAACGCTCAACCTGAAGCGACTTTAACTCTAGGTAAGGCTGTATATAAAACATAGCAAAATAACAAACATTAAAAACTGCCTGATACAGGGCTGCAAAAATTTCCCTCTGTTCTCTAAACAAGCCATGCAATGCAGCCTTAGCAACCACTGCAATTATAGGAAACACAAGGCTGGATTAAGGGATAGCTGTAGAGCATGAGACTTTTTTTTTAAAAAAAATAATAATAATATTTTATTAAATTTTACAAAGAGAAAATTTCCAATAGAACAACAAACATAAACAACAAAAACAAGCAATTAAAACACAGCCAAAACCAGAAAAAGAAAAATATTACAAACATAAGAAAACTTAAGAGAAATTTAACATAAAAAAGAAAGAAAAAAGATGAAAAAAAGAGTTCTTTTCAAATTCATATCCTTCATAACCTTATTTTCCTGACTTCCACCCGCCTTCCTTTCTTGTATTCCACTTTAAAATTAATTTAGCAAATTCATTCTTTACTCTTATCCTTTAAAAATTCCTTCACGTATTTATATTGTTCAAATTTTCGTCCAATATCTATCCCTTCTTTCATACCCTTATTTGCCTTATTCACTAGAACCCCTTCGTTTCATTTCAATGTTCTCAACATTCGAAAATTTTACAATGTTTTTGTAAGTAGATTTTAAACTTCTTCCAGTCTTCTTCCACCTGCTCTTCTCCTTGATCTCGTATTCTGCCAGTCATTTCTGCCATTTCCATGTAATCCATTACTTGCATCTGCCATTCTTCCAAGGTGGGCAGATCTTGTGTCAGAGCATGAGACTTGTTGTCAGGATTGCCCCACATTGGGCAGAAGATTCCTGCATTGCAGGCGATTGGATGAAATGACCTTTGTGGTCCCTTCCAAGTCTATGATTCTAAGGTGGTTGGGGGCCCTGTTGCAATTCCGTAGGCCCTGGATGGGGCAGCCTGTGATTCCCCCCTCCCTTCCCTGTTGAACCCCAGCTCCCCTCAGCCCCAACGGGCAGCAGCGAGGGAAAGGGTCCAGTTTTGGTCTGGCATTAGTCTCAATGGGGCATGAGGCCTTTCCCCCCTAACCACTCGCCACACACCAGACCTATGAAGTAGAGGAGGTAGAGACCAGACTGGATCGACTGCAGAACCGGATTGGAGCACAATCTGCCTGGAAGTCACCGCCCATCAACTGATAAGTGGTGACCTGAAGCCTGCCCAGCAAAGTCCCAGCAGTCATCATCTGACAACAGGTGATTGAGAAGTGGGTTGCTTCGCCCCACCCACCTACCTGTCAAATGAGCTTGGGAGAGGTAAGGAAGATAAGGATCTGGCATCTGGAGGCATCTGGAGGCATCTGCTGGCATCTGGAGGACCTCAGGGTCTCCATCCCTATACTAGGGGTATAATCCCACCCACTTTGGAGCCCCTTGAGCCCAGAGGAAAAAACCCAATATCAGCTGAAGCAGGAGACATTTTGCAGTAGTTTCATATGTTAAGTTGGAATCATTACCATATGACAAAATAAAAACTAGGAATGCAACGCTGACAAAAGAGTATTCCAAGACTGGCTGCTAAAACATATTTTTAAAGCTGTTTTCTCCAAACTGGTGCCCTCCAGATGTTTTGTTTGACTACGATCCCCATCAGCCCCAGCCAGCATTTTTAAATAATAATAATAATAATAATAATAATAATAATTTATTATTTATACCCCACCCATCTGGCTGGGCTTCCCCAGCCACTCTGGGTGGCTTCCAACCAAACATTAAAATACAGTAATATTTACATACATTCCAAAACATGAGACAGCACCAGGTGAAGGCTGCTTTAAGGCTTGACCACAGAGTAATTACTGTAACAAGATTATTTGCTTTTGTTGCATGGATTATATTGCAGGGCAGTAATATATCTCAAATGGAAGGAAAATGGAAGAGATTAAGACATTGACTCATTTTATGCATGAAATCATTCATGTAGTGTTAAATTATACTCACAACTATATTTATATTAAGATGCAATTTTTAATAATATCAAAAGTAAGAGTGAATTTTAATTACTTTTATAATTTCTACAGTTTGTAGTTTCTTATATACAGTTTCTTACAATTTCCACAGTTGCCTATGATTTCCACCGTTTATTAGGATTATATGCAGGTTTATCTAGGAACAGCTGCATACAGTGGTACCCCGCAAGACGAATGCCTCGCAAGACGGAAAACCCGCTAGACGAAAGGGTTTTCCGTTTTGGAGGTGCTTCGCAAAACGGATTTCCTATGGGCTTGCTTCGCAAGACGAAAATGTCTTGCGAGTTCCTGCGGGTTTTTTTTTCTTTCCCCACCCCTTTTTTCTAAGCCACTAAGCTGCTTATCTGCTTATCCGCTAAGCTGCTAAAAGCCGCTAAAAGCCGCTAATAGCGCTAATCCGCTAAGCCGTCAATGGGCTTGCTTCGCAAGACGAAAAAACCGCTAGACGAAGAGACTCGCGGAATGGATTAATTTCGTCTTGCGAGGCACCACTGTATCATCCTAAGAATAGAACATATCCTCTCTCTGTCAATACTGCACTCCTGATCAAAGTTGCAGGAAATGAACTTCAGTGGAAGATTTAAAACAAGCTCATAATTTCCCCCCATTTGGATGATGCTCAGGCAATAGCTGGAGAAAATTTAATTTTGCTGCCTTGATGACAAAGCACTCCCTTTTGTTTTCAGACTTGCTTGTGATAATACCTGGGGTTTGGCTTTTTAAAAATCTTGGATTGAAATGGAATGCTTATCTGTATGGTTATCATGAAGTCAAAGACAACTTTGGATAATTTTTTGGGCACTGTACTATGGTCATAGATAGGCAAGTGGAGTATCAAATTAAAGCACAGAACAAGATTTGAAGAAAAATAATAGAGACCTTGTGAGGGAACATGGCAGTTCAGATGACCACTGGCTGTCAATGTCCTGTGCCACTTGAAGTTGCATTTTAAAAATTATATTGAAGTAAAAACAGCTTTTTTAAAATAAAAAAGTGCCCTTCCTAAACAGTTCAGCCTCCAAAATTTCTGCTCCAGATTGTTTTTCTTTTCCAACTTTCACCCACTCCCAGTCTCCATGAAATTCAGCAACAAAACAAAACAAAAACAAGCAGCTGCTGCATGATATCCGATACATTTAAAGAAATATGTTCTGGAGCTTCCTCAGCTCCATCAGGTGCCAGGGCGGAGGGCAAGGTTGTAAAGGGGAGGCAATAACTAAGTGACAGGAATTAAGAATGAAAATGGAAAAATGGAACTAATCTCCCAGCAAACACTTGATCCTGTAATGTGCTGTTTTTAATGCACTCCAGCACAGAAGAAGACACAAAGTTGGTGGCAACATTTTAATTTGCTTATGTCACCTCAACCCTTTAGGCTGGCCTTGACCATGGGCATCCTAGGCACTCTGTAGAAGCTTAGTAGGAAAGGAAGAACTCTCAGGTGGTTGGAACCTCAGTTTTTTAGGGTCTGCTATGAGGGACGCGGGTGGCGTTGTGGGTTAAACCACAGAGCCTAGGACTTGCTGATCAGAAGGTCGGCGGTTCGAATCCCTGCAACGGGGTGAGCTCCCGTTGCTCGGTCCCTGCTCCTGCCAACCTAGCAGTTCAAAAGCACGTCAAAGTGTAAGTAGATACCGTAAATAGGTACCACTCCGACGGGAAGGTAAATGGCGTTTCCATGCGCTGCTCTGGTTCGCCAGAAGCGGCTTAGTCATGCTGGCCACATGACCCGGAAGCAGTACGCCGGCTCCCTTGAGAGTCAGTGGAGTTTGCAGATTTACTTTTCTTCTCTTTCCTCCACATTGTTAGTGCAGACCTCCCTGGTACAAAAGCAGATTTGTATTTTTCTCTCTAAGAATTTCAGAAACAACTCCCCCCCTTTATTTAATGTCTTCTTCTATTACTGGCCTCACTCCTTTTCTCATTTGTGACATGAACATGTGACATTGCTTGTGAAGTGGCCAATTTCTTTACAGTTTGCCTTGGTTAAAATGTTTTAGTTGTTCTAAATCCAAAACTAATAATTACTAATATATTTTCATTTTCTTGGCTTTCTACCCATTCCATTTCCAAATCTGGGAGGCATTACTACTTTAAAACAGTGCAAATGCATAACATAAATTCTATCTACTACTGTTAAACTGATTATTCTATATTCGACTGCTACTTAATATTGAGTTTTGGGATGCGGGTGGCGCTGTGGGTTAAACCACAGAGCCTAGGACTTGCCGATCAGAAGGTCGGCGGTTCGAATCCCCGTGACGGGGTGAGCTCCCGTTGCTCGGTTCCTGCTCCTGCCAACCTAGCAGTTTGAAAGCACATCAAAGTGCAAGTAGATGAATAGGTACCACTCCGGCGGGAAGGTAAACGGCATTTCCGTGCGCTGCTCTGGCTCGCCAGAAGCGGCTTAGTCATGCTGGCCACATGACCCAGAAGCTGTATACCAGCTCCCTCGGCCAATAAGGCGAGATGAGCACTGCAACCCCAGAGTCGGTCATGACTGGACCTAATGGTCAGGGGTCCCTTTACCTTTACCTATATTTTCTATAGATGAACAAGCATTTGTCCAAGGAGTCAAGTCTTGGAATTTGCTGCTGAGCTGTCTTCAGCCTGAAACAATACTGATAGTCTAATTTTGCATGAACATATCTAACATAGATCTGATGTCTGGACTGGCTTTCAGTTTAGTCACCTTCATTCAAGCCATCACTGACTTCAGGCACTCTTTAATGAAAGCCATAGCTCCTCCTGGATCTCATAATAGTAAGATAAATAGAGTGAGTGTTATCAGCATAATAATGGCACTTGTTTATAACCACGAGAGACAACATTATCTCTGGAGGCAGCCAACAGGATAATTCTCAGGAGGAGCAACAAAAGTGCCTGCCATGTAGGAGTGGAACCACTGCAAACTGCAGCCCTGACTACCAACCAACACAGATTTATTTGTTTGTTTATGAAATTGCTATCTTGCTCTTTCTCCCAAAGGAGCCCAGAGTGGCAGACAAGAAAGTAGTAAAAGCAATACAATTCTGATAAAAGAAAACATATTTCAAACAATTAAAAGCATTTAAACACAAAAGGAACATTTACAAACTTTGAAAAACAGCCACAAACCCTCACAACTAATCATTTCAAAGTTGCTAGGAATGTATCTTTCACCCATCAAATGACCCAGAAGGGCACATATATTTAATATATTGGGCATCTTCCACTATTTTTATGATTTATATATCACCTAACATGCTTAAAAATTATAAAATACTAAAAGCAGTTCAGATTTAAGAAGTTATATTTAAGCTCCAGTTGCAAAGAGAACAGTCCAACTGGCATGGGTTTTGATTGGGGAAGCGGCTAGTATGTGCTGATTGCTGCAACCCTAAATTATGTACATGTACCAGGGAGTAAATCTCATTAGATACAATGAGATTTGCTTCCAAATAAACAAACATGGGATTGCTTCGTAATCTCCACCACATATATTGGTACTGTCTTTATGAATTCCATTTCTAGGCTGTTATCCCTGTTGAGTTGGCATAGTGGAAAAAAGCAGGATGGAATTCTGAAAGCATACATACATATGTAAAGATCACTGTTGCTGATGAACTACTGATGTTCTGACTGCACTTCTTCAAAAATATTTCAGATTCCCAGTAAATCACACAGGAATAATTTAGATTCTCACACCCGAATATTCTTGTAATGCAACAGATTCCTGTAATACAATATTCCCAAAGGCCTTAATTGCTTTCAGATTCCTCTATACATAGATATATAAATCTTCCTCATTATCTTCAGCCTCCATCAGAACACCCTGGAAACACATTCTGCAATCTTATGGGAACTCTGATGCCACTGATGCAATACGTGGTGGGGGAAGTTCTCTGAGGGCAGTGCTTAATGAGAATGCCAGCCTCTAGGCACCAACACTGTGCCACTGCTGTTAATTAAACTTTAATATGTAGCATAAAAGAAGCGAGGGGGGAATGCATGACTGGTAGAAATTACACCAGAACAAATTTATGAAGAATGACCAGATCTCTCCCCCCCACCCCCCACCCCGATTTTGTTTTTGAAGCATTCCAACATCATCTAAGATACAGTCTCCCCGACAAAATTAATCCTATCTTTTGATCTTCTGTTTTACTAGCTGGAACTTACAACTTTATTTCAATGTCACTTGGAATTACAGTACCTTTTAAAAATGAAAAGTGACAAACGGAAATCCACCTGTGCAACACAACTTCCAGTTTCTGTTTTCTCCTCCAAATTTGCTCTGGCGGGTTCTCTCCCAACCTTTCACAGCAGACTTGGGTGATGGGTTGAGGCCTTCCCTTTCGCATGTTGGGCCTCATTCACAGATGGAGGGCTCTGTGATCCATGAGAGGATGTGATTTCTTTTTGCTGATTCCCCTTCCTTTCACAGCCCAATGCACACACACCCCAGTCTGCTCCAGAGGATTGGAAGGCACTTTTGAATACCCTGAGTGGTGGCATGGGAGACAAAAGCTCTCATCTCTTTCCATTCATGGAAACCACTGCAGCCAAGAGTCCTCCATGAGTGCAGGGATACCGTTGGTTACAACTTGCTGCATATAAACTCAGAATGGCCCTTATTCTGATACTTATCTTGCACAAATGTTCTGTACTAAAATCAATGGTAGCTGAAGCCATGCAATTTATACTCTCACTTGTTGAGTCTGGGTTAGTTGAATACAGAAGATGTTCTATGCAAGCTGTTAGAATGTCCTCATGTTTCCTCCAGCTTCCTCCCGTGCCTCTATCAGTTGGGATGGGTGCCTCTTCAAAATATGCCGCTAGCTGCATATCAGCTACCTAAAGCATACAACAGAGTAACTGTTTCCTAAATGCAGTTTTCCATGGTAAATCTTTGTGGATATGATTAAATTTACAATCATCTGCCAAGGGTGTCCAAAAACATTAGAGGAGTGCAGGAATGGAAGCCTAACTCTGGCCAGAAGTATAATTTTTTCTCACTTTGACCGTTCTTAAATTCTCTGCGTTAAGGTATATTCCCCTTCCTGCAAAGTACACATTAAGGACCTGTGCTCTGCATTACAATGAGAGTGTTACTCCTGCCATATCTGAGAAAGAGAATGTTGAGCCAGATTTGAGTATTGTGAAAGTGGCTCGATAGCACAGAATAACTCCTATGAGATAAGCATATTTAATTGGTACAGAAAACATGTACAAAATAATTATCTCTATATAACACATGACACCGGCCTGTTATTTGCATTCATTTTGTCTCATATACTCTCAGAGCACCACATTAATTCAAATGAATTCAGTGACTCTCTTTCAGCCCCACCCCATGGCTCCTTTTACCTATGTGAGAATCCAGCATCTAGCACGTTTTCCCACCAACACAGCATTGTGATGAGAGATTATGTTCTGGTGGAACTTCTGTCTTCCTCAGATGTTTTCCAGAGAAGTAAAACTTATTCCATTTGGTGATAGTTAGCATAATGTTTCAGCCAATCCTTCTGTTAGAAAGATCCGTTCTATTCCTATTAGGGTGGGCAGCTTGGGTAGCCATTTCCCAGAATTCTTGGGAGAAGTTGTGACTCTTAAAAGTGCTTTGAATGCATGGTGTAGATGTGACTTACAGTGCAGTGCCTTTATTCATTCAGTCAGTCCCAAACACTGAGGATCCAACATGCTGCCTTACTTTTGAAGTGACCCAACTTGTATAACCTCATCAAACCTTCAATGTTTGTTTGCTTTTTCAAAGTACCATCCTACCATGTCAGTAGCCATCAGTAGAGTGGAGAAGAGCCATGGAACCATGCTCCTGACACTGCCATCGCTACAGCTTATCTGCACTATGCTGGTGTGAGGCTGTGAGGGGTGACATGAGGGCTGGGGTGTGTGTGTGTGCACTGCTGAAGTCAATCTGGCAATCCTACATATGCCTGGCCTTCATGGCCTAGGAACCTCGTACCCAGTGGCGTAGCGTGGGGGGTGCAGGGGGGGCCGGCTGCACCGGGCGCAACATCTGGGGGGGGCACGCTCACCGCCTCCGGAGTCGCCGAAGAGCCTCGGGCGCAGGCTGTAGCAAATCCCCATGTCTCGCGGAACCGACGAGCTGTGCACGCGTCCGGGCTGAAGGCGTCCGGCAGGCAGCGGCTCTCAGCGCTCACCGCAGTCCCCGCGTGCCAGGGCCGCGGAGGGTGCGCCAGGCAGCCCCTCCTCACAGCCCCGCCGCCACCGCTGCTGCTGCAGCTGCTGGGCCATGTTGCATTTTCCTCGCCTCTCTGCCCTCCTCCGGGCAAGCGGCGTCGTTTGGGCGGCAGCGCCAGTGGCAACTCGCCTCAGATCACCTGACACGGACCCGCCGCCACCGCCGTGGCTACCTTACCGTAAATACCCCAGCCCAGGCAGCAGCAAGAAGAAGCTGGCAGTGGCGGCAGGTTAGGGGTTAGGGGCGCAAAATACTTGCCTTGCCCCGGGTTAGGGGGCGCAAATTACTTGCCTTGCCCGGGTGCTGACAACCCACGCTACGCCGCTGCTCGTACCTAGGGGACCGTCTCTCCTGGTATATCCCATGAGGGCCTTACAGTTTTCAAATGCGGATGATACCCAGCTCTACCTCTCTTTCAAATCAGAACCAGTGAAGGTGGTGAAGGTCCTGTGTGAGTGTCTGGAGGCGGTTGGAGGATGGATGGCGGCTAACAGATTGAGATTGAATCCTGACAAGACAGAAGTACTGTTTCTGGGGGACAGGAGGCGGGCAGGTGTGGAGGACTCCCTGGTCCTGAATGGGGTAACCAGGTGCGCAGCCTGGGAGTCATTTTGGACTCACAGCTGTCCATGGAGGCACAGGTTAAATCCGTGTCCAGGGCAGCTGTGTACCAGCTCCATCTGGTACGCAGGCTGAGACCCTATCTGCCTGTGGACTGCCTCGCCAGAGTGGTGCATGCTCTGGTTATCTCCCGCTTGGATTACTGCAATGCACTCTACGTGGGGCTACCTTTGAAGGTGACCCGGAAACTACAACTAATCCAGAACGCAGCAGCCAGACTGGTGACAGGGAGCGGCCACCGAGACCATATAACACCGGTCTTGAAAGACCTACATTGGCTCCCAGTACGTTTCCGAGCACAATTCAAAGTGTTGGTGCTGACCTTTAAAGCCCTAAATGGCCTCGGTCCAGTATACCTGAAGGAGCGTCTCCACCCCCATCGTTCTACCCGGACACTGAGGTCCAGCACCAAGGGCCTTCTGGCGGTTCCCTCACTGCGAGAAGCCAAGTTACAGGGAACCAGGCAGAGGGCCTTCTCGGTAGTGGCGCCCTCCCTGTGGAATGCCCTCCCACCAGATGTCAAAGAGAACAACAACTACCAGACTTTTAGAAGACATCTGAAGGCAGCCCTGTTCAGGGATGCTTTTAATGTTTGATGTATCATAGTATTTTAATATTCTTTTGGAAGCCGCCCAGAGTGGCTGGGGAGGCCCAGCCAGATGGGCGGGGTATAAATAATAATTTATTATCATTATTATTATTATTATTATTATTATTATTATTATTATTATTATCTTGGAGATCCAACCACAGGGCAGTTAGGCTGGCCTCAACCAGAGCCAGGGCTTTTTCGGCTGTGGCTCCGATCTGGTGGAATGCTCTGTCACAAGAGACTATGGCCCTGCAGGACTTGACATCTTTCCGCAGGGCCTGCAAGACAGAGATGTTCCACCAGGCCTTTGGCCAAGGCGCAGTCTGACCCCCTCCTTCTGTAATCCTCATAGCACTCTAGCCCAATGGTTGTCATTAATTTGACTTTGAATTAATTTTAGAATGAATTGATTTTAGAATGTATTTCAATTAATTGATTGTGATTTTATGAAAACTGTGTTATTTTTTACTGTTGTTAGCCACTCTGAGCCCGGTTTTGACTGGGGAGGGAGGGATATAAATATTATTATTATTATTATTATTATTATTATTATTATTATTATGTTGCCCTGCTCCAA
Organism: Podarcis cretensis; assembly: GCF_951804945.1. Classification (NCBI taxonomy): domain Eukaryota; kingdom Metazoa; phylum Chordata; class Lepidosauria; order Squamata; family Lacertidae; genus Podarcis; species Podarcis cretensis. Next base: position 6,959,626 of record NC_137180.1, on the reverse strand, counting down.
CCCAATGCTATTCAGCTAAGTTGCTGCAATGCTGTTACTGGGACGGCAGCTTCATATTCGCCCCACTATAATGGGCGCTATTACTGCTTTAAAAATATTTTTAATAAACATTCTTAAATTGGTCTTGAGGTTTGGCACGTGTCTGCGGCAGGCTCAAGGGATGATGTTTCCTCTAAAGTGCTTAGATTGCTTTGGCTCCATGCTGCCCATGCATTAGAGAAGCCTCAATGAAAGCAAGCAGATCCATGCCCTGCAAGAGACAGCGAAAGTGCGGCACTCTGGATGTTGCCTTGCCTAAGTAAGCGATGTGCTGGTATTGTTCTGGACTTCTGGGAAGAAGCCATGACTGTTTAAAGTGGAATGAAACTGCTTTAAATGTGTAGCGCAGATGAGGCTCGAATGTGTACAGTGGTACCTTGTTCTGGAAGTCTGCTCCCAAACCAAAGTGTTCTAAAACCAAGGTGTGTTTTCCCATAGAAAGTAATGCAAAATGGATTAATCTGTTCCAGACTTTTAAAAACAACCCCTAAAACAGCAATTTAACAAGAATTTTACTATCTAACAAGACCATTGATCCATAAAATGAAAGCAATAATCAATGGACTGTACTATAAAATAAATAAGACAGTGTTGTAGATGATAAAAATTAAAATTAATTTTTTACTTACGTGCACTGATGATAGTCATTGTTTGGATGGGGGGCTTTTATCCATTTCTGCAGTCACACAATCAATCAATCAATCAATCAATCAATCAGTAGCTGAACTGGGTTCCACACAGTCATAAAAACGAAGTCACAAGCCACAGTCACGTCAGTCCCATAAAATGAAGAACAAGTCACAGTCAAAAAAATGAAAAAGCGACACAAACAAAAACGCAAAATAATAGCAAAAGCTCCAAATATCACCTCTGTGTTGCGTGGGTGCTCGAGACTCAACAGTCAACAAACTCAACAGGAAGCCTCTGATTAGCAGCGGGGGACTCAATTTACAAATGGAACACCCTCAACATGTTCACCTTCCAAGGCAAAGTTCACAAACTGGAACACCTACTTCTGGGTTTGCAGCGTTCTGTTTCCAAGTTGTTCATAAACTAAGCTGTTCTAAAACCAAGGTGCCACTGTATAGGATTGCAGTCTAATTCTCACAGACAGCAATGAGGTGGTAAACCTGTATCTTAATTGGGGGGGGGCATTCCTACAGATATTAAACTGTCATGCTAGGCTAGATTAAAATCCTCTCCCTGACATTATCATCTACATAGTGCATGGATAGCTCAGTGGGTTAGGGCATGGTGCTGAGAATTCCAAGTTTGCAGGTTCAATCCTTGTATGGAACAGCTGCATATTCCTGCACTGCAGGGGGTTGGACTAGAATGTTCCTCCCTACCGTCTAGTTCTACTGGTAAGAAACATCTGCTGAGAGAATTAGATCTCTGTAATGCAACCTTTCAAATCAATGCCTTACATTTATATTTGTGCTCCTTCGCAGCAGTTTTATTTTTTTAAAATGCCATTACATCAGACATAGGCAAACTCGGCCCTCCAGATGCTTTGGGACTACAACTCCCATCATCCTTAGCTAACAGGACCAGAGGTCAGGGATGATGGGAGTTGTAGTTCCAAAACATCTGGAGGGCCGAGTTTTCCTATGCCTGCATTACATTATAACTATTAAGTGCTCAGGTGTCTACTCAAGTTTCATGCTAAGAGCAGAGAAGCTTAATGTTTCTAGTTGAATTCTGATATTGAGGTCTGTTAGAGGACCAAAGAGGATTGAAGCCCCAGTGTTTGTGGACTGTAGTAATGAGATACAGCATGATGGTATATATGATTTTAGCATGGTGCACATGTGTTTTAAGAGTATGCCTCATTTCATGGTTTACATATTTGATTTTGTGCAACATTGCATATAGCATATTTGGGCTTGTTTACTCCTTCCTGGGCTCCTATATTATGCACATTGTCTGAGCATAAGGAATTTGCTGTTTCATCCTCCCTTCAAATGTTTATTACGTTGCCAGAATTGCACAGATGTGCACTTGTGCGATGTTGGGAAAATGTGATTGTGACAGCTTTCAAATTACTCCATTAACATCTTGATTGCCACTGTAATTAGCAACAATCTTGTGGTTTTGGAGTTCCACAATGTGAGTCCTACAAGTCAGTGACTCACTGCAAATTTGTTTTGTTGATAGTTCGACTTTGGCACAGGCAAAAACTAGGAAAAGACAGACGACAGACAGGCAGACAGATACGTACACTCCATAAAACTGTGAATGACCAAGGTATACTTACTGATTTATTTAAATAATTCATAAACAATGCACCATTTGAAAATATTGAGGCAGTGTAGAAAACAAAAAGAAAAAATATATATAAGATTTTAAAAATGCATTAAATCCATCCATATGAGAAGGGAGAACGAATACACTTGCAGGACCATAAGGAGAATAATAATTGTGATAGGATCTTCCAGCTGTAGTTCTAGACAAGCACAGTGGTAATAACTGATTCCTGGTTATGCTTATACAGTACAGTCATACCTCAAGTTGAATGCGCTTCAGGTTGAGAGCATTCAAGTTGCGCTTCGCGGCAACCCAGAAGTAACGAAGCGCCTTTCTTCTGGGTTTTGCTGCTTGCGCATGTGCAGACGCTCAAAATGATGTCATGCGCAGAAGCGGCGAAAAGCGACGCGTGCCTGTGCAGACATGCCGTCGCTAGTTACGTTTGCTTCTAGATGCAAACAGAGCTCCGGAACGGATCCCGTTCGTATACAGACATACCATTGTAGTGGAGAGCAGGCCTTAAAACTCCACCTATTAGTAGTATAGATCTTAGGAGTTAGCTGATCTTTCTCATAAGTATCTATCTGTTCCGCTAATTATGCAGATACACGAAATGTCAGGCCTCTGGCCCATATCTGACCCCCTGGGCAATCTTCTCAAGGCCTGCACACAGTCCAGCAATTCTGATTGTTCAGAGAAAGCCTTGATGAGCAGCCACAGCCTGGAGATCTTAAATTGCTCCTCCAGATTTAATGCAATTAACTCTTGTATATGATTGGGATCATGTACAGTAAAACCAGCACTTTATTAAATATTAACAGAAGCAGAGGTAATTAGCTTTTTATCCTTTCCACTCTGCTTTCGCCACTCTATCCTGAATTCACCAGGACATGGTTAGGTCTTGATTAATATACTACTATATTAATCAAGGGGACGCAGGTGGCGCTGTGGGTTAAAGCCTCAGCGCCTAGGACTTGCCGATCGAAAGGTCGGCGGTTCGAATCCCTGCGGCGGGGTGCGCTCCCGCTGCTCGGTCCCAGCGCCTGCCAACCTAGCAGTTCGAAAGCACCTCCGGGTGCAAGTAGATAAATAGGGACCGCTTACCAGCGGGAAGGTAAACGGCGTTTCCGTGTGCGGCTCTGGCTCGCCAGAGCAGCGATGTCACGCTGGCCACGTGACCCGGAAGTGTCTCCGGACAGCGCTGGCCCCTGGCCTCTTAAGTGAGATGGGCGCACAACCCCAGAGTCTGTCAAGACTGGCCCGTACGGGCAGGGGTACCTTTACCCTTTACCTTATATCAATTGTTTACTGGGGAAGGGGGTTTAACTGTACATTCCTCTCTCCCTTTCTTAATTACTTTACTATACAGTTGTCTGCTTATCCCATCAAAGAAGTGCACTGAATTAAGTGCGTCTCTTCATCCTTATGTTATTTCCTGACACTTTCCCACAGGTTGGTAAGGTAACAGCTGAAGATTCACAGTACGAAGCCATGACCCCATTTTTCCAGGCCTGATTTGGGTGCCAAGAAAGGCGCCAAGGAGCTAATAATATCAAGATTTACATCCTTCCACTTGGCAGAACAAGTCGTTTTTAGGAACTGGGAAAGGCCTGCCCCCAACAGCTGCCAAACCTATTGTGTCTAGCTGTTACTCGAGTGCAACAAAGCAACTAGATCAGATGAAGGATGGGGTAGGGGACGGGTAGGAGAAAACAGAGAGGGTGCAAAAGAAAATGACCGGTAGACTTTTTGTTGTATTTTACAGACATACCTCTAGTTGCGTTATGTTCAGGTTGCGGATTTTTGGGTTGCGAACGCGGCAAACCTGGAAGTGTATACTTCCAGGTTTCGCCATGCGTGCACACACAGAAGCATTCTGCACGCTTTGCACATGCACAGGTGTAGCCTTATTGCGTCACGTGCAGAAGCGGAGCTCTACTTACAGATTTTTCGGGGTGCGAATGGTACCCTGGAACAGATCATGTCCGTAAGTAGAGGTACCACTGTATTTAAAGTATTTATGCACCTGCCCTTACATTCAAAATTCCCAAGGCAGTTTATAAGAACTAATACAAATCACTTTAAAAACATTAATAGGCAGTACCGAAAATGATCTATGTTGTTGTTTAGTCGTTTAGTCGTGTCCGACTTTTCATGACCCCATGGACCAGAGCACGCCAGGCACTTCTGTCTTCCACTGCCTCCCACAGTTTGGTCAAACTCATGCTGGTAGCTTCGAGAACACTGTCCAACCATCTCGTCCTCTGTTGTCCCCTTCTCCTTGTGCCCTCCATCTTTCCCAACATCAGGGTCTTTTCCAGGGAGTCTTCTCTTCTCATGAGGTGGCCAAAGTATTGGAACCTCAGCTTCACGATCTGTCCTTCCAGTGAGCACTCAGGGCTGATTTCCTTCAGAATGGATAGGTTTGATCTTCTTGCAGTCCATGGGACTCTCAAGAGTCTCCTCCAGCACCATAATTCAAAAGCATCAATTCTTCGGCGATCAGCCTTCTTTATGGTCCAGCTCTCACTTCCATACATCACTACTGGGAAAACCATAGCTTTTACTATACGGACCTTTGTTGGCAAGGTGATGTCTCTGCTTTTTAAGACGCTGTCTAGGTTTGCCATCGCCTTCCTCCCAAGGAACAGGCATCTTTTAATTTCGTGGCTGCTGTCACCATCTGCATTGATCATGGAGCCCAAGAAAGTAAAATCTCTCTCTGCCTCCATTTCTTCCCCTTCTATTTGCCAGGAGGTGATGGGACCAGTGGTGATCTATAGGCAGAGGTTAATAAAGCCTGGGGAGATAAAAAGGTCTTTGGAAGGAAAAGGAGGAATGAGTAAAAGCTTATTTATTTGGCACGGAGAGCATTGCCATACTCACTGTGAAATAAGCAGTGACACTCCTTCCCTGCCTGCTCCAGAGAGCTGTGAGTGCCATGCAGCCTGCCCTGTGCCCACTAGGCCAACCTGTTGCAGCGATGGACTCTGTTTTGTTAACAGTGAAGTTTCATCTGCCAGTCTGGTGGGCCTCTGTAGTGTGGTCTAGTGGTTAGAGGATCAAGGAGAGCAGTGTTCAAAGCCGCTCATAGGCCCAGTCTCTTAGCCTAACCCAGGGGTCAGCAAACTTTTTCAGCAGGGGGCCGGTCACTGTTCCTCAGACCTTGTGGGGGGCCAGACTATTTTTTTTTTGGGGGGGATGAACAAATTCCTATGCCCCACAAATAACCCAGAAATGCATTTTAAATAAAAGCACACATTCTACTCATGTAAAAACACGCTGATTCCCGCTCCGTCCGCGGGCTGGATTTAGAAGGCGATTGCGCCGGATCCGGCCCCTGGGCCTTAGTTTGCCTACCCATTGCCTAGCCTCATCTATAGGCCTGTTGCACAGACAATGGGGGAAAGAGACATGTATGGGAAAGACGAGGTAGAAACCTAACGAATTACTAAATGCCTAGGATGGGAAGAGTGAACTCTTATCCTTGGCCTTGGGCGGCAAAATGTCCTGCACTAGCCCTCAGGGGACAGTGGTAGAGCAGGAGGCTTTCAATCTCAGACTTGTGGGTTTGAGCCCCTTGCTGGACAAAAGATTCCCTCATTGCACGGGGCTACAATTCTGTGAAATGCACAAGCCCCATTGATGGTCACCCCCCCCCCGTTTTCGCCAAAGAAAGCTTCCTTATTGCTTTCCAAACGCAGTAGCCAAGGGAAGTGTCCCCCAAGCGACTGGGTCCCCTCTGGGTCTCTGCCTGGGCGCCAAGGGGAAGGGAAAAGGGAATGAAGGGGCTGGAGACAATATAAGGCGAGGAAGCGAATATGCGACGGAGGGAGGAAAGAAAAGAAAAGTTGAGGGAGGAAAATGGGAAATAGCGCAAGGAAGGGGGTAAAGTATGAGTGGCGAAGGCTGAAGGAAATAAATCTGAGGCTAGGGTGGAAGAAATGGAAAGGACGCGAAGAGGAGCAGGAAAGGAGGAAGGGAAAGGGCCAGGAAGCGAAGGAGAATCAGGAGGAGGCTGAAGGAGAGCAGCGGCGCAAAAGGAAGGGAATATGAGGGTGAGAAGGGGAAGAAGGAGCCAGTGGCGTAGCGTGGGTTGTCAGCACCCGGGGCAAGGCAAGTAATTTGCGCCCCCTAACCCGTGGATTTGCGCCCCTAACCCGTGGATTGGCGCCCCCTAACCCCAGTGGCGTAGAGTGGGGGGTGCAGGGGGGGCCCGGCCGCACTGGGCGCAACATCTGGGGGCAGTGGCGTAGCGTGGGTTGTCAGCACCCGGGGCAAGGCAAGTAATTTGCGCCCACTAACCCGTGGATTTGCGCCCCCTAACCCCAGTGGCGTAGCGTGGGGGGTGCAGGGGGGGGCGGCCGCACTGGGCGCAACATCTGGGGGCAGTGGCTTAGCGTGGGTTGTCAGCACCCGGGGCAAGGCAAGTAATTTGCGCCCCCTAACCCGTGGATTTGCGCCCCTAACCCGTGGATTTGCGCCCCCTAACCCCAATGGCGTAGCGTGAGGGGGTGCAGGGGGGCTGGCCGCACTGGGCGCAACATCTGGGGGTTAGGGTTAGGGGGCGCAAATCCATGGGTTAGGGGGCGCAAATTCTTTGCCTTGCCCCCCCTGCCCCCCCCACGCTACGCCACTGGAAGGAGCGAGGGGCGAAGGCGCGCGAAGGGGAGGGCAGGCGCCCGAGGGAGGGGCAATGGCGAGAGAGAGAGAGAGAGAGAGAGAGAGAGAGAGAGAGAGGCGGGCGGGCGGGGAGGGAGGCGCGAGAGGGAAGAGCGAAGCCTGACGCAGCGGCGGCGGCGGCGGCAGCAGCGCAGTGAGCAGAGCCGTCCCCCCGCAGCCCGCCACGGGCGCTCTTCCTTCGCCTCCGGCGCCAGCGCTGCGCGCGGCCCCCTTTAGGCCGGGACCGGAGCTGCCGTGGGCAAGGCGGCGGGGGGGGGGGCAAAGGGAGGACAGCAGCCTCCTCCTCCTCCTCCGCCTCCGCCTCCGCCTCCCCTTCGTCTCCGCTTCTTCCTCAGCATGCTGTTCACCCAGCAACAGCAGCGGGAACCGCCGCCGCCGCCGCCTCCTCCTCCTCCTCGGGCTTGAGGCGCCCGCCTCGGTCCCTCCTTCCTTGGCTCCCAGGGTCTCCTCCTCCTCCTCCCCGTCCATCTCCCCTCCCGAGGCAGCAGGGCTGGTCGCCGGGCCGCCGCCCCCCCGCTCCGGACTGCGGTGCATGTTCGCGCCCTGCGAGTGCGTGAGGCGAGGCGGCAGGAGGAGCATGAAAATGATCCGGTTCCGGAGCTCGAGCATCAGGTCTTTGAGCCAGGAGATGAAGTGCACCATCCGGCTGCTGGACGACTCCGAGATCTCCTGCCACATCCAGGTGCTTCTACCCGGCTGGGCTCTGGGGGCAGGCACCCCATTGCAAAAAAGGGGGCTGGCTGGCGGACGCCCCCCGGCATCCCTGCTGGCTTCGTGCCACCCCCTTGCCCTCCCGCCCTCTCTCGCGCGCAATTCCCCCGAGCGCATCCGCGCAGGGAGAACTTGCTGGCAGGCGAAGGGCTGGGTACCACCAGGTGGGTGGGTGGGAGATCCGCGCTTAGAAGTGGAAAACTGGTGCTAAAAACCTGGGAAGTTAACCAAGGAAGGGCCTTCCCAGGCTACTGCTTTGCAGCGCAGCGATTCCATAGCTGCTGCGCATTCCTTGCGTGACATCCAGACGTGCTTCCTCCAGAAAGCCTTTCTGCTTTGCAGAGGCTGCAGCTCTGCAATAGCAAAAGCTGCATGATATCGTTGCTTTTGGGGAAGGGGAGGGGAGGGGAGGGGATGCGATCCTTTTTCCCACTCAGAGGGTCCATTGTGAGTTGGGCTGCTCTCTGGATAGCATGGGTGGCACAGCTCTGGTTGGGTGATGCCCGTGACAATGCAGATGACAGGAGAAGCAACTTTTCTTCACCATTTATTAGTTGTGCTGTGTTTTCTACTATAAGAAACTTGTGCATGTTGAATTTGACTCATGGTCTTTCTGGGTGGTACTGATGATTCTGAGTCAGGGCGGTCAGCACTTTTTATTTTTTAAGAGTTGAGCACTGCCTTACTGTGTTGTTCAAATACTGTTCGGGAGTGGTCATGTAGTCCTTTGAAAGAAAGACATTAATAAAACCACAAGTGAAGACGAAAGTATTCTGGTGATGAAACAGTGCGCCGACAATTTTTGCTCATTGAAAACAGGCTGTTATGGATAGAGGTGGACTCTTGCTGTTATACTTTCCTTATATGCTCCAGAATAGTGTGTGGTATTTCTAGGGACATAGAATTCAACCGGGTGCTGGTTGGCTGGTCCTGTTGCAGAGGAGGTTTCAGAAAAACAAGGCTCTTGGTATCTATGTATGGTGTCACTAGGTACAGTATATTGCAGCACAGAAATCCTTAGCCTTTAGATGCTTACTTATACTGTATTTACATTTTGCATCTGTATATCAGGATGGTTAACAGTATGTGCAGCAGCTTTCCCTTTTTCCTGTGTGGTTAAAAATAAATAAATCTCAGACCAATACACAACCCAGCAACTGAATTAGGAGCTAGGGAACCCCCTGGCAGCAGTTCTAGCTGTGTTGGGTAATAGAAAAATATTTATGCTGTTTGTGGGGCTTAAACAAAAAGAATGATCAGGGCTGGCAACCAGACAGAGAATGTATAGTTGATTCCTGACAGGTTAAATCAATTAATGAATTGATCACATGGAAATAAATTTTGAATATTATTCCTTTTTGAGATATTGAAAGGAGTACAATACAGCTTATTAATTAATAAACATAAGGAAAGACAACACTCGCTGTGCAAGGGCCATTTTTAGTTTTCTCATTTTCATGAGCTCTTACATGAAAACCAAAATAGCATGGAAAAATAAATATCCCAGCAAATTAAAACTAATTATCCCTTATTAATAAACAAAACATTCAGTTGATTAATGTACTAGCCTAACTGCTGAAAGATTTCGGTTCTATTCTAGAAGGAATGTATGGGAAACATAACCTCTGCTGAGAGTAGTTGGTAGACTGCATTTTTCAGTGTCTCTCTGACAAGTGGAGATGGACAATACAATTAAGAATCTATTAACCTCTTCCTCTCTCTTTATTTCCAACTGCCAGGAATTTTGTTCCAGTATGTTGTGCTGTTAACACACCCCAATGGCTTTTAACTGGAGGATTTAGTAGCAGGCTTCATTTAATACAGGAATGGCTGAAATCTATTGAATATGAAAGCTACTATCTAGTTCCCCAAGGGGGGAAAAGATTAGTGAACCACTATGCACTATATAGAAATGGTTGACTGAGTGTGTGTGATGTAGAGGAATTTATTTACCTGTAGTAGGAAAACATTCATTTGATATATGTTTACTACAGAAATGTTGATTTGATAGATTGCCAGGGAATTGTAACATGAAGTAGTGGAGTTGTTGATATATTGGTCATTTAAAAAATAGAGTACAAATCTGATAATGTTCAAGATGGTTTAGCACAAGTGGATACTTGAAGCAATTTGAATAAGTCTTTCTGCTTCCACGGAAGAATATTTTGAAAGAGATAGTTGTTTCTTTGTTACTTGCAAAGGTTGGAGATATTAAGTAGGTGAGGCAATATAACTTAAATCACTAACTTTTGTTTTTGTGAGTATATATAAATGTCTATGTTTGATAGCATTTTTTTCATAGGGCAGAAAAGAAAGAATTTGCAGTTATGACAGCAAATTTACTTATAGCAGATAAGTAACAGTTAGCACCTTGGAGTTTTCTTAGTACATCAAATAAAAGAAAGCTGAGTACACTGATCGGGAGGGGGCTATCAACTGCTGTACTGACCCAAGAAGCTGATGCCAAAGCATAGGGTTTGATCCGGTCCTTTGTACATAAAGATGGGCTTAACTGCGGGGAATGGACCATTCCTGGGTTTCCTCATCACAGTTGGATGATCAAGTATAGGAGGCCAAGAAGACCCTATTCACTTATTGGATGATGGAGAAGTGGGTGAGGATATATTGACCTGCAGTCCAGAGTCTACACTGGCTGGTCAAAGTACATACCCACATGCATCAATCTCTGCTCTGCTTTGGCCCCAATCAGGTATATGGTCCTGCAGTCTCCCTTCCTCGCACAAACCAATCCTCAATTGCTTAGACTGCCAGTGGACTAATTACCATACACACTGCAAGCAGGAATAGCCTTGGCTGCTGAACACTATAGTTGAGGTATGCAATCAGTACTTTGCTATGGCCAGTCAGGAATCATATGCATGTGATACAGCAGCAAATAGGCTTCTATCTGTACACTATGCCTAGTAGAGAGGCGGGAGTCAAAACATATACTGTACTCCTATTCATATTTGTTGTCACTCTGCACCATGATATCTATAAATATGGGGTAGAATCTGGCTCATGCTCATAACATGGTGGAGTGGATGACCCAGCCTGGGTACTTGGTACAGCAGCAATGGCCAGGAAGACATAACCATGAAACTTCATTCTCCTTTGCCAGAACACTTCTCAACCCTGGGGCAGGATTTGAGGACCTGCGTCTGGTGGTGTTGGGCCAACAAGGCTAATGGGATGCAGCTTTGGTTGGCTTCTGATACCAGTTGAATGCTTACTGGTTACTCTGAGTGTAAAAGTTGTTTCTATTAGATTGCTTCAGGAGGAGTTATGGGGCAAGGTGGTACCAGCAGGCTGATGACACTCAGCTCTATTTCTCTATAACATCCAAATCAGGTGCGGCTGTGCAGTGCCTGGGCCAATGGTGGTGGGATGGATGAGGAAAAATAAGTTGAGCTTGAATCCTCACCAGTTGAAGCACCGTGGGTCAGTAGTTCCTGTGTTTGGGAACTTGGTCAACTGCCTACCCTGAATGCAGCTGCACTCCGCTTGAAGGAGCAGGTTTGCAGTTCCGGGTGATTCTGGATCCAGCTTTGTCACTGGAGTCTCAGGTACTCTCAGTGGCTAGAAGTGCCTCTTATCAACTACAGTTGGTACAACAGCTTCACCCATTGCTTAGACCAGGAAGGCTTTGCCACAGTAGTTCATGCACTGATTACCTTAAGACTGAATTAGTGTAATGTGCTCTATGTGGAGCTTCCCTTGCACTTGATCCGGAAGCTGCAGTTAGTGCAGAATACTGCAGCACGATTGCTGACAGGAGCGAGATCTTGTCAGCATGTAGCACCCGCGCTCTGAGATTTGCACTGGTTGCTGATTTGTACTGGGTCAGGTTCAGAGGGTTAGTATTGGTATGTAAAGCCCTTAAAAACTTGGGACCCATCTATCTGCGAGATTGCCTTATACCCTTTTGCTCTATGAAACTGGCACTGTTACAGGTGCCACGTAATACCTGTTCTGCAGTTGTAAGAAATCAATCTTTTAATGTGGCAGAAACTACACTTTGGAACTTCATGCCTATTGACGTCAGGCAGGTGTCTTCACTTTATTCTAAAACTGCTAAAACTATTTTTGTTTCTACCAGCCTACCCAGATATTTAGAATGCTAATGTGTTTTTAGTTTATTGCTAGTTTTTAATTCTTTGAACGCTTTAATTGTTGTTACTAATAATCTTGTTTTATTCTTTTTGTAAGCCACTTTGAGGTTTTCTATAATCAAGCAGTATATAAACTTTATGAAAGAAATAAATATTGTATATTTTATTGTTTTTCAGTGGTTTGTACCAAACTGTTTTGTTGGTATTATTTTAATAAAAAGTACATAAAATATTTTTAATACTACTACTGTACTGTTACTACCACAAGCTATAGCAACAGCAACGTTGCAAAGTTTGTGCTGCATCTAATGGAGTAGAAGTGCAACCTTCATGCAACTTTAGTCAGTTTTACTTGTGTTTCAGTCAGTTTCGTTTCGTTCAGTCAGGACAGTTGGAATTCAGATTTGTAAGGGAAAGCTCAGGGATCTCATTCTTCTCCAGTCTTGGCAAAGTGGTCCTTGTTCTGCATAAGTTTTAAAGGCAGGGTCTGTACAGACTGTCATGGCCGCTGGATTTTAAGAGGTTTCACACCAACTTTTATGTTTTTTTCTACATGAATGGAAAGCATTCCGCATGCTTCCATTAAATGTTCCTGGGACAAGTAAATGAAATAAAAATGCACGTGTGGTTATGTGTGTTTTACACATTGTAAGTTACATAAATAATTTTTTTCTGACTTGTGTTATTTATATTCATGTTGCAGCAGCCCATTACCAGCAATTCAGAGTTCAGATTCTCTTTTTTGGGAATTCTCCTATCTCATGCAAATTTGTGTGTGCTGCTATTGATAAAACAACCACGGAGGCTTGTGTAAACATCCACTCTTTACGCTGCCCGTATGAATCTAATGACCTTAGTGGAGTCATTTGAGGACACTTCCTGACATTTTATGCTAGAAGAAAAGACATGTACTTTAGGAGGTTCATGTTCTTGTAGCTCCAGCTGGTTCTGTTCCATGTGGACTAAATTCTCTGCAGATAGTGCCGTGAAGCATCATGCGCTGGCATGTGTTCACTGACAGGCTGCCAAGAGGCTAAATGAGTATGGAACCTGCCTCAGGTTTAGTGGAATGCCAAGCAATAGGAGGAACAGTCTCTGAGACATTGTATTTATATCAACAATTATTTCATAATGGAATGTTATAGTGATGATCTCAAAGCTTACATGAGAAAGTGAGCATTAATGTCCTCCATAATGCCATTAAATGAAGCATTATTAGAAAAATAAAGTAAAGCAGTCTCTAAGTATAGGATTTGAAACCAGCTTTTCAGCTGTGCTTGTTTGGCATTGCATATTACTAGACTGTGGGCAAATTCATGTTGATGCACATAGAGAATATGGGATTTGGTGCTCTGGGAGCTGCGAAGGAAGACATATGCTGAAGTGAGCATGAAGTGACTGGCTTCCATCCAGTGCAGACTTATATTATCCCTATGCACATCTTGCTTAGATGTGTGTGTTGTTAAATATAGAAAACTGTTACTTTCACAGTCACAAAGTCATTTTAAAAAGAGAAGAAGCAGGGCAGCTGTGAAACCTGATATTATAGTACATGGTGCTCTTTGGTTCGAAATATTCTGAATTACCCAGTCTGCTTTCAGGTGCCCTTCAAAGCCTCTGCGATAACCTAGGGACAGCAGCCAATAGCTGCTTCAGAGTATACTTCCCTTTTAAGATTTTGATTTACCCGTTCCAGCCAGAAGCACCGCAAACGACTAACTTCCAAAGCACCCTTATGCTGTCGTTTAGCATTTTATACCAATAATCTTTGAAACCAAACATCTGCAATGACTCTTATTTGTAGTGCATGTGAGACTCCTTTGGGTAGTGATAAAGCGGGATATCAAATCCAAACTCCTCTTCTTCTTCTTCTTCTTCTTCTTCTTCTTCTTCTTCTTCTTCTTCTTTTAAGATTTTGATTTACCCGTTCCAACCAGAAGCACCACAAACGACTAACTTCCAAAGCACCCTTATGCTGTCGTTTAGCATTCTATACCAATAGTCTTTCAAACCAAACATCTGCAATGACTCTTATTTGTAGTGCATGTGAAGTTCCAGATAAACACTTATTCAAAACAATCACTCTCCAACATTACAGAAAGTGTTACAGCAGCATAAGGAGGTATAGCTCAGTTGGTAGAGTATGAAACTCTGGATCTCAGAGAGCCATGGGTTTGAGTCCTAAGTTGAACAAAATATTCCTGTGTTGGACTAGATGACTCTTGTGGTCTCTTCCAATTCTACAATTCTATGTTTCTAATATTAAATCAAAGTAGCAGGCTATTAAACACACCAGAAAGGACATTATTCGTTACGTGGGATGTCTTTAGTTTATTCTTTTTTTGAAAAGCAGCAACAATAGTTTGCCCTCTTTCCCCGGTGTAATTTTTTTAGTGTTCCTGTGAAAGTAGCACTAGCACTGGAATGTTAATGTTCTTTGAAAATTGGATCTTAGGCACTCAAAAAGGAACATAGTGCCTAACACGGGTGATGAGGAGTCCCTTTGTGGAATCATTGAGTGGGCTGAGGAATGTCTCAAATGAATCAGGCTATTACAGATTCTAACCAGCTGGTTAAAAGGCAGAAGCATTATCATATGGGTTATTGCATGGCTTAGGGCTAGATTTCTTGAACAAAGGTCAACATTCAATATGCTGTTTTTTCATACATGGGACTTGATGATTAGCAATTAGGTGAACCAGGCAAGTGGCAGTGGAAAGGGTCAAGACCCATGGCAAGACATAAGCAGTCTTTCTGATGACATAGTTGCCCTGGTGTTTGATGGACTCAGCTGCTTTGCAGCATCGTTGAGTAAAACTGCAATGGCACAGCAGAAAAAGGAGACAAGTAGAATGGAAAATAACCTGAAATCATAATGGCCACAGTCTGTAACACGCAGACTCTTTGTAAAACATGGTTGACCTGCCTGACCAAATGCAAAGCTGAAAGGATTTCAGTGAAGATTTAAAGAGCAATTGTAGACAGACGTAGCTTAAAGCAGTGGAGGATTTTTTCCAGTCAGGTTGGCAGATAGATAGTCCATGTCTGCAAATACAGGAATTATAGAAAAACAAATCAGAGACTTCTTCTTCTTCTTCTTAATTGAATTTACTGTATATACTGCCCCATACCTGGATGGTAAGTTTGCCAAACCCATGGAGAATACATATATTTCAGTGCCTGTAATATAAAGACCTTAATCTAGTGTGGGCAGTCTTCAAACTTGTAGGATCTTTTTCTTTTTTTAAAAAAAAATAAAATGGCGGCCCAAAGTCTGCCAACTAGAACCAGGTGCACGGCAGTAATTGGTGTGTGTGCCAAAGACGCTATGGAGGGGGGTGATGTCACGTGACATTGTGAGAAGTGCTGACATCACCACTCAAAACTGAAGGGTTCTCAGTCCTCTCCTTAAGAACTGGGGGAGGGGGGCAAAATGCTTCATCCCCCCCAGCTGGTACACCAGGTATGGGTACATACGTACACTTAGAATTAGGAAACAGAATGCCTCTGGCCATGATTCTGTGCCATGATATTCTGTGTGCTCAGCCCAGGAATTTGTTTTCAGTACCACAGTTTACAGTCATTCTACTCGTTTTCCTGGGGCTTTTAATTTAGATTTGGACTAAATACTTAGTTCGCTTCCAGGTCGAAGACTTGCTTATTGAGCATTCATCCTGATTTGTTTGCAGGGAAATTAGACGAGGTTGATGATTTAGTGAACATTCAATCTGATTTGTTTGCCTTGGTAAATCAAAGCAAGTGTTATCCCACACTTTCCACTGCACCCCCCATCACTTTTCTTATCACAAAATTCTGACTTTTTGGGGAAGCGTGTTTGTTGTGCATGTCCTCCCAACCAACCTGAATTTGTGACTCTATCTTACCCCCCAAAAGTGGCAGCCTGGGAGTGCCCTTGAGTCTCACTGCTCTTTTGAAGAGTTCCTGCCCTTTGTCCCACCACTAAGGCCAGCCAAGAAGTGCTCCTGACACTGACAGTGAAGGAGGGCAAATTCTTAGCGTATAGTTTAATATCAAACAACACCAAACTAAATGTAAAGCTTTCAGTGCTTGGCGTTTAATGTTGCCCTATTTTTTGGAGGGATGTGGTGAGGAATGCACTTTAGAAATAACAACAGGGCTGTGTAGATTCTGCACTTTAAAAATATCACAACGGTACCCTCAAAGCTCAATTTTGTGGTTTATATTCATTACCCAGATTAAGAAAATGTGACCATGTTTGCTTGTTCTGCACAACTTAATCAGCTGCTGCTGAATCTCAGGGAAAGGCTTCTGAGATTTCATGAGCCCCGTCCAACACACTTTCAAGAACACGGCCTTGTTTGTTTTTAAATAAAAGCTGTGATTTTCAGAAAGTTAAATTCCATGTCAGTACCAACTTCTGTGTTTATGAAGGGATCCAGAGCTGCAAAATGCACACAGCCATGCATATAAATAATTCAAAATCATGTAGCTTTTTGCATTGTGGGACTGCAATTCAGTCTTCTTTCCTTTTCCTCTCTCATTTTGTATACTTAATTTAAACTATCGTCTTATGGCTGTGTGCGAAGAAAAGTTTTGTTTTGTTTTGGGAATGCACAGCTTAGCTGCCATCACCAAATTTGAAATAGAGGTTCTTAAGGAATTCGAAAGCACCACCAGTAACTGTGGTTCAGGAGAATAAGCCCTGTTGAGATCACATTTCATCTGGCAATGGAGGATGTCCTCACAGTAGTTAATAAATTTGCTCCAGAAAATCTGGACTGTAGGGCATTCCCATCACAGATGGTAGAGTGATCCAATCTGCCTACTCACTTTCCAACAAAGGGGACTTAATGTCTTTTTGATTATGTGCAGTCTGACAGGTGTTGTATACCAGTGGTTTAGCAGCTCGTTCTGGCAATTCTTCATGCAGATCAGCCTCTTGGCATTCACCACCCAGCTCTTGTTCCAGACTTCCTCCTCTAGTTTCTCATTCAGGTCTGTGTTCCATGCCAGGGTGTGAAACCTGCATTTTCTAATGAAAATATCTAATAAAAGTAATACTTCAATGAAAGGGGTTTTCTTTGGGGGTGTGTGAGTTTTTCCAAGGCTCACTGAAGTAAGCTAAGAAGTGACTCTGACTGATTTACAGAGAGCAGGGCATTTTTGCAAGACTCTTGGTGGTGGTGGTGAAATCAGATTTTATTAAATCATCATAGATCATGTTTTCAATGTTTATATTGAAGCCTAACTTTATTTCTTGCTTGATTATTTGTAGCAATTATTCTGTGTGCTGAGGTTTATGTATGCCAGCCTAGTTGTAAAACACACGTAAAAAAACTCTCTTGACCTCCTTCAGTAGCAGATTCTGCACCAGAGTTGTGCTTTCATATATATAATGCAGTAGTATTTAACATTCTTATAGGTTCATTATAGGTTATTTCTACTCATTCTGCTGTGATTGTATTTTTAAATTGTTTTCCCTTAGGAGCAACCTGTGGTGTAAAAAATGAAAATGTAGGATATTGTTCTGATATACTGCCAGTTATTGTACAATTAATGTGAGATTAACTAGTTTTCTATTGGTTTTATGCAGTTATGTACCGTTACTATCTTTTCTACACAGATTTTAATTGTTTAAATGTTCATTTTTTAAAAAAACACACAAATCATATAATCAATTACATTTGATGGTACATTTTCAGAACCATTTCCTGTAAACAGTGCACCTGATATCTGCTTGTACACTGTGCTCTGAATTGCACATAGACTGATCTTTTCAGCTTGCAGGGTATCCTACTGGGCAGGAAACTATTTTGGAGGCAAATGTAGAATATGATGACCTTTGATGGCATCTAACTCTGTTTCTGACATTAGTGTACCTTTGAAGAGTTCACTCAAAAGCCAAGTTATTTATCTGCAAAACGGAACTTCTTATTACGTGTGTTCCATGAGCCCTTTACTGCAACGGGCAAGATGCAGGCAATGACACAGTTGACTTCTATCATTTTCATCCGCACAGTTACTACAGTATTGTAATCACCTACTCAGATGGTCAATAATTGTGTCATTTCCTAACTCCCAGTCTCTCCCCCTTCCCCGACCTTCAGCATTCATGTTATATGCTCTTTAAAAAATATATATTTAGTAGTATGTGCTAGGCTTCGTATCTTATGGATAGGTTCTCTTAAAAATTAGTTCCCTTTCTCCAGAATCTCTTATTTAAAGTTCCTCCCCTTGTGATGCTTCATTGCAGCATATGTTGACGGCAGCCTTGAGGCACAGGGCCAGTGGTGGCTGGGAGATGAAACCCACTGTCAAGAGGTGACAGTTTGAGAATCAAGGAAGAATAGGAGGACAATAATGGGAATAGAGACCTATGGGGCCCATGGGTATGTGTGCAGAAAAGTGCCTTGGACATGGGAAACAAAAGGTTAAAGGATTATGCAGACAGCACAGCAGGCAGGAGATTTAGTGAATTTATATTTATCCTGCAAGTGATGTCAGAACCTCGATAAACAAGAGCTCTGATCTGCTGTGACAGTTAGCTCATAAATAGTAGCAGTATAAGAACCTAGAGTGGACATACTGTATTTAAACATTGCTGCTGATGCATGTTTTGCTAGACGCTGTGAATTCAGACCCCACTCTTTTCTCAAATAGCAGACGGAGTACAGCATTTCCTCTTGTCCAGTTTTAGTGCCTGCATGTTTATAACTTATATTTATCAACAGGATGCTCCACATGAGGCCATATTTTAGGATGAACTGGTCAAGATGAAAATGTCCCCAGAGCCAGTGAGAAAAAAATTCTTGAGTTCTGAAAAATATAGTGCCCATAGGTTGTGTTTATCTCTCTCTCTCTCTCTCTCTCTCTCTCTCTCTCTCTCTCTCTCTCTCCACCCTGGGTTCCTTCAGGAGGAAAGGCAGGCTATAAATGTAATTCAATAAATGGCATTTTATTTATTATTTTGTTTTAATATGTTTTCTGCTGCTTTGGGGGCCTTTGGGCCAAAATTTGATATGTAAAGAAATAAGGAAATGGCGCTGATGGTGATGCTAAGTTTACTGAGGAATTGTTGTTGTTCCAGTGGTGCATCTGCTGGTTTGCTTACTGGTCACATGGATTGCAATGCAGGTGTGATAAGCAATCTGAATAAATTTTAAGAGAAAAACTGGTCATGGGGAACACCTAGACAGGCAAGTGTCCTGTTTAAATAAGGACTGAAGTTGGTCTACTGTATTGGACGTTAAAATATGCATTGTTTCAAGATATCTTTTTTGCCAAATACGTTTATTTTAATTTATTACTGTTTGATTTTCTTCTCAAACTGACTTGCCTATTGTTTTGAATGTCAGGTGGACTTGCTATGCTTTCAGGTCTGGAATATGAGACTTTTCCTGTGAAATACAGCTATCTAATCATGTACATTGGTACCTTGGGTTACATACGCTTCAGGTTACAGACTCCGCTAACCCAGAAATAGTGCTTCAGGTTAAGAACTTTGCTTCAGGATGAGAACAGAACTCGTGTTCCGGCGGCGCGGCAGCAGCAGGAGGCCCCATTAGCTAAAGTGGTGCTTCAGGTTAAGAACAGTTTCAGGTTAAGAACGGACCTCTGGAACAAATTAAGTACTTAACCTGAGGTACCACTGTACAATCAAGTATAACATTGTTTGTTTTCTGACTCATGCTGATGTCTGGGGAATAAATTGGGGAGATGAAATCCCGAAAGTGGACAGGAAAGAAGATTTTGGGGGGCCAGAGCCCTTTTTTTAACCAGAACTCACTGGAACTCAGTTCCAGCACCTCTCGAGTGGGTGCCATTGCATTATAAGAGAACAAAGGAGGTGTTCATTATCGGTTCTGACACCTCTTCTTCTAGAAAAATAGCACTGTTTGGGGCCAGCACACTTTGAATTAAAATTATTATTCTTGGACACTTAAGAAGCACATCACTATGTGATTTCGTGAACTATATTTGTTTGTATTGGTCCAATTTATTTTTCCTTTTGGTGCATCCTTGATATTTTATCCCTCCCCCCTTCAGTGTAATTTGTGCCTTCCTTTTTTGGTTTTCATGCTAGTGGGTACCAACCTCTTTATTTTTGTTGTTGTTGCTTTGATAGATTTGTTAATCTCATATATTCTGAGACTTTCATAGTAACATAAAACTGGATATACATTCCCACCACAGTTCAGCTGGTTTCTCTGTGTTCAGATTCTTTTATACTTTCGCTGGAAAACTTAATTACTTCACCTGAATCCTTGAATTAATTTTCATTCTTGGTATGACTATTTGTATCGCAGAGGCAACTCTGGGGGCTGCTGAGGTTTGAAGGATAAGAGTAATCAGTTCAAAGTTAAACAAAATCTACCCAGCTGAGCATAACAATATCCCTAGAGAAAAAGAGGCAGAATAGCTAAGTGAAATGTGAAGTGTAAATTGCATAGTTGCAGAGCATTCAGTCTCAATCAGTTTTAAAAATGAACCTTCTCACCGGCTTAATTCTTCTTAGGAGCAACAAAAACCTCTCGTAGTCAAATTCATTATATTGCAGGTGCAAGACAGGCAACTAGAGTACATTCTGTTTGATTATATGCCGTTCTGTTGTCCCTACGTCACCATGAAATTTCTTTTGGAAGTCCAGCTTCTATCATTTTGGTTATTGTAAGAATATAGGAAATTGCTTCGCATTGTGTTTCATGATCAACCATTCAGTACTGTCAACCAGACGGGTAGAGCTCTTCAGCTCACAATCACATCCTTTTCTTTTTTTTAAAAAATGTTTTGATTAAAGATTTCCTTGGCTTACAAAAGTACACCCCAGCCTTCAGGATCTTTAACGTTCAGTGTGTTTTACCACTGAGCTTTTGCTCCTTCCTTGAGGTAACAACCCAAAGGACTGACATTGCCTTCAGTGGAGTTCCACTTCCTTTGAAGACAGGTTCACAACTTATGTGTGCTTCTGCATCCAACTTTGAGTTTGGATGTCCAGGTTACAGCAGTACAGCTGAGGCTTGCCCATCCCTTGAATTATCATACCCAGCCATAGTAGAACATGTCTTCTGGATTACTGTAACATGGTCTATGTAAGAATGCCTTTGATGAGTGGTCAGAAGCTTCAGCTGGGTCAGTTATTAGGATAATGAGACTCCACTGCTTCACTGACTAGAAATATATTCCTAGGCACAATTGAAAGAACTGGATTTGAACTTTAAATCCCTAAAGAAAGTGGAAGCTGGGTGTCCAAAGTGGTGGCTTCTCCTATATGAAACCTACCCAGGTCTGAGAATTTATAAAACCTATATGCAGTTGGGGACGTCTTGATTCTCTTTCAAAATCCCCTAATTATGTGGGCACCAGTAGCATAAGTTGAGCAGAGTTGCAATGGAGATAAGCTTCAAGACAGTATGCATCTGAAAAACAGTGCTGAAAATCAAAGAAGAAAGAGAGATAAATTAATTTGTTTTACAGGAAATCAGAGTTCACATGGCAATGGAAAAGGAAAGGAAGAAAATGCTTCTAAAACTGACCGAAACATGTGAAAAATAGAAAAAGAGCAAGGTTCTTTTAGACAAGTGTCTTCCTGCATTGGCTGGTAATGATGAAACATCAAGCAGGGCACTCAAAACTTCCATTGCTCCAGGAGTACTTTTGTTCTCTGATTCTTCAAGCAAACCATACACTTTACCTAGGTATCAGAAGGAAAAGCTTGATTTGAGAGAGAGAAAGAGAGAACTGAACTTGCTGAGACACCCAAGTCCCGCTTTTTACAGAAAAAAGATCACTATTGACAAAGGGTATCGGCTCCTATGGTGATTCAGACCAGCTGATAGCTTGTAAGCCCTCAGAGAGTCTGTAAGGATGAATGATGTCATATCTGCATTAAGAGAAATCTGCCCAGCCGGATTGCCCCTTCAGGTGGTACAGGGGGAGTCCTAAGAGAGGAACACAGACAGTCAGAATTTATAACATTTCTTGACAAGGCCTATTTGAGAATCTGGTTTTCACACGTGCTGAAAATGATGAGAGTGAGCATTGCTAAGTCCCAGCCCTCCAGTGAATCAACTCTCCTTCCACACAACCCACAAATCAGAATTTGTAACAATACAGTGGTACCTCAGGTTAAGTACTTAATTCGTTCCGGAGGTCCGTTCTTAACCTGAAATTGTTCTTAACCTGAAGCACCACTTTAGCTAATGGGGCCTCCTGCTGCTGCCGTGCTGCCAGATCACAATTTCTGCTCTCATCCTGAAACAAAGTTCTTAACCCGAGGTAATATGTCTGGGTTAGCAGAGCCTTTAACCTGAAGCGTATGTAACCTGAGGTACCACTGTATCTAGAGCTGAGTAGAATCATAGAATCATAGAGTTGGAAGAGACCACAAGGGCCATCGAGTCCAACCCCCTGCCAAGCAGGAAACACCATCAGAGCACTCCTGACATATGGTTGTCAAGCCTCTGCTTAAAGACCTCCAAAGAAGGAGACTCCACCACACTCCTTGGCAGCAAATTCCACTGTCGAACAGCTCTTATTGTCAGGAAGTTCTTCCTAATGTTTAGGTGGAATCTTTTTTCTTGTAGTTTGGAACCATTGCTCCGTGTCCGCTTCTCTGGAGCAGCAGAAAACAACCTTTCTCCCTCCTCTATGTGACATCCTTTTATATATTTGAACATGGCTATCATATCACCCCTTAACCTCCTCTTTTCCAGGTTAAACATGCCCAGCTCCCTTAGCCGTTCCTCATAAGGCATCGTTTCCAGGCCTTTGACCATTTTGGTTGCCCTCCTCTGGACACGTTCCAGTTTGTCAGTGTCCTTCTTGAACTGTGGTGCGCAGAACTGGACACAGTACTCCAGGTGAGGTCTGACCAGAGCAGAATACAGTGGCACTATTACTTCCCTTGATCTAGATGCAATACTCCTATTGATGCAGCCCAGAATTGCATTGGCTTTTTTAGCTGCCGCGTCACACTGTTGGCTCATGTCAAGTTTGTGGTCAACCAAGACTCCTAGATCCTTTTCACATGTACTGCTCTCAAGCCAGGTGTCACCCATCTTGTATTTGTGCCTCTCATTTTTTTTTGCCCAAGTGCAATACTTGTTAAAATTCATCTTGTTTGTTTTGGCCCAGTTCTCCAATCTGTCAAGGTCGTTTTGAAGTGTGATCCTGTCCTCTGGGGTGTTAGCCACCCCTCCCAGTTTGGTGTCATCTGCAAATTTGATCAGTAACTGATAAACAACTAATGATTTCTCTAACCGGTTATGCTGTGATGCAAAAACAGGTTCCCTTTCCCCTCCCTGCCAAATATGGCTTGTCCACTGAGAAACTCCCCCCGACTTCATTGGATTTAAATGGTGGAATATCAGCTTGTGAAATCCAGTCCAGTGAATGGGAACTTTACAGACGGTTGCAACTCTAATGCAAAGTGTTGCAATATGTCTTAGTTTGACAAGCAATCTTTATGCTGCACCAGCCTCACACAGACTGGGAAATGGTTGCCAGCAATTCAATTTGATTGGCTGGATACTTGTAGTTTTAATGAAATATTTATTATTTGATAGTGCTAATCATTATTTTATCATGGTGTCCTTCCTGTTGATATGAGACAAAGAGTTTCTTTCGTTAGAACATTGAGAACTGCCAAGGCTCTGATTGTTTTGCCTTCTTGCTTGTTTCTTTCCAAAGGATTTGTCAGTGTCTTTTGCTGGGAATTAGAGATGTGTTTCAGAGCGTAATTGTGCCATTTTTGAAGCAGCCTAGTGAAGAGAAAAGTTAAACACTTCTTGTTATAAGCAGAGAGGTTGGATCATAGGACGTGTCAACGTGATGGGATCATTTGACTGGAAGAGGCCAGGTAGTTAGTGACTCTAGCTCAGTGGTGGCGAACCTATGGCACACGTACCAGAGAGGGCACTCAGAACCCTCTCTGTGGGCACGTGCGCCATCGCCCCAGCAGGGCCATAGCTTCCATGCCAGGGGTGGGAGGGGGAGGAGAGGAAGGCTCGTGCACGCTGTCCAAAGCCTGTGGCACCAGGGCCTGTCGAGCATCAAGGGGCTGAGCAGGCATTGACTTTCAATGCGCCAGGGCCTCCCGCCAGCCTCTTTTTCCTACTTGGGAGTAAGTCGCCTTGAGTTCAGCAGGCCTTAACTCCCAGGTCAGTAAGCATATAAAGACAGCAAGCCAACAGAGAAATTCATTCCGTGGAGGCTGCGATCAAACAGCAGCATCAAAGAAATGACAAAATATAACAACAACAACAAAATAATAATTATTATTAATAATAATACCCCACCCATCTGGCTAAGTTTATGTATTTCTTTATATTTATATGTATGTGTGCACGCAATCATTATTATCTCATATTAAAAATTGGGAGAGGGTGGCTCTTAGTACAGCCCTCCAGTGTACACTAGTGGCCAGAATTGTGGAACTTTCTGGAAAAAATGTATTTTCGAGGTTTGATGGCTGATAACATCACTTTGTTTTCGAGTAATACCAGTGCTTTTTTAATGTGGGGACGCAGACCCTTAAACATTGTGAATTTTACGGGAGAAGAAATTCACGATATTCATTTTTCCTGATTTCAACTGTATTTATTTCCCCCCG
This sequence comes from Podarcis cretensis, assembly GCF_951804945.1. Taxonomy (NCBI): domain Eukaryota; kingdom Metazoa; phylum Chordata; class Lepidosauria; order Squamata; family Lacertidae; genus Podarcis; species Podarcis cretensis. The sequence continues at coordinate 6,935,242 of NC_137180.1, read as the reverse complement.
GTGGCGATTTTCTTGAGTGAAAATGAGAGTACCCCTAAACATTTTTTTAGAAAAAAAGCACTGAGTTATACCATAAAATTATATATCAATGGAAGGATAATTTAATGAAGAATGCAATGCAATAATTTTTATGAAGGAATATTTATTACAACAGCTGTCATAAAGAAGAAACGAGAAACACACAGAAAAAAATGAGATATACAGGTTAAATTGCCGTGTTGGCACTTTGCGATAAATAAGTGGCTTTTGCTTTGCGGTTTGGGCACTCGGTCTCTAAAAGATTTGCCATCACTGCTCTAGCTGTTTGCTCCCAATGTGGGGGTGGTGGGGGGTGCGCTGTTTGCCCTTCATCAGCTCCTCATAAATCAAGCTACCCAATCCAGACTGTCCAGCTACCCAATCCAGACTCCATCACTGGGATTTGAACCACCGACCTTTCGATCGGCAAGCCCTAGGCTCAGTGGTTTAACCCACAGCGCCACCCGCATCATAGATAAGATTAAATACATCTTTCACTGATGTAACCAACAAGGGTAGGGTTAGGATCACACACTCATGTTACAGGGCCTCTCCAACAAATCTTTGGGTCCAGTTAGTGTTTTATAGTACTGTCCTTTAGCTTTGCTTTAGGGTTTTTTCTTTAAAATTTGTGTCATACCCACTATAGTCGAGTTCTCAGTTCCCATTCATGATAGCTGAAGGTGAATATTAACAAAGGTTTCTAGATAGCTTCAACTTTCTCTACTTTTCATTAATGGACAATATAGCACATATCATTGCTTTCTATGTTTTTCAATTTCTCCAATGAAAATAAAGGTAAAGGTAAAGGTACCCCTGCCCGTACGGGCCAGTCTTGACAGACTCTGGGGTTGTGCGCCCATCTCACTTAAGAGGCCAGGGGCCAGCGCTGTCCGGAGACACTTCCGGGTCACGTGGCCAGCGTGACATCGCTGCTCTGGCCAGAGCCAGAGCCAGAGCCAGAGCCGCACACGGAAACGCCGTTTACCTTCCCGCTGGTAAGCGGTCCCTATTTATCTACTTGCACCCGGAGGTGCTTTCGAACTGCTAGGTTGGCAGGCACTGGGACCGAGCAGCGGGAGCGCACCCCGCCACAGGGATTCGAACCGCGACCTTTCGATTGGCAAGCCCTAGGCGCTGAGGCTTTAACCCACAGCGCCACCTGCGTCCTTCAATGAAAATAGGGACATCCTATTTATTTATTTATTTATTTATTTATTTATTTATTTATTTACTTTACTGATTGGGTTGCCCTAGCCACTCTGGGAGGCTTCCAACATAAAAATAATAGTAATAAAACATTAAACATTTTTTAAAAAACCTCCCTATACAGGGCTGCCTTCAGATGTCTTCTAAAGGTATAGTTCATTGTCTCATTGGCACGGGGGGGGGGTCACATAACTCCATACCCTCCAACATTTCTCCAATGAAAATAGGGACATCCTAAGGAAAAGTGGAAAAGTGGATCAAATCAGAAACCGGGACAGCTTCTGTAAATCTGGGACTGTTGCTGGAAAACAGGGACACTTGCAGGCTCTGAACCATCACTCATTGCTTAATGCTATAACCATACAGTTGCTATAACCTTGGACTTACCAGCTCTACATAGCTTTGTTTATCTTATCTTATTTACAGTATTTATATTCATATGACAGTTCTTTGAGCAGTTTACAAGTAAAAATAAAATCCGTAAGATACAAAGTTAAATAGTAAACATGACATCTAAAACATCATAAAGACAGCAAAATCCAAACAAAATTAGCGGCAGAAAATAACATAATTAAAAAGCAGGAGAAGATTTTAAGATTCAAAAGGCTGGGAAAATAACATGCCTTTGCCTGGTGCAAAACAGACCACAATGTAGGTGCCTGGTGAGCCTCTCTGGGAAAGGCATTCCATCACCAGGGAGCCACCTTCAAGAGGGACCTTTTCCTTGTATCCACCCCGAACACGTCTGCACCCAGAGCAGGGCCACAGATGGCATAAATACATAAAGCAGAGTCATTATGATGCCTTTCTGCTAATGGTGCTATAGACTCTCTTTCAACGCACTGCTGTCTCTTACCACTTAGTGATGCTTCCAGAGTGCTAAAAGCTTGGATTCCATGGAGGTCTAACATATTCCAAAATGTTTCCTGATTAAATAGGAACTTCTTAAAGTGCGCCATTTGTGATACTGACTTCCTAGCTTTTAAATGATCGTTATCGTAACATAATGAAAACCACACATTTCACATTTAAGGAACAGCACTTATTTTAAAGTCTGGAAGTAATGCTCAGACATTACTGGCTCATTTACCTTGGATAAATACATAAAACATGCATGGCATCGTAACGGATGTTCTGTTCAGATGAATGTTAGGAAATGGCAAAGTTCATCTTTGTAAAATAACATTGCTAATATGTACTCTTTTTAGCAGCTGCTAAAAACATTCATGTTTAGATAGATCTACCCAGATGCTTAGAAAGTTGAGGGAATTTCTTAAAAAGCAACACACACAAAAAACAACCCTTTTGTATGTTTTGAAAGTAGGGCTGTGGGTTTTCCCTTATTTTACTGTTTTATCTTTTGTAAATCGCTTTGAGTTTTTGTTTTGTTTTTTCAATCAAGTGGTACATAAATTACCGTATTTTTCGCTCTATAACACGCACCTGACCATAACACGCACATCGTTTTTAGAGGAGGAAAACAAGGGAAAAAACATTCTGAATGAAATAGTGGATGTATCATTTTTGTGCTTCATGCTGTGGCCACAGACATGTGATCTGATGGTGAATTTGGGGTGACCCAATGCAAAAATCCTGAGAATCCCTTTGGATCCATGCTTTGTAACCACGTTTTTGCACCATTGCAGCCCCAGGCAACAGTGGGTGCGTGATTTTTGGTGGGCAGGCTGTAGCCATGGACATGCTATGTGATCTGATGGTGAATTTGGGCTGACCCAATGCAAAGATCCTGAGGATCCATGTGGATCCATGCTTTTTAACCACATTTTAAGTGGGGAGGGAAGGAAAAACACAGAACGGACAAGGAGCACAAGAGGGGTGTGCAGAGAAGCAGCTGGCTAAGAATGCAGGAGAGGGGTATAAGGGGAGGGAGGAAAGGAAGGCAAAAGTTTTCCCTCACCTACCCACCCAAGCCAGCCAGCTCTCTCTCTCTCTCTCTCTCCCTCCTGCATGTTTTCAGCAGCACGGAGCACAGAGACGACACTCTGCTTTCCCCTCTGCTTGCCTGGAGGGGAGGGGCTTTCCCTGCTCTTTGTTCCGTTTGAGCAAACACAGCAAGGAAACAGAGCTGGGTGGGCAGTAAGACCCTGAGGCAGAATGCAGGAAAGCAGCCGCTTCCTCTTTTCAGGTTTCCCTTCTCCGAGACGCATGATTTGATTTTTGCCTGATTTTTTTTGCCTCCCCTCGCGCCATTTGGCTCCAGGGACCACACATTCGCTCAATAACACGCACAGACATTTCCCCTTCCTTTTTAGGAGAAAAAATCTGCGTGTTATAGAAGGAAAAATATGGTATATGAAGTAAACAAACAATGCAACAGAGCAGAATCTTTATTTACGTTCACACAAAGAACGTCTCACTTGCAAAAGTATTTTTGGCATGCAGCATTTGGGAGAGGGGGTTGCTGTTTAGGGGGGCTGGGGGAACCCAACTTCCTTGGTTTAATTTTAGAAGGATGTTGACAAGCTGGAACATGTGCAGGAGGGCAACCAAGATGATGAAAGGTTTGGAAACCAAACCTTATGAGGAACAATTAAAGGAGCTGGATATGTTACGGCCCTCTTTAAATATCTGAAGGGAACAAGTTTTGCTTTCTCTGCAGAGGCATAGCAAGGTCAGGTGGTTCCTGGTGTGGAATTGTTTTGCACCCCTCCCCCATATTGGGAACGTTGCCCAGAGTTGTTGAGCTTTTTTTAGGAAGGGTTGGCCGTGAAACAGATACACCTGCAGATCACGCCCGCAGATCAGCGCCTCCCGCCAGCCTGGGGGTGTCAGCACCACCAGCCTTGGAAATGATGTTACAGGTGTGGTGAATGAGGATACACAGAACTGCTTTGAGTGTGGCCCCTTCAGTGGCAGCAAAGCTTTTACTTATTTTTTTTAAAAGGGCAACACTGTCTGGTGCCTTGTCTTAAATAACTATCAGCAGACTCGACAAAAACTCATTTTACGTCAGTAAAAACGTTTACACTTAATGACCATGCCAAGATGGGAGGAGGGAATATTTGGCCCCAATCTGCTTTCAAGTCCCTCGAGCTCTTCCACGAAATTGCTTTAAAATTACTGGAAAGTACAACAATTCTGGTGTGAACATTACCATTTAAAGCATGGAAAAAGGATGTTTAAAAAGTTTTTGTTAAAAATCTTCTGTAGCAGGAAAGTGTAATTTAAATTGGATGCTGGAAACTCTTTTGATTCTTACTGTTCAATCCTGACCAGCCAATCCTGACCAGCCAAGTGCTGACTCACTGCACAATAAGAAGTGCAGGTTGTAAGTGTGTTGGTTCAAAAGTTCCTAATGCTCTGAACAGGTGTCATTGCTTAGTCTGTTGACAAATTTCTTGGCAAAGAAGGGTTCTGTAAACATAGTTTCTAGGAGTAAAAATAGAGAACAATTGGCAGCTATTAAACATGCTCAGTTTTGAATTTGTTTGTTTGGAATGAAATTGTAGGGCAAATGAAGCAGACTGACAGCATGGGGAAATATCTCTCTTTTCAGCTGAGGTCAGGAAGTAGATAGATTTGGGCAGAAGAGAGAAAATAAGAAATGTTGTTTAAAAAATGTCTTTTATAGCAGCAGTTTCCAAAATTAGACAAGTGCACAAAGGAAGAAAAGGGTTACCAACTTGGAGATAAAAGAGAAATAAACAATTTCTGTGTAATACAGTACAGTATAGTAAATCTTCCCTATTAGACATTTAATGAGCAGAGGAATGTAAATGTTTTTTAATGAAACTTTTACAGTTGATTTTTAAAAGCATAGTTTAATATGATTAAGGACAAGAATGCTACCAGATTGAATCCCAGAGATAAAAAATATAAAGGGAATTGGTTTCCTGCTTGTTCCATTATTCATATCCCACTCTAGGATATTATGTATTAAATTTAATGTGGCATTCATGAATTATGAAAGCAATTTGCTTATTTGCAAGAGATTCTCCCACAGCTTTACTGACTGATCTATAACACCAGAAGTGAACATGAAAACCTGAGCAAGCATTCATTGCCAAATGAAAATCTTCAGGGTACTCAGAACTCTAAGTGAGTACAATAGCTTTTAAGATGTAGGAATGTTGCCCCCACCCCCCACAAAAAAAAAAAGAATTACAGTGGACCAGATGTACCAGCACAAGGTCTTTGCACCATTAACAAGAACAGCACTTTAATCGAATGGAAATGCTTTTATGTGGTGTTTGGTCCAGAAATCTGAAATAACATTAGTTTAATTGCCAACACCTGAAGCTTATGTTGGAAGCACAAACCAAATGCAGTGCCACAAACCTGTTCTTTGCTTCCCAACAGCTGTGGGAACTGGAGCATACACTTGCTTAGCCTGAGGCGGGATTACAAACGCCTAGGGAGGAAAATGAAGCTATAAAACTTTTTAGGAAGGTGGAGTAGCTGGGATCGTAGCTTTACTTTGTCAGACTTGCAGCCCAAAATCCAGGGCAGATGGCACTTGCACCTTCCTACGAAATATATGGACAAACAGTCTCCAGTGGAAATGCCATACAAACAGACATAGATAAGTCGGTGAAGGAGTAAGTACCGGTCTGAAGGAAGGAAGCTTAATGGTTTCAAGTGTTCCACCCAGCATAGAATTTTGCAGTTGCCTGGATCTAGGGCATTCATAGCCAGCTTCTTTTTCCAAGGCATTGGACTACTTTGGATTTATTGGCTATCATGTGTGTGTGTGTGTGTTCTCCTATAGTTGTGACTATAGGTAAAGGTAAAGGGACCCCTGACCATTAGGTCCAATCGTGGCCGACTGTGGGGTTGCGGCGCTCATTTCGCTCTATAGGCCGAGGGAGCTGGCGTTTGTCCACAGACAGCTTCTGGATCATGTGGCCAGCATGACTAAGCTGCTTCTGGTGAACCAGAGCAGCGCACAGAAACGCTGTTTACCTTTCCGCTGGAGCGGTACCTATTTATCTACTTGCACTTTGACGTGCTTTCAAACTGCTAGGTTGGCAGGAGCAGGGACTGAGCAACAGGAGCTCACCCCGTCTTGGGGATTCAAACTGCAACCTTCTGATCAGCAAGTCCTAGGCTTTGTGGTTTAACCCACAAACCTTGACATGAGCCAACAGTGTGACGCGGCAGCTAAAAAAGCCAATGCAATTCTGGGCTGCATCAATAGGAGTATAGCATCTAGATCAAGGGAAGTAATAGTGCCACTGTATTCTGCTCTGGTCACACCTCACCTGGAGTACTGTGTCCAATTCTGGGCACCACAGTTCAAGAAGGACACTGACAAACTGGAACGTGTCCAGAGGAGGGCAACCAAAATGGTCAAAGGCCTGGAAACAATGCCTTATGAGGAACGGCTAAGGGAGCTGGGCATGTTTAGCCTGGAGAAGAGGAGGTTAAGGGGTGATATGATAGCCATGTTCAAATATATAAAAGGATGTCACATAGAGGAGGGAGAAAGGTTGTTTTCTGCTGCTCCAGAGAAGCGGACATGGAGCAATGGATCCAAACTACAAGAAAGAAGATTCCACCTAAACATTAGGAAGAACTTCCTGACAGTAAGAGCTGTTCGACAGTGGAATTTGCTGCCAAGGAGTGTGGTGGAGTCTCCTTCTTTGGAGGTCTTTAAGCAGAGGCTTGACAACCATATGTCAGGAGTGCTCTGATGGTGTTTCCTGCTTGGCAGGGGGTTGGACTCGATGGCCCTTGTGGTCTCTTCCAACTCTATGATTCTATGATTCTGTGATTCTAACCCACAGTGCCACCCACGTCCCGCAGTTGTGACTATATTTTCCTTCAAAAGAGCATGCATATCAGCTTTAATGACACACCCAGCAATATTTTAATTAAAAAATAAACTGGCAAGGAGTTGCTCCTACCTCGGTCGTAAATGGAGAAGCTGGTCATGAGAGAAGAGAAACAGACAAGGAGTTTATCCAGGACCTCTAGTACCAGAAGCAAGTGGGCGGTGATGGAGGAAGGATGGTGAAGATATTGACAGAGGGAGACAATGTAGACAGGTAGAGAGGTGGTTGCACATCATCACTTACTCCTTGCTGGCCTTTGGTGCAGGGCAGATTGGGCCAACATCCAAGGCAGGCAAGTGGAGGGACACTTTTCTCTCTCACTTTAGCTGGAATGTGTGATATATAAAGTGGGGGAACTTTTAAGCTGTGAATGGTGTTGATATGCAGTTACTGAAATGGGAAAATATTCTTGAATGACGTTGAGACACCTTAGAATGAATTAGTTACAGATAGGTAGCCGTGTTGGTCTGCCATAGTCAAAACAAAATAAAAAAATTCCTTCCAGTAGCACCTTAAAGACCAACTAAGTTAGTTCTTGGTATGAGCTTTCGTGTGCATGCACACTTCTTCAGATACCAAAGAAGAAAAGTATCTGAAGAAGTGTGCATGCACACGAAAGCTCATACCAAGAATTAACTTAGTTGGTCTTTAAGGTGCTACTGGAAGGAATTTTTTTATTTTGCTTAGAATGAATGTTAGATTTTGCCTCTGGAGTTGACACTGTATGCAGGGCCTATCATATCTTAGTTCAAAAAAAAGAAAAAAAAGCTGTTTGTGACGCATTCCTGACACATCTGCCCCCATCCCTCTACAAAATAAAATAGCTGGGAGGAAACAACATTTGCATGTGGAAACATCTGAACAATCCAGTGGTCTATACTGCTTCCAACAAAGCAAACAGATATTTAGCGAACTGCTTATTTTTAGCAAGAACCAACATTTCTCTTCACCTGAAATATATTGTTGTTGTTGTTTACTCGTTTAGTCGTGTCCGACTCTTCGTGACCCCATGGACCAGAGCACGCCAGGCACTTCTGTCTTCCACTGCCTCCCGCAGTTTAGTCAAACTCATGCTGGTAGCTTGACCAGCATGTATTCAGGGCCTATCTTATCATATCTTATCTTAGTTCAAAAAAAGAAAAAAAGCTGTTTGTGAAGCATTCCTGACAAGCAATGCATTCCTGACAAGCAAAGCAAACAGATATTTAGCAAACTGCTTATTTTTAGCAAGAACCAACATTTCTCTTCACCTGAAATATATACTGCCTGTCATATAATGAGAAGGTGAAATGTAAAAATATTTTACCAAGTTAAAATTTGGCCTGTAGTGTTTTTAGTTGAAGATGATCTGCATTGCAAATGAAAATCTGGGGTATAGCTACCATTTAAAATAAAAATAAAAGTGAAGCAATACATACAGGCTATTTAATTCTTCCAGCTCAATAAGTTATCCAAAACTACAGTGCAGTTGCATCTGCTCAGAGCAATGTCAGTACATAATAAGCAGTGCATATCAGGTCTGTTGCACTAAGTGGATCTCTTTTCTGTCTTGTTATAGATATTAAGGTAGCCTGTTACTATAAAATGGCATGGGAAAAGTAACTCAGAAATCCGATCTAAAAGCGTAACTATAAAAAAATCTATTTGCATATTTTGCTTGCTTCAGAACTACAGCAGGTGCTTTACAGAGACTCCACGTTTAAGAAACTGTTTGGAAATATATTTTGGATCAACATTAAAGTATTGTATAGGTGATTAATTTGAACTTTCTCTGCATCATGTAGAAACCTGCCAAGAATAAAACTTAGTGCTCTAACATGTTTTACATCCTGAAAATTGGCACACTCACTATTAGTTATGCTGTGATGGGTGTAGCTGTTAAAAGCTGTAAAAAAAAAACACCAAGTAGCTGTGAAGATATGGGTGGCCAGACTTCAGTCATGTTGCATCTACTTTTTTATCTATCAACTAGAGTATCCCTTCTCAACCTTGGGTTCCCAGATGTTGTTGGACTACAAGTCCCATCATTGCTAGCCAGTATGGCTAGTCATCAAGGATGATGGGAGCTGTAGTTCAAGAACATCTGGGGACCCATGGTTGGGAAGGGCTGAACTAGAGTAAGGTGCAAAAGACAGCATTAAAGAACAGGATTCTTCTGAGCACCTTCCGAGCCTAGCAATTTGTTTCCAGTATCAGAATTGGACTAATGAGTTTACAGTTATTTCACCCAAAAGCCAACTACTGATTCAATTTCTTCACTTCGGCAGCCCAACTTAGGTGGGAAAAGTATTGATGTTATTGTTAAATAAGTGGAAGACAGAAACCCTTGGTAATCTACTGAAAATCGCCCTAGGATCTACCTTCTGCTCACCTGTGTGTTAAGAGGATGCAGCGTTGCTTTAATCCAGTCATTTTAAAATTGCGAGTTCTGACTCATGGATGGCTTGCTGAAGGGCCCGCTCTATAGACTACTACAGTATCCCCACCCCCAGCATATTACTTGAGTGGCAAGGAGGCACACAATCATTTACTTTCTACTGTTTTGCTTATTTTGTTCTTCCACGATAAAGGAAATATATTTGGCAGTTTTATGTTAGTCAAGCTCTGTAAACTACCTTAGTAAATAGTGTGCATCAGGCTGGGAAAGAGACCTTAGAAGCTGCAAGAAACAGACTTGAGAAGGGTATCCTATTTTTGGTGCCTTCCACTTAAAGAAATGGCTCATTCACACTTGCACTTGTCCCACACTTTCTTCTGCTTGTCCTGTGCTTTCAAGAGCTTTTTCTTTTGCTCCACCATTTTCCCTGGGAAACCCCACTGCTTACCACAGAATCAGAACAAACTTCAATTTGCAGAAAACCTGATTGACATTTGTTATGATTCATCAGTGAACAGGAGAAAGTGACAGGGCAAACAAAAAACCTATTCGACCTGTGCCTAGAAAGCGTGAGACAAGTGGGAATGTGGGCAAGCCATAAGAGGTCGAGAAATAATTCTTCATAAAGTGCTTGGTCTGTTGCAGTATAATTACAACTACACTAACTGACATTATTTTGAGGTCACTCTGTGTTGCCTGGACTGTAGCCTGACTGTTAGAACACAATGTGGGAGTATAGGAATGCTGGATATCTACTGTCATTTATTTTACAGTTGGGCTTGTTCTTTGGACTTGACTCATACCACTTCACTTTTCAAGCCTTTTGTGTTAAAATGGGTATTATCCCTAATTCACAGAAATAGCTGCAAGAAATAACATGCAGGGGTGTAGTATACAGCTGTTCTAGCGCTTGAGGTTTGTTGGAGTGTTTGCCTTTTCTACTTCCTTTTGTGTCCAACAATCTATTTGCACACATATGCAAACCTTGCCTATATTTAATAATTGTGGCATTTGAATGAGAATCGTTTCCAAACAAAGAGCATATGATATAGTGAAATCTCTTTTGACAGATATTAGTGAAAACCTTTGAAATGAGATGAGGCACTCTGAGCAAATCAACTGCAGGTTAAAATGTGCTGTTGGGGTAAAAAAAGAAAAATCATTAAAGGAATGAATGCTACTGCAAGAGCAAGAGCTTGGTTTCTTTAATTGTAAGACACATAACATTTGATTCACTCTGCCTAAAGCAGCAAATCAGAGCTTGCTAGTCAAGTACTATGTCTGAGATGGCACTTTTCTGATTAAAGAAAGAGGGCACATCCATGGAACTCTCTCCTAAAAATGCAAAATAATTCATTACACAGACTTTTGTGGTACATTGTTACCAACAAGCTAGCTCACAGCATACTAAATGAATATGCCAAGGGTTAGAAGATAACAAAGTTACTAATCAAATAATATGCCCGCAGAATAATTGGGTCAACTTTCCCAGTGAGATTGGATACAGTATTCAATTATACAATTTTAAACAAAAATACGCGGTCAACTACCAGCACCTTCCCATGGTTTGCACTTCTTTTTTGCAGTCAGGAAGGGGGTGGCATGGCATGTTGGCATAACTGAAAGCCAAAGAAAACACGTGACAATGGAGAATATTTTAATGGTTAGTGAAATATACTCTGAGTCGAGAGTGGACTTCATGCTCTTTATTCAGCTCATAGTGGTGAGGAGGAATGGAAGTTCCCCCACAATATCTGCTTTATATACATTATTTACACAATGGGCTGCACGTGATTGGCTAATTCCGGGATTCTCCTGTAGGCCAATCGGGTTGTGGATTCACTTCCACCTGGAGCTGGATTGGGCGGCTCCTGCGGACCAGTCATACTGCTGCATTGTTCTAGGACCAATCAGACTGCTGTATTCTGAATCCTATTGTTCCAGGACCAATCAGACTGCTGCATTTTGGATCCTATTCAACTCAGTACATAACAGTTGGAATGTAGAAACTGGAAGCTAAGAGAGAGAGCAGAATTTGAGTTGCTCATGTGTAGGACTGGTGACATGACTGGTGTTCCTGTTGAAGCCCTGGCCAACCTGGAACATCTGAATGGCTCAGGCCTCCAGAGCTTATGAGGAAAAAGGCTGAGAGATGGCTCAAACATGAATGGAGAAAAATTCCAGTCAAACTGAGCCTACGTAGTGGCAATAAAAGCAGCAAAGAATGCATATTTTGCTGCCTCCATTGCATTCTAATTGTGCTGCCTGGCAAAACCTTTCTGGGTACTGTGGGGCCTTTTACAGTCTGGCCCAATGGAGGTGACAGATGGTAGCTTGTTGTGACTTGCCTGCAAAGCATTTTGAGGATAAAATTACTTGTGTGTGCCGGGACCTTGACTCCACTGTTACGGCAGATGACTCTCAAGGGGTGTCCAGAGCACAGTCAACTCCTAGGGGCTGGGGGTCTTTGACGTCTCCAATAAAATATTTGAGGGGGCCACCCTCCAATGTTGATGGGCATTGCCATTCAAATGGTGTGTATGTGCCATATCATGTAATCAATTATACTTAACTGCCCCTCCCAATATTTTATTCAAGTTGGCACCCCTGCCTGTTATGTTGGATGAGTTTCAGTTAGTAAGGCTCGAGGATGCGGACCAGGTGCTTGGATCTGTCTGGATGACCACTTGCGCTCTGGACCCTTGTCCCTCTTGGCTAATAAAAACTAGCAGAGGAAGGGACAGCTGTCTGGGTCAGTGGAGTGATTAATGCCTCCTTGTGAGAGGCAGTGGTGGGATCACTGCTCAAGAAACCCTCCCTGGATTTGGAAAATCTTAACTAATTACTGGCCAGTTGCCAGTCTCCCCTTCTCAGGCAAGGTTCCAGAACAGGCACTTGTGGACCAGATCCAGGGGCTCTTGGAGGAAATTGATTTTCTAAATCCATTTCAATCAGGGTTTAGGCTCAGTTTTGGCACAGAAATGGCTTTGGTTGGCCTGTATTCTGGGGGCTTAGCCCTTTCCCCAATATTTTGGGGTAGGAGCCAGGCCCCCCAGTGTTCAAAGAGCACAGAGGTGAAGTGCAGAGCTGATTGTGGCACAGCTCCAGTGGCCAACTCCTTCCCCTCCTGCCATGGAGAAGAAGGAGGATCAAAGCAGCCTCTTGCCAGTGGCGTCACTAAGAGGATGTGGTGGAGGAGCCTCTAACCATGGTGTGGCCGCCATGTTCAGCTCTGCTCCTGGCTGCTCCCAATGTCCTGACGTCATGCCTGTGACATCCCCCCCATCACCCTTTCAGGCTGGCACCTCTGTCCTTTATGGTGACCTCTGTTGGGGGAGAACCAAGGGAAATGTGTTATTGTTAATTCTCCTCTACCTCTCAGTAGCTTTCAGTACTATTGACCATGGTATCCTTCTGGAGTGGCTGTCCATTTTAGGGGTGCATAGCACTGCTTTGTAGTGGTTCCTGCTCTACTTGGGTGATCGTTGGGATCATTTGCTTGGGGAATGCTCTTTGGCCCCATGGAGCCTTCAGCGTGGTACTCCTCAGGGTCTGATTTTATTCCCCCATGATGTTTAACATCTACAAGAAACCAGTGAGTTGGATCATCCAGAATTTTGGAGTATGTTGTCATCAATGTGCCGATGGCACACAGCTCTACTTCTTTACATTTGCAGGTGTGGCAGTAGATGTACTGGACCGTTGTCTTGCCTCAGTAATGGACTGGATAAGAGCCAATAACTAGAGCTCAGTCTAGATAAGACTGTTAGTGAGTGGTTTTCTAGACTGCACAGATGGGAGATGGCTTTCTCTTGATGGGATTACAGTCCCTTTGAAGGAGAGGGCACACAAATTGGGAGGGTACAGAGGTGTTGCTTGAGGTTCAGGTGGCCTACGTGGTGCTTCTCACTGCCTGGTGTGTCTACAGGTAACATGAAATATTGCTCTGCCAGTTTCTCTTAAGTCCACCCATTCTGTGAAGTGATATATCTATCACAATAATATAACATTTTGTCTTAAGCTTCTCTTCCCTTCATTTTAAGCAACAAATTTGGTTGAGTCATACAGCATATTTTGATTAAGTTATCTCAGTTTGAGATTTTAACCTGTCACTTGTTATTTACTTTTTGGCATTTCTTCCACTGAAATTAGCATTCATAATTCATGAAGAAAAAATAATGAGTTGATTATTTAGGGATAACTAACATAAATCTGAAGGATTGTATGTATGATTAAATGAATTTAGCGATGAAGAGCCAATTTAATGTGTATTAAAAATGAGTGAAGTCTACAGATTAGAAGAAGAAAGTGTCTCATGTCTTCATTCTCCAAGTTCAGCTTTTACTTTCTGCTTAAATGTGTTACTAGAGTTCATCTCTACATTGTATAATATAACAAGTCCATGCTGATTTTAAAAGAATAAAAATGGTACAAAAGAGTCAAGAAATAGTCAACAGCCGAAGCACATTACTAGTGGATAACAGATCTTTTTGATTAGTTTCCCCCCCTTTTTCAGTCAAAAGATTGTTGTCAAGCACCAATTATACATCATTTATGTTTTACTGAACTGCTTAGAAATTTATGATTGGGTTTACATCAAGGTTAATATCTTCCTGTGGAAGAGAGCTAAGTTAAAATTGCAAAGAAGTTCTGGAACCTAAAAAAAAGTCCCAGTTTGTTATTTAGCAATGGTAATTACTGTTATATACATAACTAGGGGCTATTTACAGGTCATAGTGTGCCTCAATGTGGAGATTTAAGAAGTATGAAATATACCTTGTCTGTAAGCAGATACTTATTTCACTGTAGTATTAAACATCATATCCTGCAAAAGTGAGATTGTTCTTACATAGTTTTGTGGATGTCTGTGGAGAATTTGTGATCCCCAGATGCTGTGGTAATCCAGTTTGTACCAGCCCCTGTCAAGATGGCCAATGGTCAGAAATGATGGGAGTTGTATTCCAATAACATGAAATGATGGGAGTTGTATTCCAATAACATATAGAGGGCCACAAGTCCCCTATCACTGATTTATGATAAATATTGCTTTATCCCTTCCCTCAAGCTGCTGTACTGCTCATTTTATCTTCTCATCCATAATGTCTAACAGGATTTCCCTCAATTTATATTTCCTAGCCTTGTCTTTGTAGAACATTCTGATGTCACAGCAAGAGATTGACTGACCAGTCTAAGTCCATTCTGTGTCAAGTTCACTGGCTCTGAATTACAGATCCAGTCCATCCCTTTTTACTGACTTAGAGAATGCCTGAAAGATATGCTTGTAAATTGGACACATTTAGTGTGTACTTGTTACTTAAAATACACATCTCCGTTGTACATATTTCCGTGCAGTTACCCCTTAAAGTTCATGTTTTATATGCATTTTAAAATAAAGTATTATTTTTGAGAGGCACTATCTGGGACCAAAACTGGCTCAAATCCAGAGAAGTGTGGTATCTTACTGATAAAGGTAAAGGTAAAGGGACCCCTGACATTAGGTCCAGTCATGGCCGACTCTGGGGTTGCGACGCTCATCTCGCTTTATTGGCCGAGGGAGCCGGCGTACAGCTTCTGGGTCATGTGGCCAGCATGACTAAGCCGCTTCTGGTGAACCAGAGCAGCGCACGGAAAAGCCGTTTATCTTCCTGCTGGAGCAGTACCTATTTATCTACTTGCACTTTTGACGTGCTTTTGAACTGCTAGGTTGGCAGGAGCAGGGACCGAGCAATGGAAGCTCACCCCGTCGCGGGATTCGAACCGCCGACCTTCTGATCGGCAAGTCCTAGGCTCTGTGGTTTAACCCACAGCGCCACCTGCGTCCCATCTTACTGATAGTTGCATTCCAATCCACAAGCAAGTTCAGGAACATCAGATTGGGTTGGTCTGCTCTGAAAAGTGGACTGAATGAATTCCTGCCCCAACCCTAGTCACATTATGAAGGGTAAGGAGGACCTAGACATTCAAACTATTTGGTGGCAGTTATGCATTCTCCTAATTTCTAGGTTGGCTAATGTCTAATTATTTTAGTATAAGCTGAGGTCATATTCTGCCCATTGTTTTATCTCCGTTTTCCTGTTTTAGCTTTGGATGACTGGGCAGAAATTTAGCTGGTTTTTAATGCTCAGTTGAAGCACTGGAAACCTTTGAATCTCTTTCCATCTGACTCTGACGTCAATAGAGTTGATACAGAGCAGTACTGTATTATAAAGCTGGCAAGGCATGTACATTTGGTGAAGGGAAGTAACTGTTCAGCACACTTCATTCAGCACACATAGTTGCATGCAAACACTTTGGGGGGGGGGAATTAGAATTAAGGCAGGTGATGTTTGCCCATCAAAAATATGTATGAGAAGATAGTGGAGACTGGAATTGTGACATGAATAATAGGATTCCCTGACTAGAATTGTCATGCATAACTAAGCCTTAAAGGAGCTAGCAACTGCTAGTTCACCAAACAAAGAAGGCAGTATTTGGCATGAACTCTTATTTTTTTCCCTTTTAGTAAACACATCATCCAAGGGCATGCTCTAGATAGGAATTTATCTTAGCCATTGCCTCGTGGAAGATACAAAGTACATCTTCTAGCTTATTATGAGATCTTGAGCAGTAATTTGCTTTCAGATTTTTCCTGTTTGTTATTATAAGGAACATCAGATTAGAGCTTAAAAAAAACCCTTGATTGTCATGTTCAGTCCTTACAAATTGCTGCCAAAATTTGCACCCATTTATTTGTAAAAAATCTTCTTTTCCCTAAGTGCCTACTGGTGCTTAGCAGTTAAACATTGTTATGAGTTTGGGTACTTGATTCTCCCCATAATTCCTAGAGTTAGTAAATGCTACTAAATGCTTGGAGTCTTCACCTGGGTGCAAAAGAGTAGTGTAAAAATGCAGGCTAAGCTGTTTTTCCTGGGAGAGAAGCCATTAAGAAGAACAAAGGTACTGATGGGCAGTCAGTCCATCAGGGAAAGATCAGGCAATGCCAGGGTTTCAGTGGGCAATGGAGGCAGGAAAAATTGAGACTTGAAAAGCAGGGGAGCAGGGGGCCAGCAGAACTCTTGGCAAGCTAGCTGTGACAGGTTCATAGAATCATAGAATCATAGAGTTGGAAGAGACCACAAGGGCCATCGAGTCCAACCCCCTGCCAAGCAGGAAACACCATCAGAGCACTCCTGACATATGGTTGTCAAGCCTCTGCTTAAAGACCTCCAAAGAAGGAGACTCCACCACACTCCTTGGCAGCAAATTCCACTGTCGAAAAGCTCTTACTGTCAGGAAGGAATGTTCTTTCTTGTAGTTTGGATCCATTGCTCTGTGTCCGCTACTCTGGAGCAGCAGAAAACAACCTTTCTCCCTCCTCTATGTGACATCCTTTTATATATTTGAACATGGCTATCATATCACCCTTAACCTCCTCTTCTCCAGGCTAAACATGCCCAGCTCCCTTAGCCGTTCCTCATAAGGCATTGTTTCCAGGCCTTTGACCATTTTGGTTGCCCTCCTCTGGACACGTTCCAGTTTGTCAGTGTCCTTCTTGAACTGTGGTGCCCAGAACTGGACACAGTACTCCAGGTGAGGTCTGACCAGAGCAGAATACAGTGGCACTATTACTTCCCTTGATCTAGATGCTATACTACTATTGATGCAGCCCAGAATTGCATTGGCTTTTTTAGCTGCCGCGTCACACTGTTGGCTCATGTCAAGTTTGTGGTCAACCAAGACTCCTAGATCCTTTTCACATGTACTGCTCTCAAGCCAGGTGTCACCCATCTTGTATTTGTGCCTCTCATTTTTTTTGCCCAAGTGCAATACTTTACATTTCTCCCTGTTAAAATTCATCTTGTTTGTTTTGGCCCAGTTCTCTAATCTGTCAAGGTCGTTTTGAAGTGTGATCCTGTCCTCTGGGGTGTTAGCCACCCCTCCCAGTTTGGTGTCATCTGCAAATTTGATCAGGATGCCCTTGAGTCCATCATCCAAGTCGTTGATAAAGATGTTGAATAAGACTGGGCCCAAGACAGAACCCTCTGGCACCCCACTAGTCACTCTTCTCCAGGATGAAGAGGAACCATTGATGAGCACCCTTTGGGTTTGGTCAGTCAGCCAGTTACAAATCCACTGAGTGGTAGCATAGTCAAGACCGCATTTTACCAGCTTCTTTACAAGAATATCATGGGGCACCTTGTCAAATGCCTTGCTGAAATCAAGGTAGGCTACATCCACTGCGTTCCCTTCATCTACCAGGGTTGTAATTCTGTCAAATTTCTGTTGGGACAGAGAGATGGTGATTGGCGCTTGGGATGCCTTTGAATTCTTTGCTGTGCTGATACAGGGAGCAAGCCCCTCTGGAGATGTCAATGCTCTGAACTCTCTTCATCTAGATGCAGGTTGTAAATATATGTAAATAAACCATATTTCATAAAGACACTGCAGTCTCCGCTGTGCCTAATTTCCAAAGGAAACACAAACCCTAGGGTGAACTTCTGGAACTCCCTGGAATCTTGTCACCACTTGTCAGAGATTGCAGATTGCTTGTAACCCTGGGATCTGTGTTTCCTTTGGGGGGGGAGGTGCACAGCGGAGACTGTAGTGTCTTTGAGATATATGGTTTTATTTACACCATATATACACCTGAATCTGGAGAGAGTTCAGAGCAGTCACATCTCAAGAAGGGCTTGCTTCCTGTAGGAGTGCAGCACTGTATTCTAGGGTAGCCAAAATGCCATCATTGTGTCTCTGCCTCAGCTTATCTCCTCAGCTCTCCTCCTTCTCCCCTGCTTTTCAAGACTCTTGCAAAAGACCACAATTTTTCCTACAGCCTACATCATTGACCATTGTAACCTTGGAAACTTCCCCCCAAAACTCTTCCCTTGTCCCTCTGAATGGCTTATCTCCTAGGCAATGCCTCAGTCCAGAGGCTCTGCCTGTATTCTTACACTGTTACATCGTCTGGAACCCAGGTGAAGACTCCCAGCATTTAGTAATCCCAAATATTCAATAATCTCTGACATTTGCTAACTCTAGGAATTATGGATGCCTTTGCCCCCACCAATTCTGGGACCCGAACAAATAACAGTATATAATCTTTAAATGCTTCAGTTAAAAAACATAAGAATTGCTTTTCTGTGTCTGATGCCTCATGCCCACCCAGCCTTGCACTTGTCTCCAGTGGAGGCCAGAATTTTTACTGTAAAACCCAAGGTTGCATATCATGGAGACAGGATAAAACTAGCTTCATTGTGTGGCTGGATGCTGGAGATTACCAGCTCTTCTATGGTTGTAGTCACTCTGTAGCTCTTTACATGACTTTTTACAGAGTAGGAACAAAAAGGCGGATCCGGGTCCCAACACAGGGAGCAAGAGGATGTGCTTGTTAGTAGTCAGAGGGGCTGCATGACAGGCCTCTTCAAATACCCAAGGGGCCATCAGATAGAAGAGGGCAAAGACTTCTGTGCTGCCCCACAGGGCAGGACTAAATCAGCTAGGCTCAAGTTACAGAAAGGTTGGTGTCAGTTGAAGATCGGGAGAAACTTATTGACAATAATAGCAGTTCAACAGTGGAACCAGGTTCTCCTTTTGCTGAAGATCTCAGTCAGAGGCTGGACAGGCATCTTAGAGTAGATGGCCTACAAGACCCTTCCAACTCCTGATTGTGTCAAGTTACTCATGCTGAAAGATCTGCTATGGCTGCCTATCAGCTATCAAGCCATGTTCAAGGTTTTTGTTTATTAACATTTGAAGCCCTAAACAATTTGGGACCAGATATTCCCAGGATACTTCCAGTACAGACCAAACCAATCTTTAAGGTCTTCCGAGGAGATCCAGCTTTACATAACCAGAAGATTATCACTTAGTGACAACACAGAAGTAGGCTTTTTCAGTGATAGTACTCACCCTCTGAAATGCCCTCCCTTGGGTAATTTATAAGTGGAGATTGTAATGATTTTTAAACACAGTTTATTGAAGCTGGACTCTGACCCTCAATTTTTAATTCTTGTTTTGTACACTACTCAAATTTTATTTGTTATATACACGCGTTTTATTTTTGTCTCATTTTTATCTTGCTTTTAGGATATTTTATTGATTTTTTTTTGTATTTTTCTGTAAACCCCTTAGAGATTTTTTTTATTATATGAAGTGATATAATTATAACTAATGTATAAACCATAGGACAAATTACTGATTCAGCATCCTATTTGCTTTCTTACTGCAGTTCCTATAAGACAATTTAATTTAGGAATGCTTTCTGGGGGGAA
Source organism: Podarcis cretensis (assembly GCF_951804945.1). NCBI lineage: Eukaryota > Metazoa > Chordata > Lepidosauria > Squamata > Lacertidae > Podarcis > Podarcis cretensis. The sequence continues at coordinate 6,915,593 of NC_137180.1, read as the reverse complement.
ACCTATCCCAAATCTTATATGACATCTTTAAAATGGCAACCATGGGTCCTGTTAACAACAGATACTATAATGCAAGTAACAGATACAGTGGTACCTCAGGTTTCATATGCTTCAGGTTACATATGTTTCAGGTTACAGACTCCACTAACCCAGAAATAGTGCTTCAGGTTAAGAACTTTGCTTCAGGATAAGAACAGAAATCGTGCTCCGGCGGCGCAGCAGCAGCAGGAGGCCCCATTAGCTAAAGTGGTGCTTCAGGTTAAGAACAGTTTCAGGTTAAGTACGGACCTCCAGAACGAATTAAGTACTTAACCTGAGGTACCACTGTACACATATTTCATGTTTGCTTTTCTGTGTATGCATTTTCCTTTGTGCTTTTAAACTGCTGTAAGAGTATTTTATGTATGTGCAAACTCTGCTATTATTTCTCCTCCCTTCGAAGAGGCATAGCCAGCAGAGATACAATATGTTTCTGAACTGACCAGAAACTTAATCTTATTTTTCATACGTTCTCTCTGGATGATGAGTCCCCACTTTCTTTCCTGTATTACATCATCTGCTTACTTCAGCCTCCTTGCTTAATGGAAGTGCTGGTGGTTAGCCGGCATCAATAAGTGCCTCATCTCACTTTCCGTCACCAAATCCTTTAATACCTCGCACTCCTTTTTCCTTTGTTGTTCTTTCTAGCAGCATTGCTCCTGGGGGGGCTCTTCTTGCAGCCTTTAAATTCCATATGCTTCCCTGTGCTCTTTAGCACACTCCGCTCTACAGTGTCTATAGTTCAATGCTGTCCCAGGAGGTATCATGTTATCTGGCTCAGGTTTAGAATTTGACAAGAGACACGGCTCAATTTCAGCAGCTGATCTGAACCCAGTCAGGTATCTCAAATGCCTCTTCCTATTTATTTCTGCTCACTCAGTTTTGCTATTGTCAGTTTGCTTTTAATGGATCTACTTAGTGTATAATCCATTGCCAGTCTGTTTTTATCTGTCAGTAAGCAATTTCTGCTGTCCTGTATTTCGCTCTTCTCTTCATCTTTGCCACAGGTACAAACAAGCAGAGAGATAAATTATGCCCTCGATCCGTGGCCTGAATGTGCTGCTGCACTCAGGCTTCTAGTGGGAACAGGATACTGGGTTAAATGGGTCCTTGGCCTGGATCTAGCAGGTCTCTCCTTATGTTTTTAAATTAAACAACCCCATACAGAAAATGAGGGTGTTTTCATAGCACACCACTCTTGGCATCAGCACAGATGAATTCTTAAGCTTCCCCAGTTTCCGTTGGTAGTGAATTAAATGTACACTTTGGATGGAGGAGTCCTGGTGTGACAGCTCCACAGCTTCCTCAGAGGACTTGTTTGTGCCTCAGGGCTTGTATACACGTATGCTTCATTTCCATGTTTGCAAGAAATAAATATTCATTAAATCACAACATGCACAAGGCTTGACATATTGAAAGTATCTTGGGAGCCCCTCTGTGAATATAAATGAAAACAAAAAGATATATCTTTGATCTTATCACTTGAGTTTTTGATTTGATGTATTTTTAATTTTTCCATCACTTGGTCTGGACTCTTAGTTCTGACACTCCCATGATGCTTCCATAGACTTAAGTAAATTGGACAGCTTAGCTCTATCGGCTTCTTTCCTGCTTAGGGATGGGTGAGCTGAAATAGACAATATCCTCAAGCACATTGCAGTGTGGAAATAGTGATGTACAGATTCACATAGGTAAGTACGTGAGAACACAAAAAAGCGTAATATTGGCTTAAAAGAACCTAGCATTGGTGGTCTTTAGGGTCTCAAATTTCAACAGCACCCTGTGTGATTCCCAAATTCAGCACTCCCAGCTTTTTGCCATCCATTCTACATCATAGCTGACCAAACTGGTTGCGTTCCCTTAAATTAAGGTTACCAGATTTTTTTTCAATGAATCCAGGGACACTTTTCAACTTCAATGGATTTTGTACGGGGACTGATTTGTAAATCCAGGGACTGTCCCCGGGAAATGGGGACGTCTGGTAACCTTACCTTAAATCCGCCTCTGAACCTAGTCATAAGGTTTTTTTTTGTTTCTGAAGACATGATTTAGAAATTATTGTAGGCTTCCCTTGTCAAAGGAAAAAACACATATCTTTAGCAATGCCACACGCTAGAAAAAGAAACAAAGAATAACACCTCACTAATCTATATGCTGGATGTTGCCTTGCTGTAGGGGAGCTGCTTCAGATGTTACAAAATAGGCATGTAAAATGTCATTTTTTAAAGGTGAAGCCGTGCATGCATTCGGCAGATAAAAGCATGATTTATTTACATATGTTCCCATCATAAATGACATGTGCAAAGGAATAATTTCCTTGGTATAAAGTGTGAAGCAGCACCTGCAGTTGGGTAGAACTATGGAAAGGTTGGTTTTTTTAGTTGCTTAATTATAAAGATTGCTCACTCATTCCAAGGGTGGGTGATGGTTGCCGCCCAGCCCAGCTCCTGTTGCCTCCAGCCTCAGCCAGCCACAGGGGAGAACTGGATTGACCAACCAAAAATGTACAGTGGTGCCCCGCAAGACGAATGCCTCGCAAGACGAAAAACCCGCTAGACGAAAGGGTTTTCCGTTTTTCGAGGCGCTTTTCGAGACGAATTTCCCTATGGGCTTGCTTCGCAAGACGAAAACGTCTTGCGAGTCTTGCGATTTTTTTCGCTTTTTTTCTCCCTTTTTCTAAGCCGCTAAGCCGCTAATAGCCGCTTAGCCGCTTTGCCACTAATAGCCGCTAAGCCGCTAATAGCGCTAATCCGCTAATCCGCTAATAGGGTTGCTTCGCAAGACGAAAAAACCGCAAGATGAAGAGACTCGCGGAACGGATTCTTTTCGTCTTGCGAGGCACCACTGTAAATCAAATGGACCAATAGTGGCCTATTGGGAAAGCAGGGTTTCAGTGATGGACTAGAGGGAGCAAGGCTTCACTCTGGTCCACTGCTACAGTATATAAAGGACCGCTGCGCTGAGGGGTAGGCAGCTCATTTGGTGATAGATAGTCTTGCAAACCCAAGCGTCTGTTGTTTGGATGTTACACGTTCACAGCACTCAGATGTCAATGTGCGATTACTGCAAAAGATACAATTCACCCAGTCAGCTAATAGTTATAAAGCAGTTAGGATGAGCATATGGAATCCAATTGTATGAATGGGCATCTATTGGCTTTTCTCTGTGACACCATTTTCATTATTAGGTTGCTTTGGTTGTATACTTTATATTTTACTTTCTTCAGTAATGTTTCATTCTGGGTTGTTCTATTTGATGTTTTAATGTGCTGTAAACCACTTTGAGATTTTTTTCTTACAAAAAATTACAGTGGTATAGAACTGAAATGAATAATAATAATAATAATTTTCATGCTGAAAAGATACATTTTTAGACTCTAGGCTTTACAGCTATTTCCACTTGCTCAGCAGACCACTTGTGAATAAATGTGGGGTTTTTTTTTTACTCCTTCTTGCTACCACAAGCCAGATAGCTACTTTAAGTATGCTACATCTATGTACGTATACCAGTGATTATTTTTTTAATGGCCATTTCCCCTGGTACACTCCCAAATTGTTTTTCCAGATGCTACCACCTCTACAAAAGGTATAGAATTTAATGTGGTTTTCCAGCTTGCGGCCCAGTATCAGTAGCAAGAACAAAACTAAGTAGAATGCTTATATTTATGTATTCTTTTGCATGCATTAAATATTTTACACTGAACATATGACTGGCTCTGTCATATGACAATGTGACACAGCCTTATTCTTTTGCAAAGTATTTCTTACATAAGATTTTTTTGGGTATAATTTATTGGATATACTGAGTTGAAATGGTTTGCTGTTTACCCATGCCTGCCTTATTACCATATGCTTTGTTCAGTAAGTTGAAAAAGCTTTCTAATTTTTCTCAGTATAAACACTGAGGAACCAAGTCTGGATCCTCCCATCAACTTTCCATCAGGGAAAATTGTGTGTTGTAGCCGTAGGCTGTCTTCCTGCCTTGGAGCCAAACTACAATTAATACATAAATTTGTCTTGTGGTTATAAAAGAGGGATACATTGTCTGTGATGGAGATATTGCTTTTCTCATTATTTTCCATAGTTAAAGCGAGACCATATGCTTTCTAGAGCACGGGTGTCAAACACAAGGCCCGCGGGCCAAATCCGGCCCGCCAGACCTCGTCATGTGGCCCGTGTAGCCGCCGCCGGCCTTCACCTTTTATTCTCACTTTTTCAGCAGCCCGGGGCTTCCCTGCCTCTTCATTTCGCCTCCCTCTCCATCTTTGCACAGCCAGCCTTTCCAGGACCGACGATGCCCGTGATCAAGTTGTTCTTTGGGAATATGGGGTGGCTGGTGGGGGGGGGGTGAGTGGGAGAGAGAGAGAGGCGCGCGCACACACTCCAAACACCCTTAAAATAAATGTAAAGTGGGGGCGGCGATGATGATGGCCGTGATGGGAGGGGGCTGTGTTCCCTGGCACCCCCTCCGCTCCCCGCCCCCCTCCGCTGCCTTCCTCCTCCTCCTCTTGCAATTTTGCGGCAAGCCAAGCGAGGAAGGCGATCTGGCGCCCGGCTCTCTATCTCAGCTCCACAAGTTGGACTCCGCGCCCGCGCAGCGGCGCTGGGCGGTTCTCCCCGCCTTCCGGCACATGTCTGTCCCGCTGGCACATTCCTGGGAGGAGATCAGACGCGGCTCCTTGCAGCCCTTCCATCACTCGGTCACACAATTGGGCGGCTCGCTCTCCGCCCTGCCAGCAGCTCCGCCTTGATCTCTCCCTCCTGCCTCGGGGAAGGAAAGGAAGAAGCCGGAGATCCAGTTGCAGGCAGCGCGCTTGCGCTCTTTCGCCTTTTGCGCTATGCAATGGCACCCCGAGATGGGGGGGGGGCACGGGAATTAGCCAAGGAAAATGAGAGTGCACAAGGCATGTTGATGCTTTCCTGTCAGAGCTCTCTCTCTCTCTCTCTCTCTCTCTCTCTCTCTCTCCCCACACACACACATTTTATTTACAGCCCCATGCCGTGTATGTTTACTCAGAAGCCAGCCTCACTTTCTTCGACAGGAGTTTCAAGTAAATGCACATAGGATTGCAGCAATCGTCTCATTAGGGCTCATTATTTGTAACAACTTTGTTTCCTAGTTCTGCTGGATCTCTCAGCGGCCTTTGATACAATCGACCATAACATCCTTCTGGACCGTCTACATTATTACAAAAAACAGTAATAATTGAATGCAGTGACAATAATTTATGAGTCCTACAGATACAACCGACCCTTTGAGGGTGACCAAACTGCTGATGCGGCCCCCGATGAATTTGAGTTTGACACCCCTGTTCTAGAGTGTTGCAGGGGTTTTTTTTTTTAAAGGTGAGCTGTTTGTTCACAGTTTGTCACAGCTGTTGACCCAAATTCTTGCATTATGTATCTCTCTGCTGGGGTCCAAAACAACAGGGGAGTTTTAAATCTTTCGAGACAGCTTTGTACATTTGTGCAATTTAACTTGAAGATTTGGGCCACAATCCATATCAGAGTGAAGCACACTTTAGCCCATGGAAATAAATGACATTGTTTGTTGGCAATTCACATTGTACTTTTCTTACACGTCTCAGTGGGACTTGTCAAGATGAGCACAACTGTACAAGAATCCAAAGCAGTTGGCCAGGATGGCAATATTTGGATTCCTGCTTACATAGTCACACAATGTGATATGTAAAACTCAGGAGTAGACTACACTAATCGGATCATGCCCAATCGGATCATGCATAATTTGGGAATTGCTCTCTGTCATTTGCAAGCTGCAAGGGATATTAGGATGGATTTTCCAGGTGGCGCTTGGGGCAGCAAAAAGTCTTGAGCCAGCTTCGAGGCTTACACATAGTTTCTAGCCCACGGAATTATGTAATTGGCACAGTCTACACATTAAATGATGTGAGTGCATCTCGATGTCACGCAAGTTTGCAAATCTGAAAATCCCACCTGATGTCATTTGTACTGAGGCCTAATTTTCTGAGCATGCTTTATTTGCTGGTAAAGTTGTTCTTTTTGAAAAAACAATTAAAAATGAACCATTTGAATGGAAATGTTTTTAGCAAACATTTGTAAGCTGTTCTGTCTCTCCTATCTTGTTCTAGTAAGCAATTATAGAAATATATATCAAGACAGCATTTTTCTTATATATAGGAAATGGTCATATTTCTCAAATTACATTTTTCTTTCTTATCCTTGAGGATTTTTCATAAATGGGTAGTTCTCTAATCAACTTGTTTTGGGAAAGAGTCTCTTTAATAACCTTCTGACATTTCTCAGCAAGCTTTTATCTTGACAGGTAGCACTAGACATACGCTGAAATCAAATGGATGCTTGCTGCATGAATAAGAGCGATTTTAAAAAATCAGCTCTGTAATTTTGCTTTTGTTTCTTCCCTTCTTTCAATCAGTGGAACAGAGCATTCCCTGCTGTGTTTGTAGTAGTAATTCATTGGAAATGTTTCAGTGGTTTTACTACTGTTTCAAGAAGCCTCATTCAGCAGGCTTCATGTAGCGATGGATAAACCATGCGATGTGCCTGAATCTGGGAGGTGAAACTGTTGTGAGATTCCCTCAGCAGATATTTCCTGAAACAACAGAGCTGTGCAAGGAATGATGATGTACTACATATTATTCTCCTCCCCTCATATTCATCTCCCTGCTGTTTATATTCATTTTTAGATAGATTATGCAACTCAGATTATGCACATGACATTAAAAAAAGGTTTCAGAGTGGAAAAAAGAGGTTTGCATTCATTCAGGGCTTCACAATGAGTAACACATAATCTTTTAGGAAACTCTGATCTACAACAATTTCTCAGAGACAAAGGGTATAGAAGCAGTCACCTCCAGGCCAGAGGATACTCCTTTAAAAAGCCACACTCCTCAGAGAGGAGGTGGTGGAGTTCAGGAGAGGTATATCACACTCACTCCATACAATTTATAGCATATTTAAAGCACTTGGCTTTACCCAAAGAATCCTGGGCACTCACAGAGCTACAATTAGTTTGTTAAGTACTCCTAACAAACTACAGCTTCCTATGATTATTTGAAGGAAAGCAATGTGCTTTATCGTATGGATGTCATATAATGTAATGTATGTTGTGATTGGGGCAGAAGGACTTATATGACCTCAGCCAGCCTCCACTTTTTGTTGTAGCACTTTGCTTTCACAGATATCTCCAAGGTGCCACCCAACCATGCCCCATTGGTTTGAAGAATAGAGAAAACAGTGCTTAGCAACCAAGAAAATCAGGTAATTGTGATGTGATATTTAAATCCGGTAAAATTGCTACATGTACACATGAGCCTTAGAGTTCCCTTTGGAGAGGGATTGGTTCGTAAACCACTCTGAAAATTGTAACTCTGAAAAGGGAATAGGAAACACCTGATAACTCTCAGCATGTGTAACAAACTGAAGTTCCAATGATTAGGGTTTTTTTGGGGGGGGGGCATGACTGTTAAAGTGGTATAACGGTATAACAGTGCTTTAAATGTTTGGTGTGAATGTGTCTTTAACAGAACAGTATTACATACCCAGTACATTTGAGTGTTTGTGTGTGTGTGTGTGTGTGTGTGTGTGTAATGTTATTTCAAGTTCTGAGTATATACTGGAAAAGACTCTCCTCCCTGCAAGAGAGGGGAGTGGTTGTGGCTGGGAGCCGGACTCCGCCTCAAGCGGGGGGGGGGGGGCGTTTGCCCCCTGCCTCCCACTCACCTGGCTGGCGCCCACGCCCTCAGCCAGGCACCCAACCAGGTGCCTTCAAGGGGGCGTGTACAGCAGCCTGAATTGCTGCAGCACCAGCCTCCAGCCCTCACTTTTTGTCATCCCGTCGCGAGTCACCCACCCTCCACTCCCTTAGAGCAGGGTTTCCAGTTTTCTTTTGGCCTTGCTATGGACCTTAGGTTGGTCGCCCTGGTTGTCCAGGGGGCCTGGTAGGAATTTTTCCATTTGGCATTAGGCTTTTTGGTTTTTTCGCGGTTGTGTATTCTGTCCGATGCCTGCTTGGCGGGAGGCCATGGCACAACCCTCGGTGACATCAGGGGAGAGCCTATAGTTGGATTAGCATCAACAGGCTCCACCTACTGGTGAATAAACCCCCCTTTGTTTTTTAGACTCACCCCTCTCCAAGTGGGTGGAGTCAGCTGACGTAATCCAATGCCTAAGCCAATACCTTTTCACTTGCTGTAATCAATAAAGTTGTGGCCTTTTCTTGCCCATTAACCTTATATCACGTGTCCTTGTGTTTCATTCCACTGCGCGGGGTTCGGGTCCTCGAACCACAAACACTTATAATACATTTTACTAAGCCATGCAACCTAGGATTTCCTTACCTAAATGATTATATTTGCAGGTTTTGCTCCAAGATAATGTATTAGTTGGTACAAATGAGCAGCAATCATATTTTGGCATCCTGTTCATACTGGGCACTGGTCTACTCTGAAGTGAGAGTGCCAGGCAATGACCTGTGGGCACTGATTGGGAATAATGGAGTTGGCTGGCAGCCATTGCAAGTAGGAGGTGCTGTAGCTGCTTGCTGGTAACAGAGTTGTAAGTATGAACTGCAGGACCCAGGACAGCTCCCAAACATTGGTAGAAACTGAATGGAACTTAAATGTACTTGCCTAATGTCTTAGTCAGTTAGACTGAGGCCAAGACAGGTACCAAATCAAGACATGTGCCAAATGACATGTACCAAATCTTCTGATTGCACTACTGTAGTCAGTAACATCATTTAACAGAAGGCGTGGAGATATACCCTGCACTGTGACTTGCCTCTGTTTGGGACAGTGTGAAATTCTCTGCCTTTGGTTCAAGGCTGATCTTTACCTAATCACCTGCTTCTTATTGTTACTCTGTAAATAGGATGATATTCTAGTTTGGCAAGCTGTTGAGTAAATGTGGGGAAAATGAGATAGTTCACACCATTAAATTGTAAATTAGCGTTAGAATTTATTGCTCAGAGTGCAATCTTACAAAGTCGGCCCCAAAGAGTTCTATGGGGCTTACTTCCAGGTAAGGATCGCAGCTTTGTTAAATCCGCTATCCAGTATCCAGTTTTCCTAATCCTGATGTATTCTTAAAGCATTAAAATAAGTCAAGATGTCTTGAAATAATAATGTAACTAAAATATGACTAAATGCATCTAATATATCTTAGCCTTTCATGAACCCCTCTAGTGTGATTATTTTGCAATCTTGGCTGTTTATGAATTTGCTTAAGCAATTCCTTTCTAGAGATTGAGTAGTTTTGCTGCATTTCCCTATTTTTTAATTTAAAATTTAAAATAAACCCATAGCTTCACCTTTAACACTAAAAACATTCAGCAATGTTAAGGATGGTGTCTATTAGGGGATAATAGTAGGTAACTTCATAATAAAATGATTTCTCTTTTTAGGAAGGAGAATATGCTGCAACTTTTGCAATTCCTGAGTACCAGGGCAGGTGTGCAAACAAGGGTCTCTGAAGTGAGGGTAAATTCCCCTTCCTAATTTATAGAAGACTGGAGAAGGCACTTCTGTGATTGAGTTCATAGCCTCTGGGATAAACCAAGTGTACGTGAGAGTAGTCACAGCCATTTCCTCCTGTTTTTTTCTAAGCTTGAAACTGACATTAGAGACACTGGGGAATCATATATGATCTGAAAAGTGGATATAAAAGGAAAATATACAACATTCCCCCCCCCACCTGAGCTTCAAGCCACTCTAGCCTCTGGTGTATTAACTCTTGTGCCAGCATTTCAGATAAAAGACTTAATCCAAATCCAAAACCCTTCTGCTGAACTGGCCACTGTGATAAGGAGAAAGAGATGAATTTGCATAAACAGCACATAATAATTATCAGTAGCATAACTAAGGTCTCATGGGCCCTTTGGCCAGGAATAAACAATGCATTTATATAAGCTTGTTTCTGTAGGAAAAAAATACGTAGAAGAAGCTCCGAATTCAGTGTAGCAAATATCTCCAGTAATTTAATAAGCATACAGAATATGAAAAGCCCCTCATTTAAAGTAACATCATATCTTGTTCAAAATGTGTTTTGAAAAAGTATCCAAAAGAAGACAGAGAGTAGGAAGGCCACAAAGGCACCCTCTGTCTTTACAACACCGACATTAACTCTTCAGAAAAAGCATGCTAAAACTATTAAATGAGAGCTAATTTTCATACCCAAACAAGCCCATACCCGCAAACCATTATGTCTTTGTCCATTAAAACTGTTTCCTTTAAAACTGTTCTGAAATTTCTAGATGTTGACCTGCTAAATGTGGTTTCTATTTATTTTTTTTAAAGATACCAGTTCTGCATTTGATGGCTGGAAAGGGACTGTAATTTTGCAATGATTTCCTCTTCGTAAAAATAATTTTGCCACTGGGGTAATATTATTCAACCAAGGATGAAGTATGGTGCATGTCTCCGCAAATAGCATGAGATAGGAACTGGTTTAGTGGACTAATTAAATGATTTGTTTGCATGGATTTAGTCTGATGCTTTACAAGTGCAATCTTCTGCATGCTTACACGGAAGTAAGTCCAGTTGAGGTCAATGGAATTTACTCCCATCCTAAGGCAGCCTTAGCAAAGAAGCTATTTGTCAGTTGATAAATTTCTCGTACAGTATTTGTCAATTGATAAATTTGCCTGCAGAGGCATGTGCTGTTTACACATGACAAGACAGTTTCAGATGTGGCAGCAATTTAATGCAACCTTTCTGTTAGGTGAAAACAGCAGCAGTTACTGGTCAGTCACATAAACCAGGCTATCTCATGTGGAGGAATGCACATTACTATCATAGTGGCAATGTGCAATTGAAATAAGAAGGCAAACAGCAGAATGAAAAGCTTTCTCTCTCTTTTAAAAAAACAGCTTTAGAAAACTTGTTTAAAACACTCTCATAAAGAAGCCAAAGCACAACTATTCATAGCAATAAGCTTGTGCATCTCCCCTCCCCCTGAGTCACTGCAGTCATGGGAAATTATTTCAGAGTGTTAAATTTAAGATAAGAACTGGGACCAGCTAAATAAGAGCAGAACGTATCTTCAAGGCAAACTTTCCCATTAATATGAATTAATTATACAATGTGACAGAAAATCTTGGCCTTAGCTGTTAATGCTCTTTTCATCTAAACTGGTTTTTCACTGATAACTGTATATTAATTTCATGAAGTGTATTTATTTAAATTCCGAATTAATAAAGTTTGCCACAGATGGCAAGAAGCATTTAATTGGCTTCCCCCTATTTTTCACACTTTAGTTAAAAAGAAAACTGTCCAATTAATTATGAGCCACATATATCTTCAATATTTGAATAGTAACAGGATTCAGAATTTTCTTCAATTTTCTTCATGTAGCTAGGTAACAAAATTAATATTTAATACAAGGTAGTCCTTGGAGTTCCTTGTGTTTTGATATTCTGCAAATCACTCTTCCTCATCTAAAATTTATTACTGGTGTTGTTTTACACAACACAGTCCAAATTAGTTTTAGAAGTTCTAATAACAAAAATCTAACCCATGTATTGTTTTGAAGTGTGGTATTTCCAGCTGCTGAGATTATCCAGCTGCTGACAAAGTCTGACAACTGCTGCATGTAATTTTTTCTAAAGTAATGATTAAAACTTTTTAGGCCTTAAATGCATTTAGGAGATGGTTTGCATGAACACATTTCATACAAAGTGAGTTTGTTGTTGCTATTGCTGTTGACAGTCAGTGTATAAGTCAATGTTTGTCTTTTCTAAGGAGTAAAAAGCAGAGACACCACATTGCTGACAAAGGTCTGTATAGTTAAAGCTACTTTTCCCAGTAGTGATGTATGGAAGTGAGAGCTGGACCATCAAGAAGGCTGATCACTGAAGAATTGATGCTTTTGAATTATGGTGCTGGAGGAGACTCTTGAGAGCCCCATGGACTGCAAGAAGATCAAACCTCTCCATTCTGAAGGAAAACAGCCCTGAGTGCTCACTGGAAGGACAGATAGTGAAGCTGAGGCTCCAGTACTTTGGCCACATCATGAGAAGAGAAGACTCCCTAGAAATGATCCTGATGTTGGGAAAGATGGAGGGCACAAGGAGAAGGGGGCGACAGAGGACGAGATGGTTGGATAGTGTTTTCGAGGTTACCAGCATGAGTCTGACCAAGCTGCAGGAGGCAGTGAAAGACAGGAGTGCCTGGTGTGTTCTGGTCCAGGGGGTCACGAAGAGTTGGACACGACTAAACGACTAAACAACAACAACAACAACAAGGAATAACTACTTCCTGACCAACATACATTTATGAAGCCTCACATTTCTAGGTTAACTAAAATATTAGATAGGATAGGGAAGCTGAATCAGTGGTGGGTAATATCTTAAGATAATGCTCTTTATAAAACCTACAGAATCCCTGTACCCTGCCTCTACCTTTTATGATAGAGCCACATCTTGAATGTCTTATCTCCTTCCCTGTTCTGATTTTAGTATTTATCTCAGCCCTTCTGTCTTTCTGCACCCTTCACAAGTGCCATTGCATAAGTACCTGATTCAGTTCTCTGGAATGGCAGATATTTTGCTGAATATGCCAGATACTCAGTTACAGTGTATATGCTCTTCTAACCTCTTGCAAAGGTGACCAAGATAAATATACTTTTGTGACCTTTGTACACAGAACAATTCTTGCAGCTCAAATGGATTCCATCTCTTAAAGATGTTGCTATGTTCTCTTAATAACTTTTTTGGATGCACATATACTGAATACCAAAATAAAGAAATCTGCTTTCCTGCACCTAAAAAAGCAACCTCAGTTGTTGAGCCCTATGAACAAACTTGTTAACAAATGTTAAATGAGGACAGCATCTGTATGTAATAGTGAGATTTGATGCTTTTTTCTTTTTAAGTTGCCTGCATTTTCCTGTTTACAAAAAGCATATGAAGCGACATGTAAATAGTGTGCAACTCTATGCGAGTTTTTGCAATGCAGATGTCTCTTTTGTGTTGAGAATTTTGTCACTGTAGACCTCTTCCTTCCCACAAGAGGGCAAAAGCAGAACCTTACAATATGATTGCTGTACACAGTATATAAGAAAAACCTGTCTTTTCTGAAGGAGGAATTTAGTATTGAAAAGATTTAAAACTGAAATAAGAACTATTGAAGCAAAGATGCCCAGAGTTTTTGCACTGACAGATTTAAATATGCCACAGGCCCATCTGTAACTTTAATGAGATTTTTGGACATTTTCTTTGAGGCTTTTCTGGATGAAGATTTTGGTGGCAAAACAAACCACAATCTGCCAAGTTACAAGAAGATCAGAACAAATGCTCTCTCACAGATTTTCAAGGATAAGGAGATAATTCTTCCCCTCTCCTCAACTGAATCCATGAATTAAAAAAACTGTTTTGTTTATTTTCTTCCTTATTTGTTGTAAATAAACATTGCTAAGAAACAGGGGATTGCTGTACCTTTACACAAGGGTTTTCTTATGCATAGCTTATTTCTTTTACAACTGTTAAGGAGAAAACAAAAATTGGAGTACCCTACTTAAAGGGTTTCCCAACTTCGTTAGGATCTGGTTCTGTGGGTCCAAAAACTGTCAGATTCAAGAAGAGACGGCAGCCAAGTTAAAGAGCAAAAGAGCAGCTATTAAGCCTGATGGTTAATTGTCACAACAATGTTTCAACTCCTAAGCAAGCAAAGAAGAAGAAGCAAGAACAAAGGTTACAAAAACTTTTTAAAAGCAACCACAATTTCCCACAATACATTTCAAAAAACATTATAAAAATGTCAGAAACATGTCAATGACAGGTAGAAATCTGAGTCCCATGCATGCCCCTTGTCACTCAAGGCAGTGATTATACAACTGTCTTTCATCTTCTAAAGAAAGTGTTTAGTTTCCTTAATCTTGAATCAGTTGACATCATCTATTCTTGATGCGCCTATCCTGAGATGGGTTCTGTACATTTATTGTGAGTCTGATGGGCTTCTGTCTGGCTCTTTGACATGTGTGATATTGCCCAATCTGCACATCAGGAGGGGGATTTGGTGATTATGTCTCACCCTGACCCACCCCCATGGCTACTCAGGTCTTCTTCCCTCTACCTGTGTACAGCATCTTTATTACCTTTACAACTAAATGAAACCATTTAAATTTGGCTATTTTGGGTGAATTTCTATATTTCAGAAAATGGGGTTTCCTTGACTTATTCTGGTAAGATGGTTGTAGGCATTAGTTCCTGAGGGTTTGAATGGGTTCACTGTGTATCCATGTCTGTACTTTGCTTCAAGACCCTGCAACGCCTCTGATACATTGGTTGCGTACCCAGGGCTGTCGTTACCTGGGGGTGCAAGGGGTGCAAGGGGTGCGGGGCACATGGGCGCCAAACTCTGGGGTGGCACCAATTGTATACCTACTGAATACTGATTGGTGGCAGTGAAAAGCAATGGAACGAAAGTCCCCAGCCCCCCCCCCCGTCGCTCTATTACTCTATAGCATCAAATATTCCTGATAAGTCAGGAAACAAATCAGTTTTCCCCGCTGCATCGTCATTACAGGTGAGCGATTTGGGAGGCCTTTCATCCCAGCTCCGCTTCCTTAGCTGTCATTTTCACTCAGTGCAAAATGGACTATGGAAAAGATAAAATGTTTTATCTTAAGCTCAAATGTTGATCTTACAAATATTTTATAACCAACATGATACTGAGTTAGGACCTGAAAGACAGAAAGAAAAAGGTATTATTTCATCAATATTGCCCCAACTCTTGTGAGCAGAAAATATCAACAGTTCTGGCAATTATCATCTGGAGTTAAAGCTACGTAGCATTGGCTTCTCAAATCTTGTCCCTTCAAAATTCCTTAGATGTTTAGGACACTTCAGCTTTTTTCTACTGGCTTGTGTAAAGTTGTGTGTGGAATATGTTATTACATAAGTCTTCATGGCTCCTTTCCTAAGTAGTTCTTCCAAGAATAGAGCATTATAAGCTCTACAGATCTCAAGTGGGCATAGTTAATTATTTTTCTCTGGTACACTTTTAATGGTTCACTATCAGTAAAGAAAATGCAGAACAGAAGTTTATTCTAGAAGGTTTTACAATATTGCATGAAAAATCTTTTGGGTGCAGTGAACAGGCATAGTTTAAGGATACAGTATAGTGATTTGAAGCAGGGAAAGGGCATATTTGCTTTTCATGCAGAATATTTTAGGTTCACTCCCTGGCTTATTCATGTACAATTGGGAAAGTCCCCCATCTTAAACTCTGGAGAGCCATTGTCAGTCAGTTTAGGCAGTGCTGAGATAGATGGACCACTGGAAAACAGCTGCCGATATGTTCCTACATGTGGTTTATGTGTACAACAGCTGTCATGCCCCATCAGTTCCAAAGAGGTGCCTAGAAAATAACATTTTTGAGTGTTTGTAAATTTCCAAATGAATTTTTTTTTTAATGTTCAGCTTTGGAAAAATAGTTCAGTTCCATTAGTACTGGTGTTTTTCTTATGGAAGCGGCTTTAAAAATAATAGATGTCACATGACGTGGTCTTCAGAATATTGTTCTACAGATAACTGCATACCATCTTCATTATATAGTTTCTTTTGAATGCTTTTACTAAGGTCCAGTCTTAATATTTTTCATGCTAGAAAAAAGGAATGTATTCTGTAAAGCAGAATGGGAGCATGAGGGTGATTTCTGAACAAGTTTCAAATGTTTTCTGATTGACTTTCAGATTTGTAAAAAAAACCCCAACCCTTCCCCGTTACACAGAGGCTATCTCCACATAGGAAACCTTGTCCACTACAAAGCTCTCACCGACTGAAAATACTGTATTCATCATTTAGGAATTCCTAAATGTCTCAGTGCAACTCAGTACACCTAAGATATTGTAGCAGTTAAAGGTGTTTTAGTAGGAATTCAGATGGCATGTCATATACTAGCATGTTTCTCTTGCCTCACAAAGGGTGTCATGTCTTGATGAATCAAACCAATTACTTTACAGCTTATGAGAGCCAGAGGATATAGTCATGATAGTAGTTCAAAACGGCCACATATCTGCTCATCTGTGGAGTAAGATTCATAGCCTACAGATTGCCAGGAAAGGTAACTCTTGTACAATGAAATAATTCAATCGTCTTCTTTCAGGCTCTCACAAATGACTACTCCAGGTTTATGCTGCCTGGCTGACATATCAAGATGTCTATGTCTTGTGCTGATAACTTATGTGGACTTTGAATAAAATTTTGATATTATTTCCATTTTCTTACCTGGATAAAAATGCTTTTCAGTGGTCATTCTCTTGAGCAACATTTTTTTGTGTATCTATTCAGAAGTAAATCCCACTGAGTTCAGTGGGACTTACTCCCAAGTAAATGTGTATTGAATTGGAACCCAAACTGACTTTGGTTTTCACTGCTAGATCTTAAAATAGCGACCACATTTAGTTTATGTAATTTGGATTAAATGTTACAGATGGGAAGAAATATAATCTGGTACTTTCGAGGTCAACAGACTCTCCTTTTTATATGAATGCAATTACCGTAATTTAAAGAGGATTTTAACCACATGAATTCTGTTTGGGACTAAAGTGTGCTGTGTTTTCTAGCTGCTGAATGGTCTGATAGAATCATTAACAGAACACTATTTCACCACTGATTTCGAGGACTTGAATGTGATTGATGGATTTGATTTTTTAAAGCATGAACACACATAGTGAACTTATGTATTAACTGATGCAAAACTGGCATTCAATAGAAATGGACTGGATTTACCCATCCCTATTTTGCCAGGCTGTAACTGTCACAGAAAGGAAAAATTTTGGAGACTGGGGTTATATCAACCATAGTTCTGGGCAGAGGACTAGAAAACTCAGCCCTTCACCACATTTCAGTTCCCAAAATTCTTTGGGGAAGCCATGACTGTTCTTCGGCATCTTGTATTAGCAAAGTGGATAAACTACATAAGATGGCAAAATGGGAGACAGGGATATTGCATTGCATGCCCCTTGAATTCATATTGCATATATCATTCTTCTTCCATTGTATAAAGTGAAATCTCATAGCAGATTGATACTTTTTGTGATTTTTCTTCCACTTCTGACACAACTCAGTACCTGGAACAATAGGAGGATCATAGGAACACAGGAAGCTGTCTTATCCTATTGGTCCATCTGGCTCAGTATTGTCTACACGGACTGGAAGTAGCTCTCCAGGGTTTTAGGCTGAAGTCTTTCCCAGCCCTACTTGGAGGTGCTGGGAATTAAACCTGGGATCTTCTGCATGCAAGACAGATGCTCTATCACTAAGCTATGGCCCTTTCCCATGTCAACGTAGACTGGGACAGGCGTGTGAACATGTGGGCTAGGAAGAGCACATCTTTGTTTGAGACTGTCCTGCCACGTGATGCCCCAAATCTTCCTGACGCATATGGAAAACATTGAGGCTTTGCTCCTGGCGGGTATATATTGCCCATGACTCACTTCCATAAAGCAGTGTGCTCAACACACACGCCTGATAGACCTTCATCTTGGTATTGGTCATTAGCATCACATTATTGTATAGCCTTTTCAAGAGGCAAGCTATTTCCGTAGCTGCCTTACTAATAGGCTTGCCCAGCTCAGTGTCAATAGAAAGGTTGCTGGTTATGGTGGAGCCCAGGCAGACAAAATTGTCTACCACCTCAAGTATGTGGTCAGCAATGCTGATGCTGGTGATGTCCTGACCAAAAATGTTGGTCTTCTCTTCATCATACAAAAGATGAAGAGGTAAAAGCAGTAATGATACATTGGCCAAGAGACTTTGGTTATAATATACAGTATGATGATTGGATGAAATTATGGAATGAAATGTTAAAATTTACGGCATGTACTGCGTTGAAAGAAAATGTAATGAAAATGGTTTACAGATGGTATATAACGCCAGTTAAACTGGCTAAAATGTATAAAACATGCAATAAGTGTTGGAAATGTAAAGAAAAAGAAGGTACTTTCTATCACATGTGGTGGGAGTGTAAAAGGGTGAAAGACTTCTGGGAAATGATATACAATGAATTGAAAAAAATGTTGAAATATACGTTTGTTAAAAAACCAGAGGCCTTTCTATTAGGAATGGTAGGAAACGAAATTAATAAGAGAGACTGTAAACTGTTTCAATATGCAGTGACTGCCGCAAGGATACTTCTGGCCCAAAGATGGAAGCAGGAAGAAATTCCAACAGTGGAAGAATGGAGAAGGAAATTGACTGAATATGCAGAATTGGACAAATTGACTGGGAAGATTCGATATCAGAAAGACCAAAAGTTTATCAAGGACTGGGGGAAATTTACAGAATATCTGAAAAATATGTACAGACAACGCTTGTTGGTTTTGAAGAGACTCTGTGAGATAGTAAGAAATACTGCAAAAAAGAGAGTAAGAGGAAAAGGAGTTGGGAAAGGCAATATTATGTTTAAAAATGCGTTAATAAATAGAAATTTTACGAAAGATTGACAGAGAAACTGAGGGAAGTCAAAAATTGAGGAATGAGTGCAAAATAATTTGTTGACTGTATAAAATTTGTTTGGAAAATGAATAAAAATTATTTTAAAAAAACCAAAACAAAAATGTTGGTCTTCATCAGGCTGATGGGGAGGCCAAACTCCATTCAGGTTTGGACAGAATGGTTGATGAGCCTCTACAGAGCTTCCTCAAAGTGCACTATCAAGGCTGCATCTAGTTAAAACATAAACATCTAATTAAGGAACGTAACATCCATAACAAGTAGTCACTGTATACAAAATGCTCATACCTAAGTCTTCTTCTTCACAACCATGCTAACTCCTTTACATATGCTTTCTTTAACTTTCTCATTGCATTTCCTCTGTCTCTTGCTGCCACTGTCTTTTTCAAAGCCCCTAAAGGGACAATGCCTTTTAGGCCAACCATTGTTTACCTGTCACTCACTGTAACTCAGCCCAACATTCTATTCCTCTTGTGTCTCATTCTTCTGCCCACTCTTCTGCCACAGAGTCCTTATCCCATTGACAGTTCCCTTGAGGTCCCCCCCCCCCCCCCCGATTTCACCTGCAGGCTCTTCTCATTAAAAGTTGACTGGGACATAGTTTGAGTTTCCTCTTCCTCTCTATCCTTCATTATATCAACTGAAACTCCAATCATTCTCCTTGGGCTGCTTAGTCATATTCACAATTTAATACATCAAAGCCAGAGCAATGCTGTTTCTTTGTACTGTGAGGAACTGTTGGTCCTTAATGGGTTTCCCGAACATTTTCTTTTCTACTGTCCATTGTACAACCAGCTATGCAAAGTAAGCAAGCAAGCAAGCTTTGGCCCTTTTTTTCATTTTAACACAGAACTGAGTTTCTTAACATTAAAGGTAAAGGGACCCCTGACCATTAGGTCCAGTCGCGGATGACTCTGGGGTTGTGCACTCATCTCACTTTATTGGCCGAGGGAGCCGGCGTACAGCTTCCGGGTCATGTGGCCAGCATGACTAAGCCGCTTCTGGCGAACCAGAGCAGCGCACGGAAATGCCGTTTACCTTTCCGCTGGAGCGATACCTATTTATCTGCTTGCACTTTGCACATGCTTTCGAACTGCTAGGTTGGCAGGAGCAGGGACCAAGCAATGGGAGCTCACCCCGTCACGGGGATTCGAACCGCCGACCTTCTGATCGGCAAGTCCTAGGCTCTGTGGTTTAACCCACAGCACCACCCGTGTTTCTTAACATTGCAACCATACTAAAATGGACTGAAGAAAGTGTGACCCAGAGCGCCTAGTCAAGATTCAAAGGACCTAGGAATGCAATGCAGACATTTCATCCTTCTTCATCTTCTGTTGAACAACAGCACCCCTCACCATGCAGCAGCTTGGGAGAGTTTCAAAATTTGTTGTAGGGCATATGGATCTGTTGTTTGGTGAACAAGGTAAAAGCCTAATTATGCTCATGCATGCATCTGCATTATGCCTAAAGCGTTTGATGGAAAGGTGGCATTCTGACCTTTTAATAAACAATAGTGTGTGAAGCTGCGATTCCCACTTAACCTGGGAATTAGCTCCATTAAATTCAATGGGACTTTCTTCTGAGTAGATTGATATGCGCTTTATCTGCATATGTTCAGATGATGAAGAAGCTCAACTAAAGATACTTTTTGGTACTGAGCTAACTATATCATCCGTTTTAAGTGGACTGGGTTTTGTGCATACTGCGTTATAATGAAGAGCTTCATTCTGACTGGATTTGAATTAGAACTCTTAAGAGTTCTACTTCCCTTCTTTGTTTAATGAGGAAGGCTCTCTTTACTTTCATGCCTCTCCCTCTTTCATTTTATAGGAATGTAGGAAACTGCCTTCTACGGAGTCAGTCTCTTGGTTCTTCTCGCTCACTGTCATCAACACTACTGACAGCATCTCTCCAGGGTTTTGGACAAGGGTTCCCAGCCCTAGCTGGATGATTTAAAAATGTATTTTCTGAATTGGAAGCGTTCCTTTAAAATTGTACAGCTCAACTCCAACATGGGAAATAAAGGAATTATTTCTCTATTGTTGATTTGTAGATGCAAATCTATGTGATGAGGCACTTTGTTGTGGGAAGAAACTGTATATACCTCATATACTTTCAGACCAGTCTCCCGAGGAATGACACATTAGGGGAAAAAAATCCGTATTTTTTCCAAGCTGCCTCATGAGGGATGGCACTTTAGAACAAACACACAGCCATTTCCTTTTTAAGTTAGCAACATTAAATTGCCTGCAAGTGGGTGAGGAAGACAATACACAAATGAGCTGAACATAGGTCCTATGTGACACGAGGAGCATCTTTTCATTTATGCCGGGAGTAAAAACTGTATCCCCCCCCCCCAAATGAACAGGTTTACCATGCCAAGCATCTCTCAATCATCCCACCTTTACATCTGTGAAAAGCTCCTACCCATTCACTGCCATGGGACAAAAAGATTTTGTTTTCTTTGGCATTAAATTCACTAAGCAGCATGTCAAGGTTGGGCTGTTTGCTACAATATGCGAGGCGAGATGAGGAACTTGAGGCCCTCCAGATTTTGCTGGATAACAAATCTCTGTCCATAAGCTGTGTTTGTTTGAGACTGATGGAATTCAGTAATATTTGAAGGACCAGAGGTTCCTTTACTCCTGATCTAGGGGAACCAAAAGAAATGTATAGAAGGGATTTTATGAAGAGATTCTAAGTTTGTAAAAGTTTTCTCTTGTGCAAAATCGTGGTGTTGTTTTTTCAAAGCAAGCTCTGAAAGTTCAAGCAAACTTCTGGCTTGAAAGCAGGAGTTAGTCAGTGACCTGGTGACCATAGAAACGGAAGAGCACCAATGGCTTGGTTTTATGGAATTATTCACTTAGGAATAGTCTCACTCAACTGACTCAGTGAGATTATTCAAGAAATGCAATTAACCCGTCTGCCTCTACTGCTCCCATGTGTAAACAAGTATCTCACAGGAAATTGGTGAGGAGCAGATGTTAGGGTCATCTATTGGCATTACTTGAAATGGTGATCTATAACTGAAATTGCCTGTGTGCTTATGAACCTCTGGGAAAAGATATTTCAGCTCACTCTTTAATTATGCTTGCTTGGAAGCATGCTGTATTTTAATCCTAAACTGAAGTAATGTAAATGCAAATGCAAAAGAAATGACTTCATATTGTAATGGACGTAAAGGTGACTCTGAATAACAGTTTCCATAAAGCAGATTAAAAACTTTTATCTCTCAACACTTTCTAACAAAAGAGAGAGAGGAAATTTCATAATAGTTATCCAAAGAAGAAAACATTTCTTACTTTTACTCCCTACCTGTGGCTCAATATTGGTGATTTTTGCTTTAGAGCTAAGGTTCTCAAATGTTCTGAGGAGGGGTCCAGTGAGTGGTCTTAGAACACAAGATGCTGTAGCATTACAGAAGTATGGATCTGCTTAATAATCTGAGATGGAGTCTATTGAGAGCTGATGTAGATGCAGGATATACAAACCTACATGTATCTACTATATATTCTGGAAAGTTGTTTGTTCTCTGGGAATCTGGATGCTTTTTGAGATATTTCCACCCAATTTGACATGAGGGTTCCTGTGGTGGTTTGGGGCTGGATTGTGGGTCAGGAGTTCCCTGGGTCAGGCTGGATCCCTGGGTCTGGGGGTTGGACTGTGCACAGCCATAAAACTAACAGAGTGCAGTATTTATTTCTAAATCTCAATTTTTTAAAATTTATTTTTGGTTCCTTAGAATTGCTGACCAACACTGTGTACTGATTCAACTAGTCTATTGTGTGTTTGGGAAAGTTTCTTGATTGCCTTTTTGCTACGCATTTGGACACCATTTTGCGTGGTGATGCCTGAGATCAAGGAGCAGTTTTTAATCATGTACCATTTTGAACCAAGGTGGTAGACCGAACCTTTTAAAACTACACTGATTTTAACTACCAATTTCAAAATTGCACAGTTTTCTTTGTTTGTTTCTTATAATTTCAGAGCAACACCAGGTATAAGGCTGCTCATTTTAGGCATATTTTTTTAAAAACTGCTGCTGTGGGGAACTTCCTAAGTTAAGAAAGATGCACATACAGTACCTTACCAAGAGAGTTTGAACATCTACTAAGTAGCTTGGATGTGGCTATGACTTTGTGAAGAAAGGTCTTCCAGTCTTTGCTTTTCTTCTTCTTTCCCCCCTCACCATCCGTATACTGTGGTTGTTGCTAGTGATCCTTGTCTGTCATGATCATCTCTGACAGAGTACCAGACAGGCAGCTCACATAGCAGTTCATCACAGGGCAGCACTGTATGGCTTAATCACAACTCTGCTGCTGAGGAATTGGGGCACTCGGTTGCCTGCCACAAGCAACCAGACATGGGTTAAACGCCAAAGCTCATATAGCTCTTCAAATGCGTACTTGAGCAGGGGCAGCCAGCATGTTGTCCTCTTGATGTTGTTGGACTATAGCTGCATTGGCCTCTTGATCCACCCCCATCGTTCTGCCTGGACGCTGAGGTCCAGCGCTGAGGGCCTTCTGGCGGTACCCTCATTGCGAGAAGCAAAGCTACAGGGAACCAGGCAGAGGGCCTTCTCGGTAGTGGCGCCCACCCTGTGGAACGCCCTCCCATCAGATGTCAAAGAGATAAACAACTACCTGACATTTAGAAGACATCTGAAGGCAGCCCTGTTCAGGGAAGTTTTTAATGTGTGACATTTTAGTGCGTGTTTGGTCTCTGTGGAAGCCGCCCAGAGGTGGGCGGGGTACAGATAATAAATTATTATTATTATTATTATTATTATTATTATTATTATTATTATTATATTGGACTATAGTTGCAATAGACCATTGGCCATCTGTGGCTGATAGTTCAACAAGATGATCTGAAGGGCTCCACGTTGGCTACCCCTGTACTTGAGCGTAAAGGAGCTATCTGATTGCATTTCTGCCTAGCTGCTTTTAGATCCTGGTACTGGTTACTGTATATACCAACTTCATTTCCACTGAATGAGATTCTCAAAATGAGTGATACTAACAAACTTGCATCTCGGTTATCGTATCTTTTGTTCAAACTCGTCTGTTGCTCATGTACCTATTTAGTATAGCTTTTGGTTTAGAAGAGAGCTTTGTTGTTGGTTTGAATAAAATGATTGCATTATTCAGCCTTTGATCAGGTACTAATTAACTCAAGTACTCTGTGTATAGGGATCAGGAAGATTGATAATCCAATAAAATGAATGGATTAGAGAGTAAATCCTTGAACGCTGTTGTTCTTGGCTTCATGATTATATTTTTTTGTAATAGAAATGCCGTTTCCAGGTGTTGTGCTTGTAAGATGTTTGGTTAAAAATGATACTTTCCTTCTAGGACTCTTTAGCTTCTTAGCTAATTTAATAATTGGACACTTTGCTAAAATGTTTTTCACAATGGTGGATGCAGCAGGCTATTCACATTCTTATGATCTTAAGCAAACACACATTCAAGCCCTTTTCAGACCTTGTGTCTGAACCCAACAAGATGGGAGGTGGAAGGGGCAGAATCAGTGTGCACAGCCGTACACTCCATTCACTCTTAAAACTTTGTCATGCCTGAGAAGGACTTTAGACTGGTGAAACTGTGGTGCTGATTGAAGGAGAGAATAGATATTTCTAATGGAATAGAATCCCCACTTCATGAAGCAACATAATTAATATACTAAAGTGTGTTTAAACATTAATTTCAAAAGCTAGGCATAATAATTATGTAGAAATAACCTATAGCCTTACTATATATATATGTCCTTTTTCCTTTTCAGAGAGAGACCAAAGGCCAGTTTCTCATAGATCATGTTTGCAATCATTACAGTTTGCTGGAGAAAGACTACTTTGGCATTCGCTATGTGGATCCTGAAAAACAGCGGGTATGTATATGAACTCTGAAACAGAGTGCATTTGTCAATTTGTGTCAGGTCTGTAAAACGTCTAAGCTGGCAAGCAGAACCAAGAATTTCTTCTTATTTTCTATCTGGTCTTTCATTGCCCTAGTATAGCTTCCTCAAATTGTGATGTCGTAAGGGTCAGGGGTAAGTGTTAAATCCCCATTTATTAAGTTGATGCGCAATCTGCAATATACTAGGACAAGTGCAAGTGTTCTCCTGTGTGGGATGGTTAGGACCCTGCCAGTCTCTGAGCTGAGATACATACTACAGTTGCCATGGGGATCGGTATCCCTGTGGTGGCTATAATGTGTAGCCTAGCTGTATCTCTTCCCTGTTGCTCTGTCAACCCTTTTTATAGCATGACCAGGGGAGCCACAACTGTAGAAGCTGAAGATCCACTTCCACATTGTACCACAGCGTTTTGATGCTAGCCTTTTCATGGTCTGGAACATATATAAACAGTGCCAGATTTACGTATAAGCTAAACAAGCTATAGCTTAGGGCCCCACTCCCCCCCCCCATTTCACTATTAATATACTTCTTCTTAATTGTATTTCAGTTCAACAATTACTTTGATAAAATACATATTTTGTTATGTGCAAATGGCTTTAGATACCTATTAGGTCCATAAATTCAACACAAAAAACAGTGACAATTTGTTGTTGACAAAGGGCAGCTGGACATATAAAGGGCCCCATTACCTTCGATAGCTTAGGGCCTCATCAGACCTAAATCCAGCCTCCTATATAAATATAGGAGTCTTATTATTGTTGTTTTCACTATAGTTCATACCGTTAGAGCCACATTGGTATTTGGGTACCTTAGAAAACTAAGATAATGGTTTAAAAATAGACATTCAAAGAATTAGTGAATTAAAGAATTTAAGTTTTGCATATTGCTCCACATTTTAAATCAAATCATTCCCTCCCCACTGCTCTGGGTTAATCTTCTTAGATTATAATAGTGGGGTTATGAATATATAAATTGTGTTCTGAGAAGCTACATCCTAGAAGCTTGTAAATGTAATGCAAGATTTGTGACTGCAAATAAATCACAGGAACAATAAGGCTGGAAGATGTGGCTGGCAAGTGGCTGTTGCAAGTCTTCAACTTGCAAACAATAGAATCCTTAGAAAAGCTTTCAAAGCCTTTTTCAAAACTATAAATCTTCCATCGAAGGAAGCCTCCTAGTTTAGAATTATAACAATGGGAGCTGTTTACCAGTGACCTCAGTAAATGACTATTAATATTGTGTATTAATAGGCAAACATTTAGTTTTATACTGTGTGAGTGGGAAAATTCCAACTGAGTGTTACTGTTGTGCATCACAGAAGTTGATGCACTCTTCCTGCTAAGGATTTAAAATAGCAATAGAAAAACTCCATCTTCTCATGCTTAACATCCTATTCATTTTAAATGAAGAAATAAAATTACTTCAATTTTTAATGATTTTGCAAAAGTAAATTTTTTAATCTTCTGTATGGGGTTTTGATGTCCATTACATTTGTCTTCCTCAAACCATAACACATATCAATCACTGCTAGTTGGAAACACTTTTTACCTCCCCGCCTTGGGAAATGAACTTAAGAGGTTTACACGTGTGGATTTTGTCGCTTGGTTTTGCATACATTATGCGCTTAAATTCCCATTGTATGTTGAACACTATATTAACTACTCTTTAGAATTGTATATTTTACTGCTGTAAGCAGCTTTGAGACCAACATGGTGAAAGTGGGGTATAAATTTGTAAATAGATGAATAAAGATAGCATTAGGAATGCATTGTTCTGTTTTTTAAAAAAGACAAAAATACATTGAGCTATGGCAATGGCTATGCATATTGGGTTGAAAGCAATATGCTTGTCAAGATGATTCAGAGGCCCCCATGCCAATAAACATTATAAATAATACACGGAGATGTACATGCATGCTTTAGGTGACAAAGACTCATATCCCTTGCCTTCCTTTAAATGATCACTACAGAAGCAACTGTAGCACCCTGCTTGTGGTTAACGCTTAGCTGGAATGAAATATTCAACGCAGCAATAGAGAAATTAAAATAATAATTTATTTGTCAGACAAATAAATATGAGGCACAGTGGTATATGGTTACCAAGCTCTGGCCTGGCCTCCTGCCATTCTGGCCAGCACTTATATTTCCTTAATCCAGCCCCCTTGCTCCTCCTGTGGCTGCCTCTGTCCAATCAGCCTGGTTGAAATTCCTATTGGCTGTTTGCTAGAACCAATCACAAAAGATACACCCATTTCCTCTTGTCCTTTTATGGGAAACAAAAAGCTATATATTCTTCTATCTATAAATGACAAATAAGTAGTCATATATCTTACATTTGTCTCAACAAGGAACCTTAATTACCAGCTCACCTCGCCCTATTGCCCTCCAAAACAGATGGATTAATAGTTTTAAATTTTTATCTTAAACAGATGTCAAGGATCTTGAGTTCACATCATCATTGAAAGATCTCCTTCTTTTGGAGGTCTTTAAACAAAGGCCTGACAACCATATGTGTGCTCTAATGATGTTTCCTGCTTGGCAGGGGGGCTGGGCTGGTGGCTGATGGCCCCTGTGATCTCTTCCAACTATATGAAATAAGAATCTAGCATAAGGATTTAACATTTCTTAGCTTCTAATTCCTTTGCATAATTACATTTAAGCCAATATATTTAATACATAACATAAATAACCTTTTAAAAGGAAAAGAAATCTTAAAAGGATCTCAGTTTAAGAAAGAAACAACTTTAGAAAAAGACTTCCCAAAATACTCCCTCCCTTTCTGCCAGCCAGATGCTCTTGGCCTTTTAACCTTAGGAAAATATGGCTCAAGTTTAATGGGAGGCACATGGTTTTATTTTACTATTTACCCACTCTTAATTATGTTTTCTCAGCCTTCTTATATCTTCTGTAATATGTAGGGTCAGTGTAACCTTGGCTCTCAGCCTGTAATTCCCTTTGACTTTGAGAATTGTTTTCTGCTATAAATCAGGGGGCCCCCTCGTCCAGGAGAATAAACATCTTGCCAAGGTTCTTAGGCAGCTGGTCTTCTGCCTGGCATGAACATTTGAAAATCTTTAAGCTCATTTTAAAATACAGGCCCTGATCAAGCCTTAATAAAAATGCAGGCTATGATTAGATGCCTCACAACTGGTGATATTCTTGAGATGAGTGGCAAATTTAAAAACAGATTTTTAAACACACTGGTAGTGTCTCCTGAGGCTACTAAAGTTTTTTGCTGGTTCAGTAGTTTGATGCCCCCACCGGCCTGCCCACCATCTCTGATTTCTGCTGCCTGAGTTTTGCATACAACCGAGTTTGCTTAATTGCAGTCTGTGCAGCTGCTTCTGCTTCCAGAACCATGTGGCTCAAACTCAGATTTATTGCTCATATTAAAGGACTCATCATGTTTATGAGTGCATTAGTTGTTTGCTGAATTGCACAAAAGTCAAGGATCTTCAAATGGAAGAGCTAACAAGCACACTTGGTTGGATAGCATTGCCTCTCAATAATATTTTTATATCATTGGCAACATTTATTCTTTTGAATTGATTTCTGTCAGAGCTCTATATTTCTCGCCCAGTTTGCCTCTTTTTTCTTACAGTTTGTCCGTTTTTCCTTATGAAATTCATACAAAAGAATGTCTTGGTTTGGAATAAAATTGACAAAAACCCCTACAGAATTATGCACACAGGAGCCCAGGAAAATATTCCTTTGCACTGTTGCACTGACTGGTAATAACTTGGACAACTTGATTTCTCACCTTCACAGCTGACTGCAAAACAGCTTACAATGTGAAAAGTATTTGTTTGTGACCTATATCTGGACCAAACCTTTTGGAGGGATAGCTTTTGAATTTATGTAGTCAACTGATGCGTTACCTGCTTTTACGCAGCAGTTGTGGCACTCGTAAGGATGAAATGACAGCATGTGCAATTTCCCCAAACCTGTAATTTTGGAAGACACCTGCAGAGTAGCTAGAAGGAAGAAAGGAGAATAGTCTGCAGAAAACAGAAGTGAGAACACCGGATTTCTGTCTATGAGCAAACAATCTTACTTCTTTTACCAGTTTCCCAAGTGAAAAGAACACCTACAAATTGTAGCCACAAAGGAAGTGCTGCCTGGAATTGTAGGCTATCACAATGGGCACCATGTAGAAGATTCTCTCTCTCCCTCACCCCAAATTTCCCTTGTAGTGTGTATTTGCTTGGGCCATCACTTTGCCAGATTGGCTAGTAGTTGAGGATGACTTTAGCAATTCTAGAGAAACTTTTAAAGTAAACATCTAAAAAAAAAAATGTCCTGTGGTTAAGGTAACCATTTACACATGTCCCTCCCCAAAAAAGAGGCAGGGGGAGAGAAAGGAAGAAAGGAAGGACAGAATGAAAGAAGTCACCAAAAAGGAGGAAGAAAGAGGGCGCAGACTAATATAAAATTTGCATATGCCAATTTATTTGTATAGATGCAAATTCAGAAAATATTGCTTTAGAAGGCATGTAGTTTAAACATAAATACAAGGCATCTCACTGTAGCAGGAAAAACTACAACCAGGAGGTGTGTGTTGTGCCTGTTCAGTCTGCTGTCCAAATGCTAGGTGTGGATGGGGAAATTCAAGGCCTGATCTCCTTTTTATGATTCTTCCTCCTGAAACTGAGCTTGGAGCAGCTGACCCTAAAATAGAGGTGTGTCCTCTGTAAAGTAGGTCACATGGTCTTCCAAACAAAGGCCAAGTTTTTTGTGGACCAGAGCCTTCATCAGATACATATATCGGAAGTGGGTTCTGGTCCATGACAGCCTATGCTACAGTACATCTATTCATATCTAAGAGGCTATAAGACTCTGTTTAAATTAGGGGTGGGAAGCCAGGGGTCTTGCAGGTGCTGTAAAACTGCATGTCCTATCAGCCACAGCCAGCATGACCAATGGTCAGGGATGATGAGAGCTATAGTTGAGCAACTGTGTGTGTGTGTGTGTGTGTGTGTGTGTGTGTGTGTTTGTTTCTGTTGAAAGGGCACAGTGCAAAGCAGATTGTGAGTGGCATTGCCTGTGAGTAATACTGGCAATATTTCAAGTAAGTCTGGCAGTAATAAACAAGGCTTTTAAATATTTAGTTCCCACCAAGTGGCAAATCTATTATGATGGCTGTTAAGTTGGTACGCTGGGATTTCCTTGCTTCTATAATGCACCCTCTTATGGCTTAAAGCATGTTTCGCTTCTGAAAAATAGTGCTAGTATTTCTGCATAGTTTCCGCATTCCTGGGTCTAGGGAACATTTTGAAATTCAGTTTATTTTGTGTTTTCTAATTTGGAGGTGGGTAGCACTCTTAGATGTTCAGAAACCTCTTTAGGTACTTAGCTATGTTTAGAGCTTTACAAACAAAGCAAACAAATTTCTGACTGCATGAAATGCAGGAACAATATAATTTTAAAGAATTTTTAAAAGTCATTCCATTTAATCCCAGCAAATCTTAAGACTTCTGCCATAAAAGTCTATCTCATTGTTTGCAGTTGTAGCAAACCTTCCTGAAACAACCACCCCCACCCCATTTTATTTAACTGAATATTGAAACAAATCATTCAGCACTGCAACATTCTGGCACTTCGAAATTTATTTAATATAGAACTTGTATCTTTGAAAATGAAACGTGAATGGAAGGTTAAGCAATGCAGTTTTTTTTACTATATTTGTTATCTTCATCTGAATCATGCCACACAACACCTTTTGCATAATGTCAAAGCACATTTGGTACATACTGCACTGACAATGCAGAATTCTCTGGAGGTGTCTGCGACTGAGCAGAAACCGTATACCTGGATTTTCTGCAAGCTTTTACAGAGTTATGTACTTCCCTTGTACCCTGTGGGTAAGGCCACTCAGTGAAGTGTTTATTCTGCCAAGGGTGGCTGTTCTGCTGGCAGACATTGTTGGATTGCACCACAGACCATGCAGGTGTTCGTTCAGCTGAACCAACCACTATGCATCTTTATTTGCTCATCCTGTGTCTAGTAATCCAGTTGTCTAAATCACGCTAAACATCAGGAAGAACTTTTTGACAGTAAGAGCTGTTTGACAGTGGAATGGAATCTCTTGGTTGCGCTTCGAGCAACCCCTTCCCCTGAAAATAACTTTACACTGCCACATAATTTTAGTTTAAGTTATTGGGCGAAATTTAGGCCACAACTTTATTGATTACAGCAAAGTGAGCGGTGTTGGCTTTGTTGTTGTTGTTGTTGTTTAGTCATTTAGTCGTGTCCGACTCTTCGTGACCCCATGGACCAGAGCACGCCAGGCACCTCTGTCCTCCACTGCCTCCCGCAGTTTGGTCAAACTCATGCTGGTAACCTCAAAAACACTATCCAACCATCTCATCCTCTGTCATCCCCTTCTCCTTGTGCCCTCCATCTTTCCCAACATCAGGGTCTTCTCCAGGGAGTCTTCTCTTCTCATGAGGTGGCCAAAGTACTGGAGCCTCAGCTTCACGATCTGTCCTTCCAGTGAGCACTCAGGGCTGATTTCCTTAAGAATGGATAGGTGTTGGCTTAGGCATTGGCAACAGACTATAACTGACTCCTGCCTCTCTGGCTGGAAGTCCGAAAGGGTAAACACCAAACGAGGGAGCTACATCGATGAAGCTCACCCCGGGGTTCCTGTGGTCCTGGCATGGCCCTAGCCCCTCAAGCGGACTTCGGAAGAGATCCAGGACCCCCAGATTCCTTTACTGGAATACCCTTCTTCATGGAGGGGCAGGTGATGGCCGCACCTCCCCTCCCACACACTTCAATAAGCCAATGCCTAACTGCCAAACCTTACAAAGTTGTGACGATTGCTAAGGGGGTAGGCAAAAACCAAGTGGCTACATCCAATCTGCCAAATGGAAAAAATTCCTACCCAGCCCCTGCTCCAAAGCAGGCGACCCAGTCCAAAGCAAGGCCAAAGCACCACCACCTAAAATTAGGGAGGGAGGGTGGGTGTTCGCCAGCGTTATGCAAGTTCCCCCAGTTACGCCGCACTGCCACTTTTATAGGCCCCAACCGCCCTGATCGGCCCAAACAGCCTGGCACGACCCTGGGGCCCAATGGTTAAGGCTTGGGCCATGCCCAGCAACAACTCTCTCAGTGGGGGTGCCTTAGGGGTCCGCGTGCAACCAGGACCCTCATTAAGGAGGATCCTATTAGGTTGTGGACCCTCCCTCGTTAGAGATTTTTAAGCAGAGATTGGCTGGCCATCTATCTTGTGTGCTTTAGTTGAGATTCCTGTATTGCAGGGAGTTGACCCTTGGAAGATAAGCCTTCCAACTGTACAATTCTATGACTCTGTGATTCTATATTCAGTTACAGTTCAGCTAGGAAATTCTTACTCCCCATTCTCTTAAGGGAGAAGTGGTAACATCTCACCTCCTTATTGAAAGGAGAGATGAAGCCATGTTCAGCTTCACTGCTACCCCCTAAAAACTAGGAAGAAACAACTTCTACAAAACAAATACATTTTAATTGAAATGAGCCTATCTATTATGGGATATGAAATGGGTCCTCTTATGAATAATAACAGGTGAGAAGACAGGATTAAACAAACAGTGATGATAAAGCAGGGAAACAAACAGAAGATCTATTTTAGGGGGTCGGGTGCTACTTAAGAGATCTGTAAATTAGTGAGGTAGCAAAGCCTGGAGGTGAAACAAAATGATTCAGGAAAGTAAATTTTCAAGCAGACTCAAGATTTCCAAAAGGTTCTGCCCAAACCGGCTGACCAGATAGCAAAATGGCAGATGATATTCCACATTGGTACACAGTGCTGCACATCAGGGACATCATTGTAATCTTCACTTATATGCCGATGGAGTCTAAATAGTCTGTAACCAGACACAAAAATATCCATGTATATCCCCCCACCCCCCGGATTAGTTTCTGATGAGGCAACGATGATGCAGATTGTCTGCTGAAGAGCTGAAGGCTGCTATTGAAGCTTTCTGGTCTTCCATAACACCTCAGCAGTGCCACAGGCTGATAGCATCCATGCCACGCCGCATTGAGGCAATAATTGATGCAAAAGGGGCCCAAACCAAGTACTGAGTACATGTGCATGCTTCTACTTCTCAGAGGTGCAATATTGCTCTATTTGCAGTCCTTGTTTTGCTGGTTTCATTTAATATTCTAATTTTCTGAGATTGTTAATTTGGGGTTTTCACCAGCTGTATGCCATAAACATCACAATTATAACAAATAAAGGCT
The DNA here is from genome assembly GCF_951804945.1 of Podarcis cretensis. Taxonomy (NCBI): domain Eukaryota; kingdom Metazoa; phylum Chordata; class Lepidosauria; order Squamata; family Lacertidae; genus Podarcis; species Podarcis cretensis. The sequence continues at coordinate 6,882,960 of NC_137180.1, read as the reverse complement.
TGATATATCTCGCTTTGCATGTCATGAGTCTATCTCATATATTAGTTTTACCTTTTAAGTTGAATTACTGAAATAAATGAACTTTTCCACAATATTCTAATTTTTTGAGTTTCACCTGTATGTAAGAGACAGGAACAACCCAACCTAATTTAGATGCCGAGATAGCATATAAAGGCACATACGGTGAAGTGGCCATTTGACAATATTGTTAAAGAATACTTGGGTTTCTCCCCCTTTAAATGTATTTTGAGCTTTGTGAAATGACCTTTCCAACACGGACACTTTTTTTGCCGTGGAGCCATGCATAACATATAGGCCTACTCAGCATTGTGGATAAGGGCACCTGGCCTGGGAAATGGCGACTCAGGGACATCGAAATGCTGATCCAGGATTAATACAGTGCTTAGAAAGTGAAGAACATTACAGGTCAGCGCACAGCAAGCAATGGGATACCATATTGCAGGTGCAATTGCCTCCCTAGCAAAAGAAGATAGAGAGGTCACATTGCTTTAGCAATTAAAAAACACTTCTCTAAATATTTTGAGTCTGACACCTTCACAGATATTGAAATTAGCTCATAATAATGCATTTATGCCGTTTGATTTTGTCCACTCTGACCGTAATCACCATGGTTAATTAACTGAGCCAGGATGCAAACCTGACATTTTCAAATCACTTCAGCATATGAAGGTTTTGGTTCCATGCTTGTTAATATAGCAGATAATGTATTGATCCCTGTCAGTGATACTCATTTTCACCTTTTACATTTGTTGCTATAATTTAATTAAATTCTAATAATTTAATTTGCCTGCTCATGCATTTCAATTTAGCTAAATTTGTATTTGAAGAAGAGATGAGTGCAGATTGATAGTAGGAGAAACTTCATAGGAATGAATTAATAAGCATTTTAATGAATTATTAAGCGGAAGTGATAGAAAGATTCCAGTTTTTTATCACATACCCCGAAAGCAAAATTCCAGCTTCTCTGGGACAGCTGTAATAAATAATAAGTGAAATGAATATAACCTCTTTTGCCAGAAGCTAGAACAAAAGAGGACAGATTGCAGTGGTTGAGTGTTGGAAGAGGGAGTCCCAGGTTTGAATCAATGCCAAGCCTCATAGTTTGCTGGGTGATCTTGGTCAGTCACATGCCTAATCCAGAAATCCCTAACTATTTTCACCAGGGAGCTCATTTGGAGATCTATGAAGCTATTGTGTGCACTGCCACAAAATGGTTGCCATGGGGAGCTTGTCTAGTGACAAAGTGATGGCCTAGCAAGTAATCACAAAATGCAAATAACTTGACCATGAAATTCAGTACCAGGCAGAGGTTGGGTCTTGAGTTCCAAATACCAAACCACTATCCTCTCACCAGTGCATAACAAACTAAGCATTTTGCAAAAGGAAAACTGGTGGTGCGCAGAGAAACACAAATAAATACCACACATATGCACCTCAAAACCAACTGACAAAATATCCAAATATCCCCTTCAAAAAAAACCAAATGCCTGCCAGCTTCTCCCCCCTCACTGCCTCCTGGCACATCTGGCAGTTTTAGCTGCCGTGTCCTCTTCCAGCCTATGAAAGATGGCTCTGGGTCTACATGGCAACCAGAAACACTCTGTGGAAAAGAATGGAAGAGGCTGTTGTGGCTGGAGGCCTGCTCTTCACTTTCCAGTGAGCATAGTCATTGCACAAGGTAAAAAGGAGCATCTCCACCCCTATCGTTCTGCCCAGACGCTGAGGTCCAGGGCCAAGGGCCTTCTGGCAGTTCCCTTGCTGCGAGAAGCCAAGCTACAGGGAACCAGGCAGAGGGCCTTCTTGGTAGTGACACCCGCCCTGTGGAATGCCCTCCCACCAGATGTCAAAGAGAAAAACAACTATCAGACTTTTAGAAGACATCTGAAGGCAGCCCTGTTTAGGGAAGCTTTTAATGTTTAATGGACTATTGTATTTTAATATTTTGTTGGAAGCCACCCAGAGTGGCTGGGGAAACCCAGCCAGATGGGCAGGATATAAAATATTATATTATATTATATTATATTATATTATATTATATTATATTATATTATATTATATTATATTATATTATATTATTATATAAAACAAATGAGCTCAAGGCACCCTCCATCTTGTTTTGATTTTTTAAAAGGGGTTTTTGGTGTCAGTTTTTAAATTTTTCAGTAAAGTTTTTTTGGGGGGAAGGAGTGACAGAGGGCCTTGATGGGCAACCAGGAGATGGTTGGGGGTGGGGACATCATGGCATTGCGTTGGGGATCCTAATCTATTTCACAAGGTTAGATGAAATAGGTGAGAAGAGAAGCATCCATGCTGCCCTGAAGCTTCTTTGAGGGAAAAACAGTAACAAATGTAATGATAATAGAAACGTTGTAAGTGGATCATGCAAAAATTGTTCTTTGCTCACATTCCTTTGGACTCACTCCTTTGGACAGGCATAGTGTTTTGCAGAATGGACTGCATTTCCTGCTGTTGCGGACTATTGCTGGCTGGGCTTGATGGGAGCTGCAGGCCAGAAATCTGGAGGGTATTGCGTTAGCTACGCTGGCGTATTTGATTATGTCTGTGGTTGTATGAGGCAGCTATTTTTTTAAACCTGGCTTTCAGTGGAAAGCAGACCTCTTTAGACATGGCTTTGTGAAATCTAATCACCAACATTACTACCATCAGCAAATTTTTATTTGTTTGCTTGCTTGCTTATGCTAAAACTTCTGTTTCCTTTGTGAACAATTTACAATCTGTCTGACTTTCTGGAAATGCATAGTTGGTGGGAATTTGCAGTATATATAAGTAATTATAAGAATTATATTTCTTTTTCATGCAGTGTAAATATAGCACAGCTTACCTTTTTACATTAAATATTTGTCTTTTGAAAATACTGCTATAAATCAGCCTTGACTAACTTTCACAGTGGGGATTTAGAAGTGACATCAAATTTAAATGGGAAAACGGTTTCCTAGTTTCCTGCTAATTTATTTTATTCTATTATTTTTATTTATTAAATTTGTATGCCTCCCAAGCGCGTAGGTCTCAGGGCGGTTCACATGATAAAATCAGAATATACCATATTTTTCCATGCATAACACACCCCTGTATATAAGATGATCCCTATTTTTTGGGTCTCCAAATTAAGAAAATGGGGAGGGGGAGATTGCCCATAGTTGTTAAGCTTTTTTTTTGGGGGGGGGGGATTGCCAACAATCTCTCACCCACCTCACCCTCTCCAAAGCCACCAATCTTATGCGCACTTACCGCCAGCAACCACAATTTGCTGTAGAGATACTTCTTAGCGAATATACCATATTTTTTGTTTATAAGACACCCCCATGTATAAGACGTCCCCTATTTTGGGGGACTCACCAACTGCCAATTCACCCTCAGCACTATCCGTGTATAAGATGCCCCCTAATTTTTGACATTGTTTTTTAGGAAAAAAAACTAGTCTTATACACTGAAAAATACAGTAGTTTCTCGCTCTCATCCTAATCTCTCTTACAGGGTTATTTTTGAGGATAAAATGAGAGAGAAAGAACCTGTAAACCATTCGAGAGTTGCTTGGAGGAAGCTATGGTGTATAAGAAATAATAATATCTAGAGGTTTGAGTTTGTTCTAAGGAGCCTTCTCTAGCTCCCTGTATTAACAAGTTGTGGGTGGTATTTACTCAGAGTAGAATAATTGAATTGACTAAGTTAGGTCCATTAATATAAATGGGTCTAATTTGTTTATCTAACTTAGTTGAATGCTACCCTATAAATATATTTCTGTTCCACTACTGAAAACCCCTGCTTGCTTCATAGTTGATTCACTTCTTCCCATTCCTGTCCCCAAGGTCCAGACTTTGAACAAACATAAATACGCCCATTGTGTATACTCTTACTGCATTAGCTATGCCTTTCACATTCAACTGATTCTTTTTCATTATCCTTCCACCAGTATAAGCATCCCTTTGAAGCTCTTTGACACAAAACACAATAGAAATCACAGCTGTTATGAAAACGGCTTGTCAGTTTATTATGACCTTGTGGCAGTAAATAAAAGTGATGTCTTTTGCAATGCTCTAACCATTTATCTCTGCCTCTCTTTCCTTCAGCACTGGCTAGAGCCCAACAAGGCTATCTCCAAGCAAATGAAATGTAAGTGTTGATAGCTCAGTTTAAAATGTGGCGGGCTAATTTAAAAATGCCATGTAGTAGTATGTTTCTATCCCCTTCCCCACTGTACAAGATGGTTTCTTTATACCTGCTATATTCTTGCTGGATTTCTCAGGCCATTTCACGTGACTGTAGTCATTTTGAACCCAGATCCAAAGAAGCACCTCAGTTCATTCAGAGAGAGCTGTGAAGTGTTGAGTAAAATACAGAAATGAGCGCCATATTCCTACCCTTTTGTTTTGGTATTCACAAACTTTATGCAAGTCCTAAAAGGGACTTACTGGGAAATATTGCCCAGTTTCAAGAAAGAGCTATGCAGTTTCTGGTCTAGCCCCAAAGGTGTGGCTTCCTAAAAGCATCTGATTGGCCACTGAGAGAATGGGATGTGGGATTAGACAGGCTGCTGCCTGATCTAGCAGGCTCTTAGGTTCCATTCCAAAACATCTGGAAGACAGCAGGCTAGAGAAGGTATATCGGATTGTGTTGTAGATTGTAAAGCAGGCTTCCTCAAATTCGACCCTCCAGATGTTTTGAAACTACAACTCCCATCATCCCTGACCACTGGTCCTGCTAGCTAGGGATCATAGGAGTTGTAGGCCAAAACATCTGGAGGGCCGAGGTTGAGGAAGCCGGTTGTAAAGGATAAAAGTTGTGTGATTCTATTTAAATATTTCCTTCCTTCCTTCCTTCCTAAATGGCCGCAACTACTGTCATTTGTTAGTGATTTGATATGATGCCTGAGACGAAAGCTCAGTCTGCAGTATCTTAAGACTTGACTTTAGATAGTGAGATCTGCTGCTTATTTTACTTATGTAGGTTGTTGTCAACATGGTTAATTTATGAAAAGGAGGGAAGTTCTGTCCCTTTAGTAGCATTGTAGATTTTCAATAGAAGCATAAGTGATTCAGCAGCTAGCAGTGTATGACAGAATTTAGACATGTATATCAGAATGAATAAAATTGAGGTTGCAATCTTATACTCACTTAGGTAAAGGTAAAGGTACCCCTGACTGTTAGGTCCAGCTGCGGACGACTCTGGGGTTGCGGCACTCATCTCTCTCTTTAGGCCAAGGGAGCTGGCGTTTGTCCACAGACAGCTTCCGGGTCATGACTAAGCCACTTCTGGCGAACCAGAGCCGCACACGGAAACGCCATTTACCTTCCCACTGGAGCGGTACCTATTTATCTACTTGCACTTTGACGTGCTTTCGAACTGCTAGGTGGGCAGGAGCTGGGACCGAGCAACGGGAGCTCACCCCGTCGCGGGTATTCAAACTGCCGACCTTCCAATCGGCAAGCCCTAGGCTCTGTGGTTTAGACAACAGCGCCACCCGCGTCGTATAGAATTGAGCTATATATTTTTAGTTGTGCAGAGGAGTCTTCAATGCTCTCGTCATTTCCTTAAAAAGGTAAAGGTATAAACCCATAATTTTAAAACAAGGTGCACAAGAGACATAGACAACATGAGAAGGTCAATGTGTCACAATGTGTCACATTATACAGAGGGGGGGCCTGCCCACAATTTTCTTGATGGCCTTCTAGTACAGTATGATGATCTTCCTTTTAAAGAAGGTTTTCTGTTTTTAGTGGCTTTCATGAATTCTGTTTGATTAGCTATAATTTGTTGAAATTAAGTGTGAATAGATGTTATCAATCTCAAGGTGACCCCTCACAAAGAAACATGTGCAATCTGCTCTTAGCATTCTGAAGGAGAAGGAAGAGTGAAGTTAAATAAACAAACTGATAAATAAATGCCACTGTCTTAGCAAAGAGAATGATAGAACCAGAAGCGAAAGCCCATAAAGTTTAACAGAAATGTGAAATGGGAGAATATCCTTCCAAGTACTGTGAACCCGGCTGAAAAATAGCTCTGGGTCAGAGAATATTCAAGCTTTATGGGATGCTCAAATTCATATCCTGAACCAGCTTTTTTCATATTCAGTGGCAATTCAATTCTGTTGAACATATTACGAACCCCTCTAATGTGTGGTGCCCTTGTACGTGGGATTCCTTGCCGTTAACACTTTGTGTATGGCTGTCAGGCTACCACCCAAAATATGATTGCAGTGACTCTTACTTGAGAGTAAGGAAGAGATCTTTATTTGGGGTAATATTACATGCTCAGCAGCGAGCGCAAGGTCCAGAAGTCAAGACTCCAAGGTGTAAGAGCAAGACAAGAGGTTCATAACTGAATGGAAATTACAAAGATGTCCTGATAGTTGACACAGTCCTTCCAGCAAGCTTTTAAAGATGAGGGAGGAGGAGCTCACTCATAAGACTCTCTCACCCTGTGGATCTGAGCCCACCTACGAAGGTGATGCCTGATTCTTGGAGATAAAAATTTCCTGCCTTTCTGCCTCCAGTTCTGCCACTCCCTCCTTTGGTTCAGCATCTCCCTCTGGCTGAAGTTCTTCTTTCTCCCTGATGAGGCTCTGCACTCCACAGAAGGGGTGATGGAGAGAGTTAGCAGATCTGCTTCCCCCTCTCTGACATCTTCCTTCATCCTCCCACCTTGGGTGCCATCCTCCCAGCCCTCCATCTGCTCCTTCATCTTCCTCCTCTTCCGTCAGGGGCTACTAAGCCATGCCAATTCTTCGCAGAGCGGAGGGGGCCCTGACATCGGCATCTTATAGGAAGCTTTTATCTTTCCCTTCCCTTTGTCTCTTGAATACTCTTGGTGCGTAAGCCAGCGAGCTATTAGCATCACTTTAAAGATGCTGCACTGAATTCATGGCATGGTGTGTAAAATTCTTTAAACGATTATGATTATGAATCCATTTCAGCAAAAGGGCTGTGCCTCAGATGACAGGAAAGCCTGTGACAAATCTTGGGCCCTCCAGTGTACCAGCTGGGCCTTATCTGACAGATAAAAAGGCTGTTCTGAAAGGAAGGACTCACTGCTACAATAAATTTGATTATTTATGCTTCTTTTGCATGAGAATCCTTTAACCAAAACGACATCTTATTTTTCTTTTTCTTTTCCTGTTCCAGTTTTCCTTTTCAGTTCTTTGAGAGACTGCTAGGCAATAGGTCTGTTGCATTGTGTATATGTGTGTAATTTACTGGCCAGTGCAGTTTTTCTCATGAGTCACTAACCTTTGTTTATTGTTCCATAGTCTTATGCCACAGTGCCGCATTAAAAATTGCAAAACCTTCATAATGAAGTCCACTAAACATATGCAATAGGACTACTGAACTATTGGACTATTGTCCCCTGCTATTAAAATGGCAATCCTTGCAGCACTTTCCGTCCTAATTACAACATGCACAACTGAATGATCCTTTAGCACTTTACGCAGGGTGAAGACAAGGCCATGTTCGATAATGGCTTGTGTTTGTTGAGTGTCCATAGAGAAAAGGCTATCCCAATGAGAAATTTATAGAAAAGGTTATTGCCTCTTCTGGTCAAGACCCCTGAAGACTCCAGTTTTTGTTTAAAGAGTGTATTATATTTCCCTTTATGTTATGGATGGGCAAACATTAACAAAAAAGTCTAACTGCTTTTAGCTCTTATGCCTGGCATTCACCAAAGCCAAGGCATATTCTGTGTAAAAGGTGTGAAATTCAGCTTTAGAGTTTTTGTTTTGTTTTGTTTTAGGATCCTACATTACTGTTGTTCAATGGACAAATGGATTTGATAGGTCATTTTAGTGCCTTGCCCACAGTGCTGGGCAAACACTCTATATTATAGTAATATAATATAGCTACGGGGACGCAGGTGGCGCTGTGGGTTAAAGCCTCAGCGCCTAGGGCTTGCCGATCGAAAGGTCGGCGGTTCGAATCCCTGTGGCGGGGTGCGCTCCCGCTGCTCGGTCCCAGCGCCTGCCAACCTAGCAGTTCGAAAGCACCTCCGGGTGCAAGTAGATAAATAGGGACCGCTTACCAGCGGGAAGGTAAACGGCGTTTCCGTGTGCGGCTCTGGCTCTGGCTCTGGCCAGAGCAGCGATGTCACGCTGGCCACGTGACCCGGAAGTGTCTCCGGACAGCGCTGGCCCCTGGCCTCTTAAGTGAGATGGGCGCACAACCCCAGAGTCTGTCAAGACTGGCCCGTACGGGCAGGGGTACCTTTACCTTTACCTTTAATATAGCTACAGTCTTTTAATATCTTTGGTATGCCTTTTTGCCCACAACTCATGCCAAGTAACAGATTCATCCTCAAAGCTTTCAATTTTTTAAAATTGACATGGACTTGAAAGGTTTTTTTTCTACAGTGTGGTAGAGGTAAGATGGAAGTAGTTTCAGTAAACTGTGAGTTGGTTGGTTTTCATCATTTCATCACTGAAACAAGTTCTCAGTGAGGTAATAAGTGAATCCAGGTAGGGAATGTAGATGGACTGGTAGAACTCTTCTGTGGATTGGCTGGGATATTTGGCATGGCTTTTTCTGTTGTTTGGTTTGTCCAAGTGCTTTAAGTTCTACATTCACTTCATCTGTCAGTTTCTCTGTTATTGTGCTAAATGTCTCCTCTTTAGCATCCCTGTGCTGTTCCATTGTTCCCCAAAACTGTTGTGTATGTGCTTTCATTTCTATTACATCTAACTGATCAGATTACTGAGATTGGATGTCTGGTTCTAGCATTGAAGAATATTTGCTTATGGTCACAAGATGAACAATTAAAATTGATGTCCATGATGCACACAGTAAGTGGTACAAAAGTTGTCTTGTCTTGGCATTACTTGATCCTGCTTATTGTTTGAGATGCAAGACAACACTTGGGTAACTTTATGCAAACATAGGGATACTTGTGTATTGTTGAGTCTACTGTGTTTCACATTTCATTGGTACGTTAGGTTTTGGATGTCATCTTTAGATGCTCTAATGGAAAAAAACCTTTATAATGGCTCTAATTGTGCCAACTGTATTACACACATGATTACACTATTCAGATAATTTACAGTTAGATTAAGTCTATGGGATGAGCAGTGGACAAAGGTTGCCTGAGGACTGAGTGTCCTGATTTGTGCTTGAGTCCTGCCTTCTTTTCCTGCCATTACTGAACAACCATCATATCCTTGTCCAACTAGCTTATTGCGATCTACTCCAAAAATCAGAACAAGAGCAGATAATATTGTATTTGGTATGCCTACAGCAGTTTGGTCTGAGATTGAAATGAGACCAATGATTTATTACGTATTCCCACCATTTTCTTCTATAAATCTTACACCTCAAGATGGTTTTTCTATTCCAGAAATATTCTCTTTCATCTGCTAAACCTGAGAATCCCATGGAAACTTTGGCTTTCCCAACAATGCCTGTCTGCAAAATTTTACCACACAGCTTCATTAACTCATTTCCTCATTCTTGCAGATGTGTGCTTGGCCTTACTTGTCCCAGGTTTTTTAGAAACAAAACAAAACAAAAATCATCCATTGAATTAGCACAAAACTATAAAACCTCTATCATGTTACCTGTTGTACTGGTCTTACCATGAAGAACATGACTATGTGGTCCACAATCCCCAGGGGCCATAGCTGTCAACGTTTCCCCTTTTTAAAGGGAAATTCTCTTATTCCGAATAGGATTCCTTGCAAGAAAAGGGGAAAGTTGACATCTGTGCCAGGGTCTGATATGATAGAGTACAGCTTCAGTTTATTTTCCTCTGGCTCTTATGACTTACTAAATTTCTGTTCAATTGACAGCTTTTTCCAAAATGAAAATAGGCAAAAACAAATGAAAACCTGTAAACTAAAAAGCAAACTGAACCATAAATATTCTAAATACTAAAATGTTGGCACTATATATGCCTTCTTGGGAACATAGTATATTAAATATTGTTGAATATGTCTGAGATGCTACTATACAACAATATAAGTGTGAGAGTATTTGTTCTAGTAAATATTGTTATGCTTTTTAATTACAAGTTAATGATTATAGTCAATTTAACATGCAGACAGTGGAAAAGAGCTTCAGAAATGTGAAAGGAAATCAACACCCCCTCCCTCCTTCCCTTCCCTTCCCCCCTCCCTTCCTTCTGTGTAAGGAGTTTCTGAGCAAGTGATCCTTACTGTGAGAATAGAGAGATTAAAAATATGCAAGAGTGGCCCTGATGTCATGTGTTGAGTGTTTGCAAAGTCCAGATAATGATTATTGGAAGGGATAGAGGGTCAGAGAGAGGATTGTTGTACCTAAGAAGCTGATACCATTAATCTGTCCACTTCTCGCCTCCCAGTAGATTATAACAATTAAAAAATATAGTGACTTGCCCTTTACAAGTGAACCATAATTGCCCTTGGCAGAAAGCGATTTTTCATTGACAGCTGGGAGCTGGTTCTTAAAACCAGATGAGTCTTTCCATACACTTTAATAGTCTTAGACCTGGTTTAGGATCAAGTAACATGGATATTCACACATTGAGGTATCCTTGGCCAATATCAAGGAAACCAGTGATCCAAAACATACTGTTGTATTTGTTAAGTTGTGGGTGAACATATCAGACGACACAGTGATTCTTCAAACAGCTCTTGTTTATTCACAGGCCAGGACAGAACTGAACTGAAGGGTTCAGTCAGCCTGCTTATATAGAGCTCCAGTACTGTAACTGTAACAATTTTCTAAAACTATCCAATCACTGAACGTCACTTTCGATCCCTTATTTGCATAACTATCTACGGTATCCCCTTGCTGGCCCAGGGTGAGAACTTCAGTACATAACAGTATTTCTGTACCTAATGAACTGAGCTAGCAAAATGAATTAAAATTTACACAACAGTCTGAATATATTACATTGTTTTTTCTTTCTTCAGCCACTTGCTTCCTTCATCTTATTTATCCATTTGCGGCTGACTTTCACACTCTGCTTCCCACCCTCCCCGATTTGCACTGTTTTAACCCTCCTCCATTGTCCATTTTACAATTTGTCAATTATTTGCTTCATAACAGTAAGTCGGGTCCTCAAAAGATGAAACTGAGAACTTTATAAAAAACATTGCTGGTTTCACAAGAGCTGCCTAACTGGTTTTTAAATTATGTGTAATGATGCCATATTGACCCACCCAATCATTGTTTGACTGTCAATGTATTTAAGACTTACAGTTTCTTCATAGAAATACTTAAACTTGAATGCATATGATGCATATCACAGTGAAACATAAAAATACAAAAGAATAAAAGAAGAAGCTTTGCCCCTATGAGAAGAGCCTGGATGTTGTGTTTTATTATGGTGAGGGATGGCTTGACAGAGAATATATCTAATTAATAGCACAATCCTGTTATGAATGCTTATTCAATCTCCGAGGCTTATATGGAATAAAGTAGACATAAAATTGCAGTCCTCCTACATACATTTTCTCCACTGAATGCAACAAGACTTTTGAGTATGCATGCTTAGGATTACATTATAAGACTGTACCAGTTCCTGGGAACAAGAAGCCATAAGTTTCCAAGATCAAGTAAATATAATAAAATCTCAAAGCAGTTAACAAAGAATTTTATTGCTTTATTCTATCAGTAAAAACAGTTCAAAACAATCATTTAACACGTTTTTAATAATCAGGAATGAACCAAAAACAGAAAACACATATAAACAGTCTACATATCTGGGCAGGCTTGTCTAAACAAAAGCGTTTTTAGCAGGCGCTGGGAAAAGCTATAGTAATGGCACTCCCTGGTGTCAATATGCAGAGGATTGATTTTTTGCAAATGTGGAACAGGTATTATGTGGCGCCCATAACGGTGCTAGTCCTGCCAGTTTATTCAGTGCCCGTTCATTCAGAGACTTGCTTCTGAACAAACATGCATGTTGTAAATTACAGCAGGAGCTGCTGCTTACCAGGTAGGGGAGGGGAGGCATTGGCGAGGACGCGGCTGCAAGGGCGTAGTGGCAGGGGTGTCGGGGGAGATCCACAGGTGTGTCTGCACGACCCCAACCTCATCACCACCTTGCCCCTCCCCCTCCCAGTAAGACACAGTGACACCAGGAATTTTATTGCCGCTTGAGAAAGTACCTTGTACAGTGGTGCCTCGCAAGACGAAATTAATTCGTTCCGCGAGTCGCTTCGTCTTGCGATTTTTTCGTCTTGCGGAGCTCGGATTCCCCGGGTATTAATGGTTTTATGAAAAAGGAAGCAAACCCGCAAGACGTTTTCGTCTTGCGAAGCAAGCCCATAGGGAAATTCGTCTTGCGAAGCACCTCGAAAAATGGAAAACTCTTTCGTCTAGCGAGTTTTTCGTCTTGCGAGGCATTCGTCTTGCGGGGCACCACTGTATTTCTCATCCCATCGCAACCTACATTCTTCTCCGCCACTAAAGACAATTACGTAAATAAATAATGCAAGCAGTCTTTTATTTCCCATGTCTTTTCTACCTGCATGTCTAGATTACGCTACACATGAAGCACCATAATTTTCCGTGTATAAGACCCCCCTAAAAAATAATGTTAAAAATTAGGGGGCGTTTTATACACGGATACATCTCCCCCCATTTTCTTAAACCTGTGTCCCCCAAAATAAGGGGCATCTTATACATGGGGGCAACTTAGAGACGGAAAAATACGGTAAATCTGCAGAGCTGCCAGCTTGTGAGGGCAATTGGGGGGAGCCAACGTTGTGTGCATGATGTCATGTGTGATGTCAATGTCCTGAAATCGTGCGGGGCTGGGGGTGGAGTTGAACACAGCAGCCATGTGACTTCAGTGGCTTCTTCCTCCTCCTCCTCCTGACACGGCCACCAGGGGGAAGCTGCTTCTACCCTCCTTCCTCTCCACAGCAGCAGGAAGAGGAGAAGGAGCTGGCCGCTCGAGCCATGCCATGCTCGGCTCCACAATTCACCTTTGTGCTTTTTATACATGGTGGGGCAGCCAAAACCACAAAAATATTGGGGGGGGGGTGTTTGCAAAAGGGCTTGGCCCCTAGGAGCTGGTGCCCCTGCTCTCATGATATAGTTGCAAAACTGGTGTGTGAATTTACAGGTGCTACAGGTTGCTGGGACAAGTAATTCTTAAGCAATATCATCTGAAATCTCTGGAGTGGCAAGGCCTGTCTAAGTACTGAGAGCCTAGCCTTCTGTCCTTCTCCGCACAACAAAACAGAACTTTCTGCCTACTGAATGTCTCCAGACTACAGAAACATGGGTTATAAACCACATTATCCATATACGGCTCATTGCACAGCCCCTGGTCCAGCCCAGATACAGCCAATAATTAGGATTTTAAAAAAATCTTTATGGTGGAATTTCTCTGGCTTTTTTTCTTTAATTAAAAAATGACATGGTATACCTCTCTCGTTTAGACTGACTATATTGTGCTTATGCTTTGACCTTCCTTATCACACATTATATCTGCTTTTTGCTTGTTTCTCTTCTTAATTTGCTGCACTGCATCTCACAAGCTATCCTGAGAAACCAATGGTAACATTTCCTGCAGTGCAAGAGAGGCCATGTTTTATGCTGCTTTTCTCATGCTTTTTCTTTATAATGTTTCAGCTCATCCACCATATACCATGTGCTTTAGAGTGAAATTCTACCCACATGAACCACTGAAGATTAAAGAAGAGCTCACCAGGTATTTTTTTTTTATCCCTGTCTGTTCATTTAGTCAATATTTTGGGAGCATGGCTAACTCTTATTATCACCTATGATATGCTAACCTTCTACACTTTAGCTAACTAAAATTGTCCACTCATATGCTGGAAATTTTAAAAACTGCTTCTGGGAGCTAAAATTGGGCCACCGGTGATTAGTAACAGAGTAAATGTGTTTATATGAAGCACTCGATGGTGAGGCACTGGTAGAAAATGGGATGAGAATCTATATTCCTGGGCTCCTTTTCTTCTCCTCTAGCCTAGTAGGCCTCTTGTGATCTGCTGCTTTTGAAATTCCTGCAGGGTTAATCTGTGGCATACTTACTCAGGTGTAAGTCCCACTGGGTTCAGTAGGCTTCACACCCACATAAATGTTCATAGTTTCATCCTGGTGGGGGAAGGACATCCACTTGTGCAATGAGACTTCCTCTCCTTTCCTTGTGTGCCCTGTGTGCTCCCTACAACTCTCTGGGGCAGATGGGAGTGGGGGCCGCAGAGAGAGGCGAGGGCAAGGAAGCCCCATTGCACAGGTGGAAGCCCTTGTATCTGGAGGATGACATAGTTGCATACAACCTGCAGTTCAATGTATTCATCTGTTTCAAAAAAAGAGCTATGGGTTTGGACAGTTCCAGTGTGCATAGAAATAAAAGCTCTAGGTCATGGGTAGGCAAGCTAAGGCCTGGGGGCCGGATCTGGCCCAATCACCTTCTAAATCCTGCCTGTGGATGATCCAGGAATCAGCGTGTTTTTACATGAGTAGTATGTTTCCTTTTATTTAAAATGCATCTCTGTGTTATTTGTGGGGCCTGCCTGGTGTTTTTACATGAGTAGAATGTGTCCTTTTATTTAAAATGCATCTCTGGGTTATTTGTGGGGCATAGGAATTTGTTCATCCCCCCCCCCAAATATAGTCCGGTCCACTGTCCCTCAGTCCGGCCCCCACAAGGTCTGAGGGACAGTGGACTGACCCCCTGCTGGAAAAGTTTGCTGACCGCTTCTCTAGGTTCTGCAGCAAGCCTGCCACTAACCAGCATGCCAACTTCTTGTTTTCAATTAATTTTACTTCACTTATTGTTTTATTTTCTTGCAATATCTTTATTCGCCCTGCCTATGAACAACCTGAAAGTGCTAACTTTGTAAAAAAAGTAAAAAACAAATAATAATTAAAGTGTGGCCGCCAACAGAAACAAAGAGCCAAAATGAAAATGGCCACGGTGAGAACTGGTTTTGGCGTTTTGTGTTTTTTACCAAGTTGTGCTTCATAGGAAAACTTGCTTTATAGCTGAAATTATGGAGCTAAGTAAACGCAACAGTAGATCTTTGCAGTAAAAAAGCCTTGCCCAGACTGGGATCTTCCTGAGATGTTTTACGGACGTTTTACAACTCCCATGAGCCGTAGCCATGAGACTTGTGCTACCTGGGTCTGCTGGGAATTGTATTCCAAAATATTTGGAGGATACCAATCTGTGGAAAACTCTGGAAGACGCGCTTCCCTACATCTTTCAATCCCTAATTTCTCTCTGCTAAAAACAGAGTGAGATCTGCTTGCACAAGTGGGGGGTGGGGGTGGTAGATGCTTCCTGCATTCCAGAGGGCTGGGGGGGGGGGGCCCAGACACATTTTGGCAAAGTGTGTGTAACTGGGGTGGGGCGGTGGGGAGAAGTCTCATTGTGCAAGTAGATTTCCATCATGGCAGTGAGCGGAGAACCCTAATTTTGCCCTCATTTTTCTGCTGTGTCTTCCATGGGCATAGCCAGGATTTTTTTGTTATGGGGGACAGAACTGATGTGATTGGTCAGTTAATTAAGTATTTCTATTGTTTTACTTGATCTAAGGGGGACAGCTGCCCCCCTGCCCCCCCTTGGTTATGCCCATGGTGCCTTCATGTTGATGAATGTTTTTAGATGCTGCCCATTGCAAACTGGTAATTGTTTATTTTGAAAAGTTCAAATTATTTATAAATGAAAATGTAGTTTATTAAAAAATACAAGACTACGAATTGGCAGGAGGCATTATAAATTATTTTTGTCAGCGGCATAAATATTTGAAATAACGTCAGTCTGTCTGGGAAAAGAAAACATTGACAACCCTAGGGAGATTCGGCTGTGTGAAAATGATGTTTGTTTATTTTGACAGCGCACTGTGTGTAGCAATTTGCTCTGTTGGCTGACATTGCCAATTAAGTGTTTTCCTCCATAGGTTGTAAAGACCTTTCACTGAGCAATGGGGGAAATAGTTAAACACCTGGGAGCAAAGCTATGGTAAAGTCACAAATTTAGCAAAAGCAAAATCACTTTAATTTTTATCTCTCTCTCCTCTTTTTTTGCACTGTATGCAGCATTGCTAGCGAAGCTTAAAGTGTGCAAAATCCTTTACAGAGCTAGTGTGTTCTATCAGTTTTTGAGAATGTTCTTTTGGAATTTGTTACTGAAGAATCCTTTGTTCCCAGCTTTCTAGTTGTCCCTAAAGTCGTAATGATGAGACATTGGCAAAGTAAATTTTGGAGCAGTCAGATAAGCAAGGGAAACCTTTTAACACAGGGGGCTGCTTTGTATACTACATTTTTCTTTGGGACTCGGAAATTAATACCAGCATACATGCCTAGTATTATCATTATTAAGAAAAACATTTCTAAACTGCTCTTCATCCGATGGATGCTAGAAAAATGTACAGCAAACATAAAAATGAATCCAAAATGCTGTTATAATAGCCTTCAAAGCAATTACCGTATTTTTCGCTCTATAACACGCACCCGACCATAACACGCACATAGTTTTTAGAGGAGGAAAACAAGAAAAAAAAATCTAAACGAAACAGTGGATGTATGATTTTTGTGGTTCATGCTGTGGCCACTTTGCTCCTTTAAAGCAAGCAGGCTCTGCTTTGCTCCCTCCTCCCCGCTCATCCCGGCTTAGTGAGCAGAAAAACTTTGCTGCTATGTAGCGAGCTGAGTGGGGAGGAGAGAGGGACAGAGAGCCTGCTTGCTTTAAAGGAGCCAACCGGACAGGAGCCACTTACACTCGTGTAAGCGGCTCTTCTCCTCTCCCGCTTTGCTCCTTTAAAGAAGCAGGCTCTCTGTCCCTCTCTCCTCCCCACTCAGCAGCTCTTCTCCCGCTTTGCTGTTTCAAAGCGAGCCACGGAGGAGGCAAGGAAGGGGAACCATGGATCCTCTGCTCACGACTGCAGCAGATCCCCCCGCCACCCATAGGCATTCCCTCCATAACACGCACAGACATTTCCCCTTACTTTCTAGG
The DNA here is from genome assembly GCF_951804945.1 of Podarcis cretensis. NCBI lineage: Eukaryota > Metazoa > Chordata > Lepidosauria > Squamata > Lacertidae > Podarcis > Podarcis cretensis. Next base: position 6,866,022 of record NC_137180.1, on the reverse strand, counting down.
AGGAAAAAAGTGAGTGTTATGGTGCAAAAAATACGGTACTTACTGAGAGGCAACAAAAGGTTTTAAAAGCTAACGGCAGGTTGAAGCAACAGTTATGATGAATGACCCACTTCAGATAGTAATCCATGCATTTTGCATGCTAATTGCACATGGAAAGCAACTGTTAAAGGATTGGACTGCTGTTCCTGTCTATTTTGGAGGTAAACCTGCAATTTAGGCAAATAGATTCAATTCATATAAGATGTTATACATATGTTGTTGAAACAAAATATAAAAAAATCCTTCTAGTAGCACCTTAGAGACCAACTAAGTTTGTTATTGGTATGAGCTTTCATGTGCATGCACACTTCTTCAGATATGTTGTTGTTTTTCCATTTATTATATGCATAATATGCATTTTTAATCTTTCAAAATGAGCTGCTGCAGTACTACTACTACCACTACTATTAATAAAATGTAGATACTCATCACACTACTGTGTTTTGCAGTGCATTAAATGCTGAATGAATATACTTTTTGAATTGTGGGTGATTTCTGTTGTGAGGGAATATGGGTATGTTTGCCTTCATTTGTGAGTGAAGATGAAGGACAAAGTGTGCTTCGTGAAATAGATGTAGGCATACTGTCCAACTTATGGTTCAAATTGTATACAAATATGAGCTGTCATCTGATAAGAATTTGGTTTTGGAAACCTACACACTGTATGCTGTCAGTCAGAAACAGGCAACACTAAATGATTATGTCACCACTACTGATCTCTTCCTAAAAACCTATCTCACACTTGATCCTTTCTTTCAACCTTTGAAAACATCAACTTATAGTGATAGGAGAATCCAATGTATATTCTTTATAGAACAGCGTAGCATGTACAGTGGTACCTCGGGTTACATACGCTTCAGGTTACATACGCTTCAGGTTACACACTCTGCTAAACCAGAAATAGTGCTTCAGGTTAAGAACTTTGCTTCAGGATGAGAACAGAAATCGGGCTCCGGCGGCGCGGCAGCAGCAAGAGGCCCCATTAGCTAAAGTGGTGCTTCAGGTTAAGAACAGTTTCAGGTTAAGTACGGATCTCCGGAACGAATTAAGTACTTAACCCGAGGTACCGCTGTACTGAGATGAAAACATTAAATTCCTCTCTGTGGAATTCGTATCAGTTCTCACCAGAATGCAAACAGTTCCCCAAATGTGCTCTTTAGCCAGAGCAAATTCCCAAGGTAGTGCAAACTGATTTACACAACTAGGAAGTGTTATTACCCCCCCCCCCTCATTTAGAGGCTAGTGTGGTACCTCAAAGTATAATCATACTGTGGACTTATTTAGCACATTGCCTTGTGAAGTAAGACTTTTTGTATCTGTTCACTATAGTGGAACAAATTTTCTCTCTCGAGAACCAGTAGCACTTATGTAATGTGAATTTTTCAAAGGAGTTGAATGAACTGTGACAGGCCAAAGATTACATTAGGAAGATGCCACAAAAAGGGCAATGATGAATGAAGCACAACAATAATGAATTCTGCAGTAACCTTCCTTATTGGGCCCCACCCCCAAACAACTTTTTGAACGATTAAAGATCCCTGGATTTCAGATTAGAGCTGGGATCCAAATTACTAGAGGACTGGGTGTGGGTTGTTGTTGTTTTGTCGAGAAACAAAAGTCCAAAACTTCCCCTTTATGTGTGTGGAAATAGTTACACAGATCTTCAGATCCTAGTCTAGGGATGTAGTTTTCTAATAACCTATGCAAAAAATGTATGTGGCGCACAGTTGCAAATATATTTTCTTGTGTGTTTTTAGTAACCACAGGAGGCAGAAATCTTGAGCAGAAGACCGCTAAGAAAAGGAGGCTGCTTCACCCTTGCCTTTCCAGTCACTTCCCTCACAAAACAGTCCCTTCCCCCAAACTCCTTTTTCCACTTGTGGAGAAAAAACATATAGATGCCCCTACCTTTTCCCGCGGGACGCAGGTGGCGCTGTGGGTTAAGGCCTCAGCGCCTAGGGCTTGCCGATCGAAAGGTCGGCGGTTCGAATCCCTGTGGCGGGGTGCGCTCCCGCTGCTCGGTCCCAGCGCCTGCCAACCTAGCAGTTCGAAAGCACCTCCGGGTGCAAGTAGATAAATAGGGACCGCTTACCAGCGGGAAGGTAAACGGCGTTTCCGTGTGCGGCTCTGGCTCTGGCTCTGGCCAGAGCAGCGATGTCACGCTGGCCACGTGACCCGGAAGTGTCTCCGGACAGCACTGGCCCCTGGCCTCTTAAGTGAGATGGGCGCACAACCCCAGAGTCTGTCAAGACTGGCCCGTACGGGCAGGGGTACCTTTACCTTTACCTTTACCTTTTCCCGCAAGGGGAGAAGAAAGCGGCTGGGAGAATGATTCTGTGTTGGAAAATGGCCAGAGGGCAAAAGGTCAAGCAGCCGCCCATTCCTTCCCTCTCCTAGTCTTTTATTTAAGATTCAGCCTCCCAAGATTCACCTGCTTTTGGTTTAAAAAAAAGTCATGGAACATGATATCTGAACATGAAGTGGGTCCAGCCACATATTGAAACTACAGTGGTGCCTCGCAAGACGAAAAACCCGCTAGACGAAAGGGTTTTCCGTTTTGGAGGCGCTTCGCAAAATGAATTTCCCTATGGGCTTGCTTCGCAAGACGAAATGTCTTGCGAGTTTTTCCGACTTTTTTTTCCTCCCCCCCCTTTTCTTAGCCGTTAAGCTGCTTATCTGCTTATCCGCTCAGCTGATAAGCCGCTAAGTCGCTAATAGCGCTAATCCGCTAAGCCGTCAATGGGCTTGCTTCGCAAGACGAAAAAACCGCTAGACGAAGAGAATCGCGGAACAGATTCTTTTCGTCTTGCGAGGCACCACTGTAAATCCTTCGAAGGCAGAGGTCCTCTGGCTGGGTCGGGATGGCATGGGGATGAGGGACCAACTCCCTTCTCTTGCGGGGGCCCAATTAGTGCCATTGCCTTCCGTCAAGAGTTTGGGTGTAATCCTTGACGCCTCCCTTTCCATGGAGGCGCAAGTTACAGCAACAGCCAAGGCGACATTTTTCCACCTTCGCCGCATCAAGCAGTTGGTCCCTTACCTTTCCCGCCCTGACTTGGCCACAGTGATCCATGCGACGGTCACCTCCAGGCTTGACTACTGTAATTCGCTCTATGCGGGGCTGCCCTTGAAGCTGTCCCAGAAACTCCAGCGGGTGCAGAATGCTGCAGCGAGGCTCCTCACGGGGTCTCTGCCATGGGAGCATATTCACCCAGTGCTTTTCAAGCTGCACTGGCTCCCGGTGGAGTACAGGGTCAGATTTAAGGTGCTGCTTTTGACCTTTAAAGCATTTCACGGCCTAGGGTCCTCGTACCTACGGGACCGCCTCTCCCGGTATGCCCCACGGAGAGCCTCAAGGTCCATAAATAGCAACACCCTAGTGGTCCCGGGCCCTAAGGAAGTTAGATTAGCCTCAACCAGAGCCAGGGCCTTTTCAACACTGGCTCCAGCCTGGTGGAACGCTCTGTCTCATGAGACCAGGGCCCTGCAGGATCTGATTTCTTTCCACAGGGCCTGTAAGACAGAGTTGTTCTGCCTGGCCTTTGGCTTGGAGCCAATTTGATTCCCTCCCTCTCTTTCTTTTTTCTTTTCCTTCTCCTCCTGCGATGAGGCATTTTAATGAGGCATTTTAATATTTTTATGTTTCAATATTTTAATGTTGTATTTTAATTTTGTTTTAAGTTGTAAACATTCAACTTGTTTTTATTATTGCTTGTTAGCCACCCTGAGCCCGGCCTTGGCTGGGGAGGGCGGGGTATAAATAAATTATTATTATTATTATTATTATTATTATTATTATTATTATTATTATTAAATGTATTTTCTCTCCTTGCACTTTTTCTTAGCATTTTGATTAGAATTGCATGGCAAACTTCCACTTGAATGCCTTAGTCTGATGGCTGGAACAGAAACACTGAGCATGGTTTGACTCAAGAGTAGACCCAATGAAGTAAATGAACCCAACCTAGTCATTTATTCCAGTTGGTCTACTTTGAGTAAAATACCACCCTGTGTAGATTTATACATGGGGGGGGGGGGGGGGATGAATGCATTTGCTGTCGTCCTGAGAGTCGTCTGTAGGAACCAAGAATATATTGGAATCTTTTAAGGCGCAGTTGTGATAAAAGGAGTATAAATTAAATATTGCATCTCAGCTTTGTTCATAAGCAGCATGCTTAATGTCATTCTTTCTTTTTCAACACATGGCCTGGTTGGTAGAAAGGAGAAAATATATTCGTACCAGCAACCTGATTTTTACTTCTGCATTGGCTCTCTGGCCAATTACATTAGCTAATGTTGTGATGTACATTGATTAAATGAGAATAAAGGCAAAATAAATATAGAAACAGAATCTTCATAAGATAGGGTCCCATCCAACTCTATGATTCTATGATGTGTGTTATCTACAGTATTTTTCCTTACACCATGCAGGTACCTTTTATACCTACAAATCAAAAGAGACATTTTCCATGGCCGCTTGCTGTGTTCGTTTTCTGACGCTGCCTTCCTGGGCGCATGCATTGTCCAAGGTAAGTGTAGACAACAGCATCTTCAGACCTTTTCTCAGAATCCCGACCAGATATACATATTGCAATATCAAAAACCTTATGAAAGTTTTATAAACTAATTTGGTTTGGATCCAGATTTAGTTAGTCATAGTTTAGTCCCATTGAAATTGATATGATCTTAGTTAGCAATAGCAGCAGCTGCTGGGGGTGTATGTGGGAGCAGAGACGTGGGTGGCGCTGTGGTATAAACCACTGAGCCTAGGGCTTGCCGATCCGAAGGTCAGTGGTTCGAATCACCATGACGGGGTGAGCTCCCATTGTTCTGTCCCAGCTCCTGCCTACCTAGCAGTTCAAAAGCAGGCCAGTGCAAGTAGATAAATAGGTACCTCTGCAGCGGGAAGGTAAACGGAGTTTCCGTGCACTCTGGCTTCCATCATGGTGTCCTGTTGCGCCAGAAGCGGTTTAGTCCTGCTGGCCACATGACATGGAAAGTTATCTGTGGACAAACGCCGGCTCCCTTGACCGGAAAGCGAGATGAGCGCCGCAACCCCATAGTCGCCTTTGACTGGACTTAACCGTCCAGGGGTCCTTTACCTTGACCTTATGTGGGCACAGTCTCCTCCTAGCATTGGCAGTGTTGCATTTGCCGGGGTGGGGTAAAGCAGCAGTGTAGGTGGTGGGACTGATGCCATCGCTGGCGACCACTTGTGATTTCACACTGTCCCACCCTATCCCAGTACAGTGGTACCTCTGGTTAAGAACTTAATTCATTCCAGAGGTCCGTTCTTAACCTGAAACTGTTCTTAACCTGAGGTACCAGTTTAGCTAATGGGGCCTCCCACTGCTGCCGCCGCTGTGCGATTTCTGTTCTCATCCTGACGTAAAGTTCTTAACCTGGGGTACGACTTCCGGGTTAGCGGAGTCTGTAACCCAAAGTGTTTGCAACCCAAGGTGTTTGTAACCTGAGGTACCACTGTACCAGGAAGCAGTGGCATCTACTGCAGGAACCACTGCAGCTCTGCCAGCTAGATATTATTCATTCGTTTGTTTATTTTTCACAGAACTGGTGTACTGTTTCATTGAAATAAAAGCTCAAAGCAGATTTCTGACAGAATGAAATAATAAGATTATTTACAAGAAAATAAGAAACGATAAGCTAAAAACTAGATTAAAACGCATGCTGACAAACTTGCCCCATTAATTTCGGTGGGACTTACGCCCTACAGGCTTACTCTGGAGCCATCCAAATTATAAATAAATATGTAGCTGAAATAACAGGCTGCGTGTAGCTTTTTCTGTTTCTCTTTGGGGAGAGCGTTCCATAGGCACCACAACCAAAAAGGCCGTCCCTTCAGTAGTCATCTGCTTAAGATTTGAAACTGCCAGAGAAAGGCTTTCTGAATGACATTTAACAGGAGAAAGAACCATTCAGATACCCGAGTCACAAACTATATAGGGCTTTAAAGGTAACCACCAGTGTCTCAGTATTATATGCGAAGGTCTATTCATATATTAATTACAAATAATTCACTGCCAGTTTATTTTTTGTGACTAGGGATTCAATTTAGCTAACTGCTCACGTATTTGGTACTTCTTCCCTAATCTTTCTTTGCATTTTTATCTGTGCAGCTGAGTTTGGTGACTATGATCCTGATGAACACTTGGACAATTATGTCAGTGAGTTTAAGATTTTCCCCAAACAATCCCAAAAGCTGGAGAGAAAAATACTTGATATACATAAAAACGAATTCAGGTAATTTTGAAAGCTGATTAAAAGATGTATTAAAAGAGGATTATTTAACCATTATTTGTTAGTGCTTTCTACAGGTTGTAACCTACACAGGTAGAAAATAAAAATCTGTATTTTAAAGGGGTCAGTAGAGGACAATGCAGTATAAAATTTTGCAAGTCAACAGATCTGCTCAATATGTTATGATCCAAAACTGAGCCGATACCATGGTAAGGCCACAATTAAGCTCCTTGATTTCAGTGAGCTATTACAGATGCAACTCCATATTTGATTGGTTTAAAGACACTTTGGTTTAAGAACGGACTTCCGGAACGGATTAAGTTTGTAAACCAAGGTACCACTGTATAAACTCTCAAAAGATCAACAAGTAACATATAATCACAACATACATATTGTTTTCTATTTCTCTATTTTTTACCCGGATGTAGCAAATACTGAGCTAGCGTATACGAACGTCACTGCTACTGACAAGTGGTAATTTTGGTTTTGCTGGTGAATTTTAAAGAAAAGAACATGGTTGCTATCTAAAGGTTTAGAACATACTTTGATGTTCAGTTACTTTCTGGTTAAACATTATGCCTTCAAATAGTCAATAATTTTCCCCCATTCTATTTTAAAAAGTCTACTTTGATTATAGTTCTCTTTCTAGAAGAAAAGCATATGAGAGGTTTCGTTACTGCTTTCATTTTAATTGCCATTCTGTTGATTTTGTGGTAATTATCCTTTGAAGGATATTTTCTTATTACTGTTGGATGAGCACTTTTAATGTACATTACAGTTTTTAAACATTGTTTGGTTTTTATTAGTTTGAATTTCTATTCTAGTTCCTTTGAGACTGTTCCGATGTAAAACAACTTATAAATGTAATGAATATTAATAGTTTATCATCATCATCATATATATGTAGAACATTTCTCTCCACTGACATATTATTTGATAACAAAACAGAATAGAGAGGACAAACCATTTCTCTCTTTCTATAGACATTTGCGGCCTCTTATTATTTTGGAGATAAACGTTGTTTTGGGAAAGGCTGCCCCCTTCAGGCATACTTTTCAACTGAAGAATTAAGAGCATAATTTAAATTATCCTGCAGTTGATGTGAAAAGTGTCATGGAATGTTGCTAGAAAACCATTGGCTTTGTTTATGTAACACTTGCAATTACCAGCAGATTCCAAGACCTAGAAGTAGTCAGAAGTTCATTTAGGGAGAGATAAACTGTGCTAGCTGTTAAGGTGCTACACTCAATATGCCAGCAAATTTGGAAAACTCAGCAGTGGCCAGAGAATTGGAGAAGATCAGTCTACATCCCAGTCCCAAAGAAGGGCAGTGCCAAAGAATGCTCCAACTACCGCACAATTGCATTCATTTCACACGCTAGCAAGGTTATGCTTAAAATTCTACAAGGCAGGCTTAAGCAGTATGTGGACCTAGAACTCCCAGAAGTGCAAGCTGGATTTAGAAGAGGCAGAGGAACCAGAGACCAAATTGCAAACATGCGCTGGATTATGGAAAAAGCTAGAGAGTTCCAGAAAGACATCCACTTCTGCTTCATTGACTATGAAAAAGCCTTTGACTGTTTCGACCACAGCAAACTATGGCAAGTTCTTAAAGAAATGGGAGTGCCTGATCACCTCATCTGTCTCCTGAGAAATCTCTATGTGGGACAAGAAGCTACAGTTAGAACTGGATATGGAACAACTGACTGGTTCAAAATTGGGAAGGGAGTACGGCAAGGCTGCATTTTGTCTCCCTGCTTATTTAACTTATATGCAGAATTCATCATGCGAAAGGCTGGGCTGGATGAATCACAAGCCAGAATTAAGATCGCCGGAAGAAAAATCAACAACCTCAGATAAGCAGATGACACAACCTTGATGGCAGAAAGTGAGGAGGAATTAAAGAACCTTTAATGAGGGTGAAAGAGGAGAGCGCAAAATATGGTCTGAAGCTCAACATCAAAAAAACGAAGATCATGGCCACTGGGCCCATCACCTCCTGGCAAATAGAAGGGGAAGAAATGGAGGCAGTGAGAGATTTTACTTTCTTGGGCTCCATGATAACTGCAGATGGTGACAGCAGCCACGAAATTAAAAGACGCCTGCTTCTTGGGAGAAGGGCAATGACAGGCCTAGACAGCATCTTGAGAAGTAGAGACATCACCTTGCCAACAAAGGTCCATATAGTTAAAGCCATGGTTTTCCCAGTAGTGATGTATGGAAGTGAGAGCTGGACCATCAAGAAGGCTGATCGCCGAAGAATTGATGCTTTTGAATTATGGTGCTGGAGGAGACTCTTGAGAGTCCCATGGACTGCAAGAAGATCAAACGCATCCATTCTGAAGGAAATCAGACCTGAGTGCTCACTGGAAGGACAGATCGTGAAGCTGAGGCTCCAATACTTTGGCCACCTCATGAGAAGAGAAGACTCCCTGGAAAAGACCCTGATGTTGGGAAAGATGGAGGGCACAAGGAGAAGGGGACGACAGAGGACGAGATGGTTGGATAGTGTTCTTGAAGCTACCAGCATGAGTTTGACCAAACTGCGGGAGGCAGTGGAAGACAGGTGTGCCTGGCATGCTCTGGTCCATGGGGTCACGAAGAGTCGGACACGACTAAACGACTAAACAACAACAAACAGAATGCAGTTTCCGAAGGCAATGGGCAAGCACAAGACTATGCAGGGAACAGTATCTGCAGCATGAGAAAGCGCCTGTTAATGTGTGCATTTTTGCAGGATGGGCTTTGCACAAAATGACAAGATTGGTCTCCATGATATAGGTACACAACTAGGGTTGCCACAGTTGATGAGCTTTTTTAAAGGAAAGACCAAGTTGAGCTTTGTTTCAAAATCCCAGGCATTTTGCCAAAATTCCCCCTAGACCAGCAGGAAATTCCAGGCGTAGGGCAAGCCTATACACTGCCTCTGTGGTTGTGCATCTTGCTTTGCATGCAGAAGATCCCAGGTTTTCAATCCTGGGCCTCTCCAGGTCGGGCTTGGAAGTCACCAGCCTAAGCCACCACCAGTCCGTATAGAGAAGTATTGAGTCAGACAGGCCAGTGGTTAAGTTTCAATGTGAGGCAGCTTCCTATAGTCCTGTGTTCCTAGGGAACATATTGTGATGGCTTGTGAATGTTCTCCGCAAGAAATGCCTCTGCTCACTCAGAGATACATATATACAGTCTTTATTTTACATATGTACAAGCAGCACTTTACAATCATGCATCCGAATCCTCCGGCTCAGATTCTTGGAGTGCCTTATGCCCGTCCCTTCTCCAACAGAAAATATGTGGAATTTTCATGTGATGTCTCTGTCCCCTCCTCTTTAACACTCTCCTTTCCTTGGCAGATGGAACAGGCATTGTTTCACTGTCTGTGCCAGAACTTCCTGTGCGGTGTTGAGGCTCTGGTCCAACATCTGTGTCTGTCCCTCCTCCTGGCTTTCCCTTCTTTCCTCCACCGCCACTTCCTGCCCCCTCTCCTCTGCCAGACTTTCCTCCTCCCCTTCATTCTCCGTCAATACCATGACACATATGCACACAAATCTGTCAGCTTCTGTCAAGTGTAAATAGGTTGCTTATGATCTCTTCAGGTACTACTTCAGGGGACACCCCCCCCCTCCACACACACAAATAATGTCTGGGTAAAATTGAGCAAGTGGGAAAAGTGAATTTTAAAAAAGGAACTATGGAGCCAGACAAGTTGATACAATAAATGTTTGAGTGTGTTTAACGTGTTTTTATTTTTTAAAAAAACAGCTGCCTGTTGGGGGTTGGGATTTAGGATCAGGATTGTGCTATGCAAGGAGGGGTAATGCTTTCCCTCTGCGTCATAGTCTTGTTGAAAATGCACCCGTCCTCAAAGCTGACACTACCCCTGTAATGGAAGCTGATATTTGTCTCATTGCAAGACTGACTGATAGGCAGGTGAAAGCAAGACAATCTGTGTAGTGCTATAGATAAGCATATATTTCAGGAAATAGTAAATGAGAATGAAAACAAGCTGCACAAAACAGCAAGTGAAGTCACATCAGACTGCAGGTAGTCCAAAGTTAAATCCTGTGATTGGTAGAAGGGGCATAGAAACATTTTTACTTAATACAGTGGTGCCCCGCAAGACGAATGCCTCGCTAGACGAAAAACGCGCAAGACGAAAGGGCTTTTCGTTTCTTGAGTTGCTTCGCAATACGATTTTCCCTATGGGCTTGCTTGGCAAGACGAAAACGTCTTGCGGGTTTGCTTCCTTTTTCTTAAAGCCGTTAATACCCAGGGAATCCGTGCTTCGCAAGACGAAAACATCGCAAGCCTAAGCAACTCGCGGAACGAATTAATTTCGTCTTGCGAGGCACCACTGTACAGGATGCTTAATTCTAGTTCTGCAGGGGATCCATAGGTGCTTAGTATAACTGTCACATATTCTACACTTCAAAGCCTGAATTAAATGTTCAGTACTGTATTTGTAATATTGCCACATACTCATTACTGGCAGATAAAATATTGCTTCCATCTTCTATCCTCTGTGAGTTTAGAAAGACTGTCACAGGGTCTTGCCAGCTCAAAACATTTTTCAGATGTTATTTCACTGCTGGTGATTTTTGTTTGTTCAGCGCACTGTGCCATATTAAATTAGCATAAAGTGTATCTGAGAACATTTGCAAGATCTCACTCTTTTATTCCACATTAGTCAATACACATTAGTAAATACTGTCATCCTATCTTTCTCTCTGTTCAAAATCCTATCGCAAATTAGAATTATCAGTCCACGCTACAGAGTGCAGTTTCAATATCCTTTCATTTCTGTATATTAATTACTCTTAACGTGCTGTTGGTAACATGTTTCAGGTGGCTAATGAATGATTAAAAATTGTCTTATGCACATTTTCAGTGCTTGTTTATGGCAGCATTCTAACAATTCAGTGATGATACTCAATGTATTTTTAAAAGAATTAACCCTGAATACCATCACTGCAAGGGACGCAGGTGGCGCTGTGGTCTAAACTACTGAGACTAGGGTTTGCTGTTCGGAAGGTTGGCGGTTCGAATCCCTGCAATGGGGTGAGCTCCCATTGCTTAGTCCCAGCTCCTGTCAACCTAGCAGTTCGAAAGCACATCAAAGTACAAGTAGATAAATAGGTACCACTCCGGCAGAAAGGTAAATGGCAAATCAGTAACCAGCTGTTGAAATAAATAGTCGAGTGCTGTGAATTAAGACTCAGCAGAATGATAGAATATAATGTAGTATTTAATTCTGGTGGTCAAAAAAATTCCAGGTACTAAATTTCTGTCTGCTAATTGAACATACTGTAGAAACCTCCTGTGGCAGCATTAGGATAACAATTTGTCATGGGGCCCGTGGATACAGCAGGGCAAAACAAATTATCAGTGAACAAACTCCGTATCACATGCATGAGCTGCTAGGGAAATGATGACTCACAGTGACAGGTGCCAAAGTGGGGAAGAGGCATCTTTTTCAGGTCTAAGAACATTTGCTGTTTTCTTCCTCATGAAGATCTATCAAAATGTGGAGCATAATCTCTGTGAAAAGCAAACAGAATTGGTGTCTGAAGGCTGTTCTGTCTGAAGTCGATGTCAGATTTCTAGCTGTGCTTTCTAGAGGTGCTTCTTGTCGTTCTTTTAAATGCACCACCTTCCACTTTTATCAAAAAGAAAGTACAATTCACGTTTATTCAACAGCAATTTTAGGGAGCATACATACATACATACATACATACATACATACATACATACATACCATAGTGGCTAAATGCTGGTTCTAATGTAGTTTTGCTCGTAGGGATGAACCTTCATATGTATTTCATTCATTTTTACCTCCAAGAAGCTCAAGGCAGAGATAGGGGGTTCGATCCTACAACAATGTTTCCTTTTCTCACCCCAGCAGCTCCATTTCAATATTTCGCAGACGATCTGGGGTCTATGCTAAACAACCTGGGCTGTGTTACCAGGGGGGTGAGAGGAGAAAACTTTAACCTAGGCGATCTTGAGGTACAACCCATTCTTCCCTCCCATTTTAACCCTACAGCAGCCCTATGAAATTGGTTAGACTGAGAAAGAGTGAGCTGCTCAAAGGCATCTGGTGAGCTTCAGTCCATCACTGTCTGTTCAACAAACATAGGAGTCATATGGAAGGCTAAAACATTTGTCTACTATTGCATGGCATGGTTTCAACCACTTCTGGGATTCTTTACAGAGCATTGTCTGACTCGTTAGAAGAGACAGATAGAAATCCTTACAATTGTATTAGTAGCAGCAATGTGTACATGGGCCATCACATATCTAACTTCAGACAGAACTTCAATTTCGCTTCACACAATGCTTTTCAATATAGTCAGCTCATACACTTGGCTACTAGTCACCAAGTGTACAGTAAGTGCTTTGATAATCCTGATTTTATTTTCTGGATACACATTGGAACATTAGAGTCATTCAGTATTAAAAGCGCACATTTTAGATAATGTGGACTTTCTTTCTAGATCTGCGATCCAGCTATTGGTTTATAATGTCTCTTTCCTGCTGAGGAGATGTGAAAGAGGGTGTTAAATTTGAAGGTGTCAATAAATATGAAAAGGATTTTTGTTCCTAAGTTGTTTAGAGTCCTGCTGTATTCTCTGTTTTAAGGTCTGATAAATTTACAAATGCCATTTGAAAAATAGCGGTGTTAAGTCTAGAATGTCTCTTTCTACAGATAATGACCCCAATTTGTAACTCGGGTTGTGAGAAATTAGTCCTCCTACCTCTTCTGTAGTAACTCGCTGTACAGATTGTAAAATGGCATTTCTTTTTTACTGATCAACGTGGAGGTTCTGTAATTTCAGCTTGTTGAAATTCTGCTTATCCTTCTCGAAAAAGATCTCTGCAAAGTTCATACTCTCAGCAAGATGTACTTAATGTGAAGAGTATGTATTGGGATGGTGTGCTATTTAAGCAGTCCATAGTAGCTACAACCGCTCCTCAAAATTCCACTTACCCGGGTTTGATTGCAGCTCTTCTGCTTTGATCCTTGCAACTTCTACATTTGTTTTTAATTCAAGTGTGAGACCAGCAGCTGTCCCAGATTCCAAGCCCGTCAGCAAAGACTGTACAGAATTTCCCCTCTCACACTATTATGACACACTTAAGATCATTGCTCAGCCGCTGGCCCCTCAGTGGAGCTATAAGCAAGCATGATATTAAATCTAGCTTTTGGACTGAATTGCTTAGACCCTCCCATGACCTAAGGGAAATCTTTTCATTGTATTAGTTTGAAATCATTTGAATCAAGGTCTGGCTTAACAATGACTCACGCTGACAAGATAATAACTTTCTGTCCTTTTCACGTTACTTGAATGGTTTCCTAGGGATATTCCCCTAGAAATGAGGGACGGGGGGAAATTTCTCATGGCTGTTTGTGTGTCTCTGTGGTGGCACCTTCTTATAGTAGTTCCATCACCTACTCCTGTGCCATGTTGCTCTTGCTTGCTACACAAGTTGGCTCCCAATACACAGGTAGCCCGTATGCTGCTGGCATCAAGCTGGTACAAATGAGATGCACAGGCAATAGTTGTTCCAGTGCCATAACTACTTGACACTGCAGTAAGTAAAATTATGCCTTAACCTCTGGAAGGACCAATGGGACTGCCTGGTATGCCCTGCGGAAGACCTTAAGGTCCATAAATAGCAACACTTTGGAGGTCCCAAGCCTCAAGGAGGTTAGCTTGGTCTCAACTAGGGCCAGGGCCTTTTCAGCACTGTCTCCAACTTGGTGGAACGCTCTGTCCCAAGAGACTAGGGCCCTGTGGGATTTGATGTCTTTCCGCAGGACCTGCAAGATGGAGCTGTTCCACCGGGCCTTTGGCTTGGACTCACTCTGACCCCTTATATGGGGCTTGGTATATAAATTTTCCCTTGTTTTTTTTGCTGGCCCATGTAGGACCAGCATGGATAGCTGGCTCGGGTGAATATCTGATGTTTCCTCCCTTTATGGTCTTGATTTATGGGCTACTACTAAAATGAGGCTGTATTTTAAGCTGTATTTTAAGCCGTATTTTAATTAACGGTTTTTTCCTTTTTTCTTTTTTCCTATTACATTTTATTGTAATTTATATTCAGTGTTAGCCTCCCTGAGCCTGGCCCTGACTGAGGAGGGCAGGGTATAAATAAAAAATTCTTATTCTTATTCTTATTCTTATTCTTATTCTTATTCTTATTCTTATAATTATAATTATTATTATAATTATGTGGGCAAAGGCATTCTGCTCTTCCAGACTTACCTGCAAATTCCTTTGCTTCCAGCAACAATAGTGCAAGGCTGTTTAGCTGTTTCCATCTTTGGGCCTTTAAAACTACCTTTAGATGTTGAGCTGACTTTTTTTATAATATTTTTATTCATTTTCAAATACAAATTTATTTAACTAATATCAGAATTTATCACATAATCTTTTTTTTTACTTCCCCCAGTTTCTCTGCCAATCTTCCGTTTTGTTTATTTCTTCACACATTTTCTGATTTTAATATTGCCTTTGATATATAACCTCCCCAATCTTATTCCCTTTTTTACAATATTCCTCATATTTTCACAGAACCTCTTGAAAGCCTACAAGCATTGTCTGTTCATCACATATACTTTTCAGATAATCTGTAAATTTTCCCCAGTCCTCTGATCTCGCAAATATTGAATCTTCCCCGTTAGTTTATCCAGTTCTGCAAAGTCCGTCAATTTCAATCTCAATTTCAATTTCAATGAGCTGTCTTGAAGGGGTCTGTGACGTTAACATATGGGAGTGCTGGAGGTGAAATAGTTAATCAGGTTACCCAATCAGAACCCAGGGAAGTGGAGTCAGAGGGACTATAAAACCAGCTCTGGGAAGGGCGGAGAGGAAGAGTTCCTTGGGAGTTGGGTGGTTGGTTGGAGTGGGAGTGGATTGGGATAGAGTCTGTGGGTAGGTTGAGTTAGTGTAGCGAAATAAGCTGAGTCAGGAACAGTTAGGGGCTAGGAAGACAAGTAAATATCTGAGAGGTGGTTTAGTGAGTGAGAGCAGGTAGCGGAAGTTATAGGTCTGGATAGGCACCCCATGAATGTAATTGACCGATACTGTTTATGAAACCACACGCTTGTTAAACTGTAATAAATAAATGTTCTAATTTATGTTCCAATTTAACCCTGACTGGACTCAGTATTGTACCAGGTAGGGCCTGGGTGGTGGCAGCGAGAAATAAAATGGTGGCACAGGGATCAATAGACGGTGAAACGTCCGGGGACCCTGTGTGATCGCCACAGGGCCACCCAAAGTTCCCTGTAGTATTGTGCAATGATACTTCAAAGAGAGCAGGGAAAGTGCTCTATTGCCACAATATCCATGAAATACCCTCCAAGTGTCCCTATTTTCCGAGGACAGTCCTGGAATTACGAAACCCATCCCAGCTTCTGGTTTGATCCAAGAATGTGCCCATTTCTCCCTGCCAGTGCCACCGCCACCAAGCTTGGGCAACTTGTAGTGGCTGCTGGGGAGCAGGTGAAGAAGAGGAGAGGCTGTTGCTGTCGCTGCCGAGCCCAGCCTTGTGTGACGCACCATCTCAGAGGTGCAGGCAGAGAGCAGGGCCACCTTGGTTGCGAAGAAAGCGAGAGCAGAGCAGAGAACAAGGAGTCTTGTAAAAAAAATAAAATGCTTTGTGCACCCGTGTCTAACCTTGAGGAGGGTCAGTTGGGTGGGGAGTGAGAAATGCCCCTATTTTCATCTGAGGGAGGTTGGAGAGTATTCCATGAGTTCCACTGAAAGAGTAATTCTACTGGATTTAGGTTCCGCGCATGTGAGTAAATTAACACCCCCCCCCCACACACCAGGACAGGCATCTCCATGACTGATCCCATAAGTCAGTGCTTTAATGAGGTAGCTTGTTCAATTGGGCTATTAGATGAAAATCAGTTAGTCTACTTGGTGCTTTTGTTGGTTCTTGTTTTGCTTAGTTTGACAAGAATACAATCTAATAGCCCAATTTAACGTGCTGCCCTTGAGTACCCCCAGAAAAAAGCACTGTGTGATGTAAACCAGCATCAGAATTCTTTCCCCACCCACATTCAGTTCTATGTTTTACTGCATTTTTTGAATTGGGTGGGGTGTGGGGGTTTTTTTGTCTCGAGAGTCAGTGGAGTTTGCAGATTTACTTTTCTTCTCTTTCCTCCACATTGTTAGTGCAGACCTCCCTGGTACAAAAGCAGATTTGTATTTTTCTCTCTAAGAATTTCAGAAACAACTCCCCCCTTTATTTAATGTCTTCTTCTATTACTGGCCTCACTCCTTTTCTCATTTGTGACATGAACATGTGACATTGCTTGTGAAGTGGCCAATTTCTTTACAGTTTGCCTTGGTTAAAATGTTTTAGTTGTTCTAAATCCAAAACTAATAATTACTAATATATTTTCATTTTCTTGGCTTTCTACCCATTCCATTTCCAAATCTGGGAGGCATGACTACTTTAAAACAGTGCAAATGCATAACATAAATCCTATCTACTACTGTTAAACTGATTATTCTATATTCGACTGCTACTTAATATTGAGTTTTGGGACGCGGGTGGCGCTGTGGGTTAAACCACAGAGCCTAGGACTTGCCGATCAGAAGGTCGGCGGTTCGAATCCCCGTGACGGGGTGAGCTCCCGTTGCTCGGTTCCTGCTCCTGCCAACCTAGCAGTTTGAAAGCACATCAAAGTGCAAGTAGATAAATAGGTACCACTCCGGCGGGAAGGTAAACGGCATTTCCGTGCGCTGCTCTGGCTCGCCAGAAGCGGCTTAGTCATGCTGGCCACATGACCCTGAAGCTGTATACCAGCTCCCTCGGCCAATAAAGCGAGATGAGCGCGCAACCCCAGAGCCGGTCACAACTGGACCTAATGGTCAGGGGTCCCTTTACCTTTACCTAATATTGAGTTTAGACTATTGGCTCAACTAGTCTAGTAGTAGTATTTATATCCCACCCTTTTTCCCTGACAGGAACTTAGGGGACTTACAGATAAAAGAGAAGCAGCTACAAACATAGGAAAAAAAGCTATTATTAAAAACAGTTTAACATTAATAATATATAAATACGTTCTACTAAAACATACAGATCATTCTGACTGGCAGTGAGTCTCCAGAGGTTCAGAAGACATTTCTTAGTTTGGGGGCACAATTTTTTTCTCAGTTGCAGATCCTGCAATTGCATTATTTTTCACTCAATAAGACAAACCTAGTTTTTAGAGGAGGAAAACAAGAGGAAAAAAATTCAGAACGAAACAGTGGATGTATGACTTTTGTGGTTCTTGCTGTTGTCACAGACATGTGATTTGACGGTGAGTTTGGGTAGCCCAGTGCAAAAATCCTGAGATTCCATGTGGATCTGTGCTTTGTAACCACATTTTTGCACCATTGTGGCCCCATGAAACAGTGGATGCATGGTTTTGGGGGGGCAGGCTGTAGCCATAGAAATGCTATGTGATCTGGTGATGAGTTTGGGATGACCCAGTGCAAAAATCCCGAGGATCCATGTGGATCCGTGCTTTGTAAATCTGGGCCCATCTGCCTGCAGTTGCTCTGCACAAATGCTGTGCTGCATATTGGAACTCTGCACAAATGCTGTGCTGCATATTGGTGAATCATTCTGCAAAGCCAGGAGCGATCTGTATGGTTCCCTCCAGATACTGGTGGACAACAGCTCCCATCATCCCTGACTGTTGAGCTTGCTGACTGGGGCTGATGGGAATTGGGAAAGACTTACCTTTGTTCTGATTTACAGTTCAGTTAAACTATAGGTGGGAAGCAGATGAGGTTTAATATCTCGCACATTGAAAAAGTAGTTTTTTGCCTACTTTAGATAGCTTAGCATGGAAGGAGAAGGGACCCATGCTTTCCCCAATATCCTATTCCCCAATGCAAATCCATAAAGAGGTCACTCTGTCCCAGGGAGAAGAAGAGCAAAACGAAAAATAACTTTGAAATTAAGCACGGCTGTGGAAGTGTGCACCGGGAAGTAGTATCTAAAGTGATCAAATTAATTATGATGACCATTCGGTCACTGAGAGCAAAATAAAGGAGAAACTTCCGTCTCACAGATTCACTTCCACCTGCCCCAGGGCAAAAAGCTGAAGGTCGCGCAGTAAAGGAAACCAGAGATGAGGGGGCCAAACCAGTTCTGCAGGATCAAACTCATTCCTACCATTAATTTCAATGATCTTGCCACACTGCTGGGTCACATGGCGTGTGGAGGGGAGCTTCCCAGGTGGAATTATCCCTTCCCCATGATCCCACCCCATCCCCACACACTCAGGGAAGGGAGGAAAAGATGGGGCAGGGGGAAGATGGGGCAGGACTTCCGCTGATGGGGCATATTAGGTGATTCCTTCCCTGTGGGTTTGTCAGGAGGCTGGAGGTTACAAACGCCTCTGCTCTCTGTGCATGGATCATGGATTACTGCACAGCATAGCCTTAATTATGGCTAATGCTAACGGCTTTTGATAATATTCACACCACCACAAAGCATTTATGCAGACACTCTGTGCAGTAGATTTATCTGAAGTATGTATGTCAATCCTTGCTGTTTGGAAAAACACACTACCTTGGTGCCAGATCAGCAGGTATGCATGACATGGTTTATCATTTGGATCATGTTCGTGATTTGGATGCACGCATCGCAAAGTGGAGTGTTCCACAAGAATGCTGACAGATTCAAGTCTAGGCCTGGAGAGGCAGCCATGACCAAAATACCCTTCTTTATTTGCTTGTTTATTTCCAGAGCAGGAAAGAAACACATCTTAATAGGAGTGCTTCTTTAAAATGAATTTAGGAAATAGGTCATTGGAAACCAAGACTGCAGCTTATTTCTCACTAAGCTCCAACTGTCCCATGTGCACCAGGAGAGAGCAAATATTTGAAAGATACTTGATAGCCCCTGATTAACTGCACAGCTCACTGGAGTCCCGAGAATATGTCAAGAGCATCTAGGCTTAATCCAAAGGGATTAGGTGCTGTGAGAGAGTACAAGCTGAATCATATGAAAGATCTCCTATTTCCCCTCTCATGATAGATACCTTTGACTGAATTTTTTTGTATTTTAAAAATTTTTTCATTATGTTTTTTTTTAGGGGTCAGAGTCCAGCTGTTGCTGAGTTTAATTTATTATTGAAAGCACATTCTTTAGAAACCTATGGTGTTGATCCCCACCCTTGCAAGGTAATGTATTTGTTTTATTGTTTTAATCACAATTAGCATTTTCCATATTTAGTGCCTGTTCAATCCCTCCCCTATCTATGCCATTAAATATGTACTGGCCTACCATGGATGGGTCCCCTACTATGGGACTCGGGTGGCACTGTGGTGTAAAAGACTAAGCCTTGGGCTTGCCGATCGGAAGGTCGGCGGTTCGAATCCCCGTGATGGAGTGAGCTCCTGTTGCTCAGTCCCAGCTCCTGCCCACCTAGCAGTTCAAAAGCACGTCAAAGTGCAAGTAGATAAATAGGTACCACTCCGGCAGGAAGGTAAATGGTGTTTCCGTGCACTGCTCTGGTTCGCCAGAAGCGGCTTAGTCATGCTGGCCACATGACCCGGAAAACTGTCTGCAGACAAATGTCAGCTCCCTTGGCCAGTAAAGCGAGATGAGCGCCGCAACCCCAGAGTCGTTCGCGACTGGACTTAACTGTCAGGGGTCCTTTACCTTTACCTTTTTTACCATGGGTGGAGCTCTCTATATATAGTAAAAATGCCAGCCGTCAGTGGTAGGTACCTCCACTTGCAGTCAAGCACAATTTGGGAGCCTGATCATCATTATAATAGTAAATAAATAGCCATGTATTGCCTTTTAAATGTATTTGTGAGAGGAGGGCACTGGTTTACTTTTGTGTATTGTTGTTGTTATGTAATTTGCATTCTCGTTGTGTGTTTTTATGTTGTGAACCACCCTGTGATCTTCAGATGAAGGGCAATATACAAATTTAACAAACAAATGTATGCAATACATTGTGCAATGCAGTACATTAAGCATTTTCTCTTTCTGTATGATAACAGAGTACACTTAAACTTATCTTTCATTGTAACTGTAAGGTGTCTTCTACAGGACAGAAGCGCTAGGAAAGAAATTGTAGCATTTATCTTACTGTGTTTTGCTTCATATATTTCCAAACTGCTTTTAAAGGCAAACCGTATGAAGGCATTAAAAATGCATACTTGGCATCAGACAACAAAGGCCAGTTTGGTCCTATCAATTTCAATGTTACTAAGCCAGTTTGAGTGTTAGTTTAAGTGGTTTGTTTATCCCACAAAAATTACATAGTACCAGACTCTATCTATCTATATCTGAAAATTGTGTTTCAAGTTGCAGTCTAATGGCCAACATAGACTATTCCTTGCCATTCGAAATTTGCAGGGGAAAATCTGTGGGTAGGAGCAATGTGCATAAGCCCTCCTCTACTCTCCTGCAAATGCCCTCTTGCGAGTAGCCCTCCGAACTAGACTATAAAATTGGTACTGAGCCCATTTCAGCAAAGGAAACTAGTGACATTGCATTGATGTAGGTCTAATAAGAAGACCAGGGATGCGGGTGGCACTGTGGGTTAAACCACAGAGCCTAGGGCTTGCCAAACAGAAGGTCAGCAGTTCGAATCACTGCAATGGGTTGAGCTCCCATTGCTCGGTCCCTGCTCCTGCCAACCTAGCAGTTTGAAAGCACGTCAAAGTGCAGAAAGGTAAACAGCGTTTCCGTGCGCTGCTCTGGTTCGCCAGAAGCGGCTTAGTCATGCTGGCCACATGACCCGGAAGTTGTACACCAGCTCCCTCAGCCAATAAAGTAAGATGAGCGCTGCAACCCCAGAGTCATCTGCGACTGAACCTAACACTCAGGGGTCCCTTCTTATTTCTTAATAAGAAGAGCTGGCACTCATTCAAAAGCCAGAATCAGCAGATCAGCATTCTGGGCCAATATTTGACTGAGTGAAATGACATCAGCATGCAACAACTGAGATGACCCTCAGGTAAGTGAGGAGTGCATCACTTAAAAGCAGCTCCCAGTGCATCTAAAACCTACCCCAGTTGGAATCCAAACTGATGTAAGCTGGATGTCAACATGGAAAATGACAGGAAAGGTTCAAAAACAGGTTCCTGAATAGACCAAGTGGAGCTGATTAGGAATATAGTACAGTACTACCTTGGGGTCATGGGCGTAGCCCCCCGCATCAAATAAAGAAATAGAAAAACTAACTGACCAATCACAACATAGATAGCTCACTTCTGACCCCCAACATATATCCTACCCCCCTAACATAAATTCTGGCTACACCCATGCTTGGGTTTGAAGGGAGGGGAGAAATCGCTCTGTTATTTTTGCATAATAGTGTAGTGCCTCGGTAAAATTTGAAACATTCTTCACTATTATGTGTCTCTCCATTGCTACAAAAGTGTCTTGCACTGGTATAAACTATAAAATTTAGCAAGAGAGACTATCATATAAATGTACTTACATTACATTTTTATGCTAACAATTATACATGACCATTATGTTAATCCTCCTGCACTGCCCACTAAACCTGATTATATTCTGGCAAACTGCGACAAGCTGGCTTTCTTAAACAGCTGGAACACCAGCTTAAAAGCAAATTCATAGGATCTTCTACAATATGAGGAAATATATGTAGCCAAATATTGAATTTTCTGCATGTTTGAACACCCCCCCTACAGTTTTTAATTTGTTTTATCTTTTTTTTCTTTCTTTCAAGGATTCAACAGGGACCACAACATTTTTAGGATTCACAGCCACAGGTTTTGTTGTTTTCCAGGGAAATAAAAGGATACATTTGCTAAAATGGTGAGCTGAAAAATGGTTAACCGAATATGATTTTTAATGTTCTAACATGTCTTGGTTTCTTCCCTTCCAAAAACTTACGTTGGAAAGTCTTGCTATTTTTTCTATATATTCATTGTAAAGCGCTTTTAGAGAACCAGGATTATTAGTCCACATTTAAACCATGTGATCCAACGTGCAGGCCAAGAGCCATTTTTTTGGTGGCTCTTGGCAACATTTGAGAAGGAGGTGGGAGTTCTCTAGGACCCTGCCAGAGCCTTTCCAAAACTCAGCGCCAGGTGAGATAGAAAGAGGTCATCCACGTTGTGGGAGCTAAGCAAAAAGAAATGGACACTTTCCATACATTCAGAGAAGCACTTACATCTCCAAACTTCATGCATGTATAGCAGTCATGTCAAACCAGTCGATTGTGATCTACCAGTTGATTGCGGGGCGTCTCTGCTTGATCCTTGTCGATTGCGTGATCCTGATTGATCACCCTCCCCCCCAAAATACCTCAAGAGCTTTGGTGAATTCTCCTCCAAAAAAGGTCAACAACTTCGGTCAGTCCAATGTTTAGATCACTGCCAGTTTTTTAATAGTGGGACTAGATCGCAGTCTTTTGGGAGTTGGACATGCCTGATGTATCGGGTGAGATTCAGGGTTTGTTAAAGCATTACTTTTAAGTATCAACATGCCACAAGTCTTAAGATCTTTCATATCTCTTACACTGAGAAGTAGTACTACATATACAAACATAATTTCTCCCTGACTTCCAGACTCATCCCCAGAAAGAATGGGTTTCTCTACAACAAGGAAATCCTTTATTTTAAAAATGTGACTCAAATATGGATCAGGCATTACTCCTTACCCATAGGGAGGGGAAGGAGATGCCCAAGACTCATACTAGATTGAGTGCAACATTATGCTAGCTTTTGAAGCTGATTCCAATTTACTGCCCCGGCAAATCCGTTCTCAGATTAAGCACTGAAGTGGCTTTGTCATCATTTCTGCTTGTGAAAGTGACCTTGCTGTACAAATGGAGCCACGGCACAGGACTGAAGTACACGGAAGTTGTATTCTGAACAACATTTCAGTGATTTCCTTTTATTTATTTGAATGCTTTATAGGCCACTTACAATCAAAGTGGTTTACATAAAAAATAAATACATCCTGGTACACAAGTATGCAGTAAATATATGCGCAACTGTTTAAGAAAAGAGAAAATCTAAGTCAATAGATCTAACATATATTTAACAATAATATAAATTCTAAAAAAGAGAAAATGTGTATAATTTAGCTTTCAAAAACACCCTACTCACATCATGGCTGTCACAACCTCTCATTTTCATCAAACACTCTCACCCACATACACAACCATTACGAGGGCTTTATTTCAATGTTTTATAACACATTGGAAGGACAGATCCTGAAGCTGAGATTCCAATACTTTGGCCACCTCACGAGAAGAGAAGACTCACCGGAAAAGGCCCTGATGTTGGGAAAGATGGAGGGCACAAGGAGAAGGGGACGACAGAGGACGAGATGGTTGGACAGTGTTCTCAAAGCTACCAGCATGAGTTTGACCAAACTGCGGGAGGCAGTGGAAGACAGAAGTGCCTGGCGTGCTCTGGTCCAGGGGGTCACGAAGAGTCGGACACAACTAAATGACTAAACAACAACAACAACAAAACACATCAGCCATAATAACAATTATAAAGCGGCCAAAACTCAATAATAATCAAACTCTCCACATCAATAATGTCAGTAAATCTAGTCCACTCCTACAAAACTGACAGGTATTCTCTTTCTGCCTCTCAGTCCTGTATCAGTGCAGCCTCCAACCCAGGGGATAGTGCAAGTAGCATCAGTTCCAGGTTGCACAACCTACACAATTCCTCCTTAGCCTCCTGGTTCATCCCCAGATATTTCTTTTTCTTCTTTGGTGTGTGTGTATATAAAGCTACATTCTTCCCAATAATGCCAAGCCAAATCATAATGCATACAGTACTTTACCAGTTGAACCCCATGACAGATCTACAGCATGAATCCAGCAACAAATGCAACACAACATCAGTGTGGTTGCACCCTCTCTGCAAACCTAAAAGGTGGCAGGTTCACTTTTATGACTGCAAACCTGGTTTTTCCAACGATATTGCAGTTAGACACAACTTTGATGCAAATGCAATCCTTGCCTGCAATTACACATGCTACCTCTTTATATAGAACCCGATTCAAGCATTTGATTGCATCACTAATGATTAGATTGCATCACTAATGATTCTACCCTGTTTCAAATATACTGTAGCACACCTTCTTTGTTAAAATGCACTAATTGCCTATGTTTTTATGTGTACTGTAGGCCACCCAGTGTGACTGAGGAAACTCAGCCAGTTTGGGAAGGGTATAAAAAATATTTTTTTATTAATATTATTATTTTAATGCTTTATTCCATGCATTTAAGGGTCCTGAAGCATGAGCTATTAAAGCTGAAGTGTGCTAATAAAAATATATAACTTAGTTATGACTTCATGATTTGTACAAATAAATACGATGCATTGGCGTGAAAGTTTGTAAACAAGGGCAGTAGGGCAATTTATTAATTAGGTGCAAATTCTGTAACTTTCCTTTATCTCTGGTTGATTTCAATCTTCTGTCTGAAATGTGGATATACAGCAAATGAAATCTGGATATACACTTAATTAAGTAATGAGGCTTCCATTGTACCTGTGATTAAGTCTCAGTGAACTCAACAGGTCAGGCTTATTAGTAAGTCCATGAAATTTATGATGACTTGTCCATATTTGGACTGAAAATACCAAACCCAACACAGGCATGCTCTTCTACCCATTTTTAAGTATAAAGCTTTAACCAATACAAGAGATCTGTAATTGAATGTTTTAAGGGTGTTTAACAGGGAGAAATGTAAAGTATTGCACTTGGGCAAAAAAAATGATAGGCACAAATACAAGATGGGTGACACCTGGCTTGAGACCAGTACATGTGAAAAGGATCTAGGAGTCTTGGTTGACCACAAACTTGACATGAGCCAACAGTGTGACGCGGCAGCTAAAAAAGCCAATGCAATTCTGGGCTGCATCAATAGGAGTATAGCATCTAGATCAAGGGAAGTAATAGTGCCACTGTATTCTGCTCTGGTCAGACCTCACCTGGAGTACTGTGTCCAGTTCTGGGCACCACAGTTCAAGAAGGACACTGACAAACTGGAACGTGTCCAGAGGAGGGCAACCAAAATGGTCAAAGGCCTGGAAACGATGCCTTATGAGGAACGGCAAAGGGAGCTGGGCATGTTTAGCCTGGAGAAGAGGAGGTTAAGGGGTGATATGATAGCCATGTTCAAATATATAAAAGGATGTCACATAGAGGAGGGAGAAAGGTTGTTTTCTGCTGCTCCAGAGAAGCGGACACGGAGCAATGGTTCCAAACTACAAGAAAGAAGATTCCACCTAAACATTAGGAAGAACTTCCTGACAGTAAGAGCTGTTTGACAGTGGAATTTGCTGCCAAGGAGTGTGGTGGAGTCTCCTTCTTTGGAGGTCTTTAAGCAGAGGCTTGACAACCATATGTCAGGAGTGCTCTGATGGTGTTTCCTGCTTGGCAGGGGGTTGGACTCGATGGCCCTTGTGGTCTCTTCCAACTCTATGATTCTATGATTCTACGATTCTAAGGGTATTATACCTGTCTGTGCACCATCTGCTTCCAAATAATACATTACTTCTCATTTTCCAACTATCTACCTCCCAAGAATTAAAAATATCCTGATGTGGGAAGAGAACCTTATTAACATATTTTGCTGTTCCCCAAATTAATCTCTTCAAAACCAGAAGGGACCAAATGTGGCCCTCCAGGCCTCTTCATAAGGCCCTTGGGACTCTCCACCGGCAACGCTCTGCTCTTCCTCCTAGAGTGCTTGATTGTGACAATGCTTCTTCCTTGCCTGGAGGGAGGATAGAGCGATGTACATGTGTGTAGAACCTTCTGACTTTTGCATGGCTGGAATTTAGCCTAATGTACAAAGGTTAAGAGCCACATCTATTGTTCCACCCACTTTTGCCTTTGGCACTGACCACCCCCAGAATATGTCCCTTTAAAAGGTTCCCCAACCCTGCTTGCTCTTTTTTGGTTTCATTTCTCCCATGTATTATTTCTTTTCGAGTTGTAGCCAGTGCTGCTGCTGTTCTGCTTCTACAATGAAGATCGCCCCCTTCTCTTCCCTGCAGCCCACTGCACACCTTAAACATCTGTTTTAGGTGGTTTAGGGCCCCCCTGGAGCAGCTTTTGGGGGCATATGGGGAAGTTTAGTTATGCAAGCAGAACTCTGTGCAGGGTTAGATATAAGCCACTATAGATATTATTCTCCTTGGAACCATTCAAAAATTAAAAATAATGCCCCTCCTCACAAGTTTTCAATCCAATTTATTGAATGCACAGCATTAAGAAATATATTGAACTGTTCAGTTTGTCTTATGCTATGGGTTTTAATAAGCTGTCCTTACCCTTTGCACTGAAAATAATTCATTTCACAGCAGCTTATTCTGAATGTTTATGAATTGGCTATAGTTTCATGAAACTGCCAATTGTAAAAAAAAAAGTAATGTATTTTCCTTATTTAAAGTGCTTTCTTTTTATAGGTGTGATGTCTGCAAATTAAAGTTTGAAGGAAAGACCTTCTATGTGATTGGAATTCAGAAAGAGGTTGGATATTTTAAGTTCCCTGAATACTAAAATATTTTAATTTAACATTTGTGCATTTCTAATGGATAGCAAGCATGTTTGTTCTTGATCTTACAAAATAAGCTTTTACCTTGCATATGTGAAGCAGTCAACTTATGCCTTTAATTAAATATAGAATTTCCTCTTATAAAATGTAGCCTAGTTTTAGACAGAGAAAAATGCAACTGAAAAAAACTTAGGAAACCTATATAGCCTGTTGCAAAGGATTCTTCTTTATTGTTTATTTTTATGCATATTCATCACTTAACTTACACTTCATATAAGAAGAGTTGGGACAATAATCTTATTAGTAGCAAATCTTCAGAAATGAAGCCATGTCAGCAGTATTACAAATTTGCCGATTCAAAGTTTCTGTATCTGGACTTTTTATGTTTTTCAATAATCCCAACTGGGAAATGTATACAAAGTGACACAGCAGGAGGCCAGGGGCTTACCAAGATATACCCTAGACCTGCTCTAGGAAGCGGGCCTAGAAAAAGCAGAAGGCAACCAGGCTCCATGTTGGGTAAACATGGAGGCAAGATGGAAAGGCATCAGCAGTGTGTGGTATAGATCATGGAACTCTTAGATTTGGAGACTTGGGGGGGAGGGAGAGAAGAGACCTAGTGGATCAGAGAGCCCACACTTCAAATTTTCTAAGTTGTAGGCCCTTCCCCAGCTTGAAGAAGTCAACTGTTTATCTACTTTTGTTTAATTTTTCTTTGAACACATAGAAAAAGGCTATGTTGTCATTCCATACCTCTACACCAGCAGCCTGCAAACATCTCTGGAAGTGTGGAGTGGAGAACCAAGCTTTTTACAAGTAAGCAAATCTATGTAATCCCAGGTTATAATGCAGAATGCGTAGATGAGCAGAGAGCAGTGAGAGATTCCTTTCATGTTCAGTGACCATGCTATAATAACAAAAAGCACTTTGACTGTTTTGCACATCAGCTTAGTGATGGTCCAGCCTCAGGTGATATCTACATCAATTGGTACGGTGGCTTTGATGTTGAAGTGAAGAAATTCCTTTCAAATAACCTAAAGGTTGATTAGGTATATTCAGTCCATGTTCTTTAGACACAAAGCAGAATAAGTTTTCGTTTTTATAAAAGAGCGATATTTTTAAAGGAACACCTCACACATGCAACAATTTAGCATTTGCCACCCAGAGCTGTCACAGTGCTGTTCTGTGTCTGAAACTCTGGGAAAAGGGGGATTTATGGCACACATTAGCATGGCAAAGGGTAAAAAGGAGATAATCAAAGCAAGGAAATCATTGGAGACAGGAGACTGCCAAGCAGTATTTACACAAAATACAAGAAATACTAGGCTTGGCATTTGTACATTGCCTCAAACCACCACCAGTCTCTGCCTAAAGCTCCATTGTGCCTATAAATGAAGTCAGTGCAAGGGAGTCTGACAGTTATGAGATATACTGTTGTAAGTCATGCAGTTGAAATAAGCAAAGCAGAGACATGGTTTTCTCCTCAAATGTGGTGCAGCCTGGGAAACCAGTGGGCCACTGGCCATTTCAAGTTTCTGGGATGCAAACCATACCTTCTGGTTTGTGTAACCTCAGTTCCTTATTATTTTTCGCTCTATTGGACGCACCGGACCATAGGAGGGGGAGAACAGGAAAAAAAAAATTCCCCCTTGTTCTCCCCCTCTAAGTCAAGGTGTGTTCTGTGCGTTCAAGGTGCGTTCACCCGCTGGGCTCTGGAGGCTTTGGGTTCCTTTCGACCTGCTCTTTGGGGCTAGCGGGGGGGGGAGCGCTGCTTTCCCCCACCGCCAGCCCCAAAGACCAGGTCGGGGAAAAGCGAGAAGGTGGCCGCTGTCCCCCGAGCTTGTGGGGCTAGCGGTGGGGAAAAGCGCTGCTTTCCCCACCGCCAGCCTCCAAACCAGGTTGGGTTTGGAGGCTGCTATCCGCAAGCCTTGGGAGCCCGCAGGAACTCCCGCCGGGCTCCCCAGGCTTGCGGACATCATACCTACATGGAATTACATATGTCCTGACTGTAAATGCATGGGTATCTTTGCAAGAAGTAACTGAGCAACGTACCTGAGCAAGAAGTCACTATTAACCACCAAGAGACAAGGCTGTTCTTTCTAAAGACCTTCCACTTAGGAAATGCATGTAATGACTCTGAAACTGGAATGTTTGAGTGCATGGAGTGGATTTGGTTGACAGAGGACTGAACCCAATTTTGAAAGGCAGAACAGGAATTGCACTGGAACTAGACTGTCTGCATGCTGGCTTTTATATACCCCTCCCTCTAATAATGGGGGGCAGGGAGGTGGCAACTTGCATGTTTATAATGAAACATATTATTAAACATCATTCAAAGCACATGTACTCTGTAAAGGTTGCTTTGATTTTCTTACCTCTCTGGAAATTGAAACAACATAGCAAGGAGTTTGCAAGTGATAGTGCTAACATTTGTGTATTCATGCAACCCTTTCCCCCCCATCTTCCTGGAAATGTAACTGCATCTGCTTTGCTTTTCCTCCCCTGAAGGTATGCAAAATCAAGCCAAATCAAGACGGTGTCAAGCAGCAAAATATTTTTTAAAGGCAGCAGATTTCGATACAAGTAAGTGTTTTCTTATCCTTGTAGCAATGTCTGGGATGGGGCAATGGGAGCTGCCAGCGATATGATGGGAAACTTTCTCCATCTGTGATCTTCCTTACCTTAGTTAGGGTAAGTTACCCTAACTTACCTTACCTATGCTTTGGGGGCATTTACATTTTAGTTGCTTTATTCCTTTTTGTAAACTGCCTTAGGGAGATGACTGAAGGATGATATAAATATTGGAAGGGGGGAGTGAACTTGGAGACCAAGACTGTAATTCTTCACACATTGACTTGGGAGTAAGTTCTGCTGGCGGGACGTGGGTGGCGCTGTGGGTTAAACCACAGAGCCTAGGACTTGCTGATCAGAAGGTCGGCAGTTCGAATCCCCGCGACGGGGTGAGCTCCTGTTGTTCGGTCCCAGCTCCTGCCAACCTAGCAGTTTGAAAGCACGTCAAAGTGCAAGTACATGAATAGGTACCGCTCCAGCGGGAAGGTAAACGGCGCTTCCGTGCGCTGCTCTGGTTTGCCAGAAGTGGCTTAGTCATGCTGGCCATAGGACCTGGAAGCTGTACACCGGCTCCCTCGGCCAATAAAGTGAGATGAGCGCCGCAACCCCAGAGTCGGCCATGACTGGACCTAATGGTCAGGGGTCCCTTTACCCTTTACTTTAAGTTCTGCTGGACTCAGAGAGACTTGCTTCTGAGGAAACATTCCTTCACCAATTATTCATATGAAATGTTTGAGAAGATGAAGGCACATTGTGTTTAGTGGGCAAGGGCCATATTGGAACCAACCACAGATAGAACCTCTGCTGTAAATCAGAAATCAGTAAGCTGTGGTCTTCGAAATCTTCCTGGTCAGCAACTCCCTGAACCACTGGCCACTCTCACTGGGGGTGATCAAAGTGGGGAGTCCAACAGCATTTGGAAGGCTGAAGTTTCCATATTCTTCTTGTAAATAAAGCTGGGATTTTAGCTGCAATTCTTTCAAATGAGTTGAATTAATTTTTAAATATAAAAGGTAAAGGTACCCCTGCCCGTACGGGCCAGTCTTGACAGACTCTGGGGTTGTGCGCCCATCTCACTTAAGAGGCCAGGGGCCAGCGCTGTCCGGAGACACTTCCGGGTCACGTGGCCAGCGTGACATCGCTGCTCTGGCGAGCCAGAGCCGCACACGGAAACGCCGTTTACCTTCCCGCTGGTAAGCGGTCTCTATTTATCTACTTGCACCCGGAGGTGCTTTCGAACTGCTAGGTTGGCAGGCGCTGGGACCGAGCAGCGGGAGCGCACCCAGCCGCAGGGATTCGAACCGCCGACCTTTCGATCGGCAAGCCCTAGGCGCTGAGGCTTTAACCCACAGCGCCACCTGCGTCCCATAATTTTTAAATATACATCACCATTATACAGTGGTACCTCTGGTTACGTACTTAATTCGTTCCGGAGGTCCGTTCTTAACCTGAAACTGTTCCTAACCTGAAGCACCACTTTAGCTAATGGGGCCTCTTGCTGCTGCCGCGCCGCCGCCGTGTGCTTTCTGTTCTCATCCTGAAGCAAAGTTCTTAACCTGAGGTACTATTTCTGGGTTAGCGGAGTCTATAACCTGAAGCGTATGTAACCTGAAGTGCATTTAACCCGAGGTACCACTGTATAGGCTAATATCCTTTAAATATAGATATTGATTGGTTGAATTATTCAGTTACCTTACTGCACATAACATCTCAGTCTTTCAAATAGCTCATATGTTAAACTTTGTGTTTTGTTATAGTGGGAAAGTTGCAAAAGAGGTTGTTGAAGCAAGTTCTAAAATTCGGAGGGAGCCACCGGAAGTGAACAGGTACTTTGTCATCTAAATTCCGCTAGCAAAAATGACTGAATGTCCAGAGAAGCCCTTAGAGCTCTTGCTCTTGGCTGCCAAATTGGTCATCCTCCTAGTTCATGCCAGCATTGCCAATGCACCTATACCTTCTAGACCAAAGAACTAAAGTAAAATTGACATGTATTCCCAAATGAAGAAGTCACACAGTGTATATTTGATGATGATGATGATGATGATAATAATAATAATAATAATAATAATAATAACAATAATAATAATAATAATAATAATAATAATAATAATAATAATAATTTATTATTTATACCCCGCCCATGTGGCTGGGTTTCCCCAGCCACTCTGGGTGGCCTCCAACAGAATATTAAAATACAATAATCTATTAAACATTAAAAGCTTCCCTAAACAGGGCTGCCTTCAGATGTCTTGTAGTTGTTTA
Organism: Podarcis cretensis; assembly: GCF_951804945.1. Classification (NCBI taxonomy): domain Eukaryota; kingdom Metazoa; phylum Chordata; class Lepidosauria; order Squamata; family Lacertidae; genus Podarcis; species Podarcis cretensis. The sequence goes on along the minus strand of NC_137180.1, from coordinate 6,834,353 downwards.
TTTCCTTGACATCTGCTGGGAGGGCGTTCCACAGGGTGGGTGCCACTACCGAGAAGGCCCTCTGCTTGGTTCCCTGTAACTTGGCTTCTCGCAAGTTTGCTGACTCATTGGGTAGGAAGTTGCAAGGAAAGCAGAAAGCAACTATAAGGTTTCTTTTTCTGTTTTCTGGCCCATTCCTGCAAAGGAACCACAACCTCGTAACTTGGAAGCCTAGCTTCTATTTCAGAAAATCCCAATGCTCCCCAAACAAGAAAATAATAATTGAGCAGAGCCACAATCATTGGCCACTATAAACACTGCATTGGCCAGAAGGTGGTGAAATGAATCTAGACATAAACCTCTTTACTGCCTGGGCTCGGAAGGTGTAAAAATAAGGTGAGCATAGTTGATCTCACTACAATCTATACAGTGAAGACTGGGCTCACCATTGAATCCCCCCCCCCCCCAATTGCTATTCCCTTGCTTTTCATTATTTCACATTTTACATACCTCATTTTCCTGCTGACCAAATATCACACAATAATATTCTAGGGACTGTGTAAAATAAGGAAAGGTAGACTTTTACTAAATGCTCTTAAAGTGTTTCTAACCAAAGAAACGCTATGAAGACAATAGACTGGCACCAACTGGCCCTGCCCTGCCTTTGTTATATGCTTTGAAATATTGGGGTTTTATTTATTGTCAAGTGTTTATTGGTGAATAAGGTCTCATTTCCCGCTTCTTCTCAGAACCAACATTACTCAGAGTCGCAGCTCTCACTCTTTGAACAAACAGCTCATAATTAACATGGAGCCTTTGCAACCTCTCCTTCCAGCCTCAAATGATCAGGAAGATGTCCTCTCTGATGAAGGCAAGTCTGTTCCTGATGCAGCTTCTTGTTTGTTTGTTTGTTTGTTTGTTTGTTCACTCTCTCTCTCTCTCACACACACACACACATACAGAGCAAACAAAAAATAGTCCAAACCAAGCAGATTTTGTGCATAGAATTCTAATTTAACTTTTGAGAGATATACAGCAATCCTGAAGGATCCTTTTCATTTGGAGTAACAGGAAACAGCAGCACAACTTTTAAAATAACAACAACAACAATCTTTATTACGGTCCAGAGACCCAATAAATTGTTACAAAGCAATACACAATTCATACAGCCTACCTCCAGGTTAGACAAGCATTTTGTTCAGAATATAGGGATCATTGGTTCTTGCAACCACCGATAAAAACTTTGCCACTGCTAATGTTCTAGCATTTGTCCGGTCTTCCAACAGGAACCTGACATAAAATTAGTATTCTGTGTTTGAAAATGAAACATTTCAGCTATTTTTGCTTATATTAGAGGCTGCTGCAGGCCTAACATGAAGAGTAGGAACTGGGACTCCTTCATTTGTATCATAATCTTGTGAAGTAGAACCCTCATTCTACAGAGGCAGCACTTAGGTTGAGGGGTTACAAATAGTACAAGGCTTCCCATTGAGTCTCATGACTGAACTGGGATTTGAACCCAGAATCTGAGACTTCCATTGTCCAGTGAACACATTGACTTTTCTTGTTGAAATCCTCATGGTGAGAGTGCAGTATAACCACATTTACTCATATGGGCACAAATAGCCTGGATTTTGTGTACTTTTAAGTGGATTCTGTTTAGAAACCTAATAGGCCCAGGTGGAATTGGGAAAGTCCATTAGAATATCAGGTGGCACAAGAGTGTCTTCCTTTTGTTGGAGGCTGTCTAGTTCTGAGTACGAGAGGCTGGAAACCACAGGTGAGAAGAGTCTGCTTCCATGGGCATATTGTTTGCTACTGTGAAAACCAGGTGCTGGCCAGATGCGCCACTGGCCTGATTCCGCAGGCTCTTCTTAAGTTCTTTTGTTTGCAGTATCAAAGGAAAGCTACTATTAGTTTGTTAGGAAGAAAGAGTTAGGGCTATTTTAGTAACCATGTGATAGAAGCAGCAATAGGAGTTTGCATAGGCTACTGAAGATGGCTGGGGAGGAAGGTTTGTATGTGAACTGATATTAGCTAAGCACCATCAGAGTGGAACCGTGCTGTTCAATCTCTTTCTCTTTCTTTAATGGGGAGCTGCAACATCTAAACTTATTTGTTTCACAGGGTGGTATAGGTGGTGATATTGTGCTAGCTTCACAGTTCTCCCATTATTTTGTTATTCCTGGGCAACATCCCCTATTTCCAGCTTTCATGATGTGGATGTATGTGACTGAATTTCCCCATCTCCAGTCCTCCCTCCTTTCTCCCCAATCTTCTACCTTTGTCCCTACATGAAATGCACAGTTTAACGAAAGCTCAGGTTTTCTTTTTAATGTGTTCCTTCAGAGCATGCAGCTGATATTATTCCTATCCTGAAAGCTTCCTTGGCTTTTTTCTTTCACTGGTTCCATAGACCTTCCTAAACTTTAAAAAGTCGTCAGCTTCTTTAGCTGGGTGGCTGAGAAGCTTCTCCAGCTGGGATCTTGCTCTCACTGCTGCTGCTCCTTTTATACTCTGGCAGGGGAAGACCCTGCCATCAGTTCTCACCTGGTCCAGCATGACCCCATCCCTGTGTTCCTCCCTGGAAGCCTGGCAGCTTGGGAATCTGGCTCCTTCTCCGTACCGCATGATCCTCCCTCCTGTGTTCGTGCCCCCAGGTGTCTCGGTGAGTGATGCTTTGGGGTGTCCTGGGCATTTGGTGGCTAGAGGAGGGCTGGCTAAATAACTACTGTATATATATTGCAGGTATATATATGTGTGTGTGACTACTGGGTTAAAAAATGCATTTGTTTGTGTGATAGATGAAGAATCAGGCAGACATAGTGTACACTGTCTTCCTCATTGAAACATGGTCACATTTCCAAGCACAATTCAAAGTGTTGGTGCTGACCTTTAAAGCCCTAAATAGCCTCGGCCCAGTATACCTGAAGGAGCGTCTCCACCTCCATCATTCTACCCGGACACTGAGGTCTAGTACCGAGGGCCTTCTGGTGGTTCCGTCACTACGAGAAGCCAAGTTACAGGGAACCAGGCAGAGGACCTTCTTGGTAGTGGCACCCGCGCTGTGGAACGCCCTCCCACTAGATGACAAAGAGAAAAACAACTACCAGACTTTTAGAAGACATCTGAAGGCAGCCCTGTTTAGGGAAGCTTTTAATGTTTGATGCATTACTGTATTTTAATATTTTGTTGGAAGCCCAGCCAAATGGGTGGGGTATAAATCATCATCATCATCATCATCATCATTATTATTATTATTATTATTATTAAATGTATTTGGGGACTGGGTTTATGGATTACTCACAGTGGCATTTTCCAGAACCTTGAACCTTTCTCTGAAGATTGCTCCTTGGGTTTAAACCCTGGTCATTTGGGGAATAAGAGTAGTACAGGATTTTCGACATACTTCATTCTGGCCTTGCTATCACGCTTATTCCAGTTTGGTCCAGAGGGGAGGGCTATAATTCAGTGGTGAAGCATCTGCCTCGTATGCAGAAGACTCCCAGGTTCATCCCCCAGCATCTCCTGCTAAGGCTGGGAGAGAAACCTGTCTGAAACCTTGAAGACCTGCTGCCAGTCATTGCTGAGCTGATGGAGCTGATGGGTTTGACTCAGTAGGAGGCAACTTCCTATGTTCCCATATCGACTTCTGCAGACTGCCATGAATAAATTGGCAGTATATTCTCCCTTAGTCATTAGATTCGTGAAGGGCTTGGTGCTTTTGAAATCTCTATCCAAGAGGATTCTGTGAGTCATGAACTATTAATACAGTCGACATGAAGCTGCTGGAATCACCTTGGATCTCTTTGATCTCATGTTCCTTATAAAAGGTTGCTGACCTGATGACAGGGACTTTGCTGCTGGTCCATAGCATAGATATGCAGTACCCCCGCCCCTTCTCAGTTATATGGTGGGTTAGCCCCACTCTTGCAACAGTAAAGTGATAGTTAATTGTACAGATGCCTTGGGATGCCTTGCAGCAATAGGAATAGCCTTTTCCTCTTCTAAAAAGCGAAGATGTGCACTTCTAATTCTGGAGAGTGGGAGCAAAGTGCATATTTCAATGGACACCCCCAACCATCAATACACATAAGGAAATGTTCTTGAAATAGTAGGCATTGCTGCAAGTTGGTGCTCGTGTAGCCTTGGTTTAATGCAGTTGTTGTTAAGGATCTAGATGACATTCACAAAAATAGAGCTTGCATTATGGAGAGCTCTATATGTATTCAGCAAAGCAAGCACTTCCGCTGCAAAGAAGCCACATTTAACCAGCAAGATACTAAGGCAAGCCTTTCAATAGCTAAATGGAGCAGAAATGTTCCAAAGCAATATGCCTCTGCATACCAGTTGCTGAAGGGAACAAAATTATAGCTGTGTGCATGTGTGCGCATGCAGACACATGCATGTGCCAACAGCAGTGAATTTTCAAAAATATGAATTTTCCAAAAATAGAGAGAGAAAGTGGGAGAAATCATTAACAAGCATTACCTAAAAACAGAGGCCCACATCTTCCAAAGAGACAGGCTAAAACAACAGATTTGTTGGCTGTTGTTTCTGAATGAGAGCTAAGGTTATTTTAGCTCCGTGGCTTCAGCGAGGATTGTTTTCTGTATGTTTGGTGTCACTGAAGCAACCAGGCCTGAACGCAGATGACGGCTGGAATTCAGTCACCAGAAATGTCTTTGACACCTGACCGCAATAATGATTTTCAACACAAGGAGTGCATTTGTGAAGAGAAAGGATCTGTTTCCTGCTTGTAGACAGTTTGATTTAATGGCTATGAATGTGTGTGGCTGACTCAGCTGTATGATTTCAGGCTATACGTTTCAGCACAAATTCTTCAGCCCTCCATATGTGGGTTTTTCCATGTAATATGATACGATTTATTTATTTATTTTACACAAGTGTATCTGTTGACCTTGAACATAATTCACCACCTTCATCGATCCATTTGCTCACCTCAGGGGGCTTGTCTATGAATTAGGGAACATGTTAATAACTTGGTGAGGCCCTTATGATTTTATGCATTATAAAAATAGCACATCAGCACCACTTGTTGGCAGTTAGACGCTTGCTTTTTATATCCTAGAAACTTCTCCAAGGGGTGTATTTTGCATCAGAGGATGACACAGGGATGCTGTGTCTGAAAATATGACACAACAGTCCAAAGCAGTTGTTCCTCTTCCCCTGAAAGAGACAGTTAATGGAGAATCCACTGAAATGCTCGAGTGGGAAATGAAATCAACATAATTGCTCATGTACACTCTGAAATTTGTCTGTGCCTTTACTTATAAGGTTGCCTAGTAGAAACAGAGGTTCCAATGGAACATGGTATGCATAGTAAACAAAATTGCCATTTGTGGGAATCAACATGTCTTCTGCTGACTTGCAAAAATGGCATTGGTTCTGTCTGATGCATTGTGGACAGCATTATAATTTTGAGTCCAACATTAACCACCTCTCCTCATTCTACATCTAACCTGACCCTTATTAACTTTTCTTTTGAGATAGAATCGTTCATAAGAACATTGGAAGCTGCCACATTCCAAGCTGGCATTGTCCTGTTAAACTATTTGGGAGTGGCTCTCTAGGTTTTATCTCTAGTTTCTTCAGGAGATTCTGGTGATTACACCCGAGACTTTCTGCATGAAGCTAGAGATGGGCAAGATTTTCATTTTTAGAACCTTAAGTTTGGCTCTTCACATTTCCATGTAAGATTGCAGTTTCTTTTAAAGTCCTTGTGAAAACACTTCAGCAAATTCCTCCTAATATACACATTTTTTTCAAAGCAATTCTGCCTGCTCTGCATTTTTTTTTACCAGGCAATATCTCCTAATGTAACACATTTTAAATATTACTAATATATGCATTTTTATCTACTGTTTACCCTAGTACATGCATTTTTGCACGCATTACTTGGCTGGAAATCTGCACTGCAAAATTCAAAAAAATGTGACTCTTGAAGGATGGCTGCATTTCGGTTTGCATATTGTTTTGGAAAGTGTAAATTAGGTAGGTTCAAATTCCTCCCCCATCCCTACGCACAACACCTGTATCCTATCATGGGGCTGTAACCCTCTCCAGGAGGCTCATTCTGTTCTTTTTGCACTCTTAGTTGCATTTCCCCAAAACTCTCAACGACTCAGCATAACAATTGACAGATGGGACACACAGATGGCCCCAGATTCTGCTGGCCAGATTTTTGCCTTCAGCTATTCAAGAAGCATCAACTCTTCAGAGTGTGCTTTCTTCCTAATGTCTTATCTTTTGCCAAACTTTTATTTATTTATTATTTTATTATTTGCTTAAATGTTCCACTTTTCTTCATGGGAACTTAAGGTGGTTCTCCCTCATCCTCACAACCAGGGGTGCCAACTTGAATAAAATATTGGAGGGGGGCAGGTAAGCCCTTCCCCCACAATCAATCACACAGCATTTGAATGGCAATGCCCATCAACTTTTTTTGGGGGGGGGGGTTTCAAATATTTTATTGGGAGGGTCGAATAACCCTTGCCCATAGAGATTTGGAGCCCAGGGTTCTTAATCACACAGGGAACATCCATGATTACCAGAGGTCCTCTGGTAATGATTACCTTCAGAACCTCGCCCTCCAACTTGTGCAGTTTGGAATTTGGTGTGCTTGTCACTCCTTGTGCGTTAGTTTCACATACAGAGTGTCACATGCTGAAGAGATGTTCATATCAGTAAACAGTGTTTCCATGTGCTCTGGCACACGTCATGGTGTCCCGCTGCGCCAGAAGCGGTTTAGTCCTGCTGGCCACATGACCCGGAAAGCTGTCTGTGGACAAACGCCGGCTCCCTTGGCCTGAAAGCGAGATGAGCGCCACACCCCATTGTCAAGTTTGACCGGATTTAACCATCCATGGGTCCTTTACGTTTACTTTACTTTTACATATCCAACCCCTTTGTGGTCAATAGTTTGGCCTGACAACAAGAACTAGAGCAGAATTCTGTCTGTTGCAGATTAGTTCTTTCTCTACAATGCCGAATGGGTTTGCTCTAGGAAATGTAGCAGATGTTGCAGCCATGTCCCGGGTGCTTTGCTATCACTCTTGGCTTTGTACAGGTCATTTTTTTTCTGCACAATATAATAAACTTCAGATGCCAGCCTTTTCTTTAGCAGTTGCTAGTAAACAGTCAACACTGCACACCCCACTCTAAACCCTTAAATATGGTTACTGTGCCGAAAATCACAACAATGGAAAACCTGCAAATATTCAAGTCACAATTGTTTCTCTGACATTTTAGTGATTAAATGCAAGCTTTTAATTTCTTCGTTCGTTATACCTTACCACCAGAAGCTTGAAGTAACAATTGAAGAGAAGGAAGAGCCTGCTGCTTAGTTAGAATGCTTGAGAGGTCAATACAATTTGCTTTTACTTAAATATGAGAGTTGTGAACTTCTACTGCCTGTTGATCCGCTACTCTGCATGATTTTGCAGTAAACTAGTTTAAAGGCTTTAGACCGGTATGTGCGGTGCAGCTGTTTACTAGCAACTGCTAAGGAAATGGTTGGTATTTGAAGTTAATTGTATTGTGTATTATAAGACAGTTGGAAAGCTCTAAAAATAGCCTTCTACTCTGTTCTCTGGTGGGCTATTTCTATTGGCTGTGTTCGAAGCCTGTTATTTGATTCATTCAGCAGGACTCTCCCAGGCTGAACGCAGTGGAAACTTAGGAAAGGTCACAGCCAGTATGGGTGACTAGTTCATAAGGCTGCCACAGAAAATAACAGCAATTATTCAATATGGTGAAATGCCTAGTAAAAATCCAGACCAGGAGAAGTATTCATTTGCGAATGGTTAACCATTGTAGCAAAGATGTGTGCATTCGTCTGCTGAGACATGGGTCTAGGATCACAGCTACAAGTGCTGGTAAGTTAAAGTGCAATTTTGCTTAGTTGTTTTATGGACAGAAATGTCTGCTTTCCGGTCTTCAGTTTGTCATACTAATAAAGGCCCACATTTTGTGTGCAGTAAGCTATAGTATTAATATCTGAACAGTCACCCCCTCCCCCCCACAAAAAAACCCCTGACACAGAATAGGACAGGAGAAGTAGGGGGTGGGGAAGGGTGATATAAAAGTCATACTCAGAGTAGACACATTGAAATCAATTGACTTAAAATATCACCCAAAAGTTTCAGAAGTAATCGCTTCTCAGTGAGGCGATTCCGGAGTAAATGAAATCATCATTCCATCCAACTGCTTGAGTTGACAAAGGAAAAGAAACTATTGGTGTAAAGTTTTGGTTTTTAAAAAAAAGTTATTTCTGAAATTTACATACAGAACTATGAATCTAAGAAACTGAATTCAACAAACTATGAACTACAGATGGTTCACTCCCATGGCATTTAATGTTTAGCCTTGGAATTATATACAACCAAGCACAAAGAGTTACAAACTTTAATTTTGTGCTGAAAACAAAACTCTCACTGAAAGCATTAATTAATACTAACTTTTCTTAAAACTGCATGACATTAAGAAGACAGTTTTGAGTTGAGAAATATTTTCAAAAACATTACAGTCTCTGTGTGGAAAAAATACAGCACTCTGTGATGAATTCTAGGATGTTTTATTCTCCATGGAACAATATTAAAATCGCTGTGATGTTTTACTTTTTTGTTAAAAAAAAAAAGGCAGCTCATGATCTTACTCAAAATTCAGATTTTGTGAAATGTAGTTCACCAAAGCTAATAGATATTTTAAAAAGAAAGTATTAATTAATTAATTAATTAATTAATTAAAAAGAAAGTATTAATTAATTAATTAATTAATTGCAACACATTTTTATTTTTTAAAAAATCCAACCCAACAAATTTGCAGGTCAAATTAAAGCACTGGTGCTCTTTCTTGTTATTATGTAATCCAGCCTCCTTCGCAGCAGGCTAGGGGTGTTGATATTAGATTGCTTGGAGGTGATCCTCCAGTTCTTCTGGATCAATCCCCTATATCACTGACAGAGTTGCACTCCCCTTTTGGTCCACGAAACATGCAGGCAGGAGTGCCGTCAGTGAGATGCCCACTAGATATTTATCTGCAGAAGATCTTGAAACAGGGCATTTTGAAGCTGGGGAGGAGCTAAACTAGTCTCACTGCCATCACATGACAGCATTAAGCCCATCTGATTGCTGCACCAGCTCTAGACTGTCATAGCAGTCTTACTGCCCCCACCATCTGCCTCTGCTTCCATGAGTGGCAGGGCGCCATCCCATAAACCCAGGCTGGGGAGGTTTGAATTGCAGCCTAAAATATCAGGGTTGTAAATATTGTTTATTATGAACTAAATAAAATCCACCTGCTGCTTCTTAAGACAGAACCCAGATTAGTTTACAGTAACACAGAACCATATTACAACAATAAAAGCATATTTGAAATAATAAAAACAACAGCAGCAGCACTCCAAGTAAAGGAAACAACATTTGAGCAAAGTGGGAGGGGAATAATAATAATAATAATAATAATAATAATAATAATAATAATAATATCATCAAAAGAGAAGGCACAACCAAGCAATCCTCAACTCTCTCTAAAGGCTACAATATAAGCAGAGCTCTTAACAGTGCCTAAACGTATTCAGTGCTGACGCTCTGAAGGCCAATTTAGGGAGGGCAATTCAGTTTGGGTCCCAGAACTCCTGCTCCTTTTAGAGCAGTCATGGCCAAACTTGGCCCTCCAGCTGTTTTGGGACTACAACTCCCCCCATCCCTAGCTAACAGGACCAGTGGTCAGGGATGATGGGAACTGTAGTCCCAAAATAACTGGAAGGCTGAGTTTGCCTATGCCTGTTTTAGAGAGATCATCAAAGTCGAAAGCAAAGCATCAGGTGTGCTGAGAGAAGATCCCAGGGAGAAAGGACTCAATGAGTGGAAGTTGGGCAGAGCTGCTCTGATGGGAAGATGTCTGGGGTGTCAGATGGGGCTAGCCTCTTCTTCAATTTCTGTGTCTAGAATCCTCTATCCATCCATTGCTGTTGACTAAAAATCACACAGGTATTTCCAGCATCTGATATCTGGCCCCATCAAAGCATATACAGTTACTGGGGTTGCATGAGTCAGGCAAGCACACATGGCATCCTATTGCAGCTGTCAGTATCTCTTTAGAAAAGATCTCTAGCTAAGGTCCCGTTCACATATACTGCCAGCAGTAAATTGCTTCCCATTCACACCTTAGATAAGGTAAGAAAGATGGAGAATTCTGATGCTACACTACTTCTGATTGCTGATGGAGAACGTTGCCCACTCAGCGCCAGTATCTCACATCCCCATAAGGAGGTGGACTATCATGGATGCTAAGTTGGGATTCAATTGATAGGAAATGGTGTTTGGATAAGCAGGATTCTGCTAATTCATCTACAGAAAAGCAGTGTTGGTGGTAGAATGCACTTCATGGTGATTATTAATACTTCATCAACTATGTTACTATGCAGGGAATTAAGAATTGCTGGTTCGCTGCACAGCTGAAACAGCTGAGAATGCATATATGCCTTTATCAGATACAGAAAAGATTGAAATCTCAAGATGAAAGCCAAATGAAACTGTTGCTGCACCAAGTACCAGTGTGACTACAGAAAATGTTTTAGACCATGAGAAGATGTAATGATAGCAGGAGAATTTACATCTAGGTCAGCAGCCATTCTGAGATAATTTATAAGTTCAGTTTCACATGTGCCATTTAAATGACTAATGAATCTGTAGTGTGTGTAAGACAGAAATGCAATTTTCAATGACTCTGCACAATATTTTAATTTATGGTATTGCAGGTAGAAAAATGCATGTACGGTTCCACTTCAATCTTCCTACTGCAGTTTTACCTTTGAACAGATGCATTCTGCATGAAATGCTTTATTAGTTCTCTGCTTCTTTCTCCATATAGAACTGTATACATTTGGGGAAAGCTGTGGCTCTGTAAATTTGACACGTCATTGGAAAGCATCAGTTATATGCTTTAAATACATCAGTTATTTCCTTCCCTTGCTCTGGTCTCCTGAAACCAGTGTGGTTGGAAAAAATTATTATCATTTGTAGCAGTGTGTTTTTGCCCTTGAAATGGACATGTGGGCCTATATATTCACACCGACACTGGTATACATATTTCTATCCTTTTGGGGGAAAACGCTGATAAGGCTTTCTTTGGAGTTTGCCAGTTTCACCCACAGGTCAGAGAAGAACATGGATGAAATTGACAATTGTCTCCACCCCAGAGACTAGAGTGGAAGGACAGTGAGGGAAATGGCAAGGAGGAGAGTGGGCAGGTAGTATAGAAAGGGTGATACACACTGAACCAGTTTGCGCATAACACTAGACCAAGCCATGATTTAGCATGAATGTGTAGGCTTCCAGGGAGAAGCGTGTGGTCACATTGCAATGTGTTTGGTGCTGTGCTTTAAGCCATGGTTTGGCATAGTGCACTCACGGAACCCTGGCTTGTGGTTTATCTCAATCCAGACAAACCATGAGCTGTAACCAAAGTTTCATGATTTGTTTTGGTCACAGGGCAATACGGAAGACAAGTGTGCTTTCTCTTCTTACAGCTGAAGAAAATGTAGAAACAGTTGAAAAGCATAGCTTTTGTACATTGAGAAAATGTTCTCAAGTGACCATTAAGTACTTGAAAATGAATGTGTGATTTTGACTTAGGAGCTGCAACATCTCACATAAAGTTTATTTGTTTCACTATCCATTCTCCTCTTTCGCCATCTAAATAGCTGCGTTTGTGTAAGTGGCATTCTGAGCCTAACAAAACAGAAAATAATTATTCCCCTGCATTGTGCTGTGCATACTCAGATAACTGATTTGGAAGAACAATAATTCATCATGTTTTGTAACCTTAATCTCATGTTAATCATTTAGGAATGGTAACTGATGATAGGATCTAGGAATTCTGCCAAATTTGTGCACAACATAGTTGGTCATGCAGTTGCTTCACTTCAGTTCCAACTGAAAAAAATCCTGTTCTCCGCAGTTGGAGTCTAAATACTTCTTTTGCAGAAGCTGAGATTGGGACAGTGTTTCTGCAGTTCATGACTAGTGAATGAATGTAGATAATACAAGCTGAGATTTTTAATTGCTTTGGGTGTGCTTTCTATTAGTGCTTATCTGAGTTTAATGTTTCTCTTACATAATTAATTCAAATGGAGCAGTGTTATGAAGTTTGATACCAAAAACAGAGCTTTCAATGAATTTTGATTTCTTGAACTTTGCCTTTGAGCTTTCTTCTTCTTTTCTATTGTATAACCTAATTTGCAAGAGGGCATGATGGGGGTGGGAAGGTATATGGGATGAGTACTATTTTCATCGGGACGCGGGTGGTGCTGTGGGTAAAATTGCTGATTGTAAGGTCGGCGGTTCGAATCCCCGCGGCGGGGTGAGCTCCCGTTGTTCGGTCCCAGCTCCTGCCCACCTAGCAGTTCAAAAGCACCCCTAAGTGCAAGTAGATAAATAGGGACCGCTTTATAGCACGAAGGTAAACGGCGTTTCCGTGTGCGGCGCTGGTGCTGGCTCGCCAGATGTAGCTTCGTCATGCTGGCCACGTGACCCGGAAGTGTCTTCGGACAGCGCCGGCTCCCTGCCTCTTGAGCAAGATGAGCACGCAACCCTAGAGTCGGTCACGACTGGCCTGTACGGGCAGGGATACCTTTACCTTTACTATTTTCATGGTACTAATGAAGATAGCTAAGACATGATGCAGACACAATGTTGAAGGGGGAAATGTAAAAGCCAAAATGAAAAATAACCAAAATGTGTCGATATCAAATAGTTCTATAAAGATTTATTTAAATTCACAATTACTGAAATATTTACAAAATTATAAACAAATAATTTGCCGTAAAACTCTTGCAGCAGAGGTGTATTGCTGCATTTTAAACATTGCTAGCAGGATTACAGATCACACTGAAATGTAAGCACTGTGGATTAAAACAGATTGGCAGACACATTTCAACTTCTTGGTCTTCTTCGGTGGCCAAATACAGAAAACAGTGTTTGCTCCTTCAAAGTTCAGTCAGAGTTCAGGTTTGCATTCATTCATACATGTGTTCTTTAAGAAAAATATACCGGTATGTCATATTTTGATTCATCTTTTTTTCATGTTTAAGGTACTCTCCTAACAATAGTCTTATAATAATCTTATAAGAGGGAATAAGTTTTTTAATAGCCTTTTTATCAGATCCCTTACTCATAAAACTCTTTTCAGTCAGGTTTGAAGTTAAAAGACAGAAGTACGACCTTAATATTTTATTGCACACAACACTGTATTATGTAGTATCTTGTCACATGGAACAGTGATTTATTATTCTGTCCTGAGAAACAGTATCATAAAGTTGGGAGAATATCTATTTTTATATGTATATATTGTAACCAACAGATGCTAAACTAATGCTGCATATTATTACACATTTTTCAGCAGATACATGTTGAATGTATCTGACAATACAAAGAACCGCTTGATTTCAAAACTATGGTTGCAAACTGTGCAGTAACTTAACATTACCTTCAAAGTTTGCAAAATGTAGATTTGCATTTTATTTTTTTTAATATACTAATATATACATATCACAATAGATTGAGTTGAAAAGTTAAGAAGTTCCATTCATGTCAGTTTGAATTTTGAGTTCAGTAATTTTTCATTTTATGAGCACTTGTTTCTGGAACCTTTCTTGTACTATTTTGTTAATATCTCTTTGAAATGTTTCACTGAGAGCTTAAATAGTCTATTTTAAATCTATTTTATAGGTATCCAGCTGCCCAAAGAAGATGATGTATCAATACCTATGATATCTAACTCTCCTGCTAAGGAGGCAGATGATAGTTCAGATCTCTCTATCGAGGAGGATGAGAAAATCAAGGAAGAGCCTTTAACAATATCAGAATTGATGTACAATCCAAGCAGCAGCTTGCTCCCCACTCCTGTTAATGATGAGGAGATTGATCTGCTTTTTCAAACCTCCCCAAGGGCAGATCATGAAAAAGAAGATACAGATTCATTTGAGGAACTGGAGGCAGATGAAAATGCCTTTTTGGTTGCAGAAGAGGAGGAGCTGAAAGAAGCCAGGAAAGCACTTAGGTGGAGCTATAACTTTTTGATGGGCAACATGAAGATAAATGCTGTCCTGAAGAGTTTTTCCAGACTTCTTCTTGTTGGGCTTGGAATAGTGCTGGTTGTTTTCCCTCTTCTACTTGTGCTCTTGGAATCAGATCTTGATATCTCCTTCCTCCATGAAATCCGCCAGACTCCAGAGTTTCAGCAGTTTCACATTGAATATTACTGTCCTCTTAGGCAATGGGTGGCCTGCAAAGTAGACTTTGTTAGCCATTTGCTTGGCAGCTCCTAAAAATTAAGAATATGCGACATGACTAAGGGCTATATTCAAAACTAGTGAATTTCAGTCAGTGCTAGGTGCTCATAAACATATTTAAGGCCATCAGCAAGTAGTTCTTCATTTTTAATCCATAATGGACCTATGAAGTTCTTAAGTTTCCTTTTCATAATTGAATTATTGATTTAGCTACATGGTGGCCTTTCAGTAACCAAAAAGCAGTTATTTTTTTCTTGCTTGCTTGTTTTTATCAATGACTGAATAGAACAGAAATTTATCATCTCTACCATTACAAGCCATGATGTACTAAATTTAATTAGCGACAAAAAGAGGGTGATGCGTTTGAATATACTCCTTAGTGAAACAATCTCCACTAACCAATGCCTATACAAGCAATGTTGATTGCTGAGGTTTTCTTTCTTGGTTTGAATTTTCATTAAAAAAATAATAATATTTTTATGTGTTTACAAAATTTTGGTAAATTTTTAGCAAAGTCAACTTCTGAAGATATTTAAGTGTACAGATTACTAAAATAAATGCACAAAGGCATGTCTTGGTTTTTTAAAATGTTTTAGTAAAGTTTTTTTTTAAAGATTGAAGAATGGGGTTCTCAGACATCTGCACAAGATGGTGAGTAGAAGAGGGGGAAATTAGGCAGGGTCTGCTAGATAGAGTTGAAATGACAATACCATGTTTCTAAGGTCCAAACTACACATTGCAAAGCAAACATGGAATTCCCTTACAATGGTGATGTAGGGGTTTCTTGCAGGGTTGAATTAACTGGCAGAAAGAAGTGCTTAAGCCTTCTTGTGCCCAACTGTTCTCTCCTTTACCATGGTCATTTTCCAATGCTCTCCCACCTTGGTAGGCTCCAAGACTTAGAGATGCCCAGCTGTATGGGAAAACAGCCTAGAGGGGAAATATGCAGGAAAGAATCTTTAATTAAGCTCTTCTTTCTGTTCATTGATCCTGCCCAGCAAATCTCTATCGCCCCTGCAATCACATCAACTGCCAGATATTTTGGCTTTCCAAATGCATGACATATAATGTGTAGTTCTGTCCTGGCAGTTCTAAAGCTGAAGAGAGGTGAGTACTTTTCATAAGATGACAGTTCAGCTATTCCTGTGGTTCACCACTTGACTCAATGGTAATGAAAGGTCTTTGCAGGGCAGTGGAAGTATGGTTCTGTAAGAGGTTTTCGGATTAACTGTAGATTGTTGTACATAACATAGAAACATGCAGATATAAAAAACAAAAAGTCTAGGTAGGCCTACTTAAATATATAGAACTTAAAAATACACTGGTCTCTAAAAACAGAGACAGACTTTATGAAATGCATCCTACCCCCTGAATCTCAAGCATCTAAAGATGATTTTCTTTTTCTTGACACCTTTTATTACTATTTCATCATGATGTATCCCAGAGTTTCTTAGTTCTTGATTCCACTCATTACTGTTTCATCATGATAAATCCTGAGTCACCGTTTTATGTTATTATTTCTTGTGCATGCTAACTCTCTTACCTAATATAAGTGACAATGGATGCACATAGTTCGCTCATAAATGTGTCCCTATGACAGTGGTGTGTGGTTATCTTTGTTGTCTTTGATGTGCTGGAGGTTTTGTGCCTGTGTAGCTCCAAGTACTTCTAAGAGGCTATAAATGCATAAAACCTCACATGTGTAGAAAAGATCAGTAAGTCCCAGTGCCCAACTCTGGGAAAAAACAAAACAAAAATACTTTGTATTCTCCAGTTTGGATTTCCTGACACAGGATTATTCTCCCCCCATATCTAACTGTATCAACTGCAGGACTCTTAAAGCCAATAGACTGATTTTCTGCCAGTATGAAAAACACAACATTTGTTCCATTATTGCTGTAAGAATTGCTGCTATTTATGATTTTTATGGAATTTATCAGTGTATAAAGTACTCATTTTTTTTTTTTAAAAAAAACATTTCCCCTCACAACAACCTATTGTGGTAAGGTTATAAGGTTGTTGTGTATCATTTAACCAGTTGAGCCTCCATAGTGTTTCATCCATGAGGAGTGTGAAAGCAGCATAATCTAAGTCACAACTGAACCCATAGATGCTCAACTGCACATCAGATTGTGTCTGTAATTTGCCCAATGAATCAGGCACTCTGGTGAAGCTTCATGTATATTCTCTAGCTCTAGAGAATGTAAGTAGCTGTTGAATCAGGAGGTAAAACTGCAATTTGTTTCCTCTTTTTGAGCAGTTGGCTACGGTAATTTAGAATTGGGGGCGGGGGGGGAATTTACATTTGCTTGCCCCCTATCCATTTAAAAGGTACCAGATATCTTTTTAGAATAACCTTTTCTCAACAGTAACTATCTGCTGTTCTCTGCCTCTCTTAAACCGTCAGTTCCCTTGCAAACAGTTGCTGATCAATAGTTTTTATTGCATATTTAATTCTTTAACAACTCCTAGCTGAATCCTTTCAATAGAATCCACTTAGGACACATCTGCCTTTGGTTCCCAAAATAAAGATAACAGACACCTGCATTTTAGGCACTATGATGATAGAATTAGGCAATACAGACTTTGCATATTGTGTACTAAAATAAAACCAAGTTCTATTCTGAGTCCTACAGATATATAAATTTACTGAGCCCCTTAATTATAATCACTTAGGTTCCTGGCTTCTAAAATGTAGTCTTGTTGATGTCATAGAGCTCCAGGAACATTAGAAACATTTGTTTGTATGATTTAATTAGGGAAGGGTTGGGTTGCATGAACAGATTACCTCAGAGAATGGACTGTGCAATAAGGGTACATGTAGGGTTAAGATGCAAGTGCATGTACATGGATGTCTAGATGTATATACACATCCTTGATCCTGTAGAGCTTTCCCAAGGTGAATTCTACAGAATTATGGACACACCTTTTCTACATAACAGAGAGAACCGAGAAGCTGGGAGAGAGCATGTACTGCATAGACCGAAGCAAAGTCTTGTCTCCAGTACTGGAAGTGTCTGGCATATGAAGAGTCCATAGGTACAGTATTGTGTATTTCTGTCTGTGCTTGGAATATATTGTAAAACGTTATGTACTTGAAATCTATTTTGTGATTTGTCTAATATTTATAAACACAACTCTGGGAAGAATTAAATAGGGTTTATTTCGTTAAATGCAAACACACACAAAAATCTAGGGGGAAATGTACCTGTAAACTTGGGCCTTATCTTTGTAAAGTTCACATTTCTATGTCAACATCTTGATTGTTTTATATGTTACTATAACGACAGGACTCCCTAATAAAAGTATGTTGAAAAAGCCATTCTTCAATGTTATGCTCCTTATTGTGCAATAAAGTTCTTTGCAGAAGGAGAGTCACTGCGTTATTATTGCTTGCATCATAATCATCACATTTAGAGGGGAAAACACATTAATGGCGCAGTCCTCAGACTTGATATGCTAGCATGGGGATAGGATTAGATGTGCTGACAGTTGTAACAGCCCATGTAATCAGTGGCGTAGCGTGGGTTGTCAGCACCCGGGGCAAGGCAAGTAATTTGCGCCCCCTAACCCATGGATTTGCGCCCCCTAACCCATGGATTTGCGCCCCCTAACCCTAACCCCCAGATGTTGCGCCCGGTGCGGCCGGCCCCCCCTGCACCCCCCACGCTACGCCACTGCATGTAATGATGTCACTACTGGAAGATACAACAGCAGTATTTAGAGTGAGACCGTAATAAATCTACACCTAAATGAAATTAAACTCACACCATATTATTCACGGCAATTATGTTTACTATATTTCAGAAACGGCCACCCAACTTCTTCGAATCATTCCATCAGCGCTTTCCAGGTAGAATGATTCCCCCTCTCCTCCCCCTGTGTTCCTTTGGGGGTTCCTCTGACACACACCCCTAGCCAATTTGGGGGGCTGTGAGGGGCTGGTGGGGGGAGCAGAGGAAGGGAAATTCAATTGCGCAAATGGAAATCTTTGCACAGAGCTTCTGATGTTGGGGCTGGCCCTATGTATAGCATGCAAGAGGAACTCGCTTTGGTACCTTCTTTATTTATAACTAATAGACAGTGGCCAGCATTGCTTGGGAATTCTAACAAGAAAGAAAATCAGTGCAATTTTGAAACCAGTGGTTAAAATCTGTGCAGCTCTTAAAGGTTCAGTCCATCATCTTGATTCAAAATGGCATCCAAACAATGACAAAAACCTGCTCCTTGATCTCAGGAACTATCATGCAAAACTTGCTTGATAGCTTAAGAGGTGTGAAAATCCACCAGGAACAGGCAAAGAAACAACACTTTCCAAAATATATAGTAGATACCTATTTATATTTATTACATCCAGACTTTCTTCTAAATAGCATGCATTCTATCCTCCCGTCAATCTTTGGTACCTTAGGAGAAAATATGCTAAAAGGAATATGTATTTGAGAGTTAGGTATACTTGGCAATGGCATCCTGACAATGAACAACTCATGGTTTTACTTATCATACTTAAAAAGTTTAGAGAAAAATCAAGAGAATATGTCTTTGTAAAATGGGGATGGTGCCACTTCAGGAATTTTGTTTCATGAAAGCATCACACAGATGGTAAGTGAAACCAAACAATGATGAGTCAGTGCCATCTTCTGACCTTTTAGCATAATCCTTGTCTAATGGATGCTGATTACATTTATTACCCAGCCTTCACCAGCAGGTTCCAGGGCAGGGTATAACAGATCACAGTCACAGAACTAACATAACATCCATTATGAATACAGTACCAAGAACCATCCTGGGTTAATATATTAGGCAATTAGACACCCTTAATAAAAAAAGAATGGCTAATTTGAAAATTAGGATTTAGATGATTTTTGATGGAGATGTCAGGGATTGAACCCAGGACCTTCTGCATGCAGATCAGATGCTCCACCATTAAGCTGTGACCCTTCCCTCAGCTTCGCAACGGTGATAGGGATAAGGCAAGGGATGGAACAGAGGCAGTCCAGATCACCCAGTACTAGGCAACCATAATAAGCTAACTGCAATCCTATTCATGTCTATTCTAAATGAAATTCCCATTGAGATCAATTATTCCCAAGTGGGTATAGTTTTGTAGCCTTAATGTCTCTGAACTGGAGTTTGGTCTCCCTCTGTTTAGTCATTTGGTACACATACAATTTTGACATTTTATATTTTGGAGTTAATTCGTACAACACATTTTTCTCTGCAGGATCGGCTCTAAGCATGCATAAATATGTGCTGATATCAGTGCTTTTTGGGGTGGGGGGACACAGGGATACGCATACCCCTAAACATTGTGAATCTAAGTTTGGCCTCATTGAGAGGCAGTATTTCAATATGAGTAGGAAAATTAGAGTACCCCTAAACATTATTTTTTTTAAAAAAAAAAGCACTGGCTGATATGAACAAGTGTAATGCATGAACTGGGCGGCTGCAGTTGGTCAGCAGCAATTGGCGTACAGTGGTACCTTGGGTTACATACGCTTTAGGTTACAGACTCTGCTAACCCAGAAATATTATCTCGGGTTAAGAACTTTGCTTCAGGATGAGAACAGAAATCGTGCAGCAGTGGTGCAGCAGCAGCAGGAGGCCCCATTAGCTAAAATGGTGCTTCAGGTTAAGAACAGTTTCAGGTTAAGAACGGACCTCTGGAACGAATTAAGTTCTTAACCAGAGGTACCATTGTAGTCACAAAAGCTGCAGCACATATGGAATTTGCTACTGACCATCAGTGCTTTTTTTAAAGAAAAAACGGTGCCGGTACTCACCGTGAAGTGCCACACTTTTAACACACTTAAAACATTGTCCAGTGATAGTACGGAACATGAAACTGCCTTAAACAGGGACAACGGGTCAGTCCAGCCCAGTCTTGCCTCCTGTGGCTCAAGGAGGCTTTCACAGGGACCCAAGCAGAAATCTCTCCAGGCCTGCAGCCTGTGACCCTTTTAACTGGAAATGCAGGGGTTGACTGGGAAACCTATATGCAAAACATGGGCTGAACCCCTGAGTGATGGGTCCTCTCCACTTAGAAAAGTAAGAGAAAAACAAAGCTACCCGCCCCAACACTATTTTGAAACAAGCTTTTAAAAAGGCAGAAAACAAACACACACAGAGACCACTCCAGGATTGTAAAAGAAATACGCAACTGTCTTTGGTAAATCACTGAAATGCCTGTGGAACAACTAAAGTAAAATAGCTTGATGCTGGGACTACTAGCAACAATGGCTTAAATCGCAAAGGATAATCTTACTGTGGAAATATTGGACACACAGATTACTTAGTCTATAGTAGACTATATAAAGTCAGAGGAAAATACTAAAATACTTGTTTTGGAATTTGAGCTGAAGCTTGAACTCCCACATAAGAAATAAACAGAAACTGGAGAGGGGGTGTTCAGCTAAGGCTTGTTCAGAAGAGACCCCATGAAATTAACAGACTTAACTTAGCCCTGTTAATTAATTTAAGTATTTGTGCACTACTGCAGCCAGTCTTTATACAGGACTCCAGGGCCCTTGGGTTCAAAATGAAGAAGCACAGCCGTCTATGGAGGCATTTCTGACAGTAAAAGGTAAAGGTAAAGGTACCCCTGCCCTTACGGCCCAGCCTTGCCAGACTCTAGGGTTGTGCGCTCATCTCACCCTATAGGCCGGGAGCCAGCGCTGTCCGCAGACACTTCCGGGTCACGTGGCCAGCGTGACGAAGCTGCTCTGGCGAGCCAGCGCAGCACACGGAACGCTGTTTACCTTCCCGCTGGTAAAAGGTAAAGGTAAAGGTACCCCTGCCCGTACGGGCCAGTCTTGACAGACTCTGGGGTTGTGCGCCCATCTCACTTAAGAGGCCAGGGGCCAGCGCTGTCCGGAGACACTTCCGGGTCACGTGGCCAGCGTGACATCGCTGCTCTGGCGAGCCAGAGCCGCACACGGAAACGCCGTTTACCTTCCCGCTGGATTTATCTACTTGCACCCGGGAGTGCTTTTGAACTGCTAGGTTGGCAGGCGCTGGGACCGAACGACGGGAGCGCACCCCGCCGCGGAGTAATGGCAATCAAAGGTAAAAAAAAAAAAAACTGAGACACTCTGAGCACCTCTCCCATTCATGCTTCCTAATAATTTGGAGATATTAGATGAAGTCTTACAGGGGCAAGACCGAAAATAAAAGCTCTCCATCTCATACTGCCAATATGCAAGTCAATGGTGCAACAAAACCATGTCCAGTTCTGGTTGCCTTGCCCAGAGAGCTGGAAAAGGTTCAGAAGAGGGTAGGAAAAATACTCAAGGTGTTGGAGAAAGGGTTGAGGCATCGGGGGCTTTTTAGTTGGGGTGTGCGCGTGCATGTTACAGGTGTAGAGAAGTTATGCAAGGCGTAAAAGATGAAGAGAGCACAGCAGAGGTTATATTTTCTGAGAATCCTCCAGAAAAACAATCTCTCAAAGGACCTGTTGATGGCATTTTACCATTGTACTGTGGAGAGTGTATTAACTTATGGTCTCTGTGTGTGGTTTGGGAGCTGCACGGCCAGGGAATAAACAATGCTGTCCAGGGTTGTAAAGACTGCAGAGAGAATTATTGGGTGTACTCTTCCCACCTTGGATCAAATCTACGCTTCCGGGTGCCATAAGAAAGCTGCAGAGATAGTGCAGGAAAGTGCACACCCCGGAAATGATCTCTTTCAGCTTCTGCCTTCTGGAAGAAGGTCCAGGGTTATAAAGACTAGGACTAGCCGCCTGAGAAACAGTTTCTATCCAAATGTGATTTTGGTTTTAAATGCAGTGTAAGGTAGTGTTTATGTGAGTATATTGTATTCAGTTATGGGGTATCAGAGTTTTTAGGGGCTGACCAGGCTGGGATAGCAGGCTTATGGGTTTTTGAATGTCTGATGTAGATTTTTTCAGTTTCGTTGTTCTGTATGGTACAATGACAATAATGGTTGTTGTTGTTGTTGTTCAGTCGTTTAGTCGTGTCCGACTCTTTGTGACCCCATGGACCAGAGCACGCCAGGCACTCCTGTCCTCCACTGCCCCCCGCAGTTTGGTCAAACTCATGTAGGTATCTTCGAGAACACTGTCCAACCATCTCGTCCTCTGTCGACCCCTTCTCCTTGTGCCCTCCATCTTTCCCAGCATCAGGGTCTTTTCCAGGGAGTCTTCTCTTCTCATGAGGTGGCCAAAGTATTGGAGCCTCAGCTTCACGATCCGTCCTTCCAGTGAGCACTCAGGGCTGATTTCCTTAAGAATGGAGAGGTTTGATCTTCTTGCAGTCCATGGGACTCTCAAGAGTCTCCTCCAGCACCATAATTCAAAAGCATCAATTCTTCGGCGATCAGCCTTCTTTATGGTCCAGCTCTCACTTCCATACATCAGGACTGGGAAAACCATAGCTTTAACTATATGGACCTTTGTTGACAAGGTGATGTCTCTACTTCTTAAGATGCTGTCTAGGTTTGCCATCGCCTTTCTCCCAAGGAGCAGGAGTCTTTTAATTTCGTGACTGCTGTCACCATCCGCAGTGATCATGGAGCCCAAGAAAGTAAAATCTCTCACTGCCTTATCCTATCGTATTGTAACTCTCTCACCCAACTGCTATGACCGATAAGGAAGTGGAAGAAGAAAACTCATTTTCTTCGTCAGAGTCACGGCGCCTCCTAGTGGAGCCAGCAGGCCTGGGCCGGTTTTTATTCCCTTCCGTCGAAGCCCCTCGAGCCTCCATCTCCTCAGCGCGTCGAACTCGCAAGAAAGTCCAATGTGTTCCCAGGGAATTTGGCGGCGCCCCGGCAGGGAAGCGACAGGACGCCCGGCGGCGGCGGCGGCGGCGGCTCCCCTGCGCCATATGCCAAGGCAGCTGGACCCCCTTTCGGAGCGGGCTCGAGCTGGCGCCCCTGAAACGAGAAGCGCTGAGGGGAAACCCGACGTCCCTCTCCGGAGGCTAAGCCGCCTCCCCGCCCGCTTGGCCGACTCCACCCCCAGCGGCCGGTTTCCACGGGGACAAGAGCCCCGCGCCGGAGGCAGAAGGAGGCGGCTGAGGCTGCCTGGCTGTCCCTGCGGGTCGCGGCTGGAGAGGCGCCGCGCGGGAACCGGGGCGCCCTTCTCCCCGCGCTGACAAGGAGCATCCCGCGCTTCCCAGGCGCGGCGGGGCGGCCCCGCGAGTCTGGCCTCTGCCGCTTGGGGAGGAGGTGCGTTTCCACTCGGAGCCCCCCGTCGGGGACGCGGCTGGCTCGAGGTTTTCTCCTCAGAGGAGAAGCCCCGGGCGCAGCCCTGGCATCGTCCCGCTTCCTCCCGCCTTCCGGCCCTTAGTTCGCTCCCCCTCTCGGGCACTTGCTGAGGCGAGCGGGCCTTTCCTCCCGCTGCCCTCGACCCTTTCCTGTAAAAAGAGAAATAAGCCTCCCATAAGCCCCGTGCATTTTCTGGGCGCGAGTCTCTCACGCCGCACCAGAAATTCGCGGGTTTTGTGAAGGGGTGAACTTGGCGAGGGACACCCGCGTGGGGCCAGATCGGGTCTTCTGGGCCCGAGACCTAGAAACGCTGCCTTTAAATAACAAGCAGGATTTTATATATGCCTTTAAATAACAAACAGTGCTGGATTTATGTATAAAATTTAACAGGGGGGCAGTGGCGTAGCGTGGGGGGTGCAGGGGGGCCGGCCGCACCGGGCGCAACATCTGGGGTTAGGGCAAATCCACGGGTTAGGGGGCGCAAATCCACGGGTTAGGGGGCACAAATCCACGGGTTAGGGGGCGCAAATCCATGGGTTAGGGGGCGCAAATTACTTGCCTTGCCCCAGGTGCTGACAACCCACGCTACGCCACTGCAGGGGGGGGGGGACCTGGATGTATGTTTCCAAAATATAAGATAAAAAACAACTTCTTAATTTTTATTTCAGTTCAACAATTACTTTAATAAAATACATATTTTGTTATGTGCAAATGGCTTTAGATACCTATTAGGTCCATAAATTACCATCTGCAGTGGTGTCCAAACTTTTTTCAAAGAGGGCCAGATTTGATGAAGTGAAGGGCCGTGAAGTTGTTGCGCTTTTTTATGATTTTACCCCAAAGTTGTTGAGCTTTAGGATCTTACCCCAGGAAATAAACTGCCACAGGGACCGGATTAAAATGACCAGCGGGCCGGATTAGGCTCCCAAAATGGACTTTGGACATGCCTGCTATACAGTGGTGCCCCGCAAGACGAATGCCTTGCAAGACGAAAAACTCACTAGACGAAAGAGTTTTCCGTGCTTCGCAAGACGTGCTTCGCAAGACGAATTTCCCTATGGGCTTGCTTCGCAAGACGAAACGTCGGGCGAGTTCTTGCGAGTTTTCCCCCTCCCCCCCTTTTTCTAAGCCACTAAACCGCTAATAGCCGCTAAACCGCTAATAGCGCTAATCCGCTAAGCCGCTAATAGCCATGCTTCGCAAGACGAAAAAACCGCAAGACGAAGAGACTCGCAGAACGAATTAATTTCGTCTTGCGAGGCACCACTGTATAGCATATATTCAACACAAAAAGCAGCAACAATTTGTTGTTGACAAAGGACAGCTGGACATATAAAGGGCCCCATTACCTTCAGTAGTTTAGGGCCTCATCAAACCAAAATCCGGCCCTGCCTGAGTGCATTCGCTGAACTTTGATATATTTGTGCAGCACAGTGCTCTTTTTCTAGAAAAAGAAGTGCTTGATTTGGCCACAAACTTATCCCTTGTTCTCTTTGAATGGCAGAGCTGAGCTCCAGTGAGCTCCGGCTCTAAAAAAAGCCCTGTTTATATGTTATGGAGTTGCAGCATATTGTATTTGTATATAACCTCACACAGCAGCATGTTGGCATATGGAAAGGGTTTACACAGCACACAATGGCCTCATTGCCAGGGAATTTTGATGCTGTGAGACATGTTTTCCCCTCTGTCTTAAGATCCAAGTAACAGTGGACTCATTGCCTTCGGTTGTTAATTAGCGTAAGGCAATCACGACAACATGAGTTCATCTAACCCTCTTTTGAAAAGTCACTGGTGCCTTCTGGGAAATGAAAAAACAAGCTGTATGCATTATTTTTTTGCCTGTCTTCTCCAAATCACCCCTTGATGCCTTTGTTTCCTCATCTTTGTCTCTTCCTCCTAGACTTAACATTTATTTCCCATATGGGCTGCCCTTCTCAATATTGAAGCAATATTGAAAGTGAACTGAATTAATATCCTGCCTACAATATTATATTAAAACGAGTACAATCTAGTTACACCTTTAGGTGGCAGCTTGAGACTATATTTTATTTTGAAAATGAATACACAATTTTGTTCATCTGTAATTACTATATTTGACATGAGAGACATGTGTCCAGTTTTGATTTGTTACAGCCCACCTTTTCTTTATTCAAGAAAAGGAGACCTGTGCTTTAGGTCAAGCAACCAGCCTTACTTAGTCAGTTAAACTGGGAGATAATGACCTGCCCAAGATGACCCAGTTGGCTTTGTGGCCAAGTGCATAACTGAACTTAGCCTCCACATAGCTCAAATTGCCACTGCACCGTACTGATCTCTTTCTCCTCTTGATTATGTGGTTGAAGTAGCTTAGTTTTCTTTTGAAATAATTTTTGGGCCTCAATCTTGAAAAAGGTGTGTTCAGATATGAAGCTTTCATGTTGCAGCCAGCCTATACAGTGTTTTTTATCATTACCCTTTCCAGTAGTGAGCTCAGGTGCTGAATGCTGACAAGAATGCTAACAGAATCAGGACTACTAGGAATCAAGAGGGAGATACAGAGTTGTTTGGGAATTCCTGATTCTTGGAAAAGGACAGAAATATTTTTGGGGAAACCTCTGAAGGCCCCCCAAAAGCCTCCCTTATACAAAAACCAAACCCACCATTGAGAACTGGTCATGCTCACTTGCCCCAGAATGTGACTGTCAGCTAGAAAAGAAAATGTGGGGAGGGGAGAGACAATAGTGGAATGTCCTGGTTCCTCTTAGCTTATACTATTCAATAGGAGACTCAGTGAAATATTTTGTTTCATGCCTACTTGCTCCTTCTAATAACAATCTTTGGTGGCTGAGTGCCTATACATTTGGCAGTGAAACTCAGTAACAGAGAATTCTGCATATCTAAGGAGTCTCCCAACAAATACACACACACACACACAGCCACACACAGCGCAGTCCAATAAAGACTCATGGGGTTCCATCAATATAGATAGCAGTTGAGGCTATAGAGGTAAGAATTAGGACTAGATCTGCTTAGCTTCAGAAAAACCACAACATTTGTACAAATAATTCATTGGTCCCTTCCCCACCATATTGTTTGTTTTTTCTTGCATGGTATTGATAAGCCATCTTACAACTACGTTTTTAGGACATCTCACTACAAGATATGAAAACCATTTGAAATGCATAAACAATGAATTTTTGTTCTTCTATTAACCTGATTCTGCTTGACACTTCAGTGGGCTGGTTTTTGCTACAATATTGTTGGTGATCCCTACCTATTAGACAAATGCAAAGGTTAAGAAGGTGGCCCTGAATGTAAAATTTATGACAGAATAGACATTTTACTCATGTGGACTATCCTGTTTGCACTGCCAATAAATAATTAGAATAGCTTTCATGTATAACTGTGTTTGTTTCAACAGATTGAGCATCTGTCTCCTAAGGTAGAATCACTCTGCTGGAAGTGAAATTGATACGGCATGTACACAGAATCTGACATTCTCACGACTTAAGCGGCTAACTTTCTATGGAAGGACAATGTCTGGCACTGTTGGTGATGCTAATAGCCCAAATTCAGTCAAGGCCAAAGGTATCCCATTACATTCTGTAGCTGGTGCTAGCATGGGCTTTCAGCAGCCCAACAAGTCGCTAAGCAGAGGAAATCATTCAATTCAGAGACTCTCTAGCGTGAGCTATCCAAGAACGGAACAAGAAACAAGTAACACAAATGAACCACCACACAGAAAATGTTTAAGCAGTACCTACATATCAAAATTGGATAATCAACTACTTGAGGATGCAGGCATTCCTGAGACACAGAAACTGAGAATGGTTGCAAGCTGGGCAGAATTGTTTCATGATACATCTGTTGTTTGGGACAACCTGCAGGAAACTGGAAAATCTACCTTGGATTATGATACAGTGGTTCAAAATAGCAGTGGTGAAGATGCCATAAATAAAAATGCTGACGATTTGGAAATGAAATTGTTACATGCACATGTTTTAAATCCTTTCATATCCTCTGAAAATAGCTTGGCGCGTGCTGAAAGATGTACTCCTCCTGTTTTTTTATGTTGTAATACGTCACCTCATCCTTGCAGGAGTTCTGCTCAAGCAACTAAGCCTGAGAGAGAAGGAAGGGATATTATGCTTTCCACCAACATTTCAGAAGAATGTGAAATTGAGGATGACATGCATAGTAGCACAAGAGAAGCCAGTTCTTTAAATGCTCATAATGTAGATGATTCATGTACAATTACAGTGGACCTGCACAAAAATGAAACTTTTTTTTGGCCTCCTCTCAGTGATAGTTCAGATGAGGAATTTGCAGATGTGAAGATTGATTGTTTAAAACTACCAGAGAGCAAGGAACACACAAGCCCTCTTAACAGTGATGTTGAGGCAGAAAATATTAAACTCATCGATTTATCTGTGCTGGAAGGCAGACACTCCTTCACAAAAAGTTCTGACATCTGTGAAAAATGGAATCCAGGAACAGAAAAGCTCTTGGAGATCAAAGAAAACAAATGCAAAGATTTCATGTGGACTCTCAAACCTAAAGCTTCCAGTGGGACCAATGATGTTGGAGAGACTACAGACAGAAACATCCCTTTTCATCTCAAAGTAAAAAAAGATGCATTAAGGGATGGGAGTTCAGACTTTCAGCCTCTAAAGAAAGGCATCGATCAGAGAAATGCATTTAAATCTGAGCATATGCTAGGGATGGTTAAAACTCTAGAAAGGAAGAATATCACAGAAGAACAAGCAAATAGTACATCTAATGGAAACCACTGTAACAGAGAAGAAAGGGAAACAGAATTTAAATTCCTGATGAAAGATCCAACCATGCAAATTAAGAGTTTCTGTGGGAACACATTACTGAACCCTTCAGAAAACAGTACTTCAGTCTGTTTGAATGACAGTTATAAAAGCACTTACTTGGGCAGTAGTAGTGACTGCGTTTTGTTAGACATGCTTCTCCAGTTTACTGATAGTGTAGAACCTAAGTCCAATACAGTTCCAATATATGTGCACGGTGATATACATGAAAATGTTTCTGAGGGTGTTGCAAAATCAGTAGTAGGTTCTAAAAAGAATACAGAAGAATTTCTTGTCCCAAGAATAAAAGCTGATGGTGATGAGAAGCTATTTTGGAATGACAAACCCCAGTTCGATTCCAACCACAGTGATAGCGTTTTGGCAAAATATTACTTCTATTTGAGTTATCTCAATAAGTCCAAAAGGCTTCAGCAAGAGGTTGGTGGCAATCTTCTCCCTTGTCAACATCATTTTGGAATTTCTAAAGAAGCAAAAATATCCGCACTCGACTACCATAAGGGTGGTAATATGTATGAGCCTAAGGCTACTGAATATACGAACAATGACGTAAGCTACTGTGAGGATAAAAGTTCTGAGGTTATAAAACAGCAAAGCCTTCCTGAAAAACAGGAATCAAAGTCTTCTTTTTCATGTAACAGCCCTGAACATTTATCTAGTCTATTACTGACGGAAAAGAAACAATTGGAGAATGGACACATTTTGAAAGGTAAAAATAGACTGATGTTGTCTAGAAGGATTGTGATGTATATATATGATTTTTTCCCCTTTTGCATAAAATAATGTGTCAAAATAGCTACGTTGTTGTGAACATGGAATATAAGTAGATATCTGCCAAATTTCATGGAAATGGCTTTATTCTATACAGGCTGTGGGGTCTCAGTTTTCTGTGTTACGAACATAGCCTTCAGCCCCTTTGTAAACCCATAAACACACAAAATATGATTTATTGTTTTAAAACTCATAGCCTGCACCAATGCAAAGGCTTGTATTAAACAACCTAGGTTGCACTTACTTGAGTGCACGCACCACTGAAGACAGTGACACTTCTGAGAAGATGTATATAGGATTGCACTTTCCATATGTTGCACGTCAAACTTTTAAGTGCCTTCAGTTAAGCTTCTGTAGCACCCAGAGGCTACTATGTGTGTGCAAAATGAGTTTGAAAATTGCTCTAATGATGACGTGCCTCCTTTCTCAGGGACTTTGTACGGAGGAAGAGATGCCTGCCTGTTAATGTACTCACCAGCTCCCAGGCTTTCTGGCCACTTGGAGTGGCTTGGACCTTCACAAAAAGATGGAGAACATTTAAAAAAGGCAGCCCTTTGACCACCTCATAATAATGGAAGAATATTTAAAAATCAACATTTTTATGTGGATTGTCAGAAACAACCAATAATATGGAGCTGGCCACATGCAGAACTGAGACACACTGTAAATAAAAGGCTAGGAAATGCCAGGAATTATGAATGAATATCTTTCCCAATATATTAGATATTTGTTATGATTCTACTTAATAACATTAGAAGAATTCTGAGTGACCTGGTCCCATGCTATTCTAGTAATGTTTATAGCGTGGAACCAATATTGGGTGGGGTGAACCAGATGGCACTGCCAGTTCTATGTTCATCCATATAATGGATATGGCTCCTATGCTTCTGCAATAATGCATGGGCAGAGAAAGAAGGCAAAGAATAAACAGGAGTGCATGGCCAAAACAACTGTTTACATTGATCAACATAAAGCTTAGGAAGGCTGGTTTCAAGCCAGATGGGTTATTGCTTGGTCTAATTGCTATGACACCACTCTTGATAACAGAGTAGGGGTGGAAGTCCTTTTCTCGTCACTCATGTAAGGAGAAGCTGAGCATGTGACGCTGCTCTACATTTTCTGGACCAAAACAAGTGTGATGTGGGAACTCTATGGTCTGTTCTCCCAACACTTTGTCATCATTAAAAAGCAACTGGATCAGAGCTCTAATTTCGATTGGAACAGAAGATGAGCTCTAAGGGAGTACAGTACAGTTTACCCTTTCCCTTTCTGTCGTGATTTTGTGACTGAATCTCCCTTCAACTCCCTTTATCATGCCTGTTTTCAGCTCCCAAGCAGAGCTAATAGCAGTTTGGAGAGGGGAGATTGATTGTGGAAGTAGGTGAGCAGAGTTAAACATTATCTCCCTAGCACCACCTCTGCTGTCAAAATCAGAGCATCCACAGCTGTTTTTGAGCTTTACTTTCTAATTTGTTTTATGAAAATATTGGGAGAACTGACTATGGATCTCACAGACCATATCTGTTTTGCCCATTTTAAGTTGCCTTTTGTACCATCCATGCCTTACGCTTGGCAGTGAATTAAAAGAGAAGATGGTCTGAATGTATATTTGGGAATGAATTCATATGCAAATATTGGCGCTGTGGTCTAAACCACTGCATCTCTTGGGCTTGCTGATCAGAAAGCTGGCAGTTTGAGTCAATGCAACGTGCTGAGGTCCTGTTGCTCTGTCCCAGATAAATAGGTACTGCTGCAGTGGGAAGGTAAATGGTCTTTCTCTTGCGCCAGAAGTGGTTTAGTCATGCTGGCCATGACTCGGAAAGGTGTCTGGACAAACACCAGCTCCTTCAGCCTGAAGCAAAGTCATAGTCACCTTTGACTGGGCATAACCATCCATGGGTCCTTTACCTTTACCTCATATGGAAATACGCATCCATGTTTTTAGATGATTATGTCATAACCCTTGAGTCTGCTTTTATTGTTATGACTATGGAACTACCTGTGACTGCATCATCTTTTGTAGGCAAGAAGCTTTTGGGGGCCATGAAAATCGGCACAGATGCGGTTGGTCTTAAGAGGTGTTCCATGAGATCCAGCACTGTATGTTCATCTTTCACACAGAGAGAGATGAAGCCAAGGTTTGCCCTTTTATGTTTTAATATTTACCACCCAGTGATGTATTATTGAATGTATTTTGTTGTCTGTGATAATTTCCCATGATGTCAAGATTAAAGTTTTACAAAGAAACTAATAGACCATCCCTTAAAAAACAATGGTTTATGTCTTTAAGAGAACTTTGATTTATTGTGGTTTTCCCTGCAGGCCTCTTCTCATTTAATTTAAAAGGCTACTTGGGAATGAGTTTCATTAGAACTGATACAAGAAACTCTCACAATAGTTCTAAGAACTTTCTACACCTATGTGTACATTTTTCCAGCATCATAATTATGTGTTATCAAAATGTATGGGTTTCAAATACAGTGACAAATATATTCATCATGTTTTGTGCTTACATAGGCAAAAATTAGCTGATCGTTTTTTTTTCTTCTGGAATATCTTTTGTGTGAATTAATTTAAGCAATTAAAATACATTATTTGCCTTTTAACAGATTAATTATAGTTTAAATAAGTTTGTGTTTTACCAAAACAGCAATATCGGGTGTCTTTTGCCATCATTAAGGATGTGTAAAGTATCTACTTACAATCTAATCCCTATTACTATGCAAAGCTATGTTTAATATTTTCTTATTTTCTTATAAAATTTAATAACCCCTCAAAGATAAACATGTATGTTCTTAATCTGTAGTTTGCCCAACTGAAAGTCCTTCTCCACAAAAATATTGTGAGAAAGGTTGCTATTATTCTTTCCTTTTAGATAGTTTAGAGGGGACAGTGGCTCAGTTTAGGCATGATAATTTTGAACTGATTAAACTTTGATTTATTGGCCATGTGCTTGTCTGTTCCATCCTCTCCTGCATATTCATTGTTGCCTAATTTGAATGTGTCCAGGTGACCTACACACACAATTAAAAAAATAACCATCATTTTAATAATAAAACAGTACTTTGCTTTGGCACGTCTATCTCTTGATTACAGTTTCCTGTGACTTCTGAACCTGGTTTTATCTTCTGGTTTGTAAGTCCCAATTAAACCATGGTTTCTTGATTTGGATGTGAGAAGCAAGAATAGACTCATATAGGAAGGAACAAGGAAGGGGAATGTGATGATATAGCTCATTCTTTGACCGATAGCAAATGATAAGCCATGGTTTATGTCTGAACTGTGTCACTGTCTTACCCAAGAATGAGAAAGGTATTGAAGCCATATATCCAACATAGATGTCATCTTTCCCCAACCTGGTGCCCTCCATATTCATTTTGTACTACATCTCCCATCATCCTGACTACTGGCTATGCTGGCTGTGGTTTATGAGAGTTGAAGTGCAAAATATTTAGAGGGCCCCAGGCTGGGGAATGCTGCTCTAAGTCAAACACTCCATCCATCCATACTGGCTCCTGTGGAGTATTTTTCCCCCATTTAATTTTGTTTGTTTTTCTTTCAATAGATTACAACATATTCAAAGACCAGCACAGACCAGTGAAAGAACAAGGAAAGGAAGTTATAAGTCTCAGAGCCATCCATCTTCAGGTGTGTGAAATCTGGAGTGACCTACTTGGTGTCAAAGCCTCTGTTCTTGTACAGTGGTGCCTTGCAAGACGAAATTAATCCGTTCCACGAGTCTCTTCGTCTAGCGGTTTTTTCGTCTTGCGAAGCAAGCCCATTGACGGCTTAGCGGATTAGCGCTATTAGCGGCTTTCAGCAGCTTTTAGCGGCTTATCAGATAAGCAGATAAGCAGATAAGCGGCTTAGCGGCTTAGAAAAAGGGGGGGGGGGGAGGAAAAAAACCCCGCAGGAACTCGCAAGACATTTTCGTCTTGCGAAGCAAGCCCATAGGAAATTCGTTTTGCAAAGCACCTCCAAAACGGAAAACCCTTTCGTCTAGTGGGTTTTCCGTCTTGCGAGGCGTTCGTCTTGCGGGGCACCACTGTATTTGTTTCCATGTGTTGCATGTGAAAGGGGTACAGGATTGTGGCAGTTGGCACTGTCTTTGCAAGAAATGAGAGCTGCCCCCGCCCTGTTTCCTTATGCTTTGCATTGTGGGAGGCTTCAGAATGAGTGGCAGGAAGACACGTATCTGCTGTAATTTCTGCAGATGATGGCAGACATCCTGGATGATTTGGCTCAGAATATTTTTCTTGATCTTGTATCCAAATGTTTGTAGAATAAGATATATTGCTCCAATAAGCTTCCCCCCCACCCAGTTACACATTTTTGCTTTAATATAGGCTGCAACCCTTGTAAACTGACCAGTATGCATTCCGTCTCTGAAACAACTGTACCATGTAAAGATCAGAAGAAAACATCTAATAATCAGAAGACAAGGAAAAGTTTTCTAAAAAATGGAAATGCATGTAAGTTAATGCCTATATATATATATTGTGAACTGAGATACAGCTGCCAATCATTCTGTGGGTTTCTTTGGGGGGGGCATATCTCTTGTTTTTTCATAGAAGTGAAACCAATTGTATACAGGAAAAAACCCCAAACCCCATAATCTTCTGGGCCTCACCTAAAGCAACTCAGTAGATTTTGGTCCTAATACATTTAGCATGTGATATCCATCATTGGGCAATCTGCACTGTCCACTTTAGTGAAAAGGAAGATGTATATGTGTGAATCAGTTGGACAAGTAAAGTGCCTTTTGATCTGTTGAAAATATGATGAGTGTGTATTTTCTAATTTCTCTGGAAGAGTAACTGCATTCAGAAAATCTACAGTCCAAACAAAAAACACTTGCCTGCCCTCATAGCTCTCTTGCTGTGCAAGCTCCTCCATTTATTTCAATGGGGAATTTTACTTATTTCCAATGAATTAGATAGGAAAACTTGGTATGCACATCTCAACTTCTGTGCCCGTAAGAAATATCTGAATTGTTCACCACAATTTCCTTTTTTGTGTATTGAGGTAGGTGTTGGAAAATGAGAGTACCCCTAAAAATTTCTTTTAGGAAAAAAGCACTGGGCATACATGTACAAAGGTTTCAGGGTGAGGCTGAGAAGCTGCACTCTGGTGACAGGAACATGAGAAGCCATCTTATACCAAGATGAAGGGTCTATCTAGCTCATATGGTCTGTTGACAGTCAGCAGCCATCCAGGAATTTGGACACGAATCTTCCTTTCTCCATCTTACCCGAAGATGCCATGGTTTGAACCTGGGGTATGCAAAATCCAGTAAGTGCTCTACCACTGAGCATTTTATGGAGGTGGGTGACATACTTGCAGAATATTATTCTGTGATCCTCAATTCTGCATGGAGAATTAAATGGAGACAAATGTGGAGCATGAGGGTGTTTTTGCATCCAGCACTTCCATTGATTAATTGATTATTTATTTATTGATTGTCAGTTCCTCCTCCTCCTTGCTTTGCAGAGCCGAGTTGATCTGCCAATGAGCTCCTGAAGCAAACAGAAGGCGTCATATGAAAAACAACAACACCCAAACCTCTCTTTAGATAAAAGGCTTACAATTTTATTTCCCCCCCCACAGGGTAATTCAATAGATGAACTACCGTATTTTTCGCCCCATAGGACGCACCGGCCCATAGGACGCACCTAATTTTTGGGGGGGAAATAAAGGGGGAAAAAATTATCCCCCCCCCGGTGCGCTGCGCTATTCCCGAAGCTTGGGGTGTGCTGAGCTCAGTGCGCCCCAAGCTTCTGGGTGCAGGCAAACTCTCCGCTAGCCCTGGGAGAGCTGGGTCTCCCACAGCTTGCGGATAGCTTCCTGAAGCCTGGAGAGCGAGAGGGGTTGGTGCGCAACGACCCCCCTCGCTCTCCAGGCTTCAGCGAAAGCCTGCATTCGCCCCATAGGATGCACACACATTTCCCCTTCATTGTTGGAGGAGAAAAAGTGTGTCCTATAGGGCGAAAAATACGGTATATATAGTCATGATGCAAAAATTGACGTGATCCCATTTGAATACCGGGATTTTTTAAGAGAGCTTCACTATTTGCAGTTATAGCGGAACCCATTTCTATGCAGTAATTCTTATAGACTTATGTCTGTTATAGGCTGGTATTAAAATTCAGGCTACAGATTTTTTGAGACACAATGCAATTCAGATAAGGTCAAGTTATGCAATATTTTGATCGAAAGGATTCTGAAAGGTTTGTCGAATTAGTGCAACTTTAGGGGGTCCCAAGTAAAATCTTTTTGCTTCCACAGGGACAGAACTCAGACAGGAGCATGAAACTGCTGTTAAAGAATATGATGAAATAAATACAGTAAGTATATTTTATGGTAAGTATATTTTGTGTGCTGAATAACATAGAAGTTAGAAGTTTTGGAAACAATTTTTTAAGATGGGAGACTGACGTGTTTCTGTCCCATCAAGAATAGGCTCCTCACAGTTGCTAGTGAGACAAAGAAAAAACAGTTTTGAAATTGGATCAACTGAGTTTTATTTCCTTGCTGTCTTGCTCAGGTGTGTGCCATTACTTTGAAGTTGATTGGCTTTCTTCCACCCCCTACCCCCCCCCCAATTATTTGGCACAACACACAGGAATCTTTTTGATTTTTAGGAATGGCATAGTGACAGCAAGCTCTTACCATGGCTCCTTCTTCCTGATGAATTGTGGCTTTGCATATTCTCGCTGCTGACTCATAAAGATATTACTCGGGTTTCCCAAGTTTGTCAACGTTTTTATCGGCTTGCAGGAGATGAGTCCTTCTGTAAGTACCTTTGGGAATGGATAAATCCTAAGGTAACCAGCCTGGCAAATTCAGGCACCATGGTGCCTGCAAAGCCTTTCACTGGTGCCCTGGGCGGGTGACCCAGGTTCTGAGGTTTCATGGGGAGCGGGGAGTCCCGCTCCAGAGAAGCGGACACGGAGCAATGGATCCAAACTACAAGAAAGAAGATTCCACCTAAACATTAGGAAGAACTTCCTGACAGTAAGAGCTGTTCGACAGTGGAATTTGCTGCCAAGGAGTGTGGTGGAGTCTCCTTCTTTGGAGGTCTTTAAGCAGAGGCTTGACAACCATATGTCAGGAGTGCTCTGATGGTGTTTCCTGCTTGGCAGGGGGTTGGACTCGATGGCCCTTGTGGTCTCTTCCAACTCTATGATTCTATGATTCTATAGTCCTCCTAAAAAGAAAGTTATTGAGCAAAATGTGAAAGCACCTTCTAAGCAATTTCTATGAAATGAGATCATGTATGGGCATCTTGTACTAGTTCTGAGGAATGTTCCTTGCTGCTATTAGATAGCAACAGCATCAGTGTATGTTTGTGTAAATCAATATTCAGAACCAGTCAATGATCAGGACCAGTAGGACATAGCTGACTTAGTACGGAAAGCATAAGATTGTCAGGGAGGCTGTCTTGTCTAATTTTGTCTTACACCACACACTCCCTGGCAGCCATTTGTTATGTCACATCCCCACATAGCAGCTATTTTTTGACTGGCGCCTCCACACCCTCAAAATTTGATATATGCCTGTTGGTCCAGAAAAATCCCCCCTCCCAATTCTACACACAGAAACTAACTGTATGGGCAGATGAAAATTACTTCAGTGGTGGTGATGAGACATCTGAGGGCAGAAGGCTTGCTTTCAGGGTGCCAGGCAGCCTACATGGTGCACACAGCTCTGTGGCCCCCCTCACCCCATTGCCCCCCCCCTCACCGCTCTTTCTGGTGCTTGCTCTCTGCCAATTTGGAAAACATACTGTAATGGTGTGAACAGGCATCGCATTAGTAGAGCAATGCCTGTGATACCTGCTGGAACCTGTTGCATTGCATCCATTGTCAGTCATACTCAGAGTGGGCCCATTGAAATTAATCGACATGATTAGCTTAGGTCTATTAATTTCAGTGGGTTTACTCTGAAAATAATAAGCACTGTGATACAGCCAGTTATACTTATTGTGTATGTTTTCCTGCCTCACAATATAGTAAATCCACGTGTATCTATCGTCTACCTATCATCAAAGAATCCAGCAGAATCCTTTGATGGATCCAAGTCACTTCTATGAACAGAAGGAGGCCTTCTGCTTACAGAAGGTCTGGATCCAACCTGCCATGTGGGGCAGAGCTGCTATACTACCTTCTGGACAGGTGGGTTGCTACTGCATCCAAGGAGGCAGGGGGTGAGGTTGGAGTGGTGCAAATGCACTGATGAAGCCAATCCATCACTCCTGCTGGTGTGTTTGCACTGTGCCAGTCTTCCTGCCGCTTTACCCCTTGCTCCTACTGGTAGGCAAGAGCAACTTTCCTTCTGAGAAGCTAGGAAAGAGCAGCTCTGCCCCCACTGTATGAGCCATTTCTGGCTACAGAGCCATGGCTTCTTATCTTTGGATAATGAAGGGGCCTTGTAATTTTTCTACAGAGAAATTAAGCTTCTCATTTTACTACTTCCTTCCTTAAAAAGGAAAAACAAAAACAAAACGATGTTTGTTTAAAGTGCCAGATCCCATTGCATGAAAGTGGGCCGGCTCCTTCTGGCAAATTTCTGAGAAAAGGAGCGTGCTTAGGGCTGTGGCTAGGGAGGAAAACAAACTGAAGGTCAACTGCTGTAGCAGGTACACCTGCGCTTGTGTCACATTCCCACACTGAATTCCAAAGCAAATACTGAACACCTTGGGCAAACAAAGGTGGGCAATTAGACAAAGCCAAGTGCTGCAATTTACTAATGCTGCATAAATGTTGTAGAAGTGAATGCCTTCCTGCCTTTTTGTGCTTTGTTTTTAATAACCAAGGTTAGCGTTATGCCTTATC
Organism: Podarcis cretensis; assembly: GCF_951804945.1. Lineage (NCBI taxonomy): Eukaryota > Metazoa > Chordata > Lepidosauria > Squamata > Lacertidae > Podarcis > Podarcis cretensis. Next base: position 6,796,416 of record NC_137180.1, on the reverse strand, counting down.
TTTGAATCTTTACAGAAAACTTCTGGTTTGTTTTGTGGTTGAAGCAGCTTGCAAACAAGAGAGAAAAGAGCAAATTTATGGCAAAAGTTTCAGTAAGGGGAGGGAATGGGTGAACTTATGTATGAACTTCAGTAAATAAGCCAAATAGTAAAATAAGTTTGATTTCCTGGAGGGCAGGTAATGCAGAGTTCTTTGTGGTGACCTTTGTGGTGAACTTTCCAGTGACTTGGATGCAGCCAGGATTGCCCGACATATCTTTTATTTCTTTTGATTTTCTGAAGTGAATGCTTTCTGCATGGTTGGTGTTGCAAACAAGGTTTAAACTTTATGGGAAGAAAATTGAAGGAAATAATGATTGAGGAAACAAGCAAATAACAAGGAAATAACTTTCAAGCAATATGATTACCAGGATCCAAAGAGGCTAACGTGAAGCTGGGAATACACGCTGAGCCTTACCTTCTGAACACTCACCACTTTTGGTGGGGCATTCAGATTGAGGCCAAAGCGGCACCATGCAATTAAAACGCTATTATACTACTCCAATAGTTACAGCTTTCCGCGAAGAATCCTGAGAACTGTAGTTTGCTGAGGATGCTGAGAGTTGATAGGGGACCTGTAGTACTCTCACAGAGCTACAATTCCCAGAGTTCCATGGGAAGAGGGATCAGTTTTTAAACCAGTCTGGAAATGGTAGCTCTGTGAGGGGAATAGGGAAGCCATGATTGTTAAAGTAGTGTAATACTGTTTTATATGTGTGGTGCAGATGATGTGGCCTAAAGGTAAAGGTAAAGGTAAAGGGTAAAGGGTCGTGACCGACTCATCTCGCTTTATTGGCCAAGGGAGCTGGCGTACAGCTTCCGGGTCATGTGGCCAGCATGACTAAGCCGCTTCTGGTGAACCAGAGCAGTGCACGGAAACGCTGTTTACCTTCCCACCAGAGTGGTACCTATTTATCTACTTGCACTTTGACGTGCTTTCGAACTGCTAGGTTGGCAGGAGCTGGGACCAAGCAACGGGAGCTCACCCCGTCGCGGGGATTCAAACCGCTAACATTCTGATCAGCAGGTCCTAGGCTCTGTGGTTTAACCCACAGTGCCACCTGTGTCCCTTGCACATGTGGCCTAAATTGTACCTAAAACAGCACTCTTCTTTCTAACAACTGAATCTTGCTTAACAGATTCTGAATGTTTTCACAGAACATAAAATGTTAGCAGTAACAGCCAAGGCAATGGACAGGCTACAGAGGGTTGCTTGTGCTTTCATGGGCTAGGAGTGGGGCCAAAGAGAAGCTTTGGGGAGCACTCTACCATGGAAAAAAGCAGTGCTGGAAACCGCCATAAATGGGACAGGAAAAGGAGGAGGCTACTATGAGTTGAAGACCATATAAAAAAACTGAAGGACCCCCAAACTGTCATACATGGGTGTTCAGAGGGTGCGGGTGCTAGTGTACAAAAAATGTCCCCTGATTCCACCTTCCACACTAAGACTGGACTGAATACCTTCCCTCCTCATCTTTTCTTGTTTTGGAAAAGTTAAACTAATAAATCGGTAACAGTTTGTTTGCACAGCTTATAACAGATGACTCTGCTTTGAAAGAGCACTTGATCTGTGAGCTGTTTGTGCCAAGCAAAACTTCACCCCTAAATAAAATACTCTTGAACACAGGAGTATGTGTGATTTGCAGCCCTAAAAATGGTACTGATTCTCATAGAATAATGTTCATTCATGCAGTGAGTATTTGAAATTTCTCTGTGTTCATTGGCAGTGGTGGTGGTATTATCCTTATTTAGACTGCTGTATTTATCTTTGCTTCCTGTAGAGGAGAGGTGACTAACCTGTGGCCCTCCATATGTTACTGGACTTCCCGCTCCTAGCCAATATGGCCAATGGCCAGGGATGATGGGAGTTGTTGCCCAACAACAGCTGCAAGCCGCAGGTTAAACACATCTGTTGTTGAGAAACATCAGCATTTCACTATTGCTCTAAATTGCCTCTCACTCCTCTAGGGACACGTGGAAAGTCATTTGGAGAGCCAGTTTATAAATATCGCACAATAAAGAAAAAAAGAGAGAGGAATGCAACATCAGAATGAAGGCATAAATTTTTACAAATGTATATGCTAATGCACTTGTCAAACTGTTAATTATTTATGGACAACTTCAAGGCCCCTGCTCTTCCTTCTTATAGTTATTTATCTTTAGACTGGACTTAGACCAGGTAGCCATTGAAATAGACTACTGAGGATGCATGACCATCCTAGAGGTCAAGCTGAACCAGGCTTTATGAGCCAGTGTGATGGAGTAGTTAAAGTGTTGAACTGGGAAGAGGAAGACCTGCATTCGAATCCCCACTCTGCTGTGAAGCTCACTGGGTAAACTTGAGATGGTCACTCCAGCCTCACCTACCTCACAGGATTGTTAAGAGGATAAAATAAGGACAGTGAAAGACTATGAATGCTGTCTCTGTGCTTGGATAAAGTATGATATTAAAACATCCTAACTTCAGTGGAGAGTCCACATCCCTTTGTAGAGCCACAGCTGCTCCTGGGGGAGTTTATATGGTAGTGTGATCAGCCACACATCAGGAAGGGCGAAGACGGATAAATTAAGAGCTGTTGAGGCTTTGAGGGTGAGCCAATCAGACACATGATTGATATATATGGGAGACCATTGCCAAAATAACATGGCTCTGTTCCAGCTCTTGAAAAGAGCCAGGTTCAAGGCTCCAAACTGGGCTCCTGACCATCAAAATATACAGAAAATGGTTTAATCTCAAACTGCATATTTCCAAACCATTTTATCTGTACGAATCCATACCATTAACCCTGGGATTCATATTCAATTTATTTATGCATATATAGAACATCTAGCTTTTTCCCATTTTTTAAACAGACAGGGTCAAATTCTGTGTCAGGTGATTAGTCACTGTTGGGAAGCATGGGTGTAGCCAGGACTTTTGTTGGGGAGGGGACAGAACCAATGTGATTGGTCAGTTAGGTAAAGGTAAAGGGACCCCTGACCATTAGGTCCAGTCATGGCCGACTCTGGGGTTGCGGCGCTCATCTTGCTTTACTGGCCAGCATGACTAAGCCGCTTCTGGCAAACCAGAGCAGCACACGGAAATGCCGTTTACCTTCCCGCCAGAACGGTACCTATTTATCTACTTGCACTTTGACATGCTTTTGAACTGCTAGGTTGGCAGGAACTGGGACCGAGCAACAGGAGCTCACTCCGTTGCGGAGATTCAAACTGCCGACCTTTTGATTGGCAAGTCCTAGGCTCTGTCCTAACTGTGGCACCACCCAGTTAGTTAAGTATTAATATTGTTTTTCTTGCTCTAGGGGAGGCAGCTCTCTCCCCTCGCCCCCCCTTAGCTACATGTTGGAAACCGATCTATGAGTTTTTAAATGTGTAGGGCACGTAGCGATTTTTGCTACCTCCTTGCACTGTTTCTTGGCCAAGTCTCCTTAACAGTTTACCCAACAGCTGAATGCTAATTCCGTTGCTATGTACACTAGTGAGTGACGATAACAGGACACACAGGAGGAGAGTCAAACCCTTCAAAGAGCCCTTTCCTTGCAAATACACATGGATGACTTACTCAGTTCTTGAGAACCTCTTCCCACAGTACTGCTGACAACAGGAATCAAATGGCTCTCCCCCCCCCCACATTAAAGCAGTTTCATTAAAACAAAGTGTTTAGCTCTTTCCGCTTCATGCTAGGGATGTTAAGGCCTGAGACTTTTATCTCTCTTTCCTTGGCCACAGCACATGCGGGGGGGGGGGGGGGCTGCTAGTCAGTCACCTGTAGCTTAACATATCCTGACGGAAGGAGCTGGGTTCTTAAACACAAGAAAGAGACCAGGGAACGAACAAAGGAGGTATCAGCTGGGAGTGAACCACAGGGAACAAAATCATTTTCACCAGTTGAGGATTAAAAGCTGTTTCCCCCGAGAAGGGTGGTGGGCAGGGGAAGGCTTGGAGACAAACACTTTTAGATACTGCCAGGATTGTATTTAGCAGAAATGCTGGGCTTTTAACAAGCCTGAGGCTACGTGAATATGTGCATATAATTTCAGGTGGTTATTCTTTTCTTTTTTTGGGATGTTAATGGGTTTTTTAATGCTGGGGCTAATAAGCTGGGTCTTGCGCACAGAGTCAAGCAGTGCAGAACTAATTAGCTGACATCATCAGCGCTGTTGCTGGAGGAAGTTGATACAAGGGAGCTGAACAGCACAATCTGATTCTGGGAATGAAACCGGGCATGACCGACGGCTCAGCTATTCTTCATGCAAGGCTGGACCTAGTTGTGAGCAGCGGTCCTCAAGTTCCTCAAATCTGATTAGTTTGTTAGGCTGAAAACAAAGGTAGCTATTGTACTAATTGGACACTTCTGCTTTTTTTATTTATCTACTTGATTGACAAATTTATATACCAGCCTTCATCAAACAGATTCCAGACTTTTTGTTGTTGTTTAGTCGTTTAGTCGTGTCCGACTCTTCGTGACCCCATGGACCAGAGAACGCCAGGCACTCCTGTCCTCCACTGGCTCCCGCAGCTTGGTCAGACTCATGCTGGTAACCTCGAAAACACTATCCAACCATAGTTTACAATAAAACAATGTAAGCCACAACATGCAAAAACAGAATAATTTTAAAAGCAGCAGTAAAGTGTAATAAAGAAAATGCTTTACTGCTCTTAAGATGTATTGGTCCTCATGTGAAAACAGTGATGGCATAGGTGAAAGACCATCAGTATGTACAAAGTAAGAATTCCTCCGTTTTTGTTTCTTATTTTTCCAGTGTTAAGTTCATATTGCTACATTTCCATATCAACTTTTTTTAAAAGCCTTCACAAAACTTCACTAGCATTTTAGTGCACAATTGTTCAAATAAACTTTTTTTGCACTTTTTCTTAATAAGCACATTTCTAAAAATAATTCCCCAATGTAATATATTTTGTGTGCTTGTTATTGCTGCGGACATTTCCCCTAGTATATGAATTTCTGTACACATTTTGTCTGAGAACTGCACCACAAAATTCAGATAAATGTGAATTTTGAAGAATAGATGCATCTCAGGTAGCAGATTGTTATGGGAAGTAAGAATTAGTTAAGAATTTCTCCCCCTTCCCTAATAATATGAGGTACTAAGGTTGGGAATTCATTTCCTAATTCCTGGGTTTGAAACTAGGTAGGCTCCGTATGTTTGCTAGTTATATTTCATATTATCTTATATCCTGGAGTCATTGGTCCTCATATGCTACTTTGTTTTGTTTATGGCATTTTATCTGGAGTAGAGAATCTCTTTATATTATGACAAAATGTATATTGTTGCATTCTTACACTGCTGCCTATTATATTTAAAATGCATTCACTAGAATTTCCTCCTCGCCCAAGACTTTTGTTTCCCCCACGTGCTTTCTGTTAAGTTTCTACGATAGGTATGAGTTGTCTGCTCTCTCTGCTAGATGTTGTGCTTTTCAAAAACTATTTTCATTGGTTTATCCATTTTTATATACAAAAAGTGTCTCAAACATCTTATGAATGAATGAATGAATGAATGAATGAATGAATGATGGATCACATAGGATGGCGTACGTCTCCTTTCATACCTTCTGTCCCTTTTTTATTCTCCCCTCCCCACCTTGTTAAGGGACGCGGGTGGCGCTGTGGGTTAAACCACAGAGCCTAGGACTTGCCAATCAGAAGGTTGGCGGTTCGAATCCCCGTGACGGGGTGAGCTCCCATTGCTCAGTCCCTGCTCCTGCCAACCTAGCAGTTCAAAAGCACATCAAGGTGCAAGTAAATAAATAGGTACCGCTCCAGCGGGAAGATAAACGGCGTTTCCGTGCGCTGCTCTGGTTCGCCAGAAGCGGCTTAGTCATGCTGGCCACATGACCTGGAAGCTGTACTCCGGCTCCCTCGGCCAATAAAGCGAGATGAGCGCCGCAACCCCAGAGTTGGTTACGACTGGACCTAATGGTCAGGGATCCCTTTACCTTTACCTCACCTTGTTGCTGTAGTGTATCCCATGCAAAGGGGCAGGTTATCCGTAGGGATGATTCCCTATGCTTCTCCACAATTCCAGGAGTGCTTTCCACAGTTCTGTATCCTCTGCTCATCTGCACTACCACCACAAACAAAGGCCTTTGGCATCAACTTTAGCATTGTGAGAACCTCTGTTTTGATTTAAATCAGCATGCTAGTGTGTAGCCCTCTTAAGGTTTTCAAACTAGCTTGAATCTATGTGCTGGAGCAAAGTAGAGTTAAAAATCAAGCTGTTGTGGCTATGCTTCTGAACATATGATGTGATTGTGTATTTGCCATTGATGTCAATAAATCCTTAGGAGTAATACGATTTGGCATTGGAGGCTACTTGACTAAATAGTAAGTACTGTACTATTGATAGCATATTCCAGGAACACATTATTCTTCTAGACATACTTTACTCTTGGCTTGTCTTTAATTTTCACTTTCGGGGCAAAGCCTTTGTTTGCCTCAATATTATTTCTGTTGTTTAGTTAAAAAGTAATAATAATAAAATGCTATAAGTATCAGTATGCAGATTAAAAAACCTGGCTTCTCTGTCCCCAGGGAAGGAGACCCACCTGATGAACTGCCACTGCTTGAATGATGAGTGGTTGATCAGTTTGGGGAGTCGCCACCCCCAATGTTTCACTCTTGATCATTGCCACGATGAAGCCCAGAGAATTACTGATGTGGGATTAAAGCAGTTCTTCCAGCACTGTGGAGAATCTCTTAAGGTAGCACTCTGCTTTTGGAGAAACGTCATTTTGTCTCTGCAATTGCCATAAAACGTTAATAATGAATAACATTTTATTATTATTAGTATTTTACTAAGAGTTTGGACTGGGCACTTCTATGTGAACTTAATTTTAAAAACCTTTAGAAATAATAACCTATACACGATTGGAAGCTGCCCAGAGTGGCTGGGGAAACTCAGCCAGATGGGCGGGGTATAAATAAATAAATAAATTATTATTATTATTATTATTATTATTATTATTATTATTTACATCAAAAGTAGGGTACCAGAGGCCCCCCAGATGTTGCTGCACTACAGCTGCCATCATCCCTGATGATTAGTCAGGCTGGCGGGGCTAATGGAAGCCCCACCACATTTTAAAGGCATGTTTTCCCGGAGGGGCAAGAGGTCCTCCACACAGTGGCTTCCTGAAATGCTGTAAGAAATGTCTCCCCACCCTCCATTAAATAGCTTGTCTGGTCCTTCCTGCTGTCCCTCATGTTGTAGCTGGCATGGCTGCATGTTGGCAGTGACACTAACTGCAGAGTGTGACAGCATCTTACATAGTAAGGGAATACATAATATTCCCTGTTGAATATACACAGTTGCATCCTTACAGTCAATAAGTAGTTACAGTTTACAAATATTTGGCAGTAGGACAAAGGATATCACTCCAGGCACTTCGCATATTCCAGCATATTTGGGAGTTATATCAGAGAGGACAAAATGTTCCACAGCTCTGAAGTTTAGTTCCTGTAAAATATTTACTGCTTCAGTTTAGAAAAACAAAGCTACTTTCTGGATCCTCACTTGACAAGGCAAATAATCAGAGAAGCCATACTTTATGCTATATTAGATAAAGGTAAAGGGACCCCTGACCATTAGGTCCAGTCGTAACCAACTCTGGGGTTGCGACGCTCATCTCGCTTTATTGGCCGAGGGAGCCGGCGTACAGCTTCCGGGTCATGTGGCCAGCATGACTAAGCCGCTTCTGGCGAACCAGAGCAGCGCACGGAAACGCCGTTTACCTTCCCGTCAGAGCAGTACCCATTTATCTACTTGCACGTTGATGTGCTTTTGAACTGCTAGGTTGGCAGGAGCTTGGACCAAGCAACGGGAGCTCACTCCATTGCGGGGATTTGAACCGCCGACCTTCTGATTGGCAAGCCCTAGGCTCTGTGGTTTAACCCACAGCACCACCCGTGTCCCGTATTCATACAGTAGTGAATAAAATAAAGGTTTAGTTGAGCAAATCTTGATACAAGCTGAATCCAAGGACTCTGTGATATCTGTGGAAATGAGCACAGAGGCAGGTGCACTGGACAGGCAATTAAAGCAGACTTGAAATTGGGAGGTGGGATTAGACAAAAGAGGAACTGCAGGAACAGGCCATCTCCTACTGAGCCTAGAAGTGGCATCCCAGAGGGAGGAAAGGTGGTGTAGATTTTAAGCAAATGCATTATAATGAGATGTGTGGGCTGCTTATATCTACAGATTAATGAACAATTAATATATTGTTCAGTTTTTGAAAAATCAAAATGATTAATTCTGTTTTTTACTGAATGAATTCAATTCTCATTTGAATACTTTAAGAGAGAAATTGAGAAAGAGAATGAAAAGGGCCCACAAGAGGGAGCTCATAATGCCATATGATAGATAATACTATACATAAACTTTTCATATTAATTTAGCAAAATATGTACACTCTACATACAGCTGAGTAATTCATAGAATTGAGTAATGTCCATTTTACTTACAACTTTGTGCTGTGTGGGGGTCTGGTTGTTGTTGCTGTTCTAAGTAAATAATGTGGGTTCTTTAAAAAATGTATTTTTAAACCCTAACCTATGACTTTTACAGCTAGAATGTAGCCTACTGTACAAATGTAAGAATCACATGCTTAGGCTACTTTGTTGTGTCTTTGAACCTGCCCTCATTTGTCTCTGACCCCGCATCCCTGATTGTAAATTAAGAAATCTCTGAAAATGTAGATTCCAGAAACAGCTCTTCACTCCCCGCAATATATACCACTTAAAATCATTGTTAGATGTTGCCCTGTTGTTCTGAAACCATAGATAAGAATATTAGTAATCGGGCACCTCACTTGCTTAAAAAGTGTAGCTGAGTAACAAAAGGAGTTTAATTACTTTATTAAATCTGCATGTATTTACATCTGCATTAAAACAGTAGTTGGAAATAGAAACAAATTGTGGCAAAAACACCTTGATGTTGACTAAGTTTTAGCATGATCACAAGTTCCCTTTGCTCAAATAAGGGAGTTCAGTAATTTGCAAGGCTGCTGGCATGTCAAAACTGACTTAGGGACACCTGAGGGATTATAAAAAATGAATGGCAACATTTCATAACACACTTTTTGTTTTTTATGAATGCAAAGCTCAATGTGGATATTTTCTATCATATATTTTTAAAGTTGTAGATTTTATACTGGTCATGCCATAGATGTTTACTTGTAAATTTAAAAAGTTTTAAAGTTGACCCATTTGTAGCCACACAGATTTCCACCATTAGCACTCTGAAGTTTTATGAATATTGGTTTAGCTATTAAAAGTTAGAGCCTAATAGCCTTCATTAAGGAAACATTACTATTAGCTAACACTAGGAGAGAAATTTTGTTAAGTTTTCATTTAAAGGCAAATTTACTTAATTTCCAGAACAATAAACTAACCAAAACATATCCTTCAAAATTTGCAGTTATCTGAATTTGGCAGTATAGTTCTGCAGCCAAGAAAATGTGTAGAAAATGCATAAGCTATTTATATTATTTATTAGATTTGTATTTTCCCTTTCCTTACAAAAGAACCCAGGGTGGCATGTGACTAAGGTAAAGTGTGCAGACAACTGCATTTATTAGTGAAAACCACATACAAAAATTCATTTTAGAAATATTAGAAAAAAATATGCTTTGCAAAAATGTGTATACAGTACTGGGATAAATTTGTGCTGATTAATTTCCACAAGGACTTAAAAGAAATATTGCAAACTGATAAAGAAATGTGGAGAACTGAACTTGAGAATGGGAAAATGAGAAAAAGTGGACAGATTCATCCATCCCTACTGACAGTGAAGTCACTGGATCTACAGCTGCCTGCTAAGAAATAAGTGATTCTCCAGCTAGCATAAAAGCAAACCAAAGGAAATGATGTTTTACTTGATTGGAAGGATCCCAGTTTTGTATTTTCTTATGCTTTTTACAATATAGTATTTTCCTGATCCATGACATAAGAATTATTTATTGTTAGCTCAAATGAGGGCAAGGAGTGTGTTTGCGTGCGTCTGCAGTAGAAACATCTAAATGAAGCATGACCGAAGCAGAGCAGGAGATAACAATTTGATATGCAAGCCAACAAGATTACTTTGTTTTCTGTGAAATCTGAAGAGCCATGAAAGTGCTGAATATTTGCTGCAACTCACAGTTGAGGCTGAAATTAGTGCAGTAGGAATCTCAATAATATTCATTGACCTTGCAGACATCTCATTTATGATAAGGCCACGGTCTGAAGGCACATGATACAGCTACCTTTCTGGAACTAAGCAGGTGTAGAGCTGGTCAGTGACGACAAACTAGGAACCCTATGTATGCTACCTTGGTAGCATTATATAAATAAATAAAGCCTGATTTCATAAAAGCTTTGCCTAGGGTCTAGTTAAAAAGAAAATGTGCTGTATAAAATATGTAGGGTTGCATCCATTATGTCCCTATACTGATGGAAGGAACTTTGATCCAATGAAGGCTTCCATCAGTTGGACCTGGAGGCCTGTGTTGGGTTGGGGATTTGTGTGTATGCATGTGCCAATTTCCCCTTCACTCCTGTAGCCCAACCGCATCTCTCACAAATCTGCTTCAGAGAATTGAGGCCCTTTGGAACAATGTGGGAGGTACAGTGGGGAGAAGGGGATAAAGTAAAATGGCTTGCCTCCCTGGTCTGCTGATAGAAGCCTCTGTTAGTAAGAGGACACTGAAAACCACCCCCTCTTTTATTTATTTAATTCTGGCATTTCTAACCCCTAAATGAGGTTGCTTGAAAATGTTATGACAATATTAAAAAGCATAATAATAATAATAATAATAATAATAATAATATCAAAGAAGAAAAGTCATCTAATGAACCCACACTTGGAATTTTCTCTTGCACATAGGAACTGAATATAAAAAGCTGCAGTGGTCCTGGATTTAGAGGGGACAAAGTTCTGCTTCATGCAAGCACCTTTTGCCATAACCTGACAACTGTAGATATTAGCTGGACAGGAGCTACTGATTCAGGACTCATTGCCTTAGTAGCATCATCTATAAGGTACAATCAAAAACCGAAACATTTGTTGTACTTCATACTCTTGCGCACAATTGGGTACCATTTTGTAAAATGGATCTGTAGAAACAAGGAGATTAAGGGGTCCTCTAGACTAGGGGTGTTTTTTGAGGGTGTATATTGCAACATATTTTGCATTTAACAGTTGAGGATGGAACATGGAGGCTAAGAAATACATGACCAGCCGTAGCAAATAATTTGTTAACTAAATGCCAGCCATAGTAAATGTTTTGTTGTTGTTGTTACTTACTGTTGTGGTTCGAGGACCCGACCCCCGCGAAGTGAAATGAAGACACAAGGACATGTGATATAAGGTTAATGGGCTAGAAAAGGCCACAACTTTATTGATTACAGCAATGAAAAGGTATTGGCTTAGGCATTGGATCAAAACAAGTGGGTTTATTCACCAGTAGGTGGAGCCTGTTGATGCTTATCCAACTATAGGCTCACCCCTGCTGTCACCGAGGGTCGTGCCATGGCCTCCCGCCAAGCAGGCATCGGACAGAATACACGACCGCCAGATTCCTTTAACGGAATACCCCTAAAATTGAAGGCATAGGCGATGGCCACACCTAGCACTTCGACACACCACAACACATTATTCCAATGCCTAACCTACCCACCAATACCATAAAAGTTGTGACGATTGCTACGAGGTAGGCGAAAAAACCAAAAAGCCTAATGCCAAATGGAAAAACTCCTACCAGGCCCCCCGGGCAACCAGGGCGACCAACCTAAGGTCCATAGCAAGGCCAATGACCTGAGCCCTAACTAAAAGGGAGTGGAGGGTGGGTGACTCGCAATGGGACGAGGAGGAGGAATGAGGCCAGGGAGAGGCTGGCGCTGCAGCAAAAGGCTGCTGAACACGCCCCCTCCGTGGCACCTGGTTGGACGGCCACCGGGGGGGGGGGGCGTGAGCGCCAGCCAGGTGAGCTAGAGGCAGGGGGCAAACGCCCCCTGCTGGGCGGAGCTCGGGCTCCCACCCACAACCACTCCCCTCTCTTTCAGGGAGGAGAGTCTTTGTTAAACTGTTGGGAGTCAGAAACCCTGTCTATCTATTTCAGGTCTTTGAGAAATCTACTAGTCTACCATTTGCCCCTGATCTAGACTACCTTTCATGCTTTCAGGTGTCTTCCTATGTAGGTAGAATATCTGTGTAGAGAAATCATAACATAAGCTCAAATCTGGGCTGCATATTGCTTAATTGCTCAAATAAAAGAACATAATTGTTGTTGCTCTCTGTTTTAGATTGCAGTGCCTTTCTACTAATGGATGCCGGATTACAGATGATGCAGTAACTGCCTTGATTGAAAAGCATGGGAAAAGGTAATTCATATACCAGCAGTAACTGCACCACAATGCGAGTATTTGGTGCTTGTCTCATCACCATAGCTGTATATGGTTCACAAGGTTGTGCGTTTTCTCTCTGAAAACACTGCATTTTATTTATTTGCTGTTGTTGGCATAGATAAACACATAAATGGATCAGACCAAGACCTATCTAGTCCAGCATATTGTTCCTGCAGTAGCCAACCAGATGTCGATGGCTCAAAGTAGAATATGAATGCAATGTTGTTGTTGTTTAGTCTTTTAGTCATGTCTGACTCTTTGTGACCCCATCGACCAGAGCATGCCAGACACTCCTGTCTTCCACTGCCTCCCACAGTTTGGTCAAACTCATGTTGGTAGCTTTGAGAACACCGTCCAATCATCTCGTCCTCTGTCATCCCCTTCTCCTTGTGCCCGCAATCTTTCCCAACATCAGGGTCTTTTCCAGGGAGTCTTTTCTTCTCATGAAGTATTGGAGCCTTCATGGATCACTGCCTTGCTGTGGCGAAGGGGCTTCAATAACTCAGAGAAGCTATGAGCTATGCCATGCAGGGCCACCCAAGATGGACAGGTCATAGTGGAGAGTTTTGACCAAACGTGATCCACCTGGAGTAGGAACCGGCAAACCACTCCAGTATCCCTGCCAAGAAAACTCCATGGACAAAGACAACAGGCATGAGTGCAATAGCATGCCATAATTCACAAATTGTCATCAAAGAAGCAGCTGATATAGTAGAGACATGCTTTGTTGCAGCTGGGGCAGGTGAAGGCGTCTGGTTGTGCTGATGCGGATACACTATGGTGTTTCTTCTTTCTGCACTACTTCCAGCACTCCTTCCTCCTCCGGTCACTTGCTATGGATGCGTGACTGGGCTGCCTGTCTTTAGGCATAGAGGTCATCTGCAAGGGATTGCAACATGGCAAGGTTCGTGTTGCCAGCTTTCATGTCATGTCATCTTTGTGATGCAGACTTGGTCGGCCAATTAGCCTAGTGCCTGAATCCAGCTCCTCATAGAACACATCCTTGAGGATTCTGCCATCTTCCATTCTTTGGACATGACCAAGCCAGCAGTGGGCTTGGGAGAACACAGCTTTGTTTGAAACTCCGTCCTGCCATGTGATGCCCAAAATTTTCCTGGCGCAGCACATCTGAGGCATCACCCCTGACAGTTGTAAGTTGCCCATGACTCACTTCCATAAAACAGTGTGCTCAATGTGCAAGGCCTGGTAGACCTTCATCTTGGTGTTGGGTGTTAGCATCACAATCCCTCATACCCTTTTGCTAATTGCCCACAGAACAATGTTGCATTATTGAGGGCTGGTGCCTTAAATTAGCACAAACTTTCAATTGCAAAAGTAACCGCTTTTTACATTTTGCTTTGAGCTATTGCTTGGAAACGAAGATCATGGCCACTGGTCCCATCACCTCCTGGCAAATAGAAGGGGAAGAAATGGAGGCAGTGAGAGATTTTACTTTTTTGGGCTCCATGATCACTGCAGATGGTGACAGCAGTCACGAAATTAAAAGACTCCTGCTTCTTGGGAGAAAAGCAATGACAAACCTAGACAGCATCTTAAAAAGCAGAGACATCACCTTGGCAACAAAGGTCCGTATAATAAAAGCTATGGTTTTCCCAGTAGTGATGTATGGAAGTAAGAGCTGGACCATCAAGCAGGCTGACCGCCGAAGAATTGATGCTTTTGAATTATGGTGCTGGAGGAGACTCTTGAGAGTCCCATGGACTGCAAGAAGATCAAACCTCTCCATTCTTAAGGAAATCAGCCCTGAGTGCTCACTGGAAGGACGGATCGTGAAGCTGAGGCTCCAATACTTTGGCCACCTCATGAGAAGAGAAGACTCCCTGGAAAAGACCCTGATGTTGGGAAAGATGGAGGGCACAAGGAGAAGGGGTCGACAGAGGACGAGATGGTTGGACGGTGTTCTCGAAGCTACAAACATGAGTCTGACCAAACTGCGGGAGGCAGTGGAAGACAGGAGTGCCTGGCATGCTCTGGTCCATGGGGTCACAAAGAGTCGGGCACGACTAAATGACTAAACAACAACAACAACATGTACAAGGTCTTGGGGTTCTGAACCTATATTTAGTTATAAAAATGAAAAGGACAGGATTTTTTTTTTTTTTAGAATTCACGCTAAATTCTCAGGTACAGTTTTCATTTGGTTGTGTGTTTGCCTAGAAAGTTTTAGTCAATAAATACTGTCTGTCTCAGTCTGGCTACGACTCATATACAGCAGGTGCCTGCCCAGGGCAACAAAAAGTTTAGTGGTTAATGTTTTAAAATTAATTTTACCCCTATGATGCATTTTATCCAAGGTGTGCTAACAAGACAAATGAAGACAATAAACTTATTAAAAGGCATGTAATATCATGGGAAATGAATACAATGCAAAACCATTGTTAACAGATGGTAGCCACCGTCTGTCAAAGCTTTGCTTATTTCTTTCTCTTTTCAACCTCTGTTCATTTTGCCAGTTTTAAGCCAGTCAGGATCTATATTCTGTAATTACAATTTTCTTACAATCCCTTTTACTTTATGCCTCACCCAGTGCTGTCTTGGAACTTTAAAGAGAATGTGCAATAAATATTTCCCTTAGTATTAACCTCTGGCCTTCAAATCAGGCCTATGTTTGTCATCATATGAGCCCTATTCAGGTGTTCTTCAAAATCATGTTGGCAAAGTCACGGTGGGAGAATTCTGTTTCCAGTTACTTGGCAGTCCTGCATGTATAATTGGGTCCATGGAGTACAGGATTTATGTTATCGTCTATGGCATCCAAAAATAGAAACATTTAGTATTTGCATGAAGGTGCAACTCCCAGCAGGTTCAGTAACAAATCAAGAAGAACTAAACCCACCCTGTACCGTGAAATCTGGAAGGTAAGACATGCCAAGGCTGGACTATTAGGCTATTGTATATATGTGCATAAATAAAGAAGTATGAGTTGTGGGCCCATCCCTCCTCCTCCTCCTCCACGTAATTCTAGCTTGTTTGTCTTTCATTATATCTTAGGTACATAGTAGTTTTTTCATAGTGATTAGAAACAAAACCATCATTATACACAGTCTGTAAAGATCTGGTTGCTCCAATTATTTGTTGTATGAGATCATGCCCACATATACTTCTGCATTATAAAAAACCAAAACCCCATTTCTTTCCATTAAGAGGCATCTTAATTTAGATGGGTCATTCTACTTAGGTGGTTCATTCTGCTTAATATGTATGACGTATCTGAATCCAAGAGATTCTTTTGTTGTTGAAGCCTTTGGACTTGATGTTCCGGGCTGTTTATTTGAGACTCTGTACAGGACTGTCTGGGAATTGCTTTTTGTACTTCTCTGTCTAATCTGTACTGATTTGCTCTAATTCCTTCAATATTTTCAGAATGCTGGCTCTTTTTTCCACTTTGGATAATTTATGCTTAAAGAATTGTATTTTTTTATTTCCTGTGAGTAACAGTTCCTATTTTTAAAAACCTACTCACTGCAACTGATAGCAAAGACAACAACAAAACAAAATACGGGAGGTTTATCTTTTTAAATTAAAGAAGAAGGTATTTCAAAATTGAGGAATGGGAGCTTTCAACCCAATGCAAATAGCAGCTCTAGAAGAGTGATTTTCATCAGGACCACAGCAGGGGAGGGAAAGATTAAATGCTCCATCAATGCCTGCTACAATCTTGATAATTATAACCCCCCCCCCAGCAGCTACTATATTCATTTTTAAAATTCACATTAAATGTAAAGATGTTTTGAATATGTTATGTCTAGTTCAAGCTGTAGCGACGGGGGATGGGACTAGCCAGGTTTTTTGCCCCAGGTAAAGCCTCCAGAGGGGTGCCATTAAGGCTCCCAGCCTGTGTATGTGTGTACACAAATGTGTAAGGGAGGTCTTTGACCTATGTAAAATGAAGCCTAGTTTTGCCTCTGTTCAACCATGACTTTGCACAGGGCTTCCCCCAGCAGGAACTCACTGGAACTCAGTTCCAGCACCTCTCAGGTGGGTGCCATTTCCACCATAAGAGAACGAGGTAGGCATTCATGGTTTTTCTAGAAAAACAGCACTGACTTTGCCATTTAAGCCATGGTGCCAGTGGTCATAGGGTCAGGCAACCAGAACCCCAGGGCCCAATGTTAGGGAAGACACTGTTCCCTTCTAATACTGTAGCACCTGACTTCAGACCTAACATGGCACCAGCAGCTATGTGAAGTGACATAGAGCCAAAACGAGTTTTCCTTGATATCTCCAGCGTCAGATTTACATGAATATAATCTGCTGAGAAGTTACGTTTTGATTGTCATGGCTGTAAAATTAGAACAGAACAAACAAGACACAAAATACCTTATTTTAAGTGGCTTAATCAGTATTGGCTCCTTGCCTTGATTGTTAAAAAGATGCTCTCATACGATGACTGATTTCAACAAGGGCTTCTTTCCCCATCATAATTTGACTGTTCTTTTTATTGCAAAATTTCAGAGCATGGCGTAGTGCGATGATTCTTCTTGCTGATGTGTTTACACATGGCAGATGCACTTTAATGATATGGAATACTCCAGCTGAGTGCAATAAAAGCATACGATGAATTTGTGTTTCAGCACAGAGTGCAAGTATGACTGCGAAGACATCTGCGATAATGCAGGAAAATATAACAGAGCCGCTTAAGACATGGCAGGAGCAACACAGCCAGGAGCTACTGATAAATAAATCAGAATGTCGTCTGCCTGATTTGCTGTCGCACATTTGTTTTTCTTACTGTTTAACCAGAGTTTCCTTAGGTTTTCACTTTATGAAAAATATTTTTAACTTCCTTTGTGGGTACAGCCTACATGGATTTCTCTCTGGTGAAAAGCTGGTTCATACTTTGGGCCCTTCCAGGGAGTTGTTTATTGCAGGATCTCCCACAGATACATTTTTTTGTTTTAAAGTAGCCACACGGTGTTGTTGGCATCAAAATGTCAGGCTGTATTCTCCCCCCACCCATTTAATCTGGATTTAACCTCTCTGAGGTAAATCTAATAAAAATATTTTTTAAAAAACCTGTTGACAACCAATCACTTGCAATATTTCAGTTTGCAAATTAAGCCCCATCTGGAAGCGTTATTTCAGCACATCTGAATTGCTTAACTGTACATGTTCTCACATTAATCTACCACTTTTAACAGAACCCACAGTCTGTCACCTGAGGGCCAAGCTAGACAATATGTAAAATGTGTGAATGCATTTTATGTATCTGGTTTTTAAAGTAAATAAACAGCAACTACTCAGAATTAGAAGTATGATGTGTTGGGAGGGGTGGGTTAGTCCTGTGCATGTTGATTTTGGTAAAAATGGCCCCCTCCCAAAGTTGTTATTCAACCAGAGAGAGAAGCTGCAATTGGCACTTTGTAGGATGTTGAATAGGATGCAGTTTTCCTCATGTGCTCCATGATTTAATATACAGTGGTGCCTCGCAAGACGAAATTAATCCGTTCCGTGAGGCTCTTCGTATAGCGGTTTTTTCGTCTTGCGAGGCGTTCGTCTTGCGGGGCACCACTGTATCTGTTCCGAAGTTCATGGCACTGCACAAGTAACAAATATGTCACACAAGCTATTTACTGTTAGGGAACTTAACTGTCTCAGTTCTGCCCAGCTTATACCAAATGAGGAGATTTTCAGGGTTTTCTATATAATGGTGTTTGGCAAGTCAATGAATTCTGGTGAAAATCTTCCTTGTAAAAAATTATTGTCCCTTTGTTGGTCCAGTTACTGTGATGCCTCAGCTTTGGGGAAAAGGTGTCACAGTTGTAATATTCATTAAGGTGCAAACCTTATTGAAAATGGTGAGACTTCTAAGTAAATATGAAGCTGATTGCTCTGTTAATCAGTATTCTTGTTGATAAAGGTCCAAGTTACCAAAGCATATTATAATCGGAATTTCATGAAGATAGACAAACAGTGTTAGTTATCTACCATGTTATATGTCTTCACCCACGTCAAGATCATTTTTACCAGAGGAAATTCTGAACTGTGGGTCGGAAGAACAAAACTTGAAATTTGGACTGCCTTGACCAGTTTTCTACTGCAAATGCACATATTCACTGAAGTGCAAAAGTCTGGAGGGAAAATGCCCAGCTGAGCTTTCACTGATCAGATATGTTTACTGATATGGGGACAGGCCACAAGCACAGAAAGTTGTGACATCTGAAGTTTTGAAGCTACAGTTTGCAGCTATGATTTTCATTTATTGCTGCCTCCTAATTTTAGTCCTGAAGTGATGCTCCCTTCAAGTAATGAACTATGAACTGTTGTGCCTTTTTACAAATTAACAAAGCCAGAGTTCATTCAGAGTCCCTTGGTTAAAAGATATAATATTTCTGTTTGCCTTCCTGCTCTTGCTTTGACCAAAATGTTTACGTTGTAACATCAGAACTTGGATACTAAGCCACATGACTATAATGTACAGTCATTTCCCATGCTTGGTTCAATAAATCCAGTGGTTCCCAGACTTTCTCCCTCATGGACCACTTGACATCTGCTGAGGGCCTTGGCAGACCACTTGATGACTTGTCCACCCGCTGTAGCAATTGCGCTAAGATGCTGTATGGTTTCAATTGTGTTTTTATTGCTTCTTTTATTTGTTTTTCTTTATTCCCTTCCTCTTGCTCTGTTTTTCGTGCTCCTACTCCCCTCTGCTCCTTTCCAGTTGAATCCCCCCTTCTCCTTTCACTTCTACACCATCCTGCTCACCTTGTGGGTGGGCTGCCAAGTTCCTTGAGCAATGGAGCGGCCACCACACCCATGATTCACAGTGGCAACTCCTGTCATTCTTCACAGACATGCTGTGGGCCACCTGAGTGAAGCTTGTGGATCACAGTTTGGGAACCATTGGCATAGTTAAAGGGTAAAGGTTGCTTTCCCACTAACCGTGTCCTTGAGCAGGGCTGGCATTGGCTACACAGCATCTTTGGGCACTTGCCTGGGCTTTCACCCAGTCCCTGGAACCTCCTGATCCTGTTGTGCCATCTCATAACTCTTGCTGCCTAGGTGCCTAAGCTAGTTGTCCGCACCCCGAGTTAGCCCTCACCTCCTTCCCTCTATTTATGCTAACATTTACCTGCCAACCTGCTGTGTTTAGGTGGAAGCAAATATATTTTTTTCCTGGTTAAGCCAAACACACCCTTTACATCATTGCACGTCATTCCATCCCACCCTAATGTTCTAAAATGTCTCCCCCTTGAAGTTTAATCTTTGCAGAGTATTTTTGTGGTATTGAAATACCGCAGTCAATCTGTACCCCAATACTTGGGTCTGCCACCAGTTAACATTCTAAGCTGCTTCAAATCCTGATCACGTTAATCAAATGGGCAGCCATTTATTGACTTTAGCAAGGATTTGGGGTTAATGAAAATATATTGCGGTTTTACTTGGTTTTGAGGTCAGGTTGGTGAGGCTGGTTAAGATTTATTCTGTTATTAAAAGGGTTATGACACAGATTCTCTCCCTCCCTCCTTTTTCATCTTGTTTAATTCCTTTTAAAATAGAATTCAGTATTGTATTTAATTTCACAGACATTTTGTAATTGCAATTCTGCAGATATTCTGTTTAAATTTCTTCTTTCCCCCCATATTCTGGAAGTGTAATTATAACCATTGTTTTTACTAATAATAAATGGAGGAAAAATATACTAAACATATAACATAAGCCTTCTATATTGTATATTTAATAGCATAAGATGCCTCATACTTTTATGGCATAGCTGGTGTAATAGCTGGTGTTGCTGATCTTGGTGTGAACACAGGGTTATTCTTTTTATAGCACTTCCAATTTGTGAAATTGCACAAATGAACCTATTTAGAGCATTTGAGATACAATTTCATTAGTAGTTTTATCATCTACTTCCTTAAGCTGTTTCATATTGGAATTGTGGAATCAATACAGTTATGATACCCATATGCATCCTTATTTTTTTAAATATATAAACATTCTGGACAAGTTTTTTAAACAGTGGTGGTTTTAATGATCATTGAACTGATAGTATTAGAAAACCATGTTAGTTTTCTCTGTCTTGTCTTTTCTAGCCTTAAGAAGCTGGAAATATTTGGATGCCATGCTCTTACTGACAAATGCTTGAGATCCGTGGCTGTGAAGTGTCCAGATCTAGAGGTGCTGAACATTGGCAGAATTCACAAGATTACTGAGGAGTGCTTGGCGAAAGTCATAAACTCTATGAAAAAGCTAACTAGTGTTAACCTTACGGGGCTCAATATGGTAAGCAGGTAGTCCCCCCCCCCCGCTTGTTCCCCTGTCTTCATTTGTGTGGAATAAATTGTTATGTATGTGCTGAGTGTGGGCAAAAGAAAGACATGAATCATGGGTATTCATGAATTCAAGGCTCACATGTACAGGTTACAAGTTCTTACTGGAAATCTGAAATCCCACTTAGCACTTTTCAAAAAGTTCTAGTTTTCAGTGTTTTGAAGTTAGGTTAGAAAATGGTGATAGCAAGGTGGGCGGAGACTTCTAAACCAGAGGGTGAGTTAAAAAAACAAATAGGCCACAAATGGGATATAACAGTTTTCATTGGAATTATGCTTGTGACTATATTCAGCAGTGACTGAAATTTGCTTGTGGCAAACTGTGAATGGTTTAAATCAAAGTTTGCCACCACAAGTTGAGTTAATTCCAGCACAATGCTGATTTATTATTAAATACAGCATATTGTCCAACTGTGATATAGCATCAACCATGTTCATGCGCATGGAGTGCAAATTAGGCTAATTGCATTTAACTTGCCTGCTGACGGATGAAGTATTTCAGTCTGAGGACTCCGTCTGTTGAAGAAACTACAGAGGGAAGATAGATGTGGTGGTTTATTATAATTATTACTATAATGCAAAAGTCATGTTGATATATATATTTCATGTTGTCTGTGATTGTGTCAGAACTGCGGAGGAGAAAAACAGCAGTGAGCTATATAAAAGTTTATTGCCATATGACTGTGCATTCTCAGTATTTGTTTTTTTAACAGCTGCTATTTTGCCATCTTATGCGAGTACGTTTTTTGAGTAGGTGGTTTTTATTTCACAGCAGAACAAATCTTGAAGCGACTCAGGAAAAGTGCCTCTTGTTTTGCGTAGGACTGCGGTGGTTGATAAGCCTGTCACAACTAGCATAGCCAACTGGCCAGTCTGCTGGCCTGTGACTATTATATATTGATGCATTCCTTCCTTTTCAATTGGTCGAAACTGCAATAGAGAGGCCTGCATGTCAGTGGCAATAATGATGAAGAGTTGTGTTTCCTTTTTCTCTCTCCTGTTGGGCTGCAGGTGAGGGATTGTGTTGTACATTTAATTGTGAAGAAATGTCCTAAACTGGAAAGTTTGGTTCTCAATTCATGCTCCCAAGTAACTGATATAAGCCTTTTAGAAATCAGCATTGGCTTACCGGCAATCAGGTATGTTTGGAGACTAACTATTGTAAATGCATTTGTTATTCAATGGTGCGAGCAATCTTTCAACTCTGGACTGAAAGGTCTTACAGGCCACCAACACACCAGATTTAATAGTCTAATGAAGAATCCTTTTATAATACTGGATCCTACTTCACTTCTTTTTTAAATGTGGTAAGTCAGCCCTGCTGCGTTTGGGGGTCCTCCTTCTCAATTTGCTGACTGGGGCACCAGACGTCTCCTGCAAAGTCCTGCCCTGGCGGCATCCTTACTGTTCTCAGGTGTTTTCAACCACACTGTCATTTTTAACCCTTTAGGTGATGTGGTGCTCCTGCTTACAGGAGCATGGCATGATTCAGTGTTTGTGGTGGATGCCATATACGCTCAAAACGCAATCGTAAAATAAAAATATTCATTTTACAGAGAAGCATGCCATTTTGTAATAGCCAAACAAAACACTGCACGTTTGGTACCTCATTACATGACACTTGGAAATGCATGGCAATATAAAATTATTAATGATTTTAAAAAGTAGTTCAGGGCATCTTAGATTCTAAATGCTAGCTTTTGAAAAGGAAATTTCATTATAGTGTTCAAGTTGGAGTGCTACTTGAGAGTGAAATCTGCACTGCAGTTAGGGTTCCCAGCATTATTTAATGTCCCATGATACAGCTTTAAACATATAGTGCAGCTGGGGCCTAACAAGGGAAATTTGTGAGAGAGATTGGGATGGAGCATATGATAACAAAGCCCTCAACTGACTTTGGTGAAAAGTGATTCCCCAATAATGGCAGTCTTTGGAAAGCCCAAAGATGGTGATTGTTGTGTGTAGAATGACTTTTTAAGGAACCATTTACAGTGGTGCCCCGCAAGACGAACGCCTTGCAAGACGGAAAACCCACTAGATGAAAGGGTTTTCCGTTTTGGAGGCGCTTCGCAAAACAAATTTCCCTATGGGCTTGCTTCGCAAGACGAAAATGTCTTGCGAGTTCCTGCGGGGTTTTTTCCCTCCCCCCCCTTTTCCTAAGCCCTAAGCCGCTTATCAGCTGATCCGCTAAGGCGCTAAAAGCCGCTAAGCCGCTAATAGCGCTAATCCGCTAAGCCGTCAATGGGCTTGCTTCGCAAGACGAAAAAACCGCTAGACGAACAGACTCGCGGAACGGATTCTTTTCATCTTGCGAGGCACCACTGTATCTTGTTTCTAAAACAGACAGAGGTAGTCAGTTATTTGAGTAGCATGGAATTTTGTCAGCATTATTACCACTTAATCCTTGAAAGATTGGCTTTTTCCTGGCTGACGACCAGTTGTATTCTTAGATTGCCTTTAATTTCATGAGTTCATGTTGATAAGTTTGGAGGGTAGATAAAACTGGCTTGTACTCATAGTTCATTGTTTTATTTTATACAGTGCTCTTATTTGATAACTCATTCAATATATTTATTTGGACTGAACACACCATCATAATTAATTTATGCATCATCTCCTAATTGGTTAATTAGTTGTCCAACATACCATGTGGCAGAGATAAAGTAGAAAGCTTTTCTAAAATCATTATGGATTATTTACAAGATGCTTTACAGCAGAGTGTTTTATTACAGCTTTATAATTTTACCTTGCGATATGAAATTGTTTAAATTAATACTGCAGACAAGAGAATCAAAAGCCAAGTTTGGAGATTTGCTTGTTCAGTGACCACAAATGAAACAAATGTACTTTAATTTAACTTTCTCTTTTTTCCCATTTCCTTTTTGCAAGAAATGAGAGTTTCATACTATAAAAATAATTTTCAGTGTTACAAGTGGTGACACAGGAAACATGAACTTGTGAATCTCCTCTTTGGTGAAATGTGTGAGATCTGTGCACATCTGTGCAAATTCTTGCTTCCCATGTTACCTGGGAAGTGTTACAAGGGGAAGCTCAAGTTATTCCTCTGTAACCACTTGTAAATATTGTCAGGAACTGCCCTGACACAATGTCATGACACAACCGGTAAGGTGCACCCATCCTTATGTGCGTACTTGCTAGTTTAGTCTGCTACAAGGTTGGATCATAAAAACCAACCATGTACTAAATGGAGCTGCCGTAACTACTTTAAACACTTACCTCTGATCTACATAATCAGCTGATGGCTATATATGGATGCTGGTTTTTTCTTTCTTTCTTTTTTTAAATTGCTGCAGGTACCTGGATGTTAGTGGCTGTAAAGAGGTCACTGACACTGGAGTTCAAGCTTTGGCGGGGAGATGCCGGAAGCTTTCTTTCCTTGATTTAAGTTCCACTGCAACCAGCAAAAGAGGGTAGGGTGTTTGAGGACATTTTGCAAGTGACGTGTTCAAGGAAATATGCAATAAAAATGCAATCTGACCTTCAAACAGTAGCAGCCAGTAATGGTACGGTGGAGCTGCCCTCCTGACACCTATGTCTCTGCAGCCTGCCTGGGGAATGAGGCAGGGTGGGACAATTCAGCTCCAAATTTGTGGTTTGAACTGATTTATTTTCAGGCAAAATTTGGAGTTTCACTATCTCCCTTTCAGGCTACGTACCTTGTGCTACTGACACAGGCTATCATATATATGGCTGTTGTAGAGCATAAAGACTATTTCTGATTAGTTTATTATCTACATTTAAAAAGGAGTGTGGTTTTTGTGGTTGCTAAAGTAACCTGGTGTGCATCAGCGGCTACTAAGCTCCACTTGTTACCAGTAGGTGCAATTTGTAATCTCCCTTTTCATCGTGACTGGATTTTCACCCCCAGAAGCTGAGGATCTGCTAATTAAGATCCAGAGTGGAGAGTAGACAAAATAACCTAAGAGCTTTTCCCCGAACCCTTCAATTTCCCATTCTGATTTGCAGAGCATTAAGACTGTTTCATAGGTAGCTATGGCAACAGCTATATAATTGTAAGTGTGTTATGTTCTTTAGACGCACTCTAGCACTGCTGGACTATCCGGGCTTCATCTGATTGGTCTGCTCTGTTTACCTTTTTGATTCCATTATTTTCAGAAATGTTTCCAGCTGATTCTCATATAGCTATTTTTCTTCTATGAACTAAGTGGATTTAAATGTCACAGCACTGGAACATGTCCTCCTTGCAGTTATTCAGACTGCAGCACATTCAGCTAAATTGCTCTAATAATATTGATGGACTTTCTTGATTGCATTGCCCTCCACTCCCACTGGCTGCAAGCAGATCAGTATCTTGTTAGCAACAGGCTCTGAAATACTTGAATAATATTATTTTTATTAATTTATTAAATCTCATCTGTAAATCTCAGGATACAAAACCACACAAAATGCATAATAAAAAAGAACAAAAATAAACCAATAACCCCCTCTCCCCACCCAAGCTGCATCCTTGTTAAGTATATTGAAGCTGATGGTTAATGAATGTTTTGGACATTTAATCCTCTGGGTGCCATGAAGGCCTTCACTGGGGCCTCTAGGCTAGGCTCTCAGACTCTAAACTAGCCTTCCTGGAAAGAAAGCTATGAGGTGAAATGTGCAGGTGCCCTTCTAAACAATTTCTAAGCAATTTAGGTAAAATGAGCTGGTCTGGCTGTTCCCATCTGTCAGTGTTTTTAAGCAAATGAGTGGAGTCAGAGCTAAGTGAGTTGTTTGTATACCAGACAGTAGAAATCCCTGGGGTCATAAGAGCTTCTATTTTCTGCTCCCCATTAGTATGCTTTCCCTGCTTCCATCTTATTTTTTTAGCAGACCTTGGAATCTCCATGATTTCCCTTCCCTTTTTCCTGGCAACCAGGATGTACTTTTCCTGTGTTGGTTTTGACTGAGATTAGGTACTCTTTGGAAGTTTTTGTTTTTTTGCAAATACTAGTACACAGTAAGTATGGATGGATGGATGTTAAAAGAGGACTTTCCCCAAATGGGAAGTGCAAAATGTGAAAACTTTGCAACAAGACTCAGGGATATCTCCTACTGTACATGAAATGATGTCCCTGCACTCCTTAAGAAGTCACTGTAAGTTACGGTACAATGGTATGCATTGTTTACTTCAGAAATAAATCTCCTTAGGTTTAATGGGGAATAGTCCCTGGAAACTGGGCACAGGAGGACAGCTGAGCTTTTGGTTTAGGATTGGCATTAGGGAAAGCAGAGCATTTGTGACTTTAACAGCTGTATGTCTACAATCAGCACCAGCAGGATATAACTGACTTCCTATGATAAACATGAGGTTCTTGAGGTGGTAGAAGCAGCAATGACTATGCTCTCTAATTCTGTGTTATGCCATGCCCCCCATGCCAACTCTTTTGTGACTGGCACCCACAACACTCTCCCAGAATTCAAAATGTACCAACTGGTCCATAAAGGTTGGTAACCCTGATGTAGAAGTTAACCTCTTGTATGTGACCTTCAGAAGTGAACGACAAAATAAATACTTTATGGAGAAGCATGAAACAAAGTTAAGAAAATGTGAAATGTGGCTTCTCCTACAGCAAAGCCCTTCGTTGCTGATTTAAGGAGTGCAAATGTATCACATCCTGTAGAATACATATACCCCCAAAATGTCTGAATCATCTTGCAAATAAGTAGCTGGTCTTTAAAGCATGAAATAGTTTTTCACCTAGTGCTGTGTCTATCAGGAATAGGTGTACTTAATCCGAGAAGTGACTTCATAGAGCAAAATTGCTTTTCAAATCTTACTTCAAAAGCAGAACTTAACTTGTAGCTTGTGTCTTGTTTATGGGCTTCAGGGTTTCCCTGTTGGCTAGCTTCTGTTTCAGGACTTTGGAATGTGTGAAGCTGAGTTTCTGCAAGAATATCTCCCTGGATGCAGTTGTGAAATTATGCAAAAATTGCAAAAGGTGAGTGTGACTTCCTCTAATACAATCCAGGTATTGGTGATTTCATTGACTTAATAGTAAAGGGATCAACAATAGGACCCTGATGGAACTAAATTACGAGGAAAGGTTTTGGTATTTGGAGAGTAGGATGGAGTATCCTGGAGGAGGGCATGGCTTGACTGGAGCAGAAAACCATTGCACTGTTTTATTATAGGTTCCATTTGTTTGCCATAATGGCTAAATGGAGCCTCCATGTGCAGAGGTAGAATGAATACCAGTTGATGTGGGGCAGCAGTAGTGCTATCAGATTCATGCCCCACTGGTCGCCAGAAATTGCTGTCAGAAACAGAATGCTAGATTTGATGATCTTTTGATCCATCTGTAGCTGTCATTTTCAGTGACAATATGAGCAGGCGGTGGAGATATAATCCACCCCTAGGGCTTTGTGCCCTTGATGTTCATGTAAGCAGGAACTCCGTACAATTGGACTTCCCAGGCTGTGTATGACCATATGTAGGGGCCCATTTCATGCATTCAAAGGAATGTGAAGTTGCTGTGGGAGAGGCGAGGATCCAAAACAATGTTCAGTTTATTCAAACCTGCATTAGGAAGAATTCATGTTTGTGTGTGCAGATTTTAATGCCCTGTAGTTAAGATTAAAGGCAGTGAGTGTGGTGTCATATTGCATTCCAGAGCAATTTGCATTCCAGACCTTTATTGTTTGTTTTATTTTGTAGTGTGAGTAACCTTAGTCTCCTTTGAGGTAAATGAATGGTGAAACCTCCATTAAACATTTCCTCATTTAACAAATTCTTTAGAGATACCGTAATGCTATCCTGCCTTTTTATTTTTCACTTGTTGCTGTTGTTTGGCTATTTGCTGGCTGGCTGGGGATCAGGACAATGTAGGTGGTTTTGATATTATTCAGTCGTAGAAATACCTCTTACTTTTTGCAGTGCTTCAAGTAAGTTTTTATTACCAGCGGAAGAAGAGCTGTTAGTACAGAAGGAGACCTGGCAACAAGAATGACAATCAAATTTTAGTTTTTTTGTGGATAGAGTTTGACATCTCTCAAGGTGATAGCTTGAGAATTCCAAAAAGTGCTGGCAGCCTTCAAGCAGGAATAGTTCAGGCTCCTGTCACTGGATTTGCAAGGAGTTAGCACATTTGTTTCTCCAGAGATAGTGGGCTCGCTCTGTGAGCACCTTTTAAACATTTATGTTGTTAGGGAAGAAAGAGAGCTTGCCTCCTTCCCTCTGCTCCCCTTTAGTTTTCTCCTTCTAAATTCGTAACTGCCAAACTGGCTTCAAACTGTGTCTCTGCCGTCTCTCGCAGCTCTTGTCAGTTATTACCCAGTGAAGGCAGAATCCTAGTCCATCAGGAAAATATGCCTAGCTGTTAAGAACATAGAATGCTGCCTTATATCAAATCAGATCGTGCTCTCTAGATGTTTTGGGTACAACTTCCATCAGCTTCAGCCAGTGTAGCCAGTGATCAGGGCATAGCTGTCAACCGTCCCTTATTTGGCGGGAAACTCCCTTATCCCAGCACCGTGTCCCATTGCTGTCCCTTATTGATGATGTCCCTTAAATTTTATGCTCGCCCGGCTCGGGAGGGAAGCAGTGGCTCGGGGTCCTCTGCCACGAGAGAGCACGCACGCACGAGCTGCCACGTCTCAATCTCTCCCTCAGGGGCGCGTCATGAGGAGACAGGTGGCGGCGGGTGGGCAGGCAGCCCCTCTCTTGCAAGACTTCTGCTGCGCTGCCAGGGGAAGCCGGAGGCGGCAGCGGCGGCTGAGGAGGTGGCCTGAGGGAGGAGGAAGAGGAGGGGATGGGGAGGGACTCAGAAGGGCAGCACTTCAGCGGCTGCCATGGCGCCGCAACTGCCTCATGCCGGGCTTGCGGGCGAGAGTCTCTCTCCCTCGCCCCACCCCTTGGGCGGGGATGGGCCGATGGAACTCCTCACACCAGGACGACGGCAGCCCCGACGTGCTGCTTAGCATACCCTTCAACCAGTGCACCTTTCTGCATCCCTTTCATAACTCTATTTTTATAAATCATTTGTCCATCCATAGTTCAAATTTTTACTACAAGTTTTCTGTCAATTCTACCAATGTATGTAACTCTTTACAATAGCTTTTCAACTAAATTATAAACTTGCCCCATTCTTTATTAAAGAGGTCCTCTTCCTGGTTTCTAATTCTGCCTGTAAGCTTTGCCATCTCGACGTCGTTCATCAGTTTTGTCTGCCACTCTTCTTTGGTTGGAGTTGTAGACCCTTAGGATCATCTAGTCCAACTCCCTGCAAAACACAGTCAGTCGCAGCAAAAGCAGCGTATTTCTTTTTTTAAAAAAATAAATAATAATATTTATTAAGAGTTTAAAGATTACAAAAAGAAAGAAAAATAATTAAACAAATCAACATAATAAAATACAAAAACAGAAACAAAAACACTACATAAAACATTGAATTAACAAAACAAAACAAAAACAATTAAAAACACTTCCAATATTTTCAATCTTAACTTTCATTCACTTGTTTCATTGACTTCCTCACGCCTCCCTTTTTGTATTCCACTTCAATTAACTGTTTCAGCAATTCCTTTCCATCTTCATCTATTTTCTGTCCTATAATTAATCTTAACATATTCTAACCTTGTTTTTTCCCTTTAATACATTAACAATCTATCTGTACCTAGTTCCTTATAACATTTCTGCCAAAGCCGTATAACTTCATTCCACCATTTTTCTATAGCTCATTAATTTTACAATATTTCTGTAAATAATATTTAATTTTTTCCCAATCTTCTTCCACCGACTCTTCTCCCTGGTCTCGGATTCTGCCAGTCATTTCCGCCAGTTCCATATAGTCCATCAACTTCATCTGCCATTCTTCCCGGGTGGGTAAATCTTGTGTCTTCCCATCAGTGCCGTATTTCTGTATAAGCTAAGCAAAATCCCTTATTTTGGCTGCTGGTCCCTTATTTTCAAATCTGTAAGTTGACAAGCTATGGATAGGGATGATGGAAGTTGTAGTACAAAGCATCTAGAGGGCATCAGGTTGGAGAAACGACATGTACACTGACCGGCCACAGTTTTTCATGGGTCTTTTTCAGCTGTACCTAGAGATGCTGAGGACTGAACCTGGACCTTTGGCATGAAAAGCCTGTGGTCTACTCGTTCTGTCACCACCCCAACTAAGACAACCCCATTAACAGATGATAAAACTCTATAAACTCCCAGAAAGTCAACAGCTACTTGGTAGAGGCTTCAGTGGCGCACATACTGCACGCTCATCCTGCTATCTGCAGAGCATCTTACAGGAACAGCCCTCTAGTGTTTTTTAAAAGGAAGCAAAATATTTTCGCGGACTTATTCTGTGGCTGCCAGATGACTAGTAAAATAAATTAATGAACTATCTACAAATGTTGTTTTTTCCCCCTAGACTGAAGATACTTCATTTATATGGTTGCCACTTTGTGCCTGATCTGGACTCCATTAAAAGAATCAATAAAAACGTTGAAGTGCTGCATGACATGACAGCTACTAAATTGTCATCTGAATGAGGAACTTCACAAAAAACAATTTTGATTCAGCAAAGAGATATTACATTAGTTTTTCCTGCTCAGAGTTTTATTAAGAAGACTTGTACAAATTTATACTTGGGCAAGGTATAGAATCTACCTCTAATTTAGCTCTAATCCAGATACAATCTCTGCTGCTACTGTATCTTTAATATCCGTGAAATAAGAGAGGAGAAACGTGTTGCAAGAGATACAGTTTAACATAATTTGAAAAAGTACAATAAACATAAATTGTGCTTAAAGTGTTTGACTTAATTCATATTTTATTCTTTATTTAAAAGTATGTGTAGAAGAAATATGAGGAATGGAAAAGCTATCTAGACACATATGAGCCTGCCACATACTACAGAGGTCCTACTTTCTTCCAAACCGACATTTGGCTTCAACAAAGGAAAAAGGCTTTCTATGTTGATGCACTCAGATTTATATTAATTATATTTATTATATTATATTATATTATATTATATTATATTATATTATATTAATTATATTATAAATTATAATTATAATATTTACACACACACACCCTCTGACTTACCCAGGTTAATTTTTCAAAAAATAAATAAATAATGATTTTCACGTTAGCTGCATTTCTTTCTGTGCAAAGAAAAGTGTGATAGAACTATTTTAAATTGTTGTTGTTGTTGTTGTTTAGTTGTTTAGTCATGTCCGACTCTTCGTGACCCCATGGACCAGAGCACGCCAGACACTCCTGTCTTCCACTGCCTCCCGCAGTTTGGTCAGACTCATGTTTGTAGCTTCGAGAACACTGCCCAACCATCTCGTCCTCTGTCGTCCCCTTCTCCTTGTGCCCTCCATCTTTCCCAACATCAGGGTCTTTTCCAGGGAGTCTTCTCTTCTCATGAGGTGGCCAAAGTATTGGAGCCTCAGCTTCAGGATCTGTCCTTCCAGTGAGCACTCAGGGCTGATTTCCTTCAGAATGGAGAGGTTTGATCTTCTTGCAGTCCATGGGACTCTCAAGACTCTCCTCCAGCACCATAATTCAAAAGCATCAATTCTTCGGCGGTCAGCCTGCTTGATGGTCCAGCTCTTACTTCCATATATCACTACTGGGAAAACCATAGCTTTTACTATACGGACCTTTGTTGGCAATTTTAAATGCATACATAAATAAATACATAAACAGGACAATCCAGTTACGTAGGTAAAACTCAGCTAAGCAGCTGAAGTGGATCTACTTTTTTGTATGTGCTTAAGATGTGTGCAGGAAAACATGGTGAATATAGCCAAACACACATATTTTTGAATTGTGAATCACAAGTAGTGGACCACATTTAAGTCCTGATGATTGCAATGAGTGAGGCAAGAGAGGATAAAATAAGAACTTTTATATGTTAAGAGATATTTATTTATTTATCGACTTTTCCTGGTTTGGGCTTACTGATCATAATTTCCAACCTCACAAAACTGGTGCTAGAATCATCCAGTACTTGGAAATTCTAATGTTGAGCACTGGGGTGCCTTAATATAGTAAATATGGAGTAAAAATGGCAATGAGTCCACAGGAAGTGCGCTAATGGTTACATGTCTTATATGCCATCACAAAATTGGTGCCATGATTGCCTACATGAAACACTCTGAGAGATTTCTGAAAGCTTCATTATACTTTTAGTATAATGTTTAGGGGTACTCTCATTTTGACTCAAGGAAATCACCATTTTATACTTCAAATTGGGAAAAATAAATACAGCAAATGGACAAAAGTACAAAGATTCACAAAATGTTTAGGGGTATGCGTCCCCCCAGAAAAAAGCACTGCGTTTCGGTTCTAAAGCTAGTTGAGTTTTGAAACTGGAATTTTATTTTACAGTGGAATAGGGTAGAAAAACGTCTTACCTCAATGAATGGTTGGTTTGATATCTATGTTATTAGTAATTAAACTGCTCCTTTCCCCTTATGGGGTACCCAAGACCTCCTTTTGTAGGTTCTCTATTGGTAGGAGAAAATACCGGTAACAGAGACCAACCAGAGAATATTGAGAAGCAAAGCAGCTAGTAAGTCTAATCTTCATTAACCAACAGGGTGCTCCCCGACACGCAGGAGAGAGGAGGACCTGGAACAAAGGTGTGCCTGCCCTTTTAAATTGACATTTTAAATTGCCCGCCTGGAATCCAAGACCACCCCCAGAAACACCATACATGCATCACAGAAGAGGTGTAGCCCAAGACCACCCCCCAGATACAACATACCTACATCACAGAAAAGGCGGTCTACAACAGAAACCTGAGTGCATTGTTTTTACCCTGTCTGCCAGATTACCTGTTAATGGTCACTTGACTGGATTACCTGGAGTGTCTGGCCATTCTTTTGTAATGATAATACTTAATTCCTGAGCCAGGTCACAGGCTCACCCTATTCACACCTTAAATGTGCCCTTAAGGCAGGATTTGTGAGGACAGAGACAATGGGGAGGTTTCTGCATTTCCTTCAACCTTGTAGAGAAATATTTGAGGTGACTGAAAGAGTCAAAATGGCTTTAGGACTTTTCCTATGGGTTTCAGAAGGGACGCAGGTGGCACGGTCCCTGCTTCTGCCAACCTAGCAGTTTGAAAGCTCGTCAAAGTTCAAGTAGATAAATAGGTACCACTCCAGCAGGAAGGTAAGCGGCGTTTCCGTGTGCTGCTCTGGTTTGCCAGAAGTGGCTTAGTCATGCTGGCCACATGACCTGGAAGCAGTACGCCGGCTCCCTCGGCCAATAAAGTGAGATGAGCGCCGCAACCCCAGAGTCGGTCAAGACTGGACCTAATGGTCAGGGGTCCTTTTACCTTATGGGTTTCAGACATGTGGTTTATATATGTGTTTGCATGGTACATTTATGAACATTTATTATATATTTATAAGACCTAAAAATTCTTATAATATCTACCTACCAGAATTACTCAGTCATTGAATTCAAAGAGGGCACTATGTAGACTAAAGACCAAATCTGACACATTTTTAACATTTACGGTAATTTTAATTGGGGTTGCATTCAAACTGCTATCTGTTGTCCTCCCCCCTCCCCCCCAAATGTATAAGACATATTGGAACAAAGCTTTCTTTTCTCTTTTCGTGCTGAGAGCTGCGGCTCCCAACGCCCACTCTTACTGCTCATAAAAATAAATCATCTTTTGTTGGGTGGCTTTTCTGCCAGTTGCTTGAATAGGCTGGGTGGTGCCAAGCCTTCATAGGTGGAAATTGGCAGCCTGAATAAATACAACCAGTGCTATCCATTTTATAGGTTACATCTCTGTGACAGTGCTCAGTGACGTCATATTTGATCTTAAGAAGAGAGCCAAGGGAAAGGGCCTGAATGGTTGGGACAGGATATATTCAACCCGTTTGTAACCCTCTTTCAGCCCATTCCTGAAACTTGGTTGGAGGGTGCCAAAAGATGTGTCACCAGGGACGTCTTACACATAGAGGCTACAGGCGTGGGACGCCAAGCCGCCAAGTTCTGGAGGGTGCCAGGGAAGAGGTGGAGGCTTGAACGCGGCACCTCCTGGCATCAGCTTGCTGCCCTTGCCTGCCTCCGCCATGCCACGCTGAAGCAGCGCCATGCCCAGAGCCTCTCTGCCATGGCCACCGCAGCACAAAGCATCCAGCTGAGCCAGGAGGTGCCACGTCCAGCCTCCGCCTCTTCTCTGCTGGAGGAGCCGCACTCCAGCCACTGCCCGCCTCCTCCAGCCCCGCCGGCAGTGCTGTCCTCCCTAAAAAACTCTGGGAAACGGAGGAGCGTGCCGGAGGAAGCTTTGCACAACGGCGCCGGATATGCTTAAGACTGCCCTGTGTGTCACCACACCACCTCACAATCCTGCATTTTGCCAGTGCTGCACATGCAGTATGTTGGCCTGAGTGGTTGTGGGGGCTGTTCATCTAGCTATTGAACACATCTCCCCATGTCTCTCAAGTTCCATTTTTGAATCCAAGACTCTTTCTTAGAGGGCACTCACAGCTGCCCTCACCAGCCCATCTACTGTTAATGTAAGCCTGCAGGTTTAAGACCTTTATTTTGCCTGTTCCTTGAAGCAAAAAAATCACAACTGTTCTATAGGTGAATAGAAACCAAAATCACAGGGAGCAGCAGCATTATGTGAAGATAATAGTCAATTATGAATCTATTTTGATTAAGGACTCATATTCCAGAAAATACATTGGCACACTTTCTGTTTCAACAGACACCTAGTCGGTTTCTGTCCTTGTGATATATGTAGGCAATGCAATCTAAGTGATATCTGTTAACTGTAGTTTGAGCAAAGAAACCTGTTCAGCGAGTGAGCCCTTTCTTAGCGAATCCCAACCTGGCAAAACCAGTGTTACAAGTCTATGCCACTTCCTTTCTCTGGTTCTCAGGTAATCTATTTTGAGCACACTGTTCTGCAAGCAGAAAGGTCAGTGTGTTTAATGTTTAGAAGCCGCACACTTGTAAAGTCTAGACTTGTTAGTCTTCGAAAGGACCCCTTATATTAAGGAATAGAGACTGGATTCCTTTCAGTTTTTCACTTCTATTCAGCAATAATCCATACAAGATCAGAGTTTAGTGGCACAACACATGGAAAGGATTGGATTGGATTGGATTGATCTTTATTACGGCCATTGGCCCATTACACGACAGTTTCCCATACCAACATATTATACTTAGACCTCCAGATTTAAAATCGCCTAAACTTACAAAAGACAAACAGGAACCGAAGCAAAACAAAAACAAGGACGACCATCATACATTACAATAAATTTGTAACCTATACATCGCCCTCTGCTCATAAATTAATCACGGAAAGGTCTACTAGGTCCTTTGACCAAGTTTTTGACCAAGGCAACTAAAAGATTTCAGACTACAGGATAAAAATGAAATATATATGAGAACTTACAAACTGTCGCTAGTTAGACCAATGGTCAGCCACAGAATTAAAATGCAGCTCCTCGAGCATTTTGCTTGTAGCCTTCCATGCATTTTTGGCCCCCAGGATGCATGTACTAAATTTTAAAACATGACTTTCCCCAAAGAATCCTGGGAACTGTAGTTTGTTAAGGGTGCTGGGAACTGTAGCTCTGGAGGGGGGTAAACTACAGTGCCCTGGATTCTTTGGGGAAGTCAGGTGCTTTAAATGTATGGTGTACGCAGAAACTCCCAGCAGCAGAACCCAGTCAGGAATTATGGGAGTTGTAGTCCAGTAGCAGCAGCAGGACCACAGGTCCTTTTTTCATAAGAAGGTAATTCTATTTCACACAAACCTATTTAGATAGACTCTCCACATACATATCTATAAGGAAACTGTCTCTTAACAAATACAAAATGCTGGAATGCAAGTGAGATAAGGGAGGAAAAAGAATGTCTCCATGGAAAAGATGCCTCATGGTGAAAATTCCATGCAATTTTAACACACTCCCAGTATTTAACACATTCCCAATGGGACTTAGTTCTGAGTAAGTGATTTTAAGTAGAAGAAGCCCGAGTAGGCTGCAGTCCTATGTATGCTTATTTGGGTATGACCAAGCCTCACTTGCAATATAATCCTAAATGTCTTTACTCAGAAGTAAGTTCAATTTAGGATTGCTGCAAACAAAAACATGTCTGCTGCCTTAGCTAAGCAACTGAAATAACTTACAGCACATCCCTATGCGAGTTTATTTGGAAGTGAGTCTCATATGCAATTGGACTTACTCCTGGGTAAGTGAGCGCAGAACGGCAGCCTCAGGTATGCAAGAGAAATAACACCCATTGTGTATTTGCGCCATTGAAGGGGTTTTCCACAGGTGGCTTTATAGGAAGCAGTAAACAGGTAAGTGATTTTTGGCCAAGATAAAAGAGATTCTCAAAGAAACCATCTCTATATAGGCAGAAAAACCTCCCTGGGCAAGAAAAGTTTCGGATAGAATCCTTATAAATTAAGCTGGAGTGCTATAAGACCATTGCTCAGTGATAAAGCTGAAGGTCCCACGTTTAACTCCTGGTACTTTCAGCTAAGAGCATGGGTAGGCAAACTAAGGCCCGGGAGGGGGGGCAGCATCCGGCCCAATCACCTTCTAAATCTGGCCTGCAGAAGGTCCGGGAATCAGCCTGTTTTTGCATGAGTAGAATGTGTGTTTTTATTTAAAATGCATCTCTGGGTGATTTGCGGGGCCTGCCTGGTGTTTTTACACAGTGGCGTAGCATGGGTTGTCAGCACCCAGGGCAACGCAAGTAATTTGCGCCCCCTAACCCGTGGATTTGCGCCCCCTAACCCGTGGATTTGCGCCCCCTAACCCTAACCCCCAGATGTTGCGCCCGGTGCGGCCGGCCCCCCTTGCACCCCCCACGCTACGCCACTGTTTTTACATGAGTAGAATGTGTGCTTTTATTTCAAATGCATCTCTGGGTTATTTGTGGGGCATAGGAATCCGTTCCTTTTTTCCTCCAAAATATAGTCCGGCCCCCCACAAGGTCTTAGGGACAGTGGACCGGCCCCCTGCAGAAAACGTTTCCTGACCCCTGGCTAAGAGGAACGAGGTAGCCGGTGCTTTAAGAGGCCAACGGTGGATGTGCTATTAGGCGGGCTACTTCTTATATCCCCTACGGACTACATCTATGGCCACTGGCTGGGGGCCGCAGGCTCCCTAGTCCGGATTAAGCTGTTTCAGCAAACCCTGAAATCCACGTCTAAGTCCCCGCAGTGTGCTCTGCACCCTTGGCTAGTCCTGAAATCGAGAGGAAAAGAAAAAGAGAGAGTCGGAGGCGTGCGCTCCGTCGGACTAGCCCCGGGCGCACCGCTCCCTCCCGGCCCTGCGCTGCTCTTGGGAGGCGTCGACGGCGCGGCCGCCTCTCCACGGCCAAACGCGGCGCTCCAGGTGGGACGGGGCGGGCGCGGCGAACGGCGCTGGGCTCTCGGAAGAAACTTTCTTGGCCGAGGGGGTGGAGCGCCGAAGGGGCGGCGCCGAAGGGAACCGGCCCCCGGGGCTGCTGGGCGCGGGCAGGGTGGCTGGGCTCGGTGGCGGGTGCTGCTCGTCCCGCTTGCGATCGCCCTTCCGAGCCGGATCCAGCCTCCGGGTGCCCGATGGGCTCCCCCGGGGGAGTGCAGGGGCCCCTGGACGACGTCTCCTGGCTCCGCTCGCTCTTCGCCGCCTGCGACGTGAACGGCTCGGGCCGGATCGAGCGCGACGCCTTCGGCGCGCTGTGCGCCGAGCTGCGGGTCCGGCCGGCCGAGGCCGAGGCCATCTTCCAGCGCCTCGACGCCGACCGCGACGGCGCCATCACCTTCGCCGAGTTCGCCCGCGGCTTCCGCGGCGCCGCGCAGCGTTGGAGGCGGCAGCAGCAGCAGCGGCGGCGGCGGGACAGCGCGCAGGAGCCGTCCGAGGACGGGGCGGACGAGCCGGGGCTGGCAGATGCCCGCGACGTCTTGAGCCAGGCGATGGAGCCGAGCCAGGCTTGGCGGGAGTTCGAGCAGCGGCTCGGGGACGAGGCCGGCTTCATCCCCAGGTAACCCCCGCCGCCGTCCCCTGCCGGACTTGGGGGCGAGCGAGGAGAAAACCGCGGGGAGGAAGGCAGGTAGGCAGGTAGGCAGGCAGGCAGGCGCAACCCGCCTGGGCGCCCCACATGCCAGAACATCTGGGGTGTCCAGGGTGTTAAAGGTAAAGGTACCCCTGCCTGTACGGGCCAGTCTTGACAGACTCTGGGGTTGTGCGCCCATCTCACTTAAGAGGCCAGGGGCCAGCGCTGTCCGGAGACACTTCCGGGTCACGTGGCCAGCGTGACATCGCTGCTCTGGCGAGCCAGAGCCGCACACGGAAACGCCGTTTACCTTCCCGCTGGTAAGCGGTCCCTATTTATCTACTTGCACCCGGAGGTGCTTTCGAACTGCTAGGTTGGCAGGCGCTGGGACCGAGCAGCGGGAGCGCACCCCGCCGCAGGGATTCGAACCGCCGACCTTTCGATCGGCAAGCCCTAGGCGCTGAGGCTTTAACCCACAGCGCCACCTGCGTCCCACGTCCAGGGTGTTATTAGAGGTAAAAGGGCCTCTGAGCATGTGCCGAGTAGCGTTGCCGGCCTTTTCCTCTCTGCCAGCGACTCATTACAAAGCAGACAACGGTAGGAATTCCTATGCTCCTTTCGCCTGGAAAACGTGTCCGCCTTTCAAAAATGATGGAGTGATGGGGAGCCTGTGGTCCTCCAGAAACTCCCAAAGCCTCTCAGCCCCGGTCAGCAGGGCTAGTGCTCAGGGATACTGAGAGCTGTAGCCCAACAACATCTGGAGGGCTGTAGATTCCCCCACCTTAAGGGTGCACAGGGACATCCTGCTTGGAACAAAGGAGCATCCCTAAAGGCATTTTACCTTTTGTCAGGGATCAGCTTGTGAGGTACCATATTTTTCCATGTATAATACGCCCCCGTGTATAAGATGCCTCCTATTTTTGGGGACTCAAAGAAAATGGGGGGAGATTGCCCCCATGTATAAGATTACCCCCCTTTTAACATTATTTTTTAGTAAAACAACTCCTAGTCTTATACACAGAAAAGTACGGTATTTCTTAGTTCTTTATTTGTGTGTCCTCCCACACCTCACTTCCTCTGAGGAGCTCAAGGTAACAGTCAGAGTCGTCCCCCCCCCCCTTATTTTATCATTACAGTGGCTCAGTGGGGAGAAAAAGTGTGACTGACCCAAGTTAGTTATTCTAGTGGACCTTTCAACCTGGGATTCCTCATTTGGCACTAGCCACTGAACAACACTGTCTCTAAGAAAAAGGGATAAAGAGACAAAGCTTGTAAGTCAAAGCATTTAGTTTCTAGGCATCCTCTTGCAATTTCAGAAATTAACTGGTGGCAATGGCACACTCTAGATGCATTTTCTGTTCACATAAACATTTTTATGTGTGTGTTTTTTTAAAAGAAAAGAAAACACACACACACACACACACACAGCCTTTTCTCTGCCCCACATGGTTTGAGATAAAACATTAGGCAGTGGCAATCCAGTCAGGCTGCAATAGGACTTTGGGATGGGAGAGCGGGGACCAATAATAATAGAGGCCCTTAAGAGAATATTTTATGATGCAATCCATATCTTTTAAATATCCTGTGCTACAAGTCTGCAAGTTGCCACGTCGCTTCTGGACTCCTTTTTGTCCATTACTGCAGGCAGACGGCGCTACTCTCTTTGTGGGTTTCAGGTCTTTTCTCTTACTGCTTTAGAAACCCCAAAGCAAGCAGCAATGGTTATCTGAAGGCATCCCAGTTCTATAAAAGTTTGCAGAACACATTGCGAAGAAAAAAGTGTACCTTGCCACTCCCTCCCTATTTTTGGAGTGGGCAGTTGGTGCGCAGCTTACAAGAAAAATATTGAACACAAACAAATGACCAAATAAATCGTTATCTTTTATTGCATCTGTTCCTGTTTAGTGTTGGGGCTCTATTTACAGCTGGAATAGCAAGGGGAGTTGTGTGGCTATTTAAGGCAGGGCAGGAAGTTCGCCCTTGTACTGCTTTGGCTCTTGTGAAAATACTGCCCCTTCTCCATCTGTAGATGATCCATCTGCTATAGCAAGCCTGTCCAAATGGCAGCCCTCTGCACTGGGGTTGGAGCAGTTTTGGAACAGGCTCTTCTCACGCCACACTCCGCGTCCTTTTTTGAGACTGGATATGCCACTTCCTACGACTTCAAAGCAGAGGCTGAAAAGCAGTAAGAAAGAAAGGGTCGAATTTGGTATAAAGAAGTGTTTGAAACTCCTATTGTTCTAGGCACATTTTGTGACAGAGAGTTTCATTAGCGTGAGAAGTTTATGAACTCTGTGCGCAGTACTGCACTGTCCCTCAGACCTTGTGAGGGGCCGGATTATATATATATATTTTTTGGGGGGAATGAACAAATTCCTATGCCCCACAAATAACCCAGAGATGAATTTTAAATAAAAGGACACATTTTACTCATGTAAAAACACCAGGCAGACCCCACAAATCACCCAGAGATGCATTTTAAATAAAAACACACATTCTACTCATGTAAAAACACGCAGATTCCTGGACCATCTGCGGGCCAAATTTAGAAGGCGATTGGGCCGGATCCGGCCCCCAGGCCTTAGTTTGCCTACCCGTGGCCTAAGATTTCAGATCAAAACTGCAGAGTGGAAGGAAAGGAGGACCTTTTTCTGTGTCTCAACTTCCAGCTACTCTCTGAAGTCTGAAGAAGAGACCCTCTTAAGAATATTAGGGGGGTGGGCAGGGGAAGGACTGGACCATGTGGAAAATGAACATAATATTTTAGCCGCAGTTCATTCATTTTCAGCTTTGTATTCTTGCTATATAAAAAAAGTGCACCTAGACATTCCATTGTTGCGCCCATAACCTCGGTTTAAGGTGCCATTTAGCTACAACTTTCATGTCTCAAGTTTCTAACACTGGTATAAAGGCAAATTCGTTCACTCTGCAGAGCAGTGAAATCAGAATTTTGTAACTGTTTTAATGCACACATGTACAGGTTATCGGCCAGAAATAACTCTGAAATGATCAAAGCACCCAAAGGTTCCTCCCTGTCTCATGGATGGTTTAAATTGGAGGCAGTCAGGCTTCTGAATACCAGTTTCTAGAAGCCACAGGAGGGAAATGTGCTTTTGTTCTTGGGTCCTACATCTGGTTTCCCACAGACTTTTGGTTGGCTACTGTGAGAATCTACATGGGCCATTGGCAACCCAGCAGGCTCTTCTTAGGTTTGTGTTCTCTCCCTCTCCCCAAATGTATGACAAGAACACAGGTTTCCATTCAACTTGAATTGCAGTTCAGTTTGGGGAAAGGGCATAGCTCGGTGGTAGAACATCTGCCTTTCATGCAGAAGGTTACAAGTTCAGTCCCCGGCAGTGGCAGGTAAGGCTGGGAGAGACGCTGCCACTCTGTGTAAACAGTACAGTGGTACCTCAGGTTAAATACACTTCAGGTTACAGACTCCGCTAACCCGGAAATATTACCTCGGGTTAAGAACTTTGCTTCAGGATGAGAACAGAAATCGTGCTCCGGCAGTGCAGCGGCAGCAGGAGGCCCCATTAGCTAAAGTGGTACCTCAGGTTAAGAACAGTTTCAGGTTAAGAACGGACCTCCAGAACGAATTAAGTTCTTAACCCGAGGTACCACTGTACTGAGATAGATGGAGCAATGGTCTGATTCACTATGAGGCAGCTTCTTATGCTCCTGTGGAATCCTGGGACTATTAATGCAATCCTGCGCATGTCAACTCAAGTGAGTCCTGCAGAGTTCAGCAGAGCTTACTTCCAGGTAACCATGTACAGGATTGCATCCTCAGGCCCATTAAACTTGGTGGGCTCTCCTTCTGAATAACAAACACGCATAGGAAGTGGACTATCTGGGCCTGCAACAGATATTGTCAAGAACGAGGGTTTAGGCATAGCATTCATAATCCTGTGAGGTGATAAATTATCTTGTGACAAGCATATCACATTCCGTGTTTGCCTTTATGGATGGGCCCTGTGTTTGCGCAGTAAGAAGGCTCTGTTTGTGATAGTTGATCTATGATAGCCATTTTGCCCAACCATGCTGTGACGTGAAAGGCGCAGTGACCAAATAGTAACGGTGACACCCTGGGATGCCAGAGGAGGGAGTGGTCATGCTAAAGAAATGCCACCCTGTGCATTTCTGCATTGCAAGCTTCTTTCATCTGCAATAATTGGTTACCATCATTTTGCTTACGATGTTAACAGTTGGGCTTGCTGTTTTGAGTAGATTATTTTCTGTGAGTGGAGTAAGGTCTCTTCTGTCAGATTTCAAAGGCCATTTTTGCTTCTGCTGTACTATTGAGCTTTGTATAACAGAGAACAGCAAAGATGGGCTTTCTTTCCAACTGTATATAATAATTTATACTGCACTTCCTTCCATATCTCCCAAAAGCTTTCCCTCTTTTTGGCAGCAGGTAAAGCTGTTTGCCTGGACTTCTGTAGGATACTATAGCTAGTATGGAGCTTCAGTTAAGGAGTCAGTGAGTGACTCTAAGTGGTTTTATGGACTGTGGTTTTAAGGATTTTTTTTACCTGCTCTTTTAATAATATTGGAATTATTTATGTATTGATCATTGTACTGTACCCTGGAATCTTAGGCTAAAGGAGGGACTTAGAAGTGTTCTTAATAGATAAATAAAACACAATCAATTAAAGAATTTTAATTAGCCACATAGGAAGGGATGTTTAGGTTTCGATTAAGGCTCCATCTAGGCCAGCGGTTCTCAACCTGTGGGTCCCCAGATGTTGTTGGACTACAACTCCCATCATCCCTGAGCTCTGGCCTTGCTAGCTAGAGTTGATGGGAGTTGTAGTTCAACAACATCTGGGGACCCACAAGTTGAGAAAGGCTGATCTAGGCCATGGGCAGGTAACCTGTCATATTGGGTTCCACTTCCCATCATGGCCGCTGGTTGGGGAGTCCAGCAGGATCAACAGGGTCAAAGGGTTAGTCAGTCCTGATGTGGCCCAACATCCTGCTTTGGGTAGTTGTTAGTCAGATGCCTCCTTTATTTAAGAGCCATAGCTCAGTGACAGAGCATATTATCTGCATGCAGAGGGTCCTGAGTTCAATCCCTGGCATCTCCAGGCATCAAAGGTCAGATTTATGTGCTTTTCCAGACAGCAGCAAGAAAAAGCAGGCAGTACTTAGCTTAAAACTTAGCTTAAAAAATGGTAAGAGTTTCTAAATTATTTGTATCGAAACACAAAGATGGTTTGCTAAAGCCATGTTGTCTAAGCTTGGAAAATCCATCTTAGACAGCCTTACTAGTCGGATTCACATGGTGGAAGAGGTGAGAGGGTGTGACCTAGCTAAACCTGGCAGGACAGCTGACTCTATGGTTTTAACCCCTTCATGCATTAATTACATTTAAGCATGTTGGTTACATGAGGCTGCTGAGGGGGCAGTTGATTATGAAAAGGAACCGAGATGTCAGATTTTCAAGCAAAGGTAAAAATTATCATTGATTTTCTGGAACATAGGAAAAGGGGATCATTGCACTGCTGTTGTTCACTTTGACACTTGAGTCTGTAACTTGATCTATGTATTGATTTCCATGGTGTTCTGAGTGGGCTTAAGAAGGCCCTGGCTCTTTCATACAGAATCACATTAGAACACCATTTCCCCTAGTTCAAGATGCTCCTTTGGCATGAAGTGTGAGAGTGCAAATTATCTAACAGGAGGCTGTTGGAAGGGATGCAAAGAAAGTTATGCTTCCATCTAAAGAACAGTAACCTTTAGTGGTGAATGTGCAACAAGCAATGCTCAGTGCTAGAAATGCAGTGAAGGGGACTCAAGAGTACACTGGGAATGAATCTACATGATACAACAAGAATCTAATTAAGCTTAGTATGCATTTGCCATATAAATATTTAAAATAAGCTGCTTACACTTGTCTGTCATTTCTTTTTTATATATATATAATTTTTATTAATTTCAACATACCAATTATTACCGTATTTTTTGCTCTATAAGACTTACTTTTTCCTTCCTAAAACGTAAGGGGAAATGTGTGTGCATCTTATGGAGTGAATGCAAGCTGCGCAGCTATCCTAGAAACCAGGACTGCAAGAGGGATTGCTGCTTTCACTGTGCTTCTGAGATTCAGAATATTTTTTTTCTTGTTTTCCTCCTCCAAAAATTAGGTGCGTCTTGTGGTCTGGTGCATCTTATAGAGCGAAAAATACGGTATACGTTCCACAGAGCTTCACATCTTATACAATCTTTTTGGACTTCCATCAGCACCTCTGATGATCCACCATTTTTATCATTTCTTCTGCATTTCTTAAATTCCTATTGCCTTTAATTATCTTAACTCACAATCCACCACTTTAACCATTTTTGCAATAATTCAAATAATTTACCTCACAAAATTTCTTGCAAACCTACAAACATAATCTGGTCATCACAATTACTTTTCAAATAGTCTGTAAATTTACACCAGTCTTTGTGAATCTCTGGTCCCTCAGGTTTCGAATTCTTCCGGTTAGTTTATCCAGTTCTGCATAGTCCATCAATTTCATCCTCCATTCTTCTTTTGTCGGTAATTCTTCTTACTTCCATTTTTGTGCCAATAATATTCTTGCTGCTGTCATTGCCGGCACACTTGTCTGTCATTTCAGTAGCTTTGCGACCATTGGTTAGGAGACTGGAAGATTGGTTCAGATTTCATTCTTACTGACCAATCAGCTAGAACACTGTAGCTTGTCTTTTCCTTTATATTTCTGAATAAAAAGGCTAGAGGGTTCTAGGCACTGCTTCTAGTTAGATAAGCACTGAAGTATTGCCATAGCTCTTTGTAGCCTGCAATGATTCTAATATGAACTTGCAAGAGCTGCATAATTTATATTTCCGTTTTATTGCATCAGAAACTCCTGTATTGAAAATATTAACTGAATATAGATTGCAGTTGCCCATTTGAGATATTGGGCTTATGTAGAATAATTCAGAT
This sequence comes from Podarcis cretensis, assembly GCF_951804945.1. Lineage (NCBI taxonomy): Eukaryota > Metazoa > Chordata > Lepidosauria > Squamata > Lacertidae > Podarcis > Podarcis cretensis. Next base: position 6,751,733 of record NC_137180.1, on the reverse strand, counting down.
GATCAAGAACTTTATAGGCTGTTCATTTATCTATTCAGTATCTTACAAAATTGTTATAACATTATTTTAAAAAAAGATTGGAAATCCCTAAAGTCTTCACTTAAATATATATGTATGTTTTTTTAAAAAATATATAGATTGTGTGGGTGTGTTATCTTTAAAACAACATAACCAGAAAGGTTTGCAGAATAGGTGCTTTTTAAACTTGGAAGGGAGTCCTTGATTTGTCCTGCTTTCTGAAAGGAAAAGTTATTCTTATTTTTGTAAGATGGTGGTTGCCAAACAAAGGCTGCTCAGGTATAGCAGACTGCTGAGTTGGTGGTGGAATGAGGCATGTGCAAAGAGAGTTTGTGTAAGCATCTGCCTCCCTTTCAGCAGCTAGTTCTTATCGCAACGCCATGGATACAATGTTTGTCATAGCACTTTGAATGCAGCCCAGCTGCTTAATAGGGTGTTAAGAGTGAATTGCCATAGCTTTGTTTGGCGTGACAGTGCAGAGTGTGGTTTGATTCTAAAGGTAAAGGTGAAGGGACCCCTGACCATTAGGTCCAGTCACAGATGACTCTGGGGTTGCGGCGCTCATCTTGCTTTATTGGCCGAGGAAGCCGGCGTACAGCTTCCAGGTTATGTGGCCAGCATGACTAAGCCACTTCTGGCAAACCAGAGCAGCGCACGGAAACACCGTTTACCTTCCTGCCGGAGCAGCACCTATTTATCTGCTTGCACTTCGTGCTTTCAAACTGCTAGGTTGGCAGGAGCAGGGACCAAACAATGGAAGCTCACCCTGTGGCGGGGATTCGAACTGCCGACCTTCTGATTGGCAAGCCCTAGGCTCTGCAGTTTGCACCACAGCACCACCCGTTTGATTCTACTGAATGGCAATTCTCATGCATCACTTCAGACAGAGTGATGGTCAAAATGGGATAGCTGAGGTGAATCGAGACACATGACAAAGTTAGGTAGTTGGTGGTGCAAAGCAGTCTAATCTGGACTCAGGTTCACTATCCCACATGAAGGGAAAGGATTGCTTGTTGTCTTCAGCCAAACATCATGCTCACCTCCTACTTCCTTGGGTGTGGGCTGTGCACAGAGTAGTAACAATGGGGGCAGATGCACTGATGCTTAGTCATAGTTTTGAGTCCTTTTTCTGTATAAAAGTGCAGCAGGACTAGTCCAAGACGCTTGTAGCCTGAGGTGAAAAACAAGATGACAAGCTCCCATTCCATGTCCAGAAGCTAGCTGAGCTGGTAACTGGATCTTGTTTTAATTCTGGCACCGAAACTTGGTTTTCTCCTGCACTCGAGGGTAACAGACTAGCTTCGGGGGCTCAGAAGTGGTCACGTGGCACACAGCTCTGTCATTCACCATCTCAGTGCCTCTCCTCACTCCACCATGATGGCTGGGGACTTTGCTTGGGACAGCTTTTAAAATGATTTTGTCCTCCAGCCACAAGTGGAACTCCAAATCTTAATGCGCTTATTCAAGCTTGGGTGACTCAAGCTTCAGGTCTGACTGCTGAATGTAGATTTCTCATTATCATTTCATTACCTGGAAATGTATTTGAGTGTATGTGGATCAGAAATTCCTTTAAGTGATTCTGGGGTATTTGGATTTTGTTTCCGACTCGTCTCTGATGCAGAAGCAAAGGACAAAGTTAATGGGAATTTTGAACACAATATTTTGCTCCTTAATAATTCATTTTCAACAAATGGTCACAATATTTGGCGGCGGCATTGATGAACCAACTTCTGGAATATTGCAGCCTTTAAGTTACCATGTGCCATTTCCAATCAGTTGAGCTACAGTAAGAGGTAATGATAATCAGGAGTAGAGGTTGCTCTGAAACAATAATCTCAAGTGATCTGAAACATGGGGTTATATCCTGTCTTGGTCATACTAGCAGTAGACCCATTGAAGTTAATGGACATGATTAACTTAAGTCCATTAATTTCCGTGGTTCTACTTTGGATACAAACTGCAGTAGGGAAGAATGATTTCCACATGCCCCTTCCTCTAAATGCCTCATGCAATTTCATGGACTAGCTAGCAGAGCAGTAGTCTTCAGTATTTTTGAGCACCTGCCTTTAATCCAGGCATAGGCAAGCTCAGCCCTCCAGATGTTTTGGGACTACAACTCCCATCATCCCTAGCTAACAGGACCATGGTCAGGGATGATGGGAGTTGTAGTTCCAAAAACATCTGGAGGGCCAAGTTTGCCTATGCCTGCTTTAATCCAAACATGCATTTGGGAACCCAACTCTTTTCCTTTCTTTCATATATTTGTCTGGTGCTACTGTTGTGACTGACCTTAGATCAGGCCACAATCTGAAAGTGGGACCCAACCCAGTTGAAGACTGGGCTGCTTGTTAATCTATATTTCTCTATTGCTTTGTAAATCTCTATTTCTGGTGCCCTGTGCCTCTGTGAAGGTGCTGCGGAGCTCCTGTTGAATGGCCCATACAATGCCGCCGCCCCGCAGAAGCCTTTAACTGGTGGCGTTGCCATTCACTGAAGATTAAGGATGTCTTTCTCTTCCCAGCTGACCGTAGTTAAAAAACTTCTCTGTTTTCAAAATGGCTCTGGGGCTGGTGGTAGCAGTTGCCAACGCGTGCTTTTAATTTCAAATCTCATTCAGCCTTTTTGTATATAAGCATTCAGGTGAGTGCCCGCTGTCGCCTCTAATTTTAAAAGACCCCATCGCCTCCTTGTGACTCCTGCTGCTTCCAGAGAGGGTTGCGCTGTTGCGCTTGCCTGTGGTGTGTTTTCTCGCTCCTTGCACCTGACTGGCACAGCATAAATGTAGGCCGCCGGAGTCTGCTGAATCAAGCTCTTTTGACAGTTGTAATTGGGCCAGCGAGGAACAATGAAACCATATTGTGGTTTTTGAGATCAAATAAGCTGAGCAAACTCCCGCAATTGCCGCCATATGTTTGTGACAGCAGTGGCTCTTCCTAGCTGAGCTCAGCAGGCGCAGACTGAACAGCATGGCTGGAGGGGGGGGGGGTTGAGCCTTAAGCTTTCAACCTTCCTTCTTTCAGGCTACTTGTTTGTTTAATCTTTGAAGCTGAAAAATCTCCAAGAACAGCAGCTGTGACGTGCTTGAGAACCAGAACAAAAGGTAGCACTGTCAGAATAGGGCCACGAAGCCGGCTTCTCAGCTCCCGAAGATAGGTTTACAAGGGCTCTATGGAAAGGGAGGGGGCAGGGCTGTGGGGAGATGTGTATTGTGAAGTTGAGATGGTGGGGTGTAGAATAAATAAATAAAGTAACAAGCTCTGATGCATGCATGCCATGGGCCATTATGCAGAAACAAAACCTGTTGCTCCCCCCTGAGAAAAATCTTTAAAAGCATTTGACCCACAAAGCGGCTTAAACATGCCTGACAGCAGGTGGTAAACAAACAAACAAACAAAACTTTTATATGCCGTCATCATTAAATTGGCCTGATGCTTTCCAGGTATTTTGGGCTACAGCGCACTATTGCAATTCAGAACATCTTCCGGGACCTAGGTTGCCAAAGGCTGAACATTTCAGAGCTATGAAGTGGAAGCCTCTTTTTCGAATCTCAGATTGGCACTGAACGCCCTAAATGACCCTTATCCCTCCTGAGATTCACTCTTACGTACCTAATAACTTTGACAGAATCAAGGCTGTGGTGATTTTTATGCAAGTAGGTTGTTAAAAACAAAAGGAAAGTGTGGAATTTTTTTAAAGTGAACCTACCTTCCTGCTCTGCTTGTTGAAAATGATATGTCAGGATATTTGATGCCCCTTACAAGGCAGTCTGGAAGACAGTATCCCCAGAAAGATGCTGTGCCCAGGAGATTGCCTGTCCACCAGTGTGTGAGGGAAGCTGCCCAGACACTTCAAATGCTTTCTCTGATTATTCAGAGCATTCAGAAAGGTATCAACAGGCCCAATAGCCGAGCCAAACGCCTTGGCCAGACTCAGCTGCATCCAGCCCAGGTGCCAGTTCTTTTAGCATATCTCCTCAGGCCACACTTCTATTCTCCTTCATAATATCAGCTACGCCATCCAGGGTCATTCCCCAACGCAGTGTGTCCTTGTCAGCGTTGCTCTTCTGTGGTCAACGCAGGACAAGCAAGTCAGTCTCTGCACAAAGGAGCAAATGGGAAACGGATCTGACATAAAGAAAACGGCAACATTCAATCAACAAGTGGGCGAACATTTCAGCCTCCCAGGACACTTGGCTCACTGAGCTGGCAGTTGTCAGTCTAAAACAAAGGAACTTCAAAAGGAGACCACAGTGTGAAGTTGTTGGACTAGAATTTATCGGGGAATTTGATTCTATTTATTTAGCCTTGAATAGAGACAATGGCATCCCCTCTCACTACAGGGGTGAGTTAACGTACTGCCATAGTGAATTGCCACTTTGCTTATCTTATATACATTTGAACGTTGCATACAATTGTCTCAGACTGGGCTTCTCGCTGTTGTTTTGCGCCACTGTTTATATCCCCGCCCCCCCCGTTCCCATTGTGCATACTTGCCAACTGAGGAGAACAGTTCATGCACCTGACAAGGTTGGCCCTCGTCCACAGAATTTTATGCCATGATAAATCTGTTAGTTTTTAAGATGACGTAAGACGGTTTTTGTTTTGTTTTTGCGGCAGCCAACTAAGACAGCTACATGTCTGGACAATTTTACAGAAGGTGCACTGAAAAATTGCTTACCTTTCTGTAAAAATAAAATTGGGCACCCACCCTGTGGAACGCCCTCCCAGCAGATGTCAAAGAGAAAAACAGCTACCAGACTTTTAGAAGACATCTGAAGACAGCCCTGTTTAGGGAAGCTTTTAATGTTTGATGGACTATTGTATTTTAATATTTTGTTGGAAGCTGCCGAGAGTGGCTGAGGAAACCCAGCCAGATGGGCGGGGTATAAGTATATTATTATTATTATTATTATTATTATTATTATTATTATTATTATTATTATTATTATTATGTTTTGCCATGAAAGTTGGCCTCCAAAACCACCTCAGTTTGGCCTGATTCATCCACTACCAATTCCAATGAGTATTTTGGTTGCCGTTCCTAGATCATATATATTGACTATCTTTAATTATCCCAACAGGAACGCCAGTGGCATCCAATGGTAGGTTATCGGTTGAGTTAAGTTAATTTTTGTTACAGCATCCTAGAAAAGCTTTTATCGTGCTGCCTTTCTTACTAACAGTGCATGGGCGTGTGCTTGCTGGTTTCTGTCCACTTCTCTAAAGTTTATCCTGCATCTAAAACCTTGCACTATATATATTCTTCACACAATTATTGGGGAGCAGAGCTGGCCCCTTTGGCCCTGGCCCTCCCTAGGCGCCTATGCATTGGGGCACACATCTGAGCTGGCAAAGCCCGTGCTGAAGCAGCTGCTGGGTGTGTGGTCTTCTACACAAGGAGGCCAACCATGTGATGAGGAGAGCCACTTGCATGGAAGCCTATGAGCAAGCAGCTGCTCACCCAAAGGCTTCATAAAAACAGGTATCTGGTCCCACACATGGATGCCTAGGAGGTGGGGCCATCAACAGAGAATCGGAGAATTCTAGAGGTGGAAGGGACCACGAGGATCATCTATTCCAGCCCCCTGCAGTGCAGGAATTTTGTCCAATGTGGGCTCAAACCCACGACTCTGAGATTAAGAGTCTCCCGCTCTACCAACTAAGGCAGGGGTTGGCAACCTAAGGCCCATGGGTCGTTTAACTGGCCCACAAGCTGCCCCCGAACTGAGCCACCCGCTTGGTGATTCCCTGTGCACTGTGCTAAAACGGCACAGTGTGGCGTGAGGACTTGCTTCCGTGGCGCCGGAAATCGCGTCTGTGCATGCGCAGACGCCGGCAATTGCACGCGCACAATCCAGACCATGGAGGGATCTCTGCTGGAGTGAACCAGCCCAGGCGAGGTAAACCTTGCCGACCCCTGAACTAAGCTATCCCAGCACATGCCTGGGCACAAAACCAGTATCATAGTTGGCATTTACATGGAGCAAACTGTTTTCTATCAAGTTTACATAAGCCAGTGGTGAGGAACCTCAGGCCTCGGGAGCCAGATGTGGCCCTCCAGGCCTTTCTGTTTGGCCCTCCAAACTCTCCCCAGGCCACACCACTCACAGGCCCTGCTTTGCACCCCAAAGAGTGTTTGTCTGGCTGCAATTTGCCTTTGAACTCCCATTAGACCTCTTGCTTATCTGGATGGAAGATAGAGATGCGTCTGAGTAGAAACTAGCCTACGGTACAAAGGCAAAGAATTACATTTGTTGCTCCACCTACTTTTGCTTCTGACCTCACCTTCCCACTGGCATGTGACCCTCAGAAAGTTATGCAGAAGTTGCCTCTGTCCCCACAGTAAAAGCATTAATTATTGTGCAATTACACTGTTTACAAAACATTTTGTAATATTGTTTTGAAGATATCCAAATCTCTTCTGAGTTGATGCCATTAACCAAAGAAATGCTAACAATTTTGTAAGGGTTAAATATAATTGATTCGTGGTACAAAAGCCTAACCCGCGAAAATTGAATAGGAGTGCTTTTTCCTTCGCCATTTCAGCACCCATCTCTGCATGAGATATAAACTGATTATTTGTGAGAAAATCTGCATATGCTTTAATTGGTAATTTTTTCCCCTCTTCCAGGCAAGAACAGGTCAGTGTTCTGTATCAGAACATCAATATCGTGGAACCACGATTAATTCAACCTTATGAGCATGTTATTAAGAACTTTATTCGAGAGATCAAGCTTCAGAGTGCAGAGATGGAAAACTTAGCCATAGCTGTAAAAAGGTAAGAGTCAAATGTTTTGTACTTCACAGTGAAACAATTACCATTTTTGTCTGCAGTACATGGTGTTGTTTAAAGTCACATGAGAATGTTAATGGCAGCATTCAACTGCCAAACTTTCATTTTGAGTTGGATGAGGCTGGTGGGTGTGAGAAGTCAAAATTAGCATTGGTTATCCTGGAGTCTCTGAGAAGCTGAATGAAATGCTTAAGATCCAAAGGCTAATATCTTTCTTTTTCATGCTATGTTTTTTACTTGCAATCATGGCGTTATACCCTCAGAGCAGACCCACTGAAATTAATGGACACAACCAACTTAAGTTCATTCATTTCAGTGAGTATAACGTGGCTGGACACAACCAAAATTCCTTCCTTATGGAATCAGGATTGTAACTTTAAAAAAAATGTCCTCTCAGAAGTCTGTTTTACTTTAAAGTTATACCTTTGAACACACATATGTAAAAAGGAAATAGTTATCAATTATGGACTGTTCAAGCAGTATGCCATTCAGGCCGATGTGACTGGTGAAATGTGTTTGAACTTTTTGTTGCTGGTGGTATATATCCAATATTATTCCATGAGAAGCAACAGTTTTAGGTCCCAGCTTATCTACCTTTTTGTGGTAACACATCATAGGAAGTTGGCAGCAGAAAGGGAAGCGGAAAATGAAGCTGCCTCCTTTGTGCTGCCATTAGAAGATGTTCAGAATGGTGTGTGAAAAACCACTTCACATGCAGTTCTGCACATCATTTGCAGTCACAGCCTTGGTAATTGGATGTCCTAAGCAGTTACAATCTTGGGATATCTGTGTAGCATGTACCATGCTAAGATAATTTGGTTGCTTTTAATGACAGTAATGAGAATCAGGTGACTTTAATTTGGAGTTGCCAATCTGCACTATATATTCAAAGCAGTATCATACCACTTTAAACAGCCACGGCTTCCTGCCTGAGAACTGCAATTCATAAGAGGTGCTGGGAGTTGTTAGGAAACCTTCTGTTCTTTCCAAAGTGCTGTGATTCCCAGAATTTCCTGGAAAGAGGTACTGTCTGATGAACTACTCTGTAGATCAGGCATGTCCAAAGTCCATTTTGGGGGCCTAATCAGGTCCACCAGTCAGTTTAATGCAGCCCTTGTGGCAGTTTATTTCCTGGGGTAAAATCCTAAAACAACCTCAACAACTTCAACCCTAAAAAAGCTCAACAACTTCAACAACCCTTATGGCCCTTCACTTCATCAAATCTGGCCCTCTTTGAAGAAAGTTTGGACTCCACTGCTGTAGATTGTAGCTCTATTACTGGCATAGGGATCTCAAACTTCAAGCACTCTTTACGAACTACAGTCCCCAGAATGCATTGGAGGGAGCTGTTATTGTTTAAAGTGGAACGATGCTGCTTTGCAGATGAGACCAAGGTCTTTGTTCACCTTTCCCCAGATGCCTGACTTGGAACATCTTGAGCCACCGATTCAGGTTAGGGATGGAACAAACCATGTATTCTCAATTTTCTTTGACATTTCTCAAGATGGCCTTGTGTGAATGCTTACATTTTAGAGCACAAGATAAAGCAGCAATGCAGCTTGGTGAACTAGAAGAGGAGATGGACCAGAGAATACAGGCTGCAGAGCATAAAATCAAGAAGGAGGTGAATAGTTGATGTTTATAGCCCTAATATTTCTTTTAGAACTGGCTTCTCTGCTTAAGAAAATTAGTGAAGAGATTCTGGCTTCTGTGCCTGAGGCTTCATACATGAAACCTTTCTCTGCATTCTTTCTCCTCCCAATTGGCCATGGATGTGAAAGGTATGAAGGTCAGAGCTTTCTCCACCTCAGTTTTTGGGTGGGGAGCATTAATAAGGAAAGGTTGGCTGGGGTGGTGCTGTTTTCAGTGCCTGTGAGAAACATTTTTTAGGCCAGATAGAGGCTGATGTGCATTTAGGAAAAGTTCCAATTAAAATGCATATTTTTGGTTGTATCTGGTTGTATTATACCAGGAGTTTTCTTTTAGCTCAGCTTTTGTGTGTGTGACTTTTTTGAGAAATTGCCTGATCCACATGATGGGCAAGCAACTTGCCTGCTGTATAGCAGCAGTCAGCATACAGTTCCCTTGAATGTGGTGGCTCTAAAACAGGCCCTAATAGAAGAATTAGAACTAGTTGTTTTCTGACTAGTAGTAATATAGAAGTTTTAAGCTGCTGCATTTCTGTGTTTCATTCCTAAGTACCATATTTTTCACTCTATAAGACACACCAGACCATAAGACGCACCTAGTTTTTGGAGGAGGAAAACAAGAAAAAAAATATTCTGAATTCTAGAAGCCAGAACAGCAAGAGGGATTGCTGCGCAGCGAAAGCAGCAATCCCTCTTGATGTTCTGGCTTCTGGGATAGCTGTGCAGCCTGTATTCACTCCATAAGACACACACACATTTCCCCTTACTTTTTAGGAGGGGAAAAGTGCATCTTACAGAGCGAAAAATACGGTACCTCCAGACTGCACATTCAACAGAGCACAGGTTCTTTAAACTGCATGCAAGCGACTCTTCCTCCCACCCATTTCGATTGCTTAGTTACTCATTGAAGGAGCCTCTGAGTTGTCAAAGGTTGTGTCCACAATTGAGAGGGCTTTCTCAGTTGCGCCTAAGGCGCAGGTGATGAACATTGGGCTCTTCAGTTACTGCTCGGCTCCAGTTCCCATCTGCATGACCAGTAGTCAGGGATGAGGGGCGTTGAAGTCCAGCAACGTATGGTGGGCCACAGGTTCCCTACCCCAAGCCTAAGGCAAGCTGGCCCAAGTTGTGACTTGCTTAGGCCATGCATACCAAGGTGTTGATAAACCTCCTCCTTTTGCTGTCTTCCTGGAACTTCACATGGGGGGCTTGTTAAGCATCTAGTTAGGGCCCACTACCTGAGTAGCAGACTACCTTTCTCTTGTGATGTGAGTAGTATAGAAGACATCGCAAGTTGTGCAGGCCTGCCCTAAGAGCTTGTGTGTGATGCAGTGATGGAATGGCAGGGCTGCACACCTGACCTCATGTGACTTCTAAAATGTCCCTGAGGCTCTGAAGCATTTGAATTATTTGGGGGGGGAGGGGCCAACATGGCGCCGAGGTAAGACGCGCTTACCGGTGCTCTTCGGACTTCTTTTAATCTTCTGGGGGGGGGGTGTGTGCAGTGGGGTGGAGGCTGTTCTTTGTGAAGTCCAGAGCGCAGATGGTAATTCACAGCTGATCCCACAGATCTCTGAGCACTGGCCTTACCATGGACTTTGAACCCACCTTATAAATGTATCAGTATTTCCCCCTAAGCGCACACACACACACACACACAATGGAATGTCTGAGTTGATAAGCATCTTGCCAAGTATCAGTCAATTTACCACCTAGATAGAAATAGCAAGGCTGGCCTGGTGATGACTTATTTCACTTATCATTCTTTACTCTGTCCTTCATTCACTGCTGCTCGCAGTTTTAAGAAGTATGACACCCCAAATGTAAATGCACTCCTTCGGTGATATTTACTTTGTGGGTTAGTACCGAACTATAAATTTTAATGGTAACCATGTACACAGTTATTACTGATGCAAGGCTGACTTATGACACAGTCACCTTGTATGTTGTGTGCTTGCTTGTCAGTGCCATGGGATTTCCCTGCACTTCTTTTCATATTGTGGGTTGCACAAACATGTATCTCTAAGCATATGTCCAACTCTCACAAATGCATAGCCACGTGTAGAAACATTAAGGGTAGCCCAAAATATTTTTGTTGCCCTGTAATGGGAAGAGATGCCTCCCAGACATGTGATGGTACATTGCTTAAGCCTGTCATTTGTAATTTAACAAATATATCATGCCTGTAGGAGAAGCGAAAAACAGAAGAGGCTCTGAATGACCTCAAGCGCCAATACGAAGCTGAAGTGGATGAGCTCCAAGTGACGATAAAAAAACTTAAAATGGTAAGTTGCACTGACTTTTGTGGTCTGGCATTTGTGACAAATTTATTGGGACTCGATCCTCTGATATGTTTGCTGCTATCTTTGAAGTAATTAAGGGCATATCACACTTCAGAGGATGAGCCTGGAACTTCATCTTGCTGGAAGGTTGTTTGTAAGATTGAAGTCTATGAGTTGAAGGAGAAGAAGGGCTGCAAAGCCATGCTTTCTGAAAAAGGAAGGAACCAGTTGCTTTCAGAGTGCTTTCATAAACGATGATGTCAGGTTTCAGTAAGGGTTTCACTTCACTCAAGACTGCATCTGTGTGTGGAGAACTGTTTGAGAATTACTGTTTTATATTATCCAAATAACTACATAAAATTATTAATGTTCACAGTTACTAAAGCAAACTTTAAATAGCCACCTACCTACTGCTTGTGATGGGTGTGAATCCTCTTTAGCTAATCAGATGGGGAGACGTTCCTTTCATAAATGGAAAAGCAGTCAGTTCCTTGCCTTTGTAGGTTATTGGCATACCACTGTAGGTCAGAGGCAGAGTATCAGCTTCGCATCCAGAAGATTCCAGGTTCATTCCCCAGTATCTCCAGGTAGATCTGGGAATGTCCCCTGTCCTGAAAACTTGGGGAACAGCTGCCAGTCTGTGTAGACACTAATGAGGTAGGTAGGCTTGGCAGGGGGTTGGACTCGATGGCCCTTGTGGTCTCTTCCAACTCTATGATTCTATGATTCTAGGCCAGTGGTTTGACTCAGTAGAAGGCAGCTTCCCATGTTCCACAATTGGGCTAAAGTTGCTAAGAGCAGGCAAGCTGGCAAGGAACTGTTTTTGTAATAGTCGTTTTTGTCTTATTTTCAAGGCTGTACTGAAATGCTTTGTAGTTTGTCTGTTTTTTTTTTTTTAAACCCCCACTGTACTGCTTGATCCCTTTCTACTGCTCTTCATGCATTCTAATGTGTCCATCAAAGTTATTTTGTTACATCAATCACACTGTCTTTACTGTTTCAGCTTGAAGAGCAATCTAAAAACATTAATCACAAAGAAGATTTGGTGGCATTAAAGAACAGGATACATGATCTGACCTTGGTATGAGCTGCATTATAATTTTCCTACTCGGGGTGATCATTGCGCCTGTCGCGTTTCGATATGATCGGTATCTTTACCACCCATCATATTTAAGTAGCTTGTTGGGCAATGGCATTTTCTTGAAAATTGTTGAGGTTGTAAAGAAGGATGACTGGCATTTCAGAGGGGGAAGAAATTATACTGTTTAAGCTGCGTATATCATGCTTGGGTGTCATTTTCACACATTAGCAATGGAGAATGTATAGGTATTACAGAACTCTGGCTTTTCAAAGTAAGAATAACTTTCTCATTTCTTTCTCCCTGAAAATATTTTTGGCCAGTTCTGTTCTGTGGACCCAGTTTCTTAACAAATATTGCCTCAAGCTCTTTATCTGGGGCCGGCTAGAATAACTTCTGTGTAGTCACCTCTTCATATTGGAAACCTAATTGGAAAGTACATGTTGTGTTTACTTTTCATTTCATGAAATTTCCATGCTGCCATCACCATTAGCAGACATGGGAACTTACAGCAGTGACTGAAGACATTTTCATGTCTTAGTGGCATTATATGGTATGTCTTCTCTACAGATGTTTGTGGAGGTGTCTCCATGTAGGACTGTAACATGTAGACTGGCCTTGAGGCATTTATGCACTTTAAGTGGGCTATGAGTTTGCACGTCAAGCATTTTCATATTATCATTTCGTAGTTAGTAGCAGTGAATATTTTATTTTTAGGTATTTTTGAACGTGAATTACATATGTAACAAGTGATTTTTAATCAGTAACATTGTTTTCCCCTGGTTTATTTTCAGGAAAACCAGAAACTTAAGAAAGATCTTATGGAAGCACAGACAAATATCGCTTTCCTTCAGAGCGAGTTAGATACTTTGAAAAGCGATCTTGCAGATCAGAGCTTAAGTTCAGAAAGGTAAGAGTCTTCAGTAGTCATATTTGTAGAAAATTGGTTATTTAGTTCCCTGTGTATACTCTGGTCAGTAAAGAAAAGTAATTGTGCAAATTTTTGTTTTGCAGAGAACTAGAAATGATCAGAGAATACACGGAAGACAGAGATAGTCTGGAGAGGCAGATAGACATTCTACAGTAAGCTGCCAATAAACCACTTTTTATTTATGGACTTTTATACTTGAGCACCCATAATAAAATGAGAGAAAAGCAGATGTACTTGGCTGTAATGAAAAGTTTTGCTGGTTCCCTAACCTGCATTTCTGCCCTCCCATTTGATATATTAAATATTATGGCCAGACGGTTAAGCCTTTGGACTGCATTCCTTGAAGGCTGTTTGTTCACATATCAAGAAATCATTGATTTAGTTAGTTATTTAGTGGTTTTGTGGGTTTTTTTTTTTTTACATTTATGGGGTCTCTCAGACCTGCAGTATCTTAATTATGCCTTTTTGCTTTCAACTCGAAATCAGCTTTGGCTTTGAATTTAGCGAATTGCTGACAGGTTAATGCCTTTATATCAGCTGCTGCATCACCTGCCAAAGGAACTTGCAAAGTTAAAAAGAACAAGCTAGACCCAGAAAAATAACAGAACAGTCAACCCCCCTCCCCATTGTAGGACCATTCAGGGAGCATTATGTGGTATAGGAAAATCTCCTCCCCTACTTTGGGGTTACTGTAAGAGTCTAAATGGCATTAATGTGATTCCTTATGCTGTCTTTGATGCAATGATTTATACTGATCCATTGTGCCACTATCACAAAAGTCAAGGTCACCTTATTAAACGCCCTGCTATCTGTTGGCTTTCAAAATGCCAGATGATTGAAACTCTACAATCTAATTCTGATACCTTCTGAATGTGAATAATTTTGTTTGTCCTGGCTTGTTTTTTAGGTCAGCCAACAGGAAACTTCACGACAGCAACGATGGCTTAAGAAGCGCATTAGAGAATAGCTGGAGCATGTACAACAGATCGCTGGTAGGCAGCGACATTGCATAAGCAATATGTTTAAATAATTGTGCAGTAATATAAATATTTGCTCTTGGTTATACCAATATAAGCCGTAAGATGGAAATAATGTAGTCATTCTGGTTTGATGCCAAAGTAACTCACAGTGTGATCTTGTGCACTTTTACTCAAAAGCAAGTCCCATCAAGTTAAATGAAGCTTAAAAAGGTAAAGGGGCCCCTGACCATTAGGTCCAGTCGTGGCTGACTCTGGGGTTGCGGCGCTCATCTCGCTTTATTGGCCGAGGGAGCCGGCGTACAGCTTCCGGGTCATGTGGCCAGCATGACTAAGCCACTTCTGGCGAACCAGAGCAGCGCACTGAGACACCGTTTACCTTCCTGCTGAAGCAGTACCTATTTATCTACTTGCACTTTCACGTGCTTTCGAACTGCTAGAATGGCAGGAGCAAGGACCGAGCAATGGAAGCTCACCCTGTCGCGGGGATTCAAACTGCCGACCTTCTGATCGGCAAGTCCTAGGCTCTGTGGTTTAACCCACAGCGCCACCCGCGTCCCTTAAATGAAGCTTACTCCCTGGTAAATTAGGAATTATGGTTGCCACCAGAGAGTATATGTTGTTCTCTTCTGCAAAGCTAATGTACTGGAACTTTTCTCCATATAGGTTAAGTTATGTTTCAGTCACATAAGGAAAAACAGGTGGGCAAAAAACAAACAAAAACCCCTCACATGGAAATCCTTCATTTACACTATTTTGCCCCTGATCGGACCACAGAAAAGGGGCTGACTGCTGTTCAGCTAGTGTAGCTCTTGCTTTGCGTTTTATCTAGTGTCAAAGTGGACCAGACTTCTGCTTGCAAAGCAGGATGTTACCTTCTTCTCTTCACTCCACAGCCCTCTGTGCAGCCTCAAAATCAGTTTCGGGGTGGGGGAGATTGTTGCCCTACCTGCCCAATGTTCAATACTACCCTTTGGTTTTGAACATTCCAGAATGACAAAAAAATAAATGTCCAGAATCAAGACTACCATTTGTTAGCTAAAGAGTACAGTGGTACCTTGGTTTACGAACTTAATCCGTTCCGGAAGTCTGTTCTTAAACCAAAGCCTTCTTAAACCAAGGCGTGCTTTCCCACAGCAGTGGGGGACTCAATTTACAAATGGAACACACTCAACAGGAAACGAAACATGTTCATATTCCAAGGCAAAGTTCACAAACCAAAACACCTACCTCCTGGTTTGCAGCATTAATCCAAGTTGTTCATAAACTAAGCTGTTCTTAAACCAAGGTACCACTGTATGTTATAAGCCAGGTGTTCTGAAAAGCTTTCTTTACCTATGTTTTTCAGCGTCTGACAAACACTTCTCCAGGGAATACTCTCGCCAGAAGCAGTCCCAAATGCAGCGGCGGCCAATCTCCCCAAAATCCACGATATGACAGGTAGAACTGATCCAGGTGTTACTTTATTTTTTTCAGATCTTAGCAATTTAAAGGAGACCTTTCAGGCAGTGATCCTGTAAACACAAGCACTTTCTGAAAATACTTTTCGCTGAAATTGATGAGACTTGGTTCTAAGCTACTGTGTTTCGAGGCCTGCAATGCCAGCAAAGCATCACAGTTGGAAAAAAGTTAGAGCTAAGCGTCTTCCCTCTGTATCAATTCTGTGTTTGTGTGTGATGGGGGAAGCCACTGTTCACTGGAACTTGCCCTATTTAAATCTAGGAGGACTGCTTAATGCCTTTCTGAGACATGTAAAGAGCACAGACTCACATCCCTAATCTTCTGTTTTAAGTGATTAAAGTTGCTGGTAGATCCAGACGCATTGATTGGCTGCCTTACCCCATGCTGCTCTCTAGTGGAGTTAATGATCAGCGAGCAACAAGGGACATGCTTCTGCCAGCTGACTATTAGGAACAACTCGTTTGGATTCCATCCAGAGTAAAGTTAGCACTTCCCATACACTAACTGTTCTCGGCATTTCTACCCTGATGAATAATTTTGCAGACTTGGGGTTGGCACTGCAAGAGTTTCTAGAATATCATGCGGCAGCTTCAAGGACAGTAAATGCTCATTGAACTTCAGAGCAAGGTCCTTGCAACATTCTTTTCTTGAACGTTCATTGTTCCCTGTTCAGTGAAGAATTGGAATAACTTTTTCATATCTGCAGGAAGCCAAAATATTAATCAGTCCTCCAGTGGTTTACCATTATGCTTTCTTTAATGTTTCCTTAGCAAAGTGTATCTCAGGGAATTTGGAAACGATCTTCCAACTCTGTGATTCAAAATTAGAAGACCATTAATCATGTGCATTAGATTAGAACTAAGAGGTGATGAGGAAAGGAAAATGAGAGGGTGTGGTGAGGAGATTTCACCCCTCCCATATCCAAGAATCTCCTGACGAGTCTGCTGATTCTCCAGAGAGGAGGAGCAGCGTTCTGCTTTCTACTTATTCAGCTCCAGCACGAAGTCAGTCAGTCAGTCAGTCAGTCAGTGTGTCAGAGAGAGAGAGAGTGTTAGAGATCGTGTGTAGAGATAAGGTTGCTGCTAAGAGCAGCTGCAGACACTCAGTGTAGCATTCATTTATGCTTAGACCTATTTAGCTCTGTATATAGTTTTGTATTATAGCTGTAGTTATAGAATAAAAGAAGATATTCTACAGAGCTGCTCTCCGAGTTGTTTATACACTGCCAGACTCTGCTATACTCTGCTGTGCGGCGACTGTATTGTGGAAGTGAATCCGGTGCTCACAACTTTAAGCTGTGAGTCCACAGCACTTTGACCTGGTGGTCTCTGGAAGTGCTACCCAGCTCGCCTAGCCCAGTCGGGGTTGAAGTGCATGAGTCCAGTTGGTGACACTGGCTCAAGGGCGATGCTGACAGGTGGTAGCAGAGACTCCAAGGTAGCAGAGTGAGAACACGAAACAGTGGCCCACCTTGAGTGATCGTGTGTGTGTGTCTGAGTAGGATTAGTGGGGGAAATGGAAGCAGGACTTGCAGTTGGGCTGTTCTGGAAAGGCAGAAAAATGGCATGCAGTATGTGTCTTGTGGCTCCTGGGCACACCAGTATTATTTGGCTGTAGATAAGGAACTTTGTCAGCCAATGTTATGGAATGTTGTTTCTCCATTCAGGTCATACCATTCGTCCTATATGGATGAAGACTACGATTCCCTGGCCCTTTGTGACCCTATGCAGAGGACAAACTGCGAGGTTGACAGCCTGCCCGAAAGCTGCTTTGACAGTGGCTTGTCTACCTTGAGAGATTCAAATGATTATGATTCAGAAGTGGAATCGAAACACCAAAGGATTTCTCAGAGGCCACAGGGTCTGCGTGAAAGCTTTACGGGTGACGCTTCTGATACAGATGTAAGCTCCAGACTTAGCTGCATTTTAAAAAGAGACAAAATTACTACTTGCTACCTGTTGAGCGAACCCAACAGTTTCATATAAGTAAGAAATAAAGCACTGGGTCTGAGTTATTACTGTGTATGCACAGACCAGAAGGGGGAGGAATCAATATGTGGTGGCTGTGAGGTTTATTTTGTGGAATGTTTGCTCACACACGTCTGATTTGTGAGCAGTGGTGTAGCGTGGGTTGTCAGCACCCGGGGCAAGGCAAGTAATTTGCACCCCCTAACCCGTGGATTTGCGCCCCCTAACCCTAACCCCCAGATGTTGCGCCCGGTGCGGCTGGCCCCCCCTGCACCCCCCACGCTACGCCACTGTTTGTGAGCACACAGAATGGTTTTTGTAGAGACCTGATTAAAATAAAATAAAATTCATGAATGAAATGTGTGCTAATCCACAAAGGACAGCATGTTTAATATGGCAGTGAACTACTCAAGGCCCACATATCAGAGAGAATGATAACCATCCATGGTAATTCACAAGCCCCCCAAAAATCAAGATTGTGGAAGCCACCTCTTAGGTATTATGCAAGCCTTCTTCATATGTTTGAAGAATACACCATATGGAAGGGGAAGGGGGCTGTACTGTGCCCCATCCCATAGATCAGGTAGCTCCTTGGCCCTGTGTCTCTCGCCCTCCCCTCATCTCCATTCATTGAGTATGGTTGTTTGGCCAGTACTTTTCAGTACTGGCCCCGACTTGGTGGAACGCTCTGTCACAAGAGACTAGGGCCCTGTGGGACTTGACATCTTTCCGCAGGGCCTGCAAGACAGAGCTGTTCCGCCTGGCCTTTGGTTTGGACTCAGTCTGATCCTTATGTTTCCCTCCCCTTATGGTTTTGATTTATGGGCTTCTATTAAAATGAGGCTGCATTTTAAATTGTATTTTAATACGTATTTTAATAAACTGGTTTTTGTTTGTTTGTTTGTCCCCCCCCCTATTTTGTTTTATTGTAATTTTATTGATGTTAGCTGCCCTGAGCCCAGCTCTGGCCAGGGAGGGTGTGGTATAAATAAAAATATATAATAATAATAATAATAATAATAATAATAATAATAATAATATAATATATTGAGCAGAAAAGGCCATGCATAAGTTGCAAGCCCTGGACATCAGAGGGCAGGCAGAAAATAGCCTTCCCTGCTCTGCTAATATTTTACCTCTGTGTCAGTGTTTCTCAGTCTTTTTTTAACCCTTGCCCCCTTTTAGCCAACAACAATTCCATGACCCCTTAGAACCTGGCTCCCCTAATTGTTTCATTTGGATTTTCAAAATGATTGAAATAGTGTGACTTTTAATTATTGCTACTTACATTGTACATATTTTGGGGGAAACCCTCTCTCACACACCACCCCCTGCCTGAAATCTTGCTATGCTTCCCCTGGTGCAGCTTGCCCCACTGGTTTCAAAATGCTGCAATGTTTATATCCTGTCTCTGTTGAAAATGCAATGTGAAGTTATTTCCAAAAAAGAGACACTGCTGTATGCTTTGATCCACCTCTGCCCTTCCTAAGGCTAATTTGAGGTCATTGTGGAAGTTGGTAACCCTTGCTGGTCTCTGCAGGTCCCAGATATCCGAGATGAAGAGGTATATAGTCCTGATGACGTCGGCACCGTCTTGGACTGGAAGCCCACCCATGCAGTCAGTCGCAGCAGCTCTGGAGCTTCAATAAGGAAATGTCTCCCTGTCATGTCTCCACAGGTATGTCTCCACAGGTTTCACCTGAAAGCCATATTGATACTTTCAACCTGGGGTGGAGAAATTTTTAGCCTGAAGACCCCCCTTTCAGCTTTAGGCATATTTAAGGGCTTGAACTGGGATGCGGGTGGCGCTGTGGGTTAAACCACAGAGCCTAGGACTTGCCAGTCAGAAGGTCGGCGATTCGAATCCCCGCAACGGGGTGAGCTCCCGTTGCTCGGTCCCTGCTCCTGCCAACCTAGCAGTTTGAAAGCACGTCAAAGGGGGGCCACTAGGTGGCGCATCGGAAGATGGCTGACAATAACATCTCTCCGACCCACACGAGGTAATTTGGAGGCTATGATGGGGGTAATTAGCCTCCTTAACCCCCCCAGGATTATGGGGGGGGGGGATGGCCCTTGCCTGCTGTGCCCTATACCACCCCCGAATTTGTGGGGGTGGGGGCACTAGGCACAAAGCCCTCCTGTGGGATTTTCGGCACTCCTTGACGCCGTCCCCGATTTGCGCCGCTGGTTGCAATGATCTTTAAAAGAAATAATTTGGACATGATTAATTGCACATACATCAAGGAAAAAGGGGAGTAAATACTGCTGACAGAAGAGATCTCTGATAACAAGACAACAATAAAATACGAGAAGAACGTCAAGATACGGTAATGACTGAGGGGGAGGGGGGGAAAAACCTGCCTCTACCTTTTTATGTGACTTAACAAGAATCCCCCTCCCCTAATGAGTCAGAAATTAAGGACTTAAGCTGTGGATTTAAGGCTGTGTGGAGATAAACTTTCGATCCAAAGCAATGTTTCAAGATGAAGCTGGAAAGCTAAGAGTTTTGGAGTGACGCAGTCAGGAAAAAATGCCGTTCGCCATTTTGTGAGGCATTGTGGGAGCTCTTGGGTCTGGGAGGAGAAAGAGAGAAATAGAGTTGTTTACATATCGTGAATCAACTCCTCGGTGGGACTTAAGAGCGACAAATGCCAAAATTTACGATGGAAAAAGTGATGTTATCTACGAAGGAGATATATGGAAACCATCTGGACTTAGTGGAGGAACGGGAAATCCACACAGGATTATTACACTTGCTATCGGCTTAAGGAGACTAACAGAAGAGATCGTAAAGGAAAAAGAGAAATTATACGAACAAGATATGATGTGGCAACACCAAGATAAGACTGGATAGAATTATGAACTTTGTTTGGACTGATTGGGACTGTTTTGGACATTAACGCAGTAATAAGAAGATGATCTGAATTCCCCTTTGGATCTTGAAGTATGGGTTCCCCCAACAAAATTTAAAAATTTGGCTTTGTAATTCGGAATTTATATGATGTGATTTAATTTGATGTGATTGGCCAGTTAATAAAAATTATTTTTTTAAAAAAATGAAAGCACGTCAAAGTGCAAGATGATAAATAGGTACCACTCCAGCGGGAAGGTAAAAGGCGTTTCCGTGCACTGCTCTGGTTTTGCCAGAAGCGGCTTAGTCATGCTGGCCACATGACCCGGAAGCTGTACGCCGGCTCCCTCGGCCAATAAAGCGAGATGAGTGCCGCAACCCCAGAGTCATCTGCGACTGGACCTAATGGTCAGGGGTCCCTTTACCTTTACCTTTACCTTTAAGGGCTTGAACAGTGTAATATTTGACTAGTATTCCTTTAAATGGCAGGTTTCCTTCCTGTCACGCTGCTACCTCACGAAATTTAAAAACTCATGCTCGGTTTCTAAAGACATTTGCCAGGTGACATGAAGGGCAGCTGTTTAAGAAAGACAAGTCCGACACTCCATTGGATGGTTTGGAATAGACATGTGCTTCTGTCTATTGAGGATGCAAGGCGCCGTAGGAATGAGATTGTTGACTGTAGACGAGAGGCGGTTTGTACACTTCATGAATGTCAATCTTACGTGTGTTTGTTTGCCCTTAGTCGGACTCTCCAGACTGCAGCTCTAGATACCCAAGCTCAGAGAAAGCTTATAAGATAGTTCTTGCTGGGGACGCAGCTGTTGGAAAATCTAGTTTCCTTATGAGGCTTTGCAAAAACGAATTTCGAGGGAACACCAGCGCAACTCTAGGTATGTTCGTCGGACTTTCCCCTTCTGGGGTGTCAGCACCCTGGTC
Source organism: Podarcis cretensis (assembly GCF_951804945.1). Taxonomy (NCBI): domain Eukaryota; kingdom Metazoa; phylum Chordata; class Lepidosauria; order Squamata; family Lacertidae; genus Podarcis; species Podarcis cretensis. Next base: position 6,730,791 of record NC_137180.1, on the reverse strand, counting down.
ACAACAGACTGGAGTGATATTGTATCACTTTTGAAGGAGGCTTGAGCCAAAACCCTAGGTTTAAAATATAAGCAGCAGTGGGTGTGTTCTGCTCCCGATGGAGACAGTAGATATGTGTGTAATATGTAGCAGGCAGCTCCCTATCTTAGAATGGCAACCTCCATTCTAATCACTGGCAGGGGGTTCGACTCTGTAAATAATTTCTCTTCCTGACATGCTGCCTTTATAGTGAAAATTGGGCTCCCTGTCCCTTCAGTTAGTTAAGAAAAAAACAAGGTACAACGTAGCTGCCTGCTACATATGTTAGGGAATCAGGCTCTGCTGCACCAGTTAAGGAAGAACAATGTACACCAGGATAGGCAAACTCGGCCCTCCAGATGTTTTGGGACTACAGTTCCCATCATCCCTGACCACCGGTCCTGTTAGCTAGGGATGATGGGAGTTGTAGTCCCAAAACATCTGGAGGGCCGAGTTTGCCTATTTCTGATGTACACAGCTGCCTGATATATATATCTGAAGAAGTGTGCTTGCACACGAAAGCTTATACCAGAACAAACTTACTTGGTCTATAAGGTGCTACTGGACAATTTTTTATTTTTATTTCGCCTGCTATACAGTGAGAGTATTTTTATTTCACCTGCTATACAGTGCCATTATTGTGAAAGGAAGAGGCACAGTTTGGACCCTTTGTCCTATAGCAGGGAGAGAGGAGGAAAATGGCAGCCATCTAGGAGGCCACAACCACTTGAAGAAACCATGGTTGGAATGGGGATGGGGAATGAAGCCTCCCAGTAACTTGCCATTAGACAAATATTGTGAGACTTCTACATGAATAAAGGCTTCCCCACTCTCAGCCCTGTGGGCTAATTGTATTGTGAAGGGGAAAGGCACCATTTATATACAGTGGTACCTCGGGTTATAGACGCTTCAGGTTACAGACACTTGGTTAGAGACTCCGCTAACCCAGAAATAGTACCTCGGGTTAAGAACTTTGCTTCAGGATGAGAACAGAAATCGTGAGGCACGGGAGGCCCCATTAGCTAAAGTGGTACCTCAGGTTAAGAACAGTTTCAGGTTAAAAACGCATATCCAGAATGAATTAAGTTCTTAACCAGAGGCACCACTGTACTCCAGTCCTTCTTTAACTGCTGCAAGTGGTGTGCATTTCTACTCTGTTATCTGTATTCTGTGCACGTGGATTTTGTAAAGATGATAAAATGTGCAATGATCAAATGCACTTACGGTCTGTTAATGGAGAATCTCATTTGAGTCACTGCTGGAAGACAGCATTCCTGTCAATCAGTAAGTGTCTGGGCGGGGCACTTAACATTGACTTTGCTAAAACCACCTTACTATTACAGTGGTGCCCCGCAAGACGAATGCCTCGCAAGCGAAAAGCTCGCTAGACGAAAGAGTTTTCCGTCTTTTGAGGTGCTTCGCAAGACAAATTTCCCTATGGGCTTGCTTCGCAAGACGAAACGTCTCGCGAGTTATTGCGAGTTTTTTTCCTCCCCCCCTTTTTCTAAGCTGCTAAGACGCTAAGCCGCTAATAGCCGCTAAGCCGCTAATAGCTGTGCTTTGCAAGACGAAAAAACCGCAAGACGAAGAGACTCGCGGAACGAATTAATTTCGTCTTGCGAGGCACCACTGTATTCAATTGTAATTGCATCCGTGATGCAGTTTTTAATCTATGCCAGGCATGTCCAACAGGTCGATTGCAACCTACTGGTCAATCGTGGGATGCCCCTGGTCGATCTTTGGAGCTAAATAAATAAATAAATGGGCAGGTCTCTGCAGCCTTTTTATACTGTGAGTAAATCACAGTCTCTTGGGAGTAGGATGTGCAATCTGAAAATGCCAGTGGCTCTTTGTACGTTTCTTTCTCTTAAAAGTTATGTTAAATATAAGTACCATCAATATATGGAAATGGTGTCATACCTGTGCCAAGTATTGAAAAATGTAGTTAATGTAATTATTTCTGTATATCTTTTAATATTTATTAATGGGAAAGTAATCAGGTGTAGCCAACATGGGCCTCTCCAGCTGTTGTAGACTCCATCAGACTCAGACAGCATGACCCATGGACAGGGGTGATGGGAATTGTAGTTAAGCAGCACCTGGAGGACACCATGATCCTCAGCTCAACTTAAATTAAATATTGACATCACAATTGTCATAGAGTTGTGTCAGAGTGTCTTCCAGATATTATTAGACTCCAAGATGGCATGGCCTGCGGTCAAGGATGATGGGGACTTGGGAGTCCAACAATATTTGGAGGTTGGGGAAAGGTGCACTAAGTTATTCCTCTGCCTTCATTTACTTCTACTCTGTTAAAGGATATAATGGATTCTGTATTTTTTTTAAGGTGTTGACTTTCAAATGAAGAGGCTCATTGTTGATGGGGAACCTACAGTGCTGCAGCTGTGGGACACGGCAGGACAAGAGAGGTTAGTATGACCTGGGGTTGTACCTTGGAGTTTGATCTCATACCGAATTTCAAAGGGAGAAGCAATAATTAAGCTCAAATCTGTGAAAACGCAAGCCTCAGTCTTGACCTGTACTTGCATAAAAGTGGATTGAGTTTGCTGCTGTGCAGTGAATCTGGTTGAAGATATCCATGCAATATGAAAAATGCATTAGTAGGTAAGCTGTAATGAATTGGGATTCTTATTAATTTAGCAGTATGGTCAGGGAGATTGCGAGGATCTGGGGGTGGGAAACCAATAAGATCAATATAATTCATTATATTTTTTGCAAATTTCCTTTTTCCTTTTTTTGCCATTCCTACCATATTTCTCGAAAGTTATGTACAGAAAGGCTTCCTAGTGCATCATAGTACATTTATATTGAAATCCTTCAGCCTTGGATGCTGAATGCCTTGAGGCAACATGCCGTGGTTTTCATCAATTTTCCTTTTCCATTATATTAAAACTATTTCGTACAACGCAGGATATTCATTCAATGCAATACATTTATACATAAAACATGAGTGGTGGCATGTTTCAGGGAGGGAAAGAGACCCCCAAATTAATCACACATATGACTCTGTGGAGGTGTATTAATAACTAAGTCATCTTTAGACAGGATGACATCTCTGCACCAACTCAGGAAGCTTTCAGTATAGCCTTAACTATATAACAATATAAATGAGCACATATATTTCCCATTCAGGTTTTTTATCTGTACAATTTAAGGATAATTCTGGCATGTTAGCCTTTAAAGTCCATCCTGGTCCTGGGCTCCCCATCAACAATGTTTGAATCGTGCCATTACTTTCAATGCCTAATGACTGCAGCTTATACAATCTGCATTTTTTTAAAAAAATGAGGTGCCACCTTCCTTAAGTTTAAAAGTTAGCACAAAAGTTTGTACATCTTGCACTAGGTCAGTAATGGTGATGCTAATAGTATACAAACTGAATTCTTGCGACCCATCAGCATTCAGGGGTCCAGACACTGGGGTGTTTTCCTTTCTGTTTCCTTGGAGGCAGGTTCTTATCTTAGAAGACTTGGCCACAGATTGGACTTCCTCATGAGAGCCAATATTTCTCCTGCCTGCACAACAAATGGATTCAGGTCTCTGGGTCTGGTCTACTGAGTTCATTGAACTTGTGTGCAGATCAGACTGGAAAAAATAACAACAAAAGAGTTATTATTAGTGTGGTAAAACCTAGTGTGGCTTTAAATGTAACTTTCTCTTAAAAGGTTCCGAAGTATTGCTAAATCGTACTTCAGAAGAGCAGATGGGGTACTTCTGCTATACGACGTGACCTGTGAGAAGAGTTTCCTGAATGTACGAGAATGGGTGGATATGATTGCGGTAAGGATTTTGGCCATGTGAAACCTGTGGAGCATGCTTCCAAGATTCCCACTTAAATCCAGTGAGCTTCTTCTGGAGTGCTGTATTTATCTGTGAGACTTGACACCTGACCAAATTCAAAGGAGGTCACTGGAACAGCCAATAAGCTGATTGGCAATTTCAGGGAGCCCCTTTGAAGTCTGGAAGAAGTAGCTAAGATACTTTCTCCAGATGCAGCATTTTCTCCTCTGCAGATGTCTGCAGAGGGGGGTAAAGCTCCATTGTAGAGCAAGTGGTTGGGATTCAAACTGCTTCTCCCAAATGGAGAAAGCAAACATGCTCAACTGACCCCAGTAGGGATCCCTGTCAGTGCCATCAGTTCCTTCATAGCTGTGGCCACACCTGCTCCCACCTCAAATCACACCTGACACCAGGAGTGGGACAAGTGGGCATGGTTCCTCACCCCTGGTTTAGGTTGTAAGAGGGATTTGGTACACAGGTAACTGCAAGCATTGCTTTGAGCCATTGTGAGTCACAGGAAATGTCTTTCGCTTCCGTGGATAAACAGCCAATTAATGTACTGACTTGACCAGTCTAGGGCAAGCACTTGCTTTCATTAATAAAGGCTAAATAAAACATTGACCCGGAGGGTTCAAGGTGGGATGTTCTTTTCTGTTTTTTAAATAATAATAATAATAATAATAATAATAATAATAATAATAATTTATTATTTATGTCCCGCCCATCTGGCTGGGCCTTCCCAGCCACTCTGGGCGGCTTCCATAAAAACCAAAAATACAGTAAAATCACACGTTAAAAACTTCCCTGAACAGGGCTGCCTTAAGATGTCTTCTGAATGTCAGGTAGTTGTTTATCGCTTTGACATCTGCTGGAAGGGCATTCCAAAGGGAAACTCCCTTTGTTTTTAAATGTTATAATCAGATAATTCCATTTCAGTGTGGCTACCGTATTCAATATAGCTTGACAAATGTGCCTGTATAATCTAACTGACGTCCATTAAAATTTGACCTTGTACTTTTTGACAGCAGAAGTTTAAATGTTTAATTGGAGCTTAGTGTCTCAAGCTCCAGCAACCCCTAAAACCGAAAACAAACTGTGTTCTTGCAGGATGCAACTCATGAAAACATTCCAATCATGATGGTAGGAAACAAAGCCGATCTTCGCCAGGTGCTTGCTGAGCAAGGTCAGAAATGTGTGCCGATAAACTATGGAGAGAAGCTGGCCATGGTAAGAACTACAGAACCCATCGCTCACAATCGAGAAAGACTTGGCAGTGGGAAGTGGAGGATTGGATGAATGTATTAAAATGATAGTGTCAGATCTTAGATTTATGAGAGTCAAGTCATAAAGAACTGAGATTGTAATTCACTTAAAAACATTGGTATTGGATGACACTTAATAAGTGCTTAGTTTGAAACTTGCTGAAAATTTATGGTTTGTCGCTGGCTGATGTTTTGGCAGCCTTTATTCAAATAGGTACCTCAAAGCATGCAGAAACAACTGGCGAGTGAACTGCACCTCCTGTAGTTTAGCTTCTTCTCCGGTGTTCTGATGCCTTTTAATGAATTTGTTGGAAGGAAAACTTCCATGCCTATGTGCATAAGCCTCTTCTGCTTTTGTTTTTCCACCTAGACCTACAGTGCATTGTTCTGTGAAACAAGTGCTAAAGATGGATCTAATATTGTGGAGGCCGTACTTCATCTTGCTCGGTAGGTTGAAAGATATGAATTACTTTTTCTTAACCCCATTTGCACTGTTTCTCTTTTTTGGCGAGGGGAGTCAGATCTGCTAAATGGCATTTCACGTCTTAAAAACATAAAAATCTGCACAGATGTTCTTTCTGTGTAAAATGAACATGAACCTTGCATTCCATGCGATGGCGTCTCCCGGAGAGCTGCTTCCCAGGAGGACGTCAAGTGCGAAATACCTGTGTGCTCTTGTTTCATGTGCTGAGCGATACACTGTTTTCTCATGCATTCTTGTGTGGAATTGCTTTCTGTGCAGGAACTTTGTAACTTAGGAAGCAGCCTCAAAGGGCTTTTGAAACCTTAAGCAAAGGAACACACTGTACCCTAAGCCTCTTAATAATTGTATTCCAAATGGTAACAAATGCTGTTTGTTTCAGTACCCAAACATAAATTATTTGTCCCTATGCTGCTTGAAATATATGGCCTTCCATATGAAAAAATTAGGTGATTTCTGGAATCATTTTTCTACATTTTATGGCAAGCTGTTTTGTTTTCAAAAGCCCTTCTTGAATAAATAAAAATAAGTATGGGATTCCTGGAAAGAGGCAAAGCTGATTGTTCATTCGGAGCACAGAGAAAAAACCCTTATCTTCCAATGGCAACAGGTGCAGCAGAGGTGTAACAATCCACTTATCTGGAAGTATCAATTCAAAGTTAATTGTTGCCTTGTGGTATGATTCATTTCCAGGAATTTTCAGGCGCTACCCTTTAAACAGTGCAGTGCATTAGAGATTTCCAGGGAGCAAGTACAGAGCAATTATATAACCCAAACAGTTGATGGAAAACAGACCTCTTAGTTCTAATTTTCAGACTACTAAATGAATTATTCGAGACCTGAAATGTTCTCCTCTTTATGACAAAATGGAGATTTTAACCATTTTGTTCATCCTAGAGTGGGAAACCTGTTTTCTGGGGGTTATATCTGAGAGAGGTTGCGGACCATGAACAAACATACTCCAAAACTCTATAGGTGCTTTAGTGGTGATCTTTCCTGACTGCTTCCAAACTGAAGAAAATAATTTGCTTGCTCCAATAATGTTTCCAGGGGAAGCCGAGAAGGAATCCTCCAGATATTGTTGGACCAACTCCCATCAGCTCCAGTCAGCATGGCCAATGTCAGCCATGATTAGAATTGGAATACAGTGGTACTTCGGGTTACATACGCTTCAGGTTACATACGCTTCAGGTTATAGACTCCGCTAACCCAGAAATAGTACCTCGGGTTAAGAACTTTGCTTCAGGATGAGAACAGAAATTGGGCTCCAGCGGCGCAGCGGCAGCAGGAGGCCCCATTAGCTAAAGTGGTGCTTCAGGTTAAGAACAGTTTCAGGTTAAGAACAGACCTCCGGAACGAATTAAGTACTTAACCCGAGGTACCACTGTACCAGCAAGATCTGTGAGGCACAACATTGGTTACCTCTGCCACAACCTCTTGAGCATGTAGATTATAGCACTGCATCTTAATTTCTCTACTTTTACATGGTGAAGGACCATAGATCTGCGGCAAGGGCCATTGTGCATGGAATGTCCCAGATTCAATCTTTTGAGTTCTCTTGTTGAAAGTATCTCAGGTAGCAGGTATTGAGAGAGGCTCATCTCTCTCTGAGACCGTGAGAGCTGAACAGGGAATGAATGGGGAACATGAATGGGGCATTTGTGGTTCCTCCAGATGTTGCAGGACATGGCCAATGATCAGGGGCAAAGGGTTTCCCTATCTCTGGAGCAAACATTGCCAGGCTAGATGGATAAATAGTCTGACCTGGTGTAAGCCTGCTTCCTATATTACCAAGAGCAAGTAGGACCCAATATAGCAAGCCATTCACAGGACTGCAGAAAGTAAAGGTAACCCAACTACATGTTAGAGCAGTACCTTGTATTAGGCCAACCAGAATGTCACAAAATAGTGTGCAAGTTGGAGAACTTTTTATGAGGCTAGATAGTAAACAACAAGGGGAGAGAGGCGAAGAGAAAATCCTGGCTGATAGTGAATCCATGGCATGTGAAAGGCAACTAGCAGACTCAAACTTGGCTCGGTTGAGTATGCAGGTTTTGGGTTGTAGTCAGGTCTGCTAGTAATCATACCAAACTATTATTTTTCAGAGAAGTGCGAAAAAGGAGTGACAAAGAGGAGGACAAGTCTGTGACAAACCTGACTGGGACATCATTAAAGAAGCCGTCTCTCACCAAAAACTGCTGTGGTGTTTAGAGACAATCCAGCCCTCTTTTTGCCCCAAAGAAACAGATTCCTGTGGCTGGGGCAGAAAAGGAGTAATGAAGGATTTAGGCATAGAGTGTTCTGTAGAGAAGAACCTGAGAACCATTACTCTTGAGTTGCCACATCTATTCAGCAGCTTCAGGTGCTTTGGAAGCTTGTTGAGCAAAACCAAGCCAGGGAGTCTGGGACCTTCAGTCCAGAAGCTGAGCCAGACACTCCTGGGACATTGGTTCCTGTGTGCAAGAACCAGCTGCAAACCACCTGTGCCTTTTAAAGACAACCTGCCCAAGAAATGTTGAAGCAAGGCATCCTCCTTACTTGAAATATACATGTAAATATGTAAGCTCATTCTCTGACCTCCTGGGAGACATTTGCTGCTGTTCGTGAAATTTCATCCCCGACCTGAAACTTGCTCCATGCCTATTTTGAGTGGAGTTCTGCAGTTCTTAACTTCCTCCTGCATTCTGTGCTGCATTGGGTTCTCAAGGAAACATGGCGGCAGTCAACCTCTAGGCAAATGAGCCTGCATTGGAAAGGAAAATGTGGCTGTGTCAAAAGCTAAACTAATCATGCATCCCTGACGTCATTTAGGAACTTTGGGGAAGAATTAACCATTCAAGCTTGATTCTCCTTTTAGAAGCCATACATGTCAGTTGACCAGGATAAATGAAATGTGTCTTAGCTGTCACTGTGGTGATAAACCCGTGTCTGGGCTGTACAGCTTCGGAGTGCTCCCAGTTGGAGGGGATGTGTGTGCAGTAAAATGTAAATTAAGCAGGTTTTGAAGACAGCTAAGCTAGAACCTCTTTTCCCCTCAGGCACCTTGTTTTCTGAGTGGAGAAAATTCAACTAAGTTCTACTCAGAGTGGAGCCCCTGAAATTCATGGGTGAAAGTTAGTCATGCCTGTCAGTTTCAATGACTACTGTGAGGACTAACAATGGATATAGTCCAATTTTTGTTATTGAAGAGAGTTAATTTGTGTGCATCCCACATCTCAAGAGGTATAGCCCAAGCACAGGCTCATGACCCTGGTGAGAACTGTCTGTCATGTGCCCTTTGTTGAAAGACCTGCTCCCCACATGCCAGTATTCTCATAATGCAGTGGAGTTAAACATGGGTGTTTTCTTCCCACCTTCAAAATAATGAGCTCTAATGCTAACTGATTTAGATCAGCAGCTTTCACAGGCTGCACCCTACGTAGTCTGTACTTCGCTTAGGCAAACAGCTGATCCAAGCCTCTGCAGCCCATCTGGAAATGGTTAACTTTGCAGTGAGCCTGAGTTCAAACAATCTAAAGGGAAAGAAAGGGAAAGGCCCCCAAAAGATAAAACAATGGAGAACAAAAGCTCTTACATACAAAATTAGAGGGTTGATTCTGATCTCTGTTACTGATAACTACTACCTGGAGCAAGGGCTTTTTCCTGACCTGTGGAACGGGATGTTGGTGGAGATTTGTACATGCAAAAGTTCGTTGACTGAACTAAGAAACTTGGGCTCTTTTATATACATGTTAAATATTTTATTGCATTTATAGGTTCATATCTTTTTCCTTATAACTAATTTATAAAAACTAGTCTATTTTTATAGATGTATAGATTTTATTTTGCTTTCCCATGCTTTATCATAGTGAGGAAACTGTTTGCAATTGAAGCATTTGTTAGCTGTTCATGTCTGTGAAACTTACAGCAACCTAGAAAACTAGTCTAAATTCTGCAAGTTTCAATAGAACTGCCTGGGTTGTGAGGGGTGGGTGAGTGCATTGCTTTACTTGTAGCTCAGGAGTAGCTAATCTGTGGCCCTTGGGATGCTGTTGGACTTCTGTTCCCTTCAGCCACAGCCAGCACAGTCAGTAGCCAAAGATTGCAACCTTTGGAGGGCGACAGGTGCTCCATCTTGGTGTAAGCAATGTATCCAAGGAAAAACTGCAAACAGAGAGTTGGGGACCCTTAAATACCACCAAAACTCTTATACTTCAAAGCAGACGTATCAGTGGAAATATTTAAAATTGGGGTGAAATGGAAATACAAATGTTTGTAATTCAGCCAACTTGGATGCAAATCTGTGCTGAGTAGGGCACCGTAAGCGATTTGCATGTTCTCCTTTTATACATACATTTATACTCAAATCCTAACAATCTAGCCCAGAATTTCCAGTTTTCGCAGGTTGATTTATTTTAAAGATTTCTAGGTGTTATTTTAAAGCACCAGTGGCAGTAATCTTGAAGCATTCACGGTTATGGGTTACAAGTCTGATATGCAAACAAAAATTGAAGTGTTAAAATAAGTATAAACTACTCAGCATCAGGGCTTATGCAAGTCTTGGAAATCCCTTTGCAGTAGCAGGGGCCGCCAAACACAAGTACTGGTTTTGTTACCTCGACAACAGCCAGCAGTTTAAACCAGCATGATTGCACTTTTGCAACTTTAGTTTCTATTTCTGAAGTTGCCAACTTCCTAGCAAATCATCCTTTATAGATTGGAGCGGTGCAAATACGAATCCTGCCACATGCCAAGAAGTCCCTGTCTATTTCAATGGAAAGAGCGGTTCCATTCATGCCATGAAAAGTAGTACAGGATTGCAGAATCTGTGTCCCTCCAGATGTTGCTGGACTACCACTCTTTCCATCCCTGACTGTTGCCCTTGCTGGCTGGGGCCGATGGGAGTTGGGAGTCCAATAACCCCGGAGGATGCGGGTTCCCCCATCCCTGCTGGAGTGCAAAGAGGTCTTTTCCTCCAATCACAGCAACTCATTGCACAATGTGGGACACTGGACTGGGACATGTCAGTCCTGAATATGTTTGTGCCCATATGTTTGGTTAGCAGAGCTCAGCCACTTTGTACAGCTAATTTTCTTGATTTATTGAGTACTTGTAGCGTATGTAGTCTTAACTGCAAAAGTAGCCTTTATTTATTTAGTGACCATGTTACCATACACATGTATATTTATTTTCGATGGAAAATCTTTATATGATTTTGTTTCTCATAAATTATGTACATAAGATTTATTTTTATGCATTTAGCACTTAAATACCATTGTCTGTCACTTACTGTCTTTAGCTTCTGAAATGTTAACACATACTATGCTGTTTTTAAAGCCAATGATCTTTGTGTTTTGGCCGCCTTAGATAATTGATCTGCTAGCAAAGTGCTTTGGTAGCTGGCCTTTAAACACATGCCAATAGTTTTTATGAGCCAAAATATGCCGCACCAAAATGTCTTAGAATTAAAATGCTCTATAAAACATGAATGAGCACTCTCTTTATTGAAAATGTCATTTTTGAAGTCTTTCTAATATGGTTCTGTTAGGTAGTTGCAAACATTGCGATCCTATGTTTTTGCCCACGCAGAAGTTAAGTCCTCTTAAGCGTTCAATGGGACTTGCTCCAGTCTAGGATTGCCATCTTAGTAAGCATGCCTAATTAAACCATGTGAAACTCTGTTCTGTAAGTCAGAGGTGAGCAGAATCTCAACTAGAATTTCCTGGTGGGACTCTAGGTGATTTGAAGTATATTGGCATTGGTTTCTGGCTCCTAATTGTTTAACCATGATGACAACAGATGACCTCCCCACCACAGAAGAAGAAGAAGAAGAAGAAGCTGGAGGATATTAATCAGGAGTGGATTTATTTATTTATTTATTTATTTATTTATTTATTTATTTATTTATTTGGTATAGGGCTATGAGTTCAGTCTACTTCTGGTGCTCAGAACAAATTCCTGAGCTAAAAATTCATTCATTCTAAGTGTATGACTTTTCACTTATTCATTCATTCATTTAAATAATGAATTAGGATTCATTTCACTTTTACAGGACCGTATATTTCCCCCCTCCCCCGACAAAGTTGTATCTCTGTGTATGGATGCTCAGTGACTTCTGAGAGGGGTGGGCAAGAGAATTAGGAGGGTGCTTGTTTCTTTAAGTATAAGATGGCGGAGGGTCTCCCTCTATTACAAATCTGAAGAAGCTTTGCCAGCACCTGGCAGGTGGCTTGGTTCCTCTCAGCAGTCCCGCTTGAGGGCAACAGCACCCCACCCTTCTGCGCCATAACATGAATCTGCCACAGCCCTCCTTCCCCAACACTCAGCTGTTTCCTCACTGCTCAGCTGTGTGGATGGATTGGAGGTGGAGGAGTCCCTGTGAATCGGTTCATCCTCCACAAACCATATTTCCACATGTCCTGCTCATCCGTTCACAATGTGCGCACAGATGGATGGATGGAGAGGTGTGTGAGAGAAAGAGGGCGATTATCTTTCCTCTATCTCATCCCATGTACATACACACACATACAAACACACCCTGGGTGGGTTGGGGTGAGTGAGGATTGGCATCTTGATCTACAGTGAATGCAGATTTAACTTGCCTGTAGTTCTGTCCCTCTCCCCTCTTGCATATGTTCTTTAGAAAACTTGTTAGATGGTAGATAGCAATCACTACAAAATACCAGTTGGCAATCTTACCTGAGTGAACAAAGAAACTAAAGGCAGGGCTGTTCCCAATTTTTCTCTCCTTGCAATTTTTTTATCCCTACTAAAATTATCAATACAGACATAATTCTGAATCTAAATGCCTTCATGTTTCAGAGCAGAAAGTTTTTTAAATGGCAATTTTTCTTTTTTCTTTTTTAAACTGCATTTTGTCCTCTCCAGTACTATGCAGTGCACTTTTTTTTTGCGGGGTGGGGTGGGAAATAAATGGACAGGTTTTTTCCTTCCTCATGAAGGCTCTTTCCTTACCCAAATACACACACTGCACACAGAGGTGCCACTCCTTTCAAAATACAGATGCCCAATCCAATATGGATCCTTCGTTCATTGGCAAGGCCTGCTCAAGATATTTTGGCAGCTGAGGCAAACCACAAAATGGCACCCCCACCCAGCCAGGAAAGAAGGGATAAGTGGGTGAAGACCTACACTGGGAACAAGGGGGCAAATCAACAGTTTGTGGGAAAGTGGGAAAGCCTCTCCTCTTCCCGGAGGGGAGGTGTTGTGAGTGGGAATCGCTCCCCATGTCTGCGGGGGCCCTGCGTCATTGGAGTCCTGGGCCCGCGTCACGCACTCCAGCGAGCCAATCCGGCGGGCTGGTGGGCATGGTTTAGCCATTTCAAACGGCCTCAGGCCCTACGAGCTACTCCTTGTTCCTGGCTTCCTCAGATCACCCACCCACCCTTTAGGCTTTGCTTCAGCACCTGACCTTGCTATGGACCTCGGTTGGTCGCCTTAGTTGCCCAAGGGGCCTGGTACGAATTTGTTCCACTTGGCAGATTGGCTCCAGCCATTTGGTTTTTTGCCTAAAGGCAAAGGTAAAGGGACCCCTGACCACTAGGTCCAGTCATGACCGACTGTGGGGTTGCAGCACTCATCTCGCTTTATTAGCCAAGGGAGCCGGCGTACAGCTTCCGGGTCATGTGGCCAGCATGACTAAACCGCTTTTGGCAAACCAGAGCAGTGCACGGAAACGCCGTTTACCTTCCCGCTGAAGTGGTACCTATTTATCTACTTGTACTTTGACGTGCTTTCGAACTGCTAGGTTGGCAGGAGCAGGGACTGAGCAACGGGAGCTCACTCCATCGCGGGGACTTGAACCACCGACCTTCTGATTGGCAAGTCCTAGGCTCTGTGGTTTAACCCACAGCGCCACCCGCGTCCTGGTTTTTCACCTACCTCATAGCAAATCACAACTTTGTAAGGTTTTGTGGTTAGGCATTGGAAATGGCATTGTGTGTCGGAGGAGAGGATGTGACCATCACCTACCCCTCCCTTTGAAGGCTATTCCGTTAAAGGAATCCAGCGGTTGTGGTTCCTGTCCGATGCCCAGGTGGTGGCTAGGGCCATGGCACGACCCTCCGGTGACTCTAGGGGAAAGCTTCCAGTTGATTTGCACCAACAAGCTCCCCCTACAGGTTGTTAACCCTCGTGTGACTCTCTGCAGAGCGGGCAGGAGTCAAGTATAGTCTGTTCGGATCCAGGGCCTAAGCCAATACCACTCACATTCTGTAACCAATAAAGTTGTGGCCCTTTTTAGCCCATTAACCTAAAATACATGTGTCCGTGTGTCTTATTTCATCACGGAGCGCGGAGTGGGGCCTCGGCTCACAATCAAAGGCTGCTGTCAGAACCACAGTGGGTGGGGCAAAGTCCAGGAGACCCCAGAGGGCTGCCCCAACCATTTCTTCTCTAGGGATGGGAGGAAAACAGCAGTGCCTCCTATTTACAAAGAAGCCCCTGGAGAAGCAGAATTGGGGGTGGGGACTGCAGAGAAGGTGGAAGGTCCGGCCTCCATGGAGTGTCGTTGTCAGTCCAGCTGCTGCAGCTGTGAATCCTGCCTCATCTTGCCTCATGGGTGGGTCGGGCCAGGCCACTGATATTTGCAGATTCTCCCACTTTCCCGTTTGTCTTTGCAACCCTCCATGCTTTCTTAAATAATTTCTTTTCAACCCAGATGCTTTGCGAATCTCTAGCTATCTTCAGCCACGCAGTTTCTTCTGTGTTGCTCGCCCCACCCTGCAGCAAACTCTTTTCTCCTTTTACAATCAAATATAAGACCACATGGAGTAATTCAGCCTTTCAGAGCAATCAATTCAGAATGATTTTCTGTCATTGCGATGCAGGCAGCACATCAAACCTTTCAAATCTCACCTTGCAAGGCTTGTAATGAAAATAGCCATGCAGAGAAAGAGAGAGAGAGAGAGAGAGAGAGAGAGAGAGAGAGAGAGAGAGATGCTTTTGGCTCCTACAAGGAGCTCCTAGCATCATTCTGTGTAATACAAACCAACTTGCAGTGTCGCTCACTTACTCTGGTTTCACATTGCTGCCATGGTTTTAGTCAGATTTGCAGATTTTGCTTCCTTTAAAACTCATACATGCTAAAACTCCCTTCAAATTTTAGATATAGAGAAGTTGTCCTGTGGTCCAAAAGAACTGAATTCTGCAAATGACAACCAAGGAATTTCAATGGAATAAAAGCGTGTGCATTTTTAAATATAGTATATAAAAATGCTACCACATGAGGGCAGCATTGCCCAACTGAACCCCTTCTTTTCCAACGAAGAGAATACCTCAGGACAGATAGGCATAAAGGAAAATAATCATTAAAAATATATGTTTTTTATTAAAAAAAACTAGATTATTGCAGAGGAATGTTTCAAGCTAAAAGTCTTGCCAGGCACTCCCTCTCCTTCTGGAGGATATTTTTGTTTAACCATTTGACATTAAAAATAAAAATTATATTTTGCTCTAGGCAAAGCCTGGCACATAATATATTAACCTCAGAGTAGTTATTGTAACCCTGTTTGATCAGGTTGCTTGGGTGATTAGAGAAATCGAATGTGCATTTTCATGTTTTGCTTTAAAAACACTGTGGACAGACTGCTGTTGTAAATACTGGTTGTTGTTCAGCCATTTGAATATTGGGGTGAGAAGACGAATCGCTAATGAAGCTGGGGGCACTTCCAGACTTTCATTATTTTGGGGTGGCATTCAATCACGTCCCCAAAAAATCAGGTTGCAAAGTTTATTGGCAGGCCTTGAGCAACAAATCCACTTTTTGCTTTAGGTAAAGTGACAGGAAGGTGCACTGGAAAATGTGGGATAATGCCCTTGTTTTGACACGTCGTCTAACCTCCCTGCAGACAAATCAGAATGAATGCTCATTAAACAACCAACCTTGCCTAGCCTCTCAAGGACGAATGTGCAATGAATCTGGAGGTACCCTGGAGGAAAAAAGCTACTGTGATTCAACTTGTGGTTGACTGTGCCTCCACATTGCAAGCACATTGGCCAGTAACGGTAGCTTGTCGGTAATATGTGGTAATGGCTTCTTACTTAAATCATTCCTGTTAATAATAATAATAAAACCCTTATTGTGGCAGTGTTGATAGGTTGCTTTAATTAAATCTGGTCACTTGTAGCGCAACTGACCAATCTCTGCTGCTCGGCTGCTTTTCATTTTAATTGCATGTAGAGCACTGAGAACTGAAGTGATCAACCTTTAGGGTATTTTCATGAATTACTGGAAAGTCATCTGCACAAATTCTCTGCATCTGTTTTGAGGATTGCACTGCCAATGCATTTTGCTGCTCAAAGCAGAGCCCAAGTCCTTGCCACCAGGGGTCACTATTCTCACTTGTTTTCTGTTACAAGCCCGGCTTTTTTTCAGCAGAAACTCAGGTGGGTGCCATTATTAAGAGAACAAGGGAGGCGTTCATCGTCAGTTTTGGGCACCTCTTTTCCGAGAAAAATAGCACTGATTACAAGTATCATTTTTGCACTGTGTATAGCAGTGTGTGAGGGTTGTGTGTGTGTATATATCTTTTATAATGATCAGACAATAGTTGTATGATGAGCTGATCTGTTGGCCAACCTTGTTATAGCAGTTGTGCTTTGTTTTGTGGTGTCTTTAAGTAAAAGATGACTAAGGTTTTCATTCATAGGCACCTCTCAAGCAATAACTGCACACGTACAGTATTTGCATTAATTGCAAATATTAAGCTTTGTTAACTGATAAAAAGTACAGACCAGTTATTATTATTTTTAATATATATGACCCAAAATGGACCGCAACTTGAAAATAAGATCAATTACAATAGGTTGAAAAGCAACAGCTGAATCAACAAATGGAACAGCCAAACAGCAATTATTGAAAACGGATCAGCAGCCTTGCCAATAATTCACTTAAGAGTGGTTGGGAAGGCCTCTACTAAAATACCTCATGGAAGTAGCTGGTGGATCCCTGTCAGTGACACACTTAATACTGGTGCTGACACCAAGAAGACCCTGCATCAAACACTGAGCTACACTCAGCAGGGCCTAAAGTATCAGGAAGACCCCTTTGGGATTAGGCACTTCCTGCCAAGCCCTCAATAGAATTTAACATCTCCTACATTGTGGTTGAGAGGCTATAGACCGTTCTATTGTTTGCGAAAATGCCTGAATGTGCTGGCAAGCGGAAACGTCAGCTGAAATTAATGATTCATTTTTCAGCTTCATTTGCACGCCCTCGGGTTTTGCGCTTGCTTTTCGGCACATAGTCTGGGCTTGGTTTATTACCGTATGCCATGAACGATTGGTCTGGACCAAAGAAAAATCCCTGTGCATCTTTTGTTTCTAATTGTCGCTCTTCTTCTTGATTATTATTTTTTAATTTTTAAAGAAGGAAAATTGCTTTTTCCTCTTTAGCAGTGGGGGCAGTCAGAGGCCTCTGGGTAGTGAATGGCTTTTTCCTGTTTCTCTATTTTTAAAAAATGAGTTGCATGGGAGACCTCAAAAAGCCATGTTCTGTGATTGTTTTTGCATTGCTTCAGTAACTCTGGAGCATTTATCCATGTAATAGCATGGTCTTCTGCTTCAGTGCCTGCACAGGCCTCATGCTTCAGTAACTTTGCTTGATAGGATTCAGATGGAACACTGCTTAGTATATTTTATGTATCTGGATGAATATTACAGCAAACAAGACATAATCGGCTTGACTTGGAGGCTAATTAGGCTTTCACTTTAATATATAAAATTATATGAGTCTGAACCATCTTGTTTACGTGGAAACGTTGTCATGGGTTTGAAACGCGAGTTATTGGCAAACAAATATGGAGAAAAATTCAATAAAGATGCCTTTTTGCTTTGAAAGCGTTCACAAAAAGAGTGTTAATTTCAGTGTCAAGATTTGGCCTCTGGATTGCTAATTCTATGCATAACTTTGCTGGCACCTTGGAAAGATTCCACTGGGCTGGATCAAACAGGCAAAGGGTAACTGTTCACATTTGGATGGCAGAAGTTGTCAGAGGGCAAAAAGTAAGGCTCTGGCATAGGGTTGCGGGAACCTGTGGCCCTTGAGATGTTGCTGGCCTCCAACATCCATCATTCCTGACCATCGGCCGTAGTAGCTGGAGCTGATGGGAGCTTGGAGTCCCTGTAATATTGCGATGGCCTCTGGTTTCCCACCCCTGCTCAACAAAAGCTGATTTCCTAATCAGCTAGACATGGTGACTGAGGACTGGAGATTCCACAGTAAGTAGAGTGGTGTCCCAGATTCAGCTGAGCTCTGAGCCAAATGGGACCTTATTTATTTATGTATTTATGTATTTATGTATTTATGTATTTATTTATTTATAAAAAATATTATTTCAAAACAAAAAAAATTATAAACATCAAATTCAAAATCCATATTCATTTTCTGACATAAGACTATTACATAGATTACCTAAATTAAAATATATCTAATTGCTCTAGGCTTCCCTTCGCTATATGTAAATACAACGCAATTAACAAATTACATTATAAATGATATTATAGGTTCCCCCACTCCCCTTCACCCATGTGTGATCTCAATATTTTATTTCTTCCATTTTGTTGTGTTGTTATAATTTAATTATTATTCAATTGATTCTATTATTATTTTCTTGCTTACCCCTGCACATTTTACACATTCTCTATTAATATTTCAATTCCGGAACCGTGTTTTTTCATGTATTCCTTCGCTCCATCCCACTCTCTAATTATTCTCTGATTTGAGTGGCCGCTAATAATTGCTGTCAATTTTGCCATTTCTACAAACTCAGAGTTTGTTTTGCCATTCTTGGGACTTGGGAATCAGAGTCAGGGATGGACAGCCACGAACCATCCAAAGTTGGGCTGGATGGCCAGGAGCAATCTATGGCTGTCAGGGTGGGAGAAGAGCCAAACATCATCATCATCATCATCATCATCCCCCCCGGCCACTCTGGGCGGCCCCCAACAGAACACTAAAATCCAATAGTCTATTAAACATTAAAAGCTTCCCTAAACAGGGCTGCCTTCAGATGTCTTCTAAAAGTTTGGTAGTTGTTGTTCACTTTGACATCTGGTGGGAGGGTGTTCTACAGGGCAGGTGCCACTACTGAGAAGGCCCTCTGTCTGGTTCCCTGTAACTTGGCTTCTTGCAGTGAGGGAACCACCAGAAGGCCCTCGGTGCTGGACCTCAGTGTCCGGGTAGAACGATGGGGGTGGAGATGCTCCTTCGGGTATACTGGACTGAGGCCGTTTAGGGCTTTAAAGGTCAACACCAAAACTTTGAATTGTGCTCGGAAACGTACTGGGAGCCAATGTAGGTCTTTCAAGACCGGTGTTATGTGGTCTCGGCGGCCGCTCCCAGTCACCAGTCTAGCTGCCACATTCTGGATTAGTTGCAGTTTCTGGGTCACCTTCAAAGGTAGCCCCACATAGAGCGCATTGCAGTAGTCCAAGTGGGAGATAACTAGAGCATGCACCACTCTGGTGAGACAAACATCTAGCAGGAGAGCCTGTCAAAAGGCCAAGATCTCACCTGACTGCTGGCTGCATCTTCTTGAGAGGAGCTGGCTATTGGCTCTCTCTTCCTGCTTCAGGCCTATCCTTGAAGCATCACCAATCAGGATCAATGGCCGTCTCAGTGGAGGCATTGATGCAGGGCTGGTGCAGAGCTCTCCTTTGCAAGCAAGGGTGCAGTAGGTGGTCCCTGGGTTGCCCTAGGTTGGGTCAGCCTGACTGGAGACTGCTAGCTCAGGGTGGATTGGGAGGGGTGGCTCCTGTTGTTGTTGTTTAGTCATTTTGTTGTGTCTGACTCTTCGTGATCCCATAGACCAGAGCACGCCAGGCACTCCTGTCTTCCACAGCCTCCCGCAGTTTGGTCAAACTCACGCTGGTAGCCTCGAGAACACTGTCCAACCATCTCGTCCTCTGTCGTCCCCTTCTCCTTGTGCCCTCCATTTTCCCCAACATCAGGGTCTTTTCCAGGGAGTCTTCTCTTCTCATGAGATGGCCAAAGTATTGGAGCCTCAGCTTCAGGATCTGCCCTTCCAGTGAGCACTCAGGGCTGATTTCCTTCAGAATGGAGAGGTTTGATCTTCTTGCAGTCCATGGGACTCTCAAGAGTCTCCTCCAGCACCAGAATTCAAAAGCATCAATTATTCGGCGATCAGCCTTCTTGATGGTCCAGCTCTCACTTCCATACATCACTACTGGGACACAGCCCTAATACAGTAGTCAGTTGGCCTGCTTCTATTTATTTGTCAGGCGCTGGGGCAACCAGCTGAGATGGTAATCACCCCCTTGCTCTGCCGGCAAGTGCTCTAGCAGGGCCATCTGGCCAGTCACTGTTGGAGACATAGACCTGGGCCGGCCGGGTCAGAACGGCAATTCTGAGGGCAAGTGCAGACTGAAGCATTGCAGTGTTTTTGTTGCCCTTTCTGGAGGCCAGTTAGGGAAACAGCGACTGAAATAATGACAGACCGCAGAATCTGAGAAATGTACTCGATACGGCAATTAGACACCCTCCTTTCGCAGAAGTCGAGAAAGGGGAAGAGATCTTGAATCGCGAATGAGTTTGAAAATATTGTTGACACTGCAGGGAAATCATAAAACTGATTATTAATGACACTTAGCATTTATACGGCACTTTTCATGTTCAAAGCACTTCAGAGTAATTAACTAATTACTGCAATCTCCTCCTCCAAACTTAGCACTGTGTTCCTGCCATTAGCCCCACTGGCCTTCGTTTAATTTTAACCCTCTTGATTTCCTCTCTGTTTCTCCCCCCCCGCCCCCTTTTGCATCCAATGCTTTTATTTATGGACTTTGTGTTCTTCATCTGCCTCCCCAACAAGAATCTCCATTCTGAAAATACATCTATTAGAAGACTGCAAGTCATAAACCTAGTTTAGAATATAACATTTAATTTACTGCATTTGCCTGTGCATCAGATTCTAGCAAATTAACCGTAAATTTCTATGTAGCGATTTACAGTTGGTGCTGGCGTTAACACTGCCGATTTATTGAGAGTTTACTGTGTATAAATATTCATGGTAAATAAACAAATGCATTATACAGATAATGCTGGCTTTAGCGCTGTTAAAAACAACTCCAAAATTTGTAATTGGGGGAGTATGCAGTCAAGTATTAATAAACCGTTATCATAAAGTTTACTGCTTGCATCATAAATGGAGTTTTTTTTTAATTGAGATCACTGAATAAGAATAGAATTAACCCAATTCAGGATGCGAAGGCCAGATATTGGGGCTAGACATGAGTAGTCTGAAAAGTGCACTTTTAAAAGACATCTAAAAGAAAGCAGGGATGACTCCTGCCAGACTTCAATTGGCAAGGAGTTCCACAGGGCAGGACCTGTTGCACTAATGGCTGCCCCTGGTGGGGGCAGACTGAGCCTTAGGGGCCAATGAAAAGATCACAGTGATTGAGGTGCAGCATAAGGAATCAGGTACGTTAGGCCCAAGTCATCTGGGGCTTTTTGAATTAACACAAGAACCTTGAACCTGTCCCAGGAGCATAGATATAAGAAAAGATATTCTGAAGTTTATTAAAGGTTGCTGGAAATTGTAACTCTGTGAGGTGTAAACTACAGTGCTCAAAATTATTTGAGGGAAAGAAAGAGCTTCAAATGTGCTTTAACGGCCCAGTTGTGTACACAGCCTTAATCACTAGGGATGGCTTAAAAACATTTGGACAACATCTCTCTCTTTAGCATTGTGGACATAAAATGGAGGTTTTCTTGTATTGCATCCTCACGCCAGTGGCCAGTTGGTCAGTTCAAGTCAGGAATGGTGCTCTGTCATTGAGTGACAGCCTTTCCCTGTCGGCAAGACGTGGTGCTCGGCCAGCATCCATTGGACCTAAAGGGCTCACTGAACACTGCAAAGGGCAGCCAAAAGCCTACATAAAAATCCATAAAAAGGTACAATCCTTAAAAATAGCAGCACAACTCATAACAAATCACTAAAGAGAAATTACTAATTGTAGCAGCAACTCATATATTTGTTTAATGAAAAGCCTCCCAGAATATTGTAATGAGATGAGGCCAAATGCACCTTAGGAGAGAGTGGGTTCAATATGTGAGGAGCTACCACAGAAAGGAGGCTTTTCTTACCGTTCTTAAAGGAGGGGCTGGCCAATATGGAATAAGGCATTCTTACAAATCTTACGGCTCTTGGTCTCTAAGAGTCTTGGAGATCTTTGGGTTCCTGCAGATACAGTGGTACCTCGGGTTACATATGCTTCAGGTTACAGACGCTTCAGGTTACAGACTCCGCTAACCCAGAAATAGTACCTCGGGTTAAGAACTTTGCTTCAGGGTGAGAACAGAAATCGCGTGGTGGCGGCCGGACGCCCCATTAGCTAAAGTGGTACCTCAGGTTAAGAACAGTTTCAGGTTAAGAATGGACCTCCAGAACGAATTAAGTTCTTAACCCAAGGTACCACTGTACTAGAATGCACCCTGGCAAAGTTTCACTCAGACAGGAAAACAAAGAAACCCAATGCCTTGAATTGTCCGTTTTGCCTCTTGGCAGGATTGTTTGGAAACTTTCAAAAGATGTGATTTATGCTTTTAGTTTATTATTAGAAGAAACAGTGTGGAAATGGAAATGTTGGTGGCTGCATACCAAGGCGACCTAACTCAGCATAACACTTCAGAAACAAATTATGTAGGATCATTGCAAATAATTAAGCAGTGTCATTCTTGATTATCTTGGTAATGAAGAGGCAAGCCAAGTGCTACTTATTACACCTCCAGGGCCTGGCAATGCTGCCTTGTGTTTAAGCCCTAATTGATTTTTGATTGTCCTACCTGAAGAAAATATCTCATTTTCTTAGAACGGATCCTTCTAGCTATTTGTAATTATGATCCTGATCCCAGGGAGACTCGTTCTTTCTCAGATAACAGCAGAGGAATTATTGGAGTGAGTAATACATGTTGCGCATCTTAAACCTGGCATAGGAGAAGGATGTTGTGAGAATTTCAGATGTGTGATCAGAAGTTCACTGGAAGTCATCTCCTTGGTGTAAAGTTGTTAGAATGCCTAAGAGGGCCACAGCACAGGTAATAGGTTATTTTGAATTCCAAGAACCTAAATATATGTTACGTTGAAGACCTGTGAGTGAATCTCGTGGTGTGTTTAGCCCTTTCGCTTCAGCTGTATTTCCTCCTATCTGAGAATGCGGTTTAGGTCAGGGAAGTGGCACAGGGGGAAAGGGGTTAAAGGCCCCTTACTCTAGGGCCTCATTTTTGAAGCCCCCTGAAATGTTTGGAATGCCACTGGTTTTTCTAATGGTTCCAACTTACAAGAGTCTGATGTGGTTCCAGCCCAGGTTTTACTTCAGATTTTCCCTTTCTGCACAAGATTACAGTAGGCAGAGGGCCTTCTCGGTAGTGGCGCCCGCCCTGTGGAACGCCCTCCCACCAGATGTCAAAGAGAAAAACAACTACCAGACTTTTAGAGGACATCTGAAGGCAGACCTGTTTAGGGAAGCTTTTAATATCTGAAGGACTATTGTATTTTAATATTTCATTGGAAATCACCCAGAGTGGCTGGGGAAACCAAGCCAGATGGGTGGGGTAATAATAATAATAATAATAATAATAATAATAATAATTGTTATTATTATTTGCATTGGTACTACAAGTTTTAAAAATAAAAGCACACTACTCTGGATTGTTTGTCTGCATTTCCTTGGGCACATGAAGACTCTTCATTCCACTGC
Organism: Podarcis cretensis; assembly: GCF_951804945.1. NCBI lineage: Eukaryota > Metazoa > Chordata > Lepidosauria > Squamata > Lacertidae > Podarcis > Podarcis cretensis. The sequence continues at coordinate 6,707,508 of NC_137180.1, read as the reverse complement.
GATGTATACTTCCATCTTTCAAGTAAAAATTAAGGAAGAATGGCAGATGAAGTTGATGGACTATATGGAATTGGCGGAAATGGCTGGCAGAATCCGAGACCAGGGAGAAGAGTCGAAAAAATTTAAAGATTATTTACAGAAATATTGTAAAATTAATGAGCTTTAGAAAAATGGTGGAATGAAGTTATATGGCTTTGGCAGAAATGTTATAAGGAACTAGGTACAGATAGACTGTTAATGTATTAAAGGGAAAAAACAAGGTCAGAATATGTTAAGATTAATTACAGGACAGAAAACAGAGGAAGATGGAAAGGAGTTGCTGAAACAGTTAATTGAAGTGGAATACAAAAAGGGAGGCGTGAGGAAGTCAATGAAACAAATGAATGAAAGATAAACTTGAAAATATTGGAAGTGTTTTTAATTGTTCTTGTTTTGTTTTGTTAATTTAATGTTTTATGTAGTGTTTTTGTTTCTGTTTTTGTATTGTATTATATTGATTTGTTTAATTCTTTTTCTTTCTTTTTGTAATCTTTAAACTCTTAATAAATATTATTAAAAAAAAACCAAGTAAAAATTAAATTACTGGGAGATCCAGTCATGGATCTTCTGTGTAATGTGTAGCTTGGGCTGGAGATAAAATGAGATAGATGAAATGTTTATTCTGCGGCCTTATCTATGGTATAAAACCATACGTAACCATTATGTAACAGCATAAGACCACTCTCTTGGAAGTTAATATTGAGAACTGTCATTTGTTGAGAGTGCTGAGTATTTATTTCCAATAATAATAATAATAATAATAATAATAATAATAATAATAATAATAATAATAATTTATTTGTACCCTGCCCATCTGGCTGAGTTTCCCCAGCCGCTCTGGGTGGCTTCCAACAAAGATTAAAAACACATCAAAATACATTAAAAACTTCCCTAAGCAGGGCTCCCTTCAGATGTCTCCTAAATGTCAGGTAGTTGTTTATCTCTTTGATATCTGATGGGAGGGTGTTCCACGGGGCGGGCGCCACTACCGAGAAGGCCCTCTGCCTGGTTCCCTTAGACATTATTGGCCCTGTGTTCTTTCAGAAAATACAATGCCTATCACGCCAGTTTAAGCCTTTGATATAGATGGGGCCTATAGAATTTGAAGTGGAATGCAAGTGCTGTTTTCTGCTACAAGTACACTTAGGGTATTGGGTGAACTGATTTGCATGTGTGAGGAGAGGTCCTATGTACATGTGCATGTGTGGGAAGCTGTGGTTTTGTTTCCCCAGATGCACAACTTTAGTTCCAGAGCAAGAAGCAGTGCTCTGGAGAAGCAAATGGTTCCAAGTCCCCAGATGACCTGCTTTGTCCTCCTGACATCTTTGTATCCATTGAACATAGTTAAAGCATTTGCAAATGACAGTCTTCAGAGCATGACTAGATGTTGTTATACCCTTTGGAAACCAAAAAGTGCCTGCCCTCTTGAATCTCTCTTGGCTAGTAAAAAGAATTCTGGCTTCACAGCTCCAGTGTCAGTGATGTAAAGCCATAATCAGCCGAAACGTGGTACGTTTTGAGCAATATATATTGCACTGCAGGGTTCATGGGTAATAATCTCTAAATGCTCTCTAGCAAAAGATAGTTTCCTGAATAAATGAGGCACAACTGGGCATTGTTCCAATGAAAACGTTGGCTAGATGCTGCTGCTCTGGCTAAAGACATTGTGAATGGAATAGCTTCAGGCCACTGCTGCAGAAAAGAGCGGCATTCCCCAGCCAAAGGGAAAAGAGAATTGTAAAAGTGTGAAGTTGCTCATAAATTTGGAGATTGGGAGGGGGGGGGGGTGGAACCCAAGAGCTGTATTTTGTGGCATGAAGTTGCTAATCAAGCAGGAATGCTGGAAGCGGTTGTGTACATCTCAGAACTGTTCCTAAATTTGGGCTGGTAGTAATTTTCAGGTATTAAATATAAAATGTAACAGACACAAAAAGAGCTTTTCAGTTCCTGTTTGGCAGTGGAACAGAAGAAGCATTTGTAGAAGACATTAGAAAAGGCATAGCCCAATGCAATAGGCCACAGAGCTGTGGGTCTGAAAAAGTATGCATGTTATATAGGTTATGTTTGGGATGAGTGGCACCTCATAAATTGTCTCTCATGCATCATATTTCACCGTATGAATGAAACTGCCTGATCCAAACTCAGTTAATTTGTCCACAAAACCTGGTGTTGTTCACCCTGACTGGCAGTGGGTCTCCAAGGAGACAAGCAGATGGCTTTCCCAGCCCTCCCAGCTTCTTCTCCTTCCTCCACTTTCAACTGCGGCTGCCAAAACATGCCAGATCCTGATAGAACGGGGTGTGTTTGTGTGTGGCATGATAGCAGCTTCCTTTACTCTCATAATGTGAAAATTCAGAGTGCTGACAAAGCCCACACAATCCCTTAAAAAGTCTATATGTACATGTCCTTAGGAAGAAATAGAGATGGAGAAGACATGCCAATTTAAGGTGATTTTTTTTTGCAAATGTAGCTCCATGCTGCTGACACTGCCATTAATTCAGAAGAGATAGAAAGGGCTAAGTGATGAAAAACTCTTGGCTGGAAACATGAAGAAATTATGTTGAGGAACTCATGTAATAGCAGAAGGTAGTCACAGGTTTATGGTCTGTATTGATTAGCTAATAGCAAGGAAAGACAAAGTTCATGATGTTGCAGAAAAGAGTTGGCTACCTGAACCAGAAATAATTGTGTTCCACTGCCGATTTGCAAGTTCTTGAGAAGGATCAGTTTCTAGAACAGGCATAGGCAAACTCGGCGCTCCAGATGTTTTGGGACTACAACTCCCATTGTCCCTATCCAACAGGACCAGTGGTCAGGGATGATGGGAGTTGTAGTCCCAAAACATCTGGAGGGCCGAGTTTGCCTATGCCTGTTCTAGAACAACTGAGCCTGTAAGAGGAAGGAAGGATTTATGTGTTGGCACCAATTTATGAGATGTATTGATGGCCATGAATTTGGATGACTTTAAAATGGGTTCAGATACATTAATGTATCTGAATACATTAATAAACCTACCAAAGGCCATGATGGACACATACTACCTCAAGTGTCAGCACCTCTGAATGCCAGTTCTGAGGAGGACATTGCCTTCATTCCCTGTGTATGGTGGACTTCCCTTAGGCATCTCATTGGTCACTGTGAGAATAGGATGCTGGACTCGAAGGGACATTGGATCCTTTTTATGCTCTTATGTGGCTCTGCAGGAAACAGAAAGTCTGTCTCAACTTCAGACCTTTCCATATGACAAAAAAACATTGCAGGAACTCAGAGCCAAACTAGACATGTGTGAATACAATTGATGCACGTGCCCTTTTCTTTTTCTTCCTTTTTGCTGTTATTTACATAGCAACCTGGAAACCCTGGGGTGTGGGGTAGGGAGGAGTAGTTTAATTTCCCCCACGCTGCCATGATCCTAACACTTTCTGTATCAGGAGCTGTGATCTCTATTTCAGGCACCATGGCGGCTATTTCCGTAACAAAAGCAGGCAATTTCATTTGGATCCAGTGCAAGTAGTTCCAGTGCCAACACCCAGTTCTAAAGCGATGGAAGAAAGGTCGTCCTTACTTCAGAGGGGACTGTCATGTTTCAGGGAATGGAAAAAGTGTGGGCTATTGTGGGGGGATTCTTACAGGGGAATGCGTAGCCTTTCATGACTCATATTTACGAATGTGTGAGTGCACGAGGTCACTGGTGGTGCTGGTACAGGTGAATCAATTCCAGGGAGAAAGCAGAGGTCAAGGGCTGCCCAGGGACCACTTCTTCCAAAAGAACCTGACAGTAGCTCTACAATGCTTCAAACACACATTCACTCTGCCCTGCCATGTGGACACTGATTATTATGATTATGATTATTTATTAATTTATATCCCACCCATCTGGCTGGGTTTTTCCCACCATTCTAGATGACTCCCAACAGAATATTAAACAGAGTAATACTCCAAACATTAAAAACTCCCCTAAACAGGGCTGCCTGTTAGACGTCTTCTAAAAGTCAGCTACTGTAGTTGTTTATTTCCTTGACACCTGGTGGGAAGGCATTCCACAGGGCAGGCGCCTCCACCGAGAAGGCCCTCTGCCTGGTTCCCTGTAATCTCACTTCTTGCAGTGAGGAAACTGCCAGAAGGCCCTTGGAGCTGGACCTCAGTGAATGATGGGGGTGGAGACGCTCCTTCAGGTATACCGGGCCGAGGCCATTTAGGGCTTTAAAGGTCAGCATCAACACTTTGAACTGATGTCTTGGTGTCTCTGACTTATGTGTAAATTAAACCCACACTTAAGTATGATTTTTGTCCCCAAAGTGACCTGTGGATGCATTACCAGGAATAAAAAGCGTAGGACAAAATGGAGACTCCTGAAGGATTACTCAAAATTCATCTGGATGTGTTTGCACAACATTTCAGGGGTGTGTGTGTGTGTGTGTGTGTTATGCAGTGTCCACTGTTTATTGAATATTTGTTTGTGGGGAGAGAATACAATGTTGCATCAAGCAACTGTCATTCTATGCTTCCCAGTGCAGCTCCCCATAACTTTCTTTACCACCAAAAACTTGTTGTTTTTTTAAAGCATGTTTATTGTGCATGAGTGCTAAATTCACAACCTGACTTTGCCACTATGGAATTGAAACCCACCCACAAATTAGCAATAGCCTTGATGCATCTTTGTCTTGCAATACAGTATAGGTAACTTCAGCTCAAGTCATTAAAGAAAGCTTTTGTAAAAAATAAAACAACAACAACTGGGATCCTATTTCCCTTTCAGCCAAGCCACAAGCATCCTGAAACACCAAATACAAAGTGCTGCCAATTTATCAAAGCCCTACCTGTCCTGAGAGGACTGCAATTTTATATTACTTTTGGCCAGGGGGTTCATTTTACAATTCTGCCTGTGCATATACATTTCTTTAGGTTTAAGAAACCCAATTCAAATGCTGCCTTGCCGGAGAATCTTTAATCTTGCTTAATATGTCAGCTTTGCTAGCAGAAAACGAGACCACCCATGTTTGTATACTACAAGAGAAAACCAATCCTCTCTTCATTATTCAAACCATCAGCCCATAGACAAAAGGGAGAAACAAAGAAACAAATCACTACAGTGACACCCAGATCTTTCCTATTTTATCTTGACAGGATTTTGTTTCTGCTGTGTTGCTTTTCTCCCTCCCACCCCTGGCTATTGCCTCCTGTTTCTCTTTATGGTAATTGAAGTTGGACCCAAAAGCCCTCAGAGGCTTGTATCCTCTCTTCACATGAGTGACGCTTCAGTGATAAACTTGAACTTAAACTTACTGAGGTGTAACTGAGGGTTCATTTGATAGCTAGTGGTTTTCAGCAGCACTGCGGGGCTTTGGGGCTCGACGTGCGTGAGATTGTTAATGTCCTGTGAGGGAAAACAATAACACATTTCATTAATGCGTTCATGTGTGAAGCATCCATTAGTGCACTCTAGGTATTAATGACGTTATGCTTTAAAATGACATGTGGGGCATGACAGGAATTGCAAGGTCTGATGAGAACAGATGACAAGATAGGCAAATATTTGAATGGCTTCATTTGCCTGCCGGTCAAAGGATGGGCGGAGGGGACGTGAGCAAGGGAAAACCTGGAAATGATTCCGTTCCATCTGTGTGCGGATTGGACTGAGTGGCAAGTCGGAGGGAAAAGAGTTAGCACTGATTCAGGAAAGGATTTACACAAATAGCTATAAAGCTTTTAATGTGTGTATGTGGATATCTATCCGTTTGTATGCTTGTATTTATGTATTTATTCCAGAAAGACAAAGGGATGGGTGATATCCAAGTATAAGTCCTGCATTGCAGGGGATTAATTAACTTGAAATAAATACTATCTCTTTATTACAAGGGTTAGGCTGCAGTTCTATGCACATTTTGAGAACAATGGGACTTACTCCTGAGCAGGCATCAATGACTGGTTCACTCTTGGTTGTTTATAGTATGATGTAGAGAGTGGAAAACAGACGGAAACAAATGCCAATTGTCAACATATTTCCTTGCATACATAAATTAAAAAGTACCAAAAGTGTGGCAAAGCAGAATTACCTTGTTCTAATACACACACACACCCCTAGTTCAGGGGCCTGATCTGCTTCACCCGCAAGCATTTTTCTGTCTCTCCAAAGGTTCCCCAGTGGTGGGGAAAAAGGAAAGACGCAAGACTGGGAGGAGTGCTGTAATGAGTATGCAAACTGTTCCTTCCCTAGTCATGAGACTGATCATTTAATGAGCAGATAGGGCAATAACCCTCTTCCTCAGGTGATCTGCACCAATCAGCTGGGGAGGCAGTGCAACCGCATATGTGTGCGCACTCTGCCTGTACAAGAGCGTGAGAGAGAAAGCAGGGGGTGACCACACCCACTTTTTGCCATACACACACCTGGCATGTTGGCTAAAGGCATTGGCAACCCTCAGGCCAAAAAAAGGTTAGCCCCCCATGTTTTAGGCGGATTCTTGACCTTTGCAGTGCTGAGCGAGATAGTAATTAGCCCATGACAGTCTAGCAGTGAAGGCAGAGAAATGCTCTTCAGCACCTGGGACAGCTCTTCAGAAGGATTGACCATTTGGAAACTGGATAAACTGTTGTGGGCACCATAGCTGTCAACTTTCCCCTTTTCTTGCGAGAAATCCTATTCAGAATAAGGGAATTTCCCTTAAAAAAAGGGAAACGTTGACAGCTATGGTGGGCATCGTGCACACTGCAATTATGCACACATGCAACTGCACTCACTTGTCCTCCCCCCACCCTAGTCCTCAATTATAGTGGTCATTCTATTTTTTAAAGCCTGATTTCATCATCCAGGGATTGAGACCCTGTAGGTACCAGGGAGGGCTCCTCCCAGTGCCTGTGTGTTGGCAACACATAGGCATTGTATCAGAGGGTGGCCAGACTATGGCACAGAAAACAAATTGGCCTCCGTTGGTTGCTGGACTCCAATTCCCATCAGCTCTAGCCAGCATAGTTAATGGTCCAGGGTGAAGGGAGTTGGAGTTCTGCAGCCTTTCCATAAATCTTGATATAGGCCTGCCGAGCCAGTACTTCAGCTGACAGGGTCTTAAAGAGGCAACCTCTTGACTTGGAGCCTTGAACTTTGATGCTACCATGTGGCTCCTGCATGCCAAATCAAGCAGAGCCTAACAGGGGAAGGAGGGAGCCAAGCGTGTTTGTGCACTGAGATGAAAAGAGCGTGCAGACTCTGGGTTAGCCAGGTCCAGCTCATTTGTCTCAGGGTCAAAGAGAGGCCTTCTGTTTCAGGAGCTGTGTAGGCTATTCCCCGTCCGACTGGTTTCAATGAGCTTGGAGGGTCTGGGAGTTCCCAAAGCAGCTTCTTCCTGAGCCGCATCACTACAGGCCGCCTGAGGCCAGGGGGTCATGACACTAATATGCATGCAATAATGGAGATTATACCAATGGGGCTGGGGCTGTTCACAGGAAGAACCTAAAGCTGGGCAAATTATTTCAGTGGACAGGTTCACCAATAGGTCACTAGACAGCACTGAGACATTTGTCGATGGGAAGCTTGGGTTAATATCCTTCCCTCTCCAACCCTTGATTCTGACTCTTTTTGTTTTGCTTTGTCAGGCCTGTCTGTTTGGGTTTTCGTGATAAATTAGCAGATAAGCCTAGCTTGGAACATGGCTGGGTTCTTGCACAAGATTCGGGAAGAAAACGGATGTGACAGCTGCACAAGCCAGTCTTTGGATGACAGTACTGCACATCTCAATGCCATCAAGAATAATTTAACATGAATGATCTGACATGCTTGGCAGAGTCTCTGAGAACGAATGGAAGGGAGGGACAGTGGGGGAATGGAGAAGGCACAATGTTTTGCTAACTCTGATCAAAAAGGCCTTCTATGGCTACAATTTTTCGATTTAGCCCTAGAATAGAATTCTCTGCTTGGTTAACATCATGCGACCCACATTAACAGACGGTGTGTAGCTGCTATTGACTAGGAAGAACAAAGGAAAATATGCCTCCCCCCCCCCATCTTCAAAAGTTAGTCTTCAAAAGAATTAATCACATACTTGAAATATTCAGAAGCCATCCACATTCAGGGTGAGGTTTGGCCGTACAGTATTTCTCCCTTATTTTCCTTCCTACCAATCTTGATTCCAAAGCCACGTTGAAGACATTTGTTACTCATATCAGACCTCACTCCTGCCCAGTTAATGATTTCAAACATTGTTTAGCTTTTTTAAAAAACAAACCAACCAACCAAAAACAACCACCTTTGCTCAATAATGTTGCCTGCAGATTTTATATAAAATGGCTTTAAATGGAAATAAGCAATACATTATTGAAACTTACAAGCCCTCAAATGTCAAAGTAATCATTAATGGCATTGTAGTTCTCCTTTTTAGTTCTTTTTATTTTATCTGTAAGCTGCCTTGAGTCCCTGTCAGGGAAAAAGGCAGCATATAACTACCATAGCAATAGCAATAACACAATAATTTATTGTGATAACAAATACATATAAGAGGTTTTCCATTCATAACACTTTTCTACCAAAGTTAGAGGAAAATATGACTAGGGAAGAGGATGTTACTAAGATTTTGATATCCATAAATTTCAATGTTGCTTTTCCTGGAAGGGGCTTGAGATTGCATGTAAACCCCTTCATTAGTATCCATTAGTACCTAATTAATTTAGAATTAATATCTGTTAATACCTACCTATTAAAGATTACCCACAACTGTAGTATGGCTGATAGAGCTAAGCTTTGTGATAAATTGTTTTCATATTAAGTCAGTGCTTTACTAGGTATTAGTTGCTATTATTATTACAAAACATATTATACCATTTTTAGATAATGAAATGATAAAATATAGCCAAATAATGGGCATTATTCATTTTAAGAGTTGCTCTAGTGGAAGCCAGCACAATGAATCCTGCTAGTGCAATGGGGATTTCTCTGCTCTCCTCTCCTGTGACCCCCAAATCTACTCTGAGGGGACAGGAGAACCCCCAAAATAGCACACAGAAGTGGTGTAGGATTTGTCCTTTATATGTCATTGCAGGATGAGTACTTTCTTTTTTTAAAAAATAATTTTTTATTAGATTTTTCCACCATAATAACACAAACCACAAAGCAAATTAATACACAAAAACAGAAAAAGGAAAAGAAAAGAAAAGAAAAAAAACATTTTTGCCAATTTTACCGGTGTAATATACCATCTGTAAAACATTTTCATGACGTTTTCTTTTAACGCAGTACAAGCAGTAAATCTTGTTTTCCTTCCATAATTTTTCCCAATCATCATATTATATCCAAAATCTCTGGCCCATTGTACCATTACCGTTTTAACTTCTTCATCTTTCGTATACCAATCTAACAATATCTTATACATTTTTAACAGAATTTCACAATCATTATTTATTATATCTGTTTGAAACTTTGAATCTTTTTCCGTGTAACCACTTTCTTTAATATCTTTTTTAAGCATTTCATTAACCTGAAAATAATGCAACCAGTCATAAACATGTTCCTTAACTTGTTCATATGGTTTTATCTTCCATTTACTTCCTTCTTTAATTATTAAGTCTCCATATGTAATCCAATTACTTCTCATATTTACTTTCTTCAAAGACATAATCTCTAACGGAGATAACCAATGCGGAACTCTTGGTTCTAATAGGTTTTTATACCTATCCCATACTTCTATTAATGAACCTCGGAATATGTAGCTCCCAAACCCTTTATGTATTTTCTTCTTCTCACACCATAAATACGCGTGTCATCCAAATCTGTTATCAAAACCTTCAAGGTCTAATAATTCCTTACTTTCTAATTTTATCCATTCTTTCAACCAACAGAGACAGGCTGCTTCATAGTACAGTTTCAAATCTGGCAGGGCGAAGCCTCCTCTTTCCTTCACATCTGTTAATAACTTAAATTTAATTCTCGGTTTCTTCCCCTGCCAGATATACAGTGGTGCCCCGCAAGACGAACGCCTCGCAAGACGGAAAACCCGCTAGACGAAAGGGTTTTCCGTTTTGGAGGCACTTCGCAAAATGAATTTCCCTATGGGCTTGCTTCGCAAGACGAAATGTCTTGCGATTTCCTGCAGGTTCCCCCCCCTTTTTCCCCCTTTTCCTAAGCCGCTAAGCCGCTTATCAGCTGATCCGCTGATAAGCCGCTTATCAGCTGATCCGCTAAAAGCCGCTAAACCGCTAATAGCGCTAATCCGCTAAGCTGTCAATGGGCTTGCTTTGCAAGACGAAAAAACCGCTATACGAAGAGCCTCACGGAACGGATTAATTTCGTCTTGCAAGGCACCACTGTACCTTGATATCACTCTTTGCCACTCTGTAAAGATTGATACCCCCTTTATTATGGGGATAGTCTGAAACAAGAATAACATCTTAGGAAGGACGCTCATCTTTATAGAAGAAATTCTACCCCAAAAGGATAGTTTCAGTCTGCCCCATACTTCCAGGTCTTTCCTTATTTCGTTCCACACCAGAATATAATTGTTTTGAAATAAGTCCATGTTTTGGGGAGTTAGCCAGATTCCCAAATATTTTACCTTTTTCACCACATCTATCTCTGTTTTTTGTTGCATTATTTCTGTCATATTTTGGTCCATATTTTTCGCTATTATTTTGGTTTTCTTTTTATTTAGTCTAAAGCCTGCTACCATTCCAAATTGCTCCATCTCCTTCAATACTTCTATTACACCTTCTGTTGGATCTTCAGTTGTTATTACCAGATCATCTGCAAAGGCCTTCACTTCATATTCATTATTTCCAATAATAGTCATCTTATTCACTTTTCTTGACATTCTCAATCCCATTTATTTAATTATAACTTAATTTGTCCTAGGCTTATTTGTTTCTTTCAAGTAATTTCTAATTTTTTATATTACATTATTTGTTCAAATAGTCCTTGAATTTCCTCCAGTCCTCTTGAAGCTCCTCTTCTTTCTGGTCACGGATTCTTCCAGTCAGGTCAGCTAGCTCCGAAAAGTCCATCATCTCAGGATGAGTACTTTCAGCCAATTCATGTTCTTTAATTTTTTCAATTTATATTGAAATTTTATCATGTATTATCACAACAAATAATAGTAACAATAATAATGTATGGAAGTTCTGTGGAAAATTCTGTCATGCACCTCTGCTTTGAGTTTTTTAAGGACATAGCAATACTCCTGATGCTAAGATAACTCACATTACGTATGGTAACTATCGACTGAATTGTTCTGCTCGTTTACAACATGTCTCAGAGGCTGTCCTGAGTAGAAATGCTTAAAATAAACCAAATTGATTTTAAAATAAAGCCTAGGTTACCACTTTTAAAAATGAATATAACTTGATAAGCAGCAGAACATTCCTGGTGGTTACATGAAAAGAATGCTCAGATCTGTTTGGCCACCGTAGATGGTTCTTCTAACACAGCTAGTGATGGAGGCCATTATGCAATGTTGATTTTAAATATAAACACTGAATATACAAGACGGAGCATAAAAACACCCTCTCCGTATGAATTATCCAGTGCCCATAGAATAGCACCTGAGATATTTTGACCTTTCCGAGTAGAAAATCACTGAGGGTAAATGGCAAGAAGCCAGAGGCAAACCATGACATTCATGTGCAACATAGCTGACGACTCTTTCTTCACATTGCATACCTTGCAGTAGAGGAATGACATATATGTTATGGACCGATATCCCTGATTTGGTTTCAACCCAAATAATTCCTTAACAGTGTTGCCTGTTAAATCAGCCAAATTAACTGATAGGTTACGATACAAAGGATTGGGTCTAGGTGAAAAGTTTGAAAATTGTTCCCTGTTTGGAATGTATTGCAAAAGTAGCTGATGGTATTGTTTCTTTTTTATTATTATTTGTTGGCTGTCCTATGAAAAAAATGATACATGGGGATTTGCACATGATGGACTATTGTGGATACCTAAGAAGGCATGAAAGATAAGATTTACTCATGTGTCTGATTAGTCAACCTTCTATTTGGCATCAGTATTTGAAATCCAATGATTTTTGATGTTGGAATCCAGTCTTGAATATTTGTAGAATTGTCAGTTATGTATAGAATATTTCCCCTGATTAATCTCTTAAATAAAAATTCCTATTACCATAACCCCAGTATATTCACCTTTCTGAGACAGTAATGGCAGAGTGAGATAATTTGCTATTTAATACACAAAGCTACTATTAATTAATTTATTTAATTTACACTTGGCATTTTATATTGCCCAGTAAACTATATATTTCTTTGCACAGTTTTGCATTGTCAGAAGGTACCATCATTTTAAATATTTTGTCTTCCATTCTCTGTTACAATAACATACCACAGTCAAATTAATACCACAGTCAAAATAATGCCAAAAAAACAACAACAAGCACACTTCAAGCTGTTGGCCCTTTCAATTAAAATTGGCCTTCATCGGGCCCACCTGATTAATCAACTAAGAGTGAAATTCCATCCATGTCTACTCAGAAGCAAATCCCCTTTAATTCAACAGCGATTCCCTGATAAATGTGTGTAGGATTAGAGGCTAAAGTTTTAGATAATTAATCTACTGCTTAAAATGATTTAAGTTTGCAGCTCTAACTGACAGAAATTGATAGCTGACATGCAGTATGGCATTTTATAGCTGACATTGAATGGATTTAGTATTTGACAAGCATTATTGGAACTCTGACAATATTTAATAAGTGGGAGTTTAAGGCATTTGGTAATTTACACTTGACAACAATAAATAAACAGATATGAAACTGCCAACACATTTAAAGAACATCTATTTTAACCCCCCCCCCACTATGATCAAATTCAAAGTTTGTAATGTAAAATCTCCATTTATGTATAACTCTAGTTCAGATTTAGATTGTTACCAGATTACAAGGAATAACAACAAATTAAAGTCAGAAGTAATGAAATTACGCTTTTTCTTTCTCCCCTCTTAGTCAAGTTCTCCTGTATTTTACCTCTTCGCCATGTTTTCCCTCTTCTCCACTAAAATTATCCTCAAGACTACCTTTAAAGCAAAAACCTTCTCTAAAGCATCCCAATATCACTTTGTGCCTTTTATTGCTGCATGGCTGGCAGAACTTATTAAGCAGGTGAACTTGTCTCCAATGACAGCTGTCCCTGTCCTCTGACTGCATACGCAACATCTCTCTGGAGATGAACAAAGGTTAATAATACCCTAACACTGCAACACAAACAATGGACAATCTACACACAACTTTCCGTGAACCTTCACCTTCATTGATATGCCTAGTCTTACCCTTGAGTAGAAAACAAATATATAAAGGGGAATCCCTGGTGATGTTATTTTCTGTATTAAGAAATTTACTTTTTTAATTATAAAATAGCCCTAATTTTTTTAAAAGAGAGGAATTAGCTAGGTGTCTCCAGGAGAACATCTGCCATGACCTGAAGCAGCTCGGGCAGGGGATCCTTGGTGCAGTGGGGAGGTCAGTACACCAAAAGGAATCCTGTACTGCCCCTATTGCCCAACTTTCAGAACATGCACTCAGAAAACTGGGTCTTCCCAATAGGACATCCAATGTAAGCTAGTGACTTCCTAAAATTCACAGCAACCCCCTTCCCCACCCATATGACCTGGGTTGCTGTGCATACGAGAAACCTGGTGGACAAGCAGTGGAAAGGACAGGCCCATCTGCTCCATCCAACCAAGTCTCTGTCGCACGTGTCAGGTCAAGCCCTCCATCCATGTTGTGAATGGCAGTAGTGTTATGAATCATTGACCTGGCATTGCACAGGAGCACCTTCAGGTCATGTGGGTCTCCCTTGTTGATTCCAGTATCCATCTGGTCCAGACCAGACTCGGAGGCAGGGATAATCTTCAAACAATGATTAAACCTGCCTCCTTGGTAATGACATGGCCTGGTCATAGCATAACTCCCCCTCCTACCCGTAATCACTGAGATCGGGTGTCCCAGTGCACGCCCCCCCCCATGGAACCTGCCCACTCCCAGGCAGCCCTGACCCGCTCCCCTTAAAAAAACCAAATACAAACTGTATAAAGCAATAGAAACTAATTAAAAGCAAAACAAAAAGCAATTCTTCTAAAAGTCTGGTAGTTGTTTTTCTCTTTGACATCTGGTGGGAGGGCGTTCCACAGGGTAGGTGCCACTACAGAGAAGGCCCTCTGCCTGGTTCCCTGTAACCTCACTTCTCACAGCGAGGGAACCACCAGAAGGCCCTTGGTGCTGGACCTCAGTTTCCAGGCTGAACGATGGGGGTGAAGACGCTCCTTCAGGTATACTGGACCGAGGCCATTTAGGACTTTAAATGTCAGCACCAACACTTTGAATTGTGCTTGGAAACATTGTCGGGTGTCATTATTCTGCCCGGGGGTTGCCTGGGGTTCGGGGGGTTTCCGCCTGTCCACGCAAAATGTAATAAAGATGAATAAATAAATAGATCTTGCATCAGATATCCCACTTCTATACAGTAGACTGGATTGGATAAGCATGTGTTTATCTCTTCCTTTCTGAAATGGATGTGACTTTAAAGTGATTTGGCTGCCTGATGTGTCATATCTGCTGGGGGTGGGGGTGGACCTTGATATGAAAGCTGCATGCAGGGAAGAACACACCACTTCCCTCAGTAGTTTGTTCCAATTACCTTGGGTATAAAATTTGTTCCTGCCAGCCATTTTGACTCCCCCACCCACTAGCTATAATTTCTAACTAAATGGATGGATGAGTCCGTCCTCCCTGGCAGAGAGTCTGCTTGAGGAAATGGGATTAGGGAAACCATCTGAAATGTAAGTCAGAGATTGAGTACCACCAGCCCTTGAAAATAATGGCAAGTAGTTTAGATTTGATTAACCGTGCAAAGAGGAGCCAATGGGAGGTGTTCAATGGAAAGAGTGAAAGGGTCAGATCAGCAGCAAGAAAATAATTACTCGCTAATTGACAACACTCAATAATTGGTAATACACCTCCCAACATTAATATGAGTTAGCAAGGCACTGCTGCGCTTTTTTTTTTTTTTTAAAGAAAGTTCAGCTTTATATTCTGAATTCCCATTCAGTAATGGAATGATCGCCCCTGTGAATATTTTTCTTGATTCCTATTTAGAGAGAAGGCAGCAATCCAAGCACAGCAGCCTTGTCTACTGTGCCACAGCATTTTGTACTGACAAACATTCTAATAAATCAACTGAGGCATGGCATATTTCATTTGGATCCTAATTGCAGTTCTCTCTCATTATTGATATTAATGACCCAGTGGTTCTAACAGTTAAGTGACGAACTGAGCAGACAGTATGGTCCATAAGCTTAGCTGCCTTTTTTTCTTTCAAAGATTCAAATGTGAATTAGAATATGCATGCAAATTGGAGCCTAAAAGAAATGGTTGCCTTTCAGCACTATTGAGTTAGCTCATTTTATTGGAAATCAAAGTAACATTAACAAGGCAGTGTGTCTCAGCCACAGCGTTTAATAGTGCCTCATCTCCACCGACTGCACTAGGTGTCACTAAAGGAGCTATTAGCAGGCTCCATGGTGTAACAAGGAGAGCTTTTTTCTGTCTTCTTCTAAATTCTCTTCTATTTCGGTAATTAACAGTTTCCATTATTATTTTTTTAATTTAGGGGGAGAAAACCAAATTGCTGATTGAATGCAACCCTCTCTTGAATACACAAAAATAAATTTACTCGGGCTAGATTGAAATCCATCCCCACTGAAATATATTGTTACAGTTTTAATGAGCCCAGGCAATTCTGAATTTGAAACCCGCATTGCTTATATCAGGGGTGGGCAGCCTTAAAAAAAAAAAGTTGAATGCATGCTGCAGTACCTTAGAGGCTGAATACTGGGACTGGAATCAAAAGTAGGCAGGCCTGGAGTCAAAAGTGTGTGTGGGGGGGGGGTGTTAGGACTCCCAAATTGGGTGGTGCTCAGACCCAAAGAGACCACCCCCTTCTCTCTCCTGGCTGTCACCCTTTTTTCTCTTTCTGGCACTCCCCTCCCTCTCCCTTTCCCCTCTCCTTGCCAGCTGCATCTAATTAGGCCAAGGGCTGCATATGGCTCTAAGGCTGAAGGTTGCTGACCCCTAGTCTATGTGGTTAAGCAGGAAAATGGATTTGATGGTACTAAGCAATATCTTTATTTACACACAGCTTCATGCCTGCATTTTTACTTTTGCAGCTCTGCTTTTCTGTTTGTTCTCAGATTTAATATGAGTTGTGGTTTGTTGCCACACATGACAACTGTTTTACAGTCTTTCTCTTCCTGCTTGAAAATGCAGACTTCCAGGAAGAATGTCCCATGGTTCTTCTGGTTAATTTGTGCCATGTCCAGCTGTTCTACCAATGTCCTGAAATCCAGCATTTTCTGTTTTCTGCAACTAGTCCTTTAAAGGTGAACATGCTGTGTGACTGGGTGAGACGGTATTGTGTAGTGCCACAGTGTACTGGTGGCACTAAATGTAAGATATATGTATTATAACAGGATCAGGTTACATCGCTTCTACTAATGCAACATCATATCCTAAGATAGATTCCTGAATTTTTTAAAATAAAATCTTCTTTCACATATCCTAAAATGTGGAGTTAAAAACAAGATATAGTTCCTTTCTTGATCCATTGAGGTCATTTTGAATTTGAACACTTGAAAGATACTTTGTTCCTTTCCAATCCTGAAATCTGCAGTAAAATATTTGCCAAGCGTTTTTGCTGAAGGCACTGAAGTTCTGGTATACTCTCCCTGTGGAGATTCATCAGCCTTGCTCTTTACTATCTGTTAGAAATAAATGGAGAATGCTTTTATTTCCTCAGGCTCTTCATCAGGGCCAACCCAAGAAGTTTTGCTTCCATTGACGAAGGCCAAGATGACACCCTCTCGACTCCGTGCTCCGTGTTTCAGAGCCAACTCGACTGCTAGCTAAACTTTATTTTAGCACTGCTGAAAGAACATCATCTTCTGGGCAGCAGGGAGGCTTAATGGTGCAAGGTAGGCAGTAAAGCACACAGCTCTGTTCTCAAACAGCTCATAGCTGTTGCTCACCCCCAGGATCTCCCACCTGAGGCGACTGCCTCATTCTGTCTAATAGTAGGGCTGGCCCGCCTTTTAAAGATTTTTTTTTAAAAAAAAATATTAACAATTTCAACATAACAAATTATCAAAACAAATCATATTCATTATTCCCCCTTTTTTCCCTCCCACCTCCCCAACAAACCCTCCCCCCTTCCCCCCAAGACTTCCCTCAGCTCCTCTCTCTGATTTCTCAACTCATATTGTTCTCTGCATATTGTAAAATTGTATACATCCTTATATTATCTATTCACTATATTAACCCAATAAATTTGTGTATGTTTATTCAAAACCTGCCAAGGAGTCCAGTTCATTTTGTTGTCTTTTTAAATAGTTTGTAAAAGGTTCCCATTCTTCTTTAAAGTCACAGTTGTCCTTATCTCGCAGTTTGTATGTCAGTTTGGCCAGTTCAGCATAGTTCATCAATTTCTCTTGCCACTGTTCTTTTGTCGGGGTTTCCTCATTCTTCCATCCTTGTGCTATCAAGACTCTTGCCGCTGTTGTAGCAGA
The DNA here is from genome assembly GCF_951804945.1 of Podarcis cretensis. Classification (NCBI taxonomy): domain Eukaryota; kingdom Metazoa; phylum Chordata; class Lepidosauria; order Squamata; family Lacertidae; genus Podarcis; species Podarcis cretensis. Next base: position 6,689,921 of record NC_137180.1, on the reverse strand, counting down.
CATAAATAAGTTCTTTATTTTCCTTGGCAGGTCTTGTCCAGGCCCTCCTTTTAAAGTTTCACTCTGCTGCTGATTTTTATTTGACTTCTAAGTGACTGATGCTCTTAATTGTTTGCATTTTTTTGCAATACAAAAAATTAGGGCAGACTTCAACTATCTTCTCCCATTTGCACAAGAATTTCCATGAACGTATGTAATGGAGCCTCCATTTCTCTGCCCCCTCCTCAAATCTGCTCCAGAGGGTCAGGGGGAGCCCCTGGAACAGATTTAGGGAGTGCATGAGGGGACAATGTTCTGTGGTACAAATGTATATCCTTGCGCTGATGTAACAATAGACTTAGCACCATGATGGTAGTTCTCTTTTGTGGTTAAGCTGTGTGAACAGAATAAAAGGTAAAGGGACCCCTGACCATTAGGTCCAGTCACGGATGACTCTGGGGTTGCGGCGCTCATCTCGCTTAATTGGCTGATGGAGTCGACGTACAGCTTCCGGGTCATGTGGCCAGCATGACTAAGCCACTTCTGGCGAACCAGAACAGTGCACGGAAACACCGTTTACCTTCCCGCCAGAGTGGTACCTATTTATCTACTTGCACTTTGACGTGCTTTCAAACTGCTAGGTTGGCAGGAGCTGGGACTGAGCAACGGGAGCTCACCCCATTGCGGGGATTCGAACCGCTGACCTTCTGATTGGCCAGCCCTAGGCTCCGTGGTTCATCCCTTCTATGAACAGAATAATGAGACACAAATTTTAAAATTATACTCGTTATCATCCTGATGCAAGCAGTTATTCCACAGCAGAGTTGTAGGTGTAGGTGTTTGCAGATTGATCAATCTGCAGCAGAGTGATAAATGGCTTTGTGGGCAGAACCTGCCCTTTGCCTGAGCTGTAAGTACAGTGCACAGTCTATTTTCTTGTGGGTAGAGAGGGAGGTAGAGTGCGCTGGAGACAAATGAAATTTCTTTGCTTATAAAAATACAAATCAAGATGCAGACAACCATCTTAAGAGAACAAGGGCTGGTCATTGCATCCTCAGAAGCAAAGCAGCATGATTGCTTGGTTTTTCCATGCCTTGGCCCATTTGCAGAGCATGCTGGATGTGTCTTACCCACAAGCCACTCATGCTCATGGAAGATGCTCCTAACGCCACCAAGCTTGTGCTTAGGCCCTGCTTACAGGTTTTCTACTGGCATCTGGTTGGCTACTGTGAGAATAGGATGCTGAACTAGATGGGCCATTGGCCTAATCCTGCGAGCTCTTCATGCGTTCTTGCATCTTCTTCTTTTCAGATAGCTCCAGAAATGGAAAAGTAACTCTCATTGCATATTAGCAGATGAGAAAGTTACACACAAACTATGGGCCCTCAACAGCACACAAAAGGATTCTTGCCATAATATATGCCAGAAGAACTCATGCACAACACTATCAATCCTTTAGTTACGTAAATCCGACTAACAATGACACCTACAATGTAGGTGTGTTTAACTATATGAATTTTTTATACGTCCAATAAACATACCTCTTTTCACATTATCAAATTAAGGAGAAGCAATTAAAGACCAACATTTTGGACAGGAAATACAAATAGATCAGTTCTTATATACGTAATGTCCAAATGGAAGCTTTTTTGTGTTCCACGTATGTCTTTATGAATACAAGTGACAGACACGACAACCTTAAGAAGCAGTACTTGCAGAAAATGAACTTTTTCTTTGTAATGTTCCACATTACAATGTTGTATGCAGTTGCTATTTGCAGGTATCAGACGAAAGAACTTAAGACAAGGATTCCTGGAATAATACCTTATATCTTGAAAGGTGGTCTGGTGTTGCTGTGCTTTTTCTTCCTTTCAAGATCCTGAAATGTGTTATTATCTAAAGCAAATAAGAACAAAATATGTACAGCTTTGATGTAAGTAATATTTGAAATATGCTTGTTTGCACAGTACTTCAAGTACTACAAAAAATGTGTGTTCATGCTAAGATTCTGCGGATAAAGTCATAAGACTTGGCTCAATATTTAAACAAAAATTAGCACAGACACTCTAAGAATATAAGAAAAGTTTCTTAGATCAGGCCAGTAGCCCATCAAGTCCAGCATCTTTCTCAACAGCAACAGCACTCTTCCTTCCAGGGTTTCCAGCACTGCCTCTGACAGAAATGTTTAGTAGCTAGAGATAGTCTTATCCTTCATGAATTTGCGACTTTAAAATCCTCTTTTTGTGGGGATGATTAGGGAGGCAGGAGAGGATATATTATTTAATGATATCCTTCCTAACTTGTGCTAGCAAGTTCCATATTCTAGCAGAGTTCCAAACATCTCCCCCTTTTAAATTACGCAGCGAGCAGCTTGTTGCTGACTCATCTGAGTCTTACTATTAAAGATTCCTTCCTGATAAAATCCCTTCTAATCCCTCTTAAAAACACAAGAATCTTATTAGCGTTAATATAAAAGTAGTTTACTGACAGATGCATTCAGGTTCACAGACATACAGTATACCTGAAGGCAGGCTTAGGTTACATAACAACTAGTAAAGGTAAAGGGACCCCTGACCATTAGGTCCAGTCGTGGACGACTCTAGGGTTGCTGTGCTCATCTCGCTTTATTGGCCGAGGGAGCCGGCGTACAGCTTCTGGGTCATGTGGCCAGCATGAGTAAGCCGCTTCTGGCGAACCAGAGCAGCGCACAGAAACGCCGTTTTACCTTCCCGCTGGAGCGGTACCTATTTATCTACTTGCACTTTGACGTGCTTTCAAACTGCTAGGTTGGCAGGAGCAGGGACCGAGCAACGGGAGCTCACCCCGTTGCGGGGATTCGAACTGCCGACCTTCTGATCGGCAAGTCCTAGGCTCTGTGGTTTAACCCACAGTGCCACCCGCGTCCCCAACTAGTACTATTCCACAATTGTCCTGGACAATTCTCTTTTCAAATACAGGCTTCTTTTTGATAGGCTGAGAACAACCTGAGCTCAGTGCTTCTACCAAAGTTGAGTAATGGAGTGTGTTCAGCTATAGTGCTTTGTCTTGCACTTTCCCTCCTCTTAATTTATAGATCTAGTTACTGCAAAGTGCAAGAAATGTTAAATCCATATTGGATCTACCTATTTTCAGTCCTCTTGGGCTGTACAATAAAACATCCGCTGCCAGCTGACGTATGAATAGGGAGGGCGCGTCTGTGCCTTTGATTTATGCCTCCCCAAATGGCGAAAGTGTCCAGGAATTTTGTTGTTGTTACAGGATACAACTCCCAAGAGATGCTTTAGAGGAACACAGAGAAGTATTTAGGGGACAGGAAGTTTAATTTGTCTTTCCTATTATTGTTTATGAATGATGAAATTCATAAACAATAAAGAATGTTGTTGCACTTTAACCTCCATTCAATCTTAACCAAAAAAATTACACTAACAGGTTTTTGTGTGTGTTTTTACTACTCCAGTAAGATTTCTAATGTCTATTTGGGGAGATTTCAGGCCCTAGGAATGTTTTTGTGTCTGTAGTGTCAGATGAAGTGTGCTTGACAAAACCAGAACATACAGAGCCAGAAAATGTTTATTTGGAGGTGGTAGAATCATTCTGTGCAGTAAATACTCCCGGATCTTGAATAAATAATAGAATTGTAGAATCGTACAATTGGAAGGGATCCTGAGGGTAATCTAGTCCAATCCCCTAGAATGCAGGAATCTCAGCTAAAGCATCCCTGACAGATCGCCATCCAACCTCTGCTTAAAAATCTCCAAGGAAGGGGATCCCCCCCCCCGAGGGAGTCCCTTTCACTGTCTTGATGAAGAGCTACCCAACATTGCTGATAACAGAAGGTCCAATGGTGAAATGTGCCACTAATACAATTCTATAATGAGAGCCCTGTAATGTAATGAACAAACTCTGAAGGATGGGATCTTGTCCCTTTTCAAAATTATTATTATAAACCCTATGGATTATTTTTCTCCCCTGCTGCAGGCGCCGTGGAGAGGAAAGAGAACTTTAAGGATTCCTCATTTATCTTGTTTTTCTGTTTAAGTTTCGAGTTCTTGCAGAGTTCAGGTGTAATCACAGCCTTCTGTTGCAACAGGAACCACCATCTGCTGAGGCATTCTGTAAGCAATCTAACATCTCCCTAGAGATAGTTTAGCATTCAATTCACAAAGAAGGATGGCAGGGACATGTAAACAAAAGGAGACAACTGAAACAGTGAAGAATGGGCTGTGCTCTAAAGATTCAATATGTTCCTTTATAGCGGAAAAAGCCTGTAATGCCATAAAAGCATGGCAGAGAGTTCTGATGTATTAATTGTCTCCCCCCCCTGCCTCCTCCCTTCTGTGGCTCCATTAGAGAGTTGAAAGCAACAACCTGGGGTTCTCCCCAGCACTCTAATGCTGGAGTTGATAGAAATCCGGGGCATGTCCCTGCTTCTTGCCCGTGTGTGACCTTCTGAGGTATGGTAAGGAAAACAATTAAGGTTTTTCATCACAAGTGTTTCCAGAAAGAAACTAGTTGAGGAAGTCTGAGGAAACTCAACCACAAAGCTTTTTTTAAAACAAAGATTAGCACGTGGCCTGTGCTTTTGGTTTTGTTTTAACTAAGCTATCTATTAACCTTCTGGTACTTCCAAGTAGAATGATAAAAAGTGTGGATTTAAAAACCACATGCGTTCAAATAGGTGAGTTGTAGATTTATTTATTTATAAAATATTTTTATTAGCAGTTTCAACATAACAAATTATCAAACTGTTATGTAGTGAAGTTTCACCCTGGGCCAGCAGGGGGATACTGTAGATAGTTTTCACTCAGGTCTGTAGATAGTTTTCACTCAGGTCCACGTCAGTTATTTTAGGCGGGAAACTCTGGGTTGTTGTTGCTACAATGTTGAGAGCCGGCTGCCTATAAAAGCAGGCCAGCTGAGCTGTTTGCCAGTCAGTTCTGTTCCAGCTTACAAAATAAAGAGCTGCTTTGGAGAAATCACTGTGTCGTCTGCTATGTCAACCCACAACTTAACACAAACCATATAATTGCTTACATTAATTTCCCCCTCGCTTCCATCCTCCCCCCCGCCAAGGACTTCCATCAGCTCCTCTCTCTGATTTCTCAGCACATATTATTCTCTGCATGTTATAAAATTGTACATATCCTTACATTATCTAGCATGTTATCAACCAATAAATTTGTGTATTCAAAACCTGCCAAGGAGTCCAGTTCATTTTGTTGTCTTTTTAGATAATTTGTAAAAAGCTCCCATTCTTCCTTAAAGTCACACTTGTCCATGTCTCACAATTTATATGTCAATTTAGCCAACTCTGCATAACTCATCAGTTTTTCTTGCCACTGTTCTTTCGTTGGGATTTCCTCATTCTTCCATCCTTGTGCTATCAAGACTCTTGCCGCTGTTGGGTGAATTGGAGATTCCAATATCTATTCATAATTTTGTATATGAACTGTTCTGGTAGGATCAGTCCTTCCAGTAGGCAGTGTGAGTTGGACACCTCAGGCAGCTGACTTTGTGTGTCAGGAAAGTGCAGCAATTTATTATTTATTTATTTATTATTAGTATTAGTTGTACTTCTTTTGCGTCTGGGAAGTGGGTGGGTGCTTGCTGGATTTTGTGCCCCAGGTACCAAAATAACTTTGCATTCCTTGCCCGAGTGGGGTGTGGTGACCATTTGCTTTTCCATCCTAGGAAGGGGGGAAAAAGTCATTGAATGCTCCCGGAAATGATCGTATTATTCTGGTTTAATGCAGAATGTAAAGATGTGATGTAGCATATGTAGCCCAAAAAATTGGTGATTGGGTGATAGTACACTGTTTCTGAGCATCAGTATTATAAAGAAGGGTGATACTGTGCTTTAGTTATATTATAGACAGTTGGAAATAAGTTGGCATGTGGCTTGGCTTACTTACATTGGCCATTTTGGCAGGTGCTACAGGTATAGTTAAAGCTATGGTTTTCCCAGTAGTGATGTATGGAAGTGAGAGCTGGACCATAAAGAAGGCTGATCGTCGAAGAATTGATGCTTTTGAATTATGGTGCTGGAGGAGACTCTTGAGAGTCCCATGGACTGCAAGAAGATCAAACCTCTCCATTCTGAAGGAAATCAGCCCTGAGTGCTCACTGGAAGGACAGATTGTGAAGCTGAGGCTCCAGTACTTTGGCCACCTCATGAGAAGAGAAGACTCCCTGGAGAAGACCCTGATGTTGGGAAAGATGGAGGGCACAAGGAGAAGGGGGCGACAGAGGACGAGATGGTTGGATAGTGTTTTCGAGGTTACCAGCATGAGTCTGACCAAGCTGGTGGGGGGCAGTGGAGGACAGGAGTGCCTGGCGTTCTCTGGTCCATGGGGTCACGAAGAGTCGGACACGACTAAACGACTAAACAACAACAACAACAACAGGTATATTCTGCTGCATTTCTTCACACTCATCTGCCTCCTGATTGTCTAAGGTTAAATGACCCCAAATCCTATGTGGAACCTGCCCCGCCCCAAATCCTTAAGCTAATGCCTTTCATCTAGATCTAGAGTTCCCATGAGTGGAGTTAGCTCATAAGACAGGCATAGGCAAACTTGGCCCTCCAGATGTTTTGGGACTACAACTACCATCAGCCCTAGCTAAGAGGACCAGTGGTCAGGGATGATGGGAATTGTAGTCTCAAACCTTCTGGAGGGCCGAGTTTACCTATGCCTGTCATAGGACATCCCAACTGGAGGAAGTGGAAGGAAATAGCTCTTGCTGATTTTACTTTCCGTTGCAGCTCCTGTGTTGGTAAACCACCTAGAAGAGTGCAGGAAGCGGGGTTGAAAACTGCAGGAAGATGGTGGGAAGGTTGGCTCTACTCTTTTCCTCCAACAGGAGCCTCTACTGGACTGCAGTCCCATCATCAAAGAGCACCTTTGGATCCAGCCCATAGTGTTTGTGCTTGATGTTTGTGCTGGCTGATCATCATGTCTTGGCAGTGAGATTTGTTTTGCAAGTCACTTGGAGGTTTTTTAAACAGCATAAATATAAACAGTAATAAGTATTAACAATTGTAATTTGCAGTATGCAAGCAGGAATGCACAAAAGTTTTCTGGTACAATAAACCTACTGGTTTCATCTACTCATAATGTGTAGTACCCTGGTGCATAGTTGGGATGAGTAAATCGTTGCAAGAGTTAGGGTTCAGATCTATTTGCCTAAAGCATGCGTAGGCAACCTAAGGCCCAGGGGCCAGATCTGGCCTGCGGATGGGCCAGGAATCAGCGTGTTTTTACATGAGTAGAATGTGTGCTTTTATTGAAAACGCCTCTCTGGATTATTTGTGGGGCATAGGAATTCGTTGATTTCCCCCCCCCAAAAAAATATAGTCCGGCCCCCAACAAGGTCTGAGGGACAGTGGACCGGCCCCCTGCTGAAAAAGTTTGCTGATCCCTGGCCTAGAGACTGTGCTGATGCTGTGAGAAATGGGATTGTCAGGGAACTCAGCAACATTTTGTTCCAGAGAAAGCAAGTTTTTCCTCCTGCACCTGTTGTGATCTGGAATGCTATGTTGATGCTCTGGGAGATGTATCCCAGAATGCTCTCCTGCTAACCCCACTCAAGGGGAAAGGGGGAGAAAAGGGAACACTTGTATCACACCCTCAAAACACTATACAGTGGTACTTCTGGTTATGAACGCTTCTGGTTAAGGATGCTTCAGGTTACGAGCTCCGCTAACCTGGAAGTAGCTGCTCCTGGTTGTGAACTTTGCCCCAGGATGTGAATGGAAATCGCGTGCCAGAGGTGTACGTGCAGTGGGAGGCCCCATTAGCGAAAGTGCGCCTCAGGATAAGGTTTCAGCTTAAGAACGGACCTCCGGAATGAATTAAATTCGTAACCAGAGGTACCACTGTAAAGGGGTAGCCATTGCCAAAGCTCTGCCTTCCCAGCAGGAATGCCCAACCATTTTGTGAAATTCTCTCTCGTATCCACCCACTCTTACAGTCGTCTTTCCTCCATTTTTAATAAAACAATAAACAGGATAGGACATTTATTGAGGACAGTTTTCTACCTGCGTAAAGACTTTAAATTGAGTAATTTTGGACACTTATCTTTTTTATGCATTGGGAAAGTAGTTGTGAAAAATGCATAAAGAAAATGTTACTGTGGAGAATTGGAAATTGCACAATATTTCCTCAGTGAATTTTAAGATGACACTTAACAGAGCATTGTCAAACCCTTTGGGAAAATTCCTGGCACTATCTTGTCAGCCCGAAACATTAAGTGGTCCTTCATTTCTTCTTCTAATGACAGAAAAATGTTTTGTGTAGATTTATTGGAGAAGAGGCAGACTGATACCTTGTATAACTGGTTGATGCTGAAATATAGCTTTGACAGTGTGCTATGACTGAAAGCAAATGGCAGAAATTTCTCTTAGAGGTGAACTCAAAAGCACAGCTTTCTTTGGCCATAAGTCACAGAATGCAGAAGGGCTTGCTTCAAAATAAAGGCCCCACAATTTTAATTCTGTTGTGCTGTGTGAAAACCAGATGACCAGGGAAGATTCAGACATCACAGAAGGACACCATCGCTTCATTCAATCTCATAGTGTGGCAGCAACATCTCTACCCCCCCTTTCCCCCCAGATATCACCGTACTCTGAGATGACCATTAATCTCAGCACACAGCAGCCATATTTGCATGTGAACTGGTTGCATTTAGCAATCACCGGTGGCAGCACTGACACTTGGACAGAGTGAGGCAGCCACATCATATAGTAGATGCTGGTGTGTATGGGGGGGGGGGATGATGACATTGCCTCTCCATTTATCCGGAGCCCCTTAGCTGTTCCCCTCTGTTGGAGGGTAGAGCTCTGTGTGCCACACAGCCGTCTCTACCCACTAGACTAGTCTGCTGACCCTCAGTGCTGTTGGTGAAGCCCATTGCCACTATTGAAATAAACCTTACCTTCCAGTCCAGCTGGCTTCTGGGGGGACACACAAGGGGTTCCATATATCGGGTAGCAAAATGTTTTCGGCCTGTCCTCATTATGACCACCATGCGGTGAAGAAACTGAAAATACAGGGGCTCCTCTCTCAGTTCCTTAGTAAGAATCCCATTTCACATCCCATATGGTTTTACCTGGATGAAGTCAACAGGAGTTGACACTTCGCATGGATATGCATGTACTTTGACTGACCATGGTACAGCTCAACCCATATTTTTGGTCTCATTGTGTCACAGTCTGGGCACACGTTGAACCACCACAGTACTTGCTAACATGCACAAAACTGCCAGAAAAGGGTCAAGCCAGATGTGATGTTATTCCAGCGACTGGCCCTAGCATGCTTGTTCTTTCTATACTAAAGCACGGCCTTTCCCACCTGCCACCACCTCAACCTGGACCAAGACTAGGGCATGGAGGAAAGGGTGTGTTTACCCTTAACCCCTGCCATGGTCCCAGTGTGCCTCAGGGCCTCTGTGGCTGGATTTGCCCTGGGAGAGAAGCTGCCATTGGCTGCTATTTAATCAAGAAAAAGCATGCCTGCATGAATCAGTCATGCACTTAATATCACCTATAGTTTGCTATAAGTTAACAATGTTAATTGGGCCAATTTCAGACTGAACCTTAAATTTCTAAATCTTCCCATTCGGGCAATTGCCAGAAAATTGGGGAATGGCAAACAATATATTATTAGTGGACTAGTGGTGGTAATATTTTGTTGCTCTTTTGTCTAACAGGGAAAGGAATTTGATTCTGCTTCTATTGTTCCTCCCGCAAGCGATGGGGGGAAAAGGGTCCGCTGCCAACGCAATCGGGGACATGCCTGCGGGAAAGGCTTTCCGTCGTAGGAAGGTGGACTCTGAGGATGATGAAGAAGATGCACAGGTCACCGAGGAGGTTGCCTAAAACTAGAGGAAGCAAAAGAAGTGCAGTGTCTAAGGGGGAGGCCAAATGGAGTGAGTGCTGCTGCTGTACTCATGGGGGAGAAACTACAAGAAGAAACGACTCTGGTGGATGATCCCTTTAAAATAAAGACCGGTGGAAAGGTGGACATGAAGAAACTGAAAGAACGGGGCAGGGGCAGGATCAGCGAAGAAGAAGACCTCAACCTTGGGATTTCTTTTGCTGCAGAGACCAACAGGAGGGATGAAGATGCTGATATGATGAAGTACATTGAAACCGAGCTGAAGAGAAGGAAGGGAATTGTGGAAAATGAGGAACAGAAAGTGAAGCAGAAGAACCCAGAGGACTGTGTGTATGAGCTGCTTGAGAATATTCAGGTCTCTTCAGCTAAGAAGACTGAGGAGACACTGTCCAGTCAGATGTTGAGCGGTATTCCAGAGGTGGACCTCGGAATTGAAGCTAAGATAAAAAACATCATTTCTACCGAGGAGGCCAACGCGCGATTGCTGGCTGAGCAGCAGAACAAAAAGAAAGACAGCAGAACCTCCTTTGTCCCAATGAACATGGCCGTCAACTACGTCCAGCACAACAGAGTTTATCACGAAGAGCTGAATGCACCAGTATGGAGAAACAAAGAAGAGCCCAAAGCCCATCCCCTCAGGGTGGGAGACACTGAGAAACCAGAACCTGAGAGGTTCCCACCGAATTGCAAACGCCCCCCAGATGAGAAGGCAACTGACGACTATCACTATGAGAAGTTCAAGAAGATGAACCGGCGGTACTGAGGCTGACTTTTCCGGAAGGCAAAAAATCCTCTTCAGACATTAACGGCAAATGCACAGGGGACTTTGAGAAGGTGGCGGTTCACTTAGAATCATCCCTGCAACTGGGAACTTTTTTTGTAAACAGCTTTGATGTTTTTGCACTCAAGCAGTATGTAAGTTTTAAGAAATTAAACCAACTCTTATAAAAGGTAGGCTTTATAATTCAAGAAGATTGAGGTTGTAGCCCCACATTGTGGCTGTAGTGGGTAAGGGTATTGTACTACAGGGCTGTGTAAATTGTGGCCCTCCAACTTCCATCATTCCCAGCCAGCATGGCCAGTGCTTGAGGAGGATATGATTTGTAGTCCAGCAGCCTCTGGAGTGCCACAGTTTCCTCGCCCTGGTCTTGCCAGTTTGCCAATGTTCCACCTAGTGTAATGCCTAATTGAATAATCCTCTCCAGTTGTTCTGTCTCCACAGCTGGAGGCAGTAACTTCTCTGAGTACCAGTTCCTGGCAACCACAGGAAGTGAGAGGGCTCTAGTCAGCTTGTGGGTTTCCCAAAGGCATCTGGGTGGCCCCTGAGAAAAGGATGCTGGACTAGATGGGCCATTGGCCCAATCCACCAGGCATTTCTTATGTACGTAGTTGAATCCTAGTGAATATTCATAGACTACTATCATGGAGCAAGCAACAACTTGGGCTTTCTTGAGTTCAGCTAACAAAGTTTTAAATTGCATTTATGAAAATGCCCAGCGATTCTGTATGATCCACAAGATAAAAATAGCATCTACCAGGAAGGGTTTGCATCACTTTCTTCATTCGTCCTTGGAGATTTCTTTGGTCTGATGCATAACTTCCAACATAGCTTAAAATGGAGCGATATTTCCATTGGCTATGACGTTGGAAAATTGAATTGTGCTGTTGTTGCCTTTAACAGCTTAACTGTGAGTCCACTAGGAAGCCAACATGCTCACATAGCTGATTGTGACCCAATCTCTGAAATATCAAAGTGGGAGGTGCAGTTCAGATTCTTCATCCCTTGATCACTGCTGTCAAATGGTGCAGATTTATTCCCACAATGCATGGGGGTGACATTAATTTTATGATGTTTATGTACTCTCGCCATAAGGTTAAAGCAGTTCCTACTATTAAGCTAGATGAAATTGCATTACCGTAATGAAATGCACTTTACTGATAAAGAAGAATGTCACTTTCACAAGTGGAAGCTCTGTTAGCAAATTTTTACGAGAGAATTCCCAAAATCATATCTTAATTGCTTGGACAGCTGTGTAGTTTACATAACGAGCAAACAATGCCAAGGTTTTTTATTTCCTTTGTCAGCTGTACTGGATGTTAGTATGCATGGTGGACCTTTTTTAGGCCTTTTATTACTTGATTGCAAATCATTCTTCATTGCTGCCCAAATTTATAGAAGGACATTGCTCCCTGAGGTGCTGTATCCTTTCAGGTCTGTAACTGAACGTGACTGATGGCTCTAGTGTAACAGTTGCTTATTACGACGCTCACTGAGCTATGATTGCTCCAATACTTTATGTTGGCAGATGTGTTTCCCTTGGAACAGCATCTCTGAGACAGAGGTCATTGATCAAACCCCCCTCTGGCTGTTCCATTATGTGCAAATTATTGCTAAAAGCAGAGAGACCAAGTCAGTGTGTGTGTGTGTGTGCCTGGGCGCATGCGGTGCAGTCATTGCAGAGCAGAAGGAGGGGGAAACCTAGGATAATGAAGCAAAAGAAGAGAGAGAGAAAGAGCAGGAGAGAGTGAGAGAAGAAAAAGATTCCAAGTCTGCAATTTACAGTCAATTCATGCAGCGGGAGCAATTTTACTTCCATCCCTTAGAAGGAATGGCATATGAGAAAGAGGCTAGACTGTTTCAGCAGCCTGACCAATTAGGGGAGGGATGGCTGTACCGCCTTCCAACTGTTGTTTCCATCTCTGCAGAGGTGGGATTAGCCAGACAGGGCCAAGCAGGAATGATTGGCTCACACCCTAAATTAGTCACAATAAGAGATTGTTTCTTTTTTGATTCTTCCACACTATCACATTGGCTGGGCTCAAGAATTGGCTTCATTCACCTTAGGCTGAATTATAACTGGCAGGTTCAATATGGGTTGGAGACACATTAGGGACATTGGGGGCTGCACCCTGAGGCATCAGAATGATGCAAAAAGGATGACCCAAAACAACTTTTCATGGCTTACCCTGCCAACTGGCCTGCTTCAGGTTCTGATGGCAATGTAAAGGCCTCCTGTCTGCACCTTTCAGATGTGGAGCCAGGGAAGAGCAAATGCCAGTTCATCTCTGATCGGATGCTGGGTGGGATCATTTGCACAAGGCAAGAAGCATGATGCACAATCCGTTATCTTGGTAGCAAGCATGCTAGCACCGAGTTCAGGGAGGAGGATGGCCTGTTATGGGTCAGATGTGTGAATTAAGAATGCTGAGGCTCACTGCTCAACCTATTAACTGTGTCATATCAGCATTTCAGGGTGTATGGAAAATATCAAGGTTGCTTCTCTGTTCTTGTTAGGGTATAACATGTAGGAAATAATATCCAAAGAAACAGTTTCATACATATGAATCTTTCTGGCTTAGTGCCTCCTTAGGTAGCAAGCATTTTCCATAGTAACCATTTCATCAACAGGAGACCCCAAATACATGTCAACATCAGAACTGTATAGAACTCATTATGTAAGTCTCAAGGTGTCAGGGACTGGATGGACACTGAGGAGCAGTGACTGGATGCTGATGGGTGACACCAGGAGAAAGATGGTTGGAGACTGCATAGCCTCCAACATTTCTCTGGTGAAAATAGGGACATCCTATTCAACAACAACAACAAAAACAATTTTATTATTTATACCCTGTCCATCTGACTAGGCTGCCCCAGCCACTCAGGATGGCTTCCAACATATATAAAAACAATAAAACATTAAACATTCAAAAACTTCCTTATACAGGACTTCCTTCAGATGTCTTCTATAGATTGTATGGTTACTTATCTCCTTGGCTCAGGGGCCACAAAGCTCCATGCCCTCCAATATTTATTTGATGAAAATTTGTTGTTGTTGTTTAGTCATTTAGTTGTGTCTGACTCTTCGTGACCCCATGGATCAGAGCACGCCAGGCACTCCTGTCTTCCACTGCCTCCCGCAGTTTAGTCAAACTCATGCTGGTAGCTTTGAGAACACTATCCAACCATCTCGTCCTCTGTCGTCCCCTTCTCCTTGTGCCCTCCATTTTCCCCAACATCAGGGTCTTTTCCAGGGAGTCTTCTCTTCTCATGAGATGGCCAAAGTATTGGAGCCTCAGCTTCAGGATCTGCCCTTCCAGTGAGCACTCAGGGCTGATTTCCTTCAGAATGGAGAGGTTTGATCTTCTTGCAGTCCATGGGACTCTCAAGAGTCTCCTCCAGCACCATAATTCAAAAGCATCAATTCTTTGGCGAGCAGCCTTCTTTATGGTCCAGCTCTCACTTCCATACATCACTACTGGGAAAACCATGGCTTTAACTATACGGACCTTTGTTGGCAAGGTGATGTCTCTGCTTTTTAAGATGGTGCCTAGGTTTGTCATTGCTTTTCTCCCAAGAAGCAGGCTTCTTTTAATTTTGTGGCTGCTGTCACCATCTGCAGTGATTATGGAGCCCAAGAAAGTAAAATCTCTCACTGCCTCCATTTCTTCCCCTTCTATTTGCCAGGAGGTGATGGGACCAGTGGCCATGATCTTTGTTTTTTTGATGTTGAGCTTCAAACCATGATGCAAACGAAAAGTGGGACATTCCAGGATCAACTCAGAAACTAGGATGGCTTCTGTAAATTCAGGACTGTCCATGGAAATTCAGGACACTTTGGAGGGTCTGAGACTGACTTGGAAGAAGAGATTGGTGATCTGGGGGAGCCTGTAACAGCCAGGAGACAAGAGTCAGAGGCAGGAGAAGCTGCAGGATTGGTGAGTAAAGAACAGGTGCAAGAGATGGTAGAAAGGTCAGATTGTAGAGTCAAGGCCTTCCATGTCTCTTCCTCCTGCTCCCACCTCTCCTGGACCACTGTCTCCCAGAACCAGGGAAGGATTGAAGAGGGAGGAGCAGGCATAATCGTCACCTGCTTGTGCGCAGCTCAGGTGGGGAGATACATAAGATAAGGGGCCTCATCAGGTGCACACCTAGGAGTAGCTGAGACACATAGTATTGATGGACATGCCTTTTCCTAACTTGTAAGTGTACTTTTGACAATAAATAGTTAATTCTTCACTCTAGACAATGCCACGACACAATACCCTCCAACATTTTTCCAGTGAAAATAGGGATGTCCCATTCCATAATGATAATTTTACTACTTATACCCCACACATCTTACTGGGTTGCCCCATTCATTCTGGGCAGCTTCCACCATATATAAAAACATAATAACACATTAAACTTTTTTTTTTTTAAAAAAAAATCCCTATACAGGATTGCCTTCAGACGGCTCAGGGGTCAGATAACTCCATACCCTCCAGCATTTCTCCAATGAAAATAGGGACATTCTAAGGAAAAGTGGTACATTCCAGGATCAAATCACAAACCAGGACACTTGGAGGGTCTGTGACAGTGTATGAAATACCACTTCTGGGATCAAGATATGAAACTTTCTAAGCCAATATAGTAGCTGAAAATCACTTCTAGCCACTGATGACTAGAATCAGATCAAACCTAGATCAGGAGTCAGGAACATTTTCCAGCTTAAGGTCTATATTTCCTCCTGAGCAATTTTTTTTTTGGGGGGGGGGCTGCATGCCAGTAGTGGGTGGGGCCAGAGCCTTAAAGCAGGTGGAGTTAAAGATGGACCTCTAACCTTCATACAGTCGGCCACATTCCAGCCATGCAAAAGTCAGAGGTTTCTACACACTTCTCTGTGCAGGCAAGCAAGGGGCATTCACACTGTTCCATAACACATTTCAGCCAGGGGAAAAAACCATTTGACAAGGGTGTGGCGCAGGACCATTGACAAGTGTGGCTTGGGAAAAGAGGATGTGGCCCTGAAGGGAGCTCAAAAATCAGACTGAGAGGCCTGAAGGACCTGGGCTCCCCAATGCCTGATCTACATGAATACCAACTTTGATAACTTGCATGGGAGGAAAGACCACACTGATTAAGCATTTCGGGCAGCTACCATGATCTTTATAAAGGTAAAGGGACCCCTCACCATTAGGTCCAGTTGTGACCGACTCTGGGGTTGTGGCGCTCATCTCACTATATTGGCCAAGGGAGCCGGTGTACAGCTTCCGGGAGGTCATGTGGCCAGCATGACTAAGCCGCTTCTGGCAAACCAGAGCAGTGCACGGAAACGCCGTTTACCTTCCTGCTGGAGGGGTGCCTATTTATCTACTTGCACTTTGACGTGCTTTCGAACTGCTAGGTTGGCAGGAGCAGGGACCAAGCAACGGGAACTCACCCCATCACGGGGATTCGAACCGCTGACCTTCTGATCAGCAAGTCCTAGGCTCTGTGGTTTAACCCACAGTGCCACCCACGTCCCTATGATCTTTATACCTTGCCATAATTCATCTTAAATCTGCTTGACATTTCCAGTTCCAAGATCCATAAAACTGGAAGATCTGGGATGAAAGGAACTGTGTGTGAGAGAAAGAAAGGATAGGGGAGAGAGATTATTATCAGTGTATAGGTACTTCAATTGTCTGCTCAGCAAAAAGGAAACTGACAAAATGGATCCCTGTGAGATGCCATATGGCCCATTCCAAGTAGACGAAGTACCAATAGATCTCGATTCAAGGAATAAACATAGTTAAAGGTAAAATGTTTGCCAGAGTCTAAGTTGCATTATCGCAGGTTCAACAACGCTGAAGGTCTGCATGCTGGCCTAGTTCTGGACTCATCACTGTCTTAATTATAATAGGCCCTGCCTTGATGGTTGATTGCTAGGAATCATGAAGTTTTCAAAATATTGTTACCAAAAATAATTTCTTCATTGAGTATTGGGTGAACTCCAATTCTTCTGTTTTAAAAAGAACATTTAAGTCCAGTTTCTGGAAAGGCTTTGAAATAATATGTTTGCCAGGGCTGAAATAGCATTTTCCCCAGGTCACTAAATTGCAAGTGCTGTTAAACCTTCCTAGATTAGGAAACAAATATATCCATCATCTCTCCAGGTCACTAAGAGTCTCTGGAAGTGTCTTTGTGATGTTGGGGGGAAAGTGTTAGGGACCTTTTAACTTTAGTCCAGTCATGTGCTTTATAAAAATTCTTGCTGAGCTGTTCCATTTCTGGGTTGCCTTCCCCTAAAGTACTAGTTTTCTAAAGTGCCAGCGGAAACGATTCAATCTAAAGTGATAACTTTTCTAAGTGTCTCTGGTTGAATATAGTATGTAAATATGTGCAGCCAAAAGGATCTGTGAGGCAAAATATATTCTGTGAATGTAAAAATAATTCATCCTGATGAGCTCATGCTTTGGAATTGATTACTAGGCTGCTCAATAGTCAAGATACTAGTTTTAAGAGGGCCTCTCACTTGCGATAATGAGAGGAAACCATTTTAATTAGCCTGCCTTAACTATGCAATCAAGCATAGATGACCTTGTATACAGAGACTAAAAAGTCTTTTTCTCCTTCTCAGCATTTCTCTGCTGATTAGATAGTTTTCTAATATCAAAACTGCAAGCTCTATACTGTAGAGACTTAGATGGTCTGATCCAGACCCCGAGGGCCAAGCTAGACCCAACAACAAAGATGAGTGAATGCTTCTCCATCACTTTGAAGTTTTGTGCATTTAGCAGTTGCTGGGGGGGGGGACCCAAATCAGAACGCGTGTGTGTGTGTGTGTGTGTGTGTGTGTAGGGAGTTTATCTCTTTACCCATGCACTATTTTGAAGCTGTTGTTTGTCTTGGTCGGAAAAGCAAATGTGCACACATATGAAAGTATGTATTTCTTTTAAAGAAAAAGGCTCCCAAAACAATTGGCTTTTGACCAATAAGTAGAAGATAGCCCTTGACCTCAAGCTTATGATCTAAACCAGGCATAGGCAAATTCAGCCCTCCAGATGTTTTGGGACTACAACTCCCATCATCCCTAGCTAACAGGACCAGTGGTCAAGGATGATGGGAGTTGTAGCCCCGAAACATCTGGAGGGCTGAGTTTGCCCATGCCTGATCTAAACACATGAAACAAAGTGGAAGGGGAATAAGAGGAAAGGGGGGGGGGGGCAAAGCTAGGCACTTATTTTGGAGTCCTGGAGGGTTTCCTTAATTTTTTTTCTGTTTTAAACAGATACAAGGTTTGCTCCTTCTTCAAGTGTGTTGGCCACTTCTGTTGTGTGGCTATTCCCTCCCCCCCACAGGTGGAATAAATGAAGACAACGGACACAGAGTTTTAGGTTAATGGGCGAAAATGGCCACAACTTTATTGATTACAGGAAAGAAGGGTATTGGCTTTAGGCATTGGCCCTAACCGACTATCCGGTCTGACCGGGAAGGGTTAAACACCAACAGGGGGAGCCACCCGAGATGCATATCCCTGGGCGCTCCCCGAGGGGTTACCGCTCGGGGGCGCGCTTTAGGCCCTAGCCTCCGTAGGTTTCGGACGAGGCGTCGCCCCTCGGAGTCCTTTAACGAACTACCCTTCAAGCATTGGGGGAGGTGATGGCGTTCCTCCCCCCCAACCTCATCTGCATGATAATACCCCGGCCAATGCCTACCGCCACCGAGCCGCAAGCCGGCTCGCCGCCAATACCCGCAGACCTGTAACCAATCCCTAATGCCTTGAAAAATATCTGCCAACCAAATATCATTGCCAGCATCAGATAGATGCACGCCATCCCAGCGATAAAGCATTTCCTTGTCAAACCGTATGCATGGGTGCTGAATGACCCGACCGCCCCATGCGGCCACTCTACCAGCCACCGTGCGCTCCACAATCCTCCTGGCTTTATTCACAGCCACGGGTTTCTCTGCATCCCGCCAACATCGCCTTTCCAGCAAAGAAGACCAAATTATTGTAATGTTTTCATGGGATGCCCTCAACAATTCCAAGTCATTGATAATGTTCCATATCAAGTCCACCCCTTTCCTATACGCCAAGTCGTTCTCGCCCAGCTGGATGACCATGGCACTGGGTGGGCCCTCGGCAGCGATTTTTCTGGATACGACTGGGAAAAACTCTTCCCAACGCATACCCCTCCTAGTGATCCATGACAATTTGACCCTGCTGGGTAGCCATAGCTCCTTATCCCAGCCCCTTTGTTCGGCGCGCCGCTTAGCCCAATATACGATGCTGTGGCCGAGGATCCACAGTCGAACCACACCAGTACCTGAAAAGAGAGAATCGGAGAACCGGATCAGGAGGAGTGCCCGGGGAGAAAGCTGAGGGGAATTTAGAAGGGCTTACGGATATAACCCTGGTATGCGTTAGATTTCCATCGACCCATGTCCATAATTCTTTCCGCCGGTAAGCCCATATGGGCGGCGGTGGTCGCTGCTCCAATGCGAAAGGAGTGCGCGGCGTACTCCTCTTGGGGAAGCCCAATGGCGGCAATTGCTTTGCGCAAGACCCTGGTGAACTGCTGCTTTGAGAGGGAGGAACCGTCGGAATGCAAGAAAAAGGGGCCCCGAGATTCTGGTCTTACACACAGGTATTTTCTAGCATCCTTTACAGGGCAAGGGCCCGCCTTTTGAGTCGCCTGAAGGCGAACCAAGGCTCCGTTGCCAAGCTGATCAGTCTTAGAACTACGGATTTTTAACATTACATGCGAGCTACCCACAGTTACGTCCTCCAGCAATAGTCCCCTAGAGGCTGCGCGGTCCTCACAGACCACTTCGCCTATGCGTAGGGCGCCAAAAAATGCAAAAGAAAACGCTGCTGAAAATAATCTTGCTTCATATCTTGACCAACACAGGGCCCTGAGCTTCCTACGGATTTGGGTGAGTATATCTAAAGTTATTGGCCTTCTTCTGTCCCGGCCTTGAGGCCTGGCCCTGCGCCAGCCCTCAAGCATCTTACGCACCACGAAATGCGAACAGGGATCCGCCGAAAATAGAGTTTTAGAAAAGAAGGATATAGCCGCTGAATGAATATTGAGGGTTTTGGGGGCCCGGCCAAGATCTCTAAGATGGACCAAATACTCTATGACTTCAGACTTGGACGGTGGCCTGCCTGGCTTGGACCGTCCCTTTCTGATGCGGAAGGATGTGAAGTCTAGCCATGCCTTATTATACGATCTCAGGGTAGAGGGCGCTAGCGCAGACAATACTCCCTTTATTGCTTCTCGTTGCCAATATTCCAGAGGTGCTCCGGGAATGGTTGCGGCTGCTGCTGCGCATCCGGCGCCAATGAGCGAAAGCGCTCCATCTGGAAACGAGATAAAGCATCCGCGATGTTATTATCAATACCAGGGACAAACTTGGCTGAAGCGTGAAGGTTCAAGCGCAAGCAGGTAAGGACAAAGTACCGTAAAAGGGACGCTACTCTGGGTGAGCGTGATGACTGTTTATTCAAAACTGACACGACCGATAGGTTGTCCGTCCAAAAGCACACTCTATGGTTTTTGAACTGGTCTTCCCATAAATGAATTGCAACAACGATGGGAAAGAATTCTAAGAATGTCAGGTCACGTAGTATCGGTTTGCCTTGCCAGGAGGGAGGCCAGTGCTGGGCACACCACTGGCCCCTGAAGTAGACCCCAAAACCTAAGGACCCAGCCGCATCCGAATGTATTTGGAAATCAGACTGCAGCGCCAAACTATCCTGCCAAAGCGATATGCCGTTGAAACCATCCAGGAATTGCAACCAAACAAGGAGGTCCGACTTTACTGCCTTGGAAAGGCGTACCCTATGGTGGGGTGACCGTAAGCCCGTGGACAGCTTTGCTAGGCGGCCGCAAAAAGGACGACCGGGGGAAATTACACGGCAGGCAAAGTTGAGGTGCCCCAGGAGGGATTGAATTTGCCTCAAGGTGACCTTCTTTAGGGGCAGCATTTGGCCGATAAGCTCTCTTAAGGTAACCAATTTTTCCGCCGGTAAGCGCGAGGTTTGGGCTACGGTATCAAGTTCAATGCCCAGGTAGGTCATGGTAGTGACCGGACCCTCGGTCTTCTCGCTTGCCAGAGGGACCCCCAGCTCCCTAGCTAAGGACTCGAAGGCCAGGAGGAGGGACCTGCACTCCCCTGCATCACTTGCCACCAAAATAAAATCATCGAGATAATGACCCACCCCTAGAGAGCCTGTTCTAAACTTTAGGGCCCATTCCAAGAATGTGCTGAAAGTCTCAAATGCAGCACAGGCAATAGAACAACCCATGGGCATAGCTTTGTCAATGAAGTAAGCTCCCTGGAATTTGAAACCCAACCAGCGGTAGTCTTCCGGATGAACCGGAAGTAAGCGAAACGCTGACTCAATGTCGCATTTTGCCAAAAAGGCGCCCCTGCCAAAGCTCCGCACCAACCGCACAGCTTGATCGAAAGACGAATACTTCACCGTGCACATCTCTTGGGGAATGGCGTCATTAACCGAGGTTCCTTTGGGATAGGACAGGTTGTGTATCATTCTAAATTCGCCGGGGACCTTCTTTGGGACAATACCAAGCGGGGAGATATGAAGCCCTTCGATAGGCGGAGTTGCGAATGGACCGGCCACCCTGCCGGCTGTAACCTCCTTCTGTATCTTTTTAAACGCGATGTCAGGCCTTTCCAAGACTGATTTCTGGTTAGGGGGGCAACTGGAATTGGGTGTGAAGGCAACCGGAATTCTAAAACCTTCAGAAAACCCTTCATCCAGTAGGTGGGCTGCACATCTATTTGGATAGAACTTTAGCAATGCTCTCAAGGGTTCCAATTTTATCGGAGAGCACGCGAGGCCTAGGGAGATGTTAGAAACGAACCCCAGCTGGCCCTTGGGCGGGGGCTGCTGGTCCGACGGAGCCACCCCTGTTTCCCCGAGCGAGGTGACCCCTGCCTCCCCGAAAGGGCTGCTGCCTCCCTTTGAAGCAGTTGACTGCAGGGTGGCTGCCTAAGCACCTATCGCATTCATGCAAGTACTTACAATTAACGCGCTGACAGGTACCCTTGTTGAAGTCCCAGCACTGCCTACGGCGTTGGGTCTCCACCTTACCAATTTTTGGCTGTTGGGTGGCTTTCTTCTCGATATTGGGCCCCACATGGTCAAACCAGCAATTGTTGTCCTTTTGGTCCCAGCGCGTTGAAGACAGTAGCGAGGCATTCCTCCGAAAGTCTTCATCATACGCCAAAGCAGCTTCATCTCCTGCCAACTCCCGTGCCCTCCTGACGTGTGCCAGATAGGACACGAGATGCGCGCCCCTCTTGGGATAGCAACTTGACACCACAGCCATAAACACTTGATAGCCATTAAGCCAATTCTCAAACGTTCGCTCTACCCGGGGTACCCTGTACCTCCTCTTCCCATAGTACTTAATTTTTTCCCCTTTTCCCCTGACCTGAGCTGGGGGCAGCAAGGAGAACATATCTACATAATTGCCATTCAATATCTTGTTCCTCTTCCTCTTAGAGAGGTGGTTCCCCAGAATAAAGTCAGTGGCGGCGTTGGTTGAGACTTTAACGTCTGGAACCAGGGCCCCATCCTTCCAATCAAGCGTGCCATTAAATGTCTTCCTGTGTGAGTTGGCCCTCCGTTCGTGCACCCACTGGGGAGCTCCAATGTCCTCCCCCTCTCCCCAATATGATTCCATTGGAGCGTCACTATCCCCATCTGAGGAGGAGGTACCTGTTTCATCGTCGGAGTCCGAAGTATCCCTCTTCTTGCTTTTCTTGGACCGGTGCTTCTTCTTCGCCTTCCGCTTTCCGCTCCGTGATGTGTCGTCACCGGGGGCCGGGTCGCTGGCTGAGGCCACCTGCTGAGGGGGCAGCTCTTCCTCGGAAGATGACTCCTCCGAGGTGCCCGGTCGCCTAGGGTTGTCCCGAAATACACTGGGAACATCCACCACCTCTTGGCGGGGGGCTGATGTAGAGGCCACCGATGGCCCGGCACTTTGAGCGCTCGCTCTAGGTTTTTTTAGCTGGTGCCTTGCCTTTTTGGGAACCAGACTTAGATTTTTGAGTTCGGGCAGCTTGTAAGCGTGTCCGTGGCCTGCTGGGGGCCTGCTCAACCACGTTGGCTGCACTAGTGGAGGGACCATCCTGACCCTGCTGACTGGGGGGGGTGTCTGGTATGCAATCTTGTGACACCTCGACAATGTTCGGGGAGGGAGTGATGGGTGTCCTGCACTGTGCGTAGAATGCTTGCAGCGCGGAAAAAAGCTGGGCCATGGCCTGAGGGTTACAAGGGCCTGTTGGTACCAGGGCGTTACCACGCTGAGATTGTTGGGGATTGCTGTTGCTCTCCATGTCCAAGCCAAAAGCAGCGACTTGGGGGGGGGCAGTCAAGTTTTATGCAAATCGGGAATTTATTTATTTATTTATTTATTTATTTAATGTTCATTTATTGTTTTCTACCTATCTTTACCAAAACAATTTTTTTATTATTATTTATTTTTTATTTATTTATTTTTTATTTTTTTATTTTTATTTATTTATTTATTATTATTATTATTTATTTATTTATTTTTATTATTTATTTATTTATTTATTATATTTATCTATCTTTATTTATTTATTTATTTATTTATTTATATAGTTTTTGTTTATAATCAACAACCGCAATGGGAAACAGGCAACCTGATCTGCCCCACAATCACTGGCTGTTGCTGTAAATAAGGGATCTGAAATGCACTTCACAAAATGCTGCAATTATACTTCTTGCCGCTAGATGGCAGTGTTCGCCAGGAATTCGCTTAAACCCACCGCAGAAGACGGGAACCAACGTAAATAGAAATTTGCTGTTCACCAAAACGCTAAATAAACAGTAGCTGCCAATTGCAAATGTGATATATATTAGTATTGTCTCCTGGATTTTTACTGATTAGTAGTTAGGAGCGTAAGTATGAGGCTTTTTTTATTATTATTATTTTTTATTTATTTGTCTATTTATTTATTTATTTATTTCCCAGCGAACTGCACTGGCAGGGGCTCCCCTGCTGGTGGCTTAGAGGCGCGCTGATAGAAGACCTGAGTGTATCAGAGCCTAGAACCACGTGAAATCTATATAAACTCAAAACAAATCGCAGGCAAGAATATTTAAAATTTTAAATGCGGTTGCCAGCCCCTTTCCCTTAAACAAAATGGCTGCCCCAGCTTCACACGTGGCCTCCCAAAATGGCGACCGGCAGGGGAACAAGGAACCAAACTCAGTACTATGCAACAGCGTATAGCAGATCAGCCTCTGGAGACAATGCCCTTAATTATCGCTCATTAGCTGTGAATTGCCCTGCCGGCCAGCACACAAAGACGTTTTTATGGCTACACAAACAGCCAGCAGGCAACAAAAGCCTCCTTAATGGAGTAACAGCAATAGCGTTTCTATGACAACCACAGAATGCAGCCCCCAGCAGGGGTAGGGAGGTGGGGGAAGGAGCTCGGAGCCCAGGGAAGAATTAAAACCCCAAGCAGACACGGAAGTAAAATGCCCACTTTAAACAAGCTGGTGGGGAGGGTAACAGGGAATAGGAGCAATCACAATGTCCACAAATAACAGAATAACAATTAACAAATACAGCAGGAGAAGCAGAGACTGTTCAACATCAGCTGTTTAAAAGCAGTCAAACCACGTGGTTTAGAGGGGGGAAATGAAGGGGCGGAAAGGAGACTGATTAAAGTCGGCTGTTAAGGGAGGGGGATAAACGAAGAGGCAGAATGGAGACCGTTTAAAATCAGCTGATTAAAGAGCATTCAAACCACGGGGAGAGAGGGGGAGAAGGGACAAAGGAGGAAGGATGAGGAAATTCTGAAGCACCTCTGCTGACCACGGGAACAATAAACACACACACAAACAGCAACGCACCAGCGGAATTAACAACGAATGGCTATGCAGTCACCCCCCAGGCACCCCAATCAATTAAAATTCAGCCGAAGTACCCAATTATGAAGAGAGCAGCGCAATAAAGGCGAATTAAGCAGCGCTCACTCCTAGAGGAGAAAGGAATAACAAAAGGTAAACTTCCCTACTTCCCTGCCGGCAAGCCTCTTCCGAGATAACTCCACGTGGTCCAGCAGCTGAGGGAAACCCAAACTGCAAGCTGCAAACTGCGTCGTCTCCAGGGAAGAAAGGGGGCGAGCCAGGGGCTGCCCTGACCTTAAGTGGCCCTAGGAAGGCCCGCCCCTGCCGCCAGCCAATTGGCTGGTGCCACAGGGTATGCTAATTGGGTGAATCCCAGTCTCCTGCGAGGCTGACGCCAGCCTCGCAGAGTGAGTGTGGGCGGGGTCGTGATCCCACAACCCCCCCTCCTCCTGAAGATCGGAAGGGGCATTCTATACAATGCCCGAAGGCTGCTATATCATGGCCACAACAACTGTGCCAATAACTGAAGCAATGTTGCTGTTGTCATCGCAGTTTTCCTGCGAACACTGCTGATAAGTTTACTCAGGAGTCCTTGGTGAAAAACCTTATCAAAAATTCCTCTAAGTCCAAGAACACAGTGTCTACTGAACCACCCCTAGCTACATGTTTGTTGACACCCTCTAAGAACTCTAAAACAGCCAGTTGGGTAGGATTTATCTTTTGCTTAAGCCATCTTGATTATTCTTTGCTGTGCTTGATAATTTTACCTTTAATCAGGCGTTCCACAAATTTACGCAGAATATGCACATTAGAAAAAACACTATTAATTCAATTGATATGCTACACTTACTCCTGAAGGAGCTCAGGATGGCAAACACATCCATAATAACACAATTTGAAAAAATATATTCCAATAATAATTAAAAACATTCTCTCATCCAGTGATCTCAGGGTTGCCACGATTGGTGCAACAGAAATGTTTCCAAATTCTTCCTGAAAGTCAATAAAGAGGGAGACAGACACACCTCACCGGGAGGGCAGTCCATAAATGGGGAACTGCCACTGAAGAAGTCTTGTCGTGGGACCCCAGTCAACTGTGGCTCCAGTGGTCGCTCCACCAACAAGGGTTCATGTCTGATGGTTCAGGGTTGGTTGATACTGGACCTAGCGCTAACATTGTGATATCTATTCTGAGCACAAGAAAGGAAGTCTGAAAGCTGATATAATACAATGAGGAGGGGGGAATTCCCAATAAATATTAAATTATTTAAATATATGTTGTCTGGGGGAAATTTAACCACAACATCAACACTTACAGCTGTGTGTATGTGAAAGAGACACTTTATTTTCATTAAAGGGAAAGGCTTAATATGGGAGGTGGAAGAGGAATGAAAGCTGCAGAAGAACATTAGAATCAGCTGTGTATGCTCTAAGAAAAGTGCCTTTTCAGTGGGAACGAGAGATGTTTTGAGTGGACTGCAGGTCAGAGATGCCGCTGCAAGGATATCAGGGTCGCCTTAGAAGCAATTAGAATTGATCCTTTTGAGGAAAAGTGAGGAGACTAAGAGGCTGACTTGATTCCCTTTCCAAGTATGCGTTGTAGCAATCCAATTAGATGGGCAAAAAGAAATTGGGCAGGGTAGCAAACACACCACAGGGCCAAGGAACCAGAAGGGCGTTGAACAGAAGGGGGGCTGCACAGATTACATACATTGAAAGCTCATTCCCTCTGCCCCACCCCCTGGGAATTGGAGTTTAAGCTTGCTGGGAGTTGTAGCTTTCTGAGCGGTAAACACAATTTCCAGGATTTGGAGTAGGGGTGAATATGTGTTTTAAATGTGTGTGTGTAAGCAGCCTCTATCTCAATCAAAAAGTTTCAACTTCAACATGGGGCTACGTGAGTTGAATTATGAATGAATTTATAAGTTTACATTATGAGTGAGGGGATGGGAAAAGAGGGCAGATGGAAGCAGTCCGGGCTTCCTCCAGTCAGACTGTTCCCTCTGCCCACAAGGCCAATGGAAACAATGTACCTTGTGAGAAAGAAGAGAAACAACTTAAATTTATTTGGTTTAGAATTTTTAAAAACTATAGCCCACCTTGGATGCCTTGGCAGAACAATTTTCAGTTAAAATGCATTTGATCACAACAACCTGAAATATTAAGAAACTCTTGACTACAACAGCAACAACAGACACCACACACACACACACGGGCCCCACACAGAAATAAGACAACAGTATGGAGGAGGCACATTGAATGAAAATGTATCTTTAACTCTGAACATAGATCAGGATCTACTGGCAGATCTATGGGTGATCTTCCAGTAGATCAGCGAGGATTTCTGACTCCCAATTGTTTTATAACAGCAATAACAAAATGAACCCCTGCTCCCTCAATTTGATTGCTGAAATGTAGAAAGCTTGGGGAGCTAGAATAGGTGGAATAGTATGGAAAGACTGTGAGCTCAGTTCTAGTACTTACAGTTCTAGTACTTGCTGTGGTCAGCAGCTGCTCAGAGACACATGTTCTTTATAATAATAATAATAATAATAATAATAATAATAATAATAATAATTTATTATTTGTACCCCGCCCATCTGGCTGGGTTTCCCCAGCCACTCTGGGCGGCTTCTATAGAAACCAAAAATACACTAAAATATCACAGATTAAAAACTTCTCTGAACAGGGCTACCTTAGTTCTAAATAATAATAATAATAATAATAATAATAATAATAATAATAATAATTTTTTATTTATACCCCACCCTTCCCGGTTCAGAAAACCAGGCTCAGGGCGGCTAACAACAAATTTAAAACACTTAATTGTGATACAACAAAAAGCATGTCTTTTGCTTCTGGGTGCAGTTCATGAATGGTGCAAATGCAAAGCAGATCCCACAAGTCTGGAATCTGTCTTCTCTTCTCCTAGAGGCACTATCAATCTTCAGGAAGAGCTTTTTTTGGTGGTGGGGTGTGTGCATATGTTGGGTGCTGCAGTGAGAGGGAGAAAAATCCCTTCTATCAGCTGTTCAGAGGATCCAACCCTATATATGAAGAGTTGCATAAGCCTTTGGTGCAGGATAGCTAAGGAGAGTTTGTGAGCTTTAAGCACATCCAGCCAAGAAGCTCTTCAGATGGTAGGTAGACAGAATGCCAAAATGTCTGGGAAAATGATCTCAGGCAATGCAGTCTGGATGCTTGTGTCTGTGCATGTAGTTTTCAAAGGCTTGACATTGTTGTATGAAAGTATTTCAAGCTTAGGAGCGGAATCTTTACTTACTGGGAATATCACACGGACCCAACAGTTTTGCTGATCTCAGAGCAATTAACTGAACAGCAGTGTGATTATGTTTTAATTCAAACAAAAACCATACGAGCTATTAGTAAAAGATTATGGGTTATGAATAGAAGTACTGGGAAAGAAAACAGGGAGCATCGTCAACAAAAGGAACCCAATGGATCAACGGAAGGTTTTACTGTAGGAAATAATTAATGCCCTAGATAATTTGAAAATACAAATTTGACCTTAGATGGAACCTAAACTCTTATTATTGTTGCCACGGTATGAAGACTATAGTTTAATCTGAATAATATAATGGCAAACCCTGTGAACAGAAGTTATTTATATGAAGGTATATATTTTATTGGCTACAAATAGCACAGTCCAAGTTAGAAGTTTCAGGGGGGGTTAAATGATTTCCTATATGTTGCCATGTGAAGAAACTGAATAAAAAATTAAATGGTAAAAACAGAAGTGCAGTTAAATAATGGCTCACTCAAGGCTCTGTATTTTTAAGTCTAGGTAAAGGTAAAGGTACCCCTGCCCGTACGGCTGCGTGCTCATCTCACTCTATAGGCCGGGAGCCAGCGCTGTCCGCAGACACTTCCGGGTCACGTGGCCAGCGTGACGAAGCTGCTCTGGCGAACCGGCACCAGAGCAGCACACGGAAACGCCATTTACCTTCCCGCTATAAAGCGGTCCCTATTTATCTACTTGCACCCAGGGGTGCTTTCGAACTGCTAGATTGGCAGGCGCTGGGACCAAGCGACGGGAGCGCACCCTGCCACGGGGATTCGAACTGCCGACCTTTCGATCAGCAAGTCCTAGGCGCTGAGGCTTTTACCCACAGCGCCACCCGCGTCCCTCCATTTTTTTAAAAATCTAAGCTGTACAAATAATGTTCCGTCAAACCCAGAACTGTTTGCCACATGTTGTCAGAACAACACCACACCTTCAGAACTTCTAAGATCTAATTTATTTAGCCACAAAACCCTGTTGAAAGGTCCATGGCAAAACCTTATAAGATTAAAAATTTCAGTCTGGATGATTTCATCTCACTGTGCCCATGAGAAAGGGATAGAGAAATTCACTCCACCATGAAAACTGTGTTTGTCTCTGTGTGCGCATTCAGAATGACAAACTGCTGAAATTAAAGCCTTCTGTAGGCATTTAATCTGTGTGATTGGTTGGCATCTGTCTGTCTCCTGAGACAATGGAAGACTGCACTTTCGGGGCTGAAGTCAAACTGTTGGGGAGTTACAGCACCTGCTGTGGCTGTAGAGACCAATATGGGAGAGACATGCTTTGTTGCAGCTGGGGCAGATGGAGGTGTCCAGTTGTGCTGATGCAGGTGTACAGTGGCAGCTTGCTGTGCTGCTAAGACACTGTTGGCTGAGGGGCTTGTGTGACAACACCCCAGTGTACACAGGCTCCAGCTGAACAATCAATGTCCTGCAAAAAATGGAACTGATGTATCAGAGTTTATAAGCTTTGGGGTGTACACCAGCAGGATCCTCTGCTGATAGGAACTTGTATTCGGATCTGCACCCAATAGATAGTCCATTGAGAACATCAATTTAAAACCACAGTTGTAAATAAGTAAATAAGCACACCAGTATGTACAGTGGTCAATATACCTTTGTCCTCAGTTCCTTGCTGGTGCAGCACGTGTTACGGTGAGGACAAAAGAACACTCATAATTTTAAATAAATTAAAATGTCTATCTCCATCCCCCACAAAAGAACACGAAGAGCTTGTTTAATTTGTAACTAGTGGCAGTTTATGCAGTCTTCAGTATTTATTGCCTGCCTGATTTAGTTCCAGTACTGAAAAGAGAGAAGGGTAATGTAAGGAAAATGAAAAGGCAGATCTAAATGCTTGTTTGGGATTGATTCTGCTCTTCTTAGTCAGAAGATACAGACTTTCAAAAAGTGTTTTTTTAAAGGAAAAGTAGAATTTAAAAATATATGAGTCCCTTAAACATAATGGAATATGAACAAAATTATTTTCCACTTCAACTAGACCTTCTGAAGGAAGGTTTTATTGATGTGATTTCACCAGACATTCCTTTTTTGGGGGTGCCTGAACAAGGCAATTCTAATGACTCCTTGGTCTAGTTTCTAAAGCACTAAATTTTGTCAGCCCTGAAGTTAATTTATAGTGTGGTGCGCAGCCATGTAGCTAATATCTCCCATTAATAACTGTGTGCATGTCTGATTTTTCACACTCTTTGCTGAAATATATAATCCTTTATTCCCCAAATAAAATGGAGAGGTCAACAAAATAGCGGGAGGCTGTGCAGTTTCTTCACAGTTTGCTTTTTTTGTCCTGTCACTAGTGAGATTGCCAAAGTCCATAATTACCTGTTCCTAAAATGTATTTGTCCACAAAGTAATGTTCAGCAGTATTTCAAATAGAGTGGCATTTCTTGCAAAGGTTCTTCTCTGTCTCAGAAAGTAGAATGGGCTTCTGCATATGTGTGGTCATTCACATGAAAACCATGGTTGAAAGCAATTTTGGGGTACATTTTTCAACATACCTGTAATGTATGCTCTCTAATTACCTGTCACCTGTGCAGTAGTAAACAATGCCCCCAAATTTCAGCCACTTACTATTTTACAGGCTTCTTTCTGTATATAAAAAACACCTGAGACCATCTTTACAAACCTTACAAACTGGCTTCTCCTTCTTCCTTTACTTTGGCAATGGTGTGAAATTATGTTCTGTGCTGTTTTTCAAACAAAAACTCACTGAGTGAAGGAGGCAAGTGTCCAATGTCTGATACACAGGGCAACATGAGCAGCACAGTGCCAAATTCAAAAGCTGGGGGGTGCGAAGGAAGAGTCTTTCTAAATAAAGCTTAAGCGAGGTTTTAGAGCATGTGAGTTGCAACATCAAAATGGAAGTAAAACAGAGAATATGAGAGATATCCTGTGTGAGTCATTAGATAAGAACATAAGAATAATGTGCTACATCAGGCCAATGGCCCATCTGGTCCAGCATCCATTTCTCACAGCTAGTAGCCATGGATGGCCGTTATCTCATTCTCAGAACAGACCCTTTGAAGACCGCAAACACATGGAGCCAGAATCTAGTACTAAAAGAGTACTGGAATTGATTCAAGAATTTGGTCAAGTTGCAGGATTTAAGCTGAACAAGTTAAAAACTAAGGTTCTCGAGAAAAATCTAACACCGATTGAGAAAGAGAGGTTTCAGAAGGAGACAGGTTTAATATTGGCTAAGAAAGTAAAATAACTAGGGGTTAATATGACCGCTAAGAATTTAAATTTATTTAAGGACAACTATGAAAAATGTTGGTCAGAAGTGAAAAAGGATCTAGAAATATGGTCAAATTTGAAGCTTTCCTTGCTAGGCCGTATCGCTGCTATAAAAATGAATGTATTGCCAAGAATGTTGTTTTTGTTTCAATCATTGCAAATTTTGGACAGAATGGATTGTTTCAAGAAGTGGCAGAGAGATATTTCTAGATTTGTCTGGCAGGGCAAAAAGCCCAGAATAAAATTTAAAATAATAACTGACGCAAAGGAAAGAGGTGGATTTGCCCTGCCAGACCTTAAACTTTACTATGAGTCAGCAGCATTTTGCTGGCTGAAAGAATGGCTGCTTCTTGAGAACACAGGCATTTTGGATTTAGAAGGTTTCACTAATGTATTTGGGTGGCATGCATATTTGTGGTATGATAAGTTTAAAGCACATAAAGCATTTAAAAACCATATTGTTAGGAAAGCATTGTTCAATGTCTGGATAAGATATAAAGACTTACTTGAAAATAAAACCCCAAGGTGGTTATCACCAATGGAAGCAAAGGCTCTGAAAAAGCTCAATATGGAGGCCAAATGGCCGAAATATTGGGAGATTTTGGAACAAGAAGGAGATAAATTGAAATTGCAGAGTTTTGAGAAACTAAAAGATAAAGTGCGAGATTGGCTTCATTATTATCAAATAGGGGAGGCTTACAATTTGGACAAGAAAATTGGTTTCCAGGTGGAAAAATCAAAATTAGAAACAGAACTGTTAGATCCCAAAACTAAGACTTTGTCAAGAATGTATAACTTGCTGTTGAAATGGAATACTCAAGATGAAACGGTAAAATCTGCTATGATAAAATGGGCACAGGATGTTGGACATAACATTATGTTTGCTGACTGGGAACAGTTGTGGACCACAGGTATGAAATTTACGGCATGTAATGCCTTACGAGAGAATATTATGAAAATGATATACAGGTGGTACATGACACCAGTCAAGCTTGCAAAAATATATCATATGTCTGATAATAAATGTTGGAAATGTAAAGAGACTGAAGGAACATTCTTTCACCTTTGGTGGACGTGCCCAAGGATTAAGGCTTTCTGGGAGATGATCTATAATGAAATGAAAAAGGTATTTAAATATACCTTCCTGAAGAAACCAGAGGCCTTTCTCCTGGGCATGGTCGGCCAATTGGTGCCAAAGAAGGATAGAACTTTATGTATGCTACAACAGCAGCAAGAATACTTATTGCAAAGTACTGGAAGACACAAGATCTACCCACCCGTGAAGAATGGCAGATGAAGGTGATGGACTACATGGAACTGGCGGAAATGACTGGCAGAATCTGAGACCAGGGAGAAGAGTCCGTGGAAGAAGATTGGAAGAAATTTAAAGACTATTTACAGAAATATTGTAAAATCAATGAATGTTAGAATGATGTCGGAATGAAGTCAAGTGGTTCTTAGCAGTAAGGCTAGAAAGGAGTAGGTGAAAATGGATTTTTAATAGGCGAGAAAGTAAAGCTATAACATATTAAGATAAGGGATTAAGATAAAAATAAAGAGGGAAAGGATTTTCTGAGTTAACCAATCAAACTGGAATACAAAAAAGGGAGGTGTGGGGAGGTCAGCGAAACAAGTAAATGAAAGATAAGTTATGGAATGATGGATTTATTTTTAATTGTGTCTATTTTTTCTGTATTTTGTATCTCATTCTCAGAACAGACCCTTTGAAGACCGCAAACACAAGTAACTCAAGTTACGTTTATAACATTGGTGGTGAACCTTAGGCCAGCAGGTGAATGCAGCACTCTATATCTCCCTGTCTGGCCTTCAAAACTCTTCCCAGGCCACATTGCTTGGTGGCCCCATTTCACACCCTCCTTAGATGTATCTGCCTGGCTTGAATGTGCCCTTGAACTCTGATAACTCTCTGCCCTGGCTGGAAGACAGAAAGGGGTGCTCTCTCACTCTCTCTGGGTAGAAACTAACCCGTTGCACTAAGGTAATATATATATTAATGGTTCTACTCCCTTTTGCCTGTTTCTATCCACCCCTAGTATATGGCCCTTGGAAGACTACCCTGAAGAAACGTGTCCCTTGGTTCCCTGCAATAGTTGCAAATGGAAATCCTTCACCCAGAGCCACTGACACATTATTTACAAAGTGTAAATAGCTGTGTTGCTGGCTATTCTATTCCATTTGAATGTTCCGTAAACTGCCCTGGGACCCCTTGGGGCGAAGAAATGGTTTAAAAATAAAATGAATAAATAAATCATTTTGGTTGGGCTTTATTTTATTGTTTGGATGACCTGGCTTGGTGGTTGTCTTGCTACAATAACGAAAAGGTTCTAAAAATGATGCTTCCATGTTTTGTTTGCCTTTTATCTCATGTACAGACTTTGCAGTTCTCTTGGCAGGTGTTAAAATGCTTCTTCCCACATGAGGGCATCAGAGCTGTTCCAACAAGCTAAGGGGACAGTCTCTTGGCTCTTTACTACGGAAATCATGAAGAATTTGAGCGTGTGAGGTGCATTTGCTCTTACAAGCCTTTTCTAGTTTGCACTTCTGGTAGACTTATCCATTTTCCATGTAGGAAGGAAGGCTTCATAAAATCAATTTACATCCTTTCTTTGCTAACCATGAAAATCAGACACAGATCTATATATACTGATCATATGTGAACTGTTAGAGGCTGACGTGGATGGCCACCACCTTGCCATTAATAGCAACCTGCTACAAACAGACCCTTATTTAAAGCACAATAATGTGGCCCCTGGAATAGTAAATATAAGCAACTGAGCTAAATGATGCTTATTTTAACTACTGGCTTAGAATGTGGCCCCACTGAGGAAATGTATAGGAAAGGGCTATTTAGAGAGATGCATACACAGCAAATTGTATCCTTTGTGTCAAGAAGAACTATTGCTCTCCCCACCATAAGCCATAAATGAGAATATTAAAGAAAAACATTCAAGAGGATCTGGGCAGAGACATTTCCCCAGTGTATCCTCATCGGGCCTCTCAGCCACTTTAGACCTTTTGAATCCTGAAAATCTGGGACTCTCCCAGGAAAATAGGGACACTTGGAGGGTCTGTAAGGATGTTGAACTTTGAAGACACTCTCTGAGATCACCTGGAGCTTCCATGACATTTAGAAGCCTACACACAGCATGACAGGAAATCCTCACAGCTGGAAATTTGATAGCATCAATGCAGAAGAATCTTACATTCTTGCATTCATGCTTTACATAAAGTCCAATAAAACTTTCTTTGCAGTGCGAGATATTAAGAAACAAACAAAGCACACCCCTAACACTAACACCTCATGCTCTGTCACTTTGAGGAATCTACTACTCCACCACAACCAAAACAAGACCAGCCCACTCATGAAGGGGACTGAAGGAGTCACACTGGGTGGTGAAATCCTGCAAGGCAGCACCCTGCAAGCACCCCACCCGACCATCACTGCTGGGGTTGCAAGGCTGCAGTAGCAGCTTCTGGCAAGATCTCATGAAATCTCGTAAGCTCTTGCTGGAAGCTGCCACTGCAGAGCCCTGGTAAGTGAGGCTTCAGTGCTGGGGGCAGGTGATATCTTCCTGCTTTGCCTCAGGCGACAAAACAGGATGGGCTGCTCCTGACCCCAGGAAACCTGCTGCTTTCATTCTCCTCTCTGGAATGGGCAATCATTAGTGTTTCATTCCTTGTATTTCCATCTCCCCATTTCCTAAATTTTGCTATCTTTCTGTCCATGCTCAGACCCAAGCTGCTGACATTTGAGCATTCCCTAGGTGCATCTAGGCCTCTATTTTGACTGAAGTCATATTCTAACTAACCATTTTTCCTGTTCTGCAGGCATTGCATTTGGTAATTAAGCCACAAAGCCATTTTACACTGAAACAGCATTTTGGCACTGTAAATAAGGAAACAGTTGTACTTTGAGCTGAAGGTAAGCAAGGTAAAGTGCAGTCTTGCCCCAGGCAGGCAACAACTTTGGATAAAAGATCTCAAACTGTCATCCCTCCATTGTCACCTGAACATCAACAACTCACCCTCTGCTGTAAGGTCTTGGGGTAGGGTTACATCTACACCCCACCAAATGTAATGAAACAAATAAAACAACCCCACTCCCAAATACAGTACAATACAATACAATACAAAGGGATGCGGGTGGCACTGTGGGTTAAACCACAGAGTCTAGGGCTTGCTGATCAGAAGGTCGGCAGTTCGAATCCCCGTGACGGGGTGAGCTCCCATTGCTCGGTCCCTGCTCCTGCCAACCTAGCAGTTCAAAAGCACGTCAAAGTGCAAGTAGATAAATAGGTACCGCTCCAGCGTGAAGGTAAACAGCGTTTCCGTACGCTGCTCTGGTTCGCCAGAGGCGGCTTAGTCATGCTAGCCACATGGCCCGGAAGCTGTACACCGGCTCCCTCGGCCAATAAAGCGAGATGAGCACCGCAACCCCAGAGTCGTCCGCAACTGGACCAAACGGTCAGGGGTCCCTTTACCTTTACAATACAATACAATACAATACAATACAATACAATACAATACAATACAATACGAATCAACAATCTGGATAGTGCATAGGGGAACACTATTAGTTCAAGCCAAGGAGAAGAGAGACATCTCCAGTGAGCACCAGAGGTAAAGAGACAACACTTGTTGTATCTTTATCGAAGCCATTACAGAGAAGGCTGTCCCATGGGATATCACCCCTTGCACCTCCAAGGGAAATGCCACTATAAACAGAATCTGTCCTGTAAGCCATAACATCCTGGCTGGCGGCACATAAATGAGCATATGCTCTTCCAGGCATATGTTAAAGAAAAATGCAGATAGGCACTAGCTTACTGGGGTGAATGGGGCACCTGCCCCGACAACCTCACTTTGCCCTCAGCCAGTTTTCACCGGCCTGCCTTCTTACTTACATCCGGTCCAGGGAGTGGCATTGTCTGTCAGCAACCTCCTCCTTAGTTTCTGTTTTTCCCCCTTGGGGGGAAGAGGGTGGGGGCAAAACTAGAATTATTTGACTCTGCCTGTCATTAGCTCTGGCTCCACCCACTGTTGGCCTCTCTGGCTTCTGCCCCACCAGTCCCTGTGGGCCCCTGTCACCTCCCTAGGAGCTGGTATTCAGTGGCAGATATCTCATTAAGCCCCGCCCCTTACGTCCCTGGCTCTGCTGGCTCCACCCCTAGACTTAGAGTTTATGGTTACTCAACTGGACACTTCTAGGTTTCTCTTCCACACTGCAAGCACAGTCTGTGAGGGTCTGACAGAGATGGGGAAATTTGGAGCAGGGTTGATGCGCAAAGCACCACTGCCCCTTCCAGCGACCATGTAAATCCTTGGAGGACCCAGTTTTACTTGTGAGAATTCTCATATTACTCCACTCTTCTTCCTGCTGCTTAAGCAGTTACTAGTACAGGGGTCAGCAAGGTTTATCTTTCCTGGGCCGGATTGGTCCCGCTGAGATCCCCCCGTGGGCCGGATGTCGCGTGTGCATAATTTACATGATTTTCGGCATCTGCGTCTGCACAGATGTGATTTCCAGTGCTGCGGAACTGAGTCCCCGCGCCGCACTGTGCCGCTTTAGCACAGCGTGCGAACGGGTGGCTCAGTTCGGGGGCGGCTCGGGGGCCAGTCAAACAACCTCCACGGGCCGCTTCTGGCCCATGGGCCTTAGGTTGCTGACCCCTATACTAGTCCATAGGAAAAGAACCAGTTCTCTTATCCAATGCTACATTTATTCAGCATCCTTTGGATAGGGATTTACTCAATATATTTTTGGAATTTCAATAATATTTCCACATGGTCACTCCTGTCTACACACACTTCATTCTGGGAACCTGGACATTTATTTCTTCATTCAAGTCATGGGTTGGCTCAGTGTTCCTTGTGGACTGAGTCCGAGGTTCCTTCCCCTTTACTGTTCTCATCGTTCTGCCATTGCTGAGACCAGAGAATTACCTAAATTCTAATCTGAAATGAAATAGGTCTAAGGTTGTCCACTGTCTGGATGAATACCTTTCAAGAAGCCCATATTTACTGTTCTGATCTCCTTAAAATTAAGAGTGTACAAACATCATGAATAAACATGACATTGTCTCACCCTTCATTTTCCAAATATCACCGTTCATTTTCAAATGTATTTGTGAATGAAAGTACAAAGGAATTTTCTGTTAGAGGAATTCTCATTTAAATTGAATAAAATACAATAAATAATTTCCCCTAAATATTAGCCACTACCTTGTTTCTGATATCTCTCCCTAAAGACCTTGCAGGTCTTATCCTGTTGAACTCTTGGAAAGATTATTCGCATGACATCAACAGATAAAGCGTGAAGCTTCCTCGATTAAAGGAAGGAAGGTTGTGATAGCATCTTAGGCACTATAACAGCTTCAGCTGATGCAAATAGAGAATCCTTCCCAGTCTCCAATAAAGCATGTACTTATTGATTTCTCTGTGCATATTTCCCTATCGCTGTAGCAAGAATATAGTGAAACTAATTATATTCTTAATTTGAAAACCCAAAAGGGCAAAAAGCAGTAAGCAGCATATGCAGCATACAATATTATTGTCGACTCATCATTCAGTCTTCATAAGCTTCTGGCTTCAACCATCCCTGACTGTTTGGTCTTTCAAGGCATTTGAAGGAAAGCCTAAAGGTTGAGTCCAAGAAGGCTTTGAAATCATGTGAAAAAGAGTTGGTCATGTGGGTGGGATGAGCACTGCCAGTAGATGCTGCCCCATTCCAAGAACCAGGCCTTATTTGTGCCAACACAACCATGCCAGCCCAACCTCATTTGAAACAGTATTTGGGTTTCTGGGCTACACCAGTGTGGTATAATGGGTAGAGTATTAGTCTAGCGCAGGCTGGCTCACCCGTGAGGCAGGAGCCACAGGGGCAACAGATCCTGATGTAGATCTTTAGTCCCTCTGTTATGCCTGATGTAACTCTTCACTCACCCCATCTTCTCTGGTGGGGCCTCCTGCTATTTTGTGGCCCCTCTCAGGGGCCAAAATGTCTTGAGCCAGCACAGGTTCAATACCCTGCTCAGCTACGAAGCTAACTGGGTAGGATAAAATGGGATGGAAGCTACGAAGCTAACTGGGTAGGATAAAATGGGATGGAAGCTACGAAGCTAACTGGGTAGGATAAAATGGGATGGAAGCTACGAAGCTAACTGGGTAGGATAAAATGGGATGGAAGCTACGAAGCTAACTGGGTAGGATAAAATGGGATGGAAGCTACGAAGCTAACTGGGTAGGATAAAATGGGATTGAAGAAAACCACAAACCTACCCTGAGCTCCTTGAGGGAAAGGTGGATGATAAAAATAATAATAAATAATTCCCAACAGCTGAGTGCATTATAACAGTTGTACTAGAGTTGAAATCAAGGTTGCCAGATTGGCAATTTGGAGAATCCTTTCACCTTTTCCTCTAGTACAAAAGACACTGATGGAACCAGTGAAGCATGGATCAGGAAATGCAGAGCACATGGCATGATGGCAATCTTGGTTGTTGCTATGTGTTTCCCTTCAGTAAGGATGTGGGCCTCCTTATCCCCACTGCTGATGATGGCAGTGGCTTCTTACTACTTCAATTCCTGCTCCATGTTTTGGTGGTTTTAAAGGGAAAATACTTTCTAGATTGGCAGTCTAGAAAGCCTCCTGAAATTAGGAACTCTGGACCAGGTTACCGGAAAGATCGTTTTGCTCCGTTGCCAAGTAAAGTCATTAAGATCAATGAATGAGTCATGCCACAGCCTAATGGTTATCAACTTGTGGTAACACGGAGGTGGGTTTTCCCCACCTGCTGGTGGCACTGGCATTGCACTCCCTGATGAAAAATGAGAGGCCCCATCTGTACTGGCATTCCACTGAGGCATCTAATCATAAGCCTGAATTTTTATTAAAGCTTATATGTTTAATCAGGGCTTGTATTTTAAAAATGAGCTTAAAGATCTTCAAATGTTTCATGCCAGGCAGAAGACCAGCTGCCTAAGAACCTTGGCAAAATGTTTTTCTCCTAGACAAGGGGGCCCCCTGATTTATAGCAGAAAACAATTCTCAAAGTCGTAAAAAGGGAATTACAGGCTGAGAGCCAAGGTTACACTGACCCTACAAATTAAGGGTGGATAAATAGTAAAATGAGCCATATCTTCTTCCTAAGGTTAAAAAGGTCAAGAGCAGTGAAAAAGCAACTGGTCTGGCTGGCAGAAACAGAACATTTTTGGGAAGTCTTTTCTAAAGCTGTTTCTTTCTTAAACTAAGATCCTTTTAAGATTTCTTTTCCTTTTAAAAGGTTATTTATGTATTAAATATATTAGCTTAAATATAATTATGCAAAGGATTTAAGAAATGCTAGATTCTTATTTCATATAGTTGTAAGAGTTGTAACTATCCTGAAATTAAGTCAGCCACCAGCCCCCCTTACCAGACAGGAGACGCCATCGAGCACTCCTGATATATGGTTGTCAGGCCTTTTGTTTAGAAACCTTCAAATGAAGGAGATCTCTCAATGTTGATGTGAACTCAAAATCCTTGACATATGTTTAAGATAAAAATTCAAGATTAATCATCTGTTTTGGAAGGCAATAGGGCAAGGAGGGCAAGAGGTGAGCTGGTAATTAAGATTCCTTGTTGAGACACATGTAAGATATATTACTACTTATTTGTCATTTATAGATAGAAGAATATATAGCTTTTTGATTCCCATAAAAGGGCGAGAGGAAATGGGTGTATCTTTTGTGATTGGTTCTAGCAAATAGCCAATAGGAATTTCAACCAGGCTGATTGGACAGAGGCAGCCACAGGAGGAGCAAGGGGGCTGGATTAAGGAAATATAAGTGCTGGCCAGAATGGCAAGAGGCCAGGCCAGAGCTTGGTAACCATATACCACTGTGCCTCATATTTATTTGTCTGACAAATAAATTACTATTTTAATTTCTCTATTGCTGCGTTGAATATTTCATTCCAGCTAAGCGTTAACCACAAGCAGGGTGCTACACCACCAGCTGTTGAAGAGACACTTGTTTATACACTGGAACCTCGGTTTTCGAATGTAATCCATTCCAGAAGTCCATTCAACTTACGAAACGTTTGAAAATCAAGGATCAAAGGGCTGCCAGCAAGTTCAATGGGGAAAAAAGAAAAGAAAAACACACCTCGGAAGCCATTTGACTTCCGAGGCTTGTTTGAAAATTCACTTCTGGGTTTTCAGTGTTTGGCTTCCAAAAAAATTGGCAGCTGAGACGTTCGAAAACCAAGCTTTTACTCAGAGCTGGATTTAGGTGTGATGAGGCCCTAAGCTACTGAAGGCAATGGGTCCCTTTATATGTCCATCTGTACTTTGTCAACAACAAATTGTTGCTTTTTTGTGTTGAATATATGCTATATGGTAATTTATGGACCTAATAGGTATCTCAAGCCATTTGCACATAACAAAATAGGAGCCTACACAACACAAAACACTGTTGTTGTATGTAGCTTTTATTTCATTTGTTTTTAATCTTATTTTTTGGAAATGTACATCCAGTGTTTTTTTCCCTTTAATTTTTTTTGAGGGTCCCCAAGAGAGTGGGGCCCTAAGCTACAGCTTGTTTAGCTTATACGTAAATCCGGCCCTGCTTTGCCTGTATACGCATTCCCTTAATCTTCCAACCTGCATCTCCTGCTTTAACTGCAATGCCCTTTTAGTGCTCTTGTTTTATTGTGTGTTTTAATTATAGATGCTTATATTTTTATGACTGCACAATTGGTTTTAATACATATATTGGCACCCAGTCTCCAGGTGGTTGCAGTCTGTTGTGGCAGGCCCTCTGCATCTGGCATTTGGGGAATTCCCCCAGCCGGCTGCATAGGAGAGTGGGATAGCCCACCATCGCCTAGATTCAAATTGGCCAGTCAGGTGGCTATAAAGACCAGCTATAAAGACTGGCTGCACCCAAACTTCGGACTGCAGTCAGCCCAAGAACAACCCACCCATTATTTGTATGCAAAGTTTTCTTCTTCTTCCTTGCACTCTATAATGGACCTTGCTGTGGTTCATTAATGGTTGCCATATTCAGAGCCAGGGAGGAATTTTCCTGCAAACAGATTTGTAGTAGATTTGTAGTAGTAGACCCGTCTACTGCAATTATTAAGTTTCCAGATGACACCCCCATAATGGGTTTAATAACAGGAGGAGACGAATCAGCGTATAGAGGGGAGGTCCAAAAAATATCTACATGGTGTCTAGGGAACAACTTGCACCTTAATATCAGCAAGACAAAGGAGATGGTGTAGGACTTTTGGAGGAAGAGAGGAGAACTAGCTCCGCTGTACATCGGGGAGGGCTGTGTGGAAAGAGTCTTTTCCTTTAATTTCCTAGGAGTTTATCTCAGTGAAGACCTTACTTGGAAAATAAATACAACCCAGGTGGTTAAGAAAGCCTAACAGAGACTCCATCTCCTCAAAATATTGTGAAAGAATGATGTCAATCAACACCTGATGATCTCCTTCTACTGGTCAACAATAGAAAGTGTCGTTTCATACTGCATCATGGTGTGGTACGCTGGTTTGACATCAACTGGTAGGAAGTGCCTACAGAGGGTGGTGAATACAGCACAAGATATTATGGGCTATCCCGTGAATCCACTGGATGAAACAGTGGGAGAACGTTGCCTCAGGAGAGTGAGGGAAATTCTCAGGGATGATTCACACCCTGGCCGGCACTTTCTTGATCTCCTGCCCTCAGGCAGAAGATATAGAAGCATGATTAGTTGCACCAACAGGGTAAAGAACAGCTTCTATCTGTGGGCTGTTAGGCTGCTGATTGAGAAGATAACAACAGGGCAACTGACTTTCGGGTTTGGTGGGTGTGCATCAGTAAACGAGGGGAATTAGTACTAAGAGAGCTGAGTGGGGGGTGCTCGTGTAATCTCACTGTATATAAGTTGTACAAGTGACAATAAAGTATTTCAATTTCAATTTCAATTGGTTCTGTATGGAGGTTTTGCCTTCCTCAGAGCAAATGGTCTCAACTTTAGAGGGATAAGGCATTGGGTGGCACCCTGAGTCTAATATCAGGTTGGGGTGAAGTGGTGAATCACACCTACCCATAGCAAGAAGCCAAGCGTGGAGGCAGATGGGCCACATAGCTTCTGGCAGCAGCCTTGGGGGCCATCTAAGTAGACCCATGTCTTGAGAAAGTCCCCTAATCCCAGGCATGAACCTGCTCAACCAGCCCTCCACCTGGAAGCTGAGAATGGATATATTCCTAATGTCTGAGCCAAAGCCTATCTACAAGTGTAATCAATTTTTCTTTACCACCCTGTGTCCCAAACGCATCATTGCACCTAAAGGCCAATCTCCCCTCAGTAGAAAAACAGATCTTGCGCAGGGCATTCAACTTCTGGCTCTGCCTAAACTCAAATCCCACCAGTCTAGTCCAACAAGAGTGCCTGGTCTAAAATTGTCAGGGCATTCAACTTCTGGCTCTGCCTAAACTCAAATCCCCCCGGTCTAGTGCAACAAGAGTGCCTGGTCTAAAATTGTCAATCAAAAACTTCACTCTTGTGGTTGATCCCCACAACAGCTACTCACCGTGGGTTATAGTAAAGCAAACAATCTAATTTGCCAATGACTAAATGATATTGAGCATCAGAACAACTTGGCCACAATAAATAAATTTTGCCCATGGTATGACCATTTTCCATCCTCTCACTTTGACTCTCTGGCACCCTATCTGTATAATCTAGCAATTCCAAAATATAGACGTGCCTTCACCCTCATAAGACTGAATGTACTGCCTTCGGCTGTACTTGAGGGATGATTCCAACAGATTCCATATGAAAAACACTTATGTCCCTGCGGAGATGGTAGCACCAAATCAGTGGCGCATGCCCTCCTCATGTGCACTCTTTATAAAGACCTGAGGAATGAGATTATTACACCTCTTTTATTGACCATTCCAGGTCGCCCAACCACTCCCACCGTGTCGTTTCTCCTGGCAGACCAAGAGGAACAGAGGACTGCAAAGGTTGAAAGGTTTCTAGCTGGGGCAATCAGAATAAGGTCTACTATTTGACTGCTGATTCAGGACCCTAAACTGTGTTATATATAATCGACTTTTTATTTTGTTCTGTGTATATCACAATGTTTTTTTTGTTGCTGTGGCCGACCGCTGATGTAAATAAAGTTTCATTCATTCATTCAGTGGAATCAATAAAAGTTGTGACCAATTTTAAATCCTAGACCTAGAATGTTGTCTTGTGCAATTATTTTGCACCTATCATTGTCCAGGCCTTTGTTCCCTGTGGTGGGGGTCACTGCAAGTGGGTCCACAATAGGGTATATACATGTGCCATGGAATTCTGCAAACCTTAATGTGCAGACATAAGCCTAAATGATTCTACTGGTTTTTTTTCCATTAGGACCCCAGGTATGGACACTGTCTGTGCCCAGTCCAACCATGCAAGTGAGGCCGTGAAGGGGTTGTGTTGTTTGAAATCCTAAAGTCTAAATCCGGGGTCTTCCCTTTGCGAAGCATTTTCTCTGCTATTGAGCCTTTGCCTGGTCCCTGATTACTGCCGTAGCTGGAGAATGAAGGAGATTAATCATGCAGATCTGGTAATCTCACATCTGGTAAATGCACCTCACTGTGATTGCTCTGGTTCTGAGGAGCACAAGAGTGAATTGCACTGTGCCGCCTTGTTTCTTCCTCTTCCTGCCACCCTGTGCCAGTTCAGGTAACATTAGTAACTATGATGGGAACCGCACAGCACCTGGGTAACTCGGCCTGCTTTTACCTCAAGCGATAATAATGTTTTCCCTGTTTTATTACAGTCTCTTGAGATGGCGACTGATTTGCATATTCTCTAACACTTAATTAACGATGTCACCTTCCCAGTGCCTTGAAAACAGTTTTCATTTTTTCCTCGGCAGACCTCCAACAATTACCTCCCACATTTTCTGCTGAAGTCCTTTTTATTACTTTAATGACAAATAATTGGACAGATTCTGAGTAATGAGGGTGAGAGCCAAAGGACTGTTGCATAGGAGACGGCTGCTTGTTACAAGACACTTTTAGTGGTCTCTAAATCAGACAGACAAGTAGAGTAATGATCATCTTGCTGTAATGAGACACAATTAAGAATCGCTGCAGCAAATGACAGAACAGTTCATTGAACAATAACCTCCTACTTCTCTCTCTCTTCCCCCCTCCAAAAGAGATCGAAGCTTAATTATAGCATCACCATTCACAATGCTATAGTTAAGGTTGTGTCAGCATTTCAATTTGAAATGTGGTATTTTTCAAGGGGTTATAGCGTGTGTGTGCATGTGCGTGTGTGTACTCTGAGTTGAAACTTTATTAAGATGGGACGTCATTTTCCTCTGGACTTTTCCTCCAGCCCGGCCAAGGTTGAAATTTCACTGGTTGAAGTGCAATAGAGGCTTCATTCATCAAACATGTTTGGAATAGCCTCATTAACTATAATATTCTGGAATTTATGGTTTGCCAATTCCAGCATCTGGAACTGAAAATGCTTTAAGTAGAATTGGGATTGCTTCATGTGCTGCTTTCTTCTTCTTCTTCTCTCCCCCCCCCCCCACCTTCCTAACAACACAGTGATACTATGTGGGTATCTACAGCATGAGCAAATAGTTTGAATAAGTATTGTTTTAGGTAATTGCTGTGCCTATCATCTTTCTAATGTGTGTACCTGGAATGAAAAATACACTTATAGACTACTAATAC
Source organism: Podarcis cretensis (assembly GCF_951804945.1). NCBI lineage: Eukaryota > Metazoa > Chordata > Lepidosauria > Squamata > Lacertidae > Podarcis > Podarcis cretensis. Next base: position 6,645,083 of record NC_137180.1, on the reverse strand, counting down.
AATATGAGGAACATGTTTCTTCCAACACAAGAAATCAGAGGTAGACCAATAATAAGATAACTCTTTGCTTCAAGAGTAAATAAATATCATTTCACATTTGGACAACTGAACATCAATAGGATTTATTTTGTTTGTGTTGGCACCATTTTCTCTCTCTACCTCAGATAGTCTTGTGTTCAGATAAGCTCCTGCCTTGGTTTGTAAGGGGCTCAAATAAAACAAATAGTTCTCTGTCTCCAAAAGGAGAATTAAAGTAAAGGTAAAGGTACCCCTGCCCATACGGGCCAGTCTTGACAGACTCTGGGGTTGTGCGCCCATCTCACTTAAGAGGCCAGGGGCCAGCGCTGTCCGGAGACACTTCCGGGTCACGTGGCCAGCGTGACATCGCTGCTCTGGCGAGCCAGAGCCGCACACGGAAACGCCGTTTACCTTCCCGCTGGTAAGCGGTCCCTATTTATCTACTTGCACCCGGAGGTGCTTTCGAACGGCTAGGTTGGCAGGCGCTGGGACCGAGCAGCAGGAGCGCACCCCGCCGCAGGGATTCGAACCGCCGACCTTTCGATCGGCAAGCCCTAGGCGCTGAGGCTTTAACCCACAGCGCCACCTGCGTCCCTAATGTGTGTACCTGGAATGAAAAATACACTTATAGACTACTAATACAATATGAGGAACATGTTTCTTCCAACACAAGAAATCAGAGGTAGACCAATAATAAGATAACTCTTTGCTTCAAGAGTAAATAAATATCATTTCACCTTTGGACAACTGAACATCAATAGGATTTATTTTGTTTGTGTTGGCACCATTTTCTTTCTCTACCTCAGATAGTCTTGTGTTCAGATAAGCTCCTGCCTTGGTTTGGAAGGGGCTCAAATAAAACAAATAGTTCTCTGTCTCCAAAAGGAGAATTACTTACCGGTATATCCAAGTGTATATCGAGGGACGCAGGTGGCGCTGTGGGTTAAAGCCTCAGCGCCTAGGACTTGCCGATCGAAAGGTCGGCGGTTCGAATCCCTGCGGCGGGGTGCGCTCCCGCTGCTCGGTCCCAGCGCCTGCCAACCTAGCAGTTCGAAAGCACCTCCGGGTGCAAGTAGATAAATAGGGACCGCTTACCAGCGGGAAGGTAAACGGCGTTTCCGTGTGCGGCTCTGGCTCGCCAGAGCAGCGATGTCACGCTGGCCACGTGACCCGGAAGTGTCTCCGGACAGCGCTGGCCCCTGGCCTCTTAAGTGAGATGGGCGCACAACCCCAGAGTCTGTCAAGACTGGCCCGTACGGGCAGGGGTACCTTTACCTTTACCTATATCCAAGTGCATTTTGAAGTTTGGGCCCAGCACCACACAACAGTATTACTGTGAGCAAGGCCCACATACCCCACAGTTCCACAAGTCCTGAACCCTTTTGGGCCTCTCAGGCTCCCTGCAGCCCTCTGCCCTTTCCACAAAAAATGGTAATGGCAACCATTGGTAGCATGATCAGGGTTCACAGTAAGGAAGACTGGTTCTAGAGCCTACTCTCTGTCTGAGAATACTGATGTAACAGCGTCTTGGTGTCAGGGATGCCTGGGGAAATGTAGTTTTCCAAGGCTCCCAAGTCCTTAGAAACTATATTTTCCTGGCGATAGTATTCCTGGTACATAGCAAGTGACTGTGAAGGGAAATGGGGGACTACTGCAGTGGGGAGGAGGCCTAGCTTTGAGGATAGCAACAAATCCATTCCAAGGGAGGAATTTGGAATTCTGTACCTGCATGGGTACGCGGGTGGCACTGTGGGTTAAACCACAGAGCCTAGGACTTGCCGATCCAAAGGTCAGTGGTTCGAATCCCCGCGACGGGGTGAGCTCCCGTTGCTCGGTCCCTGCTCCTGCCAACCTAGCAGTTGTGGGAATGTTCAGGGGTGCAGGAGAGGATATATTGACTAATTATATCCTTATCCAACTTGTGCTAACAAGTTCCCAAAATATCAGCAGAGTTTATAGACATTCCCCTTTAAGTTCGCAACGGTAACGCTTGCACAGGTTTGCTAGAACCTCTATAATAATTACTCTGGTAATTTCCCCTTTTGTTCCCTCTTAAAATACAAGACACGACACAGTCTTTACAAAAGTATAAAAGAGTTTACTCACGTTCTGTTCACAATATGATCCCAGAAGGCATACAGCTTTAAAAAGGTTACATACACTTAGAATCTATCCCATAGGAAGATAGTACTGTCCTCTCTTGGCTGAGAGCCAAGAGGGCATGTTGCTCCTTCAGAAGATGAAGATGAGAGAGAGAGATATGGCTGCCTGCCCTGTGCTTTTATCATTACCTGCACAGGTGAGGCCACACCCACCTCTGGTCACATGCGGAGGAAGTCCGTCCCCAGGAAGTTTACCTGCTTGCTGGACAGACATCCCTCCCCATGTTCTAACATGTACACTCTAGGAATGTTGTCATTGACTGCTCCTGTGTTTACATCCCACAGCAGTTCGAAAGCATGTCAAAGTACAAGTAGATAAATAGGTACTGCTTTGGTGGGAAGGTAAACGGCGTTTCCGTGTGCTGCTCTGGTTCGCCAGAAGCGGCTTAGTCATGCTGGGCACATGACCCGGAAGCTGTATGCCGACTCCCTTAGCCAATAAAGCGAGATGAGCGCCACAACCCCAGAGTCGGTCACGACAGGACCTAATAGTCAGGGGTCCCTTTACCTTTACCTGCATGGGAAATGTGGGTGTGGTTTTCCCAAAATGGCCTGATAGTTCTGAGGCCTAGTACAATCAATTAGGCTTGTAGCCTGGAGGTTCTCTAGCCCTGTCTTTGCATGACTAAAGAGTACAGGTAGACACAGAAAGTACTAGCTAAAGATGCTTCCAGTAGGTGGGCTAATGGTATTGGGCTTTTCCCCTACCCTGGCTGGAGGTCATGCCACTGGTGAGTTGGGAGAGGGGGGCATGTTCTATTCTTACTTGCTTGTCCTTCTCCAGAAGGTGGCCCCTGGGGAGTATTGTTTGGCCCTATGGAACCTCCAGGGTAGACTTTGCAGTTTTCTCTCTTAATCAGCGTGGCTGCTGATGTGCTGAACCAAAGTCTGGCCATTATCAGGACTGGCTGAAGGCCAATCAACAGAACCTCAATCCAGATAAAACAGAACTTTCTCAGCCTGCATAGGAGAGGTGCAACCAATTCTAGAAGGGCTCATACTCCTTATGGAGTAGGTACAGATCTTGGAGGACATGAGTCCTTGGATTTGTTACTATCACTGAGGCATGTTGCGTCTGGGGTGTGGCGCACCTTCCACTGGTTTTGCCATTACAGAGGAGGCAGGTTTAGTCGTTGTCTGAGGACTATCCCTGCCTCCGGGTCTGGTCCTGACCGGATGGATACTAGAATCAGCAAGGGATACCCACATGACCTGAAAGTGTTGCTGTGCAATGCCAGGTCAATGATTCATAAGACCACTGCCATCCATGACTTGATCATGGATGGAGGACTTGACCTGGCATGTGTAACAGAGTCTTGGTTGGATGAAGCAGATGGGCCTGTCCTTGCCGCTGCTTGTCCACCAGGTTTCTCTTACGCACAGCAACCCAGGTCATGTGGGCGGGGAGGGGGGGGTTGCAGTGATTTTTAGGAAGTCATTAGTTTGCACCAGGCGTCCTATTGGGAAGACCCAGTTTTCCGAGTGCATGTTCTGGAAGTTGGGCAATAGGGGCAGTACAGGATTCCTTTTGGTGTACCGACCTCCCCGCTGCACCAAGGATTCCCTGCCCGAGCTGCTTCAGGTCATGGCGGATGTTCTCCTGGAGACACCTAGCTTGGTTGTCCTAGGGGATTTATCATCCATGCCGACATGACCTTACAAGGGGCCGCTCAGGACTTCGTGGAAAGCATGGCCTCCACGGGGCTGTCCCTGAATAAGTCTGGCCCAACCCATAGCCGCGGACATGCCTTGGACCTGGTGTTTACCTCTATGGATGTTGGTGATCTGACACTAAGTAAAAACGAAATGAAAGAAGTGCCATGGTCAGATCACTTCCTGGTGCAACTGGACTTCTCTGCGACCCATCCCCTCTGCAGGGAGGTGGGACCGATTCGGATGGTCCGCCCCCACCACTTAATGGATCCAAATGGTTTCCAGAGAGTGGTAGGGGATGCTTTATCCCATGTTGATGGCCTTTCAGCCGATTCCCTGGTGGCCCGCTGGAATGTGGAGTTAACCAGGGCTATTGACTGTTTGGCTCCGAAGCGCCCTCTCCGATTGCATGGAGCCCCAACAGCCCCGTGGTTTTCCACGGATCTGAGGGCAATGAAACAATCGTTGAGACGGCTAGAGCGCCGGTGGCGGATAACTCATTCCGAATCTGACCGGACACAGGTTAGAGCTCAACGTCGAGCCTACCAAGTGGCGATAGCGGCGGCGAAGAAGACTTTCTTCACCGCCTCTATTGCATTTGCAGAAAACAGCAGCAGGAGACTTTTTCAGGTGGTTCACAATTTAGCGGAACCACCTGCAACATCGGGGCCCAGTACGGGCCACATGATCTCCTGCAATGATTTTGCAAAGTTTTTTTGCAGATAAAATCGCTCAGATTCGGGAAGAAGTAGACTCCACCATGGGAGCAAGGCCAGGGCGGGAGAGTGCTAGAGTCCTGTCTAGTCAAGTTGTGTGGGATCAATTCCAATCTGTTACCTCCGAGGATGTGGACAGGCTGCTTGGACGAGTGAAGCCAACCACCTGTCTCCTGGATCCTTGCCCATCCTGGCTTATAAAAGCTAGCCGGGAAGGACTGGGCGATGGGCTTTGTGGGGTGGTGAATGCTTCCCTCCGTGAGGGAGCCTTCCCAGACCCGCTGAAAGAGGCGGTTATTAAACCGCTTCTTAAAAAACCATCTTTAGATGCGGCCACGATGGCCAATTATCGCCCAGTCTCAAATCTTCCATTCTTGGGCAAGGTGATTGAGCGAGCGGTTGCTGAACAACTCCAGGCACGCCTGGAAGAAGCGGACCATTTGGATCCCTTCCAGTCGGGATTCAGGCCTCATCATGGGACTGAAATTGCCTTGGTCGCACTGGTTGATGATCTCCGGCGGGCTAGGGACAAAGGTGAGAGCTGTTTCCCAGTTCTGCTGGATCTCTCAGCGGCGTTTGATACCATCGACCATAACATCCTTCTGGACTGTCTTGAGGGGCTGGGAGCTGGGGGCACTGTCATACAGTGGTTCCGCTCCTTCCTCCTGGGCCGTGTTCAGAAAGTGGTGGTGGGGGATGAGTGTTCAGACCCCTGGGCTCTCACTTGTGGGGTGCCTCAGGGTTCTGTCCTCTCCCCCATGCTTTTCAACATTTACATACAGCCACTGGGAGAGATCATCAGGAGGTTTGGGCTGGGTGTTCATCAGTATGCGGATGATACCCAGCTCTACCTCTCTTTTAAATCAGAACCAGTGAAGGCGGTGAAGGTCCTGTGTGAGTGTCTGGAAGCGGTTGGAGGATGGATGGCGGCTAACGGATTGAGGTTGAATCCTGACAAGACAGAAGTACTGTTTTTGGGGGACAGGAGGCGGGCAGGTGTGGAGGATTCCCTGGTCCTGAATGGGGTAACTGTGCCCCTGAAGCACCAGGTGCGCAGCCTGGGAGTTATTTTGGACTCACAGCTGTCCATGGAGGCACAGGTCAAATCTGTATCCAGGGCAGCTGTTTACCAGCTCCATCTGGTACGTAGGCTGAGACCCTATCTGCCTGCAGACTGTCTCGCCAGAGTGGTACATGCTCTGGTTATCTCCCGCTTGGACTACTGCAATGCGCTCTACGTGGGGCTACCTTTGAAGGTGACCCGGAAACTACAACTAATCCAGAATGCGGCAGCTAGACTGGTGACTGGGAGTGGCCGCCGAGACCATATAACACCGGTCTTGAAAGACCTACATTGGCTCCCAGTACGTTTCCGAGCACAATTCAAAGTGTTGGTGCTGACCTTTAAAGCACTAAACGGCCTCGGTCCAGTATATCTGAAGGAGCGTCTCCTCCCCCATCGTTCTGCCCGGACACTGAGGTCCAGCTCCGAGGGCCTTCTGGCGGTTCCCTCACTGCGAGAGGCCAAGTTACAGGGAACCAGGCAGAGGGCCTTCTCGGTAGTGGCGCCCGCCCTGTGGAACGCCCTCCCATCAGATGTCAAAGCGATAAACATCTACCTGACATTCAGAAGACATCTGAAGGCAGCCCTGTTCAGGGAAGTTTTTAATATGTGACATTTTAGTGTATCTTTCATCTTTGTTGGAAGCCGCCCAGAGTGGCTGGGGAAACCCAGCCAGATGGGCGGGGTACAAATAATAAATTATTATTATATTATTATTATTATTATGATGACCCTTCTGCAATCCTGTTTGGATAGGGATACCCTGGCTTTGATGGTCTACACTATGGCTGGATCTAGACATATCAAATAAGTGATTCAGTTAAACATGTCATAAACTTATACAGGAAAATACAGTAGGGAAAGACAGGACTCTACAGTGCCATCTGGTGTCACTGTGTTATATCGCATATACAATGCATATAAAACTTTTTTTCTGTATCAATATAGCTGAGCCCTCTAGCAAGCTTCAGATTATACTACTGCAATGTGCTGTACATTGGGCCGTCTTTGAAGATGATTTGGGAGCTGCAACTAGCGCAAAATTCGGTGGCTAGACTATTGAAACCGGATTTGGGATTTTGCTTGAGTGCAATGTTCATCAATTTGTTTCCACGCCCAATGCTATGTCCTAGTTCTGGCCAGCTATGCTTTGCTGGGCCCCCCAGAACATCAAGGTCAGCATTTCTTTATATTAACTAATAAGGCCTTTCTCTGTGTGCCCTGTGGAGAGATGATTGGAGAGGGAGAAGAGAAAGGGCTTTTTCTATTGTAAGCCTCACCCCACCAAATTTGTGGAATACTCTCCCCAGGAAGATTTGCTTGGTGCCAACACTGTCATATTTTCAGAATTCCTGCCCCTGCCCAAGCCATTTGCACAGAGGTCAGCTTTCAGTGGCTGCATCTTGGTGCTCATGTTTATGTTGGGTGGGAATGGATATCTTTGTTTTTAGGTGGCTTAAGTGATTATAGTGTATTTGTATTGTTTTAGCAGAGGCATTGTTATAGATGGCATGCTAGTGCTTTGTTTTTCTTTCTGTAAGTCACTTTGGGACTTCCTTTGGTTGCTGGAAGCAATGAATAAATGTAGTAAACTAAGCTAACTAAACTAAACCAGACTTGCGATGTTATATTACCCCAAACTGATCTCTATGATACCAAAAGAGTTCTGCACTTTAGGGAAATGTTTGTTTTACAATTAATATTTCAAAAGGTCCTTGGAAGGGCATGCTAATGGACAGAGTGGAAATGGTTTTCTCCCTACCATGCTCTGATAAAGCCTTTCCTCACTCAAATTGAAAACGTGTTCTCATCTTCCTCTCTCAGATGCTGGAAGGTATGGATTACTTAATCGGTATAAACAAACCACAAACGAGGGAAAATGAGAAATGAACATTTACTTCTTATAGTTTTGGTAAGACTTTTTGCATTGTTCCAAGGGGAGAAAGCTGTATTACTGCCAATTTATAAAAATGACTAAGGAGGGTTTTTTGTTTTACTGATGGGAAGGGTTAATGAATTAATTCTATCTAGATCCTGTCATGGCCACATTCTGCACATGAGTAGACTTGCAATTTCCTCTTTATACCCTCAGTCCACACCCTGGACATCCTTCTCCCAGACTACTGAAGTCTTCTCATCTCTGGTCACCTCTCATCTCTTAACATAGTTTATTCATTGATGTACCACCTTTTATTTAAAAATGACAAAGTGGTTTTAATATACAATAGAAAAAGTAAAACATAAAGTGCAAACCAATAACAAAACACAACCATAAAAGCAATCTAAACCTTACAGCAGCAACAAGAAGACACGGTTCACGTATTGGTTCAAGAAGTACAATTTAGGTAGGTTTGACTTTAAATGCAAATGCAAATGGAATCGAATCTGCCCCATCCCCACTATGCAAACATGGGCACAATAGCTGCATCACAGGATTCAGTGAAGACCCCTGAGCAGAAACAGGGTTTGCCAGAAGGCCATTTTGAGAAGCGTTTGGGAGTGTGCCAAAGCCACATCAACCCAGCGGTCTGTCAATGCACCTGCCTCCACACATTGCTTTTATCTCTAGACTGGCAACAGGAGCAGGAAACACCTCGCAATTGAACCAGTCTGTCTCAAGGGTCCTCCATTGCCAATCTCTAGTCTATTACTGTGCCATCTCACTTCAGTTGCGTGTGTTTATTGTGTTGTCTGCATTCTTTGTTGTGCGGGTGTTCCTGGTTTTGGAAAATTTGTCCATGTGTTTACAAATATCTACCTTGCAAACTCTGTTACTGTGCTTTCTCCATTCCTTTGCAAGATCAAATCACATTTTTCTTTGCAAGCTTATATAAAAAGCAGTGGCAAGAAATCTTAATTCCCCTTTGCTTTGCAAGATATCTACTGTAGCATGTCCTGAGCCTTGTAGGAGTTAATTTAGCAATACGTTCATTTCTCTCGTGATTTCTTTTTGTGCTACTATCTCTCAACATTTCTGTTCATTTTGAGAGTACAATGATTACACAATTCAAGGTTCTTCTTTGTGGTTTTTAGGACTATTTCTTATTGACTTCAGTCTAAATTAGATAAGAGATGCCTATTATTGCTTTTCCCAGCTTCCAGGAACCTTCTGCAAAATACATTTCAGAAATCCACATATCTATAGGTGCCCAGATATCGATACTTTTGTTAAGGGCTGCCAAACACCACTGTAAACCATAACTTTTGGGGTGTTTTGCGTTCAGATTATAAGACAATGTGTTTTATTCAGCAGATTTGTTTTAATCTAATTACATAGGTGATTAAAAATTACTGCATGCTGGTGCATCTAATGTAAGTTATCTATTATTCACACCACATTTACTTTTAATATTCATGCAGATTCCCTTTGACATAACCTACTGTGTCACAGTTAATCCAATAAAGATAAAATATAGCTCAGCAAAACACCAGTCGATTCCAGCTTTCTGGTAATTATTAAAGACTATTTCACACTGGTTCCTTCAATCAATGCATCCCCCCTCAGATGTGATAGTGTTCCTCTTTGAAGCTTTCAATCCTCCCAACAGATTCGGAGGAACATTCAGGCATTCTGGGCCTCAGAGGCAGTTCAAAGAACACAACTAGTCATCACAGGTTTATCCTCAAAGGCTGACACTGTCTGTTTGATGTATGGAGACTTAAAAAGTCATCTCTGGAAAAGCATGTGTTTGCTACCAGTCTATTGAATTGGCCATTTATCAGTTTATCTGTATGCACTCAGCACACCTACTAACAGCTCAAAGGATAGAGCATCCCCATTGCCTCCTGGACCAACTATTGATTCAATTCACTTCTCTAATTTCACATTGTTCAGATGTCCAGTCACCGGAGCAGCCACATCACCTTTGTAAGTGAACACAGATGCAACAGATGCAACATGCTGGTGCCTTCGGGTTTGTGTGTAATAAGTACAGAGAGAATGAAGTGTCGTCATTGTGCAAGGCTTAGCAGTCAACTCGCTTCCTGAGTCACAACACTCGCAATCTTTTCTTGCTGACATTTGCCAGGTACACATTCTGCTGATCAGGCCATGCAACAACCTTTGTGCGTCCAAAATATAGAGCAACAATGTATCACCCCTCCCTTTGCTTCTTTATTAATTTGTTTTTAAACACACACCATCAGTATGAATATGAATGTGCTTCAGTCAGCAGCAATACATGCAATAATTAGATGAGGAAACATCGAGTGATACTGAGAATTAAGAACACGAAGTACAAAAAAGAGATAATCTTGAGAAGCTTTGGATAGGCATGGTTTGTGTGGACCATTGCCATTTGATTCAGATTAGTGGCATCTCTACGGTCAGACCAATGGGTACAGGTCTGGGACCCCACATTCCAAGGAGCCTCTAAACCAGCAGCACCAGTATGTATCACCCTACATACAAGTGTTGGGGAACACAAGAAGCCACCACCATCATGCCAATCCTATGTGTTTTTAGTAATCTGGCCAGCTGCTGCTGACCAGATGTTCTATGAATGAAAAGTGCAGGTCTAGTGTGAAGAGAAATGTGGGTCTCGTGTGTGACCTCTGAATGACAGAAAGGGCATAGACATCATGTTGGATCTATGGCTGGATTAATCTTTCAATTTCATTTTTTTCCAGTTGTCATTTTTCCAATCTCAAACTCCATTTGTTCCATTTTCATATCAGTTTGTGATTTTTTTAAAAATTAAAAAGTCTGCATGAAATTTCATACTCATTTCTCCTAACACTCACATTTTTACAAGTAATTTTCTCCAACAGAATGTGTTTTTGCATGCCAAGTATCTTCATATTAAAATGTGAACTGAACAAATTTTCCCCCAACATCCCTGGTAGGATCCCCCAGATATACTCACTGTTCTCACAAGGTTTGGAAACATGAGCACATTAGCTTCTTCCGCCATTATTTTGAGGGACCTTCCATAGCCACCAAGTCTGATTGAGGAAGACAATTTCCTGATAGGGTTTTCTCTGTCAATAATGCCATGGGTTGTATCCAACTAAATCACTGCATGTGTGAAGTTACTTCTGTGCACCCAGTGCAACTTCCTTTTCCACTCCTCCCCCTTTAGGTCCCACCTCCTCTGGGAGTTCACCTAACCCTCTGGGGAAGATTCAGGGACAATACAGGGGCACCCAGTGATTTAACTGGGCACAACCCCATATGTCCAGCATACCTATACCCAAATAAATTATTATGGAGGCAATGGATATGAAACCGTTTGTTGAATGTTTCCATAGAATTTCACTTCACCTAATCAGATCACACAAATGGTTAGATGGCTCACTTAGATGAGTTCACTTAAGCACTTCCTTATGAGGAATTAATAATAATATTATTCATGCTAGTATTCAGCATGCCAACCATCCTGGATAGACAGTCAGGGGCGGAGGAAGGGGGGTGCGGGGGGTGTAGGCCACGCTGGGTGTCACCACTGAGGGGGTGACAAAACACCGAGCGGCACTCACTGCAGGGCCTGCAGCATGCCTGAGCCGCATGTCTCTCCTGGGAGAGACATAGTGGCTTGGGTGCGCACTGGCTCCACGCTGCCCAAACGGTCCATCCACTGCCTCCCTCCCAGCTATAGGGCGGCTGAATGGGAGGAGGCAGACAGACTCCGCAGGACCTGCGGTGTGCCCTGCCCCTATGGGTGGCTCACCCCTGGGTGCACCACCCCAGGCACCTGAGTGGCTTCCTCTGCCACTGTAGACAGTTCCCCCACCTTATGTAGTTAATGACTTGGTTTTGTTCCCTTAGGCTGCAGTCTTATACCCACTTATCAGGGACTAAGTGGGTACCCTAGGATTTATCAGGGACAAAGTGGGTACCTATAGGATTTATCAGGGACAACGTGGGTACCTTAGGATTTTGTTGAGTTTGTAAAGCAGAGAAGCAGTCGGAAAGTAAATAACTTTTTGAGCCCTCTTCTGTGACAAGCGAGTCTGGCTGTGGGAGTCTGCTGTTCTAAGCACCATGCAACCTGAGAGTTGCATCCCAGTATCCCTGGTGACTGAGGATTCTGGGATAGAGCTCCATGTAGCTATGTGCACCCCAACACTTCCTGTCATGTTGCAAGGACTAGCTTTTTTGACTTAGGGGAACATTTATGTGCATATGTGTGTGGTTCCCTGTGCTTTTGATCTAGGCTGGTGCAATGAGCTAACTCATTCTGTGTAACATGCAGGCTGGAGGTTCATTGTGTTTCGATCTTGCAGAACTGGGAAGTACATTTCAATGTAGTTCTTATAAATAAGTAGGGTAGCCACGTGCGCTACTATACAGAGAATAGTCCTCTGTTTTAAGGAGTCCTTTATTTGAAGGGATGTCTGATCCAAGTCCAGTTTAAAAACAAAAGAACCCCAAGAAGGGAAAGCAGGGGTCTGGAAGTCATCTGCTAACAACGAACACCTGAACAGCATAGCAGGCCTGTAGTCACCGACTCACAGCCTTCCTCACTATGGTGAGATGAATTATGTTTCCACTTAAATGTTTGCAATTGTTTCTAAACTTGCATCTATACATATGAATTAGCCTATGCAAATGTTATGCAAATGTGTCTTCTTTTGGGGGGTGCATTTCTTCATTTCTGGCTGTCTTAAAATCAAGAGGACTTTCTTTAGCCATGGCAGTTTTAGTATGAAGTAGGCCTCCATTTATTCTCTCTCCTCTTACCCCAAGTGCAGTATAATATTTTAAGTAAACACAGTGCACTTGGAGAAATGCAGAAATCTATCCTCATGTCTTCATTAAAGCGCCAAACTTTATGTACTGAAATGTGAATATTGCATTTTCCTATTCTTACATTGGCTTATCACATTAACTACCAAACACTCGCAGTAAGCAATAAAGTCGTGGCAGGGAATCAAAGTGTGTTGAAACTCCGTGTACAGAATTTCAATGTTTCACAAGATATGACCACTTTCTGCAACTTTTTGAGTAATTTTGTGATTGCAAGATTGGTACCTCTGGAAACTACTTTGTTAAATTGCATGCACTTTAAATTACGATCTAACCATTTTTATTCTGTTTACAAGGTAAAAAAACACATTTTTAAAAACATATATGCATTCTTAATATACAAATCTAAATAAGCAAATATATTATCATTCTACTCAGAAATCAAAGCAAACTTTTCCAGTCTGAGTGTAGACCTAAGAGTGGTAAATCACAACCTGTTTCTGTGCTGTATTTAAGGTAGCAATCCTATAGCCACTTACTGGAAAGTAAGCTTCATTGAACTCAACAGGACTGACTTTTGAGTAGACATATATAAGACTGCACTGTAGGGCATACTTTCAAAAAGAAAATGGTGCTACTTAGGTATGCATGCATAGGAATGTTTTATTCAGGCATCCGCTTACTGTGATAAAAAGGAAAGCATTAGATAGCAAAGCTTCCAAGGACCATTACATATTTCTTTTGAGTTCTGGATATAAATGCAGTAAAAAAAGACCTAGAAAAGCAAGTTAAAATGAGTTCATAAAGTTATAAACTGTAAATACGTTGTAACATTAAATGTCCACCCAGGATAACAAAGTAAATTTTCCATCAGCCTCTTAACTGAAAACTTAAATTCTGGCTATGTGGGTGACTTCATTTGAATGCCACCAATAAATAGTAATGGGTATAATCTTGGGGGGGGGGGGAAATATGCTGAAGTTAAGGAGATTTGAGTCCCAAAATAAACATGTCAGGTCACTGTGCATTTGGTTCAAGGAAGAACGAATGTTTTGTTCCAGAGATACTCAGCGCATGGAACCACAGCACCCATTAGTTGAGTATTGATTAAAGTTTTAGTAGGCAAGACTGTAAATGGAAGAGATGATCTGCTCTTCCTTACAGTTTTTGGAAGTATCTCTCTCCTCAGCTCCTTAGATAAATCTTGTCCACTACCTGTCTGTCTGTTTAGAGCGGTCTCTCATGTGGCCTCTTAGTCACCTTTTCTCTAAGATAAGAAGTCCCAAATGCAGCAACCTTTTTTCAATAGGAGCGTCACTCTATCCCCTTGATCAAGGGTCAGCAACTTTTTCAGCAGGGGGCCGGTCCACTGTTCCTCAGACCTTGTGGGGGGAGGCGGACTATATTTTGGGGAAAAAATAAACACAAACGAATTCCTACACCCCACAAATAACCCAGAGATGCATTTTAAATAGAAGCGCACATTCTACTCATGTAAAAATACGCTTATTCTGGGACCATCCATGGGCCAGATTGAGAAGGTGATTGGGCTGGATCCGGCCCCCGGGCCTTAGTTTGCCTACCTGTGCCCTTGATCATTTGATTAGCCCTCTTCTGAACCTTTTCCAAATCTACAGCACCCTTTTTTGAGGTGAGGCATCTAGAACTGTGTTCAGTAATCCAAATTATGCATTATTGTGTTGCCAGTTTAATTTTCAATCCCTTTCCCTAATGATCTAGCATGGAATTTGCCTTTTGCACGGTGTGTGCCTTTGAGTGCTTGTCCCCCTTTACTAAAAAGCAGCCATCGGGAATGTGATAGGATTGGGATGATAACACACAGGAAGCTAACTCTTCTCTCCTGCTGTGACTCTGATGGAAATCTTCTGTGAGATACTGTTAGCTCTGGCAGGGAAGCTTTCATTGGCAACTACAGGGGATGGGGCCTGATCTAGGGTCAGGGTGCAGGGAAGGCAAATAATTAAAGCCCTCCTTCCTCATGCCACATTCCTGACCCAGATCCACACACGCAGCTATCTAGGAGGGGTGGGGGGCAAGCACAAAGAGGCTGATCACAACCAATATAGGTTTGGCCTTAATCAGCAGAGCTGCAATGAGAATGAGTGATGGTCCGTCTTCTTCTTCTTCACATTGTGACTGAATTGACCCAGCATAGAGGCTTGTTGGGAGGAGGCGAGATCAGAGCACAGGATCACGCAGCGAAAGAGCAGGCAGCCTCCTTTGTGAAGATGTTCTTTGGACTCATTGGGACCTTTAATTATTTAATTACTTTATTTCTCACTCAGGGAGTTCTCTCATAGCATATTTTGGGAACCGCCGCTATGCACCCTATACCCACTGAAGTGTATATTACTTTGTCTTGCGGACACATATGAACTTTTCAGAATGCTATTATACAGATATGGAATTTCAGAGCACGTTTCATCTGGAATGTAATTCCTTTCTGCCTTTTGAGGCGATTCTGATTATTTTGGGTGTGTGAGAGTACTGGCTTAAATCTGGAGAGGCCCATATAGGAGCAGGATGCTCTCATGCATATGCATGAGGTGTGTGTCACCCCCAATTTCATCAACATCACCACCACCCCTTTTTTGTTAAAACACACACATGGAAAATATTAAACGTCAGGCAGAGGGGTTTTTGGGGGGCGGAGAGGGGAGGACTTTCAAGGAAATGCGCTAGACGCAGGGGAAGGGAAGAGGTGGCTTATTTCCAGATACATTGCACACAGTCTTTGCCTCAACCCATGTTACATTTCAATGCTACACACTTATGGTAGCGAGTGGGTGGTGCTGTGGTTTAAACCACTGAGCCTCTTGGGCTTGCTGATCAGCAGTTCGAGTCCAGATGACGGGGTGAGCTCCTGTTGCTCTGTCCCAGCTCCTGGAAACCTAGCAGTTTGAAAGCATACCAACATGAGTAGATAAATAGGTACAGCTGTGGCAGGAAGGTAAACAGCATTTCCGTTGCACCAGAAGTGGTTTAGTCATGCTGGCCACAAGACCTGGAAAGGTGTCTGCGGACAACACCAGCTCACTTATCTGAACAACATAACTCAGATATCATTGTTCTGGATTTTCCATTCACTATGTAGCTTTGCATTTGGGGGTATCTTCCCTCTCCCACTTTCTGATAGAAGTCATTTTACCAACATTCTCAAAAATGACCACAACGAAAAGTTTCATTAAACATAGTAAAACATGCATTTTGCCACACAGGAATGCATTCGTGAGAAATCTCAATTGCAAGAGAATGAGAGAGAGAGAGAGAAGTCAACTTCTAGACTGATATCTTCCACACAGTTTTGTGGGAGTAAACTCCATTGAACTCATTGTGGGTTACTTCTGAGTAGACATACATAGTGCCATTTCCTCTCACTTGCAAAGCAGGCTTTTTGGATCTCAGCCTGAAAATAATGATAACATAACATTGAAAGGTAACTTGGAATTACATCCACTCTTATTTCAGTATGTAATTTCATAGATGCTTATTAAGAGAAACATTTAAACATGTAGTTTTTTCAAATTAGGGTTTGATAGATTACCTTGAGGTTAATAGAAAACTGCCTACAATCCCCAGATTTGGAGTGCAAATTAAAAATATCAGTCTGATGTTGTCATTGCCATTTCCTGAACATTCAGGTTCTGTACTTATAAGTTGTATAGTACCTTGCCAACAATTTGTTGGTTCATTTATTTCAATAATTTGTTCTGATTCATTACTTTGCTTCTTCCACTAAAAGTAAAGTATGTTTTATCACCAGAAAAGGTTAAGTGGGCAACATAAAATGTTCCAAGAAAGCATGTGTCATCAGATTTATTCAGGCAACTAAATCTAGTTTTTAAGAAGCCAAATATGCTTTCAGTTATCACTCCAGAGAACTTTATGCTTCATTATAATTTTTTTTGAAAGAGGCTTTACATGATGTCATAACCAACTTTTAAATTAGTTCAAAGAACATCCATTCTCAACAATTCATTTTAAACAAGGAGTACATAAGAAATCCATATATCAATGTTCACCAAAACTGAAATCAGTGGGGCTGACTTCTGGCTAAACATGTATAGGATTGCACTATTAATCTGGATGTACATTTTCTGGCAATGTTACATTTTTGCTACAGTTGTAATCAAGGCCAGAAAAGATAGTGACATTGGATTTGGGTTAAATGTGTTGCATCCATATCCTCTTGTAACCCATGATCTAACTAGGTACATCTGATCTATTATTTCTCAGTCTATGTCAACTTAGAATCATAGAATTGTAGAGTTGGAAGGGCACCTAAGGATCATCTAGTCCAACCCCCTGACAATGCATGAATCATAACTATATAATCCCTGACAGATGGCCATCTAACCCACCAAGAAGTCTGCCACCTTCTGAGGTAGTTTATTCTTCTGTCAAACCATCAGAAATTACTTTCTCTAAAGTACCTGCATTTAAACTTTTAATTCCAATATATTAAAAGTTTCCTGCAATGTTAATAACACTTTCATTCATATTACAAACTTTATATAAGGTTTCGTTTCATCTTGCAAGTTTTCTATACACTTTTAATAGAGGTCATCAGAATTAGTTTAAAAAACAAGAATTGTATATGTGGTCTCCACTTAGCTACTACTGCTTTTAACACAAACCTACAATTAAACACTTGTGGATTTATTTATTTATTTTGTGTTTAATAGCTTCTGTACTCTTCTTGTGTCCTCTGCGGTTTTGTTTAAACAAATAGATATAATTAACGAAAACCACACTTTGCTCAATTTAACATTATCTAATTGCTAGCATGATAATCACACTGATACTTATTTAAATGGTAATCTATTTATCAAAGATACATATAACCTTATTTATGAAAATGAATATTCAGTCTACTATAATAACTGGGGAAATATATTATTCATTATGATGCTAACCCAACAGAGCATGTGCAGAGCAGCTGGGGGCTGAGCATAAATAGTCTGCTTTTTGAAGAGGAAGAGGGACTGAGAGAAGAGGGGCTGGTTGGCTCAGTCAATTTTCAGGATTTCATCTTTGTAAAAAAGGGCTGTGCACATGTTGGGGTGTGTGTGTGTGTGTGTAAGCCATGTGCATTAAATGAAAGCTAACCTGTGTGGATGTAACCCCTATGTTAATCTTGATGAATGAACATAAGCCAGTTTCCTTCCATTATAGATATATGAGTGCCATCTGAGAAGGAATTCATTCAAAATATGTTAGCTGAGGCCGTGCGGAACAGGGGCGGCAATTCTCACAGTGTTTTCACCAGTGTAGGCAATTCCCCCACTTGCAGCTACTTTTCTGTGAAAGGGAAAGGTTGCATATTTGGGAACATTGCCCTGGAAAAGGCTTTTAAGCTTGGTGGCATCCTGGCAGTTAGCTAGGGTGTTCCAGTCTGAAAGGCCTTCTTGCCGCTCTTAATCAACTTCATTTGCTCTTAGTGGCATGAGTATGTAGACAAATTGGATTGCCTACACAGAGCTGTGATGTCATCACCCTTCACTACCTAATACCTGATCGTCTTGGATGGTTCTACAGGTCAAATGCTAGCCCTAAGGAAGAAATCATAGAGAAGCAGCAGACAGGGGAAATGACGTCAACAAACAGACTTTGAAAAAGGTGAAACATCACAATCAGTAACCATATCACCTTCAAAAAGCTCCCCTTTTTTTTTGCAGAAAACTTAAACTAACCAGAAACTGCTTTCTGCTACTCCCAGAACAACAAGCACCCAAAAGCTCTTTTCAGGTGACACTCCACCACCATAATGGTGGTGATGTCCCATTCTGTGATGTCCATAGAGGCCCCGCCCCATGGCCTTTGATCTGCAGCAGGGTTCTAAATCATGTGAAGAGCCTCTCCATGTATCGTGCTACAGCTATTCAGTCCCACTGCATACAGACCCCTGTGGGATCAAGTCATTGGGAACTCAACGGAGACAGCAGAGCCATAAGCACATCCTTGTGTGATGGGGAACACACGAGGAGGAGGAGCCAAAAAGACCTCTTATATTAAGTAGCCAAGCCTTTCTTATATAGACAATTTGACTTCAAACAGGCAATATAATTTAAAGCAGAAGGTGTTCGAGGGCTCTCAACAGCAGACAGATTTATTTGACTTGGGTGTCTGAAGACCTGTGGATATGAAATTTCATCATTTCATTATTCTCACTGCAATTATTTTAGCTTTCCTTATAATTCCTCTTTTGTTTTGCCTGAGCAGCAGTCTCCAGATCCATCCATTTGGAATTTAAATGAAAGCGTGTCTCTCTTTGGCCCTTCTGGGTGAAAAAAGTTAACAGTTTGGTGGCATATCAAGATACAGCTACATAGAGTTAATCCATGGGTAGGCAACCTAAGGCCTGGGGGCCGGATCCAGCCAAATCGCCTTCTATATCCGGCCTGCAGACGGTCTGGGAATCAGCGTGTTTTTACATAAGTAGAATGTGTCCTTTTATTTAAAATGCATCTCTGGGTTATTTGTGGGGCATAGGAATTTGTTCATTTTCCCCCCCAACATATAGTCCGCCCCCCAACAAGTTCTGAGGGACAGTGGACCAGCCCCCTGCTGAACAAGTTTGCTGACCCCTGAGTTAGTCCCTTCCCAAGGGGTGTTGCTGATGCATTTCCTGCTGGTAAGGAAATCCCAGAGAACCCTTACAGGCAACAACTGCTATCTCCTACTTTTCATCCCATCTCCATTTTCCTCCACTTGGCGTAGTTTTCACTTTGTGAGGAGATGCATAAAGCATAAGGAGTTGCCTAACACTAAGTAAAGCAAGATGAGCGCCAGAGTTGTTCGCAACTGGACTCAACTGTTAGGGGTCCTTTACCTTTTTAACACGAAGTCAGGTGCCCGTCTAGCCTAGTACAGTATGGTCTGGTGCCAGAGGGGGATTTAGGGCAGTGCGAGTGGCATGGTCGCAGCAGGCAAGCAGCCAAGGAGGCCGCCTTCCCAAAGCCCAGTAAGCACTTGTCTGGCTTTGAGAAGGAGGCATGAGGGCTCTGACAGGGGCCTAAAGCCAGAGAAGCACTTACTGGGCTTTGGGAAGGAGGTAGGAGGTCTCTAGGAGCTTGCCAGAGCTTCACACCTCCTTCCCCAAACCCAGATGAAGCCAGCGCAGCGAGGGCTGGCAGGGCGGCATATCACCAAGGCCTCCCTCGGCAGAGAGATCTTCCTCAGTCCTGTCACTGTAAACCCTTTAACTGAAAATGCCAGAGACTGAAGTCAGGGTCAACTCCATGCTAAGGATCCACACTTAGCACAAAAGTCAAAGTCTTTTCTCTAATAAGGTGAAAGGCTTCCCTTTGGTTTTGCTTGGGAGAATTCCAGCTTTACTTACCTTATTTTTGGTAGTTTGTTACTAAGCACTGGAAACATTAGTTCCTCAAACTCTGTTATCTAAAACAGCTATTTAGGGCAGAAGAGCTCATTTTGCCTGACTACAAGTCACATTTAGTGTCACGGGTACCTTCAAGAGCGTTCTGAAACTGGCCAAGCACCCCTTAGCTGTGCTGTATTTTATTTTACAAAAGTAAAAAAAGGAATACAGTGGTACCTCGGGTTAAGAACTTAATTCGTTCTGGAGGTCCATTCTTAACCTGAAACTGTTCTTAAGCTGAAGCACCACTTTAGCTAATGGGGCCTCCAGCTGCCGCTGCGCCGCCGGAGCGCGATTTCTGTTCTCATCCTGAAGCAAAGTTCTTAACCCGAGGTAATATTTCTGGGTTAGCGGAGTCTGTAACCTGAAGCATCTGTAACCTGAGATACAACTGTACTTACAAATAGAGAAAAAAACTAACACACAAATATCTAATCTACCCATATATGTTTTGTGTGTACACACACATACACACAGAGAGATATTTTAAAAATCTTTTTTTAAAAAAGGAATGAAAAGAATAGGAAAAAAGTAATTAACCTTAAATATTATTGTTTCCTTACAGGGATGCTGAGGGATAGCTCCATCAGTAGAGCATGAGACTCTTAACCTTTGGGTCATAGGTTCAAGCCCCACATTAAACAAAAGATTCGTGAATTGCAGGGGCTGGACTAGATGGTGCTCATGGTCTCCTCCAACTCTACAGCTCTATGGTTCTGTTATGTATTGAAGTTCTCACCCTGGCCACCAGGAGTATTGTGTATGTAGTTTTCACTCAGGTCCACATCAGTTACTTTAGGTGGGAAACCCTGGGTTGTTGTTGCTACAATGTTGACAGCCGGCTTGCCTATAAAAGCAGGCCGGTTGAGCTGTTTGCTGTTCAGTTCTGTTCCAGCTTACAAATAAAGAGCTGCTTTGGAAGAATCGCTGTGTCATCTGATATGTTCGCCCACAACTTAACAGGTTCCATGCATATTTGTAGATTTAGTGAATAAGCCAAGGAATTATATAAACAGGTGAGATTGTTTACAGTCATATAAGTGAGAACAAAGTGCAAGGCCAGGTGTTGTCTTGAAATGGAGTATTGCAATGGTTAACAAAAATGCTTTGCCTTTCTGTAAATTTATTAGAGACTTGCTTTTCTTGCTGTTCTCTGTAGTAAGTAAGCTTTGTTAGGAAAGCTATTTCCCAAATTTTGTTATGCCATTGTTTGTCATCCCTTTATTTTTAAAATATTCATTTTCTACAGTGGAATTAATTCTTTGATGTGGAAGACAGGGAGAGAGGCACTCGGGGGGGGGGGGGGGGGACCAAGACAAATATTGGCTTGAGCTGCCATAGAGACTGAAAAGTACCACCTAGGCAGAACAGAACAGAATCAAGTTTATTCGCTTAATAGACTTTGAGTGCCTTAGGACACAGTACAAACTTGTATCCCATTATCAGACAGGCCTTCTCATGGCATCAGTGTCTGTCGAGGCTCATGAATATGTAAATAGTATATGTATCTTGGAAACATGCTTGACAAGAGAATAGCTAAAACGAACCGATTCTAGTTAGAAGCCCATCAGTGTGCCATGCTTTATGTTTGAACGGGCAGCCTATTGCTAAGTGACAGATCATTAAGGCTATCTACTCAGTCAGCGGAAATGAAGAAATAATTTGTTCATAATAACCTTCAGATGACCTCTCAGGCAAAAAGAGAGAGGCATCTTTAAAGTGCTACGTCTACTGATACATGTCAGGCCTTGTGTTAGGAGGGGGTGTCTTTTGGCCCTGCAGTAATGGCAGAGCTGCCGGGGAAACAGAGTGATAAACACCTCCTGACAGGGCCATCGTGTGAAAAGATCTCATCACCTGCCATTAGCACGCGGATGAATAATTCAGGGCTCTCCATCACAGGCGGGGATTTCAGTCAGCGCTGCACTGGGATGGCTTAACAGGGAGGGAGGAAGAAGATAACAAGGGAATTGTTTTTTTTTACTGCATCACAAAGAGCAGTTTGCTAATCTCATATGTTGCTTCTAGTAGAAGACTTGTACCCCACCTCCTGCAAAACAAATAATAAGAATCTAGGGTGGTAAATTAATGGTACCCTGGGATAGTCATAATCTGTTCATATATATTACAACAGAGGTGCGCACCAGTTGTCTATATCTGGTGCCAAAGGGTAAACTGTTCTCAAAGCTCTTGAGAAAAAGCAACAGATACTCCCTGCAGCCTAATCCTAATTACATTTAGAATCAGGTCCCATTAAATTCAATAGGATTCACTCCCATAGTAAATGTGCGTAGGGCTTGCAACCTTGAGCACACTTTGCCCACACAGCCACATCCTTTTAGGAGCCACTCCTATGAGCAGCTCTCCCCATATCTGCATTCGAGGCAGATCAGAACCACACCTATGCAACTCTGCATTGCCAGTGTGGTCAAAACCCACCTGAACCATGGGGCATTAATTAGGTAGAGCTTCTCCCACATGGTGAGTTGTGGATGGATTTATGGAGGTGTCCTGGGTTCAGCGTGGGACGCAGGTGGCGCTGTGGGTTAAAGCCTCAGCGCCTAGGGCTTGCCGATCGAAAGGTCGGCGGTTCGAATCCCTGCGGCGGGGTGCGCTCCCGCTGCTCGGTCCCAGCGCCTGCCAACCTAGCAGTTCGAAAGCACCTCCGGGTGCAAGTAGATAAATAGGGACCGCTTACCAGCGGGAAGGTAAACGGCGTTTCCGTGTGCGGCTCTGGCTCGCCAGAGCAGCGATGTCACGCTGGCCACGTGACCCGGAAGTGTCTCCGGACAGCGCTGGCCCCTGGCCTCTTAAGTGAGATGGGCGCACAACCCCAGAGTCTGTCAAGACTGGCCCGTACGGGCAGGGGTACCTTTACCTTTACCTTTACCTGGGTTCAGCAACCAATAAATTGTTTGGACACACATAACTTGCTGTGGCAACTTCTCTACTGGATTATTACAAGGTTCTTTGATGTCAATTCAGAAACTTCTGCTGGTCCAAAATGCAACTGCCAGACAGGGTGGATTTTGGTAATATGCCGCACAAGGCTCTGGCAGAGTCCTGAAGCCCTCCCATCTCCTTCCCAAAGTCCAGTGAGCACTTGCGTAGCCTGGACAAAGAGGCAGGAGGACTCTAGGACCTTGTCAGAGCCCTCACAGCTCCTTCCCAAAGCTGGACAAGCACATACGGGGCTTTTTTTTTTTGTATAATATTTTATTAAGTTTTCCAAAAAAAGAAGAAATTAACAGACCAACAAAAAACCCACAAATATCACAAAAAATAAACAAAAGAAAGAAGAAAAAAAAGGAGAAAAAAAAACACATATAAAAACAAATTTAGCATAAAAAACTCTCTTTCAAGTTTGTACCCTTCATAACCTTATTTCCCTTACTTCCACCCGCCTCCCTTTCTTGTATTCCACTTCACAATTATTTCAGCAAGACCATTCATTATTCATTTTTGTCCTTTGTCCCTCCCTTTGTACTCTCATTTATCTTAATCACTACAACCCCTTCGTTTCATTTTCAATGTCCTCAACATTCATATATTTTACAATGTTTTTGTAGATAGACTTTAAACTTCTTCCAATCCTCTTCCACCTGCTCTTCTCCTTGATCTCGGATTCTGCCAGTCATTTCAGCCAATTCCATGTAGTCTATTACTTGCATCTGCCAATCTTCCAGGGTGGGTAGATCTTGCGTCTTCCAGTGCTTTGCGATAAGTATTCTTGCTGCTGCTGTAGCATACATAAAAAAAGTTCTATCCTTCTTTGGCACCAATTGGCCGACCATACCCAGGAGAAAGGCCTCTGGTTTCTTCAAGAAGGTATACTTAAATACCTTTTTCAGTTCATTATAGATCATTTCCCAGTACGCCTTAATCCTTGGGCACGTCCACCAAAGGTGAAAGAATGTTCCTTCAGTTTCTTTACATTTCCAACATTTGTTATCGGGCAAATGATAGAAGCACATACGGGGCTTTGAGAGAGTGCCCATCTCGGCTGCGTGCCCATCTCGCACTGCCCTAAATTCACCTCTGTGCCAGATTATTGGCTGGGGTTCCATTTAGATCTCACATAGCTCCCATTTTAAAATAGCTGCACTAGTTGCCTGTTACGTTTCTGGGATGAACTGAAGGTGTCCATATTAGTGTTTAAAGCCCTAAATGACTTAGGCCCCAAATACCTGAAAGATCATCTCCTTCCGTACAGACCCTCTCAAATGCTAAGAGGGGGCCCTCTTGGTAGTTCGTTTGCCCTCAGAGCCTTGGGGGGGGGGCGGTGCCCTGAGAGTTGGCCTTCTCTGTGGCAGCCCCAAAGTTGTGGAATTACACACACACACACACACACACACACACACACACACACACACTAGAGGTGTATTGGGCACTTTCATTATGTAGATTCCTTTGTATGTTAAAGAAGTTCCTCTTTACCCTGTGTAAGCTATATTTTCAGGACACATCCTATTTTCATATCTGTAATTTGTTTTAATATTAAAGTATATTATATATTAAAGTAGATATAATATTAATATTATATATACTATATTTTTAGTTGCTGTATCCCACCGTGGAGTCTTATGGCAAAAATGCTGCTGCTAATAATAATAATAATAATACTAAAGGAATGCAGCATGTGGATCAGACTCATGCCATTTAAACATTCACCTTCTCAGCACTTTCTTAGAACATTCCTCTTCACCTTGATCCAAAAGGTTACATGCAGATATGAAACATTACAAACCCCAGAAATGTTTCCAGGTATTCCTAGTTTGGATAAAAAGATACAGACATTAATTGAACTTGCAGATTGGCTGCAGGTGTCAATGACAGTAAGTGTGTGAACACTGCCTTATGCTGGGTCAGATCAATGAACCATCCAGCCCTGGTTCATGGTTGCTCTCCAGGATTTTAGTCAGGGAGTCTTTTCCAGCCCTACTTGAAGGTTCCAGGGAATGATCCTGAGATCTTTGGCCCTTTGGCCCTTCCTTATCAGAGATGGTGGAACCCTGATCCAGTTAAGTAACTGTCAGCATCAGGAATGGGAAACCTGTGGCTCCCAGGTGCTACTGACTCCCATTAGTTCCGTCCAGCACAACAACATCCCAGGTGCTACTGACTCCCATTAGTTCCGTCCAGCACAACAACATCCCCTTGGCCACCTAATGCATAATAATATAGTTGCATTGATGAATAAAAACACCCCCAAACTCATTCCCATTGTTCTAGATCACTTTGTAAGAAAGGTACACTCTCTCTTCTGCCTGCACCTGTACAAGTGAGAGATGGGAATTCAGCAAAGGAAAAGGTAGGGTTACTTCAGAGGAAAGTGTCTTTATGACACCGATCTGCTCTGATGGATCCACTAATGTGAAATTTCTGACCCAATAGGCAGTGATTGCACATTGCTGAAACTCTTCTCATTATTCATGAAATATATGCTATACAGTGTCAGCTCTCTCCCGCCGCAAACTTTCTGTCAAGCAATTATTTACTTCCATCACATAGTTTCCCACCCATTTTTGTCTTCTTCCTCTTCTTCTTTAACCATGATTATTGTTATTATTTTTTATATGTGTGTATTTTCCAGCATTACTACTAAATCAAAGTTCAGGATTAGACTGAATGGAAAAGGTTGGCTTGACTGACAGAGAGCATTTCATTTTTTAAAAATAATATTTTTTATTAGTTTTCAATTACAGTCCAATAATAGCCTCATTATGACAATAGCAATTTATAATACAATTACTAATACCAATCGTTCAAATATCAAATTAAATAATTTAGATAAGGTGCCCCCCCCGCATGCTAGAATTCGTGGTTTGATGATTTTCTTTATTTCTGCTTTCCATAATCTTATTAATTTCAATTATATTCTGGTCATAATAATAATAATCCCTTATACAACAACTGCAATATTAATAACTTCTATTTGTGTTGATACATTAAATGATTTATAAAACTGCAAGTGAGGCACTCAAACTATATCCTTGTTTTTCCTGCGTGTGGCAATTATTCTGTCTGTGGTGTTTCTTCCTGTCCTTGTAAAATGTTATGTCTCTCTTTTCCCGGTTGCTGCTGTTATCCATGATGCCTTGGGAGGAGCTGATGTCGCATTTTTGTTCCAGCTATTTCTCCCTCACTCTGTCCCATGCTTCATTGTTTTGCAACTCTAACAACAGCTGCAAAAGTCACTCTGTCCCAATAAATAACCTGTTTTCACCATTTTTCCTCTCAGCCTGGGAAGAGGAGTGGTCTGTCGAACTGCAGATCACTCAGTAATGAACCATATCAGTTCCTTGGCATTTCATAGACTCCTTTCATCCTTCCATCCAACTGAAGATAAATGAGCGATTATACTTTCAATTCAACACAATTAAATTCCAAGTAATTTTAGCATTATTCAGTTCATTCCGTAAATAATAAAGGATGGGGAAGAGTCAGCTCTAAGTTTCCATTGTAAACCTTTTGCAAAATAAAGCTTCCCTCCCTCCCCCCTTTTATACACACAGTTCTGTTTAATGTTATATTCCATATCTATAATCCAATTTCTTCCCTCCCCGCTTGTACAAATATAATTTGAACTAACATTCAAAGTGCCGAATCATAAATGTAGAGAAGAAAACTTTAAATAAAGAAACCGTAGGCTCCCCCCCCCACCGTCTTTTACACTGGATGAAGTCTTCTCTGAAGCTCAAACCTTAACAACCTTACAGCTGGTTCTGTCTGCAGTTTGTGATCTCATCTCTTCTAGAATGCACCTGTACTTTAGTTCAAATTAAGCTCTAATTAACAGAAGAACCTCTGCTTTTTAATGGCAGCGTATGAGGGTTTTCGGCAGGTGAAGTTCTTTTGCACTCATTGCCTCCCTGCCTCCTGCAATCCATGCTGGAGTGAGAGCTGGGTACTGAGACGAACTGCGAGTGAAGCCGTTCCCTCCTGTCCCTGGGGGGAACTTGCAAGGCTAATTACCCTCAATCATCCTTGTTTTTCCTTCGCCAATGATCTTCCGCTGTCGTGGGGGCTGCCTCCATTAAGGCAGAGCGGAACCAGAAGCCTGACAGACAGCATTTCAAAGCCTTTAAAAACAAAGACTATTTTAAAATTTGCAACCAGCTGCACAGGGTGGGTCTCATCGCTGGCAGTCAACACAGACTGACTCAAAACTGTGACTGCCATGCACCTGAGAACTCCACAGAGACAGGCACCAGAATTAGAGAGGTGCCAATGGCCTCTTGAAATTTCTCCACCCTATTTGTGGGCAGAGAAATTGGGGGGATCACTGATTTTTCTTCTATGGGCAGAACAAATTCTGCAAGACCTCTCAGTGCTGGAGGTCATGATCAGTAGTGGCTGTAGCCATTATTTTGTTTCCTAAAGTTTTTGTTGTTGTTGTTCTGGTGGTGAGGCAGCATCAGCATCTCTGCTGGTAGTTGGCTGCCATTTTGCTTGGCTCCATAATGCTTCAAAGCATGAGTTTTTCTGGAGAATTATGGAGGGGAAATAGTCAACACCACAAAAAACGGTAGAAGAAAATTCTGCAAAAAGAAGTAGTTATCTTTCTTTAAGTGAAGCTAAAATGGGCAGCTGGCATGGTGTGCCAACGGCATGCACGCAACCTCCTGGAAGTGGCATTGTCACTGCTTACTAGGACAGAGAGGGGTGAAGCGGCTTGGAGGTTGCTGCTGTGAGGCTGCACTGGCAATCTGTCTCATCCCTCACCCTCCCAATAAGTATCAGCCAGACTGCGACCAGGAGGTTATGTACATGTTACTCCACCTGCTTGCCATCCACTTGTGGAGGGAGGTGAGGAAATTGGGGAGCATGGAGTGTTCATAAGCTTTCTTTTCTAAAAATGCCTTTGGAGCAAATAATCTTAACTCTACCAGAAATGCACCTCTCACTCAATGGGATGCTGGTGTGTGTGTGTGTGTGTGTGTGTGTGTGTGTTCATGAGAAGGACATAAGGTGGAACCTCAGAAAGCAGCATTTCACTTTCCTGAATGGTCCATAGGCACAACTAGCTAATGACGAATAATAATAATAATAATAATAATAATAATAATAATAATAATTTATTTATACCCCGCCCATCTGGCTGAGTTTCCCTAGCCACTCTGGGCGGCTCCCAATCGAGTGTTAAAAACAATACAGCATTAAATATTAAAAACTTCCCTAAACATGGCTGCCTTCAGATGTCTTTTAAAGATAAGATAGCTGCTTATTGGCTATGGCTCATGCAGCTACTTCGGAAGCTGATGCCCTCAGTTCATTTTACTTTTGGCCACAAGAAGTAGGGATAAGGCCCATACTGCTTCACTATAATAGCCTCTTTCCCCACCTCTCATTTTCTACTTGACACTTTATGCATTTCAACATGGCTGAATGGACAGATCCGAACTGAAAGTCCAGCCCAGCATGCTTTGCCATTTCTGTCACTCCAGTCATAACGTTTTATATATTTTACTCAATAAAGACTCTAAATTTGCAATTTTGCACACCCAGAGTCACATTTAGCTTGACCTACAGAAGCCTCAGGATGCCCAAGACCTTCTAAAATCAGTAAGACAAGTGAATAGCATAGTTAACATATGGCCTACTGATTTCAACAGAAAGTAAGCACAACTTAATGCATCTGGATTGTTTCCGCTGTGCTTTTTAGAAAATACAGTAACAACCAAATGAGCAGATGCGGTTTTCCCCTTTTCTCTGAAGTTGTGGTTATATGAAGACAGGGGTCTATATAAAGTGGATAGACATGGAAGTGCTCACTGGAAGGACAGATCCTGAAGCTGAGGCTCCAATATTTTGGCCACCTCATGAGAAGAGAAGACTCCCTGGAAAAGACCCTGATGTTCGGAAAGATGGAGGGCACAAGGAGAAGGGGACGACAGAGGATGAGATAGTTGGACAGTGTTCTCGAAGCTACTAAGATGAGTTTGACCAAACTGCGGGAAGCAGTGGAAGACAGGAGTGCCTGGCATGCTCTGGTCCATGGGGTCACGAAGAGTCGGACAACAAAATGACTAAACAACAAAACAACAACAAACATGGATATGGTTTTCACATAGGATCCCTGGAAGTGTGTGTGTGTGTGTGTTTGTGTGTGTGAAGTGATTTTTATTGCCTATGTGATGAGGGAACATGTAGCTGGGAAGAAGGAACTTGGATTGCCCTATTTTTGTTAGGTTCTGATGGACCCTGTTTGGCATTAGTATAGCTGGCTAGTGCTGGCTGAGAAGGAAGTATAAGGATCCAGCACCAGACAGGATTGCTAATGCCCAAACACGGTATATCTGAATCTAAAGTGAACATAACACAGCTGCTTCCTTCAAGCTCCTCACTTTCCACAATGCCTCTCATGTGCATGTGAAACTAATAAGATTCCTCTTGCTCGATGAAGAGGAACCACCAAATGGGCAGAGAGCATCTAAAAGATATATTCTGCATCAATGAGATTATTATCATAGATCGATGTCTCAGAGATAGTGGATGCCATTCAACAAGCAGCTAATCAGTCCAATGTTTATTTTATTTTTCTCAGAGTGACAAACATATGAAAGATGTCAATCCATAATATTAATCTCAAGGGAGTCACAGCACTGGTTTCTTGGTGGCAGCAGTGCTGTGACTCAATGGGAGGGAGAGGAGGAGGAGGGGCAAGGCAATGGGGAGGTCAGGACTCAGTGGTTGCACTGGCAGAATTGCTGAATTGGACTCCATTGTGCATTTGCACAATTCTGACCTCTCCATCATCTTTGAACTCCTCCTCTCCCTCCTGGTAAACTGCAGTGACAAAAAGCTAGCATTGGGGCTCTACCCCACTGGGCAAGTGAAAGAGGTGTGCCATGGTAATGTATTCATTCTAAATTTATTCACTTTTTAAAAAAGTAGCTACATGTTTGATAAACGATATGCTACTTGACTGACATTAAGGGATCCTTAAAATGCACATCCTTATCTCAAAACACTGAAGATGTACACGTATTAACACCTATTAGTCTTAATGGAAGCGACATGCATATTATCTACCTCATCGAGCCACAGGAGAATAGCTAATTTAAAACTGTATAACTTAAAACTGATTTATTATTTCCTAAATGGCTTGGCAAGTCTCTTTACCAATACCTATGGATTTATCACAGTTCAAGATAGCATACAGTAACATTGTTCCAGATGCATATCATGATGATAGTGACTTTTCTCAGCTAGTTTCCATATGATAACTTTGACGGATTGACTATTCATGAACTGAAAGAGAATGGAGATAAAGATACAAAAGAAAGCCGCGATTCTGGATACAGTTAATATTGCCTGCAACATGGAAAACAGCCCTTTTTGCTACTTATACTTCATTTGACCTGTTTCTTTCAACTTTTAAATGTAACCTATACTGGAAAATCAAATTTTATAGTGAAAGGAACTGGGAAGGAAGGAAACAGGGATGAGTGGAGGGCAGAGAAAGAAGGAAGATATGTTCAATTCCAATAAGTGGGATTTGTACCAAGTATAGTAGACTTAAGGGATAACAGGGAGTTGACTTTAAGATGGAGGGAGAAGGTGGGACAGATTATGAAATATGCAGCTGTTCCTGGTATAAAATAAAACATACATAAATCTGTAGTATAGATATCTCAACTGGGGAGAGATTACAATTCATGCATGTGAATTTTTCAACATGCAATTTGCACCTGAGTTAGGGGAAATACAAGGTGTTGTTTTCTGGCATTAGAAAATTCAACAGTATCAAAGTAGGAAACAGGATCCTCAGTGGTCTGGATCCTCAGCTCCCCTGCAGGTCACTCACCTGTCAGTCACTTGGTGTCACCATGATGTCAGGTGATAAAGGAAAGTATTGGAAGACTGTCTATATCTATCTATCTATCATCTATCTATCTATCTATCTATCTATCTATCTATCTATCTATCTATCATCTATCTATCTATCATCTATCTATCATCTATCTATCTATCTATCTATCTATCATCTATCTATCTATCATCTATCTATCATCTATCTATCATCTATCTATCTATCTATCATCTATCTATCATCTATCTATCATCTATCTATCACTGGAAGGACAGATCCTGAAGCCAATGTTGGGATTCAGAACTTACTGGGTTAATTTTGTTCTGAGTGTGCCTCCCATTCTTCTGACGTGTGGAAGGAGGGAGGAGCTCTACTTGTTGTTCTCTCTTTGTCTCTGAGAGAGACGGACGCCATGAATGCTAGCAGTCCAGGAGAATCTGAGAAATGCTGAGCTGTAAATATTTGCTGCAATAAAGAACTGATGAATTTGGACACACAGGTGCTTTGTGTGTTTGTCTGGATCTGAAGCAGACTCACAACGGTTTTGTTCCGCTGTGTTTTTACTCTGCAAGGCGAAACCGGAGAGAAGAAGGTCCGCGCAGCTTGAGACCTGGGAAGTGTGCCGGACCGCATTATACTGGGGCTAATTGCGGCCATAAAGCAATTAGCTGGCTAGTGCCAATTAAGATCTTATTTCAGATTTCGTCACAGGTTATGGGGGACCTAATTACCGCTAATAAAACTGTTGCTGAGAGTCTGCCGGTGAGCTTTGAAGTCAGCTTTGAAGAGCTGGGAGGACGCTAGACGGAGCGGAGGTCTGCGTTCTGTGTTTTGCCTGCTGCAGAGAGGCAAGAGTTGCTGAAAGCTGAGAGCTGGGAAAGGAGCTGAAGAATCGGGTGCCGGAGGGCTGACTGGTGATACGTGAGTACAGCTGGGGCCCCGGGGAAGAGGAGAAAATGGCAGACAGCCATGAGTCATTTGTAGTCCCGTTTGAAAAATTGGACGGCAAAAATTGGCAAGAATGGAGCAGAAGGCTGAAGGCATGGCTGGTAGCGAAGGGGCTGTGGGAGGCTGTTCAGGGACCTCCACTACCCACACCAGCGGCAGGAGCTTCAGCTGCAGAAATTGCAGATGCTCGTGCTTCACAGAGAAAAAACCACAAAGCCCTGGGAGCTATTGTGCTTAGTGTGGATGGCTCACAGCTGCCTTTGGTAGAGGGGCTGGAGAATGCATGTGAGGCCTACCAAGCGTTGGAAAGGGTGCACCACAGAACCACGGCTGGGGCAAAGATACACACCACCAGACGCTTGTTTGAGATGAAGTTACGTCCTGGGGATAGCATCAGGAAGCATGTAACTGATATGCTGGCTGTGTTTAACCAGCTGAGACTGTTACAAGTCAACTTCTCAGAGGAGCTGAAAGTGTACATTTTGCTCAGCTCTCTGGACAAGAGTTATGATAATCTGTGTCTAACTCTGGAATCGATGGATCCCCAAACGCTGACTTTGAATTACGTCACAGGACGCTTATCAGATGAAGAGGAGCGCCGCCACAGAGAGGGCAAAGCTGGCACCGGGGGCTCTGGGTGTAAGGGCGGAGCCAAGCCAGCGGAATACACGGTCCAGGCTTTTTCCGTTCGTCGTTGTTACATCTGTAATTCGACTGAACATCTGCGTCGCAACTGCCCCCACCGGAGCAGAGAGGCAAGGCAGGATGTTGCCAAGGTCACTTCCCACGGGAACCAGCCAGGTTTCCATGGCAACCAGTCTGGCAAGACAACCAGACAGAACTGCTGCAGAAGCCCAAAGAGAGGGGGCAGCGGGACGTTTGTTGCCAGTATGGCTTTGTTTGAGGACAGCTCTGAGAGACACACTGATTTTCGTTTTCTAATCGACTCAGCAGCTAACTGCAACCTGATCCCAGAGACCCCTGCAGTCGAGATGTGGAATTGCAAGGCAATTCCGGCTGGGAAAACTGTTCAGTTTGCAAGTGGGGAAAAGAAAAATGTGAATAACATTGCAAATGTCTTGTTTTCTGTTTTGCAGGAGCAGATGGAAGTTTGCATTGTACCAGGAGTGCAACACTGTATTTTATCTGTGCCTTATTTGTTGAAAAAGGGGTTTAAGGTTTGCTTTGAACATGATTTTTGTACAATCTCCAAAGGAGGGAAGCAACTGGTCAGGGTTGCAAAGGGGCAGAATGATCTCTTCATTCTTAAAACGTCTCTGGAGGGTGAGGGGAAGGTTGAGAAAGCACAAGCCCTGCGTGCTACAGTTCCCACTCATGTTTCATGTTCTTGTGCGTGGCATAAGAAGACAGCACATGCTTGTCTTGAAGAACTACAGGTGCTACCTGAGGTTTCCAAAGGCTGTAGAATTGAGGAATGTGCAAGAGTCCTAGATTGTCAGGCTTGCAGACAGGCAAAGGTAAGAGGGTGCAGTTACCCCAGGGTGGAGAGGGTAACCACAAAACCTTTTGATCTTGTGCACATAGATCTGTTGGGTCCCATGAAGGAACCAAGTCTGGGAGGGGCCAGGTTTCTGCTGACGCTGCAGGATGATTTTTCGCAGAACACCTGGACACATGGTCTCAAATCCAAGGAAGATGCAGCACAGCTGATTAGACGTTGGATTGAGGAGGTGGAACTAAGGTTCTCCACCAGAGTCAGGGAAATTGCTAGTGACAGAGGTTCACAGTTTACTGGGTCTGCTTTGCAGAAGTTCTTTCACAAGAAAGGGATAAGTCACACAGTGACTTCTCCTCAACAGAGGGGGGTGGCAGAGCTAAGAAGTGAGGCTCTGGTTAAGGCTGCACAGGTGATGCTGTCAGATTCTGGGTTATCTCCAAGGTTTTGGATGGAGGCAGTTAAATATGTGAGCTTCACCTGGAATCGGTCCTACAATTCAGTGGTAGGAGACACACCGTTTTTCATGCTTCACGGGAGGAAGCCTCAGGTTCACTTCCTCCGTGCGTTCGGATCAACGGCCTCGCTGCCAGTACCTGAAGCTTTGCGAGGGCCAGGTGAACCCAAGTTCCAGAAAATGATCTTCTGTGGGTATGAGCCAACGGCTCGTGCATGGAGGTTTGCGTACCCGTCAGGTGATCAGAGTAAGCTGCTGATCAGTAAACACGCTGAGTTCTGTAAGCAGGAGGAAAGGTCAAAGACCCCTGCCAGACGCGATATTCTTTCAGAATGTCTTTCTTATTCAGAGCAGGAAGGTTCTGATGAGGAGGAAGGAGAGCCAGGGGCTGAGTCTGCTGATGACGATCAGCTCACTGACCAAAGTCAGGAGCAGGATGGGGCATCTCCGCAAGTTGTAAAAAGGGAGCCCAAGAGTGAGCCTAGTTCTCCTGTGAGGGTAATTCCAAGGGTTCGAAGACGTGTTAAGTCAGAGGGGGAATCCCAGGATGCAAAGGACACACCTGCTGACCACAGTGAGTCAGAGGAAGTGCCTGAGTTTGTGCCCAGGCGGTCCAGTCGCACAACGAAGGGAATTCCACCTGAGGGGTATCAGGCCACAGGTGCGTGGGTAAGTTTCGCACAGTGCGAATCTGAGAGTTGTGAGGATGTTCCACAGATGCCTGACAGGAACGCCAGGAGAGGGCGCAAGGCATTGGGGAAGGGATTGATCTCACAGAGGTCTGCAAAGGTACATCCACAGGTCTTGTCAGGAATGGAGGCAAGAGGGGGTGTTGGGATTCAGAACTTACTGGGTTAATTTTGTTCTGAGTGTGCCTCCCATTCTTCTGACGTGTGGAAGGAGGGAGGAGCTCTACTTGTTGTTCTCTCTTTGTCTCTGAGAGAGACGGACGCCATGAATGCTAGCAGTCCAGGAGAATCTGAGAAATGCTGAGCTGTAAATATTTGCTGCAATAAAGAACTGATGAATTTGGACACACAGGTGCTTCGTGTGTTTGTCTGGATCTGAAGCAGACTCACAACGGTTTTGTTCCGCTGTGTTTTTACTCTGCAAGGCGAAACCGGAGAGAAGAAGGTCCGCGCAGCTTGAGACCTGGGAAGTGTGCCGGACCGCATTATACTGGGGCTAATTGCGGCCATAAAGCAATTAGCTGGCTAGTGCCAATTAAGATCTTATCTCAGATCTTCACAGCCAAGGCTCCAATATTTTGGCCACCTCATGAGAAGAGAAGACTCCCTGGAAAAGACCCTGATGTTGGGAAAGATTGAAGGCACAAGGAGAAGGTGACGACAGAGGACGAGATGGTTGGACAGTGTTCTCGAAGCTACAAACATGAGTCTGACCAAACTGTGGGAGGCAGTGGAAGACAGGAGTGCCTGGCGTGCTCTGGTCCAGGGGGTCACGAAGAGTCGGACACGACTAAACAACTAAACAACAACAACATCTATCTATCTATCTATCTATCATCTATCTATCTATCTATCTATCTATCTATCTATCTATCTATCTCTATCTATCATCTATCTATCATCTATCTATCTATCATCTATCTATCTATCTATCTATCTATCTATCTATCTATCTATCATCTATCTATCCATCTATCTATCATCTATCATCTAATGATTTAGAGTATATAGAGTATATAGATAATGATATCGTTTCCTAGGAAAGGAAGATAAAGATGTTCTCTCTTCAGTTTTTTAACTGTCAGCCTAGTATGCTTCACAGATAAAGGTATGTCCTGCTGTGAAATGGTTAATAACATTTCAAAAATGACCATTACTCATAATAATCCCAAGTGCCATTTGTGGGCATCTGGTAGTCATTAACAGGATTAAATTGATCAGATGAGTCATTTTGCTTAATTAGGTGGCTAACTGGCAAGGCCACCATACAGAACAGTATTAAAATAATGGGCAATAGCATCAGAAATACAATTAGCAGACAGGATAGGATGCCTTATCAGTCTTTTAGCTTACAATAACTAAAGAGGGTGTCATATATTGTTCAAAATCAACTGAACAAACTAAAGATAAAGACAGTTGATGTATAAAATAAATTTCCACATTATTACTATTTTTTGTGGGAAAAGATTTCAGTATTCTTAATTTTTGATTATGAATTTCTGTTTTTGCTCATACATTTGATGGTCTCATAAATAAATGGAAATGACTGCAACTATCTTAGTTAACAGATTACAACTTGGAAGGGGCAGCGATTAAAATATTTACCATGAAGTGAGACTTGCCTGCCTAATGGGGTGAAGGGAGGCATATTTGCCTCCAGAGGGACCAGGGAAAGTTTAATCCCGGACTGAGCACATTGCCACATGCAGCAAATGTAGGATTCAGTAGCCATAATGAGGCTGCTTAAACACAAGTTAGGAATCATTTGCAACCAGCAACATGTACAAATGCCCACAATTGGGTGGTGACAGTGTACAGTAGTAAGTATAGTGGCAGTCTATGAACTCTAAGGGCCATGGTTCCACTCTTGAAGATCAACAAATCATGGGGCATTGTTATTGTATCTTCTTCACCTCAGTATCTTTTTGACTTCCAGCAATCATCCCAAATCACCTGCCCTAACCATATCCAGCTTTTCCTTTCCATCCTCTGTCTCTAAATATCAACTGCTATCTAAGTTAAAAAATTAGTATATACATGCTAATAATAATATTAATAACAACATGATCCTCATCATCTAGACCAGGGCTGGGGAACCTGTGGATGTCCAGATGTTGACTAGAACCCAGTCAGCATAGCCAGTGATCAGAGATGAGGGGAGCTATAGTCCAACAACATCTGGAAGGCTGTGGGTTCGCCATTACTATCTGAGCCAATTTTAGTCATAACTGAATTAAAAAGGGTAAGTGTCCAGATTGCCACGCACAATGGAGATAGCAGAGAAGAGTGTCAGTTCTGCTGCATGGAAGCCCCAAACTAGTGTATGGATCATTACAAATAACTTTACCTTGGGTGGTTTAATTTTGACTTAATCTTATTTGTATTTGGGAATAGAAGGTAAAGTACTGGCTGAGTGTGATTTATGAAACTAGAAATGATCTTCTCTTTATTTTCCCTCTGAAGGGCCTGCAAAATTTGTTATTCATACAGTGAGTGACAGAACTATTGACCAGTGTTGAAATATTACAAGATTACAACTCACTTTGCTTTACTTTCATTGCAGTGTTTCTGTATGAACTCAAAATGACACAACAGAGCAGATGAAAGGCTTAAAAAAATGTGGCGGGAGGTCCAAGTGTAGTTAATGGAATATCTGGGGAGGAGCACAGAGGTGGTACTTTTGGGATGGAGAATGATGGGACTTCAAGAAACTGAGATGGTATCACTGAGTGTCACCCGGGATGTGGCAGAGCAATTGTCACATCCAAAGGTGGTTGTACCAGGGTGGAACGTGGCTCTCACCCTCTCATTTAATGCTGCTGTGGCTTTTTTTGCTGGCACAGTTTCAGAGCCTATTGAAGGAACAAGGTGGCTTACTGTCCTGAAGATCCAGGCATCCTCTGAAATGCCCTATTTTGTGCCCCACCTCTGGTGAAATACTGGCAGTGTGACACTGCCAGCAAAGCAGTGATGGCACTAGTCTGACATTTGGTGGTAGAATAATAATAATAATAATAATAATAATAATAATAATAATAATAATTTATACCCCATCCTTCCCAGTTTAAAAACCATGCTCAGCAAATATAAAACATTGCTTAAAATGCGACTTTAAAACAGCATAAAATACAACATAAAATGCAGCATCAATATCAATAAAATTCAAAAATTCAGGGGTCATTTTTTTTTGGGGGGGGAACCCAGTCAGTAGACATCAAATGATCACCAGGGCTAACTGGCCAAGTTGGTCCTATTAGGGCCAGCAAGGAGACCAGGGAAGAATTTAAATGTGTAGTCCCAGAAAGGGATTCTTCATAGAAGAGGAAAAGGAAAAGGGAATAGAGGATCAGGCTAATTCAAATTGAAGGCCAGGCGGAATAGCTCTGTCTTACAGGCCCTGCGGAAGGAGATCAAGTCCTGCAGTGCCCTAGTCTTGTGGGACAGAGCATTCCATCAGGTCGGAGCCATCACTGAAAAAGCCCTGGCCCTGGTGGAGGATAGTCTGGCTTCCTTAGGGCCTGGGACCTTTAAGCTATTACTAGTCTGCTGGTGGAACACCTTTCCACTGGTGGAGGAGCTCTGCTGCTGCACCCTATGGCTGCCCCCCAGGAGCATAAGATTATTCTTTTACACTGAAAAACAACAGGCCTTAAAATATTAGCTAAGGGCTCTAGTGCAGTGGCACAGCACATGCTCTGCATAAACCAATCCCTGCCATCTCTAAGCTGGCAGCAGCGGGAGGGTGGGGTGGAAAGGAAACCCTCTTTGAAATCCTGTTGAGCCGCTGCAAGTTTTGAATGAGATGGACCAATAGTCTGACTTGGTAGAAGAAAGCCATTCCTTGGTGCTGGGGAGAATTTCAATTCA
Organism: Podarcis cretensis; assembly: GCF_951804945.1. Classification (NCBI taxonomy): domain Eukaryota; kingdom Metazoa; phylum Chordata; class Lepidosauria; order Squamata; family Lacertidae; genus Podarcis; species Podarcis cretensis. The sequence continues at coordinate 6,607,148 of NC_137180.1, read as the reverse complement.
GTCCACCTTTAAATGTTTATCTACCTAATTCACACTTTCTGAAATGATACATGAACCGGAGTGTAATTATTCATTGAAATTTGAACTTCTCTAAATTTGGAGAAGCAGTTCTCCAGCCAAGTAACATCTACAAAAATGCATAGAGAAGGAGAAAGTGTGTCTAAAAATGCAAATATATGGGGAAATTGCTTTGCAAAATATGTACATTAGGAAAAACTGCATACATTTGCGTGAACATTAGGAGAAATTTGCACTGCAATGCTGATGAATCTTCATGAGGACTTTAAAAAATGGAAACTGATGTAGATATGTGGAGAACTGAACCTGAGATTGGAGAAATGAGAGACTGAGAGAAACCAAAGCTGACAAATCCCTAGCTGTAGGGATGCGAGTGGCGCTGAGGTCTATACCACTGAGCCCCTTGGGCTTGCTGATCGGAAGGTCAGTGGTTTGAATCCACATGATGGGGTGAGCTCCTATTGCTCTGTCCCAACTTCTGCCAACCTAGCAGTTTGAAAGCACGCCAGTGCAAGTAGATAAATAGGTACTACTGCAGTGGGAAGGTAAACAGCATTTCTGTGCACTCTGGCACTTGTCACAGTCCTCTGTGCGCCAGTAGTAGTTTAGTCCTGCTGGCCACATGACCCGGAAAGCTGTCTGTAGACAAACACCAGTGCCCTTGGCCTGAAGTGAGATGAGCGCCGCAACCCCATAGTCACCTTTGACTGGACTTACATTGTCCAGGGCTCCTTTACCTTACCCCTAGCTGTTCCTATACCCCCTTTTCCCTTGCAAGAAAAGGTTGCAGAATTGCTGGCAAATAAATTTAAAAAAGCCCTTGTTCCTCCAGCTATAGAGAAATAAAAGCTTGAATCATTTGCTTTGATATGCACTGAAAGTTGTTGTTTCCAAACAGAACAAAACCAAGCCCCACCTGCTCCGAACCAAATGTCAAATCTGAGCTCAGGCTCATTTGGTTTATAAGCCATTAGAAATAGGAAATGACAGTAAAAGCTCTAACTGGCCCTTAAGTACAATGCTATGGTGCTAGCAGGCGCTGCGGAGATAAACAGCTGACATTTTCATTTGCTTCTGTGTCTAGGTTTCACTCCAGATCATGTTTGCCCTATTTACTTCTTCAGCAACAATGCCTCGAATATCCTACACTGTAATCCTTCTCTCAGCACTTACCAATGAACTATAAAATAGTATTAAATAGAATTAATTAGAAGTTTTAATGAATCATGTCTGTTCTCATTTATTATACAATGTAATTTTCAACAAGTGATTAATTATGAGCTACAGATGAGCGAATGGTTAATGTAGTTTGTTAACCTTAGGAAAGAAACCGTGGTACGCAGTGCAAGGAAGTCCCCCCCCCCCCCTATTATCTGAACACACTTATTCGCCACCACATCCCTCCGGTTCCGCCCTCCATCAGTTTCATTTTCAGTTCTAAAAGGATTGAGCGATTTTGCCATTAATTGCAGAATCAGCCAATTATTATTTCTGTGTTATTCCCTTCTCTCCTGCCCCCACTCCATGCCTATTATTAGTTTTACTATTTCTCCAGCCAGAACAACACATTGAAAATCAGATGCCTACATTTGGTGAAACATTTGTATGATTGATGTACGTTGCCCCTGTATGCTGCTGTCTGTCCTACCCATCTAACCACTCCTCTATGTAACAGTCACATGGTAAGATGTGAAGTTGTGAACTTGCACTATGTGCATAGACACGTCCCATGGCTTAGAACCCTGATTGCACAGGTTTCTAAATCCTGGGCTGAGCCTACACACAGAGAGAAATCAAGGTTCCCTCTTCAGCGGTGGGTGGGAAGAAAATGTATGTTGGTGTGGGGTTGCTGAGCTGCAATGGTCCTTATAATTGTATGGAGCGGCTTCTGTAAATCTGGGAAGTTCCACTCAAAATAGGACAGTTGTGTAGCATGCGGGGGAAAGGAGAACATTAGGAAAAGGCAAAATCCCAGGCTCTCCCTGTGGAAACTCCTGGTGGCAAACACATCAGTTTCTTATGGATACTATAATATGCTCAGGGCAAGTTCACAGATTTTTTTTTCTTTCAGACTCTACATTGTTTTTGTTTAATATTTCAAGTCCAAGAGTGGAATTTAGTGAGATCGCTGCTCCTTAATCCAGAACAAAATGGTTGAGATCCAAGACTTTTGCAAAGGCCAGCAAATACCCTCCCTTATCTAGCCCTGAAAGAATCCCGTATAATAAACAATTTCAGTGGCAATGGGCTATTAGTAACTTGATAATCTTCCCTGATTCTATAGGCTAGAGACTAATAGCAATACAAAGTACAGATCATTTATTTATAACCTCCCATCCAAATATTTCAAAGGCACTTTAATGATGACGCACGTTGGAAACTGAAATTTCATATACACTACAGATCTGCATTGCTGGGCTAATGTCAGATGAAATCAAAGCCATATTCTCCAACATTCCTCAGATGAAAACAGGGATATTTCTCACTCCCTGCCACCCTCCTCAGCACCTCCTCCCTGAGCTCAGCAGCAGCAGCACTAGCAAGGATCAAATTCTGGGATCAGATCAGAAGCCTGGGTGGCTTTCAAAATTCTGGAAAATCAGGACACTTGGAGGGTATGCGAAGCAAGTCTTTGATGATGAAAACACATGTAGAACTTGCCATAAAATGATGCCGTGTGGAACGCAGTCATTCAGGGTTCCAGCCACTCCATTCCATGATGCCTCCTTCCCTGGTTTCCTGCCTGTCCATGTTTTGTCAGTCAGCACTCTATGCCTGCTAAGCATACACAACCTTTTTGGGATTTGCTTCCTCCCAAGAGCTCTTCCCTCAAGATGTTTTGTACGTCTCCCGACTTTGGGGTCCCTCTGAGTATGCTGATAGCTCCCTCTTGTGCTTGGCTGTTGCCATTTTGCCATTCAGGAAACATGGGGCCTACATCAAAATGTTGCGTTGTAGGGATGCTGCTGTTGAGGGTTCAAACTGCTGCATTCTTTTGCCCCTGTCCTGGTTTTCCTTCTCTCTGCCCCTCACCCCAACAATCCATTATTATTCCATGGCCAATGAACCCTGAGGGCTTTCCCTTGTACTGCCACAAATCCTGAGGTCCCCCTAAATCTGCTGCTACCTCCATTTTGTCTGTGGATGGTGCTGCTTTGGGTACCTAAGGACTGGCAGTCAGAAAATCGAGATTACTATTAGTATATATGATGGTGAAAACAGCTGCTTTATCTTTTCTACATCTCTGTATCCCTCCCTGCCCCAAGTCATATTTCTGGGGGTGGAATTTTTTTAAAGGAATCTTACAAGGAAAGGGGCTTTGACGGAGATCCTCAATTTATACTTCACAATCCTTTCTTTTAGTTACTCTGATGCAGTAGAAATAAAGCACTTAAAAGTGTTTTATTCATGCTCAGTCCACATTTCCCCCCTCTCCTCTTTGATTTCCTTGATGCTCAAGGAAAAGAAATCACTTAAAAGTCTTCTTTTGATGCTCACTCAACTCGCTCCCTTCCCCCTCGGCTCTTCTCTAAGTCTCTTTGACACTCTGTTCTTGGCTTCAATACAAACGAGAGAGATGTACACACAAATCCTATTCAGAATGAGATTATGATGCATCGATTGCATTCTGAAAGCTACATTGTACTTTCAGCTCACTTTGGCTTGCTCCAGTGCTTCAAGCAGTCGGGAGTTGTGGCCCTCTAAGCAGCATAACTTTCAATGGATTTTTCCCCCTGGGTCTTTATCAACAGTCTTTCAAGTGAACCTTTTACTCCCTCCCCCACCCCCGGTGTTAATGAACAGCAAGCCTGAGAGGTGAACTTCACACACTTGTAAGACTGGGCAGAGGGGGAGTTTTGCTTCCTGCCGTCTCTCCATTGTGCCAGCAGTCTTTCTATTACCACCACCAACCATGGAGAATTTGCTTGCTATTAACCTTCTTTTAAGTAACGGTGAAATGGAGCTTCTATGAATCTCTTTTAGCCTGTCCCCTGCTGTAGGACGGGAACCTTGGTGGATACAGGCCTCCTGGTGATCTGGAACACAAATTGCTCAGGGTTCTAGATTGCATGGATGCCTGCGCATGAGAAGGATCCTGCCCTCCAAGGCTTTGTACATGCGGTTGCCACAGCAAGGGCACGCTTCCTTCCCATATGCTTTGTTTAACCAAGATTAGAATGCCTGAGTTGGAGCTGTGTATATGTGTTTATCTTGAATCAATTGGGTGTGTGGAGACCTAAATGGTAACGTTCTCAGAAATTTCTCTTCTGATAATTTTTAGCTCAGACACATAGCCATTAAAACCGGGGGGAAAACACATTAAAACACCCCACCCACTCTAAAATGCTCTAGATAGTATTATTATTCACCCCATGGTGTATGTGGTGAGCAGAACTGTGGAAGCCTATATAATGGCAGCCCATCTTTCAGGTCTGTAGGTCCCAAGGCAGTCAAGGACTTGTAAATCAACTTCAGAACCTTGGCTTATGCCTTGAAGTCCATAAGAAGTCTGAACAGACACTGGAACAATGCATTTGCAAACCCATCTCTTAGAAAATGTATGTGGCACAGTGCTTGTAGGACTATACTACTTCAGAATCCAAAATGCAGGCTGGGGTCACATTTTTTCCAAGCTCCTTCACATTTAATAACACATGTAAAAAACTATCATTCTAGGGAGATGGCATTGTTGTCACTCTTATCCTTGACAAAGTATTTATGTTTTTATACAGGAGAAGCTTTCATTTGCATTCTTAAGGTGCTGGGTCCCAGGAGTGATGCCTCACATTCTCTCATAGTAGATTAGTCCTAAGATACTTCCAGAAACCTACCTCCATCAGTAAGTGGGTCATCTCTTTCTACAGTAGCTAAAACATCTAAATGGGATTCAAGGTTAGCTTCACGAAGAGTGCAAGACCTCATCCTCTGCCTTTCAAAAAGCAGCTACTACAGGGTTTAAATTATGGCATACAAATCCATTGTTGGCTTATTTAAAGCTTTTTAAACTTGTTCTTCAGCTGTAATTTTCTAGTGGAATATTAGAGTTGTGTCCCCAATGGAAGATAGCATAGCCTAAAAACAGGTTAATGGATTGTGGAACTGTTGCCCTTGAACTCCTTTCAAAGTCAAAACCCTTCCTGTGTTTAAGGGGTGAATCATCAGTTCAAGTGCACAGAAAGAGTCAGTAAAATTCTTGGCAGGATAAAGGGATCTGCACTTTTTCTAAGCAAAGAAATAAATATAGTCTAAAACTACACTATTGCAATGCATTCTACATTTGAAAATGGTTTGGAAGTTGTGGGTGGTGAAGAATGCAGCAGCCAAGTTCTTGCTGGGGGCAGCTGCAAAAAGACATATGTAATACCTGTTTTGAAGCAGCTGCGCTGGTTGTCTGAAGCAGCTGCACTCCTCATGAGCCCGATTTAAGGTGTTCACAATAGTTTTTAAAGCCCTAAATGACTTGCATGCCTTGATCCATCCCAAGGTAGATGCATCAGAAGCCTCTATACCAGGGACGTCCAACTCCCAATAGACTGTGATCTACTCACAGGATAAGAAAACTGGCAGTGATCTGCCCCTTGTCGTTGGATGGGCCAAAGTTGTTGAGCTTTTCTTTAGGAAGTCAGAGTTGCTGAGCTTCTTTTATAAATGCCACAGTTGGTTGGAAGGAGATCACAGAGGGGCCAGAGATCTATCAGGATCTACCAGGAACACCCCGTGATCTACCAGTAGATCTACCTGACAGGCTGCTCATGAAGAAATAACAAGCTGAAGTTAACCGTCTTGGACTCTTGATTATGTAAACAGGCTGTCTGTAAAGACGTAAATCTTTCTCGGCATCAGTGCTAAGAATATAGGTCCATTGACCAAGAAAAGCAGTGGACCCATCAGTATGCCATACCTCTTCCATTCCTTGAATATTTTACTTAATATATTTTGGGTGATATCAGTTATGCACACAGAAGTCTAGATGATAGCTGAAGAGAGAATCTTGGCCTACTAGCTCCTAGTTTTATATTTCTTCCAGTACAGCAGATCTACGTCTTTCAGTGAACAAAGTATCACTTTAAAAAGGGCATTTATATGCCTAAAGCCTCTCTGAGCACTTGAACACGGGGACTGCACATTATCTATTGGTGCTCATGTCTGAAAATTAGTCTCTCAATCACTTTTTCATTCATTACATGACTCAAGCTTGTTTTCTCCCCACAAAGGAGAGATGGATGAATGCAGGTAGAGTATCTATCGTCTCCCGAGGATGATAATTCTGGGACTGATATTACAGTATCAGCAAGTCAGCTTTAGTTTATTATCATGCAGAGACATCAGTCCCAAAAGCACAGGTTTTGAGGAGCTGCTAAGTCTTCATTGTGACATAATTCAGTTTTGGAGCACATGACCATTCGTAGAAAGAGTAGAGATTTAAAATAGTTATCCTATTCAAGAGCCTCTCTGCTTCACCAGAAATTGAAAAAAAGAAAAGAAAGAGGTAAAGCTTTGTGCTGGGTCTTCACAAAAGCTGACAACGGCAAACACCAATGCTTACGCTTTGCCTGTGCTGAATTGTGTGCATTGGGGTGCAGCCTGCATTGTGAGTGCAGTCTGCATTGCTGATCAGTACAACCCCCTGGTTCCTGAGAGCCACCATGGGCAGAAAATCAGGCAACTGGCTACAACAGCAGCAGCAGTGGTGCTGGTGATGACAACTGTGGTCTTGCCTCCTTTCCCCAACTAGTCCCAGTGATGTGCAGCTACCACTGCTGCCAAAAACAACAACGAGCCAGTTCCTCTATGAAACAAAAGTAGGCAGGCTAAGAGAAACCTCAGCTGCTTGCAGGTACAGCAGGCTAGATGAGATAAGGTTGATGGCCAAATCTGGCCTACAAGCCAAGGGTTCTCCACCCATGCCTTATAGGGTGGCTTATATTGTCCGTGAATTTAAAGTGGCAATCCTACAAGATGTTTGGGGGGGGTATTGAAAAACCGTACAACAACAAGAACAACCCTCAGAATTTTGAATAAGAGTAAATTACTAGCTACAGGATAGTGTCTCCTGCTTTTGCTGTTGGATACATTCTTGAATTCATGTCAGATGCTATGGTTGAGCATTCCAAGCCACACTTTAAATGTCAACAGGCACCTCAGATCTAGTATATGCAGTCCTGGAAGTAATCCATAGTAACCATTATATAGCATCAACAGCACTAGCAGGAATAAGTTGCATAAAGAATGACTAATATCAGCCTGGTATTAAAATTCCCTCTCAAATGAATGATTCCTAAATTCCTAAAATTTCCTTAAAAAGCAGTGTGCATTCTGGCCTTTATGTTGTTCTTGAAAAGCTAACACAAAAGTGTTCTCAACCTCTTGTATCGCAGCAACAATGCATCTAGGCCAATATTCTAAAAACTGATCTTAAACCACAGCTTAGCATTACAAGAATAAGATGCATCAGCACTGAACTTGTGTGCTACCCCTTCAGCATTGCTGAAAGAAATTTAGAAGCTTTCATGTTCTGTTTTTGATTCACTACATCTTGCCAGATCTTAACTAAGATTGGTCAAAGTAAGCAAACTTCAATCCATAGTTTATGGAGCTGGGTTCTTTTTACTAACTAAACTTTAAAGTAAACTGTGATCAGGGGCGAACTTCGGTCTTTCAAATTTCAGCGGTGCCCTGTGCGAGGCCAAAATTTGGCGCTCCCACCTCTCAATTCACTATGTCATAGTTGCAGCCTCCCCCCAGGCTTGACACCCAGTGTAGTGGAACCAGTCACACTGCCCTAAATTTGCGTCTACTGTGATTGAGGATTTGGACAGCACGCTACACTGTGGTTGATCTAAAATGGAAGTGGACATCATCTGTTTCTTGCATCCCTGACAGAGGATGAAAGGAAAGGGGGAGCATGCAAGTCCAGGGAGAGGCTAGGTTTGTTGTAATAATGCTAAACCATACTTCAGTGTATCTGAAGAAGTGTGCATGCACACGAAAGCTCATACCAAGAACTAACTTAGTTGGTCTTTAAGGTGCTACTGGAAGGAATTTTTTTATTTTGTTTTGACCATACTTCAGTGTTACATTTTGACTACGGTACATGTGGCAACATACAGTCATTTCCTTTAAGCAGCTAACCAGGTGGAAGCTTGCAAGTAGGAGGTTAACACATGACCTGCGGCATCTAAATGCAGGTACAAATACTTATACTAGTATATACTTATACTGTCATGTCTATTATGACTCAGATCCATTGGTAGATCTATCCTTTAGACAACAGTGACAAACCTGTGGCCCTCCAAACTATTAGAAGTCAGTTCCTATCAACTTCAGCTATCCAATATGATAGGGGCCGTAGTCCAACAAACTCTAGAGGGTCACAAGTTCCTTACCTCTGCTTTAAGCCCCTTTAAAGCCATCTCAGCAGCTGGTTATCACCACAGTTTGTGATAGCAACTTCCATAAGTTAATGATGTATTGTGTGAAGAGTTTCTTTTTGGTTGCTTGAACTGCCAGTCAATCAGACCTGCGAGGGAACCTCAAGTTCTAGAAATATTGAAGAGGAAAACATCCTCCCTCCTCTATACTCCTTGAAACTCTTTGAATTTCAAGAAGGCAGCCTCTTCAATGTCATCTCCTACCTTGTGAATGTATTGATTAAGAATGGACAAAAGCTGAAATGTCATGCTTACCATATTTTTATATCAGCTAATGAAACTTCTTATATTTACTGGTAAGGGAGCTGGAATGCAAAATAAATAGATAAGCAACGTTATTAAAAGGAAAGGTTACACAACCCTTGTGGACAGTCCTCCCTTTGTTTTGGTTGTTCAAGGAGAGCAAAAAGAGATATTGGCTACGGGATTAAATTGTCTAAGCTTTCGATAGTTTCTTGTTGTGTGTTTATGAGCTACAGCTCCTTGTATTTGACAGTGGATGGCGCAGCTTAGTATGATGGCTCCACCATTAAATTCTACTTTAAAGGAAACTCCATTGTGAGAGTCTACCACAAACTGATGACTAAGGTTGTGTACACTCCTGCAAGACAAGCATTCCATAAAAGAACAAGTCTGTCAAGAGATGAATGATGCGGCACTGACAAAACAAAGGCACTGACCATGACAGAATCGTGATTGTGGTGATCTGCAGTGCAGATCACATAGTTAGGTGGGGGATTGGCTGTGCAACTGGTGAATCACACACCAAAGAGTTTAGGCTTCGGTTGTGCATCTAATGTGAAACTTGCCTCTGAATTTATGCAAGTGCAGTATGTGATTCCCCATACCCTTTGCAGAACGAATCTAAAAATGAGCCACATGTGCTGTATAAGTTAAATAGGGAACTCACAAGCAAGCTTTCAGAAAAATTACTACCTTTACTAAATTGTGTCATATCAATGAAAAATGGTAAATAAAAAAAAGATGCTATATAACAAGAGTTAGGGATGGGGGGAATAGCTATTGTAAATCTTAAGCCACCATTGACAGTGTAGAGATTAAACCAGATACTTTAAATCTTCAACTGCTGTTGTCAACAAAGCAAACAACAGAGTACAATTCTGAACAACATAAACAACAAAAATTAATGGCATTACATTGGGTAGAAAAGGTATTTTTTCCTGGTAATAAGTGCCATAAGTAATGTTTATGTTACACCATGGTGGAATTGCTCTTGCATAAATAGTTTCAAAATTGGAGCATGGATTCATATATTATAATTCCCAACATACACAAAGCACTCATTAATGTTTAACAGACTCTGGAGACTATGGAGTCTACTGACTGTTTAACAAAGACTTACGCAGTGAATGATCGATGCTGCAACACTATGTAGCATCCGCCGGCCCCACAGATCGCCAGCCTGGCAATGCTTTATGCATAAGGGCCCAATGCAGTACCATTGCTTGTACCTAGTTTATTGACATATTGATTCACTAGCTTGTTTTATGTGATCTGTCATGGAAAATAGAGTGATAAGCTGTCTATGTCTCCTTCTCTATCTTCACATTGACTGTGAGCTCCCTGCTTCCTGACTGCATTGTGTGAAAGTTAATACCATCTATAAGACAATCTTGTCCGGCATCCTGTTTCCCACGGTGGCAAATCATATCCTTCTTGGAATCCCACAAGTGGGTCCCTGATGCAATAGCCTTCTCCTCTTGGGGCTCCCCAGCAGAAGATATCCAATAGCGTCCTGTCACTGATCCTGAAGGTTCTAAATGCACCCAGGGCTCTTTTTCAGCCGGAACTCACTGGAACTCAGTTCCGGCACCTTTCAGGTGGGTGCCACTGCCATTCTTAAAGAATGAGGGAGGTGTCTTTTCCAGGGAGTCTTCTCTTCTCATGAGGTGGCCAAAGTATTGGAGTCTCAGCTTCAGGATCTGTCCTTCCAGTGAGCACTCAGGGCTGATTTCCTTAAGAAAGGATAGGTTTGATCTTCTTGCAGTCCATGGGACTCTCAAGAATCTCCTCCAGCACCAGAATTCAAAAGCATCAATTCTTCGGCGAACAGCCTTCTTTATGATCCAATTTGTTTCATATATCATCTGTATTATGCAAAGCAAACACACATAAGCATTATTGGCATACATATGTACGTATGCAAGCACCTGCAAATTCAGCTACATTTTCGGAGTGGGTGATCCCAGCTTTACAAATTGTAGAGGAGAAAGCACATAGTTCATGGGAACTCTGTAATAGCACAAAGCAGAAGAACATCTATGCTGCAGTCCTAAGCTCACTTACTTGGGAGTAAATCCCATTTAATGAAATGTTTTGCTTTGAGTAGACATATGTAGGATTGCTCTGGTAAATGAATTAAAACATGACACAGAGCACTGGTGCATACACAGTATTTGCGGTTAGGGACAGAGGGACAGGTGCAGCCTTCAAGACAGATAAATATGTTTTGGTTGGTTCCCCTGTTGAAAGGTTTGGAAAGGGATGTCCTGTCACACAAAATGTTTGCATCCTCAGATTTCCTTTTCTTACAGTAGCTTTAACTGTGCTCAGAGTAGAAATCTAACAAGCCCTGGTTATTTTCATAACTGTGCATGGTTCATGTATTAGGTCAGGACTCTTTGATGGTTCAGTGGTATAGCAAAGGGCACATAGATTTTCAAGGACAGATCTTAAATCAGTGTTATGTTGTTAAAGCTTCAAGATAAAAAAAAAAGGCTCAACAATGCACAGCCTCTAAATCTACACCTTTCTTTGACCCAAGTAATGAATCATGCAGCGTATATCAAGATTTTCTGATGAAGTGATGCACACATGGTCTGTTCGATACTCTGCCTAGCTATTTATTCTGGATGCTGTCACCTAATGCATCCTTGAAAGCCTGACAGAATAAGCCCTTTACAGAAGATACTGAATGCAAGGTGGTATTTTGCTTTCATCAGTTTCAGCAGAATTGCAAGCTTCCTTTTTACTCTAAACTGTGCTGGGTTTTTACATTAGTCTCCTTCCTTGGAGGTTTTTAAGCAGAGGTTGGATGGCCATCTGTCATGTATGATCAAGCTGAGCTTCTTGCATTGCAAGGGGTTGAACTTGAAGATTCTGGGGGTCTTTCCAACAATTCTATTATCCAAGGCCATTAAAAAACAACAGTTATGAAACAAACCATCAGTGCTATTTCATGACCAAAGCAGTTATTTCAATAATTAATAAACAGATTCCCCCCTGCAGTTATTTTAGATTACGAAGAATTAGGCTGCAGGCACTTGCTCCAGTATCAAGCCACAGATCCTGATATAAGGTATCAGTGAGGAGGAGTTTGCAAAATCATGATGGATCAGTAGGAATATTTTCTAAGTGCTGCGGGCCCTAGTCACAAAATGGCTGCCATGGAAGGTTGGGGCATGGCATAACACCAGGGCTGGCCCAGAACATTTGAGTACCTGAGGCAGACCCAAAAATGGCTCCTCACACCCTGCCAGGGAAGAAGGGGTGAAGGAGGGTGCAAATCAGGAATGGAGGACAGAGGGAGAAACATTGACATTGGGGGTCTGCGGCCGCTGTGGATCCTGCCACCTAAGGCAGTTGCTTCACCTTGCCTCATAGGTGGGTTGTCCCTCCATAACACAACATGGCTGCTGGCGGGGGGAATGGCATTATGCAAACAGCAACCATTGTTGCTTCTCCTCGTCCAGTCCCAGACAATCTCACACTTACCATGTGGAGTCAAGTATTTCTGCTGTTGGAGGAACGGCTGTTCAAGGCACAGGAGTCTAGTGTCAAATTTCATGTTGCGCTATTCTGTACACCCTGAGCCAATTTGGGGGTGCATGGGAGAAGGGGAGAGGATTGAAGCCCTGTTGCACAAGACAGTGATGTGCACTATCACTCTTGATACTGGCTTCCAAACTCTCACTTTCAACATCCCCACTGCACTTTATGCACACGCTCACACTCGCCCCTCTGCCCCCCAAGGAGTTTATTCAGTAGAGGTTCCTTCTTGCTGCTTTAGGAAGCTTTGATGGCATGAATAGGAAGTAAGGAGAGTCTTCAGATGTCAACAAGAAAGCATTGAGCTGTGAATTCACTGAGCTGTTGCCACCTGCTGGACATCTGTGGACAATTGGAGTTGAGGGCACCAAGAACTTCAGGAGATGCTGTCATTGGATGGAGAACCTCAAGAATGGCATCTCCATCACTTCAGTGAACTTTTTAAAGGCTTTGCATCTGGCATGGTCTCCCTTGACCAGTTCCTGAAGTTGATCTTACTGCATTGGATATTGTTGCACAAGCGCTCTTTCTGTTGCTGAGCTCCACAGGCAACTCATATCTCCCCGTTCCCTATGCATAGTGGACTATTGACTGTCCTCCTGCCCACCCACAGTGACAGAAGAGCAATCTGATACTCTGGGATGCAATTAGTGCCTCTGGGAATCTATCAAGTTAACTACTCTGTGGTGATGTGCTAAATTTTCATTTGAATTATGTGCATGAAATCTCTTTGGGAAGTTTTCCAAACTCATTTTTTTCTCCTCCCTTATGTTACTGCAAAAGAAAGACCAAGATCTAATCTCTGTCACAATAGACTGCAAATGGGGAAGAACCAGAGGCTTTAGAATCCAGACCTTGTTGTGCCACCACAGCAGCTGACGGAAAATGTTATATACTCAGAGGTCAGCAAGATGGTCTAATTGAAGATCTGCTGAACTCTTTACCTCATGGTTATCATTTATTTAGAGAGAACACCAGAGTAAGTGGCTAAGGAATGAAATGGGAAACAATAAAAAAGCCAGCAGCCATCCCCACAACTATTTCCCAAACCCACTTATAAAAAAATAGAGATGAATGCAGGTGGATCTTTTCTATCTCTGCCTTGGCCCTGGCAATATATGATTACTTCTCAACAATATAAGGCACATAAGTGCCTTTTCATCGTCTGAAGAAAGCATGCCCACTGGCAAATGAATCATATTATAAAAATTGATTGCATCCCAAAAGGGAAAAATGTTATTGAAGATCCAATGGCCTGGGATGATACACCATTGATCATTGTAAGAAATACTTCCAGAAACTGTTTTTAATCTTTCCGCCAGAGCATTAGCAATTATTCTTTAGCCCATGGTGAGTAATGACTCGAGTTTCCCAGTTTCTCAATCGATAAAACATTTACCCTACTGCTACAAATGTGCTCTTCGCTTAGACAAGCAGAATTTTTCTTCCAATTATTCTTTTTTTTAGTGTGACCTCATAAAATATTTTTGAACATATTTCAAGGCTTTTTAAAGAAAGGGAACAATACTTTTTCTTTCGTGCACCTTTCCTCTGCTCTGTCTTGAGAAAGGAGTCATTAAGATTTCACAGGGCTCAGGACAGCTCATCTTGGAAGGCACAGGTTTTGCTAAGTAGGACCTTTTGGGCCATGGTGCTTCATGTGCAGGCATTGCGCCGACCAAATCTAAGGGTTCTAAGGGCATATAGGAATCTGCCTTAGATTCCTCATTGTACGATAGGAATGGAGAACCTCAGGCCCTAAAATCTGAAGGCCTCATTTCCTCCCCTCTTCTGTGGACCACATGCCAGTGGTGGGAGGGGCCAGAGGCAAAAGTGGGTGGAGCAAGAAATGCAAATTTTGCTTTTGCACAGTAGGCTGATTTCGACACACACTCAGGCACAACCTTTCTGTCATCTATCCAGACAACCAACAGGTACAATTAGAGTTCAAAGACATGTTCCAGCCAAGCAGAAACACTCTAGGAGGATGTGAAGCAGGGCCAGAGATGGTTGTGGCCAGAGAGGAGGATGGGTAGCTGGGGAGCAGGTGCAATCTCAGGAGAATCCCAAGGGCAGATAGGCATGGAGGGCTGCTTTTGTCCCTGTGGCCTGAGGTTCCCCACCCCAATAGGCACTAAGAAATATAAGTGCAGCTTCACCCATGACCATGGAGACCTTAAGCTTGGTATGTGCTCTGTGTTCACATCTAATGTCATGCCTACAAAGTTATTTGGCTCCTGAGGTTCCCCACCCCTGTTGTAAACCATCCAGAGGACTTCAGTGATTGAGTGATTTGCAAGTGTAGTAAATAGTAACCGTAATAATAAGCAGGAGGTGCTGGGCATTGAACCTGGAATCATTGATATGGGAAACGTACAATGGACCATTGAGCTGTCAGCACCCTCACTTCAGTGCTTGAATTACAGGAGAGCCAGAGAGGCCAAAACCATCTCACTTTTGCTTGTGGCTTCCTTTTAGAAGTTTAAGGGCAGGGGCATGATTTGGTTAAACTGGAGGCATTTATTCATTAGAGAAGCTTCACACCTTTTTTGTCCCATAATCTGACTACGGCCCTGCTTTCCATTTTATTTTGGTCAATGACAATAAGTTCATTTCCAACCATTTGGGGAGTTAATTATATTTGTACGGACTTATTTTTTAAATGCTTGAATACTATACCTTTTTAAAAGAAATCTCAAATCAAAAGACAAAGAAGTGAATCAATAACTGTGCATCAGATTCAGAAATGCTGGGTTATAAAGGTTGCTGCTCAGAAATGCCCTTTGATTATTGGAAAGTTGGTATTCAGTGAATACTTCTGTTCCCTAGAGGGTATATATTATATCTTTCAAGGAAGCACACATGTCTAATATAAAATGTTTGCAACTCTCCTTCAACATTCCTTCTAGAAGGAACAAGGTACATTATAAGATTTTTATTTCACACAGGAGCTTGTGGTTGTGTTTTTTTTTCTTTTAAAGCAATGGTATTGGTGGGTTTTGTAGATTAGCAGGGTGGAATAAAAGCTAGAGCAGAAACTTTCATCAGGAAAGCTAAAGAGAATTCAGACTCTTCAATATAAAATTCAAATGGATATATATATATATATATATATATATATATATATATATATGGACGCAGGTGGCGCTGTGGGTTAAAGCCTCAGCGCCTAGGACTTGCCGATCGAAAGGTCGGCGGTTCGAATCCCTGCGGCGGGGTGCGCTCCCGCTGCTCGGTCCCAGCGCCTGCCAACCTAGCAGTTCGAAAGCACCTCCGGGTGCAAGTAGATAAATAGGGACCGCTTACCAGCGGGAAGGTAAACGGCGTTTCCGTGTGCGGCTCTGGCTCGCCAGAGCAGCGATGTCACGCTGGCCACGTGACCCGGAAGTGTCTCCGGACAGCGCTGGCCCCTGGCCTCTTAAGTGAGATGGGCGCACAACCCCAGAGTCTGTCAAGACTGGCCCGTACGGGCAGGGGTACCTTTACCTTATATATATATATATATATATATATATATATATATATATATATATTCAAATGGATATACCGGCCTTGGTCCAGTATATCTGAAGGAGCGTCTCCTCCCCCATCGTTCTGCCCGGACACTGAGGTCCAGCTCCGAGGGCCTTCTGGCGGTTCCCTCACTGCGAGAGGCCAAGTTACAGGGAACCAGGCAGAGGGCCTTCTCGGTAGTGGCGCCCGCCCTGTGGAACGCCCTCCCATCAGATGTCAAAGCGATAAACAACTACCTGACATTCAGAGGACATCTGAAGGCAGCCCTGTTCAGGGAAGTTTTTAATATGTGACATTTTAGTGTACTTTTCATCTTTGTTGGAAGCCGCCCAGAGTGGCTGGGGAAACCCAGCCAGATGGGCGGGGTACAAATAATAAATTATTATTATTATTATTATTATTATTATTATTATTATTATTATTATTATTATATTGCTGTGTATCAAATTCAGATGGTGTCCAAACTAAATTGGGGCAATTTCAGGGGGATCCAGACATCACTGGAGTCAGATTGAGATAGCTCTTGATCAGTGTGGGTCAAGTGGCCCAGAACCATCCAGGGCTGTCAGGCAAGAAGGAGAGGATGGCAGTGGGAAGTGAAAAGGAGAAAATGGTAAAGAGGCAGAGAGACCTACCTAACCAGCTTTATCTTCCTGGGAGAAGGTAGGAGTTGGGTGGGGGATGGGTGACTCTCGATGTAAGTTGTGGGTTTGCCTACCTGAAGCCCCTGGCCCTGAAACAGAAGATTTCATCCAGTGAGGTCCAGGTTGCTGCTCATTCATGAAGGACTTCCCTGCAAGGAATGCCCCCCGCCGATGCTAGACCTTGGGGGAAGCCCACACAACACCCTACATTTCAGAAGCTGTTCCCCTGACTCATGGAGGTCAGTGGGGCTGAAATGAATGTCCAATCTAGGCAAGGATTGCTTCAAAGGGTAGCAAGGAAGAGTGGACATTCTGTTCCACCCCAATTTCCATCCACAGTAGATTAAGGCCGTATGTAGCATGACTAAACCATTGCATACAGTCTTTACCATTTCTTTACATTAGACTATACCCAGAAGCAACTTTAGGACTGCTACTGGTTCACCCCCACTGGGTGCTGAGGTGAGAGGGGGCTGCAGGGGGGGGGGCTGCATCAATGCGTGGGTATTTGTCGAATTTTGCCACTAAAATTTTAAAGCCCTAAGTCAGGCGCAGGCAAACTCCAGCCCTCCAGATGTTTGGGACTACAATTCCCATCATCCCTGACTACTGGTCCTGTTAGCTAGGGATGGTGGGAATTGTAGTCCCAAACCTCTGGAGGGCTGGAGTTTGTCTACGCCTGCCCTAAGTCCACCACAGATAGATCAGCTGAGAAGCTAGAGTGCTGAAGCAGAATGTTTCTGGTCTTGCTATTGCATAAAAAGGTAAAGGTAAAGGTACCCCTGCCCGTACGGGCCAGTCTTGACAGACTCTGGGGTGGTGCGCCCATCTCACTCAAGAGGCCAGGGGCCAGCGCTGTCTGGAGACACTTCCGGGTCACGTGGCCAGCGTGACATCGCTGCTCTGGCCAGAGCCAGAGCCAGAGCCAGAGCCAGAGCCGCACACGGAAACGCCGTTTACCTTCCCGCTGGTAAGCGGTCCCTATTTATCTACTTGCACCCGGAGGTGCTTTCGAACTGCTAGGTTGGCAGGCGCTGGGACCGAGCAGCGGGAGCGCACCCCGCCGCAGGGATTCGAACCGCCGACCTTTCGATCGGCAAGCCCTAGGCGCTGAGGCTTTAACCCACAGCGCCACCTGCATAGTTTCCACAAATTCTACATGTCTACTGTGTGAATAAATTAAAAAGTGATTGAGAAGGAGCTTCTTGTGGCTTCCTGCACAGTCGGCATCTGATGGGAAGAAGACACTGAAAGAAGACAGTCAGGATTTCATCAGCCTTTTCACCACTGAGACAATCCAAAGGGAAGAGACAAATCTGGAGATCTCTTATGAGCACATGTTGTTGTGAGCGAGCACAAAAGTGGGTGGCAAGTAGCACAGGCTTAATCATACAAATTAGTTTTCCGATGGAAGCACTCAAGGATTCTTGGGAGACTAGATGTGAGCACTTTGGATTAAATGCTTGTGGGGAAAGTGCTGTACCACATGACCCACCCACTTGCTGAGCGATGTGATTGTGTGGAGATTTACGGAGACCTAAGCAACTACATCCTGCACAATGTCATTTCACATTCACTTAAAAGAATCTCAAGCTACTTTTGATTAGACACATTCCCAGGAGGATACATGTTCACACATTAGCAAAACATGGGTGTGTCACTGTTGGTGAACACATCCCAATCTATACACACACACACACACACACACACACACCTCCCTTCTCAGAGGGACGGGGAGTTATTTCTTCCTCTCTGCTCATCAAATCATCAATCTGATTAAGAAAGAGGAGGCAATCTGCATCTGGGATCCAGCCACCACAGCTCTGTGTCTATTCCAAAATCAGTGGAATCAAAGGGACAGAAAAAATTGGTCCCCCAGACTGGGAGTTAGGACCGTGTAGCGTCATTCGTGCCTCTCCTTTTTCTATACTGATGTAAACATTTCAACAAGCTTTCACTTCCATGTATAGTGGCTAATGTGGGTTTGTTTTTTTTTTTGGTGTTTTTTCTGCAGAGCTTGGGACATGAATGAGACTCTTTTAGTACCTCTTTTGGTGCCCCATAAAGCCTTATAATTCTAAGGGTGTTTTTTCTTTCTTTTGGTCTTGCTGCAATTTATTCCCAGAGAGAGCTGCTGTACCATTTGTATCAGATTCTGCTCCAGCTGCAATGCAAAATAAGACCATTTGCCCACATGGGAATTCAAGACCTTTCCAATACTGTGATTATGAATTCTCAGATTTCTGTGAAATGTAATTGCTCACTTTTTGTTTGGGGCTATAAAAATCAATTTAATGTGCCCCACACACTTTTAAACTGTAGCTTTCCCCAGAAAATAAACAGTAGTGATGGCAGGCATAAGAACACACACTATTTCCATATATTTTGCTTCTAAAAATGGCAAAGTACATGCATTCTCAATGGAAACAATGTATTTTATACTAAAAAAAAGAAAAAAGGCCTATGTAAGCCCTTAGGACATTTTAGTAACCATTTCCATTTAGTGATGTATATACTATGTTTATATTTTGAAATGGTATAATAAAAACCTCATATTGGCCTACATCATCTGGGCCTATTTTGCATAAACACTTGAGGAAATGTAATGTTACAACAATTCAGGATACAAATAATAATATCCTTCCTCTTTCTCTCTCTCCTGAGTAATTCCAGCTCACACGTAGTTAAGCTTTGGCTCATTAAGTCGCCAACCTGATGTAGATGATTTAGGAAATGCACATTGTGGAAGTGGTTAGTTTCTTGCAACCAGGCATGACTTCTGCTTTCCCTTAACTCTTCCTTCATTTTCATCCCATCCAAAAACCACATACCAAGGAAAAGGAATGGATTAAAAATAAAGAATGACAATGAGC
The DNA here is from genome assembly GCF_951804945.1 of Podarcis cretensis. Classification (NCBI taxonomy): domain Eukaryota; kingdom Metazoa; phylum Chordata; class Lepidosauria; order Squamata; family Lacertidae; genus Podarcis; species Podarcis cretensis. The sequence continues at coordinate 6,587,879 of NC_137180.1, read as the reverse complement.
CATCACTTATGCTTTTATTTCAAAGGCATTTTCTCTCTTTTGATTCTTGTTCTATGATTTCCTAACATATCCTTGAATGAACCACATAGTGCTTTGTTGAAAAAAAGACATATGTGAGAAATAGAGTGGGATTTACCATTTTTTAAGCAGTGACCCCAAATGTTTGTGGTTACATTTTATGGCATTGTTGAACAGAGCAATCCCGAGTACCCCATTCCCCGGAGCTGCTGGTTGGTGCCACTACTGAGAAGGCCCTCTGCCTGGTTCCCTGCAACCTCACTTCTTGCAGTGAGGGAACCACCAGAAGGCCCTCAGAGCTGGACCTCAGTGTCCGTGAACGATGGGGGTGGAGACGCTCCATCGGGTATACTCAGCCAAGGCCATTTAGGGCTTTAAAGGTCAACACCAACACTTTGAATTGTGCTCGGAAACGTACTGGGAGCCAATGTAGGTATTTCAGACCGGTGTTATGTGGTCTTGGTGGCTGCTCCCAGTCACCAGTTTAGCTGCTGCATTCTGGATTAGTTGTAGTTTCCAGGTCACCTTCAAAGGTAGCCCCACGTGGAGCGCGTGGCAGGTAAGTTGAATCTGCCCCGTTGTGGCCTAATTTACAAGCCTGCTGTTGGGAATACTGTGATAATGTTATGTGAAGCCCTTTGGACACTCTAAGACTGGAGTAAACTCATTCTCTCATGCTTCAAATAACAGGATGAGAACCAACAGGTGGAATTTGCAGGAAGGAGATTAAAAAACATGGTGGATCCAGCACCAGATTTGGTGTCATGCTGGTGGTCCCCCCACAGGGCCCTGACTGAGAGGGTGCATAGTTACACATCTTCTGTTTTTGTAATAATGTGAAGTTTCAGTGGGCCTGTTGAAAAGATCCATTAAAAAGCAACTGTACCAAAAGGAATTATTGCGAAAATAAGAAATATTTAGGGTGGGTCACCCTAAATTTTGTCCTTGCTCGAGGCGCCATATTACTAAAGTGCAGGATCAGGCCAGATGGCCCATCTAGTACAAAATCCTTTTCTCACAGTGGCCAACCAGATGTCTGTGGGAAAACTGCAAGTCAGACCTGAGCATGAGAAGACTTTCCCTTCCTGTGGTTTCTACCAGCTAGTATTCATAAACATTACTGCCTCTGACCATGGAGGCAGAGTATAGCTGTCATGGCTGGCAGCAATTGATAGCCTTATCCTCCATGAATTGGTTCAATCCTTTTTTTAAAGCCATCTGAGATTTCAGATAAATATTAGGAGAAACAGTCTGGCAGTCAGCGTTCTTCAAATGTGGGGCAGACTTCCTCTGTGGCATCTTCTTCACAGGAGGAATTGAAGCAGAAGCTGCTTGGTCTTTGGCCAGGGGTGCTCCATGGATTCCTGGATCAAGTCGGCCTAGTTGACCTCCTCATTCTTTCCTACCCTTGATGTTTGATTCTGTTATCCAACGTATGCAGCACAATTTTCATATCTTGAGTCCACATGGGTCATATTTTGCTTGCTCTAGACACAGCCCTGGTTTCTAGTGTTCTTTGGAGAAACTTTGGAGGCTGGGAGCCAGCATGGTGTAGTGGTTAGGAGTGGTGGACTCTTAATCTGGTGAACTGGGTTCGGGCCTCCGCTCCTCTACATGGAGCTGCTGGGTGACCTTGGGCTAGTCACACTTCTCTGAAGTCTCTCAGCCTCACTCACCTCACAGAGTGTTTGTTGTGGGGGAGGAAGGGAAAGGAGAATGTTAGCCACTTTAAGACTCCTTAAGGGGAGCGAAAGGCGGGATATCAAGTCCAAACTCTTCTCCTCTTCTTCTTCTTCTTCTTCTTCTTCTTCTTCTTCTTCTTCTTCTTCTTCTTCTTCTCCTCCTCCTCCTCCTCCTCCTCCTCCTCCTCCTCCTCCTCCTCCACTGGAATTAAGCTGTTGATAAGTCAGGCTTGTTTTAAAGCAGCTTAACAAAAAATACCTGTCTAGTTGAGTACTTGATAGTCAATGAATTCATTTTTGTCTAGGATGTCTCCTGCAAACCTGTCACTGAGATGAATGTGATTGTGTGGGAGTCTCCCCCACTCTCAATTTGTGCTTCTTTTGCAGACAGGATTAGCTATGTTTCAGATTCCAACTGGATCTTCAGCTGTGAGAGTACAAGGAGGTCCAGTGGATCTGACGAAAGCCTAGAGTCCATGTTGTTAGCAAGAACACAAATGTTGGCCTTTAGATGGCAGTGTGTACCTGTTGAATCTGACTTCATACCACCAGAGGAGAAATTTCTGGAGCAGAATAATATTTTTTTTTAAAAAAATCAAGATTATCCTATTGGGTTATCATAAGAATCTCATCATGAGATTTCCTTTACCCAGTCCCAGGGTCTTACTGTTGATATTAGGTGATTTAAACAACAGCAACAATAAATACTGTAAACTTCTGTCACCAACCAATGAAAGTATTTTAAGGTTTGCACTGAACCTACTGTAGATCAGAGCTAAGATGAAATCTGAAAAGCTTACCCCTCCAAATGTAGGAAACAATCAGTTTTATTTACTTATTTACTTACTTACTTACTTACTTAATATACTGCCTTTCCTAACCTGGTGCCTTCCAAATATTGTTGAACTACAACTTCCATTAACCCAGTCCACCATAGCTTATGGTCAGGGATGATGGGAATTGGTCTAAAACATCTGGGGGGGGGGCACCAGTTTGGGGAAGGCTGCTATATAGGCAGGAAACTTTATCACTGGACCCTGCATTACTAATCCAGTAATGGATGTGAGAGCACTGCATACCAAAGTTTTTTTTACAAAGATAGACCACAGGGCTGATGATGTCACATTGCATTTATCTGATAAACTTTCCCCTCACCTACATTTATTTAATATAAAGGTAGCTTATATATTTAGCTCAACAGCACATGCATGGCTTCCATGACTTATTTGGAAGACGACTTCCTCAACTCCTATCTCTATGCTTCTCTGGTCCACTTGATGTATACAGATGACATCCTCACCATCTGGAATGCCAGGAAATCCCACTCAGAATTCCTGATTTCCATCTCACATAAGGTCTAGTTCCCAGGCTCCAATCTTGTATTGCAGGGTTAGGGAACCCATGGCCTGGGGGCTAGTTGAGTCTCTCTGGTCCTCTCTCTGTGTCACTCAGGAATTCCCCCAGGCCACATCATCTCCTTGGGACACAACCCTCACCAGATATGCTCTGCCTCCTCCTTGAGTGCATTTGCTTGGCTGGAATGTGTCCTTGAATTGTGGTTATGCCTCTTGGAATGCCGGGATGGAGAAAAATTCTCTCTCTCTCTCCCTCTCTCTGTGTGTGTGTGTGTGTGTGTGTGTGTGTAATAAATACACAATAAAAATTCATCCCTGCTGACTGGCTTATGTCTGCTGGCAAAAGCAGACCCAAACGGAAAGCCCTTACAATGCTTCTGAAAGATGCTCAAGCCCCCATTTTGACAAGTCCCCAGGGGAAAGGATTTGGCTAATTCCTTCATTCCTCCTGGCATGAGGAAGGCATTTATTGATTAGAACCTTCTTCCACCAATTTAAATGACATTCTTCCAGTACAAAACACTTAGTGAATGCGCCTCCACTGCCATGTCAAAGGGATCATAAACTGTTCTGTCATTAAATAAAATTGAGTTGTCTGCTGAAACAGACTCTCTGTAAAAAATGGTCAAAGAGAGGCTTTAAAATATTGTGGGAATTGGGAAGGCAAGGGGAAGGCCAAGTTTGTGTGTGTGTGTTTAAGGATTATCCCTATAAAAATGTGTGGGCTCCCCCCCCCCCCCCATGACACTTTTATGGTATTTACACAAGAACTATTCAGGTACATGACTTTTCAAAGAAGTTTCAATTTCCTGTCAGATATTTGTGCAAATCCTTTCAAACAGCCGTGGACAGAAAGCCCGGCTACTTCTGCCATGAATGACCTTCAGTGTTTGGAACGTGGAGAGTCAACAAACATTTACTCCACCATGAAGCCATGCAGAGCATTGCAGACCCCACGACGGTTTATTAGAAACAAATCGCTTGCCTCAACAACAAGGATGAGTTCTTGAAGGCTGAAGAATTTTTTAATTATGAAATCAATCCCTCGTTGCCCTCAAAATAGAAAATGCTAAACACTAGCAGGCTAAATCAACAATGTCATTCACGTCAGGTTTAGTGTGAGGCAGACAAGACAGGACTCAGCGATCCCCTCCTCCCCCAGGTATGTTTGTGTTGCCTTTTTTTTCTTTTTTGAAATGTTTGTTTTACCTTTCAGGTCACTAGTTTCCATACATTCCTGATGTCTTAGAGGTGCAGAGAAGATTTTCCAAACACTGCTCTTAAAAGAGAGTGTATGTTAAATATTTGTTCAGCTGATTAAAACAATTTTGCATTTATTTAAGGTTTGAAATGTAAGCAGCATGTTGGGAAATGACCCCCGACTTCCCCCCTCCTAAATAAACAGCTACTCTCAGCCCTCATTAAAAGACCCACTATTAACAGCAGGGCTGAGGAGCCTCCATGCTGGGCATCCAATTCCCATCAGCCCCAGCCAGCAAAGCCAAGGATCAGGGATGATGGGAGCTGTAGTTCAGCAACCACTGGAGGGCCATAGGCTCCCATTTCTGGTTTAACAGTTCTCGCTAAGTTTGTGTATGCAGTTTAGACAAATAATTTCTCCTAATAAAATGCATTTTTCTGTGCTCCAGAGTGCATGTGGTTGACCTGACCAATCCACACACCTTGTCTGCATCCTCAAACTTTACCAACTGAAACTCATCCAACATAACAGGACTAGGCTGTGCTCTGGAGACCCTTTGAGATGCCAATGGATGCCAATGATTTTATCTCCAAAATGCTTTGCAAACAAGTCACAGGGAGCTGCTGTCAGTTCTGCCACCTCCTGTAACAAGCCCTGAACTACCCAGAAAATCTCTGCTGGATGGCACAATGAGGAATTGTATGCCTTCTTTGCTGCCTTCACTGCCACTAGGTAGGCTCAATGATGAGCCCTTGCCTGTGTTGGGTTGCATTCAGTCAGATCTTTCCTCCACTTGTGTTCAAGCCATCTCCCAGCTTGTTTGCTCACCCTAAGCTCTGGAGTATACCAGGGAGCCAAACAGGCTCCATAAAGTGAGAGAGGGTGCTCAGGAGCTATCATGTCAATGGCCCGAGCTATTCAGTTGTTCCAGAGATCAGTCAGGGCTTTGACAGGAGTGCCAGTTATATCAGCCGGAAAATCCCCCAGAGCTGCCTGGAAGCCTACTGCATCCATCAGTCTCCGAGAGTGGACCATCTTAATATAACCCCTGCCTCTGCGGAGGGGAAAAGGTGCTGAAGCCTAAATCTCAACAGGAAGTAATCTGACCAGGACAAGGGACTGATGTCAATATTCCCCACTTCTGGTTCATCCTCTTCCTGCCCAGTTGAGAATACAAGGTCCAGAGCGTGGTCTGCTACATGTGTTGGGCCGGTGACATGTTGGAACAGCCTTTCTGACGGAAGACCAGCCGTCATTAAATGGTGCTTAGCATAGCATAGAAAAAAGACACAGAGACAGCAAGCATTTTCAGGGTGGAGAGCAGCTCATTCCCCTTCTCTTCTCTCCGGTAACTTTTTTATTGTCCTTTGTCTCACAGCCAGCATGGCCCTCTGCTAATGTCTCACGTTACATCCTGGTAATGGCTTTACACTCCCATCACCATATAAGGTAATACACTCTATACACTGCCAGGCACAGACATGCCGGTCACCGAGGTCAGGAGGCACCACACGGCAATACAAGCCTCTGCCATGGCTTTATGACTCCCACACCTTTCTTGGCAGCCATGAACTCTGCATGGGTGTTGAAGTCCCTTCAGGCACTCTGCATGGGTGTTGAAGTCCCTTCAGTCACAGCTGGCAAAGGCACTCTTGACCACAGCTGATCCTGAAAACTCAGGAGCAAAGCTGGTTCCAGGAGCCCCTGGATCGTAGGAGTGCAGTCCTGCCCAAAACATTGTATTCTCATTGACAGATCACCATTGCTGACTAAAAATACTTTGGTCTTGTCTAAGCTTCTTTTCACTTGACCACATCAAACCAATGATGAAACCCTATTCATTCAGTATTCTCAGTGCTTTTTTCTGGGGGGACGCATATTCCTAAACTTAGTTTACCAGAAGCCCCTGTTTCCCGGGGACAATCCCCAGATTTACAAATCAGTCCCCATACAAAATCCATTGAAGTTGAAAAGTGTCGCTGGATTCAATGAAAAAAATCTGGTAACCTTACCTTAAACATTTTGTGAATCTAAGTTTGGCCTCATTGAGGGGCAGTATTTCAATATGAGTAGGAAAATGAGAGTACCCCTAAATATTTTTTTAGAAAAAAAGCACTGGGTGTAAGATTGTATTTCAGAACAGGGGCACCAAACAGTCCTTTCTGTGGAAAATAAGAAACCAGCTCAGACCATAATCTGAGTCATAGTTGACTTTGACTGGCAGTAGTTCTCCAGGGTCTCAGGCTTTCCCATTAGCTGCTGCCTGACCCTTTTCAGATGGAGATGCCAGGGACTGAATCTGGAAGCTTTGCATAGAAGTGACATGCTACACCACTGACCCATAGGCTTTCTCCACCTAGTGACTCCAAGGATCATTGATGACTTCGATCCATCATTGGAAACATGCTACCTGGAACATCTTATAGGAAATGATGGCATGCAGCAACTTCTTCAGAAGCTTTCAACAATACAACAATTATGTAATGAGGAAACTTCTATATAGGAAACATGACAAGCCCTGCTGGGTGCTCCTGCAAACACCCACAGAGCTCTAACAGGGTTCATTTGTTCTGTATGCATTAGTTAGTTAACTTAAAAACATGTTTCAAGAACAATTATTTCAAAACCTTGTGACTGGTTGCAAATGCTCCAGTCATGACATTTGTCAGAAGAAAATTAAATACAGGACTGTGTGTGTGTGTGTGTGTGTGTGTGTGTGTGTGTGCATGTGTTTTCATGCACAAAAATTCATTCCAAGTGGGGGGAGGAGTTGCTGGTTGTGTGTCTGAACAGGGAACTGGAAGGGCACCTGACATTGATCCATTTATTGTCTTGAATCTCTCCGGTAATGTTTTTTTGCAATTTGATTTCATTGACATGGGTGCACACAAACCTTGGTTGTATTTGGCATTTTGTTGCACTCCTAACGTGCAAGCAGTTCATTGATGTAATTTAGGCAGCAATTTGGTACACAGTTAACCTGCCTAACAGTTAACTGGCGGCTAACAGATTGAGGTTGAATCCTGAAAAGACAGAAGTACTGTTTTTGGGGGACAGGAGGCGGGCAGGTGTGGAGGATTCCCTGGTCCTGAATGGGGTAACTGTGCCCCTGAATGACCAGGTGCGCAGCCTGGGAGTCATTTTCGACTCACAGCTGTCCATGGAGGCACAGGTCAAATCTGTATCCAGGGCAGCTGTTTACCAGCTCCATCTGGTACGTAGGCTGAGACCCTATCTGCCTGCGGACTGTCTTGCCAGAGTGGTGCATGCTCTGGTTATCTCCCGCTTGGACTACTGCAATGCACTCTACGTGGGGCTACCTTTGAAGGTGATCCGGAAACTACAACTAATCCAGAACACGGCAGCAAGACTGGTGACTGGGAGCGGCCGCCGAGACCATATAACATCAGTCTTGAAAGACCTACATTGGCTCCCAGTGCGTTTCCGAGCACAATTCAAAGTGTTGGTGCTGACCTTTAAAGCCCTAAACAGCCTCGGTCCAGTATATCTGAAGGAGCGTCTCCTCCCCCATCGTTCTGCCCGGACACTGAGGTCCAGCTCCGAGGGCCTTCTGGCGGTTCCCTCACTGCGAGAGGCCAAGTTACAGGGAACCAGGCAGAGGGCCTTCTCGGTAGTGGCGCCTGCCCTGTGGAACGCCCTCCTATCAGATGTCAAAGTGATAAACAACTACCTGACATTCAGAAGACATTTGAAGGCAGCCCTGTTCAGGGAAGTTTTTAATATGTGACATTTTAGTGTATTTTTCATCTTTGTTGGAAGCCGCCCAGAGTGGCTGGGGAAACCCAGCCAGATGGGTGGGGTACAAATAATAAATTATTATTATTATTATTATTATTATTATTATTATTATTATTATTATTATGCCTATAGGGCTTGCTTCTGAATGGGGCTTATTTCTAAACAGACATGCCCGGGACTGCATGGCACACTCTTCTGCAAACCTTTAAACGTTACCTTCTAATAATGTGTTTGTTGTGCTGCTTATAAGAACAACTCTGTTGCTGTTGAAAAGTAAAACTGATCATTCAGCTTGGCAAAAGTAGAAAGTGGAAACAGGGTTCCTACCTTGCCAGGGCTGTGGCAGGCTTCCACCTTGCATTTTCTCAGCCTAAGGCCCAGGGTAAGCCAATGTTTGCTGCAATTTCCTATCATAATAGCGAGCAAATTTAGCAGTAATGGATAACTAGGGAGAAAATTAAGCCGTTTGCTGAGATACAGAAGTGAAGCCAGAAAATATTTGGCCTCATGTAAGGCTTCAAATTCATTGTCAATTCATTAGTATAATTTAGTCCTTGCACAAGCCTTTTGAGTGATAAATTCTTCTAAGACATTTGAAATGCCAGCTGCAAGAATAACATACTTTGAGTGGTGAGTAAAATTTCATCTGGTAGCAGGAAGATTTATTGGGGCCTTTGCAAAGAAGAGTCCATCTGCTTACAGTAAATTGACAATATTAAGAAGGAAAATGAAAGACTAAGCCTGCTTTTGTGAAATGTGTATTATTTAGTATGAATATGAACCTGCTCCTCACTCCAAATCACGGTGAAGCTCACTTTTGCCTGACTCGGGCGGCTGTACTGGCCTATAGAGTAGTATGTCACAAGTCAGACTGGATGAATTCCCCTCCCTCCTAGGGCTAGTAGGTGGTGTAACAGTAATATTTGTGAACTAAGGATACAGTGGTCATTCTATTTGAGTGGTGGGGATAGCAGGAACGCCCCTCCATCACACCCACATGCCTGACCATGGGCGTAGCCAGGATTTATGGGGGATGCAGGCATTATGTTAGGGAGGGGCAGAGCCCAGTTATCTATGACACAACTGGTCAATTAGTTAAGTATTTTTATGGATTTACCTGATTTAGGGGGGCAGTTGTACACAACTTGGAAAGATCTCTGGTTAAGTGGTTTATACATCTTTCCAAATAAATAAATTGGAGGGGTGGGTGTCCTGATTTTTAGCAGTGAGTGAGAGTGAAACACAGTGTGCAGGTGATTCTGAGGGCAGTGGTACTTCTGTCAACTCTTGGCCCTGGTTGGGGAAGTGGCTGCCAGAACTGGACCAGTTTGTCTATGTCAGGCTACAGAACACAAAGGGATTTAAACTCTTCATTTCCTTTTTAACTTAAAAAATAATAATGAAATGGCATATGGTTAGCTGCTTAAAATAAACATTATTGTTAGGCTCCAGACCAAGCTTTGTTCAGCTTCATGCTGTAACACTGTTAATTGCATTTCAGTCTGTTATATGTATTCCTCACAACAGACTGCGGTGCAGTGTAGAGTTCAGAGTGTGAATGGAAGTGGACATATAATTGGAAACGCGCAATTATATTCAAAATTAGTAGATACAAAACAATGACTTTCATGGTTAACAGACCATAATATTTTAATACATTTTCTTTGCAAAAGCCAAGGAAATTCCGTGATCAAAAAACCCGTTGGTTTAAGATAAGAATTAAGGCTCTGGTACTGGAATTGTCTCATATCTCCCACTCCTTAAGCTATTTTGCCAGCTACTGATGTAAGCAGCAAACATGAATGGGCCAAAGCACAGGTGGATTCCTTTAGTAATACAGAAAGGCTCAGCAGCTTCATGGGGCAATACAGGCCCAAGACAATGTAAGCTATGTTTGCTGGTCCCAGGTACTCCATCATCTCCATCTGCAGTTGGGCCTGAAAGACCAAGGAAAGTCTGGGAGCTTGGAGGGTAAATTGTAAGCAAGCACAGTTTGTGACATTGCGCAACCTCGCTGCTGATGGCAGGTAAGGATGGAGAAGATACTCAGTTCATTTCAAGGCGAAACCTACCTAATTCATGCCCCCAAACAATACATGAACTGGAAAAAAGCCACTTTTCAAAATTCACACTTCTCCAACTTTTGCAGTACTGTTTGTCAGCCAAGTGGTGTGTACAAAAATGCAAATACTTGGGTAAAGTGTGCAGAAAAACACATATATTTATGAAGATAACATACAAGAATTGCATTATAGGAGGGAAAATGTATTGCGAAAAACATGCCTATTGGGCTAAAATTGCATAGAAGTGTATATATTAGGAGATATTTGCACTAATGTGGAGAATTGAATTTATGATTGAAAAACTGAGAAATGGGGAAACAGAAAGGGAGAGATCCACCCATCCCCAATTGCAAGGCACATTTCTTAAAGCATTGGCCTTAGTCTCCACTCTTCTGCTTTTACGGAGTGTGAGCTGGCATAATATATCCTTGTGATCTTAAACCAGCAGGTTGTTGTTGTTGTTGTTTTTAAAAAACCCATTAGATTATTATTATTATTTAATACATTTCCTAGTTGGCCTATGAAAAAGTTTCTCTGAGCAATCGTGTGGAGACAAGGGTGGGGAAAGTTTGACTCAAAGTGGCTTTGTGTGGCCACATTCAAAAGAAGGCTGCATCGTGAGGAAATAGCAGAGAAAAGTCACAATGTCATGTTAATTCCCTATCAAAAATTATTGTATTGCCTTCACACTTATGACCGAGATGCTGCATGTGTCTATGCAAACACAGCAACAGTGTCTCCACAACCCCTCAGAGTGTTTACAACTAGCCATGAACATCATAAAGCACTGAAGGGCTCCTTGCCTCGCTCCCAGTTACACACCTATTCCTTCTTCTGTTCCCCTCCTGCAGCATTCAGGTGAGATTTGTGCTTTGCTGGCTCTCCCACCCTGCCCCCGAGGCCCACCTTTTCTCTCTTCTTCCTGGCCCACCTCTTCTTCACAGTGCGAAACTGGCACACCACTCAGTCCCATCTCCTCCCTGACCCGCTGGCAGAACTACAAAACGTGTGCTATTTTAGGGTTCCCCCTGCCCGCCTGCCTCGGCTTGTTGCTCAGACGCTTTTTTACCACCTTCACCTGGCTTGCATTCCAAAACGGGTGGAAACTAAGTATAGGCTTTCTGGATTTATTGCTTGATAAAACTCTCGGCAGCCAAGAGGCAGAGAAGATAAAGGTTCACAGTAGACAAGGGTCAAAAACATTAAAGGATCACATAAGCAAGACATTCTGTGGGCTGTTTGAACATTGTCCAAAGTTTATGTCTGTAAAAACCCAGCTGGAATTTTTTCAATATCTTTCTTTTCATGGGGTTTTGAAACACCCCTTTCTAGTGCCAGATGACAAGAAATATATTTTTTTTTAGAGAGAGAGAGGGAGGGAGGGAGAGAGAGAGAGAGAGAGAGGAAAAGCTTACTATATCACAAAAGAGAGTCTTAATTGGACATTGTTGCTATCAGATATAGAAGAATGATTGGTTGCAAAAAAATATTTCTTAGAATGGAGTTATTTCCAGTGTCTGCCTGCGATTTACTATTGGTGTTCTTAGACCACATTGTCCTATAAATCTGCAATGCTGTTCATAAGGAAAGCTATTTGTGTGCTTTGGATAGTTCTTCCTTTCTTGCTACCTTTGCCTATTTGATTGGCTGCAAAGCAGAAAAGGGCAACAGTAGCGCACCTTTTGCAGGAAGCATGGCTAAAATGCTTATTGACTGATGAAATTCTAAGAGTCTCCAAAACAGGTGCTGGGTTTGTTTTTTTTTAAGATCCCTATATTTAATCTCTAATGTATATTAAAAGATTGTATTTTGAGTTTTCCTCTAAGAAAGTCATCTAAAGTGTGAAAAGAAAGCATTTGTGAAAGGACATGGTATGGCATCGGGTACCTAAAGTTTTCTATGGCCGAGCAATTCACAAAGGCACTGAAGCCAAGGCAGAGTGGACTCAGGAGGTCAAATCTACAAGTCCAAAGCTGAGCTAACACTCCTGTACAGATTTCGCTACTGGATATCTATCCAGAACCATTGATTTTCATTGGAAAGTTGCTGAAACCTTAAGCCATATTTGCTGTGGGCTGGAAAGCCCTGGCAACAAAAACAGAAGAAGATGAAGTAAGAGAAAGTCACACCATTTCACTGGCTACCACTGGAGACAGCTGTGTGCCCAAGCTCATCTTCTTTATCTTATCCCATAATTTTATACCTATAAAGGTATAAAGGTATCTTATTTAGATAAGAGAAATCAAGAGAGGGCTAATTGAATCTCACTTCAAAACTGGTGGTGGGAAAGTAACCTCCGCCATGCCTGAGGATAGTGGGCTTACATAGATGGCACATAGCAGGCTGTGAAGCACATATAGCTCTGTTCTCCAGCACTTCACCCCCCTCATTTTGCCTGAGAGTAGGGCCAGACTAGACAAGCTGACCCTTCACACAATGGCTAGTTGAGCAAATAGCTTTTAAAGGGTAAATGGCAGTTTTGGGGGAGCAATTCAGAACAGGAACCTAGCATGGAAGTAACACAGTTCCCATGCGCCCCATGTCACCAATGGTCATGGATGATGGGAGAAGTTAGACAACTTCTCTGTTGGCATTATATCATTGTTGACACATATAATGTGCTAAGCATTCTTTGTTCAATCTGCAAGTCACACCACTGACGTTCCTGATGTATTGTAATTCAGTAGTTTTGTAAATGGAAAAATCTGAGGGCTCCCTTGGACAAAAAAACAAGGACACCAGCCAGGAATACCAGAGCAAAACAGCAGCCAGTAGGCTTGGTCTTTATTGAAGACTGTTGCGACAGGACTCCCACCTGCCACAAGGTGGAACAAGATGGAAGCCCTGAACAAAAGAAGACCCCTACTTTTATTAGCTACTAATCCCCTAAGACTACATCATAACTACATCATGACTACATCATTGACACATCACAAAGAGGAGGGGTTCAGGGAGGAGTTGTGGTGGTAACCTGAGTGTCTTGTCACCTGTCCGGTTCCTCCTTTCCCCCTCACCATGATTACATTCCTGAGGACAAAGAGGAGTTCACTGTTTCCTGCCCCCAGAGGGAAGGGCTGGTCACTGTCCTTTGTTTCAGTCTGTACTGAATCCACTTCCATACGCAGGGCCTTTGTGAGTGTAATGATCTTCTGTCTAGGACCATCAAGGTTGGCATGCCAACTGGGTAGGGCTTGCTGCGAATGTGTTGGTACACTTGGGGATTATGGCTGCCTTGTGTCTAGTCTCCCCCCTTTGAAAGTCCTTCCTTCATGGTCTAAAATAAAAGCTGAACGGTACAGATCCGATGTACTGCTGATTTTCTATGAATTTATAACAGAAGTGTCGCGTATGTCGTGTGTGTGTGTGTGTGTGGTGTTTGTACAAACTGAATGATTGCGGGGGGTGGTGGTGGTGGTTCCTGCAACAGTTTCAAGTTGCATTCCTGTTGTTGCTTCTTCCCAATGAATTTTACAGGGAAAGATTCTGTTTTGGAAATGGCTGTTAGAATACCTCTAAATATTGACAATTTTGGTACTCATGCCAAAATTTAGAACTGTGAATTCATAAATGAAATACGCCAATGTTCTCCTTCATCTGGAAGCTTATCTTCTTGATATTTACACAATGTCTGTATGCTTGGAAATTTTTAAAACCACATTGGCATCAATCCATCTTTCTGCAACCACATCCATTTAGATAAGATCAGGTATGACCATTGTTTTAAATTCTACTTATAGAGTACATGGATGAATTTTTAGCAATTTCTAATTTCCTCCTGCAGTCAGTGTCCCCTGAAAATCTACACCGGAGGGCTAAAAGACTCCCTGGGTCAGACTTAATTGCACTGGAAAAGAATGGCTACTCTTTCCCAGGTCCTCCTTATTGATTTCCTGTATGTTATTGTTTTTCTCTCTGTTGAAATCAACCCCTTCTCCCATCCGGCTATGTTCAAAAAGCAGTTATTTTCTTTATGAATCACTTGGATCATCCATATTCTGAACCACTTGTTGCAAATGATGGAAACTTAACAAGATGATTTTATATGAGTGGGACCTTCCAACTGTTGTATCACTTGAAATTTAAGGCCAAAGTGTGCGTACGGACTTAAAAGCAAGCAATACCAATGGCAATCCTGTCTAGGGTTACCATTTTGTGAAGAGCAAAAAAGAGGACACATTTGCCGACTTTTACTTTTAACTATGAATTGCTATGATGGCTCTACCCATGAAAAAGAGGACGTGTCCTGGAAAAAGAGGACATATGGCAACCCTACTAGAGTAATATAGCATCAGGTTGACTTTATCATAGAAGGAACTATTACACGTCAACCCAGGCTCCAAGCGGTGTGAAATTATACAACCTGTGGAGGGGTTCAAAGCAGGTTTCCTCTCTCTCATGGCTACAATGTTGGATCAAATATTGCCGGGCCCCATGGTGTTCTGACTCTGCTTCCCTGCAGCTTGTAAACTGCTTGCAAAAACACAACTATTTCTCGCTTGCATCAGCCCACTGCAATTCTGAAACTCCTCCCTCCCAACTCTGCATTGTCTTTTGCGAACTACCCAGAGCCCAGGGCAGAGCTCCACCCCTCTGTGTCCAGCAGAAATCTTTGCCAGACCATCACTCTGTCTTTTGAGCTCTTTTACTGGTGCGTCTCTTCAGGTAATTACTTCACCCGGAAGCAAGCCTGGCTTTTTTTTAAAAACAACAACAACATGGTTTATATTTTAACATGCTAAATTCAATGCCTGGCACCCCAGAATTAGAAGGGTGGTCCAGGCACCCCACAATCTTTTAACAGAACTATAGGCAGAAGCAGAAAATGATTCACTTAAGTTTCTATCTCTTCCTGGTGTGTGTACGTTTGCAACAGTCAATAGCTTTTCCCAGATACAACCATATGCCGTAAATGGCTCAACAACGCCGGTTGTTTTTGCAGGCTGGCCTCTTCTTGTTATGCTGGCATACAAAATAATGTATTTGTTCAGTAGGTCCAGTCATCGTGCTAAATAAAATCGTTCACTTTGGTTCGCAAATATTGACTCAAGCTGTTACGCTTTTATGTATTTCAGAGACTCACAATGTTTGAGAGCTCAGCAAGCAAACAAGAACAGGTACAGGAAGTTATTGTGATGTTTTGGACCAATGTTTGCTTTTCTGCTGCTGATGTATGTTCTCCATTGTGTGGGGCTTGTTACTAATGACCTTGTTATATACTACGCTGCAGTTGATAAGGCCAAAGGCTTCAGCAGAATACATTTTACATTCCCACTTGAAGAGTTCGTGTTTATTGTGTTTCGAAGGGCGCTGTGCCCACAGGCTTCTCCTTCCCTATAACATACTTTCTTGAAATAAAATCCTTCAAAGGATGGACTCCCTTTCTTGGATGAGAAGCAAAGGGGCAATTTTCTGTCTCAGCACAAGGAGCGGGTACCCATCTATCATTGTATGAGAAGATCATCAAATGGTGAATGGCAAGAACAGTGAATTACTGCTATTTCTGATAATTTTTAGTTCCTTTCGAAGGTTGGGATGATGTATTCCACACTGGGAGGAAAAGATTCAGTGTGGAAAGAAGGTATTCTGGGTGAAAAATGAGAGGGGGGACTTGGCCTGTGCCAGGCATTTGGGCATAGTTGATCTGGATCGGGTTTCCTTATAATAATAATAATTTATTATTTGTACCCCGCCCATCTGGCTGGGTTTCCCCAGCCACTCTGGGCGGCTTCCATAAAAACCAAAAATACACTAAAATATCACAGATTAAAAACTTCCCTGAACAGGGCTGCCTTAAGATGTCTTCTGAATGTCAGGTAGTTATTTATCGCTTTGACATCTGCTGGAAGGGCGTTCCACAGGGCGGGCGCCACTACCGAGAAGGCCCTCTGCCTGGTTCCCTGTAGCTTTGCTTCTCGCAATGAGGGAACCGCCAGAAGGCCCTCGGCGCTGGACCTCAGCGTCCGGGCAGAATGATGGGGGAGGAGACGCTCCTTCAGGTATACTGGGCCGAGGCCATTTAGGGCTTTAAAGGTCAGCACCAGCACTTTGAATTGTGCTCGGAAACGTACTATGCCAGAAAGCATAGTAAGCACATTCAGTCAAACATGTATAGTCCTTTAGACTTCCTCACTCAACACTGAAAGGTCAGGAGCACAGGTAGCCTCCATCACTCCAAACATACAAATTAAGAATGCCTGGAGAGGGTTGTATTTTTAAGGGAGCATGCACAGAAAATGGTTACCTGTCTTTAGAAACCAGAATTCCCATAGTATTATAGATTATTATTTACTGAATTCATATTCTGCCCTTTCTCCCAAAGAAGCCCAGGGTGGTAACATTCATGCCTCCCTTGTGTATCTGTGAAACTATGCACTCAAAATCTAATAATAATAATAATAATAGTAGTAGTAGTAGTAGAATAATAATAATAATAATAATAATAATAATAATAATAATAATAATAATAATAATTTATTTATACCCCACCCATCTGGCTGAGTTTCCCCAGCCACTCTGGGCGGCTTCCAATCAAGTGTTAAAAACAATACAGCAATACAAACAATAATGTTTATTAGACCATTCCTGAATAATCACATGCACTTTTGTCTTATGACTAGAGGAGTTATAAAGCTAAGTTGCTCAGTTTGCTATCATGAGCATTGCAGAGCATAACTGTTGAAAGTCGTGGTATTTGTCCTCCTGTTCAAATCTATTCCGCAATACAGGGGACTTGCTTCAGAGCCTTACATATTTCCTTTCCTTTTGAGGCTCTTCAAAATAGTCGGAAGCATGCTGCGCTGTAGGGCTGTAACAGGAAGCTGCTTATTTAGAAAAGGCATAATAGGGAACGTTTGTTGAAACAAAATGAAATAATTCTGTGACTCTCTAAAAACAACAGCAGTCAGCATGCCAGGAAGGGCATGGATTGGAGGAATTGCTCTTGGAGAACAGCCACAAGTATATATATATATATTTATTTGAAGGTCATAGATAACCCATAGTCATATATGTTAGACTTATCTGTGGGGAATGAGCTTGTATTCAAGAGTTTTATGAATGCTGGGGAAATGTTGTGCATGCGTTTTTCATTCAGTCATATTTCGGATATAGAAGGAACACCACTTTTGCAGCGGATGGGCTTTTCTGGGAACTGGGAAGGTGGGCTGTTTTGGATGAGGTAGCACTTCCCCAACAGAACAGGTACATACTAATTGACTCACAGTTTACACTAGAGCCCCAGGTGGCTTTGGTGTCAACAATTGCCTATTTCTAGCTACAGCTATTCCTAGGCTTGGATAGCCTGCTATCAGTAACCCATGGTTGATTTTTGTAATGTGCTCTGTGTGGGACTACCCTCGATAATGGTCTAGAAGCAGCAGCTAGCATAAAATGGGGCTACCAGAAGCAAAACGGGATTGTGTAGTACTTACCTTGAATATTCTTGACAGGCTTTCTGGGCACTACCAGACTTAATTCAAGATGTTTCTTAAAAGGTAAAGGTAAAGGTACCCCTGCCCGTACGGGCCAGTCTTGACAGACTCTGGGGTTGTGCGCCCATCTCACTTAAGAGGCCAGGGGCCAGCGCTGTCCGGAGACACTTCCGGGTCACGTGGCCAGCGTGACATCGCTGCTCTGGCCAGAGCCAGAGCCAGAGCCAGAGCCAGAGCCGCACACGGAAACGCCGTTTACCTTCCCGCTGGTAAGCGGTCCCTATTTATCTACTTGCACCCGGAGGTGCTTTCGAACTGCTAGGTTGGCAGGCGCTGGGACCGAGCAGCGGGAGCGCACCCCGCCGCAGGGATGCGAACTGCCGACCTTTCGATCGGCAAGCCCTAGGCGCTGAGGCTTTAACCCACAGCGCCACCTGCGTCCCAAGATGTTTCTTAGCAATGGCTTAAAAAGGTAAAGGTAAAGGTAAAGGTAAAGAACCCCTGAGAGTTAAGTGCAGTCACAGACGACTCTGGGGTTGCTGCGCTCATCTTGCTTTACAGGTCGAGGGAGCCGGCGTTTGTCGGCAGACAGTTTTTCTGGGTCGTGGCCAGCATGACTAAGCTGCTTCTGGCTCTATGGAACACCGAAACTAGAGCAGCGCACGGAAACGCCATTTACCTTCCCGCCGGAGTGGTACCTATTTATCTACTTGCACTTTTTTGGCGTGTTTTTGAATTGCTAGGTTGGCAGGAGCTGGGACTGAGTAACGGGAGCTCACTCCATCACAGGGATTTGAACTGTCAACCAATCGGCAAGCCCAAGAGGCTCAGTGGTTTAGACCACAGCACTACCTGCGTCCCTGCTAGCAATGGCTTATAAAGCCCTAAATAGCCCAGGGCCCAGATATTTTCAGGATTTCCTCCTGTAATACCAGTGGGTTCCTTAAAATTGGTGGGAGGCAGGCTGTCCTCATGGTCCCCACTAGGAATTGGATGAGGGGGCACACAAAATCATTGCTCCTTGGAGGTGTGTGTGTGTCTTGCATTCTTTGGTTTCAACAAAGAAATCATTTTTCTTTACCCAGGCTCTTGTGACTTGGCAAATAGGAGGTATACTCCTCACCACCAATGTCTCTACTTCTGTCTTAATGATTTACTGCCAAGTTTTTTTAAGCGCACATATGCCTTTAGCTTCTGTGTACTGTATATTGTTCTTACGTTTCTTGTCCATATTCCCTAGGATCTTTCAGGTGGGGTATAGTTTATTTATATATTAATAAATATAATCAGAGTGCCCAAGCCATGGTGAAAGAAGGTTTACAGATTAGGATGGCAAACTCACCACTGAATTAGGGTGGGTTTGGTTGGGTTAGGGACATGGGTGGTGCTGTGGTCTAAACCACAGAGCCTAGAGCTTGCCAATCAGAAGGTCGGAGGTTTGAATCCCTGTGACGGGGTGAGCTCCCGTTGCTCTGTCCCAGCTCCTGCCCACCTAGCAGTGCGAAAGCATGTCAAAGTTCAAGTAGATAAATAGGTACCGCTCCGGTGGGAACGTAAACGGCGTTTCCGTGCGCTGCTCTGGTTCGCCAGAAGCGGATTAGTCCTGCTGGCCATGTGACCCGGAAGCTGTCTGCGGACAAACACCAGCTCCCTCAGCCTATAGAGCAACTTGAGCACCACAACCCCAGAGTCGTTCGCGACTGGACTTAACTGTCAGGGGTCCTTTACCTTTATGAAAACATATGGCTTTCTCCAAAGAATCTTGGGAACTGCAGTTTGTTAAGGGTGCTGAGAATTATAGCTCTGTGTGGGCTAAACTACAGTTCCCTGGAGTCTCTGGGACAAGCCATGTGCTTTAAATGTATTGTGTGGATGTGACCCGTAAGTGACTGCTTTTCTTCTCCAAATTATGGTATTTTGTTTTCCTTTCCTTCCTTCCATAAAGCTTGCACTCTTTAAAATTCAGGATATCCTCCACAGACTTCATACAATGATTCATAGGTATTGCTTTAAGAATCAATGTACTATCAAAGACACTTATTGTTTTGTGCCATTGTTTGCTATACATGAGCATATTAGCTTCCCGGCCAGCAATAACAGCCAGAATGTGCTACATTTTATGAACTCGGCACTGTTCCTGCTGGATCATTTAGCTGCTTGAGAATACTAAATCCTTGACTTTCCCCTGGCTTTCATCTCTTATGGAGAATAACTACATTCTTCTGCAGCCCATAAAGCTTCTGGCATTGAGGCAGTGTTTTCAAATTATGTTCTAGGCAACTTTTAGAAGCTTATTAAGGGTTCCTTAAAGAGAAGATCAACAGCTGAGAACAAGGCTCCTTGAATGTCTGTCACTGATCTTTCCTTCCAAATGTTGGATGAGTTCTAGATCCCACTTTCAGCTAACACAAGACAGCAGTGAGCTCCAACAGGCAGATGTGTCAGGGTGGAAAGTTTTCCCTCTGGGCAGAAAACTTGGAAAACCACTTCATTAAGGAGGAACGAAGAATCGAATAGAGGCCAATATATACACACTTTTAGAAGAACGAACTATGCTGCTGATGAAATAAATGCAAAGTTTTGTTATGCAATCCTCCAAAAAGATTTCCTGGGGAAAAATTAATAGAAAATGGCAGCCCACAATACTTCAATGAAAAACCAAATAAACATAATAATCCCTACAGTTTTCAGCACTTCCATTATAAGTCACTAAGACTTTCCCAGTTTTCTTTGTTGTTTCTTTCCTATTGCGTCTTGGAGCCAAAACATTTTTGGCTTTCAGGCTGAAGTCCAGAACTGTGCCAGTCAGCAGGATATGAGGCAGATAAGATTTGTTGAAATGCTTTTGAACTAGTCAGATTCTCTGGATAGGAAATGGAAGCGAAATTATTTACATTTGGCACGAGAAGAATAAGCTCCGTTTTTAAATTCAAAGGAAATCAGATGGGTCAGATGGTGTTGCATGCCTGTTAAAATCCACCAAGAGCCTGATAAGAACCACTTTGCTGTAATTTGTTTGACAGCCACTCTGCAACTTACAAAGATGTGAGGCCCTTGCCTGGAGGAGGAGTATATCAACAGGGTAACACTGCACAATAGAGCTGTAAGTACTTTTCGGAGTGTACTGAAATAAATTATTGATGAAGAAATATGTCCCATCCTTTTACAAAGTGCAGGATGGAGTGGGCATTCATATTATATGTTGGGTTCTAAGTTATGATCCCTAATAGCCAACTTGGTCACCCTGTACCTTCCAGCAGGATGGCAAAAAAGAGCTATGCAATAATTTTTATTATTGATTATTATATATACACACCACTTAATGCCTAGAGGATGACTAAGTGGTTTACAATATATATATATTTTAAAACTCTCAATTGCACAACATTATTAAAATGCATACTAATTAAAAATGCACTATAATTACGATATGATATACAACAACCCCATTTAAACTTTAAATTACAAGTGTTCATAATTGAACTATAACATAACAGAATCACATTAAAAGAGAAGAGCAATTAAAACAGGAGGTTCAGGTCAAGGTGATCTCTGCGTCAAGGGGTCTCTTGTTAGTCTTCTGCTTGTTGTACCGAAGGGTTGCAAAAATACGATTGTATCCAGCAGTTGCAGAAGTGAGAGTCAGCTTGCCCAGCCAATCTTCCCCCACTCTTCTCGCTCCGCAGGACACACCCTCAGAAGCCTTTCCAGGGGGTCATGTTGGTCCTCCATCCTGAACAATGCAGAGCAAGGAAGGAATCCCCTGAAATAGGACAGAAGGATCTTCTGGAAGGGTAGCAACCCTCCAGAGAGACTTTTGTGGAGGATACAGAGGGAAGCAAGAGGGTGAACAGGAAGGGAAAGGTTGGTTTTGCAAGCTGCCTTCTGCTTGCACATTCACTGGATGCAATCCCAGGTATGCAAAAAGTTTAAAAAAAAAAAATAAGAAAAGGCCAGATAAGGGCTGAGAAGGGTCATTGCACTCCAGGAGGTAAAGATTGTTGGAGGCAGCTGGGCAGGAGTTTTGGCTTGATCAAACTCTTTAACAACTAGAGGTCGAGGAGGGTTTTGTTTGGTCCATATTTTTTATGAGAACTGACCTTAATTTTCCCTCCTTCAATACATGCATTGAAAAATGTGTATTTTGGGATAAAGTACATTAAGAAAATACAAATATGTACAATATATATGTATACTGTACAATATATATACCGTGATAAAATATGAAATTAAGTGTGAATGAAACATCTGTTTGAATACAAATTTTCATATGGATACAAACACACAGCGAGAGATTAATGGAGAAACAGGATGGAACAGTTTTATAATATGGTTTGGAAAGAGGATGCTCTGCCCTTCCATACAGTCATCTTATTGTATCCTGGCAGTGTAATTAGGGTTAATGGAAGTATGGAACCCTTGATCATATCCCCTCCAGTTCAAGATGATATAAGCCTTTAAGGTCTCTGATACTCTGAAGTAAGGAAATCTTTTGGGAAGGAATTTACTTTTAATTGGAATAGGTGGAACAATGCTTCATCTGGTGCTAATTTAATCACCCCTCTTTGGCCTTTTGAAAGCTGCAGTGGGCCAGAACTCTGGCAGCTTCAAATAACTGAAAATCAAGTATGAAATGATGGTCATTTGAAGCGCCTCTCTACCACGAGGAATACATCCTCTGACCTGTATTCCCACCTCCATCTCCCACCATACGAATGTACTATCTAGGTTTTGGACTCATGTTATAAGTGCTACTATTCAGAGTTAGGTGTGCAGGAACCAACTATCTAGCCTCAAAACTCAACCATCTCATGTAACTACATTATGCAGGAAAGATTTATCAAAAGTGTGTCTCTTGCTGCGAATCCCCATGGGCTCCCAATTTGCAAATATATATTTAAGATAAAAGCCAGCTCCTGACATTACCTCCCACTCAACTTTCCATCACACTCTTGCATAAGATGCAGATCCTAGGATTAGGCCATGCAGCAAGAGCAGGCTTGACTATTAATCACTGGGGATGACAGGGATAAGTTTTTGTACCCTGCCTCTGTGTTCCTTTAATATGTGTGTGACTGCTATTCATTCCTGTTCAACTATAAGGTGGGGCTTGAGGGGATAAAATATTCCATGCTAAGGTGAATACAGGTCGTCAGAGAATATGTATGAACATCATGATGCCAAGAAGCCAATACTACAAAGCCAATCTAGAGGGAGGACAATGCTTTGTGACCTAATTCTGATGGATAAACACCATTAGCAGTATAGGGATTTGACTACATTATGAGGTCACAAAAGCCATTCAGAGTGAGAGCAGAAAGCATTTCCCTCATTCTGGGTTGCCTCCTTTTCTGAAAAATCATCAAAAGGAGAACATATGTGCTTATGCAGTGGATCTCCTGCTTCAGCTGTCTACCTTCTTGACACAGAGTGATCCATTCTCCATCAACCATTCAGTGCATATGCATTCTGCGCATACACTGACTACATGTTTCTGTTTGTCATAATGATGGACGTTTTGCTACTACTCAACGTTTGGCTCACTTCCCTAACAATGAATACTATTAAATGTATTAAACTGTTATGCTGTTACCTTACTAGGAGAAAATCTCCTAATTACTTTCCGTGCATCAATAGAGAAATGCCAAGGCAATACATAAAGGCCTGAATTCCATGATAACCATGCAATAGTTTATCTATACCATCCAACATTTCTCCAATGAAAATAGGGACGTCCCATTCCATAATGATAATTTTACTATTTATGCCCCACACATCTTACTAGGTTGCCCCAGCCACTATGGGCAGCTTCCAACATTTATAAAAACATAACAAAACATTAAACACCTTTTAAAAATCTCTATACAGGATTGCCTTCAGATGGCTCGGGGGTCTGATAACTCCATACCCTCCAACATTTCTTCCATGAAAATAGGGACCTCCTAAGGAAAAGTGGGACATTCCAGGATCAGATCAGAAACCAGGAAAGGTTCTCTAAATCAGGGACCTGGAAAACAGGGACAGTTGGAGGGTCTGGTTTATCTCTCAAAGATTCTGAGCCCTGTTTGGATATATGAATAATAAGACTGGAAGCAAAACTCTGTTGACCTCTGCTAATAGATGTATGTTGATTGGTTCACATGAATGAATAAAAGTGGAAAGGAAATCTCCTAGGTCATATCTCCACTTAGGGCCAAAGTTGCTTTCTTTCCATTGCAAAGAGCTCCTTTTTTGGTATTTTTCTGTTGTTATTATTTTAATTCAACGTTATGTGCAACATAGGTAACCACAGAAAGTTATTTCAGTTACAAACCTGTACAAAGCAGAGTACAGTACTGATGAGCCAGGGAGGAGTGATTTGCGTCAAAACTACAGTAGGGGATGAAAGGGTTAAACTCTCCCTTTGCACCTGCTGCAGTCCTGATAATTATCAGAAGCCTCCCTGCTCCCTGCATCTCTTATTTGTGTTAAAAAGAAATACCGCATGTTAATGCAAAGACACATTTAACATCACATCTAGGTTGGCCTTTGGCCATGAAACTCACTGGGTGGCTTTTGGAAAATTCTATCTCTTAGCGTCAGCCTGCCTTCTGTAATATGGGAGAAATAACAGGAGCTTATCTTGCAGGGTTGATGACTGAAGGAGAAAATTTATGAGGAGCTCAGCCATGGGACCCATGTCAAGCAAGTGTTATAGTAAATTATTTTTTTGAAAAATGTTGTGCTAAGGGCTTTCCATGTTCTGTCAAGCTCAGAAATGCCTGGAAATTGCAGCTGTTAATTGCCATGTCCTCAACAGACATGTTATTTAGGCAATACAAATATGGTATCCTATCCTGTCCTGTGGTTACTGTACTTCCAACTTAGCTGCTATCTCAGAGCTGGATGGTTGTCATTGGCAGAGTGGTGGAAATAGACACATACATGGAGGCTATTGTCAGCTTCAAAAATAAATCTGGATTACAGAGGCTTTCTGAAATAAGTTGCATTCCCACTACTATGTTTTTTACATTCCTATACCACCCACCAATTCAAAATTCACCCCCCTGCAGTTTGCTATATTCTCATTATGATTTAATTGACCCAGATATTTGTTAACAGGATTCAACACTCAAAAAAAATCTGTACAAACCACCATACTGGTCCTTATTCTGAATAGATGCCATGCTCCCTGGAGATACATGAGATTCCAGGAAATGAAACTTTTCAATGCTAACATCCCCACTCGTCTTAGTAGAAAGAACACCATTGCCATTCTCCCATTTTCTACAAGTGAAGCCAGTGGCAGCATGGGTATTGTATTGCAAGGACCAGTTCATGCCCTCCAGCAACATGATGCAATTCAAATTATGCCATCCAGCCATATGATTTAATTTAGTTTATTAAATTTATTCAACACTTCCCACAAGCAAAGGAAGTCCTGAAGCAACTTACAAAAAGAGAATCAAAATACTATTGGCACATAATACTATTGGCACATAGTACCATTGGCACATCTGCTCAGAAATAAGTCTTATGGGTTCCATTAGGGTTTACTCCCAGGTAAGTGAGGCTAGGATTGTGGCCTAAAATACAATCTAAGGCAGTGTAACCAGAAAAACAATGAAAATATACTAAAAGTACTCTTATACACAGTAGCTTTAAACCAAGTACTCTTATACACAATAGCTTTAAACCAAGATGTCCACCTCAAACACCAAAAAGTAACCACTGATTGCCAGATCATTATCAATGCCCATATACCTGACAAAATAAATACAGCTTTGCCTGGTGCTAAAAAGGTGGTGGTGGCAGCTGGCAAGCTTCCTTGAAGAACATTCCCCAGAAAAGGCCTGCTGTCTTGTTGCCATCATCCAAACATATCTCAGAGGATAGAAGAAGAGGAGGAGGAGGAGGAGGAGGAGGAGTATTTTGGATTTGATATCCCGCTTTATCACTTTCCCTTCCTCCCCCACAACAAACACTCTGTAAGGTGAGTGAGGCTGAGAGACTTTAGAGAAGTGTGACTAACCCAAGGTCACTCAGCAGCTTCATGTGGTGGAGCGGGGAAGCGAACCCGGTTCACCAGATTCCGAGTCCACCGCTCTTAACCACTACACCAAGCTATCAGGGTGTGGGGAAATTCATGTAGGAAAAGGTGGTTCTTGTAGAAATGGGAGGTTTGAGCTATGCAGGCTCAAAACCAGCCCTTTGAGCTCAGCTCAATTCAGTATCCGGTTATTCAGTGTCAGTAATATTATCAAACTTTCTAAATCAGGATTGGCTAATGTTTGAGGCTCCAGATGTTCCTCGGTTCCAACTGCCATCATTCCTGATCACTGACCATGCTGGTTGATGGGAATTGTAGTCCAGCAACATGGTGAGGGCCACACATCAGCTACCCCTTCTTAGGATCACTACGAATGAGGTTCTAATCCCAGGTTCTAATCCCTGCTGTGTGACTTTGGCCCATTCACTGTCAATCTAGTCTATCCCTGCTGTGTGACTTTGGCCCATTCACTGTCAATCTAGTCTCATTCATAGGACTGGTATGAGGGTAAAATAGAAGGTGGAATGTGTCAAGTGTACCACATGCATATGTGTTTTGGGGGTTAATAACAAACGTTTAGCATACTTCTAATCCTAGTTTATTACATTCAGGGAAAAAGTCTTCTTTCCAGGGTATTGAAAATATGTTTCCCCATCTCAGGTTAATTTGAATGCTACTGTAATTTTAGAGTAGAGAATCTTATGAAACTGGATTCTTTTTATCTGTGTTTCCCATCTGGCTTGCTGCTACAAGCATTTAATCTAGTGTTTGCTGCCAATGTTTCCCAGAAAGGCTTATAATTGCTTGGAATTTGTATGAACAGTTCCAGTCTGGTGCACAATTAGGGATGCGCTATAAAATTTTCATTGCTTGATTTAGTTGAAATGATAAGATGGATGGGGAATGATAATAGCCACAATTGTAGCATCTAAAATGATGACTAGAAATTAGTAAAACAGGGGATAGTTAATAGCTAATGATCTCTCTCCTCCCATCTTGTATCATAAACAAAACCCTATAATTTATTATTTGTTTAAAGAAACAATATTGTGACTCTCTCTTATCTGTGAAAGCTCCTGTTTTTATATGTTGAATGTTGGTAACTGGTACTCAATAGGGGAAGGATCTTGGATCCACAGATGGAAAGCCGCTGTCTCATAACTATCTTGGGAAGTTGGGAAATCCATAAAAGTTTTGAGGCAGCAACATATAGGGTAGACCGATTCCAGGCATGTGATAGCTATTTTTTCTTTTCTCTTCTTTTTTACCAGAACCCTGGGATTCACCAAGTGGACCTGGTGCAAAATACATGCACAGAACTAAAGAATTCCAGTAACTACCATTGGATCTAGCCTCCTGACATGTGGTCTTGCTGCAACTATGTTTAGGGTCCCCGCCTGCCTCTCTTCTTCCATCTTGCCAGCGCTCCTAGTCCTGATGTCAATGAATACAGACCCACACCCCAGCTTCAATTCAATTGACAACTCTAATCTGTTAGAGCATTTAAGGAATGGTCCTTCCGGCTTAACCTAGACACAGCGCACTCCCATGGCTCAATAAATGGCCAGACTTTTATTGGACCACAGCTTTGGGGCAGAGCATGTACTTTGCACATGGGTGTCCTCAGTTTCAATGCCAGACATCTTCAGTTAAAA
This sequence comes from Podarcis cretensis, assembly GCF_951804945.1. Classification (NCBI taxonomy): domain Eukaryota; kingdom Metazoa; phylum Chordata; class Lepidosauria; order Squamata; family Lacertidae; genus Podarcis; species Podarcis cretensis. The sequence goes on along the minus strand of NC_137180.1, from coordinate 6,560,687 downwards.
CGGTGCCATGCAACAGATCACTCTCAGTTAAAGCTGATTGCTCTGCCCAAATCAGACTTTTTTACAATAAGAAAATGTGATGGGAACATGGATGTATGTGGTGACAATTGCTTGACATGACAATGTATAACCTCAGTGAAAACAAATCGGAATGCTCAAACCATAAATAATAACAACTAGTCATGGATCTATATTTTATCATTTGCCCACCTAAAATAGTCCCTTTCTTGATATTAAAAGTATATCCATAGTTTGTCTACTGGTCCATATCCCTTTCCTTCATTTGCATACACTCATGTGCAGTGTAATGTGTAAGCTGGGAATATGCTCTATGCAGCTATAGTGGCATCTACAACTATAAAGACTCCAACATGGATCTGTCTAGTCCAGGGGTCAGCAAACTTTTTCAGCAGGGGACTGGTCCACTGTTCCTCAAACCTTGTGGGAGGCCGGACTATATTTTGGGAGGGGGGGGGGTGATGCAAGAGCACCACAAGCCCTGGTGGTTGCTTACCTGTGACTTGCGAGCGCTAGGGGCCGGCAGCGGCAGCGGGATGATGAGCAGCGCACGAAAGGGCTCCGGAGAGGGGCTGCTTAAAATGGCAGCCGCTCGAGTGCTGCTGCTGCTGACACCAACAAAGCCCAGCCTCCTTCCTCCTCTAGGCAGGGCGGGGAGAAGCCAGGAGGAGGGAGGGAGGAGGCGCCGCCACCGTGTGAGGGAGAGGGAATGAACGTGCATGCTGGCGATCCACACAGCGATTTCTGGACCGTCCGCAGGCTGGATCCAGAAGGCAATTGGGCCTGATCCGTCCCACAGGCCTTAGTTTGCCTACCCATGGTCTAGTAGATGTGGAAAGTGCTACAGTTGCAGTGTGTGAGTTCTTGGCTCCCTTGTTAGAGGCATGTAGACAACTTGCGAAAGAAATAAGTAACCAAAGGTAATGTGCAAATTGGTTTTGGATTACCTTCCCAAGTGAACAAACCTGATGACTGCAAAGTAAACCCTTGCCTTGTGTTTTAATTGTTGTCACCTGTCCTAGGACTGGGACTGCCTCATTTCCTGTAACTATATGGGTGAGGCAATGAGTGTCTATATGCATATTCATGGTCAGCTCATTTATCAGAGCAGGATAGCATAAAGGCAAGGAACTACCTTATATGTGCCTCATTAAGATGCACAAACTTACTGATTGAGTGCATGGGTGGATTGGTAAATTTGAGCTCTTGCTGGCTGAGCTGGCCAGAAGCTCTGTTTCAAGGATGCATAACCTGTTGCTATCCAGGTGTTGGACTACAACTCTCTGTCCCTGACCATACTGTCTGGGGTTAATGGAAGTTGAAGTCTAACAACATTGGGGGGGGGGGACACAGGAACAGATAGAACATTCCTGCTCTACATGCTCATTAGCTTTTCTGCACCAACCCTATACATGTCCAACTATATGCATGTAGATTCCATGAAGAAGACACAGCAAACTTCTTTGTATTAAGTTGCTCAGTGCTGTCTACAATGAAGCTCAGAGAGGTGATTTTCCAGACCAATATCAAGATGCCAGGAATTGAGCTTGGGACATTCTGCATGGATAGCATGTGCTCTACCACTGAGCCTGTTAAATACTTAGGCATCTATTCCACCATTAAGCTATGGACCTTCCCAAATGTGTGTTCTTTGAGGATGGGGTGATGGGCAGACCAAGAATGGGAAGCAAAAGTGGAAAGTTGTGACATTTTGAAGAGAAATGCAGTTATCCCAGCACCTGACACCGAAGAAGAAGAAGAAGAGTTTGGATTTGATATCCTGTCTTTCACTCCCTTTAAGGAGTCTCAAAGCGGCTAACATTCTCCTTTCCCTTCCTCCCCCACAACAAACACTCTGTGAGGTGAGTGGGGCTGAGAGACTTCAAAGACGTTTGACTGGCCCAAGGTCACTCAGCAGCTGCATGTGGAGGAGCGGAGACGCAAACCCGGTTCCCCAGATTACAAGACTACCGCTCTTAACCATTACACCACACTGGCTCCAAGGTTAAGCTTAACCGAGGTTAAGCATGCAACAAATAATCAACATTATGTTGTTCTTGCATTGTGTGTGGTAATGGAGATAAAATAAGGGAATCACTGGGCATTTCTGGTTGAGGCTAATCTAACTTCCTTAGGGCCTGGGACCTCTAGGGTGTTGCTATTTATGGACCTTAAGGTCCTCCGTGGGACATACCAGGAGAGGCAGTCCCGTAGGTACGAGGGCCCTAGGCCGTGAAGGGCTTTAAAGGTCAAAAGCAGCACCTTAAATCTGACCCTGTACTCCACCGGGAGCCAGTGCAGCTTGAAAAGCACTGGGTGAATATGCTCCCATGGCAGAGACCCCATGAGGAGCCTCGCTGCAGCATTCTGCACCCGCTGGAGTTAAAGTAATAAATGACCTCCAAGCTCTTCAGAGAACAGTTGAAGGGTGTCAGTAGGTAACAAGCAGAAAAGAATGTTTTTTTGTTGTAGCAGTATCAGCCAGGGTCATCTTAGGTTGCGTCAACTGGAGCGTCACTTCCAAAACTCAGTACATAATGGGACTCAACATTGAAAAGAGCTCATCAGGGGCACAGTTTTCACTTCTGGGAACTGCAGTAACATTTTTTTAGAAGATCCAAAAGAGGAGGTGTAGGATGATACAGGAACTAGAAGATACTGTAAAGCAAATAAGAAGAATTATGCATGCTACCCATTGGGAAATAAGGGTGGGGGCAGAGCACTGGTTTAGCATATGGTCAAAACAACTTTAGTGAACACACAATGGGCAGCCAATGAGATTTGAGTGGCAAGCCCTACCCCTATATATTTCATATGGAGAGTCCTACAAAAAGTGTTTTCACTACATGAAAAGGACTTTAGAGTTGATCTAACATTCGGAATAGAGCCTTTCATGTAGATAAGATAGTAGGTGAAATTTCTAAACCAGGAAAACTATTTTGTAATAAGGTACAGCTGCCAATTGATGGTGCATAATTTATTTTTCTTTGAAATGCTCAAGAAAGTTTGGAAATGCATCACTATGTTTTTTATTACATAGGTTGGGGCTAAATGATCCACTGTGTCTTTTCCAGGTGTTATGATGCTAGATTAGTCTGAATCCATGACTGAGTATTGGTTCTGTCCATTATTGCTTCTGAGTCACATGATTTAAATGCTTTAAAAGTTTCATTTTTCTTCTATTTTTTTCAAGGCGAAGAGCTCTCTCTCTCTCTCTCTTTGTGTGTATGTGTGTGTGTTTGTAATTTTAAATGCTACATACCCTTTTGCCAAGTGCTGATACAACCGAAAGCAGCAAAACACTTGGAAGAGTCTTCTAGTACAAGAGAGTCTTAATTTGTGTGATGTGCCGTTGGGTATGCTTTCCACGGATTCTCAATTATGCCATTTTCTCTTAAGTGCTGGGGAAGAAAAAGGAGGGAATACTGCTTTTGTCCAGATGAATCTCCCCTACATTTAATCTCCTGCTACATTTAAGGGTACTATAGTTTGTTTTTACTCAATTGCAAAAGGGAAAAAGTGTGGAGTTTGGAACAGACAGGGTTAAAACTCCGTGGTGCCCTGCATCTGGGAGGGGCCGGAAGCAGGGCTTTACGTCACAGGCTTTGTCTGTGAGAGTTACTTTCAGTTCTACCGAGAGACGCTGAGAGACACAGCTAAACAGACAGGCTGTGTCTGTGTGCTTTTGGAAGCACGGAGAATGCAGGAAAACTCCGATGGAGAGACTGATTTATGGCTTGTAAATAAACGCTTCTAGAGATAAGAACCGATCTGTCTTTTGGACTTGATTTATCCCTTTCTCACATGGACTCAGGACCGCTGCATTATTCTGCTAGGCCAGCTCAGAGCTTCCAGGGATACGGAGCTGAACTGGGAAGCTTGCTGGACCCAATATTCCGGACGGGGAATTTATTTTCATTCTCAAAAAAAGGAGGGGATTAAAAAAAAAAGCAAGGCCCATTTGTAATCCTGGTTTGGAAGCTGCCTCAGCTTTGTAATTTTCATCACAAGTAGCAATCACAGCCGTGGTTTTGATTAAATGATTACCCATAGGCCTCCTCTTGAATGAAATGACAGCTAAGCTTTACAAAGACACTGCCAGCCTGATAACTTTCTTGGGTGTGAGGATGTTCCAAAACAGCTTTAAGCACCATCACTAGGCCTTTACTGTGACACTGAGCATTATATATATTTGCTTTCTCTGAAGAGAACCTGATTTTTTCCCTCTTCCTCTCAGGAAGCTTGGTTGAATGAAGAAGAAAAAGCCTGATGAAGGTCAATCGTCTCTAGGGCTTGTGGAGTGTATGCCTGTCTGTTTCCAAACTGTGCCACGTGTCGCCAAGTGCTGCCTTTAGAAATAGCTTGAGGATGTTGAAGGTTTTCCTGCCTTTCTCTGTGGCAATTGAAAACACTTGTCCCTCTGTTTGACAATGTATCAGGACTGCACGAATCACATGGAAATGTTATTTGAAATACGAGGCTAACATCACAGTATATGAAAATGGAGTTCTCCAGGATTGAGACATCTGCGCAGAGGCTACTTTCAGCGGATTTATGTTGTTGTTCTTACAGTATGTGATCCACACTTGCCTTCAAGTGCTTACCATGGTATGCCAGAATACAGAGAGGTGTCTGTACTCCTGGAATCACTGTGCGTGCGGACAATATTTTTGCCAATACAGTCGTACCTTGGTTCTCGAACAGAATGCGTTCTGGGAGTCTGTTCGACTCCCGGAACCGTTCGAAAACTAAGGCGTGGCTTCCGATTGGCTACAGGAGCCAATCGGACATCCGGCTTCCGAAAATCGTCCAAAAAAAGGAACACTCACTTCCGGGGTTCGATTGTTTGGGAGCCAAGGTACGACTGGGAGCCAAAGCGTTTGAGATCTAAGGTACAACTGTACATGACAGACTGAAACATTTGGTCTATGGTTCTGCAGTGGATTGGACAGCCAAGAAAATGTTACACAGTTCATCCAAACTTGTTTGTGGAATGTATCCATTTTGTAAAAAGGATGATATAACAATAGTTTTCCCAAAACTCCTGGAACACACAGCCCCAATGGCTTCCAGGAGCTGATCTTATTTAAGTCGCTTTTATTTGTATAACTAAAGTCAATAGAGGGGGGAAATCCTCACTTTTCTGAGAATTAGGCATACACTCTTTTTGTAAATGCACTGATTTTCTGCATATGGATTACTTTGTCTGAAGGATGAATGTGATGTTAAATGCCTCTTTAACTTGCAGTTGTTGTTTTTTTTAGAAATGCAAATTGCATCAGCTTGGGCATGTGCAATAATTATCACAATTAGTGCAGGCATGGGGGGGCACAACTCAGTTCTCACCTGCTGAGGATATTCTAAGGAATATATATTTTGTTTGTGTGTGTGTGTGTGTGTGTGTGTGTGTGTGTGTGTGTGTGTGTTGGTATTTGCTTTGGATGGAATGTTCCACACTGTGAGCATTTTGGATTTCCCCCCAATGAAAATACTTGTTTTGGAGGAGGGGCTTTAGTGGAGGAAAGAGTTAAGTTCTCCCTCTATGCCTATTCTGCTCTATTTAATTATCTGCCTCCCTCCCTAAATGATGATTTTTTTTTTGAAGAAACACCCCCCCAATCATTTAAAGGGAAAGGTGTATTTAATGTCATGTATATTTTGTAAGTAGAATAACAGAATTGTGGAGTTGGAAGGGAACACAAAGGCAGACCCTCCAAGTGTTCCTATTTTCCAGGGACACTTGATATACGTGATATCCATTCCTGGATATACAGAAGCCATCCCGGTTTCTGATTTGATGGCGCTGTGGGTTAAAGCCTCAGCGCCTAGGGCTTGCCGATCGAAAGGTCGGCGGTTCGAATCCATGCGGCGGGGTGCGCTCCCGCTGCTCGGTCCCAGCGCCTGCCAACCTAGCAGTTCGAAAGCACCTCCGGGTGCAAGTAGATAAATAGGGACCGCTTACCAGCGGGAAGGTAAACGGCGTTTCCGTGTGCGGCTCTGGCTCGCCAGAGCAGCGATGTCACGCTGGCCACGTGACCCGGAAGTGTCTCCGGACAGCGCTGGCCCCTGGCCTCTTCAGTGAGATGGGCGCGCAACCCCAGAGTCTGTCAAGACTGGCCCGTACGGGCAGGGGTACCTTTACCTTTACCTTATTTCCATTGGATAAATGTTCGGGGATATGTGAGATCAACTAGTCCAATGCTCTGTAATGTAGGAAACTTTTTGTCCAATGTGGAGCTCGAACCTTTGTCCCTGAGATTAAGATGCACACAATCCTGCAGTTTAGTAATGTATGCATATGTATGTTTACTAAGTAAATGAAAAGAAGACCTGGGTTAATCTTATTGCAGTGATGGGAGATCTCTGGCCTACAGACCTAAGTAGGCACACTAGGCTTTGGAGAGTGCCAACCAAGCTATTTTGGATGATCCATACTCACCTTTCCTATGTCTTATGACAGGCATAGACAAACGCGGCCCTCCAGATGTTTTGGAACTACAACTCCCATCATCCCGGACCACTGGTCCTGTTAGCTAGGGATGATGGGAGTTGTAGTCCCAAAACATCTGGAGGACAAAGTTTGCCTATGCCTGCCTTATGACATATATGAAATGAGGCATGGTGTAGGAAAGTTCAGATTGTGACAGATGAAAAGGAAGTACTCTAAGTGCACTCCTGATTCTTCCTTTGTACTCAAAATTTGGTTCCTGGCAGCTGGAAAAGGTTCCAAATTCAAAAAGTGCCAAAGACTGCAGAGGAAGACAAAAAAGAGAGATAAGAATAGCCTGCTGGATCAGACCAAGGTCATGTTGAGTCCAGCATCGTGTTCTGAGAGCAGTCGACCAGTTGCCTGTGGGAAAGGTGCAAGAAGGACCACGAGCATAAAAGCACTCTCCTCTCCTGTGCTTTCCAGCAACTGATATTCAGAAGCAGAACGTGGGTGGCGCTGTGGTCTAAACCACTGAGCCTCTTGGGCATGCTGATTGGAAGGTCAGCAGTTCGAATCCCCATGATGGGGTGAGCTCCTGTTGTTCTGTCCCATCTCCTGCCAACTTAGCAGTTCGAAAGCACACCAGTGCAAGTAGATAAATAGGTACCGCTGTGGCAGGAAGGTAAACAGCATTTCCGTGTGCTCTGGTTTCTGTCATGGTGTTCCATTGCGCCAGAAGCTGCTTAGTCATGTTGGCTACTTGCCCCGGAATGACCGCTCCCCACATCAAATGGAGGGTGCCTTTTGCGTGGTAGCGCGCAGCCCCCCAGATCCCAGTGTGGCTCCTGGTAGTACGGGCTGGCTTCGCCCTCCCCAGGCTGGATACCTGGAGGTCTCTGCCTACCTCAGCCAGTTGCCCAATCCCGCCTGGGGAGGTGTTTCCAGGAGATTGGCCAGGTAGGGGGAGGGACCACCCTGCCAACACAACAGAAGGTGAATCTTAGCTGTGAAGTGTCAGTGGACAAACGCCGGCTCCCTCGGCCTGAAAGCGAGATGAGCGCAACATCGACTGGACTTAACCGTCCAGGGGTCCTTTACCTTTACTTTTTTTTACCTTTTATTCAGAGGCATTATTGCTTCCAAGTGTGGAGGCAGAGCATTGCCTTCTCCTCCAAATAATTATTTCTTTGCAGATTATTCCTTTGCAGTTCAAGCTATTACTGCAAGGGAAGAATTGTCCTTCGCAGTTGGGGTTTGTATTCAAACCAGGGCTGCAAAGGAAGAACCGAAAGCGTAAGAGTGCACTCCACTGCAGCCATAGGTTGAAAAACAATTCCTTCAAAAAGAATTCATACTGGACCTTCCACTGCTGGAGGCAGTATGCTATTGCATTCAGGTCTTGCTTGCAAGTTTCCCATAGTTTGGACTGTGAGAACATTATGCTGGATTAGATTGGCTTGATCTTGCATTCTGATGACCAGCCCATCAGAGAATGCTGCTTTACAGCTTTTAAAATCATCCTCACATCAGTAAAGGTGACTTGATGGCAGGGCCGTCTTAAGTATATCTGGCGTCATGGTGCAAAGATCCCTCCGGCACCCCCCCTCCCTGTTTCCCAGAGTTGCCAACCTTTTTACAGCACTGCCGGCAGCTTTGGGGGCTGGAGGAGGCAGGCAGCGGCTGGAGGGCAGCTCCTACAGCGGGGAAGAGGCGGAGGCTCCGAGCGCAGCGCTGCTTCAGTGAGGTGGGCGAGGGCGGCGAGCTGATGCTGGGAGGCGCCGTGCCCAGCCTCTGCGTCTTCCTTCCAGAACTTGGTGCCCTCCAGAACTTGGTGCCCTGGCGCCCCGCGCCACTTGCCTCTATGGGCAAGATAAAGCAACACTATTGATGTTTTGGTTTGATCACTCTTCTCTGAAATCATGGTAAAAATGCCCCAAGGCAGCATAGACTGTGGTGTGGGTGGGCGGGCGGGTGTGTGTGTGTGTGTGTGAGAGAGAGAGAGAGAGAGAGAGAGAGTAATTCTCAACCTTAGTGCTAATGCCAAAGTTTAGTTGAACATATATATTTTCTGAAAACTTCAGGCATGCTATATGTGGTAACTGCTAGTCAGCTTGTTTTTGATAATGTCCCTTAATTGACTTTGTATCTGCTTGGCTGAGGGCCTAGTGTGTGGCCTTCAGTCTGCATCTGACTCTGAGCATCAGTTTAGGTAACATTTTCAATGATTTCCAGAATCTGTTTATTATGTAACATTATACAATAATGATGATTTAGTGAAAAAGGACAAGGCACACCATGTCTGTGGTAAGAGAGGCTGAGCCAAAAGATGCCTTGCTTTCTAAATAGTAGTTGGAATATAAAGCTCTGGAAATATCTCCTAAGGCACTATGCTTTTCGGATTAATTTCCTTACCCGACATTAACCACTCCTAGGTCACAAGACTGGCACATGCTGTCTATAATGCATGTTTTTAAAAGATCACACACACAAAAAACCCACAAACCCCAAAGTCTGGCTCCCGGATAACCAACCATTAGTGCCAGGAAATAGCCTGGATGAATCAAGGGGGGATGAAATGCCAAAAATATTCCTAGCGAACTTGCCAGGACTAGTGTATTTGGCATGCTACGTGTATGGCATTTACTTAAGCCAACCACAGTAGCCGGTTGATCCTGTTTAAGTCCAATTACTTTGGCATCTCTGCTCAACCTGGTGGTTCATGGGGGAAATGAGGAATGATGTTCACAGTGGTTTTGTGGGATGTGGCTGAAACGATGCAAAGTCCTAGCAGCATCCGCTTCATTGCTTGGCCAACAACATCTACCTGAGTGCTCATGGGCCTCTGTATTTCCAGTCATCTTTGCTCTTGATTTTTTACTTGGTATCTGGTCTTACTTTTGTGTGACTGCTGTGACTGCTCTTTAGTCCTGACTCCTGGCTTGTTTTCCAGTCCTGCTTCTGGTATGATCCTGACAGCCCTTCCATTCAATTCTTGGATTTTTCTCCTGTCCTGAGCCTGGAAAGCTCAGTTGCTTGGTGTCACAATCCGGGTTACAGGCAGTCGGAGTCCTGGCTTGGTACGTCAGGACTGGGATAGAGGTTGGGAAGCAGGAATCAGCAGTCCAGGGATCAGGAAGCCAAGAGTCCACAAATCAGGAAACCAGGAGCCAGGAAGCCGAAGCACAGCTAGGTGGGTAGTGTGTTGCTGTGGCAAAGAGCCAGAGGGAAATGCCGGTCTTATATACCCCTCCTGGCCCTTGCCACCAGGTGCTACGAGTCTTCTGTCAAGCCTCACCTGTGCGGCCGTGCCTTGTCCTTCCAGGCCAAACTCAGGAAGGCCCCAGTCCTGCAAGGCCCTACCAGTCACAGGGCCTGGCTCCTGCACACACTCCTGACACGTGGAGTGCAGCTGATAATGACAAGGCTGCAGGTTTGGTCCCTATATGGGGCAGCTACATATTTTTGCATTGCAAGGGACTGGATTAGGTGATCCACAGGGTCCCTTCTAACTCTGTGATTCTATGATCAGAATGATTGGACTTAGAATCATAGAATCATAGAGTTGGAAGAGACCTCAAGGGCCATCGAGTCCAACCCCCTGCCAAGCAGGAAACACCATCAGAGCACTCCTGACATATGGTTGTCAAGCCTCTGCTTAAAGACAGCAAAAAAAGGAGACTCCACCACACTCCTTGGCAGCAAATTCCACTGTCAAACAGCTCTTACTGTCAGGAAGTTCTTCCTAATGTTTAGGTGGAATCTTCTTTCTTGTAGTTTGGAACCATTGCTCCGTGTCCGCTTCTCTGGAGCAGCAGAAAACAACCTTTCTCCCTCCTCTATGTGACATCCTTTTATATATTTGAACATGGCTATCATATCCCCCCTTAACCTCCTCTTCTCCAGGCTAAACATGCCCAGCTCCCTTAGCCGTTCCTCATAAGGCATCGTTTCCAGGCCTTTGACCATTTTGGTTGCCCTCCTCTGGACACGTTCCAGTTTGTCAGTGTCCTTCTTGAACTGTGGTGCCCAGAACTGGACACAGTACTCCAGGTGAGGTCTGACCAGAGCAGAATACAGTGGCACTATTACTTCCCTTGATCTAGATGCTATACTCCTATTGATGCAGCCCAGAATTGCATTGGCTTTTTTAGCTGCCGCGTCACACTGTTGGCTCATGTCAAGTTTGTGGTCAACCAAGACTCCTAGATCCTTTTCACATGTACTGCTCTAAAGCCAGGTGTCACCCATCTTGTATTTGTGCCTCTCATTTTTTTTGCCCAAGTGCAATACTTTACATTTCTCCCTGTTAAAATTCATCTTGTTTGTTTTGGCCCAGTTCTCTAATCTGTCAAGGTCGTTTTGAAGTGTGATCCTGTCCTCTGGGGTGTTAGCCACCCCTCCCAGTTTGGTGTCATCTGCAAATTTGATCAGGATGCCCTTGAGTCCATCATCCAAGTCGTTGATAAAGATGTTGAATAAGACCGGGCCCAAGACAGAACCCTGTGGCACCCCACTAGTAACTCTTCTCCAGGATGAAGAGGAACCATTGATGAGCACCCTTTGGGTTCGGTCAGTCAGCCATTTACAAATCCACTGAGTTCCGGTTCTTGGCTTCTGGCTCACTCCAGACAGTCAGTGAAACTATGGGTGTTGTTTAAAAAAGCTAACCTTGGTTAAAACCATGGAGAATATTGCAATGCTACAGTAATGAAGTCTGAAATTTCTGGTATGTGGGTTCCAATGCTCCCTGACAACTAGCTGGGAATAACTAAGCATATAGTGGAATGAGAGAAGGGGCAGAACAATCCTAGCACTGATACTCAAAAGTAGTTTGACTCAGATTAATGGACATGTATAACTCCAAAAGTCTACAGGCCTGCTAATGATAACATTATTCATGATATCAAAATGTATTGTCTTTAACACTGGACTTGTTAGCTGCCCTTTAGGCCCGAAAGGCAGAATATAAAAATTTTAAATAAATAAACTATGCAAAATGTGGAATGAATTTGTTCTAGGTTTAAAAATGGAAGATTTCACATTTCTGAGAAATCGTTCAAAATGTGAATTTATGTAAATTGGGTACAAATCTCCGTTGAACAGACAGCAAGATGGGCATAAAGAACGAGAAAACATGGTAAAGCTATTGAAGAGTGCATCCAGTCTGATTAAAACAAAAGTAGAGAAAGGCTATCCTTCAAAGAAAGCAAACATTGATTAGGGCTGGACAGATTTCTCCTATTGCATTCTGTCAGCCTTCCTCAGATTTTTTTTAAATAATTTTTTTTATTAATTTTCCAATTTTTAACAAACACAACAAAAACAACATAGAAACAAACACATAAAATCATAATTTCTTAACCTTATTTCCATAAGCCTCTTTTCTCGGACTTCCCCATACCTTCCCCTTTTTGCATCCTTTTATTTTTAACAATTATTCAACAACCCTTTTAGCCAATTAAATATAAATTCATTCTCCCTTTCAATTTCACCCTAAATCAAACAAAATTTACCGCTGTAATTCTACGTCTTCCTTTCCCTTAGCATTTTAGCACTCCTCAATTTTATAGTAACTCTTAAGATATATTTTAAACTTCTTCCAGTCTTCTTCCACAGTCTCTTTCTCTTGGTCGCGGATTCTGCCGGTCATTTCTGCCAGTCCCATAAAATTGATCACTTTCGCCTGCCATTCCTCCAGCGTGGGTAGCTCTTGTGTCTTCCAATACTTTGCTAGAAGAATCCTTGCTGCCGTAGTAGCGTACAAAAAGAAATTTTTATCCTTCCTCGGCACCAGCTGGCCGACCATACCCAAGAGAAATGCCTCTGGTTTCTTATGAAAGGTGCATTTAAGTACTTTCTTAATCTCATTATAAATCATTTCCCAGAAGGCCTTAATCTTTGGGCAGGTCCACCAAAGGTGGAAGAAGGTACCTTCAGTCTCTTTACATTTCCAACATTTGTTATTGGGCAAATGATAAATCTTCGCAAGCTTGACTGGAGTCATGTACCACCTGTAAATCATTTTCATAATGTTTTCTTGTAAGGCATTACATGCCGTAAATTTGATACCTGTGGTCCATAACTGCTCCCAGTCAGCAAACATAATGTCATGACCTATGTCCTGTGCCCATCTAATCATAGCTGGCTTCACTGTCTCATCTATTGTATTCCACTTCAACAGCAAGTTATACATTCTTGATAAATTCTTAGTATTGGGTTCTAACAGTTCTGTTTCTAATTTCGATTTCTCCACCTGGAAACCAATTTTCCTGTCTTGTTTGTAGGCCTCCATTATTTGAAAATAATGGAGCCAATCCCATACCTTGGACTTTATTTTCTCAAAACTTTGTAGTTTAAATTCACCACCTTCTTGTTCTAAAATTTCACAATATTTTGGCCAATTAGTTCTCATATTAAGTTTCTTTACCTCCTTAGCCTCCATTGGTGAAAGCCACCTGGGAGTTTTATTTTCCAGTCAGCCTTCCTCAGATTGGCTAACTACCAACCCCTTTGCATGTGGTTGAGAGCGATTTGTTTAAGACTGCAGGAAGTTTGTAGTTGACTAATACGAAACTGAGTAGGAAGTTTGTCACTGACATGATTTTTCTCTTTTTACATGCAGTGAAAGAAAAGATGATGTCAGTAAACTTAATATATCTGGTCAGTTTCAGCAGGAGCCCTAATGGGTTTTAGACATTTGCTACAAGGATAGTGTAATACATACATACATACATACATACATACATAAAAATACTTCAAAACAGATAATGTTTTCTCCTGACCATATCAGTTTAATTGTGCAATTAGCAATTATTCCAAACCAACCATTAAGGCAAAACAAAAGGGCATTTTGTTGTTGTTTAATATGTCATAGATGTATGTACACGAACCTGGATGTACATGTAGTAATACTTTCAATTTTATAAAATCTCCACAGATTTTCAAAATAAGAGCCATTATTTTGGAGAGGTCAGACCGGAACCCCACCAGTTATCTTTACAATTTCTAGAAAGACAGAATGACAAAAAGGAAGTATATCGGCCTTGCTCAGTGTCCAGGACACAATAGACCAGAACCCCTAAATCCAGAAGAGAACTAGAATGGACGGTTATTTATAAGCATCTCTTCTTCATAATTCAGTGCTTTACCTCATCCTGATATGCAGATATAAGTGGAGGTAAAATAAATCATGGTCTTTTGCCCAAAGGGATTAATTTATTTCCAGAGCAAAACACACATAACCTTTGCTAACAATGGATCCAGGAGGTGAATTTTTCCATCACGTACTGTGGTGGATCTACTGTTGTGCACAATGACTTCCACAGAGAATGAAGGCAACTTAGAAATTCCTTACTTTCAGCTACTCTAAAAATGGGGATTAATGAAACAATAGCAGCCATGAACCTCATTGCATACCAAATTCCTAATAACTAACTAATTACCAATACTTTGCTCCATTTTTTAACCAGGTATGCCCCCAAAAGCAGCTTATGACATAGCTCGAAACCCATAAACTGTCATGAAACAACCAGCAAAAAAACACACACAAAAACAAACCCCAAACCCACCACAACCAATCATCAGAAGAAAAAAATATCTCCTGCTTGATCCCAAAGGCTCTCTGAAATAAACCCAAAAGGTTAGTAGAGAGAAAAAGTGTAAGATGAGCTTTGTTGGGAAAGGGAGTTCCATAACTTCATTGTAGCTACTGAAAGAGTTGAGCTGTCCTTCCCACCCACCTGCTCACCTCTGATGATCAGGGAATATGGAGAAGGAAACTGCAGATGATCTGAGCTAGGCTTACATGAAAGGAGGCAGTCCCACTATTTGTATGGCTTTAAAGATCAAAAGCATCACTTTAACTTTAAGCTGTGCCCAGAAACCAACTGGAAGCCACTGAAGTTGTTTCAAAATTGGAATTAATATATCCTGCCTGTTAGCAACTTGGCAGCTGTATTCTGGACCAGCTGCACTTTCTGGGCCCTTTTGAAAAGCAGCTCCTTGTAGAATCTGTTACAGGTAGTTGAGAGACAGCCATGTTTTGTATGTGTTGCTTGTGCACAAATAACATCACAATCCACCAAAAGACTTCATCACAATCAACCATTTCCTCATTGCTCAAAGAACTAATGACTATGGCAGCGAAGAGGCTACTGGGTAACATGTTTTAGCAACGCTGAGGAAATGAAATCACACCACTGTCATACAGCACAGGATACAATAATCACTGGGCTTCTTCCAGCAAAAGAGAAAAAAAACAAAACACACCATTGTATATCTTTGTTATGTATCAAATTGACCAACCCAAAATCAAATTACAAACCACAAATGGAGGAAATGAACTTGTAATTGTGGCATGCATCTTCTCATGAAAAAGAATCTCCGCATGGAGTCATGGCTTTTGTTTCAGAGGCTAATTCAAATGAGAAGCATCAGATAGCCAGCCCTCGGGGTGTTCTGTTTTGTTTGACTGTTTTTTAAAGGCTGTCATAGAATTACACTGTCATAACTTTCCCTCTAGACAAGCAGGTTGTTATTTATGCCACTATTTCAGTCCAAGGGAGAACAAATAATACCTTTTTTATTGCAGTATTTTTAGACACTGGATACATCTGGAAAAATATCCAAACAGATAATTAGATTGCATTAGCAATGTGTCTGTTGTGGTTTCCCTGATCCCAAAGAAGGCAGCCCTTTATGAAGTACTTGGCCACAACCCTGCAGAATCCGCTGTGTAAATTGGCCCACACTAAAGCATGTGGAAAACATTTTTTGGCTGAAACCTGAAACCATTCATGTGGCTTTGACATGGGGAAGCTCAGTCTGCCAACATCAATAGAACTTTGTACTACAAACCAAAATGGTCATTTAGACATGTGTACTTTCATGCTAGCAAATGCACTGAGGTCAAATATTTTTGAATCTTGGGAATTTTTCCTCTTTATACAGCTTCATGTTTCATGCAGGAAATGAGGCTGAGTACAACAAACACAAATCACTGAGACTGACAGAGCATATTGGGTTCAAAACCCAAGGTTTGACTCTAATTGCTCTCCAAAGGCCTTTGGCTCAAGGTAGCTGTTGATTTAGTTCAGCTGTTTCAAATCAACACTGTTAGGTCTTGCTAAGACAAACTGATTAGGCCGCATTACATGTGTACCATTGCAATCTCCTGGGTATACAAATAATACAGTTAGCCTTTTAAAAGATTGCATTTGTCTTGCAGTAATTACAATGAGATAATTTTCCCTTTGTTTTTGTTTTCGTTTCAAGAGAAACACATGACCTTTTGTTTGGGGAAGGGGTGGTGATAATTCTAGTAGGAAATAAACTCATGGTTCCACACAGGACTGAGAAACAAGGTTTTGCCTCATTTTAAAAACAAAACATTGTTTATATACCTGCTTGTGTGTATGTGTGCCTGCTTCTGAAACCCAAGAGATCTCATTGGATTGGACTGCATGAGAGGGTGGGTGACAACCCAAATATCCATAGAATTAATGAGAGTAATGGTTGGGTAGGGCATGCCTCTCCCTTCCTGCCGCATGTAGACTTTTCAGGGTCTCACTTTTCATTGCTGAACGTCTTGAAGTGCTGGAGTGGACAAGGGAATGGGGAGGCGGAAATATTGCAAGGATAGGATTTAGGAGAAACCAACCTTTTTACCTTGCTTCTTGATCCTGTAGAGTCCATTTCAAGCTTGGATGGGGCCACCATACTTTTGGCTATAGGTTGCCAAGCTGGGGACGGATGGTCTCCTGTTCTCTGTCTAGTGACCAGAAGTGTACTTTCTTTTTCTAAAACCTTCCTGATAATTTACGCAGCTTTATGGTGCCATCTATCAGTGCTTTACAATTATATACTCTACTGTAGCTGGGGCACTGCGTGCAGAATCTAAAAAGAAATCTAATAGTGAAATGTGGACTAGGAATGGGCGAATCAGTCAATTCTTCATAATTGAGTTATTCATTCCATTCTTCAGTTCTCCACATTTCTTTATTGGTGTGATAATATTTTTAGGAAACGCTCTTCATGAAAAATTGTCAGTGTTTTAGTGTAAATTCCTCCTAATATGCACACGTTTGTATGCAATTCCCCCTAAAACACGTTTTTGTAAAGCGATTTCCCTAATATAATGCATTTTTATGATTTGTATGCAATTATACATTTTTATGCACATTTTACCCCAATATATGCAGTTTTTTGTTCACATTACTTGACTGGGGAACTCCACTGCAAAATTTGGAGGTGTGTGATTTTCAAAGGATGACTGTGTGTGCAACTTAGGTAGAGTCAATACAAACTGAATTTAATTTCTCACCCATCCCTAATAAGGACACCTCTCTCTCTCTCTCTCTCTCTCTCTCTCTCTCTCTCTCTCTCTCACACACACACACACACACACACACACCCCTTGAGAACGTTTTCTTGTCTTATTAATGGAACTGTGGGAAATGTTTTTTTAACTTAGCTATGATTGCCTTCCAATGAATTTGATGAGTGTTACTCATAGAAACACAATAATTTGTCTGCTACTCCTAGCTGTTACTTATAGATTTTTAACAGGGAAAATTACCTTGTAATTGAACAAATCTGTTTATTATTAAGTTCTAGTATTGTTCTTAGCATTTTCAGACATCAAAGTGATCTTTGCAATATAGCAGCATGCCTCCATCAAGGATTTCTTTGGTGGAAATATAGTTGCTACTGAAACACTGAGGAGGAAAAAACAGGCCTGTGGTTTAGATATGTATGTATTGTTATGTGTGTGTGAGTGCCAGACATATTCTAACCCCTGGACCCAACAAGTGTTAAAATATCTGAGCAAGTGTTAAAATAGAAACCAGGCTAGCTTCCTCATGAGGTGGTTGCCTGGGGGGATGGACCATTAAGGAGAAAAAAAAGGAAAGGTGATTGTCCATTAAGAGAACAGAAGAAAGGGGGCTCTGTGCCTGGTGGCAAATGGGTGGGTCCCCTCCCCCTCTTAGATTCTTAGTAGGGCAAAGAGGAGTTTTAGGAAAGAGTTGTGTTATACGACCGAGAAACTGGATGGAAAAGACACAGGCTGAAAAAAGCCAGAGAGGAAGAGAATGATGTTTGCTTTCAGTTTCAATCTAAGGCTGTGGTTTTGGGACAAACAAGACCCTTTTGGGGTGCAGGGGCAGATTTTGGTCAAAATTTGGTGCCCCCTGCCTCTCACCTTCCATTATGTTCAATTCACTATGTCAGAGCTGCACCCCCCTGCGGCACCCCCTAAGCTCAGCACCCAATACGGCAAAACGGGTCCCGCTGTCCTAATTCTGCCTCTGTGGGGTGTTAATGCTGTGAACCCCTGCATTGTAGGCTCAGGTGGTATATATGTGTAAATAAACCATATATTATAGAGACACCACAATCTCCTCTGTGCCTCATTCCCAAAAGTAAGCACGAGCCCTGGGTAAGAGCCTGGAATGCCTGCAATCTCACACCACCTGGAGATTGGGGTGCTGTGCAACAGTATTATATAAAAGGGGCAGTTTTAAATGCTTTCATTAGAAAAGCCTTAAGCTTACTTTCATCCATTTATAGAAAAGAAAACAATGGTGGGGGCCAGAGGTCTGCTGACTGACCATCTCTGCTTTAATAATCCTTTTTAATAACATACTGCCTATAATATTCCAGGCCTTGTTTTTCTCACAGAGCACTAGCTGTTCTCTCAGGGCACACATTTTGGAAAGGAATAAGGTTCCTCTTCCAAATCCTTTCCTTTCCTCCTGTACTCTTCTTTTTTTCATCTCAGGCACTGGAATCCCACAGAGGCTGCATCTGTGGAACACCTGTTCTGTGTGTGCAGTAGTCAAGATTGCCAGACTGAGTCATGGGTTTGCTTATAATAAATCAGCCCTATCATGCAAACCATTCAAGTGTCTCTTCACTTCACTTTCATCCACTGCCTTTCCATTTTTAAATTAAAACCCCCAAAAAACATTTGGTATCCCTTATTTCCATCAGATACCCATCAAGGTTTCTAAAGTATCCATTAAAAAAGACCAACAACAATTTGCATGAAAGCACAGCTGTCATAGAATACAGCCAGCCAATGAATAACTCAATTATGAACATCTTCTTTAACCGCCATGTTGTTGTTGTTTGTTGAATTGCAGGTAGGGAAGTGGGCAAGTAGCCACTCTAGGGAGGGCATTCCACATATCTGCTGCCACATTAAAATAATATTTTGTGTTCTCACCCACTTACTTCAAATAGGAAGAGGACAATTCACAGGACTTCAGATGTTGAATGAGACATGCCTGCAGTCAGCTTCTATGGAAGAAAACACTTCATGGGACAGTCCTAGATAACACAAGGTAAGGATAGAAAACGTATGGACTTCTAGATGTAGTTGGTCTCCAACTTTCAAAAGCCCCAGTAAGCATGGCCAGTGATCAGCAATTATGGGAGTTGTAGTCCAGCAGAATCCAAAGGCCCTCAGGTCTACAACCTCCTCAAATGTAGGTTTAAACCAAGACTTTGAGTTGGGTCAGGAAACAAATTGAAAATCAATGAAACTTGAATAACAACGGAGTAATATGATCTGACAAAAGTTGCGGGTTTTATTATAATGCTAGCTGTAGCCAGTGTTAGTCATAATTAATGAACCTAAGTTAGTCATGGCCACCATTTTTAATGAATCTACTCTGAGTAGGACTAGCATTGGATACAACTCTCTGATTGCTGTGTTTTGAACTTACTAGGCTTTCAAAAATCCGGCCCAATGTAGAGCAGAACCCCATATCAACATTACTTCTGCCTTTTTCTGGATTCAACAGCAGCTTGCTTGCCCACATGTCTGGGGCTATTGTTGGTGTCCTCTATTTCTTGAAGTAAATTCAGTGGCTACTCTAAGTGAAATTATCCCTGCTCCCATATGTCAATGAGTGTAGGTTATGTTTTTGTTTTGGCATGATATTACTGCTTATTGCTTTCCTACTGAAAATTTAGCTTTAATAAATGTAGAGTACTGGTTTGATCTGTATGTGTGGAATAATCTTCCTTGTAATATTGAATGGCCTATTCAGTGTTTCACTTTACAGAAATTATTTAGAACTCATCTTTTCTGCCTTGCATTCCCCTCTTCATGTACTGTTTGGCTTTGGTGCAGAGATTATTACTTATTGCCAAATTAATTATTGTATTATTTAACTTTTTTCTCCTTTCCCTCTCTCTCAGATTGTACAAAGATTCCCCTCACTTAAAAATAAAGCGGGTGGGAACCTGTGGAAAGTGCCTTGTGTGTGTTTTCTCTAAAGCAGGAATGAGGAACCAGGGGCCCTCCAAATGTTCTTGGACTTGATCATCCCTGACCATTGGCCTTGTTGACTGGGGCTGGTGGGAACTGGACTCCAACAACGTCTGGTGGGCCACAGGTTCCTCATCCCTGTAGTACAGCAAGTTGCACATATTATTTATAAAGCAACTAATACATTATGATGATGAACTGAGAACATTTCATTTAATCTTCAGATGTTTCCGCAGAGGAAAAATGATCCACCCTCCCTCTTCATTGAATGAGGGAGAAGAATGAATGAATGAATGAATGATTGTTCTGCAATCATTGTATTTGCAAATTATCTCCCATATTCACATTCTGGGCACATTGTAAAACTAGATTTTTCAAAAAAGAACAATAAAGAGAACATAAGCTCCTTGCAGCATAGGATAGAGGTATATATGACTGTGTGATTCAGTGACTCACAATACAGATATTGTACCACAAAATGAATAAGATTACACCAAAATATATGGAGCAAAAGTGCCTTGGTTTCTTGATAATCTTATAGTAGCTATATTGTGCTAAACATCCTCTATGAAGACTTTTAAATGATGTGGCCTCAATCTGAATATACAAGTTACAATGACCGCATCCATTATAAAGTACTGTTCTGAAGAGCTTCTCTGAGGTTGTTATGATATTCTGTGTTTTCACTCTCCATAAACGTCACACAGGTAAACATAACCCTCGATACTGATGGAAAGGTTTTGAAAACACCTTAGCAAGACATCGGATCTAGAGGAGAGCTTTCGTGCATAATCAAACTTATTCCCAGACGTAGACAACTAAGGTGAAGTTCCCAGATGTAGACAACTAAGAAAAGCAAAATTACTGCCATTGCCGGAGGAAAAACAAAACAATGTATTTCACCAAAAGTTGATACATGGGCTACCCAACGAATAAGGGGCTTGATCCAGAGTTCTGTGTGTGGAATTCTGCTTATAGAATAAGGTACTTTCTTGGCTCCCCTTTCCCTCATGCCTCCACGGGGTTGGCGTACATAACACGCACCTTCTGGAACAGTGTTCTAGGTGGTGCAGGGGGAATCAGGAGGAAAGGGGAATAAACAAAAAATTGCTTGAAAACTTCATTAGATTCAGCAGGTTGCTGAACAGGATTCCTGCCCAAGTCATTTAATATTAATACTTTAAGACAGGGTGGGGAACCTTGGACCCGGTGTCCAAATGCAGATCTCCAGGGCTCTCTGTCTGGCCCTCAGGACTGGCTGGAGTGTGTCCTTGAATTGAGGCAGTTCCTCTTGCTTTCCTGGATGGAGGATGGAAAGATGCACCTCTTACTTCTGTTGGGCTGTACAAAGGATAAGAGTTGTATCTGTTATCCCACTGGCTTTTTTTTTAACCTCTGGCCCTGCCTACTACCAGCATGCTTTCTCCAGAAGGTTGCCCATGAATAAATGTGGTGCTCAGAATGACAGAGGTTCCCCACTTCTGATCACTTTAAGACAACTAATCACTACACTTGATCTTAGCCAAAAGGCCGAGAAGAATGGCAGATGAAGTTGACAGACTACATGGGACTGGCAGAGATGAAGGGCAGAATCCGAAACCAGGAGAAAGAGACAGTGGAAGAAGATTGGAAGAAATTTAAAGACTATCTAAGCAAACACTATAATATTAATGAAGACTAGAATCGACATGAGTTTTAAAATTTTGTGGTTTTCAGGGGTGCTGATTAAGGAAAAAGAACAGAATTATAAAAAATAATGGGAAATAAGGGAATGGATTTGCTGATTAGATAAATGGAATTAGAATACAGAAGGGGGAGGTGCGAGGAGGTCGAGGAAATTAGGTTTAAGAATTAAGATTTGAAATTATACATGTTTTTAGTATTGTGTTTGTGTATGTTTTTATTGTTGTTTGTGTTTTTATGTGTTAATTGGAAACTTTAATAAATATCTTTTTTTTTTTAAAAAAAAAAAAAGACAACTAATCACATTGATTCTGCTCTGCATTTCCCAATAAGGCTTTAATAATAAATTATTATTATTAGTAGTAGTAGTAGTAGTAGTACCCTGCCCATCTGGCTGGGTCTCCCCAGCCACTCTGGGTGGCTTCCAACAAAGATTAAAAATACATTAAAATGTCACACATTAAAAACTCTAAACAGGGCTGCCTTCAGATGTCTTCTAAAAGTCTGGTAGTTGTTTTTCTCTTTGACATCTGATGGGTGGGCGTTCCACAGGGCGGGTGCCACTACCAAGAAGGCCCTCTGCCTGGTTCCCTGTAGCTTTGCTTCTCACAGTGAGGGAACCGCCAGAAGGCCCTCAGCACTGGACCTCAGCGTCTGGGCAGAATGATGGGGGTGAAGACGCTCCTTCAGGTATACGGGGCCGAGGCCGTGTAGGGCTTTAAAGGTCAACATCAACACATGAGAACCCACATGCTACGAGGAGCCCTAACTGATAAAATATCAAGGTGAGTTAAGCAGATGTGTGAGAAGAGGGTAAGTAACACCCATTTGTTTAATTATTCCATTAAAAAGAGCTCAGACTAACAAGGGTGACTGTGTGCTAGTAGCCAATTTGGGTAAGAATTCAGGAGCTAAATTTGAGGGGTAGGAAGCCTGTAGAAACCTCATTTTCAGCATGTCAAGGTGAGATAAGCAGATGCATGAGTTCAGCAGTTTACCCTTGGTAACATTAGTACATTGCCAAATCTGATTTATCTACACAAGGCCATGACATCATTATGTTGTCTATGTGATCCCTGATTGGCTGGGATCATGAAATCCCTTTCAAGTTATTTTTTTAAAAAAACCAATGGCTCTAAAGCAGCAGCAGTCGATGAGGGAATCAGTGGCTGAAAACAAGCATGAAAAATGTCTGAAAGAGTGGAATGTTGAGGGTTTTAGGAGGGATAAAGGTAAAGGTACCCCTGCCCGTACGGGCCAGTCTTGCCAGACTCTAGGGTTGTGCGCTCATCTCACTCTATAGGCCGGGAGCCAGCGCTGTCCGCAGACACTTCTGGGTCACGTGGCCAGCGTGACAAGCTGCATCTGGTGAGTCAGTGCAGCACACGGAATGCCGTTTACCTTCCCGCTGGTAAGAGGTCCCTATTTATCTACTTGCACCCGGGGGTGCTTTTGAACTGCTAGGTTGGCAGGCGCTGGGACCGAACGACGGGAGTGCACCCCGCCGCGGGGATTCGAACCGCCGACCATGTGATTGGCAAGTCCTAGGC
Organism: Podarcis cretensis; assembly: GCF_951804945.1. Classification (NCBI taxonomy): domain Eukaryota; kingdom Metazoa; phylum Chordata; class Lepidosauria; order Squamata; family Lacertidae; genus Podarcis; species Podarcis cretensis. Next base: position 6,537,730 of record NC_137180.1, on the reverse strand, counting down.
GCTGAGGTTTTACCCACAGCGCCACCCGCGTCCCTTTAGGAGGGATAGTCTCCATTAAATGGCAACTTCCAGTAAAAAAAAGTATTTGCTGCACCAGTAAAATATATATATATATATATATATATATATATATATATATATATATATATAAAACTTTGAACAGTGTAGGAAATGTTTACCTTCAAAATTATTCTATACCAAAGGTGAGCAACCACCTTGTGGTTTGGAGGGCTGGATCCCAAGGTGGGCAACCCTTCATGGGCTCACCTGTCAATCACTTGGCAACATATGATAGCAGGCGTTACACTTTCACACCATGGCTGGTGAGGAAGCATTGGGAGCACACTTAGATAGTGCCTCCAGTTCTTCCTTTGCATCTGTGGTTTGAGTTTTGTGCTTTTTGAATCTGGTCCCCTTTTCTGTCACTGTGCAGTGTGACCAAAAAGGCGCAAAATTCGAAAAAACCCACTGAATTCGAGCTGCAAAAGAAGAATCAGCCTTGCTCTCTGCGTGTGTTTCTGATTTATCCTTTGCAGCTGTGGCTTGTGTTTTCTTGTGCCTCATGTCACATGGTGTTAGATGCAGAAAAGGTGAACATGGGTCGCCCAGAAAAGCCCAAAGTGAGAGCCTATACCATTTGGGGGTATTTCAAAGCTAATGTTCTCCCAGGTCAGTGGCAAAAGATGCTCCTGCTGATGGATGTTTGTTGGGAGCTGCCTTTGAGCTCTTTCAGGACTTTTTCTCTCACTGCGAAGTTAATCAAGCCAGTTTAAAAATTTATGGTCCTGGGTTGCTTAAATTTTGATGAAGCATTGTATGTATTGACTTACAGCTGTTCTTTCCTGGCATGCCATAAGGAAAACAGTCTGGAAAACTCTCATTGGACGGGGAGTTTTCATAATGAAATCAGAAACAGCAGGGTCTTTTGAAAGCAGAATAACATGCAGCTCCAGTGTTTGGACTGCACTTCCTAAAACAATATAGGCCCAAAGATGCAATCAAGCCATATCATTCTGCTGCCAGAATTCAGGGTCAAAACAGTTGGGAGTTGCTGCTTAAAAAATGACCCACATGGCAGCTCACACTGTGTGGGGAGTTGTTTGTTTGCAGGATCTGGCCACGCCGTGAGCCAAGTGTGCTACCATGTTACTGCAGCTGTGGGGAAGCGGAAAGGGGTGGGGCAGGCCTGGTGCAGCTCATCTTTGTGTGTGGCCAGAGCATACAGAGGACTGACTTCCATCATGAGTGATGTGGGATTTGAAAGCAGCAATCATATCCTAAGTGGTTACCTTTTCTGATTGCTAGCAAATTTGTATACCGTTGTGCGACTAAACCCGGCAAGGCAACTCAAAAATCTCACAAAACCCAGAATTTCAATGGGGGGGGGGCAGGGAGAGAGAATGGTAAAAACAACAGAAGGTTGCTAGTAAGTAAGTGATGTGATGGCACAGATCTTCTGTTCTCTCCTGGCTTCAAACACGCTAAGTGATTACCATAATTGCTCTGGTATGTCTCATTGTTTAATGGCTTCATCCTGCCCCCGAGATGGCTTGGCGATGGCTTTTGCCTGAGAGCCATGAACGCGTAATTTCTTTTGTCTTCCTGGCTTTGCTCCTGTGAATAGGGGCTGCTTGACTGAGCTGTAGTAAATAGCTGCCCTGTTAGCAGGCTTTCAATAAGGGATTGCTTTCTTTAGAATTCCATCAACCTTGTTCCTCATTTGTGTAGTAACAAGGCAGGCATGTCCTGACCCATCAATCAAGCTTTGAAAGGGCCATTCATAACAATTCCGATTGGACACACAGAGGCCAGTCCGCAAGAACACTTACTATTGTAGCAGGCTTTGGGGGCCTAACCAGTTCCTTTTGCAGCCAATGGCAACATTTCCATTGATTTTTTTTAGTGGGATCAGGAAGCAAAATACTTGGCAATAGTAGCCCAGCCAGATAAGTTGTTAACATCAAGATGAAACTTGCCACCAATATTAAATATTTTAAGCAATTTTTTTTTCTTTTAAGGGAAGGAAAACCCTAGAGTGCAACTCAATTTAGAGAGGGTAGAAAGTGGCATATAATGTTTGTCATTATTGTTTTACATGCCTGAGACCCTTTTTATATTTTATAAAGAAAAAAAGGGCTTTTTGCACCTTCTGAGATTTTCCGGGTAGCAATTCTATATCCTCTTTGCTCATTGTTTGCTGACTTTGATTAGTAAAGACAGATAACTGTACTAAGCATAGGGATTTATTTAAAGATGAGTAATTGAGGGAATATCCCTATCTATATATCAGAAAAGGACAGCTAGGTAATAAGAAGGAACAGGCTTTCCCCCAGTAATTGTGTAAATAATTTTTATGATTTTTAAGCATTGATTTGATTCTTTTAAGTGTCTAAGCTAAATAAGCCTGCTGGATGTTGATATCAATGCCTAACATTGGATTTTTTGTGGAAATTTGAGAGATGGATGGTGCTGACCTCTGGAATTCGGAGGCTCAAAAACAACAATTGAGGGGTTTGGAAAGATCCAGGAGAAAGAATGCTGGGATCTATAGTTTTTCCTAAGTGGAGGTGTGACTTTCTGAGGATGGTTGCTGAGAACACTTTGAATGAAAACATGCTGTATCCGCCCTTCCCTGCCATTGAGCTCCATCTCCTTGTAAATTTCATTTGGGAGAAAGGAGGAGGGTCAAAGTGGCAGTGAAGGCTGAAGACAGTACAGGCTGTGCTTGGTGTTTGCTCTTTTGGAGAATTTGGAGAATTCTTTCTTAAATATTCACTTGGGCCACCTTCACACCGTACATTACAAACTCTAGGATACCTCTTTACCCACACAAGGCTACCCTCAAAGAATTCTGGGAGCTGTAGTTTATCAAATCTTCCTTCCCAAAGAACTCTGGGAACTGTAGCTCTGTGAAATGAATAACAACTCTCAGTGCACTTATCAAGCTACAGCTCCTCAAATTCCATGGGGGGAACTATGAAAACTCAAAGTGGTATCTCAAGTGCTTTGAATGCATGGTGTGAATGTGACCTTGGTCTACTCCAAATTGTGACCAATGGGCTTTGAATGATGCTTGCAGTTGTCAACCAGACACACTGTAACTAAAACGTGCTGTATCAGAAAACAATGGACATGCCCTCCAACCCACATTCCAGTGTCTCTAGTCTATTAAGATTTTTCTAAGCTCTGGCATAGAATTATTAGACAAGAGACACTTCAGAGAAGCAAAGCAATTTTACAGTGCGCCTGAATACTTCTGAACAGCAGGTGCTGTCACAGTCCTGTAGACCGCAGTGTCCAACCATCAGCCTTTCTTTAAAAATGGCATAAATTTCAACCTTCTAATAGATTCTAAGGACAATAGTGGTAGGTGAATAATCACATTCTATTGTACATGTTGGGCTTTTGCTTAAACCAAAAAGGCTTAATATTATAGTATTATGAAGATAGCTGCATAGAATTGTTCTACAAAGCAGCCTTTCCACCAACTGTTATATTGTTATGAAAGCAGAATACTGAAAATGATACTTTCAGCCCCCTCCCCCTTTTTAAAAAAGGATAGAGAAAAAGATTGCTTAGGTTAAGTAGAATTCTCTGATTGGACAGAAGCCCTTCCCTGCTCAAGAAGCTTCAGAACGTTTGAAAACTGAAGTGGGCTTGATAGAAATTGGCTCCCTATCATAGGAGCCAACTCCTAGGAATGAGGCCTCTTTGACCCCCCCAAAAATATTTGAGGGGGCCACCCCCCAAAGTTGATGGGCTTGCCATTCAAATGGTGTGCACATACCACGTATTGTGATTTTTTTTGCAGAGAGGGGCTTAACCCTCCCCAAATTTTATTCAAGTTGGCACCCTTGTACCCTATTCTTGAATGAAAAGCCTTGAGTTAGGCAAAGAAGTTGCTCTGGAATGGCTCCCCCTCATCAAAGATACATTAGGGGAGCTTAATGAGATAAGTGGAGCAGCCATAGTTTGGGCAATCTGGATTTTCCTTCTTGTCTTTACTACTTAGCTTGAACTGTTGTGAGACCCTCCCCCTGCATGAGGGTCAAACCATGGGTTAAGTTTAAACCAATTGGTACTGGCTCCCAATCAGCTACCAGCTGATATACAAAGTCCTCTACAAATGGGTGCCTGGATACCTAGAGATTGTTGAACCTCTTTTTATAACCAGTCACTGTGCTTTGAAGGAGAGCCCCTCCTGCAGATACTATTCCATCAGAGGTTCATACGATGAAGGAATCAATTTCCTTGGCTGCTTAGAACTATTGTGTTGCTGATCATGGAGTTTCTGCACATCATCTTTGCTTTTCCAGATTAATAGCTGTTTCATATTTAATATCAGTGTTTAAAAAGCAGCTCTGTACAGACGCCGTATATTTATTTTTGAAACCAGAACATTTTGTTTGTTAAAGGCAGCCTTCAGAGAGGCTGTGAAACTGTCATAATATCTGAAAGAGGGCTGTGGGAGGGGGGCAGCAGGAGGGGGGGGAGAGAGAGAGAACACAACACATGGTAGATATGCACTGCAGTTAAATTTATGAACTGTTTTGGCACTAGGCGGCAATAGGCTCACAGCAAATCCTGGCTTGTTGTAATTTCCTCTAGAGAGTCAGCTGTACGGCGGCCAAAGCCCTTTAGGGTTGGGTGGACAAGAATCTCATGCTAATGCTTTAATTCTAATGTGCAGTAAATCACAGTTAGCCCCAGCACAGAGTCTAGCAAGTTGTCACCACCCAACAGCTGAACCAGCAAAGATGAGAATGCTATAGGTCAGAAGTTTCATCACCTGAAAGGTCATAAAGTATATTGCAGGTGGGAACTTAACACCCTAGATCATGTGGCTACATGGTAGAGGAGTAGGTCTGTGGCCTTGTCACAGACATAAACTAAACCCCTGTTTGTACTGAAAATCTATCCCATCACACCCTGTACAATTAAACTGGCTGGAAATGTCATGTTTTATTACCCCACCTGTTGGATTCAACTACTGCGTTCGTGGTGATGACATTTGCAGTTTAAGCTTGGAAGCCTGCAAAGGGATTAGACAGGGAGAGAGCAGGGAACTGGGACTCTCTACAACTGTGTTTAATATATTTTCCAGCCTGCCCAGGAAGCCGGCAGCACAAGTGGCCAAATGCACCAGGAACTGGCTTTGGGATCCAGTGACACTCAGGAGACTTGTACACTGAGCATTGCTGCCACTGCTGGCTGATTCAGAGTCATTGGAACACATTGAAACAATAACTGTTCTTAAAGGCTAATAAAGGATGTGGTTGCTCTATGACCATTGTTGGGTGGGAGTGGCAAGAGACAGAAGCTTTTCCCACTCCCTACATTTACACATGCACTTTCACTTAGATTTTCCACAGGGTGCTGTGAGTAATACAATGCAGCTTGATTTATAGGCTGTACTTTCAGACTTGCCAATGAGTAAATGGCTCAGCTGATGTCAAGTTGCCCTGAGCTGCAACCTGAAATGGGGAGAGCTGGGTTGATGCTATTTGCATAGATCTCCTCTGGTACATAATGATCTTCTTTTCATATAGCAAAGGCCAATCCTGTGGCCTGTGCACTGCGGGAGGCTCTCCAGGCCTTTGGAGCTTAGTGTCATCAGTATGTGGATAACACTCAACTCTTATTACTCCTTTCCATCACCAACTGCTGATGTTCTGAATCAATGTCTGGCATTGAAAATGGACTGGAGGAGGATGAAAAAAATGGAAACTTAACCAGACAAGACAGATGGGCCTCGTTGTCAGTTGGGAGGCAGTTCAGGGTGCTGGGATCTAGCCTGCTTGGGGTGGGGTTGCACTCCCCTTGAAAATCAGGTTCCTGGGCAATCTTTCAAGATCCACAAGGTGGGCATGGCCTGTGGCAAAAGCAAGAAATGTAAAGTTTATCTTTATGTAGTAGGCTCATTTCTATAAACACACACTCACCCTCTCTGTCTTCCATCCAAGGAAACCAGAGGCATAATCAGAGTTCAAGTCAAGCATTCTAGTCAAGCAAAAACACTTGGGGGGCAGTGAGGAGTGTCGCCTGGGGAGCAGTGGCATAGCTGCGTTGCCAGTTCCCGGGGCAAGACAAGGGTTGTGCCCCTAACCTTATTTGCAGGTGTTGTATGGGAGTCAACAGACCCTACTCCTCATGGAGGTTACCATGTTCACCCTCTCAGCTCAATCAGATCCTATCAGGAGCGATAGCTGGCACTCTTTGGTAGGCTTGGCAGCATCCCAGCAGTGCCAGAGTCACAGCTGCAGCAGGTCTAGTAAGAGGACAGTGGAGAGCAGGTCGAGGTGCCAAGCGCAGCTGCTTCTCATTGGCTGTGCAACTCAAGGATGAGTGCTGGTGGATCCTGCATGATTGGGTGGCTCCATACCTTACCTAAGGACACATGCCAGAAGGGAGGCCCCAGGGAAGGACTGACATGGGTCGGGAAAATCCACGCTCCGGTTGGCTGGAGTTACACACATGGGCAGGCATCTGTTCACCAGCCGCAAGGAGAAGGAGGCGCCACCGCAGCCCCAGAGGCTCGGCCCAGGTGCGGCTTGCCTCCCCATGGCTCCAGAAGGTGGCAGCCATGTGGTCTTAGCAACGGAGCCTGTTGTGGGGGCGCCAGATTGTGCCCCTCAGAATTCTGAGCCTGTGGCCATGGTTCCCCTCGCCCTGCCCATGCTACACTACTGCTGGGGAGAGTTCTGAGGGCCGGATAGAGAAAACTGGAGGGCCACATTGAGCCCTGGGATGGAGGATCTCCAACCCTGACTTAATTAGATATCATCCAGACATATCCTATTTATCAGTGATCTATGATTCACAAGGGTGGCTTCCAAAGAATGTATACTATTTCAGTAAATTTAACAATTTTTAAAAGGAGATATCACAGGCACAGATGGGGTAGAAAATGAGACCTGTATATACACCTATGATAAAAGGAACAGATTTCCAAAGAGCTTTAGGGTGTACCATTTGTGCAGAAATCATATCTTGGCTGTTGCTCCCTCTTTCCTCTCCCTCCCCCTCCTCCTCTGTCTTGCATGGGTAATATATGCTTAATAATAATCAAAACCTGATGGTATGGATTAAAGAATCAGGATGCTACAGAGTGAAGTTTTTTTAAATTGAAGAAATTAGATTTGTATGATTTTTAACTATTCTTTAATCTGCTTCTGGGCAACAAAAGTGATTTGGGTCAGCTGTTATTGCATTAAACTTTAATTTTCTTCCACGAGCACAGGATTATATAAAGGAGTATTGGATTGCACTCAGCATGGATTAGCTGAGCGGTGTCTCCTCTGCCAAGGACCAAATGGATTTCCTTCCTTTTGTGATTTATATTTTTATTACTCTTTCCCCCCTCCTTCTAATTCCCATTACCCTTCTGTTTGCCAGCATGGAGATACCCTCAAGAGCAGCAGCAAATGCAGGCAGAATTATTGGCTTATTGAATGTATTTATGTTCCAAGGTTCCTCAGTAGCCACTTTCAGAGGAACAAAGTAGCCCCCCAGCCATAGAAGCTCTCTGTCTGTTAAATCAGGGAAACCAAAACTTCTCAAGGCAAACAGATCTATTCTTTCCTTTCCGTTTTTTTTTTTTTAAATCCGTGATTAAACTTTTGTTAAATAAGATATAGGCAATGTTTTCTTAAATGAACTGCTTGATCCTGCAAGTCAATTGCACCAGAGCCTTACAAAAAAGATTATCTTTACAACTTTGGGGAACAACATTTTTTTTTTTTAAGAAAACAGACTAGCTTTAGATTTTACAAGAGTTATAAGTAGTTGCAGTGGACACTAAAGTAAGGCAGAAAAGTAAATAGAAACGCAAAAATAAAGGTGTTTAGGGCAATAGTAATGACTTTTCAGAAGTAACAATGTGAGCACAATCTAGGACCCTCATAGCACAGCCCTGTGCACATCCAGTTAGAAGTAAGCACCACTGAGTTCAGTTGGACATACTCGCAGGTAAGCAGGTGTGGGATTCAACAGACTCTGAATCAGGGGTGACATGTCCCTTTTCACCACAGGAGATGAAACAGGAAGTGCCTCTCTGCCCTGCTGCAGCCGCCACTCCCGCCGCCACCACACCCTGCCACTGCCACCACCATGTGCCCTGTCTTATCAGCTGCTGGGAAAGATGGTGTCAATTTCAGGCAAGATCTCACCCCAAATGAACACAATTTTGCCTGAAATGGGCACTGATGCTGAGACTGCTTCTTCACCACTGAATCAGATGAGAGGCTGTGGGGTCTTGTCTTGGGAACTTCTGCCACCTGAGGCAGTGGCCTCACTCTGCCTAATGGCTGGGCCAGCTCTGCTCTGAACAGATTAAATAGAATCTGAAAAGACATGCATAGGTATGACACTATAATGCTGTAAGTATAAGGCTGTTGAAGTCAGTGGAACTTACTTCCTAGCAAATGCATATAGGATTGCAACACAAAAGAGCAATTCTAAACATCAGCTGGGAGCCGAGCAGTGGAGCACCACAACTCCACAGTCACTTAGGGACTCGTTGTTAAAACCATGTTTATGGAAGACAACCTTACTCAGCTACGAGTGATTGCCAGAAGAAGAAGAAGAAGAAGAAGAAGAAGAAGAAGAAGAAGAAGAAGAAGAAGAAGAAGAAGCAGCCGCCATCAGGACAGCAGATGGGGTGGTTTGACCATCATTTTGTGGCTCTACTTCTCCCATAGGTGGGAGTCTTGTATCCACCATGCTTTCTGTTGTTTCAGTGGTGGCCTTCATGCATTCACACCATTATTTAGTCAAATATACCTCCCTAGGTGATTGGTCTTTATTTACTATGTTTATTGTAGGTTTTCTAATGCACCATTACCTAACCTGAGCCTCTGGAGGTCAAATCAAGTAAGAGGAAGGAAAAGAGACAACGCACCAACCCAGAATTATGAGAAAGGAAACCTCAAAGATATACTGAAGAGGTATCGTGTTGAGCCTATTATTTTGAGTCTTCACAGCTATGATGGAACAAATAAGTCTCCAATACTGCCTCAAAGACTTATAACTTGGGAATTTTTTTATTAATCAGTGTGCCTGAAGAACAGTCTCTGCCATGAAATGCTTTAGACTCTATAAAGTGTATATTCAGTGCACCATGGAGGTTCCCTCGCTCAATATTACGATAATACAAAATTCATAAAGGGAAGAGTGTGTGTGTGTGTGTGTGTGTGTGTGTGTGTGTGTGTGCGCGCGCGTGCGCATTATGGTTGCATGTGATCTGAAAGAAACTTAGGCCCAAGTTAACAGTAATAAATTATTTCTGGGTTTGCTGGTTCATCTTTTTAAAATAAAAAATAATGAGTTCAATTATTTTGACCCATCTTTAAAAGAGGCCTAGTGTTTTCTTATATACAATATTTTTTTCCGCAGTACATTGGGAAACTATGACATTAAATCAATTATGTGCAATCAGATCAAGCCTTTCTTATTCTGGAACTACTGTCAGAGAAGCCATCCTGTCAAAAACAAAATCAGAGAAGATATTTTCTGCTGCTTCCATCAGACAGAGGAAGAGATTCCCTATGGTTGCTCTATGACATGCAGTTTGTGACAGTTCTAGTACTTTGATGTACAATCATGTGCTTTCACCTAGAGAAAGACAGACTTCAGCACACATGGCATATAAAATCAAAGTCCATGTCTATCTTTCCAGAGAGCTCTCTGAACCCATGGGCTCATGAACTGCAACACTGTGCATACTACACTAGGACTTTTCCCTCTCTTCCTGTGTGCTATCTTCAGATGGCATGGATTCTCTTCCTGGTACAAATCTACTTTTACTAGTTTTGAAACTCAGCAATTATAATTCACTATACTTACACACTTCGTAAGTTAAGGCACAGTGGAATGGCAGAGTTGGCCCTGATGTTGTGCGGCTTCCTTCCACCAATGTCCACACATTGAACATGGACACCTGGAAGGAAAAGTCTTGGTGAGTCCACCTTTACTCACACAGGGTTCTAGCTCCTGTGGAAGCATATGCACATTGAGGCCTGGGTGAATAAGCTTTTCTCTCTCAGAAGGCCACACTCATTCTTTGGCCATGGGAAGGATCCACGTGACCTCAGGGTCAAGGCCAAAGGTCTTGCTATATCATTCATAGATGACTTAGTTATGGGTCCAGGTTTAACACATAGCAGAGCAGCTCCCTCATTGTGATCTACTGAAAGTCAATCCACTTCCCTGTAAACCTATGGATTGCCATCACAGGATTAACATGTGAAAGGGGCTTATGAGAAGTGAACACTGTAGTACAAACCCTTAAATCACTGCTTCCGTGAAGCAGCTGATCTTTGCAGCTTGCTTTTGTGGTGTAGAGTTTGGAAAGATAATATTTATTGTAACCTCAGGTCTTAGAAAACTGATTTTTTGTGTGTCTGTGAACATAAAATTTTGAATAGCCTCCAGTGTGCCTCTAAAGTAGCAGAAAGGACCAGCATCGGCAGAAAATCCATCTATAAAACAGGGGAGGTGGGAAGAAATGAGGGGCTTGAAAGGCAGCTTTGCTCCTCACACTCTGTAAATATTTTTTTCCCACTCTGAAGGATTCTTCGTAATGTACCTACTGCTGCTTCAACCAGACCAGATTCATTTCCTAGGAAACATACTTAACTAAGTATTTTAAGTATTTGGTGAAGTAATTTTAGTTTTTTGAAGCTCTACATAATGTAAAATGAGCCAGCGTGGTGTAGTGGTTAAGAGCGGCAGTCTCGTAATCTGGGGAACTGGGTTCGCGTCTCCGCTCCTCCACATGCAGCTGCTGGGTGACCTTGGGCCAGTCACACTTCTCTGAAGTCTCTCAGCCCCACTCACCTCACAGAGTGTTTGTTGTGGGGAAGAAGGGAAAGGAGAATGTTAGCCGCTTTGAGACTCCTTAAAGGGAGTGAAAGGCGGGATATCAAATCCAAACTCTTCTTCTTCTTCTTCTTCTTCTTCTTCTTCTTCTTCTTCTTCTTCTTCTTCTTCAAATTTGACTGTGACCTGTGCATTACTCTCACAATCCAAGTACCTTTGCTAATCCCCACCTATTTTTTTAAAAAAGAAATGAGTATTCATAGCCATGTAAAGTCACTTAGTTAATGCCTTCGTTGGTCACTTTACTTGTGTATTTTATTGTCCTTATTATTTTTATTTCTTTGCATGTACTAGGGGCCAACTGCAGTTGTTCAGATGGTCCAGTTAAATTGATTTTTTTAAAAAAAAAAATCTGTTGAGAAAATCTGTAGGTCTCAATGTTGGCCTAAAATAGAAAATGTTGGGATGTCTCACAGACATGTGAAAAGGGCATCTGTAATGTTTGCCAGGAAGTTTCTAACTTTGGCCCTACGAGCATTAGACATATCTCTTCCTATTAAGGACCACTGAGCAGCCTTAGGTAAGTTTGAGAGGAAATACAGGCAGATGGTGGGGCAAAGGTGCTATCTAGGTTAGTGAGGTTGAATATCATAAAAATATTGTTATTCTGAGATAGAAGAAGGTATATTAAATACTCTTTAAATGTGCCACAGCAATCATAATGATGATATATATTCAGATCACCACTGGAATATATGTAATCATTACAAAATACATAAACTACGGTAAATGAAAAGGTTGGTACTTGGTACTTCTAATGATGATAAAGTTCCTATGCAAAATAGTCCAGGAGCAACCAAAGCACTCAACAAAATCTTAAAAGCTGTAGCTATTTAGTCAAACGCATATTAAATATTTTCAGATCAAGTTATTGAATGTAACACCCCTTTAAAAGAACAAAGGAGCTTCCCTCAACATCATGGGAATTGAGGCCAAACTCTTAAAACTTGCATAGAAATTTTGGTCATAGTTAAATATACCCCATAAATCTACTTTAAATCATTTCTGTTGCTGAAATACCTAATTTAGTCATCCATGGTTTATCATTTTTTATCTCCAGTTAATTGGTGCTGGAGCAAACAAAGATTCGCCCAGACCCTGACCTAATTTAACACAGACATTTGTTGACTCTGAGGACAAAGAATAACTTAGACTGAGTGGTTCTGAATTTCTGCCATATGCTGTAACATATGTAGAGGCAGCTTGTCTTCTTCTCCCTCAGATTTGTCAGGGTGTGGAGCCTTCACATTCATAAAGCTACACTATTCTCCAGACCCATTTCTCACAAAGATGATGGTGTTTGTTTTCTGCAATTTTAGCAAACTATAGATAGAAAGTGGGTGTAGGATTTTTGCTTCTTGTCTTCATTGTGTTCCTGCATCTTTCCATTATGGCTTATCCTTGGCTGGTAAATGGTCTCAGTGAGAGCTATAACATTGTTTACATCCTGCCCTTCAACAGGTTCACAGGGAAGGCCAGACCAAAATATGTTCCTACCCAAGGCAAATAAAAAGATTGAGCTCCTGTTGAACCTTATTTCAACACTGGCAATGGGACAGTGTCCTCCAGCTCACCTGAGTGCAGCAGGCTAGCAGGACAGGGCAGGCGATGTAACACACACAGTCCTGTCTTCCAACACTTTGCCACTACTCTCCGTCCCTTAGCAACTGCTGCCTGAAGTGCCCTCCGTCGTCTAACAGTAAGGCTGTCTCTGATCTGAGGTGGCTTCTTGAGGAATCATTTTGTGCCCAGCAGTGGACTAAGTGTCCTGGAACAAAACCATGTGGGCTTTTTACCCCTCAACTCACCATAATCTTCCACATATCCTACTTTGTCCTTACTGCTTACACTTACTGTATTTTTCGCTCTATAAGATGCACCAGACCACAAGACGCACCTAGTTTTTGGAGGAGGAAAACAAGGAAAAAAATATTCTGAATCTCAGAAGCCAGAACAGCAAGAGGGATCATTGTGCAGTGAAAGCAGCGATCCCTCTTGCTGTTCTGGCTTCTGGGATAGCTGCGCAGCCTGCATTCGCTCCATAAGACGCACACACGTTTCCCCTTACTTTTTAGGAGGGAAAAAGTGAGTCTTATAGAGCAAAAAGTACGGTACTTTCTGTCTCCCTCTTCTTACACTCATAACATGCTGGTGAGCAAATAGCTATTTTCAGAGCCCAAACTCTATCTCATAAGCGGCCCCATGGCTTTGGTTCCAAATCCCAAAGTGACTTAGTCTGGGTCATGTTTAAAGAGTCATACACAAGCCAGTTGAAAATGTATTTGATTTGACATGTTGTGCTTGTGTGCAAGAGAAACAGCATGGGGGAAGGGAGAGAGGGAGAGACTGGGGGTTTGTGAAGAATATTTGAATTTATATTTAAAATACTTTTATCGTTTGGCAGCGTCTACGGGCTATTGTAGCCCAAATATTTCCCAGTGGTTTGTGTTTCTAAGGCAATGTGGTTGCAGAGGGTGTAACTGAGGTTGGGATTTGTCATGATATGCTTAAATGGGAAGGCCACATGTTGACATAAATTCAGTTCAGTGTAAGCTGACTGTACATATGTTATGGCATATGGCAGAATTTCAGCCCCGGTCCCTCTCTCTCCTGCCTCCTCCTCAGAGCCACTAAAAAGCAGTCTCACGGGACAACCCTCTGCTAAATTAGGTCAGAGACTAGGATGCCATGTGGCAACTCTGTTGATGGATAATAAGGGTGGGTTATGACTTGAGAACCAGTATGGCTTTTGTTCCTCAAGGAGACTATTTAGTGTGGATTTTGTTTTTCCACAGTTTAGATCAGTGCTTTTCTTCTATTTAAAAAGGTGCTGGTACTGCACACCCTGGAATACCCCCAGAAAAAAGCACTGGTTTAGATGTATGTTAATTCATTGTCCACAATTTTGTTTGCCACTTCCTGTTTGGCCTCTATGCATCGTGGTGATAAGATGAGATGAGAAGGTATACACAACCCTGTGGCGAGTGCAGCTCTTTGCTTGTGAAAGGATGATTCTACCACAATTATTGTAACCAGTTGATTTTAGCACGACTCTTTGTTGTTGTTGTTTAGTCATTTAGCGTGTCTGACTCCTCAAGACCCCAAGGACCAGAGCTCGCCAGGCACTCCTGTCTTCCACTGCCTCCCGCAGTTTGGGCAAACTCATGCTGGTAGCTTCGAGAACACTATCCAACCATCTCGTCCTCTGTCGTCCCCTTCTCCTTGTGCCCTCCATCTTTCCCAACATCAGGGTCTTTTCCAGGGAGTCTTCTCTTCTCATGAGGTGGCCAACGTATTGGAGCCTCAGCTTCAGGATCTGTTCTTCCAGTGAACATTCAGGGCTGATTTCCTTCAGAATGGAGAGGTTTGATCTCCTTGCAGTCCATGGGACTCTCAAGAGTCTCCTCCAGCACCATAATTCAAAAGCATCAATTCTTCGGTGATCAGCCTTCTTTATGGTCCAGCTCTCACTTCCATACATCACTACTGGGAAAACCATAGCTTTAACTATACGGACCTTTGTCGGCAAGGTGATGGCTCTACTTTTTAGGATGCTGTCTAGGTTTGTCATTGCTTTTCTCCCAAGACGCAGGCGTCTTTTAATTTCGTGGCTGCTGTCACCATCTGCAGTGATCATGGAGCCCAAGAAAGTAAAATCTCTTACTGCCTCCATTTCTTCCCCTTCTGTTTGCCAGGAGGTCATAGAATCATAGAATCATAGAGTTGGAAGAGACCACAAGGGCCATTGAGTCCAACCCCCTGCCAAGCAGGAAACACCATCAGAGCACTCCTGACATGTGGTTGTCAAGCCTCTGCTTAAAGACTTCCAAAGAAGTGACGGGACCACGATCTTAGTTTTTTTGATGTTGAGCTTGAGACCACATTTTACACTCTCCTCTTTCACCCTTGTTAAGAGGTTCTTTAATTCCTCCTCACTTTCTGCCATCAAAGTTGTGTCATCTGCATATCTGAGGTTGTTGATATTTCTTCCGGCAATTTCAATTCTGGCTTGGGATTCATCCAATCCAGCCTTTCGCATGATGAATTCTGCATATATGTTAAATAAGCAAGCCAGATTAAACTGCTATGATTTAAACTTTAAACTAGATTTGAACTAGATAGTGCTTCAAAAAGAGGACTGCCCTCTGTAAAGTAGGACCACTGGCCACAATCATATGCATGAAACTTTGAAAAGGCTTCCCAGCATAAGAACTTAAAGTTGTCTCTGGTAGGTTGGGATAGTTGGAGTCAATGCAGAGTGTACCCATTTGAACTGAGATATGCATTTGAAATGTTTGTAAGGTAAAGGTAAAGGTACCCCTGCCCGTACGGGCCAGTCTTGACAGACTCTGGGGTTGTGCGCCCATCTCATTTAAGAGGCCAGGGGCCAGCGCTGTCCGGAGACACTTCCGGGTCACGTGGCCAGCGTGACATCGCTGCTCTGGCAAGCCAGAGCCGCACACGGAAACGCCGTTTACCTTCCCGCTGGTAAGCGGTCCCTATTTATCTACTTGCACCCGGAGGTGCTTTCGAACTGCTAGGTTGGCAGGCGCTGGGACTGAGCAGCGGGAGCGCACCCCGCCGCAGGGATTCGAACCGCCGACCTTTCGATCGGCAAGTCCTAGGCGCTGAGGCTTTAACCCACAGCGCCACCTGCGTCCCTTGAAATGTTTGTGGAACATGGCAAAAAGAAAGAGCTGAAAGCTGGTTCTGCAAATGAAATTCATAGCTGACTTCCAAAAATTCCCTAGCATGTTCAAGGACAACTCTAACCCAGAAGCCTGTTACCCCGAATGTCACACTGAATGTCATCCTCTTTAAAATGGCTTTGTGTTGTTTAGTCGTTTAGTTGTGTCCGACTCTTCGTGACCCCATGGACCAGAGAACGCCAGGCACTCCTGTCCTCCACTGCCCCCCGCAGCTTGGTCAGACTCATGCTGGTAACCTCGAAAACACTATCCAACCATCTCGTCCTCTGTCGCCCCCTTCTCCTTGTGCCCTCCATCTTTCCCAACATCAGGGTCTTCTCCAGGGAGTCTTCTCTTCTCATGAGGTGGCCAAAGTACTGGAGCCTCAGCTTCACAATCTGGGAAAACCATAGCTTTAACTATACGGACCTTTGTTGGCAAGGTGATGTCTCTACTTCTCAAGATGCTGTCTAGGCCTGTCATTGCCCTTCTCCCAAGAAGCAGGCGTCTTTTAAAATGGCTTTAGTTAAAAAATAATAATTTAAAATTAGCTACACATGTAGATATGTATAATAATAATAATAATAATAATAATAATAATAATAATAATATCTTTATTGTCATTGCCCCCTCTCAGGGACAACGAAAATTACTTGGCTGCTCCATCCACCCAGGTAGGGCACTCCACACAAAATCAGAACAACTATAAAAACACTAATTAAAACAATACAATATAATACAGCAAGGAAGATTAGATGACTTTCAAAGTCCAGGTTTCCCATTCAGGGCCGAGATCGCTCTGGAGAAGAAGCTGTTCTTGAGACGGCTCGTTCTTGTCTTCATCGTCCTGTATCTCCGTCCCGACGGCAGGAGCTCGAAGAGACAGTGACCAGGATGCGATGGATCTTTTACTATGTCCAGTGCCTTCCTATGGCACCTTGTGGCATAGATCTGCTCTAAGGTGGAGAGTGGGCAGCCAACAATGCTCTCTGCTGCCTTAACAACTCTGCACAACCCCATCCTGTTCTGGGTAGTACAGCTTCCGTACCACACATAAGCCATGTGGTAAGTAAAAATGAAGGCATATTCTAAAGTCAGAAGAGGAGCAAAAATAATGATATACTCCATGTGGAACTTCATCTAACTTGACGTAATGGTGAATTGGTGCCAAAATCAGGCTGAAATGGAGTGCCACAGTTGGGGCTGCAGACTATTTCCTTGTGAATGTTTTGCCTTTTTTTTTTTTTTTTGGCAGGGTATACCCAGTTCTTTCAGCTCATTTTACATGGTGGCAGCAAAGTCTGATGGCTTGCACTGTGCTGTTGACAGGTTAACAAGAGATTCTCCTCATAAATGTAACCCCAGCAAATATGTTCCCAGTAGCAGGATAGGCAGTGATTTAAACCCTGCTTTCGACAGAAGCCCTTTCCAGTCATTCTCCTCTCACAATTACAGTCCTGCTCATTGCACATAAAGATTACCAAAGTCCGCCCCATCCAATACATGAACCACCATGGCAGGTAGACATATAATAGCAGGATCAGGGCTACAAGGTGTGACCCTGCTCTCCCTCTCCCTCTAGAGAGAAACAAACAAAGTGGGCTTGGGTCAACTCTGAATAGGCAGTTTTCCCACAACAACAAGCCTATTGCATTTCCAAGAATGGTTCACCACCCTTGGCCCATCTGATCTTGTAAAGGTAAAGGTAAAGGTACCCCTGACCATTAGGTCTAGCTGCGGACGACTCAGGGGTTGTGCGCTCATCTCACTCTATAGGCCGAGGGAGCCGGCATTTGTCCACAGACAGCTTCCAGGTCATGTGGCCAGCATGACAAAGCCGCTTTTGGCGAACCAGAGCAGTGCACGAAAACACCGTTTACCTTCCCGCTGGAGCGGTACCTATTTATCTACTTGCACTTTGACGTGCTTTCGAACTGCTAGGTTGGCAGGAGCAGGGACCGAGGAACGGGAGCTCACCCCATCGCGGGGATTCGAACCGCCGACCTTCTGATCTGCAAGTCCTAGGCTCTGTGGTTTAACCCACAGCGCCACCCGCCATATTCCTGTGTTAATGGAACTAGTTAACTAGGTAAAGGTAAAGGGACCCCTGACCGTTAGGTCCAGACGCTGACGACTCTGGGGTTGCGGCGCTCATCTCGCTTCCGATCGGCAAGCCCTAGGCTCTGTGGTTTAGACCACAGCGCCACCCGCGTCCCTATCTGATCCTGTACTCTAGTACAAATGAAGGCGACTCCATGTTACTCTTTCCCCCTCTTTTCTCTCTAGTATGGAGATGCCTTTAGTCTTCTTTGATGTCTCCCTGTCAACTCCATCTTTACCATGTTCTTTTGTGGACAGTTGTGACTTTCAAGCAAGCTCTCTTATAATATCCTCCTTATTCTTGTGCTTTTATTTTGGATTTTTCACACATCCTTCACATTGCCTATACAGTCTCCAGTCAAAGACGTCTAAATCCTAAATACTCCTTTACACTTCATGGCTATTCCCTTATCGCATGCATTTTCTGCTGCCTCAAGGCAGATCTGTTTCTTTGGTGGTGGTTGTGTGTGTGTGTGGGGGGGGGGGGTTGTTACTGAAATCTCTCCCCTCGCCCCCCACCCCAAGCTGATGGAAGATGTGTAAATGTGTCTAAAGAGGAGAACAGCATAACTTTTTTTAAGCAGAGCTTTGGGAGAGACTGAGTCTCTGGGGCTCCCCCCTCCCATTAAAAATGAAGATGAAAAGAGCAATATCTGCACAATACAAGCCAAGCAACTTTAGTGCATTATTGTATCCTCCTCTCAGCTTACATCAGAAAAAAGGAAGCACCTTTGCAGTTGTGCATCAATCTCTTGCTTTTTGCTAGATAGCAGAATCCCCCAGTCATCCATGGGCTGGATTTACATTATTCCATTAAGTATTGATTGTAATGCTTGAAAGCTTTATTGTTGCTATTTATCAGAGCTTTTTGCACTGAACTCTGTAGAAGATAATACTCCCTAGTTGCCTGATGTACACTTACAGCTCAGTCAGGCAAAAATGTGCTAAAGGAGGTAGAGAATGTGTGTGTGTGTGTGTGTGCGCGCGCGTGCGCGCGCGTGCGCGTGCGCACACACACACACACACACACACTCGATCAGATTATTCATAAAGGACATCTCTGTTAACTTCCCCAACTTGCTCAGTGCATTCTGTCAATGCACATTTCCCCATTATTATCAGCAGAGTGATGTGAATGAAAGATCCATACCAATTATCTTGCCTGTGCATGGCTTGTGTTTATATATGGAAAGAGAGAGAGAGCTCCATTCAGATATTAATTCATGTACAAATGGCCCAGTGATCTTCCTGCCTCAGCAGGTCTGTATTGCTCTCCTTACTTATCAGATGAAGATTATTATTTTGTTCTGGTTGGCTGTTTAGGGTTGTGTCTGCTAATGCTGCCTCCATCCATTCTGCCTTCAAGGATCACGGACTCTACATGCATACACTGAACATGCACAAGCTCCAGCATGGATGATCCTATACCCTGCAAAAGGACTTCAGATTGTGTGTATGGGAACCAATGTATATGTGTGTTGATGTATTACTAAGATTTTGTGCATCAAATTTAGAAGAATTCCAAATCAAAAACTCAAATGGAACCCTTCAGAGACATTTGGGACTTGTCCGAACTGAAGCAGATTATTTCTGAAGCTCACTGAATTGAAGGTGGGGTTCTGAAGTAATTTCAGGTGATTGTGAGATTTGAACATAAAAAAATAAAAATCATACAGTATTTCAGCAAAAAGTAAACATTTATTTCTAAGTTTGCCGTGTGTGGAAAATGGCAGATGGGTAGAGGGTAAAGGCTCTTTTGTGACTGATGTCCATAGCATCTAATAAGAGGAAATGATTTTACTTGAGCTCTCCAGCCACAGTGATTTGGGGAAGTAATAGATCGCATTGTCTTTTCTGTGTTCTTTACTTGTTCAGTTAGTTGTGCTTGCTTGGAAAACGCTGGACACTCGAGTCCTTCTGCCTCTGGATCACACACAACTACTTCTGTCAAATCAGTTTACACTTAGTTTCTGTGACTTTTGGTGCCAGTTCAGCAGAACATAAACCTGAAATTGTCAGACACAAACCCTAGTCCTGTTATCAAAGCTGCTTGTCCGGAGGCACAACAACTCTGCCAAAAAAAGCCGTCTGGAGTTTCACTGTTTGAAATATGGCAATCCTAAAAGAAGGCCCTCAGATTATGATCAGTGTCTGGCTCAGTTCATATGGAAAGAGGTGGTCACTGAGGTGTTGAACCATTTCCCTGACACCAAAACAGATGGATTTTCCTTCCCGTTGAGACCAAGCTGGAGAAACACACACACACAAAAGGAAAGGCTGCCCTCACTGCCGTTCTACCCTACAAATTCAAGCACGGCAGGGTTTGGGATCTGGCAGTTCTCCTGCCTTTCATCCTCCAACACCCCCTCTGGATTGCTCTCTTATACGTGTTTCTACTACAATTTGCCTGACATGGATGTCAGTGTATTACCATATATTAGGTATTACTATATACTAGACGCGGGTGGCTCTGTGGCCTAAACCACTGAGCCTCTTGGGCTTGCTGATTGGAAGGTTGGCGGTTCAAACCCCGCAATGGGATGAGCTCCTGTTGCTCTGTCCCAGCTCCTGCCAACCTAGCAGTTCGAAAGCATACCAGTGCAAGGAGATAAATAGGTACCGCTGCGGCGGGAAGGTAAACGGTGTTTCTGTGCGCTCTGGCACTCGTCACAGTCCTCCGTACGCCAGTAGCGGTTTAGTCACACTGGCCACATGACCCAAAAAGCTGTCTGTGGACAAACACTGGCTCCCTTGGCGTGAAAGTGAGATGAGTGCCACAACCCCATAGTCGCCTTTGACTGGACTTAACTGTCTAGAGGTCCTTTATCCTTACCTTTACTAGGCCACAGTACAATAATCTATGATAAAATTTCTCTTAGGAGATATACTCACAAGCAATGGTTTTGCAATTTGAGACTGAATTCCTGAGGAGTTCTCACCTCAGCTACTATAGAAGGAATTCAGTTACAATCTCTTTTCTCTATACTCTTTTCAAAAAAGCTTGACACACAAGATGATGATGTCCATTTGCCCAGGGGTTTACTAGAATGCAGAAAGCATAGAGCATTCTTATCTTGTTGCAAGCTGAATCCAACTAATGAAATAAGTTCACTGTTGCCCAGGTAATGCTCTGACTGTAATTGGTAGATAACTGATTTTGAAAATCTTTTTTAAAAAGGCAAATGTAATGTCAGAGCTGTGTATTCTGCGATAAAAAGATAAAAAATAAGAACTCCACACATAGATAGCCAAAATTCTATGCCAAGAAAAAGACAAATTAATTATCCTACCAAATTAGACAAATTGATTTATTTTTTGATAGTTGCTTATGCTGCATAATTTAGCAGATGATATGAAATATCTCATCCTCAGGTGATCCTGGGAAAAATTCTACAATAGCAGTCAACGCAGAAAAACAATGCATTGATCACCAGGAGCCAGTATGACTTAATCAAGAAAAAACAACCACCCATGCCAAACCAACCTATTCTGCTTTTGTGATAGAATTGTCTGGTAGATCATGGGAATGCTGTGAGCATAGTGTATCTTTATTTCAGAAAAGTGTTTGATCAGGTCTTCTGTGATATCTTTGTTGACAAGATTGCAGAATGGGACTTGATCTATACTTCTGTTAGGTATATTCACCGATGACTGAGTATCCACACACAACCATACATGAATGGCTCGGCATCAAAATGGAGGATTGAATATGATGCCATGACTTTACTTGCCCCAGAACTGATGTAACTTGACCAACGTGGCCTGGTGGACCAAATGGGGAGGCCTGGCAGATCTAATGAGGCATGCGAGCTGGAGGTTCTGCACGCATTCCCTTGTAGAAAATAGCTATTTATATACCAACTCTGTGGGTTGTGTGCACATGGAAATAATTTCAAGAGCACAATGGAACTTCCCCTTCATCTCCTCTGCCCACACCTCCCAAATCTGTTCTGGAGGCCCTCTGCAGCAAATTTAGGTGTGGTACAGGGAGCATATGAGGGAAGGAAATGGCGGCGGAGTTATTTTGTAATTACAAAAGTTGTTCTATGTGTAAAATGATTTAGTTGAATCATAGAGTCATAGAGTGGGAAGGGACCCCTTGCAATACAGGAATCTCAGATAATAATAATAATAATAATAATAATAATAATAATAATAAATATTTATACATCGCCCATGTGGCTGGGTTTCCCCAGCCACTCTGGGTGGCTCCCAACCGAATATTAAAAACACAATACAGCATTAAACATTAAAAACTTCCCTAAACAGGACTGCCTCTGGTCTTTTAAAAGTAAGATAGTTGCTTATTGCTTTGACATCTGCTGGGAGGGTGTTCCACAGGGCAGACGCCATTACTGAGAAGGCCCTCTGCCTGATTCCCTGTAACCTCACCTCTGTAGTTTTAATTTGAACTTGCCTAATTCTAACTTCCCGAACCAATATGTGAACCAAAACATTAGAAATTTACATTTCTCCAAATTTTGTAATGTGTATTTTTTAAAATAAGTAAATTAGAGGAAAGTGCATACCAGGACGCCTACGTCAGTGAAAAGAATGTACAAAATATTGATTTTAAAAATATGTTTATTAGGATAAATTTTCACATGGAGTTCAAAAAAATGCAGACTGGTGCACAAATGGAACTAATTGAAAACAAGACTGAAAATATTGATAGATCCTGAAATTGACAGGTTGATTAATTTCTATTCTTTGCTGCCAAAAAGGATAAGAGACCAGTGTTGTTGCTTTTATAGAAGGTGTAATGGGTGGATTCTGCACTCAAATATCTATTTGCGTACATGGCAAACTTGTAGAAATGCAAAACTGTTTTCATAGCGCCTCTTTTTCTAGACGGAGCTGACAAATGTGTGATGGGAGAACGTCAGGGTTTGCTGAGTTTAACTCTGGCTCAACATTCACTGTGTTCCATTTGGTGGATAAATAAAAGGACATTCTGCATGAGTAGGAAATCGAACTTAAAATAAATGCAAAAAGACCATTAAAAGCTCCATAAACTGGCACCCAGCCTGGACTTATATTAAAATGATCCGCAATAAATAACTTATGAGATACTGCCCAATATTTTTTTAAAAAAAGTTTATTATCTACAGAATCGCATTAGAAAAAAATTAAGCTTCGTACCTTAAAAGCTGCCTGATGTGCCCCAAATAGTCCAGATTCCCTCATTTTGGTAAATCATTGCCCCCCCTTATCCCAATCTCTCCCCCCCTCTTATTTCTTATTTAGTTTCTTTTGTGTGTGCGTGGGCACAGTCATTACATCAAAGAAAGATCCCTGTTTTGATTACACAGTTTCTCAGTTCCAGTTTACCAGGATTGTATTTGTAGATTCCTCCTACATTAGCTGTTCTTCTATGTGCCTGATCATCAACTTAGGTTAGCTGGGGGCTGTGGATGCTTGAAGGAACCCAAATGGGTGTAGTGGATGGTTGTAGGATTCTATACTTCAAGTAACTGAGGCTGTGAGCAGAGTAGGTTCCAAGCGTAGGGACTCCTACCCACCACTGTTTTTACCTTTGGTTCATTTTAGCCCTGAGCTGCATGGATCAGGGCCACACTAGGCATTCAGTTAAATACGTAGCAGGCAGCTATGCATCTTGTTTTCTTGAACTAGCTACAGAGTTGGAGAAGCCCATTTATCACTGCGAAGGCAGCACATAGGGAAGCTTATCTGTTAAGTCCTCAACTGAGACTGTTAAGCGATGTTTTGTAGTTTGTTAACTATTGTTAAAGATGGTCAACTGTAGCAAATAGTGAACTGATGTATCAGTTACTGTTGAATTATTGTTGTGGTTCGAGGACCCGACCCCGCGAAGTGAAATGAAGACACAAGGACACGTGATATAAGGTTAATGGGCTAGAAAAGGCCACAACTTTATTGATTACAGCAATGAAAAGGTATTGGCTTAGGCATTGGATCGAAACAAGTGGGTTTATTCACCAGTAGGTGGAGCCTGTTGATGCTGATCCAACTATAGGCTCACCTCCTGCTGTAACCGAGGGTCGTGCCATGGCCTCCCGCCAAGCAGGCATCGGACAGAATACACGACCGCCAGATTCCTTTAACGAAATACCCCTAAACATTGAAGGCATAGGCGATGGCCACACCTAGCACTTCGACACACCACAACACATTATTCCAATGCCTAACCTACCCACCAATACCACAAAAGTTGTGACGATTGCTATGAGGTAGGCGAAAAAACCAAAAAGCCTAATGCCAAATGAAAAACTCCTACCAGGCCCCCTGGGCAACCAGGGTGACCAACCTAAGGTCCATAGCAAGGCCAATGACCTAAGCCCTAACTCAAAGGGAGTGGAGGGTGGGTGACTCGCAACAAGACGATGGCGAAGAATGAGGCCGGGGAGAGGCTGGCACTGCAGCAAAAGGCTGCTGAACACGCCCCCTCCGTGGCACCTGGTTGGATGGCCACAGGAGGGGGGCGTGAGCACCAGCCAGGTGAGCTGGAGGCAGGGGGCAAATGCCCCCCTGCTGGGCGGTGCTCGGGCTCCCGCCCACAACCACTCCCCTCTCTTTCAGGGAGGAGAGTCTTTATTGTTGAATCTTAAATAAATTTACAGTGGTACCTTGGGTTACATACGCTTCAGGTTACAGACTCCGCTAACCCAGAAATAATACCTCAAGTTAAGAACTTTGCTTCAGGATGAGAACAGAAATTGTGCTCCAGCAGCGCGGCAGCAGCAGGAGGCACCATTAGCTAAAGTGGGGCTTCAGGTTAAGAACAGTTTCATGTTAACGAATTTCTGGAACGAATTAAGTACTTAACCCGAGGTACCACTGTACTAATAAAGCTAAAAGAGAGAGAGAGAGACCAATTGCCTCCAACCTAGACAAAGATGAACCTTAGGCCAAAGGTCAGCAAACTTACTCAGGAGAGTGCTGGTCCACTGTCCCTCAGACCTTGTGGGGAGCCGGACTACATTTTGAAGGAAAAAAATGAATGAATTCCTATGCCCCACAAATAACCCAGAGACGCATTTTAAATAAAAGGACACATATTCTACTCATGTAAAAACACACTGATTCCCGGACCATCCGCGGGCTGGGTTGAGAAGGCGATTGGGCCAGATCCGGCCCCTGGGCCTTAGTTTGCCTACCCATGCCTTAGGCTAAAAAGTGTCTAATGGCACCAATGGAAGTCTTTGTTTTTCTGAGACTCCTAGCCTCATTGGCATGTGTGCATGAGATCTCCCCGACCTGCTGTAGCTACCTGTTGCATATTTATGAGCATATTTAGTTAGCCCCTTAGAGGAGCTTGCAAGACAAGGGAAGCAAGGGAAAAACATATTTAAATCCCAAGACAAGAAGACACTGGCTTTTAGCAGTTTAAAACCAGTCAGGAAGAAAAATAAAGCCCAATGCAGATATAAAGCACAGTGTAGTTGTTAGGTTTAATGTAAGTTGAATAATTAAAGTGCAAAACAACTGGCCATTATGCAGATTCACCAGGCTGTATGGAGAATGTGCACATAATCTGTCCACGGAGAGGAAATTGTACATATTTTCCAGTCAATATACACAATCTTCAAGAAGCTTTGGGGAATTTGCGTTTATCAACATTGCATGTTCTTTGGTCATTATGCATAGTTTCAACATGGGGGGATGTGCATATCTTAACTGTATTTTGTACATTCTCTGGCCAATATGCAGAACTCTCCAATTAGCTTTGGGGAATTTTCATTGCAGTACTGAATTTTGTATACCATCTAGCCATTATACAGTCTTCAGCAGGCCTTGGGGAATGTGCATATCTTGACTTCAGTTTGTACACTTTCCAGGCAATATGTACATCCTCCAGGAGGTGTGTATAGTGTCCAAAAAACATGCCCTTCTTTTCTTTCTCTAGTTCAGAAGTGTGCAATCTGGGCATCCTGAGTTGCTTTTGGCCAATTGCCCAATCTTACATGGTCCACAACAATTAACTCTTTTTTTGAAGTCCTGCTGGGAATTATACATAATAGCTGGAGAAGGTACAAATTATTAAAAAATGAGGGCAAAACAGACCAATATAAAATAAAGCACACATACTGTGTACACCTGGTATTACTCAGATCACCCTTACTTTGAAGGGAAACGATTATAATACAGGCCAAGACCATAAGGAGAGAATGGTTTTCAGCTGTTTGCTTTTATCTCCAGAAATATTGTACTTTTTCCCAATTAAAAAAAACCCAAGTTCCCTTTGAGATGGTATTGGATATGAAAGCAGAATGTAATTTGAGAATCATGATGGAAACCATCCTGTACAATGAAGAGATATCTCAGTTATTACTTCTTCATGCAACATGCAATTTTGACTGAGTTCCTTTCAGGAAACTATATCACAGGTTCTTTTAAAAAACAAAATGAAACCTTAAATACGATTTTGGAAACGACGTCAGCAATATTCATATACTGAAGTAAAGATGTTTTGCATTACATATTAGGATGCACTAACATGCACATACCTTTCCACTATAGTGCTACCTTGGTTTACGAACTTAATCCGTTCTGGAAGTCTGTTCTTAAACCAAAACTATTCTTAAACAGAGGCGCGCTTTCCCTAATGAGGCCTCCCACAGCCAGTGCCTTCCCACCATTCAGATTCTGTACTTAGACCGAGGTAAAGTTCGCAAACCAGGACACCACTTCTGATTTTGTGGAGTTTGTAAGCTGAATAAACAGTCATACCTTGGGTTAGAGACTTGTGCGATTTTGGGTTTCACACCGCGCCAAACCCTGAAGTACCGGAATGGGTTACTTCCAGGTTTTGGCACTTGTGCATGCGCAGAAACACCAAATTGTGACCCATGCGTGCACAGACGCGGCGGGTTGCGAATGTGCTTCCCGCACAGATCACGTTCACAACCCGAGCGTCCACTGTAGTTCTTAAACAGGGCTGTTCTTAAACCAAGGTACCACTGTATAAGAACGGTGGTGGTTTGTTTCCAAATGTCAGTCACGGATAACCCTGAGAAATGAGCCTTATGGGGTTCCGAAATATAATTGTCAGTGCTGGGATATGACTAAAGAAGGGACAATTATTTATCTATCTGGGAACATTTCCAAGCTTATTATTAAAATAATCTCAGAGCAGTGCACAGCAAACACATAAAAGATACAATAAAATCATCAATATAAACTGTATAACAATAAAGCAGCACCTGGAGATACATGTGTGCATGTACACACAGTGCATTTGTAATCCTGAGGGGAAAGGTATGTCTTCAAAAGATGTCTGAAACACATAATACATAGTGTTATCTATAAGATGGGGGGGGGGGGAGTTTTTCCAAAGCACAGGTACAATGGCAGAAAATGCCTGCTTCTGTGTTTCTGTCAGGTGGCAATCTGTGGATTTCAGTGTCATGAATAAAGTCTCCCTTGATGATCTTAGCGATCTAATGAGTCAACAAAGGGGAAAGCAGGTAGAGGATTTAGGTGCATATTTTTAGCTGCCCATTGTGAAATGGCTTAATTTCTAGTGCCCAAATGACTGATTTTAGTAGCTTACACCAACAGCCCTAGGAAAATCTATTAGACTGGGATGTGTCACTCATGAATGTTGTTCGTGCAAGATAGCAAACAGACAGGTGTCAGTTTTACATCATATACACTCTCTAGCTAATGTGCATTTTGCATTTGAACTACAGGTGCAGGAAGAGAATGAAGTGCTGCTTCTGAAAATGGCCTGGAAGATTGAAAAGTCATTTGGTGAAGCTGGCAGATGATGAATGAAGCTCGTAAGTAATAAACCTGTTAGGGAGCTTCCAGACCAACTGCTTAATGAACATTAATGCTGAAACATTTGCATAAAACTTGTACAGTTGTTCTACAATGTCACCTGTTTACTGAGCTGTCATCCTGATCTGCTAGTGTGGAAGTTGTTTGACTCTGCCAGTATTTGGTTGTTATCCTGCTCTTTCCAGTGCTATTTCCCATCATTTGCATATTGGAATTTTTGTCATTCAAAAATTGGCAGGATAACTAGGTTAGAAAGTGTGGGTTAACCAACTTGCCATGCACCCTGAAAACATCTCTTAGAAGCGATAGATGTGGAAGTGATTGCAAGTCTAAACAAGAGAATACGTAGGTTATTTGAATGATTAGTCCTTTGAATAAGTTATTGGAGTGATGTAATCAAATAGATGATAACATCTCCCCTTCAAAACCTATTCTCAATTATCTTACTTCCTCTTCATAACCCACTCTTTCTCCTCTATTTGCTTTCCTCTATTTTCACCTCGTTTTCCAATTTCTATGTTGTCCTTTATCCTAGATGTGCTATTTCTATTGTTAATACAGTGGTACCTTGGGTTACATACGCTTCAGGTTACATACGCTTCAGGTTACAGACTCCGCTAACCCAGAAATAGTTCTTCAGGTTAAGAACTTTGCTTCAGGATGAGAACAGAAACCGCATGATGATGGCGCGGCGGCAGCGGGAGGCCCCATTAGCTAAAGTGGTACCTCAGGTTAAGAATAGTTTCAGGTTAAGAACGGACCTCCAGAATGAATTAAGTTCTTAACCCGAGGTACCACTGTAATATTCCCCCCCCAACCTCTTTTCACTAATTTTACATTTTTTATATGCGCATTTTTGGCATGTTCTTATATTAACATAATTTCTATTGGATTGATCAAGATAATTATGTATGTAAGCATGTCTAATGGAATGTGTCGTTCTCCTCTCTGTTTGTTTCCAGTTTTTCATTATAAAGGCACCACCTCCCCCCCAGCAATGATGAGACAACACCATGATATTCAAACCATATGACAATATGAAAGCATCTAAGCTTTTTTTAAAAAAGAAAAAAATGTAGTATAAGAATCAAAGGTAGTGTGTGACTCAACAGCCTGTCTGGAAGAACCTTTAGTTTTTAAGATTCCACAAGACAGACTAAAACAGCTTCTGCTCTGAAAATAGTAGATGTTTGGTACAATACACCAAGACTTGTGCCAAACTTGTAGCCATCCCACACAAATGTTAAAACGCATCCATGCTTTACAACAAGCCTATCTCATCACACCACAACACAAATGCATTCCATCACTACTCAGTAAGTCTAAAAAGTCAGCAGTACAGGCTGTTGCCTCAACAAATCAAGACATAGCAAATGATCACAATAAGAGGGGGAGTTGTAAGTGACTTACAAATAGGAGTTTAAAGTGATGTACAGTGATACCTTGGGTTAAGAGCTTAATTCATTCTGGAGGTCCGTTCTTAACCTGAAATTGTTCTTAACCTGAAGCACCACTTTAGCTAATGGGGCCTCCTGCTGCCACCACGCCACTGCCACACAATTTCTGTTCTCATCCTGAAGCAAAGTTCTTAACCCGAAGTACTATTTCTGGGTTAGCAGAGTCTGTAACCTGAAGCGTTTGTAACCTGAAGCATCTGTAACCTGAAGCATCTGTAACCCAAGGTACCACTGTACAAATAAAAAATGCACATAAAATCAACAGTGTGCCCAGTGGTCTCTTAGTACTTTTTCCTGTATAAGTGGAGAATAAGTTGGAATACAATGTTGTACTTGAGTGTGCATGTGGGACACTGGAACATACACTATGTGCCCAAATTTCTTTTGGGTCCTTGCAAACAGAAGCTGGCCAAACTGCCAACTCCTGGGTGGTGGGAGGGTTTCATCTACACAATGATACAAGAGACTCTCTCTCTCTCTCTCTCTCTCTCCCCCCCACACACACACACCACCCATCATAATTACAAGTTGTAGACCTGGAAAAGAGCCACATTCTCCTCCAGATCATCCCTCTATTTAATACTTTTTATTTCAACAGTTATTTAATGTTCTCCATTATATATTTGGCAACAATGCCAAATATTGGGAAGATAGTTCATGTTCTAATGTCAGTGAGTCATATGCAGGTAATTAATTCAGATTCCAAACATTTTGATGTGGATTTGTACACTTAATTGCATGATTATGTAACCAAACCACCACCACGACTGGGAAGGAGAGCTTGATTGCGTGTCTCTCGGCTCTGATCAGTATCAGATTTATGGCTGTGTTTGGCCTGGCACACCCTTTTAAAAAATTCTTTTATGATATTAATTTGGATTAATAGATAAGTTATGAAAATGTAGCATGTGAAAGTAAGTGGCTAAATAATTAATGCACAAATCTAACACAGAGATGATAATAACTCTTACAAATATGTATTTGATCCTATTCCCCTATCTAGCCCAGAGGCTCAATGTGCTAACAAGTTATTATAATAATTATTATTTTCAAAGAGTATGAAATATAGTCAATGTTAAATAATTTCATATCTGCTTAACCACCATCACCAAATGCCTGCCCAAAATATCCTATGAGATGGTTTTTGCAAGCTTCCAAAGGAAGAGGGTTGTATAACAGTGAAGTTGCAGATGTCTTTCTTCAAGTAATATTTTTAATTTATATACAACTGATAGTATTTAAGAAGGCATTTTCCATTGATCTTTATGAGGGATCTATACCAGGAGGATCCACCAGTCTATTGTCTCCCCATCCCTCATTTTAATAGACAATAGTCTGGCTGAGGCATGAAAATGGAGTGCTGTGCAATATCATTATGCAGCATGGAAGGGGGGGAGAGATAATTTAAACAAGAAGGCAACTGTAAATTGGCTCCCGAAATGGTGAGGATTGGAGTAGAGCAGACAGATGTTTGGAGAGTTATGGTCTCTTTTCATTTACTCATAAGAAATAACTTTGCATGGCTCTCCGGTTCCTTGAATATATAACCAAATCCTGCTGTACTTTCCCCTTTATGGTCGGGTAGAACAGAAGAGGAAGACGTAGAAAAGGCTCGGTGGGACTCGTGCATCCTGTTCACATTGTGGAGCAAAGCTGTGCAGTAGCGCTTTCTGTGTATATAGAAAAGGCAATAAGGAACATGCGAGGATTTGGAGAAGAAGTGGTAGTTAATGAGACAGCTGTGAAGGAGCACAGGGAGATGCTGGTTATCCAGAGCACTGATCCATATCACATTTTGAAGGCCAGAACAACCTCCCACTTAGCAGAAGACAATGAGGAGCTCAAGACTAATGTCTGCAAATAAATTGATGAGGAAAAATCTGGGAGGTTGTGCAGGCCAACTTAGAAGGGTTATTGCGTGTATTCAGGGGAGGGGAAAGGAAAGGGACATTGGAGGGGAGATCTGAATAAATGGAAGGGAGCATTTCAGAGCAAAGGCAACCCAGGAACATGTGTGCTGAACTGCCAGGATTATGTTGAAAGTATTATTTGTGCCTCCCTGGAAGATTTCCCCTGCAAACCAAGAATCTTTTCAGGAAGCTTCATTCAGTTAGATAGCTATGATTCAACAACAGGTTTTCAGAAATCCAGCCACATTTTAAAAATATTATATTTAAGCTTTGAAGTGGGAAAAGCTGAAGAAGAGCTATGGTAGTTGTGAGATTAATTCAGAGAGCCTGATGCTTCTGCAAAAGAGCTGTCTGTTAGGCAGGATTTCTGAGATGAGATCCGCTGGAAGTTTGGATGCAACTCACTGCCTGGTCTTTGACTGCAATCAGGGGTGTAGGAAGGGGGGGCGGGGGGGCAGACAACCCCAGGTGCCCTCACTGAGGGGGGTGACATTTGGTGCGGCATGCGCCCGCAACTCCCAAGCCTACTACCCCGAGCCAGCGGGGTAAGGGGGGAGCTGCACCACTTTGCCAGTGGCATTCCCCCATCACCCTTCATTTTGACAGCTTGGGGGAGGCTTGGGAGCCGCAGGTGGGTGGCGCACCAAATGTCTGCCATGGGTGGCTCGTTCCACTGCCCCGGCTGCAGGCATGCATGTCGCTCCGGGCAGCCAAGGGACTATCCCGCACCTGGGAGGGCACCCTTCGCACCATGCACCCCTCGGGAGCGCACCCGCCCTGGGCAGCGCGGGCATATGCTCTGCCGCTGGCCGCAATAAAGATTGATAGATTGAATGAATGAATGAATGCAACTGAGCTTGCAGAAACAAAAATAAAAAATCCTCTCTCTGAGTTAGGGACTGTCAGATTCCCAGACTATCCCTCTATCTTTAACGTATTGTGCTGACCTTTCTATCTCCTCATTTAGACTTGAAACTTTGTAAAAGACACTTTGTAGTACAGTGGTACCTCGGGTTACATACGCTTCAGGTTACATACGGTTACAGACTCCGCTAACCCAGAAATAGTGCTTAAGGTTAAGAACTTTGTTTCAGGATGAGAACAGAAATCGTGCTGCGGCAGCAGGAGGCCCCATTAGCTAAAGTGGAGCTTCAGGTCAAGAACAGTTTCAGGTTAAGAACGGACCTCCGGAACGAATTAAGTACTTAACCTGAGGTACCACTGTATATGGAAGCCGTGCTGAGTATCACCCACCAGCGCAGGCCCAAGACATTTTGGCACCGGAGACAAACCACAGAATAAAACCCACCAGGGAAGACGGGTGAGTGGAGATCTACATCAGGAGCAATGGCGGAATAAAGATCTGCACTGGGAACAGGGTGGGGATCTAATCACCCTTTCTTGATGGTTGACGTGGAAATCAAAGGTTGTCAGAGGGATGAGAATAGTCAGCAAAGCAAGCTCTACAGGACCAGGATTTAAGCATCCTTCAGGAAATGCTATATTAATTCTGTATTCTATAGATTTTACAGAGAAGGGTGGTTTGCTTGGCTAGTAGAACTTTACTGTGGTGATTTTTCAGAAAACCAAGGTGAGACTTCTCATGTGAAAAGAGTTATTGTCTGTGCAAGCTGTGGTAAGGTGCGAAAGTATTATATGTCAGTCTCCTTTCCTGACACCTGTCCTATCTACACGCCATTAAAATATAGGAAGGTATGGCGATCTCTATCCCAACCCTCTGTTATCTTATTAAAGCAAGAGAAGGATTAGATCTGACTTGCACAGTGTAGCAAGTAATATTGTGTACTAACCTCTGTTTGCTCTGCGGCAGGAGATTGATAGAACTGTCGCACAAAGGTTTCAGCCTGTTCAGAAAGGGCTGGCCACAGAGGCTATCATTGCTATGCACTGAACAATTCATGTTTACTTAGATAACCTTTGACTACAAATTCAACTGAAAATAAGAGAAATAAATGTTTCTTCCACAGAAAATTATGACTTTACAAGGAGGCTTCACTATTATGAGCATTTATTCTAGGGCGACACTTTTGCTGAAAATATGAGCAAGCCAGACAACAGGCTACAAAAAGTTGCATTTTTAGTAGAATAGGGAGAAAATGAATATGTATACAGTCATATCTTGGGTTAAAGACACTTTGGGTTAAATCTTTTTAGGTTGTGTCCCACGGTGACCCGGAAATACTGGTAAGGGTTACTTCCAGGTTTCGCCGCTTGTGCATGCGCAAACACTCAAAATGACGTTGTGCGCATGCGCAGAAGCAGCAAATCACGACCCACTCAGATGCGTAGACGCGGGTTGCATTCTGCTCAGGTTGCAAACGGGGCTCTGGAACGGATCCCGTTCGCAACCAGAGGTACCACTGTATCTGTGACCAGTTGTAACTCTATTGATTGGCTGTCAAGTTTCTGAAAATGTCTGCACCCAGCTTAAGAAACACAAAAACCAGATTTTCCTGCTGAACTTCGGTCTATTGTGTTTTTTCTAGCCATAAGATATATAGAAGCATAGGAAACTATCTTTATACAGTTGGTCTGTCTAACTCAGAAGGCTTCATGCTGATGGGTAGCAGGTCTGCAGGGTTCAAACAGAAGACTTCCCTAGTCTTACCTGGAGGTGCAGGAGAATCTAGAGCTTTCTGCTCACAAAACAAGTGCTTTACTACTGAACTTTGATTCTTCCCTGAAACCCTTCCTAATTCTTGGCTTTAAACCACCAACTTGGATGGCTTTAAAAGAGGATTAGAAAAAAATCATGGATGGAAAAGACTGTCATGATAGCTATGTTGTGTCTCCACCATCAGAGGCGCTTTTCCTTGAGTAGATTCCCTTTGAATCCTCACAGATGTATGCCACTTTTTCATGACTTGATTATCTGGAATCATGTAACCAAACCATAGAACTTGAAGCTCACTCATGTCTGGGGGCCTCTTCAAACATCTTCGCTGCTTCTACTTGCTGAGCGAGTTCATTCCATTGCTCTACAACAGCATCTCTTCTCTAGGCTAATAAGGCTGTTCATATTTTGCATACAACTCTTGAGCGCAGATGTGTGAAAAATACAAGCAGCAAAACAAGGTTAAGTGATTCAATCTGTTGTGCTTCAGTTCGTTGAAAGTTTTTAAGGCTACAAGGAAAACGAAAATGAAGAAGTGCCGTTTACATTTGGACGGTTTAAGGAGTAGAAATTCCCTCGACTGCTTCAGAAGCAATCAGAAGCACATTTGGGTGCTAATCCCACTGACCTAAGCAGACTTATTTCTGAGAATACTATCTTCCAGACATACGATTTTTATTTAACTTATATGAAGCTTTTAACCTTTTTTAAAAAAATCTCCATTGCTGTGCTTGAATTAAACAACAACAAGAAACACTATCTGGAGCTTTTCAGTGCTCCACAAGAAGGATTCGGACAGCCTCACTTCTTAGTGAGCCCATGAACCTATAGAAACATGGATATATAGCCAAGCACAGAGCTATAAGACACTGATATATAAAGAAACAGTCACAGAAGGTTTTGTGAGGCCCTGATACAACTTGGGGGAAGGGGGTTAGTGATGTGCTTTGAGATGGGAGGGAAGGGCCTTCAATTCCCCTTGATATTAGGCTCCACACAGAGCTGAGCACCCCCAAATGAAGCAAGAAAACCTGATTTTATCACTCATTCCTTGCTTCTTTTCTCCCCCTCCCTACAGCTTAATTGGTATTAGAATTGCTTGGACAGTGACTTATATATGACAATTGATTAGAACTTGCTGTATTTAAAAAGGAAGGTGAGCCTTGGCTGTCACAATTAAGCAGAAGGAGTTATGGAGGAGCAAACATTTAGATACATATTGTGCATTTATTGCCATGCTGCTTATCTGCACAGCTTTCCTCTGTAATGACATTGTTATGATGCAATAAATGTGGGGAATAGCTTAATAGCAGATGTTAAATGACATAATTTATTCAGAAGCCTCAATAATTACTGCAGTATTTGTATCCCAAGTATTTCATTGTATGTTCAATATGACTCACGCAACAGTAATGAAGTGTAATACTGAAATCAAAGGTCAGCTGTAGAAATGTACACCAACTATATTTTTAAAAGAGGAAAGTTGTGTAGCCAGATTAAGTATACGTTTACTTGGAAGTCCTATCAGTTTCAATACTATGTACTCACAACACACTGTGATAAATCTTCCAGTGGAGGAAAGTCCATATCTATGGATCAGCCACAACAATGCCACTCTGTGTGCTCTCACATCATAGGCCTGAAACATGACCCAAAGCTGTAAAGGGAGAGCACCTTTCCCTAAGCAGATGCTCTGGACTGCAGCCCACATCATTCCTGGCTTTTGGTCATACTGACTAGGACTGGAATTGTAGCCCTAAATGTCTGGAGGGCATCAGGTTGTTTGGATCACCCTAAACTTGTGTAGGACCCTGGTAGAGACACATGCCCGACTGGCAAGTTTTCTCCCTTCTGGTCTGTCATTCGGGAGCTTCAAAAGCTTTCTTCAGTCTGAACATCACAGTGACTGGTACCAAAAAGCATCAGCACACTTACAATCCTGCAGAGTATTTGCAGTTTGTGTAACAGAACTCAGTAGCACAGCATTTTGGCTAATCTACTTTATTTACATATAATACACTCGGAGCATTCTGACTTAGCTCCTTCCTCTTTCTCATCAGACAGCAAAGAGAGAAAGAACAAAGGACAATAGTCCCACTTCACGGAACACAGTAATACCAAAACATCCTGTCTCCGTCAAATTCCCACTCTGTGGAATGAAAACATACACCGTCAGGTGATAGACAACAATCTCATGACTGCAAACACGGAGCAAGAATCCTAACAGGAGAAGGCTAGTATAGAGGCAATATTTTTATTCAATCAAGTGCACCTCCTTTCCTTTCTTTTTCTAAGAGAGTAAAGTTCATATATTCATGAGATGCCAAGAGTTAAATTAGTCATAGAAAAACACAGGGAAGGTCCTGCAGGTGTGTTTGTGTGGCCTTCATATCATACATTTGATTGAGTATTGCAATTTGGCTTATTGGAGAAGCAAGCAATTGAGCAGTTGATAATATGCGTTAAATACTCTAGAGTCTAACAATCACTGATATTATTTAGGAGAACTAATGGTAACTAACAAAGTAGATAGATTCCTTTTTAACGCTTCCATTGAGAAACTGGGATGTCTGCAATTAAATCATGTTCAGTATGTTCATGTAAGTGAAATGAAATAAAATGATGATTGATGAAATGCCATTTCTTAATGAAAATCATGGATGCCTAATAGAACAGGATCCATTATGGGGACCCAGTTTTAGCTCATATTGCCGTTGACTCACATATTTTCTTTATTTCTTGAGGCAGGAATGAAATGTCACATGTTAGATTAATTTACTTATGAGAGATTAGTGCTTTAATTTGTTTTAATTAACTAAAATTTAAGCTGAAAAATTGGTGAAAGGAGTTCTTAATTGGCGGGGCAGCAGTTGAAAGGCACATTTCCCCTTTTTGAGGTTAGCTTCATTATCACACCTCAAAAGGGCACCTATACTGACCTGCTGGTAGTCTCAAACATGCAATTATGCATACACAGAGAAAGACATATAGTACAATCCTACAAATGTTTACTCACAAGGAAACCTCATTGAGTTCAGGTAGGTTTCTGTAGGACTGAAGCTTTAATCAATTGGTTAAAAGGCAGATGATTACTCAAGAAGAAAACCTTTAATTGGTTGACAACCTTATTAACTATTATAGTCTTAGTATGTGTCATACAGCTAAATTGATCTCACCATCTCAGGATACATTCGTAAACATCCATTAGCAGGTTTAGCATAATCTCAGGAGCAGTTTGAAAGTTACTTAGAATTCACTGTAATTAATGAGGTGCCATTTCCAAGTAACTTTACATTACTCATGGCACAATGGCGACTACAGCTGTCCCTTGGCCGCGTGGAGGTTTACCTTTTCAGGAACAGTCAACTTCTGAACGAAAGAGAGGCAGCTGTGTCTGTTTGAGTGATGCATGAATTGAGGAGAAGGAAATTAACTAGCAAGCATGTTTCATATTCTGAAGCCTCTCCCTCCTGGTGCTAATTCATCATTCTCCCCTGCATCCTTGTTTTTTATGTCGTAGGCCGTTTCCCCCCCCCCCATTCCCCTCCCCACAACTGCAGTGAAATATACTATCAGGTCTGTGCAGTTGCTCTACAACTGAAACAGACCTAAGGCATTTTGTTTAATAGAAACACCAGCCTGAAATGCAGCAGCTGTTTAAGAGATTTAATTGTCCAGTGTCTTTTCTTCTTAATAGCTGCCTTGCATGCCAGATGGGGAAAGGGTGGGCGCAAAGGATATCCTACTTGCACATGGAGGGGGTAGAATTACAGCCCCTTCCCTTTTGAATGTGACGGGAAAGTCCCCAGTTGCTATTGCAAGTAAGGAAGGAGGGAATACTAAGTAAGTTGAAGATGCACTTTCAGCGTACTGAGTATTATCCAGCACACCTAGAATCTGGGGAAAATTTACCATCATTTTGTTCAATGGTGAATCTGAACTGCTGTCTATCTGCTTTCAGAAGGTACCTTCCAAAGACCTATCATCTGTAGTATCCTCAGATGAGCTGGTAAAGATCACTGAGATTGTGACAGCATCAAATAACACTAAATCAGAGGCAGGCCAATGTGGTGCCTTCAGATACTTTTGGAGTATATATTTATCCGTATTCCATTTCCATGAAACTCAGAGAGAAGGCGTCTATCATATAGCTCAGGGGTCAGCAAACTTTTTCAGCAGAGACCCCGTCCACCGTCTCTCAGACCATGTGGTGGGCCAGACTATATTTTTTGGGGGGAAATGAACAAATTCCTATGCCCCACAAATAACCCAGAGATGCATTTTCAATAAAAGCACACATTCTACTCATGTAAAAACACCAGGCAGGCCCCACAAATAAACCGGAGATGCATTTTAAATAAAAGCACACATTCTACTCATGTAAAAACACGCTGATTCCCGGACCGTCTGTGGGCCGGATTTAGAAGGCGATTGGGCTGGATCTGGCCCCCAGGCCTTCGTTTGCCTACCCATGATATAGCTCATCTTCACACATGCCTAGTCCTTTTCAACATCTGAGTCACATAACAAGTGTTGGATGTCTGATGGGAATTACCGTATTTTTCGCTCTATAAGACGCACTTTTCCCCTCCTAAAAAGTAAGGGGAAATGTGTGTGTGTCTTATGGAGCAAATGCAGGCTGCACAGCTATCGCTGAAGCCAGAATAGCAAGAGGGATTGCTGCGCAGCAATCCCTCTTGCTGTTCTGGCTTCTGGGATTCAAAATATTTTTTTCCCTCCTCAAAAAACTAAGTGCGTCTTATGGTTGGGTGCGTCTTATAGAGCGAAAAATACAGTAATTCTTTCTTGCTGGGCTTTCTGTTTCTGTGTTATTTCTAAGCATATTTTCTTGATGCTCCAAATACCTTCTCATGAAGCTCTAAAAAAGAGAAAGAGAGAGAGAGCCTGAACACCTAGGGACGCTGGAGGGCCTCCCTTATGTACGTGCCCCTGATCCATACCCTCTTTGAGCTTACACATACGCTGGCAAACATCTGAGCTGGGCTCCTACATGCATGGGTCTCAGTTGTGGATGGTTCCTACCCATTTGGATGCTTCTAACCACAGCTTCCCCCCTAGAAACTACTTTTTCTATACCATGGCACTGGAGAGGTAAAATGTGCTTCTACGCATCTGATATTGAATCTACAGTTCATGCTATAGGAGCTGACCCATGTTTGCTTCTGTAGTCTTATGGTATGAGAGCACAATACAAAATGTATTATCAGACTGGAGCCATGTGAAGGAGAATTTAATATTTGTAATGTTTATATAGAGATTTATCTCAGACCCACTTCTCTCATATACATTATTTCCCAGTCTAATCTAATATTTGCCTGAAATCTTCTTTGTGTTCAATACTTTTTAGAACAGTAATAAATAATCCAATTCAATTTAGAAAATAATAATGTTTTCCTCCAAATTCTAATAATTCTGTGATACAATCTGTCCCCATTTATAGTAACATGCAGTAATTTCCGTCCCTTTCATTTTCTTTTCCTGTCCCCACCCCCACCTCATTTTTCAATTAATTTTTTTATTGGAGGTTCTTTTGTTCACATGGTTTTGAATGGGATGCTAGGAGCTATTTAATTCATAGTTTTCATTGTATCTTCTTCAAGTTTTTTTTTCTTTTCCATTTAATGCAGCAGATATTGCTTGAGACAAAATTGTGTGCAGCGACTAATGGATATTATTACTGACCAGTTCAGAACTTGAAGTCAAACGTTTAAAGTTAAATGTAATGAAATGTCCTTGCTCTTCCAAATTCTGCAGCAGGAAAATTTCATACCATCAGATGGACACAATGCTCCAATGTGCAATTTGTTACTGCTGGGAGTATTGGAATATTATGGTTACAACTAAAAG
Source organism: Podarcis cretensis (assembly GCF_951804945.1). Lineage (NCBI taxonomy): Eukaryota > Metazoa > Chordata > Lepidosauria > Squamata > Lacertidae > Podarcis > Podarcis cretensis. The sequence goes on along the minus strand of NC_137180.1, from coordinate 6,498,429 downwards.
ATCATTCAGAAAACTTTTCTAACATGTCCCTTTTCACTTTCAGCTAGTGCTGTGCCAAAATCTGTCTTCCAATTTCTCAAAAGTTTCGGTACTGTTTTTTTCCCTCCTTTTCAAAAATTAATGAACATGTGTTTTTTTTAAAAAAAAGTTTGCTTCCTCCACAGAAAAGACTTCAATTCTTCTGATTCATTGGAAGAGCACTTTATAATTTCAGTGGGTGAAGTATTGAGCTTACCATGCCTTTGTGAGATGGCTGAGGGTAATGTGTAAGCTTTTCTTTCCATTAAATTTAAGGAGTTAAATCATGGTGTCCTGTCCCTGGGCTTTAACTGAAGCTTGGGAAAACTGCAGATTGAGGTTATTGCTTGAGATTGGCAGGCTCACTGGCTTTGTTTTTAAAGAAAGCCTTCCCTTTTAATGTTTATTATTATTTTTTAAATTTAAACAATTTCTTTAAAAGTTTTTAAAAAGTTTTTTTAAAAAAAGTAAAAGAGGAAGAAGTTCACTTAAAAAATAACTGCCAGTTGTCAGGTGCTCGAGAGGCAACTTCTGTGGACAGGACAGCCAAGTGCATCACTGAGTTGTCAGGAAGAACAGGCAATTGGGAAGGCGACAGAAGGCACACCACCACACGCCACTCAAGAGATTTTAATTAATTTCCCCCCTTTTGATTCCCCCCCTTATTACTTGATGAAGAATGGTAAAAAGGTAGATGCATTTCTGATAAATCACTGCTTTTAATCTCTCCATTCAAGAGGCTTATGCTTTCTGCTTTATCTCCTTTACTTAAACCCTCATGCTAACACAGGCCTTTTGTTTTAGTGAAAATAGCATTGTTGGCATCTGTCTGTCTTGAGAGGCAATGGAGTGCACCTCCAGGGGTGAAGTCAAACCATTACATTAGCAGCACTGAAGTGCTGGGTGCAAGCCTGGGCAGCTTGTATGGAAGTCATGGGCTGCCCAGACGACAAGTATATTAGGTTAATGGGCTGAAAAAGGCCACAACTTTTATTGGTTACAGCATGTGAGCGGTATTGGCTTAGGCATTGGATCAAACAACCTATATCCGACCCCCCCCCCCCCCGCGGGCATTTGAAGGTTAACAACCAGTGGGATGAGCTTGTTGATGCAAATACAACTGGAAGCTTCCCCTGATGTCACCGGGGGTCATGCCATGGCCCTAGCCACCACCAGGGCATCGGACAGGATCCACGACCGCCGGATTCCTTTAACGGAATATCCAAAATGGGGTGGGGTAGGTGATGGCGATACCCCACTCCCCAACACACAACACATATTCCAATGCCTAACCGCCAAAACAGGAAAAGTTGTGACGATTTGCTATGAGGTAGGCGAAAAACCAAGAGGCTGGTGCCAATTTAGCTAAATGGACAAAAACTCCTACCAGACCCCCTGGGCAACCAGGGCAACCAACCAAGGTCCATAGCAAGGTCAAGAGCACAAACGTAGCTTGGAGGGTAGGAGGGTGAGTGATCCAGCGTCTTCCAGGAAGCAGAATGAGGCGCGGAATCTGCCGTGGCTGATTGAATGTGGCTAAACCCCGCCCCCAGGCCAACCCTATTGGCTGGCCTGCTGCAGGGTGGGGCGGCAGCCGGGGAGATGATGCAGGGGGCCGAACACCCCCCCCCGCTGATGCAGGAATGGTTCCTACTCACACCACAACCCCTCTGGGAAGAGTAGAGGCTTTGCCAGAAGGGGGACAAGACACTATCCAACTATCTTAGGGACTCCACTCCGGATTTGTGTAGGATTTAGTCAGGGACTGGGCAGAGGAGGAGGAGTGATGGAAACTGCCTCCCCACCCTGACCCTTCCAGGGAGGAGGAAGAGGAAGACAGCATAGACTTACAACAGTGGTTTGTGGGAGGTCACAGTTCAGAGGCAGATGAGGGGAAAAGTTGGGAAATAATGGGAAGGGAGGAGGAGGAGGAGGAGGAGGAGGAAGCAGGGCTACAGCTGATGGACATGGTGTCATTGGAAAGCCTTCCAGACCCTCCATCTCCCGGAACCCGGCAAGCCTTGAAAGTAGGGGAGCAAAGAGCTCAAAGACAGAGGACACCGTAGAAGTGACGAATGAGGAAGTGGGAGAGACGAGGGGTGGAGATTCACTCGGGACAATGCCATTATCCAAGAGGCTATAGCCTCTATCTGTAAATATTTAATAAAAAAGGGTGATAAGAAACCTTCCCTTGTCTTTATACTTTCCTGGGCAGCCAGCCAGGACAGGTCTACTCCTTAGCCTTTTATCTTCCCAAGGCAGAGGAGGTTTAAGTTCAGAGTTTTCCTTCTCCTAGATAGACTACCTTCCCAGGTTGTCAAGCCCCGTCTGCTTCTCACTTCCTTCTACAGTACGTGCAGAAACCACCTTCTTGACTGTTGGACCCACTATTGGTCTCGTCCGCTCAATCCACCAGAGCCTATCTTTGCATGCGGTGGAAATCACTAACTCACCGAGGGTTTCTTAGACCCATTGACTACTCTCACCTGGTATAGCCAACCAGTCGAAACCATTCCTGGGGTGTGGCTGTTGTCACATGCTAACAGCTTCTAGGACCCGCAGGTGAGAGTAAAGTGCAGGGTGGGGACCAAAGGTGGCAAAACTACCCCAGAAGAAGAATGACATGTCTCCCACCAGAGGTACTACCTCTCCCCTAACACACACACCCCAGTAGTATATCAAATGCATTGTATTAGGGAAGATTGCATTCCAAAACTGTGTGTATTTTAGTGCAATTTTCTCCTCATATACATATTTCTTATGCATACAAAAATATGTACATGAGGAGAAATTTGCGCTAAAATGTTATCATGAAGACTGGGATCAAACAACACTTTGTTGTGCATCTCATTTAAGCAGACTGGCAGAAGTATTGGTGCTCCCACCTCACCCACTCAAAGGACAAGGGAATGGGCTTTAATCTCCATGCATTGACTGAGTGGAGATTCAGCCGTGTTGCCTAGACTGCATGATATTGGTTACTACTGGACACAGGGTGGCACAATTTATGCTGGATGAAACCCTGGCCACCCTCCCACTGATGGGACCCCAGACCCCTTGGACCACCTTCCCAAAGCCAGACAAGCAGCCCTTTCCCTTGTGGGGGCGGGCAGTTCTGGGGCTTCCTGGCTTTACACATTTTTGCAGATATGTATGGACCCCCAGAACTAAACCCCTGTGGAAGATGTGCGTTACCTGTACTAGAAACAGACTCACACATCTCTAGGGTCAGTCCCAAGTGTTCCAAAATAAGCTGAAAAAATAGAGGCACTCCTATTTTATACGGGACCACTGGAAGGAGACCAGTCCATGGTAAGTGGGCAGTTTCACCAAGCTCCAGCAGCTATTCTCACCCATTCATTCCTAGTCTGTGTTGGGGGGCGGGGTAAACTAATCAGAGACCCAAATTCTGTAAAATGTGGAGAGATTGATGCATTAAAAAGAGAAGAGAAGAGAAGAGAAGAGAAGAGAAGAGAAGAGAAGAGAAGAGAAGAGAAAGAGAATGACATGCAAATTCTCCTGCTCCAGTCACAGGATGATATACAACCACACAACTAGCATGTAGACTACTTGTGATCAATAGCCTTGTCTACTCTAGGTGACTTAGTCACCTATCATCCACATAACTGACATTGTTCAGATGTCAAATGTAAGATATTTTAGCCAGATATCATAGACCAGCAATAGGGAATATATGGCCCCCATGCCTCCCTATTCAGCCTTTGAGGCCATTTCAGCCAAGACATCCACCTGCTTTGTACCTGACATTATATACTGTATATGACATACAGTATATGGGGCAGATAAAGATGTGAGATATAAAGATCCAGCCCACCAGCTGAATCCAGTTCACCACCCCTGTCATAGACCATACTGTATATCTGTGTTTTCACCAAAGCTATGTGACAGGAACCAACAACTCATGTTGCAAGGCTCTTTTCTTTCAGAAGGATGAAGGAACAATTTAATTACTGACAGGAAGAACTGTGAGAAATTTGTCGTGCCTATTTCTCAATTACAATCTCTCGTATGAATTTCTCAAGGTAATCTTTCAGCAGCTGTTGCTTCATTGCTCACTTCCTTGGAAAGCATCCCTTTCTTGAAATATTAGTAATGTTATCATGCTGTGAATCTAGTGTCATGTCAAGGCTGCAATTGTTGAAATATCGCTGAACGACAGTTACATCAAAATAATTATTAAAACCAAGACTGTAATAACAGCTATGCAGGTGGCAAAACCCACCAACTTGTTACCAATATAAAATGACATCTGCTGTTGGTACTCAGTACCGAACACTTGCATAGTTTTAGAAAATCATATTTAAGGTCCAATCTTCTCATAATTATAATTACACTGCGATTCTTTGCTCTCAGACAAGGGTATTCTTCAATGAGCACTGAATCTGCCTTGAGCTTGTTTTACCTAATACGGTGCTCCTTCCTACTAGTCCGGAAAAGTTGAAAGAATCATAATACTTGATCCTACAATGGAGGTGTAAAGTCAAGGGAAGTGATGGGAGGCTGCAAACAGAATTAGCAAGCTGTAAAGATAAATTGTGAAAAGGAATCAACAAATCTATACATTTTGGGCTGGATCTAGACACATCAAAAAAGCAATTCAGTTAAATGTGCTGTAAACTTCATACAGGGAAATCCCATTGGTGAAACATGGGACTCTGCAGCGACATCTGGTGCCACAGTGTTAGAACGCATATAAAGCGCTTTATCTTTACAAATGTAGCTGAGTGGCTAGTTTCTCTCATTGTCATTTTCCCCATCTTTAATTCAGTTTGCAACATTTCAAGTCCTCCTGAAAATGGCAGCATTTTAATCTGCGTTTTTCTTACTATTGTGTTGTTGTTGTTGTTGTTGTTGTTGTTGTTGTTGTTGTTGTTGTTGTTACAATCTCAACAGGAAGTGATCTGACCAGGACATGGAAGTGATGTCAATGTCCCCACTTTCAGACTAATCTCTTCTTGCCCAGCTGAGAAAACAAAGTCCAGAGTGTACACTGATCACATGTTGGGACAGCCCCACGGCCATCGTGGCAACCGCTAAGCCCTCAGCCCCCCACGGCACCATCACTAACGTTGCTACTATTAAAGGCAAAGAGGAAGAAAATATAAGCCTCAGAGCACCTTGTAAGCACCCACCACCCACTGATTGATACCAGGCTGAGAAATCTGCTGAGGTCTACTCATATAAAAGAAAGCTAATATGGAAAGAAAAGTCATCATAGTCTGTCATTCTTAGATCAAGATGTCTCTTGATTGATGGTGTCTGTTGCCTTTTGTGCTGCCTTAAACACAGAGGAGATTATATAGTCCAGTGTTCATATGTCTTATGCAGCTTAAAGGCAATGTCATATGCAGGAAGACTGGGGATAGGTCATGTGTAAGGCTTTCTTTCTACCAGATAAAGGCCTCTGGGTATACATTTGACATCCTCATGAATACCACATGAATTTATAATGATCAGCACTTTTCACATAGAATACCATGCTAATTCATAATGATTGATGGGGTACTTAAAAAAGAGAGGTAACCTTTTCCTAAGGTTGGTAGGTGACTTGACATCCACTTTATTAGAAATGTCCCATGTACTATACTTATGCAGATGAAAAGGGGAGAAAAATCAGTGGGACCATGTTATTATGCTTAAAAATCTCATCGTAACAAGGTTCTATGCCATGCAAAACACAGTTTCACCATAATTCAGGAGTATTTTACAACATTCAGTTCCAACCTTTGAAAGGCAGAGTGCACTTGAAAAATGCCGAGCTGGGAATGGAAGCCACCTGTGATTAAAAATGGGCCATAATTGAACTTAAAGTAGGAGAAGAAGTGCTTCTTATCTTGCCAGGAATGATTGCTTAATTCTCTCCGACAAATCAGTGGTGGACTCTGCTATGCAATTCAAATAATGTCCTGGTTATGTACTTGAGATGCAAAATCTAAAACCCTTTGGGCTCTGAAAATGATACTTTTCCAGAAAGGTTGTAGATGTGTCATTTGGATTGAATTGGATGGATGAACACTTTCACTGCTACAGACTGCAAACCAGTATTCTGTTCTTATGCTGCTGCATATGCTGTGGCAGTTATCACTACCAGTACAAAGAGAAGAAGTTATATTTTTGCATGTTAAGAATTTATTTGCAACATCATTAGCTCTCACAGACAGTAACTTCAAGGTAATAACTTAGGGTACAGTCTATGGCACTGGGAGGATCTCCCAGGCATAGATTTGAACTATAAGATCAAATTCTGACATCAAAGAGGGAGATTCAGTGAAAAATTCTCCTTTTTCACTGTCAGTACCCTGCTCTTAGTAGGGCCAAAGGGAGGTATCCAGGAAAGTTGCCTAGATCAAAGACTCCAAAGTCATTTTGGTCACTTGATGTGTCTGAAACCATAAGGAAATTTAGGCACACTTCTGAGCAAGACTTTAAGCAACTAAACAAGATCTCTGCAGCCCCAATCATTCATCGGTGTCAGATTCATTTATTTAAACATGTTGGGATGTTGCACAGCCTTACATCAAGACATATAAGGAAACACTACAAAAGACTCAGCACATTCTGAGAAGATGTCTGTTTACCTTGTCAACTGGCTATGTAGCATGCTAATTTATTCTGAAGCACTGGCCCCAAATTGTGAAAAACAGAGCTATGGCCCCTTCAATTGCACTAGTGATGCAGCCAGTCAGTTTACAGCTGAGGGTGATTTGTGCCTCATGTTCCCACATAGAGAGGGATGAGTATTGAGATACTGCTGCTCCCCCCTGCGAAACCAGCACAGGATTTCCTGTGGTTGATGTAGGGAGACTCCCACCTGCCATTGCTTTTGAAAGCGTGGTTTGCCGCTACCATCTGCAGAAAGGAGTTTGGGAGAGCATCCCATACTGTAGCTGGAGCGTTATGTGCTAGCACAAAAGAGTGAGATTTGCACCTGGAGTCACCTGCCTGCCCCAGCTATTGAGATCACTCTTGCTGGGTTGGGTTTCAGTGCCCTGGCACTTACCCGAATGAGTGAATGCTCTTGACAACAATGCAGAGTCCCTCAGAGTTCCATAGCAGTGCAACATGATTAAGCTGCTGCTGCCCGTCTGACCCCGCCAAAGGTAACTGGATAGCTTGCTGTTGGGGCAGAGGGAATGGCATTCTTGACTGCCAAACAAATTGGCTATGATGAGCATGTAAACCTGTGCATTTATCCAGTTTCCATTCCTCTTCTTTGTTTACCTTGCTGCAAAATAAATAGCTATCCTCTGCTATAGAATTGCTTACCTCTGGCGAATGTCTGCTTGCCACTGCTTAGAGAGGAGAGTTTCTAAATTTCAGAGAGCAAACACTTCCCCTCCTTAATTTAAATTTAGAACGATGTTTGAAGTGTTCTGCAAAAGGTTTGCTTGAGCAGTCCCAAAGTGAATCTGTCCTCAGAGGAGGAGTTCATTCTTTGTGGTGCCATCATTGCAGGACTTTGCGGGCAAGGCTTCCCTCAGGGAATGAGCAGCAGGGCTGGCTTACATAAAGAGATAACCAGCACATAAACAGATACCTATACAAAACATATACCGGTAACTGTCCATAAACAGATATATGAGGGTTGCCATATTTCAGACAGTGAAAATGCGGACAGAAAAGTTTTTGAGCTTTGTAGCTGTTGAGTTGTTGATGGGGTTTTTGGAGGGAGGCAACATTGTTGAGCTTTTTTGGCACATCGCCCCCCAAAACCGAAGTTTTTGAGTTATTTTAAAGGAAAATTGCCAGAAATGACACTTCTGACATGGGTTGCCATATGCCCAGATTTTGGTGATTTCCATTCCCAGACGCTGCTTCTGATTGCAGTGTTCTGGATATGTCCAGGAAATTACGGATGTATGGCAACCCTAAGATATATTGATATGTTTATAAAAGTTATACAGCAGAAATATAGCACAGCATGGGACTTGACTCATTTATATGAATTATATGTAAAATATATGTATTTCTTTTCATGTATAAGGTTGTATAATTTTGCAAATAGATGGGCTTTTTTTAAAAGACCTGATAATGCCTGAGTGGCTCAGATACTTGATACAAGAGACGGCCAATTTATTGTTTATTTATTTATTTATGTAAGAATATTTATATACTGCTTGAACAAACCCCTCTGAGCTGCTTACATAAACTGGCATAAAATACTCATTAGAAATAGCAATAAAAACATATTAAATTAGTAAGCATAATGAAATTACCCAAATGTAGATAAAAACAGATTTAAAAACAAATGTACATAATACAAGTACATGTCTAGGTAGGCTTGTCTATAGATTTTTTTCCCCCAGCAGGCATAAAACCAGTGAAGGTATCTGGTTAAAACTGGCAGAATTTGCTTGCAGAGCGAAGGTAAAAGGTAAAGGCACTCATCTCACTTTCAGGCCAGGGGAGCTGGCCTTTGTTCACAGACAGCTTTCTGGGTCATGTGGCTGGCATGACTAAACCACTACTGGTGCACAGAGGACCTTGATGAGTGGCAGAGTGCACGGAAATGCCATTTACCTTCCCGCCGCAGCGGTACCTGTTTATCTCCTTGCGCTGGTGTGCTTTCGAACTGCTAGGTTGGCAGGAGCTGGGACCGAACAACAGGAGCTCACCCCGTCGTGGGGATTCGAACCGCCAACCTTCCAATCAGCAAGCCCAAGAGGCCCAATGGTTTAGACCACAGCACCACCTGTGTCCCTCTCTTTCAAAGCATGTGCTCCATGACTGGGCTATGATCCTTTTCCTGTGTTTTGTGGCACACAGTTTTGGCGTAAAGATGCATTTTTAGCAGCTTTAAACATAAGCATCATCAGGATCCATTCAATTTTTATTTCTTGTTTAGTCTGCACTATGGGAGGATGTACTCTCTGGGAACTTGCAGGTATAAAATACAATTCTACATATTATCACAGTCCAACACAAAGCCACTGTGTAAAACATAATGGGTACACAACCCCTTAGCTGTACAAATTCAGAAATCCATGAGAAATGCAGGTTACATGAGCTAATGACGAGATATTTCTCGCTGTTCTGTCCCGTGCCTTAAGCACCCTTCCTTGTTCTTATTCTTTCTGACTTCCACAAACTATTTGTTTGCTCACCTCCCCATTCATCTTGTTAAATCGAAATGGAAATCACTATTAAACGGGGAAGTGGGGGAGGGGGAGGAAAGTATAGAAACGCTTAACAAATAAGCTGTTAACAATCCATACTAGATTACATTAATACAGTCTCAAAACTAAATAAAGGGGAGGGGGTGGGTGGGAATCCATAACAATTCATGAAGTAAGTAGTAGTAAATCTCGCTGACAGAAGATAAACTTCCTTGGCGCTAAGGCAATGAAAGTAGTGTTGATCTATATAGCTGCAGATGTGGCTCCGGGGGGCAATCTGTCCAGCTGCTCAATATCAATTCTGCCACATGGGCACTGCATCAGGGAAGATAAATAATAAACCTCTTACTCAAGGAGATAGCTACACTTGGCGGCAGCTCGTTTTTCCTTTTACACCCAAAGCTGGCTGATTCTCATTGTTAGGGAGAGTCAAGCGCTGCTGAGGATATGTGTCAAGCAAAGGGAAGAACAAAAGATTTCCTTCTTCATTCTCTCAAGGTTGGGGCCAGCAGGTTTTTAAATGGAATGTAAGCAGGTATGGACATATCAGGCCACTTGCAGGCTGCACCATGTCCAGATGTGTGCATTAAATCCTGTCGCTACTTTCACTTCCATTCATTTTGTTTTTTTGTTAATGCACATGAAAATTCACAATGAAATATGTATTTCCGATCGCGCTCCCACCCTCAAAATATGCATTTTTGAGCTTAGGAGCATTTTGCAACATTCATAGAAGTGCCAAATCCCATAGACGGCTACATTCTGAGTTGCAGGGGGAGGTGGAGATGATGTCATCTCATCTCAGACTTCACAAAGAGCAAAATCCCCCAGGCATCCCTAAATACAAGACACCAAAGCGCAATGCCGAAAACACGGTTCTTTATTTATTTAAGTGGTGCCTGTTCAAGGCTCAAAATTATTATTGTAAATGTCAAAGATAATCACAAATGGAGAGCAGAAAAGATCTGCCTGACTCACTTTGGAGGCTCATAGCGAAAAGCTCTCAAAACTGCTAGAGCGGATATGCAGGTTGTGAATTTGGTTAGCAGATAGAGTTAGTGTTTGTGCTGCCTTATGAAAGACTCTGGCCTTTCCAATGCAGGGTATATACTACACTGGGATGGATCCCAAGCTTTTTGAGAAAAGCCCTCTGTGGTTCCCGGTTTGGCCTCTAAAGGTAAAGGTAAAGGTACCCCTGCCCGTACGGGCCAGTCTTGACAGACTCTGGGGTTGTGCGCCCATCTCACTTAAGAGGCCAGGGGCCAGCGCTGTCCGGAGACACTTACGGGTCACGTGGCCAGCGTGACATCGCTGCTCTGGCCAGAGCCAGAGCCAGAGCCGCACACGGAAACGCCGTTTACCTTCCCGCTGGTAAGCGGTCCCTATTTATCTACTTGCACCCGGAGGTGCTTTCGAACTGCTAGGTTGGCAGGCGCTGGGACCGAGCAGCGGGAGCGCACCCCGCCGCAGGGATTCGAACCGCCGACCTTTCGATCGGCAAGCCCTAGGCGCTGAGGCTTTAACCCACAGCGCCACCTGCGTCCCTGGTTTGGCCTCTACACAGCAGCAAATACCAAGCCTGAGCTATATCTGATGGGCAAGTTAACAGCTGTCTTCTGGAGAGTAGAGGGACCAAAATTTGAACTTCAGCTCCCATCCAAGACAAAAACAATAAAAACATGGAATTTGGGGAGGGGTGAAGTAACTATTGTTTAATACAGTGGTACTTCAGGTTACAAATGCTTTGGGTTACAAACTCTACTAACCCAGAAGTAGTTGCTCCGGGTTGCAAACTTTGCCACAGGATGAGAACAGAAATCGCACAGCGGCGGCATGGTGGCAGCAGCAGGAGGCCCCATTAGTTAAAATGGTACCTCAGGTTAAGAATGGTTTCGGGTTAAGAACGGACCTCCAGAACGAGCTAAGTTCGTAACCCGAGGTACCACTGTACTGGATTAGAGATATATATCTCAGACTGAGCAGGCATGCAGTTCACCTGGTCACAGTATCTCTACTCTGGTGAGATGTACGGTATTCCTATTTACATTATGGTACTTATTTCTAAATTTACATACTTTATCTATTTATCTGCCATCTACACCCAGGCATGCATCTGCACACACAGATTTGCATATGCAAATTTCATGCAAAGCCATACCCTCTTTTGTCCACATTTTTGTCCATGTGCAAGTGGGCACCCTAAAGACCGGTGTTTTAACAAGCAGATCTACTTAGCTGGATTAGTGAGGAGAGAAACCATTTCCTCCTCTCTCTTCTTCTCCCTTTTCTTATTTGAGGATGGAATGTTGCCGCAACTAGGTAGGTCCAAAACACAGAACTTGCTATAACCCCCCCCCCCCAAAAAAAACCCCCAGATCTACAGTTTATTTAAATAAAAAAAGTGTATTAATAATATACATAAAAATACAAGGGCTGATCAAACCCCCTTGCTAGCGGCCATAAGGACCCTGTCTGCAAGAATGTTTTGCAATGGTAACCAGTGAGATAATGAGACCCAGTCCATGGAAATTGGTTCATTAATATTTCAGTGAGTCAGCTTCGCTGCAACTCAGGAAATATCCCTGGATATTCAATAAGTAATTCAGTCCATTACAAGGCTTAACCAATTTTGATGTAGAAAGTGTTGAAAGTAAAAAAAAACCCTCAAGTTGAAACACACAGAGGGGATTCCTGATGTGAATTAATTACATGTAAAAGACCATTGCATGTTTGTTTGTTTTCTCTCTGTATCTCTTAAGTGGAAAAGAAAATCAACAATGCGTCCTTCAAATTATTTCTGAATTTGTGATATCTCTTCCCCCTGCCCAGGGCCATGCCACCCCACAAAATCATCCCATAGGGTCTCATAAGTCATGAAAGAAATATTTCTATTTTATTTCTGGAGTGACACAAATAGATCATATTACTTTACAGATTGCCATTTCTGTCACTCTGGCTCTCCAGTTAGTGCATTTTCGGAGTCAGACTTTAGCGATGCCTTGCCTATTTATTTGTTTTTTTTTTAACTGGAGGATTGATTGGTGTGTTTTTTTAGCTTCTTTTAGTTCTCATTGTTTAAGTTCCTTGGCTGCTTGTTTTGTATTTATAGCCAGACATAGCAGTACGGCAGGCGTGTATATTAATTATACAGAAGTACAATGACATTTGTCTGAATTCTAGCGTCAGTTCTTTAACATGCTCTAGATTCCCGAGGCCAAACTCATTTAGTCATACATGGTATTGGGCCTGTAAACTCTTTCAGAAGCATTATTTGTTCTTACTGCCACTGGGATCTCAGCGTCTCTGGTAATTATGATGTTTGCCCCTCCCATATGCTATCAATGTGCTGCCACAATCTATGCCTTCAACCCATAGCCTTCAACTTGGTCAGCCTGCCAGGCCATTTGCAGGCCCTCCATCCCTGACTAAGAGAAACCACCCTGGTTTCAAATTTGATCCTGGAATGTCCCACTTTTCCAATTTTCATTGGAGAAATGTTGGAGAGGATGGAGTTATCAGACCCTCGGGTCGTCTGAACGCAATTCTGTATAGAGATTTCTTGAAAGTGTTTAATGTTTTATTATGTTTTTACACATACTGGAAGCTGCCCAGAGTGGCTGGGGCAACCCAGTAAGATGTGTGGGGTATAAATAGTAAAATTATCGTTATGGAATGGAACGCCCCTATTTTCATTGGAGAAATGTTGGAGGGTATGCATTTGGGCCAAACCACTCCCACCTGTCCCTGGCCTTTCTTCAATGAATATACGACACCAGATATGGGAAAGATCAAGGTGTTGTTTGAAACTTCCAGCAATGGCTGAAAGGGAGAGGTTTTGGGAGCACACTCAAAAAGCACTCCCAAGTTACCCTTTGCAGCCAGAAGTTGGCAACTAAAAAGAATTCAATGCCTTGCAGAGCAACAGAAAAAGCTGCCACATTCAAGATGTGCAAAGGGAGTTTATGGCACACCCTTCCTTTGCATCCCCAGCTTGATTCATCTGCCTCCCTCTCTTGAATCAGAGTGCACTCCCGATTCTTAATTTTAAAGCTCAGATGGTTGTCATCTCTCTACCTCTTTCTTCAGCCACATTCCTGCCACCACCCCTCATTGGATGGTCAACACTGGATGAATCAATATTCTTACAAACACAGCACTGAGAGAACCAGAAAACAAATCAATTTGGTACTAGGCTCAACTTTTCATTCTACAGGCAGTCTGAACTGAAGAAAAAAAAAACCAAACCCATTATGATCTACCCTATTTGACAAGCAGCCTGGTAGCCTCTCAAAGTGGCTCATGTGGGGAGGGGGTGGGGAGGAGAGTTCAGAATCTGACCTATCAGCCAGATCCAGTTCCATATGTCTGCTCTATATTGAAAATGTAGTTTTAGTTGTTTTAATTTTCTGTAATGCTGCTAATTATGTTTTGATATTTCAGCTGTTGTAGGGCTGCCCTAATGGGGACGCGGGTGGCGCTGTGGTCTACATCACTGAGCCTCTTGGGCTTGCCGATCGGAAGGTTGGTGGTTTGAATCCCTGCAACGGGGTGAGCGTCCGTTGCTCGGTCCCAGCTCCTGCCAACCTAGCAGTTCAAAAGCACGCCAAAAAACTGCAAGTAGATAAATAGGTACTGCTCCAGTGGGAAGGTAAACAGCGTTTCCGTGTGCTGCTCTGGTTTCGGTGTTCTGTTGCACCAGAAGTGGCTTAGTCATGCTGGCCACATGACCTGGAAAAACTGTCTGCAGACAAACGGCGGCTTCCTCGGCCTGTAAAGTGAGATGAGCGCCGCAACCCCAGAGTCAGTCACGACTGGACCTAATGGTCAGGGGTCCCTTTACCTTTACCTTTAGGGCTTCCCTATCTTCCTTTGGGGAAGGTGGGATAAAAATTGACTAAATTATAAATATATAAATAAAATATTTCCTCCTCATTCTTGTCCTTAGAAGTTATTATGAGGAACTAAGGAACTCTGGGACCCATAGTTCTTGAGAGAGCAAGTCACAGAGAGCATTACACATCTCGATGATGTGTTCCCCTACCACTAGATAATTTTCTTTCAAATTAAAACCACACATGCATTTCCATCCAAACAGGCCTTTAAATTCCTGTCCAACAGAAATCCACCAAACCATTTCCATAGATACAGATGCCAGTTTGAATTCTCTGCCACTATGAAAAATATTAAAAACACTGCAGGAGTGGTGTGATAATTTAAGGTACATGTAGCCACCTGCTCAATAACGCATCGTGGGTTGGAAACACACCGGGGAACGGTGCAAATAGCTTACATGCAAATAGTTTACATGCAAATAGCTTACACATTCATAAGGAAGACTCAGTCAGAAGCAACCAATACAAATTACATCCTCTGCTAAGCAACTGTTCTTTGGATAACTTTTTATTTAAAATAAAAATAAAAATTCTATAAATAGTATCATTTCCATTTCATATCCCTGTTTTTTAGCCCTTGTCTGTCTAACCTATATTGATGTCTTTTTAATTAAAGCATGGTTGATACGCCTACACTGAAGCAGCACATACTGAGACTGCATGCTAGGAATACCAGATAAAGTAATTATGCTATTTGTCAGTGTCATGATTAATGTGTGACAGCTGTTATGACAGCTGTGCCACTGTTTTGTCACAACACTGTGTTCATCCATAACAAAATTAGCTGTCTCACTCCAAGGTACATGCTTGCCGCTGTTCTCCTTCAGAAGTCAACAGCAAAGAAAACCAAGGAAGGAATATTGCATGAACTTTCTGACATTTTTTTTTAAAGAGACATCATTATATACATATGGTTTTCTTTAAATGATGATATAATCTGCCTGGATTGGAAATGAACCTGATTCACCTTTAGCAAACAAGCTGTCACACAGAGCCCTTCTACCGCTAATCTACCTAACAAGGTCTCTGTATGAGAAGGGATCACTACATAATTTGAACTTACCTTGTCAGAGAAGGCTTCAGATGTTACCCAAATTAGCATTGGCTGTAAATTCCCCTGTCTGTATGAGTGGCAAACAGAAAATGCAATAGATAACAGGAGCACTGGAGCACGACAGCCTTTCCTGTACTTGCCCATCAAGCTGAATTCACTAAATAACCTCCCTACTATCCATGGGATTTGAGATTATTAACACAACTAATTTAGAGCAGAAGCTTAAGTCATTAAGACGAATGCAGCATTTGCAGTTAACCAGGATATAACAAACCCTCAAGCAAAACAGAAAGTAATGGCATATCCCAATATAAATCAAAGCCCAGCTGGCTTCAATACAAGGTTATATGGCTTTTTCAAAAAGTATCCACCAAATCCACAGAGGTGAGTCTGTAACTGGTAAGGCACTGGTTAAGGATGGGTGAATGTTTCTCTCAGTTTCTCATTTTTTTTTTAGTTCAATTCTCCACATTTCCATATCAGTTTGTGGATTTCTAAAAGTCTTCTTCAAAATTCATCAGCATTTTTGTGTGAATTTTTGCATCCAATTTTGCCTGATATACATTTTTGCTAAGTAATTTTCCCTGATGCATTTCTGAATGTTGTTTGCACTAATGCATACATTTGAATGCATACTTTAGTATATTCATTTTTGTGCACATTTCATAGACTGGAGCACTGCAGTGCGAAAAAGGGCAAATTTCAAAGGGCGACTGTTTGCTTATTGTCTCAGAAAGTGTGGTTTGCCTTAAAATGTGATCTGAATTGAATTCCTCCCCAATATCTAATCATCAGCTATCAATTATAATTTGTGAAACATGGGGCTTCCATATTCCGAATACTACGTGGGATCAACAACATAAGACAATTGTCACCTTTCCTGAACCAGAGCAATGCACAAAGCAGACCCTCAGTCAGATCCACCAAAGCAACTCTTAGCTAGGCATTTTTATTATTCAGTTTGAAGTTCCTACATTCAAAGTTTGTGATGAGAGAACCTCCTTCAGCTCAATTCAGAGCTTGCTCAGTATTTGCAAGCTTTCTCGAGAACTATTTGGGGAAAGGTCCTTTGCTTTCTGTGAGTCCTTGACGGTGCTGTGCACCATCTTTACATAGGACCTTGAGTATAGCAGGATGGCTTTACCTCCTTGACCACCACCTGACAGCTACGAACATGACTGAACAAGAGAGAGGATTTTTAGATCAGGACAGTGGACAGCAACCCAACAGAACAGTAGCAAGAAACTATCAGTTATGAGTTCTGCTCTTCCCCAGTTACAGACTGAAGGCTGGATGTGCTTTTCCTGGGAAGGAGATGGGTAGACAGCTAGCTGACTGTCCTGTTTACCATGGCTGTACAGCCAGCAGTGATGCATGCTTATGGGTAAACCTCCACTTTGATTTTAGCTGCAGCATCATTGAGGTGATGTGAGCTTAGCAGGTCATAGCAGAGGACAATTTTTGGAGTTGTTGCTTCTTGATTGGCCTTGGGATATGAGCCTTCTTCTTGGCTACACTATGAGTAGCCAATATGGTGCCCTCCAGAGGTTGTTGGACTACAAGTTCTATCTTCCCAGATTCTTGGCCATGCTGACAGGGGCTGATGAGAGTTGTAGTCCAGTGACATCACGGGTGACCACATTTGCCACCCTGGCCAACACTGTCCAGGGATTTGGGGGGGATGTCAAACAAATTGTGCTTGTCAGGTTGTTATAACTATTTAGTCCATGAGTTGCTAACATAGGAGCCAACTCCTAGGGGCTGAGGGTTCTTTGCCCTCCCCCATAATATATTTGAGGGGGGTCAACTCCCACAAAGTTGCTCTTGTCTATAACTATTGGTTCAGGTAATTCAGTTTATTGTGATATGATGAAATGAAATGAAATGATGAAATACTTTATTGTCACTTGTACAACTTGTATACAGTGAGATTACACGAGCACCCCCCACTCAGCTCTGTTAGTCTTAATTCCCCTTGTTTACTGACGCACACCCACCAAACCCGAAAGTCAGTTGCCCTGTTTTTTTCATTCAGCAGCCTAACAGCCCTCAGATAGAAGCTGTTCTTTACCCTGTTGGTGCAACTAATCATGCGGGCAGGAGATCAAGAAAGTGCCAGCCAGGGTGTGAATCATCCCTGAGAATTTTCCTCACTCTCCTGAGGCAACGTTCTTCCGCTATTTCATCCAGCAGATTCACGGGACAGCCCATAATATCTTGTGCTGTATTCACCACCCTCTGTAGGCACTTCCTACCAGTTGATGTCAAACCAGCGTACCACACCATGATGCAGTATGAAAGGACACTTTCTATTGTTGACCGGTAGAAGGAGATCATCAGGTGTTGATTGACATCCTTCTTCCACAATACTCTGAGGAGATGGAGTCTCTGTTGGGCTTTCTTAACCATAGTACTAACCTTATAGTGCTAACCATAGCACCAACCTTACTTATCCATACAATTTCAGAGTCATTTTAGTCTGTTGGCCATTTTAAGGAAGAATCTCAGTCCACTGTGTTAACAAATTCTTGTATAATAGTTAACATAGATATAGGGATGCTGCCAAGTCTTCTCCTATGACACTGTAATGCATCAGTATTTCGCTAAGGTTTTGTGAAAGAGAAAGTTCTCAAGGTAAGATTGCGGATGTCATCTCCCTTTGTATGTTTAAAATAAATGCTAGTCTCGTGGAGAGCCTGGAACCATGGGCATAGTCGGGGGGGCAGGGGGGCAACTGCTCCCCCTAAATCAAGTAAATCAATTAAAAAACTTAACTAATTAAGGTTCTCTCCCCCCCAAAAAAACCCCCCCATGAAGCCTGCTCCTCCAACAAAAATTATGGCTCCTCCCATTCCTGGAACTGTGAGTTACAGGAATTGTGAGATGAAAAATAGAAATTTTCACTCAGCACTTGAATTTCTAACAAATAGCTGTTAAAAGCAAAGAACCCCCATATTAAAAGAGGCAGCAAATCTACTGCTGCTAATGATTTTCGATGTCATAATGAAGCCTAGAAGCTTCTAAGCCAAAACAACCCCCATCTCTGACAGCCTTTGTCCAGTTTCAAGGAAATGCATGTGAGTGACAAGGCTCATGACTGCAAGTCCTCAGAAGAGGGCATTGTTCCTGCAGGCAACATTAAAGACATTGAAAGCGACTTATAAATAGGTGGTCTGGGATTGTTTATGAGAAGGAACATTAAATGATTCTGGGATTAGCATCTGCTCCCAAGTTTGTTTATTTTAAACACAGTCCAGCTTTGCATGATAATTTTCCAGTGGACTAGAATTCCAGGGGGGATTGTTTCATTTGTTTATGTTAGATGTTTATCTTCTCCTTCACATACTGTATCTTCCCTCACATTAGGAAATTCCAACCCCCCCTTGACTTCAGCTGTCTCAGTTTTCCTAACTTAGATATTTATCTGCTACGTAGCTTTATCTTCACATACAGTGCAAATGTGTATTACATTGACTCTTGGTTCTTGGTTTCTCTGGTTTCAGTTCTCACTCTCCTTCCTTGTTTTCAACTGAAGGGCTATCAAGTTATGGGTCCAGGGTCAGATGAGGAACCTAGAAAGAACATCTGAATACTTTTAACCACTATCTGCCATATCCAGCAGCCTTCAAGTTATTATCTTATTTTAGAGGAACAATTATGAAAAAGGGAACCCATAAAGCCCCACTCAGCCTTGCTTTCTGGGCAAGGCTCACTCAGTGTGCTGAGTCTGGGACTGGTAGGGATCCTCTCTATAGAAGGAAGGTTGGCTAGCCATGGGGCAGCTCCAAGTTTAATGCAGGTTTGGCTGTACATGATTTTCATATATACACATTACGCTTGGAACCCCACCTTCACATAAGATGCAGGCCAACTGTAATCAAGCTGTTTTGTTCTCTGAATGGGCAAAGTGTGTTCTCCTTCATGGAGAGCACGTGTTGCGGTGGGAGCCGCCAGGACACTCCAAAGTTGGGGGGCGGGCTAATTGATCGTTGGCCACTAATGCGATTGGGGCTTCCCTTGTTGTTGGGAAGAAGTTAATGTTGCCATTTATTGATTGACAGCCAGAAATAGTAAAACTCCTTGCACGAGGCTAGGGCTTCCTCTTTTCGCCCGTGCATTGGATTGCCCATCCCTCCCTCCCTAGAATAGGGTTGTTCGCTTTGACCTTGCTATGCCTGTCATGGGGTCGTCTGCTTTGGAGCAGGGGCCTGGTAGGAATTTTGTCCATCTGGCTGATTGGCTGGGGCCATTTGGTTTTTGCCTACTGCGTAGCAAATTGTCACAACTTGTAAGGTTCGCGGTTAGGCATTGGTTTATGGTTTGGTTGGTTGAGGGGCATGGATTGGCTGTGCCTGCCCCTCTAATGCTGCTGCTGCAAGGGATTCTGTTAAAGGAATTGGGAGCTAACTATTGCTTGTCCACTCTGTCAAGGGGGCTCGGGCCATAGCAATGAGCTCCTGGTTGCATTTGGGGTGAGGGCAGGTTCCCTGCTCCGCGTAACCCCCAAGTGTATTCCCCCATTCTGACTTTCGCATCATGCGGAATGTCAGTCTGTCCCCCATGGTGGGGGCAGATAGTCGCAACCAATGCCTACGCAACCACTCACAAATTTGTATTTTAATAAAGTTGTGGCCAAAATTATGCCAAAAATCTTAAACAAAAATTTCTGTGTGATGTGTGAGTTATTGGGGTGGACCTGGGGACCTCAACACGCAACAGGGTAAGATTGGGAAATGATGTAACAGGATTGTGTGTGTGTGTGGGGGGGTCATTAGAACAATGCTATTGTTAAATGCTGCTGCTGGATTGGTCAATGGCATTTATTAGGACCACTCTATCTCTATAGTAACTGCTGTGTCTTGACGGACTCCTGAATGTTAACAAGACAAGGGGAAGAAGATTTAATGGGGAGTGTTTAGCACAATGCCCCACCAGTGAGGGAAGGAATTGCCTGAAGAAAAAATATGTTTTCTGCTGGAGCTACTGTAGGTACTGTATATACAGTTATTGCATGAGAGTGCAGGTTGGGGGCTGACTGGTCAGTAGATACTGAGAATGATCTCCTGGGAGACTCAGTCAATGACCAGGGTGAGGTACAGAGATTACTGGTTTTGTGGAGGGAGGCTGTAGCCCTGTTTTTCAAGGAAGAAAAACTGCCCTTGTGTTTTACATATTTTAGTAGGCAGATCTAGTAGAAGGCAACCTGATTTTGACATCATAATTAATGCTGCATTTCCCTAACAACAAAGGGTAGCTTTTCTTTTTGCTTAGACACTCTTCAGGTTTGTTCTTCTTTCTTCATTTTGTGCTGAAACCTTGTTTATGTCTTTATACAGCAGCTGAAAAGAAAAGGTAACAATTCGCCAGAGCTCAGCAAAGGTAGAATTGCCTTTGCATAATAGATTTCTCAGTCGTTGGCACTGTGATATTTTCCCTGTCTGCCTTGAATGACTGTTACATTAGACACAGGCCCTTCATACACTTGTGTATATGATTCGTTTTTATGATTTGCTTTTTGAATAGCCCCATAGAATTCAGTGAAACTATTCATATCTTTTAAAATGTGTGGGTGAAAGAAGCAAAATCAAGGCCTTTGTTCACTCAATGCAAATTTTAAATAAAAGGACTCACCAGTCCCTCATCAATAGAGAGAAAATCAAAGGTGGGGAGGGGAAAATTGGCAGTATTATGGAGCTGCCTAGCTTATAGTACTGGGGGAGAGGGATGAATATGCTTTCAAAGTGATCAGTAAAAGCTAGATATGTAAACAATACTTGTGTGAAATCATGGTAAAATTATCTTTGTATTCATAAACAGCTTTCTGCATCTTCTTAGACACCTTCATCAGATACACTTTGAATAGCTACTATGCCTAAAGTACGGCTGGGAAGGCTGAATATTATCCACAGAGACCATTTGTAAAATATATTTGTCTAAAGCTGCTGGAAGTAAAACCATGAACCCATATAGCAGTATGCGCAACTGGCTCATATGGGGAGCCTTTGGGGCAAGAGAAAAATAATGCAGTTCACGTTGTAATGTGAATCTGATCATTTATATTTCATGAACCACTATCATGCCTTCCAACGTGTCCAGGCCAAAAACCAGGCCACACATCTTCTGGGCTGCTCTCCAAGGTGATTCACGTGACCCAATGTGATATTGTGGCCTCAAAAAAGGTGCTTTGGGTGGTGCTGTGCTCTCACATATTTGTGGGCACGGCCTGAGATCACAGCCCTCTAAAAAGCACTTTTTCAGCACAAGATCACAGTGCCCCAAATGGCTGCTGTGCTCTTGCACACAAAAAATGGGATGTTTTGGTTGAGGGGTATGCACTATGCAAACCAAAACACAGCTGTCCTTCAAAATTTCCACTTCTCCAAATTTTAGGATTCAATTTTCCAGCCAAAAAATGGAGATACCATGATCACAAAAAAGTGTGTTCCAAAAAGTGAACATCAGGGGAAAGTTCAAAGCTTCACTAAAAGCTTTTCTTTAAAAATTATGTTGCTCTATTCCAGCACAAAGATGAGAACCACAAATAATGGAGCTCTTCAGAACACCACAGGCAGTTCTGTGATGGCCTCATGTTAAAAGGACTATTGACGACATGCAGAGAGGCCTATTTAAAGGCCTGGGCCTGTAAATCCTATCAGGGGACACAGCCACTAGAAAGGAGGACTGGTGCAAAGCTGCAATATTTATTTATTTTTAAATGTGCAAATAGGAATACACACCATTCTGTCATCTTTTATTTATAACAAGTTGAAAAAGATACACATGTCATTTCAGGGATTGTGAAGGAACATGCATTCCATTTACATGCATCCCTTTTCGTCTGCCAATTGGCAGTCCACTCCGGAGGGGTTCCTGTGTCTGTAAATTTGACCCACTTGGGACAAAAGAGGAAAGTTAAGGTCTTTTTTAGATTCCCAATTATAGAGACAAGGGCACTATTTTATACAAAGCGGCTAGGAACGAGAAACATAGATTGCGGTGGACAGAGTAAAGAGCAACTGTGAAACAGATCAGAATTATATTTTTTTTAAAAAAACACACGAATACAGGCAAATCTTAAAGTCTGTACACACCCCTAAGAGAAACAAAGAAAAACCATAATTGATATATTCATCCATTGCTTTAAGAATAGCTTTAAGCAAATATTAGTTTTTAGTGGTTTAACTCCAGATTCATGCTCATTAGCTGCTTATAGCGTAACTCTGTCACTCCATGGGCATGTATGTTAGCAATATAGATGGACTGATGTTTGTCAATCATGTTTCTAACAAGATATATTTATTGGAGAGTGTAGTTTATTTCAAACAAGGATAGCCATCTTCTATAGTCTTGTGAACTACCCTATTCTTTATATCTAGTACTGTATCATCTAGTAGTTAGATCTTCTAAAAGGATAGCCCAAAGGATAAGTATCTGTATAGAATACATTTTTATCTAAAGACTCAAAAGAATATCTGGAGGATGGATGCTTTTATCTGACCTGTTTCTGTTAAGGAGGACAAATAATATTCCATGCTGAAATTGATCTATTTTTCCAGTGTTGTGTGTGTTGTATGCACCAGAGAGGATCTGGCAGAACCCCACCTGCTGGGTGACCAATCCCTTGCTGTTTGTTTGTGAGCGTGTGGCTGTTGGGTCAGTCAGAAGGGCTTTCTTTCTCTAGGGCAAGACGTAATGTTCCATTCCAGGTTGGAATGCCATCTTCCCTCTAGGTCAGGATGCAATAACTCTTTGCAGGCTCTGGTGTGTGTGTGTGTTTTGTGCGTAATGGCTGCTAGTCATGGTTTGATGTCTCTACACAGCCCATGGAAGAGTGTAGACGGCTGTACAATACTTACTTCCAAGTTTGACTTGAATACCTGAGGTTTGTGTTACCAGTATTAAATACAATTCTTTGCAATGAATTTTAAATGAAGTGGAAGCTCTCACCAGAGGTTTGTTAAAAGCAGGCTAACAGTTGTTCTCTCCTTGTGCTTCTCCCTCTCCCCCTCCTTTTTTGGGTTAGAAGAGGTTTAAATTATATATTAACCAAAAAGGTAAACAGAATAAAATGGGCAATAAAATATTAATGGAAGATGTAGTGGAATTGTCTTCTGCTGCACTTAAAATGGCCTGAATGATTGAGCTGTGAATTGCTCTCCCTTAGGTATTGAAATATTCATCAGTATTTAATAAATGTTCGCCTGCGTAGCTACTCATGTTTACACTACAGCACTTGCTGGAGAGTGCTTACGAAAGAAAACATTATAACGGAAGGTGAACTTTGCAGTGCAATGAGTCACCTTAAATTATACAGCACGCAGAGCAGAGGAGACAAGAGAAATCTCTGAACTGACAAATGAGAAGCCAGCATCACTTAAGCGCATCTTTTGTTAAAGGAACTGCCCATGGATGGTAAAAGGGCTCTACGGCTCCAATACTCTTTGGAAGCTTTTTAAAGATTTACCTCGTTTGCATTTTTTAAAAAAACACCTTTCCTCCTTATGCCTAAGTCATGTTCTATAATGACTTGGGATTCAAATGCAATTACTGGAAGGGCACTATCACTTTTTTTTGCTAGAAAGGAAGGGGGAATGTGACGGAATAAAAGTAGTGCAACAAATTAATTAAAGAGCCAGGTAACAAGCAACATGGACTTGATTTGCATTATGCACATTTTTCAATTGTATGAAGGTATTCATTGCCAGCATAAGGTGTTAATGAATGAATCTACAGGGAAAGCTAAAATTTGATAATAGTTTCCTGGCAAAAGAAACGCCTTTTTCCATATCAGCCTGCCTGTGTCTTAAGACCTTCTCCAAGTGCCTTCCTGAGTGGTGGCAGTTTATGTTTGTACAAAGAAGAGGCCCTTTTTGTGGTAGCACCCCAACTATGCAAAGTCCACCCAAAGAGGTGCAATTGGTGGATAAATTACAATCCTTTTGATTTCAGGTGTGCTCAGGCATTTTAAATAGTTATGCTATCTCAGTCTGTTTTTGGTTTTGATAGCAGGGATGGGAACCTATGGCTCGCCAGATGTTGCTGGGTGACAATCCCATCATCCCTAATCATTGGCCATGCTGGCTGGAGCTGATGTGAGTTGGTGTTCATATCCATGGATGTGTCACACAAATAGTTCAAGGTGGGAGATCTGAAGGTGGTTTAACCACCCATTCAATGCCCTGCTGAGTATTGGATGCTGCTGCTGAAATGGAGAGTCTGTTCAAATCCAATTTGAGAATGCAGTCGAAGGTTAGTTGCACATCTGTAAAACTTAACACGTTCACCGAGGAGAAAGAATCCAGCTGGAAGATCTGTATCTACCCTCCATGATGACAATATGCCCTTGCTTTACAGAGGACAATCTTCTATTTGGAGATTGGTTGGTCCTCCATTTGAAGAAATAATCTGTTTGAAGGGCTGTCTGCTCCAAGTCCGCTTTAAAGATAAAGAACCATAAGAAGGGAGATCAGAGAGGGCCTTGAAGATACCCATCATATGTGAACACCTGGATGGCAGACCAAGCAAGCACACAGGTCATTTGGTTACAGTCTTCAACACTATGGTAAGATGTGCTGTACTGTTATTAAAATTATAGGCATTATTTCCAAATTTGCATATGCTCAGATAAATTTCTGAATTGTTGTCCATCAATTTAGGATCCTAGGGTAAAAAGGTAAAGGTAAAGGTACCCCTGCCCATACGGGCCAGTCTTGACAGACTCTGGGGTCGTGCGCCCATCTCACTTAAGAGGCCAGGGGCCAGCGCTGTCCGGAGACACTTCCGGGTCACGTGGCCAGCGTGACATCGCTGCTCTGGCGAGCCAGAGTTGCACACGGAAACGCCGTTTACCTTCCCGCTGGTAAGCGGTCCCTATTTATCTACTTGCACCCGGAGGTGCTTTCGAACTGCTAGGTTGGCAGGCGCTGGGACCGAGCAGCGGGAGCGCACCCCGCCGCAGGGATTCGAACCGCCGACCTTTCGATCGGCAAGTCCTAGGCGCTGAGGCTTTAACCCACAGCGCCACCTGCATCCTAGGGTAGTTTACAACATTTACAAATCTCTTATTATTTTGGCAGGGTTGTGGGTTAAGCGAGGTCTTATTTTTCCAGTCTTCATTGCATACTGCATTGGTGAAAAAGAAAGGAAAACTACTATGCCAATAAGCTACTAGATTATTGTAAAGGTTAAAAAAGAAGAAGAAAGACATGAGAAGCTCAAGCAGTTGCCAAAGGATAACGCATCGAGACAGCTGAATTGTCCAGTGCAGTTTAGCAAATGACTTGAACAACAGTGACTTTTAATATCTGTATCTAATATCTAATCTATCTGTTATATATATTGATATAGAATCTCTGTGACGGGGTGAGCTCCCGTTGCTCTGTTCCAGCTCCTGCCAACCTAGCAGTTCGAAAGCATGCCAGTGCAAGTAGATAAATAGGTACCGCTGTGGCGGGAAGGTAAACAGCGTTTCTGTGCGCTCTTGTTTCCGTCATGGTGTTCCATTGTGCCAGAAGCGGTTTAGTCACGCTGGCCACATGACCCAGAAAGCTGTCTATGGACAAACGCTGGCTCCTTTGGCCTGAAAGCGAGATGAGCGCCACAACCCCATAGTTGCCTTTGACTGAACTTAACTGTTCATGGGTCCTTTACCTTTACCTTAAAAGACAGATATCATCTCAGAAAACAATTTTATTCTATGAATATAAGAATTGTAAGAAAGCGATCAGTGTACAAAATAAAACGGGGTTTCCCCCCCAAAACAAGTACAAGGGCGGACACAAAAAGCTAAAGGTGGGTAATATCTAGTTATGTCTGTCCTTTGTATAATGGAAACCAACAAGCACAGCAATAGTTTTAGTTCTTTATTCCTCTCCCAACAGCCTCTTCCCCACATCAACCAAAACCTGCTGTAAGGAATCCCCCAACCCTTCAGCTTCACTTTTTGGCAGGGAAAAAAAGTGTGACTAGAAGTTGTACAAGCCTGTTGTACAAGCATTTTCTATTTGTGCAACACTGGATCTCATTCAATACATAGCACAAAATGATTACGATGACACATGGATCCTTTTAAATGCTAGACAATAATATCCAGGTGTGTTCAGAATAATTGCATCCATTACACAATGGGCTAGCTTTATAATATAACCTCTACAAAAAGGTTAGCACAACTCCTCAAGCTGACTGAGAAGTTCACACTCCATTATGTAAAATGCAAGTTTAAACTGGCAGGGCAAATTGAAACTCCCATGTATAGCCAAGAAGCTGCCTAATTTGGGTTTTAGACAGTAGGTCTAACACGCGCATGTGCGCACACACACCTCTAACAGAAATGGAAATGAAGTGATACATTCAGGCCATTGGTATTTGGATACCTTGATCTTATCAGTGTATTTATTTACACTGAACTCTGCTTATCTCTTCTCCCTTTCAGCAGCTAATTGTTCCTGGGGGCTGAGATGGGAGGACCAGGAAAAATTAGTCAGGAAGGGAGAGATAAGATAAGCAAAGATAAACGATGGCCTGATCAAGGGACCAGGGGCTCCTGCTTCTCTGTTTGTTTGCCCACAATCCCCTCCAGCTTTCCATCTCTGGGAGTTTAGGAATTGCCAACAGACTACACATGGCTACCTCTGTGTTGAAATATAGTGAGGCCAGGCTCCATCAGAGATGGAGAACCTGTGGCTGCTCAGATGTTCTTGGATTCCACCTCCCATGATTCCTTATTGTTGACCTGGGTGGCTGAGGCTGATGGGAGTTATCCAAAAAACATCTGTAGGGCCAGAGATCCCTCATTCCTGCTCTAAGTTTTATTCGCCAGAAACATATGCAACTGAGGAATCAGCTTCTCCAGCCAGACAACTGAGAAATTAAGGGACTAGATCATGTCACATCATATTGTCATGAGTTCACATGTGATGCAGTATAGAGATTTTCCTCAGGGGGAAAAAGGCAGTGACATCTAAAAATTCCCAACAAAGAGTATTTGTGCCTAGGATGTGATGTTTAAAGAAGGCTTCATGTGTGTGGGAAAAAGAGACCCATCCAACAGGAAGGATGCTAAATTAAATATTTGTTTGACATAATGGCTTAGGCTAATTGCTAATGGATGTTCAGAGCAGAGTTTGGAGAAAACTCAATACTGTTCTGTTTTTGAAAATGAACTGAGCCTATAAGCACAAATGCACTGACTGCGTCATACTGAGTCACATAAAGTAGCAATAAAGAAATTACAGAGCTGCTTTAATACAATGATCCTATGTACACTTATCTGGGAGTGAGTCCCACTGAAATCCATGGGAATAACATCTAAGAAGCCATTAAGTTGCAGGTTACTTAAAAACAAACACATCTAAGTTGTGACAGTAGTACCGTATTTTTTGCACCATAACACTCACTTTTTTCCTCCTAGAAAGTAAGGGGAAATGTCTGTGCATGTTATGGAGCGAATGCCTGCGGGTGGCAGGGGGGATCTGCTGCAGTCGTGAGCAGAGGATCCATGGTTCCCCTTCCTTCCCTCCTCCGTGGTTACAAAGCATGGATCCACATGGATCCTCAGGATTTTTGCATTGGGCTACTCCAAACTCACTGTCAGATCACATGTCTGTGGCCACAGCATGAACCACAAGGCATGATTTGATCATTTCTAGGATAGGTAAAAGGTAAAGGTACCCCTGCCCGTACGGGCCAGTCTTGACAGACTCTGGGGTTGGTGCGCCCATCTCACTCAAGAGGCCGGGGGCCAGCGCTGTCCGGAGACACTTCCGGGTCACGTGGCCAGCGTGACATCGCTGCTCTGGCCAGAGCCAGAGCCAGAGCCGCACACGGAAACACCGTTTACCTTCCCGCTGGTAAGCGGTCCCTATTTATCTACTTGCACCCAGAGGTGCTTTCGAACTGCTAGGTTGGCAGGCGCTGGGACCGAGCAGCGGGAGCGCACCCCGCCGCAGGGATTCGAACTGCCGACCTTTCGATCGGCAAGTCCTAGGCGCTGAGGCTTTAACCCACAGCGCCACCGGTTAACTCATGATTTGTTAAATAAACCATGACTTAGCATTATGGGCAAACGAGACCTATGTCTGCTGATAGATATGCTCATACTGGCTGGAAATTATTTCCTTAAACAAACCAATATAGTGGTAACTCGGTTTTCAAACATAATCCATTCCGGAAGACTGTTCAAGTACTGAAACGTTTGAAAACTCAAAACATAAGCCTTAATACAGAAAACTCAACATGGAAAACTCAATACGGAAGCCATGTGGCATGTTCGTCTTCTGAGGTTTGTTTGAAAGCCGAAGCATTTACTTCTGGGTTTACAGCATTCAAAAACAGAAATGTTCATCAACGGAGATG
Source organism: Podarcis cretensis (assembly GCF_951804945.1). Taxonomy (NCBI): domain Eukaryota; kingdom Metazoa; phylum Chordata; class Lepidosauria; order Squamata; family Lacertidae; genus Podarcis; species Podarcis cretensis. The sequence continues at coordinate 6,469,975 of NC_137180.1, read as the reverse complement.
TTCAAAAAACAAGGTACCACTGTATTTATATTTTGTGTGTGTGCAATGTCAGTTTGCAAACTACCCTTACAGTGGCATGAAACTATTTGATGTTACCAATTTAAACACTGTATTTCTAAATGAAGGGATTTGTGTTGGAGGTTGACTAGAGTGCATGTAAGAGTTCAAAATATTTTCTAAGGAGCAAAAATACTTTTGATGTGCACTTCCGGAGGCGGCACAAACGACAATGGCAGTCCTCCTCGCGTTGTGAGGAGGAAGCTCTACAGAAACGGGTCGTCCGCTACAGCAAAGCGGAGACCCGCGCTGAAAAACCCCAGGCAGCAAGAGCCTGGGGACGTGGGACTCGGCGGGTGCCAGAAGCGGCCCTTGAAACGTAGAAGAGACCCCGTAAGGAGCCTCGGATCGTGGAGGTGGTCGCGGCGCTGTGAGTCGATCGCTACTCTGTAGAGTGAAGCCGCGCAGCTGCTGTCGGTGAGCGCTGACCTTTTTTCCTGAAAATATTCGGAACAGAAAAGCAACAACCCGTGAGTAAGGAGGGACTTTTACAACTGGAGTCTAAATTAGTGGAAATTTGGCTGAAAGCGGAGAGATGTTAAAAGGAAGTCCGTCTTCCGCTGCTACTTAAACTTCAAAGCAAAAAGAGCTGGAGGCGTGGAGCCATTGAAAAGGCTTTTAAACTATCTGATTTGAGCATTCATTGAAGCTGCTTTTAGGTAAAGTAAGGATTTAACTTATTTATATGATTCATCTTTTATTTGGACTGTGTTAATCTTCTGCTTTGGGAACTACAAATTTTGACTGAGAAGCCCAGGTACTTGGGCTGCCTGAACAACAGAACTGTCAGTTTGCTGATTTGGCTATTGTGTATTTGGACTTGCAACAATCTGAGCATTTTTGGACTTGCTATTTTGAAACACCAGTTGGCACTTGTCAGAAACAATGTAATGCTGTTAACACCAACTCTGCTAAACACTAGTTACTGAAGGTCTTTGGACATTAAATTTGATCTTATTGATCTTATTTGATTTGGCTTCTTCCCTCAAGATATTCTAAGCTCCCTCTAGAGGATTTTGGACTTACAGCAGTGACACTATTTTACTTTCTCTTTCCTTTCCTCCTATTTGATTGTTTGCTCTTGGGCTGCTGCATTCTCATGGGAACAACTCAGCTTGACCTTGACTCTTAGATAAAATTGGAATGAGCGGCACAAGAAAAAGAGGAGCAAGAACTAGACAAACAACTTTAACCTCAGCCTTACAGACACGTAGATCATCTGTACCTACTCTGCCGTCGGCAGGGGAAGAAGATATTGTGCCTACTCTGCTGTTGGCAGGGGAAGAAGAAACTGAGCAGTTACAGTTGGAAGATATGGCCTCAGGAGCAACTGCTTCAATTTTAGAGAAAATCTATGAAAAATTGGAGTCTTTGGATAAGAGAGTAGAATCTTTGGACAAGAAAGCGGATGAACAAACAGCCAAAATCGACCAAAATACAGCCTGTCTAAATAAAATAACTGGACAGGTGGCACAGAACGTACAAGCAATAGGGCAGTTAACTGAGGCCACTGTAGAGAATCGTAAGCTGGCTGAGGCTACTAGCCAAAAAGTTGAAAATTTAGAACAAGAGGTAAAACCATTTTATAAACAAGTTGGAGAGCAACAGATGTACTTGTCTATGATAGAACTGCGGAACCGGGAAAATAACTTAAGGTTAAGGTCAATACCAGAAGTTGAAGAAGGAAACTTAGTTGAGTTCCTGACCAAAGAATTTTCCAAGTTCTGGCCTATACAGGAGGAAAAGGACTTTAAAATTGTGTCGGCTTTCAGACTTGGAAAATTTGCAAAGAAAGATAAGCCCAGAGACTGTTTGATAACTTTGAGATTGAAGGAGGAAAGGGACAAGATACTGGGCCTACACTACGAAAAGTCACTGGACATTTTGGACAGAAGAGCTGAAATTTACAAAGACATCCCGAAACAACTGCTGGACCTCAGATCCGCCTATCTTGAATTGGTCAGATTGTTAAGGAGCAACTCAATCATTTTTAGGTGGGAATTTCCTCAGGGATTATCTTTCACCTTCAGAGGGAAGAAGGTTAAAATTAAAACACTTGAAGACAGAGATAAATTTCTGATTGCCTACGGAGAGGACCTTCAGAAAGGAATTGAAATACCTTTGGGGCCTGGAACATCTGCTGCATCTCTACCCGTGGAACCTGAAGATCCAGAGAAAAAGATACCACCCCCAGAGAAATAACAGAATTGTTCAGGATGTCTCTGCAACTGTTGAGCTGGAATATTAATGGGTGTAACTCCCCGGAAAAAAGGAGGAAGTTATTTCATATATTGAAAAAAGAACAACTGGACATTATTTGTTTGCAAGAAACACATGTGACTAGGCTCCATAAAAAAGTGCTAATAAATAAAAGATTAGGCCAAGAATTTATTTCTTCGGATCGAGTGAAGAAAAGAGGAGTGGTGATTTATGCAAAGGAGAGCCTGTCACCTAAACTTTTATTCAAAGATGAGCAAGGAAAAATTTTGGCAATTGAGACACAATACCAAGGAGAGAAGTTTTTGATATTAGGAATTTACGCACCAAATGAGGGGAAATCGGAATTTTATAAGAAGTTGCATGATAGCGTCCTGGACTATCTGGACTATGACAACATCATTATGATGGGAGATATGAATGGCGTGGTATCAACCAACATGGATAAGTCACAAAATCAAAATGTCACAAAAGATGGCAGACTACCTAAGACTTTTTTTGAATTGACCAACAATATGGACTTGATTGACATTTGGAGGACAAAGAACCCCTTGGGAAGAGAAGGAACATTCTTTTCTGAAGCCCAACTGACATGGACGAGAATCGACCAAATATGGATATCTAGAGGTCTGGCATCTAAGACCAGAAAGGTGGAAATCTGCCCAAAGACCTGCTCCGACCATAATGCTGTAAAGATGGATATGACACTACTACCAACCGGCTCCTTTAGATGGAAGATGAATGACAATTTGTTTAGAGACCAGGAGATTACCAAGAAGGCCCAAAAAGTCCTGAAGGATTATTTTGAGATAAACTTGAATACCACAGTGGAAAAAAGAACCATCTGGGATGCAAGTAAGGCCGTGATGAGGGGGTTCTTGATACAACAGAATGCTGTAAAGAAAAGGATACAAAATGAGAAAAAAGATAAGATTTTGGAGAAAATTAAAGAACTCGAGAAGAAGTTAAGATCAAATCCGAAGTCACAGCCGATTCTGAGAGAAATTAAACTCTATCAAGCACAATATTCTAAATTGATAAACCAGGAAATAGAGTGGAAAGTTAAACTAATGAAACAAAGAACATTTGAATCGGCGAATAAATGTGGGAAACTGCTAGCATGGCAGTTGAAGAAGAGACAAAAACTAAACACAGTTACAAACTTAGAGATTGAAGGAAGAAACATTCAGAACCCTGTGGATATTTGAAAATGCTTTCAGAGATATTTCAAAAAACTATATACTCAAGGGCCGCAAGATGAGGCTGAGATAAAACAATTTTTGAAAAAGAATGGACTACCAAAACTGTCACAAGAAAATAGAGTAATCCTGAACTCTAAAATAACACGACAAGAGATTGAACAAGCCATTCAGAACATGCAATTGGGCAAATCTCCAGGGCCAGATGGGCTCACCTCCAAGTACTATAAGATATTGAAAGACTATTTGATACAACCATTGTTGGAGGTTAGCAATGAAATTTTGGAGGGGAAGAAGGCGCCGGAATCGTGGAAAGAAGCGTTTATCACATTGATACCAAAATTGGAAACTGAAAAGACTCAACTTAAGAACTACCGCCCCATCTCTCTTCTAAATGTGGATTACAAAATATTTGCAGACATTTTAGCAAGCAGATTTTAAAAAGTTTTAAATCAGGTAATTCATAAGGATCAGGCAGGCTTTCTCCCAGGCAGACATTTGTTTGCTAATACAAGGAACATTATTGATATTTTGGAACTTTTGCAAACAAATATCAATACAAAAGCAGTGTTAATTTTCATAGATGCGGAGAAGGCCTTCGATAATATTTCTTGGAAATTTATGAAGGGAAATTTGGAAGGGATGGGAGTGGGACGGGGTTTTGGAAATGGGATAAATGCAATTTATTCAGAACAAAAGGCTAAACTGATAGTCAACAATGTGATTACAGAAGAGTTCAAAATTGAAAAAGGAACACGACAAGGCTGTCCTATTTCCCCATTGTTATTTATTTCGGTCCTGGAGGTGCTCTTGAACATGATTAGAGGGGTTGAAGGAATTCAGGTCGGAGCGAAGCAATATAAACTTAAAGCGTTTGCAGATGACCTAGTTTTGACCCTACAGGAGCCAGAATCTAGTACGAAAAAAGTATTACAACTGATTCAAGAGTTTGGTCGGGTAGCGGGATTTAAACTAAACAAGCAGAAAACTAAGGTATTGGGAAAAAATTTGACAGTTACAGAGTCAGAACGGTTTCAGAAAGAGACAGAGTTAAATGTGGTTAAAAAAGTAAAATACCTAGGGGTAAACATAACAGCAAAAAATCTGAGTCTATTTAAAGATAATTATGAGAAATGCTGGTCAGAAATTAAGAGAGATTTAGAAAGTTGGACAAGACTGAAACTTTCCTTGTTAGGTCGAATCGCTGCTGTAAAGATGAATGTATTGCCAAAAATGCTGTTTTTATTTCAAACATTACAGATTGTGGACAAAACAGAGTGCTTCCGGAAGTGGCAGAGAGACATTTCCAAATTTGTCTGGCAGGGCAAAAAGCCCAGAATTAAGTTTAAGATACTAACTGACGCGAAAGAAAGAGGGGGCTTTGCCCTGCCAAACTTAAGGCTGTATTATGAATCAGCAACTTTCTGCTGGTTAAAAGATTGGCTGCTCCTCGAGGACACTGATGTTTTAAATTTGGAAGGTTTCGACAATGCGTTTGGTTGGCATGCATATTTATGGTATGACAAGGTTAAAATTAATAAGACTTTCAAGAACCATATTGTCAGAAAAGCAATGTTTAATGTCTGGACAAAATACAAAGACTTATTGGAAAATAAAACTCCAAGGTGGCTTTCACCATTGGAAGCTAAGGCCCGGAAAAGACTCAATATGGAGGCTAAATGGCCGAAGTATTGGGAAATATTAGAAAAAGACGGAGACAACTGGAAATTGCAGAGTCAGGAGAAAATGAAAGACAAAGTGCGAGATTGGTTACACTATGCTCAGATTAAAGAAGTTTTTAAACTTGATAAAAAGTTAGGATTCCAGGTGGAAAAATCGAAGTTAGAAACGGAACTGTTAGAGCCTAAGACTAAGGTACTTTCAAGAATGTATAACTTGCTGCTAAAATGGAACACACAAGATGAAACGGTTAAATCGGCTATGATAAAGTGGGCACAGGACATTGGGTATAATATTATGTTTGAGGACTGGGAAAAGTTGTGGACTACTGGGCTGAAGTTTACTGCATGTAATGCTTTGAAAGAAAATGTAATGAAAATGATATATAGATGGTACATGACCCCAGTCAAACTTGCAAAAATATACCACTTGTCTGATAATAAGTGTTGGAAATGTAAGGAAAATGAAGGAACGTTCTTTCACCTTTGGTGGACTTGCCCTAAAGTGAAGGCTTTCTGGGAAATGATATACAATGAGCTGAAAAAGGTATTTAAGTATACCTTCCTTAAGAAACCAGAGGCCTTCCTTTTGGGTATTGTTGGCCAAGGGGTGTTAAAGAAGGATCGAACATTTTTTATGTATGCAACAACAGCAGCAAGGATACTCGTTGCTACGCATTGGAAAACTCAAGATCTACCCACACTGGAAGAATGGCAGATGCAACTGATAGACTATATGGAACTGGCCGAGATGACGGGCAGAATCCGAGACCTGGGAGAGGAGACGGTGGAAGAAGACTGGAAAAAATTTAAGATTTATTTGCAAAAATATTGTAAATTGTATGAATGTTAAGCAGGATGTTTGATCATAAACAACTTGGCACCATTGAAACAGACGAAGTGAACTATGAAGATAAGTTAAATTCATGAAAAAATCAAATTTTTAGATAATTATTAGGCTAAGTTTAATGTTTTAAAGAGCGAAATAAACGTATCTAAAATTTTAAGATATAACATTGGAAAATTAGATTGTAAGGTGGGGATAAGGTGATAAATTGCTGGTTTAATTTCTATTAATTTGGAACGCAGGAGCGGGAGATGTGAGGAAGTCCAAAGAAGACAAGAAAATACGTTATGATATGTGATATCTTTGTATGTTTTTCTTTGTGTGTTGTAATCAAAAAACCCTTAATAAATATTATTAAAAAAAAATACTTTTGATGTGTACAGTTAGAACTGGGATCACACAGAGGGCCCAGCTACATGTGTTGTGAAATGTGTTGCTTTAAATTGAATGAATGGTTTTACAGTCACAAACAGCTGTCATGGAGAGTGGGGAGCTGTTCAGGGCTGGATCTGCCGGAGGTGGGAAAGGAGGGTCAAACCCTTTCCTCTAGCGCTTATCGCAATTCTCAGTGGAAATCCCATTTTCCAGAGTTCTTATTTGCATCAGGAAGGAAGCTCCCACGGGCACCAATGGCAGAGTCTCTCCTAATGCAAATGGTAGCTTTGGGTGATTTTTTGCCAGGACTGTGGGGTGGGGATAAACTCCTCCTCACTGCACTGCATCGTCCCAGTTCTCATCATCCCAATGGCTTCTACTTGCCATTGTGAAATATTCACACAACTTAAAGCATTGTCACTAAAAAGCCCCCCAGTTTAGCCCACAGATGATTCTGTATCCATAATCCACTGGCCAACTACTTCAATTCCACGTATGCTTTCTTCATACCTTTTTTACCCACACCCACTGTACCCACCCACCCACCCATGCATATAGATATACGGCCCACACTGAATGAATGAACTTCAGGCTATGCAATCTCTCTTGGATTTTCTTCCATAGAGAAAGCAATGGCACTTTCCCCCTCCATCTGGCAGTTTCATTCTCTTGATTCTGTTTCTTTGGTGATCCTGCTGTCAGGGGGAAGCTCATTGAACACTTACCTTCTCCCTTTTGGCTATCCCTTTTAATTCCTTTCTTCCGCTGGTGTGCATTATTAACGTTGGAACTGAATTATTTACAGCGACTCTGTAAAATGTCATTAACGACTTGAGACAGAGAGCAGTACGTCTTGTGCGGACTCAGTGAAATGGGGGGAGATCGGGGGGGGGGGGAGAGATCTGGAGAACACTGCTTGGGAAAAGCTGAAGAAGCTCAGTGGGCATAGGGGAAGAAACTATTTGCCCTGACTTCCCCCCACCTTCCCCCAAACCTTTTCTCACCTCTCTCTGCACGTTGCCCCTGCCTAGAGCTCATTTCCCTGCTCCCTTCCAGACACATCCTATTCTATCAATGCCAACTTTAAGAGACAGGTCATACCTCCAAGGTAGGGCACAAGACATCATGGAGGAGAGGACTGCTCATGGCTACTAGCCATGTCTGCTATGCTGTACCTCTATGGTTGGAGGCTGTAGTGCTTCTAAATAAATAAATAAAAGCCTCTGGCTTTTTGCATGGCAAAAAAGATACATATTGACCATCATCAAGAAGCATGCATAGATAGAGCCAAGTGCATCTCAGAAGGGAGTTATTTTCACAGCTTGGGGCCCACCACAGAGAAGGCCCTCTTCCATGAAACAACCCCACAAACTTCACATTTCAGGAGTATTGCCAGCAGGGCTTTCTTTGCAAATCTTAACACCCAGGGTAGGTCTGTGTGGGAGGAGATGCAACTTCAATTATTTATTTAAAGCCCTGTGCACTTCATTGCTCCCCGCCCTATCCATTGCTAGTTTGATAGGGAAAGAATGTTCTAGTTGTGAGAACAGCAAGTACTCATGGTGCTCAGTGCCTGCTTTCTGCATTAATAAAAATAAAATGAAAAAGGCAATCTGATTAAATTATGTGAACCTTTTCTTATGCCAGTGGAGCTTAACTAAGCAAACAGGAGCAGTGCGGCAAATCAGTGTTGGTTTATTAAAGATCAGAATTCAATATCTCAATGGTTGAAGAGCTTATGCCCCAACGTACTCCGTTGTTTAACTTTTCTGTGCTGAGGAAGTGAATGCCGTGGCACCGAGAGAAGTTTTGTCAGGACAGTAACACTTAACTGAAGTGGTGATGAACGACAAAGGAAGAGGTTGTACTGTCATCTGCATTGTTGTGAATGTGGCCACAGTTCTGCACAGACATGCTACAAGAAATGTTAGGTGTGGAAGTAGCTCCCCTTCCTTTCATGACTACTCCACATGACGGCCACATGCAGCCTTCAGGCTCAGAAGCCAAAAGGCTGCAATTGCCAGTTGCTTTGGAGCAATAGCTTCCCGGCTTCCCATATAGCAGGATGCTGGAGTTGAAGGACCACTAGTCTCATCTAACATGGCTTTTCTTAAATTCGTATAATCAACCCACCTGCATGGAATCATAGAGATGGAAGGTATATTGAGGGTCATCTAGTCCAACCGCCTGCAATTCTTTTTTTTTAAAAATAATATTTATTAGAATTTCAGATATTACATAAACCAAAAAAATAAAAAAATTTAAAAAATTCAACATTTACAATCCATGTTTTCAGTACCTTTTTTCCAGAACTTCCCCTTGCCTCCCCTTCTTGTATTCCCTGACCAAAAATTTGTTCAACAAGTTCTTCTCCCTAAATTTTTAACCTTAGTTTGTTATTATAATTCACTTTATATATCAACTTTTAACATATATACATCAATCATTATACTTAAAAACTTTTTCTAAGGTCGGCCCAGTTCTCCTTCCACGAATTCCCCATTTCAATACTAGTGACAACATAGAAAGAAAAAAAGATCAGAATATTTTAGTACACCTTTGGGTTTCCAAACCCCACCCTCCCTTCCCCGGTTTCGATCCCTAAGCCACTGTCCGTTAGTCCATCTGTTATCAGCCCGGCAGCCTCACATCTGAGGCCCTTAAATCTCTCTCAGTCCCTCTCTGCCGGTTTCTTTGAAAGTCTTTTATAATAAACACCAAGTCTCGGAGGGGCACTATCCCTATAATGTCCATGTTCCTTCCAGCCGGATCTCCATATTTAAAAGTTGAGCTCAAATCTTGATTCTCAATCCTTCCAAGTCCAAATAGCCAAAAGGTTCCATCTTTGACCTTGATCAGATTTGTAAAGCATAGGTCTTCAGATCTCCACAAAAGGAGATCCTTCCATTCCTCATTTTCCAATTCAAACCCAGTTTTTGTCATCCAATTCTTACTTTCTTTTATGTCCATCTTGACAGGCCTCCAGCTCTCCTTTGCCTTCTGCAACATTACAGCCCCTCCTTCCTGCTCCTCCTGCTCAAATTTTTTTTCCAGTTCAGCTGCAATTCAAGTCCCATCAGCCTAAGCTAGTATGGCTGATGGTCAAAGATGATGGAAGTTGGAGTCCAACAACATGCAGAAGGCCACAAGTTCTCCAATATATAGAAACTGAAGCATATGCAATAGTCAGGAATGATGGAAGTTGGAGAGTCACGATTCCCCAACAGGAAACAAAGCATACTCAGAGAAGAAGAGCAAAGTGCTGAAGGTAAAGAAAAAGTTGCCAAACTGACGTATGTGGCTCCAACAGCCATCGGTGAAGATTGAGCTCCCCTCACCCCTGGCTTACCCTGTAATTAATTCTGTTTTCCTGATACTTCTGACTGAATTCTCAGGGAAGGAAAAGCTTGGGTCGTGTGGAGAAAGAGCAATACTGTATTATGGAGTTATGTAAGTGTAATATACATTTCTATGTAAGAATGTTGTTCCATTATCAAACTGCTTTATGACCTGTGAATGCATGAAGGGAAAGTTTGGCCATTTACTGCAAACTGAAGCCTGGGAGATCCAATGTATTTTGGGGTCAGCAAACTTTTTCAGCAGGGGGCCGGTCCACTGTCCCTCAGACCTTGTGGGGGGCCGGACTATATTTAACAAATAAGTAAAAAATGAACGAATTCCTATACCCCACAAATAACCCAGAGATGCATTTTAAATAAAAGCACACATTCTACTCATGTAAAAACACCAGGCAGGCCCCACAAATAACCCAGAGATACATTTTAAATAAAAGGACATATTCTACTCATGTAAAAACACACTGATTCATGGACTGTCCGCGGGCCGGATTTAGAAGGTGATTGGGCTGGATCCGGCCCCTGGGCCTTAGTTTGCCTACCCATGGTATATGTGGTCTTCAGCTGGCAGACTACCAAGAAACTGCTAGGCTGATTGAAGAGATGACTTTGGGCCCTGTGGGGTTTTGCATTATGTCGAGTGGACATTAGAGATCATTCCCTTTATATGAGATGGTGGAATTAAAAGGTCAGACTGCGATGGATCCTTTTGTAGACATTCCATTTGTGCTTATTGGTCCCTAGTTAAAAACTAAGGAGTGTTTGGACTACCAGAACAAGATTTTTGATTGGTTAAAGGGTCATTTGTAAAGAGAATAAAATGGTAAGCACAGCACTGCAAACAGAGTAAGCAGCCAGGACACCAAACCTGAAATTACAGGAGGCAGAGTCGCTCTGCAGTAGTGCTCTTGCCTTAAAATGTCTCCTCTTTTTAAAGACAACAGCAACATTATCCAACAATTAATGAGAAAAGCAATTGTATTCAAACGTTTTCAAGTGGGGGAGATCTTGGGCTGGATTTCTGGAAAGCAAAAGAAGGTTTGCTATGAGAGGCTGCCCATAGTGTGGCGGATAGCTGGTTCTCATTTTTTATTTTTTTATTTTTAAAAAATGGAGTGCTCTTTTAATTTTAAAGAAATCAGTATGGATATGAAGATAGATGATGATATACAGATAGAAAGATAGAAAGAAAGAAAGAAAGAAAGAAAGAAAGAAAGAAAGATGATAGATGATAGATAGATAGATGATAGATAGATAGATGATAGATAGATGATAGATGATAGATAGATAGATAGATAGATAGATGATAGATAGATGATAGATAGATAGATTAGATAGATAGATAGATAGATGATAGATAGATAGATAGATAGATAGATGATAGATAGATGATAGATGATAGATAGATAGATAGATAGATAGATAGATGATAGATAGATGATAGATAGATAGATGATAGATAGATAGATAGATAGATAGATAGATAGATAGATAGATGACAGATAGATAGATAGATGATAGATAGATAGATAGATAGATAGATAGATGATAGATAGATAGATGATAGATAGATAGATAGATAGATAGATAGATAGATAGATAGATAGATGATAGATAGATAGATATAGATAGACAGTAAGTCTAGGTTTGATAGACAGGGAGACTAGGTTTGGAACTGCCCGAGAAAGATGCTAGATTGTTTTTGTATGCCACAACTGCTGCTAGAATTTTGCTGGCCAAATACTGGAAATTACAAGAAGTACCTTTTTTTTATGCTAAGATAATTTAAATTGAAATACTTGCAAGTAGCAGATTGGCCTAGGATTTAAATAAGTGATGTTATAGAATAATATATTTAAAGTTAAAATGAAAGGAAAGAAAGATGTTAACGGATTAAGTAAATTACATGTGAAAATAGTTTTGGAAAACTGTTACAATGGTATACATTGAAACTCAGCCTGGGGGAGTCGAGGAAGTCACCCAACAATGTAAAGAAAAATGGAACTATTATACTTAAGATTTATGTTTATTTGTTTGTTTGTTTATATATATGGAAAATCAATAATTATTTTTTTGGGGGGAAAAAACACACTTCAGCGGAAGACATCATGAGGGCTTTTCAAATCAGGAAGTGCAGACAGCTGAGTAAACTGCACAGACACATCACCCACATCTACCTCACAACAATAAGGTAAGTTGAAACCAGCACCCACCAAAATTACAAATAAATTGTTACAGAAAGTGGCAGAAAAATGGAAGTTTCTTTAGCAGGGGCAGAAGAGTTTTGGGAAATTGGAAGACAGGTTTCAGCACAGCCCTAGAAGACATGGAAAGAACACAGCAGCTCTGTAGTTGCCCACAAGAAGCAGGAAGGTTTTGGATTAAGTCATCTATTAAGCCTTCAAATAAATGGGAAGGATAAGATCAGGGTTGCTGGCTATTAGCAGCGGGAAGAGAACTAGGGCAAGGGAGTATGGTAGATACCTCTTTAAAGTAACTGTCACATTTTAAATCAAATATGAATAAGCAGGAATCCTGTGACAAACCCAAAGGTCATCTTCAGAGGCTCTCCTCCAGCTGCCCCACCAGATTTGTTGAGGCAGGTGGCTATTAAAGAGCAGCCTTTTAAAGTATGGGTGTCCCAGGTGTGGAACGCCCTCCTGAGAAGCTCACACAGCGCCTAGTTATTTATTTATTAAAATCTATATATTGCTTGATCATAATAAAACTTCTAAGTGGTTTACCTTGTGGTGTTTTCAATGCCTGGCCCCTTCCAACTCTACAATTCTGTGATTCCCCCCAGCTTTTCAATTTTAAAAAACATGTCTGAGTGTGCTTTAGACCTTGGGCACTGCTGGTTGCAGCCTGGTTTATTCAGATGTTGTTTAAGCTGGTTTTAAATTAGATGTTATATATTTTATATTTTATGGTTCACTGTTGCTGTTTTCTAAAAAAAAAAGTTTTGCACCTCCCAGGGAGCGTACTGTAATTGGGTGGCAAAAAAATGTTGTAAGAAAATGAAAGAAAAGCTAACAATTCTATTGCTGTGGAAGTTGAGAAGTCGCTTGCCCAGTGAGGCAGCTAGTCTGCTGCCGGGGGCATTGCTGCTGTGTACCAGGAGGGCGAAGGGTGAGGTAGTGGTGAGGTCAGGGCTGTGCAGGGACAACAGCAGTGCCCCTTCCAGTGGATGAGCTGCTCCTTCGTAAGTGTTTATGGGCAGATTCTATGCCCTCATAGCTAAAACTGATCCACCCTACTAGACTGGTCCCTTCTTGCCATGTTAGAAAAATTTAGAACAGGGAAAAGCCAAACGGTTGCTGAATATAGACTGTCTGCTCTACAGTGATGATGACAGAGCGCCTGTCTATAAATTATCCTTGCTTAAATGCCAAAGCATTAACACCACCCAGAAGTCAGTCAGTCTTTATTTTCAGCTTTTGCCATCATAATATGAGTAGATTAGATTCACACCCAGAAAAACCTGGCAAGCAAACCGGGTCGGTGAAATGAAGTCACGGACATGCTTTATAGCTATTTTTGATTGTACATGAATACTGATATGGATCTTTCCTTGCTAGCACCTGTTCTCATTCAAAAGCCTACATATTCATGTTCCCAGCAGGAGCTGAGCTTAACACTGGTGCTAAGTAAACAGCCTATTACTAGTAAAAAGTGCGGCTGGTGGTGATGACCTTTCATGATGGCATCAGTGCACATTTAGCCAGTATCCCCATATCTAGCCTGGCAGGCATTGTGCAGAAGATGTTGACAAAAGGGCTGCAACAGTAGCTATGTCACAATAATATTAATACAGCATAGGAGCCTGTAATTTATTCCCCTGAAATGGTTGTGTAATAAACGCCAACATAGTAAATCACTCATTTCAAGGGTCAAGGTGACCGCAAGTATGCAGTCTTATATTGCAACCCAAGAGAAACTATTCTCATTCCACAGAAATGCCTGAAGCCGTTAAACCAATCTCCCTCTGGTATCCAAACCTCTTTGTGGAAAAAGATAGATCTTGCTGTTCAACTTTCCCCAAAAATAAAAATAAATGGCTGATTAGTCTTTATTTGCAGCAATTGCCATCATAACAGAAATAAGCTCAGTGGTAAATGTTGATGTGCAGGAGCTCATCTTAGCAGCTTCCAAGAGTTATTCTCAAAGAGGGCCCCAAAATGCAAGCAGCTGTGTTGACTATATTTACAGAAATCACACAATTACATATAAAGTAATAATTACAAATCTTAACACACCTCTCCAGTTCTGAGAGCTGGACTGGAAACTTTTAGATAATCAAAAATGAATCTCTTACATTACAGCAAAAAAAGTATTATATGTCTTGGAATATGTTTTATTTGGTAAAAAATAACCATAATTTAATATACAGCAGCTCACAAAACACACTGTATAAAATTAAGTCCTGAGTATGCAAAATACATATCTTGCTTTCTGGTAGTATTGAATTAAAGGCAACAGTCAATGATGCTTCGGCTCTTGTTCTGCTTTCTCAGTGGAAAATTTCTTGGGCTCTTCAGTTGTCCATTCTTGTAAGCAAATTTTGTTCTGGAAAGTAAATGGGAGATGAAAAATAATTTTCTCCTCAGGGAGGTGTAACTGCTGGAAATGAGGTGATAATAAAAGGGCAATTACCGTTTGTTATAAATGGGCCATCCCTTTGAATTATTTATTTATTTAAAGTATTTTATATCTTGCCTTTCTGACTGCACATGAGTCCCTCACAAACTGTTCAAGTCAACAACCAACACACAACAAATAAGTAAAACACAACTGAAAGAAATCTGTTTATCTAAGACATGCAAAGCAGCAGTTTTTAAAACACCAAGATTTGCCCTCACATATCACCCAAACCAAAAAGGTTCTCAGGGCAGAAGTGTTTTTAGCCTTACTTGGAACTACATCTGTGAGACAGCCAAAGGGCCCTGCAGAGTCCAGTTGCTCCTGCCAGCCACATAACAGGACCTCTCCAGATGACCTCAGATCAAAAGCAGACTCATGTGGTAGGAATAGGAGGCAGTTCTTTAGACATCCTGATCCTAAGCTATTCAGAACAACCAGCACTTTGAATTGAGCCCAGAAACGCACTAAAAGCCAGTGCAAACAATGCAATCCTAGGGTCCCAGCTTGATGTAATTAGGGGATGGGTAACCATGGCCAGATTTGCTTTCTTCAGGCACTTGGCACACCAGTCACAGCTGGCAAAGGCACTCTTGACCACAGCTGATCCTGAAAACTCAGGAGCAAAGCTGGTTCCAGGAGCCCCTGCATCGTAGGAGTGCAGTCCTGCCCAAAACATTGTATTCCCATTGGCAGATCACCATTGCTGACTAAAAAATACTTTGGTCTTGTCTAAACTTCCTTTTACTTGACCACATCAAACCAATTATGAAACCCTATTCATTCAATATCCCCAGTGCTTTTTTCTGGGGGGTCGCTGGGATACGTATACCCCTAAACATTTTATGAATCTAAGTTTGGCCTCATTGAGGGGCAGTGTTTTAATATGAGTAGGAAAATTGAGAGTATCCCTAAACATTTTTTTAGGAAAAAAAGCACTGAATATTCTTATGTAGGCCATTGAAACAGGACCATGCTTTTACCTAGTCCCCAGTTTCGTGTCTCCTTCTTCCAGCTTCTCTGTTATATGTGTTTGTTTTTTTGCAGGCACGCCCACACTTTCAATGTATGAGCAGCTGCTCATGTGTAGGGGCACCATACGACCACGACACTTATGCCACTGAGTGCCCTGGTTGCAGCTGAGTGTCTTAAATGCATGGAGCCCCTGCAAACATGCAGCCATTGGAGGAGTGCAGCCCCTACTCCAGATTAAGTACAGCAATGCCTCCCATGCTAGTACTGTATATTCAGTGCTTTAGTGATTTAAATCATCAGCTGAGAATATCCCCAGCCTCCTTGGACTGGGATGAAATAGAGAAATACAGCTCTCTGTCATCCACATGGTAGTGACAATACATTCCAAATTTCCAAGTGACCTCTTTCACTATGGATGTTTAAGTAGCATGGGAGACACAATAGCTCAGCTGGATTCAACCAAAGGCCTATTTAGTTCACCATTCTGTTCCCACAGTGGCCAGCCAGATATCCATGGGAACAGAGTGATGTCCTGGGCTAGAGGCCTCCTCCTTAGATGAATGAAGAAATCCCCCTGCCCAAGTTGTATTATGAACAGGTTAGTTGGTTTTAACATGCATAGATATTGTATATCTAGCTCATCTTAGAAGGTCAGTGATTTATTTGGCTAACTGGCTGGAGAAAAGCCCTTCAGTAAGTCTATAAACCCTAGACCAATATGAATGTAATAAACCACTTCAATAAGACACCTAGAAAACTGTAAGTCACAGTTTTTAATACCGTAATTCACAGTATTTAATCTGCAAAACCTATGGTTTAACAGTAGAACTGAGGAAGAAGAGCTAAGTCTAGTGTTATTAGGCATTATGTTGCACTTGTGAATGTCATGCATACCTTGAGATATACATGGGGCAAATGTCCATATCTCAGAAGTGTTGTTGGACCAAATAGCAATCTTATTTGCCTCAGCTGAGTTACTTCTTAACAAGTAAATAGTAAACAAGTTCATCGTTGGCAAGTTCTGCCACCACAGCTGGTCTGGCAGTGGAGGTAGAAATGGGACATATCAGTGGTTCATTGTGGAAGGCCGTGGATCTGCGAGATGCTAAATGCCTCAGTCCCGGATAACCTTCCCCAAGTAGACCTGGAGCTACTCCAGCCCTGTAGCTGTCGTAGTCAATGGGAGGGGCAGGGAGGTTTTATTAAAAGCTGCTCCTCCCATGTTATGTTCCGGCCACAGCAATTTGGCACAGGGCACTGGATGTGGAGGTTGCTCTGTGAAACTCCCTATGAGGTTTCCTTGTATTTCTGAATCAAATTCCTTTTCTGCAGAGCTAATAAGTCCACAATGACATTGGCTTTCTTTCTTCTTGATTCCTCCCCACCTCCTGTTTCACAGACAGCAGCATTTCCTTTTGCGTGGCTGTTGGAAGTGACATTGAGGACTCCTGTGAGTCTGACATGATAAACACAGCCTAGTTTACCCTGGAAATGACTGATGAGACGAGGTCAGAGTATTCACCCACTGTAACATATCCATCAGGCCAGCGGCTGCTTTTGCCTCTTGTCTAAGCAACGGAAAGCATAATAATCAGGCACTGCTGTAACTTGTTCAACTGTTCAGTTGTCAGTTACAGTTATTACTATAATTTAAAATAGGTATTTAAAATAATTGCACTGAAGGACTTGCAACTAGCACCTGGCAACACCACAAGTATATGCTTGCCGGTGGATTTCATTTTTGTTAGTCTATCATCATTAAATTACAATATAACATGTGAGTGTGTGTGTATGTGTGTATAGTCTTCTCTAGTTGTTTTTTAAAGTACATTTTCTCTAACAGATATCTTCTCACCACTTCCCTCCTTTTCTGCTGGAGAAAAGCACTTTAAAAATAACAAAATTGGATAACACCAAAGCAATTTAAAAATACACAGAGACAGCTACTATATGCAATTTGGCAACACTTGGTCAAAATTTATTCCTTATGGCCAATAAAATCAGTAATTAGCATCAGTAGTTTGTTAGGGAGTGAGGCCTAAGAAGGCGCCATCTTTGCTGTTTTTAGTGACTGGGTTCCATCTGAAGCCTTGGAGTCATCACTGTGATCACCTTGGTGCCCTCAAAAGGTCTCCTCAAAATCCTCAGTGCACAAGAGACTGTTTTTCCTCCTCAGTTCCTGTTTACACTGACTTGCCCTCTCCTACATTGAACCCAGTGCCGGATTTACTTATAAGCTACACAAGCTATAACTTATGGCCCCACTATCTTGGGCCCCCCCAAAAAACTTTTAGGAAAAAAACTGGTTGTACATTTCCAAAATATAAGATAAAAAAACAAATAAAACAAAACCAACATACAGCAACAGTGTTTTGTGTTGTGTAGGCTCCTATGATGTAAGTAATGGGCCCCAACGCCCTAAAATATCTCTGGTTTGCTCATATACAGTGGACCCTCCGGATATGAATTAAATTTGTTCCAGAGGGCCGTCTTCATCCTGAAAAGTCTGTAGGCAGAGGCACCACTTCTGCGCATACGCGCACGGCGAAGCCCAGAAGTATACACTTCCGGGTTTGCCACGTTTGTAACCTGAAAGTTACGTATCCAGAGTGGTACATAATACATTCTGCATGGACTGGTTGCATGGCAACATGTGCAAATGGCTTGAGATACCTATTAGGTCCATAAATTACCATATAGCATATATTCAACACAAAAAACAGCGACAATTTGTTGTTGACAAAGGACAGCTGGACCTGAGGGCCTCATCAAACCTAAATCTGGCCCTGTTTGAACCCTCAGGTATGTCCACATTTCATTGGCTGCCAGGACCAGATACCCTCCATCCATTTCATTCTGAACAGAGGAGAGCTGCTAAAGGGTTGGTGCATTTCATACCCTGCAACAATTTGAAGCCAAAATATGGAATGCCATCTTCCTGGAAACCACCTTCCAATTTTTTATCGTGAGAGCACGGAGGCCATGATCTCATATGAGTAGGACCTATGGCACATTCACTAAATTCCAAATCTGGGCACTGGCTTCCAAATATTGGTGCATTTTGGAGGAGAGTTTTTTTGGGAAATAATTTTTTTTAAAAAAAAACTGAATTGCAGAGAATAACTAAAATGAGAACTGGGCAGAGGGCAGGGAAATTATTTACACTCTGAAGCACTTGCTATACCCACCCACCACTTTTTCCCCGAGTGCTCAAAACATTCCCTATATTGTCTCAGTAATCTTACTTAGGTCATCATATAATGGTCCTGCAGTAAAGCAACCGGGGGACGAAGAGGAAAAGGAGCTAATACATAAATAATGGCCAGCCAGCAAGTTTGTGGCTAAAGTGTGATTTAATTGGGGACACTCTGGTTTCTAGCACACACTCTCAACCATACCTCTATACCAGCCCATTGAAGGCAATGGAAATTGGTGGAACCCAACCTCAAAATCTCATCTGTGAGTAAATCCTATTGAAAGCAACGAAGCCCACTTAGAAATAATTCTACTACAGACTGAGGCCTTGACATTTCTGCAAGCACGTACACAGTGTTAACCCTTTTAAAAGAAACATGAAAATGAATTCCGTGGAAAAAGGGGGAGAGGGAAACAGAACCGCATATTACATGAATATATTTATAGCACTCGACTGCGAGGCCTTTAAGAGGCCTGCGTTGTTCAGATGCAATCAGAAGCAAAGTGAAGGATTGTTGAGGATGATTAAGGGTGTTTTATTTTAGATTGATAACTGTAAAGATGGGGCTCAGGAGTGGGAGGGAGAGCAGGGAATCATTGTGTGTGCTTGCTTGACATCACTGACTTAACGTTTGCATTTTCGACCCTCTCCTGCCTAATAACATCATGTAGTAAAATAAAGGGTCCGTTCTGGAGGTAATTGTTATGTGGGGGAATATAAACAAGCCCCATTCTACTGTATATTTACCATGGCGCATATTTACGAGTGGGGCTTAATTAAAAGTCGGGAACACTGGAGCTATTTTTTAACTAGATGCCTATTATCTGGTGTCAAATGCTTGGTTTTAATCACGCATTTTATATCATCGTGACCCAGATCACTGCCTGTGACATACGAGATAGCGTGTTGCCTTTCCAGAGAAGACGTAGCTGAGCTTGATGGATGTATTCTCATTCCTAACCTCATTACTACTGGCTTCCCATCCATCTAATAAAATGCTATGATAGAGAGTGGGAAGGTGCTATAAATCATAATATTCCAGCCGCTTCCAGCAGATTCATTAGAAATGCTGACTATATATCTCGCAAACAGAAAGTCAACACACAAAGTAGGTTGCTGTGGCTGTTTGCTTGTGCCAGAATCATCTTCTCTGACTCTGCCTCCAATTGAGTTTGGATTTGTTTTTTAATGGTAAAGATGCTATTTAATGAAGTTCTGGGTGATGGGCTACTTTGACCTGATTAACCCAGTAAATTGCCAGGAAACTGTTGGTTTTAAGCTGTGTTACAGCCTGTTATTATCTTAGTTTAGCAAAGACACAATATCATTGTTACCTGAAACCTCCCTACCACCACCCGCTGCCTCGTGGGACATTTCCTATTCCCCCTCTTTATCAAGAAAGAAACTTATTTCCCATTGAACATTGTCAGGGTAGTAGCAGGGCTTATGGGTA
Source organism: Podarcis cretensis (assembly GCF_951804945.1). NCBI lineage: Eukaryota > Metazoa > Chordata > Lepidosauria > Squamata > Lacertidae > Podarcis > Podarcis cretensis. The sequence goes on along the minus strand of NC_137180.1, from coordinate 6,449,983 downwards.
AAGGGAAGCTTTCAGTTGTGCTCCCTTTGTTCTGTGAAGTCAAAAGCAAAGAGCCTATCAAAGGGTAAAGTATTCCAGACCTGTGTCTGAAGCTGCAGGACCAAACCAGCTGTGATGCCTGAAGCACAGCCTCTAAATCAGCTCCGGGGTCAAGTCGTGTTTCCTCTCTTGGGTTTGCTTTGGAGGAGTGAGGGAGTGTTCACATGCTATAAAAAGGTAACAAGAGCTGTGATCTTTAGAAAAGGTAGAGGTCAAAAGAGGAAGATGGAACATAAAGAAGAGAGAAAAACGAGAAGCAAGAGCTCTCTCTCTCTCTCTCTCCACCCCGCTCCACACTGCAAAATGCAATGGCCTATGGGTGATACCATCCCAGGTGTTTTTAGAAGACTCCATGCTTCTGCTCGCATTGCACAAAGCTGCTGGATGAACAGTTGCTGACTGGGAAACTTAATCAGCCCTGAGAAATTGAAAAGTCAAGAGCTTTAGAAAGAATATCCCCCTAAATAGAGAAAGCCCTTGGCCCCTTACTCTGGCATCCAGAGAACCTGGATGGTCCAGTCTTCCATTTATTATATATTACATTTCACATGTACACTGCAAAACATCATAATTTTTTCTTTGGTTTTCTTCAACTCCCCCCCTCCCCCGTTTTCCATGGTGTTTTTAATTTCTCCCTTTGCTGCACCTTATCTTCTCTCTCTGTTATCATAACCACCATACAATAATCTCTAATTCCTTCCATTGCTCATAGTTCAAATCCTGCTCACAAATTCATCATATTATAATATTTCTTTAAATATTTAGAAAAAGGTTCCTATTGTTCCACAAAGCAATCCTTGCTTGGTTCTCTTATTTTTGCTGTTGTTTTGCCAATTCCACATAGTTTATCACTTTATTTATCCATTCTTCTTTGGGGGGTACGGACTTCTTCTTCCTTCCATTTTTGTGCATAAAGAATCCTAGCTGCTGTCATTACATACATAAACTGTTTAATCATCTTTTTTAGAACTTCTGTCCCTACAATCCCTAAGAGAAAAGCTTCACGGTGTTTTCTGTTGTTTTTTGTATAATCACTTTGAACATCTTTTTTATCTCACCATATATCATATCCCAAAATACCCTCGCTTTCTTACAAGTCCAGTGTCCAGTCAAGGTTTTGGTGCCCCATATCAATGCTCCACTTGGGCAAGTGAAAAATGCCAATATCACAGGCTGCACCATGTGGCTGACTTCCCATTTAAATGGGGCTCTTGGGTGCTAGCTACACTAATAGCAGGGCAAAGAACTGTGGGCCTAGGGAGCTACCTGCTGGTATCCTAATGTGTGTAACACCTGGGGGCTCAGTTGAAACATGAAACCAGGGCTTCAAATGCCCCATTGGTAGCCAAGTTCAGCTTCACCCCTGCCCTCCAGAAGTATGCTTATACTGAGCCTTGGTGTCTAATTTTGAGACTGTTCCAGGACCAGGACCCTTGTGAATGTACGTCTTCCTGGGAAATGCTGACAGCAGGCTTTCTTTGCTTTTGTGTGTGTGTGTTTGTGTGTCTTTTTCTGTGCCTCAGTTCCTAATTCTAAGTCTGTGATAGGGATGTGGCAATGCAGAAGACTTTAAAAGCATGCTATACTGCTCTTAAGCTACTCTGTACTCTTTATCTGAAGCTACTTTGTACCTCAGAGCATGTGATTTGGGAGAAGAGAACTGAGGACATTTTAATTAAGCTGAATACAAGAAAGAAGACCTGCCAATTAAGGATTTCCTAGATCATCATGGCCAGCTGTGTGGATGTGCCTCAATATGTCTCAATTCCCCTTTAATAGGAAGTGCCCCCGTATCGTTTCTTACTGGATAGTGTAACTATTGGGCGGTTCTTTATCAGGAACTCTATCTGGTAGTTGTGAGCTTTGAGCTTACTTGCCTGGCGCACTCTCTGGTGTGCTTGCTTGCTCCACTGAATGTATTCAGACTTCTCATTTCCATCTGTTTTGGGCAACCATTATGACGTCAGGTGATAGACAGGTGGGCAGCCCCACTCTCCTCCCAAAGTTGGCCTGTGGAGTAAGGACTCAGCCTGCTGGACTCTCCTTTAAGTTCAGGCACAGTGGTATATCTTGACTATTTGGCATTGGGATGCAGAAGCTATTTGGAGTTTGGGGAAGAGTGGGGAAGACTGTCTTATGTCTGAAGCAGTGCTTTTTTTCTAGAAAAAAAAAGATACTAGTATTCACCATGAAATTGTTAGAGTAAGTGCCACACTTTTAACTAGTGCTTTTCTTCTAGAAAAATATATATGTCAGTACTATGTACCCTTGAGTACCCCATTGGTCTTAAGGCTGTGGGCCATATGGGGGGTAAAATCTAAGATACGGCTTTGGCGATAACATCTCTTCTCTTCGATATAGAACTACATGTTTTAACACACCATTTCTGTCAAAAGCAAGATGAGAAGCACTCCTTGCTATGGTAATCACTATGATAATTGGTAATACGGTATAATCAAATCCTTCAAGGAAACATTCTAGTGATGATACGGTTCATAATAAGCTCTGTTCTTGCTCCATATGCAGAGAGGCTGTGACAAGCTATATTTTCCAAATTGGGCTGTCAGATCCAGCTTCCCAAAATATTATTTGCATATATTTGCATGTTATCTATTTAGCATTTGTGCAAACTGCTCTTTCTCACTGAATAGTTTTCACATTTTAAAATTTGCAATATGTTTGTGTGTAAGAATAAACCTGGTGAGAAATTTTACACGAAAGTCTTATGAACTGCATGACACTATGGCAGGATTGTAGATTTGGGCCACAAACCAGAGAGCAACCTTAGAGACAACAGTGGTTCCTTGGGCACACAGTGAGACTTTGAAATTTCTTCTTGAACAAGGAGCCTTCGTCCTCACTCCTTGTTGCAATGGAAATTGCACTCAAAGTTTGTCAAAAATTGGCTTCCTAAACCTAGCTGCTGACGAGAAAGAAATCAAATCAGATGCTCCATTGGGCATATGGAGTTTGTTGCATGGTCTGGATTGTGGTCATTATCTAATTCACAAACTTGTGCTGTGTTTATAGACGTGTGTGTGTGTGTGTGTGTGTGTGTGTGTGTAAAAAGCTGAACTGGGTAACCTGTGGTCCTCGAGAAGTTGCCAGGCTACAACTCGCATCAACTCTGACCATTGGCTATGCTGGCTGGGGTTGATGGGATTCAGAGCCCAGTGACATCTAGAGGTAAGCTACTCCTGCCATAAAGGAACAAATGTCAGTTATATTTAAGCATATAAATCTTGGCTGCAATGAACAGCCTATTTACTCCAGAGTATCCTAAGGAATGGGATGCAGGTGGTGCTGTGGTCTAAACCACAGAGTCTAGGGCTTGCCGATCAGAAGGTCTGCGGTTCGAATCCCCGCAACTGGGTGAGCTCCTGTTGTTCAATCCCGGCTCCTGCCCACCTAACAGTTCAAAAGCACACCCAAAAAGTGCAAGTAGATAAATAGGTACCGCTCTGGCGGGAAGGTAAACGGCGTTTCCGTGCGCTGCTCTGGTTGTCATGCTCGCCACATGGCCCGGAAGCTGTCTGCGGACAAACGCCAGCTCCCTTGGCCAGTAAAGTGAGATGAGCGCCGCAACCCCAGAGTCATCCGTGACTGGACCTAACGGTTAGTGGTCCCTTTACCTTTATCCTAAGGAATGTAAATGGTGCTCCTGTGCACTTAAGTCAAGGATGGGTTGCAGCTTTGAAAATACAAATCCAGTTGAATTAAGACTGTATTGCATAAGTTGGATAACTTGGGAAGCAATGGATTATATCTGTAGATTGTGGCCATTTTCCCTGTCTGAAGGCAGTCCAAGCCATTAGGGTACAGTGGTGCCCCGCAAGACGAATGCCTCGCAAGACGGAAAACCTGCTAGACGAAAGGGTTTTCCGTTTTGGAGGTGCTTTGCAAAACGAATTTCCTATGGGCTTGCTTCACAAGACGAAAATGTCTTGTGAGTTCCTGCGGTTTTTTTCCCTTCCCCCCCCCTTTTTCTAAGCCGCTAAGCCGCTTATCTGCTTATCCGCTAAGCCGATAAGCTGCTAAAAGCCGCTAATAGCGCTAATCCGCTAAGCCGTCAATGGGCTTGCTTCGCAATACGAAAAAACTGCTAGACGAAGAGACTCGCGGAACGGGTTCTTTTCGTCTTGCGGGTTCTTTTCGTCTTGCGAGGCACCACTGTACATGAGTCTTGGCCCTGCCCAAGCATTTTCCTGTTACTTAGCCACCACAATACATTTTTCAGATTTGGGGAAATGACTTTTGGGGCCACAGCTAAAGTGCCTACTGTATGTAGGGAATGACTAGTAGCAGGCTGTTGGGTAAGCCTCCTCAGTGCTGATTATTAGCACAAACATCTCATTCATCAACTGGATAGGCTGGTCATGGCTGGTTGCAGTGTACTGAAAGAGATCTTTTAAAAGTATAGATAATTTCTACATCATGAGATGTATGGAAGAGAGAGCGCTTCTCTTCTATGTTTGCAGAATGAAAATGAAATCAGTTGTAAAAGGCCAGGCAGAAAAGCTTCTACTGAGGCTGCATTGTATTCCAATTTCCTGGTTGTGGCAGAGATTTATTAAAAAATAAAAAACCTGTTGCATTAAAATAGTATTTTGCATAAACTGTAAGATATGGGTGTCTCTGGAAACATGAGATGTTATGAGCTTTTAGGAGTATTCTAGAGTGTAGTATCATGACCAGCAACCATATAATATAGTCTAAAAGATTCAATAGTGTATTAAAATAAAGTAACACCAGGTACAACCCATTAGTGGTTATCGTTTGTCCATAAAAATATCTGCTAAGTACTTGTTTGATACTGTTAGTTTGATTCAAAGTGCAGACGTATACAGGGTGCCAAGAATGCTTTACTGTTTAAAAAGCGTGCTTTAAAAAGTGAGGAAGTTGGGTTTATTGAATACGAAGTATACTGTACTGTTTTGCTGAATTTCTTAACCAAGAGTTGAAAATGGATTTTTGTATATTTAACAACAAAAATGTGTAATAAGGCAAAGATTTGGAACCTTTTCCAGTCCAAGCTATCCAATCTCTTCTGGGGACCACATGCCACTGATGGACAGGGCCAGAGATAAAAGTGGTTGTGTCCAGACCTACCTTTCAGGCAATGCAAAAGTACACACACACGCCCATTCTGGAGAAATCCAGCAAAGCAAGGGGGCATTATTACAACTCAAGGACGCATCAGAGCCAGGCAAAAGCATTTGATGACGGGAAAGGGAGTGTGCATGACCTAGAATGCTGGGTTAGGTTCATAGCTTTGGTCCTTAAATAAAGTGAACAAACTGAAAGTTTTGTTCACGAGGGCTCCCTGAACCCCTGGATAAGTTTTTTGGAGGGGCGTAAGTAGCTGCAACATTTACCATGACCTGAGTGAAATACTAAAAGAAGAAGCTTTATAACGTAGGGGGGCAACTTGAGAAATTCCAGGTACCTTCTGACACATAGCCATTCTACATTTCACTTTCATGTCCATCATTACTCACAGGCTGTGTCAGGGACTGGGCAGGGAGGAGGAAGAGGATAGATTTACAACAGGGCTTTGAGGGAGGTTGCAGCTCAGAGGTAGATGAGGGGGAAAGCTGGGAAATCATGAGAAAACCAGGACAACACCCAGCTGCCACGTTGTCATTAGAAAGCATCCCAGACCCTCCATCTCCCAGAACCTGGCGAGCCTTAAAAGTAGGAGAGCAAAGAACTCAAAGACAGAGGGCACGTAGCAACACCCATAGAAGTGGCAAATGAGGAAGTGAGAGAGACAGGAGCGGGGTGGAGATTCACTCGGGACAATGCCATTATCCAAGAGGCTAGGTTCTATAGCCTCCCTCTGTAAATAATGAAATAAAAAAAGGACAGTAAAAATTTTTTCCCTTGTCTTTACACTTTCCTGGGCAACCAGCCGGGAGCCGCTGACAGCATTCTGACAGGCTGTAGGGACAGCTCACATTTGACAGGTGAGCCTTGTGACGTGGTGGCAATACTTAAGAGTTCCATGCTGTTTTTAGCTAAAAGAGTTAATCTGGGACCCAGATTCAAATCCCCAAGTTGGAACCCTTGTGAAGCTCACTGGGTAACTTGTGTCTCTCATTTTAACCTACTTTACATGACTCTTGTGACAGAAACAGGGAAATGTTGAATGCCACTCTTGAGTATGTTGGGGAAAGGTGGGAGTTAAAATATGGTTACCAGATTTTTTTCAATGAATCTGGATCCGGGGACACCTCCCCCCCTTCTTCTTTTTTTTGAAGCTAAGTAGCAACAGGTAGTCAGTAGTGGTGATGGTGAGGCAAAAAACCCTGGGCCCAAGCACACATACGTATTGTATAAAGGCACAAAGCCCTTCTTTCGCACCCTGTGAAACATAAATGCACAGAGTTTTTTAAAAACTGGGCAACGGCTGCCTGCCCGCGACTCCTGAGCCTCCCCCGATCAGTCAAAACAAAGGGGGAAGGGGGCAGGAGATCACACAAGATATATGCACAAATACAAGATGGGTGACACCTGGCTTGAGAGCAGTACATGTGAAAAGGATCTAGGTGTCTTGGTTGACCACAAACTTGACATGAGCCAACAGTGTGACGCGGCAGCTAAAAAAGCCAATGCAATTCTGGGCTGCATCAATAGTATAGCATCTAGATCAAGGGAAGTAATAGTGCCACTGTATTCTGCTCTGGTCAGACCTCACCTGGAGTACTGTGTCCAGTTCTGGGCACCACAGTTCAAGAAGGACACTGACAAACTGGAACGTGTCCAGAGGAGGGCAACCAAAATGGTCAAAGGCCTGGAAACGATGCCTTATGAGGAACGGCTAAGGGAGCTGGGCATGTTTAGCCTGGAGAAGAGGAGGTTAAGGGGTGATATGATAGCCATGTTCAAATATATAAAAGGATGTCACATAGAGGAGGGAGAAAGGTTGTTTTCTGCTGCTCCAGAGAAGCGGACACGGAGCAATGGTTCCAAACTACAAGAAAGAAGATTCCACCTAAACATTAGGAAGAACTTCCTGACTAAGAGCTGTTTGACAGTGGAATTTGCTGCCAAGGAGTGTGGTGGAGTCTCCTTCTTTGGAGGTCTTTAAGCAGAGGCTTGACAGCCATATGTCAGGAGTGCTCTGATGGTGTTTCCTGCTTGGCAGGGGGTTGCACTCGATGGCCCTTGTGGTCTCTTCCAACTCTATGATTCTATGATTCTATGATTCTATGACACATCATATGGGGACTTCTGGCGAGGACAATGGCAGGCGCCAAGGCAGCAAGCAGCTCCTGAAGCCAGCCAGAGCCAACTGTGCTACCAGGCTGGCTCCGGGCTGCTGAGGCTGCCGCCGCCATGTTTCCTGGGGACAGATTTGCAAATCTGGGGACATTCCAGGGACGGAATTTGTCCGGGGACAGATTTGCAAATCCGGGGACTGTGCCCAGGAACCGGGGACATCTGGTAACCCTAAGTTAAAACATGTGATAATTAGACTGGGGTAACAACAAATATGCCTGTTGTCTTTGTCCATGGAGTTTTCTTGGCAGGGATCCTGGAGTGGCTTGCTGGTTCCTGCTCCAGGTGGATGGGAAAGATGTTGGGAAAGATTGAGGGCACAAGAAGAAGGGGACGACAGAGGACGAGATGGTTGGACAGTGTTCTCGAAGCTACCAGCATGAGTTTGACCAAACTGTGGGAGGCAGTGGAAGACAGAAGTGCCTGGCGTGCTCTGGTCCAGGGGGTCACGAAGAGTCGGACACAACTAAACGACTAAAAAACAACAACAACAACAACAACAACAACAACAACAAATATAGCAACTTTCAGTGTAAAGCATGTTGCATATTGTAGGAAAGCAGTTCTTTTTTAAATCTAGAGCCAGGGTGCGTATTTCTCTCCACTGAATGCACATCGACACTCTACCTCAGTATCATCCTACCCACCCATAAGTTCTTGTGCTTCAGCCACATGGTATAAGAAGCTAATATGAAATTGAGTTTGGGAATCAGTCTTTGAGGGATTTAGGGAGGGAAAGGGTTTGCTTTTCAAAGATCTGAGCATGTGGGTAATCAGAATTCTCCTTATTTGCATGCTTTCCCCATTCACTCCTGCCCTGTAAATTTCCCCTGAGTTCCTCAGGCTTTGTTTCCTTATAACTTTTTATGTCCCTGCTAGGAATTTCTACTCCAGAAAGCACCAGGGATTTCCCCTGAATTCACCAAACTGGGATCCTTTGAAACAGTTCCTCTATAGCAGAGGTCAGCAAACATTTTCAGCAGGGGGCCGGTCCACTGTGCCTCAGACCTTGTGAGGGGCTGGACTATATTTTTTTTTTGGGGGGGGGAGAATGATGCAAGAGCACTATGAGCCCTGATGGCTGCTTACCTGTGTCTTGTGAGCAGTAGGGGCTGGCGGCGGCGGAGGAGGAACGATGAGTAGCACGCGAAAGGGCTCCAGAGAGGGGCTGCTTAAAATGGCGGCCGCTTGAGTGCTGCTGGTGCTGCTGCTGGCACCAACAAAGCCCAGCCCCCTTCCTCCTCTAGGCGGGGCGGGGAGAAGCCAGGAGGAGGGAGGGAGAAGGCGCCACCGCCGTGTGAGGGAGAGGGAATGAACGTGCGTGCTGGTGATCCACGTGGTGATTCCTGGACCGTCCGTGGGCCAGATCCCAAAGGCAATTGGGCCTGATCCAGCCCGCGGGCCTTAGTTTGCTGACACATGCTCTATAGCATAAGCACTGACTGTCACTTTGATCAATTACTCAGATCATCTTGATTTTCCAGGTGATAACAGCACAAATGTCGGCAAAATCTGCCCAGCCACAGCATTGCAAGCTCTCTTTGCCCATTGCAGGACTTGTTTTGGCTGTGCAAAGCCAGAAAATAAGCTCTTCTGAAGCTCTTCCATTTTTCAGGAGCACTGGAACCCCTTCTGACTACTCATCTCTTCTAAACCCGATTCCTTACCAAATGCAAAAGTGACAGCACGAGGATCGTCCAGCACTATTGACAACCTGGAAGGATGTTCAAGTGCACCTTCAAAGTGGCTTTAATGACCTGTAGCCAAAAGGGTCCCCTCGTCACTTCCAGCTTGGAGAAGTGAAATCCATTATCTGAATACAGCTCTGATTACCGTATTTTTCGCCCCATAGGACACACTTTTCCCCCTCCAAAAATGAAGGGGAAATGTGTGTGCGTCCTATGGGGTGAATGCAGGCTTTCACTGAAGCCTGGAGAGCGAGAGGGGTCAGTGCGCATGGACCCCTCTCGCTCTCCAGGCTTCAGGAAGCTATCCGCAAGCCTTGGGAGCCCTGCGGGAGTTCCCACGGGCTCACAAGGCTTGCGGGCAGCAGCCTGCCACCTGAAGCACAGGGAGCCCTCCATGCTTTATTCATTTCCCCCCCAAAAAACGAGGTGCGTCCTATAGGATGAAAAATACGGTAGTTGCTTGTGATGGTGATGTATTAGACACATGCATTCCCAGCTGTATCCATGGGAAACTACAATGTCTTGCTGGCTCTTTCTGTGTGACCTATTGGTTCTTCCTATACATCCCTTTCAACAATCTCCATCCATAGCATTTTAACACCTGGAAAGTTCTGGAAGCACCATTTCAAGTTCCACTTGATTTGACAGTTGATCCACTCACAGATTATTCTCAACAACAAGATAGATTACAATACAATGATGTCTGAGAATTGTCTTTTGAGAGATGAGTGGGAAGACTTGAGACCAGTGCAAGCAATATGTACTTACCAAACTGATAAATGCATCCCAGGCTGCTGATTCCCAGACCCTGTCCTCAAAGCTCTTCTGGGTTTTCCATCTCCTCCAAACCTTTCATGGCAGAATTGACTGGAATATAATCATTGTGGTCAAATTTTTCTCAGGCAAGATTCTTTTATCAGACAACCATACCCTGCCCTCCAGCCAAGACAGAGATTAGCAACATTTAAGACAGGTGAAATTAATAATGCCCCCCTTTTCATTCCTATGGCATCTCCTCAAATGCCTCTTCAAACTAATCCTCATAAAGAGAGAGCTCACTTGCCTTTCACTGAGAATGTGAAAGAGGGTTTTTGTTGTTGTTTTTTTATCCAAGAGGCAAGTTTGAAAGTAAAGCTATAAATCTCTAGAAATAATAATTTAAAATGGCAGGACTTCCTCAGTCATAATTGGTGGATTGAGCAACCAAAGAGCAAGAATATGAACCACCCCCTGCTAGTAATAACCTTTTCCTTACTCCTCCCTCGCCTCCTCTTTTTTTTTTTTTTTTAAAAAAAAATATTTTACCATTGCCTTTTTTAACAAGTATTTTTGTTTGTCACTTTCAGCCCCTTGCCAATTTACAAGTCATGCTGAAAACTTGCAATCAGCTGAGTGGTTAGATGTGAGAAGTTGGGTATATTCTCCCAAATGCTAGTTATAAATGGTTCCAAACCATTACCAGTGATAGATTGTATGCCTTTTGCTGTTGTATGCTTTGAGAGACCAGCGAATGTAGCATTTGAGATTTTAATTTCCCTGCTATTAAGGCTGGTTAGTGTTATATATGCTTGTGTTGTCAGTTGATGCACAATCATTTTTTATCACAAATTTATTGTAGGTTTAATCTCCAAGCATTTATATTTCATCACCCCTTTTCAGCTTTCCTTTTTATGACTGCATCCTGCTGGTTAATTGTGCCCTTAGATTGTCTGTACATCATTAAAATATGGCAATTAGGTGTGCTTAGTCTTGCTATATATGACTGTATTATACTCTCAGCTAAATTGCAGTGCCACCCACCTCTACAGGTGTTTAAAACAAGCATTAAAAGGAGAATACTAAAATGTGTATATGTAATCTACCAAATTTCTTCTCGGTGACCCACACACCTGCTCTGGAGCTTTGCGATATATAATCAAAAGAGTGCAGGTGCTGGCATGATGAACCGAACCTTTCCATTTAGTGTATTGCTGTTCTAATTCAGGAATGATGTACAGTGGCTGTGGTTGAAAAGATCTAATTATGGTGATTTCTTTGTGCTGTATTGAAGATTCGCCTTTTCATTATTTACACTCTTCTGTCTGGCTGTAATATTTCTGTCTGCCAATGACAATTACATTGCTCTTGACTGGAGCAGTTCAGCGGTGTGTGATATCTCTGAGAAGTCAGGCTGTATCACATGTCAGAAGCAAACACATTAATGTTTGAGTTGAGAAGTGCAAGTGATGTAACAAGATTAGATAGCACCAATATAAAAGACCAACTCTCAACCAACGAATAACCAAGAAACAGCTAGATGACAACTGTCAATTATTTATAGGTGCTGTCCAATGTTTTATTAATAGCTTGGAGTCTGTGCTTTCCTTGCGTCAAAACACGTGGTCTCTCTCCATCTCTCCCATGTTTACTGCTTGATTTAAAAGAAGCAGCCTTGTTTTAAAGATACTTTGATCTCAGTTGCCATTGAACAATCATTCAGAAGAGTGCGCCCGAATCAGCTAACATTTAATCCCTTTCAGAACAGTAAAACCCATTCAGCTAGGTAAGATTTGCTAGTTTTAGATAACTTCATTTATACCATCTTTTTCATTTCTTTTCCTTCTCAAGACTAGACAACAAGCGACAAACAACAATAAATAATAAGGATTTGGTGCTTTCAGTGATCTGTGTCACAATTTGCAATAGTTCGGCAGGTGGAATGGCTTGCAAAATAAGACAAATCCTTTGACAAATGACTGGATTTACATTCTGCCATCATAAGAATACAGACAGCATCAGCTTCTTGCCTTGCTCTTCCTAGGGCATGGAAGGAGGTGGGTCTTTCTATGGCTACCCACCTCATCTAATAAGTGGAACCCTGCACCAGCTGGTCCTAGGTATAGGTAAAGGGACCCCTGACCATTAGGTCCAGTCGCGAATGACTCTGGGGTTGCAGCGCTCATCTCTCTTTACTGGCCGAGGGAGCCTGCGTACAGCTTCCAGGTCATGTGGCCAGCATGACTAAGTCGCTTCTGGTGAACCAGAGCAGTGCACGGAAACGCCGTTTACCTTCCTGCCTTACCTATTTATTGACTTGCACTTGATGTGCTTTCGAACTGCTAGGTTGGCAGGAGCAGGGACTGAGCAACAGGAGCTCACCCTGTCATGGGAATTCGAACCGCCAACCTTCTGATCGGCAAGTCCTAGGCTCTGTGGTTTAACCCACAGCGCCACCCGTGTCCTAGGTTCTGCTTATTAGAAGAGGGGGGTGGGTCACAGCCAATCATGCTGCATTGTTGTCAGGACCCGAATCCTCTTTTATCATAGAATCAGAGAGTTGGAATGGAACTCTCAACTAAAGTATCCATGGCAGATGGTGAATCAACCTCTGCTTAAAACCCTCCAATGAAGGAGAGTCCCCCACCTCCTGAAGGAGTCCATTCGACTGTGAAATGACTTCCCTTGGTCTTGACACTATACTTCTGTTGCATTAGCTATTTTTGCTGCTGCATTACTCATGTTAAGCTTGTGGTCTGCTAAGATCCCTAGAACCTTTTCACACATACTACTAGTAAGCCTCCTGCCAGCCTAGCAGTTCGAAAGCACGTCAAGTGCAAGTAGATAAATAGGTACCACTCTGGCGGGAAGGTAAACGGCGTTTCCGTGCACTGCTCTGGTTCACCAGAAGTGACTTAGTCATGCTGGCCACATGACCTGGAAGCTGTACGCCGGCTCCCTCGGCCAGTAAAGTGAGATGAGCGCTGCAACCCCAGAGTCGTCTGCGACCTAATGGTGAGGAGTCCCTTTATGTTTACCTTTACTAGTAAGCCAGATGCCCTCCATCTTATATTAGTGCATCAGGTTCTTCTTGCCTAAGTGCAGAACCATACATTTGTCCTTATTGAAATTCAATTTGTGAGTTTGTGCCCAGTTCTCCAGTCTGTTAAGGTCATCTTGAATCCCAATTCTATCGTCTGCAGCATTAGCTACCCCTCCCAGTTTGGTGTCATCTGAAAATTTGATGTGCATCCCCTCAGTTCCTTTGTCCAAGTAATTTATAAAGACGTTGAACACAAATGGGGCCAGGACAGAACCCTGCAGCACCCCATTTGACGAGGAACCATTAATGAGTACTCTTTGGGTTCGGTCAGTCAACCAACCACAAATCCACATAACAGTTACCTTGTTCAATGCACATTTTACTGGCTTCCTTGCAAGAATATCATGGGGGACTTTGTCAAATGCCTTCCTGAAGGCAAGATACACTGGTGTTACCTGCAAGATTTTTGTGTTCTCTGCCTACCATACTGAAAGAAGGGCATTGTACCTTGCCTGGCAGAGGTGATTTGATAGATTTTTCTCCAACTTACTTATTCAGCCTGTGGAATCGTCACCTTAGAAATTCAAGAACACATATTTTCTTCAGAAAAAAATGTATTGGAGATGATTAAATTATAATAATAAACGGAATTGAACCACTGTAACTGTAGCTATCATGTATTCCTAATTTTTAAAGTAGTACGCAGTTTTTGGTTTGAAAATTAAAGACAGCTGCTTATATTTAATTAATGTAACCATGTTTATTTACAGAAAGAAATCCCACAAAATTCAGCTAGATGTTCAAGAGCAATTAACTTAATCTAAATACTTCAAATAATTATGGGAAAAACAAACAAATTACAAAACAAAACAAAAAACACATCGAGGGGGGATTCTTGAATATCTTTAGTGAATAAATGTAGCTTCCCACTTGAAATGTGAAGATTTAGACATTTTTCTAGCCATTTCTTTTATAAGTTGTACACAATTATTCAAACAACAACATACTATGCCCTTTTAAAATGTTGGTGGCTTTTTCTGGGAATAATAAATAATAATAAATTTTATTTATATCCCGCCCTCCCCAGCCGAAGCCGGGCTCAGGGTGGCAAACAATAATCAAATAATCAAACAATCAAATAGTCACACATTCAAAAATATTTCATTATAAAAATTAAGGAAGGAAGTTATTGAGGGGTTGTTTTTATTTTGATTATATATTTTGTGGTTTTATATTTTGATTTTGTTCTGTGAACCGCCCTGAGACCTCTGAGTATAGGGTGGTGTGTAAATTCAATTAGCAGCAGCAGCAGCAGCAACAACAACAACAACAACACATGATAAGACACCTCTCTAAAATATACTTTCTGCTAAGCACTAGGGACAGTGTTGTTAGGGAAGAGAGAATCTGTCTATTTTGGTTTTACTCAGTTTCACATTTTTAAAATCTTAAGGTCAGTTCTCCACATTTTCACATCAGTTTGTGATTTTTTTTAAGTCCTTAGGAAAACCCACCCGCATTCTAGTGCAAATTTCTCCTGATATACACGTTGATTTATGCAATGTGGACCAACACACACATTTTTGTAAATCAAGTTTCCTCAATATAAGGCATTTTGGTAGTTTATCACTTATATATACAGTACATTTTTTTATGCACACATCACAGTATACATTATTTGACTGTAGAACTGCATTGCAAAATCTAGAGAAGTGCAAATTTCTATGGAGGGCTGTGTTTCGGTTTGCACTGTTTTTTAAGTAGATTTGCCTTTAAATGCTACCTGAATCAATTTTTCCTCCCATCTCTAAGTGTTGCACCCCATCTTCACTGTCTGTAACCCCAGCCCTCCCCCCCCCAGTTTTAATAGGCCAGGCAGCAGCAATACCAGGATCAATGGCATAGCCAAGGGGTGGGTGACACTCAACGAAGCAGAGAATTACTGAGCAAAGCAGCTGTAGCCTCCATCTTTATGTTTCTAGGCCCAAAAGCAGCATATGTACGCCATGGCCTGAGGTATTCTGGAATAGAGGCTCCTGCAGAAGCTGAAGAAGAGTGGTTCTCCTTGTCAGAGTGCAGGGCTAATTTTTAAAAAGGACATTTTTTCCTGCATGCAAAGCTGGTAAAGGTAAAGGGACCCCTGACCATTAGGTCCAGTTGTGACCGACTCTGGGGTTGCTGTGCTCATCTCGCTTTATTGGCCGAGGGAGCCGGCGTACAGCTTCCAGGTCATGTGGCCAGCATGACTAAGCCACTTCTGGCGAACCAGAGCAGCACACGGAAACGCCGTTTACCTTCCCACCAAAGCGGTACCTATTTATCTACTTGCACTTTGACGTGCTTTCGAACTGCCAAGTTGGCAGGAGCAGGGAGCTCACCCCGTTGCGGGGATTCGAACCGCCAACCTTCTGATCAGCAAGTCCTAGGCTCTGTGGTTTAACCCACAGTGCCACCCGTGTCCCAAGATGCAAAGCTGGTACTCTACCACTGATTTACTTTTCTATTTTCCTTCCTGGTATTGAATGACATCTGACAGCTAACCTCTCCCTCTCCCACCTGTTGTACAAACCAGCAATTTCTGGATTGAATGTCTGTGTGAACAAGAAATCATTTCTGGGAAAATAGAATGATGAAAGTGAAATGGTCACTGCTTGGCCCCAGCTCAGCTCAGGAGCTGGAATGCTTTGACATATGCAGGTCAGAGTCACAGCATGTACCATCTGCCTGCCACTCCCATCAACATTATCCCAGCAAGTGTGATGAAATGGTTGCATCAGGCAGCAGACCAGGTACACAATGGCAGGATTCCTGCAAAACTTTGTGTACTCAGCCTAGGCATAGTTCTGGCTCCCAGAAGCTGTGTCATTGCTCCGTGCTGCTGGCATAAGTACTAAATAATTTTGTTAACTAACTTCTCTAATTAGGATTAGCATTAGTGACATGACCAATAAATAAATCAAGAAAGTGACTCGGTGATTCAAGAATAAATCATTCTGTGAAATCACCTTATCCTGACTTCGTTTCTCGAGACCTTTCCACCAATTTTGCAATGGGTTTACTTGGATGTAAGTGCCACTGTACTTATGGGGCTTATGTTTGATTAGATATGCAAGGACTGCACTCAATGTCCCCACCCCCAAAGAAAACACACCTGTGTGGGATGTTTTTTAAATTTTTGAATAAATAATTTGAAGGATTTTTTCAAGACATTGTTAAATATTTGTTTAAAATAATCAAAAATAGGGTTGCATAAAATGGAACTTTGGTTCTTTACATTTTGTACAAGCCTCCATCAGTCACTACTTTTCTTTTGTAAGGGTGATTAAGTGCCGTGCTTCTCAAATAAAATGAGCTGGCGCAGGAATGATCCACCCACTCTGTAAAAGTGTGGTTTTTCCCCTGTAGACATTCAACTGCTGTCCAAAATAGCAGCAGTCTCTCCAGTCAATGGCAAAGGAAGCAGCCAATTCCTCAAAATTCAAAAGGCACTGTAGAACAGGACTTTCTTTGAGAAGCAAAATGGTGGCCACCCCAGTTCTTTGGGTCCTAAAATCATTTTACCTTACCAAAGATAAATATTTCTGAAATGAAACAGCTAATTTCAAGTTGACTGGAACGCCTGAGAAATGACCCTTGTCAAGTTTGTCCAGTCCTTATTAGGATATCTATGGTTTGAGAGGATATACCGCTATCCTAATTAAATTACTTTATTCTGTTTTATGAAGGCTGAAAGAACATGATTCCTTTTTTAAAAACAGCATGGATCTCTTTCCAATGCTTCATACAACAATGAAAGCCCATCCATTTTCAGATTGCACCATGTTTACTTCAATAAGGAAGAAAGAAAAGAAAGAAAGGAAAATATGTGCCACATATTAATAAGGCAATATTCTTTAGAACTCTTTGTTCCTACACAACCTTTTTCTGATGCAGTCTGCATCCCATTGAGGACAATAGCATAAGTCCCATGCATTTCAATTGACCTGTATTGCACCTTTTGTGTTTGGTACCTGTGAGAAACACATATGCACTTAATCGTATGCTTTTTAAAATTGTGGTTTATATGGAAAGTGGACAGTATTGGCAGTTTAGAAGTGGCCGGTGACCATTACACTAAATGGCATTAATGATTCTGGCATGATAAGCTAGGAAAGCAAAATAAATATACTTAATGCAGACTGAATCTCTGTGACTCTAATTGCCAAAGCATGGTGAGTCCTTTCAAATAATAAGTCCTTAAATAATGAATTGATATGGAAGAGAATAATGACACCCAGGTGTGAAACCTTAACCTGAGAGCTGAGCCACATTCTCAATGACATAATTGCCACTATTACCATTTTCAAGGTTTTGAGTCGCGGAAATTGGACTGAAAAGTAAGAAAGAAAATACTCAGATATAGAAGTGAATGTTAAAGCAGGCGTATAGAACAAAGTCCAGACAATCTACTTGTTCATGGAAACCTTTAAAGGCATTTTAGCAAATCTGTACAAATTGAAATAGATTGCAAGTTCTGATTCCCCCCCCCCCCCAGCTCTTACAAAAGCAAGTGGCAGGAACACCCATAAGTAGAATCAAAGGCAGATTCCTGCTGCCATGCCCTTTAAGTAAGCTCAGGTTGGGGTAGAAATGTTGTGTAAAAAGGAATGAAATAACATTTTGGGGTTATAGGTGTTTTTTAATAAAATGCTTCCTTTACTGATTTTTTATATTTTTTTAAATAGAAATTACAAATAAAACAAACAAAACATATTTTAGTACTGCTGACCACTGATGAATTCTGAGAGGGCAGAAGCTTCAAGGCACTTGGGCCAAGCAGGGCCTATAAACCCTGCTGCCATAGCATTGCAAAACAGCCAAAATTACATTATGTTGGGCCTTTTATAAGTGTTCATTACTGGTGGCTCATTTCATTGTCTTAAGCTGTATTTCTAATCACTTTGACCATGGCTTGTCAAAGCATTGTGCTGCCTGGATTGGTCCAGAAACCCCCTCCTTCCTCCTCTCCCTCCTTCCTCTGTCAGCATGGTGTAGTGGTTAGGAGCAATAGACTCGTAATCTGGTGAACTGGGTTCGCGTCTCCGCTCCTCCACATGCATCTACTGGGTGACCTTGGGCTAGTCACACTTCTCTGAAGTCTCTCAGCCTCACTCACCTCAAAGAGTGTTTGTTGTGGGGGAGGAAGGGAAAGGAGATGGTTAGCCATTTTGAGATTCCTTAAGGGGAGTGAAAGACAGGGTATCAAGTCCAAATTCCTCCTCCTCCTCCTCTTCTTCTTCGACCCTTCCTCCTCCTTCTCCTCCTGCTGCTTTCTTCACCCCCAGGCTCTCTCACTTCTTGCTCCACATTCCTCCATTCTGCAGGCTAGCTGGTCATTGGCCAAGCAACAATGTTGTGGGCACTCTCAGCTTCACACTGGCACCGTGGTGAGTGAGGTCACCTAGAGATTGCCTGTGCCACTCTGCACAGCACAACTTTCCCTCAGACTTCAAGGGAATTTTGAACTGTATTTTATTTTAAAGTCAATTGACCACAGCACATGCACTTTCTGGACAACATCGCTCACAATGAGAAAGGGCCCCTCTTCAGAGGGAAGCTGGACATGCCCACACTGCTGCCACAATCAGGCAAATGGGAGCCATGAGCGGCGTTGGGTGGGCAACAGTGCTTTGCCAGCCCTGCGGGCAGCATATGTAAGGGTAGCACACAATCTGGTAAAAGGTAAAGGACCCCTAGACGGTTAAGTCCAGTCAAAGGCAACTGTGGGGTTGCAGCACTCATCTCGCTTTCAGGCCGAGGAAGCCAGCATTTGTCCATAGACAGCTTTTCGGGTCATGTGGCCAGCAGGACTAAACCGCTTCTGGCACAATGGGACACCATGACAGAAGCCAGAGCGCATGGAAACACCGCTTACCATATTTTTTGCTCCATAAGACGTACCTAGTTTTTAGAGGAGGAAAACAAGGGGAAAAAAATCTGAACGAAACAGTGGATGTATGATTTTTGTGGTTCATGCTGTGGCCACAGACATGGTATGTGATTTGACCGTGAGTTTGGGGTAGCCCAATGCAAAAATCCTGAGGATCCATGTGGATACTTGCTTTGTAACCACTTTTTTGTGCCACTGCAGTTCCACGAAACAGTGGGTGCGTGATTTTTTGGTGCAGGCTGTAGCCATGGACATGCTATGTGACCTGATGGTGTATTTGGGGTAACCCAGTGCAAAAATCCTGAGGATCCATGTGCTTTTACCTCCCTGCTCCCAGGCAGCCTCCTTTATCGCTGGAGTCCCTTATCTCCCCTCCTGATCGCTTGCTGATAAGCTGCTCAGCGGCTTTGTTTCAACACCCCCTTCTCTCTTTCAAAAAAAGAGAGCACGACCTGCTTTTTGCCCATGGGCAATTCGGCTCCAGGGACCACGCATTTGCTCCATAAGACGCACAGACATTTCCCCTTACTTTTTAGGAGGAAAAAGGTGCGTCTTATGGAGTGAAAAATGCGGTACCTTCCCGTCACTGTGGTACCTATTTATCTACTTACACTAGCGTGGTTTCGAACTGCTAGGTTGGCAGGAGCTGGGACAGAGCAACAGGAGCTCACCCCATTACAGGGATTCGAACAGCTGAACCTCTGATTGGCAAGCCCAAGAGGCTCAGTGGTTTAGACCACAGTGCCACCCGCGTCCCTACACAATCTGGTGCACCTCCCTAGTCCCCACCTAAGTGGTGTGGTTCATCATGGCCCATGATAGGGTCGGTCCTACTTTAAATGGTAACCCTCAAATCGGTCACACTGGAGCACTCTAGCTGAAGTAAAATTAAAATTAAAAATGAACACTCTGTGAACAGCCATGCGAAACTGCTTTTATGGGCACAGTGTTAACTGAGTGTGTTCCATTAATCAACATGAGGCCAATGTCTGTTAGCAGCCCAAGCCACCTTTGATAACTACATTTAAAATGTCTGTACCCTATTCCAATGCATGCTAAGAGAAAGCACTATTCCAGAAACAAGTGTTGGCACAGTTATAGTGCTTATTGGGTTTTGTTGTTGTTACTAGAATGGTATCTTTTGCTGCAGGCTGAGTTTGCCTTCTTGTGCTTTTTTCTGATTCCAGAGTGAAATCTGGAGGTGGGGCCAGCAGTTTTGCTCTACATACTTATTTTAAAAGCAGCTCCTGTGGCATGCGGTTATTATAATCTTGGGGTCTCCGTAGTTAAGCTTTTATTTGTGTGGGTGAACAGAAAATGATTGGCATACTTAGAAAATTAGCTTTCAGTTTTATTTACATTTTATTTTAATATGCACGCGCGCGCACACACACACGTCTCCACCATCAAATAAAGCTCTAGATTCCCTCTGATACATAATTCTGGTCATATGTTTGTTTGGTTCACCTCTTGACACTTGACACTGAATGATGACCCACAAGGAGTCAGTTTGAAATAATGTGCTATAATGTGATAAAGATATATGTTTAATATCCATAAAATGATTTGGTTAGATTGCATTGTATTTAAAATGCTATACAGATATGTTTGCATTAGGCAAGAGAGGTTTGTCTCTAGCAATCGTGGCAAATAAATGCTGGGTGCTTCCATTTGAGGGTTTCGACTAATTGATGACTCATCCCAGAAACCCAAGCAGGAACTCAGAATCTTTGACAGTCCTTGAAGCTCCATATGTTTCCATAGGAAATCGGGGCGTTTTTTGTAAGAAAAAGCAAAGCTCAACAACTTTGGGGTGTCCTGGTATTTACTTTTTGAAATATGGGAACCCTATTGCTGTCTGAGAGAAATGTCTTACTTTGTATTTTGTGATTCAGTGTTAAGTGTCCAGAAGGGAGCCAAACAAACATTCTGTAGTGTTTATTTGTAACTATTTTTAGACTGTTTTGCAGTAAAGCTTTGAAACTCATTCTTGTGGTGGAGAGCAAATTCATTTCTACTCTACACAAGGTCCAGATCATGCAGTTCATTTGCAGAAACTCTAATAATATAATAGAATCATAGAATTGTGGAGTTGCAAGGCACCCCGAGGGTCATCTAGTCCAGCCCCTTGCAATGCAGGAATCTCAGCGAAATTTCATCTGAAAAGAGCACAAAATCATACCTTCTTCTTCAATTAGAATGCCGTTTCTGTGTATGATGGGAAATCATTTGCAGGATTGATTTGTGATATGCATGTGTGATAATAGCACAGTAGCACCAGGTTCATAGGACCGTGGAAGCCTAAAGGGTAATCATGCTTTGTAATTGGTTATCTAATGTTTACCTTGAAATAGCTCCAGCTGAGATCGATCAAGCTTACTCTTGTGTAAGTGAGCAAAGTCAGTCTGTCAATTAATCTTTACTGTTTCAACCATGGGTCACAATGGAGAACAAATAATTAAAGGAGTGGTAATAGATTTTTTTGCTTTGGGGTACTGTGCTGCTTTTATTGTAATTATCTATATGCTTTTAATAGATAGATGTGTACTTTTAATTTAATCAATATTTAATTGTTTAATTTAATTTGTTTTTAATTATTGGAATTTTTTCTATATTTTTATCTGTCACATATTTTTATATATATCACATATTTTTATCTGTAAGCTGCCTTGAGTTACTGTCAGGGGGAAAAGTGGCGTATAAACAACAACAGCAGCAGCAAAGTAATATATATACACAATAACAATAAAATCAAAATGAATCATCATACAACTGAAAAGGTTTAAAACTGGCTTGAACTTTTGAAGCTGCCACTGCCAACAGGACTCTCTTATTATGAGAAGCCAGCAGGAAATAAAGGGCACCTCACATGAGTTGGATCAGGGCCAGCTTTGACATCTCCTGTATGTTTGCGATTTGCCATTTAGGTTCCACTTCCACATTCTCATAACAAAGGGTAAAATCCAGCACTGGAATAAGCACTTTGGTGGAAGGGATTCCCCCTCCACTCTGCAGCCCTTCTGGAGCAAATTTGGGTGGGTTGTACAGGAGCTGCAGAGGAGAGAAGGGTAAGTGGGCTCATGCATCTCTGGATGTTGCCCAGAGGCAATGATGGCTCTCATTCCTGCTAAGAACAACATGGCCACCAGCTAAATAGTGCTTTATGGGTTGGTAACAATTGTCTCATGGTGTAGAGGAAGAATCACCAATTTGATGCCCTTGAGATGTTGAGGGATCCATCAGTCCCAGCCAGCAGGCCAAAGGGTGAGGGGTTAAGGGAGTTGTAGTTCAACAATATCTGGAGGGCCACTGGTTTCCTCGATTTAACATCAGTTAAAGTTTCTTTTTCAGCTCAATCCATTCCTTTAGGTAATTTTACAGATGTTTAAGTGAAATGCAGAATGTCTCATTACAGTTTACTTCCTTTGATTCTAAATTTATTTCTCTTAAACAGCTGTAGTCTCTTTCCCATATTACTATTAAAAAAACCTCCTATTAACTGAAGAGGTCTACAGTTGCTCTATAAAATGACCAATACCTCTTCTTTTTTTAAAGTCATGTTGTCATTACCTTGGTTCCATTTAACAACTCCAGCTGATTATGTATTGCAGACATATTAAGGGACTTGGAGGGACACAAGAGCCTATTTTCAATGTTGAATTGTTCTCAAGTAGTAGAATGCTGGGCACTCAGTACTACTCTTAAGCACCTTTTGCCACCTCAGTTACAAGCCCCTCTTCAAAGCAATTTATACATACAGCTAGGCTGTTTGAAGACACATTGCTTGAGGGAATAATAGTGTGATCTATAGCTGTCCACTCAGAAGAAAGTCCCACTGACTTCCATGGGGTGTAGGACTGTATAGATTTGCTGCCTTGGGAATTTTCTCTAGCTTTATTGTATTTGTTATTTAGGGCACCCTAAATAACTCAGAAATAAAATTGTGGAAGCCAGTGTGTGTACCCAGCTCACCGAGTAACTTTGGGCAAATCATTGTCTCTCATCCTAGCCTACTTCTGAAGATGGCTGTGATGGTAAAATGTAAAGATTGAGAACCTTGCAGTCCTTGGAGGAAATGCGGGGTAAAAAATGATGCTGCTAATTAACTTACTGGCACAGGGGTACCAAAACTTTTTTCAAAGAGGGCCAGATTTGATGAAGTGAACATGTGTGAGGGCCGACCAAAGTTGCTGATCTTTTTTATGGATTGAAGTTGTTGACCTTTTTTTTAGGATTCTACCCCAGGAAGGAACTGCCTGAAGGGGCTGGATTAAACTGACTGACGGGCCAGATTAGGCCCCCAAAATGGACTTTGGACATGCCTGAACTAGCAGAAACTGCTAGATTGGCTATACAGTACTTGCACAGCTCCTAATGGGAAACTGCTAGCATAAGGACACAAGAAAAGCCCCGCTGGTTGAGATCAAGGGCCTATCTAGTCCAACATTGCGATTTCACAGTGGCCAAACAAGATGCCTATGGGAAGCAACAACAAGCAACAACAACTACTCTGCTCATGTTCACAGCTATATCCTTTATGACTAGTAGTTTATCTTCCATGAATTGGTCTAATCTCATTCTTAAACCATCCGAAGTGGAGACCATCACTTCTCCTTGTGGTGGAGAATTCCATAATTTAGCTATGCACTGCACAGAGAGGTTCTTCTTCTCACCTGTCCGAAATCTCCCACCATTCCATTTCATTGGATGACTCCAGGTTCTAGGATTATGAGAGAAAGGGAGAAAAACTTCCCCATCTCTTCTTCACACTAAACTTAATTGTATTCACTCCTGTCATGTTCCCCTTTACCATTTTTCTAAACTATAAAGCCCAAAACAATGTAACTTTTCCTCATAGAGGAGTTGGTCTAGCTCTTTGGCAAATTTGTTTGCCCTTTTCTACACCATTTCAGCTCTATAATAGCCTCTTTTTTGAAGTGTGGTGACCAGAACAGTACAAATTGTCCCAAAATGTGGTCACGCCATAAATCTGTGCAATAAGCCCACAATTTGTGTGCATTTAAATTGTGCGCACTCAGCAAAAATTAAAAAGAAAGGAGCAGTGGCGTAGCATGGGTTGTCAGCACCCGGGGCAAAGCAAGTAATTTGTGCCCCCTAACCCGTGGATTTGCGCCCCCTAACCCTAACCCCCAGATGTTGCGCCCGGTGTGGCCGGCCCCCCTGCACCCCCCACGCTACGCCACTGGAAAGGAGGCAGAAAGTGGGTGGGCATCTGGGAGAAAATATTTTGGCAATCCTACTCACCATTGCACCTAATGTGTTTTGTCTATATGCAATTTTGGCTTTAGGCATGATCCCGAGAACGTAACAACCACATAAGTTGAGGACTTCCTGTGTAATGAATAATGATCCAAAACACAAATTCAGTTGTATGCATGCAGTGTATCAAATACAAGGTTTGAATTATGTTTAAAAACGAACCACATGTGTTCACATACACACACAAAGGGAGTGTGTATGTGGAAGTACATAGTTTGTCCCCAATTTTTTTTCTCAGGGTACAGGGTAACTACAGCAATCTTATGCACAATTACTTTCAGAGAGGTTTTACTTGAAGCCAACAAGACTGGCTTGTGCACAACTATGTCAAAATTAGAACAATTTTATCTTGTGCCAGACATCACACTCGGGTGCCAGTATAGACAGCTTTCGTGCTAGCATCAGTTTGTTCCTGGAAGAGTTCATGCACTGGCATGAAAACACTGTGTTCTGGGTCCCACAATGCTCTCTTGGCTGTGATGGGGGCAAGTCATTATGTAGAGGCCATAATATCTAATGAAGGGTAGATTTCCTGCAGCGAAAGCTGAATTTAGTGATTTCATATGTTCTAATATTTACAAGATTTGAAAGAAATGTGGCTTTAGGAAGGGAACAAGGATGTAGAAAATCCTGGTTTTATTTATTATATTAGCTGAGAGTGGACTTTAGGTAACACCCTACCAGAAATATTTGCATTTGTGTCCCTCAGTTGGATTCAATGCAGGCCAAAGGCTGTTATATGTTGACAGTCAGTATGAAAGGATGTTGATTTTGACTTAACTAAAAGGAAAAAAATCCCCAGCCAATTAATGGCCTAGGAACTAGTGGAAACATGACAGGAAGTTTTCAGTAGAGAAGGCTAGAAAGTGTACGTGAGGAAGTGTTAATTAACCTCAGTCTTAACTTGTTCTCTCTGAAAAAGTGGAGAAAACATACAAGAATATTTACCTAGCAAGGACTCAAGATTGCTATTTGCTGGACATTTCCTAATTATTATTGCATTTTGATTTCCTTTGTATGAACTTTCCACTTGAGCCATATGAAAATATTGAATAGAATTGTAGTAGAGTCACTGGACAACAACTGGGGGGGGGGCGGATCTATATTGCCCTCATCTCCTGCTTCTGAACTTCTCATGTGGATCTGGTAGGTGCCTGTTGGAAATGGACTAGGTGGGCTTTGGTCTGATCAAGGGAGGTTCCTCTTATTTTCTTATGTTACACTGCAATCTGAATCAGTATGAAATTGAAGTTGTGAGTGTTGGGCATCTGAGTATGTATGTCATCACCAGCGGCGTAGCGTGGGTTGTCAGCACCCGGGGCAAGGCAAGTAATTTGCGCCCCTAACCCCTAACCTGCCGCCGCTGCCAGCTTCTTCTTGCTGCTGCCTGGGCTGGGGTATTTATGGTAAGGTAGCCACGGCGGCGGTGGCGGGTCCGTGTCAGGTGATCTGAGGCGAGTTGCCGCTGGCGCTGCCGCCCAAACGATGCCGCTTGCCCAGAGGAGGAGGAGGGCAGAGAGGCGAGGAAAATGCAACATGGCCCAGCAGCTGCAGCAGCAGTGGCGGGGCTGTGAGGAGGGGCTGCCTGGCGCGCCCTCCGCAGCCCTGACACGCGAGGACCGCAGCGAGTGCTGAGAGCCGCTGCCTGCCGGATGCCTTCAGCCCGGACGTGCGCACAGCTCGTCGGTTCTGCGAGACATGGGGCTCTGCTACAGCCTGCACCCGAGGCTCTTCGGCAACTCCGGAGGCGGCAAGCACGCCCCCCCAGATGTTGCGCCCGGTGCAGCCGGCCCCCCTGCACCCTCCACGCTACGCCACTGGTCATCACCACTGATCACATTGTACAGTATATTATCAGGGTTTGTTTTCATTTTTTTAATGCAGTGCCATCTTAGGATACTATGTGCATGATACAACAAAACAACTCTGCAAACAATTCTCTTGGCTGCAAGTAAAATTTGTCTTTTTAAGGCAACATGGGCCACAAAACCAAAACGCACCTGGAGTTGTAGTCAGTGAACTTTTACCCAGAGTAGACCAATTGAAATTAATGGGCATCATTAACTCAAGTCCATTAATTGCATTGGATATTCTCTGAGTAAAAGTCACTGGTCTGAGAAGTCTTTTGTAAGAGATTAACAATCAGTTCCTAAGTATATTCAATCAGAAGTGAGTTCCTTTGCTTCTTGAGGAACTCACTTTCATATACCTTAGAGTGATTGCCTTGGATATGATCCAGATATAGGCATCTAAAGAACACTCTAGGCATGATTAGGAATTCAAAAGAGTGAATGTGGATGATCACACTGGAGGTGGAAATCAGCGTTGTACAAAAGCCTTCATTCCATTAGTGTAAGCATTTCTGCTTTGCCTGTTCTGC
This sequence comes from Podarcis cretensis, assembly GCF_951804945.1. NCBI lineage: Eukaryota > Metazoa > Chordata > Lepidosauria > Squamata > Lacertidae > Podarcis > Podarcis cretensis. The sequence continues at coordinate 6,423,587 of NC_137180.1, read as the reverse complement.
TGGCTCTCCCAACCAGATTTACACAGTGGGAGGAGAGGAGGGGAAGTCCCATTACACTAGCAGGACTTGTCGCACTGGTTTCTGCTAGCACAACTTATTTGAATCAGGCCCCAGATGCTTTCCATATGGATGTACACCACCTGTAACTCTGCACCTGATCTGCATTTGCTGGAGAAAGGTGTCAGTCTCTTAGCGGCATCTTTCTTGAGTGATCACACTGATTATGTTTCTTTGAACATCTGTTGGAGTATGAAATTTTATTCCATCTTCAATCACATGTACCCATATGATGTCTAGAGGGCATGAATAAAGGCTTGAAAAGAGACGTAAATATCTTGAAAGTGCTGAAGCAATGTGACCAGGAAGACACGGCCAGGCCAGAAGCAATTTTTTGGGGTATTTGGTTTTGCTGATTAATTTTAACAGGATGGCCCTTTCTGCTCTATTTTATACAATTAATCGTTCTCTGCTATTTCTCTTGAGAAATTCCAAATTATCATGGGTTATATTTTGGCAAACAAGCAAAAAGGAGAGGTCATGTATGGTGAGCTGTCATAAGTTAAGGTCAAGGTAAAGGACCCCTGGACAGTTAAGTCCAGTCAAAGGTGACTATGGGGTTGCGGCGCTCATCTAGCTTTCCGGTCAAGGGAGCCGGTGTTTGTCCACAGACAGCTTTCCGGCTCATGGGGCCAGCAGGACTAAACCGCTTCTGATGCAATGAAGCCAGAAGCTGTCATACAGAACTGTGTTTCAGCACAATGGGTCACATGTTATGCAGGCCTGGCTTATCTAAAGAAAAGTATCGTTATGGATGGGTAAAAGAAACAGACTGTGCAGAGGCTTTTTACTGTTTGAATTAGGTCTCTTAAAAAGCCACAGTATATGGTTTGTGAGGTCTGCTGTAAAGCTCAAATACCTGAGCTGGTAATCTAATTATCTGCTGTGTTCCTGAGCCATGAGATTCTCAAGGGAGAAAGATACTGGGATTGTGGGGGTGGGGGTGGTGGGGGATGAGAAAACAACATAAAGCCAGCCAATTAAACAGAATTTATAAACACTTTTATGAGGTTGCTTACTTGAATAGTAGTAGAGGAACAAAAAGCTGGTGGTGTGGCTGAAATGCAAAGTTCTCTCCTGCCCTGTGACTTTGTTTTGCCCCTCACTGCTAAGAACTGTGGTACACATGTGGGTCCAATCAGATTCTGCTCTTACCATTACTCCTGAAGGCAGGAAAATTTTTGAAGACTGAAATTCATTATCTCTTCATAATGTGTGTGAGAGAGACAAGAAGACCTTATGGAATCCATGAATTATCTCTAGCGTAAGTACAAATAGAATTAGTCCCCAAGGATAAATGATTTGGCAAGGCATGGCTATCATTTCATTAAAGGCCATATTGCATTCCCACACAGCAAGAATAGGTCTATTAACTTCAAACGCAGAGGACCACATGGATTAAATTAGGCCACTCTTCATGCTACAGTTTCAGATTTCATAAAGTGCAGCTTGTGGTTATATCATGTGTTTTTGATCTTAAAAGGACTGGTTGATGACTTCCCAAACACTTCAGTATTGTACTACTAGGAGCCTTTGCCAGAGTTCAACCACAGCACTTTCAAGCCTCTTGTTAATGAGACACATTTCAGTCCTGGAGCCCTCTCCACATTTTACTTTCCAATAAACAAATATTTGTGGAGTGTTTGTGGGTGGTTTAACTGTGTCAGTGCCTTACCATTACTAGCATCCTGCAAAAGGGGGGAAGCAACTGTGTGGGTTCTGGCTTTTAAAATGGAAGTAATAGTAGTCACTTATGGGGTGGGGCGGTGGCAGCGGTCTGGGTTTTAATAGAATGGCACTACAGAAGCGGACGCAGGAACAAATAGTAGGCAGTAGAAGCTAGCAAGCTGGATTCAAAGGAAGGACCAGTTTGATCTGTCCCAGACATATAATTGGTTTCTGTTGGTTTCCTTTCCCTTTCTTCTGTGCAACAATGAGTGGTGGAAACTGTGGGTGGTATGGAAGGAACGCTGTTTAATCCTTCCATAGATTCTTCAGCATCATTTATAACACAATCCTCATAGTGTGTCATAGCTCTAGCAAATGAATGGCCAACTGTACAAAGAATGCCTTTGTCGCATAACATGGCATGTTAGCACTCCCAGGTTTTAAGTCACATTAAAAGGGCCCCTCCCCTCCCAACTGACTGTCAAAACTTCCTTTTAGCCTGGAATGTGTCACTTGTGAATGTCATTCATGCAAGTGAGAAAGTAGAAGAGGGGAATCTTTTTAAATCAAATGGGCATTCTAATCAATGTAAATTTCCAGAAGTGGAGGAATAATTGAGATAGCACTTCTATAAAAGTAGTCAAAAACAACCGGAATATCCAACTTGTTGCTCTGAATTAATTGTGTTTTCAAACAGAAGCATGTTAGCTCAACTCTTTAACTGAACAAATCATGTAGTTCAAGAAGCCAAAGGTACTACTCTTAATGTATGGAATAAGTTAGGCATATCCTAGTGATACTGCCTCACCTCAAAAAGGATTTTGAAGAGCTGGGAAAGATTCAGAAAAGGGCCACCAAAATGATAGAGGAGATGAAGTGACTCCCATATGAAGAAAGGTCACAGCTTTTGAGACTTTTTAGTTTAGAGAAAAGGCAAGTAAGAGACAGCACGAGAGAAGCTTATAAAATTATGTGTGGCATGAAAAAAGTGAATAGAGAACTCATGGGCATCTAATGTTGGAAGAAATTGAAGAAAGAACTTCTTCACACAGCACATAGTTAAACTATGAACTCGCTCCCACAGGATCCAGGGATGGTCACCAACTCAGATGGCTTTCAAAAGATGCTTGGGCAAAGTTAGGGAGGAAAAGGCAATCAACATCTGCTAGCCATGATGACTCAGCTCTGCCTCCCCAGCTGGAAGCAGTCATGCTTATGAAAACCAGTTGCTCGAGCCCACTGCAGGGGGAACTATTCTTGACCTTGAATCCTGCCTGAGGGTCTTCCACAGGCATCTGGTTGGCAATTGTGAGAAGAGGATGGAGGAGTAAATTGGACCATTAGCCTGATCCAGAAAGCTATATTGGTTATAAAGGTAAAGGTACCCCTGCCCGTACGGGCCAGTCGTGTCCGACTCTAGGGTTGCGCGCCCATCTCGCTTAAGAGGCCGGGGGCCAGCACTGTCGACACTTCCGGGTCACGTGGCCAGCGTGACGAAGCTGCTCTGGCGAGCCAGCACCAGCACAGCACACGGAAATGCCGTTTACCTTCCCGCTATAAAGCGGTACCTATTTATCTACTTGCACTTAGAGGTGCTTTCGAACTGCTAGGTGGGCAGGAGCTGGGACCGAAAGACGGGAGCTCACCCCGCCGCTGGGATTCAAGCAGCTGACCATGCGATCGGCAAGCCCTAGGCGCTGAGGTTTTACCCACAGCGCCACCCGCGTCCCATATTGGTTATACATCTCTGCAATTAAAACCATGGCTCACATTGTTGCTTATATTCTTGAGGGTTCATCAGTATCAAATGTATTAAAGTAAAGGTAAAGGGACCCCTGACCATTAGGTCCATTCGTGGCCGACTCGGGTTGTGGCGCTCATCTCGCTTTATTGGCAGAGGGAGCTGGCGTACAGCTTCCGGGTCATGTGGCCAGCATGACTAAGCCACTTCTGGCAAACCAGAGCAGCGCACAGAAACGCCGTTTACCTTCTCATCACAGCAGTACCTATTTATCTACTTGCACTTTGACATACTTTCAAACTGCTAGGTTGGCAGGAGCTGGGACCGAGCAATGGGAGCTCACCCTGCTGCAGGGATTCGAACCGCCGACCTTCTGATCGGCAAGTCCTACGCTCTGTGAATTAACCCACAGTGCCACCCGTGTCCCATCAAATGTGTCCCCTATAAACTGTGTTCATGTCTGCATGCTGTATGTTTCAAATACTTAATTGAAGAAAAAAGGTCATTTTGCTATTATAGTTTTAAGTGCTGGGTTGAGGTTGGGCCACATGGTACATTTTGCAGACCGATGCTGTTTCTGACTTCGCATACCCTGGTCCATGCATTGAGTAACTGAGTAATGTGCAGCTCTAATTCTCTTGTCTAGCTCCATAAGAGGTGACAAAAGGTGTTACCATTTGATCACATCGCATTTAACCCTGTAAACACAGAACATTTCCCTGAGTCTCCAAAAATCAGATGTGGAAACTGGCTCTGAGAGCTGAGAAGAATGCACACTTGCTCAGGAGCTTTGCATCCGCTTTGAGCCTCTTGATTTTCTTTTTTATAGAAATCTATTTCATCACTGTGTAGTGAGGCTGGCTTAGCCACCGTGCTTTTCTCAGTGTCCTTTCAGATTTTCTTTGCTTTCTCACTGCATCATTAAAGAGTCAATTAGCAACCGGATTAATAGACTAGACATCCTAAGAAAAGGCTTCAGCAGGGTTGCAGTCTTATGAATAAAGGATCATTTACCCAGCTGAATGCTGACAGACATTCACTGACCTTGAGGTGTAGATTGAAGATAAGCAGTAAAATAATTAATTTGGCTCTACTAAAACCAGGGGAAAAAATTAATCCCTGAAAGGAAAGCTTAAGTGCTTGAGTAATAAAAGGCAAGTGCCTTCAAAAGATCTGATTTAATTGCAAGACCCTTTTGCATCCTCTAACAGCGTGTTCCTTATTTTGCCAGTGTCCAGTTGGCAGCTCTAGAGTTCTTCCACCTTTGTTGGCTCATGTTAGTTCCAACATACAGCTAGCCTATTGCCGTGTAAATGAAAATACGCTCTTCCCTTTAACTCTGCTTTGTAATTGCTGTGGTGGATCAGACCAGCATCTTTCCCACAGTAGCCAAAAAGATGCATACAGGAAGTCAACAATCAGGGTATGACAAAATAGAACGTAAGATGATTGTGCTGGACCAGGTCAATGGCCCATTTACTCTATGGTTACCAGACGTCCCCTTTTCCCCGGGACAGTCCCCAGATTTACAAATCTGTCCCCAGAATGTCCCTGGAATGTCCCCGGATTTCATTTAATGTCCCCGGATGTATATTTTAAGTGCTGTAGATTTATTAGTAGGGAATGAATGTTGTGTGATTGGTTCAACGGCACAAGACACATCATATGGGGACTACTGGTGAGGCAAAATGGCGGATGCCACGGCAGCAAGCAGCTCCTGAAGCCCGCCAGAGCCAACTGTGCTACCGGGCTGGCTCTGGGCTGCTGAGACTGCTGCTGCTGCCGCCACTGCCAAGGGGGAACTGGGGACACCCACCGTGTCAACTTTGGGGACCACTGACCCCCCTGTGACCCAAATCGAGCTGGGAGCAAGAGCACCCGGCCACCCAGCTGACTGCCCAGTGGCGCTCCGGGGCCGACGCAGGGAGGAGGAGAGGAGAAGGAAGAGAGAGAAAGAGGAAGGAGAAAAAAGAGGGGAGCCCTGACCTTGCCGTGCCATATGAATACGAGAGGGAGAAGAGCACTGGAAGGGCAAGGACACATGGCTGAGCCCAGGCCTGATCCGAGCCTACTCCATGGCAGCCAGAGCTCCAAGAGAGCAGGTTGGGGCCCAGAGGAAGGCCACGCAACAGAGGAGACCACAAAAGAGAAGACATTACCGGTACTTCTTAATTTTTTTTAAAAAGAACTTTTCTTTTCTCTTTTCAAAAACAAAAAGAAGTGTCCCTGGATTCTTTTTTAAAAATCTGGTGACCTTAATTTAGTCCAGCATCTTGTTCTCTCAGCGGCCTGTGGGAAGTCTATAAGAAGTACTGGAGTGCAAAAGCACTTTCCCCTCCTGCAGATTCCAGAAACTGGTATTCAGAAACATTTCTGCCTACAGTGATGGGAGGCAGACCTTAGCTTTCATGGCTGATAGCCACTGTTAGCCTTCTCCTCCCTGCACAGTATTTGTCTAATCCTCTTTTAAAGCCATCCAGGATTGTGGCCACCACTGCTTTCTCGTGTGAGGGAGTTCCATAGTTTAACTATGCACTGCGTAAAGAAGTAGTTTCTTTTCTCTGCCCTGAATCTTCCAACATTCAGTTTTGCTGGATGTAAGATCCTTGGTCAACCTCTTTCAGCCTGTGGTTCAGATGCACTCACTCACACTTTGTTTTCCCATGGTGCCTGTGCAAAAGTCAAATTCAGTCAAATTAAAATGTTTCATTCTCAAGTTGCATGATTTTGCATGGGCTCCTGCAAAATAAGCATCAAAGTAAAGTTTATGTTGATAGGCTGCACAAAATCAAATAATTGGGACTTACCAGCAACATGGAAACATTGATCCCAGTCATAGATCCTTGTGGGTCTTGATGATTTTAAAATGGATTGACAACAAAACAATTAAAAAATCTGAGAGTACACCTGTGTACACAAATTTGATCATGGTTTTTGAAGGGATCTGCTAACTGAACAGCAAAAAATAATGTATCCTGTGCATTCCAAGACTTCCATGAGACAAAACTATGAACCTCAGGCAGTCTGGAAATCATGGCTTACATAAGTTTTGGAGTTCAGTCAGTGGAGACAAATGTGATCTGTGATCTGATGATGATGGTATCTGCAGGATGCCCTCCCATGCAGAACTCTGTGATCTGTTGGATATGTAGGTTCTGTAGCATTTTTTTTCGTGCTTTTTCGGTACTTAAATGTTATTGTGGATTTTTAAAAAAATATTATTACATTGGTAGGAATGTTGTTTTTAATGTTTTCCTGTCAGCCTTGCCCTACTATGGCTGCCACTCCTTCCACCCCCTCTCTGGCTCCTGCTGCCTCCTGCTCTGCCACCACCACACGCCCTGTCCCATCTGCCACTGGTGGAGAAGCAGCACTCCCATCAGTGCCTGTTTGGGGAAAGATCACACCAATTTGGGGTGCCCAAAATCGACATCAATAGCAGCAGTGCTTCTACGTCCTTGGTGGAGGTGTCAGGTGGGACAATGGGGGTGTTGCCTGAGGAGCTTCTGCTACCTAAAACAGTAGTCTCACCTGCCTCATGGCTGGACTGGCGATATTTGTTGTTATTGTTAATATTAAACCAAATCAAATTCAGCACTTGCACCTTCAACAGTTCTACCCATAGATTTGCAAGTATCTGGTTTTGTTTTGTTGTTTCGGAATTTGGATCCACACTGCTTTAAATCTGTAGGTGCCAATTGTGCAGATCAAAAGAATGTGGTTAACTGGCTCTGCCAAGTGAGTGAGGGCATTCTAGGGTCCTAAATAAGGCCGAGACAGCTGGAACAAAATCTTTGGGGCAAAAGGGCATTGGTTCTTCATCAAGCTTCAGCACACCTTTCAAGCGGCGAATGAAGACAATTTGCTAGTTCCCACCCACTGAGATAAATGTCCATGCCCTAGGACAGAAGCAAAATATTACTGCCGCCCTGCGAGGAAGGAAGAGCCTTTTGAACCTTCAAGTGGATCTAGCGGAGCACCGGCGCTACATCTGACTTTCCAGGCAGGCCTTTCAATCAGCCCACCTTTGATCAACCCTTCAATTCGTGGCTTTATTTATTTGAGGCACAATATGACTAAGAGCCATAGAGGATTTCAGCACAGAAATGAAGTTGTTTGAAATGAGGAGCCTAAGAGTCAGCGGGCTTCATTCTACTGCATATTTTTACACAGTAAATTAAACTTGTGAGCCTCTGAGATTGGCTTCGTGCTGATGTTCCTGCCGTATGGAAAATCACATGCTTTCATTTTTTTCCCCTGCCGCTAACAGATGACAGTAATAAGAACTAAAATCACTCAAGTCAGCATATGAAAGGAAACAGTCTCCCTCTCCCCCCCCCATTTTTAAATAAAAAAGGCATCTCTTCAAACCATCTGCTGAGGTACAATAATGTTTTGTAACAGGACTTCTCTCTCTCTTTTCTTTGGAAAGCATTTTAAAAGGTATTATATGTCCCTGTCCTTTCTAGAAGTCAAAGAATGATTGCAGCTCACTGTCTGGTACAGAGCCGAGAGCTGCATAATTAATTTGGATGCTTCTTTTACATTTCATGTTTCAAATGCAACTGATGTGGGTTTCATTAAAGGGCCGATGCAAAGTAGGAAGATGAAGGACTTGCAAAGACTGGGAACACGATACAGCTATGTCACAACTATAATGAAGCTCAGATTATTTTGTTTTTAAAAAAGAATAATTACTTTCTGATTTAACTGCAATTTAATAACTTGTAATTAGATGGCTTTTGATATCCCACTTAGTGCCTTATTCTCCATTTAGCCCAAGCATCAGAGTTTCTTCTAGCTCCCTCCTGCTTCCGCCACAATAATTGGCATATTAAACCTCAGCCCCATCCAATGGCTGGGGATTTTCATTTATTTGTTGCCAGGACAGCCTAAAGGTGGTTGAGCTTTTTCTTTTTCTTTTTTAGGAAAACTGAAAATTGTGGAGCCTTTTTTCTTCTTCTTCAAAAATGCCAAAAAAACTGTGATTTTCCAATTGACTTGACAAAGATGCCACCTTTGTCTCCCCAGATGTCAATTCCGCCTTTGAGATCCCAGTAATGTCCGGAAAATATGGACGTATGGCAGCCCTACTGGGGGTGAGAAAAGTCCCTATTTTTCATCTGAGGAATGTTGGAGTGTATGTACCCATAGAAGTTTCCATAGAAGGGAAGGGGGGGTCCAGGAGAGGGGGGCAGTTTCTGACTCCTGGAAGAGGCCATCGTGCTGGGCTTGAAATGATTACAGGAAAGTCATTTCTGTAGCTTCAGTTCAGCTGAGCAGGCCACATACTTGTCCACATGGTGAGCATTGTTGAATGGTTTCTTTAAATGTAAAGGTTCATCATTGTTCCACCCAATGTGTATGTCTTTAAGGGGCCAGAGCAAGGGCCAGAGCAAAATAACGAGACCCAGCTTTACAGCTGTGAAACATAGCAGGTGCTGCTGAGTTGTACTGATTAAGGTGTGTCAGCATTTGGTTGTAGTATATAAGGAGCAGCACCTAGCTCTCCCATTACCCTGGGGGTTGGGTTGGTGGTTGGGTCTGGTTTGTTGTTAATGTATTTAGTGTATAAGGAGTTTTTGTTTTTTTGTAATTAAAACCTTGCTTAAGTTATTTTTGAGTCCCTTTCTTTTTAATGCATGATCTCCCCAGCAAGCTCTCTGCAGCGCTACCATACTGCAAATAGCCAACAAGCATAACCAGAGCTGGAGAAGTCTGCTTGCTACTTTCTGCTTCATAGCACCCCTTCCTATCTCAGACATGAGAAAATCTCATGGACAAAAGTGATCATATAAACAGCTTCTCACAGGACTTTCCAACATTGGTCCTATCATTAGTGACAGTGAAAGGATTTTTTTTTTTTGGGGGGGGGGGGGAGGGAAACATAGTATGTGCCCATGGAATGGGACCACATCTTCCCTTGGCCACTCCACATACTCCCCCCCCCCAATATATTCTGGTAGTTGGGAAAAAGGAGAGGACAGGAAAGACCCATTCCACTAGTGCATGAGGTTGGATTCACATATAATAATTTGTTGAGAAGGTCAAGAATATCTTGACATGCCCCATGACCTTTGCAGAAGTTAGTGGGCAAGATCTTTCTCCTCCCATCTGCCCATGCTCACTGCATTGCTGCTAAGCTGAACACCCAGGAATCTGCCTTCCCATTCCCAATAGCTTGGGGCTCTTATACATTTCACCCTAGGCAATGTAATTGTCATTTTTGTACCTTTAGCTCCACAACAGATATTGGAAAGCTTATTCCCATTTAAATTCTGAATTTGTGGGAGATTTCATTTAAACTTGCCTTCTCCCTCCCTCCCTCCCTCTCTCTCTCTCTCTCTCTCTCTCTCTCTCTCTCTCTCTCACACACACACACACACACACACACACACACACACACAATTACAGTGTTGCCTCGGATTACATACGCTTGAGGTTACAGACGCTTCAGGTTACAGACTCCACTAACCCAGAAATAGTACCTCAGGTTAAGAACTTTGCTTCAGGATGAGGACAGAAATTGTGCGGCAGCAGCGGGAGGCCCCATTAGCTAAAGTGGTGCTTCAGGTTAAGAACAGTTTCAGGTTCAGAACGGACCTCCAGAACAAATTAAGTTCTTAACCCGAGGTACCACTGTACTGAGATTTTAGAAAATTTCTGGAACAGGTAAATGACAAGTAGCTTTGACTGCCAGGACACCGAACCTTTCTCTCCTCAGCTCTCTAACTGCTCCGTGGCTCTACACTCTTAGTCATAGGCCATTCCACACTGAACTTGACATAAGGTTGCCAAGATGTCAGAAATAGGGTAGAAGTTGGTATGTTAAAAACCAGGGTGGGCAGGAGTTCTTTGAACACCCTGCTGTGTACTGGAGTGCAGGGCAAGCGTAACCACAAAACCACACTGTAGCTACAGCGACTGCTGTGCTAATCTTTTGAGAGGTGGAATAAATGTGGTGCGCTTTTGTATCCACTCCAAGGTCTCTCTCAATGTTAATGGGTTGGTTTTGCTTAGTTTGGCTGGTGTGGCTCTTAAGACTCATGCTGGCAAAGTCAATTTCACTCGGCGAGACATTCAATCCCTAAGTCTCTCCTCTCCCTTGGTTTTGGAGACACTGCCGTCATTCAGTATTCATTCATAGTTTTTCAGGTTTGGGGGAAAGGGGGTCAGTTTTCAATAATTTATAGTGCTATTACACAATTAATGTTTTATGCCACAGCACTGCAGTAATAACATGATGAAAGCACTTTCAGCCAACCGCTCATCCTGGACTGAGAAAGAATTCAAAGAGTGAAAAGTTAAGTTGTATCACATATGCTTAACACTAGACTTCATTGAGATCCAGCTTGACACCATACAGTCCTTTAAATGCCAGCTAATTGCACCATAATATTTATGAAGTATTAAGAACTGTACTAAAGTGTCACACTTCTTTAGAAGCTGTTATCTTTCCTAAGCACATGGCTAAAACAGGAAGAACCACGAACAAGAGCTTTTTGGAAATTGATTCTGCATGTGTAATCTCAGCTCCCACCATAGCCATGACACTTTTTATATCTGACACCAAAGTGACCATCACTTTAGAGAAATGGCAAATTGCTCTTCTTTAAAGAGCATGAGCTCTAGTGTTAGGAGGGAGGGAGAAACGCTTATAGTAAATGAATCAATTAGGAGCTAATTTGAAGCTTGACTATGCTCAGGGAGAAGAAGAAGAAGAAGAGGAGTTTGGATTTGATATCCCGCCTTTCACTCCCTTTAAGGAGTCTCAAAGCGGCTAACAATCTCCTTTCCCTTCCTCCCCCACAACAAGCACTCTGTGAGGTGAGTGGGGCTGAGAGACTTCAGAGAAGTGTGACTGGCCCAAGGTCACCCAGCAACTGCATGTGGGGGAGCGGAGACGCGAACCTGGTTCCCCAGATTACGAGACTACCGCTCTTAACCACTACACCACACTGGCTCTAACCCTAAAACCTTAAAAACACTGAGAATGTTCAGTGCTTACAGGTTGCTAATTGACTGTTAAGAAGGGGGAAAGGGTGGGATGGGGAATGCAGCATCCTGGACAGGAGAACTGAACACAGAAACATTTTCCTTCAGGTCCCATTTTTGTTCCTAAATCGGGGGTGAGGAACATCAGACTTGGGGGTGAATGTGGCCCCCAAGGCATCTGGCCAAAACCCTCCCTGGCTCGGCTTTGCAGCTCAAGTGTTTTCGCTTGACTAGAATGTGTTCTTGGACCATGGTGAGACTTCCCGCTTGCCTCTCTGTGGGGTGTAGAAAGAGGTGCGTGAACAAATGTTGAAACTATTCCACTGTACGAAGGTAACATTTATGTTTGTTCCCCCACCCATTTTGGCCTCTGGTTCTGCCTGCCATTAGCATATGGGCCTTGAGGGGGGCTGCCTAGAAGGGAATGTGGTCACTGGGCTGAAAATGTTTCCTCACTCCTGTTGTAATGAGTCTCTCGTAAATTTTATTTATGAATTATTAATGGTGGTTCAGAGAATTCGTTTTTGCTAATTTGGTCCTTGAGACACGATACCAGCAAATGTTATGTTGCTCTGAAGGTCTCATGAGTGAAAAAGATGCATTATTGTGGCACAGCTGTGGACAGATAATCCACAACGGGAAGAAGAAAGTGTATACTGTGGTTAAGCCTCTGACTTCATTCGGCTTATCCAAACCTGAAAAAGTTCTTTGTCTTAGGGAAAGTGAGAATTCAAGCACCAGACTTCCAATAATACTTGCATTGAAATTTCTTCCATACTAGATGACAGGTGCCACAGATTCCATAGCTGATGCTGTCAGGTTTGTCCAATATATCAAAAAGGGGCAGCATTTCACTGAGGAGAGAAAAGATCTGTGATCTTGGGTCCTCTTCATAAAAAAGAAACGGATCCCATCAAAATTGTTGTTTGTATCAGGCAAGTGTAGATTTTGTGGTTGGTGGTTTGTGTATTTCTGAAAAGGGAAGTGAAACATGTGACCAAAATTGCAAAAGCATCAGTAAAAGGATTGTGGTCTTCTGTGCTGCCTTCAAGCTTGATTACGTTATTAAGAACTTAGCTTGAGTGCTGTGTTCACCTTAAGAAAGATATTGGCAAATTGGGGTGTGTCCATATGAGAGTGACAAGGAAGTTCTTGTGAACTTTCTTGTGAGAGGAGGGAGTTTGGCATGTTTAAGCCTGAATAGCAAATGAGTAAAAGGTGATACACTAGCCATCTTCAAATATTTGAAAAGTTGTCACATAGATGTGGGCAGGGAGGGGGTGTTTCCTGTTTCTCAAAAGTTAGGACCAGAGCCAGTGGTTCAAATTACAAGGAATATGAAAACTGTTTCAAACTGCTTAAGAGTGGAGCAGCAGGGTGCTTTAGAAGACAGTGGACTTCCATTCATTAGTGGTTTTACATAGGGGGTGGCTAGACACCTAACAGGGATGCTGCAGTAGTGGATATCCTGCCTTGGCAGATGACCAATGAGGTTCCTGGTCATGCTGGCTGGAGCCAATGGAAATTGTAGGCCAAAATATCTGGTAGGCATCAGGATGAGAAAAGCAAAGGCTGCCTTTGAGCAATGAAGCTTTATTGGAGTATCATGAGTTGGGCAATATTATTTTTGCATGCAAACTAGTTTTAAACCTGTGTGTACAAGACTCATAAGCTGAAAATCAACTTTTATATTTTGAGGGCCAAATTGCTAACCTGGTGCATTCAGATAAGATATTCTAGACCAGCTTAAAAGGCAGCCCTTCATAGACTCAAACATAACCATCGACCCAAGAAGTTATTACCAATATATGCAACGACAGTAATAAGACAATCAGCAGTCTAGTAACATGGTGGCATGGGAGTGTATAATAGAAAATTGACTCCCAACAGCTTCAGCTTGCATCTGAAGGACTGTTTGTGTGCATTTGTTTGTTTGTGTAGTCTTTCTGTACACAAAAGATGCAGAATATGTTGAAATGCAACTTCCATTTTTCCTGACTATGGTGGCCAGGGCTGATGAGAGGTGAAGTCCAACAACATCTGGAGGACCATAGGTTCTCCATCTCTCCTCTTATACCTTTGAAGATAAGGACAGCACACAGCTGTAGCTCCTGCAGAAAAGAGCCATGCTTCCATACCATTGACATTGACTCTACTGCCTTGCTGAGTGAGAAAAGTATCAGGTCAAAAGAGTGCCAGGTCAAAAGAGTGCATATTGCTTTCATTTTGTCCAGTTGGTGGATGGAGAAATGTTTCGCTTGAAGCTCTCAGTGTTTCATTCAACCAAGCATTAAGGAGGCGCTCAACAACTTTTTCCATAACAGTTTATTACATCTTTAAATAATTTGTATTGGATGTACAGGGTAGTTTGTCTGAGCTTTCCTTCAGCAACTAGCTGGCTGGGGATTCCAGGTTTCAGTCATCTGTCTTCCATTAAGTATTTTAATATTGTGGGAAATTAACTTTTAAATCAATAGTCAGAATGAAAAAGAAGAATAATCCCTGTAGCCAGAGCAGAAGATGTCAGTATCTAATTTGTCATCTTCTTCTTCAACCTCCTCCATTTGGTTTTGATTTAGCTCTAGACCACAGAAACCAAAGTCAGCATCCTTGCACAGGAGCTGTTTCAAATTATGCACAGCAAGTTTTTAAGCACATTAGCAACAAGAACAAGCTGTCCTTATACTAACTGGCCCTGCTTTGTTCTTGATTGTGGAAAATCTCACTTTAACTGCCATCTAATTTGCTGCAGATTGCTACCGCACCAGCAGCTGCCTTGGCATACGATGAAACGTAATCAGAAACACAACTTTCCCCACTTATTATTAATGGTTCCAAGTGCAACAACAATAGCTGCAGAGGTTTGAGGTAAATGATCTTACCAACGTTCTCAGGAGCCCAGCTTATTTTGCCCAATACAGTCCTTTAATATATGTAAAAAAACACCCTATTGAGATTTTTTAAGAATCATAAATAAGCACTTATATCAGGTGTTTTGACCCCAATCCAAGCACCAGCACTGAAGAGGATGGCATCACTTTTTTAGCTCTGGTCAGTGACCACAAAACACACTTGGATCAAATTGCTCCCAGGGCTCAAAGAGATCTGAAACTGATTTAGGCATGAACAAATAGCTTACAGTATAAGAAGAACCTGCCTTGCCCAATGGGGCCAAGGAGTTACCTACTCAGAACTCAAAATAGATGTGCAAGGCCTACAAGGAGCTGTCTTAATACAAGAATACAGAAGTAGAGCAACATTTGAGAGGAAAGTAGCTCAGTGCAAATGTGGAATTGAGTTAGTTATTCATGTTGCGTAGCATGCATATCCTGCTCAACATAGCTCAGTCGGTAAAGCATGAGACTTTCAGGGTGGTGGGTTCAAGCCCCACATTGGGCAAAAGGTTCCTGCATGGCAGGGGTTGGACTAGATGACGTTCATGGTCCCTTCCAAGTCTATGATTCTATGAAACACTTTGCCAACAATTAATGAGAAAACAGTTGTTTATGTGGGAAGAGGAAGCAAAGAGGCAGGAGAAGGTGGTGTAAGGAGGAGCAATGTAGAAAGGAGACTAGGGTATGGAGAACATGAGCGTTGCAGCACATAGGAGGCACAGCACAACATTTTGTTGTAGGTCCAATTTCTAAAATACAAGTAGCTCGTGTCTTATGTACATGTAACTTGTGTACATTCAGCTTTACGTGCTTCGCAAAAAAGTTTTTTAAAACATTACATAGGGAGCAGAAAGGAGGTAGGCATCCAGGAAAAAAGACTGGTAATCTCACCCACCATTGAACCCAGTGTACTTTGACTATACACAATCATGGCTTTAGGCATTATATCCGGAAAATAACCCATGTAAGCTGAGAGTTACCTGTATACAGGTGCCATCCACTGCCCTTGTTCCATGGGGATTTATGCTTGCACAAAGGAACTTTCCCCCTCCCCAAATATGCTCCAAAGGGCTGGGAGAAACCCCAGAACAGATTTAGAGGTGGGAGGGAGAAGAGGAGAGATGGGAAAGTTGCATTGTGCTAGTAGAAATGAGTGACAAAATGAGTGATTTAGTGCTACATTTGATACAAGCCATTAATACATTATATTAAACCCAAAACTATTTCTTTTCTGATTTTTGAAATTTTTTTTAAAGCACTAGAACTTAGTATGAAACATATTAACTGCTACTTATATTCTTTTTCTAAACTATTGGAATAATTGGCAGCTTCAGTGGTGGGATAATGGATGAGGGAAATTTGGTGACTACTGTAGAGGAAGAAATTTACACTAAACAAAAAAAGATTTAGGTCTTCTCAAACAGTTGAGGGTTTGTCATTTTTGGAACAATGGCAATGCTTAGTTCTATTTTGGTAGGAAATAACTGCAAGACAATGTAAGACAGGAAGTTCTGGCTGTTGTTTAAGTATTACTGTATGGCAATTGTTCATTTCTGTGTTCTATGTAATTGTTGATACAATTTGAAGCAGAGACAGCAGTGCTGGGATTTCTATATTATTATCTTGCCAGTATTAAATGCATATCCACAAACTTGTTTTCTGCAAAAAAATCTTTCCAAGATTTTGTAATAAGTGTCTAGCTTAAACTATCACCTTGAGTTTTACTCCTTGGTTCTGCATTGGCTTTTATTGTACTGGAAAGGAAACAGCAACATTGTTCTCCTCTGTGCAGCCTGGGAAAGATCTTTCAGGGCAAGCCGTACGGAGAAAGTTGTTTATGCAGGTGGCATGACGTTGGACACGATCTGTTTTGCCATAAAGCTACTCCAAAAAGAACTCTGTCCAAATGTAAAATTAAGGCCACAGTTCTGACTGTACTTAATTGGGATTTAAATGTTGCTGAAATTAATACAAGTTGCTTCCAGCTAAATATGGCTAGGATCAGGCAGTACATTTCCTTAGAAGGAAAGAGGCCCACTGCATATTCTAACACAACTAAATTTACTGCAGCTGCACTCAGTTTAAAATTGAAACAGAATATAGCCACAAACATACCCTCAAAACCTTGTTTGTACAAGGTTGTACAAACCTTGTTTGTATGAAGACATTTTCTTACAAAAGCACATTTCCCATGGTTTGCAAGAAATGAGGGTTTTATGACTGTTGATATATATTCAGTCATCACAATCACTGCACAGAATTCAGCTCACTAAGTGCATTGGCCTCAGTGGTTTTAGTTATACCTACAGTAACTCCATCTAGATTATAATCAATGGCAGAGATCCAAAGAGTTGCTTGAGGTCAGCTAGGACATGCCCAGTAGAATTATGGATACCCCAATCCCCTTTGAAAGTTTCAAAAGCAGTTTGCTTTATGTCATAGAGCTTGTTCAAGAAACCATAAGGGCATGCAGAACTTGTTTTGTGAATCTTTGGATTTTGGCCAATACCTTATAATACGCAATTGTGTATGAAATTGCCTGTTACCCAACCAAAATCTGAGCAAGGTATTTAAAAACATTTTAGAAACCATTTTGTATGTGTGTATGCTTTCTGACAAGCACTAAGATGGAATTGTATATTATTTTGTGGAAACCCGTAATGTAACTTGCAATCCCACTTTGGTTTTGGAATAATAATTTGTGGCTCTTTCAGCATACTTCTCCAACAGACAAGGGAAACCACATATGATTCTTGGAACTTCATGGTTTTTTCTCTTGATCCTCCCAACAGTTCCCAGAATAGCTCTATATGTCCATAAGTTTTACCAGGGAGGGTAAATGCCAGCTTTGGTGGGATGAGGCTATTTTCAGCAGAAGATTCACACACACCTGCAACTGAGGAGGCCACTTCATGCATCTGATAAAGTGGACTGCAGCCCACAAAAGCTTAATGCCATAATCAATTTGCTGCAGTACCACAAAACTCTTTGCCTTTGCAGCAAGAGAGTACCTTCCTCTGGAAAATGTCTTTATCTTCTGCTTCCATTCCCAATGCTGTCATCCAAATAAGCAAGGGATAATTGCAGTCTTGAGTCAAAACAGATCCCATATGAGCAAAATAAACCCCTTGTGCAGATGCATACTGGATTTTTTCCCCCTACCAAATTATATACAAGGAATACCATATCAGCACCAATTTGTAGTTTCATGTCAATGCAACATCCTGCTATGAAAAGCTAGCTAGACAATTAGGAACATTATAGGAAGATAACTTACGCCAGTGGTTCCCAAACTCCCATCCACCATGGACCACTTGAAAATTGTCAAGAGTCTTGGAGGGCCAAGACTTAATGATTTTTCTGCCTGTTGTAGCAATTGTAATGGGTAAATGCTGTATGGTTTTTAATTATATATTTAGTGCTTCTTTTATTTTTTAATATTGTATTTTTTTGCTTTACAATTTGAATTCCATAAAATACAATATTGAACACAATCATGAATAAATATCATACAAGAAATAAAAGAAGCAATAAAAATTAAAAGAAGCACTGAAAAAATCAACATGAACATTTAATATGCTGAGCCCACTGTTGACAGCCACTGTTCTTAACAGGCAAACCATGAAACCCACAGTTTTAGAACCCTGGCCTTATAGCAAGTCAGACCAAAGATCCACCTACCTTGTTCGTGTCTGCACTGATGGGCAGTAAATCTCTGTGGTTTCAGGAGAGAGGTTTTTCCCCACCATCCCTGTCTGGAGAAACCAACCTTTAGTGTGTGAGACTTTACCACAAAGCTATGGGTCTTTTCCAAAGGAAATTGATAACTGCTTACCAAACTAATTTTACACTAGGGATTATAGGCAATAATCCTCATAAACTTCATTAGTGGTCTGTAGCTGATCATTATGTGCTGAGGTAAGAGAGGGGTAGAGATCAGGGTCCTCTTCCCTCTTGAAGACTAATTCTCTTCAATAAGATTCTCAGGGTGCACTTATTATATATTATATTAAACTCATCTACTCAATACCATAGCTGTCAAGTGTCCCTTATTTGAAGGGACAGTCCCTTATTCCAGCGCCATGTCCCACCAATGTCCCTTATTGATGGATGTCCCTTAAATGTCCCTTAAATGATGTCCCTTAAATTTCAAAGGAAGCAGCTCCTCTCCCTCCCTCCCTGCCGGCCAGGGAGGAGGAAGGCTCCAACTGTGTTGCTTGGCTGTGTTGCTCACCCAATAAGAAGTCTAAGAACGACTGGGGGGTGGAGCTTGCATGCCTTGTGTGTGGCTAGTTAATGCAAGCTGAGGGGTTTTTTGAATGCTGGACACCATTTTGTTGCACATGCTGCTGCAAACTTTGCAGTGCAAAGCCAGGCCGGGGAGCCATCTTAGGCTGAGGCTGCATAGGCCTTGTGGTGCATGTGATTCAGATTCTATTCAGTTGAACCTCTGGTTATAAAGTTGGTTGGACAGTGTTCTTGAAGCTACCAGCATGAGTTTGACCAGCCTGCAGGAGGACAGGAAGACTGGAGTGCCTGGAACAGCTAAGGCTGCAGGTCCCTTATTTTGGCTGCTGGTCCCTTATTTTCAAATCTGTAAGTTGACAGCTATGCTCAATACTTCGTTGTTGTCTTCAGGGTTACCCAATTGAAATGGAACTCTTACAATTTCTATTTTTAAGTCTTTAGCTCCAGTCAGCACAGCCATTCTGGTTTGGTCTTATGGGAGTTGTAGTCCAAAACATCTGGAGAGCACCAGATTACAAAACGCTGCTCTATAATATACTCCCATGGAAATATATGTTGCTGAAAGAATTGGCTTAGCCATTGACTGATAAACAGGCAATTAACTGAGAGGTCCACACAAACCCTATTGTGTATATCCCTAACTATCACCACCCCACTGTAATTGTGTCAGTTCTGTGAAGTGCTCCTATGTGTATGATGCGGCCAGGATTCCCCCCACCCCCAACAGAAGGGCCCCATATGCATGTATCTACTTGCATATAAAGCCACTTCACATCCCCAATGAACCCAAATCCAGCAGAAATCATTGACAATATGTATTTATTAGTGTGCCACAATACCTCAAGGACTGCATCTCCCCAAATAAACCGAACCATAGGCTGTGATCATAATCTGAGGCCCTTCTTCATGGGCCTCCTCCACGTGAGGTCTGGAGGGTGTCAAAAATGAGAACGAGCCTGTTTTGAGGGTTCCCTGGCGCCTTCATTATACATCTTTAGGAGCCAGGCAAAAATGTTCTTCCTCAACCAGGCCTTTGGCTAATTAATATTCTACGGCCTTTTAAAAGTGTTTATGGGAGAGGGGAGTTTTGTTTTTCCCAGGTTTAACTATTTATTTTGTGCTTTAATCCTGTATTTTTATCTTGTGAACCGCCCTGAGATCTTTGGATGAATGGACGTAGATAAATTATTATTATTACTAGCACACTGTGATGGCCTGGGATTCGGACTCGGCTGCTGAACCTGAGGAATCCCAGCCTGCACAGGAGTCCCCATCTCCAGAACCCGCTGAGCCGGGGCTGGGGCCTGAGCCTGAAGGGTCCTCACCTGTGCTGGATCCTCAGGTGCAGGCACCAGCTGAGTCTGCTCTGGCTCCTGAAGCGATGGAGGAACCATTGCCTGCAGGTACTCCACTCTCAGCCCCGTGAGAGGAAGCTGGGGTTGCCTCTGGGTCCGGTAACCCTCCAGCCTCTCCTGAGCTGCAGAGGCTCAGGGCAGAGAGGCGGAGGGAACTAAGTTCCCGCAGGAGGAGTGCTCACCTTCAGGCCAGGAGAGGCGAGTTACCAGAGGATCAGGGATGCCCTATGCCTCGGGGCAGATAAAAGCCGGCCAGCCCCAGTCCCAAGTTGCAGGAGCAACATTGTTGGTTGCTAGTTCCTGCCTGAACCCTGTCCTGCTTACCTGAGCTCCTGACCCGCCCTGGCTCCCTGCTTGCATGCCTGTCCCTGACTTCACCCAACTCCCTGCCCTGCACCCAGCTTCAGCTACTACGGACTGCCTCCACGTTGCATCTTTGACCACGTACCAGACTTGGACCTTGCCTCTTGAGTAACCCACGGGACCAGCACACACACTGAGGATCATGAAACCAGGAGAGACTTCTCAATCCAGTACCTGCTTTGCCAAAGTACTAAGGACTTTGTGTGCATGCTTATTTCCACCTGCCCATATATACTAGGAGGAAAGGAACAAATCTTAAGTTCTACCTTTACTGCATGCATTCCACCATTGGCTGCCGCTGCCTGTGGATAAGTTCAGCAAACCATCTACAGTCCAGGCAAGCAAAGAAGAATGCAATGTAACCTACAGCAACCCTACACTGGATAAATGTGGAAGCACCTCTGTACAAACAGGAATATCAATTTATATAAGTGACAATGAGTGATTGTGTAGAGCAGGCATGGCCAAACTTGGCCCTCCAGCTGTTTTGGGACTACACCTCCCATAATTCCTAGCTAACAGGATCAGGGGTGATGGAGGGCCATGTTTGGCCATGCCTGGTGTAGAGCATGACATGGTTGCATGCAACCATGTATTTTGTTTGATCATTTCTGGATCCAGGCTATTGTCTTCCAGGGTTATTTAAACAATATGAGGATTAATGTATTCAACATTACAGTGTCGCATGTGCAGGCCTACTCAAAAGTAAGTCCCATTAACTTCAAACCGCCAGGTCAGTTTGACTAGCTTTACAGCCTTAATGCTTAAATATAAAGCTAGCAGAATCTCTAAGAGTGCTACTCTCTCACTGATGGTTTCAGTCTTGTAAGATTTTTCTGTAGGTATGTGAGGAAATGCTCCCCCCCCCTTTTTTGCCAGAGCTTTTAGTACAAATAAAGGTGTGATGGTCTATTCAGCTTGGGAAATGAAATTTCTCAGCATCAGTTGATGGGGCCCAAAGGTAAAATAGAATGAAAGCTGTGTTTTATAGTTGTTCACGATAAACAACATAAATTATTATGATTAAAATGATAATTGCTGCATTACTGTGGGGAGCAGGGGAAGCTATAGAAGTCAGCTTGGAAAAAACCATGATGAATAAATATGCAGCCATTCCAATAAAACAGTATTTGTATAAATGTAGCATTAGGGTACAAATAATATGTACTGCAGGGGAGAACTTTGTTTTAATTTTCTATTTTGAACAAGTGGCACACTCAATAAACCAGTCAGCAAATTTGCTTTGCTGCTGTCGTTGTCAGGATACTGTAACAAGCAGATGGAGAGTTTAATGTAATTTGGTTAACTAATTTTAGCAGGTTTGGCTTTGAGCATTAACTTATTTTTACATTCTGTTTCTGCTATATTTGCAGGAGGTTGGCGTACATGAATAAAAATGAGAAGCTCTGCACACACTACAGCTGGTTTGATAATGCTGTTGGTGGTACACCATATAAGTCCAGTTGGAAAATTACCTTTCTGTTCCACAAAGAAACTTCTGCCTTGATTTCTGTTTGTGCAAGACTCAGAGGTTACAGCAAGACATCTTTGGTGCTGAAAAGGTTCGAAATAATTTGAGGTATGTACATGCTCTTTGGTGCGCACACAGGTAAAGGTAAAGGTACCCCTGCCCGTACGGGCCAGTCTTGACAGACTCTGGGGTTGTGCGCCCATCTCACTTAAGAGGCCAGGGGCCAGCGCTGTCCGGAGACACTTCCGGGTCACGTGGCCAGCGTGACATCGCTGCTCTGGCGAGCCAGAGCTGCACACGGAAACGCCGTTTACCTTCCCGCTGGTAAGCGGTCCCTATTTATTTGCTTGCACCCGGAGGTGCTTTCGAACTGCTAGGTTGGCAGGCGCTGGGACCGAGCAGCAGGAGCGCACCCCGCCGCAGGGATTCGAACCGCCGACCTTTCGATCGGCAAGCCCTAGGCGCTGAGGCTTTAACCCACAGCGCCACCTGCGTCACAGTTGTATCCAAATTACATCATTTCCATTAATTTCCAGAACTGAAATGAATGGAAATGAACTAATTTCAGGGCATCTACTCTGGGTATCAAACTAAGCTTGATACAAACTACAGACCTTCCATGGGCTAAAAAGCAAAATGGTTTGGGGGCAGGTTATTTGAAGGACTGCTTGCAGCAGCAATATGAACCTGCCTGCGCCTTAAAGTCAGCCTCACTCAGCCCTGCACACAGCCCACAATGAAGAGCAATGATATTGTCAGGCACTAGAGGCAGGGTCTTCTTGTTGGTGGCCCCATATTTGTGGAAACTCTCCTAAGGTATGTAAATATTTGGCTCCATCATTAATGGCTTGAAAATTAATTCTTTTTATCTGTGTTTACCTGTGCTGATACTCATTAGTGAGTTACTCAACTTGCTGCTGGTTTAAATGGGTTTCTGCATCAATGTTTCACTCTGGTTTTATATTGGTTCCTTTTTGCTTAATTGTTTTACATTGCTTTTTATATTTATTTTTTAGTTGTATTATTTTATTCCTCTAATTTGTAGGCCATGCTTCATCACGTCAACATCAGGTCTCTGTGTTCCAGTGAAAACCTGTTTGCGCCGAGGTTCCCAGTTCTGCAAAGTGCTCCTAAGCACATCCAACTGTACAGCTTCAGGGCCCTTTTACACCAATACTAAATGTGTGCAAGCTGGAACATAGCTAGTGGTCATGTGTATATCAGGCATGTGCAGTCCCCTTCCCCGTTAGTGAGCTGTTCTAGATCGTCACAATCCCAGGCTAATTAGCAGGATAGTACTGTTGGGGATTTAGATACTGGGTGGCCAGTGTCACAAATAGAGAATTTGCAACACCGGAAGGGGGCACAAAGGTGGTCATCAATTTATATAACATTGGCATATGGTGATTTTAGATTTGTGCTGAAAATCTTGAAATGATTACTATTGAAAGACAATAATCCCACCATATTGGGAAGACACCTGATGATTTATGGGCCTGCTCAAGTTTGCTGAACAGTTGCTGGTAACCATTGATGGGAGATAAACATTTTAAGGAAATAAAATATCACACCACAACTCTTGAGTTACTGATGTTGTTTGTATATAAGTAATTCTTTTAATTGCTTCTATATATGCAGCGATTTTCAATTGTTTTTATATATGCAACTGTTTTACTTTTTATTGTATTGTGAAATTGCTTTGGGATGCTCCATGGGAAGTGATTCATAAAATGAAATGAATAATAATATAATATGGAGAAGATACTAGCAGTGAAAACTTTGCAATTTCTTCATCCTGCCCGCACTCCGAACATGGAATTACACGTAGCAATGAGTAACAATGGACCATTGGGTCATGGTTCTGGAGGCGCGGTGGTAAACAGCTTTTACATGCTATTCCACCACTGTTGATAATGTACCATACATTTTGCCCCAGAAAGGCTGGCTAATTATTTTAAAGGACGATACTAGAAGTCAAGGTCTAATAGATATGGCAATTGAACTCTGCCAGACTTGCAAGATGCATTATTGATTATGCATGCACCCAGGATCTTCCAGTCTGCACATCAGTAAGCGTTTGTACTAAGTAACCTAACAACAGCTTCACATCTCCGCCGAATCCATTTAAAGCAGAAGCCGCTTATTCCAGCAATTAAAAATTTAGGTCATAGGGTTACCAAGATGAAAGGTATTTATTTAGTGCAGTGCTTTAAGACCTCTATTAAATATGGCATTCTCACAGTGACCCCTAGATTTAATTCATTAGCTAAGATAAGATCAGGACATTTTTATAGGACGATGTTTTCCCCACACATCAGTGTGCTAGATATTATGAACAAAAAAAAATGGAATAGCAAAAGAAATAAAGTGCTATTAGCAGCTTTCGAGCTGGGAAAAATGCCAGATTAGAGGGCACTAATGTCAATGGTTTATAAAAGAAAGAGGCCTCTACATTCATGTAAGCTATCTGTAACTTAATTTTATTAGAAATTCTTCCACTCGGGCTAAAGGATTCTCTGGCTAGGGAAGTGGTGGCACTAAAAAGAATCTCTGTAGCCATTAAGTATCGGCAAGCTCTACCGTTTGCACTGGTGTTGATCCATCACATTTTGAAACTGTTCCAAGAATGTCACTTTTTTTTTAGGAAGAAAGGTATTTCTAAGAAGGAGCTACCTCTGCCAGTGAGTGAATGATTCTGCTGAAAATGCTTTTCCTGGAAGATGCCCCTCCTCTTCCCAAACTGCTTAGATTCCTAATCACTTTGACTTCCTCAGCTGCACTTTTTCCATTGCACCTCCCTATTATTGCCATTTATCCTAGACCACAATGCATTTAACTACTGTATGGACACTTCACCTATGGTTTGATTCTGTGAGCTACGGTAACCTGTACAGCAGAAAATGTTTCCTTGGGTTCTGCTTCTTGGCCAAGATTTGTTCCTTAGCCAAGACATTCTGGGACATGCTGATGATACTAGTTGGATCAACATTAGCATTATTTTATGGTACTGCAGCCTCTTTCTTGCTCATCAGTAAGGATGAGAGAATCTGCCCATTTTGGTTTCTCTCTGTTTCTCATCTATCCAATCTTAAGGTCAGTTCTTCACATTTCCACATCAGTTTGCAATTTTTTAAAAAGTCCTCATGAATATTCATAAGCATATTAATGTGAGTTTCTTGCGTTTTGTATGTTATTTGGTCTATACATTTTTGCAAAGGAATTTCCCCTAATATAATGCATTTTTGTATGTTGTTTTCACTAATTTATGCATTTTTATGCCAACTTTACCCCAGTATATGCATTTTTGTAGACAAAATGCTGGAAAAGTGCATTGAAAAATTCGGAGAAGTGCAAATTTTAAAGGATTACTGTTTTAGTTCTCGTATTGTTTGGGGAAATGTGAATTAGGTAGACTGTTCTTTAAAGGCAAACTGAACCCAATTTCTCCCTAACTGCTACCCATGAGTCACATGGTGCAGGTCCCAACATGTAGTAATGCTACTAGTTCTAGCCCTTTAGCGCTTGGTTTTTTTGGTCTCATTTTATTTATTTTATTGTCCTTGCGCTGTTGTGATTTTCATGTGAACCAGCCATGTGCTATAATAACTATGGCATATTGTTATGAGTGGGAGTGAGTCTGTGGGAATGAAGTTTGATCCTCCATTTTTTTGTCAACAACTGGATAGCCACCTAGCAGGAGGGGTCTTTCCCTGAAACCTTCATTTTTCAAAATGGAGCTGGAGGGATATCGGTGATTTCTTCCTTCCTTGTTTGGGCATGTGTGTCCCCTTTAAAATGCATCCTATTCTGCACAGTTCTGTATGGTCATACATCACACATTGAAAATACTGCCTGCTCTGCAAATTGTGGTGAGTCGCGATTAATGTGCAACAGTCTTTGACCATGCATCATCTAGCTGGTGCAGTTGCAAAAAGTGAGTAAAAGAACACTGTAACACACCACACTCTGTCCAACTCCAATCAATACCCTACTATTAAGTACAAGGCAGAGATTTCAATTAGCTTTATTTAATGTGTATTTACTATATAATAGTTATGTGTTCAGCTTTAAGGAAAAAGGGGGTGAAGGCACACTAACTTTATGTGCAAATGACTGCGCAGGTGGGCATATGTTTACTTAAATCAAAGAAAGGAATTGACCTTTCAAACATCCCCCCACCAGCAGCCCAATTTGCAACTAATTACAGGGATGTGTAGCGCAGCATTGCAAGATCAAGAAAGATAAGACAACACATATGATTTAAGAACCTCCCACTCTTTACTGCATTTCCCAATGGCTTGCAGTATGAAACTGCATTATAAACAAGGAGATATAGCAGGCATAGGCAAACTTGGCCCTCCAGATGTTTTGAGACTTCAACTCCCATCATCCCTGACCACTGGCCCTGTTAGCTAAGGATGATGGGAGTCGTAGTCCCAAAATATCTGGAGGGCTGAGTTTGCCTATGCCTGAGATACAGTCTTGTAGCTCCCCGAAGCGGCGATTGCATTTGAGGAAAATACCAGCACAGCAATGTTTCACAAATGAAGGAGGCTTTGGTGTGGCTTGCACCATAGTCTATAGCTCATTCTCAGTGGTGTCCATGTTTAGGACATTTTGAATTTTGTTCAGTGAAAGCCAATGCAGATGATTCTCTCATGCAATCAAATAATATGTGAGAGGGCCCCATCTCCCACCAACACACCAGGCACTCATGTTCCCCACCACCCATGCAGTCAGTGCACATGAGAAGGGGCTCTATCCACAAACCTGATTGGCTCAG
This sequence comes from Podarcis cretensis, assembly GCF_951804945.1. Classification (NCBI taxonomy): domain Eukaryota; kingdom Metazoa; phylum Chordata; class Lepidosauria; order Squamata; family Lacertidae; genus Podarcis; species Podarcis cretensis. The sequence continues at coordinate 6,397,012 of NC_137180.1, read as the reverse complement.
GATCCCCCTCTGTGTGGAGGAGCTTTGCACAAGTGCATTACTATACATGTGGAGACCCTTCGCATGCAAACCAAATGGATGAACTGTGGGAGGGTGTGGCTGCCAGACACATCAGTGATATGGGCTGTGTTAAGCCATATGGTCCCATAATTTTTCACCTCTTCATGTGTCCTTTATAATAGCAACAATTAAATTACTCTAATGAATTGACTCCTGTGTGTGAGACTCTGTGAATCTCCTTTAGGTGAAGGAAATCACCAGATTGGCTTCATTTAGGTATAACACTAAACTATGGCTTTGCAATATGTGAATGAGCCTCAGGCATGTCAACTGGCCTCATTATACCCCAAACCAGACAAACTGTGGTCAGTCTTAATTTTGGTTTAGGGATGCAAGCCAACTTCAAACTATGGTTTGTCTTGGCTTATTTTCTTAAACCATAGCGAAGATTAACAACAGTTCTAGCTTGGGTCAAAATAATAACTTGTGGTTAAATTGAAAGCTTCCAGTGGCCTCCTCACAGCTATGCTGTAAAAGAAAGTCTGTTTTTACTGAGTTTCAAACTGTGAGACTCAATGATATTTGATGTAGATCTGCACATACTTACACTTTGCAATTTTATGGACCTCACTGTAAGATGCTGGAGACGTTCCATGGCTGACATAACATAGAATGAGCACCTAACTATTCATTTCTAGGAAAACCTCAACTGGTTGTCACTATTTTAGTGCAGCATCTGAATCAGAAATTTAAATAATTTCAGTATGAACTATATTGGGGCAGGAGTAAATAATATTCTTGTTTATGAATCTGGGCCATCATCGGCTGTAATTTTATTCTGCTTTTCATACCTTGCCCAAGACCCATCTTGAATCTACTGTAATAGCAAGACAGGAATCAGAGCATCAAAACATAGGCATCCCAGCATATTTTAGCAGGCTGGCTGAGGGTAAGAGCAGGAAAAACCAGAAAGGAAAACAGGCTTCAGAAATGACAGGCGTGATGTAATGCTGAAATTATAACGATTTGAAGTAGGCTCTGGGCGAATGAATCATGCAGCATGTGTGTGGCAACTGTTGTGGTCGCATTTGCCTAGACTGAGGCTCCGTGTGAAAAGATGACTTTCCCTAAGCAGCAAAGGGAGCTGAATGAATGGAAGCCAAAAAATCAGTTTGCCATTTAAGTTCAGGAAGTAAACTACAGTTTGCATAATGTACTAGCAAGCATTGCGATACATTAGCAAAAATGAAAAGTGAGTGGCTATATACTTCTGGGAGGGAAAGAAACATATTTGTTGCTAAACATGCTGCTTAAATTTCAGGTGCTAGGAGGATTCAGAGAATTCCCTTGTCAGCACTTATTCGTGCCAGTATCACACACTAAATTGTGCTCTGATCTTTCCACTAAGGATGGTTCCTGTTATGTACTGAGTCAAATAGGATCCAAACTGCAGCAGTCTGATTGGTCCTAGAACAATAGGATCCAAAAGGCAGCAGTCTGATTGGTCCTAGAACAATAGGATTCAGAATGCAGCAGTCTGATTGGTCCTAGAACAATGCAGCAGTATGATTGGTTGGCAGGAACCACCCAGTCATGCTCCAGATTGAAGTGAATCCACAACCTGATTGGCTTACAGTAGAATTCCGGAATTAGCCAATCATGTGCAGCCCATTGTGTAAATAATGTATATAAAGCAGATACTTTGAGGGGACATTCATTCCTCCTCACCACTATGAGCTGAATAAAGAGCATGAAATCACTTTGCGACTCTGAGTATATTTCACTGGCGACGAAGGTGGGATCCCGCTGAGCTGACTGCCACACACAGCACCGCAGCACCGCCACCTGCCGCACCGCTGCCTCGCACCGTGTATCCAGGCTTCAGCTCCGGGACACAAGGAATTCAGAATGGCAACCGACAGCAGCTTCTCGCCGTTCAACCCAGCATCCGGAGACTGGGAAGCGTACGCCTCCCGTTTCACCTTCCTCCTAGAAGCCAAAGGGGTCACCGATGAAGAAGACGCCAAGAAGAGGGCAATATTCTTCAGCGTTTGCGGAGAGGAGACATTTGAAATCGCCCGGGCTCTCCTTGCGCCTGAAGACGTTGCTACTGTTCCATACAAAACAATAATGGAACAGCTGAAGGGGCACTTTTCGCCACAGCCCTCAGTGGTAGCTCGTCGAAATGCCTTCTATGCAAAGCGGCAAGCCCCTGGGGAAACCATAACTGGGTTTGTGACCTCTCTCCGCCAAGCCGCCCGGTTCTGCAACTTCTCAGAGCTGGAGAACATGCTTCGTGACCGCCTCGTCGGTGGCCTGAGGGATGAGAAGCTGCAACGACGCCTCTACGCTAAGAAGAACCTAACGTTCCAGGTCGCTCTGGAGGAGGCCCTGGCAACGGAAGCTGCCGAGAGGTCGACGCAAGAGGCACGGCCGAGCCAGCCATCCCAACCGAGGGTCCACCACGAAGACCTCACCGACGACTCAGGATCTGACAGGGAGGAGGTGCACCGAGTACAGCAGCGCACTCAAGCAGCCCACATACCACAGCTGCCTCGACGAGAAGGAGGGAACTGCGCAAGCTGTGGAGAAAGTCACGAGAGGAGGACCTGCCGTTTCCGCAACGCAGAGTGCAGGCAGTGCAGAAAAGTGGGACACATCGCCCGGGTGTGTCGGGCTCGGCCCACCCGATGCCAGGCATCAGATGACCAATCCAAGAACCCCAGGTCCCGGGGCCCAACGCACCAAGGCAACTCGACGGAGCTCACGGACTTCCAGGTATACCAGTTGCCCCACCCCAACGTAGAAAAAATTTATGTAGAGGTACAGATAGAGGGGGCCCCATGCCGCATGGAGCTTGACACGGGTTCAACTCTATCCATAATCTCGGCAAGGACCTTAAGGAAACTGTGTCCTACTGGGGGTCCCAAACTCAGGCCGGCCCCATTCACCCTCCGGGACTTCCAGAAACGTAAGGTCCCCACAATGGGGGTGGGGACCTTCAGGGTGCAATACCGAGGGCGGACGCGGCAACTGGACTTACTTGTGGTCAAGGGCCCCTACATTAGCCTACTGGGATTGTCATGGTTTGGACCACTGGGGCTAGCTGTCACCGGGGTGAACCACACTAGCTTACAAGTGGACGTGGACGCCATATGCAAGGAATTTCCGGGGGTTTTCGATGGGAAATTGGGACAGTATACGGGCCCCCCCATTGCTCTACAGCTTGACCCCGCAGTACGACCGGTCAGGCTCAAGGCCCGCCGGGTCCCGTTCGCCCTGAAACCCCGTATAGATGAGGAATTGGACCGGCTCATGGAGCAAGGAGTGCTGGAACCGGTGCCTAATGCCCCCTGGGAAACCCCAATCGTCACACCTGTCAAGCCTAATGGTTCAGTCCGCATCTGCGCAGACTACAAATGTACTATAAACAAGGCCCTCACGGCCCATGCATACCCAGTGCCAGTGGTCAGCCATGTCCTTGCCACCCTGGCTGGGTCGAAAATTTTTGGCAAGCTGGACTTGGCCCAAGCATATCAACAGCTGCCAGTAGATGAGGCCACAGCAGAGGCACAGACGATTGTGACGCACAGAGGAGCATTCAGGGTAAAGCGGCTGCAATTCGGTGTCAGCGTGGCACCAGGCATATTCCAGAATCTAATGGACTCTCTCCTTAAAGGGATTCCTGGCGTCACCCCCTTCTTCGATGATGTGTTGATTGCCGGGCCCACACCAGAGGAGTTTGAGGACCGCCTCCGCACCGTTCTGCACCGTTTCCAGACAGCAGGTCTCAAGGTGAAGCGGGAAAAATGTCTACTAGGAGTGCCCCAGGTGGACTTTCTGGGATTTATGGTGGACGCAGAAGGGGTCCACCCGACTGGGGACAAGGTACGGGCCATTTGTGATGCCCCAGCGCCCAAGAACAAGACTGAACTTCAGGCCTTCTTGGGACTATTGAACTTTTACCATTCCTTCCTTCCCCACAAGGCGGCGGTAGCGGAGCCCCTACACAGACTCCTGGACAAGCGGGCCCCTTGGGTGTGGGGCCAGCGCCAGGAGGCCGCATTCCAGGCAGTCAAGGACTTGCTTGTCTCAAACTCGGTCTTGGCACACTTCGACGAGAGGCTGCCGGTGGTGCTAGCATGCGACGCCTCACCCTATGGCATTGGCGCTGTCCTGGGACACCAACTCCCAGATGGAAGAGAGGTACCGGTGGCATACTTTTCCCAGACACTCAACGCAACTGAGCGGAACTACTCACAAATTGACAAGGAGGGTCTGGCAATCGTGAAGGGAGTTAAAAAATTCCATGATTTCTTGTACGGGCGGCCCTTCACCGTGGTGACTGACCACAAACCGTTGCTTGGCTTGTTTGCCCCCGAAAAGCAGACCCCCCAAGTGCTGTCTCCTCGCGTCCTCAGGTGGTCAATTTTCCTTACCAGCTACCAGTATGCACTGATTCACCGCCCTGGGAAGGCGATGGGCCATGCGGACGCCCTCAGCAGGCTGCCACTACCGGAAACAGGCCCTGACCCAGCACCTGCACAAGAGGTTATGAGCCTGGAGCTGCTTCCTGACCGCCCCATTCAGGCACAAGAAGTTGCACACCATTCCAAGAAAGATAGGGTCATCTCCCGGGTCCTGGACTGGGTGTGGAGGGGATGGCCCAGCAGCAGCCCCGGGCCAGAATTCGCCGGCTACACAACCCGCAAACATGAACTGTCGGCCCACAAGGGGTGCCTGTTATGGGGAAGCAGGGTCGTTGTTCCCCAGCCCCTCCGAAAAAGGGTCCTCACAGCCCTACACGAGACACACCCTGGGGTAGTAAGAATGAAGGCCCTTGCCAGGAGTTATGTGTGGTGGCCGGGGATTGACGGAGAGATAGAGGCCTGGGTCAAACACTGCCAGGCCTGCCAAGAATCCCGCCCAGATCCCCCAAGGGCCCCAGTCCAGTCCTGGGAGTCCGCCCGAGCACCATGGTCACGACTGCATGTGGACTTCGCTGGCCCCTTTCAGGGGAAAACATTCTTCATAGTGGTGGACTCCTACACCAAATGGCTGGAAGTCGCACTGGTACCGTCCACTTCTACGTCCGCAGCCATCCGGGTACTACGCAGGCTGTTTGCTACCCACGGGCTCCCTGACACTCTCGTCTCAGACAACGGGACTGCATTTACGTCAGGAGAATTCCAAACCTTCACAGCGCAGAACGCCATCCGCCACATCCGTTCGGCGCCATTCCACCCTGCCACCAATGGCCAAGCAGAACGCATGGTGCGGACCACCAAGGAAACCCTTCGCCGCATGACGCAAGGGGATTGGGAGTACCGCCTTGCCACATTCCTTCTAGCACAGCACAGCACCCCCAGCTCAACAACTGGCAGGAGCCCCGCTGAACTACTAATGGGTCGGCGCCTTGCAATCAGATTGGACCGCCTTCACCCCGATAGAGCTCAGGATGAGGTAGTGGTGGGGGAAGGCAGGAACCCCCGGACCTTCGAGGCCCAGGACCCAGTGTACGCAAAGAATTTTGGGGCAGGCCCTGCATGGGTACCCGCCACAGTCACCAGGGTCACTGGCCCCGTGTCGTACGAGGTGCTAACAGATGGGGGGCAATGCTGGCGCCGCCACTGCGACCAGATACGCCGACGATTCCCGGGAGAAAACCAGGAGGAGGAGGACAGGTCAGAGGAGTCCCAAGGGAACAGTGGGGCAGTGAGGCCCATAGAGCAGCAGGGGCCAGCAGGAGAGGCAGAATCAGTAAATACAGAGAGGACCCGTGAGGCTGAAAGGACACCGGAACCAGAACCACGACTGAGCGAGCCGGTTGCGCCAGACCAAACAGCCCCATCACAGCCAGCATCCTTGGAACACGAGCCAGAACCTGAACCCCGGACCAGGGAACACCCCAGGCCGCAACGCACACGTAGGCCGCCAGCGTACCTTGAGGACTATGAATGCGACCTCCCGGGCAGGACTGGAACTTAGAGGGGAGGGGTGTTATGTACTGAGTCAAATAGGATCCAAACTGCAGCAGTCTGATTGGTCCTAGAACAATAGGATCCAAAAGGCAGCAGTCTGATTGGTCCTAGAACAATAGGATTCAGAATGCAGCAGTCTGATTGGTCCTAGAACAATGCAGCAGTATGATTGGTTGGCAGGAACCACCCAGTCATGCTCCAGATTGAAGTGAATCCACAACCTGATTGGCTTACAGTAGAATTCCGGAATTAGCCAATCATGTGCAGCCCATTGTGTAAATAATGTATATAAAGCAGATACTTTGAGGGGACATTCATTCCTCCTCACCACTATGAGCTGAATAAAGAGCATGAAATCACTTTGCGACTCTGAGTATATTTCAGTTCCCGTCTTCCAAGTCTGGGTGAGTAAGGGGTTTGCACCCTCACCCCCAATATTATTAAAAAGGATGTTGCATTTTAATATTCGTTTTAGAGAAAAACAAAAATCCTTTCCACTTGGCACTTATTTTCTCCCCATTGTCAATAGTGTAGGCTTAGCATTAACATTCATTTGGAAATTTGATTATGAACTATGAATTGAATACCATGAAGATCAGTGGACAAATCTCAGGCAAGGAGGTGGAAGGCTCAAATCACCACTCTCTCCCACACCCACCACTGAAGACAATTGTCTCAGCTTGCCTCATGAATGAAGCAACCATGATGGGTAGCAAGACCTGAATCACCATTGCAAAATGACTTTATACCAAGCAGAGACAGTTCCTAAGATGTGGCACATGTCATTAGAGAAATGGAAAAGATGCACCAGGCATGGTGTGTGTGTGTGTGTGTGTGTTTACACCCACAGAGAGCTCTCATGCACACAAATGTATAATTTTATCTTAAATAGAGGAACAGATGCAGGCGGGCAGGCAAGCAACATTATGCTGTCAGTTTCTAAGTGATACATATTGAATTAATTTAATAGACAATAGTGTGTCCTAATGTTTGAAGCCAACAAAATTCTTTTCTGTCTCCCAAATGTTTGATAAAAACTTTTTTGTGGTTAATTTCTAGCTCTTGGCTGCATTTCCTGCTAATTTCAAACATATGTCATATACAAAATATGTTAATTTTCAAAGCTCAAATCTGGCAGGAGGTGATTGTAAAGCTGGCATAGAGAAGGCTGGGACAAACAAAGAGAAGAGCTGAAAGTTGGCAGGATTCATTAACATACTGTATCTTTTTCAACCATTTCCATATACAGGAATGATGATAGGAAGGTAAATGGCCTGTGATAAAATTTCAGTGCTCCAAACGAAAAGCTCCTTGAATTTATGCAGTTACTGCAATTTACTTTTACACTACAAAAACGTACGAGTAATCAAAAGCAGGAGGAGGAAGAAGAAATCCACTGAAATTTCTAACAACCTAATCTTGGCAGTAAACAGAGTTTTCCTTTTTAGTTGGAGAGGAACATAAGCAACCATTTTAATGAGTTTTCCAGAGATTGTGGGCAGTTTCTCACGCCACAAAGATACCCGAGTACAATGTCTATGTGTTTTGCATTGGGTGTGAAGGGCATGTGCATGTGTAAATCACCTTTTTAAAAGCATGGAAATGTGAGCCGGTTCCTTTCCTAATTTCCACATATGTAGAATCTTAAAGAGATCTTATACAGTGGTACCTCAGATTAAGAACTTAATTCGTTCTGAAGGTCCATTCTTAACCTGAAACTGTTCTTAACCTGAAGGGCCACTTTAGCTAATGAGGCCTCCCGCCGCCACCACACAATTTCTGTTCTCATCCTGAAGCAAAGTTCTTAACTCGAGGTACTATTTCTGGGTTAGGGGAGTCTGTAACCTGAAGCATCTGTAACCTGAAGTGTTTGCAACCCAAGGTACCATTGTAGATGGTGTTACCACCACCCCACACTCAAGGCAGTCCTTGACAAGGCAGCAACATATCTGTAGTGCCAAAATGGCACTCTCTTGAAAAAGTGTGACTAAACACGTTGCCAATTCATGCCTGCGGTGGCCGTGCTTACCTAGGCCTGCTTTTTACCATTGGCGCAACTGAAAGTGAGAAATGTTTAAAGTCTTTTAATAGGGATCTCATTACTAATGTGCACAACACCACCTGAAAACTGCATCTTGTCAACAATTGTTTCATAAGTGACATGAAATGAGTTGCAGGAACTCTGCTTTGAACAGTCTTTCTCCACCTGGAATGCTCCATATATTTTGGACTCCCAGGTCCCCATTATTCCCACCCAACATTGCCATTGGTCAGGATTGATGTCAGTCATAGTCCAGAAACACCAGGTGGTTGGGAAGAACACCAGACTGGGGAAAGCTGTCCTAAAATAACTTGGCTGTTATTATGCAAAGGGGCAGTCAGTTGTCATCATTTTGAAACAATGTTCTGTATGTTGACAGGCCAAGTAAAATGTATTCTTGATCTTCCTAGGGAACAAATTTTGAGTATACCAGTCGCTGCTACTTTTACAGAGAAAATATTAAGGTGTCTACTTTGTCTCCCATTATTGTAATAACATCTTCTTTTTTATGTCCCATCCTGTAACATACACACTTGGTTTTATGTCCTTAACATTGTTCACGTCCTTAATTGTCATGTTGCATCAGCACCTTAATCCTATTGGACATGGGAATACCAGTTACCATAGGAACAAATTCATTTTCAGTGAACGAGCAGTGACAAACAACAAGTTTTACTGCCTACCATTATGGTTTCCTCCAAATACAGATTGGCAAGTTTTCTCCTGATTCATGATTTATACTTTAGCCTTGCCAAGCCAAACAAAATAAGCCAAAATAGCTCAGGGGGATGGATGTTGGATATACTTTGCTGTCCAAGGCACCACAATAGATATTTTTTGGGGAATGGCCCAAATTTGAAAGGGTCTTGGCAAAGGTTCTGGTATTGTACTTTGTGTGAATGGTGCTAGATGAGTTTGAAACAGCCCAACAATTAGGTTTAGTGGGAATTAATCCACAGAATGTGTTGGCAGTCATTGGAAATGTGGACCTAATTCCAATTTCTTTTTTTATGCATATGCAAGGAAAGTGCATTTTAACAGGCTACACTCCTCATTCATCTAAGAAGCTACCAATGCCAAATGTATAGTTGCCAGACCACAGTTTCAAATATACAGGATATGGTGAGGGCAAAGCCTCTGATCAAGAGGGCCACACAATTTGTTGAGCATATGCAATTGAGTTTTTGAGTCATTGCTGACCAAAATAAGCCTAACTGACAGGCTATCTCAAGAGCTTGAGAAAGCAGCCTCCAATGGACAAGAACCAGTGGGGGCTGGTTCATAAGGGCAAATGGGGCAGTGTGCACCAACCTCAGCCTGCCCTCAGCCAGTCCCCACATGTCTGCCTTCTTACTTACAACCAGTTGGGAGGTGGCTCTGCCTATCATTGGTTCTGGCTCCACCCACCATTGGTCTCTCTGCCTTCTGCCCTGCCAGTCTCAGCGGGCACCAGCCACCATGGTCAAGAACCTGCAGCCAGAAAGCAGGAGAAAGTCTGTCCTTGCAAAGCCTGGGTCACAGCCAACATGTCTACAACCTCATGAAGCTGTAGTGTGTTTGGAAACAAAATGCTTTCATTATAGTTCACAACATTATGATGTTAAGGAACAGTGGTGTGGAAATGTTAGACTCATGGTAAATCGGTGACTAGTAATCCAGCATCTGCCGGTTGCTTGGATTTTTCTACAAATTCTTGACTCGGATGACATTGATATGATCCAGCAAGCCATTCTTGGGAATCATTTAAAACAGATAATTTATGTCTTATCTGTTAAGAAATCCTGAGCTGGCACTCTTGTTTTGTTCATCTAAATGCATTGATGGACCACAGAACTCCAGGAAAAAAGGAGAGAAATCACAAGATTGATTTCAGAGCTCCCTGTTCTGGAATAAGGGGCAGCTCCTTAAATAAATAGAAAAATGTATTCTAGGTTTGTGTATTTGGATATATAAGAGCACCAGCTACTGTATGACCTGTTCATGATCCTTCCTTCTTTCTCTTTCTTTCTTTACATAATGACATTGTACAGCTTTACTGATCAAAGTCTTCATGCAACAACTACAGTAAAGCACTATTGCTGTTTATTGCTACTGAACCAAACAACTGTTCCATAGTGTGTCTCAAAGTTGTTCCTTCCCAGGCCCAGTTTTCTGTGAGTGCAAAGTTCTGAGTTCTTGTGTCTGCAGTTAAGCAGACTAAAAAAGTATAGATTATAGTCATACCTTGGGATGAATATACTTCAGCTTAAATATTTTCGGATTGCGCTCCGCAGTGACCCAGAAGTAACGGAGTGCATTACTTCTGGGTTTCACCGCTTGTGCATGCGCAGATGCTCAAAATGACATCATGCGCATGCGTGGAAGTGGCGAAACGCGACCCGTGCATGCCCAGATGTGCAGTTGCATCTTATGTTCGCTTCAGGATGTGAATGGGGCTCCAGAACGGATCCCGTTCGCATCCAGAGGTACCAATGTATTCTGTTTTGCCAGGGTATAACTTACCTTGCCAAGTGGGTCAGATGGCTAATAGCTAAATGTTGGATGAAGGCATGCAGACACCTGCAAATGCTCAATCACTATTTGCCCCCACTATCAGGAGGCTAATTGATTAAGATGAGAAACCAGAGGCCTTTCTCCTGGGCGTGGTCGGCCAATTGGTGCCAAAGAAGGATAGAACTTTATGTATGCGACAACAGCAGCAAGAATACTCATCGCGAGGTACTGGAAGACACAAGATTTACCCACCCGGGAAGAATGGCAGATGAAGTGGATGGACTATATGGAATTGGCGGAAATGACTGGCAGAATCCGAGACCAGGGAGAAGAGTTGGTGGAGGAAGATTGGAAAAAATTTAAAGATTATTTACAGAAATACTGTAAAATTAAGGAGCTTTAGAAAAAAGGTGGAATAAAGTTATATGGCTTTGGCAGAAATGTTAGAAGGAACTAGGTATAGATAGATTGTTAATGCATTAAAAGGGGAAAAATTAGGTTACAATATGTTAAAATTAACTAAGACAGAAAATAGATGAAGATGGAAAGGACTTGCTGAAATAGTTAATTGAAGTGGAATACAAAAAGGGAGGCGTTGAGGAAGTCAATGAAACATGTGTATGAAAGTTATGATCGAAAATATTGGAAGTATTTTTAATTGTTTCAGTTTTGTTTTGTTAATTTAATGTTTTATGTAGTGTTTTTGTTTTTGTTTCTGTTTTTCTATGTCTAACTTTTCCTTTTTTCTTTTTGTAATTTCCAAAATCTTAATAAATATTATTTAAAACAACAACAACAAATAAGATGAGAACAACTGAAATGAGAGGCAAAATAACAAGCAAGTGCTTGTGTTTAGCCTCAAGATTTCAAACAGCTATGTATCGAAAAATCAGTGCATCTTGAAATATTCTGAGTCTGGGAGGCACCAGCTGTCAGAGAAGTCTTTGCCTTCATATTGTTTGCATGTCAAGAGAGAGAAGAGAATTGCGGGGATTCTACTGAGTAAAAAGGTTACAGCAGTTAGTGTGTGTTATACGATGTGTTTCAGGCTTGAATGGCAACGAGAGAGGGCCTGGCCTTCTTGCATTTTGCTGATCCCTTAGCTACTATTTTTTAGAAGGTTAAAGGTAAAGGTAAAGGTACCCCTGCCCGTACGGGCCAGTTTTGCCAGACTCTAGGGTTGTGCGCTCATCTCACTCTATAGGCCGGGAGCCAGCGCTGTCCGCAGACACTTCCGGGTCACGTGGCCAGCGTGACAAGCTGCATCTGGCGAGCCAGCGCAGCACACGGAACGCCGTTTACCTTCCCGCTGGTAAGCGGTCCCTATTTATCTACTTGCACCCAGGGGTGCTTTCGAACTGCTAGGTTGGCAGGCGCTGGGACCGAACGACGGGAGCGCACCCTGCCGCGGGGATTCAAACCGCCGACCATGCGATCGGCAAGTCCTAGGCGCTGAGGTTTTACCCACAGCGCCACCCGCCTCCCGCATCTTAACCTTTAGAAGGTTAAGACCCTTCTAACCCTTCCCCTTTCAATTTAAGCCAGCATTCACCAACCTAAAGATGTTGGACCACAACTCCCATCAGCCCCAGCCATCACAACTGTGCCAGTTGCGACTGATGGGAGTCATAGTCCAGAACATCTGAAGGGCACATGGTTGATGGCAATTACTGAGTAACTAAGTACTTGGTTGCTTTTCCATTTTCATATAGCTGAGTCTTTGCCATCTCTGCTCTTTCTCACTGTGTATGCCAGCCCCTGAAAGTTCCTCTAACCCTTGACTTTTGTCCTCTAAAGGAAACATATGTGACGAGTGTTTGGCCTGAAATGGCAGTATTTGTCTTAAATGTCTGGTGTTTGCAAACCAAGGCGGCTCTGTTTCCTTTTTGCTCCATGGCACATGGTGAGAGCTTATCTACAGTTGAGAATTCACGGCCAACAGGACTTTCCTTGGGTCTCATAGATCAGAAGAAGAGCACAGGTTTGCATCTACGATTCTGTAATATCATTTTCTATTAATAGAGCAGTTGTATCCGGGAGAGTTGTTTGCTGGTTGGGCATAAGATTGCTACTAAGCTTGACAGCAGTGGAGAAACATAATGGTAGCCTCAGAAGCAACTCACTAGTGGAGTGGAGTCACTATGCTAGTATCCTGGAAGGTGGGTCACTGCTGCATAGATCAAAATGGCAGGGAGATTGCTGCAAGGAAGATGCACTGATGGAGCCAATCTGGTGTTCCTGCACAGCACTGACCTACTGAGGATGTTCACAGACATTCTGTTACTACTGATTCAGAGGCGTGAAATGGCAGCAGAACCATTATAGCAGCAGAACACTGTCAATGCAATGGTGCACTGGGTGCATGGCTAGGTATGGATGAATCTTTCAGTTCTTTTTAGTTCTTTTCATTCTTTCATTTTTCAGTGTGGCTCATCAGTTTACAATTTTTTTTAAAAAAAACCTGCAGGAAAATTCATACTGGTTTTTGCAAAACGTTTGGCTAATATATACATTTTTCTAGGCACAGATCCACCAGCGATTTCTCCTAATATAAAGCATTTTTATACATTAATTTCACTAATATGTGTGTACGTCTTAATCTAGATATTTTAATAACTTTTAGCTGGAGAATCTCATAGAAGTGCACGTGCCTATTTTGAAGAATTGCTGTGTTTTGGTTTGCATATTGGTCTGGGGAGGGAGAGTTGGTGCATTTGCATTAAAATGTGAACCAAACAAATGTCTTCCCCATCCTTAAGCATTGCTGAAGAGGAGCAGGGATCTGCTGGAATCTGCAAAGGACTCTGAGGTCAGTACACACAAACACACACACAGTATTAGTATCATGGGTGGCTTGGAAGCACTGTATTATATTTTTGATTCTATTCTGTTTATCCTTTTTTTGAAGCTGCCACCCTAAACAGCTGCTGTTATGTAAGCCACCTTGTGAGAATTTTACTCTGAAAGGTGGTCTATAAATATTTTAAATTAAGTATAATGGCATTATGTTTGACCTCTAAAAGAGGAGGTGTTAGCTAAACTCTCCTTTTGAAATTAATGGAGAGCTTGCGATCAGGGATGGGGCATCTCAGGCCCTGAGGCCAAATTCAGCCCTCCAAAAATATAAGTAATGCAGTAAAACATAATAAAACCATATTTTAAATAGTTAATATCAGTAAAACTGCAACAACAAAAGTTTGGATTGAGTAACTGTAGCAAAAAGATGACCAAACTTTCCCATGAGCATTATTAGGCAATAGAAATGTTTTTCTCTGGTGCTGAAATGATAGTAAAATCGGTGTCAAGTGTGCCTCCCTGGGCAAAGTGTTCTAAAGATAGGGCGCCATTACAGAGAAAGTCCATTTAGTCTCCACCATCTACACTTCTTTGGGAAATGGGACACAGAGAAGGGTCTCGGATGATGACTGAAGTGCCTGGGTTGGCTCCTATGGGAAGGAGCCGTTACATTAGCACTCAAATGGCTAAACTTCTATTTTGAAACCCCCCAAGTCCCTTCATTATGACCATACAAAATGCCACAAAATAGTGACCAAGCTTTTGAGTCCACCATAACATCATTAGGCTGGACATTACAGTTCCCAGTGATGTGCAGCGCTCAGATGGCATTGCGGGGGGAGCTTTCATCCTCCTGCTGTACAATTGATTTCATTATTTTAAAAAAAATCCATCTCACTGCTTTGGCTAGCTCACTGGCTAGCCAATAAATATGAAATGAAGCTAAGTCTGTTTGACAGCTAAGCACAGTTCTGCAGCCTGCTGTTAACTCAGCTGCAGCCTGCTTGCTCCTCTGAAGCCACCAAACAGAATTGAGCCATCATTTTCTTCACACATAACTTTAATGAATATCAAAAGTGATAATGGTCAATGGGTGACTGAAACAATAGCTGACAATTTGTTTCCAATCGTATTTTGCCTGCTGGAGTTTGTAGCTGTTTGGCTCCTAAAATACATTCCCAATGATTACAAGGACTAAACCACTGGGAGACTTTTTCAAATCAATACTTACACTTTCCTGGCCATTCAGTTCCATCCATAGCCAGATATTGTTTTTAAAAGTTTTGGGTAGATTAGTAGGCACACTGGGTTTTCCATAGTTAGCTTTGGATAGGATTCCTTGTATCAATGATAGACCTTTCTCCGCTGTGCAATGTTCTTTGCAGGCACCAAGTAATAGAGGGAATCCAGTGGCGCCTGATGGCGCAATCCTGTGTCATGCATACACAGAGTGCTGGAAAACTGCAAAATAGTGTATTCATGGCGGGGAGGGAGCAATAAAAGGTCTGCTAGTGTGAAGTGTACTCCACCCACAATAGTCCATGACTGGTGCAGTGGAAAAGTGATGGACAAAGTCCAGTCAGTACAAACCTACCTGGCTTTGAGATCTTTGCGGGACATCCTTCTCTCAGTCCTGCCAACCTCACATGTCTGTTTGGTGAGAATGCAGGAGAGGACCTTCTCTCTCTTTCTTTTTTCTTAAAAAAATAATATTTATTAAAATATTCAAGGGTTACAAAAAGCAAAAGTAAAAACAATAACACCAAACAAAAACAAAACAACACATCACAACAAGAGAAAGAGAGAAAAAAAACAACACAACTAATCTTCCCAACTTATTTTTCATTCGCTTGTTTCCTTCACCTCCTCACACCTCCCTTTTTTGTATTCTAATTCAATTATCTATTTCAGCAAATCCTTTCCATCTTTCCCAATTTTCGTTCTGTAATTTATCTCAATATAATGTAACTTTACTTTCCCTCCTTTCACCATTTTTTTTCTCCCCCCCCCTTTAACCTTGTTTTAACATTAAAACTAAAATGCTTGTATGTGTTTAACTCCTTATAACATTTCTGCTAAGTCCATAAAATATCAATCCATCATTTTTCTATCACTCATTAATTTTGCGATATTTCTATATATAAACTTTAAGTTTTCCAATCTTCTTCCATCAACTCCTCTCCCTGGTTTCGGATTCTGCCAGTCCTTTCCGTCAATTCCATATAGTCCATCAACCTGGAGCAGGAGAGGACCTACTCAGTGGCTGTTCCCAGACTTGTAACTCTCTTCCTAGACTAGCTCTCTCCTTGTCCTTCTGTTGGCACGTGAAGACCATTTTATTCCAGTGGCCTTTGGGGAACTGACTATTTATAAGAAAAGGGATTTTACTAGTGCTGTGCTTTTGTTTATACTGAATTTGTTTACTAATTTTACAAACTTATTTTTAAATGCATCATTTTAATTTGAGTTTAATTACTTTTAAACTATTATCTTTTATATACTTTTTAGCTTTTTGTGTTTTATCTATGTTTCTTTTAATTTTTTGTGAGCCGCCTGGAATCCCAGTTCTGGGGCAAAGGTGGGATATAAATAAAGATAGTAATTAATTATAATAATTAATACAAAATTTTAGCTAGAAAAGTTAGCTTCCAAAACAATGGGCAGGGGTCATTCTTGAATATGGAGCAAATGTGTTTTCTTTGCTTCCGTGTCTCACTGTCCCTTATGCACAGACAGTGAGGAATCAAGGATGGATGGGCTCATATGTTCTGGGAAATGGTGATTCTTCAGAACTTCTTAGCTGGATTGAGAATTCTGGGGTAAGCTTCCTCCTGCCCTTGGGATGATGTTACTAACCATTTATCAGTATGAGTTAGATCAGTGCCACAAGGGTCTTATCCATTCCAAAAGGCATAGAAGGTGAGTGTAGCCAAGAGGGCATCTCAATTATTCAAGGCACACTTCAACTCCAGCATACAGTTTGGGAATCCCTGGAATAATCAGACTAAACGTACTGGTTCAGCAGATAACCCATTTATTTCAGGGATTGCTCTCGTGAACGTGAGCGTTTCATGCAAGAGGAGTATGGGGAAACTTCAAAAGCAAGAGTGTTCTTTCTACTAAACATATGACACATTGCTAATAAAATAGGGAAAGGCTATATGTATACTTTTGGTCCACAACTGTACTGCATTGCTGAAAATATAACCAGAGCATGATTTACTGCCCATGGAAATTATGACATTTATTTAAGTCTAGAACTTTACGCACAGTTGACGTGCACAGAGGCGTTTGATGCCTCTGCCAAGGTTATAGAAACAGTACTCTTAAGGTCCAATGGTTGTGAGGCGAAGCAGTTACTGTACCCATAAGTCTCGCTTTTCCTCCTAGCCGGTGTCACATTGCTGACAGTGTGAATACAACTTCTCGCTTGATTACTCAGGGAGTTGTCATTCACTTTCATGAAGAGAGGAATGGTTTCTCCCAAAAGGCTAGTGGCCATTGGCTCCTCATCTGGAGTTCAAGATGTTCTCCAAATTCACAGAGGATTAATAACAGTAAGACAAAAATATCAATAGTAGCACATGACTAAGAAGGGAAGGAAACAGCCTCTTGCTGAGAGTGCCATGAAACCCTAGCCTGTTGGAAGCTACAAGTGAGTGGCAGGACCTGGTGTGATTTATGGAGTAATTTCAGAATGCCTGATGCAGCTATACATTTTCTCTAGAGAGCAACTGTAAGTTCACACTGTTAAAGGCAAGATTTGAGACTTGGTGGGCTGAGGCTTCACTTACATTCTTGTTTGTAACAGGTGTCTGCTAAGTAGGCCGAAGAATAAGCTATTGAGGTTCAACAAGTTAACAGCAGAAAGAAAAAGCTGGTTGTTGATTAGGGGAAAAAATCCCTTGTCAATCAAGTGAGTAGTTCCTGTTGCAGAGTTTCATCTTCAAAATCACAGCAGCCATGGACTAAAATCCATGAGAAAAAATAATACTCCAAATATGTTTTACAAATACCTGTAGGAACTCTCTTCTAAGACAAATTGTGATTCCTTACATCTTGCTTCTTTAATAATGGCTCCATCCCAAATGACTATTAATATAAGACAGATCTGGGTAACAGCAACAGTCATGTTTTCAAGAAAGGGGATCAACCATTGCTTCCCTATCTTTGAATCCTTGCTGTAACCTGATGCCTACAGCACCTAGCAGCGACTAACTCAGCCTGCAGTTAGTTCATCTTACAACTTAGTTTAAATGGGAATATAGGAAGTTGCTTTATACTGAACCAGACCATTGGTCCATGTAGCTTGGTATTGCCCACATGGACTGATAGCGGTTCTCCAGGGTTTCAGATAGGGCCTCCTGGCCTACCTGGAGATGCTGAGGATTGAACCTCCTGCATACAAAGCAGTTGTTCTGCCACTGAGCTATGGCCCTTCAACCTTAACGGCTACAACAACCAGCCTAATTTTGCATAATCTGATGCCTGAAGCACTTAGCAGATACTACATATCATAGAGGAGGGAGAAAGGTTGTTTTCTGCTGCTCCAGAGAAGCGGACACGGAGCAATGGCTCCAAACTACAAGAAAGAAGATTCCACCTAAACATTAGGAAGAACTTCCTGACAGTAAGAGCTGTTCGGCAGTGGAATTTGCTGCCAAGGAGTGTGGTGGAGTCTCCTTCTTTGGAGGTCTTTAAGCAGAGGCTTGACAACCATATGTCAGGAGTGCTCTGATGGTGTTTCCTGCTTGGCAGGGGGTTGGACTCGATGGCCCTTGGGGTCTCTTCCAACTCTATGATTCTATGATTCTATGATCTTGGCCTAAATCATACTTCTTGGTTCTCTGGTCTGTCAAAAGTGCTCTGGAGAACTCAGAAGCTTGCCCAGTCTTCTGTGACATTCTGGCTGCCCAACTGTGAACTTTCTTCTCCTCCTGATGGACCCTCACAACTGACTTTGCTTTTTAAATAAAATACCACCATCAAATATTAAACCTCATTGGATGTCTTATATGGACATTGAGGAATAGCTGTCTTCTCTTGCTTTTCTCCCAGCATCGGATAACTAGTTGCTTCCATTTTTAGATATTGTTGCTAAACAACATTGATATAAAATGAACTGGAGGCAAAGTCCTTAATGCTTAAATAAGAAAACCTTTGTGTGATTTAAGAAGAAGAAAACCCAGCAACCTCCGAGCTGCTGACTGGATAAACAAACTGCGAGTAGACATCGTTATGGAACTGTGATACAATGGCACATAATTATGAGAAAACAAGGATCTGAAGGCATAGCTATTTTCCTGAAAGCACAGCCAACATCTGGAGTAAATTAAACCTATCATTGCAAATTGTATAAATGAATGTAATAGACAGGTAGACATTTTTATGGAGAGTAAAGAGATTGCATGAAACAGTGACATAGTGGGAGTATTGAATTAAGAAACAGTTGAAAGGCAGAAGGTCTGATAACGAGTCGTTTCCTGTGCAGGAATTCTTATCTTTATATGTCTGTCAAACCCCCAAGTACTGAATGGTTTTCAGGGAAAGTGGGTGTCAGCCAGGAAAATGAAACCAAATCTCAGTACTTGCAAAGAGCAACAAATATATTAATGGAAAGTTAGAAGGGTCACTGGCTATTAGTGATGGGAGCTAGATTTACATGTGCCACAGGCCTATCTGAGGTGCAAATAGGACTGGCAATTCAAGCTTCCTTTTTAGGATGTCCCTGTTGCCTTCCCTCTGTTTGAAAGGCTGCCCAGTCTCAGCTGCTGGGAATCACAAGTAGAGAGACTGTCACTGCACTCAGGCCCTAGTCCAACACTCTAACCGGGCATAGGCAAACTCGGCCCTCCAGATGTTTTGGGACTACAACTCCCATCATCCCTAGCTAACAGGACCAGTGGTCAGGGATGATGGGAGTTGTAGTCCCAAAACAGCTGGAGGGCCGAGTTTGCCTATGCCTGCTCTAACAACAGTGGCTCTTGTGATATGCACCCCAAGGGAACAACAAGATGGCAGCAGAAAACTCTGGCTCCAGGGATGTTGTTGATGTTTCTCTGTGCCCATAGTTGGACCCCAATTTGCCTAGGGCTGGTATATTTGATTCATCTCGCATTCACTTCGTTGAAACATGTGCCCAAAACTCCAAATGAAAAAGCTAGCATTTTAGCAGAAGATTGAGCTCATGGTGCCAAATAAGGTTTTGTAAATGGTTTGTTAATTGGTAGGAAAAATGCAAGTATTAAAAGATATTCAATCAGTTATACGTGAGATTCTTTTCAGAGCAGTATGAGAATATAAGCCTTGTTGCTTTTGCAAGATACTTAATAGATTCTGCTGGTAAACAAAATCTTTTAAAATGAATATCTGCTATTTAAGTACAGCACTCCACTTTACTACACCATAAAGTACAGGAAATAAATGGAATAAATGCAAACATGCATTTTGAGAATCTTCTGTAACTTCAAACTTTTGAATTTTCCATTGGGGTTTTAGAGCACATCAGTGGTATTGTGGGAGTTTGAACATGGAACCTCTGTATTGTTTTTGTGACCTGGAATTCCTACATTTCTCAGCTCCAGATGTTGTGGGCATGTGCTGAAACCAGTGCAAGATCTGTTTGAGATTAGTAGAGCTTGCATTATGTATTTCTGAGTATTGTCTCACTGAAAGAAGCTGCGTTTGAATGAGTAGTGCAGACAGTATTAGAAGTCAAAGCACAGTTCACAAGGGACCTAAATACAAGGCCATTGTTTGGGAAAAATATTTATATGATAGCATCTCACTTAAGTTGGAGCCAGGCATACCCAGTGACATAAGTGTAAGCATCTTCAGGTGAGATACAGGAATAGCAAGTGTCTGCTACTCCTCCCTCTTGAACCCATGTTTGGGGAATGCTGTTTCTTCCCACTATGTTTTACCACTCTTTTGTAAGTGTACTCATTCATTGGTATGATTAAAAGTGTTAGTGCAGCGGTGAGGAAGCCGCAGATTTCCTGTTGTTGATTGGACTACAACTCCCCTGATCATTGGCTATGTTGGCTGGGGCTGATGGGAGATAGATTCCAACAACATCTGGAGGGCCATCCCTGAGCAAATCACATGCACCCTTCCCAATTATTTTCATGGTAGTTTAGAACAGCTGATAACTGCAGTCATTTACCCACATTGCAGTCTTTACCCTTAACTGAACAGTTAAGGAATCCAGAAAGTGGCAGGTGTATAACTGGAGGGAAGCTGATGGAAGCCAGGCCACAAAATCGTCTACAGGCTATAGGGGATGGAGCAAGTTGAGATTGCAAGACCATCTCTCTCTTTCCCTCCCCTCTACTGAAAAACCAGTACCGTTTGGCTTCTCCCCTTGAAATCTATCAATTCCAGCAGGTCTTTGCAAAAACTCTCAAAGAAATAGTGCCTATGTTTTCTTGTTTGCTTTATCCCTCCAAATAATTTTCTTTTTTGTGTCATGCTACCTTACATACCACCCAACATTTCTCTGGCGAAAATAGGGACGTCCCATTCCATAATAATAATTTCACTATTTATACCCCACACATTTTACTCTGGGCAGCTTCCAACATATATATAAAAAATAATGAAACACTGAACATTAAAAACCTTCCCTATACAGGATTGCCTTCAGACGGCTTGGTGGGTTGGGTGACTCCATAACACTCCAACATTTCTCCAATGAAAATAGGGACATCCTAAGGAAAAGCGGGACATTCCGGGATCAAATCAGAAACGGGGACGGCTTCTCTGAATCAGGGACATCCCTGGAAAATAGGGACACTTGGAGGGTCTGACTCTGACCTCATCATGTCTGCTGCCAAGCCCAATACTCTAGCCCAGAACTAGCCAACTTCTAGAAGGTGTCACATGAAAAACAGTAGTAGTAAACAATAAAACTTTACCCGAATGAGACGAAAATAAATATTTCTCACTGAATACAAAATTTCCTACAGCAGGGCAAGATTGCTTTATTTTCTCAGTGTTTTTCTAGTCTGCTGTTGTATGACCTGGTTTTGCTTTATTTTTTCAATGATTACAGGTCCTGTATGTCAGACGCTTAGAAAAGCAGGCTTGCAGAAAATATTAAATACAGTATAGTTATTAATTATGCACGTTATGTAGTTTTTGTGTGCAAGATGTAACTCTAGATGGAGCAGTTCCCTTTATTTAAATATGCTTGTGCTCAGAAGACATGATTTCACTGAGTTAGTGCCTGTAAGACAGATGGCTTGCAGAAATATAACATCATTCTGTTGAAATATTCAGGTATGGGTTAGATTAAAAAGCTGATAAAAAGAGAGGAATAGAAGAGACCTACAGACATGCAAACTTTCCAAAGGTAGTCTGTAAAAATAGTCTTATTATAGCAGTGGCGTAGCGTGGGGGGTGCAGGGGGGGCCGGCCGCACCGGGCGCAACATCTGGGGGTTAGGGTTAGGGGGCGTAAATCCACGGGTTAGGGGGCGCAAATTACTTGCCTTGTGGGGTGCTGACAACCCACGCTACGCCACTGTATTATAGATGTATTCAGGGAGCAGCTTGCAGTATGGCATTGTCAAGTCATAATTCTCATTTAACAGTGTTTGTGACTGGATCAACAGATAAGTGACATTTGGCATTTTAAACTGTGTAGGGGATTTGTTGTTTTGGTCTGTTACTATATTATGTATTTTTGTCTTTTGAAGTTGTTAACCACCCTGTGATCCTTGGATGAATGGCAGTATATAAATTTAAATAATGAAATAAATAAATAAATTCAATGTGCTGGTTTTAACTTTTAAAGCCATTTGTGATTTGGCACTCAGTTCTTACGGATCATTTCCCCCCATATCAACCTGCTAGGGCAGGGGTCAGCAAACTTTTTCAGCAGGGGGCTGGTCCACTGTCCCTCAGACCTTGTGGGGGGGCTGGACTATATTTTGGGGAAAAAGTAAAAATGAACGAATTCCTATGCTCCACAAATAATCCAGAGATGCATTTTAAATAAAAGCACACATTCTACTGATGTATTCAGAAGTGTGCCTTTTAAACTTGGATAAACTTTATTGCTGATCTAGAGTGCTGAACGTGCCAGGCTGAACAAAGATTATTTGTGGCACTCTTGCAATCTGTCAGAAGTCAAAGGCATTAATTTATTAGAAGATTCCTAAATGCCATTTTTTGTAGATCCTACACATATCTATTCAGAAGTAAGTTCCCTTGAGTTCAGTGGGGTTTACTCCCTGGTAAAAGGTAAAAAAAAAAAGGTAAAGGACCCCTGACAGTTAATTCCAGTCGCAAACAACTCTGGAGTTGCAGCGCTCATCTCGCTTTAAAGGCCGAGGGAGCTGGCGTTTGTCTGCAAACGGTTTTCCCGGGTCATGTGACCAGCATGACTAAGCTGCTTCTGGTGCAATGGAACACCGAAACCAGAGCAGCGCACGGAAACGGCATTTACCTTCCCAGCAGAGCAGTACCTGTTTATCTACTTGCAGTATTTGGCGTCCTTTCGAACTGCTAGGTTGGCAGGAGCAGGGACCGAGCAACGGAAGCTCACACCATCATGGGGATTTGAACTGCCGACCTTCTGATTGGCAAGCCCAAGTGGTTCAGTGGTTTAGACCACAGTGCCACCTGTGTCCCTTACTCCCTGGTAGGGATGGACAAATCCACCAATTTTGGCTTTTCAATGGGGAGAAGATGTACGCATCATGTAAAATGGAAAGTGATGCAGAGATTGGGGAACTTTTGCCCCTTTCTGCAAGGGGTGAGAGGAGTTGCGTGTCGAGGTCCCCAATCCACCCCCCAAAATAACTCACAACGGACACGTAATTTTTGTTTAAGATTTTTGGCATGATTTTGGCCACAACTTTATTAAAATACAAACCATGAGTGGTTGTTTAGGCATTGGTTAAGACTATCTGTCCCCCCGCCTGGGGACAGAACTGACTTCCGGACACCACCGAAAGACAGTGCAGGGGAAAGCAAGTCGGGGAAGAATTGGAGCTGAGACACAGACCCTCAACTCTCACCCACCTGCTCCCCGAAGGCTTGCCGGCCCTAGTCCGATTCCAGGGATTGGACGAAAAGATGGTAAGCCCCAGGATTCCTTTAACGGAATTCCCTTTCCGCAGCAACCATGGAGGGGCAGGCCCAGCCTATCCTAACCCCTCCTCCACCAGATTTATAACCAATGCCTAACCACAACCTTACAAGTTGTGACGATTTGCTACGCAGTAGGCAAAAACCACCCAGCCAGACAATTTGTCAGGTGGAAAAAATCCTACCAGGCCCCTGCTCAAAGGCAGACGACCCCATGACAGGCATAGCAAGGTCAACGCAACAACCCCTTCCTCTAGGGCGTGTGGGCGGGTGATCCGTTGCACGCAGCAAAAGAGAAAGTACAAGGCTGCGTGCAGAGTATTTAAGCCTTTTACCCCTCCCACCAAAATTGCAACATAACTTTTCCCCCAGCAACTCGGCAATCCAATCAATGCCCCCTGGCCATCTTGGAGAACGTACCCAGCAACAAAGGGGGTGGCTCAGTAGACCCCACGGCAACACGTGCTCTCCCTGAAGGAGAACACGCTATGTCATCATAACCAATCTCATTCTTAGTTCTGCATCAAGCGTAACGAGTGTTGTGCTCTTCAAAAGTTGTGGACTACATCATCCCTTCCCATTGGCTATGGTGACTGGGGCTGATGATTACTTTTGGGAGGAACTGGCCCCATGGCTACTGAAGAAACAGATTTTGGGGGAAAGAAAGTCTAATATCTTCATGCATATCAGTTTTTCTGGGACAGAGGTAATGAACTGTTCTAATTCATTTTTTAAAAATTGACTTCATTCTGCTTTTTGTTCTGTTTTCTCTGTCTGGAAACCAAAATGTCACTTACCCACCAGTAAAAAGCTCACACAGTAATAACCACCGGTTATTTAAATTTGTTAAATAATGTACACTTAATGATGAACGAATTCACATGGCAGAGGAAAAAAAAATAACAAAATAATTTAAAAAATATATCTATACTCCTGTGACTAATTTAATCTTGACAGAAGTAATTTTGCTCTGGGTTCTGAATGGCTTTTATTCCCTTTCCTGGAGCTATGTGCACGTTTTACATGAGACTTCTACTTTCCACAAGGAGTTGGATTTAAGAGAACTTGCTGAGAGGTATTGAGTTTTACAGAGTTATGTCAGGTCTAATTGAATTCTCAGAATAACAATTTCATTTAGAGCACACGAGAATTATTTAGATATGAAGTCTCTTTCTATAAAATACTACCACTCTAGCTGCAGTCTTGGTTCAAGCTTCTCCTTCCAATGCACTAAATTTTAAATGGCAGCAGGAACAGTTGACTGGTGGTCTAAGGAGCTGCAGTGCTCTAAATCATTATTTGCAGATGCTGGCTGCCACCTAATCTTTCCCAATAAATCTCTTACAAAACTCTTTCAAGGCCCAGTATCCCCTCTCAAAGAAGTGTGTGGCTCTTGAGGCAATATTAGAGGAGAAACTAAATCTGGATGTTTGGTCTGAGTGAGAAAGACATATTTCAAAGCAACAAGGTAAAACAAATGAGAACCAAGTCATGATTTTCAGACCCAGAGAAATCTGAATCTCTGGCAAAGAACTAAATGAATTGCTGAGCTCTAGTCCACAGGTTAAGGGGGGGGGGGATCTGCCTCTTCTTTCTTCTTTTCTCGATGAGCATGGGAGCAAATTGTGAAAATACTTCAAGGGTTCCTCCAACAAACTCTGCATTGATTCTGATTTGTTTTCACAGACCTTACACAGAAGTTAGACTATGTCCTGGTTCTGTTATGTATAAATAGAGGTTCAGGACAATGTTGGAGACAATTGCGACCAGGATAGTAACACCCTATGTACTTTCAATCTGATGGCCTAGACACATACATGTGCATTAGTCGTTTGTTCCTTTCACAATATCCTTCCTCCAATATACAGGAACATTCTGGGAATACGGAACTGATTGCACAACACATCTTGAGATAGTTAGCAGAGAATATGCTGCCACAGTCTCAGTAATGTCTGCTAGCTGTTGCTTGATCTGTCTATGTACAAACCAGTTCTTCCATGTGTCAGTCAACCCCATATATAAAGCAGGCTGCATGGGAAAAATCAGGAGTCAGGAGGGCCATTTTGATCCAGGGCCTTGAGATTAAAGGGGCGCTCAGATTTAGACAATTGCTTGTTTCTTGTCACTTGATAACTTTCAGAACCTTCTTAAGTATGTTGGACCAAACAGTGACACTCTGTCATCTGATTAAAGCATGGATGATTGATCATGCAAGTTTGGCATAGTACAGTCCTTGTTCATATTATCCTCTGCTTGGGATCCATAAGTTTAAAATATGCACAATGCTCATAGAATTCCAAGGTCTCTCACCTCATAGCCATTTTTAAAATTTGAATTTCTGCTACTGCTAATTTATAGATTCATGTTCATAAACAAAATTAAATGGCTAACTTAACAAAAAGCTTGAGGAATTATTATCTCATTAGCCATTAAGCCAGGAAAATATTGAATCATTTGGCCTTGGCTGTGCTTAACCACTGCTCATTTGTCATTCTTCAGTACACCAATCCAAGTACATGCTGCCTAGAAAAGGAAGGAAATTACAGAATGCTTATACAATACTAGACAGTTGTTTCAAGCATTAGGAAACATAGTCTTTGCTATAAGAAAATCCAGGTGTGCAAACCTTTGTGGCTAATTTTGTCCCTCCCCATCTCTCTTTTGACATACCACCAGGACAATTTTTAGCCAGCTCTGATTTTGTTTAGCTATCTGGGGAGTTTGCATATTTTGGTCTCAATAGCAGCTAGTTTTGTGTCTAGGGAATGTGCCATTTAAAAATTGACTGCACTGGAAAGAATTAATATAAACAAATTAACAGTGACTGCTGTTCTTCTGGGGAAATTACATACTTTTCTTCTTCGAAATGACCTCATTGCTTTAGTTGGCAAGTGGGAGGTAGGCTGACAAGGAAAACAGGCTCCCCCAACCTGATGCCCTCCAGATACATTGAACAATATCCATTTCCCCCAGCTGGGATAGCCAATTGTCAGTGATGATGGGAGTTGTAGTCCAACAATATGAGGAGGGCACCAAGCTGCAGAAGACTGATGGAAATTAATGCAATTGCAGCATTCCATGCAGATAATTGTTCTTATCATCTTATTCAGTAAAGATGGCCAAAAGGCAACAGAGAGAGAGGTTTAAACTAAACATGAGGAAGAGTCTCCTTCTGCCTGTAGATCCAGAGCTACTTCATATGTTCAGCAGGCTTGGCTGTTTCTTGCTGTTTGACAAGTGTTTTTGAGAAACACTTGGGGTTGTTTCAAAAACGTCTTGTGAGGCAGAGCTGGTGCCGACATAATGCTGGCTCCCTCTTAACCATAGTTAAGAGATCTGGAGTGTGCTGTGAGTCAATTCCCTCCTCCTGCCTTAACTTTGAGAAGTTATATCAGCACTGGCCTTAATGGTGGTCAATGCTAAACAGTTTTTCTCATCCTGTGATGCACTGTAGCAGCCTTTGAAAACAGGCCAGAAATTTTGTTAGTTCAGAATATGCTGCAAAGCTGCTGAATGGGACTGGGTGATAAGAACGTAACTCACCAGAGTTGCACCATCATTACTGTTCCCAGTCCATTTAATCTTTTGACCTCTAAGGACCTTGATATATTGGGAACAGGTACAGTGGTGCCTCGCAAGACGAAATTAATTCGTTCCGTGAGTTTTTTCGTCTTGCGATTTTTTCGTCTTGCGAAGCACGGACTTTGGAAAAGCTCCAAAAATCACCAAAGTCTTCAAAAACCTCAAAAAAGGCTACCACACCGCGTGCTATGAGTTGCTCCTCGAAGTGAATGCACGGTTTTAAGAAAAAGGAAACAAACTTGCAAGACAAAGGAAACAAACTTGCAAGACATTTCCATCTTGCGAAGCAAGCCCATAGGGAAATCTGTCTTGCGAAGCAACTCAAAAAACGAAAAACTCTTTCGTTTTGCGAGTTTTTTGTCTTTCGAGGCATTCGTCTTGCGAGGTACCACTGTACTTGAAGCACAGCCTCTCTCCAGAAATACTAACCAGGCCATGAAATCTTAATGGAAGCATAGTTGCTTTTTGAAATACACTAGACCTGCAATTTAGGCAGGGATTACTTTCCGGGGATTTAGGCTAAAGCCAAAATCGTGTATAGTCAAAACACATTGGGTGCAATGGTGGGTGGGATTGCCAAAGCCTTTTCCCCAAACGCCTGCCCCTTTCTGCCCCCTTTTAATTTTAAAATATTACTTTGCCAAGTATGTAAAGCTGAATGCTCATGAGTTAAATGTGCGTACTGCACTATGAAATTTTCCACCAGATGATGTGACAACGTCCACCAACTTAGAGGGCTTTGAAGTGGAGTTAGAAAAATCCATGGATGGTATGACTATCGATGGCTACAAGACATGGGGCTACAGGCTGATAAAAGGCAAGTCTGCCTCAGGATGCAGGGCTTCTGGACAGCAACAGCATCTGCCTCTGGGCTTCCCATATGCATCTGGTTGATCACTATAGGCAACAAGTTGCTCCACCACATAAGCCTCTGGTATTTTCTTACATTCTTTGTGAGTCCTTATCTAAGGAGCCTCCTGAGTGAGGTGAAATATGTAGCTATAGGAGACAGAATCTTTTTATTTGTGCTGGTTCAGCTATGGAGACTGAGCTGTCACCTACTGTACGATGGTGTCATTTTGGTGCCAGGTAAATAGTTTTTTTCTCCAGGCCTTTTAATCTGCCTGAGCTTTAAGCTTCTTATAATCTCCACAGCTGCTTTAAATGCTGCATTTATATAACTACGGTTGTATTTATTGTTATTAGTATGAATGCTCTAACTAACTCAAATACATAAAAATGAGCAGCATTGACTGCAACTATGGTTCATGCCACTGGACCTCTTAACTTCAGCTAAGATGGAAGGCCAGAATTGGCTCTCAGTCACTGAGAGTTTGGCACAGTCCTGCCACCTGTTCACAATATTTTAAGTGTGCTGCAAGGCATTGCTTTTATGGAAAAGCAATTTGAAATATTAACTGCACAGGTCCTTCCAGATTAAGTTGGTCGGGTGAAAAAGATGACAGAACTCCTGCACCTTCAACAGATGTGCCTTGTATATGGCTTGTTTAGGGAAAAGCATTTCCAGGCAACCAAACTAGGCATGAGGTTAATTACATGCATGCAGTTAATGTGTATGGGATTTGGTATAATAATGATAATGATGATAATAATAATAATAATAATAATAATAATAATAATAATAATAATATATTATTTATACCCCGCCCATCTGACTGGGTTTCCCAGCCACTCTGGGTGACTTCCAAGAAAATATTAAAATACAATAGTCCGTCAAATATTAAAAGCTTCCCTAAACAGGGCTTCCTTCAGATGTCTTCTAAAAGTCTGGTAGTTGTTTTTTTCTTTGACATGTGGTGGGAGGGCATTCCACAGGGTGGGTGCCACTACTGAGAAGGCCCTCTGCCTGGTTCCCTGTAACTTGGCTTCTCGCAGCGAGGGAACCGCCAGAAGGCCCTCAGCACTGGACCTCAGTGTCCGGGCAGAACGATGGGGGTGGAGACGCTCCTTCAGGTATACTGGACTGAGGCCGTTTAGGGCTTTAAAGGTCAGTACCAACACTTTGAATTGTGCTCAGAAACATCCTGGGAGCCAATGTAGGTCTTTCAAGACCAGTGCTATGTTATCTCGGCAGCCACAGAGAAGCCTGAGAAGCCTTGGGACTGTGATGTGGATAGAAAGCCTATGTGTGTATGAATTGTATGTTTGTAGGGCCTTCTGTGCATTTGGAAACTGAGCAAAAGACATGTTCCCCAGTCATGCATTTAGTTGGGCTGTCTTCAGACCTTTGACTGAACAGGGCAGAAAAAGTGCTCATTATCCCAGTCTCCTCCTCCATAGATACTACATAGTATTGTCTCATGGAAAGGTCTTATGTCAAAATAAAATGGAGTTTAGGCAAACCTATTTCTTGTCATAGATTCCACTTTGACATAAAAGTAGTATTTATAACAGTGCAGTTAATTTACAACACCTATCCAAGAATCTATTCTTGCTGAAAAAAGTTTTCTGATGAGGAATGACATAATCATTTTGTGTGTCTGTATTACTGATGAATTGGCATGTGTTTATGAAGCAGCAAAGTGTTTTTCTTTTTTAAAGAGGAAAGAATACGTGGTGCAAAGAGTCACTTGATCTCCCTCTTCTCTGTGGAAACACATGTCTTTGCCTGCTGTTCATCAGCCTTGATTTTGATGGGGTGATTTTTAGTCAGCTGTCTCTATCGCTTTGGCACAGACAAAAATCCCTTAAAAATGTTACACTTCATCAAAGTGTATCATGAGACTTCACGGTCATTATCTCAATGGTCGCTCTGATGTGCTACAATTGGCAGAGAGACAGACGGTAGGGGGTGTATTAGAAGAAAGCCTGTGTTTCATGTGGAAAGCTGGCAAGCCTCTCTGAGCTTCTGTCAACAACTCAGCGGTCTGATCCGATGCACTGAGTGCTGATTATGCTCTTGTTTCTGTAGGAAGTAAACAAGAAAATGAATTCCACAGCACAACACAGCCTCTTTGTATCTTCAAAATGGTGTGACTGGAATCGAGCCAACCTCATTGAAAGTTTGGCCATTTTTGTCATCAGTGCCCTAGTACTGATGGAAGCTTTGATTACTGCTTGGAACCCGCAGTAAGACCTTTCAGGGACAGCCACTCAGCAAATAAAAGCATTGATTGGTTGTTGGGTCAATTTAGCCATAAGGGTGCAGAGCAGTGTCCTTATAAAAGACTAATGGATTAGCTACACAACCACTACCACTGAAGGCCTTATTTCTCAAGTAACTTCATGACTGCTTTCCAGCTTGGCAGGAACTCGCTTCCTCTAAAGCTAGCTTCAGAGCATTCTTGCTATCAATAGTGCTGCTCAAAGGATTAGACACAAAGAGCTTTACAATTTAATGAAAACAGCTGTTGAAACAAAAAAATATTTCAAACAATACATTGCACGGGGAAAAAACTATTAATTATGCAAAGTTATGCAGGAAAAGTAGAATTACTGCTCTGTTCGTCCCCGCTTAAAACAACAGACAGAAAGTTAGACATTTTTTTGTCTGTTGATTTAAATGTGTCATTAACTGGTGGTGCTTATAATAATATTGGCCATTTTTGTTATGTTTTGTTAATGTTTAATCAGCTAATCATTTTAAGCACTTGAGTTCTTCTTGGCACGGTTGCACTACAAGTAAGTAAAACTACAGCTTAATGAGCTGATGTTTCACATGTAGAAAATGTTGAATTCTGAAGTGTGTTATGATAGCTTAAGATGAATGGTGCTGCTGGAAACATAACAAACAATATTAATGTTGGGATGATTAATGGGAAATGAACCTCATTTGTGTTCTCCTGCCTCCCTTTCTGCCATATATGTTGCCTATGGTAGAAAAGGGCTTTTCGTGTTGAGGAAGGTGCTGCTCAAGCAAATTCAAATACTCTTCAAGGGGAATTCAAATTTTGTAGTCATAATATACTAATTATATTTATTTTTAAAGAACATTTTCAATTTTGAAGTATTGCATTTTTACAGCATTTGGCAAAAAAAAAAAAAATCAGTGTATTTCAAGTAGATGAAATGGAAACTGAGGGCAGTTAATAGTGTAGAGAGAGAAGACTATGAATGGTAACTGCAGAAGTTTGCAAGAGGAGCTGTACCCTGATCCACCTCTGGCTTCTGAGCTTCAGCAGACCATGCAGAAGTTTTTCCTCCAGAAAGGTGATACTTTTTAAAAGCCAAGCAAACTTAAAAGTATATGTCCTTAAAACCAACAAAACAATGGATCATGGTTGGGGATGGGTAATAGCTCTGTGAAAGAGCTTTGAGTGTTGAGGGTTCCCAGCATCTCCCTTCCTTTCGTTTGGAGTGGTTACACATCTCATGTAGGATGTGACATGGAAAACTATGGCTGGAGAGTGACTACCAGTTAAAGTAGACAACACTGAGCTGGAATGTCAAAAAATCAGAGCTGGTCTAAAGTGGCTTCCCGGAAAACTTAAAATTTAGCCCCATTGAGCCAGGTTAGTTGCAATTAACTTTAGCTGAATGGGGCCAGTATTTTCAGGAGCTCAGTTTCTGTGGCTTCACTGTGAAATTGAAAGAAATGTACTCTTAATAGTCATTAGCCAGCCTGCAATTATCATGCTCCACAGTGTATGTCACACAGTACCTGTGTCTTTTAATGCCTGCTGTGTAGCTGGCTTATAATTGGTCTGTGGATTGCAGCAAGAGCCATTCCTTGTACTGTATGGAATTTAACCACCACCACTTGACATCCTAACCCTGTCCTTGTTTTTTTCCCCTTCCCCCACAGAAGGCTTAATTCTCTCCTGCCTCAATCTCCTTTGCCCTGCCTATCAACAACCAGAAAAATTGCTGCTTCCCTATTTGCAATTTTCACAAAATCCTTGACTAGCAGCTCTGGGAATTGACTTATGATCTTTTGAATATAGTGTGTTCCACATCTTGCTTTCTCACAGCATCTTGAGCCACCATACCAAGAAGTCCCATTAAGAATGTTATTAACTTTGCCGATATAAGCTCCCTCTCTCTGTAACCACTGTTTATTTCAGATTGCTAGCTAATTGGCATGCTCTAACACCCTTGTTAAGCCGACCAGAATATATTGCTTTAGAATGCCTTGGGAATTTAACTAATTTCATGCTAGAACTTAATAAGTAGGATCCGACACTCTCTTTCATATCACCAGAAATCCATTAGGTGACTAACTCCTTTCAGTGAGTGGATGAAAGCTTTATTAGTCATAGGGTCTCTGCTCTAAACATGTCACCAGAATTTAGCATAGGATCGGCACTGGAATGCAATTTACTTTCCAACTGAATAAAACTCGCAGCAATGCTTTCAGAGGGTGGAAATCCACGTTAAGCATGCTCTTGCTAAACGGGATTATAATTATATTTAAATATACATTTGTGTTTCTGTCTGTGAATTCAATTTGGTGACAGACCAAATGTAGTGAGGTAGGCCGGTTGGAATAAATACAGCAAGTTCAATTAATAAATAGTTGTTCCTGAAACCTTGTTGCATTCTTTGTATGTAAATCATGTACTTTGTATGACTATTTTAAGTGACCAATTCCAATGCCCTTGCCTTAAAACTTGTTGTCATTACATGGTCACCCATGAAAATAATTACTAACACCTTCAATAAACTGAACAGAAGTATATTTGTGTAGAGTTCTGCAAATATTTGTCCTGTAGGCAATTCAAGATTGATTTTACCCATATGCGTCCAAGTGATAGTTTTTGTCCAACTGAGGAAGAGGTTTCTGGCTAACCATCTTTTCCCAGAAATGTTTTCTGACAGTCTTTGGATAGAATACAGGAGATTCAGGATGGAGTGGGAGCCAGGGGGGAATTGGCATGGGCCTATGATTTTAGGGGGGCTTATTCCAAGTCCCCCTGGGAAAGGCAAAGGGGGGACCAGTTGGTAAAGATTATTGAAATGGAGCCTACCTTTCCCATCTGGCCTGGGCCTATTACCAGCTTTGCATAGCCCTGCGTAGATCTGAGAACAATTCAACACGTTGAGTTTGACACATAAATTGGGCTTTCTAGATGTAGCATTTTTTGTCCACTTTGGTCATTGCACTCTAAGAGTATGATCTTGGCCATACCAGATTCAGTTGGAGGGAGATGAAAAACACTCAGAATGGCTGCCTTACAACTGTAGATTTCTTGGTGGAGAATCACAGCAATCTGCTTATATTTTGGAGGCACAGCATAGGGCCTGCTCAATACATCTTGCTACCTGACGTGGAGCAGTGGATACAGTATTAAGGTAAATAACCAACAATTTACTGCCTACGTAACTCCGAGAATCAGCTGATTAAGGCAGCTGCCTCATATTATCTAATGGTAGCGCTAGCCCTAGTTTTTTATTGGGGCTGACTTGTAGTGGCAAGAGCTCAGTCACTAATGTAGGCTTCTTTCCATCTCAATAACTAGGGTTGCTTTTGCTGTTAATATCCAAAGGAAAGTTTGGGGGCTATTGCTGGATGCAGCTTGTAAGTGTGTAAAAAATTGCCAAGCTGAGAGCCTATACAGTCATACCTCGTGTTACGTTTGCTTCACGTTGCAGCTTTTCAGGTTATGAACGCGGCAAACCTAGAAGTGTTTATTTGCGGGTTCACCACACCCGCACGCGCAGAAGCGATCTGCGTGCTTCACACAGGCACAGTAGCAGCGCTCTACTTACAGACTTTTCAGGATGCGAACGGCACCCCGAAATGGATCGTGTTCGTAAGTAGAGGTATGTGATAGTTTAAAATGATATGGCAATTATATGAAAGCCACAATCACCACATGAAAAGATGTGGTTGAGTGAATTCCACACACAAGTTGAGTTTGACCAGTTTCCCTCCTGCATTTGACAACATTGCCAAACAATGAGAACTCAGCTAAACTAGGCTTCGAAAGAGCACTTTTCTGCCATTACTATATGAACAAGTTAGATCCCCCCCCCCCGTACGATTAAAATAAAGAGACTGCAGTGTCCATCACATTAAGGATGCAGTCACATGTCCTAGTTTCATAGAAAAATAAGTCTGGAGGTGCAACAACCATTCTTGGGAGAGCCAGGATTTAATTCACAATGTATAGGACCTTAATGAACTGAGGCTGAAATGCGGAGGAGCAGGAAATACTTTGTGGGAGTGCCTATCAACCCTTTTTGTCACCCCGTCCACTGAATTTCCACAGGTTGGTGAATGCAAAAGTCATCTAGTCCTTGGAAAAGGAAACTTGGTTGTCTGAATGCTCCCCCAAGAGTCCCTCTAAGCTGAAGTGCAATGCAAACTAAATACTACAAAACAGCCTCAACATTTGGAAAGCAATTATTCTAGCTATCCAGATGTGGGCTTTTCCTGATCCATTTTCCTTCCTCTCCCTCCCTCGGTTTCCATGCCGTGGTTCTCGGCGCAGATATCACGCTGGCAGAATGCTTACATCTCTTCATTATTAATTCATCTCATGGAGCTTAATTGGACAAGGCTAGAGTGAATTTGACAAACATCACAGCAGCAGAAAAAGCAATCACTCTTTCAAGATGAAAATTTGTTTGATGT
This sequence comes from Podarcis cretensis, assembly GCF_951804945.1. Taxonomy (NCBI): domain Eukaryota; kingdom Metazoa; phylum Chordata; class Lepidosauria; order Squamata; family Lacertidae; genus Podarcis; species Podarcis cretensis. Next base: position 6,362,488 of record NC_137180.1, on the reverse strand, counting down.
CTTACTGTGTAACTCATTTACTCTCCTTGGGAGTCACATGACCTGAATGTTAATCAGCCATTGATTGGCTTCTCTCCTTGGACAGTCACATGACCAGAATATTAATACCTTGGTACTTGGTAGCGGCACTGTTAGGCAACCTTGTGATTGGTTGCCAGGTTAAGATAGGGAGATAAGTGGGTGCTTGATGAGCACTTGACAGAACTTCACAGAAAATTAAGGCCCTAAAATAGCATGAGAAAGTCTTGTCAAATCAAGCATGATTATCATTGAATGCTTAAGGAATTCATCATCTGCATGAAATTGATACACTTCAGCACCAGCCGGCCTCACAGTCAGCGGGGACTCATCAGACTTTTATTTATGTGTGTTCACCAAATCACATTAATTCTGAGAGCTAAAACATGCTAAGGATGAAGGTTATTTTCTGTTCAATCTAATTTATCTATGACAATAATCATCACTAATAATATGTCAAATTAGATTGCAGTCATTTTATGCATGCCTGCTGATTTGGAAAATAGCGTTAAAGCGTTCCGTAGTAATTAACTGTCAGCGAAGGTATGCAAGGCCTGAGGTAATCAGCATATCTGGGTGGAAAATTAAGTTTTATAGAATGGATTTATAGATATATATCCATATTTAATTCTGAGTATAAATTATATTTTGTTAAAATCAGGTGTAATTTTTATAATACTATTATGGCCAATCATTTTACTTCAGGCACCTGCATTGCTAATTCATTTGGGGCCAAATCCTACTGTGAATCAAAGAGAATTTCCCCAGCAACAGTAAGCAGACTAATAATATTTGGCCTTTTCTCATTATTTTCCATTTTATTATGATTAGTGTTGTACTTGCCTATGGAAATTGGTTTTAAAGCCCCTCTTAAAAATGATATTATGTCTATGTAGGACTTTACTACTACAGACACTCTGGAACATGAATTGCATCCAGCATTATAATCTATCAACCAGTAATAGACATATTCCTTGTATATATGAATTTTGTTAGTCCTTTTAATTACTGTACAACTCTGGGAGTGTAGTTCTACTAACTTAGAAATCAGTCCTGCTGGAATTCCTAGCCGCAGTTTCTAAATAAACTTGGTTGAAATCAAGATTATTCGCCCACCTACCTCCCGCTCCCAAATATAAGGGGACAATTGACATCTTGTGCAGAACTGTTTTTTACTTAAGGGAATCATTTAAGCAAAAGCTGCTTCTTGATAGGAGTCTCTCCACCCCTTTGCCTAACAGCAGGTATTTTAGAGCTCTGATTGCTTTAATAGTACTTTTACAGTGTCTTGACTTATGAAGTATTACTGTATTAGGAAATGCTTGGTTCTAAACTGGCTGCTCTATAATGAAGTTTTAAAGGGAGTCATTTATTCTTCTCTTTGTGCTGATACTGTTACAGGAATTTAAGGTTTTTTAAATGGGAGGGAGGGAGAAAGAGAAGAAAAGCTCTACTCTTTGCCATGCAGAATTACATTATTTTTTTAAAATGGGGGGGGGGGGATCTGTTGTTTCGTATTTTCCTTATCCTAATCTCCTGTGATCCTGGTACTGTTGCTGCTGCTCTCTCCCTCTTCCCTCTTTATTGATTAAACGAATCTGCTCGAAAGGCCGGTTCCCAGGCTCTTTGATCTAATCCGATATGATCTTATCCAACCACTTCGGCAGGACATTGGGGAATTAACAATAAGCAGCTTTGCCACAAGTGTTTAATAACTCAACACAATCTCCTTACGGCTCCGAGCTGCTCATGTTCTCATCCAGTCAACAGCTCATGGTGTAACAGATTGGACATCCCTCTGAACCTGAGGAATTTTCATGCACTGTGAAACTAATCGCTTCAAGTTCCTTCATAAATCTCACAAAGCAGATTCCAGCATCTTAACAAATTGAAAGAGAGGGAGGGAGAAGGGGGTGAGAATTCATTCATTGAGCTAAAGCTTAGGGAAGAGTTGGGGTAGGTGCAGTGGTGCAAGGGAGGGGGCACAATATAATCTATATTCTATCATCTCATTTAATGTGTTTCTCATCTGCTTAACTTCCACAAGCACAAAATAATTCAAGCAGGCTAAATCTTAACAACCCTGAAAATCCACATTGACCTTCTTTTTTCCCCCTTCACTGTGTCATAGAAACCATGTAGGTTCCACAAAGTTCTCTCATCCTTGTTCCTTTGATAATATTTAAAACATGCTGAAAATGCACTGCATTTCCCCCCATAACATTGATGTGCAGCAATCAAAGGCACAGTAGGGTGGTATTCAATGCCCTTGTTGTGCTAGTGCAAGAACCTACCCTTGTGTGAAGGCCCCTCATGTTCTGCACCCACCCCAAATCTGCTTAGGAGCACTGAGGGGAAATCCAGAACAAATTTAGAGGGGCGCTGGACAAGAAATGAGGGAAGTTCCATTGCACAAGCAGAAATCCTTGCGCTAATGGATGCCAGGAGTGTGTGCAGGAGCCAGGCCCTGTGACCAGTAGGGCTCCGCAGGACTGGGGCCTTCCTAAGTTTGTTCTGGAGAGGCAAGGCGCGGCCGCACAGGTGAGGCCCCTTGGTAACTCGCTGCACCTGGTGGCAAGAGCCGGGAAGAGATATAAGGTCAGCATTTCCGTTTGGCCACAGCAACACGTTTCCTGCCTTGCTCCGTTTGGCTCCTTGCTTCCTGATCCTCGGACCTTGGCTTCTTGCTTCTCAACCCTCAGACCCTTGACTTCGTGACTCCTTGCTTCCTAACCCTCAGACCCCTGGCTTCTAGACTATCATTCCTGCTCCCACACCACCATCTTGCCCCCGGTCCTGATGTCCTCAGCCGGGACTTTGATCACCCGTAGACCAGTCCATGACAATGGAACAACTGAATCAGCCCTACTTTGGATACAATCCTTCCTTCCTGTTCTGATTCCTTTCCCTATCCCCTTCCTATTCCCACTTCCTATTATTGTTATGCAAATTAAGAAGTAAATAAGAAGCTCCCTTGTTGTACCAGGTCCATTTGTCCCTCTAGCAGAGTATTGCCTGCTGTCAGTCTGACTGGCAGCATAGCTGATCCACATTTTAACTGGAAACGCCAAGGATTGAAGCTGGAACTTCTGCATTTAAAGTATGGGCTCCACCAGTGAGTTACAGTCTCTCCCTAAATCAATGAACGGATTTCCCCTGGAACATTCGTCTTTGCTTTAAAAGGACTCGGTTATGGACTCAAACCATTCTGAATATGATTTTCAGATAAGTAACTGTCTTATATGGCCTGTTATTTGTATAGGTGCAAGGCTATAAAACATAAGATTTTAAATTGACTCCATGAGTGCTCACCCAACTATCTAGCACTTTCTTCCATATAGGCAGTAGAAAATCCCCAGACATTGAGGGAACAGCATGCTAACCAAATATACCAGTGGGTTTGTCGAATTAAAAATCACAACCAGGGCACTTTTCAGCCGGAACTCACTGGAACTCAGATCCGGCACCTCTCAGGTAGGTGCCATTGCCATTATAAGAAAACAAGGGTTCATGGTGAGTTCTGGCACTCCCTCCCCCATAAAGATAGCATTGATCACAACCACAACTGGCTTCCGAAATAAAAATGCTTTTTGCTGAGATTTTCAAGAATTCCAAAGCAGAAAAGAAAGTTGTATGTACAGAAAACAAATCCAAAAATGGATTGCAGAAGTATCTGCATTAGCAAGTGTATAGCTTAGCTTTTCTAAAGGGGAAAACTAAAGGGGGCTAAAATAACCCCAGGAAATTTAGAGTGTGGTTCAGAATACAGAGAGCAGAAACACATATAGTGTAGGACATCTTCAAACTTGGAAGCTCCACAAACACAAAGTGGCTGCACCACTGGGATCTGATGATATCTGCCATCAATCATGGCAGTTGGCATGGTTTGTTATATACCATTTAATACTAAAACAGTTTCTAAGCAGTCTACAAAAATAACTAATTGCACACACACACACACACACACACACATTAAAATGATCCAGCTGAAAACTGCAGTATAATAGTACGATACAATATAAAACAATAAAATCTCTGTCCTTCTGTTCTAAACACTTCATTCTATTATCCGCTCCAACACAACTGTCAGGCTTTCCCTCTCTCAAAACTTTTGGAGGTGTCCAAAGAACACATGTAGGAATAAAGTGTGTTGGTGCATGGCCACGCATACACGAGCCCAGTTCCCAAAATTCCTCCTTTTACACAGAGCAAGAAAGGCTGGAGGGGGACTCTTTGTATGTTCAGTACATCATGCTTAAATCGTCTGTGCATCAGGAACCCTGACCTCATAGGGCTCCCAGTCATGCGGAGGATTCTAAGCAAGTTCAGCCAAATGCACAAGCAATATCCCTATAGAACTTCAGCCTCTACACATGGAGATCAGAGATAGATCCAGAGGGGACAGATCTGGTGCCACACCCTCTCCACATTTTATGTCGGAGCCTCCGCTATGACCAAGCTACTCTTCATCCTCCAGTCGAGGCCCTTGTTCTCTCCTCCGACAATAATTAATGACCTGAGCCTTTGATGAGGCTCCAAGCACGTTCCCCCATTACGCAGAGTATACAGCAGCATGCGGAAGGACCAGATAGTATGAGCTACATGGCTAAAGAGTTTTATTCCTAATTACGCAGACAGAAAAGAAAATACATCCTCTCTCTGTGAGAGCAGAAAACACTGCAACAAAGGAACAGGAAACCAATAACGTCACATCCATCTCCTGTCTTCCGTGAAACTTCCAACAGCCTGGAATGTCTCTGGAATGTAAACAGAGACTTGTGACTCAAAGCACTGCACAGTGGCAACACACAGAAATCTAACATCCTCCCCATTTCTGTGAACACCACTGGGCAGTGTGTCAGTACACACAGAAATCTAACACTTTATTCCTACACATGTTCTTTAAACAGCTTTAGTCACTCAATATTCAAGGTGGTATCTTGAATGTTGCTTCATCAGTGCAAGGATTTCAGCTTGCACAATGGTACTTTCCTCCTCCTCCTCCTCCTCCCCTCTCTCTCTCTCTCTCTCTCTCTCTCTCTCTGCAAATACCCTAAATCTTTTCTGGGTTCCCCTCAACCCTTCAAAACAGATTTGGGGAGGGAATGGGGGAAGTAGTGGAGGGGGAACTTCTGTTGCACAAGCAAAAATCCTTGTGCTAATGGAATGTGGAAGCTGGACACTACCATCTGTATCATTGAGTTATTATGTGGCCTTTTGGGGGATGGGGATTTTACCCTTCAATTCTTTTTTTCACATTTTTTTGTCTATAGCTTGGGTTACCCTGAGCCTGTCAATAACTCCCTCTTGTGTGTGGATACTATGGTTTTGATTACATATTGTAAGAGTGAATAAAGAAAGTCTGAAACTAGTAGTATATACAATATAATTCTGTGTACATAGTGGAGGTCTCGAATCTGTGCATTATTTGCCAAGACTTGGAAAGTCTTGGAGGTCCATAGGGCCCCAATGTTTCCTTCAGTTCTCTTCATTACTTCTATATATACTAATGCATAAACATGTTCTTGACTTCAGACCATACAAAACACTCTGTTGACTTTCTAAAGAGGAAAACACATTTGGGAGATTATGTTTTTGGCTCCTGCCCATGTATTAGAAAGGCACTTTGTTTTTGTTTTGTTCCTTAAGAAGCTTTTAAATGAAACCCCCTACATAGCAAAATGCTCACCAAAAAATTAAACTGCATCCTGTTTCTGTATATATTTAAGATCTAGCCAAGCTAAACCAATAAAACGGAATCTTGTTTCATAAAATACACCCAACTATGAGACCACTAGCTTGCTCCAAAAAGAAAACTGCCAGTTACAATACGTCATGATTAGTTGTGCTCAGTGCAATCTCAAAACCATGAAGGCATTAATTTATGAGCAGATTTCCTTGTGTCAGGCTATAGATAGATTAACATACTTAAAACATGGTGAAATACTGTCATTAACTTCTTTCAGATGTTCTTTGAGTTCATGGAGTGGATCATGTGTGCTGTCCCTACTCCTCACCTCCACAAATTTGTTTGGAATTTGGAAGGGAGCCTGTTCATATACCATGATCTCTGTGTGGGCATCTCTACACGATTGGAAAGCTTGAAAGTACAGTTATGTGTACTAATGTTCTGTTTTGACTGTGAAATTAATACGCGAAGCTCACAAATGTGGGCTGAATGTGCAATCACACTCCTCAATTCCCAGTTGGGTCATGAGGGTGAAACTTTGGAGAAGAAATCCAGGGTCACATTCAACAGAATGAGGAGGGAGGCTTCTAGAAGGAGCAGGACAGCTTCCTACACATTGAAGTAAGTGAAGTAATAGACATTACCACCTAACCGGCAGTGGGAATCTCAGACTTGGGAGGCAGGCTTGTTGTGTGCAATGCCTGCCTGGGAGCTGAGTGCCAGTGTTGGAGGGAAGCATTTCCACCATGCAGGCCTACTGCTTCCACTGCAGCCTCCCAAGGTGAGTAAGATAGTGACATCACATTCACCTTTGGCCAGTCTCAGTTGGGCCACTGAGGCTGGGAGCATCCTCTTCCCAGGCTCCTGTAGGGTGGCATGAGGAGGCACCTCTTTTGGGGAGTGGCTCAGAGACCAGGGCAGCTGCCACAGCTGCCCAGAGGACTCAAAAAGAAAGGGGAGAGGAGGAAGAAGAAGAGTTTGGATTTGATATCCCGCTTTATCACTACCCGAAGGAGTCTCAAAGCGGCTAACATTCTCCTTTCCCTTCCTCCCCCACAACAAACACTCTGTGAGGTGAGTGGGGCTGAGAGACTTCAAAGAAGTGTGACTAGCCCAAGGTCACACAGCAGCTGCATGTGGAGGAGCAGGGAAGCAAACCAGATTACGAGTCCACCGCTCTTAATCACTACACCAGGAGAGGAGGCTGAGGGAACACTCCACAAGGGAGGGTGTTTGAAAAGGGGTGAGGGGCTGCCAGCTCTGCAGGTAAGGGGGGACAGGACATAACCCCGCTTCTGAGGCTCCAAGTGCATTTCCCCACAGGAGAGCCACAGAAAGAATGTAGTTGGTCAAGGGAGCCATGGGCTCAAAAAGATTGAAAACTTCTGTTGTTACAAGGTAAGCGTTCACTGAGACCACAAAGGTTTGAGTGTGTGACTTCAATAAGTGGAATAGAAAGGTGGGACATTTTGCTCCTGTGGAAAGAGATTTGCTGAAACAAGTTGAACAACTATATTTTTCAATGAACTTCTCCACTGCTGGCATCTGTTGAGGTTATGCCTCTGTTTTCTTTGGCTTCTACTTTCATTGGTGTCCCATTTTGATTTCTTATTTCCTGTTCACAGATTAAGGGAAGGACACATGCAGGGCAATTGGGGACTTAATGGCCAATCTGATCATCACAGTTAGTTGCTAGATCAAAAAAAGCAACATGTTTAGAGTTCCTAGTAAATCACAATCAAAGGAAAGATGGGGGAGAATTTGGCTGAAAGATAAACCAGGCAGGATGAGGAGAGCAGTGGGTGAGAATCAATGGTTTGTGGGGGGAAGATCTAAGTCTTGGGGAAAATATGGAAGTATGCCCAAGGAGGACATCACTAACAGAGATAAAAATTCCTTCCTGGTAACTTTTTATATCTGGGTTCCAATAAAAGCAAGACCAATGTGGATAGGATGTCATAAATCTTCTGGTTTCAGATAAGAGTCTGGGAATTCTAAATGAGAGAAGATCCTGTTGTTTTTCTCCGCAGTGTCATAAAAGTGGCAGATTCTAAACAGCAGAGGCCCCTTGGACATGTGGATTTTAGGGGGTCATAAAGTGATTTTCATGCAGTACTCTAGGATCACCTGTGTATATCATAAATTGAGGTCCCAATTTTTTTATTTACATCTTATCACAGCTGTCAGAGCTGCCTCCAGGTCCCAGCTCACAGAGGACCAACGCTAGGCTGTAGTTATGTACAAAAGTCTTTATTGCGATTCAGTTTCCATTTTAAAGCCGCAGCGTGCAGCTCTACGTCTCGACCTTAGACCGGCGAAGTCCCGTCTGAGTCTCCTCCCCTTCCACACCAGTTTAAGACTCTCGCTTTGCTCCACCTCTTCCTAAGTTCCTTTCTCCTCTGGGCCCTCCTGCCCGCTAGGGTCTCATCCTTCCTGGACTCCTCTGACGCTGACCCTGACGATTCTTGCCCCTCCTTCCGGCGGGCTTTAGGACCTGGTTCCCTATCCGGGCTACCTTCTGTGCCGCTCGCCTGTACCTTTGAACTTGGCGCGCGCGCCCAGCCTGCAACTTTCCTCTTGACCGTTAACTCGCTCTCCGATGGAGGCGTGGTCAACCCTGACTCATCTTCTCTCGCTGGTGGTGCATATGTGGGCTCTGACACCTGGGACTCCTCCCCCCCACCACGCTCTGGTGGGGAAGCTGGTCCTGATTTCCAACTGCTGCTCTGGGAGTCCCCGCTGGCCCCTTGCTTCTGGGGTGTCCCCCTTGGGTCGCCCCTTGCCCTGCCCATCGGCGCCCCCTTCTGTGAATCTTCCGATTCGCTGGAGAGGCTCATGGAATCTATCGGGCTGCTGTCATATTCTCCTACGCTGCCCTCGGATTGCTCCCCCTCGCTTTCCATCTCCTCTCCTCCCTGCGCTCCCGCTGAGTCCCTGACAACAGCTAACAAAAAAGAATGGAAATGATGCAGTAGAGAATATATATGGCAGGTTATGTTCATGACATAATTAGATGTAAAGGTTAACAATTTGTTTAATCTGGCTTCTGGAGTAACCTCATAGAACTGACCTAACATACTTACATTTGCCCTACATGGGTTCTAAAGAAATGCTGTCCCAAAATGTATGGGGGACTTTGGGAGAACGTTGGAGGGAAATTATGAGATCAGCACAAATCATAATCTTGTATTCAGTATTAGTCATCCTCAAAACAGACTCACTGAAAAATTTGGAAATGACTAACTTAAGTCCATTAATTTCAGTGCTTCTACTCTGAGTGTGATTAAGATAGGATACAACTCTTAGATTCTTGTACTTTCATGTTTGTTATTTATAGCCTTAAACTGGTAGGACTTTATTTTTAATATTCAGGATCTTGTAAGCATTCCACTGTGTTATTGGAAGAAAAGTCCATGATTTGATTAGTCTTCTGCCAAATGGCAAGCTGCCTGGTGAGAATATGGCACTGCAAAAGGATTCTGATTCAGTGTGCAGTGATAGGGTTCAATTTTGGTTGATTTTTAAAAGATTAATTGCCTAAAGGATGGGAGTCTTATATAATGATCATCGTTATAAGGACAACTCTAAAAATGATACAATTCCAAGATCAAGATATGTTAGGCCTTTCTCATTAATTTCTATGCAAATCATACTATTGAACAATTTCTACCTTCTTTTCAGAATTGTAAAATTCTAGCTTACATGAGCACTCCTCTGTGTTATACTAGATAGACTGTGATGGCTTTTGAGAAAATTTAAAGACCAACAGAAACATTTTGTGATTAATTATGCTAAAATTAAAGGAGGTCCTTTTTGGAAAAAATCCAAAATGAATGTAGTCTTTGAGTAGTTTGAAGAAAACTTTGATTAGCTTAAAGTGCAGTTTAATTAGACACACTTTTGAAATTGGTGATATATAGATAAATTATATAGATTGATAGCCTCTACTTCTACTCAAGAGATCTTAAACTTTATCTGCAGTGAAAAGTATGAACTTGGCAGTGCCATTTCTAAAAGTATTTAATGCTAAATCCATGGTGGCCCCAATGCTATATTGAGCTGAAAATGGAGCAATCTATTTTAGAGACCATTCAAAGTCTGTATTTAAGAAACATCCATCCATCATTTTATTTGTAGGCCACATTCCCCTAGTTAAAACCATGCTCAAGTCAGCTTACAGTATGAAAAAATGTACATAGTTACAACACATAAAAACATAATAAAATGTCAAACATTAAATACTTTCCTATACAGGGTTGTCTTCAGATGTATTTTAAAAGTTGTGTAGTTCTTTATCTCCTTGACATCTGATGGGAAGGCATTCCACAGGGAGGGCACCACCACCGAGAAGGCCCTCTGCCTGGTTCCCTGTAACTTCACTTCTCGCAGGGAGGGAACCGCCAGAAGGCCCTCGGAGCTGGATCTCAGTGTCTGGGCTGAACAATGGGGGAAGAGATGCTCCTTCGGGTACATGGTGCCAAGGCTGTTTAGGGCTTTAAAGGTCAGTATCAACACTTCAGATTGTGTTTGGAAATGTACTGGGCTTCCAGATCAGGCCTGGCTCATTTTGTCTGGGTCAACAGAAATTCTAGCTTTGGTTGAGTGGCTCCACAGTTTTTCTCTTTAGGGGCTGGTCAGCTTGCCCATCTGTCCTTTGTTCTTCCTCACAACATGTCTGCCTGCTTTCCTCCTAATCTTCCAGCTTTCGTTTCCTCGCTCAACATTCTGCTTGCTGCCATCTTACATTACTATTCCAGCATCTTCTGACTCCTCATCCTGACTCTGACCCTTTCCTCGGTGTATGCAGCCTGCTTCCCAAGTTTCACCTGTACACTCCTATAGGCTCTGACCTAGTTCTCCATTCTGACTCCAGTCCCAGTTCTGCTGGGATTTGTCATTTTAGTCCCCACCCTGCTCCCAGTATCCAGTTGCCTAACAGTAGGGCCTGGTGCAAAATTAGTTAACAGACTGGCTGAAAGAGAAGAGAATGTCTGTGCTCAGTGTAATCCTCTTCAAAAGGCTGTTTGTTGCTGCTGTAATCAATGTCAGAATGTCAGTTCAGATTTTTGATTATCCATGGCTTTATGTTTCATCTCATGCCTAATAATAACTTGATGGATTATAAATCAAGATTACTGCTGTATCAAATGAGCTGGCATTCACATATAAAGTACACCATTGCTGCTTTGCCTGGAAATAGTCATATACACTTGATACAAATGGGGGTGGGGGGGGAAGGAACCAGAGGACACAATCCCATCAAGCTTAAATACTCGAAGCTCCGATTGATTTTGTGTTTAAACCTCTGTCATTTAAGTCAATGGGACTTAATTAAAAGTGCTACACTTTTCTCTGGATCATTCAGAATAGCTTCTGCAGAACAGTATGGATATTATGATATAATTCTTTATAATTTTGATAAATCCAGGGTCTGATTCATTTGTTCCTACCACTTCTACAGCTGAACAGCTGCCTTTCTTGTGATTTATGGCACATTACAACAGTACAGTCGTACCTTGGATCCCGAATACCATGGAACTCAGACATTTTGGCTCCCAGACGTCGCAATCTCTGAAGTGATTGTTCTGGTTTACGAATGCTCCTTTGGAACCCAAACGTCTGATGGGGCTTCCACAGCTTCTGATTGGCTGCAGGAGCTTCAATTTAGCTGCAATTTAGTTTTTGAATGTTTTGGAAGTCGAACGGACTTCCGGAACGGATTCCGTTCGACTTCCAAGGTATGACTGTAATGCATTCACATAAGATTACATGGCTCACTGGAAGGACAGATCGTGAAGCTGAGGCTCCAATACTTTGGCCACCTCATGAGAAGGGAAGACTCCCTGGAAAAGACCCTGATGTTGGGAAAGATGGAGGGCAGAAGGAGAAGGGGATGACAGAGGACGAAATGGTGGGACAGTGTTCTCGAAGCTACCAGCATGAGTTTGACCAAACTGAGGGAGGCAGTGGAAGACAGGAGTGCCTGGCGTGATCTGGTCCAGGGGGTCACGAAGAATCGGACATGACTAAATGACTAAACAACAACAACAAGATTACATGGGTTGCACCGTTACTACTCACACTAGTGGTGCATTTTTGCTGGTGATCAAGTTGGTATAGGAAGTAATTGTGAGATCTAGGTGATTTGTGAACAAGGGAACTAGGAGAATTGCTTTGTCAGTGGTAATATAGTGTTATGGGCCACCCCAGTTTCTGCTAGGTGGTATAAGATTCCAGGGCTCTTTGCACTTAACCAGGGTTCATGTTACCTTTGGGGGGGAAATGAAGCACAACAGAGACTATAATGTCTTTAATGTCTTTAACATACAGTGGTGCCTCGCAAGACGAAAAGAATCCGTTCCGCGAGTCTCTTCGTCTAGCGGTTTTTTCGTCTTGCGAAGCAACCCTATTAGCGGATTAGCGCTATTAGTGGCTTAGCGGCTATTAGCGGCTTAGCGGCTATTAGCGGCTATTAGCGGCTTAGCGGCTTAGAAAAAGGGGGGGAGCGAAAAAAAATCGCAAGACTCGCAAGACGTAGGGAAATCCGTCTTGCGAAGCACCTCAAAAACGGAAAACCCTTTCGTCTAGGGGTTTTTTCGTCTTGCGAGGCATTCGTCTTGCGGGGCACCACTGTACATGGTTTTATTTAGATATATACACACCTTAGCCTTGATGGAGGGAGTGCAGAATAATACACCCTAAGAGGATCTCTTCTCCCATAGCTTCAGCAACTTGGCTCCAGAGCAGACTCCAGCAGTGTCCCTGGTCTTTGGATGCAGCTTCCCCCAGTCAGCCTACATGGAACCCCCCTTCCTTCTCTCTTTATTCATAAACTTTATTTAAAAGGACACTTTTTTCCTGTGGTGACATTGCACACCCTCTCCCTCCTAATCCTTCTGTCTCTGCCCACTACTCGGAGCAGGGAAGGGCAAAGGACATCACTTAATGGACTGGTCCTCTGCTCTCTTTGTGTCTTAATGGTGCCTCTATCAGCCGATCTCCTGAATAGGAAAACCAACATAGCTTGTATTTTTACCTTGCACCTGGCATCTTCCCTTAATACTCCAAATATTAGTTAAATTATAACATTTATTAATTTAAGAATTTAGAGAGATCTGCTCCCCGCAAACTCATAGTAATATGAATTTACTTTGTTGGTAAGTATAAGATACAGATGATTGAAATTAACTACACACACAAGCATGTAAACTCCAGTACAGTAATACTGAGAATATTCTCAGAGGTCCCATACTGTGCACAGAAGGCACACCATTTAAAACAGGGTTTGGGAATCATTGGCCCTCCAGTTGCTACAAGACTGCAACTCCCATCATTCTAAACCAGTTCTGGGCCAATTACAAGAGTTGCTAGTCTCATGTGTATTAAAGCTTCTTTCAGTTCCAATTCTACATTCAGCACCATCAAATATGATGATTTTCTTTGTTTCAGAACAATTCAGCGTACTAGAAAATTAATACTACTGACTTGAGGATGTCTCTTATTTTTGAAACAAAATAAAAGAAAAAAATTCCTTCCAGTAGCACCTTAAAGACCAACTAAGTTAGTTCTAGGTATGAGCTTTCGTGTGCATGCACACTTCTTCAGATACCACTGAAGTATCTGAAGAAGTGTGCATGAAAACAAAAGCTCATACCTAGAACTAACTTAGTTGGTCTTGAAGGTGCTACTGGAAGGAATTTTTTTCTTTTATTTTGTTTTGACTATGGCAGACCAACACGGCTACCTATCTTATTTTTGAAATGTTGATTTGGCAACTGTTGATAACATATGGCAGTTTGCCTAGGGCACGATGAACAAGAAAGGACTTTTGATGGGACAGCTCCCTATAAATTTAACTTCCTTCCACAGGGCCTGTAAGACAGAGCTATTCCATCTGGCTTTCAATTTGAACTTAGCCTGATCTTTTATTCCCCTTTCTTCCACAGCTAATTCTCTCCTGGTCTCCTCACTGGCCCAAATAGGACTAATTTAGCCAGCTAGCCCTGGTGATCATCTAATGTTTATTGGATGGATTTCTCCCCTAAATTGATTTTTGAATTCTGAATTTATTGTTATTCACGTTTTATACTGTATTTTATGCTGTTTTTTGTTGCATCAATTAAGTGTTTTAAATTTGTTGTTAGCCACCCTGAGCCCAGTTTTCTGAACCAGGAAGGGCGGGGTATAAATATATTATTATTATTATTATTATTATTATTATTATTAAGGAGCAACAATAAATAACCTTGTTACTTGCCTCCTGGGTCAGATCAAATATCCATCCAGCCCAGCATCCTGTTTCCACAGTGGCAACCCAGATGCCTAGGAGAAGCCCACAAACCAGATGCCAAAGCTTCTGCCACCGCAGTTTTCTATTGAGTGGTATTCAGAAACATTCTGCCTGTGATCCTGGAAGCAAGTACTGTATATAGCAATCATGACTAATAGCCAATGAAAGCCTTATTCTACTTCCCCTTTCAAGTCAGATGACTTAGATGATGCCCATCACTGTATCTTGCAGTAGCAAATCTCTGGGGCTTTTTAGAAGTCGAAGTATGCATCTGGATCAGCCCTATCAACATTCTTATAATTTTGTAAACATCAAACATGCCTCCCACTTTAATCAGCTTTTTCACTCTAAAATGGTTTTAACTCTAAAAGGTAAGAAAGAGCCAGTGTGGTGTAGTGGTTAAGAGCAGTAGACTCGTAATCTGGTGAACCGGGTTTGATTCTCTGCTCCTCCACATGCAGCTGCTGAGGGACCTTGGGCTAGTCACATTCTCTGAAGTCTCTCAGCCCCACTCACCTCACAGAGTGTTTGTTGTGGGGGAGGAAGGGAAAGGAGATTGTTAGCCACTTTGAAACTCCTTAGGGTAGTGATAAAGCGAGATATCAAATCCAAACTCCTCCTCCTCCTCCTCCTCTTCTTCTTCTCCTTCTTCTTCTTCTTCTTCTTCTTCTTCTTCTTCTTCTTCTTCTTCTTAATTTTTATATCCTTTTGTGACCCCACACTGTGTAGCCTGTTCTAGCCCATTCTACCTTACCCAGGATACCATGTTGCCATACTTCAATGCTCCAGCAGCATCATTGGTACCTCCATTCTAAGCCCCAGTGGTTTCTACCATGCACTACTGCAACATGCTTGTGTTACTAGTCTTGGAGGAAGAGGAACTAAAAATGTTCATGCTTCCAATACACTGTTACAAGGGGAAGAAACGTGAGAGGAAGAGATTATGTTTCCCTATCACCCACTTTGCCTTATCCAAAAGAGAAAAGGTGTCTTATGGGAAGTGAGTATGGCAACAACTACATGCTGAGCGGAGTGATGGCCTTGAAACAGTGAAATATCTTAAGACGGAAAAGATAAAACAAGCCTCCCTCATAGGGGATTCAGTTAAAAAGATGTAGGATTATGGTAGACGTATCTCAACTATATTATGTGCAATTATTTATGGTGAAATTCACAACTGTGTTGGAAAGTATCTATATCCATAGTATCTGTATCAGACCAGCAAATATCTCTCTCTCTCTCTCCCTCTCTCTCTCTCTCTCTCTCTCTCTCTCTCACACACACACACACACACCTACCTAGAAGCTTCTTTTACTTTTCAGGATGTGTCATTAACTTTTGGTTACATAGCACCCTTAAGTACATCTATTGGGAGTAGAAATGTTGTGCCCTCCAGTTGTCATTGGACTACAACTCCCCTTCAGTCATGCTGGCTGGAGCTGGTGGAGTCCAACAACATATGGAGGGCCACAGCTTCTCCAGCCCCAATCTATGTTATAAATCCCACAAAATCACCTGTTTTATAGACATAAACCTGTCTCACTGAAAATACTGTACAGCTTACTTGCTTAAGATTAGATGTGTGCTTGTCTACCTAGCTTTACTAGGGATCTTATGGATGGATACCGTAACTGTTCCCAACAATTGCAATATTTAAACGCTAATTGTCATTTCATTATCCCAATGTGATAACTTTCTGCTTGAAATCCCACTGTTATACTTAAGCACTGCAAATAATTTCAGTTCCACAATGGTAATTGAAAATGCATGTTTTCTAATTAACATTGCATGAATAAATATAGCCTAATTGAAATTACAACATAATAAGATGGGCAACTACTATCCTTGTAGAAGCAAAATGTATGATAAGTTACCATTACATTAAATCATGAAGGTATAAGCAAGAAAAGTGTGTGTGTATCATTCTTACGTATATACACGCACAGCACCATCAATTTACACTAATAGTCCTTCACAAAATAACTTAGGGTGGAGGCAGGGTCCCTGTCCCGAGGAATTCACAATACAATTTTGACAGCTTTGCTGCAGGTCCTTCAGATGATCAAACTGGACACCGTGTGTTTTTTGCACATCACATGGATTCTAGAAATGAACTTCATGTCCATGAATTTATAGACTTACAATGTTCAGCAGCATCATAAAACACCAGACTGTCCCTTCCAGAGTCCCTGCTAGGTATTCACTATTCCTTTGTATTTAAAAGCAGTGCATTGTGCAATTAATCTTATAACCAATTCTATACCTTAAACTAGAAAATGTTCAGGAATCAGAAATCTCTAGAATACAATCATAGCACAACATTGCTATACTCAGTGATTTTGTTCTAGAAAAAGAGGATGTTGGTACTGCATACCCCTGAATACCCCCAGGAAAAAAGCACTGGTAGAGGTTCTTTAATTCCTCCTCACTTTCTGCCATCAAAGTTATGCAGATGACATATCTTTGATGGCAGAAAGTGAGGAGGAATTAAAGAACCTCTTAATGAGGGTGAAAGAGGAGAGTGCAAAATATGGTCTGAACGTGGTCAACATCAAAAAAACGAAGATCGTGGCCACTGGTCCCATCACCTCCTGGCAAATAGAAGGGGAAGAAATGGAGGCAGTGAGAGATTTTACTTTCTTGGGCTCCATGATCACTGCAGATGGTGACAGCAGTCACAAAATTAAAAGACGCCTGCTTCTTGGGAGAAAAGCAATGACAAACCTAGACAGCATCCTAAAAAGCAGAGCCGACAAAGGTCCGTATAGTTAAAGCTATGGTTTCCCCAGTAGTAATGTATGGAAGTGAGACCATAAAGAAGGCTGATCACTGAAGAATTGATGCTTTTAAATTATGGTGCTGGAGGAGACTCTTGAGGGTCCCATGGACTGCAAGAAGATCAAACCTATCCATTCTTAAGGAAATCAGCCCTGAGTGCTCACTGGAAGGACAGATCCTGAAGTTGGCCACTGCATGAAAAGAGAAGACTCCCTGGAAAAAACCCTGATGTTGGGAAAGATTGAGGGCACAAGGAGAAGGGGACGACAGAGAATGAGATGGTTGGACAGTCTTCTCGAAGCTACCAGCATGAGTTTGACCAAACTGCAGGAGGCAGTGGAAGACAGGCGTGCCTGGCATGCTCTGGTCCATGGCATCATGAAGAGTCGGACACGACTAAACAACAACAATAGCCAGCTTTGGAGGTCCTCCTGAGTGTGACTCACAACATGTTTCATTGTGGAAATAAGCTAGGGAGAGAGACCTTCTCAGGGCTGTGCCCAGACTCTGCAGCTCTGTCCTAAGGGAGGCTAACCTTGCCTGCTCAGTGAAGACTTTTCGCTGTGCAGTGAGGACCATCTATTTTAGGAAGGCTTTTCCGCCTTAAGTGCTTTGATCTAAAATGGAAAAATCTTGTCACTATTCCAGAAATTACTTTTAGTGGTGCTTTTATTTTTATTTCTGCTTTGTCCTTGTTTTCTCTATTTTCTCTTGTGCACTTAATGAAGTTCACTGAATTAGTTCAAAAATCTCTGAACCACACCTGAAAGTAGTTCCCATAATTGCTGGGTGAACTGAATGTGAATTAAGTTTGGTTTTAGGTAGAACTCTGAATGATTTCTAGTATAACTTTAAGTTCATAATAAAATAGTACCCTGAAGCCTCCTTCCACTTGCCATGCCCCACCTTGTCCTCATAAGGGATCTGGTCCTGGAGGAAAAACTTTGAGGGGAGAGACTCCATCAGGCAAGGCCTCTT
The DNA here is from genome assembly GCF_951804945.1 of Podarcis cretensis. NCBI lineage: Eukaryota > Metazoa > Chordata > Lepidosauria > Squamata > Lacertidae > Podarcis > Podarcis cretensis. Next base: position 6,344,735 of record NC_137180.1, on the reverse strand, counting down.
TCCACCTGCCTTGCCCCACCCTCCAGTCTCAGCTTCTCAATTTGTATTGTATTATTTTATGCACTGTGGCTTGCCGTTGTTTTATTGATTGTAGTTTCAAAATTATTTATTGTAATTGTTAAGAGTGGGTTTCTGTTTAATTTTTATATGCTGATAGTGTATTTAGTGTATTTTTCATTTAGTGTATTTTTCATCTTTGTTGGAAGCCACCCAGAGTGGCTGGGGAAACCCAGCCAGATGGGCGGGGTACAAATAATAAATAATAATTATTATTATTATTATTATTATTATTATTATTATTATTATTATTATTATTATTATTATTATTCTATACTATTCCAATGATTGTTTAAAGTTACTTTATTTGATGTAGGTTGCTTATTTTAAAGCTATGTTTTATTATCACATTTTTGTATTGCATTAGATTGTTATAAGGTGTACATTCTTTGTGTCTTCAGCTTGTAAACTGCCTTGAGTATTGTAAGATAGAAAGATGGTATACAGTCATACCTCATGTTTCATCCACTTCATGTTACGTTCTTTCAGGATATGTTCCGCTGCGACCCGGAAGTACCGGAAAGGGTTACTTCCGGGTTTCGCTACTTGTGCATGCGCAGAAACGCAAAATGACATCATGCGCATGCGCAGAAGCGGCAAATCATAACCCGCACATGCGCAGATGCGCTGCTGTGGGTTGCTTTCTTTTCATGTTGCAAACGAGCCTGTGAAACGGATCCCGTTTGCAACCAGAGGTACCACTGTACAAATTAAAAGTGATGATGATGATGATGAAGAAGCACCCCATAGCATAATTGCCAGAGGGCCAAAAAACACTCTTGCAGTGCTACTCTCTGGACTCAGTCCCACCGTAGCACAGTACCCTAATTTCCATTCCACAGAGCCCCTAAAAGAGGAACCCTTCTCCAAACAGTCCATTGTAGCTCTAGAATGCTGAGTGCCACTTTTAATAGAAAGCCAGAAAACCAGGATGGGGTGAGGTGGAATGGAATATCCTGGGGGAAGGCTTGGTTGACTGGCTGACACCCCAACCAGAATCACTCCTCTTAGGAGGTGAGGATGCATTGCAACATTTGTCGCTGATCTCATTTGCTCCTTTTAGCTCTGAATTAGCGGAGTTTATGTTGCATAATTTTTTCTAAGCATCAGCTTTAAAATGTTCCATTTTAAAGTCAACAACCTTTCAAGTTGTTTGTACATTAGATACAAGAACAAGAAAAGAACTCTTACTGGGTCAAACCTTCCATTTATCTCTGCATTTTTATCACCAACTGTGGTCGGTCAAATTGTATTCTTCCTTGCCAGCACCTCCTACTCTCCAGTTCAAAGTACAGGGGATGTGCAGAGCATGAAGATCCACTGCCCTAATCTGACTGAATGCCAATCGCATTCATATCTTCTGTGAGCCTGTCTAGTCCTTTCCCCTCAGCTCATTTATAGTGTTGGCTTTTGATGCTGTTAGTGAGGAAGAAAACCTTCAGCCAAGCATGCACTGTGTTAACCATTAGTCTCATTGTTGTACATTCCTTCTGTAGTTTGTTCATCACACAACAGCACAAAGGTGCGTATCACAACCACCTGGACTCTATTCTATCTGCATCTCTATTCTATCTGCATTGGACGTGAAATGAAAAGCTCTGTGAGAAAAAGCATTTAAAAGCACACATTTGAGGACTGACTGTGGCTTTTGTTCTCCCAATAAGCCACAGAAGCGTTCTTATGGCTGAGACTGCTGGTCCATCCAACCCTGTAATGCTTGCTCTAGCTGACAGCAGCTCTCCAAGATCTCAGGCAAAGATCTGACCCAGACCTTTGTTTTACCCAGAGCTGCTTGAGGTGTTGAAATATGTGCAAGTATGCCCCAGGGAAATTTATGCTTTGCATATTTTTTGCATGTCCCTTCAGGATTCCTGCAGAGTCCTGCTGGCTCAGTCCAGAACAGCAGTTAAATTGGTTGAAAGTAAGCTAAACAAAGCCACCTTTTGTTAAGAAAACAGTTGCAGCACTCCTCTATTTGCAATATTACAAATGGCAATGTGGAAGAACGAAATTCACATGATTATCCACTGAACCTGAGCATGTGATCTACCACTGATGTTAGGGGGGGGGCATGTATTTTACTTTACAGGCGACAGTCCTCTCTTTGAAGGGCAGTCTGTTCCGATTCCTGTTTAAGATTTTCATAGTTACACCTTGACAGCAGACTGAGGGGAAACACAGGTCACCTGGCCACAGTCTTCCTTGCAAGGAAATGTACCCCTTTTTAGTGATACATTTCCTCTTTTTTGGCAGTGAGTATATGGTCAACCTGGGATGTGGGTGGCGCTGTGGTCTAAACCACTGAACCTCTTTGGCTTGCTGATCAGAAGGTTGGTGGTTCGATTCCCCACGACGGGGTGAGCTCCTGTTGTTTGGTCCCTGTTCCTGCCAACCTAGCAGTTCAAAAGCACATCAAAGTGCAAGTAGATAAATAGGTACCGCTCTGGCAGGAAGGTAAACGACGTTTCCGTGCGCTACTCTGGTTTCACCAGAATCAGCTTAGTCATGCTGGCCACATGACCTGGAAGCTGTACGCCGGCTCCCTTGGCCTTTAAAGCAAGATGAGCGCCACAACCCCAGAGTTGTTCGTGACTGAACCTAATGGTCAGGGGTCCCTTTACCTTTTTATATGGTCACTTTTGTTGACTTTTGGGGAATTGTTGTAGCATGCGTACAACCTTTGGGGCTTTTTTAGTTCAGAAAAAAGGCAAGTAAGGGAGAACATGATTTATTTTACTCATTTAGTAAATTTGTATACCACCCTTCATCTGTAGTTCTCAGGACAGTTCACAAGATAAAATTACAGGGGGGGGGCACAAAATGCACAATAATAAAAAAGAACAAACCAATAACCTCCCCCCACACGGGAAGAGGCCGTTTTCCATAGTGTGGAGGAAGTGGTTAAGTGAGGTATGTTTTTTCACCTTCTTTTATAATTTTAGAATGAGGGGAAGCCAGTGTGGTGCAGTGGTTAAGAGTGGTGGACTCGTAATCTGGTGAACCGGGTTCACTTCCCCGCTCCTCCACATGCAGCTGCTGGGTGACCTTGGGCCAGTCACACTTCTTTGAAGTCTCTCAGCCCCACTCACCTCACAGAGTGTTTGTTGTGGTGGAGGAAGGAAAATGAGATTGTTAGCCACTTTGAGACTCCTTAGGGTAGTGATAAAGCGAGATATCAAATCCAAACTCCTTTTCTTCTTATCCAATGAAGCTTCACATTGAGAGAATCAAGATGAAGGGAAGCATTTCTTCATACATCACATACTTAAATGATCAGATTTGCTTTCCCGAGCTGCTATGATGGCTACCAATTTAGGCAGCTTCAAAAGGAGGATGAGGCTTTCAGTGGCTTCTGGCCAATGGTGGCTGTGTACGTTCTCCATTATCAGAGCCAGTATGTCTCTGAAGATGAGTTGGTGGGGGCCACCAGTGGAGAGAGCCCTTGTGCTCCTGTGCTGCTTACAGACTTCCCACAGGGATCTGGTTGGCCCCTGTGAGAACAGGATGCTGGACTCAGTTGATCTTTGGTGTGGTCCAGCAGGGCTCCTCTTCTTCTGAGCTTCTTCTGTCCATCAGGGGGTTTTGTCCTTTCACTGCTCAGCTATGAAGCTAACTGGGTGGCCTTCAGTAAGCCACTGTATCTCCGTGTAACTTTCTTCTCAGATATTTTGAGGGTGGTCAATAGGACAAGACTTGTAAAACATGTTATATTCTGGAAGAATGCTAAGGAAGTTCTGAAAAATACACTTCTGTAAAGTTACTGTCTTTTTTGGCAATAGTTTACCAGATTGCCGTATGTTGCCAGTAAATAAAACTTCAGTGGATAACCACTGTCCCATACAATGCATAGAAACACTTATTAATTGCATCCTAATTAAGTCCCTAACACACATATTGGGAAACATACTGGCCAATTAGTTAAACAAAGTTGCCTTGGCCAAGTTGTCAGTATTTGGCAGGTTGTTGACATTTCAATCAACACATGCATAAAAAAAGAAGCAGGATATAATAAAAATATCTCTTGCTTTTCATAGAATAACTCTGATTCACTCAGGCCTGAGGGCGTGCAGAGCCAGGCCCCACTTTTAGATTTCCCCTTTTCTCCAACACTGAGTTCACTACTTCTAACTTGCTAATTCAAAACGTGTACAATAGGAGGGATGTGAAGGTAGATTTGGAAGTTGGAACTCCTATTCAGCTATTTCCCCCCTTTAATGTCATGCATAGAGTGTGTAGGAGTATGAGTGGAAACCACCCAGCATGGATACATTAAGAAAAAACATACATCATAAATTATCCCTGATACATATGCCCTTTTGCCCCATTTCCACTATGGCTCAAAGGAAGAGATCAAGCAAGGGACCTTTTTCAGGTAGTCAATACATGAGCAACATTTTTCTTGGGTAGGGTGTATTTTCCTATATCATTTGATTGTTGATTGTATGGAATTATGCTTTTATTATCGGCTAATCCCATAGTGCTAACCATGCCCATGCAGAACTAATTGCTATTAGGGTTAGTGGGCTTTAGTCTCAGATAAGTGAGGGTTAGGATTTTATTTATTTACAGTATTTTAAAAATATTATATACCACAATCCCCTCCCTCTTTAACTATCTGCATAAACCTGGTGGCATAGAAAGGTTTTCAGCAAATGTTTAAGAATTAATACTGAAGACACCTGCTGAATCTCTATTAAAAGAGCATTCCACAAGACCAGATCAATGACAGAGAAATGTAGGTTTTGTGTTGAGATCAGATTAGCCTTCCCAACTTGGAGGACAACCTAAGATGCTTCTACAGAAGGCATTCTCAACTGTGGTTACTCAGAGGCTGTTGGAGTACAACTCCCATCATCCCAGCTAGCAGGACCAGTTGTCAGGGATGATGGGATTTGTAGTCCAACAATATCCAGGAACCCAAGGTTGAAAAAGGCTTTTCTACAGAATATCTCAGTGATTAAGCAGCTGAGGAGGGTGGGATATAAATAAAAAATTATTACTATTATTATTATTATAGAAGGGCCCAGATTCTCCCTAAGGTATTCTGGTCTTAATTGTTCAAAACTTTTTATATTGATGCAATAACTTTGAAATTGGTTTGGTAACAGAGGGGCAGCCAGTACAGATTGCAGCCAAAGTGTAGTTTTTAATTACTTCGAATTTGTGAAGGTGATTGTAGTAGGTTTTTTAAAATAATAATAATAATAATAATAATCTGTTTTTATGCCTTACACTGTTAAATTTTTACTCTGCACACCACCTTGAAATGGTTATTAACGAGAAAGCCAGGCGTCATTGCTGAATTGCCACTTTCAACACCTGCCCACTTGAGTGGGCGGATGAGTAAATGTAGCAACAATGTGAGAAGCAGCATAAACAAGTCAGGAGTTAGGAGTGAGCCTTCTGGGGCTTTTTCAGCTGGTTGAGAATGTGACCCTCTAGTGCTGGCCCTGCTTGGGCAGGGAGCCACATAGTGAAGACATCTGCACCATATATTTAAATGACTCTTATATCATTTTAACAGTCACGACTCCCCCCACCCCCAAGTATCCTGCAAAATGTAGTTTGTTAAGGGTGCTGACCCTACACGGCTACAGTTTTCAACAGCCACCATTGTTGCAAATACAGGACTTTTTTTTTTGGGGGGGAGGGATGGTCCAGTAGGAAAATGCCATAGGAATTGTCAACCTCCTTTTCCTGTATATGCCAGTTCCAATCTGTATTGGTGGGTGGACACAGCTGCTACTTCTAAACAAGCATGGGAAAGTAACTGTACAACAGGGATGAGGCGCTTCAGGTCTGGGGGCTCCATGCAGCCCTTTGAGCATCTCTGTGTGGCCCACGAGACTCTGCATGGGGCTTTGTACCCTCCTTGCTTGGGTAGAATGTCTCCTTGAGCCCTGATAATGCTCCTGAATTTCTTGGGTGAAACACAGAGAGGGCCATGGGAGTATGAAGAAACTATCCCACTGTACAAAAGTAAAATTTGCATTTACTCCTCTGCTCATTTTTGCCACTGGTCCTGCCTGCCATTTGCCCAGAAGGCTGAAAGAGAACCCTGCGCCCCGTTGTAATAAATTCTGCAATCGAGCCACATATAAAAGTGAAAATGTGATCACTTCTTCAACGTTAGCTGTCGACACAATATTTTGGACGATTGATTCTTGTTCTATTCACAAGGGCAGTGCAATGTGTCAACCTGCAAGCCTTATTATGGCAACACGATATCAGTGGCAACCAAGAAATACACACCACCCATTTAAACATTCACATTTAAATGCCCTCAGAACCACCATTCTCCATGTGTTACAATTCACCATGTGGGGTCACTGAAATTTTGAAATAGAATGATGAATGACAAGCGGATAATAATGAATATCAGGCTGCTGGTCTGCGTATGTGTGAATAATCCGTTAACAGCACCTTCAGGATATGTCAACCTTTTCATAAATAAATCAGCAGTCACACAAGTGGTCACAAATGATTAAACATATGTTGCTACAATGACAAAGAACATCTTAATGAGGGCATTTTGTGGCCTGGTCTTCAAATAATATGGGTAATATAATGAGGTGACTGTGAGCCAGAAAAGAAGGGAGTAGAGGACCTTTTCACTGACTCAGAAATGTGTCATGTTAAACTGGAAGTTGCTATAGTGCAAATATATGATTCATAATTTAGAACCAGTATGCTCTGACATTAGACATGTCACACTCTGCTAAAGATCTATTCAAATATCCTTTCCAACAGCTGGGGGAAATCCTCTTTTCCCTTAAGATATTGGCACTGTTTGAGAGCGTGATAAGTCATGGTGGGGCTTCAGGTTTGTGTACTGCCCCTACCATCCCATAAAGAAGTGTTTTAGATACTTTTGCTTCTGCTTTTGATTAACTAAGCTTGTTGTGTTATCCAAACCTGGCAAACTGTGGTTTCCAGGCACAATTCAAAGTGTTGGTGCTGTCCTTTAAAGCCCTAAATGGCCTTGGTCCAGTATTCCTGAAGAAGCATCTCCCCCTACATCGTTCTGCCAGGACACTGAGATCCAGCGCCAAGGGCCTTCTGGTGGTTCCCTCACTGCAAGAAGTGAGGTGACAGGGAACCAGACAGAGGGCCTTCTCGGTAGTGGTGCCCGCCCAGTGGAAAGCCCTCCCACCAGATGTCAAGGAAATAAACAACTACCTGACTTTAGAAAACATCTGAAGGCAGCCCTGTTTGGGGAAGTTTTTAATGTTTGATGTTTTATCGCTTTTTATTATTATTAATATTCTGTTAGGAGCCAACCAGAGTGGCTGGGAAAATATGGTAGTAATAATAATAATAATAATAATAATAATAATAATAATAATAGAAGATGTTGCAATTCAGATCACAGTGTCCAATGCCATGGAACTTTCCTAGAAACAGCAAGCAGTGCAGAATGCGGTCCTGCCAGCATATTACAGCCCTGCTCAAAGATCTGTGCTGGCTGCTGATTTTACTATTTCACTGTTGGTATCCCTTGACATCTTAGGACCACTTTACTTGAGGGATCGTGTTGCCCCATTTATGGCTGCTTGACCACTTCAATCTGTGGACCTTGCACTTCAGCAAGTGTCATACAATGTTCATTCCATACCTGTGAAGAGTTTCTCTTGTAGTGTAGCAGCGTTTTTGCTTTGGAATTCCCTGCACGTGGACATTCAGCAGACACCTTCATTATACAGTCATACCATACCTCGGGTTACAGGCGCTTCAGGTTCCGTGTTTTCAGGTTGTGCACCACGCTGAACCCGGAAGTACCGGAATGGGTTACTCCGGGTTTTGGCGCTCACGCATGTGCAGAAGCACTGAATCGCGACCCGCGCGTGTGCAGATGCGGCGCTGCGGGTTGTGTACGCTGTGGGTTGCGAACATGCCTCCCACACAGATCACATTTGCAACCCGAGCGTCCACTGTACTGTTTTAGATCCCCACTAAAACCTTCTTTTAATTGCAAGAAGTTCATCCAGATATAAAGTTTCATTGGGTATACTCATCAGGAAACTCTGCTAATTTTATCTGTATATCTTATTATACCACTTTATGTACCTAAGAAGGTTTTTTTTTTAATCAAATAGTGTATAAAAATTTTTAAATAGATGAGGAATTTCCATTTACATGTTTCAAAAAGTAAAGGCATTGAATGTACATGCCTCACAGTGAAGGGGGTGGGAATCAGCTTGTCAGAACTGATAAATATACATGGTTTGATGGGGAAGGGTAGATGGCACAAGTCAGGGATTTGTGGATCTGACCTGATTCTGAGAAGTTAGTATTGTGGAGACTCTTTTGTCTACTCTCAAAATTCCACATATATTTTGCTTGCTGGTGAGCCTCAACTTTTGCATGTGGCAAACTGGCAACAGATGAATAATTCCTCCTTTGATAAATAACGCCAGTCTTACTGGGACTCCTTTTTTAGAGAAGTTAGAAGGCTGAAAATATGCCCATCATTCCACAAAAGTTCCACTGGATTACAGACCAAAACATTTGCTTCACGTTTTGCTTTTAAGCGAAATTTCAGCGGCAGCTCCTGTGTAGCAAATGGTTTAACCAGACACTGCAAGTGAAAAAGATTATCACTGTCTAGGATGGTTGGTATTGGTCTGTAACAGATTGGCTAGGTCCATCAGTGCTTCTGTCTTTGAAGTGAATCCACAGGTGCAGACACACCAATTTAAAGCGCATTTTCAACACATCTCCCCCTGAAAGAACCCCGAGAACTGTAGTTTGTCAAGAGTGCTGGGCTTTCTAGCTCTGTGAGGAGTTTACTACAGTTCTCAGGGTTCTTGGGGTGTGCTTGAAATATATTGTATGTAGTATGTAGGCAGCCCATATCTCTATGTACCATATTTTTCGCTCTATAGGACGTACTTTTCCCCCTCCAAAAATTAAGGGGAAATGTGTGTGCGTCCTATGGAGTGAATACAGGCTCCTTGGCTTCAGCAATAGCAATGTGAAGCCTCCGAAGTGCAGAGGGAGCGGTCCCTCTGTGCTCCGGAGGCTTTGCGTTGCTTTCGCTGAAGCCTGGAGAGCGAGAGGGGTCGGTGCGCACCGATCCCTCTCGCTCTCCAGGCTTCAGGGATAGCTGCCTGAACCCTTTGAAGTGCAGCGCGAGTTCCCACTGCGCTCCAAAGGCTTTGGGTTCCTTTTGCTGAAGCTGGGAGAGCAAGACTCCCCTGGCTTCAGCAGAGAGGGAGCAGCACCCCTTCAGCGAAGCGGGAGGAGAACTGGAAGGGGCTCTGTTTCTCCTGCTGCTTCACTGAAGGGGTGCTGAGCAGAGAGGGGGAGAATTCTTTTTTCATGTTCTCCCCCTCTAAAACAAGCTGCGTCCTATGGTCGGGTGCGTCCTATAGAGTGAAAAATACGGTAAGTACAGTTTTGCTTTGATGATCAAGCTGCCTTTTAAAATGCAAAGGCCAGGGCCCACATTCATGGCAGCCTTTTTTCAAGGACCTCTTCCCCTCTGCCTACTTCCACATTGTTTTCTTCCTCATTTTTTGCTTTAGAAAGGAATGAAATATTTGAAAATACAATCACACACATGGAAGGAAGAAACAACAACACCTGAAGGTCAGGGCAAATAGCTGCCATCTGGCAATCTCGGTGCAGCATAGCAGTGGAAGACGTTTTAAAAGAAAACAGCTCATTTCACTTACTAATGATTTCCCTCATGTGTATAATTATGGCATTTAAAATGTCCTTAATATTTGCCAGTTTTCAGTGACTTACTGGTAATTTTACTCAAGGAAGCTATCAAAAGACCCAGTAAAGGGCAGGGAGCCATGAATAAACTATGAAAATTCCTTTGAGCATTCCTTTAAATTTTAAAAAAACCACACACACACATGAATCTGTTAGCCTATATATATATATATATTTTAAGAAAAGCATAAAGCTATGAGCAGTTCAGTGCAGATGTCAGCATGTTGTCTCAGAGCTGCTCATTGTATAGAAGAATTGGATGTCTGCATATGAAATATATATAAAAAAATTAAAAATGTCCAGTAGCACCTTAGAGACCAACTAAGTTTGTTCTTGGTATGAGCTTTCGTGTGCATGCACACTTCTTCAGATGCATATGACACTGCTGCCTTCACAAATACATAATGGAGCAGTCAATGGGGGCCTTAACTTCACTGTAATGATATGGTTCAGTAGCAGACATTTGGGCTGAAAGCTTATGGCCCTGGGCTAAAGGATACACTCGATCTCCCCCTCCAAGGTCAGAGAGGGAGATCTGAAATGGGATTTCCCTCCTGGCTGCCGTGGCAACTTCCAGACCTGTGCAGCTCTCATGTTGATAGGGCTGAAGAGGGAGTATGTCAGGGGCAGTTTGAGGGGGGGGGGTGTTTCTCAGAGGAGGATCCTTCAGATCAGAATCTTCCTGGTTCCCTGACACGCCTCAGTCCCATGGGAAATTTATGCTGCCAGGCTTGGAGCCAGCGTCCAGCCCTTATATTTCCCTCCCATTGTTCCCAATGCGAGGGAAAGAACAACAACAATCAAAGATTACAAACGCAGAAAAAAGGGCCCCACCCTCACTTCCGTGCTCTAGCAAGTGAGCAGCACAACTTTGGATCAGGTTGTTAAGCTGCCTGCAGATTTCTCACTCCTCACTTTTTAGGATTGCTCTGTTAAGAGTGAAATTTTCAATATGCTTATTCAGAAGGAAGTGCCCAATGGACACAAGAAGACCTCCTTCCAGGGTCAAGAAGTGACAAGGGCACCTGCCTTTGGGCAGCAGCCCAGCAGTTTGCTGAGAACAGATTTAGGAAACTTACTCATACATGTGTCAGCCAGGCAGGATGGACTATGTTATAGGTACACTGAGGCAAACAATGTTGTGTGTCATCATAATCACACATTGGGTCAGATCCAGACCAAGTTAGCTGCTCTTAGTTCCCATTAAAATCAATTATGCTTAAGGCATGAAAATGTATTTCAGTGTGAACCAAGTTCAGCTAAGCTCCCATCTGCAATATTCAGTAACTTTAAAGTAGTAAGTATCACACCACTTTAAACAATCATTGCTTCCCCCCAAGAATCCTGGGAACTCTAGTTTACAGTCATACCTCGGGTTGAAGTAGCTTAAGGATGAATATTTTCAGGTTGTGCTCCGCGGCGACCCGGAAGTAACGGAGTGCATTACTTCCGGGTTTCGCCACTCGTGCATGTGCAGATGCTCAAAATGACGTCACACGTAGGCGCGGAAGCGGCAAAACACAGCACATGCAGACGCATCTTACATTAGCTTCAGGATGCGAATGGGGCTCCGGAATGGATCCCGTTCACATCCAGAGGTACCACTGTATTATGCATTCAAGATTTGCCAGGAGACGCTTATTCTCCTTACAGAGCTACAATTCCCATTGTGGTTTAATAGTCAACCCCTCTTCCCAGGGAACTCTGGGAATTGAAGCTCTGTGAGGGGAATAGGGAATCTATTACAAACTACAGCTCCCAGGATGCTTTGGGGGAAAGCCGTGCCTCTTTAAAGTTGTACTGCCTTAAATTTATGGTGCAGATATGGCTTATCTTACAGCATGAGCCACCTAACCATGACTACTCAGAAGTAAGTCTTACTAAATTCAGTAGGGCTTACTCCCAGCCAAGAATTGCATCCTTAGTCTGGATTGAATTCATTTCAGAAATATATTCAACTAATTAATTTAATAGATTTATAAACTGCTTCACAGCCAGAAACCACTGGTGGTTTATTATTAATTAGATTTGCTAGTTGCTTTATTTTGCCCAGGGCAACCCAAAGTGATTTACAAAGAGACAGACAATAAACTCTACATAAATACATTAAAACCAAGAGAAGAGAGAAATACATTTTTTAAAAACCCAATCCACTTTTAAAAGGCCACAGACAGTTAAAGGCCAAAGGCCTGGTTATAGCAGAAAGTATTTCCTGGCACCTAAATATACCTAGTGATGGCACCAGGCAAGCCTCTCTGGGGAGAGCATTCCACAAATGGGGCCCATTCTTGTGTTGCCAGATCTCTCAAGTGATTAGTGCAAGGTCTGGGTCAGTTCAAGTAGAGAAAGGTGGTCTTTGAAGTATTGCAGTCCTGAGCCATCTAAGGCTTTATAGGTCAAAACCGGCACTTGGAATTGGTCCCAGAAACTAATTGACAGCCCCACATATAATGTGTTGCAGAGAAAACAGGCAACTGAAGAACCAAGGCACTAAATGTGCATAGCAAGAAGCTGCATGTTTCTCGTGGTTTCTCCATCAATGCCACTGACAGGCTGGACCCAGAATTCATATTAACAGCAGGTTGATTGACCAGGAGCCAATCAAAAAGAAAAGAGCCATCACCAAGGGGGGGGGGAGGCAACCTGTAGATTCTCCCCCACCTTCTTTCGTGGGCAGGAAAATAATATCTATATTTCGGGAGCTAATGCACTATACATGGCCCAGTATACCTGAAGGAGCATCTCCAACCCCATTGTTCTGCCCAGACACTGAGGTCCAGCACCAAGGACCTTCTGGCGGTTACCTCACTGCGAGAAGCCAAGTTACAGGGAAACAGGCAGAGGGCTTTCTCGGTAGCGGCGTCCGCCCTGTGGAACGCCCTCCCACCAGATGTCAAAGAGATAAACCTGATATTTAGAAGACATCTGAAGGCAGCCCTGTTCAGGGAAGTTTTTAATGTGTGACATTTTAATGTATTTTTAATCTTTGTTGCAAGCTGCCCAGAGTGGCTGGGGAAGTCCAGCCAGATGGGTGGGGTACAAATAATAAATTATTATTATTATTACAACAGGTGTGATAGTTTCAGCCCGAGTTTTTTGTTGTTTATTTTTAAAAGTTGACTTATAACATGTTGCAATAATCTAACCTAGAGGTTACCAGAGCATAGGCAACAGAAATTAGGCTACCTAAACAACAAGACAATATATATGTTTGTGTGTATATATTGGATCAGTGTAAATAGCTGGGGGGGGGGGGATACAGCGAAACACAGTAAATATGTGAAATCTTGAAGGCCAAGATGTTTTCCCCTACTCCCCCTATTTTCTTTCGTTTCTAAATTGGTTCTCTAAATGGCTGAAAGGAAGGAGCAGACCAATTCCAATGGCAACAGCTGGAACCATGATAGTGGAAATAAGAATTCACCAGCATAGCATTTATTTCTTTCCCATGGAGCAATTCCTTTTGTAGTTATTGTACCAAAGAGAGAGAGAAACTTTCTATGTTATACTGCAGACCAAGCAGGTATGCTTGTGTTGAGTCAACATGATTTTGTTTGGGCAACACTGGTTTATAGCCCCAACAGCCAGACCTTAGGAAAAGCATTGCCAGGTCTCACACTGCATCCTTAGAGGTCAAATATACCTTTGTGGAACCAAAACATATCAAAAGAAATACAATTGAGAATTCCCCTGACGGGGACAGGATTTTGGGCGTTTCCTTGCATCAGACATGTTTTTATACAATAATGTTTGCCCATAAAATGGGTTGCTGAAAAGTTACAGATGAGCAATTGTTTTCAGGGCGGGTAGCATGAATTACCACTCTCTTGCCAAATGAGTGTACATTTCACACAAACTGTAAAAACCGAATGACATGTAGGGTGAAGTCCAAGGTTGAAAGATAGAGAGCATCACACTGTTGGTTTTACAGCTTGTGACAAAAGAACTGTGTGTTGGTTTAAGACCAATAAAGCACAATAATATTCATCATCTATAAAAAGAAAATAAGGAAGAGTTCTGCCAGGACTGTCATCACAGGATTCTAGAAATAAAATGTGGTTGTTGTTTTTAAAAAAGCTGTAGCTGAGCCAAAAAGAAAGGGGGAGGGGAAAGATTCCAAACGTATACAGAAGATAACTCTATCGAAGAATGCAACACAGGTACATCCACACCAAACATTTAAATCACTATTAACAGTCACAGAGAATCCTGGGAACTGAAGTTTATCAAGGGTGCTGGCCTCACAGGATTCTCCATGACTATTAAAGTGGTATGATAGTGCTTTGAATGTAGGTATGGATGGAACCAGGCATGATCGCAACATGTACCTATGGGACCGCCTCTCCTGGCAGGCCCCGTGGAGGACCTTAAAGTCCACAAATGACAACATTTTGGAGGTCCCAAGTCCAAGGTGGTTAGAATGGTCTCAACTAGGGCCAGAGCCTTTTCAGTACTGGCCCCAACTTGGTGGAAAGCTCTGTCACAAGAGACTAGGGCCCTGCGGGACTTGACATCTTTCCGCAGGGCCTGCAAGACAGAGCTGTTCCGCCTGGCCTTTGGTTTGGACTCAGTCTGACCTTCATGTTTCTCTCCTCTTATGGTTTTGATCTATGGGCTACTTTTAAAATGAGACTTTATCAAGGGCAAGACAGCCACTGGCTGGAATTTAAGATGTTACTTCCCCCCCCTTCCCTCCCATTCATTTTTCCTCGTGTGTTATGTCTTTTTAGATTGTGGGCCGAAGGCAGTGATCACCACTGAACATCTTTTTTGTAATCCACTCTGAGAGCTTTTTTGGCTAATGGGTGAGGTATAAATATTGTAAAATGAATGAATAATAGCAGATGGGGGAGGAATCTGAACCCTCCCCCAGCCTGTTAGTCCACCTCTTTAAATGATCCCAGCCACACATTAGGATTATGAAGGAAACACAGTTTCTACCATTATGTCTATTTCCTCAGATGAAGGGTGTTAGTAGTATTAAAGCACAAATGGATGACCACTTGAAACAGTAATTTTATTTTATTGGTTTTTTATTGTCTGTAAGCTACCTTCAGTTTTTTCCCCATACGAAAAGGTGCATATAGCATCTAATATAAATAAATATGCATGCATAAATTTAGTTTGTTTCATTCGAGGCACAATTAAATCAGTGACCATGCAGTGGGGTTGACTAGTATCATGCTGGGAAAATAGAAGGCAGGAATTAACGGTGCCCCAATACTTTTTCTAGCGCTGGTCCCACCAGGGCTGGGGATGTATTTGGGTTCTCCTTCATGCAGAAAAATGTCATGGGCCGGCACTGATTAAATCACAAAAAAATGGAAGTCAATGAGTCAGGAGGAATTAAAAACGCCTAGACTGCCAAGACTTCACATCAGCCGTGCAGATGCCAAGCGGGCCCTAAAACCTTCATCAGCCACACTGAGGAACTTAGGAAAGGGCTGTTTTTGAAGCTGCTGTTTTCCCTCCCTCCCTCCCAACTTGGGGTATGTGGAGAAAGGTTGTTTCCAGCACCTCACCCCTCCAAATTTCTGAAATTCTTGCCCATCGCTATTTCTTGGTACAATTGGGCATTATTTATTTGTGTCCGTTAGCCTGCTTGAATATATGCAATATTGATTGGTTTTGCTTCTTAGAATTAGGGTCTGGGTCTAGTTGCCTGGTTAAATTTGCCCAGTATAGTATCACTTCAGGGCACTGGGCGAAATTAAAATGGTGGCGACACCTGCTCAGCACCATTGGACGCATCCAGAGTGAGAAGGAAAGTGCTGACCTGGGAACCAACTCCTGGAAGCCCAACCCTTTCAGGCACCCACAATATTTGGGGGGTGGACCCCTCAATTTTCCAAAAAAAATCAGGGCCAAATGCGGAGCTAAGCATAGCACAGTGCAGCTTCAGTGGCCAGCTCCTTCTCCTGCCATGGAGGGGAAGGACGAAGCAGTCCCTGGGCATTCCCCCCCCCCATCTCCCTCACAAGCTGGTGCCTCTGGTGGCGACCCTCTGGGCACTAGCCTGTGGATCCCTTCAAACCTGGCTATCCTTGGTCATACAAGAAGATGGCTATAGGGGGATGCAGCAGCTAGGGTGTGCCGCAAGCCCAGTCCCATGCTGCTTTTGTCAGCAGTGCGCTGGTCTCTTGGAGTGTCTGGGTTTGCATGCCACCTTGAGCGCCGTGCCCAGCGTGCTGCCCCCAAATCTAAGTGCCCTCAGTGGCAACCTACCTGGTCCACATACCCTGAGCTACGCCACTGGTTGTGCAATGACCAGAGTCATTATAATGGCATAGGAAGAGGCTACAAGGAAGCAATTCTTGTACCTGGAGGTTTTTTAAGCAGAGGTTGGGTGGCCATTTGTTCTGGATGCTTTAGCTGAGATTCCTTACAAGTCTATGATCCTATGCTATGACACAGCCGAGGCCATCTGGTTTATCTAAGTCAGGGGTGAACTTGTGACCTCCAGATGCTGTTAGACTCCAGCTCCCATCTGCCCCAGCAATCATGGCCATTGTGTGCAGTCCAGCAACAACTGGAGGGCCAGCAGCCAGTGGTGTCACAACGGGGGGGGCACTTCCAGTTCCACATCTGTGGGGGTGACAAGAAGATGCCCTGCTGCCGCAGCACGAGCAGCCATCGTGGAGGATCCTCCATTCGCTGCTGCAGCCACGAGCAGAGGATCCTGGGACCGTATGTACAGCGCTGGAGCAGCGGTGCCGGCAAACCACTATGTGCAGAGCATGTCCAGCCTCGCTATGTCTGGCACATGCGTCGTATGTAGCAATGCCGCACATGCGCGCTACACAGCGACGCCCCACCCGGGGTGTCGCCCCTGCCAGCAGCTCCCCATTCTGGCTCAAGTTGGTGCTTAGAAAGATGTGGCCTTTGTCCACACTACTCCGTGTTTCTCATGTACCAGTGACTTTGTGCTGCTATTCCTACCTATCCTCCAACTTGGCGCACTCCAGATGTGGTGGACTATAGCCTCATTCTCCCCCCCCCCCATTTTTTAATTGAATTTATATTCCACCCTATACCCTTCAGCCCCAGCCTTGCATGGGAATGGGATTCCACCAACATCTGGAGGGCACCCTGTTGGTTAACCTTGGTCGTCTACAACATAGGCTGTGGGAATCAGTGATGGTTGGGCCTTTCACATAGCTGGTGTAGCTCTGGAATAGTGGGGTGGGGTTTTTTGTTTTGTTTTTTACAAGATACTTGAATTTCACACATTGATGGCTTTCTACGCTTCTGGTTTACCACTAAGTTGCTGAAGTGAGAGGACAGGAAGTTGTCTGGACGTGCCTTAACTTTGTGGTAAAGGCTCAGCATGCAAGACCTGGGAGAAGTGGGGAGGGGGCAAGTTGCAGGAAAAAGGAGCCTGACAGCATGAATTCATTCTGTTCAGTTTGTGGTCTAAAGCCAGACATGCTTGTTTCAACCCCATTTGTTTCACAGAAACCACAAACGGTCCATTTATGGCCACTGCAAATCATATGCATTTTCTCTCCACACAAAGCACGTTTTTGTGCTTTTCCGCATATGTGAAATTCTACACACAGTTTGCAGATCCCCCCCCCCAAGGAATGTGTTTTGCCGGTAGAAAATGCATCACACTTTAAGTGTCACTTACCCTCATATCGCTTACACACACACACACACACACACACACACACACACAGTGCTTACTCTCATTTTCCTACTCATATTGAAATACTGCCCTTCAATGAGGCCAAACTTAGATTCACAAAATATTTAGGGGTATGCGTACCCCTGCGTCCCCCCATAAAAAAGCACTGTATACATACACCATATCGTTATTGCAGTATGCATATTTCTATATGTGTTCTATTAAAAAACAATCTGTACCTCCCTCCATCATTGGTTCTAGAGTGGTGTACAGCATATTAAAATATATATAAGACAATCAGCAATAACAAACAGCATAAAACAAAGGCAGCAACAGCAGGAGGCAAACATCACAAAGGACTTTAAATATTTTAAAGGCCTGGGAGCAAAAAAGGGTCTTTGCCAGATGCCTAAAAGTTAAGATAGATGCCAGGCACACTTCCCTGAGGAGGAAGTTCCACAGATGGCAAGCCACAGCCCTCTCCCTGGTCTCCACCTGCCTTACCTCTGATGGTGCCAACAGAACGCATCAGCAGTATGCACAGCCAGGTTGATGTGGGAGCAGGTGATCCCCTAAAGGCAAGGGAGGGCAAGAGGTAGATCAGGATCTACTGGCAGATCTCCAGGTGATTTGCAGTAGATCAGTCAGGATTCAGACAACAAAAAGGCACCGTCTCACCTCCCAGGTGTGTTGTTTCTTGTCTGATTATTCTTAATTGCTGTAGAGCACGATCTCAAAGAGAACAGCATATTTGGCAATCCAATGGACCAAGATGTTCTTATTCCACATAAATATTTGCTTGGTGAATGTGGTTGTTTGGCTTCTTCTTATGTATAATTTAATTAACATTCTTCAATGGCAGCATAATAGAGGATGATTCAGCTGGTTGGTAGTTAATAGATGGTGTTTGGATTACTGGAATAAAACTAGAAAACCTCCCAATGTAATTTTCTGCAGTTGCTTTTCTTTAGTGTGTTTGAATGGAATGAAAATAAGTAGCATAGCACTTGACTAAACCTCATGAAATTCCATAGCTACTATCCCTAAGGGGGTCAGTTATTGGTAGGTACCTATATTATCCCCATATAAATTTGGTCTCAAGCGCTGCAATAGGTTGAAGTGACCTGCTTCAGGCAACACAAGGGGACACAGAGGAGAAACAAAAGCAGACATTGGTGTCTGAATAGTGCAGCAAGGCTTTTATGGCGTTGTTGGCCTTGACTTGCTTTGTATTAAATTTTTTGAGCAAAATACAGTAGTACCTCTGGTTAAGAACTTAATTCGTTCTGGAGGTCCGTTCTTAACCTGAAACTGTTCTTAACCTGAGGTGACACGTTAGCTAATGGGGCCTCCCGCTACCACCGCGCCGCCACCATGCAATTTCTGTTCTCATCCTGAAGCAAAGTTCTTAACCCGAGGTACTATTTCAGCGGAGTCTGTAACCTGAAGCATCTTAACCTGAAGCATCTGTAACCCGAGGTACCACTTTACATAAATTAAGGTTGCAATCCTAACCATGTCTACTCAGAAGTCCTATTGAATTCAGTGGGGTTTATAAGAGGGGTTGCAGCCTAAATGCTTTGCAAATTAAGGATCTCTGCCACGCACCCACCAAAGCATTTCTTTCAAGCCAAAGCTTTTAAGAAGAGCTAAAGGCAAGCAGCTAACAAGACATCTGCTTGAGACTGGGAGAGTTTATGCTGGTCAGAGTAAACAATAAAGGCCTAAATGGATAATGAATCTGAACTGCTATAAGACAGTTTCTTATGTCCCAAAATTGAAACAACACTGAGAAAGATAATCTTGTAATTCTTAAATATATAACTGCACAGCCTCCCCCCCCCTCCAATTTATGCAATTTGACCTTTTAATATCAGTTTAGCCCCTTTGATCTATGACCTACCTGGTTGTTCAGCTGGTGTATTTGAAACATGTACATGATTCACTTCCCAAATTTGCTTCATAAAAGATGTGTATTGACATTTGCAAAGGGAGGCAGTAAATGCAAATGTAATTTCATCTTCCTTTGATCTCCCTGCTATTCAGACTCCTGCACTCCACCCACAATAATTATACCAGGAGCGCTCGCCAGCAATGCCTTAAAACAAGACATCTCTTTCCCCACATAGTAAAAACAATATGCAGGTATTTTAAAAACATTGTTGTTTGGGTTTGTTTGTGTACAAGACCAATAAACAAACAGAGAAAACACCAAAGAGTTCTCAGACTTTGCTCCAGTGCTGTGTCCATGGATTGGTGAGGGAGTGGGTTGCTGCTAAATTCTTCGGGGTCTTGGAGGCCTTTTTCTTTAGAAAAAAATATTTTTAAAATTAAAACCCTATGGTTAAAAAACTAAATTTTGATGCAAAGTGGCACATACTTTGGCAGCAAAGTGGAGAAATGGGGAAGCTGTTGATCCTCTTAGGCAGGCGTAGGCAAACTCAGCCCTCCAGATGTTTTGGGACTACAACTCCCATGATCCCTAGTTAACAGGACCAGTGGTCAGGGATGATGGGAATTGTAGTCCCAAAACATCTGGAGGGCTGAGTTTGCCTATGCCTGCTCTTAGGCCACAGTTTTCTCCTAAGCCACAGGGCTGTTGATCTCACCTTTGTGGGTTTGTTCGAACCCAATACAGAAAGCTGGAATTCTCTGGAGATTTTGTAGTACTCATGATGTCTTTCATACCATGGATGGCTATGATACAGCTGCATCTTAATCCCAGAATTGTGTCCTTGGTTTATACAACTGAGGGAGAGAAAAAATGAGAACAACACAGAGAACTTAACACTTTTGGACAATCTCATTTTGCCCCAATGTTGCATGTTCTATATACATAGGCTGTTGAAAACAGGAAAAATAAAAGCAGATGTTTTCTTGGATTGAGACCTTGTAGTTGTCTAATATCTGCAATTAGATAGTGACAAATATGGGAAACATTGTGGGTTCCCCCCCCCCTGAAAAACTCAGACGTGAGCTGTGATGGAAAAGTTTATTACTGTGTATTATTGTCACCAGTTAGAAAGTTCTGGCTTTCACATGTGATGAAGTGGTTCTGCTGGAAGAAACTAGAGAAATATGATGAAAACAGGGCAAATTTTCAAAAAAGGAGCATTTGCAAAAGTTTCTTCTGCCAAACTAAACAGCTAGACTATTTAAAAGAATCCTAGAGTAAAGTCAATTGTGGTGGAATGCCAGATTTTTTAAGAATAGATGCTTTCCTCATTATCATACACAGCTGCTACTTATATATCCATAACTTAGAAGTCTGTGTATGATAATGTAGCAAGCCCCCCACCCCCTGCAAGGACAGACCAGCAAAACATCTTTATACAGGGTATAAAATAAATGTGTGATCTCATTTTTATGTTAATAAAGTTTTATGTTAATGTCTGCACCTGTTGAGAATATTAAGATCCTAATGACTAATATCAGTAATATACGCACACACACGGCCATTGCTGAACTAACCATACACTTTCAGGGGTCAGCAAACTTTTCAGCACGGAGCCGGTCCACTGTCCCTCAGACTTTGTGGGGGGCGGGACCAGTGGCGTAGCGTGGGGGTGCAGGGGGGGCCGGCCGCACCAGGCGCAACATCTGGGGGTTAGGGTTAGGGGGTGCAAATCCACAGGTTAGGGGGCGCAAATTACTTGCCTTGCCCCGGGTGCTGACAACCCACGCTACGCCACTGGGCGGGACTATATATCTTTTTTAGGGGGGATGAATGAATTCCTGTGCACCACAAATAACCCAGAGATGCATTTTAAATAAAAGTACACATTCTACTCATGTAAAAATACTCTGATTCCTGGACTGTCCGCAGGCCGGAATGAGAAGGCGTTTGGGCTGGATCCGGCCCCCGGGCCTTAGTTTGCTTACCCATGCTTTAAACATTAAAACTTGTATGCATAACACAACACAATGTATATCACACAACAACTTTACTGTATTCACACAGTGTTCACTTATGATGCACAATTGTGACTGTGCGTAATAAGACGAGGCTGCTCCGTCATACTGTCAGATGTTCATATAGAGTGGGCAATTCTCAGTTCACAGCACAAGTTCGCAAGCTGTTATTCAGAAGGGTGCATGCCTTGAACATAAAATATATAGGTGGTTAAGAATTACATTAAACGTATGCAAGATGCTTGGACCCCAGGGCCCCTTCTGGAACACCAGGCCCCAGCAATTTGTACCGTTTCCCCAGCCCAGCCCCCACTCTTCAGCTCTGAGTGTAGCATAGCGGTTCAGTCTTACCCCCTTACCTGATAATAAGCTGCGTTCAGCTCACTGGGGCTTCCTTCTGAGAAAACCTTTTAGACTTGCATGAGAATAAGCAGACAACCAAGTCTCATAGCACAATTCCAGCCATTTCTACTCAGAAGTAAGTTCTATGGAATTTATGGGAGTTTAGTTCCAGGTAAATGGAGTTAGGATCATAGGCATAGCCATTAACTCTTAAATGGCCATGGTTGAGCTGCTAGGTAGACTCAGGCCCCATTTGCAATATGGGAATAATAATACTAACCTACCAAATAGGGTGGGACGCGGGTGGCGCTGTGGGTTAAACCACAGAGCCTCAGATTTGCCGATCAGAAGGTCGGCAGTTCAAATCCCCGCGATGGGGTGAGTTCCTGTTGTTCGGTCCCTGCTCCTGCTAACCTAGCAGTTCAAAAGCATGAAGTGCAAGTAGATAAATAGGTACCACTCTGGCAGGAAGGTGAACGGTGTTTCCGTGTGCTGCTCTGGTTCGCCAGAAGCAGCTTAGTCATGCTGGCCACATGATCCGGAAGCTGTATGCCGGCTCCCTTGGCCAATAAAGTGAGATGAGCACCGCAACCCCAGAGTCGGTTACGACTGGACCTAATAGTCAGGGGTCCCTTTACCTTTACCTTTACCAAATAGGGTTGGTGGGAAGACGATTGAGATCTTGTATATGACACCCATTGAACACTCAAAAGTGCTCCATACATGTTAAATATTGCCATCCTTAATGGTGAAATTGATTACAAGAGATTAAAAGGCCATAGGAACTGATATCATGAATCTGAACCCCAAGAAAACGTTGGTGACTATAATAGGTAGGAATAGTATATGTACATACAGTTCCTCAATGAACTGTAATATCCCATTCACCAGTGAAGGGAGGAATGGGACCAGTGCTAGCTTCAAGTTCCCTTTTTGTGGGAAGGGCTTGAGCAAGATGATTTCCGTGGTCCCGCCTCCTTACCAGCATCCAGTTTGTTTGTTCCCACTGTCCCATCTCTGGGCCAGTCTGCACAACCATCTGGAAAGGTTGTGCAAGGCCAGTGGAAGAGGATGCTCTGTTTCCTCACAGTCTCTATTTGTGACTCATGAGCAGGAAGAGGATGCTGCAAACCATCAGCTGTGGGTCCTCTCTTCAAGGTACGTCTCAGCAGATGGCCCAGTGATGCCGATCCACCAAAACCAGCCATGAATGAGATTGTGCCTGCCACTTGACCAAATTCTTGAATTAGTTCTAAAACCCTTTTAGTACTAGATTCTGGCTCCTGTAACGTCAATACTAAGTCATCTGCAAATGCTCTTAATTTGTACTGTACTGTTTAACTCCGACCTGTATACCTTCAACCAACCGGTCCCTTCTAATCATGTTCTGCAAAACCTCCAGGACTGATATAAAAAGCAATGGGGAGATTGGGCACCCCTGTCGTGTCCCTTTTTCTATCTTAAATTCTTCCGTCACCACATTATTTACAATTAGTTTAACTTTCTGTTCAGAGTATATTGCACCTATACCATTTTCAAAACCTTGGCCTACCCCCATCCCCTGTAGGTTCTTTTTCATAAAACTCCAAGAGATATTGTCAAAAGCTTTCTCCGCGTCCACAAATATCAAGACAGCTTTAGTATTTATATTTTCTTCTAATTTTTCCAAAATATCAATTATATTCCTCAAATTATCAGACAAATGTCTTCCCAGAAGAAAGCCCGCTTGGTCTTTGTGAATCTCTTCCATCAATACTTTTTTCAATCTCTTGGCCAAAATGTCGGCAAAAATTTTGTAATCCACATTTAGTAACGATATAGGGCGGTAGTTCTTAAGCTGAGTCTTTTCAGTCTCTGTTTTCAGTATAAGTGTAATATACGCCTCTTTCCACGATTCTGGTGCCCTTTTATGTACATGAGCTTTGTTCACAGGTTCTGGTGATTGCAGGGACGGAAGATCAGGAAGGTCCCCAATGCCCACATGCATGTGTTCTTCGCCAATAAATTTCCATTCAATTTCAAAGATTTTTAACAATTTAACTTCAAATTTAATACAAATTTAAAAGAAATTTTATAAGTTGACTTCCCACCCTTCCACCCTGGTGTTTCCATTCCTGCCCTTTCCTGATGCATTATGTATCATACTTTTATCCATTGCACTTAGTCCAAATTACAAGGAACTCAGTCACTTACATGGTCATGCTCCGAAACTTCTCAGTAATGGAGTCAACTAGATGCCATCCCACGCCCTGCCCCTCATCACCTGTAACAAAGTCCTCCATCCCCATCCAAGGCAGTGAGTGGCAATAAATGGTGCAAGTGGGCAATCTTCATCATCCCAATACCTTCAGGGTGCTTTAAGGGGGGGGTGTTTGCCTTTGCTGTAGGCCGGCTCCCTTGGCCAATAAAGCGAGATGAGCGCCGCAACCCCAGAGTCGGCCACGACTGGACCTAATGGTCAGGGGTCCCTTTACCTTTACCTTTACCTTTACCTTTACCTTTACCTTTACCTTTACCTTTACCTTTACCTTGCCTTTGCTATCCCCCATTCCTCCACCCAAGACTTCTTTGAGCTCAGAGAAACTGCTTCCATGTTTGTGACATGACCTGGAAGTCCTCTCATACATGCATTCCATGATGATACAGAAAACAATCCAGGCATCTCAGGGCTTCCATTAACTGAGGATGGGCAGGGAGGAAGTGGGTTCCTTTTTCACAGCCATTGCTCCAAGGCAAGGTTTCCCAAAGTTGGATCTCCAGCTGTTTTTGGACTACAGTTCCCATTATCCCTGACCACTGGTCCTGCCAGCTAGGGATGATGAGAGTTGTAGTCCAACGATAGCTGGAGACCCAAGTTTGGGAAACCCTGCTCTAAGGTAAATTCACACAATTATTGTTGCCTCTACAAAAGTTTTAGTATCAACTTCTGCAAACAGACTGCTTCAGACTTTTGTTATCAGACTTGTTCAGATATATCCTGGCCAACAATGGAATCCATTTATGCCAAACACCATAATGTGTAAGTACACCTTTCTGTTATTATATTTTCAGTCCAATTATTAAGCCAAACACATTTGTGTGTACAATACTTCTTTTATTTTCTATAGTGTGGAAGGTTGTGATTCTACAGCTTTAGGTATAGATGTATAAAAAATGAATGTATAAACTGATATTATTTTAGGTTCAATCCTAATCCCAGTTGCCTGGAAGTAAGCCCCATTGAATTAAATGGGGCCTACTGCTAAGCAGACATGGTTAGGAGTTCTGCCGTAGCTGTTAGGTAAAGGATACTGGGGTGTCATTTAGTTTCTTGGCCTCCTTACTCATTTGATACTATACATATTTGCTATCATATTTTGAGACCAAGCCTTTGTTATATTTGTATATTAAATATGCAATTATATTAAAATTATGATGCACTTTATTTTTGGTAGTGAATTAGGGTGTGTGATACAGCTCATCTAGTGTCCATGGCCTCTATACATACATATAAATGGCAAGTAGCACTGTTGGTCCATTGCAGGGGACTCAAAAGTAACAGTAATAATGTCTTTATTAATCCCTTTATTAAAGGTAAAGGACTCCTGACAGTTAAGTCCAGTTGCAAACGACTCTGGGGTTGTGGCGCTCATCTTGCTTTATTTGCCGAGGGAGCCGGCGTACAGCTTCCGGGTCATGTGACCAGCATGACTAAGCTGCTTCTGGCGAACCAGAGCAGTGCACGGAAACACCGTTTACCTTCCCGCCAGAGCAGTACCTATTTATCTATTTGCACTTTGACGTGCTTTCGAACTGCCAGGTTGGCAGGAGTAGGGACTGAACAACAGGAGCTTACACCGTCGCGGGGATTCAAACCGCCGACCTTCTGATCGGCAAGCCCAAGAAGCTCAGTGGTTTAGACCACAGTGCCACCCGCGTCCCTAATCCTTTTATTAGAACCACTTAAAATATCCACGTATATCTGTAAGCAGTCATTTGAGCTTCCATGTGTAGTTTTTCAGGCCAGATGCAAAACAAAACAAACTGGTAAGTGAAGAGAAAGGTGGCAAGGGTGGAAATAAGTAAATGTTGCAAGATGTTACTAAAAATTGCTTTACTAAAGGCAGAAGTTGCACATTTCACCACTGGCATGGGCCAGCAAGAGAAAATGATGGACTGGCAGGTGGTCTTCATTATGCAGCTCATTCACAATGTCAAGAATCTTAGAAAGGTGATACTGCACCTAAAAGGTTATCAGGTTGGAGCCAAGGAGTCTAAAACAACTTCTTTGACAATACTGTAATGGGTAATATCTCTGACACCTTTCCAAGATCTTACCTGGCATAATACATTAAAAATGGGAAAGCACAGTACTTTCCAGAGGCTTTCTCTGTTCCCTTATCTTTTTTTACCCCTTCTATCTATAAAGTCTCTTTCAAAAAGCTTTCTCATTCTTTCTTTGCTTCTAAGCACCCTGCAAAGGTATTGAAGTTGTAAGGGAGCTATTTTAATTATAAGCATTACAGTAATGAATTCAAGTACACTAATTTATCATAAATGACTTCCCCATCTGTCTCTAAAGTATGCTCCAAAAATTATGTGAATGTGATAATATTATGGTTCAAAGTTTACCACATTTTCCTTGTCAAGAATACAGCACATGTTAACTTTTAACGTTACTTTACAGAAGTGTGTGTGTGTATGTATGTGTGTGTGTGTGGTCTCTTCCCTAATTTATTTGCACTTCAACCTATTGGGATCAAACATCAATCACTGTAGGCAAAGGAAGATTGGGGAAAGAGACAGACATATGCCCCCAGACATGGAGAGCAAAGCAACATCTGAAGTGCTGCAACTATTCCCCCCCCCCATCCAGCCCACTATACAAATTGTTCACGAGCATGGAGTGCTTCCAAAAGACCTAATTAGCAACTCACTGCAAACATTTTTTGCATTAGCTAATGATCCAGCTACACTTGTAAGTAAACAGCACCAACATATCTAATCAATGCAAAAAAAGACAGAGAGAAGGAGAAGGCAACAGAATGCCTATTAAACATCTGGATGCAATTTTCCAGTTTGGCTTAGAACAAAATGAAAACACATGACGATTCTTTTGATCTATGCCTCAACAAAGAAATTGTTGGTCTAAAAAAAACTATAGCATACTGGCCCAGTCAATGTGTCATTTTCATAAAACCTGGTCATTTTTCTTCCAGCGTTCCCATATTAATTCTGTTGGTTTCCTGCAATCTCTAATTTTACCATATTGCATGAAACCAGAAGAGATTCTTGGGGGCTGATCTTATTTTTGTTTTAAGCGCTCGTGATCTCTGCTACTGTTCCCCCCTCCCTTTGCACGTGAAGATTCCCCCTCCCTCCCTTTTTGAGATCAAACACAAGGGCTTCATTGAGACAGCAGTGACTGTCTTAACTCTGTAACGTTGCTAAAATGGAAAGATGAAGGAATCTGCTTGAATGAATTGTTACCAAGTGGCATGTGGCTTCCCACAACCGTTACACTTCTGGTCTGTGTCACATGCTCAAATCCTACTAGGCCTTGGCCTGCCATATGGCCTGACTGAAATTGTTGTAGAACCTGGCAGTTTGATGCGATCGGCGCAAATACAACAACACCACACAAGAAGGCAAGGAAGAAATACACGAAGCAAATGTACAGCAAAGGATAGGTATGCCACTTCTGTGAAGAGGGCCACAACAAGTCATGAGCCAGTGGTTCAAATCCCCATCACTCCACCATGAAGCTCACTGGGTGATATCTGGCTAGTTTAGGGGTCGGCAAGGTTCATTTTGCCTGGGCTGGATCGGTCCCACGGAGATCCCTCCCCGGGCTGAATCGCACGCCTACCCATTATTTTCGGTGTTTGTGTCTGCGCAGACGTGATTTTCGGCATCTGTGCATGCGCTGACGTGATTTCTGGTGCCACGGAGGCAAGTCCCAGTGCCACGCTGCACTGGTTTAGCACAGCACGCAAGTGGGTGTCTCGGTTGGGGGCAGCTCAAGAGCCAGTCAAACGACCTCCGTGGGCTGCTTCCGGCCCATGGGCCGTCCGTTGCTGACCCCTGGGCTAGTCGCTGTATCACAATAAGCTTAATAATTGCTGGCATCACAAGGATGTTAATGTCAGCAGCAGGTGGGCTTTGCTGGAGAGAGCATTCCATAAATATGGGGGGGGGCACCACTGAAAATATCTTCTCTCTTGCCACCACCCTCCAAACCTCACTTGAAGGTGGCGTCCTGAGAAGAGATTATGTGTTCATCCCTTTGCCTCCAAAATTGCCTGAGTACTCTCACTGTGTACTTTACTGTGCAATTAATCTATTAGGTTTCCACCCCTCCCCTGTAACATTCTTAGGATAGAAAAGTAGGCATGAAAGGAGAAAACAGAAGTAATGGGAAGCCACTCAGTGCTGGATGTCGTCTCCACATGCTGTTCATTTATTGCCCAGAGAAGACTGAAGCTGCTGGTGTCTCTGTGCCTTTTGAAGTTCTGCGTGAGGAAGTGTACTATAATTATCATAGTATGGGAATCAAGGGGAAGCTATGACCTTAAACCCTATTAAGTTTCAAATTATGTTCTTCATTAGTGTTCTCCATTAGGCACCACAGAATCAGTCCCGGCAAGGCATGATCTTGCTACATCAGGAGGTATTTGTATCCTTATAAAAACGGAGTAACCTTTTTATTTGGGCTTAAGCAGTCCCTTTGCTAGAATGCAGAACAATTGACCATGGCTATTTAATGTGGCTGGCCTGGTGGAAACGTGTTTTTCTGTTACTTGAATAGATAATGTACTAAGAGAATCTGAAAGGGACTCAGAGCTGAGATCAACAATAAATTATCCTGCAACAATGATTTATTTACACATACACTATTTGAAAGCAATAGAATATTAATTCTTATAACTTCTCAACCATATTTTGATCATTGGTCTTCATCAGTAACTTTTATGTAATAATGCATATCCTGTTATGAATTATATTGAGGAGTCCTGCCTGGCACAATATTAAGTAAAAGTGTTTTTAAAAAGCAGAATAAATCTTCTACTCTTAACATAGCCTCTTTCACCAATAATGTAGATGTAAATATGGATAGGGGAGCATTATGTCATCATCTGGGAGTGATATTTGACTGTCATATAGAATTGTTTTTGTAAGTTGTAGTCTATTGAGAGTAAGGTGTTGTTGTTTTTTAAACTTTTTGAATAATAGTTACAACATGGTAAAATGTGTCTTTAGCAAGAATATAGGAGAAGTGTCTAAAGAAAAAGACAATAGTTAATTATGCTGCTTGAAACTAGTATCTATAAAAAGGCTGAGAATGTTAGGATATATCTGGAAGTAAGAATTGGCTGCAATTGTTAGGCTTTTTCAAACAGGTTCTTAGAAAGACTATTACAAAACAGATTGTAAAGGGTTGCACCAAGCAATTTGAATGGAGTAGGTAAAGATCACATGACAGTGCTTCTTCCCATACAGCAGCTCAGTTATTTTCCCCCTGAAGGTAATGAGAAGTCATTAGTCTGGTATGACAGAGGGTGTATGCGTGTATTCATGTATTCCACTTTGTGGGTGCAAGCTACTCTGTTTGCAGTATGAACTTCTGATGGTGCTTTTAATTAGCAAGGCAAAGTTTAGTGACTATAATTAGTTTATAGGCTGAATTGGCAATTGCCTCTTCAACTTACGGAAACTGGAAAGAAATAGGATTGTTATATGTAATGATTTGGTTAACATAATATTTTAGCATAGGCTGATTATTAGAATTAATGACACTATTAAGTTTCTTTGGGCACACACTCTTTGAGTTAGGCTGCAATTGGAGTCCCATTTACCAGGGAGTCTTCTTCTTCTTCTTTGGCAATCACTCGTAGCCAAGTAACATTGTCTTCCATGTCCTTCCACAGTGGGGTCATTGGTTTCCGGGCAGGAGTTGATCACAGTGTGGATTTGCTAAATGTGCCTTCCTCTTAGCACATTTCTCCCTTGCGTCCTGAGTTCGAGTGTCTTCAAAGCCCATGACACCTTTGGTAAAGGCTGTTCTCCAACTGGAGCACTCACAATCCAGTGTTTCCCAGTTGTCAGTGTTTATACTACATTTTTAAAGATTTGCCTTGAGACAGTCTTTAAACCTCTTTTGTTGACCACCAGCATTACGCTTTCCATTTTTAAGTTCGGAAGCCCCATTTACCAGGGAGTAACCCCTCACTAAATTCAATTGGACTTACTTCTGAGTAGGCATGGTTAGCATTGCATTTTTAGGTTATTATCTTTGGGTATGCTTCTTGATAATGCTACTGTACTTTTCTTTATTGTGGAGGAAAAGGCTAACCTTCCAGGGCACAGAGTCTTTTTCACAAAATGGTGTTAATAATGTGAATTGGGGCCACATTATTGGGCATGTGCATGATATTTATTAATTTAGAAAAGTATTTATACACTGCCCACAACATAAAATAATTTCAAGAGTGACTGCCTCATTTAAAAAAAAAAGGAAACCAAAGATCTGAATAGACCTGTGTGCATTTAAAAAAAAAAATCCAACAAGAGATGTCTGAAGGTTAACACTGAGGATAGCTGCTAAATATCTGCTAGGAGAATATTTCCACACGAAATGTTCAACTCCCGGTTGAGGACAGTTGAGCCTCTGCAACACAGGGGAATCACTAAAAATGTTCCTTCAGGTGATATCAGCGATCAAGCTGGGATACGAAGGCTCAAGCAGTCGTTAGGGTAACTTGGACCCAAATTGTCAGGGCTTTGTATATTAATAACAGATACTTGAAATGGTCCAGTAAAATGCAGGTACTGTAGATGTTTTAGTATAGGTATCACATCCTGAGCACCATAAACTACGCACTGCAGTCTACCTGCTGCATTCTGCACCATATATTTATTTCTTTTAGTTATATCCCACCTTCGCTCCAAGGAGCTCTCAAGGTGGCAGACATAGTTCTTCCCCCTTTCTCCATGTTATCCTTGCAACAACCCTCTGATGTACATTAGGCAGCCACTGGGCCAAAATTACCCAATGAGCTGTGTGGCTCCTAGTACAACACTCCAAACCGCTATTCATGGGACTGGGATATATGGAAATCATGGCTGGCCAGTGTAGTACATGCTGAATGATATGCACAAACTAGCTGCACAGGAAATATCTGTGCCTAGGAACAGAACATATTGCTCAGCAATGGTAAATATATACATCTTGTCCGAATTCATTAGTAGATAAAGCTTCAAATGCCCCTGACGGGGATGTGTGTGTGCCTTAAGCAACTCAAAAGGCCACGGTGAAGCTCTCTGCAATTTAATTTGTGAATCAGAGTAATAACGAGCAGATTTTTAGTTACAGATAGGTAGCCGTGTTGGTCTGCCATAGTCAAAACAAAATAAAAAAATTCCTTCCAGTAGCACCTTAAAGACCAACTAAGTTAGTTCTTGGTATGAGCTTTCGTGTATATGAAGAAGTGTGCATGCACACGAAAGCTCATACCAAGAACTAACTTAGTTGGTCTTTAAGGTGCTACTGGAAGGAATTTTTTTATTTTGTTTTGAGCAGATTTTTATGAGCCCACCATCAAATGAACAAGAAAAATAGTTAAATATGCAAATGAGCCGGCATTTATTGCATTAAATATCCCACTGATCTCCCGCTGTCATTTCAATAGCAGAGACTGAAGAAATGTTCTCTGGTATCAAAGTCAAAATCTCAGGTGGCTCAAAAACACTTGTTCAGAGCAACATGAACAACGTGTACTTTCAGTATGTGTTAAAACATGCCCTGCAAAAATTAACTTCGATCAATAAGATTACATAAAGCTATTCAGCATCTTTGCAGCAAGTCTGAGAAGGGGAAAGACTCTTGTTCGTGTTGCAAAATACATTATTTGAATTATCTCTTTAGGTCATATTAACAAACTTGTACCAGCAGGTTAAACATAAAGCCTTAAAGCCTGTCTTAAACTTAGCTATCATAACTCCACACTAACTTTGTTTCTTGGTGTGTGGCTCCTACCAGTGGCGTAGCGTGGGTTATCAGCACCCGGGGCAAGGCAAGTAATTTGCGCCCCCTAACCCATGGATTTGCGCCCCCTAACCCGTGGATTTGCGCCCCCTAACCCGTGGATTTCCCTAACCCCCAGATGTTGCGCCCGGTGCGGCCGGCCCCCCCTGCGCCCCCCATGCTATGCCACTGGCTCCTACATACACATATCACAGTGCAAAACTATACCTGGAAGTGGACACCATTAATCTCATGGGTACCTACTCCCAGGTAAGTGTGTACGGATCGTGGTCTGAAGAACATCCTTATGTGTGTCTACTCCTTCTTATAAAGGGGACTCAGCCCATAGCTGAGCATCAGTTAAGATACCAGAATCAATGTAATTATATTATTTAATTGCCACTGTGCTAATAATTATTTGTTTAATCTGTTACATTTATTTGCCATTCAACAACAAAAGTACTCATTGCTATAATATATACAACTTCCCTCTTTCATTCTCAGGCATCTGAATGCCACACACCATTCCACAGTGACTTCTTTTGGTAAAGCACGAGATTGCTAATCTCAGGGTTATGGGTTCAAGAAAAAGATTCCTGCATTGCAGGGGGCTGGACTAGATGACCCTCATGGTCCCTTCAAACTCACAATTCTGTGATTCTGTGATATCTGTGTAGTAGAAAATCCTGGCACCTGTACCAGTCAGTTCATAACATGTGCTAATCATTGACCCTACTGGGACTCAACATTGTCTTTTTTAATAATAATAATTTTATACCCCGCCCATCTGGCTGAGTTTCCCCAGCCACTCTGGGTGGCTCCCAATTGAGTGTTAAAAACAATAAAGCATTAAATACAGTGGTACCTCACAAGACGAATGCCTCGTAAGACAAAAACTCACAAAACGAAAGAGTTTTTCGTTTTCTGAGTTGCTTTGCAAGACGGATTTCCCTATGGGCTTGCTTTGCAAGACGAAAACGTCTTGCAAGTTTGTTTCCTTTGTCTTGCAAGTTTGTTTCCTTTTTCTTAAAACCGTGCATTCACTTCGAGGAGCAACTCATAGCACGCGGTGTGGTAGCCTTTTTTGAGGTTTTTGAAGACTTTGGTGATTTTTGAAGCTTTTCCAAAGTCCGTGCTTCGCAAGACGAAAAAATCGCAAGACGAAAAAACTCGCGGAACGAATTAATTTCGTCTTGTGAGGCACCACTGTATTAGAAACTTCCCTAAACAGGGCTGCCTTCAGATGTCTTTTAAATATAAGATAGCTGCTTATTTCCTTGACATCTGATGGGAAGGCGTTCCACAGGGCGGGCGCCACTACCGAGAATGCCCTCTGTCTGGTTTCCTGTAACCTCACTTCTCGCAGTGAGGGAATCGGCAGGAGGCTGTTGGCGCTGGATCTCAATGTCCAGGCAGAATGATGGGGGTGGAGATGCTCCCTCAGGTATACAGGGCCGAGGCCGTTTAGGGTTTTAAAGGTCAGCACCAAGACTGCTAGTGTGCCCTGGAACAAACCCAACAGTTCCCCCAAAGAGAAAAATCTGTGGTGGTAGGCAAGGTTTCAGAGAAGCTTGTCTATCGTCCTGTTGTAAACTCTCTTGATCAGCTTCTGAAGAACCCACATTGCAACTTGGAAATCACAGTTGCAAGCTGTGACAGGTATGAAAATTGATTAAGCTTTGTATTATTTGTGCAATATAGTAAGCATGGTTGTTGTAAATATACAGGCCAGGATTCAAAGCTCTGCACCTGGTGTTTCACCTGCAGGCCAAACCTTTTCACTGACAGTTGTGTCACCTGAAAAGGCACAAAGGGCTGAAGAAAAAATGGCCGTGTCCTTCTACAAAGGGGATAGAATTTGGCTGGCATAACAGCAAGCCATTAACAATTTAGAATGGCCCAAGATATTCTGCTGCCTGAGATAAAGGACCAGATACAGCACCCGCCTCTCAACTGGATTCGCACCTGAATCTTCAGCAGTGGTGAGGAGACATCACCCTCCACCATAAGACCAGCAGGCTAGCTTAGTGGACACAGGGCAAGCTGCAGGGCACACAGCTTTGTCCTTTAGCAGAAGGGAAGGCCAGAGGCGGCTCATAAGAAATGTGTTCGGGACAGTGGCATCAATGCACCACCCCAGCATTTGGCACCTGAAGCAGCTGCCTCACTCTGCCATAGGGCTGGCTGCATGGACAATCCAGAATTCATACTGCTATGAACTTCAGCCCATGTACTGTACTGACAGTCATGATAACCTTTTATATGACTCAAAAACATGTTCATGCTAACAGCCTGGTTAGGAACTTTGAAGTTGGTCTTCAAGTGTTCAGTTATTTGCAGGATCTAGCCTACAGGTGGGTGGGTCTTCACTGGCAACGATGCTGCACACGGAAAGATTCTCTCCACATTTCGTTTTGTTTTGTTTTCATAACCTCTGTTGAGAACTTAGCTAGTTAAAAATAATAAGAAAGACTGCTCTTGCATTGCAGTGCCTGAAAGGATCCGCTCCGCAGTGCCCAATATAACATGGGCATCATTAAGTCAGTGTAGACTTTAATCATACCCACATTTTTCCTGTTTAGATAAGATCTCAGAATTATTAATTGTGGAAGTGAGCTGAATGCAAGAGCAAATACTGCTTTAGCAGAGGCTTAGAAACATAAGTGTTGGACACTGCAGCAGACACAAAAATCAGCAAGTGGGCATAATTAGATTATAAGCCTCCAGATCAGAAACGGTGTCATTTTTGCTAAGTATGAAGAGTGAGGCACTCTCATCAACTTCCGAGACTGCAGTTCAGTGCACAATTACGCGGAATGCCATGTATTTTACTCCTGAGTAAACATGCATAGCATTGCCTTGCAAAATTGGTATATGAAGAAATCTTGACCCAGGAGCACACTGTGAATTGAGCCACTTACGCTTATGAAGAATTTGATCTACAAACTGATATTTTTATTATTAGGCATTTGTGGCAACCTATCACCTGTGACTTCTGGTCTTTGAGACTTTTTGGGACTGGGCCTATTGAGCTATAAAACACCCAGCTGACATGGTGCCTCTCAGGCTAGGAAGCTGACACTTGCTGGCTGTATGGTGAAGAGATTTGTTACTGAGAACACTCCACCGCCCCGTAACCTTTCTTGCTTAGCTGAGAAACACCTGCAGCAAAGAGCAGCTCCTTGGCAAGCTCCTTGGGGGTTGCTGTGACTCTTTTCAGGACTGGACATTGCAACCTTCAAAGGGTGTTGTGCCCTTTTTTAGTTTAGTTTAGTTTTGTTGTTGTTGTTGTTTTTTTTTTAAAAATAGGCCAATATGTAAAAGTGTGAAGTTGTATGAAAAGTTATTTTTTTGTTGGTGGAGATGCTAAGAACCGTTGTGAGCAAGTATGTGAGCTTGTTCTTGTGAATCCTGTCCCCTGCACCCTCATGGGAGAAAGGAGAGGGCTGGGTGTTGCATGCTAGGCTTGTAGATCTGTGTTTATCCCCCCCCCCCCCGTAGGCTCTGGTTTTTGTAATGTGGAGTTAATGAGTGTTTTGTTGGCTAGCTGGCTGGCTGCAGTGCGACAGAGAAGTGGTTTCTGCTTTAGGGCGAGAACATGTTAGTGTAACCTGCTCTCTGTGTGAGAGAGGGAGAAGGAGTGTGTGCACCCTAGGGGTGTTTGTGTGTTTGTTTGTGTGTGTGTGTGTGTGAGAGAGAGAGAGAGAGAGAGAGAGAAAGAGAGATAGGTTTGCCTTAATTGATGCTTTTTCTGTTCCTTGCTGCAGGGTTTGCTGGAGTTCCTAACACATATCCAGTGTGATTTATGGGTATTTTGTATGGTTTTGATTGATTTATTGTAGATTTCTTTTATATTAATGTGTTTTTCATTGCTTTGGGTGCCTTTTGCCCCAAAAGCGGTATATAAATAAGCCCGGGCATAGCATTCTCCTTCCACAAAGGGCACCTTATATGTCTATCTGAAGTTGAGTGTAATATATTGCTAGGTTTAGTCATAAGAAAGGAGTTGTTACTGTGGCCAAATTAACAGTGGTAGGACTGGACTCTCGGGCTGTATTTTTAAATGTACACACGGAACTGTTTTGCTGAAAGTGATTGGGCTTTTAAAAAAAAGCTGGGAAAGGGGAAAAGAGGGGGTACCTAGGCTCTTACGCCTTCATTCTATGCAACACTGTGGACAGAATGCCACTACATTGCATTTAGTAACTTAAATCCACAGCTCTTTTGCTTACACTGCGGGTTTTTTAAACCCAAACAGGGATTTCAATCCTATCCTATCAACAACAGTCTCTTTAAACTCATTACTGGTGGGTTAGCCGCTGCCTAAATTCCTCTTTATCCCACGAACAAAACTTCCAATATGCCTGCAGAGATAGCGGGGACATCAGAGGTCAAACATGCCTTTGGTGTTCTCAAAAGTAGGGCAACGCTGGGCTCTATAGGGAGCTGACAAAGAATGGTGTGGCCTTGTGTTGAGTGCTTTTATTTTTTTATTATCACCTAAACAGATAGGCCTAAATTCAAAGGCCGTTGATGGGGTTAAAGAAATAAAATAAAATAAATGTTTGACCAACTGTTAAGTCTTGATATTGGCTAAATACACTTAAGATCTCCAAAAGGGACTCGTTACTCTTTCTGGCTACGTAGGTACTTCAGTAAACACACGCGGAGAGCCTTCTGACAAATTAAAGATAAAACCGCGTTGTGAGAGGAGGCTACATTTTTCTGAAGCCCTGGAGAGGAGTTGTTCGGAGGAAACTTTGATACAGATCGCTATGAACACGCCGCCCTCCAAGGCAACATCATGGTCCTCCTTCCTCCATTAGCTTAAACAGGGCAGCATCTATCTGACTCCAGCTCCAGCTCCTATCTGACTGTCCTGTAGCAGGGATGCATTATTTATCTCTCTGTGTTATTTTCACAGATTTCTGGAGAGAGCGGGGCAAGGTAAAGGAATAATAATAATAAAAGAGAGAGAGAGAGAGAGAGCCTAGCCTATCCTATCCTCCCCCCCCCCGTCTCTCTCAAAAGCCCACGTTACTTTGATTGACAGCTCAGCCTCTCCACTCTCCTTCTCCCCGACCTTCCCATTTTCCCTGCCTGTCTGCCTGCTCCGCCGCCTCCCATTGGCTCGCTCGGAGGGGGCCTGCAGCTCGGCGAGGAAGCCTTCCTAGCAAAGGCGGCGGGGGGGGGGAGGAGAGTGAGCAGGGGGGAGGCGAGGCCTGGCAGCGCCGGCTTCCCATTGGCCTGATGTCACGGCCCCACGTTGGTTCCCGAGCAGGCGATTGGGCACGCGCCCCTCCTCCCCCTCTCCCGGGGCGGGGCCGAGGGGCTGGTTAGCTCGAGGAGTGTGAAACCGCGTGTTAATGTAACCAGCGCGGGCGGATACTTGGCGTCCCGTCTATTGCGATCCCGCCGCCGAGCTGGGCTGCGCGTCCCGCGGAGTTTCCTTCTTGCGCGCCGATCTGGTCTCCACGGAAGAGGAGAAAGCCTTTGTGATTATTTGCGGCGGGACGACGACGACGAGGAGGGCGATCGCCTGCTCCGCCTGGATGTTTCTTCTTCGAGGGATCCTGCGGAGAACTTTGGCCCGGGATTGAGCGAGGCGGGCGGCCGACGGGAGAGAAGGAGAGGCCGAGCGGGGATGCTGCCGATGCTGCCGCCGCCGCCCCGTCCTTTCCTGGCGGGGCACTAGCGCGGAGGCCGCTCGGCGCCGTCCGATGCGCGGCGGGCCTACGGAGGCAGCCCGTCCCTTCCTTTTCGTCCCGTTCGCGGCGCCTGGCTGCGGGGAGAGGAAGCGAGGCTGAAGCGGGGCTGGTGGGGGCGGGCGGGCGGGCGGGGGGCGCGGCTGGATCCCCCGCTTCCTGCAGCCGCTTGGCTTGGCGCGCCCCATCCAGCACCGCAACCCCCTTTCCGTCGAGTCTCCCTCCCTCCCTCCCGGCAGCCGCGTGGCCTTTTGTAGCCGGACTGCTCGGCTGGGGCGAGCCAGCCCTCCCTCCCGTCGGACTTGACTCCCTTGGATTTTCGAGTTGCGAAGAGATCGGAGCAGCAGCTGCCGCCGGGGAGTTTGGGGTCTTTTTTGACAAGTGCACCGCGCAAGTTGGAAGCCGGGCGAGAGGAGGGAAAGAGGAGAGATTTCTTGGCTGGGGGGCGGGCGGGCGGGCGAGGAAGGCGCCCCGTCGGAGGAGGAGCACGGGCGACCGCGACGAGAAGCGACCCCCTTGCCCGGCCAGGGCTCCCCTTCCCCGGTGACATCCCCCCCCCCCAAAAAAAAACAAAGCTCACAACAAAGGAAGCGGCTGGAGCGAGGCGGCGGCTGGAGGATGGTGCAGTTGAGCCGCGAGGCCGAGTAGGGGCTCCCGGTCCGGCTGCTTTCGGTGCGCTTTTCCCCTCGGGATTTAAACTTCGGCCATTCAGCTGCCAAGGAGCAAAGCAGCAGCAGCCCGAGTCATGTTTCCGCAGAGCCGGCATCCCGTAAGTGGCCCCCCCCCCTCTCCCCGATTGCCTGTCTCCCCCCCCCCCCCCGTCCGGGCAAAGTGCGTGCAAGGTCGCTTCCCAGGGACGGGCCCCTCTCGGCCGCCTGCGAACTCTGCCCGTCCCGCCGGAGGAACTTGGCGGTCCCGCGCCTCGCCGAGCAGCGCCGACTCCTTTGTTTATTCTGGGACTTGTTTGTCTACCAGCCGACAATGGCGGGGAGTGGGACGGGGGGGGGGTGCTGCTGCTGCTGCTGCTCTGGTCGATCTCCGCTTTCCAGCCCAACTGCGGGGCTAGATAAGAGAGACGGGCAGCCGGCGCTTCTCTCTCTCCCCGCCCCCCCCCCACTCCAAAGAAAAGCCTTGCCGGTGAAACCTAGACGCCCCCCCCCCAAGTGTCTCCTGAGATGATGGCTCCCGGAGACAGCATCCTGCCTCTGAGGAGCTCCCAGAGCATTTTGCAAAACTGTTTTGAAAAGAAGGAGCAGATGGGTCTTCTGTCCCCCAGTAAAACATTTGAGCCCCCAAGTTGTTGGACGTTGCCATTCAAATGGTGTGTCATGTAATCGATTGGGGAGGGCCTTACCTGGACCCCCAATATATTATTCAAGTTAGCACCCTTGACCAGTGGCGTAGCGTGGGGGGTGCAGGGGGGGCGGCCGCACCGGGCACAACATCTGGGGGTTAGGGTTAGGAGGCGCAAATCCACGGGTTAGGGGGTGCAAATTACTTGCCTTGCCCCGGGTGCTGACAACCCACGCTACGCCACTGCCCTTGACCAGCAGGTTTTTAAAAGCTAGGGAAGAAGCACCAGGCAGGTGACCATGGAGAAATACTTGTGAATCTCCAGGAGGACGGTTCTGTGCCAGGTAACTAACCTGTGACCCTCCAGATGTTGCTGGATGCCTGCTTGCCTCATCCCTGGGCTGATGGAGTCCAACAACATCTGCAAGGCCCAGTTTCCCCAGTGCTGCTTGAAGCCCCCCCCCCCAATTTTTAAGTGTCATGTGCCCCTGGCCACTGTCTCCTTGGGTTGTGCTCTGTAGTTGGACTTTAGCTGTAGAGATGACTTTGCCTCTTATCTACACAGATTCCTCCTAACTCTTTGTTTTCTTGCTTTTCCTCCAGACGCCACACCAGGCTGCAGGACAGCCTTTTAAGTTCACCATCCCAGAATCTCTAGACCGAATCAAGGAGGAGTTCCAGTTCCTTCAAGCTCAGTATCACAGGTGGGTGCGGCCTGGTCCCTTCACTCCTGCCTTCCTGTGCCCTGTAGGCCACGTCTGTTTGGGGGATTTCAAGCTGCTCCACAGCATGCTTGTTCAGTGGGGTGTGTTTTGCTTGTTCAAAATGTACTTTGTAGTTGTGCCCAGGTGGTGGCGTGTGGAGTCAGTTTAAGGCTGTCACTCACTTAAAAACAATGGTCAGAAACCCCCCCCCCCATTTTTTTTTTTTTTTGCATAGGCTCTTCAGTTCAGATGAACGTAACCCACCCTCCCCCAGAATGTGCTTTCAGAACTACACAGAACTACACAGGAACTGTCAATATTTGCTCTGGAAAGTTTTGAAAGAGACTGAGTTGACATTTGGTCAGCCAGTGTATTCTTGTCGTCATATTCCTGCATTCCACTACTAAATGGTTGAAACATCGATTTAAACTTCTGTTGTTTGGGAAACAGAGGCATTTGGATACTAGGAACTTGTCACCACTGCTAGTAAAGGGTTCAGTTTTTCCTGCCTTGAGAAAATGGTGTTTGAACACTTACCCAGGCCGCTAATAATTTCATCATGTGCAAGTTCACTTAGAAGTAACTCCCACTAAGTGCAGTGAGACTCACTTCTTAGTAAATACGCAAAGCCAAAACAGCAGATATGGTATTGAAAGTGATATGGTATAAAAGTGAGGTAAGTCTACTGTATGCAAGTCCTAATGAAATCAGTAGGGCTTTTCCAAGCAAACATCTCCTAGACTTGGTTTGTTAGCGTACTATCTTAGTTTGTAACAAAACAAACACACACATACTGAGATCATGTTATTTAGCTTGAGGTGTACACAGTTTTAACTCTTCTAACTCAAAAGATCAAGCCAATTCAGATAAGTAGTATTCTGAGACAGCAAAGTTTTAAGATAGTATGAGCTGATCAGGTATTCTAGCACACCACTGCAATTACCCTTTGAGAGAGAGAGAGAGAGAAGCAGCAAAACAGTTTGAGTTTCTAAAGGATTTATCTTGATGGCCTATAGACTTACATTTTGAATTAACACACTTTCATTGTAATCCCAAACATGGGAGAAGTAAATTTCCTTTGGGGTTCATTGCATGTTAGAGTTTTATGCATGGTAGCCTGAACCTGTGTATGCTTACTTCAGAGGAAATTCAGTGGTGTTCACTGGGACTTGCTTACAAATAAGATTGCAGCAGGGTAGCTCAACCGCTCCACAGTAAATGTGAACAGAATCCTATTGTGGCTTTACTTTCAGCTGAAAGGCATCAACTACTGGTGTAGTTAAGCATACATGTGATGCCATAATCTCTTAATGGCATCACTTAAATCACACTATGGTCCACCTTATAGGAGAAAACCATGCATGGGTTTTAACTGAAGTTAATTTTGAGAAGGGCCGGTACCTAGCTATCATTTAGGTGCTATTTGATTATGCAAATTCATACTGATTCATTTCTTGCTTCATTTTTTAAACAGGTAACTTTATAGTGCAATACTAGGTGGAAATGTACTAATATTGAAGTAGTATAGTATAAATAGTATATAATTTCAGGTAGTTTTTGCTGTTTTAAAGTGATTGCTTAGAAAGAACATGTAAAGATGTAAACTGCTATAATTATTCTGAACTCTAGTGTTTTATCTTTGGGATAGATGTACTAACTTTCTTAATATTAACACTGGCAAGAAATCAGGAATTGTACTTCACTGCAGCCTCTACCAATCATAGATCCCTATTGGAACCATGGCTTCTATACATCATCTGAGTAAATGTGTGTTTAATTTGTTCTGAGTTGATATTAGGTACTCTGCATATTTGAGCTTGATCTTCCATATTAAAGGAGTATGCTACAGTTTCTCTGTATTTACACTGTGATATATTATGACAGCTCTCCAAACAACTTTCTTTTCAGAATGCAAGCAATGGCAAATACTTGAATTGACATACTTAAATATACCTGTGTTGTGGTTTATTTCAAATATATATTATTCTCTTCCTAGCCTTAAGTTGGAATGTGAGAAGCTGGCAAGTGAAAAGACAGAAATGCAAAGGCACTACGTGATGGTAAATACAATACAATCTTGTCTCCTTATTTGTTTTGATAAAACACAGAAATGATAGCATTAGAATACCCCTTAGGAGGTCACCCAGCCTAGCCCTAGCCCCATGCTCAGTGAAGGATCTGCAGTGCAGGATGGAACTATTCCAGGCAGTGTCCTCTCTTTAAAGAGCCCCAGCCAAGGAGAGCCCATGATCTACAGAGATAGACAGTCCCACGATTGAGCAGCTCTTCCTGTTTGGAAGTTTCTCCTAATGTTAAGTCCAAGCCTGCTCGCTTACAATTCTATCTATCGCCTTTTGGAGTAGTAGATTGAACAAGCCTGTGCCATCAGCTTTGTAAGAGCATTGCTGCCTTTCGCATGATTCTAACACATTTTTTTCCTCCCTTTTTTATAGTACTATGAAATGTCATATGGGTTAAATATTGAAATGCACAAACAGGTAAGAAATTGATATGATACATAATTGCAAAACTTGCTAGAGTGCTGTGGTGCAAAATGTTTGTAGTTTTTAAAAAGCCATAGTGTATTTAGATGAACTCAAAAGATGGGAGAAGGGGAATGGTGTAAGTATAATGTATAGCTTTTCTATAAACTACCAGTTGGCCATATGAGGGTTGGCATAAATACAAATGAGTTATGATTGCTACTCTGTTCTAAAAGAGTCTTCAAAAATATTTCAAGTTAAGTGCTTTCAAGGAAACCAATTTCTAGGAGAAAACTCCACGTTATAATCTTGGGTCTGCCTAACCAGTCTCTTATGTCCAAGTGCATATGTTGATGGTTGCTCAAATCCTAGCAATTTAAAAGCATGAAAAGATTAGTGACTTGGAAAGCTCTTGGTTATGACTGAGTTTGCAAGTTCCCATAAAATTCACACTTATGGCCACTATAATGGTGAATAAAAAGAGTATTGAAGTGGAACAAGGCACTAAGAACCTCATAAGAGAAGAAAAGCTAAATGATTGCTCAGCCCAAAGGACCTTCAATTGAGTAGTTATTGTCTGCCAAAGAAAGCATTAATGGCAGGGTGTAAGTATTCTGTAGATATGCTGACATCCACTTTTTCATCAAGATGCTGGTACAATAAGTCTTTTAGAAATCGATGGCCTCTTAAAAAAATTATCATTAGATGAAGTTGCACAGTTGGACACATTTCAAAGTGCAACAATACGATTCTTTCTTGATGTATATGTGCTATTTCATCTAAAACTCTTGTTTTCATTAAATTAAAGAGCATGGCTGACCGGCTAGGGCACAGCAAAGAAATTGATTAGTTCAGGCTTCACATCTTCAGTATATTCAAAGGCTTCCATTAAGCAAGTGTGTTTCAGTGCTGAATTCTGCTTTTGTAACTCTGAACTCTTTGATTTTTTTTGTCTGTAAAATCCATTGGATGTAAGAACATCGTATTTGGTAATGCGAAGTTATCACTGTGTCAAAGGTAGATGCTTTTTAGCTAAAGAAAGTGCATTGGGTAATACATGTTTGCATTCAAAGTATTCATTCACATAAATACTCTGGCAGCTTTCAGTATTTGGATGTATTGCTGAATTTTAGGAAAAAGCAACAACACGCCTTTCCTGGACTCTCGCTCTTTATTTTGTTGCGTGTATTTCTTTTGAAACTACTCGTCTTGTGTTGATACAGATACTAAAGTTTCTCTTGGAAAAACAAAAATGTCTAAGCTGCTATTTGCTGACACCTTTTATTTAACAGAGGTCTAAATGCAGCCAGCTTGTTACAAATCATGGGCTTTGTGAGCTTAATTGGTAGTACTTTAACATTGTGACTGACATTAAATTATCTTCTGGTAGAGCAGAAGAAAATGTGTAATTTGGAGCAATGGATTGAAAACTGACTTCACTTTTTAAAGATTAAACCCCCTAAATTAAAGAGCCCTGGAGCTGAGGCCTCTGCTTTCACCTTAATGTATGTATTTACTATAATAGCTTTGTTTTCTTTTATTTTAGCATGCATCTTATAGGCAGGGTGGTATTACCTGTGGCAGAGACTATATTTTAGGCTACAGTATAAATTGCCAACAAATCGCTTGCAAATTGGCAAGAAAATGTTTTAAGCCTTTTGTAGAAGTTTGCGTACTCTTTACATTGTATACAGTGGTAGATAAACCAATAAAGAAACCCATGTTTCAGTTTCACAGACTGAAACCAATCCATGCCCCAGCTAAGCAATCGCTTCTGAAAAATGAGTAGTTCTACTTCTCAAGTCTGTCCAAATCATCATCTTAAAAATTTGAAAAGTGGGGAGGAAACTCCCTGATCTTGAAACATGGACAGTATGTTCTTGGGCATTTGGTGGAGAGTAATCATAATTCTTATTAAAACTGGTGATGTGTAGCCCCTGGGGTGTAGCAAGGCTCAAATTGATGCTTTTTGCTGGCTGATCACCAGCATGGCCTAAGTGCTCATTATGTTGTAGACAAGGCCTTCAGAGCTCTCATTACGTTTGACAGGAATTCTCTCTAGGGGGAAACTGGGCATTAGCTAGACTCCTGACAGGCTGAAATTATTCCTGCTTTATGGCTTATAACCAAATGCTTAGCAGGGCATCATCAGGGGACACAAAAGTTGTCAACATCTTTTTTTATACATATATACTGAAAAATGCAATGATGGGGAAAGTTTTTCACTAAGCTCTAATGTTAATGGGCCCTGCATCTAGTGTGTTTTTAAATGGTCCAGATATATTTTCCTCCATGCCTTCCTGTGTTAACAAAGCCTGAATATAGTAAAACACTGCCATTATCCAGACTGTCAATTCAAGGAGAAAAGTTATTTATTGCATACATTTGTAGTTGCTTTTCAGTGTTGTCAGTGTT
This sequence comes from Podarcis cretensis, assembly GCF_951804945.1. Lineage (NCBI taxonomy): Eukaryota > Metazoa > Chordata > Lepidosauria > Squamata > Lacertidae > Podarcis > Podarcis cretensis. The sequence continues at coordinate 6,300,471 of NC_137180.1, read as the reverse complement.
CTCCCAGGATGGATTTCAATGTCGTCATTCTGCTTGAGGAATAGCTTTGTTCCAATGTATGCATCTGCAAATGGAAGAAGAGGGGAAGCAATATTCTGTGATTCCCCCTAAACCCCTTCCGTGCTGTACCAGAGCGTTCCTCAGCCACCTAGAACACACTTTATGAGGAGCAGCAGCAGGAAGGAGGCATATGTGTAAATTCTCTCCCCTCCTCTTTAGCAGAGATTTCTGCAGGACCAGAAGCTGCAGACAGTAGCAGAAAGGATCCCACCTGTATAATTGATGGATTTTATAAACTCAGTCTTGACAATAAAAGTGTGGAGGCTAGTGGCCTGTATCCTGTTGCCCAGCTTCTGCCATGTCCCCTCTTGGAAGTCATGGGGAGCTGATATGGGCAGCCACTATTACATACTCACTGTGTGATTCTTTCATGGCCCTTCCATGCTGCCCATTTCAAGGAGCAATGCTGGGATTTCTCTGTACACATGGTATGTAGCTAGCTTCTGTTCTTACAAACGTCGTAAACTGCTTTAGCTAGGTTAGAGAAGTCAACCCTCTACCTGTTACTCAGAAATGCCCCCCCCTCTTGATTTCAGTGGGACTTGTTTCTCAGTGAGTGTGTGTAGGAATGCAGTCTCAATCTATTTTTAAGACGTCTTAAAAAGATACTTCATTCAGGCATATTTTGCCGAGTAAAGCTAAACTGACACTGCACTTTAGCCTATAAAGGTAAAGGGACCCCTGACCATTAGGTCCAGTCGTGGCTGACTCTGGGGTTGCGGCGCTCATCTCGCTTTATTGGCCGAGGGAGGTGGCATTCAGCTTCCGGGTCATGTGGCCAGCATGACTAAGCCACTTCTGGCAAACCAGAGCAGCGCCTATACAACCAGCTTAATACCATGAAACATCTTCCACCGCCGCATTGGCTTGGATCCTGAGCTCTTCTTTCATGAATCGGAATCTTTAGCTGGTACAAAGATAGCAAAAAGGGTGTTTCCTTGGAAGATGGCATGTTTTGGCTATGTGGGATATTAGGACTAACCACCTGGCTGACTCTGAGTGTTTTGCGGTTAACTGCACACTTTTTCATATGCAGCAACTAGGTTTTTCCCTAGCTTGCATTTGGAAATACTAAGCTTGTACTCCATTGAATCCTGATGTAGATCCTTCTAGGAAGCAAGCTGTAAAATGTATGAGTTTCATGCCAATAATTCATTTTTAAAAGAGTTGCTCATTATAGCAGTCAGGGTTAGCAGTGGTTACTGTGGTAAAGCTGGTGCCAAGTTGCAGAGTTTTCTTGAATATTATCAGCCACACAGGAAGCATTCTCTGTGTATCATTCTTGCCAATCATGTCTGTTGGCCTTCAGAGTAAACCAGAAGGTAAACCTTCTCGTGTGTTAAAACCCAAATTGTTTAGGTGTAAGATTAGCCTTTGTTCAGTGGCAGTCGGCCAAAGAAAGATTGATCACTGCTGAACCCACTGACAGACTATATAAACTACTACAGTGTTTGAGTTCCAGCCATCCTAAAACTGACAGGTGGGCCTTTGTCTGCTTTGGGTAGATTGCTATGATCTTTCTGACCTGCCTTCAGGCAAGCTTGTCACTCTGCCCTTCTATGTTTTCTCCCCCTTTTCTGTCTGGCTTGTTGCCTTCTCACTTCCAAATAATTGCAACTTCAAAAACGGTGCATACTGCTAACAGCACTATTCTTCTCCTTCGTTTAAGGAAGCACTCATAAAACTCTCTGTATGCAAGACTCTTCCCGCAAAAAATCTATTCCTGATTGCTCATTAAATCATCAGTAGTGGATGTTGACAATAGTGGGTTAAACAGAGTGACAATTTAAGCAGTGGCGGACCTTGATTTCTCAAACTTCAGTGGCACTTTCTGCGGTGCCAAAATCTGCCCCCCACTTCTCGCCTTCCATTGGATATCTTAGTTGCAGCACCCCAGAAAATCTGCACCCAGTGTGGCTGCAACTTTTGCACTTTGCTAGATCTACCTTTCATTCAAGAGACTTCCTTTAGTTCTCTACACCTTTCTTAAGAGGCGTAGTAGTGTTCACCTAGTTCTTGCTGAGATAACGGGGGAAGGCTCACCTTCCTAGTAAACTAGATATCAGTAAATATATCGAGTTTTCTACATGCAGGAAATTTGTTCTGTAGGGAAGAGGATCAATCATGAGGATCCAGGCTCAGGCTATAATTAGAACATATTTAAAGATAATTTCTCCTTCCTTTGGCTGCTGCATTTTAATTGCTGTCATAAAATGTTGTCTGAATTTCTGCTGAATGCATTGATTCTCTATCTTTGTGGAATTAAGCTGAACATATTTTTTTAACACTGGTGTGCTGAAGAGCACATCCCAGTCTAGTTTGGCTCAGGGATTTAGACAGGCATTTGGCCACAGAGCCAAGGTTTCCGGGGTGGGGAATGCACATCTGGGAACTCCAATGGTGGGGAAAGGTGATGCAGAGGAATATTGAGAAAAGAGCAAGGGTTAAAATCTTGCCCCTCAACTGTTATTTCTCTGCAAACTAACATTCCCAGTGCCACAACTCTTCAGCTGCTCAGTCCTTAACAGGACTTTTCACACACCAGAAGAGCTTGAAAAGTGAATCTCTTCTATTAAGCAATCCACTGCATAAATTCGGGGGGGGGGCAGCACCGCATTCCCCTTCCAAATGTTTGAGTTGGCTCTGGGGGCAGCCACCTCTTGAAATGTGTGACAGTTTTGTAACCTCAGCAATAGGTTTGGCTGGTAGTGTGTAAAGAGTTCTTACCTGCAGACTGACTGTGGTTAATTGGGGCAATCTAAACAATTAAGACTGATTGGAAATGATGAAAAGTAGAACATGGCTGATCTGCCATGGGCCATGCTTCTGGAGCAGTGACACAAACCTCTGGCTAAGTGGCAGCTCTTATGTCGTAAGGCTTTCAAAAATGATTGGACAGAAAATCAAGCCACACTGGATTGTTTTTTGTTCCGTTTCCAGCCTTTTGATATCTTGGGTAAACAGTCGGTCAAAGCAGCTTATGGAATAAGGTGACCAGTCAGTGTATTGACAAGAACAGACACAATAGAAAACTGCATTAGGAGGCAAGCCATTGGGATTTGCAGTAAATATATTACTGAACACAAGTGAATTGCCAATACTGCTTGTTTAGCAGTTTGCAAGGGCAATGGCAGTATGGATTTTTGAATTAGAAGGGAAGGACTGTTCTTTCTCTGTGCTGGAACATCTAGTGGATGGCTGAGAAGAAAATTGATTTAGGGAACAAAATGCTGCAACCTCTGTTTTGTGCCATGTGAAAGGCTTCTATGGATTAGTGAGTGGAAACACAAAGGTAGCTTTCAGTTTAGTAGAAAGAGAGCAAAGCACAAGGGGTCTTTGTTTGCTGCCTGGTCAAGATGGCATTCAGTTAAGCCTAGGAGATGTGGGGGTAAGACATATACCCCTCCCAGCTATTACAAGGACTTCTTTAGCTTATTTGGCTTTCTTTGAAATTGCCTGAAATAAGCTGGTTGTGTGAATGAGCTTCAGTGAGCACTGTCACCAATCTGTTTGTGGTGACAAGTTCAGTTTCACATTGACAAGAGCAAAATTCCACACTTTTTTTTTAAAAAAAAGAAAATAATAACCCACAGTGGTTCTGTGAATAGGCTCCCAGAGTGATCCATGTATTGACATTGCTTCTCTTAGCCACCATGCACCTGTAACTTGCAGCCCAGTCAAATACATGTTTACTTAAAAGTAAACCTCACTGATTTTAGCACCGTTTTCATGCAAGCAGCTATATGCATATGGTAGCAGACTTAGGGTAACTTCATAGTTGTTTGTTCTTTCAACAAGAAGTGATCTTTGCAGATCAGACATAAGGCAGTGCCTTCATAATACTTTATATTACCCCAGTTACAGAATTGTTAAGTGCAAGCACTTCACACATTCAGTAGAGTGTCATAACTGACCGAGTCACTATATAGGTATTGGCACTTAGATTACCATGTTAAGCAAACTATCTTATCAATGGAAGAATGTGTTTTCGAGCTATAGCCGATAAACTATTATTTCTTGTGCCACCCGACTAACATTATGTCATAATGTTTTAATGGGCATCAGTTCTCTTCCGTCAGATGAATCAAAGATGACGGGGGATGTGAACAGGGTCAGAAAGGAATGAAACCTTCAATTAAATTCTTTATATAATATTGTAGCGCAGCGGATAGGCTGAAGGGCAGAGCACAGTTTAATGGCCCACCAACGCCTTTAACAAATGTTACAAACATTGCTGAGCCAAGGTTTTGGGGTGCTTGAGGGCAAGGGACCTATCCCCTTTATTACTGTGTTTTGGCAGAGTGTGGGGTGTGTGATGCTGTGCTAGGGTAAGAGCATGTGACCCTTTAAAAAGGGGCTGACGGATTGTCACATCTCTGTAGGAGCTGCAAATTGTTATTAGACAACTAGGGTGAGAATTTAGTTCCTCTGCCTTCAACACTAACCCCAGTGTGAATGGGTGACCATGTTAGACTTTCATTGATGTTGGTGGAGTCCCAGATTAAATTTGGTTTCAATCTCGAAGCATCCAGGCTGCTAATGTTGTGTTGTGGTCTTTTGTATATGTACCTAGGGAATTCTTGGGATCAGTAACTGTTGAGAGTGTTTTGTGGGGGCTGGTATAGGTTGATGGCAGTGATAGATGTGGAATTAATGTAGGTATTGAGTGAGTGGAAACCAACTTTATGGATGTTGTTTTTTATGTGCTGTATTTAATTTTGTTTTTCTTTGTAAACTGCTTTGCAGTCTTATTTGAGAAGCAGTATATTAATGAATGAAATGGGGGGATAGTACTATTGTACATCAGTACCAGACATGAATATATAGTAAATTACACTTAGAAGCTTACTTGGGAGAAGGGGTACCATGTGTGAAGATAAGTGAACTTAGATTTGCTTCATATGACTGCACGGGTATTGTGTAAGTCATGTGACAACTTCAGAAATGTGTATAGAGGGAGAGAAAAACACACATGAATGTTGGGGATCCCCAGCTGCCCTGTTGAGGTGACAAAAGAGGCATGTGACTTTACCCATAGTTTCCTGTATGGAAGTGAAACTTATTTTTGGAAACTAATCTGGTGTAATTTAGCCCTCACAAAGAGTAGAACACTCATGGCTTGAAAATAAATGAAAAGGTGAACAATTAACAGTACCACCCACAAGCCAGTTAGGAAAATTAAATCCACTGAATCAAATTGCTCTGGTTTTAACTGGATCAGAATAATGAACAAGGACAAGAGGAGCGTAATACAATGGGTATCCCTTTTTGAGTCTGGCATCCACTCACATTAATGCTATCCAGACAACACAAAGACACATGCTAGTCAAAACGTGGTGATCTCAATTTCTATGCTGATAATGCTATTTTGCCATACTGTTATGTGAATGCAGTCATTACATTGGATGTAAGGAGGCTGGGGAAGTTTGAAGTGATGTGTTGCTGTTGCAAATGTATCTAGACAGCACCTGATCAAAGCTCATTTGAAATGGATATGTATTCCTGTTTATCAGTTGAGTTTAATCTGTTTGGAGTAAGTTTTCCCACCCCTTTCTGTTGATGATAATATTAATGGTGACAGCACTGATAACTTGAAATGTAGTTGAAGGCCACCTTCTATGGCTTTTGTGTGTGTGATGGTTAATATGGCTGTAAATAGGAGATGAATGTGGCTACTTTTCTAAGTCTATTACTCAGGAGGCCTGTAAACTTGATTGGCTGTTACAATTCTAGCAGAATCATTCGATTTGAGAGCAATAGAGAGATAAGATATCCAATTACCCAAATGATTTGCAGGGCTAGCCAATGTTGTCATGGCGACGTGAGTTGGAACAAATTAAATTTTAAGCAATAAAAATAATCTTAAAGCACGTCTGGGAACAAGAACATTTGGCAGTGGCACTTACCTGAATTGAATCTTAGTTTGACATGCTGTTGTTTGACATTGATATACTGTGGGGGCTTAAACTTCTTGAAATGGCACATTGCCTCTTAATGTGTTGCTGTCACTGCCAAAATAAGAGACTAGCATATTTTAGCAGGATTTTTTCCCTTAAAGGAGGCTAATAATGCATGTGTATTGGAGGGAGGGGGAATTAAGTAATGGTTGCATATGGCAGGATATTTAGGGAACTAGCAAGTTCAAATGTCTGAATACTTAATTTCTAACTACGAAACAACTTTGCCTACAGGTCCTGAAAAGTAAATGGGCTGTAGATACTACCAGCATGTTCAGCATTTCACTGTGACTATAACTCTTTGGCTGTGCACATGTTGACTGCGTTTGTTTGACTTGAAGATACTTCTGAACATAGGAAACCTATAAAACAAACTGGCTTGGCTCAAGTGAGCGCAGTGCATGAGAGTAAGGCCCTTTGCACTGGGCGGTTGCTACTGCTTCCTGTCTTGCCTTAAAGTCTCCCCCTTGCCTTCTAGAGCCAGTCTTAGTGGGAACTTGCATATACAGGAATTGGCTATTTATTCCTCTCCCAACCCAGCAACTGGAAACACTCCTCACTTGGTATCTTTTGCTCCAAATCATTGTGTCTCAACATTTATTTTTTTTAGTTAAGAAAAGAGACTTTGAAAAATGGGAGTATTTCAGATAATAAAGAACAGCAATCGAAGTGTGTTCCAATTGCACAAAAGGCTCCCGTTTCCTTATTAATGTTCTATCAGGCTGAATCCTGGCTTGCAATGCTTTTTTGAAAAGAAAAAAAATCTAAGAACACCCTATAAAGAGCTTTTATCCTCATGTCTGTTAGACAGATGGAGACTAAAATTGGTCTGAGGTCAAGCCATTTGCTGCATACTCGCAGCCTTCGATTTTCCTCACCACAGATCATCTCAAATGATTCAGTAATGACCAAAAGTGCAGCCTTGACCTTTATTCCCTGGTGGATTACTGTTACACAGTGTAAATGGCAAGAAGAACATTTTGTTCATTCAGATGGAGTTTTCATGTCTATTTTGCCGGGTCTTCTATAGCACAAGCAAAGCATTAAGTCCAGTTGGTTGCTGGTTCTGTGGCAAGCCTGATGTATCATTTCAATTAGGTGATAATAGTGTCCTTTTTAATGATGATTTCTTCTTCCAATACCCTAGAGGGTCATACTGTATTTTTAAAATGATTGCTTTTATATGTACTTCTAGTGAAGAATTGACTCTTATGTTGGTGAACATTGGGGTTCTAATTGTCATTATTAGGTGTTGCTAAAATGTTTCTGAATGTGCTCTATTGCCTTTTTTCCTCATAGTTTTTCTTCTAAGTGTTTTCTAAGATGTAAGTCCAGCTATACATTACTTGCATGCAAGACACAATCAAGTACAGCCCAGAATGAGGTGGCACTTTTAGCCCTGCCCTTATGCCAGGAGATCTTTAACAACTGTGCATTACATGGTTGCAACCAAGTGATACAGTCACACAGAGCCTTTGAATGCCAATGGGAGCTACCACATTGGGCTCTCTATATAGGCCACATACTATACATGGTTGATTGTTGGGTGTTTTTTTATTTTTTTTAAAAAACCCACCTGGTGTCAGAGGTGTGATTTAAACATAGGACTGCTCCAATCTGTACCCTTGTTATGTCTTCACATGAGTAAGATATACATAGAGCTTCTGTTTTCAGCAGATGCACTATTTAGCAACTGGATTTGTTTGGAGATTATAAAGATTCTTATAGGAGTTAAAAGACTGCTTCCTCGATAAGCAGATGAGGTTTAGCCTTGTGGCAAGTGCTAGATCCTGGGGTATTTTGTTTTTGTTTGTTCAAGGATGGTCAGAAGTTTTACCGCATGTTGTGGTGAGTCAGATAAAATGTTCATTGGAGCAGGAGAAGCTAGTTGATATCCCCATGAGTAAGACCTAATAAATGGCTGCCGCTGATTAATCTTATAAAATTAAGTAAGGCACAATAGCTGTGGAGCAGAAGTAAAATAATGGTAATAATTAGACTTGGTTGTTGGTTTGCATTTGTCTTTCTTGGGAGACAATGGAGGAGAGTGCCTTTGGGGATGAAGTCAAGTTGTTGAAAGGTTGCAGCACCTGTTGTAGACACCAGTATGGGAGAGACATGTTTTGTTGCAGCTGGGGAAGATGGTGTCCGGTTGTGCTGGTCAACCATGGCCATTCTTCTCTCTGCATTCCTCCTCTGGCCACTGCTCTGACCCCATGACCTGACTGTCTCCAGGCACTGCGCTCATCTGCCAGGGATTCCCACACGGCAGTGTTGATGTTGCCAACCTTCACATCATGTTTGCAGACATCTTTGTAATACAGAGTTGGTCTGCCAATGGGCCTGGTACTTGAAGCCAGCTCCCTGTAGAGCATGTCCTTGGAGATTCTGCCATCTTCCATTCTGTGTACATGACCAAGCCAGGAGAGATGTTGGCTTGGCAATTAGACTAGATGTTATTAAATTCTCTCTCTCTCTTTGCATTTGGTGCTTTTGCTGATGTGCCAGAATGTGGAAGGAAAAGGTTATGAAGTTTTGAGGCAGCTTTGAACTTGAAAGACGCAGAGGTAACAGGAAGTGTGACTTGCGCGTTTCTTCAGTGGTTGCTTCCCCTCAGATGATATGCAAAACTTACTCCCACATACTTTCAGTAGATTGCTTAGTTGTGTGCCACCCCCACAATGCTGCCTGCTTCAGTTCCTCCCCTCCCTACTTTCGTGTGTAAATGTAAATTGGTCCCAAATGAGCAATTTGATACGTGATCACCATGGGCCAGCACTGCTTCTAATCCAAGGGAAACTCCAGTTTGGATTTTGCAGCTAAACAGATCCCACACAGCTAGATTGACCTCTTGGAAATTGCTTCCTAAGTTCCCAAGTTTAGGTTTGTTTTCAAATGATTTCAGCATACAGAGGTGCCGAGTTGTGCCTCATTTTTTTTTTTGGGGGGGGGAATTATGTCACCCGTGTGTGTGATGCTGATGCCTGTGCCTTCCAAGTCTACAATTCTGTGATTCTGTGACTTTTGCACACCCTTGCCAGTAGGTGTGAAAAACAACCCAAAAGGATGTGTGGGGAAATATTGGCAAAATGTTCCATGCACACTGTTGTTTATAAATAGCTAACAGCCATGCTGATCTGAAGTTCTCTCCAAGGTAGTTGAGCAATTACAAGCAAAGTGTTGTGTTCAAGGAGGAGAAAGTGCATGAAGGAAATGTTTTTTAGCCTCATGAGAAGTGGCTGTCAGATGTTACATTGTAATTATGCAACAAAGATTTTATTAAGATGTTTTAGAAATTTCATACTTTTATAAGACCTATGCATGCATGCTCCATAATATACACATTTTGCTTCTTCAGTAGCTGGGGATGAGAGTTCGATGATTTTAAGGTGTGGGGAAGGTAGATCAGGATCTACAGTCATACCTGGGAAGTGGAATGGAATCCATTCCGGAAGTCTGTTTGACTTCCGAAACATTCGGAAACCAAGGCGTGGCTTTTGATTGGTTTCCAATTGCCCAGGCACGCCAGAAATAGCAGAAATCGCGCTTGACTTTTGGCTTTCCCAAAAAAGTTTGAAAACTGGAACACTCACTTCCGGTTTTAGATCGTTCGGGAGCCAGAACGTTCGCCTCTCAAGGCGTTCAGGAACCGAGGTACAACTGTACTGATAAATCTCTGAGCTGTTTCCAGGAAATCTTCAATTTTTTTGCTCCTAATTGTTTAACAATGACCAAAAAAAGATTAAAAAAAAAAAGATTCCCCAACCCATCTGCTTGCTGAATCTAGTTAAAAACGAGCTAGATCCCACAAACTTGAAATCTGCACACCACTCATTTAAGTTGGAACTTCAAGATAGCTTTTATCACCTTGCAAAGAGAGGAAAACATAAATTCATGAGTTGGGTGAATGGGACTAGAATTTGTCACCCACATGCCTGTTCTGGCCAAGATAATAAGTTTTATTGTGTCCCTACCCCCTCTTGTCTTCTAAAAACATATTTCGCTGCTTACATCAGGATAACCAGTCGGAGGTAAAAGAGCTTTTAATGGTGAACTGCTTAATCACCATAATTGAGTTGCATTTTATGACAGTGAGAAAATCCAGTTGTCTCTGCATCCCTCCATTTCCTATCCAGGCAAAATGTCTCCCACGTTTCAGGAAGTGCGGCCTGTTTCCTTTGGACTTCTTTTTATCACTTTAGGGCTTGGCTGTCCTGGCAAAGAAAGTCCTCCTTCGTTGCGAGTTTACAATGATAAAATTATGGAGATTGGCACTTATGTTGATGAGAAGCTGTTTGCGATAGGAAAACATCCTGATTTTGGCGTTGAAACCCCCCAGAATGGAGGGCGAGACTTCTCAGCTGTTTGTTTTGGATTTGTTGTTTGTTGCTGCTAATGTACTACAGGGATCATTGGTTACGAAGAACATCTGTGATTCATTTTTCAAGATTTAAGAAGCGTTTGTCAAACGGAAATCAAATTTTGCCAATCGTCTTCACACGCAAGATCATGCTTGGTCTGTGCATGTAGCAGAATGAAGTACCAGTGCTGAATGTGTTTTGAGCTCCCCTCTAGCACAGCAGGCAGAGGGTTGGTCTGGTGTTCAAACACGGCCCTCCAAACTTTTATGCTGGGTCCTTGGGCCATGACCTGGCTGGAGTATATCCTTGAACTGTGATAATGCTTCTTCCTTTGCCTGGTAGGAGTCTGGGTGTATGTTCATAGAAACCTCTTGCATTTTTTGCATGACTGGAGTGTAATGGGCTGTACGGAACTAAATGTCATATCCAATTCTCTGCCAAATTTGCATTTCGTCCCACTTACCACTGCTGTGGGCTGAAAGGGGTTCCTCGCCTAGGTTTAGAAGGTCATTCTCTTTCATATGGGCTATTTTTGTGTGTGGGGGGGGGTTAACATTTGTGCAGTGCCACCTCAGGACTCCGCTACCTCATTCTGCTGATGGCAAGCTTCATTGTTAAGCAAAATATAATATATATATATATATATATATATATATATATATATATACACACACACATACACACACATAATATTTATTGGTGTTTCAAAAAGTTACAAGAATAAAAAAGAAAGAAGAAGAAAAACAGAAAATACAAAATACAGAAAAACAATAAAAACAATTAAAAACAAATTCATCTTTCCATATCTTATCTATCATTTGCTTGTTTCCTTGACCTCCTCACACCTCCCTTTTTTGTATTCTAGTTCATTAGTTGTTTCAGCAAATCCTTTCCTTCTTTGTTTTTATGTTACTAATTTATCTTAATATATTGTAACTTTACATTCTGACCTGTTAACAATCCATTTTTACTTAATCCTTTATAACGTTACTGCTAAAACCACATAGCTTCATTCCAGCATCCTTCTAACATTCCTTAATTTTACAATGTTTCTGTAGATAGACTTTAAATTTCTTCCAGTCTTCTTCTACCGACTCTTCTCCCTGGTCTCGGATTCTGCCAGTCATTTCCCATTGTTAAGCAAAATAATGGATTTGTGTGTGTGTGCTACCCAACAGCAGTTGTAGGAAGCCAGCCAAGAGAGCGCATGCACCCTCCCTCTCTTCTGAGCTCTTAACTGCTCCACTTGTCAGGCAAAGAGCAAGGGTGGTCCAGTGCCAGCACTGGGCTTTGAGGGTAAAATAAAATAAAATATAAATAGCACCAGGTGCCAAGTGACACCTCCCTCTCTAGCACTGTTGGACAAGTGTCTTCTTGCATTCATGGTAGTTTCACACTTAAGACGGCAACACACACAAAAAGCCCAGGCAAAGGTTTGCTTCTCAGAGGGCATAAATATAATTCCCAAGTGCTGCAAATATTCTGAGAAAGTGTTACAGGTTTCTCTATGGGATCTTACATTGTGCAGACATACTATAGATTATTAACCAAAGTTTCCAGTTTGAACTTGGAAACACGTTAACTTTACACATAGTTTAAATATCCACTAATGAAAAACCAGTGACCTATAGAAACTTAGAAGTTTAGGGAAGGGTTTGCTTAAAAGGGGTATCACACATTTTATCACACATTAGTAATCTGGTTAAATGTATTTGTTTCCTGCTGCAGAGCATGTAGGAAAAATTGGGTGCAAATTTAATAATGGCCATTTTTGAGCTTATTTTAAAGCTGTTCCAAGTTGTGTGGGTAGGTGGGGGGAAGAGGCACTCAAGAACTAACATTTGACATAAGACAAGTACTGGTACTCGCAGCTAGCTACATTTTAGGTCAAAACACTTTTCATTTAATAAGAAGAACTTGCAGACACAGACTCAGAAGTGACAAAAACGACTGCAGTCTTAACTGCACATTGCACAATGCAGCTGAATTCCTTCATGTTGATTTTCCTGATGCTAGAAAAAGGAGGGCAGCACTTGAGTCTGGGGGCCTGGCAAACCTGTCATTTGCAAATAAATCAAAAGGCCATCATTGCTGATAGCAAGGTCTAATGACTGCAGTTTCTGTGTACTCTTTGATAGGCCCCACACTCAAGCCTGCTATTAAAAATGAATGCATTCAAGAGGTCTTGCATTAAGAACATAAACAATTAAGGGCACTTGAGCTGCTCCACAGAAAGCTGCTGCCATACAAATGCGAGCGAGGGCTTTCATGTGCGCACCGACCTCTGCAATCTGCTTTGCTAGGGAGCCAAAGAGAACGTGGGCAATTAGTGTTGATGTATCTGCAAGGCTTTCCTTCTTTAATCCCTCATTGTTTTAACTGTCCTCTATATTTGCAGATCAGAAATCAAACGATAAGCTGTGTCAAACTGGTGACAGCTCAGAAGTCATGAATACTACATGAACTTTAGAGTCTGTGACAGCCCTTCCAGAGATTTAATACCATATATATTTTATAGCCCATCTATGAAATATGGCTTATATTTTGATTGGCTGACTGGTTTTGGTTTGCTGCATCCTTTTTATTGTTCTTTTTTTAAAGTTGAATTCTGACTTCAGAGTATTTGTGGAATATGGTTTTTTTATAATTTATGCGAGTTTGTGGGTTGTGTGTCGAATTAAAGTCTGGAGTAGTTTGGCTTTCTGGTGAAGTCAACTGAACTAGCACCCTTCAGATGGTAGGCAGAGAATAGGATGCTTAAAAGTTTCCTTTTAAGTACAGTGGTACCGCTAGTTACGGACTTGATCCGTTCGGGGGTGCTGTTCGCACCCCAAAAAGTCTGTAACTAGAGTGCCGCTCCTGCGCATGTGCAGGGTGCGATAGAGTGCTTCTGTGCATGCAGCAAAACCCAGAAGTATACACTTCTGGGTTTGCCGCGTTTGCAAGCCGAAAAGATGCAACATGAACCTAACTCAACATGAGGTATGACTGTATGCTAATTGAACACTGCAGATGAAGACAGTAGCATAGGAATGAGAAGAGTATTCAGTTGTTTCCACTAAACAGGAACACAATACAAGAATACACTCCTACTTGAATCTAGGTAGAACTGTGGCTTCCAGTTGGTGGCAGGAGCATGTCGGAGCACACAATCTCCTTCTTCTGGTGGCTTTGTGGAAGTGAAGGTGGTCATACCCAGCTTATTTCTCGCCTCATGGAGGCCTTCAGTAAACTGAGGAACATCAATGCCACTGCTTCCTCAGAATAGCCTCAAGCAAATGAGGAAAGTTGAAGTATGATACGGTAGGCCTCACATCATGTGCTATAAAGCAGGATGGCCAGTTCATAGCCTCCAATTCTTCTAGCCTAAATTTGGGGCACACCCACCCCCTGGTGTGCTGCTGGCCATCTGCTCAAGCCAACTTCCGTCTCCCCATGTGACCTTACCACCACCACCAGAGCAGCACACGGAAACACTGTTTGCCTTCCCGCTGGAGCAGTACCTATTGATCTACTTGCACTTTTTGGCATGCTTTCAAACTGCTAGGCTGGCAGGAGCTGGGGCTGAGCAACAGGAGCTCACCCCGTCACAGGGATTTGAACCGCCGACCTTCTGATCGGCAAGCCCAAGAGGCTCAGTGGTTTAGACCACGGCGCCACCCGCATCTTCTAGGAGGGATTAAAAGCTGGAAGAACCACAACTGCATTATCTGGGCCATCCCTCATTACTCAAAAGTCATAATTGTGAAGATAGGATTGTTAGCAGCCTTGAATGGTATAGTAAATAAGGAATGGACTAATTTTTCAAAATAAATAAAGTGAAGTGCAGACATTATGCAAAGGGGGTCACAGAGAGGCATTTGTTTGTGTGTAAAATCTCTTCCCTCCAATAAAGTTTAGCATGGTAACATAAGAATGTACATCAGAGTTCTATGCTTAACTTGGAATAAACAGTAATATTCTTTATTAGCCCTGTTGGTACCTTTGTGCATGTACAAATGTTGTGGAGTAAATATTACTGTTCCTTGGTGTGTTCACTCAAGGTTTTCCATCTCTTAAGTTTAAATTGTGGTAAGCTCTGATACATACGGATGGCATCTATGTTAAATATTTAGAAGTGATTCAGACATAGAGGTGTGAAGGCCCAGGAGAAATGTGCAGTTATCCAACCTAGATAATTTTTAATCCTGGTGAATATTGTGTATCTTTGAATTCCAGGTGAGCTAGGTTTCTGTTTCTCCAAAGAGACCCTCTGCATTGTTGTCATCACTCTTCCCCATTCTCAAGGAATCATCTGTATCCTGCACCCCTCTGCTTTATCTTAACCAGAGTTGAGGTGCTGAAACTGAACTAGCAATTTCCCTGAACTGAGAATTTGAGTACAACCTAGCCTCAAACTAAGCCAAAAACAATTCCCATACACTTCAGCCATAATTTCATAGGAGCACAGGAAGCTGCCTTTGTACTAAATCATACTTTTGCTCCATCTAGCTCAGAAATCAGCATTGTCTGGCTGTGGTTTTCCAGGATGTAGGGGGCAAGGGACGTTCTCAGCACTCTCTGGACATGCTGGGGATTTTACTCGGAACTTTCTCTGTACAAAGCAGATGCTCTTTATCGGGGTGGTCAGCTCCCAAGAGACTGTGATCTACTCACAGAGTTAAAAACTGGCAGTAATCTACCCCCTTTTGGGGGTTCTGGTCAAAGTTGTTGAGTTTTTTCAGGGAGGAGGTAAAATGTTGAGTTTTTTAAAGGGGAGCCACAGTTGTTCATCTTCTTTGGGGGGAGCCAATGATCTACCAGTGATCCCAGTTATAGAACTGACCATTCCACTTAGACTGGATCTAAAGTCTAATCCAGTACCTTCTAGGTCATGATGGTGCTTGACTTCAGATAAGGAAACCCTTCCTATGGATAAGAGTTTATTGGAAAATAGTGCTTAATTGATAAAGATACTTGCTACTAAAATATTGTTCTTTCCTTAAGTTTGATCAGATGGTTCCTTAAGACTTTGATCAGATGGTCGCCTCAGCCACCACCCTAGTATTTTGAAGATGCTATTGTGGCAAATGTTTTCATATCCTATTCTGTGTGGCCAATAACATGGAAGAACAATGGATTTGTCAGTCTAAAGGGATTTAGCTCATGCTGGATTTTAACCAATGCTTTACTTGCTAATGAGCTACTTATGAAGAACAGATTTGTGCTCTAATATATGTAGATATGAGGTACTGGAGGCATTAACAGATGTCCTTCAACAGACTGAAACCTGCTCTGATTAATCACATACACTCTAGACTCCACCTAATGCTGGCCTACTTTAAATGTTCCTAATATTTGTACTTAATATGGTTTTTGTAAATGAACTAATATATAATGGCATGTTTTAATCTAAATATTTACTTTTCTCTATAGACAGAAATTGCCAAGAGATTGAATACAATCTGTGCACAAGTCATCCCATTTTTGTCTCAAGAAGTAAGTAAAATGGTTCAGCTGTTAAAAAGTGAAATTATGTTGCATCTTTGTTTTTAAATTAGCTAGTTTTTAAGATGTTAATTTTATCAAAATTCACAAGAGTGAGGAACATCTGTTGTAGCTGAAGAACGCAAGCCCCCTGTTAATTTGGAATAGCAGATGAGAGAAGAAGCGCACCAACTATATAACTAGTGAAATAGCTCAGTCACAAAATTATTCTTTCTAAGGCCGCTAACCATTTGTTAATTTCTGTGTAAATAAAAATGTTGGCGTTTAATGATAGCACACTATGCAATTTGAGTGGCATTTCTGAAATACAGTTCCTAGAAAAGTCTAATTATTATTATTATTATAGAAAGAGAATTCTGATACTGTATTCATGCATAATTATAATGGAGACACAAAAGGGGTATGACCATGTTGCTGGAAAGTTTGTTGAATTGTCATGGAAAAACCCTTTTTCCTTTGCATGTAGGATTGTGCTATCTGACATAGTGGAGACCATAGAGGCTGGAATTGTTCAGTCCTATTCTCTTTACATACTTGATTGGTGGGTAGGAATGTAATGGTTATACTGGGGCACTGGACACTAGTGTAGTGCTGCAGGCTACGTTGTTGAGCAAGCAGTTGCTGTTGCTGTTCCTGAATACAGCTTGTAGATTACAACCATATTGTCACCAAATATTTCTGAAACCACACAATTATAATGTGTGTGTGATTAAAGATGTAGCATCCTGGAAGAGTTTATCAAAGTTGGCCGTAAGGTTCTTCCTCTCCTTGGCTGAGTTTGCACGTCACAATAAGCCTGGGTTGCTAGCTTATTGTGGTGTATTTGGGAATGAGCATTATGCTTCTTGATTACTTCCATTTTACTCCTTCTCTGGCATGAATGGGAGAAACTAACCAGGAAGCTGCAATTATGTGTGCCTCTCTGTGACATCTGGATGTAGGATGCTGGCTTGTTGCGCCCTGACAAGCCAGGATTGCTTGCCAACCTTAAACGTGGTTTTTGTTGCCTTATGAGGCCAAGCTTAACTGCAGTTTCCTGGCTTGTGAAGCAAGAGTATGAATTAAGGCACCACTTGTTCCTAGAAAACCAGGAACCTAGGCTTATTGTGACATGTGAATTTGGCTTCTTGACCATTTATTTATTTACGGTGAACAGAGGGTATATGAAAACTGTCGGTCTCACTTATTGAAGAGTTGTAATAAGAAACCCCCCTGATTTTAAGAAAAATCAAAAGACATGTGCTTGCCTTTTCAAGTCTCATCCTTTCCTCTTTCTGCACAGACCGCCCATGTATACTAGCTTGCAGGGTGCCTTGGAAATACTCTGCCCCTTGATAAAATGCCACTTTGTTCCAGCTTAGTTCAGTTAGGTTGGTTCTAACAATGGGAATGATATGTTTGTCTTTCCAGCATCAGCAACAAGTTGCTCAAGCAGTAGAACGTGCCAAACAAGTGACCATGGCTGAGCTGAATGCCATCATCGGGGTACGTGGCCTACCAGGTCTACCTCCTACAGTGTGTATAACCAGCTTTCCTTTCTTATTGCATTGGTAGTTTTTGATGTGTTAAATGTTTGATTTGTAATAGTTTTGATACTTAACGCTAGTTCTTCAGCATTATTTGTCTTGGCACCTGCATCTCTTCAAAATCTGGTAGAATTACTGAAAGCATAATATTGCCTGCCTGGGCCTATGTATTTTGCCCCATATTTCTAGATTTCTGCTACTGCTCTGTCTAGTTTGGAGTATGGGAATTAATAGGCCGCAAAAGCTTTCTCTTCTGAGTCTGCATCCAATATACTGGGGTTTATTCATAGTGTATGCGTCTGAGTTTTAGTTGCAAGTAACTTAACCGAGCAGCCGGAGTGGGGAGTGACATGGTCCACCATTTTCAACACACTGCAGACTTGTACTTGTTGAGGTAGGAGATGAAGAGTGGGTGACACTTTCACCTTTTTTTTAAGCCTGAAAGACAAACTTTTGTAAAATTCCCTCTATTGAAATCAACCGAAGGGGAATTAATTAAACCAGGTATGTCCAACCAAGTAGGGTGTGATCTACAATCCATTATCAAAAACTGGCAGTGATCTACCACCTTCCAAAGTCATGTTAGTTAGTTAGTTAAATCTATCTATCATCTATCTATCTTTATTTCACAGAAACAGTAGTTACGTTTGGACATCATCACGACAGATCCCAATAGTTTTGTTAGATGGACAAGGAGCTAAACAAGTGAGAAAAGTCAAACTATATTTTTATACTAGTTTACACAGATTGAGGAGCCAGTCAGAATGCACCGGGCTTCTCCATCTTTCCCCTACTGTTGCTTTAAATCACAGCTGACTTCCTGTCAGCATCCCCACGCACTTCTTCCACCTTGTCTTTCCCGTACTGTTGCGCTAAAGCCTTTCCCTCACTTAAACTCATCGAGCGCTAAGGGGACTTTCCCCCATGTGTTTTGTTCTTCGCCTTGCTCGCTGGTGAGCAAGTGTGGATCTTTTTGTTTCCTGCCTCCACCATGTCCCCCTCACCCCACTGCCAGAGCTCTAATGCCTGAGAGCACAGAGCGGGTGGCGGGGAAGACTCAGGCTTGCACGAGATTGGTGGCAGCAGCGGCTGCTGCTGTGTCCAAGACTGCAGAGAAAGGCTTTTCTTTCTCAGCCTGCGATCGACCAGTATCTGTCCCAGGATCTCCAAGTCAATCGACGTCTTGGACATGCCTGAACTAAACCATCTCCAAGCTTGTGTAGGTGATGAACCTGCTCCACAGGCCCCTTCATGCGGCTGTCCCGCATCCACACACCCCATGAAACACCCCATTTGTGGGGATACAGCAATGATACTACCAATGGTGGATCCAAAGCTGTGGAGCTTTCTGCAGGAGTGGTCCATAGCAGACATGCCCACTGACCAGCAACTCTGAGGATTAGGATTGCTCTGTAACCTATTTTGCATTATTGAAGTTCATGGGCCATGACTTCATTTCCTAAGCCCTGCTGCCATACTCTAGAAATATCACTAATCTTTACTGCCCTTCTATAGTAAGCAAAAGGAGCAGAAACAAGAAGTGGTCCTCCTTCTTCTTCTGATTTTATTCATACGCGAGTGCTTGAGCAGATTGAAATTATTCATTTATCAATTTATGTTAATTGCTTGTGAGAAGATGCCCTGCTGGTCTTTAGAGTTCCCTCAGACACTTTGTAATGATAATTAGACATGCTGCTGTATGGATTAACAGTGCCATAGTCCAATGCCGTCTACAGACAATGGAACCAGTTAATCCATCTGTGCTTAAAATTACATCCCAACTGGAGATGGAAAAAAACATAAGAGGGAGGGAGGATTAAAAGAATGAGTCTCAGCTTGAAAACTCTCCTTTTATCAGTTTCTCAATTGTAGATCTGCTGTCGCTTTGCCTGTGGTAAGCTATTGGCAGTCAATTAGGTGAAATAAACGGGGAGGGTGACCTTCATTTCCTTTTAATAGCTATTCCTCCCTGCAATGGGGAGTGTCAGTGGATTTTCATCTTAAATTTTATTCAAGCTGCTTTATTACACTTGACAGATTAGCTTTGCATAAACATACCCCCCTTTTGAACCGAATCCTTGTTTCTCCCCCCTCCCATCCAATCAACTACTTAAAAAAATAATTAAGTCTCTATTTGTCTGATGTCTTAACAGCCCCTGCTTGTCTAATAAATTCTTAATTTGAAAGTTTAGCTCAAAAGTTCATCTACCTAGTGTCTCAGTCTCTGTGTTTGTGTGTGTGTACATTGATTTAACAAACACCTCTGGTTAATGGGCATATTTTAAATAGTGGTTTCAAGTATACTTTCTGAGCTTTGTAGCAGACACAGAACAGTGCAAATACATTTCTTTCTTCATCATCATCATAGAAACCTTCTGACATTGGACTTTTGTGGCATGTCTGGCTGGGTTTGTCTTTTTGCTACAAAGTGCCTGTCTACCTTGAGAAGGGTGTACAGCTCTGACCCAAGCTCATTCTTTTGCAAACTCCATTCAATTGACTATAAGTCGCACACTGCACTGAGTCTCTGCTTTGCAGCTCCAGCATAACATTTCTTGACAGTGTGTTGTTAAAGCACTCAGACTACCATTCTTTAGCTTAATATGCTAACGTAGTTTTAATCTAGGAACATTTGCTCTTTTTCTAAGTCCTCCAGCAGCTGTAATTTTGCTGGGTGTGCAGTGCAATTCTGTGCATGTTTACTTGGAAATAAGCTCTGCTGATTTCTGTGTCGCTTACTCCCTAGTAAGTGTGTATAGGATTGCAGCCTTGAGGTATTAACATGTCACTGCCAGTAGAAATAAGCTTCAGTTCTCAGTGAGTATTCATAAATACTATATTCATCCCTATCTAGCGCAGTCAAACTCCCACATTCCACCCTTTCGCCCAATCTCAGCTTCTTGCATAGCTGATCTGACAATTCTATTATAGCCTGAAGAACAGTTGTGTGTGCGTGTGTGTATGCGCGCGCGCGCACACACACACACACACACACACACACACACACACACTGGAAACCTCACTATTTTCCCCCCTTTACGTTTCCACCAAGTTGATCCAAGAAGAGATCATCTCTCCCTTTGCCACATTTGTATACATCAATAATTATCCTATGCTGCACAATAAGTTTCATGCTCTGACATGTGCTTGATTTGTTTGAAAGGGATTGTGTGCACTCTGGAAAATTGGAGTAGCATAAAATTGGGATGACAATTCAGTGGACCTTTGCTCCTCTTCATTGAACATGCACTGTGTCAGCCTGTCTCCCCAGAGGGGAGGAGGCATCAGGAGCCTGTCTGTTCCTACAAGCAGCAGCTGCACTGAAAGTAAACGTGGCCCAGTTTGATAGCAGCTGTCAGTATTGTTCAGAGACCCAACTTAGTGTAAAAAACAATAGGGGGGGAGCGAGCAGGGGCGCATGCTCTTAAACTGCAGTGTCTTTCAAGCTAATAAAAGAAATAGTAATTTAACGGTTTAGATGTCTATTGTGAGCGTGAAAGATCATGAAAGACTTCTTTTTAAAATGCAAATAAGGCTGGTGCATTCTCCAACATTTAGAAGCACAATCAAGTAGCCACTGGCTTAAGGGTGTTAAAAGAGGTTTCTGTTCCATGAAAATAGAAGCAGCAGAGGGGAAGGAGGAGAAGGAGCTTGGGTGGAAAGTTACCTATATTCCTAATAGGTGTTCTGTAAAGAGTTTACTGTGCATAGAGTCTGCAAACTTTATGCTTCTTGGCTTAAGAAATAGGCTGCGCTCCTTCACAGGAGAGAATGGTGCCAAATCATTGCACATTAATGGAGCAGTAGAAGTAAGGGGAGGGGGGGGTTAGTGGGAAACAAAACTTTTGAAATGAAAAAGCAGGCTGGGTCAGAGAGGCAGGCACATATAATGTGTGTTGTGGGGAGGAGAGATACTAGGGGAAAGGAACAAAAGGAGCCCTCTACAAAAGAGAACCTGTAAACCAGACATCTGCCTCTGTGTCTTGCTCCTGTCCGAACAGTACAATGAAATAGTCCTCTTCAGGCATTTATTTTCAAACTCCCTCCAATTGAAGATAGTGCAATGGCCACTCCTCCCACCCCCAGCCAAGGCCCAGTCAGCATTAGCCTGAAGGGGGATGCCTTACTCATGTGTAGAGTTTTAAAAACAGAGATGGGAACCCTTATTTTCAGTATTTAAGCATGGTGTAGTTTTGTTTCGTTTGGGGTTTTTTTTGCCTTGTAGTGAAGAGAATCTAGATTATGGCATGAAGGGCTTAAATGGATTATCTTGGTATAATTTGAAGGGATTGGAAGAAGAAAAGTTGTGCACGCCAGGAAATCTGAATGACACTGGTAGCAAATAAAATCACTTTACAAGATTGGTTCAGATTGGAAAAAATTGTGTTTAAAATATACTGCCACCTTGATGAATTATAGAAACATACCTAAGAGTGCAGCATGCAACACTCACAAGAAACAGGCAGCCTATGAGAGTGTTTTCAGTTTAGCTTGTTCAGAAAGAATTTAATACTTGCGAGGTGTTGGGTTTCCTCCCTCCTCCTTCTCTCTGAGGTGTGCTGCTAATGGTTCTGTGAAATGTATCTCTTGGACTGACAGCACTTGTGAGACAGATTGAGTTGTCAGCCTCCAAAGGGCTTTCCATCATTGCATGAGGTGATTGACTAAAGGATTAGCAAGATGCTGGATTATTTTTCCTCTGCTTGGCTGTGGTTGCCAGCTATCTCTGAGATTGTAGTGTGTGAAGCTTAAGGGGATGAGGTTAACCTCTTGAGGGTTTATTATGAGCATGTAGTTAATCTTTAGAAAGCCTATAAATAACTAGGATGCATGTTTTTGTTGTAAAATAGAAATGTGGGCGCAAAGAGAAGTGAATTCAAAAGTGTAATTCTAGAACAGCTTAGCCTTGCATGGTTTTTGGAATTGTCTGCACTGTGTGTTTAGTGTTGAGTGCTGTATTAGGGTTGGGGTGGGGTTGGTTGAGGGTATGGGAAGATAACAAGCTTCTGTTAGGGGATAGATGGAACAAGAGATTAAATCTTTAGTGTATATAAGGAGGCTTCCATTGGCTGAGACTCAGAACAAAATATATGATGTCTTTTGGGGGAACTACATTTCTGAAGTATGCAAAAAACCTGAATTTAGTGTATTTCTGGGGGGGGGAATACTCTGCTGTTACCCCTTATCCCCCTTTAAATGTGGACCTATGTTTATCACATCACAGATAAAGCTGTACCTCATGATGGGATGATGTGAGTGTGAGCTTTTTTAAAAGAAAAAGTTGTGAAGTACTTTACCAGGCAGATTTTTGGACTGGAGTACAGACACATGAGAAATTCATCCAGGCAGCTAAAAAGCCTGCCACGCATTTTGCACCAGAGTTTCCATTCCACCCTCGTTCCCAAGTATTTCCTAATTTGTTTTCAAACATATGGTGCTGTGTTCCTATTCCCTGTTCCAGCCCTTTTCCCAAGAAATGAAAGTTTCAGATGCATTTGTTGTAAATTTTGTAAATCTGGTTTGCTAAACATACTTGACAACATGTACGGTGAAGTGCTGGTTTCCTTCCTTGATTTTCCTATCCTTTTTCCCACAGAAGAGAACTTTTTTTTTTTGGGGGGGGGGAGATTCCCTGAAGACTTAAGCCCTGCCCGACTAAGAGTCATTCTGGTTCCAATGCAGTAAAAAGCAAACATTTAGTTATGAATGTATAACTTAGTTACTGTTTCTTAATTCTAGCCAAATGAACTGGTATACCGAGACCCTTCAGGCTGTGTCTGTTGTCTGTCAGTGGTGACAGCCACAGAGGAGAGACCCATTAACAGTCTAGGTTACGTGATCCCTCTTTGGTTTTTCTGGTTGGAAGCCTGTCATGGCTAAAATTGTGTTTCACTTTAGTAGTTGTAGCTGGTGATCTCTGAAATGTAACTTAAAGGTAACTGTTAAGCTTGAAAATTTAAAGGAAGGCATTATTCACACACACACACACACTATCTTTGCTCCTTGTCTGGAATTGGGCTTTGTTTGGAAAAGCAAATCTGCACCCCACCTGTTGCTTTACCTGCAACAATGACTCTAGAGGAGGGACCAGGAGACTGAAATGTGTGTGAGAATTTTGCAGTTCCACTTCCTTGCCTATCCCACTTACCAACCCTAACTCAAACCTGACAAGTCTGTAGTTGCATATAAACTAAGTGTATGTCCCAATTTTATTTTATTTTATAAATGTAACTTAATCATGTGAATCTTAATTGAATGACTTTTGGCTCTGTAAAAAAAATGAATAATGGCTATGAAAAAGAAGTACATTTCGCCTTTTAGATTTATCCATGCTTCATCACAGAGGCAGTCTCTCCTTCGTTTGAAAAAAAGAGGCATGCCTCGTAGGAAGATGCCATCTGCAACCAACATTTTTACAAGAGCCTGTCGTGTTTGTAGACCAACCAGTTAATCAAATTAGTTCCATTTAAATGTTTCAACCCCAGTGTAAAAGTGTATATCAGGCATGGCCAAACTTGGCCCTCCAGATGTTTTGGGACTACACTTCCCATTATTCCTGACCACTGGTCCTGTTAGCTAGGGAAGATGGGCAAGGGAGTGCTAGCTAGGGAAGACTAGCACTGCCAAAAAATACCGTATTTTTTGCTCTATAAGACTCACTTTTTCCCTCCTAAAAAGTAAGGGGAAATGTGTGTGCGTCTTATGGAGCGAATGCAGGCTGCGCGGCTATCACAGAAGCCAGAACAGCAAGAGGGATTGCTGCTTTCACTGCGCAGCGATCCCTCTTGCTGTTCTGGCTTCTGAGATTCAGAATATTTTTTTCTTGTTTTCCTTCTCCAAAAACTAGGTGCATCTTGTGGTCTGGTGCGTCTTATAGAGCGAAAAATACGGTGTATATGAGGAAGTAATGCAGTCCTTAGCCATGGTTGCGCTCTGCTTCTTGACAAGTGTGTACCTCATTTAAGGCATCATTCCACTCCCCTTTTCATTACTCGCATCTTTCTATTTAATGATGAACTTGCAGCATTGCAGTTGCTGTAGGCACAATGTTAAATTTGAAGACTAAATGGGAGAAGAGCACTACCTATTAACATCCTTGATAATGAGGAAAAAATGGACCCAGGTTTTAAGATGGAATGCTGGAGGGGTGGGGAGAAGGGAGACGGAGCTCATTGTTAGAGAAGATGTTTTGCATTCAGAAGGTCTCTTGTTCAGCCTCTGGAATCTCCAATGGAAAAAGATCAAATGATAGGTGATGGAAAAGAGTTCGCAAAGCCTGAGACTCTGGAGAGCTGTTGCCAGCCAGAGTGGGCAATACTAAGCTAAATGGGCTAATCCAACTGCAGCAAAAGGCAGTTTCCTATGTTCTTACACACATTTTCTCTTAATGAAAAGAGAAATCTATTGTGTGTGCTTGTTTGGTTCACTTACACGTAATGATAAACTACGGATTAGTGTGCGCAAGCGCAGGGGCGGACTTGGTAATGGCTTTCTGAGTGCGGACAAAATTTGGTGCCCCCCCAATATTATTTTCACAATAATTCCTTATTTATTTAATATTTTGCATCCCCTTGGCTTGGTGCCCATATCAGCAGGCTTGCCATATTTCTAGAAGTCAAATTCAAAGGTTGTTGAGCTTTTTTAAGGCAGTCAACCTAAAAGTCCCGGACATTTTGCTCTTGCTTCTGCATGCGGTTATGGTTTGTCACAAACACTGGCCAGTTTCAAATGCAGCCAGCTATAAACTATGGGTTATGAAATGGGCTTGTTGAAACATGTATGCTAGTATATCTAGTGTTTAGCATGCTGTGCCTTGTTAGAATGCATTTAGGATTCTCACTAAGAAATATTGTTGTAAATATCCTTTTTACAGCAGTTGTAATATGAAATGCTTGTCCTTGCAATAACTCTTGCCTAGCTTTTTAATGATGGAGGGGACTGTAGCTGAGTTCATGACTTGTCCAAAGCCACCTAATGAGTCTTTGATTGCTCGGTGTTTTTATAAACCGAGCTCTCTTAAGTCCTAAATATCATTAGCTGTCCAAATGCCCCATCTTCAAATTTTAAATGAGAAATAAAATGGAAAATTAGGCCTGTTCATCTGAAATTCTTGATCTAAGGTACATAGAAAAGAGGGAAAATATTTCTTCTATATTCTCCAGGTTCAAGTTCCTCTTAAACTTGATACTGTACTCCTGTTTAGACTTATAATAGACTGTTGCAACCATTTTGCTTTTTAAATCAAATTGTAACTGCTAACCTGAAATGAAGGGGGCAGTTGGAGATTGGTATGTTGGTGCCACAGGATGTGTCCAACACAGGACCTGGTAGTGCTCTCAGCTTTGGGGAATATCTGCTTGCATTAGAGAACTTACAAACATAAGTAATTTTATCACATTTTAGAAATGAGAGGATTTGGATCAGCCTTCAAGTAGACTAAGCTGCAAGGTTTAGAATATTTCCAAGTAAATCTCAGATGTAACGTACTGAGGATAACAGTAATCAAAGTGAACTTTTCATTCAGACCAACCATCTGTCCTGTCAAGTATTTAATGCAGGAGTTAGTTTATAAGTGTGGGTGGGAGGAAGAGGAGCAATAGGGAACATCTATAAATGCTGGGTGCCGAAATGCATTTGGAAGGTAACACTCCCAGCTGATCTGTTTTGCACAGGAAATACTCCTAGTGGAAGCTGCGGTGGAGCCTTATTTTAGACCAGACCTTCCAAGTCACCACTTTTAAAAAATTAATCACGCAACACAGTAGTAGTGGAAATTAGTTTTTTGGGTTGAGTCGGAGGAATGTGTGCAAACTGTATAGTTTTGCCTGCACTAATTTTGTTAATACGGGGGTGGATTTGGAGTGGTGCCAGATGTCTTCAAGAGTCTAGACTGCACAAATCTCCTGTTAGTCAGGTTGTAGATTAAATTACAGGGCTCAGTTCTGTAATACAAAGGAGGATCGATATCTGAGGAAATATTCTAGCGGTTGTGAAACCTGGTATGGGGTGATTATTTGGAGCAGGTTGGAGTAGTGTGGGTTTTGAAAACTGGAAGTAGCAATGAGTTCAGTTGGCTAACCAGTTCTCCTTTTCTTTCATCCCTCCAAATGGTCTACGTGCTGCTGCTTCTCCCTGGAAATACCCCACAAATAACAGCAACAGCAGTTGCAGGCTCAACACCTCTCACACGGCCATGGACCCCCAGTGCCTCTAACCCCTCACCCATCAGGACTTCAGCCTCCTGGAATTCCTCCGCTTGGGAGCAGCGCTGGCCTCCTTGCCCTCTCCAGTGCTCTAGGTGGGCAGTCTCACTTGGCAATAAAAGATGACAAGAAACACCATGATGCAGACCACCACAGAGGTGAGAGGCATGGAAAGCCTGATTAGGACATTGCCAGATGCTGCAAATGGCAGGCATCTCTAAAGAAATTGCGCTTATGTTGAGCGAAAGCCGAGAGCAAACTGGTTGCCAAACGTTTAAGAATGGCACTCTGCATTTATACCACTGGAGCAAAATTCAGCTTGAAGTTTTCAGTCTTTGAAGCTGGGAGATCGCTAAGGATCCCTTGCTTTTATGAAGTGCAGGACATTTTGACAACCTGACAGATGCTTAGTTGTAACCTCAGTGGTCCGCACAATATTGTGGAAAATTGTTAAAACAGAATAAATGGGTAATTTTATCTTTTTTGATTAAAGAAAGTGATCTTTAATGGGAAGAGTCCTGGGGAGGGTGGGCAAATGACGGAGTCAAATTTTGAGGTGAATGTGTTGAAATGAAAGTTTTAGAGCATTAAAACTGTTTTGTAGGTTTGTTTAGGACGCTTTTAAATATTGGGCAAAATTGCACTTGAATAATTTTTGAAAAAGAAAAAAGTAATTTATTCTGTCATGGAAAGAACTAGGCTTTGTGTATGGTTAAACTGTAAATCATGTTTACAAAATGTAATTTTCAGGAAATCACTGTATTAGGAATGTGCAATGACTTATATAAATAAAAGCCATTTTAAAACTGTTCGCGGCTTGTGTTCTAATTTTCCCCCCTTTTTTATTTCTGTTCTTGCCTCTGTGTCTGAACGGGCATGTCTGTGCATTTCTTGGTTACTACGGGAACAGACAGAGATGCGGGCACAGTAAGTACCAATATTCCTGCTAACATTAACATTTTCCAGTTACTACAGTAGTTGATAGCCAGATATTCACATTTTCTTCCCTGTAGGGCTTACTTGCTACATCTCTCCTAGTTTAGATAATGGGCATAGTGTCTGTGGTATGAATACTGCAGTGCTTTGTTGGAATAATAAAAATAAAAATAAAATTTCTATTG
Source organism: Podarcis cretensis (assembly GCF_951804945.1). Classification (NCBI taxonomy): domain Eukaryota; kingdom Metazoa; phylum Chordata; class Lepidosauria; order Squamata; family Lacertidae; genus Podarcis; species Podarcis cretensis. The sequence continues at coordinate 6,272,756 of NC_137180.1, read as the reverse complement.
AACAGCTTTTGTAGCTGCTCTGATAATATCCCTACAAACTAATCTGGTTTTGGATAGCAACTGCTCAAGCCTGCATTAATTGCATTACATATGTGTGTACTTGTGAAAACAGGTGAGATTAAAAACTTGCACATTAGCCATACCAGGGATTTGTAGTTTTTCTAACTTTGTTTTCATATACATATGTGTTAAGTATCTGATTAGCATATCAGATGTTTCATATCTAATCTGCCCTTCCTTTTGTGATTAGTATATCAGACATTTCCCATCTAATCTGTCTTGTACTTGGAATGTATTGCTAGTGTCACTCTTAGGCTTTTCAAAAAAGTGTTCTATTGATTTTAAAAACCACTTACTCACCCTCACATGGTTCATCAGAGAACTTTTTTGTTGGTATCAGGGGCCACCATGATTCTTTGGCCATGTATACACCTAATCTAGACAATATGTCTGTCGTGCAGAATATCTGTACTACAATCAGTAGATAGCATTTTTTAAAATAAATTTTTATTTGATTTTGGGGTGTCCCTTGAAACTGGATTTTCCAGGGTTTTCACACATTCGAAACTGTTTTATAAGATGTGAAAGGAATGTCTTTCTAATCCCCTCTCATATTTTTCCAGTTTATTCCACACTAGAGTGCAGGAACTTCAAAAGTGCATTAGAGTATTAGAAGTACAAATTCTGTTGGGGTTGCTTATGACTTGGAAGTCTTGAGAAGTCATTTGGGATATCTGCCAAAGTTGTGAGGTCATCTTTAGTTCGTTACATTCCCCAAGAAATATAACTGGGTTGCTTTAACCTTCCCATGTGTTTCATTGAGCCATCTAAAGATTCATGCAATTTGCTTCAAAGCCTTGGGCAAAGGTGGAAGAGCAAATATGTTGCCCACAATAGTAGGGCTAGATCAAGAGTGCAAGAGACTGTGTGCAAGAGGCGAGGGAGCATTGTCACATGGTCAGAACGCATCCCAGAAGCACGTCTATCCCTGTGAAATTGTAGAGGGTACTGTGTTTCATTTGCAGTTGAAATAAACTGCTGCTCGTTTTTGGTTAAAAAAAAAAAAAATCCTTTGCAGTATAGTGGATGCTTGGGTTGCGAACGTGATCCATGCGGGACGCATGTTTGCAACCCGCAGTGGCACACCTGCACATACACGGGTTGCGATTCGGCGCTTCTGCGCACATGCGACTGCCGAAACCCGGAAGTAATCCGTTCCGGTACTTCCGGGTTTTGGCAGTCCGTAACACGGGTGGTGCTGTGGGTTAAACCACAGAGCTAAGACTTGCCAATCAGAAGGTTGGCGGTTCGAATCCCCGCGACGGGGTGAGCTCCTGTTGCTCAGTCCCTGCTCCTGCCCACCTAGCAGTTTGAAAGCACGTCAAAGTGCAAGTAGATAAATAGGTACCACTCCGACGGGAAGGTAAACGGCGTTTCCGTGCGCTGCTCTGGTTTGTCAGAAGTGGCTTAGTCCTGCTGGCCACATGACCCGGAAGCTCCCTCGGCCAATAAAGCGAGATGAGCGCCACAACCCCAGAGTTGGTCACAACTGGACTTAACGGTCAGGGATACCTTTACCTAACCCGAAAAAACACAACCTGAAGCATCTGTAACCCAAGGTATGACTGTACATTCTTATTTTACTTATCACCCTCAGTGTACGTTGCGCTGTCCTCTAGTCTACTTGTATGTTTCAGCTGCTCAGACACAACACTGATGTCAGAACTCTTCTCCAACTTCCTCTCCTAGCTGTGAGATGCTTACCTTCATTTGTGGGCAGTGCATGTCATAGAGCAGGGGTCAGCAAACTAAGGCCTGATGTCTCCACCACCCAGGCCAGTGGCATGGACCCTGTTCCCCGCCAATACAGAGGATGACACCATTGCTGCCGAAGGCAAGGCAGCGGCAGCGTGAGTGGTGGCAGGGGTGGGTTTGGGGTTCCTTTGGGAGAGGGTGGGTCCGGCCCCCCACAAGGTCTGAGGGACAGTGGAGCAGACGCCTCCTGAAAAAGTTTGCTGACCCCTGTCATAGAAGTTTAGGATCTAATTTCAGTCCTTTTACTTTTTCTTCTCCCACTTACACTAGCTTCTTCAAATCGTAATACCTCTTCACTGTATATTAAAGGGGTCACTTTTTAATCCTTCATAAGTGTGTCCTATAAAACATAGCCTGGATTCTGAGTCCCACCAGCAGGCAGGGTGAATGATTGGTCCAGTTTCTCTATTCCCCCTGCTGTTTCTTTCCCCCAAAAAGCTATTCCAAAGGACTGTTCTTTCCCAGAACAGTCTGGGAAAGAAGTCAGTGAAATATTTGCTAGCACCATTAGCAACTGATGAACGAAGCTCTAGTGGAAGAGCTTGCAGTGTCCTATATTAGTTGGTTACTTAGAAGTTCTGTGCTTCCACGAGCGTTTGCGCAGGCAGAAAAAAACTAAATCTTGGATTTAGTTTCTTCTCTTCTACAGAACTCTAGCACAGGGTGTAACACAGTTCCTCCACCCACACGTGGAAGGACACTTTGAATTCAACCAAATACATTATTTCTTGCCATTTTAAAAAGTATATTGGAATGGGAATCAGATTGCTTCAGCAATAAAGAAGGGTTATGCTCACAAGTGTGAGCAAAAAAACAAATAAACTCTGCTTAATTGGAGAATGTAAAGCAAATGTACTCTGTATTCTCTAATAATACCTCAAATATTACCTTGGTGTTCATCTCTGCATGACAGACATTTTATTCCACTGTAAGTATGCTGATTTACTCTTCCTGCCATCACACTTTTGGAGCTGTTCCTGAAAAAGAGAGGAGGTGGGTTTTCCTGATTTAGTTGCAAGTATATATTATAGTGGACAGTAAGAATCATTGCAGGACCTGGACTGTCAAACTGCTGGAGTACTTTTTTCCTATCTGGCTAGGAACTAACTACATTTCTGGGTGCATTGAGGGGAATCCTAGTAGAAACCCCCTACAACAGGACCAGCTACTGTACATCATACCAAGACATAATTTAGCACAATGAGAATGAGCTGCAGTGAACCCTGGGCTCATACAGCCTCTCACTTCCCCTGGAGCAGCTGCAAGGAGGAGTTGGGAACTTTCACCTAAACAACCTTGGCCCAGTATACCTGAAGGAGCACCTCCAGCTCCATCGTTCTGCCTGACACTGAGGTCCATCTCCAAGGGCCTTCTGGTGATTCCCTCACTGCGAGATGTGAGGTTACAGGGAACAAGACAGAGGGCCTTCTCGGTAGTGGCGCCTGCCCTGTGGAATGCCCTCCCATCAGATGTCAAGGAAATAAACAACTACCTGACTTTTAGAAGACACCTGAAGGTAGCCCTGTTTAGGGAAGTTTTTCATGTTTGGTGTTTTATCATGTTTTTGATATTCTGTTGGGAGCCACCCAGAGTAGCTGGGGAAACCCAGCCAGATGGGCAGGCTATTAATAGTTAGTTAGTTAGTTAGTTAGTTAGTTAGTTAGTTAGTTAGTTTTCTATTAACCACAGTTTAGCTTTGCATCCAAATCTGAAACCATGGTTGCCATTAACCACAATTTGTTTAAGCAAACCACTTTGGTGACTCATCTTTTAAAGTTGGTTTGGGCAAACAAATCATTGGTTTGGACAACAGAAAAATAAATGATTATGTAAAATTGGTTGTGTCTAAACTCCTTGCAGCTGCATCGGAAGAAAAGATTGGAGGGAGAAGCATAGCATGTGAACCTGAGAATTTCTGCAGCTCATTTCTGTTTTGCTGACTTTGGTTTAGTGTGGCATCTGAATATGGCCCTACAAGCCATGAACTCTGCCAAAGATGAAATATGGAACCTTCTTAATTGTTTCCCCTAACAGTCTGAGATTCCATGCAAGCTTGGCTCCCAATCTGTTCAGGATAATATGCTCCAGTTGTACCAGCATCAAATGATGACTGACACCCTTCCCTTCATCATCAACTACTGCCCCTCATTAGTTCGAGGGCTGGGGGTTTACAGTACCAACATTCCTGTCCTTTATTATCTGCTTCTGAAGCCCAACAGACATGCCTGCCTATAAAGGAAATAAGATTTCCCTCTTCCATGTGCTTGCCATTTCAGCTGTGGCCCTACAATTGTGGGTTGCAATTGCATGCAATGTCAGACAAACGCCAAACTTTGCATGTCTGAAACAGGCCTTAAGGTCCAACTACCTTCAGCCACAAGGTCGCTCTGAGTTGCAGAACTCCCCAATTTTATTTCCTGATTTTGATAATTGCAAAAATCTGTTGGTTATATGTTGGTCTTTTCACTTTTCATAATAGTTTTTAATACATTTTGAGATGTTTTATGATATTTTGTGGTTTTAAATTGTTTTTTTATGTTTAAGTGGCTTTGTAAACCACTTTGGCAAGAATTTTTTGCTTTAAAAGCAGCATACAAACTCATTAAATAACTGTGGACTTTAGCCTAGAGCAGGCTTCCTCAACCTCAGCCCTCCAGATGTTTTGAGACTGTAATTCCCATCATCCCTGACCACTGGTCCTGCTAGCTAGGGATCATGGGAGTTGTAGACCAACAACATCTGGAGGGCTGAGGTTGAGGAAGCCTAGCCTAGAGGGTTCATTTTATGCTGGGGCCTCAGAGGTGAAAATGGGGGTTCTACTATTGCCCTCCATCCATGTAAGAGTATACTTTCTAGCATGGCCTTCTCCAGCCTTTAGTCTACAGATGTTTGGACTTTACATTATTTCTGACCATTAGCTATGCTGTAGGGGGATGTAGTCCAGGAAATGTGGGGTGGGGTGGGGAGAAGAGAAAGGGCTGGGGAAGGCTGCTCTAAATGATATCTCATTCTCCTGGCCTTCATTCTGCCCAGACACTGAGGTCCATTATTATTATTATTATTATTATTACTACTACTACTACTATTATCATTATTATTATAAACCTGCACCCCTTCCATTGGCTGAGGCAGCACTAGACTTTTGACTCCTCTACAGAGAGTTGCCATATGTCTTCTTTTCCCAGGACACGTCCTCTTTTTCATGGGTAGAGTCGTCATAGTGATCCATAGTTGAAAGCAGAAGTTGGCAAATGTGTCCTCTTTTTCGCTCTTCAAAATATGGCAGCCCTAGCAGGCCTGACTATTTCCTCTTTCCACTTCAAAACAGGGTTGACTACAATAGCACCTGATCCTACATCAAGTCTACTTTATGCCAAGAATCTTCTGGTGCTGCCACAAGCTGTCTTTGAACACGCACTAAAAAATGAGTGGCAGGAGCCAATTATGTCTCTTAATGTAAACAGAATCTCTCTTAAGCTTCAACCCCTTCTCTAATGAGAGAGAAGACTTGTTTTCTTCTCCCAGGGAAGATACTGTGGTTGCGGCTTTGTCTAATGCTGCAGCCTGCCTTACTGCTGCAGATAATAAATACCACATTGACTGCAAGTTAGAAAACACATTGAAGAGAGATGTTGATGCCTCAGCTACAGCCCTTAAGGCTTCAGGCGTAAGCTCCTACTCTGCCAGGACTGGATGAGCTTAGAGATCAAATTCAGGGGGATAAAAAGATTAACCCTATTCGTAATCTCTCTTATAGCTGCCTATATGGCAGACTCTCAGCCTGTGTCATGTCAAGCGATGTACTAGCCAAGGCTGCTTTGGCTCAGATGTTGGAACATTAGATCCCCTCATCCAGTGCCCACCTGTTTAGGGCCTCCTTGATAAGCTTCTAATGGAACTAGCAGAAAAGTGTGTCTCTTCTCAGGAACTCCTAAACCCTCCTTTAGCTCAATCCCAGGGGCAGTGCATCCTTTTTTAAAACCAAAATATCTTACCATGACTATGTCCAAAGGCAGACACAATCGGGCAATAAACAACCCTACTTTAGCAACTACTCTTAATTGCCAGCCCAACACCAAAAAGAGACCAACTTGTCTTCTGCCCTCTCCAGGATCCGTTGTAAAGAAGGCTGTCAAACCTCTTTCTGGAATGAAACCTAAAGATGGTTGTATGTTAGACACTATCTCTAATACCAAAACTATGCCACTGAGCCACGGCCTTACTGCAAATGCCCCCTTTCTAAGAAAGGTGATTGTAAGTATTCTTAGATCAGTACACTGGTGGTGTTCATCTGAACTGAGAGGGGTTGTGGAAGCCCTGGACCACTGTTTGGACTTGGTGGTGGGCTGGATGAGGGCCAACAAACTGATTGAAACCTCAAATCCAGATAACTGGTGAGTTGCCTGCTTTGGAGGGGGTCACATTCCCCCTGGGAGTGTAGTCTGGAAGTGATCCTGGATGCCTCTTGGTCACTAGAGGCCTAGTATTCAGTTCTCTGTGCGTGCAACACTGTAGCACTCCCCTCCCCAGCACAATTGCTGTGCTTAAAACTGTTAAGGCAAGGAACTTGCAAGTAAGCTGAAGAATGACTTGCTGAAGCAACAGTGTCCACCTTTATTAACACCCATTCATCTGTCATTCACAAATAGCCAAATACTAGCAGCTATTGAAAGGCTGTAACTCTTACAGACGCATTTGTGGGGCAAGTCTGAGCTCCTCTTTGAGAAAAGAGAGGAGCTAGAATTTCATGATGAGTAAATATTGGTTATTCTGAGTGCAAACATTTTGCCATTTTGCCATTCATCAGCATACATTTTCCTCTACTTAATATTTAGCATAATTATAGTCAAGCGTGGGTGTGCACACATGCACATTCTTATAAATTTATTTACAGTTTGACTCCCTTCCATACTTCAGAGGCCTTCATTTGGCTCCCCAGGCCAGAAAGGGTCTCAAGTGGAGAAGGGAGTATAGCTAAGCAAATCCATCTGAACAAAGTACAGTATTGTGGGATCTGCATTCCCTTGTGTAGATTTCCCTTTTAGTTTTCCCCACTGTTTTAACTATTTAAATTTGATGACAGAAGAGCCACAGGGGCCTTAGCATCTTTGAGTGCTAGTATGATATAGCAATTACAAGAGCGCTGGGTTTGGGTGTGGAAATCCCATATTCAAACCCATGAAGCTCATGTGGGAAGTTTGGGGCAAGTTCTTTTTACCCTAAAACACCTCACAGTTAAAATGAGGTCAAAGGCCACCCCCAGGCTCCTTGAAAGAATAAGAGTTTTGATGTAATTAAATTATTCATCTTGTTTGCAATAGGACTAACTTAATGTGTAAGACCCCTTGAAACTAATGGTAATTCCCATTCAACAGAGTAGGCCCAAACAAAGGAGAAGCTACACTTTGAATTTATAGTAGAAAGGAATCTTTGAGTAACAGCACCAAAAAAATGGAGTGGTGGTGGAATTACTCAAAAAATTGATTTAATCACTTAGGCCAATCTGGATAAATAATGTAGACTTCATGTTCTTAATCCCTGATAAATTGGGTTCTGACCATGAAAGCTGGGATTATCCTCAATTAAAATGTCTAGTCTACTGAAATTAAGATGAAACAAACTGGTTTCACGTTTCTCTTAGCAAGGTGGTAACAATTATTTGACAGAAATGCAATCAATTTAGATTGCATAACTCAATGAAACAATCATACTGCTTTGTCTACCCCAGAATTTTTAAACTTTGGACACTTCTGCAAAAATTGGCAGCATTTGTGAGCAAAGGGGTGAAGCTCTCAAACTGGGGATTTTCCACTATAGGGGAAAATAAGTGTTTCTGAAGCAGTCACCTACTGGAGTTGAAACCCTCCCCATTTTGTTTTGTTTCATTGTGTTTTTACTACAAAATAGTTGTAAATATAACAGGTATAAATCCGCAGTTAGTATATGACACATTGTGCTTTCACTTAGCAGAAATGTGGAATTTAAAGTATGGAGGTTAGGCCTAAGTCTTGCTGCTATCACATATAAAGACATCAGTGGTGCAAGGCAGCTGTAATGGGATGGTGAAGATAATATCAATCAATTTTATCATCATACCTTTCTACCAAAGTGCACAAGACTCCTTAAAGCAGAATTGCAACAAAATAAACTCTTGAAAATACTAAGGATCAGGATGCTTGCTTTGGAAGCATAGGCAATTGACAGTTACGTAATTTCATTTAATGATTTGTACAGTGCTCCTTTAGAATTCTAAAGTGGTCAAAATAAATAATATTAAACCTCAACCAAGCCATATTAATAATTACTGCTGTAGTTTAGCTGCTGATTTAACCAAAAACACTCAAATGTGGTCAAGACTCCATAACCTGTCAACAAAAATATGGGTTGTATGTATGCAAAGTTATTTCCTGTGGAAGTACAGCACTATTAAGGAAAGTAACCCACTATATAGGGAAATACATATGACTGCCACTTCCATTGCTAACCGCTGTGCTGTGAGGGAGCCCTGACCCTCGGGTTAAGGCAAAATGCAATCTAGGACTGAAGGCATCTTGATGACGGTGGGTGGGGATAAAACCTACCCACAATTGACCTCCTTTGGCGATGCACATTTCACTTCTATATTGCCAGAAGTTTGAACTGTTAGCTCATTTCTACCTGACCACTGCTTCAGTAGTTATACCACAGTGAATAGAGGATAACTTTGGACAAATGTATTGGTGAGTCTGCAAGTACTTCTGGCAGGAAATGCATAAAGTTCCTAAGTGAAACAGTCCCCCCCCCCATCCCATTTTTTCTGTTACCGTATTTTTTGCACCATAACACTCACTTTTTTCCTCCTAGAAAGTAAGGGGAAATGTCTGTGCGTGTTATGGAGGGAATGCCTACGGGTGGCATGCCTACGGATTTTCCTCCTCTAAAAACTATGTGCGTGTTATGGTCGGGTGCGTGTTATAGAGCGAAAAATATGGTATTTATTCTCATTACTCACTTCAGTGTGTTGCAAACCACTAGCAACTTGAGTGGAACTGAAGATCTTTGCCACTCTGCCTCCAAGATAAGATTCATCCCACAATAAAAAAGATAGCAAAATTAGCAAACACATTTCCTTTCTTCTGAATGAACATCACCACTGAGCCTGTCAGAAGTGATATTTGGGTATGTGTCCCCCCCCCCTTTTCTCCCTCCCCACCCCCATTGCTAGCTCTGTTGCTCCGCTCTATATTTTGCTCAGGGTGTGTACAAATCACTGCTGTGTGAGTTGATTTATTGTCTGTTTTTCAGAAACATTTCTGTATTCATTTGCTTTGGTAAACTCCAGAGAATGATCTCACATCCTAGTGAGTCACGATCCATTGTGTGTATCCATAACACTGGCAAGATTACATGAAAGCACACAACCTAATCTCAAAAGATAGAATTGGGTGATGCTGCTGCAAAAGGTCTGGATTTTGACATCTTGGTACCTCAGGTTTCCGTACAAAAGCAGCTTCTCTTGTAGACTCTTACAAAAATTGTTCCATCTCTTCCCATTTGCTGCCTGTGACCAAAACCTTTATTTTAAAAAGAATTACTATCTTCATAACATTATCAGTCTTTAAAATTTAAAGTCTCTTTTTGTGGGGGAGACTTGCTTCCCCTCCAGGTATAGGGCAGTATATAAATTCAAATAACCAACCGACAAACAAGCAAACTTGAGGTGGAGTTTCAAGAACAGCATGGCAGCTGCTCAGAACACCCACATGTCTACTGCCTGCTCATAGCCAGCTGATTGTCTGCAGCTGCCACCATGTGTAGGATTGAGAACCTTGAAAATTGCCTCTGGAGGGGGCTACACAAGATCAGCAGGCATACAGGCATGCAAATCCAGTAGTCATCTAGATGTTGCTGCCAATCTTACTCAAAGCCTTCCTATCCTGCTTTTCCTATTGCTCACCCAAGGCAGTTTACAAATAGTAAAACTACTTGAGAATGAGTGAATTGCTCGCTACTGTCTGCACTGATGGCGGCAAATCTCAATGGTTCTCTCTGAGTCTATCTATCTGGAGATGCTGGGGAATTCAACTGGGACCTTCTGCATGCAAAGCATCTGTTCTGCCACTGAGCTATGGCCCTTCCTCACTAAACATTAGAAATCTCAATACACACTCCCAACATAAAGTGTAAAATGCAGAAATAAAAGGGAAGCAGTGACAATACAAGTGCAAATCAAATACTCAGGGAAAATAAAACACTTGGCATCAGTCTGTGAAACAGGTGGCAAGCAAATAGTTCTAGGCAGAATATTCCATACGTGGAGCAGCACCTCAGAAAAAGCTTTATTCTTGGTCACACCTGTCAGTACATTTCTATAACACTTGATTTGCAGAGAACCTTCCGGTCTCTTCCCCCCGCTTTTTCAATCACAGTATTGTACTACTTATGGAATTATAGAAGCATTGCTATGATAACATTACAACAGATAGTGCTGGTGCAAATGCTGATTATGAGAATGGTCTTGTAACCAATGCCAAATTGATTTCAAACCATACTTAGTATTATAAATTGCAGTGCATGATATTAAAAATTAATGTGCTTTGCAAAATTTCATAAGGTAAGCACTGTAGATCAATAGAAAGTGCCAGCCATTTTGAGAGCGTTTGTTTTCTGTGAAGCAGTGAAAAAATCAGAGCTGTATCAGTGGAGAAGTCATTGGGGTCCTGTTGTAATGTAAATAGGAATCTGCCTTAGACTGAGTCATACCAGTGATCCATCTAGCTCAGTATGGTTAGCACTGTCATTGGAGCTTCAATCTAATCTTGAGCCTGAGGCCCTGCCAATATAAAACTTCCCAATGAAGTACAGCCTTTTTCTCTGGAAAGTTCTGAAATTCTGAAAATTCCATATTTCCCAAGGCAAAATTCTGGCATGAATGTTGTAATTCCTGCATAGCAGGGGGTTGTCCCCTTTGTCCCCTTTCAGCTCTATTGTCCTGTGATAATGGTGAGCTGCTTCATTCTTTTATAATGCAAGATGTTTTGCTAGATTAGGAGGTCTGTCAAGGGTTTTCCATCCACCAGATGCTTGCAAATGTCTCCAATGGCGCAGGCCTCCCAAGAGGATTTTGGGCCCCTCATGTGCCCCCAGGACCCTTCCCAGTGTAGACTCTTTCAACACTCCACATGCCTCTGAGGTCATCACAAATGACTCCCAATAACAGCGGGATCTTGGCTTTCTAGGCACAACATGAATTTAGTGTCATCTCTTGGGCTTAGGGTGGTAGTTTACACATTGGCCCCAAAGAAGGGACCACTTATTTCCAGTTTTAGCCAGGGCAGAGGTGGACAAATGCACCTCAACATACTTGGTATTGGTTTCAAGTCTTTGTGATAAGAATGCCCATTTCAACCACATGCTTCATGGAAAACTTGGGAAAAGATCTGAGGTTTAAAGAAACCAGTGGTGGCAGCACAAAAAAACATTTTGGGGAAGATGTTCAAAGCATAAGCACCTGCAAATAAGAATTGATATTTTAACAGAGAAGGAAATTTTAGGGGGGGCTGGAACTAAGTTGTAATGGTGAAGGCTGGGTGGAATATATTGAGATGCTGTCTTGGGACAGTGAATATTCATGAAATATGGATCTCTACACACTTGGTGGGTCTTATATCCTCTCTCTCTCTCTCTCTTATACACAAACAAACATACCTGTCTGCTAGCAACGTTCTGTAAAGTATATGTGTGGATGTTTGTGTTTTGGTATTAAAAGATCTTTCAAAACGGGAACTTAATATTTGCTCCCAGTTTCTCCATTGAGCCTTCCTAGTTTCCTTGAGTCACCCAGGGGGTAGAAAACAAAAACCCAACCTTGTATATTTCAAGCTAATGAGTTCAGTGATCCTACAAACCTGCCTTTTCAGCCACAGAACACTGCGGTAAAGACATGACTGTGAGCTGCTTTTTACTTGATTTCATTAGACCCTCCCATATGCTTTGTGTAAGATCCTTAGTGTGTGTTGAGCTTGAATAGTCAGAAATAAAAGGGGTTGAAGCTTGCTTTTAAAGTGTGATTCTTGGAGTGCTGAAGAAAGTTCAGATTGCTTTAGGTGCCCTTGTTTGTCTTGTTTTCTTTTCTCCTTGCTGTTAAGAATTGGTGTATGAGGACTACAAAGCTCCTAGGGTGGTTGTCTTCAGGGGGGGTTGGTGGGGGGGAGAGAAGCGCTTAGTAATATTACCTTTTTTTGCTTTCAGGTGTAATTATTAATATGTGAATAACAGTTTTCTTTGAAGTAGTGGTGCGGGTAGAATTTTTTTTTTGTATACCTTTTGTTAAAGTATGTTAGCATTATGCTTCCTTGTAAAGATGACTTTCAGAAATGAGGCTTGTCAGGTCTTTGTGAAAAGAGCCCTCTTCTCTCCCCCCTCCACCAACCATTCATTCAGCATTGTTCATGGCATTAACACACCATTGAACAAATTGCCCTTCTTGCATATGCTAATCCTGAACTTAAAAGAACCCATTGTGACATGTTTAATGCTTTTGCTGGAGGGAAGATGAGAATTGGAGGCATGTCAAATTATCATGTGACCCAGAAATATCTCAAATGCCTCTCTTCCCCTTTGGGTCAACAGTTTGTACTTAGCATTATCTAAAAGAAAGTAGCCTGTAGATTGTGGAAACAATTAGTTCTTGCTCTTGCATTTTGGCCTTCCTTTCACATTCTGAGTTTTATGTTGGAAGTGGGTTTTTTGTTTTGTTTTTTGTTATTGTTATTTTAAAGAAGTGCTAAGCAGTAAATTGGCTGAGACCAACCATTTGTGTGTTTTATCAGTTAGGCAGTAAGGTCATTTCGCTTCGTACTGCTTTGTGTTTCTTCAGTTTATGATTCTTATGGGTGATATCCAACATTAGTTATACTCCGAGCAGACTCACTGAAATAATTGGACTCAAGTCCATTAATTTCTCTGTGTCTGCTCTGAGTAGGATGACACACAAGCAGATTAAAGCTTACATTTGCTTATTTACTTACAATAATTTATAAGCTGCAAATACAAAACATTCCTGATTGGTGTACAGCATATTTAAAACAAAGCGATATAGGAGTAAAGTATAAAACAGGAAAGATTCGTGAATCTGAAGGACATATTATATTCTTGTATGGCTTGATAGTTGAAAGGTGGGAACCTGTTGTGAACTGCCCTGTGGTCTTCAGATGAAGGGTGGTACACAAATTTAATAATAACCACGCCTCCTGTGGACCACCAGATCCTGGTGGACTACATCTCGTAGCATCCTTGACTATTGGCCATACTAGCTAACTGTGTTGGGAGCTGAAGGTCCTCTGGAGGTTCACATGTTCCCCACCTTTGTTATACCAGTTTCTTACATAAATCTTTTTGTTGAGTACAGAGAGATGCAGGCATATCAAATTTCTATTTATCTAGAACAACATGGCAGCCACAGGTATCTACAAATTCCTCTTCCACCTGCCCTGCCCAAAATAGGCTTGAAAGAAGCACTCTGTTGTAGACAACAAAATATATTTTGATGTCGTGTGCCTGATGCCTGTGGTTTTCTTCAGTTTCCAAATGTTCACCAAAAAGGTTGGTGACCCTCAAACTGGAGCCATTCTTAACTGTTCAGCTGAGATCTAAATAGAGCTGGCACTCCTGCTGTCTGCTCCTTTCCACAGGCTTTCACTTAAAGGAGGAGTAGTATATTAACTATTAGCAATGCAAATTTTAAGGCAGACTGTAAATTAAGAGGAGATTAAGACAAACTCCTTTTCAGAAGCACAAATGCTTTATGCTTGGCTGAAATATTTTTCATGAGTAAATAGCCCCTGAATTTCTCCCCATAAAAAGCATTCGAATAAGACTATATATAATAACAAGCTCTTTGATTCAGGTGACTTGCACAAACCTATTTCCTAAAACAGCTGCTTTGTGGGTATCTGAATCTGCTTTTAAGGTTTTTATGTTTGTAAAGTACTATCTGGAAATGCAATTAATGTACTTGAATAGTAAAATGCTATCTGGAAATGAATGCAAGGGTATCATGTGCCTATTTCAAGCTTAGGAAATGTGTGCAAGGAAATCTTTAAGGTAAATGTCTATGACCTTGTGTTTGTCTTTACAGAGTAACTCACTCTTGGTTCCGGATAGCCTGCGGAGCACAGATAAACGAAGGAATGGACCTGACTATTCCAATGACATGAAAAAAAGAAAGGTGGATGATAAGGACTCGAGCCACTATGTAAGTAAATCTGTCAACGATGATTAACTTAGGTTCAGATTCTGTGCATGTATGGAGGAACTCATAGCTGGGCTTCATATGGTCATGTATGTGAAGGAGCGAACACTGGCAGCCTAACTTTTGCTTCACATAAAGGGATGTCAAGACTTTGATCTTATTAGTTATGAATTGTGGTTCTTTCCCTTCCTTTCCTCACCACCTTCTGGCTCTCTCAGCACCTTTTCTCTGAATTCTGTCAGGTTGCCAGGATACCTGCAGCTCTCATCATTCCAAGAGTGCTGTCATTAAGGCTGCCATTATGTCTGAACTGGGCTTTTTCTTGTTAATGAATGACCTTGCTTCTGTGATCCTTGATAACCATACTAACAAGAGGATATCTTTAGCCCAGATAAGGCCTGAAGTGTAGTTCTGCTGCCAAACCTAAGCCTGTCTGGCAGTGTGTGCTCTGTGGATGGGAGACCATTTGAGAGATTCCCAGAGTAGAAACAGAGTAGAATGGTATAACCTACAGGTGAAGAGCAAACGCAAGAGACTCATGGGAGAGTGGGGATTAGGTGCCACCTTGTATATCAGATTATCTAGCACAGGCACATCCAACAGGTAGATTGTGAACTACCGGTAGATCACTAACCTGAACCGCCCCAAAGGGGGTAGATCACTGCCAGTTTTTAACTCTGTGAGTAGATCACAGTCTCTTGGGAGTTGGCCACCCCTGATCTAGCACATTTGTCAGGTATGTTTTTATTTTTGTACAGAAATTGATGTTCTCTCTTTATCTGGTTATGATTCATCCATCCATCCATCCATTCATTTCTTACCTGTCATTCACCATAAGGTCCGAGGAAAGGTTGCAATCATGTACTCATACAACTAAAAACAAATAAAACAGTTTATACAGTTATGAAAAGAAGTGAAATCATTCCACATAAAAGCATCCCAGAACAATAATGATTACTAATAGTAATTCAGTTTATAATCTTCCCAAAGAAGCCAATAACAACAAACATTGATATCATAAAATATTATAACAACAGATTAATACATTATTTGAAAATGTTTTAAAAAACACATTTATCAGCCAATGATTTCAAGGTTGCCAGGAATAGTAACATATGGTCATCAAGTGCTTGGGTAAACAGGAATATTTTTAAATTTCTCTTGGAAGTCAGTAATGAGAGAGACACTGTATGGTATCAAGAAATGTGGTCCAGTGCCCCAGTGGAAAAGTTAACATACAAGATGAAAGCATTTGGAAAAGGAAATGAAACAGACAACTTTGGTGATATATGCTACCTTTTAAAAAATTGCATGCAATAAAGAAAACAATTTTATATCTTTTCAAATGCATATTAACTTATGGTTAACATTAACAGATCTTGGCTAACTGTATTGCTTTCTATATATTTCTTTGTATTACCTTATTACAATGACCATGTCCACACATCAGCGATATTGATTTATTGTACTTTCTTTAAAAATGATGCATTACATTTAAGCCTACTGTTTGTATCTTTACCAAAATCAAATAAATACATTTTAAAAATAAGGTGGAAGACAGATAATCTTCATCAGGCGGGGCTTTTCACAAATGGGGAACCACCAATGTGAAGGCTCTGTCATGGGTAGAGATGGGATGGCCTGGAAAAAACCAGAAAAATTGGGGGAGGGAACCATGTCCCCCCCTTCTTTCCCAAAAGCCATTTTTTCTGGAAAAATTGAAAAAAGCAGTTTGATATAGTTTGAATATTCCACACATAATTTTTTCCAAATTTTCCGGGGGGAAAGGCTTTGGGGGAAAATGGAAAAAACCTGGTGCCCGTCCCCCTTTTTCTGTTTTTTCCCCCAGGCCTTCCCATCTCTACCCATGACAGAGCCTTCTCTTGGTGGTTCCCCATTTGTGAAAAGCCCCACCTGCTGAAGTCATGGGTCAGTGCCAACCAGGCAGCCCCAGTAGCAGCACCACCAAGGACAGAAATTAGCAGAACAATAGAAGCTGGCTAAAGAGGGGCACCCTCAGCGAAGAGCAGAAACTACAATGAAGATGCTAGATGCACTTCTTTCTCTCTGTATCCAGTGCTTTTTTCTGGGGGGATGCAGGGGTACGCATACCCCTAAACATTTTGTGAATCTAAGTTTGGCCTCACTGAGGGACAGTATTTCAATATGAGTAGGAAAATGAGAGTACCCCTAAACATTTTGTGTGTGGAAAAAACCACTCTCTCTCTATATCTATTTATATCTCTATATCTCTATTTGTATTTTTTAAGCCATGGGCTTACAATGTATTCGATCAGTATTTATGTTTGGCCTTTACAGCTAAAGTGAATAGACATACTGTAGTAAAGTGTACTCACCAAAAACAAATACTTTGTTTTCAAATTTAGGACAGTGATGGGGACAAAAGCGACGACAACTTAGTCGTGGATGTGTCCAATGAGGTAAGTTCCTTTGCACTGGAATGTATATAATTGGAAGTGGGGTTTTTTCCCCAAGGCACTGCACCATGTTTCTGAAAGTTGTGGATTGCTTTTGCTTATCTCTGGTTGACTATCTGAGCTACAGTAGTCCTCCCTGTGGTCACTGGTCTCTTGGATAGGCACAGGGGAGTGAGGCACAATAGTAGTGATTTTCCATGCAGAGGCCAGAATACTTTCACCACAAGTCATGGATGGTTTGGAGTTCTTAATCTGAAGGCCTTCTGGCGGTTCCTTCACTGCGAGAAGTGAATCATAGAATCATAGAATCATAGAATCATAGAGTTGGAAGAGACCACAAGGGCCATCAAGTCCAACCCCCTGCCAAGCAGGAAACACCATCAGAGCACTCCTGACATATGGTTGTCAAGCCTCTGCTTAAAGACCTCCAAAGAAGGAGACTCCACCACACTCCTTGGCAGCAAATTCCACTGTCAAACAGCTCTTACTGTCAGGAAGTTCTTCCTAATGTTTAGGTGGAATCTTTTTTCTTGTAGTTCGGAACCATTGCTCCGTGTCCGCTTCTCTGGAGCAGCAGAAAACAACCTTTCTCCCTCCTCTATGGGACATCCTTTTATATATTTGAACATGGCTATCATATCACCCCTTAACCTCCTCTTCTCCAGGCTAAACATGCCCAGCTCCCTTAACCGTTCCTCATAAGGCATCGTTTCCAGGCCTTTGACCATTTTGGTTGCCCTCCTCTGGACACGTTCCAGTTTGTCAGTGTCCTTCTTGAAGCTACAGGGTATTAGACAGAGGGCCTACTCGGTAGGGGTGTCCTCTTTGTAGAACACCCTCCCATCAGATGTCAAGGAGCTAAATAACTATACAGCTTTTAGAAGCCATCTGAAGGCAGCCCTGGATCAGGAACTTTTTAATTCAGTGCTTGCTATTGCCTTTGTCTTGCCTGCAAACCACCCAGGACCCTTCATCTCCACGGGCAAGTCCTGCTCATTCACCACGTGAGAACGGCATAGACAAGAACCGCCTCTTGAAGAAAGATGCCTCTAGCAGCCCAGCATCCACTGCCTCATCCGGAAGTTCTACTTCCATGAAATCCAAAGAAATTGGTTTGGTGAGTGTTACCCCTCTGGCCTGACCACTGTTGTATATTTGGATGCTTAATAATTATCTATTTCAACTTCATGTGTAAATGGTACATGTCAGGGGGTGGTGTTAGATTGGAGGAATGATCCACCGCCTAAGAAACCATAAGGTGGTTGTGCAACTAATAAATGAAATGCCTTCTAATCAAACACTTGTTTAAATCCAGCTCTCTCAAGATCAGTGAGAATTTTGCCCTTTCAGTTCACTGAGATATGGATTGCAATTCTGTCAAATTAATTTGTTGAAAGTCAAAACAGTTAAGTTTTCTAGGCTGCAGCTCTCAACAGATTGTCAAACACACATTTGTCTCTAGGACCTTTGGATTAATCTGAGAAAGTATTCAATATTTAGACACATTTTAGGCATTAGGATCTAAGCAGTGCGATCTTCTGTCATTAGCATCATCCACTGACCCTTCTGTACATGGGTGATGTTGTAAACTAATTTAATACCCTTCAGTTATTTGAACTGATCAGTTAACCAAATGTATGAATATTTTGACTCCCGACCAGACAAAGCAGCATTGATTTCTTTTTAGATTCTTTTGTGACTATTCTCCTAGATTTTCTAAATGTTATGTTATGTTTTATTTATATCTCTTATGTTTTATTTATATATCACTTTTCGGCCCCAACCTCTATTTAGTTGCAAACCATTACATTTTTATTGTTATGGCAACCAGTTAGTATGCTATACAGGTAATGTGAATTTTCAAATTGGAATCTTGATTTATATCAATGATTTAAATTGGTCTTCTCTCTCTCTGGTGTTTAAATCCTAATTTAAAAGCTCTCGTTTTCACATACAGCACAAATGCTGCTAATGTTCCTTGGAATTTAGGAAAATAAATCTAGAGAATTAGGCAGTTAGCACTCAGCATCTCAGTTGCTGTTGTGATCAATTGTGTAACATGGCCTGGATAAAAAGCAATGTTTCTTGATACCAGCATGAAAAGGGCAGCACACCGGTTCTGAAGTCCAGCACACCAACCCCACGAAGTGATGTGCCAACCCCAGGAACCAGTGCCACTCCAGGCCTTCGTCCAGGCCTTGGCAAACCTCCATCAATGGACCCTCTGGTCAACCAAGCAGGTAACACAAACCTCTTTTGATGTTGTTTCCTTCATGAATACTTATAATCATTATCAAAAATCATTAATAGCTCCCCTAGCTTGTGTCTGTCTCTCTCTGTTTCTGATGTGTTTGCATGCTGCTGCCTTCTGAAATACTAACATAATTTGAATTTCTGATCATTATTCCAAGTGCTAGTTCCTTTCTGAAACTATTATCCCATATCTGAGACTGAGACAGCTAATGTTTGTTGAAGTGCGCATAATGACAAACACAGAACGGCGCCATGTGCATCTGCGTGCTAACTGCAGTCGGTTGCAGCACCAAATGTTATAAATTATGCCCAGTCTCGAAAGAAATATGCCCAGCGACCTCTGGAAGTGTTTCTCATGGGGTGTGGGGAGTGTGAGAGAGAGTGCTGCAGGCAGTCAGGATGTGATGAATATTATCTACATTTTCATGTGCTTCTTTACATCTGCTTCTTTAATGGGCAAATGTTAAAAGCTATCACATTCAGTATTGTTGAAATGGGTTTATCACAATCGTATGCACAGTTCTATAATAATTTTTTTTTTTGAGAACTAGTAATTGATCAAAGTTAAAATTATAGAGCACTTAAAGGAATTCAACTATGGAACACTCTAAAGCATATTATTTGCTTCAGAGAAGAAGGAGGCTGTACCCTCCCCTCACTTCTACCTGTCAGTCCCCTTTTACTATAGCAGCCATCTCCTCTGCCCCCCGATCATTGCTGGGGACACGGCTTAGGCACCACTACCCTGGCCAACCTTGGGGTGAGGGCTACAGCCCCCTCGGCTCCCATGTTTCTGGAATCCATAAATATGCAGATTCTGGTCTGCACAGCTGCAATTTGGAGATGATGTTAAGCACAGTTTGGATTATAGCTAGCGCTGTGGACACAATAGTTTGGGTTTTCTGGAAGAAGCACCCATGTGGAATTCCAGGGTGCTTGTTGCTTTCTGTGAAGAGGGACGACAAAGGAAACTGTCCTGAGCATCAATATGTCTTCTTATTGTACTGCAGCTGCTGGCTTGAGGACACCTCTTGCTGTTCCCGGACCGTACCCTGCTCCGTTTGGAATGGTACCACATGCTGGCATGAATGGAGAGCTGACCAGCCCAGGAGCAGCCTATGCCAGCCTACACAACATGTCCCCGCAAATGAGTGCTGCTGCAGCCGCAGCCGCTGTGGTTGCCTATGGGCGATCCCCTATGGTATGCTTGCAAACTGAACTGGGTGGGGACAGGGCTCACCGAGAGAAACCTCTATGCAACATTTGGCATTGTCAAGCTCCTGGGATATAACAGCACCAGAGACTTTACTGCTCTGCTGTGTGGCTCATGGCAGGAGCAGCTGAAACTACTTTCCCCCTTATTTAAAAAAGTGAAGGGTGTATCTGTCCTATTTATGCATGCTGTCTAGTTTTTGAAAGCAGCCTTCATTGCCTTGCTCCATTAAAAGGTAGCTTGAAACCATAAAATTGTTTCATTGGTTTGCTGAGCACTTGATTATTCTCTTGGGGAAGAAGATATATACACTTAGTGAGTATCTGACATTCATTTTGTTGCATAAAGGATTTTATTTTTCTGTTTCTGTTTTTGTATCATTGAAACAGAGCAAAGATGGGAAACCTGTAGCTCTCCAGAAGTTGTTCAGCTCCCATTAGCTCCAGCCATCAGAGATGATGGGAGTTGTAGTCCAACAAATACATGGAAGGCAACAGCTTCTCCATCCCTGAAATAGAGGGTCCTCCTCCTTGTAGACTGTTCTGTAATGGAAGTGATATATCATAGAAGCACACACCCATCACGTATTGTCTTGAGACCCTAGTATTCCAAATTCCTCAGTATGTGGATCCATTTCATCATGTGGTGAGATTTGTGTGAAATTGTGGCTACGTTCAGGTGCAGCATTAAACTGTAGCTTAGTTTTTGTGAGAGTGTGCAAATCTTTGGCTCAAGAGCTCCTTCCTGGTCTCCTCCATCACAGCCATGACACAGAGATGGAAAGATTCTGCTTCCTCAGCTATCATCCAAACCTTAAACTGTGGTTAGTCTTGATTGTGCTTGGTTGAAACAAGTGGACTTCATAAACCAGGGAATGCCAACTCTTTTGGACTAATGGATGCATTTTGAATTTTGAGAGTGTGCTGAAGGCAGGAACCAACAAAATTGCTACCATAGAGAGGGTGTGGCATAACACGAAATGGCTCCCATGTGGAGCATGGTATAACACAAAATTAGAGAGACTGTTATTCCCCCAGCAACCTTAGGTTTACCATGGTAAGTCAGCTGTGTGTCAGCTGATTTCTCACTTACATGCACACTGATTCTGTTGCCGTCTGATAATAACAGAGAACGTCCCTCAGTTCCAGGAAAAGTATACAATGCAGCTATACCACTCTCCTTTCACAGAAATCACTTAGACGGTACCTGCACATTTTGCCCCATAACCTGCTTTCTACGAGGGTTAGAGACTTATTTTTAGTAGTAGTAGTGGTAGTAAAAAGGTAAAGGTAAAGGACACCTGACAGTTAAGTCCAGTCGCGAACGACTCTGGGGTTGCAGTGCTCATCTCGCTTTACTGGCTGAGGGAGCCAACGTTTGTCCGCAGACAGTTTTTCCGGGTCATGTGGCCAGCATGACTAAGCTGCTTCTGGCGAAACCAGAGCAGTGCATGGGAACGCTGTTTACCTGGAATGCTGTTTACCTGGAACGCCGTTTACCTGGAATGCCAGAGCAGTACCTATTTATCTACTTGCACTTTGACGTGCTTTCAAACTGCTAGGTTGGCAGGAGCTGGGACTGAACAACGGGAGCTCACCCCATCATGGGGATTCGAACCACTGACCTTCCGACTGACAAGCCGTAGGCTCAGTGGTTTAGACCACAGCGCCACCCATGTCCCAGTATAATAATAATAATAATAATAATAATAATAATAATAATAATAGAGTCTGGGACACCTCTGGAAGTCGTCATGAGCATAATGGCACCCACAGGCATTTGATTGGTGTCCTCTGTCATAAACTTTGACTAGACATTGGCTTACTTCAACTGACTATCAACCACAACCGCTGTTGGTCAAGGTTCAGATGACATAGCAAACTGCAGTTAAGTCTAGAAAAAGAGAAAGCTTCCAAACACCCCATGCCACACCAGAGGAGGAAGGGGAAGCACAAATGTTCCAAACTCACTACAGATCTCCCATTATGTCCAAATGAAGCCAATATGTGGTTTTTCAAGGCCTTCAGAAACATGCTTTAGACGTATGTCTTGTCTATAACCTTTGAACACACACACTTACTTTTTGTGGTGCACAATATCATTCATTATTAAATTGTTTTGTTTATAACAAAAATCCACATTCTCATCATCACTACAAAGGAATTATAAATTCAAAAGTGTTGATATTTACTGCAAATAAAATCAATACAGTAAAGTTGATCAAGGCTTTGATGTACTTCATTGTATGCATGATTTGTCTACAAAATGAGGCATGCACGAATATAATTTACCTATTTACCTTGGCCAATGATAAACAGGCCCACATGTCTGGTTAACGTGGGTTTTGAACAAGCCATTTCATTGTTACATTCACATGAGGTATAAAATTAATGCCTGTCTTTCTTGAGCTTCATGCTGTGAGAGCCATTGTTTATGTAGCCAAAATGGCAGCAGCCATGCAGAAGGGAGAAGTATAAGCAAGTTTGCACAAAACAAAAACAAAAACAGAAGGAGGGGCAGGAGATTTGCAGAACAGCCCAGCAAAGGCTGAGCATGCTCAGTGGCTATGGAATGCAAATGCTTTTTGTTCTGGTGCAGCCAATGGGGAAAGTGTGTTTTCTAAATGGTCAGCGAGTTCTGAGACATCTATTTGCTCATTACCAGGTTGGATTCGATCCTCCTCCTCATATGAGAGTACCCGGCATCCCTCCAAATCTGACTGGAATCCCTGGAGGAAAACCGTAAGTAAAGTCTGACAGCATAACTAAGTCTAAATCAGCCAGAGCTCATTCTGTTTACCTTTTGTCAACACATGACAGTTCCACAGGGGAAGGTACGTGGAATTTTCCAGAAAGGTTACAGCCAGCTGCTGATAAGGATGTTCAAAATACAATCACCAATAGCATTTTCATACTGTTTTTATTACTAGCGCATGCCATTTCGTTGGCATGTTAGAAGCAATTGGCAAGATCTGCTTCTCTTTTCCTAGAACTTTGCCTCACCAGACTGCTGAGGAGGAATTTAGTACTTGGGTGGAATAAAGAAAACATGTCCTTGTTTTGATTTGTTTTTAATCTGAAAACCTCCCCTGTGAAGATAGGAATTCCTGTTTCTAATTTTAGTATGATCTGAAGATTTATTTAATTTTTAGGAAACATTAAAATGGGAATCTGTACTTCTCGCTTGCATGTAAACATGGCTGTGCATTCCATGCCATTCGTGGCGTTTGCATGTAGATTTTGAGAGCTTCTACTTCTTTATTTTCTGGCCTGTGTGGTTATTCAGAGCAGTGGCAGCTGATGCCCACTAGACCTAGAGGAATAGCCTGGTCGTTGGGGGGTTTTCCCCATCCCCATCCCTTGCAATGCTACTGTGGACACTTTGGCATTATAGTCTTAGAAATAGTACTTCACTAAATTTTCAATTTCTTGTGTGGGTTCATGCCAAAGAAGCTATGCATTTCTTAGAAGTAAACCACACTGGATTCCATGACTTCGCTCCCTGCTAGGTATTCATAGGATTGCAGCCTCAAGTGGTTTATCTTAAAAGTGCCACACGGGATTGTTAACAGGGGAACAGATCTATGGGGAACTATTGTGCATTCCTCACCACCCCAAATGTGGAATGGAGAGACATAAAGTGGACTGAGACCTGGGATCCAAGGGTTAAAATCAGCTGTGAAACTCCCTGTGTGACATTGCACCATTCATTGTCTCTCAGCCTAAACTGCTTCACAGGGCTACTGTGAGGAAAGCATGAGGTGAAAGATGACCCATGTATGCTACTTTCAGCACCTTGGAGGAAAGGTGGGATGGATATAAGCATAATACTGATAAATAGGGGGGAAACAAAATAAAAAAGTCTTATATCTGGCAGTATCCTGATTTTGGATTGGATTTAATGGAACACAGGCTTGCAAAGACATGCACCTGACTGGGTGGAGAGGCTCCCGCCAGCTCTGCCCCAATGCTGGGGCACTGCCAGGGTGTTTCTGAGGGAATTGGATTGACGAGCATAAATTCCCCAAGAAACAAAATCAACATGGAGGTTCAGAGGGGTTCCCTGGTACTCCCATTGAAATTCTCCACTCCTGGAGACAGGAATGGGGCATAGAGGTGATTGTGATTGGCTGTGCCGCCCAGAGATGTGATTGGCCAGCACAGGAGATGAAGCATGTCCAGAGCGTCTTGTAATGTGAGGTACTGTATCAAATATGAATGTACAGAACAGAGAGGCTTTGAGGCTTTAGGGTGGGCAGTGCCCCTCTTGCCCTAATAGACCAGGATAATTTGTTGTGATTGTTTAAATTGCATGCTTGCAAAATGTCAGGTGCTAAAAAACTAAAACCAACAGCAATATGAAGCTAAGGACCTTTGGTGTCCTGAACAGTTCAATAACCCAGTGGCTGTTATTGTTTGGCCCATGTTTCTTAGAATTTATTTAAAAACAATACTCCATAGTTCTACTCCCTAGTTCTACTCCCCTCCCCTCTCTCTCTTTCTCTTCGCTGGACGCAGCTTCCATCTTAGCCTGTGCGTACTATATAAATAGACAAGATAAACTTTGAAAATCCTAGGTGCTGAGCTGATCTCCTTTCATTATTTGCCTTTGAAACGAGGCTGACGCTACGCCTGATCACCCCAAGGCAGCGGGACGCCTTCAGTTACCCATAGCAACTTTCGGATGGCATATCCTTATCTGTGATAGATAAGTCTATTGAAAATTTCTGGTGTAGGAGTACAGATAATGCACCGTCTGCCACAGATTCATATTGACAGCAGGAGAGTTTTCAGCTTCAGTCAGAAAAGCTTGCTTCTTTCAGGCACACAAATCGAGATGTCACATTGAATTTATTTTGTAAATGGGATGCAGCGTCCTTGCTGTGTATCCTTTTCTTAGTAGGGGGGAGATTTCCATTCCCCTCCCAAACAAATAACTGCAACTCCCTCCGTGTCTCAGCTGACTGGTGCTCTATTATTCCATACCCGGAGCAAGTTGTGTGTTGCCTTATGTTTGGGTTTGTTTTAAAGCCTTGTGTGCTAGTTCTGTCTTTCCTGAAAATAGCATTTTTCTACAGGCTGATGTGTGGGACGCAGGTGGCGCTGTGGGTTAAAGCCTCAGCGCCTAGGACTTGCCGATCGAAAGGTCGGCGGTTCGAATCCCTGCGGCGGGGTGCGCTCCCGCTGCTCGGTCCCAGCGCCTGCCAACCTAGCAGTTCGAAAGCACCTCCGGGTGCAAGTAGATAAATAGGGACCGCTTACCAGCGGGAAGGTAAACGGTGTTTCCGTGTGCGGCTCTGGCTCGCCAGAGCAGCGATGTCACGCTGGCCACGTGACCCGGAAGTGTCTCCGGACAGCGCTGGCCCCTGGCCTCTTAAGTGAGATGGGCGCACAACCTCAGAGTCTGTCAAGACTGGCCCGTACGGGCAGGGGTACCTTTACCTTTACCTTTTTACAGGCTGATGACAATTAGAATAGAATTGGTTGCTGGTTTTTTAAAAAGAAATCAGCCTCTTAGGAACACACTCTTGTTTTCCATTCTGCTGCTATTGAAAGAACTCCCTCTGGACAACTGCTTCCTGTTTCTCCTCTACCACCTGACAACATGTTAACAGAATGTAAGGCCCACAACTTTTTTTTTAAATAGCCTGGCCCTTGTTAAAGGCTACTTGTCTTTAAAATCCTGAGGTTGACTTTTGGGCATTAATGATGTATGCAAATGCTAGAAGCATGGGGATCACGCTTGCTGTGCTGATGTGTAGCATTAACATCCAAACATACTGTAAGCTTCTTTTCAAAAATATAGTCTCCTTTCTACTGCTTGCCATTTTATATAGTAATCCTTGTACACAGTGAAACTTCCAAGTCATCATGTATAAAACGGTAAAGGTAAAAAGTCAGCATGCATAGGATAAGAGTTGTAGTGGCTTTGGTCAATTGTAAACTGACCTAAAAAGTTAGGTGTCCTTCTGTACAGTGGTGTGAGTTTTCTGGAGAAAATTTGAACTGGAAAAATTGCAGTGCAAATTAGGTTAATTTGCATAGTATTCTTTGCATGGAACATGTACAGTTCACATTAGAAAAGTAACTGATGCCCTAGAGAGTGCTCTAATTTAGCGTGTTTATTTTACTTTTATTTAGTAAGCAAAGCTAAAAACTTTGAAACTGTTCAAGCTTGCCTTGCATTCAATTTTCAGTATTTATTTATCATTACTAATGAACATGGAAAATTAAAGCACTTACATTTTTTTCCAGCTCATATCACTGCTCTTTTGTTCTTTGAGGTTGTTGTTGTTTAGTCGTTTAGTCGTGTCCGACTCTTCGTGACCCCATGGACCAGAGCACGCCAGGCACTCCTGTCTTCCACTGCCTCCTGCAGTTTGGTCAGACTCATGTTTGTGGCTTCGAGAACACTGTCCAACCATCTTGTCCTCTGTCGTCCCCTTCTCCTTGTGCCCTCAATCTTTCCCAACATCAGGGTCTTTTCTAGGGAGTCTTCTCTTCTCATGAGGTGGCCAAAGTATTGAAGCCTCAGCTTCATGATCTGTCCTTCCAGTGACCACTCAGGGCTGATTTCCTTAAGAATGGATGCGTTTGATCTTCTTGCAGTCCATGGGACTCTCAAGAGTCTCCTCCAGCACCATAATTCAAAAGCATCAATTATTCAGCGATCAGCCTTCTTTATGGTCCAGCTCTCACTTCCATACATCACTACTGGGGAAACCATGGCTTTAACTATACGGACCTTTGTTGGCAAGGTGACGTCTCTGCTTTTTAAGATGCTGTCTAGGTTTGCCATCGCCTTTCTCCCAAGGAGCAGGCATCTTTTAATTTCGTGACTGCTGTCACCATCTGCAGTGATCATGGAGCCCAAGAAAGTAAAATCTCTCACTGCCTCCATTTCTTCCCCTTCTATTTGCCAGGAGGTGATGGGCCCAGTGGCCATGATCTTCGTTTTTTTGATGTTGAGCTTCAGACCATATTTTGCGCTCTCCTCTTTCACCCTCATTAAAAGGTTCTTTAATTCCTCTTCACTTTCTGCCATCAAGGTTGTATCATCTGCATATCTGAGGTTGTTGATATTTCTTCCGGCGATCTTAATTCCGGCTTGGGATTCATCCAGCCCAGCCTTGCCCAGCCTTTCGCATGATGAAGTTCTTTGAGGTACTACTTCCCAAATTATTTTTCATGCAAGAGATCCCAGACTGCCTTTTGGACATCAAGGCTGTAGCCACTTTTCTTTACAAAAGAGTTTTCTTCTAAACTTCTAGTTTATTTCCATCTTTCCGTCTAGTTGTAGTTGTGGTTTATTCTGGTGCAGCCTTTTGTAATTTCACCTCCATACAAAGTAGT
The DNA here is from genome assembly GCF_951804945.1 of Podarcis cretensis. Lineage (NCBI taxonomy): Eukaryota > Metazoa > Chordata > Lepidosauria > Squamata > Lacertidae > Podarcis > Podarcis cretensis. The sequence continues at coordinate 6,245,453 of NC_137180.1, read as the reverse complement.
AATCAGTGTGATCTCACAGCTTCCTAACTTGTGCATATCTGGATAGTGAAAATGGTATATGGTCATGCTGATCTTCCGATATAACAATATTGGGCTAATGAACCATAGTTTATTAGTGTGACCCCACACACCATAGACTGAGAATGAGATTTGTGCTCAGGCACTCTATCTTCACTCCCTCTCTTCTCATCCTTTTATGTGCCCAGCTTCAGTGCCACTGTGGAGGAGGGAGTGCATAGCCCACCACTCCTTCTGTCTAATAGGCCATGGATTAAACTGCAATTGTTAGGTCTGAATGAGGCCAATGTGTCTTACTTGACCAGGTAGTTCAAAAGTCTTCAGGCAGTGTGTCGAGAGAGGGAAACTAATTTCGGTTATATGTTGATGGTGATAGTTCCCTGGCTGAGTTTCCCCTTTTTTTTAAAAAAAAAAAGGGAGCGCAGACTAACTAAATTGCATAATCAATATTTTAAGCCCTACAGAGAATCTAGCAAATGGGTAACTAGCAGTAAGTGAAAGTACGAGGTGGATGAGGAGAGCACTTTATTTCCTATTTTACTTCCCTTGGTTCATGTGATGTGCTTCGGGCCTCTAAGCAAGTGAATGCATTGATTCCTCCCTCTCTCCCTTGAATAGCCATGCCTTCTTATAAATCATCTAGTGTTGGCATCTGCTGTGAATCACTGAATGGCCAAGGACCTTTTTCAGAGGGCAGGGGAGATGTTGTAGGGCCACAATAAGTAATCTTTAAGCGCTGAAGCCATTATTCAATCTATCTGATCACAAGAGCGTGGGAAGCTGCCTTCTATTGCCTCAAACCACTAGTCCATCTAGCTCAGTGTTGTTTACACAGACTGACAGAGCCTCTCCAGGGCTTCAGACAAGGTACATTCCCAGCCCTACCTAGAGATGCCAGAGGTTGAGCCCAGGGATCTTCTGCATGCCAGGCAGATGCTGTACATTGAAAGGTCAGGACAGCATTTCTCCAGATAAATTTAGGCATCTGTTCATGTTGATTTGCGTTTTGCACTCAGGAATTGATATGTGTGAATTGCTGGGGGAGTCAAGGAACTAAAAATACATTTTCACTTTGCAAATACAACATTGCATCAAAACTGTGCCCACGTGGCTATTTCCCAAGCCAGGTGGCAGTTGTGTGGAAAGAAGGCATGTCACCGGCATTGCACAAGTGATGAGCTTTCTTTGAGCTGCTCCACAACATCTACTCTGCTTGCAAGTGTGAACTGGTACACAGTTATGATTTAGTAACTGAAATAGGCCAGCTATGTGACCTGGGGCTTCCCCTCCCACCTTCTTCTTTTCATCCCAAACAGAGCATACTCATTTCACGTTACTGCAGATGGTCAGATGCAGCCAGTTCCTTTCCCCCCAGATGCTCTCATTGGACCAGGAATACCGCGTCATGCTCGCCAGATCAACACCTTGAATCACGGGGAAGTGGTGTGTGCTGTCACCATCAGCAACCCAACGAGGCACGTGTACACTGGTGGGAAGGGATGTGTCAAAGTCTGGGATATCAGCCAGCCTGGCAACAAGAGTCCTGTTTCTCAGCTGGACTGTCTGGTAAGTTTATCCTATAGAAACTGGAGTCCAGTATTGAAATATAGGAACCTGGTGAATTTAACTAGCTAACATCTGAACCCCCTAAAACAGCCTTTCTCAACCTGTGGGTCCACAGATGTTGTTGAACTACAACTCCCATCACTTCTAGCTAGCAAGGCCAGAGCTCAGGGATGATGGGAGTTGTAGTCCAACAACCTCTGGGGACCCACAGGTTGAGAACCACTGCCCTAAAAGGATCCCTAAGTAAAAAATGAAAGTTAAATGTTTTAAACAGTAAGTAATAAAAGCTCAACAATGGAGCTATAGAGAAACCAAGGCAAGGATCAAATACCTGTTGGGCCCTGAACCTTGTTTTCTTAGTTGGAGCTCAGAGAGGTAAGGGTGGGTGTATAAACAAGCCTACTGAAAAACATAAAATTTACATTTATTGTTTCACCCACTCTGGCCTTTGGCCCTGCCCAGGTAGCCCCCTGAAGTTTGCCCCGAAGAGCAAGCAGTTTCAGGCAAAGAAAGGTTCCCTATCTCTCCTTTGCTTCTACATGGGAATGGCAGATAGAACTGGTTTCTTGCTCACAAGCCTCGCAAGAACCAGTGCCCATCTTCTACAGCTGCTTCATTTTCCCTTGTTGATTTTGGCACCCATTTTGCAGCCTTTACAATTTTGTACCCCCAGAAAGCGGGCAGTGAAGAAGTGAAACTCTTATGGGGCAGCAAATCCTCAGTTTAACTTTGATTGTGTTATGGATCACTCAGGCTGATCTTAGGTGAACTGTTTGCCAGATGTAAAATGGTGATGGAGTGGCTTAACAAATGTGGCATTTGTACCAAATACTTAACTTTTATCGTTAATATTTTAGGAACCTTTCATAAGGTTGATAAATATATTATAAAAGGGCCTTACTCTCAAGGTGCATTTTGGAACACTATTGTGTTGGAGGCTCCATGGTTGAAGACTGTTCTTCCTCTTTGCATGCTGTTCTGGAGCTTCTCCTGATTTATTTATTTTTTTTGGGGGGGGGGGTTGCACAGGGGAAGGGGAAACAGCCCTAGTGGGAGTATTTGCATGGGCTTCTGCTAACAGAACCAGAGAGTTGAACCTGACTCCATGAAGCTCTATGAAAACAGTAATGTTGATGGTAGTTTTTAATGGGTGTGTTCAAGCCAAGTCCTATACTTCAGAAAAGAACAGTCTCTTGCCATGACAGAATTTGGCTCTGTTGAATTAAGAGAAGTGCAGCACAAAGAAACACAAAAATAATTGCTTTCTCCTTACTAGCACTGCATGATTTGTTACTAGTTTTATCCTCTTGGCTGCTTCAGAATTTTTACCACTCTTAATGTGACTACTGAAAATGAGCATAATGGCAACTGCTGCATTTATGGACTAAAACCTGAAATAGCTGGAGCCTGGGGTTTTCCATTCCTTCAGTCCCCCACCCCAAGCTTTTCAGCAACAGGTGTTCTTAGGAACTTGGGATATTAATTATCAAAGAGAGCTTCCGTAACCAACGGGGGCACACTGATTTTGTCCAAAGTGATTTCTTTAGCACTGCACCACACTGTTAGAAAACAAACAAACACGTATCTTGGATCGGGTTCTTTTTGCTATACTTAGTGTGCAATAGGGACGCAGGTGGCGCTGTGGGTTAAAGCCTCAGCGCCTAGGGCTTGCCGATCGAAAGGTCGGCGGTTCGAATCCCTGCGGCGGGGTGCGCTCCCGCTGCTCGGTCCCAGCGCCTGCCAACCTAGCAGTTCGAAAGCACCTCCGGGTGCAAGTAGATAAATAGGGACCGCTTACCAGCGGGAAGGTAAACGGCGTTTCCATGTGCGGCTCTGGCTCGCCAGAGCAGCGATGTCACGCTGGCCACGTGACCCGGAAGTGTCTCCGGACAGCGCTGGCCCCTGGCCTCTTAAGTGAGATGGGCGCACAACCCCAGAGTCTGTCAAGACTGGCCCGTACAGGCAGGGGTACCTTTACCTTTACCTAGTGTGCAATAAGATGCCAGAATTGCCATTGCTCATATTGAAAACAATATAAAGAGTTATGCTTTCAAGAGAGAAATTCACTGAATTTTCTTAACTGCTGTCTCTGCTTAGATGTGAACAGTAGAAGACAGGACTAGCAGTGACATGTGTGGGTTTGAAATTATATGTCCTGTTCAGATGATTGTGCAGAGCTACATAAACCATGGTTTATGAAGGGGGTGTGGAGTGTTTGCGAAAATCCTGCTTTGTATTAAGCTGGAGTTCTCCTTCTGAGCTGAAGGATGATATGATCCTGGCTTATTACCCTGGTTTGTGTTAGCTGACAACATTAACTCAGAGTTCCTTGGCTAGGACATAACAGGGAGCTCTGACTTAATAAAAAACAAGACCTTCATGCCAAAGCCAGTGCAGGGTGAAAGGAAGAGTGCTCAGCCCTGAAGCTAATGCAACTTTGAATGATTGTCCATGCCAGGCCAGTGAGGTTCAGCTTCAGAACTTACAGTGCTTAAAGTCTGGCTATCGGATGAAAACATTACCATTGGCATTATTGCAGAGAATGTATATTAATGTCATTGAGATTTGTACCTCCACAGAACAGAGATAACTACATTCGATCATGTAAATTGCTCCCCGACGGATGCACCCTGATTGTTGGCGGGGAAGCCAGCACGTTATCCATTTGGGACCTGGCAGCTCCAACTCCACGTATAAAAGCAGAGTTGACGTCCTCGGCTCCTGCCTGCTATGCTCTGGCAATCAGCCCTGATTCCAAGGTCTGCTTCTCCTGCTGTAGTGATGGGAACATTGCAGTCTGGGATCTGCACAATCAGACATTGGTCAGGTTAGTTGCTGCTTTTCCGCCAATTTCCTTCCATTTTTTCCCCTTTTGTATGTGCAGTTACGATGCAGCAGTATTACACTGTCATGACTGAAAGTGCTAAATTGCCTAAATTAGCAGTTCAGAGTGGGCTGGCCATTGGGGCAAATCGGCAAGATTTTCCTAAGAGATCTATGAAATTTGACTGGGTTTGGAGACAAATCAGGTTTTGTTCTTCTTGTTGTTGTTCCTGTTGCCCTACCCATTCCTTCTGTTGGATCCCACCATCACCGCCACTGTCATCAACCACTTGTATTCTGTTCCATTTCAGTTGAACTGAGCTCAAAAGACAGACAGGGCAGTTGTAGCCTTTCAGGGAGGAACTAGTGCATTAGAGATATCCTGAGGCCATCAAATGCCAAGAACTCTACCAAATACACCCATTGTGGCTACAGAAGCCTATCATAGCCAGAAAAGTGGTTTGGGGGAAAGGGCAGCCAGCAGAGATGGAAGAAATGCCACTGCCCCTTCAATGACTCCAGAGGTCAGCAGACATAAAATTCTAATTACTTCCAGCAATCAGGAGGCTGTGCTTCTGAATCTCCCTTTGTACGGCAACTAGCAAGCCAGGAAGCGTCCTGTCGCGATGCCCTCCTTTCTTGTTTTCCTTGCTCCTAGCTCAGAAGTTCGTACATGTGCTTAGCCATTTTCCTTGCTGAATCAGTTCACCACTTTTCCCCTCATCTGCTGTCTCATCTGTAAACGTGTTTGAAACAAAATACATGTATCTTCAAGCTGCCCTTCGCAGGGTTGTGTGTATTCTGCAATTCAATGAGAGCTCTGGAAAGCTGCACGATTTGGATATGGATGGAGAATTCAGCCTCCAGGGAACCTTGGTTTTCTTTTGTTTGTTTACATAACCAGATTCTAGCACTTGTGGCTGTGAGTGTATACTCAAAAGTGTGTGAATAATGCACACTGAAACCCAGAAGCCTGAAAAATGCCTGAACAAGATTCTCAACAGCAGAGGAATGGGCTCAATGCTCCCCATGCCTACAAAATAATTATGCAAACTAGCAAAAATGGTAGAATAAATGATGCAGCATTTCTTCATTTGCATAATTTGTTGAGAATTGAGATTTTCTTGGTGCAAAATTTAGATTACCTTTGGCCTCAAATCCTTCTGTGTTTTAGTGCCAAGTGTGCAGTGCAGTACCTTTTCCCCTCCACTATACCCACATTCCACAAACCGCTCTTCCAGATTTCCAGAGCATGGAAAAAGCCTAGTTATGTGTGTGGTGGCAGCATGACCAGTCACATTCAGGATACAAACTCATGGGAGATTTGGAAACATCTACCATGTTTCGAGCAGTCACTCACTTAGCTCGGATTTAGATAATGTTGTTTATTTACATGTAGTCACAAATCAACATCTCTAGCTTTCAAAAAAACAGACAAACCCCCCAAAACTGGCTGCTTGCCATCTTTGCTTCCTCAAAGCACAGCAGGTGTGCTCTGCAGACCCCTCTGAAAATGCTGAATGGCCAGAATATTAATAGCTCATTTTCAGGTTATCTGGTTGCCCTCAATTGCTTTTGGCATAGCATGCATCAGGGGAAAAGAACAACAAAAAAAGTCCTTTGGTTTGTCTGCAAATAATGAGAGACTGAATAATTTCCAATTGAATTTGCTTCCATCAGGGACAGTTGACAATGTTACAGTGAAATTATGGCACTCCCTGCCCTGCTATTTTCCCCCTATTTCTATTATATGCAAATTATGGGCTGCTCCTTTATCACTTTTGTTGTCTTCTAATGGGCTCTTTCAGGTTGCGTTCCTCCCATCTGACCTTTTTTAAGTTACCTGCCTGGTGCACCTAAATGCCTTTGCCTATTTCTACTTACTGCTCTACCACCCATATCCTTTCTTGGTTCCCCTCCTGGATATTATGCCACTTCCTGTTCCATATTCCTGAGTGCAACCCACAACACTCATCTGCTTCAGCCCTGCCAGCTAGCTACATTCCTGCTCTGAATCACTGAGACATGCCTAGTGTACTGTTTTGCTATTTGAAAAATAATAATCATGAAATATGTTGAGAATTTAAAATGACTCCTTTTAAAATCCAGTTAAGTAAGGTAGGAAACACATACTAAAGTACTGACTTTGGCTATAGGAAATAAACCCTTTTTTTAGTCAGTAAAATGATGCATTTTGAGAGCTCTGATCCCTTAAGAATGCACGTAGCTCCAGTTTGTTGTGTGCTGCTGGCATCTGCTAATAGCTGAGCTCAAGCCATCTTTCAACATGGTCATTTCTACTTCAGAACTCTTTCAGAAACTATTCCAGTTCCTCTGGTGTGAATTCAAGGATATAAGTCTTACAGTGTCCAGCTGGATATCTTTGAAAAAGGCCTTAGCATTTCTGCTGTAGGTAGAAGCCAGCTAACCGAAACTTGGTGGTTTGCAGCTTCTGTCTCTTGGCATTAAGTACCTTTTGCCGCCAGTAACCAGTATTTTTTAAAACAACAACAACACCCGTTTAATGCTTATACTAGTGTTGAGCTATCCCAAAGCTATTGGCAGTATAGGTACAAATGCACAAGGCAGCTCTTAAATCTTCTATTTAACTAAAAGATAAATAAAAAATAGAAATTAGCTCACAAATCCTGTGTGTTCTTTTCCTAGTATATTTTTGGCAGCTAATCAGCCTTCTCTCACCAGCCCCCCAGAGGCTAAGTGACTTTTCTTTTCGAAGTCTCTAACACTTCCAGGTTTGGAAGGTAGGGAGTGTGATTAACATAATGTCCACATAAGTAATTTCCTTTCAGGCCTTCAGGATTAAAGAATGAATGTGTACGCACACCTCAATGTGAATGTCTTGGCAAGGCAGTGACTTTTAACTGCTCAAAATAGCTTTATAATATGACAGTGTTTGGTGGACCACAAGACCAACTTTTCATACATCTCAGCTCAATTGGCAGCAGCCCACAATAAATCTCAGCAAGCACAGCCGACATTTGCACCTGTCTTGATACTAATGAGTGGCTATTTAAAGCATCAGAGTTTGGCTACTTAGCATTTCTGGACACTTACAGGCTGAATGAGTCATCTTAATTATGAACTGGGCTGTGTGAACATGGCACTTAAAGAAAATGTCAAAATTCTACCGCAAGGTAGTTCAAAATTCAAGTAAATCCAAAACTTGCCACCTCTGTCGCCTTTATACAAATCAAGCAGCTTTCCATGCCTCCACTTATTCCCCCCCCCCCCCGCTTTTTGCTAGTAATGGAAAAGGGCAAAGAGCTTTTCAGGGTACTGAAATCCTAAATCCTGACTGCTGGAAACTGTGATCAGCTGAATATCTTGCTTCTAAAACTACAACGAAGCACTCCCTTGCTAAGACGTATACTCAGTGTTAGTTCATTTTCTTTATTTAAAAAATACTTATATTATCTGGATGGTGATTATATGCCTAATTGCAGTTTCTGCTTGTGTGTGATCCATGAGGTGTTGTGGAGTGGCCCATGAGAGGAATTCTGCCTCGTGTCTAAAGAGCAACACATTTGCTCTTGATATCTGTGTTTGTCTTAGCTTTGCTCTCCGCAATCCATAATTGTGCAGCAACTGGTTTTCAGTCTTTCTTTACTGTGCTAATTGCATAGTGGACCAGACCTTTTCAGTAAGTGAACGTTGTTGTCAGACAGTGAGGCTTGTTCCCTGGAAGGATAAATCACAGCATTACACAATCACTTTATAAATGTTACTTTCGAGAACAGAGAAAAGAGGTGCGAAAAGCACACTGTTTAAGACTCCCATATATTTAACTTTGGAATGGTCAGACACACGAGCCTTGCCAAATTGACTTTTAAGATGCATGGAGATAAAAGCAATGTCTGAAATGACTTCCAGGAGTGGCTTTGTAGTTCTTTCTGCTCACATCCCCTGTTGTTTGAACAGTCTTACACGTACTTGCACTTTCTAGGAAGAGGTGTGCAAGTGCTGTGCCAAGTTAGTGGCACACATAGATCATGACGAACTTCCTTCATACTGAGCTCTAATGCCACTATAGGACCACAGTCATATTGTGTTAGTTGGCTGAGTTCATGCAAGAGAAGATAGATAGATGGAGCTTTCTTGGACAATAATCCAAGGTAATTGTTGGATGGTGAGCTCTAGATAGAGAATAACTGGGCATTTTTATGTATGTATCAATGTATGTCTTTTGAAAATCTACCCTGCCTTTCATTGGACCACATGTGTAAGTTATGTATCATAAAAACTAAACCTAAACCATCAGATTAATTCATAAATCAATGGGAGCAGCTAAAACACCACAGTTAAAATGTCCATCTTATAGCTGCAGAGCAGATCTGATACTTCCAGCCTGAACCTACAGCCTAGCAACCAGTAAAAGCATGAGCACATAAAGGGACATTTATATCTTTAAAACACTTTTGCCTACTCTTCATTGTAAATACAGTTCTAGAGAGAGGGTTGCAGTTTAAAATACAAGTTCATGAACACAGCACAACAAAGATGGTGAACCTGTTGCCCTCCATAGCTTGTTGGACTCCAGTGCCCATCAGCCCCATGCTGCATAGCCATTGTGGTTGAGAAAAAAGGGAGTTATAGTTCACCAATCCCTGTAAGGCCACACATTCCACATCCCTGTAATAAAATTATGATTTAAGAAAGCCAGGTCCATCCTGGCACTAAACCCCAACAAAGGTCTGGGCAAATAGCTTCAATTGTCATCAGAATCTCAGTAAGGACAGTGCCAGTGGTATCTCAAGAGGGTAGAGAGCTCCAAAGCTAAGGCATCCCCATAAAAAAGGCTCTCTCTTGCGTTGCCACACAGCAAGTCTCAGCTAGAAGTGGCACTGCCAAGAAAGGGAACCGATCCCTTTCTTGAGAGGGTGCCCAACTACACGTCTGAAGGGAGTAAGGCATTTCACAGAAGACACCACAGTGTTCAAGCACTCTGCATATTTAGGTCCTAGCTCACACAGGGCTTTCTAAGTAACCACATGTCTCTACTAGACATGGAGAAAGCTTGGGGTAGACTGGCTCACCTGTCATTTACCTGAGCAAAGGAGGCAGCATAATTTCCTAATGTGGGCTTCTGGAATAAAGAGCTTCTGCTTACTCTCTTGTTGCAGACCTTGTGACTGGAGCAGCTTAGTTCTTGCCAGGCTTCCTGAGCAATAAGTATTGGTTGCCAATTTGTTGTGGTTCACTTTTTGCCCTTGCTTGTGTTGGTAAAAAACAGAGAAAATAAAAGGAGAGCACGAGCTGATAACTCCTTGAATTTTCAGACCAACGACTCCAGACATGCCATGTTGATTCATAGGGTGTCCCATGGTAGTCGTTCTGCGCCTTCCTCTTTTGCTTTTAAAGCATGAAGCTGAAGCTAATTGCTGATGGTAAAAGGCAGGCAGGCGCCTTAGAACATTCCAGTTTAGGGATTAAGGAAGGCTCGAGCTGACTCTTTGTTACCAAGAGTAGGGATTTCCAAATGCCGAGATTTAAAATGTAAAACATTGTTGAATAATGATGGCTGCTCATGACCTGTTTGCTACCAAGGGCATCATTTTGCAGGCTCAGCCAACACAAGTAAAAAGATTAGGTTTATTGGATCCCTTCCTGCATGTGTTTATGTAGCTGAAGTATTTTTTTTTTTTTATGCTCTTGATTCACAGCTTAAACAAAGCCTATAAATAACTGCCTGCCTCTGTTGAGGCAATTTGTCCTCTGTACTTTGAGTTTAGCCTAGGAGCCTGTTAAGTTTTTTTTTTATTTCCAGGTGTCGTCATCGTGAATTACATTTCAGTTTTTCAAACTGTCAACTTACCTTTTCCAAAATCTCTGCTAATGTTCACTTAGTTCCTGTTTAGACGATTAGTGGCACATTCCATGTGCTTTGGCACCTGCAAAATAGTTTTTTGTATAGTGTGGTATTTTATGTCAGGTTGGGGTGGGTGAGCAGTATTGCTGCTTGCCACACATCAGGTGATGTGGAGGAGATGACACACAGAGAGAGTCCAAAACTAACAACACAACAGTGTTTACCTTGAGTTCTGGCAGGAAATCATTATTCAATCTGGTTTGTTTTATCAGGCAATTCCAGGGCCACACAGATGGAGCCAGCTGTATTGACATTTCTAATGATGGTACCAAGCTCTGGACGGGAGGCCTGGACAACACTGTGAGATCCTGGGACTTGAGAGAAGGGCGGCAGCTACAGCAGCATGACTTCACATCCCAGGTGCCTAGTATTCCTTACTGCAAATTTCAGGCACTGGCTGGTGTACTGAACAACTTCCATCTTATCTTGGTTATTAACTTCAGAGTGAAGTCAGAGTATTAATGCTAGCAAAATTATTAGCACCACATCTGCTTTTATTATTCACATAGGCTTCTGGTATAGTCTCGGGCTGCTTTCAGCCAAAGCATTTACTGTGGAGCAAAGCTGTTATTGTTAATGAAGCATCCATTGGGGTAATCCGACAGCTTTGGAATAAAACGGTATCTTAAAACACTGGACTCTGCTAAGAATGCAGTTTGGCATTTTTGCCGGGGGTGGGGTGGTGAAAGCAAAGGAGGTGGAAATGCCCCGGAACACTGACAGAGCATGTGTGCCATTGCTTCACATAATGCAAAATTAGCATGCACCCTTCTTATTTAATAAACAATCAGTGCTGCCATTTGGACTCAAATAATGATTTCTTGTTCTAAAAGAGAGGCAAAATGACTTGTGATGGCACAGTCAGAAATAAGTCCTATTGAATTTAATGGGGCTTACTCCCAGGTAGGCGGTTTATGATTGCAGCCCTAGTTTATTGTCTCTTGTTTCCTTCCTTTCTTGCTAATATTTGCAAGAAAAATAAAAGGTTCTTTCTCTCTCTCCTAAAGATTTTTTCCCTTGGCTACTGCCCCACTGGTGAATGGCTGGCTGTGGGAATGGAGAGCAGTAATGTGGAAGTTCTGCATGTAAATAAACCAGACAAATACCAGCTTCATCTGCATGAGAGCTGTGTGCTGTCACTCAAGTTTGCTTATTGCGGTAAGTTGGAAGAAGAACAGCTCGAAGTCACCAGTATTACTACAAGCCAATCACACCTGAGCTGAATGTCTCAGGGCAAGGCACCTGAATGCTTCCATTTATTTTGGTTTAACAGCTGGAAAATAAAGGTAACACCCTATTACCAGCTCCCCCAGGAGGTTAGTGAGAGGTAGCTCATGCCTATAAAGTCGCAATATCATCAAAGCAGCTTTCATACGCAGCTGGTGGCCCATAGTTTGCTTAGGTTGTGAGGCTATAGAATGTTGGAATATCAAGAGTTTTGAATGATGCCCATTGCTTTACTGAGCTAGTTATGCCTTTTTAGTTAAATCATTTATATAAATCCACAAAGGTGGATCTGTCCTAGATGAGGAGAGCTTGGGGATGCCCTGCGGGCTGATTTCAGGCACTCTGTGTTGGTTAACCATGCATCAAATGCTTGTCAAAATGACAGGCCGCTGAATTTAGTAGGCTACTATACTGGTTTTCTGTAAAGTGACTTTGTGCAATCTTTCACAGCCTACCGCCCGCCCCCACCTGCAAAGCTGTTAACATGGGGAACATTTTAGGCATATGATAAAAGTGCTTTTAGATACAAGAGAATATGGAAAAAAAAATACGCAAGTGTGCCTGTTGGTGTCAATTATTTGACTGTGTTTTCATTGATGGTCCCATTACAGGCAAATGGTTTGTAAGTACTGGAAAAGACAACCTCCTAAATGCCTGGAGAACCCCATATGGTGCAAGCATATTCCAGGTAAGAAGAACAGCATATCAATGAAAGGGATTTGAACCTCGTGGTGGTGGGTGAGGTGTAAGAACAAAGATATTATTACCAGTCTTAACATTTGTGTCTCGCACTTTCACCAAAGAGCTCAGGGAAGTGGACAAGGGGTTACAGTGGTGCCCCGCAAGACGAACGCCTCGCAAGACGGAAAACCCGCTAGACGAAAGGGTTTTCCGTTTTGGAGGCGCTTCGCAAAACAAATTTCCCTATGGGCTTGCTTCGCAAGACGAAAATGTCTTGCGAGTTCCTGCGGGTTTTTTCCCCCTTTCCCCCCCCTTTTCCTAAGCCCTAAGCCACTTATCAGCTGATCCGCTGATAAGCCGCTTATCAGCTGATCCGCTAAAAGCCGCTAAACCGCTAATAGCGCTAATCCGCTAAGCTGTCAATGGGCTTGCTTCACAAGACGAAAAAACCGCTATACGAAGAGCCTCACGGAACGGATTAATTTCGTCTTGCGAGGCACCACTGTATCCTGTTCTGTGCATGTATCTTAACACAAGTGACTTTTTAAACCAGAACTTGGTATGTTCTAGAAAAGAATAAACAAGAGGGACACACCAACACTCATACTGCGTACATTTATACTATAACTCTGTTCTTTTTCTTCTAGTCCAAAGAGTCATCTTCTGTACTTAGTTGTGATATCTCCGTGGATGATAAATACATAGTTACCGGCTCTGGAGACAAGAAAGCCACTGTCTATGAAGTTATCTACTGAGAAATTGTGTTGGAGACATAACGAGTTGAACTGGGCCAAAACATTCTTAATGTGTAGACATAGAAAGATTTTACCTTTCTTAATTAAAAAAAAAGAAAAAAAGAGGAAGAACTTGATTTCCACAATGTCACACAAAGCTATTCAACATGTATTAAACAGAAGGCAGCATTTTGGTATCCAGCTCCTGGATTGATGTGAAGCAAGAAGGCAAAATGGATTAATGTAGCATAGTTTTGATGGATTTTAAAAGCAGAGTCTGCTGAAGATCGTTGAAGCCTTTGGGTTGGTTCCCCCCCCCCTTTATGACCTCATAAAAATCATGCTCATTGCTTGAATATGCGGGATTATGTTTCAGCACTTGCAATTCCACCTGCATTCTTGTCTTGTGTAGAGCAGTGATATCTTGGATAAACTTGTTTCCTGGTTTTGCCTCTTGGGATATGGGTTTTTGTATTTTTTGTTGAAGATCAAACATTTGTATAAATTGTAAATATATTTGGTTTAATACAGTAAAGGCTTTAGTATCAATAAATGGTCTCTTTTTTTTCTCTCTACCCCAGTGCCCCTTAAGTCATTTTTTTTAAAAAAATCATTTTATGGTCTAAATTTTGTAACAAGCTAGAGTAGAGTTTTTGCAATATTTGATAAGGTCTTTCTAGGGTGCATCAAATACTAGGTCCTAACAAGAGAAGATCCATTGAAATTCAGAGGCATGACAAATTTGAGTCCATTAATTTCAGCACATCTCCTTTGGGTAAAACTTAGTTGGATACAACACTCTGTGCTGAGCTCTGAGGCTTATTTTACTAAAAGCAGTTTTCTTCAAACAGAATGGATTCAGAATTCACATTTGTACTACAGAAAACAGAAAAGCAATAACTTTTACATTCAGAAAATAAACTCATTTTAAATTTTGAGGAATTGTTCATTCAAAATGGTTGTAAGTGAATGTTTAAGGATTGAAATGCTATGGTAAACAAGCTTGTGGTTCGTATCCCATGGCAGTTTGCTACTTTGCAGCAAAAAACCCCAAAAAGATGCCCAAGGCAACCCCTTCTGGGCCATTCCATTGCTTTCAAGGAAAGAAACAGAGTCAAGGGCTTAGGGAAGAATTACATTATTTTCCAAGTGCAGGTTATCTGCATTTATGAAAGTGGTACAGGTTTGCAGTCTTAGAAAGTGAAGGAATTCTTTATGCTTTTGAAGATTAGCTTCATTGGGCATTTGCCTACTGGTTTGCTTTCTGGTGCGTTGGCCAGCTTCTCGACATTGATGCAAAAGTGTCACCTGGAAGCCAGATCAACACAACATTGGCTTAGCTACAGACACAGCTTCCCATTTCTTGCATCTAGCGCCTAAAGAGACATTAGTTTTCTTTTCAATTTATATGCTCATTCTACCGAATCTATTTTATAGCAGTATGGAATGGTAGTAGCCCTAATATATATAACTCTGATTTCAGAATGTAAAATGTTAACTATTCTGAATAGCCTCATTTGATGGCCTTTAAAATTAGTATTGTTTTCTACCTATCGGCACATATCAGATGTGCAGCTATATGAACATGGTTGGATGAGCAGGTGTGGTTGTAGCATTTGGTTCTGGGGTATAGGCTCCAACATTATGCTTTTTAACCATTCAAACCCCTGTCATGTATCGTATCAAGAGTATTTCTAATGGCTTAATCCATTTGGATCATATTTCTCCCATCACCCTACTGTTCTTGGACTTCATGGTTTCTTCGCTTTTCAGAAAGTTTAGCAAACCAAGGTGCTTAAAGGCTTAGAAAAGAGTCATCGGTGTGTGTTTTGTAAGTGTGATGTCTCTGGCTCTCAGGATAAATAAAGCAGGAATGTGCATATATACAGAACCCTATTTTTTCCAGAAATTGGGAAAGCATATGGCTGCTGGTGAGTGCTTAGGCAGATTAAGTGAATATATAGAGTGCCCAATTTGCATAATTCATAATACTGTTGCAGAATTTGGGTTTCTTGTAGCATTACAAATTGTCACAGAATTCCATATGTTCTTACTCTGATCTTTCAGCAGCACTTTATTTTGATGGCTTGGTCCAGAAAGATACCGATATGAGGCTTAGCATAATATGCAATGAACTGGCTATCCTTTTTTTAAAAAAAAATCTTCTGTCTATCACATTCTCAGATGGGTTTGTGTACATGCTGTCTGACCCTCCTGAAGTAGATTCACAGCAACCACTAATAGTTGACACCAGGAGGCTGATTCTCCTCTGTAATTTTCAGTTTAAGACTAAAACTTCCCCATTTTCCTTGTAGCGTAGAGACTGCTGGTAGTATTATGCTTTTTTTGCATCACGTAGATAAACACTAGTTACCTAGCTGTTTCCAGGTACAATTTACAGTACTGGTCTTGACCTATAAAACCCTCGGTGGCTTGAGACCAGAGTATACCAAGAATTTCCTTTACCTCTACAAAGTTGCCCAGACACCATGATCCACTTTACACAGTTCTCCACTGTCTGAT
Source organism: Podarcis cretensis (assembly GCF_951804945.1). Classification (NCBI taxonomy): domain Eukaryota; kingdom Metazoa; phylum Chordata; class Lepidosauria; order Squamata; family Lacertidae; genus Podarcis; species Podarcis cretensis. The sequence goes on along the minus strand of NC_137180.1, from coordinate 6,229,994 downwards.
ATTTGGCAGGTGACACAAGAGATTGGAATTTAGAGCAGTCTCCTCTGAGAGGCCTGCCTGGATTCTCACCTTTCAGAGGACAGGGAAGGCTGTTAGATTTCAGTGAGCTTTTAAAAGGTGCTGTTTTTAATCTGTGGCTGTTTCTGACTTGAGTAGCTTTTGGTTTTTATTGCTGGGGTGTTTATTGCTTTATTTGTATCTTTTTATTGATTGTTAGCTGCCTTGATGAGGTGTCATAAAAACCTAGGGTAGAAATACTGTAAATAAATAAAATAATGGCCATGAAACAGAGATGCACACATAGCACAGTGACCTGTTACTTTAATCATGTTTTGTTAAATGTTGGTGTACCTGATTGGCACCAGAATCTCCAATAGTACCAGCCACCTGTTAGGCAGGAATGGGGAAGCTCCAGTCGTGGGGCTAAAAGCATCCATACCCTGCCTGGGCCTGCTTTTCACCATCCTCTTGCCATTTTACCAGGCAGGAATGCATCTCTGAACTGTGATACCATACCTCTCACTAGCCTGGATGGAGAGGTGTATATTTCTGATCATCCCCATCATTGCTAAGTGGCCCCTGAAAGGTTATCATGAGTGAATGCAGCCTTTAGGCTGACAAATCGGATCCTCCCTTAAAGAGGGCACGTATTGCAGTGAGACCTGGAAACCGACACCCTGTGTTGTGCGTGGGTACGATTGGTCAGCCACAACACCCGATTGGTAGGTCCCTCGTAGCTGGGTGCAATCTGGCCAATGGGATGCAGTCCAAACGGTTCAAGGGACCTATTTATACCCATGCACATGACCCACAGCTTCTTCTTTCGGTGTGTGCATTCGGAACACCCGCCCACCTCTCCCTACTTTTAGGGCTTTGCGCTTGACCTTGCTATGCTGTTGTGTGTCGTCTGTCGTTGGGACTGGGGCATGGCAGGAATTTCCCCCACTTGGCTGATTGGCTGTTGCCATTTGGGTTTTGCCTGCCGCATAGCAAATCGTTACAACTTGTAAGGTTGTGGATAGGCTCTGGTTCAGGTGATAGGGACGGGAGAACACTCGCCATCCCTATGTGAAGGGTATTCTGTTAAAGGAATCCAGGGACTCGATGGTTTGGTCAACCCCTGAGAGGGGATTGTGCCCGTGCCAGAGTCCAGGGGTACATTTGGATGGCGGAGGTAGCCTGTTCCCGGCTTTCTGCTTATCCAGGTGTTCACCTTGACTGACCTGTGCTGGAACCCTGAGCCAGCACTACCTGCATGGCAGGGAGCTAGTCGAACCAGAGCCTATGCAACCAGTCACTTTCTGTAAGCAATAAAGTTGTGGCCTAAATTCTGCCAAAAACCAAAATTCGAGTCAAGTGTGAATTTATTTAAGGGGGTGGTTTCTGGGTCTGAACACACAAATGTTCCCTATCCCTGTATTAGGGCAACTGTTTTTAGTATGTGTCCTCTCTTCCTATGATCAATGTGCATTATCAAATGACAGTTATGCACACATGAAGTGGGTGCAGCTCTGGGTTATGCTTATGGTATTCCAACATGGAGAGGTAGCCCATCCCAATTCCAAAGAAATTGGGGAGATAGAAATGTAAGCTGTTATCAACCTTCCTAAGTAAGGGGTGTGATCAACTTTATTTCATTTAAAAAACAACTGAGAATGTACTATGGCTGAAGATAATAGATTGTTTCACAACTTAATTACTGAATTGATTGTGTCTGAGCTTTCAATGTGCTCCCAAGGCCAGTTTACACGAGATGGATTGCCTACTTTGAACTCTGTCTTGTATAGAAAACTCTGTGATCACAGGCATGTTCATTTTGCTGTATGTGAGCTTGATCTTGTAGGAAGCAGGCCTTCTAGACACGGAGGCTGAAGATGGTAGCTTTGCAACGGGAAGTAGTAAGCCCTTGTACTCCTTCAAGGATTGTGCTTAATGACAAGAAAAAAAATTAGCAAGCAGTCTGAGAAGGTCACAGTGGGACGTTAACCCATAACATGGAAAACTACAAAATCACTTGTTACATCCCAGGGAGTGGGCTTAATTTGTTTAAAATCAAATCCATCTGTTCATTTCACACGCTTTGTTCCACTTCCTTGCAGCAATCCACAGCGGAGTACTCTGTTACTTTAAAAATTGGCTGCAATTATGATAAGCTAATAACTCTTATTTTTTGGTTAACTGCATCAAGATATTTTGGATAACTTCCAAGCTTCCCCTTAATTTTTCTGAATTATCCAATTTATCTATTGGCCCAAGTATTCACTGCAAAGCTAGGTTTAAAATTAATGTACTATTTTAATATTTATAAATTCTATATTAGTGCTGTCATTCAATTACTTGCTCCTAATGAATCAGCCATGTATTTCTGCTTAATATGACAGTAACCTTAATGTCAAATTAGTATTTGCAAATGTACTGCATGTATTATTGAAGAAATTGCACATTAAGATTTTACTTGTCCATTTCAAATGCATATTTCTATCTGTCACTTGCTTCAATTGAAGAAAAGTTAGGCACTGCCAATGCACTGTCTGTGTAATCAGAAGAGATGTTAATCAGTTGCCCTGATTCCAAACTTCCCCTGCTTCCCAAACTGAAAAGGCTTCCACTTGCAGACAGCTTCATGCCTATATAGCAAGGAATAGATAATGATGGTTCCTCTCCCATTGAGATAAATGGAGAAGCCTGCTACACAGGGGGTCCATGTATACCAGGGGTGGCTAACCTGTGGCCCCACAAATGTAACTGCTGCACCATTGGCCATGCCATCATTAACTGATAGGACAACATCTGGAGGGCCATTGGGTTGCCCATCTCTGATAGACACAGTGAAGAGCACTCAAGGCTCTGGGTCATAATGGTGTCTTGAGTCTACTCATGCATTGAAAGAATGTATTGGAGGATTGTACTGTTTAGTCCTGGACGACTGCTACCATGCTGGTCACCCACCCACCCAACTGCAGATTCTGTTGCCATGTAAAAGGATGCAAGGCACATACAGATACAGGCACACAGAACACCATGCAAGGGGGGAGCTTGATGGATCAGTTACTCATGATCTACATAGAAAGCTTACAATCTTTGGGGTCTTCCAGTTTATTAAAAAAAAAAAAAGATTAGTGTTGGTGGGACATCATAATGGTATATACAAAAATAAGTATGGCAGGCACAGGCAAACTCGACCCTCCAGATGTTTTGAGACTACAACTCCCATCATCCCTAGCCAACAGGACCAGTGGTCAGGGATGATGGGAGTTGTAGTCCCAAAATGTCTGGAGAGCCGAGTTTGCCTATACCTGATGTATGGTATGGAGAAAGTGGATAGAAATGTTTTTCTCCCTCTCGAATAATATTAGAACCCAAAGTTCTCCAACGAAGCTATATGCTGGAAGGTTCAGGACAAGCAAAAGGAATCATATGGTTAGACTATAGGATTCACTGCACAAGATGTAGTAATAGTGACAAACAAGGGTGACTTTAAAGGGGGGGTCTAGACAAATTCATAAAAGATAAGACTATCAACAGCTGCTACCAATTATAACCCTGTACTTTGCCCAGTTTCAGTCTGTTGGTCCTCATCCAGCCCACTACTGCGTCTAGGCACTGGTTCAGCTTGGTTCAGCTTTCCTGACTCAAATTTGATGGAGGAACAGAGCTGGGTATCATCAGCGTACTAATGACACTGCGCCCCAAGGTTCCTGATGGCTGCTCCCAGCGGCTTCATATAGATGTGAAACAGCACTGGGTGTACAATAGGGCCATGGTGTAGAGACACATTACCCAGATGACAGCAGTGATGCAACAAGAAGCTGAACTACCACAGAACAACACATCCAGCCCCCAATTCACAGACTGGCCAGGACCAAAAGCTGCTGAGAGACCTCATAGGAGAATCAAGGTTGTGGTCCACATCTCTCTTCCCAGAGACGATCATTCCTCAGGGAAAAAAAAGGCCACAATTTTGTGTCAATACCAGTCCTGAATCCAGATTGAAGATAGCAAGCTTCCTCCAAAAGCACATCTGAGCAGCACCTTATCCCTCCCCCCAGTGGACTATTGGTGACACTGAAGTAGTTGTCAAGTGTCTCAGGGTCCAGGGAAAGGGTTTAGTTTTTTGCAGGAGTGGACACACTAGGACCACTTTCAAGACCATGGGAACTGTTTCCTCTCACAAGGATGCATTAATCACCCCTTGGATCCATGCGGCCAGCTCCTCCCAACCCGCACAAACAGACCAGAATACACAAAGGACAAATGGACTTCTGGCGTGTGAAATTGAGGAGGTGGCATGGCTCTGTAGCTCCCTGAAATGTTGGGTGAACATGGGAGGGTGGTCATGTGTCCTGCTCTGTAGTCTTTCCTTCAAAGGATTCTTCTTAGAAACCACAACAATGAAGATTACATTGATGCAGTATACATATATCTAGTTACTGGATAGCAAGTGCCAGAACCTGCTGATTCAAAGATTTTAAACTGCAGGTGGATCTAATTGAAAATGGGCCCAGGAGTGCATTTCCATTCTCCACGATCATTTCAATTCAAATCATTTTCCAAGTCAGGATTTTTAGAAGCTGTATTCCTGCTGCAGCTGTGCGCACTCTCTCTCTCTCTCTCTCTCTCTCTCTCTCTCCTCATGTTGTGTGTGAACAGTTACATTGAGAATGGTAATTACATATTACGTCTTATTGGTGTTTGAGTGCAAGTAACTAACTTTCTTCCATCCTTTGAAAGAGCAGCACTTCATTAAAAATACTAAATATGAAACTGTATATTAAGTGCCGTGTGGTTTTAAATCCAAGAATTGGAATGAAAGGCTGTTTTGACACTTTCATGGTAACTTTACATTTTTCATTAGTGAAGTAATTAAGCTCTTTAAGATTGAATTTATGGCATGTTTTTATATTTTCTCCCCCACTGGGAAACATTTTACTTCATTGGAAATTCTCATTTTACCTTGTTTGCCCTTGTTTGAAGATGATGGAGAGGGATCTTCATAGTTCTATTAACTTTTACCATACTTGTTTCGTTTTTGTGGGGTGGGGAGGGAAGCTAACTTTAGAGTTAAAGGTTTTCTCATATTTAAAAGGTGCATAGAGTTGCTATTTTAAATTCCTGTCATGAATTGCCCAGTAATTCACCCCATAAGAACAGTTTGGTGATGCATTCTCTTTATTTTGTCATTGCCAGGGTGGGCCCCCTGGAGAGAGAAGGAAGTCAAGGACAACTTCCCATTGTTTCCTTAGCATACATGGACACAAAGGACCTCATAACTGACTTCAGTTTCTTACCTTGAATTTAGGGTCTTTATTCCTTAGTCACAGTTTAGTCCAGAGCTTTCCAAACTTTTCACGTTGGTGACACACTGTTAAACCTGCATCATTTCTCGACACAGTAAATCAGTTTTACTAGTAAACCAGAGATTAAACTATCCCCTTTCCAACCCTGGGACACACTACACTGCAACTGACACACTAACGTGTCACGACACACAGTTTGGAAAGCTCTGGTGAATAGGTGGAGTTGCCAATGTGCCCCCATAGGGCCACCATGGTACCTGCCAAGTGATTTGCTCACACTTGTAGCAGTATTTAAATGACCTCCCCATACTTCTCCTCTGGCTGCTTGCAGTTCCTTTTTAGGCCCTTGGCACAGCCAGCCACTTCCTTTCCAGCTGGGTGGCAGCAGGCCTATGGGCTGGTTGGAAGGGGCAGGCAATGGTTGAGCTCAGTTTGGGTGTGTTTGGCTTGAAGGGTGGGGGGAAATAGGGAATGTGAAATGAGGAAAGGCAGAAAACAGGGTGGATGGGCAGGTGGGCAGGCAGGCACGGAGAACACAAGAGGTGCAAAGCAAGAAAAGAGGAAGGCAGGACCATGGGGAGAGAGCAGATAGAACAATGAGAGGGAGACGGTTGTGGGAGAGAAAGGGGGGCAGAATGGTGCTTGCTGGTGAATACACAGTTGCAGTGTATGCAAGAGAGTCATGAAAGAGAGAGGGAGATGGGGGTAGCAAGCTCATCTAAAGTTGATTTAGGGAAATTAATTCACTTGCCTTCTGGGTGTTCTGTTCATCAGAAATGTGACTGTATATGAATGTTCTTGTCTTCCAGGGTTCATTTGTACATTATCTGGGGCACATTTTACCTTCTTTGAAATGGGTACACAGAACTCTGCAGCAAAAAGCTTTGGAATCATAGGTGTCCCTTTTTTGTATTCTGCTCTATTTTTGTTGCTTGTGACTAACTTGCCCCCAACAGCCATTTTGTGACCAGCCACAGCCCTATGGCAACCATGTTGTGTTGCTTTCCAAAATAGTTTTTTTGAATTTCCCACGAAAAAATGAAATAAAATGAGTACTCAGAAAGTTAACTGCGTACTGTGCTCTCCCACAATCATGCATACCCAGACTTATTTAATGGGTATGTGTTTGCGCAGTGAGTCTTTTAGAATTATGGCATTTCCCATTAAACTTCAGGAAAATTAATTTCTTCTATGGTTGCAAATCCTCGGGGATGACATGGGCTGCCTCCTCTGAAAACAGATTCGAAAGGAAAACATGACTGTGATATCCAGATGCAAGTCTCTGCATTTTCCTGTTTTGAATCTGAACGATGTCTAGAAAGCTATTTGAAAGGCAGTTAAACCACTAATCGTATACAATCTATTTTGTAACGGGGGGTGATATGTGGCGATGGCAAATTCAGATGGAAGAAGAATATGAAATTCAGATAGCAGCTTGAATGATTTGGTGTTAGCATGGGGCCCAATAACACTACAAAGCTATAAACTCTGTCGATCTAGATTGCCCAGTTAGGTGGCAGAGATGCAATTTGTCTTTTCTGAAGCCGCCTGCTGCTTGCTAGCTCCATCTCCTGTCACAGCCTATTAGCTCCCCGAGAAAATTGGTGGGAAATTGCCTGCAGATTGTAGGAAATTGCATCTCCAGGCCCTGGAAAAAATGTAGGATAGCACAACACTGACCCTCCCAGAGCAGCTATTAATACAGCAAAAGCTGACCTTTGGCTTGGTGTGAAACGGCTTTGCTATTTACTGAATAAAGGCTGTATTATGTGCAGTTGCAGGAAGGTACAAATTATTAGCTAGGCTGGTAGCCACCCTCCTTTGGAAAGCTTTTAAGTGTTAGAGATAGAGACTGCCTCACATCTTGGAAATGGCAGAGAACAGTTGTTTGGGGACTTGAGCATAAAACTTCTTGAAAGGATAGTCGGATGTATCCTTGTGCTTTTATTACATTTTTTATAAAAAGTTTGTAAACAGCTTGGCATCATCATAGCCAAGAGATTGCTGTCCCTTCTCTGTTCTTCTTTTCCTGTCATGATCTGTACTGCATGATGAAGTGAAAGCATCTCTTTCTGAATGATCAGGATGATATTGGCTGATCAACAGAATGAGAAGAACCAGAACTGAATTCAAAGAGCCAATTTTGGGTTGGTTTCTTTTCTATTTTTTACATAGAAAGCAAAGATGGGGAGAATGAATGCTTATCTCAGCAGTTCCCCACTAGACACAAAAGTAGTGTGGTTAAACTGTATATTGGTCTCTGGCATTTAGTCTATAACCATCTTAACTTAGGTGAGTTATGAAGTATACTGCATCATCTCTGAATAAGGGGTCAACATTTTCAGGTGGACATAGTGAACACAAGACCATCTTAACAAAGAAGTGAAAATAAACTAGTAAAAGCAACCCACATTTTTTTGCCAAGAACCATGCACAAACCAGTGTTCTGATAAGTAGACTGCCTTAGCACAGCATCAAATGCCTAAATGGGAGGGTTACAAGACTCATTTAAAATGGTGTGCGCCATGGAACTGAGCGATTCCAAAATCACCTCAGTCTATTGGAAATCTTACTTTTCAGAGAGAGAACTGTTATCAGTGTGCTGTCACAATTTCACATGGGACATAACTAATCACTAACTTATTTGTCCTATAACAATGGTACATCACGCAGATTAATGGCGCATGTGACTGTGGGAAGGGAAGAGAATAGTTGAAATGGGTATATCTTCAATAATATTTGTAGAGCTACTGAGCAGAGAAGGACATCCGCATAGAAGCATCAACTGCTTTAAAACAGAAATTCCAAAGCAAAGATTAACAGAAGCCCTCTCTGTTCAGTGGTTTGGTACCCAAGGGTATTGGACACATGACTTGGCTTTCAAAAATGCCCCACACCTACCTCCTAGATGCTGACATATGATTGGTGTGAGTCTGAAGGGTTGGGTTTGTGTGTACAGGCTCCCTTCAGACAGCTGATGATCATACATGGCCTGGGAGGGCTTGGCCAGCATGTGTGTCTGTGTCTAGGAGGCCAGCAGGACACAGTCTTGGAAGCCCAATTGTTCCTACATTCAATACCTCTGACTTCCAAGCAATTGAACCAGGGGTAGTTTCACAGGGGAATTTTATACATTTCTACTTGGCAGTAAGTCCCATTTAGTTTCAGTGGGTTTTATTTCCTGAAAGTGGGTGCAGGATTGCAGTGTAAAAAACAGGTTTGTTGTCTGTTTACCATTAACCCAAAGCTGTGCAGATAGTGTGAAGGAATGAAACTGTTCCAGCTATTTTGTGTTTTGCTTTGAAGATGTAAAATGGTAGCTTTCTGTCTTAAAGGCTCTTCTGAGCAGGGTTAAATGTTCAACCTAGGAAACTGACACCTAATGGGGCAAATGAACCTTAAAACACAATATGGGTTGAGGGAGAGAAACAAAGAAATTATGGGAAAGAGTGAACCCAGACATAGCTGTATTGTCCTTCTGGGTGGCCAAGAGTTGGGGAGCAGAGATAGAAATAATTATATAAGTAAAGCTGGGCAATAGAGTTGGTTAGAATTGAAGTTTTTGCTCTTAAGGAATGAAGAATGAGCGGAAATCAGAAGAGAAGCCATGATGGAGAGAGCTGCAGTGGTCCCGGAATACAAAAGCTAAACCAAAAGGTCTGGAAACTGCTTTATTGGTAAATATTTGCTTGGGTGGGGAAGCTGTGTAGACTAGCTTTAGATAGATGTGCTTCTCTGTGTTATTGTCATTTGCACTTAAGGTCAACTGTTACAACTGTTTTACAATGAGATCACCCCTTTCTTAGAAATATATTCACAATAATTTAGGGCCTTTCAAAAAACTGGGTATGTTTTTGCTTTGCATTACATGAAGCCCCTGAGTCTAACTGCTCTTCTACAGGACTCCAGTAAAAAGAGTGAGCTGGATCAGAAAGCAAAACCCAGAAAGGGCTGCTTTGATAGCCACATGGTGGCTGCAGGAAAGACCAAAGAAGGGTGGAGAAGGCTTTGTTAGTTTGTTTACTCACCTTTTCCCGCTTTCATGGTGCAGGTTACAGCCCTGGCTGTCTCTAATGGGCTGAGAATCTGTGGAGCAAGAGCTTGTGGAAGGAGTCTACTTAACCCTTTTCCTCTGGTCTTTTTCCAGCTGAAAATAATCCCCTCCCCAAATAGCTTTTTCACATTTGCTATGGAAATAAAACAGCTATGCTGTTCTTCCACACAAGACTTCCACCCCACCCAGGCTCTGTGTGTGTGTGTTTTAAACAAATCATGGAAAAATCTAGCATATGTTTGAGCCTTAGAAGTTCTGCTCAGAATAGACCCACTGAAATTAATGGATTCGAGTTAGTCATTTTTGTTTATTTCAATGGGTCCACTCAGACTATGCATCATGCTGCATATAATACTTTGTCTGTAAATCATAATCTTTTGAATTGATGCAGGGTAGATACCACTTGATCTGGAAATGACTGAGTCACTACTGTATATTACAGGAATACTACTAGGCTAGTTTTAATTTTTTTCAGCACAGAATATTCTATTAAACTATATACCTGCAGTATGGAAATGATCAAGGGGTCATCGAAAATGGATTTTACGTGCCCTAATGGTGGCCAAGAGACTGATATTGATGAACTGGAAAAATAAAGCTATGATACCCTTTAATCAATGAATTGGCGATAAGACGTCACTCGCAACCTATGAACGGACTGCTTACAGGTGCAGACTCTGTATGGATAAATACGATAATATTGGGAAGGACTTAATACAAAAGGCTATTAACATTTACATAAGTATTAGGATAATAACACCATACCAATTTATATATGATTGTATGGGAATATCATATATTGCATTTTTGCATATTTTTTATATTTATCTTTGTTGTTCTTTTTTCTTCCTTACTTTTCCTTCTTTTTTCTGTATTGCTTTATTTCTTTTAGTTGACATCACTTCAATAAAATATAAATAACATAAAAGGACTACTTCTAGGCTGCTATGATAGTTACCATGTGGGCCAATTAACAACCATGAGTCAAAATTCAAATATGTGATATTAGCCACCCTAGTAGGATTAATCATATTTCCCTCCCTAGAAATGTGTCAGATTTCTCATTTCCATTTCAGAATGGAAATGTGAACATTCCCTTGGCTTTCCCCCCAAGAAATTCTCCCCAAATGGCTAATTATGAGGAGATGGTTGTTATGGCTATGACTGCTGAGCATGGTCAGTGTTCACTGTCAATAGGCCCTTCTCTGTTTGACTTTACAAAACACGTGGTCAGGATGTTTTTGTGTTCTGTACGCCGTTTTTGAATGCTTGCTCTATCTCTGTGGGTTTCCAGATGAGGAAACCAGATGTCTCTGTTTCTTCTAGCTTTTCAGATTATTCCACTGGTGGGGGTGAGCAATCTATAGAACAGAATATCATTTCTTCCCCTCACATGAAACCATACACTGTAATGAGAGAACAACATTGCTGCTTCAAGAAAACAAATGCATTATCTAGGCCTTCCTCAAATCCACTATTACTGTAGCTTTTAACACACTGACAAACGTTTGAAGTTGTCTCTCCTCTGGAATAGTACCATTTGCTCCTTAGTGCTGTTTTTATAAATAGCCAAGGAACTGAAGGCAGCTTACTGTAAGCTGCTACCTGCTACAGCCATGATGTTTGGCTGAGTATGGACACTTCGGCATAGTGACTTTGAGAGATGCTGGCAAAATTCTCCTGAACCAGACTCAGAAACTGACTTTGGAAGCTCTATGTCAAGGCTGGGGTACCCCAGACCACCTTTTGTGGGGCTGCATCCCAGTGGTGGGTGAGGCCAGACACCTCTTCCTTCCTCAGGGAAGCAAGAGTATTATCACAGTTGGAGGCACTGCAGCCAGATGAAATCATTAGATCGGAATCAGTGGCCAGGGCAGAGTCCTGTGGACCAGATAGCGATGCCCACAGGGCTGCATTCTTGGACCTGAGGTTCCTTATCTCTGCTCTGAGACTTGAAGTCTAAAAGCCTGCCCTGAACAAGAGCCAAGCTTTTATGGCCCCCAAGTTCTCCACTTGGGATCAAAATCTTCACTGGGGAATTTCCATTTTCTCTTGCTGGTTACTGCATCTTTCCCTTCTCCCGTCGGATAGCAGCTCATAGAAAACATTCCCACCAAAAAGAGAGAGAGAGAGAAATGCTGTAAGTGTAAAAAGGTGTAAAGGGGCCCGTGACAATTAAGTCCAGTCACAAACGACTCTGGGGTTGGGGCACTCATCTTGCTTTAAAGGCCAAGGGAGCCAGCATTTGTCTGCTTCCGCAGACAGTTTGTTCCAGGTCATGTGGCCAGCATGACTAAGCCGTTTCTGGTGAAACCAGAGCAGCACACAGAAACGCCGTTTACCTTCCCGCCGGAGGGGTATCTATTTATCTACTTGCTCTGTGTGCTTTCGAACTACTAGGTTGGCAGGAGCAGGGACTGAGCAATGGGAGCTCACCCCGTCGCAGGGATTCAAACCACTGACCTTTCGATTGGCAAGCCCAAGCGGCACAGTGGTTTAACCCACAGCGCCACCCGCATCCCGCTGTAAGCATATAGAACCCAAAAAAAGGATAAAAACAAAAACATGCCCACCTTTCCTTTCTCTCTGAATTACTTCCAGGCCTCCATCTTTTAATGCATTTTACCCCTTTGAATGCTTTGTGCAGTTGCGTGGCTGTATCCCAAAATACTTGAAGCAATATGCTGAGGAGAAGAAATGGAAATGGATTAATACTAAAATCCACATTCTAGGATTGTGAAAAAACACAAGTTTTAACTTCTACAAACTGCATGCGTGTACATGTATACACACCCATACAGACACCTGTGGATGAGCAAAGGGTAAGAGGTTATAGGCAGTGGCGTAGCGTGGGTTGTCAGCACCCGGGGCAAGGCAAGTAATTTGCGCCCCCTAACCCGTGGATTTGCGCCCCCTAACCCTACACCTACCCCTAACCTCCAGATCTTGCGCCCGGTGCGGCCGGCCCCCCCTGCACCCCCCACGCTACGCCACTGGTTATAGGGGAAGGTTTAAGCGAGTTCCCAGCTAAACAGCAAAGTAAGGCTTTGCAAAGAGGGCGTGAACCCATTTGGCCTTTGTGGCCATGGCTTGCATTGGTTGTCACAGGTGCATTATTGCGATGGGGATTTGGGGCCCTTTCTTTGCATTGTGAATATTTGAATGTTAGAAAGGGCATGCGTCCACCTCCCTCTCCTGTGAAGAAAATAGTGACCCACTATTTTATTTCTGCAGTGTGCTACAGTCTGTATTTATAGCAAGTGTTTCACACTGTGCTGCCACTTTAAAGTCCTGAGCTTGATCCATAGCAATTTCCCACGTTTTTGGTGCAAAGCCTTGAAAAGATGCCTCAAGCAAGACATTCAATCAAAAATAAAACATGCCAGTTATTGACTGTGTCTCCAGCTCCTTGGGGTGGGGGTGGGGGTGGGGAGCTTACTGCTACACTAGTCTGAAGAAACCCATGTTATCAAAACCAAAATGAAAGGAAGCAGAAATTAAAGATAGGAGCTTTCTCTGGGTGTCCCACAGCGAGAGAGAAAGAGAGCGAACCTTTCACTCTTCCTACAGAGATTCTTTTTCTTATGCCATAAACACTCAGGCAATGATCTAGAGACGCTTCCGACTGTGGAAACAGGGTGCTATGTATGACGCAGTGCTTTGCCTCCTATGACCACATCCAAACAATCTAATCCAACTGTAGAAGGCATGGGCATGGATCTGCATGGAGTGCTTTTCTTCTACTCGTAGCCTGGGACCCTTCATCAATGGAAATATAATCTTATAGCCATTCTCTTACCTCTGAGTGTATTGGGTGAAAATGTCACATCCCCGCCTATACAAAGTGTTCTGGGCTGTGTTTATTTGTGTCACACCTTGGCCAGTGACCTTGGAACTATGGTAGATCCAAAAAAAGGTTTTTCCTCATGGCCAGACAATATGGGATAGGACACCTACATGTACTTTGTGCACTTTATCTGTTCCATCCGCACACAAATCAGGGAAGGACATATATTCTTTACCCACCCCAGAAAAGGAGCATGCAGGGAGGAGAGTTAAAATGCCTCCTCTTGCCCTTTGAGCTTACCTTGCTCTCCTCCATTGCTTTGGGAATTCCACACTCTCACCTGTTTCTGAGACTGGAAAAGCTGGGTAGAGGTAAATTTGCTAAAAGCAATGAGTGCTGTAAGGTCAGTAGGAGTACAATTGATTGTTCTTGTCAAGCTCTTGATGAAGTAGACAAGGGGTAACCATTGCGGTGCCTTCCAGATCTTGCTGGATTACAGCCCACGTCAGCCCTGGCCATGTTGACTGGGGCAAATGGTGTTCAACAACACCTGGAGGGACACCATGTTGGCTACTCCTGGAGCAGATACAAGAATAAAATGCACCAGCCTGCCATGTCATATCTGGGCCTGCATAATGCTAAACCATGGTTTATTAAACTGTGGCTTAGTGTTTATTAACTATGGCTAAAGGTTGCTCATTAACCAAGGTTCACAGCCATTTTAAAAAACTTTATTTAATGTTAACCATAGTTCAGCATTACAGGTGCACCTGGACCTTCTCTTTAACTATGGTTAAGGAGCTGCCACCGTCCAAAAGCTCTAGACATGTGAAAGAAGAGTGGCTGAAAAGTCGAGCCACGATCAAGACTCAGTCACTTGCTAGTTGTTTTAACTATTCTGTAATATCACAAACCAAGGTTTAAGTGATCGTCTGCCAAACACATCTTCTTTAACTATGATTAATTGTAGTTAATGTTAACCCTGGTTTAGCATTATGCGTGAACCAGACCCTGGTTTGGACCTACGAGCTGTGAATGTCATATGCTAGAGCAAATGTTCCTGCTATTCTGTTCCTAATCACTGAGGTACATTTTGCACACCTTAAATGTTTTAAGTGTTACAACTGTGTCATATTCATCAAACAGCAAAAGAGAGAAACAAATCCTAGCTGAAGTTCAGTAACCCTAAAAGATATGTCAGGGTTCACTTTCTTCCCTGAAAGGCTGCTTTCACATATTATGACTGATTCACCCTGCTTTCATTTATACTTTGCTCCTTTTCATGGTGCTCAGTGAAGTGTCTTTAATCTCTGTTGGCTATATTTGTATTCAGCTCTTCTGTCAAGTAACTCAAAGAAGCATTTTAGCCTCACAACTCCTTTTTTGAAGTCAGTTCAGGCGTTATATTTGATTGCATATATTGGGTGGCAGTCAACTAAATTTTACTCAGAGTAGACCTATTAAAATTAATGGACCCAGTTTAGTCATGATCGTTAATTTCTATGAGTCTGTTCTGAATGAAACTTAGCTGAATACCACCATGTTGTACACCACCATGCTATGTTGTATGAATTGGCACAAATAAATACAACTAAAATGCATAGTGAAGTCTCACTATTGAGCCTTGTAGTGACTATTGCCTTTAAGAATGTCTGGCCTTGGTAAAGCTGAAGAGTAACCACCAAGAGGGCCTCTCTGTACATTCAGTGTGCCTCTTGTATGCAAGGAAGAATCTCTTCAGTCTTAGCTGGTTGTAGATTCTGGGATGGGACATCAAAGCTAAGGTGTTTAGGGCCCAATTTAAGAACATAAGAAGAGTCCTGCTGAATCATACACATCTCGTCCAGCATCTTGTTTCTGTCCATGGCCAACTGGATGCCTATGCGAAACCCACAGACAGGGCACAAGGGCAATGATCCTCTTCCACTGGTGTTCCTGGACTCAGAGGTATGCTGTGTTTGATCCTGTAGGAAGTATTCAGCTATCAGGAGTAGCAGACATTGATAGCTTTATCTTCCATTAATGCATCTAATTCCAGTTTAAAGCCATCTAAGTTGAGGGCCACCACAACATTTTGTGGTGGAGAATTCCATAGCTTCATTTTGCACCGTGTGAATAAATTCTTCCTTTTGTCTGTCCTGCATCTCCCACACTTTCATTTCATTGGGCCATGGGTTCTAGTACTGTATTATGAGAGATTTAATACTTTATAAATTGTGAATTCCTATATGAATGCCGAGCCCTGTGTTCTGACTTTGCTACTTAGATGTCTTAAAGATACAGTGTTTTACCTAAGGGGGTTGAACCACAGGAAAAATCAGCCAGCCACCCCTGGATTACCTAGAATGTATAGAAAAGTGTGACTGGGCCCAGAAAGTTTAAAATATGGTTTAAGAGGAAATACGGCACATCATTTTGTGTTGTAGACACAGCTGAATAAACTGCTCTAGGAGTGTTAAGGGCCACTACAATGTAAACAGAAAACAGCAGTGACCTGCACTGTATGCTTGAGACACAATAAATACATTCTTTCATCCTGTTGTTTGCCTTTCTGCTGAATCAGGTCACCATAAAGCACCGTGGGTATTCTTGGCATACCAAAAAAGTCAACCTAATTTTCCATATTTACACTTTCCAGAATTGTGTTTGAAATGTTTCAACTGGAGTTGTCAAAAGTGTATCTGTTGTAAGTTATGCTGTTGGCAGAACATCCATGAAATATAGCAGTTTGAGCAAGTGCAGCCGAGCTCTAAGTAGATGGTAATTGCCCAAACTGGCATAGATCACTGTTGAGTCTCATTGAATTCTTATGAAAGACTTCGCAAATATTCATTACATATTTTATGATGTTGCACTTTGCTCTTTCTTCTAACAATGCCACATATACATAAGATATTCTTGTGAGTACATTTCTGTACCTACAGTGCTATTCTTCTAACTGTTGTCAGTTTGCAGTCTTGGTATATGCCATAAACCAGTTTGGAATCTCCACTGGTGGTATTGAGAATTTCACCTAGAGATCATGCTCTGGAACATCAATGTGATGTGATGGTGACATTATTTGGGACCTGGTTGGACAGTTCTGGAACAAACCACCTTTATCGTCCATGAAGTGACCTTCAGCCAGCTACTCTGGGCTGCCACAAGCATTCATGCAAAGGTGATTATATAACCAAGCAGTTCTCCATGTGTGTTTACAAAAAAGATTGTGAACACATTCCTGGCCTTGAAGCTTTTGGCAAGTAGGGCTACAGTCTCCTTGATTGTGTAAACTGCTGTTTTCCCCTGGGGCAGGAGAAGGTGGAAACAGCAGTGAGCACTCCCAGGCCCTGGCAGAGTATCTGTTCTTGCCAGAGGTTGGAATGAACAGTTCCAGAATTTCTGGGCAGGAAGCTGATGTTATGCATACTATTTCCCTAAAGAGAAGGACTTCAGCCAGGGATTCTGGGACTTGTAATTCTAGTATCAATTTATTCTATTCTGCTGGGACTTGAGGCTCTCAGTGGAGGTGGTAACAAGCTTGTTTAATTAATGTCATACCAGATAAAAACTTTTCTGGTATGATCGTGTCAAGTAAAGTCTCAGTGAGCAGATTTGAATCATGTAGAGTCAGATTCAGGGGCACGTGGCTTGATTGGACAAGATAGTGATAAGCCTTATCAGGACCAAGAAAAGCTCCCAGTGAACCTTTCTGGCTGTGGCTTTCTTCTTCTTACAGGTTATGAAGAAATGTTGCCTCAGCAAAGAACTGAGTCTTATGAAGGCTGCTATTCTGCACTTGGCCCCACCTCCCCACAGAATCTGGCTCTGCTAAAGGACTCTTGTTTAGTTCTATAACTGATGGTTTCTGTAAGGCTGGGGATATATAGACACTACTGGGGACTGATCCCTGAAGTAAGAGGACAGAGGAAGGGTCACATCCTCAGGTTGGGAGAGTAAAGAAGAAGGTGCTAGATGTCCCCCTGGAGTGCAGCGGCCTATATCTCTTCCTCACCCAAGTCCAAGGCAGCGCAAGGGCTTTGTTTTGGAGGTCATAACACAGTCCAGACTGATAACTGACAACCACTCTCTTGTTCCCAAGAGTAAGTTTTTGGGCCACACTCCAAACCCTGTAAGCCCAAGGGCAGCCAACATGGTGACCTGACCTCCTTATGTTATTGGATCCCAACTCCCATCAGCCTCAGCCCCAGCTTGGCCTATGATGAGAGCTGGGGTCCAAGACCTGGAGGGGTGTGACATTGGCTAACCCTGCTCTAAGCAGTGAAGACTGTAAATATAGCCTGACTGTCCATTAGGTCTAACACCTATAGTTTGCCTTGTCCAGGCTAAGCATTAGTAAGTGTTCAAAAGTAGCCCATCCTAGATTGCTGCTGTGTTAAATGCAACAGTACTAAGATATATATGGAAGTTCTGGATGACTGACAGCAGCAAAATACCTAGCAGTTTGCCAAAACCTAACACACATGGTCGCATTTTATGTGTGCTTCAAAATGCAAATGGTCTCTAGTGAATTCATTAGAGCCCCATTACTGCTTTCCCCCCTAGCATAACGTTAGTGTGTAGGTTAAATTTTTGAGCGTCAAGCCATATCCTTTATAACAAAAATCAGATGTTTTAGATTAAGCAGTTCAAAGTCAGCAACTCCTTTACCAAAATTTAGTTTATCTTTTCTAAATTAAGCCCAGGCCTGGGCACTTAAATTATGGGATACACTGTGCCAGGTCTTCGTGCACTTTTTGGTGCACATAATAATGTGTAATGAGTGCAATAAGGCTATTGACAGGGATAATTATGGCCATGACTGGTATGAGAATAGCATGGCCATTTCCAGACTGAGTCGTACCTTCCATAGGAATAAAATAAGATACATATGGATTTATTAACTGTGGAAAGAAATAGGGCTGGAATTAAAGCATTCATCTGATGGCAGCAAGTAAGAAATGATAATTCTGGGTGTTTGGTTATAACTATTGCCATAGCAGAAATCCCTTGGGGCAGATCCAGCATTGCACTGGTTTTTATTATATCTACACTGATTTTCTGGTATATATAAGTATTAGAGCTGAGTTAAAGCTGCACAGGGGATCTCACAACATTTTTCGGTAGGGTGTGTCTATCTTAATTCCAATAACCTCCTCCCACCCCCGGCTGCTACAATGATTCAGTGGGCAGGTTTCATTTAGTGCTTTTAAGCAAGATAACTGGTTATATATATCCTGGAATGAAAAAGTGATGAGAGAGTGCAGTACCAAACCCCGATTAGGTGGTATCACCCATGCAATCAGAATAAAGAGGGTTACCATTACTCTAAATGGAGTTTATTTAGTGAGTTTAACAGATAGTTTTAAATCAATGTACTGTAAATCATCACATTCAGCGTGTATTCTCTGTGACCACTTGAGAAGGAATGAACCAGAGAGATTAAGAAAATAGTGGGGGGGGGGTAAGTGTTGACAGTTATGAATAACAGTGGGAAAAGGCCTTCTCCCTCCCAAAGTCACTACTTTCAAGGGGGAAAGTGAATGATCTCAGCCATACTTTGTATATATGATCATATTAGACCACAGACTGATCTAATATGGTTCCAAGTAGCACACAGAAGTTTGCAGCCTTAGGTTTACATCATTGTAACTAAACTGCAGTGCCCAGTTCTCTTTTCTCCTTCTAAGTCTAGAACTAGAAATGCCACAAGGACAGACAGTTTCTCCCTTCCCCAGGTACAATTTATTCCCTCTGCAAAAGCTGCAGCGTTATTGAGTGTGGGAGCACCTCAAGGGAATTAAAGGCAATTTGGTATCAATGGGACTACTATATATTTGATACTACTATATATTTGCTGTGAGAAAATTGATAAAATGATGCAGGTGATAAGTGCAGAAAAGCACATTTTATTTAACACTTTGCGACTTTTACAGCAATTCATCTTAAAATGGATGCTGTTCTAGGTATAAATTCTTTCCTGGTGTTCTTCAGCACTCGAGAAACACTGTAGTTCCTGTTATTATTACAGGCTGATAGCCAATGGAGTCCATCCACCAGTGGAATGGAGACTGTTTGTGAAACATGTTTTTGTTCCCCTCTCAGGACACTGAATTTGGTTGCCACAATTTTTATTAAGGCCGTCACTTTTTCATATCAACTATTGTGTGCCTATCTTTAGCTTTCAGAACCAACATCTTTTCAGAGTTGGTTATTATCTCTCATGGGTTTGCAATATAACTGCTGGAAACTTCTCCTAACTTGGTTGTTGTTGCTTAGTCGTTTAGTCGTGTCCGACTCTTTGTGACCCCCTGGACCAGAGCACGCCAGGCACTCCTGTCTTCCACTGCCTCCCGCAGTTTGGTCAAACTCATGCTGGTAGCTTCAAGAACACTATCCAACCATCTCGTCCTCTGTCGTCCCCTTCTCCTTGTGCCCTCCATCTTTCCCAACATCAGGGTCTTTTCTAGGGAGTCTTCTCTTCTCATGAGGTGTCCAAAGTATTGGAGCCTCAGCTTCAGGATCTGTCCTTCCAGTGAGCACTCAGGGCTGATTTCCTTCAGAATGGATAGGTTTGATCTTCTTGCAGTCCATGGGACTCTCAAGAGTCTCCTCCAGCACCAGAATTCAAAAGCATCAATTCTTCAGTGCTCAGCCTTCTTTATGGTCCAGCTCTCACTTCCATGATGCATCACTACTGGCCTCCTAACGTACCTTCTATCAAATTACACTTCTGTAGGGCCAAACTAAGTTTAATCACAGATTTGCCCTTTAGTGCACAATTTCCCTTTTAAAAATAGCCAGCCTGGGAGATGGGGCTGATGGAGAACAGGATCTTGATATGGAGGAGGGGTCTGCAATGTGCTCCCTGAGCTAGCTATTTCATCCACTCAAAGTCTAACAACATGATTAACATCACATTTAGGGTTTCTCTCTCTCCATATGATGAGGGAAAGCCCATGGACTCCCAAGTTTCCCTCAACAAATCCTGCCACCTATGACTGGTTGCTCTTATCTCTGACATCATCACTGATCTTTGCCTCCACTCATTGTTCCATCTTTTGCTGGGATGCTGACAACATGTATTTCTGTGGAGCTGAAATTTGTTTCTAGTTTCTGTCTGTTTGCTGTCAAAACAACAGTTAAGGAGTCAGGGGCCAGGCCACGAAGATGTGTTTGTTGAAATGTACCTTCGCCACCCTGTCCCATTTGGGTCTGTCTACTGGTATTCTCAGTTCAGATAATGAAACAACAGCTCATAAGGTCAACAAGTAGGAGCCTTGCTTGGCATTAGGATTCCTCATACTAGACAAACAGTACACCCAAAAAGTTGTTCTTAGTGAATCTTGACAATGTTAAAGAAGCAGAGACAGAAGCAGTTGGATATCTATCTTATAAGGCTACACCTGAAATTTCCCACTGGAACAGATAAGTTTTAGCTGCCAAGCACAGTGGTACCTTGGGTTACAAACACTTTAGGTTACGTTTTTTTTCAAGTTGTGGACCGCGGGAAACCCGAAAGTACTGGAAAGGGTTACTTCCGGATTTTGCCGCTCGTGTATGCACAGAAGCGCTAAATCATGCTTTGCGCATGCACAGAAGTGCCAAATCATGTCACACACATGCGCAGATGCAGCACTGCAGGTTACAAACGCTGCAGGTTGCGGATGTGCCTCCGTCACGGATTATGTCCGCAACCCAAAGTTCCACTGTACAAGGAGTGATTGGACAAGATAGGTTTTCTTAAGAAGGTTGTTCCACTATCTCAGAGCTACCATGTAAATTGGCCCACATGCCACACATTGAGCTGCCACAGTGTGTTGGGCATGCATCAGCAGATCATTTCTTTGGTGGAGGCCATTCTTGGTCATACATTTATACCACTTTAAGAGTCATTGCTTCCCCAAAGAATTTTGGGAACTGTGGTTTGTTAGCAGTGCTAAGAGCTGTTAGGAGACATTCACAGAGCTATAATTCCCAGGACCCTTTAAATCCAGTCCCAGGATTTGAAGGGGAGGCCATGACTGTCAAAGTGGCATAAGAGTATTTTAAATGGATGGTGTGGGTGTGACCAAGGTCAAATAGGGTTTTCTAGGACAAAATCATTTATTTGAATTAATGCAGAAAACGAATCAGTGGCTAATGAAGGTGGTAATATTCAGAGAGAGAGATTTTAAAAAATTGCTCCCCTTACTAACTGAGATTTCTGAAATGCTTTTAAAGGAAGCCCCAACCAAATTCAGCACACATCATAGTAATCACAATTGGAATTAACTAAGAATGGACAATGGACTTAATGGTGGCATTGCCTCATGGACAAAATTCTGTGGGGTTGAATGCCAGTGAGGGAATGGAACAAGGCTAGTAAATGATGCAGTCTCAGGAAGAGGGGTGTGGCCTGCAGAAAGGCTTTGTTTGGGGAGAACCTTGAGGGCTAGATAGAGAGGCATCGATGGCCACATTTGTTCTCCACTTTTGATCTACTGCATGAATGACAAAGGCCTGGTTTGGCTTCTTAAGCACAGCAGGTGCACCAACCTTAGCTGGTAAAAGGTATTCTTAACTGTTGTTGCAGTTGAAGCACAGGTGGTCAGAGCTGGTCCTACCATTAGGCAGAGTGAGGCAGTCACCTCAGGTGGCAAATGATGGAATTCAGCAGCAGCAAGCCCCCTCTGCAGCTATGACTCACTTGCAAGTGAGTCACTCCCTAAGTCAGAAATTCTCTAACTGAGCTTTTCTTTCCAGAATGAAGGAAGCCCACAAACAGAACCTGAGTACAACAGCACACACCCCACTTATGATTCCCAGCTGATGATATTCAGAGGCATGGTGCTTCCAACAGTTTAGGCAGGACATACCCATCATGGCTGATAGCCATTATTGTAGCCTTATCCTACATGAATTTATCTAATCCTCTTTTAAAGTCACCTAAGGTGGTGTCCATGGGACGCAGGTGGCGCTGTGGGTTAAAGCCTCAGCGCCTAGGACTTGCCGATCGAAAGGTCGGCGGTTCGAATCCCTGCGGCGGGGTGCGCTCCCGCTGCTCGGTCCCAGCGCCTGCCAACCTAGCAGTTCGAAAGCACCTCCGGGTGCAAGTAGATAAATAGGGACCGCTTACCAGCGGGAAGGTAAACGGCGTTTCCGCCAGAGCAGCGATGTCACGCTGGCCACGTGACCCGGAAGTGTCTCCGGACAGCGCTGGCCCCTGGCCTCTTAAGTGAGATGGGCGCACAACCCCAGAGTCTGTCAAGACTGGCCCGTACGGGCAGGGGTACCTTTACCTTTACCTTTAAGGTGGTGTCCATTACATCTTATGGGAGCAAATTCTATTAGTTATGCACTGTGTGAAGAAGGGATTTGTATTTCAATATTCCCAAGTTCTGATATTATGACAGAGGGAGAAAAACTTCTCCCGATCAATTTTCTCCTGGTTACCATCTCTTTCTCACTCATTTCCCCGGAGGCTGGAGAAGAGAGGGAGCGTGGAGACAGGCCAGCCCAATACAGCTAAGCTGTTATTTTTCTCAATTTGGATCAAAGCTGGTTTGGCAGAAACACATCACCATGCAGTATTTAGTAAGAAATGGCAGGATAGATATGAATTGGGGCTAACTTTTTGTATATACCACTTCCAAAACCGATTGTGGGAGCACACAGGATGCAGTGTAAATGGGAGTGTGTACATAGCCAGAAAACCTTACTAGATAGGCTCCGAAGTTATGCTTGCCTTTCAATCAGGACCTGCCTCTCTTGATCCGCTGAGGGAGTCTGAGATGCTGACTAGAAGGCAGACACACATCGGTTCAGTCTGTGGTTCCTCATCCCTACTGTATAGTCAAAAACTCTATTTCTAGCTTTCTGTTATTTCTTTTGTCACTTAAGGCCCTATTATCACAAACAAGTGGGTGAGGTGGAAAATCTAAGTGGTGCCATTTCAGATCGTTTGAACATTCCCTGCATACAAAAAAATGTATGGAAAAGTAGCGGTCAGAAATAAATGTCCAAGCCTAGTTCCCCGACATCCTAGGTTTTCTATACATAGGAATATATTTTCATGTATTCAGTCATGTGAATCACCTGCAGTTCAAAGTGGCATAGTCCAGACACAGTTTTACTGATGCTATTTGTGAAAACCAGTCTTTGGAGTCTGAATAGTCTCTGCAAGTGCTCCTTGATTGCCAGTTTTCTTTCTTTGTCAATTTTCTATGGAGAAAAAAATAGACCGTTCACTCTATGTAAGGGGGCTGATCAGACCCTCTGTGTGAGGTCCTTGCCAAAATAATCCCACTCCAAAGATCTAGGTGGCTGGAATTCCCCACCCCCTGCTTTTACCTCCTTTAATACAAATCCTTAAGCATTAAGTGAGGCAGAAAATGAGTCTACTCTACATTTATCTTGCTGAATGGCAGCCAACTCCAGCCTAATCTTTCAACATATATTTGTTGAATGAATAAACAGATCCCATAAGCTGTTCGGTAGGCGGGTTTCAAAAGGTGTCTGCCTGTATTTGATTTTTACTGTTTTTTGACCATTTTGTTTGTGATTCTAGAATAATTGATATCCCTGGAATTAGTGTGAAGGCATTCATTGCAGGGAGTCTCCCTTAAGCACCGAGTGTTGTATAACAACAACAACAACAACAACAACAACAACAACAACAACAACAACAACAACAGTATTAGTAGTAGTGGTGTATGTGTATATATATATATATATATATATATATATATATATATGTGTGTGTGTGTGTGTGTGTGTGTGTGTGTATATATATGTATGTGTATATATATGTGTGTGTGTGTGTGTGTGTGTGTATATATATATATATATATATATATATATATATATATAATGTATATGTATATATGTGTGTGTGTGTGTATATATATGTGTATATATATATATATATATATATATATATATATATGCATGTATATATATATAAACTTGTCTTGTTTCCTCCCTCAGTAGAATTGCTATAATCCACTCTCTTCTGGAATAGAAGAGATTTTGTTAGTAAATATTGAACTGGCTTCAGAACTGAAAACTGCTTTCACATGTAACTATATCACTGGATCTATCTCTAAATTATTTTTGTGCTGCTACTGTAGTTCTAGGGAATCTAAAGTGTTTATGCATTCTCACTTTGATCACAAGGAACAAACATCTTCATCCAGCCTTGAAGTTGAGGGAGCATTAAGGATTGTTGTCATTGGATACCCATTGACAACCAAAGAGGTCACCCAAGACAACTTAATGAGTTCGTCCTCTTTGTTACTACAGCCATTCCCATGATCACTTCACCCACTGCCCTCTCCCTTCCCAGGCTTAATCCATGGGCAAGGAGCAGCAGCAGAAGCAGCAGAAGCTGACCTGCTCTTGATTCTGGTCACAAGCATTTTAGCAGGGGTGCTTGCTCAGACGCTCACCTTATTCATACTTGGAACCCTTTCCCTTGACTTCCACATGCAACTCAGATCAAGAACCTAGCATGGCAGTAAGACAACTCCCATGCCCCCGATATCACCATTGATCATGGATGACGGGAGTAGGATTTTGGAGTTGGAAGGGACCACAAGCATCATCTAGTCCAACTCTCTGCAGTGCCGGGATCTTTTGGTCGAACATGGGGCTCAAACCCGTGACCCAAAGATTGAGTCTGATGCTCTACCAACTAAGCTTGTATAACTCAGTTTCTGATGTTCCTAATTGTTTCTACCAAGCCCAGAAGCTTGGCGACATAAATAACAAGAGAGGAGAAGAAACCAACTCACTCAGAGACTGGATAAAAAAAATATATTTCCACACGTTATATAATAAATGCAGTTGTCGTGAGTTCACTGGTGTTTAGGGTATGCAACAGTGTGCAAATAGCTTTTGTGTTTGCTTTGTAAAGCATGGAGCCATCATTTCCCCATGTTATATTCATTTATGTACTCTATCAACATCTGCGTGTACATGTGGTAGCTTCTTAAACACAGTAAAAGAAACACATATCCATCACACAACCATCTCCAGGTACTTCATTATCTACCATAAAAAAGCTGGCAATGAAACTGGAAAGAATAAGGTCTTGTCCAGATTGTGTCTTCTCATCTGTCTATTCCTGCAATACTACAATTCCCAGCAGTCTTTGCAAGAATACAGGAAGTAAAGGTAGCCAGGAAAAAGAGCTATAAACTGGAATAACTTTTACAAGAATAAAGAGGCGAAAGCAGCCTTTACTAACCTGGTGCCTTCCAGATGTTTTGGATTATTTTTATTTATTTCATTTATGAATCACTTCCCATTAGGCATCCTGGAGTGTATGTCATATATATAACAATTACACATATAAAAAGTACTAAAACTATTGCATATTTAAAATCCATTATTTAAAAGGTTTAATATGACAGTAACACGCACAAAAAAGGAAATTCCAATCTAAAACAGATACCAATTGACATAAAGATTTTAGACTAGAACTCACATCATTTGTAGCTGTTGGCCGTGCCTGGTCTTCAGTGTTGTAGTAAACTGCAGAGGAAGAAAATGTATCCCAAGACAGAGGCACCAGAATTCTGGTGGCCATCTCTTAATTCTAGTCCAGCATGGTGATAGAAAAGTCCCAAATTTTCTTTGGCTTCCCCCTCTTTCCCTGTATCTAAACTGAAGCATTGTAACAGTTCAGGCCTTGATTCTTGCATGTACAGGTGGTTGAATCTGGAAGGAGAAGGTAAGGGGTTGCAACTGGCAGGGTCTTTCTGCCTCAGTTGTTATTTAGATTCTCTGGTCCTAACATCATTCTCATTGAACCTTTGCAATGGTATCATTACTCTTTGTGAAGTCACTCAGTTGCAATCAGAAATGCATCCTTATTTTCTGCAAACTGCTTGGCAATTTATTTTATTTTATTAGATTACGCAGCATGCAAATGTAGCTAAATAAATTAACAGCATTTTTTTGTTAGCCGTTTCAAAACTTTTGTGGCAACGTATTGTTAGAAAACCTTTTTGAAAATGCAAAGTTTGTGTTCACATTTGCTTACAAGGCTTTCCAGAAGAGAGAGCTGATGGAAAAAGGTGAGGCAAGTGGTCTCTAGCTTTATAATAATAATAATAATTTATTATTTGTACCCCATCCATCTGGCTGGGTTTCCCCAGCCATTCTGGGCGGCTTCCAACAAAGATTAAAAATACATCAAAATGTCACACATTAAAAACTTCCCCGAACAGGGCTGCCTTCAGATGTCTTCTAAATGTCAGGTAGTTGTTTATCTCTTTGTCATCTGATGGGAGGGCGTTCCACAGGGCGGGCGCCACTACCTAGAAGGCCCTCTGCCTGATTCCCTGTAACTTGGCTTCTTGTAGTGAGGGAACTGCCAGAAGGCCTTCGGCACTGGACCTCAGCATCCAGGCAGAATGATGGGGGTGACCACTAGCCAGCCAGACCCCATGCTTGAGGGACCAGCTCTAAACACTGGGAACCACGTAAGTACAAGCTATCTGGCCACAAGGCCATTATCCTTAAGTGGAAATGAAGCTGGACTGAAGGCGCTGCTTAAAAGGTAATAATATTCTTTCAACAGTGACCCATTTTTTTGCACCAAAAAAGCAAGTCCATGGCATGCTTCTTCACCATTCTTCCCAAAGGTGCTTGGTAATGCTTCTGCCCTTTAAATGTTTGAGACATCCACAATCACTGGAGGGCATGAAAAGGCTTCCTGGCATGGAGACATTTAACTTCTGCGGTTGCCACTTCAATCATCATCTTGATTTGTAGCGATTTCTTAAAGTTTGGCATCACACAAAGCTTGAAGGAACCCCATGCTTGAAGACAAGGCTTTCCTAAAATAGCTCAGTGTTACAGATCCTGAAGAACCGAGCAAGGCATTCTTGCCTGTACTGGCTTGTCAGTAGGGGACGATCTTGGTAGATGAAGGGTGAATGCGGAAATGTCAGATGTCAAAACTACAATCATATAAAAAAGTCAGTCCTGCACTGAAGACAACCATGACTGAGAGTCTTATTGTCAGACAAACAACTTGCATCTATGGGGACGGTGAACCCCCAAAGCACGCATTATTTGTGGAAGGAAACATAACATAATTTGTTTCACAAAGAAAGTGCGCTATTGTACTTTACTGATTCCTCCTTTCTTTTCCCTGTTGTACAACATCTTTGAAAACTGAATAAAATATATTTTTTAAAATCATAATTTGGCTGGATTTTACACTAAATGTGTAAAATAAGTATGGTTAACATATACTATGACAGCTTTTAATATAGTCATTGGACTAGCCACAGTATTTAACAAGAACAACATTTTTACTCCACAAAAATGCAAAAAAATAAAAATAAAAAATCATCCTGAGAAATACAATTGTGGCTATTCTATAGCAGAGCTGCTAGAGATTTAATGATGAATCTAGCTTTCTTTCACTATATTGTAATCACCAATAATCCATTTGTTTGAAGGTTTATTTATTTGAATGATGTCATACGGGGCCACAGATTCATATATAGTCATACCTTGGGATTAATATGCTTCAGGATAAGTATTTTCGGGTTGCGTTCCACGGTGACCCGTAAGTAACCGAGCGCATTACTTCCGGGTTTCGCCGCTTGCACATGTGCAGACGGTCAAAATGATGTCACGCGCATGCGTGGAGGTGGCAAAATGCAAGCCGCGTATGCGCAGTCGCGTCTTATGTTCTGTTCGGGATGCAAACAGGGCTCTGGAATGGATCCTGTTCGCATCCTGAGGTACCACTGTACAGTGGTACCTCAGGTTACATATGCTTCAGGTTACAGACTCTGCTAACCCAGAAATAGTACCTCAGGTTAAGAACTTTGCTTCAGGATGAGAACAGAAATCGTGCAGCGGCAATGCGGCGGCAGCAGGAGGCCCCATTAGCTAAAGTGGTAACTCAGGTTAAGAACAGATCTCCAGAATGAATTAAGTTCTTAACCAGAGGTACCACTGTATGCATTTATGCCCCTCAGTGACTTATCACTCAGTGAGAAGAATTCAATGTCATAATAAAACAAGCATTCCATCGATGCAAGGCAAACAAATTTGCCCAATGGAATGCCCCCCCTTCTGCTTCCCCGGTGCATTTGTTCAAGCAGTTCTTTTGACCCTCCAGAGATAACTGAGGGGGGCACAGGGGCGAGGAGGTGGGAGGGGGAAGCCCCATTGCATTAGCAAGAGCCCTTATACTGGCACAGAGGTACCATCTCCTTTTTTTTTTTTTTTTTTTTAATAATGATTTTTATTAATTTTCCACACATAAAATAAAGAACAATGTAACACAGTATAACTTCATAATCATCGGTTCATAACCTTTTTTCTTTGACTTCCCCATACCTCCCTATCCCTGCATCCTTGTTTAAAATTCTTTAGCAACCCTTAAGTCCATTGTCTTAGTTCTTTTTCATAAAAATTTCTTAAGTTTTTTTGTTTACTGCTGCAATTCTTTACTTCTTACCCCCTGACATCTTAACATTCCTCAATTTTACAGTTATTTTTAAGATATATCTTGAAATTCTTCCAGTCCTCTTCCACTGTCTCTTTCCCCTGGTCCCGGATTCTGCCCGTCATCTCAGCCAGTCCCATAAAGTCAATCACCTTTGTTTGCCATTCTTCCAGAGTAGGTAGTTCTTGCGTCTTCCAATACTTTGCCAGTAGAATTCTTGCTGCTGTAGTGGCATACATAAAGAATGTCCTATCCTTCCTTAACACCACTTGGCCCACCATACCCAAGAGGAAAGCCTCTGGTTTCTTAGGAAAAGTCCACTTAAGGACCTTCTTAATTTCATTATAGATCATTTCCCAGAAAGCTTTAACCTTTGGGCAGGTCCACCAAAGGTGGTAGAAAGTGCCTTCAGTCTCATTACATTTCCAACACTTATTATTAGGCAAATGATAAATTTTTGCAAGCTTGACTGGGGTCATGTACCACCGGTAGATCATTTTCATAATATTTTCTTTTAAAGCATTACATGCAGTAAATTTAATACCGGTGGTCCATAACTGTTCCCAGTCAGCAAACATAATATCATGACCTATGTCTTGTGCCCATTTAATCATAGCTGATTTCACCGTTTCATCCTGTGTATTCCATTTTAACAGCAAGTTATACATTCTTGATAAATTCTTAGTATTGGGTTCCAACAATTCTGTTTCTAATTTTGACTTCTCTTTCTGAAATCCTATTTTCCTGTCCTGTTTAAACGTCTCATTTATCTGATGGTAATGCAACCAATCTCGAACCTTAGGTTTTAGTTTCTCATAACTCTGAAGTTTCACCCTTTCACCATCGTATTCTATAATCTCATGATATTTTGGCCATTTAGAATCCATATTAAGCTTTTTTACTTCCCTAGCTTCCATTGGTGACACCCACCTAGGGGTTTTGCTTTCCAACAGATCTTTGTATCTAATCCAAACGTTATACAATGCTTTCCTTACAATATGGTTTTTAAAACTTTTATACACCTTTACCTTGTCGTACCATAAATATGCATGCCAACCAAAGCTATTGTCATACCCTTCCAGATCCAAAATGTCAGTATTCTCAAGAAGTAGCCAGTGTTTCAACCAGCAGAAAGCTGCTGATTCATAGTAGAGTCTTAAGTCCGGCAGGGCAAACCCCCCTCTATCCTTTGCATCAGTTAAAATCTTAAATTTAATTCTGGGCTTTTTGCCCTGCCAGACAAATTTTGATATATCTTTCTGCCACTTCTTGAAACAATCCATCTTGTCCACAATCTGCAGCGTCTGGAATAAAAACAGCATTCTAGGCAATACATTCATCTTAATAGTAGCGATTCGGCCTAACAAGGAAAGTTTCAGCCTTGACCAAATTTCCAGATCCTTTTTAACTTCTGACCAACATTTTTCATAATTATCCTTAAATAAATTCACATTCTTAGATGTTAAGTTTACCCCTAGGTATTTTACCCTTTTTGTTATTTCCAAGCCTGTTTCATTCTGAAAACTCTCTCTTTCTTCCATTGTTAAATTTTTTTCCAACACTTTCGTTTTTTGTCTGTTCAATTTAAAACCTGCTACTCGACCAAATATTTCAATTAGTTCTAAAACTCTTTTAGTACTAGTGTCTGGCTGTTGCAAGGTCAATACTAGATCATCTGCAAATGCTCTTAATTTATAATGTCTAACTCCGACCTGAACTCCTTTAACCAACTGGTCCTTTCTGATCATGTTTAACAAAACCTCCAGGACTGATATAAAAAGTAAAGGGGATATTGGGCAACCTTGTCGTGTACCTTTTTCTATAGGTATTTCTTCTGTTACCACGTTATTTACAATTAATTTGGCTTTTTGTTGAGAATATATTGCACCTATACCGTTTTCAAAACCTTGACCTACCCCCATCCCTTGGAGATTCTTTTTCATAAAAGTCCAACAAATGTTGTCAAAGGCTTTCTCCGCATCCACAAAAATCAAAACTGCTTTCCTATTAATGTCAACGTCCAGCAGCTCCAAAATGTCTATAATGTTCCTCACATTGTCTGACATATGTCTACCTGGGAGAAAGCCTGTTTGGTCCTTATGAATCTCTTCTACCAACACTCTTTTCAATCTTTTTGCCAAAATGTCTGCAAAAATTTTGTAATCCACATTGAGTAAAGATATAGGGCGGTAGTTTTTAACTTGGTTCTTCTCAGTCTCTGTTTTCGGTATAAGTGAGATGAAAGCCTCTTTCCACGATTCAGGTGCCTTTTTCCCCTTCAAAATTTCATTGCAAACTTCCTTCAATGGTTGTATCAGCCATTCTTTCAGCATTTTGTAATATTTGGCCGTCAGGCCATCTGGTCCTGGTGATTTTCCCAGTTTCATATTTTGAATGGCACCCTCTATTTCTTGTTCTGTTATTTCCTCGTTCAAGATCCTTTTACTTTGTTCTGAGATTTTTGGTAAACCGTATTTTCTGATGAATTCTTCTATTTCTTGCTCGTTGGTTGGCCCTTGTGCATACAATTTCTTAAAAAAGCTTTGAA
This sequence comes from Podarcis cretensis, assembly GCF_951804945.1. Classification (NCBI taxonomy): domain Eukaryota; kingdom Metazoa; phylum Chordata; class Lepidosauria; order Squamata; family Lacertidae; genus Podarcis; species Podarcis cretensis. Next base: position 6,198,872 of record NC_137180.1, on the reverse strand, counting down.
AACAATTGTTGATCTCGTTGGGTTTGTGGATAATCTTTCCATCCATTTCTAAACTTGTTACCGTATTCATTTTCTGCCTTTTTTTCAATTGCCATGACAGAAGTTTCCCACATTTATCCGCTGATTCAAAAGTTTTTTGTCTCATTTGCTTTATCTTCCATTCTATTTGTTGGTTCATGAGTTCCATATATTGCATCTGATGAAACTTTATTTCTCTCAAAATCTCATGAGACTTTGGTTTGGACCTCAACTTCTTCTCTCCTTCTTTTATTTTTTCTAAAATTTTTTCCTTCTTTTCATTTTGTTGCTTCCTCTTAATAGAATTTTGTTGAATTAGGAAACCTCGCATCACGGCTTTGCTTGCGTCCCAAATTATTCTTTTTTCCACATCTGTTTTCCTGTTGATCTCAAAATAATCTTTTAATGTTTTAAGGGCCTTCTTGTGGATCTCTTCGTCCTTAAATAGGGTGTCATTCATTCTCCATCTAAAGGAACCAGTAGTTGTTAGTTTCATCTCCATCTTGACCGCGTTGTGGTCGGAGCACGTTTTTGGGCAGATTTCTACTTTTTTTGTTCTTGACGCCAGACTGCTAGAAATCCAAATTTGGTCTATTCTTGTCCATGTCATTTTTGCTTCTGAGAAGAAAGTTCCCTCTCTCTCTAAAGGATTCTTTGTTCTCCAAATGTCAATCAAGTCCATTGTTTCAGTCATTTCAAAAAAGATCCTTGGTAGTCTCCCTTCTTTCGAGATCACTTGTCTCTGTGCTTTATCCATGTTTGTTGAGACAACTCCATTCATATCTCCCATCATTAGGATTTTATAATCTAAAAAGTCAACTAATGTCTCATGCAACTTCCTAAAGAATTCAGCCTTCCCTTCATTTGGGGCATAAACTCCCACAATTAATATCTTTTCTCCTTGAATTTGTATTTCAATTGCCAGGTATCTTCCTTGTTCATCTTTAAATATCAATTTTGGAGCCAACTTTTCCTTTGCATAGATCACCACACCTCTTTTCTTTACTTTGTCTGATGAGATGAATTCTTGACCGAGTCTCTTATTTATTAATAATTTCCTGTGTATCCTGGCAATATGGGTTTCTTGCAAACATATTATGTCTAATTGTTCTTTCTTCAAAATGTGAAAAACCTGTCTTCTTTTCCGAGGAAGGTTCAAACCATTACAGTTCCAACTAAGGAGTTGCAGAGACATTTTGTATTTAGGTAGCTGTTCCTCCAACTGCTCCAAGCTTCTGCTCTTCCTCCGATGGTGGTAATGAAAGTCCAAATGACAAATTTGCTATATCGGGTGGTTCCCTCTCCTCCACGGTTCCTTTCTGCAAATCCTCCAGATACTTCTCTAGAAATAGTTCTTTGTCCTGAATTGTTTTTATTTTAATCTTCCTTCCATTGAAGTTAAAGGACAATCCTTGTGGAAATTCCCATCTGAATGGTATAGTGTTTTTCTTCAGCAGGTCTACTAAACTCTTGTAATATGTTCTCACCTCTAAAATGTATTTAGGAATGTCCTTAAAAATCTGTATCTGACAATTTTGGATCACCAGTGCCTTTTGGTAATGCAAATTCAATATTCTATCTCTTTCTTCTTTTGATCTCAATGTAATTAGGCAGTCCCTTGGTTTTTTGTCCTGCCTTCTACCCAGTCGAAAGGCTGATATTATCTCAAGTTCCTCATCTTCCTCCCATTCCTCCCGCCAAAAAGTTATGATGTTCTCTGTGAGAAATTTCACAAGGTTGTCCCCTTCCACTTCAGGCACCAATCTAAATTTTAAATTCTTCTCTTTACGTTGAAGTTCCAGTAAGGAGAGGGCTGCATCATGCTCATTCACTTTTTTAATAATAGGCCCAAATTTTTCCCTTGTCTCTTCAGCTGTTATTTTTGCACTTTCTGCAATCTTTCGTGTTTCTGAATTTTCCTGAATTAATCTATTTATAGAATCTGTGTTCGATGCGACACTAGCCGTATTCACATCCAACCTTGTTGTCAACTCTGTTAATTTTTTAGAATTCTCTGTCGAAAGTTTTGTCAATGCTTCCAGGGATTGATTTATTTTAAGTAGAGCCTGAGTCATAGGATCCATAGAAGCTGGTGTTTTTTCCTGCACAGCTGCAGTTCCTGATATAGAGGCCCTTTTCTTGTGAGATTGTTTTGCTTTCTGCCTTGTTACTATCTCTTCTGTAGGGGCACTCATATCCTCAAGGTCGTTTTCACAGAGTTGATTCCCAAGTGGAAAAACCCACTGTTACTTTTTCAAGTGCAACAGTTTCAGATAGAGCCCTCTAGAGGGAGCATTCAATTGTATCCAAATGGCAAAGATGGAAAAAAAAAACAAAGAAGCAAGGGAGTATAACAGTAGCCAAAAGTTTCCAATGTCCAAATTGTAAAGTCTCTATTTTTCTATGTGGCCAAAATGCAGCAAAGTACATCTAAGGTCCGATAACTTTTTTGCAAACAAGTCCCCACTTCTCAAAGTTTGACAGTCCACGTCCCAGGTGTCTTGTTTGGGCAGCCCGACCCCAGGGGATTTGGCAATGGAAGGTCTTAATTTTCCATTAATTTTCCAGCAGATTAACAACGTTCCAATCCCTTCCCCCCTTCTCCTGCCAGTCTGGGGGGAGGTTTTAAGTCCGATGTCAGTTTGACAGCTTAAAAAAAATTAGAAAGGTTCCCTTTAAGTGCAGCTTGATTTTCGTTGCTTTATTCCTTCTGCAGTTCCGGGGAGGCAGACTTCCTTAATTTTTGCCTTTCCCGTTTTCAGCCAATTTTATTTTTTAAAAGTCCCGTTGCTTTTCCAATCTTACTCACGGGTGTTGTGGTCAAATTCCAATTGCAGGAAGGAATCGGCGCTCTCCGCTCATGGCGACGCGGCTTCACTCCGCTAGCTGGGTGACGACTCTCAGCACCGCGCTTACCCCGATGCCGCTCAGAAGCCTTTAAAAAGGCTCCCTCACAGTACCGGGGGGCGCAAAGGGTGCCCACCGAATCTCCTTTGTTCACAGGCTCCGCGCCTGTGATTTTAGGGGTCCCCCGCTTGCCGTAGCGGGTGAGACCCGAACTAACGGAGCAGTCCTGCCTCGGAGCTCGAGGCTCGGACCGCCATTAAGCGCTGGCGCCGACCGGAAGTCTTCCAGAGGTACCATCTCCTAGGGGCTGAGCTCTTTTGGGCCCCCCAATATTTTGGGATGGGGCTGCCCCCCAATGTTCAAAAAGGGTGGAGGAGGGCAAGCAGGGAGCGGAGCGCACCGTGGCTGGCTCCTCTTCCTGCTGCTCCTGCTGTAGAGGGGAAGGAGCAAGGAAGTAGCCCTGGCTGGTGGCACTGGTAGAAGGAGGAGCTGTGGCCATTGAAGTTACGCTGCTACCACCGCTTCCTGACATCATGTGCCGTGTGATATTGGCACCCCCATTCTCCTTCAGAAGTTGACACCTCCGGACTGGAGCCTGTAGTGGAACTAACTTGACTGATTCTGGCCCAATGAGTTTATTACTCAGTTCCTCCTGGCTGAATGTAGAAACTGCCTCCCTTGAAGACTTAATAAAAAAACTAAATGAAGGGATGAAAATGTTTTCTCTGTTATTTGCAATCATCTATGATCTATGATGGCTTTCATGATAAATAAAACGTTGTCCAGTAGCACCTTAGAGAGCAACTAAGTTTGTTCTGGGTATAAACTTGTGTGCATGGTATCTGAAGAAGTGTGCATGCACACAAAAGCTTATGCTCAGAACAACTTATCTGGTCTCTAAGGTGCTACTGGACAACTTTTTATTTATTTCGACTGTGTCAGACCAACATGGCTACCATCTGGCTTTCATGATGATCACTTGATAATTCATAGAATCATAGAATCATAGGGTTGGAAGAGACCACAAGGGCCATCGAGTCCAACCCCCTGCCAAGCAGGAAACACCATCAGAGCACTCCTGACATATGGTTGTCAAGCCTCTGCTTAAAGACCTCCAAAGACGGAGACTCCACCACACTCCTTGGCAGCAAATCCCACTGTCAAACAGCTCTTACTGTCAGGAAGTTCCTCCTAATGTATAGGTGGAATCTTCTTTCTTGTAGTTTGGAGCCATTGCTCCATGTCCACTTCTCTGGAGCAGCAGAAAACAACCTTTCTCCCTCCTCTATGTGACATCCTTTCATATATTTGAACATGGCTATCATATCACCCCTTAACCTCCTCTTCTCCAGGCTAAACATGCCCAGCTCCCTTAGCCGTTCCTCATAAGGCATCATTTACAGGCCTTTGACCATTTTGGTTGCCCTCCTCTGGACACGTTCCAGTTTGTCAGTGTCCTTCTGGAACTGTGGTGCCCAGAACTGGACACAGTACTCCAGGTTCAGTCCATTGAGTGGTGCAATGTGTCTGTGTAAACTTGTCCAAACTCGCACTGATTTCACTTGATCATGTTTCCAAGGGTATATTACCTTTTCTCCCAGGAGATTGAAGTGGCATACATGACTCTCCTCATCCCCATTTTATCCTCACAACAACTCTGTGGGGTAGGTAAGGCTGGAAGATTATGACTAACCCAACTGAGCTTCATGGCTGAGTGGAGATTTGGACTCTGCCCCCCCCCCAGCTCCTAATCCAACACTCTAACCACCAAATTACATTGCCTGTCAGTATACAGTTGCATGCAAACTACGCTGTGGGTTAAACCACAGAGCCTAGGACTTGCCGATCAGAAGTTCGTGGTTCGAATCCCAATGACGGGGTGAGCTCCCGTTGCTTGGTTCCTGCTCCTGCCAACCTAGCAGTTTGAAAGCATGTCAAAGTTCAAGTAGATAAATAGGTACCGCTCCAACGGGAAGGTAAACGCCGTTTCTGTGTGCTGCTCTGATTCGCCAGAAGCGGCTTAGTCCTGCTGGCCACATGACCCAGAAGCTGTACGCCGGCTCCCTCGGCCAATAAAGCGAGATGAGTGCCACAACCCCAGAGTCGGCCACGACTGGACCTAATGGTCAGGAGTCCCTTTACCTTTAAGATTCAGGAAAGCCAGCCATCCTTCCTGAACACATGTCACCAGCCATGCCATTTCAAGCTCCTCCTGTATCTTGTTTAGTAAATCTTCAATTGGCTGATTTCTAACACCTAGCCGCCCAGTTTGTGTCCTTACTGAAAGTATTAACCCCTGCAGTTGGTATTTTTGGCACATATTTCTTTATGTAATTTGAACATACAAATGAATGGCTTTTATAGACCATTTCCCCCAGTATATATTAGCTTTAGGAAAGTGCAGCCATAGAATGTTGTTTTCTACATCATTATGGGAAATGTACTCCTTTGCGCCATCTTTCCCAGCACTCACAGTACAAGATGAAGTGAACAAAAAGAACAAACACAGACACACAAACAGGTAAGTGGGAAAAAATTTAAGAACAAAGAGAAAGAAGAGAAGGGGAAGCAACGTGAGTATGGCAAAAGAGTGCCATATGTTCTTCAGCCATCTCTAGTTTGTTTATTGCTCTTTTTTTAAAGACAAAGAAAAACGTTCAACAAATCTTTGGTCCCATCTGATTGAAAAGTTGGTTGGGAAGCTCAGTCTGGAAGGTTTAGTGTGGTTTCTTTCACATATTCTGAAGACTAGCTAGAATGATAAGAGTAAATATGACAGAAATCATATTTCCTGAGGATAAATTTAAGCCTTCATAAGAAAGTATACATATGGCTCATTATAAAAATGTCTTTCTATGTGACCTACTCTAGTAATGAGTTCTGGCTAAAGCTACTAGAGTTTTCTTTCTCCCTCCTTTTTCATTATATACCAGGCAAATGTTTTGTTCTTCGGTGTACGTGAAATCTCCTGGGGAATTTCAGCATGCAATTAGCCGTAAGTGTCATGCTAGATGGAAGAAGCAACTTGATCAAGAAATCCTTCCTCGTTTTGTCTGTTCCATAGATTTATGAAACAGTAATTAATGTTAGAGTAGAATGAGTCCATGCTTAATAATGCTTTTGTTTAACTTCATAGCTCCTGTGCAGAAAGCTTAAAATAATAGAGGGTGGGTAACCATGTGGAGCTGTTGTTTGGGCTAAAGAAAGCTGTGTTTCATTCATATATCCACTTTTCCGGTGCGCGGTGGAGTTAACCAGAGTTGCAGGCCAGCCAATTCAAATAGCAGCAAAAAGAGGGGATGGGTACCAACTGGAGCCAATTTGTGTGTGAATTTTAAGGAACATTACAACTCAAGGCAATTCTGTCTATCATGTTAATTTTTCTATCACTAGCAAGACCCAAAATGCAAATGCTGAAGAGTATTACACTCAATCTACAAAACCATTAAGCACTAATAACACATCCTCAGAGAATGCTAACATAAGAGAAAATTAGCCCTCCTCTGAGATTTGTGTGCTTTTGCAGGTTGATTGATGCATATAGAAAATAATGCAGAAGACAGAAGTCCAAATGAAGTGTGCCATCGACGGAAAGCAATAGTTAGTTTAACATCTGCATACCATGCAGAATATGCACAACTCAACCTCTTATATAGTGCATTCATTATATTGGCCTGGTTTTTATGTGAATTGCATGCGAAATCCAAATTGATATTAAAGTTCTTAAAGTGAAAGCATTTATGCAGTGAAATGCATTTATCTAGGGGGCGGGGGGAATGCTCCTGGGTATTTTCACTTTGATGGTGTTGCCTTCCAAAAGAGAAAAAAGTAAAAGTGAAAACTGTACATTCTTCATTATACACAAAATTTACTCAGTTACCTGGACATACTGTATACTGATTCATGCATATAACACACTCAAAAAGTTGAATGGGGGAATTCAACACGATCCCCCTTTCCTCCTCCTGTGTACTGTTCTGTGGGTTTACCTGACCCCCACAAGTGTCAGTTTGACTGGGCATGGGGACTTGCAGGGCAGGAAAAGGGAGGAAAGCCTTGTTAGTGAATCCCACCCATTGTGCTTCATGTTCTGAAAAATCTCAAAGAACTTGGCATGTTCCAGTCATAGGTAAGTGTTTTTAGGTCCCACTGATTTGATTAGGAGAGTTCAGTCTGCGTTTAACTCTCTCTCTTTGGCATCAATGTAACCCTAAATCACCTTGCCAACAAAGGTCTGTATAGTTAAAGCTATGGTTTTCCCAGTAGTGATGTATGGAAGTGAGAGCTGGACCATAAAGAAGGCTGATCGCCAAAGAATTGATGCTTTTGAATTCTGGTGCTGGAGGAGACTCTTGAGAGACTGCAAGAAGATCAAACCTATCACTTCTGAAGGAAATCAGCCCTGAGTGCTCACTGGAAGGACAGATCCTGAAGCTGAGGCTCCAATACTTTGGCCACCTCATGAGAAGAGAAGACTCCCTGGAAAAGACCCTGGTGTTGGGAAAGATGGAGGGCACAAGGAGAAGGGGACGACAGAGGACAAGATGGTTGGATAGTGTTCTCGAAGCTACCAGCATGAGTTTGACCAAACTGCGGGAGGCAGTGGAAGACAGGTGTGCCTGGCATGCTCTGGTCCATGGGGTCACGAAGAGTCGGACACGACTAAACAACTAAACAACAACAACAACCCTAAATCACTAAATCAGCATTTGGGCCCAGCTTGGCATGTTCAGACAAGCACATGATACATTGAATCCAGGCTGACCAAAAAAAAAAAAAGAAAAAGAAAGTTTAAAGAAAATAGTTGTGCAAAGTGTGCATTGGTTTTCAAGCAGGCATAGATGCTTGGAGATGTGAGGAAGCAACTAGCATGACATAGTAATTTGATTTGGAAGCAGTTTGAACATGTGATCTTGGTCTTTACTATATATTTTCAATATCTTGAGTGTCGAGGGCTCCTAGAACTGAAATAATTTTCATTCAGACTTTGTCTACAGTTTACCATTCAGATCCTTGCTATTACTTTTACTTTTGCCTCATGAAAGCATCATTGGAATAAACTTATTTAGTAAATGGGTCAGGTATCTTAAGCAGGGGGGAGCCTTGTTCCAGAAAGTGGTAGAAAGGATGTCCTGCTCTATAGGGCAAGCATGTGCATATGTAGGGAACACAGTCAAATAGCTAAGCCTACCTTTTGACAAATGATATCAGTGGCATGGATACCATTTCTCCACTCCTCTATGTGGAAAGCTGAACAAAGAATAGGACAAGAAAAAGGTACACAATTAGCAAATTCCAAATTGCAAGCATTCTATTTTAAATCCTATAAAGGACATCAGCTGCCATCTTGCTGGAGGCAAATGCGTGTGAGTGTCTGAGGGCCCTGCTCCTTCCTGCCGCTCACCATCTGGCCTGGGGCGGGGCCTGAAGCCTCATAAGGACTGCTGCGCTCGGCTGCCCAGGAGGACTCTCCTGTGTGAGTGTATGGGGCCCTGCTCCTTCCTGCCACTTACCACCTGGCCCAGGGCAGGGCCTGACGGGCCACACTAGGACAGTTGCTGTTACTGCTGGAGGGGTGCAGAGTGCTTTTAAAATGTTTTAAAATTTTTATTTTGAATTTTTTGTATGTGGGGGGTGGGGGTGGGGTGGATGTTTATTGGGCCTGGGAATTTGTTTGATTTTATGTTTTTGTAATTTTTATTGTTTTTTGTTTGTATTGTTTTATTTGTGTGTGTGTGTGTTTTTAAAGGTATTATTTTGTTCTTAAGGGGAGGGGTCAGGGCTGCTGGGGAGTTGGTCCCAGCCAACAAAATGGCTGGGACATGTTTCACAGGGGGGAATGCACTGGGACAACCGATCTCAGTGATCACGAGTAGGAGGAGGAGTTACGCTAAGACCAGACCATGTCATTACAGAGGAGGCAGGTTTAGTCGTTGTCTGAGGACTATCCCTGCCTCCGGGTCTGGTCCTGACCGGATGGATACTAGAATCAGCAAGGGATACCCACATGACCTGAAAGTGTTGCTGTGCAATGCCAGGTCAATGATTCATAAGACCCCTGCCATCCATGACTTGATCATGGATGGAGGACTTGACCTGGCATGTGTAACAGAGACTTGGTTGGATGAAGCAGATGGGCCTGTCCTTGCCGCTGCTTGTCCACCAGGTTTCTCTTACGCACAGCAACCCAGGTCATGTGGGCGGGGAGGGGGGGTTGCAGTGATTTTTAGGAAGTCATTAGTTTGCACCAGGCGTCCTATTGGGAAGACCCAATTTTCCGAGTGCATGTTCTGGAAGTTGGGCAATAGGGGCAGTGCAGGATTCCTTTTGGTGTACCGACCTCCCCGCTGCACCAAGGATTCCCTGCCCGAGCTGCTTCAGGTCGTGGCGGATGTTCTCCTGGAGACACCTAGCTTGGTTGTCCTAGGGGATTTTAACATCCATGCCGACACGACCTTACAAGGGGCCGCTCGGGACTTCGTGGAAAGCATGGCCTCCATGGGGCTGTCCCTGAATAAGTCTGGCCCAACCCATAGCCACGGACATGCCTTGGACCTGGTGTTTACCTCTATGGATGTTGGTGATCTGACACTAAGTAAAAGTGAAACGAAAGAAGTGCCATGGTCAGATCACTTCCTGGTGCAACTGGACTTCTCTGCGACCCATCCCCTCTGCAGGGAGGTGGGCCGATTCGGATGGTCCGCCCCCGCCACTTAATGGATCCAAATGGTTTCCAGAGAGTGGTAGGGGATGCTTTATCCCATGTTGATGGCCTTTCAGCCGATTCCCTGGTGGCCCGCTGGAATGTGGAGTTAACCAGGGCTATTGACTGTTTGGCTCCGAAGCGCCCTCTCCGATTGCATGGAGCCCGGGCAGCCCCGTGGTTTTCCACGGATCTGAGGGCAATGAAACAATTGTTGAGACGGCTAGAGCACCGGTGGTGGATAACTCATTCCGAATCTGACCGGACACAGGTTAGAGCTCAACGTCGAGCCTACCAAGTGGCGATATCGACGGCGAAGAAGATTTTCTTCACCGCCTCTATTGCATCTGCAGAAAACAGCAGCAGGAGACTCTTTCAGGTGGTTGACAATTTAGCGGAACCACCTGTAACATCGGGGCCCAGTACGGGCCACATGTTCTCCTGCAATGATTTTGCAAATTTTTTTGCAGATAAAATTGCTCAGATTCGGGAAGAAGTAGACTCCACCGTGGGAGCAAGGCCGGGGCGGGAGAGTGCTAGAGTCCTGTCTGGTCAAGTTGTGTGGGATCAATTCCAATCTGTTACCTCCGAGGATGTGGACAGGCTGCTTGGACGAGTGAAGCCAACCACCTGTCTCCTGGATCCTTGCCCATCCTGGCTTATAAAAGCTAGCCGGGAAGGACTGGGCGATGGGCTTCGTGGGGTGGTGAATGCTTCCCTCCGTGAGGGAGCCTTCCCAGACCCGCTGAAAGAGGCGGTTATTAAACCGCTTCTTAAAAAACCATCTTTAGATGCGGCCACGATGGCCAATTATCGCCCAGTCTCAAACCTTCCATTCTTAGGCAAGGTGATTGAGCGAGTGGTTGCTGAACAACTCCAGGCACGCCTGGAAGAAGCGGACCATTTGGATCCCTTCCAGTCGGGATTCAGGCCTCATCATGGGACTGAAACTGCCTTGGTCGCACTGGTTGATGATCTCCGGCAGGCTAGGGACAAAGGTGAGAGCTGTTTCCTAGTTCTGCTGGATCTCTCAGCGGCGTTTGATACCATCGACCATAACATCCTTCTGGACCGTCTTGAGGGGCTGGGAGCTGGGGGCACTGTCATACAGTGGTTCCACTCCTTCCTCCTGGGCCGTGTTCAGAAAGTGGTGGTGGGGGATGAGTGTTCAGACCCCTGGGCTCTCACTTGTGGGGTGCCTCAGGGTTCTGTCCTCTCCCCCATGCTTTTCAACATTTACATGCAGCCACTGGGAGAGATCATCAGGAGGTTTGGGCTGGGTGTTCATCAGTATGCAGATGATACCCAGCTCTACCTCTCTTTTAAATCAGAACCAGTGAAGGCGGTGAAGGTCCTTTGTGAGTGTCTGGAAGTGGTTGGAGGATGGATGGCGGCTAACAGATTGAGGTTGAATCCTGACAAGACAGAAGTACTGTTTTTGGGGGACAGGAGGCGGGCAGGTGTGGAGGATTCCCTGGTCCTGAATGGGGTAACTGTGCCCCTGAAGGACCAGGTGCGCAGCCTGGGAGTCATTTTGGACTCACAGCTGTCCATGGAGGCACAGGTCAAATCTGTATCCAGGGCAGCTGTTTACCAGCTCCATCTGGTACGTAGGCTGAGACCCTATCTGCCTGCAGACTGTCTCGCCAGAGTGGTACATGCTCTGGTTATCTCCCGCTTGGACTACTGCAATGTGCTCTACGTGGGGCTACCTTTGAAGGTGACCCGGAAACTACAGCTAATCCAGAATGCGGCAGCTAGACTGGTGACTGGGAGCGGCCGCCGAGACCATATAACACCGGTCTTGAAAGATCTACATTGGCTCCCAGTACGTTTCTGAGCACAATTCAAAGTGTTGGTGCTGACCTTTAAAGCCCTAAATGGCCTTGGTCCAGTATATCTGAAGGAGCGTCTCCTCCCCCATCGTTCTGCCCGGACACTGAGGTCCAGCTCCGAGGGCCTTCTGGTGGTTCCCTCACTGCGAGAGGCCAAGTTGCAGGGAACCAGGCAGAGGGCCTTCTCGGTAGTGGCGCCCACCCTGTGGAATGCCCTCCCATCAGATGTCAAAGCAATAAACAACTACCTGACATTCAGAAGACATCTGAAGGCAGCCCTGTTCAGGGAAGTTTTTAATATGTGACATTTTAGTGTATTTTTCATCTTTGTTGGAAGCCGCCCAGAGTGGCTGGGGAAACCCAGCCAGATGGGCGGGGTACAAATAATAAATTATTATTATTATTATTATTATTATTATTATTATTATTATTTCAAGCATCTGCTTTCTGTATTTATTTAGCTGTTTATCAGTGCCTGACATGACACCAGTGATTTTGCACTCAAGGTCACCATTTTGAATAAGCAAGCAGCATGGACATTGCTTTTCTCTGTCTTCACAAAGATTCAGACATTAAAATATAAATAATTCAATTTGCTCTGATTTTTGATGAATGAGAAATTGGAGCCCAGAGCCCAGCTTGCCCTGCTGGCATCAGGGAGAAAAGCCCAGAACTTCAAAAGACACAAGGACTGCTGAGGACAGCACCTCAGGTGTGAACAGAGGTTGCAACAGCTGGATTTGACCAAAGTTCCTTCTATTCTAGCATCCTGCTTCTTGCACTGGCCACTGATGCCTCTGGGAAGCCCATAAACTGTGGCTCCCCACCATCAGGCATTCAGTGACATGTTGTCTCTAAACCAGTGGTTCCTAAAGGGGGTACTCTCCCCTGAGGTGCGATGGGATTATCTCAGGGGGTGCTAAGAGGGGTAGGAGGGGAGCACTGGAGGTATAGATTACTGCCAGCCATTGAAAAGCCTGTAGCACTGGATCAAGTTCATCAATTTTGTTGACTTAATTAAACTAAATAATTGTAACTGGATTTTGAATATACAGTATGTGCAATTAATTGCTACTGTTTTGAATTTTATTACATTATTTTCCTTAGTGGGTTGTGCAAACTGCTATTCTGAATAATGTTTCTTATAGGATAGAGGTCAGTAGGGATGAGTTTATGGAACCAACTTTTTCTGTGATCTGAAAAAGTTTGGTAACTACTGCTCTAAAGATAGAGGTGATTAATAGCTGTTACTAAAAGGTAAAGGAACCCCTGACTATTAGGTCCAGTTGCAGACAACTCTGGGGTTGCAGCGCTCATCTCGCTTTATTGGCCAAGGGAGCCGGGTCATGTGGCCAGCATGACTAAGCCACTTCTGGCGAACCAGAGCAACACACAGAAACACCATTTATCTTCCCGCCGGAGCGGTACCTATTTATCTACTTGCACTTTGACATGCTTTCCAACTGCTAGGTTGGCAGAAGCAGGGACCAAACAACGGGAGCTCACCCCATCACGGGGATTCAAACCACCGGCCTTCCGATTGGCAAGCCCAAGGCTCTGTGGTTTAGACCACAGCGCCACCCAATAGCTGTTAATAAACTTGTTTAAATAACCATTTAAAGCTATCTAATGTGTCCCAAGGGGGACGCGGGTGGCGCTGTGGGTAAAAGCCTCAGCGCCTAGGGCTTGCCGATCGAAAGGTCGGCGGTTCGAATCCCCGCGGCGGGGTGCGCTCCCGCTGCTCAGTCCCAGCGCCTGCCAACCTAGCAGTTCGAAAGCACCCCCGGATGCAAGTAGATAAATAGGGACCACTTACTGGTGGGAAGGTAAACGGCGTTTCCGTGTGCTGCGCTGGCTCGCCAGATGCAGCTTTGTCACGCTGGCCACGTGACCCGGAAGTGTCTCCGGACAGCGCTGGCCCCCGGCCTCTTGAGTGAGATGGGCGCACAACCCCAGAGTCTGTCAAGACTGGCCCATACGGGCAGGGGTACCTTTACCTTTACCTTTAATGTGTCCCATCACATTTTGTTGTAGCAGATCCCATAAATTACGCACTCTGCAGAGTACTGTTGCATGCCACCCCATTCTCCAAGCAAGGTGATATTCCAGGGTTTTCAAGTCCTTACTTTGGTTTTGGGTTTCCTTTTGGAAATGAGGCACAGCAGAGACTGTGGTGTCTTTATGATGCATTGCTTATTTACACATATATACAACCTGAGCCTAAAATGGAGCCTGAAGCGTCTGTAACCCGAGGTACCACTGTACTACCAGTGTCTGAATAAATTTTTCGCTTGTGATAGGCTAACAAAGGAAATAACCACTTCTTCCACTGAGGCCGCTGACACTGTTGCATCTCAAGTAACAGGCCTAGAATTTACTGACTGAAGCACCAGTTGAGATGTTACCATTGTGGGAAGACGCTATGAGGAAGTAGCAACCATAACTGTTCTGGTTACATATAAACCAGCTGGCAGAATCTACATGTGGCTCCAGGAGGCCTCCGACTCAGACACTTAATCAAGTCAACGTCAACTTAGCTTCAGCAGTGCTACAGTTGTATAAAGTGCTTCAGTGTATACTCTGGAAGTTGTATACATTGATGGTTTTCCCTGGTGATGTACATCTAATAATAATTCATAAAGGGTTTAGATGTATGAGGACTGAGCATGTGTGTTTTGCTCCTAACTTCTTTGACAGCTCTTGTGACAATCATCCATGCTCCACAGCTGTTCCAAGATGCCATTCATACAGTTGTACAACATCCAAAGTACTGAGGGCCTAATAAGATTTAGCTTTCCCTCAATATAAATAATTTAATCAGATTAATGACATTGTTCAACCTGAGGGATTCTATAATTAGTAGATTACTGGAGCAGCAAGCCAAGCTATCTGCTATTAGCACCTGCAGGAATTCCTGTTGTCTTGGTTGGTGGAATTGAATATGAATATTCCTGTCATGCAAACTGTAAAGATAATAAGCCACCGGCATTTTGTAAGCTATATAAATCCATGATTTCACATTAAATATTTAAAGCACAGGAGGTGTTATTTGTTAGGGTGCTGATAAAAGGAGTTCAACCATTACTGCTTTCTTTTTCTTTTGGCAAATCCCTCTTTGTGTGAAGACGTTTTCCTGCCGTTCTGTATTTGTTTTTTCCCCCTCGGGCTGTATATTGTTTCAGTTCCTCTGGAGGTGGGTTTCAGACTTTGCAGGCGAAACACTCCAAATATTTTTACAGAAGGTTTATCCTTTTGATATAAAAGGGAAATTCAAACTATGAGCATAAACAGATGTGAGGCCGTCTGAGACTGTCTCAACTGCAACCAGATCCCTGAAATATTTGCAGAAAGCGCTGCCTTTTTCCTTGCAAAGGAAAGGACTGCTTGCAAAACCAGTCTGAATGTACATAGTTTATTTATCCAAAAATTATACGGAAGGGGGGAGGAGTTTGGCAAAGTGAGTGTGTATTAAAATAACATAAAAAGAATATTGTAAAATAAAGGCTGCAGGAGGTAGCTAATACCATAATAAACTGTGAATAACTCGAACAGAAGCTTTTTATGCTTCTTAAAATATGAAAAGTCTTTGCCTGAAAAGGAGTGGTTATAAATTACCAGGTGAACGAAACTGTGAATTGAAAAACTTTGTTGGCTGAAGTGTCTCTGTTTTTAATAATTACCACATCAGGCTGGAGTGAAACCGAGATAACTAATGACCTTTTGAAGTCCTTAGGATAAATTATGGTTTGTGTGCAAGAGATGATAACACCGTTTAAAAGATTTATGTAATAGTTCTTCACAGAGTCTGAGATATTAGCACACAGTCATAAATTAGCAGGAGTTTCAAGGAATTACTTTAAATGGGAAACTCCTAGAATTTTATCCATCGATATGGTTGGACTCCAGCTCCCATCATCCCTGGCCATTGGCCACACTGGCTGGTGGTGATGGAAGTTGGAGTCCAACAACATCTGGAGGGTCATAGGTTCCCCATCTCTGCCAATCTTTCCCAGCACCACCCCCTTTCTGATCCAAGCATTTATTGAAGATTTTAAGTATAAAATTGCTTGATGAATTTTCTAGGCAAGTATAGTTGAGGTGGTCTGGGCTGTGATAAGAACTTATGACAGCTCAGTACTGACTAAAGAGCTTTCCTTAGCAGGGAACCTAGGTCTCACTTGCAGGGCACATGTCCAAAAACAAGTTGATCTTCAATCTTTCAGACCTCCTTGGTGGTCTAGGTGAATCATTGCAACATGAATACATGGGTTAAAAACTTTTCACTATATCAGAAAAGCAAAAACGGATTGTTAATTGGTGAAAGAAGAGAATGTAAAATTATAGTATATTAAGATAGATTATAAGGACAAAATAAAGAAGGAAAGGATTTGCTGAAACAAGCAAATGAAAGATATATTATGTGAAGGTTTGATGTGTTTTTTGCTTTTGTTTTTCCTTTTTCCTTGATCTTTTTTTTCTTTTCTTTTTTATTTGTATGGTATTCTTTTTTTATTGTGATACACTGTTTTGTTTTTTGTTTAAATTGGTGTCTTTCTGTTTTATCTGTAACCTTTAAAACCTCAATAAATATTATTTTAAAAAATAAAATAAAAAAATAAAAACTTTTCACTATATCAGAAATATCTGTCATGTCTAAATAAATCCTTATCTTACTGCAGTGATGGTACTATTTTGTCAATTTTAAAAACAGTGTTACAGATTTTACCCAGGAGGTAGCACAGCATAGCATGTAACAGTTTTCCTGATTTAGGGGCAATGATTACTTTTATATAACAACTAATTAGTTAAAGTATTTCTAGTGACATGCTAGAGTTTGTGATCATGAAGGGGGAAGAAGTAAAGGGTCTTATTGCGCCCATTTCATTTCTGTAACCCAAAAGCATTCTCTCTCTTTCTCTCTCAAAATGGAAAGTAAATGTAAAGAAAGAGGAAAGAGGGCATTTACATATATTTTGAGTAGTAGTCACAGTGTTTATATCTTCTTTTGTTTTCAAAAAATTGGGCTATGTATTGGAAAGATCATGCAAGCCAAAGGTTTCCATGCTTAGTGAATACTTATTAAAACCTCTAAACAATGTAATCTACAAAAACAAATCATCTACAAAACATGAAAAAATACCCTCCAACATTTCTCCGATGAAAATAGGGACGCCCCATTCCATAATGATAATTTTACTATTTATACCCCACACATCTTACTGGGTTGCCCTAGCCACTCTGGGCAGTTTCCAACATATATAAATACATAATGAAACATTAAAAAAAACGTCCCTGTATGGGATTGCCTTCAGACAGCTCGGGGGTCGGATAACTCCCTACCCCCCCCCAATTCTTCAATGAAAATAGGGATATAATAAGGAAAGGTGGAACATTCGAGGATCAAATAAAAAACTGGGACAGCTTCTCTTAAATCAGGGTCATCCATGGAAAATAGGGACACTTGGAGGGTCTGTGAAAATATGTCAAAATAATCCAGGTTGAGAATTGGAATGTGACAGAAATAGTGACCAGGGATGGGGGCGGAGCTTGCGTGTTTACTTTGCTCCACTTTGCTCCATGTGTAGGGAAATGGGAAAACTATTTTCGAGATGCTAGGATTTATTTGTGAATATGTGTTGGTGAAAATAAAATGCAGGATTATTAAAATGAAGAGAAATGTGCCTTTGTTGTGGGTAAATGCATCTTACTGATGGCGAAAAGGACTGGGAAAGGCCCCAGACTGTATTGTTGTCAGAATTCTATTATATCAGTATCTCATACTAATTGAATGTCTTCAGGATGTAAATGCAATGTACTCTAATTATCTGTTTAGACTCATTCTCCCACCTTGTGGGCTTTTTATTATCTTAGCCATGAGATAAGAACCTTGGTTACATTACATCTCTACACATCAATACAATTAATAACTGGTGGTTCTCCTTTTTCCCCACTCAGCCAGAGATTGAGATTAGATATTTTGGTACAATATGAGCTATTCCCTAGCCACTGTCTGCTAACCTTGCTAGTTTCTGAAGCTTCTTTTGTTTTGATTATGGACTTTACAAGGAGAAGCAAAGCTTTAATTATGACATTCCTGCGGCTGTTTATAAAGCTGTATTTGCAAATTGATGTTCCTCCTTGGTTTCGTGTTAGCCGGGTTGCAAATAGACCTAGAAAACCAGCTGCATTTTGATCATCGCTTCCTGCCCATACTCTTAGTGGTGGAAACTGCATCTGGCAAAGTCCCTCACCTGCCTTCTTATCTTCAGTTTTACTTTCACGTTGGGTAATACAACAAACCTCAAACCACTTCAATCAGACGGCTTTAAGTTAAGTTGCCTGAGGAGTGTATCTGCCTCCTCCCCTTCTTTGGATTTTCTTGATCTGCGAGGCTCCCTCATGTATAACAGTAATCCCACAATTTAAGGAGGGAGACTACAAATCACAAAACAAGCTGGCTCTACAACAAGAGATATCCTGGAGCCTTGATACCGCATTGGTTCAAATAAACAAAAGCAAGGCCATGTCAGTCTCCTTATCTCATGCCACAGTGGTGAGAGTTAACATTCCCACCCTAGCTAAATACTCTGTGTATCTGTGAGGTAAATAGTATTTTAATCATAGCGCTCTTTGAAGAGGGGAGGTTTCCCTGAGTCATGCTGCTGGGGAAATGAACTATTTTCACATTGTCTGGAGACTGCCTGCCAGCGTGTATGGGCAAGAGCAGGGAAGACAAAAGGAGACATGTCAGTCTTCTGTCCCCCTTGTCCTGTGGGAAAGTGAGGAGGAAGCTGAGTCAAGTTCTCAAGTTTAAAGAGTAGTGTTTGAGTTAAGACTCAAACAAGGGCTCTATATGTGCTTACTACGATGTGCTCGTACCACTGGGTCACCCATCCCAGACTGCCCTGGAACAAAGACCTGGAAACGATGCCTTATGAGGAACGGCTAAGGGAGCTGGGCATGTTTAGCCTGGAGAAGAGGAGGTTAAGGGGTGATATGATAGCCATGTTCAAATATATAAAAGGATGTCACATAGAGGAGGGAGAAAGGTTGTTTTCTGCTGCTCCAGAGAAGCGGACACGGAGCAATGGATCCAAACTACAAGAAAGAAGATTCCACCTAAACATTAGGAAGAACTTCCTGACAGTAAGAGCTGCTCGACAGTGGAATTTGCTGCCAAGGAGTGTGGTGGAGTCTCCTTCTTTGGAGGTCTTTAAGCAGAGGCTTGACAACCATATGTCAGGAGTGCTCTGATGGTGTTTCCTGCTTGGCAGGGGGTTGGACTCGATGGCCCTTGTGGTCTCTTCCAACTCTGTGATTCTATGATTCTATGAAAGTACACCTTTGCTAGCAGGAATTATAAACATGGGAGCAGCATTCACCAACATGCTATAACTTGGAGCACCAAGAGATTACAAAATTAAGCCTCCACAAAAAATGTGAATGCTTCTATGATTTCTTGCATCTTACACCTGGGGATACCGAAAAACCATCTTCAAACTGTCACGGGCCATTTCATCTAACCTTGCATGGTTTACCTCACTTTTTCTTCCCTCGTGAAACTTTGTGCACGTTCTGGAAGGATGCCAGAAACTAGCCGAGCCCTACAATGCAGGGGACACAGCAGACAAATGACACGTCAGACAATATGAAATGAAAACAGAAAGGGTTGTAATTTTGTTTTAATTGACCTTGACTTTAATAATTGCAACCAAACTTAATAAGGGTTTTCAACTTTTCACAACATTATAAACTCCCCTCCTCATTTAAGACTATTTATATATCACTTTGCCAGGCAAAGCCCATCCAAAGTACTTTACAACAATAAAAAGTGTGTGTGTATTATTATTTTTAAAAATGAAATATGGAATACGCAGGATGAAACGGTGAAGTCTGTTATGATTAAATGGGCACAGGATGTTGGACATAATATTATGTTTGCTGACTGGGAACAGTTATGGACCACCGGTTTGAAATTTACGGCATGTAATGCCTTAAGAGAGAATATTATGAAAATGATGTATAGGTGGTACATGACCCCAGTCAAGCTTGCAAAAATCTATCATTTGCCTGATAATAAATGTTGGAAATGTAAAGAAACTGAAGGTACATTCTTTCACCTTTGGTGGACGTGCCCAAGGATTAAGGCTTTCTGGGAAATGATTTATAATGAAATGAAAAAGGTATTTAAATATACCTTCCTTAAGAAACCAGAGGCCTTTCTCCTGGGCATGGTTGGCCAATTGGTGCCAAAGAAGGACAGAACCTTTTTCATGTATGCTACAATAGCAGCAAGAATATTGATTGCAAAATACTGGAATACACAAGATCTGGAAGAATGGCAGATGAAGATGATCGACTATATGGGACTGGCAGAAATGACCGGCAGAATCCGAGACCAGGGAAAAGAGTCGGCGGAAGAAGATTGGAAGAAATTTAAAGACTATTTTCAGAAATATGGTAAAATTAATGAATGCTAGATTGATGTTGGACAGAAATTAAGTGGTTACCAGCTGTAATGTAAAGGTTGAGTAATAGGTTAAAATAAGTTATAACAAGTTATATAAGGATTTGCTGAGTTAAGAACTTGAATTGGAATACAAAAGGGGGAGGTGAGAGGAGGTCTGGGAAATAAGTTAATGGAATAAGTAATAAAAATTATATTTGTTTTGTTTTTCTGTATTTTTGTTATTTTTTGTGCATTTTTGTTTTTTGTTTGTGTTTTGTATTAATTTGGAAAAATCTAATAAATATTTATAAAAATAAAAATAAAAATGAAACTTTGGTCTTCCTTCCCTATGTTGCTGTACTAAGAGTATCATAGGACCATAAAGTGTACAGTTTGGTTCTGACCCTCTAAATATGCCATGCTATCTTAACAAGCCCAGGGAAAGTAAACTAGAAAAAGTTCAAAACACTCATTTAAGACCTTGCTTTGAGCCTCTCTACATGTTGATTTATATTGGCCCCATTTCCCTTGTCTGTTTACTTACATAAGAGCACCAGCTGTCCCTCAAATCTTAACTGTCTGGATTACTCAAGCAGCCACCTGATTAGCAATGAAGCTGCAAATTAGCAAATGAATGCTGAATTGTTTTTAAGAAGTCACAGAATTTGGGGGCTTTGTATAAGCACTATAGCTGCTCTTTGGCAGTTACATTAACCAGCAGCTTTTCTTCTTTTGTTAAAATTAAGGCTTTAAAAATCACCAAAGGGTTGGGGGTGGGGGAGAATCACCATTGAACTTTCCTCTTAAAGATTCCACTCATTTGCCTAATGTCATTCTTTTTTAATTAGGAGGATACACATATGACTTAATCGAGCCTGTCTTAGGGAATTATGCATTTATTAATGATTTCAGCACTCAAACACATTATTAAGGGATTTCTGCTAAGTACCTGACACAAAACAGCATAATTTTGCTTGCTTTGCTTAACTTGCTGAGAAACAGCTCATTGATCACTTCTAAGCAATGTTATATTTAGAACACTTGATAACATTGCAGCTCAGTATTCTGCATCAGAGAGCTGGAGTGGTGGAGTGGTCAGAGGGTTGAACTAGGACCTTGGAGGCTAGAGTTCAAATTCTGACATAGCCAATGAAGCTCACAGAGTGACCTTGAGCCAGTCACTGTCTCTCAGTCCAGCCCTACTCCTCAGGAAGAGGATAAAATAGGAACTATATCTGCCATATAGGGAAAAGTAGGATATCCATGTACTATGCTTATAAATGTAATATGTTTCTGCATGCACACAATCCCAAAGGGGTATTGTTTATATCTATGTGTTTTAGCCAGACCCTCACACAGGGATATAAAAATTGTTATGCTATTTACTTCTGCACTACTAGAAAGAGCTATGGAAGGATTACTCTAGTGCAGGGGTCAGCAAACATTTCCGGCAGGGGGCCGCTCCACTGTCCCTCAGACCATGTGGTGGGCTGGACTATATTTTGAAAAAAATAATAATGAATGAATTCCTAGGCCTCACAAATAACCCAGAGATGCATTTTTCTTTTTTTAAAAAGCACACATTCTACTCATGTAAAAACACCAGGCAGGCCCCACAAATAACCCAGAAATGCATTTTAAATAAAAGGACACATTCTACTCATGTAAAAACACGCTGATTCCTGGATCATCCGTGGGCTGGACTGAGAAGGCAATTGGGCCTGATCCGGCCCCTGGGCCTTAGTTTGCCTACCCATGCATGATTATGATTCGCTCCTACCAAGTATGCCTGCTCAGACAATCACTGTTGCATGCACTGTTGAGAGCAGCTCACCACTCGTGTGATGTATAAACTGGGCCTTAATTGCTGGCTGACTTTTGGGTAGAGTAACAAGTTATCCTTGCCACATTCTTCTGTTCCACACAAGTATTAAAGGTACAGAAGACCTGACCACTTTGGCATCTGGCAATGGCTTTTTAAATTAATTGGTAGGATAGTTCTAGAACAGACAGAAATCCGTCTTATTTTATACAGAAGAGTGCAACATACTGATTGCTAGCAAAGGCTGAGATTAAAGGTAAAGGTAAAGGTACCCCTGCCCGTACGGGCCAGTCTTGACAGACTCTGGGGTTGTGCGCCCATCTCACTTAAGAGGCCAGGGGCCAGCGCTGTCCGGAGACACTTCCGGGTCACGTGGCCAGCGTGACATCGCTGCTCTGGCGAGCCAGAGCCGCACACGGAAACGCCGTTTACCTTCCCGCTGGTAAGCGGTCCCTATTTATCTACTTGCACCCGGAGGTGCTTTCGAACTGCTAGGTTGGCAGGCGCTGGGACCGAGCAGCGGGAGCGCACCCCGCCGCAGGGATTCGAACCGCCGACCTTTCGCTCGGCAAGCCCTAGGCGCTGAGGCTTTAACCCACAGCGCCACCTGCTGAGATTAGAACATACTTATTTCTATCAGGTGAAACCTAGGACAGGGAGTTGCAAATGAGAGTATGACTCTCGTTTGATTGCCTGGCTGTAGGAACATTACCTTCACCCAGTGATTGTCTAAGGGAAGTGGATTTATAGTTACAGACAGAAAGGTCTGCTTGCAAAGTAGAAGCTGAATTTCATAGTATGGTTTACTTACAAAGAACTATCAAATGCAAAGGTACAAAAGGTGACTCTGAATATAACTGAAATTGATTTAGATTTACAAGTTACCAGATGAATGTGATATTTTTGGAGTGTGGGTGCAATGCACTTTAATTATAGTGCTTTGGATATGGCAAGAGGAGCAGTTTAGGCCATCTGAGGAGATGGGATGGAAGACAGTTAAAGACTCTCCCCCTTTCTGGACTGCTCCGATTCATCAAACCAGCGCTCCCATCTAACGGCCCTGCTGGTGAATGCCAAGTCTTTCCATAATGAAAAGCTACACATATACAGTATGATCATGGATTAGAGGACTAACCTTGTATGCATCACCAAGACCTGGGTGGTCAAGCAGACCCTTATCTTCTATTCAAAGGTATGGGAAGCATGCCAGTCAACCTGATAAATTCCATCTTTTTTAAAATAATAATTTTTAATTAGGTTTTTAATAATTTCATACACATTATACCTTTTCAAACATTCAAATACAAGGTTCTTTTGAGCCTTCAGACCTCCTTCTCTCCCTCCATGGATTCCATATTTAAATTTAAGTTTGCCGCATCTTTTACCATTGTTGTTGTTTAGTCATTTAGTCGTGTCCAACTCTTCGTGACCCCATGGACCAAAGCACGCTAGGCACTTCTGTCTTCCACTGCTTCCCACAGTTTAGTCAAGTTCATGCTGATAGCTCTATTAATTAACCACAGTTATCAGAAATAACTCCACATTACAACTGTCCTTACATCCCTGCCAAAGATTTTAACTTTTTACAGTGGTCTTTTAAGTAAATTACGAATTTACTCCAATTTTTAGTAAATACTTGATCTTACTGGTTTCGGAATTTCCCGTCAGTTTCACCATCTCTGCATACTCCATCAGTTTCATCTGCCATTCTTCTTTCATTGGTACTTCTTCCTTCCTTCCATCTCTGGGCTATTAGCATTCTCACTGCCATTGTTGCATACAAAAAAAGTATTTTATCTTCTCTTGGTAACTCTTCACCTGTTAGATAAATTCCATCTGATTGCTGCTGATGTATTGTACTTCTGAGTAAACATGTGTTAGGTTCAGACTACTTAACTTTAATCCCATTTATTTAGGAGGACGCCCCGTTTACCTTTATGGGACTTATGCCTGGGCTAAATCAGGGATACATAGCTGGAATCTTACATGTGCTTTCTTGGGAATATTCGTTACGTGTATTCATTCCTATTTTATCAAGACTCCTTATTTAATTTCAGAGGTAGTGTGTCACTCTTAATTCTACCAGTAGATATTTGCATAACTATCCTAGCAATTCTTTAAAAATGGGCAGTCGTGTTATATATTTAGGGTATGTCTACAGGGAAGTTCCACGATTCCTCCAGGCTTTTGCATGTGCTGTCATTAAGCATCAAGCTGCAGTGTGGCATGTGGGATTTGATATGCTGACTCTGTGTATTTAGGGTCCCAAAGCATCCCAGTGTGTATATTTCTGTTTATTTCCATGGGGAGTGCTTCACTTTATGGGCACTGCGAGAGGCATTCCTGTGACCACTCCATTTGAAATCTAACAAGCTGCTCTAGTTATTATGGGAAGATCAACACTTATCATCGGGAGTGAGTGCACATTATGAATAGTCTTGTGCATAGTTCCAGATATAGTTTAACCATCGAAATGTTAGCCTTAGGACATATGTGACATTTGAGCAAGCCTGAGTGACACTACATAGAAAAATCAGGTGCAGTTGCCCATTTATAGATGACTGCGTGCCAGAACATTCATTGTGTGCTGTTATTGACTCACCCCTTCCCTGTGCAGTGGAAGTTTGAGAGACAGTACCACAGCACTTTGTTTCCCCAGAGGTGGGGAAGCTCAGATCCAGAGGTTCAATGCACTCCTCTCGGTCTCTCTCTCTCTCTCTCTCTCTCTCTCTCTCTCTCTCTCATTAAAGTTTACTTGGTTTACAAAGGTATGCACAATGTCTCTTTTTTTCAAGTTACATTTTCCATAGGTCAGTTTCATTTGTTGAGACATTAGGATTACATTAGGAAGAAAAATGGAGAGAAGAGGTGGAGGGGGCCATGGTGGGTGGGGGTGGGGGTGGGGTCGGGGTTGGGAGGCGATATTTCTGTTTTGCTTAATGCATGTGTGGGTTTTTGTGTCAGCGTCGTTTGTGCAGGTTCTCTTTGCTATTCGCTTGTGTTCCTTTGGTGGTGAAAGATATTGTGGTTGGCCTAGGGTGTGCTTGTTTGTTTGTGATTGGCTGTGTTGAACTTTGTTTTCATGTGTGAGTGGGATGGGTGGGTGTTTTAGGATCAGGTTAGCCATATTGATTTGTATGCTGTTGGTGGATTTGTCTCCTTGTCTTGTTGGGCTGTGTAATAAAGGGGAGCCATACCGGGGTGAAGGCGTCTTCTTCAATTTGTCCCCAAGTCAGTTTCAGTTTATTGGTTAATTTTTCCAGTAGGGCTGTTTCCCATACTATTTGGTACCACTGGTCCATGCTTACTCCTGACAGGTCTCTCCAGTGTCTGGCTATGATGTTTCTGGTTACTGAAAGTAGGTAGGTTATGAGTTCTTTGTGATATGAGTGGGCATTATTGTCTTGGAATATGTTTAGTAGGGCTAGTTCTGGGGTGATTTCTAAAACTTGCTTATTTTACATACCATATTTTTTGCTCTATAAGATGCACCAGACCACAAGACGCACCTAGTTTTTGGAGGAGGAAAACAAGAAAAAAAAATATTCTGAATCTCAGAAGCCAGAACAGCAAGAGGGATCGCTGCGCAGTGAAAGCAGCAATCCCTCTTGCTGTTCTGGCTTCTGTGATAGCTGTGCAGCCTGCATTCGCTCCATAAGACGCACACACATTTCCCCTTACTTTTTAGGAGGGAAAAAGTGAGTCTTATAGAGCAAAAAATACAGTATTTCTTGTATGGCTGTTGTCCAGAATAGTTGGATTTTGGGACATTCCCACCACATCTGGAGGTACGTACCTGTGGAGATGCACCCTCTCTCCAGCATTTTAGTGAGGTTTCTGGTCGTATTAGGGCTAGTTTCCTTGGTGTTATGCAGCCCTCAAGATTTTCCCCAGGCCACAGCCCATGTCTCAAGCAACGTAGCTCACCCGCCCTGCTTTTTGTCCTCCTTGAGCTCTTTTACCTGGAAAGGATCCTTGAACTGTGACAGCACCTCTTGCTCTCCTGCATGAAGGGTGAAAGGATGTCTCTGTGTGTGGAAACTGGACTTTAGCAAGGCTAAAATGTAGCCTATTGTACAGAGGCAGGAGTCACAGCCTTTGTCCCCGAACAACACTGGCATGCAGCCCTTCAGAGTTTTCCTTTGAGGGAATGTGGCCCTTGGGTGTTGTTATGTACTGAAGTTCTCACCCTGGGCCAGCAGGGGGATACTGTAGATAGTTATGCAAATAAGGGATTGAAAGTGACGTTCAGTGATTGGATAGTTTTAGAAAATTGTTACAGTTACGTTGTACTGGACTCTATATAAGCAGGCTGACTGAGCCCTTCAGTTCAGTTCTGTTCTGGCCTGTGAATAAATAAGAGCTGTTTGAAGAATTGCTGTGTCGTCTGATATGTTCACCCACAACCTAACAGGTGTGATAATAATAAAACAATTCTATGCTTTGGATGAAAGTGTTCCAGAGACCTATGGTATTTGTAACATTGTATTTATTTGTAAATAGACCACAAGCAGAGGGTTACTTCTACAAAAAAAAAGATAATACTAACAAAAGATCCCTCAAAAAGCAGTCTGGGGACCCTCCCTACACTCTGAGGTGGAATCTACACACATATAAAAACCGCTTTGAAAATGCTTTTTTAAAAAAGCGTTCTTAAAAATACATTGAATTTTCCATATGGCTCACCATCACCATCTAGCGTCACATTGTATATTGCACTTTACAACACACTTTAAGCATTTTATTTGCAGCTGTATATCTGAGTCCTTAGTTTCTGCTCTCTCTAGCTACTGTCATTCTGCCCATTCCAGTGGCTTCCAACCCACTACGCAGGCCATTTATATCCAAGGATGGACCACAGTTCAATGGTGGAGCATACTTTTGCTTTATTTCCTGTCCACTTCAAGCAGTACAATTCTATGCATTATTTTGAAGTAAATTCCACTGGATGAGATTTCAGGATTTACTTCTGGAGAAACCTTTCTCCAGAATGCTTATCTGGCAACTTCTTTGTATTTTTCCAGGCTTTTTAACCCAGATTTATTAACCTGGATTTATCATGGGATTGGATATGACTTTTAAAAAATGGTTCCATAATTTTTATTGCTTTTTGCTTTTAACTTCAACATTTGATTGTCAGTTACCTTGACAGCTTTGTTTGGAGATGGAATATAATTATAAATATCTAACACAACTACAAAGTGGACAGAATTCCAGTCTTACACTGCAACTCTAAGCATGTTTTCTCAGAAATAAGTCCCACTATATTCAGTGGGCCTTACCTCCAGGAAAATATGCAGAACATTGCAGTCTTAGAGTCAAGCTACACATTATATTCAATGTTTGGGATGCAAGTATGTCTCCCACGCTTTTTAATTAATTGCAGCTGTGATGGCGCTTTTGCTATTGGGACTCCAGCATGTGAGAAGCGGTGTGTGTGTGTGTGTGTGTGTGTGTCTTTCTCCCCCAGCCATGTCCCCTCAAATACAGTGCCTCTACATAGCTACAAGGATTAGTAAAGAAAAGGTTCCCATTTACCATCCATGATGTGGGGGCAGCGCAGGCAGAGGAGAATACAATGTAAATAAAGGTAAGAAATTGATGTGTTCAACAGCTGTGAATATTAAAGAAGCATAAACAGGCTGTTTTAAAAAAAATCTATTTTATCTATCCCCATATATAACATCATTTGGTGCTGATGTATTTATTATCCTTCAGCCAACTCTCAACAGTGTTTATTTCTCTTACTGACACTGAAAAACTGCTGAGAAAGAGGCATAAGCATATCTAATGATGCCTTGCGGATTGTATCATGCCACATCATCTTTATGACTTTTCTCATTTATGACACTTGCTACTATATGTAAAATGACTTGGCAGAAATTTTCACCTATCAAAATCCTTTTTCTGGAGAGAAGACATGCAAAGACTCAAATTGGTTTCCCTCTAAAAAAATCAAATTCAAAAAAGTGATTATTTTTATTTAGCAAGATTTATATACCACTCAACTTAAAAATACTCTAAAATATTAAAATAGCACAAAAGGACTTTAAAAAAGTAGACATGGTGCAATTATCAAAATTAGTTAAAACCAGTTTTAAAAACAAGCATAATAAAATTGCAGGAATGTTCTTGCATCGTTGGGAGAAGCTGGAAAGTGTATCCTCAATATATAAATAAGAGAAGGTTGAAATGTGATCATTGGAGTCATTTTCCATTGGAAATGCACATTCGACCTGGTCAGCTGATCACCCTTGCAGTTCCCTCTGTGTCACTCTTCACAATCAGGGTTCCTGACCACTGGGAGACAAACTGCATTGAGCTCAATGCTCTTAACAAACCTAATTCAAGCCTTCCCACCCAATACCACAAAATTGGAAGTTGAGCAGTGAGGGGGGCAGGCATTGTCAAGGCTGGTTCAGCACAGAAACTCAGAGGTGGGCAGTAGGGTAGATGCTTTACAATGATTTATATATGCTATAAGCTGCCCAGAGTGGCTGGGGAAACCCAGCCAGATGGGCAGGATATTATAAACAAACAAACAAACAAACAATTCAGAGAGACAAAACACCAACAGAGAACTCCATGGGCAGAACTAGCCCCAGTTAGGCAGTTGCCAGGACTGAGAATCTGAGCTTTCCACTTCCTCCTAAGTCAGATGGGTTGGAGGCTGAGCAAGCAACTGGGTTAAGTGAGACTGAGACAGTGGAAGAGGAGGAAGAGGTGTGAAAGACCTTCAAGCCAGTTGCCTTCCCAACAGTTGCAAACTCCTTCAAGGAGGGCCTCTGTGCCTTTTGCTCTGCTACATGTAACACCCTCCTTGATCTTGGGGACAGAGGAGGAGGGGAGAAGGAGCCACTGGAACTGGCAAGTGGTTGGGGGGGTCTGTCAGTCACAGCCTCAGCAGCCGCCGCCTCCTCCTCCTTAGCTGTCCCACTTAACCCAGTTGCTTGCTCAGCCTCCAACCCATCTGACCCCCTTCTTCCTCTGACTTGTCTCCTGCATCCGAAGACCATTTTCATGGCTCAGAGCCTTCCCATTCTGATGCTTCCCTGGGGAGTTCCCCAGCTGTAGCCTCCCACCATTCCAGATGTTTTGGGACTACAACTCCCATGATCCCTAGCTAACAGGACCAGTGGTCTGGGGTGATGGGAGTTGTAGCCCCAAAGCATCTGGAGGGCTGAGGTTGCCTATGCCTGCTTTAGAATGTCAGTCTGCCCACTGACTCAATATGTTCTGAAAGAATTTTTAAGATGTGTCTCTTAAAATAATGGGCATCTGGCAATACTACTGACAGTGCTCAGAGTCATCTTGTGGTGAAAAAGTGATCAAATGAATTGGATATAAGGAAATCTGGAGGACCTGAGAAGAACAATAATTTTCTCCCCTGCTTCCTTCTAAATCAGCAGTAGACAACATGCGGCCTTCCAGATGTCATTGGACTACAACAGCCACCAGCCTGAGCCAGTAGAGCCAGTGGTCAGTGATGATGGGATTTGTAATCACCACACTGGCCGTGCCTGTTCTGAATAATTGCCAAGCTACAAATGCATACTTGGGAATAAGCTCTTTTGAGAACAAAGGGACTTACAGTGGTACCTTGGGTTACATACGCTTCAGGTTACATACGCTTCAGGTTACAGCCTCCACTAAACCAGAAATATTGCTTCAGGTTAAGAACTTTGCTTCAGGATGAGAACAGAAATTGTGCTTCGGTGTTGCGGCGGCAGCAGGAGGCCCCATTAGCTAAAGTGGTGCTTCAGGTTAAGAACAGTTTCAGGTTAAGAACGGACCTCCAGAACGAATTAAGTACTTAACCCGAGGTACCACTGTACTTCCAAACAAATATGCATTAGATGGCAAGCTGGATATCTGAAAGCTGCAAGAGATACAGCAATTTGGCGGGCTTAGATTTAAGTCTTCACTGAACACCAGAGCCAGTGGCAACACACCTTCCCTTATAAATTGTACATCTTTAAACAATTTGCAGTTCTGAGCTCATGTACTGTAGCTATGCTGAAGGCCATTTCCATTTTAACAGTCAAATCAATTGCCATGGTAGATTAATTCACTTCTCAGAGGTTAGTCAACTCCTTCTGATGTTTTGAAGTGCAGTATGGTCAAAGAGGAAGACACCATGTCATAACTGTCTACAAGTTGTCCGTCCTCCCCCCGCCCTGAAACATCAAACACTAGCTGACTTTTCCCACAGATGCTTTCCTTTGCTTTCTTGGTAATGAAAATGTGATTTCTTTGGTTAAAATAGGTTCTTTTTTAATCTATGAAACGGTCTGTTTTCTTGTCCTTTTAAATACATGGCATGACCAAGAAGAAGTGTGTGTGTGTGTGTAAGTAATAGTTTTTCTTTTTTTAAAAAGTAAACTAGTACAATATAGTCAGCCAGGCAGCCAAGGTCAATTATACACAGAAAGCGAAGAGATTTTTTATATATAAAAATTAACTTCCTTCTATTATTTTGTGATTACAAAATACATATGGGCCAACGACCAGTTGCATACAAATACACTGACTGGCCTGATCTGGCCTTTGTCATTGAAACTTGGGTGGAAGACCTGGGCAGAGTGGATCTTATCCCTCTCTGCCTGTCCAGTTACTCAGTGCTGCATCAGGACAGGCTTGAAGGTCAAGGTGGAGGTGTTGCCATGCTCCTTAAATCTTCTATCTTGCTCACCAGGAACCCTCTTCACTTTGAGACTGGCCTTGAGTGCCTGTAGCTGGTGTCAAGGCAGACAGACTGGAGATTCTGGCTACCTGAGTCTGCCTTCGTCACCCTGATAGATGACCTCTGCCAGGAGAGGGAGAAGGGGAATGCGATGCTTATTCAACGCACGTTAATTGAGAAGCAATACCCCATGAGTTCAATGGGACTCTTGAAGATTTACCCATATCAGAACATTTAAACAAGGTGGAAATTTATTGGCTATCATTTACAGATTAGCATGGATATGCAGCCTAATAAAAAAATTGAAAGGAAAATTATCATTTATAGGTTGGTACTAAAACAGCAATAAAAATCAGGAAGTGCATCTTACATCAGTTGAAGAGGACCCATGGCACATAAAGAGGAATGACTACTCATCAATAACATTAAAAAATAGTCCTGAGGATAGTCTCAGGGGTGTTAGTATAAGTGAAATTTTTCAGGAAGCAAGCCCATTGATCCAAGGCAGGGATGTTTAACCTGCAGTCCTCTAGATTTTGTTGGGTTTCAACTCCCAGCATCCCCAACAGCATGGCCAATGGTAAAAGATGATGGAAGTAGCTGTTCAACAACATCTGTAGCTCCCTATCTCTCATCTAAGGGATGCAGACACATGGAAGAATTATCTGGTAGAACCAAGCAGTTTGCTCACCAAAGAACAGAAATCCTATGGAGCAGAGCACCCTTCTTGTGAAGGATTTGCCACAGAATATGAAGAAAGGCATGCTAAGATCTGCTCTAGCAAATTTGGGTTTGTCTCATGGGATGATGTGATTAGAAGTGGTTTTTTTAATTAGAAGTGGTTTTTAATTTTTAATTAGTTTAGAATGATAGAATTGTAGCTGGAAGGGAGTTATCTAGTCCAATCCCCAAAAATGCAGGAATCTTTGGCCCAACATGAGGCTTCAACCCATGACACTGAGATTAAGAGGCTCATGCTCTACTGTCGGGAAATGGCAGATAAGAAGAGGAGAAAGATACATGGCATTATTGTCTAGCCAAGTCTATAAAAACACAAAACATAAAGGCACTCACTCTACTCCACACTCCACACTTGAATACTTTGGTGTTGATGATACCCAACACCTAGTAGATTGGTTAAATCTAGTAGATTTATAAATCCAAATTGAATGTGTGCTGGAAATGTAAAGAGAAAGAAGGTACATTTTTCATATGTGGTGGTCTTGTAATAAGGTTAAAGCTTACTGGGAAATGATATATAATAAACTGAAAAAGATGTTTAAGATAACATTTATTTAAAAAAAAACCAGAAGATTTTCTTTTGGGAATTATGGGATCACAACTACCTAAACAGTATAGGAATTTATTTATTTATGTATGCAGCCATAGCTGCAAGAATCTTATTTGCCAAAAAAGGGAAAGAAGAAGAGGTCTCGATGAGACAAGAACAGATACAGAAGTTAAAGGACTACACAGAAATGGCAAAACTTACTGGGAGAATAAGAAATCAAGATAACAATTTTAAAGAAAGTAATGGAAATGGTTTATTGAGTACAGTGGTACCTCAGGTTACATACGCTTCAGGTTACAGACTCCGCTAACCCAAAAATAGTGCTTCAGGTTAAGAACTTTGCTTCAGGATGAGAACAGAAATCGTGCTTCGGCGTCGCGGCGGCAGCAAGAGGCCCCATTTGCTAAAGTGGTGCTTCAGGTTAAGAACAGTTTCAGGTTAAGAACGGACCTCCGGAATGAATTAAGTACTTAACCCGAGGTACCACTGTATTAACAAACTGTAAACAGATTAAGACATTGGCAGGATTAATGTAAAAACCTGCAGTTTCAAAATATATATATGGGAATAGATATATAAAAGAATATGTTGAGATAATCTGGAGTATGCAGGAAGATGAAATGTAAAGAACCACAGAAAGAGGGGGAAGGGATTGGAGTTTGAAATGTTAAAATTATGATTGAATAATTGTTGTGATATATATGTATAAATGGAAATTATATTTTAAAAAATTTGGGTGTCACTCCATTCAGATTGGTCATTCAGGTGGTATGGATGGCTTGCACTCAACAATCCTAAACTCAAGGTATTAAAAACAAAATAAAAAAATTCCTTCCAGTAGCACCTTAAAGACCAACTAAGTTCCTTTTTATTTTGTTTTGACTATGGCAGACCAACACGGCTACCTATCTGTAACTCAAAGTATTAAGAATATTTGGTTTATAGGCACATATCCTTCAGCATTTGAAAATTAAATATAAATCTAATTATGTTCAGCAAGTATGTATCTCCTAAGGGCTAGAGGTCTTAAAAATGTTGCTGCTTAAATGGAATTCCTTAGCCTTCTTTGTACTGGCATATATCTGCATTCATTGCTCATGTAAGTCGGCCTGGGGACATAGCATGAGACAGGCTTCCTAAAAAGTTCCTGGAGTATGAAATACCTGGGGATGCTTGAAGGTGTGCTTTTCAACCCCGTGTCTTGAATCGTCTGAATATCGGTGCAGATTAGTTCTGGATTGATAACAGGTTCACAATAATTTTGAATGCTTTGGAATGGAATTTATATTTGAATTGACAAAAAGCGAAACAAAAATACCAGGACCAGGGAGCCAGTTGCTGGACTTCAACCATCCTCCTCCATGTTGGCTGATGCTGATAGCAGATGGCCCCAGGTGTGGGGGACTAAAGTCCTACCTAGAAGCAAATCTGTTGATGGAGCCTAATATCCAGTGCTGCTTTCCCCAGGAACATTGCTGCTGCTGAGTCACAAGTGCTGTTGGCACTCATGATACGTTAAACTCAGATGGGATTTGGCACTGCATAAATGTGGAAGGAAATAAAGAGAATTGATAGGTGAGTAGCAAGTTCAAAACTTACTCAGAGGCTCCGCAGCAACTCATAAAAACTGTATTGCTACCCATTTCTTGGATTGCTGCCAAGGAAGGACTGTCTAGAGAATAAAACAAGGACGTGGTGGAATCCTTCCTTGCTCCCCAGTAGACACCCATATTTCATGTTTAACACTTATCTTTGCTTCACTTTTAACTACCCCTCCTTTCAGTAACCTTCTGCTGGCCTGTTGTAAGAAAAAGGTTGGGGTTTTTTTTAGAAAGAAAATCCCATAGATGGCAAGCAAAATCCCTGTGGGGGATTTTCAGGCTCATTTTTGTGAGAAATATGAAATGGCTATAGCGGGAGGATACTCTGAAAGCATAACCTTGGATCTGCGAAATCCAGGCACACCCTTAGACAGCAGCTGCCTTGTTATTTAAGTACTGGAACACAGCTAACATAATCTGGGGAGGGGGGATATATATACCTAGCAATGTTCATGCGCAACGTGCATTACAAACTTTAATTTTATCTCTAGCTTCCTCCATGTTGCTTCAGAGGAAACTAGGGCAGGGAGTTTACCTGGCTTCCCCTGAAGGTATGAGGTTTCCCTACACAGAATAAAATTGGAATGGATTTGCCTCACTTCGAGGCTTACTTGCAGGCAATATTGCTTTCTTATCAGCCTTCTTCATGCATTCATTCCTGCAGAGTGAATGTGTGCAGGGGGCAGCAACAAGGGATAGCATGGCCAGGCCCACACCCCAGAAGGCTCCTTCCCCTTCCCAACTGCTACCTGCTTGCTTGTTCAACTGCATTTGGCTCTGGTCCAGACAACAGTTGTGATGAGGAGGAGGAGCAGTAGATGCCACTGCCTGCTTGCCGCCTGGCACTCTGCCTGGCAAGCAAGCGAGCGGGTGGTTTCAGTAATGAAAAAGAACAGGAGCTGGTGATAACTGGAGTGTAGGAAGGAGGCCCCCTGAGGTGTGTCTTTCCAAAAGTCCTCCAGACACTGAAGCTGACAATGAAAACCCACATGTTGGCAAAGAAGCAGGAGGATCTGACAAGACCTACTCATAGCAACATGTGCAAAAAGCCTTACAAGTACAGCTGCTTGGGGTAAATTGTGCCACCACTGAGAGGTTAACTCTCCTTCCATACGTCAGCTTTACCATAATAAACTTCTGAAGTGTGGTAAAGACAGAATGGACCCTTGGCCCAACATTCTATTGCATCTTGTGAAAAATAACTTTGCTTTTAATGTTTAAAAATTAGCTTCGTTATTAAGAATAGCTGCCAGTTTTGACAGCAAGCCTATACCCCCAGGGCAAGTGAATAGCAGGATTCAGAAAAGCTCTTTTGAATGTTTTGCTTATGCCCTGCCCAGCAGCCTTCATGCTTGGTATACCACCACCATGGAGGTGCCAACTTAAATAAAATATTGGAGGGGGAGGTAAGCCCCACCCCAAATAATCAATCACATGATGGGGCACAGTCTCACCATTTCAAGGGCAATGCTCATCAACTGGGGAGGGGAGGGGAAATCTGTTGTGCTCAAATATTTTATGGGGGGAGGAGACAAAGGGACCTCAGCCCCTAGGAGTCGACATACTGACTGCAACATGGCAGGCCATTCGTTTTGTGGGAATGTTCAGGGAGGCAGGAGAGGATATATTGTTAATTTCCTTCCTAACTTGCGCTAGCAAGTTCTACAACTTAGCAGAGTTTTACATTCCCCTTTTAAAAGCACAGCAGATAGCTGGTTGCAGGCTTGTTTAAGCTGCTCACTATCACACAATTCAATCTGTCTAAAATTGAATTGTACGTTCCTGGTAAGTTCCCTTTTAAACCCTCTTAAAAGAATAAACATGCCACAATCTTGTGTGAAGTATATGAAAGTAGTTTACTCACATTCTGTTCACAGTTGGATCCCAGAAGGCAGACTTAGTTACAAAGTATATACATGTGGATCTACCCCATATGGGGGTTAATTCCAGTGACTGCAGACTGGCGTTCACACGACAAAAGGACGATGGAAAAGAGGAAGGCAAAAAGAGAGGGTGTGCTGCGTGCCTTGCCCTTTTGTTACCTGGGCAGGTAATGTCACACCCACCTCTAGTCACATGCAAAGGAAGTATGTCCCAGCTAGGAGGAAACGGGAAGTTTTCGACTGGCTGGACCAAACAGTCCCCTGCGTGGCCACTCTAGGAAAACAAGGAGTGTTGTACTTGACTGCTACTTATGTATCACATCCCACAGTTTTAAGGCAGTATTGCAATATTTTCTTTGTATCATTTAGTTACTTTTTCATTTATTTATTTGTTAATTAGAATCACCTTCAATTTCATAATAACTTTCACCTTTCTTATTGCCGTACATTTTTGCTTTCCACTGCTTTCAGTAGGAAACTTCTCAACTAAATGCATTCATTAGAGCATTCATTAGAGCACACAGAGCAATCTCCTTCCTTGTACAGCTGTACATACAGGACACTTCATAACTGGTCAGGAAAGGAAGTTGTCTTTACAGAGGGGTGGACATTGGCTCAGTGCGTAGCATGGTAGAGCCAGTCACACTGCCCTAAATCCTCCTCTACTTTGTTTTACTGCAGCTGCTTTGTAGTTTTCTAGGCACCTTAGTGGCACTGCCTTACAACTTTTCTGTTCTTGAACACTTTTATCTGATTTTTTTCTCCCTTGCCACTGCAATCTTTATGGCCTTTTAAAATGCCTTTTATGTCACTTTTGTTTTTTTCATTCCTTACTTTACCATGCATACTATTTAATATGAATTTAATATTCTGTATGTCACTTTGGACATAAAAAAAATAAAGAGGTGGGGGATAAAGTCTGTAAATATCCCCCATGGTTTAAGTTACAAGCAACACTGCAAATGCATATTAACAATATTCAGTGTCCCAATATAACCTTATGCTGGTTTTTCTTTTTTAGGAATCATAAAAATGCCTTTGATGGATAAGATCAAATATCTTTCTAGTTTAGGACCCTGTCTCCAACAATGGCCCGCCCAGATGGCCATGGGAAGCTCAAAAGCGAGCAATCATAATGGTGGCCCCTACCTTGGCCTCCTGCCCCTTGCCATCAAGGAAACTTGCCCTGCTCATTTTTAACCATTGTGGCGAAAAGCCACTGATACAGCTATGGATACAATGGTACCTCGGGTTACATACACTTCAGGTTACAGACTCCGCTAACCCAGAAATAGTACCTTGGGTTAAGAACTTTGCTTCAGGATGAGAACAGAAATCACGCGGTGGCAGTGCGGCAGCAGTGGGAGGCCCCATTAGCTAAAGTGGTTCTTCAGGTTAAGAACAGTTTCAGGTTAAGAACGGACCTCCAGAACGAATTAAGTACTTAACCCGAGGTACCACTGTATATTTGGCCAATCCATATTAGAAGCCTTTGGCCACACAGTTAATGATGTGTGGCTGAATTAGTAGCTCCATTTATTTCTCCTGAACCTATTTTTGATGTCCCAGAGTTCTGTGGAAGACAAAACAATTTCTCTCTATTCACTCTCTTCCCTCTCCTGTAACATACTTCCTTAAGTTTGTTTTCTTTCTTAATACTAAAAAGAATATCTTTTTCCCCAAGGAAGAAGTGCTGCCCTTCAGATGAGCTCAGTTACATGTGTTTGTGTACTCCCTCTAGCTGTAGAGTATCTTTTGTGAAATAGGTTAGCCTTCAAACACAGCCAGGTGAAGTAAATTCTATTAAAGTAGGGAATTGATGTTTCTGTCCATTTCATTTTCTTTCAGTTTCTCCTTTTCCCAGTCTTGTTCTCCATCAGTTTCTTAAAGGTCCTTGTGAAAATTCATTAGCATTTTAGTGCAAATTTATCATAATATATACTTAACTATGAATGCAATTTTGCTTATATACATTTTTGAAGTTGACAGATGGAGACATATTTACACTGCGAGTCCTGCATCCTCAGAGATGAGGAGGGAAAGGCAAATATAATATTCTAACACATGCATTTTATAGGCTAGTTTCACTAATATATGCATTTTGATACACACGAGCCCCTAATATACACATTATTTGTGTATTATATTTGCATCACAGAATTCAGAGAAGTGCAAATTTTGAAGAATAGCTGTGGTTTGCATATTGTTTTGGAAATTGGGTAGGTTTGCATTAAAATCCGAACTGAACTGCAGTTAGTGGGTTTAAGCTTGTGCCATAATTATGGAAATGGGACCAAAACAAATAAAATAACTTGGACCCAATGCTCTCCAAAACACCTGCATGGTCTGTCTCCCATCTCCACTCTCATGTGTCATGTTGGCAACAAAATAAATGGCCATTATTCTATAGCCCACTCTACTTGTGAAACTCATTTGAAAAGGTGGTGGTAGTTGTTTTAATCTCTTACCCAGTGCTATAGAAAGACTGAAAAAAATGCCAGCCTCAGGCACTCCTGATTTTCCAACTCTTCAGAAGCACTGTGTTCATCTCTTAAATGTAATATATTTATAATCAGGGCCAAGGCAACATGACCTGGTTTTGATTTTAAATAAATCTCAGCCAGCCAGCTTGTGATTGGGGGTAGGGAGTTTAGTTTAAATCAGAAGCAAAGCTTCAATTTTTCAAGGCCTTTGCAATTTAGTTAATCTCTTTAGGGTATTTTTTGATATTTATGACTTCAAAAAGAAAACACCCTAGAAAACAAAATTCCAGGGGAATTTGAAAATTGCATCTATACACAGGGGAGACAGATTACCCTCTAATTCAGTTGCATCAGCATCCCCCCTCTTCCTTTCCTTTATACAAAGTTACAGCCTTGTCCCCGCATCAATATGAAAAATCAGGGAAAATGTGTATTACACTTTTTAGCTCAGTTTATGAATACCAGGGGTCTTTTGACGTTGCTGTCAGTTGTATGGTTGTTTCTCTCTGATCTGAACCATCTCAATAATTAAAAGCTCAAACTGCATTTCTCTGCTCAGGTGTTCAAAGGTGTCTTTTATAGTCTGCCTATGAAGAATATATTTGCTTTTCCCTCCTCATCTCTGAGGATGCAGGACTCACAGTGTAAATATGTCTCCATCTGTCAACTCCAATCACATTCATGCTAGTCTATAAACCTCCAGTATTCTGCTTCTATCTCTTAACTGTTTCCACTGGATAGAGATGTAATCCCTTTCAGTAAATCGAATAATTCTTAAAAGCCAGAGTGGTTCAAGTCAGACATGTGCTGGTTATTTTATTGATTGTATCAAATAAAAACCAAATTTCCAGAACATATTAAAAGAAAAGAAAAGGGGGAAAAATAAAACCCAACCTACATTTATTTCAAAAGATGATCATTTATTTTCTCTCTCGCCTTCTCCACACCCTCCTTGCTTGCCACAAGGTGTTCTGTCTTGGAGATGAAACAAGCGAGGGCTAAACTAATTAACTAACCAGCAGTGATCTATGGCCCCAGCACCTTGCATTCCTGAAGATTTATTCCATTTTGAATTCATTGCCATTTCCCTCCAGGGAAATAAAGATTGCTGCCTATTAAAGATGGGGACAGAAAAAGGCACCTTCACTGTAGACAGCCGGTACACGAAAATAATACTGTAATCATTCCCTCCAATCAGCTGAAAAGGATTAAATCTTCTGCTTCTAAAGTAATGTTCCAATTGAGCCTTGGGGAAGAATAATTCATGATTAGGGAGAAGGCTGGTCTAGCAAATGTGAACATTATGTCCATTACTTAAACACACTTCCTGGGCTGACTGCTAATGTACCCAAGGGACCTTGCAGCAGCAGCAACTGATAGGAGCAATGAAATAGGCCGACAAGGACAAGAAGTATTATCATCTGCATTCAACAGCACTACATAGACTTTGCCACTGCTAAATCACTGCCTTTGGTAAATAGCCCAGATAACTCATTTTAATAGAAGAATTCTTCTCTTCTTTATGTGTATTAAACAACAGACTCTTATGAGCTGTGGCAGTGTATTGATTCCAAGGAAAGTCGGTGTGCATACCAATTCTGTAATTTATGCTGTTTTGTGGCTGTGGCTGTATTTGTTATGCATAGTGTATTAAACATTCAATAGCTCAATTTAATCTTTGCAGCCAAATTGCGCAGCACATCATGCCAGATAGTGGTTGTTTCATATACACAGCCCATCTGCTTCCTGTTCTATAATTCATTCAACAGGCAAAGTTTCTGAATGCCTCAGGCGCATATATATATATATATATATATATATATATATATTCTCCTAAAGGGTCCAGAAGTGGCTGGAATTCATTCAGCTCTTGATCAGTGTGTTGGGGGCAAGGAAGGAGAGAATTCTATCTCTTCATTAGATGTGATTCAGAGATGGGAGAGGCTCCACCTTCTTAACTCTCTTCTCCCAAGTATGTTAATGCTTGGGAGCAAAACCAAAAGGCAGGCTTGTTACACGGATGAGTGTTTTACACATGCACGGGTAAATGTCTCAATGGCATGCAGCATAATGTGTGAAGAGACTCCATTTTACAACAACAAAAATATACCTTTTTGAGATGTGGTAAAAAAACACACCTCTCTGCATCAGTTAACTCTGCAGATATGAAGTGACAAATAGGGAATGTGTGAACCAATCCTATGTATTTCTAGGGAAAGGGTGCCTGAATT
The DNA here is from genome assembly GCF_951804945.1 of Podarcis cretensis. Classification (NCBI taxonomy): domain Eukaryota; kingdom Metazoa; phylum Chordata; class Lepidosauria; order Squamata; family Lacertidae; genus Podarcis; species Podarcis cretensis. The sequence goes on along the minus strand of NC_137180.1, from coordinate 6,159,026 downwards.
GGCCTTACAGATTTGTGGCTTAGGAGCCTAGAAGGGTCTTTTGAGACTCCCAACATGTGTACATCAACTCCTCCTACCCTGTTCCTCTCCAAAGGGCACATTTTGTTATGCACAACCCTTTCTGCTATGATACATTTGCCCTACTCCCATACAACCAAGAATAGTTGCATTAATGCCCATACATAATTTTCAGTAGAATTTTCCATATTTTTCATATAGCTTTTACTGCATCACTTGTTATATGAACCAACCAATTCTTACCATGCAACCACAAACCTTTTGTTATGGTTGTTACACTAACATCATGCAAATGACCCAAACTATGTATTTAGCTGTGGTTCGGTGGGGTGAATATTTCAACTTCAGTTTCTCTCCATTTCTCATTTCTCCAATCTTAAATTCAGTTCTTCACATTTCCACATCAGTTTGCAATTTTTACAATAAATTTTCTTCATGAAAACTTAGCATTTTAGTACAAAATTATCCTAATAGTCCCCTTTTATATGCATTTTTCCTAATATACACATATAATGCATTCTTTAGGGACGCGGGTGGTGCTGTGGGTTAAACCACAGAGCCTAGGATTTGCCGATCAGAAGGTCAGTGGTTCGAATCCCTGTGACGGGGTGAGCTCCTGTTGCTCGGTCCCTGCTCCTGCCAACCTAGCAGTTCGAAAGCACATCAAAGTGCAAGTAGATAAATAGGTACCGCTCCGGCGGGAAGGTAAACGGCGTTTCCGTGCACTGCTCTGGTTCGCCAGAAGCAGCTTAGTCATGCTGGCCACATGACCCGGAAGCTGTACGCCGGCTTCCTCAGCCAATAAAGCGAGATGAGCGCCGCACATTCAGAGTCGGCCACGACTGGACCTAATGGTCAGGGGTCCCTTTACCTTTACCTTTACCTTTAATGCATTCTTTGTATTCTTTTAACTAATGAAGGCATGTAAATGAACACCTTACATTAGTATATGCACTTTTATACACTTTACTTGGCTGGAGAACTGCATTGCAACATTTGTAGAGTTTTGAAGGCTTGCTATGTTTAGGTTCACATCTTGTTTCAGAAAGTGCAAATTTGGTCTGTTTGCCTTTAAATGTGAACTGAATGCAGTTTCTCCCAATCTCTAGATATTGTACATAGATAGCAATAGGAGCCACCTTGCTTTGCATGTGAAAAGTGGCCTTCTTGAGTTTGCATGTCCTCCTGCACAAACACTCCACTCTTCTTCCTTCCTTCCTTCCTCCTTTCCACATACTCTGAAAGAGTTGAGCCAGGAGACCGTCTGTTAATTCCAGAAGGGTTAATTGTAGCCCAACTGTTTTACAATGTCCTATTTATTTCCCAAAGGAATGGGATATTGTTCTTGCCCAGTTTATTGGGAGCCTTGAAAATGAAAAACATGTGAGTGTGGATGCTTAATGGGCCAAAACACAGCACTTCAATGCAGCCGCTCTCCGCATAAAGCCAAATAACTGCCAGGCATTTCCCCAGAACTCTGTTTCCAGTCTTTTATGAAGTTTAGATTCTAATTAGTCAAGATGGACAGTGGGAAAACAGACACACAGCTGAGGTGATGGCCTCATGGCCAGGGGCTCAGTCATGATCCCCAGATCAATATTTAATGTCTTAGGGCTGAGCTGAGTCCACAAGGAACAACTGCGCATGTCACTTACTGTGGAGACCTCTGGGCTATTTCCTCTCACAGACTGATGAATGCTTTCTTAGTTTAATCTCACCACATTTCTGTGAACTTTTTTGTGGGAGATTTGGGAAGAGAAAATGCTCACTATTTCATTTAGTGAGCAATAAGTTTCAAATGTTGACACTTTACATCAATGGGAAATTAGAACCAGCAGTAATCAGGAGGAATCTCCTGCCACTGAAAGCTCAACATCAGCGGCCCATAAAAATGTTTGTGATGTGGACTTAGGGTTGATAGCTTTTAAAAATAAAATAAAATAAATGCTCCCCTGACTTTAACGGCAACATGACACACAGAAAATAATCAGGTAAAACCTTTCATGGCATGGGAGATAAGATGATGGGAAGAGTTTTACCTCATTATCTGCATGGCAGGCTGCTGCTAACGGAACATGAGCAAGGCCATGAAAAAGGAATGGCAAGATGAAGCATACAAATAGTCTGTAGAAACTTTCTGGACTCCCATGGGTCCTCAGTCAGCATGGCCAAAAGTCAGGAAATATGAGAGCTGTAGTACAGCAGTATATAGAGGCGGCCACAGGGTTTCTCATATTTGCTTCATATGGAATCCAGGGTGGAATCTACACACATATGAAAACTGTTCTGAAAATGTTTTTTGAAAGAGTTTTTAAAAAATACATTGAATTTCCCATAAGGCTCACCATCGCCATCTAGTGCCACTTTGTATATTGCATGTAAACCACACTTAAAACATTTTATTTGCAGCTGTGTAGCTGAGCCCCTGATAGGTTTCTGATTCTTAGAATTGCCAGATTCCTTGCAGAACAGGCTGTAGTACCATTTAAAAAACAAAACAAAACCTAAGGCACTCAGAAGTTCACACAAAGACAGCGGTGGGTATCCTGACTACAGTCTCAAATGCAATGACAGGGTCCCCCATATTTGTGTAAGGAAGAAAGCTTTGTTCGAGGTTTACAAGGATTCAGGTCAAAGTGTAGGTATAGATTGCCAGAGGCACAACTAAGAGTTCAAAAATGACATCAGAGGTGCAAGACTGGACGGCAGCTGTCACTCACCTCCCACCAGCCTTTAAAGGTGAGACACAGTGTTCTCACTTATGAAACTCCTTCTATATGAGACAGGAGGTACACACGTCTCTGATGGGCTCATGCCTGCTGCCAACAACAGACAGCACTGAGTTCTTAGTGAAGGGATGGAAGTTGGCCCCTCTGCCCTCTCCTACTTCAGCTGTCCACCCTCCCCTCCTGGCTATTTGACACCCTTCCCCATTGCTAGGGAAGTGCTTCAGTTTGTGAGTCAGTTGGGAGAGGGACAACCTCCTAGGCCTCTGGAGGCAAAGGACCATAGATACCATCCTCCCTCTTGGGACCCTCAGAGCCAGTGTGGTATAGTGGTTAAGAGCGGTAGACTCATGATCTGGTGAACTGGGTTCGCTTCCCCGCTCCTCCACCTGCAGCTGCTGGGTGACCTTGGGCTAGTCACACTTCTCTGAAGTCTCTCAGCCCCACTCACCTCACAGAGTGTTTGTTTTGGGGGAGGAAGGGAAAGGAGAATGTTAGCCGCTTTGAGACTCCTTTGGGTAATGATAAAGCGGGATATCAAATCCAAACTCTTCTTCTGCAAGCCTCCTTTTCTACACTCTCCTCCTCTTCCTCATAGGACAGAAGCTCCCACCCCAAACAGGGCTTATCCACACTTCTTGTTCCACTGCTCCCCCCACCTGCGGGAGGAAATACTCTTTAGTGCTCACTTGGAGCAGACAGCAATTCAGCTTTTCTGCAGATAAATGGCACGTTTTCGCTGGGAAAGCAGCGGGTCAAGGGGAAAGCCACTCAGAAAACTACTTGGACCTGTTCTTTCTAGGTACGGGACAAGCAGAAGGGTGGGCCAGCTGCTAGTAAGGATTGTGGGGCTCATGACAGTGAGAAACATTTTTAGATGAAGGGATACATCCTTTAAGTGACCAGATACAAGTATGAGTGGTGCTGTCAGCAAAAGTGGGCGGATCAACCAAGGTAAAGTTTACCTTTGCACGGTTGACTAGTTTTTTACACACACACACACACACACACACACACACACACACACCCTATTCAGGCAAGCAAGGGACATTACAAGACTTCAAAGACACATTCTAGCTAGGCAAAAACACTCAAGGCATGGTGAGTGGTGTGGCTGAGAAGGAGGGGTACTGTGGGGAGTGACTTGGGCCAGATAGGAGGTATGCAGGGCTGCATTTGGCCCCCAGAACTGTTCCACCTCGCTCCCCGGCACTAGGAGAAAGCGGTGAGAACAACAGCATGTGCTGCGCTGTTTATACCATAAAAGCATTGTCTGGTTTCCCTGCTTATATTGCTTGTCATGAGGTCTTGCCAGTGCCATCCGCCAAACCTGCTCTTTCTGGTCCCTTTTCTGTTTATCTTAGACTGATTGATGACCGAAGGCCCAACCTTCCTTTATAAAGGGAGACTGCAGAGTCAGCAATATTAGATGGGAATGATTGGAAGTCAGAGCCTTTTTAATTTCTGGCTTTTCAGGTGCTCAGTGTGGTATAAACCATAGAGTTTTCTTCTCATTCCCCCACCCCCAGCCCTCACAGCCATCGCAAGCACAGCGCAGCACAAAGCTTACTGCAGAAACTCTGCCCCTCTGTCTCCCCTCTCTGTTTTAAATAATGACAATGCCCAACCTTACATAGAACCTTATTTACGCATTTCCAAAAGTGAATTCTAATCTACAGAGCCAAATGACAAATCATTAAAAAAATCAAGCCAAGAGAAATGGAGAGAGAAATTTCTAAGATGCCCCATTTTGTTGGTCTAAATCATGCTGGTTGATGTAGGCTGTGGGGTTACAGAGAACTGTTCATCTTTCACAATAAAATGACCATTCTTAGCAAAAAATAGAAGCATAAATAGTGACTAAAATATGTTATTTTGAAACCTCCCCTTTCCAAAAGTAAGTTACTGTTTCATTCTGTGGTTAGCTATGGAGGTTGCATAATATAGAAATCAGTCCAATGCAAATTCTTATCCTGTTGATTTTCTATTTTATCTGAAAGGCCTCCAAATTAGGTAATACAGACTAGAGGAGGAAAGCTGGGAGAAACATGCCCCCTAGACAAATAGCTTGCCCCACTTAGCTGTTAGCTGGACTCCAATGGTTACTTGAAAGAAATATTTTTTTTTGACATGCAAATTATAACTGAATCATTAACTGGACTTTAAAGGAAGGCTGCAGGTCCGAGACTTCCGGGTTGGCGCCACAGCCGAATGGCGGATTCCCTCCGAGCTCCGGAGGGAATCTGCTCGACAGGGGTCGGGTCCTGCCCGCCGGTGACGCGGGGACCCTCAAAAACCACAGGCGCGGAAGCCTATGGACCTGGTGACTCGGCGGGCACCGTTTGCGCCCCCCCCGACTCGCAAAGGAGCCTTTTTAAAGGCTGGGGAGTGGGGGACAGGGAGCGGCGCGGTGCTGTGAGTCTTCTGCTTCCCCTGCCGAGCGAAGCCGCATGCCATTCGACGGAGAGCGCTGACTTCTTTTTCTGAAAATTTGGACTAAAATCTCAACAACCTGTGAGTAATTTGGAAATTTGGATATTGGACTAAAAATTTTCTTGGATTCGGCACGAGCGGGGGAGGTGCAAAAAGGAAGTCCGTCTCCCCTGCCTTGTAAACAATCTGAAGCAAGGACTAAATAATTAAGGTCGAGAGATTATCTCATTTTTATTGGATTAAATTATTAATTACACGGATGGACTGTATAAGTAATTGTGCTGGAGGATAAGAGCCATCTTTGAGAGCTAAAGCTTCCCCCCCCCCCGAAACCCGGGAGTGATCCATGAGAGGAGCCTGCTGAGGAGACATAGAAGACTTTGACAGCTGTCAAATTAGCTGTCAAAGTGGGAGAAAATAGAGAACTTTGTTTCTGACGTTCTTGCTGGTTACATTTGCTACAACATAGCGATAAATTGTTGAAAATAAAGAAGAATTGAAACAAGTTAACTGGACTGTTGGGCTGGAAGTGTAAGGAATACTTAATAACCAGAATCCCTCTAGAGGGGGTTCAGGGACACTACAAGAATGGAAATTGGCCGGAAGCTGATCTGGATGAGGTTGCCTTTCTCGTGAGAAAATTGGTAGAGCAAAGTCATGTTTTGTCTACAGTCCAGGCAGCTGAACAAGAAAAAAAACCTGGGAAACTTGAGGAAGTGGAGAAAGAGATATTTGTTGAACAGGAGCAGCAGGAAGGAGGGGCTGAAAAGGTGCAGAAGGCAAAGGAGAGCCGGAGGCCTGTCAAGATGGATATAAAAGAAAAAAAGGATTGGATGATGAAAATTTGCTTTGAATTGAAGAAGGAGGAATGGAAAGATCTCCCTCTGTGGAGATCTGAAGATTTTGGGACATTTGGACCTAAAAGGATTAAGGAACAGGTTTTGAGTTCCACCTTTAAATATGGAGGCCCGGCTGGAAGGAACATGGACATTTTTGGGACAGAGCCCTTCCGAGATCTGGTGGTTAACACAAAGGACTATCAAAAAAACCGGCAGATAGGAGCTGAGAGGGAATTAAGAGCCTCTGACGTGAGGAATCCAGGCTGATACCAGATGGACTAATGGACAATGGTTTAGGGATTGAAACCGGGAAAAGGAGGGAGGGGTTTTGGGAATCCGAAGGGTGTACAAACATATTTTGATTCTTTTTACTGTTTTTTCTTTTTTGCTTTGTTATAGGGGAATTCGTGTAAGGGAAATTGGGTCGACCTTAATAAAAGTCTTTAAGCATAATGATTAATGTATATAAGTCAAAACTTGATATATAAATTGAATTAAGTATAATAATAAATTAGGGTTAAAAATTAGGGATAAGAACTTGTTGAACAAATATTTGGACATGGAATACAAGAAGGGGAGGCGAGGGGAAGTCGCGGAAGAAAGCTATTGAAAATTAGGATTCTAAATGTTGAACGTTTTTTTAATTTTGTTTTTTCTTTTTTGCTCTTTTCTTTTTCTTTTTCTTTTTTATTTCTTGGTTTTTGTGTATTATTTGAAACTAATAAATATCATTTAAAAAAAAATAAAAATAAAGGAAGGCTGCAGTTCCAAGCATGTTTATTTGAAAGTTAGCCTCAGCAAAATCAATAGGATTTACTTCGGAGGAATATGTTTCATATGGGAACTTTGAAGAGAAATAATCCTGTTGTTTCTCATTCAGAAACAGAACATGTGGGACAAAATTGCCCTTCTGTGAAGCTCAGTGGCAGAGCATCTGTGCTATATCCAGGTTCAATTCAGACAGGAGAAGATTCCTGTCTGAACAAACAATCACGAGATAGATGCACTAAGGGTCTAATCTGGTATAAGAAGCTTCCTATGTTCCCCTACATAGCTTTTGACCACTCAATGCTCAACATCCTATTTCTTTCTCTATATGTAATTCTTAATCTGTAAACATTATGTACTCTTTGCACTGCTCTGTTTTACATAAAGACTGCAGTTCTGCATGCAATAAAACGGCTTCTTACCTTCTATTCAATACCAGGTGATTTACCCAGTCCAACAGCATGTAGGATTGCAGTCCAAATTCTGCAGCGCAATTCACTTTTACTGTCAAGAATTTGGGAATGAGTCACACCAGACCACATGAGCAAAGCCATTTAGTATTTCTAAAAAAAAGGAAGAAAGAAATCAGTAAATGGATTTAGTGATGAATGATAATTGATTATTTCTTGCTGGCTTATTTGTCACAGTTGAGCTGTGCTGATGTCGGCCCAGCTGTGCTTAATTAGCACCTGTGACTTAGAAAACAATATTATAAAGACATTTGTGATGGAGGTAAGACTTTGTAGTTAAGCACTCTTTGGGGAATGTAGACGTTGTGGGATTTAGTGAGGGCTTGCATCAATTTTGGCGATATCTATTACACATTTTCAAAAGAGCAAAACTTCCAGATGAATCATGCTTTGTAAACAGTAGGTGGAGCCTGTAATTGCTGCCTTGTATTAGGGATGTTTGGATCAGTATATCTCTGGTCCACATCACTTTTGCATGTGTTAAAGTCCATTGCATCCTATTTCCACACGAATTTAGGGGATTTTTTAAAAATCCACAAAAATTTTATTGAAATACATGTTTTTAAATATATTTTTCTCTCTATGCATTTCAAAACATTTTACATTATTGAACAATGAACATTCAGATAAGGAAGAGTCAGGGGTGACAATGTTAGTCTGGATAGGCTAAAGTCTGTAAATATTGAATTTCTTACCTGATGCATTTGACAACTATCTAGCAAAATAAAAGTTAAGGTCAAAAGTGCTGCATGCCTCCTAGTGATGGTTAGGAAATAGTGTGCTGGTAAGCCAAGTTTAGAAATAAACCTCTGGGAACCATGGCTGAGTCTCTTGACTGTGTTACAGGACACAGTGCAGTCTTTATCTGGCCGAACATTTCCCTTTGGAAATTAAAAGCATCCCCAAAGCACACAACAATAGTTTCTACTTTGTGATCTAGGGACTATAGGATTTGGGTGTGGCAGTTCTGAGTTCAAATGATAAGCCAGCCAAGGCCTTGTTAGGTATTCTCAGTCTTTGTTCTCCATTCATGAAATTGTAGCAATAATGCCGCTCACTCGTTATGAGAATGAGCAGTAATTTTTACAAGGAAGTATCTACTGAAACCAATGGGAGTTCCTTCCAAGTGACATGCATGGAATAGGGTTGTAAAGCACTAATGTATCCCCATGTAAATAGGATACTAGATGCAAGGGAGGAATGAACCCCTCTGCCTTACATGAATTTCATTGGTGCCTTGGTGAATTTCATCAGCGACTGCTTTTCTTACCCTTGCATATCTAGCTGCACCTGCTGAAATTCAAATCCTCTGTCCTACCCTCAGTTACAGAAGACCAGCTCCTCTTGATTAGGTTTCCCTGCATGCACATTGTTAAAGGTAAAGGTAAAGGTAAAGGTACCCCTGCCCGTACGGGCCAGTCTTGACAGACTCTGGGGTTGTGCGCCCATCTCACTTAAGAGGCCAGGGGCCAGCGCTGTCCGGAGACACTTCCGGGTCACGTGCCCAGCGTGACATCGCTGCTCTGGCGAGCCAGAGCCGCACACGGAAACGCCGTTTACCTTACCGCTGGTAAGCGGTCCCTATTTATCTACTTGCACCCGGAGGTGCTTTCGAACTGCTAGGTTGGCAGGCGCTGGGACCGAGCAGCGGGAGCGCACCCCGCCGCAGGGATTCGAACCGCCGACCTTTCGATCGGCAAGCCCTAGGCGCTGAGGCTTTAACCCACAGCACCACCTGCGTCCCTCTATAAAATGCACATTGTTACTCACTGGCAAAAATGTATGTAGCTTTTTGAAGAAGAATAAAAGTAACCTTTTTCAGATGTTTTTGGAAAACATGAGCTGGGGGAGGGAGCAATGTGGCCAAGTGTGGCAGCTCCACACTCCACACTCTTGCCATCATCCCCAGTGCCTGCCAACGTGTCTGAGATGGGGAACATCCTGTATGCATGGAGACTCTCCATGCATTTTAGAACCCCAGGAAAGAGGATTCTAAAAGCCCAGTGAACTGCAACACTAGGGGCTGAAAAGATAGTTGCCATAAGGTAAAGGTAAAGGTAAAGGTAAAGGGACCCCTGACCATTAGGTCCAGTCGTGACCGACTCTGGGGTTGCGGCACTCATCTCACTTTATTGGCCGAGGGAGCCAGCGTACAGCTTCCAGGTCATGTGGCCAGCATGATTAAGCCGCTTCTGGCGAACCAGAGCAGCACACGGAAATGCCGTTTACCTTCCCGCCGGAGCAGTACCTATTTATCTACTTGCACTTTTGACGTGCTTTCGAACTGCTAGGTGGGCAGGAGCAGGGACCGAGCAACAGGAGCTCACCCCGGCGCGGGGAATCGAACCGCCAACCTTCTGATCAGCAAGTCCTAGGCTCTGTGGTTTAACCCACAGCGCCACCCGCGTCCCACTGCCATGGTCAGCTTTAAAAAGATTGTTTGGAACAAAACTAAAAATCTTTCTGTCCACACTCACTGTATTGTCAAAAAAGCCACTAGCTGACTTCTCACTTGTGAAGGCAGAACTTTCCCGCAGTTCACCCCACAATAAGTTTAGTTTTCCCCAGGGAATTCTCTGAATATTGGACCTTCCAGAACATTTGCAGAGTAAGATGGAAAAAAGTAAGCCCAGGGCAGTTCATCCTCAGCCCTTCCTCCCTGTCTCCCATCCCAAGAAAATTATGTTTGCAAAGAACAGATTCACTGGAATCAGAAGAGGCCTGTAGGCTTGGAAACTAGGTGCTCATAAATAAGCTCAGAAACAGTTTTTCCTGCCAAGGTGCTTTTGGAGTTTTAGTTCTTTCTGACTCTTAAATCAATGAATTGGGTTGAAAGGAACTGGAAACAATTTCCCATGCACCAGAACAGAAAGTAACACACCTCAGCATGCTTAGAAATATCTAAGCTTCCCAAATGGCATCCCTCTCTCCAGGTTTGGAAAGCTAGATTTGCTTGGAGAGGGGGACCATGTTAGGAAAGGCTGGCTGCTATGGGTGAACCCTAAACTTCAGAAGATTTGGACTGAGCTCTAGACCGTGTGAATTTATATGTATGCACCCTCCCAGTTTCTGAAGTTTGGTGGCATTACTTCTTCTCAGCCTGCAGTAAGGTGACTTAAGTGCAAAGGAACTGAGGGATTACAGTGCTACCTCAGGTTAAGAATGTAATTGGTTCTGGAGGCCCGTTCTTAACCTGAGGTACCAGTTTAGCTAATGGGGCCTCCCGCTGCCGCCACACGATTTCTGTTCTCATCCTGAGGTAAAGTTCTTAACCCGAGGCACTATTTCTGGGTTAGCAGACCTGAAGCGTCTGTAACCTGAAGCTTCTGTAACTCGGGGTACCACTGTATATGTATTTAATAGTTCTGAGGATTACTTGTGAGAGGTGGTGGTATAGTGGCTAGAATATTTGATCTGGATGTAAGAGACCTGGGTTTAGCTGTTTTATCAACTTTACTGTGTGAACTTGGTTCTATAAATATAGCCTAACCCAACTCATCAAATTGTGAGGATAAACTAGGACAACCCCCAAGTACTTCAGCCTGAGCTCATCGGAGGAAGGAATACAAATGTGATTATAATGGGTGGAATAATTCTATGCAACTATGAAATATACAACAGCCTAGTTCTCCTTGGCATCTGGTTATCCCAGCCTGGGGACACAGCTCAGAGGAACCACAATAATGTCACCATGAAATGAAACACTTCACTTCTGAAGTTAATGTAGGAGTATGCTACTGATTCTGAAGGGCACATTAGAAATAATTAGAAACACAGCATAGGTCATGCATTCCCCACCACCAATCAGATGCTGAATTCAATAGCAAAGTAGCTATTGATTTTAACAGAGCTGATAGCATCACTGTGAATGATTTTACCCTTAACTGGCAGTGGGGGAGTGGACTCTTGTTATTATTTTACTATTAGGCTACCTGTCATTATGTTTTTTATTATGTTTTTATCACTGATGTACACTGATGTTGTACACTGCCTGGGATCTTCTGATAAAGAGCAATATATAAATTGAAATTATTATTATTAAGGGTTCTGTGCATCAAATTCTTGCTTGATGGCCCCATATCTAAGGCTTGAGTGGACGCAGGTGGCGCTGTGGGTTAAAGCCTCAGCGCCTAGGACTTGCCGATCAAAAGGTCGGCGGTTCGAATCCCTGCGGCGGGGTGCGCTCCCGCTGCTCGGTCCCAGCGCCTGCCAACCTAGCAGTTTGAAAGCACCTCCGGGTGCAAGTAGATAAATAGGGACCGCTTACCAGCGGGAAGGTAAACGGCGTTTCCGTGTGCGGCTCTGGCTCTGGCTCTGGCTCTGGCCAGAGCAGCGATGTCACGCTGGCCACGTGACCCGGAAGTGTCTCCGGACAGCGCTGGCCCCCGGCCTCTTGAGTGAGATGGGCGCACAACCCCAGAGTCTGTCAAGACTGGCCCGTACGGGCAGGGGTACCTTTACCTTTACCTTTATCTAAGGCTTGGTTTGTGGCTAGCTTTATGAAATTTATGATTCTCTGCCATATGTTCTTTTAAAAGCTGCTTTTATTGCTTTGTTTTGTTTTAAGCTTGCTTTTAACTCTGCTGCAAGATAGTCTGAGAACCCTGGGAAATAAATACAATGAAATAATGGATTGGATAAAATGCAGACTGCAGCTAACCATGAATGCTCACAGGGCAATTTTGCCTCTATAATTTATTATTTTGCACTTCTCTCTCTTGTAAGTTCCCATATGTTGCAGTTTCAACTGAAAATCTTTAATCAAAAGTTAAGAATGGAACACCAATTATTATTTTATTCGTGTGTGTGTTTTCAAACTTGACAGTTCCATCTTTGCTAAAAAGTTTTAAAACAGGGAAAATATCTGGGACAGGCAGGTTCTGGAGATATGTGGTGTTGTTATTGTTAAAACCCCAAGATCCATCAATCAGATCCAGGTGTGAAATGACAGGTGGGGTAGTGCTGGATATGCACTTATAATGAAAAAACAGGGTGTCCCTGAGCACAGAGCCAAACCAGGAATTCATTTTTTCCAGTTGCAGAAATCATGTCCTCCCGTGTTGTGGTGAGACTTGGAGTTGTGAGTGGGTTGGATTGGTTTGCCGCAACACCTGATTGGTAGGTCCCTCAATGTTGGGTTCAATCTGACCAATGGGGCGCAGTCCAAATGGATTGAGGGGCCTATTTATACCCATGCACGTGACCCAGAGCTTCCTCTTTTGGCTTGTGCATTCGGAACACCCGCCCACCTCTCCCTATATTTAGGGCTTGTGCGATTGACCTTGCTATGCCGTCGTGTGTCGTCTGTCATTAGGACAGGGGCATGGCACGAATTGTCCCCACTTGGCTGATTGGCTGTTGCCATTTGGGTTTCACCTGCTGCGTAGCAAATCGTCACAACTTGTAAGGTTGCAGATAGGCACTGGTTCAAGTGATAGGGATGGGGGAACGGTCTCGCCATCCCTATGTGAAGGGTATTCCATTAAAGGAATCCAAGGACTTGATGGTTTGGTCAACCCCTGAGAGGGGGTTGTGCCCATACCTGAGTCCAGGGGGGCATCTGGTTGGTGAACAGGGCCTGTTCCCAGCTTTTCACCTTCCCAGGTGTTCACCCTTGGCTGACCTATGATGGAGCTCTGGGTTAGCGCTACCTGCAAGAGTGCAGGGAGCTAGTCAAAATTCTGCCAAAAACCAAAACTAAAATTTGATTCATGTGTTAATTTATTTAGGGGGAGGTCTCCGGGTCTGAACACACAATTGAGCTCATAGCTCATTTACATAAAATTCCACTCCTGGATTTCCTCCAAGCTTTCTTTTGTTTCAACAGCCTAATTGTTTTGGAGGGAGGGAAATTATTTTTTTCGTTGCAATTGTTAAAATATTAGGAGTTGATAAATCCTTGCTGCCCTTTTACAAATCACCCAGAGATCTACCGGCAGATCCCAGATCCTTCCTACAATAGATCTTCCAGTAATACTCATTCTTCCTTCCTGGCTTCAATAAAAGCAGAAATGTGCGCCCTCGTGAATTACCTCCAGGGTCAAATGCATAATGTAGCAGCTTACCTCCTGTTTGATTTCCAACCCGAGGTCCACTGGGGATATATCTTTATTGTTGCGGTGTTGCCTTCTGGCACTACAGGCTAACAGATCAATTCAGCCTTCAAAGCATCCTATTGCCTGTCGATATGAAATTCTAGCAATTGCCGGAGAGGGCTGGCTGCAAAGCAGGTGAAAAACAGTCCCTATTGATTAGCCCATGGCTCTAGAGTATGATGAACTTGTTTAAGAAAAATTGATCTGACAAATTGATTTTATTATCAAAGTATCCTGTGCATGCAATTAAAATTGCACTCCCCCCATCTCTTGCAGAATTTATTCTTATTTTTCTGGATAATCTTTTTAAGGAAGAAAACACACAAGAGCATACATGAAATGATTTAAAAGCACTTCAGTTGTCCTCAAGGTTTAAGAGATCAATTTGAAAGACTTTAGCTGTTGTTGTTTTTCTTAAAAAAGGGTTTGAAAACCAGATGAACTCAAAGTAGTAGAATATCTCAAAAGACTGAAGCCCTTAGTTATGTGCAATCCTAGCTAACCATATCCACTGGGAGCCCATATCTCCTTTGCCATTTCTATCTCCCACATCCATTTTGAATGTAAAATGTGCAGTGACTAGATTTTACTAAACCTTTGGCAGCCCTCAAACACAGTTCTCTCTACCTTTGTGTCACAGATGCCATGTCAATTAGTCAAATTTGTAGTCATTTCTAGTGCTAGGCTGCTTTGAACTTGTTGACCTTGTGGTTTACTCTAGCATTTGCATGAGCCAAGAACCAAATACAGTGGTACCTCGGGTTACATACACTTCAGGTTACAGACTCTGCTAACCCAGAAATAGTGCTTCAGGTTAAGAACTTTACTTCAGGATGAGAACAGAAATCATGCTCCAGCAGCACAGCGGCAGCAGGAGGCCCCATTAGCTAAAGTGGTGCTTCAGGTTAAGAACAGTTTCAGGTTAAGAATGGACCTCTAGAACGAATTAAGTACTTAACCCGAGGTACGACTGTAGACAAGGCTCAAGCAATATTGCTCACTCTTTAGGATGTGCTGCTGGCTTATTTATATTTAATCCCATTTAACAACCATCAAGTGCAGGTGGCTAATCTCTACTGTGACAAGAGGTGGAAAGACAATGCCGTCCTCCTCATCTGCATGTCTGGTGACACCAAACAGAGCAGCTACCACTTCTGCTCGAGTCACCAAACATCCAAGATGTGTTGAAGAGACATATCAGTCACACACCCTGCAATTAGCCCTGAGTAGACTAAGCAAGCAGGACAAAGAAGTGTCCAATTTCAGCTCCCCTTAAACTGATTAGCCTTGAGAAATTGGTCTAGGAGGCAGTGGCGTCACAAGGGGGGGCGTGGGGGGCGTGGGGCGCCCCGGGTTCCACATCTGGGAGGGTAACAAGGCATCCTGTGGGTGCTTGCCCTGCTGGCCTGGCCCAGGCATAGCGGTGCGAGCAGCCATCGCGCCGCAGCAGCTGCGAGCTGAGGATCCTGCCACCATCCGTATGGCTCTCGGGCGGCAATGGTGGCAAACCGCTATGTAATAGTAATAGTAATTTATTATTTGTACCCCACCCATCTGGCTGGGTTTCCCCAGCCACTCTGGGTGGCTTCCAACAAAGATTAAAAATACATTAAAATGTCACACACTAAAAACTTCCCTAAACAGGGCTGCCTTCAGATGTCTTCTAAATGTCAGGTAGTTGTTTATTTCTTTGACATCTGATGGGAGGGCATTCCACAGGGAGTGCACCACTACCGAGAAGGCCGTCTGCCTGGTTCCCTGGAGTAACTTGGCCTCTCGCAGTGAGGAAACCTCCAGAAGGCCCTCGGCGCTAGATCTCAGTGTCCAGGTAGAACGACGGGAGTGGAGACTCTCCTTCAGATATACTGGGCTGAGGCTGTTTAGGGCGTTAAAGGTCAGCAACAACACATTGAATTGTGCTCGGAAACATACTGGGAGCCAATGTAGGTCTTTCAGCAACACTGCACATGAGCTGTACATAGCAGTTTACCACTGCTGGAGTGCCGTACGGATGGCAATGGAATCCCTCCTCCCTGGCTCACCGTAAGTGGCTCCTGCTTTGCCGCTTTACAGCGAGCCAAGGAGAGAAGGAGGGGGACATACAGGAGCCATGGCTCCCGAGAGGACAAGCTGCACAGCTTTGCCAGCACCCTGGAAAAGCAGCATAGCTCCCCCCTTCCCCGATGGCTCGGGGTACTTGGGAGTTGCAGGGGTGGGGGCTCAGAGGCATAGGAAGGGGGCATACATTCGGCGTCCGCCTGCAACGCCCAAGCCTACCCTGAACTGTTGATGTGGAGGGAGGAGGTGACAAAAAAAAATTCTGCACCAGGTACCACCAGGGCTTGCTACGCCTCTGCTAGGTGGAAGTCCATTCACTCTCCAAATAATGCCCTAGGATGCTCACCAAAGTCTCCACTGACAATTTGATCAATTACTCGGATGATCTTGATCTTCCAGGTGATAACAGCACAAATGTCGGCAAAATCTGCCCAGCCCCACAGCATTGCAAGCTCTCTTTGCCCATTGCAGGACTTGTTTTGGCTGTGCAAAGCCAGAAAATAAGCTCTTCTGAAACTCTTCCATTTTTCAGGAGCACTGGAACCCCTTCTGACTACTCATCTCTTCTAAACCCGATTCCTTACCAAATGCAAAAGTGACAGCACGAGGATCATCCAGCTGACAATTGGGATAAACACAAAAAACCAACAGAAAATCAATAAACCCAAATTCTGGTAGGTGGGTGAAGCAACCCAGCAAAGGAAAAGAAAAAAGACTGAATGCACAAAATTCCAATGTCTTAATTCCTAGTTGAGTGAGAGTGAAAGCCATAGCGGTACAGTGACCAGGGTAACTGGATGTGGAAAATTCTAGTTCAAGTCCCCAATCAAATGTCACAGCACATTGGGTCACCCTGAACAAGTAATTATTGCTTGACCTGACCTGCCTCACGGGGTTGTAGTGAGTTTGGCAGGCTCCAAGGAAAGGCAGAATGCAGATGTAGCATTAATAAAGCATAATCTTGACCCAGGGTTGCTATATTTTGAAGAGCAAAAAAGAGGACACATTTGCCAACTTCTACTTTTAACTATGGATCGCTATGATGTCTATACCCAGGAAAAAGAGGACGTGTCCTGGAAAAAGAGGACATATAGCAGCCCTGGTCCCCCCCCATTTATTAATGAATGCAGACCGGCAGGAAAGGAGGTGCCATTGTTTCCTTGCAGTTAAAAGAGCATCACAAGAGGGGTGTGTGTGTGTGTGTGTGTGTGTATGTATGAAAGAGAGAGAGAGAGAGAGAGAAAGAGAGAGAGAGAGAGAGAGAGAGAGAGAGAGAGAGATAGCAAGAGCTTGCTACAACAATGTATAAAAGTTCTATTTTCATAACCATCTCAGTCTTTGTTAACTGTAACGGGAAAGCTATTCAATCAATACATGTATTTTGACCTAACACCACGGAAGCTGGTGTTGTTACACCTAAATGCTCGATAGGTTTCCCTTCTACAGGTACATACCTCCACATGTGGTGGGATTGCCCCCAAATTCAACCCTTTTGGGCATCAGTCCTACAATAAATATGCAAAATAACAAAACAGGTATTAGAAGCCACTCCAGAACTGGCCCTATTGAAAAATTTCCAGGACAATAATGCAGACTCACATTACAAAGAACTCATCAGACACCTACTCTCAGTAGCCAGAAGCTTCATATCTAGATGCTGGAGGGACCTGCCAGGAGTGAACATGGACCACTGGTACCAAACTATGGGAAATAGCCCTTCTAGAAATACTAACCAACAAACTGAAACTAGCACAGGGACAATCAAAAGAGGATGCCTTCACCCCTTTGTGGCTCCCCTTCATTAGATACACAGCCCAACAAGACAACAGCAACCTCCCCTCAACAGCATATGAATCAATATAGCTAACTTGACCTGATAAGCCTCTCCCACTCACACATGCAAACAAAACTCACTGAATGTGACCAGCCATGCCCTGGGCCCTCCAATTTCTCTCACTGCCAAGAAAAACCAATCAATGAATATAGAAACAGAACCTACCCATGTGATGTTGACACAAAAACCTCACACACATACTAAGTAAAAGAACGAAAGTTTATTATCTCCCCTTCTCCCCCCTGCTTTATCTCCCCACCTTTCCTCCCCCCCCAACCTTGTACTATCCATAGCATTAGTGTCTTGCATCAAATGTAACTGAGCTGTAGAAATGACTATGAAATGAAAGCAGAGACACTACTTTTGTTATCCAAGAAAACCTTATTTTTTAAAGAAAATCACACACATTTATTTTGGTAAGAGTTGTGAGAATTTTCTGGCATGCACAGTATTCAATATTTTGGCCTTTGGTACTCCAGTGCAATCATACATGCTACTGGCCAAAGGGGACTCTTGCAATTTGCCTGCTCATGGTACAGAATTACTTTGCTGGTCCTCAGCAAAAGCCAGTATTTTCCTTGGCTGCAGACACCCGACATGGTGAATCACAAGGCTCTAAATTACTGTCTTCCTTAAAAATATGCAGAGACCTGCCCCACCACATTTAAAAAGCTGTAGAAGCATCTGTTATAAGAATTTTAAGGTCATATATATATATATATATATATATATATATATATTCATAACTGTATATATAAACCACATGTCTGAAACCCCATAGAAAAGGTCCTGAACAAATTAACCTCAAATATTTCTCTGCAAGGTCAAAGTGGGAAACCTCCCCATTGTCTCTTTCCTCACAAATCCTGTCTTAAGGGCACATTTAAGATATGAACAGGGTGTGAGCCTGTGACCCGTGACCTAGATTCAGGAATTAGGTAGTTATAACAACAAAAGAGTGGCCAAAACCCAGATAATGCAATCATGTAACTTGCCAGACAGGAGATAAACAATGCACTCAGATTTCTGTTGTAGACCGCCCTTTCTGTGATGTAGGTATGATGTATCTGGAGGGTTGTCTTGGGCTACACCTCTTCTGGGATGTATGTATGATGTTTCTGGGGGTGGTCTTGGACTCCAGGGCGGGCAATTTAAAATGTCTATATAACGGCAGGCACACCTTGGTTCTGGGTCCTCCTCCTCTCTCCTGCGTGTGGGGGAGCACCCTGTTGCAACAGCTTTAATAAAGATCAGGCTTACTAGCTGCTTTGCTTCTCAATATTCTCTGGCTGGCCTCTGTTATTTTCTCCTACCGATAGAGAACCTACAAAAGGACTCTCTATAGGGCTCCTAAGTACCCCATAAGGGAAAAGGAGCAGTTTTTTTTCTTATAACACATCTCTCCCCATATATGCCCTATAAAGCTGGTATAGATTGTTGTCCTGACTAGAAAAACCTTTATTTAAAAAATGTTGCTTCTCTCCTCTCCAACACCATAGGGAAATCAGAGTTAGGATGTAAGGAAGTGAACAATTTAGGTGGTCAAAACTAATGACATAGTGGGCAAACAATGGATAATGGGTAACAAGATCCCAGGCAAAGCTAGTGGAATGAAAGGATACCAAGGCAACAGAAACATAACCCTTTGGCATTGCCCTCAGGTGTGACTGGCTGCCTGGAGGGCCCTATGCAAACCTGCTTTGTTAAGCTCAGGCATCGACAAACATGACATGCAAATACATGCAAATGAAGAAGGGTTTTTAGCCAAATGTCCTCTTCACAAAGTTGTGAACCCTTCCGCCACAGTACAGATCTGATATTTCCATTTTATTTCTGACTCTCTGGTGACTGTGGTCGCTTGACCAAAGCTCCATTCAAATGCATGAACTCTGTCAGGTAATTGGCAGTGTGAGGTATAAATAAAAGCCTGGGCCATCCATGATGAGTTACCACAGAATGAGCCTCCTGGAAGTGCCTTGGGTGGTCATCAGTGGTGTTGTATCCTTTGCTGGCACTTGGGGCCATGTGCCAGGTGGGACCAGGGGCTGGGCGCGGAAGGTAAACAAAACCCACTGGGCCAGCCTAAACCAGGCATAGGCAAACTCAGCCCTCCAGATGTTTTGAGACTACAATTCCCATCACCCTTGACAACTGGTCAAGGATGATAGGAGTTGTAGTCCCAAAACATCTGGAGGGCCGAGTTTGCCTATGCCTGGCCTAAACCTTGTTGCCACTGCCACCAGGTGGGCTTGGAGCATGGAGGGTTCATGGGGCCACACTGTGCCACCCACCCATGCAGGGGGGAGCCCGCTCGACTAATGCAGCCATTGGCGGGTGCATCCCCCCAATACTGGCCAGGTGTTGTAGTCCTGTGCTGCCAGCCATGGCAGAGCTCAGGGGAGGGAGAAGCCAGCCAACCGACTGAGTTTCAGGGGGGTACTTGCCTGGAGGAGTAAGGTCAGGAGTATCTCATTTCATGTAGCCAGATGATCCAGGTGTGAAGAAAGCCGAAGATCACAAGAAGCAGCAAGGTCTGGTCAGGAACAACAAATGTTGTTTCCAGCAACTGGCTGAGACTAGAAAGCCTGCTTAAGAAAGCTGGAGCCAGTTGGTTCTCATCAGGTGCAAAAAGGCTGATCAGCAGCGGGTGGAGTCGCTTCACCTTCTGCTCCTTCAGGCTGCTGCTCAGCAGGTGCCGTTTAGAGAGGGGGCCAGGGGCATGGTGGCAATGCCAGATTGGGCTCTGGGCTTCGGGGCCCAGAGACCCCTGGCAGTAGGCAGAGCGGGGATCCCTCTATGAGTGTGCCTGGCTCGTGCCAGGGGGCCCCTGGCCCTCCCCATGCTACGCCCCTGGTAGTTATCCAACAAGAAAAAATATGATAGCTCTTCCCATCCCAATGAATATATCATTTCCTCCCTCTTCACTGAAGTTTCACAGAGTTATCCCTAAACCTGTTGAATATCTGTGTGGGAAGGCAAAACAAGGATACGTTCACTACTACCTTGTCAATGTCAGCTTTGTTATTAAACCAGAGGCCTTCTGTTTCAAGTGCTTCCCAGATAACATGTGGTCTCTCTTCAATGCAAAGCTCGGCTTTCAGCAAAATTGTTAATTATAGATCATAATAAGCTGTTAGGAGTGAAACGCACACATAATTTGAAAGTGAAATGAGGCACAGTACATAGATAAAGCAATTGTTTGTTTAAGAGGTGATTAGCAGTAGCAAAACAAGCAAACTGATACTTGAACCTGAAAGAAATTACACCCATTTGAAATCGTTAAACTGTTTGCTTATTTGTGTACTGAAACCTAATGCAAAGGTAAAGACATTGGCTGCCTTCCCCCTCCTGCGCGGTGAGTTGTTCAGCAGACATATGTCATATCCAAATCAACATGATATTAAATGAATAGTCTGTCAAAGAGGGAAAAGGGAGGGAGGGACGGGTGTGGGGTGGTGGAGGAGAAATGCTTCAGTTCCACAGCTGAACACAACTGGGATTTAAATTGTTCTATACCATGATAAATTATAAGCCTTTAAAGCCACTGTAATCACTGAATGAACAAAACAGTTTGCCTTGGGTAATTATGCCTTTTGGTCTCTTTTCACTTTCAAGTTTATTCCCTTAAATGTTACATGGTGTGCTTGTTTGCTATGTCAAAGAGTGTTAATCTCAGTGAAAAACACTGTGATTTGGGGCGATGGGTAAGTGAGCCTAGAAACACTTAAGCCTGGATCAAGCTGGATGCCGTCAAGTTAATCTAAGCCACTTTCACTGCAAATCACCACTTAACTGAGTATTTAATTTGACTCTCCAAGGACACTGATTGCAGTGGAAAGGCAAAAATGGTGCTTGGGTAGCACCAGGCTAGCTGGCTGTCCTCCAATGACACAACAGACTGAAAGCAGTTAGGTGCTCGGTTGTGGAAGCACAGCCATGCTGTAGAACCAGTCTCTGTGAAGAAGGGATACGTTTCACTTTCAGGGCAGAGAAAGGTGCCAGTCTGATGCCTACCCCACTCACTTTCCTTTGCCTCCTAAATCCAGATGCATGAATGCATGAGCTGGCAGCAAATCAGTGTGAATTGCCCATCATTAAAGTTGAATGAATGGTGACTACTTCAACTGTGTAATCATTGTTGTGCATCAGAGCAATGAACAGTTACTGGGGGAGGAAGGAAAGGAGTGTTGGAAAGGGGACAACCTGCCTCTCCTGTCTTGTATTAGTGCATTCAAATATATAATGGAGCATGCAAAACGTCTCTATTTCTAACCTCAGCTTTATCTTTTCAAAAATTACAGCTCTGTTTTCAAAAACCGATAAGCACATATTAAACAAATAAAAAGTTGTTATTATTTTGTTGTTGTTGAACATTGCATGACAGTGTACAGCCATTTTAGTGTGAAATTCGGTTCCTGTACGACTTTCACAATAGCCAGTGGCCGGGTTGTCCCACTGACACCTGAATGGCTACCAGTGACACACCATGAATAATTTGCCTTTTCTAGATCCTTGGCATTCATAGTCCAATGTGATATAAGCTGCCAAGACTGGTCTGGTCTAATAGGTGGCATAGACAGCTATCTCTGGAGGTAGCATTCCAGGGAATACAAAGCCTTCCAGAGGGAATACTGTTCTCCCAAGGTGAATATATTTCCCCTGTCTCAGCCTCTTTCCTTTTGTTTCATACAAGGGATTGGAACAGAAGTGGACTCGCTTAACTCCATTCAGGCATGGAACTGCAACTGGAAAAATCCTTGAGAAAGAATACTTTTTCCTCTCTGGGATCGGAATAGAAGAAGATGCCATCAAAGTGCAATCAAAATTCAATTTTGTGAAGCACTATAAAATAGCTTGAGCTGGGTGTGCATGCCACTAATGCTGTTAGGGAAGCCAACACTTTCCTTCCTAACCAGATGATTAAGTCTAGATTTTTCAGATAACTAGTTGCGGTCTCCTTAGAATTCCACACTCTACTTCTTTGGGAGGCCTCTGGCACCCAGAAAGGAAGGCCAATCTGCTACACTTCTTCCTTCCTTATTGATGCCACTGCCCCTATCTTACCTCTAAGCAAGTTCAGCCTGTTTCCCCTTTACATGCCTTTTGCTAAAGGGTGTAGCATGAATGAATGGTCTGGCATACAGGATGAGGGGGAAATCAAGCTTGCTTGCAAATCAGAAGGCTCACTCATGTTGTTCAGTGAAGGATGACAAAATGATGGCACATTTCACACAGGATAAGCCTCACTGTTATCCTTGAAGATGAGGGATAGCCTGATGCTAGGCCATGTTGGCTGGAGCTGATGGGAGCTGTAGCCCCAATACCTGCTGTCTATTCCTGTTGTCGAATAAAGACAGGGGCTTGGCAGGAAGAAGAGAATCCACTGATCTGGTGTGACCAAAGGAGGGTTGCTGTACTTAAACCATACTTAAACCATGAGTTGGCAAACTAAGGCCCGTGGGTTAGATCAGGCCCAATTGCCTTCTGGATCCAGCCCGCGGATGTTCCGGGAATCGTCGTGTGGATTGCCAGCACATGTGTTCTTTCCCTCTCCCTCCCTCTCCCTCCCTCTCCCTCACATGGCGCCGCCGCCTCCTCCTCCCTCCCTCCTCCTGGCTTCTCCCCGCCCTGCCTAGAGGAGGAAGGAGGCTGGGCTTTGTTGGTGCCAGCAGCAGCAGCGCTCAAGCAGCCGCCATTTTAAGCAGCCCCTCTCCAGAGCCCTTTCACGCACCACTCATGTTCCCACCTCTGCTCCCAGCCCCTTTTGCTTGCAAGACACAGGTAAGCAGCCCCTGGGGCTCGTGATGCTTTTGCACCATTCCCCCCCCCCAGAATATAGTCTGGCCCCCCACAAGGTCTGAGGGACAGTGGACCAGCCCCCTGCTGAAAAAGTTTGCTGACCCCTGACGTAAACCTTCCAGGCATAGGCACCAGTTCTTAGGGGCCAAGGTGTCTTTGGCAGCTCCAAAAAAACCTGTTTGAGGGGGATGGGCCCCCAAAAGTTGATGGGCATTGCCATTGCCCTGGGAGAAAGCACCAGGAACATGGCTGCCACATGGCACTCACTCAGGCTCTTCAGCTCCTCTCCCTCTTCCACCCATCAATGCTCTGTTGGGACTTGGGGGCAGGGAGTGAGCTGAGGAGGGACGGGGGCTGTGCATGCCGGCTGGCTCTCAATCTTGCACTCTTTTAAATGTGCTCACATGGTCTCCAGCAGCTCCCCTCCCTCTTCCACCCACCACAGCTCTGTTTCCGGGTCAGTGTGCATAAATGCTCTGCATGTGCCACTTCTCATGATTAGAGAGATTGCATGGCAAGAGCTTGAGGCATATCAAGGACTCAAGCCCTGGCAGGAGGTGGCGCTGGTCCTCTCAGCTCTGGGTAGGTCTGCCTGATGTTCCCAAGTCACCCATCTCTGGGTTCTCTGTATCCTTCCATGACTGTGGAACAAAAGATTAAACTTTCCTTCCCCAAGCACTCTAGTCCTGCTGTAAAATTCCTTCCCTCCCATATCAACTTTTTTTAAAAAACAACAACAAACCACTACACAATGTAGTGTGGGATATTTGAAGCAACAGGCCGTTTATTCTTATGCCTTTATCTTATGCCTTGTGAAGGCAGTTGGTTTGTACTTCTGCTCTCTGTGATAAGTTCCAAGGTAGTTTTACAAGGCCAGTTTTCTTCGAAAGAATCAAAACTGTAGGCTTTCTAATAACCTGCTTTCTAACAAATATTGAGGAGACAGCAAAACAGGTTGTACTAACCCCAAAAGAAGGACTATCCACATAACCTCCAGAGCTGCTTCTATCAGTCAGGAACCTCCTATCATTTTTGCCCAGCTAGCTGTAAAACTCAGAAGGCTTAATTGTTCTCAGTCTCTATTTGGGATGCACAAATAGTCCCCCTGCACAATCAGATAGATATGACCCACTTCAGGCGCTCAGATATTCCATCCGCCAATCACCGCATCAAGACTGTGCAGTTCACCATTAAGTGCCAGACTGAGGTTTGCAACCCTGTTGTCAACAGACCTCTGGTATTGTCAAGATGAGATGGAACGGTTGCACCAAGTCAGACATTACTTACTCTGCCCACGTGTGTCACCACTGGGCAGCATCCCTGGGCATGCCAGAAACTCAGAGCAACTTTCAGCTGAAATTTTGTGAGTCTAAATGAGGTTGGAAAATCTCAAGGAGAATTAAAACTTTTTTTCTGACTCAAAACATCCAGACTCCACCAGGTTCATCCATTGTTAAGATAAGCCTGCAGACATACTGCCAATTACCTTACAGTAACTTGAAATAGAGCATGTACCGGTAGACTTTGCAAAGCAATTAGAGGCTTTTAAAACACTCTGTTCATTTAGTCTACTCAGAATACATCGTTTTATCTATTCCTGTCTGCTTGCTTTTCTCCTCTTCATTTCACTCCTCCATTTGTTAACAAGGCTTCCCAGGGTTAAAGTTTCAGGGACATCCAAGATCCATTTGAGGCCACAGAATCATTATAAAGTTGCCCACAGAAACATCTGATGGGTTTGACCATTTATCTAGTGACCCTGAGTGCCTGATAAACAATGCAAGGCTGACTAAATCCCCTCCCTCTGTGGGTTTTGCCTCTCTCCCAAGACAGTTGTGCTGAGACACGATAACCTGTCTTCATTAGAGCTCTGACTCATAACCCAATTAATGGTGTCAAGAAATGAAACACTGTCTTTGAGTGCAGCTGGCTTTTGAAAGCAAGTCCCAACATGTGCTGAGCACTATAATAAATGAGATACTGGAGGAGATGCGCTGAATGCACTCCACATGCAAATGAAGATGTGCTTTGGTTGTGGAGGAGGAGGGGAGCCTGCATTGTTCTCCTTCTAGGCTGAATCTGGATGTTTGGCAAAGTAAAGAGAAGCAACATGTGAATTATGTAAATTTGCCTGGTAAGCCTTTTGCCTCTTTGGCCCCAGCGCTTGACAGCCACTTCTGTGTGATAGAGTTAGAACCATTCAGAGCTGCTTCATCATCCTGTCTGGTACTGTGTGCTGTATTTTAAATGAGAAGCTCAGCTCAGCCACTGGCTAATATGCATTGAAACTGAAGATGATATAAACAATCATAAGCTGTCTGTGACCTTGCAGAGGATAGGGGTACATGTTTCTCATGAAGTCCAGAAACCCAGATCATTCAGGATGGGGTCACAGTCCAGTTCCTATTACTTGTAAGGATGTATTTAATAGCTATACCTAATGCATTAGTTGATGTTCAGAACAGCTAATACACCCAGAGGCTAATACATCCTGGCTAAGATTGACATATGAGGGGAGTTAGCTACTGTGGTCCAGCTTTCAGATTCAAGAGGGTCAGTGGAGAATGCAGCAAATCAACATCAGCTGCACAACAGAATTGCATAATTATGATGAAACAGAGATGGGTACTTCTGGTAAATAGTCTGTGAGCATAGGCTACATTTTTGTCCTACAATTCTGGGTTAAACCACAGAGCCTAGGACCACAGAGCCTAGGTTGGCGGTTCGAATCCCTGCGACGGGGTGAGCTCCCGTTGCTCAGTCCCTTCTCCTGCCAACCTAGCAGTTCGAAAGCACGTCAAAGTGCAAGTAGATAAATAGGTACCGCTCCAGTGGGAAGATAAACGGTGTTTCCGTGTGCTGCTCTGGTTCGCCAGAAATGGCTTAGTCATGCTGGCCACATGGCCCGGAAGCTGTACGCCAGCTCCCTCGGCCAGTAAAGCAAGATGAGCACCACAACCCCAGAGTTGGTCACGACTGGACCTAATGGTCAGGGGTCCCTTTACCTTTACCTTACCCTGGGAATCTTCCTTTGCTCGGAATACATCTCTCAAACCAGTCCCTTGTTCTTAAACTGCTCTAACCCCTAATTTAGTATCCTGTAATCCCGGAGAAGAGTGACTAGTGGGGTGCCACAGGGTTCTGTCTTGGTTCTGTCTTATTCAACATCTTTATCAACGACTTGGATGATGGACTCAAGGGCATCCTGATCAAATTTGCAGATGACACCAAACTGGGAGGGGTGGCTAACACCCCAGAGGACAGGATCACACTTCAAAACGACTTTGACAGATTAGAGAACTGGGCCAAAACAAACAAGATGAATTTTAACAGGGAGAAATGTAAAGTATGGCACTTGGGCAAAAAAAATGAGAGGCACAAATATAAGATGGGTGACACCTGGCTTGAGAGCAGTACATGTGAAAAGGATCTAGGAGTCTTGGTTGACCACAAACTTGACATGAGCCAACAGTGTGACGCGGCAGCTGAAAAAGCCAATGCAATTCTGGGTTGCATCAATAGGAGTATAGCATCTAGATCAAGGGAAGTAATAGTGCCACTGTATTCTGCTCTGGTCAGACCTCACCTGGAGTACTGTGTCCAGTTCTGGGCACCACAGTTCAAGAAGGACACTGAGAAACTGGAACGTGTCCAGAGGAGGGCAACCAAAATGGTCAAAGGCCTGGAAACGATGCCTTATGAGGAACGGCTAAGGGAGCTGGGCATGTTTAGCCTGGAGAAGAGGAGGTTAAGGGGTGATATGATAGCCATGTTCAAATATATAAAAGGATGTCACATAGAGGAGGGAGAAAGGTTGTTTTCTGCTGCTCCAGAGAAGCGGACACGGAGCAATGGATCCAAACTACAAGAAAAAAGATTCCACCTAAACATTAGGAAGAACTTCCTGACAGTAAGAGCTGTTCGACAGTGGAATTTGCTGCCAAGGAGTGTGGTGGAGTCTCCTTCTTTGAAGGTCTTTAAGCAGAGGCTTGACAACCATATGTCAGGAGTGCTCTGATGGTGTTTCCTGCTTGGCAGGGGGTTGGACTCGATGGCCCTTGTGGTCTCTTCCAACTCTATGATTCTATGCTATCATTCCCTGAATCCGAGAGAGAGAGAGCACTTATGGCACCAGGAACAGTCCATCCCGCTTCACCACCTGAGGTGAAATGGGAATGTGCTTCCCTCTGACCCTCCCACATTTCCACCGCATGCTGGAACGATGTTCTGCAAGATCTCGACACTTGTCTTCTCTACCGCAGGGGCAGGGAATACAAGCAGCATACAGGAATGTCCCCTCCTCTCAGTGGGCTGTCTCTGTATGGCAGGAATAGAGAGCTGATGGTCTTCCAGGTGCTGCGGGACCGTAACTTCTATCATCTGTGACCAGAGGCCAAGTTAACTGAGGTTGATGGGAGTGTTAGGATATGGATGCAATGCAGCTGCAAACTGCTAGCTTGAGAAGTAAACATGATGGGAATGTTGGGACTGTTCCGTGGGAATCAGAGGGGCAGTCCATTCACAGTGCGAAGCACCGGAATTAGCTCAGAGTGTAATATGAGCTCTTCCGTTTATTCCTATCCAGGAAGTGTTTGCTTCTATACTGCTGGAGTTTGAAGAGAGCAGTCATGTTTTTGTAACACTGCAAAGACAGAAATAAAGGCATGTAAATACGTTACTGTCTATCTCTTTCCCCTGCCCGGGGGGCAGGAAAGAGGGGTGTGTTCTTCTCACGTTTGAGAAGAATCGCCGATCGAGACCTTGCCTGTGCCTGCTGGGGAATGCAGCCAGGGAGGTCAACAGGGAATCAAGCCGGGTGCCTACGATTGTTGCCAGTTCCCCTGATAAAGGGCTTGATATCCCGACAGGGAGTTGGGGTCCCACATAATCTGAAGGGCCCCCATTTCTCCATCCCACACTTACAATGATGCTTGACTATGAGTCTTGCTGTATTTCTACTGCCCTTTCAAAAGTCTTCCTGGAACTAACAGCTAGGAAATGAGATCTTATTGGTGATGCAATGTTTTGTCCCAGCTTCTGATCTCATGCTGTCGTAGGCCATTCCCAGAGCTTGCCAGAAGCAGAGCTGAATTCATTTCTTCAGTTTTCTCTCCACTGTCTTTGATCTGAACACTTTGCTTGTCCAACTACCCCAGTGGTGTGACTTTCCATAAGACATCAGCACCCCTGCATTAACCATTTGCATGTGCTATTTAAACAGTAAGACTAACAAGGTATGAAATGACTTTCCATTAAGAATGGAAACTTGTAATATGGCTTAACTGGACCTCTGCTGGCAAGGTGCTATCACAAACACATAGGAAAGCACCTTTTACTATTTTATTTCTTTTTTCATACACATTTCGGCAACCATCCATTTTTAATTGTTAAAGTGATTTTTGTACTATCTTAAATAATCAGTACTGACTTGCCCTCTTCATGCTCTTTCAAGGGTAGAACAAAAGCAACTGTTTTATGTCTATTCAGACCATATGCTACCATATCGTAAGGACTACACAACATGTATGATACTTGGCTGTGCACATGATTGCTTTCCTTATTCTCTCTTGATTTCTCCAGGATGATTTGAAGCACCCTGTGTTTTCCACAGACAAGGAGCCAAAGACCACCAAGATCATGTGACACAACATCTCATAAGTCAGCATTTCAGCTTCGACACACACCATCCATTTTGTACAATGAACATCCTATCTAAGTGAAGCTGGAAAAATCCAAGCCTGCCAGATGGGTAATTGTCTAGAGTATTCAGGGAAATGGTAGTTATTATGGTTCACTGACTCTCCAAGGTGGTTTGGCTCATTTATCATTTTAAGCCATCCAGAATTATAGTAACCCAAACACAGTGGCTTGATCTTGTCAGTTTCATTTTGTTCAGTGCACTCCGATTTTCAGACTCTGAGCATTTTATATGGCATCTCTTCCACGAATGACATTTTTTTCTGCTACAATGTTCTACATGGAGTGAGTAAGCAGGGGTAAATGTGAACTTGAGAATTTTCATAATGTCAAGCTAGAGAAGTGTCCTCAAAAGTGATTTTTGAGAATAAAGAACACGGCTTCTGCTTTATTTGTTAAGCCCTTATACTTTCAGTCCATAGATTTGCATGATAGAAATCAGAAAGCTACAAAAACACAAGATCTGATGGTGCTTCACTCTGTATTTGATCTTTCTGCCACTGCACCTGCACCGTCCTGCCCAACACCTCATCCCTGCACAGCCCAGATAAGAGGTAGTGATGTTGGTTTTTCGGGGAGCACCTCCATTGCTTCGCTCTACCACCCCAGCCACTATTAGTGATAAGAATATTGAAATTGAAATACTTTATTGTCACTTGTACAACTTGTATACAGTGAGATTACATGAGCACCCCCCACTCAGCTCTCTTAGTCTTAATTCCCCTCCTTTATTGACACACACACACACACACACACACACACACACCAATCCCGAAAGTCAGTTGCCCTGTTGTTATCTTTTCATTCAGCAGCCTAACAGCCCACGGATAGAAGCTGTTCTTTACCCTGTTGGTGCGACTAATCATGCTTCTGTATCTTCTGCCTGAGGGCAGGAGATCAAGAAAGTGCCGGCCAGGGTGTGAATCATCCCTGGGAATTTTCCTCACTCTCCTGAGGCAATGTTCTTCCACTGTTTCATCCAGCGGATTCATGGGACAGCCCATAATACCTTGTGCTGTATTCACTACCCTCTGCAGGCACTTCCTATCAGATGATGTCAAACCAGTGTACCACACTGTGATGCAATATTGACAGTTCCCAGAACAGGCAACTCTCACTTAATTTTTTTTAGCTCTGATTGTAGTAGAATTTTCCAGCATAACTCCTGTAACAAAAGTGTAATGCATGGATGGCCCTGATGCTTACACAACTTACTCACTTGGGGCAACAATTCATTTGGATACCAATCAAGAGCCCAGTCTGTGATCCAATGGGTAGATTCCTTGCAATACCACAGACAATGCTGGGGCAGTGCCGGCAGATCATGTCCAGTTATACTTAGAGAGTTGAACCCAACTTCATCTTCTGTGCAGTGCTGTAGTGCGTGATTTTGAAGTGCAAAAACTCAGCATGTCAGCTCGTGTCGCCATGTCCTCAAGGAGAGTCAAAAAATGCAGGCAGCTGTAGCGATCCTTTATCATATAAATTAAGATATCACCCACCTGTAAAAGGTTCAGCATACCTGAAATCCTATGCATTGATGCCTGAGAGTTATTGAATTCAGGGATACTTCTGCCTGTTTGGTTCAACTTGTAAAACACACCGGGCTTTAACAAAAGACATTCATTCAGCTCACTGCAATGCAGACCTTAGCATTTAATTAAAGTAAGAAGTAGGAACCCCATCAAAGAAAAGGGAAAAAGTTACTAGGTTTTCCTTAAAGTTCTTGGCCCACTTCAGACAATAGGTTTTCCAGAACCTATGTTACCCAAACATGGGAGCTCTGCACTTAGTTCCCCCTTCCCCCTTCATAATGCTTGGTATGTCTTGGGACATTATAACTGCATTTTTTCATCTCTAGCTCTACATCACGACTGTGGGGAGCAAGGAGGGGGAAGTAAAAGGTCTGGTGAACTTGATTTTGTGTGTGTGTGTGTGTGTGTAGTTGTCACACATTTACCACAATGTCTAGTTTGGTCCATAATAGAATTAAGAAAAAATAAAATAATGTTGTACAGAATAGGGCACACACTCTGCTCTCTCTGTAAAGGTATGAGATCACTACCCATGTTTTAAAACCATTTTGAATGGAGAAAGATGTCTTATTTTATCACATATTGCTGCCTATATTATTGACAAAGATTCATTTAAAACCTGGCTTTGATCCATTCAAATTTCTCTTGACTATAAAGACATTTAGCAGAACTTCATTCCTTTACCAGGAGGGTGGGGGTGGGGGAGCCTTTCAACACTGTTACAGTGACAAGGTTGAAAAATAAAAGATGCTAGAATTATATTTTCTTACCGGTGGTGACCTCTAGTGTGAAACAATGGCATTTTAGCAATCTTTGGGATTTAAAATGATAGTGTTTTGCCAATTATATCAGCTTTCACAAACAAAGCTACTGTATCTAGACTCTGAGAATGAAAGGTATTTTCTCTTTTTTGAAAAAGTGTGTCTCGCTGTAATTTTATCATCTCAAACTTAATTCTTCTTCCATGTTTCCATTTCTTTTCCTTTTTTAAAAATTTGCATTTCTTATTTTGAAAAAGAAAAGAAAATTGATCTGGCTTAATAAATCTGGATTATTTGACCTGACCTCCTATTAATGACTTTGTTGCATAGCAATCAGTGTTATAAAATGTCATTTGACTTTTGCATTCAGTTCCTTCACTTCTGAGTGTCTTCATTTTGATTGCAGGCAATATCAGGAATGAAATATTTTCACAAGCGCAGTTTAAAAGAACCATTTATAAAGATAAATGCGCCAAAATGCTGGCACTTTAAATTATGATGATGAAAATGGCTTTAAAGATGGCACGTTTATTGTATAATAAGCATATTCGGTATATTGATACTATGTCTTGCCACTCATGGGTGTCCAGGACAGAGCAAAATGCAAGAATGGCAAAAATAAATAGCAGGTTAAAACCAACAGTATCAGCACTATATGCAGCATATAATATACCGTATTTTTCCATGTATAAGACTAGGTTTTCCCCCTAAAAAATAATGTCAAAAATTAGGGGGGAATCTTATACATGGATACATCTCTCCCCCATTTTCTCAAATCTTAGTCCCACAAAATAAAGTAAAGGTAAAGGTACCCCTGCCCGTACGGGCCAGTCTTGACAGACTCTGGGGTTGTGCGCCCATCTCACTTAAGAGGCCGAGGGCCAGCGTGACATCGCTGCTCTGGCGAGCCAGAGCCGCACACGGAAACGCCGTTTACCTTCCCGCTGGTAAGCGGTCCCTATTTATCTACTTGCACCTGGAGGTGCTTTCGAACTGCTAGGTTGGCAGGCGCTGGGACCGAGCAGCGGGAGCGCACCCCGCCGCAGGGATTCGAACCGCTGACCTTTCGATCGGCAAGCCCTAGGCGCTGAGGCTTTAACCCACAGCGCCACCTGCGTCCCTCAGTCCCACAAAATAGGGGGTGTCTTATTAATGGGGGTATCGTATAGATGCAAAAATATGGTAATTTATGCAGTAAAAACCATGAACCAGGCTACCTAACTTCTGAAGGTGTGGCACGCAGTAAGCAGTGGTAGCTTTGTGCATGATTTTTTTTGGGGGGGGGGGGCAGAACCGAGTTATCTGTGACACAGTTGGTCAGTTAGTTAAGTATTTTTAGTTATTTATTTACTTGATTGGGAGGGCAGCTGCCCCCTCTGCCCCCTCTGCCCCCTGGCTATGCCCATGGATTTGTGCCACTGACTCACTCCTGCATATTCATGAGAATGGCACAAACTGTTTAGTAATGTCTTCCCCAAACTGATGCCCTCCAGATGTTTTTGGAGCAAAACACAGCTGTGCTGTCCAATGTAAGTTGTAGTATGTCATATCTGGATGGCACCAGGCTGAGGAAGCCTGCTTTAGTACAATGTAGCCACATATATTAGGCCACAGGCAAGTCCACCTGGCTGTTACCATGATTGCCCATCACTGTGGTTCTGTATATATACAGTGGTGCCCCGCAAGACGAATGCCTCGCAAGACGGAAAACTCATTAGACGAAAGAGTTTTCCGTTTTGGAGGTGCTTCGCAAAACGAATTTCCTATGGGCTTGCTTCGCAAGACGAAAATGTCTTGCGAGTTCCTGCGGGTTTTTTCCCCTCCCCCCCTTTTTCTAAGCCGCTAAGCCGCTTATCCGCTTATCCGCTAAAAGCCGCTAAAAGCCGCTAAACCGCTAATAGCGCTAATCCGCTAAGCCGTCAATGGGCTTGCTTCGCAAGATGAAAAAACCGCTAGACGAAGAGACTCGTGGAACGGATTCTTTTCGTCTTGCGAGGCACCACTGTACCTGTAAACTCTGGTTCCATGTTCAGGGAACGAGCCCTTCTGAAACAAAATTTAGTGGAGCGAAAGCAAGCTGTTTGGGGGAAAACACCCAGAACCTGAGAGGGGGAAGGCTGGAGATGTTTTGATGGACAGATCTAGCTTTTAATCACAGTGAATTACATTCCCAGTGCACTCCAATTACAGTGATTTGCAGGGTAGGGGATTCGGACATTGAAGCTGGCATATTTTACCTGAGATTTCCCTGCTATCCCAGTTTATGCAACAAATAATCTCTAGGAGACTTGACCGTGGTTTATTGCACTGGTAGTGCTAATTTTTTTTTAAAAAAATGTTTTAATGGTTATTGCTGTTTTTCCTTTTGTCCCCCCGTGAACGATGCCATGGCCTTTCGCTAGCACAATAAAGTTTATGAATGAATGATTTGCCGGGGGGGGGGCATTGAAGTAAGTTGTGAAAGCAGGCCATAAACAGCAGAGTTAGGTCATGGCCCTGCTTCTTTCCCAATCACTTTGTCTGTAAGAAAAATAAAAATAATAGCTCTGACACTTTTTGTCTTTGTGGTGGGTACTTCAAGGAGGTGGGGAAGGAGTAGATTTTTCAAGGTTTTTTGTATAGTGAAAGTAAAATTACCTAGCATGATAGTTTTGGGACTTACTTGTCTTTTTAAAAAAATATTTTTATTAGCAATTTCAACATAACAAATTATCAAACCATATAATCACATACATTATTTTTCCCCTTTCCCCCCTCCCTTCCACCCTTCCCTCCCCCCCACCAAAGACTTCCCTCATCTCCTCTCTCTGATTTCTCAGCACATATTATTCTCTGCATGTTATAAAATTTTACATATCCTTACATTATCTATCTAACATGTTGTTGTTGTTGTTTAGTCGTTTAGTCGTGTCCGACTCTTCGTGACCCCATGGACCAGAGAACGCCAGGCACTCCTGTCCTCCACTGCCCCCCGCAGCTTGGTCAGACTCATGCTGGTAACCTCGAAAACACTATCCAACCATCTCGTCCTCTCTCGCCCCCTTCTCCTTGTGCCCTCCATCTTTCCCAACATCAGGGTCTTCTATCAACCAATAAATTTGTGTATGTTTATTCAAAACCTGCCAAGGAGTTCAGTTCATCGACTTATTTGTCTTAACTCTGCCAGTCCCCCCCCCCGGCTCATCCTCATGGTTTTCAAACTGTTTGCCCTGAAACAAATAGGGACAGGAATATGATTTCTATTCCCCCACCCCCACCCCCAAACCCAGTAAAGTTTTCCTTTGCAGAAGAACTGCTGCACCTATCTTTCTGAAATTTGACAGCTTTATCAACTCAGAAGGGGTGACAGTGAATGTAATTTCCATCAAATTCTGTCAGAAAATTAAAAAATGCAAACTTTTAAAAGAAATTTTCATGGATGAATATGCCTAAACTTTGGCAGCCTTTATCCTTCCTGGAGGGGTTCCTTTGCCGCAGATGTCATCCACATGTGAAAGGGGGGAAATTATAGCCATTTTAAAATTCTCAATTAGAATCAATGAGGGCGAAACATGCCTTTGGATTTAACAGATCAGATTTCGACCCAAGTAACAATTCGATTTGGAATGACACAGAACAGATCTGAGACAGATCAGTCTGCTTCCAAATGCTACAGATACAGATTCAGGCAAATATTGTGGACACTGCATTTCCTCACTGTTTGACAGCAGAGCAGAGCAATAATTTATGTGAACCATTTTAGTTCATTAACAATGGGGATTTTAGCATGAAGACTGTCAAGTAGTAGTAACATAAAAATTTACTTCATGTTTTATTCACTAATAAGAAGATTAACTTGTTGACTTGTTAGGAAAGCAGCATCATTAAAGGAAGGAATAATAAAGATGTAGCGAACATAGAAACAGGAAAGGGCAAATGAACACTATAGTATAGATTTTCCTATTTAAAAAATAAAAAGAGTAGCAGTGGAATTATTGCATACCATTCATTTTATTCATTTTAATGTTTAAATGGGATACAGCTGACACCCAGGTAGATATGCTGTGCCGGTCACAATGCAAGGCAAGGCATCCACCCAACTCAGATCCGTTGGTATACCGGTTTATCACACAAAGAGCTTGAATACCCTGAATATCCATGGAAGATGCCTGTGTGTGAAGCTAATACCTGTACCATGAAAGAATTCCCCGTTCCATTTCACCTGACACAGTGGCAGTATGTTTTTGCAAATTGTGGGAAAAGTTGGGGGGGGGGAGGATGCCTCTGTGAGGCAGGATCCCCTACTGCTGACATGTACTGCTCCATCTTAAAAAGCACAGCATCTTAAAAAGCAGAGACAGCATCTTAAGAAGCAGAGACAACACCTTGCCAACAAAGGTCCGTATAGTTAAAGCCATGGTTTTCCCAGTAGTGATGTATGGAAGTGAGAGCTGGACCATCAAGAAGGCTAATCGCCGAAGAATGGATGCTTTTGAATTATGGTGCTGGAGGAGACTATTGAGAGTCCCATGGATGGCAAGAAGATCAAACCTCTCCATTCTGAAGGAAATAGCCCAGAATGCTCCCTGGAAGGACAGATCCTGAAGCTGAGGCTCCAGTAATTTGGCCACCTCATGAGAAGAGAAGACTCCCTGGAAAAGACCCTGATGTTGGGAAAGATGGAGGGCGCAAGGAGAAGGGGACGACAGAGGACAAGATGGTTGGACAGTGTTCTCAAAGCTACCAGCATGAGTTTGACCAAACTGCGGGAGGCAGTGGAAGACAGGAGTGCCTGGCGTGTTCTGGTCCATGGGGTCACGAACAGTTGGACACGACTAAATGACCAACAACAACAGCCGCTTCATATGTGTGAGTAGGGCTAGATCATTCGCTGGTCCCCCCAAAAAATTATTGGCAGTCTAGTCTGGTAGTTATAAACAAATGAATTATACTAATCACTGCTTTGAAGTCAAAAGAGAGAGGGTTGTTTGTGTCCTATAGTATTGAATGTTGGCTGTTTCTTACAACACAAATCAGGGCTGGATTTAGGTTTGATGAGGCCCTAAGTTACTGAAGGTAATGGGACCCTTTATATGGCTAGCAGGCAGGGCCCATCATAGGGCCCATCATAGGAGCCTACACAACACAAAACACTGTTGCTGTATTTAGGTTTTATTTTATTTGTTTTTTATCTTATATTTTGGAAATTTACATCCAGTTTTTTTCCCCTTTAATTTTTTTTGGGGGCCCCCAAGAGAGTGGGTCTCTAAGCTATAGCTTGTTTAGCTTACATGCAAATCCAGCACTGATACAAATACATGTGACTACAACAAGTACATTCACGCACATCTGCTAAGCAGGAACCTACGTAGCCAGTGGTTACATTTCAGTGGAAGAGAGTCCATATGTCTTCCTGTGTTCCTTCTAAGGAGATCGTAGCTTCCAGGATTACCACCTCCCTTTGCATCCACACCATATATTTAGAGCACATGGGTTTCCCCAAAGAATTCTGGAAACCATAGTCTGCTAAAGGCGCTGGGAACTGTAGCTCTGTGTCAGCTGGAAAATGTGTGGCCTTGTCTACTTTGGGCCTTGAACTATCACCCAGCTCTAGCCAGGAAACGGAGCTGCAAGGACACTGGCAGAGGAAGCCTTCTTGTCCCTATAGGCCCAATAGTATTGGTCAGACAATGACCCTTGACTTCTATAAAAGCTCTTAGGTCAGGTTTGCTCTCTGGTTTGAGAGACAAGAAGACTTGGTCTTCCCTATAGCACCATCCTTCTTTCTCTCTCTCTCTCTCCCCCCCCCCTTTTAAGGGCATGGTAATATAGTCTTGAGAGGGACGCAGGTGGCGCTGTGGGTTAAAGCCTCAGCGCCTAGGGCTTGCCGATCGAAAGGTCGGCGGTTCGAATCCCTGCGGCGGGGTGCGCTCCCGCTGCTCGGTCCCAGCGCCTGCCAACCTAGCAGTTCGAAAGCACCTCCGGGTGCAAGTAGATAAATAGGGACCGCTTACCAGCGGGAAGGTAAACGGCGTTTCCGTGTGCGGCTCTGGCTCTGGCTCTGGCTCTGGCTCTGGCCAGAGCAGCGATGTCACACTGGCCACGTGACCCGGAAGTGTCTCCGGACAGCGCTGGCCCCTGGCCTCTTAAGTGAGATGGGCGCACAACCCCAGAGTCTGTCAAGACTGGCCCGTACGGGCAGGGGTACCTTTACCTTTACCTTTAATATAGTCTTGAGTGTCTTAGCAGGTTGATGCCATCTCACTTCAGATTACCATATTTCCCACGATGTCTCAACTTGTGGCACAAGACGAAGACACAATACAAACATGCAGGATCAAACAACTAAGTCCCTGTAGCTCATCGCCACTTCTGGATTTTTCCTATGGTATGGAAACATTAAAGAGCGATAGCTTGTACTCATGCATACAGAAAACACTAGATCTGCAGTTGTGAGGTTCATGATCGGGGGGCTACTGGGAAGCCTATAGGAGTTATTTTCTAGTATTGATTTGCACACAAATTTACAAGCAGAGCAATTGCCCACAATTACTCTCCTCGCGTTAGCAGATGATATTATGGAAAGTTCATCTCTTCAATGTCAGTTTAGAAGTTGACCAAAACATTGGAGAAATTTTGAGGGAAGGCTAGTAACAAAATTTCTCAAGGTTTGTGACCATACATATCTATAGTTTGCCCCAAAATCATTTCTGCACAGTTTCCTCTGCCTAAGATGCAATTATGTCGTGGATCAGACCAATCCAGTTAAAAATGTTTGTATGGCATTGATGAGAGCTTCATTGCTTTCATATGCTGTGTATAAAAAGCAGCCTTTTAAGCTCTAGTGCCCTCGTTCCTGCACATGTTGTGAACAATACAATTCATTAGTTTAATTTTTATGAAAAGTACATGCTGTTTAAAGCAAGCACTTTGGCTTGTAATGGGCTCTATTGCATTTTAAGATCCTTTCTAGAGATGTTTTATAGACTGGGCAGCCCAATTAGGTCTGTAAAATAATGTCAGGATGATCTGGCTTTATAGGTGCTCAGTGTTAATAGCTCTCAGGACTCCATTAAAGTTGTTTGGATTCAATAGCTGCTAGTCCAAGCAGGAGGCAGGGAATTAGTATATCAAACATATGTAGTAAACATCACTTTCAGAAATGGCATTTTCCACAACACTTCAGCGTTTAAAATCTGTCACTGAAGTACTTCTCTAGAGCCCTTCTCCCTTGGTTTCCCCCTTTCCCCTTTGTTCTTCTTTCTTTCTTCTTTTTCTTTTAAAAAATGCTATTTGGGAAGGATCCTCTTTGCTGCCTTGGATACCTGCCTGCTTCAGCCGCGCTGAAAGGCTTGGACTGCAAATATGTTTCAGCTATTACTTCAATGCAAATGTGAGCTCGTGAAACATGAAGAGCCTCCAAATTTAAATTGCACATCTACAAGGAGCACTGGCTAGGAAAGTGGACTTACTTGAATAATGGATAAGGTGTTAAAAGAATTACTGTGATAATGAATGCAATACATTAAAGTACAGTCATTATCATTGTTCGGCTGTCTGATTTTTGTACTCTTCATTTCACCTGCCCCACCTTCCTCAGCTTATTCCTGAACACTTTGATCTCTCTCCATACCCGCCCCCTCCCAGCCCAGCTCTCATCTGAGAGGCCTTCTTCCGAAACCGTCGTGGAAGTGCCACCACAATTAGATTGCCATTCTAAGGTGACATTTCAGCATTTTCCATTTCACTGTTCCATTCTATCATCATCAGGCAGTCCGTTCACATAGACACAGCCAGGGTTTCCGGGTTTTTTGTTGTTGTTTTTTTGTACTCTTCTAACTACTTTCACAGCACTACGGCCTCATCACCAGCACTATTAGGGTAAGCAATTGTCAACAATTATTGCTCTGTGCTTTCCCAGCCAGTTAATGGATGTGCAAGGTGCGTTTACTTCCCTTCCAATATCAGGAGTAGGTTCCTTTCTGTGTTTTTTAAATCCCCAAATGTTGTTTCAACTGTTGTTCATCTTCGGCTTTCAGTTGCATGTTTGAAAACGATGAAACCCAATGCTCTTAAGTAGAGTTTTATTTATATCACACATTTCAAGGGTGTGAAGGGGTTCATACCTTTGGCATTCTTACAGCTTCACTGGGACATCAAAGAAAGCTATCTTATACAGAGTCAGACATTGGCCCATTTAGCTCAGTAATGTCTACTGGTACCAGTTCTCCAGGGTTTCAGGAAGGGGACATTCCCAGCCCCTACCCATGTGCATTATGAGAGCCAGCGTGGTGTAGTGGTTAAGAGTGGTAGTCTCGTAATCTGGTGAACCGGGTTTGCTTCCCCGCTCTTCCACATGCAGCTGCTGGGTGACCTTGGGCCAGTCACACTTCTCTGAAGTCTCTCAGCCCCACTCACCTCACAGAGTGTTTGTTGTGGGGGAGGAAGGGAAAGGAGAATGTTAGCCGCTTTGAGACTCCTTCGGGTAGTGATAAAGCG
The DNA here is from genome assembly GCF_951804945.1 of Podarcis cretensis. Taxonomy (NCBI): domain Eukaryota; kingdom Metazoa; phylum Chordata; class Lepidosauria; order Squamata; family Lacertidae; genus Podarcis; species Podarcis cretensis. The sequence goes on along the minus strand of NC_137180.1, from coordinate 6,119,515 downwards.
GGATACAAATCCAAACACTTCTTCTTATGTAGCAATATTATGAAGATTGCTTATGTGGTTAATAGCAGTTTCCCCTTTTAAAATAAACATGCAAGCGACAACAAGTACAGTGGTGCTCTAGCATTTACTAGCCATTTCCTTCTCTATGATCTGTTTCTCTAGGAATCAACTCTGCAGATCCTTCCCTTTTCAAATAGCACTGCCTACACATCTATCTTCCCCCCTCCTAATTAAAGCTGGAAGGACGAATCATGAATGAGAAGCAAAATATTTAACCCTTTCTACTGCACAAAGCTTCCAATAAAAATTGTCCACCTTTAACTTATGGCGCTGGGGAAAGGAGGGGGCTACCTGATTGATTGCAAAGTGTTTGACTGACCACACACAAACACGATTATATGAATGTTTCATTCTTGCTTAGTTTTCAAATTCAGCCACAAATACCTCATAGTTTTCTTTGTGGAGCTTGATGCTTCACTTTCGCAAGGCCTGGCTATTCAACTCCCTTGTTTTGTCTGCACCTTTTGGGACCAAGGATTAAGTTGTCTTATTAGTTATGCAGACCATGATATGCAGTATCGGATACAGCTCGTGAATCTGTTTTAAAGAATTATTCATTATTCAAGTGGTATGAATAAAGGCATTGTACTTTCTTGTTTGGATCCACCGCCCCCATCACAATCAAACAACATTTCTGCCTTCAATTTTTGGACCATGTTTTTGGGTTATACTAAGGTTTGAATAATTTTTATTCTTCACTTAAGGCAGCTTTCTGAGGAAAAGAAATTTGAGAACCCGCACATCACCAAACCTCACACTGGTGCCAGATCTATCGCCAGAACTCCTGTGGTGCAGAATTAGACTTAAATATCTTTGGGTTCAGAAGTGAATAAAAGTAAAACATTCAAGGGTGATAATAGGCAGAGCAGAAGGAGAACATAAAATTCAAGAGAGGGGAGAAGTAGAAGTAATAAAAGTATGTAATTCCATGCTGGATAATTAAAGGAAGATTGAAATTCTGCTGGAAGTGCAATGAAAAGGAGGGGGGACCAGTGCATTCTTTAAATGTGAAGTGTTTTAAAGCCTCTCAAAGGTGTAGCTTTTTTAAAAAAAACCCAACCTGACAGCAAAACTGTCAAGATGCTTTAGGTCTCTGCTTCTTGGAAGGAAAGGTCACCCCGCTGCCTCTCCAAAATGCGAACAGTAATCTTTCGTAAGCAGCAGAGTACTTCTATTATCAGCTGAGCAAGGTCCCATTGTCAGTGATTGACAAGGTTTCCACCTCCAGATTTCTTCCATAACCGTGCTTAACAACTTGGGGCTTTCAGGCTACTGCTTGTGATGAAAATTCAGCAGGGTAGAGAGAGGTGGAAAATTCAGCAGTGGGCTTCATGCCGCGCACATTAGTTATCATTGTGCTTGGCGACAGAATGTTCTGCTTAGCAATGCAGAATATTTGAAGGCAGAATGCAAGGCTCTCCACTTTGGTCACATGTCTGCTAAAAGCCTATTAACTCACCTGGCACACAATGTTAGTTTGAAAGAGATCAAGGTGCATTTTCTTAAAACACAACACACACACACACACGAGAGAGAGAGAGAGAGAGAGAGAGAGAGAGAGAGAGAGAGAGACCCAGTATCAGTTATGGTAGTTATAATGAAGCCATTGCACTAGGTTTTACCAAACTAACAAAAATATCATTGTACAAATACAAGACATTATAATTGATCTGTAGTACCTGAAGATGTATAGAACATTGGGGCAAATGGGAGCACGATTTTCATCAAGGAATGGCAGTCTGGGATACATGAAATGGAGCAAGCTTCTTTTGTTATTTTAGGGCTAACTCCATGTTTTAATCTGCTCCTGTTATGATGCTTTATTGCTACTTAGGGCTAGGGGAGGGGAAAAATTTACTTCTGTTTGCATTTTAATGAGAAACTACTTAATTCACACTTCTAGAAGCAATATGTGAACCAAAACCCACTTAGCCTTTGAAATTCACACTCCTCTGAATTTTGCAATGCAGTTCTCCAACTAATTAATGTGTAAAAAAAGAAGAAGTATATATTATGCGAAATACATGCAATTCTGTTTGTTCACATTCATCTGTTTTGCCTTTCGGTTTCCTCATTTTGTTGTCTTCCCAACAGTTGAGATTTGGATTGTAAATTTATCGTGGCAGCTTTCCCCCCTATGTGTGGGTCTGCTGGTATTTATTTAACAGGATTTATATGCTGCTTAATCATCAAAAGCTCTAAATGGCTCATATATATATATATATATATATATATATATATATACAAAAGTTACTTGTGTATATTACTCTGCAAAGCAGCACGTGTGGGGTGGTGTACAGAGATAACGAAAGACAGCCTGTGACAGCTAAATCTATTTTCAGCAGTTTAGAAGAAAGTTGTCTCAAACAAGAACAGAGTGTGTGTGTGTGGGGGGGGAATTCCCCTTGTAGGGTGGGGGTGGGGCGGTCCAAGCATGGAGGCTTACACCAAATTCCCATTGGTCAGACTTTATTCAGTAATGCATTACCAGACAGAGCCCAAAGAGTCTGTGACATCATTTCCATGAGGACTACCACCCCAACAATTCACCATATCTCATTCAACCATAGTCCATGATGCATTTTTGCTGTACATGTCAGAACCCTTCTTGTACTTTATATGGAGTTGTTTTTGTCTTAACACTAAGTTGTTGCTATTTAACTGGCTTTTACCAGTCTTGTGATCAGTTCATGTTCTTGTGTACATGGCACTCGGCCTCATTAATAATGGTTCTATCAGTAATTTCACCTCACGAGCAACCTGTCGCAGATGTGGCTGTGCTAGAAAGGATTATATTGCATTGCTGATGGTTATTGCCACTGCTGGAAGTATAATGGACTTCCTCTGTAGCCATTTTTACATCTCGAAATAAAGCGCTAATACAGTGGTACCCCGGGTTAAGAACTTAATTCGTTCTGGAGGTCAGTTCTTAACCTGAAACTGTTCTTAACCTGAGGCACCACTTTAGCTAATGGGGCCTCCTGTTGCTGCCGAATGTTTTCTGTTCTCATCCTGAAGCAAAGTTCTTAACCCGAGGTACTATTTCTGGGTTAGTGGAGTCTGAAACCTGAAGTGTATGTAACCCGAGGTACCACTGTACACTCTTATGATTTTATGGAACCTACAGACTTACATTTTTGCACACATGGGTAGGCATTCCACCACCCCCTTCAGGTGAGTGTCTGCACTTGGAAAAAGTTACATGGACACGTAACATTTCCCCTGAAAGATCTATGAATAGGTATCCAGATCTCTATATGTATTATATCCAGAAACATTGTATGAACAATACATTCCCACAGAATAGTTCTATGTGAAGCCACTCACAAGATCTATTTTAAAAGCCTGCCTAGATGTACAAAACATTTCACTCAAAGTGGCTCTTTATCTGGTATTAGCCGTGCTCAACAAAGAAACGAAAGAAAACTTCAACTCACCACAGTTTATAGCTGTTTATATCTAATTTGGGGAGGGGGAACTCAGCTGGGAACAATTTCTCCTTTCTTCCCTGCTGTTTTCTGTAAAAAGGTAAAGGTAAAGGTACCCCTGCCCGTACGGGCCAGTCTTGACAGACTCTGGGGTTGTGCGCCCATCTCACTCAAGAGGCCAGGGGCCAGCGCTGTCCGGAGACACTTCCGGGTCACGTGGCCAGCGTGACATCGCTGCTCTGGCCAGAGCCAGAGCCAGAGCCAGAGCCGCACACGGAAACGCCGTTTACCTTCCCGCTGGTAAGCGGTCCCTATTTATCTACTTGCACCCGGAGGTGCTTTCGAACTGCTAGGTTGGCAGGCGCTGGGACTGAGCAGCGGGAGCGCACCCCGCCGCAGGGATTCGAACCACCGACCTTTCGATCGGCAAGCCCTAGGCGCTGAGGCTTTAACCCACAGCGCCACCTGCGTCCCACGCTGTTTTCTGTAAGGTTACCCAAAACGATATTCCAAAATATGGAAGGAAAGGCAAACTACAAGATCAGTGCTAGGAGTGCAGTGAAATATCCTTAAGGGACACGCGTGAGCAATGGGATTCTGACCTTGGCAAGTAAAAGAACAAAATCTTAGTTGCAGGATTAAGGCTCAAGACCCAGAAGCATTCCTGAGATGCTGAGATGTTTGATATTTTTGCGCTCCTCCAGTGTCTTGCCAAGAGGAATGGCCAATGGGAGTCATAGAAAAATGCCCAGCAGCTTTGTGTCAATTATGGGATACATCCTCAAGAAACAAACAAGCAAACAAAACAGAAATCTGTCACTATAGTTTTCCCCATAGATAGTCAAAAGGGTTCACCCATTTTTTTTTTACTTCTCCTGTCCTTGAAATCTTATGCTTCTGGCATATGCTGATTTTGTAAGGGAGTTGTAAGTGACAACATACGGAGAAAGTGATAACCTAAAATGCTTCCTTTCCCCAAAGTATATCAGCTGGGAGAAGACATAGACTCACAAACCTGAAAGCCATTCTAAGTCTTCTTGTTTTCTCACTAGGTAATATCCTCCCCCTGCTGCATAAAAAAGGGATGAGCAACAAGAGAAAAAAAGACAGTGGTACCTCGGGTTACAGACACTTCGGGTTACTCATTTTCAGCTTACAGATGCGCCGAAACCCGAAAGTACTGGAATGGGTTACTTCCGGGTTTTGGTGCTCGCGCATGCACAGAAACACAAAATCGAGCTTTGTGCATGTGCAGAAGCGTCGAATCGCGTCAGGCGCGTGCGCAGACACGGTGCTGCAGGTTGCGAACACTGCAGGTTGCGAACGTGCCTCCCGCACAGATCACATTTGCAACCCGAGGTTCCACTGTAGCAGATTTGGGGCAGTTTTTCATATAAGTTTTTCATATAAATGGTAGATTCAGGGCTGTATGGGAAAATGAATTAATAGCTCAAATGAGCTATATAATCCCACTCCTCTGCCGCCCTAGGTGGCTGGGCAAGGTGGCCTTGGTGGAGGAATCAGGTTGCTGGTGTGGACTGTTGCAGCAGCTCTGTGGGGCCCCCTCTGTCAGCTGGCAGCGCTATTAGAAGCCTGAGCGGAGCAGCTAGCAGCACCCAAGGGTGCAAGGGATGGGAGGGTCCCAATACAGCTCCTTGACAAGGGCACAAGAGAGCTTAAGATTGCCTTTGCTCACCTACTGGCAAATTCAGGTCACACAATCAAAGCTGATTGGGAAGTCTTATGCATCTACACATATAAATTATCATATGAAATTTCAGTTTAAAATTATGTTCAGGGGTGGGGCAGAGGTGATGCAGTTCCTCATTTTGGGCAATAGGAAAGTGACCATCTGAATCCTGCACCATTTATAAAGTCTGGAGCTTCCCAGGAAAGAGATGAGTAACTAGGGGAAATTGCCTTCCTTGGACATGCCTAGAGGTGAGAGCCCTCAGAGTCTAATGTGCTTTGAGAGCCTCTATACATCTTACCTGAGCATCCCTTTAAGTCTTTATTCTGTATACTTTATTCTGTATTCTGAGTACCCAGAAGAACAGTTGTAAATGGGCTAAACTCTTGCCCTTTGAGGAAATAAAAGCACTAAGGGCTGATTCCTCAGAGGCTCATCTCAAATAAAAATATCTTTTTTTCAACCAGCTCTTAGGATTCCCCTGGGTTGTTGAAAGCTCAGCCAGACCCCCAAAGGGCAAACCATAAGGGGAACTGCGACTCAGGTCTGTGCCCTGTCCTAGGCTGTGACAGATTTCTCTTAGTCACAGGTCACTGAACTTCTCCAGTGAACTGTAAATTTTACCCATCAGAAATAACCTATTGCTGTTTATGGTTTACCTATTACTGTTGACTGATCCAGGTGTTTGAAGAGTTGCTGGATTTTTTTTTTTTAAAAAAATGTTGACTATCTTTCAGCTCCAACTTTGAGAATTAATCTCTTGAACATGTAATCATATTGGGGGATAAAGCAAATTCAGGTGGCAACTTATTGCTAATTATGAAAACAGGCACCTAGCAGTAGCCTGAAATCTTGCAAAATTTGATTATTTCTCTCCTCAAATGTGTGGAACCTCAAGTAAAACTTGCCATACCTTCCAAGCTTTGAAAATTCCCCTAGATGTGGAAATTGGTTTTGGACCAAAGGATTTCTGTTTGCTTTACCCATATAAACAGACCCAAAGAATGCTTTAGCAAAGTTCATGCTTTTCAACCAGGAACCTCCTCTGTTCTTCCTGTAGTTATAGAAAGCATATTTCTCTGCATTATACATTGTGTGTACAATGCATTACCTTAGGGTATATGAAAAATAATCATTTAATAGGACTGAGAAGAATTCAAAATCTTTATAGGTAATAAATCTGCTAGACTTAACAACACATTGGGAAATGCTATGAAACATCATATTGCAATTTTGGAAGAGATACAAACTATCCCAGCATGTGGACTGACCTCTGACTATCACAGAGGAGTGGAGAGGCAATCCTTTCTCCCCTGTGTAGGTTATTCCATAACTGCTGTCTGAAGGATTTTTAAAAAATGTTCCATTCTTTGCAGCATCTGCCACAGGTCATTATCAAACACAAGGCACAACATTGCCTGTGTTCAGAGAAACCAATATTTAGAGGAAACTGTGTCCTAGAACTTTTATAAAAATCTTCCACTGATTTCTCATTCACTGTAACTAGGAAATCAAGGCTTCCAGGACCAGAGGGATTAGATGAGACATTTCTCAGCCAGGTGAAATTAACTGTTTTATCACCTGCTGTGCCCTGAAGGCTGTGGACAAATTAGTTAGCCACCATTTTCTTTCAGGGTTTTTTAAGGGCAGCACTGCTCTGTATTATTGTTAAGGGATTTCCCAGACGAGTCCAAGGGCACTTACAGATGTGTGCATGTGTCCCTATATTTTCCTTACACACTGTATGCATTTGCTCTGGGAAATACCAGAGCAGCAAGTGCAACGTGTCATTCGACCTTTCATTCCTGCTAAAAGAAAGGATGTGTTGCCATCCTTATTCAGGCAAAACAAACAAACAAACAAACAAACAAACAAACAAACAAACCATCAAGCTAATTCTTTGATTTGTGCTGTTGGGAAATCTATTTGATCAGATTTGCGGGGAGGAGCTCTCATTGTTGACTTCCAGAATTCTATTTGTTGTTGTTGTTTAGTCATTTAGTTGTGTCCGACTCTTTGTGACCCCCTGGACCAGAGCACGCCAGGCACTCCTGTCTTCCACTGCCTCCTGCAGCTTGGTCAAACTCATGTTAGTAGCTTTGAGAATACTGTCCCACCATCTTGTCCTCTGTCGTCCCCTTCTCCTTGTGCCCTCCATCTTTCCCAACATCAAGGTCTTTTCCAGGGAGTCTTCTCTTCTCATGAGGTGGCCAAAGTATTGGAGCCTCAGCTTCAGGATCTGTCCTTCCAGTGAGCACTCAGGGCTGATTTCCTTCAGAATGGAGAGGTTTGATCTTCTTGCAGTTCATGAGACTCTCAAGAGTCTCCTCCAGCACCAGAATTCAAAAGCATCAATTCTTCGGCGATCAGCCTTCTTTATGGTCCAGCTCTCACTTCCATACATCACTACTGGGAAAACCATAGCTTTTACTATACGGACCTTCATTGGCAAGGTGACGTCTCTGCTTTTTAAAATGCTGTTACATGTACCATTTTATTTATCTGCTCTTAGACATTCAGTTTACACTCTGACTTATAGTCTGATCCAGACCCAACCTCATTTAATATAGCCATGCTTATACACAGATGAGTAAAGCATCTGTATAATGGATGGAGACTTAGTAGTCATTCGCTATGTAGAAGGCCCATGTCCTTGAATGCCCCCACTCCCCTGAGCTAAGGTAATGTACATAGGTGAGGGGGGTGACAATTCTTTGGGGGGGGGGACTGGGGATGACTCCATGTTAGAGGAACCTGGGTATATTGGCCTTAAGGTCCCTCGCCTCACACAAGTGGACTCTGCCCAAATTTCAACATCAGTTCAACATCAGAGTTGCAGAATTGAGTGGCAGCTACACTGAATGAAGCACCTTTTTACTTCCTCCCCATGCTTCCCAGTATACAGTTATCAGGTATGGGCACATATCTCTATATCCCACATTTCCAAACTCTTAATAAGATGGCCAAGGAGGACAAAAATCCAAAACATTTAAAAGAAGGAAATCCAATAAAAGAAGAAACAAATGAACAACTAAGCAGGGAATCAACACTGTAGATGTCTAACAGACAATTTTTGTGTCTGTTCGCCCCATAAGTCAGGGCCCTCCAGATGTTTTGAGACTACAATTCCCATCATCCCTGACCACTGGTCCTGCTAGGTAGGGAACATGGGAGTTGTAGGCCAAAAACATCTGGAGAGCAGAGTTTGAGGAAGCCTGCCATAAATGCATCAGAATAAAAATAAAAATCTTGTGGCACCTTGAAAGTTAAGTATGTTACTATGGCATACACTTTAGGGCCTCACTACTGACTTTCAGGAATAATTTAAAGACATTCCTGTTTACTCAGGCATTCAGTGGTCCTGGCAACCTTGAAATTAGTAACTGTGGGGGTATGGGGTTGTCTTTAGATGGTTTTGTTTTTAAATGGTTTCAGATGGTTTCTAATTGTGTTTTGTAAAATGTTTTCAGATGGTTCTTAACTGCTTTAAATATGTCTTTGTTTTACTTTAAATTATATTGTTGTAGCATTTTGATGTTTGCTGCTCCGGGCTAATTTGTAAGGAAAGGCAGGATACAAATTTAATAAACAATCATGATAATAAACCTACACCATAATAAACTTGTTAGCTTGTCTGCTGTCACAAGACTCTTTGTTAATTTTGCTGCAACACAGACTAACATTCTGTCTGTCCTTCTGGAAATCTTGCTTGGGACCAGGTTACCTGTCAAACCACCTTCTCCTGTTTGTACCTATCAGAGCCTAAAGCTCTTATTCAGGTGCCCTGATGTAAGTGCCCCCACCAAATGAATTGAAGTAGGTCACCACTGGGGAAAGAGCTCTGCCCTGGTTGCAGAACAGTCTTCCCTGAGAGGTTTCCCCACAGCCATCCTTGTGGTCTTTTCAGTGCCAGGTGAAGATATTTCTGCCCATTTAGGCCTTTTAAATCCCTCACATAGTCTGAGCCTTTCAGTTTTTAAATACAGTGATACCTCTGGTTGCAAACAGGATCCATTCCGGAGGCCCGTTCGCAACATGAGAATGCAACCTGTGTCTGCGCGTGTCACAATTTGCCACTTCTGTGCATGCACATGACGTCATTTTGCGTGTCTGCGCATGCACGAGTGGTGAAATCAAGAAGTAACCCTTTCTGATACTTCCAGGTCACCATGGGACGCAACCTAAAAATGCTCAACCTGAAGCAAACGTAACATGAGGTATGACTGTATTTGCTTTCACTTTGGGACTGTAGTATGTTCCTTTCGTTTCATTTTGCTATATTTAGATTCTTTTCAGTTTTAGATCTTAATTTGTATTTACATTGTTTTCATGCTTAATTATTGGAGGCATGGTGATCTGAGCACTAAATGCACAAACCTGTTTGCCCTGAGACAGCCATGCAAGTTCAGTGTGCATCCCCTTACAATTCCTGAAAACAGGCCCACAGTTTAACCTGGTCAAAAGCATTTTAAAGTAGTAGCATTTTAAGTTAGCTTAAAGAAAAAAAGCACCCCAAAACTTCTTAATACTGAATATTGTAACTAGATGAAATTTGCCAAAGCGTGTTCTCCTTCATGGAGAGCACGTGTTGCGGTGGGGTCTGCTGAGCCACCCCTCTGTTACCAGGCAGGGTCTCTAAAGATGGCCTGGGGCAGTGATTGGTTCACTGGGTTGCTGGGGTAAAAGTTATGTTGCAATTTTGGTGGGAGGGGTAAAATGTTTAAATACTCTGCACGCAGCCTGGAGCTTTCTCTTTGCTGCATGCAACGGATCACCCACCCACCCGCCCTTGAGTAAGGGGTTGTTGCATTTACCTTGCTATGCCTGTCATGGGGTCATCTGCCATTGGGGCAGGGGCCTGGTAGGAATTTTGTCCATCTGGCTGATTGGCTGGGCCATTTGGTTTTTGCCTACTGCGTAGCAAATCGTCACAACTTGTAAGGTTGCGGTTAGGCATTGGTTATAAATTGGTGGAGGAGGGGTTAGGATAGGCTGGGCCTGCCCCTCCATGGTTGCTGCGGAAAGGGAATTCCGTTAAAGGAATCCTGGGGCTTGCCATCTTTTTGTCCAATCCCTGGAATGGGACTAGGGCCGGCAAGCCTTCGGGGAGCATGCGGATGAGAATTGAGGGTCTGTAACTCAGCTCCATTTCTCCCCGACTTGCTTTCCCCCGCACTGTCTTTCGGTGGTGCCCGGAAGTCAGTTCTGTCCCCAGGCGGGGGGACAGATAGTCTTAACCAATGCCTAAACAACCACTCACGGTTTTGTATTTAAATAAAGTTGTGGCCAAAATTATGCCAAAAACCTTAAACAAAAATTAAGTGTGTGTTGTGAGTTATTTGGGGGGTGGCTTGGGGACCTCGACAAGCAAATACCTTTATGAGATTTGTGCATTTATATTGTGCTAAGAAGAGAACACAGCATATACTCCCCCTTTGCATTTTTATATGTAAAAAGGGTCATGGCTCTGCTATTTTTTCATCTTGTCTTTCAACAAGCCTTCAGAAATCCATTTTGTCCCTGTACCTCGTCGACCAATTGGCCAATAGACTGAGAGGCTTGTGAAAGCTGCAGGTAAATTAATAGCAGAGAATGTGCCTGAGGACCATGCCTGGCTGCTCTTGAAAATCCTTCTGAAGCCTGAATTATTTGTATTAAGATAGGCCAGCACTCACTCCTCTATGAGTCAATTCTTTGTAACAGTTGCCAATATTTTTATACCTGGGAGAACTGCTTCATTCTTTATTATTGCTCAGGAATCAATACTCCCATTGCCCTCACAAAATGCTATACAAGCATTATTGGCATTTCACTTGGCAGTGAAGGGTATCAACATCAATCTCTCCAACTGCACACTTCGCTAACCCCGTTCCACTCCTTGGCTGTGTATTTGTATTCCATCTGCGCCGCTCTCTTCTGCTTGATTTGAATAGGGACCTCTAATAGAGTCTTGACACCTTCAGAGATTAGACAATGGAAAGACATCATTTAGCCACTGACTACAACATGCACATTTAAAGCTTGCCTAGCCAAATGGTTATTTTATTCCTTCCTCCACATTCCTGGCTATTAACATTTATTGTTGCAATTTATAACTGTATTTATGGAATGCCTCCTTCACCTTCGCCTTTGGATCCAGACCCAGCTTGCAACCGCAGTCATTCGTCATGCAATCTATTTTGAATTTCAGGGACTTCTTTAAGGAAACAAATTCCTTATTAATTAATGCATCTGGTAGCACAAACATCCCCACGCGGGGAAGAGAAGCGATATATTGCCGAACAAACGAAATATATTGCAGATCCCGTGTAAAGAGAGGTTCTCTGGAACATCAGCCTCATTTTTCTCTAATTGTGTACAGCTGCACCAGTTTGATATGCTAGCTCAGTCACAAAGATTTGCATTCAGCATGTAAATTCAGCTTTAAACATGCAATTTCTCGACGTAATCTAAAATGGGAATTGTTCGAGGCATCCTCTCTCCTGCAGGGTCATGTAACGCTCCATACTCCAGTCGCAGGCATTAATTTGTTTGAATAACATCAGAGCCATGGCAGCTAGAATACTGTTAAATAAAATAATAATCCCTTCAGCATATCTGCATTTAAAAAAAGAACCCAGTTTCTGTTTTCTAGCTATATTTCAGTACTGTCTTGTGCTGTCTCTCAAACTGTATATTATTCCCCACCCCACCCCACCCACTTCCCATTGTGTTGTTATGCTTCTGTTTCCCCCTGGCTAAGACTGAATAAAGAAATAATAAAGTGAGTTGAGTTTTTGTCTAAAAATTCAGGGACATGAAGCTGTGGGGCAATGCAGCTTTGTATGTGGGTCCACTGAAATAAGGTGGCTGTTTTATGAGGTGTGTTCAGTCTTAGGGGGGAAATGTGAAAATGCTTTGATCAGAGCTAGCTGGATGAAATCCTACAATATGCTTTAACCTTATGTGCACAAACCTTGGGCGTGTGCACTTGTCTCTACTGGCACAGCTGCAAGGAGAAGAAGCATCCACATTCATTTTAACCATACTTCGTTTTTTGTTTTTTGTCCAAACTGAGGTTAGTTTAAACTATGGTTTGTCAAAACAAACTAAGATCAGACCAAGATCTCTGATTCCTGCTTGCTGAGATAAACCAGAGTAAGCACTTTGGACAAAATGACAAATTGCTCTTCTAGCTTAACAATTACAGTATGTACGGCATACTTCTAGAACATGGGAAGGCAAACTAAGGCCCAGGGGCCAGATCCGGCCCAATTGCCTTCTAAATCGAGCCTGTGGACAGTCTGGGAATCAGCATGTTTTCACATGAGTAGAATGTGCCCTTTTATTTAAAATACATCTCTGGGTTATTTGTGGGGCATAGGAATTTCTTCATTTTTTCTTTCTTCAAAATATAGTCCAGCTCCCCACAAGGTCTGAGGGACAGTGGACCAGCCCCCTGCTGAAAAAGTTTGCTGACCCCTGAAGCTTAGCACCTAATCGAAGTCTAGCCTGTACCCTTTGTTTGTTTCATCCTGTTGAATCTGATCCCTCTCGTAATCCTCTACATTTCACGCCACTGAACTTGAGGTCTGTGGTTGTTCTCTTGCATCATTGCACAGTCCTTGTTCTAGCCTCAAGTTCTCGTCTCAGGCACCCAGAACGAGAACCAAACTTGTGAAGCCAATAAACCTAAAATAGAAGGATAATGGAGGGAGGAAATATTTAAAGTCTTTCCATCTTTGATAAATAAATAGTAAATCAGTATGTATACAAAAAAGAGAGTGCTCATGTTCTGTGAAGAAGCTGGAGATGACGAAAGCCTTGAACGTAGATCTACATTTTTGCTGTGGGTTAATATTGGTAGTTCAATCCCTAGCATTCCACTTAAAAGGATCTTGGTTATCAGGACTGTGGAGAAATTTGAGGTCAGAAAAGACAATGTGGGCTAGATAAAACAATGATCTAATATTGTAAAAAGTACATTTGCCTTAACCAAAACCACATTAAAGGGCATGGAAGTTCCATTCTAAGTCACGTTTTGAGGAACCACATGAGCCATCTCATCTTATTTTGTAAAGGGTCGCATTCTGTTGTCCACTGCTAGCCTTATTAAGAAAGGTTATTTCAGCTGTAATTGCAGCCATGCACTCTCCGCCCCCCCCCCACCTGAGTCTCTGCTGCCATTTTATTATTTTTAATGGAAAAATGCAGGAGTCTGGGCTATGTTAAGTGCAATTTCTTGATCTTGAGTATCTAGCATCTCTGTTGGAATGGAGATTGTTGTGTGGGAAGTGGGGGGTGGGTGGAACTGGTTACAGATGTAGAAAATAAATGAAAATATGATCAAGGACTGCAGAACAGTTTTGAGTAAGAGCTCCTATTTGCTCTCATCCTCAGCAGCTGATTAAAATCAGACAGCATCCACATATAAAATAAGCTGAAAAAATTGCTCTTTACTCAGTGCATATATAACCTTTGTAAAATATAATCGAGGGCAAAAGATTAGTGGGATTCTCAACTGGATTAGACATTTGTACGGGTAAAAAGAAGAAGAAGAAGCCTCACACTTTCCCATTACAAATCATGTGATTAGATGGTGTTTAGTATACCATATATGGAATATTATGGAGGTCACTGCTGCTATACATAGGGAGATATGTGTTAAAATGTTCAGGTAAGCAGTCAGCAACCCAGGGTCCAAATGTGTATCTGGACCACATGCTTAAGAAAAGTGTGCTTGCATGCATAGGAAGTTAGCTATTTTCCAGATCCAATAAACACTATTGCCGCTCTTCCATCCTTGATGAAATGTAATTGCCCCCCATTGTTACAAAGTGCATGTTACAAGCACAACTTAAACTGTGAGGTAGTTTAAGACTTTCCCCCTTTTAAGATTACATCTTCAGTGCTTATCATTCAGCTGAACTTTTTGTCATCTGCACTGAAATGTTGCATGGCTCAAGTACGCTTCAGGTTTTCCTTTCAGGGTTCCCTTCAGGGTTTTCTTTCTTGGCAAACCCTCAGCCATCTGCGAGGTGAAAGTTATGGAGTGGGAAAACTGCTTTGTACAAAGTTAAAAGATTTTTCGGAAGCTGTACCAATTGTTGGCATATGCATCCAGCTATCTATCTAAATCAGGAGTGAGGGAACTTGGCTCTTCATATGTTGAACTCCAGCACCCATTAGCCCCAGCCAGCATGACCAATGGTCAGATATTATTATTATTTATTATTTATTTATTATTTATACCCCGCCCATCTGGCTGGGCTTCCCCAGCCACTCTGGGCAGCTTCCAACAAAATATTAAAATACAGTAATGCATCTTACATTCAAAGCTTCCCTAAACAGGGCTGCCTTCAGATGTCTTCTAACTGAGAGTTGTAGTATAGCACATCTGAAGAGCCATAGGCTCCACATCTCTGGCCTACATATGTAGTTATACCCATGCCAAGTGAGGAAATACTCTTGCCTTATGTATTTTTAATACCTATAATAGCTTCCACCAACCTGGTGCCTTCCAGATGTTTTGGACTACAACTTTCATCAGCTCCAGCTTGTGGTCTGTTGGCTGAGCCCAAAACAACTGGAAGGCCCCAGGTTGACAAAGGACAAGTTATCAATACATATACTTCTTTACTGTGTGTTGATGAATGAAGGTTCCTGCTTAATGAGCCATAGTGGTGTTGGGCGGCTCCTAGCTACTGGGTACACCACACCTGCTTGGATGTGGGCTTGAGAGCAAGCTGTTTCCAGAAGAACCTGATGGATCATGACACTGGCCCATCTAGTACAGCATCCTGTTCTCATAGTGGCCAACCAGCTTTGGGAAAATCAAAAGCTGAGCTCAAAAGCACACTAACCAGTTGTGATTCCAGACAACATGCAAACTTTCTCAACATTCCCAGTTGGAAGGAAGCATGGAACAGAATGCAGTAAGAAAAGGAGGCAGGAATGTTGGGTTTTTAACCTTGTGGGTAGGCTGGGATTGTCAAGGGCATTCCACTTTGTTTTTTGGAAACTGATGCTGCTTCCAAGATTGGCTGTGTCCTGCTGAGGCGTCTTCTCACACATCCACATCCACCAAACTTAATGAGCAACTATTACAGGATCAATTTTCTTATAAGGCGAGAGTGCTGGCAACTCTCTTTATAATAATAATAATAATTTATTATTTGTACCCCGCCCATCTGGCTGGGTTTCCCCAGCCACTCTGGGCAGCTTCCAACAAAGATGAAAGATACACTAAAATGTCACATATTAAAAACTTCCCTGAACAGGGCTGCCTTCAGATGTCTTCTGAATGTCAGGTAGATGTTTATCGCTTTGACATCTGGTGGGAGGGCGTTCCACAGGGCGGGCGCCACTACCAAGAAGGCCCTCTGCCTGGTTCCCTGTAACTTGGCCTCTCGCAGTGAGGGAACCGCCAGAAGGCCCTCGGAGCTGGACCTCAGTGTCCGGGCAGAATGATGGGGGAGGAGATGCTCCTTCAGATATACTGGACCAAGGCCGTTTAGGGCTTTAAAGGTCAGCACTAACACTTTGAATTGTGCTCGGAAATGTACTGGGAGCCAATGTAGGTCTTTCAAGACCGGTGTTATATGGTCTTGGTGGCCGCTCCCAGTCACCAGTCTAGCTGCCGCGTTCTGGATTAGTTGTAGTTTCCGGGTCACCTTCAAAGGTAGCCCCACGTATTTATGCATCCACGTATTTTTATGCATCCATTTATTAAGAAATTTGCATCCTGAATCTTCAGCCACAAGGGGCTGCAGAGTGGCTTGTAAGAATACATAAAATAATCAATATACCCCCCCCAAAAAAAACCCTTTCAGTGACATGTCCCAAAGCACAACAAAAACCAGAAGCAGCAAAGAGACCAAGGCTCTTCAAGAAACAAAACAAAACAGCCTGCAGTCAAGTTTCAAACATAAAATAACCTCACTTGCTTCCGAAATGTGCACACATCCCAGCCTTCTGAGTATCGCAAGGCTGAACACAGGAAAGGGCCTCTCCCAATGATATCAGCATTCATATCTCACCCCTCAGAATTCCAGGTTCAAAGTCATTCAGGGATTCAAAAATAAGAACCAGTACAGCATCTTGAATTGGAGTAATAGTGCCACTGTATTCTGCTCTGGTCAGACCTTACCTCGAGTACTGTGTCCAGTTCTGGGCACCACAGTTCAAGAAGGACACTGAGAAACTGGAACGTGTTCAGAGGAGGGCAACCAAAATGGTCAAAGGCCTGGAAACGATGCCTTATGAGGAACAGCTAAGGGAGCTGGGCATGTTTAGCCTGGAGAAGAGGAGGTTAAGGGGTGATATGATAGCCATGTTCAAATATATGAAAGGATGTCACATAGAGGAGGGAGAAAGGTTGTTTTCTGCTGCTCCAGAGAAGCGGACACGGAGCAATGGATCCAAACTACAAGAAAAAAGATTCCACCTAAACATTAGGAAGAACTTCCTGACAGTAAGAGCTGTTTGACAGTGGAATTTGCTGCCAAGGAGTGTGGTGGAGTCTCCTTCTTTGGAGGTCTTTAAGCAGAGGCTTGACAACCATATGTCAGGAGTGCTCTGATGGTGTTTCCTGCTTGGCAGGGGGTTGGACTCGATGGCCCTTGTGGTCTCTTCCAACTCTATGATTCTATGGAGTGCTAGAAACATAGGAGCTGCCAGAGAAGCTGATGGAACTCTGGAACAATATGATCACACAACTAGGCCTTATAGGCAACCTCGTAGCTGCATGTTGCAGCAAATGCAGTTTCCAGGCACTCTTCAAGGGCACCATCAGGGAAAGCACAGTGTGATAGCCCAGCTGATCTAGAGAAGACCAGCTTTTTCCAGAAAACACTGCAGCAGGCATACCATCCAAAGCACCCTTGATCTGTTTAACCAGGAGCAGGGCTAAGCCTAAGAATACTTCCAAACCATCCATCTGCTCTTCCAGAACAGATGTAAAACAGGTTGGATACCTATTTCCAGATTAGTACCTCCATCTTGACTGGACTAAGCTTCAGTTCATTACCCCACATCCAGTCCTGATTTTGGGTCCTGATTCAAGACTTCCACAGCTTTCCTGGAAGTAAGAGATAGAGTTGGGTATCATCAGTATGCTAACACTGAGTAGGGAACACTTTTTATATATATTATCTGTAGGCTTAATTGCAGGTAAACAGTAACACTTTCATAATCTCACAAGGAATTAGCTCTGCAATAGTTGCCCCAAAACTATATATATATATGGATGAGGGCATTAATTTGTGTTATATGCTCAAGTAACTGATTTCATTTCACCTACTCCACAAATTCCAGGAATTACCATCCCTGCTGATGGAAATGATCCCAAATCATTTGAAGGAAATTTGAAGCTATTTTCAGAAGTACTGCTTGAACCCCACCCACAATTTCCTGCCTCTGTAAATCAGATGAGCAGACTACACGGAATGTACACTCAGTTTAAACATGGCTGGCTCTCTTCTGAATTATGTATCACAGCAGCATCTGCACATGTCAAATTATGTCTCTTTTGAGGATCACTTGTGAAAATGCCCTGAGAATGGCAAATTGATACCAATCAGTGTCAGTGGCGTAGCGTGAGTTGCCAGTGCCCGGGGCTGTGTGGAGGGGGGGTGGTAGGGAGGTAAATGCATGGAGTATGCATGCACATTCAACTGCCAAATGGCGTTTGCGCCACCCAGGAGATCACATCTGCAGAGATAAGAAAAGAAAAGTCGTTCTGTTATCTGGAGAGGACACTTCCTGGTTTGCATGGAGAAGCTGTTTTCAACAGAGACCAACCACAGAAGCTCCCTAACAATTTTGTGCCTGGGGCAACTACCCCTGTGCTGCTGCCCCCCATGCTTTGCCACTGGCACCAAAGGTACCTTGTTGGTACTATGCCAGAGCTAAGCTGTTCATGGTTTTTACTCTCAAAACATTTACCATTTTGTGTCTGAAGACATCATGCCAGGACACTTAACAAATGTTACTTGGTAAGAACAAAATTGTAACTAAGCTAAGGAGGCCTAAGAGACACACATAAAGAGGTTAATGCATCCACAGGAGGGAATATTTTGCTTTTGCTGCATTCTTCTTGTTGGCAAGGCTGCAGCAACCTCTAATTTTGCATTTGCAGGGAACCGTGATAGAGTCAAAAAGAAGTTATTATTTTAGTCGGCGACATCCATCAGGCCTCAAGAAAGGAAATGGGAAGAAAAAGTATAAGAGGTGATATTATTTCCAGCTAGCTGAGTGTTTGTTTTAGAGTGATTATGTACTCTGGCCATTCAGAGAGTATGATGAGGGCAATAACGAGGCATTGTTTTTCAGATTCCTCTTAGCTTTATTGTGGAATTTAATTAAAATACCTTTCTATTGCCTTTTTACTGTCTCTGTCTGGTCCTACCACTGCTGTAATTTACTGAGAAGGAGATGTATGACATCCTGTGGGCATCCACGGTAGCTTTTCAAACATTGATTTATATTTCCTGAAATTATTTTTCTTTCACGGAGAGGCCGATTTCTCTTTCTTTTTTTTTTATTTATAATATTTATTAAATTTTAGTTTAACAATAAAATACATAGATAATAACACAATCTTTTCCAATATCCACATTTCATACTCATCTTTGGACTTCCTCACAACCCTTGTTCCTGCTTTCTAAACTCATAAATTTTACCAGCAAATTATTAACTTGGTTTAATTCATATAATATAATTTTCCAATATTAATATCTCAAATTTTGGGATTCAACATACTCTTATTGAAACTTAATCATAAAATGTTACTTATCCAAAATTTATCTTTTCGTCTTCCAATTAAATTTAAATTTATATTCTTTATAACTAGTTTGTTGAAGCCATGTTTTTGCTAATCTTACATCTTTCTTAACATTCATACAATTTACAATATTTTTGTAGATAGTCCTTAAATTTCTTCCAGTCTTCCTCCACCAGTTCTTCTCCCAGGTCTCGGATTCTGCCAGTCATCTCCGCCAGTTCCATATAGTCTATCAGTTGCATCTGCCATTCTTCCAGTGTGGGTAATTCTTGAGTTTTCCAGCTTTTTGCGATGAGTATCCTTGCTGCTGTTGTAGCATACATAAAAAAGGTTCGATCCTTCTTTTGCACGCTCTGACCAACAATGCCCAAGAGAAAGGCCTCTGGTTTCTTAAGGAAGGTATACTTAAATACCTTTTTCAGTTCATTATAAATCATTTCCCAGAAAACCTTCACTCTAGGGCAAGTCCACCAGAGGTGAAAGAATGTTCCTTCAGCTTCTTTACATTTCCAACACTTATTGTCTGACAGGTGATATATTTTTGCTAGCTTGACTGGGGTCATGTACCACCTGTATATCATTTTCATAATGTTTTCTTTCAAGGCATTACATGCCGTAAACTTCATACCGGTGGTCCATAACTTTTCCCAGTCAGCAAACATGATGTTATAGCCAATGTCCTGTGCCCACTTTATCATAGCTGATTTAACCGTTTCATCCTGTGTATTCCATTTTAACAGCAAGTTATACATTCTTGAAAGTATCTTAGAGCTGGGTTCTAACAGTTCTGTTTCTAACTTTGATTTTTCCACCTGGAATCCTATCTTTTTGTCCAACTTAAAAACTTCTTTAATCTGAGCATAATGTAGCCAATCTCGCACTTTGTCTTTTATTTTCTCCATACTCTGCAACCTCCAGTTATCTCCATCTTTTTCTATTATTTCCCAATATTTCGGCCATTTGGCCTCCATATTGAGTTTTTTCAGGGCCTTAGCCTCCATTGGTGATAACCACCTTGGGGTCTTGTTTTCCAATAAGTCTTTATATTTCAACCAGACGTTAAATACTGCTTTTCTGACAACATGGTTCTTGAAAGTCTTATGTATTTTAGCCTTGTCATACCACAGATATGCATGCCAACCAAACGCATTGTTGAATCCTTCCAAATCTAAAACATCAGTGTTCTCAAGAAGTAGCCAGTCTTTCAACCAGCAGAAAGCTGCTGATTCATAATACAACTTTAGGTCTGGCAGGGCAAAGCCCCCTCTTTCTTTAGCATCAGTTAATATCTTAAACTTAATTCTGGGCTTTTTGCCCTGCCAGACAAATTTTGAAATATCTCTCTGCCACCTCCCAAAACACTCCATTTTGTCCACAATCTGCAAAGTTTGAAACAAAAACAACATTTTTGGCAATACATTCATCTTAATAGCAGCAATACGTCCTGTCAAGGAAAGTTTCAATCTTGACCAACCATCTAGATCCCTTTTAATTTCAGACCAACATTTTTCATAATTGTCTTTAAATAAATTCCTGTTCTTCGCTGTTATGTTTACCCCTAGGTATCTTACTTTTTTAACCACATTTAATTCTGTCTCTTTCTGAAACCTTTCTGATTCTGAAGAAGTCAATTTTTTTTCTAAGACCTTGGTTTTTTGCTTATTAAGTTTAAATCCCGCCGCTCGACCAAACTCATAAATCAGTTGCAACACCCTTTTAGTACTAGGCTCTGGCTCCTGTAGAGTTAAAACTAAGTCATCTGCAAATGCTTTCAGTTTATATTGTTTTGCTCCGACCTGGATACCTTCCACCAACCGGTCTCCTCTGATCATATTCAAGAGCACTTCTAGGACCGATATAAATAACAAAGGGGATATAGGGCAACCTTGTCGTGTTCCTTTTTCAATTCTAAACTCTTCTGTCACCACATTGTTAACTATCAGTTTTGCCTTTTGCTCTGAATAAATTGCCTCTATCCCATTGTAAAACCCCTGCCCCACTCCCATTCCTTCCAAATTTTTCTTCATAAACTTCCAGGAGATATTGTCAAAGGCCTTCTCCGCGTCTATAAATATCAAGACTGCTTTTGTATTAATGTTTGTTTGCAAGAGTTCCAAAATATCAATAATGTTCCTTGTGTTTGCAAACAAATGTCTACCTGGGAGAAAGCCTGCCTGGTCCTTGTGAATTACTTCATTTAAAACTTTTTTAAATCTACTTGCTAAAATGTCTGCAAATATTTTGTAATCCACATTTAGGAGGGAGATGGGGCGGTAATTCTTAAGTTGTGTCTTTTCAGTTTCTAGTTTGGGTATCAATGTGATGAAAGCTTCTTTCCACGACTCTGGTGCCTTCTTCCCCTCCATAATTTCATTGCAAACCTCCATTAACGGATGTATCAAATAGTCTTTCAATGTCTTATAATATTTGGAGGTAAGCCCATCTGGCCCTGGAGACTTGCCCGGTTGCATGTTCTGAATGGCCTCCTCAATCTCTAAGTGTGTTATTTTATAATTCAGGATTGTTCTATTCCGCAGAGACAACTTTGGTAAACCATTCTTCTTTAGAAACTGTTCTATCTCTGATTCATTTTGCGGCCCTTGAGTATATAGTTGTTTGAAATATCTCTGGAAGCACTTTCTGATTTCCACTGGGTTCTGAATATTTCTTCCCTCAATTTCTAAATTTGTTACTGTGTTCAGCTTTTGTCTCTTTTTCAGCTGCCATGCTAGCAGCTTTCCACATTTATTTGCCGATTCAAAGGATCTTTGTTTCATTAACTTAACTTTCCATTCCACTTCCTGGTTTATCAGTTTTGAATATTGTGCTTGATAATGTTTGATTTCTCTTAATATCTCCTTTGATTTCGGTCTTGATCTTAACTTCTTCTCGCCTTCTTTAATTTTCTCCAAGATCTTATCTTTCTTATCGTTCTGTACTTTTTTCTTAATAGTATTCTGTTGTATCAGAAACCCCCTCATGACCGCCTTACTTGCGTCCCAGACAGTTCTTTTTTCCACCGTAGTGTTCAGGTTTATCTCAAAATAGTCCTTCAAAGCTTTTTGGGCCTTTTTAATAATGTCCTGATCTCTAAACAAATTGTCATTCATTCTCCATCTAAAGGAGCCGGTTGGAGTTAATCTCATATCCATCTTCACCGCATTATGGTCGGAGCAAGTCTTTAGGCAGATTTCCACTTTTTTTATCTTGGGTGCCAGGCCTCTGGTTATCCAAATTTGGTCGATTCTTGTCCATGTCAGTTGGGCTTCAGAAAAGAATGTTCCTTCTCTTCCTAGAGGGTTCTTTGTTCTCCAAATGTCAATCAAGTCCATGTTGTCAGTCATTTCAAAGAATGTTTTCGGTAGTCTGCCGTCTTTTGTCACGTTTTGGCTATGTGACTTGTCCATATTGGTTGATACCACTCCATTCGTATCTCCCATCATGATGATGTTATCATAGTCCGATTTCTCTTTCTTTTTGGTCACAGAGAGTGAGTGACCTGATTATCTGATGCAGAATCGGGAGGGCGGGAGGAAAACGACACTTTCTTTTCTCTTTTTTTCTTGGGCATGTTGAGCGCATGCTAATGTGCCTGGAGGAAGGCAAAGCAGGAATATCTTACACATACAAATTGTCTAGCTAGGAAAGGAAAGATGGTGCTGCAGCTGTAGAAGCGAACTGCGAATTAGGTGCTAGTTTGCAGCTCTGACACTGTCTTCGTGTATGCAATCCAGGGGTACTGGAGCTGATAATGGCTTTTCAAAATCAGAACTGGCATACAGATTCAGCTGAAGCAGCAGCTTCCATTACTGGATCCACCAGCTCAAGAATGACAGGAAGAAACAAAATATAGGAGTAGCCCAAAGCTGCATGTTTTGCATGCAGAAGGCCCTGGCATCTCCAGGCCGAGCTGAAATCCTCTGTAACTCCTGAGAGCTGCTACCAGTTAGTGTAGAGAATTTTGAACTGAATAGGTCAATATAAGCATAAGGCAGCTGCCCATGTTCTTCCAATTAAAAACAAAGTTTTTAACTTTTTAAAAAATGGGTGCAAATGCCTGGATTCAAATACAAGCACTAGTCCCTTTGTCCCTTTAAAGATGCTATCAATGGGCTTCACTACTTATTTCCCTCAATTTCCCAGTAATTCATTCCCTCAAAGAATTCTGAGCGCTGTACAATGCACCTCACAAAGTTACAATTCCTAGCAACCCGTAACAAATGATAGTGCCCATAATTCTTTGAGGCAAAGAATGTGCTCTAAAGGTTTCATGTGTCTGCAGCCCGAGACTCAGGCCAAACACCTTCTTACAGTAGCAAACAGCTCTTTCTTTAACACACACCTGCTGGTTACTGCAAATAAAGTGGCATGGAGAGGCATTTGAAGGTTAGGAATGCTGTCCAGGTGGAGGGAGTGTTTGACCCTTCTACACCTGCCATTCCTCTTTTCCAAATCCCATCCCATAGCTTATTTTCCTCAACAGCAGTGTGGTAGATAGGAGCTTTCCCCCTGATCGTAATAGCAGCTTGAGGGAAATTTTTGTCAAGACTGAAAGGGAGAGTTAACCTCTCACTCTGCCTATCTGGCTGAAAACTTTGTCACATGAAATGCAACAGTGCATTTAATCAACGTAACATGTAGTTTGGCGTTGAAGATGGCCTATGTATAGTGGCTATAAAATGTAATATGGCCCTTATTTTGTGTTTTTGAATGTTGACTGGATCTGGAATAATAATACAACAAAACAACAACACCACAAACTAGCTTATAAGTATAAAACCAAATTTACTAGAATAATAGCTAGAATAGAGATAGACTTGTAACCATTCAAACAACAAACATACTAAGGTGCCATGTGCAAGACAAAGCCTGGAGATACTGTAAACATGGAGTGGATAAATGTACAACTCTATCTTAACATGTTACGTGCGCAGTAAACGTTATACAGACTGGATAAATGAACCGTTCAACAAGTAGCGTAAGTCCAGTCACAGAACGGCAACCCCGTGCCGCCACAATGGCAAGGGTAGCACACTGGAGAATATGAAAAAGCTTTTCAAAGCTGTTTTTCAAAGATTGAACTGGATGAGATGTTCTTCGATGGGTCTTGAGTTGGAAACACAAAGCCGTATGCATGGATCAATCATGGGAAGGCAAATCAAAGCCACCACCCTGGTGAGAAAAATGCAAGTGGGCAAAAGGAGACCTGTTCTCTGGATATATTACAGGTTTTGCTAAACACTTCATCAGTCCGAAAAGCCAGTCATACAAAACATTTTGCTCAGGATAATGAAAGAATTCACAGGTGTGTAGCTTTTTCTTTTGGGAACATTAAGATATGACTTGGTAGGACTCCTAATGTGTAATACACATTACATTCAATGAGGGAATTATATGTGTACCAGCACATTTTCAGTGGGTGGTTGCTGTTAACCAGGCTCATTTGCCACATTGGCAGGTAGGTGCAGGAGCCAAACGGTTAAAGGTTGGTGAGCACCCGAAGGCATCTTTAAGGGTGAAGGCCTATGGGACCTGCTAGCAGGGTAAGGGGACAGCTTCTGGGGTGGCTATCCAAGTTAGGGGTGGGTGGCCCCACTTGTGAGCGGCACTGTTTGGATGGTTTATCCCATGGTTTTACTTGGGGAGTGTTTTTCAGCCATGTGGAGCCTTCAGTATGGGGTTCTGCAGGGCTCGATCCCCTATGCTGTTCAAAATCTACAGGAAACCGCTGAGTTGGTTTATTTAGAGGTTTGGAGTACATTATCAGCAATATGTTGATGACACACAGCTCTACTTATCCTTTACATCTGCAGGTGAGGCAGTGGAAGCGCTGGACAGTTGCCATGCCTCAATAATGAACTGGATGAGAGCCAACAAACTGAAACTCAATCCAGCTAAGACGGAGGCACTGTTAGTGGTGGTTCCTCAGACCAGATGGCTGGGAGCTTGCCTGTTCTTGACAGGGTTACACTCCTTCTGAAGGAGCAGGTTCATAGCTTGGTGGTACTCCTG
Source organism: Podarcis cretensis (assembly GCF_951804945.1). Lineage (NCBI taxonomy): Eukaryota > Metazoa > Chordata > Lepidosauria > Squamata > Lacertidae > Podarcis > Podarcis cretensis. Next base: position 6,094,563 of record NC_137180.1, on the reverse strand, counting down.
GACACTTTGCTGTCACTTAAGGCTCAGGTGGCCTCCGTGGTGCAGTGCCTTCCCTCAGCCTTGGCTGTTGGCTTAGCTGTGCCCTTATCTGGACGGGAATAGCCTAAGTGCTGTTGTCTATGCTCTGGTAACTTCTAGGTTAGATTACTGTGATGCATTATACATGGGGCTGCCTCTGAACAGCGGCGTAGCGTGGGTTGTCAGCACCCGGGGCAAGGCAAGTAATTTGCGCCCCTAACCTGCCGCCGCTGCCAGCTTCTTGCTGCTGCCTGGTCTGGTCTGGTGTGGTTCTCTCCGGCGCTCAGCGCTGCGCTGGGCGGCCGCTGCACTGTCCCTCCCCCAGATAGTCCCTCCCTCGCTCTCTCTCCGCTCCGCACAGTGGGCGGCGACCCGGCAGCTCGGATCGGATTCGCACAGCCAGCACTGTGAGAGAGAGTGAGTGAGCCAGGTAGGGGCAGAGAGCTGCGAGTGCGCCCCCCAAAATGTTGTGCCCGGTGCGGCTGGCACCCCCTGCACCCCCCACACTACGCCACTGCCTCTGAAGATGGTTCGGAAACTTCAGCTAGTGCAGAATTCAACGGCTAGGTTTCTCACCGGGGCAAGGTGGTTTGAGCATATTACACCAGTCTAGGTCCGGCTGCACTGTCTACCAATTGGTTTCCACTCCCAATTCAAAGTGCTGCTTTTGACCTATAAATCCTTAAACGGTTCAGGACCACAATGCCTCAAGGACCGTCTCTCTCCATATGAACCTACCTGGACCCGAAGATCATCTTCTGAGGTCCTTCTTTGTGTACCTCCTTCACGAGAGGTTTAGATGGTGTCAACACGGGAATGGGCCTTTTCTGTAATGGCTCCCTGTTTGTGAAATGCTCTTTGCAGGGAGGTTTGGCTGGTGCCTTCATTATACACTTTTAGGTGTCAAGTGAAAACCTTCTTCTTTAACCAGGCCTTTGGCTGGTTGACATCCAATGCCCTTTTAAAATGTGTTGTGGAAGGGGGTTGCTATGTACTAAGCTTGGATAGGCAAGTAGGATCCTAGAATGGGATAGAACAATAGGCAAGTAGGATCCTAGAATGCAACAACTGATTGGCTTGCAGGAAAAGACCAATCGGGCTCCAGGAGGGAAGCAGAATCAGCCAATCAGACGGGACTCATTGTGTAAATAATGTATATAAAAGCCTGGGGTTTGGGGGGCAATTCAATCACTGTTTTACAAGCTGCAATAAAGAGCATGAAATTACTACAGGACTCTGAGTATATTTCAAGGGGATTATTGGGTTGTTTGTGTTTTGGTTTTTATTATGTATTTTATGGCTTTTATATTGTGATTTTATGTTGTGAACTGCCCTGGGATCTACGGGTCATATACAAATTTTAAAAATAAAAATTTTAAAATAAATAATACTTGCCTGGAGTTGCGGGGATCAGGATGGGACTGAGGCACTTAGGCTTCCCTACTCAATTGAAAGGCTGGAGCTTAATGGAAGGGACAGAAGAAGAAGAGTTTGGATTTGATATCCCGCCTTTCACTCCCTTTAAGGAGTCTCAAAGCGGCTCACATTCTCCTTTCCCTTCCTCCCCCACAACAAACACTCTGTGGGGTGAGTGGGGCTGAGAGACTTCAAAGAAGTGCGACTAGCCCAAGGTCACCCAGCAGCTGCAGGTGGAGGAGCGGGGAAGCGAACCCGGTTCCCCAGATTACGATACTACCGCTCTTAACCACTACACCACACTGGCTCTCCAGGTAGCATGCTACCTACTGCTTTTATTAGGGTAGGCTCACTCCGTTTTTTTATGTCCAGTTGGTATCCTGCACCATGGTCTCTATTTGCAGGTCTCTTGTGTTAAATTAATAAAGTTGGCCCAGTTCACCAAACCTGTGTGTTTTGCCTCCTTAATTCCCTTTGTGGTAGCAACAGATGTGCTGTAGAAATCAGTAAGTGTACACTTTTTCACTCAGACACTTGTACATGCACAGAGATAGTTTGTACCTGTGCTCAGTGTAACATGTGAGCAAGCTTCATGTGGTGGAGGAAATGTTGCTTAGGGTGAAGATGATTTTCTTTCCCCAATGGTGAAGTCAGAGGTTCCATATTACAACAAATGATTCTTAAAAAAACATATTTTACTTAAAAAACCAAAGCAGCCAAGGATAGTGCCTGCAAACTGAAATGGGCAAGATTGTGTTTTCTGTTTCTGCAAAACTGGTAGAAAAACCAATATCTGCCAGCTTCACTTTACATGGAAAGCTTCCTCCTCAGCTTGCATCTGATGCTAAACTGTTAAATTCATTGTAGCAGATTGAGTGTCACAGACAGTAATGTTCACGCAGCAGCAGCTCCTGCTGAGATGCCAAGTAAAAGCAGCTGAAAAGTGTGTCTATCTCTCACCAGACAGATTCCAGGTGTATAATGAGAAACAGAATAAGCCAGTCCCTATGGGGATTGGGTGTCTGCATTTGGGGGCGGGGGGAGGCAGCAGTGTGTGTGTGTGTGTGTGTGTGTGTGTGTGTGTGTGTGTTCTTAAGCTCAGTTTCACTGAATAGCCATCACACTCAGCAGTGGAATGGAAAGATTTGCATCGTTCAGTTATCAGCATGTTTTCCAGTGGCACAATATGATGAAAGAAGGAAGACGGGCACATGTGGTCTTGTAACAAGCTAATTTAGACACACAGAAAGCCATTGCACAATCACATTTCCCACCCGTAAACTGGGATTTCTTAAAAAATGCATATCAGGCTGTCAGAAAGCATAGGTGGAGGCCTCATTGCCAGCTGATGGTAGAACAAGTGGGTTTTGTTTGCCTTTTTCAGAGGATTTGGTTCTTGCTGATTTCTTTAAAAGGCTTTTGAAAAAGCACCATGCCACGCACAGCACTCATTCCAAGCCTTTTACAGACAGGAAATTAAAATGGATTGGGACATCAAATGCATGCAAAACTAATTTGGAGGTATTCTGAGACGGCTTTTTCTTTTTAGAAAGTGACTTTGATAAATCAGCTAGAGCTATTCTGAGACCTTAGTGTTACATATTTCCTTAAATTTATTATGTATAATATTTTGGTATGATAAAAAATAATTTGATGTGCAGAAATTCAAGTTAACCCCATCCATGTATTATTGTGCATTATGTGACTTGGACTCCAATCCCCTTAGTTAAGTATTAAGGGTGGAAGAAGTAATCACTGAACTGCAGCCCTTAATTTCTTAATTCATTCGGATCAAAGATCTACTTAGTCAAGCATTCAGTTTTCAACACATTGGACAGCTAGGCACCATGGGAAGTCCATAAGAAAATATTCAGACACAAACCTCATATCTGACCCCTAGCAAGTGTGATTCAGAGGGTGTGTTGCCTTTTAAGATACCAAGCCAAATATCCACAAGCAAAGCTTTCTTTAGTAACAACACGATCGAAACAGGTTCTAATTGGATTTTGTTGCAAGGAATGTATGAGCAGCACTGCTTCAATTAGAAAATGCCTTTTTAAATGTTCGATATGCTCTGAACATGAGAAAGAGTATGAACTGGCTTTTCTTTTCTTTGGTGGTTTTCATTCATATCATACTTTGCAGCAATTTCATAAGGTTTGAAGGTGTGCTATCTTCCTCTAATAGTATGACACTATTAGCATTTCTTTGAATCACTTTATCACGGTTCAGAATGGAACTCACTGGGGACTAGAGGGCAGGGTTAGGGAATACTGGGCAAATCCCTGGGCTCAGAGCTCTTCTAACAAACACTGGGGGAGTCAGGGAAGCACAAATGAGCCGCTATTCTTATTATTGTGTAGTGTTTGAAAAGAGAATGTGTGTGTCTTCTTCTGGGGAAATGTTTCAGCTGTTCTCACATCAGAAGTGCACACATCTCCCCATAGGGAAGATATACAAGTTCCCTTTTAGAACATTACAGAAGAAGTGCAAAGAGAGAGAGCGTAACTCACCTGGGCATCATATTTCAGTGGCTTTCAGAGTGTGAAAAAGCACTCTCAGCTCCGTATCAGTAAAATGGGAACAATAATAACCTAGATTACAAAACATGCTTATTTAGATTTTTATCTTACTGTATGTAAGTCTATGAACAAGCTTGTAAATAATTGCTTGACCCAAGAAACACCCATAAGAACAGAAAGAGTAAAATGCAATGAACAACCTCCTATCTCACTACTACCTAACTTGGTTGTCCTGAAGACAGCCCAAACTGACAGGCCCTACAATGCTTGTGAAAAGTTGCTCAGGCCTGGACTTCTGGGAGATCAGACTGGGGAATCTGAATAGGCAACAACCAAGAATACTTCTCTGCATGCCCCTGCTGCCTGAACTTGGTACATGTTAAGGTGAAGATTGGTGTACACTTCATATGCTGGAACAGGAGCCATAAATGTGTTGGGATTTCATTCCTCCCGTTGCAGGATGTGTGATTGTTTTCATCACATGTCTGTGTTGACATTCCATACTGTTGGAATCATGAGAACGGAAGTTCAGTTACACTGTTCCGTAATGTAGCACTCTTGCTTTTGTTCTCTCTTGGAGATGAAGAAGGAGGGAGGAGCCATTATTTCCTTTGTTTTGTACATAATAAAGTAGCTTAGAAACCCACACCTCCAATGCCTAGCTTCTGCTTGGACTCTGCTATTGTATTGTGTGCACATATCTTTGGATATGGGTCGTGGAAGCGCATCGGGAAAGAAGAGTGATGAATCATCCCGAAGGTCACTTGTGGGGGAGAATGTAGCTGCCTGGCATTCTCCAATTGGTGCAAGAAGCTCAGCAAGGTCTATCTCCGTGTACCAGGCACCAACAAAATGTACATTCAGGTATACATAATGCATTGTTTTCAATGGATCATGCCCTGGAGTATGTATCAGCATCCTCATCTGAGCATAGCTAGTCACATGTAAAGATTTTGACACACAGGACTAGAACTGGGTCAAAGTGGTACCATTAGGAGGCTATTGAAAGTACAACGGGACATAAATGCCCCTTTCATTGCATTTGTATTTATTTTACAGCTTACCTTTCATATTTTGTGCAGGACTTATGAAAAGCAGGACCTTAACATCTACTAGGGCAATACCCTGCAACAACGGTCTCCAAAGGGACCACTTGGAAGTTTGTGGTTTGGAGGTTGTAACCACGATTAGATTCTCTGTGCAGTGTATTTGTATAATTAGCATTGCTGTGACTTTATAACAACAGTGTGACTGCTGATTATGTTGTATATTTTTTAAAAAAGCACTGTAAGGCCATATGTTAGGAAAGCCACAGGATAAAAAAAAAAGCTGTATCATTTGTGCTAGTCTTGCTTTTTCTGTTGTGCTTTAGGTATGATTTCTGAATTCGCCTTCATTTATTATGTGAAGGCTCTAGCCTGCCAGCTATATTGGCCCTATTCAGGGTACAGAGGATGTTTGCAAACCTGAAGGTCATTTCAACCTCCTCCCCTTAAGCTATAGGTCATAATTCCAGTGAACTAATGTTTATCAAAGTGATGACTAATAAGGGATGCTTATCAAAGCGATGACTAGCAGAGGATGAGAATGGATAAACATTGACCTTTCGACATATAGGAATAAAACATCCCCTGTGTACTGGGAATCTAGGTTAATAATTACTTGAGATCACTGACTGAGATAGAATTCCCTCCCCCTGCCCCCCCTTGGGCGCTCCCTCGTTGTTGCCATGGAAGGAAAATGAGCCCTGCTTTACTGCTCCTGTAGTAGCTGATATATCCTGATCTTCATAACACTGCCACTATAATTAAATGGCTTCTATCCAGAGACAGATTTCTTTGCCACTAATCTAAAGTGTCAAGTAGATGCTTCTGAGGAACAGTTTGAAGAATGATGTGTGTGTTACAGTTTCTAATGAAGTTTCAATTCAGTTATAAAGGCAGAGTGGGGAGCAGGGCGGGTGAAAGATATTAACACCCCCCCACCCCCAGTGTGGCATGCTTCATATTTTTCATCCTGATTTCTAAGTCTGAATATTTGATAGATGCATTAGAAAGGAACATAATATTCTGGTTTTAATTTTTTGGTAAACTTACAAAAAAGTAGAAAATATGAAAGGCTTCATTCTGACAGGGTAGCCTCTTCTGAGTAATGAACTTGGCCGATACAGTGGGATGGAATGACTTGGGCCAACAGAGCTACACACTGACGGTCTTTGATGTGCAATTGCAGAAAGTTTGCCTTTAATGTGCGGTACATTATAATCCCTTGATAAAAGCTTTCCACCAGATTTCAGGAGTGTATGGTTTCATCAGATTGTATAAAGCTGGACCAATACATTTGAAGAGTTTCATGGCAGCTGCCAAAATGCAGCAGTACCACATCTCCTTCAACCGGTAATGTTTAGTAACTCAAAGCACATGATCTGGTTGTGTTACCACATAGATGAGTCACATGCACAGAATTGTTCTGGCCAGGCTTTGACTGTGATGATATTCCTGTCCTTAGATCTATGCCATGCAACAATTTCATATGATGCTGCATGCATAATTGCAAACTTCTTGTGGATACCATTCATTGAATCATAGAATCTTAGAGTTAGAAGGGACCCAAGGTCATCTAGTCCAACCCCCTGCAGTGCAGGAATCTCAGCTAAAGCATCCATAACAGATGGCCATCCAGCCTCTGCTTAAAAACCTCGAAGGAAGGAGAGTCCACCACCTCTCATGGGAGTCTCTTCCACTGCTGAACGACTCTTACTGTCAGAAAGTTTTTTCAAATGTTTAGTCGGAATCTCCTTTCTTGCTACTTGAAGCCATTGGTTCAAGTCCTAGCCTCCAGAGCCAGAGAAAACAAGCATGATCCCTCCTCCATGACAGCCCTTTAGATATTTGAAGATGGCTTTCATATCTCCTCTCAGTCTCCTCTTTTCCAGGCTAAACATACCCAGCTCCTTCAAGCGCTCCTCATAAGGCTTCATTTCCAGACGCTTGATCTTCTTGGTTGCCCTCCTCTGCACACGTTCCACCTGGTCAACATCCTTCTTAAACTGTGGAGCCCAGAATTGGACACAGTATCCCAGGACTGACCAAGGCAGAATAGAGTGGGACTATTACTTCCCTTGATCTGAACACTAGACCTCTGTTGATGCAGCCTAGAATAGCATTAACTTTTTTTGCAGCTGCATCACACTGTTGACTCATGTTAACCAAGACCCCTATATCCTTTTCACATGTACTGCTAGTAAGCCGGGTGTCCCCCAACCTATATTTGTGCATCTGGTTCTTCCTGCCTAAGTGCAGAACTGTACATTTGTCCCTATTGAAATTCATTTTGTTAGCTTATGCCCAGTTCCCCAATCTGTTAAGGTCATTTTGAATTCTGATTCTGTCTTCCACAGCATTAATAAGCCCTCCAAGTTTGGTGTCATCTTCAAATTTGATGAGCATCCCCTCTATTCCTTCATCCAAGTCATCTATAAAGACATTGAACAACAATGCGCCCAGGACAGAACCCCGCCGAACCCCACTTGACACTTTTTCCAGGATGATGAGGAACCATTAATGAGTACTCTTTGGGTTCTGTCAGTCAACCAGCCACATATCCACCTAACAGTTACCTCATTCAACTCACATTTTACCAGCTTCCTCACAAGAATGTCACGGGGGACTTTGTCAAAAGCCTTACTGAAATTAAGATTCACTATGTCCACAGCATTTCCCTGATCCACAAAGTTTGTAATTCCATCAAAGAAAAGAAAAGAAAAGAAATCAGATTGTCTGGCATGACTTATTTTTGAGAAACCCATGCTGGGTCTTAGTAATTCAAAACACTTCATCGTCACATACTAATATACCACTAGAACTCTTGGGTAGTAAAGCCAGAGGCGGATTTAGGGAAGCATGACTGATTCGTTCACACTGGGTGCCAAGCCTTGGGGGTGCCGTAACTATGATTTAGAACAGAGCATGAGAAGTCAGGGGAGCACCAAATTTTGGTATTGCACAGGACACCATTGAAATTGGAGACCATGAGATCTGCAGCTGGAAAAGTAGACTGTTATATACTAAGCCCAACCTCAAAGAACTAGCAAGAATCTTTTATGGGACAAAACATATATATATGCTTCAGAAAATCAAATTCTGAAGGAGACCACAACTACCAGTCCGTCCCCTTCCTCCCTCAAGTCATACAAACTGCTCCTTTATAGCAGGATGAGACTAATCTGCAGCAAACCTGTTGCATTATAAAAGCAGTATCTATTAAATAATGATTGTGAAGTTTCTATTTGAGGGTTTGTTTGTTTTTTATTTAACAGTCTGATAAGTATTCAAGAGGACTTACACTCAAGTAAGTATGCATAGGATTGCAACCTTAGACTGACTTAGTGTAATATTAGTTTTGGTGAAAGAATATGGATCCTTCAGGAGTTTGAGCCTGAAAACTGCTTAAATAATATAGATAGATAGATAGATAGAGAGTGTGTGTTAGAAACCAAAGGTTTATTGTTTTAATTATCAATTATTTCATGGGAGAGGAATATAAAGCCAGGGGCAATGGTTCTGGTGCTAGGCTGCCATGTCCAAGCAGGAGCTGTGAAAAGGAGATTGACTTTTCCAAAAGAGATATTAAAACTTGAGCTTGCACAGCTGCTAGCATGCTTGGAGATCTCCCAAGTGATCAAACAATGAGAGGAACAGATACGCTTATATAGATCAAATTTGAACACTGTTCAAACACCAATATGTATGTAACACCCCTTTTATTTTGAGGGATCTAAACATGTGTGAGTGTGAGTGTGTGTGTGTGTACTTGAGGAATGAAGAAAGTGCCTGAGAGCACTGCTTCAGTCATCAGCATTTTGGAAATAAAATTGTAGTGAATGTTAGGCTTTGCACACACACACACAAACAGACACAGTGATGACAAAACGGCATTCACACTGCCTGCAAACACATCACAAGAGGAAGACATTCTAGTATATGAAGGAAACAGACTTAAACCCGAGGCATTAACATTCGCAGGCAGAGGAGATGGCTACAACCCACTTCAAATTGTTTTGCCTGGAGCCTGAAGAAATAACTTTATGGACATTCATTTCTTTATGGCACAGATGTAACGAAATGCAAAGTTGAAGCTTCGCCCTCTTCTGCCCATTAATGTAAATGTGGGCAACTTATCTAGCAGTGTCGGCTCTGTTGGAAAACTACCATGAATTGAAGGAACAGGACTGACACACATATATTTAACAGACTTTGCACAGCTTTTTTACAAGTTGGGCAGATGTCAAACTGCAAGCTGGTGGATATGTTACATTTACAACATTCTTACTATGAAATTCTTGCCATTAACTGTGAAAAGCTAAAAATACTGCTAAACTGACTTACAAATTGATCTCAACTCAGCTCAGCCCAAGGTCTCATAAGGTTGTTTCACTTGGTACATTGGCATGCTTCTTTCTTTCTTTCTTTGGCCGATTCAAATGAGCACCATTATATACGAACCAGCAACTACGACTGCAGCCATTTGTGAGCTAGTGTAAATATGGTGGGTAAGAGTCTGAGTTAATAAGTCTCAGGTCAAATTCCACTTTTCTTTTCTTTTGAAAACATTTTTTATTGATTTTACAAAATAAATTTCACATTTACCACATTTAAATTTTAAAATCAATCAAGATTCTTCTGAATCTTAGGACTTCCCTCCTCCCTTCCGTATCTAAATCAACTGCATATTATAGTTCTTCCACATTACGGTCCTCCAAAATATCCAAAGTCTTTGTAACGTTGCAAGAGTTACTAAAAGCCTGCCAAAGAACTCAAATTATTTCAGTGTTCTTTTAAATACAGTCTCTATTTGTCCCATTCCCTATTGAAGCTTTGATCCTTCTGATTTCTGATTTTCCCTGTCAATCTTGCCATCTCTGCATACTCTCATAATTTCATCTGCCAGTCCACTTTTGTCTGCATTTTCTCCTCTTTCCATCACTGGGCAAGCAGCAATCTTGCAGCCAGGTCAAATTCCACTTTAGCCATGAACTTACTGAGCCTCTGACATTGCACAGGATTGGGAGCCCCTGCATAGTTAATGCTGGATGGGAAATTATAAAATCTGAAGAGTCTACAAGAATACTATTTATTCAAACTGCCTGTAATTTAGCATGGCTTATTTGGTTTAGGGTGGGGAACCCCAAGCCCTGGCCCCCAGGACTCTGCCAAAGCCACACCCATTCTCCCCAGCCCACTCAATGGCTTCAACCTGCACAGGGACCACGAGGAGGGTCTAATCTCCAGATCCGAAGGCACAAACAAAATGCACCGCTGTATATGGGAGCAGCCATTCTGGAGGAAGGGAGGCATTCTGTCACAGGCAGAAGTGGAGAGGCTGGTGGAGTGCCTCCTACTGCGCTTCCGCCACCTGAGGCAACTGCTTCATCCTGCCTGATTGGTGGGCCAGCTCTGGCCACTAATATCAGTAACGAAGGGACACTATACACAAAAAATGTCTTTTTAATGCTTTATTCACTCCAGTATTGGACTATTTCACTTCAATGCACACATCCAATTAAAAAATGCAACCTCACAAGCAAATAGTTTGTGTACAAAGTCAACACAGGATCAGTGCCTTGAGTTGATTGATCATGCCAATTAGTAGGCAAGAAACTTTTTGAGCCAGGAGATGTGTCGGATGTGGGATGGCCCCTTTTTCAACATGTGTATGTATCCTAAAAGTTAACATTGGTCCTTTTAAAAATTTTGTCTGAAAGTTCTTTGCCTAGGTGCATCCTTCCATTATTTATACATATGTCATGCTATAGAGGCTTATGATCACCTCATCTTTTTCCAATATGTAGTATCTTCTTGTTACTATACGGTTAAAGCTAAATCTATGACTAGATTTGTTTTCATTCTCTGTTTTCTAACACTCTTCTTCATATCACTTCACTACCATCTTTTAACATGTTTACTATTTCTGCTATCAGCTTTTCACAAATGACCATGCTTCAGCTGACTTCCATCAGCTATTCCATCATCTATATAATTCAGCAACCTTTGTTTGCCCCAACAATATTTTCATTAAAGTCTTTCCCAGAACTGGTACAGTGGTGCATCGCAAGACGAAAATAATCCGTTCCGCGAGTCTCTTTGTCTAGCGGTTTTTTCGTCTTGCGAAGTTTCCCTATTAGCAGCTTAGCGGATTAGCGCTATTAGCGGCTTAGTGGCTATTAGCGGCTTAGCGGCTTAGAAAAAGGGGGGGGGGAGGGAAAAAACTCGCAAGACTCGCAAGACGTTTTCGTCTTGCGAAGCAAGCCCATAGGGAAATTCGTCTTGCGAAGCGCCTCGAAAAATGGAAAACCCTTTCGTCTAGCGGGTTTTTCGGTTTGCGAGGCATTCGTCTTGTGGGGCACCACTGTATTTTATTCAAAGTCATTTCTTTAGAGAAATTAAAGAGCATATTTCTGGGGTCCTTCTTTCAAGGTCCTCCCCAGTAGCACAGGGGAGGCATCACAAGCTACCAGCACTGGCTACCAATTAGTTTCCAGGCTCAGTTCAAAGTGCTGTAAAGCCTTATGCAGCTCTGGACCCCAATATCACAAGAATCGCTTCTCCCCACATAGAATAAAAGAATTGTAGAGTTGGAAGGGACACCGAGGGTCATCTAGTCCAACCCCCTGACAATGCAGGAATCTCAGCTAAAGCGTCCATGACAGATGGACATCCAACCTCTGCTTAAAAGCCTACAAGGAAGTAGAGTCCACAACCTCCAGAAGGAGTCTGTTCCACTATTGAACAGTTCTTACTGTCAGAAAGTTCCTTCTTGATGCCATCATAATCTCCTCTCAGTCTCCTCTTTTCCAGGCTAAACATGCCCAGCTCCTTCAACCTTTCCTCATAAGGAACTGACTGTGTTCATCATTTGAGGTCCTTCTCCACATGCCTACTAAACAGGAGGTCTGGAGGATCACAATACATGAACAGGCATTTTCTTTTTTTAAAAAATAATATTTATTAAGAGTTCAAAAATTACAAAAAGGAAAAAAAAAGAATTAAACATGACAATATAATAAAATACAAAAACAAAAACAAAAACACTACATAAAACATTGAATTAACAAAACAAAACAAGAACAATTAAAAACACTTCCAATATTTCGAATTTTAGCTTTCATTCACTTGTTTCATTGACTTCCTCACGCCTCCCTTTTTGTATTCCACTTCAGCAATTCCTTTCCATCTTCCTCTGTTTTCTGTCCTGTAATTAATCTTAACATATTCTAATCTTGTTTTTTTCCCTTTAATACATTAAGAATCTATCTGTACCTAGTTCCTTATAACATTTCTGCCAAAGCCATATAACTTCATTCCACCATTTTTCTAAAGTTCATTAATTTTACAATATTTCTGTAAATAATCTTTAATTTTTTTCCAATCTTCCTCCACCGACTCTTCTCCCTGGTCTCGGATTCTGCCAGTCATTTCCGCCAATTCCATATAGTCCATCACCTTCATCTGCCATTCTCATGAACAGGCATTTTCAAAGGTGGCTCCCTACTTGTGGAATGCTCTCCCCAGAGAGGAATGCCTGACACCATCTTTAGCTGTTTATAGTCACCAGGCAAAAGCTTTCTTTTTTACCAGAGCTTTTGGTCCTTAATTTGAAGAGTTTCATATATTTGTGTCCTCTATTAGTGGAATGGGATCCAGAGGACCTATCATATTTGTATAGATATGATTTTAGGCTTTTATTGGTTGTGTTTGTTATAATTGGATTGTTTGTATTTTCTTTGGGAGCAACTTTGTGTCACTTTTGTGAGGAAAACCACTAATAAAATCACCACCATCATTTATCCAACTTTTAGACAGCTCTGTGGAAAAATGTCTGCGACATAGGGTTTAAACAACAAAAACAACTTAAAAGTCTCATTCCGTTATTAAACTGGCAGTACCTGAGCCATGGTACATACAAACAATTTTGTCTGCAAAGTAAATCAACTCATCACTGTAGGCTGGTGATGATTCAGTATTAACCTCAAGAGCCTTGATTCACCCGGTCATTCACCACCAATGAATGGGACTTTGTAAATGTAATGGCAGTAGAGAAGAAAGTCTTCTTTGCTGTCACAGCATAATCTGTTAACAATGTGGCTGTGGAGTAATTAGTCACCTTCACACCTGTACTTCATGTGAATTGAAAAGCAGCAGCACTGCAGGTGTCTCCCCTTCCACTTCATCTCTTTTAACTTCCATGTAATCCGGGGGTGGGGGTCTCAGGTGTCAAAAGAGGTGAGGAGGACACCTGGGAGCCACTGTGTTAATGCTTCGTATCAGTTTCGTTTTCCAATGACAAGGCAGGCATCAAGGTCAGTGGGGAAAGACATCTTCAAATCAATTAAGTATTGAGAGCTGTCGAGAGTTGTGAATATGTATCATATGTGAGTGCATGACAAAACATGTAAATAAGACTAATTTATCTTTTAACTTCTATCACACTGTACAATGCTGTACAAAAAATTGCAAAACATGTAGGCAACAGGTTATTTATTGTGTTTGGGTCTTAGACAATAGTGAAGGAGCATTATGATTCTGAAGTAGTTTATGATTATTGGTTTAGAAACGACTCTGGTCTTTCTCACAGAAATCTTTAGACTCTGAGTTTCAAGCACTGTCAGGTCTCTGAATACCATTTTCTTTTCCATCTACTGATCCTCACACTAAATGTCTCAACTGATGGACATGACAAATGCGAGTGGGATGATTATTCTTTCTACTCTTGTCAAAGATATCCTTTAATCAGTCAGAAGGTCTCCACTGATCCTACTTGGCAGTCATGCTCAATGTCTGGAGTTAAATTGGACTGAGATTTCCCCAGTGAATGAGCTCTTAGATCTTTACATCAGCTCTAATTCCCAATTGCTTTTATCCATATAGGCCCGGACAGATGCATGGAACTGTTTGCAAAAGCTAGTGGTTGTAGTTCTCAGGGAGATATGGTCAGTAGTTAGGGCAATATGACTTTTTCTAGACCATTCTCCATTGTGTTTTTATGCACAGCAGTCATCAGTTTTGCCCCTTCTCCACTCTTGCATTCTCCCAGTCTCTGGCAAGAGCAAGCAACAGATCCACGTGGTTGTGCCTTTCTCAACTACGTGTAGATTTGTTTCCACATGTGTTTCCGGCTATCCCACTTTTGGAAGCCTTGCAAGAAGCTGCTGCAGGAGAGGGGCTGTGAGTAACAACATGGGGTGAGCTGCTGCCATCTGAAGGGTGGTACCAAAGGACCAGTCTTCCTTTGGGGAAGCTGAGGCCAAGAGATTTGATCAGGCTAACTAGCTTCTCCACTCATTTGTAATGGGCATAGCAGCAGCAGCACCTAGAACATCTGGGACCAAGGTGCAAACTCGCTTCTTTCTTTTGCTACTGCCAGGAGGTAGAATGTTGCTTCATTTATAATATTGAAATGTCATTTGTTTGTTGTTTTATTTGATATATGCTACTGTTACTATGAAATTGTTCTTGCAGTTGTTGGATTTGTAATATATATTTTTAAGTGGAAAGGTGGCATACAAGTAACATGATGATGAAGTGCGCCAAATGTGGTTTCTTTAGGAAGGAAGGCAGAGGGCTGACATACCCTACCAAGTATTTCTGACCAGGAATTAGTACCCTAAATCTTTATGCTTCTGCTAAATGGGCAGCTGTGCCCTACCTCCCCTTCACGGTTAACTTCAATATTCTAGGATTTTTTTTTTATGCTGTTGAGCACATGCGCATCCTCTTGTGGGCTAGACAAACACTGAAGAATGAAGGCTGCTTAATGGAGTTTCTGCTAGGCCTCTGCTAATTGTTCCCAAGGCTGGAGATAAACCCTTCTTACGAGTTCTTGTCACACACTTCATCCAGGTAAGCCATAGCCACAGGTGCTAAGGAAACTCTCTCAGCTTTCCCTCTAGGGCTCAACTGCACAATTAGTGTGAACTTGGGATTACGTTGTCATGTGAACAGATTGACACCAGGCCTTGCCCAAATCGGCCTAATATAATATTTATAAGCTGCTACACTAATGACTCCTAGACTGAAGACGCCACGAGCACCAAACCTCTTAATAGAGGAGCCGAGCAAATGCATCCAATGTTTGTTTATTGGACCTGTTTCAAATCTCAACTTGCTCCATATAGTCTCCATTACTGGCTTACATGCTAACTGCAATTTTTGTCATTGCTAACGTAATATTGATCATTTTTGTGTCTGCCAGTCCTCTTTAATTGGAGTGCACTGTCATCAGAAAGCTTGTTTGTTAGAAAGTTTTATTTGAAAATGCAACTATTAGCGGCAAGATGAACTCTCATTCCATTTTTTTGTTAATGTTCCTGCTTGTCCTACATAATGTAGGTTTCTCACTGTCTGCTCCGGGGAAATGAATATAAAGACAGAAGGAAAGGAAATCAAATTATCTGTGTGAATGTGGACAGAGGTGTGGTCAACATCAGCAGTCTCTTCTTCCTCTGAATAATATTGTTTTGTAGTGATTGTTTAAAAACACCTCTGTGGCATCACATTCTTGTCAAGCAGGAATGCAAGAAATACGTATTCCATGTTAAGAAAATTCTCTTCAGTTTTGTATATTGGTTTCCTTTTTTTGCTTAATTGATGTTAAATAACATGGGCAACAAGACTGAATCCTGTTGGACTCCACAGGAAAGCTCCCACAGGGCAGAGCAAACAGTACACAATGCTATTATCTGAAACCATCCTTGCCGTAGAACCACTGCAAAGCCTACCTCCAACTCACAACCTCATCAGATGTCCCACTAGGCTGTCATGGTCACTGGTATATAAAGCCTGAAGCCACCACTACCTTGTTGAGCACCTAGACCCAAATGGGGACATTGATAACCATTATCAAACACTTCTGGGTCCTGGGAGATCCTCTTATAGGAAGCCTGTATCGCCACCTCCTTGAAGGCCAGTGGAACCCTCCATCCCATAATGAGACATTAATGACTCCCTGGACCCACACAGTCAAACTCCTACAGCTTGCTCTTATCAGCCAAGAAGGGCAAACTTTGAGAAGTCATTTTCAAGCATCAGTAATATAAACTGATCCAACAGCACTGTTCCAGCTGGAGCTTAGTTCCATAGGACTCAACTTAACCGTGATATCCAATTTCAAATGAATCTGAGTGACTTTAATTTGTCATAATAGGCCTCTTGGACAACCACCTTCTCCACCCAGGCAAATCCTACCACACGGAAATGCTCTGCTGAAGATGGAATGGTGGCAGAGAAGAAGGCCCTTTTCAGCTGTCACTACCACCACATGGTAGACATGAGGATGTGTTTGTATCTGTTTGGTCAGATTTGTTCTGGGATTTTCACCACTTGAATTCTAGCTAACATCATTCTTGCTTCATAGCGAAAAGTCCCTCATTATATCATGGAGAAATCCAGGCCTCATAATGTTGGAAAAGACCCTTAAGAGCAATCCTGTGGGGAGAATTCCCCGTCTCACTGTTCCACAAGAAGAACAATAGCTGCAGCAGAAACATTGACCATTGTGTTACTTTACAAAGTAACTTGCGGACATTCTTACCTGTCAACGGGCAGATAGTAGCAGCTCAGAACCTGCATATCGATTCCCATATGAGTCTACAGGATCCTTGGAGGAAATTCCATCCAATTATTAGAATTATCAATACTCTGTTGGACCTGGAAGTGTGCATAGCAGCAGACTCTGAACTCGGGTGACCCCTGTTTTATGTATGGGGTTTTTTCTTGCTTTAGGAATGCTTTTAATGAAAAGTTAACAAAGGTGACAAATCCAAAGTTTGAAATCCAAAGTCTTATGGACTTTAAAAAAATTATTTTATTTTATATATACTTACATAGGTACATATCCTTTCTTAAGGAAAAATGGGTTTTATTGCATTTTGTACAGTGAACCAACTTGGCTCAGTTATTGAGAGGAGAAAAATAGTCATGCTTGGTGAATAAAATAAATAACAGTGCAACATCAATATATAAGAACAGCTCCCAATGAGGCAGCTTTCTCTTTAATTAGAAAGCGCCGCTGCATTCATGCCTCCAGTCCCCTAATTACTCGTAGGCTGTCCTGGAGACCTCCTTAGGGATAGAGTGTGCATGTTAGGGAGGCTTAGGGAGGCCTGAAATGAAACTAACAAATGAAAAGGCATTGTGCAGTCCAAGCAAGTGGGCCTATTTGCAAGGGCTGGTAAACTGATTTCATTATTGGCTGCCTTAGGTTATCAGGGTAGACAAAGACAGATCATTTTGTCGGGCCTGGAGGGAGCCAGATCCGTCTGCCTAAGAAAACAAATACATCCAGGCCTGAGATGGAAGTTTAAAAAAGAAGGGGGATTTATAAGGCTCATTGATGCATTCCCTCCCCTCCCCTCCCCATCTTAGAGTAGATTCTGGCTGGTGGCCATTGGAAGCTGCTCTGCTGCACATACCCTGCAGCCTGCCGAGCAAGTGAATCATTTGCTTCTGATTGCAGCAAGTTTTGCTTTCTTGAATAGCATCTGGACAGAAAATGGACAACAGACCACACAGGAAAAGGGGGAGAGAAGAAGAAAGGGTGATGGGGTGGGGGTGGGGGTGGGGGTGGGGACTAACAACCACAAAGGCTCTTTTGTCAAAAGATCTTATAAAACAGAGAATGCATCTTTGAGTTCCCCACCTCTCTGTGAATGGGATGAATAAAAACTAAAGTCATCAAGACTGTGAAAGAGCAATGAAATGCCCAACTACTTTTTGACTGAGCACACAGAAAAAAAACAATTCTCGTTATTTAATAATAAACCCCTTGAAACTTGGATTTTTAAAAGAAGGAAAGAAAAGGAAATTAAATATGTGATGGGTTTCTTGTTTGTTTGTCTCAGAACATTTAATTTAACCTTTATCTTTCCTGGGCTTTTCTCATAGGAAAGCTTAGCTACTGCCAAGGCTACAATTAGTGGGAAAGGTCAAAAGAGAGGGCTAATAATGGCCATTCACTCGCAATGCATGTAGAAGAGGCTTATTCTGTACAAGTTGAAAAACGGCTTCAGTGAACTTGACCCAGCACATCATATAACTCTGGCAGTTAAGGTCAAAGGCCTGCAAATCTTAGTTAGGGGCAGTGGCATAATTTTTCCATGAACTTCACAACTCATTTGGATATACTGTCTGATTGCTACTGACATATCAGGATTTTGCTAAATTTCTTCTCAGGACTATCAGTCTACAAAGGTCCTTGACTTCCTATGTAAAACCCCTGTGGGTAGCCTAAAAAGTGATAGTTCTCTTACTTAGCGTGTCCTCTCTAAAATAGGGCACATGTTGCGGTGAGACCTGGAGACTGACCTCCTGGTTGTGGGTGGCCATATTGGACAGCCACAACACCCAATTGGTAGGTCCCTCATTGCTGGGTTTAATCTGGCCAATGGGGAGCTGTTTAAATGGATTGAGGGACCTATATATGCCTATGCACGTGACCCAGAGCTTCCTCTTTCGGCTTGTGCATTGGAACACCCGCCCACCTCTCCCTATATTTAGGGTATTTTGCGATTGACCTTGCTATGCCGTTGTGTGTTGTCTGTCATTGGGACAGGGGCATGGCAGGAATTTTCCCCACTTGGCTGATTGGCTGCTGTCATTTGGGTTTCACCTGCTGCATAGCAAATCGTCACAACTTGTGAGGTTGCGGATAGGCACTGGTTCAGGTAATAGGGATGGGAGAACGGTCTCGCCATCCCTATGTAAAGGGTATTCCGTTAAAGGATTCCAGGGACTAAACTTGGTTTGGTCAACCCCTGAGAGGGGGTTGTGCCCGTACCTGAGTCCAGGGGAGCATCTGGGGGAGTGGACAGAGTCTGTTCACGGGCTTTTCACCTACCTCAGTTGTTCACCCTTGGCTGACCTATGATAGCAAGGGTGCAGGGAGCTAGTCGAACCAGAGCCTATGCAACCACTCACTTTTCTGTAATCAATAAAGTTGTGGCCTAAATTCTGCCAAAAACCAAAACTAAAATTTGAGTCAAATGTGTGTTTATTTAGGGACGAGGTCTCTGGGTCTGAACACGCAAACAGAGGCCTTCTATCTTGAGTAAAGGGTTCTAATGTGAGTTTGAAAGAAGTGTGGGAAGCTGAATTTGTTTTGACAGGAGAGGATAAAACTTGTCGAGCATTGTGGTAAAAGCCTCCAATTAGAGTTGTGCCTGCTAGGGTTAAATAATCTATATTGAAAGTAGTATTGTGCTTATATTCAACCCCTGTGAAACTAGAATGAATACTGATCTTTCTAATTTAGCAGGTGGAAGACTATTTTTACCAGACACAGAGATCTCAGCCCCTCCAGTGTGTTGCAGCAAGAAACCAGGACACCCGGCTTCCAGAGTCTGCTTTTGTGCGAGTCATGCGACCCATGAGAGAGCACAGTGCTCCAAAATACATGGTTTGGGGCACTGTGCTCTCACACAAGATCAACTGCCGACAGAAGCACATCTTTTGGGGGTGCAATCTGTGTTTTGGGATACCCCCCCAAAATGGGTGTCCTGATGTACAGTTGAGCGGTATGAGATCTTGTCTGATTGTACATTCCACTTGGATACAATATTTTCATGATATTGAAAAACCTCTGAAAAACCATTGTTCAGGGACCATAATGACACCTTGCATACTATTACCAATTGATTTCCTTTCCTTTGATTTAATATTTGTATTCCAATTTTCCAGCTATGGTCCACAGACCACCAAACATTGCAATCACAATACTATCAAACACAATAACGCATAAAGCAAATAATAAATTCATCAAAATGATTAATACAGTTCAACAAAGTCACAGCAACTCAGGTAGTTCAGCTGGGGGCAGGGGAGGCATCTACCACACACAAAAAATATTTATTATTTGGGGGGAATTATGCAAGGCAGTCTTATTTGTCTAGGATACAGGCTGAGAAATAGAAAAAGGCATTTTGTGCTCTAGCTCAGAGAAGGATGGATAAAACTAAAAAGCTTCCTTTAGAACACAGGTGATGGTTGTCCTTTGGCTGAATATGGTCCAGGAGCCTTTATTTGCCTAGCAATGCTTGCAGTTCACTTGCGCTAGTCAGTAACATTAGTAACCCCTTTTCCACAGCACACACATACTTTTGCACAGGAAGTCTTCCCATTTCCAGTTTAGCATTGAAGCATCAGATCAGAAGCAAGGAGGTTGCTGTACAGAGGAAGCCTGCCTTAGGAGTAAACTTGGCTTCTTGTAAGTCTAGGACAGATATCAAAGATTTCAAAGGAAACAGCCTTTCGCTCTACGTATTGCTCTTGTATATGAAAACATAATGCGACTGAATAGTATTTCCTTTATCTTGCCAGATATAATGCTGCTCTTTCATGTTGTGAGAGGAAATTGAGATAGATTGGTATGCAGACTGACTGTAGAACATCTGTATGTGGAGCGAATATATATGTGATCTCTAAGAGAACACATCAATTGAGATATCACGCTTCTGGACATATTCTGAGATGGTTAAGAACTTTTTTTATTGTATTAGCATGCCATTTCCCCCCTTTTTCTTCAATGCAGAATTAAAAAATGATGTTTTACAAAAATGAATTGGAAAACCCAGGAGCACTGCAACACACACCCACAAGACAGCTAGTATACCAGTCCCCTCTTTGTAAGGTATTTTCCCATGATCCTCCAAGGCTAACTTTTGCTCCCTGCCTCCAAGTAGCCAGAGGAAATTGCAACTGTCATTCCTTTTCCCCCTTGTGGAGAATAAGAAAGGGGTGGTAGCTCAGTGACAAACCACCTGCACAGCATACAGAAAGTCTTAGGTCAGGTGTTCCCAAACGGTGGTCCATGGACCACCAGCACTCCACAAGCTTCACTCAGGTGGATTATGAACACTTAAAATTTGAATTGAATTTGTAGCACAATTAAATACAATTGAAACAATAAAACACCAATGTTTTTCTTGATAAGAAATACATTAGGAAACAAAAATAAACAACTCCTAGCAGTACTCGATTTATAACATAGAACACAACTACATTATAATAGGATCACGGGGCACCCAGAAAGTGTAAAACAATGTACAGTCATACCTCGGGTTGAATGTGCTTTGGGATGAGCGTGTTCGAGTTGCGCTCTGCGGCAACCCGGTAGTAACGGAGCACATTACTTCCGGGTTTTGCTGCTTGCGCATGTGCAGACACTCAAAATGACGTCACATGACGTGCCATCGCTAGTTACGTTTGCTTCTAGATGTGAATGGCGCTCTGGAACGGATCCTGTTTGCATCTAGAGGTACACTGTAAACAATGCAGCTACATAAGAACATGAATCATTCCCAAAATAGAATTACAGTGGTGCCTCACAAGATGAAATTAATCCGTTCCGTGAGGCTCTTCGTATAGCGGTTTTTTCGTCTTGCGAAGCAAGCCCATTGACAGCTTAGCGGATTAGCGCTATTAGCAGTTTAGCGGCTTTTAGCGGATCAGCTGATAAGCGGCTTAGCGGCTTAGGAAAAGGGGGGGGGAAGGGGGAAAAAACCCGCAGGAACTCGCAAGACATTTCGTCTTGCGAAGCAAGCCCATAGGGAAATTTGTTTTGCGAAGCACCTCCAAAATGGAAAACCCTTTCGTCTAGCGGGTTTTCTGTCTTGCGAGGCGTTCATCTTGTGGGGCACCACTGTACAAACAAGCCTCTTACATGTGCACCTTAAGTATGCATACAAACGCAATGAGAGGCGCGAGCTTGTTTTGTCAGGTAGTTTTATCTATATTAGATCTAATCTGAAACAAACCAACCCTCATGTCTTTTCTCTGTTCTGATCTTTCATATTTGTCAGAGTTGAAAATCCCTGTTCACAGCAATACGTTGTGGAGAATTGTAGAAGAATAGCCAGTGTTATTTTCCAGCACGCTGTTCGAACAGCAATTTTGGATCACAACTTGGATTGTCCTCATTAGCACTTGGTACTCTTGCTCTCGTTTTGAAAAGATATCGGTTCATATTCTGCAAATAAATAAATAAAATACTATACTATACTATACTTCTATACTGAAATCTTTAAATGTTTCTTTGATTGGCCTTGAATCTTCCTGCCACCGCACTTGTGCCAAACCCTGGTTAAGTGCCAAGAGCCCTGGGATCTCACACGGCTCAGCAGAAACTGGAGTGGCCCATAATAGTATTTCACTTTGTGGAGTACAGTTAAGCTGGGTGGCTCTGAAATGGCAAAATTAAATGAAGGGTCAGGGTTATTTTAGCAAACGGACCTTTATAAATATCCATGTTGCACGTAAAGGCCTAGCAAAGCTTCTTTCTGAGCACAAATAGTGTATTTTCTAAGTGGTTAACTTGCCACAGTGTGCATATACCGTAATCACCTGGTGAGGCCAGTATTGCTGTGTTAGTCTGCAAAGTGGTAGTAATTTTTTTATTAGATGGTAGTAAATGCTCATCTGTGTCCACCCAGATATTATTGTACAAAGTGCAGCTGGGTAATGCATGAGAAGCATTTTGAACACCTGAAGGCCCTGTCTAAATGTTAAGTATGATGAAGATGAGAATGATGGGGAAAATCCACTTAGGAAAATCAGGAAGCCTTGTAAGATGAACTAGTGATAAGCAGGAACTTATATTTTTAAAAGGAAAAATGTATATTCTCATATAGTTAGCTGGATATTCATAAATACAGTAACAGCTGCATTGTTGTTTTTCAAATTGCCCATACTGGCACAATCCTTTTGGATTCAAGGGCTCTTTACATCTCTGTGTAAGTGGCCTTTGAATTGCCCCATCAGTCTTGCTTGGTACAATACTATAGAAGCCATTAAGAAGTCATGGAAGAAGATGGATAATATATATAAAACCTGTGGTAATTATCCCTCTTTCCTAATTACAGGGAGAACTATGGCAATTTCACATATCACTATGTGGTAAATTACTACTCTTTAATGGCACCTCTACTATGTGACCTCACATAATGACATACATTCTTTCCTCCAACAGTATCAGACTTCCTGCAGTATGTATATGCAGGTAGCTTAATTTTTTTTTTTTAAATCTGAATACATCATTCTCATCATCAGTTAGCTTCTGGAAGTCATTAGGCTTGTGCACACATTTCCTATGCTACCAAATCTACTCTGAGATAAATCTGTTGCCATCTGCTATTGTTACCCCCTACTTGGTTTTTTTCTTTCTCTTCCCTTTCATATTTGCAGGCACCTAGATATAAACAGCTCTCTCTTGATTTGTATTCCAGGAGCATCACAGAAACAAAATGGGGTTGAGCCAACATTCTTTTCATACTTGAAACCAACTTTAGTAGAGAATAGTTTCATGGAGGTACTTAATCCAAAGTAGGTGTCACAATGAAACTGACAAGTTTGTATTCAGGTAAGTCCTGGAAAGAAGAAGAAGAAGAAGAAGAAGAAGAAGAAGAAGAAGAAGAAGAAGAAGAAGAAGAAGAAGGGAAGACCAGAAGAGTTGTTATAAGGTCTGCACACCTGTTTCTTCTATAATGCAGGGTTTTCTCAACTATGTCCTCTCTCTCCTCAGAAATAGCAAATCAATATAATATAGTTCCCTAAGGTAAAAAGGTTTGCAGGCAGGCTAAAGATGATTATATAGTGCAGTACTATTTTCTACATATTGGGATCCTGTGTTTGTGTTGAGTTTGCTGTTAGAGATCAGGATCAGCAAAGAGTCTTGTGACACCTTAAAGACTAATGGTAACAAATGTGTTTTGTGGGCTTCATCCCACTTTTGCATTATGAACATCTGACAAAAGTGAGCTCCAGAGCATGAAAGCTTAGGCCACAATAAAATGGTTTAAGGCTTCGAGGTTCCACAAAGCAGTTTGTTTGTTTGTTTGTTTGCACAAATGTTACTTTGGAAATTGCTGTGTCTCTGTCACCCCCACTGAGCTCAACTCTGTTTTTTTTTTTTTTGTTTTTTTTTATAATAATTTTTATTACATTTTCCACAAAAAAGAACAAAAAAGCATATTTTCACAAACATTACAGAAAGAAAAATTTTCACAAACATTATCCAAAAAAGAAAAAAAAAAGAAAAACAAAACATAGACCAAAAATAAGAAAAAAAAGGAAAAAAGGAAAAGGAAATTTTGACATAAAAATAAGCTCACTTTCCAATTATACCCTTCAAAACCTTATTTTCCTTACTTCCACCCGCCTCCCGATCTTGTATTCTATGTAATAATTAGTTCAGCAAGCTCAATTTTGTTCATTTTGATTATTGGTCCCTCCCTTTGTGCTCTTAATTAACTCAGTCACTAGAACCCCTTCTTTTCCTTTTCAATGTCCTCAACATTCAAAGATTTTACAGTGTTTTTGTAAATAAACTTTAAACTTCTTCCAGTCCTCTTCCACCTGCTCTTCTCCTTGATCTCGAATTCTGCCGGTCATTTCAGCCAGTTCCATATAGTCTATTACTTGTATCTGCCATTCTTCCAGAGTGGGTAAATCTTGTGTCTTCCAATACTTTGCGATGAGTATTCTTGCTGCTGCTGTAGCGTACATAAAGAAAGTTCTGTCCTTCTTTGGCACCAGTTGGCCGACCATGCCCAGAAGAAAGGCCTCTGGTTTCTTCAAGAAGGTATACTTAAATACCTTTTTCAGTTCATTATATATCATCTCCCAGAAAGCCTTGATCCTAGGGCACGTCCACCAAAGGTGAAAGAATGTCCCTTCAGTTTCTTTGCATTTCCAACATTTATTATCGGGCAAATGGTAGATTTTTGCAAGTTTGACTGGGGTCATGTACCACCTATATATCATTTTCATAATATTCTCTCTTAAGGCATTACATGCCGTGAATTTCATACCGGTGGTCCACAACTGTTCCCAGTCAACAAACATAATGTTATGACCAACGTCTTGTGCCCATTTTATCATAGCAGATTTTACCGTTTCATCCTCAGTATTCCACTTCAACAGCAGGTTATACATTCTCGACAATATCTTAGCATTGGGTTCTAACAATTCTGTTTCCAGCTTTGATTTTTCCACCTGGAAGCCAATTTTCCTGTCCAAGTGATAGGCTTCTCTTATTTGAAAATAATGTAGCCAGTCTCGCACCTTATCCTTGAGTTTCTCATAGCTTTGCAATTTCACTTTATCTCCCTCCTGCTCCAGAATTTCCCAATATTTTGGCCAGTTAGATTCCATATTAAGCTTTTTTAAGGCCTTTGCTTCCATAGGTGAGAGCCACCTAGGGGTTTTATTTTCCAATAAATCTTTGTATTTCATCCAGACATTAAACAATGCTTTCCTGACAATATGGTTTTTAAATGTCTTGTACACTTTAGCCTTACCGTACCACAAGTATGCATGCCACCCAAAAACATTATCATATCCTTCCAAATCTAAAATATCCGTGTTTTCGAGAAGTAGCCAATCCTTCAACCAGCAAAAAGCTGCTGCTTCATAATATAACTTAAAGTCCGGCAGGGCAAACCCCCCTCTTTCCTTTGCATCAGTAAGAATTTTGTATTTTATTCTGGGCTTTTTGCCCTGCCAGACAAATCTAGAAATTTCTTTTTGCCACTTCTCAAAACAGTCCATTTTGTCAATGATTTGTAGCATCTGAAACAAAAACAACATTCTTGGCAATACATTCATTTTGATAACAGCAATTCTACCCAGTAAGGAAAGTTTCAAATTTGTCCAAATTTCAAGATCTTTTTTCACTTCTGACCAACACTTCTCATAATTATCTTTAAATAAATTTACATTCTTCGAAGTCAAGTTCACCCCTAGGTATTTCACTTTTTTCACCAATGTTAAACCTGTTTCTTCCTGAAACCTTTCCTTCTCTACTGCTGTCAAATTTTTCTCTAAAACCATAGTTTTAGATTTATTCAATTTAAAACCTGCCACCCGACCAAATTCTTGTATTATTTCCAGTGCTCTTTTAGAACTAGGGATTGGCTCCTGTAATGTCAGTACTAGGTCATCTGCGTAGGCTTTAAGTTTGTAGTGTTTAACTCCGACCTGTATACCCTGAATCTGTTGGTCCCTTCTAATCATGTTCAGCAAGACCTCCAGGACTGAAATAAAAAGCAAAGGGGAAATTGGGCAGCCTTGTCGTGTCCCTTTCTCTATCTTAACTTCTTCCGTAACTACATTGTTCACTATTAATTTCGCCTTCTGTTCTGAGTAAATCGCGCCTATACCGTTTCCAAACCTTTCTCCAACCCCCATCCCTTGCAAATTTTTCCTCATAAAACTCCAAGAAATATTGTCAAAGGCTTTCTCCGCATCAATAAAAATCAAAACAGCTTTTGTATTTATATTAACTTGTAGCTTTTCCAAAATGTCAATTAAGTTTCTCGTATTGTTTGACAATTGTCTGCCTGGGAGAAAGCCAGCTTGGTCTTTATGAATCATTGTTACTAAAACCTTTTTCAATCTTCTAGCTAGAATATCAGCAAAAATTTTATAATCCACATTAAGTAGGGATATGGGGTGGTAGTTCTTTAGTTGTGTCTTTTCTGTCTCATTTTTCGGTATAAGCGTGATGTAAGCTTCTTTCCACGACTCCGGCGCTCTTTTCCCTTCCATAATTTCATTGCCAACCTCCATTAGAGGTTGAATTAAATAGTCTTTCATATCTTTGTAGTATTTGGAGGTTAGCCCATCCGGGCCTGGAGACTTGCCTAGTTGCAGGTTCTTAATGGCACCTTCAACCTCCTGTTCAGAAATTTTGTCATTCAGTATTAGTTTATTCTCTTGAGAAATTTTTTGTAATCCATTTGTTTCCAAAAATTTCTCAATTTTAATCTCATTCTGTGGCCCTTGTGAATACAGTTGTTTAAAGTATCTCTGAAAGCAGTCTTGAATCTCCCGTGGGTTTTGTATATTTCGTCCATTTACTTCAAGATTGGTAACAGTATTTAATTTCTGTCTTTTCTTCAGCTGCCAAGCTAGCAGCTTTCCACACTTATTGGCCGATTCGAAGGTTTTTTGTCTCATTTGTTTAATTTTCCATTCTATATCCTGGTTAACCATTTTCAAATATTGTGCCTGATGTAATTTAATTTCTCGTAGAATGTCCTGTGACTTAGGTTTAGTCCTTAATCTCTTCTCGCCTTCTCTAATTTTCTCTAAAATCTTTTCTTTCTTCTCCTCTTGAAGTTTCCTCTTTATAGCATTTTGCTGAATCAAAAACCCCCTCATTACAGCTTTACTTGCATCCCAGATTACTCTTTTCTCCACGATAGTCTTCAAATTTATCTCAAAGTAGTCTTTTAATGTTTTTTAGGCCTTTTTCACAATTTCAGAGTCTCTAAACAAGGTGTCATTCATTCTCCATCTAAAGGAACCAGTCGGTGTTAGTTTCATATCCATCTTCACTGGGTTATGGTCGGAGCAGATTTTAGGGCAGATTTCCACCTTTCGAATCTTAGGTGCCATCCCTCTTGTAATCCAAATTTGGTCTATTCTAGTCCAGGTCAAATTGGCTTCAGAGAAGAAGGTCCCCTCTCTACCTAGGGGATTTTTAGTTCTCCAAATATCAATCAAGTCCATATTGTCTGTCAATTCAAAAAAGGTCTTTGGTAGTCTTCCATCTTTTGTGACTACTTGTCTTTCAGATTTATCCATATATGTCGAGACAACGCCATTCATATCTCCCATCAAAATGATATTTCGATCAATGAAGTCCATTAACGTCTCATGCAGTTTCTTATAAAACTCTGATTTCCCCTCGTTAGGTGCATAGACTCCAATTATTACTAATTTCTCTCCTTGGAATTGTATTTCAATTGCCACAAATCGTCCATGTTCATCTTTAAGGAGAAACTTTGGTGATAATTTCTCTTTTGCGTAGATCACAACTCCTCTTTTTTTTACTTTGTCTGATGAAATAAAGTCTTGGCCTAACTTTTTATTTATCAATAATTTCCTTTGGGGTCTTGTTATATGTGTTTCTTGTAGACAAATTAGGTCCAATTGTTCCTTTTTCAGAATATGAAAAATCCTCTTCCTTTTGCTCGGGGAATTCAAACCTCGAACATTCCAAGTTAACATCTGCAGAGACATGTTGTTGTTATTCTGATGTTCCACCAGTTGCTCCTAAAAGTTGCTCTTGGTTTGTCGGCGGTATCTCTTTCTCTTGTTGGTCCAATCCCAAGGGGGTTCTTCCTACGTCAGGTGGTCCCAGTCCTAGTATTTCCGAGTCTTTTGTTCTGGCCTCTCTTTGTAATTCTTCTCCAAAATTTCTCAGAAAACTCACTTTATCTTCCTCTGATCTTATCTTAATTTTCTTTCCTTTAAATGTAAACGAGAGGCCTTGTGGGAATTCCCACCTGAACAAAATTCCGTTTCTTTTTAGCAGGTCCACCAAATCTCCGTAATTTGTTCTAAGGTCAAGCAGGTATTTCGGGATATCTTTAAAAATCTCAATTCTCACCCCTTGGATATCGAGTGCTTTCTGGTAATGTAGACTCAGTATTTTATCTCTTTCCTCTTTTGTCCTTAGGGCAATCAAGCAGTCTCTCGGCCTATTTTTCCTCTTAACCCTTCCCAGTCGAAAAGCACTCACTATCTTAAATTCTTCTTTCTCTGGATCCAGGTCCCAGCACTCCTCAAATTCCGATGTCAACAGTTCTATCAAGTCTCCTTCTTCTATTTCTGGGACCGATCTGATTCTCAAGTTGGTCTGTTTCTCTTTAAGTTCAATCAAAGAGAATGGTACCTTGTATTCGTCCAATTTTTTATTTATTGGTGGTATCTTTTGTTCTACTGCCAATACCCTCTCTTTGGCTTCCTCCGCTGTCTTCTTTGTCTCCTTAGACTCCTGCAACAGTCTGTCAATCGCCTGGGTGTTAGAGTTCACATTCGTCCCCAAATCATTTACTTTTTGCCCCAGGTCCTTAATAGTTGAAGTATTTTGGTCAATCTTAGCTGTCAAATTTTGCAGAGCCGATAAGATCTTGTCTAATGTTGCAGAATCCGATCCTGTTCCTTTTGATTCTTCCTTTTCTGTAGCTTGTGGGACAGAGAGTCCTGCTGATGATGTTCTTCTATGCAGGAGTTGCTGCTGTGCCTGCAGCTGCTGCTGTTGTTTAATTTTTGCTCTTGTTGATACTTTATCTGGAGGCTGTAACTTGTCTGGTTGTTTCTCTTCCATTGCTTGCCTCTAGGAATCAAGGTCACTCACACAATTCCCAAGCTTCCTTCTTAGCTATAAACAATAGCAGCTGCAGTGGAAAATCCCCAGCTATAACACAAAGTTCCTCTAGGGGAGCAGAATGCCAGGTTGTTTCATCAATGATTGTTAAACAGTAACTTCATCAGCTCCCCAGTTATCTTTCCAATTTGTTGCAAGAGTAAAAGAGTAAAAGAGTTATAAATTTGGAGGCTCCCTTGATTGTTACCAGTCCTTCTCAACATTCAGCAGCAAAAGTTACAATGTCCATAAACAGTGCTTTCACAGTAGCCTTGCAGTTATTTAAGACAGACCGGCAGATCAGTGTCAGAAGTAAAGTGGTGGATTTTCTATCCCCCCTTCCCTACTTGGGGGGGGGGGGTTCTTTTGCTCTGACAGTGAAATTTAGCTCTTTATATAAAACAAGTCAATGGTTCAAAGTTCCCTTGTCCCTTGCTTTTATTCTATTTACAAGATCGGCAAAGCGGACTTCCTGTTTGCACTTTGCCGATTTCAGGTCCGAATTTAAATTCAAGTTCAAAGTCCCGATCAAAGTTTCTAGTTTCAAGTTCAAATTTCAAGTTCAAGTTTCTGGTTTCAAGTTCAAATTCAAATTCAAATTCAAAGTCCAATACTTGGTCTTAACTTTGATCTTTCCAAATTCCAAATTCTTACTCACGGATAGCTGTTTTAATCCGATGTTTCACAGGAAAAAGGCCAGCGCTCTCCGGTAACTGCTATGCAGCTTCACTCCGCAGAAGTAGCGATCGGCTCCAGCACAGCGCTACACCCCCGCTCCGCTCCGGAGCTCTTTTCAGGGCTCCTTTGACAGTTCGGGGGGGCGCAAAGCGTGCCCGCTGAGCCCCACGGCCCCAGGCTTCACCCGCCTGCGGGTTTTTTGAGGGTCCTCCACTTCGCTGTAGCGGTGGACCCGATTTCTGCGGAGCTTCCCCCTCCGTTTCAGAGGGTATCCGCCATTACCGATGGCGCCGCCTCCGGAAGTGAGCTCAACTCTGGACTCGGCTAGATTGGTAAAGAAAAAGTGTTTTATATGGGATTTAACACTGTGACACCAGGTGGCGCTGTGGAGTCCCGTCTTTCCCTACCGGATTTCCCTGTATGCATTTAACTGAATAACTTATTTGATGTGTCTAGACGCAGCCAATGTTCTCCCTCCACCTTTATACTGTATTGGAGAGGATTACCATATTCACTTAATCATTTTGAACCTTCTCCCCGTGGTTAAAACTAGGTATACAGAATCATTTGCAGAACCATTCGGTTGTCACTTAAAAACAAATAGTGTTGCAAAACTATTCTGGGAATGGGGGCAAGCAGGTTTGTGTTGCAACAGATGAGAATCTTTTGCTTCTCCTGCCAATTGGGAAAATATGGTTTTGAGAAAGCTAAAGAAGGATTGGCTACCTCAGTACACAATGTGGTGAGTTCCATTCCACAGCAGGTTGACTGCTCAAATTAATGTGTGTTTGAATCCATCCCCACTGCAGTTATCTCCTGGATGAAGCATAATCCTTAAACATTTGTATAGGGGAAACAGAATAGAATGTAAAATGAGGCACATAAGAAACATAAAACTTGTATCTCAACAGCTAAAAAATGTCTTACTAGTCCATAAATGTTTTATGTTTAAGGAAGATAATTAAAGTAGTCCTTTAGAAAATTACAATCCATTTGTAAGCAGGTTCCTTTCACTCAGAGAGTAAAATTTCACTCTAATAACATCTGGCAAATTGGATTTCAAAATGGTCTCCGCCATATTGTTTCCCAGTGAACACTAACCACTATGCTATTACTGAACAAAAAACATCCTAGCTTCACACCTAGCTAATGAACTTACAGATATTTTCCCCCTACTCAATCAAAAGCTTTCAGTTCTATGTCAAGTTGGAGAAATGCTTAGGCCAAATATACTCACCTGTCTATGGGCCAAAAAAGCTGGAGCTTGTGTTATGCTTTTATTTGACAAAATGCGTATACCACTTGATGGCAATAAAACCTCAAAGCAATTTAAAAAGAAATGTGTTGGTGAATCATATGTTGAGATTAGAGAGTAATGTTTCTGAACTCTCTTGCTTTGTGTGGTAGTCCAATCACATTTGCAACTATGTAAATCTTTTCATATTGTAAGCCGCCTTGAGCATTGTTTTAACTGTGGAACAGTGGCATACAAATAAGAGATATAACTGGATTCCATGCAACTGGATTCTTGCCTCTTTCAACCATTCAGGAGTATCCTTGACAAAACAATGTGGAATTTACATTTTAAGTTATATTCTTGTCATGGAGCCGCTATGTGATAACTGTTCCATGGGCAGCTCTTTGCAAGACTCATTTAAATTATGAAGCTCCGTAATTCTTCCTTCTGTTCCCCAATTGTAATCTGCAATTGCAGCAGCAAGGCAATGTTTAAATTTGTGTTGCTTTCTCTCTAAAGATCATTTCCCACTCAGCTTTGTTAGCCATTTTAGTTTGGAGTGGGCCTATTCCTCCTTTGGAAAAATCCGAACTCCTCCTCTTTTGAAAGAAGCACCCTCTTCACTTTCTTTCTGAGCAGAGTTCTTCTATGTTTCATGCGACAAGATGCCATTTCCCGCCCTTGATTCAAGAATCTTGTGAACAAAACACACACACCCCCGCCCAAAAAACCCATCTCAACCCCTAACATAAGTGTTCTATTTAGAGAATAGAAGCTTACAGCTGCCGCCTTCTTTGATCCAAGCTCTTTTCTTGTGAAACTGTCAAAGAAGATCTTGTGTGCCACAGCTTGGCAGCTGGAATGGGTTGGATGTCAGCAGAACAACCCTGTTTCTTGAGAGCAGTAGCTGCACAGAAGTGTTGCTGTTTATTTCCCCCCCCCCCAATTGACAGTGCATACATAGGCATCAGAGCCATGTGCGTGGAACA